>NC_140082.1:23684810-29417508 GCF_964194135.1 Talpa europaea | reverse complement strand
AAATTCAGAATGATTAGCTTCTGCCTCTTTTCTCCAACCCACAGGAAAAGTCAGTGTCAGAGCAAGTCATGACCTCTGACTTTCATCTTTGGGTACTCTGCTTTTTTTCCTTCTCACCCCAGTTCCCAGATTCTTTTAGGGTAACAGAAAGTCCTGGATCCTACCCTTAGCTCTTCTTAGTCTCATCCCCCAAACTGTCCACCCCATGTCAGGAACCAAACTTGAACTTCTTGAATGAACCTCAAGGGTTTTCGGAAGTGCTTAGCTTCTCATAGTTTAAGATGAAGTAGCTAGGTTTTGGCACGTACAGGAAAGAATCCTGATCTTCCTGACTTCTGAGCAAAGTCCCTGCGGGAATGGAAACACATAGATGTCTCTTTACTGCCCTCACCTGGTGAAAAGTGGGCACTGCTGACAGGAGGAAAAATAACTAAAAGTGAGAATTCAGTTCACCCCTACCTGAATTATTTAAAATGTAGGAACTGTACCCTCACAGAAGTTGGAAGTGCTCATATTTAAAATGACTAAAGAGCAATATGAGTGATATCAAGCTAGTACCTCTGTATTTTTGATATTTCCTTAAAATACCCTCATTTTTACAATATGTGAAAATCTATGCTCTCTGTATCTTAAGGCATTTTTGCAGAGATGTGTTTAAATTTATGATTGTAATAAGAGAGAAAGGAAATTCTTAAATACTTCTAATTGTTATTTTCATCTTTTTAAATTAGAGGTTTACTGTGTTTAAAAGTTTTCATTTAAGATCCTGTAGGGAATTAAAACAATAATTACAATGAAAACAATGTATTATCTCCTCAGGTAAAGAGGCGTTACTAGTTTTTTTAAAAAATAGAAATTTGGAAAGTCCCAAAGTAGGCATCTTGAATCCTTAGCAATTGTGTTATTAAAATAAAAATATTGGCCCTCCCGGGTGGCACAGGCGGTTGAGCACCGCATTGTGAAGCTATCCACAGCCTCGGCAGAACGAGTTCGATCCCGGCTGG
Source organism: Talpa europaea (assembly GCF_964194135.1). Lineage (NCBI taxonomy): Eukaryota > Metazoa > Chordata > Mammalia > Eulipotyphla > Talpidae > Talpa > Talpa europaea. Next base: position 29,416,504 of record NC_140082.1, on the reverse strand, counting down.
CCGGGGAGCACCCCACATGGCACAGCAGACCTCTCCTGTCTCATCTGCTGCTCCCCTCAGCAGTGTATTTCTTCAGTCTGCCTGTTCTGTTCCCTGCTCTGTCTCTGGTGAATCCTCTCACCCTCCCACACGTCTGGCCTGTACCCCGGTTCTTGTATAAAAAACTCAATCTTTAAAAAAAAAAAGACATTGTGTCAGATCTAGATTTAAAAATTCCATTCCTTCTGCAAAGAACAGATAGGGCTGCAGATCATAATTGGATATCAAGCTCATTTAATTTATTCATTCACCAAATGGGAAGCAAGGACACTTGCCATCTACCTGCTCATACTTGACTTCTGTGGGGAAAGACTATTATTAGCTCCTAGCAAAAGTCAGTATTTCTTCAAGCATTAAGTCCCATGCCTGGTCTCAACTATCGTAGTTGCAGCAAATCTCCTTTCCTTCTCCATCTGTATTCGATCTCCTGCCCTCCTTGCATCAACATACAAGCATGCTGTTATTTCCCTACCATTTCTGGTCATCACTTACAAATTTCTCTATCCCACTTGGAAAAATTGTATAAATTCACTGTCTCTAATTTTTTTCCTCTCATTTTCTTTGGAAAACAAGTCTTTGATGCTCATCTTTTCATTGAAACTGCTATTGTCAAATTCACTAGTCATTACCATGTGGGTTCTCATTTTTCTTGTTCTCATTTTTCAACATGTCTGACACAAGCAGCGTTGTACCCAGTGAAACACCGAAATAACCTCACTCCCTGCTCCTTCCCAACTTCCTTTGCTGGCTGTTCTTCATCTCCTGGCTCCTGATTCTGTCCTTTGATATCTCTTTTCTATAAACACTAGTATTCTCAGTAATCTCCTTCAGTCTCGTAACTTAAAGTTCCTCTGTAAACTGACAACGTCCAAATTTGTATCTCTGGCCTGGACTCTCCAATAAACTCCAGACTATGTATTCAAGTGCCTACTTCACATTAACATTAGGATTTCTAACAGACATCTTGAAACAGAATTCCTAATCTTCCTCAGATAATCATGTACCCCTCCCCCAAAAAAATTAATATGGCACAAGGGGTTAAGTCACAGCACTATGAAGCTATCTGCAGCCACTGCAGCATCGCATCCATCTCCAGCCCGCCAGGGAACTAACCCACATGGTGCAGCAGACCTCTCCTGTCTCCCCACTACTCCCCTCAGCAGTGTGTTTCAGTCCGTCTGCCTGTTCTGCTCCCCATTCTGTTTCACCCCCTGGCCTCCACACCTCTGGCCTGTACTCCAGCTCTTGTTGCATAAATCAATAAATCTTTAAAATTATAAACCAGTGTCTTAACCCCTGGAAAGGGTGGATGTGATCTTATTTAGAAATGATTAAGTTAAGGATCTCAAAATGTGTTCTTGTTAGATGATCTGGTAAGACCTAAACCCAAATGAGAAATCTCCCCAGGTGACTGTCACTACCCCAGATCTAATCCTGTAAAAAAATACTGTTTCATGGTATTTTGTGGTGAAGGTAGGGTAGGAAGAAAGAAAACAGGAAAATTTCTCCTTCTGTCTTCTTCCTTCCTTCCCTCTCTAACACTAACACACACACACACACACACACACACACACACCCCTTTCACTCATTTCTATTAGATGTGTCAATTTCAGAATCTGCCCCATAAAGATCATAGTCTTCATAAAAATAATATAAGAAAAACAAGATAAAGATATTTCTAAGGACACAAATATAATTAAACTGTATGTTATAAGACGAACTTTCTATAAATCATTTGCAGACAGAGACACAAGCTTATTTTCTCTAAGTCCATTTCTTATGTCAGCCATAATTAAAATAAGTCTGAAGAATTGAGACATGTATGGTGCAAAGAGATGTTTAATCTTTCAGCATGAACTAAAAACTAATATATGTATAAATCTAGGGAAAGATGAAAGGATAAAATTATCACTTATGGAAATGTTTGGATTGATAAATGACAAGAGGCCTAGGGTAAATTATCTAGCGTGACATGAAGTTAAATCAGCCAACAGACTATTGATTACCTAATTTGTGCAGGGCTGTCTACAAAGTGCCGGGGAAAACAGAAAGGGAACAAGCAATGATTCATGTCAGCAAAGGGTTCACAACTGCCTTAGAGAGAAAGACTGTAACCTGGCAAGGACCTAACCTGCCAGAAAGCCTCAGCAGGGAGCAGGTGTGGCCAGAGGAGAGGGGAAGACGCTGGAGGCAGAGAGACTGACTGTTGGGGAAGCAGAGTTTCCCTTGCAATGCTGAATTGCCCAAGAATGAAAAAAGAAAGGGACACCTAAGTCTCACTGAAAAATTTTGTGCTTCCACGTTCCTTCATGCAACCTTCTTATTAATCACATGGTTATATATGTTTATCTATATTTGAACATGCCAATGTTTTGTGATGGAAAGCAATACATACGCAACTACAGTGAAGATCACGGGTGCTATGGGGGTAGAACTACGGGGACTACACCTGAGAAATCAAATACTGTCCAGAAATGAATAATGATGTAAGAAAATAAATTAATTAATTTTTAAAAAGGAAAGAAAATAATACATATGTGGGCCTCCCCGGTGGCGCAGCAGTTGAGCGCTGGGTTGCGAAGCTGCCCGCAGCCTCTGCAGCGCGGGTTCGATCCCCGGTTGCTCCCCGGCCACTGGAGGAGGGTTCCACATGGCGCACAGACCTCTCCTGCCGCCCGCTGCTCCCCTCAGCAGTGTACTTCGGTCCTTCTGCCTGCTCTGCTCCCCGCTCTGGCTCTGGTGAATTCTCTCACCCTCCCGTGCTTCTGACTGTACCCAGTGCATGTATAAACAAAACAAACAAATAAATAAATAAAACATGCCTCTATAAAAAAAAAAGAAAATAATACATATGCAATGTAGAAAATTGCATAATGCAGATGCAATGCAGAAAAATGAAACTACAGAAAGAATTTTTAAAAACTAAAATTCACTCATGTTCTTGCTTTCCAGGAGAAAACCATTGCTAAAATTCTATGTATTTTTCTCCATCAATATATAATTGGACTAGATGAATCCATACTTTTTACAAAATTGTTACTCTCTTTTACCTTAAGTTATAGCATAAGTGTTTTACTGTCAAATATTCTCTAAAACATAATTTCCTAGAATGTAGTTATATATTATTTTATTTCCCCCCACCTTTATTGAGGCACACTTGATAAATAAAATTGTATATATTTAAAGGGTACGATGTAATGATTTGATCTTTGTATACATTGTGAAAATGATGACCACAATCAAGTTAATTAATGATGTACTCTTGGGCCTCCCCGGTGGCACAGCGGTTGAGCGCTGGGTTGTGAAGCTGCCCGCAGCCTCTGCAGCGCCGGTTCGATCCCTGGCTGCTCCCCGGCCACCGGAGGAGGGTCCCACATGGCGCGCAGACCTCTCCTGCCGCCCGCTGCTCCCCTCAGCAGTGTGCTTCGGTCCTTCTGCCTGCTCTGCTCCCCACTCTGGCTCTGGTGAATTCTCTACCCTTCTGCGCTTCTGACTGTACCCAGTGCTTGTATGTATGTATGTATAAATCAATCAATCAATCAATTTTAAAAAAAAAGATGTACTCTCAACAATTTTCAAGTATACATTAACTATATTCACTATGCTAAATCTTAGTTCCCAGAACTACTTAATCTTTTTCCTTTCTCAGAACTTACTCATCTTATAAATGAAGTCTGGGACCTCCCTGGTGGTGCGGGGGTTAAAGTTAGTGCTATCAAGCTATCCCCAACCACTGCAACATGAGTTTGATCCCCAGCTGACCAGGGAGCTAATTCACATGATACAACAGACCTCTCCTGTCTCTCCTCAGCAGTGTATTTCAGTCAGTCTGCCTGTTCTGCTCCACACTCTGTCTCTGGTGAATCCTCTCACTCCCCACACCTCTGGCCTGTACCCCAGCTCTTGTATGCATAAATAAATAAATCTTTAAGAGAGAGCCCTTATATTGTTTTAAGGAGGCTATCTAGTGATATATAATGGTATTTGTATTTCTCTGAATTGCCAGTTGATCTCTGTATTGGTCTGGATAAGTTAAGCTGCGCTGTAGTAAACCCTGAAATCTTAGTCATGTCAGTGTGAGCTGGGCAACTCTCCCTTGAACAGTAATTCTGTTTGGGGAGAGAATGTTATAAAACGTCACAGCAGTAATATGTGCTTTGTGACGTTGTACCTGAAATCTGTCACCTTGAGGACCCACTGAAAGGGCAGAGACAATAACCATGGACTGTGGTAGAATAATGTGGCCAACCCTCTAAGAAGGAGCAATCAAGTTAAAGGGTAAAGCCATGAGATCCTGGAAGTTGGGGAGAGGTGGGGGTCAGAAATACAGGTGTCCCCCATCAGAAAACAGAGCAAGCCTATGAAACTTTCCTCAGCTGAAAGGGGGTAAAATGAAGAAGCAATTACCATTCAGGTAGGAAAAAATTTGAGCATTTCTAGATCCCCAAAATCACCTACACAAGATCACATCAAACCTAAAATCACTCTCATGTATAGTAAAAACAGGAATGACCTGATAAATACGCAGCCTGTAGAATGGTGTGCATGGGAAGGAGCTTGGTGGGCCCACCCCTCCTGCTGGGGATATCACTGCCTCTGGAGCAGCTGCTGCAAAACCAGTGCTGACACTGTTTTCAACTTTCATTTTCTATCGTAAAAGCAGAAATTCTTGTCAAGTTTCTTTCGGCCAGTGGAAATAGGTATTAATATGGCCTCTGGTAAAAACAAAGTGACATTGAACTTTGGAAAAGCAGGGAATACCTGCATTTTATAGAGAGGGGAGGAGCCTTAGGTGAATGCCAGGTCCAGAGCGTCCCTGCTGTTCTACAGTTCAAGTATTTGGGATTAGATGCTTCTCTAAAATTTGCCTCACAAAATGCCAGCATATCCTTGCTCTCCAGAAAAGCAGATGATGCCACTCTCTGCTTGGAGGCCCAGACTAGATCTGTGTACAGTTCTCAGCTCCAAGTGGTGAACCATCTTCCACCCAATGAGCTCTGCTTGGGCCAATTCTTGTTAATAGATTTAAAATATATCTGCCTGTTCTGTTCCCCACTCTGTCTCTGGTGAATCCTCTCACCCCCACACCTCTGGCTTATACCTCGGTTCTTGTATGCATAAATAAATAAATATTTTTTAAAAAATTAAATAAATAAATAAGCAAATAAATAAAATATACCATCATTGAGCCAACAGCTTTGCCTCCTGGCTGTAAAAAATCTCTCTTAGCGAGCTCCCTGTAGGTATAGATTGTAGTGGCAGGAAGGGCACAGTGCAGGTTTTCTATGATCCAGGCAGACAGGTAAAGGAGAGTCCTGGACCCTCGGTGGCTTTTCAGGCTTTTATTGAGCTTTTACCAGGTACATGGCAGGCAGAGGTGCCAGGCCACTGAGAAGCTAGCAGGCTTCCCAGCCCCGGGCGATTCTTCATTCTTTCTGGGTTCACTGGCATTCTCTCTGCTCTGTTCTTGTTCCTTCTCTGCTGGCATCCCCATGACGCCGCCCTTATAAGCCCCATCTCAACCCAGGTGTGCCCACCTATGCATGCCCTCACCCTACTCCAGGTGTCCGCCATCAGGCATGCATGTAGAACCACAGGGATCCATCATCAATGCCAATGGCAGGAGGGCAGAAAAGCCTGATAATCACTTACCCTACAAGATCCTTGTGGGGGAAGCAGAAAAATGGTTCCCCAAAATGTCCCTGTCCTAATCCTTGTAATCTAAAGCTGCTGACTAATATGGCAAAGGGAATTTTGTAAATGCACCAGGGTTAGGGCCCCCACCCTTAAGATGGGGGATTATCAGGATGGGCCCAATCTAATCTCAAATCCTTAAAGCGGGGCGACTCTCCTGGCTGCGGTCGGAAACACAAGGTGATAGAAGAAAGGTCAGGCATGCTGTGCTGCTGGATTTGGGGACATGACAAGGGCCCCCAACAAAGGAATTCAGGTGGGTTCTAGACTCTGAGAAGGGAAAGGAAAGGAGTGAATTCTCCCCTGGAACCTGAAGAGCAATACAGCCCTGCCAAACCCAGTCCTTAATCCAGGGGCCCATGGTGGGATTCTTGGCCCTCAGAACTGTGATGTAAAACATCGGTGTAGTTTTCAGTCTCTAAGTTTGCAGTAACCTGCTATAGCAGCAATAGAGACTGGATGTAGGCACCTACCCTCACCCACCCACCCAAGTCATGAATAATCCTTACTCTCTGAGAAGCAGTAGTTTTTAGGGATATGTTTGTTTTCATTTCATTTCCTTCCCAGCAACCAACAGCATTCAGCAAATAACTGTGATCACCAACGCTTACTGCCTCAAACAGAAATGAATTCTAGAGGACTTGCCACGGGGGGCTGTCGTAAATAGGTACTTTTAAAAAGCCTCAAATCTTATTAGCTAGGGAATGCAAGTACAACATTTAGATTTTCAACATTTCAAAGATTAGCACGCAACAAAACTTCAGGTGTTCAACTGGAGACGACTAGAAACCTTCAGCATTTGTCTATATTTCAATGACTGCATCTTCAGCATAGTACAGGAGGGTAAAACGATGGGACTCTTCTGATCATTCAATATGATAGGACATGATGTCCAGAATGTATTAAGTGAAGAGAACCAGCTTGCACAAATATATATGTGTATATAGTATTTTCCAATTTTGAAAAAGCCCCATCTTGTTTGGTACTCAATTTTACTTACCTCTCTTATTTAACACGCTGGAAATTCTCTTTTATCCTTCCCTTGAAACTATAAAGCCAACATGAAAACATGGCAGTCTGATCACTAGGAAAAGCAGTGTGGAAGTCCTGCTTCTGCCACCGGTTAGTGGGGGGGTGGACCTTAAGTAGATTTACTAGACCTATTGGACTGATGTAGGTGGATGATGGCTAATTTTATAATTTTTTTAATTGCTTGGGCTGTCTGTTCTAGTATTGGAGAAATTGTCTCTAGTGTATGCTTGATCCCTTGGCATTACTTTATGTGCTGAAATAAACTAGGTTCTTATTTAAAAAATAAAAATGGGGGCCTTCCCGGTGGCGCAGCGGTTGAGCGCTGGGTTGCAAAGCTGCCCGCAGCCTCTGCAGCGCCGGTTCAATCCCGGCCGCCGGGTGAGGGTCCCACATGGCATGCAGACCTCTCCTGTCGCCCGCTGCTCCCCTCAGCAGTGTATTTCGTCAGTCTGCCTGTTCTACTCGCCACTCTGGCTCTGGTGAATTATCTCACCCGCCCGCGCTTCTGACTGTACCCAGTGCTTATATAAATAAATAAATCTTAAAAAAAAAAAATTGGAGGGTTCAACTGCTGTAACTTGAAATTTTCATAATGAACCAAAGCATGGCTGTGTTCTAGACACCAATTTTAAACAACTCTGCTTTAAGAAATAAGCAAACTACGGGACTTCGTAATTGCTAATTATCCTTAGGTCTCCATTAAACCTCTGTGGGGGCCTCCCTGGTGGCGCAGGGGTTAAAAACAGTACCGTGAAGCTATCACCAGCCACTGCAGCAGTTCAATCCCCCACCGGCCAGGAGCAACCTACATGGCTCAGCAGACCTCTCCTGTCTCGCCCACTGCTCCCCTCAGGAGTGTATTTCAGTTCCTCTGCCTGTTTTGCTCCCCATTCTGTCTCTGGTGAATCCTCTCACATACACCCCACCTCTGGCCTGTACCCCAGTTCTTATATGCATATATAAGTAAATTTTTAAAAATTAAAAAACCTTTGTGTATATACTCATTTTCTTGAAATAGAAAGAACAGAAAATCCAGGGGCTTTTCTGCAATCAGATCACTAGCAAAGTTCCTACTTCCTCCCATGAAGCTTTGATGACCTTCATTTTATGCAGTTCTACCAAGCTTAAAACTCTTATGAAGCAACAGGACTGGAAAGGACCATCAAAAACCCCTGGAAACATCAACTGTGTATTCAGAGTTGAATACCACATTAAGAACATTGTGAAATACAGAAATCCTACACAGAACAGGCCCAAGATCTACAGCCCATGGGTCATTACCCTGAAGCAACTGATATCAACAGGAAAGTTCAGATTCCAGCCAGTGCTTGAACATGTCTAGACCTATGAGCACTTGTCTGACCAACTGTTTTACTTGGCAAGGGTAATGTCCAATCCTCCCTTTTCTATTCTCATCCAAAACACTAAGACACAAGCAACGTGTCACCACATTCCATTTTAATTATAGGACTTAGAACCTTTTTGTTTCCTCTGTGGTCCCTGGCATGTTTACTAATTGCATGGTTCATACGTAGAGAAAAGGTACAAATTACTATGTTGTCTACACAACTATCACCTAACCCAGAGGAAAAAGGTATGGAAATGAGCTCAAGGAGACACACACACACACACACACACACACACACACTAACACGCACACAGCAGCTAAGCATCTGAAGCATCAATATCTATGCTTGCTTTATTCTAAAAATAAATAGTATAATATAGGTAGCCTGGTCTCTACAGAATAACACTGTAAAACCTAGAATTCAGGTGTAACTATTTTGAAGGCAAGGTTCAGACTGAAAAGTGCTGGCCCATACATCTATAATCAGAACCATTTTAAATGCTCCAATTTATTCATCATAAGGCATACAGAACTTGGACACTACAATAGGTTATTTTAATATACTGAGCCAAAAAATAAATCTTGCTGATACAGTATTTCATATTTTAGTACTTTCTCCTGAACTGAATCACAATTGATATGCAAGTTAACATGATTTTTCCTTGCAAACTTCTGTTATTTGAATTATTCACCACCCCCATCAAGGGTTCCGCCTCTGTGCTAACAAAGTATTTTGGGAAACTACAGCATGGGGTTTAAAGGAAATAAATCACAAGTACTAAGAGAAGCACACCTCAGTGTGAAGTTTTAAAAGTGCTATCAGGAAGCCAAATACTTATTAACGATTCACATCAAACTTATAAATATTCGATGTAGATTTTGCCAAGAATTGCAATACTTAGTATCACCTGATTCTTCAAGTAACTTTCGAGATACTTGGGTTTTTTTGTTTTGCTGAGCCTAGTTGTCAGCGAAGGGTCAAGATTTGAGACAATTCCTGGGAACCTGTATTGTTAAGTCCACTTTGCTTCCCTCCTTGGCTTCTCCCAGAACTACACAACATCCATACACACAGCTCAGTGGCTCTTATTTTTGTGGGACCCTCACCAGCGGCCGGGGAATGAACCGACGCTGCAGAGGCTGCAGGCAGCCTCGCAGCCCAGCGCTCAACCACTGAGCCACCAGGGGAGGCCCACAGTGGCTAACTTTTAATTTTTTTTTTTTAATTTTTAATTTTTTTTTTTTTTTAATAGAGGCATGCTTTATTTATTTGTTTGCTGGTTTGTTTGCTTGTTTTGTTTATACATGCACTGGGTACAGTCAGAAGTGCGGGAGGGAGGGTGAGAGAATTCACCAGAGCCAGAGCGGGGAGCAGAGCAGGCAGAAGGACCGAAGTACACTGCTGAGGGGAGCAGCGGGCGGCAGGAGAGGTCTGCGCACCATGTGGGACCCTCCTCCGTTGGCCGGGGAGCAGCCGGGGATTGAACCGGCGCCGCAGAGGCCGCGCGCAGTTTCGCAACCCAGCGCTCAACCGCTGCGCCACCGGGGAGGCCCCAACAGTGGCTAACTTTTAAGAGGGATCTCCTAGGCTGTGCCCTGAAATTGTCCTTCTGGGGTGGGGTTTGCCTTTGTCTGATTCTAATGCAGATGGCTGTGACCCACCCTCTGGGAAACAGGGCTACAAAGACCTGTTCTTCCTCCTTGGATCAAATGAATTACATGAACTTCTAAGTACCCAAAATTTTCTCTCTATAAACATGAGTTCATGAAGATGATTTCCTCAAATGCGTAATCCATTTAGCTCACATCCTCTCAGTAGGCCTGCCGAGAAAAACATGCATTCAAGACATGATGTACATTGAAACCAGTTCCAATTTAGTCAGCACTAGTGTATTTAAAACAAAAACAAAAAGCTCAACAGTGTATTATCTTATGCAGAGGTTTCCAACATATTTTATTTTGCAGACCACTGGTTTGTAGCTTTTGAGGACCAACATCTGTATAAATTCCTATAAAATGTCCATCTCAGTTCGGTAGCAGCCTCTCAGGTATCACACCAGGGCTTATGGCTTGAGTTCCAGTTCCACACAGGAAAGGCCGCCCTTTGGTTCCTGAAGGAGGGCGAGTCGGTAAAAGCCTCATCCAGGGTTTCATATTCCAAACCATAGTTTCCTTTGGCAAGAAGGTGATGGATTCACAAGCTCTGGTGCCTGTGAGCAGGAAGCACTCAGGAACTCGAGGTGACAGGCTTTCTCTTATGTGGACTCGTGAGCAGTCAGTGCGCTTGTGCTTAACGAAGAAATCGCTCCTTATCCCTTAGCAGGTTAATATAAGGAAGCCTCTGTACTTAAGTAACACAGATAAACACCTTTTTAGATTGCCTATTTGTTCTAGAACTACAAAATTTAATTCAAGAAAATATAGGTCCCATGAAAGACTTAAAAGTTTTATAAAACTAAAATCTAGTTTTCCCCAATAAACTGTACTTTAGCCAAAACCCTCCCAATGCGTCTAAAATAATACTAAAAGGGGGCATCTGATTATACAAGAGCAATAAAAAAAAATTAAATATTTATTTGAATAACAAGTTTAAGTTCGAGCTGCAATGTTGGCAATGCAGATTTTTAACAGATCACAAAAAAGCGTGCACAAAAAAGTACTGGCACAAAGGACAAAATAATGCTAAGAATTAGGCTAAGTAGCTGTTGATTTTAAGAAAACAAAAGGCCTGAAATCACTATACAAAATGTAAAAGGTATTAAACACTACCATCCACAGAACAGTCTTTATTATTGATTATTATTTAAAAATTATTTGTGTAGTTAATTATATATTGAATTGTAAATGAGTATTATACATGAACCCCCTTTCGGAAGGCAAATTCCTTGTTGCACTATAGAACATCTAATTACATTGCAAAAAGTATCCTTTTTTGCTATCAATAAAGAAAAGAGTTAATGATTATTACTGTAAATATTAGGAAGGCTACCAAAAAAAAATAAAATGTCTCATCTTCAAAGTGCTTTCCATGCAGAATTAAGCACTTGCCTTGTTTAACTGAATGCACTGGTGGGAAATGATCTGGGTCAAAGAGATGCTCTTGAATGAGGAGACCAGGCTTTACAAATCAAAGACTCAAAGGAATCATGCAACCCTTTTACTACTGGGATCCCATTGTGTCACTTACCAATTCTGCCTTTCCAGAATCTCATTCAAGACACTCAAAAAAGATCAGACTGATAATGATAAATATACATAAAATGAAGACAAAAACTGCTATTTGACACTACTATTGGTAATGTCTGTGCTGTGTGAAAGCACCTTTGAAAAGAGCCTATGCGGCAAGAGATAAGTGTCTAAAGATTCAAAATGAATCAACAGTATTGGATAACAATATAATTCTCAACTCAGAAGCTGCCTCAAGATTAGGTGCATCTTCAGTTAATGTAACAGGAAAAAAAAGGCAATGGATTTTATTTTATTAATTGCATCCACTCACAAATCGACCTAAGGTCACCAGATGTGTAGACACAATGAGATTTTTGTTGTTTATAGTCTTTAATTGAAGTGATGATAAAGGAAATAGATCTATTTAAAAACAAAACCAAACAGCTATTTCGGTTTAGATTACGAGGTGGCACCAGGTGTGGGGTTCACATTTTGAGTTGCCACCTGTGGTGCAACTTCAATGATCCGGGGTTTGTCTATGATTCTGGCTGTACGGTTGCCCTTCTCTACGATCCCAATAATCCATGCTTGGTGACCTTCACCATATTTGGGGGACTTTATCTCTGCACAGAACCGAGCTGCTTGCTCACGTGGTAAACATATTAAAAGGCCTCCTGGGGAAAAAAAAAAAGAATTATCATTAATTATGATGCTATGTGAGCCATTTTTCTGCCTACAACTCTACACAGACCCTGATCAACAATGCCTTGTTTCTGTCTTTACACAGGCTGCCCCTTCCTTTTCCCTGAGAAGCCTGCTGTCTGCCCTAATCTATTCCACTTATCACACTTGTCATTAACCAGTTCCTTGGTAAATGACCTCACCTCAGTAACTCATGTGGTAAATACTTTTCCCATGCTACACTGAAAGAAGTACTTACAAACAAAATAGAACTTTTCCTTTTCAATCTGATTCTCTGCTGTACAAAGACTTTCTGTATTTTATTCATTTACAAATTAAGATCAGGAAAGAATGTATACCCCAAAGCAAGCAAAGTTCTAGTTTTGGGTTGTCATTATCTTCCAAACAGAAAAAAATATGAAATACATTAAAATAAACCTTCATTGGTATTTCAGTAGGTAGGACAGATATATTTATGCATTTGTATGTAGAAACAACATAATCAGGGACTAATATATACTATACTTTTACAAAAAAGCAAAATCTTCTCATTTTTGAATAAGGGAAATACAATGAATTTGTTGGCAATATTAATTCATTCAATATTTACCCCAAGCCCACCAGGGGGCAGCAGCAGCCCACGAGGTGGCAGGCAGTGTTCTACTCAACAAACCAACAGCTCAGCTGCCCTTTTGGAGCTTATGAATTTTGTTTTCCCAGAGTCCTTCTATAGAGACGTATTTGTGGACAGGCTTTGATGTTCTGGGAGCTGTTAGAATTACTGATGATGACCAGGTACACCCCAGTCTGATATAGTCAGGTTTGGTTTTTTTTTTGGTGGGGATACAGGGTAGGGAAAGGATATTAGTCTAGGTAGGGGTATTTTTTAATTTTTCCATGTGATTCAACTCTTTTGCCAGGTTAGACAGACACAAGAGAAACTAGAAAATAAACACAGGAGAAACTGGAAAAAAGGGGGTGGGTGGGTAGAAGAATTTTAAGGGATGGAGCACAAGAGTTAAGGTAAGGAAAAATAGGTCAAAAAGAAAAATGGCACTTTGGAGATATACTACTTGTTCTATTTCACTCTGAACAGAAAATTTATAAATTTTTGAGGAAAAAAATGCAGCCTGTTCAATGTAATAGATGGGTATCAACAGTTATTTCAAATACAAAGTTTCCCATGAAAACTGAGTAACAATCTTCTCCATGTTCTCATCCGCTTCTCCCACTCATGTTCCGTTATTAAATATAACACAGATTTACTGGACTTATGCACACATACTTGGCTTCTTCCTATTGTTAGTCTTATTGGTTTAGTCCTCAGAGTTGGGCCCAGGATCCCGTACCTGAAGTCTCTGGGCAGGTCCCATGCATGAGGCCAAACATATTTCCACAGGCCTTGCTCACAGCAGCCATCTTGGCCAGCACAGGAAGGTTGTGAATGACAAAAGACACTTCATTCCTCTGCTGCTTGGCCAGGTTCTGCGCGTGGCCCAAAATCCCAAAGCCTGTGATGTCGGTGGCAGCATGGGCATTGAACGTGTGCATGAGTCCTGCAGCTGAGAGAGGACACAAACATTTTTACCTGCTGTAGTAAATGGTGACCAATAAAAGCTCAACTCAAAATCTGTTAATACACTTTGAACTCTAGGGAAATGACATACAGTTAATAATAAAAACTTTCATTCCAAAAACAACAACAACAACAAAAAAAAAAATCAACAAAACCCAGAATGAAAATTCTGAAAGCTGTTTTCTTATTTCAATTTGAATCACTCATCAGCAGCTTCAATCAATACATTTCTAGTAAACTAAAAAAATCTACAGAAAGGAATTAGTGTTAGAGTTATTCCTAAGTATTTCATTGGAGGGTGGGCTGTTAAGGGAGTAACTGAAAGGCTAATTTAAAATTTTTTTAAATTACCTTTCTCATGAAAGGAAGTATGACCTATATTTTATTTACAGATGTACTCTGAAGCATTTTTCAGTATTGGGTTTCTTTTTTTTAGACTCTTAGATCTTTTATTTAGGTACATTCTCAACAACAGAGGCAGAGAATATCAACACTTCTAGCCTTTTGTGGTGGCCAAGTAGCTAGACACAGCTTTTGTACATCTATACCAAGTGCAGTGGGGTGGCCAAGATGGATTTCCGGTGACATTTAATATAGTCATGACTTTCACTCTAGAAGCATTTTCCAGTGCCATCTTAAATCAGCTAGACAGACCTATATTACACAAGAAGCTATACCCACAATACATCCTACAGATAAGAATAGGGATTCCAGTTTCCTAAGGCACTAACTTCTCTTATAACTTCCAGATCATCTGCACAGAGCAACCCAAAGAAATGCTATTCTATGAACAGTTCCTGTGGCATTTCAGGTCAGGATTTCAAAAGACCCAAGAGAAGAGCTTTCTCCTTTATCACATATACCTGATACTTTCTATATGCATCAAAGCCAATAAAAACAGTGAGTGTACGATGTTTCAACTATATCTAGTAAACTCCCTTAGAGCAAGCTCTCCTTGCTTTCCAGAAGATGAATCCTGGTTCTTGAACTTTCCTGTTTTATTTCAAACTGCTTTTAAAACCTCTAGCATCATACAAAAGTATTGTTCAATTACTCTGCACAGAGAATGAAACGCCTCAATTTCTTACTATACTGTCCAAAAGAAAGAGAGCATAACACTTAAGTATTATAAACAATGGTTTCAAATCATGTGTTTAGCCAAGATGTGATTAGCTATGTGACCTTGAGCAAATTACTTAAAATTCTGTGTGAAATAAAGGTTAACAGTAGCTATCTTGTAAGGTAAAAGAATTAAATGAGAAAGTACATAATACCTGCAAAAAATAGTAAGCATTGTTATTAGTTTTTATTATATTAACAAACTAAAGACAAGAAATAAAATGTAAAGAAATTACAACTATGAATGTCACCACCTGTTTATAAACACATACTCCAAAATGATAAATAGTAATAAATAAATGATTTCAATACTTCTGAAAATATGCTATCTAAATTTCTGGTTTTTATGGACCCACAAAAGGAGTCAATACTACCCATAATCCCAGAATGCAGAGCTGGAAGGAATAGAGAAAAAATACCACCTCAATGCTCCATTACAGACTCAGAACTGAATTCATGAATTCACCCATAGTTCCTGTTTCTGCTCTGGGCCTGGCCCTGTTCTGACATTCTAACTGGAGGGGGAATAAGGATACTGTAAAGCCACCGTGCCCTGCAGCACTCAGGTACACAGATGGGAAAGCAGGAGAAAAGAGCCCCCCAGAAGCCCCTTTAGGTGAGTCACTGGTCATTTATCTTTTCTAATGCAAGTGATTTTAACAAGCATTTCTGCCAAGAATACCCATGTAGTTGGATTCACTAGTGACCTAAGGACCTCAAACCAAGACCGACAGAAGAGGGTCTGCAGTCACTGGCCAAATCTAAGCCACAGCCTGTTCTCCAAATTAAAAAAAAAAAATTTTTTTTTTAACGTATTTATAGAGTTGCCGCTGCTCCCCTTAGCAGTGTACTTCAGTTCTTCTGCCTGCTCTGCTCCATGCTCTGGCTCTGGTGAATTCTCTCACCCTCCTGCGCTTCTGACTGTACCCAGTGCTTGTATAAATAAATAAATAAATCTTAAAAAACAAAAACATGCAACCGAGACCATGCGTGGCCTGAAAAAGCTTGAAATATGCCCTCTGTGGTTTGAAAGCTTGTTGAACCTTGCAAGAAGTGAGCCCCGTCCGCTTGCCTGCCCACCTGCCTGCAGATACCTGTTCTGTTGAGCCTGGCCATGTTCATCATCGCCTCTTGGTATGCCAGCTCTACATCTTCTTGGGTGACCACTAGCTTAATTTTATTCCATTTTTCAGGCTATAAACAGAAACATAGGTGAGGGAGGGGAAAAAAAGGAAAAAATGTAATTTATCTTTACTTCTAACATGGGGGGGAAGCACACTGTTTTCTCAGTCATCTTCTGGGGAGTTTTATCTATTTTTGCACACAAAATTATGTTTCCTAGCTTTTTTCTCCCATGACTATTATTTGTGTCCATGAGACATGTCTGGAATCTCCAGACATCCTGGAATCTCTTCTGTTCTCTCACAGGCCACTGAATGGGACATGCAGCTGCAGCACACAGGCCACGAAAGGCGAGTCTATCCGTTCCTCCAAGGAAGGGTGTGAATCACAGCACGAACAACATCCCTGGCTTTCTCACTATCTCCTCTGATGGTTTTCATTCTTCACATAATTACACATCTGCTAGCTTTACCTGAATTCTGGATCAAGTCCTCTTGATAAACAAGTGAAAGTGACTACAAGTTGGGTCATACGTGCAATGAGGTCTTGGGTGACCACAAAGGATATCATCAAAGTCAGGAGAAAATGGCATTTCCCTTTCTTCCTCAGTTTGATTTTGGAAGAATCTAATGTCATGACACTGGGTCTGTGACATGGTGTCCTCACAGTCCATTAATGGTCGTCATTCATACATTCATTCATTTATTTTAAATAATACCCAATAATCAGCCAATAACTTAAGTCTCTGCCTGCATTTCTTATCCAACTACTTACTATTTCTCTTCCAGATGAAACAACTATTCTGAATGGTATACTTGCAATTCCCCCGCCTTTATAAAAATAGTATTCTGCTGTGCAGTCTTTGGAATTTGCTTTTGCAATGATAAACATTTAAAAAAAAAAAAAAAACAGGGCCTCCCCGGTGGTGCAGAGGTTGAGCGCTGGGTTGAGAAGCTGCCCGCAGCCTCTGCAGCGCCAGTTTGATACCCGGCTGCTCCCCGGCCACCAGAGGAGGGTCCCTCATGGCGCGCAGACCTCTCCTGCTGCCTGCTGCTCTCCTCAGCAGTGTACTTCGGTCCTTCTGCCTGCTCTGCTCCCCGCTCTGGCTCTGGTGAATTCTCTCACCCTCCCGCACTTCTGACTGTACCCAGTGCTTGTAGAAATAAATTAATTAATTAAAAAAAAAAAAAGAATAGTACTGGAAAAATGATATTTTAAAAAAAATATGCATAAGTGTCATCAAATTGGGATGGGAAGAAGAGGAGGGTCCTACCCTCATTTCTGATGTCTCTTTGCTTCACCTGCTCCCACAACTTTGCTAAATCACTCAGTTCCTCAGCAGTTGTACTGGAAAGCAGGTCATTACATTGATTACAGCTTGTAATGGCCATCCCATCTGATCATAGAGACGTGATAGAAAATCTCCCATCATCACTGGATGAGAAAAGAAAGTAACTAAAGAATGTGGCAGCCTTAGAGATTCTCTCTGTTCCGCTGTGTCAGGCTAAGATATACCTGTTTGGTGAATAACATACAATTTTTTTTTTTCAATTGTTTCTCAAGTGGTAGTTTCAGATGACAGTTGCAGAAATTAAATACACCAAGATATGTAAGAACATACCACAGCATTAATTTTTGAGTTGTTATAGCAATGAAAAAAATCTTAAATGAAGTATGATTATAGCTCAGTGGAAAAGACACTCAGAAAAAGTATCTTCATATTGTAGAAGAACTTTCCTTCCAAGATAGTTTTCACATTCTCCTCCATGTATTTTTTTTTTTTTTAGTGATGTATAAGATATGAAAAATAAATCCAACTCACTACCTCCCAAGTCCTCTTCATAGAATTCAATCTGGGTCTACCTATGTTAGACTTTCAGCACATGAAACTTTGATTTAATAAAAGAGTGTGCACAAGTCCAAGGATTTCTGCAAGGACCTGGCTGGTGCTAAAATTAACAGAGGTCATTTTGAGAAGACAAACTGATGACATTTTATCTAGATCTTAAATATGGGAAAAGGTTCCCTTTACAGGAGAGGTGCGGCACTCATTACAGAGCAGACACGTCTCTGTACAGAAGCATACCCAGGCCCTGGCAGACAGGAGATACTCGTCTGACCTGACATGTAACATAAATGACCCCTCTCCAAAAAAAAGTGATCCCAATCCTGAAAATGTATTGCCCAGCCCCTCCCCCATCACAGGCTGGCTCACTCACAATATCCAGCCACTGGTGCACAGCAACGGCCACTTGCGTCCCCAGGGGCTTCGTCAGCACAAGCACGTCCCCTGGCACTGCATTATCTGGCCTGAAGAAAAGGAGGCAATACGTTTGTCATCAGTAGAACTAGAGAAAGAAAGGGGTGTTAAAAATATATCTGTGCCTGCAAACACTAAGTTTAAGCCAACTACTACCATGTATCAGAGTCTGGTAACTTGCTAATGAAGATGCTACTGAACAAAGCATGAAGACTCCATGGACCTCAACAGACAGGCCAATTACTATTTTCAATAAGTGTCCAAAGAAGCAAATCACTTGGCCTTCAAAGGCCTCATCCAGTCCAGAGTCAGCTATGCACTTGTAATTGAAATTCAGACCACTACAGTCCTGAGGCAGTAAAGCTACTAAAAAGAGTTGCTATTTTTATTTTTTTACGATCACTTGTAAGGTAGAGGTGCAGGTGGTATTTCTTTTCACAGGCTGTGGAACTTGGCTCAAATCTATGGTTAATACTAAAAAGGCAGTTCTTAAAATAAAAAGGCCAGCCCCACAAACAAATCTATTACACTTGCATCCTCACTACAAGAATGCAGGTCTAATTCTTGCATCTTTCTTGTTTCAGTGTAAGCTGTCTACATAGCCAATCCATCACCTGACACTAAATAACTAAAATACTCATCCAGGTCAATTAAAAAGTCAGAAGCACAGACTTAAACATCAATAACTAGCTTTCCAACTCATCCCATCATATATGGGATAAGTACCCACTGTCAGCTTTGAAAAATAGAATTCTGTGACAATATTCAAGGAACTCATTTTCCAAAAACTAGACTTAAGCTAACAGTTCTGATTTAGCCAATCCTGAAAGCTGATATACTCTTGGACAATACCAGCTATGTGCAACCTATAAAAATTTATATCAAGTTTAATAAAATTACTGGGCTAAAGTTCATGAACAGTATCTTATGAAAAATACAATCACATAGAGAGGCTCACTCATGATTTACAAAGTAAACATACAAATCTGTTGACAAAAAAATTCAAAGGAGCTCATTTTATTTTTTTCCTCCAATTTTTGCCACCACTAAGTTAATTTCCTTCTGTAAAGATGGAATGGGCAAAATAAATGAAAACTTTACAATCTTCTGTCACAACTACATGGGCAGTTTGAAGACTACTGACATAAAACATAGGAAAAAGAAACCCTGATGTAAGTAAAATGCAAGATCCTTAATATGAAAATTATCAGATAATCACTCTAAAAGGAGTTCCCATTAATTAAAAAATGGACAAAAGAAATGAATATGAAAAATACATTCAACTTTTCTCAAAGGTGCAAGATTTAAACTACTAAACAAAGTGACAAAGACCAAGCAGATTCTCACCAAGCATGCTGGTTAGGACAGGGGGGGAACTGTTGGTGGGACGTGACTCTAGGAAAGGCAATCTAGAGACATCCATCAAATTCGGTGCCTGTACAAATTCAGTGCCTGACCTAGCAACTCATTCTTGAAAACTTTTCTTACCAATAAAGTCACAAAACTGCAAAATGATCTAAGGGTACTCACTGGTACTATTTGTAAATCAAAATAATTCAAAATAATCACAATTCCCAATAGCAGATTGTTCAAATACACTCCAAGCTGCAAGAGTGACTACAGGATGGTTGAGGCACTTTGCACTATGATGCTTTTTGTATTCTGAATTCTGAACCATGTGAATGCAGACTTATCAGCATCTGTTCACAAAATAAATGGAGTTTCTATTTCCTTCAGAAAATACACCAGGTGACTTTTAACAAAAACACCAAACATGCAGAGTGACAACTTGTGTTGAGAGGAAAGTTTCTAAAGATCCTGAAATGGCCAAGAAGCACATGCAAGATGCTCACTATCATTAATAACCAAGAAATGCAAATCAGTTCAATATCACCACGTGCTCAACAGGATGGCTATTTTGAAAAAGAGAAAGTACTTGAAAGGATGCAGAGACAGTGGAATTCTCATACATTTCTGTTGGGAGCATAAAATAGAGCAGATACTTTGGAAACCAATTTGATGGTATCTTAAGTTAAACAGAATGAGCACAGGACCCAGCTGTTCTTAGGCATATATCCAAAGAATCAGAATATATATTCAAGCAAAAACCTTACACATGAATGTTTATAGGCAGCTACATTCATAAAGGTGGAAATAACCCAAAGGTCCATCAGTTCTGAATAAATTGTGACAGGTCTCTACATTAGAATATTACGTAGTCATAAAACAGAAATGAAACATTGAAACATTACAACAGGGATGAAATTTAAAACATTGTACTTTAAAATGTTTAATTACATGTTATGTGAAACTGTTATATGAACTATACTTCAATTTTGAAAATCTGAAATTTGAAAAAAAAAAAAAAAAAACAAAAAAACAACCCCAGGAAGTATGGATATAAGCCATGTAACAGAAAGAATGAAACTTAAAATTATTAAGCTAATATCATGTGATGTGAAAGAAGCCAGGATAGGGACGGGGGTAGCGAGGAGTGACAGATAAGGACAGGGCTTCTTTTGTGGATGACAATGTTCCAAATCAACTCTGATGATGGTTGTACAACCATGAATATCACTGACGTGTGGTGCTTTAAATGCATAAATTTATATGGTATTTACCTCAATAATACTATCTAAAACAATAAAGGAGAGAACCAGGCCAGGTGACATGCAAACAAAAACTTACATAATAAATTCATTGGGCTGGCAAACAGTGGTAGCCACTCCTCCCAAAACGATCCATGGGTTCAATACCGTTTGGCCGCCAGTTACAGATGTTCCTGCCTCTTCTGCTGCATCTTTAAAACCCTGTATAATTAGGGGCATCACTTTATCCCTTTCCTAGAATATAAAAGAACATAAAAGTCATGTACTTCAGTTCAAAACCCAAAAAAGAGAATCTACACTTGTAGTCAGTTACAATAAGGATAAACCTTAAAGGAAGTCCTGAAATTGTACAGACAGGGAGGGAGTAACAAAAGCCGGAGAATATTTCACACTGTAGTCATTTTATCAAAAGCTGGAAGATGTCCTAGGTTACAATGTGAATGAAGTACAGATAACAGACAAGTCAAATCTGGAATGTGACTGGCTCTGCAGAGCTTCCTAAATCTGAATCAGCTCACTGATGTCCTTACTGAGCTCAGGCTAGCTTAGCACTCTGTCTACCTGCAAGTCAGCTCCTGTCTTGCCAAGGAGCAGACTGGCCAAAGAGATGGCAGTAAAGCCCTCCTGGAGCAGCTGTGTACCACCAACGGGCCAAAAGCATGTTGTGAGGATAAAAAATGTTCTATGAAGCAGGATAAACTTCTCTTGGGAGAACAGAATCAAGTACCTTTCAGAAACAATCTAAATAGGAATTCATTTCTAGGTCAAATAAAGGTACAGACAGCAAGTCCACAGGCAAAGCAGGATGCGCACATGAACACAGGTGAGGCACCAGCCTGCACGGGCGCCTTCCTGCCATCAAAGTGGAGGTGGTACCCACCTTTCTGTGCCACGTGCCCTGGATTCATGAGGCTTTGCCAGGCCCACAGGCCTAGCATGGAGGTGCTATTACTATGGCCTAAATTTTATCAAAACAAACAGAAATGTCTTGGCTTCAGTCCACCAGGGAAAGACATAGGAAAGTGGTGGTGGAAATGACAAGATGAACAGGCCCAAGTTCTATTTCAATTCACTGACAAGTACCAAAAAGGGAAGCGTCAGATGGAACAATGGAAACTATGCAGCCTGGGTTCCTCCCTTTACAGACAGGCAGATGAAAGGCTAACCAGTTAAGTGGCACCAGGCAGACAGACCAGCAAGCAGCTAGATGATCTCCACTTACCCTGTCAGTCATTTTATTACTGATTCCAAGGAGCATCAGCATGTTGTCACATTCTGTGACACCCATCGCATAGAGGTCACTGAGGACATTGGCGCATGCTATCCTGCCCTGGAAGAGAGGGGAGATGTGAGAAAGACAACAGGGGATTTTCCACATGTAAAAACAGAGTATATGGGGTGTGTCTCAAGAGCACTCAGGGACTTTTTCAGAATGGCAGCTACTGGGATGTGGTCCCAGTCTCTGTGGTCTACAGACTAGTTACCTTTCCAGAATCACTACCAGGCCAGTCACTCTCTGATAATCTTGTTACCACCTCTTATTTTTGTACAAAAAAAATAATGTCCATTTTTTCCCCCCCACTCAGTTTATTAGGAAAAACCTGAAATTTATTTAGATGGAGATAAAAGAGAAAGGAGGTTGGAGGTGACAGTGTGGCAGGCAGAGCTATGGAATGAACAAGTCTGAAAACAATTGTCCTAAAGCAAACCTGAAAACAGTCACTCATCCCAAACAGATCCTAAAAAAATGCTGACTTTACTGGTATGGAGTAGATGGTGTTTATATACTTGAGTGAGGAAATGTCTGTAGTTTCTTTAAAGGCTGTAAGAGATAAATAGGAAAATCTCTTTCTAAGAAACAAAAATCAGATAAAATAAAAAACTAGGCCCAAAATCAGAAAGAGAGAAGCATTTCCCAGTAAACTATATAATTTTATTAACTATATAAGTTTATAATTATATAACTATATAATTTATAATTTTATTATATAATTTTATTTAATAAATTAATTATTTAAATTTAAAATTGTACTCATCAGAAATGCAGTCATAATGATTTTGCCACTGGAAATTTTAGAAATATAAGCTGTCATTGTCTAGACAATAAAGAAGAAAATAACAGAATTATCTTCTGACATAAGGATAATCAAACTCCAAAGTGTATCATTCTCAGCACTTGTTTCACTGCTTGTTTCGATTTTCATTATGAATTCCTGACAAATCTAGCATAGCTCACTGGCCTTCTGTCACTCATTTTCCACTGTAACAAGAGCAACATCACTGGTTAAGGCTGCACTGATTACTGCCCTTCTATTCTGGACTCTCTCAGCTGCTCTTAAAGACGCTACAACAGGATGGATTCTAACTCCAGCACCTCTTGCCACCTGGTCAGGCAGGATATATGGAATGTGGCATAGGCAGGCTCTCGCTAAAGGAGAGGACAGATGGATATGCAGAGGGAAACAGATTTCTGGGAACCTGTATGTTTGTCACTGGCACATGAGAAGTGAACACCACTGCCCCACAGTCCCATTTACTATCTCATGGCCTGATTTCAGCAACCTAGGTGTACAGCAAAGACCTCTGGTATTTCAGAACAGATGAGCTGTCCCTAATCTCTTCATTAGCTCCACCTGGCTGTCAGGATGCAAGGGTTAAGTTTGGGGGCTGTCCTGATGGTATAAGGGTTAAGTCTCAGCACTATCACCACTGTGCCTGAGTTCAATCCCCGGCAAGGGAACTGACCCACATGGTGCAACACACCTCTCCTGTCTCACCCACTACTCCCCTTAGCAGTGTGTTTCAGTAGCTCTGCCTGTTCTGCTCCCCACTCTGTCTCCGGTGAATCCTCTCACACCCCCACCCATATCTGGCCTACACCCTAGTTCTATGCATCAATAATAAATCTTTTAAAAAGGGAAGAAAGGGTCAAGTTTGGGTAGATCAAAGAGTTGCTGGCCAAGCCATACAACAATTGGGAAGTGTATTGAAGCAGAGTTCGATTGGAGTTAGGAACTTTAATTCAGCAGTTCAGACTTACTCTACAGTGGCAAATCACGTAGGGGAGGCAGTAGTGATCAAATCAGGATAAATGATCAAGAAGTCTAATTGTGATGAGATACTGAGCTCTTTTTTTTCTGCAGGGAAACATCTAGGATCAGTCCTATCACAGGGTATGGCTATATCTCTATCCTGAATCACAGGAGCGTAGGATTTACAAATGTCAACTGAAAGAAAAAACTACAGTGGGCCTCCCTGGTGGCACAGCGGTTGAGCGCTGGGTTGCAAAGCTGCCCGCAGCCTCTGCCCCGGTTCGATCCCCAGCTGCTCCCCACCACCGAAGGAGGGTCCCACATGGCACGCAGACCTCTCCTGTCGCCCGCTGCTCCCCTCAGCAGTGTACTTCAGTCCTTCTGCCTGCTCTGCTCCCAGCTCTGGCTCTGGTGAATTCTCTCACCCTCCCGTGCTTCTGACTGTACCCAGTGCTTGTATAAATAAATAAATAAATCTTAAAAAAAAAAAAAAAAGAAAAAACTACAGAAATGTCAGTCAACACTCAGTAGACAACAGGTGTTCCTGCACAGAATATACTCAGTGCACAAAAGTAGCTGGGGACTAGCCCACATTTGCGTACGGTCAAGTATAAGCAGGGGGTGGGACCAACTGATGCTGTGGAGTCAGGGCAGGGGCAAGCGGACCACAATTCAGACAAAACGAAAACATAGCAAGTACACACTTATTCAAACCCCAGCCACAACCCAAAGCCAAAGGAATAAGCAGTTCCAGATGCAAAACACATTAAGTCAAACTCACCATCATGTAAGGATCATCGACAATAGGGTAAATGTAATCTGTGGTTTGAACCAAGGAAAGACCGCCATGCCTCAAAGGAATGACACACGTATCCATTCCAATACCTGCGAAGATGGAATCATCATCATCCAAAATCAAAGGAAAAGACATTTCATTTTATATCATCATGTTCTGAACAAAAGAGTTTGCAGAAAAGACTTATGGACACTGCACACTGCCAATAAAGCAATGTGTTTCCTATCAAGAAGCATAACTGAAGTAAACGTGAAACATAAGTAGCTTAAGATAGAAAATAAGAATAAAATTTGTTAGTCACAAAGACTCAACTTCAAGATGGTACAATTTTTAGAGCTTAATGATGCCTTGAAGAGAACTCTCTCTTTGCATTACCCTATCATGCAACTGGTACCATAGGTAATTTCTTTGAAAATTATAATAGCATAACTGGAACTTAGGTTGTTGTAGCTATAGTTCCTTTGAGCATGTCTTTGGCATTATTCTGTTTTCTCAACAGAAAATACAAAAGCCTATTATTAGGTCTACATGCTAGTCATAAATGAAAATAGACAAGAAAACAGGGGTTTGAGCCTTCTCTTCAAGCATGTTTATAAGCACTGTGGCCACTACGTGAAGCACCACAGTTTCCCAAAAGCATTTTTTAGGTGGAATTCTTTAAATTTCCCTGTACAAAGCTCATGTCACCTTTATGACTGGGGTAAGAATATGATAAATAAGCTTTAGGAAATAGTTCAATTTTTAGAAGATTGTTTCTAAACATTTAGAAAGATAAACTGATAGATTAGAGATAGTCCCTTTCTCTATATCAGTCTACAATCTATCAAGCTATTGTAGGCTACCTTTCTTTTTTTTAATTTTTTTTTAAAAAAGATTTGTTTGTTTGTTTGTTTGTTCAAGCACTGGGTAAGTCAGAAGAGGGGGAGGGTGAGAGAATTCACCAAAGCCAGAGCTGGGAACAGAGCAGGCAGAAGGACCTAAGTACAATGCTGAGGGGAGCAGCGGGCGGCAGGAGAGGTCTGCACGCCGTGTGGGACCCTCCTCCAATGGCCGGGGAGCAGCCTGGGATCCAAACGGCACTTGCAGAGGCTGCGGGCAGCTTCGCAACCCAGCGCTCAACCGCTGTGCCACTGGGGAGGCCCAGGTTACCTTTCTTTTAAAATCACTTGGAAAGGGCCTCCCTGGTGGCACAAGGGGTTACGCACAGCACTACGAAGCAATCTGCAGCCTCTGCAGCAAAAGTTCAATCCCTGGCTGGCCAGGGAGCAACCCACATTGTGCAGCAGTGCAGCAGACCTCTCGACTTGCCCACTGCTCCCCTCAGCAGTGTATTTCAGTCAATCTGTCTGTTGTGTTCCCTACTCTCTTTCTGGTGAATACTCTCACCCCCACACCTCTGGCCTGTACCCCAGTTCTTTTATGCATAAATAATCTAAAAAAATAAATAAAAATAAAATAAAATCTCCTGAAAAGCAGACACTTTACCAATCCACACTGGCTTTCCCAACAGCAAGCTGAATACAGAGTACTTCTCTAAACCTACTCAAAAGGACATCCTCTGCCCCCTAGAAAGTATTTCAAACTTTGCAGTCCAACAGCAAATGACAGAAAAAAAATCATGATGGAGTACAAAAGGCAGCAAGTGGATGCTAGCCTTCAAATTCAGAATTCCAATGGAGTAAGAACAAATCACTCTGACTTACTAACACGGAGACACAACTTTCATACTTTGTGCAAATGAAACAGGTATCTCAGCACCAAGATGGCAACAAACCCAACAGAGGCCCAGTCACAGGTACCACCATCTGTTCAGGTCTTGGTCAAGTTTAATAAAAAGACTTGGCAAAGACTGGCTGACTTTTTACTAAACTAGAAGGCAAAGCAGAAACTCTTGGACTATCGAGTTAAGGGAATGAAGAATTTAGTCTCAAAATGTCGTCTCACAAATTTGTCAGTGGAGCACGTCCCCAGTGAAGGGTTTTCATCCGTACAGAAAGGGTGCAATAATTCATGGAGGGAGTGCATGTGTGCAGCAGCCCAGAAGCTTCACCTAAGAATGTTCTTCAGCACTTAAGCATAGTAAGGCAAGAACGACACTGTAACTTCTATCGACTCTCCCTAAATTGGTTAATTCCAACAACTGGTTATTCTGAGCACATTACTAATCACTCTGGAAACTAGCCGAATATTGTTTCCTTTTAGGTTTTCATTAAACTACAGGACCAAAGACACTAAAAACTAAGTTGCTGGGCCTCCCCGGTGGCGCAGCGGTAGAGCGCTGGGTTGCAAAGCTGCCCGCGGCCTCTGCAGCGCCGGTTCGATCCCCGGCTGCTCCCCGGCCACCAGAGGAGGGTCCCACATGGCGCGCAGACCTCTCCTGCCGCCCACTGCTCCCCTCAGCAGTGTACCTCGGTCCTTCTGCCTGCTCTGCTCCCTGCTCTGGCTCTGGTGAATTCTCTCACCCTCCCGTGCTTCTGACTGTACCCAGTGCTTGTATAAATAAATAAATAAATCTTTAAAAAAAAAAAAAAAAAAAAAAACTAAGTTGCTGAATGTTAGCTTTAAATGTTCCTAATTTGGGGCCTCCCTGGTGGCGCAAGGGGTTAAGATGCAACCTATGAGGCTGTCCGCAACCTCTGCAGCATGAGTTCAATCCCCAGCCAGCCAGGGAGCAGCCCACATGGCCATGTAGACCTCTCCTGACTCACCTGCTTCTCCCCTCAGCAGTGTATTTCAGGCAATCCTCCTGTTCCCCACTCTGTCTCTGGTGAATCCTCACACCCCCCCCCCCCCACACCTCTGGCCTGTACCCCAGCTCTTGTACACATAAATAACTAAATCTTAAAGAAATAAAATAAAAATAAATGTTCCTAATTTGGGTAATCTTTATTTTGAATTAAATATTTGATTTGTAACTATTTAATTTCTATTTATACCTAGCATCAGAGCACTGCAACTGATGACTCTAGAGCACGTTCCTAGGGCTGAAGAGCAACTCATGTCACCCACGTCTTCTTTCACAACCGTGACACCACTTTCTAGTACCAGGCCTCGTGCTATCCAACAGGGTAGCTGCTGGCCATATGTGATTCTCAAGCAGGTGAAATGTGGTTATTCTAAGTTGAGAGGTGCTTTAAGTATAAAATACACACCAGATTTCATACAGTTAGTACCAGGATAACCAAAATCTCATCAGTAATGTTTTAGATTAGTTGTGTGTTGAAATGACATTTTTAACATATTAGGTTAAATAAAATATATAATTAATTTCACCTGTCCTGTTGTGTTGTTTTTAATATGGCTACTTGAATATTAAACACCATGTCATATTTCTTTTAGTCACCATAACTGTAGTGATTGGTAAACAAATCACCAACATATTTCAAGGAAGACATACAGAAGGCGAGCCTGAAGACAGGCCATGAAAAACTAGGGTATCAAATGAAAAGAGAGTCAAGGTAGAGGGCAAGAAGGAACAAAGGAAAATGCCAGGGAGTAGAGGAAGTCTTAAATGCCAGACCCAGCAGCGTACGTTTAATTATCAGTGAGCGATGGGGAATTCTAGAAGGTTTTCAGTAAAACTGAAACCACCCATCCAAAAAAATTACCCAATATCACACTACCACCATGGCCAGCAGCAGTCAATACTTGAAAATGCTAAGTACCAGGTGAAAGTTGTACCAGGTTTTAAGAGACACCGATTTTAACATTTCTTTAGTTAGAAAACATCTGAAAAAGTGTACATTCAAAAATTGTTATAATTCAAAAAAATGTACAGAAGCAAGT
The DNA here is from genome assembly GCF_964194135.1 of Talpa europaea. Taxonomy (NCBI): domain Eukaryota; kingdom Metazoa; phylum Chordata; class Mammalia; order Eulipotyphla; family Talpidae; genus Talpa; species Talpa europaea. Next base: position 29,388,242 of record NC_140082.1, on the reverse strand, counting down.
GAATACATGTGTATACATCTATATACATATACATATGTATTCTGAATGTGGGTACAGACACACATAGTAGGTACATATGCATGTATTTTCTGATACTCAACAATTAGACACAGTATTATTATACCATTTTACAGACTGGGAAATTGAGGCTTGAGGTTAAGCAATGTGCAAAAAATTAGTGGTATGTCAGGAGGTGATTATAAATAGGATTCCCAAAGCAAAGTTTTGGCCATCAACACATACACCACCGCTGCAGGAGATTTTAGTCATACACCACTGCTGCAGGAGATTTTAGTTCTATGCTTTGGCGCTTCCTTCAGCATCCAACTGCTTGTAGTCAGGGGTCCATCAGCTCCCAGGGACTACCATGAATGCAAAAATTGGTGGGGGGGGGGGTGCATTTTTCTGGCTAAGGGTCACAGTTTTCATTTACATCTCAAAAGCCATCTGTGACCAGACTCCTTCACCTTTGTGTTCTTATATCTGCTTTTTCCTGTCTCTTCTCATACAGTCAGAAATCCATTCCCCTTTGCCACTTCTAAGAGTTACAGTTGAAGCAGTTCCTCTCCCTCTAACACTTTTCGAATTAGAAACCAGATGGCAAGCAGTATGGCAGGTAGAGGAAATAGAAGTTCAGACCCTGAGAGACAGGGAGCAGGTTATCGGCCTTCCTGAGGGTCATGGAGCTGCTGCAAAGCCCAAAGGATCCAGGCTGTTATCAAAGTTCTTAACAGTGCCCGGCATGGCCAAGTGCTCAGTAAATGCTCCACAAGGTCAACAGGGAAGTCATAAGAGAAATGATTACTTTATCCATGAGGTTTCCAATTGCACATATTTTTGCCCATATGGTAGTTTCTTTTTCCTGACAAAGTTACTAAAGGGCTTTCTCAGTATATTCTTATTTCTCGACATGGGCACAGACCCTCAATCCAACTCGTTCACATGCTATTTCTCTATAGTTTGGACACCAGCTAGATGAGTAAGATCTTCAAACTAAGCTCTGCAGGCACCAGAGGTGCGGTGTGGGTCTTCCTCTCTCTCCACCAAAGCAACTGCTTTGTATGCCAGGGGAGAAAGGAGTAAATACCCTGAGTTCAGAACCCAGGTTGCAAGATAAGTCTTTAAAATAAACAAAGGAGCAAAAATAAATGAAATTAAAAACCTTATGTAAAAAAGCTGATCAAGGGCCTCCCCGGTTGCGCAGCGGTGGCGCAGAGGTTAAGCGCTGGGTTGCGAAGCTGCCCGCAGCCTCTGCATCCCCTGCTGCTCCCCGGCCACCGGAGGAGGGTCCCACATGGCGCGCAGGCCTCTCCTGCTGCCCGCTGCTCCCCTCAGCAGTGTACTTCGGTTCTTCTGCCTGCTCTGCTCCCCGCTCTGGCTCTGGTGAATTCTCTCACCCTCCCACGCTTCTGACTGTACCCAGTGCTTGTATAAATAAATAAATAAATCTTAAAAAAAAAAAAAAAAAAGCTGACCAAGTCACACACTAACTAGAAAACCTCTAAACTCCTGGAATGCACAGCAAAAACTCAAAAGGCAAAGTGATCATGATCCTGCATAACAAACCATACAAGAAAAGCCAACAAAAGCCAAACAGTCTGCAATTTCTTTCTGATTTTTATGTTTGGGAAAAGGCAAACCACTAATGACATCCAAAATTTAGTACAAAAACACAAAGCTCAGTTCCAGATGCTGTTCTAGACTGCACGCAGTCTTCTCCCGATCTCTGTGGGAGCAGTTTCCCCTCTCTCTTCATAAGAGCTTTCCAAACAATGCATACTGCAGAGGGCCCCCCAAATTCCCAGCCAACACAGGCACTGTTTTCAAAGAACTGCACAAGAATACTTAAGTAAGTACCACTCCTAGAGTAATGGGGAGAATGCAAGTGTTTTAAGGAGAATTCTAGGATAAAGGAGCTTGCTTCATCCTCAACTAACCAAAAATTTCATTTTAATAAAAACTGCTTTCACTGTTTTATAATCATCTCAATCACCTACTTGCTTTTCAATTACTTCCTACAAATAAGTTACAATAATGTAACCCTGCTTTGCTTTTTGGAGTCTTCTCATAGAATTTTATTTATTTATTTTTTTAAAAAAGACAACATGGGAGGAGTGAAGTCTGGTTTTTGAGTCACTGCCTTCACTGTAGGTCAAGATGCTTTACTGGGAAAAGCTTCAAAGAAATGTGGTGCACATACCAAGTCTTGGCATAACGGCGCCCAGAAATTGCTCATCTTCTTGGAAGTGGTTCTCCTGTAAGGATTCCAGCAATTTCTGCAGGACATCTTGGGGCACTTTGCAGCCTGTGCCCTTGAGTTCAGTGAATCTGGTTAGCCGGAAGCTCTTGTCCAATTCATAACTTTCCGGGTTAAAGGACTCCCGCGTAGACATGGTTCTTGGGCGCACACACCTCAAAGCTGACTCCTCCCTTCCTTCTCTAGTCAGCTGGTTGCTTTATAGATTCACCTGGGAGCACCAAAACACAAAGACACCATTAAGAGTGTTCTCAGGAGTACCTGCCAGGTACCAATTGACTACACGACAGTGAAAAGCACATGTGAGAAAAACTAAGCCCACAAGGACGGGGCAGTTTAGCGCCACAACAGTTTGTGACAGTGATGCATAAACTAGAACAAGCCATTTTAAAACATGACTATACCATTATAGATATCTTCTAGGAAGATCTGGTGTCTGGAGTGTTGTTATAATTGAGAATCCAAAGGGTAAGGAGGAAGTGCTCCTCTGAAGAAGGAGGGGTGACCAGCAGGCTGACATGTATGACACAGAACCCAAAGTTCCTTTTAGGCACTTCATCTGTCAACCTGGAAGGACTATGTGTAGAAATTAGACCTCCTGGTAAAGTGACTTTTCTGAATAACTTTTTTTTTTTACATAGAAGAACTGGAGTGCAGGCCAGAGATGGGGGGTGGGGGGTTGAGAAGAGTCACCAGAGACAGACTGGGGAGCAGAACTGCAAATCCAGTGAAATAACAACCTTTTGATTTCTTTTGCTAGCTCAAACAGAACCAAAAAAAAAAAAAAAACTAATAAAATTGTGCGGGGTGATGGGGAAAGGACACTGATGGAAATGAATTCTTCATGATGCTAAATCCCATTTTAGAAAAACCTATTCTCACTCTGACCCAAAAGTATACAAGATTCAAAACTAATAGGAATCCTCACTAAAGAACACAACTTAAAAACCAGAATGGCTCATTTGGTTCAGCAAGGTTCATTTTCAAGAGAGCAGTGGAAAATTCTCTGATGTTTTAATGTAGTGTTATTTCCTAGAAAGCAAACATCCCGCCCAACAAACCAGTACACACACATCATTGACAAAATATGCTACTGCTCACTGCTTTTCAATGCAGAACTAAAACGATAATTTAAACTTTACTGAATCACTAGCATTTATGGTTACTCGGTACCACCAGAAGTTTCTGGAACAAGTTCCTCTAAGGTTGAAGTCATTAGGGCTAAACCAAAAACTTAACACATGCTTCTAAGGGTTTATAATCCTCCAGAATGATACTTTATTGGGCATGGAATTACAGACACCCCAAGTTTTAGAGTCAGTTTCCCCTATAAAATTTATGACTTAAAAACATAATTCCCATTTCTAGTTTTCCGTCTCCTGGGAAGCACATCACTCATTTAAAATAAATCTCACAAAGCTCGAATTTGGGCAGTAATCCAAACTGTCTTCACCAAAAACATATTTGGGGTGAGCAATGATTTCTGTTTGAAACCTACAACTGTACAGGAGTTAAATTTTCCAAAATCCCAATAAAACCACCTGATCAAAAAGCGGGCGGAAGCAGAGCAAAGCAAGTTACCGACAGGGGCGGTTTGAAGCCATTTTAAAGTTAGGAAAAGTCTAAAAGCACTTAGACTTGGAGGGATTTGGAACAAAAAACAAGAGTCCTTTCCTTCCAAAATGCTTCCCGTTCAACACCGCCTCACTCCTACCAGGAAAATAAAATCCAACTCACGAGTCATTCAGTTATTTTTCTACTTCCAATCCCCATGCAAAAAAAAAAAAAAAGGAAAAAAAAAGAGGAAAACAAACCCGGGAGGGGAATTTGGAGGACTAATTTCCCTTGAAACAGATTTCCCCAAATTTCTGTAGAGGAAAAAAAGTTTAAAACACCTTCAGTCCAGAGAGCACTCAGGACTTAAAATTCCAAATGGAACGGAAGGCGACAAGCCACCCACACATTCGAACCACAGAAAAAATAAATTCATACATATTTGGAGGGGGGGTGGGGGGTGAGAAAAGTGGGTGCCAGTGGGGGGGGGTGCTAAGAGTTCACAGCGACCTGGGGCAGGACATTTGCATCCTAAGCGAGTCCACCCCAACCTAACAGCCGCACGTTTACACCTTTAAAACAATGCCATGAATATTTAAAGAGGACAGTTAACTCTTTCCTTGGCGGCCACGTTTAAATTGTTTTAAACGTGTGTGCACAGCGAGGTGCACAGCTGGGGGAGCGCGGTAAGCTGGGGGGGGGTGGGGTGAGGGGGGGGGGAGAGGGTGCAGCCCCAGCCCGGTACCTACCTACCCCCAAGCCCCCAAGCCCAGAAAACAAACAAAGGGGCGGCCACCGCGACGAGGGCGTCGGGGCCAGGTGCCCGCCATGAAGCGCACGTCGAGGCGGAGGCCGAGCTCGGGGACACCTTAAATCTCAGGCCGCCGCCTTGCAAGGCCGACCCGGCCCGGGCCGCGGTCTTTGTGCGGCGCGGCGCGCCGGTCGCGGCGGGGCTGACGCGGCGGCTGGAGCCGGCGGGGCCATGCCCGCCCGCGCGCCCGCTCGACGGCGGCGGCGGCGGGAACGGCGCGGGGCCCACGCACCGCCAAGCGGCCGCGGCGAGACCCCGGCCCGCCCCAGCGCGGGCGCCCCGGGCCAGGCGGCCCCCGCGGGCCTGAGGGAAGCGCGCGTGGGGGGCGGGGAGGGCCCGGAGGCGCCGCGCGCCGAGCCCGGGAGACCGGGCTGGGTTCTCCCGCCGCGTGCGCGGGCCGCGGCCGCCGCCGCGCAAAAATGTCGGCGGGCGAAAAAATTAACCCCTGCGTCTCCGCCGCCGCCCTCCCCCTCCACTCCTCCCCCGCCCTCTGCTCCCCCCCGCCTTCCCCGGCTCCGCGCGGCGGCGGCGGCGCGGGCGGTGCTTCTTTTTTAAAGCGGCCCCACCAAGCCCTGGCTCTGCCCCTCTCCAGGCAGTGCTGGAGAGCGCCGGCCGCGCGCGGCTTCCCGGCGGGTCCGGGCGGCCCGGAGGGGGCTCCGCACGGCCGCCATGGGCCTGCGGACGAATATTCCCCTTTAAGCCTGGCGTCTCGCCCCCCCTCCCTAAGCCAGGCGCTTACCGGTTCGCTTTGCGCCTCCTCCTCCCGAAAACGGGCCGCGGGCCGCTCCCACAATGCACCGGGCGCGGCCGGGCTCCCTTAAGCGTCGCCTGAATAAAAATGCCGCTCCCGGCGGAGGGCCCCGGGCCGCGCCTGGGCGTCGCGGGGGCTCGGCCTGGCTCGGCGGGCCCCTGCCGGGAACGGGGCCGCCGCGCTCCGCCGTGCGCCGCGCGTGAGGGGCCTTTAAGGGCCGGCTACCTCCCTTTAAGAGGCGGCGGGCCGCGGCCGGAGCGGCTCGGTGGCTGCGTGCGGCCCGGGAAGGGGGCGGGGGCGATGTGCAGGCCCGAGCGCGGCAATGATTGGTCTCGGGGGAGGGGTGGGGGGTTGCAAGCCCGAGGAGCGGTGGCATCCGTTGCATGATGCAAAAAGGATTGATTTCAAAAGTTGCGAGTTGCATTGGCAGCAGCCTTTGGCGCCCAGGCCACCTACTTTCCTCGAACCGCTGGAAGGGCCGGGAATGTTTTCCAAAACCCGGCCGGGCTCGGCCGCGCCGCGCTCTGCAGGACGCTTGTACCTGCAGCCCGAGCGCTCCCGGCGTTTGCTCTGCAGGACAATGACCGTGGCAACGGTTTGAAAACCAGTGCAGGAGAGGAAAAGCCGCCACTACTGCAATGAAAAGATTTTTCGAATGCAAAGGGCGCGTTTGCTTCATAACAGGAGCCACCGTGTCTCCTGCTATTGTTCAGCCCGGCCTGGGAGATAACACGAGCTTTAGTGACTGTGCACATGTCCCGCAAAGTTTCTGGAACGTTTAATTGGTGGGTAGGAAGTGAGAGCTTAAGGTCCCTCAGTTACATTGTTTGCTGTGCACATGTCCAAGTAAACATGGCAGCCTGAGGCTGCATGTGTTTGCATGAACATCGGTGGGGTGCTGTGGCTTGCGAAATAACTTCAGGTTTCTTTGCAACTTTCGAATGCATTACTGATGTAATAGGAAAACATTTTGCTTTATGGTAGTTCTGGAAGGGCTTCCCTTAAAATGGGGAAGCGTAGAGGGAGGCCGACCAAACTTTGCTAGAGTGGTTCGGTATTTTCCAAATGTGTTTTGGGGCAGGAATAATTTTGGTAGCTGAACTGTCTTTTAGTTGCTATTGGGTTTTTAATCTACGCAGGTGCTCTTTCCATGCTTAATATTTCTGCTTCAAGATTCCCCAGAGTTTTCATCCAGGTGAGGACGCACCAGGGGCTGCAGCCTACAACAGCCGGCTGACTCCGGCTACTTTTTCCCCTTTGTGTCCTTTTTCGCCACCTCTACAGTAGGTTGGGAAAGAGCGGACAAACCTGGTTGTTTATAATATGTTGGACTTTTATAAGAATGGCATAACCATGAGGTTGACAGACCTGAATTTGCCTCTGAATTACCGGAAGACACCTGTACACACAATCCCCAGGTAACACTCCAGACCTCCTGGATAAGGGGGGAGGGGATCAAGAAGCTTTATTTCCCTCATTTTTCCCTGTTTAAATATATATATATATTTTTTAAGCAAAGAGCATCACCACTAGAAAGAAATTTTGGGAAATTAGGGAGAAGGTGGTTAGGGCCCTAAGTGAAGAAGTGTGTGTCAATTTATTTATGGCACAATTAGAAGAGGTTGTTGGGTTTGCTTTTCACAAATTTAGTTTCTGAAAAGTACTGACCATATCTGAAAGTGTGCCCTCTCCCAGAGGGAAAACCACCCACATGTCTAGTTAGGAGGTAATTGTAGTAGTCAAACTTGGAGACCGTGTACTTGAACTGTAGCAGTGGCTGGAATGCCAATCAAAGAAAGGATTTGAAGTGATTGAGTGTGTGGCTGGAGGAAAAAAGCATGAATGACTGCCAATTTTCTAGTTTGGTGAAACTGGATGTGTAGTGATGGCACTAACTGAAATGAGAACTACTGAAAGGCAAACAAGTTCTGGAGTTCTGTTTTGGAAATACTAAATTTCAGGTGCTTACCAGATATACCAGCAAAAAGCAATTGGTAAATCAAGATCTGGCTATGGGGGTTGGGCTCTGACCTTGACTTGCAAATGTAGATCCATCAGCATGTAAATAGAGTCTGAAGCCCCGGATTATCTAAGAGGAAGAGTTCAGGGAAAAAGTGGATGAGACCTTGGACAGAGCCCTGCAGAGTTTCAAAATTGAAAGGCTTGGTGATTAAGAGATTGAACTCTGCTGAGTCTGTGGGAGGTTAGCATCACCAGTGGGGGGCTCAGTAATCTTTGCAGCATCAGAGTAGGAGCTATTAGCAGCTCCAGAACAATTCAAGTCAATTCTGAACAGAGGCTCTAGACGCTTGACTAAGCCACAACTCACCGATTCATCTAGAGCTAGTCTACATACAACCTTGGGGGGGACAAAAAGTCCACTAGATCTCTTGTCCCTCTCCACTCTTGTGTTTCCCCTAAACACATCCCTCTCCTTCTTCCGCATTACTTTGTTCTCTATTTCTCCCCAGTCAGTCTTTTTTTCCCACCGACCTTTTTATGAGTCTTCCCTAGTGGGCACATCAGAATCCCTTCCTTTGGGAACCATCTCCCCTGGGTTCTCTTTGTCCTGCTAGTTCTGCATGAAAGGTGGTTAATACAACCCAGGGGGGGCTTGTTAAATACAAATTTACCAGCCCCACTACAAGTTATATCTGGCAGTTGTAATGGGTTGAATTGTGGTACAGATTCTTTGCTTGACTGACCTTTATTCAGGTTCCTGAAACTTCTGTGTACTTTTCTTATAAATTCTAGTTTTAGCAAGAAACCCCCTCCATTCCCCCCCCCCCATACACACACACCGATGTGATCAGATTCCTCATCCTCTACCATCTCCCAGGTAATATATGACCTTGACCTGCTTGAAAACCCTGTAATATCAGATTAATCAGAATCCCTATTATTTTCTATCCACTGTCTTTGCACCCTGTTCCTTGCCTATAAATTCCCATTTGCCCATGCTGCCTAATTCCCTTGTGCCCCGCCTCCACTGGAGTTGAGGAGACTCTGGTCTCCCTGGCTCACAGAGGCAGGCTGAGAATACCAAGTGGGCAGGTAATTGGTGTGATGATGTCAATGGGCTGGAAACTTCAAGTGAATTCAGAGGTGGGCTAGGCAGCCATGTGGGCCTGCCAGCAGACTGCAGCAGTACGCCCAGCTGTCCGTGGTCAAGCTAAGTTTCTAACCGGAGCTAAGTTCAGGGCCTGGTGACTACCCTTGAGGGCTTCCCTGCAGCATTTGAGGCCATTAAATGTTCTCATTTTTAAAACCCTCTAGGTTTGAGGTTTGCTCTTCCCTCATTCTCCTAATCACATTGGCTACTTCTTGATCTTTTTTTGATGGCTCCTCGTTGCCCTTCAGGTGTTCAAAAGTAAAATATCTCAAAAAAAAATTTTTTTAAAGATTTATTTATTTATTTATACAAGAACTGGGGTACAGGCCAGAGGTGCAGGGGGTGAGAGGATTCACCAGAGACAGAGCGGGAAACAGAACAGGCAGATCGACCGAAGTACACTGCTGAGGGTGTTACAGAGCAGCCTTAGGACATCCTTTTCCCCCTAACAAGGGGAGCAGCCGGAGTCAGGAGAGGTCTGCTGTGCCTGGTCAGGGATCAAACTCATGCTGCAGTGGCTGCGGATAGCTTCATAGGTTGTGTCTTAACCCCTGCACCACCAGAGAGGACCTCAAAATTTTTTGTACTGATTCATCTTGCAATATATTATTTTGGATATATTGGTTACATTACTGTAATTTTTTTTAATGTGGCTAGTTGACCATTTAAAATGACATAGGGGGCTCACAGTATATTTCTCCTGGACAGAACTGCTCTAGTAGATGCCCCAGAGTCCCAGACAGACATTTAACTTACATGAGTGTTCCACAAACACTTTGAATTCAGCATGTTCCAGACCAAAGTAATAATTTTCCTTCCGACCCTGCCCCCCTCCCATTTGACTCCCTTCTTGGTGAGTGAACAATTATCTGCTGCATTGCACATCCTAAAAGCCTGCACTTAACCCCAACCCCTCCCTTGTTCCAGCCTATACTACTATCAACTCCTACCTCCTTGATATTTTTCATAGCCAGACCCTCCCCTTCATTCCCACTTTTTCTGTCTTTGTTCATTGTCTCACTTTAACTATTGTGGAAGTATCCCAATTTGTGGTCTTTTTGCTGTGACTTTCACTTGTTTCCATCAGTCCGAAGTGATCAATGCTGCAGCAAAGATGTTTATCAAAGGCAAACCTGGTCCTTTTCTTTCCCTGCTTAAAATTTTTAAGAGCCTTCCATCACCTCTGACTCCATTTCTCAAGTATGGTAATCACTCATAGGTGTGCCCAGTTGATTTTAGGTGGTGCCTGGAAGAACATTTTATAGCTATGCATTAATCTTAACACATTGGAAAGATCCAACTAACACATAAAGCCTGTGATTTCATGGCCATCATTGTTTCAGGGAAAAAAAAGTCAATTTAAAGAAAAATGTAGAGAAGTAATAGCACAGACTAAAGTAATAGCACTGGTCGAGTAAATAATAGCTCAAGGATAAATTTCAGATTCCCTAGTACAGTTTAAAAAAAACCACAAGCCTCTTCTAGTTTCTCTCTGCAAACTAGTCTCCACACCCCTGTTCCCCTTTCCACTCACACAGCCATGCTGAGCACTTACAGATCTCCAGGCTCACCACTTATTTTTCCACTTGGCATCTCAAAAGTGCCACTCTTGGGGGGCCTCCCTGGTGGTGCAAGGGTTCAGACCCAACCTATGGGGCGATCCATGGCCACTGCAGCACGAGTTCGATCCCGGGACGAGTTCAATCCTTGCTGGCCAGGGAGCAGCCCACATGGCACAGCAGACGTCTCCTAACTCGCCTGCTGCTCCCCTCAGGAGTGTACGTTGGTCAATCTGCCTGTCCTGTTCCCCACTCTGTCTCTGGTGAGTCCTCTCACTACCCCCCCACACCTCTGGCCTATACCCCACTCTTGTATTTATAAATAAATAAATCTTAAAAAAAAAGTGCCACTTTTTTGCTTGTACCACCTTGCCCCTCTCCCCACTTCTAACAAATAAGACCTAAATTTATAAGGTTCTGTTCTAAATGGCTTCTCTGTGGAGAGATTTCTGACTACTCTGAAGGGAACAACCTTCCCTGGTAGACAGAATAATGCGACCATTACCACCAAGATGTCCACATCCTACCCATCTATGCATATGCTACAAAAGGGACTTTGCAGGTGGGATTAAATTAAGGATTTTTATGAGATTATCCTGTATTATGTGGACCAACATCATCACCAGGATCCTTATGAGTAGAGACGCAAGAGATCATGAAGAGATGTGATGATGAAGCAGAGGCCAGTGTGATCTGGGGCCATGAGCCAAGGACTGGGAAGCTTCTAGGAGCCTGAAAAGGCAAGGAAATGAATTCTCTCCTGAATCCTCCAGAAGGAACACAGTCCTGCCAACTCACCTTGAACTTCTGAGATCCCAGACCATAAAGTAATCGGTGTTTTGTTGGTTTTTTTTTTTTTTTAAAGATTTATTTATTTATGTGTACAGGCCAGAAGTGCAGGGGGTGAGAGGATTCACCAGAGAGGGAGTGGGGAACAGAAGAGGCAGATTGACCGAAGTACACTGCTGAGGGGAGCAGTGGGCGAGTCAGGAGAGGTCTGCCAGCCGGGGATAGAACTTGTGCTGCAGTGGCTGCAGATTGCTTTTTAGTTTGCATCTTAACCCCTTGCGCCACCAGGGTGGCCTAATCAGTGTTGTTTTAAGTCACTCAGTTTAAGTCACTCATTTGTTTCAGCAGCAACAGGACACCAACACAGCCATATATGCCCCTTTGTGCCTGAGACAGTCCTCATGGAGTCATGCTGAGTTATTTCATGTACCTATTGGTCCCTCTGTAACAGGGTGGTCCCCGGGAAAGGGGGAGGTTCCAGGTTCCCTGACCCACCCAAATGGAGGGTGGAGCTGAGCAGAGAGAAGAAGCTGCAGAGGAGACTGAGAAGGAAGGAAGCAGGATGGAGAGCCTGGAGGAGACCTGGAGGAGGCACATGTTGCCGAGAGACGTGTGAAGAACCTGCGCTTGCCTTTTGGTCGTAGACTGGGTGAGACAGATGTGGGTGAGACCCGTGGGGAGGTGACCATGGCAGCTTATGTCTTGATTTTGATTTTGCTCTTTTCCTTCCGAGCTTGTCTGGTTGTTTCTGACCCTTTTCTGTGAGTCCCCACTGGAAGATGCTTTAGACTTGTGGCAGGCTTTGGGGCCTTGCTCTGGGTCAATCCCATTTGGATGGAATTTTACCCACAAGGGGACGGGTACTTTGGGTGCTTGATTTAGAAACTAGATTCTTTGCCTTTCCTGTATTGTTTCCTAATTGTGTTAAAGTTCCTTCCCATTAAAGCCTCCTATGTTTTGTGTTGATGCGGCGGATGGCAGAACCCATTTAGAATAGGCAGTTTTGCAGGGTTTGGGGCTGCCCCTCTCCCTGTCTTGAAACACCTCTACAGCCTCTCCCCACCCTCCCAAAGCCATGAGCTCCTTGTAGACTGTGTCTCCTTATCTTTACCTTTTTTTTTTAGGTATTTATTTATTTAGTAGAAGAAGTAGGGTGTAGGCAGAGGTGCAGGGTGTGTGTGTGTGTGTGTGTGTGTGTGTGTGTGTGTGTGTGTGTGTGAGAGAGAGAGAGAGAGAGAGAGAGAGAGAGAGAGAGGATTCACCAGAGACAGTGAGGAGAAGAACAGGCAAATTGACTGAAATACACTGTTGAGGGGAGCAGCTGGTGAGTCAGGAGAGGTCTGCTGCGCCATGTAGGTAGTGCCTTGGCGGGCTGGGGATCGAACTCTTGCTGCAGAAGCCAGGGACAGCTTCACAGTGTTGTGCTTTAACCCCTTGTGCCACCAGGGAGCCCCCTAAGGCAAACTTTAGACTGCACCTTGAGTCTCTATTTTCTGCACGCCTGTGTGTAGGCTTATTCTTCAAACCACATCTTTCCAGATCAGTTTAACTCCTATGAAATTTCCAAATGACCCAAATCCCAACAAAATTGAAACAATTAGAGGGCCAATAGCTTTTTTTCTGGCACGACATAAATGTGATTTCTCCCTACTTCTAAATATCATTTCTCTGACTCCTCCCCTCTTGCCTAAAAAGTGTGATCAACCATAAGCCTTATCTTTGAGCAATTACTAGTTTGCAGACCTGTTGTCAGTATCTGGATCCCAATTAAATGAAATCCCAATCAATGAAAGAGAATTGCTGTAATACAAAGTGTTAGGTTGAGGTCTCAGGGATTATTTTTTGGTTTTGTTTTTTAGGGTGAGGAGTGGGAATTAGATGCAAAATTGTGTCTACTTGTGTATTTCTGGGAGAAGTGTTCCTAGCTTTCACCAGCCATTTGGGGTGGGGGGCCGGTGGCAGTCTGTGATCCTCAAAATAAACAATACGGTGGCAAGGGCAAGTGCTGTGGAAGAACAGAAGTAGTGCTTGGAAGAGAAATTTGAACCATAGGGAATGCATTATTATTCCAATAATTCATTAGTGCTGCAGTAATGTCTATAATCATCATTCATTTTCAACAGTGGTCTTTTACAATTTTCAGTAAAACTCTAGCTTTTTTGGCAAATAAAAAAAAATCACAAGAAACTCAAATCATGACATTGGCACATCTGTGTTTACTTTCAGAAGGAGTGAATTGATTATTTCTAAATTAAGGACAGTCTTTGCAGTCTACCATAGTTAAGCTGGCTGCAGGCCTCGCTGAGGGTCTCCTGAGTGATAGCTCATCCCATTGCCCACCTCACATTTCATTGTGAAATGACAAACAAGGGGCTCCCTTGGTGACCTGCGCCTTGTGTGTGACTCTGGCTGAGCTTAGAACAGGTCGTTGAACCATTGCCTGATGGCAGGATGAAGAATTGGAATTCGATCTAAATGTTGATGTGGGGAGCATCTATCTGATGAAGATGGACAGGCACACACCCCAATGTGGCCAGGTCGAGAGTTGTACCCCCATTAAAATACAATTAATGAAACTTATGAAATTTTGGTTCAACCTCCCAAAATGTTGCCACATTCCTTAAGATTCTGCTGTGCCAGGGTGTTTTTCCCAGTGGATCCATTTTTCTTAAGTACAGAAGTGTTTCATTTTATAACTGGAACGGGCAGAGTTCATTGTTTGCACTCAGAGACTCTCAAGACTGTAAAATTATTGTTTTCCTTTATCATTTTGATACATGAAAAATAACACTGGGGGGGGGGAATGACTTTCTTCTTTGGCTTTTTCATGTCTCTTTCTATTCACCGATTAAAATGAGTGAAGTTTTGCACATAATTTCAAAAAAGATAAAGCGCACCCCTCCCAAATCCTGAGACCTAGGTATCCAGCTCGCTGAGGATCCACTTTTAACTTGAACATTCTAGTCCCTCTTCTTTTATTTTTTTAAAAGATTTATTTTATTTATTTATGCATACAAGAGCTGGGGTGAGGCCAGAGGTGCGGGGAGGGGCGTGGAGAGGATTCACCAGAGACAGAGTGGGGAGCAGAACAGGCAGATCTACTGAAATACACTGCTGAGGGGAGCAGCGGGCGAGGCAGGAGAGGTCTCCTGAGCCCTGTGGGTAGTGCTGAGACTTAACCCCTGGTGCCACCGGGGAGGCCCATCCCTCTTCTTTTAAGGGAAGCTGTACTTAACCTTCTAACTAGATTTCTATCCCAACCATCACCATCATTTCCAGGTTCTTGCCCATCACATTCCACAAGATAATAAATGAAGAGTTTTGATTATCTTGATTTGGGGACATCGCTTCCATTTTTCTGAATCATGTGTAATTGTGTCTGCTCTGGTCTGAATGTCTGATACTCTGTACATGGTCATATTATGATAAATAATAAATTAGAAGCCAAATTCTCCCTAACTGGGGGAGGAGAGCTCTCTGGAGAGGTGAGGAAGGGAGAGACACAGATAGATAAGAAGACAGGAATGTGCAGATGTATGTTTCAGGCTTATGATTTCCTGTTCTAAGAACTTGTTAAATAAGAATTGGCTCCAACATTAAGTCCTGAGTTAACTAGAGTTCACTGTTCTCCAAGCAAAGGAACAGCTATTTATTTATTCACATCCTTTGTTCCCAATGCTTAATCCTCCGCAGACTTTACCCTTTGCCCCCAAATACACCATCTTCCTTAAATATCTCTGCTCAGAAGCACTTGGAAAAAGATTTACAAATTGAGTTCATCCTACTGTCCTTGTCTGGCACTTAGTCTGTATTAGTAATGTGCTGGGCGTGTATCCAAAAGGGCTCAGGAGTGGACACAGCCTCCCAACTTGCACAGGATACAAGATGAGGAATAGTAAATAAATAATGGCAGAGGCAAAAATGGGTTTTATTTTAACTCTCAAAGCATCCACATCTGGAACCTGGGATCGTGTTGGCTGTTGGATGTAATCCTGTCCTTGGCTTGAATTTCTTTGAGTATAGCCAGTCCTCTGCTCTTCACAGTACTTTGCTTTCTTCAAGGAGAGTGAGCAGGAATGTATCCTTTGGATGCTTGGCAAGAGGATCCAAGCAGCACGTGGGTGCTTGTGCTGAATGAACGTTAAGATCTTTTCTGAACTGGAGATTCTGTGATCCATTTGAGGGAAAGTTGAAAACCTGGTGATTTTCTGCACCAGGAAAGTTGGAGGCTTCCTATGATTTCTGCTTTTCTGAATGTTGCTCAAATCCCTTCCCATTTGTGTGTGTTCACCTGTTTTTCCTGATTTTGCATGTCATTTGCTTGGATGACACGTAATGATTTCTGTTATGGGCTGAATGTGACCTCCCCAAGTTCTTATATTTAGAGTAGGGACTTTGGAGGTAATTAGGTTTAGATGAGGTTCAGGCCCCTCTTATGGGATTGGTGCCCTTATAAGAAGAGGAAAAATCATAGGGCTTCCCTGGTGGCGCAAAGGGTTAAGACTCAGCACTATGAAGCTATTTGCACCCACTGCAGCATGAGTTCAGCATGAGCTCAATCCCCGGCTAGGGAGCTATTCACATGGTGTAGAGACCTCTCCTGTCTTGCCCGCTGCTCCCCTCAGCAGTGTATTTCACTTGATCTGCCTGTTTGCTCCCCACTCTCTCTCAGGTGAATCCTTTCATCCCCGCACCTCTGGCCTATACCCCAGTTCTTGTATGCATAAATAAATAAAAATAAATCTTAAAAAAAAAAAAGGAGACATCAGACCCCTCTCTCTACTATGTGAGGGCATAGTAGAGAGAAATAAGAAAATAAGAAAGAGAAAGAAATAAGAAAATAGAGTGAAGCTGTCAGCACCTTGATTTTGGATGTCTTGGTAGCTAGAAATGTGAGAAATAAACGTTTGCTTAAGCTACCCGTCTATAGTATCTTGTTATTGCCACTTGGACTAAGACAATCCCCTAACTGATGTCTCTGTTTCCACACTCTTGTCCCACTATTCCATCCTGAGGCATAGCACAATGATGCCACATCTCCACCTGAAAACCTGGAGAGAATCCTACTACCTATGGAGTTGGACCCCCATCTTTCAACCCATGTAATCTTGCTTGATCACTGGTGAAGTGCTCATAAGCCCCGTTGTTATTAACACTCAATCAAGGCTCCAAGATCACATCGACTCATACAAGTCCTGCCTTTGGCAGCGCTTCTCCCTGAAATCCTGGGCCTTACTAGGGTGTTGCCTTGTTCTACAAATCAAGCCTAGTTAGTACCACAGTATGACCCCAATGCCAGCCACCTGAACACCAGATATTTCATCCTCACTCTTGAAATATGAGAGACTAGAGACCCATAGAGGTCAAGAGTTGCCAGTGTGTCTTTCATTTTTGAACTTTTAACATTAGAAATGCACCCAAACTATAAATCGAAATGGTATAGTTAAAATATATACACTTAACAAATTATTCCTTTTTACACACAAAAAATGATGCAATGTAATTGTGCTAACTACAAGATAATTAGAGGCATGAAAAAAGAAAAGGAAATTTTTACACTTATGAGAAAATATGAGTTTTTGTCATCAGAGCAAAAAGAATTTCTTAGGATGCAAAAAGTACAAATGAAAAAGGGAAATGTTGATAAATGTGATTATATTAGCACTTAAAACTTCAGTATAATAAAAAAGATAGTTAAGTAAAAGAAGAGTAACAGACTGGGAGTAGAATTTGTAACTCATAGTCAACAAAAAGGAACATTTTCCAGAATATGTAAAGAGCTCCTACAAATTTGGCTTATTCTATTTGGTTTATTATTTGAGTGCTCTTGGACCATGTGTGAACAGACTGTTATTTGAATAAAACATCATGTCAAGATAAAGAGAGACCAGGTGGAGATGGAATCACATCAAATGCGAACATGTTGACCTTGGGGTCGGGGTGAGAGGGAAAGTCAAGTGGGACCCAGGCCTGAACTCTGTTATTTTATTTCTTTTTTTCAAAAATCTAAGAAAATGCATTAAAATGTTACAAAATGGGTTTTTTTTTAAGATTTATTTTATTATGCATACAAGAACTGGGGTGTAAGCCAGAGGTGTGGGGTGAGAGGATTCATCAGAGACAGAGTGGGGAGCAGAACAGGTGGGTTGACTGAAAGACACTGCTGAGGGGAGCAGCGGGTGAGACAGGAGAGGTCTGCTGTGCCATGTGGGTTAATCCCTGGATGGAGATTGATCAGACTCTTGAAGCAGTGGCTGGCGATAGCTTGATAGCCCTGAGCCTTTAATCCTTGCGCCACCAGGGAGGCCCCAAAGTGGGTTTTTATTACCCTAGTTTGTAGTGTTCCTGTGAAGACAGGAACAATTTCGCCCTCCTGTGAGGACAGAGAGTGGGGCTTTACTTGACACATACTATCTGCTGTGGCACTTGTTTATGAACAGATCTTACCTAAATATTTCTGGACACCCTTTGACATCATGGGCACGTTTCTAGGTGCCAGGTGGCCCATGATGCACAGAATAGGCATGGGTTCTACTCCCAGCATTTTCCTCCCTTGTATTGTGTTCTAGTACACGGGTGGTTCAAAGATGGACCCTGGGGGCCTCCCCTGGTGGTGCATTGGTTGAGCGCTGGTACTCAAAGTTGCCCGCAGCCTCTGCAGCACCGGTTCGATCCCCGGCCGCAGGCGAGGGTCCCACATGACACGCAGACCTCTCCTGCCACCCCCACTGCTCCCCTCAGCAGTGTATTCATCAGTCTGCCTGTTCTGCTCTCCCCGCTGGCTCTGGTGAATTCTCTCACCCTCCCACGCTTCTGACTGTACCCAGTGCTTGTATAAATAAATAAACAAATCTTTAAAAAAAAAAAAAGAAAGAAAGGTGGACCCTGGAACAGACACAACAGCTCACACAGGAACTTATTCAAAATGCAAATTTGGGACCCCTATCCCAGACCTATGAGTTCAGACATAGGTTTGTCCATGCTTTGACAAGCTCTGCAAGTTTGGGGACCACTGCTTTTGTATAGGGAAGAGAATGCAACCTCCTCTTTTTTTTTTTTTTAAGATTTATTTATTTATTTATTTATTTATACAAGCACTGGGTACAGTCAGAATCACGGGAGGGTGATAGAATTCACCAGAACCAGAGCGGGGAGCAGAACAGGCAGACTGATGAAATACACTGCTGAGGGGAGCAGCGGGCATGCGCACCATGTGGGATCCTCTCCGTTGGCAGGGGATCGAACCGGGGCCGCAGAGGCTGTGGGCAGCTTCGCAGCCCAGCACTCAACCACTGCGCCACTGGGGAGAGGCCCTGCAACCTCCTCTTGACACCCAATATAAAGCAGTGTTTCCTTCCAAAAATCTCCTGTTTCCTGACAAGGGTCAGAGAGGAAGAGAAGCCTTAGAAAGCTGGGCAACGCTCTTTCATCATGGGTGCCATACCAACTTTGTTATGGTGCCTGCTGTCCTGGGGTGCTGGGAACACCTCCCCCACGCTTACTAATGCTCGGTTTGCTAAGTTAAACTCTTTCCAAGTCAGACTCAGCTTCCATGATCCACCCACAAAGCTGCCCTCACCAGGTCATATATCTATGTATGTCTAAATTTCAGGGACAGAATTTATTTCCCAGACGTAGGCAGACTGACTGAAGTACTGCTGAGGGGAGCAGCGGGTCAGACAGGAGAAGTCTGCTGAGCCCTGTGGGTTGCTTCCTGGCAGGGTCCTCCAACTAGTGCTGCAGTGGCTGCGGACAAGTTTATAGGTTGTTTCTCAACACTTGTGACACCAAGGAGGCCCTAAGATGTGGTTTTCCACCTTCAAATAGCTAGGGCATGAAACACACATGAAAACAAAGAAACAAAAAACCCAGCAGCTTTCATGGAGCTAAGGATGGTGCATGATGGCCTGGAGGAGGGCAGAAAGGGTTCTGCTTGTGAAGAGGTAGAGGGTGAGGAGAGGGAGCTGTCAGAGCAAGGAGGAGATGTCATAACAAGAAAGTGTAAAAGGACAGAACGCTGTGGCAGGGCAAAGACATCCTCCCATATATTTGGGGGGAAGATTGAAACATTGAAGAAAAATAAATAACGTTTCACAAAAGCCAAGGAGAAACTACAAAAATGAAGTTTTATTTATTTATTTTTTTTAAAGATTTATTTATTTATACAAGAGCTGGGGTACAGGCCAGAGGCGTGGGGGGTGAGAGGATTCACCAGAGACAGAGTGGGGAACAGAACAGGCAGACTGACTGAAATACACTGCTGAGGGGACCAGTGGCAAGACAGGAGAGGTCTGCTGCACCATGTGGGCTGCTCCCTGGCTGGTCGGGGATAAAACTCGTGCTGCAGAGGCTGTGGATTGCCTCATAGTGTGGTGCTTAACCCCTTGTGCCACTAGGGAGGCCCCAAAAATGAAGTTTTAAACTGCACCGAAAGTTAAGTAAAGAGGTGTACTGATAAAAGGTGATCATTACTTGAAGCTTTATTTCAGGAATTACAGCAGGTATATGATCCTGAGAAAAAAGATAATATTTCTGTCCTGCAGGATTCTCATGGAAATTGAAGTCACCTCTTAGAACTTAAGGTTTGGTTTCTATTCAGACTTCTACATCTACATGATTCAGAATGGCATTTCCGAATTCGGAACTGCAGAGAATTCCAGAACTAAAAGAGAGTGTGTATTAATCAAGTTGAGAATTGCAGTTTTTCTTCTAGTGGGTTTAGGGCAAAGTCTCATTCCGACCGGCAGGAGGCAGCATAACCCAGTACTCTGAGTCAGGATCCCGCTGCTGTAGGCACCTCCTGCCCAGCTAAGGAGGAAGGCTTTCAGTTATGTGCTTATGTTAATACGGCTCTATAGCCTGAAAAAAAAAAAGTAGAAATTAATAGCCAAATATCTTCAACACGTTAAACGCTATGGGAATTTCAGGCATTACTGCAGAAATCCCACCTAAATATAATATCATGAAATCAGAGAAGTTCAAATCTCTTTACAAGTGAGCCTTGTTCCTATTTCTGCAAATGGAAGCTCTAGTATGTACACCCACAAAACGCAAATTAAAGTTTGGAAAAGATCTGGTAGATCTGGTAGATTTCCAATATGTAGATGTAACTAAATGAAAATAAATCTCACAGGCAAGGTTGACCTGTAAGTATAAAAAAATAAAGCAAGGGTTCTTTCTGGCACTTTCCAATTTTCATACTATAATGCTTATGCTCTAAAATTGTTTTAAATGATTATGTTACAATTTTGAATATATTATAGGAGTCATTTTATCTAGTGTAAACACTGTATATTTTTATCTACAATAGCTGGAATACTATGTCTGATGTATTTGCAAATCTCTCCTACTTTCCAGAAGCAGTAAAGAAGAGTGGAGAAGCATTTCAGCCCTTTCTTTCTCCTATGTGACTTGAAAGAGGTACCTCAAGCTCTCTGATCTTCTTAGCACCTACCAGGAATTGGACTGTTCGTAATAGTCCCAACTTGTTAAGCTTGTTGGTGAGTATAAAACAAGTGTGTGGCACGCTGTGGACACTCAATAAGTATTTGGTTTGCTATTAGCATCAGGGGGTTTGGTCTCTAATCTAGAATATGACTTAGAGTTAGGTATGATCCTTTTAGGCAGTTTTTATAAGAAAGACATATGTCATTCTAATCAGTACCTTCATATATAAAATATACCCAAAGTTATATAATAAAGCTAGTAAAATAAAATAAGATTAAAAAAACTAGAATATGACTTAGGGTACTTCCAGATTTTAAGTTCTATGATTCTATAGGATATGGTGAAGGATAAAATGTACTTTCATTTTAGTTTTACTAAAACCACCAGCACATGCCTATCTATTGTATATGAACGTTCTGCTGATCTGGACCATGTCAAAGCTTCAGAATAATGAGTTACACCTTCAAAGGGCATCGGTTGTTTTGTTTCAATAAATCAGTTTCTCTGGGATGCACATACCTATGCAGAGCAATGAAACTATCATCATTCACTAAATGGGACTCCAAGCAGCTTGAGAGAATTAATGGACTTGATAATGTTTGGGGACGCCATGAAAGAGAATAAATACATAACTAGAACAAGATGGCAAATTAAAAATGTTTGAGTGGTCATATGTGTTTGAAAACTCTGTAGTCTCCTCTTAGAGATTCATAATGCCCTTTAGTGTATTAAAAAAACTCTGTCTAATGGAAATGGAATGCAAGCCACAGATGCAATTCTTTAAAAATTAAAATGGAGCAGATGAAATTAATTTAAAAAATCTTTTAGTGAATCTAGTGTGTCCCAAGTAGTATCACTTCAACATGTAACTAATATTAAAAATATTATTTGCAGCATCTTCTTCGTCTTTGAACTACAATGTGATTGTACACTTGCAGCCCATTCAATTCAGAGGTGCTAAATTGTAGTGCACACAAGCTAGTGGCCACTGTATTGGATGACTGACCTAAGAGAATCTGAGGGAACTCCATGTAGAACCTGAACCAAGAAATTACAGGGAAAGAATAGAAGGCAGGGCCAAGGTTTTATTTATTTATTTATTTATTTTTAAAGGTTTATTTATTTATGCATGCAAGAGGTGTGGGGGGTGGGTGAGAAGATTCACCAGAGACAGAATGGGGAACAGAACAGGCAGATTGAAATACACTGCTGAGGGGAGCGGTGGGTGACACAGGAGTGGTCTTCTGCACCATGTGAACAGCTCCCTGGCCAGGGAACAAACTCGAACTCATGCTGCAGTAGCTGTGAATTGCTTCATAGTGCTGATGCTCACCCCCTTGCACCACCAGGGAGGCCTCAGGGCCAAGATTTTAGAAGACAGCCTGTGTAGAAAAGGTTTAAATGACTATAGTAACCATTAGGATTAGAAACTCTAAGTTTCTAAGTGATCACTCAGCTCTCTTCTGATACCCCAGGCAGAGGTCAGGAGAGCCTGTCTAGCCCAAGAATGGTCTGGTCTTATGTTTATTTACTACTCTGAATTCTAGTTTAGTTGTTGTTTGTGAGTATTTTGTTTTGTTTTGTTTTGTTTTTGGTTTTGAAATTCTTTTTTTTTTATATATATAAATTTTATTGTTATATTCCCCATACAATTGCAGCCCCCCCATTCTGACCCCAATCCCTCCCCTCCCGCCCCCCTAAAAGTGTCTCTGGTTCATAGTGTTTGTGAGTATTTTGAAGCTGTGAACTGTTAAGCATTTTTAAAAAATCTACAATCATGTATATTAACAGCAACTACATCTCAAGCTCTTTATCCAAAGAGAGCTTTAGTCCCTTATCCCAATTTTCTGGTGCCCCAAATTTTCCTTGTCTCCTTGCAGACATTCTCTTCACTCCCTGTCCTGACTCTCCCCACTTTTGTCTCATCTTTGGGCCAACTTTCTTCTCCTGAACAGAAGATATGACAAACTTGAAATATTTGGTTCCTTCCTAACCTGCGGTGGACACTTCCTCTCATGCGCCTTTGTAAAAACGTTTTATGATCCCACATATTAATCAATGTGGTTCCTTATCACTGCAACGTAATTGCACCATGGAACATGATAATGAGCCAAAAGGCCTTCTCTAAACCTTTCTCTCAGTGATTACTCTGGAGAGTTATGTAGGAGGGGAGATGGCAAAAGTTTAATCAGAAATTGAGTCTTGCAGGAGTTCGTCCAACCTACCCCAGAACTTCTCCAAAGGATATTTGCTTTTCCCCCTCAAGTATTCAGTTTGATCCAAAGTCTGCTAGCAATTTAAAAGTCAAATCCTCCACAAGGGTTACCAAATAGGAATGGGTATCTCGTTTTGTTAGGGAAGGAAGATATGTGATTATCTGCCCATGTTCAGACACCTGATCCAAGGTGCTTGGTCTCCCAAGGATGCTCCCTGAGCACTAACTTCCCCAGTTACCTTCTCAAGTGGGCTGCGCCAAGTAACTGAACCAGCTATCTGATCCCCCGTCCTGCAAAGCAGCAAACATCTATCAGGCTCCAAGGAACCTGTTTTATGTAAACACACACATCTCACATCTCTCATCTTGAGGCTTATGCATAGATCCAGGCAACTGAATTGGGACCACATGCTTTTGATAATACTTTGGCAGGCAAGCACTCTCAAGACCAGGATTCTCATTATCCCTCCCCGTCCTTAGTTGGGAGAAAAATATATACATTTTTTTTAAGATTTATTTATTTATGCATACAAGAGCTGGGGTGTAAGCCAGAGGTGCGGAAGGGTGAGAGGATTCACCAGGGTCAGAGCAGGGAGCAGAACAGGCAGACAGACTGAAACACACTGCTGAGTGGAGAAGTGGGTGAGACAGGAGAGGTCTGGTGCACCATGTGGGTAGCTCCCTCACCAGGGATAGAACTCGGGCTGTAGGGGCTGCGGATTGTTTCATGGTGCTGAGACGTAACTCCTTGCACCACCAGGGAGGTCCCCTCCATACATATTTCTTGATTGCACTTTTGGAAAATCACTTATCTGTTATTTGGTGTCTGAAACAACTTTTAAGGCAAAGAGCATTGAATTTGGTTACTTTTTCTCCTGTGATTCATATTACTCTCTTTTTGACAATGGAATAGGAAAGGTGGCAGGAGAAAACCAACTGTAAAGAGAAATAGAAAGAGTGAGGACAAGGTGCCCCTATTCTCCTGCTACTCCTTGTTTGCACCCCAACTTGGGGTTCCTATGACTTCCTGCTGTTTTAGTTTTCCTTTTTCCTCCCAGTTAACATTTGCTCTCGGAAGCTCAAAAAGCTGATTTATACCCAAAGATTTTTAAAAATATGTCATAAAATTCACCCTTCTGGGCCTCCCTGGTGGCGCAGCGGTTGAGCGCTGGGTTGCGAAGCTGCCCGCGATCTCTGCGGTGCCGGTTCGATCCCCGGCTGCTCCCCAGCCACCGGAGGAGGGTCCCACATGGCGCGCAGACCTCTCCTGCTGCCCGCTGCTCCCCTCAGCAGTGTACTTCGGTCCTTCTGCCTGCTCTGCACCCCGCTCTGGCTCTGGTGAATTCTCTCACCCTCCCGCGCTTCTGACTGTACCCAGTGCATGTATAAACAAACAAACAAACAAATAAATAAATAAATAACATGCCTCTATAAAAAAAAAAAAATTAAAAAAAAAAAAAAATTCACCCTTCTAAAGTGGACTTTTAGTGTATTCCAAGAGTGTGTAGCCATTATCACCATCTAATTCCAGAACATTTACATCAACCCACAAAGAATATCCACACCATTAACAGTCACTCTCCTTCCCCTCATTCCCTGTACAGCCTGTCTCTGTGGACTTGCCTATTGTGACTATTTCCTTTAAAAGGAATCTTAGGGCCTCCCCGGTGTCGCAGTGGTTGAGCGCTAGGTTGTGAAGCTGCCCGTAGCCTCTGCAGCGCCAGTTCGATCCCCGGCTTCTCCCCAGCCACCGGAGGAGGGTCCCGCATGGCGCGTGGACCTCTCCTGCCACCCTCTGCTCCCCTCAGCAGTGTGCTTCGGTCCTTCTGCCTGCTCTGCTCCCCGCTCTGGCTCTGGTGAATTCTCTCACCCTCCCGCGCTTCTGACTGTACCCAGTGCTTGTATAAATAAATAAATAAAAACAAATCATTAAAATAAATAAATAAATAAAATGAATCTTTTTTTTTTTTTTTTAAATTTTCTAGAGGCATGTCTTATTTATTTATTTGTTTGTTTGTTTGTTTTGTTTATACAAGCACTGGGTACAGTCAGAAGCGCGGGAGGGTGAAAGAATTCACCAGAGCCAGAGCGGGGAGCAGAGCAGGCAGAGGACCGAAGTACACTGCTGAGGGGAGCAGCGGGCGGCAGGAGAGGTCTGCGCGCCATGTGGGACCCTCCTCTGGTGGCCGGGGAGCAGCCGAGGAATCTTAATATGTGCCTTTGTTTCCCTGTTTGAGGCATGTCCTGCACCACCATCAGGACCTTTCAACCTGTCTCTTGCCACCATCAGTAAAAACATTGACACAGCCTGCATGCTGTCCCAGGGAGAGAAAAAAATCTCTGTCCAAGGGCAATTCCAACTCTCAGCATCAGTTGTTCTGTAGGGCCTTAGTTTGCCATTATTGCCTAAAAGTGTCAGATTTGCTTCATATTGAAACTTTTGAGAAAAGTATTTTTTTTAATTTTTTTTATTGAAGTAACATTGCGTTGTAATGTAAGTTTTAGGTTTGCATCATTATAAGTCAATATCTCTATATATTACATTAAGGTCACCACTAAAAGTCCAATTCTATCTATCCTTTGCTGTTATCATAATTGGTTTTTTTTTTAAGATTTATTTATTTATACAAGAACTGGGTTACAGCCTAGAGGTGTAGGGGGTGAGAGGATTCACCAGAGACAGGGTGGGGAGCAGCGGGAGAGTCAGGAGAGGTCTGCTGCGCCATGTGGGTAGCTCCCTGTCCGGCCCTGGATCAAACTCGTGCTACAGAGGCTGTGGACAGCGTCACAGTGCTGTGCTTAACCCCTTGCACCACCAGGGAGGCCAGCTGTTATCATAATTCTCTGGGGAAATTCAGCTTGAGGATGAGTGTAGGTTCTGAGGAACACCTGGAACTAATACAGAAGGTGGTTGCAAAAGAAAGCTTACAACTGAACCCAGGGCAGAGGGCTCTGGAGCCAGATAGTGGGGGTTCTAGTTATTAGTTCAAAAAGTAAGCCTCCTGCAGGTTCACCTTCTGTTTCTTTCTTTTTTTTTTTTTTTTTTAAGATTTATTTATTTATTTATACAAGCACTGGGTACAGTCAGAAGCGCGGGAGGGGGAGAGAATTCACCAGAGCCAGAGCGGGGAGCAGAGCAGGCAGAGGGACCGAAGTACACTGCTGAGGGGAGCAGCGGGCGGCAGGAGAGGTCTGCGCGCCATGTGGGACCCTCCTCCGGTGGCTGGGGAGCAGCCCGGGATCGAACCGGCGCTGCCGAGGCTGCGGGCAGCTTCGCAACCCAGCGCTCAACTTCTGCGCCACCGGGGAGGCCCCTTAATGGGAATGTACCAGTGAAGACTGGTACATTGGCCCACTGTCACTCTGGGGAGGCTGAGACCTCAAATGATCAAATCTAAATAGTCACAATTCAACTGGTATTCACGTTTCCTCAAAGAATAACTCCAGAATTGCCATATAAACAGTTTCTTTTTTCCTCACAGGGCTAGTGGAAGAAACTGAAGGGTCCTCACTACAAAGGGGATCTATATAAAAAAAATTTTTTTTAAAGCAGAGGCAAATGCTATGAATGATCTTGGGAGGGAAGAAATGGAAAATTTTAGAAGTATACAAGGTAAATGAATTGAGTCATTTGGAGATCAGAGAAGGAAAAGAATAAACCTCTCAAAGCTACAGTTTACTCAAGTAAAAAAATAGAAAGTATAATCAAAACCACAACCCAATGTAAAGTGTCAGGAGAAAATGTCAGCACTAATTACACTTACTGGTGGTATCACTGAAGGAGATCAGGAATTGCTGCCTCAAAATATGACATTTTAGCATAAGGAGTGTTTTGAGCTAAAGGCAACTGAAAATTAACAGACACAGGAAGTTTCTGTCCTCACTCTATCCACCTTGTCCAATGTATAAAAGCAGGGCATACATTTCCCTTTGTGCTACGGTCCCTCCTATATAAGGAAGAGAACAACTCCAGTCACTGGAGACGTGAGATGAATCTGCATAAACAGATCTTGCTGAAATAACTGTTACCTTCCATTAGTCCTCCTCATGTATATTACAGTCTCTTTCCAACAATGTATCATCCCTTGAAGCCCAAACCCTTTCTTCTGCTTTTGATTTTAATCACCTATTTGAGTATCTCGCAATTTCTATAAATCCCTGTTAATACTCCTGTTAATCTGTCTATTGGTAGTTTAGTTTACACGCTTCAAACCTGAGAGGGTGAAGAAAGTTTTTCCTCCCTGACATATTGTGGCTTGTTACAACATGGGTGGTGACACCAGAGGTGTGCTTTGCATTTTGCCATGGGGGCGGAGTGCCTCTGTGCAACTTGATTCCATGCCTTGGCACGGTGGGAATCTGCCAACGCTGTTTTTTTTTTTAATTAATTTATTTATTTATACAAGCACTGGGTACAGTCAGAAGCGCCGGAGGGTGAGAGAATTCACCAGAGCCAGAGCCGGGAACAGAACAGGCAGACTAACCGAAATACACTGCAGAGGGGAGCAGCGGGCAAGACAGGAGAGGTCTGCTGTGCCATTTGGGTTGCTCCCTGGCAGGCCGGGGATCGATCTCGTGCTGCAGAGGCTTCGATTGCTTCATAGTGCGGTGCTCAACCCCTTGTGCCACCAGGGAGGCCCTGC
The DNA here is from genome assembly GCF_964194135.1 of Talpa europaea. Lineage (NCBI taxonomy): Eukaryota > Metazoa > Chordata > Mammalia > Eulipotyphla > Talpidae > Talpa > Talpa europaea. The sequence goes on along the minus strand of NC_140082.1, from coordinate 29,361,104 downwards.
AACACTATTTTGGTAATGATTGTCCACCAGAATTGCTTGGTTGACCTGTTGACCAATTGGCTAACAGCATGCTAACAGGTATTATAGGAGGGAACAGTTTTCTTCAAAGGAGTTTTAGACTCAAATAGAAAAGGGGGTAGAAACAATCAGATTAAGTTGAGGTGGAGCTTGGGAGAAAGGGGGAAATTGTGCTTACTGAAAAAATGTCAGAGGTTCAAAATGGTAGCTACTAGTTTTTCATTTCCATAAGAAACAAAGGAAACTCAATAAAGGAAAAAGGGACTCACACCAGTTGTTGGTTGATTTGAAGAGAAGCAATCACTCAGTCATTTAGAAAGAAAGTTTTGTCGGGCCTCCCCTGGTGGCACAGCAGTTGAGCGCTGGGCTGCGAAGCTGCCCGCAGCCTCTGCATCGCCGGTTCGATCCCTGGCTGCCTGTGAGGGTCCCACATGGTGCACAGACCTCTCCTGACCTCTCCTGCCGTGCCCGCTGCTCCCCTCAGCAGTGTGTTTCATTGGTCTACCTGTTCTGTTCCCCACTCTGGCTCTGGTGAATTCTCTCACCCTCCCGCGCTTCTGACTATACCCAGTGCTTGTATAAATAAATAAATAAAATCTTTAAAAAAAAAAGTTTTGTCATCTGAAAAATATACCAACATAGGGGTTTTGTCTTGTGAATTTAGAGAACAAAGTCTGTCGACTGGAATCTCAGAAGACATGGTAAAATTTAGTTTCTTACATTAAGTGTGTTACTAAGCCTTCAGACAAGGACAACCTGTGACACATCTTTAAAAAATATCTGGGGATCAGACGGGAGCCTGATTCAATTTGTCGATTGCACCACACTGAGCAGGACCTGAGTGAGAAATTTAACATGATTACAAAAGATGCTATTTTAGTGTGGCTAAAACCAGCCATTACAATGCCAACCAAATAAAATATGGAGACCAACTGGGGCGTGGATGGAGGAATGTAGGCTGCATGGGACTGGGAGACCATGGAATAATCTCACTACCTTTGAAAACACAGTGAGATTCCATGTTACTGGTTACTGATGAGTTGGGCACTTCAGCAACTGGTAAACAGGTTGTACAGCGCAGTTCTCTAACTTGCCTGGCCTTCCTGCGGTGCAGGTTGTGGGGAGGCAGTGAAATACTATCTCTGTAACTTGTGGGATTAAAGGACGTTTCTGTTTGCCCAGGAGCAGAAAGAAGAGGTGGTGGGAGAAAACACAGAGGTAGCTCACAGTGGAGACCAGAGTGCAAAGGAAAAAAACCCTGCTGGTTTATGAGTAGAGACAAAGGAAAAGTTTAGTCTGCAAAAAGGAAGGAGAGACTGGGAAAGGCAAAAATGCAGCCTAGCATATCCTTGTTGTCAAAATCAAGAAAGCACAGAGAATTAGTAAACATTGGTCTTTGCTCTCCATGGGCAAAAGCTTCCCCCAAGCCAAGGGCAGGTAAAGGAATAAGGCTGCTTGCCAAAGACTTGAGGTGAAAGTTGCAAGAAGAGTTCAGAAGTTCAGGAAAATAAAAGAGGATTATCATTTAAGGGTTCTGTGAACCAGAGAAAAGGTAAAATGACATCAAGCCCAGAGAGCGGCAGGGGCGGGGCGGGGCGGGGCGGGCGGGCGAGCTGGAGGCGAGGAGACTCATCTTTGAGTCCTTGAGCTTGACTGGGGGGAGGCCAGGAGCCTCAGGTGAACAGACTGATGTGCACCCTTTCTCTTCTGGATGCGCCTAATTCACCGATTAAGCGCCTATAAAAAGACCAGACTGGCAGTGAAGGTGGAGGACTCTTTCTGAGCAGACTCCATTTTTACAACCTGGGAGAGGAAAGCCTTTCTGCTATGGAATTTTGTGATTTTTTCCCCCTTTCTTAAAAACATTTTAGGGGCCTCTCTGGTGGTGCAAGGGGTTAAGCACTGCACTATGAAGCAATCCGCAGCCTCTGCAGCAGAAGTTCGATCCCCGGCCAACCGGGGAGCAACCCACACGCCAAGCAGACCTCTCCTATCTCGCCCGCTGCTCCCCTCAGCAGTGTATTTCGGTTAGTCTGCCTGTTCTGTTCCCCACTCTGTCTCTGGTGAATCCTCTCACCCCCCATCTCCCGCGTCTCCGGCCTGTACCCCAACTCTTGTATGCATAAATAAATAAATCTTAAAAATAAATAAATCTTTAAAAAAATTAAGTGCCATATATACTATCATTACATATTATAATTGTGTGGGCTGTAGTATATTTATAGTAGTATATTATATATGTGCGATACATGTATGTTTTGTACATCAGTTTGTAGTATTTATACAGGGACATATACCTACCTATATATTTGTACACACTTTTATTTATTTATTTTTATTTTTTACATCACACTTATATTTTAAATAAAACCACACAAGATTTGGAAAGGAGCTCAGAGGGTAAGTATAACAAAAGAAGACACAAAGTTGGGGCCACGGTAAGGAGTGTCAAGTGCCCAAAACCCTCCTCAGAGAACGTAGGAAGATAATGAAAAAGATGGAGAGTAATAAGAGGTGAGGTGAAGGCAAAGCAAATTAGAGAACTGAATTATAGCACAGGAGACAAATCTATAGAAAAACCGTGACAGTGAGGAAGAAAGAGGACAATCTATGTAAATGATGAATATGAAAGAATAAAAGACAAACACAGGGCCTCCCCCATGGCGCTGCGGTTGAGTGCTGGGTTGTGAGGCTGCGGTTAGATCCCCGGCCACCGGCGAGGGTCCCAAATGGCTCGCAGACCTCTCCTGCCGCCCCCTGCTCCCCTCAGCAGTGTATTTCGTCAGTCTGCCTGTTCTGCTCCCCGCTCTGGCTCTGGTGAATTCTCTCACCCTCCTGCGCTTCTGACTGTACCCCAGTGCTTGTATGGATAAATAGATAAATCTTTAAAAAAAGACAAACACACTTTAAGAATAAAATCCAAGGAAGAAAGGCAATGCAGGTTCTGATTAAAGTGTGAAGCATGGACTTAAAAAAAAAAAATAAGTCAGAGATTAAAAATGTTGATATAAATTAGGATAAATTAAATGAATGAAAAGAATTTTTTAAAACTAAAGAATTTTTAGTAGACTTAAAATTTTGAGATTTTTGTTAAGGTGATACCAATGGGGTAGAATATTTGGATTTTAAGAGGCAAAGTTATGGACAAGAGAAAAAAGAAGATAGTGTTTTTGGTTCAAATAGACTTACTATTGATTAAAAAATAATTTTCAATATTTGGTGGGGATTTTGATGCACTTTTAGAATTTTTAAGTGACAACAAAAAGATAATTCAGAGATCATTAAAAACTTTTTATTATACTTGTTCTATTTCTTTCAAACTCTCTTTGCACACACACAAATTCACATATTCTCTTTTTAACAGATCTGCAGATCTCATAATTCAGTATGCTTTTCCTATGAGTAAGAACATTTTTTTACATGCCCACAAAACCACTGTCACACCCAAAGAAACTAGTAATAAATTCATGGTATCTAATAGGCAGTCATATTTAACTATCAACAATAACAAAAGTATTTTTAGCTGTTTTTTTTTTTTTTAAACAATAACCCAATTAAGTTTCACTATTGCATCTGATTGTTTTGTCTCTTGAGAGTCATTTTTAGCCTGACATCATTTCTGATGTGAGAAAAGTACAATTGGGATAAGGTGATTCGCCCAGAGTCATTACAGACAGCAGATGCTGCATTTTACTTAAAGTAGGATTTTTAGTTAAGATAGTTTTAAATTTAAAAATCAATTGAAAATGGTAAGCATTAAAGATGTCAACCTAGCACAGGAAAGACTGTCTCTCTGTTAGCAATACTGAGTCCTCACCAGTATCAGAGCCTATACCAAACATTTGGATTTGTTAGCTCAGTTAATGTTCTTACAAACTCAACAAAGCTTTAGGGAGCCCCCACGTCTGCATTACACAGAGAATGCTCCGAGCTGATCCCAGCCTATCCCAGGTCTGGTGCCTGGCAGAAGACCCAGATGGGATTCCATAGAGCCTTTTTTATCATTTCACTGCTCCGACACCACTAACACATGTTCCTTTAAAGTATATTTTGAGATATTATAAACTATAAAACTTTTCAGGCCTCCCCGGTGGCGCAGCGGTTGAGCGCTGGGTTGCGAAGCTGCCCGCAACCTCTAGAGCGCCAGTTCAATCCCCGGCCCCTGGGCAAGGGGCCCACATGGTGCACAGACCTCTCCTGCCGCCCGCTGCTCCCCTCAGCAGTGTGCTTTGTCAGTCTGCCTGCTCTGGCTCTCCCCCTCCCGCACTTCTAAGGGTACCCAGTGCTTGTATAAATAAATCTTTGAAAAAAAAAAAACTATAAAACTTTTCTAATGAAGTTTTAAAAATGGATGGCACTCTCCCAGTAACTTATTTCTTGCCAGTATTCTCAACAGTTTGCTTGGAGAGTCAATCAGATAGCATTATGGTGAAAGAAGAAAAGGTAAGGTAAAAGCTTCAGCCTTTGATACTGCAGCCAACAGAAACTGATGGGAATCCTAGGCCACATTTCAGCAATAAAGGGAGACTAGAAAACTTAATAGCAGTAAGAGAAAGCACTGATCATGCAAATGAGGGACATTGGTTGTGTTGTCAAGTGAACCTAGATTGAGAGTAGAATTAATAGAAGCACATCTTTTGCTGCCTTTTTTTTTTTTTTTTTTTTTTTTTGTAAACTGTATGAAGATGTCAGGAAGCTTCTGGTAAACGCAAGACACAGGACTTGTGTAATTGGGAATACATATGGGTATTCACATACAGGTATTTTTCAAAAGCTCGAGTTAGGCCACTTTGCTTTTATCGCAGACCTAGGTTGGTCCCTGTTTGTGTTAACAGAAGGAAATCCAAAGGGAATTTTCACCTTTACGGCAAAAGTTGAAAATTGAAAATTGTGTTTAGGTGGTTTTACAGTGATGGTTCTGGAGGTAGCAGCACCTGGAGCAGCAAGGAACCCAGGAACTTTCCCAGGAACTGCTTTCTATAGTCTGGGTATATATCTTATCATTTCCATTTCTATTACATGTTAGTATTATCTTACTAATACTAACGTGTTATTTGATTTGAGTTGGTAAGTAATTTTGGGGATCTGGGAAAGCTCAAAATTTTTTCCATATAAACAAATGGTACTTGTTTCTTCCCTTTACACTATTTTGTCTTAGGAAAGTTTCATAAGAACACTGTATTTTCAGATTGTGGGGAAAACCTGTAATAGATTATTTCAGTAGATAGTTCTTGGGTGTGTTCTGTGTGTACTGTGGTACTTGGTACTTGTACACAGTACTTGGTACTGTGATGGCTCCTGTACCAAGTGATTTCCACTGTTTGATAGGCAGTGGGCTGAATACCTAGTCTGGTGGGCAAGAAGGAGGGATGCCTGTCACAGGCTTGGAAGGGACAAGAAAGGCTCCCTGGAAGGAGCTGTAACCGGTGGCTGAAGCCAAAAATTGTTTTATGTGGTGCCCCCTGGAGGGGAATGCTGGTGAGGATAGATAGCCCCAGGGAAAATGCGAACAAAGTATCGAATTTGGGGTAGAAAATGATAAGAAATACAAGGGAATGCAGAAGCAGCCCCCAGCATATGGTGTTGGAGCGTTCAGTCCTGGGGTTTCAGCGTTCCCGGGTTTCAGCTTTTCCGGGTTTCAGCGTTTCCGGATCTTCAGCAATTCCGGGGTCAGCGATTTCCGCCCCCCCGCCCCCCCATGCTGGTCTTCTAGAAGGCTGTTGTGGGCCTCTGAAGAATGTGGAGAGGCTTCCAGCAACCAACCTCAGAGAGGAAAAGTTCGGAGGATTTGCAAATAGCCGAGTGACTGAAACTGTTCCCGGTTTTGCTGTTACAGCCTGGCAGGGAAGGCGAAGACCAGAGCTGGGCTCCTCGCTGAGCTACGTGAGTGTGGCCATTTGTCGGGTAGTTCAGCCGCTGCAGCTGCTGTTTTGAGTGTCTGGTCCTGTGCTGGGGCAGCTCCGGGAAGCATCTCCTGTTGTGTCTTCTGTTGTCTTCGTGAGTTGGAACCTGGTTGCCACATGCTCCAGGTCCTCAGTAGCAAGAAGACGCCATCTTGTGTTTAGGATTTTAACACACTGACGCTGCTTCAGGTGAGGTAAAGGGTCATTTTAGGCCTCAGTAACTCTTTGTTTTCCCTGGTTTGTTAAACAAATCCCATTATGTTGTTCTCTGAATCTGAGTAGTCTTTCAGTTGCTTGCGGGAGAAGAACTCAGACAGTGACTGGTAAATTATTTGGGCAGTGTCCTTGTCCAGTTTTAGTACCCGTTGCTGCCATGTATCAGAAGTGCCGTTTATGGGGAGACGGAAGGTGGAGTACCAATTTCCAGCTTGCTGAGCTGAATGGGCGAATTTTCTTTCAAGTACTTTAAGGCCACAGAGCAAAGCAAACTAGTCACACAAGCCTGCCTTTGAATTTTCAAGTAACACACACAGTCTGTGGACTCTAATAAAGCTGATGTGTAGGAAACCAGGTGTTTGGGACAAGAGGCATGACCTTTTGTGCTTTTGAATTAGCTAAAAACTTTTTTGCACAATTAAAAATGAATTCATGTTTTATACTTAAGATCAGTGCAGTAAAAAGACAGGGAAGGGCAAAATTTGGCAAAATTTGAGGATTCTGTAAAAATGATAGTGGTCTAAAGGAAGGAGCTCTGCTTTCCCATTTGTGACCACACTGTGGGCTTAGATAGGGTCTAAAGATTTAAGACTGGGCCTCCCTGGTGGTGCAGGGGTTAAGACGCAACCTCTGAAGCTATCTGCAGCCACTGCAGCACGAATTCAATCCCCGGCTAGGGAGCAACCCACATGGCACAGCAGACCTCTCCTGACTCGCCCGCTGCTCCCCTCAGCAGTGTATTTCAGTCAGTCTGCCTGTTCTGCTCCCCACTCTGTCTCTGGTGAATCTTCTCACCCCCACACCTCTGGCCTGTACCCCAGTTCTTTTATGAATAATTAAATAAATCTTTAAAAAAAAAAAAAGATTTAAGACCGTGTTGGTGAGCTGTTAAGAGAGAGGGAATGTGCGCTTCTGACTGTACCCAGTGCTTGTATAAATAAATAAATAAATCTTAAAAAAAAAAAAAGAAAAATCTTTAAAAAAAAAAAGAGAGAGAATGAAGGTGGATGGATTCATTAACAATTTCAGCAATTTTTAGAAGAAAATCTCCAGAAATAGAAAGGGAGAGAAAAATCTGGAAAAAGGAAAGGAAAGAAACCTATAGGAAATATGACCAACACATCCCTAAAGCAACATTTATTTAATCAACATACAAGAAAATACATATATGACAATTAGGGAGAATTGTGTAAGTAAGTTACTTTCCTGATCAGAAATCTCTGAGTGTTTTCCTTTACCTGGTGTTCGTGCCTATCTATTATCTCTCCAGCATGTGGCAAAAGGAGCATAAAGTGTTATTTAGAGAGAGATGATGGGAGAGAACATACTGGAATGACCTTGAGAGGAGCTAGCATTGGAGATAAAAAAGCATGAGTGGAATCATAGAGGTTGGAGATTTGATTGAGTAGGTACATTGTGTGCCTGGATTTTGTATGTTTGGCAGTAGCAGTGGTGTTGCTATTTGAGAGACAAACCTAGAGAGAGATTTGGATCATCCTATGAAGAGTGTTGTCAGCCTGAGAAATTTGTACTTACTCTAATAGCCAACAGGGATTCATAGAGAGTCTTTGAGCAAAATAACATAGCCATGCAATCTCAGAGCTCAGAGAATACTTTCAGGCCGTTGTTTCACCCCTAGTTTTGTTTTGTTTTTTATATTATTATTGCTTCCCCCACCTCCTCAGGTGTAGTCTCCATAGTTTCCTTCACCAGTGCACCTGTGCACCATCACCTTAGTCCCCTGTGCTCCTCCCTCCCTCCCTCTGATCCCTCCCTCCTCCTCCCCTGCAGGATGTCTCTGATTTAATAATTGTCTGTTTTTACTTTGTTGTGTTTCGTACTGTTATTATTTTTTTACACTGATGTCTTATTTGGTTCCCCTATATTCCTGCTATAAGTGAAACCATCTGATATTTTTCTTTTTCCTTCTGGTTTATTGCACTGAGCATAATTCCTTCTAGTTCCATCCACATTGCTGTGAATGGCATGAGTTTATCTTTTTTTTTTTTTTTTAAAGATTTATTTATTTATTTGTACAAGCACTGGATACTGTCAGAAGCACGGGAGGGTAAGAGAATTCACCAGAGCCAGAGCGGAGAGCAGAACAGGCAGACTGATGAAGTACACTGCTGAGGGGAGCAGTGGGAGGCAGGAGAGATCTGCGCGCCATGTGGGACCCTCGCCCGGTGGCCGGAGATCGAACCGGCGCTGCAGAGGCTGCGGGCAGCTTCGCAACCCAGCGCTCAACCACTGAGCCACCGGGGAGGCCCGAGTTTATCTTTTTTGATTGCTGAATAGTATTCCATTGTGTATATATGCCACATCTTCTTGATCCAGTCATCTATTTTTGGGCATTTGGGTTGTTTCCAGGTATTACCTATTGTAAATAGTGCTGCAATAAACATAGGGATACAGGTGTTCTTTTGAAACAATGTTTTTGTGTCCTTTGGGTAGATCCCTACTAGTGGAATTGCTGGGTTGTATGGTAGCTCCATTTTTAGTAGACTGAGGAACCTCCAGACAGCTTTCCATAGTTCACCCCTAATTTTGACATCTGTCTGTTAAATCCAAGGCACTAGTTTCTTGTTGTCATGAGGATTAAATGAGATGATACTTGTAACATGCTTAACCCTGGGCTTGACATAGACTGAAGCTCAATAAAAACTGACTGCTGTTATTATCATCATCAATTTGGTTATTAACTGGGATCGTTTTCCATATGACACAACCACATTTGTCCTAGAGGAATTTGCAGATTGTCGCCCCATTCCCATTTGAGATCTTTCCTGTTTTATTTATTTATTTATTTATTTATTTTTAAAGATTTATTTATTTATACAAGTACTGGGGTACAGGCCAGAAGCGAGGGAGGATGAGAGAATTCACCAGAGACAGAGCAGGGAGCAGAACAGGCAGAAGGACTGAAGCACACTGCCAAGGGGAGCAGTGGGCGAGACAGGAGAGGTCCACCCCGCCATGTGGGTATCTCCCTGGCTGGCCAGGAATTGAACCAGTGCTGCAGAGACTGCAGACAGCCCCAGAGGCTGCGTTCTGTGGGAAGGCCCTTTTCTCTATTTTAGCCTTTTCTTCTACAATGTGAATAGTCGTGGTTCTCCCACCACCCTCACGGATGGGTATCATATTCCTTTACCTTCTCCACTATCACTTCCCCTTATAAAGAGAGGCACAAAGATCACAACTGCCTGATCACTGCTGACCAGAACATGCACTTTCCTTCTCTCAATCTAGAGATGATCCCTGAATTGGGGAAAAATGATGAGTTTTTTTTTTTGGGCAACCTCATCATACTGGATATAATATTGATTTAACTTTAGCCATTTCCACATGAACTGCTGCTAAGTTACATTTTCTATTCTCTACCTGTGCTTGGTCCCTACACAAACCTCTGATTACTTTATGATTATAAAGTTTCCTAATCTTGCCAGGAAAAATTGTGAAAGATCTTGACATGGACAAAAAAGATTACCGAGTTTCCTTTCAGGAGATTTGCTGGGTATTATCGAGCAGATTCTTCAGGGATCTGTGTCCGCTGTTTTTGACTGAACTATTTCACAACTGTGAATTGTAGAAAACATGTAGTGATTCAAATAACTGTTGCCCATCGAGATACAAAAGAATTTTGTCTACAAAAGAATTTTGAAGAGACAGTTGATTTTCATCCCATGAAAGTGGCTGTCAGTCTTGCATCTATTAGTAAATTCTTTTTTAAAAAAGATTTATTTATTTATACAAGAACTGAGGTACAGGCCAGAGGCACGGAAGGGTAAGAGAATTCACCAGAGACAGAGCGGGGAGCAGAACAGGCAGACTGACTGAAATACACTGCTGAGGGGAGCAGCGGGCAAGACAGGAGAGGTCTGCTGCACCATTTGGGAATCTCCCTGGCCGGCCGGGAATCAAACGCACACTGCAGAGACTGTGGACAGCTTCACAGCGTGGCGCTCAAGCCGCTGAGCCACCGGGGAGGCCCTGTTAGTAAATTCATTTCAGCATTCTTGAGTGCTCCTATATATCTATTCTTTGGATTCTCCTTTGAACCAGTTGTAATGTTTTATTGTCTCCTTTATTAATTAATAAATTGAATAAAATCCTGTATGCATGTTCATCTATATTTACACGAGAGCCATGATCTTACCTTAAAAAAATTTTAATACTGATTTTTTGTTCCTTCACAAATTGGAGAGGCATGAAAGGAGCAGAAATAAAGACTGATAGTGCAGGGCCTCCCTTATGGTGCAGGGATTAAAGTTTCAGTGCTATCAAGTTTTCCCCAGCCACTGTAGCATAAGTTCGATTCCCAGCCAGGAAGCTAACACACATGGCACAGCAGACCTCTCCTGTCTCACCTGCTGCTCCCCTCAGAAGTGTATTTCAGTGGATCCGCCTGTTCTGCTCCCCACTCTGTCTCTGGTGAATCCTCTCACCCCCTGTACTTCTGGCCTACACCCCAGTTCTTATATGCATAAATAAATAAAAATAAATTAAAAAAAAAAGACTGATCGTGCAATAGAAATCTCATTTTGGATTGACATGGGCCTACCAACCCCTGTCTCTGGATAAAGTTGCCCAGTCAGGTATTAATCCACTTAATCATACTGATAGGCCTCTCCTTACAAATAAGTTGTTTGCAAGTCCATTTGCTTATAAATTCAAAGTGATTCTGAGGAGTTAAAAATTGCTCTCCCAGATGCATTCCCACCAGTGATGAATGAAGTTCAGACTTCAGTAACTTTAAAATCGGCATAGATTCCACCTCCTTACTCATTTACACTCTAATGGATACCCTTTGCCAAGGTAGACCAATTTCACCTACTCTAAAAATCCTTAATGATTTTGTTGGACAGTCTAGCAGGAGAAATGTATGGCTTTGGAGGAAAGGAATTTCAGCGTTAGTGGAAACGAAGTGTTTCCTGAATGAAATTAAGGTGTGGTACAGTCTAGCAAGACAGAGTGGAGAATACAGATATGATTATGTGGAGGTAATTACGGGCTTGGTGTTTTTGGCTCCTTGAGAATGAGACAGTTGAGAAATGTCTCAGTGATGAGAAATCAAGTGGAGGAGAAAGTATAACGGGCACTGAATAGTGTATATGTCCTTCCTCAGCTCACTGGACAAGGGGTCCTTCCTCCGCCTAATGATGAAATGATAAAGTCAACATAGTAATCTGGCCCTAAGTACACCTGAGGCTCATGCCTGCTCCTTGGGAATGAGAAGGGGATGGGGGCGGTGGGGGGGGCTGGACTTTTCAACAATCAGAGTTTGAGATCTTGCTGGGGAAAGTCTTAAGGTAGGAAAATAAAAGCTGCTGAAGAAGGCCTGGGTTCTAGAGATGTTTTTGAGTATTAGAGACCAACAATTCATCTCTGCTCAGGTCTATTTAAAGGATAAATCAAAAGTATGGCTCTGAGTTGCCTCAATTTGGCCATCATGGTACAGAAGGCAAATTTGTAAGGAACATGATAGGTGAAGCAACAAATCGCAGTAAATTTTCAGGACATTCTTTTTTTTTTTTTTCCCTTAAACCTATAGAAAATGGTGGGAATCGTCTAAAGCCTAGTTTGTTGAGCCTTGCTTGTGACCAGGGCTTCCTTCAAGAATCCCAAGCCGTGGTGTAGCAGACCTCTCCTGCCTCGCCCGCTGCTCCCCTCAGCAGTGTATTTCAGTAGATCTGCCTGATCTACTCCCCACTCTCTCTGGTGAATACTCTCACTGCCCCATACTTCTTGCTTGCACCCCAGTTCTTGTATGCATAAATAAATAAATCTTAAAAAAAAATCCCCAAGCCAGAAGAGTTAGACTGCTGATTCAATGCTGCAGAACTCCTGAGTGTTCTGCTGCCAGGAGAGAGCTCAGGGCCCAGGGGTCTCTGAGGAGGCCCAGAAACAGCCATGGATGCTCATCCTATGAGTGTCACTTCTGCAGGACATTCATTCCTTAGCACTTATCTTACTCAAACTCACCAAAGACTACTGACAGTGGAAGTTGCCATGCCCGCTTTACTGGCAGTTGATGGTTGTTGAGCTTTCTCTGTGAACCAACTTTATTTGCATCTTTGAAAGGTCTTATGCCAAAATCTTTCTGTTTTAGCCCATCTTTCTCAACCTTCTCTCGAAGGATGAGAGACTTGTTAAATGTCGGCTAATGTCCTGACTTTGTTAAACACTATTTTCTAATTGCCTGGTTTAGCCACAGAAAGATATTAAGTTAATCTTACATTAACGCAATTGTACCTTAGAACGATTAGTTTGTCATCAGTGTGTAGGATGCATTAAGATGGTGGATAGAGAGACAGGGAAGGAATTTCGAGATTGATGGTAATTGCATAGTTGGCAACAAAAGGCTTCAGGTAGAGCAACTAGAAGGTCACTTGTGGTCTTGGGGTTGAGGGGGGAACTAGAGTACAGGAGATTAAAGAAAGTGGGTGGGGAGGAGATGATGACACTTATAAATTCTCTTTCAATCAGATTGATATGAAAAGAAAAAAAAAGAGGTAAATGCCGGTACAAATGGGAAAGAGGCTTATTTTTCCATAGTTGTGGCAATTCCTCAAAAAGCTAAATATAGAATTATCAGATAATCCCATGATTCTATTCCTAGAATTCTGTGATTGCACAACTTTCATGAATGATGCCTAATCAGATACTAGTACTCCATTGTTCATTGCAGCATTAGTCACAATAACCAAAAAATAGAAACAAGCAATCAACACCCATTCAGATACCTTGATCTTCACTTGCTCCTTGGTGTCTTCACCTTGACCTTCCTTTGTGTTCAAACTGTTCACCTGTGCCTCTGGGTCATCCTAATCACTTGTCCATGTTTATCTGTGGGCACAAACCAGCTGTCACAGGACGCCAAAGGAAAAACCACACATAGTCATGCCCTGCACACCTTGTAAGGGACTTCAACCCCAGTTTATGAGTGTCAGCAATCATTCCTTGGGGCCCATTCCCTAAAGCAGCTTCTTTGAAACTCACAGAGAAGAATAAATGTCTGGTGGAATCATTTGGAGCTCTACTTTTCAAATCATGTTTCAGATACTCCCTTCGGAGCTCTTGGTAGTAGAATGATTTTTAGTTAACCAAGTAGAGTAATACTATAATATATAATATTATACATAATAATATATAACTTAATATATGCATATATATTATAGGAAAAAAAGATTGGAAGATGATATCCCAAAATGTTTATAAATATTTAACGCAAACTGATTGAGCCAAGCACTGTTCTAGGTATCAGGGAGACAAATTTCCTAGTTTCATAGACAATGTGTTCACTGAGTTAGTCAGACAATGCACAGTAATAGTACTAACAATAATAACTATTATGTAGCAAAGCTGTGAACAAAAATAAGGCAGGATGAGAGTGTTGGAGAAGGGATAGTGGTTTTCTCAAGATGGAAATGATTTTTTCTTTGTTTTTCTCTAGTTTCTAAGTCACTCACAATAAACTTGCATTCTTTCTATAATTAGAAAGAAAATCAACCAAAGTCATTTAGATAAGTGATCTATTAAATGGCAACAATGGATTGACAGACTTCTTTTCAACTTTCTACCTAGTTCTTTCTTGACAAGGTCTCTTTGGTTTGCTATTTATTACTCCATAGCATAGAGGTGTGATTTTCATGGGGGAGAATAGGAAGAAAGAAAGAGCAGGTGCATTTACCGCATTTTACCTCAACCTTTAAGCAAAGTAGGAAACCAAAGACTGATCAGGTCGCTCTTGGGGAGAAGTGATTTGGCAGAGTGCTAAGTAACGCCCTGGGCAGCTGTGGTCCCAACTGTTTTCCACTCCTCCTTGGCTGTGTGTCTGTCACCACAGTGAACAGGGATTGTCCTCTGGGATTGTCAGAAAACCCGCTGCCTCCACATGGACCACAGTGCCCAGCCCTGCAGCTCTGTGGGTATCACTGTTGACACCCCTGCTAGCAGAGCCTTTGAAGCCACCACATAAGGGGGTCTGCAGCCCTGGCTTGGAGCTCAGGTAACTGTGCCTGCTGCACCTGTCTGTAATTTGATTAGTAGTTATCAAGTTCATGGAGCAAAGTCATATAAAGGTGATGAATGTATAAGAAGCAGCTTTGGAATTCAACATAGAGAATTTTAGGGATTTAAACTAGATGTATGCTGGTGTTTCTAGAAAAACACCATCTGAGTAAGCCTAGGAATAAAAATGTTGGTATTAGGGGGAGATTTGAAGAGATGCTGGGGCCAGACATGAAAGTTCTGGAAGTTCTGTGAAGTTAATACTATTTATTTCTAGGAGTCACTTATTAGGATGTAGATGACCGTGAACCATCCTGATTTTTTCAATCTTTTCAGCTACTCTCCAGAATGTTATCAGATTTATGCAAAAAAAGGTGAAAGCAAATAACTTTGAAGGTGAGCAGCCTGCCTCAAGTGCAGCTCTCACTAAGGTTTCTGAATCCCTCTTCTTATTCTTTTGGAGGTACCCTGGGCTGGCTTACTCAATATCTCTGCTCACTCTTAAAATTTGACCGATTGGCCTTTCTCTTTTCTTACTATGTGTTTTAAGGGTGAGAGACGTATAGATCCAGTTTGGGGCTTTTGTTGTCTGTATGAACCAGAAATCACAAATGTAAAAGTCAATTTTAGGGAATATCAAGAAAACAGGAGCAGTGAATGCCTAACTGTAAACCGACAAGTAAGGTTTATATTCAGGTTTGTGTTAGAACGAGGATAACAAACCTATGAAGATTAATAAGCCCACATCTCTGAAAACCATTGAGCCCTTCAGAAGAGTGCTTTATACATGCAAGCATTTCTATGCTCCTCCTCACCATGTCCCCCTCCTATCACCTGTATTGCCTGTTGATTCCTTGTCCCTACCACAGATCACTATATTTATAGGAAGAAATAAGTGTGCTGGAGTGGAAAGGTGGGCAGAGTATGAAGTCAGAACTTAGGGCCAAATGTAGGATAGAATCAGAGGTTGACCCGACCCACAAGGTCACAAAACCTGAAAAGATAGATATTTTCCTTTGTTCCCAAAGCTATCATAACAAATGTATATTCATTAGACATAGTAATTTCACTTATAAAAGTCTAGCCTCAAGAAACCATTAGAAACACAAAGATATATATCAAAGATAGTTGTGATTATTAATAATTAATCACTGTAATTTTTATAATTATTAAAGACTGGAAACAACATAAATGTCCAGGAGTGGAAATGGTTAAGGAAATTATGGCATGAAACCCTATGTCATTTTATGCAGCAGTTCAACATGTTAATGAATAATTTTTTAAAAAAAATTTATTTATACAAGAGCTCGGGTACAGGCCAGATGTGTGGGAGGGTGAGAGGATTCACCAGAGACAGAGCCAGGAACAGAACTGGCAGATTGACCAAAGTCACTGCTGAAGGGAGCAGCGGGAGAGACAGGAGAGGTCTGCCGCGCCATGTGGGTTGCTCTGCAGCCGGGGGCGGGATATTGAACCAGCACTGCAGAGGCTACGGACAGCTTCACAGCGCTATGCTCAACCGCCTGCGCCACCAGGGAGGCCCTCAATTAATAATTTTTTTTTAAAGATTTATTTTTATTTATTTATTTATGCATGCACTGGGTACAGTCAGAAGCAGCGGGAGGGTGAGAGAATTCACCAGAGCCAGAGCGGGGAGCACAGCAGGCAGAAGGACCGAGGTACACTGCTGAGGGGAGCAGCGGGCGGCAGGAGAGGTCTGCGCGCCATGTGGGACCCTCCTCTTGTGGCCGGGGAGCAGCCGTGGATCGAACTGGCGCTGCAGAGGCTGCAGGCAGCTTCACAACCCAGCGCTCAACAGCTGTGCGACCAGAGAGGCCCTCAATGAATAATTTTTAATGATGCTGGGAAATGAGTATGATACAGTGTATCAGAGAAAGCAAGACTTTTTCAATATAAAGGGAGTTCGCAACACTGTAAAATACTGATGCATAGGGAAAGAAGATACACGGGAATACATCAAACGTGACTGCTAGTCATTTCTGTGCGGTAGAATTCAGGGTGATGTTAGCTCACCAGTGTCCATTGAGTTTGGGTTCGCTTGCTTACTTTCTTGCCATCTACTGATGATAATTGGGGTTGTATTTTGTTTGGGGAACATAGAACTGTATTAAAAAAAATTTTTTATGATAAAACCATAACTAATGCTGATTTAGTTTTGAAATTTTGTTCAAAATTTTAAATTTCAGCAAGCCTCTGTTGCTAAAAATGTAGCCATTTCCAATAAATTAAATGAAGCATTTTTTATTGACCTTATGTTAATGCTATATTCAGCAGAATCTCTTCGTCATTTCATGCATTTAGGGCTAAAATGTGGTCTCCCCACCCCCATTCCTGTGTTGAAGCCCTAACCCCCCCAGGACCTCCAAATGTGACTGTATTTGGAGATGGGGTCTTGAAAGAGGTAATTTAGGTGAAATCAAGTCATGTGGATAAGCCCTAATCCAATGTATCTGGTATATTTGTGAGAAGGGGAAATTAGGACACAGTTTCTGCTGTATGTTTGTGTTCTCCCCACCCCCCAAAATTTGTATGTGGAAATCCTACCACACCCTTCTCCCCTCCCGCCCACCAGGTGGTGGTGTTAGGAGATGAGGTCTTTAGGAGAGCGCTCATGAATGGGATTAGTTCCCTTATGAAAAACACCCACAGAGGATCTCCCTGATGGTGCAAGGAGTTAAGCACCATACTATGAAGCAATCTGCAGCCTCTGCAGCACGAGTTCGATCCCCAGCCTGCCAGGGAAAAACCCACATGGCGTAACAGACCTCTCCCAACTAGCCCACTGCTGCCCTCAGTAGTGTATTTCAGTTAATCTGCCTGTTCTACTCCCCACTCTGTCTCTGGTGAATGCTCTCACCTTCCCACATCTCTGGCCTATACCCAGCTCCTGTATGCATAAATAAATAAAAATTTAAAAAAAAAGACACCCACAGAGCTCCCTTCCCCATGCGGTGAGAAGTCAGCCATCTACGAAGTAGGAAGCTGACCCTCACCCGACAAAGACTGCCAGCAACTGGGTCTTGCTCCTCCTAACCTTCAGAACTGTGAGCAATACATTTCTATGGTTTATAAGCTCACTAGTTTATAATATTTCGTTATAACCTAAATGGACTAAGACAGCACATACAGGGGAAGACCATGTGAGGGCACGAGGAAAAGGCAGGCACCTGCAAGCCAAGGAAAGAAACTTCAGGAAAAACCAACCTTGCCAACACTTTAGTCTTGGGCTTGTAGTTTGCCAAATTGTGAGAAAATAAATTTCTGTTGTTGAAGCAGTCTAGGCTGTGGTATGTTGTTACAGCAGCCCTAGTGAATGAATACACATATATGTATATTAAAATGTATTTGTATAAAATTTTGAGGGTATCAAATAGCTCAAGACAGCAGTGATTATGGAGCAATTAGAGTTAGAAAGGTGCTTTTGGGGTAGGTAGGCGAAAAGAATGTGTGCTTCAAGTTCTGTGTTTAGAAAAAGCAAGGAAAGAAGATACTGATTACCTTTTTAACTAGAACTTAAAGTAAATTATCCTCCTTGGGGTTGGACTCAGGTAGGACACTCTCTTCCTATTCCTCTCATTTTCATAAGAGTGTAACGATTGTAGATCAGGACTCAGTATCTATAAATGATCTCAGAGGCCTGTCCAAAGCATCTGACCTGGCAACTGTCCCTGATGACTAAGATCTTCCCACCTCAAAATGGTGGGTAACCAGGGCTCCCCGGTGGCACAGCGGTTGAGTGCTGGGTTGAGAAGCTGCCTGCAGCCTCTGCAGCGCCCGGTTCAATTCCCGGCTGCTCCCCGGCCACGGGAGGCGGGTCCTACATGGCGCGCAGACCTCTCCTGCCGCCCGCTGCTCCCCTCAGCAGTGTGCTTCGGTCCTTCTGCCTGCTCTGCTCCCTGCTCTGGCTCTGGTGAATTCTCTCACCCTCCCGCACTTCTGACTATACCCAGTGCTTGTATAAATAAATAATAAATAAATCTTAAAAAAAAAATGGTGGGTAACCGATACTTCAAAGGCAAGGGTGAGGGGTCAAATAGTTAAATTCCAACTTGGGGAGGGGATGGGGCAACCTCCACACCTGCCAGGAGCTTTAGGAAAGGCTCGAGGAGGCCTGGTCCCTTCTGGACCTCCTCAGTCTGAAGGAATTATTCATTCAAGGCTTCTGCTTCTCCTGCCCTGGAGATAAATCTAAAGGCTACTTCAGCTCTTTCAACTGACTAGAACCTAAGCTAGATAGTATTTTGCATCTTGTCCCTGACCCTTTGCAGACCTTCATACCACACTGGCCCATGCATTCCGGACAGCTGGGGATGTGTTTGTGAATGAGGGAATTCTGATCTCTAGCCTGAATCTACAAGAGAGGTTTATACCTGTCCTTCTGCCAAACAGCTCTAACTTTGCTTCATAAATAAGAACTTCCAGCGTCTTTGGTCCAGTCACTCATTTTCTCAGCTGCAGGCCTATAGTTTCTACAGCTTTGGCAATGCTTCTGTCTGAGAGGTTAAATTGATAACAATGGGGAGTCACCTATAAATAGCACAGCAACTGCATCCCTCCGCTGCCAAGAGACTGCAAATCTACTCCCCAGGCCTACCTGCCCTGGTGTTAGGGTCCTCCCCTGGGCTCGTGGGCTGGCTGTCAAGGCTAAGACCAGGGAAGAGTCAGGGAAGGGGCTGGCCTTTTTATCCATAGCAGGAGACCCTCTGGTTATATTTCCAGGGGGCATCTCTGGCCTCGGAGCACTGTTTTCAGAGATGATGAAATGACCTGTCACCTATCAGTCCTGTTTCTTTCCCCCACTCCCTAACTGATTTCTCACCCTTTTCTGTAGCAACGGGTGCTGTGCCAGGAAGTCACATGGGAATATAGCAAAAGGCCAGGTCCTAACTGCTTGTGGGCTGTAAATTCAACCTTTCATTTAAAAAATTAGTTTTTTATTATGAAACACATATTCTTGTAGCACATGACAATCTCAAATGACTTATAGTGCAGAATATTTAAAAAAAAAAAAATACACATTTGGACTCTGCCACCAGACGACCCGAGTCCAAATCCTTGCCTTGCCAGTTCGAAGCTGTGTGAGCTCAGGCCTGTTATTTAACTCTTCTGGTCACTAGTTTCCAATTTTGGAAAATGGGGTTAATAATGTACTTACCTTAAATATTGTCACGAGGGTTGTATATGAGTTTTAAACAAGGAAGGCACTTAAAGGGCATATAGGAAGCATTTAATTAAGAATAATAAATGAGGGCCTCTCCGGTGGCACAGCGGTTGAGCCCTGGGCTGCGAAGCTGCCTGCAGCCTCTGCAGCGCCAGTTCGATCCCCAGCCACTGGGCGAGGGTCCCACATGACGCAACAGACCTCTCCTGCCAAGCCTGCTGCTCCCCTCAGCAGTGTATTTCATCAGTGTGCCGGTTCTGTTCCCCGCTCTGGCTCTGGTGAATCCTCTCACCCTCCTGTGCTTCTGACTGTACCCAGTGCTTGTATAAATAAATAAACAAAATCTTAAAAAAAAAGAATAATAAATGATTTCTTGTCTTTTAAGATATCAATTTAGATGTCTCCATCTTAAAGAGGCCTTCCCTGACTAACTCATATGAAGTAATCCTTCAGTCACACTATATTAACTTTCTGCCTCAACACTCATCAGTCTCTGATGTATCTTTTGTTTATTTATTTGTTTACTTTTTGCCCCCTCCCCACCTCCACCCCATTGGGATGCAAGCTCCATGAGGGAGGAAATTTCCATAGCTCTGTTGAGTACTATATTCCTGACATTTGCGTTGGAACCTGCGTAGTAGGTGCTCAGTATTTGCTGAACGAATGAAGTCACTCTTTGGAACCTGTATCTTACTTGTTTGGTCATTTTCATTTACATCTAATTCTTCCTCTTTCCTTTTTTTTTTTTAAAGATTTATTTATTTTTATACAAGAGCTGGGGTACAGGCCAGATGCATGGGATGGTGAGGGGATTCTCCAGAGACAAAGCGGGGAACAGAACAGGCAGACTGACCGAAACACACTGCTGAGAGGAGCAGCGGGCCAGCCAAGAGAGGTCTGCTGTGCCATTTGGGTTGCTCCCTGGCTGTCCGTGGATCAAACTTGTGCTACAGAGCCTGCAGACAGCTTCATAGGTTGCATCTTAACCCCTTGTGCCACAAGGGAAGCCCCTTCTTTCCTTTTTATAGCTCCACTTCCCTTCTCCTCATCATACCACAGGTAGTATTTTCTTATGTTAATTTGCTTGAACATCTTTATATTTTTTTAAAGATTTATTCATTTATTTATGTATACAAGAGCTGGGGTACAGGCAAGAGGTAGGGTGGGGGTAAGAGAGGATTCACCAGAGACAGAGTGGGGAGCAGAACAGGCTGACTGAATGAAATACACTGCTGAGGGGAGCAGCGGGTGAGACAGGAGAGATCTGCTGCACCATGTGGCTTAGCTCTCTGGCCAGCCTGGGGGATTAAACTCGTGCTTCGGAGGCTTCTGATAGCTTCACAGTGCTGTGCTTAACCCCTTGCACCACCAGGGAGGCCATGCTTCAGCATCTTTCATACCAGCAACTCAACCTAGATACAGAAAAAGTCTCAGTGCTATTGAGCTTAAGTAGCAGGAGCCCACGGCCCAGGCCTTTTGAACTACACAGAACAGGAGGGTTCCTGGAACTGATGGAACCGGAGAAGACAGTCCTGGTAGCACCAAGGAGGGCCTCCTACTCTGCCTTTTGCCTTTCTTTCTCTCTGAGCCTTTGGCTAAATTCGTCTCTTTCGTCACAGACCAGTGCCCTAAGTCTTCCAGTTCATCTAGTGAAAAATATTACTGCTATCAACATTTGCACAGGTTTTATTGAAGAAATCAGATGGCTTGAGCTAAAATGTCTTTATCTCAAATCCAAACCACTAGGGAAAGCATTCCTTCGCTCAGTGTAAGAAAGAAACTATCCTTACAGAGTATTTGCCCTGTGCCTGATACTCTTAGGAGATGAGGATACAGCAAGAACAAAAGCGTCAAAATCCTGTTGTCATTACTTTGCATGAGATTGCACTTTATGTTTATTGCTAATTACCTATCAAAAAATCAGATCCTAATAATACACCAAGAAAAGAATAGTGAGTAAAACATATAAGCATACTTGCATGTGGTGAATTATTAATTAATACAGTAGTGAATAATCTAGATTGCTATATGAACATATAGCAGGGGCTTTTGATCTGGTACAAAGGACTTGGGGAAAATTCTTTTTTAATGTGAATTAAGTAAACTTTATTTTTTTAAACATTTTTACAGAGAAATTATGAAGATAGTACAGAGAATTCCCATATATCTCTCACCCAGCTTCCCCTATAATTAACATCTTATATTACTATGGTACATTTGTCACAAGTAATGAACCAATACTGATACATTATTATTAACTAAAGTCCATACTTTATTCAGATTTCCTTACTTTGTACCTAATAGTCTTTTTCATTTCCAGGATCCCACATGGTAACTGTTCTGTCTGTTTAGGCTCCTCTCAGCTGTGACAGTTTCTCAGACTTTCCATGTTGTTGATGACCTTGACAGTTTTGAAGAGCTTTGGCTGGGTATATTGCAAATGCACATCCACTGGAATTGTTCTCACGATCAGACTAGGGCTATGATTTCTAGCAGGAAGGCCATTCTCACACATCATATCAAAGATGCATACTACCAACATGACAAGCTGTTGATGACCTGATCACGTGACAGTAGTTTTTGTCAGCTTTCTCTACTGGGAAGATCTTTCCCTTTGCCCTGTCCAGACTGTAGTCTTTGGCAGGAAATCTCTATGTACAGCACACATTGGTAGTGTGGGGGTGTTATATTTTGCCTCCTGAATACTGTTTGGTCATTTACAATTTTTGGTTTTAATAGCTTTATTGAGGCATATTTTACATACCAAAAATTGAACTTATTTCAAAGTGAGTAGTTTGATGAGTTTTAGTAAATTTGTGCACTTGTATCATCTTTGAGCAAATACATGAAGGATGAGGAGGATTTAAGCAGGCAAATTCCATGGAAAATTTTTCAGGCAGAGGTAACGGCATGTGTAAGCCCCTTGCATGAATGTGGCACATCCAAGAAAGGGGTTAATCCTGAACCATCTACAAAAGGTAGAATATGTCACCATCCTTCATTTAATAGCTTTACAAGTATTTTCTTCAAAACATTGAAAAGTCAGTATCTTTTCCATGCCTAAATGTACAAATTCCAGTTCTGTGAAACATTTGTCTAGAACAGCTCAGTCCCTGAAGATCTATCCAAGGTTTGCTATAACAATAAGTAAATATTAGGATAGTAAAATTCAGAATGGCCCCTGAAGGGGAATAAAATTTCCTCCCTTTTCAGGTCTTGTTGAAACAAGAATGTAAAGTGTGCATACTATTTCCTCTCTGGTATTTCCTTGATTTATTTCCCTTTGGAACAAACACACCACAACCAAGTGAGAATGAGAAGATAGTTCAGAGGTAGAAGAAGGAAAAGGATCTATATTCAGAAATATGTCCTCCCACAAAGTTAGAATCTGAAAAAATCTAGTTAACAAAAAACACTAAAAGGCCATTTCCAGGTATGAAGTTTCAAGAGGCTGTCTCAAGACCTCTGTAGGGCATTGAAAGTCTCTGTCACATAGGAGCTCCATGCTGATATGCAACCATAGCTATGTGAATCCATATCAATCAGGATGGGTGGAGCCATGCTGCAGAGATAAGGAAACCCTATAGTCTCAGAGGTTTAATATCATCGATCATTGCTGATGTAGGTCGTGTGGCTTTCCTCCAATAATTGATTCAGGCGTCCATCTTGTGATGGTGTCATCTTGATCATGTGACCTCGAAGTTTGGACGCAGAAGAGGAAGAGAGAGTATGGATGATGACATAGGGAATTTTATGAACAGAACTGGAAATAGTGTATAATACTTCTGCCCACATCCCTTTAGTCAAAACCCAGTTACATAACCCCAGCCTACATGCAAGGGAGGAATATAATCCTCTGTGTATACAGGAAGAAGGAAATAAAATGGGATTTGTTGAATAGACAGTATGGTTTTTTGCCACAAGCTCTTAATTTTTTTATTTGCTTTTCAAATTATAAAATGATACATACTTGTTATGACAAGTGAGACACGGGTGTATCAGAGAAAAACTAATCAGCTCCCTACTTCAAATAGCTCCTCACTGCTCCTTTCCTTGGTATCCTGCTGCACCTCTCTCCCTCCCTCCCTGTTTGTACAACTATAGTCCATGTATATGCATGATTCAGGAGAACTGAAATAATACAGCAGACAGCTGGAATCTGGAAGGCATTTCTGAACTGGAGGGCTTCGTGCTATGGTTTCAAAAATTGCTGAGAAATACTCGAATGAAATGTTCACCCAAGAGGTGCTGTATGTTGAGAGAGTAGTGATAGAGTTTTGCTGGAGTCTAAAATCCAGTGCATTTGCTTCCTTTTTCTTGGCTGACAACAGATCTTTGCCATTCACTCTGCTTCTGGGAAGCCTTTCTGACTCCCTTGTAACTTCTAGAAGCTCAGTCTCTGAATAGTGGGAGTAGCAGAAGCCACGGCATCAGAAAGATCTGGGTTCAGATCCTAATTCTGCTTCCTACACCTGTAACTTTAGACAACCAAACTCTTCTCAGCATTATTTACCTCATATTTGAAAAAGAAGTCTAGTGCCTATGCCTTCTGCTATTTTCAGACAAGATAAAGTGTACCCTGGAATCCCCCAGCTTGCTGGATATCTATGCTATGACATCTTAGCATCCACAACTAGAGAAAAGGGCAATTGGTGTTTCAAATGTGCACAGTGTGACCAAGAAGCAGGGGTAATCCTCTGCAAGACAAAGATCCATGAGATGGGAGAGACAGGAAAAATAAACCATGGATTTGAAAATGTTAAGTGGGCCAAAGAGGATTTGGAGTATTCATTTAGGAAGGAAAGAATATGAATAGGGAAGTGAAGACTGAGGACATAGAAGTTATTAGAAACATGTTGAGACTGATCAGGCCATGTTGATATCAATTTTCCTCTTCATTAGTTATGCATAGCTCCCATCAACAGGGACAGAGTCCTGCTGTGGCGGGCTTTTTTTGCTAATGACCACTGGAACAAAAGGTTCAATGAAGTCTGGAGGTGTCCCCAGAGGAAGGATGGGGCCTTCTCAGTGCTTTGCAGTTTAACGTGACAGGGGTCTAAAAACAGAGGAGCCCAATTAGGGGCAAGCATCAGATTTCCCTGACACTGTTGAGAGGGTGGTGGGAAGGAGCAATGACAACCAAAAAAATTTACAACAGTAAGATCTTGATGAAGAACTCAGCAAAATACGAACAGGACAGGGAGCCAAACTTGGAAACTGGGTATTTACACAGATGTCTAAAAGAAAAATAAATTGAAGATGGGTTCATCTGTAAGTGCTTGGTCAGAAAAAAACAGAACTCACTTAAGTATTTCAAACAGAGAGGGGTTTAATACAGGTCATAAAGCTGGTGGGATGGCCATGGAGCCAAATGGCAGAACATGGTGTTAGCTGGAGATTAGAAAGGCAAGAAGCTGGGGACATATTCCATACAGTGATAAAAATGGATACTAGAAACTATTTATCACCCCATATTTGAATAACAGCTCTGTAGTCTTTCTGGTCTTTGTGTTGCCCATATATCTAGGCCGGATTACAATCCCAAGGCTGAATTTTATGGCCTGTACTAATATGTAATACCCTGCAGGAGCGGGTATTACAAGGCGGTCACAAGAGTAATGTAGTAAGGGACAGGCTGTGAGAACTGGTCATGTTGTATACAAACCTTAGTGACCATTTGCACAGTGGGCTGGTAAGAGTGGTTCCCCTGCTTATGTCTGTCTCTATGCAGACCAAGGATGTCTTTGCTCTGTACAACTGGCTGACATGTACATAAACCAAGAATTGTGCCCACTGCTTTTTTTCTTAAGCACATGTCAGTAGGGAGGGTGTATCTGTGCTCCAAATTGTGCATCTAATATACCCAACCAGTCTGACAATAGGACAGGGAGTGTTTTCATGGACTGTTTGAATCCCATGAAATGAAGCCATTTGTAGAAGAGTGTATTGAGTGGGCCATTTTTTTTTTAAATAGAGGAATTTTATTTATTTATTTGTTTGTTTGTTTGTTTTGTTCATACAAGCACTGGGTACAGTCAGAAGCACGGGAGGGTGAGAGAATTCACCAGAGCCAGAGCGGGGAGCAGAGCAGGCAGAAGGACCAAAGTACACTGCTGAGGGGAGCAGCGGGCGGCAGGAGAGGTCTGTGCACCATGTGGGACCCTCCTCCGGTGGCCGAGGAGCTGCTGGGGATCGAACCGGCGCTGCAGAGGCCGCGGGCAGCTTCGCAACCCAGCGCTCAACTGCTGCGCCACCGGGGAGGCCCTGAGTGGGCCATTTTGGTTTCCTGAACATCCTGGCATTTTCCACAGGGTCTTGGCATTGAGGGTGGCTTGCAGCCCCTCCATCTTCTTTCTGCCTGCCTGGGTGTTCTTGGATCTGCCCTCTCAGCTCATTCACTCCAGGCCTGGGCTGGGCGAGCTGCACACATGCTGGCTCCTGTGTACCCGCAATGCCCCTATGTCCCTTGTCGTGTAACAGGGAACCCAAACATTCCTCAGTTGATCTTACAGTGGTGACAGCTCTTTTTTTTCCAGAACCCATGGTTTCCATGACAAGAGACTGACAAGTTTTCTGCTCTTAAGAGCCTGCTCCATTCCCAGAGCAGGCTTATCAGGCATTTACACAGCTATGCATCTTCCTTCTTTGGTGCTTACCCTTCACCTAAGTTGGGAGATTCTGTATCAAAAAACAAATGTTTTCACTGAGTACCACTGCTAAGAGCTTTCCATTCTCCCTAAAGTAGGGTGAAGTTCCCAGCCCGAGGAGTTTGTTCCAAGCATTATATGTATCCTACTTGTTCTCTGATCTATACCCAGTAAGTACTGGGCTGTTATGAACAAATTAGGTACTGGGGTTCTCCTGCCTCCTGTCCCTTACCGTTCTTTCTTTCTCACTCCCTCACAGCACACAGTTAAAATTTTCATTTGCAAGAGTCTTACTGCTAGGGCCTCCAACACTTTCCCCTAACCTCACCTTGCCTCCTGGCAGGTGACATTCCAGGTGGTTTCTTAGGACTATGTTCAAGAAGTTTCGCCTGTCTGTGATTGTTGGGAATGCCAAGACCCTCCCACAAATTCCTGCGAACCCAATCAATGGTACACAATCTCTTACACATTGTGATTTACACTTTGCAAGGCATCTTCTTCACACATGTTATTAACTTTATCCTCACACTCATTATTTTTCACAGATGACAAAATAGAAGCCCAAGGATTAGAGGACTTATGCCTACCCACATAATAAAAAGTCAGACTAGGAATCAACTCGGAGCCTCAGACTGACTTCTAGACCCTTCTCTCTCTGTACCATACAAGAGACTAGCCTACCAAGATGTAATGAGTGTGGGTGTTTACAGCATATCTGTCCTTATATGCAAAAAGGTAAATTTACCCAGAAGAACCTGGCAGGAAGGGAAAGGAAGATGAAGGGGGGGGGGGTGCAAAAAGGAGAGGTTTAAATGGACCTCATATTCGACATGAACCCTGCTTTCCTGAGCCTGCCTTTCACTGGCTTCAAGGCCCAGCAACATCCAGAGAGAATTGTCACAGAAGAGTTTGAACTGTTGTTCCTCTATTCCTTTATCTAAGCAATTGTCATCATTTCAGTAAAAGAATCCTATTTATTTTACATATGGAAGAAAACAGGCAATGCATTCCATGACATAAAATTCAGAAACACCTTTGAGAACGTGTCTCCAGAAGCAAGGAAAATATAAACAGCCAGGAAACTAAAAAACTCTGTATAGCAAAAGAGACTGCAACCAAAATGAAGAGACCCCTGCCCCACTGAATGGTAGAAAATATTTGCACATCATACTTCTGATAAGAGGCTGATAGTGAAGATCTACAAAGAGCTTACACAACTCAACAAAAACAAATTAAACAACCTAATCCAAAAATGGGTAGAAGAGCTAAATAGACAATTTTCCAAAGAAGAAATGCAATAGCCAACAGGCATATGAAAAAATGTTCATCATCACTTGTTAGCAGGGAAATGCAAATCAAAGCCACAATGAGATGCCACCTTACTCTGGTGAGAATGGCCCATATTAAAAAAAAAAACCAAACTGATAACAACTAATGCTGGTGAGAGTGTGGAAAAAAAGGAACACTCTGCCACTGCTGGTGGAACGTACATTAGTCCAGTCATTGTGGAAAGCTATGAGGAGCTTCCTCAAAACACTAGAAATGGATCTGCCATATGAACCAGCTATTCTACTCCTAAGTATCTCCCCAAAGAACACTAATTGAAAAGGAAGCCTGCACTCCTATATTTATTGCAGTGCTATTTACAATAGCCAAGATATGCAAACAACCCAAATGGCCCCAAACAGATGACTGGATCAAGAAGATGTGGTATATATACACAATGGAATACTACTCAGCAATCAAAAAGAAGCTCATGTTATTTGCAGCAACACAGATACAGCTGGAGAGGATTATGCTAAAAAGTGAAATAAGTCAGAAGGAAAAAGATAAATATTAGATGGTTTCACTTATATGTGGAATATAGAAAGACCAAACAAAGGGTCAGAAAAAGACAAACCTTGAAAGCTGACCATAGATGTGAGGCTTCATGAGGAGAAGGGTGACAACAGAGTGGGGAAGAACACAAGGGAATATGGTGATGGACTGCGGGTGCTTTGGTAGTGAGAGAACTATGGGACCACCCCTGAGGCATAAAATCATATATTGCCCAAAAATTAAATTAGAAAAAATGGAAAATTCTTTTAAAAATCCTGTTTATTTTAAGGTGTTATTCTTTTTTTTTAAAGATTTATTTATGATACAAGAGCTGGGGTACAGGCCAGAGGTGTTGGAGGGTGAGAATTCATCAGAAACAGAGTGGGGAACAGAACAGGCAAATTCACCAAAGTACACTGCTGAGGGGAGCAGCGGGCGAGTCAGGAGAGGTCTGCTGCACCATGTGGGTTGCTCCCTGGCTGGCCAGGGATTGAACTCATGCTGCAGAAGCTGCGAATTGCTTCATAGTGCGGTGCTTAACCCCTTGCGCCACCAGGGAGGCCCCAAGGTGCTATTTATTCTTTTTTTTTTTTTTTTAATAGAGGCATGATTTATTTATTAATTTATTAGTTTTTTGTTTATACAAGCACTGGGTATAGTCAGAAGCGCGGGAGGGTGAGAGAATTCACCAGAGCCAGAGTAGGGAGCAGAGCAGTTAGAAGGACAGAAGTACACTGCTGAGGCGAGCAGCGGGCGGCAGGAGAGGTCTGCACGCCATGTGGGACCCTCCTTCGGTGGCCAGGGAGCAGCCGGGGATTGAACCGGCGCTGCAGAGGGCGGGCAGTTCACAACCCAGCGCTCAACCGCTGTGCCACCGGGGAGGCCCGCTATTTATTCTTATCTCTCAGTAAAGCTTGGGAATGAGTCAAATGAAAAAAAAAAAAGCATGGACTTTGGAGTTATAATAATATTTCCCGTTTATTATACTCTTCATAGCAGGGGCAGTTATAAGCACCTGACACTCACTAACTCACTGAATCCTCACACTAGTCCTATAAGTACCATTATTGTTTTATTGTATAGATGGTGAAACGAAGACATAGATTAAATAACTTGCCCAAGGTCACACAGCTGATAAATGAGGGATTCAGGATTTGAATTCAGGCAGTGAGTTTCCAGAGTTTGAGTTGTCAATGACTCTCCCATACTGTCAGGGTGCTGCTCAAAATCTCTGAGCTCAGGATCTTCATCTGTAAAATAGGGATAAGTATATACCAAGCGGTTTAATGTAAGAATATATGTTAAGGGCCTCCCCGGTGGCGCAGCGGTTGAGCGCTGGGTTGCGAAGCTGCCCGCAGCCTCTGCAGCTCTGGTTCGATCCCCGGCTGCTCCCCGGCCACCAGAGGAGGGTCCCACATGGCGCGCAGACCTCTCCTGCCGCCCGCTGCTCCCCTCAGCAGTGTACTTTGGTCCTCTGCCTGCTCTGCTCCCCGCTCTGGCTCTGGTGAATTCTCTCACCCTCCCGCTGCTTCTGACTGTACCCAGTGCATGTATAAACCAACCAACCAAACAAATAAATAAATAAATAAGACATGCCTCTAGAAAATTAAAAAAAAAAAAAAGAATATATGTTAAGTGCCTGATACATAGTAGGCACTTTAGTAAAATATTTTTGGCTATTAGTGAATATTACCATCAACTGTTAACTCACCTCACTGTGATCCTGAACTATTATATCATGAGTCTTATCCAATCCTAATCCATTCCACAATGAAAGATCCACTTTATTTATTTTTTTATTATTATTTTTATATTTAAAGATCAGGTTTATTAGGGAAAGGAAAAAGGGACAGGTTTGAGGAGAGCAGCCTCTGTGGAGGGAGGTCAGTGAAGAGAAGTCCCAGCAGGTACAGGTCACAGGCAGGCAGGAGGCTGCTGCCCTGCAGAGGGAGAGAGTTGGTGAAGAGGCACCTGCATAGTCTCAGGTGGGCAGACTGAGTGCTGCCTGAAAGATCCACTTTAAACCAGACCCTTACACCTTATAAATATCCTGACTTTGCCTGCCCCAGTCAGAGATGCTGTTAAGATTGCCAAGTTTTTTAGCCACCTCTCTTATAGCTGCCACATTTGCTTTATCAACACACTGTCTTGGGGATAGTTTATGGCAGTCAGTATTCACTAAGTTACAATTTTATCTTCTACAAGATGTAGTTTCTCTAGTACTCTGTCATTCAATATCTACCCATTCATTCATCCATTGATTGCTTTATTCACTTATTCAACAAATATGTATTGAGTGTTAGTCACCTTAGACTTGCTAAGGACTGAAACAGATACAGCCCTTGTTTTTTAGAATTCACCCTTTACTACAATCTTCTGTTTTTGTTGCTAAAGAAGGTGGAGACTCAGAACCACTTTTAAGTTGAATTTATTTTTAATTGGACCTGTCCGTAGCAAAAAAACAAGCAAACAAACAAAAACACTGGATATCAGCTTTTAAAGCATCAATTTCTGGATTTTGCCAGGGAGAAAAATCCTTTCCTCTACCCTCTTAGGTTCGGTGCCTGGAGGTATGCAAATTTTACAATAAAAGACAGATTGTCAGAAGAAAAGGAATAAAGGAATGCAAATTTAATGAATATTTTACCTGCATGAGAGTTTACAGAAAATTAGTGAAACTCAAAAAGGTGGTTAGATTGGACTTGGGGGTTTATTCAGATCTTCCTTGACATATGATGAGGTTACATCCTAAGGAATCCATTGTGTGTGGAAAATATTGTATGTTGAAAATGCATTTGCACATCTAACCTGCCCAACAGCATAGCTTAGCATATCTTGCCTTAAATGTGCTCAGAACGCTTACATTGGCTTATAGTTGAGCACAATCTTAAATACAGTCTGTTTTGCAATATCATGTTGAATATCTCGGACACAGATGGGCGTCTTGTAAACCTGAGGAGTGAAAACACAAAACACTAGTTCTCCCCTCAGCAGTGTGTTTCAGTCAATCTGCTTGTACCCCAGTTTTTGTATGCATAAAAAAAACACCCTCACTATTTAGAAGTTCCTGGCAGCATGGCATGCAGTAGAGTACGGATCATTTCCTCTTGCCGTTACGTGGCTGACCCTCACTGGCCCAAGAAGATCAAAATGCAAAATTCGAAGTATGGTTTCTACTGAATGTGTATCATTTTTGCACCACAGTAAAGTCTAAAAATTGTAATTCGAACCATCAGAACCATCTACATATCATCTTTGACAAAGGAAAGGAGGTTTTGTAACAGGGTGGTCCCCAGGAAATGGGGAGGTTCCCTGCCCCACCCAAGGGAGGGTGGAGCTGAGCAGGAAAAAGAGAAGCTGCAGAAGAGACTGAGGAAGGGAGCAGGATGGAACCAGGAGACCTGGAGGAGGCGCATGGAGCCTAGAAACACGTGAAGAAACTGCGCTTGTCTTTTGGTCGTGGACTGGGTGACACAGATGTGGGTGAGACCCATGGGGAGGTGACAATGGCAGCTTTTATCTTGATGTTGATTTTGCTCTTTTCCTTCCGGGCTTGTCTGGTTGTTTCTGACCCTTTTCTGTGGGTCCCCACTGAAAGATGCTTTAGACTTGTGGCAGGCTTTGGGGCCTTGCACTGGGCCGATCCCATTTGGATGGACTTTTACCCACGAGGGGATGGGTAACTTTGGGTGCTTGATTTAAAAACTAGATTCTTTGCCTTTCCTGTATTGTTTCCTAATTAAAGTTCCTTCCCATTAAAGTCTCATATGTTTTGTGTTGATGTGGCGGATGGCAGAACCCATTTAGAATAGGCAGGTTTGCGGGGTTTGGGCTGCCCCTCTCCCTGTCCTATAACAGTTTGAGCTTCCAGGACAGTCCACTGTGCAGAAGTGACCAAGGAATATACAGGAAGGCCAGTGGAAGCTAAGGGTTATTTTAGTGAGCTCCATCTATGCAGGCAAGTCTCAGTGCCAGTTTTCCATCTTGGTGATAAAAGTTGCTCTCCTCTTCCTAGCATGGAAGACAAAGACACCTTCATAAAGGGAAATGTATGCCCTGCTTTTAGGCAGAAAAAGGGAGTGAAGAGAGCGCTTCCTTTAACTTATTGATTCTCAATTGACCTCAGTTTAAAATAATCCTTATGCCAAAGTGACATGTTTTGGGGTGCTGTGTCCTGATCCCCTTCAACTTGATCTTCAGAAGGCCAGGCAGCAAGATGTTCTTGGCATAAACCTGCCACTCATGACGATGGGTATGTGGCTCACCTGAGCTGTGCTCCTTTTGCCTCTAAGATGCTTCTTGTGTCCTAGTCCTGGTGACGTGCAGGGACAGGGCCATGGGCCTGGAAGCCATAAGGGGGCGCGAGCCTCCCAGCCAAGTCACCTCTAAACTGATTCCAGGTGTGAAATACTCCACTGGCGCAACACAGCAGGGCCCCCAAGAGGTTCTTTTCCAGGATATATGATCAGTCTGGTAGGTAAGTTGCTCTATCTGATGCATTGCAAGAGATAGGACCTGCCAAACCGGTTTATAAACCAGCTCCTGCCACTTGGGGTGACTGTCACGCCTCTGTTTGAACACAAATCTGGACACCCAATTCTCTCCTGGTTTGATTTTCTTTTAACTTAGGAAGGGCTTTCACTTACTTTCCATTCCTTTTTTATCTTATTTTGCAGCTGGCTCTTAAATATGCTCCAGTCTAGCCTGTTTATCTTGTGAGCTTCAGAGGGCACGGTTTCCCTCCCCTTCCTGCAGCTCCTTTCCCAGTTGATTATTACATCGTTCTTTAGTAATGGGGTTCTGGCTGGCCTTTCGTATAATGCTAAGCCACATTGGGACTGGATATTTTACCCCATTTTTATCACGTGCTTATATCCTGGGCTGTTTTTGTAAGCGTGCCGCTTTTGGATGTTGCTCCTGGTCAGGATAGGGGTCCCAGAATCTGAGAAGATTGGATGCCCTGGGGTGTCAATTGGTCTTTAAAAGAAAGAAGCAAAAGTTGATCACATGCTGACTCTCAGGGCCAAAACAGAGCTTCCTCCCAAGAGGCCAATCAATTTCAATTAAGGAGATTAAAAGCCCCAAGCACAGAGGGGCCTGCTCTGGGGTTTTGAATGCCTCATTCTCCAGCAGCCTGAGAGCAGCCAATGAAACCCAGAAATGCTGGATGGTGTCCTCTAGGACAAGGTCAGGATAATGGTGAGGGAGTAAATGCAAAAGAAGCTCGGGGAAGGGACTCAGTGTTTCCTTACAGGGCTCCACTGGCATTGGGGGCAGGCCTGTTCAGAGTAGGGTGTTCAGAGTAGGGTGTTTAGTATCAGTGTTCAGTCCTAAATCATTGGATTGGCTCTATCCAAGCCATCCCAAACTGAAGGCCCCATATACTCCCAGGCGTTGACCCACCTGGGCACCTGGGCCCTACCTCTGATATGCTCTCTAGTTGGAGAGCAAAGCTGCTTTGCCTCCAAGAGCTGGTTCTCCTGGTCTGTATTGTCTTCTTCTTGGGGGATCTCAGAGGCTCTGTATGAATCCCAGGGTCTCCCCTTCCCTAATTGCTAGGATACGGGGAGCCCAGACCACAGAAAGGCAAGGGAGGACGCACAGCAGGGGGCCTAGTGGAGGAGGGGCTTTGGTTTCATGCAGTCCAAGGCTGAGGTGGTCTCTGCCTCTTTCGGGTTTTGCTTGGCCAAGAGTGAACACGTGACCAAACTGTGCTGGATTTCTTTTTTTTTTTTTAAAGATTTATTCATTTTTATTTACTTATTTATTTATACAAGCACTGGGTATATGCAGAAGTGCGGGAGGGTGAGAGAATCCAACAGAACCAGAGGAGAGAGCAGGCAGACTGACGTAGTACACTGCTGAGAGGAGCAGCGGGTGGCAGGAGAGGTCTGCACGCCATGTGGGACCCTCGCCCGGGGATCTAACTGGCGCTGCAGAGGCTGCGGGCAGCTTCACAACCCAGCGCTCAACCGCTGCGCCACCAGGGAGGCCCAAACTGTGCTGATTTCTTTTGAAGATTCATTGACAAACCTGGGCATCAAGTCCATACCCAGGCATCCATGTGAGCTTCACTTTCTGAGTTTATAAAAAGGCAACTGCCCCCTGCCTCAGAGGACCTGCTGGCTCACTGGAGGTGACATCCTCTGGCCATCCCCCATGCAGAAGGCCATTTTGATTACAGTGGTGCGGACAGATAGGGTGGAAGGCAAAAGTTATGCTCAGCTCCTGAGATCTAGTGACTTGTTCAGAAGCCAATACAGCAACGATATTCTGAAGATTCTGCGAATGTGTTTAGTCCAATGCACGTGCTTTGCAAGTATGGAGGATATGTTGCAGGACAGGGGATTGGGGAAGGATAGAGGAAGGAGTGTGTGGGGGAGCAATGGAGGGAGGGCACTCCTGGAGGGGGTGTGCCCTGAGGCTGGCCGAAACCACAGGTATTTGTTGAACTGAAAGAGGAGTGGCTGGATGGAAGCCAGACATAGTTTTGTGGACAGAAGCAGCTACAAAGACAGGCGTGGATTTCCTGGCCAACTCCAGGAGGTTGAAGAAACTGTTCATTTGCCTTTGGGGTTGAGGTCCTTTCTGGGTCTGGTGATTCCTTCCTTCTTTCTGCTGCTTAGCTTCTGGCTGTTTTCCTATGAACAGAACTCCTTCCAAGCCTTTGGTTGGTTGGTTGTTTGCCCAAAGGACAGGTGATTAGCAAAAATGACCCCATAAGAGGTGTGGAGTCACAGAGCTGGGAACCCTGTCGTATGACAGGTCAGGTGGCTCATGGACTGCCAAGGTCACTTAGTTAATGACAGGGTCAGTCTCCTGCTGTCCTTTCCTACAACCCATGGCCTCCTGGGCCTGCTTTGAACCCTGACCCATTTCTCCCAAGATAATTGAGAAATGAATAACCAAAGCTGCAGGTTTAGGTTTATTGTGAAGAGCTGGAAGGGCTGTTTGGAAACATTGAAAGCATCTGAACCTTTTTTAAAACAACAACGAAAACAAGTCTTGTGCAAATTACATCATGTAAAACATTTTTCTTGATATGAATATGGAAAAATGCAACTTCCCACTTATATTGAGAGGCGGAAAAGTGATGGGGCGCTTTAAGGAATCTTTAAGTTGCTAAGTTAGGACAAGTGCTTCCAGCAGGAATCCTTGCCTTGAGGAGGGACCAGCTTTATGTGTGGGGAGGAAGGGATGGGAAGCACCCAGCCTTCTTTTCTGGGGTGGCTCAGCAGACGGAGGCATGAGGGCATGATGTGGCCGTCAAGTCAGGCAGTGGGAAAGGGGTGGGTATGATGCGCCCAGGGACCATCCTCATGACTTCATTGACTTTCATTCCTTTTTAAAACCCACCTGTCAAATGCCATCACACTAGGGCTGCAACACATGGGTGTGGGGCTGGGTTCAGGGGAGGCATTGTGAAATAATAGGAAAAGTATATATTGTTTTCTCCTCCTGGTTCCTGGCACAGAGAGTTTCTAAAGTCCTTGGAATTTCCTGGGTGATAGGTAGGAATGTCTTTTGTTCTCAGGAGGTGACTCTGCGTGGATCCTGCAGTTCTGGGTGGGGACTGTTCACTTGAATGACCAAGCCACACCCGATCCTTCAGGAAGGGGAGGGGGCTGGAGATTAAGATAATGATCAACCTTGCCTGTGTGCCTTTGACTCCACAAAATCCCAAAAGCAGGGGGTTTGGAGATCTTCCAGATTTTGAACACATTCTTTTTTTTTTTTTTTAGTTTTATTTTTATATTCCCCATACAATTGCAACCCCCTTATTTTGACCCCAACCCCTCCTTTCCCTGCGCCCCCCCCCCCCCCCCCCCGCAGTGTGTCTCTGGGATTTTGAACACATTCTTATGCTTGGAGAGTGACAGGCCCCAGCTCCATAGGGACGGAAGTTCCTTTCCTCAGGACCCTTTCATACCTCACCCTATGTGTCTCTTCATCTGGATGATCATCTGTATCCTTTATCATAATCTTTAATAAACTGGTAAATGTAAGTTCATCCCCTAAATTCTGTTAGCTCTTCTAGCATTGGATCAAACCCAAGGAAGGAATGTGGGAACCTCTGACTATAGCTCTACGGTGTGACAGAAGCACAGATGACACTACGGTTAGTGTCAGAATTGAATTGCGTTGAAGGACATCCAACTGGTATTGCAGAGAATTGCTTGATATGGGAAAAATCTCACATAGAAGGCATGGTGTCAGAAGTCAAGGGAAGCATTGTGAGTGTGAATGTAAGTAGAGAAAAAATAGTTTTCCTACACTGACACAAACATTCAGTCCATAACAGCCAGTGAGGACACGCAGTCAGCAATCCCCTGGCATTTGTGGGATCCTCGGTGCCCAAGGGGTCTGTAGGGACAGGAATGGACACAGTGCAGGTTTTCTATGATCCCATGCAGACTGGGGTAAAGGAGGAGAGAGTCCTGGAGCCCTCAGTAGCTTTTGTAGGTTTTTTATTTTGATTTACCAGGCACATGGCAGGCAGGGGTGCTGGGGGGCCGGGAGGCTGGTAGGCCTCCCAGCCCCCAGTAAGTCTTCACTCTATCTGGGCTCTCTGGCCTTCTCTTGTGTTCTCTCTGCTTCTCTGCTCTCCTGCTTCTGTTTGTTCTTGGCTGCTGCTGGCATCCCCATGACGCCACCATTATAAACTCAGTCTCTCAGCCCAGGTGTACCCACTTCAGGTGCCCACCATCAGGTATGCATTCAGGACCACAGGGTTCCCTCATCTATCCTAATGGCAGGAGGACAGAAAAGCCTGATACTTTTACCTTACCCTATAGGGACACATGAGGGGAGAGGGGAAACCCAGAGAGTGGGATTGGCCCTTAGGACTACAGAGCCCTGAGCGAGGGATTCAATCTGATTGCATGTGGTTTTTGAGGCAATACTTGCAGGTGAAAGGAATTGAGGAAGTGGTGCAGGCAGGGGGAGGAGCTAAGCAAGGATGGCTTCTCTGCCTGATACTGGGGAGCTCCAGAGTAAATTCTACCACAGCTTGTCTGACTTTGAGGCAAGGGGATGAGGCCTTGGTTGACTAGTCCTTGGCTGAGTGCTGCTGGGGTGAGGGTTCTACTGGGAAATTCTTGCTGCCTGAGGGTAGTCTTCTGGAGAGGAAAGTCCTCTTATTAATAGAGAAGGGTCAAAGAGATGGCAGCAGCCTATACTTATGGCAGCTGGGGCTTGGGAGCACAGGTCAGGTAGAGGGAACTGCGGGGGATCCACCAGTGTTCACTGCAGGGACAAGGAGGTCTTCCTCTACTTCTAACCAGAGGGGTATAGGCAGGTAGTTCATGTTCCTGTTCATGAGACCAGTTAAAGAGTATGGAAATGAACCAGTTGGTGCCAGTGCGTTTAAACTTAGAACACATTTGATTGAGAGAGCAGTTTTTTTAAAAAAAGATTTATTTATGCTTATAAGAACTTGGGTACAGGCCAGAGGTGTGGAGGGTAAGAGGATTCACCAGAGACAGAGTGAGGAACAGAACAGGCAGATTGACTGAAGTACACTGCCAAGGGGAGCAGCAAGTGAGACAGGAGAGGTCTGCTGCGCCATGTGGGTTGCTCCCTGGCCGGCTGGGCATCGGACATCAAACTGCTGTTGCAGAGGCTGTGGATAGCTTCATAGGTTGCGTCTTAACCCCTTCACTACCAGGGAGGCCCGAGATAGTAGTTTTTTTTTTTAAATTTTTTTTAATTAATAAATTTTATTTTTATATTCCCCATACAATTGCAATCCCCCCATTCTGAACCCAATCCCTCCCCTCCCGCCCCCCTCCCCCCAAAAAGTGTCTCTGGTTCATAGTTTTTGTTGATTTTGATTTTCACTTTCTTATAGTTATTCATTTTCCTGGTCCCTTATTTAAGTTTTCTAGATCCCTGCTATGAGTGAGACCATCCGGTATTTTTCTTTTTCTTTTTGGCTTATTTCACTGAGCATGATCCCTTCCAGCTCCATCCATGTTGCTGCAAATTGCATGTGTTTATCTTTTTTGAATGCTGAGTAATAGTCCATGGTATATATGTACCACATCTTCTTGATCCAGTCATCTATTTTTGGGCATTTGGGCTGTTTCCAAAGTTTAGCTATTCTAAACAGTGCTGCTATAAACATAGGGGTGCAGGTGTTCTTTGGAATTGATGTTTCTGTGTTCTTTGGGTAAATACCTAGGAGTGGAATTGCTGGATCCTGTGGAACCTCTATGTTTAGTAGGTCCAGAAATCTCCACACAGCTCTCCATAGTGGTTGGACCAGTTTGCACTCCCACCAACAGTGCAGAAGAGTTCCTTTTTCTCCACAACCTCGCCAACATTTGTTGTTGCTCGTTTTTTTAATATGTGCCATTCTCACTGGTGTAAGATGGTATCTCATGGTAGTTTTGATTTGCATTTCCCTGATGGCAAGTGATGTTGAACATTTTTTCATATGCCTGTTGGCCATTCGCATTTCCTCTTCAGAGAAGTTTCTTTTTAGTTCCTCTGTCCATTTTTTGACTGGATTATTTTCTTTGTTGTTGTTGAGTCTCATCAGCTCTTTGCAGATTTTTGTGATCAGTCCTTTATCATTAGTGTTGTGTGCAAAAATTTTCTCCCAGTTGGTGGGGTTTCTCTTTGTTTTTGTTATTGTCTCTTTTGCTGTGCAGAAGCTCTTTAATTTGATGTAGTCCCAGCTGTTGATCTTTGCCTTCACTATCACTGCTTTGGGTGATGTGTCTGTAAAGATGTCTTTGATATGCAAATCACGTAGTGTTTCACCTATATTTCCTTCTATGTATTTTATGGTTTCAGGTCTTATGTCTAGTTCTTTAATCCATTTTGAGTTGATTTTTGTATATGGTGTGAGGTAGTGGTCAAGCTTCATTCTTTTGCATGTAGCGACCCAGTTTTCCCAGCACCATTTATTGAACAAACTTTCTTTGCTCCAATGCATAGTCTTTGCTCCTTTGTCAAAGATTAGTTGACCATAAATCTGTGGGTTTACGAGATAGTAGTTTTTATAAAGTTGTTTTCCAGTAGATTTAAAAGTGAAATTGAAGTCACATGCTATGCTTATGAAATCCCTGAAACCCCTCCTCCAGAAGTCCTCACAATTCAAAGAACATAATTGAAAAGCCACTTCAGTAGAACATAGGCTAGAGAAGAAAATGCACTAGATCTAATCATAATGGCTAACACTCACACAGCACTTACTGCATACCAGGCATAGTTCTAAACACTCATATGCTAACATTTTCTAGTCCTCAGAAGAAACTTATAGAGTAGATACTGTTGTTATTATTATTATTAATTGTTATTTTTATTATCCTGTTGTACAGATGAGAAAATAAAGAGATAAAAGTTAAATGATTTGCCCCAAGTCACATTATTAAAGCTAAAAGACAGACGTTCAACTTCCAGTCCGCCATCCACTTTACTATTTGATAAGGCCTTGTAAGGAAGGGGTTGGTCTGTACTAGAGAAGTTGGCACCCTACCTTGTTCTGGGCTGGGCCATGCCCTGGCCAGGTCTGGCCAGCTGGAGCAGATCTGGTGTTTTCCCGTGTCCTAGATAATCTGGGTTGCCATAACAAAATACCACAGACTGGGTGGCTAAAACAACATCTATTTATTTTCTCATAGTTCTGGAGGTTGGAAGTCTGAGGTCAAGATATGGCAGATTCTGTGCTTTCTGAGGATTCTTTCCTTACCTTGCAGATGACTGCTATCTTGCTGTGTCCTCGTTTGGTGGGGAAAGTGAGAGCACTTTGGTCCTTTTTCCTTTTAGAAGGACACTAATCCTTCTAAAGATTAGTGGGTTCCACCCTCATGATGTCATTGGAACCTGCTCAGCCCACCTCCAGTACAATCACATTGGGATTTAAGAAGCATGTGAGCACCAAACAACCAGTGTACTTGTGGTTTCTGGGGTCCAGTACAGTAAGTCCCCAAGACTGGTCACAGTCTTGGAGCATCTTGAACTGGATATCGGAGGATTTAGGGGGTCTCTGACTCATCATTGTAAAGTGGTAGCAAAGGCCCCTGTGTTTGCTTGCTAGGATTGCCATAACAAAGCCCCACAGACTGGTAACTTAAATGACAAAAGTTATTTTTTTCACATTTTCCCACAAGATTTCTGGATAACTAGAAATCTGAGATCAAAGTGTGGGCAGGACTGAGACCCCTGGGAACCGGGAGGGAAGGACACATTCCTGGCCTCTCTTCTTGGCTTATTGACAACCATCTTCTCCCTGTGTCTTCATGTCATCTTCCCTCTGTGTGCCTGTGTCCAAATTCTTTTTCTGATAAGGACACCAGCTATATTGGATTAGGGCCTACCCTAATGGCTACATTTTAACTTCATTACCTCCTTAAAAGCTCTATCTCCAAATACATTTGCATTCTGAGGTACCAGAATTAGGGCTTCAGCATGAATTCTGGGTGGGGGGGGCAAGTCAGAGTATAAGAGCCCTTCACCCTCTGGTTCGATTTTATCAGCAATGGTATAAGGGGTAAGCCTGCGATCTCCAGATTCCTCCTGATTTTAAACAGATTAAAGCTCAACCTAGAACAGCTCAACCTTCCAAATACAGCTGAATGTGTGACTTAGGCCATGTAATCTTTCCAGGTTAAAATTTATTTATAAAGCACAGATAATGAAAATATCTCCTCAGGTGTTCTGGGCCTTTAGTTATAGTTGCAGCAATGATGCATTACAAAATCAAACAAATTAGTCCTTCAACCAGACAACCCAAGGCAAATGAACCATCATCAAACAAACACCAAGCTTTTAAACGAAGAAAAGACATGATTGTAATGCCTTCCTAACAATGTTGCTTTATTTCTACAATGCAAAGAAAACGACATTAGATTCTATTGATTCTCTTTGAGATCTAATAATATGCTTTATTCAGATCTTATTCACATACCACTTCCTCCATGAGTCTACCTCTGGGGTTGAAATCGGCCAGTTGCAAACAGAATTTGTTCTGCTGTCCTTTGAAATCACAGAAGCAGGACTTCCTTTACAGCACAAACGACACTGAGCTTTCTTTGGGAAACAAGGCAAAGTTGTGAGGAGGAAATCTCACTTCTGTACAAAACTGAAAGCACATCTAACTGTAGATTTATTTGATTATCTTTCTCTGGTCTAATCAGTTTTAGGAATATTTTCTATTGGTATCAATGAGCCAATAAGAAATCCAGGAGAGAAGTGTCATAACTCACAGAAACAAGGCTGTTCATTTAAAAAAAAAAAAACATTGAATTAATGTTCATACAATGGAGTCAAATTATTTATACAGATGCTATAGGTTTTGCATCCCTAGAATTAGTTAGCATTCAGAGTATAGTAAATTGTCCCTGACTTATTGTGAAAAATCATCTCAAGAAAGATTTTTTTTCCAGTAGAAAAGTATGCAGGTGACACTTGGAACTTATGGGAACTGTTCTGCAGGTACATACTCCAGAGAACTCAACAGATG
This sequence comes from Talpa europaea, assembly GCF_964194135.1. Taxonomy (NCBI): domain Eukaryota; kingdom Metazoa; phylum Chordata; class Mammalia; order Eulipotyphla; family Talpidae; genus Talpa; species Talpa europaea. The sequence continues at coordinate 29,319,839 of NC_140082.1, read as the reverse complement.
AGAGAGGTCACAATGCATGTCAGAGTGGGTGGGGAAGGTTTTCATTTCTTTGGGGCAGTGTTATAATGATACCTGTGAAGTCACTTCATCTCCGAACCTCATTTTTTTAATCTATAAAATAGGTTCCAAACCTATTTTTCTGTAAATAGTAAATGAGATAATGCATGCAGAATGTTCTATATGAGTTCTCTCGGGGTTAAGAATCCAATAAATGTCTGCTTTTATGTATTATTAATATTACTATTATTATTACAGAGAATCTTTACATATTTACATTTCTCATCTGCAGACAAATCACAAAATGCATGAAATTTGTTGGAAAAAAGAATAAGTCTTGGGTCTCCTTGATACCTGTGCTCTCTCATTTCTAAGAGGATAACAAGTTTGACAAGTGTTAGTGAGCGTGTGGAGACATCAGAACACTTGTGCTTTGCTCGTGGGCATGTAAAATGATGCAGACTCCATGGAAGACTGTTCTGTGGTGTCTCAAAGTCAAACGCATAGTTACTATATGATCCAGCAATTCTACTCCTAGGTATATGCCCAAAGATTGAAAATGTGTCATTCATACAAAACTTGGTACACCAATGTTCAAACCAGAGTTATTTATGATAGCCCCCAAATGGAAATACCCAAAGGCTTATCAACTAATGAATGGACAAATTGTGGGAATAACTATGCAAAGGAATATATGGAAACAAGCAACAATGAAGTATTGACACATACTATGCAGATAAACCCTGAAAACATGCTGTGTGAAAGAAACCAGCCACAAAGACCACGTATGTATGATTCCATGTTTATGAAAGGTCAGAATAGGCAAATCATAGAGACAGGAAGTAAATAGTGGTTGTCAGGGCCTGGGAAGGAGAGCAATAATGGGGAGTGATTAATGAGTACAGGATTTCTTTCTAGAATGAAAAGATAGGTGCATCATTTTGTGAATATACTAAAAACCAAAATCACTGTCTTAACAGTAATGTTTCAGTTCTTGATATAAGTTCTAGTATTGCAGTAACGTGTGCGCTCTACCATTCTACTGTAACAGGGCCTCAGGGATGGGGATACAGCATCAAGTAGCACTTGGGCTGAATGCCCAAGAAGCACTCTGGGGAGTTGCTTATATAGGCAAAACGGGAGGGGTTAGGTCTGCTCTATGCAAATGAGGTTTTCAGTTAGTACAATTCTGATTAGTGAAAAGCTTGTCAAGTCGTGATTGGTCAAATTTTGATGCTGGACTGGAGATGTCTGCTTGATTTCACTTCCTTTTGGGCTGCTGACAAGTCTGTGCATTCCCAAACATGGGGAGCTGACAGCTGGACATGCCTAAGACCTAAACTTCAACAGCCTCCTAGCTTTGGTTGTTACACAAACTGGGCATGCCTCTATGGTAGTTTTTCTTGTTTCATTTATCTTAATGTTTCTCTGCCCTGTATGTAGGAGTTGGAGTTACGCCCCCTGGGATCAAACTTTGACTAAAAACTCCTCTTTAGTTATGTGCACTGAAACACATTGTCTTACTTTTTTTTTTTTAAAGATTTATTTATTTATGCATACAAGAACTGGGGTACAGGCCAGAGGTGCGGGGGTTGAGAGGATTCAACAGAGACTGAGTGGGGAACAAAACAGGCGGATTGATGGAAATACACTGCTGAAGAGAGCAGCTGGTGGGACAGGAGAGGTCGGCTGTGCCTTGTGGGTCACTTCCCTTGCCAGGGCGCGAACTCATGCTACAGTGGCTGCAGATAGCTTCATAGTGCTGAGACTTTAACCCCTTGTGCTACCAGGGAGGCCCATCACTTTTTTCATTGTTAAGTGGGAATAATAATGGTTTCTATTTCACAGGATGGTTTTGTGGAATACATGAGTCAACTGTGCTTTTCAGCATTAGACCAGTGCCTGGCATGTGTGGCCAATACTTGTTGGCTCATGTTCACAAAGATCTGCTGCTGTGGGTGAACTTGACAGTCACAACCTGTTTTCCAAAGCCTATCCTGCCAGGTCAGTGCAGAATTACACAGATGAATAAGAAGCACTATCTGACTGCTACGGTGTGAATTGCTTAGGTTCTTGTGTTCATTTCCAACACCAAACCACCCTCTGTGTTTCATTTTTCTTGGGTAGCCACTGTTTCCAAATCCCAAAGGCCCTGGTGGTATTGTTTTTTTTTTTTAAATTATGTGTCAAATGCACTTACACCTCAGATGGGTTTCTTTCTTGTCTTGCAACTAATACATTTTTTATAAAGCATTGTCTCCAGTTTCTTTTCAACCTTCAGAGGGTATCCTTTTCCTGTTAAGCTATAGAATGATTTCCCGCCTTTAAAGCATTAACCTCGAGAGTCCAGTAAAAAGGTTCAATGTACATATTACTAGACTAACAACCAGTCATTTATGCGGGATCTCAGAAACTTGTATTTCAGGAGTTTACATGGACATTTCAGGTATTTCTAACATCCAAGCAGCAAGCATTACATACATATACACATATGTAGAAAACTCAGGATTTTCTTCCTTTACCTCTCTTCATTTTACCAAATGATACATGTTCATTTTGGAAAATTTATACAATTTAAAAAAAATCGCATATAATTCCACTGAGAGAACCACTTTTAACAACTTTTCTATTTCTTTCTGTGCATGCATATATTTCCTTTACAAAATATGGTCAGGCTGATGGTTAAGTAACACGTCGTCTACACATTTTTAAGGATGTAGGTGGCTGTAGGTTGTATATATTTTGGATATGCTGCAGTTTGTCTATATTTGAAGTTATTACAATTACTATGAAATCTTACTGTAGAAAATTAATGTGCTTCTGAAAGTTAAAAAAAAAATCATGATCTGACTGAGCATATAACTTAACAGTAAATATATCATGAGTATCTTTCTGCCACTAAATATTCCTCTACATTATTAAAAAATTTTAAAACAACTTCCTTATTGCAAAAGCAACACATTTTTATGACAGAAAAAATAATTTAGGTAAACTAATTAGGAAAAATTCACAGTACCCATAATTTCATCATCCAGAGATAGCTATGATCAAGTTATCTATTTGTCCTCTTAGACAACTTTTGTGAGTTTGTGTATTTAAAAAACACCAACAACTTGTAGTACATATTGTTCCTTGTGCTGCTTCTTTCAATGTTCAATGAACTGACTCTGGGTCTCTATTTGCATCACTTAAAATGGCTGCATGACATTTCATTTTAATTAAAACTATTGTTGCATTTGTAAATATTGCATTTGGTGGCTTAGGGGTTAAATCTCAGCTTTGACACTGCTACAGCCCAGCTGACTTCTTCTGTCTGCATGCTGCTCCCCTCAGCAGTGTATTTCAGTAGATTTGCCTGTTCTGTTCCCTACTCTGTTTCTAGTGAATACTCTCACCCCACCCTCTGCACCTGATCTACACCCCAGTTCTAAACAAATTTGATTTGAACTGACAAACTGCCCTCAGAAATACTGTAACAATGAACAAGCCTAAAGACAGTGTATGAGTTTCTTCACCGGAAACATTGGCGCTATCTTTCTCTCAATATTTGCAAATTGCATAACCGATATATTTCATCCTGTATTTTAATTTGCATTTCTTGGTTTAATTCTAGCATTTTATATTTATTGGTCATTTGATTTATGAGTTGAATATATAACAAGTATAATATTTCTTTTTTTTTTTAAAGATTCATTTATTTATTTATACAAGCACTGGGTACTGTCAGAAGTGTGGGAGGGTGAGAGAATTCACCAAGCCAGAGCCGGTAGCAGAGCAGGCAGAAGCACCGAAGTACACTGCTGAGGGGAGCAGCGGGCAGCAGGAGAGGTCTGCGGGCCATGTGGGACCCTCCTCCTGTGGCCGGGGAGCAGCCGGGAATTGAACTGGCGCTGCAGAGGCTGCAGGCAGCTTTGCAACCCAGCGCTCAACCGCTGCGCCACCGGGGAGGCCCAAGTATAATATTTCTTAAGAATCATTTATTTTGTAAATATTTTTCTCATTTTGTCATTTGCTATTTAATATTATACAATTTTTGAAGTATGGTTTAAAATTTTTAGTTAATGAATTCATTTTTTAATTAATGACTTCTTCCTATGGCATCATATTTGGGAAGTCCTCTCTCCTGAAGTTTATATAAACATTAACTTTTCCAGGATCTTTGTGATTTTGTTTTATTTTAATCTTTGAAACATCTGGAATTACCACATGGAGAGTAAGGTAGGAAAGTCTAATTTTATTATTATTTTTAAAGATTTATTTATGCATACAAGAGCTGGGGTACAGGCCAGAGATGCAGTGGATGAGAGGACTCACCAGAGACAGAGTGGGGAGCAGAACAGGCAGACTGACTGAAATACACTGCTGAGGGGAGCAGTGGGGGAGACAGGAGAGGTCTGCTGCACCATGTGGATTGCTCCCTGGCTGTCTGGGGATTGAACTCGTATTGCAGAGGCTGTGGATTGCTTCATAGCGCGGTGCTCAACCCCTTGCACCACCAGGGAGGCCCTTATTCTTTGTTGAGATAGAATTCACATTATATTATACACATACTATAAAACTTAAACTTTTAAAATGTACAATTCAGTGGCTTTTAATATATTCAGTTGTACAACCATTACCAATATCCACTTTTAGAACATTTCTATCACCCCAAAAAGAAACCCTGTATCTATTGATAGTCACTTCCCCTCTTTAGCTCCCCCTCCCAACCCTAGGCAACCATTAATTACTTTCTATCTCTATGAATTGGCCTTTTCTTAACATTTCATAAAAATGGAATCATAGAATATGTGGTCTTTATGTTTGGCTTCTTTTATTTAGAATGATGTTTTTAAGGTTCAGCCATGTTAGCTTGTATCACTACTTCATTTATTTTTTGTTAGTGAATAATACTTCATTGCATAGATAACCAAATTTTATTTATCCATTCATCAACTGATGGGCATACAAGTAGTTCCAATTTTTGGCTATTATGAACAATGCTGCTGTGTATACAAGTGGATACAAGCATTTGTATACAAGTGGAAATAACCTTTCAAATCTCATTCAAGTTACTTGTAACTGTTCAACATTTTGAGGAATTGCCAATCTGTTTTTCAAAGAGCCTGTACCATTTCCCACCAGCAATCTGTGTGAGTTCCAATTTCTCCTCATTCTCACCAACATCTGTCTTGTGTCATTTTTATTATAACCATCTTGGCAGATGTGAAGTGGCATCTTATTGTGGTTTTGATCTGCATTTCCCTAATGACTAATGACACTCAGCCTCTCTTGGTATGCTTATTGGCCTCTTGACCATTTATATATCTCTTTGGTGAAAAACCTGTTCAAATATCTTGCCCATTTTTAAGTTGGGTTTTTTTGGTCCTTTTTATTATTGTAAAAGTCCTTTATACATTCAGATACATGTTCTTAGTGAGATACATTGTAAATTTGTTTTCCCTTTTTGAGTTGTCTTTTGCTTTTCTTGTGTCCTTTGAAATACAAATTTTTAAAATTTATAATGTCCACTTATCTACTTGTATTAAATGTGCTTTGTGTGTCACATCTAAGAAACCATTGTCTGACCCAGAGTATTTTGTTTATTCTTCAACCTGTGTAGTTTTATGAAATATTTTGATGGGGAAAGATATGGTAGGAGATTAAGTTTCTCACACTTTTTTCTTATCACAATTTTAAAACCATTTCTTGACTTTTTTCCCCTGCATTCAATCTTCCGAATTAATTTGGACTAGTTGTGTCAACTTCTACCAACATCTCCTCCTTCCCATCTCCAACGTCATTGGGTACTTTCCAATCAAAAGTCCTTTCTTGGTCTTTGAGAATTTGTTCAATTTCTAAAGCTATAAGTTATAATGCTAGTCTAGTCAAGGAACATTTTGGCTCTTTTTCATAATGGGCAGCATTATGACTCCTAGTGTCTAGGAGTCACCAGACATTTAAAATATGCCCACTATGGTGGCCTCCCCGGTGGTGCAGCGGTTGAACACTGGGTTGCAAAGTTGCCCAGTTGCCCGCAGCCTCTGCAGAGCCGGTTCCATCCCCTGCTGCTCCCCGGCCACCGGAGGAGGATCCCACACAGTGCGCAGACCTCTCCTGCCACCCGCTGCTCCCCTCAGCAGTGTACTTTGGTCCTTCTGCCTGCTCTGCTCCCCTCTCTGGCTCTGGTGAATTCTCTCACCCTCCCGCGCTTCTGACTGTATCCAGTGCTTGTATAAATAAATAAATATATCTTTAAAAAAATAAATAAAATATGCCCACTCCCCCATGACTGGTGAGCCAGTTCCTCTGGAACAAAGGGAGAGACCAACCGTGATTATTGCCCCCAGGAAATTACTAGTAATGGAGGTGGGTTGGGCAAACACTTGGATAGTATATAACACAAACCACAGAAACAAACAAAATGTCAAGAGTCAAAGCTGGGCCTCCCCTGGTGGTGCAGTGGTTGAGTGCTGGCTTGCGAAGCTGCCCGCAGCCTCTGCAGCGCCAGTTAGATCCAGGCCAGCAGCCTGGTGAGGGTCCCACCTGGTGCGCAGACCTCTCCTACCCCCCGCTGCTTCCCTCAGCAGTGTATTTCATCAGTCTGCCTGTTCTGCTCCCTGCTCTGGCTCTGGTGAATTATCTCACCCTCCCGTGCTTCTGACTGTACCCAGTGCTTGTATAAATAAATAAATAAAGCTTCCAAAAAAAAAAAGTCAAAGCTGCCCACAGTTATAGGTCCCTATTACAGGGCGTGTCAGTGAGTGGTAGGAGCAGAGGAAGGTGGCATTGCTTCATATCAGTGAAATATTTCTTTTAAGAACAGTGTTATGTCACGGTGTTTGTCACAAGAAGGGGTTAGGATTAGTGTGGGGTTGACCAAGTAATTTTTGATGTCCCTATCCAGAAGTTAGAAAGATATCACTTTTAGAGGATGCTTAATTCAGTAACATACAGAGTGAGTGCCATCTAGTTTCTTCCTCCCTTCATGACTAGGGTATAACAGAAAGTAGTTTTTCAAACAGAAATATGCAATTGGCCCACCACTTCATTGAACCAATTTAGGATGCTCAATTTCCTTTGTAGAAATTGATTTTCACTCCATATTCACATTGAGGGCCCTCTACTTTCTGAATCTGTTATGGCATTATGGTGGAGAGTTTGTACAACTGGAATTCAAGAGAGCCGGTTTTTGACCAGTTCCTCCATTTAGCACATTCTCATCAGCTGCATTTTGGGAAATCATTTTAAAGGAATTATCTAAAGCAGCTTAAGTTTCAAAGTTTAGGTTTAAAATATACTTCAATTTATCAGCATTATCAGACCAGCCCCCCCGGCCCTCAAAACAAGAACAACCACTCCACAATTTAAAAGACCCTAAAGTATCAAGTCTATTAGGAATATGAGTATGTGTACAGCACAACCTACTTGGTTTTAGGCCCCCTGAGTTCCAGTTCCAGATTGTTCTTTGGGTTTTCATTATGACTCTTTTGCATTCTTTTAATTTCACTGATAGCACAATGGAAATAAAATGAACCAATATATGTATGTATATGTGTATGTATATGTGTGCATATATATGTAGTTTTAGGGGAGTGACCAATTTCATTTTTTTGAGGACACAAAATAGAGGAGATGAATTGTGTAAATTCAAAGTGTGGCTCTGTCTCATTAGTCAATTTCTCATGGCATACACCCAGCATCTCTTAGTTGGATCTGTTGACACAATTTCTCCACTATTTATGGAGTGGTGATACAGGATCAAAGGAAGTCCACATGATCTAAGCCCATGGGACACAGTAGAGGGAGAGAGTAAAACCTACTATCTCTCAAGGCCCCAGTTCACTCTTCTTTTTTTTTTTTTTAAAGACTTGTACAGTTTATTTTTATTTATTTATTTTTTAAGATTTATTTATTTATTTGTACAAGCAATGGAAACAGTCAGAAGCACGGGAGGGTGAGAGAATTCACCACAGCTAGAGCGGGGAGCAGAACAGGCACACTGACGAAGTACACTGCTGAGGGGAGCAGCGGGTGGCAGGAAAGGTCTATGCGCCATGTGGGACCCTCCCCCGGTGGCCGGGGGAGCAGCTGGGGATCGAACTGGCGCTGCAGAGGCTGCAGGCAGCTTTGCAACCCAGCGCTCAACCGCTGTGCCACCGGGGAGGCCCCCCAGTTCACTCTTGCCAGGGAAGAAGACATCATTAAAATATGTTTTCACTGGGGCATGAAATCTTAATGGCCTTACAAAGAAGATCCCAGACACCATGGAGCTCAGATTAAAGTGCAAAAATTTTATAAGTAAACATGGCAATTTCAGAGAACTCTGACATGAAGGAACTGAAAGCCTATGGCTTGATGGATGGAGATGGGTGACTCCTTGTGATGGAAATCCCTTTGTAATGAAGTTCAGTTGAGACTTGGGTCATGAGGAATGAATCGTCGTGCTCCAAAGCTTGATTGACTCTAGTTTGGGATAAAGCTACAAGTCTCTTTCTTGAGTTTAGGAACACAAAGGTGCCTTATATGCTGGTGTTCCCCTGGGCTTCACATGTTTTCTGGTGAATTCCGTGCCAGCAGGAACTTTGGCTCCCTGCTGTGCTCCCCCCCCACCCCGCCCCCAAAGCACCAGGCACACCCCAAGTACAGCAAACACTTACCAAATGAGCAAACAGAGTAACATCCAAACTCATCTGCCATCCTTCTCCAAATCTTCTTGAGCTCCCAATCTCAGCACAGGTAACACCCACATGGTCCCCCAGAGACCTGAATGTCAGCTCTGATACTTCTCCCTCCTCCCTAAAGCTGCGCTTTTCTCCTCCACCCCAAACTAGTCTGTTGGTTCTATTTTTAACAAGGGATTTTTTTTTTATTAAAAAAAAATATAGGGGTCTCCCTCCTGGTGCAGGTGTTAAGGACAGCGCTGTTGAACTGTTGCCAACCACTGCAGCTTGAGTTCGATTCCCCTGCCAGCAAGAGAGGTGACCCACATGGTACAGCAGACCTCTCCTGTCTCACCCACTGCTCCCCTCGGCAGTGTATTTCAGTCTGCCTGTTCTGCTCCCCACTCTGTCTCTGGTGAATCCTCTCACCCCCTTGTGCCTCTGACCTGTACCCCAGCTCTTGTATGCATAAATAAATAAATCTTAAAATATATTTATTGTGAAAGACCATTGTTTTACATCTTTGTTAATATTTTGACAATGTAGGATTTCTCCCCTCAGGTGGTTCTCGTTCTTACATCTCTTTCTTACATTTTTCTTACATTGAGGTCATCTTTATCTATCCTTAGCTGTTCCAATAGCTCTTTTATGGGACTCCTCATCTTAGGCTAGTCCCTCTCCAGTTAATGGCCATCCTTCAGACAGACGGATCCATGTATCATGTGAATCTGAACCTGTTAGAATGCTTCCCTGCTCCCTGCCTTCCCAGCTTCCAGAAAGGTTCCACAAGGCCCGGCTGAACACACCAATCTTGGTTTTTCCCCTTTTCCTTTCATCCCTAACCCCCATAGTATTAAACCAATACCTCTCCCTACACTGGTGTGCAGTTAAGTGTCTGAACTGAACTTGGGGTGCAGTTGGGAAAGAGCCAGTTGCTACCCCACCTCCCCCATCACCCAGTGAGGTTGGGCTGTGGGAAGGAGACAACAGAAGAGGGTGTGTGAGCTCTTCTAGCAGAAAGTTAAACAGTTCCCTCTCCAGTGGTCTGTGGTGAAACTGGGGCCCTTCACATTGGTTTACAAAGTCCTCTACGGTTGTCAGCTGGGCAACTAACAAACAAAGCACAGATCCTTGTGGGATTAGTGCCTTGGCCCCCATAACATGACCTGGGCCTCCTTGCAAATAATTTCATGGCACACAGGACTACCTGAAGCCTGGGGAGAGGGATTGTGGCAAAGGGTCTGGCAGGTGTCAGCCACCTATCTTCTAAGAGGGTCGGGGATATGGAAGACTCTTTTGCAAGCAATTCACCCTTTTCTCCCCAAATCCAGCTGCTTTCTTATTATCAACTACTTCCCATCACCCCACACCTGCCACTGCTCAAAGCTTCCAAAGAGCTCATGGCCCAACAAAACAGGCCTAGGAAAGAGATCTTGGGATTAGCTCTGGGGGCCCTCCACAGGGGGGCTGGGAATACCCTTTGTAAGTAGTTGGAGGCAGGAACCTGGTGAGGAGTAGCGCCCTCCTGTGTTCAGAGAGGAGAGTAAAGCAATTAAGTTTTGACAGCCACTTTGCATTAGAGAAGATTGATCTGTCCTTCTGATGTGTTGTTTCCATAGAAGCAGGGCTTAACCTTTTAAGTGAAGATTATAAAGCTACCTAATTCATTTAAAATTAGGCTTCAAGAATATCAGTACTTAATGCTCAAGTGTTACTGTGGGACTTGCAGTCATTGATCTGACTGCCAGGCAGAGCCTACGACTTTCTACCTTTGAAGACACTTTCTGGCAACAGTCCTGCCGGTTTATCTATTTGAAAAAAATTAACTTCATCAGGAGCCCAAATTTTCTATGTACAATCACCAGACTATTAATTAATACCCTTTAATTAATGAATCATATTGACTCCTCTTCACAAACATGCAAGGATTGGCACATAGACACGAAACAGGTATACTCAGTTAAAGTAATTTATTGTATTCTTTCAGAACGGACATAAAGAGCATCATGGGAATTGATATCACAACACAGTTATACACCATTTCCACAACTGGACTTGCATTGAATTTTTTTTTTTTAAAGAACATAGTAATTTTAAAAAATCTAAATATTTACATATTAATAAAACATATATACAGAAGATTCAGACATTATCCATAGATATGGAATTTTTTTTTGCTAAGAAAGCCTATAAAAAGGATTTCTGAATAAATTCTGCACAGTAGTCACAGTAAGTAAACACACATACAATTTTATTTTATAAAATATGATTTTACTGTTGCAGTTTTATGATATGTATTTCCAATTTGTGGATCCATTGCACATATTTGTGAGTTGAATAATCCCCACCCCTCCTCAAGTATTGAAAAATCCAAGCTGTTTCCCAGTCTTGGAAGGAAGTGCTTTTGCAGGCTTATGGTATATATTTAACAGATCCCACAGTTGTAAATGTTTCTACCTTTATTAGCAACATATTCATCTACTGAATAGAGTAGAATGGTCACTCATTAATCTTTTCAATTTCCTTGAGAAATGTTACCTTCCGAGAGGCAGAAGACAAATTTTAAAACGTGTTGCAGAAAAAGAAAAGCCTTGGATCACAGTACTTCATTAGACCACTTGATGAACAAAGGGATTGTTTCAGGGAAGGGATTATGAACTGGCCTGAAATGTACAAGGCTCATTCAGGGTGTGATGGGAGTAATTTCTTTGACTCTTCCTTGTAGCTTCACAGAGACAAAAGACAAACATATATGAGATGTGTATTAGCTAGATGTCTATTAGCTAGATTCCACAAGCCACACCTAAGCCACTTTGTCACATTACAGGGATGCCTCGTCTCTTCTTCGGTGATTAGCTGGTCTTCAGTGGAATACTGTTCATCCCAGAGCTCCCTCCTGGTTCCAGGTTTGACTGTACAGTGTGCCATGATGTAGTACCTTGGACAGGGTAGTAAGGGATTTGGGTCTAGGCTAGGCAGGGCCACTGATGGGTTACCTGGCCCCGGGCAAACATGAGCCTCACCCTTTCTCTGCTGCCTTACCTGCAAAATGAGAGGCTGGACTATGGGAACTCTACTACAATTTTGGCTCTAACACTATGACTTGTAACATAAGTGCTAGGGATAGGCGTGAAACTGTCAGCACAGCAAATTTTCCCCTAGGGTTTGTTTCTACAGTCCAGATTTCTTTCAAGACAATTTTTGGTCTTTGGGTCAACTGCCAAAGATTCAAGATAATTAGTTTTATACATTAAATGAGGTGTAAATGCAACATCTCTAAGTAAAATGTGTTTTAAATTCACTATCTTATTAGAGAAAGGAATCTGGAGGTAAATGTTACTGCAAAACAAATGCCCACATAGCAAGGTATCTCTTTAAAATAAATCCAGATTTTTATGTTAGTTTCATATAAACTGGAGGGCAAGTGTAGTAGAGATGAAATAAAATATATGATGTTAATTCAGTATGTTTGTGGCCAGTTGCCATAAATGCCAAAACACTGGACCACTCACATTTAAAACCATCTGTTAAAATATCTGTTAGATCTCAGATAGGTAACAGGTTACTTTGAGCTGCTTACCTTCTAATTAGTTATTTTGTCACTGTGTCGACATAACCTACATGAAAAGGATTTCTTTCTTAGAATTCATATTTCATTTGCACTTATTCAGTTACAAATGGTTGTTTTGGGGAGAAATGATATCGTAAATGATTTTATCTAGTAGATCAGAGCTACCCCGTCTCTTCAAATAGCTTTTTCAACTTCTAATCTGATGAAGGTCTAATTAATTTTGGCCTTCACAGTTGCTCTCTTAGAACCAGAAAGAGCCATTCTCCTTTATACTGCATCTAAGTAATTTACATTAACATAAATATGCTCGAAACTCCATATATTCACATTGAGTTTATGAAAAAAGAAAAAGGGACGAAAGAACCACGTCTTTTTAATGGACAGTGAACTGACTGAATAATATATTGGACTTTTTAGGTGATAAGTCACTCTAAAAATGATTAAAAAAATATTATACCAACCTGGAGTCTTGATTATCACATCTTACAAAGAAAGTATATGAAAAGTATTCAAACATGACAGGTAAACTTCACAGAACATCCCCACTCTGCAGTAACCTGAAATGCTAAGTGGATTTTTGAGGAAATTCAAACGGAAAAGTTACATGGGCTAAGGAACGATGTTTCTAAATGGAACACTAGGCAGTGAGATCTGGCTCTGTGTCTTCCGTGTTTTCTCTCCTGGTGTCAAATATGTGACCTACAACAGAGACAAGAAAATGAAGGGGAGCTACTTCCCCAAGGAGGAACTGTATGCTTTTCTATGACACAGTGAGAAGGCGGTATTTTGAATAAAGGAAGAACATCATTGGTGAGGTATCTTTTTAATATTTAAATCACTAATTTTTAACAAAGTGTTAGTTGTCCTAAATGAGTCATTTCTGCCATTAGAAGTATGTAATGATTATTATTACAGGAAAGTCCATGAATGTGTCTTACTACTAAATATCACTTTATATTAGCCATTTTCTTTCACTGTGCAATAAAGTGATTTACCTGTAAAAAAGTGATTTACCCAAAATATCATGCAGATATTAAAATAATGTATGTGAAAATTTGTAAAAAGATGGAAACTGCTTGGTAGGGTAAAAAAAACTCAGGAAACAAAATTTTATGTATTTGATCTCTCTTGTATTTAAATAAGTAAAATCAATATAGAGAAAAGTCTAGGGAAAAGACACACACATACCCCCCAAATAATGGTTGTCCTGGGTGGTAAAATTAAAATCATTTGCATTTTCTTCCTTATACTTTTCTTTGTAATTTTTAAAAGCTTGCAAAAGAATGCCAATTCATGAAAAAAAATGAAGTCCTGATGAGCTCTGAGCTACCGTACTTCAAATTCAGAAGCCTTCTCTACATGCTTTTATTCTTCCCCACGCAAAGGCTCCCAAATCCTGGTGACTTCCTTCCTGGTGAGCGAGGACTTGCCACACCCTCAGGCAGCAGCAGCAGCAGCAGCAACCATGAGCAGGCCTCTGCCCGCCCCTGCCTGAGGGCTGGCTTTGCTCACCAGGACCTAAGGAGCACTGATGCCTGGGAGCTGTTACAAAGGCTTACTGATAGGGGTAAGGGGAAAGAAATGAAGAAAATGTGTTTTTCCACTATAAAATCTGTATACAGTTATGTTAAAACGAGACCAATAGAAGGCTGCTTAGATGGAAAGAGACAAGCGTTCGCTGACAGCCTGACCCTGACCTGGACAATTCTGGTTCACAGAAACACTGAAGGATTTACATTCCTCCTCCAGCCCTCCCAGCCCCCCAACACACACACACACACATTTGGAAGTAGAAAAAGGAGCTTACGAAGGTAATGAAGACATTAAATCTCTTTTTTAAAGGACTGTTGCCAGCTCAGATGAACAAGAGAAGGAAGGTCCAGCAGCGAGTCTCAAACCCAGGGAAGAAGCCGCATGTGCAGGCCTCATGGGGTCCTCACTGGGTGGTCTCCCTCATTAGCTGAGTAGTGCTGTATTCAGAGATGCCTCCCAGACTGAGGGTTTTACTCAATCAAGAGATATGCTAGTCTATCAAGGTTATTTAATTTCATTACTGCACAACTGTGCACCAACCTGCAATTTCTTTTACCCTTTTCTAAATGATATCATGCTGCTTATTAATTTGTATCAACTACTTATTGATAGTCTAGTAAAAAGGCCTGCAGTCTTCATTGTTCTGCTACTGTCTTCATTGTGACCTCATAGTCTTGGGCAAGATTTAAGAAAGAATGCCATGAGTTTAAACTGCACTGACAGTCAGGCAGATGGACATTCTGAGTGTGAAGACTGAGACAGTGAAATGCAGTCCTAAAGGGATGAGTACACACATCATCTCTTAGGATCCTTAAGAAAAACATGCACAGAAAAGCTGGCTTTGGCTTAGACATAAGAAAGCTATGCGGTACAAAAGCTGGGAGTTGAGAAGCCTGGGCTCCGGCCAGGCCACCGACCAGCTGTGAGACCTTGAGAAAGTCATATAGTGTTTCTGGGCCTCAGGCTTTTTTACCTGTAAAACAAAAGGACTGGATAAAAAGAAGGGATGGGACTAGATGATCTCTAACGTTCCTTCTTAGACTCCTTGAAAGTCTTTTCAGTTCTGTGAGGTTGTTCTGCCATCCCCGGTTCCATTTTCTTACTTGAAACATCTCTCAGTTTACATCTTCAGATAAGAAGATGCAAAGAGGAATGGTTTTCAAATAGTAATAATTTTTGAAAGTCTAGTGTCAGATGACAGCCTGGATGGGCAGTGCAAAACGCCCTGGGGGATGGAGGGAGGAACCCTGGAAAACACAGCTAGAACCGCATGGTGTTCCTCCAAAGGGCCTCCTGAAATGTGCAAGCTCATTAGTAGTAGTATTTCATGCATCTGCTGGGAGTGGACCAGGGCTGATGTGAGTTGTCCTGATTCAGAGAACAAAAGAATGGGAAGGAACAATAGAGATCATGCATGGCAGTTCTCCAAATTCATAAATGTGGAAACACAGCCAAAGAGAAGCCTCATTTACATAATGACTCCATACCGTAGGTACTTGATGTAAATAGGTCCCTCTTTTACCATGTGACTTATTTATTTGCCCATCCTTCTGTGGTGCAGCTACTCCATGACAGAAAAAGCCCTGGATCACATACATGGTTGTTTTCTTGTTGCTTTGAAGTGAACTAACATAGGCCTACCCTAGGCCTGTGAGCTCTGCTTTCTCTGTCATCTCAGGATAAACGCCCTCAGGGAACACGTGACCGAGGGGAGTGTCTACGCAGACTGGCTACTCCATTAATATTTGCTGACTTTCAAACATACCACCACAAATTTAGAGGAGAAAACATTGATTAAGCTTTTTCATGTATAGGGATTTTGGGGGCATCTAGGTTTTGTGGGAAGAGAATCTTCTGGTATTTTGAGGGAAGTGAAAAGAGCTCCGGGACTCTTAGGGAGGGTATAACTTGTTTGTCACCAGTTCACTGGGGCAGGACACAAGGTTCGGATGTATTACTTGGGATACAAATAATGTGAAATCAGAATTGTGTCTATGAATTAATATTATAGCAAATGACGTCAACAAAATGTATTTTGGTTGATTTTGTGCCACCCATGCTGGATAGAATGGTTTATTGAATCACTCAATTAAAACAGTATTTGTTGGTTGCACCTTATATAGAGAGCAATGACTGACAGCCTCACAAAACCTACTTAGGGGAGATGGAGAGAGGACAGATGGAAGTGAATTTCATTACAAAACTGGTGATCCTGGTTCTAAAAAAAATAACATTTCACATGAAATATCTTTTTATGTCCAGAGGTTTCAGGAAGCAAAATGTTATGATACTAAGTTCTTAGGACTTGCTGTTCTGAAGTTTTTAAGAATGTGAAACAGAATATTAGAAAAGTGTAGCTTTTCATATTCAATGTGGAAAAATATCTCTGAACACAGGGCGTTGAGAACCTCTGATTACTATGATTGGGGCCTGTTACAGAAGCAGTTTTATCAGGTAATGGTATCGCTAATATTAAAAACATTTTTAATGCAAATATTTTCATGTGCTGTGTTTTCCAGCGGGTGATGAAAAAATAACTAACTGCTTTACCTGTTGGTGGCAGAGAAATGCCGTCCAGTCTCTCATCACCGTCAGCCACCTCTGCTGGTCACAAACATAAAACACAAATCTCATTAGCTTCAGGGAGCACATTCATTTTACTGACTATAGTAACACAATTAAAAACCCCAGTATACACAACAGTTTCCACCTTTCTTTTTTCTTTTCAGCTTCAGCAGGTTCACATAACAGATTTTAGTACCACTTTTTAAAATTTTTTTAAATTTTTATTTATGCATACAAGGACTAGGGTTCAGGCCAGAAGTGTGGGGGGTGGTGGTGAGAGGATTCACCAGAGACAGAGTGGGGTACAGAACAGGCGGATTGACTGAAATACACTGCTGAGGGGAGCAGCAGGCGAGTCAGGAGTGGTCTGCTGTGTCATGTGGGTATCTCCCTGGCTGGGGATTGAACTCGTGATGCAGTAACTGCAGACAGCTTCATAGGTTGTGTCTTAACCCCTTGCGCCACCAGAGAGGACCTTTAGTACCACTTTTAAATAAATTATTTTTAAGGTGATATTTCCTGCATTCAGTGTTTTTACATCTTCTAACCTTAGTCTATCAATCACTAATGATTTCAGTTCATTTTCACTTATTTACATAGACTTAAATATCTACCCAGAATCTGATTAGCAAAGGCATGGTGAGTAAATTTCCATGGCAGAATTTTACTTGTCATCCTCAGAGCCATATCAATGACTTGTTGAGAATGAACCTTCCTTTGGAGGTGATTGGAAATTCAGATGCTGGGGCTGCCAATCTAAATTGGCATCAAATTCAGTCATAAAGAAAATCAGAAGGAATGCCTTTCTTCAAAAGAGCCATCATTTCTATGGTTTAAAATGCAAACCTTTGCTCATCTCTGATATGTTTTAATCTCTTTAGGAATCTTCCAAAGGCAGACCCTTCCGTCACAGGAAAACTTTCACTAAATACAAAAAGAAGGTGCCCATGGGTCTCCTGATAACTGATGGGCTCGTCAGTCTCCCCAACAAAACGTTTGGGGAAGCTATTTGGTAACTGTGGTGGTACCCTCTGTCCCGGGCTGGCCTCCCTGTTGGACGTTTCCTGCCGCCTGCACACATGCACACGAGCCAGGCAAAGGAGGGTGGCCATTTACATTGTGTTGTGATGCTGAGTTGGCAGGAAGCAAATCTAACACTATGTTCTTGTGGTTGCTTTCAACACAATCAGAGTTCAGATATGGCTAGAGGTGTTCAAAGATTTCCACCCTAATTCACCATCTAACATCTTGTCCTCAGATTGCTACACACTGGCATGAGAGAAAGACCCATTGTCTGCTGACCTGCTGAATCCACCACCAAGGGAAAGCGCTGTGAAGAGGCACAACACTCTAGACACATTTGGTTGGAGAAGAGTTAGAAACCACTGAAAATGATGTTGTAAGTGAATATTTAACACATAAAAACATTCAAGCCAACAGGATAAATGGCAAGATTAAAATTTTATAAAAAGGTTTATAAATGAAATATAGGACATACTAAAATGTTTACAGTATTTCTGAATGAAAGCCTTATAGGTATTTAAAATTTTGCCCTTTGTGTTTTAAAAATAATTCTATATATTTAAAAATGGCAAACATGTCTCTTTTATATTTAGAAGACATTATGTTATTCTAATTGAGTGAATCTGAATAGGTAGATGAACTACATGGTAGTTCTTTCCTTGTCTAGAATTTTAACAATTCTTCAGTAGTAATAATATAGCAATGGTAGCCACCACCATCTACTAAGTGCTTCCATTTACTGAGTACTTTCTATGCATTTTATCATTTGCCCTGGAGAAAAGCCTATGAAGCAGGTCTGTTATTATGTACCTATTTCTGCAAATGAGGAAAGAGAGGTAAGAGAGGTTAAGAAACCAAGGCGACACTTATCACCAGATCAGAGCCAGGGCAAGGCCTCTGCTCTTCATCTCGGCTATTATCACATACATCATTAAAGGCTAGATTTTAAAATTTTCAAGTTTTAGTATATTTTTTATTTGAGTAACTTTCTCTGCTTCACATGTATAATTGCTTTTCATTTGTCTATAACAAAAATTAGTTCTGGGTATAAGTTGATCTTACCATTTTAAGTCAGTTGCCCTCATTTAAAAAAAACAGTCCCTTATAATTACCTGCCTTAGCATGAACAGAACATAAACAACCACATACACATATTTTATAAATTATTATATAAAAATTAATATGTATTAGCTGTATAACAGGGCAGAGCATTGTGGATGGAGGACATGACTGTGTTGCTTATATTTAATTATAACATCTGTCTGTAACAACGAGCTCACAATCTTTCATCCCTGGTGACAGTCAAGTTGTGAAATTTGGAAAAGACTGAGCAGGTCCAATAAAAATTTAATAGCAGTGACAGCTTTACTTTTAGATCTAACACACACACAAATTGTGACTTCAGCTCTGAAGAAATAATCTAATGAAAATGATAAAAACCCACACCAGGAAAGGAATCATTCCAGTTATAGAAAAAAGTTATTACATGTCACGAGAGCTCCAAATGAATTCTGTTTGGATTCACATAACGACCTTTCATATGCATGGAGCACTTCTTTCTAGAGGCAGTGTGGGCTTCCTTAAGCAGTGAGTTGATTAGCTTGCCCAGTTAGAGTCTGCCCCTCGTTCCAGGAATTGAGCCAAATATGATAAATAAGGTTGAAGTTGTGGCATATCTATGAGATACTGTTTGCATTATCATTTAGACCAAAAATAGTCACCACAAAGGCATGAGGACCAGCAACATTATTGATCCTGGTCTGACAGTTTCTATCAGCATCATGAAGAATGCAGGTGGCTGGGGTCCCACTTTCATGCCACTGAAGGAGAATGAAGTGTAACAGTATTTGACAAAATTGGGAGACAAAACCAATTTGGAAGGTTTCTGCTGATGTACTATCATTTTGGTCTGGTTTTGATGTGCATGTCAGGATTAGTTTTGTCCTATGGCCACCTTCTACTTCTCAGACACTAACAGAACCAGCCAGAAAGTCAGAAATGAAATGCCAAGGTGCCAATCACAAATATCTAGGAAGATAATCTAAACCCAGTAGTGGAAGGTGAAGATATTCTCAATCAAATACAACTGCAGAGCAGGGCAGTAATCTTCCTTGCATGTCAGCGGCTCCTACAGGAATGGCAGAGCAGGCAGCAGGCTGTAGTTTGGGTCCCATTTGTAGAAACTGGTGTGTGTGTGTAGAAGAACGCTTAGGTGAATTATCAAAACAAAGGCTGAGATAGTTCAGAAATTTGTTCACTGGCCAGTCTGTTTGAAGGAAAGAGATACAGGAATATGGATGACCCCACTGTGAGCGTCTGTGTTTGTTGGAAGGAAAGAATGGACTTAAAAAGACCAGAGCTTAAAAGTATTGGTCTTAGCATTTGACAGGAGGGAAAAAAAAAAGAGGTGTGTTTATGTATACATATAAGGAATCTTTTTTTTTTTTAAAGATTTATTTATTTATATAAGAACTGGGGTACAGGCCACAGGTGCGGGAGGGTGAGAGGATTCACCAGAGACAAAGCTGGGAACAGAACAGGCAGACAACCGAAATACACTGCTAAGGGGAGCAGTGGGCGCAACAGGAGAGGTCTGTTGTGCCATGTGGGTCACCTCCCTAGCCAGGGATCGAACTCATGCCACATGTCTGTAGATAGCTTCATAGTGCTGCATCTCAACCCCTGGCACCATCAGGGAGGCCCCCCCATAGGGACTTTTATAGTCATTCTCCTCAGCTAAAGGCACATGTTTATAACACAAAGCCCTTTTCTTCATTTTTCTGGGTTGTCTCTGCAGCTCCTAAATTAGTAACATCCAGAGTTCCAGATTGATGCAGTTCTTTCCCTTGAAACCAAGTAGCTCCAAGAAGTTCTTATATTTCCCCACTGACTCCCACCTGCCCCTGTGAGTGAGGAAGGGACCAGCATGCACACCACAGATTCTAAGTAGAGCAAGCACCGGAACTGGCTAGCGCACCTCAGGCTGGAGGTGGGGACAGAGTAAGGGGCACAGGTACAGAAGAAACAAAGGAAAGGAAACAGAACAAAAAGAAGAAAAAACTGGGTGGCTGAATCTTTGGGACGATGGCTCTTTGCCTTTCCTTTGGACTTATGAATAGTCTTATTTTTTTTTAAAGATTTATTCATTCATTCATTCATTCATTCATTCATTCATTTATTTATTTATACAAGCACTGGGTACAGTCAGAAGCGTGGGAGGGTGAGAGAATTCACCAGAGCCAGAGCAGGGAACAGAACAGGCAGACTGACGAAATATACTGCTGAGGGGAGCAGTGGGTGGCAGGAGAGGTCTGCGTGCCACGAGGGACCCTCACCAGTGGCTGGGGATTGAACCAGAGCTGCAGAGGCTGCAGGCAGCTTCGCAGCCCAAAGCTCAACCGCTGCGCCACCAGGGGAGGCCCAAATAGTCTTATTTATTATTAAATTTAGGTCTTTTCACTATGACAAATTTCAGCTCTCTCAAACCTGAGCATTATATTTAGTGGTTTTGGTTTTTGGGTTTCCCCCTGAAAATCACTAGGTAAAGGAAAGTTCTTATAATACTCAAAACTGTCAAGATTGCTAAGGAGGCATTTAGGCAATATGAGACCATCTTAATACTTATTGCAGGAACACAGCTCAGGCTTAATGATTGAAATTTAACTTGGGATATAAAACTGAGGTGACACAGCACTCACCACAACACCAGTGTCAATAAAGGGTGATTGACTGTAGACCTACTGGGCAATGGTCTTCAGTAACACCTGTCATTCAGCTACAAAAACATTTTTTTACCCCCAACTTTTTCCTGGACCCTGAATATAAAGGGGGTGAAAGTAATAAAGAGGAAGAAGAAAGGGGCACTCTGGGAGGATCATGTGAGTGGCCACAGGTAAGCCCAGTAGTCCTAAGGACCTTGTTCCTAAGGACAAAGCTTAGGGACAATAACACCCCATGGGGTCTGGGCTGAAACAGACAAGTATTTGAACCTTAAGAAAGGAACTGATGGAATATTCCAGGATCTTGTGTGACTTTGATGAGCTAAATAACAAGACCTTTTAGTTGTAGACAGACTATTGTCCTTTTTATGAATTGGTCTGTTGACACATTCAACAAATGTTCTTGTGTGTCCATGCTGTGCCAACTGCTGTTCTAGAAACTTGGGATAGAAACATGACTCAGATGCAGGCTCTGTGGCTGAGGATCCCATGGTCAGTGGAGGAAATAGATGTGTAACTATTCCGGTAGCAGAAGACAAAAGTGCTGGCATGACCAATGAAGCTTTCAGAAGAAAGTAACTTTTAAGATTCTGTGGCAGAAGAAGTTGTTTCCAGATAGAGGGAAGTCATGAGTGTGAGAACCTAGCATATTTCAGAACAGGGAGAGATTTGGGTGGTGGAAGTAGGCAAGTGGCCTATGGCCTATGGCAGGAGATGAGGTGGTGAGGAGGGTCGGTTAGACTGAGAAGACCCTTGCATCCCTTGTTGGTGGTGGGGGTTGTTGAAGGGACTTTATTTGGGGACTGCAGAAAGAAGTAATTGATAGGGGTGGGCCATGATCAGATTTAATAGGCAGAGGCATAGACAATGTAGTCAGGGTCTTGGGACATGGCGTCACTTAAGCTGCCTATTGGGGAGCCATCAGTGATGGGACAGTTGAGGTCATGATGAGGATTTAGAATAAGAAGAGTAGCAAGGATGGAAACTTAGGAAAGCTGGGATTTGGAGAAGAGAAAGCAGCCCAGGAGATTGAAGGCACTGAAGAGAATTTGGAGAAGAAAAAAAGAATGATATCACAGAACGTCGGGGAAGAGAATGAAACTTAACAGTATAAAAATCAACATGGAGGTCAAGTCGGAGTGTTAATGTCAACAGAAAGTTGATATTAATCTGATCATCTGGAAGTGTAACAGCAAGAGTAAATATAGAAGAGAGAGGTTAGAAGGCAAATGTGATGCATTCTGGAGTGAAATGGGTGGGGAAGCCCACTTAGGGAACGCAAGCCCTTTTGGAAGACATCTGACCAAAAATGTTAGGAGAAAGAGATGACAATGTTTTTAAGAATTGGCAGGGATAATGGGATTGTTTTGTTTTTGTTTTGGTTGGCAAAGGGAAGGAGGATAAGGTCATGAACATATTTTGAGCCTTATTATGAGTCAGCTCTGTGTTAGTGGCAATACTTACATATCTAATTTTAGCTCTGAGAACACCCCTGAGGTAGGTATTAGTCTCTTACATAAAACGAGAATGCAGGGCTCAGAGAGGCCGAGTGATTTGTCCAAGGTCCCAGGAATTTATAAAAGGCAGATAAGAATGAAGAATTCAGGCACTGAAATCACAGAGACCTTGAGAATGAAAGTGGCATTCTTAATAATTACGCCAGGACAACAGCAGCAAAGCAGATGGCAACAAGTCATAATAGGCTGGCTGGCCCCCTAACCTGGGATATGAAGGGCCACAGGGCCATGGCCTCAGCAATCCCCAAGCACTGCTGTGTACAAGTAGAGACATCTTCCGAGAGGAACACTAACTTCAGCTATACAGAAATTTATGTACAAGATCTGGAGCCTTAGTAACTCCAAGGCTGGCTTTATTTTTATGTTTAGTACATGAGAAGGACACTGAGGATTAGAAAGATCAAGTCCACCCAAGGTCCAGAGCTGGTGGAGAGATTTGAAAATCAGATCTGACTCTACGAGGACTTATTACACAATAAAATTATAAAATTATTAAAATTAAAAAATAAAAAATAGCCTATTAAAAAAATTAGCCTATTGCTCTTTATAAGATGAGCATCAAGTATAAAAGAAAGCAAAAGATTGATAAAAAAGGGGAAGATTTCAATTTAAAACAGTCATCTACAGGGGCCTCCCCGGTGGCGCAGCTGTTGAGTGCTGGATTGCAAAGCTGCCCGCAGCCTCTGCAGCGCCGGTTCGATCCCCGGCTGCTGGGTGAGGGTCCCACATGGCACGAAGACCTCTCTTGCCGCCTGCTGCTCCCCTCAGCAGTGTACTTCGGTCCTTCTGCCTGCTCTGCTCCCCACTCTGGCTCTGGTGAATTCTCTCACCCTCCCGTGCTTCTGACTGTACCCAGTGCTTGTATAAATAAATAAATAAATAAATAAATCTTTAAAAAAAAAAAAAACAACAAAATCCCAGTCATGTACAGCTGAATATTTGAGACTACCAATTGCCACTTTCATAGAAAAGAACTGAAGGGTTTTTACACTGAAAAACCACTTGCTCCGTGGGTATGTCTCGTCGGTCAAGGGCATTCCCAGGCTAAGCCTGGAGCTCTCCCTGGAGACCCTGATCTGCGCTCCTCCATGGGCTCCGTCATGGTTACTGTCACCACTCACTGTGAGAGTTCACATAGGAGGATGTGTTAGAGGTAGTCTCACACTTTGTACTGCAGTTCTCACAGCGCCCCATAACTCCCAGCCTGTAACATTTCACCTCTAAAGTCTACCCCTCAAATTCCCACATTCCAGCCATGGACACAAGGAAGGCTTTTATCAGGCTAGGTGTCCTGAGGATTGATCACGAATTGTTATTATTATTTTTTTAAATAATATATCCAACAGGCTGTGGCCTCTTAGGGATGATTAATCTTACTTGATGGCAGAAAATTGACCTTAATGGGATTCTTTTTTTTTTTTAAGATTTATTTTTATTTTATTTTCATTTATTTATACAAACACTGGGTATAGTCAGAAGTGCGGGAGGGTGAGAGAATTCACCAGAGCCAGAGCAGGAAGCAGAGCAGGCAGAGGGACTGAAGCACACTGCTGAGGGGAGCAGCGGGCGGCAGGAGAGGTCTGCCCACCATGTGGGACCCTCCTCCAGTGGCCGGGGAGCAGCCGGGGATCGAACCGGCGCTTGCAGAGGCTGCGGGCAGCTTCGCAACCCAGTGCTCAACCGCTGCGCCACCGGGGAGGCCCCTTAATGGGATTCTTCACTGGTACATTGGCCCCCTGTCACTCTGGGGAGGCTGATACCTCAAATGATCAAATCCAAATAGTCACAATTCAACTGGTATTCACGTTTCCTCAAAGAATAACTCCAGAATTGCCATATAAACATATAAACTCAATATTATTATATAAACATTTGACTTAAATTCCCTTTCTGTCTATTTTTGAGGTGTTTCTGGTAGGATGATTACTGTTTTCTTTTACCTTAAACAATCAGTCCTCATCAAGTCCGGTAGATACACACAAACAAAAAACATTAAGCTGTAGAAGCAAAACACAAAAGACAGAAGGAGTTTCACATACAGACACATAAAACCTGCAAATGCAATTAACATTTTTTTCGTTTGTACTATTAAAGGAAATGGCCTGACATAATTTTTACTATTTAATCTTCAGGTGATTTTCAAAATTCATTTGAATATAAAACCATAGCACATTATATAGAGCTTCTCCCACAACAGACAATGAAGTACCCTTGAGCAAAGAACTTTACTTTGCAAAATCTAAGAATTCAATAAAGGTCTTCTACAATTATATTCTTGGCAGCTTATTCATACCTGAGCCTCTTTTTAACCTTCTTCTGGCCAGTTTAATTTGATCCTGTAGAATCTGTACCCAGTCTCTCGGGCCAGGAAGCTTATCCACGTGATTAGCCGTACAGTATTTTTCTGTGAAGACTGAAAGAAAATGTGAAATATTGTTAAACACTTTAACAAATTAAAGAAAAAAATGCATATCTGAAATAGGACTACACCAAGGAAGGAAAAAGAGTATATTTCTAAAAGATCTCAATTCTGAAGTGATCTTCAATATTCAAGTTACATTCCTTTGGTGATGACGGAGCTCAGCCCTGCCCAAATACAATATACTGTTGCTTTAAAATGAAACTGGCCATAAATATTAAATAGTTCTTATGGCAACTGTTCCTTCTACCTTCTCTTCCTCCATGTTTATATGTCTTATGGGCAGAGAAAAAGATGCTGCCTATGGGGCCACTGGCTCTATGACAAAATTCACCAAATGTATTAAAAGATTTCATTTTCTTTGTTGTTATGTCAAAATACTATGCAAAATTACCCCAAAAGACAGTGCTGTAATGGTGACTCCTACTAACTCAATCAGTGCTCAAAATCAATATAATGTAGTTTTGTCTTAATGAAAGTTCAATTCTGCTTTGAACCAACCGCTTACATACTGTAATGGTTCCTAAGGAAGGGCTACTTACTGAGCTCAAAAGAAACTATGAAGAGTCATGTGACAGGACATAAGAGAGGCGAGACAGTTTCTGATTAAAGCTGCAGAGTATGTGACTGAACTCATGGGTGCTGCTGCTGGCCTTTCTGCTTCTCACTGCATTCCTGAACAATTTTAAACTCGGTCTTTTCAACTTCCTCTCTGTAAGGTGAAGACCTGGTATGCAGTCACATTGCACTGCCTTCTTGGTATTTAAAAATATTGGTAATTTTCATGTTTCAAAGGTTTCTTTTAAAAAGACATGACAGAGGAAAATGTTGATGGATTTAACTAAATTAAGATGTACATTTCCTACTGAAAAATAAACATTTCATTAGAATGAGAAAAGCTAGTTGCACTAAACATGTCTGAAAAGGTTCAATATCTACCACCACATAAAGAGCTCATTCAAATAAGAGAGCAACTTCAAAAGTCTCCATGGATAAATGGACAAAGTACATTTTGCAAAAAATGCTAGGGAAAAATGTTCAATTAATAAGTAAGCCAGAGAACAGCAAAACACACTTTAAACCTACTAAATCTGAGAGAAAAGTGTTAAAAAGTTAATACTTCATAGTGATAAAATTGTGGCGACCTGGCACATTCAAACATTACTGTTGGAATAAACTGGCAAAACTCTTTGGGGGAAATGAGATGGTAAAATATAATGAGACACATAAAACTGTTTGAGTTTTGGATTGGTAATCTTACCCTGAGAAATTTATCCTAAGGAAATAATTTGAAAGAGAGAAAAAAAGTCATGTACAAATATAAACAGCCTTCTTGGTTGTGTAGAAAGAGAGGATAGCAGCTCTGAGAAGGACAGTTTCAAGGAAGGGAAGCAGGAGGTCCCTTTTAGGAAAATACTGCAGTCCTCCTAGTTAGGGTGGTATTAGTGAGGATTGGAATAATGATCCCGCAAACTACCTGACAGAGATCAGAACATTACTGGGAACATGGATTTCTGGTGAATCATATATCTTGGTAAATACAGCAGAAAGGGTAGGTTTGTGAGGGGAGGGTGCAGTGTTCTGGTGAGGTCTGGGCCTGATAAGTTTGGGGTTTTGTGGAGCACCCATGTGAAGAGGGCTAGGAGATCTTTTCATACAAAAAGCCTACAGTTAAGGGACGGGTGCAGGCTGAAACAGGCTTGAGGGGCATAAACGTATATCCCATAGTTGAAATGAGAAAATGTTGACTGGGAAAAGTATCAGGTGGACAGAGCACTGGGCCAAGTGCAGAGGCACACAGACCTTAATGTTTGAAAGGAGAAGATTAAGGCCAGCTCAGAACTGGCCAGAGAGTAAGGAGAACCAGGACATATGGTCTCGTAAAGGCCAGTGTGGTGCTCGTGAAGAGGAGAGATGGACAGGCAGTGGAGAAGGGCCAGTAAGGGTGGTTTGGAAAGTGTCACTGCAAGTGATTGAAATTTGGGGAATTTCCTTCTCTGAAGCAAAAGAGGGAAAGACTGGGGGAAGAGACAGATGTGCTTATAAGGTGGAATAGCCACCACTGAGATGTCAGTAAACCCAGTGGTGAGGGCACAGAGTGGGAAATGTCTGGAATTGCTTCTGAGAAGAACGGAACAGGAATGCAGCAGACAGGCAGGAGAGAGGGCTTCATAGCTATGGTGGCACCATCTTTGGGATGGGCGGCTTTCTCCAGGGTGCCTTGCTGCTCCAGGTGGAGTAGGACACTGGACAGGAGGGTTAATCTCGGGTTAGGGTTCTGCCGGACAGTTTCGGCAGAAGAGGGGTATTAAGCACCTGAAGAGGTTGCTGAAGATGCCAGTTGAAATGAATGACCTCAGCTTTCTTTATACCCCATTCACCCCCAATTTGGGAAGGAAGTGAAGCCAGAAAAAGCTTAGTAGATTTGGAGAAATCTGTAGTGATCAGGAAATGGAAATAGCAATGGGGCTGGGATGGCAGTGCCACTGACAGTGCAATGCTGGAGTATAAAACACAAGCAGAAGAGCGCACACAATTCTGTGTGTGAACGTTAAGGTGTGGTAAGTGGTGGGGCTGGCACACAGTGAAGGTCACTATGGTTAAGGTCAGGAAGCTGTGAAATTGGAGGGTCAGCATGGTCTTTCATGCAGATAGTGAAGTTATTCAAGGTGACAGCAGGATCTGGTTACAAGAGGATGATGAACTGCTGGCTAACAGCTCTAATAGGAAGGTTCCAGCCCCGCCCCAATGGGGTAGTGCTGGAGTGATGATGAGGAATCAGAATTAGGGAAGGGGAAAATATCAACCAGGTTGCAGGATTTTTGGTTATGTGGGGCATGGGTGAGTAAGCAGGCTCCGCTTGGGAGACATGCAGAGGAGACATGTTCCTGGCATAAGTGCAGTTTTGAGTCTCCAATATACTAGATTCTAGACAACTTCAGGGGTCTCCATTGATTTTGTCTTCCTCAAAGTACCTCATCACAGTCAGTACGAAGAACTCAAAAAACATCTGATGAATAAACATTTTCCAATTTTGTTTCTAATGGAAGCAAATACAACAGCTCACAAATTTAAACTAATTGGGGGAGAAGGGTCTATTGAATTAGTAAGAAGTCTTAACTAATAGGATATATTTAAACAAACAAGGTTTTAGTATATTCAATGTCCATCATGATAAAATTTTCTAACCAGAGAACTGTCAAAAGGTTCTTGAAATCCTGCTTTAACAAACAAGAAAAAAAATTTTTTTTTTATTTAGCACCCTTTTAGTTTATATGAAAATGTGTACCAGAAAAATACACTGTCTTTTTAGTAAGTAAACATCTCCCTCCTTGCAGTATTATTTATATAATTAATTTCCATAGCAACCCCTCTTTTCTTAGATTGTAAAATGCATGTGTCTAAATTAGCACATATTAGAAAGTAGTGGTTCTAAATTAACAAAGTAGATTTGGATTATGCCAACATCAAATGATTTCCAGCAACCACGTAGTGTCAGCAACTAAGACTAGGAGAACCACAGGAAAGGCTCTGGAATCTGTTCTCCTGCTTCAAAAACAGCGCTTTCTAATCGAATCTTGAGTTCAAGGATTCCATCACTCACTAAAAAGGCAACAATTTCTGGTTATTTGTTTCTCGTTCAATTAAAACTTACATGGTTTCAATAAAAAAGAAGCCACAGTAATCAGTCTCTTGGGCCTGTGAGAACTGTGAAGGCACAGTACTGGGGTTTTTGAAAAGTACTATAAACAAATATTTCCACTGGGTATATTATTGGCATTCAGTTTCATAAACCACATTCAAACTTAAAAGAGACTTTTAACTAGACTATCTACTGAAGATAAAAATCTGATTCTCTCTGTTGCATGCACAGATGAAGTCTTAGAACAAGGCCAAAAGATTGTCATTGTATTGATCTGAAAACGCTCAATATGGTATGTGAATAGGGGTATCAAGTAAGCAGAATATATTTTTGCTGTTTGAATCTATAGCTAAAGGTCAAGCTATTATCCTGGTAACAGTTCCATTAGGAGTAATGATGTGAAAAGAGGTATTGCGTTAATGCGCTGGGCTTCCTACTACGTTAATAGTGGGTCATTAAGAATCATAGTAGAACAATTTGCATTCATCCTTAGAATGCAATAGGTCCTAAAGAGAAATCTCCCTCCTTTCCTGTTTGAATATATTAAGGGGAGGCAAGGGCTAATTTTAAACAAGTCCAAATACTCTGAACAAGTAGATGAAGGCCAACAAGTAAACTAAGTAAAAGAGGTAAGGCATCTACACTGTTCAATATAATTTGAGATCCTGAGGCACAAAGAGAATGTTAAGTCACTAGGGAAATGACAAGTGTTCAATTTGATCTGTACATGAATAATGACTTTTCTCAGATGCTTGCATTCATTTGAACCATCCCTTTAATTGTATATAAATAATGAATAAGCTAGTGGTGGGGTAGATCCTTCCCGAGCAAGGTGGCATTTGATATGATCGTCAGTGAACATGGCAGTGTGCAGTGTGTCTGAATGTGACATGCTGAGAACAGTGTGGGTGAGCTGGGCCCCCCAAACAGCTACTGCTCTCACACACAATAGTTCCTAGAAAACTGTTAATTTGGATTGTTCTGCTCTCTATGCTGGGGAAAGCCGAACATGGTATGGATTTTTACAGGAAGCCCTTATATCACAAATACTTTAAGAAGCCGGAGACTTGTAGAACTCTACTTTCACTGTGAATCCTCTATCTCAGATATCTCTGGCTAGCAGTGATAGCCTGACTTCTGATCTGATGACTACATTTTAACTTGTGGTCAATCAGACAAATGGTAATCAAGGTTTATATCAAGTAGAATTGAAAGCTGGGTCCTCAGTAGATCTGCCAAGCTTGGGCTTGTGATAGGGAGGGAACAAAGGTGAGAAGAAGAACTCTCTAGAGTAGGGTCCTGGGGTGCGTAAAGGAGAGGACACTCGGGACCACCTGTAGGTGCAGGAGGAGATACTTCCTGCTCTGAGTGAATGTAAAACATCCAGCACCCTTCCCACATTTTCCTCTGGCTTTTTAAAAGTTATTTGAAATGTCCCACATGCTAAGCACTTTGTATTATCTCTCATTTAATCTTTGTAGTAAACTCAATGGGGGCAGGTACTGCAATTCTACGTTAAGAGAGGACAAAGTCAAAATACGGGCAGGTTAAGTAGCTGGCCTCAGCTTGCACAGCTAATGGGGACTATTATCCACACAAATTATTTAATTTTTAAAGCAAAGTTGGAGATGAGCACACAGATTTTGTAAAAGAAAAATGAGTGCATTCTAAACATAAGCAAATCAATGCCTAAGTTAATAGTTCTGTGTGAGAATTGTGAATGTTGGTGTTATTTCAACGACAAAACAGAAGCATGATGGATCCCAGGGGAAAGAGAACCATGAGATCGGCCAGGTCAAGGAAGCCATTTAGGCTGTGGCAAGGAAGCCATTTAGGCTGTGGCTTGCATACGTTAGAGCGTAGATATTGTCAATTCTGGGATTGAGGACTTTGACTCAAATTTTGTATGGTTCTAATTCTCTTTAATGATACTATTCTCCAATTTCATGGAGAGAACAAAACCTATAAATTTTTGGCTTGATATCCATTCTAATAATTAATCAAAATAATAAAGGTGGATACTATAAGAGAGAAAGAGCTAAATAAGGCTGTTTTATGGTATAGGGCCTTAACCTCCATAGCTTGGTATAATTGTTTAATTGTTACTGGTCTAGGAACTGGCTCTCTGTTTGGAAATATTATTTTATCAGATACCCACAGGGGTGAGGCTTAAGAAGTTAGCTCACACTAACTAAACCTATAAGAGACTGATAAATAAACTAGGATGACAATATGTAATGTGCAGGTTATCTTTCTAGCACTGGGAACATCTGATGCCATAACCCCGTGTTTCCACTTCTTGGAATCTAGATGCTGAAATGAAGAACTAAGCAGAAGGCTCCTTGGAAAGCATGGAAAACCAAAAGCAGCTGGTTAGTGTGGGGGCTGGTTAAGTTTAAGGATGCCTCTGTGAGACTGCCCACTCTTGGCCCTTGTTGCCAAAGTGGGTGGGAATTTTGGTACCTGTGCCCTCTCAGCCAGAACTTGAGTGAGAAGAAGCTGGGCAGTTGAATGCAGGGGAGCCCGGACACAGAGTGCACAAAGGGATAGACTAGACCCTGATCCTTTTCCTCAGATGAGCAAGCATTGAGAGGATTAGGGTTTTAGCAGCAACAGGCAAAGTAGCCCTAACGTACTATATACAAACTAGAATTGTGAGTGGTAGAAACTAAGTAGCCTAGAAAACGACAGTAATCATAACAGTATGATACTTGAAGAAAAACAGACACAAAAACCAATGGAATAGAAATGAGAGCCAAGAAATAAACCCACACTTATATGACCAGTTAATCTATGACACAAGAACCAAGAGTCCACAACAGAGAAGGAAAGTCTTCAACAAAGGGTCTTGGGAAAGCTGGACAGCCATATGCAAAAAGGTAAAACTAGAACACTATTACCACACCATACACAAAAATTAACTCAAAATGAATTACAGAGGTGGAATTACAACTGATGTGGAAAAAAAAAAGAAAAAGAATGGTGTTAAAATGCATATCATGACAGAAATAAATTCAATCCCTCCCTCTCATTGAAGGCAAAATCAAATTCCAGGTGGACAAAAAGCCTGAATACAAAAGATGAAACTTTAAAATTTTGTTGAAAATAATAAGAGAATACCACTATATCACAAGGGTAGTGAGAATTTCTTAAAATGGACACCAAAAAAAGCAAAAAGCATAGAGAACTCTATCTGTTACATTTAAACTCTGGTATGGTAAAAGACATCATACGCAAAGTTTTCACAAGTTGGAAAATAGAGAAAATATTTGTAATATGTAACAGACAAAAGAATTAACATATGTCAGTGAGAAAACAATCGCCTAATGGAAAAAATAGGAAAACAGTGGAAATTCACAGAAGAAAAAAACAAAAAAGAATAAATATGAAATGATGCTCAATCGTTAATAATCAGGGAACCCAGCACAGAGGTGCCATTTGAGACCCATCGGACTGGAAAAAATTAAACTTTGCTTGGGACCAGATGTTGGCAAGGATGAAGAAAAGTAAGATTTCTTATACATGGCTGGTGAATGCATAAATGAAATCAGTCACTTTAGAGAGTCATTTGGCAATGCTTAATGAAACTGAAGATGCTTATACCCTGTGACTCAGTTCTACTCGCTGGTGGGTCCCCAAGAGAAACTCACCCGAGAGCCCCGGGAAATACCAGCTGACAGTGACTGCTGCCATTGACACAGAACCAACCTGACAGCCAATCGCTTACCAGAAAACTGGAGAAGGAAATTTACATATACAGTGATCAGCAGTTAAAATGAATATACTATCTAAGTACTGATGTGGAGAAATCTAGACACAGAAAGTGGATACAAAGTTGCAGAAGTACAGTACGAAAGATTGGTAAAGTCACAAAAGAACAGTCGATGTGGTTTCCCGACACCCATATGAGCAGTAAAATAGAAAAGCTTGAATGGGAAAGACTCACACCAACTCCTGCTGAGCTCCCTTCTAGAGCAGGAGGAAGGAGGAGGTAGAGAAAGGTAAGGGAAGGTAGAGGGACATTTTGATTTAAAAATAATAAATAATAAAGGAGGGTGGGTATGAAGTAAACATAACTTGGTTTTTTTTTTTTTTAAAGATTTATTTATTTATTTTTTATTTATACAAGCACTAGGTACAGTTAGAAGTGCGGGAGGGTGAGAGAATTCACCAGAGCCAGAGTGGGGAGCAGAGCAGGCAGAAGGACCGAAGTACACTGCTGAGGGGAGCAGCGGGCGGCAGGAGAGGTCTGCGCGCCACGTGGGACCCTCCTCCAGTGGCCGGGGAGCAGCCGGGGATCGAACCGGCGCTGCAGAGGCTGCGGGCCGCTTTGCAACCCAGCGCTCAACCGCTGCGCCACCGGGGAGGCCCAAACATAACTTGTTTTAAATCTCAGTGGTAAGGCAGAGAGACAATGGATCTTGGAAAATGCCAACACATTGGACATGAAGAGCAACACTAGCATTTGCACTTCTGACTGATAAGACTATGCCTATGCTGGGGGGCGAATGCTTCACTCAGAGAACAAATCCGAGTTAATCCTAGGCATGCTGTGGAAACGTCCTCCCTCTCCATGTCTCAAGTGCACACACCCTCTGCTGGGACAAGCACTAAGAGCTCTCGCTGACAGAGGACTTTAGCGCTTTGTCTGCTGGGAGAGAGTGAAGA
This sequence comes from Talpa europaea, assembly GCF_964194135.1. Taxonomy (NCBI): domain Eukaryota; kingdom Metazoa; phylum Chordata; class Mammalia; order Eulipotyphla; family Talpidae; genus Talpa; species Talpa europaea. Next base: position 29,286,542 of record NC_140082.1, on the reverse strand, counting down.
CAGCCCATCCTCCTTCAGGTTGTAGCGGATATGACCTTTGCAGGCAAGGCCTTCCCCAGTTTGTTAACAAGGGGCTTCAAAAATAACAGTATCTAGACCCTAAATAATAAACATCTATAAATAATAGCATCTAGGCTATAAACCTGGCAAGGGCAGAGATCATGGCTGTCACACACTGCTGGGACATACCGGGCAGCCTAAGCGTACGGTCTGTGAAAGAACAGATCTGAGAAACTTCTTTCTTGCTCTGTGGCTTTGAAGAACTGAAGGAAGAATTTCTGCAGTAAGTAGACATAGGTCTTGAAATATCCTGAGCCCTGAGGTTCACTTCAGATTTGATTTAACTTTGAGATTGAGCATAGTTCATCAACTAATGTACCTAAAATGCAAGTTTTGGAATTAAAAATAAATTTCAGGAACTAGAGCAATGCAAATAGTGCTATTGACCTATCGCTGCATCCCACAGAGCTGATCCTTGCGTGGAGTTGAAAGGGGCCTAAGATCATAAACCCACAGAACAAACTTGATTGTTTGTTGATTCCTAGCCATATTTACTTAATTCTATAGGTTTTCTTCTGCAAATCTGAACTAAAATTACTGAACCATATAATTTCTGAATGGGTAAGGACTTTTTTTTTTTAAAGATTTTATTTTTATTTATTTATACAAGCACTGGGTACAGTCAGAAGTGTGGGAGGGTGAGAGAATTCACCAGAGCCAGAGTGGGGAGCAGAGCAGGCAGACTGAAGTACACTGCTGAGGGGAGCAGCGGGTGGCAGGAGAGGTCTGCCTGCCATGTGGGACCCTCCTCTGGTGGCCGGGGAGCAGCCGGGGATCGAACCGGCGCTGCAGAGGCTACAGGCAGCTTCACAACCCATGGCTCAACCGCTGCGCCACCGGGGAGGCCAGAATGGGAAAAGACTTTAACAATGAGCCAAGTTGTACTTTTTTTTTTTTTTTTCAGAGAAGATACTGTTTTAAGATCGGGAGTGGCAGAGGAAGGGGTAAACCTACATTTCTCAATACTCTTTTCACCATCCCCAAAACAGTGGGACTTTGAGGTTTGAACAGTCATATTTAATCACAGAAGTTCTCAAAGATCTGAGGACAGAGTAGGGTGGAGGAAAATTAGTAACACCTCTTAGCTTCCTTTTTTCAGCTTTGTTACAATGGTGCCTCGGTCTAAAAGAAAGTGCTTTAGAGGTTTCTCATATAAGTTAGTTTCAATTTACTTCAATTTAAGAAAGCCCATAGCAGAGCTCATTTATAAAACAACTACTGGGAAACACAATTAACACTGGCTGGCTGTGCAAAACACATCTATGTTTAACATCTTAGGTGTATTGCAAACAAATGATAGCTGCTAAAAACTAAGATCTGGGTAACAACAGGCTTCAATGTAATGGTGTATTTATTTATTATTTTATCCTTTTTTGGCAAAGAGAAATGTTTCAAAATCATGAATCCATTGATTCATAGAAATGCTACTTGGAAGGTGTGTTTGCGATAGCATTATCACTCATTTAGTTTTGAGGATCAAGCAGAGCAAAATTTAAAAGACTGAGAATCTTCAGCTAAAATAGTAGGTTAAGGAGTGTAAGACCACATGGCACTGACACTCCTTGCCTTTGCCCCAGCACCGAGTCACAGAACGCTTCCATGCTTATCTGTTCTCTACATTAATGAAATAAGGAGAGAGGACTGAGTTTTCTCAGTTTTTAAAGTTAGGGCTTCTTGGCATATGGACTTTCCAAGTCCTTCATGAGGCACTGGGAGTTCACTCCCTAGCCAGGGAGTTAGGGGAGGGATTCCCACGGTGCCAGAATAAGGTAGGACACATCCAGGAAGCTCAGGGGCTGTGCTGTCCCTCACAGCCACCTCCACTCAGAGCAGCCAAGGCTGGAAGAACAGGTGTGAGGAGCCAGGAGGACAGTGGGGTGATGGGAGGGTTGCCTGCGAGGGTCAGGGCACCAGCGCAGGATGTGCATCCCTCCTTGCCTGAATGACCTGTGCTGTTGTGCAGTGGACATCAGAAGTTGGGCACTAGGACAGGGCTGATGCCTCACAGGCAGGATTTTAATTTCTGTTCTTTTTTTTAATAGTGACAATTCCCTTCTAGCTGAGATCAGTTGGCTCTAGGAGAATTTTGGGTTCACATTTTGAGGCTGACAATAAAAAGGTCTTAAACTTTTCTTTGATGCCCTTTTTGAGGGCCTGAGGAGCAATAAAGAGGCATGCTCAAACACACACACACACACACACACACACACACGTGGATACTGATGTATCAATAAGTCTTGAAACTGTGAAAACAGGAAATGGCACATTTAACTTGCCTTGGATTCCATTATTGGATTTATTTAAATCAAATCCCAGAATAAAATTGTATTACTTTACCTTCTGAAGATGATTACTCTCTGGCTTGACGCAAAGTGTGACAGACTACACTTTTCACATTGCATATTATGTAGGTTGCTTTGATATTTAATGATATCAGTGCTTTTAAGACCCCAACAAGTACAGATTTGGTTTTATATTTGGAAGCACCATAATGCTTTGGACTGACACTGTCCTTGATTTCTGTGTGCCATCGGCTCCATCTGTTGCTGTTGTTTCTTCTCGTCCTCAAACTGATTTTTCCTTCTTGAGTGTCAGCTGCCCTTTTCCAACTTGTCATGGAGAAGTTGTGAGGTTATGCTGTTACTCATGCCCTAGATACATCCCCAGCCGTGGAGTTGTGTTTTGATTTTTAAGAAACTACCTTATTTTCAGTGAAGAAAAACTGACTGCCTGACTTCCTCCATCCCTCTTTCCTTCCTTCTCCTATTTATTGATTATTAGTTTGTGATTGACACTGTTTCACATGTCAGGGGATGTGTAAAGCAAGTACAAAACATGATCTTGTCTCTGTAGGAGCAACAGTTCTGTTGGGAAGATGAGACACCCAACATAAGTAGGATAACCAGGCATCCTGATTGGCCTAGGACAGTTCAAAATGCCTGCCTTCCTGATGAAATTATTAACAGCACCATTTCCCCCTTCAAAAACATCCCAGTTTAGGCAATGATTGATATAGTCATCCTCCACATAAACACTGAGTAGCAAAGCAAAGGGTTAGAGTCACTGCTAAATACCATAAAGGTAATATGTGGCACAGGAAATCAGAGATGGGAAATCAGTGTGGGCTTGGGCATCATCTTGGTGGAGATGAGACTAGACTATAAAGAATGTTAGATTTGTCTACAAAGAGGAGAGAGTGAGGCAGGAGACAGTATATCTTAACGTTTAGAAGGAGATTGGCATTCTTGAGGAAAAGTGTCAGTACTGGGCTGATTCTCCAGGTGAGAGCACTGAAGACATAGCCATAAGGAGAGAGGCATCTAGTTGTGGGAGCTAAGAAGGAAAATGTCGTGAGATTTTGTTTATAAGTGTTACTTGTCTGTTAATGTAGAGTGTGAACTGGAAGGGGAAAAGGAGGGAGAAGGAGAATATAAGTTCAAGGAGACAAGGCAACGCAGAGTTGGGCCAGGTTGGTGTCGGAGGAGTTGAAGGGCAGTAAGAGAGAGAGAAGAAAGTCAAAAAGAATTGAAAGAGCTGGGGAACTGACTGGCATTAGAGGCAAAGGTTTAAAAATAAGGCACTGAAGGTAACACTAAGTTTTCATACTTGGAAAATTGGGAAAATGTTGATGCCTCTGTCAAAAATAATGTAGTTGCAATGGGGTGATAGTTCTAGAAGCCACACACTACCTTTTAGGTGATCTGTGTGGATCACAGGGACCACACCCAACTTTCTTTTAGAAAGAAACCAGGACAGTGTCCGAAGTCTTCCAATTAAGTTAGAATGTCCTGCATGTCTTAGGCACTGCTGCCAACTATCTCATTTGCTCCTGGCTTCTGTCCACATTTCTAATTAGGATTTGCTCCCACTTCATTGTACCTGGCTGTTGATTCAAGATGGTACATGTGATGATGAAGCAATCTGAGGAGAAATGTATTTAAAATAGTCAATGTTGGATTTACTCTGTGATCAAAGGGGCAGGGTTGATGAGAGAATGGTGAGATTCTGAGAAGAACCAAGAACTGACCATGGAGATGTGTCAAATCTAAGCAAGGGCTGGCTGCGAGAAAGACCCTGAAAACAGTCAGAGTAAGAGAAGACTTAACTGTAGGGAGCAGTCAGCAGGAAGGCCTAATTTCAAGAGGCAGCACTCCTCACTTTACTAAGCTTACCCAAAACTAGAAACAAAAAGTTGGATCATGGTCCTCTAAGGCCCCAACCCCAAGAATGCTGATCATCAGGTGTGGGATGGGGCCTGGGCAGCTTTAAGAAACCACTTTAAGGAGCACAGCTCTGGTTGGAAACTGGAGATATATTTGAACTACATCTGAGTCCATTTCATTGTTGTTTATATTCATGAAGTTAAACACTTTAAGGTAAACAGGTTGGCGAGGACTAAGGGCCCACCAATCAGAATAGGTTTCAGTCTGTTCTGGAGGCAAAAGGCTTTCATGCAATGTTTTATTTAAGCTTCATTAAACTTATTCTGTAGTTAACCTTTTCTATTCTCTTTGCATTTGATACACTTCTCATCCTTCAAGGTTTGGCTCAGATGTCACATATTCGTGAGGTCTTCTCGTACAGTGATTTGTGTTCTCTGTGCTTCCTCCCCCATTCAGTAATGGGCACTTGACATTTATTTTATTCTATCTTGGAGTATGGTTCTGTATTATGGCTCATTGTTTTTGTGTCTGTAGCTCCACTAGACTGCACATTCCTTAAGGTCAGGGGCCATGCCTTACTCATCTTGATGTCACCAGTTCCTGGCTCACAGTGGGTAGGTAATAAACACTATTGTTGTTAAATTTCATGCCTGTGGTGAATCTCTAAGTTTGTGAGGTCAGTGAAAACACTGCAAACATTTTGGTGTTCTCATGAAAAAGCAGCAAAGACCGTGTCTTCTGTATCATACTGTTTGATGAAGAAGTTGGCTGAACAAGTGCTTCAAAATAAGCAATCAAGGAGACTGGCCGAAAGTTTGCCAATAACAGAGACTACATTTTCTTCAAGACAGTAATGATTAGGCAATACAGAAATCTGTAAGGTATTTGTTTAGTGATCCATATGTTGGGTGATGCTGAAGTCTGAAGTGTCTTTCTTCCACCTTGCAAACCAAGCAATTACAGTCAAGTGCTGGTGAGGCTTGTCTGAAACTGGGTCTTTGGATAAAACAACAGCAAAAAAATCATTCTAAGGCCCAGAGGTTGAAAGGATGAGAGTTGCTGACACATGTGATCTTCTCATTTATTCCAGGAGAGAAGTAGAGCAGTCTATATAAAATGGGGTGCTCTTTAAAGAACAGAAGAAGGAGACAAACTCTCACAGGAGGGCTGTCTTATGCTGCTGATAAAGACTGACTTTTCAGGTGCGAGGATGGCATTGTCTCTCCACAGATGGTCTGAAAACCACCTTCATGGGTAACCTGCAGTGGTTCGTTCCAAAGTCAGATTTCTGAGACCACCCTATACCTACTGAAATCAACCTCTGAGGAGGGGACCCAGAAACCTGAATTTTGAAATAGGAGAACCCTATGGAAAGGACTGAATGTATAAGTTCATACACAGAAGGGTCAATATTCAGCAAAATTTGCCTGCACTGGCCCTCCATTTACTAGGTAATAATTACAAACACAGCTGAGAGACAAGTTAGGTACTGATGTGATTATGTAGCAAACAGATGAACCTATAATTCTGAGGAAGATGAGATACCTTTTACTGAGCTTATGAGAAACCAGTAACAAAAAGTTGGGTCTTGCCCCCCCCCACCCAATATATTATTTTCTTGCTGTATTATGCAGCTTTATCCTATTTTAACCTAATATGAGACATAAAAGTATGAACAGATATGTTAACAAATGACTTCATCTTCCAAAAGGATTCTTCAATAATTGAAGCATATATCAATTGGGTTTAAACATATTAAGAAGCCAGCCTCGCTGGTGGCGCGAGGGGTTAAGACGCATCCTATGAGGCTATCTGTAGCCACTGCAGCACGAGTTCGATCCCCAGCCAGGGAGATGCCCACATGGCACGGCAGACCTCTCCTGTCTTGCCCACTGCTCCCCTCAGCAGTGTATTTCAGTAGATTTGCCTGTTCTGTTCCCCACTCTTTCTCTGGTGAATCCTCTCATCCCTGCACATCTGGCCTGTACCCCAGTTCTTGTATGCATAAATAAATAAATCTTAAAAAAATAAACATTTCAAGAAGAGTTTAATTTACAACTTTGAAAAACTATATGCAATGCAGCTACCAAGCTCTTTATCTGTGGTTCTATGAATTTGAGAATCTCAAAGTGTCTCTAACACTAGGGAAGGAATAAAACTTCTGTTTTCCTCCCAAGTATGATGGGACTGATGTTCAATGTCTTCAGGGAAGACCTACTCTCATAGCTAGTATAGCTATACTGTGCCCAGAAGTTCACCCTGTGTGTGATTTGAGCACATAACACTGACGGGTCGTATTAATTAATTAGTATGTCCGTCTTCCTACTGGACTTTAGAAAGAACCCAAAATACTAAAGTTTAAGATGGAAACTTAAACTTGGACATTCCTTCCAACCCCTTTCAAACACCCCTCATAGAAGGAATTATGTATGCTACATGATGACTTCAGAGTCTGAGAGGCCTAGGGTTAAATTCTGGTTCTACTACTTACTAGCTATTTATTATAAGTGAGTTTATTTAATTCCCTATAGCATCAGTTTCCTCAATTACAAATGGAAATAAAATCAACACTGTGGGGGTATTCAAACCCAACTTCTGCGAGCAAACAGAATTTACTATCCAGAAATAAAGAAAAAAATCGGATGTAAATTTTACCTAACTGTACTAACTCTACGTGAGATCAAATATAAAACAGCTATTCATTCTTCTTGATTAAATTCCAAGGAAATGAATGATGATATACAGAAAAAACAGAAGGCAAAGGTAATCCCAAATGGCTAACTTTCCAAGGCTGTAGTTGCTTGGCTAAAATAAGAGGTTTGTGGTCAGGTCAGCAGAGCCTATGACTGGGTGATGTCAAATGTAGTGAGACGTTCTAGTCTTTTGTAAGAAGCATGGTTTTCTGGAGTACTATCAACCAATGAGTGTTCCCCCAGGGATGTTCTGGACCCTGCTGGCTAACCTGTCACCCACCAGAACTGACTTCTCCTGGGAGAACAGCAGTTTGTGTTGTATGCATGCTGTGCATGGATTGAACTAAGACTAGCTCTTACACTTGACAAGCATACATGGTTTTCCTTGAATGTTGGTTATATTTTAGTGTGTTCAGAAGACAGTATAATAATCTACTAGAGTTTGATTGTAATTAAACTTTCTCAATTGATAGTATGAAGCTGAATTAAAAATCATGACTCAGGTTCGAATAGTTGCCCTACTGCAGTTATTTATTCTGAAGTGCATTCAGAGATCCGATGATTAGATTAGCCTTTAGCTAACTCTTACTAAGTCAAATCGCATAGTCTTCTGGTATCAAGAATGAGAATGGCCTTCAGTAGGCATAGCATGAAGTTAAGAGAGCATAACTGGGAATTGACCTTTACTCTGTGTTCTAGCTATAAAATCTCTTTCAAATCAAATCCAAGAAACTAAGCTATCCTCAGCACTAAAACCTAAGACTCTAGGTAATAAGATCTTAAGTTGCTTCTTTCCAGTCAAACTCAAAGTGCTCAGGTATTCTAATTGAAGAGTCTATACCATTAATACCTTGGGAATTAATAAATATATACTTATTAATGAATTTTCAAATGAGTTACCTGTGTTACTATCAAACAGATGATAATATGTGAAAAATATGACCTCTAAAAAGAGGTTATTTTATTTTTAAGATACCATCATGGGGAATACTAATTATCACTATAAAGATCTTTGTTGGTCATTTATAAGTATATATTTATTTGTTGGTAATCTTACCATTTTGCTTTCTAGTCCATTTCTGTTGCTATTTGTAAGCATTTTACAGATTTTCATTCATCATTTCTCCCCTTATTGTCCTAAATGGCCTAATTACTTTGTTTGAAACAAACTTCGGTTCTACTGTTATTTTTACTTCTAAGATTTTATAAAACCAACCAATCTTCATACATGTATTGACTTTTAAGTATGCAATATTGGTGTACTATTTCATAAATGACTAAGAAAGACTAAAGACTTACTATTTGCAAAATATTTTCCAAGTGTGTAGTAAACAGCAATAGTAGCACTATGATGTAAAAAGAAACCATTTTGTCACTTTTCAGATTACTCAGATTCAAAAGACTTCCTATCTACCAATATCAAGAAAAAATGGGTATTTTATAAGACCTTCAATTAACAGATACTTCCAAATCACTTTATATTGTCCTATGTAGGTTAATAAACTTTTAACTAGTGAAAGTGTATATAGTGTGTGAAGGAAAAAGTATTAGAGAATTAAGAGAGTTGTACTGAAATTTATATTCAATTTTGGTTTCCACTTTTTTACTTTCACTGGCATTTTATTAATGGGTAGAAATTTACAACATTTTGATGTCAATCACTTCATATTAGTTGTAGGAAGACAAGAGGATGGATGTTTAGTACTAGACCCATTAATAAGGTCAAAGTCAAGATGGAAAATAAAACATGTCTATTCATTCATTCAACACCTATTTATGAAAACTTTGCTCTGTATAAAGCTCTCAGTGAAGTATAACAGGTAATAAAAAATATTTAAGATAACTTGTCCTCAAGATGCTTATAGGAAATTATCAGAATAAATCAGGGGAAAATGTTGGCCAACTAGGATGAAAAGAATGTTCTTATAAGAAAGACAAATCTGATACCATATAGCTATAGATATATATACACTGATATATAATATCTATAGTATATACTGTATATACATATATATCATATGTATGTATGATATGACACGTCATATATGACATATATACATATATATCAGTATATACATACTTATCTGTCTATCTATCTATACTTTGAATAAAGATATAGGAATGTACACATTAACCTCGGAAGAATAGATTATGGATTCTTCTAGCTTTCTATACATTTTTTTATGCTTTGGATTTTTAACAAGTATTAATATTTTAATCAGGAAAAAAATCAAAATTAAACTATGTCTATGAATAAACATTGCAAAGAAACAAGGGAATATATAATCTTTTTTATTTAGGTTGTTGGTAGTTTATGGGAGAATTTTTGTGTGTTTTAAAGTTATTTTGTTGTTCTAGAGGAATTTCAATAATAGATTTCATCCAACAATGAAAGAAGGGTATAGATAATTTAAGTTCTTTGATCTGAATAATCTGCTTTATTATGTGTTAGTAGTAGAAATCTCTGCCAATTTTATTTCTAGCTATAGGGTAAGACCATTAAGAAAAGTAAAGCACTTCTGTTTAGAATATATTTTTCAAACTATTGTATGATGTACAGTCTAGATTGAAAATGGTGGGATAAACCCTCATCAGCCTACTTGTAATGATACATTTCACTACTATATACTATTGTGGTAGCTTGTCTGTCATTAAATTGGAATGTGGTTATTTACCATTCTTTAATTTCCAAATGCTTTCACAGTGTTAATATACTGCCCTGAAAAAAAAATGAAAACAGTTTCTGGCTACATCTCTGTGTGTTTAAAAGCTTTAGCATGGAAAGCATCACTGGCCGTGACCTTCGTGTTTCAGAACACCCCAGCCATATGGAGTCTGAATAGGGACCCTTCTTCATTTCAGCAAGTCCTAGTTACATCAGTATAATTTTTCAAATTCTGTAATCTTGTTTTTAGTGTCATTTCAGGCTGAATCATTCCTTTCAGAAATGGCACAGACTGTGATATAGCTATAACTTTTCTTACTTAATATAACTCACTGTCACTTCAATGAAGATGTTCTGTTGGAGAATGGGAAATTCTCTGTTAATGAAGGCTTATAACCTTCTGGCCATGAACAAAGGGTGTCTGGTATTTGCTAACTCCATTTAAAAACTGTATTATTTTGTAAAGTTAATTGTGGGTTCCCCAGTGTCCTTTAAGTACTACTAAATTCACTTATTCATCTTGCAAGCTAATGAGGAGCTGGAGTAGGGAGGAAGGCCCCCGTGTCTAATCCCAGTCCATAAACCAAATGATATGGAAATGGAGGCTGTGCAGAATGTCCCTAGCAGAGAGTTAACTAGGGGCTGATTCAAGATTTTGAGTTAACTAGGGCCTGATTCAAAATTTCATTTCACAATTGTTGTGCTTATATTTGAGAACTCCTTTATATTTTTAATGAAAATACATTTAAATAGTTCTATTATCTAACATTACACTTACTGGAGTACTAAATAAGGTCACTGCAAGATTCAGAAATAGGTCTAGAATGTGGAACTAGATATAAATGAATATCTACTTACATGTGCACCTTCCTGGTTATTGGAAGGCAGTTGAGCTCAGATACATGTTCATGGGCATTTTTGTCACAAGACCAGAGACAGCAGATAAGGCCAGGAATGTGTGGGGTTACACAGTGTCTGGCTTCACAGTGGGCTCACTTACATTTAAAATGTTTTTAGAAGCAATGACCTGGTAAAGCAACTTTTGAACTTTGGAGAACTGCTTCACTTTATTTTTTAAAAAATCCACTATAGTTTTATTCTTCTTTACAACTAAAAGTTTAAGTTGAAATCATATTTTGATAAAGTTCTTAGAAATTACTGAGAGGAAAAAATACCTTCATTTTAAAAGTCAGTTAAGAAAAGTACTTTGGTTCTGCAGCAGATCAAACTGGCTCTTAAACTATTATTTTAACAAATTAAACATCACCTTGAAATACCAAATTCCAGCAAGATTTGGAGTGCTGAGTTACAGAGCTCACAACCAAAAGCCAAATGGTAGGTAACCTGCCAATGGCAAATTAAATTAGCCTCTAGTGAGTTTACTACAATTTCAGCTGCATCTTTATGCATGAAGGCAAAGCTCAACAAAGAACCCATAGAAGGAAACGATGCAGACCAACCTTTTATTGCACCCACAATATTCTGGTCTAGGCCTTTCCGGTTGTCATTGAGTCCTCTTTTCCTCTTCCCATTGGGTAAGGAGTTAGCCAAAGTCTTGTCATCAAAAAATGCACACACCAGTTTTCTAAACAGAAGGCTTCCTGAGCGAGTGTAGTTTGACAATATAGAGTCCAGCTGAGATTTAGGCATAAACACATCAAAGCCTTCAGCAAGTTGCACTTCTGGCTACCAAAAGAACATAAATATTTCATTAAAAGCAAGATTTGAAGCATTTGACTTTGGGCATATGTGCAACAAAAAAACATCACTAGCTACTAAAATGTCCATATCCTGCAAACAATACAGTCTCAGCTTTGTGTGCCAGTATTTGCAATTTGTAAAAACCAATTACTAGTTATAATTCATAAAATGAGATGTTCTAACTCCAGTATTAAGTATTGTAAAAAGCAAGGGAAAGAAGTACACTGAAAAAGCATTTTGCTGTAGAAATAATCAAGAGAAGGCTGGATGATCACAAAACCATAATTCTGGAGTTACAGAGGACTTGAGGCTTCTGGCTAATATCTTCATTTTTTTAAAAGAAAGGACTTGGACACAGAGATTATAATAAAAATGGCTTAAAAATAATTTTAATGGGGCCTCCCCTGGTGGCGCAGCAGTTGAGCACTGGGCTGCGAAGCTGCCCGCTGCCTCTGCAGCACCAGTTCGATCCCTGGCTGCCGCGAGGGTCCCACATGGCACGCAGACCTCTCCTGCCACGCCCGCTGCTCCCCTAAGCAGTATGTTTCGTCGTTCTGCCTGTTCTGCTCCCCGCTCTGGCTCTGGTGAATTCTCTCACCCTCCCGCGCTTCTACTATGGCCAGTGCTTGAGTAAATAAATAAATAAATCTTTGAAAAAAAATTTTTAATGTGCTCAGTGCATTACAATTCACAGAGGCCGCATCAAACAATTAATCTGCCTAAATATGGGGTCACTCCCCCATGTCCCTTGCTCTTACTATGCCAGTAGTTTTCAGCTATATATTATTCTCCAATGAAAACCTATGTAGACTAGCACATAAAATAAGTAAAAACAAGAAGCAGGTGTCCCAGGCTGTTTAAATTCACCCCTTAACCCTAATTTTGGGAGAAAAAAAATCCGAATCTTTGTTTCAGAGTACCATTGGAAATGTATGAGTAGCATGCTTCCCTGTCTGGGATTTCCTGACTGGGATCTTGGACCAGAAGGTCTATAAGGTGCTTTTCACCTTAGGCTCTACCCTACCATGTCAGGAACTCAGACACTAATAATATATCCCTATCAGCGTGCCCTTGATGTTTGTAACTTGCCTTTTCACTTTCCAACCCAGCTCACATCATTTCCTTTGCAAAGCCTTTCCTAACTCCTTCCTTCTGAAGGAGGTGGCTATGTACCATTTCTCAGTGCTATGTATTTCACATGATTACTAAATATTATTCTGTATTATAATGACTTAGTCAACGGGAGCCCTTCCTGATGCCTGGAACTCTGATTTTATATTCCTAGAACCTGGCACATAGTAGGCACTCAATAAATTCTTGTTGAGTAAATGAAAGTTCATTTTTCCTAATCTATACTAAGTTATTTACTGGTGATTACAACGTAACTTAAAAACAATTTTAATATGAAGAAATGTAGTTGGTAAACTTTTATTAGGAAAGAGTCATGGGGAAAAATTCACATGAGCAGCATGTACTACAAAAGTTTACTCTTTGATATCACTTTTATCACTTTGCAAACCTGGTACTATGTTAGATGTTCTAACACATACTAGAAGTGAAAGAATCTGGAATTGGCTTTCTCTTAGAGAATAGGAATGACTATTTTTGTGTGTCCTACTGCTCCTCAAAATGCCTAGCATGCTACGGTGAAAGTAAAGAAGACACGAGGCAGGGCTTAACTGACTCAGAGGACATGGGAAGGGGTGTGGGTCCAGCCCCTCCCAAGTGGGTTTCTCCACCTCATCAACCAGAGAGTCCTGTTATTTCTCTGCATGACTGTGCCGTTCAACTACTATTCCTTGGAAGCTCGGTAAATATCACTATCAAAGCAGTGCTACCATGTTGCTTCATTTTTGCATCCTGTTGCTGGTAAAATTTTGCAGAAGAGGTTGAAGGAGCTGGGGACTGTACCTCAACTAGAACAGAAGCTGCTCCACACCGGGCACTTAATGCATATTTGTTGAATGATTCAACGTAGAAATATTAGGATCGTGATCAGTTTTCCTCTCATGACCTACGATGAAGTTTTATTCATAACCAGAATTTTGTCTTGCACATCCTATGGCTGCATTTAGAACTCTTATTCTTATCAAACTGATCTCAGGTCTTTGTCATTTGAAAATCATTTTAAAAAGGAATACCAGTTTATTTTTTAGAAGCAGCTACTCACAGCTATTTGAGGGGCTAGGATGGCACAAAAGCTCTTAAATTTACAAGAGGAAAGGGTAGGAACCAAGTTATCTCATTCAGGTATCTCCACTGGATGCTGATACCATCAAACAGGCGCTTAAAACTCAGCCACCTGATTTCTAAGACTCAGCTTGTGCGACTCTGATCCTGATTTGAGAAACAATGACCCAAACTAGCCATGAGGCAGAACTAGCTACTCCCTTCTTCACACACTCATACTGTTTTCTGTGAACTATGATTTTGGCATTTTTCATGCTGCATTTATTTAGCTGGGAGTTAGTGTTTCTCATGAGAATATGAACTGTTTTGTATTCAGAGTGCCAAATACCCCATTGGGGCCTCATAGGTTATTTCAGAATCAACAAAACACTATGTAAGAATTCACTCAAAATGGCTAGTATTGACTTAGAGATCTTTCATCCCTACACAAAGGAAGTGGGTGTGAAAGTGTGGCTCAGACATGCTGTGGCGCAGTCCACCAGCCTTGTCCTGACAGTACCTGCACCGACTCAAGGAGGAGATAGCCTGGAGAACACTGACAGACTAAATCCAGAAGCATCTAATAAGCATCTTCTGTGTGCATGGAGCTTAATGTCAGGTTCAGTAGATGATACATATACACACATCATACAAAGTAGAACGTGATAAATGCTTGGAGGGGTATATGGCATTTGGCGGGTGAGGGCCAAAGGAGTTTGGGAGGGGAGAGGATAGCATTTTATCAGAGCTTTAGAGATAGGATTTAGGAGACAGAGATGCAGTTGCTGTTTCTGGACTTGGCTTGACTCCTACAACAAAACATCTGGAGCCGTGAGACTCCCTATGGGATCGCTATATTTGATTTCTGAGATGCAATTCTAGTGCAGAAACTGTCAATGATTTCTATTTTGCTTTCTATTGACAGACAGATATTGTTATTCTGAAGCATTCTTTCCAGATCAGGGAACATGAACCCTTCCTGTCAGGAGGCCCTCACAGAGTAAGTAGTGTCATTAGTTGGGGCAGAAGCCAGCAAACAGCAAAGGTGACTAATCTCTGCCCCCTTCATGCTCTCGGTCCTTTCTCTTATGCAGACTTCTTAGCTGCTAATGAATGAATGATAAAGCTATGTCTAAGAGGTGACAAAACAACAAACTAATTCCTTAAGAGAAAAAATAAAGCTTTATTTTTGGAGGAGTGAAGAAAAGATAACAGGGTGCCTAGTCTCCAAGTTTCATTATGAAACACTTTAATTTCCATCATTTAATAAATATAATGACAGTTGATTATTAACATTTAATGATTCACAACTTTGTGCACATATTTAAAAACAGGTCAAAACTCTTTAAAATTCTATCATTTAGGGCCTCCCCGGTGGCGCAGCGGTTGAGCGCTGGGTTGCGAAGCTGCCTGCGCCCGCGCCCGAGGCGCCGGTTCGATCCCCGGCTGCAACCCGGCCACCGGAGGAGGGTCCCACATGGCGCGCAGACCTCTCCTGCCGCCCGCTGCTCCCCTCAGCAGTGTACTTTGGTCCTTCTGCCTGCTCTGCTCCCTGCTCTGGCTCTGGTGAATTCTCTCACCCTCCCATGCTTCTGACTGTACCCAGTGCTTGTATAAACAAACAAACGAACAAATAAATAAATAAAGCATGCCTCTATACCTGCCCTTTAAAAAAAAAATAAAAAAATAAAATAAAATAAAATAAAATTCTATCATTTAATCTCTTTTTGTTTACATTTCTAGTTTAAATGACAGCTCTCTTACTAATTACGGCTATCATAGAAACTACCACTATTCCAGATGAGTATCATTTTAAAAACTAGACTTCTTTGACAGGATCACTATTTGCTCAAAGACAGACAGATAGCTTGCACATTAATTTATAGATTCTATTGATTACCAAAGTAATATGATCTTTAAATGATGACATCCAAAGTATGGGGCAGAATTTATATCACTTAAAGTAATCATTCATAAAGTTGAATCTGAATTCCCCCTGTAAATATGAATTTTCATGTATGTCTTCTTATTTTAGTACCTCAGCCACTGAGCACAATAATGTGTCAAATGCTGAATTTTCTTACCTAATGGCATTCCCTCTTATACTTGGGTGAGATGTGGAGCTCCGGAGGCATAAACTGCGCAGAGTCACAAGGACTCTTGAAATGTTCCTAAGCCCGGCCCTGTGGACAATCACTACCTTGTTTCTCTTTGTATTTCAGTTGTAGTTTCTCTTTGCTCACAAGTAGTTGGGGTTAAGATCTAGTTTTGGTGAGGGATTTCCTAACCAGGTAAATAAAAACGCTTCTTCCTAAGTCCCTATGAGCATACCATGAGATTCCCCTGCAGAATGTAAAGAAAAATATATTAAATGATTTTAAAGAGATAATCAAATTAATAACAAAGGACACAATTTTGATAAAGACTATTTTATAGAAGGTATTATCAATATCAAATTACATTTAGATGTGGAAAAAAGCTATATACAGTCACTGGTTAAAGAAGTGCATGAATATTCATATTGGTCATTAGCCCAAGATTTTCCATTGGAAATTAATAAATTATACACAATGGTTTGTCTAATTGACTGGTTAGCTAGTCAAGTTTCAGAGTGGCTCAAAGTGAAACCTGGAAAGAAACAAAGGATAAAGGAGCCTATTGTATAAGGCTAACTAGTTTTGGGTTATACACAGATAACAGAATTAATAAGAATGTCTAAAGGCTATGAATTTAGCCTTCCTATTCACAATACCATCACATACATGGCTCCTTTATTCTTATTTAATATTTATTTAGCATAAATAAATATTATTTATTGGACATATTTCTAAGAAAATAAGCTTCACTTTGTGAAAAGAAATTTAAAGAAAAAATAACAGCGGAACCCCCTATAATTGATTTTATTTTTGCTTGCCAGTGGGATCTACCTCTGTTTGAAAACACCTGAAATTGTTTTATTTAACTCCCTTGTACTCAGACACATTTAGCAAGGATTACTGTTACCATTTATTAAGTGCCAAGATCATAGTCAATGAACGGGGTGGCCATGAGAACCTGTTAAGACTGAAAGTCAGGCCTGTTCCAGTTGGTCCAGCTAGTATAGCTGTTAAACAGGAGCTCAAAACAGGTGAGATCTGAGGCCACCGGCAGAGCTGAGATCCACAACGTGGATGGGTGGAGGCTCCTCACTGGAGGTGCTACTTCAAGACTAACAATAAGGGGCTGCTCATAGTCAGTGAAAAACGCTGAGGCCAAAGTTCTAGCAAAGCGTGCAGAGTCTACATACTAGCTTATTGTTAATGTTGAGTAGGATAAAAATTACAGGAAGTCATTAAAAAATCCTTTATTGATTTTTTTTATTTGACAAAATTTTGGTAGACCTAAGAAATTAGTATCAGATAAGATAATAAAATTTGGCTCCCTGAAAATTTCTCTATGCACTTCCTGAGACATTCCAGAGTCTTTACAGTTGTTTTCAGCTTTTTCCTTTTTCAGGTGGTAAATCAATGACTCTGAGGGCAGTGGCTTGATTTATGCTAAAGATATTTAAGCCAAAATGTTCAATACATAAGACTTTAACCAGGGCAATACAGCTTCTTTCAGCATAACTACAATGAAATTTTCCTCCAGGAAGATGTTCACCTGCTCTTCCAGGCTCCATCTACTTCTACTGCCTATGCTAGAGCTTTCCTCTGACTGTACTGTAACTGTTGTTTATGTGTTTTCTTCAGCTGTTCCTTGAAGGGCAAGGACTATTTCATTCATTTCAGTATACCCTGGGAAATAATGACATAATTAACATTTATTTGCTACTTAATATGACAGGCTCATTACATGTGTTTTCTAATTTAATTCTCACCCTATGAAGTGGCTAGTGTTATATATTTTTTTAAAGATTTATTTATTTATGCATATAAGCAGCGGGCAAGACAGGAGAGGTCTGCTGTGCCATGTGGGTTTCTCTTTGGCCGGCCAGGGATCGAACTCATGCTGCAGAGGCTGTGGATTGCTTCATAGTGCGGTGCTCAACCCCCTGCACCACCAGGGAGGCCCTGAAGTGGCTACTGTTATTATCCCCAATTTGCAGATGTGAAAACTAATATAGAGAGGTTATGTAAATTGTTTAAGATTATCCAGTGATGAAGCAAGAATTCGAATCATGTAGTCTGCATTAGGACCTGCTCTCAAGCATTTACTGGCTTAATTTCAATGTGTCAATGAATACATAAAAAATGAATTAATTTGCTTTACTACTGGAGTTCCTAGTGGGTTATTTTATTTATTGATCTAAGAATATGTTAAAAAAACGTATTCCAAATTCAGAATTTCTGTTAATAGAAATTCCAATTTCTGTTAACAGCTGCAATACAATTAAATTCTAAGACAGTAAATAAACATTAATAAAGTTGTCTTAAGTTGATGGATATCCATAGATTTATCTTCTGATAACTTTTAATAAATCTGTACTAAGACTACTGCAAAATATTTATGGTAACTAGAACAAATGGAAAGAAGTTTTATACTATTAAAAATTATTATAAAAATATTTTTAAAAAACTGATCTGCGGGTTTTATGAAAGTCAAAAAAAAAAAAGTGAAAAACAACAGTAAAATAAGCAGGCCATGTATACCTGACCTGAAAAACACAAATCAACATATACAGCCAAGTAGGAAAAAACAGTGATTGTAAAAAATTGACAACTCTCTTGTCTGAGTACTAGTAGACTATTGGGTTGTGCGACTCATGAAAAAAGAATTAAATATTATATCTAAGTCTGAAATTTGGTTTTGGGTTTCTGCTTTTGCTTCTATATATTTTATATATGAATTTTATTTAATATGCTAATTTAAAATGGGTCAAATTATCCTATCCCAAAAGTAAAACGTTTCTGGCCACCATCTTTAAAAAAAAATTTTTTTGTTCACATATATCCGTCATTTGTAGGTGTATATGTGTGTGTGTGTGTATTTATTTAACAAACAACCATACTTGTCCCTATAAACTGCTAAGATTTAGCAAGAGCTAACATTTATCAAGTGCTTAAAGAGGCAGTTACTATTCTAGGTACTTTTACATAGGTTACTTCATTTAACTTTTCCAGGAGATCAACTCCAAACAAGTAATATCATTATTCCCACTTTATTTTTTTTAAAGATTTATTTATTTATGCATACAACAGCTGGGGTACAGGCCAGAGGTGTGGGGAATGAGAGGATTCACCAGAGAGAGAGTGGGGAACAGAATAGGCAGATTGACAGAAGTACACTGCTGAGGGGAGCAGCGGGTGAGTCAGGAGAGGGCTGCTGCACCATGTGGGGACCTCCCTAGCTGGGGATCAAATTTGAGCTGCAGTGGCTGTGGATTGCTTCATAGGTTGTGTCTTAATGCTTTGTGCCACCAGAGAGGCCCCATTATCCCCACTTTATGGGAGGAAAACTGAAAGAGGGAGGACAGGTAGGCTCTTGGAGTCACACTGCTGATATGCTTGCTCTCGTGGGCAGCCTGAGATCAGAGCCTGTACCCTTCACCAGCAGGTTCTCCCCCAGAAACCTCCAAATAACAGAGTAAACAGCATCACAGATTAATCTTTCAGTTCTTTGATATGTCAATTGCCTCATAAGCACTTACTGGATGTTGGTCACGATCAAGAATTGTGCACACTACAGGCTGTGGTTTGGGAACTAGCTCTGCCTTCCTAGCTGTGTGAACTTGAGAAGTCTACAGAGCCTCACTTGCCTCTTCTATAAGATGATAACAATAGAGGATAACAATAATACCTCAAAGAATGAGGATGGAATATAATAAATTATCTATTCCAGGATGGCACACAACTATTATTATTACATAGTCCCTTGTCCTTGGGCAGCTGGTAGGAAGCGGGGGAAATCATGTAAAAAATTACAAACCAGTAGAGAAAGTT
Source organism: Talpa europaea (assembly GCF_964194135.1). NCBI lineage: Eukaryota > Metazoa > Chordata > Mammalia > Eulipotyphla > Talpidae > Talpa > Talpa europaea. The sequence goes on along the minus strand of NC_140082.1, from coordinate 29,267,170 downwards.
CCATGTGGAGGTCTAGGGCAGGGAGGGGAGAAGGAGGGGGGCGACCAAGGAAGGACAGTGTGGGAGTGTATGCAGGGAGGAATCACAAGAATGAATAGGAGTTAAACTGAGGAGAGGGTTCTAATTAAAGCCTAATCCTAGACTTTATTTTGTACTCTGTGCTCCATGCAAATGCACAAGTTTTGTCATTTGCAGACTAAATAACATTTATTGAGTACCTTTTATGTGCCAGACTTCAACAGGATTTTTCCATATGTTCTCTATCTTTTAGTGTTTACAACACTCTGAGCTATTGACATCACAGTTGGTTTTGATTAGAGCTCAGTTTTCTGTTTGAGCAGAATAATCCTTTTCATCAGCAATGTGGTCTACCTGCAATGGGCCCTCATGTTTAGGTTTGTGCCTGGATATGCAAATGTGCATTTACTTGGGTGATACCCCAAGTCACAGTATAAAAGGGATAACTTAATACACTGTGAAGTTTTTAAAGTTTTACAATAAAATTCATTGCTTCTAGCTCTAACCTTTCTTGGGTGCTTCAGGTGTCTAGTGAACATTTTGAGGATCCTAAACTTCCTTCTACTTCCCATCCAGAGCTGACAGCCTGCCTCTCTGTCTTTGCTTTTCCTTTTGCAGTTACAGAAGTCAGTACTGTCTAGTAAGAAACCTACGTTTCCAAGATAGGTATTTGGGAGTTACTTTCTACTGAGTCACAAAGTCCTCTGTGTGGGTACCTTCTAATGGCCTCATCATTCTTTCTCTTCAGGCTCACTGCTCATGTAAAGACCATCCCAATCTTTTCTGTTTGACTAATTTTCTGCCTCCTGGTCTCTTTGGTTTTAGAATCTTCTTTTTCCATCTCTCTTCTTATCCACATGTGGTTCTAGTTTGCACTCTAAAACACAGGTTTGATTATTGCCTCACCTGAAATTTGCAGTGGCTCCTTAGGGTTTACAAGATAAAGGCCAAGGGGCTGTTATGACATATTGGGGCTTTTACTAACTGGCCCCACTGAACTGGGGTGAAGGCCAGAGGTGCCACGGGTGAGAGGATTCACCAGAGACAGAGTGGGGAGCATAACAGGAGAATTTACTGAAGTACACTGCTAAGGGCAACAGTGGGCCATATAGGAGAGGTCTGTTGCACCATATGTGGGTCAGTTCTCTGGCCTGGATCGAACTCAGGCCGCAGCAGTGATAGTGCTGAGACTTAATCCCTAGGCCACCAAGGAGGCCCCTCCGTGGAGTTTTAAATAATCACTGCTACGAATGCTGGCCTGACAGCTGCTTGAGGATTTGCCCCACTCTTTAATTTTGGATCTAATCCTCCCAATAGTGGCTACTTTCCAAAGCTCCTCTCTAAATACTCAATTTCTATCTACTTATACCATATATATCCAACTACACTTTATTTTCTCCATTCTGTTTTATAAAATATTTCTTGTAAGATTATTATATTGATGACCCATCACCCAAGAATGCTGTCCCAGGGATGCATAGTCCAGCCTCATTAGTGCCAATGAACACAGTCTATTGACAAAATTTCTTTATCCAGTGATGGGACTCATTACAGGGTTCTCTAGGTTAGTTTTTGATGACTAGATGAATCAAATGGTATATCTGCTGAATAATGTACAGATAATGTATATATTTATACACAATTTTTGCTTTTCATTAGAAGCATGTTATTCTTCAAAGATAACACCTAGCGGAATTTTTATTAACAATTCTCAGTGTGCTCTATTAATTTAGCAGCTTTTGTTAGCAAAAACATCATTAATAAAAATCAATTATTTTTATTTGGCATACAAATAAAATTATTTTACTGAAATTGGTAAACATTAGAAAAATTCTATTCTATTTCACTAATGTCCATATAGCCTTTATCAGATCTTCCTCAATTTATCTCTGAAGTATACACTTGGAGCTTATAAGTAAAAAAAAAAAAATTAAAGAGAAAGTTCAATTATTAGCATTATATCAGCACCTTAAGGAGGTGATTTATAAACTCAACTAATTACTCCTGCTCCATCAATACCTAACAGAAAAAACTACTGAGAAAGTTCAAGAAAAGAATAAAGTATAATGAAAACTGCTTAATACTGAAAGTATTTGTTATGAGATAATTGACTTCAGTTTCCAAATACATGTTCTGCATAAATTTTGAAACCTAGGACTTTAGATGTAATAACAACATTATATAACCAAATAAGCTGACTTGTCTGGGGTAGAACATTATCATCATTAATAATTTTTTAAAATTAAGTTTTCAGTCTAAAAGAATTTCTAAACAATTGCAGCATGTGTTCATTAACAAGAAAGCAAATAAGAGCATTTTAATGTCAAGGACTGGATAAAAATTCAAATGATTTTCTAATCTAAAGTCACAAAATAACTATTTTTGTTGCCTCCTATTATTAAAGACTCAATGTGGATATATGCCAGCAAATTATATTCCTGTAATTTGAAAGGGAACACTTTATAAAAATAGCAATTTATTTCTTGTTTAAAGTTTAAAAGGTAGGGCCAAACTCCAATCCTATATAGGCCTGTGGGAGTTCTCAGCAGGATTCTCATCCTATGCAGTCTGATAATAATAGATCACTCATTCTTGTTTATTTTAAGAACTCTCCCAACAAGTTGGAGTTCACAACATCAATGTACTTAGATAAAGATATTGTAAATAGGCTATGCAGGTGCAAATATAGCAATTATTCAAGAAATCAGTTTATGCTCATATGAGTATAAAATGGCTAGTCAGATGGCTATCTTAGATGTCATCCAACATCTTTTGGACTGCAACAACATTCTAGCTATAATATTAAAATAGAAAAACCTTTGCAGAACATTAACCTATCATTATACAGAGTAAATGGCACGGCTCTGCAACCTAATTAGCAGTGTAGCTTGCATCTATAAAATAGAATTAGCACTACTGCTCTTTTTTTATTATTAGTTTGTGTTTCTAGAAAGGTGTGACCTTATCTGTAAGGTTCTGTTCATTTATGCCCATCTACAAAGGATTTAATTATGTTCTTTTAGCTTCCTAAACTGAGGAAATTGAAAACGGCCACTGCAAAATTAAAAATGTTAAAGGAATTAGTGAGGAGATTATTTACTCCATCACCCTTCTTCTTTCAGAGACAAAGAATGAAAACATGTTTAAATAAATAACGAGTAAGGTTTTCAGAAGAGAAAATTCTAGGTATTTACCAGTACTTTTCTCTTTTCCCATGTGTATTCTTCAAGTTTTTCTAGTGTTTTTGGGCAGAGTAAGTTAAGAGGAAAGTGTATTCATACTATAAAATTCCTAAAAGTTATATCACGTTAGTGTCAGTAGCTAGAAAATATCTACTTACATCTGAGGAAGGTGATTCGAGAACAATGCCAAATCCTAGGAGGTGGTTCTCCTCAGTAGAGCTGCATTCGGTGGTCTGGAAACCAGACTGCTCAGAGGTAATTGATGTCGTCTTCTCAGTTTCTAACACACTGGGCTTCTGTTTCACAGTAAGAGGCTCAACAGTCTTTGGGGGCACTTTTTTCTTTTTATTTCTCTTGCGTGAGACAGCAGTTCGCTGGGAGCACATAAGGGAAATTGGGGGTTGTTGTCTGTTTTGGGTTCCAACTGTGAATTAAACAAAAATATGGTACAGGCACTTGTGTCTAACTTAGAAAAACTATCACCCATCTATCCACATGTCCCACAAGCTGAGCCTGAAATGAGGCTCGTGAAGGATGAAGCACCTCAGGTGCAGGACCTGAGGATGACCACATGGAGGCTTGGGGACACTTTAAAGTTCAATGGCAGGAAAACAACCAATAGAAAACTCTGCTCCAAAGCAGGTGAGTAATCATACTGTACCACTGCTGCTGGTTCAATGGAAGGAAAAGATGCTGAACTGTGAGGAAACATTTGAGCATGATATTACAAATGGCATTACATTCTGATATGAATGAGAACTCTGGAAGGTACAAGTCTATACTTTCCGGTAAGCCAATCTTAGGAATATTCCAGTTATCATTTGAGAGGAAACTACTTGGTGGCTAATAGCCTCACAAATGCCAAGATTGACAAAGACAAACATTTGGGCAAGACTAACAAGAAACAGATGATTCTACAACAGAAATCAGTAAGCATGTGAGGAAAGCTTGCTGGTCACTTATCAGGTCCAGTAAGCCCTTCCTTTCCAAACCAGTATTGTCCGCTCATCAATCTCCATAGCACTATGCTACTGGATGGGAGCAGGCCATGTCATGCCTTGGTTTTATGGAACTAAATCAAGGGAATAATATAGTTGTGTGCAAGTGAAGCAAATTAATAAAACCTAGAAACAGTCTGAGCTTCAAAAATGAACACAGTCAACATGGGCTAAGCACTAAAACTGAATATGTACTTATGGAAATCAAGGTTGGTAATTATAATTTTCACAGATACACCTTGAGAAGGAATGTTTGCTAACCATTGAACAATACTCTGATGGGAAGATTAATAGGAAAATATAGCACTATTATTTAAATCTTCATGGATTAATATGGCTTGCTAAATAAGGCCATGTGATATGCCTGCTTTTTGACAGAAATACACTTGTAAATATAAGCCAAATGAAAACTAAACATCTTTAAACATCTTTAAATACACATAAATATGGGATCATTTCCTATTCATCTGCAAATACAGAATATTTAAACTTGAACTTGATGTTTCCATCTCAAGATTGGAAAGAAATATATAAATAAATATCAGAAACATATGAACACTGAAATTTTTTTAAATCACCGTGCAGTAGTTAGTGTAGCTTTCTGATTCTTGGCCTTGGTTGCACATTAGGCTCAAATCCCCTAGAACTTTGCCTAAGCCTCATCCCAGACTAAGTGAACTGGAATATTGGGGGTGAGTCTCAGGCATTGGAATTTTTTTAAGGCTCCTCAAGTGATTCCAACGTGCATGCCAGAGAGGAGATCTTTTCTCTCTGTTCTGACTTTTCACTCAATACTAGTTATCCATCCCCAAAGTCAAAAGGACAACAGAAGCAATTATGAATATGGGGTAGTATGCAAGCCTCCAGATTCTAAATTAAAAGTGGAGATGTTTTTGGATTTAAAAAATGCAGGGACTATCTGAGCTTTCTCCTCCTGAAAGCTTCGGCATAGCCCTGGTCTCTTATATCCAGACCTTATCACTTGATCTTATCCCTAGTTTTCTCCCTAAAGTAAAGGTGAATCTTTCTAAATATAATTTAAACCTAAGTCTTATAGGCAAAAAAGCTTAAGTAAATCTACCCACACAACACAAATTCTTAAGTTTAAGAAAATTAAAGAAGAGTAATTTATTCAGTTTATCCTTTCTGCTATCCTACAGCTTTGGAATCGTTTACTGCCCTAATCTGTAAAGGTTCAGAAAAGAAAACATGGTGACAAAGTGGCATTTACTTAATAGATTCTAAAAAGGCTGCAGTCAAGGATTTAAATGGTTGCAAATTGTAGCTTGCCATTTCAGTAGTAAGGAGCTTAAGTAACAAAATAAATCATTACAATTTCATATGCATAATTTCTTAAGTGCTAACAAATTCGTCCTCTGAGAGAAGAATCCACACATAATGAAGTAACCTTTCTTTCTGAGCTTCTTATTTAGGGGATGTTAACCTTTGCCAGGTTAAGAAGAATACAGATTATCATGGCAGAACAAGGTGAGTCAAATGCTAACTTGCCTGACCAGAATGCTTATATTTTTTAGCTTGGGATCAACCCAAATTCTTACATAAAGTTAGATATTGCTTTTCAGAGAGTCTTGCTCACCTTGCTTTTATGTAATCTTGGCAAACTGATATGTCCATGTTTTAAACAGCCTTTTGTGTCAAAACCACATCATTGAATAATAAAAGTTTACTAGAATTCACTAAATGGCACCAAGTATAACTTCTGAACGCTGACCTTCCTGAATACCTTTACTGTGAAAGTGCGGGGATGCCAGCTCTAGTAAGACCATGGTGTCCACTCACTGAGCAGTTCCCCTTGACAACAGGGGATGCTTAATAAATGAATATTTCCTGTACCCATGACAAAAGGTTCTGGGCTTTTTTACCAATTGTGGAGATTAGAAAACAAAGTAAGCACAATGAAGACCTAGATATCCAGGCGTCTAGGAAATGCTTCATGGGCTTTATCACACTGAAGAAATGGCTCCTTTGCATTTATTATTTCATTGTTTTGAAAGTAGCCCTTTGAGTTATGGGTTTTAATGTACCAGTAACAGATGAGAAACCTGGGGTTCAAAGAAGTCACATCCACGAGAAGAAAGTGAGATTCTGGGTCCCAACTAAGAATTCCTACTCTTTATGGTCTTCACCTTGTCTAACAGGAGTGAGAAAAAGACACCATGCAAATAAAGAAGACAAGTAAGTGGGGTTTTTGGGCTTCTCCATCCTGAATATGAAGGAGAAAAGCCATAAGCAGAATCTGAGGAACAACGTTGACTCTCATGCTCCTGAATATCTTCACTGTTGGAGCCCACACTTCCTAGAGGGTTCCTTCACATACACAAAGTTGTCTGCTTCCCTACCATCACGCCAAGCCCCAGAGGGACTTGCACAGAGAGTAAGGATTATCGAGATGCATGTAGCACCTCAGAAGGTAAGATGAGTCAGCCTCAGTTTCTTTCCTGAGGTGAAACTCCTTGTTGATGCACATTAGGAAAATGAGCTGAAAGAACTCTGCCTACCTTCATGTATAATTGTTTCAAAATTTAATTAGCTGACATTCACAAAGTCCTAGGAGAGCATGGGTGAGGAATATGGAGCACATGAACCTCAGTACATGAGTAGTATGATTAGCAATAAAAAATTTATTAGATTTGGCAAATCTGAGAAAAATGGATACCTGAAGAAGCACAGCATGACAACTGGGTGGGGAGAACTAAATAATAGAAACTTAATAAACATCCCAACTGAAGATGTCAGATAAAAATCAAAGGCCTCAATCTGAGGCCCGATTTTTGTACCTGCTTGAATTTGCATTAACTTCCGCATGGTCTTGAGTTCTTGGAGAATGGCCTGCAATGTTGACTGGCAGTTACAAGTACAGCAGTTTGATCCAACTGACGAATTCACCACTGGAAGTTCTCCTAAGCACGAAAGAAAAGAATGACATATTCCAAACAACAAGATTATAAAGAGGGGAGGGGAAAAAAGGTGTCTCAACAGGATTTTGAAGCATGTGCAATTATTATAAGACTGTGCCTAAGGAAAACGTACCCAATAATTTCACAATCTAAATTTTGGGGTCTGACTTGATCTAATTATCCAGCCTTCTATATTGCAAGGTGCATGCTGATTCGCGGGGAGGCGGGGTGGGGGGAGATGCTTGCAAGATTGTGTGCACACAACGCATGGTCACAGCAGGCACCCTATTGTCACACCAGGTCACCGCCAGCAATACCATAAAAATTCACTAGAAACACACTCAGGCTATTTTGCACCAAAAAACTAGCCCTAAGAACAGCTTTACAAAAAACAAAACAAACAAACAAACAAACAAAAAAACACCAAAAAACCCACAACAACAAAAAAAAACCCTGTGAGCCGCCTATGTTACAAGATTCATATTAAGAATTGAATGTCTATTAAAAAATAGTCTGGCTTTACACCTGGTATTTCAAAAGTTGAGAACTGGGAACACATTAAAACTTGTAGAACACTCATTGGGTGTGGTATGTAAGGGGTGAGGGAACATCAAGGGTGCAGGGAGTATGGATTGAAACTTGATGGTTAGAAGGTATTCTCCAACTTAACAAAGGAGATCCTCCTACATCATTTTTCCATTCCTATTTCTTACTATTCCCTCACCTTACTCTCTTTTTCACTGTTTAAATATAATCTTTTCTTTAATGAAACTATCCTATTCTCTTTCCCTTACAAGTAAACAGATATCTTCCTATTGTCCTCAGAATAAAATGGAACAGTTGGGAAACCACTCTTTCAGTAGCATTGCCTCCAGCATCAGACCTGTCCACATTACCATGAGGTGGAGCGGTGTGAGAGATGACCCTCACTTACGTTTGTTTGTGGGTGAAAGAGGTAAATTCAACGGTTTTGGTCCAATTCTATCTTTTATTGTACATTACATATAATTTAAATGTCTTATTTGTAAGGCCTTATTTGTAGATACTATAAAAAAAAGTTGCCCCAGCAAAACTACGAAATATCTAAAGATAACTTACTATTGTGGTGTAGCACAATTATTTATGCTCAAGGTTGTAACAAATGGTGATGTAACAACTTTAAAATTGCAAATAATTCCAATGAAATACCAGATTAGTCATAGTTATATATATAATGCATTTCTATTGAAAAATACACAAACAATAAACACAAAAAGATCTATTTTCAAATAAAGTATGAGGGAATATATGTTTGTAACTTGCAACATTAATAACATTTTCCAAAGTAAATTCACCATCTTTGTTATATGCCAGAAAATACAGCAATGTTTACCCCACTCAAAAATGTGGGCTTTCCTAACTTCATATATTCCTAGGAGTATTTTGTTTCCCCTATTGTTTCTTCCATGGCAGAAGAGCTAGGAGGGCCTTATAGAATATTTCTAGTCACTATCCTGAGTACTATTTTTATCATTTTTAGAGGACAAAACCAACCCTTTTCAGCTTGTTATAAATCATTTTCTAATTTTAAAGAGAACTGACTTTTTATTTTATGGAGGAGTCTTTAAAGAGCCATCTCCCTCTAACCTGGAAACAGGCCAGCGAGTGAATTTGATATTGGCTTATGTAATATTGAAAGAAAGAGAAGACACCCATCCATCTCCTGTGGTCCCTCACTGGCTCATCAGCAGTGTCTCAGGATGGTTTTTCAGGCCTCTGAACTGGTTACTTACTATAAATTGCATTTTAAAAAACCTCTCCAAAACAGCTGTCTTTTTCTTGAAGGATAATGAATAGGAAAAAAAAAATCCTTAACTTTTCAAGGAAACCGAAAATGCATTCTTACTTTTTTCTTGTTGTCTTGTGAAAACTGTAAACCTGTACATCTATAATTTATAGAACAAGCAACATCCAGTGTCACTGGATGGAATATTAAAATAACTGGAAAAATCAAGTTTTTTCCTTAAACTTTGAAAAATAATTTGCTATTTGATTTTTTGCTTAAAAATTAGAAATTTACATTAAGGACATTTAATTTAAAGGAATAATTTTCAACTTTAATGAAGCAAGTTATAAAACATGGATCATTCGGTTCTCTGGCTACAGTGTGAGGCTGAGGGAGGTGTCAATGGGATGACAGGAAAAGCCCTTCCACTGTGACTCTTCTGATCCAGGAGAAAGTGAGGGCAGAAGCAGGAGGGTAAGACCAAATGACCAGCAAGTCACTTTAAATGACAAAGGGAAGCTCTTTCTGCCTAATGTTCAGTCTTTTGTGACAATAATATCTGTATACCAACAAATGATAGCTTTAATTTCTTAAACTCTCTACTAAGAAATCATCTGTTCTAATATGGAACTTCCAGTTTTTTCTGCTTCTTAATCTTGTTTTTTTCAGACTCCTCAACCTTGTCTACTCTGTTTTCCCATTCTTTTAAATTAACTCAGCTAGGGAATGCGATTAAGGGAGGGGATAAAACATACACTGTATTAACTCAAGGAACATGCTGAATACTTCTAAATGAAACACATTTGGACAAGCCCCCACGAGAGCATTCTGAATACTGATAAGGACAACCATACCATTGGAGCTCACGGCAGGGTGGGGCTGAGTCTGGAAGGTTCTAGAGCGGGTACCATACTGCCCTGAGAATTGCCCACTTTGGGGTGGTAGCTCATTCCACACACCACGTGAAGGAGGGTGGAGGCTTTGCGGGGTCTCAGCAGAGGAGTTCAAACGCTGAGGCCAGATGGAATCCAAATCCTGGGGTTCTTCTTTGAGTTTTTCTCCTTCCTTGCCAACACGCTGGTATATCCTCCCAGTGCTGTCATTCAGTAACCTTCTCATTCCTGTAATTTGTTTTTTAATTTCCATGCTTTCATCTCCTAATGGAAACAAGGCCAAAGACAGCACTATAAATTAGCAAGAGGAGAAATAATCCAACCCCCCCCAAAATAATCTTTTTTTGAAAATGGGAAAGATTATTGATTTTGAGTGTAAACCTGGAGAAACTTGAAAATTCCATGAAAATTAAAGGCACGAAGAGATGATCTGAAGAAACTGAACATATTCCTGGTGCGTATGATTTTAACCTCTTTTTTAAAAGATTTATTGATTTATGCATACAAGAGCTGGGGTACAGGCCAGAGATGCAGGGTGGGGGTGAGAGAACTCACCAGAGACAGAGTGGAGAGCAGCACAGGCAGATCTACCAAAATACACTGCTGAGAGGAGCAGTGGATGAGACAGGAGAGGTCTACTGCACCATGTGGGTAGCTCCCTGGCCTGCCAAGGATCAAACTAGAGCTTCAGAGTGCTGAGACTTACCCCCTTGCACTACCAGGGAGGCCCCATTTCAATCTCTTTCTGACTAAATTCTCTTATGACAAAAGAGATTTGTTTCCTGAGTTTTTCATCTGGGATGAACTTTAAATTCCCTCTTTGGAAATGTTTTCTAAGTGAAGGTCATAGGAAAACAGGCTGGGACAGAAGGCCATAGAAGGGACTACAGAGCTGAAATCCTCTGTGGAATCAGCCACAGTCATTCACTTGGGATGGAAATCAAGGTCGGGAGTGGGGGAGCTCCTCCCCATCCACTCAAGTCAGATGCTAGTGCCAGGGAGAATGTGTGGCATTCACTGGGATGCAGAGCTATGCCAGGATGGGCTGTGGCACAGTCACAGAACCACTAACAGATGCACTCTCATATGACATATGAGAGTGATCATCCCCTGAGAGGACAATGTAGGAACAGAGGGAACTGTGGCAAGGGGAGAGACTTTGTCCTTTATGGAGCCCTCAGGGGAGATGCCCCTTGGCACTGTGCCTTAGGCCAAAGGTATCCAGGGGTCCTGCTCACTTCAGATACCTGGCTGCATGAGTACTTGAGAGGGAGTACTGCCCCTGCCCTGTCCTGCCCAGATCAAATCCAGGGCCACCTCTACTTTGTAACTGATTGCAATTATGGTAAAAAATACATAAGCTATAATTTACCATCTTAATCATTTTTAAGTACACAGCGTAGTAAGGTATATCTATATTATCTCTATAACTTCTGCATTAACATATTTTTAAGATTCTTTTTCCTTTGAGGTATTTTTTAAGATATCTTTGTGCTACAGTGGGGGTACTTAATAAATATTAAAGATGACTAAAATTATGCAAGTATAAAGATGCCAGTATCTATTAGGAGTCACTTCAAAGACAATATCTTCTTAAATTGTGCATCAGTCAGTATCTTCATAAAGATTAAGAGAAGTAGATTCCCCCCCTTTAATCGGGGTGTTAAAATAAGTCTTATGCCAGGGTAAGTATACACACTCACATTCACTCTACGGAATGCTTGAAATTTAAACTATGAGAAAAGAAAAGGCCAAGAGAACATAGCTATTAGGAAAAACATAGCCCTTGCAAATAAATACAGCACATTTAATATCATGCTGTTTTAATGCACTTGGCATCATATAAGTCAGATTTCTCTGCAGAGCTGGTAGCTGTACAATGAATCTAGGTATTTTGTGCCATCAGGTTAGCTGTCTTTTAGCTATTGAATACATGAACACAGTATTGACCATAAGGAGACTTTCATATACTGCTTTGAAATAAGCATCTTCAATTTTTAAAATAATAAAAATATTGATCCTGTCTTTAGTGTCTAACAGGGGGCCTCCCTGGTGGCCTAGGGGTTAAGTCTCAGCACTATCACCACGACAGCCTGAGTTCAGTCCCCGACCAGGGAGCTAACCCACATATGGCACAGCAGACCTCTCCTGTCTCACCCGCTGCTCCCCTCAGCAGTGTATTTCAATAGATCTGTCTGTTGTGCTCCCCACTCTGGTGAATCTTCTCACCCCCTGCACCTCTGGCCTACACCCCAGTTCTTCTATGCATAAATAAATAAAGAAAGAAAGAAATAAAGAAATAAATAAAGAAATCTTAAAAACTAATAGGGGTGAACACAGAAGTGACACTGACTTCTAAATATGCAATATTACAATGTGTTGGCATATGCATGGGAAGAGAAAAAACATTTTTATATCAGACACCTATGAACATGACAATATAGAAATAATAAATAATCCCAGATTTTATGAGAATGAATGACCAAGCACAGGTTAAACAATGCGGAGCAGGCACAATTCACACCCTTTCAAGATGTCTGTGGAAAAGGCTGTGTCTGAAAAAGTTCTGGGAGGAATTCTGAACGATAAATCTATGGGTAAATGTGATGTTAAGCTGCAACATCCAAACATACTTTCCTGACTAGTTAACAGCACAATTTGGGCGAGAAGCAGCTTGGTTCCTGCAGGGTTTTATTCTCAGTCCTTTAGATCTGGGACATCACACAGGCATCAAAGGCTGTGGCACACTGATCTCAGGTGGCACTGGCTGGCGCCCACTTCTCCTCTCCTCCCGCTCCCTGGCAGAGCTGCCCCTGGCTAAGTCACACTCTGCTGGGTTCTTGAGTCAGTGCCAACTTACTTCTCCACACAAACCCTGACACATCACAGGGAAAGGGATACTGTCTTTTCAAAGGTTCCACCTCTCATCTGGTGATTGAATTCTCTGTTAACGCCTAAGAATTCCTCTTTAGGGAGGAAAAAAGTCATGACAATGTGGGAACTTTCTACGAACAAATCTGTGTTGTTGCGATGTCCATTTTATAGTTCCAGACCTTATGCCTCCGAAAATTCACAAGACTGAAAATACAACTTGGATTTTGCTGTTGAACACCAGATTCTAAGTCAAGGAAAGACATAAAAGCATAAAGGGAGATTCTCACTGTGGGCTGCTCCCATGATGTTTAGAAACATTTGGTTAAAAGTCAAAACAAAATCAACAACAACAACAACAAAAATACAAATGACAACAACAACAACAAAAAAAATACAAATGACAACAACTTGTGACCAGGGCACCAAGGAGGCAAAGCCAATGCTGCGAAGGAGGGCAGCAGAAGGGCCAGGCGTTGGCCTCACTCGGCAGGGAGTGCTCAGGCTTGAAGACTGCAAGGATGTTATGAAGGTCAGAGAACGGCAACAGTACAGAAGTCAGTGATAGAAAAGGGAAGATTGTGGGAAGGCTGGAGAAGGGCTAACAGGAAAATTTCTTAGAAGAGACAAACATCCTGTAGGAAAGCTGAGGTGTACCATGGTCTCCGGCGTCCTGAGTTGCCTTCCTTTAGGCAAAGGGGCAGAGAGGGAGCCAGCCTTGAAAACAAGCCTGGGCAGGAGGTCCCAGCTGTCAGTTACACAAGCAAGTGAAGATGGGGTCTGGCAGAGAGAGTTAAAGCATTTCCTTGTACATTTGGGACAGAGGGAGCAGAGGGTCAGAAATTACATCACATCAGCCTAAGGAAGAGGCTCACCATCGTGTGAGCTGATGCCACGGACCCCGCCATCATCCATCCTTTTTCCTGAACAGCAGCTCTGTGTGCTCGGAGTTTAAGATTCATAAGAAGTGGCAAGTGATGAACTTTAAACACACAGTGAAGTTATATCCCATTAGGCCTTACATGCCAGGCTAGGAAGAATTATTTTACACTGGAGATACTAGAGTATTACTCTCGATAATTTTAAATGCACTATCTCTTTTAACATAACGGTAGTGAATAATCAGTTCATACTTTAGGAAAAAATATAATGGCAAAACCATGGTGTGGAGAGAACAAACCAGTTCTGCATGAATGACAATGACTGTTGGTACTATGACTGGGGAAAGGATGGAAAGAGGGACATTTACGAAGTTTCTATTTTTTATTTTTATTTTTATTTATTTATTTTTTATAGAGGCATGCTTTATTTATTTGTTTGCTGGTTTTTGTTTTTGTTTGTTTTGTTTATACATGCACTGGGTACAGTCAGAAGTGCAGGAGGGAGGGTGAGAGAATTCACCAGAGCCAGAGCGGGGAGCAGAGCAGGCAGAAGGACCGAAGTACACTGCTGAGGGGAGCAGCGGGCGGCAGGAGAGGTCTGCACGCCATGTGGGACCCTCCTCCGGTGGCCGGGGAGCAGCCGGGGATCGAACCGGCGCCGCAGAGGCCGCGCGCAGTTTCGCAACCCAGCGCTCAACCGCTGCGCCACCGGGGAGGCCCCCATTTATGAAGTTTCATCAGATATACTTGGTGATCAAGTGGGAATGGGGCCAGGAGTAGTGACCGAGAAGAATCAAAAATAATGCCAAGATTTCTACCTTGGGTGACTAGGTGGATGGTAACACTAGCCAGAGAATTAGGGAAAGAAGGGTAGAGGTATATGGGGATCTAATGAGTCTAGTTTGGATGAAGAAAATTTAGACAATAAGGAGGCAACTGACATGCAGCTGTGGGTACACAGGGTTGACGATGCAGTTCTGTGGCACGTAGCAGTCACCGTGGTCAGAAGCCCATCATCTCAACACCTTGCTCCTCTTACCGCGTGATCAAACCATAGTCGGTAACTCACCACAAAAGAATGGATTACAAGAATTTTAAAGAACTGAGACAATTCTAGCCCTTATTACCTCTGAAAATTCAGTATTGTTCAACTTTTACTACAGTATCATGTTCAGTTTTACACTATTTAAAGAGGTTATTGAGGTCCTCCCTGGTGGCACAAAAGATTAAGTCTCAGCACTATGAAGCTCCCGGCAGGCACTGCAGCACGAGTTCAATCCCTGGCCAGGGAGGTGACCCACATAGTGCAGCAGACCTCTCCTGTCTCACCTGCTGCTCCCCTCAGCAGTGCATTTCAGTCAATCTGCTTGTTCTGCTCCCCACTGTCTCTGGCGAATCCTCTTACCCCCCGCACCTCTGACCTGCACCCCAGCTCTTGTATGCATAAATATATAAAATAAATCTTTAAAATAAATAAAGAGGTTATTGAGAAACCTAAGGAGACAATGAAATGTTAACAAAAGATGAAAAGAACAAGGGACGGTTAAAGGAGTTGGGTTGTTCTGTTGAGAAATAATGGCTATTGAGTGACTTAATAATCTTCAAATATACTATGTATGAGTTATTATGAGTAGGACATTTTCTTTCTCAATGAGGAAAAAAATGGATTGAAACTGTGGCTACCAGGCAGGAGGTTGGGCAACAGATAGTCTTAGAGCTGACTTTTTTAGTTCATAAATACTAGGCCAGATGCAAAGTATCTGAAAAGATAAGCAGATGAAGTGACAATAAGACTACTTTTCCCAGGGCCTCCCTGGTGGCACAGCGGTTGAGCGCTGGGTTGCGAAGCTGCCGGCGACCTCTGCGGCGCCGGTTCGATCCCCGGCTGCTCCCCGGCCACCTGAGGAGGGTCCCACATGGCGCGCAGACCTCTCCTGCCGCCCGCTGCTCCCCTCAGCAGTGTGCTTCGATCTTTCTGACTGCTCTGCTCCCCGCTCTGGCTCTGGTGAATTCTCTCACCCTCCCGCGCTTCTGACTGTACCCAGTGCATGTATAAACAAACAAATAAATAAAAAACAAACAAACAAACAAAAAAAAGACTACTTTTCCCCCTGAGATGATGAAAAAATTCTAGAAATGGACAGTGGTGATGGTGTCACAACACGTGAATATGACTTGAAAAAAGGGATGTGTTAAAACTCCTTTTATTTTTCAGGTAATGACATGTTGAAACAAAAAAAGTTTAATTTATCACTGAAAAATATTAAGATGACAAGGATTTACACTAAAGGGTCCAAATAGTTCCTCTCAAATACTAGGAGAAGATGGCATGGGAGCCATGTTATAGAAGAGACTGAACTGCAGTCTGTCAACTGGGCATTGGGAGGACAGGCAGAAAAAAACCTGTGCCGCAGGTTTCTGTACCCAAGTCTCAAAGCACGAGTCTAAAGCTCAGGAATGTGAAGTAAAACTCTGTGCTGTGAGAGGACTAGAGGTAGCACCCTACTCCAAGCCCATGTGGACATACAGATGCTATCAAGGTCTCACCTGCCCGAGGGACAAAAGCTGTATTTACACAGCACATGCAAGACTGAGATTCTAACTCAGCAAAAAAGGTCTGAAAAGCATTCATTCATAGAACAGAGCCATGGCTTCAAGAAAGTCCTGTTCTCCCCCAATGCACTCTCAAGTGGGACCCCAGTAAAGAAAGAACAACAAAGCATGATTGAAGAGAGTATACCAGAATCCAGATTTCTGGGACAGTCTCTGGAGAATTCCCAGGGTACCATACAAACATAATCTAAATGCCGCTGAGAAGGCAAGAGGAAAAGTGTGGCTAAGCTATCACATCACGTTTAAATCAATACCACGATAAGGGGTATGCAGGCAGCACATGCACTGTCATAAGTCTGAGTACCCTGTAAAACTGAAAATTATAGGTGGAAAATAAGCAGCCCGATGAATACTTGGCATTTACATAGACAGGACAACTAAATTCCTTTTAGATCTATTTAGAAAATACCAGGTTCATTCATCCATTCAAAAGATATTTATTGTATTACTACTAAGTAAGAGATACTGTGTGACTAAAAAAGAGAAACAGAAAAAAAATTCAAAATACAGTCTTTCCTTTGCAGAGGTGTATAGTCAGCATGAGAGACAGCTCTGAGAACATGAAGGCTCTCTTCTAAGGCCTGGAAGAGGCATGGATCAGGGCAGGAAGAGGAGGCTTTGTTTAATCAATGCTAAGGACGTAAAGTTAGGACAGGTACTAAGACAAAATGCCATGGAGTCTCTCTGGAAATAGGTCTTTTAAAGCAAAAAAGGACAAAAAAGATGTTGAGAAAGCTCTAAAAGGCCAAATGAACAAAGAAATAGCAGGAAATGGGTGAAGGATCAGCTGTTCTCAAATGGGCTG
The DNA here is from genome assembly GCF_964194135.1 of Talpa europaea. Taxonomy (NCBI): domain Eukaryota; kingdom Metazoa; phylum Chordata; class Mammalia; order Eulipotyphla; family Talpidae; genus Talpa; species Talpa europaea. The sequence goes on along the minus strand of NC_140082.1, from coordinate 29,250,226 downwards.
TCAGGCTGTTTTTCAATGCTTCCCTCAAATAACACCTACAGACCAAGGAGAATAAACAGCCATGAGAAGTTTGGGGGCAAAGTCGTAAGAGGGAAATAAGGAACAATTTTCTCTAGTTGTCCTTATGTTTTATCTTAAAAAATAAATGCAAATATTGCACTCTGCCCCAACCACCTAACGGTGGAACAATGCTGGATACCTACAGTTGTATATCTGCCATCCTAAAAATCACTGGCCAGCCTGGAAGGGTGGCTGGGCCATAGGAGGTAAAGGGTTGTTGCTTTTAAGTCAGGCTTTCAAATGTCTCCGGCTATATTTCCTGGGAATATCTATGACTGAAAGGCAAAACCAAGAGATACATGATAAATGCCTTGGGCACTGCATAAATAACCAATGTTTGGGGGATCAAGCTGAAGAGGTAATTTTAAACTGGGAGGATTATGGCCAGCTTCATGAAGATGGGAAGATATGGGCCAGTCAATAAAAGATGGCCAGCATTTCTATAGGCACCTTTGGAAAAAGAAGGAACAGCACTCAAGGAAGATTAAGGGGAGAGGAAAACGAAGTGGGCAATGGTAAACTGACTCAATTGGAGTTAAGGTCTGAATGGACAAATCTGAAAACAGAAGGTCTTGAAATTCTGAGAGGAAATGAAAGTATTTCTTAAGAGACTGATATGACAAAACTAGAAATGTCCAACCAATTCAAAGGGTTTATCTACTAATCTTTCCCAACTGTTATTATATCATGGAAAACTAATTTTTATTTTACAATAAATACATAGTATTGCCCAAATAAATGTTCCCTTGATGTGTAACTCCAGCTGTCAAGAGATCAGGTTAGAAGCCACCATTTCAAGTAATGTTTTAGAAAAAATGGAGCTGAAGAGTTAAAACCCCAAATATATTGGATGGTCAATGATGAAGATACATATCAGCAATGGAAAGGACATGAAGATGTAATTCACAAGAGAAATATTTCAAATCTTGAAGATGTAGGCTCGCACTCACTGTCACCTGCTGTTGGTAGGGAAATTTTTTGGAGGAAAATTTGGAAATTCTACTTATAGGAATTTATCCTACAGAAATATCTGAACAAATACCTATGACACATGTACAAGGATATTCACTGAAGCATCATCTTACTAGTGAAATGTTGGGAACAATCCAACCATTTATCAATGGAGCATTCGATGAATGAATTATGGTGTATCAGTATAGTGAAATTATGTGTATCTTTACCTATCCGTAAGGAATGAAATAAGTCTTTTAATATTCATTTGAAGGTATGTACAAGATAAACTGTCAACTCTGTGACAGCTGAGATCATGATTATTTTATTAACTACTGGATAATGAGGGTTAACTGCCTGGCTCAAAAAACAGGCACTTGGGCCTCCCCGGTGGTGTAGCGGGTTGAGCTCTGAGCTGTGGAGCTCTCCGAAGCCTCTGCAGCATGGGTTCGATTTGCAGCTGGCCAGGGAGATTCCCAGATGGCATGGCAGACCTCTCCTGTCTCACCCACTGCTCACCTCAGCAGTGCTTTCAGTCCTTCTGCCTGTTCTGCTCCCCGCTCTGTCTCTGGTGAGTCCTTTCCCCTCCCGTGCCTCTGGCCTGTACCCCAGCTCTTGTATAGAAATGAATAAATCTTTAAAACAAACAAACAAAAAACCAGGCACTTAATTTGTGTGTAATAAATGGACATTTGTTTTAGGGAAAAATGTCGCACAACCTTAAATATCATAGTTCCAGCTTCCTTTTTTGTAACAAACAGTCTTTTTTTTTACACTATTTTGAATAGTGGTTAACACTGGAGAGTATGATTGGGGAAGGATCTTTTACATTTTACTTTATATCTTGTTTTCAACTTTAAAACAAGAAAAATTAAAATTGTCTCCAACAATTTTAACTTAAAAAGTTTTTAAATAGGGCTTCCCCGGTGGCGCTGCGGTTGAGCACTGGGTTGCGAAGCTGCCCGCAGCCTCTGCAGCGCTGGTTCGATCCCCGGCTGCTCCCTGGGCCACCGAAGGAGGGTCCCACATGGCGTGCAGACCTCTCCTGCCGCCCGCTGCTCCCCTCAGCAGTGTACTTCGGTCCTTCTGCCTGCTCTGCTCCCCGCTCTGGCTCTGGTGAATTGTCTCACCCTCCCGCGCTTCTGACTGTACCCAGTGCTTGTATAAATAAATAAATAAATCTTTGTATAAATAAATAAATAAATCTTTAAAAAAAAAGTTTTTAAATGAATATGGGTTACTTTGGAGGGGGGTTACTTTTTTGTAATAAAAAATAATCTAAAAGAATTACATGCAGTGTTTTCCTAGTGGTATTCTAAAGTTGGTTTCACCTTTCTATGTAAAAAACATCTTCTGTAATGCTACCCAAAGGGCAGGAGTATGTGATAGGTGTCCACAGATGGCAGCAAAAGAAAAATCAAGAAAGGAAGTATTGGAGTGTGGTGGATTTTGTAACCCACTTGCTTAAGTGTACTTGCTTAAGATTACTTTCTCTTTAAGTTCACTACAAGCTATGTGTTTTTGAAAGGAAGTACTAAAATAAATAAATAAATAAATCCAAACACTTAATCAATAAAAGAAATTAGGTGGGGGGAGAAGTAGTAAAGTTACATTTATTGGGGCCTCCCAACTGGTGCAGGGGTTAAAGTCTCAGCGGTGTCAAGCTATCACCAGCCACTGAAGCATGAGTTCCATCCCTGGCCAGGGAGCTAACCCACATGGCAAGACCTCTCCTGTCTCACCCGCTGCTCCCCTCAGCAGTGTATTTCAGTAGCTCTATCTGTTTTGCTCCCCACTCTGTCTCTGGTGAATCCTCTTACCTTCTGCACCCCTGTCCTACACACCAGTTCTTGTATGCATAAAAAAAAAAATCTTAACAAAATTAAAATAAAAAAATAAAGTTACATTTATTGAGCACGTACTATGTGCCAGGCCCTCTAGCAAGCACTCCACCTAGGTTTAATACTGAAAATAAGAGGCTGAAATAATCACTATCATTTTACCCACAAGAAAATGGACATTATGAGGTTAGAGATTTAGCTGGATCCATCAGACTCCAAGGTTCTTCTATTCACTATTCTAGTAAACCTCAAACAACTCCATTCACAGAGCAATCAAGCTGTCTATCTAGGAAGCTGCCACGTCATGTGCTATTTGACCTACTGAATAGTTAGCAGCTTCTCCATCTAGTTATGTTAACATGCCTGGTGGGAACAATGAGTTAATTGTACCAAACCTTCTTTATGGATTCCAACTATTTCAACCAAAGAAGAATACAGCTGAGCCATTTCCTTTTAAATTGGACACATAGTCCTAGTGAATCCTATTCTATAAAAGTCAAAGATTAAAACTTGGAAAGAGTAGAGTAAGAATTTGTCTTCATGAGTCTGCGAATCATATAGCAAAAGTCTTCAAAGGCTGACACTAGGCATAGAAAAATATAGCAAGATTGTAGATTAAGAGATGCACCCAAGTCCCTTGAGTAGTATAACAAAATTATGCCTTCATTCAGTAAGAGATAACATGTTCTTATTTACTGCTGGAAAAAGACAATCCTTTTCAACAGAATTTGAAATGTTCATCCTCTGGTCTACTATACAGAAACTTCCACAAGGATCCTAATACAGACATGTGAATCTTCCTTTTTACTGAGAAGTGAATTTATAATTCTACATCCTGGTTAAAATTTTTAAATACTCCAAGTTAAAGACACATGCTGTTGTACAGTTTCATCTTTAATGTAAATAATATTAATGATGCTGAGAAATGGATCTCATTCACATGAATTTTCTTCCAAGGATCTCAAGAAAGTGTTAAGTTTGGGTCCAAAGGCATGTGGAGAATGGTGGTCACCCCAAGCCTCCCATCAGTGAGACTAATGGGAAATGTTTAGGGTAAAACAGTAATATCTCGAATCAAAAAAGCTTAACTTTTTTGACCATGGTTCACAGCAAGAAATATACTTTTCATGATGACCTAAACACATTCCCACCTATCCCATCTCTCTTCTCTCTCTCTCTCTCACACACACCATGCTCATAACTTAAACGAAAGTTTCATGAATTTATCCTTCCTGCACGCAACGCACTCTGACATTTCCTAGTCCATGTCCTTACACCTGCTATCATTACTGCTGTGACTACTGTGGCTAGTATTGGTGACCATCTGCTCAACTGATTCCATGACCCACTTATATAAGTCACAACCACTGGTGTGAAAAAACACCATAAATGTCCAAGATTTTTAGGACACTGCCCTAGCAGTCTTGTAATTCTCCACACTCTCTGGATCCACAGATCCTGTCTCCTGTCCTCCCTGTGAGGACTCCAGCTCCTGTCCCTCTTAGGTGCTCCAGACCCATACATTCAATTGCCCCAGTTGGACATTTCAAAACAATCTTAAAATTGTGTCCAGAAATGTATTTTACAACAACCATCCCAGAGCCTTAAGAAATAGCAGCAACCCAGGTGTCCAACCTAGAAACCTGCATCTCATTTCTTTCCCCTCCCTCTCACAGCCAATCAATCATGACTCCTGCTTATTACAGCTTCCAAATTACTTGTGAATCTTTCTACTTCTCCCCACCATCCTCTCACGCCTCTGTGTACATTATCACTTAGTGGGGCAACTGTCAAAAGCCTTCAGTGTGGCTCCGCTCCAATGTATATATCCCACCCCAAATTCAGAGGTTGTATTTCAAAATACAAATCAAATTACAAGACACACACAGTGGAACGCCAGCACCTGAGGGCTGAGATCAGCTCCTTGCAATGACATACCAGGCCCTCCGATCTGGGTTCCTTTCTCATCTCTCCAGCCTTGGTTGGCTCTTGCCACATCTCCCTCTTGTTCTAAACTAGTGGCTCTCAGGTATGGCTGCACATTAGCACTACCTGGACAATGTTTTAAAAATACCAATGTCCCTGCTTCCCTTTGGGATGATTAAATCCAAATCTAATTGATGACTGTAATGGAGAGCCAGACAGCCCTGTGCTTTAGGTTTAATTCCCGACCGCCACACATCCTTAGTTCACTCTCATGCTTTTCCTCCAGGTGTCAGCTTAAATGTCATCTTCTCACAGGTCTCAGACCTTTGCTAAGACGTTGGATGAGGCCCCGTTCTTCACTCACTTTAAAATCCTTCATTTCCCTATCCTAACCCAGTGAATCTTATATTCTTCTAGCTTGGCACTAATGGCTGCTCAATAAATATCTACCAAGTGAATACCAAGATAAGTAAGTTCTGATATCAGATATAATGAAAGCTACAGTTGAGAGCTGAAAAACAACACTAACAATGTGTAAGACGTAAATAAACAGTGGTCACTTGTGTGAAAGAAACTCCCCCCATTTCTGTGAAACACGTGGGTGGCAAGCAGAAGCCACTGGATGCTTCTGCTCAATCACATCTTCATAGGAAAGCTTCCCCAAAGGAACGTATCTCATTGTCCTCCTCTTTCTAGCTCAGCAAAGATGATGGACGGGGTCCCTCCCTTAGTGGACAAAGGAGAAGATAAACTGCTTGACCAAAATGACCAGAGTAAGAAGAGGAAGCCAATCAGATCTGGCCACAGTTCTGCCGATGCTACTCTGGGCACCATGCTCTCCCTTCGGGAGCAGAGTTAAACAGTGGAACAGCTAACTTAGAGAGAATGCCAGAGCTAACGTCCTGCAGCAACTCTTTCTCTATCGTATTTCACATGGCGCTTATTAAGGTGCCCATTAAAGTCTTCCGAGTAATTGAAAAAATTATATATGTGCAATGAGAATGAGTTAATGTTAACAGAAGAACCTTAACTTCTGCATCTCCTGACTTCTTACTTTTAAGTTGTACCTTAACTTTGCATTTTTGTGGGGTTCTTTACATTTTATATGTAGGTGTAAAGTCATATTTGAGATATAATTCCATTAGCCATACAAGCAACTTCATAGGCTATTATGTTGCATCAACTTTTTCTGTAAAAATAAATTGTTAAGGATATTATTCCTGGAACAGAATAAATTCTTGGAATTACTGAGTAACTTATGTACCATACTACTGTTCCAAGAACACATTACTTATTTTATCATGACAAAGTAAAGTTATTAATCTTCTGGCTTCCATTTCAACAATGAGAAATGCAGTGAGATGCACAGACACCTGCATTACATTTCAGTTCAACTTTATATCATCCATAAACATCTCTGCTTTGGACACCTCGTCCAAACAAATGCTCACAGAATACTCTATGTAGCATTTGATTTTATGAAACTATAAAAGTTCCTTGCTGTTAATTACAGAGACAAATGTCTCATCACACATTTGGTTACCAGATAGCATAATTAGTTTTCACCATTAACCTTTCAGATATAAAATTTGATTTCCAAGTAAAAAAAACATTGTAAGGCCCCTGGAACTCAAATAACACAGTCTATTTGTACATGTTTGGGGAAAAAAATGCAATACTAAGAAAACAATTTTATGGATTTTTATTTACAAGGATACTGATTGTCTGGAATACTGAAAGAAAATCTGTCTAAACTTCTTAATGAATTTAAAATATATGCTCAACTATGCATATAAATAAGCTATCCTTTGTATAGAAGGGAGGCGAGGCAACCTGACCGTGACTGGAATGTGTCTTTTGAGCCGCCCTTCTCTGTGAGGTGATGCAGCTGAGCTGGTCCACACACCTGTTCCCCCTTCACATGGCATCTGAAAGAGCCCGAGAAGGGCATCCCGTCTATGGTAGCATGATCAGTCTTTTCTGCTCAAAGCTAAATGACCCACAGCCTTGGCCTAAGGACCATGCTCCAGATCACATGTTGGGGGGCAGTTTTGAAGGTTACAATGACCAGATGGGGTGCAGCCAACATTTACATATATTTATGCTGCATATTTATATAACATTCAGTGAGTGGGATGGAGACCTCCTACAATGTGCCGGACAGTCTGGCCCAAGAAAAGTGTCTTCACTCTACAATGACTCTGCTCAAGTCAACTGATATCTGCCAACAAATGACCTTTTAACATGTTTTAACATGGTGCTCATTTGTTTGTTCAAAAATAGTTATGAGAGTCAACTCTGTGCCAATATTATGTATTGGAAAGCTAATACAGGTAAAGAATTCAAACTGAGACTCAAGGAGTGAATAAAGGCTAGGATAGATGAGGGTGGGGGAGATTATTTAGACAAGCGGGGGGGGGTGGGGGGGCGAACAGTCATTGCAGGCAGATACCAGAAGAGCAGGTGCCAGGGCCAATCCCAGAGGTGTCTTCACATCTACCCTGTGAATCTGTAGGGCCCGAGGGAGGAGGGATGTACACACAAAAGGCCAGTGGTGCATCCTGTTTCAAAGTTAAACTTTAAAAGGGTGGCATGCCATTAACTCAATGAAGAAGAAAAACTACAAAATGAAAACATTCAATTGTAGTATTGATGTCTTTTACCTGAGAGGTGATGCCCAGTTAGCTACTTTGAAGGTGAAGGATGTGTTCATTGCAGAGCTATAGTGGGAGCTTAGAGCTGAATAGTAAGATTTCAAAATGGATGATTTCACCCCTTTACTTTAAATTTAAAATTGGACTCCTCTTGTTCACCAAGCATGTGTAGTCATGTATCATGTGACTAGCATGGCACTGGGTGGTGGGGACAAAGATGATCCTGAAGGTGGCTACAGGCCAGCAGGAGGGATAGAGGTAAGCTAGCAATGCCTTCGCTGTGACAGACAGTGCAGGATGCTGTGGAGGGAGTGATGAGTGGAGAATCCAACAAGACTACCTGGAGGAGGTGACCTCAACTTGGAGTTTTTAGGGATAAGAGAACCTAGCAAAGGAGAAGCAGCGGGGGCAGATGTGTGGAATTCCCAGCAGAGGTGGGCTTGTGCATCACCAAGGGGAGAAAGTGCCTGGCCTAAGGCATAGGAAGCACAGCCCACTGTAGGAGAGAGTGATGGCTAAAGCACAGGAGGGGGGAGGCAGTGTTAGGAATAAGCACAAAGAGCAGACAGGTGGAAGTTCACACAGGTCAGGTTTAGGAGGCTGGTCCTCACCTGACAGTGAAGGTGTTCAGGCAGGGAGCAACTCAAGTTGCACACATTGTTCTAAGGAATCCAAAGGCATCCTCTGAATAAATCATTGTAGGTTTGGTGTGTGCCCCCTCCCCCTGCAGTTACATTGTTTCCAGGTAGTGCTCCCTCCAAAATCTGTTACTTAGAAGAATAACAGACTTGCTGTGTAAACGTCCCACATTTATTTTTAACACTGAGATGCAAAACATACTGTTCCAAAATCTTTATTTTATCTTATAGATGGCCATATTATTTTCTTCCAAAAGTAAAAAACCCATATCCCCATGGGAACCAGAGAAGCTAAATTGTTAATACATCCCTTTAGATTCTGTCTTTGTGGGGATTTTTTTTTTAATGATCTGGTCATAGTCAGCAGGGAAAACCAACATGCCAACATATCACACACGTTACTTGGCAGGACGGTTGTGGGGCCACACCAAGCCTTTGTGAGACACGGGAAGGGCCACTCTTTCTCCACACTGCCTCACAGGTCTGGGGAAGAGGCACCATCCAGGCAGCTACGTATGGGCCCTGTTCCCTCAACAGCCTGCCATTCCCCAACGTCTGGGGTGGTTTCAAGCCTGGCTTTATTTTCTTAAATTAAGGCAGGGAAAGTTGCTTCATGTGGAACCTGAGAACCAGACAATGCCAAAATAAGTGTCCAAGCATGTCACTATCACCGTAAGCACCTCTATGGAGAGGCCCCAACATACAGCAGGCTCGGGAAGTGGCAGAAAATGTCATTCTTTCATTTGGGTTTTAACATGGAGCTGCCCCAAGATTTCACACTGTACCTCACAAATCAACATCAGAAATGTTGAATTTCAACACCAGTTCAGAACATTACCAATGCTGCTTCCAGTTAAATTATGTATGTTTTAGCTTGGCTTTTGGCATAGTCATATATTTTATTTTATTTTTTAAAGATTTATTTATGCATACAAGAGTTGGGGTATGGGCCAGAGATGCAGGGGGTAAGAGGATTCACCAGAGACAGAGTGGGGAACAGAACAGGCAGATTGAGTGAAATACACTGCTGAGGGGAGCAGCGGGCGAGACAGGAGAGGTCTGCTGCACCATGAAGGTTGCTCCCTGGCTGGCCAGGTATCGAATTTGGGTTGCAGAGGTTGTGAATTGCTTCATAGGACAGTGTTTAACCCCTTGCGCCACCAGGGAGGCCCATAGTTGTATATTTTAAAACAAACACTCAGGATCCTGTCCAACAACGTCCAGCATATTCATGCATTTAAGTAACAAAGACTTGAGCACCTATAACATGGGTGGCTATTACTCGGTGTGCTAGGTGAAAGGTGCTCCCCAGAATACAATCAAGCTCTCACATTTGCTGTGAGATCTTAGAATTAGGGGAAATGATGCAAAAACAACCACAATTCAATGTGGTAATGTTCAGGTTCGGGGTAGCTTGTGGGGTGGTTTGCAGGGTGATCTGGAGCGCACAATAATGTCAGTTACAAAAATCAGTAAACATTAAGTAGTAAGTGGCAAGTGCCAGAAAAGAGCGACATCATTATTTAGTGCAAAGGTGTGCAGAATAAAAGATAACTTCTAACTCAGAAGGGTGATGGGATAATAAAAAATAAAAATATAGCCTTTTCTACTTTGAAAAAGTGTTTTACCAGATAGGGAATGCTATCTGGAATTTGCTGAAGCATGTTTAGGTCCAACATGATTATTTCATTAGTGAAGATAAAGAAAACCCTCAGGAATTTTGTCCAAGTTATTGTTTTTTTTTTTTAAATATTTATTTATTGATTGATTGATTTATACATACATTCATACAAGCACTGGGTACAGTCAGAAGCACGGGAGGGTGAAAGAATCCACCAGAGCCAGAGCGGGGAGCAGAGCAGGCAGAAGGACCGAAGTACACTGCTGAGGGGAGCAGCGGGCGGCAGGAGAGGTCTGCGTGCCATGTGGGACCCTCCTCCAGTGGCCGGGGAGCAGCCGGGGATCGAACCGGCGCCGCAGAGGCTGTGGGCAGCTTCGCAACCCAGCGCTCAACTGCTGCGCCACCGGGGAGGCCCTGTCCAAGTTATTGTTAACCTGAGATTCAAACCAAGGTTTTCTGACTTCTCTCTACTATCCTTTAGAAACTGAGGACTTCCAAGCCCAGGTAATATTTGAATTGTGCTTTAGAACTTGATAGGTGAGACAGGATTATAATAGATGGAGTCTGGAAATGCAGTAAGACCTGGAGACAAGCATGGGAAGAAAGGACGGAGAGAGGCACCTAGACAAGACTCTGAAAGGTGCTTTAGGAAGGAGGGATGAGGAACCAGAGTGACACAAGCAAATGTTTGTAGGACAAGAGAGGAGAGAGATAAGGGGAAAAGGTAAGCTAGAAACAGACAGCAGACAGCAAAGAGAGGAGGGAAAGGCTCAGCAAAACAGAAAGAATGTGGGTGGCCATGTCCAAATCCAGGCACTTATCTACGAGCTGCATGACTTAGACAAAGTGATATTTCCAAAGAATTTTTTTTTCCCATCTAAAAAGGGAAGTAATAATACTTTCTCAGAATTGGTGTAAGGGTTAAATGATGTGCAATATGGGAAATATATTTGTATAATTGATGTAACACCTAGTTACATCTGGCATAGTGGTGGTATGAACTTAATGAAAGCATGAGACAATGCCTCCCAAACTTTAAGCAGAAAGCTATACGTAAGAATGACTAAGTCTGTACCTACAGCTACAGAGATTTAAATGTTCACTTATATTCAAAGAAGCATCAGTGCCGAAGTTTCCTTAAGAGGACTTCTCAACATTGATTTTGCTCACAATTGTTTTTGAAGTCATTTTTTGACTTACAGCTATGCTTTTAGTGCTGTAAGAAACCTAGAAACCATCTAGAACAGAGGTCTTTAAATCATGCAGAGATCCCAGAGGTGCGAAAGCAGAGGATATGGAACATGGCACAAGACGCACTGGGTCTGTCTCCTCAATCTACTTCTAGCAGCCACACTCCCCTCCCACCTGCTACACATACTGGGGTTCCACGTGTGGGTGCATTTGAACAAAGCATTTCAGATGGTTTTGAGGGCATGGTTTTAGAGATAGACAGACCCTGGTTTGTATTCTGGTTTTGTCACTGAGTTAATTTGTGAACTCCTCAAATTACTCATCTGTAAAGTTGTAATAATAAAAGCTTTCTTGGGACAGAAATAGGATAACATACAAAGTTCTTAGCGCAGTGTCTGGCACACAGCAAGCTCTCCAGAAATGGCTCCTACTGTTATTGGCCACATTGCTAACCCCAACAACTGGGCCCTCTTGGACCTTCATTTTACTTGAGACTGCTTTTCCCTTGTGGAGCTCCAGCCACAGGTGTGGTAAAATCTCTTAGGAAGAGAGGTCTAGCACCCGAGCCCTATCAAGAGGGGGACAGGGCACTTAACTCCAGATAAAGAACCCCCCCATTTTATATATGGAACACCTACTTCTCATGGGGGAGAATTAGACGTGGTGAGGGGCTAACTCCCTAGTATGGAAAAGTAGGTAGGAATTTTTCAAGTACGTCATTTTTTGGGAGATTCTAGGAACCCTGGTGGGGACAGCTACCATCATGGAAGTCAGAGAAAAGAGATTACAAAATTCAGAGATCTCCACCCTGTTCAACTGGCATGGCTACTACACCTTGCTCCTCATCTCCTGGAAGTTGTGTAACTGAACTGAATGTTCTAAAAAGAACAACTCAAATGGGGCCAGGAGTGTAACTGAAGATCAATAAACAGTTGATGAATGAACAGGTGAATGATACTGAAAACGGACATTTCAAAATTATACACTATAATAGTAAACCTAAAACAAAATCTAATGAGTAGAGATTTTATTAATGTTTATATTATGGTGGTGAATAATAAATTAATCATCTCATTGAGATACTTTCTAAAAGTGCCATGCCATAGCTAGACTCTCCTGGATGATACTCGAGTTTGCCTGACAACACGACAGACATGATCTTTGGACAAGTTCTCCTATTTATGAGCAAGTCGCTTAACTCTGACCTTCAGTTATTCCTCATCTGTTAATGGGGATAACAACAACCACCCCAACCACCTTACAAGGATACTATAAAAGCGCTATGAGATGACAGATGTGAAAGCACTTTCTAATCTATAAAGGGCAACCCTCACTTTAAGTGGGCCATGGTGACTCTCACCCCTCTGCCATGGCTGGAGCTCCCCTCCATGTATCCAAATCTCTCCCACAGCTCAAGGTCTTTCCAGAGCTCTCCCCTCCATGCTAAATTTTATCCTTCCCTTCTAATTCTGCTCTTTCTCACTGACCTAACAATTTGTCATTTAATTAACTTTGTCTCAGATGGCTGCACTGGGATCCCAGCTATGGCACTTGCTACTTGCCGATCCCTGGCAGACCACCATCTCTAAGCCTCATCTACAAAATGGGGATGACGACGATGCTCGCAGATCTGCTGTGAGGAGTATATGTGAAGTACTCAATTCAATGGTGTGCACACAGCCAAGTGCTCAAACAACTGTAGCTGTTATGATTACAGATATCCCTCCTGAGCCATTTCCTGAATTTGCCCTATTTTCCCAGCTAGATCTTAATCCCTGAGAGCAGAGTTCTAGTCAGTCCTATTTATTTTTCTGACTACCTCCAACCCCACTCCTATTCCAGGAAAGTGCTAAGTTCATTTCTTAAAACAAACAAACAAACAAACAAAAAAACAAAAAAACAAACCCAAACAAAAACCAAACCTACTGAATTGACAAAAATGAATTGTTTTTCATTAAACACTGCTCAAATTGTTATTGTAATCCCATCATAGCCAGTTTGAGAAAGTCAATGTAATGAACCTCTTCTGAATCTGTTACCAAATTAAAAATGTGTGTGTGTAACTCCCCAAGCTTTCAGCCAAGCCATTCCCATTATTGAGCTACCCTATCCTGTTGGATGTGCTACACCAGACAACAGTGTGAAAACATTCCAGAGAAACAGATTTGATGTGGGAACCTCAGCCAAACTGTAGAGCACCTTTTCCTCCCTGACACACGAATTTTAATCCTGTAGGTGCAGATAGAACCAAAGGTAACACTTCTATTTGAACACAGAAAATCTTATACAACATCTTGAGTACTATGTTCTGGCATTTTGCTCACCAACTCCCTTGGATGCCCTAAAGATCCACAGAATTATACACCATAATAAGTAATATTTTGGACAGGCTCGAGCAACTTACAATACAAACATGACTTAAATCTATGTTCTGACAAGAGTACTATAAGCTAAAAAATGTCCATTTTATGACATTGTCAACAACAAAATTCTTAACTTCATATGTTATCAGTAACTATTCCCAACTGCTCTAGAAATTATGTTTGCATAATCACCTGCTCTCCATCAATTTTTTAAAATTGATCCAGAGATCACAAAATAAAAATGTTCTCTGGGAACCATTATCACACTTTCCCCAGAGTGAGCAAGAGATTGAGAAATAACTCAGGCACATTTTAACACTGTTTCTCATTGTCTCTTGATGGGTAAGGCTTGATCAGTCATTTTGCAAGCTTATCCCAAGCCTGGTTTTCATGGACGTTCTCTTATCTTCCTGAATTCAGCCTGGGAAAAAGGGAAACAACAACGTCTGTCCCTGTCAAAAGCACAAGTGTTTTCCGTGTCATCCTCCACTCTCTTGTATCCAGAATAACCTACTGTATTGGAGTCCTTCCTTACTATTTTCCAAGTTCCCAGCAGAAGCCTGCTTTGTTGGAGAACAACTAATCAAGGACACCATGTTCTGTTTTTATGATAAATGTAAATTTTCTACTAGAAAGAAAATTCTTCATTTCAAACAGCTAAACTGAGCCGTATACAGATACAGAATTCCAACTGATCAAGTTTAGGAAACCGAAAATACAGAATTCCAACTAAGTGTAAGAAACTAAAAGGAGTACAATCCAAGAATATTCTCTTCCTGAGTCATATCATTTCACTAGATTATTAACCCTTTGGTTTTTAGTTCTTTGAACAGTAAACAGGTGCTGAGAGTAGCACTGGCTTCAGTAATATCCTCTCCCCGAAGGAAAGATCCATGAGGCTTCAACGACTGCTTGTGGGGGAAAGGCTGTAATTTCCCTCCTGTTTTACCTCTATTCTCAGAGTCCTTTGCAACCCACTCTTTCTCCTTAAAGCAAGAAAGAGCTGCTAGTGACAGAACTCTACACATGGGCTTTCACATTGTTTTAATTTACTCACACTGATCTAAGCAGCAACCCTGCTTCCTTAAGCACTACCACACCTCCTCAGAGATATGGAATTCTGGCCCTTTTAATCACTCCCGCGTGAACTTTCTCATCCATCTCTCTCCTTCTACAAGGGGTTGCACAGGTGCTGAGGATGGGCGACTTGGAAGCCAAACACCACTACTCCTAGCAACAAAATTCTAAATCAGTTCATTTTTGGCTCATGATCTGCAAATAATAAATTGCATATGCAAGGTCCTTCATGAGATTATTTGTACCAAAAACTACACATGGAAAGAGTGGCCACATTTTGGGCCACCTAGTTATCCTTCATGCAACGATACTTGTTGGAAGGCCTTAAAGAAGCTGCTTTTGCTCTGCTTGTCCCCAAGGTAAGCTGGGAATGAGGAGGTAAGAGCAAAGCATGGCTATTCTCTCTGACCAAAAATGTGGGTATGAAAATGAACACAAAGCCAGGAAAATGAGGAGTTGCTCAATAATAACTAGTACTATCAAGAGGTGGTTAGGCAGACAATCACACTTTTATTTTCTGTACGGTTTTGACTAGATTTAATTTAATTTTGTCATGGCAGGATTAGCAACCAGGCCACAGAGGTGAAGGGACATTATAATAAGACAGCACATTAATCCTCTATCCCACCCAAGGCAGAAGCAAAACCAAACAAATAGCAGCTTCCTGGAAATTGAATTTCTGTTATCCAGATGTCAAAGATGTAATACCCCAATTACACAAACTATTGCCAGTGAAGCATGCCAGCGAATATGCAATGTAAATGGGGTGAGCGCAGAGCGACAAAACTGCACAGTCAGCATCTGGCTCTGGGAGTGAGTGATAATTAGCACTGTGTGTAGACACTAATAAACATTTATGTCTGAAATTACAACTTTTAGCAATGTTAATAAGGGATATATTGGCAATCTGTAAAATAAAAGGTCTTGAAAAGAATGTCATACATAAAGCAATGGCAGACATTTCCCGTTCTGGCACAATCTTATTTTTTTCCCCCTAATTGCAAATGGTCACACTGTTTTGCTGAGAAATTAATTGACATAGGAACCTACCTAAAAAAATGGGTTGTGTCTCTTTGGCCTCCCCATTAACATCGTTGCTGAATTCTGAGCTCTTATATACCTCATGGTGATAATCTGGATGAGAAAACAACCGAAAATTAGAGTTCTAATGACCTGCAAGATATGAATAAGCAATAAGGTCTAGAATCTCCTTATGTACAGTATATGTAATCTATATTTCAATTTATAAGAATTTGATCAATCACAGGATTTGTAGTCAATATGTAAAACTTTGCTTACTCTGAGGAAGCACACAAACTTGAAATATTACTTTGACTTCAGAAAACAGCTTTATCACACAGTTTTCACAGTAAATTTGGCCACAGATGCCAATTACCAGGTTTCTTATCTTTCAAATGACAAGTTTGTTGATGAGAAAAAGAAAACCTTGTCCAATCACAGGCCAGGGGAGGATTCCAAATTTATCTCCACAACCCATTTTCATAAGTACACTGATAGTAAACTTTAGAGTTACCCGGAACTCTGTTTTCTCAGTTTACCCAGAAAGATCCTAGTCTTTAAGTAGCTTACAGGGAAGCAAACATGAAAAATACTGATTTGTCATTTCAAATATGGTATAATTTGGATAAGAAAGCCAAGACTCTCACCTTTCACACAAGTAAATCTTTTGTATTAGCTACTGTACTTTAACATGTGAACGTTTATTTTCTAAAAATGCACTTGGCTGAGTAGAGAGGAGAATCAGACTGATACTGTTTTTTAAAGGAAAAAGAAAAACTTGCTATGTCAGATATACTTTAAAATATGTTCTTACAAGTGTCTAATAGAGGTTACTATGCTTTGTCAATCTTCTATTTCTAAAAAAAGTAGGACTGCCTAGTTTTCTTCCCAACAGCTTTTCCATTTTTTTTGTTCTTGGACCTCACAGGACAAGGTCTATCTACAATACTACTCTCACTATCAGGATAAAGCAGCAAACTTCCTGAGGTCATAAGTAAGAAGGCAATCCACAATCCTGAATAAATCAGATAGACTAACAGACCAGTCAACATATGGAGTGACTTCTAAAGTACAAATGACAGGGTAATCAACACTGCTGGAAAAAATTTACATAGAAAGAGGGGACAGCCAAATATTTTGAATACATGAAAACTATTTCAGGCCTCTTTCATTAAACAGTAGCCAAACTAAATCAGGGGAAACAGACAGGACTATCAAATATTAAAAATGTCTATTATCAGACCATTTTCAGACCAACTGAAAGCAATCTTTACCAAATCTATATCAGTTTAGTTTAGCTTAACAGCTCTATTACTTGCTATTGCCTCCTAATTTTCATCAGCTTACATGTGCCTTCTTCAGGTTGTGAAAACACTAGGCTTGCTCTCTACTCTGATGGCAATGCTAGATAAAACCATCAGGAAAAGTGGACGGGTTCTGTGGTTTGCTGTTGACCTCAAATTGCTTCAAAAAAGATATTTAAACAGGGTGGTTCTAAACTCAGTATCAGAACTTGTGATTTTTACAATGCAAAAAAAAAAAAAAAGTCACCTGTCTCTAATTGAAGGCGACCAGTGCATTTTGATAGACATTTTTCTCTCTGCCCTTAAATTCTCATCGTTTTTTCAAAACTCAGGAAAATAAGGACTCTAACAAGTAACTGAACAGACAAGCCTACTCAACTTTCTCCTCCCCTGACAAAATAAACCCAATCCCAAAGCCTACGGTGCACACCTGTTAAATCCTCAGGAGCTGGCTGGAATTTTTTTTTTTTTTAATGATACTTATCTGACTGATAAGCGATGTGCTCTAAAACACCTTTCCAACCCAAATCACGTCTCCGGAAAAGATGTTGCATGTCAACAATTCTTATTTGGGCTTGCACACCTAACGAGCTCCTTCCTCGCTTTTGAAAGAACCGTCACCACCTTCTCCCCTTCTCTTCCGAGGGGGGGAAAATCCTGACCCCCACAACCATTGGTCGGGCTCCGCGCTCGCACGGCCTGATGGAAAGGCAGCTCTCCCCCACCCCCCAACCTGGCCGCAGGAGTGGAATACCAAAGAGGGCTTTCGGCTCCCCAAGTGTCATTGTTTGCTAATTTCCTGATGTGCCCTCCGACTTGTTTACGCGGAATAACCTCCTGCCTTCCCCCCACGAACAACTTTCCTCGCCGCCCGGCGTGTGCGGCCGCGGCCCCCCACGGGTGGGGACTTTGGGGGTCCCGGAAGCCGGGCCCCGGGACTTGGCCGGCCGGGCGGCCGGGGCGGGGGGCGGCGGCGGGCCCGGCGCGGGGCTGTTGACGCGGCGCCAAGTCCTTTCTCCGCCGCCCGCCCGCCGCCCCCTGCGCGGCCCCGGCCCCGGCCCCGGCCCCGGGCCGCCGCTTACCTCGGCTCACCAGTTTGAAGCTTTGGGATTTCCGGCTTCTTTTCCTCTCGGAGAACTCCATGGTGCCGGCCGGGGCCGGGGCGGGGGCCGGGGCTGCGGCCGGGGGGCGGCGGGCGGCGGGCGGGCGGGCGCGCGCGGCGGCCGAGGCGGGCGGCGGCGCTGGCTCTTGTCACCCGGCGGGCGGCGGGCGCGCCGGGACCAAGGTCCGCGCCTCGAAGCCGCAGGGGGGAGGCAGCGCCGAGGGAAAAACCACCTCAGCCCCCTCGGGGGCTGCGGCTCGCGGGGCGCGGCGGGAGGCGCTTTCCCGGGAGAAGTTGCCCCCTCCTCGTCGCCGCCTCCCGGGGCCCTCAGCACACCCCCCGGCCCCTGCCCGTGCCCGCCGCGCTTCCCCGCGCCGCCCGAGCCGAACTTTCCGTTGGGGAGCGAGTTGGGGGCGGGGAGGGCGCGGCGCGGCGGGCCGGTGCTGCCGGCGCCCTGGGCGCTCGCCGCGGGCCGGCCTGGGCGCAGCGCAGGACGCGGCGGCGGCGAGCGCGGCCCCGGGGACGCGGCGGGCGGGCCGAGGGCGGCGGCGTTGGCGGCCGCGGCGGGGTGCGAGCCGGGTCGGGGCGCTGACCGCCCCCGCGGGAGGAGGGGCGCCGGGGAGGAGGCGGCGCCGCCGGGACCCCGGGGCCACCTGCTGGCGGAGCCGGGCCGCCGCCATCCCCGGGGCCCCGGCCGCCGCCGCCACCCACCGGCCTGGCCGCGCGGCGCCCCGAGGACGAGCCGGAGGCCGCGCCGCTGCGCCCGCGGCCCGGCCGGCCGGTCCTCCCGCGGGGACGCCGGAGACGGCGGGCCCGGCCGGCGGCGGGGGTCGGGGCCCGGCTCCCGGCCCCGAGCTCGCCGGCCGCCGGCCGCCGCTCCCCGGGGCCGACCTTGTTATAAATAGTCGGGGTGTCGGGGACCCTTCTGGCCAGCCCGCTCTTCCCGACTGAGCCAGGATGTCGAGGGGCCAGAGTCTGGGTTTTAGGCAAGTTTTAGGGGGGCAAAGAAACTTACCCAGCTGTGCTCTGCAAGGAAACGAAAAAGATTTTAGGATGTATTGGGGAGTACAGAAGAGTGAGCTGCGATTATTTGCCCCAGTACAAAGAGGGTCGCAGGAAGACCTGGAGTTATAGGCAAGGAGGGAACTTGGAACGTGGTGGTGGGAAGAGAAGAGGGGTGTAGCGTTGGGGGGTGCTCCATTCCTCTGAGGACTCTTAGGGAAGAAATGGCCAAGGAAGGGCGGCTCAGAGCACGCTGCCACCTGCACCAAAATATGCCCAAATAATTCAAGGCAACAGAATGCTTTTTGTTAGTTTTTAATAATATTTATTAGTTTTATATACTATGAGGGAGCGGAGAGCGCACCTTTTCTTTCTCACAACATCTTTAGGGTGGGGATGGACGAATAGACCGCCTGGGAATGGCAGTGCAGAATGTGAGCCGACATGCTCACCCCGAGCTGTGTGAGCATCTCTAGACACAGATACAAAGAGAATAGAGAGTGGACAACTCATCCAGCACGACGCCAATTCAGGTAGCCCCAGAAGCGGGGAGAGGTAAATAAGGAGGGAAGGTGTGTTGATAAATGTGTTAAGTTCCACCATGGGTCTCACTTAAGTGAGGGATCCACTCGTATTTCGTGGGCTATATAGAAAACAGGACAACCGCCAAGGAAGGGAGAAGTTGAAGCCAACGAATATAAACCTACACACACCTGGAGAAATAAGGTGACCAAGCAAATAGTGAAAATGGCCTGGTACACATCCTGATGTCTTAGTGGTTGGCAGCAAGTGGGGAGGCTGGTTACACCTGGTCAGGTGTGAGGGAGAGATGTTTGTTCAGTTCCATAAAGCAAACCCTTAAGCAGATTCTTGACCTTTTGGTCACTATCTCCTTGGCTATTATGTTGAAAGCTCAGGGCCCTTTTCCCAGAAAATATGTATACCATAAACAAAATTTTGTATAGATTTCTTGGACTTCGGAGGTCCCTTGCAGCTCTAAAATGTGGTAGAAGAGATTAAATAGAGATTAAATAGCAGGGATTAAATCAACTACCATATTTGGTTCGCTTCCATTTTCTCTCTTTCATTCTTAAGACCAGGTAGCTTTAAAAACCTGAAGATGTTTTGAATGTTTCTGAAGAAACAAAGCATACTTTTTTATTCCTTAGACCAGGGGCCCTTTCTTACCTTTTTCTGTAATGCCTTTTTTAAATGTTATTCCAAAAGCCACAAGGCTGAGTACCATACTGATTGAGGAACATTTAGGATCGTTCATGCCTTGGAGCATAAAATGAGATTTTATTATGCTTAAACTATGATGAAATCATTGAAGGTGTCATTCTAAGAAGCAAGTCCCTAGGGGAGATATTAACAACTTAGCATTTTCAGCTCAAGTGGGAATATGAATTCCATTTACTGAAGAAAATATTTTAGATAAAGTTAAGAATGAAAAACTTTACAGTGTTTTAAAATCATCATTTTCCCTGACCTTTTCCCCTTGTTCCCAAGTTGACCTATGAGTGAATTGGTCTGTAGGGGCCATCAAACGGTTATTGTTCTCTTTGTACATGCCTTTATATAATTAAAAAAGGTATATATTCATAATTAGCAATAAGTAAACATTATGATATTTACTAAAAAAGATTGTTTTAAGTGTATTAGTCTGCTTTAGATGCCGTAACAAAATGCCATTGACTGGGTGGCTTAAAAAACAGAAATTTATTTTCTCACAGTTCTGATGACTAGAAGTCCTGGATCAAGATCTGGCTGGTCCATTCCTGGTGAGGGCTCTCTTTCCAGGTGGTAGACGGTATTGTTCATCCTGTGGGGTGGAGAGACCTGTGATTTCTTCCTCTTATAAGTGCTCTACTCCCATCATGAGGGCACACCTGCATGACCTCATCTAACCTTAATTACCCCTCTTCAAGCACCATCACATTGGGGCTTAGGGATTCGACATATGAATGGGGAGGCATACAATTCAGTCCAGAGCAGTATTACTTTTGATAAATTGGAAGTAGTTTTTGTGTTAGACTATCTTAGGAAGACTTATAGGAGATATACAAAAGTTTTAGGACTACACGTTTATATGTTATTAAAACTTAAACTGGTGAAATATTCGGTGACTTCATGTAGGCCAAACATCATTTGACCTTTCTAAAATGCAGTTGATTATAATAAGTAAACATAGGTTTTTATCTTTCACAAAGACAGGTAATTTGGCTAAAAAATACTAAGTAGTCTTAACCCTAATTCTTTTTTTTCTTAAAGATTTATTTATTTATACAAGAACCCGGGTACAGGCCAGATGTGTGGAAGGGTGAGAGGATTTACCAGAGACAGAGTGGAGGCAGAACAGGCAGACCAACGAAATACACTGCCGAGGCGAGCAGCAGGTGAGACAGGAGCGGTCTGCTGTGGCATGTGGCTATCTCCCGGGTGAGCAGGAATCGAACCCACACTGCAGAGGCTGCGGACAGCTTCATGGCGTTGCGCTCAACCGCCTGCACCACCAGGGAGGCCCCACCCTAATTCTTAAAACTCTTTTTTGGAAACTCCTGCTAAAAAGAATAGTATTATGAAAATTTTCCTCTTTATTTAGAGCTCTGCTGACCAATAGAAATACAATGTAAGCAGGAGGACAAATCAAATCAGATTAGCTAAATTTCAAGCAGCTCTATGTGGCTAGTGGCTACCATACCAGGCAACTCAGATTTAGGGGAGCAATATAATTTGACCCTTATTAAACATATGGATCTCTTTACAACCTGATTTTTATTTTGTTTTAATAATAACCCTCCAAAAGAAGGAGATGAGCAGGATAGTACTATTGGACTTGATGCTTTTTATAAATTAGTAATTTGGGGTCTCGAATTAAAAATCCCATCACTAAAAAGATTCTTGAATTCATCATGAAGAAATAATAAGTATAGATATAACTTTTCAATCACTTATCAGAGGCTCATGGAAAGAAAAGGCAGTCTTATGGTGGCTGCAACTTCTCAGTTTGTTGCTGGCCTAAGTCAAGTTTCACTTTCATTTACTTTCTAGGTTGTAGCTTTTGTAATTTAAAAGAAAGGAGATAGTATTTACAGGAGACTACTTAAATGAAAATGAGATCTTGGAAGGCCCCACAAATACTAATATTTATATGGGGTTTCTCTTAGAGGAATACAAAGATGTTTCAACATTATCTAATTCTCTTAATTGCTACATCTGGTTGATAGATATTGTCATTTGGGTGATGCCTGCTTGTGAAAAGGATTTGAAATATTGATGTTTAGCATCATGTGATATTAGTCTGTGCTATCTATAGTTGAGGAGATGCAATTGAGTAATCGTACGCTGGAATCACAATTCCCCTTTTTATTGTTGAGTGAAACTCCAAAAAAAGTTCATATTTCCTGTGGCAAGAGGGAAGAAAGTTAATCTGGAGGTGTGTCCTCTGTGTCAGACTTCCTGGGTTTAAAGCCCACTTTGATTACTTCTTTGTGTAGCATCTTGGGCAATTCAGAATCTCCCATCACCATATCCAGAAACAACTGAATATAAAGCATTGTTAACTATTGCTAATAGAAGGGGTAAATGGCATCAAGGGAACAGAAGGCACAGCCACTATGTCTCAACTGAGAGAAGGAGTAATAAAGGAACTAAGGATGAGCCTGGGAATCAGTGCTCTCCAGAGAGAGAGAGCATGCAGCCTGCCGGTAGCAAAAGACTTTATAGAAGGAAGGGCACTAGGTAGTCTACAGCAGCAGAGTCCATTTCACAAGGCAGTGCTAAAAGGGTGAGTTTGGAGCTGAGAAACAATCCAGTGAGTATTGGTATTTTTTTTCTTTTTATTTTTTAAAAGATTTTTTTATTTATGCATACAAGAACTGGGGTACAAGCCAGAGTTGCGGGGGTTGGGGGTGATGAGTGGATTCACCAGAGACAGAGTGGGGAACAGAACAGGCAGACTGACTGAAACACACTGCTAAGGGGAGTAGCAGGCGAGACAGGAGAGGTCTGCTGCACCATGTGGCTTGCTCCCTGGCTGGCCGTGGGATAGAACTCATGCTGCAGTGGCTGCGGATTGCTTCATAGGTTGTGTCTTAATCCCTTGCGCCACCATGGACACCCATGGTATTTCTTTTCTTCTCTTACGTCATGTGTTCTTCACTGGGGATAATCATTGTACCTTTCCCCCATCTACCCCTCCTCATCAACCTCCCCCCCGAGAATGACTGTATAAAAGGCAAATGAATTAATATATGTAAGTGTTCAGACTGATGACTAGAGCAGTGTCTGTCAGCCCTTCCAGTGGACTCTTATTTATTGCTTCATACCTGGCCTGCGACTTGAACTGATCTCAGGAGAAAAATGAGACACTGCCTCTGCCCTTGTGGAGCCTCATCTTTATTACCTTTAAGTAGATGGATTTTAGACTCCTCCTAGTTTATAGTGTAAGGACTAATACTATCTCAAAACCTACCTTCAGGAATTTAGAAAACCTTTTCCCCTAGTATACAAGTTTTTTCTTTTTGGTCTAGCTCTTTTGAGAGAAGTATACATGGTATCTTTCTGCATGATTCCTTAAGTAAAGAAATCTGTGTGGAATGAGTGAACATATTCCTTCATTCTTTATTAACTGCCTACCCTGGGTCAGGCAGTACTCTAGTCCCTGGAAAACTGAAGCAAATAAAATGACCCAGAATTCTTGTCCTTGTGGTGCTTAGATTCCAGGTGGGAAGCTGGGGAGATAGCAGTAAACAAAATAAAAAATATGGTAGAAGTGAGAAATACTCTGGACAACAATGAAACCAGAAAAAAATGTAAATTTCATTCTTTTTTCTCAAGTCTTCTTAAAAAGCATCTCATGAAAATGCGATCTTGGAAGGCCCCACAAATACTATTATTTATGTTTATATGGGGTTTCTCTTAGAGGAATGCAAGGACATTTCAACGTTATCTATTTCTCTTAATTGCTACATCTGGTTGGTAGATATTATTGTTTGGGTGATGCCTGCTTATGAAAAGGGTTTGAAATATTGATGTTATGTATTATGTTGTGCTCTGTGTATGTGAGTATTGATGCCTGTTCCAGGTATATTTTGTATTGTTTATGGGAACCAGGTACTCCAGGATTCCAGGAGAGACTATGCAAAGAAAAGTTTTCCTTTCCACATAGAGACTTTGGTTAAATTTGAGTTAGGCTCTCCTTTTTTAAAATATTTCTTCATACTGTTATAAACATTTTCTCTTTTTCCGTCAATTCAGGTTTGTTGTACCAAGTTGCACAGATATTCAGTCAGTAATAGAGTCTTTTCTCATTGACAGTCTTAATTCTCTGCTAACTGCCAGATTGATGGTTATTGTGTCCAGTGAGTTGCTTAAATCCGATCTTTTTTACCTTTACGTCTGAATGTCAACATCTCCTTAAATATGAGTAGGGCTTCTATGTTAAGTTCTCTTTTTAAAATTCTTCCTCTTTTAAATATTCATGGGAATGGCTGATCTCCAACCTATGAAATAAAACTAAATGTTTTAGACTTATCTCTTTCATTTAATTCCCCCATTCTAAAGACTTTAGAAACAGGTCTGAAAATTGTAGGAACCACAAATTTAAAAAGTGTTAGTTTGATATGTCTGAAATTAATGCTTTAATTTATTCACCACAGAATGTCTTCACACATTGCTGTTTTCTGTAATTTATATCATATACTGTCTACTCAAGTTAATGTGTGAAGCCCAAAAAGGAATATGAAAACTATCTACAATATGGTGATGGAGAAAGGGTCTAACAAGGAGTAATGGGGCAAAATTTAAATAAGACAAAGTGAAATAGAAGTTTCAGAAACACTGTCAGGCATTTAAGATATGCCTACATGGAATAAGCTCTTCAGAAAAAGACTTTAAAACATTTAGAGGAAGCCTACTAGAAATGGATTAGACAAAGTTCTAGAAATTATTTCTGTAGGGAATGCAGAATTGTACTCATGGCTTACAACATGGACTAAATAATTGAATAGGCTTTTGTATATCTCATATCTTCAGTTTTCAATCTTTGGTTAATCATGTCAAATAAGGTTTGGGATAAAGGTCAAATGAACAACTATAGAAAAGAGAGATGTATTTTGTCAATATGATTTCATTTATTTTTCTCCCCAATGGGGAAACTGACGGTACTTTCATTCACTTAGTTGTCGCTAATTTAATGCTGGTGAAGGTGCTGCGTGATAACTCGAGAGGACTGCCTTGTGTTCTAAGCAACAAGACCTTGCCCTTCAGGAGTCCAGATGAGAACTGTAAAGGCAGAATGACAGCATTGTGAATCAGTTTGTTTCTTTGTGAGATTAATACTACAATAATTGTGTTTTTATATGTTAGCAATTTGAGGTTGCATTCATTAATTCACTGAATCTCTGACCTGAATGCAAAGCACTTGCTTCTAGGTTTTAGGCTCTGTAGGTCCCTGACAGATTGCTTCTGTCTTCAATGGGTGTACATTTTGGTAAGCTGCTATGATGAGAAAGAACTGCTATCTTTACATGGGCCATCACTTCGAAAACATGAAATTCAAAATGGGAAATGGAATCCACATAGGTCAGTTCTTGGGGGTAGGCAGCAACAATGTGCTGGAAAAGGTTCTGGGATGGGTAAATTTGGGTTTATTTTCTTCTATGATGTTTAATGAACTTGGCTTTATTCTTGTAAAAGGGTTCTCCAGGAAAACAGAACCACTGGGAGAGATATGAGATTCATTTAAGGTGTTGGCTCATGTGATGATGGAGACTGAGAAGCCCCCTGATTTACATTAAACTGGAGACCCAGGGAAGTTGGTGGTATAATTCCAGTCCCAAGACCTGAGAACTGGAGGAGCTAATAGTTTAAATCCCAGTCCAAGGGCAGAATAAGACCTGTCTCCTACTTCAAGTAAGCAGGTAAGGAGCAAACAGGGTAATTCCTCCTTCTGTTCTATTTGGACCTTAGTGACTTGGATGAGGCCACCCACATTGGGGAGCAATCTGATTTACGAAGTCCACTAATTCAACTGCTGTTCTCATCTGGAGACACCCTCCCAGGCATATTCAGAAATAATGTTTAATCTGGGTACCTCATGACCCAGTCAAGGTGACACAAAAAATTAAAACTCACAACTCTGAAGTCATATTTCAGTGGATGGCATTTCTTTCAAACAAAATAAATTTTGGAGTTCTTCAGAGGAGACATAGCAGGATAGTTTCTTACATTTGCTGTTCATGCCTTCAATGAAAAGCCTCATCCTGTTCCATTTTTCTTCTGTACTCTACATGCCCCTCCCTCTTTATCTACTCTGTTCTCAGGAAAGGCCTGCTTTCACCTGGGCTGCTGGCAATAGCAAATAGGGGGAGCAGAACACCATTCAGCACCCCAACTACTGCTAACCCTGAATTAGCATGTGCCCATTCCATCCCCATTGGACTGACCAAAGGGCCTCTCACTTCATCTGTACTGTCCTTTGTAGTTGAAGCTTTGCCCAAGAATGTTTTGACTAGATGTATATCTTATGGGGGAAATGTCATTCTTAAAAGCAGCAAAGCAAACAAATGAATTGATTATCTGCTATAAAACTTATGTGATTTGGTGATTCTCCTGAGTTCATGATTCGATAATCAGCAATTAACTATCTAACAGATACATTTATACATTTTTAGTAATTTTTGCTATTTCATTGAAATAGTCTATAGTAGTATATACTATAATAGAGTTTGTATATTATATACATAACAAATGTAAATATATCCCATATTTGCTTTTAGAGTAATCATTTAGTCCTATGAAGTAATACTGCAATAGTTTCATTTTCTGAAGAATTGAGATTCCTTTTTTATGAGAACAGTTAACACTAAAGATAAGAAAGTGGTAAGTAGATTAGATCTATTCATCACTTTAAATTTTCACCTTTTTGCTAAGCTTGTATTAGTGTTTTTTATTAAAAAAAATACTTTTTTGGGATCATTTTGGCTGATGCCTACCCTGTACCATCTTTAAATTTCCAGGTCAGTGTAGTTACATTTTATTCTTGTATCTTTGATCTACATGTTTTCTGAATCTGGCAATGCACATTTCCTTCACATTTTAAAACATCTCTACAAGCACTTTTCTTTGAAATTCCCAACTCCCTTCCAGGAAATGAGAAGAGACTTTGCGCTTGTCTGTATGAATTGTGCTGACAAGTAAATTTTCATATGGCTACAACACCATATGCTTTTTAAGGATGAGCCAACTTGCTCTCTGTCTATAGTTCACCAATCAAACATTTCCAGTTATTTAAGCATCTTAATACTCCAGGCTGCCTCTGTCTGGTTCTACTGTTTTCAGACTGCTTTTGTGCTATTCATATGTTTTAGGTACATTTTTTTGTGGGAAGTTAAAGAGGCAATCTATACTTGAGAATTCCCAGTTTTTAAGTCTAAGGTATCACTCCTGGTTGTTATCCCTCTCATCATTTATCATAACTTAGGTTTACCTGATTTGGGGGGTGAAGAAACGGAATAGGCACACCCATTTAAACCTGAATTTCACATAATGAATACTTTAAATTTTTAAAAAAAGGATAAGTATGTCCCATCAATATGTGGGACATATTAAGAAATTATTTTTTCTTTATGTGAAATTCAGATTTACCGAGTGCCCTATTTTTATTTTGCAACCCTATCATTAATGGGAATTTCTGCAACTTTGCCACTCTTTGGTCCCTACAACTTCACCTGTGGCTCTGAGTGTAGAGACAGGGAAAGGAGGCATAAGAGTGGAGACTATGTGGTCCCTGAACTGTTCATTGGGTATCTGTAGCCAAGCCATGTTGTACTTAATGATATACTAATAGTATGTTTGGTTGAGGTTACAAACCATATTACTATTGTTTAGTGAAATGAATGTGTAATTCTGCTTGTAAAATGTTGTATGACAAGAAAAATAGTATTATTTGAGGATTCACAGCTTCTCTTCATCCTTACCTTGAAAAGGAGAATTTTCTTTTCACCTGTATTGTTTCCTCTTGCATGGACCAGGTTAAAGGGAGATGGAAGTAAGTTAAATGCAGCCAAGACCATTTTAATTGATCTCAGAAAGGCAGTTAGATGAAAAAAGAACAGAATTTGAGAGTTAAGTCAGAAGCAAGAACAAAGTGATATGTTTGGGACCATAAGAGAGGCAGAGGGGAATTACTGAAGAATATGGAGAGAAAGGAAGCAGGTCCTGGAGTTGGTTTTCCCACTGAGGTCCCTGAGATGTCTTAGAGGAGAAAGAAAAAGATTTTGAAGTTTTGCTGTGGGTTGTAAGATTTGTCCCCTTTTGGCATATTTTTGAGAGACTATAGTTAATATTTTTATTTATCTAATGACTTTTTTGCTGTCAGCAGTGATTTTTCTCTGACTGTGAATTATCCTGAGTTATACCAACATAAAACCTAGCTTATTACATTCTGATCAAACAAATGTTGGGTAGCAAAACTGTAAATCTAGTACCTCATTTATTCCATCATTATAACATTCCCTGAGAAGAACTAAAACATTTATTCTCATCAAGAACATTAACAGATAAATTGACATCATCTATTCATATCTTTATGGTATGACTTTTTGCTTTACCTCCTTTCTTCCTTTTCTCTTCATAGGGTTAAATGATTGTGTGACATGACATGTAAGCATGAAATAAACAGATATTTTTGCCATGCAGATAGAACTTATACTATAATTAATGGTTTTCTTTTCTTTCAAAATTGTGCTATAGATGCTGAAATCTTTGTATCTCTGCATCATTGCATTGTGCTGCATTTGAACATTACATTGTTCATAAACATTGGGATTTCCTGTTTTGAAATTACCTTCAGAGTCAAATTGCTTTAATTATCCTCAGTAATGGAAAATCTTTATACATAAAGAGGCATTTGACTTTTGGAAACAGCAATGTTAATATGGATATTGATAGTGAAGTTTATAATCATAATATGTAACACTTTTGGATAACTACAGGATAGAAAAATTAATGAAACTTTGTAGAGTTCAGATACCAAAAATAACTATTTCAAGATAACCATTTGTTTGGAGCTGTGTTTACTCATTTGCTTATTCATTTTTTCATTAAACATTAATTCAATAGAAATGCCTTAAGAATCTACACAATCTGTTTTTAAATTTTATTTTATATATTTTTTACATAATTTTTCTTTTTTTTTGAAGATTATTTATTTATACAAGAACTAGGGTACAGGCCAGATGCGTGGGAGGGTGAGAGGATTCACCAGAGACAGAGTGGGGAACAGAACAGGCAGACTGATGAAATACACTGCTGAGGGGAGCAGCAGGCGAGTCAGGAGGGGTCTGCCGCGTTATGTGGGACCCTCGCTGGCCAGCTGGGATCGAACTGGTGCTGCAGAGGCTGCAGACAGCTTCACAGCACTGCGCTCAGCCGCCTGTGCCACCAGGGGAGGCCCCATTTTTCATTTTTGCACATTTTCATCTTGGTTATAGTCCCCATACAATTCTCACCCCCCTTATTTTGACCATAATCTCTCCTCCCCCCGCCCCCTAGTATGTCTCTGGCTTATATTTGCTTGTTGATTTTGATTTTTACTTTATTATAATTAGTCTTTCTTCTGGTCCCTTATTTAGGTTTTCTAAATTCCTGCTATGAGTGAAACCATCTGGTATTTTTCTTTTTCTTTCTGGCTTATTTCGCTGAGCATGATCCCTTCCAGCTCCATCCATGTTGCTACAAATTGCATGAGTTTATCTTTTTTGATTGCTGAGTAATATTCCATCATGTATATGGACCACATCTTCTTGATCCAGTCATCTATTTTTTGGGCATTATGGTTGTTACCATAGCTTAGCTATTGTTAATAGTGAGCTTAGCTATTGTTAATAGTGTTGCTATAAACATAGGGGTGCAGGTGCCCTTTTGAATTAATGATTCTGTGTCCTTTGGGCAAATACCTAGGAGTGGAATTGCTGGATGATATGGATGCTCCAGCTTTAGCAGGTTGAGGAATCGCCACACAGCTTTCCATAGTGGTTGGACCAGTTTGTACTCCTACCAGCAGTGCACGAGAGTTCCTTTTTCTCTGCATCCTTGCCAACATTTGTTGTTGCTAGTTTTTTTAATATGTGCCATTCTCACTGGTGTAAGATGGTATCTCATTGTAGTTTTGATTTGCATTTCCCTGATTACAAGTGATGCTGAACATTTTTTCATGTGCTGTTGGCCATTCACATTTCCTCTTTGGAGAAGTTCCTTTTTAGCTCTTCTGCCCGTTTTTTGACTGGATTATTTACTTTGTTTTTGTTGAGACTCTTCAGCTCTTTGTAGATTTTTTGTGATCAGTCCTTTATCATTAGTGTTGTGTGCAAAAATTTTCTCCCAGTCGGTGGAGTGTGTGTTTTGGAAGAACCTACACAATCTTGAACACTGGTTTGGTTTGAGAATACTAAAAGACTTAGTTGTCATCAAAACACTTTTAGTGTTTTCTAAACATAATTTTAGTATACAGATCTTATCTGAAGCCTTTGATGGGTTTTAGAATTCAAAGTATTTTACATTTTAGTGAAATAATGATGGGATTCCATTCACTATGACTGCAGATAATTACTCCAAAACTTTCTGTCTTAAAACAAAACTTTTTTTTTTGTTATGAGACTTTATTTGGGGCAGGATGTGGTGGCACTAGCTTTCCTTTGCTCCCTGGGCAAACATTTGGGGTGCCTGAATGCTGAGCGTAGGCATCACCTGAAGGCTCACTCACTTGCAAGACTGGCTATTGATGCTGCCTGGTGACTGAGACTTAGGCTGGGCTGTGGCCAGATACCTCCACATGAAATCACCATGTGACTGGACTCCTGACATATGGCTCAGGTGCAAGGGCAAGCACTTTCAGAAAGGAAAATGGACACCATTTTTGACCTGGGAAGTCAAACAGTGTCATTTCTTTGAGACATTCATAAAATTGCTCTCAGTTTCAAGAGGGAAAGGAAATAGGCCTCACTTCTTGATGAGTAGTGAAAGTGCTAGAAGAACTTCTGAGACAAATATTACAGTCGTCCTTTGAGAATAGGCATCTGGTGTGTGTGCTGCATAATACCTCCAGTGGGGTCTGAAGCTTCACTCTGTACAAACATCGCAACAAAATTAATATTCACACAAGTGGAATAAATTCAGATTATAAATAAAAATAGTTAAATTTAGGTTTTGGGGGACTCCCTGGTGGCACAAGGGGTTAAGCACAGCACTATGAAGTTATCCAGAAGCCTCTGCAGCACGAGTTCAATCCCTGGCCAGCCAGGGAGCTACCCACATGGCACAGCAGATCTCTACTGTCTCGCCCGCTGCTCTCCTCAGCAGTGTATTTCAGTCAGTCTGCCTGTTCTGCTCCCCACTTTGTCTCTAGTGAATCCTCTCACCTTCCCGCATCTCTGCCCTGTACCCCAGTCTTGTATGCATAAATAAACAAATCTTTAAAAAAATTCAGGTTTTGTCGCCAAATGAGTTAAAAATATTTCAGTTTTCAGACATTTTTTACTTTTCAAGTAATTGATTTTTGGTATGTGATATAAATGCACTGATGGAGGTTATCAGTATCCACAACATGCCTGGAAGAAGAGACCCTGGGAGGACTGGGGGAGTAGGAGTAAGAAATCTTCACGGAAAAGGCAGCTGAAAAGGGAGTAGTTAGCAAGGGCATCCCAAGCCAAAGAAACAATGTATGCAAAGGAATGGAGGCTTGAGAGAGCATGGACTATCTGGAGAAAAGCAAGATTATCAGAATAGTTAGAATACAGACGTAAGAGTGTCAGAGACCAAAACATGAAGAGTCTAGGATTCATATTACAGACTTTGGATTTTATCTTGTAGAAACAGTGAGTCCAATTAGGGATTTTAAGCAGGAAAAGGACGTGATGATATTCACTCTTTGGAATGAAGATTTTTGTGACAGACAGTAGATCTAGAGGGATGAGAATGGGGTTCACTTAGGAAGCTCGTCAGCAGGCAGCCAGAATTGATGATCACCTGAAATAAGAGCAAGGAAGAACAGTAGCATTTAACTGCCATTTCTTTTGACAAGCATGATGTGGAGATGGAGATAAGTTGTCAGATTGTCTCTTTTCTAATTTAATTTTTATCCAAGTAGTGTGTATATCTTCTTTACAATGGCAAATAGCACAAGGCACAGAATAAAAACAAATGTGCCCTGTACCGCATTCATTACCCCCAGCCTTGCTCCCTAATAGCTGTACTTTCACCCATTTAAATGGTTTCTTCTGGGATTAACTTGCATGATTTAAATAATGTGCTGTGTCTGTTACAATAACAGAAAAAAAAAACAATTGAAAATGTCTTCAATAACAGCATCTGTTCTTACAAAAATGATGTCCATTGGAAAGGCTTCAGACACCATGCTTGCATCCATCTCGGCTGGCTCCTCTTCTGATCACAAGATTGATGATACAGCTCCAAGATCACATGAAAATATTCCATGGAAGAAGAGGGACTGTTCTTCCTGTCATTCTTTGTTTTATTTAGTTTATCAGCAAATCTATCTTTAGCAGAGGCTCTCCAGCTCCTTTCCCCTCCTGTTCCTTCGGCTGACTTGAGTCACAAGCCTTGTGTTGGTTTACCTGGTGTTGGCTGAGCATCACCGCTTCCCCTTCTAAGATCTCCTTTGCTGTGAAGAAAAGAGGTTAGAAGCTACATTTGCCTGAATCCCGTTTGTCGTATGGTTCCTGGTTAGAGTATGTTGATGAGATTCACCCAGGAGTCAGAGGGATGGAGATCATTATTCTGTGGTCATTTGCAGGCAGAATTGTGAGTGGATGTGATACTCCTAGAAATTCACAGTGAGTTTTGAGAACCATCTGCTTCAAGTTGAGAAGGTCAGTCGTGATTTCTCTGACCACTGCTCCCTTAGGTTTTTCTTTTCAGGGTAAGTCACCAGTTTTCTATATTAAAGCTCTTTATATTTAAACTACAAAGAGTAGCTTCTTGTTTTCTGACTTGTAAATGACCCTTCCTAAACTTACCACGCATGCAAGAGAAACAAATTACAGCTCTGACATTGACAGATCACCTTTTACCCCTGGAGATATGTGGGAAGAGAATGGACATTTGAACAAAATTCTTGTTCAGCCAACAAAGAAAAATGGGATGGGGAAAGGCACATGATTCTAGTATGAAGTAAAATAGCAAAGCTGGGAAATTTGCCTCTGGTAATGGTGCTATAGATTGGTTAGACTAGCCTTCCCAGTGATAACAATGATAAAGTCTGGATGAAAATATTAAAAGTAAAAAATTTGAAGACACTGGACAGAGACTAAATGCAGGCAGAAACTGGAGAGGTATCGACACTGAAAAGAGCTGAACTGTGCCAGTGTATATTCTGAGTGTTCCGTTTTTGCTCAAAGATGTTCACCAGTCTATGAGGTGGCTCAGGATGAAGTTGCAGCCCTACTGGATCGCGGTATCAGAGTACAGAGCCCAGGACTCAGAGAAACTGGGAAGTTGAGGGGAGGTTCTAGAATGGAGGGTGCTGTAGACTGGATGTGAGCCTCCACATCTGAGTGTAACTCTACTTAAAATCTTGTATGCATCAATTGGGAAGGTCATAGAGCTCAGTGGAAAAGTGCAAGCTAGATACTGAAAGAATTGAAAATAGATTTTAGTAGCAGTTCAAAACAGAGGACACAGACTTAGGAGCTTGCATCCAGCCAAGCTAATTTCCCGCTAGAAAAGAAAATCACACTCTTCTGAGCAATATAGAATAGTATAGTGTAAATAGGACAGAGTAGAATAGAGTCCAGAATCTCTGCAATGTATCCTTCCTAATGTTTCTTATACAATAAAATGAGCAAATATGTAAAGAAACAGAAAAATGTGACCCATATGCTAGAAGAAAAACAGTCAATGAAAACCAAACCTTAAGTGATACTTATTAGACAAGGGCTTTAAAGAGCTACTATAAATATGACCAAGGATTTACAGGAGAATATAGTCATAATGAATGAAGGGATGGGGGGATCTCAGCAGCAAACTAGAAACAGCAAAGAGATTGTTTTAGTTTGTTTTGGCCACTTTAACAAAAATACCATAGACTGGTTAACTTAACCAACACACATTTATTTCTTAGAGCTGTGGAATCTGTGACATCGAACACTTAGTCATTGGCAGATTTTTGGTGTCTGGTAAGACCCCTCTTCTTGGTTGACAAATGGGTCTTCTTACTGTGATGGGTCTCTTTAAAAGAGAACTTCCATTCATGGAAGTTCCACCTGCATGATCTAATCACCCCCAGAGTTCCCTTCTGCTAATACCATCACATGGTGGGGGAGAGGAAGTAAGATTTAAACATGAATTTGAGGGGGAGGGGTGAAGGACACAAAAATCTTTGAAAACATAATGGTTGGGAACTTCCAATTTTAGTAAAAACTTTAACTTGTGAATCCAAGGTCAATGCAACCCAAGCAGAATAAATACAAAGAAAACCATACTAGGCATACGACCAATTACCAAAATCCAAAGATAAAAGAACCAAGGGAAAATAAAACCTATACAGTAAGTACTCAGTTAACATCAACTTTAAGGGAAATAATGTATAATGGAACTAGGTACTTGTTTTGCTATCAACCAGGATTTCCAGGATTTCTTCTCTAATGTTGTAATGATGAGCAAAATGACATTGGAGGACCTGCTACAAATTATATGAAGAGAAGCAAGAAACAAATGAAGGCAGACTTCGCATCAGAAACAATGGGGCCATAAGCTGATACACACCAGCATCCCCCCAGTGGAGAAGTGTTGTCCCAACTGGAGGAGGGCTATTAGCAAATGGCTTTCAGTTGTCAGCCTCTCTCATGGACTGCCTCGGCTGTAGAGCACTGGTTCACTCAAGATCATGCCCCTCCCTGGGATAATTACAGCCAGTGGTTGATCAATGAAGGAGTAAAAAGACCTGACCATCTTGACCCAGTGCACGAATCCTGACCCAGTGCATGAATCTGAAGGGCCATTTTTGCTTCACATCTCTCCAGGCAGTCAACAGAGGCATATAGCACAGATCACCTTTTCCTTCTGACCACTCTTTCCCCTTTCTACAGGTTTTGATACCAGTGCAACCCCTGTTGGATAAACTCCATTCAGAGTGTATCCCCCAGTCAGAAGCTAAGCTACTACAATGTGATTCAACCCATGACAACTATTAGATAACATCTGTGAGTACTAAAATAAATAAACTTGGCAGCCCCTCATTCTACATGCAGCAAATTATCTGTCAAAAATGAAGTCAAATAAAGGTATTTTCAGATAAATGCAAGCTGAGAATATGTACTCAGCATATTTATCTTCTAAGAAATACTAACGGGAATTTTCAAGGGGATGGGGCATGATGCCAGATGGCAACTTGGATCCAATGTAAGGAATACAGAACACAGAAAATAATATTTGGGTAAATGTAAGAGTTAAGAGTTTTCTTAAAAAATAACATTGCATAAAGTAACTTACAACACTATAGTACAGGATTTATAACATTTAATAATTAACACCAAAGTAAATGTATTAAATATGACCCAAAAATCTCACAATGTTTGGGGAAGTGGTAATAAAACTGTATTATTAGGTTATTTTTATATAAAGTAGTACACTACAACTCTCAGTAGATTGTGACAAGTTATAGGTTTATGTTAAAATCCTTAAAGCAATTACTAAAAATAACTGAAGTATATAGATAAAAAGTCATCAACCAAATCAAAATGAGAGACTATAAAATAGTCAAATAACCCAAAAGACAAATATTGTGTTATCTCACATGTCAAAATATAAAAATGAAAACAAAAACAAAACACCAGCTGAAGGATACAGGGAAAAGACTGGTGGTTGCCAGAGGCAGGGGTTGGGGAGCTAGGCGAAAAGGGTAAAAGGGGTAAAGAAGTAAAAACTTTCACTTATCAAATAAGTTCATCATGAATTTGAAAAGCAAAAACTGAAAAGAGAAAAATTTAAAAGTCAGTTCCCTGAGGAAACAATTGTGTGATAGAAATGTCTTTAACTTGACTGGGATGGTAGTGACCCATGTGTATACATTAATCAAAAGGCATTTAATTGTACTCTTAAGATCTATTTAACTGTGTGTAAATTTTATCTCAGTAATGAAATAAACTATATGATCATCTGTGCTTAATTCAGCTATAGTCAACTACACATGTGATTTAACACTGAAAAGTTTAAAGGAAGCAGAACTCAGCTATAAATAAATGTGTTTGACCTTGAAGAGATGCTGCAATGTTTTTGAATGTCATAAATAGGTGGAGAATAGCTCTCTCAAATGTATTCCCTTGTATAGCTGGATTCTTTTCACATTAACTAATAAGCAAAGGGAAAAATTCTAGTTCCAGGTTTCATTTCTCTAACTGTGGCTTTTGTTGATGCCTCATTATATTTTTTCTGATTTAGTCAGAGGGGAACTGACATCTCAGTTTTGAGCCCACATGTGAAAGAAGTGTTGGCGGAGAAGCGTTGTTGTGAGCTTGTCCTTGAAGGAGATAGGAGGTCTGGATAGACAGAGAGACTTAGGATTTATGGCAAGCAGCTGTATCCATTGGTGAATGCTTGTGAAGCATTCACTGGGAAGGAGGCAGGGTTGACTGACTCAGCAGGTGAAGGTTTGTATTTAGGGGTCATGAGAAATAAGCCCTTAAATACAAGAATAAGAAACCTGGGTCTGGCCACATAATTAGAAAGAATTGGTAGAAAATACATCTATTTTTCTCTCCCACACACGGAAGTTCATTTGTTTCATGAATGTGATGGTTAATTTTATGCGTCAACATGGTTAGGATCTGGTAGCCAGATGTTTTGTTACAGGACAGCAAGAGGGGTACCCCAAACCTGCCTTCTTTAAATTGGTTCTGCTCTCTGCCGCATGAAGAAAAAACATATTTCAGTGCGTAATTAGTGTGTAATACAGAAAAGGGGAAGGATGAGGAAGAATATAGTTTCCAAGTCAAGCACCCAAAGTTACCCATCCCCACGTGGGTAAATGTCCAGACAAACAGGGTTGGCCCAAAGCAGGGCTTCCGAGGCCTGAAAGCCTTCCACAAGCCTGAAGCACCTTGTGGTGGGGACACATAGAAAAGGGTCAGACACAACCAGACAAGTCTGTAAGGAAAAGAGAAAAATCACAACCAAGATAAAAGCTGCCATTGTTAACCTCCCCATGGGTCTCTCACCCACATGTTTCAACCAGTCCAGGACCAAAAAGCAAGTGCAGCTTCTTCATGTGTCTCTCTGCTCCATGTGCCTCCTCCAGGTCTCCTTCTGGCTCTCCATCCGCCTTCTTTCCTTCCCTACAGCTTATCTCCCTGCTCAGCTCCACCCTCCCTTGGGGGGGGGGGCAGGGAACCTGGAAGTAACCCTTTTCCTGGAGACCACCCTGTTACCGTTTTGCCAACTTCAGTTTAGATGTTACTTTTTCAATGTGACTAACATTTAACTTAACAGACCTTGAGTAAAGCAGACTATCCTCAATAATGGGAGAGAGGGGTCATCCAGTTAGAGGAAGGCCTGAAAAGAAAAGACCGAGGTTCCCTAAAGAGGAAGGAATTCTGCCTTCAGGCTACCTTTGGACTCAAGACTGCAGTATCACTTCTTCTCTGGGTTCAGCCTCCTAGTCTGCTCTGACCGGTTTGGACTTACCAGTCCCCCAAATTGCTTGAACCAGTTTCTTAAGCTGAATCTCTCTAACTCTCTCCCCTTACCTCTTATCCTCATGCCTTTCTCCTCTTGTGGTCCTCCTCTTTCCCCTCCACCTCTCTCTCTGAATATATAGACCCATAATTATATCTATATACCTGTTTCTGTATCTATGTGTATATCTATATAATTGGTTTTGTTTCCCTGGAGAACCCTTACTAAGGTCTAACAGCCTACTACCAACTCTGAATTCCTTTGGCTTTCTTCCCACCCTCAACCCAAATCAGCAATTAGCTAATTCTCAATTTGTGGAGAACTGGATAATTTACATTAAAGTGTTGCTTGTGTGAAGCTGGCAGGGAATTATGTAGCTTTTTAACAATGATAATGCCTTCAAGTCAAAAGGAAGGAGTGCCAGGATGTTGGTGGACTGTACCATACATAGCATTTGATTAGACATACATAGATGTCATAGATACATGCTTTTGCTTATTTCATCTCCTGGGGGAGGGGTCTTCTGCCATGTCCAGATAGTGGATACCTATAGCAGCAGGGTATCTACTCAGTCTTTGAGTAATAGACTTTCTCAATCCATGAGTAATAGATTAAAAGCCCAGGTCTACTAGTTCCTGACATAGTTTATTGCTTTCAACCAGACATCTGACGTGGTGAGTCCCTCAGAAGCTATTGCTTGCAAGCTTGTGTGCTGCTTGTAGGGATGCATATCTCTCCTGACTGCTGCCCATAAAGTCCTCATTTGTACAAATGGGCTTCTGTCTGGTTCTTGTGACCTGGTAGTTATGGGGCCATGGCTGAAACCTAGGCTTGTCTGACTTGGCTCTGCCCCCTCCTCTGTAGTTTTTGCTGGTTCGTGTGCCCCCAGATGTCTGACGCTGCTTACTCTAAATCTCCTTCAATCTGGGCAAACTTCCCTTAGTCTCTGATATCCGTGCTGCTTGATTGTGTGTGCTACCACTGCTCAGTGGCCATGGGTGTTTGGCCCTCACCAGTGAGACCTGGTATATCCAGCGGATACTGTGGCATGCATGCATCTTGAGACCCAACATTGTTCCCAGATTGGTGTATTCTCAACCCAATCCCCTGCCTCTAGTTTATTGCCTGATTTCTGCTGATTAGCTTTTGGGACCCAATAGACTTCACTTTTTAGTATAAGTATTACAATAGGGCAGTCAAATCATACTCTGTGGAAGATGGCTAGCTCAGGCTATCTTAAGAAAGTGACATGTTGAGAAAGCCATTTTAAGATAATTAATCTCAGTGTTATTCAGGATAGATCAGAAGTAGAGGACACTGATGGGCTTGTTAATCTGCTAACTGAGGTGTGTGGTGCTTAAGAGCTGGTCTGGATTGATAGTGAACAAGGAAGTAATGAATATAAAATATTTTATGCAAATATAATGCTATTTGCATAAAGATGTTCACTGCAGAATAATTTATAATAGTAAAACATGCAGTGACCTAAATATCCCATAGTCAGGGAGAGATTTAAATAAATTTTGGTGATAGCCCACTTAGTGAAATATATATAACTAGTTAAATAAACTCTTTGAACATTATGAATCAAAATGGAAAAGTGCATGATATAATATTAAATAACAAAATCAGGATAGAAAATAATATGTGGACCAGTATAGTCCATAAATATGTATATAAAATACTCATTTAAGATATATGAGATGGTAATAGTGATTGTATGATAGTTGAAATTGTCTGCTTTTATATTCTCTATTTTCTAAATTTCTATAATGTGGTTATTTTAGTTTTAAAATTTCTGTTTCCCTTTACTTAGGAATCATAACTCTTTCCTACCTGTTGTCCAATGTATGAAAAATATTTGTTTCATTTAATTTTCCTGTTTTCCTAGTTGTCTATGGGGGGAGGGCAGTTCCTGTAGCAGCTAATCCTTCAGGCTGGAAACAACAATGTACTGTACTATTTCACCATTTTCATAGTCATTACTGGAAACTTATGCTTCCATGTTACTGTAAGATCATTTTTTTCCTATTACAAATCCCCATTCCATAAAAATTATAAGAAAAATATGACATTTTTGAAATAGCCAAGAAACTTTTGCCTTTCCATTATTTTGATTTTGCTTTATATTCTTCAATAATGCTATATAGATTTCCCCATATGCTTTTGAATTTTTTGTTAAATTCATTCCTAAAATTGTGTAACTTACAGAAAAATAAATAGAAAATATATTAATTTGAAAATTTGTCTTGAATATAGCTATATTATTATATTTCCTTATTCTAGTTTTTAAAAAGCTAGTGGCTATAGGATTTTCTGGGAAAATAGCTTAGTTGAGCAGAATGTGTTCAAGTACCTTTTATTTTCCAATATTTGTACATATTAATTCTTTCCTAAAACATAGTTATGCATACCTTATGATTTTACCATTTAACATGATGTCTACTATTGAATATTGTTAAATTATCTTAATCATGTTTAAATAATATTCTTGTATTATACCCAGAGCTTTCGTTAATAATGCCTGCTAAATTATAGTGAGTACCTTTTTAGTGTTTATTATTATACTAATTTTTTTCTCATTTAATTTTTAGCTATAATTATTTAGTTTTATTTCCTTGTTGTAAACCCTATTTGGTCACAGTGTATTATTTTCTGACACACTACTAAATTCTGTTTGCTAATACTTTAGACAGAACTTTTACAGCTATATTCATAAAAGCAGTCAGTGTGTAGAATTTTTTTCTTGGCCCTTTAACAAGTTTTGGTATTAAGCTTATCATGGTTTCATAAAATGTGTTGGGGGAGATTTCCAAATTTTCTGTTCTATGGGACATTTTGGATCAGTGTTTCTCAGAGTGTGGTTCATTTAGGGGATCAGTGAGATCAAAGCTGTTTTTACAATAACGTGATGTACCCTTTCACCATGTTAACATTTGCACTAAATTGCAAAAGAATAACATTGCTGTTGTATTGACATGAGTCACAGTGGTCACACTAAACTGTTCCAGTTATCATTTTCCTCATTGCATGCCCCCCTTTCAGTCTCACCTAAACATGTTCCTCATAAAAGCATTAAAAATAGTTTTGTTGAACCTTGACATATCGGTAGGCATCACCTGTATATGAACAGGAAGTACACATAAAGCATGTCTGCCACCTGCTGAAGTATGATGTTGGAAAGTATTGTGTGACTGAACTGCAAGCTGGCTAGCTTTTCATGGAACACTAGTTTTACTTTTAACCAATAGACAGATTATGATTCTTCAGATTTTGGTATTTGATGAACCTGTCACTTAGAAAAAAATTATATTTGTTGTTACTGATAAAATGTGAGCTTTCAGTAAAAATTATCATTTTGGGAAATTATCTATCCCCATGAGCTTGATCCCTTTCCAATAAAAAAAAGGCTTTTCCAATGAGATGGAGGGGTGA
This sequence comes from Talpa europaea, assembly GCF_964194135.1. NCBI lineage: Eukaryota > Metazoa > Chordata > Mammalia > Eulipotyphla > Talpidae > Talpa > Talpa europaea. Next base: position 29,209,348 of record NC_140082.1, on the reverse strand, counting down.
TGTTATTGAATGTGGTTTAAAAAATGCTGTGTAATAAAGTATGTCAACATTTGAAAGATCTGCATTTGAAAGACCTGTGTATATCAGTGAGCTGTTATTGTTTAAATGACCAATGCCTGCTATTACAAAATCATGCGTGTGTAACAGATCCACTTAAAATTCAAATAGACCACTGTGACAATGTAAAAAGTTTTAATATGATTTCAGATTCCACATTGCAACTCACTTTTTTAAATGTAACTTCATTAAGTTTTTTAATTGTATTAGGATTTGCTGTTTCCACCAGCAGCCAACTTTAAAAACTGTCATTTGCCATAGTAGTTGGACCAGCTTGCATTCCCATTGCAGCACTATTTACAATAGCTAAGACATGGAAACAACTTAAATGCCCAAAAACAGTTGAATGGATAAAGACGAAGTAGTATATATACACACAATGGAATACTACTCAGCAATCAAAAAAGGTTAATGCATGCCATTTGCAGTAGCATGGTTGGAGCTGAAGGGACTATGCTCAGTGAAATAAGTCAGAAGGAAAAAAAATATCAGATGGTTTCACTTATAGGATGAATATAGGGAAACAGAACAAAGGGTCAGAAAAAAGACAAAATTTTCAGGCAAATTATAGATCTGAGGCATACAGCAGGGAAGAGGGAGGCAGAGGGGTAAAAACAGAGGAGGGAAGAGTACAGGGACTATGGTGATGGTTCACGGGTGATGTGGTGGTAGGAGATTTATGGAGATTACACCTGAGGGCAGAGATCATATATTGTCCAAAAATGAACAATGGTGTAAGAAAAAAAAGTTTATTAAAAAAATGCTCCCCAGTTGAGGAAAATTCTCCAGTGTGTTTTATGAAAACATTAATATAACAGCGTTGACATAAAGAGAATAGGAGGGGGGACCCTAGGAGAGAGGGAAGGAAACTGATATGGTGTGTGGGCTGTGCTTCTCATCTGGCTGATGTAGAGGTTCAGGGTATCAATGGGGCTGTCAGTTGGTCTTGCAGCCTGGGCTTCGCAGGACCAACTGATATTATTGACCCTCCAGAGCCAAGCTCTGCTTCTTCACTTTTAGCATTATTTTTTAAAATATTTATTTATTTATATACAAGAGCTGGAGTACAGACTAGAGCCACAGGCGGGTGAGAGGATTCAACAGAGACAGAGTGGGGAGCAGAACAGGCAGATGACTAAAATATACTGCTGAAGGGAGCAGTGGGTGCAACAGGAGAGGTCTGCCACGCCATGTGGGAATCTCCCTGGCTGGCCGGGAATCCAACCCGAGCTGCAGAAGCTGCAGACAGCTTCACAGTGCTGCACTCAACCCGCTGCACCACTGGGGAGGCCCACTTTTAGCATTCTTGAGTTCAATTTTGCTCACATTTGGTTTTGGTTGTCAAATCTGGGGCAGTGGGTGTCACAATGGGTAGAGTCCAGGAACTTCCCTCCTGCAAAAAAGAATGATCTGGCTGTTAACATTTGCCAAAGTTATTTAGAGTTTAAATAATCAGCAATGTCCAAATCAAGTATAGATTTGTAGCATTTGTCAATTTCTGTGGTGAAAATACACACACTTTGGCTGACTTCAAGTTACCAATGTGGCATCCTGAAGTGTGGAATGTGTAATATGTAAGTAAAGTTATTTAACTTTTTTAAATAGTTGTGTTTAGTGGCTGACTCAGAAAATCCTTGGAAAGTTAGCAGTTGGCTTTTGCAGGTCAGTGTGGACTGGTCTGATCCCAGCTTGTCACTGAAATGTCCATCCACCACATTGAAATTCACAGTTTACATTTCCTGTGTCTTGGAAAGATGGACTCAATTCCAATGTCACTTACTTAGAGGATGGAACCTAATTGGCCCAGATTGGATCAGGTACCTGTCCAAGGTGTAATCATGTAAAGCAAGTTTACGAATGGAGCTTTTCTTTTTTCGCGAGGAAATTTCCAGTAGTGGCATCGCTCTGAGTGGGCAGCACAAGACAGTGCTACAGACACTGATGCAGGAATCCTCCTCCGCTCCTTCTCAAGACTCCATGCAGAGGGCCTTTGTGACTCACCCACTTTTCTCCCCCCGAGAGCTTCCAAAGTAATATATTAGATCAGTGTTTCTCGAAGTGTGGTCCATGGATAAATTGCAGCCTTCTCACTCAGATTTGTTTAAAAAGCAAATTCTTGGAGCCCACCTCAACTCTCCTGAACGAGGTTTTCTGGGAATGTGAATCTTCAGTCTGGGTTCTAAAAAGTGCTCCAGATTATTTTGATGCCTGCTGAAGAATGATGACCACTGTATTTAATTATGTAGCTTCTTAAAAAAGAGCTACATTCTTTCTTTCTTTCAGGATAGCTACAGAGACACCCCCCGCCCCCCCGCAGTTATCCTGATTAAATTTGGTATTCCTTCTGTGTCAAGAAATGACAATCAGTTAAGGGTGGGTAATGCAGCAAAAGAAGCAGCTCATCAGCCATACAGCGAGTTTTTACTATTTCTTTAATTTCTGTGAATATTTTATTATAACCCCATATATATTCTATATATTATTAAATTATATTTATTTTAAATAATTTAACATTTTAGGTTCTTTTTTATTTTATTTTTTATTCCTCGGCTAGTTGGTAACATCCTCAAGAGTAAGGGCTATATTGTATTTGGTATAAGCCACATAACCTAATATAGGAATAGAGCTTATAGAAGATATTTAAATAGATTAAAAATGATAACATTTTAAACATTTGTTTAATCCTTTGCTTCCTTTCACTGGCATTATTTCATATATTTAATATTAATACATAATTTTCTAAAGCAGTTCCACTGGAAAATTTATAAAGAATTTGAATAATAATAAAACACAAAATGACTGCTACCTGGACATTTTTTCCAAATTATTGAATTTATACCAAACTATGGTAAAAAAGAAGAATCACCAGTGGTTTTTATTGCTATCAGATAACCTGATATTTGATGTTTCCTTCTAATCATTTTTCTGTGTATTCTACATGTATATGCTTTTCATACCAAATAGAGAGTATATGATATATTTCTAGTCATGTTAGTCTCCTTTTTCACTCAACTTGTTGTGAACATTCTTGCATTACTGAATAATTTTTGAAACATGGATTTTAGTGTTCTGTATTAATTCAGTTGTATGAAGTACAAATTACTGAACCATTTCCCCATTTAGGACATTTAGGTTCTTTCTCCAAGATTTCACTTCTTAAATAAAAATTGATGGAATGCAAGGCATATTTTATTTTATTTTATTTTAAAGATTTGTTTTTTATTTATACAAGTGTTGGGGTACAGGCCAGATGTGTGGGAGGGTGAGAGGATTCACCAGAGACAGAGCGGGGAACAGAACAGGCAGACTGATGAAATACACTGTTGAGGGGAGCAGCGGGAGAGACAGGAAAGGTCTGCTCACTATGTGGGATTCTCGCTGGCGGGCCAGCCAGGATCGAACCTGCGCTGCAGAGGCTGCGGACAGCTTCATAGTGCGGCACTCAACCGCCTGTGCCACCAGGGAGGCTCCGCAAGGCATATTTTTAAAAAAGAACACATTCTTCTTTAACACCAGGATTGACTAGTTCTCTTAAGTATTTCTAGACTCCAGTAGTCATCATTTTTCCCATTGTATTTGAAATGCTTATCAGTTTGGTCAGGTTCTCATCTCTTTCTTTTAGACTTAATTAGTATCTAATGCACATGTTTATATAAACAACAAAATCAATGAAAGTCTGAAATTTAAAAGGAGTCTGTTTATTGTAGCTAATATATTCTGATTTATACTGATTGTCTTCCATCTGGGCAGCTGTTCATGTGATCTAAACTTCCATTACTGTTACAATCATTTATGTCCATTTTTCAGTTTTTTGTGTCATATGTCTAGTCCCTAAATCAGAAAAATGCTAATAAATTATTTGATTATTGAATTATAAGTGAGCAAGAATGTTACTATGTTTATTTGTTTAAAGACCTCTTCTTTGTAAAATATCTTAAAATTTGAAAAGCTAAAAATTAACAAAGCTGCTTCGATCAGAGAGTGAATTAATGTTGATTTATTTCTGGCAAAAGTCAGATATGCTTTGGATGAAATGTAAGTAACACACATACATACACACAAAATATATAATGAAGTAATTCTCCATCTTTTACTTTGATGACCCATCTTACCCAATATCCATTGATTGAAATAAATGATATTTTGCTCCTTTTTGAGTGGCAAATATTGTTGTGTGACAATTAGAAAAAAATTTAATGGCATAGAATTAAAAATGAATTGTGAATAGTCTTTAGTGTATTTTAAAAATTAAAATCTTTGATAAAATCTGCTTACATTGCTAATCATGTCACTGAAAATCTTGATTCCCGAACACAGGATCAGAAAGTCTATCTCAGTTACCTTTGAGTAAAGGTTCAGTTATCATTACAGTATGTAAGCGCTCTAGAACTGATGGAGGAGAGACAGATTTACTTAAGATGACTTAAATGGTTGTAGATGCGCGACTTTACAGGGAATTTAACAGGCTGGCAAGGTACACCGTCCTTTTGCTGTATACTTGATTTTTTTTTGCTACCTCCCCCTTGATGTATATATTTTATTTTTTCTCTTTTTAAAGATTTATTTATTTATTTATACAAGCACTGGGTACAGTCAGAAGCGCGGGAGGGTGAGAGAATTCACCAGAGCCAGAGCGGGGAGCAGAGCAGGCAGAAGGACCGAAGCACACTGCTGAGGGGAGCAGCGGGCGGCAGGAGAGGTCTGCGCGCCATGTGGGACCCTCATCCCGGGGAGCAGCGGGGGATCGAACTTGCGCTGCAGAGGCTGCGGGCAGCTTCGCAACCCAGCGCTCAACCGCTGCGCCACCGGGGAGGCGTCGCTGTATATACTTTAAACTAGTGATTTTGCTCAGGTGGTTCTCATTCTAGTACATTAATCGTGCAAGTAACTTCAGGAACTCTGGCGTGAACTGGTAAAATAATTACCTGAAGTTAATTAACATAATTGAGTGTTTCGTGAGCAGGTTTTTGCACTGGAGTTAGCAGCTCCATTAACTTATTTTTAAAAAACGCAGCACGTCGACCTCCGCACAATTCAAAGCACTTGTGATTCAGCCCAGGCGCCCCGGTGTGTGTCTCTCACCTGGTGACTACAGGCGCGTTCCCGGAAGTCGCCGCCAGGGGGCGGGAGCCCGCCGCGCCTGCGTCAACAGCCGGCGCCCTGGAACGCTCTCGTCCCTCCTCTCGCTCGCTTCAGCTTCCGCCGGAAGTGGCCCGTCAGTTGTTGTCCTCAGGTACTGGCGCTGGCTGCGGGCGCTGGGCTCTCTGTGGACCCCTGGATAAGACCTGCGAGGAACTGGAGACGGGAACCCCAGCTTGAGCCCCGGCGGCAGGATGGACGTTCTGAAGTCAGAGATCCTCCGGAAGCGGCAGCTGGTGGAGGACAGGAACCTGTTGGTGGTGAGGATCTTGGGGGGCGTGGGGCGTCCGGGGCGGGGTGCAGGCAGGGGCGGCGGTCTAGAAGTGAGGGAAATGGTACCGAACGGGTTTGGGGCGGAGGTGCCGCTTGGTGAGAGCCCCGCCACGACCCTGCAGCGGCCCCCACTCTGGAGCCGCCCTTGTGACACCCCATTCGGGAGCCTTCGGGATGGAGGAGCGGGAATGGCAGGGAAAGCCGAGGTCGTGGCAACACCTCCGACCCCAGCTGACCCTAGTTCTCCTCGCAGTTTCCCTGACTGCCGCTTCTGCCCACTCGCAGCTGTTGGCGTTTTTCGCACTTGCTGCAGTTTTTCTGGTCAGTCGTTCTGTCGTTTTAGTAAAAGTGCCCCCCTCCCCCGAACCATGGCAACGGCAGACTTAGAATTAGTCTCTCAAAGTCTTTGATTCCTTCCATTAGTAAAACCCATTTTTTTTAGTTGTACTCTTCCCCTCTCCCCAACACGTCCAAGTTTATTGCTCAAGTTTTCACTAATAGGGAAGCTTAGACTGTTTGGGGGCGATATACTAAAGGAGAAAGAATTGCGCGATTTAAAAGCGTCCTGAAGTTAACTTTCATAGGTCAATTAGAAAGTGTTGATTCATTTAGAATGTTGGCACACGTCACTACATGGTATTTGAAAATTCACATGTAATTTTGCTGCTGATCGCATGAGAAACCTCTTTAATTTTGGGAAAGTAAGCTCATTACGGAAGATCTAAGTTCACAATTCAAAATTTCACTTTAGAGCTGGAATTTGATCATAGGCAACAGAAAGCAGTTGTATTCCTGAAGTGGCAAGCTTGCTTTATGCAATTTTGGGACGTTGTCTGCCAAATACCCAAGTCTGAATATAGTGTGTCAGGTATTCTTTCCTAAAAAAAAAAAAAAAAGTTATTCCATGAAAAAAGCATCTGGTTTACTTTGCAACATAGTCACCAGAAATACTTTTCCTTCAGACAGGCTTCATATCTTACTATAAATGAGACTTGCTTTATGTATTCTTTCTGTTTTGTCACACAGGCTATTAAAAAGATGTGGTAAAGAATCAAGATTGCATAAAGTTAATTTTACTACATCAGGATTAAGTGAAACTACCCCTGCCTCACCCCCCCAACCCCATCCTTTACTGTTAGAAAGGCAAGAGTTCAGGGACAGCTGGTACTGTTTAGCGTCACTGCTTTGCTCAGACTTCAGGAGACACGTTGCTTTTCACCTTAAGTGAAATTGTCACCAGAGTGAACAGGCAAATAATACCATAGTACTGAAGAGAGTTTTTGTTCCATAGACTCTCAGAGTGTATGTTGTAACTGCACATCTTCCTGTATGCATGGGAAGTCTTGATTTTCAGCTGTGTACTTTTATATGGAATCAGTTCCTTTGCAGCCTTTCTCTTTCTGCATAATAGTGCCCATTAGTAGCTTTCATAAATTTTTACTGCTCCAGCCACAGTAACAAAAAAGTGTTTGTATTTTGATTTGATAGCTGAAAAATTTTCAGGAAACAATTCTTACCTTAACCTCATGTGATTCTATCATATATTTTATTGTCTCAATCCTTCCTGTGTCATTTTCATTTTCATTTTTATTTTTTAAAGATTTATTTATTTATTTTTTGTTTATACAAGCACTGGGTACAGTCAGAAGCGCGGGAGGGTGAGAGAAATCACCAGAGCCAAGAGCAAAACGGGCAGACTGACGAAGTACACTGCTGAGGGGATCAGCAGGCCGCAGAAGAGATCTGCATGCCATGTGGGACCCTCACCCGGTGGCCGGGGATCGAACCGGCTGCTGTAAAGGCTGCGGGCAGCTTCGCAACCCAGCGCTCAACCGCTGCGCCATCGGGGAGGCCCCTGTGTCATTTTTAAAAGGAAAAAAATGATTGTTAGGGATCTGTGAATTGTTTTTATTCTCTTATTTATACCTGGAAAATACCTATCTCTGTTGTGTCTAGAAGGGTTGCCTTATTTTTGGTCATTTCTAGTGGTATCCCAGCTTTTTATCATTAGTCTATGATAGTTGAAATAGTAAATAATTAGCTCATGAGTGCCCCTTTGGTAAATTGGAGAACTACTAAAAGTGCCTCCTGTCGCCCTAAAATGCTCTGCCTGGTGTAATTACTTTGAAGTTAATTAGTCTCTGCTTTGTCTCAATACCAGTGTGTTGGAAGATCATTGGTGAATCTTTACTTAATGCAAAGCCCCAGTTGTGTGAAAAACCAGAATGCTGGAGGAACACAACAGGTGTAATTATTAATTTCATGAGTAGTCTTTTTTGAGGATAGGCTCTGTGTAGAATTTTAGCTTTGTTTTTCCCTCAATGTTTATGATGATTTACTCTATGCAAGATACTAAATCACAGAAGATTGAAAAAAAAATTAATGTTTGATCCTTCAAGGAATGTGCATTTAATTTCACAGAGAATATAAAAGCCACCAGGCAATATAGTCTGTGCCTTTCCCCCGTTAAGTGGATGAGGTCTCAGTCATGTCGTGGGTCAAACCCCTCAGCTGCCTGTTGGAGCCCAACTTACCTCCTTTACTAGCACCATCAAGAACCTTAATATTACTGATCCCCTTTCATTCTCCTTGTATCCTCAGTTTCTCTACTGACTTACTTCCCTTAGCACTGAAACATACAGATGGTGGTTAAATGGGAGATGGTTCTCCCGTTTAAAGAGGTTGCTTTGTTTTGTTTTTCAGCAACTCTTTTTTTATGACCAGCTTCTTAAATTTTGATTCCCACTCATTGACTTGATGTTCTAATCAGGGGTGACTGTTACTTCCATGTTTTCGTAACTAACATCAGCAGCATTTGACACCCTTGACCCATCCTTTTTCTTCACTCTCCTTTTGGCACCTCTTACCCCACAACTTCCTGTTTTTCTTTTTACTGCTTAGACTGCTTGTTCTTGATTTTCCTTACAGACTTTTTTTTTTGTTATTTATTCCTTTCAACATTTGTTTTCCTTGAACTTCACACCTAGGCTACTTTTCACTTACTGTATTCTCTGTATTGGTTTCATATTCACATCCAGATTTCAGTTATTAGCATTTTTCCTTTTATAAAGAAGAAACAAAAAAGAAACCTCCCCACTACTATCCACTGTAACCCCTCTACTCTTATGCCCACCTCATGCTCTGTTCACCTCTGGAACATCATTTTTGTTTTCATTGTTGCAGTGGCAGGAAGTGACCGGGTAGGAGCTCTATGACCCAAGCAGACGGGTGAAGGAGGAGTCCTGGAGCCCTCGGTGGCTTTTTCAGGCTTTTATTGGGATTTTACCAGGTACACGGCCGGCAGGGGTGCCAGGAGGGATGGAGGGCTGGCAGGCCTCCCAACCCCTAGCAAGTCTTCGCTCTTTCTGGGCTCTCCCGCGTTCTCTTGGGGCCTCTGCTTCTCTGCTGGTTCTCTTCCCGTCTCTCGCTTGTTCTCCTTCTGGTCGTTCCGTTCCTCTGGCGTCCCGTGATGCAGCCCTTATAAGCCCAGTCTCTCAGCCCAGGTGTACCCACCTATGTATGCCCACACCCTACTCCTGGGGCCCGCCATCGGGCATGCATTCAGGACCGCAGGGATCTATCATCAACACTAATGGCCAGAGGACAGAAAAGCCTGACAGTCATTTACCCCGAAATTGTCCATTATCTTGTTTTGTCTGTCTTCCTGGTTTCCTTATATTTCACATGTAGGTGAAATACAGTATTTGCCTTTATCTTTTTGATTAATCTTGTTTTACATAATTACTTTGCGTTTCTCCCATTTTGCTGCAAAGTGGTGAAATTTTATTTTTCCTTATAGCTAAGTAGTATTCCATTGTATGTATGTATATATAGATATTATATATATTTTCTTTATGTATCTTTTATATTGATATACATCTTTATATATCTATTATATTTACAGTATCTTTTCTCTCTCTATATATACACACACATTTTTACACATTCCTCTATCAGTGGGCACCTTAGGTTGTTTACATAACTTAGTTATTGTGTATCAGGAGTTCTTAAATGTAGTCTTTGGATGGACTTGAGAATATCCATCTTTGAAGTTTTATTTAAAAAATTAGCATGTGAGTGAATATATGTGTAGATGCATGTCCTTTCTTTCCCTCTTCCTGATTATATTTTAAAAAGCTTTGACTCAAATCAAGAACTACTAATGTTCATGCTGGTGAAAATCTTCATATTCATTACTCCCAGTACTCTTGTATTCTAGCACTACTGAATGGCTTCCATTTTGTCAGTTTGTTGAATTTTTTGGCTTTTCTTAAACTTGTTCATCCCTTTACTTGAAACAATCTTCTATAATCCTCTCCAATGCTTCTCTTTAGTATTCATTGAGGAGGCTTTGAAAGTTTTTCAGCAAAAATGTGTGGTGAAATAATGTGTAACATCTCTTATATGTGGAATCTAAACAAACCAGACCCTTAATAGCAGTGCGTAATGTATGGTTACTAGAGGCTGGAGGTGAGAGAATGGAAAAGATGTTGTTTTTGGGTATGTACTTTTACATCCAAGGGTATGTACTTCCAACTAGTAGACATATAAGTCCTGGAGACATAGTAAATAGTGCAGTGATTACATAATAAACACTAAATTTGCTAAGAGAGACTAGATCTTAATTGTTCCCAACTCTAGCAGAAATGATAATTATTTGAAGAGATAAAGGTTTTAATGAATGTTCAGTGGCAATATACAACTGCAGTATAAATGTATCCAAATCAATATGTTGTATACTTTAAGCTTACGCAGTATTGTGTGTAAACCATATGTCAGAAAACAAAAAGTGTGGTAGGGAGTTTGTAGCCAGGTTGAAATCATATTTTGATGTCTATTTGCAAAGTAGATTTTTTCCTCATTTTACTATGAAAATTTTCAAATATACAGAAAATGTAAGAATACCCATATCAAACCACCTTGACTATACTATATTTGCTTTATTATATAACCAATCTGATGTCACTCATGCATTCATGCATTAATTCCTCTATCAATGCAGTAACTTTTACCTCAGAGTAATTATGCCAGGCAGAACATTTTAGGACAGGTGCTAGGCTAGTTTAACAGTCTTTTCCTCTTTTGACAAAGAGGCACTTACAAGCTGAGCATTTACTACTTCAGCTGTCACCAGTTATCTGTAAAAAACTGGGGCATCACTTGAAATGACCAAAGATGCAGCAGATTTCTGAAATGGCAATATGTATAAAGTGTCTTTTTTTTTTTTTTTTAAGATTATTTATTTATACAAGAACCGGGGTATAGGCCAGATGCGTGGGAGGGTGAGAGGATTCACCAGAGACAGAGCAGGGAACAGAACAGGCAGACTGACTGAAATACACTGCTGAGGGAAGCAGTGGGCGAGACAGGAGAGGTCTGCCGCCCCATGTGGGAGCCTCGCCGCCGAGATCAAACCGGCACTGCAGAGAATCTGGACAGCTTCACAGCGCTGCGCTCAACCATCTGCGCCACCAGGGGAGGCCCTATAAAGTGTCTTTTATCTTCATATATAGTAATAAAAATTTACTCATCTTTATTTCACACTGGTTTGCAGACACTGGTAATACTTAAACCCTAAACAAAGATGCAGTGGCGTGCATATTATAAACTGGAATTTAGTGCTTATCCATTGTGTGTGTGTGTGTGTGTGTGTGTGCACAAACATTCACATGTGAAGAAAAACCCAAATTTAAGTCTACCATTCAGTGATTTTTGACAGTTTGCTTACCCCTGTCTAAACCAATCTGTATCAAGATAGAGAATACCCTTTTTCCACCTTCCAGACAATCCCTGCCCTGGTGACCATCTGTCCTTCTTCATTTTAATTTCAGCCATTTTGATGGATGTGTAGGGATGCCTTCTAGCTCTTTGATAATTAATGATGAGTACTTTTCATGTTTTTTTTTTTAACCATTTGTATATCTTTTGTGAAGTATCTGTTAAAATTGCTTACATATATATATTTTTTAGTGAGTTGAAGTTCTTTAGACATCATGGATACCAGTTCTTTGTCAGACACATGTTTTGTGAATATTTTCTACCAGATTCTGAGTTTTTCTATTTATTTTCTTACTCATTATCTTCTGATGAGCAAAAGCTTTTGATAAAGCCCAATTTACCCTTTTTTTTGGTGGATATTGTTTTCTGTTCTGCCTGAGAATATAAAATAATATAAGCAGTTAGGAAACAGTTGGCAGTTTCTTAAAAATTAATATATACCTGCTGTGGTCAAACCATTGCACTCTGTCTTTTACTCAGAAGTATAAATCAAAGATGCTCTTACATTATCATCTAAAAATTTCATGGTTTTTATATTTTATAAAAAGACAGGTTTCAGGGCTTCCCCGGTGGCGCAGCGGTTGAGCGCGGGGTTGCGAAGCTGCCCGTTGCCTCTGCAGTGCCGGTTCGATCCCCGGCTGCTCCCCGGCCACCGGAGGAGGGTCCCACATGGCGCGCAGACCTCTCCTGCCATCCGCTGCTCCCCTCAGCAGTGTACTTCGGTCCTTCTGCCTGTTCTGCATCCTGCTCTGACTCTGGTGAATTCTCTCACCCTCCCGCGCTTCTGACTGTACCCAGTGCTTGTATGAATAAATAAATAAATAAATCTTAAAAAAAAATAAAAAAAAAAAAGGACAGGTTTCAGAAATTTTGATTCAGTTTTAGTATGATATGAGGTAGGAGTTGTGATTTATTTTTTTCCTTGTGGATATCCTGTTGTTTACCCTTTAATGAAAGTTATTTTCTTTTTCCTTTGAATGGCTTTGGTGTCCTCAAAAATCAAATATATGTGACTCCATTCTGGGTGCTCTATTCTATTCTCATAATCTATTTGTTGCTTTTTATGTTGTTGCCACACACTATCTTGACTGCTGTTTCATTATGGTGAATCTTCAAGTCGGATAATATTCATAAGATGAGTACTGAATGAAGATTGCTCAGGCTTTTGTGCCTTTAGCCTTCGTGGCTATCACCTGTGGCCTTGAATGCAGGAGGTGCTTGGGAGCGTGGGCTCGGGGTACGCATGCCTAATGTTGGACACCTGAGTATGATGTGGGCATGCGTAAATGGGCACACCTGAGCCTGGAGGTCGAGCATATAAGGGCAGCAGAGAACGGAGAGAGTCACTCCAGAGAGGAAGAGACCACGAGACGACCCCAGAGAGAGCCCGATCAGTAAGAATCAAGATTTACTGGGCTCTGGGAAGCCTGGCAGCCTCCCTGTTCCGTGACTCCCCTGCCTCTCCTGCAGGTGGTGGCCTCATTGTCAGTAGAGAAGAAAGATCATTCAAAGCCTGAAAAAGCCACTGAGGGCTCCTGGACTCTGCTTTACCTGTCTGTGGGCATCCATAGAGAACCTGCCCTGTGCCTGGATAGCACTACAAGTACTAATTTTCTTTAATTTTTTTTCCCCTAATTCTTCTGACTCTTGCTTGTGGTATTTATTTTTAAGCAGCTTTGTTGAGGTAAAACTGACACAGTAAGCCACACATACACAGAGTAAACAGTTTAAGTTTTGGCATATTTTTATACCTCTGAAACATCACAGTGAAGAGAGGGAACAAGTTCGTCTCACCTCAATTTCCTTTTGCCCCTTTGCAATCCCACCTTTCTCCCCTCCCTGCAACCAGCTCCACCCCATCCACAGGCAGGCAGTGATCTTTGTTATTTTACTTGGCATTTTTTGAATTTTATGTGAATGGAATTTTTCAATATGTTCTCTAGGTTGTTTGCCTTTCACTTAGCCTAATAGTTTGGATTTTCATTCCTGTGCTCATATGTGTCACTGCTTCATTATTTGTGTTACCGAGGAGTTTTCTACCGTTGTATGAGTATACCATAATTTGTTTATTTGTGACCTGTTGGTAGGCATTTGAGTTGTTTCCCTCTCTTGACTGTTTCAATAAAGCTGCTATGAATATTCATGCACAAGTTTTTGTGTGGACATACGCTTTTATTTCTCTTAAGTAAATGTGTAGGAGTGGAATGGTTGGGTGTACATTTCTTTATGAAATTTAAGATTGGTGTTCTTGCGTACATTTTAATATATTTAATACAAAAAATAGAATTCAGTTGTGTAAGGTAGATTTCGATGTAGTTTTCTACTTTGGATGATGTTACTGAAAAGAATATATTGCTTAGGTAACTGAATTCATTGACACTTGACAGTCTTTCACTTTGAAAAGCATTGCGTCACTTTATCTTTTTAAAGATTTATTTATTTATGCAAGCATTGGGTACAGTCAGAAGTGCAGGAGGGTGAGAGAATTCACCTGAGCCAGAGCAGAGAACAGAACAGGCAGTCTGACGAAATACACTGCTCAGGGGAGCTGCGGGCGTGGCAGGAGAGGTCTGTGCGCCATGTGGAGCCTTGCCCGTTGGCCAGGGATCGAACTGGCGCTGCAGAGGCTGCGGGCAGCTTCACAGCCCAGCGCTCAACTGTTGCGCCACCAGGGGAGGCCCGCATCGCGTCACTTTAAATTGCATTTGTGTTCCTCAGTATTTGACTTATTAATCAGATTCTTTAAGGCTTACTTTGATTCTTTGTGACCTGCCATGTGATTTCACATGTGTTTTGCTTTGCCTATGCAGGCTGTCTATTTGTTAGTTTTCCAGTGTCTTTTGTAGAGCTCTTAATGATGTTTGTATCCCATTTATATAAACACTAAAAACCCTAACATAACTGATGGAATGATGATGCTAAATTAATGTTGACAGTCATGGTTGCATGTTGTTTTTAATTTTCATTTGTTAATATGGGTAGGCACTTCAGATGATGTGGTTGGAAGGTTTGTACACTTTGAATCTCAGTTTTATAATCCAGAAAGTACAACTTGGACAGAGTTCAAGAATGATATTTATAAAGCAGCATGTAGGAATTAGATCGTATCTTTGAAAGGAGAAGCACTTTTAATGTTTACCATTTTCAACTTGTTTTCAAATCTGTCAGGATGAAAGGCCCAGTGAAAATGTTAGGTGCTTTAGGAAAGAATCCAAAGAAATTATTGACAGTTCATATGCTGTCTTAAAATATGCAGCCACTTGTAGACTTGTGTTTTTAGGGCTCTATTGTACATTCTTTAATTAATTCAAAGGACCTAAGAGTTTGAAAATTTGAATGTAACTAGAAAGGAAACTAAATTTATAAAATGAATGGATGAGTCTTCAAATCTAATTGTGGCTCTTTCCCTAGGTAACTGGAACATTTGGCATGTTATCTAATGTGCCTGAGTAATCTGTAAAGGGTCGAACAATACCCTATGCTTACTTTCTAAAGGTCTACAATTTAAATTCTGTCATAAATGTATCCATAGCACTTTGTATTTCAAAGTGTATTTTTAGTATACGTCATAAAATGTTTTACAATTAGATCCCGGCTGCCAGGCGAGGGTCCCACATGGTGCGCAGACCTCTCCTGCCACCCGCTGCTCCCCTCAGCAGTGTACTTCGGTCCTTCTGCCTGTTCTGCTCCCTGCCCTGGCTCTGGTTATTCTCTCACCCTCCCGCGCTTCTGACTGTACCCAGTGCTTGTATAAATAAATAAATAAATCTTTAAAAAAAAAGTTTTACGATTAGAAATTACTGCTATAGTTGTTTTTCTTATTACAAACTTTTGTCTCTAAACAAAGAGTATACAAAGAATGACATTTGAAGCATAGTAGGAAATCTTTTTTCTTTTTGGCAAATATCTATTGTCATGAAATACAGGGTCATAGTACAAAGCAAAACATTAAATTTTTCTCAAGGTGTAAAGCAAATTAATTAAAAATTAATTGTTAATAGATTATTAATGAAAATGATTCAAAAATCCAAACATGCTAATAGGCATAAGACATTTTCTTCTTTTTTGTGTCCTATTTTACCTCCTCCATATCTTGTGGAAAAGAAGCCAATGTGTTTTTTTCCTTTTACATAACACAAACAGTAGCACACTAAATCCACCCTTGCACTTCATTTATCAACATACAGAAGCAACTTTTAAAAAATTTCCTTTAACAGAAATTGGAAGAAATCCTGAAGTTGAAACGATAAAAGGAAGACCTAGAGTAAGCAAAGTGGAAGATACTGAAAAGTAATGAAAAATAATTAGGGAGAATAATGCATTATTCTAATACATTAGAAACTCTAAGTGAACTACAAAAAATGCAGAAATACAAAAAAATTAAAAATCTGAACAAATCAGTTAGTGGAAATAAATTAAGAAATTGACAATCCACAGAAGAATGTGACTGAAGGAGGAGGGAATTAGCAGTTGAATTGAAGACTACACAAGATGAGTCAGATCATTTGAATTTGTACCTTGGATTTTATTTATGACTTTGGGAGATTTATTTTTTTAAACAGAATAAGAATGGCTCCACACTTGTTTGTGGAGTGTGTGGAGGGGGTTTGTACAGAGAATTGGAAGTGAGGAAATGGAGAAAGATAAACATTTTAGTGGAGTTCTGCTGTAATGGCACTTAGCATGTCACCCAGCACATAGTAAAGAACTTTTCCTTTAAAGTTGGGGAGACTTGAGCCTATTTAGTGATTATCGAGAAGATGCCAAAGGGAAAATAGATGCTTATGAGAAGTTGCTAAGGAATTGAGATCTGGAATAAGCTGGAAGGGGCTCAAGTAGCAGAAAGGGATGGCTTTAGACATTTCCTTATCCATCCTGAAATGAAGAAAGGACTGATGCAGATCCAGGTAAAGATTGGTGTTAGGTGAAATTTGGAAGCTTTCTTGAGTGCTTTTTCTCCCCCTTAAGGAGAGTGGCTTAGTCATTTTCTGAAAATAAGGAGAGATGTGAAGGGATTGTCAATATAGAGAGAAAACTGAATAGATAAATACACCAGGATCAGTGGGCAACATTGATTTCCCAGCTTTGCTTAGCTTCTAGTGGGGATATGGTAGATTGCCAATAGGTAGATTCTTCTAGGACAGTGGTTCTTATTGGTCTCAAGAGCCCTTTACGTTCTTAATTAATCCCGGCTCCAGAGAGCTTTTATTTATGTTGGGATATATTGTTGATAATTACTAAGACCTTAAAACTTGGAAATTAAATATTTTTTTCCTGTTTATATTTTATACAGTAAACCTATGTATGTTAGCATAAATATGTATTTGTGAAAAGTGATTATAGTTTCAAATAGAAATTTATTGAAGAATATTTCACATTTTTATAAATTCTTTAATCTGGCATATTAGAACATAGTGGGATTCTCCTACTTTTCATTTGTATGCTGCAATATATTGTTTTTTGTTTAAGTATTTAAAGACATTTCATACTTACACAGTTGGAAAAGGGAATATTTTGATAGCTTTTTCAGATAATTGTGTATATTTTCCTTTGACACTATACCAAGACTAGACAAATAATAAATGTCTTAAAGAAAGATTACTTAGTTGGATTTGGATTATGACCCATATCGTTGAGCTTTCTGCATCTTAAAATCCATCGATCTGTTCAGCTCACAATTTTTTTTTGCCTCTGCATGATTTCGTAACATCTTGCCTTTGTAACATTATGGCTATTG
The DNA here is from genome assembly GCF_964194135.1 of Talpa europaea. Lineage (NCBI taxonomy): Eukaryota > Metazoa > Chordata > Mammalia > Eulipotyphla > Talpidae > Talpa > Talpa europaea. Next base: position 29,192,364 of record NC_140082.1, on the reverse strand, counting down.
AATTATGCACATCTTCTTAATGTTGATGTTTCAGTTGACAATATAAAAAATAATATTAACATCACCCCTGATTTCATCAAAAAAGTAAGTACTGGGAAATTATCAAGTGCGCAGTGATGGATACAAGTTTTCCATCATTTTAATTTTTGATTGAAAAATGTAAATTTACTGGAGGCAACAAATACTGTCATTGTTGTCCTTTAAGTGTCAAACTTGCTTTGTTCAGCTTTGAGAAAATAGCCAAATATGCAAGTCTAAATAATCAAAAATTTGCATAGGTGCTTTTCTTTTAGAAACTTTTCATTGTTTAGCATAAGTATGTTTCATTTTGTTTCATCGTGCCAAATATTCAAAGGCAGTGTACTCAAGGGTTGAGATTTGGTAAAATTATACTTTACTGAGATGTTCTTAAGAGAAACTGGCCTTTTTATTTTCCTGCAAGTGCATGATACTAAGACATACAATGTACTGCTGGTCCATATATAAGGTATATAGCCTTGATTTATGCTAAGGTTCCAGCAATCTTCCTCACCATTGCTTTGTGCCATCAGTGCACATGTGGGCATGTAATATCTTAGTATTATAATGAAAATAAATTGAGCCTCGTGGAACCTCTGTAAGTCTTAGGGACTCTCTGGGGCCTGTGAACCATATTTGAGAGTTAATGTTCCAGCCTTAAAGTTTTAGTAGGTGTATTCCATGGAATTGAGACCCAGTAGTAAAAGATAAGTTAAAGGTGGAACCGAGGACTCTACCTGAATAGTACTTTTACTTCCTATTCACCAGTTCTTTCTGAGAGGATATCATTACATGTTTGTCAGTTTACTTATTTGAAATATGACAAATACTGCATAGTCAAAAGCAACAATTTATGATGCTGAGATAATATCTTGGGAGTGAAAAACTATAGCTTAGAATACTAGATCAGCACAAAGGATTTAAGGACCAGAGTTCTAGTCTTGCCTCTCTTAACTCATGAGTCTTACTAAGTTGTAAGAATGTCATCTAACCCAATTCTCAGGTTTGTATCCCATCTCTAAAATGGGGTTAATATATTTTTTTTTTTTTAGAGGCATTTTTATTTGTTTGTTTGTTTGTTTGTTTTGTTTATACATGCACTGGGTACAGTCAGAAGCACGGGAGGGTGAGAGAATTCACCAGAGCCAGAGCGGGGAGCAGAGCAGGCAGAAGGACCGAAGTACACTGCTGAGGGGAGCAGCGGGCGACAGGAGAGGTCTGTGCGCCATGTGGGACCCTCCTCCAGTGGCTGGGAGCAGCCGGGGATCGAACCGGCGCCGCAGAGGCCGCGGGCAGCTTCGCAACCCAGCGCTCAACCGCTGCGCCATCGGGGAGGCCCTAAAATGGGGTTAATATTTTTGCTCCTACCTTTCTCAGTACTTTTGATATTCAGATCATGCCATGCTATCTTCATGTTTATATCCCTAAACTGTGCTGGTTTATGATAGAAAATCAGTGTTTACTGAGTCAATGAACTTAACAAAACAAAGCAAAAACTCTTAGCATTTAAAAACAAAATAGTAGTTACCAGAGGGAAGGGAGCACTGGAGTGGCTAAATCCAGTAAATGGGGTCAATTGGATGATGGATAGAAACTAGACTTTTGGTGTGGAATGTAATGTATTACATACAGATGTTGATTTATAAACTGTACACCTGAAACCTATATAATGTTATAAACCAATTTACTTCATTAAAAATAAAAAAGAAATACTTTTAACCTGAAATAAAATACAAAACTGTTTAGCATAAAAGTTTTAAACATACACAAAACTAGCATTGTATAATAAACCGGTCTACCCTTTCCCAAACATATGTAACTCTAGAAAATAAGTACACGTTCTTATATAAACAAAGTATGATCACATCCATACGTATACATACAAAATTAAAATTTTGATGGTCCTTAATACCATCGAATCCGCCTTTCACATTCAACTGTCCCAATTGAATTAAAATACATACATGTTTTTACAGTTGGTTTGTTCAGATCAAAACCACACAAGGTCATTGGATTTGTTTATTATGACTCTTGGTTTCTTTTGATCAAGAACATTTTAATTCCCTCAGCTCTCCCTGTTTTTTATACTGTTAACTTGTTGAGAAGCTGGGGCTAGTTTTGTTAGCATCCCAGTGTTTGATTGCTTCCCAGTGGTATCCCTTAGCTAATCCCTACATTTTCTAGCGTATCTGAACATTTCTAGTAAACTGGAAGTTAGACTTGATCATTTTATCAGAATTAGATTTAGTTTTTTTTTTTTTTAAAGATTTATTTATTTATTTATACAAGCACTGGGTACAGTCAGAAGCGCGGGAGGGGAGAGAATTCACCAGAGCCAGAGCAGGGAGCACAGCAGGCAGAAGGACCGAAGTACACTGCTGAGGGGAGCAGTGGGTGGCAGGAGAGGTCTGTGCGCCATGTGGGACCCTCCTCCTGTGGCTGGGGAGCAGCCAGGGATTGAACCGGCACGGCAGAGGCTGCGGGCAGCTTTGCAACCCAGTGCTCAACTGCTGCGCCACCGGGAGGCCCTAGATTTAGTTTTTTAAGTAGAATACTTTCTAGGTGGTGCTGTGTACTTCCTCTGTGTATGCCATAGGAAATGCATTGTGTTTTCCTGACGCCAATCAGTAGTTCCAAGTGTTTTCATAGTCTTATTTTTTCATTGCTCACCATCAACCTTTCTCATAATGGTCTTAACATTAATTGCTGATCATTGCCTGAGTGAATGAGCTTTGGTGCTAGAGGGTGCTAAATACATGTGTAGAGGTATTACTGAGATGCTATTGTAATTACTACTAAAGAAATAGGGCAGTGTCTTTATTTGAACCAAGTCATCGATGGAATAAGCTGCACATAGTAACAGCCTCCAAATTAAGGACTGTAGATTTAACATTGAGGATGCTTGTATGTATAGTATGGAATGAACTAACATTTTTCCCACTGCAGTAGATTTCAAACTTGTCTCATTACCAAATCATGTTAAAACAAATATCTCTAAGCCTTCTTTTTAATAACGACTCTATAAAACCATCCTAGATTGTCTAGATTATTTTAGGAGTTGATTTAATACAAATACAGTGAATTGGTTCCAGATGTCAAAAAGAAATTTGGAATACCCTTGGATCCTGCCTGGTAAAAGGGTTTAAGATGTCAGCTATAGATACCGTAATTGTGTTGATTTTTTTCCTGTTAGGAGAAAGTAATTAAAACATTACATTTTATGGGGTTCATAGTGAACCATTTGTAGAAATTATCTTTGAACTCAAACATTGGGAAAGTAAATCAAATCAGTGGAACATTTGGAAAATATTGTTGATTTCTTTGTTGTTAGATATGCATGATAAAATACTTCAAGAAAAATATGTCAGTATTTGTCACAAATCAGTATGCACATCAGGGATGGAGGAAGGGTGATGTGTTCAGGAAATCAGTGTAATTTCTGCAAAACCAAAAAAATGGTACCAAATTCTAGAAAAACTGGAGTGTCCAGGTTTCTGACGGCACTTCTTGACCACAGGTCAAGATATTTTACCAAGGACATGTTATTAACTTGTTTCTTTCTTCAATAGGAAAATAAAAAATATTTCAAACGTAGTGAACTTGCAAAAAAAGAAGAGGAAGCTTATTTTGAACGATGTGGCTACAAGGTATGAAAGCCTGCTTTTATGTTAAATTGTATATTTCTGAGTTGAAATTTATACATCTATTGTTAAAGTGACAAAATTATTGATCTCTGTTCAATTTATCAATGTTATATATTAGCCTATAAATGAGAAGCCATCTGGAGAGGTATGAGTTTTTTGTTTTGTTTTTTCTTTTTTTAATCTTGAATTCAGGAAAATACATGCATGACTTTTGGCTTGGAATGGTTTGGCTTTTTGTGGACAGCATGAAGTGGCTTGAAATCAAAGCTTGAATTTTTTTTAAATTAAATCCTGATACAATACTGTCTCATTTTCATCACCACCACCACTCTTCTCTCCACCTCTCCCAATAAAAGTCCATTTTTAAAGGGTTCAAAACATTCCTTAAACAATAGTGATTTTTAGCAGTGGTATTTCCCTGCTTTCTCCCGAATATTTTAAGCCATTGATTTTATGTTTACATTGTTAATAATTCTGTTTGGCCCTAAGTACTTCTGCCTGGAATTAGTGCCATATAACATTTATCTGCTTTTGTTTAATAAGGTATCACAATTTCAAACACTGCTTAGTCTATCGGATATAAAATGTAAACTTGAAATTTTTTTTTAGCAACAAATGAGTTGTCTGGAAGAGTTTGTGTGTTTTAAAAGCATGACTGAAATTATCTTTGAGATTATTTAGTTGAATAGTGTATTGGGGTTTTTATTGGGAGGGGTTAAAGGTTATGAGGTGAAGTCGTGTTAAACTTCCTTTAAAAGAAAATGATACCTAATTTAATACTTTTCAAACCAAAGTTCAGAGATTCTATTGAAATATTTTTGTCATCATAAATTTGAAATGAACTTTTTGCTTGTGAAATGTCAATATAATACTTGTGCATGGAATGGGAAAAGTTCTGGAAATTAATTTATCTGGCATAGCATTTCTAGAAGAAAGCATGAGGAATGCAAATGGTATGTATATGCATTTGGTTTTATTTTGTAGTGTTGGGAGAAAGTGTTAAAAATGTAGGTTTGTTTCTAGTAACTTTCTAAAATATGAACATTTATGTTTTGATATTTTCAATAGAAAGGTTAGTTTGGGAAAGAAAAATAACTTTTATGTAAATATTATTGAAATAGGTATTCAGAAATAATTCTCATTTTTTCCTTGCCCAATATTGTCTGTCTAAAACTTGATTTGGAATGAGAGTCACGTACATGAGTTTAGTCTGCTGACTTGTTCCTTTCCTAGATTCCCTAAATTTGAACCCTTTCAACTTTTTGATATGCTAAGAAAATAAAATAAAGGTAGGAAAATAATTTAAAACAGTGACAATTTTGCTTTGTGTAGATAACCTTAGTGACACGGTAGTACTTTCTTGTTTATAGAGGAAAGCACTGAGGCAAAGTAATTGCTGTAAAGATATTGCTGGTAATACTGAGTTCAGTTGACAGAATGTATTAGAGCTCTTTTCCTTACAGCTGTTAACTGCCATTCTATAGTAGAAATATTTTTTTTTAAAAGATTTATTTATTTATACAAGATTGATTGATTGATTTATACAAGCACTGCGTACAGTCAGAAGTGCGGGAGGGTGAGAGAATTCACCAGAGCCAGAGCGGGGAGCAAAGCAGGCAGAAGGACCAAAGTACACTGCTGAGGGGAGCAGCGGGTGGCAGGAGAGGTCTGCGCGCCATGTGGGACCCTCCTCCGGTGGCCGGGGAGCAGCCGGGGATCGAACCGGCACTGCAGAGGCAGCGGGCAGCTTCGCAACCCAGCACTCAACCGCTGCGCCACCAGGGAGGCCCCAGAAATATTTTTATCCTGAGAATTTGGAGATATACCTGTATTTATGCTTAAAATGAAAGCACAGATTTTTCTCCTCAAAAATTTTCTGGGTAGTAATCAAAATAGAGTATATATTACCTTATTCTTCATAGAAATTAGTTAACCTTTTTTTTTTTTTTTTTTTAAAGGCTCAATGCTGATTTGATTTGTGAAAATCTGAAAGTTTAGTTTTTTTGCCTCAGTTTTCTGTTAGCTCCATTTAGGTTGATGAACATATCCTTGAACCATAAACTATGGAATCAGATTACGTTTTAGCCATAATCTTTATTTATTTATTTATTTTTTTAAAAAAGATTTATTTATGCATACAAGAGCTGGGGTACAGGCAGAGATATGGGGGGTAAGAGGATTCACCAGAGACAGAGTGGGGAGAGGAACAGGCACATCTACTGGAATACACTGCTGAGGGGAGCAGCAGGCGAGTTAGGAGAGGTCTGCTGCTCCATGTGGTTTGCTCCCTGGCAGGCCGGGGAGCGAACTGGCACTCAGAGGCTGAGAGCAGCCTCCCAACCCAGCGCTCAACCACCGCGCCACCAGGGGAGGCCCTTAGCCATAATCTTTAAAGTGAATGTGAATTTCTTCCTTAATCCTGATATCCTTTTATTTATTTATTTTTCGGTCTTACTGCTTTTAGCATTTTAGATTTGTCCATGGTCAGATGGGAAACCATGTTACACTATCTTTTTACAGACCACACAATGGGATTTTAAATTGCTTCAGTTTTCCTAAACTGTGACTTGGGCAGCAGACTTAAGAAAATACATGAAGAGTTTTTTTTTTTTCTGCAGGTTTTTATGAACAAGAATGTCTACTTTTTTTTTTTGTGGTATGAATAGAGAGGTGCTGTATTTCATTATTTTTCTACAAGGTTCAGAACTCAGTGTGAAGGGCAAGTTCTGTAGCATATTGGGAATTTTTCTTCATGTCCAACAGTGATTTCTGTGCATCCTACTTTCAAAAGTAGGATATGAAAAAGCTGGAACTTGAGACTTCACAGGTTTCTGTTGGAAAGCAATTTTTGTCTTTAGTCTTCATTTTAAACCCAGAGCAAGGATCAAATAACTCTGTAAAATGGTTTTCTCAAAGAAGAAAAGAAAGTGGATTGTTTTTCAAGAAAAAAGTAACATTCTTTAAAGTCGAGGGAGAAAACGAGCCAAAATTTCAACCCTTTTAAGTTTTTGATCTTAGAAATCATTATACTTACGTCACTCTTCTATAGCAAGAATGCTCTCTCCTGTGTGCATGCTTTCTACCTGTGGTGGTGTCCCTGAAATGGATATGTTTCATAAACTCTTAAAAGCATGTACATTTATTATCAGCTCTTTCCTCAGAGACACATTTAGAAAACTTTCAATATTAAAATATTTAAATTCCACGAATAGCTGTCATAGAAGAGTAAATATTAACAATATTTTATTTTAAACCTGAATTTTACTTCTTTTGGCTATTATAGATACAGCCAAAAGAGGAGGACCAAAAACCATTAACTTCATCAAATCCAGTGTTAGAACTTGAACTTGCAGAGGAAAAATTACCCATGACTCTTTCTAGGCAAGAGGTAAGTTTATGTGAGTGAGTGTTTCATGAAGAGAAGTATCTCTACAGCATTTGCATTAATCTTCATTTCTTTCCAATAAGTCATATTTCATTATTTCCCATATAGGATGACCTAATGAGCTAAAAATACTATGCAACCAGCCCATTTTCTTTGAGTGTCTAATCTCTTCTTTCCCTGATACTATCAGCTTACACTTTGAAAAAAATCCTCTTAAACTTTAACAATTAAACATTGTTGTAAATAAGTATAGTGAAATGCATATATTCTAAATAATTATACTTACATTATATAAGCTATTTTATAATACACTTATAATTTTTGCTTACCAATGTATTTTTCTAAATCAAAAGACACATATATATATAGTTTGTTATGCCTACTTTTCCATAATATTTTGAAAACCAATTATTAAATGGCCATCTACTTGCTTTAGCATTTCCCCCCTATAAGTCATACTAAGATGATTTTTCTTATACAGATGTCATTGCCTTGCCTAATAATATTTTGATTGTTACTTTTGGACACTTTTTTAAGAAGCCTTATTTCTGAACTCTATATTAAATACTTTGTACTTTTCTAAGACTTTAGATGCAGTCTTACCAGAGGACTCTTGTTATATAGTTTGTATATTTTACCTGAGTTGTTTGTCTATATCAACTATTATTTTCCTTAAAAAAAAGAAAAAAGGGCTTCCTTGTCCCTCCCTAACCTGGTTCCATAGCCTGGGATTCCCACATTGTTTCTGTCTCTTTTCTCCTTAATAAACTTTTCCTTTAAAAAAACAAACAAACAAAATTTTATGTTACTCATGTGATATAAAGAATTCAAACTTAAATAAATGGGTATAAAACAAAAAGACTTTGAACAGAAGGAAACTTTCAGAGGAAAGGATGAATGACTTTAGAAGCTGTCATGTGAAAATCAGATTGAAGGATTGAATCTAAGCCCTGAGAGAAGAGTATTAGAAACAGGTAAAAAGTTCATTGACAACAGCTCTAATTTTGAAAAAGAAGTCATATTTTCTGTGGTTTCATAAAATAGAATAGGAAGTTTGAGGGAGGTGGAAATTTTACTTTGAGAAGCAAAATATCTGTCCCAAAATGGGATTGGCTGTTTCTTCAGTAAATGTGATTCCTGTTCTTTATCAGACATTGAGCTGACGAGGATATTTTGGAGATAGCACTAATCTTTTAATTTTCTGTTTGAATATCAAGCTTCAGTTAATCTAGTGGGAGCTCTACCAGTGGTTTCTACGTGTGTTCTATTTATAGTCCCTCATAAACTTATTGGTAGTTTTTCAATTTGAATTGACCTTTAACTACAATTTACATTTCTCTTTTTGATGAAATACAACTTTTTTACAGAATTATAAAACATGTATTTGCTACATAGTTATTGCAAAGCAAATATCCATATAACCATCAAGCAAGTCAAGAAAACAGTAATATTAGCCCCTCGAAAGCTCTGTATATGCCCAACCCTAATCATAACTCACTCTTTTGAGGGACAAATTTTGATTTTATTGTAGTGTTGCACTGCTGATTCTTGATTATGGCCAATGAGTTATTACTGACTCCAGTCTTCATTTTCCTTCTCTGTATAAATATTATTGCTCCCTCCCTTCTTTATCCTTTTTTATGGATCCTGCTGCATGGGCTGGGCCTTTCCTGAAATAATCAGCTAAAGGACTTAAAGCCTTTAGAATATTTAAATTGTGATGACTTGGTATATCTGTCCATGGAAAATTAAAGAATAACAAACACAAATTTTTCTCCATGCATATTTAAAACAATGTTTCTGACTACTTAAAATTGGAATTATTATATTTTGATGACTTTTTTAAAAAACAGGTTATCAGAAGACTGAGAGAAAGAGGAGAACCAATCAGACTATTTGGAGAAACTGATTATGATGCTTTTCAACGGTTAAGAAAAATAGAAATCCTCACACCAGAAGTTAATAAGGTAAGAAGTCAGAAAGAAATTTTAGGAGAGCATTTTCACTCCATAAACTAGAATAGTATGGCATTTGACAGCATTTGACTAGGTGCATTATTATAGTCACAATGAAAAAACAAAGTAACCAGATTGCTGCTGCTGAATGTAAGTCTTTGTTAATTAAAAAAGGGAAACCACATAAATCTTAAGCATACAATTCAGTGCATTTTGACAAATAACCACAAGCATGTAACCATTATCCTTATGAATATATAAAACATTTTTGTTCTCTAGGAAAATTCTCTAACACCCTACTTAGCCAGTACTCATATTTTTCCTCCTCCCACTCCTGGACAACTACCTTTTTGAATTCTTTCACCATAGATTAATTTTGCTTGTTCTAGTATTTCATACAGATGGAATCATAATGTATGTGTTAGACTTTTTGTGTCTTTTGTTTAGCATATAGTTTTTAGATTTATGTTATTGCAAATATCACTAGTTTGTTCTTTTCCATTACCAGTGATAATTATAAGACATTATATAATTTGGTTTTGAACTTTGGGCTGTTATGAGTGAAACTGCTTTAAACATTCTTATAGAGATATTTTTTGAACCTGTTTTTTCTCTTGGGTAAATATGTTTTATCTCTTGGCTAAATTCCTAAAAGTGGAATTGCTGAATAGTATGAATAAATGTATGCTTATCTATAAGAAACATCAAATCTTTCCAAGTGTCTACCAGCATTCGTTACTGTTAGATTTAGAATTTTAACCATTCTTTTGTATATGTGGTAATATCTCATTATGGTTCTATTTACATTTCCTTGATAATTGAAGATTATGAGCATCTTTTTACAGACTTAGTGGCTGTATCTTTCTGTGTGGTGTGTTAAAGTCTTTTGCTTATGTTTTAATTGAGTTGGTTTGTCTTTATTTCTAAATTGTAGCAATTCTTTACATATAATGGGTACAAGTCCTTTGTCAGGTATATGGATATATATTTTGTGACTATTTTCTCCCATTGTATGGCTTGCCTATTAATGGTGTCTTTTGATGAATAGAAGTTTTAAATTTTGATGAAATCCAATTCATCAGTTTGTTCTTTTATGGTTATTGTTTTTTGTGTTCTGCTTAAGAAATCTTTGTCTATTCCAGGGTCTTAAAGCAATATTCTTTTGTGTATACTCTCAGCCTTAATGTTTTTTTGAAAAAGAAAATTGGCAGTGTTCTCAAATATAAGGCATTTCACAAAATAGAACTTTGCCATAATGAAATTAGAGAAATAGATAAGTCTCTATATACAACTGTCATACATAGACTATATAATGAATTCTTTAGTGTGAGTTCTCCCCCAGCTGTTCTCAGTTCATCATGGTACTAATGAGTATAAAAGAATTGCTGTAGTCATTAAAACAATGAATTCCCAAGCAAAATGGGACTTTATTTTTAATCTAGTTTAATGCCATTCTCATACGTGATAAAGTACACAAAGGCCCAGTCAAGTTAAGTGATGGTATAAGATTTCCCAATCACTTAGTATTTGAGCCAGGAGTGCAGCTAACCCCTTGAGTCTCAATTCACTGCCCTTTTAATTCTACTTGTTTTTCTCTGTCACCTATCCCTCATTAGTTCGGGATAGACAACTGAAACCTTGTGATCCCTCTTATCCACAAAGGATCATAAGCAAAGTGAGCAGGAGAGTACAGAAGGATATTACTCTCTTATGGCACAATTTTATTCCTTTTTTTAGTTGAGATATAATTGACAGATAACACATTAGTCTCAGGTGTACAACATAATCTGATGTGTGTACAGTAAGATGATCACCACAGTAACTTTCATTAATATCTGTCATCACACATAGTTGTTTATTATGCTGAGGTATTTTTTTAATTTAGTTTTTATTGAGATAATATTGGTTTATAACATTGTATAGGATTGTCCCCTTCAGGTGACTGTTACCACACCACTCCTACTATCATGATATCATTATCCTGCAGTACAGTGCTCCCTCCCTACTTTGCTCTGTAAAGATCTCTCCTCTGGTAGCTTCAGTTCTGTAGTCACTTTCTAGGCTTTGTTAATGATTTGGCTTTATCTGGTCCTTTGTTTTCTCTGTATCCCACATGTAAGTGTCACCCTTCTATACTTGTTTTTTTTTTTTTTTCTTTCTGACTTGTTTTATTTAGCATAATCCCCTTGAGTTCTGTCCATGTTGTCACAAATAGCAACAGTATCTCTTGTATATACATACACCACATCTTCCTAATCTAGTAATCGGTTTTTGGACATTTAGGTTGTTTTCATAGCTTGACTATTGCAAATAATGCTTCAGTGAACATCGAGGTGCATATATCCCTTTGATGAGTGTTTTTGAGTTCTTTGGGTAGTTACCTAGGAGTGGAATTGTTGAATTTTATGGTAGATCCATTTTTAATATTTTGAGAAATCGCCATACTGTTTTCTATAGGGGATGGGCCAGTTTACAAACCCCATATTGTACCTGATTTTCTTTTTTCTACATCCTCGCCAACACTTGTTGTTTCAGGTCTTTTTGATATGGGTAATTCTCACAGGTATGAGGTGGTATCTCATTGTGGTTTTTGATTTCCTTTTCAATGATGGTAAGTGATGGTGAACATTTTTTTCATGTGCCTGTTGACCATCTGTATGTCTTTTTTTTTTAAAGATATATTTATCCATTATACAAGTGCTGGGGTGCAGGCCAGAGATGTGGGGGGGGGGGGCGTGAGAGGATTCACCAGAGACAGAGCGGGAAACAGAACAGGCAGACTGACTGAAATACACTGCTGAGGGGAGCAGCAGGCCAGACAGGAGAGGTCTGCTGCATCATATGGGTTGCTCCCTGGCCAGGGATTGAACTTGTGCTGCAGAGGCTGCGGATTGCTCCATAGTGCTGTACTTAACCCCTTGCGCCACCAGGGAGGCCCTGTATATCTTTTTTGCAAAGTTCCTATTTAGTTCTTCAGACCAGTTTTTGATGGGGTTATTTGTTTTCTTTTTGTTGAATTGTATGGGTTTTTTGTTGATCTTTGATATCAGCCCCATGTCAGATGTATGGTATGCAAATATTTTCTCCTGTTCCACGGGGTGTCTTCTAGTTTAGTGATATTTTCTTTTGCTGTGTGGATGCTTTTTAGTTTGGTGTAGTCCCAGTTGTTTATATTCCCTTGTTTTTCTTGCTATTGGAAACAAAATCACAAAGATATCACTGAAGCCTACATCCTGGAGTGTTTTACTTACATTTTCTTATATGTATTATTTGGTTTCAGGTCTTATATCCAAAACTTCTGTTCATTTTGAGTTAGTTTTTTTGTATAGTGTGAGATAATGATAGTTTCATTCTTTTGCATGTGGCCATCTAGTTTTCCCAACACCATTTATCAGAGACCTTCCTTTTTCCAATGTATACTCTTGGCTCCTTTGTTGTAGATTGAACAGTACATATAAAGATGGGGTTTTTTTTTTTTGAGCTCTAAATTTGATTCCATGGGTCTGTTTCCTCTTTGGTCCAGTACCATTCTGTTTTGATTACTGTAGCTTTGTAGTATAGTTTGAAGTCTGGTAGTGGGATAGCACCACTCCTCTTTTTTGTCAGGATTGTTTTGCCCATTCAGTGTTTTTTCTGGTTCCATATAAATTTCAGTAATCTATAAATTTCAGTAATCCATTGAAACTTTGGGATTGCATTGAATCAGTTTACTGCTTTAGGTAAGATGGCTATTTTAACAACATTTTTGTAATTCTGCCAGTCAATGACAATATCTTTCCACTTCTTGGTGTCTTCTATTTCTTTTAGCAGTGTCTTATATTTTTATCCTTTTGGTCTATTACCTCCTTTTTATATTTATTCCTAGGTATTTAATTTTATTTGATGTGCTTGTAAATGAAATTTTTTAAAATTTCCTGTTCTAGCTTATTTGCAAATAGGAATGCAACTTATTTTTGTACAAATTTTATAACCTGCCAGTTTGCTGAATTGATGTATTGTTTTGATTAGTTTTTTAGTGGCGTCTATAGTATGTCTTCTGCCAGTAACGATAGTTTTACTTCTTTCCAATTTGAATTGCTTTTATATCTTTGTCTTGCCTAATTGCTCTTGCTAGGTCTTTGAATACTATGTTGAATAGTAGTGGTAAAAGTGGGCGCAAGATCCTGGTGAAAAAGCTTTCATTATTTTCACCATTCAGAGTGATGTTTGCTGTGGGTTTGTCATATATGGCCTTTTTTATTATGTTAAGATATGGTTCCATCTATTCCCATTTTTTGTGGGTCTATCATAAATGGATGTTGAATTTTATCAAATGCTTTCCAAGCTTTTATTGACATGATCTTATATTTTTATCTTTTGTTGATGTGGTAAATTATGTTGATTGAATTTTGGATGTTGAACCATTGTGTCTGTGAAATAAATTCCACTTTGTCATGGTATATTATCCTTTTAATGCATTGTTGAATTTGGTTTGCTAAGATTATGTTGAGGATTTTTTGCATCTATGTTCATCAGGGAAATTGGTCTGTGGTTTTCTTTTTGTGTGATGTCTTTGTCCAGTTTCGTCAGGGTAATGTTGACTTCATAAAATATGTTTGGGAATAGGGCCTCCCCGGTGACGCAGCGGGTTGAGTGCAGCACTGTGAAGCTGTCCACAGTCTCTGCAAGCGCGGGTTTGATTCCCAGCCAGCCAGGGAGATTACCACATGGCGTGACAGACCTCTCCTGTTGCGCCCGCTGCACCGTCTGCCTGTTCTGCTCCCTGCTCTGACTCTGGTGAACTCTCTCTGTCCAATTCCTCTGGTCTGTATCCCAACTCTTGTATAAATAAGTAAATCTTAAAAAAAAAAAAAGTTTGTAGAAGGAAATATAGGCGAAACACTACGTGATATGCACGTCAAAGACATCTTTACAGACACATCACCCAAAGCAGTGATAGTGAAGGCAAAGATAAACAGCTGGGACTACATCAAATTAAAGAGCTTCTGCACAGCAAAAGAGACAATAACAAAAACAAAGAGAAACCCCATCGACTGAGAGAACATTTTTGCACACAACACTAATGATAAAGGACTGATCACAAAAATCTGCAAAGAGCTGATGAGACTCAACAAAAACAAAGAAAATAATCCTGTCAAAAAATGGTCAGAAGCGCTAAAAAGAAACTTCTCTGAAGAGGAAATGCAAATGGCCAACAGGCATATGAAAAAATGTTCAACATCACTTGTCATCAGGGAAATGCAAATCAAAACTACCATGAGATACCATCTTACACCAGTGAGAATGGCACATATTAAAAAAACTAGCAACTACAAATGTTGGCGAGGATGTGGAGAAAAAGGAACTCTCCTGCACTGTTGGTGGGAGTGCAAACTGGTCCAACCACTATGGAGAGCTGTGTGGAGATTTCTGGACCTACTAAACATAGAGCTTCCATAGGATCCAGCAATTCCACTCCTAGGTATTTACCCAAAAGACACAGAAACATCAATTCCAAAGAGCACCTGCACCCCTATGTTTATAGCAGCACTGTTTACAATAGCTAAGCTTTGGAAACAGCCCAAATGCCCAAAAATAGATAACTGGATCAAGAAGATGTGGTACATATACACCATGGAATATTACTCAGCATTCAAAAAAGATAAACACATGCAATTTGCAGCAACATGGATGGCGCTGGAAAGGATCATGCTCAGCGAAATAAGCCAGAAAGAAAAAGAAAAATACTGGATGGTCTCACTCATAGCAGGAATCTAGGAAATTTAAATAAAGGACCAGCAAAAAGAATAACCATAAGAAAGTGAAAATCAAAATCAACAAACAACTATGAACCAGAGACACTCTATGGGGGGTAGGGAGCGGGGAGGGGAGGGATTGGGGTCAAAATAAGGGGGTTGCAATTGTATGGGGAATGTAAAAATAAAATTAAAAAAAATTATGAATATGAAAAAAAATATGTTTGGAAATAGTCCCTTTTCCTCAACATTTGGAAAGAACTTGAGATGGAATGGTATGAGTTCATCTTTGACGTTTTGGTAGAACTCACTAGTAAAACTATCTGGTCCTGGACTTTTATATTTTGGGAGACTTTGATTACTGTTTCAGTTTTCTTGCTTGTAAAAAGTCTGTTCAGGTTTTCTATTTCTTTCTGATTTAGTCTTGGATGATTGTTTATTTCTAAGAATTTGTCCATCTCTTCTACAATATTCAACTTACTGGCATATAAACGACATTCATAATAATCTCTTATGATTCTCTGAATTTCTGAGCTGACTATTGTAATTTCTCTTTCATCTCTGATTCTATTTTTCAAACCAACTTTTGGTTTCATTAATTTTCTGGACTATCTTTTTTATTTCTATTGCATTTATTTTTTAATTTATAATCTTTAATAGTTCAAATACCCTGCATTTATTTTTGCTCTAATTTTTATTTCCTTCCTTCTACTGACTTTTGGTTTTGTTTACATTTTTCTAGTTCCTTAAGATGAGAGATAAGTTTATTTGAGCTCTTTGTTTCTTGAATAGGCTATTCTTGCTATATACTTCCGTCTTAGTATAGTTTTTGCTCTGTTCCACAGGGTTCTGTTAGATTGTGTCCTCATTTTTATTTCTCTGAGGTATTTTTAAATTTCTTTTATTTCCTGTTAACCTGATAATCATTCAGTAGTGTGTTGTTCAGTATTCAAATATTAGAGGTTTTTCCTTTTCTTAATGTGGTTGATTTTTAGTTTGATGACACTGTGATTAGAGAACATGCTTGATATGATATCATGAATTTATTGATACTTGTTTTGTGACCCAGTATGCAATCCCTCTTAGAATATGTCCCATATGTACTTGTGGAGAATGTGTATTAGTTTTTTTGTGGGACAGTGCCCTATAAATGTCTTTTAAGGACTAACTCTTTGTTTAAAGCTATTGTTTATTTTCTGTTTGGTTTTCTGTCCATTAGTGATGCGAGGTGTGCAATGTTTCCTCAGAGAAGTCAGATGTAAAAGCCCCATGTGGGTAACGTTACAGATTATTGACTTCTTCCTAGCCATTTTTAAAATTCTTTGTCTTGAACCCTTAGAAAATCAGGACAGTGTGTCTTGGTATAGGTGTCATTACATTTAGGTAAAAAGGTGAAAGTATGTCTTCATTTTTTGTCCCCTGTTCTATTTTTTTGTCTTCCACCTGAATTCTTTGTGTATTACCATCTTCAAGGTTACTTATTCAATCTTGCATTTGGTCTATTCTACTTTCATAGCTTCTCAAGAATTTATCTCCTTTGTTGATCATTGTGTGTCCTGCATCTGTTATTTTCTTTTTCTTTTTTTTTAAGATTGATTTATTTATTTATACAAGCACTGGGTACAGTTAGAAGTGCGCGAGGGTGAGAGAATTCACCGGAGCCAAAGCAGGGAACAGAACAGGCAGACCGACGAAATACACTGCTGAGGGGAGCAGTGGGCACGATAGGAGGGGTCTGCATGCTATTTGGGACCCTCACTGGCAGCCGGGGATTGAACCAGCACTGCAGAGACTGCGGGCAGCTTTGCAGCCCAGCGCTCAACTGCTGTGCCACCAGGGAAGGCTCCTCTGTTATTTTCTGTTTTTTTTTTAGATTTATTTTTTTATTATTTTTTATTTATTTATACAAGCACTGGGTACAGTTAGAAGCGCGGGAGGGGGAGAGAATTCACCAGAGCCGGAGCGGGGAGCAGAGAAGGCAGAAGGACCGAAGTACACTGCTGAGGGGAGCAGCGGGCGGCAGGAGAGGTCTGCGCGCCATGTGGGACCCTCCTCCGGTGACCGGGGAGCATCTGGGGATAGAACCAGTGCTGCAGAGGCTGCGGGCAGCTTCGCAACCCAGCGCTCAACCACTGCACCACAGGGGAGGCCCCTCTCTGTTATTTTCTTACTTAATGTTTTGGTTTCTATCTTCTGTTCATTAATTTTATTTCTCAGGGCATTCCTTTGTTTTTCTGAGTTTCCTATGTATATCTCTGTTTTTCTCCCACTTGTTTAAATTTTCTCTATCATGGCAATTTCGAACTCTGATAGGAAGAAAAAACCTTCCATACCTTTGTAGTTGGATACTGGAGATTTTTCTCTCTGTGTGGTGAAATACGCTTTTGAGGACTTAATGTATCATGTGTTGTATTTTTTTCTGCCCATTTTAAGTTTGCAGACCTTCGACTTTTCTGCCAGATGGCACCATGGGTTCGTGTAATCTCTCTCTCTCTGTCTCTCTCTCTCTGTCTTTTTCTCTCCCTCTCTCTCTCATATTTTCATTTTAATTTTTCCTGACTTGACATTTCAGTATGTCATTCAAGGTGGTATGTTAGGGAGCACTGACCTGCGGCTGCTCAGTGAGGTGCAGGGGAGGGTCTTGTGAAGGTGTTGTGCTAGGGCCACTCATACCCGATGACACTGCTGGTAGCGCTCCTCTGGGTTTTCAGACCTGCATCTCTGTGGTGGGGCTTTCAGCTCCACTTCACTGGTCCAGTGGGGGAGCTTACCCCAGTACTGTTTTCTTCCCTGGGGACACTGCCCACCTGGCTTACCCATCACCTTTGCTAGTATCACCTCTCAGTTAGGGTGCCTTTGTACCTGTCAGGTCTCACCTCCCAAGAACTGCCAGTCAGACCCAGGAGCAGAGATTTCATCTGTCAGTTCCCTCCCCCACTGTAGTCTTCAGACACTTGTCTCCATCCATTTTTTATTGTATACAGTTGGTTTTCCTCAGTGTGCCTCCTGTCTGGGTCAGCACTGATCTCTGATTCCCAGGAGGTACTTTAATTTTGCCCTGAGTCAATGGAACCTGTGGGTATGGTGCCATTTTTGACTTTCTTAGACCATTCTCCGACCCAGGAATGAAATGGGGAACCTCCTCTGCTAACACTATCTTCCCTTTACTCATATTGAGGTATTTTCTTCTAGAAAATTAATAGCTTTAGCTTTGCTATTTAGGGATCTGATCTTGTTTTATGACATAGGATTTGTCTTTGTGAATATTTAATGGGCTATTGAAAATACTCTTTTATGCTTTTTATGTATATATGTTTTATGCTTTATATATAATACATGTTACATATATTTAATTCTTCCCTGGGGAAAAATATATTATGTATAATATATGTCATATAATACTTTGTTATATATTATGTAATATATATTATGCATTATATAGAGAGCATAAAACATATGTATGTTTATATATATGGTATTGTTGTTCAGATCTTCTGTGGCCTTATTAACTTATCCACTTTATCAATTTTTTTTTTAAGATTTATTTATTTTTGCATACAGGAGCTGGGGTATAGGCCAGAAGTGTGGGGGATGAGAGGATTCACCAGAGAGAGTGGGGAACAGAATAGACAAACTGACTGAAATGCACTGCTGAGGGGAGCAGCAGGTGAGACAGGAGAGGTCTACTGCGCCATGTGGGTAGCTCCCTAGCCGTCCGGGGATAGAACTCGTGCTGCAGAGGCTGCGGATTGCTTCATAGTGGGGTGCTTAACCCCTTTGCGCCACCAGGGAGGCCCATCTAACAATTATTGAGAGAGTTGTTATCTATGGCTGTGTAACAAATCACCTCAAAACTTTATAGCTTAAAATGGTTTAATCATTTTTGGTTGTCTATGACTGTAGCAAACCATGTTGAAACCTAGTAACTTAAGATGATTAGTAACTCTCACAGTTGTGTGGTTTGATTAACTTAATCTGGGCAATTTTTTGTTTGGGGTCTTTCATGTGATTGCACCTGGTGAGGGTAATGACTGATAGGTAATAAAGGCTACCCTGGTCTAGCCTTCTAATTTGATGCCTTAAAGGTTCATCCACGTTGTAGCTTATGTCAGAATCTCCTTAATTTTTCAGGC
The DNA here is from genome assembly GCF_964194135.1 of Talpa europaea. Lineage (NCBI taxonomy): Eukaryota > Metazoa > Chordata > Mammalia > Eulipotyphla > Talpidae > Talpa > Talpa europaea. Next base: position 29,173,494 of record NC_140082.1, on the reverse strand, counting down.
TGAATAATATTTTTTTTTGTATGTATGGACCCCGTTTGTTTATCCAGTCATTCTTGATGGACTTTTGGGTGGTTTATTATTGGGTTGTTACCTATTGACTCTTGTGAATAATGCTACTATGAACATGTGTAAACAAGTATCTGTTGATATGTCTGCTTTCACTTCTTTTGGGTATATACCCAGCAGTGGAATTGCTGGATCACATTGTAATTTTTGAGGTACTTCCATACCATTTTCCATAGCAGCTGTATGTACCATTTTATATTCCTACCAGCTATGAACAAGCGTTCCAATTCTCTACATTCTAACCAATACTGTGTTTTCGGTTTTGATTAAAAAAAAAATTTTTTTTTTAAAGATTTATTTATTTATGCATATGAGAGCTGGATTGCAAGCCAGAGTTGTGGGGTGTGAAAGGATAAACCAGAGACAGAGGGGGGAGCAGAACAGGCAGATCTACTGAAATACACTGTTGAGGGGCGCAGTGGGCAAGACAGGAGAGGTCTGCTGTGCCATGTGGGTCACCTCCCTGGCAGGGAGTTGAACTACAGTGGCTGCCGAAAACTTTTTTTTTTTTTTTAAAGATTTATTTATACATAGTGGGGTACAGGCCAGAGGTGTGGGGGAGGGGTGAGAGGATTCACCAGAGATAGAGTAGGGAAGATAGATAGATAGAGTAGGGAAGATAGAGTCAGGAGAGGTCTGCTGCACCATGTAGGTATCTTCTTGGCCGGGTATCGAACTTGTGCTGCAGTGGCTGTGGATAGCTTCTTAATGATTTGTCTTAACCTCTTGCGCCACCAGCGAGGGCCTAGTTTTGGATTTTTTAATAATAAAAATCCTAATGGATGTGAAGTGGTGACAAATTTGTGGTTTTAATTTGCATTTCCTTAATGATTAATGATGAGTATCTTTTTCATTTGCTTATTGCCATTTGTATGTATTCTATTCAAGATCTTTGACCATTTTTATCAGTTTTTTTGTTTTTGTGAAGTGGTAGGATTTCTTTCTATATTTTGAATGTCAGTCCTTATCAGATATGTGATTGCAAATGTTTTCTCCCATCTTCTGGGTTATCTTTTTTTTTTAAATTGAAATGAACTTATTTTCTGTCTTAAATTTTAAAAATTTAAAAATTTTTTTAATATTTTTTATTTTTATATTCCCCATACAATTGCCACCCCCTTATTTTGACCCCAATCCCTCCCCTCCCCCTACCCCCCCTAGAGTGTCTCTGTTTCATAGTTTGTTGATTTTGATTTTCACTTTCTTATGGTTATTCTTTTTCCTGATCCTTTATTTAAGTTTCCTAGATTCCTGCTATGAGTGAGACCATCCAGTATTTTTCTTTTTCTTTCTGGCTTATTTCGCTGAGCATGATCCCTTCCAGCGCCATCCATGTTGCTGCAAATTGCATGTGTTTATCTTTTTTGAATGCCGAGTAATATTCCATGGTGTATATGTACCACATCTTCTTGATCCAGTCATCTATTTTTGGGCATTTGGGTTGTTTCCAAAGCTTAGCTATTGTAAACAGTGCTGCTATAAACATAGGGGTGCAGGTGCTCTTTGGAATTGATGTTTCTGTGTCTTTTGGGTAAATCCCTAGGAGTGGAATTGCTGGATCCTATGGAAGCTCTATGTTTAGTAGGTCCAGAAATCTCCACACAGCTCTCCATAGTGGTTGGACCAGTTTGCACTCCCACCAACAGTGCAGGAGAGTTCCTTTTTCTCCACATCCTCGCCAACATTTGTAGTTGCTAGTTTTTTTAATATGTGCCATTCTCACTGGTGTAAGATGGTATCTCATGGTAGTTTTGATTTGCATTTCCCTGATGACAAGTGATGTTGAACATTTTTTCATATGCCTGTTGGCCATTTGCATTTCCTCTTCAGAGAAGTTTCTTTTTAGCGCTTCTGACCATTTTTTGACAGGATTATTTTCTTTGTTTTTGTTGAGTCTCATCAGCTCTTTGCAGATTTTTGTGATCAGTCCTTTATCATTAGTGTTGTGTGCAAAAATGTTCTCTCAGTCGGTGGGGTTTCTCTTTGTTTTTGTTATTGTCTCTTTTGCTGTGCAGAAGCTCTTTAATTTGATGTAGTCCCAGCTGTTTATCTTTGCCTTCACTATCACTGCTTTGGGTGATGTGCCTGTAAAGATGTCTTTGATGTGCATATCACATAGTGTTTCGCCTGTATTTCCTTCTATGTATTTTATGGTTTCAGGTCTTATGTCTAGTTCTTTAATCCATTTTGAGTTGGTTTTTGTGTATGGTGTGAGGTAGTAGTAAAGCTTCATTCTTTTGCATGTAGCGACCCAGTTTTCCCAGCACCATTTATTGAACAAACTTTCTTTGCTCCAATGCATATTCTTTGTTCATTTGTCAAAGATTAGTTGGCCATAAATCTGTGGGTTTATTTCTGGATTTTCTATTCGATGCCATTGGTCTGTGTGTCTGTTCTTGTTCCAATACCATGCAGTTTTGATGATTATGGCTTTGTAGTATAGTTTGAAGTCTGGGAGTGTGATGCCTCCATTCCCTTCTTTTTTTTTTTTTTCAGGAGAGCTTTGGCTATTCGGGGTTTTTGGTGATTCCATATGAATTTCATCAATAATTGTTCTATTTTTTTGAAGAATGACATTGAAATTTTGATTGGAATAGCATTGAATCTGTATATTGCTTTTGGTAGGATGGCCATTTTAATAATGTTTATTCTTCCAATCCATGAGCAGGGGATGTCTTTCCATTTCTTTGTGCCTTCTTCTATTTCTTTTAACAGTGTTTTATAGTTTTCTTTGTATAGGTCCTTTACCTCTTTGTTAGATTTATTCCCAAATATTTGATTTTTTTGTTTCAATAATAAAAGGGATGGTTTTTTGATTTCTTCTTCAGATTTATTGTTTGTATATAGGAAGGCTACTGATTTTTGCATGTTGATTTTGTATCCTGCCACTTTACTGAACTGATTGATGAGTTGAATTAGTTTTTCTGTGGAGTTTTTGGGGTTCTCTCTGTATGTTATCATATCATCTGCAAATAGTGACAGTTTGACTTCTTTTCCTATTTGGATTCCTTGTATGTCTTTCTCTTGTCTTATTGCTCTGGCTAGGACTTCCAGTATTATATTGAAAAGCAGTGGTGAGAGTGGACATCCTTGTCTTGTTCCAGATTTTTTTTAAAATTTTTTTTTTAGAGGCATGTTTTATTTATTTAGTTGTTGGTTTTTTTTTTTTTTTTTTTGTTTATACATGCACTGGGTACAGTCAGAAGCGCGGGAGGGTGAGAGAATTCACCAGAGCCAGAGCGGGGAGCAGAGCAGGCAGAAGGACCGAAGTACACTGCTGAGGGGAGCAGCGGGCGGCAGGAGAGGTCTGTGCGCCATGTGGGACCCTCCTCCGGTGGCCAGGGAGCAGCCGGGGATCGAACCGGCACTGCAGAGGCTGCGGGCAGCATCGCAACCCAGCGCTCAACCGCTGTGCCACCGGGGAGGCCCTTGTTCCAGATCTTAATGGAAATGCTTTCAGCTTTTCACCATTGAGAATAATACTGGCTGTTGGCTTGTCATATAGGGCCTCTATGATGTTGAGGTATGTTCCTTGTATCCCAAGAATTTCAAGAGCTTTTATCATGAATGGGTGTTGCACTTTGTCGGTCGAAAGCTTTTTCAGCATCTATTGCTATTATCATATGGTTTTTATATTTCTTTTTGTTGATGTGTTGGATAAGTTGATTGATTTTCGGATGTTGAACCATCCTTGTGTCCCTGGAATGAATCCTACTTGGTCGTGGTGAATTATCTTATGGATATATTGTTGGATTCTGATAGCTAAAATTTTATTGAGGATTTTTACATCAGTGTTCATTAGGGAGATTGGCCTGTAGGTTTCTTTTTTTGTGTTGTCCTTGTTTGGTTTTGATATTAGTGTAATGTTGGCTTCATAGAACGTGTTTGGTATTATTCCTTCCTTCTCAATTTTTTGGAAGAGTTTGTGAAGGATAGGCACTAATTCATCTCTGAATGTTTGGTAGAATTAATTTGTAAATCCATCAGTTCCTGGGCTTTTGTTTTTGGGGAGGTTTTTGATTACCATTTCAATTTCGCTGCTTGTAATTGGTCTGTTTAGGTGTTCTGTTTCTTCTTTATCTAGCTTTGGGTGATTGTAGAGTTGTTGGAATTTGTCCATCTGCTCTAAATTGTTGAACTTGTTTCCATATAACTGTTCATAGTAGTTACTGATTATTCTTTTGATTTCTGCTGTGTCTGTTGTGATTTCTCCTCTTTCATTTATGATCCTGTTTATTTGTGCTTTCTCCCTTTTTTCCTTTGTGAACCAGGCTAGGGGTTTGTCTATTTTATTTATTTTTTTGAAGAACCAGCTCTTGATTTCATTGATCTTTTGGATTGTTTTTTTAGTTTCGATTTCATTTATTTCTGCTTGGTTTTTATTATTTCTTCTACTGGTTTTGGGTTTTTTTTGTTGTTCTTTTTCTATATCTTTGAGCTTCAAGATTAGGTTGTTTCTTTGAGTTCTTTTTTGTTTCTTGATGTGAGCCTCTGTTGCTATATATTTTCCTCTTATTACTGCTTTTGCTGCATCCCATACATTTAGGAAATTGGTGTCCTCCTTGTCATTCAATTCAAAGAATTTTTAAATTTCTTCTTTGATCTCCTTGTTAGTCCAGTGGTCTTCCAGAAGTATGGTTTTCAATCTCCATGAGGTAGGAGAGTTCCTTGCCTTCTTTTTATGGTTTATTTCTAGTTTGATGCCTTCATGGTCAGAAAAGATGGTTGGTATGATTTCAATCTTGGTGTATCTGTTGATGTTCGTCTTGTGTTCCAGTATGTGATCGATCCTGGAGAATGATCCGTGTGCACTTGAGAAAAATGTGTACTCAGAGTTTTTTTGGGTTTAGTGTTCTATAGATGTCTGTTAAGCCCAGTGCTCTAGATCTTTATTTAGAGCTTTAGTGCCTTTACTTATTTTTTGTCTTGTTGATCTATCCATTGTTGATAGTGGTGTCTTGAAGTCTCCCACTACGTATGTGTTTTCTCTGATGTCTGTTTTCAGAGATGACAATAATTGTCTGATATATTTTGGTGCTCCTTCGTTGGGTGAATATATGTTAATGAGTGTTATTTCTTCTTGAAGTATTGTCCCCTTGATCATAATGTAGTGACCATTGGGGTATCTTTTTATCTTTTTGAGTTTGAAATCTGTTTTATCTGATATAGATATAGCTGTTCCTGCTTTCTTTTTTGGTCCATTTGCTTGTAGAATTGTTTTCCATCCTTTAACTTTGAGTCTATTTTTATCTTTTGTAGCTAAATGTGTTTCCTGGAGACAGCAAAAGGTTGGATTTTGTTTCTTAATCCAGCCTGCAACTCTGTCTTTTTATTGAAGAGTTTAGTCCACTTACATTTAGAGTTAATATTGATATGTTAACATCTGTATTTGCCATTGTGTTTGTCTTTCCTTTGATTTTATTTATTTATTCTCTTAATAACTTTTTTTTTGGCCTTCTTTCGTTGTTATTCGTCCCTCTGAGGTTCTGGCTTTAGGACTCCTTGTAGTATTTTTTGGAGTGGGGATTTAGTCGTAATGAAATTCCAGAGTTTCTGTTTGTCTGGGAAGGTCCTTATTCTTTCTTCATAGAGGAAGGAGAGCTTTGTGGGATAGAGTATTCTTGGCTGGCATCTGTTTTCTTGGAGTCTGTTGACTATGTCCCTCCACTCTCTCCTTGCTCGTAGTGTTTCTTCGGAGAAGTCTGATGTCAGTCTGATTGGTTTTCCTTTGAATGTTATCTGTTTCTTCCCTCTTGTCAGCTTCATTATTTTTTCCTTGTCCTGGATTCTTGGGAGCCTTACTATTATGTGTCTTGCTGTATTTTTCCTTTCATCGTGGAAGTTTGGTGTTCTTCTTGCTTCTTGTATATCAATTTTCAGCTCCTTCTTCACATTTGGGAAGTTCTCTTCAATTATCTCCTTGAATATTTTCTCTGTTCCTACATCTCTCTCCTCTCCTTCTAGGATTCCTATAACTCTTATATTTCCTTTCCTCATGGAGTCAGGTAGTTCCCAAAGTCTTTCTTTGGTCTTTTTCCTCCGTACTTCTCTTTCCTTTTCTGTTTTGGTTCTTTTTATTTCTGTGTCTTCAAGAGTACTTATTCATTCTTCCATTTCATCTATTCTGCTTTCATTGCTTTTCCCAGAGTTCTTTAGCGCCTCCATTAATTCTTTGATCTCCTGCATTTCTTTTACTTCCCTCTTTAGAGACTCAATTTCATTCTTCTGATCGTTGATTATTTTTCCCTTATTGTTTTCCTTTATGACTTCTGTCAGTTTTTTAATCACGGCAATTTTAAATTCTCTTTCTGGAAGGCTCAGAAGTTCTTCCAAGTTACTGTTGTTGCAATCTCGGGGGTGGTTTTCTTTTTGTGGTGTGCTTTTTTCCTGAGGAGTTGCTGGGTTGCATGTGGTTTTTCTACTCCCTACTGTCTGTTTTTTAATTTGCCGTATGCATTGGGACACTGTGTTGCTGGTACTGGCCGGCATCTTGGGCGAACTTCCCAGCTCACCTCTGGCTCTTCCAGGAGCCCTCTGCCGGTTCCTAGCAGGCTTTACTGAAGAAAGGTCCCTGTTCTAAAAAGGCGATGCGGGTTCGCACTCCTCTGCATGCCCGTTCTGCCCTGGTGGTGGGTTCCCGCTCTCCCTCTAGGCTCGGACTGCAGGCCAGAAGGGGCCTGGCATGGGCGAACTTCCCAGCTCACCTCTGGCTCCTCTGGGCCCTTCTGCCGGTTTCAAGCAGTCTTTACTGAATAAATGTCCCTGTTCTAAAGTGGCGATGCTAGGACACACTCCCTGCGTGCCTGGTCTGCCCCGGCAGAGGGTTGGGTTATCTTTTCACTGTTCACATTATCGTTGATCCAAAAAAAGTTTTTAATTTCAGTGAAGTTCAATTATTTCTTTTCCCTTTTTATTTTAGCTTGTTTTTTAGTTAAGTGTGACTCATGATGGTTACCAGTTTCTAAATGCTGCCTTCCATCTTGACTCCAAATGCATGACTATACTGCAAATAAAATCTTTTTTTTTTAGTTCTTTACATTTTTTAATTTTAAATTTTATTTAAATTTTTTTTTAAACTTTTCTTTTTTTTTTCTTTTTTTTAAATTTTCTAGAGGCATGTCTTATTTATTTATTTATTTATTATTTGTTTGTTTGTTTGGTTTATACATGCACTGGGTACAGTCAGAAGCGCAGGAGGGTGAGAGAATTCACCAGAGCCAGAGCGGGGAGCAGAGCAGGCAGAAGGACCGAAGGACACTGCTGAGGGGAGCAGCGGGCAGCAGGAGAGGTCTGCTCGCCATGTGGGACCCTCCTCTGGTGGCCGGGGAGCAGCCGGGGATCGAACCGGCTTCAGAGGCTGCAGGCAGCTTCGCAACCCAGCGCTCAACCGCTGCGCCACCGGGGAGGCCCTTATTTAAATTTTTAATTCAAATAACATTGCATTAGACTAAGTTTCAGGTGTGCATCTTTATAAATCAACATCTGTACATTTACCATTAAATGTCCAAATATCGATATATCATTCACCACACAGTTGATCACTTTTACCCATTTACCCACTTGCTTCCCCCTTCCTTTCTGGTAATTCCCTAATTGATCTTATAATCTAAATTTTTTTAAGGTAATCTGTTTTCTCTATATTTGATAGAATTTACTAGTGGTGCTATTTGGTCCTTTTGTTTTGGGGGAGACTTTTGATTACTATTTCCATTTCCTTATTTGTGATCAGTCTGTTCAGGTTTTCAGTTTCTTTCTTATGCAGTCTTGAAAGGTTATATGCTTATAAAAATTTTTTGATTTCTTTCACATTTTAGTACTGTTCATATACTCTCTTTAAATTCTTTGTATCCTGTAGTATCTGTTGTAACTTCTGTTTTAATTTTGAGTTCTCTCTGTTTCCTTGTGAGTCTGGTTAGAGTTGTGTATTTTGTTTCTTTTCAAAGGACCAGCTCTTTCATTGATCTTTTGAATTCTTCTATTATGATCTAATTTTTATTCCTTCTCGATGTTGGGCTTTCTTGTTGTATTAGGTGTAAGCATAGATTTTTGGGGGTATGTTTTACCTTGTTTCCTGAGGTAGATCTGTATAGCTATAGACTTAGGTATTGCCTTTGTTACATCCTATAACTTCTGATATGTCATGTTTCTGTTTTCATTAATCTCCAGGTAATTTTTGGTTTATCCTTTGATTTCCTCATTATCCTTAGTTGTTCATTAGTATGCTATTCAGTCTACATTTATTTGTGGTTTTCCTTTTTCTTTTTTTTGAGATTTTATTTATGCATATAAGAGCTGGGGTGTAGGCCAGATGTGTGAGGGGCGGGGGTAAGAGGATTCACCAGAGAGAGTGGGAGCAAAACAGATTGACTGAAATACACTGCTGAAGGGAGCAGCAGGTGAGACCAAAGAGGTCTGCTGCACCATGTGGGTTAGCTCCCTGGCCAGGTATCGAACTCATGCTGCAAATAGCTTGACGGTGCTGACTTAACCCCTTGTACTGGCCCTTGCACCACCAGGAGGGCCCTCCTCTTTTCCTTTTGGTTGGTTTAGTTTCATACCATTGTTAAATGAAGAGATGAGTGAAATGATTTCAGCCTTCCTAAGTTTGTTTTTTTTAAAGATTTATTTATTTATACAAGCACTGGGTACAGTCAGAGCATGGGAGGGAGAGAGAATTCACCAGAGCAGGGAGCAGAACAGACAGCCTGACAAAATACACTGCTGAGGGGAGCAGAGGGCATGGCAGAAGAGGTCTGCGCACCATGTGGGACCCTCACCGGTGGCCGGGGATCGAACCGGTGCCTGCAGAGGCTGTGGGCAGCTTTGCAGCCCAGTGCTCAACCGCTGCGCCACCAGGGAGGCCCAGCCTTCCTAAGTTTATTGAGACTTGTTTTCTGTCCCAGCATCCCTCAGAATGTCCTATGAGTACTTGAATAGTTTTTTTTGGGGGGTAGAGTGTTCTGTAAACATCTACTAAGTCCGTCTTACCCAATTTGTCATTGTAGTTGATTGTTTTTGTTTTTGTCTGGCGTTCTGTTATTGTTGTGAGTGGTATGTTAAAGTCAGATACTACTGTTGTGTGTCTGTAATTGTCTCCCTTTTGCTCCGTTAGTATTTGCTTGGCGCTACCATATTGGGAACATATATATTAATAAGTGTTAAGTCATCCTGTTGTATCGATCCATTTATTGTTATATAATATCCGTCTTTGCCTCTTGGTTACCTTTTTTTCTTTAAAGATTTATTTATGCATACAAGAACTGGGGTACAGGCCAGAGGTGTGGGGGGTGAGAGGATTCACCAGAGACAGAGCAGAGAACAGAACAGGCGGACTGACCAAAATACACTGCTGAGGGGAGCAGCAGGTGAGTCAGGAGAGGTCTGCTGCGCCATCTGGGTTACCTCCATGGCCGGGGATTGAACTCGTGCTGCAGCGGCTGCAGATAGTTTCACAGTGCTGCGTCTCAACCCTTTGCGCCACCAGTGAGGCCCCTTGGTTACCTTTTTTGACTGAAAGTCTATTTTATGTATAGCAGTTTCTGCCTGTTAAAAATTTCCATCATCTTAGAGTACCATTTTCTATCCCTTCATACTATGTTTGTTTTTTATAGCTTAAGTGAGTCTCTTAGGGCAGCTTATAGTTGGGTATTGTTATTTATTTATTCATATTTTCAAAATATTTATTTATTTATACAAGCACTGGGTACAGTCAGAAGTGCGGGAGGGTGAGAGAATTCACCAGAGCGGGGAGCAGAACAGGCAGACTGACGAAATACACTGCTGAGGGGCGCAGCAGTAGAGGTCTGCGCGCCATGTGGGACCTTTGCCCGGCGGCTGGGGGTCGAACTGGTGCTGCAGAGGCTGCGGGCAACTTTGCAGCCCAGCACTCAACTGCTGTGCCACCGGGGAGGCCTGGGTATTGTTTTTTAATTCATCCAACTACTATCTTTTAATTGTTGAATTTAGTCCATTTGCATTTAGATTATTACTGATAAATGACAGCTTGTTTCTGATTTTATCTTATGTACTTTGGTTCTGTTTGTTAATGTTTTGTAAATTTTCTTTTTTTACTTAGATATAAGTAAAATATCTTTCATCATTCTTGAAAGGGGGGTTTAGTAGTATCCAACTCCTTCAGTCTTTATTTTTCCCTCATGTCTGAAAGAGTTTGACAGATTACTGTTGTCAGCTTTCATCTTTTGAGTCTTATGAATATGTCATTTTGCTCTCTCTTGTCCTGTAGAGTTACTGCTGAGAATTCTGATGGGAGTACCTTTTTATGTTACCTACTTTCTCCCCCTGCAACCCATGTGTCTTTATGTAGATCTCTTTGCCTTTAGTTAATCAGGTGTTCTGTTAGCTTCATGAAGTTGTATACGTAATTCTTCAGCTGTGGGAAGTTCTCAGCTATTTTTTGAATAAACTCTGTTCACTTCTCTTTTTCTTTATATCCCAGGATACCCATAGCCATTATGTTACCTTTCCTAACGGAATCAGATAGCTCCCTTAGCATCGCTTCATTTCTTGAAATACTTATTTCTCTCTTTTTCTACTGGATTATTTCTAGGTTTCTATCTTCAGGCCCACTGACTTGTTCCTGCAATAGGTCTATTCTATTTCCATGGTTTTCTGTAGCATTCTTTTTTTTTTTTTAAATTATAAAATATTTTTTATTGCAAAATGATTACTACAGTAACATTAGTTAACATCCCCATCACCTCACATAATTACCATTTTTTTTAAATAATTTTATTTTTATATTCCCCCATACAATTGCAAACGCCCCATTCTGACCCCAATCCCTCCCCACCCGCCCCCCTTCTGTAGCATTCTTAATGTTGCTTATTGAGTTCTTCCCAATCTGAATCTGTTAGTTTCTTTTTTTTTTAAAGATTTTATTTATTTATATAAAAACTGGGGTACAGGCCAGATGCGCAGGAGGGTGAGAAGATTCACCAGAGACAGAGTGGGGAACAGAACAGGCAGACTGACAAAATACACTGCTGAGGGGATCAGCAGACGAGACAGGAGAGGTCTGCCGCGCCATGTGGGTTTCTCCCTGGCCAGCCGAGATTGAACCCTTGCTGCAGAGGCTGTGGACAGCTTCACAGTGCGTTGCTCAACCCGCCTGCACCACCAGGGAGGCCCTGAATCTGTTAGTTTCTTAATTAAAGCTTCAATTTTTATTTCCTGTTCGTTAATTTTATTCTATTTTATCACCTTTTATACTATCCCTGGCCTTTGTTTAAAATCAGAATTGAGCTGCCTATCTTTTCTTTTTCCAGCAGGTGGTGCTATGGCTTTGTTTTTTAGTTACTAAATGACAGCCCTGACGTGCCTCAGGCAACGATAACACAACTGCTGTTGTGTCATTAGGGTCGGGGAGAAGAGTTTGAAGGTGGTCAGTCATTAACGTGGACATGTGGGAGGGCTGGTTCTCCTATATGTCCCTGCTGTTAGCCCTCCTTTTTGGGGTCCCAGATTTGATGTTCTGCTTCTGTGCACTATTAGTACCCTTCTCAGTACCAGCACAAATTCCAAGATGTGGGGAAGTGAGTCTGTAGTCTATACTACTTTCTCTGTTCTCCTTTCTAGGGTTCCAGTCCACATGAAGTAACCCTAGCATCTCTGCTTTGGGGTTCACCTATGCCACATCCATGCTGTGTCTTTTCATCCCAGGGACTTTGGTTTGGGAACCCTGTTGTCTTCATTCCTCTCAGACTACCCACACTGTTCATCACTCTCTACCTGTCTACCTTCCATTGTACAAATGGGCTGATCTCCTTAGATTCGTTCTAAATTGTTGATCTGAGGTGCAGCGGCTGCTTCAGCCTCACCACTGTATATGGGATTCCCTCAGTAGTCCTATCCCTGGATAATTGTCAGTCATTCCTCTTGTGAGTAAAGCAAGGAGTATCTTCTGTTGCCATCTTGACATCCTATTTTGTTTTTGCTTTTTTGCCTATGTTTTTGGTGTCAAATTCAAGACGTCATAGCCAAATCCTACATCATGAAGTTTTTCCCTTATGTTTTCTTGTAAGAGTTTTACAGTTTTAGGTCTTATTCTTAGGTCTTTGATCTATTTGAATTAATTTTTGTGTGTGCTGTTAAGGTGTAAGTGTCCAGCTTTCAGGATTCCATTTCTTATTAAATGGACACACGCTGAATGTTAATAAATATGGAATTTGTTAGAAACATAGTGAAAGCCTGGGGTACAGATGAGACACAAATGTTTATGCTATTAACGTTTCTAAGTGTTTTAGGTGTTGGGAGTAGTTGTAATGCTGTTAGACAATTTAAAACTGGATTGGGGACTCTAATGGAATCCTGGTCACTTCTACTAGTTATAATTAGAAAATTATACCATTTATGCATTGTCTTATGTAGGTTTGTCACTCATGTTTTATTTTTCTGATGATTGGACTAGCCATTGATGTACATTCTCCTGAATGTAAATCTGTTCATAAGAAATCAGAGAAGTGGGCCTCCCCGGTGGTGCAGCGGTTGAGCGCTGGGTTGCGAAGCTGCCTGCAGCCTCTGCGGCACCTGTTCGATCCCCGGCTGCTCCCCGGCCACTGGAGGAGGGTCCCACATGGCGCGCAGACCTCTCCTGCCGCCCGCTGCTCCCCTCAGCAGTGTACTTCGTCAGTCTGCCTATTCTGCTCTCCTCTCCCCTCTGGCTCTGGTGAATTCTTTCACCCTCCCGTGCTTCTGACTGTACCCAGTGCTTGTATAAATGAATGAATGAACGAATAAATAAATAAATAAATCTTTAAAGAAAAAAAAAAAATCAGAGAAAGGGCCTTCCTGGTGGCGCAGTGGTTCAGCGCAGGTTGCGAAGCTGCCCGCAGCCTCTGCAGCGCCGGTTTGATCGGGCGAGGGTCCCACATGGGGCGCAGACCTCTCCTGCCACGCCCGCTGCTCCTCTCAGCAGTGTACTTCGTCAGTCCACTTCGTCAGTCTGCCTACTTCGTCAGCTCTGGCTCTGGTGAATCCTCTCACCCTCCCGCACTTCTGACTATACCCAGTGCTTGTATAAATAAACAAATAAATCTTTTAAAAAAAAAAAGAAATCAGAGAACGACAAATACTGTATTATTTCACTTGTGGAAGATAAAGGAAACAAATGAACAAACAAAACATAACCATTTTGACTATAAGAACAAACTAGTGGTTACCAGAGAGGAAAAGGGAAGGGGGGTAGGTAAATGGTGAATGGAAACTAAGCTTTTGGTGGTGGTGATAATGTACTACATACAGATTTTTGAATCACAAAAGCTATGTACCTAAAGCCCGCACAGTATTTTATTTAAACCAATAAAAAATTAAATCAATAAAAAATTTTGAAAAAGAATTAACTTTAAATGGACAGTAATGATAACTGTATTTGAGTCTCTGTTTTACTCTTACCTCCTTGTGGAGGAAAAAAAAAGTGAATTGTACTTTTTATTAGTGAAAAATCAGAAGTGAAATTTCATGCCAGATAAAATTTTCACCTTTTTCAGGGATTGAGGAATGATTTGAAAGCAGCTTTGGATAAGATCGACCAACAATACCTCAATGAACTTGTAGGTGGTCAAGAACCTGGAGAGGAAGACACACAGAATGATTTGAAAGTTCATGAAGAAAACACCACAATTGAAGAGTTAGAGGTAACCTCTACTTCACCTCATTTTATCTCCCATCACACCTTTCATTTCCCTGGAGCAGGTGGTTAAGGTCATTAGATCCTTTTTTTTCAGAGCACACCCCTGCTATTGCTCTTTAGAAAGCCTGTTCATTGTCTTTTGTTTCATGCTTTTATTTATTCACTCTCCTTTTCTCATTTTCTACTCCTGTCCCCCTTCAAAAGTAGTTATTTAAACACGTTTGATGTGCATCCTTTTATTTTTTGGGTTTTTTGAAATGTGTGTGTGTGTGAATTTGATTTATATAAATGATACTGTGTGTGAAATTCTTCATTTTATTTTTCACTTTTCTTTTTTCACCTGTCACTGTGTGTAAGATCCAGCCTTGGTGGCTTACATACATTTGGATATTTGCTTTTAATACTACATAATTTTTATATATTGTGGTGTTCATTTTTATATATTGTGGTTTTATATATGTGGTGTTCCATTTTTATTCCCCCATAATGTCAGACAGTTAGATTGCTTCCATCTCTCTGTCACAAGCAGGTTTATGATAAACAATCTTGTCCATACCCTGTACAGACTAAGATGTGAGATTGCTGAATTTGTAAATATTCAACTTGTCCAAGTACCACCAGGTTGCTCTTTGCAATGACTGTACTTGTTGATACCCCCATACCAGTATGTGTCATGTATCCTTTTATCCCTGCCTATACTTGGCAATATCTTGCTTTCTAATTTTGCCTGTGTGTTAAATGTGGAGTGATATATGGAATCTTTAATTAAAAAACAAGTGTTGTACCATCTAAATATCTAGTGTGAGCATACTATATGGCTTAGTTTATAGCTCTTAATGCTTAATAAAACATACTGTTATTGTCCTATTTCATTCCTGCTCTTGCACATGGTATGCTTTTCCACATGGTACTCTGAGATCAGGGTTTAGGAGGATGTCCTTTTAATAGCTCCCCCCATAACACCTATCAATGCATGTGAAATTTATAGAAATAATTGGTGTGAGCAAACAGTTTTGGGCTTTTTTTAAAAACAGCTTTTTCAAGATCATGTATTATACAGTTTGCCTGTTTAAAGTACACACTAGTTTTTGGTATATTCACAGCTTTTATTACAATGCAATTTTAGAACATTTTTGTTCTCAAAAGAAATCATATATGCATTAGCACTCATTCCATTTACCCACTCTTTACTCTTTTGATTCATAAGATAGCATGCTTTCTAAATTTAACTAGCAAATTGATGGTTTTCTTTTCTAACTCTTCTAGAAATTCCTTCAGGTTTTTAAATAAAAATATACAGTATATGGGGCTCCCTGGTGGCACAAGGGGTTAAGATGCAACCTATGAAGCAAATCACAGCCTCTGCAGCACGAGTTTGATCCCCGGCCAGCTAGGGAGAAACCCATATGGTGCATTAGACCTCTCCTTTTTTGCCTGCTGCTCCCCTCAGCAGTGTATTTCACGCAGTCTGCCTGTTCTGTTCCCTGCTCTGTCTCTGGTGGATCCTCTCACCCCCAACATCTCTGGCCTGTACCCCAGCTCTTGTATGCATAATAAATAAATCTTTTAAAAAAATACAGTATATGTAATAAAGAATTTTTGTTTAGATTAGTGTTGATAACTCAAATGCAATTATTCCTCTTTATTAGTGAATAGAAACATGATTTTTCTTTCAGGCATTGGGAGAATCTTTAGGAAAGGGAGATGATCATAAAGACATGGACATCATTACCAAGTTTCTTAAGGTATGTACATCTAGATTAGGGAAGGACATTTGGTGGGTTACGGAACTGGCTCTGTGTTTTTGGATTATCAAAGATTAAAGATTAGAAAGGGAAGTACTCGGGCCTCCTCGGTGGCTCAGCCTTTGAGCGTCGCGCTGTGAAGCTGTCCACAGCCTCTGGAGCGTGGGTTTGATTGCCGGCCGGCCAGAGAGATACCCACATGGCATGGTAGACCTCTCCTGTCTCGCTCGCTGCACCCCTCACCAGTGTTTTCAGTCCACCTGCCTGTCCTGCTCGCAGCTCTGTCTCTGGTAAATTCTCTCACCTTCCCACGCCTCTGGCCTATACCCCAGTTCTTGTATAAATAAATAGATCTTTAAAAAAAGGGGGAGGAATACTCAAATATTCCATGCATGTACACTTTAGGGTTAGAGTTATATACTTGGATGTGGAAGTTAAAATAAATATTTCTTTGTGGTACTTTTAAAAAGCTTACCTATTAATGTATATACAGAGAAAAGAATGCAGAATGAACAAGAAGTTTGGAAAGTTTAAAACTTGAAAGCACTTTCAGAAGGCACACAAGGAGAGGGTTCCAGAAGCTTTAATGAGAGGGTGATGATAGTAGGGAAAGAAGGATATGGAAAGACATTGGCAGTGAAAAGACCAATAATATCAGTAACCTTTCAAAGACTTTATTTCTGAATTGTACCTATTCTTGCTGTGATTAACTCATTCCAGTTTTCTTCCTAGCATTACTCTTTTTAGTGGCCTAGGTAGAGTATGTGCAAATTGCAAATTCATTTTAGTGTATTCACAAGCTATTTGTGTTCACACCAAGAAATTTAAAAGAAAGAAATGCTTTTGCTAGTATTTATAGCTTATTTGTGTGGCAACATAGTCATCATCCAGATTCTGAATATATTAAGACGAGGGCCTGGGAACTGGTGGGTACTGGAATTTCCTCTTTGAATGACGGCTTCTCATTACACAGGTATAGGTTTAGCTAATGCTGCTAGAGGAGTATGTCTTCAGTCTTCACTGTTTACCTACCTCAAGAAACGGTATTCTTTGTGCAGATAAACTCAAGGGGTAAGGGGAGGAGTGTAGGGAATGGGTCATAGTTGTATAAATTTCTGTTCCTTTTTTTCCTTTAGTTAGATGTTTTAGTTGGAATTTTTAATTGTGGTCAGTATTGCACAAATAGAAAGACTTAACTATAGTACACTTGGAAGATTATATATCACAGCTTTATGATTTTATAGCTGACAAATACAAGTACATGCTTATTTCTATTAAATTGTTACCCATGAAACCTGATAAGATCTTTTTGCATTTAAATGGATTATTTTGTGCTAAGAATTTATGTTTGAGTCTTACTAAAGGGTGTACATCAAAACATGCAGAACAAAATAACCAGAAATAGTTCATTAATTAAATACTAAATAATATTAATAACCAGTGAAGAAATTTAATATTAATATTATTATTTTTTTTTATGTTAAAGAATTTCTAAAACTGTTGGACCACTGGGTGGCATTGTAGTATAAATTTACCCATTCTTTCAACAGTTTCTTCTTGGTGTTTGGGCTAAAGAATTGAATGCCAGAGAAGATTATGTGAAGCGCAGCGTGCAGGGTAAACTCAACAGTGCTACTCAAAAACAGACTGAGTCCTATCTCAGACCCCTCTTCAGAAAGCTACGGAAAAGGGTAAGGCTTCTTGAAAAAGGCTTTTATTAACTAACTTTTAAAAAGGGAATATATATAGAATAAATGTTGTCTGTTAGCTTCCAAAATCAGTTCATGCTCTTTTCCCCTTTTCCAGAATCTCCCTGCTGATATTAAAGAATCAATAACAGATATTATTAAATTCATGTTGCAGAGAGAATATGTGAAGGTATGTTACCATTTATGCATCAAAATTATGCTTATGAGCACATCTAGATTATGTATGTAATGCTTATTTGTGTGGCAGTATTTTACATAGGTGATTTAAGAATGAATGTGAAGTGAACTAGAAGTATAAAAACTTATTTTTTTAATGTATGGTCAGCTTTATTGTTAGGTATGAACAATACACCATCAGATTGCTCTGTATTTAGTTATTTTTAAGGTAACTCAGCATTCTTTAAAGCATGAAATGGATATAGGCAATGCTCATTTTATGAATGGGATTGAAATTCAGAGTTTGTAGGTCATTATTGGGGACTGGAACAGATATTCCCATAGAAATAATGTTATGCAGGTTAGTTTCCCAGGCCAGCTATAAAAGCTTATTTAGCCAAACGATTGCGCTAATGAGACAGACAGGATTTAACTAACCTTTATAATTGTTTCTTTGGGAAAATGTTCCATGTAAGGTTGCCAGAATTCATCTTTCCCTTTTCAGTATCATTTGAAATGGAAGGGAAGACATTTCCATGTTCCACTGGCTTTGTTTCTGAATGGGTTCTGGCAGCAAGTGGCAAGGGAAAGAGCTCTTGTGTCCAAGGATTGCTGAGACGGAGTTCAGTTAGGGGAAGGTGGAGGGCTGTTAGTTGGTGCAGAGGAACAAGAAAAGGGCCTACGACACCAGAGCTGGAGAGTGGAAATGTGATGCTGCCTGATGGGTGAAAAACAGAGGTAGGCTGTGCCTCCCAAGAGAATAGGAGTAGAGAATTTCAGGGCAGCAGTTCCACTGACAGTTCTAGGGAGTACATGGAACTCTGACAGAAAAGTGGGAATGATGCTGCTTATTCTTGTGTACTGAGTATCTGTAGTTCCAGGAAGGAACTGCTGGCATTCCTAGGTAACTGGGTGTTGACTTGATCAAGCTTCATGTTAACGAGGCTAATAAGTAGCGATTTTACTCCTAAGAGCCAGTCTTCACAAAGAAAACTTTTATGGCTACAAATTTCTTCAGTGTATATATTTATGGCCATAATTTAGTCTATATAATGTCTATTAGTTGCATGATTCTTGTGGACAGTTACATTGGAATAAATGAAAAGGTCATTGTCTACTAAAGTAGATGCCTATCCCCTTATTCTCACATGTAAGAATCAGAAAATTTATTTTGTGTAAACTGCAGAAAGAGCCAATAAACTAATAATCTGTTTGGATGGTTTTATTTGGAAATTGGAGAAACTAAATATTGGATTTTTTGTCAGTTCATAACTAGATTTGAAACTTAGGCATTTGAGAATCAGTGGTAAAAATGTATATACACTCTTCTTAAATAAAGCTTTGTAGAGAATATTTGAATTTAGGGTAGAAAATCGTCTTCCAGTTAGCGTATTAGCAGTACCAGTATTTTTTTCTCATCGACTCTATTTATCAATCACATAGATGTTTAATTTCTGAAATTAAAGTCTATATATAATATAAAGTCTATATTAAAGTCTGGCTACATAAGCTTTTCTGAAATATCTCTAGGTCTTTTAGTATTGACTTGCTTTCAGTTTTTCTCCCTATAAGTAGACAGTCTGGGTTTAGAAAAAGACCTATTTGGGGCCTCCCCGGTGGCGCAGCGGTTGAGCGCTGGGTTGCGAAGCTACCCGCAGGCTCTGCAGCGCCGGTTCCATCCCCGGCTGCTCCCCGGCCACCGGAGGAGGGTCCCACATGGCGGCAGACCTCTCCTGCCGCCCGCTGCTCCCCTCAGCAGTGTACTTCGGTCCTTCTGCCTGCTCTGCTCCCCGCTCTGGCTCTGGTGAATTCTCTCACCCTCCCGCGCTTCTGACTGTACCCAGTGCATGTATAAGCAAAACAAACAAACAAACAAATAAATAAATAAAATAAAACATGCCTCTATTAAAAAAAAAATTAAAAAAAAAAAGACCTATTTGTCTTCATTGATTTTAGTCTTTGTGTTTTGTAGCTTTTATTTTAAGATTCTTGGCAGGTGGGAGATGGGGGATGCAGGGACAAAGTGGGCCGATCTCATTCTTTAGTAATTTGACTTGAGGGCCAATATTTAATCTCTGTTTATACATCTGCTGTGGACCGTATATGATAGTCCCAGCACACAGAACTCTCGCTGCTTTCAGAGCTCTGTTCAGCTGTGCAGGGAATGTATATAATTTCAGGTTGGATTATGAAAAACTAGTTAGCCTCTGTCCTCTGTGTGACCACCTATGGAGAAAATTAGGTCTATAGGTGACCCAAACTTGAGTTTCTGTCAGTGTATCGAATTACCTACCTGGTAATTCCATATCTGAAATGTATTAATTTTATGCACAAAGGCTGCGCAGGAATGTTTGTCTTTATAGTCACAAGATTAGCTTTGGTTTCCATTTTTCCATGAACATTTGTGGTCTTGGGCAGGGCAGTCAGTCACCCAATATTTTAATTTCTTATATTTGAATAACTGAAATGGTAATACTTTCAGCATACCAAAGAGATTGATGAAAACTACATCAAGGTCTGGGAAATAATTGAAATAAGAATTTGGACCAACACAAGAGTTTTGCTTTTCTGATCTCTTCTTAAACTTCGTTTTCAGGCTAATGATGCTTATCTTCAGATGGCCATTGGAAATGCTCCTTGGCCCATTGGTGTCACTATGGTTGGTATCCATGCCAGAACTGGTAGGGAAAAGATTTTTTCCAAGCATGTTGCACACGTATTAAATGATGAAACACAGCGGAAATACATACAGGTAAGCAATTTGGAGGGAAGGAAATTGCTCTGAAGTTTAACATTCTTCAATTCCCAAACTGAATTTTGAAAGCAAGAGAATTATAGCAATTAGGATGAAACTTGATTAGAATGCAAGTTCACTATTGAGGAGTGATATTTAAGATACCTTCACTGAATAGAATTAAAGATCTTTTTTAAGTTTCATATATGATTTTAGACAATGTGAAATGGCTGTGTTTTAATTACCTTAGCATTGAAATAAAATCACAGATTACTTTCAGGGTTTAGTGAAGCTTGATAAATTTACAGTATTTTGCAAGTTGTTCTTTTTTATTCCTTATCTACCTTCAAGGTATATGTAACATCTACTAGACTAAAAAGGTAGGAGTAGTAAGAAAACAAAAATGGCATTAATAATAATTTTCAAGGAACTTACTTTCTACATGAATAAGTCTGTAGCATTTATAGTTTATTTTCTCCCCCCCCCCCAATAGTTTATTTTCTTAAAGTTACACATGCCACAAATAAAGTTGTTTGCACTGTGTTGGGTTAAACTTTTCTTCTTATTGGGGGAAAAAAAATTAATTGTAATCTAACTTTTGCCAAATTACCAGAATTCTCAGTTTGTATATGTATAATGATTTTGTGAGATGTTAATTCTAAAACTTGAAGATGACACTCTGGAAGTTTACTGAAAATGTAAAATTCATAAAATACTTTCAGATTTTGTGCCAGAGAATAATCATTACCATATTCATAAGTTATCTTTTTATTTGTATTTCAATTCGAAGTGGTAAATGTTAATTTGTGTGTCATGCTTTATGCCTTATTCATATATATTAGCATTTTAAAATATGATTTCAATGTGACTTCCTAATATGAACTGTAAAATTTACAGAGCTCAAATATAGACTGTTGAAACCCAAAGACATTTCCAGTTTTTAATAACCACCAGTGACTATATTGAAGGCATTAAGTTTTTAGTTAGGAAAAAAAGCTGACATTAAAATGGAAAACAGTTCCCAATGATTAAATTTGCTAATTGTGTTCAACTATATCATGGCCAAAGCTATAGGGTTTATAAAAGTTTATATAGACAAATTGTCTTAAAGAGAGCATTTCTTTTTTAGACAATGACATGATTTTCACCTCACTATAACCCCATTTTCTTTTTTCAAATATACATAGCCTTTAAAAAGATTTTTGGTTTATTTTTGAAGCTATACAATGACCTAACCTTCCTATTGTGTTCTTTTTTAATTGTTCCCTTCCTGTTTAAAAAAATTCTTTGTCTCCTCCATCTTCCCTCCCCCCTTTCCTCCTAAAATATCAAGGGGAAATTGGTGAACATACTGTATCTGAATGTTAGGAAGGATAATTATTCTTGTAATACTCTTCTGAACAGACATAGACATGATATTTTCTGGTGATTCATAGCTTATTGAGTGAGGGAGCCACAGAATACGGAATCAGTGGATCTATATCTATTCAGGTGGGTGCTAGTGATATGTCATAGGGTTTTTAGTGATACCTCTATGCTGTCCTATTTGACAATTCAGTGACTGATTTGGATGACTGTAGAGAAAAGCATTTTTATCAGTTTTATAGTCAACAAAAATAAGAAGGTATATGGTATGTGTTAAAGTGGAAGAGAAATTGGCATTCCATCAAGAAGACGTGGCATATATAACAATGGAATATTATTCAGCAATCAAAAAAGATAAACTCATGCCATTCGCAGCAACATGGATGGAACTAGAAGGAATTATGCTCAGTGAAATAAGCCAGAAGGAAAAAGAAAAATACCGAGTGGTTTCACTAATAGCAGGAATATAGGCGAACCAAATAAGACATTAGTGTGAAAAAAAAAAAATAACAGTACAAAACACAACAAAGCAAAAATGGACAATTATAAATCAGAGACATCCTGCAGGGGAGGTTGAGGGAGAGGGATCAGAGGGAGGGAGGAGCACAGGGGACTGAGGTGATAGTGCTCAGGTACATTGGTGAAGGGACTACACCTGAGGGGGTGGGGGGAAGCAAATATTATTTAAAAATGAACAATGATGTAAAAAAATATATAAAAAAAGAAAATGCATACATTATGCAAAAATGAAAAATGATGTAAAATGTATAAAATAAAAAAAATAATAAATTAAAAAAAGGGCAGATTCTAAAAACATATTTAGCAAGGATGACCATAAGGAAATTTAAATCTAGGGCCTTCCCAGTGGCGCAGAGGTTGAGCGCTAGGTTGAGAAGCTGCTCGCAGCCTCTGCAGCGCCAGTTTGATCCCCTGTGAGGGTCCCACATGGTGCCAGACCTCCTGCTGCCCGCTGCTCCCCTCAGCAGTGTACTTCGTCATTCTGCCTGCTCTGCCCTCTGGCTCTGGTGAATTCTCTCACCCTCCTGCGCTTCTGACTGTACCCCACTGCTTGTATAAATAAATAAATCTTAAAAAAAAATTAAAAAAAAACTGATACACATGTGACCAAGAAATAATAATAAAAAAAGAAATTTCAATCTCATAAGCCAGTTGATTCAGCATACAATCCAGGTGCTGTATATGAGGAAAAATTAGGGAGTTTAATGGGTTATAAGTAAAATTAGTAGTATGACATGGCTACTGAAAATCGTACAATAACTTATGTTATCACAGACATACTAATTTAGACATAATAATAATTTAGTGTCAGCCCCACAGGGCAGAAACATAGTACACTATTGTACCTCCGGAGTCTCCAACAGACCTAACTCATGGTGGATGCTCAATCAGTGTTTCTTGATTGAATAAATAGTCTGTAGAGTCAAGACAAGAAAAATAATAATCTTGCACTTTCTTCCTAGTTCTTGAGAAAGGAGACTGGTGGAGATCTGGACAGCAGTGCTGTAGTTAATGGAAGAGCTTTCTAGTCGAAGAGGGATTAAACTTGTTTATATAGCTAAGAACCATGTAAGGTATATGTAGGAAGACAAATTTCTAATCAATATAAGCAAAAGATGTTTTTTGTTAACTTTTTATTTGGAAATACAGACTCACAAGACATTGCAAAAATTGCATGAAGAAGCTTTAAAGCACAACAGCATCTCTTCATCTAGGAGTACAACTGCTTTGAAAGATGGGAGAGGTCCCTGCCATTTGATGTTGGCAAACACTGAGTTAACTATTTCCCTTTCTTATCCTCTGTCCCTTAAATCTCTCTGACACTTCTGCCATTTTCTCTAAGAGTCATTACTTTAACCTACAGTTGCAAATGTGTCCATGACCAAGTCAGATGACAAGCGAGCTGACTACTAAGAAACACCTGATGTTCTGTTATTGGGTTTCCTAGTTTTCACATAGACACAGAGAAGCAGTATTATTTCATTTTTCTCTCAATTCTCCTGTGAGAAAAGTGGATGATAGAAGCACATTGTGAAGTGTCAGCTGATGCTTAGTCTTGGTGTTGTTGGAATTACCTTAGCTCATTGTTACCTTGTAGGAATATGGTGTCATTGTTGCTTGATTTTCCTTTTTAATGACAAAATCTTGATATTTTTTAACTGATTAAAAAAATATTTTAAAAATATTGGTATCAGTTCAAAAAAATTAAGAATATTTAAAATCAAACAAAATGTCAATTTGTGACCTATCTCAAAATAAACTCATAATGCAGCTTAAGACCAAAGAATGACCAACTCAAGTTAGATTTTTGTATATTCTTGATTATAATGAACTAATTTTACTAAGCTGTCATATGAATCTCCCTGTCACTTTCCTTTTTTGATGAGGTTGAGTTGAATTTTCCTAAAAAGGAACATTTTGAATATATTATTTGAAGTTTAAGTCAGAGGTTGGCAGACGTTTTCTTAAGGGATCAAATAGTAAATAATTTAGGTTCTGCAATTCTTAGGTCTCTCTTGCAACCAGTCAGTCCTGTACATCTAGTGTGAAGGCAGCTAGTGGTTGTGTTCCAATAAAACTCCATTTATAAAAGAGGCAGATAGCTTGTAGGCCATGGTTGCTAACACCTGGTAAATGTGTAAATCCAAGCCTTTTTTTAGGTTAAGATAATTGTTGAGAGAGTAGCTGTGAAGGTCATTTAATAGTGTGAAGGTCATTTAATAGTCACTATTCTTACCTGTGTCATTATTGGTAGATTTTGGTTAATTTTACCTGTTTTGAGCATCATTCAAATGGAATTTTGCAGTGTGGGAGGTAATTATTTTTTATTTATACTCATGAGAATATCAGGTGAAAAATACCTGTTTAATGAAATATAGTAGAAAACAGTTCATGGGTCTATTTAACTGTAACATGGTTTCATCTTTTGCTATTATGCATACCGCTATCAAATTTATACTGTGGAAACTGAAGTGTTCTTTTTCTCACAAAAACTAAACATACCACAGGAAGAGTTTTCTTAGCATTCAGATCAAAGAAATGTTGTGGAGCTTACCAACTAGCCTCAAACCCAGGGTTAGCTTTAAATTGGTGGTAGTAAACTGCAAGGTCTTTGTTCATTTTCGCTCAGGGAGAGTGTAACCTTTGACCCAGAGTTGAGTAAAGCTTTTACACAGACTATAGAAGTTCTTGATTATTTAGAGACTTTATAAGTCAGTCACTTCAAGACACCTCTTGAAAAGGTTCACATCTTGAGCATTCTTGTCTTTATAAAAGAGAAGAAATAGGAATGAGAAAAAAAGGTGAATTTGACATCAAATGGCTGCTTGCCTCTTCATGACTATTTTCCACCAATCCTCATCTTGCCCTGTACCCCAGAAACCTGACTCTTACACATAGGTTGACAGGGTAACAACCAATTTCTTATGGACACCATTGACAAAGCCCCTTTGTCCTTTCGTTTCTGATTGGGACAAGAGAGGAACTGTAAAGCACTTTTTAGCTGGGAGGAAAACGGGTTGGGGTAGTATTTCCCTGGCTTTTTGTGACATCATGTGGTTGACTATTTTTTTTTTTTTACTGACTGCCAGTGCTTCTCTCAGGTTAAGGTAATTTTTGAGTTACCTTACCTTTTAGGTGGCTCCACAGTTACTCTTTCTCTGTTTCAGTGATCACTTTCTCCCTTGTCCTTTCACAATTTGGCTCGCCGTGGTGTCCCAATATAGCCAGCTCTGGGGTACTGTGTATCTGCTGTAAGTCTCAAGCCCTGCCTTTGTAAAATCCTCAGAAGTACTATCATCAAATTGTCCAGTTTGAGTGTGCCCTTTGTTTTCTGTTGGTATCATCCTTGATATTTACATTACTGTTGTACACAGGATCAATTGATCTGTACACTGTGTTCTCAAAAGAATAAGGAGTACTATTCATTCCAAGTAATTTTTCTTAAACTTCACTATTTTGAAAGCAGCGTGTCCTATAACAAATTATTTTTAATAACCATTAGTTTGTAAATTCCTTAGTAAATATATTCCAATAATATTAGGTCAGCTATTTAAATCCATACTTTAGACTTTGGCTATTTCATCTACACTGGAATTGCCATATTTATTTGTTCTTGGACATTAGTAATTTATAAGATATTCATGTATTGCCCGGAATAGTATAAGTATTCATTATGATGCATGACCACAGCTTGATTCATGTTGAGTATACAACATCATAGTTGGTAAACACTTCCTGTGTGTCAGTCCTCAAATTGTATGTCATACATGTGGATCATGTAATTTTATTCTACCTTCTAGCATTTTGACTTTGATAAAACATTCATGCCAAGGTAAGTTACTGCACAAAAGCAATTGTCTACCATTTTATTACTTCCTGGCATATTAAAAACACCTTTTATCTTACACATATGTCACCTCTTACTGTAGAATGATAGTGTTTGGTGCAAACACATTTTGGGGAATGCTGATATAAATTGTGCTATACTATGCCTCTATGCTAGAGGCTTCATTGATAACAAATATACATTTTGCTTAGGGTATTAATCTTACATTACTAAGCCACATGCTTGCAAAAAAGTTAGATCACCCTGCATTAGAAAAGGGTGAATAAATGAAATCTTCCTCAAATTAGGCATTTGACATTTTTACCTAAGTTAGCTAAGTAGGTGAGTGCTATTCTTGAAATGAAAATCTCACTCATAATTTGTTAATTTTCTGTGCAATGATGAACCTTTAAATTGGAAATATGTTCTCATTAGAAAACAAACAAAAATGAGAGCACTGTTTCTTACTATTAACTATGTAAGTAGATTGAGTTAGTCCCAAGCTGTTAGTTTTATTTAATTTTCCACTAAGTCTTGCAGATAACTGAACTTTATTTTTTTAAGATTTATTTATGCCTTGCCATATGGGTTGCTCCCTGGCTGGCCTGGGGATCGAACTTGTGCTGCAGAGGCTGCGGATTGCTTCATTGTGGGATGCTTTACCCCGTGCATCACCAGGGAGGTCCCTAACTGAACTTTTTTATATATCTAATCCGTGCAATGGGACTTCCATAGAAGCAGTGTGGAATTACTATTTTCAGCCATCATCCAAAGTGACTAGATCAGGCCCAGTCTTTAAAGATCTAGAATGGGTTATTTGGTTAAATTAATTTTTAATGATATATGAAAAGACTTCTAACAGACAATTGTAGGATTGGCCTTTATGCAGGACTGTGGGTATTAGTTGTAATTGTAAAAGTTAACTTTTAAGTAATTATATACACATTTTTTAAAAGATTTATTTATGTATACAAGAACTGGGGTACAGATCAGAGGTGCAGGGAGTGAGTGGATTCATCAGAGACAGAGTGGGGAACAGAACAGGCAGATCTACTGAGATACACTGCTGAGGGGAGCAGCGGGCAAGACAGGAGAGGTCTGCCTTGCCATGTGGGTTGCTCCCTGGCCTGCCGGGGATCGAACTCATGCTGCAGAGGCTGCGGACACAGTGCTGTGCTTAACCCCTTGCGCCATCAGGGAGGCCCTATATACACATATTTTGAACATCACATTTCAGGTCACATAACTATTCCTTAAGCCTTAAGTTAGTACTAAATTTTTTATTTAAGTATCTCGTTAATTTTCCTTTATTAGAACTTTGACAGTTCATTGACACACTTTTATTTTTTTATTTTTTAAAGATTTGTTTATTTATTTATTTGTTTATTTATTTATACAAACACTGGGTACAGTCAGAAGCACGGGAGGGTGAGAGAATTCACCAGAGCCAGAGTGGGGAGCAGAGCAGACAGAAGGACCGAAGTACACTGCTGAGAGGAGAAGCAGGTGGCAGGAGAGGTCTGCACGCCATGTGGGGCTCTCCTCCGGTGGCTGGGGAGCAGCCGGGGATCGAACCCCGTTCTGCAGAGGCTGCGGGCAGCTTCGCAACCCAATGCTCAACCTCTGCGCCACCGGGGAGGCCCAGACACACTTTTAAATAGCTAGTGGAAACTATGACTCAGCTTATATTTGCTCACTGTTGGAGAATGAATTGGTGACATCTATATTTAGGAAACAAAAAATAATGGGGAAAATCACCTATGGAAGGAGATATCATAGCACACTACGCTTTGAACAAAGTTTATGTAGACATGAGGTAAATCCTGAATATTGAATTCACTAAGAATTGTGATTTGGAAAGGACAGGTAAGAGAAAGTATGTTAGGTAGGGGTATGTGTGTGGATGGGTGTATGCATGTGTGGAACCAATGGGCATGAAGTAAGACAGTTAAATTTCAGCTTTCATAATAGTAGGTCAGTAGATACTATCTGAAGCAGAAAAAAAAAAAAAACCCACCAAACCAAACAAAAAAATTAGCACTCTTAGTGAGTATTTAGAAATGTGAGTAAATGCCAGAAGAAACACATAAGAGGTTTTAGGTGTTTGCCTCTGAGTTGCTCACAGAGGACTGCTATGATTTGCTCTCAAAGCTATGTGATTTTTTTTTTTCAACAACACATCTCACAAAATATGGAAATACCTTGATTTTTTTTTTTTCCCTGTCCTAATCCCTCTGTCCACACACCTTGATGGTTCTGTATTCAAAATACAGTTGGAATCTGATCCCTTCTCACTACTTCCTCTGCTGCCATTTGTATCTAACCACCAACCCCTCTCATTTGGATTATCTCTTCCCTGGTGTCTGAGTGTCTGTCCTTAACCCTCTTCAGATTGTTATCTGTACAGCGCCCAGATAGGTCCTGTTAAAAATATGAATCAAATTGTGTTACCTGCTCAAAGCCCCCCACTGTTTCCTTAGTTCACTTACAGTTAAAACCAAAGCCCATCTTCTGGTTGCTCCCTCCCAGTATTCACACCCATTCCCCTGTTTTATTTCTTCATAGCACTTATCATCTAGCATGTTAGGTATTTTACATAATCACTGTTTCTTGTCTGCCTTTTCCTTTTAGAACAGTCTTAGTGAGGGTGGGGATTTTTTTTGTTCTGTTTTCTGCTGTAGTCCCATAGCCTAGAACACTTGTTGCCACGGAGTAAGCACCCAACAAAGATTTATTAAATAAATGTATTGCTTTCACAAAAATAAAAATTATATGTAAACATACTACTAGTTTTTAAAAAATATTTTATTTTATATAATTCTTACATCATTTTTCATTTTTGCACAATGCATGCATTTTCATTTTGGTTATAGTCCCCATACAATTGCACCCCCCCTTATTTTGACCCTAATCCTTCCTCCCCCTCACCCCCCATGCATCTCTGGCCCATAGTTGCTTGTTGATTTCAATTTTTTACTTTGAAAATACTACTATTTTTTAAGACGATTTTTTCAATAAGCTAAGTAGCTCATTGTCTCACTGTTTTAAACATCCAAGAGCAATTTGAAACTGATATCCTGAAGTATCTGCTTCAAAAAGATTGATTTCTATTTGGAAAGTAATCATATGCTCTCCTGAGATTATACCCCTTTAAAAATCTGTATTCTGTACTATCAGTTCTTACTGCAAAAATGTAATGTTCTGTGGTAACTGTGACTTGTACTGTTGTTTCACAACCTTTTGGCAGCTAAAATTTCAGCAGGATACTAGTATTTTTTTTTTTTCTTAAGCCACAGAATCTACATTAGTGACAGTAAACAAGCACCACAAATACCTTCTATAAGGAGCAAACACCTAAGATACCAGTACTTACCTCTGGCAGTCAGTTTACCTTTTGTTAATAATTCCTGCTTTGTTTTGCTGCTGACTAAAGCTTTTTGTATTTCACCCGGGTGTTCTTCTGACCTATTCCTTCAGGAAACTTAAGATGCCAAATTAGTGATATCACATATATTTCCATGACTACAGATCACAATTCTGCATACACATATTAGCATTCACAGCAGGAGAATCTGGACTATGAGAAGGAATGATCTTTATCCTCAAGCAAATACCTGATTAGCACAGGGGACAAAAAAAGAAATTGAGGAGCAAAGCAAATTATATGGTGTTTTTGCACTGCCTGCCAAAGTTTGTTGTCCTGGCAATGCCTGCCAAAGTTTGTTGTCCTGGCAATCAGCTGAAAGATAACCTTCCACAGTCCTAATTCTTAATTCTTAAGCATATTATGGACAGTCTTTGAATTCACAGAGGTCTTTAAGTAAAATATTTGAAAGCCTTTCTTCTCTCATGTTGAATCTGTAGTTCATGTTGAACTATAGTTTAATTCATAGAAGTAATTTAAAATTTGTGTTGTCCACTTACTAAGGGGTTGAAGGAGTTTTGTTGGTGGTGATTTCACTGAGTTTTAGTTGCTGGAATACTTAGGTTATTAGAGTATGCATTCTGAATGCTTAATTTTTAGTTACCTGTTAATATTAGTATTCATTTTGAGGTTGTTTTTTACTTTTCCCCTCAGACTTGAAGATGTGCTCTTCTGTGGATATGTTGTGTAATTATATCCATATACTCTGCTTTCTCACTAGGCCATGAAGTTCTTTGTTGTTTAAAGAGCCAATGACATTTTATAATATTTTGAGGAAAGAAAATTAATTTTATAATATTTTGAGGAAAGAAAATTAATTTTGAGGGAATACTAGTTAAGTACCAGGCAAAGTGCTATATACACTGTCATATTAAATATCTAGTAATTATTCTAGGCCTGAACATAGTAAACCTTTGACCTGTTCCTATTATTGCAAAAGGGTCTGAGAGGTTTTAATTTTTGTGAACCTAATTTGTAGAAGATAAAACAGTTAATAGAATTCATTGCTGGTTGCAAAATTGTCCCCCAGATGGTGGCATGTCACAGGTTTCTGCTGTTATTCCTGGCCTGTTTGTGAATTTTGATACTGACTTAGAGGTGTATTTGCTTAGTAGTGGATGAGAAATCTAATAGGAATAACTAAACTAAACACCAACCTCGTATTTTATTAAAATAACCTAATTTTAATATTAACTGATTCATCTCATCAGTTGAAAAAATAACTACATAGTTATAGACAAGAACTGACCCAATTACAGAAGAGGGAGAAAGCGCTTGGAATCTGTGAAGGTCAGTGGGAATTAGTAGTGTGTATTGTAGTTGTATAAAAAGAACTAAATGCTGATTAACAGATGCCAAAGGTATAGAACAAAAGGTAATACAGAATCCATCCCCTTTAGGGAATTCTGCAGGATTGGCTGGGTCATGTTTGGAATGTTGTGTACAAGCTTTTAATGTTATATTAAAATGTTTTATCTTGTAGTATTTGGCACATTCGAAAGAATAGATGTAACATGTAAGTTATAAGTAAATAATAAAACGAACATATAAAGACCTCCCATCTTAAAAACTAGAGTTCTGATAAGCTGGAGTCTGTGTTTTCCTTCTCTACCCCAGAAGTTACCATTATCCTGTATTTGTCATTTCTTTGGGCCTTTTTCAAAAAGAATTCTACCAAGTTATGTGTGTATTTCTGAGCAATATATTATTTTAAAATTATTTTTGAATTTTATTAAAATTTTATTAAAATGTACTGTCTATAGCTTTTGGTCAACTTGATTTTTACACTAAACATTGTCTCTAAGACCTCATGTATATCAGTTGTTCTCAGCCAGAGGTTTACATCTGTGCTATAGAACACAGAAGAAAATTTGGTTGACTCTTTCCTCAGCCCCTCCAAGGATGGTATATATATATGTATAGCACCATTTTAGATACACAGGAAAAGTGCTCTCTCATTAGATAAAATGGATGTTTTAAGTTAGACAATTTGGGCTCAATTCTCTATTGAAACCTGGTGGAGAAAGGCTGAGTTGTTATATGTAGCTCCAGTTGACTCATTTTTATTGATGTAAAATGTTACATTTGGGGGCATACTAAGGCTTATTCTTAGATTCTCCTGTCATAGATATTTGGGTTGTTTCCAGCATGTCTGTTACTATTATTGTTAACTGTACTGTTATGGTTCACATTGTACATAATGTCTGGGTGCACATGTGTAAATGTTTCTCTAAGTATACATCTGAGTGGAGTTGCTGGGGACTATTATATTTTAATGGGGACATTGATAAACTGGAGTGAGTCCAGAGGCAATTAAGAATAGTTCAACCAAATCATAACCACTTCAATTTTTTTTTTATTTTCTTAGGGATTGAAAAGATTAATGACCATTTGCCAGAAGCACTTTCCAACGGATCCATCAAAATGTGTGGAGTACAATGCACTATAAGATCTATATATAGTGTGTAAATAACAATAAGAAACTTACGGGAGCTTGGTACAGACTTCTGGAATTACAAAAACAAATGAGGGAAGAAGAAAATGGAGTTTCTAGTCTCTGAGTTCTACCTAAAGCAACTTTTGGTTTTAAGAACTGTGTGGGCTCTTGTGTCATATTTCTGCAAACTGATTTTTGTGTCTTCCTTTTATTTTAAATAGCCAAAATATTAAATTCGAAAGACCTTTCCCAGTAATTTGAATGTGTAGATAACAGTCACAGATGGGAGCTTAAAATTACTTTTTCATTCTAGACCTGAAAGTTGCTGTGATTAGATAATTCAGAAGGAACGTTTGGACTTAATTATTTCTGTAAAATATGGTACTTTTCATGTTGTCTTTTATGTAGTATTTATAGAAAATATTTTTATATATTTCAAAAAAGGGAACCATTCAATGAAACTTTATAGTCCTTAAATCTTGCTGAACTTTTGCTATCTTGCATTAGAATTTGAATGTAAGCTTTGTTATTACTGTAAACTCAAGTGTTTTTTTTTTCTTCTTTTTTGTTTCAAAGCTTGCCTTTATCTTTTAAGAAGTGTCAGTTTTAGTGTTGTCTGTCATCTCTTGGGACAGATAGAATTAATAGGAAATAGAAGGGGTGGGAAGATGGGGAGAGCATATTATACCAGCAGAAGTCAAACAGAGCAACTCCAGTGCATCGAAGTTCAAGGTAAGGAAATGGATTATCAAGCCAGCCTAGAATGGAGACATTTTGATGATGCTGATCCTTCCTCAATTAGGACTGCCTGCCAGCTTCTTCATCTTCATGAGACCATGAAGGGCTATGTTCCTTGCACATCCCACTCAGCAAAGAGGTGTCAGTCCACTGGTTGCTTCCCAAGACAGTAGGTCCTGGTTCAGATTTTCCACAAAGAGGGGACTTGTTCTCAGTCTTGCAGTGTCATACCCAGATAATTGTGATGAGTCACTGCATTTTAGAAGTTGAGAGAACTCAGTTAACAGAGGAAGGTGAGTAAATAGAATGTCATGTGACAAGATCGGCAGTACTAATAGTGTAAGAGAGGGGGTGCAAAGTCAACTTCTGCCTTCTTATTTCAGCTCTCTACCCACTAACTAACTGTATGACCATCGGCAAGTAACTTCATCTTTCTATGCCTCAGTTTCCTTATCTGCAAATGGTAGTTAGTAATTGTTGTGCTTACCTCATATCATCATTGTTTAGGATAAATGCTCATTGGTGGTTGTCTGGCATTTAATAAGAGCTCA
This sequence comes from Talpa europaea, assembly GCF_964194135.1. Classification (NCBI taxonomy): domain Eukaryota; kingdom Metazoa; phylum Chordata; class Mammalia; order Eulipotyphla; family Talpidae; genus Talpa; species Talpa europaea. Next base: position 29,140,576 of record NC_140082.1, on the reverse strand, counting down.
GTAAATACTATTTTTGTGTTGTTATTAAAATACATCCAAAATAGCTTTTAGGAACCCTGCAGTCAGAAGCTATGTGTACTCATGTAATGATAATAATGATGGTATTAACAGTATTGGTAATACTAGAAACATTATTAAGCATTTTCTGTATCCAGGCTGGCTACTTGCCCTGTCAGTAATTCTGAGTTTAACAGGGCAGGGGATGTGATAGGAGCTAGAATCAGCTGAATAGGTGGGCGTAAATTCACAATTCTTATTCTGGTCCCTTTTAGGAAGGCTTGAAAGCTGGTTTTGGCTGCCTGTGGTTAATGACTGTGCCTATCATTTCTGCTTTTATTTGCATGATGGTGTTTGAGGCCTTTGTCCTGAATTAAATCAGGCTTCCCTCTTTGGAAAACTTTTTTTATTGGAGCTTAGGGGAGCTTACTAGTGCAAATGAGAGACAGACTTTCATAAGATAACACAATAATGTAGACTTTTGTGTGTAGTAGTCTTGTTTTAAAGGATTTGTTTATAAATATTATTTAATTTTTACCTTTTAATTATACACAATCAGGCCACAACAGTTAATTTCATGTGTCTTTCCTTTTGCTATTAATATTTCACATAAACAAGAATTGTATCGTGACACAAATGCATTCTAAAATCGATCAGTGTGGATAGATGGATTGATCAAAATTGGTAACATTTTCTGCAGTGCTGAGAATGTTAACCATTTTGGGCATGGGTAGAGGGAGGTAGGTTCAAGATGTGTATTTCCTCAGAAAAGTTTTCCATTTCCTTGAAATTGAGGATCTTCATATCACTGCAAATAACATGTGGATATATGGAAAAATGACCTCCCACATCCTCCATGTCATGGAAATTTTAGTTCAGCAGATACTTCATATTTCTGTTTTTAACTGTGTAAAACAATAAAGGCATATCTTTTTAAATCATTTGCAATCCTGAAGTAACTAAGCCCCCCCCTTTTTTTTTACTCCCTCCCTCCCCAGACTGCTATTCAAAGAAGTGCATCTTTAGTAAAATACTGGTTTTCCCTCAGAAGTAAATACTGCATTTTCTAGGCTCATTCTTGCCAGCTGCAAAGATGGAGCAGTATTTTCAGTACTGCAATACAGAGCCTGTAGCAATCTGGAAGTCATGATTATGCTTGCAGTCTATGGGGAAAATTAGGAAAATAAAGCTGAGGCCAAAGATAATTGACACATAAGGGAAAGAGAGAAGAGAGGATGGTCCGGATCTTGTTGGAAGACGGGGGATGTCCTGAGAGACTGAATGAGCAAGGCAGCTGTCACTAATAACAGAACTTAGAGTTTTGCTATGCACTCTAAACTCTCAGAATTTGAAGGAATAGGAAATAGGATTGATAGCAGTACAACTTTTAATGTTCAGTTCTTCCCTCTGGTGATTTCTTGACCTGCTCTAGCACTTTAGATTGCCCTGGGATTTGACCTCAGTAAATACTTTAGAAATAGGACTGTCTTTGTATTTGAAAGAAAGTAATAACTTATTCTGAAAGTAAACAATTTGGGAAAAACTAAAAAGTATTTCAAAGTCTTCAGTAGTTTTGAATTTGGGGATTCCTATCACTGACTCCTTTTCAGTCATACAGTAATCCCCTTTAATGCTTTTAACATAGTAGGATAGAAGAATTAAGTGGGACATTTTCAGTGAAAGGAGAACATTAATATGTGGCCGTTTCCTTTGTATGAATATCTAAAGAACATAACTTGATAGGTTGTACTTCCTTCCTTCCCTGACCCCCACAGCATTCTCCCATGAAGGCCCTGCAAGAATAACTTTATCCCGTAGACATTTATGGTATGGAATCATATTGGGAGTCTTGAACTGAAAGCACTTTCTCACGGCACATTTATGTAAGAGTTTCCAGCTGTCTGGTCTGAGGAGCCAGCTCCAGTCCCCAGAGGGTCGCTATGGGAACACTGTTATGGCAACTGGTTTTCATCACAGATTCTACAGTTAGATTGACTGAATTACAACCACACACCAGTTCTTCAATGGTTAACCATAACCTTAAAATCTTTTGAAATTTAAAAATAAGTTCTGGTGGTGTGGAATAACTAGGGGAATGCAGTGCGGCTAGCAGCAGCAGCTGTGCTGTGAACCAACCCCATTCAAGATTCTGGAATCATGCTCATTTAAAAAAATGTTTTTTTTTTTATGTTTACCAAACTGTTTATTATGAAAGCACTGATTACTTACTTGTCTTCATTGTAAACTCTGGAGTACTTTATACTGCTTGCTTAAAATAATCCGTATGTTGCTGATAACGGTTATTCTATTTAACTTAGGCCACTTCCTTTTGTTTAGTCTCTTCTCCCTGTCCTTAAGCACCAGCTTTGAAATAATTGTAAGCCTTTTCTTTCTTACAGTTTTCAAATGGAATACTTCAAGCTTGGTTGGAGAGCAACTAAGAAGTTTAGAGCTTCTTTTTGAATTATTGGTGATCTCAGATTGAGTCATGAGCCTCGAGTCAGTTATAGTCTGCTCTCCTTGCATTTCCGAATTCCCAGTTTCACAACTTGGCCAAAACTAAATTGCCTTTGCTTTCAAACTGCTCTTCCTTTAAGGCTTGGGAGACATCATGTTGTAGTCTGAGACTGGCATAGAGTTTCTGTCAATCTTGCGAAGTGTGAGAGTTAAAACTGTAGCATTTGAAACTGGTGGGCAAAAGACACTAATTCATAGTAAACAACAGCAAATACGCCAAGACCCAGTATGACAACATATATGCATATATATCTGAAACAAAAGTACTGAAAGCATGTGTGATGCATTCATGTTTGTTTTTCTGTTGTGTTTCTTTTAAAAACTATGTTGGTTGTGACTCTAAACTAGGTTTCAGCCAATGAATGCATTGTTACCAGCAGTTTGAAAACCATTTATTAAAAAGAATTATTAGCAGAATCAAGGAAAGGAAATGACTTAAGACGAACCAAGGGCAAAAAGGTTCTATCCTTTTTAATTTTTTTTTTTTTAAACAGAAACATGGAGATAACACTTGGCTTTCAAAGTTAGTATGAAATGTAGCACATTATAAAACCTTGAGTATTCCAAATATTAAGTACTTCTAAACTAACATTTTGTAATTTTCAGATGTAACTTATCCAGAGAAGAATAAGAGGAGCAACATCTAAGCCTGTCTGTAAGAACAGTGTCAGCAAGGGTAGGTGGCTACCTCAGGCTGGCTGGAAATTGTGTAAAGCAAGATTAAACAAGATATTATAAAAGAAATGGAAGGCTAAAGTATGAGATTGGGTGCAGGCATAGAGAGATACAAAGAGTCAAGTATCTGTTGAGGGTTTGTTCAGCTTTTTGAAGGTTATTTTCCACAAGTAAAGTAGAACAAGATTTCTTTTAATATAAACATATCTACAGAAAAGAGTAGAAATCAAAAAAGTACCATATTATTTATTTTTCAAGGTGAGCATTTTCCAAAATAACTAGTACCCAAATCAGGATAATGTTACTTGGACCCCATAGCTTCCTTCATGCCCCTCTAGGCACAGCCATTACCTGATTTCTAACATCATCTTTAAAAATTGAAAAAACTGTTAATACATAATGCATAAACTAAAAAATTCATCCATGCAAGGTGTATAATAGTTTTTAGAATATTTGTATAACCATCACCATGATCTAAAGTTTAGAACATTTTCACCATCTCAAAAAGAAACCCCATTCCTATTAGTAATTAATCCCCCACAGGGTAATTTTGCCTATTTTTAAATTTACCTACTTAACAATAGTATCACACAGTAAGCTTGACTTTTATATTTGATTTCCCAAGTTTCTGATATCCTGTGTAATTGTTCTTTCAGTTCCATTGTTGTATCTCAAAATACTGTTAATAGACTTTTGAGTTTCCAATTTTTGGATCAATGTTTGTATATGCATTTTTGTTGAATATGAATTTCTGTAGGGATACATGAAGGTGTGAAATTACTGGGACATAATATGTCTTAGTTATAGAAGATACTGTGAAAGAGTTTCTAAAAAGGACTTGGACCAGTTCATACTCTCATAAACAGAATTTGAGTGTTCTAGTTATTCCACATCCTGGTCACACGTAATATATTGTTAGTCATTTTTCATGTTAGCCTTGCTGGTGGGGGTTAAAATAGTATCTCATTGTGGCTTTAATTTGCATCCGTGATGACAAATTGAGCAGCTTTTTTATATGCTTAATGGTTATTTGGGTGTTATTTTTTGTGAAATTCCTGTTCAGGATTTTATTTTTGTCCATTTTTTTCCCTATGGAGAATTGCCTGCTTTTTTCTTACTGATTTTTAATTCTTAATATATACCAGTTATGAGTCCTTTGCTCGATGTATTGTAAATACCTCTTCCACTCTCTGACTTGTCTATATTCTAGGTTACTTTTTTTTTTTTTTTTATAGAGGCATGCTTTATTTATTTGTTTGCTGGTTTGTTTGTTTGTTTTGTTTATACGTGCACTGGGTACAGTCAGAAGCGCGGGAGGGTGAGAGAATTCACCAGAGCCAGAGCGGGGAGCAGAGCAGGCAGAAGGACCGAAGTACACTGCTGAGGGGAGCAGCGGGCGGCAGGAGAGGTTTGCGCGCCATGTGGGACCCTCCTCCGATGGCCGGAGAGCAGCCGGGGATCGAACCGGCGCCGCAGAGGCCGCGGGCAGCTTTGCAACCCAGCGCTCAACCGCTGCGCCACTGGGGAGGCCCTCTAGGTTACTTTTTAATCTCAAGGTGAAGTAATCATATAACCAGTTCAGATACTGACATAACCTTTGTCAGCTATCTTTGCCACATAGATTTTATAAAAACCAAGTCATATAAATCAGTGTTAATGTAATTATTTCTTTTGCTTAGTTATGTCATAATACTATTATACCAAAGCGTAGAGGATTTGAGAGAAGAGGAAATATGTGAGTGTTTTTGTTAAACCTTAGTTTAAGACTTTACTACTTTATTTCTTCCTTTGTGTGCAAGTTTACATGTCATATATGTGAGGTGTGGACACTGCTAGTTTCCCTATTTTCGTTTGCCTCTTCTTTGCTAACAGTGCCTTAATTTGTTCATAGTTGCAGTGTACACAGTTGAAATTGCTTGCTCTCCTAGAACCTTTTGTCGTTAGGGCTGGTTATTCTGTACAATCTACCAATAGGATATAGATGATGCCTTTTGGGTGAGACTCTCAGGAAAGCTATTTTTCTGAGAGACACAGACTTAACTAATAGATAAATTTTGCTGTTTTTCTGTTTTTTTCCTGAAAGTGATCCCAATGCTTAGATACTGTGCAGCTGTCCTGCAGTCTTTAGTCTAATGCTAATGCTAACCAACAGCAGAGTTTGTTCTTTGATGGTTTCATGGAATCACTGTACAAACCTTGCTTTATTAGTCAGTTTCCAGAGAAATAAAACCAATAGGAGATATATGTGTGTATATATGTATGTGTGTGTGTGTATATATATATATATATATGTATATATAGACTTACTATGAGGAATTGGCTCATGTGATCATGGACGCAGAGAAATATCATGGTCTGCCATCTGCAAGCTGGAGACACAGGAGAGCCGGTGGTATAGATTCTAGTTCGAATCCAAAGACATGAGCCACTTGAGAAGCTAATGATGGTAAGCCCCAGTCTGAGAGTAGAAGACTGAAGAAGCTGAAATAGGCAGGCAGGAAGAGTGATTTCTTACCCCACCTTTTGCTATTCAGCTTCTCAAAAGATTATGTTACAGGGCAGGGTGAGGGGCACCCCAGAATCCCCAACCTGCCTACTCTATATAGGTTCTGCCATATGCTGCATCGAGACAAAAACATACTGTAGTATGCAAGACCTTTAATGGAAAGGAACTTTAATACATGTGCAATAAAGAAAAGACAAGGAGTATCCAAATCAAGCACCCATGGTTACCCATCCCCTCGTAGGTAGATGCCCAGCCAAACAGGGTTGGCTCAAAGGAGGGCAACTAACACCCAAAAGCCTGTCACAAGTCAGGGACCCATAGGAAAGGGGCAGAAGGAACAAAATCAAGATAAAAACTTCCATTGTTAACCTCCCCACGGGTCTCTCACCCACATCTGTTTCAACCAGTCCAAAACCAAGAAACAAGTACAGTTTTTCAGATGCTTCTCTGCTCCATGTGCCGCCTCCAGTTCTGGCTCTCTGTTCTTCCTTCCCACCTCTAGTCTCTTTTCCCACTGCTGCTTCTCTCTGCTCAGCTCCACCCTCCCTCAGGTGGGGCAGGAAACTGGAACCTCCTCTTTTCCTGGGGACCACCCTGTTATAGTTGGATGATATCCACCCACATTCGGGAAAGCATTCTGCTTTACTCAGTCCACCTATTCAGACAATAATCTCGTTCAATTACACCCCTCAAAGACAACCCCAGAGTGATGTTTAACCAGACTTCTGGGCACACCATGTCTCAGTCAAATTGACACAAAATTAACCATCATGGTTGCTTGTCTTTGGACCTCATTCTGTAAGAAAAATATTGGGTACACTTGCCAGAGTGTTCCCATGTATTTTGTTAGTCATTTCCTAAGAAGTATATGCATTTCTCATATTTCTTGGCTTTCAAGATCATGGAGCCTCATGGCAAGTGTGTTGTGGTGGTCTGAAGTCATGTCTGCCTCAACTGAAATAAGATCCAACTTTGCCACATCCCACTAAGATAAATAACAGCTTTTATTTGAATGAAATCTGTGGATATTGGCACAAGGTCATTTCAATGGTAGAAAAGTCACTAATGAAACTGATGTTAAAGGCAATTCAAGGACAAGTGGGTATGAAGGCAGATGCTAAGAGGAGTGCTCCTGGCCTCTCATCAAAATTCAAGTCACCCAGTTGATTGGACAGAAACAACTAGCTTTTGTTTCTCTCTGGTGTTAGAGTAAGAAATGACTGAGAGAATTAAACTCTCTCCTAAATATTTGTTATGGGTGTGAAAGATTTTTGAGAAAATACCATTGTAATTTCATTATTTGGAGAAAATTTTCTTATATGCTTTAACTGGTTATTGCCACAGTTCATTTTAAGTAAGAAACACATGAACCATGTGCTTTTTGTTTTTTAGACTTTTTTTTTTAAAAAATACATGAATTGAAAATTTATTGTCCTTTTTATTATAGCAATAGATTTTAGAGGTCTCTACTAATTGTAAAGCCTTCTAGTTCATCCTTGCACTAGGCACTGCTGGTGAGTGGCCAGCCACAGCTGGGAGAGGTGAAGGGCTGTCTTCTGGTCAGTAGGTGCTGGTTGTGCAGCTGTTCTTTTTCAGCTCCCATGATCCTTCACATTCTGCTTTGTGATGAGACTGCAAACCACAGTTTTCCTTTGCTGACTGGCTTTTTGTTAGGTTCCAGTGGTAGAGGCACCACAAGAGACTGTAACCCAGAGCAGAGAAGAAGGGATCCGTTCCTGTCTGTCTGCTTCATCTCCAGCAGTGATGGCACAGCCATAGCTCTCCAGCCCGGCACTGACAGTTCCTGAAGGAGGAGTTGGTTCCAGTTCACCATTTTACCATCCTTGTAGAACCAGTATCATCTTGTCACTCACAGATTGTAACTCCATCAGCCATACTCTTCTTCAGAGGTTTGAATCCTGGGTCTGTGGGGTCCTTTAAAATTCCTAAAATGGTCAGTAGCAGCTGAACAGCATCCAGCCCTCAGGTTTGACTCCCAGCTCCACGGATACCTCCTTTTTTTTTTTAAATAATTTTTTAATAAAGATTTTATTTATACAAGAACTGGGGTACAGGTCAGAGGTGCCGGAGTGTGAGAGAATTCACCAGAGACAGCGGGGAGCAGAACAGGCAGACAGACCGAAGATGCTGCTGAGGTGAGCAGTGGGAGAGGCAGGAGAGGTCTGCTGCGCCATATGGGAATCTCTGGCCGGCCGGAAATCAAACCCGCGCTGCAGAGCTGCAGACAGCTTCACAGTGCTGCGCTCAACCCGCTGCACCACTGGGGAGGCCCTGATACCTTCTTTTAAACTTCTCAATTTTAATAATCCCTTGTCTTTGCTCCCCTACCCTGAGAGTGGCAGTTGCTGCCTTTAGTTACCTCTGTGACATCTCAGTGTCTCCTTTACTCTGTCACCTCTTCACCGTATGGTTAACAGTTTATGTATCAATCATTGTTGGTGTGGTTTGTTTTCGGACACAATGGGCAACTACATTCGCAGCTTCTAAGCAGAGGAGAGTGAGACCCACATCCTCTTCCTGGGAACCTCAGGCTCAGATTGACTTTCCACTGGCGGGCATCAATATAACATATGGACGGATGGCTCCATATTATGATGATTAGATTATGTGATTCATCCCACACGGAGGTAACTAAGTTGTGGGGAAACTAGCATTTTACCTTCTCTTCGATAATGAAGTTCCAGCCTTGCTGCCTCACTCCTTCCCACTCTGTTATCCCTCAGTTTATTTAGTCTTTGTATTCTTTCTTCTAATTATGAGCACCTTGTTGGCTTTGCTTTTCTCTAGTCACTTTAGATCTCATTATCATCATTTCAGTCACACTCTCACCTGGACCTTCTACTCTCTTACCCTCCATCCTCTGCCACCCAACACTACATAGCCCAAGCCCGGATTATTTCATCAGTCTCTTCTCATGCCCTAGCTGCTAAGTACAACTTGGGGAACTCACAACCTCCACAGCCCTGTGCCAGTGGGGCCCTAACTGGTGCCTGGGACACATCTCATCTTCCTTTCCTTTAGCAGCTTTTCTGATCTGTGGCTCTGCTTTCTCCTGGCACTGTCCTGCCACCTCTCATCTGGAGGGTGGCCTCACCTGTCTCTTTGTACACCATGTTAAATGTGGAGACAAACTTAAGGTTGCTTTCTACCTGCACACTTGGAGCATTTGTTACCTGACTTGAGGAAAAGGTGCTTGTTCTGTTATAGGCTAATTTTCCCACCCTCCCTGATTACTTGTCACCTTCTATTATGTTATATTTTTTACCTTTCATTTTCTCCCCCTCCCCACACCTGCAATATAAATCTGCAAAGGGCAGGGATTTTTATATCCATTTTTTTTACTACAGATGTGAGGCATAAGAGAAATCATGGATGATTCAAAGATTTTTGGCCTGAGCACTGGAAGGTTGGAGTTGTCTAGAACTGACCTAAGGAAGGCCATTATGGAGCAGATATAGTGGGGGAAGTCAGGACTTAGCTTTGGACATGTTAGACATCCATGTGGATGTGTTGAGTAGGTGGTAGGATGCACAAGTTTCAGAGGGGGTTCAGAGATAAATGTGGGTGTCATTGGCAAATAGAGGACATTCAAAATCATGAGAGTTATGAAGAATGACTGGATAATGAAGAGTCCAAGAACTGAGCTGTCGGTCATTCCCAGCAAGACTGGAAAGAAGAGCCCTATTTATAAAGGAAGAAAAGAGTAGGAATGTAGTTTCCTGGACTCCACTTGAAGATGTTTCAACCATCTGGTGTTGCTCGTGTCACAGAATGTGAGGATAGAACCATTGGATTTGGCATTGTGGGAGTCATCCTTGACCTTGATGGTGGTGGTTTTGATAGAAAAGGGGAATGAAAGCATGATTGGTATGGGTTTGATAGTAAATGTATAAATGAATTAAAAGCAAAAGAAAACTGCTAGTTTGTAGGAACTTTATAAAGTTTATAGAAACTTAAATTTTTAATACAAAAAGGAATGGTTTCTGATACAAAAAAGGTTTTGGTGCAGTTATAAACATCTGGGTTTCATCGATTAATGTATTCACTGTTTATGCTATTGATTGTACTCTAGATCCTTCACCTCTTACCTAAGTACATACTCTGAGGGGGGCATAGCTTTGTGCAAGGCAGTGAGCTATACCACTGCAGGTTCTTTTGCCTTCCTCTGTCATCTCTTTGAGCAGTTAGCTCCTTGAATAAGATAGTGATGAGAAATCCCATCTATACACTTTGGTGATTTCTCATCCTGGGGAGTCATTTTAATCTCTTCTGTTTAATGCAAGTGACCTCAGTTTTCCTTATGTTGTGGTTGTGTGCCTATTTGTCTAATCTGGGCTCAGCACAGAAGATGTACTGAAGGGCTTCAGCTCTGGCCCCTCCCTGCTAACTAGCCCTCCTCTGACTTGCCTCTTTTTAGAGAGAATTATTTTGCTGTTTTTGCTTTTTAGTGAACTGGTATTCTGGGAGAAAGGAAAGCCTGGCTATTTCTGATGGTTTCTACTTGGAAGTGGTTGTTGGTGGTCTCTAATAACCCAATGGAATTGCCTTGACGCAATGGAATTGCCTTGACAACACCGCAGAAGGGTGTGTGTGTGTGTGTGTGTGTGTGTGTGTTGGAAGGTAGGAAGGAGGTAAGAAATTGATGTCTCATCTTTTTGTGTGCCAGTCACTTTCATGTGCTACAGTGGAGTGAGATACTAGATTATTCCCTGGGCTGTGACATATTTACATGTGAAAAACTTTCAAGTCCTTATTTGTTTGTTTGAAATCATTATCTTGAGATAGAGAGGCTCTGGTTGCTTTCCCAAGGGAAGCAATCCTGTCTAGTGGGCTTATTGCCAGACATCTTCATGTTCTCAATGGATTGTTTTTATTTTTGGCAAGGTAAGTTAGTTGGCTCTAGAGGCAAATGGTTCCACAAGGTTTTCCATCCAGGGATGATGTTCTTGGCTGCTAGGCTTCATTTTCTGATAGTAAATAGAGCATGGTGGATTGGGGGGCCAGGAATTTGGTGCAGCAAAGTCTCTGCTAAAGGGTCAGATAGTTGCAGTTTTATCCTTAAGTCTGGGGGGGGTTTGTACCTACAGACCCAATAGGTTGTTGATGTGGAGGATGAATGAGAGAGTTCGAACAGGAGTAAGCACAGAGGGTGACCAGCAGTGGCAGTGAAGAGCAGGAACATCTTGCTTGTCTCCCTGGTTGGCCCTTTGTATCCTACACACAACCAGGGACCACAGGGAGACACAGTCTATGGATGACTCCCAAACCTGATTATCTGTGTTGTCCACCTGTTTAGTGAGAACAGTGACCAGGCTTGGTACATACTGCACATGGGTAACTATAATGAGCAGTGATACAAATACAGAAATGGCATTTCAGATCCTTTTTTTGTAGTAGGAGGAATACATATTAATGGAGATTGTTGTGTAATTAGCAAAAGGAAATTAGAATAAGAGGAAACTGGCCTCTGCCAAACAAACCAAGCTGGTTTATATCACCTAGCCCATCAGGAAAAGTATTATCTATAGATTGATTTTTAAAAATGAGCCCAATAAGAACACACACACCTGAATCACAGATTTCTGGAGCATGTGTAAGCATTTATCACTTACAAACAAAATCTTCAAAAGGCAACTGAGATCTTTTCATTTTGAAAATGCTTTAATAAGTGTTGACAACACTGTTTTGCAAAATGTAAAGGTACTATACAAATTCTTAATACAAAAAGAATAAATTAAAAGCAGATTTCTTTTTAATTCTGCAACTTTGTCTACAACATACATCTTTTTTCATTGATTACAGTTGAACAAAATCCAGTAAAATCATTTTACATGCTCTACAGTCAGTTTCAGGAGCAACCTAATTTTCCCCCCCGCCCCCCATTATTAAACTAGAGTCCATTTTACACAACTTGTAATAAACTATTGACATTAATGTATATGTAAAACTTTACACCTAGTTAACTAAGCAGTAACTGGTCATCTGATAGCACCTGAATGGGATTTGCTATGTTTAGAACTAAACTAATACTGAATGAAAACAAATTGGAATTTTAACAGTTTCAACACTCACCTGCATATAATAAAATAAAAACATCCACCTGTCTCACAACAAAGTCTGATGGATTTTCATCAGTCTTCTGGCTGGACAGGCAATTTCTTACATATCCAAAGAATCCAATAGGGGCTTTATATCAGACCAGAGGCTCCATGTTTCATCTTATTTTGTTTTAAAATAGGGATATATAGATTTTGCAAGTGTTTGTATACAATAAGTATGTCATTTCCCACTATACTGATCATAAATCATGTTGGTCTCAGAGGACTAACACTTTATGTACATTTTGTATAACTGAACGCAGCTAAACAGTAAAACCTGTTTTACTTAATCTGTCTTTACTATCAGACTATCATGATGTTTGTCTGAACTGTAGTTCCCCCTCCTACTACATTCCTCTCTGTCTTCCTGAATCCCAAACCCAAGTGTTCAGAAAGCATTTCACCTTTCATTCCTGGGCTAAGAGCTTGATCTGACTGGCTTCAGACTTAATTTCAATCTACTGTATATGTTGTATAGCCTGTAGCAATGTAACCTTGTCAACTTCTCTGTTTCCCTTTTGACTTTTCCTGTTGCTCATAGTACAGTCTGACTATCCATGTATCTTCTTTTGGGAGAAAGAAAAATGGCCTAATGTATAATGTTTCCTAATGGGGAAGGAAAAAACTGCTCTTTGTAGCTCTGACCATCAAAATAAAAGCAACAAAAATTCCCCCTCCCGCCCCATAATCCCTATAATTATTCAGTAACATTAGAAACTGTTCGCTTTATCCAGTAGGATTTACCCCTAAAGTGTTCTGCGAATGATAATCCCTCTGCAAGCTGGCATCACCAACCCAGTGCAGAGCTGGGAAACCAGGCCCTAATTGTTCAGCCAGGTCCCAGCCTGGTGAGGGCCCCCACCTTGACACCCATGGTGCTTTTTTAGCTACAGCAAAAGGAGCACAGTGGTTATTTAATTTTAATGTCCACTCTTGCCCTCCTGGTCTTGTAGAGTCTATTGTTATTCTTGGATTACACATACATAAAAGACGACAATTTTTCTTTTTATGCTAAAGCTAACTTCAGTTCTGCTTTCCCACAAAACTACCCCCACCCCGGCTCCTGTCCCTGGCTGTCAAATGCCTTTCCAATAGGAAGTCATTACAAGTGAGAAAAATTATCCCCCCACCCCCCACTTGCGCCAATAAGCACAGCATACCACCTCTGTGGAGACCGTGTTTGTGCCATTTTGAGTAACCCAACAAAGAGTTGCACTTATTATAAAAGTATTTTTGAGGCCTTTGAAGATTGATGGCTTTCCATTTGTGTGTTAAGCATAGCTCAAAACACATGTAAACGTTCAGCTCCCATATACTTTTTCTCTTCTTCCTCTTTTGGTCTCTGCAGACAAATCTGGTGCATCAAGGAAGCTGATGACGTTGTAGGCATATGGGCCCTCTGGGAGCTGATATTTTTTTCAACCCTGCTCTGCCTGCTAGCTAGTAGACATGTGAGTAAAATTTTTCTACCTAAGGGCATAGTTGGGTTCTTTGAATAAGTGACACATTGGTCGGATCTGAGCTTTGTCACACAAGTGCTAACAAACATAAAATGAGCCACGACAGTTAAACACTTGAATGGATTGCGATGTGCTTTTCCCTTGGTTTCCCATAAAAAATAAAATGAAACACCTTGTGCAAAAAAATAGGATACACTTTTACTGGTTGTTTTAATGAGATCCACTTTTGGCAATCATCACCTTAGTTTCCTACAGTCTCAAAAGGAAAGCAGCGTGGTGTCTTGGGCTTGGGCTAAAGCCCCTGTACAGACTAGGGCTGACAGTACACTGCTGCTCCCACAGGTCCATTCTCCTTCACATCCAGACTCTTGAAGAGCTGAGTCAGCAGTACCAGCCATTACTTTCCCCTCTTAACCATCACATTGTATTAGTTTTTCAGGCTCTTGACTGAGAGAGAAGGTGGAATGAGGGAGCTGGGTAAAGAGGGGAAACAATTTACAAATGGTTGACTTTCACTTGTGTTTAGTAGTGGTTTAGAATTTAAAAGAAATTGCAGAATGTCTTTCCTCTTGGCCCCTCTTTTTTTTTTTTTTTTTTCTCTTTTTGTTTTTAAATCTTTGGCAGCATAGAACTGATTGTGATCCTCTGATGCATCTCTGATGTGTTAAGCTTCCTTTTTCATTCTGCCCCCTACCCCAACAGCCCCTCCCTTAGGGAATATTTCAGGTGTAAACTGAATATCCCAGAGAGGCATCCTCTTCACTAAGTGCTTGGCTGGCCTAAGGTGGCAGGCTGGCCACAGATGAATAGTCTTTCTGGATCACCCTGTATTTAAGTCCCCTTTTCTGTTCTCTGCCAATGCCACTTGTCCACAGGTATTTGATGCCTGCCAGCTTCCCTGATGGTTCCTGGCTGGGGGCTGTCATGGCAGGGGGAAGCCACCAAGGTGCCTTTGAGGATTGTTGCCTGGCTCTCCGTGAGTGAGAGAGACAGGGGACACACAGTGGGACCGGAACCTTCCAGAATGTCTCCTCAGTCAGGTTTTTGAGGGTAAGGGGATGCGGAGACGGGAGAAAAAAAGTGCTGAGGGCTGAAGCTGGTGCAGGGAGACAGTGCGTCTGGGTAAGGCAAATGAGAGGCAGTGAGGTGATCTCAGAATGGCGTTGAGGCGGTCAGATTGAGGCCGGCAGGCTCACACGAGGGTCCCGGGCTTGGCTTTTTCCTGCCCGTACCACTGGACGTCAGCTAGTTCTGGATAGAGGGAGGAATCCAGGAAACAGCTATCACTGTAGCTCCTGCAGGGAATCCAAGAAGGGAGATTAGACAGTGGAGAATGACTGTTTTATTCTGAGTATAAGTTTGTTTATACAGGGTGTGATATTGATCACTAGTCTTCCTGTCAATAAGGAGCTATGAACTGATGATACTCTACAGTGCTCAGCATATGGAAGACTCTTGTAGATGGAAAAAAACTCCACCTAAAGGGGACATAAACTTTGAATGTCTGTGAAGGAGGAGAATGGAGGTAACACTTAAGCAGTGGTTCTCAAGGGTGCCTACATAATTGTATCACTTGGGAACTCTGAAAAATCGTGCCTGACCCTCACCATGAAAAGGTAGGTATGATTGGTCTGGGATGTGGTTGAGCATCGGGAGCTTTCTGAGTTCCCCAAGTGATTTTCTTGTGCTGCCAACACTGAGATCCTCTCAGGCTGGATTCTTCAGGATTCCTTTTTTTTTTTTTTTTTAACAGAATAATTGTTTTTCCTTCCATGATACAGCAGGGGTAACCAGATTTCACTAGTAGATTTTTACCTTGTGCTGGTAATACTTTCAAAATGTCAGCTTTCCTATAATGAAAGTGAGGTATTATTTTGAAAGTTTGTGAATCATTGCTGAGTTTATTTGAAGTAGTATTTACAGTTGACCCTTGAACAACCAGATGTGAACTGCATGAATGCACTTACACATGGATTTCCCTGTAGCAGACAATGCAAGCTTTATGGTAGCAATATAGTACTGTAAATGTGTTTTATCAACATTTTTTTTCTTTATTGTAAGAGAATACATAAAACATACTGAATATATTAGTGGACTGATTATGTTATCAGTTAGTTAGACTTCTAGTCAATAGCAGGCTATTAGTAGGTAGGTGTTGGAGGAGTCATGCTATATGTAGATTGTCTATTGTGGGGGGTGGAGGGACAAATTCGGCATCCCTAGCTCCCTCACACTGTTCAGGGGTCAGCTGTTTGGTGATTCTAAAAAAGTGTGTTGACAATAGAACATCTGCAAAATAAGAGACTTTTGAAAAACCTTTTCAGGTAAGCATTTAGGTTGGGTATAAGTAATTTTTAGAAGTCATCATATACATATGTAGATCATATAGACATGTAACGACACTTTAGAGTATCATTAGAAGCAATAGTCTTTACTAGGGATCATTATTAGGAAAAATATCCCCTCTCCTACTAAACTAGTTCTTTTAGGGAAAAATAAATATCAAACTTATTCTCAGTGTGAGGGCAGGAAAAGGCTGACAGGGCATTAGCCAGGGGCTGAAATCTGTCCGTAGCTGCCCCTGCACCTGAGGAAATACTTGTATGTCCCTCTCTCCCAGCCCTGCTGGTAGCAGCCCCCAATGCTGGCTTAGCTGACTGGTTAACCTCAGCACTGTCCAGCACTAGCTGCAGAGTAACCTGGGGTGCCTTGAATGTGCCTTTGTTTTTAGCTTTTATTTGGAGTAACCTCTGAGTGTTCACTTGTGTGTATTCCTAAAGGGATGAAAACTGTATGCCTTTAACTTTAGTTCTCAGCTTTTGAAGTAATGTATCTGTCGACTGTGAATGATGTTCATTTGTGACTTTGGGTTAGCAGGTCTGTGTGATGTTAAAGCTGCATTTTAAAGTTCATTCTCCCCAGAGCATACCTAGGCTAGGCATAGAGTTGGGAATGGGTTATCAGAGGAGACCCAAATCTGACATGGTTCAAAGAAAACCTAGTTGAAAGAGTATCAGTATAGTCTCATGAATCAGTATAGGAGAATAAGCAGTCATCCTCATTTTTTTGTTTGATTTATTGACTTCTTAAGGCATAAATAGATGAAAGTATTCTGGATTTTCTAAATGTATGTCATCTGGCTTTCTTTTAAAACCCCATGAAAGTTGGAAAATCCTAAGGCATCTGTGAGCATTGTAGACTTTGGAGTGTCCTGTATCTGGAACTCTTGAAATACACTGGGGTTAAAATTGCTTCAGTGTGGTTTCAGATGCAAAGTAACATAAGTTAGGATACTGACCAATAAACATTACTGTATTAACGTGGTAAGTGGTTAATTCTGTTAGTCACTCTGCAAACTCCCTCTCTACCTGTATAGAATGACACCCATCTGGGCCAATTAGAACCCAGCCATCATTACTAGTTCAAACATGGGCATGTGACCAGCTTTCACACGATGAATATTTCAGTTTCCCTCTGAGAATGCAATTACCAGGTGCAGAAGTGGAGGTAGAGATGGACAGAGAGCTACCAAGCCCTGGTTCCATGTTTGTTCTCATTGTCCCAGTTATATATGTTTGATTTCTTTTTCAGATGCAAATATGTGAGCATTTAAGTGGCTTCTAAAAGGGCAGTCTAAGGTGACAGCATAGGAAGATCCTGAACTTCCCACAGACATACCATATTTATAGTTACATATGGAACAAATCCTCTGAAAAAGACCTGAAAACTAGTTGAACAGCCCTTCACAGTAAAGGATAAAAGGACCACATTGAGACAGATAGGAGAAAGAGATGCAGTCTCATCAAAGATCTTATACCCCTGGTGTGGTGACCTACACTCTGGAACTAATGTACTATTCTTAAAGGGCTCATTTGCAGGCCCAATGCAAAGCAGCAGTTTGAAATGCACCTAGACTATCTATGTGAAAGAGATTCATTTGCTAATTTTGGGTTGTCTAGTGAAGGGGTAATGGGCCTATTGGGCCTCCCTGGGGATGAAGGCACTGGAGGATATATACCTTCCCTGTATTCTTACACTGCCCTGCTAAAGGCCCTGGTTGTGTCCCAGGCTTGCACGTTCCTGCTACCTCACAAAAGATGTTGGCAGAGCACAGGGAATGCACATTGATCTCCTGACTCTGGTGACCAAGGAGGGCTTGTGTGCCTGAAGTAGGTGACCACAACAATTGGAAAGTTCTTGGGGACTACCCATTCAGGGCACTCACTGCACAGATAGCAAATCTAAACAGATTCCCAGTCTTCCTGTGAAGACCTTGTTGACTTGTCCTGGAGCTTCTTCCTTAAGAGCAATAGGCTTGCCACACATCTACAGAGTTACTCTCAGGGACTATAGGCTGGGAGATGCCATCTTGGCACTTTGTTAGCCTCATGGCTCAAAGGAGTCTTTATACACTAAACTGGAGCCCTGATTTTTCTAACTATTGCCTAGGACACCACTAGATTGCCTAGTTGGAAGGGCAGCAGGGTTTACAATTGCAGCCCAACAGGACAGGATATATTTGCATACTTTAAATGCTGCTGCCCGAGGGTCTGGCTTCTACTCACTCTGAAAATAGGTGCTGGCTGAGCCTCTTGGCATACCCTCAACAACCCTGCTTGACATCACAAAGGTTTGAGAGACAACCAAAAGATAGGGCAAGGCTGAACAATAGATTCGCCTCCTACACAAAGCCACTCCTTCAAGGCTGAGAGAGTTAGCTTTTTGCCCAGTACATACAGACTCAAGTAAAAAGAGGAAACAGGAATATGTGTTCCTAGAAAGAATAAGTTAAACCTCAGGGGAAAAAAATCTTAAACAGAGTTCAAAGTAATGGTTATAGAGATGCTCACTGAGCTGAAGGAGGAATGGGAAATTTTACAACTGGAAAAATATACCAGATGGGTCAGTAGCAGACTAGATGAAGTAAGGATCAGTGATAAAAGATAGAACACAGTGAATCACCCAAACAGTACAGCAAAAATAATAGATTTATGAGAGTAAAGATAGCTTAAGGGATCTATGGGACAACATCAAGTGGATATCTGCACTATAGGAATCCCTGAAGGAGAAGCGAGAGGGGGTAGAAAACTGTTTTGAAGTAATGGCTAGAAATTTCCCTACCTTGGGGAAGGAAACATATCAGATCCAGGAATCCCAAGAGTTCCAAGTAAGATATGCTTAAGGAGATCCACACCAAGACACATTATAACTGAATGCCAATATTTAAAGATTCAAACTTAAGTTGATATCAACCTTAAATAGACTGACAGACACAGATATGATATAGTCAGTTTCTGCAGAGGCTGTTATGTGAGCCTTATGGCAAAACTTAGGCTATACACAAAAGACCATGAGAGAACAATCTAAGTGTAACACTAAAGAAAATCATCAAACCATGGGCCTCCCCTGGTGGCGCAGCGGTTGAGAGCTGGGCTGCGAGGCTGCTGGCAGCCTCTGCAGTGCCGGTTTGTTCCCCGACCTCCGGCAAGGGTCCCACAAAAAAAAAAGTAAAAAAAAAAAAAAAAAAAAATCATCAAACCAGAAGGGAAGAGAGCAAGAGAATAAGACTATAGAGGAACTACAAGAATAGCCAGAAAACAATTAGCGCAACTATCCATAGTTACTTTAAATGTAAATTAGCAAAATTCGTAAAAGATGTTGGGTGGTAGAATGGATTAAACAAAACTTATCTACATACTGTCTATAAGAGACTCATTTCAGATGTATGAACACAAACAGAATGAAAGTGAAGGGATGGGAAAAGATATTTCATGCAAACAGAAATCAAAAGATGAGTTACCTGTACTTAAACGTTGCTCCTACTATCTGAAAATATAACTTCCTAGTCCATTTTCTTTTTCATATAAATTAATGGTAATAGCATTCTACCACATCGTACCAAACAGGAATGTTCTACTTTCAGATAATGGGAAAAGCCTGATCAGCAGATGTCTTTTATACAATCTTGGTTTTAAACTCTAAGAAGGGCATTATCTAATGCCTGAAGTGATATGTTTAATGCTGCAGTTTCTTATTCCCCTAGTACATTTCCTGATAGATTTTCAAATTACTGATTTGAACTTATAGTCTAGGATAGCTGGTCTGTAGTATGGTTCCTGGATTATAGTGAGGGTTTGATTATTTTCATTGAATAAACCTTTCATCCGTTACTGAACAGTATCCTTTTTATAGTAACACCCTTGCAATGCTACATAACTTCTATGTCTTGTCTCCCAGTTAGATTTTGGTCCCTGAGGACAGGAACCAGATTATGTGTTATTGTTTTTACACCCACTGTAAGCAGTACTTGCAAATTCCAATGTGTATTTGATTCATTCAGAGATCTTTTAAAAATACCCCTTTGAATTTGGCAGAGTCTAGCTTTCTAACATGTTCCCTGATGATAATGCTGATCTGTGGACCACATTTTGGAAAGCAGTACCTTACAGCATTTGGTAGACCGTTGTCACTCAAGAATGCTAGGATGAAATTATGGGTGATCTTTTTTCAAGGTTTCTTGTTCAACCCAGTTTACCCTTGGTGCTTTGAAATGTAAATTACCTAATGCTTTTTTCTTTTTCATGGATATTGATTACTAAACCAGTAAAAAAAACGTTTACAAGTATTATATGCATGTAAAGTCTAGGAAGGCCTAAAAGAATCTGAGGTCGTATTTGGAAGTAGTGTTGAGAATATCTGACATGTGATGTGAAAACACATAAACATAGTTGCACATGTATCTAAAAATAAGACATAAAAATGTCTTCCACATCATTCAGATGTTTCCTTCTGGAAATGATATGGGTAAGGGAACACATATGCAGCACATCTGAGATCACAAACTCATAACCAGGGAAGGGCTTTAAGAACAAAACATTCCCTTACAATACCTCTATTCATCAGTACTTTGGTGAGTTGGAGACTCAGACCCATCCATAATGGGTGAGTTTTCTGTTGCTTCTCTGAACAAAGGAAAGCAGAGGAAGGAAGAGAAGAGAGGTCATGTTATTAAAGAGAGGAACTGAAACAGACATGATTAGTAGCTTACTAATACATTGGAAAGACTGGTTGATTACATACCCATTAGTGACAAATACTGTATGTCCTGCAGAGCTTACAATCCCCCTGATTCAGTAAATAAGCTCTAAGTTTTGGTAGGAAGGTAGACTTTTGTAGTTTTTACCCTTCTCATTTTCTTGCCACATCATAGGGAACAGTTATTGTTTGTTAATCATATCTCAGTCTCTTAGAGTTTATTTCAAGGATCAAAACGACTTTTTGTTTCAAATTTGTCTCAGATCCTCACTAGCTGCCTGTGGTGAAACATGGTTTTAAGACCATCTTCAGTGGGATGGCACAGCGTGGGGAAGGATGGGGAGAGGGCTTGTAAATTTTGGAGCCTACTGTCAAACAGCAATCATATATTTGGATCAAGTAAGAGGTGGGCATGAGCCAGAAAATTTGGAGGATCCAGAGAGCTTGAGATCCTAAATTTCTCAAGTACCATATATATAGAAGCTCTGTCATTCTTTCATGAATATTCTTGGTGAGCCTCTTGGGTGCTAGGCATTGCAGAGGCAGCCTGACCACATAAGCTGGAGTCAGGTCAGGTATAAACAGTATGTGACTTTTTTTTACATGATCTCCAACAAGGGCAAAAGCATAGCAGCTGCATTCAAGGTAAGCAAGATGTGAGAGTGGGCCTAAGAATACTGTAGTTGGGATTGCAGGTTCTCTTATTTCACAAGTAGAAGCTATGGGTGGTAGTTCAGAATCCCCTGAAGGGCTTATTAAAACAGACTGCTGGGCAGTTTGAGTTGTCTTTTTTTTTTTATTATGAGTTTTTGATTACGGATGGGCCCAAGAATCTACATTTATAGCTATGCACATGCTGATCTGGGGACCACATTTCATTGCAAAAGGACTGGACTTCTGGGTTCTAGCATAGGACTGAAATTCCAGTTACATCCAGCTGTATAACTTTGGGAAAGCTGCTTATTTTCTTTGAGCCTCATCTATAAAACTAAAAGATCAGTAGTTCCCTTGCAAGGTTGTAGTGAGGATTAAATAAGCACTTATCTGTTAGAGGAAGCTCCATCAACTGAGTAGACAACAAGTCCTCAATAAACAGTAGCTCCCCTTTTCTTCCATCAAATACTAAGGCCCCACAGAACCTGGGCTACAATCACTACAGAGGACTCTATAGAGAAATCTGCTCAGTGTGGGAGCCTGAAATGCAGTCAGTGGAGCCAGTTCCGCTTCTGTTGTTTCACAATGATCTGACTCATAGGCAGCTGTCAAAATTTTGCAGACATGCCTACCATGTTCCAGCAAACTAGAAACTGGAGAAAGTATAAAGGGTCCCGCTCACTCTCTTAACCAATGGGTATTGATAAAATGTGACATTCACTTAGAAGTAACAGCAGGAATTGGAGGGAAGTAGGGTAGCTGTGTCTGCCAGACTTCACTAGATCAAAATAGCTATGCATACACAAGATTACAATGCTCTGTGTCTGCACTTAAAGCTATAAAAGGAGTTTGAGCTTCAGTTTCATTAGCTTGCTGTGGGCAGCTTCCTAAAAGTCTCAAGAACAAGCAGTTGGCCAGGAGAGAGAGGGGATTTGAGCCTCCTGCTTTGTTCCTTAAGATTCATCCTGATCCCAACATAGTGAGCACACAAAGAAGCATGGAAAACATCAGGCCCAGGGCCCAGATCAGCTCATTTAATTCATTCTCTCTCATACTTGCCTGGCATTTTGAAGTTGACCTGGTGTAATGGAATCCAAATCAAATGTTAAAATTCTGACCAAGGAAGCACAGTTTGACCATAGTTTGAATTCCTGTATCTACCTCCCCCACTTTCCCGGGACTCTCACCTACTATAAAAATAGAGAGAATTCACTCCTATAAAGGGACAGTGATGGAAAGGAGTTGAATAGAAGGCAATAGCAATGCATGGGGCTTTTCTGGAAAGGAAGAAGCCTCCCAGTAATCAGTATTTCCCTTTTTTTTTGTTGATTAACCCTTAGGTCACCAGGATCATGTATTTATTATACTCTTCCGAATCAATGAGGAATGTTGAAGATCATTCTAGGGTCTGGAAGAGGAGGATTAAAGGTCTGAAAGGGAAACTCACCCAGTCTGCCAGGTTAGGATGTGGTGGGGACTGCTTGGGGGGGTCGCTCCAATTTCACTTGACGGTGTTGAGCTTCTCTGGCTTTGAGGTAAGGCAGCTGCATATAGGTGTCAAAGGAAAGACAGGGCAGACAGAGATCAGGTGAAGAAGCTTATATAGCACTGTCAAGTCAGGATCATCTATCTCCCTGTTTGGCCAATTACACTTTCTCCCCCAAATTAATGCAGCTCCATTCTGAGTCAAGCTTAGGATGGTAGGTCCCCAATTTGCAACTAGGAAGGAGCCACAGGAATGGCAATAGCTTCCACAGTAGCCTTCCATGAGGGAGATCTAGGCAAGGTCTTAATGTAGGAAGGGCCTAGTTCTTAACACTAGGGAAATTAGACTCAGAGCATTCTGTTAAAATTGTGCCCTGCACTCTGAACAGAGCCTTCAGGAAGGTGGTTGGTGCTAGTTTCTCCCTGCCATTTCGGGCTTATAATTTACCACTTTAGTACACTTCAAAGGGAGCAGGGCTTTTAATCACTCATCTGAATCCACCTGCTAGTTTACTGATGTGGGCAGAATTTTTCTCTGGGAAAATTTAGTAGAAAATAAGTACTATGGTATTTTCATGATTGCCTGAGTCATTTTTATCCTTTGGAACTTGCCTTTCAGCCAATGCGCCATAATTTCCTAGAACCCTGTGTATGTGGGCCAGAATGCACGAGCTGTGAGGCCTGGCACATGTGGGCAGCCAGCTCCTCCTCTCTTCTCTGCTCTCTCTAGGCCCTAAGAATTTCCTTCAGTCCCCCAAACATGAGCCCTTCATTATCTGTCTTTAAGGTCACTCCCCTTCCCCCTATCTGTACCTTTACGTAACCCTCTTTCTGGTCACACATCATATTCCTGATTCCTTCCATTTGCTGCTGACTTTTCTTATATTTTTACTCCTTTTACTCATTTTTATTAGGTCTTAGAATACGCCTCCATTCTACTTTGCTACAGTTGTTTATCACTGTACAAGTCACCCCATATGCTAGTACTGAGAATCCCACCCACATATGGTGACTGCTGAAGAAATGTTGGTTACTAGCCTCCTTATTCTTTCTAGAGGTAGTGGGAAGGGAATGTAATTTCTTAAGGCAAAGGAGGGTTTATTCTATTTTTCACTCATTACTGCATAATACTTTAAATCCAAGAATATAAGGTCACCTGTGATTTGATTATGAAAATTGTAAGATGTACTATCAGGATACTAAAAGTATCTTATAAAAATTATTTTGGTTATGTCAACATCATTGAAATGGGAACTCAAGCAGCAGTCAGGAGTTACATCTACAGTCAAAGTGAAGTCAAATGCAGACTCTAGCCATCATAACTAGCCAGTCTACCCCCAACTGGGGAGACAAAGGCTAAATCATAGAGCTTTAGAACCCAAGTCCATGTGCATGCCATGCCAGCATTCCTGTGCAAGGACACAATTGGGGTCCCTAACATGTCACTTCACCAGGGTAATGGTGCAATTTTGAAGGATCAACACAGAATGCTTCCCATCACTTGGATTTTTGTCTTTACAAGAATTGGCTGGGGGATGGTTTGTACACCTACTAAGGAAACTGATAGAAGCAGGTTGGCTCACATGCCCTGGACGGAAAGATGTACTTGCCCCTGGAAGGTCTTTGTCACTTGGCAAAACCAGGGCTTGACTGGGAGGAGTCAAGGAGGGAATGCAGAGAGGGGTTGAGCGACCTCAGTCTCAAAGATCACAGTGAGGTGAGATCTTACAGAACTAATTCTCTCTCAGGGCATGCTCTTAAGCAGTGTGGCGGTCCTCAAAATGAGTGCAGAGTTCCCACCCAGGGCCACTCTCCTGTGACCACCCCCCCCCTCACCTGACGTGGCTTTGCACATCTGGGGCATCCTGGTAACCCTGCTGTGTGCCACGAAGGTGCTCTGGGAGGAGGTGCTGTACTGGGAGCCGCTGTCAGAGGAGGTGGAGCTGGTGTGTGACAGGCGGCTGTGCTCCTTGTGCGAGGCCGTGGAGCGCTGGTACCACTGGCGCAGCTCGTCCGACACGGCGGCGCGACCCGCGCCCTTGTCGTGGGCGCCCTCTCGGCCCAGCGACGGAGTCCGCAGGATCTGCGAGCGCGATGGCGTCAGCCGGCCCCCGTCGCCCTCGTCGCCGCTGCGCCAGCTCTCCCTGAAGAGGCCGCCGGCCGTGTAAGAGTTGGAGGTCTTGAACTGCGCCTTGACGCTGTAGTGGCCCTCCTGGTCGCTCTCCAGGCTGCGCACCACCACCGGCGTGGCGCTGCCCTCGATGTACAGCGGGTACTCCTTGATGCGGTACTGCGAGCTCGGCTGGCTCTGGCTGTGCAGGTACACCCCGTGCGCGCCGCCGCCGCGCGCCGCCAGGTTGGGCATGCTGCCCGAGTTCGCCGCTCCCAGAGTGCCCGCCGCCCGCTGGCGTTGCCGCTGCCGCGCGCGCGCTTTGGACGGCGAGTCCTCCGCCAGCGTGGAGTAGTTGGCGTTCATCTGCGCGGGGTAGTAGTGCTCCGAGCTGGAGTGGCTGGTGCAGGAGGAACAGTCGTCCATGGGGTCGGAGCCGTTGCTGCTACGAGTCCGTGGGGTGTAGAAGTCGGGGCTCCCAGTGTCATTCTCGGAGCCCAGGAGCTTGCCCTGGGATTCCAAGCTGGAGCTCCGGTGCCTAAAGTGCAGTGCAAGGCTGTGCAGTCGCGTGGGGCTGATGTCCACCGATCTGTGGGGAGATGGTAGGGTGGGTGAGGCGGGGGTGACCAGGGAAGGGCCACCAGGGGGCTGGACTGAGGCTGTGCCATCACCAGACTGAGGAAGGGCAGAACATCAGGTGAGTGAGAGCCTCGAGCAAGAGGGTGGCTTGGGAGCAGTGGAGGTAGGGTGGCCCTTTGGGAACCCAGGTGCTTCCCATTGTTACTGTGGAGACAGGGATGGAGGCACCTGGGCCTCCACTGAAGGCAACACCCACTGTGAGCGATTCCTCTGGGAAAAGGTATGCCAAGGGTCAGGGTGTGTCTTTTCCCCTTAATGTGGAAAGGGATTCTATAGATAGAGAACCAAGAGAATCCCCATTCTCATGTAATGTTAAACCAAACAAAATGCCCCATTATGTAGATCAAAGCCCAACCAAATCCTGTCATGAGCCCCACATAACTAGATTTCCATGTCCCACTGGAAGGTGGGTGGAACATGGAACACTTAAAAATGAATGATGCACTATTCTGCTTATAATCCATGCTGCCGATTTGAGTTTGCACTATACACACCCAGCGACGTGGCTGCCACAGAGATGCACAGACTACATGTGAAATTTACAGCTGCCCTGTTGGCCAAGAACAGGGAGGGGCAAATTCCAATTCTGTCACTCTGGGTAGAATGTGGTCCCTGGTGGCTCCTGGTTCCTCCCCCAGGGATTCCCTGAATGTTCTCAGAGCTTGCTGTCCAAGTTCTTCCAGGTCTTAGGTCACCTTTGTTAAAATGGGCTTCCCTGAGGCTTCTGTTTAAAAGATGATCTTCCCTTTCACTCCTAGCCTCTTGCACTGTGACTCTCCCAGTGAGAGTGTTCAATGAGAACAGAGGTGTGGTCTGGTTTATTTACTGTTCTGCCCCCTAGAACAGGACCTGGTACAAACAGGTAGATAAATATTTGTCGCATGGATGAGAGAATCTTGCCTGGAGAGCTCATTCTTATTCTAAATGAAGTGTATCATTACTTACAGGAGACATACCATCTGTCCTTTGAGCTACAGTCCCTTTGGGTCAGTTTTTGATAAAAGACAATGGTGGCTTTGGGTTTGCCTCTTTTTAGAAAATGAAGGTGGGATTCACTTTTACCTGTTCCTTTTGCTCTTCGGTGGATTTACATCTTGAGGCATTAAAAGATTCAGGATAAAATGAAGCCGTCATAGAAAGACACATGAGGAGTACTCAGTGAAGATCATCCCCAAGAGTAAAAAGTTGTCCTGGCCGTGGCATTCTTTCATGCTTCCCTTCCTCCTCTGTTTCCATTAGGAAAGCTCCTTCCCTGCCACTGTCTCCAGGTGCCCACGGGGTTGGACAGTGGGACATAATGTGTCTCTGGGCTAATATAAGCTCACTGCTGCTAGTTCTGTTTTTATTCTACTCATTGGTTCAGGTCTGACTCTGCTTCACTGGTTATTTAGGGCCAGCAATGCCAGATTCTATAAATTTATCAAATTTTGGTCCATGCAAGGAAGGGGCCTGAAGGCCTGGTAGACTCACCTCGTGGAATGAACGTAGTGGGGACTCCGGACCTGCAGGTCTGGTGTGGACGGCATGCTGGACTGGGAGTTCCAGTGGGGGAGGCCACGGATGGGACTGTTCTGCAGGGAGCTGCTTCCCCCTCCTGCTTCGGCACAGCTGCCCGTGCTGGGGAAACGCTTGTGGCTACTGTAAACCAGAGGAGGCCATGCTGGTCACTGCCAGACAGAACTCCAGCCTTTCCAGGTAGCTAACCAGCCTGGGGCTGACAGTGTCGGTGTTGGGAAACTTGTCCAGAACTGCCTGGGCTGTGCTCCCTCAGAGCTCTCCTCTGATTCTCAGCCTTTCCTCCAGAAGTGGGAGGAGGGTCCTAGTCCTTGAGACAATGAAGAGCCTCTCGGGGACAGGCAGTGTGGCTATTCTGTGAGGCCCCTCCCCTCAAACCTGACTTCTGGTTTCTTCTTCTTCTTTTTTTTTTTCTCATCTTCTAACCCAAATCCTAAACCCTAACCCTAACCCTGGCTTTTGCTCTCTAAGAGAAAATAATTTACCTGTCTAGGGCACCAACTCAAAGGAAATGAGAAAAACAGACACAGGCTAAAAAACCCCTCTCCATAATACCAGCTGAGAAATGAGCTGATAATGCACAGCTGTTTGGCTCTAGAATTCTGTTGGATGATGGCTTAGGCTTCTGAGCCACTGTGGGATTCCTACAAGTGGACGCTCAGCTGTCACTTCAGAATAGTGCTGCCTAAAATGTCCTAATTAATTCCTGTGGAATTTAACATTAATACCATCTGCCAACAGTTGAGCCAAAGCCCAGATTCCCTTGGAATGACAAGCCTGCACCTTAACAGCAGAGGGCGCGCTATGAGCACAGCACTGTTGAAGGGCCGGCCCAGGAAGGCGTTGGGTTGATGGGGTTTTGGACTGTGTGGGAGCCACCCGGACAGCACCGAGACCTCATTGGCCCTCCTCTGCCCAGCTCACCTGGAATGACTGTGGGAGGAACGTTTCTTGACCTTCTCATAAGGCTCATCTAAGGAGGACTCGCTCCACATTTTGGGCTTTATAGGTGACTTGTCATAGTCGTTGCGGTGATAGTGCATCTGCCTGAGTCCCTCCAGCGACTGGGGCGGAGGGGGCCTGTTGTGCGATGGTGGCCGAGGAGGGAGTCCTTTGTGTGGAGACTGTAAGGGGGACAGTGTGCTGGTGACCTGAGAGTCTTCTGCACAGAGACGGAAAGAGAGGAACTGAGCAAGGGTCATCTTCCCCACTGAGACAGACTCCCCTGCTCCCCCCAAACCCGAACTCCACCTCTGCCTCTCCTCCAGGCAAATCACTGTGTGGAGGAACCTCTGGCTTCATCAGCTACCAAGACACGTCAATCCAGAACAAGCCAAGCTTAAACTCTGAGCAGCATTAAATGGGAAGAAAAGTTTCGCTTCTGTTAGCTACAAATGGAGGGAGGCCTGAACTTCATTAAATAACATTGGCTAATAAATGCTTCACACCAAACAGCAAAATGTAGTCATTTTTACACCGTTATGTTTTCTTTCAGTACACAGCAAGCACCTAACATGATTTAGGAGAGTTTCAGCTCCATAGGGTTTTGCTGACTGTTACATCCCAGGTGTCTGGAATGACTGTTGACACCGAGTAGGTGTTTGTTAAATATTTGTTGGAAACAATCAAAGTACATCTGTCAAGTGTAATTACCTGCTGTGGGTGCTAGGCATCCATCTACTCTGTTTTAGGACGATCTAAATTGTGTTTTAAGTGGTCCGGTGTGATGCTTTCATTTTGGAACTACCTTAGATTCTTTGGAAAGCGATGGGTTACAAATATTAAATGTGAATAGGTTATTCCCCACTTTGAGGGGATTCGAATCTAACACATCCAGTGCTGTGGGACGTTCAGAGAAGTCCAGTTCCCTTAGTCAAGGAGGGAGCTGTGGGTGAGGTGTGCAGGCAGCAGCAAGGCCATGTCAGGTGGTAAGGAGGACGAGACGGGGAGAGGGAGGTGATCTGGTCAAGTTCAGGTGCCGCAGACTTACTGTGTGCACTGAGGTAAGCAGTACCCCAGCTGCCTTCCAGGCTAAGGCTTCAGGATTTGGTCTGAAGCCACAGGAAAACTTTTTAAGCATAGGTAGTTCAGGATGCAAATCCTGTTTGAAACCAGTCATCAGGCAGGGTTCAAAAATGGGGCTGGGGAGGGAGTCAGGAAGCTATCCCCTGTGGGGCTATCCTCCTGCAAGGGGGAAGGCGGCACTGACCACAGAGAGGGGGGAAGAAATTACTGTTGTGAAGGCAGAGGTGGGGGTTTGACAGGAAAAATACACAAAGGCAAACTCAAAACTCCAACTGCCTTACACCTGACCCTAAGTCCATGTCCAGCTAGGATTCTTTTCAGCCTGCTTCTTAGTCTCCAACCTGAACTGTGGGCATGCACTGTGCTTCTACTCCTCTGTTACCCCTCACATCAGTAAAGAGCTCCTAGAAGGAGCAAGCCTGCGGTGGGGAGTGTCCAAGTGAAGCATTAAAATCTGGGGGTCAGGAATGTGGAAAGGGGAATCACAAAGGATGCATCAAATGTCACAATACATAGCTCTCCCAACTCCTATTACAAAGGAACCTCACTGATGTGTTCCCTCCCCTGGAGAGTCCGCAGAGGCCCAACTAGGGCTGGGTATCTGATACTCAGGAGACGTCTTCCTGCTCCCTGCAGCCCATTTCCTCTCCACCCATGAAATGAAGCATATGATAAAAATACTACAATCAGATTGCTAATCGCAGGGCCAAGACGACTGGGTACATGACCTGGCAGCCCTTCCCTACATCAATAACAATTATTTTTGCAGTTTTCATTATGACTACGACTTGGGTAGACCTTTCGCATTTTTCCACTTAATACTGCCTGTCTGAAGTTTCACAAAGTGGCAAAACAATTCACTACCACTTAATATATTTCCACATCATTAATGGCCCAGCCTTTTATAGTTTCATATCCACTGTGGCTTTCAGGATATGAAACAGGATGAAGTGGTTTTGTGCTTGGAATTCTTCCTTCTCCCTCTATATGTGGTGGTGTTGAGCACTGTAGATTAATTCTGTTTTTTCTTCAGAATTTCCCAAGAAAATATCCTGATAGCCACAGATTTTTAGTACCTAATGGGGAAGAAATACATCACCTTTCAAGGCCTCGCCAGGCATCCAATGGGCCATGTCTCCTTCATTTTTACTATTTCTGGTTAAAAATGTGGTTTTGGCAACTAAAAAAGTGAACCACCACTCACTGAACATCACCTTACTTCTTACCTCTGGGCCACAGGAAACACTAAAACACCAATAGACAGACAGTCCCAAACATGCACAACACCAGGAGATGAGCGAACTCACGGCTGCAGTCAGACCTGGCTCTTGCCCTTACCCTCGGCGTTCCCAGACTATCCACAGCTAACCCCCAGTTGAATCTGTGCTCTAGGTTCTCAAGGAGGGAATGGAAAACCTACCGTCTTCTAGAACAAGGGCATCTGAGAGGGAGCTGTCTTCACTGGCAATATTTCCATCTGAGAAGACAAAACAGAAGTCTGAGTTTAGCACATTCCTCAGACCAAGCCCTACCTAGAAAAATCATTTGGTTAGCAGCATTCCATACCCTTCTTTTTCTAGTGAGAAAAAGAATCTCTGGAAGACAATCAAAAGGCTGCTAGGTATTTCTTTTGATAGTAGTGGCTGCGGTGGGCCATTAGCTCATCCCTCTAACCCCGATACTGCAGGGTGCCCCAGTCTTTGGGTATCTGTGCTCTTGTTTCTACAGATACTGCAGTGCTGAGGAGCTTAATATCTACTGTAAAGGCCCGAGCCTGGTTAAGCCACACCATTGTCCCCGCCTCATCTCAGGCATGTCCCAACTAAACCAAAGGAAGTGCACTGCTATTACTCTACAAATGCGAAACTGGGGTAAGGCACCTGGCTTTGTGTGCATGGCAGTCGATGGCCTCTCAATAAACGTCTCAAGTCATTAGCAGAGAAAACAAGCTGCTAAATACAGCTTCTCTCCCCAAGGCTTATTTTTATAGACACCATTCAATTAACCATGAGAACATGCCCAAGAGGGAGACAGTAGGCTGATTCTACATCCCTCCCCCATTTAACAGTGGGCAAACTGAGGAATGTACAGGGAGGGGTGGTTTAGCAGGGTGGCTCTGCTCCCCTGGTGAAGGATGCCAGGTCTTCAGAGTCTAAGTTAAGTCCTTTTTTCTTGAAATTAAAAGCCATGCTAAGGACTAAGGAGAACCTGAAATACTCCTCTAAATCAAGTGAGCTCTCCTGACTAAGATATTTCAATGAGGCAGCAAAATAAAGAAGCTATTTTCTTGAGTGGTTCAAAAATAAATGGCTACCAACTTGGATGGGGTCCATTTGCCAGTTGGTACAGATGAGGATGTACAAATGGCCCTTCTTGGCAGCCCTAAAGAACAGTCCTCACTAGGCAGCTTGTAAACCATGCTGTTCTGGAATACACGAGCAAGATGTCATCCCCTTCTGGCCCCACCCAGACTCTGTTGGCCATGCTGGATGTGTCTGCAGAGCTGGGAGGCCCCAAGTGCCTTCCAGGGACAGGAGGAGGTCTCAAAAGACACTGGGAATAGAAGGGTTGGCTCTTTTAGGAAGACAGGAAAAGTGACAAAGTCGTGGCCAGGGACACAGATAGGGGAAGGTGGTTATTCCAAATGTTCTAGAGCAAAGGAATTTTTGTTATGGTCCCTCTCTTTTGAAACTAGAAATTTACTTGTATTTGTATTGCTTCATGGACTGTCAAAAGTCAGGACACAGAAGCATCGACCTTTAGCACCTGGGAATTTTGAGTACATGGCTGCTACATACACACACCCACACCCACACATACACGTAAAACACATATAACATAAAATTACCATTTTAACCATTTTTAGCTGCACAGCTCAGTGGCATCGAGTATATTCACATTGTGTACAGCCCTCACCGCCATCCATCTCCAGAATTTTTTCATTTTCCCAACCTGACACTGACCCTATTAAGCACCAGTGACCACCCCCCCCCAGCCTCCCCAGTCTACTTTGTCTTTTTAAAGCAAAAGTGCTTTAAACATGCACACACTATGAAAGAATACTTGGTGTATATTTTGAAGAATCTGTTGACTTGGAGTAAAAAAGATAATCGTTGGGGAACCTGGTGGTTACTGGTGGATTTGGGGAGACTCCAGTGGTTTCCAAATCTAGTTACCCAAACTCCTCACCCCTTCTGACTTGAGTTCAGGCCTCTAGATAATCAGAAGGGAGTGGTCCAGCCCTCCCCTACTTCAGCTTTGGGCTAGGAGGCCCCTCTCTGAGAGAGTCAGACTGAAGGTAGAGTCAGACAGCCACCTACCCCAGCCAATCAACATTCCTTCCCAATGTGGATAGGGACAAGGTCCCTGAGAATTCAGAGCCTGGACTGGCACAGTTAACTGGGCTCAGCTTAGGGCTGCAGGTTCTCCCAGGGAGGCAATAAACAGTGATAATGATAGTTTGATTTAATATAATCCCTTTCATCTGTGGACTTGAGTGTACTTTATTGCTCTCATCTGGTATCAGGCTTTCATTTTATGGGTGGAAACATTAAGGCACAGGCTGGTTGAATAGCTTAGTTGCTTAGATGGTGCAGGCAGCAGGCTCGGGACCCACTACAGGAGTGGCGCCGGCTCCTGAGGGTGCAGGGAGTGTGTGGGAGGGGAGAGACCACACAGGGCCAGTGGGTTTAGCACTCACCATCAATGATCAGCGAAGCCCTCTGGGTGGGTTTCTTTCCAGACTTGATGCGGTTCTCATTGATGGCATTTTCGATCTCCTGCAGCTTCTTCAGTGCATTCAGATAAGAGGTTTTCCTTTGTTTCTTGAGTTTTTTGCTGACATTCGGGTCACTGGCTAGCCGACGCGCAGCTTCCGTGATCTGGGATTGAATAGCGAACTCTCGTTCCAGGCGTTCCAGCTCAGCTTCCTGGGGGCGGGAGAAGTAGAATTAAACTTAACTCAGGATGAGCCCTGGCTGACCTGACACTTAGGGGGACACGGAGGAGACAGCCATTCTCCCTGCTGCTGTCCCTGCCCTAAGGTAAGTGAACTTTACTCCTTCAGAGACGCGAGTCCCGGGAAACCAGCAGTCCCAGTGTCCAACCCCAACCTTGGCTGACCTTGCAGGATCCTTGATCTTGCAATGACCCTACCCCTAAGATCTCACGGCTCACCAGTCCTCTAAAAAGTGTGCAAGGCACACCCCCTTTCAGGACTCCTGGCTCTTTACATTCTGGAGGCAAGCATTGGCCTAGACACTAGCTCCATCCCTGAGAAGCTCTGTGGTCACCAGGTTTCATGCCACTGTCTCCAGCAAGGTTTGAGAAAACCAAGCCTTTGTGGAAATTCAGAGGCAATCTGGTCGGTCATTTTCTTTCCAAATGGAAAGACAGGACTAGGGCTGGGAGCGAGAAGGAAAGGCAAGGAGTAACGGACACTAGGTAGGAGGTAATACGGTCTTCAGTTCCTTCCAATGCTGCCTGTGTATGTTCTCTCAGGGGGAGAAGGATGTGGAGATGGACCCCCGCCCAGCATCTTGGCACAAACAAGTCACCAAAGACAAAGACTGTCCTGTGAGCCTGGATCCACGGAACAGCTGTTCCTGGGCTGTTACGACAGCCCTGGCCCAAGACACTGATCCCAAAGTTCGTGGGGCCCTGGACACAGTCTAGCTACTTAACTAGACAAGCCAAGGCTAGTGGCTTTGTACAGATGGCTGCCTGCTGTGTGCACAGGGAAGCCAAGTGCACGTGTAGGAAAAATGGGGAGCAGCGTGGAGGCCAGAGCAGGGGGAGCTCTGCTTTCCCTAGGGGAACTCAGCCTGCGCCAGCTCATTCTGTGGTACTTCCTTTCATTATAGCAGCACCTCCCCGCCCCCGCACTCATAGGAGACATGTTCCAAGAGCCTCAGTGATTCCTGAAATCAAACCCTGTAAGTACTGTGTCCTTTAGCATGCACACATACCTGTGATAGTTTAATTTATTATAATTTATTAATTTAATTCAGTAAGAGATTAACAACAGTAACTAAAATAAAACAATGATTATAGTGTGCTGCAATAAGTTATAAGAATGTTCTCTCTCAAAATATCTTATTGTATGTCATTTCATTAACCATGGTTAACTGAAACCATGGGACTTGAAATCGTAGATAAGGGGGGACCTTGTACTTTCAGAATAGTGAAGTGGGATTGATAAGGAAGATGGAGTTCTACATGGGAGTTCTACTCCCCTACATGGAGTTCTAGGGAAACTGAGTCATCATTTTCTGAGCTGCATGAAGGAGCAGCTGGTGAAGAGGCTCGGTGGGACTGCGAGGAGAACCAGGGGTCTTGTGTGGGAGCATGCTGGCTATAAATGGGTTTTGGTCTTTCAAGATTAATGTCAGAGGTCTGTCTGGCAGGCACTTCTAAAGGCCAGCCAGATTTGAAAAACTGTCTGGCAAAGATGGTCTTCTAAAGGCCACGGCCCTCACCCCAGCTCTGAGCCTGATCGGATCCCGGACCCGCCCACAGGGGCTGCATCTCATTTCTAGTTTTTTTTTTTTTTTTTTTTTTTTAATAGAGGCATGTTTTATTTTATTTTATTTATTTGTTTGTTTGTTTGTTTATACATGCACTGGGTATAGTCAGAAGCGCGGGAGGGCGAGAGAATTCACCAGAGCCAGAGCGGGGAGCAGAGCAGGCAGAAGGACCGAAGTACACTGCTGAGGGGAGCAGCGGGCGGCAGGAGAGGTCCGCGCGCCATGTGGGACCCTCCTCCGGTGGCCGGGGAGCAGCCGGGGATCGAACCGGCGCCGCAGAGGCCGCGGGCAGCTTCGCAACCCAGCGCTCAACCGCTGCGCCACCGGGGAGGCCCTGCATCTCATTTCTAAAGTCTCCACTTGGAGCAACTCCATTTGACATCACGAAGGTGGCAAGTGCTGAGTTAAATGTTCTCCATACACAGCAGGATCTGAATAATGTTGTTTTGGTCAATGTGCTTTCATTAATGTCAATGAGAATAAACCAATCCAAGCCAACACTGAACAAAAATGTTATTTGAGGACTTGCTTTGTTATACAGCCAGACCTCACCTAATGCCACCAATAGGCTCTTGGAAACTACAACTTGAAACCAAAGGACATACAATGAAAGCAGGTCCTCCGAGGATGTTTCCTTTGACATGGTTGGCAGGATTGTTTTGTTCTCATCAAAGTTTTAATGAAACCACTTGGAATGAAAAGATGTTCGTCAGGGATCTGCTATATATTGTTCACTTTAAGTTTTCAAGAATGTTGACTTACTGTACCAGCTCATTTAATCTAGTAACAGCCCAAAGCAATAAGGATTATGAATTCATTTTAAAGAAAAACTGCCTGGTAGAACTTGAGATGTGAGCAAACAAAACATTCTGGTGTGTCCCCAAGATGCTGCGAGACCTGCCACTGCAGTTCTCAGAGGTCACTGCCATCTTCACTGGTTCCAGGCACCTGTGAAGCCCCCTGAATCTACGCTCATGCTAACCTACCACAGGTTAACAATGACAGTGTCACTTTTTCCTAATCACTTTTTAAACCCAAATATGCACATAATTCCTTCTCCATTGACTGTGATGTCTGTCCTGTTAAGCTCTCTGTTCAATAACATTTTAATGTTTAAGCTTATTCTGCATAAAATTGTGAAGACAAGCTATAGAAACAACCCAAATGCCCCAGAATAGATGACTGGATCAAGAAGATGAGGTATATATACTATACACAATGGAATATTACTCAGCATTCAAAAAAGATAAACACATGCAATTTGCAGCAACATGGATGGAGCTGGAAGGGATCATGCTCAGCGAAATAAGCCAGAAAGAAAAAGAAAAATACCAGATGGTCTCACTCATAGCAGGAATTTAGAAAACCTAAATAAGGGATCAGGATAAAGACTAATTATAATAAAAAATCAAAATCAATAAGCAACTATAAACCAGAGATACACTATAGGTGGGGGAGGAGGGAGTAGGACCAAAACTAGGGGGGTGGGAAATGTATGGGGACTATAACCAAGATGAAAATGCATACATTGTGCAAAAATGAGAAATGATGTAAAAAATACATAAAATAAAATTTAAAAAAATTGTGAAGACATTTCCTGGGCATGACCTGAGGCCTGGAGTAGGCCTGGCTTTGAGTTTCCTTTAGTCTGAGGCTAGATAACTTATAAACCAGCTGGAGACTAAAATCCCCTCCTTACCTGCAAATGAGAACCTTCCAGTCCAACCCTCTCCAGCACTAAGTTCAAAAAGGATAAATGAGCACCCCAGTGACTTCTCCCAACCCCAGGGAAGTGAGGCCAGGAGAGACCACCGCTCTGCTCAGGCCACGCAGGGATTTTAGCAGTGGGGGAAGTTAGGAGAGCAGGCTCGACTGCCTTCCCCCAGCCAATGGTACCTTGTGCACCTGTTGACATGGCTGACACCTTCTTCCCTCCCTAGTTGTTTCTTCCACAGGTCAGACATCGTGCTTGGGTCTGAGTAACAAAGGGCTGGGAGGCCATTAAAACAACATCTCACATGAGTGTTACAGAATATTCTCCCAAGTTGAACTTAGCCACTTGAGACAGGTCTATCATGCTAGACTATTTCTACAGAAATCAGAATACTCACTAATGCAAACTAAGTAATCCAAGGCAGCCACACAATGGCCAACCTGCTGACTTCACTAAAGGTCAAAAGAAAGCTCCTTGGGAGTGGGAGGAAATGGGAAATGACATTCAGCATTGGGGAGAATGAAGAAATTTGTTTTGAAAACCTGGAAGCCCTAACAAATGGGGAAAATAAGGATAATGTGATAATCTTAACAAGGACCCACCTCTCCTTTGGGCAGGATTTTCTGTTCATCCAGTTTGAAGGCCGTTCCTATTCTTCTTCGAACAATGGGTGGCTCTTCCCCTGGGTCCAGGGGATACTCATCGGGCAGCTTGCCTGTCAGTTCCTGCACATGCACCAGAGCACAAGGAGAGAGCGGAAATCAGACTGGGCAAATGACTGGCTTCAAGAACACACACACTCATTCATTGCCCCTCCCTCCCAATGCATAGATTCACAACAGTGATAATACCGAGCAATATGGCTGAATAGGAATTCAGAAATGCAGATTCATTTATCTGAAAATACAAGAGCAATCCTGTCTACCTATCTGCGCTTTGAAAAATTTTTCACAAAATAAATTTCTGTCAGGTAAATAGAATCACCATTGCTTTTCATCATAAAACCCAATTTTTTTTTCAGTTGTTACTGAAAAAAATGTCACAGGCATTTCCTGGAGCTGGAAGGGATCATGCTCATAGAAATAAGCCAGAAAGAAAAAGAAAAACACCGGATGGTCTCACTCATAGCAGGAATCTAGAAAACCTAAATAAGGGACCTACCTACTATGTGCAGGTCATTAAGCCAGTAAGGAGCCGACCCAAAATGGGACCTCTGGGCGCTCTAGCTCCAAATCCTATGCTCTTTCCATGGCATCAGATATTCCCTTGCAGTTCTCTTAAGTTTAAAGAATGCTGTCTGTACAGCAAATTCCAGAAAAGTACACTATTACATGAATTAGAAACTGAGTATGAGTAATAATTACTGCAGTCTGGCCACATGCTCAAAAATAGTGAGCCTAGAAGACACTGAATGTATACAAATAAGATTTTTTTAGAAACTGAAAATATAATCTATATTACTGACAAGGCTATTTAAAAAGATCTGTTGTGTGTGTACTCTGGGCTCTGAAAATCTGACTGTTGTAAGTATAATGACAGCTGATTTAGTTGACAAGTCACTATAGTGACATGATCTGGGTAGTTAGTCCCTGTGGTCTGAGGAATGACTTGGGATTAGAATTAGGCTCACGGGGCATCCCTGGTGGTGCAAGGGGTTAAGATGCAGCACTATGAAGCTATCCGCAGTCTCTGCAACATGAGTTTGATCCCCGGCCAGGGAGGTGACCCATATGGTGCAGTACACCTCTCCTGACTTGCCCACTGCTCCCCTCAACAGTGTATTTCAAATAGATCCACCTGTTCTGCTCCTCACTTTATCTCTGGTGAATCCTCTAATCCCCCCACATCTCTGGCCCCTGTCCTTGTATGCATAAATAAATCTTTAAAAAAAAAAGAATTAGGCTATTTATTTGGGCTGAATGATGTTAAAATTTGAGTTAGCAGCTAATTCAAATGGTGGGGCCAAGGCCTGTCTTCAAGGAGCCACTTTCAAGGACCAGAGAACCTGGGGGAGCCACTGTAAGACTCTACTGGTGTGGGGGCACCTCCAGGCCAAGCCCTGACCTGGGTTTCTAGTCCCAAATCAACATAACTGCTGCACAAATACTAGAGGGGCTGTTCTGACCAGTGGGAGCGTGCAGTCTCTTCCCGGGAACACATATCATTCACACAAGGAGTTTGCACCTATAGCCAGGAAGCGGTAAAACCCAAACCACCAGGTTCCAGGCTCTGACTGGCCTCTCCTCACTGCTGTGTGTGTGCACTGCTGTTGGTGTGTGTGCGCATTGGGGAGTGTGTATATATTGGTGTGTTCTCATGCATCTGTGACTGGGGTGTGTGGTACCGGTGTGTGTGTGTGAGTATGTGATGGGTGTGTGCACACTGGAGTGTCCATGTGTATGTGTGCATCTGAGTATAGATGCACATGCATGGGCATATGTGCATGCTGGGGTGTGTGCACGTGTGTGAAAGTGGCATGCACAGCCACTCTCATGCTCCTGGGCCCCTTTCCTTCTGTATGCAGGCCACTGGGAAATGAACCCGTGGACTTTCTGTCCCCCACTGTAAACATTTCAGAGCACAATGTCTAATTATTTGAGTATGAAATGCCCTGCATTTTCTTCCCTGTTTCTTTCTTTAAACAAAAAAAAAAAAAAAATGTGGTTCAAATGTCTCCAAAGCAGTTATGTGTTTACGCTGCAACAATTTTATCTGCTTCCCTAAAAGTCTGTCTATAAATAGCACATATTGAGGCTTTTATAATTCTGAAGTGCCTGTGATTTTGTGATTTTAAAACAAACCTTTTTTTTTTTTTTTTTTTAAACTTATGAGGCTACTGATTCTCTGCCTCTGCTAGGTCTGTGAGTCAGGCCTTGATTCTCCACATTGAATCTGATTTTGCATGTAAGCAGAGCCCCTGGGAAGGAGTAATTTAACACACTTGTGGGCTTGTCTGGGTTCCTTACATTGGCGATACTCTGCCAAATTCTCATGCTGGCCCCCAGCTCCCCAGGGACAGCACTTCTGGATATGTGAAACGGAGGGGCTTGGTGTGTGAGATTCAGAGAAAGAGCAGAAGAGAGTTGAGTTGGCAAGAAGGAGCTGCCATCAGAGCGCGGGTGGGCAGGGCCAGAGGCAGCACACAGAACTGTCTGCCCGCCCAGGGTTTCTTGTGAAGTTATTTCTTCTGCCCAAGTTCTGTTTTCTGGTGTCAACATTGTAAGGCACAGGAGCGTAGACAGTGACACCTTTATAACATATGCTAACCTTGCCCTAACATGTTTCTCTAATTTTCTGGTGCTGATTCCCTCCTGGGTCAGGGACATATTTTTTTTATTAAAACCAAAACAAGGCTTTACAAATGATTAAATGCAATCATCCAAGCCCAGAATTTTTCAATTCTTCCAGCGTATTCTTTATAGAAAGGTGGCTAATATTAACAGTATCACAGAGCACATCCCCCAGCTAGGCCAGTTGCTTTCCTAGATTTGCAATGGATTTGTGCTAATGTGGGTCTGCTGTGAGCAAGCTCCGGTTTAAGGTTTAAATCAATCCAGAGCATAATTAAGCCAAGTTGAAATGTAATATGATCTCACTCTATGGCCCCTTCCTTGTTTCATTCTGCCTTTGGCAAGGCATTATTTGGGGGAGGGGAGTATGTCTCTTCGACTTAGTTTGGCGACCTTTATAAAACTTCCCATTCTGCACTGTTTACCAACAGTTCTTTGTAATGTCATCTGGGACACAGTCTGTCTCCAGAGGACTCCTCTCTCCTCGTGTCCATGTGCCTGCACACGAACATGTGTGCACACACATGCATAGTAATGTGTGTTGCATTAAAAAATCAAGTCTTCAAACATGGGAACAAAGAGTCATAGAATTAATAGAAAAAAGTGGAAGTAAAGGTTCAAGCAAATACAGACAGTAGTCTACTGCAGCCCCCAAATCCCAACGAAACTTGAGACTTAACATACACTGGGGCATGAGGAAGCATTGCTTCGCATAAAAATTTTAAATACCACTAGGCTACAATTTAAAATAAAGTGAAAGAAACACCAGACCATGAACCTTCAAGGGGATTATATATCCAGTGAAATCCTGGTTTCTTTGTTGCTCCACAATGATGCCTCTCAATATGGTCTCCAACATAAATCTGAACTATCCTCACGAGAAAAAAAGCCAGCACCACAATAAACGCAGCTCTTAGGAAGATGCTAGTAAGTCATTATATCCAACAAGGGAGTATTGTGAGGAAACGGTTTATAGACGGTGGTGCACCATGCGAATAGAAGGGGCTGTTACTGGTGCTTGTCTTCTGGCCGCCAGGGCCAGGGTCCTGTTGCTGCTGTCCCAGCGCTGCCTGCACCTGTGACTCTGATAGGTGCATCATCAGGGTTGCATCAGTGTTCCCCACAGCTGTGTTTCAGGAGCGAACTGGCTTCCCTCACATGCTCTCTATCACCTGCACCCTTGACTTTGGTAACTATGAAGAGACGAGGACTCGGAAGCACAGACTCCACAGGACGAAACAGCAGTGCTTACCGCTTCTCGGAGGCACAGTTTCTTCAGCTCCTCCAGCCGCTGGCGAAGTGTTTCCTCCAGAGCTTCCTGCCTGGATTTCAAGGCGGCCAGCATGTCTTTCTTGGCCGACTGAGAGCTATCTGATTCCTGCGAACCTGTCAATAAACAGTGGGGTGACTAGACCAGCCGAGGGAGGGGGGCGCACATCTGGACCGCTAAGGAATTTCACTGGAGCCTGTACTATGCATGTGGGATTTACCCCAGGAACCAGGGGTGTGAAGTTAAACAGGTGCTGCCGAGTTCCAAGTGTGAGGAGCAAATTCTGAGCACTTGGCTGGAAT
The DNA here is from genome assembly GCF_964194135.1 of Talpa europaea. Lineage (NCBI taxonomy): Eukaryota > Metazoa > Chordata > Mammalia > Eulipotyphla > Talpidae > Talpa > Talpa europaea. The sequence continues at coordinate 29,099,738 of NC_140082.1, read as the reverse complement.
TTTATAGCTAGCCAGGACTGGTGAGAAAATTTCCACTCCTGCAAACTGGCAAATTTTAATGAAAGGGGCCTTACCTGATAAAGGGGAAAGTAAAGTTCAAGGCAGAATTTTAATACATAGTTTTAATTTTTTCCCCTTAAAAATGCCTATTTTTTGCTAAGTACAAAACTAGTGCATGCTTATCCTAAGATTTTGAAAGTGTAGACCAATCTAAAACTAATTCGTACTCAGTAACAGTCACTCAATAATAACCATAGCTACACATTTTCTTTTGAACTTTTAAGCACATATATTTTAAAAATAAAATTATATTTTAATATAAATATTTTATTTTTAAAATTAGATTTTAATTTTATTTTTCAATTAAATACTGTATCATGAGCAAATTCCCTCCAAAAAAGCTGTACTTATTTGTACATGCAGCACAGACATGTCTGCATGATTCACATAGCTGAGTGTTAAATATGAAGCCTTTGTAGCAGACAAACTGAACCAAACAAAAGGAAAATAAGCTGAAAGGCCAGTTGGAGAGATTTAGTTTATAACAAAAGAATAATTTCTGGGCTGCAATGTTTGGATTCGGAAATAAGTTTCCAGCAGTGAAGCAGTTCCGCCTCGCCTGCTTGGAGGGGGTTAGCACGAGTGGTACCGGGAAAGGGACACTGATTGCTACTTCACTTCATGTGCCCACAGGGAGCACAGAGTTAGAAATGGGCTGGTGTTACTGCACGTGTACTCAGAGGCTTAGATGATGCCACGTGCATCAGCATCAGATGACATCGAATACCTGGACAGAACTCAAAGGAAAGGTGTGTAAATCTCTACAATAAAAATTATGATACTCTGCTGGGAAAATTAAGGAGAGTGATGTACTATAGTCATGGATTGGAAGCTTGGTGTTTTAAAGATTTCAGTTCTCCAGGAATTTAACAATAGAATTATTATAGTCCCAATAAAAATTGCCACAGGATTTTTTAGGGAAGGGGATGGAATTCTATTTCCATATGAAACATCCTGGGACAATTCAGTGAACAGATGACAGATTTTGAATAATTCAATGGGAATTCCCAATGTCAGATATTGTTTCTTTCAGTGGCAGAGAGGGCATCTCAGAATCTTAAGGCTAGAAATAACCTCTATGCGTTTGCATCATATGCCTTTGCTGTGCTATGAGGATCTGAATAGACACTTCTCCCAAGAAAATATGCAGATGGCTAGCAGGCACATGAAAAGATATTCATTCTTAAACCAATTTTTAATCTGAAAGGACATCGCGTATCATTAGGGAAAACCACAATGAAATATCATCTCACACCTGTTAGGATGGCAATTATCAAAAAAGCAAAAAAAAAAAACAAAAAAAAAAAACAAGTGTTGGCAAGGATGTGGAGAAAAATGATCCCTTGTGCACTATTGTTAGGACTTTAAATTGGTGCAGCCACTATAGAAAACAGCGTGGAGGTTCCAAAGAAACAAAAAACAAAAAATAAAAAACTAAACTACAGGGGCCTCCCCGGTGGTGCAGCGGTTGAGCGCAGGGTTGCAAGGCTGCCCGCAGCTTCTGCAGCGCTGGTTCGATCCCCAGCTGCTCCCCGGCCACCGGAGGCGGGTCCCACATGGTGTGCAGACCTCTCCTGCCGCCTGCTGCTCCCCTCAGCAGTGTACTTCGGTCCTTCTGCCTGCTCTGCTCCCTGCTCTGGCTCTGGTGAATTCTCTCACCCTCCCGCGCTTCTGACTGTACCCAGTGCGTGTATAAAATAAATAAATTAAATAAATCTTAAAAAAAAAACCCAAAAAACTACTATATGATCCAGCAAGTCCACATCTAGGTATTTATCCAAAGAATATGTAAAAATTAATTGAACCCCTATTCTCATTACAACACGATTCACAAAGATATGGAAAAACTAAGTACCTATTAATGAATAAATGGCTAAAGATATGATATATGTATCATATACATATCTCACACATATATCTCTTTCATACACAGTGGCCTACTACGTGGCTATTAAAAACTGAAATCTTGCCATTTGTGACAACATGAATGGACCTTGAGGGGATTATACTAGGTGAAAGAAGTCAGAAAAAGACACACTATGATTTTACTCATGTGGAATATAAAGAAACAAAGCAAATAAACAAACCAAACAAAAACACACCCTTAGGTTGAGACACCAGAATGGTGATTACAAGGAGTGGGTGGAAGGAACAAGTAGAGGGTGTCCACTGGATGACGGCGAATGGCAACTAGACTTTTGGTGGTACGTATGGTATGAAGCCACATTCCTGAAACTTACAAAGGGTTGTAAAACAATGTTACCTCAATTAAAAAACAAAAAAAGCCCCTGCTATCCTCTGCTATAGAGCCCTATTCATTTGCTTTCTTAATTAGTCTGAAAGGGAACCCCATATTCTCTCAACTGTCATGCATCTTGGTTCTTATAACCCTAGTCATCGAGAATTCTCAATGTCTAAGTGCATTTTGATTCCAACTTGGGCTTTTTTTCTCTTCTTCCTCCACCCTATTCTAGCCAGAAATAGAGAATATCTATCTCTGTAGGAAAGCACCATTTCTATAACTCTCTACAACGGCTAATATTATCTGGGACAAAGAAACAAATGCTGGCAGTCACATACCTGAGTGCTATAATTACATTGTATGTCGTCTTGGTAAGGAAATCCAGTTACCTGTAGGATTTTTCTACATAGAACCCACTTTCCAAACTTAATCATTTTTGTAATCCTTTCCCAGATTTCATCGTGCCTCTATTTGCAGGTTTCCGAACTCAACAGCAAACTTGAACGAAAGCTTGACACTTGCTGAGACTGCATTACCTCATGGCTCTCAGACACTAAATCATGGGGTTTCACAATCCAAGCAACACATAGCTCCCCCTTATTAAACGGTTCAGCTTTCTACCTTCATAAGTCACTACCCTGTGCTTATCAGCTCTAAGCTATCTCCAGTTTATATCTATCTTATGTCACAGGAGTCAATCATGTTGAATCTTAATCTGCTTCTCTTAGAAATAGTCACCACTCATCTCTAAAGATACATAAAACTTTTAATGAGGTACTTTTTTTTATATGTAGTAAGTGAACTCGATCTGTCCTTCAAGATAGATCACTGCCAACACTCACAGACTTGTATACAATATTATGTATTGACTACTGACATTTTATAATAGACCTTCCTTTGAAAAATGTAAGTATACAAGCCAAGCATAAACAGTGAGACTCCTACCATTTAGATTTACCATGTTGCGCTTACAGAACTAGTCTCTAGCAAATGTTCAACAAATCAATGTGAAGAAAACAGTCAATTAAATGCTAACATCAGAAAAAACATTCCACTAAGTTTCACCTCAGAATGTATTGACTATAACGAGGTACTCTGTGTTCCACCATCTCAAGAATTAATAAGAATGTAAAATAATCCTGGAAGGAACTCAGATTTTAGATTTAAAAAACAGGCCTGGGGAAACGAGTCCAAAAAGATGAAAGGATTTTAATTCAAGCGAAAAATTCATTGTTTTCCCTTTCACCCCTGCCCTACCTCTCAAAGGAAATGATCTATTAAGTCAAATCTAATAGTTAACTATGATTCAGAAAGGTAAAAATCACAACATTCAACTGTAAGAGGTGAAGCACAGCACTTTTGCATGATCTGGGCTCTAGCTATGAAATTAGTTATGTTTTGCTCTTGAGTTACAGGACGCACTAGACCTGCGTAATTTAGCATGTAGTTAGCCCAACACCGAGCCCACATGAGACAAGCTGGATAGCTTGAGAGGCCTCTCCCTCTGGCACCAACATTGGCTGGCATAGATCTCTGTTTTACCAGATGATGCTACTCTGTGTGGTGGAAATTGCATGAAGAATATGGTGCCACCAAGTTACATCTCAGCAGAGTACAGGAGAGCCTCGAAGCATGTCATTTTGTTACAACGCTAATGAGGACAAATTCCTGGCTGGGGTCACTGCTGGTGTGGCTTCCGCATGTTCTTCCAGTCTGTGTGGGTGTCTGGTTTTCTCCCACATCCCAAAGATGTGCCCATGGGGTTCACTGGTGTGTCTCAATTGTCCCAGTCAGAGGGAATGTAGGGGTGTGATGCACCCTGGGATGGAAGGGCACCCTGGCTGCTGGGAGAGGCTCTGCACTCCCACAACCCTGAACTGGAATAAGTGGGTTGGAAAGTGAATTAATGAATACATGTTGTGTAATAATAGAAGAGTTTGGGGTCTTTGTTTAGAAACTTGATTTGTTTTTACTAGAAAAATGCCACAGGACCCTAACTCTTTATGTCAATTAGCTGTAATGCGAGGCCTGACTAAATTTGAATTGGCCAAGTCTGGACATGCACATTTCTACTTTAATGGTAACTGGATACAGTGAACAGCCCCACAGGTTCAGACCCCTGAAGAGTAAATAAGAGTTTAATCTGAGTTGTCTTTGGGATTAATGATGTAGCAAGATGACGGGACCTTTCTACTGGCACCAGAAGGCAAGGTTCCAGAAATCATAGGCTGAAGAAAACAGTAGGCGAGAGCTACCTGGAAAAGACTGTCTGAGCACAGTAAGTGGGTGCAGGAACTGAGGGAAAAACAGATGATTTGAATGTTTTGGAAAGCTAGCTACAGGTGATACAGAAATACTTCAGTTTGGATCAACATTTCCAGCAAAGGTTTAGAAAGAATAATCTGAGTATGTTTTGGAAAACACCTTGGACTTGGAGCTTCCAGAGGCAGAGTCTCCAGCTGAGGAGTTTAGTGTTTCCAGGGCTGAGCTTGAGCCCCAATTCTGCCACTTATGACCTGCGGGGATTTGGCAATGGAACATCACCTCCCCAAGTCTCAGTCTCCTTCCCTCTAATACGGGACGAAAATTCAAGTGTATAGAGACTTAAATGAGATAATGCATGAAAGAAGCTTAGACGAGAGTTCAAAGATTTAAGTGCTACATAAATATTGTTATTTGTATTATACTCTGCCACTGATCCATGTCAGGGGTTGGCACCCCAATCGCGGAGAGCAATATTACAAAACTAGTTAGTGGACAGACGGGGAGACGTGGAAAGGTAGGGGAAGGCCACGCACCACTGTGGCTCTGAAATTCAGGCCACTGGGGAGAAGGGGCAGGAAGTGGAGCTGTTACAGCACTCTTGACCGGAGTTTCTCACATGTTCCGCTTCACTGAGCCCTCATACCAACATCCCTATTTTCACAGAAGTGGCAACTGGGACAGAGAGGCAGAGCTGGGGTTCTCACTCAGCTCTCTCTGGTCTGTTTTCTCTATCTAGAATGGAAACGCCATGAAGGTAGAAGCCTTCTGTTCAGTCACTGCAGGGTTGTTGCAAAAGTGGTGCAGCGTGTAATCTTATCTACCCCCTAGCCGGGACTCCTTCCACAGCACTGCAGATTGGGGTGCAGGCCTAAGCAAGGGGAAGGGTCCGAGGGCGTCTTCAGATGTACTCATGAAACAACTAAGCCTGAGAGCTCTGTGTGCATGGTGGGCGGGGACAGGCAAGTCTAAGTGGACACGCTCACCCTCAGAGAACCTCCAGTCTAGACGTGGAAAGTACCCACCAGCAGGCGGTAGGAGATGAGCAAGGCCACATGAGAAGAGGCAGTAGCTGCCATGTAAGGAGGGCACTCACACCAGACCGCTGAAATATTGAACCTCAGAGCTGAGCATCCCACCCCTGGTCTGTTCTTCTCTCTGAGGAGGTTAAATGTGCCCCGTGTTTCATTGTTAGAAAAACAGAACAAATCAATTCTCTAATAAACTTTTCATCCCAACTATTGCTAATTATCTGAATGATACTAGATTGAAAATACAATATTTTGGTTTGGGTTATTATCATGTTTCAATCTGAATCCAAAGCATCTTACAGAAACAGGTCACTAATTCTCTGGCCGGTGGGATGCAGAAAAGATCTGAGCTAAAAGATAGTTCCGGTGAGAGCAAGAGAGACACACCACAGGTCATGGTCATCGTCAGCAGGTACCTGGAAATCTTTGCTCCTAGCCCGACACCACGGCGGTTACGGGAACCTGTGGTGAAAGCCTGTTCTGCAACTGCTTCCCACTTTCTCCAGCCAGGGAGCTGCAGACTTCACCCAGCAGAGGCAGCTGGTTCCCCAGGACAGGATGTGGGGGATACACCAGCAATCACAAATATCAACTCCCTTCCCAGCCGGCAGACACATGGAAGGATATCCTTGTTCAGCTGTGGTGGGGAATTTGCTCTAATCTTTCCAGAGACTTGGGCCACTCAGCACCGGATATGAGTGTGCATCCTCCTGAAGGGAGTGTGGTCAGGGACTGTGGCTCATCTGTTTTTATCCAGATGGAACACTGATGACCAGCCCACTGAGGCAGGACATAGAAGGGGTGCTTTCCTTTCTGGAAGGAGGGCGAAATTTGAAACAAACAGTACCTCAAAGAAGAAAGAAATCTGTTGTCCTAAAGTAAGGGAAGGAAATGACAAGCTGTTTAGCCTTTTAGGAAAAAGAAAAAAAAAAGACGACAGCATATTCCCAGAAGATCTGTAAAAGCTATACGGAGTTTTGGCAGACACCCCAGAAACAAATATGAGGGAAAGGTTTGAACTCCTCTTTATGATGAAGATCTGTTTATTTCCCTTACAAATCCTCAATTATGAATTCCTTACATAAAAGATGTCCTAAGAGACACTGAAATAATGCCCATTGCAGATTTCAGAATAAATGTGTGATCTCTGGAGACCATCTCGCAGAATGAATGTGATTTTTAGCATGAAAAATGCATGCTTGGAAAACTTTCCATCAGACCTAGCAATTTTAAAAATAAAGTAGTTCATTTAAAAAGACTTGTAAAAAGACTTGTGAATTGGAAGCTCTTTGAAAATCAAGCACCTTTTGATGGCAGCTAGGCGTCTCTGGAATAGCTTTACTTTGTGGCTAGCGTCCGTGGCTCGGCAGCACGTGCACCCACCAGAGGATGAAGAGGACCAGGTATAGTTAGAGAGGGAAGGAGGGAGGGAGAGACAGAGAGAATATTGAAACTGTTGATTAAAAAAACAATTAGCAGCATCTGGTAAAATACCTAGTTAAAATTATTGTTTAGATGTAACTTAGACAATTTCCTTTTTTTTTTTTTTAAGATTTATTTATTTATACAAGCACTGGGTACAGTCAGAAGCGCAGGAGGGTGAGAGAATTCACCAGAGCCAGAGCCGGGAACAGAACAGGCAGACTGATGAAGTACACTGCTGAGGGGAGCAGCGGGCGCAGCAGGAGAGGTCTGCGCGCCATGTGGGACCCTTGCGGCGGCCAGGGATTGAACCAGTGCTGCAGAGGCTGCAGGCAGCATTGCAGCCCAGCACTCAACCACTGCGCCCCCAAGGGAGGCCCCAATTTCCATTTCTTATATTGAGAAATGACGGGGGTTATCATTCTGGCTCCAAGTTTTTGTTATTCTATTGCAATATGGAGAGGGTTGGCATGAATTGAACCCAGAATGCCTAGGAGACCTGACCGTGATGAACTTTTATCAGCATCTACATTTCATCATTGGATAGTTGTTTAGGTTATACATTGTCAGTCTGCCCTGGCTCTCTTTAGTAGGTAATTCTTTACTACCAACACCCAGGGGCACAACTCTATTAGTACAAGTGAGTTTGTTTGTTGAGAGTGGAAAGTGACAATTATTCTACTGTCTTCGCAATTTCAACTCAGGCCTGTCCAAAAACATCCACCCCACAGAGAGATTTCACAGCCCTCCCTGGTTGTGCCCTTCAGCATCCTGGCAAAATCGGGTCCTCAGGCAGTGCTGTGAGGCTGTGCCCATCTGCAATGGGCTGTGCCCAATGGGAGGTCATGACCCAAATTAAGACACCTGAATTCAGCTCATCATTAGACCTAAGAGGACTGAACTCAGGCAGTGGATACCGGACAACTTTAAAACGCTGGAGAGAGACACAGGGTAGAGACAGGATGAAAGCAAAATGCATGAAGATGGAAGAAAACCAGTCAGAAACTAGGGTGTGATTTACACCAGCACAAAGCAAAGTGTGTTTGAGCGATGACCGTAACGCTGGCAGATGTCTGTCAGGAAACTTCTCTGCATGGAGAGATGTCAGCTCGCTGGCATCCTCATTGTTAGGTTGGTTCTTAATAAACTTCCTAACAATGGAAGGAAGTGCTAGTATTCAGAGAATGAGAGTGTGTGGAGTTGAGTAATGGCACAGGCTGATCCCGGGCAGAGCGAGTCCCCATGCTTGGCATAACATGTTTTCTCCCAGAGCGGAAAGTGGCAGAATTAGGGCCTAATAGCAGACCATAGGTTTTATATTTTTTCAACCAAAGATCCATCACCACATTCTTTGCAATCCTGCTGATCACGGTGAAGATGAGTCAACTGCCAGCTCGTTAATCATACAGTCCAATTCCTATTTATAGACACAATATGTCATTTTGTTTTGTAGAGAATGGGTGGCTTATGTCCCTATATTTCCATTCAAGAAGCCAACATCAGTCTCATTGTTCTATTTCTTTAGGAAAGGATGCTCAGGAACATTTTTTTGTTTGGGTGGTTAATGCAACAAGCCACATGTGCTTGTAGCACACAGGGTATTTCCTAAGTGAGTCTGTGCCATTTTCTTTAAATAGGCTGAGGGCAAAAACACATCTCCCTGGGCCCCTACACTGCTGCTGAAAGCAGAATCATTGTGACAGCAAATTTCCGAAACAATGCTTAGAACAAATCCTACACTCTCTCCCACTTTCAGACAAGCTATGAAAAGGCCAAGCGTGTTTAGCTATAATGACAAACGCTGTTGTCATCTTTGTAATTTTTTTTCTTTAGTTGTTTTGCTATTCCATTTTTTTTCTTCTTGAGATTGTAGGGAAGAGAGGAACAAACCCTTTGAAGTCCCACAGAAAGGACTTTGGGTGCTTTCTTTGAATTCTGAAAATATAGCCAATTGGTTTGAATTCATAGTTGCCCTCTCAAAATCTACCTGAACTCTCTGAAAATTTGTTCCCTGAAGCACACAGAGCCAAAGCAATAGAGAGGGGCATTCAGAAACTGGGAGACAATTTCAGGTTCTCACAGGGCAGAGTGAATACAATGTTCCCTGCATTCCCCTTGCAGGGGTCAGTCAGCAAGTTTAACAGGTGCAGAGCTTGTGTGAGGGGGTCAGGCTGTGGAGTGCACAGGAGGGGATCTACCAGGCTGGCTTCTGGGAGCTATGCCCTGAGCTGCCTCAACATCCCCTTTTGCAGGGGGCTGGGGGAGGCCAGCTTATCTCTCAGCAGATGTGTTCTGGGATAAGGGTCCTCACAGCCTTTCAGAGCCTCGTGACCAGGGCTCCTCCACAAATGGATTTGAGACGCTGGTCCCATAACCTTCCTAGGGCCTGAATCCCATTCCGTGCAGTATCAGGAGAAGAGGGCTGCATGTCTTTCATTCCAACGTAGGCCTCGCAGCTTGGGCACGGATGGACCGCCACCCTGAGCGTCTCTGTGGGAATATAGCTTACGGGCCTCACATGGAGAGCCCTATGTGTCATTCGTGATTTAACAGTCTCTAGCTCCAAGCCTTAAAAATCCCTTCAACTACATGGAAACTTTGTTTTTGAAAGAATAAGTGCTACCCCTGTCTTCATTTTTTAGCATCTCAAATTTCAGATACCAAATACTGGATGTCAGTAATTTTAGAGGAAATTATGAGCTCTTGTTAAATGCAGAAATCACTTTCAAAGATTACTAATAGCTTAGAACTCTTTTATCTGTTTCACATTAATAAATATTACTCAAACTCTCTGAGGGGAGAGGTTATAACTTGAAATTATAGCATGTGTACTCTCTACCAAAGTTGGGGAACTAGAAAAGGTGTTTATTCCTGAAAAATTAGCAGTGTTGTTACATGTCTCAGTGACATCACAATTTGGATACAGACAGGGTAGAAGGATGAATGAAAGATAACGAGGATGGACTCTCGTTGCAAAAGGAGCCTGTTCTGACAAGATTAACCTCTCTAGGTCTCATACCATTATGCTCAGAGTGACAGTAGTTTCAGGGACAATGTTGGTGGCAGGTATATGAGGATTGTTGGCAAAGCCTGAGATATCGTACTCTGGGAATATAGAAAGTTCTTAAAACACAGAATATTCAGAATGCTTGCTAGTTTCCTCAAATTTTTTTTTTCAAATTTAATTCCAGTAATCATTTATCATTGCCATTAGTCTTGGCAATTTTTTTTTTTTTGACTCCACAAGCTAAGGCAATGAAAGCAAAAACAAACAAGTGGGACAACATCAATCTAAGAGCTTTTGCACAGAAAAATCCATCAATGAAATGAAAAGGCAACAAACTGAATGTGAGAAAATATTGGTAAATCCTATCTGATAAAGAACTGATATCTTGACTATATAGGAAATGCATACAAGTCAATAGCAAAACAAATCAAAATAACCAAAACCCAATCTGTTTAAGAAATGGGTAGAGAATCTGAACAACTGTCTTCCCAAAGAAGACATGCTAGAAAAGATAGTCAACATCATTAATCCTCGGGGAAATGCAAATCATAATCACAATGTAATAATGTGTAAGAATGGCTGTGATCAAAAAATGGTAACAAGTGTAGGTGGAGAAAAATGCAAAAACCCTCGTACACTGTTGATGGGAATGTGAACTGGAATAGCCACTATGGAAAGCAGTATAGAGGTTCCTCAAATAATTAAAAACAATGCTACTATATGATCCAGCAATTCCACTCCTAGATATGTATCCAAAGTAAATGAAAACACTAACTTGAAAAAGATTTCTGTAGCACCCTCTTCAATGTAGCATCATTGGCAAGAGCCAAGTATTGTTTCCATATCTTGAATCTTGCAAATAATCCAAGTGTCTGTTGATGGGTGAATGGATACACTGTCTCTCTCACGCACAATGGAATATTATTTAGCCATAAAAAGAATGAAATCTTCTGAATTGGAGAAAATATGTGCACATCATATATCTGACAAGGGACTGATATCAATGATCTACAAAGAGCTTATACAACTCAACAAACACAAAACAACCCCTATCAAAAAATGCATAGAAAAGCCACACAGGCACATGCAGATGGCCAACAGACATGAACAAATGCTCACCATAACTTACCATGAGGGAAATGCAGATCAAAACCACAATGAGATACCATCACATCTGTGAGGAGGGTCCATATTAAAAAAAACACAACAAATGCTACTGAGGATGTAGAGAAAAAGGAACCCTCTTACACTGTTCGTGTGAATGTAAGCTGGTCCAGCCCCTAGGGAAAGCTATGCAGAGGTTCCTCAAAATACTAAAAATGAACCAACAATCCCACAACTAGCTATCTACCCAAAGAACACAAAAACACTGATTTGAAAGGAAACTATATTTCCCTTTATTTATGCACTTTATGCACTCCTATATTTACAGCAGCACTATTTACAATATCCAAGATACGGAAAGAACCCAAATACCCCCAAACAGATGACTGGATCAAGAAGATAGGGAACATATACACAATGGAATATTACTCAGTGATGAAAAATGGTAAACTCATGCCATTTGCAGCAACACGAATGGAGGTGGATGGGATTATACTAAGTCAGTCAGAAGGAGAAAGATAAATATCATCTGGTTTCACTTATATGCAGAATATAGAGTAACCAAACAAAAGGTCAGACAAAGACTGACTTGGAAAGCTGACCATATCACTTAGGCATTGAGGAGGGGAGAGGGAGAGGTGAAAACAGGAGAGGAAAGAGCATACTGGACTATGTCTGAGCCTCCCAGAAGGGGAGTGTGGTGGGGTTGAGCAAAGGGGAGGGAGGGTCCAGTGGAGGATTACTGGGGCTTTGGTAGTGGGTGTGGTGAAATAACATATCTGTAGAGGTGTCCACCTATACCCCTCAAACATATAAATCAACATTACCTCAATAAATGTAACTTAAAAAAATAAAACACAAGAGAACATAAGAAAATTTAGATCTTGCCATTTGTAACATGGATGGATCTCAAGGGTATCATGCTAAATGAGGTAAGACAGAGAAAGACAAATTACTGCAATCACATTTATATGTGGAATCTAAAAACACCCCTCCACACTCTCCGTTCCCCCCCAACCCCCTCCTGCCAGCTCCTACACAAAGAATAGGTTGGAGGTTGTCTGAGGTGGGAGTAGGAACGGGTAGGGAAAATGGCAGAAGGGATCAAAAGGTACAAACTTTCAGTTACAAAATCCACACAAGACAAGAAAGGGAGGGAACAACAGTTAAAACAACTGTTCTAATTGTGTTTTGAGCACCTACTGGGTGTGGAGCACTGGATTAGTGTAGAAAAAAGGATTTTTAAATCAAGGTTAGTTTCTCAAAATGCATCTTTTCTTGTAAGAAGCAGTAGGCAAAGGAGAGACAGTAACTGGCCAATAGGCTAGAGGATTACATGTATCATTTTCTGAATGAAAGGAAAAACACAGGGCCTGGCAGGTAAAATAAAAAGACGCCCTGAAGGCCCATCTGTGAGAACATGTGACTAGGAAATTCTCAACAAGCAGAGGCTGAGGACTCTAAAGGACAAAAAGGCAGCTGCAGAGATTTTTAAGCAAGGGCTAGATTTCCACATGGGGTGAGGGAAACCCTCCCTGTCAGGTGGGACCAACAGGGCTTTCCTCAAGACAAGAAAGGGAGGGAGCAATATACAGTCCTGGTGGGAGTGATTGCCAATCAGTGGGTTCTAGTAATTTCCTTTGTTGACTGCTGGGATGATTCCTGTTGCAGGCCACTCCCTCCACTGCCCATTGTCTTTCCTAAGTCCAGGGTGTGGAGGCCTCCCCTGGGGGAGCCTCGTCTTTCAAGGCCAGTCTTCAGGCTTTTATTCTCAGGGCTGGACAGAGTCCACCGCTGCTCCCCCTCTGTTAAGGGGTGGGGCTCATACCCTTCCTCTTGCTTACTGGGGCAGCAGGCAGGGTGAGGGCTGAGCGGGTCAGCACCCACAGAAGGAGCGCCTCTATCCATTCCCAACCAGCGTAGCCTGGGCCTCCTGTCACTGTTATTAAACACTTGAAAGCTGTTATATTAGGAGAAAGATGCTTGTATTAGCTATGGAGTGGGTCAAGGAGGATTTTCTTTGGCTTTTTCTCTAGTTCACTGGGTCGATTACTAATGTCAACTAATGGCAATAACAGAGATGAACCGACTTTAATGCCATGACAAACGCACTAGTCTTTTGGATGGGGGTCTCCTTGCTGACGCGTAGTGAGACGGGTTCTAACTCAGGAGGTGTGGGGTTCTGTGCACAGCCTCATCTGTAGCTGCTCTGGGTTTACAGGCTTGTATCCCTGGAGGTTGCCAGAGACGAGGGGCCCTAGTAGAAGGACCAGGACACAGGTTTAAAAGTGAGGAAACCTGGATGCTGAGATCCTGAGCAACACAGCCACCTCTGGTGTTTAGCTCTTTGGCAAGAGTGATTCTCAAACTGTGGTGCCTGGGCCGGGGGTGTCAGCATCATTTGGGGATCTGCTAGAAATGCAAGTTCTCAGGCTCACCCCAGATGTACAGACTCAGACGCCCTGGAGGTGGAGTGCAGTGGCCTGGGTCTGAACTGCCCTCCAAGTGCTTCTGGTGCAGGAGGAAATGTGAGAACCCAAGAGCTGGAAGAATCCATTCTCCCTCTGGGTATAACCCTGCCAGGCTCATAGTACCCAGGTCTTCAAGGGGAAACCTGGAAGCTCAGCAGGGATAGATCCTCCTCACCCCCATAGGGGCTGAAGGATGAGTTGGGCACATCTGTGGCTGAAGAAGGAGATCAGTGGGTGGATGAATCCAGGCCAGATTTGAGACTGAGTTTAACAGGGGTTAGAGTGTCTAGAGACCAACTCAAGATTGGCTCTGGCTGTGCCCCTGCCAGTCAGCAGGGGACCGAGTGGCTGGGACTGGAGGGGTGTGGGGTCTTAGGCTTTGAATGCAATTCTCTTTGATATAAGACAACATTCTCTACAGTGTTGACCATAAAACTCTACGCCTTAGAATTAACGATCATTTGGCTCATTGCACTGATGAAAAACTTTTGAAGAACCTGGGATGGGAAGGGGATATGGTGAACCCTACAGGGAGCTGGCGAAGGCAGATCCAGGTTTTGTGGGGCCTGAAGCCTATATAATTTTGGCGACTCTTTAAGAAAAAGAACCCAAAAATGTATTAGGTTTGCAGATTTTACCAAAACACATGGCTGGAGCCCTTGCTGGGCCTCAGAAAGGTTTGTCCAATGAGGGGCCTGGGGTGGAAGCTCCTTCAGCCCCACAGTCCAGGGCCAGGATGGGCACACATCACTCCCCTGCGCGCTGGGTCCAGACCGTGTCCTGCCACAACTGGATGCCCTGGGGCCAGAAGCTCACTGGACAGCTTTTGGCATCTCTTCCCCTGCAGCCTCTTTTTCTCTTTGATTTCATTTTGTTGTTTGCAGTTACTAAACTAGGCCATAGACATAAGTCTGCAGGCACAGGTGGGGCAAGACCTCTTGCTGTATTTCATGTCTCAGAGGCAAAGTAACACCGGCACCAAGAAGAATCAGGTTTTGGCCTAGTGGTCTGGGAGTGACCACCCTGCTCGTATTTTCCTGATATTTTCAAACAATCATTGACACCCCTCTCTGCCAATCCTGCCCCCCATTCTGCCATTCCAACCAACAGCATCGCTCCCCCTGAAGTCAGGCCAGTCTGAAAACTCCCAGGATCTCAGGCGAATTGCCTCAGGCACACAAGTGGGAGCAGGCAGTGCAAGCAGCCCGTGCAAGCAGCCCCAGTGTGGCTCAGCCTCAGGGCGCTTCCTCACTACACACCGTGGCAGCAAGACATTGCTTCCCAAAGGAGCGAGAACGTCTGGAACTTTTTAAGTCCCAAGAAGTTTACTAGGAAATGGAACGCAGCGTCGCTCGGCACCAGAGCCTGACCTTCAGCCTTCCCCAGTGTCATTCTCCTTTAATGACACACAAGTGAACCCAGCTCTGTCCTGGGAGAGGACATTCCTGGTGGCCAGCCATCAGCACTGTGCAGGTGCTGAAGGGAACCCAGAGAGACTCCTGTGACCAGCAGCCCTCCCCACACCGCCTGCCTCCACTGCTGCTTTGTTCCCGGCCTTTGATACTCTTGGCAGTTTCCTCAGATTCCCCTTTGGCTCACAACCGAGGTCTCGAAGCCAGAGCCAGCTCCTGGCGAGCCTGCTAGCTGCCCCTCAGCTGCTGCCCTGCCTTCCTCCTTCCTCAGAGCCACTCTGGGGCGGAAGCTGTGCCTCAGGAGAGCTGCTGCCACACACTCATAAAACCACCATATGATCCGGTCATCCCGCTTCCGAGTATGCATCCAAAGGAAACAAAGACACCGACTCAGACAGATCTCTGTACCCTATGCGCAAATAATTAAAAAACAATGCAAACGTGGCATTATTTCCAACATATTGCCGAGATGCAGTATCGACCGAAGTGCCAGCGATGGATGAATGGATAAAGAAAATGCATATAAACACACACAACCCAGCCGTATCGTTCAGTCATAAAAATGAAAGAGATCCTGCCACTGGTGACAATATGCACGGACCGCGAGGGCACTTAGCGACGGAAGACAAAGACGAATGCTGGGTGAGCTCACTGGTAAGTAGAACCTTAAGCAAACAAGCCCCGAGCTCAGGGTGCAGAGAGCAGACTGGTGGCTGTGGGGGCGGCTCACACACCAGAGCTGTGCTCACCTGAGGACAGGAGACTCCCGCTGCTGCCGCTGATGATCTTCCCCTTGCTCCCCATGTTGGCCAGCTTGGAGGTCTTCAGGGTTCCTGTCTCTGTCAGGTCAATGGCGATCTCGCTCAGACTTCGCGCAGCATGGATTTTAGACTAGCGTGGGAGAGGAGACGAGGTAGTGAAGGGGACATTCACCTCTGAGCAAGAATACAACCACCCCCTGGCTTGTCATCCTGAAGTTTAGCAAGTTGCTTTATCGCCCATCTTGCAGTGGTTTTTTTTTTTTTTTTTTTTTTATGACTCTGCCCCTGCCCCATCACCAAGAGCTCTGCAAGAACAGATAGAGCTGAAGCATTGTCCCAGTCTGGGCCTCCCTGGTGGCGCAAGAGGTTAAGAGGCAACCTATGAAGCTATTCAAGCCACTGTAGCATGAGTTTGATCCGTGGCCAGGGAGCTACCCACATGACATGGCAGACCTCTCCTGTCTCACCTGCTGCTCCCTCAGCAGTGTATTTCAGTCAATCCGCCTGTTCTGTTCCCCACTCTGTCTCTGGAGAGTCCTCTCACCCTCACATCTCTGGCCTGTACCCCAGTTCTTGTATGCATAAGTAAATAAATCTTTAAAAAAAAAAAAAAAAGAAGTGTCCCAGTCTGTTATTCCACGGGTTGCACTGCGCTTAAGAGCACAGGCTCTGGAGTTGGACAGACGCGGCTGGGGTCTTGGTTTTGTGAAAGTGACCTAACCTCACTGAGTCTCATTCCCAAGTATTACTCCGGGAAACTGCACCTACAGCTCCAGACTTTTGTAGGGTCAGAGGAGGGAAGGCACGTGAAAGGTTCTCTTCCCTCCCTGCTCCTCTGTCTGCTTCTCAACACATAGTGCTGATTATAATTACTTTGTGCTTAAAGGAGAAAAAAATCATCATCTTTGTGAATGATTTAAGAGATATTTGGACAAATTCATGAAGTTCCAATGAACTTGGAAGTGATATAAATCTTTCTTTTTAAAAATTTATTTATGCATACAAGAACTGGGGTACAGGCCAGAGGGTGTGGGAGGTAAGAGGATTCACCAGAGACAGACTGGGGAGCAGAACAGACAGATAGACCGAAATACACTGCTAAGGGGAGCAGCGGGTAAGACAGGAGAGGTCTGCTGCACCATGTGGGTCACCTCCCTGGCCGGGGATGGAACTCGTGCTGCAGAGGCTGCGGACGGCTTCACAGTGCTGTATCTTAACCCCTTGCGCCACCAGGGAGACTCTGATGCAAACCTCTTAAGTGGAGCGCTGTGGATGGCTCAGAGGACTGAGCTGCTCTCGCCTACAAGCACAGTGTGACCTGTGGAGAAGCCTCGGACAGCTGTTCTTTTGGGAACTCAAATCCCCCAGGCAGTGCCCGACTTGGCACTCTGCTGCTGATTTGATATCTAAATGTCTGTGCCAAAGTCTTCAGCTCAGGGAAAACTCCAGTCCATTTATTCCATGTATTAATTGGTCTGATTTGGCTGACAGTTACAGCAGGTTAGAATAATTAGAAAAGGACTGTGCATTCACAATTATATCCCGAAAGGAATTGTGTGTAGGAAAGCTTCTCTCCACTGGTAAGTGAAATGGGTCTGCATTTCCTCTCTTAGGAAATCAATATTTGTGATCATATTTAAGGCAACTGACTTCACCTATACCATGAATTTTATGAAAAACAAACATAAATGCTACTCTATGCTATATGTTGGCTAAACTTCCCAGGGCCACTGCTGTCTTGCACACATGGATAGAGCCAGGTGAGGGTCACAACCGTGAGGGTCACAACTGAAGTTTTCAGTCACTTTTGTACCTTCACATCTGGTTCATTAAGACCAGCTCCTTGCCACACACAGGAGAAAGCTGGCAGAGGGGAGCTAATGAAGGTCACAGAAGGTCACCATTGGCCTGCTCACCCTTATTTACATTGTCTCTTTGTGCCCAGGTGCCCACAAAGGCTGTCTGAAGCTCCATGACCTCACCCTTCCTCCAGCCTCCATACTGTTGCCAACACTGGTGAAAGATGATGACTTCCGGTCACTAAGCACTTCCCTGATGTCAACAAGATCCAAGTGCAAGGGGCAGAGGAAATGCTGGGACTTTGCTTGTTTTGTTCACCAGGTATGAAGGGCCTTCCTCCTCTCTCTGTCCCACTGATGCTTCCTCCACTGACCCTCAACTTTCATCCCTACATTCTGAACGAAGTCAGCTTCCTCAGGTTCAGCCTTCCCTGCTCATAAAATCCCAGCTGCCAGGCCCTTGTAAGTTCTGGCTCGCAGTGGAGAACAGGAAGTGCTTTTCAGTGCGTGTGGCCACAGCACATCAACAGTACCCATCTGGTTGAGCTTTCTCCTCTATGCAAGCCGGGAAGCACAGCCCTCTGCTCTCTTTCTTTCAGCACCACATTGTTACCAAGGCCCACGCTTCTGGTGAGGTAAGAATAACTCACAAATACACAGGCCATTCAGCATGGTGGGAAGGGCCCAGGACCCAAAGTCAGAAAGATCTAGATTGGAATCTTGGCTAATCTGAATAAATCGCTGTTTGAGCTTGATGTTCAACCTCTTTGATGCCTAGATCCCTGTTTCTATAATGGAAATCATAGAATACATATCAATGACTCGGGATAGGACTAAGTTAGAAAACAAAGGTAAAGGCCATTGGTATTGGAATGGGATATAAACTAGGGTCTGGCAGTAATTTGTTAGATGAGGTTTAATGGATTGATGACTCAACCTGTCATCTTGAGAATTTCATTAATCACAAGACCTGCCCCCTCAGCCCTGCCACACATCATTCTCAGAGGCAGAAAACAAAATATGGAAAAGGGGCCAACAGAGAGAGATCCTGCCCAAGGGAGGCTAGATCCTTAGAAGCGTTAGAGACTAACTGGCATCTGTCTAGAATGGAAACATCGCGATGACGGAATGTACAAGGAGAGAGAGCGCTACGAGGAAATGGGTTCTGACAGGAGATGCTTTTGTTTTTCAAAGACAATCTTTTGGACCAACCCAAAATGGACTGCATACTTCTGACCACACAGTTTATTATTACTCATGGGCAAGGTGTTAGCTCCCAGACCCTGCTCTCATGCTGCTTTGCTCTATGTGGACTGAAGACTAGCAGACTAGATCTGGGATGGGAGATGCGGTGGAAGAAGGAGAATTAAGAAGGAAAGATGTTTGGATTGGAGGCCAACTCAAGAAGTCCCCACTTGTAGTGTTCAGAGGGAAAGTATCTAATGTTTATTCTAAACAATTTGAGCTCTCAAATGTTTTCCTCCAAAGTCCAAGAGGCATTCCTTGGTTCCAGGCTTGGGAGGTTGCCAGGGTCCAGCTGACACTTCTGATCTTTGGGGTCAGCATGGAGAAGTTACCACTTGTAACTGGTGTCTACACAGTCTGTCATTCTCAATGAGTCACCAACCATGTGGCCTCCATCTTCTTTGGTGATGGAGTGTGTTGTGTACATGTGTGTGGAGTGAGAGTTTGAGAGAGCGAGAGAGAGAGAGAGAGAGAGAGAGAGAGAGAGAGAGAGAGAGAGAGAGAGAAGCGCACACACAAGAGCGAGCGCCTGGCAAACCCTTCTGAAATGATTTGCACAATGACCCTGAAAGAAAATTAAGTGCCAGGGGAAGAGCATGAGACTTGTTGGCTACCCACCTTCCCTGCTGACTCAAACCACTAGACCACACTTGTTTCTGGATGATAAGCATCACTTGGGAGCCTGGGCTTTGCTGCAGCACTTCAGAAAAAGGAATGGCTGGCATGGCCAGATACAGTAGTGTGAAGCAATGGCTAGTATGCCAGCCAACACTGGCTGTTCTGAAATATCTGGAAGCTTTTCGTCCCAGGCCTGTCAGCCATCACTCACCCAGAGGCCAGCCTGCCCACCGGAGATAGATCACATCACCCTTCTCTAAAGAACGGCATTCCAACAAGGAAAGGTGGTGTAATGTAATTCCTAAGGGTGATTTTATTATGTCTGATTTAATTTAAGGAACTCTTAAAGAATTTAAGCTTTATGCAAGCATTGGCCAGCGAACGGTATGATGAATTATTAATGATAATAATAAAAGATAGCATACATCTCCTAAAGCTATTTTACAGACATGTGTCATCAGGAATTCCCCTTGCTGCTCTCTAATTGGGGAAAGCAAGGCATGAGCACGAAGGAGTTGTCCAGGATCAGAGAGCTGGAGGTCAGACTCCTGAACTGGAAAACTGTTCCCTCTCCTGTCGCTGCAGGTTGGGGAACTGGTTCCTATGAGAAATGCAAGAAAAGTGGTCAGGAATGTATGTGAGCATCAAGCATCAATGTATGTGAGGAAAAGCTCGGTTGCTGGGAGTGTGTGATTTCCTTCCTTCCTCCGGGGCAGTTACAGAGCAGTCCAGCTGAAATGTCCCTATTGCTGTGGGTATTTGGTTTGGCCTCTTCAAAGATACTGTTGTTTATTATTTTTTGTGGTTTACTTGTTGCCATCCGTAGGTGCACCTATGAGCCTGCTGAATAAGCTTCTCCCACTGTAGAGCAACATCATTTTCAAAAATGGGGATTAAAGGCTTCCCCTGGTGGCGCAGGTGGTTGAGGGCCGCACTGTGAAGCTGTCTGCCAGCTCTGCAGTGCCAGTTCGATCACGGCCGGCCAGCGAGGGTCCCACATGGACCTCTCCTATTGCGCCCGCTGCTCCCCTCAGCAGTGTATTTCATCAGTCGGCCTGTTCTGTTCTGTTCCCCACTCTGTCTCTGGTGAATTCTCTCACCCTCCTGCATCTGGCCTGTACCCCGGTTTTTGTATAAATAAATAAATAGATCTTAAAAAAAATTACTATTTAAAAAAAAATGGGGATGAAGATCCCAAAGAAGAGGCCTCCTAAGTGACCCAAGAGTCTCTCTATGCAAAAAACCAGCACAGGAAGGAGAAGCACAGCAAGCGAGGCACTATTATTAGGGTGAAGTACACCTTTTCTTTCCCCTTTTAAAACTGTGGTATTGGTGCGTGTGGGGTCTGCCTGCAGGAGGAATTGGCAGCAGGTTCAGGAGGCTTGCCAGGCTCGCTATCCCTCACCATCCATTGCTGAATAATAGAGGATGGCAAAATGTCCCAAGGTTTTGACTTCCAGCTCTTCCCTCTGGAGGACATAATGACACCTGCCCATGGTCTCAACCAAAAGCATGAATCAAAACATTTTGGTTCTGTTTCTTTTGACCTAATTGGACCTCAAAGTTCTGTGCCGAAGCCCATCATGACCAGAAGAGCTGTGGAATACTCTGGTTATTCCTAGCAACAAAGATAAGCTGTTCCCATTCACCCTAGAAAATGACCCAAAAAGGGGGTCAGGAAGAGTTTTCAGTGGAGGAGGAAATGTGTTACTAAGGAGGATGGACTGCTACATGGAGAGGCCCTGACTAAACTAAATTACAACTTGAGGGATTGTTTCCTTTCTTCCCTTCCCCTTTTCTTACTATCTTTCACTTACCTGCCCCCCACTTGACCCCAGCTCTCTCTCCCACTCACCTCCCCACGCCAGGGGAAGGGCAATCTACTCCAAAGGGGAAGCTGTAAGGATCCAATAAGGCACTGATACAAAAAACCAACCTTGGGCCCAGTCATTCCAGGGTCCTGCCACCACTTCCCCTCCCAGGAACTCACACAATGGGGGAGAGCCTTCCCTGTGTGGTGGTATCTACTGGGCCAGGGGCCCAGGCTGGTCTTACTCTAGCTCCCTCTTCCACCACCCCCAGGCCAGTAGGAGCCTGAGAAAGGTGCAGGGCCCATCTTGATATGGCTCTTCACTTGAGGGGTAATGAAAGGGAGTGGCTGTGGGGGGATGCACAGGGAGGACGGGAAACAAAGTCGGGGTAACAGGGGCCAGAGTGTTGATATAAGCCCTGTGTGAACCAGGGAGACGTCATTCTCCCACCCACCAGAACACACACCACATGGGTGTCTGCACAAGGGCTGGGTCCAATCTCCTCAGAGGATGAATGTTTACCAAGGCCTGAGGCTGCAAGTCTACCTTAGGGAAGAAGTGTTACTGCTTTTTTTTCCTTCATCTTTCCAGTTTTGCATTTTTAAAAAGTGGAGCTGGCAGTTGAAAATGCCTGGAGGGTTTTCACAGCAATTATTCTAAATAGTTAAGTGGTGTCTATTAGTTGAAAAGGGTTACTTATTTTTTTTTTTTCAAAAAGAAAACAATATGCTACTGTTTAAACACCAAAAAGCACTTAACTGCTTGCTCCTAGGAGTTTCCTGAGGTTCAAAAGCACAGTTGAAATTCCTCAAAAGGGCCCTACCTGGCGGCAGGAAATGGCTAGAGAGGCTCTCTGACTGTGGTTGAGCGGGAGGCTTTTGGCCAAGTTGCATAGAGCCTGCCCTCTTGAAGAATTCATCTCATTCCCCACTCCGTAGCCCTAAAAGCAAGTCCCTACCTGTGTGTGGTGCCTTCCCACCATCCAGTTCTCAATCCCTGAACTTCAAGATCCAGACAAGGGCCCTTGGCCGAAGTAGGCCAGCGCCCAGCTTGGAGAAGTCTGATCACGGCACAGTCCTGCTCAGTCCCAGAAAGGAGCTTACCTTACTCTGCTTCCTGTCCAGATAGAACTGGTGTTGGCTGATGGCCATAGCCCAGATGGACTTGATTAATGCTGGACACGCGTACCACGTATGCACCGCTATGCCACTGTGTCCAAATGTCCTCCTTGTCACTGATGCCCTGGGAAAGCAAGAGTCAGGAGGTTAAACCAAATTTATGATGAGGGAAACCACTGTACAGACAACGGCTTTTTCTGGGAACCTACTGGGTGCCAGAAGTCCTGGTGTAAAGGTGACAGATAAGAGGGCACATATACACGTACGCACATACACAGACTTACACGGACACACACACTTGCTTTAGGAACTGGCTGGAATAGGCCTTTTTATTTTTGAAATAAAAACAGTCTCTATTTAAGGTGTGAAATGTGATGATTTGATGTACATATACTTAGTGAAATGATTACAAGTCAATTTTTTATTATTTATTTTTTTATTTATACAAGCACTGGGTATAGTCAGAAGCGCGGGAGGGTGAGAGAATTCACCAGAGCCAAAGCGGGGAACAGAACAGGCAGACTGATGAAATACACTGCTGAGGGGAGCAGCAGGCACGGCAGGAGAGGTCTGTGCGCCATGTGGGACCCTCAGCGGCGGCTGGGGATCGAACCAGCGCTGCAGAGGCTGTGGGCAGCCTCGCAGCCCAGTGCTCAACCACTGCGCCACCAGGGGAGGCCCTAGTCAAGTTATTAACATATCAATTCCTCACATAATTGTGCGTGTGAGAAGAGTCCCTGGAATCCACTGTTAGCTCATTTCTAGTATTCACTATGGTATTATTAATGCTGTACATTATTGCTCTACTTTCTCATCCTAGAGAGCTGCTACAGCTTTTTACCCTCTGACCAACATCCTCCCATTTCCCCAACCTCCCAGTTCCTGCCAGCAGTTCTACTCTCTGCTTCTATGCATTTGACTTTAGAGTCTACCTACATGTAAGTGAGGCGATGCAAGTCTTTTCTTTCTGTGTCTGACCTAGTTCACTTGGTGTAATGTCCTCAGTTCCATCTGTGGTACTGCAAGTGCAGAATCTCCTTTTTAAAGACTAAATAATATTCCATTGTATAAATACACCATAATTTATTTATTCATCTGTCAACAGACACTTAGGTTGTTTTCATATCGTGGCTATTGTAAATAGAGCTGATCTTTTGATTCACTGACTTGAGTTCAGAATCTGACCAAGTCACTGCCTTGTCTGGGTTAAGAGGGGTCATTTCAGGTCACTGAATAGTCCTCTCTGAGCTTCAGCTCCTGGCAATGGGCCAAGACAAACTTCAGAGACAGGAAAAACCCTCTGACAAGGTCCTTCACTAACCAAGCAATTCTGCCTATGGTAAAAGATGAGTACAGTTTCTTCTAATTAGCACAGGTCACGGCATCGGAGGGGATCAAGACTTATGTCCCTTTACAATATTCCTTGAAGGAGTTGGTTACCAATTTCAAGAATCTTCAGAGGCTGCAGGGTGTGAAGGATCAAGAGAGGGAAGAAAGGAGTCCAGTCAGGCCCTTCCCACCTCCTACCTCCACATTTATGGAGGAGACATGGAGCAGACATGTCTGAGTAGAGGCAAGTGGACTTTAGAAATGAAAGTGGGAAACACAGATCATAATAGAACTCAACACATGAATAAAAGGTTGGGGCTGGAAGAGCTCTATGTTCATATTCTGAGGGAAGTATACTTTATGGGCTGGACCAATCATTTTACAAGTGAAATCTGAGAATGTGCATACACGTGTGTGTGTGTGTGTGTGATTGAGAGAGAGAGAGAGAGAGAGAGGGGCAGAGAGAGAGAGAGACAGAGAGAGAGAGAGAGAGAGAGAGAGAGAGACAGAGAGGGACTGGGTGGTGTGACAGTGGGGTGAGTTTTGGGGTTTATGGTAAGTATATCAGGAGGAAAATGTGTGTTCTCAAGATTATGGAATTTAGAAGAAACCTGGGCTAGTCACTATTTGGCTTTTTTTTTTTTTTTTTTTCGCCATGGCAAATTTTCCCTTGAAGAAAATTTAAAGCCACATACTTTGGGGGCTAAGGATTTAACAGTAGGTTTTCTTCATGCCCACTTTAAGGAGAGTTTCAAATCTGGCGGTTAGTTAATGATAATGATTTTAGGCAGGGTTTTCCTCCTTTTGGTTAAAACATCAGCTAAGAAAGAAAATGCCAGTTCATGAAAGAGCACACAGTTGGAAAGAATGGAAAAGGCGCCAGAGAATGAGTGAAGAGGAAAGCCCCGCACGCTCTGTAGGTTTAAAAAGAAATTGCTACTTGAATCCACACTTTGACTCTCATAGCCATGGCAGCTCCTGGGAGAAAATTCATTTCCCCCCAAAAAAAGCTGAATTGGAAAAGAAAAGTAAGCTGGAATGCATCTGAGTGCAAGTAGTGAGCGTTGCACCAGGCCGGGCACTTAGATTTTCCAGGTAGGGCGCAGGGCAGGGGCCGGGGGTGGGGAGGCACACAGTCTACCAGGTCTGGGCAGTTCTGGGGCAGCATCTCAATCAGATGCTGGGGAGCCTCTCCTGCTCCATTATTACTTTATCTCTTCTCTGCATCTTCCCTTCAGGCTCTTCCCAGCCCCCTCATTTTTCTATTCTGCTTAAACCTTAGAAATGGGACATTTGCCAGGTGCAGAGAAGCACAGGCTCAGAGTTAGGAGGCACAGGCAGGAGAGCAAGTGCCACAGCATCAGGGATCCCTAGGGAAAGCCCCCACAGAGCAGGCTGCAGCCCTGCACCCCAGGATGCAGGCCATGCCCTCTGTCCTGACAGGCACCTCTTCCGTGCCAGGCCCTTTGAACGGGTCTTCATGGCAGGGTTCTCTCAAGCCCCTGCCATCTTGTTACCTTGGTTCAGACTCCCTTCCAGGGCTGGGGCAGGGCTGATCCCTGGGCCCTCAGGTTTGTTAATTAGGTGACTCTTCCCTGCACCAACTAAGGCAACAGCAATAGGATGCCATATTTAAGGAGCACCACCAGGCTGTGAAAAGTGTACTTCCTGCCATGCGTGAGGCAAGGTCAGGCTTTGGCTCAGCCACTGGTGTAAGCAGCTGACCCAAAGCAATTCCTCAGGCTTGCTTGGTGCATTTGCAAAAAGTGTCTTTAAAACTGGCGCAAGGGGTTAAGCACAGCACTATGAAGCTAGCCGCAGCCTCTGCAGCATGAGTTCGATCCCCGGTCAGGGAGGTAACCCACATGGCCCAGCAGACCTCTCCTATCTCCCCCGCTGCTCCCCTCAGCAGTGTATTTCAGTCAGTCTTCCTCTTCTGCTCCCCCACTCTGTCTCTGGTGAATCCTCTCAGCCCCCACACCTCTGGCCTGTACCCAGTTCTTGTATGAATAAATAAACCTTTAAAATTTAAAAAATAAAATAGGGCCTCCCCAATGGTGCAGCGGTTGAGCGCTGGGCTGCGAAGCTGCCCACAGCCTCTGCAGCGCCGGTTCCATCCCGGGCGGCCGGCGAGGGTCCCATACGGTGCGCAGACCTCTCCTGCTGTGCCCACTGCTCCCCTCAGAAGTTTATTTCGTCAGTCTGCCTGTTCTGCTCCCCGCTCTGGCTCTGGTGAATTCTCTCAGCCTCCTGTGCTTCTGACTGTACCCAGTGCTTGTATAAATAAATAAATCTTTAAAAAAAATTAAAAAATAAAACTGATGTGGACTAGGTCTCCTCCACCCTGGCCTCTCTTTGCCTCCCCTCTCCCCGCCCTGCGCACCTGCAGGCTAACAGAAGGCTACTGTCCTGGAGGGGACATGATCACACTGGACTGCCTCCACTGCCCTCTTTCACCCCACCTGACCCACATCTTCATCCCACTGAGGGGCCACTTCATGATCCTTTGAGGTTCAGCTCTCCTCACCAGCCTGGCTTCTGACGACCTGCACCTGTGAGCACTTGGGACCCCCGGGCATTGCTGGCTGCCTTGGGTATAGTGCACAGGTGTGGTACATAAGCATGGGACTCCAGGGTTCCCATTCTGCCTCTACCACCTGCCAGTTGTAAGTTTGAGCAGGTTTCCCTCATGCAGAACAGGAGTAGGACCCATTTCTCAGGCTTACTGAGACCCCCAGGAAACAGTGCGTCCCAGCGTTTAGAAGGGAGTCTGCATGTGGCAAGCACTCAACAGACAGTAAGCTCCCTCTCTGCCTGTCACCCCAATGGAGTGAGATGCTCTTTAAGGACAGAAGACCTGTCTCGGACTTCCCTCGATATTCCCACTCACCCAACAGTGCCTGGACACAGAGCTACTCCACACATGTGAGACAGTCCCGTTCCCTGTGATAGGTCAGAACCGTGCTACTGTATCCTGTGAGGTTGGGGCCCTTTCTTATATCCATGGGCCTTGGGGAAGGGAAGGGAATTCAGGGCTTCATCATAGATAGAGTCACAAGGCCCAGGAAAACACACACACACACACACACACACACTCCCTCTCTCTCTCTCTCTCTCTCTCTCTCACTCACAAATCCATACACGTACATGCAGGATTTGTCCAAGGTGTCACTCTAAGTTCCAAGAACTCCCCACAGAGCGTGGACCAGGCAGAGTCTGTCTGTCCCTTATGCTCAGCCTCTGAGATGATTAGCCTCTAGCTTTTACCCTGTCAAGTATCCCCTTTCTGTGTCTGACCCATGGTGACACGTTCATTGCCTTCTTTTTACATGTAAATTTCCCCTCCCCTCACAGCCTAAAAATCTGCTGAGACAACAGGGTTCACCTGGAAAAAGAACAGCGTGTTCCTTCTGGGCTGGAACACCATTTCAGCACCCCTCTCTCCCCCACCTGGCTTGCAGGAATGACTGACTGCTCCTCTGAGGCAGGGACTCCAGGCTGCAAGATGCTTTGCCAGACCCTGAGAAATGCTAGACAAGTGTTCTGCTTAACGCTACCAACTCCACCCACTGCAGAGACACAGAACCCCTCAAACGCTCTCCACTTCATCTGGTGGAGTAGCTGTGGGCGTGGGCAAGCCCTTCCCCTGCGGAATGGCTGTTTCACACAGATTACATGTGGGCCGAGCAGCACATCTGGGTTATCACCAGCTGCAGGACGGAGCCTACTGCACAAGCCACAGCCTCCCAGAGTGGGTGGAAGCCCTGCTCTTGCTCAGAGCACCCCGGAAGGCAGGGCAGCTTGTTTGGAGGGCTCAGGGCCATGCCAGGCCAGGGTATCCAGGGCACCCAAAACACACTGGCTCCTGGGTAGCGTCTGATCCTTTCACTGTCTTCCCAAGACTACCTTTTTGTTGTAAACCACTTTTTCCCCCCCTATTACCAAAGGCAATATATTCTTAGGTGTCATACCTGTTTTTAGCAGATTTTGCTGCCTCTTCTGGGCTGCCTACAACTCTAGCAGACAAAGAGAGGAAAAGCAGTGGGTACACACAGTCTCCAGAACCTTCCACAAAGGGCTCGCTGCATTCCAAGTCAGGACCCTATTGTTTGGCATCTGACTGAGAGAGCATTGATTTTTACACTCCTGCTCTCTGGGATAAAGTGAAGTGGAAAGAAAAAGAACTGTAGTTCTCACATCACTGACACTTTCAAATCCCAGTTCATGAAGGGAACAGATTTAGCACAACTGCTGCAGGGATCCATTCCTCCTGGTTTGGACCATCTGACCTGATGTGAAAGCCTCAGCGGTTCTGGCTCTGACAAGCCATCCTTCAGACTCTCCTCTCAGCAGAACTTCCTACTGCAACACAGTCTACTGGCCTTGTTTAATTTGGTGTCTCTTACAAAGTGCTACAAATCTTCCCTAAAACACCCAGCACGTGAAAGACAACTGTACGCATATGAGCAAGTAACGCATGTAGCAGAAGCGATGAGCATGAAATTGTTATACACACACACACACACACACACACACGCACGCACGCGCATGAGTGTTTTTGTAACATGCACGGCACGGCATGAAACAATGCTTGAACTCTTGTTCTCTAGATCCGTCTCCTCTCCCCGCCAAAACCAAAAGGAACAATGACAGCACAAAAACTGTGAAATAAGTAACATGCCCCCGCAAGCAAGGCACCCCCAGAAGGAAAGGACTTTTGGGCTTACCTGCGCGGGTCATGCACTTCCACAGAAAACTTCTTTTCTCTGAAATACAGGTTTTCCAACTGTCTCCATTGGAATATCTGGACAGAAAACAATGCGGTTTAAATTCAGGGGAGTCTGGTTCCAGCTGCAGTCCTCGCTCCGTGGCTGAACTTGTGCAGCTGGCAGTTAGTTTCCTTATCAAAGCATAGAGAGTTGTTCGTGCCTTCTTCTCTGCCCCTTACTGCACACACACACACACACACGCACACACGCACACACGCGCACACACACGCACACACACAGCTCTCCAGTTCAAAATCAGGCAATGTGGGTGTGGATTTTCCTGCAGGTTTCTTATCGGGAACAAAACAAGTTCTTTTCAAGTTGTTCCCCTTTGGCCGGCCTTTGTTGAATTCTCGAAGACAGTTCCCAGCTCGGCAGACTTTTCCCTCCAAGGAAGGGAGTGGGGGGGGAGACCCAGTCGCAGAGGCGGCCGGCGGGTGGGAGAGGGAGCGGGTGCTCTGGAGGCAGCGGTCGGTCGCCTGCTGCTGCGGCGCTGAACCAGCTTCCTCCCTCCAGTGCTGAAATGGGAAGGCGGTCAAATTCCCAGCCTCCCGTTGGGACTCCACTTCCTGCCCACTAATGTGTGAGAGCTCTGACTCGCCAGGCTGCTTCGGGAAGGCTTGGGAGGCTTCCTTGTGGAGGGCGGGGGTTGCTGACCTTATTTCGGGGCCGGCAACTCCAGATAACAATATGAGCCTGTCCTGAGCTGTGCTACTTTCTGCAGCTCAAAGAATATCCAGAGCCAGGCTGCCCGCGGGACTCGGCAGCCAGAGGCTGGCTACCAGGGACGTGCAGGGAGGGCAGAGGCGGGCTAAGTTAAGGCATTCTGAAAAGGGGGGGGGGTGAGAAGGCTCCTACTACTGCCAGTGGGGCAACCCTGTTCACTTAGAGGCTGACCACAGCATTTGGGAGTAATTGGGGCTCCAGCATTGCTCTGGGAAGGGGGAGTTCCTCTTAGATGAAAAAGAAAGTTATTTCATCTTCTGGAAAATGTCAGAGGTTAGTTATGCATGCATATGCATTATATTTATTTTTTTATTTATCTATTTGCAAACTGCATCCCCTCTATACACTGAAGTTTTGAGTTTATTTTGCCTGAGGATAAAGCAGGAATCCAGTTGTCCCTCGGCCTGGGGAGTAGCTGGTTCCTCCCTAGGGTCTTCCCTTTCTTTGCCCACTGCACTGAAGCAGAGTCATCTCACCCCACTAACTGCCCTCTTGGTATTTGCCTCTTTAAAGGTGTGATGGCAATTTTCCTGGGTGCTATTCAGGGAGGTGCTACCCCTCCCTTCCCAGGGCACTGCTAGGCAGGGTCTGGCTAAAAGATGTCACCCCCTTGTCAAAGAGGGCTAGAACAGCTGGCTGCATTCTTTTATTCTCACAACCTGCTTGGCAGAATTTTATGGGTTATTTTTTTTTTTTTTGTCTGTGTATAAGTAACAGGGAGGAGGACTAGCTCTTACCAAAGAGCCCCCTATTATCCACAGCTCAAAGCACACTTCTCTCTGCAGCTCAAGAAGGTTATACTTTTCTTTCTTCTGTAGGTTCTATTCCAAGAGAGTGCAGAGACATTTCAAGGAAACAAGTGGTCCAAAGCCCTCTACTGGCTCAATTCAGTCTAGGATTGGGTCACAGATAAAATGCCACCCTTCATTACCCAAGCCACAGGTCTGAGTTTCCCATTTCTATTCAAGCTCTGCAAAGCTAAATCCCTCGACAAAACACCCCCCAGCTTCTCTCCAACCCTCATTGTTATATATTTATAGACCTTCAACCTGAACTCAGCCACAACCAGAAAAGCACCGTAACTAACAGATTCCCAGACACAGATGTCCTATCTGCAAGTAACACACAGAACAGAGTGGCCAAGCACACAACGTCCGAATCTAGGCTCCCCTGCTTCCGATCTGTTTGACAATGGGCAGTGGATAGCGTTTTCTTCAGCCTCAATTTTCCCACCTGTAAAATGGCAACAGTGCTTCCCTCTCCCAGGCAGATCTTAGATGCAACAGATCCTCCACGAGGCATGGACAAAAGCACTCACTTTGAACCTAGGTCTTACTATGATTCCCGATTTTTCTTACTTCTCCCAAAGCCTGACAAACCAAAGAGATTAACTCCAGAACAACCAAAATCAGTCTTTCCTTACATTTCCTAACTCAAGTCCTGATAGTGGGGTTGGAAATCCTTCAGGAAGTGCAATTATTCCCTGGTCCTTCTCTCTTTTCCCTTTCCTCTGCAGGAGACAGCGGTAGACATCTGCTCTGAGGCCCGCCCTGAGCCCCAGGCCCGCACTGCAGCCCCCTTGGCTACCCTCAGGTGTGGAGCGTGAGCTGAGCTGGAAGGGCTCTGGGCTTGGTTTAATGCTCTGTGGTCTCCACCTTGAAATTCTGAGTAGGTCTTGATCAAAGGGCCCCAAAACTGTTGCTTGGCCAGGCCAGGTCTCTGGCCCCTGTTTATGCTCCTGGGCTGGGAAACACTTGGGCTAAGACTCCCAAGGAGCAAAGAGGAAAAGAGGCCCAACCTGGTGTGGGAGGCTTGGCCCTCTGTGTGAAGCCCCTCGCGCTGGTGAGGAACCTCGGAGCAAATGCTCTGAGGGGTTACTTCCCTGGCAACTCCTCCCTCCTTGCAAAACACAACACAAACTGAGACTTCCCTGTAAGTGCTCCCGGATGCTGTTTGGTGTGGAGAGCTTTGCAGCTGCCAACCAGCCCAAACAAAGCCATCTGGCTCCGCTGCAGCCTTCGTCCTGTGAACCCTGGCGGCCCCGCTCCCGGGCATCTCCCTGGGATGATGTACTGTCTGTAGACGTTTCCTAACAGGGTGCAGAGTACTGGCTTTCCCTGATGTCTGCTCCTCCATAGATGCTCTTTTCTTATTCTTTTTTGGCAAATGAAGTACTGGGAAGGGAGGGTGCAGTGAGGTAGATGGATGGATGGCTTTTCAGGACAGGGTTGTTCATGTGGGATTTTAGCAGGGTCCCAGGAACTAAAAAGGAGGCGTTCATGTGGGAACAGTGACCTGGTCCTTTTCACTTAGGGGGGCAACAGGGGTAGTCAGGCAGTCAGATGCTCCCATGAGATGGAGACAAATACTTCACCTCTCCATGGGAGGCTGGGTGTTTCTGCCTTGGAATCCTGGGCCCTACAACTTAGAGGCCCAACAGGCTACACCCTGCAGTCTGAGGCTGTTAGAGTGAAAACCAGCAAATAAACAAGACACTTGACCTTGCCAAACAGGGCACACTGCGGGGGGCAGTTGGGGGGGTTGGGGGGAGTGTGCTTCAGGACAGGGTACATGGTTTGGGGGCAGCCCCTGGTGATCTGTGCCTCTGCCTCCCCGACTCTTAGTGCAGTTATCACAGGCCCAACAGCAGGAACAGGTATCAAGGTGTGTGCCACTCCATACAAAGACTCATTAGACAATGAGAAAGGACTGAGCGAGCTCCCTTTGGATTCTGTGTAACTCTATGGCCAATTATGCCCAAGTAGCTAATTAAAAACTAAAATATATGGGCCTATCAATAATCAAAGGCTATATTAATTAACATCTATTAATAAGGCCTTTCTAATGTACTTCATCTGTGCATCTTTAAAAGGCTCTGCAAACCTCTCTTCTTTGATCTTTTAGCATCCCCCAACAAGAGTGAGTGGGGGATTTTCCTTTTGGGGAAATTGCCAAAGGCCACACAAGCCAGAGAAGGCACCAGAAATAGAAATCAAGTAATGGGCACCTGGCCCATTACTCTAGCCTCTAACTATGTTCCCTTCCACATGGGTCCACCAATTAGTGGGAACAGTTCTTACTCACCAATGGGTGGTTAACTTTATGAGTGGAATGATTTTTATAAATAAGCAGCTATGTGACTGCAAGTAGAAATATAAAACCAAATCTGTTCAGTCCTATACAATGGCTTTTCTTCCCTGTCATGAAGTAAATGAGAACAAGTATCACTTCTTCCTCTTAGAAACCTGGGTTCCTCTGGTTTTCTGCATAGGGATTCCTCAGTATTCCAGAGTTGTCCATCAAGAACAAGCCACAATAATCACAATTAAGAGAAAGTCTTAATCATCTGGGCTTGCCCAAAACAGAGACATGGTCTCACCATGTGGGCACCATGTCTGGCACTAGAGATGGACCTTAGCTTCTCACCTAGCCCAGCCTGCAGATACTAAATAATCACAGGTTCTCCCTCTCCCCTTGCTGGGCCTCAGTGTCCTAATGTATAAAACAGAAGATGGCAAATGTTTATCCAAAGAGAGTAAAGCCGAGTGGCTAATAAATCCTGCCTTTGAGCCCTGAGTGCAAGCGGGTGCATTAGTAATTAAGGGAACGGGCTGCTTACTGGATCTATTAGCTGGTCTGCTGGATCCCCGCATCCTGAGTACAGCTGACTGGCAGGGCAGAAAAGGACTTATGTCCCCTCATCCCACCCTGCAGGGCTGGACGAAGGGGCCTTGACCCATGGCACTTCCTCCAGAGCTAGTGTTTACTGAGAGCTGGTACAACATGTGGGTGGTGGGTGAGCTCTTGGAATGATGCGGAAATAAAGGCTTGAGAGGAAGCTTGTTCTAGTGGCTCAGATTCTTGACCAGGACTTCAGGGAGCCTTGTCTTCCTCTGGTCCCTGAGGCTGAGTCACCAACCTCTTAATGACCTCCTTTGAGTAACTTCCTGCTTCTCCTAGAGGGGCCATTATACAGAATTCCAGCAGCCGTCTGGCCTGGCCTCCCCCACCCACAGATAAAGCAAGCCCGTGGAGAGAGGTTTAGAGATTGGCAGAGGTTAAATAAGTAATGGATGTCGGGACCCACTCTGTGACCTCTGTCCTGAGCTCTACTACACCAGCAATCTCCCAGGATGAGCCAGAGCAAAGCAAGTGATCATTTCTTCAAAGCTCCTGGCAGTTAAATGATGCCACATGCCATCCAAACTTCAACAGGGAGTGCTCTTTTCAGAAGAATTAGACTCATAACCAGGAATGGTCTACAAGCTCAGAATACAACACACAAACTAAAATATTTCCTTAGTTTATTGCTGTTCTGTTCACTTTCTTAGAAGGACTGTCATTCACCTAATCTCTAAGTGCATTGATTCGCCCAAGAAACAAAAACGAGCTGCTATGCCTCTTTAGGACTGCAGAAGGAGATGCTGAACCCCAACTGGATGGAGTTTAATTAAAATGGGAGCTCACCAGAGAAAACCCAAACCTATGAGCTCCAAGTTTGATCAGATGAGCCCAGATAAGGACTGTTCTCCTGGAGGAACCATCCCAGGAACAACAGAAGCAAGTGTATGTTGTGAGATGAGTTGACTCTTTGGCAGAGGGTTTTTAAATTATCAGTTGCATAAACACTATATTTTACTTTATACTTGAACAGAGAAGCCAGACCTGGGGGTTTGGGGCAACATCTAATCCCCGTTTCCTTTCTAACCATTCAAGTAGTGTTGTCTACCCCTGGCCAACCTGGGCTAATAGGAACAAGGGAGGACAAGACGTCTAGTGCTTGTTTATATTTGCAAAGAGCTTATGATCTATTTGGGAAGATGAGACATACACAACATAGACTGCACATATGCCATAGTAATTAACTTTATGATGAATTTAGAATCATCTGTAGTTTGTATTGGGCTTTTAAATTTCTATTAAGATACGTCTTGTATTTGTCTCAGATAATCAATATTCATGACCATCATTTATTCTTCATCATTTTGGTTCATTATTTTTAATGAACTCCTCTTGGAAGTATAGAGGCCTCAGTTATAGTCTCCTGACTTCATAAATCTCTAATCTTAGCTTTCTTTTCTGTAAAAGGTATGGGGGTGTGTGTGTGTATGTGTGTGTGTGTGTTTGTGTGTGTGTGAGATCATTCCTGCATTGCATGCCTCGGATGAAGATCAACATTGTGCGTCCTGCGAACACCACACTGCTAGCCTTTGGACTTTTCCTACCTAGGAGAGACAATACAGATTAGGCCTGATTGAAAGCATGGACTCATCTGGCTGTGTATCTTTGACAATTCAGTTTCTCAGTGTTTAAGTTTTCTTATCTTTGAAATACTACTACTAATAACAATAGTTTTTTTTCATGGGGGCTGCTGTCTTAATGAATTTATACATATAAAATGCTTAAAATGGTACTCAGTAAGTAATTTTATTTTATTTTATTTTTTTCCCTGGAAAGTCCAGAACTCCTTCTGGCAGTTTGTTCCTTAGTACCAAGCAGCAAGATGTGGGGAAAGAACGCTTTGGACTTTAAGGTAAAGTGAATGATTTGGTAATAGCATCATTTACCTACTTTCTTCTTTCATCTAGTCTCATGTTGGTTGCAATTAGAATCATCTGAGGTGCTTTTAGACTATGAACTAGCCTGGTCCCCAATCCCAGACCAACTGGATCAGAACCTCAGGGGAGGTAGGCTCAGGGGCACAGTTTGCAAAGCTTCCCAGGTGATTCTAATATGTAACCAGCGCTCCCATCCAGGATCTTAAGTTACTCAATTACTAGCCATTGTTAAGTTCTTCTCCTACATCAGTTTACAAACATCATTGTCTGGCATGTAAGCAGAAAGACCTGTGACTACTTTGAACACATTATCAACCCAAGATACAGGTTTGGTTAAATTTCTTTAAAAGACGGTTAATATGTCACCAAGGACACTTTGGAAAATGTTTTAATTTGATTTTGTGTGATGCAAGCACAAGCCTGACCCGGTTCTCATTCCTTGCACGTGACGGGGCATTTGCTGGTTCCCTCTGGGCTCATTGCTTCCAATTCCTACCCAGCCAATTCCTGGTTCACAGCAGTTCAGACCAGTCATTTTTAACCATTTTTCTGCTATGCCTTGCCATCGTGAACATACACCCAGAGAAGAAAGCACCCCATTGTAATGTGGCTGGGTGTTGTGCGCAATGGGCTGTACTGGGAGCCAAGTGAGGCGGACCAGGTCACACAAAATTAGCTGACAGAGTTGAGTCTAAGTGTGCCCGTCAGTACCTGCCCGGAAAGAGGGTTCCCTGGCATTTCTTTTCTTTGGAAGGGGTCACATACCCAGCAAAGAAAACAATAGCTAATTCGGACCCTAATGGAA
The DNA here is from genome assembly GCF_964194135.1 of Talpa europaea. NCBI lineage: Eukaryota > Metazoa > Chordata > Mammalia > Eulipotyphla > Talpidae > Talpa > Talpa europaea. Next base: position 29,064,188 of record NC_140082.1, on the reverse strand, counting down.
TCAAGATGTTCCTCCGGTCTGCATACTCTTCCCTGTCAGCATGGGCTCTAAATTGATTTGGCTAATTCAGTGACAGATGCCCAGAGCACCCGGCCTTGACCCTTTCATGGATGGCCCCTTTTAACCCCTCGAGAACCATTTAGCTTCCTTTGCCTTACAAGCCAATACTAGGAGGAAACACAGAAAGAGGGGCAACAAGTACTTAACAGGCCTATAGAGAAACAGGCCCTTCTATTCTTTCCACTGTGCTCCATTTCCTTTCATTTTTCGCCCTAGAGGACATCCCTCTGTATGACTTTCTTCTGCATACTTGGGCTTTTCTTGCAGGAAGACTGCGCCCTAAAGCTTTGGCAAAAATAAAAAGTTAAAAGAGAAGTTCAAAGTGGTTTTCCTCTCTTAGCCTCAGCCTCCTGATGTAATTTCTTCCTCCCTCAGAGGGTGCCTCTGTGGGGGAGGGGGCTAGCATTTGAATGGCGAAGCTGGCTAGTATCTGGGTCTAGCTTTGGTTTTGCTAGCAAGGCTGTGGCCCAGTTTTGTGTGGCTTAACCTCTCCTTGCTCCAGGCTTTCCTTAAGAAAATGTCACGGTTAATTACACCTGTTCTGACTTATGTCAATATGCTGCTTCCAGAAGGAGGCAGTCTGAGAAGAATTTGGCTCATCTGGGGGAAAAATTATGATGGGCCATTAAACCTGGAAAGACAAAGACTTCTCTCTTTTTGGATTGACTTCAAGGTTTTTTTTTTTTTTTTTTTGCTTTGACTACTTTGGAGGACAGAATTGGGAAACCTGTATGTTCTCTTTTGGGGGGCAGGTCTCAGTCCACTTAGGCCTAGTAGCTCTGCACAAGAGGTGTAGCATCATAGTACAACTGATTTCCCTTGTGGAGAAAAATGATGGGGAGAGGATGGAGAATCTTCTCTACACAGAAATAACAGCACATGCACATAACTCAAACTCTACCTTAATCAAGCTAACACAAAATGTGAAACGACAATATCCTGCCCAAGAGTTATCCTGTGAAAGCAAAGCCAAAGATTAGCGAGCCAGCAAGGCCTCTCTGGGAATGACTAACAGAGGTCTGTGTGCACGTTGAAACACCAAGCACTTCAAGAGTTTGCCCATCCTGCTGTGGAGAATGAGGGGTTTGCTGACTCTGGTTTCTGTGCCAGGAGGCAGACTGCCTGCTGCTGAGGCTTCAGGTGTGAGCTCCAGGCTCTGACGCTTGGAAGCAGCTCAGGCAGTGGTGGCAGGACAGGCACCCAGCCAGGGCTCTGTGGCTTGCTTTTCAAACTCAAGCTGCTGCTGAGAACACTTGGGATCTTGTGGCTGTTCTGCAGTGGTAGCAGCAGCCAGCAAAGGTGGTGAGGCCGGGGGGCTTGCCCCAATCGAGCCTGGACTTTGTGATTAGCTAGGCTGGGGGAGGCTGAGTGGGGGGTGGGGTGGGGGTCCCTAGATTGACTTTGGTGATTTTACTCCGCGGATCCTCTCCCTGGAGCAATTTTGTACCTGCTCCACGGCTTTGTCTTCCCAAGGAAAAAAGTCTTTGAGAGGTGAGGGTTTCGGCTCTAGAATCTCTGTCTTTCCAGGGGCTCTGGTCCTACTTACAGCTCTGCTTTCTTTCCTTTTCCCCTAAAAGCTTTTGCAAGTGGGCAGGTCAATTTGGGGAACTGTGAATTTGGGGGAGGAGAGCTGAGAGCAGAGGAGGAAATGGACACTTTTACTCCACAGCCTGCTGGAAACCACTCTCACCACGGCTGTCCCTACCCGGATCTCCCAACTCCACTTCTCGGTTCCATCTGGGCTGTTCTCCCAGATACTCATATATGTGCCTCTGCCAAAGCAATTTTTTGTGTTGTCATTGTTTTTCTCACCACATTTTCCCCACCTAACTGTAAACTCTTTGAAGGTGTCTTCCTGGTACCTAGCACGATGCCTGGGGCATATCAGATACTCAATAATTTTTTCTTGGATGAGTCAATGAAGAACTGTTTGAGATATCATGGCAACCAAAGTTCTGAGAGGTTAAGTCACTTTCTCAAGGTCACGCAGATAAGTGGTAGCAGCAGCTGGTGTTTGAACCTGATTGTCTACTCCACATTCAGGCTACTTCCATGAGGAACTCCCAGAGACTGAACTTAGACAGTTTGTTAAAAATACATTTCTAAACTGCAAGGAATATGACAACAGGGAAGTGTCAGCCAGGGTCAGCCCAAGAGCCACCACCCTGGAGCCAGGGCCCTTCCTCCTCATGTGGCTCTTTCTGAGCTAAACTCGGAGCCAAAGTGAACTGGGAACCTGCACAACTCATTCTACTAGAAACTGCTTTAGTCAAATCGAGGCTCACTGTTAGGTGTGACTTGGGGCAGGTTGGACCCTCCTTGTAGGAGCCTCCAGCTCCACCTGCGGGCTGATTCTGAACTCCAGGCAGAGGGAACAGAACTGGTAGGACACCTTTCTGGCTGCACTGGGTTTAGCAGTAAACAGGATCACAGTTTCTGGAAGGTCAATTCAGCCTGGGTTTCCGTTTTAAATCACGTGCATTAAAAATGAAACATCTCAGAGCCTCCCCAATATGGCGTGGCTCAGCAGAACCAAGCTGAGGACTCTTAAGACAAAGCAAAGGTTTAGGGGATTCAACAAGAGAGTTCTCCAGTGTAACATTTCCTGCTTTTCAGAAAGAAAAGGCGTGTGGATTAATGCAACTGTTCAAAGGTCTGTAAAGCCCCAGCAACTCGCTCTTGATGTCTGACTACTCTTAGTTCTTTGGGTCCCCGTGGCCCAAGACACAAGAATAAAATTGAGGAAAAGCGCAGATAGACTGATAAGGAACCTTTTACGCTTTTCATTTTTTCCACCAAAACCCAAAGATGTACAAAGCTCTGGTGTCCCCTTTTGCTTTCTCCCCTTTATGAACGTCTCACGCACGCAGCCCTCCCGAGCCTTTTCCCACAGGAGTTACACTGTCCGTCGTCACGTCTGTGAGGCCCTGCACACACACCTGGACACGTCCTTGAAGCTGGTGGCGGGTCACCACAAGCTATTAGCCATTCTGCCCTGAGTGCTTTTACTCCGGTAGCAACTATTTGAGCATCTACCATGTGTCAGGCACACACGGTGCCAGACAGCAGGCGGATCAGTGGGGGGAAAAGAAAAAAGGCAACAGTTGTGCCCATGTGTATGAGCAGAGAGGAAGGCAAATAATAAAACTGCACAGTAAGGAAGTCAGGATGGCAGGTTCCAAGGACAACCATATGGCAGGGTAGGACAGGACTGTCACTGTTATTAAGGCAGGCCAGGGAGGCTTCGCTGAACTGACGTCTGAGTGGATACCCAAAGGAAGCTGGGGCAAAGTCTCTCGGTGACATGAAGGAACACAGCCAATACAAGGACCCAAGGCACCACATGTGTACACATGCGGACATGCACACATGCTACATGAATGCAAAAATGAAGTCAATGTCAAAAGACAACGGAATATTATTCTGTCATAAGAAGGCATGAAGTTCTGATTCATGTTGCAACAAGGATAAACCTTAAAAAACATAACTGAAAGAAGCCAGACACAAGAGGCCACAGATTATATGACATCTAGATATTACATGATGTCTAGAATAGGCAAGTCCCCAGAGACAAAAAAGTAGATACTGGGGTGCTGGAGGCTTTGGTGGTTGGGTGACGCAGGAAGCAAGCAGGAAATCCCTTGAGGACTTGCCATTGTTTGGACGGCTAAATTCTAGTTTGGATTAATCTGTGTCACAGATGGTCAAAACTTAACAGAATTACTTAAAAGTCCAAGATAAAACCCCCCAAGCCTCTAGTGAGGTCCCATCTCCATAAGAAGCCCCTTCCAAACCCCTGCATCCAGTTTGGTTCTCCTACCAGGGTCTCCTGTTGGTCCTGCAGGTGACAACTGACATCCCAGCCAGACAGCTCAGCCCATCATGGCCAAGGCACCTCGGGAAGGTGTGTTGCATAACCTTACAGTATTTCGAAGAGGAGAATGTGAGAAATCTGGCTGGTGCCCAGTTTCGTGTGGTTTTTTAAACCCCACAGCTACCAGCAACGATTCAATGCTGCGTTTAAGGAGACACACGTGTGCGCAGACGCAGTGCAGACCCACTCAGCTGTGACTCCTTATGCTTATTACAACGAGGACTGGGGCTGGTTTCCAGGCAAATGCAGGGCCTAGAGAGGCTGTCGTCAAGAGCCCCTTTACCTTCTGCCCTCTAGGTAAAAGGCTGGAACGTGAACACTCATCATGATGAGGCCAAGTCCCCAGGGCTGGGGGTGCACCATGAGGGAAGCCCTGATCACATTTATTCAATGCCAGGATAGATTTTCTAGAATTATAAGGATCAGGGATTCTACAATGATTACAAGGATTGCAAAACCCCATTTAATCACCAGAAACACCTGCTGAAGATGCTGCGCTGAAGTGAATTTTGGTTGCAGGGGTGGGAGTCTGTGATTTCACTGATTGGGGATTTCTGGACTCTCCCCACTTGTCAGTTCGGGTTTGTTCTGAGTTGTGCTGGATGTGGGTAACACCACCAACTGTATACTCAGAGCCCAGCATATGAAAGTGGGAGCACTAAGAGTTCAGGATGATCAACTCGCTAAAGCGAGCAGTGAGGAGAGTAGGAGAGGCAATAAATAAATAAGGCCAAGAGCTGTCCGCATGCCTTGGTTTGCCTGTCACACCCGAGTTTGTCTGAGGTCATGGAATAATTATTAACTACAGCCCTTTTTTCATTCTCCAAATTCTCCTGGTTTGAGTATGAGCATCCTATGGGCAGAGAAAGAAATACTGGGTGACTCTCCTCTTAAAGCTTCTGGAGTTGTCAAATTCGTAGCAACAAAGCAGAACGTTGAGTGCCAGAGGCTGGGGGTAGGGAGCCAGGGTTGTTTAATGAGGACAGAGTTTCAGTTCTGCAGGATGAAAAAGTTCCAGGTATTATGGAGTATATCCACAACAAAGTGGATATCGTAATACAGCTGAACTGGACACTTAAATATGGTTCTGGTGACAAAATTCATGGCTATTTTATCCATTTAAAGTGATGATATAATTAAAAATATTTTTAAAATTTACTATTATCTTGTAGCAGCTATTTACTGGGTGTCTGTTTAGATGACTCTAAAATACTTCCCCCTCAATTGGGCTGTAAGATGTTTAGGAAGGTGCAAAGTGAGGGAAAAGTTCTAGAGAGAGGGAGATTGCTGCGAGTTACTCTCCCAAGGGGAGGAGGAGCATGCCTTCTGCAGACCCAGAAAAAGAGGGTTCACAGGAGCACCTGGAGGGCTGGAGAGGTATCTCCTGGAGTTAGGGCCTGGCTGCACGATAAGAAGGGAGGTAATTAAGCTCCTGTCAAATGAGCGGAAGGAGATGGGGAGAAGATACAACTTTAAATCAAGTTTGGAGCTTTGGTTGTTACAAAGGACTGGGCCCTCTCTTTCCTTCATCATATTTATTTTGCTACTTAAAGTGTATGACTGCCTAGGGGTGTTCAAAAAACTCACAGATTGTATCTAGGGAAGGACACATTTTAAAGGACCTAGTGAGATACAAGCCACTTGCTCTTTGAGTGAGTCCCAGGTGGTCAGTGTCCTTGTTGGGAGAACAAAATCTTGGGTTTTAAGCCAGAAAACCCCAATCTGTTCATAAGTTACTCCTGGTCCCTGATTTTGTGAGGGAGTAGGTGGGGCTATTGGAATCTTTTCTGCAGAGATCTGGGATCCAACGATAGCATTTGGTTTTGATGTGCTGCTTTAAATTGCATCCAAGGTCAAGGAGGCCCTCAGAGTAGTGAGAATCTCCTTCTGAGAATTATTTAGAAGCTCGTCAGCCTCAAGGGGGCTGCTGACCTGTCAGGTGGGGGTTTATTTGCTTGTTATAAATAGGCTTGTACGTGACCCCAGCTAGCCACACAATCATCTGGTAGTTTATATGGCCTTCCTGGGCCTCATGTGCCTGCATGGGTGGGCAGGGCAAGAAGCTGAGATCAGGCTTGACTGTGGGATGTGCATGGACCCCAAGACCCTCATACCCCACAATAGTGGGTATGAAGCATTTGGAGAGGGGAGAAAATGTCCTTTTGTCACCACATCAGATCCAGCATGGGTTGGCTAAAGTGGAGAACTGTCAAAGGTAGACAGGACTCCACCTACTTAGAAATTGGCATTTTCTCCCTCTCCCACTTCCTTCTGGGAAAATGATGCTTTTTCACTCTCCTTATGCTCAGACCTCTTTTCTGACTTCACAATGAGTTTGCCCCTTGCTTCATTCCTCTCACCTGTTTCTATTTCAAGTTATCTCAACTCCAATATTCCCAATCATCTCTATCAACATTTTGGATGGAGACACTGAGGTCCACAGCAGTGAGTCTTGTGGCAGAACTAGGGCTGATCTGAGGTGTCCTGACTACCAAGCCAGATATCTTGCCATTACCATAGAACAGGGTGCTTGGGATGGGGGGTATGGGGATGAGGCAGGAAGGCAGTGCCCACAGGACGAAGCCAGGCCTGGAGATGAATCCCCTGCAACCCAGGGGCCACTGGGTGGGGTCAGGGCAGAGTGCATCCCCCTCCATGAAGAGGACCCCCAAACAAGGCACCCCAGCAGAGATTTGGAGCCCCCACTCTAAGGGATAATTACATTCCTCTTCTCCTGCACCTCTGCAGAGAAATTACCAGCATTAGAGTTTCCCTTTTTAAGGATTATCCACTGGAATGGGGCACTGTTCTTTTCTGTTCACAGGTCTCACCTTCCTCAAACATGACAATCTGACATCAGTGTGGTTGCTGCGGGGACAGCTTCCATAGGAGAACAATAAGACTATGAGCTGATGTCCTTGGAGGGATGGTTTACTCAGAACCAGGCTCCAAAAGGGCCTGTGGACCTGTGGGAAATGAGGTCCCCTGGATTCCCAGATCCAATGACCAAGAAAAAAATTAATCCTCTTAACAAAGAAACATTGTTTGCTCTCTGGGGCAATCCTGCCTCTCAAGCTCAGTATACAAGAGACTGTAACGATAATTGCTATGTCAAGGGCAACAGCACTTTTATCTTGGGGAACAGGGAACTCTTTGAAATGTACATATTCTAGTAGAGAAAATTAGGCTATTTCCCATGTCTTAGAGTCTCCACTTCATGATATAAAAGGAGAGGCACAGAGAGGTTAAAATAAGTAGCTTACAACTTTTTTTGAATACACACTGGAAGTGAATTAACAGTAACAAAATTCCTCTTTGGTCGAGATTTTGAGACTTATATTTGGCATTTAAGTGGATATAGAGGCCACTGGATTAAAAACATCTTTTTTTTTTTTTTTTTTTGGAGTAATTGCTCCAGGGAGGAGTCTGACTTTAACAATGAAAACAAGAAAAGTAGAATCAGAAGAATCACACAGAAAGTTCCTCTCTGCCTATACATCAGGGGCTGGGGGTCCTCACACTTCAAAGCATGTATCCCATTCACCATGAGAATGTGTGAAAACACCAAACACCCAGTCTCATCCTCAGAGTTTCTGGGTCTGCAAGGTGGGGACTGGGGAGTTTGTGTTTCTAGCTTCCTCCCAGGTAGTGTGGATGAAGCTGGTCCAAGGGCCACACTTTGAGAACCATGGAAGTAAAAGCTACTGTGCTGTACTGCCCAGCCTCCCCTTTCAGGAGTAAAGGACTTGGACCAGGAATCATCCTCAGCGCCAGACAGCCTTGCCCAAGGCCCCTTCTCTGTGACTCACCTGCATCTAAGGATTGGCTGATGGTGGGGATGGGGCTCAGTCTCCAGCCTCAGCGTGATAGCTCCAAGAGCAGACAGCATTGCAGCTCAGCCTGTCTTTTCACCTGCTCCTGCTTCCTTCCCTTTCCCCCTTGGGGTTAATCCCCAATTATGTCCTAACACACTCCTGGCACATGCATCCATCTCAGACTCTGCTTCCCAAGGAGTCTGACACGCAACACTCAGAAATAGTCACCTAAATGTCACCTCCTTGGGGAAAGACTTCTGAGTACCATCCCCCCTCCGACCCCTCCTTACTCGGATGGCCTGTCCTCATATAAGTTGTTAGTTACCCCCGGAATAACAAGCGTTTATCCTGCTTGGTTCCACTTATATGAAATTTCCTTGTAAGTAGAGTACCTAAACTTAGAGCATCGAAAAATACAGTACAATACTGCAAATATATTTTCTCTTTCTTATGACTTTCTTAATTTCATATATTCTTTAAAGATTTATTTATGCATACAAGAACTGGGGTACAGGCCAGAGGTGTAGAGGGAGAGAGGATTCACCAGAGACAGAGTGGGGCTCAGAACAGGTGGAGTGACTGAAACACACTGCTGAGGGGAGCAGGGGGCGAGACAGGAGAGGCCTGCTGCGCCATTTGGGTAGCTCCCTGGATGGGGATTGAACTCGTGCTGCAGAGGCTGCGGATAGCTTCATAGGTTGCGTTAACCCCTTGTGCCACCAGGGAGGTCCCTAATTACATATTCTTAAACTTCCTTTATTGTAAGAATACAGCATATAATGCATGTAACATACCAAATGTGTTAATCAACTCGTGTATTATCAGGAAGGTCAATGGCAGGCTATTAATACTTCAATTTGGAGGGGGTCAAAGTTATACGTGGATTTTCTACTGCATGGGGGTTGGCTCCCTTACCCTCCACATTGTTCAAGGGCCAACCATACCCTGACAAAGCACATGACAGATTTATTAATGTTGTCACTTGCCCACCTTCCCCAACTAGACTGTAGCTTTTTGAAGGCGGCCACCCTTGTCTTGTTCACTGCAGTATCTGCAGGCTCTAGTGCAGGGCCTGGCTCTCGATCAATGTTTTTTGAACAAGTCAATGAATTTCCAGGCAGGTGGTCATACTTGTATGGGGATCATCCTACCGGAGAGGATTTCATATTCAGCTCTCTCCACTAAACTTTCTAAAGCCTTAGCTCAGTGCTTCCAGATGATTATAACTCTTGTGTGCGGGAGAGATCAGGGCTCTAATACAGTGCATTACCATGGGGATCCCAAATTTCTTAGGATATAATTGATTTTTTTCTTTCTTTCTGGGAGAGTTATTTTAAAACAGCAGAACTTGGTAACTCTATGCCCCTTACCCAACCCCCATCATCCTCTGCTAGGCCTGCCCCTCAGCTTTGAGGCAGGCCCCCCTTGTTGACCCCCTGACACATACAAGCACTGAACCCTTCCAGTTCCACCCAGTGCTAAGATCTGAAGGACTGATAGAGGGCGACCCTTTGATCCAACACTGTGAAAAAGCAAAGGCTGCAAACTGCTAAGAATGCTAAATGTACTGCATGGAGCTTTTCTTCCCAGGAGTGCATAGGGTGTGGTTTCAAGGTGAATACAGGATGAGGGAGGAACCTACTCAGGGCAGTCAAGGTAGAGGGCTCAGAAACACCCAAATGTGCATCTGAACAGAAGTTGAAAAATAAGTTGGCAATGCACTTAACAGAGTGCTCATCACACTGAATAATTTAGTAGACTAACTGCACTGGGAGGGAGTTCACAGTTAATGGAATATTTCCTGTAAATAATATTTTCTCTTCCTGTCTCACCATCTCATGCAGTTCAAAAATCTTTACTAATCTGGAGAAGGGACAGTAATGCATCAATTCCCAGAGCTAAGGCCCTCACTTCTGAAATACTCTTAGGAACCATAGGAAGCTACATTAGCTGCTCAAGGACAGGTTCCTCCTCCTAATGTCTCAGAGGGGACCCCACAGTGCTCCTAATTGTGCATCTAAGTGTACATAAAAGCCCCCCTAATTGCACATCAAATAAATAAGTAAATGCTGTCTGTTGAATATGAAACAAGGATGGCCCTGCCATTCTTCCCAGTGGAGAGATTTCATTCAACATGGGCCGGGGATGGCTGTGGCTCTAAGTGATGATTTACAGGTATTGAATATTCCTTTTCAGGCGGTTTCCTGGAGTCACATGTTTTACACTATTTGTTCACTAATGCCTAAGGCCTCAGATGCAGCCTGCAGGAGGGATCTTTACTTCTACTCCCTTGGCGTCCCACTTGGGAAGAGTTCTCTGTTTAATTTATAAAGCCCCCTAATGGTCTGTCCACTGGTTTGAAGAATGTAAACCACCCCAATACAGTGCAGAAAGCAGCCCTGCTGGGTGCTGATGGTGAGCTGAATCTGGTGTGGCCCAGTCAATGCTTTTGGCCCTGGTGTTGCAAAGAAAGAGCTTTCGGACTTCCTCGGGCTTTGAGCTAAGGAATGCAAAGGCCTCCTGGAAAAAGATGGGTTTACATGACATTTTCCTGGGCCTCCCCGGTGGTGCAGCAGTTGAGCGCTGTGCTGTGAAGCTGTCCGCAGCCTCTGCAGCACTGGTTTGATTCCCAGCCAGCCAAGGAGAACCCCACATGGCTCAGCAGACCTCTCCTGCCTCGCCCACTGTTCCCCTCAGCAGTCTTTGGTCTGTTTGCCTGTTCTGCTCCCAGCTCTGGTGAATTCTCTCACCCTCCCATGCTTCTGACCTGTACCCCAGTTCTTGTATAAAATGAATAAATTTTTTAAAAAAATAAAAAAAAAGTGACATTTCCTTCAGCTTTCTTTACCTCTGCTCCCTATGAGGTTTAGCAAGTTTGTAAACAGTCGCTCTTCAATATGCTATTGATCCCTGAACAACAGGTGGGCTAGGGGCACTGAGCCCCCCCAGCTCGAAAATCCTCATATAACTTTTGACTCCCCCCAAACTAAACTACTAATAGCCTGCTGTTGACCGCAAGCCTTTTGATAATAGAAACAGTTGATTACCACTTATTTTGCAATCAGTATTAGATACCAATTTCTTACCACACGGCAAGCTGGAGAAAAGAAAATGTTATTGAGAAAATTATAAGAGAAAATAAAATACATTTGCGGCATTCTCAACTGCAAGAGGCTCAAGGGGAACCCGCTTATTTAGTGAAAACAACCTGTGGGTAGTGGGCCAGCACAGTGGAAACCGTGCCGCTCAAGGGTCAACTGTGCATCATTTGATTTTTATTCAAGAAAGAGGAAAACTCTTACTTGAACCAGCACCATCACTGCCTGAAGCCCAGGGGCTGGCCGATCTGAGGCTCATCGTCATGGAGAATCCTTGACGCAACTGACATTTATTCTTCTTTCCTTGGCCACAAATGCAAACTAAGACCAAGAGTTACCTCAAGCAACCAAATCCCCACCTGACAACATTCTTTTGTTCCCTGAAGCCAATGGGACTGAAATTCATGAACTAAAGGAGCACCTCTTACACCGGGCTCCATTTCTACAGGTGCACGCACAGGCTAAAATGGAATCTGGTGACAAGGAAAAACATAGTAAAAGAACCAAGGCAGCTACAAGATGTTTTCTTTTGCCCAATTCTTTTGCCTTCTGCTTCTCTCACCATTGCTAAACCAAGACAGTCAGACGTGGAGGTTCTGCTACCTTCATAGTCTGATGCTACTGTTAGGGGGAAAAGGATGTCCTAAAGCTAATTCCATACAGGTTTTGTGGACTCCACCCCCACCCCAGGCCAAAGCCAAAGACACTGGGAACTCCAAATCCCATCATCACCAAAGGGAAGGTGGCTGGGACCTGAGGGTGGGGTTAAGCAGCCAAGTTGGTATAAAGGCAGACACGTGGGCTTTGGGGGGGGGGTCCCCCCATTTTGGCTCTCCACCAGCTCGCAGTGTCCGGCCAGCTCTGAGAGTGACTTTGGGTTTCCAGGTCAGCGGATCGGGTAGGACGCATTAAAGACTTTATTTCCCTATTTTCTACCTGAGTTGTACATTTTCCTTATTTCCCTTTCCCTTGTAAATAAACCTTTTATTAACCTTTTGTGTGTGTCTGTAGTGGAGTATTAATAAGTCCCTTTTAAGCGCGCAGGTGAGGACCCACAGCCAGGCAACCTGTTTTATATTGGGGCTGCTCCATAACACTACCCACACGCTGCACATAAAGCTCTCAAACCATGACCAGGGGAAACAGGAGAGGTGACCTGAGACACGCACAGGGATGTTTCAGAGCCAGGGTATTTTAGTGTGAACAAAGGCATAGACATGGGGAGGCAGGCAAAGAGTGAGAGGGAAAACATCCCTGGGTGAAGGAGACAAACAGAAGCATTTACTGAGAGTTGATGCCTAACAGCTCATAAATTCTGCATCCCATCCTGGATAATGTTTGCGGTTCTGCCAGATCTTTCTAAAAGAACTTATAAGTGCACTCAAGGGCCAGTATTCTATGGCATGTGGATGTGCTGTAGATTTCAATTCTTTTAGTCCTGCTTGTTCATTTTTTTAGGGCCTGTCCAGGTTGGGAGGGGTGGTGGTAAATGTATGATTATTGCATTAGTGCTCTAAGCACTACAGCAGAGATCTACGTATGGGTCAGAGGTAAATTAAAGGGGAGTCATTAACTGGCTTTGAGCTTATGAATACATACAAAAGCTAGAATGCAGTCTCCACCTGTCTAGCTGCTGCCCCACCTGTGCCTCAAGGGCAAAGAAGCTGGTTTTTTCCCCTGACAATCAGCAGTTGCATTTGGGCGGGCCTTCAGCAAGGCTAGGAGCCCATTTGTGTACAAGATCCAGGTAGCAGATAGGGGGCATAATTAAGAGGGGTCTGAAATGTTCTTCTTTCCATCCATGGGGCACCTCATGCTGCTCCATCTCTCCCAAAGCCCCAGGATGTCAGAACGAGGATTACGCTACAAGGCGCAGTCTCTGGGACCAGAATGGCAAAGTGTACCCCAATCAGAGAACATGGCACAAGTTATGGTTCTGCCATATCTGAGCAGCCGCAAGCTCCCCTCCCTGCCCATTTTGTTTTGGTGGGCCATATGGAAGCGCTTGAGTGGATTCCCACAGCAGTCTACGGAGCTGCCCGGTTGTGTTCGCTCGCCAGAGGATGCCTCTGGGCCCTTTAGTGGAAGCGCCCAGGCTCACCCTGCCGCTGCCTCTACTTGAATGTTGGCTCCTGTAGCTGCAGAGCACGTGACACAGCCACTGTAACTGGGTCAGAGTGTCAGGGAGGCCTCTGCCTGGGCTGGCTGTGTAGCTGTTGCTGAGGAGGGCCTCTGGGTACAGAGAATTGGGTGCCACTCCCTGGTTCTGAGCACTGCTGGGGACCCTCGGAGCTCTGCCTGCCCCTGTGAAGAGGACTGGCGCTGCCTGGGGAGCCATCTCTCACTTGGGGTTCAAGCCCTGTGCTTTCAGACACCCTGGCTTTCCCTGTGCCAATGCATGGCCAGACATACCTGCCCACCCTGCTTCACCCTCCCCAGGTCTAAGTTCTGAAAGGAAGCACAGAGGGCTTTGCTCCTTCACTCTAGCTGCATGCTGAAATCGACTGTGAGGCTTTCCCTCTGTCCAGGGCTGGGTCGGAGATGAGGTGAGCAGGACTTGGGGCGACTGTGGCATCTATGCACAGGGTCATGTGAATTTCCAAATGACAGCTGAGGCTCAGAACCACTGGCCTAGTGCACTGCAGACAGACTTTGGGACTTTATATGTGACCTTGGACTGGGGGCCACGATCACCTGTGGGCATCTTGGGATTATTCACAACTCGGAGGTCAGGGAGGGCAACTTGCATTCTCAGAAACTCACAGGGATTTGCACATCACAAAGATGGACTTTTTATGGCCTTTTTATGATGTTGGATGCAGAAGAACAGGCACCCTGAGCCTTCTTGCAACTGGACATCTAAATTACAGCTCTGGTTTAGGCTCTGGTTTTGCCTGTAAGTCCCACCCCAGGTCTTAGCAGAGATGACCACCACTCGAGGCTACTGAAACTTAGGCTTTGCTTCCTCTCCTGGGCCTTTCAAAGGCTGTCCTTAATTTTATATTGTAAAAATCAATATATAGGAGTCCTATTTAAATTAGGTCGGGAGACTAGGAGAGTGCCCACACACGAGCAATCTGCACACTACCTGCCCTAACTTGCCCTGCCTCTCTGCCAGGAAGGGATGTTGCTTGCCCGCCCCAGCAGAAGGAAGAGGGAGTGCCTCTCTCATAGTAACGGCCCTTCTGGAGGTTACATAAAGGGGTGCTGCCTTTGGTTCTGGGGACATGCACGTGTGTCCTGCCATAAAGCTCCATTTTCCAAGTTGCCGTTTCGTTGTTTCTGAATAAGGCCATTTTGTTGGAGAAGTAACTACTTTTTTGTTTGCGGTCAATAGTATTCAGACTTTACTTTCATTTCTTAAAGAGGGGTTCTTACCTGATATCAGCACCAGGGCCCAAACACAGGACCTGCCCCTCCCTGTGTCTCACAGTGAATGTCCCAGTAGGGAAGTGACATCTCTGACAGCTACCGGACATGTTTCTGGTGCACCAGTGCTTCACCCTTTCCTCTTTCCATTCAGCTTCTGGTTCAGTTATGCTTTGGAAATTCTTGGTACTTGAGCTCCAGCTGAACACCCGATTGCCTGCCTGCCATGGCCACCAGGATGTCCATCGCCTCAAGCCTAAAACGCTGCACATCCCTGTCTCCTACATCCCTTGCTTCGGCTGATGGAGAGGCTGGAGAGACATTCCCGATTCCCCTTCTGCTCCTCCTGCCGCACCCTCTCCTCAATACAACTGATCATCCTTCTCCACTTTTGAAACATGAAGCTTCATTTCCCTTTTCTCCATACCCATAACTGAGTCAGTCCCAAGTATTGTCATAATGTCCTGGTTTGCAACCCACCTCCCCGCAGCTTCTGCGTGATGCTTCTGTGAGCATGAAAATCTGATATGGCAACTCCTCTGCCTCGAACATTCTGCGGCTCCTGACATCAAGGTGAAATCCTTAGTGAAGCCTGCCAGCTCTGTGAGCTGGCCTGGCCTCCTCTCCAGCTGCTCCCCTCCCCCTTGTTCCAACCCCCACAGGGCCGTGCACGTCCCCACCACACTGCTACACTCTCCATCACTGTGAGTTTGTGTGCACTGGCCTCTCAGCCTGTGTGCCTCTCCGTGCATTAGTCCACCTGCAAAACTGCTGTCCTCTCTGTGAGACCCCAGCCCGGCTTTGCTTCCTGTGAAACTCTTTCTCTCCTTCTCAAAGCCAGTTGATGACTCTCCTTTAATTCACCCCGACCCCCACACAGACCTCTGCTGTAGTACTTGGATCACTGATGCAACAATCACACATTCCAACCCCCACCCCCACATCTTCTCTCCTAAAAAAAAAAAAAAAAAGCCGGCCTTGAGGATATGATGTGTCTTTTTTATCTCAGCATCCTGTGGTCTGCCTGGCACATCACAGGAATGTAGTACACTTTTATTTTTTTTAAATAATAGACTGGAAATTCTGATGATTTGGTTGTCTCTCAATTTGTAACACAACTGCAGAATTCCAACTACCTCCTCAGAGGTCACAGAAGCATCACTTACTTTTTTTTTATATTTTTATGTTTTTTTTAAAGATTTATTTATTTATGCATATGAGAACTGGGGTACAGGCCAGAGGTGTGGCGGGTGAGAGGACTCACCAGAGACAGAGTGGGGAGCAGAACAGGCAGACTGATTGAAATACACTGCTGATGGGAGCAGCGGGTGAGACAGGAGAGGTCTGCTGAGCTGTGTGGGTAAGCTCCCTGGCCAGGGATTGAACTCGTGCTGCAGTGGCTGTGGATAGCTTCATAGGTTGCATCTTAATCCCCTGCACCACCAGGGAAGCCCCTCATTTACTTTAAATAGCAAATCAATTTGAGTAGTCAGTACTCTGAATAAACACACTGACCTTTTATCATTTTTCATTTGCAGACCTGGATAAGTTCCACAAGTGAGAGGAAATTCTTATTCAATAGCTAATTATGCCGACCTTTGGTTTTGCATTTTTCCTTAATATGAAACCCACTTTAGAGTCTCAAAGGAAAAGTTAAAATTCACTGAGCCCTTGGAGTATGTCATCCCTGCATTTTAGGTGCAGTGGGTCCTCAGATAATGTTGTTTTGCAATAACATTGATGAGAAGAAAGCCCAGACTATATTGACCAAAATGACATCACTCAAAGACCTGATTTCCTTACATGTTGTTTTGCTTAAAATCTGAGTTTCCAAGAACCTATGGATGATGTTAGCTGAGGACTCACTGCATATCAAGTGTTGTTATTCTTTTTTACACTTTAAAAGGACAGGATTATTAGGAAAAGGGCAGGAGGAGAAGGCCTTGCACAGACACAAGAGGGCAGAAATAGCTGCTGCTGCTTTGCAAAGGGAAAATATTTATGCGAAGAAATACTGCATAGTCACAGGTGGGCAGGAGAGCTACTGAATCGTCAATGTTCATTAACCCCTCCATTAGAGAAATAAAGCGACCTTTAAAATATTAGTAAAATAAATTGAACACACATGCATACTTGTTACCACGTTTTTCACCTGCTGGATTTTAATGTCCTCCACTGCCAATTACCCACGTTGGCCTAGGTCTTTTACCAAAATGGAAGTAAAGAACTGGATCTGGTCATCAGTCACCATGATTCTGTTAAAGAGTCTCGACTATTCTTGGTACTCGTAAGCAGAAAAAAAGGTCAGGCAGGTTGAAAAGAGAGGACAGTGCATATGGACGAGTAGAGGGAGTGGAGAGAAAACTGGGGAAGGCCATATGGGAAGAGGAGCAGAGGAGGAACAGGAAGGAGGAGGCAATGAGGAGAAGTAGGGACTCTGTGACCAAGAAAAACAAAGGACAAAAGAAGAACGTGAAGGCCAATTTCTGTCTTGCAGCATATGAATGGGAACTGGAGGGGTGGAGTGGGGGCAGAGAGAGGGTCATACACGCCACCCACCCACAGAGCCAGGTTCCTGCCGCATCTTTGTCGAGGCAGCGCTTCTCCATCAGCGGATCAGTGTCCTGGCTTAGAATTTAACTGACTGATCAGTGGAGTGAAAACTCCCTGCCGCAAGGATGTTTTTTCTACCCATTTAATGAAGAAGCTGGGTAAGGGCAGATGTTAACTGGATAGAGCAGGAAAGCTCAGATATGGAGTGTGGGTCTCCACCGGCTCATGGATAATGCAGCCTGGAAAGCACTCTGGAACGACACCAGGGACTTAGCTGCTTGTCTCTCCCTGCAAGTGTGGTTTTGATAGACTCCTCATCTGTCTCCCAGGGTTTGAGCTGCATGCCATCTCTCCCCTGCTCTCTGCCAGACGACCGAAATGACAGCACTTGCCTCAGAGAGATTTTTCCATTATAATTTTTCAATTTGTTCTGGTCTGAAAAATGTGTGTAAATGAAAACAGAAAATTCAAGCGCTGCGTCCCTTCGAACATTCTGTTTTGTGTTTACAGAGACTGCAGAGCCCTCTCTGCTTTCCTCTCTCTTTGGCAAGTGTCTTTATTCTTCCCAGATTTCTGGTCACTTCTAATATGCCATAAAATATTTACTGCATTTGCAGGAATGCCTTTCACTATTTTTTTTTTTTCACCTCTTTTTGACCTGTGAGCTTTTCTTTCAGCCACAGCCCTCCAAAAAAAAAAAAAAAATAAAAAAGAAAATAAAAAAAATACACACAAAAAAACCACACACAAGTCTTCGAGAGAACTCAGATCAGCCTCACTACTCAAGAGGGATGTTACTGAACTTTCCCAAGGGCACAGAACCCCTCAAAACTCTTTCACCCACCTTCTTCTCAAGGGCACAGCCAGACTTCTTACCTTAAATACTAACAGCTTAGGTTTCCTTAGTGATTGGGAAAAAGAAAATACCCAGGAACGCCTAGACTGGATTACTGCAGAGTAATTTATATACATCCAAATTAGGGGGAGTTTGTGAGCTGGGGCCCTCAGAGGGAGGGTACACACATGACTTCTCCCACTCCCTCCTGTCAGTCCAACAGTCACAAAGGAAAGGCACTCACCTTCCTGGGCTTCACCTTATCATGGTAGTCGTACTGGAAGATGCCTTTGTAGCTCAGTCCCAGCCACCACGGTATTCCCTGCTTGTCCTAGGACATCAAGAGGAGTGTCAGTAAAACGGGAGAAGAGTAACAAGATCTAGAGGGGGTTACCTGTCTCATTTCAACACAAATGAAAATGCAAATTATTCAAAACACACGGAGCCCATCCTTAACAGATGTGCCTTCATGTCTCATGATGAACAGCTATGTGACGGGGGCCCACCTCTGTCCCTAACCTGCCTGTTCCTTCCCCTTTTATGAATGAGTAGCAGATACCTCATGCTTTCTCTCCTTTTAGACTTTAGGTTTTCAACCCTGAAGCCCTCACTCACCACAAGTGGAAATCTGAGAGCTGCCCATCATTCTAATAAAAAGACGTTCTGGGCAGAGAGACCGTCATTAACTATGAGAACTGCAAGGAACTGCATGGAGACTAAAGAAGGTAACTCCTCTAAAATATATTTCTTAAGATTTTATATCTTAGAGCAGTTTTAAGTTCGCAGCAAAACTGAGAGGAATATACAGCGTTTTTCCATCTATCCTCTGCCCCCACATATGCACAGCCCCCCATTATCAACACCTCTCCGCCCCCCACCAGAGTGGTGCATGTGTTGTAATGATGGACCTACAGGGACACATCATCACCCAGAGGCCACAGCTGACATTAGGGCTCACTCTTGGTTTTAGAGATTCTATGGGTTCAGGCAAACGTGTAACGACATGCACCCACAATGACAGTATCAAGCAGCGATTTTCACTGTCCTAAGACTCCTCTGTGCTCTGCCTACTCATCCCACTCAACTCCAGCCCCTGACTACCACTGATCTTTTTTTTTTATCATCTTCTTCACAGTTTCCCGTTTTCCAGAACATCATATAGTTGGAATCATACAGCATGTAGCTTTCTCGATTGGCTTCTTTCACTTAATAAGATATAGTTAAGATTCCTCCCATTTTAATTGTTTTTTGCTTCTGATTTTTTTATCTTTTTTTATCTTTTTATATTTTATTTGATATAAATCTTACATCATTTTTCATTTGTGCACAACGATGCATTTTCATTTTGGTTATATTCCCCATACAGAGGAATTAAGATTCCTCTCATTTGAAAGACTCAATTTAAAGTGCTGAGTTGGTGTGTCTCTATTCAGGACTCCCCCACACCCACCTCTTTCCCCACCAGGCCAAAGGCAGCGCAGGCAGGCCAGGGGCTCCCCATGAGGTCCTGCTCGCCTTAAGAGGACAGCTGTGAGCCAGGCAGGGTTTTGTGACTTAAGCTGTTGGACAAATTAGCAAAATGGAAGCTTAGATGTACTGGGACTGAGAAGTTCAAAGTCCCTCTGTATTTGTTGCGCAGACAGTAAGTTGTAATTCTACATTCAAATAGGATGACTCTGAGCTGTTAATTAAAGCTCTCAAATGCTAGGATTTGATCCTGGGCATATCAAGCAGCTTTTCCTAGATTTAGCCTAATAGCCATATCTATGAATAACCTAACACACCCCATTGTAGATGTCTTGAAGGCTCATAATTGGCTTCAAGCTTTTCAAATATTTGTGAGGCATGAATTATTTCAAGGCAAGCATAAAGATAATGGACAAAAGAAATGAGCTGAATTTTTAGAAAAATTTTGGGGTATATGATTTCTTAAAGAAAACTTCTTTTAAAGGTATAATCCCCCATCTTTGGGGGATTATAGTTCAGTGATTTTGGAAAACAGAACAAGAAGCAACTCAATACACCGCAGCTTCCGAAGGAGTCAGGAACAGTCATTCTTGCACCATAAAATACAGAACCCCTGGAAACCTGAGGCCCAGACAGTGAGTCTTGTCATGATTGGTTCAGGCTTGCGTGGTTCATGTGCCCTTTTCCAAATAAGTAGGAGAACAATTATTTATGCCTAGAAATTCCAAGAGCCAAACACCCAAGTGCATTTCGCACTCTGAAAGTCACAAGCTTGCTTCTGGTCTCTAACAAACGACAGGAGAACATATTTCTAAAGGTTACTGGAAGGCAGAAGCATACATCAGAGGCAACCTTTTTCCAAGCTCCAGAAAGAAATACAATATAGGTTTACACAAGTAAAAGAGTAAATGAAGTCTCATCTCAAGCAAACCTGATTATCTACCAAAATCTACCTCTCATTGTCTTCCCACAGCTAAGACTTTAGTATGGGGAATGGGAGAAACAAGTATCCCAGATTCCTATTTTTGGGAACACAGATCTCCTTTGCTACGTATCACTATAAGATATTTCCACAGTTGAGGTTAAGTCTCACAGTTTGATTATGAAATGCTTCTCATAATACTGTCAGGGACTACTATGGGGTCCTTGTTTCCTTTATGGTAACAAGATGGCAACACCGAAATGACTGCAGTTTGCTGAGCACTGGCAGCAGTTTAGTGGCTTTTGAACAATCTAGTTTTCCTCTGGAGAATTGTGACTTTAGTGGTCACATCACAGGAAACAGCCTTCCACAAGGGTAGTCTCCTGGAAGAACTCACAAGAGATAGGAGACAATCCAAAGACCAGGTCATACTTCCCATCACAGACTACAGTATAGTTTTTTAGAAGGTCAGGGATGGTGGTTTTATGAGTCCTGTGAATGATGGAGAAGAAGGGATTAGAGGTTTCATCAGTGGGGAGAGCTTTAATAAGACATCAAGAAGAATTCAACCACTACAGGCTTTAAAAAATCCTGAATTGAGCTGCTGGGTGAGACCAGAGTGCCCATAACTGGGATCTGCAAATGTAGTTCTAGTACTTGTTTCCATTATGAAAATGCATACATCCAACTACTCAATTCAATTCTCCGTGAACATTTACTGGGTAAATATTTACTGACCATCTACTATGTGCCAGGCACCATGCTGGGTTCCAAAAATATTTAACAAAATATAACACACGGTGTTTGCCATGAAGAGACTGAAGTTTAGCAGAAGATACAGGCAATTAACTATACACTAGCGACATGCCAAGTGTTAGGCAGGCTGCCAGGAATGACACAAAGATGAGTGAAACATGCCTATGTTGTAGTCTAGAGAAATTAAAAATATAGTTGGGTGGAAACATGGGGACAGAAACTGATGGGAAAGCAAGAGACTCTCTGGTTGGCTGGTAGAACTGCTTAAGTTTAGAAGTGTTTTCTGCTCTTTTGGCAGTGACTTAAACTTTTCATGTTGGGTAAACTAAGGAAGGAAGGGAAGTTCTCTTTTCTCATCATAGAAGAGGTTACATGGGGGCATGACTATGATTTCAAAGCAGAGATCCTAGTTTGGCATTTATGGTAAGTGGATGAGAACTTAGAAAGGGGCCCATGTCACAGTGAACTGCCATCAGAGCATTTAAGAGGACTGTCCTGACTTCTTCCATGCCCTTGGACTCAAGTTGTCAGCTACTCTGTTTTTCTTTTCTAAAGTTGCCTCTGTGGCACTTGGCCACCATGAAAAACATCAATTCTGCTTTAAGTTTTTTTTCTCAACAGTATTTAGATGCAATCTTTATACTTAGAGAGACTCAGGAGTCCTCATCTCAGGATTCTTCAGAGAACAGAGGAAGTAGCAACTGATTTTATCCATTTCACTAAAGGGGAAGTGAGGTATGGAGAGGAAATGGATCAAGTCTCACTACACCAGGGGTAAAGTTCCATTGTCTCAACTCTCTGCAGCATCAAGTCCTCCCTACGAAGTCTTCCAACCTCACCCCAACCCCCCAAATCTTCAGTAAAATTAAAAAGAAAAAAAACGAGATGTGGTTTTGTCTGGTTTGGTTTTTTAGGGCATGCTTGGCAATCTTCACCAACTGAGCTCACTTACCTTCACTGCGTAATAGTGAACCCCATAGGTTGGAAGAGACTCCACGATACTCATGTAGCTGGGAAGACAACACACAGACACACAAGAGTGGTTATTTGGTGGAACTAGAATCATATCCCATTTGTGTGCGTATGAGATAATGTTTCCAGAATGTTTATTTATTGAACCATCACCCCCAGGAGACATGTCTTTCTGAGCAGAACCGATCCATCTTGACATGTGCGATGTAAACACGCACGACCACAACCTCAGGGGCTCTAAGAGGGGTCACTTACTTGACAATTGCTTGACCTCTGGTCTGGCCATTCAGTTTCTTATAGTGTTCAATTACTCGGTCTTCACTAGATTGAGAAGAAAAAGACTCTTATTACAACTGCCCAGCACCCTGCCAGCAGAAAGTGCTTCTCCTGAGCCTGAGCAACCTCATGTAAGGCTCCCAGGGGCCAACAGCTCCTGGAAAAATGATTTTTCCTGAGAGGGAATTCCAAAACTCAGTCTAAGTGAGATCCTCGGGCTATAGATTTACTGAAAAAAACAAATGTGCTTCCCACTCAGAAGATTTGCTTTCCCATTATCCTGGACATATAATTAGTGACACGATGAGAGCCCATGGTGTTGGCCCCATTCAAGAAATGATATTGGGGAAGAAGGAAAATAAGCAGCAAGCAGTTCCTCAGTTGGGAGGGACACAGAATGAGAAAAATGAAGAGGAAGCATAGAGGCAACCTTGGGGATGGCAGGGAAAGCAGCTGCAGACAGAGGGCCTCATGCCCCACCAGCTGAAGAGTCAAGTCCAAAGGCCTTGCCTTCTGACCTGGTCATGCCACCTTGGAACCTATTTCTCACTCTTCTGTCCCCTCCCTACTTTCCTCACATAGACCAGTGGGTTCCATAGCAGGAGATGATCTTGGGATGGCCCTCAAGTCCTCCTTGGTTGAGATCCTCTTAGTTATTATTATTCTTCCAGAATTGATCCAGAGCCTTCTTTCACTTACATATTCTTTGTTAGTTAGGCTATTTGTGCGCAGGGGATATAACATGGTCTACAAGCTCATTTCCTACTAATTGGGGATCATTTATGGATCTGCCAATTGCTTTGTTTCTCCTCAGTGAGTATCTCTTCATTTCAGTATTCTGAAATTGTGTGCATTTAAGATCATCTGATTCATCGCAAGAAAGTGTCTTTACAAGTTTCCAGAATGGGGTGGGGAGAGGAAGGGATGCTGGCTCATTACAAGAGGCCACTTGTAGTATCACTTCTCAGTGGAATGTTCAGGAAAGGGCAAATTAGCTAAAGTTCTCAGCTCCTACACACCATGGAAGTTCTGCTTTGAGTGTGACAAAGTCCTCTCCTGACAGAGTTCCCCAGGAGAGCCTTCTCTGGGGTGGACACCGGCCTCTCCAGTCTTTCAGATTTGTGTCCAGGATTGTTCTCGCTTCCTCCACACACATCCACTAAAGCAATGGCTGGTTGGTATGTTTCCTTCCACATGAGCTAGAATTTTGGGAGGTCTACTCTGGGAGAAAGAGCCTCTGAGTCTCTGGGGTGGGGAGATGATGACATAGTGCTGGAGCCGTGAACACAAATTAGGCTCAGGAAAAACAACAGTGAGTGTCAAAAAATACTATCAGGCAGCTGTTCAGTGGTTTCCTGACTACATAGCCCAACCACAGGGACTCATCTCCCCCGACAGCTGCAGGCATCTGCGAGCCCTGCTAGTGCTGTCTGAGGCCATCTGTGAGGCCAGGAAATCTACCTTCTCCTGCCACAGCCTGTCCTACTCCTTCTGCCCCAATTTAAACACCAGGGGCCCCACATGTGATAACACTCATTGGACTGAGAACCAAGTCATTTTGCTCTTAACCTGCTCCCACCCCATATCCGGAATTTACAGATGGCTCCCGTGCACCAAACTTTGCAGACAGTTTCCATATTTACTCAAATTTATGGCAGGGACTCAATGGCATAGCCATTAGAAACCGATGAGCCTGAGTAAAGGGAATCCTAAAACATTATTTGGAGGACACACAGTTCTTTGAAAGAAAAAGACAGCGACTAAAGCTGACCGTGCTCTGACAACATAGTGAAGCTGAATTATCTCTCTGCAGACAAGGGGCCCAGGAAAGTCACGGGAAATGCATAGGGAACAAGGGGATGGCGATATGGTCCCCTGTCTTGAAGGACAGTAACTCTGGGCTAGGGGAGGGGGTATCCCAGCACACCCCATATGGGTGGGACGGGTAGTCCAGCATTTGCAAGCCAGGCTTGAGAAGGAATCCAGGTCAGGCCTCTGTCTGGTTCTGTGGCTGTGGGCACATCTTCTAACTTCCTGCCTCAGCAGCCTCACCGATGGGAAATCACAAGGCGTGAGGAGTCTGAGCTTGCTAAACACTTGGGGAAAATTAGCAGAAGGAATGATTGCATGATTACTCAGCATTATTATGCACCTTTCACTATGTTCTAACTGCATCGTGAAACTTTCTATTTCCTCTGTTAATTACAGTCTGAATTAGTTCAGTGCGGTTCATTCATTTTACAGTTGGTGAAAGTAAGGCAGCAGGAAGCAACTCAAGTGTCCCAGACTCTCATTACCTCACAGTTGAGGACTTGGCTGGATTCTACAGCCCACTGCTGCACGCATGGGCCTGTGATACCCCCCACTCATGTGGAGGGGCTCCCTGTGTCTTTTTTTGACCTGATGGTCGCCATCCTATCTGTGGATGCCAACAAGAGTCATGCCCAAGGACAGCGGGTCCTCCCTTCAGGAATCATTGGGGCAATTTGTGGCTGAGATGTGAGGAGCAGGAAAGGGTCTTCACCAAGAAAAGATGATGCTCATCTAGTGGTGAGTGATGTTGCTCATCAGAGAGGGAAGAGCATGAACACGCTTCGTGGGTACCCACTCTCTCCTTTCTGTCATCTATAGATGCACAACAGCATTTATCTCTTTCCTGACATTTTGTTTTCTGAAAATCTAAGTAAATAAATTGCAATACAAAGCCAACCACAGTAGACAAGCATAATGAAGCAAGCTAAAAAGCCTGTCTATTTTTTAAAAGCAATGCTCTAGCAGGATGTCCATGCTGCTGGCTTGTTTGTATATACACTAGTCTGTGGAGCTTGAGGCAGCTGCTTTGAAAACATCCCTCCCTTGGTCCTGCCATCTTCCCAGTGCATTTGCACAGTGGCTTGGAGGCCTGTGGGTCTACAATAGGCCGAGGAATGTGCTGGCCTGGTCACAGATATAGGATGTTCTGGTGAGAGAGCAGTAGATGTGGATGAAGATGATGTTTATCCTGACAGAAGAGAAAGTGTGAGCATGAAGGAAGCAAACTCAGCGAGGAAGTACTGGATTCTAGAGCTATCCTCTTGCATGTCTATTTCTCCACTGTTGGTTTCCTGAAATGAATGGCTTGGAGGATATGGAATATAAATCCCAGGGGACATTAGGAATTAGGGAGGAGGTGATAGGATTCTGTGAATGAGGAAGCAGGAATGTCACTTGCCTATGTTCATGGGTGCAGAGAGTCAGGCTGGAAATTTGGAGTTTGACACATGCAGATTCAACAGATTCTGTTCTTTGAGACCAGATTATAATGATAAAAGCCACTAATTTATTGACATCTGTGTTACTAAGAGTGGCAACGAAAGAGTTTAGGGGGATAAAATTAGGGACAACAGTACACTAAAGGCACTCCCAGCCATGGGAGCTCTACCACCAAGATCACCTGGGGAAAAGTGACTTGTGGACCAGAGTTTAGTCCCCACATGACTTTGGCATCGAGACACGCCCCGCCCAAGCTGAAGAAACCTCCTGGCCACCCAAGGGCTGAGCCACTAGCCTGCTGACTAAGAAGAGTCAGGCAAGGTGAAATGTCAGTCATCCAGGCATTTTGTAAAACCTATTACAGAGGTGCTAACAATATGTTACAGTTGATCAGAATCTGCTTGATCTATGATTCTAGCCTTTTTTTCTGTTTTATAAGAGCATGACTGCTAAGCAGTCAGAGAAGCTATTAGGGAGATAGCACTGTGGTTTCCGGGGTGCTGGGGGCACTGACCGGTCCAGCAGGATTTCAACTTCCCAGGAACGCAAGTCCCATGCTGTTGTGATCAAAACCACAATCTGGGAACCTCTCAAATGCCCGATTCATTCAGAATCAGTAATTTAGGGCCCGACAGATGAACTACGGCATAATGTTACAGGGCTGCTAAATCAGGAAATGCGAAACACTGTGGGAAAATAAAAGAATCAATCTCCTCTTTACAGAAAAAAAAAAACCTGTAGTTCTCCCACATCTCAAAACCTCACACATCCTGTCATCAAATGACAAGGATTCCAAAACGAAACTTGAGCAGCACATGAAAAGATCGCCAAGGAGGCAAAGCTTCCAAAGTGAAATTTTAGAAGGTTTTTTTTTAAATAAGGAAAATGAGAAAAAGGAGGGATCTCACACATACCGCACCATTTAAATAAAGGCAGCAAACGGTTTCATGAAGTCCCAAGTCACTTAACACAATTTGGGGTGGCTCTCTGATTGGGGTCCAGTGAAGGTGGGACTGGTCCCCTGAGCCCCTGGCACATGGGGAAGGGCGGGCTCCGGGCACCACTCACCAGTAGGCCAGGGAAGGGTGCTCCTTCAGGGCCTGGGTGGGAAGCGCTGGCAGTTTCTTCAAGTCACTCCTCACCACTTCATTGCTGAAAGAGAGAGGAAGACAGAAAATGCCAGGAAACGCTCTCACCCTCCAAGGATACCACCGCATCGGGCCCCCACATCTGTTCCCTTTTAATGAAAAGTGGTGGGAGCAAAGGGTGCTTTTCTTCTACGTAATTATTTAATTCAGGACACACAACAGGCAGGGTGGGCCCTCTCTCTGGCCCAGAGAGCAGGGCAGGCCAGACTCCCTGAGGGCCCTGCACACAGAGGGGTACAGGCCCAACTCCCCACCCCCAGCAGCAGGAAGCTGGAGAGCAAAAGGTCACCGGTGTCCCCATGGGGGAGGATCCCAAGACCAGCTCCCCAGAACCCCAAGGTAAGGCACCCCAAGAAAGGAAAACCTCACTGCTTTCTCCTTGAGTCTTTTTGCCTCACTAAAATACAATGTCTGTTGTCTCTGCTTAGACTGACCACATGTTGGAGGCTGTTTTCTGAAACATGACAAACAAATAACTAGCTTTTGATGAGGCCAGGAAATAAGTTTGAAAATGTGAAGTGGATTATAGGATACTTTTTCGCCCCCCCAGACTACAGGGTTCTCAGATTTGGTGTTCTTCCAAGGCTTGATGCCTCCCAGGACACTGTGCACAGCCCTCTTTCCCACTGGGCCAGGACTGCTGGGTGTTTGTGCCCAATCTCTGTCTCCAGAGGCAATTAGTGGCACCACCCTGGGATGATTCTGGCATGTGGAGGGCGTTTCCCTTATACCGGCTGAACAAAGTGCCTGACAGTCCTGCTGGCAGAACAGAAGCTCACTCCATAGAGTCCTGCCTGGACCCCCAGTTCTGTCCAGGCTAGGACAGCAGTTGCCAGGCTACTCATACAATACAAAGTGAACACTGGCCACAAGGCCCTTGGGCATTTATACCTAAAAAGAAATGAGCTCAGGAAGGAACACTGAAGTCACAGATAGGGGGCTCCAGCGGTGTTGCAAGAGCAAACACCCCAACACTCTTGATGCTAAATGGGGGAATGTCTCCTTCCAGGAGTTTCCACCAGGCAGGAAATGCTGCCAATAGCAATGAAATCAGCAGCTACCCTTTGGATACCAACTGTCACAGGGCAAAACCATCTTAATACTTTAAGTTCATTTAGTGAGTGATAAACACATGGATGATGAATGACAGCTTAGCGGCCCCAGAGAGAGCACTGTTCAAGTGGATTAAGGAACTATTTGTCAATCCTGGCTCTCAACAACCAACCAGTAGGGAGAGTTCATATTGTTATTGTCTGAATCTCAACCAAGTACGGGAACCATTACCATCTAAGTGGTGAGGCAAGGATTTATTCACTAATAACCCATAAGTTAGGGAGTCCTTTTCTGTACGAAAGTATTGTAAAGGCTATTAAAAACAGGACAAAGCACAGTACTCACAATTTAGTGCTCACAGTTTAGCGAGGGAGGAAAGAGGGCAAATCAAAGCTCACTGACCACATAGGCAGTGTTTGATTTTATCAATGCAAACTACAAATTCAAAGGTTGAGAGGAAAGAAAGGCCTCTGTGGGCTCTGGTTACAGGCAGGCTTTGGGGAAGCAAGAAAAGGCTAGGAAAGTCATTGTTCTTCATAGTGGAATACAGGAGAGTCAGGGTGGGCAGCCACTGGAACTGGAGATCAACAGGAATGGGTGGTGTGGGGGTGGGGTGGGCAGGGGACAAGCTGAAAGGCAGGGCAGGCAATGAACTGTGGGACTTCTGATGCCAGGCTGTTAGGGTTCATGTGTACCCACAGGCAGGGGTCAGCATCCACCACAGGCTTTCACACAGGTCAGTCCTGGTGTACCGGGACATTTAATTCCCTATCAGGGAATTCAATTCTACTCACATGCTCTCTAGGCAATCTTTAGGCATAGATGAAGCAAGATTCAGCCCACCAAACACTTGAGAGTCTGCAAAGAATTTAATGAGTTTCCAGGTCTTACCTCCTCTAACTATAAATGCCCTGAAACAGGGATTCCATCCATTGATCTACCAGTGCCCAGAGTAACACCTTAAATATCAAAAGGCACATTTATGAGATGAAACTGTCAAAATTAGTAGCTAATTTGCCCAGCTGAAACTTGAGTTTGGGTTACTCACATCTAAAGTATATTTGGGGAAGGAAGTAAGTAAAGAAGGAAGGGCTCATCTTACCCACCTAACACTAGTTTGTTGGCAAACAAGGTTTCCTGATGGCACTCACAGGTTTGACTTCCTTGCTGGAGCTTGCCATAGTTCTCTAACCCCAGGGCAAGGTTACACACAAAAATAGAAGGAGAAATCACCAAGGCGTGAAGCCCGTCCAAATCCATTACATTCTGGAAAGGATCCAGGACTCATAATCCTTCCCAAAGGACAACTCTGTAGAAATGTTCTATTGCCTTTCTGCTGTCTGTAAACATCTGCAATAATTTAGAGATGGCCGGTCCTATCAAGTGATCTGGCCACACAAGTCAGAGAGCTGCCCTAATGGAAGCCCTGGTCACTCTACTTGTAGAGACCTGGGAAGCTATAACCTAACAAATGTGCTAAAAGTCTCCAGCTCCTTCCCACTGTGTCCTCCACATGGACGTTTCTTGCAAATTCAGTTAACCTGATAAATGCCAACTTCTGAAAAGTTCATGCTCCAACAGTGGCCATGCTTCATTTTTAGAAAAAGAAAAGTCATCTCTTAGAGAGTTACTTGCTAAACTGACTCTAAAATGCAAATCTTCATATTTTGACTATTAACCAGACATTGTGAAAAACTTTTAGGCAGTGTGTTTAGTGTTGCCAGCAAAAAGGTGATCCCTCAACGCCAGGTGATCTCTAATTTAGGGGGCTTTTGAGATGCTGTGCCCCTTTGCTACATGCTCAGGAAACATGGCAAGTTTGAATGATCTACCTCAGAAAACAAAGATTTCTAGTAATTCATCCAATAGGGAATTTCCATAAATGAACAGCAATGACAAATTTAACTAAGACACCGTGAAATGCAAAAAGTGAAATTTAAATTTGGCAGGTTTAGCAAAATTCCCAAGGTCTGTTTTCCTTTACATAAAAAGAGAGTTTGCCTTTCAGGAGAGTCCTCGCCAGTCAAACAAGAAGCCCATAATTTATCGGGCAAATATCACACAACAGAATATGCTTAACGTGGAAGAATTCTTACCAAAACCAGTGGTTTTGATCTGCAATGGTGGGAAACCAATAAAGCACTAAACCCAGAATGTTATCCCAGAGCAACATAAAACCTGGACCTGAAATTCACAAATGGGAATAAGAAGGTAGAGTCATCTTAACTCTTCCATGTTTTATTAGCATATTGTGAAGGTAAAGTTTCTCCAGGAGAGGGATTTTATAAGTAAAAATCTTAAAAGTTCTAAGAAACATACTGTTTTTAACTTATTTGGTGACAATGATTAGCCCTTCTCTCTCCTACTTGATGTGAATATCCACCTTCCAGAGGAGTGTTAGATCATAACGCAGGGGTCCCACCCAGGGTATAAAGGAATACCATGACCACCATCTAAAACCTACAAAGTTTTAAATTTGAAAACACTGAGACCCTAGTGTTTCATGGCTGCATTGTGGGTCTGTATTACTATATTCAAGGGAACAATGAATCTAGAAAACTCTGAGATTGTTCTTCCTAGCTCATCTTTATAAACCATGTTAGAAGCAATTTCTTTCCTTTTGTTTTCTTTTCCTTCTTCCCTCTACCTTTTTTTTTGTGTGTGTGTGTGTGACCCAAGATAAAATTGGGTAACAACAAAGAAAATAAGAAGATTGGCTGGCACTCATCCCTATCACCTACTTTCCTTCAGGGGATGATGTCAGCCATTGTGTGCCCGTTTGCAGACACAAGGGAAGTACCTGGAATACCTTAAGCCTCTCCAGCACAGGATTTTGGATTCTGGGCATGTGTCATGGATAAACATGTCATATTAATTTCCTATATTACAAAGGGGCAAAAGTACAAATATTTTTATGAATTACATGCCTTTATTTTTGATGCTAATTGCTAACTTACCTAAGACTTTTTCCTTTATTACTGAGTTTGGTTTCCTAGGGTGATATGAAAGTTTTATGAATTTCTGACTTACTGGTAAATTTGTGAAGTTCAAAATAAGCTAAATATTTTATAAGCCAATAATTTAAGACAATAATATTATTCCAACAGCACAAGAAGAAACAATTGATTAATTCTCTGCAATGTCATCCTCTAGATTGGAAACCTCACCTCTGATAAATGAACATATTGTCATAGCCATGAAGAGTTCCACTATTCACAAGGTCAGCTCAAAATATGATATATTAAATAACTGTTTAACAAAAGAGACACACTGTCATAACATAAAATTTCCTCTTTACTTTATATCTAAACAAGTCTCAGAATTTAAAGAATCTATTCCTGCAAATGCCCCAATCTGAATACTTTTCTATGCTTTGCAAATGTGAATTACACACTTGGAAAGTTCAGTAAAATGGACTTTTGTGCACAAGACAAGCTTTTTGTAACAATTTATAACTTTTCCACTTGAACATTTTGTTTCAAAATTTCAGGTTCTGTTTCTTTCCAAAGGTCTTGCTGCTTGACAGATTCCAGCTGCTTCTCCCTCAGTGTCTTCTTTAAATCATGAGAAAACAACAGAGTCCCCTCCCCTGTTTTGTTTATTGTAAAATAATATATGAGAATTATAAACATTTTAATTCTTCCCACAAAAACTCTTCTGTGGGCTCACAGATCGTTTCATGTTTAATGGATGCCTTTTTTTTAAAGGACATTTCCAAAGGGAAAATGTGCATATGTTGGTTACTGTTAGGTTATATAAATTGTATTCCAATACATTGACTATTCTGAGCACAACTATCTGAGTATTTTCTACTAATCATCTGAAAGTCTCACCCAATCTATTTCTTTTACTATGAGATTAGTGTTAGCTGTTTTCCTTCAAGAGACTAATTAAAAAAATTATAGGAAAATATACCCCAAATGATCAAATGTTCTAATGATTTAAAACTGAGCTTTGCATAGTAGTAAAACCACTTATATAAGTGCAAAATAATGAGGCTAGCACCCTCGAAATTGTGATTTACAGACTGCTGCTTCAGATTAATCAGCTCTCTGTGCTGTCAGTTAGCTGGGCAAGAAAATGATGTCATCTTTAAAAGATAACCATCTATACAAATGTTTATATTACTATAGAAGTCTTTTAGAAGAAAATTAGCTCTTTGTCTTCTTTTCCTGATGATCAGAAATTCTTGCTTTAACTTATGATTGCCTAAGAGGTAGCTTCTAGTCTGATGAAAGAGGCTACCAACCTGGAATTTTCAGATACCAATAAACCAAGACTTGTAGACATGAATTCACAAATGCTCTTTAAAAAGGCAGAGCAGCTTCTAAGGTACAAAAAACCAACAGGGCATTTTTTTTTTTTTTTTTTGAGGGGAGGAGGTCATAGAAGTTTCATTTTATCTTTCCAAACTAGTGAACACATGGTCCCATGGCTTACAGAAGATAAAAATATTCAAAGGTCTTCTCTGTTCCTTGCCACTAACTGCTCTTAGAGACTTCAGAACATGTCATCTGTGGAATTTTAAGGAAAAATTTCAGCACAAATAAATACTCCAACTGCCCATCTAAAATGGAGGTGAAAATCCCCAGATACTGAGAAGCTGCTATTTGTTTCTATTGAGTCATGAATTGTTCTATTTATGAAAGCATTAGAAGAAGAGAGAATAAGAAAACTATAGGCTGATAACTCAGTAAAATTTCTTATCAAGCACTGAACTTTGATAAACTGATACTTTCTCATTTGGAGAAATACAGATGCCACAGAAACTGACCCCTAAGTATTCAATCACAACTTAGCTTCTTTTCCTTTGGTTGTTGTGTTTCTTTGGAATAGAGAGCCTGTAGACTTAGGGTGTCCTGCTGTCGCCCCTCTGTACATGATGGGCTTTGCTGAACAGCAAGCAAACGTGGCCCCTGAATCTCTACAAGGAATAGCCTTAATAGCAGCTTCTTTCAGGGGCTGTTTGCTTACTGGTCCTAATAAATCTCATGCTGGTAGATCCCTGTTTCAGTGATTAGTATCAATATATCCAGTTCTCTGTAACAAAGATGTTTCCAGATCCCCACAGAAAACTCAGAGTAATAAGAGTTTTACTGATCGGGGTAATAAATTTTATTAGCAAAAAATTCTATTTAACAGATGGTTTTTACTAGTCCCTCTTAATGTATGGATGATGCTTTATAGCAAAGATAGTATGATTTGGGTATTTGTGTGAGTCAGCATTCTTTAATTCATCCATTTGGCAGAAGGTCATTTAAAATGACTTTTTCCCTTTCTTTTTTGATGATATACTTTCAGACATATCAGAAGTGTTAAAGAAAGTGAGAAGTGAAGTGATTCTCATAACCAGGGTAGGGAGATTGGTTACTAGAGTTTTCCATTAAGGACTATTAGGAAAAAAAACCCCTAAAATCAGATTCTTGTAAATTATACCTCTTGTAAGTTAGCACAGGGTAGTAATAAGTCTTTTATTAAATTGACCTAGACTGTAATGACACAATTTAGATGTCCTATTCAGTTGATTAAATGAGGTGTTCCCTGAACTGACCTTTTTTTAAAGAAGAGAATACTGCTTTTCAACAATCACCCAAGATTTGTTTTTTAGCTTTTTAAATAAGAAATGTCAGTGTCCTGCTCTCAAACCATTGCAGCGTTTGGGATGAATAAAAGGTGTATAAATCACAAAAAATGTGTGTTAGCTGACTAATGTTTACCAGTGATAATCAACTGAGAATTCTTGTTTTTAAACTGCATTGACTCTTCTCAACCAAATATTTATCTAACTGCCATAGTCAATAATTCTTAGGCTACTCAATTGTTTTCAAACAAAAATGTCAACTGTGCTGATTTCCTGATTGTCCATGAACATTTTTTTTACATACATATAACACATCAGGAAAGGAAACAGGACAACTCCATGCTGTGCTAAGGAAAATAATTTGAATGAAAAAATATTATCTTTAGATAAGACTATTTCCTCGACTATGAATGATATCTTACCAATTTGTTCAGCATATGCTAGAATATAAATGTGTGTGACATATATTTCTTCCTATCATGGATAATACTTCTTATCTATCAACGCCTCAATCACCACCCCCATATGAACCCAACATGTCATTGTAAAGTTCAATAAGACAAGAAAGTAAGCATTTCCATTAAGTGGAAAGAAGAGGGAGTTGTGTAAGAATGAACTTCTAGGGGGTTGCTGAGAAAAATGAGAGCCCCAAGAAAAAACAGAACAGTCTGCAAGTTTCATGAGAAACTTATGATTCTGGGTGGTTCTTTATAGTTCTCTTTTTACTAAAGTATCAGCACTTTTGACTTCTCCCTTTTATAAAAATAACCCTTTTCTTTTGTACTTAAAGGAATTTTCTCCCAGAAATTGTAGATTTATAAATACTCATGCCACATAACTGTAATTTGTATATATTCATTAAAATGTACATTGATAGGATAGTAACATTCTGGGGAAAATAGCCTTTTAGGAAGTTATAGATTCAGGACCCTCAGGCTATGAAAGAGTTACTTTGCCTTTTGTGTGCAACCATTAATTTAAAAGGATCTTTGATCTTCTAGCATCTAAAATATCTTAGAATTAAGCCCAGGACGTGTGTTACACAGGTTCCTTCCTCAGCGTTCTATATGCTTTGAGCTTACATTTTATTAATGTTCAAGAAAATGTATTGTATCAGCATATAATATATGTGTATCTGACTTACATATATACAAGTCAAAGCCTTTCTGTTAAATACAGCCAAGGTTGTACAGTAATGCATTCATTATTAATACAGTAAAAAAATAACTTTTAATAACACTAAATTATGAAAATGAAACATCAAAAATGCCTAATGTTCAGCCACCAAACTAAATGTGGTCCACTTTAAGGTTTTGGGATATTCCCCGATATAAATGGGAAGAGACACAAACAAGGAATTTATAATTACTGCTATTATCCCAATAAACTCTAGGCCACTCAAGCACACTGGCCACAGGCTTGCAGCAGAAAATGGGAACCTGAAGTCATAGATCACCTCCACCTTCCATGATGTGAGTTTTATGCTGGGAGATAAACTGACCTTTTGGCTAAGGTGTCTGACCTCTCCTTCCCCTGACAGCTATTTCTCTCTCCAGACAGCTGCTGTTACAAACAAACTGCTAGGCAGCACTTTGACAAATGAAGCTCAACCAGGATTCTTTGTTTCTGTGAGGCCAACAGGCAGGCATTCCACAGGCTCATTAGGGGACTGTGAATTACTGCCAGGCTAGGCCTGCTCTTTCTCCTCCCTGCAATTCCAGTGGCCACACATTCCCATGATCTGCGGGGGCAAGATTATGCTGTCCACAGTTCACATTCCATCTTGTCAGGGTCCTCTCAAAAATAAATAATATTTATAGCAGAATCAGAGCTGGTGAAAGAAAATGGGGAAAGAAATCTCTTCATGAAATATAGACTTGACAATAGAATCCACTGGATCTGTGGTTGTTAAACCACTCTCCCAGGACTTCAGAAATCTTTGTAAGCAGACATTGTGCCAGCATTTATCAAAACCCCAAGTCCAAGGCCACATGAAGAACATAAAAAAGTTACCAAAAACCATGTAACAAAGTATTTCTACAGCCTGAGAATGTTTCATTCAATAGTCACTGAAGAGTTGCCAGTGACCTGGTGTTCAAGGCCTTCTGCTAAGTTTCTGTTAAAAAAAGCCCGAGTCAAAAAATGCCAATTATCTACTTCTGCTTTATATCAACAACTTGGGAAACCCAAATAAAAAAAAAGCTGACGGTTCTTCATGCAAATATTCAAACCGTGCTGAAGGGACTATATCTTAGAATCAATGGTCAGCAAACTAGGACCTACTGGCTGGACCTGGCCTTCTGTATGTTTCTCTGGCCCGTGATCTAAAAATGGCTTTCACATTTTAAAATGAAAAAAATTTTAATTTTTACTGTTTTAATAATTTTCTCTTGGAAAAAACTCAAGAGAAGAATGTTTTGTGACACATGAAATTTTACATAAATTCATGTTTCAGAGCTGATCAAGTTTTACTGGGACACGGCCACTCTGATTCATTCCCCTATGGCCTGTGGGGCTGGGAGGGAGAGCTGAGTGGCTGCAATAGACACTGTGAGGCCTACAAAACCTGAGATGCTTAATTTCTGGCCCTTGAGAGAAAACGTGTGCCTACTGTTGTTTTAGATTGTAAAATAACCGTTTGCTTTTGCTGAGATATCTGAGTGAGAACATATACCCCAGGCTTTGTTAGGAAGCCTTATAAACGCATGGGGACTGCAAAAAAGGGAAGCAATGAAGACCTGAAAAATCAGTCAATTCATGAACTTGACAGTGCTAGACAAGCAGAGGTAGGCCACCAACTGGAATCACTCGCATGGCACTTCCAGATCAAATCCTTCAGAGCATGAAAAACATCCATGTTCTTTGATGGCATGGAGGTAGAATTGATGTTTCTTTTTAATACCAATTTTTCTAATTTCCAACACTGTCTTCCTATACATGTGATTTGCTCTTTTTTGCCTCTAGCCCTCGATTCTCAAGAAGGAACTAGTCAGTCTTTCTCAGGGAAAAGGCGTAAAACAGAATCGCAGGAAAAGGTGTGACTTGAGCAGCCAGTCCTGAGAGTTGATGGCTACCACCCTTCGGCCTGTGAATCTCCAGGAATGACCCTGTGAAAATGAGAGGGAACTCAGCCGTGCTGCCAACAGGCTGTGCTGAGTGAAATGAATGACAAGACAGAAGCCCACTCATCAGTCATTAAAGCAGTCACTGGATTCCAGTGGTTACACCTGTCTGCATTCTCTCCAACACAAGATTCAGAAAAGGGAAGGAAAGGACCAGTGGGAAATTAGTGCTGTAACACTTTCATGAAGGAATCTCCCTCTGGGATGGCATTTTGTCCCTTGATGTTTGGAACTAAAATGTGAAAGGAAAAAGATGTCCACCTCTGTGTTAGAACTGCCTGGTTGCCTGCATCTAGATTCACACAACACTGGTGATTCACAACTCACCTGGGCAACCGGACACACCTCAATACAGTGGCAACCTGTACCACTGGGATCCCAGCTCAGCCTTCTAGAAACCTCTAGGCTTTTCATTTAGCACAGGTTATCCTCTTTGCTATTCTATTGTTTTTCCCTGCCTGAAGTATCTGTTTCACTTGACAAGTTGAGATTAGGAACTCATTATTAACAAGTAACATTGTTTTCCCACAAAGGGCAGACAGAATTTTTTTTTTTCCCATAGAGATGCAACCAAATACATTTTTAGACAAAACAACTGATAAACTCACCTAGAAAAATCCCCTTTTGCCTCCTGTAGAAGAAAAAAGTCCAACATCAGTGAAACAGTCCAACCCCATGTGACAGACATTTAAATACTTCCTATACTGATAACTCCTCTGCAAGCTAAATTCAGTTTCCCATCGACTATAAGAGTATAATTCAAAAAGGATGCATACATTTGCCACTTGAATACAAGACACTAAAGTACAGAATATATATATAAAGAAAATGATTCATAATAACAATTGGCCTTACTCTAACTTTTTCTAGTTTAAAGAATCTGAATCTGAATGTGCATTTGAGTACAACTGTCTATTAAGTTACTTAAGTCTATTGAGTTACTTTTTGTTTTCTTCTTTTCTTCTGATTATATACTAAAGACTCTGGAGGCAGGAACCATGGGACTTTTAGTGAAACTGGTATAATGCCTTACACACAGTAGCTGAGCAATAAATCTTTGTTGGCAGAATAATGATATCACTTCAGTTCATACTGCCAATATTGCTAATATTTGGTAGTACTTGTTTTCCCATAAGCTAAAGGTTTTTTCTTTGTCTTTCTTGGCAATGACTTCCTGCTAATTACTTGGCTTTCCCCAGATAACGGGAGAGTGCCAAACCCGAAGAAAATGGGGTTAGCAAATGACCTCAGTTTACCCCAGGATCAGGTTACACACATGTGTCCTCTGTAGTAATATATTGTCTTAAAATTCTGGAACACCAGAAGTTCCCATTTACTGCTCTGATGTTGTTTCCTTGCAAACACTTTTCCTATGTGCTAAAAATAATTCAGAAGACACAGAACTGTGGGATGGAGTAGCTGATCATGCGTGCTAAGTCTTAGTCCTCTTCTGAGTATGGCTCTGGGAAACGGTGGGGGGTGGGGTGGAGACCACTCACCTGTAAAATATAGGAGGCTAATTCAAACACCACTTCACTGTCAACATCAATCAGCTCCTGAAAGGAAAACCAAGAAGGTAGCTAAATCTACTATTTCAACAATGGCTTCTTTATGGCATCTTCCTAAAAAGAGGTTCAGTTTCCTTTCCTGAGGAGGTCCCCAGAATCTTAAATAGAACACTCTGGTTCAGAGGCAACCTCTGAATCACTTGGCCCCAAATGTCCCTTTTTAGCAGCTCTGAGTGAGAAATGATCAGGCAGTCCTGGACCTATACAAGTCATAGCAAAGGCCTCATCTTTATTTTTTTTTAAATATTTATTTATTTATGCATACCAGAGTGGGGGTACAGGCCAGAGATGCGGTGGGTGAGAGGATTCACCAGAGACAGTGGGGAACAGAACAGGCAGATTGACTGAAGTACACTGCTGAGGGGAGCAGCGGGAGAGTCAGGAGAGGTCTGCTGTGACATGTTGGGTGCTCCCTAGCAGGCCGGGGATGGAACTTATGCTGCAGAGGCTGCGGATTGCTTCATAGTGTAGTGCTTAACCCCTTGCACCACCAGGGAGGCCCAAAGGCCTCATCTTTAAACCTTGATGAGAAATTAAGGAAGGGGCCAATCTCCAGCCCTTTACAAATCTGTTAATCCAATTAATCACCAGGAGCTTTATTGAAGGAAATGTCCAATGAGATTGCTTACTCTTTAAATCAAATAAAATTAAAAATACAGTTTCTTGGCTGCACTAGTCACATTTCTTTCCTGGGCTCCATGTGGCTGTGGGCTACCCCGGGGGTCAGAGCAGACATCTCCTGCTGCAGAAACCCCCATGGGCCAGCACTGCAACCATGCAGTCACAGTTTAAAAAATGCTTCTGCTCCACGAGTTCTCCCCAATATTTAATCATGATCTTTAAGAACACAAGTATATTCTTAAAGGAATGGAAAACTCTCTTTGGCATTTGAAATAATCCAATGTCTATGTTTTTCAAAATGTATACAGTTCATCGCTCTCTTTTTTTCTTAATAGCTTTATTAAGGTAGGATTGAAAATAAAAATAAAAAAACCCCTGCATGTTCAA
Organism: Talpa europaea; assembly: GCF_964194135.1. Taxonomy (NCBI): domain Eukaryota; kingdom Metazoa; phylum Chordata; class Mammalia; order Eulipotyphla; family Talpidae; genus Talpa; species Talpa europaea. Next base: position 29,025,459 of record NC_140082.1, on the reverse strand, counting down.
TATACACAGTCTGATGAGTTTGGATCTATGTATATATATCTGTGATACCATCACCACATTCAAGGTAACAAACATATTCACCTTCAAAAGCTTCCTGGTGTTGTGTGTGTGTGTGTGTGTGTGTGTGAGTGAATGTGTGTGTGAATGTGCTTGGATTTTGTTTTTAGGTGGTAAGAACACTTAAGAGATCTAGTGCCCTAACAAACTGTCAAGTGTACAGCATTGTCTTTTACATGCAGTTCACATTTAAAGAAAAAGGGAGTCCTGGAGCCCATCAGCACACAGAATAATAATCAAATTAAGTGACGTGGTACTTCTGTTGTCATGCTAAAGTACAAATGTCCACCTTTCTTCTCGTTCCTAATGTTACCAGATCCTGTAGTGTGTGAGCTGAGTATAGAAAGTTAGAGCTGGCACAGACTAGCTAGCTAGCTCACCCCCTGTTTTTATTGAGAACAGGCATCCAAACCATTAAGGGACTCACCCAAAGTCACAAGGCTTTAATGACAGTGATGGGGCAGGGAACAACCCTCCCGCACATGTTCGTGTCCAACATGTGACCTCCCTGCGGGCATGCATTCCCCCAACTCAATAAGGAAGGGCTTAATTCTCAGAACCACATCTGTCATCGAAGTTAGCTAAGACAGAGTGACTTTTCACTTGAGTTATAAACTGAATTTTGATTCATGGATTTTCGAATTATTTTTTGTGGTCCAGAATTGACCTCCTTCATTGAAAACAATGCATTGGAGCAAGCCTACATCTTTTGAGAAAGGAAAGTCATTTGGGCTCTCTTTCAGGCTTAGGAATTTCAAAGATGGATAATAATATCTGCTACACACCTTGGAAGCGTGGACTGTAAGAACTAACAAGAACAAATGGAAGAATCGGGGACAATAATTCTTCATACTTAACCAGCTCAAAGTGCTTTATGGCCACGGTAATTGATACAGACTGTCAGTGCTGGGATGTGCAGGAATGCCTGGAATTGCAGTTGTGGGATTACCAGGTCCCATCAGAACGTAAATCATTTAACAGCGTACAAATGATTTAACAGAAACACTGTCCAGGTTTCCACAATGGATCATTTCTACTCTCACCATGTTCATTTCCATTCCCACCAAGCAACTTCCTGAACACGCTCTCATGTGTCCCAGCTAGTGTGCTGCAGCGCATGCACTCTGTCAAACAGTCACACCCGTGTTGCAGCTAATGGTCAACAGTGGGCTAATATTTAACATCCATGGAGAGGTTTACCTAATGGGCAACTCAAAGCCAACCATCAGCAAGAAATTCTTTCAGGTGCTTTTGGTCCGTTGTTCAACTCATTTGCTAAATGAAAATATCTATACCTGGGGTTTGGGGGAGGTAGGGGGGCAGAGCAGAGGTGGGAAACATGGGGGGAGGTTTTTCCTTTTTTTATTTTACACAGTCTATTATGTATTTTTCAGGAGAAACTGTTGGACACTAATCTCATGATGAACATTAATAATAAATGATTATTCCAAGTAAAACTACTGAAAACGCACAATTTAGTGTCTAACCTGATGCATCCAGGTTCTCTCTCATCATATTTGTTCTCAAAGTCAGTGGGAGCTAACACCTCTAACTGGGGTGAACTTGTACCTTTTCTGACCTTAACCATTTCCCAGTGAAGATATTAAAAATAGTGAGATTCAAATGTGGTGAGTCCAAGGAAAAAGAATGAAGTGGCGCAGACATAGCACATTTGTATGATCTGATGGAAAAGAGCTGTTATTACCTCTTGCCTTTGCCATTTAAATTTAGTGAGTTTAAGAATCACCTAGTTGTCCTCAGAGGAGTTCAGTACAGAGATCTAAAGGGTGTGTAGGAACAATCTAGAAAATGGTGGGGGGGTGGGTAGGGTGAGACACATTCCGAGTTGTTAAGGCAATACTTCCCTACCTTGCAGTCTCTGCCTATTTCCCTAGCGTCTCCTATTTTGAATACTTTCCCTTTATCCCTGGCTCTCTCAGGTTTTACTGTAACACTCTACTTCCGAGGCCTAGAGCTGCAGTTCTGCCCACATCACACATTCCCACTGCATTTTGAATGCTGAAGCTGAGGAGTTACTAGTTTTCTGGGACCTTCCTATCAGAACTGTGCTCTGCCACATAATGTTAAGAAGCTGGATATGCTTCTTTTTCATCTGACCTCGCTTGCAATCCAGAGGCGGCTTCTTTCCCATCTTTCTGCCCAAGCAGAATACACTGAATGTGACCACAGTGAGTGTGTGCAAAAGTCCTATTTCCCTGGAGTGCTGAGTTTTCCCTTGACTGGGGATGAAACATGAAGGAGGGGGACAGGGGAACCTTCATGGAAAATCTGCTGCTGTCTCCCACTTGGTACTCTGCAGATGCTGGTGGTGTGACACCCCCATGTCCCAGTGTTCCTGGAGCCATTTGAGGAGGGGTGCTGAGCCCGAATCACCCCTGGGAACTCTAGGGTGCTCTGTTGAGAACCCAGTAATTTTTCTCTTGAGGCCCACTGGTAAGAGGGAGATGCTAGTAGAAGGGGAGGTGGACATGTGATGCTTAGTAGTTACTGCAGCGATTTGGTGTGCAGGGAGCGAATGGTGCAGGGAGACAAAGCAGGATGATGTGCAGTGTGAGCACATGTGTGCAAGGGCAGGGCTGGGAGAATGGCACCACTTCCTCCCAGCAGCACCAACAGTGATAGGTCCTGAAGGAATAGGCCTGAGGGCATTGATCAGCAACATTAATGCTCACAATATCCTCAGAAAGATTTCTACCCAGGGGCTCCAAGTGTGCTAAGCAAACACCCCACGAGATCGTCAAGTGGCAGGTGTTATGAACGTTTTCCAAAGTCTGAGAGCCGAGGGGCTCTTCACAATCCTCTCGCTCAGGAGGCCTACTGGGTGGTCTTTACACTGAGCTGAATTCATAATGGAAAGTGTCCCTCATGGTCAGGAATTACAGAAATTGCAACTGTCATATAAGATGAATGAGATAATTATAACAGAAGATTATAATATAATGAGATTTCCGTAAGAACGACCTCTGCAAAGTCCATTCAGAAGGCTTGAGGGTTGACCCAGGATTCCCCAAGAATCCTTACTGACTATTACCACCTTTCTTTTTACGATAAAATGTCTAAAGATTACAGTCCTTGCCATCCTCCTTAAGAGCTTTTCTATTCTCACCTGAAAGTTTCAGATTCTAGTTCTAACCCCCAACATCCTGAGGACACTGAATCAATCATTTGACCAACATGAGCTTCCTCTGCCTCCTTAGTAGACTGGGGGGAAACCATTTCTTTTCCAGTGATTTTACTGAGTTTAGTAAGACATAAATGAAGATGTGATTGGAAATGATAAAACACTACAAACGCCATGTCTATATGATTCTTTTTGATTTTTGGTGTTTACCTTTAGTCTCTTTTTTTTTTAAAAGATTTATTTATTTAGGTATACAAGAGCTGGGATACATGCCAGAGATGTGTGTGTGTGTGTGTGTGTGTGTGTGTGTGAGAGAGAGAGAGAGAGAGAGAGAGAGAGAGAGAGAGAGAGAGAAAGAGAGCGAGAAGATTCACCAGAGTGGGGAACAGAACAGGCAGACTGACTGAAATACACTGCTGAGGAGAGCAGCGGGCGAGTCAGGAGAGGTCCGCTTCGCCATGTGGGTTGCTCCCTGGCCAGCTGGGGATCAAACTCGTGTAACAGAGGCTGTGGATTGCTTCATAGGTGCTTAACCCGTTGTGCCACCAGGGAGTCCCTCAGCCTCTATTCTTTAGTTTTGCCTCTGCTCTTCAAGATTTTAAACATTTATAGGAATCTTTAGTAAAGACACAGGTTTTCAAAGAGGTGGGCAGCATTGTGATATGTGTGTTTGTATGTGTGTGCACCTGTGTGCATCCAGGTCACTGTGTACACCATCACAGAGGATCTGGATGCCCAAAACTGCCTCCCTGTGCTTCTGCAGCTGCTCTGCTTCATTGCCCAACTAATAATGACTACCTGAAGGTGCTACAGGCAAACAGGGTCTGCGGTGAGGGTGAGAGTGATATGATGTTGCACAACTCCTCTTTCTTAGCTCCTTGCCAGTTTTTCAACAGTCAAGTCACTTCATGTTTGTCTAATGATCCCTGGGGTTTATGCCATGCATGCTGGGCTGCTGTGCTCTTTCTGTGGCACAGGGGTTTGTCTTACTCTCTGCTGACCCACCCCATATCACTATCCCGAGGGATCTCTTTTAGAGGTCATGGGCACAGCCAAGGTGATGACGCTATGCAAGTCTGTTTCAAGAGGGTTGAGGATGAAAGGCTCTCTCTGTCCTTCTTTCCTGCCAGTGTCTACCACCTGCACACACACCACCTAATCGAAGAGATAAGGGCAGGTTTCTGTTATGTCAGAGGCTAATATTTATGTTGGTTGCTCTGTCCTGTGGGATATGATTCTGGGCTTTGTTTCTCTCATCTTCAGACATGATGCTATCACCCACTTATTAGCAAAGTTCCTTGAAGATCTTGGAGAAAGGGATAAAGGCCACTTATTTTTTATCAACAAGAATGATAGACCTAAGAGGCAAACGTGGCCTAAGGACAATTATTTAATACATGTGCAGCTCCCAGACCAATGTGGCCTTCTCGGAAAAGGCTGGAGAAGACCTCACAGCTCAGGTAAAATGGGAAATGTTAGCTTTTTCATTTCTAGACATGATCTGCTCTCAGTAGGTATGGATAGAACACCAAACTGGGTCATTTCTCAGGACATAGGTGAGTCAGTGCTGCTGGGATTGGAACGTAGTCCATTAAAAACAATTTCAGGAGCGCGGCTGTGTGCCTAGTTCAGCGACAGGCCATGCAGAGCATGCATCAAAGTACTTTCAGAAGAAGGTTCAAGTTACTTTTTCCTCCAACCCAAAGAACATGTTAGTTTATATTCAGAAGGTGGCCATGGGTCCTGTTTCTCTGATTATCACCATTGGACAAGGTCGAGATCAAGCATGATTTAAATGTGACTAACAGATTTTAGAGAGTATATTTAAAGAAGCCCTTCAGGCGTGGGCAGAGTTATCCAGTTAGCACAGAACATTTGTACCAACACAACTAGATGTTTTCACAGTCCCCCATTTACCCAGCGTAAATCGTTTTGAGTAGCAAGAGACTCCTTGAGTTGAACTGAAAGAAAATATAGTCTCTCGGCCTGGGATACACGCTGATGTGTGTGCGATGACTACTGGGGCTGGGTCTCAGATCATGTTATTTCCCTTGGAGCCTAATCATCTATAGTCTGTGGGGATCCTTCCTCTGAAAAACTAAACAGGGGCCTCCCTGGTGGCACGAGGGGTTAAGACACAACCCATGGAGCTATCTGCAGCCACTATAGCAATAGTTCGATCCCCGCCCAGGAAGCTACCCACATGGCACAGCAGACCTCTCCTGACTCGCCCCCTGCTCCCCTCAGCAGTGTATTTCAGTCAATCTGCTTGTTCTGTTCCCCCCTCTGTCTCTGGTGAATTGTCTCACCCCCCAAACCTCTGGTTTGTGACCCAGTTCTTGTATGCATAAATCAATAAATCTTTAAAAAAACTATTCAGACCTAGCAATTTATGACCTAGTGCTTGTTTGCAAAGCTTTCAAAAATTGTTGTGGTAGCCGACTTTTAACAGCAATTTCATTTTGTTGGTGGAGAACTTGGAGAGGCAGGCTTCACACCTGTGGTCTGAAAATAGGCAGAGCTGAGATCAGACTCCAATCACCTCCGTCCAGGGTGAAGAGCCCACAGCTTCCCACTGGCCTGACCCACTGAGATTTTTCCATGGATGTGGACGTATTTCTAAATGAGTTCTGTCCATCCCCTGGTCATACATTTTCTTTCCATCAACAAGTGTCACCTTAGTGAATCAAAACACATCACAAATGCTGCTACAGAAACACAAAGAAAACAGAAGATGTCATCAAAGAAATGATACCAAAAACTCTTCAGAACTGGAGAACAGGAATCTCCAGACTTAAAGTGCCCATGGATCACACAGCACAAGGGATCACAAAGATCTACTTCAGGGCAAAGCAACCTGCAATTTCAGATGAAGGGGAATAAAGAGGAGATCCTAAGAGATCCCTTTGGTTGGGGTGGGGTGGGGAGCCCCCAAGCAATGTTTAGGACAGAGGGCTGCTTCAGAGCAACTAACTCTTGAAGACTCTGAAGCAATAACTTTGATATTCCTAGAGAGATCTTCATTCTCTATTTCCATACCCAGCCAAACCATTAATCAGAAATGAAAGCAGAATGGACATATTCAGATATATAAGAACCCCAAACACTACTTCCCATACATATTTTTTCTCAATTTGCTGCAGGATATTCTCCAGAAAGACAATGGAGAAAAACAGAACAGGAAGAATAGGGATCCAAGAAACCTCATTCCAAGAAGAATCCAAGACCACTCATTCCAGAGCAGGTGGGGAGGGGGGGAAGTCAGGGGTGAGGAGGGAATCCCTGGCCCAGGGCTTTGAGGAGACCCTGAAGCAAGAAGATGGAGGCTTCAAAAGGAAGTTCTCAGGAAAGACAAAGCTGGCATGAGCAAAAAAACCAAAGCAAAGGGAGGAACTGATAAATGACCTGATGCATTAGTATCAGTGGGCACTGGGGAATTTGTATGTAGAAGCTTTTGGGAAAAAAACAAACAAACAAAAAAACCATAGGAACTAAGCAAGTAACAGCAAGGCAATTATTACCTTCAGATAAAAGGAAAAAAAAAACACCAACAAACTGGTTGTCTAAAAAAAATAGAATCATAACTGCTACTCGAATGAGTCATAACAGGGCAAAGCTGAAGGCGGTGGCTTTCATTCAGAATTGCAATATCACCATGTTGGAAAAGGGGAAAATGGACTGTGGGTGGTTATGTAGGATAAATCAGTCCATACCTGTCTTGACAGGAATTTTAAAAAAAAATCTAAAATGGAAAAATCAAGAAATAACATCCAGGGCCAATTATGGAGATACCAGAAGCAGCAGCTAAAATGGTTGAAAAGTGGCAGAACTTGGGGGGAATGGACTCAACTTGGGGGGGAATGGACTCTTTTACATAATAATCCTCTTGGAACCATCTGATGTTTAAACTACATCACAGATGACTTTGCTAAAGTAACTATTAATGCTTCAAAAAGTGAACGCTATAAGGACTTGGAAGAAGCAGGAATAAACAGCTCAGTTTACCTGAACAACTTAGTCTCTGTATACTGCAGGAATTGTTCCCCAAGAAATAGGCCATGAGCCGATGGCAAACCTGTACTTGGTCAACCAAAGCCTCTGGTATCAGCATCATTTTCAGGGGGTCTGTCTGACTCTTTAAGTCTCCAAGGTGCCAGAGGGCAGAGTGGGTGTCACAAAAAAGCTCCAGCCAAGAGAAACAGCTCTGAATCAAAGAGAGCAGTTCTACCACCACTGAGGTTGGGGGTGCGCCTGGCACAGGGATAAGGACTGTTATGCTTTATCTCTCTTAGTCTTCCCAAGAAGCTTGTGGGTGGGTTTTTTTATTAATCCTTCAACCAGAGTGAAGAAGAATTAAGCTTGGAGGCATCACAGAAGGGGTCCATACTTACTGTACTTTCTAAGTCTATGTGACACTGAATCTAACCACTGATCACAATCCCTCTGCTCCAGCCCCCCCCCCACATCTTGATGACAACAGGTAACACTTTTGGGTTCTTTTTTCTTTGAGTAAATCCTTTAATCTCTCTGACCACTGTTTCTTCCCTCTGGAAAGCTGATGTTTCCCACTTCACTTCACTCACAAGGCTCAAATAAGATGTGTGAACATTTAAAAATAAACCCTATCAATGTATACACATGAAAATATTATTTTTGATGATGGGAGGGGGACAGGTGACTTTGTGATGCTATCTGGTCTCCTCTATAGGCTTTAAAACAGTCACCCCTAAATTATTTGTATGATCACACGCTAGTACAGATCCTGGGGGTCCAGAATGATACAATGTGGTGCCCCAGGTTGGCAGGTGAGCTGGTGCTGTCAGCACCTGGACCCTGAGTGTGGCTCTGATGCACCGCCACCTCCACCTGGGGAATTTGCCATAGTGAGTGCTGAGGGTTTATTCTCCTGTTCTATTTCCCATGAATTTCAGAGTCTTCTGTGAGCACCAGGTTCAGAACTTCCAGCTCAGGGCCTCCCTGCACTATGCACTGCACTATTCACTAAGCACTGCACTATGAAGCAATCTGCAGGCTCTGCAGCACCACTTCGATCCCCAGCTGGCCAGGGAGAAACCCACATGGCAAGGCAGACCTCTCCTGTCTCACCTGCTGCTCCCCTCAGCAGTGTATTTCGGTCCTTCTGCCTTTTCTGCTCCCTGCTCTGTCTCTGGTGAATCCTCTCACCCTCCGTATCTCTGGCCTGTACCCCAGTTCTTATATGCATAAATAAATAAATCTTTAAAAAAAAAGAAGTTCCAGCCCAGTACTTGTTACCAGATGGAACAGAACAACTAAACAACTCTGAGTTAGAAATTTTTCTTTCCCTTTATCTTTTTCTGTCCAAGCACCACCTGAGGTAACTTTTTTCTTGCCCAAGTTGTGATTTCATCCCTTCCATGACTTTCCAGGCATCTGCTGCCCAAGTCTGCCACCTGGTGGACAATATGTGCATTTTAGCCCTGAGCTTTTTCCAAAGGACTTTCACACTCATTAAGCAAAACCACTGAGACACCCTTACAATCTACAAGCTATGTTAGGTAGGAATTATCCTTTCCACTTCATGATGAGAAAACAAGGGCTTAGAAAGAGGAAGGAATTCCGAGATACCTGGAACTGCGTTTGGTATCTTTTCTCCTCCATCTAGCAAAACAAAACCCCAAAATACTTCATAGTTTGAGTTCAGGAGTTTGATCCACATGTAAGTGCTGGCTCAGCAATTGTCACCAAGTGAGGGCCTGTCCCAAACCTGAATTTGATCACTACCTGGTCCTCTGTTATGTTCAACATTTATAGGGTGTGTGTGTGTGTGGGGGGGGGGGACAATTCTGTGCAATGAATGTGCTACAAGTACTTACAAAAGGAAAAGTGAAAGCTGATAGACTGTTTCAACTCTGTGTTTTTTTTTTTTTTTTTTTTTTCATGTTTGGAGGATTATTGCAATACCCCCACATTGGATTTAGTTAAATGTGAAAATTCAGGCAGCCAAGTTGCCTTAGGGTTCTTTGAATATAGCCACTGACCACTTTATAAATAGAGTTTTGTGAAGTTCTCTGCATGCAGGGGCATTTTCCACTCTAAGGAGGGTGTGCCCTCCGGGTGAGGCCTTCTAGTGAGCTCTGTGATCTGCAGTCAGGCTGTCATTCACTGGATATGTGACCTCGTTGTGATACCCTCCTTGTGCCTTATCTTCCTCCCAGGGAAGACAGTATGGATACAAAGGAGCACTCCTCTCAGAGGCCCTGTAAAGATTCAGGCACACAACTTCCAGGAAGCATGGGCCAAGCCAGCGAAGGCGAGCTTGCCAGGACAGGGTGTGTGCTGGAAATGGCTGCAGATATTCTGGTCACCCGGTGAAAAGGAACACTATAGGCTCATATGAGACCAGGATGCAATGCAAAGGCTGTTCCACTCAGTTTAGAATTGTCCCTTGAAAATACATTTCTCCAAAAATGATGAACAAATGGTCTCATTATGCTTAGTGAAATTAAGTCAGTCTGACTGAAGGACAAACACTGTACGGTTCCACTTACACTGGTACCTAGAATAATCAAATTCACAGAAAGTAGAATGTTTTTGCCAGAGGCTAGGGGAAGAAGAAATGGGGTGTTATTGTTTAGTGGGTACAGAATTTCAGTTTTGCAAGATGAAAGGTTTCTGGAGATGGTTGGAGCCCATGTGAATACACTTAATGCCGCTGAGCTGCACACTTAACAATGGTCATGATGGTAGATTTTATGTGCATCTTAACACAATAAAAAAAAATCCTGCTCAAAGCGCCAATAGCATCCCTTTGAGTGACACTGCTCAACCATCTAAAAATGGTCAATTATATGCGGATTTGGTCATAAGAAGTTCTATGAACTTGTGAGCCCTAAGTTAACTGGGAGATACTTGTCTAGGTTTCTCCTTTGTTTCCACTGCCAGCTTAAGGAGACCCTAAAAATCAGGTAAAGGAGAAACTTAAAAGAGTCAAAACAGTAATAGGCCCAGAAGGACTCGTGCTATTGCTAGCTTTAGTTTTGAGAAAATCTTATTTGTAGCAATGAACTTACACATTCATTATACTATCAATAAGATAACTTTAGGGGCGGGGCCTCCCTGGTGGCGCAGCGGTTGAGCACTGGGTTGCGAAGCTGCCTGTGCGGCCTCTGCGGAGCCGGTTCGATCCCCGGTTGCTCCCCGGCCACCAGAGGAGGGTCCCACATGGCGCGCGGACCTCTCCTGCCGCCCGCTGCTCCCCTCAGCAGTGTATTTCGTTGGTCTGCCTGTTCTGTTCCCTGCTCTGGCTCTGGTGAATTCTCTCACCCTCCCGCGCTTCTGACTGTACCCAGTGCTTGTATAAACAAAACAAACAAACAATAAATAAATAAATAAAACATGCCTCTATTAAAAAAAAAAAAGATAACCTTAGGGGCAACAACTTGGCATATCTATCATCCAAGGGTATGTTCACATGCCGGCGGCAAAGTGAAGAGCAGAGAAGTTCCTACCTTGTAGATACAGGACTTAGCATTCAGAAAGAAGAGCTCTATTGTAGCGTTGTCCTTTAAGTACGAAATGCTCTCGATATAGAACCTGAAAGAGAAAGAAAGCTAGTGAACTGCAGAAACGCCAATGGATGGAGCGGGAAACAACCCTTCTCTAAGCTACAGGACATGACACGAGGACTAGAACTCCCAGTCACCAAGAAAAACAGAAAAAGGCGTTGTCAGTTGTTCCCCTATGATCCCGTTTTTGGGAGGAATGGTTGTTTTCCAAGTCCACTGGTAGCAGGTTAGCATGGCTGTGCCTGTCTGTCTGTCCTTGCCATAAGCCAAAGAACCGGCCTGACCTTCATTTCTAAGCTTGCCCATATATTTTATGTCCCCTCACCTGCTTTGCAATGTTGTATACTGCCACTGGTGCTCATTATATTCTGTTTCTGTCCTCTTCATTGTTAAGTTAGGTTTTTAAAAAATATATCTTTCTTAATATTTTGTACTATTTTGCAAAATCAAAAGCTGTCCTGGTTTTCCTTTTTTTCCCCTTTCTTTCTTTCTTTCTTTCTTTCTTTCTTTCTTTCTTTCTTTCTTTCTTTCTTTCTTTCTTTCTTTCTTTCTTTCTTTCTTTCTTTCTTTCTTTCTTTCTTTCTTTCTTTCTCTCTCTCTCTCTCTCTCTCTCTCTCTCTCTCTCTCTCTCTCTCTCTCTCTCTTTCTTTCTTTCTTTCTTTGTTAGTAATCATTTTTGAGGTAATGTTTTACAATATTGTATGTGTTTTAGGGGTACAGGTTCACACCTCTTTAAATGTATGTCACACACCCCACCCATGACCAAAACACCATTACTCTTCCACTGTGGTCCACTGGCCCCCTCCCTCTCTGGTAGCCTCAGTTCTGAACTCAGACTTCTAGGGGTTGGTTTTGGTTTGGTGAGATGGATTTTTAAAGATAATTTCTCCTGCTAAATTGAATGAGGGGGTCCGATTCCTCTTGCCATGGTTACTTCATATCTTCCTGAAGGTACCGATGTATGATTTGATTTCTGCAAAACCAGAGAGCTGGAGTAAGGGTTCTTAACACTGAGAAATATCAGTTCTAATGCATATTAAGCCAAATGAGAATTGAATTTTTATCCAGATGGAGTTTATAGATTTTTTTAAGATGAAACATGCTGAAATTATTTTAGTTTACATTCAATGTGCCTTTAAGCATTGACTTTGGAGTTTATTAAATTCTTTAATTAGATAAAGTACTTGTACTTGTCTAAAAATCCACTGCACTAAGGAATTAAGAGTTGTAATGAGAGGGGAGAGGAAAAGCTTGATGTGCAGAGCCTCAGAGGGGCAGACGGTTCCAAGGAACAACCCAGGGAGGATGCTGGACACCAGGTAGAACCTGGGTAACCACGGGAGCAGCTGTGCAGAGGGAGAAATGAAAAGCCACAATACGAAGGTTCTGGAACAGCATTTCAATGTGATGGAAAGAATCCTGGGCAGGAAGTGGAGACTAGTGAGCTGGTCCCAGCTCGATGTGGTTTAGGGCAAATCACCTCATCTCCCCGTGCTTCTATTTTCCAGTCTAAAACCAGGCAGTGGGACTCTGGATCTCCGCCTAAGAAATCTAGTAGCTTTTGAATACTGGAAACTAATTCAGATTAAAACAAAGTAACACAGCAATAATATCAAAAACAACAAACCAGCATGTTAAAGCAAAGGAAACATGTCTGTAGGTTAAGTCAAGCCTATCCCCCACCAGTTTGCAAGCTCTAATCTGCAGACTAAATACTATCTTGTATTATTTTCCAGTGTATGCGGAGGCTGTTTTCACAATACCAGCTCATTTAAATTTGTGAGTGAATATGGAGTAACTTGAGATATTAGGAGATATTTTCAAGTAACAGATATAGCACAATTATCACTTGAGAGACTACAGGAATTTTGCAAAGTACAGTCTGGTCCTCCTTGGGAAGCCTAGGACTGTGTAGGCTGGTTGATCTCTATCACCCACCCCCTTCACAACCAAACAAAGCGCCTGCCTCCCACTTTTGAGGTCACACTTATTTTAGGTTACAAAGGCCTTCAAAATAGATGACTAAAATAAATAAATAAACAAACAAACAAATAAATAAAAATAACCTACCACCTTAAAAAAATAATGACTTGATCAAGAAGATGTGACACATATACACAATGGAATATTATTCAGCAATTAAGAAAGATAAACTCATGCAATTTGCAGCAACACAGGATGGAGCTGGAAGGGATCATGCTCAGTGAAATAAGCCAGAAAGAAAAAGAAAAATACTGGATGGTCTCACTCATAGCAGGAATTTAGAAAACCTAAATAAGGGACCAGGAAAAAGACTAATCATAATAAAGTAAAAATCAAAATCAACAAGCAACTATAAACCAGAGATATACTACAGGAGGAGGGGAAGAGGGAGTAGGATCAAAGCGGGGGGGGGGAAATGGGAATTGTATGGGGTCTATAACCAAGATAAAAATGAATATATTGTGCAAAAATTAAAAATGATGTAAAATTAAAAAAAAAACATGTCAATAGCTGAAATATTTAAGGAGAAAATACTGAATAACTGATTTAAGTCAATCTGTGACAATGTGGACTCTACCCTGGTGGGTGCAAAAGCCTTCTCCAGAGTTTGGCAAAGGCCACCAAAAAATCCATTTTGGAGAAGGAAAAAGTAAAACATTGGAAGAAACTGAAGTGATGTCAATGTTAAAATATTCTGTTTCTGAAGAAAAATATTAACTATGAGAAAAATAATCAATTGAAATACATTGGTAAGACAATGAATTATATCAGTCCTATACATATGGTAAATATGGAGTTTTACATAATTTTTTTTAAGATTTATGTATTTATTTATACAAGCACTGGGTACAGTTAGAAGTGTGGGAGGGTGAGAGAATTCACCAGAGCCAGAGCAGGGAGCAGAACAGGCAGAGTGACGAAGTACACTGCTGAGGGGAGCAGCGGGCAGGCGGCACGAGAGGTCTGCGCACCATGTGGATTGAACCAGCGCTGCAGAGGCTGCGGGCAGCTTTGCAACTCAGTGCTCAACCGCTGCGCCACTGGGGAGGCCCTTATGTAACACTTTCAACGACTGTTTTCTGGATGATTAAACTACAACTTTTTGAAAAGAAAAAAAAAAAAAAAACCCAAAAGACAAAGGTGTTCATCGCACAGTCTCCATGCAGCAGTCCCAGAGGTACTGTAAACATAGACAACTTGCGGTTCACTAATAATGGAATTGAAATGCTGTGCTAGAGCTACATCTCAAAGCAAAATAAGTTAAGTTGATTTCATTTAGAAATTTACACTTGTTGTAAAGGGCTTTGGCAAGAGGTAGTCAGAAAAGCAAAATAAGTAGAAGCAGGCAGGGAGGGAGGGGGAGGGCGTGGGGAAGGGGAGAAGAGAAATAGAGAGAGAGGAGAAGGGCAGGGGGAGGGAGGAGGACAGGTAGAGGGAGGGGAAGAGAAGGGACAGAGGGCAGGGGAGGGAAAGGATGACAAAGATGTGGTTCCTGTTCTACTTCTGAAGAAAGCAAGCTAGCACACCAGGGAGATGTGCAGGTGTGGCCTATTATAGAGGAAACTTTTTTTTTAAGATTTATTTATTTATGCATACAAGAACTGGGGTACAGGCCCAAGGTGCGGAGGGGGTGTGAGAGGATTCACCAGAGACAGAGTGGGGAGCAGAACAGGCAGACTGACTGAAATACACTGCTGAGGGGAGCGGCGGGCAAGACAGGAGAGGTCTGCTGCGCCATGTGGGTTGCTCCCTGGTTGGCTGGGAATTGATAGCTGTGCTTAACCCCTTGCGCCACCAGGGAGGCCCCTATTATAGATGAATCTTGCCTTTATGTCATTGTTCACACTATTCCTTTCCTGCCTTAAGCGATCCTCCTCCACACACCAACTCCAGCTCCCTTTGGCCCTCACTTGGGCCCTCACATAGAGGTTGTTCACTGACCCCAATGAATGTCCCCTCAAGGGAGTGCCTCTCCAGGCTCTCTGAGTATCCCTCTGCTTATGGTCTCCCCCCCTGCCCTGCCCCTGCTGTGATTTTCTATTTTTGGCACATTGTATTATAAGGCTGCTAACCCCTTGAGGACCAGGCCACATGACCCTCACTCCTGCCTCCAGCACCAGTCCAGGCTGGCTACAAACATGAGCTTAGCAAGCATCTGTGCATGAAGGTCATGGTCAACTGGCAGGAGTCCCTGCTGGACAGGGAGCCAGGCAATAAAAACAATGCAGGAGGGGCAAGAAATGAGGAATGATTTCCCAATGCCAGGAAATTCCAGGTTAGAGAGTCTCGTTCCCCTGTCCCTCACGTGTGGGAAGCTGTTACAACAAAGCTGCCCATTACCTTGAACCTTAAACCAGAGTAACAGCGGGGGCTTCTCGGTGACAGTGAGAGCGACTGATTACACGATAATAGTTCTAAGTCTGCTGGGGCTGAAGTAACTTAAATCTCTAAGCAACATCCTATGTCTTCACTGCAGTTGTTTTAATTCTGGGGCACAAAGGAGAGAAGTCATCCTGCCCCCTCCTCCCAGCTTTCTCCTCAATGGTCTAAGAAAACCTTCCTTTTCAACTTGCAAGTCATAGAAAACTGAAAGGAGAGGGCAGATCCGATGTCTTTGGCAACATTATTCATTTCCACCGAGTTCTGTGCTGTCTGGCTGTACAAGATGCAGGAGGTAGAGCAAATAACAAGTGTGTTCTGAGATGGATGGGAAAAAAATCCCCTCCTTTTGACAGAAACTAGAAAGCAGTTTCCTGTTAACCTTTATCACCAAGACACAGCCTGGAAAGCCCTGTGAGTTTCAGGCCTGTCATTTGTTGTTCTGTAACCTTGAATATTTCATCTGATCTTGAACTTTCCATCTGCACTAGGGAACTGGGGAGTCAAAAATGCCTAGAGAAAAGCAGACCTCAGACGTCTCAATCTGCACATGGAGGTGATGTGCTGCATGGGAGCACTGGAGGGAGAGGCTTCTGGGGGAATGGGGAATGTTGATGATTTGAGTTCAAAGTTGAAATTAAAAAAAAAACAAAACCCAATTCTGTTTATGATTTTCAGGAGAGCCATGCTGAAGGTCCTCCTTTTAGGCAGTAGGTGGCGATGTTGCATTTCCTTAACCACCAGAGCTGCTGGTGGTTCCCCAGGTCTTTCTCAAAGACTCCTTCACAAAGAATATTCCAGGCCTCTGGGAAAGCCAATGCAACGATTTCTCTTAGACTGAGAGGGTCTGCATGGATAATTCTAAGCCTGCTTCTCTATTGGGTTTCTAATGCTTTGACATCTTGGGGCCTTGCTGGCTGGAGAGACTGCCCTGCCAGAGTTAGCCAGTTCCTAGCGTTATTTAAGGACTCACCTGTGAGCACGGCTTTCCTGTGGGGACCAACCCATCCAATGCTGGCAGACTCCCTTCCCCACCTCTGTGGACTCCTCCCCTCCAGACATGGCCTACCTGCCCTAACTATCCCAAGGCCAGGAGTCAGGCAACTCAGGTGAGTCCCTCTGCCTTAAAGTTCAGTGAAATTATTCTGAGTCAACCCTACGTCTGCTTACCCGGTCTTACTTTTTCCTTCTTGCAGAAGCCACAGAGCAAAGGCTCTTACCCACACCTCCTCCCACCACCGTGCCTCCTGACCCACCAGTGCTGTGCCCTGCATGGTGTGGCACGCCCCCTCCTCCTGGGAACTGTCTTTTCAGTTCATCATTTCATCTCCTCCTCTCCAATCATCTTTTCAGCTCCTCATCTCTTGGCCTCACCACACCTGAACTACACAAAACCTGTATCTTAAATCAAGTTCTTCAGCACAGTTATTAGCAGGACTGCATCTCACGGCTTCTTTCTGAGTCAAGGAGAGGTGCCCTAGGCTGCAGGCACACCTTGCTCAGGGAGTTCCTTGAGGTCCACACCCAGCTGCCATGATGACCCCCACCTGAGGGGGTCATATTTTATCAGACGCTCTGAAGCTCTTAAAGAGGAACAGCTCTACGTGCTATGTTATATGTTTGAGCCTACTGATACTCAAGGGGTTCTGACGCCTTGGGAGTCTCGTCCAGATGCTCGGGAGGGTGAGAGGATTCACCAGAAAAAGAGCGGGGAACAGAACAGGCAGACTGACGAAATACACTGCTAAGGGGAGCAGCGGGCACATCAGGAGAGGTCTGTGCGCCATGTGGGACCCTCACCAGGGGCCAGGGATGGAACCGGTGCTGCAGAGGCTGCGGGCAGCTTTGCAGCCCAGTGCTCAACCACTGCGCCACCAGGGAGGCCCATCTCGTTCCTTCTTTAAAGGTGGAAGCCTCAGATAGCAGCAGCGTGGACTGTGCAATCATTACCATCGGCCAGATTCCTCCTCCGGCCCCTGCTCCTGCTCTTTCTTCTCACATCTACTCCTTGACACTAGTGAATCACTGAATATTTAGAACAAATGTTAATTAAATGGACCAGCGATTTCATTGTGTAATCAACACAAATGTCACAAATTTCAGTGGCACAGAAATCTTAAATGGAACATCCAGTTGAGATCCAACAACTTCTGGAAGGCATGTACCTCGTTTTGGAGCCACCCTCCTCACACTGTGACAGGAAACAGGAATTTCTGCAGTCCTAGTCAGCCAGGAAAGGCACTGCCAGCGGGTCGTGACTGGCCCGTGGAAAGCCCTCTCCAGATGAAAGCAGCCTGGCATTGCCTCTCCTTCGCTTCAGTTGCTCTCTTCAGTTTCTTGTTTGTGAAGCTCTAAGTTTGAAGAGATGACTCTAATCTCTATTTATTTTCCTACAAACCCTGTGGCTGTCCAGGGCTGCAGGGACACTTGCCTGAAGAGCTCAGACATGGAGGAATCCTTCTGAGCA
This sequence comes from Talpa europaea, assembly GCF_964194135.1. Classification (NCBI taxonomy): domain Eukaryota; kingdom Metazoa; phylum Chordata; class Mammalia; order Eulipotyphla; family Talpidae; genus Talpa; species Talpa europaea. The sequence goes on along the minus strand of NC_140082.1, from coordinate 29,007,884 downwards.
AAACGTGTATCTATAAAAAGACAGAGAGACTTCCCTGGCCTGGGGGCATATTTTCCTTCCATTTTTTTCCTGACCTATGACTTAAGTTTGCCTGGTGAACACTATCAAGAGGTAACTGTTCTCTAATTCGGTGGGGCTTGCGTCCTGTAGTTGAACGTGATCTTGGTCACACCCTGTGTCACCGGCTGCTTGTATGTACGTGAGGGGCAGGGAGTGGGGAGGGGCAGGTTGGACAGTGATTCAGAAGCCAGAACATACAGGACATGGCGAAGATATCCTCAGCATGGGAAACTGGAAATAAATATGAGTAGGGGATCATGTGAGAATTCTAGAAGAAAGATGTTCAGGGGCAACATACAGGACAGATTGGAAGGGGCTGGCACCAGATGAGAAGATGAATGAGCAGATCTCAAGACCAGGAGAGGTTTAATGGAGATCTTAGTTTCAGCCAAGGGGGTACTTGTGGGAGCAAGGGGTGGGGGTAAGAATTATTTAGGATGCAGAAATGCGATAGAGGGCCTCCCCGGTGGCGCAGCGGTTGAGCGCTGGGTTGCGAAGCTGCCCGCAGCCTCTACGGCGCCGGTTCGATCCCCGGCTGCTCCCCGGCCACTGGAGGAGGGTCCCACATGGCGCGCAGACCTCTCCTGCCGCCCGCTGCTCCCCTCAGCGGTGTACTTCGGTCCTTCTGCCTGCTCTGCTCCCCGCTCTGGCTCTGGTGAATTCTCTCGCCCTCCCGCGCTTCTGACTGTACCCAGTGCATGTATAGACAAAACAAACAAACAGGCAAATAAATAAATAAAGCATGCCTCTATAAAAAAAAAATAATTAAAAAAAAAAAAGAAATGCGATAGATTCGGAAAGAGAAGGGAACAGGTGGGAGAGGGCAGGTGATGTCAGGGTTGACCCCCGTTTCTGGCTTGGGAGCTGGATAGGTGGTGCTAGTCTCAAAGAAGGAGGGGCCCCAGAAGAGGCAGTAAACTTGGGGACAGTGACCAAAGGGTGATGTCAAGGTGAGCTGAGGGAACCTGGGAGGAAACAGTGCACATTTCTGAGCCCCTGCTGTGAACAGAGGGGAGCAAAAGGGAGCTGCTGTGTCAGGATCAAGTAAAGGGAAGGCTTGTTTTTGGCTGAGGTGGGAGAGAGGTGGTCGTGGAGGGAAGGGAGCCGTGGAGAAGCAGAGGAGAGAGGACAAACTCTCCGAGAGGTGGCACAAGGCCTGGAGTTGGAGTAACATGGATCCACTAGCCTTGGATGACAGGCTGAGGGTCGCTCTTCCTCTGCGGAGTGTGTGTGCATGTGGTGGCTGGCAGCAAGGCCACGAAGATGAGGCAGATATAATCAAGTCTGAGGGTAAGGAAACAGGAGATGGATGAAGGTCATGCATGTTAGTTTTCATTTTCTTTTCTTTCTTTTTTTTTTAAAGATTTATTTATTCATTTATACAAGCACTGGGTACAGTCAGAAGCACCGGAGGGTGAGAGAATTCGCCAGAGCAGAAAGTAGAACAGGCAGACTGACGAAGTACACTGCTGAGGGGAGCAGCGGGTGGCAGGAGAGGTCTGCGTGCCATGTGGGACCCTCGCCTGGGGATTGAACGGGTGCTGCAGAGGCTGTGGGCAGCTTCGCAACCCAGTGCTCAACTGCTGAGCCACCAGGGGAGGCCCAGTTTTCATTTTCTTTGCAAACTCATCAGCAATGTCACCTCAGAGCAAAAGGGGTAAGTCTCTGATTTGGAGTCTGTGGCAGGGAGGAAAGCCAATGTGGGCAAAGCAGAGCACCCAGACGGCTCAGCCATCACAACTGGCTAGAAGTATTGATGATGTGTATGAGACTGAGATTGTGACTGGACTGACCCAACACTATGGGGCGGGGGTGTGCACATGTGCACAGTATGTGGTATATGTGTAGCATGCATTTTTTTTAAAGCTTTATTTATTTATTTATGCAAGCACTGGGTACAGTCAGAAGCACAGGAGGGTGAGAGGATTTACCAGAGTCAGAGCGGAGAGCAGAGCAGGCAGAAGGACCGAAGTACACTGCTGAGGGGAGCAGCGGGCGGCAGGAGAGGTCTGCGCGCCATGTGGGACCCTCACACGGTGGCCAGGGATTGAACCGGAGCTGCAGAGGCTGCTGGCAGCTTCGCAATCCAGTGCTCAACCGCTGCGCCACCGGGGAGGCCCTGTAGCATGCATTTTTGTGTGTATTCTTTAAGTTGTGTGTGTTGTGCGTATAAGTGTCACATAAAATTTGTGTGTATCTGTGTGTATGATATATGTGAACATATTTGCGTGTGTTGTGTCTGAGTTCTGTGTGTTGTATCTGTGAGCTGTGTGTGCTGTATGCATTTCATGTGAGTATGTGGTGTGGTGTATGTGGTGTGTGCATTTTTGTTTGTTGTGTGCAGAGTGTTTATGAGTTGTGTATGCTCTATGTGTATGTGCTGAGTGCATTTTGTGGAAAGAGCACAGTCAGGGAAGAACACTGCTGTTTGCTTCTGTCAGGGAAGGGCAAGATGCTCTTCAGCAGGACTAACAGCATAGAGTTCAGCTTCGGAGGACTCCTGCTTTACCACGATGCCCCTTCCTCACCCCAAGTGTAATTTACAACAGCTCAGCTTGGTGGCTGCAGCTTGCTCCTGCAGGGGGCGCTCTGCCAGCGGAGTGCCAAGTTAGGGAATGTTAGCACTTGAGTGTCTGCCTGGAGGCTGACCCACGGCTGTCCTGAACTGTATTTGAAAATGGGTGAGTTTCTGCAGATGTGGCCATGTGTGGAAAAAGGTGGGGACCTGATCTCCGTGCCTCTGGCCCTGCCTGCACAGGGAACCAAGGACTCTCTGATAATACAGCAGCAGAGTAGCTTCTCACCTGTGAGAGGGAGGCAGCGTGGTGGAGGGGAAGGGACTGAGTTTGGAGTCAGATCTAATGGAACAGATACAGCAACTTACTAGCTGTGCCGGGTTGGGGGGGGGGGATTCCACCTGGCCACCTTGGGCCGCCACACCCTTATTTATTTAATTAGGAGCAGTATGTACTTCAAGGGTTGTTGTAAAGATTAACACTCATCCTTATTAATGGACAGGTGCTTAAAAATGGATAGTTCCCTTCTCTCCAACCTTTTACCTTTTTAGATAATTATTTAAACCCTGAAGTCAGTGTGATATTCCTGGTGATTTGACTGATGAGTTGGAGGGGCCTGGTCCCTTTCAGGCTAAATTACAGATCAATGAAGGCAAGTTCTTTGTCCTCTGTGCTGCCATTCTGAGAATGTCCTGCAGCTTGATGTCGGGGTGGAAATAAGTGTTTATTAAAGAACTCTCTCTGGCTTAGAGGCTGCAGCAGAATTCTATGAGATCAAATTCACATCACTTAAAATAATTTGGTTCTCATTTTTGCTTATCGGTTGAATGGAAGCGATAATTTTGCCCTCACTCTCACAGATGTTTTGAATATACATTTTGTGAAAGGATATATAAATGTCAAATAACCAGCCATGCTGGGATGGCAGCCCAAACTTAGGTTCTTAGTGGTACGGGTTAATATTTCCACTCTATGAATTCCTAAATCTTGGCTTAAGGCTGCTCATCTTTTCCACGGTCTCTTTTATCATTTGGTTTTGATTCTCTTTATGCATGAAGGCTAAGTTTACACAGTATATAGATGAAAGGAGAAAGCCTAGGAGAGGCTGGACGCTCAGACTGTGTCAAGGTATTCATGTGCAATGGATGGCTAGACGAGGTTGTTCGGGCAGACCACTCTCTTGTTCATAAAGGTCAAGGGTATGTATGCAGGAAAAGTACCTGGCTGGACATGGGTTCTTTGATGGACCCCAGCATTTTCCAAGTTCTAAATTCTTATGAAGATAACTTACTTCCCTTTGGAGGAAACAGCATGTATCTCAGAAAGGCATGGGATGATAAACTGGAGATTCTTCCTAGGTTAAAAATCAAGGTGAAAGTGCAGAATTCACCTATGTGGGAGAGTCTGCTCCCTCTTTCAGAGACAACAAACTATTGGTGTTGTGTGATGGGCTGCTCAGCTAGGGGACTCAGAAGTGTGGGGGTCTCGGCAACCAGGATCCTCCACGGTCAGTGCAATAGTTTAAGTAACAGAAAATGAGACCCTAAGTCTGGGTAATAAAGAGGAGAGGAACAGGCAGTGAGATTTGGGTGAAGGAGCAGTAGAGAATTAATGCACATAAGAATTTGAGGAAGAAGAAAGAGGGAAAGATTTCCAAATATAAAGTCTGTGTGGTTACTGATGTCATAGATTTGACGTGACCACAGAAGATTTGGGGGGTGGGGATGAATCTGGCTTTGGGCCTATAGGGTATGAAGTACTCGGGGGACCAGGAGGTAAGTGGAAATAGGAACCTGATGATCTTCAGAAAGATCAGCTTTTGTCAAAACAAAACAAACAGACAATTATAAACCAGAGACATCCTGCAGGGGAGGAGGGAGAGGGATCGGAGGGAGGGAGGGAGGAGCCCAGTGGACTGAGGTGATGGTGCACAGGTGCATTGGGGAAGGAAACTCTATGGGGACTACACCTGAGGGGGTGGGGGGAAGCAAATATTGCTTAAAAATTAATAGTGATATAAAATATATATAAAGAAAAATAAAAGAAAAACAAAACAAAAGATCAGCTTTTGTGATAGGAACTAATTCTGCTTGTGGTGGTGCCCTGTCCAGTATCCCTCCCCAAAGGTGGATCTGGGGTTTTCCTAAGGCGTGCTCTGTGAGGTGTCTGCTGTGGACAACTAGGAAAACGGGATGGGGAGGCAGAAGGGTCACTGATGTTCAGTCTCCACCCCCAGACCTAGCTCTGCAGCTGTCTTTATGTACCCAGCTTGGGAGAGAAGTCGGCTTGGAGGGATTAGGAACCACCTGCACATCCTCAAGACAAACACTTTGATGGGGAAATCTCAGGATACCCCAAGATTTCCACCGAGACTTGGTTCCCCAAACCCACAAATAAATCAGCTCACAACAGATGCTTGGAGAAAATACCCAAGATGCAAATCTTTTTGGTGAATGTTGGTGAAACACACTGGGAAGGAGGGTACAACCTGCTCAGCCCCCTTCAATTCCAGGTTCATGAACAGCTTAAAGTCAGCTTGTCTCCCCTAATGATGTTGCCCTCTCCTGGGGAATTCTTACCCTTTGATTTATAGGGTTACTTTTCTATTTATCTGAGAAAATAGAAACACCATTACAGGGAGTATGACATTGAAATCTTGCCCATAAGTAATGGAAATGGTGAAGATTAGCTCTGATATGTTCGCAGCTGTTAAACAAATCAAAAAGGCATTAAATGCAAGTTTAAATTTACTCTGTCAGCTGAGGGAAAGATACAAACTTCAGCCCGTTAAACAGGCCCTTGAACTCGGATTTTAGGTTAATCTGCTGCTTTCTGTGAGATCAGATTGGTCGCATCTGAAACTGTATTCTGGGGTGTGCTCTGTAGGAAGAGGTGAACTTTATTTTTTTTAAAGATTTATTTATTTATACATACAAGAACTGGGGTACAGGCAGGAGGTGTGGGGGGTGAAAGGATCCACCAGAGACAGAGTGGGGAACAGAACAGGCAGAATGACTGAAATACACTGCTGAGGGGAGCAGCAGGTGAGACAGGAGAAGTCTGCTGTGCCATGTGGGTTGCTCCCTGGCCGACCAGGGATCAAACTCGTGCTCCAGAGGCTGCTATTGCTTCATAGTGTGGTGCTTAACCCCTTGTGCCACCAGGAAGGCCCGGAAGAGGTGAACTTTAAACCTGTTATTTCACTCTTGAATTCCTGCTAATGCATTTGAAAAGAAAGCGTCTATGCTTGGGGGAAGTGGTAGTGTCTAGGAAGACTGGTATAGTCAGACCGAAATGGTTCTATAATTGTGCTGCAAGAAAGGTCTGGACAGAAACAGCCTGGCGGCTCCACAGATCGGGTTCTCCGGAGCTGCTGGATCTGGGGGCTCAGGCGTGTACCCTGCCATCATTTGTACTTTGCCCCTGAACCCATGAGATGAGCCCTCTGGTTTCATACAATCTTCTGCAAACCAAAGGGCTGAATCTGGCTGACCTCTTCAGATTGTTGCAAATGTTGTATTAGATCAGTAAACAAAAAATGCCCATTGTTGCTGGTATTTTATCAAACTATAATATATCCACCCTTGTGGGAAAAATACTGATCTGTGGGTTTCAACTATTCTTATTTGGGATAAAATAGGCAAATCTCAGGAGGTCAATGGCACTTGTGACCAAAGAAAAGGATATATAAACATTTGTTCTGTAGCTTCAAATGGCCACCAAAAGATAACCCAAGGGGGGCACCTCCCTGGTGGCACAAGGGGTTAAGCACAGCACTGTGAAGCTATCCGCAGACACTGCAGCGCAAGTTTTATCCTTAGCCAGGGAGGTGACACACATGGTGCAGCAGACCTCTCCTGTCTGGCCTGCTGTTCCCCTCAGCAGTGTATTTCAGTAGATCTGCCTGTTCTGTTCCCCACTCTGTCTCTGGTGAATCTTCTTACCTTCTCCCGCACCTCTGGCCTGTTCTCCAATTCTTGTATGTATAAATAAATAAGTCTTTAAAAAAAAAAGATAACCGAAGGAATTGTGTTGCTACGAGACATTCAGTTTAATGTGAAATATATACCCATTTCCTACAAAAAGAAAAAGGCTCTGGATGTCACTCCAGACCAGCATCCCAATGCGCGAGAACAGCCATGTTTGTGAACGTGGGGACGAGCCCGACTCATTCACTCCTGCGTCCACATCTGCTGGGAACATAGCTCAACGCCATGCTCTGTCACTGGCAATGAACCAAGACAGAATTTTTTGGTCCCTTTCCTTTAACCACTCTGCTCTCTCAGACTTTTCTGAGAAATGAAAAAAGAAGCAAAAGGGTGGACACCAGGTATACATACCTGACACAAAAGTATAAAACCACCGGGCCCGACTTCTTGGGGAAGTCATGTTCCAATACTCTTCGGTCTAGCTGGAGCCAGTTCAAGTGTCCCCTGAGAAAAGAGGGACAAGTTGGTTAGGGGTTTGGATTTTGCAGATGTTTCTTGCAACAAATGCGTGTATGTATCTCAGAATGTGCTAGATCACAGATGTGGGTTTTTGCTCACCATTAAATTTCTAATATTTGAAGAATCCAAAGGAATTATCTGAGGAATAGAGCCTCATCAGGAAGAGACTTAGTAAGTAGGTGAACTGAGGAGAATGATAATCAGAAAGTCAGGGGTTTGAGACCTGCTCTGCATTTCCTAGAGTACACTAAAATGAAAAAGCACTCTATTCCCTTTCTTGTTCTCTCCACCATACTCTTTGCTGCCTTTTGCCCTGAAGGACTCAAAACACATTTAGAAACATGTTTGCAATCACAACATTTGCTGGAAGCAGGTGGAGTGAAAAGTGAATCATACACAATTTCTTGAAAAATCAAACTTACACCTGCCACATGACCCAGTTTTCTACTCTCAGGTATAGACACAAGAAATATAAAAGCCTATGTCCATGCAAACACTTTTACACATAGATATTTAGAGATGCATTAGTTCTAATAGCCCAAAGCTTGAAAAAACCCAAATGTTTATCAACAGGAGGATGGATAAATTATGATATATTGATAGTTACATAATGGAATACTATGCTGCCGTAAAGACAATGAGCAATGGACATACGCAGCAACGTGGACGGATCTCAAAATAATTATGCAGAGTGAAAGAAGCCATGTATAAATGATTGCATTACATTTAAATAAAATTCTAGAAAGTGCAAACTAATCTACAGTGGCAGAAAACAGACTGGTGGTTGCCTGGGAGGGAGGTAAATGGGGTGGGGGCGATTATAGAGGGGTGTGAGGAAACTTTAGGGAGTGATAGATGTGTTCATTATTTTAATGGTGGTGTCGGTTTCAGGGGTGTAGACATACGTCAAAACTTATAAAGTTGTATGCTTTAATAGTTGCAGTTTATTGAAAGTCCATTTTACCTCATGAAAGCTATTTATGACACAATTTCCCACTACCACACCACATACCAGTCTGGGTGGGAGAACCTCTGGACTCCTAGCACCCTCCTGGGCCACCTCTATTGCTGCTCCTCCCAATCCATGGGGTCTACTCTGTGTGCCCTTTCTTTCCCCAATAGACTTTCTACATCAGGAAGAGAGATCTGCTTCATAAGGTGAAAGTATGTATGTGTTTGATTAACAGGACGGTGTTAAGACAAATGGGAGACCTAATTTTCACGGAGTAATACACTATAATCACTCCTTTCCTGCCTTTGAAAATGTTCCACATCTCCTGGGTCTTCTCTTAGTTTTCAGCCTCCAGCTGCAGCCACAGGCATGCTCTCACCAGGACCTTGCTTGGAGAAACACAAGTGTTTCTCCTAATTGGGACAGTCTCCACCCTCTTTATCTGGATGTCACCATTGTTCAAGACTGAGTTCAAGCCTTATTTTTAGTGAAGCCTTCCTCGGTTGCTTAACTCTGGTGTTTATTTCAAATTCCTCCAGAGCTTCTAGCTTGGGTTATCTAAAAGCCCTTGGCATATTCTCAGACAAATCATTATTTTAAAAAATATGACTTATCTCTCCAACTAAGTTGCAAGTTTTCTTTTTTTTTACTTTTACCTTTTATACTAAGTATGATTTCTTTTGTTTTCTTTTTAAATTCCTTCCACTAAAGTTTTCAGCAATATAAAGGGATCAGGACTTAGCACTGTGCCTGGCAATTATTAACTGCTCAAAAGTATCTGCTCATTGATTGTATGAATAATGGTGACTGAGTGACAACTTGGAGAGGTCAATGCCACGGAAAGAAAAGATTAATGTTATCCACAGCTCCCCTGGAAAGGAGAGGCCCCCTGTGCAAAAATGCAGGGCCACAGGGGAAGCACCAGTGCCAGTCATGAGGCAGAGAGGAAGAAGGAGAAAGCAGAGACCAGTTTTTCCTAGGGTTTCTATGAGAAAGCAAGGCAAGGCAGGGAAACATCTTGGGGTTGGCTAGTTTGAATAATTCCAGCACTTTCAGGCACAGCGAGTTGTCTCTAGTTGTTTGGTACCTGGCCCTGGGTTAAGAGCATGGGGAATATTGGCTTGGTAGGTGACAATTAGTACAGGGGTGGTCATAATATGGCCTCTGGAATACAGGGAAGATGTAAACAACTTTGGCTGTTAGTTTGGCACTGTCCTGAATGGATGCCAAACAAATAAAGAATCTAAGAAAACTCACACTAGCAATAATGGCTGTGTAGATTTAAATTGTGATCTGTGCCTTGAAATAATTCTTGATAAAAGTTCTGGGAGTAATACCATTCACATGATCCTCCAAAGAGAAACAGACTGATAGTGCAAGACAGCAGGTGTTTTTTTCTGATCCAGCACTCAAGGGATAAAGAGGGGCCAGGGATTAGGGCATCCCACCTGTGCCCTCAAGATCTATCAAGGGCCAGGCCTGAGACATCCTTACCCCACCTACTGGCACAACATAACTGACCACACAGAGAGCTAGCAATATGACTTGGGTCTCTGGAGGCCATAATTTGCATGGTGACGAACCTCTAAGCGGAGACATCTGCATGAAGAGACACAGAAGTGGGCATCACCTGAAAACCCATCTGTTGGGGGCTGTTCTGTACCCACTGTTCTTCATTCATGTTAATAGACAGGTGGACTCCTTCTCTAGATCATTTCATTCCCCACATTAAACTTTTTTAAAGAATGAATTCTAGTAATGAATTTATTTAACAAATTCCTTTGCTCCCAGTCATATATTGGTCTAGGATTTATCAAGCAATGAGGCCATTAGAAGGTAAGAAAATGATCACACAGCAGAGAGAATGAGTTGAACAATTAACCTCTGAGATAATTTCCTTTCTCCACTTCCTCTATTTGAACTAAAGCCCAGTTCTGCAAGGCAGACAGGACACACACAGGGTCTGAGCCCTGGGCAGGTGGACTCCATACACCTGGAGTTCCTGGGTCCTCAGATGGAAGGAAATCTCTCCCTCTATCTAATGTGCCTGTAAAAATATCTCCCTGAAGGCTGCTAACAAAGAGAAGTCTGAGGCAACCAGTGACTCATCCCTGATGCCATTTATGTGCCCAATATTTGGGCAAAAGCTAAGAGATGGATGAAAAAGTAAAGTAGAAACCCTGGCTCTGAGGCTACTGCTGTCAGCTGCAGTTGAACTAGTTAAAATATTTTCTTCCCCTTGTATTGGGTTCAAAGTCATGATCCCTACACCCTAAAGGATCAAGGATTTTATTATACCTCTGTAACACAACTCAGTCCCCAAATGAAGTCCCTTTCTCAAACTCCCCCCTCCCCCAAGTTAGTATGGAATGGGGAGCAAAGACGTAAAAGCAGCATTTTCTCTATATGGTTTAACTAAGATATGCCTGCTATATTGGCTTTCATTATACTCATTGATTTTTCATTTGAGAATTCACATCAGTGCGTTTGCCAATAACAGAACCAACAATAAAAAAATTGCCCGAGTAGACACTCAGAGTATTTTTGTTCTTGCTTGACTGATAACTATCTTTAAAACTGGGCAAGATAACACTCATTTGGTTTATGGTGGCAGTAGGTCAAACTGTTGGGTCAGTAATAAATATGCAATTGCTTCCGGGCAACAGAAATTGGATGTATTTATTTAACAGATTGCTTTTAGCTTCTACATATAATACAAATAGATTTTTGGTTCAAGCATTGGCACCTTTAATAGAGATGACCTTAAGGAGAGCCTTGTTTATAGAGAATTACTGGAAGGAGGCGGTATGTGGTATGTCTGTCTGAACTGATAATTTCTTCATCCTCAGGGGAGAATGATACCCTGTGCCTTTTATAGGTTTTTTTTTCTTAGTAGCTTATTTCATATTGAATGAGTTTCCACAGAAAGCCACAAAAGTATAAAATTCTTCTAGATGATGCTGAATGGAAGGGGTGGGTAGGGAGTTCATCAAATGGAAGGTTTAGTAATTTAGCAACCTTAAATTAGAAATGCATGTGCTCAAGGATACTGACTTAGCTAGAAACACTGAAATAGTGGCCTTTAATAATGTCAGTGTATGTGAGTGGAGAGAGAGAGAGAGAGAGAGAGAGAGAGAGAGAGAGAGAGAGAGAGAATTGGGGAGAATAGACAACTAAATCATGGTCTATTTGGTCCAACTGAATTTTGTGCATTTTATGGGGGAATTATTTGCTCTACCATGTTCTCTTAAGGCTGTTTCAAAATTTCTTTTACAGCACCTGCTATACTATCTCTTGTTACTTACCTCCTAAATTAAAAAGTTCAAAATTCACTTATTGCCATATATCTGCTGGTTAACAGTGGAGACTACATAAGCACTTAACAGAACGAATATTTCAGCTTCAAATATGCCCCAAAGATCAATACTGTTGTCAGTTCTGCCATCTGGCACAGACAAGTCTCCTACCCTAACTAAAACATCTTCATATTCTACGAGAATGCACTCTGTTCACATAGTCCCAGGTTGGAGCCACTCTACGTCCCATGCGAAGTGGGATGGAAAAGTCAGGAGGAAATCTGGACCCCTAACACCTGCTCAGATTTTCCCATTGTTTTCTATTTTTCTTAGCTGTACACAGAAAGTTTCTGGTTAGCACATAGAAGGTAGCACTGAGTGGCCACAACACTTGTCAGTCTCGGTGGGTGCAGTGACACCGAGGTGGTCATGAATGCTGAACATCACCAGAAGCAGTTTTACATCCAAGCCACAGAGGCTGGAGGCATCGATTTTCTCCTTAGTCTGGTGATTCGGGGCATTTAATGAATGGAAATCCCAAACCTATTTCTAAATAAATTATTTTCCCAGAATTGATTGTTGTTGCTATTTCTTGTGCAATTGGAAAATTGCTTTTCAACTTTGTTGTTTTTAAATTGCAGATAAGCTTGAGACTGGGAATCAACTAGACCCTTTACGCTGCCCAGGCCAAGACCAGGCACAGTTCTATTTATTCAAGAGCCACAAGCACTCAGGACACTGAAGAGTGGAGGTTTATCCCTGCTGCTCTGGCATTGGGACCACGGCATCCGGGCATTCTGAACCTCATATATCCAGGAAAATCACTCCCAAATAGTCCCAATCAAATGATTCAATTAATTGAGACATACCATGTGATTAAAAGAAATCCTTAATTTTTCTTAAAGTAGAATTCTAGCTTCAGGGTTCCTCTAAAATTTCAGCAACAATTACTTTGTGTGTAAACTTTTGTGGCAGTGAGGAGTAAACTTTTTAACAAATTTCAAAGGGGTGTGTGATTAAATAAGAGGCTAAGGACTACTCATTTTTAAATTACTATGTGAAAATACACTCTAACTGTATCTGTTTTTTAAAATGTGCAATAATAGCTAAACAAGTTTCATATCTTTTCCCCTCAACTTTCTAAATAGTTCTTAAGGTTTTTTTTTTTAAATTAAATACTCATTTACAATATTTGATGAATGTTCTCAAAACTATGACATACAATTCAATTAAAATGCAAGCATTATGATAATCATTACTTCAGCTTGGGGTATGTTTGACTACTTCTGCTAAATAGTCTAAAAGTTTACAGTTTTGGGTTCTAAGTCTTTTGTCAACAACTGAGAACAAATTAAATAAAAAACTTGGGGTTTAAGGGTGTGTGTGTAAGTCCAGACTCATCAACTTATATATATAAGTATGTTCAGTATTTTGTATATCAATTATGCCTCAATAAAGCTGTTAAAAACCCAAATAAAGGAAACAAAAATTATGACTGAGAATAAAGCAGATAACTAAAACTTGTTTCCCCCATAATCTGAAAGAAGAAGATTCCTATTTGTTATTACTTGATAGGTTATTTTTAGGGCCTGGGAACATAATTGCTATTAATTTATATGGAAAAATTTTGTAAGTTACCAGACCCCAAAGAATAGCAAATGAAAGCATACCAAATAGGAATGCTCTACTTTTGGAAAGCAGGGGAAACCTGTGTACAGCCAGAACCGTGGCTCTGAAAACCAAGAACATGGTGTTAATATAGCATAGAAAGCATTTCAAAAATAAAATATTAAAACAAAATCCTTTCCTTCAATGATTGATGCAAATATTTGCTAAATGAAAATCTCAATCACATTATTTGTGCTTATAGAAACAGTAAATCTGAACTTCTCAACTGGTTCTCAAATAGTTAGCTGTCCAGAATCTGTCTAGAAAGCAGAGCATCTTGACATGACCAGTTCCAAATGTTCAAAGTTTGAGTGAACTCAGCTTTTCTTTCTGGAGAGAGGGAAGCAGAGGGTATTTCATTTTCAAACTTGGTTCCATCTTTATTAGAGCACAGTTATTAAAAATGAAGAGGGGCTAGGGCCTCCCTGGTGGCCTAGGAGTTAAAGTCTCAGTGCTATCACTGCTACCGCCTGAGATCCAATCCCTGGCCAGGGAGCAGACCCAAATGGCGCAGTAGACCTCTCCTACCTTGCCTCCTGCTTCCCTCAGCAGTATATTTCAATAGATCTGCCTTTTCTGCTCCCCACTCTGCCACTCCCCAGCACCTGTGGCCTACCCCACCCCCAGTTCTTCTATGCCAAAAAAAAAAAAAATCATAAAAAAATTTTAAAGGGGTTAAATGTAATTAATTCCTGGGACAGATAAAGAAATTTATGGGAAAACTGGTAAAATTTGAATAATGACTATGATTTAGTTAATGGTACAGCACAACGTAAATTTCTTAGTTTGGGTAAGTGCAAAATGGTTTGTAAGATTATTAACATTTAGGGAAACTGGGTGAAGGACATGGGAACTCTCTATACTATTTTTGCAACTCTTTCATAAGTCCAATTATTTCCAAATAAAAAGTTAAAAAAATCAAATTAAAAAAAGAGGTGGAGCTACTTACAATGCTGCAAAATTGCTGAATAGATCTCAATGCATACCATTGGATATAGTCTTGCATCAAGAATTTAGACACTTTTTTAAAGAATACAACTTAGGAAGGAGCTGAGTGAACTTCCAATTTTCCCTCCTAAATTCTGCTTTATGTGTCTTTTCTCCAGGCTCATCCAGAGCCTATAACAGCATTTACAATTGAGAGACTCATTGGTGACCTATGGCCGAAGAGACATACATTCTTCTGTTGGAAGTAATGCTGTCAGTAATATCTATCTTATGCTTGAACAACATTTTATAGTTCATGGCACTTTCTAAGTGTTGGTCTTGTATGATTTGCATCAGGAAATAGGCAAATACATGTGCAGCCGCACGGACTATAATAAAGGATGAAACTTGTGCATTTTATGATAAAATGTAGTACCTGTATCAATCTCCCCCGCCCTCTCTCACGCACACACCACACATCATGATACACATACACAATCTGAAACCAAGGTTATGCAAAAAATTGTGTTAGTGTCCAGCGGTGCAGAGATAGAGAGCTAGGGGGACATCTGGTCACCAGCCTATTCTGAGTCTCAGCCCTGTATTTTGGGTGCCAGCATTCATTCTTCCCTTTCTACCAGGAAAAGGAGAAGCATTCAGATTACCATAAAGGCCACCAGTGAACACCTGTTGAGGCAGGTGTTGCCAGGCCATGGCTGACTATGCCCTGAGTCATAGCTGACTCGTCTCCTCTGTCTGTCTTCTGGTCCTGGTCCTTGGGAGGTCCTGGTTCCTGATTTCCTCTGGACCCCTGACTCCTCATTTCCCCCATGAGTCAGGCCCACCTGCCAGTTAGTTCTTTTTCAGGAACCTTCTGCAGCTGTGTCTCTTTTCCAGGCTTTGTAACTGGCTGCCCGCCACTCAGCCACCCTGACTCTGGATGACACCAGCAATGGCTCATATCCCCTTTATTCACAGCCACAGAGCCCCTCATGCTGCCAATTTCACCACTGAAGGAGGTATGAATGCCTTCAACCTGGACATGCACTCACTCCTGGCTGGCCCTGGAACAGGCAAGCCGAGACTGGAGTTGCAGGGATCTATGGATGGCCTAGTGACATGCAGTGTGCCCTCCCACTCACTTTCAGTGACGTGGTTTCCCTGTGCTCATCTCTCCAGGGAGAAGAGAGACTACCTTTCAATTGAGTCCTCTGGCCAGTGCCCTTGGGGTAGTGATTTGAAACAATCAGCAGGCATATTTCTTCC
Organism: Talpa europaea; assembly: GCF_964194135.1. Lineage (NCBI taxonomy): Eukaryota > Metazoa > Chordata > Mammalia > Eulipotyphla > Talpidae > Talpa > Talpa europaea. The sequence goes on along the minus strand of NC_140082.1, from coordinate 28,992,751 downwards.
TCTTTGGCGCAGGACAACATACTCATTTGTTGATTCGTGTTTATTCAAAAGGGAAGTCTAATTGGGACTCACCGAGAGTTCACAGGCTCTTGTAGAAGAGTAAACGTACTTGGGAAATGTGAACAATGGGGATATGATTAATTGAAACTTCTGGTTTCCTTCTAATTAGTGGAAAATGTCTGGGCAGCAAATTTAGGGGGTGTGCAATGATTCTCAGGAGAAAGGGCAGAAAACATCTGCATTTGTAAAAGTAGTTGTTCACGATGTTTATGTGTTTTAAAGCATTTCTTACTACTATGCTGGCTCCTTTCTGCCACACCCTGCAGGCAACAGTCCAGCATCCTGGGCTCCACCTGCAGGCTCAGGACCCTTGTGTGTGGGGAAGGAAGGGATAGGAGGGGGCGCCCACTCCTCCTTCCTTCTGGCTCAGACCCTGCAGGCTCCAAGGCCACTGGCCCACCCTGTTCCTCCTGCTTTTATGAGGAAAATGTTACTTCTCCCACTGCCAGCAACCTCATCACACAGCCACCTGGAATGTCACTACCTTAACTATGGAACTATGTTCCAGTTTGCCCAAGACAGTTGCAATTTATCCCTCCTTTTACTCACACTGGCCTGATTGGCATGACAAAACCCTGTCACCCTGCCCACCTGAACTTCCCTGAGGCTAAGAGAATTCACATGGGGATGCATCTGATCACCTCTCCCGCTCACAATGTGGGCGCCTCCTGTCCTTGTTCTGAGCTTGCTGCAAGCACATCAGTGGGGCATGGCCTCCCCTGTACTTTTCTGTCCAGCCACTAGTTGATATACGAGTATTGTAGGAATCACCTACGGTTCCAAGGATATAGAGGGGAGAGAGAGACTGTGTGCATGCACGTGCATTCAGTGTATGTGTACACAGAGATCAGGAAATTGTGAAATATTTGTTTAGAATAGCTATTTTGTATCTAAGAATCTGGCACATTTTCACTCTACTCTTTTGGGAACAACATATTAAGGAGATTGAAATTCTAGTAAAGATATTCTGACTTGTATTGCAAACATCACTCTGTAGACACGCAGGAAGATCGTGCCAGCAAGTGCACTTTTCCTCAGATGAGTGACCTGAATTTTCTGTTTCTGTATTCTATTTCAGCTTAGGCAGAAAAAGTGCATGAATTATTTTCATTTTGAATTCATCATCAAATTCACTTCCTGTTATTGTTATTCTAACACCGGAGAGAAAAGTTTGATTTCCAGAAGTTTTCATTTAACTCTAAGAAAAAACAAACCCATACAAATCTATCTAAAAAAATTTTTTTTTCATTCTCAACACGAACCTGCTTGATTACAGGAACTAGTTTAGCTAATAATTTCATAATATTAGCATCACCCTAATTATATGCTTTGGTTGTTCCAGGTCCAGGCCTGATCACAAGGCCTTTGAAATCCAAAGATGAACTTGGACTGACCCCACAGCACAGGACCCACGTGGCCTGCGGCTGGTTTTCCTGTTGACAGGTTGGAACAGTGCAAGTTCAGGTTCTGCACTTTCCCTGCAGGTTCTGAGGGCTCAGGGGCAGCACTTACGTCTCATCTGTGAAGGCTATTCCAAAGTATTCCTTTTCCTTCAGATTGAAGTGAGAGGCCACGAGATCAAGAAGCTCTTTAGCCAAAAGCTTGGGCTGGAGGGAAAATAAAATGGAAAGAGGGTAAGTGCTTTTGTAAAACAGGTAATCACACAATTTTTAAAATGCAGTACATCAAGACTCAGGTGCATCAATGCAAACGAGTTTTATAAAACCTAAAGGAGTAGACAAGGAAGACGCCAATGAGCAAACAGCCGAGCACAGGCCACCAGCAGCTCGTGATGCTGTGCCGGGCTTCCTGGAGCTTGCTCTGTTCATACTCCATCTCTGGCAGGGCTGTCAAGCCTTGTGGCTCTCCTTCTTCACAAGGATGAACATTTTATGCTGAATTGACAGGAGGAGGCTGTATTTAATATATGTAAATATATTTTAATGTACACTTACATAGTATTTGCTGTGTGCCAGGCCCTGTTGTAAACACTCTACAAGCCCCTACATCTTTCATCTTCACCACCTCCCTGTGATGTGGTCCCATTATTAATGCCACTGACTTGAGAAACTGGGCACTTGGATTAAGCAAGTGTTGTGGCTGGGATCTGAATCCTGTCTTTAGAGATTCTACAGGCTCCCATAATGTAAAATCCAAAAACTAAAGGCATCCTCCTGCAAGAAATGTTTAAACTAAGGTCAAAAATGCTTAGCAATAAAATTTAAGAATAAATGGAAAACTCACCCTTCATTTGTCTTTCTAAAGGAGAAGAACAGTCTTTATTTAAGAATGTTTTTATCATAATTATTTCTTAAATATCTCTGCTAATCTAATGGATTGGCCCAGGGCTTTGGGCATGAAATCATTGCATTTGTCTATACTGGTGACTCTTTTTTTTTTTTTTTTAATAAATTTTATTTTTATATTCCCCATACAATTGCAACCCCCTTATTTTGATCCCAATCCCTCCCCTCCCCACCCCCCACCCCCCACCCCCCATAGAGTATCTCTGCTTCATAGTTTTTTGTTGATTTTGATTTTCACTTTCTTATAGTTATTCATTTTCCTGGTCCCTTATTTAAGTTTTCTAGATTCCTGCTATGAGTGAGACCATCTGGTATTTTTCTTTTTCTTTTTGGCTTATTTCGCTGAGCATGATCCCTTCTAGCGCCATCCATGTTGCTACAAATTGCATGTGCTTATCTTTTTTGAATGCTGAGTAATATTCCATGGTGTATATGTACCACATCTTCTTGATCCAGTCATCTATTTTTGGGCATTTGGGTTGTTCCAAAGCTTAGCTATTGTAAACAGTGCTGCTATAAACATAGGGGTACAGGTGCTCTTTGGAATTGATGTTTCTGTGACCTTTGGGTAAATACCTAGGAGTGTAATTGCTGGATCATATGGAAGCTCTATGTTTAGTAGGTCAAGAAATCTCCACACAGCTCTCCATAGTGGTTGGACCAGTTTGCACTCCCACCAACAGTGCAGGAGAGTTCCTTTTTCTCCACATCCTTACCAACATTTATTGTTGCTAGTTTTTTAAATATGTGCCATTCTCACTGGTGTAAGATGGTATCTCATGTATACTGGTGACTCTTAATTCACCTGGGCCTATATTGAAAACAACACAGATGGCCAGGCTCTGAGGTGGGGGAGGAGGGAAAGCTACCTGATGGAGATATGGAGCTAAAAGAGAAGAGTCATGTCTATATTGGCTCCTGGTAATGCACACACAAACACACTGCCTTTAGGACACACGTGATGGACTTCTCCAAGTGCAGAGCAAAAACAAAGATTCCAGAAAAGAAAATGTGTGTGTCTATGTATATATATGTGTTGCATTTATGCACATTAATATATATCTCCTGGTATACTTCCTACTCTGGTGGTTATCTCTGTTGAATTTCTCTGTTAGAGAGCTAATAAGACATGTAAAGCAAGAATTATAAGACAGTTTGGTTTCTTATTTTACTTTCTGGGTGCTGCCATGGACAGTATTGCATCCTCCCCCTCCCAAATTCATATGCTTAAGACCTAACTCCCCAATACAATGGTATTTGGAGCTGGGGCCTTTGGGAGATAATTAAGATTAGTGAGGTCATAAGGGTGGGTTCTCATGATGGGATTTGTGTCCTTACAAGAAGAGGCAGCAAAGAGAATGTGCGCTCACTTGCTCGCTTGCTCACTTGCGCTCTCTCTCTCTCTCTCTCTCTGAGAAAGCAAATTTCTGTGGTTTAAGTCATCCAGTCTGTGGTATTTTTTTGATGGCAGCCCAAACAGACTAAGACAAGCCCACTTCCTTTAATTCAACAAATGTTTACTGAGTAACTAATAATAGGCCACTGGCCTCTCTGCAGGAGATACAAAAATGACCACCATAGGCACCTGTCAATAGGATGTTAGAGTTTTATCAGGGGCACAGAGCAGGAGCTAGTGTTTGTTTAGAAAGCCAAAGCCAAAAAAGTCAAAGCAGATGGTTTCCCTCTGCTGTCTCACTCCTGGGCTCACAGAGTGGCAGCTTTGGGACCTGAGTAACTATCAATTTACCATGAAAACAGCTGGAAATGACAGGAGTAGGTGTGAAGCTAGGGCAGAACTTTCTCCCTTTGGAAGATAAAAGTCAACAGGAGAATCCATCTTGACAAATGAATACCATCTAATATTTTATACTTCTTTCACAGTAAAATTTGTAAAAATGAAGCAATCTTTGTAACCAACAGGGAACTCAAGATTTTGCATAAGAATTTCCTTCATAAATAGTAGATATCTACCTCTGGGGAATGCCATGGAGTAAATGTGGCACATCTCAGGATGTCACAACAGATTACAAAGTAGAATCCATGATGAGATGGAGCTTCAAACTGTGTTTGCTATGGGTTGCTACAGGCTGTGTTGCCAGCAATACCTCTATCCCTAAAAGGTACATGATTGCCCAGGTACAAAGCTTTTAATGTAGAGGTTGTGACTGAATACAGGTAGTATGGCTGAATTTTAAATTACAATATGCCATAATTTATCTGTCCAAATGATTGCTATCTCTTTTAGAGTATTTATAGCATTTCTATGATGCCTGCCAGTTCTTAAAACATGTTTGATAATCTTTTGGGTTTGCTTTTGAAGCCTGTGTCACACTGGTTAAAGCTTCCTCACTCATGATAAATTTTCTTGCACTCAGAATGCAGTTGATTTTTTTCAAGTGGCATAAGTGACTTGAAATCAAGTCTAATGAGTGGGGACAGTGGGTGAAGAGGAGGGGAGGGAGCAACCTGGGTCAAGCTGGTTTTGTAAAAGGAGGTGTGACAATAAAATAATCATTATTGTAGGTTCTTAAGGATTATGGTAAAGTTTCCAGCACAAACTTAGAATGACAGAAATAAGATTTTCTTCTCTTTGAGTTAAACTTAAAACCAACATCTCAGTGGGACTGACCAGAGATACATAAATTTACCCAAGAAGAGAAAGCAGTACTCTGATAAACTGATTGAGTTTATCACAAGATTAAATATAGTGATTGTTCCATAGACTAGGCAGAGGTGAATGGATGGTGGTGTGTTGACAGATGGTTGAAGAAGCAATTTGAGAAAGAGAAACAAACTGAAGAAGCGAATGTGGTCCTAGCTAATAGGTCTTTTAGATCTTGAATATTTGGGCTGCAGTACTAAGGCCTTTTGGCAGAAATGAAGGCATAGGAGAGGGTTTTATTACTCTCTGGAAACCAGGATAGTGATATTACAGATTTGTACATCAGCTGATATATAGTTGATAATATGAAACACTCAAATTACCAATAGAACTCTCTTCTAATTCCATGTCTTTCACAGGACTTACAGAGCCATTGCTGAGTCCCAGTATAGTACTGAACATGTGGACTGCATTACTGTCTAAAGCAAGCGATTATCCTTCCTTTACCAATGAAGATTCTGAGACTTGGAGGTGCAGGGCAGGCTGTCCTCAGTCTCACTGCAAAGCCAGTCTTCCAAGCAAAGTCAGGCCGGCCCCCAGGACCATGTGTGTAACCCTTCTGTTGTCCTCTCTCCGCTGATTTTACTTTCTGGGTGAGAGAAATGCCAAAGATCAAGCACCCTGAGGGCCCTGCCTGGGATAGGGTTTTATTGCTCTCTTGAAACTGATATTACTGATTTATATATCAGTACTTTGAATTTGGGTAATGTCAGTCTTCCCCTAAGGATGAAAAATCAGGTTTCCAAGCCTATAGAGCTAAAAAAGTGAATGTTCTCACCGAAGAATCACCAGAGTGATGGATACCACCCCAAGTGCCTCTTGGGCACTGACTTTTGGCCTCTCCATGGTGACATACCCCTATGACTTAGCCTGTAGCCATAACCCTTTTTGATATTGGAATTTCTACAATAAGAAAATGAATGTTCTTGGTGACTCATAAACTGAAGGCAAATAAAAGGCTCTGAGCAACCACAGAATCATTGGAATAAATTTCATTATCTCTGTTTCAATGAGTGTACCTAATTGAATGCATATCTTTGGTTAAAAAATAAAAAAGGTTACTCCCATTACTTTATACAACAGTGATTATAGATCATATGTGCCACTCTCAATGAAGAACATTTATGACCCACAATTTACAAACGGTGAAATAAAGGCATTGAAGGGGGAGATAATAGGTCTCCCAAGACATTGAGATCACAACTCCAGAATCTTAAGACCCTTTAAAAACCACACTCTTCTACTGCCATGGTTCTGGCAACACCCGAGCTGGTGGCCTCTCCATTAGAGATCTAGACCTCATTGTAAAACCACTCCAACATTTGGGGTTGTCTGTCATCACAGCATAACCTAGCTAACTCTGATTGATCCAAGCACTGAATTTTTATTTTTCTGTATGGTTGGTTTATAACCATTAAGGTCTCAACTCCATGATTTCCTGATCTTACAAATGAAGACAATATCCCACCTTGACGCAATGGTGATTAATGAACTACATTGTTCTGAACATTTCTTAAACTCATTTGGAGAAAGTTGCTCAGTAAGCACAAAGCTTTATGCTATTATGTACTTTGAGCGGATGTTTACAAAATCCTGCTGATTATAATTTGCCAATTACTTGTGTTGTAAACATTTGTGGGGTTTGCAGGGATCAGGCTGGGAGTGAGGCCAGAAAGGCAGCCTGTAGCCCAATCAAGTTCTAGAGGACGAACCAGGCAGAGGCCTCAATACCAGTGCAAGCTAGGCAAGTCCTAAACATCCGGGGTTAGAAATAGCTTGTTTTGGGTCATTGGTGCCATCCTGGCCCCACAGAACTGACTTCCTTTCAGTCTGTAACGAACTCCGTGCACTCAATAGCTTGTCTCTTTTCATTTTCTTTTTGTATTTCAGTCTCCTTTTCACTTGTCCTTTTAAACTTTTATTCTTCCTTATAGCTGACAAATATAATCTCTTCATAAGCACCCCAATCAAGATGCACTGGTTGGCAGTGTGTCCCACAGTGCTAATAGGATGACTTTTTCAGCATTAACTTAACTTGGAAATCTGGCCTTCAGTCACATTCTCTAGGAAGAAGGCAGTGTCTCTTAGTCATTGGGTGGTCTGACTCTATCCCCCATATCTGAGTTCCCAGGACTTCTGGAATATTCCAGTGGAATATTGAGCACATATTCACCTAAAGACAAGGCCACAAGAGCTAGCTGACTAAAATAAGAAAGGCAACAATAAGGGTAATGTGTATTCAAGGTGAAGAGAAGAAGGAAGGAGCTGAGAGTTTGTTTAAAGAAATAATAACTGTGGGGGCCTCCCTGGTGGCGCAAGGAGTGGAGATGCAGCCTATGAGGCTGTCCGCAGCCACTGCAGCATGAGTTTGATCCCCTGCTGGTCAGGGAGCTACCCACATGGTGCAGCAGACCTCTCCTGTCTCACCCGCTGCTCCCCTCACCAGTGTACTTCAGTCAGTCTGTCTATTCTGTTCCCCACTCTGTCTCTGGTGAATCCTCTCATCCCCCACACCTCTGGGCTGTGCCCCAGTTCTTGTATGCATGGATGGATGACTCTTTAAGGGAAAAAAAAAGAAAAAAAAAAGAAATAGTAACTCTAAACTTCCCAAGCTGTGGTAAGGGGTATGTCTATGAAGCTAATGGAATACCTGGTGTTCAAAACACAGAGACCTACACCAAAACACCTATTAGTGAAACTATCAAAAGTCCTTGACAATGAAAGAACATTAAAGATGGCTAGGGAAAAGAAGCAGTAACATGCAAAGACACTTCCATCAAGCTATCATCAGATTTATCAGCAGAAATTCTACAGGCCAGCAGAGAGTGGAATGACATATTTTAAATACACAAAAATAAAAGCTGGGCCTCCCCAGATCTTATATGCATAAATAAATAAATCTTTGAAAAAAAAAAAGCTGCCAGACAGTACTACTCTATTCTGCAAAGCGATCTTTTAATACGAGGGAGAAATTTTTCCCAAACATAAGCTGAAGGAATTGAACATCATTATATCTCCCTATAACAAATGCTGAAAGCAGTTCTTTTATATAAATAAATAAATAAATAAAACCAAACCAGCACTTGTTGGCTATTTGAGATGTGAGTAAATGGAGATTCAGTTCAAAGCCCTAATGTGTACTTGCTTCCTCTCTTTACAGCACCTTTGACATTCTGGGAAGAGAAGCCTCATATGGAATTTAGGTGGAGAAGCCTGTGTCTCCAAGCTTACCTTAGCTTGGTCAAGGGCAATGTGGGCTTCAACTCAGGGAATTCTTCCCCAGGCCCTTTCTTTCATTCACTCTTCCCTTAGGAAGCTCACAGATTCTAAATCAAGGGAATGGCTACTTTGGAATGAGTTGTATTACAAAATAAAAACATCACATCCCATTTGTGCTTTGGGAGAAACCACAGCCTGTAGGTTGACCTCTCACTTTTTCCTGTTCCCCAAGGCTTCTCACTGAAGCCACACAATAACCACCGGGCTGCTGGGGTGAGCTTTGTACCCGTGGACCATGCCCACCCAGATGATGACCCACAGAACAGTCACTCCAGGCCCTGGAGGGGTGGCCACAGCTGTGCAAATGAGTGTCCAGGCTAAGAGGGGAGACGGCTTGGTGGGTCTGCCCTTTCTTTCCAATTTCTCTGAAAACCTAAAGGGAGGGAGGAAGTGAAGAGGTGCAGCTCTGAATAAACCATGCAGGAGCAGGCTGCCGTCTTTGAAGCAGCTGGGAGCTTGTCTCCTGCCTCCCCCTCCCCCTGGGGCTCTGTAGTAAGCCGCAGAGAGCTCATTGGCTGCTCATTATTCCCAAGGAGGGGGCTGCGATGAGGTCATTCTGCACACAGACAGTCTGGTGTGCCCCCTCCCCAACACTCTCTCGATGCTTGGCTGATTAGCCAAGGAGGCTGACTTCCTTCCTGCCCTTACCGAGCTTGCCCCTGGGTCTGCAAATGGCACGGCAATGGGAAACTGCTTCCTTAATGCACACTGATATGAGCCACAAAGCTGTCCCCCTGCCCCCAGCTCTCCTGGCTGTCAAGCATAGGATAGTAGGGGAGTCCTAAAGCAAAGTGGGAGAACCCTGCAGTGCAGCAAGTGGATGCACCAGAGAGCATTTCTTGGAGGCAGCCTGAACCCATTAGAGAACTTGAGACAAATTCCTTACCTCCTGCTTGAGAGTGACCCACAGTAGAACCTCACAATAAAGCCAATACTACATTTACTGGAAAAATCAATTGACCAGTACTAACTGCTTCCATCTGCTGGGGGTGGGCCCTGTCAAATGCACACAGCTAATAATCGGCAGGGCTTAACCACCCCACCCCACCCCTGCCCAACCGTAAGGTGGGTGTAGGTCAGTTAGGAACTCTGGATTTTATAAAGAACCAAAGAGCCAATCCAGTTAAATTACAGGGGAGAAAACTAAGACTCAGAGGGGTGGAGGAAACTACCAAGGCTAGGGGATATGATCTTAGTTGCCAGTATAGCTGGGCAAGTGTCTACTGCAGCTGTGAGCCCTTCTGTTTTTTACTTAAGTGGGGACAGAGCAGGATGTGCCAGAAAAGGCTGCAAAGCTCAAAGCAGGAAGGAAAGAAAGCCAAATAACATAAATGAGAAGGGGGTCACTGACACACTAAGAGCCAGGTTCCCTCCGAGTTTCCTACCCCATCCCCCAGAATCATCATCCATTGCAGGTCCAGTCGGATACTTCACTTACATCATCTCACTGAATCCTCAGAGCAACCTGCAGTGTTTTACGACAGTGGGGTTTAGATCCAGTCATGTTCCCCAAGTGACAACCTGCAAGGGCACAGGGCATAGTAGGGGCCCGAATGTGGGTCTGATGCCAAAGCTTTGGTTTTAAATGTTGGATTCAGATCCAGCAGGTAACAAATAGCCCAGCTGGAAGGGGGTAGGGGAGCCGAAGGTGCTTTTTCTAAATGCCACAGAATAATTTTGTCAGACAAAAGTACCTAAGGTGGGAAAAGGGATTCAGGTTTTATTAGTATCTGTAGCCCTGAGCCTAACACAGAGCCTAATACACAGTAGATGCCTAATAAAGGGTTCTGTTGGCAGAATGGGACAGATGTCAGGGCCACATATTTCACTGTTATGAGAGTCTAGCAAGGAAGAAGATCACTGGAGGGGACGAAGCCTTCTCATGCCGTCCAGGCTTGCATGAAGCTCAGAACTGCTGGGCAGAAACTGCGCTACTGATAGATGTTGCAGAGGTGGGTGGGTCTCCGGGTTTCTCTCTTATCACATACCTCCAGGCACCCATGATGGAGGCTGTGACACATACTTCAGCAATGTTACTAGTATACCCAAGAAAGGATGTGTCGTGTCTTCCCACCACAACTTCTCCTGGCCAACAAATGTGGTTGCAGTTTGCTCTTTGAAGAACTACCACTACCACCTCTCCATTTCTCTCTTCTAGCAGACTCTCCAGCCTAACCCAGGACCAGAAACTCCCAGAGAACAGCCTCTTTAGTTGTCCATCTACTCCTTCCCCCACCTTTGTGCTTTTCCTATATACTATTCTTTATACTACATTCTACTTTATTCCCTTGATCTCTCTTCCTCTCAATTCCACAGTTTCTTTCACATTTTTGCTGAGGAATAGCCTGGTCTCATTATTGGGAAAAGCTGGAGTTGGTATCAGCCGGGGAAACCCGTCCTTCTCATCTATGCCTTTGAATGACGGCCAATAGGAAGGCTTTGGCAGGCGTACATAATTATTGGTCTTCCTGAAACACAAACTGCTTTTGCTAGTCTGCTGGGGAGTCTGCATTATTCAGGATCCGCCCCCTTGGGACCCTTGGGCAGCCGGCAGGTGTTCATTAGGGAGCTCCTGCTGATTAACATAGCAACCCCCAGACTCCAGCCAGCTCAGGGCAATGTCACAAGGACTGCACATGCACGGTGGTTCCTCTCCGCATTAACGGAATGGTAACTGTTTCAGTGAGGCGAAAACACAGACAGGCACTAAGTCCTCAATTTGCCTCTCCCGGCTAAGACTGTCAAGTCTGCAGCCCCAATTTTGAGATATTTCTAGCAAATACGGGAATGCTAAGGTTCTTGGGATTCATCTTCTACAGTCTTGCCTACCACTTCCTTTTTTTTCTTTAAAAAGAAACCTGCTGTGCAAGCTCTGTTATAAACCCGTCTTGTACTACAGTGAATTACTATTTTGGATGTAAATTGCTCCTACATTCACTGGGGAGTGACGTGAGTTCTCCAAACTGGGAGAATGGTTTCTTTTCCAGTCAGCCAAATGGCACCAGGAATGCTTGAAACTTGAGGTCTTCTGACATAGCACACTGACTTATTCCCCTTGCTTGGTGCTCAGGAAATAATGCAGAAGGGTATTGTCCAAGAGCACAAGAAATTGGATTTGGCTTTGAAATAGGATTTGAGGGTACATATGGAGACCACAAAGCCTTAGGCAAAGTTCAATCATTCCAATTGTCAATTTTGTACTCAGCAGTAGTGAGGGGCTCTTGGGAGCTTCATTAGTAAAGGCATATGACAACTGGACAGGGAGAAAGAGTAAAGGTGGAGCTATTTTCTGAGACAGGCAGGTTGGTTACTCCCTTTCCAATGTAATACGCTGAAGAGTGGCACCTGCTGTCCTTTGCCAGGGCATGGCTGGTGTGACATAATAGACGCAAGAATCTGACTTGCTGGAAAGAGAAAGCTACCTCTAGTATGATGATGGTGAGAGCAGGCATGATGAGAGGGAGCTATACGTATATATTGCTGTGATTGATCTTAAAATGTAAGAGCTCCTTTCATGAAACCTAGGCAGTGCATTAGTAGTCAGGTCCACGGGACTTACAAACCCAATTCTATCCTATGTGTAAACTGCTTAGCATTAACTTTCACTTTGAAATGTTGGGACAATAGTACCTACTTCACGGGTTGTTGTGAGGATTCAATAAATGATCCTTTATAAATTACCTGGTGCATTAAAGGTACTCAATAAAAGTAGGTTTCTGATTCTCCTTCAGTCAGTAACTGAATCCCCATAAAAATTACTTATCCCCTCATCACTTTGACAAGGACCGACTCTGATCACAATCTAAATCTTCCTTTGAGCGAACTGTCATATTCTTTATCTCAGGAGCCATGAATAAATCATCACCACGCAGCAAGGAGAAGAGAAAGCAGACGACTTCCCCTGGAATTAAACTTAGTTGGGTAGACTTGCTCTAAATAGCACATATCCTCAGCTCCCAGAGCTGGCTCAGTAATATCCACCTCCACTCGCTTGAGTAATTTACCTCACATTGGTCCCCGTCTCCTGCTTCTTTAGAGTTAAAATGACATTTATTGGCTAGAAGGGAAAGAAGTCTCTCTCCTGTGCCAGTGATATAACCAGAGACAGGGCATGGCTTACCAGTGTTTGTCAGCATTTTAATTTGGAAGTTCCCCAAGTCTCCTCCCTGTGGACCCTCTCCCCTTGCTCTTGCAAATTGTTGGCAGGTACATGCTGGAGCGATACATTTCCCTCTGTCGATGATGTCATTTTCAACATAATTAAAAAGGTACTCTCGCTGGGGCAGAAGAGTAATGGAAAAATGCACAGGTATTGGTTTCCCGGGAGGTTGAAGAGAGGAAGATCAACATTTTGCTGAAAAATGTTTGTTCCTGAAGAGCAGTTCCATTAAAGTCAGACAAGAACAGATGCAAAAGATGCCACAGCCCCTCCCTCCCCTGTGCTGTGCTAATTAAGTGTGCGAGGACAGATGATGTGCCGCAGGGGCCAGAGCAAAACCGTGGCTTATGACAGGCTTATTCTTGAATCAAAAATATCAGTGTAGTGCTTACCTATAGTTCTCCCTACCCTCCCCCCCCCCCCCCCCCCCGCTTTCGGAAGGCTTAGAGGAGGCATGCAAATTTTTTAATAGTATAAAACAGGGAAATTAACAACATAAATAAGACAGAGTCCATTGCAGACATCAGGCACATGAGCTAAACTAATTCCTGCTGCTGGCACTGGGTTTATTAGGTTACACAGGCCTCGTTAGCAGATTGAAGCAGCAGCTAGATTCAGGCAAGCCTTTCCCTGGAAGGACACTCAAGAAGGAATTTATTCTAAGGTTCCATGAGCGAGGGACAGTGGACAGCATGTCTTCAGCACAGTCTGTAGAAGGACAGAAATGTCCCCCACCAACAGCTTCACACTTTTGCCCTCAGTGAAGCCAGGAAGACAGGGACTCGGTGCACCAATCCCACCAACGGGAGCAGATTTTAAAGCAATTTCCTGAAACCCCAAGAGATGTTCTGGGAGAGGTTTTATGTTCGATATTTACATAAGTGAATTTGGCCAGCAACGTTGGAGGCACTATTTTATTAGGTTTTTAACACATGCTAATGTTGGCCATGAGGCAGCTTGGCAGGGGCATTCTGTCTTGATGCTGCAGCCAAACCGCATAAGAAATATGAAGTCACTCTCAATTCAGGCGAAGGGAAACAGCCTCCTGCAGACTAATAAGGCGAGAGGAAAGAATCACATTTTAAAAATCCCGTTCAAAAAAGTGAAAGCAGGTGAACAAGCCAAGGGCTTTTAAACCAGAGCGGGATGGAGGTTGGATGCTGGGCCGGTCAGACAGGATCTGCATTTCCTCTTGGGCAGGTTTGCAGGGAAACTTGTAAGGAGATGGAGGTGCACGGGAAAGTTGGAGGGAGAACGGGTCTCCCTGCTCCTACCTGCCTTTAAGGGGTCCTGCTTTTTCTTGAGAGCTGGACTCTACTCTGCGGATCTGCTCCAGAGGCCTCCCTTCCCCTTCCACTTTCTCTACTGCCCAAACTACCTCTTATTCAAGGCCTGACTGGTAACCGCTACAGAGAGACCTGCCTAGGTCCCCAGCGCTCTCTCCAGTTCCCACCCTCCCAGCAGCTCCAGGGCAGGGCTCCACTCTGAGGTCTCAGCTTCCACTGTCACTTGGTATTTTCACCTGCCTTCAGACTATTTCTTCTCAAGAAACAGTGTCTTGTGTCTTTGTTGCACAGAGCAGGGCCTAAATGAACAGATAAGGGAATGACTCCATAAAGGACAGACAGCAAGGAGGAGGCAGGATTTGAAACCTTCAGACAGAAAAAATTCAGTGTTCCCGAGTTCTACTCTCAGGCAAGGCCCCGCTCCATCTGCACATGGGTCTTGGAGGAGCTCATCTCTTCTCTTAGTTTTAATTCCTGCCAAATTCAAGTGCCTCCCACACCCAGCTTCTTTCTAGGCAGGAGTCAGAGAGGCATCCTCAAAGGCTGGGATCTGCACTTGTCTGTCAGGACTCTTGCAGAGGAAGGTCTGGCTTAGGGCCAACACCTTCTCTTGGTGCATTATCCTGCTAGCTCCAACCACCCTTAATAAGCAGAGCCAAGGATGTGTGGGGCGAGGTGTGTCAGTGGAAATACAGAGAAACCAGGATAAGGCACACACTCCAGTCTTTGCTCTTGTCACCTGCTTGTCTCTCCATGTCAAAATCATTTCATCAAAGTAAATCAGAGACTGCCAGGGCCATCTGTAACATTTAACTGGAAGACGCTCAGTGAATGTTCTGGTACACTGTGGATAACCCTCTGCCCTCTTTTGTCACTGGAGTTCACACCTACCAAGGACGCATCTGGGGATGAGGCCTCGCTTCACTCCCGGTGCTCTCTCAAGGCCTTACATTTTCCTTTTCTGGAGCCACTATGCTTTACATTCATAATAGTGTGTCAGTCTGCAGACAGAAATCATCAGAGGCTGCGACCTATGGCAGCGATGTCACTGGTTGCTAGGCAGGGTGTCCTCGGGGCCAGGAGCTGTCACTCTTGCCTCTGTTTTCTTCATGTGCTGGAGGAGGGGTCAGATGATGACCCAGGTCACAGGCACAAAAGAAATTCTGTTGTCTCTGCTGCTGCCTTTCAAAGCCTCTCTGAAAGGCTCTTATCAGAGAAGTCAAGGAATCGAGATGACAACAGCATTAGAATGAGAAATTGAAAGACTGAAAATGTGACATATCTTCCTCGTGGAGCCTCTCAGCCAAGAGCCAAGATCCAGGGGCTCCCGCACAGCTCTGCAGCTCGAAGAGCAGCGAGGTTGGGGTACAAGGTCGACTTCCAACTGCCTCATCTCATGGCTCCCACCCCCAACAGAACTAGCATGAGGCTCCAAATGAATACGACCCCAGCAACACTTTATAAGAGGCTGGGAGGAAAGCAGGTCAGGATCAGAGAGGAGAGAAAAGGAGAGGCAGACAGAGCAGAGCGAGAGGGTGTGAGTCCTCAGTATCCTGACTTTTGATCTTTAAACTTCCTCCAGACCTTTGTCTTTCTCATTTGGACAAAGAGGAACAGAGAATGACAAGACTCTCACTTCCAGACTCTGGAAATGTGACTTCTCTGATCTCCCAAGAGAGCTCCCTAGACAACATGGAATACCTGGTTGTCATCTGGAGTCCTGGCCCGTTAGAACTCAGGATTATGTTTAGTGAACAGGAGGCTTTATAGTCAGAGACTTGTTCTGGAATCACGGCTCATGAACTGCTGTGGGATCATGGCCAAAGAGATTCATTTCTCAGAGTTTCAGTCTCTTTTCTCTAAAGTGGGTACAAGGCCACTGCCTTTCTGAATGTTGGGAAGATGAAAGAAGACCCTTTGTACAAAATGTAATTTAGTTCTTGACACAAGATTATTACTTAATGCTTGTTAATTTCTGCACTTCTCCCTCTACATCCATCATCTCTCCACATCCTCTCCTCTGTTGCCTGCTTTGGGCACACGTCCCCAAAGATGGGGAACGTCCTGGCATTCACGGGGGGAGAGGCCGAGCTGCTAGGGGACAGTCCTTATGGCTGAGTAGAATGACACCTCTTTCAGGACATAACAACCCTCCCAGCTCAGGACCTTCTGAGCTGAGCTGAAGAAAGGTCTCCTTTTGGCACGTCATTTTTGAAACTTTCACTTCCTTAGTCAGACGGTGGAAGAAAAAGTAAAACAAGACAAAAGTAAAAACAAAACCCTGCCTGTGTTACATTCTGATGCCTGCGGTGTGAGTGCTGGAGATAATTAGGTCAGGAAAATCTATTCTCCCCTCAGAGCGAGACCGGAGAGTGAAGCTGGACGCTGTGTTCCTGCATGAAGACTCCCCTCTTCTGCAGCATCTCTTCCAAGACACCTCCCAGACTCTCTTTTCAAGCTTCTTTATTGAAGGGCCCTTCTGGTGAACCAACAGCAGTAACAAAGGCAAGGACTATCCACTGTACCCAGAAAATCTATCCCTTCAAACAGATCCTAGTGCTTTGTTTAGAGTCAGTTTCTACAGCGGGAAGAAGGAGAGCTGCCACTTGGGATGTTGTTCTAAATTAGTGACCCAGCCTGACAGCACAATAGGATCACCTGGGAAGTTTAAAGAGAACAGCAGTGGTCACCTGAGCCCACCCCAAAGATTCCCACCTAACTGGTCTGGGAGGGGACCAAGGTCAGTCAGTTCTAATGCTCAGCAAGGATTGGTTCTACCCTGAAGAAGAAGAGCCCTTTTGGAGGGGGATGGTCATTAGTGATGTTATCAGAATCCCAACACAGACTACTTCACATGTATGCCCCCTGGATTTGGCGTCGGTGTAGTGTTTATGGGGCCTACTGTAACTATGGGGAGTGTCAGGTGCTGAGGTACATGATGGCAAGTCACAGTCCCCCATGTTCAAGGAGTGCACAGTGAAAAAAACCCCACTATTGACACTTCCAGGGCACCTGCCCCGTGCCACGTGGCTAAGAGCCTGATCCCCGAGCCAGTCACAGCTGTTTGGCCTCAGGCAGACTAAATGAACTGCTCAATAAAATACCCATGTGTTGTGAGGATTCAACGGCTGTAACAGAACAGTGTCTGGCATCCAGTAACGTAGGTGAACTCAGTAGTGTACCCAACACTGTATTAATCTCCTCAAGCACCCTCCGAGGCAAGCACTACTGTCATTCCTGCAGTGAAGGTCACCCCAAGCTTCTAGCCCAGGCAGCTGGACATGAGAGCCTATGCATTAAACTGGGTGGCCCTGAGTCCTGCTTCTGGTGCTGCTTGTGGGGAAGAGAGAATGAAATAAAGCCCGAACAACAACTTCTCAATGTAGTACAATGTTTGAGGGCCTCACAGAGGCAGGGCCTGGCAACACTCCCTAAAACTCACTTGGATGAGTAAAAACACATGTTGTGGGGGGGGGGGTATCCAGAGCAAGAGGGGCCCATAAAAGAAGAGAATGGACTTTTGAGTCCTGTCACAAAGTGGATATTTCATTCTATAGATTTGGGGGAGAAACATGGTAAGAGGTGACCACACCTTGCTGCCTGTGCCCTGCCTTCAGCATTTCTTTCAGCTTCAGTTCCTGTTGAAATGCCTCCTTCCTAAGACTCTTCCTGCCCAGCCTTCCTGTCTTGGAGCTGAGGAAGAAGTGAAACCCTCATCCAGGCTCAGAGTGCCCCAGGACCTCGCTGATAAGGGAACACAGTTCACTGCTCAGCCTCACAGGCTTTCAAGGTCAGGACAATGTCCTGGGTCCTGGGTCGCACTCATGGCCCAGAATAACCCAGTCTGGATCCTGGGGGTAAAGGCATGGAGAAGTAAAAAATGCTTGTCTTTCCTTCCCTATACAGAGCCCTAAAAAATCCCTTCGTGGTTTCCAGAGAGCCTGTGAACACCGTGTGACAAACTGCTGGCCTGGCCCCCTCAGGGCCAGCGCTGTGGGTCTTGTGACCAACAGCTTCATTAAGAAGGGATCCTGAGTGGCGGGGGTTGCTGGTGGATTCCAGGGACATGCACTCTGTTGGCTGTGGTTGCAGAAGCAACAGACTTTTTGCTGGTTTCCCAGGTAGATACACATATCAAAATAATCTTATATAATACTTTAAATACATACAGTTTGATGTATGGCAATTAAGCCTCAATAAAGCTGTTAAAATTACTCATAAACTGGGCCTTCCCAGTGGTTGAGCGCTGGGCTGTGAAGCTGCCCACAGCCTCTGCAGTGCCAGTTCGATCCCCAGCAGCTGGCGAGGGTCCCACATGGCGTGCAGACCTCTCCTGCCGCGCCCACTGCTCCCCTCAGCAGTGTACTTCATCAGTCTGCCTGTTCTGCTCCTTGCTCTGGCTCTGGTGAATTCTCTCACCCTCCCGCGCTTCTGACTGTACCCAGTGCTTGTATGAATAAATAAATCTTTAAAAAAATTATTCATAAACTCAAAAAAGCAACAAACAGATGACACATGGTTCAAACAGGAAGAGGTATCCACTGCATAAGCTAAGTCCTTCTCCTGGGCAGGACCCAGTTCTAGGCCTTTTTTTAGGCACATGATCTGGTGGCACCCAGCAGCAGACTCTCGGTGCTTAGTAGTCAAGTCCAAAGTGGTCACCCGTTAGAGGAAGTTGTCTTCCCTGAGACTATGTGAGCTGGTTTGAAAAGAACACCGCATGGAGGCAAACCAAATTCTCTTAAATCAGTCTCTGGACATAAATTTGTTTATTCTTCCTAAAAATAAAATTCTGCCTGCAGACTAGAGCTCAATTCCCTGTCTTCTTCAGGAGGAAGGAAAATGAGGGGAATCACCTCCTTACCCCGGAGGCTGCTTTTAGCTCCTCCAAGTATTAATTTTTGAATAGTCAAAGGGTACAAGAATTTGAAAGCCTGAGAGTAGAAAGAAAACTTTTGGAGAGACTGACTTCAACCCCCAGGGCATATGAAAGAATAAAAGGATGTGCCAGAAATTTCTGGTCTAGAGAACCGTCTTTAAGGGCACAGAGAACATGAAGAGAAAAAGGAATGGGGCCCACAGAAGGGAGCAAAGACTGGCCCAGATTGATATGCCACCAACTTCCAGGAAGGCTATCAAAAGAGGGTAATTTAAGTGAGTTCCAAAGATAGTCAAATGGCTTTTTAAGCAGACAGGGTTGACATTTCTTCTCTTGACTATAGATTCATGCCTCTGAAATTCTCCTCTATTCGGCTGTGTTCCTTGGTCCCAGTTTGGCAAAGAGACTCCACATAATCAGGTTATTTCCCTGGGATGGGCATGTGTGCAGAGTGCCACCACCAGGGCATCAGCTGTCTGAGACCAAAGGGTCAGGCTGCCAAAGGATGGCCTGAGATGGACAACATCAGAGTGGACTAGAAAGAAATAAGACTTTCTTTTCTATTCTATTTCTTTTCTATCCTTTTCTATTCTGAGTGGAATGGTTAAGAGCCATGCTCTTTTATAAGACAAACTTGGGTCTGAGTCCAGGTCCTACACTCCTGATGCTGTGTGATCTTTAACAATTGACTTAACTCTCTGTGCCTTGGTTTTCTTGATTATAGTAGACTAGGGATGAGAAAGGTTTCTCCCAGAGTTGTGATGAAGAACCAGTGGAAACAGACAAGTGTATTCAGGAGTGCATCTGGCATGCCAATATTCCTAATTTTTACACATAGTTATATATTTTATATATAGTAATGTACTCTTTATATATTATTATTGTCTTTATTCATTAATTCAATAAATATCAAGAGATTGCCAGTGATGGGCCTGGCACTACACAGCTCAGGATAGAGTTTTTCTGTAAGGCATGGGCAATAATCTTTCTTCAAACAAACACTTATGATACTCATCTAATATTTTGGTAGCGCCATCTTCCTAAAGAGTTCAAGCATTTCCCCCACCCCCCAACCATTTCCTTGTTCTTGATAGTTTTCCAGGGAAAGGAAAAAGAGACAGTAAAGAAATCAACAATTTTTTTCTGGAAAAACTGAAGACAGCCAGCCAGTGGTTTTTTCAAAACCAACCCCTGCAGCCTATACCAGGACAAGGGTTACCATGGGGACCAGGTACTACAGCTTCAAGCCTTGGTCTCACTGGACCTTGGTAAGCTAGAAAACCCAAATTGAGCTTATGGTTCAGGAGGGAGGAATTTTCATGGATACGAGGACTGGGTGCTCTAACCAGGCAGGGTCTTCACTGCAGAACCCCTCAATGGCTTTAGCAGGCAAATGTACCCATATCTCAGTTGAGACTGTACTTTCAGGCATCTCCCCAACTTACTCGACACAGAACCCTCCTCTCATGGGGAACCTTCTGGGACTCATGGAACATATTTTTGGAAAGGCTGGTTCACGGAATGGTTTCCTCAGGAGGACTGTCATTTGGGAAGACCATTAGAAGTTTAAGTTTAAATCAACCAAACTACCGCCTTTCTCTTTCCCCTAATATGGTCACTGAGATGGAAAGAAACTTCTCTCAATATACTGATCTGAACACACTAAGGTCCAAGGGTGCTGAACCTTGGGTTGTAGAGTCCCACTTGGGCTCTGAATCACTGCTTTCCCATAACAAGAACCAAGAAATCAAGGGTTCCAGCTTGGCCTGCCTGACCTCCTCTAATAAAACTGTCCAGAGCTTTCCATGGATTCCAAAGTCAGCAGTAGGGAAAGCATGGCAGTTACAAAGGATCAGAAGGTCATGATTTCTGCCGCTGTGCTTTTTCCAACAGTTGGTAAAATGGATAGCTCCTAATTTTTTATCTTCTTAGGCAATATTATTCCTCAGAGTCTATCTCCTCTTTAAAGTTGGCATCAGAGATACGTTAACCCAGGGCTTGACTCTAAAGCATAAACTTGCATTCAGCAGAGATGTGTGACTGTGGCATGGCTGTGCCTCCCTGCTTACCTCTCTTCTGCACAGTGCTCCGTCCACCCTCACCACTCTGCTGACCCTGACCCCCGGGGCTCTCCTGCCCACTTCCTCACTCTCCTCCCTCGGGTTCAGTCAATGTCAGAGTTTGCCAGGAATCTCTCTCTGGCAAATGTGGTGGCCTGCCCAGTGAGCATGCAGTGATGGAGTGAGAAAGTAAGCTTAACTGCCCCAGAAACCATCCTTTCCAGGAAAGACAGGGCCTAACTTTTCCTCTCTAATTCTCCTCTTCAAAATGCCATGGGAGAGATTCTCTGGATGCCGTTTAGCATGCCTGGCCTACTTTCCCAAGCCACCTCTCCACCGCTGCATTTCCTGGTTTGTCATTGTTTTCTCTCTGAGTTGTTTTCTACACATCTGACTGTACTGACATATTTCTTAGACTATAGTCTCCTGGGGGATGTGGCCATTGCCTGTTTGTGTTTATTATACAGTATAAAATACTGGCCACGACCGTAACACTGAATAAAAGTCATCTGAAGAGGATTAAGATAAACACAGTGATGAACATAACTATAGGGCCTGGCTGGAAGAATCGCTTCTTCAAAGCGAAAAGACATTTTGAGGAGGTCACCATTTACTTAGTCCTCCATCTGGAAGGAGACTAAGGAAATTATATTGATGAGGACAGACTTTTTAAATGAACTTCCTCAGTGGTAGTGCCAGCCAACAGGATCCTGCTTACAATGCCCACCGAAACAATTCTGAGGAGGTCTGTAAATGGACAGCTGACTGTACACTAACAGGGGTTTGAGCTTCCCGGGCCCACTTATATTCAGATTTCCTGTAAATGGACAACATACAATTTAGATATTGATAAATACAGCACAGTACTTTATGTATTTTCTCACCCTTATGATGTTCTTTAATAACACTTTCCTCTAGCTTACTTTGAGAATATTGTATTTAATACATGTAACACACAAAATATGTGTTCATTAACTGTGGATGTTATCAGTAGGTCTTCTCTGGTCAACAGAAAGCTATTAGTGGTTAAGTTTTAGGGGAGTCAAAAATTATCTGTGGCAGTTCATGCAGTTCACAGAGGGAACGGGGGAGTGAGCGCCTCAACCCCTACCCCTTCATTGTTCAACTGTAGTTGTAAAAAGGGTCCAGTTAATTTGACTCTGGGCATAGTTTGCATTCTTCTCTCTTCTTCTTTAAGTTTATTCAGCACCTGAAACTTAGAATTCAAACATGTGCTTTTCTACATGGCCACATGGTCAAGTGAAGACAGCGGGCTCAGTGGCTCCAGGCCCAGGCCCCATCACAGCTCACTCTACAGTCTCCAAGCTTGGGATTGGAAGGGAACCTGAGGAATAGTCACCCCTGTTTTACAGAATAAAGTTTGGGGAGAGGTGGATATATAGCCCCACAGTGAGGATACAGGCCTGGAAGACCATGTGCTAACCCCACTGTGATGCCTTCTGCCAAATGTCCATTCTGAGGGTGACCATTGCCCTCAGAGCCAGAACAGGGGGTGCCCAGCCCATGAGGGCCACCTACTGGGAGGGAAAAGGGGAGCAGCACAGAGGTGTCCTTATAAAACAGGTGATAGGAGGCCCCTCCCACTGCCTCAGCACATCTGTAACTGGGCAGCTTTATACACTTTGCTGTTTTTGTGCTTCACACCTGCTCTTCAAAGAACGATCATTACCCACTTTCACTTACTTAAAAAACAACAACAATAAAACCAGATTCAGACATGCAGGTTGAATGAGGTCATTTGCTCAAAATTACTGTTAGGGACTGACTTGTGCCCCCATATTCATATACTGAAGCCCGTGTTCCCAATGTGCTCACATTTAGAGAGAAGGTCTTTTAACAGGTAATTAAGGTTAAATGAAATAATAGGGATGAAGCCTTAATCTAATGGGCCTGGTGTCCTTGTAAGAAGAGGGGAAGGGCCTCCCCGGTGGCGCAGCGGTTGAGCGCTGGGTTGCGAAGCTGCCCACAGCCTCTGCAGCGTGGGTTCGATCCCCAGCTGCTCCCCAGCCACCGGAGGAGGGTCCCACATGGCGCGCAGACCTCTCCTGCCGCCCGCTGCTCCCCTCAGCAGTGTACCTTGGTCCTTCTGCCTGTTCTGCTCCCTGCTCTGGCTCTGGTGAATTCTCTCACCCTCCCGCGCTTCTGACTGTACCCAGTGCTTGGATAATAAATAAATAAATCTTAAAAAAAAAAAGAGGGGAAAATACCAGGGATGCATGAGTATCAAGGCCATCTGAGGACACAGTGAGAAGGCCACCATCTGCAGGCCAAGGACAGAGGTCTCAGGAGAAACCAAAATAGCTGACACCTTGATCTTGGAATTTCAGTCTCCAGTGCAGTGAGAAATACATTGGTTGTTCAAGTCGCCGAGTTCATGGCACTGTATTATGAAAACCCCAGCAAACCAATAAGGTCAGACAGTTAAAAAGTGGTCTGATGTCAAAGGTCATGGTTGGGGCAGTCAAGATGTCATACATTAACTTTGATCTTGTCAACAACCTCAGGCCTGGCCTTTAGGTTTTGCATGCCTGCATCATTACCGATTGTGGCTCAGGAAGGAATTGGGCTTTTGTACCTGATTACTGGGTGGGACATTCCACATTCTTGGAATTTCCCAAGTAAGAGTCCCTTGGACCACACCTGAGTTTTTGCTGATGAGATGAGCATGGGGGCTGCTCGCCAGAAAGACCAATGAGGGGATTGTGAGTGGAGTTCTGAGCCTTGTGTCATCAGCCCAAACTCCCAACCTCTGGGTAGGGTAGGGAGAGAAACTGGAGACTGGGTTCCAATCTCATGTCCAATGATTCACTCAATCACGCTCTTGTAATGAAACCCCAATAAAAACTCTGGACACTGAGGCTTGGTGGGGCTTTCTGGTTGGTGAACATATAAATGTGCCTGGAAAGTGACATGTCCTGATTCCACTGGGAGAGGGCATGGAAGCTCTGCATTCCAGAACCTCCCAGACCTCATACAATGGGTCTCTTCATCAATGGGTCCTGATTTATATCCTTTACAATAAAGCTGTACAAGTATTATGCTTTCCTGAATTCTGCATGTCATTCTAGCGAATTATCAAATCTGAAGGGCTTGTGGGAACCCTCAGAAGTGCTGAGGGTCTGGGGGCCCACAAATCTGTGCTGGTCTCTGCAGGGAGGGTTGTCCTCTTGGGGCTAGGTGGAGTCTGCACTAACTCCAGCTGGCTAAAGCTAGAACCACACTGCAGAGTTAAAGCCACACCCTTGCATGTGACACTGTACTGCTGTATGACTTCCCCTGCCAGAGGTGTCAGTCATAGGCCATTATTATACAGTGAGAGCTTGAAGGCAGAGTTGTCTGGAGGCAAAAGAACAACCAACTCCAAGAACAGCTGACTTTTAGGAATTCAAGTGACGATCCCAAAAATAACTTGGTGTGCCGCTACCCCATTCCTAGTTTCCTCTATTTCTCCTTTTGAGTATCATCTATTTCATATGCTTGGATTCATATGGAGTATGTTCCTTTTGTCACAGATAAATGAGGACATAGGTTATAATTGAAGAATGGAGTTTTTATGTTGATAGCTATTCATTCCTTTGTTCATCCTATCAATCTGTTTGATTACAGCCAGCACCACTTATTGGATACCCATGACGAGGGTGACTGGCTTCATTATCTCTAATTCTCATCACAATCCCATGAGGCAGTTATTATAATTCTCACTTTAGCAATGAGAAAGCTGAGATGCACAAAGGTTATTATTTCCCAAGGCCACACACTAGCCACATGGGAAGAGAGAGCCAGGATTCAAATCAGGTTCTGATTTTATCAAAAGTGTGAGCTTTATCTAATCAATAGTGTTTCCCTGGCACATTTTCTAATGGGTCAGAGGTAAAAGAAGAAAAATAATATTAATGTATATAAACTTCAAAAAGCCAAATGTATCCTTATTCTGATTTCATATTCTCTTTGGTGTTTTTCTTTTATATCATATACATGTATAAAGATATCTTTTTTTTTTTAGCAATACTTTCCAGTACTATTATTCAGTTGAAAAGAAAACTTTGCGACTCCACTTTCCTTTTATCTTTAAATGTTCTAGTCCCTTAAATCCAAAAGGCTGGGGCCCACCTCATGCCACTGGCCCTAGCCTAAGCATTACTGAGCGAAGCTCCAGCACATACAGATATGTGCTCTCTGCGGCGTTCAGCTCTTGCTGCCCTCATCGGCATTGTGCTGCGTGAGCTTGAAGGGTCCAGGGCAGTCTGCATTGAGTCACATACTGGCTCTGGCACTGGGGCCACCTGCAGGGTCTCTGATTCACTATGTCCGAGGTGGAGCCCAGCAATCAGATGTCTCTGGGAGCTGTTGATGCTCTAAGCAGGACAACCCTCAGGGAATCGCTGCTTCAAGCCCATCACATTAATTTCATTCCCCTTGCCAGTGACTGGTTCAGATTTGGGAATATGAACCAACTGTGGTATGGGGTGAAGTAGGGAAGTGGGGAAGGGAAGGCCATCTGGGATGGCTCTTTCTCAATGACAAAAAGTGCTGTGAGAGGAGAAACTCCATTTCCTGCCCTTGACATTGTTGTGTGAAGAGGTGCTGCTTGGGGTGGCTGCAGCCAAACTTTGACCTTTCTAACTGTACAGGTGGGAGGGACACAGTCAGGAGCCAGCACATCTTTCCTGAAATCAATTGCATCTAATTTGAATGTGTTCAAGTAAAGTGATGCTGAATAAAAATACAATCTGGGAGAACACTGCCATCGAACTTAGGGTTACATGGCAGTCTACTCCCTAAGATTTATGCACAGTGTGTGTCTGTCTGTAAGAGTGTGTATTGTGTGTTTGACAGTCAACTTAATGCTGAAGGCATTTCAATTCCACAGTCTACATTATATGTCATTTTATTCATCTGAACACTGGTGGAAGAGGTGCATGTTTACCTACACTTCCCTGTTGCCAATGTGGTAAAAGGAAATGGAGAACTCAAGTATCTGGAGCATTGTTACAGACTTCACATACTTAATATCAATCTATTGATACTCTACCATTCTTTTAGAAATTGCTGACACAATTATAGGAGTAAGGAAGGCTAACTGAGGATTTTTGTAATTCCAACCTGTGGTTCAGCTCAATATAGCCCCGTATTTCAGGATCTCTCAACAACTTAAAATGAAAGCAGCAATGTGTTGATCTAATCATGACCTTGAAGGACTGTGCTTGAGACTTAAAATCTTCCCTAAAAGAAAAAACTTTTTATCAGTTTCGAACAGGCACTCAGGTATTTTCAGAGCTCTGTGGTTCTCCTGGGAATCATGGAAGACCTTGGGAATTAGCCATGCATTCTTCAGAGCCTTGCAGGGTTCCACAGAACACTGTCCAAAAATATCCATCTTACTGTGTACTACAAAATCTGGCTAGTGCACAACAACCATTACCAAGGAACAGAGTTAATATGTGAACTGGTTAATACGAGAACTTGAGTTCATGACGAATAGGCTGGAAAACCAATCTTGGTAAGGATATATATGCCTCCCGCTAGTACCCTCCCACCTGTCACAGCCAATATGACCCATTTGTATATAATTATGTTTCAGGATCATTTTCATGCAAAGCAGTATATATTGGGTCATTTATAAGATAATGTGCTGTAGCCAACAAAGAGTTTTTCCTATTTTATGCCCAAGAATGATGAGTGATTAGCATGATTTGATGTAATGGGAGGTCAAAACTGTATTTCCTTCTCTGAATGGTTATCAGTACTCTGCATGGATACACGTCCACACATATGCTGTCCTTGCATGTCCTTGTCATGAGTTATAGATGACATGGGCAGTGATAAGTAGTGTTTGCAAAAAGATCAGGGGATGATATATTGGCAATCCTAGGAGGTTAAGCAGTTAAAACCATTTTGATAGTCAGCCCATCACACTTGTCAAGTGAACTTACACTGAACTCTACATTGTCGGGGACCAGCCTTGGCACTACATATACTCCATAAAGCTGCATGTAGGGTCATAATGATGACCAAATTGTTAGAAATAGTAACACCATGAAGTATGCAGTGTATCCCCATAAGGTTGAGGCACTGAACATTCCTATTCTACAGACAGGTAGCAAAGATGAACAGCTTGTTCAGGTTATCATAGCTACTAAGCAGGCCCAACTGGGCAACTGATGCCAGGCAGTGCCAGTGAAGTGCCCCCAAAGTCTTCTCAGCACTTTGGAGGTCAACTTCATTGAACCCTAATTCAATTACAACTCTATGAGGCAGGTATACTAGTGAAAGTTTACAGATAACTCCTGACATCAGGAACACTGACATCAGGAGGACTGAAGGCAGTCACTATTCCCAGATTTAAGAGGCGGTATGCCTGGATACGGTGATAGGGCAGCTGAGGGTTGGAGTTGGTAGCTGTATAATCTTGGTGAATTTTGAATGTAGTAAGGTCTGAAGCCAGTTACCTGGGCCCAGAGCCTATGTTCTCATATTAGTTACAAGTAAGTTTCTCTTCCTCTGGGGCCAGAGAGCTCGACTTTGAAACAGGTCTCTACTGCCTACTGACTATGCCACTCAGAATACCTTACTGTACTTCTCACCCTAAACTTCCTCGTCTGAAAAATGGGTACAATCATATTCCCTACCTCAGACTTGTGCACTTGATTACTAATGGATGATTTAGCATATATGAAGGACTCAGAACAGCATCTGGTAGAGAAAGAAGGGCTTAATTAATTAATGAATGTGCTGATTAGGCACTAAGCTATGAAATTTCCCAAAGCATTTATATAATTAAAACCTGATTTGCATTGAATTGTTCAGGAATGTGTTTGTTTACATAAAGGATACTTATATTCTCTATTATCTGCTTTCTTTTGTAGAAAAGCCATTTCTAAGCCCTGAGGGATCTGCTTAGTGGTAGGGGACAGCTGGTGGAATTTAGACCTCCTCCATTTCTATGATATTCAAAAAAGGATTTTGCAACTAGAAGTTTGACCATTGGTTTAAAAGACTACAGCATGGTCCCCTGGTGGCGTCTGTCCATTACTATGGATATAATTTCCTGCAATTGTCAATTCAGGCCCAGCTCTGCAGGGCAGAAGGTGGCAACAATGATTTTATGGAGCAAACCCAGAAAGGAGGCAGTGTTAGGTTAAAAACTATATACTCTTTACCACCATGATGCACATTTATTGAAAGAAAAAAAAAAGGAGTGGTTTCAGATTATGGAGGGTCATGAGAATCCAAAAAAGGAATTCAAACAAGATGAACTCCTGAAGGCCTCTGAGCAGAGACATGTCATAAAATAGTAATTAAGGAAGGAAAGCCTGGTGTTGCCCAGGACAAGCGGGGATGGCCAGAAGCATCCAGCTGTGGAGGTCGGCAGGAGACTGAGCAGTGTCTGGAGTAGTGACGATGAGTGTATAGACAAAGTAGGTCCTGAGTGGTAACAGTCTATACAAGGTTTATGGGGGGAGTGGAGAAAGAAGCCTTTTCCCTTAAAAGGGGGTTAAGGGGATGGTTAAGACTTATGGAGGGGGGTAGAGCTGAGGAATAAGTCTAAAAGGAGAATGGGTTCTTAAATTTGGTTGACTGGACAGTGGTGGGCTCACCCTCAAAGCGGGAGCAAGAAAAAGATGAGCTGGGTTTGCAGAGGAGTGGGGAATTAGTGCATGTGGGTTGGGCATGTAGGGTTTGATCTGCCCCCCATGTGGCACTTACACAAGCCTAGCAGGTAGCTGGGGTGAGGGAGTAGCTTTGGCGAGATTTGGAATCTCCCGTATTTCTTTAAAAGGTAAGTTGTTCTATACGTGGTAAGTGAGGAAAAGGGAAAAAGATTTAAGACCACGGGGGAAGTCTGTAGTGAGAGAAGAGCCAGGGAGAAACATCCAGCAGTTGATATTTCCTCTGACCTTTGCATTCCTTTCCCTACCACCTCTGGTTACCAGACAGCTCTTTACTTCTCAGAAACCTTCCTTCCTTCTTCCTCCCTCGGGCTGGGTGAGGCAGGCAGTTGCAAAAGCTGCAGTGTTTGTAGGTCTGCCTCCCAGTCCTCCTCTGCCGCTTCCTTGCAAGGGGGTGGCAGGGTGCTGTTGGTACATCTGCTCAGAAAAGGGCGCTGTCTCGGCCATAGGGCAGTAGACCACGAGAACATGCAGCCAAGTGCAGGAAAAGCACCTACCCCTGGATTTGCAAAACCTCATACACCCTGAATAATCGTTTCTCACCTCCAGACATGACCTCTTGCCCCCAAGGAGAAATATACTTAGCATAATACAATGGGAGATGAACAACAGAGATTTACCAAATCTGGGAGTTATGGATAAAAATCAAAAGGCACCCAGATTTGGTAACTCCCATCGTTTTCCGATGGTCAGTTTTCTCCCCATTTCATACATGGTGCACTGAAGGGTGTGTGTGTGTGTGTGTGTGTGTGTGTGTGTGTGTCTATTTCCTTCACATTTTGCTGAACTGCATATGTGTAAAGGGCATTTTAGTGCCCCCCTCACCCCTCCCATTCCCCTCACCACCCCTAGACCGTCCCTGCCCTAAACCCCCCTGCAGGGAGACAACTAGGAGCCCAAAGTTTGCATCCTTTCCTGAGATTTCTGATCTGCAAACACTGCTATCGGGTTAACCTAGAGAACACGTGGAAATGATTTTCTAAAGAAAAGAATTAACAATAAAGGAAAAAACCCTCAAAAACGTCACGACAACAATATTACAACTTTTCGGAGGCTCATTACAGGGAAGAGAAGATGAACTGTCCGCCCCTCCCTCTCTTTTCTCTCCCTTCACTTCAGTTTGGAGCATATAAAATTGTCCTTTTAGTAGGACCAAGTCAGCCAAATATTGGCCAGTTTCAAATGGTTCCAAAAAAATACATATTAAAATCGGTTACAATTAGCATCAAGGGGGAATGGGGCACAGAAATGGGTGGGGGGAGATGGAGCGAAGGGTGGGGGAGGGGAGCAAAGAAGGGGTTGTTGCCAGGCAACCAGAGCCTGGACCCCTGAAGCCCCCCAGAGATGGGCTCCTCACTCTGCCTGTGCCTGATGTCCGGTCCTGGAGCTGTGTGCGTATGTGTGTGGTGGGGAGGGTCCCCCGCCCCCGGATGATTACATCAATTTGATGCATCCTGACACTCCGCCCTCTGTCACAGTCCCACAGGGAGATGGGCTCTCTTTTGTTCTCAACCAGCACAGAGCTCACCAACTCTTTCCTACAGGCCCTGCCGCAGAAGGGGAATGTTCAGGGTCTTCCTCCTCACCCAGGGGACAGTCCTTCAGCTGCTGGCTTGAGGAGCTATTTCTTACTCCTTCCTGTCATTAAATAAACTTTTGATACCTATAGAGTTGCCATTAACTTATTTGTCTCTAATCCATTAAATCTATTTCCTTCACTGCCTCTGTAAAATGTTAAATAGCATCAGCCCACCCCCACTCCCCACCCCCCTAAGGGACTGCAAAGACATCTGTTTGGCTCATTTGGTGGAGTGCCCGGCTTTGCAGAAAGGCACCTAATAAATGATGAAGGAAATCAGGGCGATGTTTGAGGTTAGCCCAAAGCAGTGCTGCCTAACACCCTGTTGGCTCTTGTTTTATAAGGTGGCCTGGGAGGTTCCAGACAGAAGGTTCAGAACACCTAAGTGCTTGGTCTGCTTGCAGCTGCCACACATGGATTCTCACCCCTGTTTGGGACTGCATCTCCTGGCGCATTCAGACCAGACAGGAGCAGATGGCAGACCTGGCTCACGCTTCAGTGGCAAACCTCTCAGCTGAGAAGACAGGGAATCAACTCTTCTTTTTATTTTTTTAGGCAATGTGTACTTTGGGGGAATTCCCAGTTCACTTGCTAGAAAACAACCTCTTGTATTTTTACAGAAGATTATTAACCATGGAAGCAGCTGAAGATGGGGTGTGAGGGTGAGTGTGGATGTGAATGTGTGTACACGTGTAGGGGACCCACATCTGTTCTATGTAGCACATTTAGAGCTTCATATTTTTTTAAAGTCACACACAATTCTTTAGCCCATTATAAGCCAGAATGTTTATTCTGCCTTCAATGCACCTGTAGTCAGCACCCACATTAACTTACTCAGCCTTTAAGTCAGAGTATCACTAGCATAGTTGTCAGACAGAGAAAAATGATGAAAAACTAACAATTATTTAACCTACTGCCATACAGACTTCTACACCTGATACCCTAAGGCTCATACATGATGGGAAAATCCTTCATCATCATATGTCACATGTTTAAATCTTCACTAGACAGACTAAAAACAGAGTTCAAAGAAGCAAAAGCCTATCAGGTAAGCCCATCTTCAGTACTAGGCCTGAAGTGAGGTTCAAAGTCTTTAATTTCAGTTATTTATGATGCTGGTGTTGGGGGCCAGCATAGCAGTCACATTAGAGG
The DNA here is from genome assembly GCF_964194135.1 of Talpa europaea. NCBI lineage: Eukaryota > Metazoa > Chordata > Mammalia > Eulipotyphla > Talpidae > Talpa > Talpa europaea. The sequence goes on along the minus strand of NC_140082.1, from coordinate 28,961,638 downwards.
GGAATAAGATCATGTCTCAGGTCTTTATAATATACGTTCTTACACAGCACTGAAAGAGAATAGGATAGAACATCGGAAGACTGATGTTCAAGTTGTGCACACTATGGTGTGGCTGTGAGTAGGTTCTTTAACTCTTCTGAGTATCTTTCCTTATCTGAGATAGTACATACTTTTTACAGATAATTTGAAGATTAAATAAGATATACACCATAGGAACTCCAAAAAGAATGTAAAATATCATCATTATTGTCATTTCAACATTAAATCTGGATAATACTAAACCATTTTATAATGTTTATAATTTTTCTCATTTAAATTATATTCTCTCTATCCTTTTGATACCTGCCCAGCAGAAATATAATGAGAGCCATGAATGTGAGCCCTATATGAAATTAATTTTTTTGTTGTTTACTAAATTAAGCAAGGAAAAAGAAACAAGTAAGATGAAATCTTAATTGCATTTTTCCTTTAACCTAATATGTTCCAAATATTTGAACTTCAATACTGAGTCAACATAAATATCATTAATAAGACATTTTCCTTTTCCTGTAAGAAGTCTTCAAAATCTGGTGTGGGGCCTCCCTGGTGGAGCAAGGGGTTAAGTACAGCACTGTGAAACTATCTGCAGCCTCTGCAGCACGAGTTCAATCCCCGGCTGGCCAGAGAGCTATCGACATGGCACAGCAGACCTCTCCTGCCTCGCCCGCTGCTCCCCTCAGCAGTGCATTTCAGTCAGTCTGCCTATTCTGTTCCCCACTCTGTCTCTGGTGAATCCTCCCACTCTCTGCAGCACGAATTCAATCCCCGGCCGGCCAGAGAGCTACCCACATGGTGCCGCAGACCTCTCCTGCCTCGCCCACTGCTCCCCTCAGCAGTATATTACAGTCAGTCTGTCTGTTCTGTTTCCCACTCTGTCTCTGGTGAATCCTCTTACCCTCCGCACCTCTGGCCTGTACCCCAATCCTTGCATGCATAAATAAATAAATCTTTAAAAAAAATCTGGTGTGTATTTTCCACTTACAGCGTATCTCCATAGGGATGGCCCCATGGTAAGTGCTCCAGTTCTACTCCATGGAGCAGTTTTCAATCCTTCCCCAGGTTTTGGCCCCACCTGTTCTCTCAGGGTCAGGGGCACTGCGTAATATATAACAATAACCCAGCGACTATCCTAAATTCTCTTGGAAAACCTTGACTAATTAAAGTTTGCTTCACTTCTCAGAATCACGGGACACTTTGTTCCTCTAGTTTAACAGAAGTCGACAGTTACAAATGTGCTGCTGATGGCCACAGAGAGACTGGGTCAGAAGGCAGAGACACAGTCATCCTCAAACCACTTGGAATTTAGAACACTGCCTCCGGTCACGGGACAGCTCCCTAACCAAATAAGAAGCTGGGTCCTTGGTGGCAAAGTTGGCAGGCTGGTAAGGATTTTACAGTTCTAGCATCAAAGAGAAGAAGCTCTGCCAACAGACTACACTATCTTCTCATCGAAAGTGCCAGGACAAAGCCCCAGCCTGAGCATCTCTAGGAGTGGAGATGCACGTCTGTTTTTCCCGTGCTGCCTGTCTTTCTGGATCATGAGCCTCCAGAGAACCTAATAAGGAAGGGCCACACCTCGGCCATTCCAATCTAGTGAAAATCGATTCTATTTTTAAGAAACCCAAGAGAAAGACTCTGGAATCTACCCTATTAACGGCTCCCAGGGTTTCATCTACTGACCTTCACTGTCAGGAAATTTTCTCAGTCTTATTTAAAGTATTCTCATGGCCCTTAAAGCATATCTCCCTTTCTGTGCTTTCAAAATGCTTTCTATAGATGTATTCAGATCAGAGAAAGACGAAGAAAGTAACTTTAAGAAACTAGCCTTATGAAAACAAGACTGGAGAAGTTGAATTTAATTCAAAACATGCAAGGCATCCACTTAACTGCCCAGAGAAGTCTCAGCAGAGGCTGACTGAGAGGTACCTATGATGGCAGCCTCTCGTTCTAACACAGGCTTTCTGAGTACAATTCTAATCAGTTGAAACAATTTTTGTCATGCAAGTTGGCTCTGCCTGACAGTGCAAAAGGTACTGTCTCCAGGTGGGATAGGAGGCTGATGTGGCTGGACAACCTGCCACCCAAGGATGACCAAGGTTGAAGGTCTGGTTTCTAACTGGATGCTTCTATTGTCATTCCAGCTACCCTTATGTGAAAGTGGAAGATCTCAGGCATCATCACCTGAGAAAGACCTGATGTTAGGGACCTGCCTGTGGGTTTCGAGATGAGCCTTTTGAATATTAAATCCTAGTATTCACACTCTCAACCTCTGCCCTTTCCCCTGGAAGGGTAATGAGGGATTACCCAGGCAATCAGAGGTTGGGGAGCATAGATACCACTGCGTAACCTCCAAGGGATTTCTAGGAAGCACTAAAATGCTGGGACAATGGCCATGCCCAGTGGAGGGAATCACACCATCACCGTGATCGGGCCACACTGGTACAGGACAAAATCTCTGTGGCAGTCTGGTGACCAGCATCCTTCTGGTGAGAAGCAGCTCTTGACTTAGTGAAGTATTAAACTCCTTGGGAGATAATTGTTGATTCCAAGTCAGTTTACTCTTCTAACATTCATGCTGTTGAAGTTTTCCTGCTTCTGCAGGTCTGAGGTAGAGTCTTCAAAGAATCTCTTGCCCTAATGGTGGCTGAAACTAGACGTCCACATCTGCCAGTACTCATTACTGCCTGCCAGTCAGTGCCTCTGTGTAAGTTGGTTTGCTCTCTGTGTCAGCACGTTTCCTCTACCCTCTCCTCTCCCTATTATAAATCTGGTGTCAGGGAAACACAGGGAACAGCCACCTCTCCGCATCTCTAAAACTGAGCCAGGCATAGGGTGGGGTACCGGGGAGACAAGGTGTTCGTGACACAGCCTCCACCCTCATACTCTTGGTGGTTCCAGGAAATGCCAACAAGTGAACAGTGATGGTGAATCATGACAGTGAGTAGTGACAGTGCTGTCGCCTGGGGACAGGAGCAGTGAAGGCCCAGAGGAAGCAGGGCGGGTAGAGAGGAGGACCAGGGAAAGTCCTGGTGGGAAAAGTGTCTTCTAAGCTGTGAATTCATGAAGGCTTAAGGGAAAGGAGTCAGGTACCCTGGTGGGGGTGGAAGGAGAAAGTTCTCGGAAGAAGGAACAATATGTGCAACATTTCTCAAAGGGAATGGGATGACCCAGAAATTCCACTCTTGGGCATCTATCCAAAGAATGTGACACCATCAACCCCCAAAATTATGTACTCAACAATGTTTATTGGAGCATTATTTATAAGCTAGGACATGGAAACAACTTAAATGCTCAGAGGGAATTTGTTCGAGAAGTGGTGCAGTCTACATAATGGAATACTATTCAGCCATAAGAAAAGATGAAATGCTGCCATTTTTAGCAAAATAGGAGTTCTAGGGAATTTGTGTAGTTAGCAAGTCAGGATGACAAAGACAAATGTTGGACATTTCTATAACAGACGACTCAACAAAATAACTATAAAAACTAACAGATACTAATAAATGAAGTGAGGTTTCTGAGCTTAAGAGGGAGGAAAGAGGGAGAAAGAGCCACAGAGATACAGGGGATGGTGGTGGAAAAAAATACTTAAAAGAGAAAAAAATAATAAAAGAAAAAGGGATGGGAAAAGAATGAGCTTCTCTTGTTGGGTCTATTATATTTTCTTGATTGCAAAGGGTTGAGGATGACCTTTCCAAAACTGTGCATATCAGCAATTAAATATCTTTTCTGTGACTCAAGGCCATTTCAGATGTCCCCCTTCATATTTTCCCAGGCAGGCTGTCCAACAAAGCATAATTTCACTGCCACTTGAGGTCTCGTTTCCTGTTTGAGAGGGCGGTTGTTTTCTAAATCTCTAAGCCTCGATATTTAAAAAAGGCATCTAAGACACAGCAGACCACTCACCTATGAGCTTGTGCTGATTCTTAAACGACTTAAAGCTCCAAATACTCTGTTAGTTCATGATGCTGCCAACTTCAGCACTCTTACTCATATTAATGTCTCCCCTGCCACTACCTCACCCCCCAAATCCAAATCACACATAAGACTACAGGCCTTTGAATCCAGCTTAATCAGGTCATAATACAAATTGTAGGAGAGCCCTACACATGAATAAATTAATCACAACACTTACTTGTAAGTGGAAAAACTGTAAGAAAATAAATAACCCTTAAATGTTTCCAAATGGGTGAATGATTAGATAATGGTATATATCATTTATAGAATTCATGTAGCTATTGGCAAAAATGACAATTTAGTTACTTTGCAAATGCTAGTGAAAGACAATGTCAGTGGAAAATAAAACAAAAAGAATTATACATATGTTATGATTACAACCACGTAAGATATAAAAATGTGGAAAATGCTGGAAAGAGATCCACAGAAATGAGAATAGTGGTTGGATTAATGTATGTGATTATGAGCTTTTCCCTATTTTCTCTGTTCTCTCCACTGCATTTACAGATGCCGTTACAGTAAAAGTGTATTAAAAGTGTTGATTCTCCAAGTTAGCAATTTGAGCATTTTCAAGCCCAAGTAGCGGGTACAAGAAAACAAGATGAGAGTTTATGCATGTGGCTGCTCCCACTGAAAGAGTGTCATCTTCCCCAGCAAATGAACACGGAAGCTTTGCTCAAACAATCCACAAGCTATTTCTTGGTGTGACAAAAGATGGGTAAGGAAGAACATTGCCCTTTCAATTGATAAACATTTGAGGAAACCAGGCAAATGAAGTCATAAAAGTTGGAATTGGACAGCAAATATGGGACTGTTAAATTTTTTAAATCAAGTTTGAAAAGTTCACCATTCTTTTGGGCTCTGAGTGAAAATATGACCCTTTCAATAGTCACTTGAACCAGAACAGGGTCTATGATTCTAATGACTTCTCTGACACCATTGTGCCCTCAGTTTGGAGATGGATTTCCCATGTTTCAGTTTCTCTTAAAGTTCAACTGTAATGGGCATGTTGGGATAGAGGATGGAGCGTGGGGGTTACTCAACCCTTAGAGGGAAGACAGAGTAGAGGGAAAGCTTCCTTTTCTCTATGGCTATGAAAACTTAATGAAGCTATCCGCAGCCAATGCAGCACAAGTTCGATCCCCGGCCAGGGAGATGCCTGCATGCTGCAGCAGACCTCTCCTGACTCGCCCACTGCTCCCCTCAGCAGTGTATTTCAGTGGATCCGCCTGTTCTGCTCCCCACTCTGTCTCTGGTGAATCCTCTCCTCCCCCCACACCTCTGGCCTGTACCCCAGTTCTTGTATGCATAAACAAATGAATCTTTAAAAAATACATTAAATTGTTTCTATAGCTCTCTGAGCAAGCAAGATGAAATCAGTTTTATTGGAGCAAGAGTTATTTAGGTTAAATTATAGTTAACTCCTTCCAAGCAAAAAGAATAGCTAATGACAGCTGTGGAATTTCCTTCCCTAGAGATTTGCAACAATAGGTTAGATATACATCTGGCCTTGAATGCCTTAGGCGTGGTATACTAAGGAGAATGAACAAAAATAACCTACAGACACACAAAAATACCATGGTGTGTCCTAGGCCTCTTCTCAAAAAATTTTGATAGATATAACTTTGAAAACAGTTTTCATTTCCCGTCCCTCTCCTCCCTCTTTGGCAGAATCAAAGCCTGAACCACATCACAAAAAATTCAGAAAGTCAATGAAAAGTCACTTACCTGTACGAGGAGTTCCAGCTTCCTGTCATCAAGAAGATGTACTTGACATCGACGGCCCTCCGTCATCTAAGAAGAAAGAGAAATTATGGTCATTGAGAGTCCAGTAGCATGACCAGTGGTGAGGGGTACTCCTGGGCAGACTCCACTAGGCATATTCCTCTGGGCAAAACTTCCCCAGGACTGGGTGCTTTATAATGCCAAGGAGCTAGGCATGTGGCAGCACACAAAATAAGGTCGCTGCCTTCACAGAGCTGACATTCTGTAGAATGGTCATCAGACAGTAGAAGATCACTCCTCTAGCAACTACATTTGATTTCTATGTTAATAATCATCCCCTCTCCCTGTTTATGACCCTAATTCGTACAGTGCTTTCACCTGTGACAGAGACAGGTGTCCACAGCTACACCTGATCCCTAACTCTTGTGCCTTCCACTACCAAAATCACTGTGACATTACAGAAAGGGCATAGACAGGCACTGGAAGACTCAAGTCTAGTCCTGACTCTGCCAGGTACTAGCCGCAGGACTTGAACAAGCCTCCATTCATCATTGTGCTACAGCCTCATATGCAAAAATGAGCTGGCTGGTCCAGAGGGGATCCTGGTGAATGTTTACCAACTAGCGTTCTGGAAGGAAAAAGCCTTCATTTGTAGCATTTGCTAAAGCCTGGGCATCCCTCTTGGGAGAATAAGGCTTCTTATAGATGTCAGCTGGCCATCCTTCCAACCATAAATCGTCTTGCTGCACTCCAAATATCGTCATTCTGCCTGATTTCAAATACTGTCACAACACACAGTATTGCTACTGACACATACAACACATAACCAGCCTCAAGTGTAGATGACAGTAAAGGGTAGTAGGTAATTAGGTAGTGATAGATTTTGAGTATTTATTACCATTACTTTGAATAGAATTTATTTAACTCTAAGCACCTAAGTTAATTTAAATCATGGCCATGTTTTATAACCTCACAAAATTCCTGAAAATGTAACAACTGGTTCTTAGGAACAGGTGTGAACCAGTCCAACTCCACCATCTGGACCAGTGATCCACAGAGGTCCTGCCAGCCCTTGCATTTTGCCGTGATGCTGAAGCCCCCACACTGAAGCATTGCTCTTCCCCCAGCTGCCAGCTACTTCATTCAGATGAGAAGAAAGACTGTACCTGGGCAGACCCTGGACTCGCCATTTTGTAAGGCCATCAAGACCCCTTTCCATGAGCACTTTCTCCAGGAAGGACAGAAAAGAAAGCCCCTTCTCTTCTTATTCAATAGAGTTTATTCTCGGCCCATTAGCATGTTCAGCATGGTCAGGTAATCATGATAAAATTCTCTTATTTATTCCTTGAACAAAACCATCCCATCTTGCTTAATTACATCAAGTCAGATTCCCCCATATGGGATCTAAAACCCAAATAGAATGTCTGGTTGTAGGGGCTAACCTTAACAGTCTCTTGAATCTCAGCTATAATAATGACTCAACATCCTGAGCTCAGAGAAAAGTCACCAGGAGAAGTTTCACATACACATTAGCATTCTACCAGGGGTAGAAATAGAAGAAAAATTGAGGAAAAACTTTAGTGTAAAGGCTTGGCCATTTTGCACACAGAGCAAAGCAGTGACGGATATGAGGTGAGTGCCTACAAAGTCTTTATTCACTCCATGAACTCCTATCTTCAAGTATTAATTGCTGCAGCCGGAAAACAGGCTCAAATCCCACAGGAATCCATTAACCTTGCACATAAGAGGTATCTAGCTGATTGCCTTAATTTTAATAATCCATCAGCTTCATTTCAATCATCCCCCTAAGTTCAACTACAATTTTAAATTAGACTAAACATATGTGTAGTCATACCAGAATATATAAATGCATCTTTCATCAAAAAATGGCACCAAATATGTTCATTTCTAGTTTCAAGAGGGCAGTTGATAGTAATTGCACAAGTACTCTGGATAAAATTTTAGGCATTCAGCAATTAAGTTCTTATTAGAAAAAAAAATTAAGGTTAATAGCATGGAAGTTCTCGGAAAGAAAGTGCTCTAACCACCCAACGTATTGTTTCGAAATTCCTTTTACAAGATTTATTACAAGTTTGAGGAAAATTTCTGAAGGGTGGGGGCAGAGGCGCCACTTGTTCCTTTCCATCTTTAAAATAAAGTTTTTGGCTTCATTTTATTGGAAAAGGTTAAGAAAATAAACATGCTCTTATTTATTCACATTCTAATTCATTTTGTAAAAATAAGGCAAAAATGTTATCCAAAAGACATAACTTAAACAAAAGAAGTTTTCATCATAATAATGAAGAAAAGGTAGAACATCACTTTGTCAAAATTTGTCAAAAGGTAATACATCATTTGTCAAAATATTTCAAGGCATGCAAAGTGTGATAGGACATGAGTTCACACACATACCTAAAAGTTTACCTACAGGTTCTCATTTTCATCTGAAATAAAAATCTCATTACATTAAATAATCGTGATTTATCTGATCAGCGATTTAAGGAAGTAACTATTCAAAGTCTTCCAAGTTCATTCTTTCCATCCACAAAGTTTCAATGTTAATTCCTGGGGAACTTGTAAGCAAGGTTAGGGAATTTCTAAGCTGTCTCCTTTTTGGAAGGCAAATGTCAGCACAGAGAAGTGAGTCTATATAGAAACTCAACTTTGAATCATCACGTTTTCCAAAATACAACTTTCTTTTGACAGCACTGCTATGGCTTTTTTTTTTTTTTTTGAAAAGGAAGACCTATTGGCTGTTCCCCACTAGAGTAAGATGGGAGTACCCTATTCTTATCAGTTCAGAAAAGGTTTACCATTCGGGGTGTGTGCAGAGAAAGCACGGACATCTGTAGCTTTGTCTAGCTCGCCGGGCGTGCTGAAATTTTCTTTTGAATACCAACAATTGTAAAATAATACTGCTTCCCTTGTTTTCAATTTCAGCTGCTCAGGCACAATTGGAGCACTGGCATGCCCCTCAAAGGAAATCCTTTTTGGAGAACAAGGCTTCTCGTGGATGTCAGCTGGCTACCACTCCAACCATAAATTGTCTTGCTAGAATACAATTCTATACCAAGCAGAGGCCAGCCAAGTGAACAGTGATTCTAAGGGACATATAGAAAAAGGGCTATTTTGAAAGTGAGGTGTCCACCCCATTTATGCAACTTTGCTGTTAAAATACGGGTTGCATCAGGAAGAGTATGGATAAACATGAAAATGCATTTATGATCCTAGCTTAAGTAAGCATAGCAAAATATGAAATGATCTGTGTACTATAAAGGCAGTCAATAAAATCAGGATGCATATGGACAGGAACTAGGCACAAAGAAAAGAGTTGTATGTGGGGGTGGCAAGCTTACATGTGGCTCCTCCTACCCCACCCAAATATTCCTTGACATGTTCCTTTCCCCCCTGCCCCAGTTAAAAAATAGGAAAAAGAAACTTATCTAGAAAAAAATGAATGATACTGTTTGAGGTCAGCCACAGGAAATGGAGTCCGAGGAGCTATGTCTCAACAAATTCATTTTAGGTTGCCTATTTTTTTAAACATGTAACATCAAATTAATTAACTTAAAAATGAGCATTACAATGATCATATAGATCAGAATTCTGAAAACTGCAAGTCTCTCCTTGCAGAAAGAATTAAGGGGAAGCTGACTGCAAGCAGAGAGATTTGGGGAGCAGGACCTGAAAGGGGTGGTTTAATATCTGCTTTTGTGGCATTGATCTACCAGGGTCTGGACATGCCTGATGGTGGTAGGGCTGCTATCCGAAGAAGAGGGTGAGTCCCCTTTTCAAGGTATCAATAAAATACAAAGAATAACTAACTAGCAAGGGCCCTCCAGCCCATCCCGCCCAGGCCTGTCCCTAGGGCCCTTTACATCCAGAGGTGCAGGTTTCCCTTTGCATGGAGAGAGGTGTGAGTTGACTCTTTCCATCTCAGGCTTAGGTCACAAACAGAAAGGCCACCTTAAAACCAGCCTTCAGGCCACACCACACAGGGATATGGGGGTCGCAGAATTCAAGTTTTGGCAAGTCTTTTACTCCTCACAGTATAAACACAGGGTTGGGAAAACCCCAAATACATAAAATTAAGAATATTTTCTCGGGCCTCCCTGGTGGCACAAGGGGTTAAGACACAACCTATGAAGCTATCTGCAGTCACTGCAGCATGAGTTCAATCCCCTAGCCAGGGAGCAACCCACATGGCGCAGCAGACCTCTCCTGACTCGTCTGCTGCTCCCCTCAGCAGTATATTTCAGTCAGTCTGCCTGTTTTGTTTCCCACTTTGTCTCTGGTGAATCCTCTCACCCCTCTGTACTCCAGTTCTTGTATGCATAAATAAATAAATAAATATTTTTTGAAAAAAGAGTATTTTCTCTTCAAGGTCAAAATTAAGTAAAGCCCGTATCAACATGCTGCTTCTTATCATGATTTTCTCATACAACAGATATCTTTCTCTCTGAGCTACTTCTCGGGAGTCCTCTTGCTCCTTTTTCTTACCATTTGCAAATAATTTACATGGAGGCCCTCTAAAGAAATAACCATGTCCCACCCACTTAAAATGTTTTCATATAAAGCTAATGTAGTTATTCAATTAGCACTAGAGTAACAGATCCTGAGCTTTAAAATAAATGTGTTCTTTCTAAAATAACTAAAAACTATTCAATGAATCCATGTTATCATTATATTTTCTCAGCTTCCTGAGGTGAGTGTGTGCTGAAACCTATCACCAAGATTCTGAGTGTGGGGTAAGGAAGACATGGGAATAGAAGCAGAGTTGCTTAGAGTAAGGTTCACGGGTTTGCAAAGAAATAAAACAAACAAAATTAACCCAGTTACCACATGCCTACTTGTTTTGTCTCTCTGCACAGGGAGTTACCAAGTTGTGATTCACATTCATTTTTGAGACAATACATTTGCAAGACAGTAAAATAATAAATATTGCATCTGTCTTTTAAAACTTTATCATTGAATAGAAAATGCAGATTTTGATTGCATCCAAGCCAAGGCCCAGGCCCAGGGACTGAAGTTTTCCTGCACGTCCTCCCCTAGGCATGCTCATTAAGCCACAGTACATCCGAAGGATGCTGGATGTCACACCGGCACCTCACAACCTGCCCTTTGACCCCAGCCATTTGGTGGTTCAGAAGGAAATTCCAGAGACATGAGAACAACTTCCCAGGACAACTCATTGTTGGAGGTTCTGCTCTCTGGGTCACCCAGATGTGTCATAGCCCTCTCTCCACTCTAGAGTCCTCTGACCAGAGAAGGCCTCTGGGCTCAGCCAAGCTCTAACAAATCTCGAGATCACAAAATCTCAGTCATCATAAAGCTGTCACACCCAGAGGATGAATGAATGTGAAAATACACTGACATTCAGGATTTGGGGCAACTTAAAATTCATTAAAAAAAGAATCCATTTGCTGCCCATTTAACCTGTACCATGGAAATAACAGAAGTTATTATAACACAGCACTATATTATAATAATAGACCATGATGGGTCTCTGCCTATATTTTTAAAGGTTAAAGCATCAGTTTTTTTTTAATTAGAGAAATCTTTAGATTTATCTCACACTTGCTTTTTTTATAAAAGCAATATCACATTAAAATCAGATGCTTGTGGAACGAAAGGAGACACAAGTCACTAGATGCCAGACACTAGATACCAGAAGTCTGATTCAGAGAAAATGATCTTGCCCCTGTTGTGCTCTATGACCTTTGGCAAATTATATTTCACTTCTGTCTTTACCACGAGTCTCCAGTTTTTAAAAACAGGACACACACATGCATGTCCTTGAGGCTCTTGGCTGCTGAAAACACTTGTATAATCCAGATGAAAGTGATTAAGTGAGCAGCTCTATTAGAAACAAATTCACATGGCAATGCGATGTAATATGAAAATTGAAATAGCCTTGCATTCTTCAAAGCTCAACTCTCTGCAAGTATGAATGTGATGAGGTCACAAGCGGAGCCAGTGTTTCACCGGAGGATCTCTGGAAAGCATACTTTAGTACTGCTGCTCATATTTCTCTTGGCCTTCAGCAAAAGGAAATTGGGTTTTCTTTGATAATGCAGGAAAGGGAGTCATGATGCTGTGTAGGCACTCAGGGCTTGGGGACGGCACAGACCTGCTATGCTGGCGATAATTTTAGTAGCCTCGAGGGGCCTGCTGTGTGCAATGGAGCCACAAGTCCCACAGGAAAATCCATTTCAACCCCCTTTGGATGGTGCTACAGGGTGGGAAGGAGAACACTGCTCAGTCTTTGATTCTAAAGTTCAGAAGACAAAGAAGGGACCTAGACAGTTAAGGGGTGAGGATAGCCCGGAAGCTCCGGCAATAGTCTGATGTAACCCCAATAAGAACTCTGACCCAAAGCTAAACTGTGGGAGGAAGGGAAGGCAGGATATTTATTTTTCCACCTTTCACCAAGATATGACAATTAGAGGTGAAGCTATTGACATGGAAGTTGGACAAGTGACTATGGAAGACCAAGGGGCCTGAATGTCAACCCTCCAAGTAAATGATCAGGAGGAAAGAGATCTTGGGAGATCCCAATGCGTGGGGTGTGGAGTTAAATTACACACCATGGACACCAATTGGGGGAGCACAGAGTAGTAAGCTCACTTAAGTTAACTGAGGTTAAGGTGTCCAGGCTCCTTTCTGCATTACATTCTAAATAGACAGACACTGAATAGTACAGTAAGTCCTCACTTAACATGTTCAAGAATCTTGAAAACTGTGACTTTAAGTGAAATGACCTACATCAAACTAATTTGACCACATGCTACAAGGCTATGTAGGCTAATTCAGGACCACTGATATAAATAAGAATTAAGTTACAGTGAAACATTTCTGGTGATAAAAAACATCACCACAATTCTAAGTGAAGACTCAAATCACTTCTAATATGAAATAATCAGTTGTAGTCATCCATCCATTCATTCATTTTCCTATCCACTTATTCCAGTTCAGGGACTATGGTGGCTAGGGCATGTCCTAGAAGCTCAGAGCATGAGGGGACCCCAACACACGATAGGACACCCTTCCATCACAGGCATCTCATACACACACACACATGCACATACACACACACACACTCCAACTGGGACAACTGAAAAACACCAATGACCCCATGTGCACATCTTTGGGATGCAGAAGGAAACTAAAGTACCAGGTGAAAACGCAGGTATGGGTAGAACATGGAAACTCAACCGAACACAGCTGGGGATTGATTTTCCCCCTTTATCAATGCTATAATGAAGCAAACAAACTTCATGTGATGATTTTGCTGAACTGTGGCCTAATGAAAGTGCTCTGAGCACATTTACGGCAGGCTAGGCTAACCTATGTTTGGTAGGTAGGTCAGGTGTATTCAATGCATTTTTGACTTGGGACAGGGTCAACTTATGATGGGTTTGTAGGGACCGAAACCTGTAGCAGGAACACTGTAGCAGAAAAGAAAGATGAGTAAGTGAACAGATAGTGAACCCAGACTCAAAGAAAATATTTTTAAAAGTTCAGGATAAGGATAAGATTAGCTCTATGGATCTAAAAAACTATTAGCTGTATGAGATGATGACTTAAACAGTAGTACTTTAGCAACATAATCAAAATAAAATTGAATGAGAAAGTGAAGGTTGAGACGTTCAAAAAACACCAAGTAGCCGCAAGGAGAATTCCCAAAGGAGATTAGATCTTAGTGTGACATGGACAATGTGTCAAGGGCATATAGTGCACTGGAGATCTATTATACACTTATGTGAGGGCTTGTCACAAACTTAAAGGGAAAGAGCAGGTAAACGAAAGCTGAGATTTACAACAAGGAAGGTCTAAGGACAATAAAAGAGGCTTTACAGAGATGTTCAAAGCAAGAAAAGCAAAGAGAGGAGGGAATGCATTGTTTGGAGCAAATGGACTTTTATTAGAGGACAAATTCTGCTGAACTACTCAATTCCGTTTTGTTCCAGTCTTCTCAACCCAGAAGGTAAATGGCCAGACTAACTACTAAAAGAATATAAATTAACCACCTCTCTTTCCCCCAGATAAACTCTACGTAGTTGATAAAGTTAAATATTAAAAATATGTACAGGGTATTTATTAGGCTTTTCTACACAGAAAAGTATTGGAAGAACTAAAAGAGAAAAACGTTATAGATTTGATGATCTTAAAGTTCATTCTAAAAAAAATAATTCTACTTCACAAAGCACCAGGAGCAAAAAGAAAAAGCAAATGTGAAACTGGAGAGAGGATGGGAACAACTTTAATATGGATTAATATGTTAAAGATAAATTATCTGACTAGTAGATTATTACAAGTTAGAAGTCTGCTATTTCTTTATAGGAAATAAAACTAAAAATATAAATAGCTAAAAGGTTCAAATCCTTTGACTCAGCAATTTTTTTTCTAGAGAAGAGATCTAGTGTCTCTCCAGTAAAATAGAGAGCAATGTACTAATCTATACTAATGAGGGAAGAGATCTTGATAAGAAACATGGAGTTAAAAAAAAAGAGTATATATAATAATGCCCCTATAACGGGTGTTCATTCAGCAAATATTTACGGTACATTTTTCAGGTACCCAGCATGCTATTATGTATATAATGATGAACATGACTTTGTTTCTATACTTAAGGAGCTTCTATATCTAGAGGAGGAAATACCAAGTTAGCAGGTGATTACAGCATGATCCCTGGGACAAAGGTGGACACATAGGATGCTATAGAGTGAGGGGGACCCCCAACTCAGACCTAGGGGAGGATTGTCATTACTCAAGGAAGGAAGTGATCGCTAAAGAACAGGACATGTGGAAGAGGCAAAATGATGTCATAAGGCCTAAACGGGAAAGAATATAGCATGTTCTGGAAACAGCAACCTTACAGCAGAGCTGGAACACAGAGAAGTAAATGAACAAGGAACAGAGAGAAATACAGCTGGAGACCCCTACTTAATGACAGCAAGGAGGAGGAGCAGTTATATATGCAATAGTCTGAGGAGTGCTCTGTCAAAGATGAAATAGCAAGTAGCCACTGAGCTTTGATTTCAACTCAAGTCTAATTGATAAAGAAATGACACTAGAAAGAAAAAAGATACACCTGAGAAAAGCTACACACACTTGACCTGAGAAACAATATACACACTTGGAGAACTATAAAGAACTGTAAAATATAAATGTTCTTCTCAATATCTACATTACCCCCTAATCATATGTAACCATAATCACATGTAAAATTGGGTTCATATTGTTTTGTCTTAGTTTTGTCTTATTCTTAGCTCACATGCCAGAAGCATAGAGTCTTGAACAATGGGATGAAAAAGATATTCTACACTCTATTATGGTTAAACTATTTTCAGAAATCTGTTCAATTTTGGACCTCGTATTTTACAAAGAAACTAAAGAAACAGAACCAAGGCTAAAGAAAGATAAATCTCTGGAAACAAAGTCAACTGAGGACTAATGAGGAAACTGCGTGTTTAGCAGAAACAACAGACTCTAGTGGCGAGGGCCCACATAATCCATTGTCCATGTCCCACAAGACACTTGTGAGTGAAAAAGGGGGCTGCTACTGAAGCCACAGACTCAAACGGGTATAAAATGAACTGTACTGGACATGCCTGGATGTGGGGGCTTGCTAACCTGATGTGTCTAAGAGAAGGGAGAGTTTTGCTTCAGTGCGCAGAAATGGAATCGATGAGTGGACATTCCAGAAGATATAGCTGAATTCAACAGAAGGGGGGGTACTTTCAACTGATATTATGGTTCAGAATGTCATGGGCTGCCCCACCCTCACTGCAAGCAATCAGGAAGGAGCCAGAGACCGTTAGCCAGGGAAGTTATGGAAAGTAATTCTTTAACTCCTAGGGAAGGTGGGGCAGAAAATAGAAGTTATAAGACATGGATATATGTGCGCAGCCTGTAGATTAGAATTCCAAAAAAATTTACATTTTAATAACTCATTCTAATAACTCATGTGATGCTTTCTGTTAGAATATTTCATGTAGTTTCTTGAAACAACTATTCACAGCATTCACATACTACTTCAGAAGTATTAAAACTCATACTGCAGACTGGCAGGCACAAATATTTTTCTACTTTTTAAATCCCTACCATTTTACTTTTGTATAATCAAATACTTTTTGTGCAAATATCCTCTATTTAAAATGTAACACTGTGTGGAATGATTACATGTGTCTGCTGCTGATATAGGAAAGTATTCATATATTTGATAACCAAGAAGTTCAGAGACATTTTCTTGGTAATAGTAATTTGCCCACTTTGCGCCAATGTCGAGTTCAACATGTCATTTTAAATTTAATTTCTTTTGTTTTTATCTTATGTTGAGATTCAGTGTGTTGAGACAGCACTATAACTACAGGTCTTGCTATACAACAGGTTATCACATGTTTACTGTAAATATGTTACTGACATTAAAATGATACATCTCTATGATTGAAATAGAATGATAAGCCTATCACAAACACGAATATTTTTACATGAGTTAATACATATATTCAATCAGTTTATCTTTACACATCATTTCAAAGGCCATCATGAAATATAGATACCATACAACTTAATTTGCACGCAGTGAGACAGGTTTTAATTTGCTTATTCTATAGGCACATATCCCCAAATCCAAGCTCAGGAACAGGTCTTGTAGTATGTATCTACCTGACCACATGCTGAGAGGAATGAACATCCATCTGCCCTCAGTGGGAGATGGAGTGTCCTATCACAGATAAGAGATTTGAAAATGGGTTTTCCTCCCCATGAACAATCCTCCTTGTGTATGGCTACAATCACACTCTGTTACCCCATGGAGATATGAGGGACAGAGAATATTAATCTAGATCATCTGCAAGCTATTGGAATTCCACCCTTAGATCTTTGGTAACTTGAAGCACAGTGGAAGAAAGGACACCTGTGGGAGGGTCCAGCAGACCACCTGCTTTCACAGAGCCTGCATGCGCTACAAAGCACCTTCTCCAGCCCCACGTGCCTGAGTACAGGTGGCTCGGGAAGCCAAGTCCTCCAGGTTTGGAAGGAAGCACTCCAGCCCAATAGCCAACACTTGTGAAACTCGTACTTAAATCAGATCAAATTTATGTGGCATCATAGTGGAGCAGATCAGAGGAACATGATGTTCCCCCATGCTCACTGTGGAAATCTACCAGTCCTGCAGGGTGGTCCAGTTCCAGGAGGCAGAAGCCAGCAATCACCCCTCCCTGCCCCAAAATCCCAATAAAAAGCTGCAGGGAGAACTAGGGAACCTGTGTGCTTATATTAGGGGAAGTTTTTACAGCTACCTTTGACATCTGCAAGCGGCAGTCAATCTGGGCTGGAGGCTGCTGCCTGGATGTTTACAGAACCAGTTCTCTGGAAAGGATTCTGCTGCAGCGGTTGCTGGCAGGGACTTCAGGAGCTTGCACGAGCTAAGTTGGCAGCTCCCTTCTGCCATTCATCTTGTCAGTTTCAACTCTGGCTGGCTGCCTGGAACCACCCCAGACGCCTCTCAAGACCTGCTCCAGGGATCCTGGTCCTGCTGCAGCAGCGCCATGGACAAGGCACCTTATCAGAGCTGCTCTGTTAGTTCCCTAATACCACTTAACATGGGGTGGGGGTGCATCAGGCT
Organism: Talpa europaea; assembly: GCF_964194135.1. Lineage (NCBI taxonomy): Eukaryota > Metazoa > Chordata > Mammalia > Eulipotyphla > Talpidae > Talpa > Talpa europaea. Next base: position 28,944,288 of record NC_140082.1, on the reverse strand, counting down.
GGGAAAGAGAGGGCATTGAAGCAGGGGAGGAGAGGACTCTAAACCAAAATAACCCTCCACCTCCAACCTTCACTAGGAGCCTCCAGCTTCTCTCAATGGAAATGCTGTCACAGGAAATAATGCAGTGCCTTAAAATGCCATGGCCACGGCGCATGAGTTTTAAAAATATCCAGCATGCATATCATTACTGAGCAGTTACAGAAATAAAGACATTATGTTGTATCTCTTAGTCAAATCAAAAATTCTAATTGGACACAGAACAATTTCTCCAAGCTTACGGCAGGAGGTAATTATTATGTTGACTACACATAGAAAAAAGGGTGAAACTGAGCCTACTGTTTGGGCTGTTTCCATGAAAGACGGAGAGGAGGGATGTGTGTGTGTGTGCCTGTATCAAAACTGATTAAAAAATGGCAAGGCTCCTGATCTCTCCTCTTCTTAACTAGTAATGCGGGTGTCAAGTGGATTATAGGTGTCATTCCCAACGTTTTAGCAACCAAACTTGAGTGTATATGCAGCATATACTTCAGAAAAGACTTGAAAATCAGTTTAGGATTAGGTAACTGTCTAAGGAAAGCCATAATTTTATTTTTTAAGCTTTATTTTGATTATTTATTTTTATTTTATTTTATATATTTTTATATCATTTTTCATTTTTGCACAATGTATGCATTTTCATCTTGGTTATAGTCCCCATACAATTCCCACACCTTATTTTGACCATAATCCTTCCTCCCCCCCGCCCACCCCATGGTGTGTCTCTGGTTTATAGTTGCTTGCTGATTTTGATTTTTACTTTATTATAACTAGTCTTTCTCCTCGCTCCTTATTTAGGTTTTCCAAATTCCTGCTATAAGCGAGACCACCTGTGGGTTGGATGTGGGATATGAGAGTCCAAATTTTGGGGTCTAAAGAATAGAAACTGGAAAGTTGAAACTGCCATTACCTAAAGTGCTGTGGGTAGAGGTGGTTTGGGGAAGAAGACAGGGCAGGAAGTCTGGCACACAAGAAGTGGGGATGTTTAGGAGGTATCTAACGGCACTGTTGAGTGGACAGCTTTATATGCAATCCCATGCAAGGTGGGACTCATCCATGTGGAGGTGATATGGAAAGATTTCCTGGTTCTGTATTGAATACGATAAAGTCCGAGTAAAATCCTAAGTCCCAAACTTCAAATTAAAAGAAAATAAACTATTAAAAATGAAGCAATTTCTTGAGGTGTGAAGAACTCCATTGAGCTATGCTATTACACACATTGAACTGTCTGAATCTCTTTGATGGTCTGTCTTCTTTTTGATAGAAGAAAGGAGTATCTCTAATGTGCATGTATCTAATCTGATTTATTGATGTATCACTGACATACAGTAAATAGCACATATATGAACTGTTCGTTAAGTTTGGACATGTCCACATCCATGAAACTATGACCACAGTCAAGAATTATAGTTCCATACTTTCAATCAACCTTATTTACTCACATTCTTCTGTGTTTCAAGCTGCAGGGTTATCATGAGGCCCTTTATTTCATGTTAAGGACAGTGGTCTAAGGAAATGAAAGGGGGGGTGGTTAAGGAGTGGTAGAAAGGTGGTGTGTGTGTGTGTGTGTGTGTGTGTGTGTGTGTAAGGAAGGTGGTAAAAGGGTAAGTTGTGATGATTTTGTAATAACTTAAGGAAGGAACAGGCAGCCTTGAACTCTGATGGTGGTAAAGGATACCTCACCCCAAAAGAATCTGGGAAGAAACATAGAAAGATGAACAAGGCACTGGAAAAATTATAAAAACTGGAAGAATTTAATAGTAGTACTGGAGCAATGAGGGAGAGCGAGGAGGCAGAGCTAGTGAGTCATTTATCACAGGACAATGATTTTTAAGACTTGCAAAGAAGGGGAACAAGAGGAATCAAAAAACCACAGGTGGAACTAGTAAAAACAAAAAGACTCAGCTAAGCATTTGCTATCTCTGGAACAATTGGAAGGAAAAGTTTCTCTGGGCAATGTCTTTAGGGAAAATTGATAAGTAGCCAAAGAAATTTTGAAATCAGTCTGTCAGGGAAGCTTGAGCAGCAAGTGTCTGATGAAAAGGATTACATCCCAAAAGGGATGTAACCCTTTTGGTCAACAGGGGAAGCTATGCTAAAGTGAACTTCCTTGTTCCTACCTTTCCTACAAACTAATAAGGAACAAGGATGTTTACTTACTGACTTTTATTTCTACAAAAGCTGCAGTATAAAACTTACAGTTTATGGAATTTTTTGCTTGGATTTTGTTGGTTGCCTAGGAGTATGATCTAGGCTACTGGCAAGAAGAAAAGAAGAACCTTGCTGTATGAAAAACAAAAGACTGTGTTTTGGGATATTAGTCTCCAAGTTATCTTACCAAGTTGAAAGTTATAGATCTCTGCATCTAAATGGCACAGAATCTCTGCCAACTAAGCTACAACCTTAGGAAAAGAATGGCAAACTAAACTGTGGTGGGTTACAGAAACCATTTTTTCCAAAATAAAGAAGGAAACACAAAACAGCTTACAATTTCTCCATAAAATGACAGACACTGGGTCTCACTTGTGGCGCAAGGGGTTAAGACGCAACCTATGAAGCTCTCCACAACCACTGCAGTACGAGTTCGATCCCCGGCCAGCCAAGGAACAACCCACATGGCACAGCAGACCTCTCCTGACTCACCCGCTGTCCCCTCAGCATTGTACTTCCATCACTCTGCCTGTTCTGTTCCCCACTCTGTCTCTGGTGAATCCTCTCACCCTCCACACCTCTGGCCTGTACCCCAGTTCTTGTGTACATAAATAAATAAATCTTTTTAAAAAAATGGTAGACACTCCAACTCACCTAGGCAAATGATGCCCATGATCAGTCCCTTGGGGTTCAACTAAGATATATCCTTGTCCTGAATATATGACTATCATGTCCTCTAAATACTTTCTCTGTTTTTGCATTTGTTTAATGCTTTTATTCTGCTGCCTATGTGTGCCTATTTAACCTGTCTCCAGGAAATGAACCATTTCTCTATTCTGATTTATTTGACTTAATACCTAGAAGGTTATGAAGTGCTTAAATAATTTTTGATGAATATTATGCAATTTGGCATGTAGATTTCTCATACTATAGGGAAACTCTCCTAGTATTTTGTGAATGGTCAGGTGGTGCATGACATGGAAGGCAACTCCCACAAGCCTCCAGTACACTCAGGCTCTAGGCTGATTCCTTCCATTAACTTACTGGCTGCATTAATTACTTGGGTGAAATATAAATAAGTAAACTGGAGTCGAAAATCTTCCTACTTAATGGCAATGAATGGGGATGTGCCCAAACAATTTCCTACATTGATTGGATTTTTGCCTTTATTGTTAAGAAAAAGCCCACGTTGCCATTGATTGACATAACCTTGGTAATTTATATTCTAGAAGTTTTTCAAGATAAAAGCCCTAAAAGCTTTTTGATCATTTTTGAAAAATAAAGAATTTTAGAGTTTTAGGTGAAACAATCCATTAGTGCAAAAGCAAAATCACTTTTCTGCTCCTTCTCCTACACCCCTCCCTCAGCTCTTTCCATATTAATGTTCCAGTCTCCCTGGAGATTCATGAGGCAGCAGGGCCACCCTATGCTCCCTCACAGCTCTCTGCCCTTGACCCTCAGCCCCGTCCACACCCAGACCTTACTCCACCCTGCTGCCTACATTCTTAGTGAGCCTTCTCCGGGGCCAATAAGGTGAAGAGTGATGCCTTTACCTACATAATCCTGTCTAGAAGGCCTGGTGACAGTTATGGAATAAGGAAACTCCTCACTTAATGTGGTTGGTACGTTCTTGAAAAGTAGGACTCTCTAAAGTGAAAAGACATAATAAAGCAAACCAATGTCACCATAGGTAACTTATATGAACAAGTGTTGGGTTCCGATAACATATTTCTGATGACAAAAACTTCATCTTCTAAACAAAGATTCCAAATACTGGGCCTCCCTGGTGGCCTAGGGGTTAAGTCTCAGCACTATCATGGAGAGATGGCCCTCCAGGGCGGCCTGAGTTCCATCCCCAGCCAGGGAGCTAACCCACGTGGTGCAGCAGACCTCTCCTCTTTTGCCCGCTGCTCCCCGCAACAGTGCATTTCAGTGAATCTGCCTATTCTCCTCTCCACTCTGTCTCTGGTGCATCCTCTCACTGGGGTCTAAACCCCAGTTCTTCCATGCAAAAATAAATAAAATCTTTAAAAAAAAAAAGATTCCAAATACATCTAATAATAATCAGTTATTTGTAGTCATTCATTCACTCACTCATTGTCCAGCCCACTTACTCCAGTTCAGCATCTTAGGAAGCAGAGTCTCTCCTGGAAGCTCAGGGAACAGATGGAGGGCACCAACCCTGGCCAGGGTGCCCTTCCATCCCAGGGCTCATTTATACTCCCCCCCCCCACTCAGACTGGGACTCTGAGCCATGGTAATGAACCTCACTCACACCTTTGGATGTGGAAAGAAACCTTAGAAAACCCGCCTGGACATGGGGAGAAACATGCACAATCCACACAGGTGATGGCCCAACCAGGAATCCAAAAAACGTTTCCCTCACCAACGTTGTAATAAAACAACATAGAAGGAAAGGCTGATGTGAGAAGTCCTGCTGTATCTGCGCTAACAGTCACCCCTTCTGCTACTTCCTTTTCTTTTTTAAAAGATGTATTTATTTATGCATACAAGAACTGGGGTACAGGCCAGAGGTGGAGGGGTGAGAGGGTTCATCAGAGACAGAGCGGGAATAGAACAGGCAGATCAAGTGAAATACACTGCTGAGGGGAGCAGCGGGCAAGACAGGAGAGGTCTGCTGCACCATGTGGGTAGCTCCCTGGCCAAACAAAGATGGCTGCGGACAGCTTCATAGGGTGTGTCTTAACCCCTTGTGCCACGAGGGAGGCCCTGCTACTTCCTTTTCACAAACTTCATTTCAGGACTGGAGATGAGGAGGTACCCTTTGTTTCAGTGGCATCTTCACTTCCCCAGTCAGTGGCCCTCACCACAGCAGTGCGCCCTGACCCCGGGTAGTCAGCAGCTGGGGTGGTCCAGGGACCTAAGCAGGGCAAGTGGGGTGGGGGGAATACAAAGCATCTCATTCTAAAAGAATCTCCCATATTTGTTGTGTCACATGCTTCACAAACACTCTCTCATCAACTCTGAATGGAACTTTTAGTATAAATAAGCAAGCTGAGGCTTAAACAGACTTGTTAATTCCCAAGGCCTTACAGCTAACATGTGGCAGCATCAGAAACCAAACCCATAGCTAGATGATGCTCGCTCTGCTATACCACTCTGTATCACAAAAATCTTATGCTAATGGGGTCTCTGGTCTTGGCCTACAACTAGGATCCCGGTGAGGTCCCTGAACATCTGGAAACATCTCCCCACTTGCAAAAATGATCTCTACACCTCTGCCCATTCCTAAAACTCCCATCTTAAAACTCCCATCTATCTGAAATGTTTCACCTGATTGATCATTCCTGGGCATGGTTCAGAGCCTGCACTGAACATTTAGTGTGACTTCAGCCCTTGCTACTTTGTTGTATTTGAGGTCTCTGCTCTCCTGCCAAGACCTGCAGGCTACATCTGTGCCACTGGTCACTCCGCAGTTATTCTGTTACACAACACTCAACCATCCCAATAAAAGGGGATTGAGAAGGCAGAACACTGCTCTCCATTGTGTTAGGCTCGAATCTGGTTCTTGTCCTCACCACCCTCCCTTCCCTTCTCTCTCTCTCTGAGCAACAAAGAAATAAACACCAGATATTCACTGGGGGTAGCCAGCGGGGGCAGGGAATGGGTAAGCCAGCACTACACTCGGAGGCTCAGTGTGAAGGTGTAGCAACGGCACAAGATGACTCCACACTATCTGGTTTCCTAGTCTGGGGTTGTCACATCTATATACTTGTTCATGGGCATGTGGTGGGAGCATAATTGTGCATTTTATGGTTATGAATGGCACAGCCTGGCATCTCGCCGATTATTATTTCCATTCGCTGTCATGCATTATCAATCTAATTCCCCATTACACGCCATTTTTTTCATGCATTCCTCATATAGCAAGGACAAAGAAAGGCAAAGGCCCTGCAAAAAAGCTGTACCACCAGGAGAACAGGCCGAATCCAATGGGAAGAGTAGGGTTACAGATTCCACATCAGGGGGATAGCTTTTGGTTAACTTAAAGTGAAAATTATTGTTAAAAGGTTTAGTATTTTGCATTATTACCAAGACTTCTGATCTGAAGGTTGGCAAAGTACTGCTAAATGGGAAAGAGGAGTCACACAGTGTGAAATAAAGAAAGGTTAGTCACGGAGACCTAACAGGTTACATTTGACTTTAGGCCACTGGATTTTCCAGGTTTCTAAAGATGCTGAAATATATCAGTGTTTGGAGTGTGATGTGACAGATTCATGCGGTCCTTGTCTTGTTTAAATAGTATCTGTTGAAAGTCTATGATGAGCAGAGGGTTAAAAGTGAGCATTAAGAGAAAGTATCCAGTGACCATGGATTGCCAATAAGATAGAAGCGTGAAGGAACATGCAGATGTAGTCAGAATTTGCCCAGAAGGGTATGTGTGTGTGCAAATGTTCTTGACCATGGACAACTAAGTTCTTTTACTGTATCATGGACTGGATGGACACCCCGCCCCGCCCCCACCCGCCCCCCCCCCCCAGTCCAAAGCAGAAACCACCCATGGCAAAGAAATGTGGCTTCTGACAAGTTAGATCCTACAAGTGACATCGCTGAATTAGGGTTAACTCATTTTTTCTTGATTATTTGGTAGTAATAAGGCCACTGAACTGAATCAGAGCCCTCATATCCATCTATAACTTTCCAACAAACATGGTCCATAGTTCTTGCCAGTAACTTCCATCTTCAGAAAAAAAAGTGTTTCCCCTTTGAGGGAAAATACCTACTTTCCACTGATACCATGAACAACTGAAACCACCACACACACACACACACACACACACACACACACACACACACACACAGGCATCTAAGATAAGCATTAATGTAATCCATAGTTTTGCTTATGTTCTAAGAAAGTAAGAGAAGCACAATGATAGATGATTTCAGGATGATGTTCCTAGAGGTAGAACAGGCTGCTTAAAGGTAAGTGTGTGTCTATAAACTATTCCTTAGAAGAGCTCTGTGGGACAGGGGAAGAGTGGCAGCCGATGGATTTAGGGAACCAAAAGAAAACTGCTGCGGAGGGAAATTTCGATAAGCTGGATTTATGCTGATTTGGAAAACATCCTGCTGAAGAGGCCAGTGAAGGCAGCAGGCTGCTGTGTGCTGCGCTGGCCCTGAAATGGAGTGTTCCATGAGCTGCTGCACCAGCTCTTGAGATTACATGTCCTGGGAAAGACAGAAATGGAAAATGCTGCCCATTTACTTCAGTCTGCTTATGGCTAGTATAAACCTCCTGGATATAGAACTCAAAGTCTCTCCCTTCCCCCACAGGCTAAAATTTTGTTACCTATTTTTTTAAAGTCTCTGATTTAAGTTCCATTATCTATATATCTTACACACCTAGTGGGATGGTCCCAACCCTTCCTCTTCTCCAACTCTGAACTTTCTGGAGACACCCAGCATCTTCTTTTGTTCCTTTGATTACATTTTCAAAGAGTGATGGATAACACAGAACCGGAAATGGATGACATGGGCTAAAGAGATGACCACAGCATCCTGGAGAGGCCACAAGGGACCCAAGCACCTGCTCTTAAGGTAGGGGAGTTTCTCATTTGATCCTCCTTTAGTCCAAAATACAGTTTTTGGAATTTATATTGAATCTTTATTAGAAGATCTTTTTCCCATGGCTTATCTTCGTAGGATATCTCAGAAATAATTTCTAATTGGGCTGCTAGAATTTTTCCAGAAAGAATAAATCTAAGTAGGGAATTTCTGCCACAATTTTTATCGACACCGTAGATGATACCTAGAAACTGAAAGATATGAATACAAGTCATTGGTGAATCTAGACATACACATGGTACTTTCTCTGTGTAGAGTGGTTTAAAAATCATGGCTATTTTAACTGTTGCCATGTCCATTTCTCGTTTTAACATATTTAGCTAGAAATTCTCCAGAAGCCATACTTTTCCTTACAAAAAGAAGTATTTACATAGGCAAAAATATCTAAGGCAAAGTTTTAGATTTGGGAGCGTCTGATCATGACTTCATTTAGTATATTGGGCTAAATGCAACTCGTACATAAGTATATGGCATGTGACTAGAACTATAAATTTTTACACACACACACACACACCCCTGAATAAATAGTGTGAGCACAAGTTGTATATTTATGCAGTGAAGCTGGTGATGATCTTTGAAGAAGGTCTTACTCCGCCCCACACTTACTAAAAGATGAAGGTAGCCCAACAGGTCTCAATCCAACATTTCCTGAACTTTCCATCTCATCCCTGACATTCCCATCACATGGTGATCATGCTATCAATTGGTCAATTCTATCAGGGCTGACTTAAGAACACTTTATGACTCTGTCATAGCTTCTCTTCTAATAGCCTTTCCCAAGGTCCAGACCCAAGCAAAGACTCAGCCTTGGCTTTTCCTTTGACCCCAGACTATAACTTTGCTGTTACAATAAAACTGAGAGCTGTGCACATCTGGGATGCAGTTCTCATGGATTATGAAATCAGCAACTCACTGAACCTCAAGGGGTCTCAGTTTCTCCAACAACAAGATAATGCTAATGGCACAAACCACCTGCCAGGCCATCAGGGGAGTTGGCAACAATGTCTAAAATTACAAAGAGGCCCTATGCCATAAATAACAAGTCTTATTAATAAAATTAGTTCAAGCTGAGTGCCAAGAAGAATATAGCAATAGCAGTGGCAGATCACACTTGGTGAGAACAAAAGAGAGTGGAGAGATTTTCTCCTTATTTCCACAAAAACTCTTCCCTTTTAATACAAGAAGAGTTTAATGCTTTGTTATGTTTTTTTTTTTTCTCCTGAAAGATACTTCTCCCCATTCATCTTTGCACATTGGGCATGACTTCTTTCCAAGTTATCTGGAGGCAGCATTCTATTCACTGGTGGGACAATACAGTGTTGATTTCAAACAGTGTTGATTTTGGATTGATGTCCAACTATTGCTTCCAATTAAATTACATGTAACTATTTAATCTTTCAGGACAAAATATATTTGAGTCTACTAGCCTCAGGACCCCATTCCTGCTGTACCTTAAATAAACCCAAATTTCATTCACAGCAGAATGGATTTCCCAGCCTACAGAGTGGCTCATCGCCTGACATTCTAGGCTGCAAGAGACAAGTGACACTTTGAGAATCAGAACCCGATTTCTGCTGATCTACAGACCAACAGAAACTGAGCCAAATATTATAAATGAACTTGAAGCAATTTAAAGACCAGAAGCACACAATGAAAGGTGCCCAGACCACCCCCACCCACCCCAAAACCCCACTTTGCCACACATTTAAAAATTGCACACATCACTACTAAGCAAAGGGCTCGATTTTTGCATCCAACAACTGAGGTGCTTTCCTGGATCAGGGGTGGCTTCCCTGGGTGAAGTCAGAAGTTTGCTCCTGGTTCCCTGGTGCTTTCCCACATGGCGAGGTCATGCTTTTGCAAAAGGACACCTTAGGGCTGCTGAGGGGGAAGCGGCATAGGAGCAGCAGTTCAAAACTCCACCAAGTAAATGCAGATCAAGTCTGCTTGACCAGGTGTCTAAATGTACAGCTGAGGCTATTCCAAATCGAATAGGTGTCACCACTGCACAGTTCAGATTTAGAAATGCGCACGTCTTAGGTGTTCTGAGAATCCCTTTCATCTGAAGCTTTGAGGATTCAAACTGAAAGAAGCCAGAACAGCAGCAGCCTCTATTGGGATGTTCCATTCATAGGGGAGAAAGAGCCTCATCCATTCACGGTAGGGTCAGAGAGTCCTTTACGGCATTGGATCTCCTTTCTCAGCAAGCTGAGCTTCCGGCAGACTGGAATGGCTGCATCATTCAGAATGAGTCTGTCCATTAAAAAGCCACTGCCAGAGCTATTATTAGAACAGCCATTCCAAGGAAATTTTCGCAGGATTTGCTTAAATCTACCGGGCAGTTACTCTGTTATCAGGGTACTGGAGAAAGGCACCGAGTTCCTGACCCACACTGCTTTCAGAGCGCAGGACTGCTTCATCTCTTCTACATGCAAGACGCACCCACCTTTGGGCAACTGCCTACAATACAGAAGCATTGCGTTTGGCCATTTTAAAATGACCACGTTCTAAAGGGGATTTCGCCTGTTCTCCTTCCCCTTGCTGCATCAAACTTGCTGCAGCCATTTGGAATGTAAAAGAGCAGTCCATTTTCGCCGTCCCAGGCAGCCCACGATCAGCTGCCACCCTTGTCTGAAACGCTCCCTCACACACCCAAAGGGCAGGATCCCCTGTCACTTCCATAGGGAAAAAGGTTTTGCTTTAAAAAAAAAAAAAAAAAAAAAAAAGATCCCATCTGGGTCTGCCCACAGCCATTCCTTTCCTTTCTCCCTCGGTAAAGTCAGATAGTGTGAGGCTGAGGGGGCCAAAGCAAAGTGTACGTGGGGAAGGCGGGGGTAGCAGAAGGGAGTATAGTATGTGCCGCACGTGGGGGTTACACTGAAAAATGTCACAGCCGCGACATTAAATACTCTGAGCCTTCAGAAGTGTCATGTCCCTGCACCAGCCCAGCATTAAAAAAATGCACACAGCATCGCTGCAGGATCAATCGCCTCCCTGCAATCGCGCCTGGGAAACAAAGACACATTACCTTTTATTTGTGGCGCTTCCCCAGGAGCCCAGGAACTTCAGGTTTGCAGCGGCGAATCCGCCAAAAGAGGAGTCCCATTCGCGCCGGGAGCGCAGGCCCGTGGCCTAGCAGGCGGCACCCGCGCCCGGCGCCTCCTCCTCGCGCTGCGCGGCGCCCGCAGCCGCTCCGCCGGGCCCCGGCGCGCCCCCGCCCCGGCCCCCGCCCCCCTGCCGCCGCCGCCCGCCCGCCGCCCGCCGCAGGTCCCCGTCAGCCCATCGCCGCCCGCGCCTCTCACGCCGAGCCTGGCCGCGCGCCAGGGCGCACCGCCGCCGGCCCGCCCCTCGGCCCGCCGCGCCCGGCCCGCCGCGTGGTGCGCCCCGGCTGTCCGCGCGCCCTCGGCCCTGCGCGCCCCCCCCCCGCGCCCTCCGGGCACCCGCCCCGCCGCGGCCAGCCGGGGGGCCCCCGGGCCCAGGAGCGCCGCGGCGAGGGCGCGCGGGAGCAGGGCCGGCTCCGGAGAGTCCCGCGCGGCCGAGCGCGCCGCCGCCGCCCGCGCCCGAAGCCGGCCGCCGGGGTACCCCGAGCGCCGCCCGCACCCGGACAACAATGACGCCCCGGCTCCGCGCGCTCGGCCCGACCGCCGCCCCTTCCAAGCCGGGGGCGCCTCCCCTCGCCCCGAGCCGCCCAAGCGTGCAGTTTCCTTGGTGCTCACGCGGGCAGGACAAAGTTAAGCGCTAGGTGAGGCGGGTCAGCTGGAGAGGCTGTGCGGAGTCGGAGTCGTGCGGGAGGGAGAGAAGGGCTCTGAGACGCAGGACCCTGCCCCCCCCCCCCAGGAGGACCCACCAGAAGCAGCCCGAAGAGACCCTCTCCTATCCCGCGAGCCAGAGAAAGAGGCTGCAATACAGAAGCTACCTTGGCTGAACTTGGTGGGAGATGCTGCTCTGATCCCTCGACGTCGTCCAGTTTGCTTGAATTTTAATCTCCCCTCAACTCTTTGGAAATGGAAGTTCCTGGGAGATAACCTGGTCGTGGGGCTATTGTCAGGGATTCGCAACAATTACCGTGAAGAGGAGACTTCCATTTCCAGAGACCTGGGGGAGGAACGGCGGCTGACACGTTCTTCTCTTTCCAAAACAGAGAAACAAACTCGGAGAATATCCCTACCAAGAACAATAACTCAATTCACATTGTGTGTCTAAATGTTTATTGCTGCAGGAGCTCAATTTGCCCGAGACACATTTTTTTCATGAATTGTCAAAACACGGTTGATTAAATAAAGAGAGAAGCAGGCGGGAGCACCCGCTTAGCAAGGTGGAAAAGCCAGCTTGTCTCTGGGGTAAAAGCTTTCTCTAAAACTCACACCTAACTCGAATTCCCAACATCCATTCTCCCTCCATCTCCACCTGTCTATCCTCTCATCAAAGGAGAGATTGGTTCCCCGCAGATGAAGGAGCCCCCGGTAGACCCAGCAGGAAAGGCTTACAAACTTCTAAATAAAAAGAAATCACCCTCATCCTATATCTTCCCACTGGTTGAAAATTAACTCCGGGCACAGTTATTTTCTAAATATCTTTTCTAAAGATCTCTGGCAAAAAATCCTAACAGTTCAAGAGGTCTCAACAATCACTACAAGGGAAAGGTTATATAATTAGTGTTGGTTGAAAAGGTGATAAGGATTACCTATATTACTGTCACGATCACATGTCACTGGGCTCTTGACTTGATTATCTGGTCTGAGTAATGGGAAGTCATGTTTGCATGGGGTGGGTGTTTCTGTATTTTTGGAATCCTAGAGCATTGTTCTAATTCAAAGCCTAATTCTCTTGTAGTACATCTCAAGCCCATCCCCCGTTATTCAAAGGTCCTCAAAGGGAATATTATTTCTAATCAATATCCTGCCACCCTCACAAGCCAGAAACAGGGATAGTGGGGGTCTTCCATCTTCTGCCTTCCACTCACTCTTTAGATGCAAGTTATCACCAATGCTGTCCTTATAAATAGCTCTGGAAATTTCCTTGAGAGCAGCCTTTTGTTTGACTTGTTGCAATAGTGGGTGGTGCTGGTTAATCTTTGTTGAGTGAGTAACCTGTGACCCCAGACCCATTCAGTACACACCACTTTTCACTGGATGCCTCCGGCAGACCAGGCTATAGTCTCAAGTGCATTTCACCAGCCCAAGTAATTCCCCCCTCAGATCTGATCAGAGGAAGTCTTGCTTACACCCATTCTGGGTTTCCTTGACTCTTAGAAATAAAGCCCACACTTCATCGGATGCTGAAATGTCCTGAGTATCAGACCCATTTTATGCATCTAACTTTGTCTGTTGCCGCCTGACCCCATCAGCACCCCATTCCCTCTCCAGCGATGTAACCCTCTTCCAGGTCCCTTGTATTCTATACTCTCACTTCTCAATTCAGATGTCAATGTCTTCTCACTCTCCAGCAGCTTCCACTGCATCCTCATCACTTGTTATTCTGTCCTGTCCCTCACCATGCTTTGCTATGTGGGCCACTTTACTTCCTTGAACTAAAACTTCCTGGAGGCTCTTCCACCCTCTCAGCCACACACATTGTATAACTAGCAACTTTCCATCCTCCAGGTTTCAGTTTAAATGCTGCTTCCTGAATAAGCTTCCCCAGTCTGCCTGTGGGAAATGTTACCCTCTCCCTGCAGGTCCTCTGCATTCTTATCCTGCTTGTTTCCTTTTTACCACTTAACCACAGTTTATATTCACAGCCTTGTGTTAAAGGGCACAGACTGAAGTCAGGCTCCCTGGTCTTGGAGCTCACCCCTGCCCCCTACTGTCTGTGCAACCTTGGACAAGTTTCTTCACCTCTCTGTGCCTCTTTTTTTTTTTTTTTTTTTTTCATCTGTGCAAGAGGGATAATAATACTGCCTATGTTACAGGGCTGTTCTGAGGAGTAAATGAATCAGTGGAAGTGAAGCACTTAGACCAAGGTTTGGCTATATAAACCTGAGCTCAGAGGACCCGGATGTGTCTTATTCTCCCTGTTTCCCCATGACCTGGCACAGGATTTCTGCCCCCCACCCCCAAATCCTTTGTGTTTGGGTCTGAGACTGACGATGAATAGAAACTTAGGAAAGAAAAATGTTCTTTTGAAGAATTTAAGTACTGGGAGAAATAGGCCATGGTAAAACTTGATGAATGACATAAAATTCAAACTTAAATATGAAGGAAATTTATTCTCTGTTTCTCCAGTGGCATTCCTTGGAGCTGATAGAAAACCAGCTTTGCCAGCTGGAATTCTGTAATGGCCTGTTTTCCAAAAAGCAGCCACTTCCACCACCTAGAATTCAGGCAGTTACTTGCAAAGACACACATACACAAATCAAAGGATGTTTGCAAAGTGTTGGTCCATCAGCCAGCCCTAACATGCAGTTGTGATGAAAGAAAATAGAGTGTTTTCATTTTCAGCTGGAGTGTAATACTTCTGAATAGTCTAAATGAATAAAGACGCGTGTTTAACTGGCTTCTGGACGTTTGCCTTGCACTGCCAGAGAAGATTTGAAAGAAGGAGAAATACTTTCCCTCCGGCCCTTCCAGAGAGCAATTGGGATTTTGAGGCTTCAATGCCTGGAACTCCCCTTGCCTTTCACATAGGGTTAGGGAGCTTTGTTTTGAAAAAAGCTCAGCTCTTTTCAAAGAGTGGGATGGTACTCAGAGGCTTAGAAATAAAGATGGATAGAGAGAGGCAATGGACCTCAGAAGGAAAGGGTGACATCTACAGCAGGAGAGATCCATACCTTAAGTCTGCATGGTAACTTAAAAGGACACAGGTCATCTGATGGGCACTGTGCAGACACTGGATGGCGTTACTAAGTTCTGAGATTGTATCTAAGGCACAACAAAGAAGCTGGGGCTTTACCAGGAGGGATGGAATCTTTGACTTTAAAGTGGACCTCAAGTTCTTGGGCACTGACATCTCAGTGGCAAGGATGCTGGATGAGTGACTTTCTCTGTCTTGAGATACAATGTGAACTGGGGAAGAGTAAACAGTGAATTCCTGCCACCTTGGTGAGTGAGGAAGTAGTCAGATTAAAATGAGTTTAGAGAAGTAAGGTAATGTGACTTTTTCATGCCCAGAGTTGAAGAGCAAAATTAAACCCATGACACTAATAAAATTACCAGGTTCTTAACGCTGGAATCTTATTAGCTTTCCTAACAAATTTAGGGCATTGTGTAGGCAAAGAGGAAATTTCAGAAGAAGCTCAGATCTTAATCAAACTACCACTCACGGTGGTGAGATGGCTCCCACATATACCTTTGTTTATCTGTCCCCCTGAGGACAGGTGCCAATGGGGTTGGCGCAAAGTCTGGGCTGCATAATCCCTTCCTTGGATCAATAATATGGAACAGCCTTGGACTTCTGTTTGGAAGGCTCATGTGACCTTAAAAAAAAACCTCTTTAATTTTTGGTGCCCAGTTCTTCAAATTTAAAATGGGCCTGATGATAATATCTATCTCCAGTCTTATGAACAATATAGATTCCACACATGTTAAATTTTCAAAGCCATACAATTGCTAATTGATGGCTAACATTATTATGAATACACATTCTACACCAGACAGTGTAGAATTTGCCCATTTGTTCATCATAAGTTTCCTATGAGATTGAAACTACTTTATCCCTCTTTCACAGGTAAGGGGGTTTAAAAGGAGGAAGTAGCATGCTCAAGCAACTGTTAAATGTATTCAGTCCTAATGTCATCCTCTGAGACTTCAGCGCTATTTTATATGTTTGGCTACCAATATATTCTAAGGAAATATATTGGCAATCATCGTGATCGTGGCTTCAAATTTACTTTATAATCACTATTAATTTTGGCGTGACTCCCAGTTGGGGTTGAATGGCACCTGGGAGCTGAGAGTGAGCCGTATTATTGCATTAGCTTCTACCCTGCACCACAGTCAGAGGTGTGTATTCCATTTCTTATTTTTCTAGAGAATAACACAGGTATTTTTTCTTTCTATATTCCAACCAGATTTTAAGGCTAGAAAAAGACCCCTCTAGGGCAAAGTCAAGGATAAAGCGCTTGACTGGCTTTAAGTGAACACTATTATATTTTTATACCCAATCCTTTTTTCTCCTTATTCCCAGGTCAATTAAAGGGCACTATTGAACCACTTCAATCAAAAAGAAAAAATTCCTTCTCCTCTCTTGTTCTCACAGCAAGTACTTAAAACCATGGTCCCTGGGGTATATGAAGAAATCATCTAATAGCTGTGTTTTATTTGATTATTTTTTAAAACAGCAATGTCATTTTTTAATAGCTATGCTTTATAATCTTGTTATATTCTCATTACATTAGATTGTTGCTTATTATTTTTTCCTAGTTGGGAATCATGTTTAGACAGCCTCAATGCATGGCAACAAAACCTAGGCAAGTCTTTCTGAAACACAGACAAGAATCAATCAAAACATCACAAGCCAATTAATGTAATTTGGAGCCCCTGGAGTAGCTGGGTTACAGTTGAGTATCATAGTAGAAAATTGGTGGACATTTGGAAGTACACTCAAGTACAGAGGTTAGCTCTCACCAAACCCTTTCTGTGTATTTACTCAGTGATATATATTAATAACAATAGTTAGCACTTGGTTGGCACTTACAGTGCCCAGTACTGATTATGTGGTTTGCATACAATAACATTTAATCTTCTCAGCAGGTCCAATGAGGTTGGTGCTATTGTTAACCCCTTTTAGAGGGAAGGGGACTAAGGCACAGAGAGAGATTTTCTATCCCACATAGATCCTACAGATGACAAGTAGGCAGTTATCAAATGCCAGGGCAGCCTGACTTCAGAGTTGGTATTATTGACCCTTACATAGCTTACTTAGCAGTGGTTAAGTATTGGGGAACACTACAAGCTGTGGAGCACCCAGCACAGTCCAGCAGCAGGCACACGTTACCTGTTATTTATGTGTTGATCCATTGCCTCTTTACAAAAGGGAGTGAAGAAAAAAATAGTTGTGAAGTTCAGGGGCAAAAAGCTCCAGCAAATACTCCTTTTTTGGCTGTAACTTCTAATAATGTGAAGGCTTATAGGCAGGTGGAAAGCAGAAAGGATGGATTTAAACAATGAGCCAGGATGGGAATAAGAACTGCAGGACTTAAGAGAATACAGGCTCCTGTGCCCCAGGGAAGAAAGGCAAGTTAGTTCCTTGGAGCTGAAATAGGGCTGGAAGCTGTCATTCAGTGACAGCTTGTGATGTAATGATTTTGCCTGCTACCAAATAAAAATCAGACCTATCCCAAATTATAATTGCAAAGAAGTTATTATAATTCATATTATAAATAAGAAGAGTTTGATATAGCCAATTTCTAGGGTTCTGACTGCCTAGTATGAAACTGGTGAGCTATAACATTAGAACACAGGAGGAGATACCTGGGTAGAAAATTTAAGAAATGCTGGTAATAGCTTTACATAGAGGGCATTTAAACCTATAGGCATAGATGAGATGACCTAGGAAAGATAATGTGGGGAGAAAGGAGGGCGCAGGGCTTAGGTGTAAGGTAGTGGTTACAGATTTTAACCAGCACTAGGACTACCCAGAAGGCTGTTCAAACAGATCTGTGGGTCTCTCTACTCCCATTTCACCCCAGATTTTGATCCCTAGATCTGGGCCAGAGTATAAGAATTTGCTTTTCTAACAGGTGCCAGGAAGTTGATGTATCACTATTCTACTACTTTGGTCCTCAGTCTGCTCCAGGCACTCTGACCTGCTTGCCTGCTTTAGCCCCAGGGCCTTTGCACTTCCTTTTGCCTGCAGTATACTCCCCCATACAGACATCAACAGAAAGCAAGCCATTACCTTTTTCAAATCCCTGCTCAAACATCACCTTTATTAATGAGATCTTTTTGGACCACCCTTTTTTTTTTTTTTCATTTTTCAATACAAAGGAATGGGAAGGAGTTTTATTTCTTTTTCATCTGGGTTACTCAATTTTATGCACCGAATCACAGTGATCTATGACCATCGTTCTTAAAAATAGCAACTCTCCCACTCACCCTCCTGCGGCCATCACCCTTCTCCCGGTGCCCTTCCTGTTTTATTTTTCTCTGTTGTCCTTATCACCTTCTAACAGATGATACAACTTATTTACTAATGTGTCTTGTTTATTACTGTCTCTCTCTCAGGAGAGCAGGGATTTATGTCTGTTTGTTGATGGCTGACATTTTGAGCCTAGAACAGTCCCTGGCACATACGAAACATAATTTTTCTTTGAAGGGATTAATAAAAGGAATGAACAGTCTTGGGCATAGAATTGTGGTTTTAAGAACTTAATTCTTATGGAAGCCCTTCTAACCTCCATATATAAAATGAAATGTGATCATGTTCTCCATTCCAGAAAATTCTGCTCTAGCACCCATATTACAGTTAAAGGTCATATATCCATCAATAGGCACTAACTGGGCAGGGGTGGGGGGTGGGGGTAGGAATGCAGTAGTGAAGATGGAGGTAATCCCTTGTCCTCCTTTTGCTTACAACCTGGTTATAAGCAAACCTGGCTGCTTACTACCAGCCCCCTCCTGCTGTCCTGCTCATGCTCAGTCCTCCCAGCCAGCATCTCACTTCCCAGCAAAGGAAAATTTCATGCAAGAGCCTGTTGCATCTGCCTTCTTGCTTTTGCTCACACTGTACCTCTGCACAGAAGGCCTCCCTCCCCTCCCCTTCACCTGGCTAATTCTCCTCCTGCCAGCTTCTTCCCTGAGGCCCCCTCTCCAGTGATATGAAAGAGCTTGTGTGTATTTCTATGTAGCACTTTATTATAACCTGAATTCCACATTCTACTGGGAATTCTTCATGGATAGAAATCATGGCAATGCTTTGTTTTTGTTTTAAGAATCTTGCTTTCGTCTGAGTCCTCAAAATTTATTAATCCATACATGATGTATTTAATTCTGCTTTATCACTATCTTTTGGCCAAGCATTATGATAATTACCCAATAGATTTTTATAATTAAATCCATCCAGCTTGTAAAAAAGAGACAAGCGTCTGTGATGGTAGAAAACAGCCTTTGACCAGTTTTTATATGCAATTTCATATAATTGTCTTAATAAAGGCAGCCTAAACGATAGTCAATCTGAAGCTATAAGTGGGTTCTGTCTCAAAATGAGCTGGGGCCACTCGGTTTGCTGCAATGCCAACAGTTTGCTGCACAGTCCTGTTTTTTGGAATACCTGCACTTTCAGATTCCTAAAAGTGCTCATGGAGACCTAATATAAAAAACTCTTTGGGCCTCCCCTGGTGGCGCAATGGTTGAGCGCTAGGCTGCGAAGCTGCCCCAGCCTCTGCATCGCCGGTTTGATCCCCCGCAGGTGAGGGTCCCACATGGCACAACAGACCTCTCCTGCTGCCCGCTGCTCCCCTCAGCAGTGTATTTCGTCAGTCTGCCTGTTCTGCTCCCCGCTCTGGCTCTGGTGAATTCCCTCACCCTCCCGCGCTTCTGACTGTACCCAGTGCTTGTATAAATAAATAAATTAATTAAAAAAAAAAAACTCTTCGTTACCCAGCAGGTGTGATTTCTGTCCTGACACAGATGTCCTCCTATCTCTCCTCTTGGTCTACTTAGTAAATTCTACATTGTTTTGATGCCAGCATCCTGAAGCCTAAGGTTCTTTTCTTTAAGGTTATTTATATTTTATATGTTCTCTAGTATGCTCTTGGGAAGATTTTCACTGGTCTTTCGTTCTATTTCATCCCCTGTTTTACTCACTCAGAAATCCAAAACAAAGCAAATAAACATGGTGGCTGAGTAGTGACTCCTAGCAGAGGCCAGTATGCCTGGGTCAAGTTCAGTCTTGAGCTCTCAACAAAAGAAGGGACACACAGTAGAGGGAAAGGAAAGTATCTCCAGACTTTTAGATACTGCCTCCTGTGCTTTACAGAAGAAATCCCCCTGGATAACATAAGTTGGGATCAGCTGATAACAAGAACAGCAGTAACAACAACAATAATAATTATAGCAGCTATTCTTATTGAATGGTGTCAGGCACATTAGGTGTATCCTCTATCAACCTCATGGCAACACTACACAATAGATATTATTAGCTCCCATTGTATGGATCCAGAAATAGAGGTGCAGAAGCATTAAGTAACCAGCAAAAGTCCACACCCAAAAAGAGGCTGACTTGAATCTGAGTCTGCCTCCAAGACCTCCAAAGTGTATTCAAACCACTGAGGCTTAATTCCGAGTAAAAGCAGAAATTGGTCAATCAAAAAGCTCACAGAGAGGAGTCTCAGGATTGGTTTCTAGTGGCGTGAATGGTTCCAAGGGGATCTTGGAGAAAGGAATGGCAAGCAGGAAGCACCAAAGAAAATATGCAACTATGTAAATTGTAGCTACGGAAATTGTGGCTGTACCAGCTGCCCTCAGTCCTCAAAATCATCCCCAGAAAAGCAAGCTCTGTGGACACAAAGGAGTATTCCACAGTGATGCCAAGTCCAATGACAGGGCCCAGCTGAGTCATTGCTGGCCCCCATGTTGCTAAACTGTCATTATCCTTGCTATCTACTTTTATGTTTATTTAAGAATTCCCTTTATTTTCACTATGATCCTCGTGGACTATGACACAATCACATCTCCAATACTCTCCTCATTGCTATAGGAGATTTGAATAGGCCAATTGGAGTCTTTGGGTAGGGTGTTCCTCTCTGTTCATACAGCAGACTAAGACTAGGGAGTGTTATGATTCACTTTTTTGTCCAAAGAAGCAGAGAGTAATAATCTTAGTGGTTAGAAGTGCAGGCTATGGTGCCAAACTGCCTAGGCTTGACTCACAGGCCAATAACCTACTACTTGCATAACTTTAGGCTAACAAGTTCTAAACTTCTCTCAGGCTGAATTTCCAACTATGAGGATTTCCTATGCTACGAGGATGCATTGCTTAGTATTTAGAGTTTTTGGTACAGAGCATGTGTTTAATAAAACAAATGCATTAACATTCTTATTTGCATTATCTGTGGCAACTAAGGGCATGATATTGGCAGCTTTCGTCTCTCTGTAATCAATACCCGATTTGCCCACTTGTGTTAAATGTTGAGTCTGTGTTATGCTATTTAATGAGATCACAGGTGAGCTAAGTCCTATAAACCATAGAAAATATCCTTTTCCTAAGAAACTGTGTCCTCAATTTCATTCCTCTCCTCTGAGTGCCTTGCGTGACTTTTCCTTGGAGAGGGTATTCATATTGCTCAGTGTGATTAGCCAAGAGGGAGTCAAATCTACTTAAGTAATCCACAACTTCATCCAGCTATTGGGGTTATACTGTTTGCTTTAAATGGATGCTTCTGGGCATGACAATCAATCACAGCATGTACCCCTGAAGAGTTACTCTGTCTCATCCTCAGATGTTTTGTGCAGCAGATCCATGTCCACATGTGACCTTCTGATTCCCCTACCTGCTGACAACTTTGCAGCCCTAGATCACCCAGCAAGTCAATCACAGCACTAAGGAAAGTTACAAAGAGCCCAAAAAATTTTATTCCCTTTCTGGGAGCCTACCTTAAATTCTATGTTATATAAGAAAAAAAATCTGTAGAGAGAAATAGGAAATGAGCCAAATTTTGTAAATCTGTGTCATCTTCAGTTCAATGGGAAATCCAAGGTGGGTTACAGAGGAGATAAACCCAATGCTCTGTTCACACAGTGCCTGCAGGGCTGAGGTCTTACACACTGTTCACAGCAGCACTCTGAGGACTGAGGGTTTGTGGAAACCCTTCTGTTGGACAGATGAGGAGGGACTCAGCACCTGCTGGCTGGTCCAAGAGCTCCCAGTGAATTTGTGAGACATCGAGAATTAGAAATAGATACTTTCTTATGCTAGGTCATAAACATTGCTCCCTACTCTATCTACAGTATCTTCACAGGGCGGTCATAGGATGATGTATTCATAAGTTACTTTCTACACTCAAAAGTTACTGCCTGCAATACTGAGTTCCTTCTGATACAAAAGTACCTCTAATTCTATTCTTTTGAAGTGCTTCTTTAAAAAGTGCTTTAAAAAAGAAACATTACACACATTTCAGAAAATACATTAGAGTGTATAACTACCATTAAGATTGAATATTTGGCCTTACTCTAAACAACATTTCTTATTTTTATGAATGAGATATAATTGACATATCATTGTGTCCATTTAAGGTATACAATGTGTTGATTTGATAAATTTACATGTTGCGATTTGATTACCACCATGTCACTTCTATCATGTCCCATGATTATTATTTCCTTTTGTGGTGACAGCAATTAAGATCTAGTCTCTTAGGCAAGTTTGAAGTTTATAATACAGTATTGTCCAATATAATCAGTGTGCCTTGCAGTAGATGCTAGGACTTAATATGTTAGTTGCAAGTTTGTACCTTAAACAACATCTCTCTAACCCCCTGCCTCCCAGCCCCTGGGAACCACCATTTGGATTTTTGGATTCCATATATATATATATATATATATATGATATCATAAGGTACTGGTCTTTCTCAACCTGACTTGTCTCTCTTAGCATAATACCCTCAAGTTCCATATAAGTTGTCACAAATAGTAAACCCTCTTTCTTAGTGATAGAGGGGGTAGGTGGGGCTATCTGCCATACCCCAGTGTCCTCAAGTTGCTATATATCATCTCCATGTCTTTTTCCTTGGTTCATTGACTACATGTAAGTAGTCAGAAACAGTATATACTATTTTGTGTGCTTTTAAACTGTACAGATGCTGTCAGAACTGATGTAATATTTTTCATAAGTTATTTTTCATTCAACATAATGTTTTTTGAGATTTATGAATATCAAACATGTTAGATTTAGTTTATCTATTTCACTGCATTGTGCAAAGAGACCACAGGCTATTTACCTATTCCCCCACTTTTCACAAGCTACTTCTAAGTTATCATAATTACAATCAAGCAGGACTTTCCTTAACATTTCCTCTTCCTGGCCTCTCAGTTAATCCTTCGTTCAACAATGTTCCTTTAATATCCACTTCACTTTTTCCCATATTCCTTTAGATTTTCACTCAGTTGGTATTGGGATTGCCAGCTAAAATACAGGACAGCCAGATAATTTGAATTTCAGATAAACAAGGAGTAAATATAAATAAATATATAGTATAAGAGTGCCCCAAATAGAAAGGGGACTTATTGATACTTAGAAAATCTTGCAGATTATCTGGAATTAAAATTTAAGTGGAGGTCTGGTATTTTTTTAAAAAGATTTATTTATTTATGCATACAAGAAATGGGGTGTAGGCCAGAGGTGGGGGGGGTGTGAGAGGATTCACCAGAGACAGAGTCGGTAGCAAAATGAGAGGATCTACTGAAATACACTGCTGATGGGAGTAGCGGGCAAGACAGAAGAGATCTGCTGTGCCATGTGGGTTAGCTCCCTGGCTAGCCCGGGATGGAACTTGTGCTGCAGAGGCTGGCAATAGTTTGACAGCATTGTGTCTTTAAGTCCTGTGCCACCTGGGAGGCCCCTAGGTCTGGTATTTTTACTTACATCTCTACTTCTCTATGAGTTCACCCCTGTCCATCCTCTAACGTTTTAAATCCCTTTCTCAATATGGCCTATTCTCCTCGGTTTTATATTTCTTCATAGCACTTATCATCAATTTACTTGCTATATATTTTCCTTATCTATCATGCATATTTTCTGCCACCCTTCTTTAGGATGTAAGCTCCTAAAATTATATGTGGAACATAGCATGTGCTCAATAAATATTTGCTGAATGAATGAATAAATGGAAGAATGTAAAGACCCTCTTTGTATATATTTCCTTAATACATGTCTGAGAATTTCTTTAAACACTTGGAAATGGAATTGCTTTTCACAGGGTGTGTATCTTTACTAGAAGTTGCCAATTTGCTATTCAAAGTAATTCAACTAATTTCCATTCTCATTAGCAATGTGTAAAGGACCCATTTCCTTATACCCACAGTGCCTTTCTCTCTCTCACTTCCTTTAAAAATGGAATATTTAAAATTCTTATAACAACAGTAACAATTAGCACAGAAATATAAGATTCCCAGTAGTAAACTAGTGAAGCACAACTAGCAAGTTAATATTAAACAGCAATTGTTAATCCCAAAGGTGTCAGATGCTATGGGTGTTATTAAAAAGATGGGTTAAATATTACAGACATGCAAATATTCCTGGACCACAGTGACTCTTGTGCAAGGAAACAAAGATTGAACACATCTTTCACTACTGCAGTGACACTGAGACATCCATTAGAAACTTTCTGAAGAAAAACTACCTTATTAGTATTTTCCCACTAAAAAAGAAGACGTGTTGGCTCAGCATCACGAAATGGAAATGTACAAAAATTTCATGGCCTGTTCTTTAAGATCAGACCCAGAATTCTGAGAAACATGAAACTTATATGAAGAGAGAAAAACTGATAAAATCCTTTGTTAACAATATGGTCAATGTCTTTTAGCCACTGATGAACTTAGATGTAGTCAAAGATGAACTCAAAATTATATATATATGTATATATAAATATGCCATAATATGTATATGATAAGTGATTACAAAGGTATGTGTATATATTTAATAAACTGTGATCAGAGGATGCAAAATCACACATTTTAATGGGTTCTTAATGCATTTGTGACTAGACATGAAATAGGCTGCAGTCTACAAATGACCACAGTCTCATATTTCACTGTGTCCAGGTCTTTGGTAATGTGATTGTGAAGGATATCTAGAGGTGAAGGTTGTTTCCCTTTCTTTTAAATCTGGACTGGGCTTCTGACTTGCTTAGTGAATAAAATTCAGAAGCGAAAATATGTCAGATTACAACTGAACCCTAAGAGGTCTTTCATATGTCCATATAACCTCTTGGAACTCTGCCTCTCTGCTCTGTGGCCAAGCCGGGGCTGGCCTGCTGTAAGATTTGAGAGCAAGCAGATCAAAGCTGAGTCAGCTGAGTTGTCCCAGCTGAGGCTGAGACAGGTGATTTAGGCAGCCAAGATGGGCGAAGTCACCTGCTTTACTTGGCAGTTGAGCATAGATGCATGAGGGAGACAGGAATAGCTGCCTTGCTGCACCCAGCCTAGGTTATGGACACACACAATCCCGAGTTAAACAAATACTGGTTGTTTTAAGCCATTCAACTTTGCAGTGATTTGTTATCCAGCGGTGGTTAACTGATGCACAGGTTAATTTGGTTGTTCATGGTACAGAAAGTTAATTTCTTTGTTTTTCTCTTTTGCTATATATAGGCTGATGGGATTTGCAAAGAATTTTATGGTAAAACAAACTGGTAATTTTTTACAGCAAAATATGAGAATAATTTACTGAGCACCATAGTAACTGGGACCAATAAACAATTGTGTTCATAGCTGGACACTGGCTGTGGCAGACACACGGCTGCATCACACCGTTTCATCCTGTGTGTCCACCAGGGGCCATGGCATCATTCACCAAGAACTGTCTATTTTTAAACCTGAAGGAATTTCATGACAAAAATGCAGTGGTTTAAAATCTTATCTTTTAAGGAGATTTGTAAGGAAATGAAAAGTACTGCTCAAATTTGAGTTTTTATTTTTTATCGCCTTCTGAAAATAGTTTTTTTCCTCAACCAAGGTGACTTATTAGTTTTCTTCATAGAAAAAAAATTTAAAAACCCTAATTACAACTTTTAAAAAGCCAAATAAATTAATTCAAGAATAATGAAGTGTGATTCAAGGCTAAACTTTCATGGTTAACCAGTGCTCAGCAAGGAAATTAATTTTTTTTTCCTGCATATGGGATCACTTCTATAAAAAGAAATTCTACAAATGAATGTGAAAAGTTGATGGAGAACAATAAATTGCTAATAGCCCTAAGTTTGTTTCAGGCTATAAAAACAATCATGTGGGGATTTAATAAAAAAAAAAATACCCTTGGTCATCTGCTTCCCTGAAAAAGTCTTAGATCCTCAAGAATTTTAAGGAAATTAACTAGTGGGTAGAAACCTTCTCCATTTACCATATGAAATAGTTTTTTTTTTCTTGATATTTTCAGTTGCAGAAACTTAAACATGCTCCATAGTTTAGTAGCATCCCAGGGAATCTCTAAGGATTATGCTGGCATAGCATGTAAAGCGGGGGGAAGGAAAATATTGTCATTTCTGTCTACATACTTATGGGTGTCCTGGTCTTCACAAAGCTGAGACACCAAAACAGAGAGGAGGAAACTCTCTGGACACTGAAACTGACAGCTTTAGTTCTTTTCACTTTTCTTAAATACAGTTCAGCTTTCCAAAACAAATAAGCACCATTTCTCATTTTCAGTTTTCCTTTTTTCCCTGATGGTAATTATTGAAATAATTTACATCATATGAAAGAAGCAAGATTTATGAGGGATGTAAGATAAATTATGAGACTGAAGGGAAGCATCCCACAATAACAAGTGTTGGTGAGGATAGGGAGAAATTGGAACTTTCATACATTGCTGGTAGGAATGTAAAATAGGGAAGCTACTTTGGAATACTGTCTGGCAAGCCCTCAAAATGCTAAACATAGAATGATTCTATGATTCACTCCTACTGATAGATATTTACCCAAGAGAAATGAAAACATACATGCCACAAAAACCTACACATGAATGCTTATAGCAATACTAGTTATAATAGGCAAAATGGAAACAAATATCCATTGACTGATGAATGAATAAAATGTATCATATCCATGCAATGAAATATTATTCAGCAATCAAAAGAAATTAAGTACTGACACGTTACATGAAGCATGAACACATTTGCACATGAAAAAAGTCAGATAGAAAATACAATGTATTGCATGATATTAATTGTCCAAAATAGACAAAATAGGCATATAAAAAAGGAAATCAGTGGTTGCCTAGGTTTGATGGGGATGGGTGATTGCAAGTTTGTGTTTGGGGTATTAATGGGTACAGAGATTCTTTTGGGGGGTGATGAAATGTTCTAAAATTGGGTTCTATTACTCTGCGAATATACTAAAAATCACTGAATTGCAAACTTTAATGGGTGAATTGTACGGTATGTGAAGCATAAGCCTTCTGCTTTCATTAGGGTCAGTATATCTAGGTTCTGCCGTATGTCTTTGCTCTTCTCTGCCTTCATTCTGGAAGAATTCTATAATTGTAACAGAGAGTCTGGAGACACTCAAATAGGTATCTAGCTAAATCTCACTAAGTATATCATCCCCATTTATTCATGTAGCAAACACTTATTTAGACCCTACAACAGGCCAGGCATTTTATATATATACCTAGAGTTCATGAACAAAATACACCCCTTTTCGCTAGGGCTACTAGGCAGAGTACTTTAACTTCAGTGAAACATTTATAAAGTAGCTCATGATATACTTGTAGAGAAGATGGAAAATATATTTTTACCCATAGATGGGCTCATAACTAGCAATATAGCCATACACATATTGAACATCAATTAATGAAATAACATAGTAGATAATGAGTAAATGTAGCCAGTGCCCAAAAGCCTGTAATGGTGCTGATATTTTAACTTTATGAACAGTATGGTCAATTAATATTATTGGTTAATAATATCAATAATCAATGGCATTTAATATTGTTAACAATGAGAGTTGTAGCCTAAGTGCCTCATTGGGCTCTGTTTGTATACTATAGGGCCTTGTTCCTGGTTATGTGCTGAAACTATTTTTAATAATTTCTTGGCTGAATTTATGTAGAACTCTTAGCAAAGTTTTTAATAACAAAAACTTGAAAAGAGGATTAAAAGTTATATTCAACATGATCTGAGAAGAGAGGAGGGTGGATTTAACAATAGGGAAATTAGGTTTAACAAAACCGATAAAGCAAATCATATTTTAAAAAGGCATTCTGAATTTAACTGACAGCCAGGTTACTCGGAGCCTAAAGTGTCATACCATGGACCCAAACTTAGCCCAACATAAGAATATAAAATAAATCACAGTGTTCTTGACAAGGCCATCCAGAAGACCAATATACTCAGAAAATACATGAATTACTATGTTCAGTCTCATGGGCTATATTTTAAAATGAATGTTTGCAAATTTATGTCAAGATGAGAGCAATTAAGATGGGAAAGCATTCAGGCTCAACATTCAATGGTTGAAAGGAATGATGATGTTTAGAGCCAGAAAGAATAGCACAAGTGAAGGCAGAGCCAGCTGCCTGGAGAGCTGTTCTCTGCAAGACTGCTCGTGTTAAGTACTGTGCAAGAAACTAGGACCACAAGAGAGAAGGAGGTTAGTAAAGGATAAAAGCACAGATTTTACAGTCACGGTAGGAGGGCTTTGTGTAACTCAGAGCTGCCAATCAGGGAATGGCTCCCAATCCTGGCTTGTCCTGCAGAAACCCCGCAGCACCTGTATCCTGCAGTGGTGGGAAGCCCTGCCCAGGATGGACTGTTGAACTCTGACCTCGAGCTCCCTTCGACTCTAGGAGTCAGGGAGTAAGCACCACCAAACAAGAGTTCCAGTTGGGTGGTTGGCTCAGACACTGTGGGTTCCAAACACTAGTAATTTATATTCAGAAAACAAACACCACATTGTCTGAGTGTAAGCACCACTGAAGGCATGGACTTGGAGAAATAAACCATATCTGGAGTGGAGTTGACTGCAGATAAATCTAAAAGGCAAATGTCCCCAAGACAGGCACGTGCTTTTAGTTTATTCAGTACAGCACCCTCTGTGGCTGCCTGACCTGGCTTGACCCTATTTAGAACTTCAAACCCTGAGTCCTTTAGAAGGTTTCATCCCATCCTCTTTCCCCTGTGGATTACTTCAGGGAGCCCCTCTCATTTCTGAACTGCCCACTCCATTCTGTCTGGTCATAGATGCTGTAGGCTGTTGACTCTGGTTTTGCTTTCTGCCCTCTCTCTGGGTTTTTCTGGTAGACCCCCTAACTTCCTAAGGCTGCCTTCCCCCAGTTCCTCAACCTCACTGCTCCTCTGGCTCCATATCTGTTTTGGTGGGTTAAACCTTGCTTATTTTCCCCCTGGATTTTAAGGATTTTAGCCCAAGTCAAGGCTTTTAATGTTCCGGAAGGAAGGTCTAAGAGGTGTGTCGCTGGCACTCACCTACCCCACCAACAGTGTCAATTACTATCTTCAGACACTTAAGAGTGTATATTTCATTTAATTCCCATAGTGACATTTCAGAGTCAGAGTTATGACCATTTTTTAGAAGACTAGGGTCCAGAGGCTACTCACTTGCCCATGCTTAGTCACTGAGCAGTTGACCTAGAACTTAAACCTCTATCTGCTTCCCAAACCTGTTTTTCTCTAGTTTTGAATCAGTACCTTGTTAAAATTTAGCCAGGTCTTTTGCAAATGATTGTTTCTCTTTTGTTTGCTTGTTTTCAGGGGATGAAGAAAAATATTCCACTTATTTAAAAAAAAAAAAAAGCCCATGATCAAACTTTGGTTGAGAACATTTAAAATGAAAGCTTATATTTGACAAATTCGCTTTGAGGTTTTATACTTGGGTCATTTTAAGTAGAGAAAGAAGTGCTATGTTATGCTAAGTGATATAAGTCAGAGAGAACAAATACCATATGATACCCCTTATATGTGCAGTAAAAATATAACTGAATTTATAGATACAGAGGACAGATTGATGGTTTCTAGAAGTGGGGGGGGGGTTGGGATTAAGCAAGATAGGTAAAGGGAATCAAAATCTACAAACTTCCAGTTAAAAAATAAGTAAGTTATGGGATATGATCTACAGCATGGTGACTATAGTTAATAATATTGTATTGCATCCTTGAAAGTTGCTAAGAGAGTAGATCTAAAAATTTTGGTCACACACACACAAATTTGTAACTATGCATAGTGATGAATTTTCACTAGACTTATTGTAGTGATCATTTCCCAATATATACAAATGGAGTCATTATGTTCTATACCTGAAAGTACTATAATATTCTATGTCAGTTATATTTTAAATCAAAAAATTATCTCTACAGATATACTGAAGTTTTAGCTCTCAAAATTTAATTTAAATCATGAATGAAATTTTAAAAAATTTCAGTATAGTAAGGCTGACTCATACTTTCTGATAAAGATACTCATCACCAGAAGTGACTTCAGTTTGATGAATACTAAGTCAAAAAATGGCCCAGAGGACAAATGTAAGCAGCACCAAGTGTGGCAGGAAGAGCAGCTCCATATCTGATGTGTATTCAAGACTGATAAATACAGGGCGTATAAAGAGGGTTATGCCCAGATTTTATTTTACCCATTTCTTTACACTTGTTGTATTTGAATACACTTCACAGATTTTATTTAATAGTAAACACACACTGTATGTCTGTTTCCCCTTGGGAGTAAAAGAAAAACAAACCTAGAAATTGTAAATATCAAACCCCAGCAACCCTGAGCAGATACAACTACACCATCACAGAGCCCATGTTCCCTGTTGGCAGGAATGGCACAGATGGTCATTCTCCATGTTACCAGGCAGAGGGCACAGGAGTTCCAGACCAGAGCCAGGCACCATGCTCACCGGGGGAGGACTCTAGTTCAGGAATTTATTTGCTTTCAGACTCTAAGTTTTATCATCAATAAAATGGTGGTTATGGAAATCTCAGAGGACCACACAGAGGCTCAAATAAAGACATGAGAGTATATAGTAAAGTAGAAGGCACTCTACACAAAAATGAAAAAACAAATAAAGTTTAAAAAAAGTGTAGCAAATGCTTCAGGTTTATACACACAGACACACACACACACGCATGCACACATACACACAGGGTCAATAAATTTAAAAAAATAGCAACGTGGTGGAAGAATATTTGTTTGGAAACCCTAAGCAGCTTTTTAAACTTTAAATTGCAACGATATCGCCACATGAACAGCTGACCTGGCTCATATAACATGAGAGAGCATCAAAGAAGCACTGTAACTCCAGTAACCATCTCCCACCGACACGAGTCCCTCCTACTTATTAGAAGGGGAACAGATTTTCAACGTAGTAAGAGTTTACACCGATTGAAGAAAGCCTTCCAGGGTGAAGCAACCATGGAGTCTCTCTGAATCTCTGTGCAATGTTTGATGAGAAAAAACAGGCATTTTAATATTTTCCTAACATTGAGGCATTCTGCATATTTTTTTGTGTGTGAAAGCAAAACTATGTGGCTACTGACTCAATGCTATACTTTGTATCCAAATGTTTGGGGCCTCTTGGGACAATACTGCAGACTTGTCCTCAAATCTAAGAGGAGATTCTTTAACTGAACACCTGCAATGCCGCTTTCACCTGCTCTCCTACCTGATTATTTGGAGTGTACTGGACTTGTTCATCCTCAATGCAGACATTTCAAATGATTATAGGAATTCTTTCTAGGATACCTCCTTTGGCTGCACCCCAATATGGACACATTTTCAGAACCAGAGTTTTAATATTGAAGACGTGTTGGAAAACCAACCAGTGTATTTAAGGAGTACATCCCTGACATTGCTTGGAGGTCAGGGGTGAAACCCTGGGTTCTCTCATGGAGCATTCTGTTTCAGACAAACACCCTTCATTATTATTCTCCAGAATGTTCACACACATTGTGTCTCTTGGATCTGGGAGTCAACTTAGTATTCAACCCTATGTTTTCATTGTCCCTTTTGAATCCTGCAGCTCTCAAATTTGGACCAAGGATGTGTAGGACCTTCAGTGGGAAGTAGTAACCAGCACTGAATCTGTTCTTACTGTGTGTCAGGCACTGTGCCAAGCTCTTTATTTTTCTTTATTCATGCAATCCTTGTAACATCTTCATTTTACATTAAGGAGTAGAGTCAGAGCTGGTGAGTGGCAGAAGAGAAACCCCAACTAAGGCAGTGCCCCCCTGTGCCACTTGATTACTCCATAGTGTTACATATCCCTAGCAACCGCAGTCTCATGTTAAAAATATAGAAATTTTATATGGTGACAGCTATGGAATGTACTATGTCCCTTCTGAATTCATATGTTGAAGTCCTAACTCCCAATGGCATGGGCGGGGGGTGTCTGAAAGGTGATTAAGGTTAGATGGGGATGAGGCTCCTGTTATAGGACTAGTATCCTTGTAAGAAGGGGAGGAGACAACAGAGCTTCTTTCTGCCGTGTGAGGACTCAGGGAGAGTGGCTGTCTGGAAGCTAGGAAGAGGGCCCTCATCTGATACCAAATCCGCCTACTCCTATCTGGAACTGTGAAATAAAAATGTCTTCCACTCAGATTCGGACACTGTGTTACAGCAGCCTGCACGACTAAGACAGTGCTGGTGCATTTGTCTCTCCCTCATCTTGGTGATATACAGTGAAGAATAAAAAAATCAGAGTACTATGAGAGTTAGCAAACTCGCAATGGTCTTGAAGATCAGTGTTAATGCTGTATAGCCAAGGTAAAGGAATTTTACAGAGCCAGAAAATTTAAGAATATGTGGTACACCTTCCTTACTTTATGGAAGAAAGCAGAGCAGGAAGTGTAAGTGACTTGCTCTGTGTCACACAGAGGTGAGTGCCAGAAATAGACAGATGGTTGTTTATTTTCTGTCTATAAGGTAGTTTCTACCAACCAGCAGACTACCTAGGAGTAAAAAGTCCTCATTCTTTCTAATTCCCAGTTTCCTTTTCTCAACATAGTTGGTAAAATTGCTGTTTTATTATTTATATTTTATAATGGAAAGATCACATTGTGTCTTACTAGAAAAAGCCAAAATACAAGCCACAATTAGAATCATATGATACCAGTTTAAAATTATTTACAGATCAATTATTTATTTACAGATCAAAATTATTACAGATAAATAAGTTTAGTGTGTTGTAATTTTTCCCTCTTTCTAGGATATAGTTAGCAGATCTGAATCATCCCAATGAGACATGTGACAGAAAGGTTGACTCCTCCTGCCCTGCCTGTCTATTTATGACTTCTTTACACTATAGTAATTGTCAGAAGTGAACAGACTGCAGCTCAACAGAAGGACTGATTTGCTATCCAGTATTA
The DNA here is from genome assembly GCF_964194135.1 of Talpa europaea. Lineage (NCBI taxonomy): Eukaryota > Metazoa > Chordata > Mammalia > Eulipotyphla > Talpidae > Talpa > Talpa europaea. Next base: position 28,911,549 of record NC_140082.1, on the reverse strand, counting down.
TAACCAACAGTGAGTAGTTCATTCTTTGGTTAAATTATGCTTCTGGAAAGTGAGAAAATGGGATAAAAATGTATTTCCTCCATAATGATAACCTAGGGTATTTTCTTGAAAGAAATAACAAGGAATGTGCATTTTGGACACACACACAAAACCTCCCCAGTGGCACAAGGGTTAAGTGCCTCGCTGTGAAGCTGTCCACAGCCTCTGCAGCGCGGGTTCGATTCCTGGCTGGCCAGGGAGAAACCCACATGGTGCAGCAGACCTCTCCTGCCTTGCCTGCTGCTCCCCTCAGCAGTGTCCTCGGTCCATCTACCTGTTTTGCTCCTCACTCTGTTTCTAGTGAATTCTCTCACCCTTCCACGCCTCTGACTGTACCCCACTTCTTGTATAAATAAATAAATCTTTAAAAAAAAAAAAGACTCCAGAGTGGGAGCTTTATGTAAGTGAGACTTTCCAAGGGCAATTTTATCAAAAATGTATATCTTTGAATTGTAGAAGCATCCACACATGTTTTCTTGAAGGTGATATTGAACTAAATTAGGATTTTCCTTTCATCTTAAGGGAACCTACAGGCTATACGGCCTGGCTTTCATTTAGCATACGCTCCCTGCAGCAGTCAGAGCAATCCTTGAAAATCATAAGCCAGATCACATCGTGCTTCAGCTCAAATGCCCTCAAGATTTCCCATCTAATTAAGGGTGAAATCCAAAGTGTGTGCACCAGTCTAAAAAATGAACATTATTTGGAAAACCTTCTTTCTACTCCAATTCATCTCCTTCCGCTAGGTTTCCCTTCCAATCCCTTAACCATCACTGCACAGGCCTAGCTTATACCCCATCACATTGACTGTTCCCTCTGCCTGGAACTTTCTTCCCACAAATATAATTTCTTGGCTCATATAGGACTTCACCGAAAGCAAAACTGTCCTTGATCACCAGCCTAAATGACCTCTTCCCTGCTGCTGCTCTTCTGTCCACCTCAGCTGCTCTGCTTTTGACATTGACCATCATCTGGCACAGTACAGGAATGCTTATTTTCTGACTACCCTGTGTCCTCTCAAAAGAGAACTTCCATGAGAGCACGCCTGGGTCTGTACTGTGGTCTGCATGATCCCCAGTGTTTGGAGGAGTATTTGGTATAGAGTGGATTCTCAATAGCCATTTGTTGGAAGAATGACTTAATCAAGAATGCAATTTAGTATTTCTTCTTTGAATATAGGCTGTGTCTGCCTGGTGACACAATGGGAGACTGTCTGTGGTCACTCTGCGACATCACTGGGGCAGTTGGGACTGGGCTCATCACTGGTCAGGGTTTAGATTCAATTGCTGTGCTAGTGATGGGGCTTGAACTTGACCTGGGGCAGAGAAGAGAAAGAGAGAGAGAGAAAGAGAGGGAGAAGAGAGCAAGGAGGGAGGGGGGTGAGGAATAAGTATGAGTGAGAAAGAGAGAGAGAAAGAGAGAGAGAGAGAGAGAGAGAGAGAGAGAGATCATATTTAGAATTTCCTCTAATTGTAATTCTTGCAGTCAACCCAAAGCACTGGCATGATTATTTTTGTGTAGAAAAATGCAGTCTCACTGATTCGATCACTTCCCACTTTTCACTCTTGTTTATTCAGACTGTTTCTCTCGGAAAGTTAATTTGTACTAGGGGGAGAATTCCAAAGCTCTTTAATTTTAGTTTCTTTCTTCATTAAAATCCATTTTCTATGAAGTGTTCCATTGTAGTGAAAGTTTTTTTTAAACAGTATAAAGATTCCCTTTACCTCTTGCAATTTCATGTCACCAATCAGTAAATTTGTCTGATTGATTGAATACAGTGTGTGATAAATCTTTGCTGCTCAAGGAAATCAACTTTGCATTTCTTCCTTTAAGTTGTCTGTTCATTGTGTGAGGTCCAAAGAAGAAATTCTTGGCTACAGAGATTTGAAAACCATAGGGAAGGAATATATTCAATTTCGACCTGTTTTTATTTGTATATTGGGCATCAGCTGGGAGTTACGTGAAGAAATAGAATAGAATAGAAAGGGAGGCTGTATACAGGGAAATGATTTTTAACCTGCCCTAGCAGATTGTGAACCAGGCCCCAGCCAGCCACAGAAAACCTCCTTGTTGGGGTCATTTGCATCCAGACTGGTCCAGAAACATGAGATTTTACTGGAGGGATAATCTTGTTGAGGCTCCTTAAGGTGTTAGGGAAGGGAGTGGTGAAGATGATCTAATGGGCTGATCCGTTTTGTAATGGGTATTGATTAATGCCAAGGTAACACCCAAAGCAATTCAGCACAGAGCACAAAAGCGACACAATGGCAGTGCCAGCAATCAGCTAACAATTTAGAAGCCAAAGGTAAAGATCAGAAACCTGGATATTTATTTTCAGTCAACTCAGTCAAACACTAGCATAAAGCACGGTATTTCCTCTGTGGTCATCAATTGCTAAGGATACAGAGGTTTCTCTGTAGCAGCAGGGAGGGGGACACTCTGTCTCACTCAGAGCTCATCAACATGCCTGTCTTCACATATCCTCTGCTAAGTGGGCAATTTCTTTACATGGACAAGTAAGAAAAATGTGCTGGTGGCTAGAATGTGATGGAGACAGAAAATAAAAGGAATAAAGACATCCAGAGGCACCACTAATCACCAGAGAACAAATAACCCCTGCAGGATCACTCAAAATATTCATCTTTGTTCCTATGCTTGGAATCCCCCACCTTTCCAAAGAAGATAGCATAATTAAATTCTTCTAAGTCCAAAGAATTTAACATAAATATCTAAGATTTCTCTTCAGGATGATGCCCAATATTGCATTCTCCCTTAATTTATAAAATCATCTATTCAGAAAGACTGATTCTACAATAATGGGAATGTTTCTAGAACTTAGATGTCCTAGGCCATTTGGGCTGCTAACAAAATATTTCAGTCTTGTGGGCAGTGGCTAGGGTGGGGTGGAGAGGAACTTAGAAACAACAGAAATTTATTTTGCACAGAGTCTAGTGGGCCGAGATCAGGTGGACATGGAGGAATTCTGGTGAGAGCCCACTTCTCCCAGGTTGCAGGGAGCCTGCTGATTTCTCAGCACCCACAGGTGACAGCAGAAGGGGCTGGGGCTCTCTGAGCCTTTTATTAGGGCACAAATCCTGTTCCTGAGGGCTCCATCTCATGACCTCAGCTCCTCTGAATACCATCAGATTGAGCATTAGGCTTTAGCAGATATATTTTGGGGAGGTGTAAACATTTAGATTATAATGCTGGATTTACCCAAACTTCATTTCTGCCCAGGAGTTTTTACTTGCTGATTGATTTTTGCAGCTTACATACTCATATTGGCAACTGACTTTTTTGTTAAAGATTTATTTTTTTAATACAAGAGCCAGGGTACAGGCCAGATGCAAAGGAGGGTGAGAGGATTCACCAGAGACAGTGGGGAGCAGAACAGGCAGACTGATGAAATACACTGCTGAGGGGAGCAGCAGGCGAGACAGGAGAGGTCTGCTCGCCATGTGGGTTGCTCTGAGGCTGGCGGGGATCGAACCGGCACTGCAGAGGCTGTGGACAGCTGCACTCAACCACCTACGCCACCAGGGAGGTCCGGTAACTGATTTTTGCCATACACTTAAGAAATAAAAAGTTTGAGGGCCTCCCCTCGTGGCGCAGCGGTTGAGCACTGGGCTGTGAAGCTGCCGCAGCCTCTGCAGGACCAGTTCGATCCCTGGTAGCCGGCAAGGGTCCCACATGACACGCAGACCTCTCCTGCCACCCGCTGCTCCCTTTAGCAGTGTATTTTGTCACTCTGCCTGCTCTGCTCCCCGCTCTGGCTCTGGTGAATTCTCTCACCCTCCCACGCTTCTGACTGTACCCAGTGCTTGTGTAAATAAGTGAATGAATCTTTAAAAAAAAAAAAAAAGAAATAAAAAGTTTGAGCTTCACTTGGGTGATGCTGGTTTTGTGCTTTTATATGAACACAGGTACTTCAAGAGCAGCAAGATCATTTAAAAATAGCCAAGAAATATCCTCGGTAGGAGGAAAGGATAAGGAAGAGTCTAGTTATTTCCATAAGGCTGTTTTCTTTAACACGATCATGAACGCAAAGACTATAAATTCTGTACATGTGGAGAGACTGTTAGCATAAGAGGAGGCTACAATTTCCTAACAACACAGAAAATGAACACATTAAATTCTAATGTAGTTGGCAGTGTTAGTTCAGCCAGAGATTGCAAGAAATAAAATTGATTTTTTCCTGGAATAATTTTAAAAATTCACTTTCAGAATTCTGCTAAATTATATTCAGGATTTAAAATTATATCTCAATAATATATTTTAATGAGTACATGTTCAGCCAAAAGAAAAATGATGGTTATACTTACCAAGCCTTTAGCTAATTTCACAACTGACTATGTTTTTCTCTTCTACTTAAAAAGAATCCTGAACTGTGAATTCTAATCAATTAAAATCAAACCACTTGTATAAGTATTTGCATTGGCATTTATGTGTTGGGCTGAGGCAAATCATCTAAATACACTTTTTTTTAACCTGAGAAATTAAAACTATAAAGATTCTTTCTAGAAGACTAGCAGTTTAATTTTATTTTAATGACTGCTCTTCATTTCTTTTTTCATTGAGTGATAAATGAGATTATATATACTCCTGAATGACCTGCTGTATGATTTCACACAAATGCTAAGGGGCTGACAGCCACCATGAGCATGTGTGGAAGTGTTTCTGGGCAGGAGATGGGGAGCTGCTGCGAATTTGCACCATCACCTTTCAACCCACCTCAGGGGTGGAGGGACAAGTGGACACTCGGCCAACACACAAGGCCCCAGGGGTATCAGTCATGGAGAACTTTCTCCTGTTTCCTGTTTCCTTCTCCTTCCTGCCTTTTCAGAGACATGCAACAGAATAATGAGAAACAGGAGGCACACTTGGAATAAAGTTACATGGAATTTTAAATACAGCAGTGCCTCCAGTTTGCTCCAAAGTTGATTGAGCATTTGGTGGCATATTAGAAATTGGTCTGAAAATAACTGGACATGTTCAGGATCCTATTTTTCCTGTGCCAAGTCATCTTGTTATCCTCACGTTTTATTTCCTTGTTATTTGTAGAAGTGTTGGTCTGCACAGCAAGCTGCAAGTTATTAGTGGGAGGCAGCCTGCAGCAATATTTTATTTTTAAATTAAGTTACCACTTGACATACACAATGTAAATTTTCCATAATCCTATAGTAACAGCGACAGCCTCATGTTTCACAATTTGTCCCTCCTTTCTCCTTCCATAAGGAATAATTATAGACAGTGTGGAAGGCTCCTTTATGTGTTTTCCAGGTTGGGTTCCTGCTGAAAACCATCCTGAACTCCAGGCACCATCTCCTCCCTGAAGACTCTCCATGAAAGCTGGGGGACTGTGCAGAGCCTGCCCCCGAGGGTGATGGCCCTTTAAGGTTTTCTACAGTCAAGTTTTCTACAGCTGGCCCTTCCAGAGTAAAAACGAATTTATGAAGATGACAGTGAAACTCACCTATAGAAGGAAAATCTGGAACAACAGGTGAAACAGCTGGCATGTAGCCTCTTTTTGCCACCTGAATAAAAGGGGATAGAAGGACTCCCCAAAGCTGAAGATCTAGCTTCTGATATGGCTCTCAGGCATTCTGCAGTATGGACTTTGGCAAATGTCTCATAACCTTTGGTATTTAAAATATAACTTAAAATAAACACTGGTATTAAAAAAGATATTTTATAATCTTTAGTATATAAACCTTTGGTATTTAATATAAAATAACTTTAGTATTTAAAGAGGCAGGATCTGGATTAGACTTTGTGGGTTGGAATCTTGGCTATGCTACTTACTAGCTCTTTCCTGGACAAATTAAGTCAAATCATCTGTGCCTCATGTGGACAATGCCTGCTTCATAAGGCTGTGAGGGTTAAATGAGATAGCCCATGAAAATCATATAGTCCAGAGCCTAGTACATAATAATCATGAAATAAAAGTGAGCTAAAATAATTATAGCAATTATTATCCCGTCTCATGACATAGAGTGGAAATAATCATTTGCTCCAAGAAAAATACTTTGAGTTGCTAGAAAGAAGAGATGCATGATAATGCAGCAATTCAAACTTAGTAACAAGTCAGATTACTTCACTGGTGCAAAGAACTCCATGTTTGTGGTGCATTTCCAGCTAAAATTCCAGTAGGCTAAGTCAGGTATTGGCAGGCTGGACTCAGAGCTACCTCCGTTACTCATTACAGTCTGTTTTAATCGAACACAGTACACTGGGCTTGGTGGCTGGTGAAGCTCTGGCTGAGAACTGTAATAAAGAGGTGACAAGTGGCAAGAGTTTAGGTTCCTGTCACTATCTGGGTTCTCCATTAAGTGCTCAATAATGCTGGTCTATGCTAGATGAGCCGCAGGGGTTACTTGTCCTGTGTGAGACTTCCAAGGACTCAGACAGGAGGCTGTCAGCGCTACAGGCCAGTCGGTGCCTGTGGAGATTGGTGAAATGGCATGTGGACTAATTTCCATTGAGGCTGAGTTTGTTCCTACAGTGCAGAAGATGATTCTCTCTAATCTTCAAAAAAAATCCAGTCACAAGCAGAGTGTCGCTGCTAGACTTTCTCAAAATGGCTACGGGAAAAAGACAGATAAAGGGATTGCAGCTTTAGGGGAAAATATTGTGTAAGGGGAGGACACTTAAATAGGAGCATGGCAGAGCAGAGGTAAGAATAATGAGGTAAATGGGCCCTTTAATTACCACAGACTCTCAGGCAGTGGTTTCCTCACCTAAACTTTCTAAGTTTTAACCTTAGACCCAAGGTATAAAGGTCAAGGGGGAGAGGAAGTTTAAGGTAAAATTCATTGCATCAATTTGTGGCCAGGAAGGAGCTTAGAGTCTAGTGAGTTGCTCCCGCCTAAATAGAAACTAGGACTGGAAGAGGAAGAATTTCATTTGCTTGACTCCTATTCTGTGCCGTTTATACACTCCCCCCTCCCACATAGCCCTTCAAGACTGGGGTGGCTCCAGCCAAGTGCAAGTTACATCCCTGTACTGAGCAAATCCAGCCCCTTCAGATGCTTTGCCATTGGTCTTGTGTGCTAATTAATCCTCTCTACCCTTACACTTTAGACCTAGGCTTCTCCAGAAAGGGCTTTCCTGACTCTGGGTGCAGTTTCTGTGTTCCTTCTCTGTGCCTCTGAAGTCCCCATCAGATCCCCCATCACTGTTCATCTGACATCCAGGTATGACCACTTGCTCTGGAGGGAGAAAAAGAAAGCAGTTTGGCAGCAACATAAAGAGCCAGAATTAAGGAGAAATGAAGCAAATCCTTGTGCACTATTGGTGGGGCTGTGGACTGGAACAGCCACTATGAAGCAGTATGGAGGTTCCTCAAACAATTAAATCCTACTTCAGGATATATAACCAAAGAAAATAAAAACACTAACTGCAAAAGATAGCTCCACCCAATTGCTTATTAGAGCATTATTTACAATAGGCAAGACATGGAAGCAAACTAAGTGTCTAGTGATGAATGAATAAAGAAGATGCGGTACACACACACACAAACACACACGCACAATATGAGGGATACCCAGCCCTCTTTATTCTTGGGGATATTGTCTTGGTTCCCAGAGATCCTGCTTGTTAGCTAGGTGTAGGGTCATGCAGGGGGCTCTCACCAAGGGCAAAAGTCTTGGTATGAGGAACATACAGGGAAACCAGTATTGCTTGAAAACAGCAGGCAGATATTAGAATAGAGATAATATGCTTAGACTTGCAGGAATAATGGAGCCCCCAGGCAATAGCCCCTGGTCATTCCACCCTAGCTTACATCCCTAATACCATCCCCAATGCATGTACACTCCTTACATCCTTGCCCCACCTTTGTACTTGATTCCAATAAATACGAGACCTGCCTTTGGATGGGGCTGCACATTACATTCTGTGTACCCCCTCTGGGCTTCTCATTACTCCCCACGGTCTTTGAGTAATCTTTCCCTCATCCAGCTGCACTCCCAAAGCTGCTGCTCCGCAAGGTGACAACAGTGAAACACTATTAAGCCATAAAAGAAGGAAATCCTACCATTTGCAATGATATGGATGGATTTTTGAGGACATTATGCCAAGTGGGGTAAGGTAAAGACAAACACATGATCTTTCTTATATGTGGAATCACCAAACAAAATGAACCTGAAGACCTAAAGTGGCTCTTGCCAAAAGGGGGGTGGTTGGAGAAATACGTAAGGGTTCAAAAGGTATGAACTTCCAGTTGTAATATAGGTCAGTCCTGAAGAGGTAATACACAGATTGGAGACTACAGTTAATATGTGCTGCATATTCGAAAGGTGCTAAAAGATCTTAAAAGTTCTTATCACAAGAAAAAAAATTCATAACTCTGTGGTGATGGAAATTAACTAGGCTTACTGTAGTGATCATTTCACAATGGATAAAGGTACATAAAATCATTATGTTGCATATTTGAAACTAATATAATGTTATATGTCATTATATGTCAATTGAAAAAGAAAAAATAAGGAAAAAGGCTGCTTTTTACCCCAGAATTGTAGAGTGGTAGTTCCTTATCCAAAATACATAGCACCCTGGAAAACCTTTTTGTCCCTAGCCCTTGCACTAACTCTAAGTTTCATGGAAGCAGTAACCCCGTCCTGGGCACACAGGCAGTGCTCCACAAATATCTGTGCAATGAAAGCTCAATGGATACAGTATAATTTAAAGTACAGGTTCGCTTCACTGGTGACCCTGCAGAGGCGCTGCCAGGTTCCAGGTGGAGCTGAGTGGCCGATGATTCATTCATTTCTGGAGGAACTTGTCCTCTGTTTATTATACCAGCAAGGCTTAAGATCGTGTCTGCTTCCTTAACTGCTAGGCAGCATCCTGCTCCTCTCCAACTTACTCATCTGGGTCTACCAGATGTTTTATTTATTTTTTAAATTACTATTTTATTTTATATAATTCTTACATCATTTTTCATTTTTGCACAATGTATGCATTATCATTTTGGTTATATTCCCCATACAATTGCACCCCCCTTATTTTGACCCTAGTCCTTCCTCTCCCCTTCCCTTCCCCCCCACCCCCTTGGTGTGTCTCTGGTTTATAGATGCTTGTTGATTTTGATTTTTACTTTGTATTAATTAGTCTATTTCCTGGTCCCTTATTTAGGTTTTCTAAATTCCTGCTGAGTGAGACCATCCCTACCAGATGTTTTAGAAGGAACTGCTCTTGAACTTAAAGTCTATCTGGAGAAATTAAGATCAAAACGTGCAATATAGAAGTGGAGAACACACTGTAATATACAGTGTGCGAACACTTCAAAAATCAAATGATTTTATTCATTATAATTAAAAAAACATTTCTGACTACATTTAGAAGAGTGAAAGGTTTTTCTAGATTATAAACATAGAGAAATTACATTCCAAACATCAAAGGGGTAGTGTATATAACTCATACAAAAAAAATGTGTTAGTGTCCATAGTTTAGCAATAGGGAAGCCAGATGGTTTTAAAAGTAAGATTGTCTGTGTCAAAAATTTTCCTGTCCCATTTTTCAATATAAGCAATTTTGTTTTTGTGGATACTTCAGTAACTGTGGCCAGTGCATTTAGCCTGCCTCCTGTATCTCTTTTGTGTATCGACCTAGCATTTGGGACACAGATAGAAAGGAATTGGCACCCCCCAAAAAAATAGGGCAACAGATGAGGGCCAGGAGAAGGAAATTAAGTGGTGAAACAGATGGGCAGAAGTTTATTTCTTTTTTTTTTTTAAAGATTTATTTTTATTTATTTATACAAGCACTGGGTACAGTCAGAAGTGCGGGAGGGTGAGAGAATTCACCAGAGCCAGAGCGGGGAGCAGAGCAGGCAGACTGACAGAATTACACTGCTGAGGGGAGCAGCGGGTGGCAGTTGAGGTCTGCGGCCATGCGGGACCTTCCTCCGGCGGCCGGGGAGCAGCCGGGGATCGAACCAGCACTGCGGAGGCTGTGGGCAGCTTCGCAACCCAGCGCTCAACCGCTGCGCCACCGGGGAGGCCCCAGAAGTTAATTTCTATGGACCGCCAGGCCAGCCAACCCCTAGTGTTATAGAGCAGCCCCGATATTAAACGGGTTCCTGGCTGTGGGTCCTCACCCGCGCGCTTTAAAGAGACTTATGAATACTCTACTACAGACACACACAAAAGGGTTAATAAAAGGTTTATTTACAAGAGAAAAAGAAAATAAGGAAAAGGTACAACTCAGGGAGAAAATAGGGAAATAAAGTCTTTAACGCGTCCTACCCGATCCGACGACCTGGAAACCCAAAGTCACTCTCAGAGCTGACCGGACGCTGCAAGCTGGCCGAGAGCCCAAAATGGAGAGAGCCCCCCAAAGCCCACGTGTCTGCCTTTTGTATCCACCTGGCTGCTTAACCCCACCCTCAGGTCCCAGCCACCTTCCCTTTGGTGGTGATGGGATTTGGAGTTCCCAGTGTCTTTGGCTTTGACCTGGGGTGGGGGTGGAGTCCACAAAGCCTATATGGAATTTGCTTTGGGACATCCTTTTCCCCCTAACACTAGGAGCAACTGTGTAAAATATAGAAACATCACCAGTATTACTGTGTGGGGAAATATAGGATCCTTGACCACTGGTAACTATTATGCAGAAAATAGCAGCAGCCAGAATCAAACCAAGTTTGTAAAGAAATATCAAAAAACCATTATGAATGAAGATCAAAATGATGTGATCAAAAAAAAAAGCACCACAGGATTTGGCAAGCACCTGTATGCGGGGTTAATTAAATTTTCACACCTAGGAAAAAAGATATGAGTTCCATGCCTCAAGCACATTGATGATGACAACACTGAGGGTGATAAGGAAGGTGGGAGGGGGCCTTGAAGGGGGTTAGAAAAATTAAAAAAAAATTTAAACTTTAAAACTTTTTAGTTTGGGGGATATCTTATCTTACTTCTTATATCTAAATCAAATGCCACCCAAAAGAGACTGGCAAGGTAGAGCGAATTTAGTTTCTAATCTTGCCCTCGGGAAGTACAAGGAGAACTATCTATTACATCACGTGGATGTCAGAATTTTTGGAGAGAAGCTGGAATTTTTTCTTTCAATAAATATCCAGGGATTGATTTTACGAGTTGAATCATTGGATAAACAGTCATGTTATTACAGCAGAAAAACAGGGTTCAAAAGCGCCCTTACCATCTGTTTTAATGATTGTTAAAATTGGAGAAGCTGACTATCCTTTACTGATGTTCAAAGAACAGAGACAAAGAAATTTTGTGGGAAATCACACTTAAATCTGAGTTGGTAAATACTGAAACATTCTCAGAGTGTAAGTTTTTCTACTATATACTTGCTGAAATAAAAGCATTAGTCCCTTAGCCGTCAGTCACTCACCAAACATTTTTACATGGATGGCATTAGACTGGAATGCTAAATAGTATTCTGTTTTTTTCCAGATAGACTATAAATGGACCACATGATAATTACCTTGTGAAAAATTCACTGTCAAGTTATGAAGGGAACCAAGTAAATTCAAGACAAGAACAGAATCCCACATTCTAGAATTGACATGGCGGATGATCATCAAGATAAGTCCTGGGATGGTCTGTTTGCAACATGTCATGAATATTTTTATATAAGGTTTCCCATCTTTTACAGAGAATGGGAAAAGCAACCTTATAATCTCTGATAATTATTCTTCAATGGTGATGAAGTGAAGGTCAGTCAGAGAACAGCCACGGGGTGCCTGCCTGAGTGCCCTCTATGCACCAGCAGCTGTGTGAAATCTGAACCTCGTGGGTACAGCTACAACAGCTTAGTACTGCTGACTTCCTTATAGAGCAGACGCTGAAGTTCAGGAAGTCACACAAATTCCCTAAAGCTATGCAAATTTAAAGTGGGAAAACCATAACTTGAGCCAAATTCTGCCTTCCTCTGGAGGTCATATGCTTTTCATTGCACCTGGTTATCCTGATAAGGATATTTCTCTTTCCTCTACCCCCCCCCCTTGATCCCCTATGGAAGGTTTGTGTTAATACACAGGACATGGATTTGCACAAGAAGTAGGACTTGAGATTCTCCTTTGTTCAAGCCACTGAGTCAACCCTGTGCACAAGATACAAGGAGGTGGATATTATTCTTCCCTTGAAGGTGCTGATGCACCTTCAGACCTAGACAGCTGTGTACTACCAGGAAAGTCCCATGGAGATATTAGCATATGAGTTCAAGAAAGTTAAAGCTTCAGCCCAACCCCTTGTTCTGGCAGGACAGAAGTTATCATTCTAAACCACCATGGGTTGGTGGAGAGACAAGAAGGGGTCAGAGCTAGTGTCTGAGCACCGGCTAGGCTCCATCGCCCTCTCCCTTGCTCACTTTGGGGGTGCTCTTCTTTGTAAATGAGGGTGAATCAAGAATGTTTGGGTTGCTTTGATCACAAAGACCTCAAATCTGTGTTCTATTTCGATTAAAAAGACCTCTCGCTTTGTTATACTTCATCAATCATGCAGCACACTCATGGGTTAACAAGCCTTTTCATTTAAATAAATTGCTTTGACAATTCTTTGTGTTGCATCTGATCCATTTAAAAATTTTTTGCTGAGGTCTGTATAACCAATGACAGCCAGGTACCAATAGCCTTTTTAGCTGGGTTAAAGGAGACTTTAACCCAAAGGAGACTTCGGTTCTCAGGCAGCAAAGCTCTAGACAGGACAACAAATGAGAAATTGAAAAGTCTTGGGGAGGGTGTGGGGGGGGACATTATCACCCTCCTTTTGGTACATGACCACCTTTATCCCTGGAAAGCATCAAATGCTTGTGATCCCCTGGAGCTACCCATCTTGGAGAGAGGAAAGAATAACACTCATTTTGATAATAGCAACCCTCAGGTGGGTTGTAAAGGAGCTCCTTCTCTGATTACAGAGGCGCTTCCAGCAAGATCTGAAATAATTGACCCCATGGAGAATGTACTCAGTGAAGCAGAAAGGGATGAGGTATGAAATGGTAGTTAGCAGATAAGGTGAAAAACAACTTTAGGGTTACTTGCTTATGGCTAAGGACTCTACATTCAAAGTCAAACCCACAAATCCTCCTGCACAATCCAGTGCCAAGCCTGTCAACGTTCTGCATACATTTAGGGTGTTGTTCCTTTAAATGAGGTTATGGATGTGAAGGAGTATCTTTTAGGTTTAGATCTGCTTCAAATTGAGGAGCAAATTATCAGGCTCTTTCTCACTCAGGCTGCTTTTTGGTTAACTGCATGCAGTAGCGATATTCATTATCCTTTGTGACGTACCCTGAGGCCCTTCAGCATTGGTGTCCATAAATTAATATTTATGATCAAGATTAATAAAACTGAAATAAAAAAAGAGAGGGACTTAAAATTAAAATTTAAAAAGCTCTTCAATCTGTAAATCCATTTCCAGTGAAAGGGATGGAGGAGCAGTTAGAATCACAAGTGTTCTGAAACATTTATCAGCAGGCAGATCTCTTAATTGTAACCATTATATTGTGTTATGAATGATCCACTAATCTCTCAATTTCATTCTCCACTGTTTCCCATTTAAGTAGACTCTTGGTTTTTTCCTTCATGTTTGACTACTTCTTCAGCTAAAGAAGGAAAAAAAAGCCTCTTGTGAAATAATTTACTTTTCCTTTGTATCTTTGTACACTCACGTGCCTTTCTGTTTAGGCTTTGTTAACTATGAAAGAAACCAAAGAGTCTGAACAAGGACTTTAAGGGAATTCTGTTCTATTTATTGCCTCTTCCTAAACCACCCACTATAGGTAGTCTTCTTAGCTAACCTTTAAAGTCCTTCAAAGAATGGCACTGAATTTATGTCATTATTACACACTCTTTCTGTTAGAAAGCTTTACTTATATTTGGAAATCACCCCCATTGAGGTTTTAATGTACTGCTTTTTGCACTGTTCTTTTAAAGTCTCAACATATCATAATAATATATTCATAGAGCACAAATTCAGGTTAAGTTTTGACAAAACTTTGTCCTGGGCAGCACAGAGGGGTTAACAGTGATTCACAACAGAAGGTAACTTTGTGCACCCCTCCCCTAGCAGTTTTTTTTTTAAAGAAAATTTATTTATTTATGTAAACAAGAACTGGGGTACAGGCCCAGAGGTGTGGGGGGGTGAGAGTATTCACCAGAGACAGAGTGGGAACAGAACAGGTGGATTGACTGAAATACACTGCTGAGGGGAACAGCAGGCAGGCGAGTCAGGAGAGGTCTGCCGTGCCATCTGGGTAGTTCCCTGGGCGGGGATCGAACTCGTGCTGCAGTGGCTGCGGATAGCTTCATAGGCTGTGTCTTAACCCTTTGCGCCACCAGGGAGGCCCCCTCCCCCAGCAGTTTTGATTGCTAAGACTTGGTGTTACCAGCATTATGTGACTAGAGACGGGGATAGACCGAATAAAGTGCCCAGGACAGACCCTATAACAATGAATGATTCAGACCAAAATGTCAATAGTGCTGAGGTTGAGAAACCCTGGATTAGGAGGCAAGGTGGTTCTTTGGGAAGGCATGACCACTGAAGAAGCTATGGGGAATTCAACCCAGTATCCACTATGTGGTTCAAATTGTCCAGGATCTCTTGAGATTAATCATCGTAGGTGAGATTAGGAAGAGAAACCAACCTGGAGATCATTTGAGGTTTGGAAAATTGTTAACTGTGTGATTTTAATTATATTTTGGATCTATTTCTTATTTTACAGTATGATTACTGGCCCAATTTGTTTCTATTTTTCATCAGGTAAAAGCAGTAATTCATTATTTGGGGATTCTAAATTTTCAGGAAACATTTCAACTTGGTCAGCTTAACTGTCAGCCTCCTGATATGCTTCCCTGGTATAATGAATGAGATTTATTTATAATATAAACTGCTGGCGGGTGAGTCCCAGCTCTGACTTTAGAAACTGCCACATTCAAAGGGCTTGTTCTTTCCCAACATTAATGTGAGTGTGTGAATGTTTTATTTTTCCCTTCAGAAAAATGTCTGTGTGTCAAATGTCAGTGATATAAATGTATTCCTAATTTCATAGCAGGCATAACTAAAGATAGAATGGAACAGAACCTTCAAATGACTTTGTGGAGCCAACCACAACAAGGATAATCCAAGGGGTTGCACAGTACTGATTCGGCCTGACAACATCTAAATGTGCCACATGTCCTCTCAACAGCGTGGCCACAGGGAAGTCACTGGGGAGTCCATGTTAAATCAGATTTCCCAGTCTGTTGGCAAAAGGATTTTCCCATCTCATCACCTTGCGTGGAACATCAGGTCCAACATCCTAAGAGATAAGCAAAGTCCTTTGGAAACTGCAGAAGGTGACAAACTTGTAAGGCTTTTCAAGGCATTCATTTCCTATGTTTGGCAAAGCAAAAAGTGCAGCTTTTTGATTGAAATAAATGTGGGAAAACAAACGGATGCTTGTTGAAGGCATGTCCACCATGAGCCAACTGAGCTAGGAGACAAACATTACCACCGCTCATGTTTGCTTGGTGAAACTGAAGGAGTTTGTGCAATATCATTCCTTCCCTGGGGTTCTGACATGCTTTCACTTAGAGCAGTGTCAGCTGAGGCCAAGGTCACAGGTCCAGCCCTCCCAGGGGCAGCTAACTTCGGTCCTGTGGCCAAATCCAGCTCTCGAGCCTTCCATAACAATCCATTTAAGAATATGTGAGCTGCTGTAGTAGGAAGGGGTAAGAATGTGGGCTGATTCCCACTGGCCCACTTCCAAGAACTGACATCTGTCAGTGTGATGTTGATTTCATATTAAAAACACAGAAGTATTTAAATGTGGTATGATATCATTTCTTGTTCATTTTTTAAAAAGATACGTCCTTGTATTAAAATTAAGTTTCTGCAGGATGTCCATCTACTGGCATGGGTGAGTTTCTTTTTCTCAGACTCAATGCTGTGAGTTTGGAACAGGGATGGAGCAGGGATGTTTTTGCTTCCTCTTCTTACCTGGTGGATTCTGAAGGGGTTGAGGAATGGAGGGTGGCTGGGGCATGACGGAAAGAATGCTGACAGGGGAAGGGTCTATTTGCTGCCTTGATGAGATTTATCCATTTTTCCTCTTCAAGAGTCGGAGCCTGTTGCCTTATCCATAGACTTGAGGGAAGTTACATCTCAGAAGTGCCCTATGGCTGTCCAGTCCAAACTTCCAGTAAGTTGTGGGCCTTGTGGTTACGGATGTCACTGACCACTCAGCTAGTCAGTGGTCAGGTTGGGGTCAGGTCTGCAGTGCTATGATTACAAAGTAAGGAAGCAGGAGAGAGGATTTCAATGATCAAGAGAAGAATAGGGAGGGAAACTGAGGACCTGAAATTCGAGTGTCCAAGGACCCTGGACCTCAAAAGAGCCCCTTATAGTTCAATACAAAACACATATGGAAAATAAAATGTATGCTTTCTCATAACATGGCTTATGAAAGACCTATGAAGTCTTAAAAAACTAAAACCAAAGGGTGAGGGGAGAATCTTGGGTGCTAGAATTCTGACTTGTTAGCTAGGGAAGTTTTCTGCTATCTAGATGTTGGGGCTGGTAGATTTATAGTAAACATTGTGCTTGCCTTATGCGGGAAGGTGACTCACCTCATAACTGCCCCCAGAAGGGCCCCAGCACTCTCCTACTCTATTAGTAGTATAATTTTACTCTGGTCTGGAACCAGGACAGGTGCCCCCAGGACAAGGCAATGTGGCAGACAAAGGGTGACAGCAGAAAAGCTTTGTGTTCCTGACCATAAGTCTACCAAGTACCTACGGTGTCTCCCCTTGGATCCCAGATCCTGTGCCAGGTCCATCAGTTACCCCTGTACCAGAGACATTTTCCCTGTACCCTTTATAGGAAAGGACAGATGGAGGCTCCAGCATGCCAGCATGAGCCTTAGCGTCTTGTGCTAGTGAACTCAGTAGGGAGCTGCCAATGGAATGCAGAGGGGTAAAGACAGGTGCCTGGGGACCTCCCAGAACTGCACTGTGGCCTTCATTCCGGGGGATCTTAACTACTCCTCACAGTCTTTCTGTGATGGAGCAGACCCTGCCTATTTGATGTTGGTTACCCGCTCTGAAAACGGCTCTGTAATGGGGTAAATGATTCAGAAAGCTTCTGATTTAGCCACAGATGAATTTGGAGAAGGCTCATTAAAGGCACTAATGAGTGTTCCCTGCCATCCCCAGTGTTGTCTTGAAGTCTCTCCAATGCTGTCTGCTGCAAGGCTGGCTGTCCATGTTCTTCATGGAAGAGAAACTGCCACATTTAAAGGGCAGGTTGAACTCCACAAAGGAAGGCTTCAAATAGGAAAGGCAAGTCCATCTTGAAGGCATCTGAAAGACTGCATGAAGCTAAGGCTTCACCATAGAAGGAGGAAGGCTGAGGGTCTGCTTGGGTTCTGTTACTGGAACAATGTACGGACATATGATACTTCAGACTGAATATATCACCCCTACATTCATGTGTTGAAACTGAACTCTTAACGTGATGGGATTTGGAGGTGGGTCCTTTGGGAGGTGATTAGGTCGTGAGGGTGGAGTCCTCATGAGTAGGATTAGTGACCTTATAAAAAACACTCTGGAGCGCTTTCCCATGTCTTCCACCACATGAGGTAACAGGGAGAAAGTAGCATCCTGGAACAAGGAAGTGGGTCCTCACCAGATACGGAATCTGCTGGCTTTGATCTTAGAATTCCTAGCCTCTAGAACTGTGAAAAATAAATTTCTTTTGTTATTAAGTCACCTGATCTGTGATTATTTTGTTAGAGCAGCCTGAACAGACTAAGACATATAGCTTGAATTTTTCTGACCATGATGCTTACAAAAGGTGTGAATGAATTTTTTCACACAAATTTTATAAAGGTCTCTCTGCATGTTGTGCAAAACCAGAAAGGTTTCTTCCTAGATGGTAAAGAAAGAGTTAAAAAAAAGTTGCATCTTCTGCTTTTATTTTCCTTGAGAGAAACAAGATGTGTTGTGGTTTATGACATAAAATATCAGATCATACAAAGGGGGAGGGGAATTTCATGAATTATAGAACACTGTTAAGTCATTCTAAAACTATGGGTTTTATATGTTTCATATTACAAATTTCTATGACAGGAGTGAAGAACTCTGCTTTTTCATGTGGCAAAACATCTAGGGTGAGGGTCCAAAAGCCAACTACAACTCTTATTTTTTTTTTAAAGATTTATTTATTTATTTATACAAGCACTGAGTATAGTCAGAAGCGCCGGAGGGTGAGAGAACTCACCAGAGTCAGAGCGAGAGCAGAACAGGCAGACGACAGAAAGCACTGCTGAGGGGAGCAGCGGGCGGCAGGAGAGGTCTGCGTGCCATGTGGGACCCTCGCTGGCGGCCAGGGATTGAACCAGCGCTGCAGAGGCTGTGGGAAGCTTTGCAGCCCAGCGCTCAACCGCTGCGCCACCAGGGGAGGCCCCCAACTACAACTCTTGATTAAAAAAGGTAACTAGATGAGAAATAGATCTAAATCAAAAAATAATGTTTTATCTGTAATTCTAAAGCACATATTTTTAGTTCTTTTTAGATAATACAGAAGCCCAATACCTGTTATGTCTTGAAATATATCTGACATGGAAGTAGGTTGGCATTTCTGGGTAAATTGTTGAAAGCCCCATTCAGGGTGGGCTTGGGCAGAAGGCCCTGCCAAAGGGACAAAACAGTCACACTCAGTGCGGCAGGAGTAGGGCGAAGTGGTCAATAACTCGGAGCATCAGTCAGAACATTCAAATGTTTCTTCCAGCTGAAGAAAATGGAATTTAAAAGCTGGTGAAACAAGAAGAGATCAACTGTCTGGGCCTTCCCTTCAGGTAGGTGAATACTGAAACCATTCGGGAGGTCTGTTTATTTCTGTTTATTCTCTTATGAGATGGGACCACACACCCATTAGCAGGGTGAGACAGAGCATGATACTGTTTGCTCTGTTTAATGTTCAAGGTATTCTTCCTAGCATTAGATATAAAAACTCCCCCGTTTATAGTTTCCTAGTTATTTTTGGAGACCAGTGCTCTCTCAGTGACTAATTGTTCTGGAAGCTTCTTTGGTAGCATAGGAAGGTTTAACAAACACATACTGATGATATTCCTTCTCTGACTATGCACAAGGCAATAAAAAGAAAGCAAAACCCTACCTCTCCAATATAAGCCTGAGTCTTGGGGATGTATAACCTGTTGAGAACACTCCTGTGGTGTGGATGTCATCACCAGGTAAGCATTCTTAGACAGAGCCACGTTTACATGATGTCATCTGGGCAGGGATAAGCACTAACTTTATTGGAGCATCTCTGTGATGACAATGGTCCCTACCAGAAATGGTGACAGCCAGATGAAGGTCATTTCAGCCAGTAATAAGCTGAGAGTAACAAGAAAATAGACCTAAGCAGGAGGGAGACTGGGCAGGCACCAAGCTGCCGAGGTTATCACCAAATTTAAAACCAACAGATCAGAAGAGGGGAAGATGAGGTGATAAAAGAGGCATTTCTTAGGTGACTCTGAGGAAAATTGCCAAATTCATCTTCTCTCCAGTATAATTTTAATCTGTTACCTTGAGATGAGGTCTATGTGGTTTGTCTCCTAAACATGAGTAAACCTACTTGGTTTGGTCACATGATTTTTATTTTTAATTAATGGGGAACTTTTAATAGGTTTCTTTCTTCACGTTCTCTCCTACAACAGACCTGGGAAAGAAACTTAAAACCAGAATGCTATCAAATCCTTTATGAAACATTTGGGGCTAATTACTCTTGCTAGAAGTCTCAGGATTTTTTCCTTGTCTCTCTCTATCCATCCTGCCCTCCCTATTTTAATGGAATACAGTTCAAGTCTCATAAATGCTTAAATATGTAGTCGTAAAGTTTGAGATGTCTCATGGGCACCGCTGTCTGCAAATCTGCCAGGCAGAGCTCCATAGAGGTTCAGATTTGAAAACTGGTTTCCGCTTTTTGAACAGCATGTTATATAAATTGGGCTGGTAGCTTTACATACTCTATATGACAAGTCATTCAACAATGCTTACTATATTATATATCTGGGGTCACCTCCACCTTTAAACAGTGATGGGGGACTATGCATTTGGCTGTTGTTACTCCCTTTTCATCGAGTTATCATTGCAACTAAATCCTTCACTTTGCTATTACACCAGGTTTCCAGGAAGAAGGCGGATCTGGTCAGGGTCAGATGCTCCAGTTTCACCTTCATCTGGCTGAAATCAAAGTCATAAATTGGATCCCAGGCATTATTTACACATCCTTTAGGATCTGCCTTCCTCCCTCGAAGAATAATACACAGAAGTAAAAATAGGATGGGCCTGGTTTGGAATAATTATGGGCCTCACAAAACTAGGAGCTGGGATCAAAAAGGGCAAAGGGCAGAGCTACTCTTAATTCTGTGTATAACCCTGCCCTGACCCAGCATGTCTGTGAGGAGGCGCATGGGGGAGGCTGGACTCGCCAGTGAAATCAGAGGCAAACACAAATCCTTCCTGAACCTCAGACCTAGAAGAATGGGCTCAGCTGAGCTTTCTCGGAAGGTTCTTCTCTGGACTCAAGAAATATATCTAGTGAATTGAGGTCCTGAGGTTGGAACCAGGAAATTGAGAAATGCTCGTCACCCAGAATCACTTGCCTTATCTCTGCCATCTTGTCAGAAGTTAGCTAATATTAGAGGCTTCTCAGGAGAGAATGCATTTTTCTTATAACAAAGATTTTAGGTGCTCTATAAACAGTCCCTGATTTGTTTACTTCATATCATTTTCCCAAGTCACACAAATGTGTCTTTTATCTAAACTCTAGCAGCACTGGAGGTACTTTACCACGGGAATAGAATCCAGTCTTTCTCTTTTTTCCTCTTTCGCACTATCCAACTTTCTCTTCTTTTCTCTTACTACCCTTCTCCTTGCCAACAAATAAAGGATTAGTCAGTTAAAAATCAGTATGGACAGCCTATAATAGTTATATGAAAAGCAAATTGTATGAAAATGGCTACAAGCAAAACAATAGGGACAATACAAGGATCATTGGTTTCTGGGGGCTGGAGTATCTCTGGATTTTGTTATAAATGTAAAAGTGTTCTAAAAAGTCTTTTTAAAATTGCATATAAAAATCTGGCACTTTTTGTTAAAAGAGTGATGTATTCAGTTAATCTGTCCATCTCCAGGTATCTATCTCCATCCACCTATCCTGTAACCTGAGCCTAAGATACAGTGGTCAACAACAGAGACCCCTAGATTTTAAGCAGAGAAAGGAAGAAGACACTAGACGATGATTAAAGGCAAGAGAATTGTCCTTATGAAGAAGCTTAAGGAGATTCATTCAAGGAGGTGTGTGAGCTGTACAGCTTCAGAGGAGGGGATTACTGTGGGTTCTGTAGGGCCATCTCTGAAGACTTCAATCAAGGTTCTTAAAGACTGGGTAGGACTATAACTTTCTGAGAGAAGGGATTGCATTATGCCCTAAAATTTCAGGGTATAGAAATTTTAGGAAGAAAAGTAAAACCCAAATGTGCAGGAGACTCAGGGAACAATTCTTCTAAGCACTTAATCATCACCATATTGTTATTACTCCCAATGAAACAGAAGAAGAAACTGATGCAGAGACTGACTTGCCCAAGCAGTAGATTGTCAGGCTGAACTTGAACCTACAGAGTTTGGCTCTAGCATTGATGTTTGAAAACATCATATTGTTACTCCTCTTTGTGGTAGAAAGCCTTGAATAACCAAACTAACATCCGTGTTTATGTGGGACGTTTAGGGGATTCTGTGAAGGCTTAGTTTTCATTTACATGTTGATATCTAGGGTCTATCTCTGATATCTGTGGTTGATATCTATGGTATGTCTATCTATCATACTTAAAAACTATTACAGACACTATATTCATTCAAAAAGGTGCCATCCAGTGAAGGCCAGCATCAGTATTTGTGTGACTGTCTTGAAGAAGAACTTGAGCCAGAGTTTCTTACCTCATCACTTTGGGTCTGCTTGAAATTTCTGCAAATGCCTGATTGGCTAATTATTCCCCATATTTAAGTAAGTCTGTACTGGTCTTTTAAAATATTCAGGCCTGTACATGTCTACTCATATGAAAAATACTTAATATGTATAATTGTTTTAGGATTTTCTTGCTATTGTGCTACCAAATGTGGTTCCATTAAGTGGCCTTATAATAAGCAAGTTTTATCCATCTATGCCATTAAAATGCCATTCTCTAAGTCTATTTTATATATTGAACCCTTAGCTTATGATTCCACAAATGCAGGGCTCTTATGCTAAAAAGCCTGTCCCTCAAACAGGCAATCAAGAACCACAAGAGATATTTTTAGTACTAATTAAATCTTTTGTTGAATAAATATAAATGAAAACATGGAATTGAATGGCCTTTCATTACTATGTAAACACTTTTAAAGATCTTACACTTTCAAGATGGATTAACTCAGTAAAAAAATAGGTCTGCCATTAATGGTCACAATAAAAGAAATTGTGGACCATGTTCTAAATGAGAGACTTTCTGCTTGCATTTCTAAAACTTAATTTTCCAGGTACAGCTTTGCATTTTACTGCACAGCAATTTAGTCCACATGGGAATTGTACATCACTTCGAGTTTTCTTTATATATTCATCCATCCAATTTGAGAAATACAGCATGGGTCCCCGGAGCTCACGTCTAGGGCTACACTTAATCAGAGGCAGCATGGTAATATTTTGTTCTGGTGGTTCCACATAATGAAGACCAGAACTGACACTTCTAAGATTTTTCAAAATATACTTAAATTTTGTAAGAACTTTTATGACTTACAAAGCAATTTTACAAACTTGTGAACTTCACAGTTCTATTGGCTATTAGATTTTTACAAATCCCTATATGGTAGATAAGGATAGAAGGGGTGACAATTAATAAGTGTTACCAAGCCGACACCTAAAGGTGTTACATTATTGTTATAGTATGAAATGTTTATTTGGTCTTCATTCTTTTACCCTAGGAGGCACAGATTGCCTCCAAATTTCCTAAGTGATAAGAGAAATAAATGTCTTTTTGTTATGCATAGCAAATACTTTTAAACTGTATCTGAATTTATGTTAATGAGGTAACTTTGGGGAGACCCTAAGGATGGGGCTGGTTGCCAAGGAACCAAGTTAGTAATTATAGAGGTGGAACTTTCTGTCCAAACACTTTACCTCAGGGAGAAGAGGGCCTGGAAGGTTGACTCAATCACCAAGTGGCCAATGACTTAATCAACCATGCCTACACAATAAAGCCTCAACAAAACCCCCAAAGGATGGGTGGGGTTTCAAGAACTTTCTTTCATGTTGGTGAACTTTTGGAGTGCTGAGGCAATGGTGGGGGGGTGTATCCAAGGGAGGCAGGGGACTGTGCACCTCTTTCCATGTGACTTCCATCTGGTAGCTCCTGAGTTAAGTCACTATAATAAATTCTAGTAAGTAAACTTTTTCTGAATTCTTTGAGCTGTTCCAGCAAATGAATTGAACTCAAGGGCTGGGTTGTGAGGACCTCCAATGTATAGCCAGTTGGTCAGAAGCAGAGGTGTTAACCTGCACTTGTGACTAGTATCAGAAAGCGGGATGAAGTCATGTGGGACTGAACCCTTTTAATATGTGGGACCTGACAGGTAAGCAGTCTCAGAATTGACCATCTGTGGACACCCTACTGGAGTCAAGCACATAATGCTTGACTGTGGAAGCCTGCACATCTGGTGTCAGAAATGGAGTAGCAGAATTTAGAGTAGAGGACGAACATGAGTGTTTCCTTTATACTAGGTTTTCCAACTCCAAAATACACCATAAAACTACTGAGATTTTTCAACTCTTGTTTCAGAAGCTATGGGTATGGAGAACAGACATTCACATCTGTGTAGTTTTCTCTTTGGAATGCATGAAATAAGATGCTAGTCATTCTCTATGTCATCAAGAGTCAACACTTCTTATGACAGATCACAGCATCTCAGAAAATGTTTCTTTAATTAGCAGTGTTACTGATTTTGCAACATGTAGATGATTTCCCCAGGAAAGAGTTTTCTGGGTGAATTCAATGTGACCTTACCCTGTGTTCGGCATTCTACTCCACCCACAGCTGGTCCTGTGGAGATGAAAAACATGCACACACCCTAAAATCTTGTCCCACATAAGTGGCTTTGGGGGATGATAAATTCCCAGCCAGGCGGAGGCAAAAAAGAAAGGGACACTTGCCTGGTTGTTCTGGCTAAATTTTACTGATGTTTCAGAGAGATGTTATTTCTGGCATCATCTTGATAAGTGACTCAAATGCTGGTTTTATCTTGGGGAAAGTCTGACTCTTCACAGATTTCATTTCTATCTTATCTCCTTCACTGCAATTCAACTAATTTAATACTATGCTGATCTAGTGCTGGAAGGGATAGAAAAACAAGTAAGATTGATCTTTCCACTCAAGGAAGCTAGGGTTGGAGATAGGACATTATGTAAATAATGCCATTGCAAAGCAGAATGTTAATAATAATAATAATAATACAGTTGCCATGTGCTATAGGAATTTAACATTTCTTGGAGAAGTCTACCCTTCAACCTCTCTTTCTTCACCCCCTCCCCTTTGGTCAGTCTGGTTTACTATGCTCTTGCCATGCTGCCTTCTTTCTATTCCTAGAGCAGACCACATTTATTTCCGCCCCAGGACATTTGTCCTTTGTCTCTTTGCCCTGTTTTTCCTCTAGAACTTCCCTTGCCTCATTCTTTTTTATTATTTGGGAGTCATCCTCTCCAGAAACTCTTTCTGACAACCTTATCCTACTAGTTTGCTTAGTTATTGTCTCTCTTGCCAAACTGAACATAAGCTTTACCTATTTAAGTATATATGTATACATATATATGTACATACCCATCCATATCCATACCTATATATGTAAAGCTTATGTTCATACATACATATGTTTGGCAGTCATGGGGAAAGTAGGAATCACATTCCCAGAGGCCTCTTGTGAATTGCAGTGTCTTCACACAAACCTGACTCTATCATCACTCTTAGTTTGTGATACTTAGGTTAAAGGTAGGCTAGAAATAAGAAGCAAATTATCTTTAAAAGCAATATGAATTTTCTTTTAATAAAGGACATTCAGTTCAATTCTTATAGGCATAGACACATGTTTCTTTTCTTTTTTTTTTAAGATTTATTTATTTATGCAAGAACCGGGGTATAGGCCAGATGTGCAGGAGGATGAAAGGATTTACCAGAGACAGAGCAGGGAACAGAACAGACAGACTGACGAAATACACTGCTGAGGGGAGGATACAGGAGAGGTCTGCTGTGCCATGTGGGTATTTCCCTGGTTGGCTGGGATCGAACCCGCACTGCAGGAGTTGCGATTGCCTCACAGCGCAGCCCTCAACTACCTGCGCCACCAGGGAGGCCTGGCATAGACATAATTTTCTTTCTTGGACAGGCCCCATTTTTAAAATGTCACAGGATCTTAATAAAGCGTACATCATAATCAATTGTGTAAGGCAGTCATCCAATCCGATTTTACTTTTTTTTTAAATTAAGATTTATTTGTTTGTTTGTTTGTTTGTTTATTTATACAAGCACTGGGTACAGTCAGAAGCGCTGGAGGGTGAGAGAATTCACCAGAGCCAGAGCGGGGAGCAGAGCAGGCAGAAGGACCAAAGCACACCGCTGAGGGGAGCAGCGGGTGGCAGGAGAGGTCTGCACGCCATGTGGGACCCTACTCCGGTGGCAGGGGAGCCGCCGGGGATCAAACTGGCGCTGCAGAGGCTGCGGGCAACTCTGCAACCCAGTGCTCAACCACTGCGCCACCGGGGAGGCCCCCAATCCTATTTTAATAATTCTGCTCTGAAATGCCATTTAATGGGTGATTCATTGTAATCCCAACCCAAGTTACTGAAGTGGACATGCACAAAGAATGATCCAGAAACCAATGAGACTGACAATACTGCATGGGTGGAGAAAATTCTGACTCAAGGAGCCTCTATTCTGCAGGTGAGTTGCACTATTGGTCCACTGGCCTTTCACATAGGACCAGGAGCTAACCCTTGAAGTCTGAGTTTGCAATTCCTCCCTAAATGAAAAACACATTGTAACACCAGAGGTGGCGCCTGATGGCAGGCTTATTTGCCAACATGGAGACAGTGCCCTGCTGGGGTATACTTTGTTTTGGAATTTCTAGAGTATTAAAGACCCTACAGAGAAACTGTGTTCCAAATGCAGAGATACCAGCCTTCCAAAAAAGCACAGTGTGAGTAGGGGTGGGGGTGAGTAGTACTCAATGCAGGCAGGAAGAGAAAGATATTGTACTATACTTATACATAAAGCAGGATATACAAAGAATATTTCTGTATTTTTTAGGCTTTTCCTGAAATTGGTAGTGCTTGTGAAAAATATCAAGGTGGTTGTTATTTTAAGCCCTTTCAAATTCACTTCTAAAGCTGCTGCAAAGGTTTTTCCTAGCAAAGCTAGATTTTCAAGAATGCTTAAATGATGAATAAAGGATCAAAAATGAAACCACCACCATTTATCGAGGACCTTGTATGAGCTAAATAACATGCTGGGTGCTTAGGTAGGATATTTACGCTCATTATAATATTATAAGAAATTTATTTTCACCC
Source organism: Talpa europaea (assembly GCF_964194135.1). Classification (NCBI taxonomy): domain Eukaryota; kingdom Metazoa; phylum Chordata; class Mammalia; order Eulipotyphla; family Talpidae; genus Talpa; species Talpa europaea. The sequence goes on along the minus strand of NC_140082.1, from coordinate 28,884,916 downwards.
CATTTAACAGAAGATGAAAATGAGACTAATGCTAAAAAAGTAGGTGGCCAAATTGATGTGACAGATCAATGATGGCCCTGATTTAGTGCAGATGGGTTATTTGGCGTGTATCAGTCTGACACCAGTTTCTACTCCTTCAGGTATGCCATGATGCTAATTAAAATGACTAGCTGTACCCCTAGCAGCAGCATTATTCTAGCAGCATTATTCACAATAGCTGATATATACAAACAACCTAAATGTCCATCAATGTACAAGTGGATAAAGAAATTAAAGCATATGTATACAATGGAACATTGTTCCGTCACAAAAAGAAGGAAATCCTGCCATTTGAGACGATATAGATGGAGCTTGAGGGCATATATTCTAAGTGAAATAAGTAAGACAGAGAAAGCAAATACTATACGATCACTCACACATGGCATCTAAAACCAATACCAAAACTGAGTTCACAGATTAAGAGAGATCAGATTTGTGGTTACCAAAGGCAGGAGTGGGTTGCTGAGGCAGGTGATCAAGAGTGCAACTTCCAGGGTCTCCCCGGTGGCACAGCGGTTGAGTGCTGGGTTGCAAAGCTGCCCGCAGCCTCTGCAGCACCGGTTCGAACCCCGGCCACCGGTCGAGGGTCCCACATGGCACGCAGACCTCTCCTGCCGCCCGCTGCTCCCCTCAGCAGTGTACCTCGTCCATCTCCTGCTCTACTCTCCCCTCTGGCTCTGGTGGATTCTCTCACCCTCCCCCATGCTTCGGACTGTACCCAGTGCATGTATGTTTAAATAAATAAATAAATAAATAAATAAAGTGCAACTTCCAGTTGTAAGTAAGTACCAGGGATGTAATGCACGGCCCAGTGACTACAGCAACACTGCTCTATAGGATATCTGAAAGTTGTTAGGAGAGTTCACATCACAAGGAATAAAGTTTTTCTTTTGTATCTCTCTGAGATGACAGATGCTGACTTACAGTGGTAAGCATTTCACAGTACAGATCAAAAGACTATCCTGTACACTTAACTGTTATGCAGTGCTGCATACCAATTCTATCTCAATAAAACTGGAGAAAAAATAAAACTACTGATGAAAAAGAAAATAAATGTGGATGTGTGGCTGTGCATTTTTCTCTGGGGCATAGAAAATTGTGAAATGATTTAGCTTTGTGTTTTAAGATTCAAATGACTTGACTTTCTGAGTAGCATTAACAATTTGGAGAATTGTTGGATAGGAAAACAAAACAAACCAGCTACTCCCAAGACTTGGCCCTCAGTAAGAGCTTGGGAGGGGCAGAGAGCAGGACATTTTTGAAAACTGAGTTGCACAGTAAGTTCCACATTCAGTTCTGATCCTCCCTCCTGCCCCCACACCCGGCACTTCCTCAAGGCCTGAGAACTGAGTATCTAGAACATTCTTGTTAAATAACTGGATTAGAAAGTTGTGAAAGAGTCAACAGACTCTGAACAGAGGGTAACCCAAACAGTTTATTAATCACAAGATCAGCCCTCTCTCTAGTGGGTGGCTCTGACTGTGTATAGATGTGTGTATGAAGTTCATCTTGAAGCTGAAATATTAAACAAATAGCCAGGTACCTCTGAGAGGCTCTACTGCCTGATTGTTTATGCTTATGAATCTTACCACTTCTTTTTGGTTTATACTTTGTCATCAGCAGAAAGCCAAAGGAAAAGGAGATGATGTAAATCCCCTTCACTGAGGAAAGCACAGTGTCTCCTATTTAGAAGTTAGCTGGGAATTGGGAATCCTTGGTGTTATTTCTAGTTGCAATATTGATTCATGGGGTTGAGTAAATCACTACCATTTTGCTGTCTTCAGTTCCTCATTCCTCGCATCCCTAGTATCTCTCTGAGCCCCATCTCTCTGTGTCATTCTTTTTGTAAGTCAGTAAGAAGTCAACCATATACGAGACCTGTGAATATGGTGTATGTTATTTCCCCTACAACTTTCCCTTGGCTAACATTGTTTTTCTTCTTGGGAACCCTCTCCTCTAGTATAACCTAGATAAATTTTGTCTGTTCATCTTCCTCCCTGAATCCTGTTCTGAGCACTGGTCTTTTTGCGGAGACCGAACAGTGTTTGTTGTCTAACAAACATGTGGCCTCTATTGGTTACTGCTAGGCATTGCTGGCTTTCTACTTACTGGACTTACTCATCCCTCAGGGAAACTGAACAAAGGGTCAGAGGGGAAAAAAAAAGGTCAAAACTAGCAGGAAAATTATAGATCTGAGACTTATAGCAGGGGACGGGGAGAGATAGGGGCCTAAACAGGGGAGGGAAGAACACATGGGACTATGGTGGCAGTTCACAGGTGATGTGGTGGTAGATTTATGGGATTACACCTAAAGGGAGATATCAAACACTGTACAGAAATGAATGACATTGTAAGAGAGAAAGAAAGAAAAAAAAAACAAATTAAAAATTGCAGCAAATGTTTTACCCTACCTTGCTGCTGTGTTTCTCAGGCAGGGTTAGCACACTGACTGGCATAGGACTCCCTAAATATTTGTTGATTGACATGTAAAGTTGTGATGATGGCCACAGAGGTGATGGCTACCTTTGTCTGCAGGAACAATGCTAGAGCTTGATGTGCAGATTCTTACTCAGTACAACAAAATTCTGAGGTCTCATTTATGCTCATTTTATCATGGAGGAAACTGGAATTCAGTAACAAGATAATTATCACACAACTAGTAGGTGCTGGGAGTCAGTCCTAGAGCTACAGGCTTCTAGAACCACCATGTCACCCTGTACCAATAAATTAACAAATAGACAAAAAATTAAAACATCCAATGATAAGAGGCAGGGCTATGTGGATTTATGATTAGCATGTGGATTTATGATGGCTAAAAATGGCAGGCAGACAACGATAACAGAAGGAGGAAGGTGATACCATGAGGATTTAGCTTTGCTATATGAGGATAATACAGGATAATATAGCTTTGCAGGCAATGGATTTTTCATAGTGGATCCCCAGTTTAGACCATATTACTTAGCCTTTCAAACCCTGAATTCTGAAGTTATATTAACTGGGGTTGAATGTGGCTTCACAACTTCCTAGCTGTTTTATATTGAGCAAATGACTTAAAATTCTCTGTGTACAAATCTGGCCAATAATGGCAACTCCTTCATTTGGTTGCCTTCAGGAGTCAATAAGTACATGTGAGGTGTATACATCTCAAACTCCAAATAACTGTCAGCTCTTATTATCAAGACCCTCTTATTTAGACCAAAGCAAGAGAATCTAGACTGAAAGGCTATTTTGCCAGGCTTCAGGGGGTAGGAAAGAGTTCTGCTTTGATCCTTCACTCCCAAACACAACAAAGAAATGACAGACAGGTGGATTTAGAAGAGAGAGAAAGGCAAACCGTTGACTATCTGAAGGCTTATGAAATTCACCAGAATAGAGCATGACTCAGGAGAGCTTGCACTCAGGATGGACACCGGGGAGGACCCCCTGGTGGTGGATGGTTAGCACTGCAGTACGTCAATCTGTGCTTTCTGCAATTACCATACACAGCCACGAAGAACAGTCTCAAATCCGGTCTCTGATGGCTTTGTAAGCGCATGTGCAACCTAATCTCCACTTTCTTATCTGTAAAATGGGATAACCATAGTTACTCCATGGCAACCTCATGGGTTCACTGGGAAAATTAACATATATGGAAAGCACTGGGAAGAAAACTAAATTTTTCTCTAGTCTAGCTATAACCAGTCTAGACAAGTAGTATCTTTGGGTGGTTGAGATGGTGCCTTAACAGAAGAGGGAACTACTCTAGACTCAGTAAGATTCCCCAGCACTCCAAGTATTTTCTTCTACACTGTGACTTAAATATGGGAATTTTATTAGACAGCAGTGGCTAAAATTCTGATAATCTCTTCTTAGCAACCCTATGGTCTTCTCCCCCATGGTGATCAGAAAATGTCCATTTACACTCAAAAGCTGTGAGTTTTAAAAAGAGTTGATATCATCAAATGATATGTTTTGAATATGCTGCAAAGAATATTTTGAATTTTTTTTTTAAAGTTTATGATTTCTTATTGGGGCAACATTGGTTTGCAACACTGCATGTAGGGGTACAGGTTCACACCTCTTCAGATGTGTGTTACACACCACCAGTAATGTCAGGAAAGAGCTCTGCTTTGATTCTTCACTTTCAAACACAGCAAAGAAATGGCAGATAGGTGGTTTTTTAGGCACAGGAGGCAAATTAAATATGCCATTAGTTACTAAAAGGAGGCCACCCCAACCTCATAAATCACCCACTACCAAAGCACCCACAGTCCTCCAGCAAAGTCCTCCACTGGGCCCCAGTCCCCTTTTGCTATCCTACCACCTCCTTCCCCTCTGGGAGGCTCAGTTCTGCAGAGACCTTTTAGAGGAAGGCCAGACTGTATCACAAAAGTTGAGTAATTATTTTCAAAGAGTTTACCTAAGGTTTCATGGGCACAGGAGGCAAATGAAATATGCTATCAGTTATTAAAAGGAGGCTACCCCAACCTCATCAGTGTCCTAATTTCTTACCTAAGCACACAGCGAGAGCTGGCACTTCATGCTTCTGGCTTGGATCAGGCCTTTCAACAAGGTATCAGCTGAAATTTCTCCCCCTGGGCTGAACAAGCACTTGTCTTACTCTGAAAATGCTTAGGGGCCCTGCACTCTTGACTTGGCCAGGAGAGAAAACAAACTGCAGGTTATTTAGTCCAGACCAGTCGACGCTGGGGAAAAGCCCCAGTGGCTGCCCCAGAACAAGGAAATCACAAATAAAATACTCACTTAGGGAAGCACAAACAAAGCCCCATGGTGTGGGTGAGGCAGCCCCCGTATTTGGATACAGGCTGGCATGGAGGAGAGAACAGAGGGCCCTTTAGATTTCGAGGAACCACTAACCCTGTGACTTTCATTCATCTGTAAGTCCCCAGTGGCATCTGCTACCTAACACACCAAAATTGCCTATTTAGAATCTAGGGTCACAGTTTGCTTACTTCCTGACAAACTGTCTGTCAAAAGACTTCCTTAAATTTCCCCAGAAACTTAAGGGAGGCTGGAGAGTTATGAGCATAACAATAATCCTTTCTCTATTTTGGAAATAGAAAGGTTTCTTTTCTTCTTTGAGAAGCTAAGGAATATTGTTTTGGATCTCTACTCATTTTTCAGATAAGTTGATATGAAAGGATCAGATAGCTTTAAATTTGCTTTATTTTGTAGCAAATGGATATACTGATGATAATGGTTTAATATTTTTTGAGCTTGTACTGCTTATCAGTCTGGGTCTAAGTATTTTACATATAATGACTCATTCAATGCTAAAGATAACACTATGTGGTAAGTGGACCTTTTATTTCTATTTTATAGAAGAACTGGTCTGGGAGCTGGGACTTGTTTCAAATGTGCTGACAGTCATAGGCCCTTAATCTCAACTAGCCAGTCTCTGAGATAGACTAACTGGTCAGCTGCTCAACCACCCGATCTTTCCAGTGGCCCTGGGGACTGGATGTGGTCATGTGACCATGTTGTGGCCATTGGTATGTAAGTAGACAAGAGAGCATCACTTCTTTGCTAAATATATAGGCCACTGAAGCTCTAGAGTCACAAGATGACCCTACGTGATCCTGTGGAAGGCCATCTACTAAGCAGAACATGTGGACTTACTATGAATGAGAAATATGTTCCAATCATGTTCGATCACCAAGACTTCTAAGTTATCCACTGCAGAAGCCCAAGTTACTTTAGTTCATGAACTCTAATGAAACTAAATGAATTGTCCACAGTAAAAATGTTATTAGCAGTGAACGTTACGCGAGAATTGTCACTTAATTCTAAACTATGCGTTTCCTGTCATTCTCTGGGGAGTGCAGCCACAACAAGAAAATTCTCCTCTAACTTAGGATGATAAAGAGATGCCATACTGCGTTTCCATCTCTCAAAGGGAATTAGTGTGAGATGAAAATAATCAGATTGCACAATCATCATTTATTGGAAACCCAGCTGGCTGTGGGGATGAGCTTATACCCCTGAGAATGAGGAACATTTCCACCTGAGGTTTCCAAAGGTTTCCAAAGCAGGCTAGCTGGTTTTTCACAAGGTGAAGTAGTCAGTTGGGACAATGCTTAGTGAAGTGTGTCCAGTGGTCAAGTAGCATGGTTGTGGTATTGTAAATGACATAAAACATGTCATATGACATAAAACATGTCATACTTACTAAATAAGGACACATGATTGGTAGGCCTAAAAATTCTGATATTCTTTTCCAGCTGTCTGCTGCAGTCACTATGGGTCAGTGTTATTGGATTATTCCTGTTTATCCCCCCTACCTTTGCCTGGTTAACTCCCACTGAGCATTAAGGTCTCTGCTCTTATATTGTCTCTTCAGGAAGCTTTCCAGAATATCTCAAAATGGAAAGGGCCCTTGTTATGTCCTCATAGGCTACCAGGTACCTACTGTCAAAGCACCAGCCTCCAATTTTAATTTCACATAATTACTATAAGAACACTGTCGAATGAATAAAGGATTACCAGATCCCCACCACTGAACCTCTATAAGAATATGGAATTATGTTTGGCTTTGCTCACCACTCCAACTTCAGAACCTATGATAATATTGGGCACAGAGCATGTGCTCATTCATTATCTGTCAGATGAATGAACATACAGGGGAGTGAATGAATGAATTTCATATAATTAATGGAAAAGCTGAGGTAGTGAATATGCCATATCTGGATTCATTGTAAATTCTAGAAATATAATTTAGAATTCCTGATTTCTGTAGCTGCTGCTGGTCATCATCCAAATAACTCTATTGAAAGAGACTATCCAAATAAAGTGGCATTTGCATATCTGACCATCACCCCAGAACAAAAGTCCATAGCATAGGTAATGCAATCCTTTCAATCCTTTCTTACAGGCGGCCAGTGACTAGCTTCTCTGAGACTCAATATGGTGTCCTTATTTATAACACCTCCCAGTGGTATTGAGATAAAAAATAAAAGAATGTATTTGAAAGTAGTTTTATATGCATGAATCATTTCCTTGAAGTTAGGAAGTGTGAAAAACTAGCTCTCAAATAATGGGGTTTCGATAAGATAATGGTTTGTGAAAAATAGGACATACATAAGATGTTACACAAAGACTCGGAGTATCTATCAACTCCACCCCAAAATACCCTCAAGAAACATACAATTTAAGTTAAAAACTGACTGCTTCTCTTCTAGTGGAAGTACCACCTCCAAGTCCCCACCTAAGTAGAAATTTAGAGGTCCTCACTTATCAAGGTAGCTTGACATTGGTCAAAAAGCTAAAATTCTGAGTTGATTTCCAGGATGCTTTCACATAGATTAGTATATGTAGTGAGGGACTAACTGAACGAAAGTGAGAGATGGTTGATATAGTAACTGACAGCTAATTTTAAACCTTCAAACCAAGTACTATTTTCTCACTTGAACCAAGGGAAGATAGAAACATATCCATGTCAGACTTGAAAATACTTCATGAGAAAAAGTAAAAACTGACCTATTATGTTGCTTGTAAATCCTGTCCCATGCCAAAGGAAAAACAATTAGAAAACTCAGGAATGAGCATTTCCTTTCAGTCCTATTGCAAAGATGTGACTCCATGTCAAGCTAGCAAAGAGTGTTGTAGAAGACAGGGCATGTGACATTCCAGCCTACTGGTGGAAAGGCAAACCAATCATCCTTTCCTGACAGATACCAGCAACTGTAATGAGTGGCAGAAAAGATTAAAATAAACAAATGCAGACTTGACAAAAGTTACAAAGAAATGTAATAAATTTGCTAATTGTTCTTCCTTGGTGCAAGTCTTCCCCCACCACACCCCTTTAACTATAACACATGTTGTATATCACTGGAGAAAAGACTAAGCCCTACACCATATGTAGTCATAAAATAACACAAAGGGCAGAGTCCTTTGAAAACATACATCGTCATAACGAAATGATGAAAGGGGAACAGCAAAAATAGCAAATTGAGACTCCAAGCCTGACGTTCCACATGTGGGAACGTTTGTTGGAATCGAGGCATCATCCACCATGCCCAGGCTGGTTCTATTAGTTATTTCAGGAGATACTAGTGAATCACTGAAAACCCAATCTCATTTTAGGGGAGCTGCTCGTCATTAGGACAATTGGCCACTGACATCATTGTAATAGATTGTGCATATAACTGATGATCTGCATTTTCAAATAGCACACATTTCTAGAAGCTCTCAGTTTAGAAACACCATTTTCACTAAGAAGAAAAATATGTAAAATGTTCTTTGTGATCACAGACCCCATCAATCTCATGTATTAGTTCACTTAATGTCTTGTTTTTCTACGGGTTGGTGGGAAATATACTGCTAGACTTCAGGCCTGACTCTGAGGATCACAAAGAGCTAGTATTAGAGCCCTGCGTTACAACTGCCCTATTTAAGTTAAAAAGAAATCTCCCTAAACTACTAACACTTAGGAGACCACTCCAGCACCTGGTGTGTACTTCCTTCTAGAAGTAGCCATGATGGGTGTGATTTTAAAACCCTTAGGAAACCACATTTCTTGGAGGAAACAGGGACTGTGCCCTGGTTTGTTTTCCTAGTCCGAGTTTCTCCAATACAATTTATACCCTACAATCAGGGAAACCAGGTATGTCGCCTCTTTGTGCTTTGTTCAGCAGGCATCAGGAAATAAAAAACAGAAACTAAGCTGTAATTCTCAGGAGGGGTGTAGTTTCCACAAATAGACCAAAACCAAAATAAAACAAAAAAAAAAATAAAGAAATAAAGAAACTAATGACATCCAACTTAAAAATATAATAATCTAAAACAGACTTACATATGCCATACATATGTGTTCTACATCTTTAGGGCCAGAAGCAATTTATGGCAGGGTAATAATTCAGGTTGTTTGTCTTACTTATTTTTCCTACAGTTCATACTGCACAACCAGGGGTGATGAGGGGGAGGGTAAGGTGGTACAGAGGTGGATCCATGACACTTCAGTGCTCCCTGCTCCTGGGGCTCTTTTTCAGGTCTCTGGGATGATTCCTAGCAGTATGTGCCACATTTGCATAAGGGAGCTATTTTAGTTGCCATCAGTTATGACTACTGTCTCTTTCCCTGCTCACTTCCCTCTGTGAAACTTCCCCCTTTGGTCAGACAGCACCAGAATGGCCAAGGGCATATTTCAGAATTCAGCTAAGGGGAAGTTGAGTTGGGGTACATTATAGTTTTGGTCTACCTAGCCACCTGGCTACCTACCTACTCACCGATCTCTCATTCAGTCATTTCCATCTATGTATGAAAAGATGGGAATAAGCTACATCAGTGTAGAAATGCCTTCTTGCCATATTTCTCATCCCTGCATGTTGGCTTAACCTCAGTCATCCATGATGGTATATTCAGATACAACAACTACAACTTAATAGAATATATACAGACTGCTCTTTGTCCCTGGTTCCTAGCACAGAGCTCCTAAAATCCTTGTAATTTCCTAAGTGATAAGAGCACCAGGAGCATCTTTGACCCTCATTCCTGGTACAGGACTCCTAAATCCCTTGGAATTTCCTGGGGTATCAGAGTGACTTTTGTTTTAATGAGGCGACTCAGGGTGAGCTCCTGGATGGCTCCTGGAAGGGGTCTAGTAATCACAAGCACCAAGCCATGCTGAGAAACCTAGAGTTTTAGTCCCACCCTCCATCCTCTGGGAATGGGAAAAGCTAGTGATCAAGTCATTGATTGATCATACCTACATGATGAAGCCTATAACAGTCCTAAAAGCATGCAGTTCAGAGCTTCTGAACTGGTGAACACATCCACTTGCTGGCAGTGGGGCATACCCTAACTCCCTGGGGACAGAAGTTACTGGACTCAGGACACTCCCAGACCTCAACCTATGTACTGCTTCATCTGGCTGTTCAGCAGTATCATTTAAAGCATCCTTTAATAGACTGATAAGTATACTTCCCTGAGTACTGTGAGTGAGCTTTTCTAGTAAGTGACTGAATCCAAGGGGGAAGAGGTCATAAGAACCTCCAATTTATAGTCAAATCCAATAGAAGCTGCAAGTAACCTGGGGCCCATTACTTGTGACAGGCCTGAAGCAAGGGCAGCCTCAGGGGACAGAGCCCTTCCCCTGTGGAGTCTGTGCTAAGCCCAGGTAGCATCTGCATTGCTTGATGTGGAAGCCCCACATGTCTGGTGTCAGATGTGTTGTGAGTGTAATACTGGATGAGAGTAAAGGAGAACTCAGAACTTTTCCTACACAGCTGCCTAAACAGAGCACAATGCCATGGGCATAGAGCTACCCCATCACTAGCAAAAATACTCTTGGTGAATATTTCCCAAGCTAAACAGTCAGAATACGGTACACTAAAAAACATTCCCATTTGTATATACATTTGCACTGTGAGCACTTTCTTTTTTTTTATTATTATTATTTAAATTTCGTTAAAAGTTCTTTTTCTTGCGCCAGTCCAAGAATTTCACCTCTAGCGGCACAATATGCACTGTGAGCACTTTCATAAACATCCCCTTATCCCTTTCATTTCTATAAAGCTATTTTTTTCCCTATTCTGTAGTGCAGGAAACAAAGTTCATGGAAGAATAAAAGATTTTCTGGTAAAGTCTTCCTTATGCAAAGTTACTCTCTGCTCTTCTCGCAAAGACTCTAGTGCTGAAAAATGCAATCATTTATTTTTATGGCCTCTCCCCCAGAGTCTATGCGTTCCTGAAGATGGCCTGTATTTTGGGGGGGGGGGGTACGGAGGGACTAGGAGCAGGTAAAGCTGCCTGGGAGGGTGAGCCCGGTCTGGAATGCATGCAGACCGCCCTGGGCCAGCACCACTGTTTTGTTTTGTCTTTGGCTTTCCTGCTTTCTTCAGTGACTCCACCGAACTCTGCAGACTGCTAACTGGGCAACCTAGCATTTTAGGTGGGTCAACTAGTTTAGATTTGCTATCTTGGCTTTCCCCTCAGCATCTGCTTTCTAGACTCACCCATGGGAAGGAATTCCCCGCAGCAGCAGACATGGCCGTGTGGGCTGACCACCCTGAGTTGGCCAGAGATGGGCAAGCATGAGATGGGTCAGGCACAAGCTGCTGCTCAGCAGGTATCTGATGAGTGGAGGTTGAGGTTGAGATTGATTTATTTTTCCAAATAAATCAATATTCAGTACACTTAGAACATTAAAGAAAGTCCTGAAAAAAGCCTCTTGAGGGGGGGCTAATCCAACCCACTTACTGGATTTAGAAGCTCAGTTTTTATAAAACTGGATGAGATATGGGCCTCCCCTGGTGGCACAGTGGTTGAGCACTGGGCTGCGAAGCTGCCCGCAGCCTCTGCAGCGCTGGTTCGATCCCCGGCCACCAGTGAGGGTCCCACATGGCGCGCAGACCTCTTCCGCAGCCCTCTTCCGCAGCCCTCTGCTCCCCTCAGCAGTGGATTTCTTCCGTCTGCCTATTCTGTTCCCCACTCTGGCTTTGGTGAATTCTCTCCCCCTCCCGTGCTTCTGACTGTACCCAGTACTTGTATAAATAAATAAATAAATCTTAAAAAAAAAAAAAAACCAAAACTGGATGAGACACAAGGAGGAGATGATAAGAGGCGGACACCAGGAACCAGGGGCCCCAAATTTATTTGTAATAACAGTAACAACTAAGAAGACAGAATTATCTTGACTAAGGAATTATCCCCAAACATCAAATTGTTTGAGATTTGATTTTAAACCAAGGTTTCAGAAAAAGCTGCAAATGGACAAACTACCAGTAGGCTTGAATTTCCCACTTGGGGGATTTTTTTCCCCAGAATTCTTTCACATTCACAATTCATCACTGCAAATATTGTATAAATTTTGTGGAAGAGTTCTCTCAACTTTCTTTTATGTATGATTACAGCAGGCTTACTTGCTGTTTATAGGAAAACTATAAGCATGTGCTCTTCAAACACGGATTCTAGGGGGAAAAAATATTTCATTTCTAGAAACTACTTGAATTATCTTTGTCCTGTCTGCCAGTGGGCAGATGGAGAAACAGGAGCACTAGGGTGATGGTCAGGAGCTGGGGGGACCTCTGTGTCCCTCTGTGAGGTCAACCAAGCGCTCGTGGTCACATCTTCCAAAGAGCAGTTCTTTTAGTGCCAGTTCAGACTTCCCATGAAGGGTGGGGGAAGGGGCTATGTGGTGTTGCATTCTTTAGCCATCAGGGCTCATTAAGGGATTATACACCAACAAATTACACCTACAAGTCCAGGGGCCAGATGTGCCTCTCGGTTCCAAGCAATGTGGTGAGCCAGCTAAAAGAGAGAGCATGCCAAGCCACTGAAGCTGACTTAGTGGATGGAATACACTGCATTACAAAAAACTATCAACAGAAGAAGAGCTAATGACACCCTCTTTCAGGATCCAGGTCAGGGGAAGATCTCCCCTCTTGCCTCTTTGCCTTCACCCTGCTCTGTCTGGCTCAGCTCTGGCTAGGCTGCGGCTGTTAGGACTGAAGTTCCTGAGGCAAGCAGGGGCCTGGCTCAATGCCACCAATCTGGACAGATGGATGGGGAGCAAATGCTCTTGTCTCTCCCTTTTCAAGTGCTCTGTATCCACAGCCAATTTCCTCAGAAGGGCCACCTCCTACAGACATGTCTCTATTTTTTGTCCTTTTGAGAAAAAAGATGCTGCATGTGAATGCCTAATTCTGCAGTCAAATGCTCTACCCCTGAGCTATACCCCCCACTGAATGCCTAATTCTGGAGGGGGAGGGAGGTAAGGATGGAAGTGAGACTTAGGGTTCTTCCCTCTTTGCCTACTGTCCTGCACAGGTCCCTTACCCCAAAATACACACACACACACACACACATACAAATATGTACATAATACACATGCACATACATATACAACACATGAGCATAATTATGTGTACACATACAATACGTACAGATGTGTGTGCACACATAACACCCATGCACACATGTATCACACAAATATACCGGCATACATACAGAGAAAACAATAGCATCTCTTGCGAAAGGAGTCTGAACTCATGCAAAAGGCATCCTCATCTTTGTAGCAAGAGATTTTTGGCTACAAAGGGCTGTGTCATTTACCAGCTGGGTGGCTTTGAACCACCTAAGACTTTCTCTGAATTTCAGGCACATCCTCTCCATAATGGTAACATAGGCACCAACTTTAGTCACTTGTTGGAAAACTGAGTTGGATTTTGCTGGCGAAGAGCCTGGCACCCCAGAGGTGAGCCTCGATTCTTGTTAACCTGCTCCTCTTTATTACAACAGGCTTCCTAGCTGGAACATGCAGTGGTTGACTCCCCTACCCCACCATTCACAACCCATTTCTCATGCCTTAAAGAAACATGCAAGGAGCTTCCAGTCCCACCTGGTAGACAGCCCTGGAGAAGCACCATGTTCTCAACATCAGCTGCAGGACCCGAAGGTTTCCCTCTTGGCACATCCTCAGCACCCGGCAAGTCAGGCCCCACACCAGACGGTCCCAGTTACATAGCGGGTCCTCAGAGCCCAGCGGCCACGCAGCCATGCCAGCTCCAGCCCTGCCTCCAACCCTTTGGTCCCAGGCCTATGTACAGGGCTATGTTCTTTTAGTAACACAGAGTTCAGATGTCACTAAGATGCAATCAGGCAAGGAAAAAATGCAGTCAAAATAGCTGTTTCCTCTTGTTCCATTCTCCTCTCCCCCACCTTCCCTTTCCACTGCATACACTAATCTTCGGGGACTGTTTTCCTTCAAGGATTAGCAAGTGACTCCTAAATCAAAATGTTTTCTCTGGGTCTCTGGATGCTCCCCAGAGACAAGGTAAAAAGCTTCATCCTGCAGACAATTGCACATCCCTCCCTCGAAGTGGACGGCTGAGAGGCAAAGCAGGCTTTGGGGCAGGTCAGCATGGAATTTAGGGGAAAGTGTGGATCCAGAGTCATCACTGGGTTCTGGGATTCCATCCAGGGTGAGAAGCTAAGGGGAAGGAGCAGGGGCCTCCCCTGCCAGCATTCCCGAGACATTCCATTCATCCCTCCTCTTAACTCTTTCAAACTTAAGAGAACCACAGAGTTTCTGCATGGCGAAGCAAAATGTCCAATTTTATAACAACATTAGAGAAATTGCTATTTCTGTGGGCAATTTGCAAAGACTCAGGCATTTTCTCTGGCTATGTTTCAAGTCGAGGTTAGGATTAAAAGGGTTGAAAGAACACTTATCTGATAGATTTAATGTCAATATCTGAGGTTTTGGAGGAAAGCAATAAAAGAGGTAAAAGTAAAAGCAACACATCTCCACAATGGATTATTTTCTATAAAAGCTCTTGTGACTTTATTACATATTAGATAATGAAGACCCTATGAAGACTCAAAGAAAGACACCCATTTATTTGAGATGTCAATTAAGTTGTTTGAGTTTTGATAATTTTTAACCATGGCTCAGAAGGGCATCTACATCCTCATTCAACAGATTATAGCAAAAGATGAGATTCCAATGCAGGAAGGAGAGATAAGGGCTGGGGAGGACTCAGTCACAACACAACCAGTACTATTAAGAGAAGGGGCACATTTAGTCTTAGAATCATTCTGATTGCAAGGTCCTGAGAAAGCATTGTTGTTAGGGAGGTATATTTGCTTTCTGCACATTCTTTCCATTTATTTTTTTTGTCTATTGATCTAGCAATCATCTAGCCATTCACTTTATGTCTCTTAAACTCAAATTTTTAAATAATATCAGAAAATTAGTAGAGTATAACACACTAATCCACTGAAATGTTCAGGAATCAGACACATTGAATTTGAATTTGGCCCTACCACTTACTGTGCCACTTTAGATAAACTAATTGACTGATCTACTTTTTTATCCATAAGTGGGATTCATACCCACCTCACAGGATGGTTGTCAGGATTAAAGGAGGAAATACACTCAAGAATAGGAGTGTGGATAATGCAGGTAATGGTATACAGCTGGTTTTAATTATTTTTTTTTCTCAGCAGTTACCATGATCAGGTCATTTAGGGTCACTATGTGTGTTTCTTATCTTATTCACCATAATCCCTTTTCTACTTTTGCTTCATATCAATGCATCAATTAGTTGGATTGAATATATGAAGACCATTTTCATCTAAACTCTGCTTTGATGAGTTTTATCGTTTTTCCATGAGTAATGGCTCTGGGGTAAAACACTATGCATGATTTCATTCCCGTACATTATTACTTTATTTCCATGCACCCTATAATAATAGCTCGGGTGGCGGGCGGGGGGCGGGGGCTAAGGAATTTTGCCTTTTTTACAAACTCTCCATCAACAGGGAGAGTTTGATAAGAAAGAAAGAAGGAATGAGAGATGAAAGATAAAGACAGAAAGAAAAGAATTTAAATTGAAAAACAAATTGCGTGTGGAAAATGATTGTTCCATTAACATTGACTAACTGCCTTGGTATTTTCAAGAAAAAACAAATGCCAGCTATATCATAGTTAGCTTTCACATGTGTCCCCAAGCTCATGCTCTCCATCCCCTGGGGATTTTGGCTGTGAACCAGGCTCTTATCCAAAGCATGCAATTATGAAATAGATAGGGACAGTTTTAAAGACACCATTTTACTCTATGATTAAATAATGTGACCTTAAAATAAAAAAAGTGAACTATATATTTAGCTTATGATCTGGGAATCTTTTAAGACTAAAGGTGCCATAATGAGCTTTTAAAAAAAACAAACCCAAATATAAACATAACTAATTCCTGAGAACAGCAAGTCCTGCTCATATTGCCCTGAAGTCTTCACCAGGCTTGCTCTGTAATTGTTCATGCAAATAGCACCCCACCATCATGCAGGATGACCTGTGCTTTCAATGGGGATTTATGATTTCAGAACAATTAGGTACAGATGTATATGACCCTTTGTGTGCAAACTTGAGCATGTATGTCTCTCAGTATATCTGTGTCTGCATAAGTGTCTCTCTGTGTGTGTGTGTGTTTCTGTAAGACCTTTGAGTGTATCTGCATGATATGTATCTCTCTGTGTGTGCATCTTTGTTTTACAGAGTAGGTAAATAGTGCAGAGGGTCAGAGTGACCTACCCAGGATACAGGAACTGAGAGCTGAGACACGACCCCAGGGCTCAGCAGGCAGATAGCTAACCTGGATCAGTCTTACTGAGTCCCAATATTTTTTAATCACTTTATTCTTTCCTTGAAAAGAATAGAAAATCAGAGTTTTCTAGGCATTTATCCACTTAAACTGTTGTTACAAAACTTAAAGAGGAATAAGTGAGGGTCTTCCTGAGTGTTTGGAAGGTAAGGAACATTGTTTGATATACTGGGGATGATTAAGATACTGGGTCACCCTCCTTTTGTGAACTATTTTGCTTGTTTGGGGTGAAAAGAGTCTAAGCATTGAGTTAGTTGGCAGGATTGGGTGAGTCACTGCTTGCTTGGCCACTGTCTGCACTTGGGGAGGACATTACAAGTAGATCCAAAGTCTTGCTCCTTTGGTTCTGAGTTTGGGAAAAGACAGAGGCTGGAACAGTCTAGTCAGGGGGTGACTCTGGGAGGGAAGATGAAGCCAGGACTTCCCGCCAGGATAAAGGCAGGGGGACCCTGAGAGCAGAGGGAGCCATTGCAGGGCACTGAATGGTGCATCCCCCACTGCCGCCCAGCTGCCCCAGCCTCTGTCCAGCTGTTCATCATCTCCTTGTCTTCACTGCTGTGCCTCTGTGTTGCCTGTCCCTGTCCCCAGATTTCCCTTCACGGTTTCTGTAAGACAGAGG
Organism: Talpa europaea; assembly: GCF_964194135.1. NCBI lineage: Eukaryota > Metazoa > Chordata > Mammalia > Eulipotyphla > Talpidae > Talpa > Talpa europaea. The sequence continues at coordinate 28,868,158 of NC_140082.1, read as the reverse complement.
AATTTTCTTTAAAGCAACAAATGCTTTTGTCTGACTCTAGGGATGTTTCCAGATATAATTACCGCCTTGAGAATGACTTGGAGAAACTTTAAGTGCAAAGTAATATGTAGCACCATTATGAACAAAATTTGTAAATACATAAACACACAGGAAATTGTGCATGCAGGGAGAAGTATATTTATAGGAACCAAAGAAATATATTCAGAAATGCACTCTAATGTGACCCTTTAATTATTTGGTGATTACTTGCTGATATCTGTTTTAGAAATTATCAGGAATAAGATTGATTGGAGAATTTCTACTATTTCTACTATGTCAGGTCAAAGGCAACTACTAGGAGGCACAAATTGCATTTTTCAAAACTTTCTTGGATGTACTGTTTATCTTTTGCTGATAGAATCAAAAGGTAAAAGGCAGTTTCTCCAAAATCAAAGCCCTGTCCAATTGAGGCTCAGTACTAGACCTTTCAACCAGAATTAAGACCTTCCTATAAGCCATATCTGTTCACTTGCAAGAACTATAGGGGATCAATAGGCAACAAATTCCAAAGTAATCCCAAGAAAGTGCTGGAAAAGAAAGAAAGCTACAATAGTAAGGAAAAACAAGGGTACGTTCACAAATACCCATCAACCATATTTTTCGGTTTTGTAGAAAACAGATTTCTTTGGATTTTGTGCGCAGCTAACATTTCTGTGCCACATATGGACCTTTTCAGTTCTTAGCTCCTAATTCACATTTTAATTCAACATTCCCCTCCAGACTTCCAACACAGGACTTAAACTTAGGTTTAAATTCATTGCACATTTCATTCTTTCCAAAGAATGCTTTTGTTACTGAATCTTCATGTGTAACCAAAATGTGGGTCTGGGGCAGAGCTTGAATCTTTATTTTTAAGTAGCCCTTAAGTACTTGTCAGTATTAAAAAAAAGCTATAAACCACTTTATTGAGATATGATTTATCTACCATATATTGATACTTTGCCCATTTAGTCTATAAGTCAATGGGTTTTTTTTTTTTTTTTAGTAACTTCATAGGGTTGTACAACTATCACCACAATCTCATTTTAGAGCATTTAGAACATTTTCATCACCCCCAAAAGAAACCTCTCCCCATCTTTCTTCATCCAGCCACCAGCAACCACTTGTTATTTTCTGTGTCTATAGATTTGCTTATTCTGGACATTTCACATAAATGTGGTCTTTATGACTGGCTGGTTTCACTTAGAATAATGCTTTCAAGGTTCATTCTTGTTGTGCTGTACATATCAGCACTGTAAGGCCTTTGAAAAGGGGAGCTGGGTATGGGCACTAAATAGAAAGGGCTACCTTTAGGGCCAAGCCGTTTCCCCTCCTGATAGCCCCCAGCGTGCTGAGCAGAGGGACTTGTGGGAAACAGGGGCTGAGGGCACCCAACAACTTAGCAGTTTCCTTCTCCCTCCTCCTCCTTCTCTTCCCCACACTCTCACACCCACCATCTGGGGCAAAAGTCCAAACTCCTTTGGAAGTTACCATTTGTCACTGCATAATCCGAGTGCCAGCTCCTTGGGAAAAGGATATTTAGAAATAGCACTTATATGGTTGAGTGAGTGGGCGATGTGCAAAGCCCAAACCCAAACAATCTTTTGAAATCCTGAGGCATTTCAGGACTGTTCACTCACACATTTAATCCCATATTTGGGTCTGGAAAATGTCCCAGCTCTGACAGGGAGTCATCATTGCGTCATCATTTCTCGACCTGAGAACCCACGAGACCTGTTTATATAAATGCTAGGGACCTCATTATGTTCACTGGGGATAGGAGAATAATTTTTTAAAAATGCTTGACTGTATATATTAAAATATTTTGGGTCCCTGGGAAAGTAGAAGGGAGGCAGGAGCTGGCCTGTGGCTTAAGAGCACCAGAGCTAGATGCCAAGAGCTATGTTTAGAGAAATATTTCCCCCAAGCTCTACAAACCATTATACGAGAGGTCGTATGGCCATAAAAGTGATGTCATCATATCAATTACTCAGTTATGAAAGTAAATTCTTATACATGCCAGGTCTCAATGGAAATAAAATCAGGGCCGTCTGAATTAAACCAGTCCAGGCCCTGCATGAGATATTAAATGCCCTCAGCCCCTCCTGTCTTAATCTCTTGTTATTTGGTTTCTATGGAATTCAGTGGCCAAGGATGATTTTTGAGTGTATGTTTTGCAAGCATGTATTTATGCAATCACAGTCTTATGTTTTATTTAGGGGCAACAAACACTTACAAGATCAATGATTGGGGCCCTATCAGAAGTGAAGTTGCAAAGTGGGGGTCCACATCACAAAATTGGAGGCTCTATCAGAAAAGGAAAGGGCTAGGGTTCCACTTCCTTCTCACATGGGAAGATGAAGGTGAGTTAATGCTCATAGATTTGTTGAAGAGATAACTAACACTCACTTTCAAGCAATAACTGAGAAGTTAGAAAATCTTTTCAGGAAGCTGTGAAGAGATTTGGGATAACTTAAGCAGATAAAGTCAGTGTTTTTCCTCCACACATAAAGGAAGAGGAGAGTAGAATTTATAAGAGATAAACAGGGATGAGAATGCTTAGTTTTCACTTGTTACTTAACTTCCTTTTAAACTTCAACCCAATTCTAGGCCTTCCATTATTTATAATATTATGTTGCTTATATTAGGAAGTTTTTTTAAAAATGTCTTATCCATTTCTAATAAAGTCATTTTTCTCTGTAAAAATGCCTTCTTCTAATTTACAATCTTCCTTTTTTTTTTTATTTTTTTTAAGATTTATTTATTTATTTATACAAGCACTGGGTACAGTCAGAAGCGCGGGAGGGTGAGAGAATTCACCAGAGCCAGAGCAGGGAACAGAACAGGCAGAAGGACCGAAGTACACTGCTGAGGGGAGCAGCGGGCGGCAGGAGAGGTCTGCGCACCATGTGGGACCCTTGCCAGTGGCCGGGGATCGAACCTGCGCTGCAGAGGCTGCAGGCAGCTTCGCAGCCCAGCGCTTAACCGCTGTGCCACTGGGGAGGCCCTACAATCTTCCTTTTTTATTTTGAATCCCTAATGTCTCAACCTTAATAGAAATGTACTGACTGCCGAATGAACAAAATGTGTATTTTACATAGAAGCATAGTGTTGTGACTTTTCTGGCTGTCTTGAGTGATGTGCCTACATAAAATTGACCCTGAAGTAGTTTAAGCTCTTAACAGGAGGTGCTGTTGTTCCTGTTTTGGGTTCTCACACAGCTGGCAGATTAGGGTTCACCCTACATTCCCTTTCTTATTTAGTAGTGAAGACGTGACACACTAGGACAAAGACAGTGAAGGAGGCTTGATGAATGGGGACGAAATAGCGTTGCTAATGTGAATAGGGTCAATGCAGCTTCTGCTGGTCAGATGCCATTTTGGTGAGCTAATGACTTTGGGAAATCATTTTCTAGACTACATTTTCCCCTTGCTTCTTAGAATGCCTTTCTCCAGGGGAAAATGGAAAGCAGAAATGTAAAGGATGCCTGACCAGGCAAATAACCCCAGTGGATAGCAATCTGCTGGCCACTACACTGTCCACCCTGGTGCTCTGTATCATTAGTACCACTGTGTCCAGAGGTCAAGATTCCAAAGAGCCCATACGTATGCCCAGAATCTACAGACTGTATTCTAACACAGTTGTGCAAAAAAGCCTATTTTACTCTTGTCCAACTCATTTTATAGACTTCACATATGTTTAGATATGTTCACAGGGTTCTTGAAACAACACCCATAACAACAGTGACAAATACCCAAACAAAGTCAACAAAACAAAAAGCACCTGTGAATTCTGTTTTAGATGGTAAGTAGGGGTTGGATTAGTTAATGAATCGGATCTCTGCATCACAATCTCAAAGGGAGGCCAAGAAAGCAAGCAAGTCCTTTGATATACAAAATTAGATCTTTTTAGGATAAGTTTATTAATGGTATAAGTTGCTCAGGCTATTGCTGAAGAATTTGACACTGTACTTTCTCATTAAGATCTATTATAGCAATTTATGTGGTGTGCTACTTTTCAGAGCCACTTAAATGATGGCGTGGTCTGTTTTGCACCCATGACTGACCAAAGATTACAGAGATGGATTAGAATACAAAAGAGTTTAGAAAACTAAGAACTATATTGGAGCTGGAGAACTAGGTATATTATAGTCAGGAAATCAGGACAGTGGTTAAAGACACCTAGATTCATCCAGAATTTAAAGATCAAGATGAATTAATGAATTCACAGTTGTCTATCAAGATATCTATGAATAATAAATCCCAAATTCAGGTCAACCAGGGGAACAGAAACTAGGTGGACCAAGAACAAATCAAGATCTATGAAAAGGGGCTTCCCTGGTGGCGCAGGGGTTAAAGACAGTGCTATCAAGCTATCACCAACCACTGCAGCATAAGTTCGATCCCTGGCCAGGAAGCTACCCACATGGCGCAGCAGACTTCTCCTACCTCTCCTGCTGCTCCCCTCAGCACTGTATTTCAGTACATCTGCCTGTTCTGCTCCCTACTTTCTCTGGTGAATCCTCTCACCCCCTGCACCTCTAGCCTACACCCCAGTTCATGTATGCGTAAATAAATAAATCTTAAAAAAAAGGATGTATGAAAAGACAAGTTAGGCTGGCTGGAAGGCTGAAGGGAGGGCAAGGCAGGCAGGACCCTGCTCCATTTCTCTGTGCCAGGGACTTCATCCCCTTCTTGTTAGGGCAGCGGGCAAGCTTCCTGTGAGACCCAAGTGCCCACAGGTGGAAGTGGGTGAGCAGGAAGCTGACAAAGTACAAGAGAGCAGCTTAGGAGAAAGCAATGCCCTGACAGCATCAAATTTCAAATCCCCCAATCTGGGTCTCTTCTATATAGTGCCAATTTCTGACAGAGGCCAAGCAGCCCACATAAGTGAAACATTTACTTAATCTAAGGCTCCCTGCATTTGCAAGAGGTCCGTATCCTCATCTGGAATAAAGCACAGTTCACCTTCCCTCAAGTGAGGGAAACCCTGAAATTGGAGAGTCAGGAAGACCAACAATACAACCTACAGAAAGAAATTAAATGCCCTTTAACAATTCCAGAGAAAAAATGTAATTACATCCACCCAGACCAGGAACACATTTAAAAATCTATAAAGAAAACTAACTTAGACTTTATTGTTTGACTTGTCAAGAAAATATAATGATTTTTTCCCCTTTTTTTAAAAAAAAAAAATCGCTGTGCGTTATAATTTGAGGTTAAAGTTCCACAGGAGAAGACAGAAATTAGATCAGGGTATTGGTTATTTTCCCCTTGATGCAGAAACAAAGGTGATGATTTAAGATTCAGCTATGAAGAGACGCTTAGGAGCTAAGAGCCTTCTGTTAGTGTCTCTTAATAAAACCCGGGACAACAGTCTCATTGTTGCACAGCTGGGACCAGGCTTCTGGTTAATTAAGGCCCGGTAATGGGCAGGTCTGAGATCTCCTTCATGGATTCAGCCACGACGAAGCAGCCGAGGCTGACTCTCTCAGGAGCACTCTACCTCCTCCACCAAGACTCGGGATAGATTTCAAAATGTGCAAAACACTGCCTTCCACGGGGTAGGAGTCATGACATTGGATGCGTGTTCAGAACCCAGAACCACCATGCTGAACAGCCTCACTCCTCATGGGATGCCCGGAAGAATTCACCCATGCCTCTGGTTTCAGACACTGATTTTTTAAAATTGTGGTAAGATATCTTTATAACAAAATTTGCTACTTAGCCCATTTTTCAGAGTACAGTTTGGAAGCATTAAGCACTTCACACTTTTAAGCAACCATCACATCATCCATTTCCAGAATGCTTTTCATCTTGCAAAACTGAAACCCTGTCCCCATTTAATAACCTGCCTCCCCTTTCTTCCAGCCCCTGACCATTCTACTTTCTCACTTTGAATAGTCTAGGTCACGTGATGGAATCACACAGTATCTGATTTTGTGACTGGCTTATTTCACTTAGCATACTGTCTTCGAGGATCATCCTGTCAGGATCATCCTTCGAGGATGATATTGTCAGGATCATCCTTCGAGGATCATACTGTCTTCGAGGATCATCATACAGCATGTTTCGGAATTTTCTTCCTTTTTAAGGCCGAATAATATTCCTTTGTATGGGTAGATCACATTTTGTTTATTCATTCATTAATCAAGGGACACTTGGATCACTCCCACTTTTTGGCAAATATTGTGAGTAATGGGTATATAAATATTACCTTGAGACCTTGCTTTCAATCGTCTTGGATAGATACCTAGAAATGGAATTGCTGGACCATATGGTGATTCTATGGTTAATTTTTTGAATAACTGTCTTACCATTAAACACTATTTTTTTTCAACCACTGCTCTTTCCCTGTCCACTCTCTGGCCTCTCCCGTGGCAGGCTCTGGGATTTTGCTCACAGACAGACCTGTAGCTGCTGACAACTAGGATGTGTTTACCCTAATGAGCTCGAATCGGATGGCCTGGGGTGAGCCTCTGCTCCTTTGCATGCACGAGCCACAGCTCGCTAGGACATTGATGATGGACATCATTGATTTGCATCCTCATGCCTAAGCTGCAACTGGAGTTTTCCTCACATGTTTAATGCCAATGAGCCAGCCCACAGTAGGGTAAATAAGATCCTTTGCCATACCTGGGGTGGAAAACCAGTCTTAGGACCAGTCACCCAACTATTTCTTGCCACATCCCTGAAAAAAATAAATGTTTTGTTTAAAGCAATCAAATTTTTCTTCCACTGCAAGGATACACTTAGGTACCTGAAAGGTCTATTACTAATGTGCGTTTATTTCTAAATTAAAATGGTATCTTGATGATGTGATATTTCAGTACTTCAGTTCCCCAAAGGCAGGAATGAAGCAGCCAAACTGAGTTGCTGAATCACTCGGTCTTTTGTCCCTGTGGCCGGGAGGCCAGAACAGGCAGAGGTTACAATCTGCAGTCAACAAAGAGCATTTAGACTCTTGTTTTAGAAATGAGTGACTCATCTTTGGGTCATTTTCTTGTCTCTCTCTCCTCTCTTCCCTCTCCCCTAACCACGAGGAAGCTGCAGGCGACACACTTAACTCTTCTTGATCTCAATGCACAAAGAGCACAAATGTTACTGATCTCCAAACCTGACTTCCTGTTATTAAGGAGGACATCCTACAATTTAACAGAGTAAGATTTCTAAGCAAAGCAGAAATAAAATGATTTCAGAGTTTGCTTCCCACCTACAATTAACTAGGTCACAGCTGTAAAGGAAGAGGAAAAAAATTAAATCACTAAAGGCAGGAGCTCTTGGTGTCATTTGCTGCTCAAAAATAAATACTTGAGTTCTTTTTTTTTTTGAAAGAAGCTCTATAAACCTACCAGAAACAAGCACATTTGAGACAGGACAGAAAATGAAAAAAAAAAAATCTGATCATCCAATAGGCAAAAACTGGTATCTTGGGTCTGTTCACTTAGTATTTGCACAAAACAGAGGGAAATGGAATGTTCTCCTTTATACACATAGGCTATGATGTGCCTTCAATTCATGCAGAGGACTTCTTTAGAGTTACGCACAACCCATAAAAATTGCAATTTGGTCATGCAAGGGTTACAGACTTTTAAAGGCCAGGGACTGCTTCAGGTGTGTGGGGCTTCCAAATTTGGAAAATGTGAAATTCTCATGGTGGACACTGACCTTGGCAGCATGTCAAGGGAGGAGAGCCTATTTGAGAGAGGATTTGATTTGAAACATCACGATATCCAAAGAAAGGGTACTTTTCAGAAAGGAACATCTCAAAGTACTATATCCCTTCCTTTTTCTCTTATGACTGACCCCCTGCACCATGGGGATTTCACTTCTCATTGCGTGGGCTGTGTAGTCACACTTGCCCAAACATTTGTATAAATAGTCAAGGTAAAGATAAGATATATAGTATTGGAACTGGCCCTCCCTGGTAGCCTAGGGGTTAAGTCTCAGTGCTATCACCTGTGTGGCCTGAGTTCGATGCCAGGGCCAGGGAGCTAACCCACATATAGTGCAGCAGGCCTCTCCTGTCTTGCTCACTGCTCCTCTTAGCAGTGTATTTCAGTAAATTTGTCTGTTCTACTCCCCACTCTGTCTCTGGTGATTCCTCTTCCCCACCCTGCACCTCTGGTCCCAGTTCTTATACACATAAATAAATAAATCTCAAAAAAAAAAAAAAAGAAGTGAAAGGACACTCACTCAGTGTCCTCCCTGAACTCCAGCATCAGCACTACTTGGGAGTCTGTCAGAAATGCAGATTTTCAGGCACTGCCCTGGATTTGCTGAAAAGGAATCTGCACTTGACAAGACCCTTAGGGGACCCCTTTATATACGGATGTTTGAGAAGCACTGCTTTAGAACATAACCCAGAAGAGGGATTTTCAATAACTTTTGTTTTCAGTATGAAATCTTTCCCCAAATGTAAACTTGGGTGGAAACAGAAGCATGACTTAGAAACAGAACTCCTTTGGGTGACACGAGTGGGGGATCTGAGTCTCCCCAGGCTCCTGGTAGTACCTCCCATCTCCAATATTGTTTGCCAAGAGGTTGCTTCTACTTCTGTAGGGGTGGCAAGGATCCCTAGTGTGTGTGCCCTTCTGCCTATAGGATTAAAGCCACAACTTTATCTTCTAAATGACACCTAAGCTCCGGCATTTTAGGGGTGTTCAAGCAAAATTAGATGATCTTTAATAATCGACTTTTTTTTAAAGATTTATGTATTTATGTATACAAGAATTAGGGTACAGGCCAGAGGTGTGGGGGGTGAGAGGACTCACCAGAAACAGAGTGGGAAGCAGAACAGGCAGATTGAGTGAAATACACTGCTGAGGGGAGCAGCAGGCGAGTCAGGAGAGGTCTGCTGTGCCATGTGGGTAGCTCCCTGGCCGGGGATCGAACTCGTGCTGCAGTGGCTGTGGACAGCTTCATGAGTTGCGTCTTAACCCCTTGTGCCACCAGGGAGGCCCTAAGAATCGACTTTAAAGCAAAATTATATGCAGAAGAAAGCTCAGAAGTTTTACAGGGGCAGAAATCAAAGAAAGCAGGGAGATAGCCTACTTAATATGAGTAGAAGACAAAAAAAAAGAGACAGAGAAATGAAAGTGCAGATAAAACAGAGGACACCAGTACATCTGAATTTCAGGTAAACAACATGAGGCACACTTATGCTAAAGAACTATTTGTTGTTTACCTGAAATTCAAATGTAATTGGGCATCCTGGATTTTTATTTGCTGAATCTGATAACCCCAGCTCTTCTCTCAAAAATACTTTTCTTAGTACCACGAGTCCCAAGAGTCTCACACCAATTTAGATCCCCAACAGATTCCTCCAGAAACTACCCTGGAGTTAGACTGCCTGGGTTCAAATGGATCTGCCAATGCTAGCTGTGTGACTCTGGGCAAATGGCTAAATCTCTCTGTTCTGTTTTCCTCTTCTACACTTGGTTTTATAAGCTGCCTCACAGGGCTGCCTGGGGATTAGAGAAAATGCGTTGTGCAATGTAAACCCATTGAATAAGTGTGCTTTGCACTATTGTCTTTCAAGTCAAAGTCTGCTGGGTCTCAGCAACTTCCTTTCTGTCTGCATTTGCTCCTGGACATTTCCTTGGAAACCTGACATCAATCTGGAGAGGGTGGTCAGGGGAGAAGAGGACGTGGTGTCTGCAAAACCACAGAGGCGTGCGCTCCATTCCTGTCCCCGTGTGCTGGCCTGGTGTGTCCTTCTGGCCAGTGCATTTCCTGCCTCCCTCTCCCAGGGGGCTGTGTCTGGGATGTGCTAGGAATGGAGGGAGGAAAATGTGTTACTTGATATTTGTTCCTTGACCCTGGCTGACCCAGTCAATTCACTCCAGGATGGAAGTGAAGCTCATTTGGGAGGACTTTCTCGGCCCAAGCTTCTTGACCTTCTATCTTTGTAATCACGGAGCAAGCTCTTGCATCCTACACTATTAGCTGAGCAACAGCCTTCCATAGGCAGGCAGGGTGGCCAAACCCTAGGACAGTGGCGTCCTATGTTTCACAGAACTCACAAAGCTGTTTAGACGGGAGCTAGCATTCGGGGCATGTTATATCTTCCTACCTGGCTAAATTTCACTTACCATCGAAGCCTCCTAGTTTCTCAGCTTTTGCTTTTGCTTTCCATGAACTCCAAGATTAGAGACTTAATTCTGGTAATGTACTGTTTTTAAACATTAAACAATTAAAACCAGGAAGCCAAGGTATGGGGTACGTGGGGCTCCAAGACCCCCTGAAGGACATATTGGATCCAGGTTCCGTGGTGGATTCTGAGCCAAAATCCCTAATGGAATTGAACAATTATTCTGAAACTGCTGTCTGGAGGCGGTGGTTTCCCTAAAACAGTGTTCTTGGCTTTCCTACTCTTCTTGGCACTGGCCCATCGCCTGTAGCAGCAAATCTTTCCCAGGAAGGTATTGTTATTTGTGCATCTGATAGTTTATAGCACAGCACACTGACAGCAAAATTTAAAAAGGAAGTACGGGGTGAAAGGACAAAACGAGGCTTTCCACATCCTGGTGGGAACTGGAGAGCAGAAACCCCTCTTTTTTGGCCCTCAGATTAGCGAGTTAGGAATTTATAGGAAAGTCATTCTCAGGCCAAGTTATATCAAGGGCAGGCATTCGACACAGATTCAGAATCTTCTGATCCTCCACTGGGATACCTTCTCTAATGCGTTCCCAGGAACAGCCCTGTGGCTGTCACCAAAGGGCTGCCCTAAGTCACCTGGTGCCCACAGCACACAATGGTGTGAAATGGAGTGGCTCTGTTTTGACAAGGTGGGACATTCCAAATGAATTCATTCCCTTCTGGGAAAAAGAACTGCCTGTTGAGAGAGTGATGTTCTCATGGCTCAATTTACCTTGGAGCATCTCTGATATACCTGTTGGGATCGCTAATTCTGCCAAAAGAAGAGAAGTAGTGTACTGTGTTCTATTTCTTACTTTCAATCGACTGTGTTTCCATTGTGTTGGTTTTCCCGAGAGAAACTGACACAAACAGAAGCAAATGTTATAGGATTCCATGTTGCTTGCAGAGGAGCTGATTTTATGCACATAAATATGTACATGAGTAATAAGGGTAAGCTAGGAAGTAAGGCTAATATGAAGCAGAGAAAGGTTAAAGGATATGTGAGATAATTAAACAGTTAGCAAGAATGAACAAGCGAACAAGCTAGCCCCCAATTATAGCTCTGAGTTTCCTGGCAGCAAAGGTGAAAAAAAGAGATGAGCACATTGAAATCACATACTCCTTATGATTTCCTAAGAGAAATTAACAGGGTGGCATTTATACAAGGAATATGGAATAACATAAGGAACAATATTTTAACTGTCACTTAAAAGGTCTCAGAAGTATTTCTGCAGATGATTCTGCAAGGCAATATCTTATCTACTCTCTCCCTACCCACTGCCCAGGCTGTGCCAAGATATGCCTACAGCTATGTTAGTGGCTCCTGATATTCTTCCAGACTCTTCCTCCTGCCTTCTGTTTCAAATTGAGTTCTTTTACTCTAATTTCTCTGGTCTTCATCTGGCTGTTTCATTCCAGATTTCTCCATCTCTAACACTGTCAGACTCATGACCCATTAGCCTGTCTTTTGGGCTTGTTTTGGGGACCATTGATGCCAATAAACTCTCATGCTTCACTTTGGTTTATACTCTGTAAATCCTGCTCACACCACCCCAAATCCTGCCTAAATCCTAGGTTTCTTGGCCCCATTACAGGCCCAGAACGGGTTTCTGCATGTCTGAAAAGGCACCCGAAACATAAGCCCTCAATAAAGATGAATTAAATTTTAAATCAATGAAATAATCTCTGAGGGAGTGGAGAAAATATGGTCTAGGTATATTGATATTTGATTATATAACTTTATAAGGATAAAGTATAAAGGGATTAAAGTAATGAATAACTAACATGTCCATTGATCTGTTTCTCTTGGGTGTCACACATCCCTCAGAAGTAATGGCTAAATTGGAGGAGTCACTCGATTTATACTTGCATTATTTGGAAACAGGCAGAAATGAAGATATCCTGAGATTAAAGTGAAAGAGAGAAATTTCTGCTGCGGATGTGACAAGTGAGAGCAGCTGATCAGAGGTGTGACTTGTATTCTCCCCAGCTGGAGACAGTTTTTTGACACCCTGGTAAGATCAAGCGTTCCTATGGGTTGAGCCAATGCTGTTTATCAGAAAAGGAAAAGTGAATTCATTCAAGTTCTTGCACAAGGACTTGGGTGTGACCCCAAAATTCTCCTCCATCTAGCATAAAGGAGATGATTTAAAATTAAAAAGTTTTAGTTCAGCAGTTACCAGTCAACTATCTTGATCATAAAGGAACTTCATTTTGTTCTTTGTGCTACCTCTGGTTATGAGTAGAACTTATATTGCTGGTCTGTAAATATGAGTTAGCAGTAAAGATACCTCTGGCTGGTGGACTTAATGCTTTATTGGGTGAAATTATTCAATGCATTCCACTTTTACACCAGGGAGCATCTCCCCTAAGGAAAAGAATGTGGCTGAGGCTGAGCTGCCCTATCAGGCAATAATTAGACTATAGGTTCAACTGCTGCTAAAGTTCTATTTCTTTTTTTTTTTTAAAGATTTGTTTATTTATGCATACAAAAACGGGGTTACAGGCCAGAGGTATGGGAGGGTGAGAAGATTCACCAGAGATAGAGTGGGGAACAGAACAGGCAGACTGACTGAAATACACTGCTGAAGGCAGCAGTGGGCAAGTCAGGAGAGGTCTGCTGTGCTATGTGGGTAGCTGCCATGCTAGCTGGGGATCGAACTCATGCTGCAGCTGCTGTGGACAGCTTCACAGGTTGTGTCTTAACCCCTTGTGCCAACAGGGAGGCCCATAAAGTTCTATTCCTTTTGCAAGGTAATAAAACCATGCTAAGCTAAGAGGATGCTGTCTTCCTACTTTCTATAGCTGGAGGACATGCATTGAATTTATGTAAATGTATTTCAAAATTTGCATTTGACCTGTCAAAAGAGTTTTTTTTTTTTAATTCTGATTTAGCAGTAGGATTATTACACCAGCTGGAGGGCCTGAGGATCTATTCCAAGATTAGGGTTTGTGTGTGCGCACGTGGGCACGTGTGTGTGTGTGTGTGTGTGTGTGTGGTTATTTTATTTTATTTTTTGTATTTCAATGTCTGCTTTATATTAAGTGAGAGACAGGAGAGACTACATAGATATTTGGAGTAGGATGGCACTCATTTTATTGTAGATGTTGAAAACTGACATTTTGTGGGCTAGCAAACATGTTTGGTTTGGCATGTAATATTTATCGTTAAGCTTGGATTAGTTGGCAGCATATAAAAATTAAGATATTTCATCTCTCTCCAACACACTTGTTACATGTATATATATTTCCTTAATTAAATGAAAATTGCACAAATATTTTCTTTTGAAAAATCAGAAGATCTGGGAACACAAGCCCCAGTTTACCATGTTCTAGCTGAGTAGTAGCTGCTCCATTTATTTGCTAAGATAGGGTGTCCCTTATTTGTAATGTATCACTTTCCTCATTGTTTTACATTTATGTGACCTGCCTGACTCCCATAGGCATTTGAGTTATAATGCCTAGATGGGGCCCTATTTTATAAGGTGATAGAATTCACAGAGGCAGTCCAGGGTTAAGATGGAGGATTAGATCTTAACGGTACAATAGGAGACAGATAATAAACTTTTGAAATGGCCAAGTTTTGACTTGTGGGTCTCATAAGAAGCAGGAGAAGTATTGGCCTTCACAGTCATATTCTAAGACACATTATATAGGTTTCTCTCATGCTGCCTTAAGGTCATTTTGTCAGAGGGACAGTGAGGAACAAACTCGGAGCCAGTGAATGATATCCTGAACTAACTCTACCCCCATTTCCAGGCAGATAAGATCTTGACCTTGGACTACAATTCCAGCATGCCATGAATGGGGCTAAAACGTGGGCAGCTGGGGAAGAGGAAGGAGTGAGATGGATATATAAACTGAGGTAGAATGAAGGTGGAAAGAGAACACATGTAAAAAGAGACACATGGGTGTGGAGAGGCTGCTCCTGGTCCTTTGTCCTGGCAGCTTTAGTATTTTGGCAGAGATAACGGCAGTCATTATCTCGACCTCACGGTGGATTACATGGTACATTTTGAATTCCAGGTCTCTCCTGTCTCAGCTCTCTGGGACCTAACCTCTTTCTTGTGGTTCCTGCTGGCATGTGAATTGGACTTGTTCTGGTGCTTTTGGGCCTCAGCCTCCATGCTTTGGTCTGAGCCTGTTTGGCTGGGCATTTGCCCGTGAAGGGATAGGTAATTTCAGTTTGATTGGGAGACTATTATTTGAAATCCTTTCTCTCTCTCCACCAATTGAAGATCTTTGAGTGCAATAAAAGTCTGCTTTCTTTGCCTGTGTGCATGTGGATGGTTGGACCCTTTTGGAAAGGGCATACTGGGATTTCCCCCTCAACAGTCTGGGGTCCCTGAGTTCACTTTGGTCAGGCAGTTTTAATTTGACTGAAGAACAAGTCATAAAGTCCTGAAGATACTTTTGTTTGCTCTAGACTTGTCGATCTTGTACTGCTCAGAAGAGGCCACAGGACAAGCCCAGTGCTGGGGCCCAGCAGAATAACAGGGGGCCCTCTCCTCCCTTCAGTACTAAGATGGCATCTTAATAAAAGATTCTAAACCCTGGTGCTCACAATGCTGCCCACGTGGGTGGGCTTGGTCATGCACCATGTCTGTGTCAAAGCAAAGATGTCACCGCACACCTGCAGAGGAAGAGCTTTCTCAGAGCACTGGAGGTTGTCCACGCCCAGACTCACTAATTCTGCTTTGGAAATGAAATAGGCTCATTCACCATCAACAGCCCAGAATTGTGGGAAAGATTCACAACACGTCTACTTTCAAAACTTCTTTCACTGTGTGAATATGAAGTATCAGAAGCACTTTCCCAGCTGGAATGAAAATGAAAGGGGATGATGAAGGGGAACTATGCATTCTGTAACTGGGCAAACAGTCTCTATTTTCCTTAATAAAATACCTTTTGTTTTCGGGATCTACAGAAAGGCTTATGTTGAAATTGCTAAATGCTGTTACTTTCCTTCTACTCAACTGGCAGATATGAGCAAGATTTTCTTCTATAAAACTCTATGAAGATTCTATAAACGTGATGTCGCAGCCATGATTTCTTTCAGTTCAATTAAGATCCATTTGCTTTTACAGAATATGTCTGAGTTACTAAATTCAGAGTTCAAATTAGGACTTGCTCATTTTAGGCTTTTGGTGGCTGGCTCAACCCTAAATTATACCTTCTAAATATATCCTAGGATTTGCCTGGGTTACCAAGCCCTGACACATGATTATGTTAACCCATTAAATTTTCTTTTTTCAGAGGTAAGACAAAGGAAAACAAAGGAAGATTTTTTTTTTCAGCTAGATCTTAGGAAACTAAGGCTTAGGGGTGGAGTGCTGACTTTTGACACAGATGAAAACATAAGATACTGGAATCTGTTGTTCATCTTCTCTCTTGTCTTTTTAAATTTTTTTTTTTGATCTAGAAGAGCTCTAATGGACAATTTTAGTTCCACTTTCTGATAAAGAGCTTTTGGGGGAGGTTGTTTAAAACAGGAACACTTTCTGGAGTACAACTGAGAAATGGTCTCTGTTGACTTTTTTCTTAAACTTGGGTTGAGAAAAATTATTTGAGAGCTTATCTGTTTTTAGCTGCATTATTTCCTGGAATTAGGTGATTCTGATCCATGCAGTTTGCACACAGTTTTTCCATAACATGGCAATAAGGTGATTTTACTTGACTATCAGTAGCATTTGACAGTCCAGCATTCCCTTCTGAAAATGTAGACTCTTCAACTCTCTTTCCACCTCCCTGGCTGCTTTTTATTAGTCTTCTTTGCTGGTTGGTTCCTCCCCACAGAGCTGATCTTTAAATTTTCGAGTGACCTTGCTCTAGTCTTTGACATTCCTTTATGCCTAGCCACACATGTCCCCTAGAGGATGTACCTAGCCCTGTGGCATTCAACCCTGTCATCCAGTGGTATAATGTAAATGTTTAACCATTGACTCTCTAGAGAAAGAAAATCCATGATCTGTAATGTTTACCAATTTCCCTGGTGTAAATTCTCCTACCATGGTCCATTTCAAGTGCCCAACATGTGGTCACCAACCATGGAGTTGGGAAGAGATGCACATAATCCACAGTCCATCACATCCCTGATGATATCCACATTTGTACTTTCAGTACAGACATCTTGCCTAAACACAATATCTGCTTTTTAATGTCCTCCATTTGAATTTTTAATTATCACCTCAAGTTTAACACATCCAAATAGAACTATTCATCTCCTTGCCTCTGCCATCACCACCACCAGCTTTTCCTGCAGGATTCCTATGAGAGTGAGTGTCTATTCCATTCTACAGCTAATTCCTGACTCCTCTCTCCCTCTCTCACTCTCCAAGGAAGTCATCAGCCAATTCTACCAACTTTATTTTGTAGATAAATCCAGAATTCATTCATTGTTTACCACCTCCCAAGTATCACCTGGTTTGAACCATCATCATCGCTCATCAAGATTATCACACTGATGACTGAATGAGGCTCCCCATTCCACCTAGTTCTCTGCCAACCTGGCATCTGTCAGCAGATGCCATTCTTAACAAGTGATCTTCTACTGTTTCAGTCCAAGTAAAATCCAAAAGTCCTCATCGTGGCCAACATCATGGCCTCTGTCTTCTGGGGTCCTGATACCTCTCTGATAGCTGCTTTTCTCTACTCATCCCATCCCCTCACTCTGCCCCAGTTCCAGCTACCTCCTCGATGTTCCTTAGGTCCATCAGTTATGCTCTACCACCTAACTGCAATTTCCTTTGCCTGGGATATTCTTTCCCCAGATGATAGTGGACTTGCCCCCTTGCTCCTTTATGTCTCTGCTTAAATATCATCTTAAGGGAGAGTCACATTAGATAAAAACGCAGTACACCCCATCTCTCCTCACTCCTTACCCTGCTTTTTCTTTAGAGATCTTATCATCACTTAACATATTACTTATTCATGAAAACAGATGTCCCCTGGGCCTAGAACACAGTCTGACATATGTAGGTGTTAAATAAAAACTGGTGGAACTAATAAATAAGGTGTAGCGTCCTTGATATTATATCCCCAGGGGTATTTATATTCTGAGACTGCTTTTGTTTGATTGAACTTGGACCACATTTTCTAGAAGTGATCAATATATGTTTAAGTCAGACTCATTTTCCTCATTGTTCCAATGGAGGGGTTGGAGGGACCATATGGAAATAATCTGTGTGGAAATGTGACTTGGCATTTCTGTTAAAGGTCAGTAAGCAGCGAAGGAAAATGATCAGAGGCAAATTACAGACTATCTCAAATATCCACACACAGTTTCTGATTGGGAAGGAAAAGGACTCCCATACTCAAAGGCATTCATTGTATAGTAGGATTTCAAGCAGTTTTTCATGAGCAAGTTCTCTACCAAGAAAAAAGCAAGCATCCTAAATTGAGTCACTTTGTTATGACTGATAATGCCATGAACATATTTATTTGCATAAGAAAGGCAGTCACTTTGCAGCATTATCCTTTGGTGAACATTTCTGTTTGATCAAAAGTTTGAGTTTATGACCAGAAGGCTTTCTTCTTATTCATCTATTCACATTCATTCAGTAAACATTTATCCTCCCAATTATATGAGCCAGGCACTGTTGTAGACTCTGAGGTTCAGTGGAAAGACTGTCCAAGTCCTTTGATATAGTTAGTTATTGAGTGGTCAGACAGAGAACAGAAAAAAGAATGAAAAATCCATAGATGTGGTTCATTCATTCCCAGAACTGAAAGCAAATAAGTATCCATGCCTAATTTCTTCTTTGTTTATCTTTTGTATGTAAGATAATATTGTTCTCAGAGGCACATCAATAAATCAATACAAATAAAAGTGGATTATTTTTAACTCTGTGTTCAAAGAAACTCTCATGTTACACAGGTAGAGAGAAATCACATCTCTAGACCAATTTATAAGAGATCTGCTTTTAAAACACCTATGAAAAGAGTTCTAAGAATACATGATTGATTTTTTTTTTAACATAGTTATCAAGACAAGATGTAAGACACTCCAAAGGGTCTTTGCCCAGTGGAGAAGAATTATGCAAGAGCAGCTGGACTGGGTGTTTCTGATATCAAATTGCCTGGGAGACAGTCCTGCATGACACTAGATTCTGTGACTTCAGAAATCTGTTCAACATCCAGAAAGTGGCCTTAAAGTCCTGGGCTCTTCATAGGATACCTTGGAATATGGACCAAAATCCAAGGAGGTGACTTTTTTTTTTTTTTTCTGTTACAAATGACACTTGACTAAAATTCAACATAATCAAATCAGTTTTTTCTTTTTTTAGGTGAAGATACCACAATGCTTGAGAAAGCTGATTTCCTTAAGCTAACATCTTGCCTAGATGATCCAATCTTACTTGGAGTAGTTTCTCGGGATGGCTGTGCCTTAGAATTACCTGGGGTTTGAATACTCATGCCTAGCTCCCCTCTCCAGATATGCTAATAACCATGGTTATGGACACTGGGAATTTTAGAGCTTCTCAGGGTGCTTCCAATGTGAAGCCAGGGTTAAGAAATGCTGCTTTGGGGTGAGTTGGCATTTGACCTATGACACTGGTGAGGATACTAAGGAGTTGGGATTTGGGGATGAGTGGCCTAAAGAATGAAACCATGGCCTGGTTTCTTGCTGAGCTTGGTAGCCACAGTTTGCTGTTTCTGACCATTTGAAAAGTGCCTGCTGTCCACACCAGTGTGAGGGTTGAAAGTTATGGAGTGGCGCTCATAGAGACACTCATTCTATCCCAGCACGGAGCTGCTATGCAATCTCATTCAGCCAGTGTGATTGTTTTAACATTACTGTTTCTGGATTTCTTTTTTAAAAATTTAAATAATTAGGGCCTCCCTGGTGGCTCAGCGGTTGAGCACTGGGCTGCGAAGCTGCCCGCAGCCTCTGCAGAGCCGGTTTGATCCCAGGCCGCTGGCGAGGGTCCCACATGGCACATGGCGCGAAGAACTCTCCTGCCGTGCCCACTGTTCCCCTCAGCAGTGTATTTTGTCAGTCTGCCTGTTCTGTTCCTCGCTCTGTCTCTAGTGAATCCTCTCACCCTCCCGTGCTTCTGACTGTACCCAGTGCTTGTATAAATAAATAAATAAATCCTTTAAAAAATTTAAATAATTTTAATCACCTTTTACTGAGGATTGTTTTCACTTAACATTTTAAGCTGATATAAGTTGTTATAAGAAATAAAATAAGTGTTGGGTCACCAGTCTGAATCACTTAAAATTGCAAGGGACTGAGCAAGCTGGGGAGAATGGCCTTCAAAGCAGCCTGAGAAACTGAAGATTGGTGTCTCTGATCGTCCATGTCTTTCTTCTCCAGAGAGGTGTGTATTTATTGAAGGAACAAGACCTTATGCAGGATGAGGGAGTTGGATAATAATATGTATGAGTACACTGATCTGTCTGAACAGTTTCTTGGCTGTCTGCTTTCAATGGTAATAAATATCCACTAAAAGCCGTCTGCTCTGTGTGTTTTTGGTAAAGTCTCACACTTCCCTCCCTGCATGAATACATTCAGAATGTAAGCACCACGCATTCGACTATAGAGACTCTGTTGTAGTCTGAATTCTTAAGTTATGCAGCTTAGCAGCTGTGATAATGTAATGGTTTGCAAAATAATAGACTGGCAATACGTCAACCTGGAATAACACATCAAATAATGAATAATGTGGGTGCAAGAAGGTTTAATTTATACTGCGTTAAAAATACTGCTCCAGAAATATCACACCATTTCAGTCTTTCCAAGACAAAAAACCCCTTTCACTTAGATAGTCAAATAATTGTGGTAAAAGGCAATGCTTTCTTCTTTTTTTTTTTTCCTTCATTAAAAATGTCGAATGTACATTACTCCATGAAAAGGCATACACTCTGAGTCTGGGTTGGTTGTTCACTTACATACTTTGTTGTACTTCAAGATACACAGGGCATGGTCTCAGAGTTCAAAATAAATAGAAGAGCACTGCTCCTTTCAGCAGATTCATTAACAGTAAGAGTGAACACCTTTTTTTTTTTTACCAACAATAACGGGATTGTGGTGATTTGAAAGGTGGTTTCTGTTTATGTCTTAATTCAGATCCTCTTTCCCAAGGATTTTCTCACTGGTGCAAGTTTCAAAAAAATTTTGGATTTAATTCATTTTCTCATCTCTCTAGTTTTTAATATTTATTGAGCTCCTGTTACAAATTAGGGTCCAAGATGAGTCCTCAGTCCTCAAGGAGCTTGTTAGGATGTAGAGGATTGACAGGACAGAGGACATTCAGCGTGATTTGTGCTACAGGGAAATGCAGATTGCTATGGGAGACTGAAGGCAGAATACTTATTTGGACTTGGAGTGGAAAAGCAGTATCTAGAAAGGATTCCCATAGGTTGTTAGTCTTAGGTTGAAGGGTATTAATGGGAAGTTAAGGAGTTGGAGAGAAGAGGTAGTATCAGGCTAACAAAAGCATGTACAAAGGCCCTGAGGCAAGGGAGAGCATGATACAGGTTTCCCCTATTATCCAAAAGTAGAATGTCCCTATTTGGTAGGTTTTTAGAGGAGTCTGGGGAAACTAATACCATTCATTTATATGGAAAAAAAATTGAGCATTCAAAACCCAAAAAATACCTTATCAAATCATGTCAAATAAGAAGCTTCTACTTTTGGATAGCAGGGGAAACCTGTAGTCTGGGGAATTGCAAACATGTTCAAGAAGGTGGGAGTGTCACATACCCAGGGTAGGTGTAGGGAGAGATGAGCCAAAAGAAATAAGCAGGGCTTATTTCTTACACATTTGTACTATCTTCAGCCAGGATTTTAGACTTAAGGGTTTTAAATAGACAAGTGACACAATCACACCTATGTTTTAGAAAGATCACAGAGGCTAAAGCACAGGGCTTAGAACAAATTGTCAACCATTGGAAAGGACAGATGATATGGTACCTGAACCACAAAATAGGGAGGATGGGGGAACTGCATGTGGAGCTGTTCTGGGGATACAACTGGCAGCACAGGGGGACTGACTGGAAGGGGGAGGCCAAGGAAAGGGAGGTGGCAGGGAAGATGCCTAGATTTTAGCTAGGGTGTCGAGGTAGCCAGTGGTACTGGATGGGGGAGCAGGAATGTGGGTAAGATGGTGAATAACGATTTGGACATGTTGCATTTGAAGTGCTGAGACATTCAGGAGAATAGACATGTCCAGCCCACGCTGGGTTTTGGGGGTAGGCATGGTAGAAAAGAGGATACATTACGGGGGGATAGGCACCCTCAACAAATAGACATGCAACACAACAAGAGCTGGACCACATAAAGTTTTACCCACCTATTCCTAGGTCTTAGATCAATAAAGGTAATCTCCAACTTGAACCATGTTCTCGTATTTGTAGGGTTTTTGTATGATAGGCGTATTCCCTCAGCCCAAAGCAGACTCTCAGAAAGAACGCCCACCTTCGCTCTTTCCTTAACTCATTTATGTGTCTTATTTCTTAAATTTGTTAGAAATATCTAGACTTGAATAAATTTATAGAATTATCTAGACTTGAATAAATTTAGTTACTTGGCATTTGTGTGCAGTGAATTTGAAACACTTCATTTTGCAAGTGTTGCACATCAAAAGGCAAGCTATCACCAGGAAACAGTGTCTGCCTTGGCATTATCAGGTGATTATTCCCACAGGCTCTCTCTGGGCCACAGCGAGGTGTGACAAGAGGTGTGTAAAGGGCCATCAGCTATTGAAAAAATAAGCCAAGTGTTCCTGCGCTTGAAAATAGGTAAACTTAAGAAAATATGTCTGTCACATGCCAGATATTAAGTCCTTAAGTACATTATCTCTAATCTTTAAACAACACCCGCAAGGGTAGATGGGGCAAATGAATAAACCGAGGTTGAGAAAGCCTGTGTCACTTTGCCAATGTCACAAACTAGTAAACGGTGGGATCCTGTTTCTTGGGACAGTGTGGGCGGGAGTATCCCTAATCTCTCCTATATTACAAATACAGCATTCTATAGTTCTTTTATTTATTCTGCCCTCCCCAGCACAGTGATGGGATCCTTGCAGTTGGTAAAAACTGCAAGGGATACTCCCTTGCAGGGATACTCCCTTGCAGGGATACTTAGGGATACTCCTGCCTTCATTTATATAAATGAAATGATTAGAATTTCTTCCATAGAATAAGTAACAAAGACAATTTAGGTGCTGCCAGAGGCAGTCAGATGGCTGGAGAAGGTAGGGTGTAGCACCCACACTGTCCCAAGAAACAGGGTCCCATTGTTTACTAGTTTGTGACATTTACTAGATCTAAGCGCAAGATCTGGCATTGGGATTTGTAGGATGTCTAAGTAGCATAATTAAAAGGTGCATTACTTTAACTTTGTGGCAATTGGAAAACAAAAGCAATTGTTTACCCTGGACAGCTAAGGGCACAGGACAGGCTGTGCCCTAGAAATCATCAACAGTCCTCCATGGTCATTAGCATCTCTGCTTTGTAAGTCTTTGCTATTTCCTGTCATGTGAAGTACGGGTGACACGTTGGTCATAACCCTTTTCTCAGGGCCGGGCTGCAATGTCAAAGCTCCCCCAGAGAGCAAAGGTAATGAAACAGAGGTCCCCTGCCAGTCCCCGGATTTAGGTCCTGCTCTGTTGTTAATTATATGCCTCTAGAGTGAAGATTAAAATTCTCCATACCATGCTGTCCCTGTTTATGCAGGACAAGGGTAATGACCCCCATTCACTGTGTCTCATTAGCAACCCAGGATCATAAAGTGAGGCAATGGATATGAAAGTGCATTGGAGTAAAGGTGTCAGAGAAATGTGAGGTCTTCACATCATTAAAGACTGGGAGACAACAGAAGCCAACTGGAATGTCTGTCATCCTCTAGGCCACCAGTGTAACTAAAAGAACGTTGTTGCTTTTAATCAAGGGAGTCCCAAGAAAAGAGCCCTGGTTCTCTTGTCTGCCCTTTGAGCAGATGCCATTACTCACCTTCCCTGCCTTCCTTTTATATAAATGTATGACTCTGATTCTGAAAATTGTCATAAAATCTGCAACAGTAGAAAATGCCCAATTGGAACTGACATGACATCCTATATTCCAATTAGTCTCGCTCTCCCTCACAGTGGAGCATGGCATGGCAGGCACAGGAGTGCCAGTGCAACCTCATGACTAGTGCCTTATCAGCCCCATCTCTGTCCATACAGCCATGGAGATTAACGGGACGTCTCTCGTGCCAATGATGGGCATGCATCTTTGACGGGCCCAAAGGTTTCAGAACAGCCTATTCAACCCTAATGTGTGCCCAGGGACAAAAAGGAGGTCTGTGTGTTTTGGATACAAATCTACATCAATATATGCAACAAGAGACATGTTTTATATAGGACACTGCATTCATGCATTGTATTCAGCGTTTCTTAAATTGGTAAACACTGAATCACAGACATGGTAACTGAATACATCTATATTTATTAAAATTACATGATTTATTGAACTTACATGATTTATCTGGAGCATCTCCTGGCTAACTAGAGGTTACCAAGTTACTATTGATTTTTGTTGCCTATACACAGGATGTATTAGTGCAACTCTAGGGTAAGAAATTTACATTTCCAAGTGAGCTTTTGTGAATAGAGCAGGTTATGTAAATTTAGTAACCATATAGATGAAAAAATTTTCACCATTACTTAAAATCACATACAATAAAAGTCTGATAACTATTTAAATTTTGCTGTAACTGTGGGTCCTCTGCCCTAAAGCTCCCAGCATAAAGGGAACACACAGTAGGCACTTAATACATATTAGGTTATGCTCCTGATATTGAGCATAGGAAATACATTTCAAAATAAGGACCCATACACACCCAGAAAAGAAAGCTAAGTTTTTTTTATTATGCAAATGGCTGAAAAATGGGAATTCAACAAAAAGTCAGGAAATCAACTCCACCTGTACATTTAGATAGCCCCACATTATTTTTAAAACTTGAATTAAGTTTTTCTTACCTTACATACTGAGTATTCTTTCAGCATATAAGAAAGTCACTTGAATTGAACTGTTCCCCTTTCCAAGACTTGGCAAGTTGCTCATCTATCAAGAGAGCCTCTGGTGATGCCATTTGCTTTGAGAGGTCTTAGACTTCACCACTTAACCCAAGACATTTAAGTGGGGATTCATAGTTCACAGAGGGGTGATGAAAATAGTGGCTCTTGGGGTTTCTGAGACCCACATGACATGGGTATAGCTGTTATCCCCACACAAATGAGCCCAACATCCCCCCAACAACCAGCTTTGCATTAACCATAATCATATCCCAAACTGCCTTAGTCACCTGAGAGAAAGGCAAATCCTTATTATTGGATCATCTTTGCCAGGGGCTACCAGAAAGTAAGAGTGTTTTTCAGAAAATTAACAGAGTGATTTTGAAGCAAAATCCATAGTATTACAAAACCCCCAAATGATAGCAAGGTAGGAAAGCATTTGAAACAACATCATCATCCATAAAAAACAAGAGAGGGGCTTTTAATCAACTGACTGAATAATTTAAACCCTCAAAGCATCAAAGCCCCTTAACATTATCATCGCCTCCTTTGAAGACAGTGTCACTCAGCAGAAGAAATTCACACTCTGCTCTAATGAATCTGTTTCACCAAAGGGAAAAGAAAACAGATTCTGCAGCCCGATGTTTTCTCAGCAAGCACTCACCTTTTCCATATCCATTCCCCCATATTTTATCTTTAGTAACTCCCCCCACCCCACCAAGTGCACAGTGGACATAAATATCTACTCTGAATTTTTCATCATTATCTGTTAAGAGAAAAATTGCATATGACATACTATTCTATAGCCCCAAGAATTTGATTTTTTTCAGGAAAACAGGAATACCGGGGGATGCATGTGTCGTGAAAACACACATCTCCCTTTCTTTGGAGCAATTGCCAGGGTGGGGAGGGGAAGGTTACAAACAGTCCGCCACGTAGCTCACCCTCTCCACGCTGCGTCTTCTCAGAGATCCATAAGGAATTTTCAGTAAAAGTCTCTGGGTTCTATTCGGAGCCACTGCAGCCTGAACCACCATGATGTAGAGCCGTGTGTGAGTGTGTGTGAGAGAGAGAGAATGTGTGTGTGTGTGTGTGTGTGTGTGTGTGTGTTTGCTTAGCAAAGGGAGAGAGGGAGGCTGCCTCAAAAACTAAGTTATGGTCTCCTGGAGGTTTCCTGAATATCAAATAACTGAAAGAGTTTTCTTTCAACCATATGAGTCAAGATGTGGTCTGTTGTGAAGTGGGGGATGGGGAAAAAGAAAAACCTTCCAAGTTCCCCAACTTCGGCGTGCCTTCAGCTCCCTCCTCTGCCCCCGTGTGTCTGTTCCTCAGTGAGAGTGCATGTCCCAGAAGTACGCAAGTGACACTTCTGGGGAGAGTGATGCAGAAATGTCAACTTTGCCTCTGGTGGCTGCAGATGGTAACCAGGCCAGTTGTCTAATCAAAGCCCTATCAGACGCATTATTTATTCCATCACGTGACTCCAAAGCCCCTCGGCTGTATAGTAGGTCACATGTTCACCTTAAAAAGGCTATTTGGAATATCACCATCTGGTGCAGAGATTAATGTGAAATCCTACGTTCTGATTTCACTGTCTTCAGAACACAAGAAAAATATTTGAAGACCAGTGACATAACACACTAGGGACTTGGGGGATCTCTCTTCATACTCATAAATTATACGTATGACCCTGAGCATATCTGCTTTATTCCTTCCTGCTTACCAAGGCACAGAAAAGAAATGAATGCATACAATTAATTCTATACGTGAATACCATCCGCAGAGAAAGTGCAAGAGAAGAGAAGGAAAAAATGTTTGCACCACATGATTCAGATGAATCAAATCAAATATACCAGACAGACTTGCATTTGGCACCTCCTATTTAAATGTTTGTGTTACAGAACACTTATTTTTATGTGTGCCAGTAAATATGAAGGAGTTATGCTTGATTTTGCGAGGCTTTGAAAAGAGCTGTCTAAATGCACATTTATCCATCCCATTTGCCTATTTTCTGCTTATCACTTTACTTAATTCCAGATCAGATAACCTTCCCAGATGAAGACGAAATCTAAAAAGTTTTAGATTTCTGTAATATTTTGTCTAGCTGTGTGCTCCTCCCCATCTCATCTCCTCCCTAAATCTGTTTACTCCTGTTGCAGAGAAAATTACTGTAAAGAAAAACAAGTAAAGGGCTTCCAGGACTGGAGGTGTTTTAGTTTTATTCTTTTTACTATTTCCTACATCTCCTGCTTCTCTTTGTTCTGGGTCTCTTGAAAGGGCTGACCATTTCCTTCGTAGTAACCCCAGGCTTTGTGAAGGGAGCCTGATATCACTCATAGGCTTTGTGAACCAGCTTTCCTTTACTCTCTGCAGACCAGTTTATTAAAGACGATGGTAAAGAAAGTTCTGTTTATTCAGAGGGTCTCATAGGAAGTGGGGGTGGGGTGCAAAGGGAAGAACTGGCATTTTTACACTGCTAGAAAATGGATCAGGAAAGAGACTCTTAGAGGGGGGGTGGGTACTCGTGGGGTGGGTACTCGTGGGCTGTGGTGAGAGGATGGAAACGTGGGGCCGGTCACCCAACGCAGACACACATTAAGAGGCAGTTAAAGCAAGCATCAAGTTGATGTGGGAAATTCCAAATATATAACAATCGCGCTTTGTTCATAATCGGTTCCATATGTGTGGCTGGAGTTAGCGAGAGGGTGAGGGAGAAGGGCAGAGACAAGGAAAGATGGAAGACTGCTCAGTGGGACTTACAGAGGTCTTTGGTGAGGTGGTTTGGGCTTACAGATCTTCCCCCCAACCCCCACCCCGTCTTTCTTGCTTCCTTCCTGCACTGCAATCTTTCAAACTATTTTGGGGTGGATACAAATCTTGGAATGATCCCCAATTATTTGGCCAAATCAGTAGAATCTCTTTGCTTCATAAAAGCCCACTTGACTATGGAACGGTTTTGAACAAAGGACAGGCACATTTTCAAAACACTTATCTGGGATTTCTCCCGTCTAGTAGTTTCAGAGGCAGCAATGTATCCGACCAACTGAGAAGTCACTGTCTCTTTTCTGACCCAGGCAGGGCAAAGCCCCTGGGAGCTGAATTTATTTATATTTGACTAAATGCAACTTCCTGTTTCCCAGGGGTATTAATGAGTTTCACTGAAGAGCTTAAGGCTCATGGCATAGTTCAGATCATAAGGGACACTTTGATGAATGAAGTACAAATAAAACAAAAACATATGCATTTGATTAAGGTTAAAATACATACAGAGGAGAATGTTAATGGAAACAAAAATAACCCTAGGCCAGACTCCCACACTTTTAGCACCACACATTCCACCCCTTGGGCGGTGGGGAGCAGGGTAATTTCTCATATTGCTTTTGTTGCCTCCCCCCAGCTAACAGGGAGGCGTGGGAGAGGGGTCGGGAACCCTTCAGAGTCCCTAGAAGAGAAAAATAGGTGGCCACCTCCTCAAAGAGATTGGAAGGCTCTCAAAGGACTGCTTGTTCAAAACTCTTTCTGATCATCTTGTCTGTTTGCATCTATATATTTAAAATTAATTATTGAATCTAAAGTGTTTGTTTCCAGAAGGCCACTGTTACCATACAAATGCTTCTAGAGAGAGGACAGATACTTTGCAGGTATGGCCTGTGTAGGAGAGGTGAGGGGAAGAAATGTTTACTCGGTGCTTAGCAGTTGCCAGGCAATGTGCTAGAAAATTACCAAGGGCTGACTCCATGGCAGAAAAGAGTTTCATTATCCATGTTTTCCAGTTGGTGAAACGGGTTCAGAGAGGTTTAGTAAGTTGACCAAAGTCACACAGCCAGAACTGTGGTAGCGAAAAAAAATAAAGTGAATGTGTTAGATTTCAGGGCTTGGTCCATGATAACTCTCAACTGTCCAAGAAGATTTTATCAGATTACAGCAGTTTAGAAATCTGGAAAGGAGGGATATGCACGGGGTCATTCAGAGAAATGGCAAAAATTTTACTTTGAAAAAAGGCAGGAAATGGCATTAGATTGAGCTGTTTTAGAGTCTTGGGAGCTACTCTTTGGATATTCCTTAGGGCTAAGAGAAAATGATAGAGTGTGAAGAAGTTCACAGGAGCTGGGCAGGCAGCAGGTTACCAGAGGCTAGAACCAGGGTCACCTGGCAGAGGCTAGAAGCCTTTGCACTCAACCACTGCTGGGCCTGTTGGCAAAAGCCTGGTTGGGGGGAGGGGAATGTCCTGGCTTCTTCCTTCCTACTCTCTTCTAGTCTCCCACTAGCATCTTCCAAGCACTGGAGCCAGCCAGTTAACATGGAGCCATGGATATAATAAAGTAGGTAGGGGAGTGGGGAAGGAGGGGAAAAAATTGCCCAGGACCAGCACTGAAGGACCAGAGAAATTGGAAAAAAGGACTCAGAGTCTGTGAATTAGGAGGAACTGAGAGGGAACAGAAGGGCCGGAGGAAAACATTTGGAAAAGAGTATTACTGAGGAGAGAGTACATTTTTTTTTTTGCCAGGATACTGGGTGATGAGGTCCCCTGTGTTTCCAGGGACAGATGGGGCGGCTGCTACGGGATGGGTGCCAATGACCCTGTGGGAAGTGGGTGGGGAAGACACACTTCGGTTCTACAGTCCCTGAGGCTGCTGCTTTTGATGTCTTTTGGAACAGAGCACTCCAGGCTGGTGGGTGTCTTTTTTCTTTTGGTTTGTTTGTTTTGAACAATTCCTTCCGTCTCAGTGAAAATGTTTACATTCAAACTCCAGAATGAAAATGCATGGGCATGGAGTGACCCACATTTCAGGAAAATCAATGCCTTGACACACAAAGGCAAGATGCATCAAAGCAAATGGGTGTTTGGTCACAGACAGCAGGAGTTGAGGTGGGGTGTGTGGGGATTGCGGCCTATCAGAGACAGGGCATCTTACAGCACAGGAGAGACGGGAGCGGCAGCAGGGGAGGGAGGGTGTGCCTGGGGTCCGTGTGTGGGTACACGGGTACAATAGCTGACCTGCTAATCAAGCCATGGCCCCGCCAGTGCATGCTCAGAGCATGGGCAGGATGGGTGGTCCCCGAGAGAAGGCAGGACCCTGGCACAGAAACAGAGTAAGTCTCGAATACCGGGCCCCATTGTTTATCCTGTTCGCCCAGTGTCTGAAATGACCGTGAGTGAGGGAAGCCCCATGGTGCCCGAGGCCCACACGCCTGCATCTCTACCTCAGACCTGTAACTCCTGGCACTGAGTAACTTTGCTCACCCTGCTTCACGGCGCTCACAGGCTGGGTGCTAGAGAATGGGCCAAGGGCGGAAGGGCTTCGGCTGGGGGAGGAAACTGAAGGCACGCTGTGATGAGGGGTGCCAGGGTGAAGCCTGGGGGTCCGAGGTCAGCCTGTGCCAGGGCTGCGGGGAGCCTGGAGTCAGGGGCAAGGGGCAGTGAGTTGAGAAGTGTTGGGAAGGAGAGCTGAAGGGCCTTTTTGCAGAAAGGCAAATTCTGAAAAACGCAAACCCTTGGCTTTTCATTTCATTTTTCTCTGGTAAGAGGTGAAGTATGGCTGACATTAAGGAAATAAAGACGGTAGAAAGGTAATAGCATAGGCCTCTTTCAATGTCCTCCGCAAGTTATAATTTCCTGTGAATTGAGCAGCACGCGGTGAAGGATCGGCCTCCTCAAAATGTTCAGATGGGCTTTTCCCAAGATGTCTTTGTACACCTTGGAAGGCTTTGTACATGTCACCTTGGCATGTGGCCCTAAAGTCAGTAGAGGCCTGTGGGCTTCAAGAGAAACTGTTGCCACGACTCTCTCACTTTTGCCAAATATCTCAAGACAACAGACTCAACCCTTCCCTCCTACTCCACGTCTCTGGAGGGCTTGGGAAGGAGGGATCTCAGGACCAGTTTGAAGTTCTAAGTTGACCTCACCCTGCAGTCTCTCAGAAGGGGAGGGTGGGAGCCTGTGCAACCTCACCCAGACCTGGTGAGAGGGGTTCTGAGGAGCCTGTTGGAAGGGGCATGGTGAGCTTTTTAACAGGAAGGGGGATGGCTGGAGCAGCTGGTAGTGGCAAAAAGAAGGGCTGAATGGAGTATGGAAGGTAACTCAGTCCTATAGTCTTGGGTCAGATGCTGGTCTTGGTTTCTTTCTTTTTTTTTTTTCTGATTTATTTATTTATGCATACAAGAACTAGGGTAAAAGCCAGAGGTGTGGGGTGGGGGGGGGGTGAGACGATTCACCAGAGACAGAGTGGGGAACAGAACAGGCAGATCGACTGAAATACACTGCTGAGGGGAGCAGTGGGCGAGCCAGGAGAGGTCTGTTTGCCATGTGGGTCAGCTCCCTGGGCAGGGATCGAAGTCGTGCTGCAGTGGCTGGCGACAGCTTGATAGCACTGAGACTAACCCCTGCGCCACCAGGGAGACTCAGTCTTTGTTTCTTTAAAATGTTGTATGCACTGTGTGAAGGGCAAGGGAACCCCAGATGACAGGGCTGGGGTGTGGGGACCCAGGGCAAAAGATGGGCTCTTAAATGAGTGACTGGAAGTGAGACGTTCTTGGTGAAAGGAACTGAAGTGATAAATTCCTAGCAATGGGAAAGGGAAGACAGGGCTATCAAAGAGCTCATGATACGCTCCTTAAGGATAAAAGTTGGTTTTAAATAACTGAATCCCAGAGAGAGCCTTGCCTTTCCTGATTTCTCCTGGAAGCAGCTCAGTGAAGAGGAGCAGAGGGGCGGAAATTGGAGAAGCAGCCCGCACATCCTCCTTCTCATACCTGGGAGCTCGCACTCCAGTCCTGGGCGGGGGGGAGGGCAGAAGCTGGAGCTGTGCATGAAGGTTGAATTTGTTCACAATTGCTTCACAACACAGGTGACAGGATGAATAGGATGAGATTGAACCAACACATGCAGGAAGAAAACATTCCTAATCAATGTGGAAAATACTAGAGGAGGAGGGAGGAAGTTTGGAAGGGAAGCCCTGTCTTTTTTTCAATATTCCCTCACCTTTTCCAATAGCTCCTAACTCAGCTTGCCCAGGTAATTCATGTTACATCTTATTAAAGTAAGCTGTGACTTTGGTTACACAAACAGAAATGCTGTCTACATCCATTATTTTATGTTTGAAAAGAGGCTGGAATTTAGGCCAAACACGAAATCCAATATCCCTAAGAACAGGACGAAGATCTCAAGCCACCAGACCTGTTATCACCAGACCTCACATGCCCAGGGCCCGGAGATCATCGACAGTCACCAGACAGCACAGTTCAGGTTTCTCTGGATTTTAACTAAGGTTTTTGTGAATACAGTAATTCTTGGCATGAACTTCTCCTCCTCTGATGGCATTTCCAAGAAACTGTAGGTAGAATTGCAGCTAGCTTGGGTGGGCTGATAAATTTCCTTCCCCTGCCTTATCCTTCTTTTCTTTTCTCTTTCTCCCTGCTCCTTCCTTCCTCCCTCTCTCTTAACCCCTGCTCCCCTCTCTCCTCTCCATCTTACTTTCCTTCAAGTTTCCCTTGTCTAGTTGGGCAACATCCTGGGTTTCATTTAATAGTTCTCCATAAGCAGTCAGTTAAAGAAAATAAAAGAAGTTTAAACAAAACTGTTCACCAGGATGAGTCTACTGCATGTTTCTGGGGTAACGTTATCTATGCTTTCCTTATATTCTATATTTTTTAAAGATTTATTCATTTATTTGCACAAGAGCTGGGGTACAGGCCAGATGCATGGGAGGGTGAGAGGATTCACCAGAGACAGAGCGGAGAACAGAACAGGCAGACTGACAAAATACACTGCTGAGGGGAGCAGCGGGTGAGACAGGAGAGGTCTGCCGCACCATGTGGGACCCTCGCCCGCCCGCCGGGATCGAACCGGCGCTGCAGAGGCTGCAGACAGCTTCACAGTGTGTCACTCAACCACCTGTGCCACCAGGGGAGGCCCTCCTTATATTCTATACTAAGCTCCATGCCACTGGCCTTGTCAAAATCAAGGTTCCTTTTCCTTTTATTGCCTATGCCACATCCATCATTCATTCACAGTTATTTTTATTGAGTGTCCAATGAAATAAGGGCAACCCCCTTATATGGTAGATTTAGTTGCAAGTATTATTAAAGACTATTCAGTATATTAATCCATTTTATTCTCACAATATCTTATCAAGTAGCTACCTTTAGTTCCCCCAGATAAAGAAAAAGAGACAGAGGCATAGATAAGTGGAGTAACTGCTGAGGATCACATTTTAAGTGCTTCTGCATCCATTAACCTTTGCTCTCTCCTACACGGCTACTATATACCAGGTGCCATCCAAGAATACAAGGGACTTTTGTTTATTTGAAGTTCTCTTTTGTTCCTCAAACCCATCTTCTTTCCATGTTGGGGTGTGTATAGTAAAAGTGAAGAAAACACTTACTTACATCTGAGTTTGTACCTGGGGTACAGAACACATAGCCAGCAGGACAAAATGAAATCATTTTTGGAACACACACACACACACATACACTTTACTCTCAGTTCTGCACATTGTTTCCCTGTTGTCTCTGTCCATACCACAGTCTTCCTGGACCTCACCATCCAACTTTCTCCCTCTTCACACATATTCTGCTATCATCTCCATGTTTCATCCATCTAAATTCCTTGAAGTTTATCCAATATAACCACATTTTTGGATGTTAAAGAAGTTTCTTCTTAAACCTCTGAGAACTTACTGTTTGGGCTATTTTATTTGAATGACTAAAAGTAGACAATGAATTACCCCAGAATAAGGTCCCCTACTGCCATCAACTCAAAAACTCACATCTGATCACAGAGGAAGCCAGACCTTATATTATTCCAGAACAGGAAAGAAAACACAGCATTGGCTGAAAGGAAACCTCACATTCAAATCAGGCATCCCGAATTCTCAATCTTCATGACGATGACCAAGTCATAAAGAAAATGTCAGGTGGAAATTATAATGGCCAGTTTGGAGAGTTGTCTTACCATCACTTGCTTCATGGACATCAAATGAAGCCAAGCTCATCTCTGTGCCAGCAGGATTATTCAACTATTAACCCACAGAAAGAGGGAGCAGGGAGACCCTCCTGGCAAGCAGCAGAGATTTTATTCCTCTATGTGAAGGTTCTTCACAACTAGCCTTGATATGATTTGTTCCCATCAGAGCTATGTTGACCTTTCCCAGCATGAAGCTAAGTTGGGCAATCAATGACTCAGTCTGGGATAATGGCTATTCTGCATGGTGGTAATGGCTTATTGCATGTGCTATTAGGAGTGATGTCATGTCCAGGTCCTAGGGAATCAATAAGATTGCCAGGATACTGTGTGATTAAGCAGGTAATAAGCTGACCTGTGTGGGGCTGCTACGTAGATTGGCTTTCAAAACCATTTTGCAAAGCCCTTTTTCATGTGCTATCTGTTGTGGATGGATTTTGATAACTAGCATTGATTTGCCATATTTATGAAGTGCAGTTTGCTCAGGGTAAACTGTGTAATTGCACCTAGAATGGCAAAATAAATAATGTCCTTATCTATGGTATTGACTACCCAGGATTAGCTAAATATATATAGCACACTTTGAAATAGTCAATGGATGTTGACTTTTGATTTTTATTAGACGGAGCTCTTAAATTTCAGGCATCTAGATAAGCATTGGGTGGCAAATGATTAAGTTTTAAATCTGCTTCTAATTTGCAAGCTTCCTTTTTTCCCAGGAGAAGTTTAACATGTAATTTTCTTCAACAGGAGAATGGTCCATCTTGGCTTAAATAATCCCTCTAGGGCTGCGAAGGAGGATGACTTTCTTTTATGCCATCAGATGACCTTCTCTCCTGTGCACAGAAACATATTTCTCCAAGGACACCTCCCTCTTTGCCCAGTCATCTCTAGGAAGAGCTACATGATCTTAATTTTCCTACGATGAGGAAAGAAAGCATTTGAATCTCTTAGAAAGGCAAGCAACTTAAAGTCTCACATCATGGAAATAAGGTTATGTTGAGTCTGCCCTAGAGGGCTTCTGGCATCCCATAAGTCAAAATGCCAAAGGATTTCCCAATAAAAGATCATAGTTAGAACAGGAAAATATCTTCAGTGGACAAAATCCTTAGATTTAAATGAGGATGGGTAAGGAATTCTATCTGTTATTGTTGCTTTAGGTACTCCATTCTATTGAATTTTTAATGTCTATAATATGAATGCAGACAAAAGACTGTTATTGCAAAAGTTAATTGGCATGTGTGAGAACAAGGGTGGTGAGAAATGACATTGAGACCAGATTTTGATTTGTATATTACAGAGAATGTATTTTATACCTTATTCTGTGAGCAAGAGGGAGTTGTTAAATGTTACTTTTTGAAAGGAGATGATATAATGAATACGATTTTTTTTAACTACAGTGATACAGGATGATGGCAAAATGGACAGCCAAAGTATATTAGAGGCAAGGAGAGCAGTTACCAGGTTACTGCAACTGTCCCAGTGAGAAATGACTAAGTCTAGAACTAGAACAGTATTGAGAGGTTGACTATAAGACATTGGGGAGTTATAAGTGGAGTATGGAGGTATACAACGTTCATCTAGACTGAGAGACTAGAGGAAGGATGGTCATATTAATTGAGATAAGTACAAAGGAGGAAGGGAAGATTTGAGAAGATGATAATGAGTAGCTCTGAATATTTTGACCTCTTAAGGTTAAAGCTTAAGAAGAGAGTAAAGTCTGGAAATGTATCTCTGGATTTCAATAGTAGATAAGTACCAGTAGACAAGTTATTAGTCAAGTGTAAGGATCAATACTCGGGAACACAAAAAATTGTATCTCGTGTACCTTTTCTCAGGAGTTTATTGGAAGATGACCTCCAATAAAATAAAGTTAAACCTACAAAGAGGGGAATATGCAGTCCAACAAAAGGAGAATTGATCAAAGGAGAGGCAAAAAGGGGGTTTTCAGAATAATGGAAAAGAGGAGCCTCAAGAAGATAGTCATGCAACAGAGTTAGGAAGAGACTTGTTTAATGGTGCATGACAACAGAGGAATCAAGGAAGGATGTCTCAAGGAAAAGAAAAGAAATGAAATGTGTTGAGTACCTGATGAGTTTACCAAATGAGAGGAGATACACAACTCTACTGAAGATCTTAGAGAAAAATGACTGATGGGTCAACAGAATATTAAGCAAACAATAACATAAAGCAATTATTGACTCCTGGAAAAACAGAGTTGTAAAATTTCAGGATATGTAATCATAATATGCAATATTTTCAGCTATAAACAATATTTGTAAGTCTTAATAAACTAAAATTTAATTTAAACTGATATAGATATATTGAGAATATAGAGGGCAAGAAAGGTGTATATTTGTAGGGGATTGGAGTAAGGTTTAAGTGACTTACAGCCTCATCTTTCAGAGTGGCAGCAAAAAAATGTTAAAAACTGAGTAATTTGGAAATCTCAGTATAAACATATTATTGAGAAATCTTGAACTTAGTACCAGAACCAACAGTTGAAAGAGATGTCCATGGGTACCCCTGAGGAAGACTCAGAGATTTGGAAAGGGATCCTGACTCTGGTGTTACTGTTTTGTTTTGTTTTGTTTTGTTATATAAGCTTTTTAGTACTCTTCAACTTTAAAATGATATATACAGTAATATCCTTGAGAAGGTTAGCACAGAATCCTGGCAACAGAAATGGGAAAGCTGGGGTTACTTAGCCTTTTTTCTGGATGGGTAGATCTGAGCCTAAATATTGGGTTATTTAACCCAAAAAGTAATGTTTCAGGAGACCCGCTTGAAATTCGTTGTTTTCTTTTCCTTCCGTGTACATTACAAGCCTCCTAGTCTGTGGATCTGCTATTGAAATGGCTCCTTAATGCAGTCTCCAAGTTATACCTCATAAAGAATCAACTTAAATCCTTTAAAAACAAGATGAGGACAGGGTCTCCCTAGTGGCACAGGGGTTAAAGTCTCAGCACTATCAAGCTGTGGCCAGCCACTGTGGCATGAGTTCGATCTCCCAGCCAGGGAGCTAATCCACATAGCACAGCAGACCTCTTCTGTCTTACCCACTGCTCCCGTGAGCCTGTTTCTTCTCTCCATTCTGTTTCTGGTGAATCCACGCTGCACCTCTGGCCTAGACCCCAGTTCTTGTATGCATAAATAAATAAAAATAAATTGTTCTAAAAAACCCACCAAAATGAGGACAGATAAAAGGAAATGAGATAAGTATATGAGCAAAGGTACTGCCACCAGTTCTAGAGCCAGGCCTGAAGAGACATTCAAACATTTTGATCCTGTCCTTTATGCACTTTACCTTGGTATCGTAGTCTCTCTCTCTCTCTCTCTCTCTCTCTGTCTGTGTGTGTGTGTGTGTGTGTATTTATGTACCTCCTTGTGCACATGCACATGTGTGTTATTTTTTCTCATGAATCCAGCAGCATTGCAGCAGCTACAGGAATCCTAGAGTGGTGACAGCTAATTATGAAACATCGGGGTCGGATGTGTCCCTTTCATCTCATCTTGCAGAAGACTTGCATTCCCACAGAACCCCCCAGTGGCCCTTTGTAATCCTGGAAAGGAAGTGTCAATATGGAAACAGCTGTTTTTGAGATAGTGGGATGACATCCTAATGAGCATCTATGAGCTAAATGAGAAACCCAAGGCTAATGTAACTCTGATGCAAATATTCTTTCGGGCAATTAGAAACATGTGAGAAAACCCGAAGTCCCTAGTAAGGCTGAGAGGGGAAACACTGGCCTGGAGACATCAAGTCTTGTTTCATTCTTAAGGGAGTTTTTTTCCTTCCAAGCCCTGTAGGTTGTCATGTACTCTCCTGAGAGGTAACTCTAGGAAGGTAGCAAGAAGCCACCTTTATCAGAGGCCCCACCAGGGAAGCCCAGAGGAGAAAAGAAGGGGTGAAGCACAGTACTGTTCCCCAGAGTTCCATCCCCCTGAAATCTGCAGCGCTTTGGACCAAGTACCTCTGCCACCTGTATAGCAGGCAGGAGAAATGGCCACAGGTTGATAAGGGAGTAAATGCTGTGCTTGGACAGAACCAAACCCACTGATAATGCAAGAGAGATGTTCGGTAGGTAGGAGTGAGAGAGAACTTTAGGAACAAAGAAATGGAGAATTACTTTTTGCACTTAGGAACTAAAAACAGATGCTTTTTTTAGGGAAAGGCAAAGGCTGGAAGGGGACTAACTCCTCTGCTACATCAGGGATAACCCTGGGCATTTGTTTTAAATGACTCTTTTAAATCTTCACTGTGATCTTGTAAGCTGGGTAGTATTGGCTACACTTTATTGATGAAGAAATCAAAGCCTAGAAAAATTAAGTGCTTGCCGACAGTCATGTGACTAGGAGGTGCAATCTAGCTGGGACTGAGATGCAAGTCCATACGACTTTAAAGCTTATATTTAATGTTTGTTAGGCATGTGTAAGTAGATATATATCAGATTATTCATTTCTTAACAAGGCCTGCCATCAGGAGAAAATGTTTTATCAGAGCCTAAACAAATGGGGCTTCACAAGAGACTGCCTTACTTGGGGGAAGGGAAATACCCAAAGTCAGTTCCCTCCACACATCCTGAGAAGCAGAGTGAATTTCACTGCCCAAAACCACAGGCTTCCTAAGAGACTAAGACCTAATCATAAGAATACCAAACACCCCTTCTCCCTCCACTAATTACCACTACGATACTAAAGGCCTATTTTATGCAGATCTTTCTACACAGTACAACATATTCATCTTTCAACAAAAAATTACAAGGCATAAAAAAGGCAAAATACAGTTTGAAGAGATAGAGAAAGCATCAGAACCAGATTCAGATATGGCAGCAAAATTGAAATTATCAGACTGGGAAAGTTGGAATTATCAGACTGGGAATTAAAAAAAAAACACTATGATTAATATCCTAAGGGCTTCATTGGAATATGTAGAAATATGCAAGAACAGATGGATAATGTCAACAGAGAGAAGGAAATTCTATGAAAGGATCAAAAGAAATGCTGGAGGATAAAAACACTGCAATAGAAATGAAGAATGAATTCTCTGGGTTCATTAGTAGATTAGACCTAGCTGAGGAAAGAATCCATGAGCTTATGGATATGACAATGGAAACTCCTAAAGGTGAAAAGTAAAGATGGCAAAAACAGAATCAAATACTCAAGAATTGTGGGACTACAAATGTGTAAAATATGCATAATAGGACTAGCCTGAGAGTATAGAGAAAGGAACCGAAGAGATATTTGAAAAAATAATAACTGAGAACTCTCTCAATTTAACGTAAGGCACCAAATCACAGATCTAGAAAAGTCAGAGAACACCAACCCATTTAAATGTCAACAAACAAAGAGAACTCACCTAGGGATATTATAGTCAATCTTCAGAAGATCAGATAAAGAAAAAAAATCTTTTAAAAAACTGGAAAGGGGGGCCTCCCCTGATGGTACAGTGGTTGAGCGCTGGGCTGAGAAGCTGCCCACAGCCTCTGCAGCACCAGTTCGATCCCCTGCCATCAGGTAAGGGTCCCACATGGCGTGCAGACCTCTCCTGCTGCGCCTGCTGCTCCCCTCAGCAGTGTACTTCATCAGCCTGCCTGTTCTGCTCCCCGCTCTGACTCTGGTGAATTCTCTCACCCTCCCGCACTTCTGACTGTACCCAGTGCTTGTATAAATAAATAAATAAATCTTTAAAAAAAAAAAAAACTGGAAGGGGGAAAAACACCTGATCTATAGAGAAATAAAGATAGGAATTCTTAGTAACCATATAAACAAGTAGGAGGTGGAGTGAAATATTTAAGAGTGTTGACAGAAAAAAATATACTAACCTATAATTCTGTACCTTTGGAAATTATTTTTCAAAAGTGAAAGAAATTTTTCTCAAAGAAAAATGTATGGAATTTGTTGCTAGGAGAACTATCTTGTAGGAAGTTAAAAGATGCTCTTTAGAGAGAGGAACATTATATAGGTTGGAAACTTTACAACAGAAAATAAATGAGGTTGAAATTAAAAAAAATTATTTTAGTCATTCTTAATTGATTTAATAGATAGCAGTTTATTTAAACTAATAATGACAACATATTCCATTATATATGCTCACTATATGAGTGAAATAAATGATAGAAATTATATAAACGACAGGAATTAGGCATATTTTGTAATTATAAGGTATTGGCTCTTTCCTAAAAGTGGTAAAGTAGACTTGGATTCATAGTAAGTGTACCTGACAAACTCTACAGCATGACTCAAAAAAGTTTTTAAAAATATAAATGATATACTAAGAAAGGAGAGAAAATGGAATCATGTAAAATGCTCAATTAACATCATAAGTGGAAGGAAATGTAGAAGGAAAAAAATAGGAATAAAGAAAAGGGCAGAAATAGAGAATAGTCATAAGTATGATGAATATTAATCCAACTATATCAATAATTACTTTAAATGTGAATAGCATAAACATACCAGTTAAAAAAATAGAGATTGCCACAGTGGAGCAAAAACAAGACCCAAATATTTGTTTTCTATAAGAAACTTTCCTTGTGTATGAAGACAATAAAGAGATGGAGAAAGAGAGACCATACAAACATTAATAAAAAATGGGAGTAACTATATTAATTTCAGATTTCAGAGCAAGTAAAATTACCAAGAATAAAGAGGAGCATTATATAGCAGGAATAGACAGATCCAGCCATCACAAATCCAGTAAGAACAGAGTTGAACTCAACAACACCATCAATCAACTGGATATAATGGATATCTATAGACTACCCAACAACAGCAGAATACACAGTCTTCTCAAGTTCACATGAAATATAACAATTCACATGACATTCTGGGCCATAAAACACTCCATTACAAATTCAAAAGATTAGAAATCATACAGTGTTTTCTCTCAGACTACATAGAACTAAGTAGAAGTCAATAACAAAAGCAAACAAAAAAAGTAGCAGGATAATCCCCAAAGTATATGGAGATTAAATATTAATCTTCTAAATTAAGCTTCTAAATTATACCTGGGTCAAAGAAAAAAAACTTGAGAATTAAAAAAAAATTGAAATAAATGAAAATGAAAACATAACTTACTTAAATTTGGGGGATGCAGTGAAAGCTGTGCTTAGAGGAAGTTTATATCATTGAATGCACATATTAGGAAAGAAGAAAGATCTAAAAACCAATTATATAAGTTTCCAATTTAGGAAAGTAGAAAAAGAAGAGCAAATTTAATATATATTAAGCAGAAGAAAATAAAAGTTAGACCAAAAATCAATGTAATTGAAAACAGGAAATCTATAAAATCAATGAAACCAAAAGCTGATTTTTTTTTTGCAAAGTTCAATCAAATGGGACAAGCTCTAACCAACCTAAATAAGGAAAAAAGAGGACACAAATTGTCAGAAATGAGAAAGGGAACATGATTTACATAACTTCAGATCCTTTGGACATTAAAGAGCAAATAAAGGGACACTAAAAATAACTCTACTCACAAATAACCTAGATGAAATGGACCCATTCCTTGGAAGACACTATGTGCCTAAACTCACACAAGAAGAAATAGAATCAATCACTAGTAACCTTACAAAACAGAAGCCAAGGGACACATGGGTTCACTGGTGAATGTACCAAATGTTTTAGAAGAAATTTTATCAATTCTTTATGAGCCTTCCTAAAAGATAGAAATAGAAGGAATACTTTCTAAGTTATTCATTAAGAATAGCATTGCTCTAATACCAAAAACTTCACAAAGATATTACTAGAAAAGCATAGACCCACATCTCTCATGAACAGAGTTATAAAAACCCTCCACAAAATATAAGCAAATTGAGTACAACAATATGTAAAAAGAATTACATACAGCAATAAAATGGGATCCCAGAGGTTCAAAACTATTTAAACTTTAACTAATGTAAATTAACTAATGTAATCCACTACATCCAAGGGTCAAAGAAGAGCAATCACATGATAATATCATACTAATAGATTCAGAGAAAGCATTTGACAAAATTCAGTACCCATAGCACTAGACACCTAGTGAAATGAGCAAAATCCAAAACATTGACAATAACAAATGTTGGCATGAATGTGAAGCAACATGAACTCCATCATTCACTGCTGGAGAGAATGCAAATGACACATTTGGTTTGATGGTTCCTACAAAATTCAAGTATTCTTACTATACAATCCAGCAATTGAGTAGCTTGGTATTTACCCAAATGAATTGAAACTTATATATACACAAAAATCTGCACACAGATATTTATAGCAGCTTTATTCATAATTGTCAAAACATGGAAGCAACCAAGATGTCTGCCAGTGGGTAAATGAATAAACTGTGGTATATCCAGACAATGGGATATTATTCAGTGCTAAAAAGAAATGAGCTATCAAGCCATGAAAAATACACGTTGGAAGCATAAATGGATATTACCAAAGAAAAGAAGTCTATCTGAAAAGGCTATATTCTGTATAATTTCAACTTATATGATAACCTGAAGAAGGCAAAACTTTGGACACATAAAAAGTTTAGTGGTCACCGGATATTGGGAGGGGGTGGAAATCTCTGGAGCACAGATTTTTAGGACATTGAAACTATCCTGCATGATACTACAATGGGGGCCTCCCTGGTGGCACAAGGGGTTAAGATGCAACGCATGATACTGCAATGGTAGAAACATATCATCATACATTTGTTAAAACCCAGAGTGAACACCACCCTGATGTAAACTAATGGATTTTAGTGATGACGACAGATTGATGTATCCTCATTGACTGTAACAAACTCTAATGCAGGAGAGTGATAGTTGGGGAGGTTGTGAGGATGTGAGGATGGGGTGTAAGAACAGAGATGGGAAATTTCTGTACTTACTTTCAATTTTTCTGTGAACCTAAAATTAGTCTAACAGTCACTTCTTATTAATGAAAAATAGATTGTGGAGCGTTTGATCGGGAGATAATGGTAGAATGAATTGGAGGAGAGACACTGGATGCAGGAGGATAATTTGACAGTGCAAGGGAGAGATTCCTCAACCAGGACCAAGAAATTATAAATTGTGTTTACATAAGAGGATGGAGGGTGTGACTACATTCCCTTCCAAGAGCATTGCTGGGAGCTTCTAAACTCCCAGACTGCATAATGGCAGGGGGGCAACACCTAAGGGGAAAAGAGGAATACATGAATAGCTTTGTGATAGCTACATGGAATAATTACTGATTAATTCCTCCCTCCCCTCAGGCACTTGTTATGCCATAGGCCAACCCCACACAAGACCCTCTAGCAGCCTTCAGCTCTGACATGGCAGTAGGGAAGAGGAAATCAGACATCAAAGAAATGTCCCCCTCCTGCTCCATCTCTAGTTACACTTCAGATAAAGCAATTACCCTGGCTGTAACTCTCCCACCCTGGAACTCCAGAAGGGTGCTCTCCATTCCTGACATACTCCTTCTTAAAAGATAGCTTCCTGGCCCTACGGTCAGAATGAATATGAGTCACTCAGGTCCTGGTACCCAGGCCTGGAAAGGGCGATCCCCTCTGGGCATCCTGCCAACACCATGTTGCCTCAATTTGGAGAAAATTATAAATTAATAAAGAAAAAAAGTCCCAGACTCTCACGTCTGCCAAAACACACCATTTCCTGAAAGGTTCCTGAAAGGGACTCAGTGATGTGTAGTCAAGAAAGAGCCAACCCTCCGTGGTCTTTTCCAGATTTGAGACGCAGATTGGTTTGTCCTCAAAATGCACCTAGCTGCCTTTCCCAGGGCAGCGCTGGTGTTGTTCTTGGAAGGAGAACACCTTTCAGCTGTGTGACCACCTGCACGTTTCACTCAGTCTGTAGTTCCTTGAACCCCCATCAATAACACAAAACAGACCTATCGCCAACAGAAAACTCTAGGAAAGATTAAGAATGGCTGTGGCTGGCTTGGGGTCCAGATGATGTTTAGGCTGCAGCGAATGCCAGGGTTTTTGAAAGGCTGTGTTTCTAAAATCATCTTAGAATAAGAAGAATCTATGTCTGCTGCTTTTTATTTTTTTAAATGAGTCACTCAGTCTCATCCCATAAAATCAATTCCTGAGGAAGTCTTGGTAACCCAATACCCACACATGTGGCAAGAAGCCAGACACTGGGCTCCATGGAGAGTGGAATTCCCGCTCTCCTGCCTGAACAATCTCCATCTGAAAAAAATACAGTATTTTTGAGCCTGCCCTCCCCTTCTTTTTCTGGAATATTTGCTGCACTCCACAAACAAATCTGATTCTCCCAGGCATTGCCTATTGAAGCTGCTTTTACTTCTTCTGGTAAATGTTTTCTATTTCTTCACCCCATTCATTCAGACTTCTGGAAGTTACTTGATTTAAAATACCATTTGCTCACTAGATAATTCAGAGTCCATTCCACACCACTTTGGTGTTTTACACCTTTATGGTTTTTTTCCCTCCCCCGCCCCCAGGCATGTGAATAAGAAACAACAACATTGTATAAGAGTTGGACAACGGCAGAATAGAATCTGATTCAGTAATGGGGACAGAGTCACAAAGGCTTCGGGGTGCTGGGGGAGGAGCTGCGGCCCACAGAGTAAGTGAAAGCCTTTACTTACAAACACGTCCATGAGCAGGTGCTCCAGCGTCACTTCAAAGTCTTCCAGTTTGGCAGCTAAAGTCATAATGAATGTCCCAACTTGCTCTCAGGCCCTGCTCACAGCCAAAGCCTGCAAATTCCTCAGCTCAGAAAGTAAGGCTGGTGTCAAACTTAGTCACAAGGCAGAATTGCCACTAGTGGGAAGTGGAAACCTTTAAAACAGAACAGAACATCGCAGACTCTTCTACTAGTTTTTAGCTAGATATCTTAAAGGTTAAAAAAAAAAAATGGTGCTGTGGGACCAGACTGGGCACAAAGTGATGTCACCAGGTGAAGATTCCAGCCACTGTCTGCTCTTTAGAACTTCCCGTTCTGAGGTGCTGGGGGAAATGCAGGGAACCTCAACAGTGGGGAAGAGAGAGAGAGAAAAAAAGAGAGAAAGAGAGAGAGAGAGAGAAAGAGAGAGAGAGAGAAAGAGAGAGAGAGAGCACACACATGAGGTGGGGGAGAGCAAGAGAAAATGGAATAAACCGTCTGACTCTGATATTTATAGGGCCACATGTTTTTGACTCTAGTCCATTTCTCAGTTCATTTCTGACCTTTCACAAACGGCCAAACACACTGGAGTGTATTGTAGAACGGGGGCAGTGGGTCCCACAGAAGTTGGCTGTGACCAATGCTAGGGCAATTCACACAGACACGCCATCAATAGTTCTTTGTAAAAAACGCATCAGACCTTGTTCTGTACACGATGACAGAAAAGCACATAGTCTTGTGAAAAACAAGGAAACAAAAGTTGTAGGGGTACTAAATTTTTCCTCAGAATATTATTAGATCCCTGCACTCTCCCCCGTGATCCATCCTTCACGCCCCCTCCTCTGCAAGAGTAGATAAATTTCAAGGGAAAAATTCAATCTCTTGTGTCAACTCCTCCAGTTTCTGCCAGTTAAAGAATATACACTAAATCTTGCAAA
Organism: Talpa europaea; assembly: GCF_964194135.1. Lineage (NCBI taxonomy): Eukaryota > Metazoa > Chordata > Mammalia > Eulipotyphla > Talpidae > Talpa > Talpa europaea. The sequence continues at coordinate 28,823,497 of NC_140082.1, read as the reverse complement.
TGCCATTTCTCCTTTTCTATCGCCAAAGTTTTTTTTTTTTTTTTAACTTGGAAAAACATTATAGTAAAATAGACATAGTGTAAAATTTACAGAGAGTACATAATGTATGTTTAAATAAAATTCACTGTGTTTAAGTTCATTGATGTTAATAGTCTGGCCAACAATCTCCAGAAATTGACAAGAAGAGAGCACGATGAAAAAAATGAGGAGATTAGTAGTGGGCTGTGGATGTCACCCCAGGAGACGTTTATTATGAATGCTGGTGTGAGTGGATAGATAAAGCACCCACTTGGAATTGGGTACCTTTGAGCAGCAGGACCACATCAGCCTTGAGGCAGGGAAACTGCTGGACGTGCACCATTACAAGGCAATTCACCAGCTTCAGTGCATAGCAAATATGGTGGTATGTTCACGTATGTGCTTGGCAGATCTTGAACTTGAAAGCTTTTTTAATAACTCTTTCATGCCCAATTGATCTACATTATTGGTAACTTGGAGAAGTTTTATGATGCCTATCAAACCTGAATACTTATTTGTTCATACATTCATGCATCCTATCAATAAACATTTATTTAGCAACTGGGCCAGAGACTCGGATGGATACTAGTTCTGCTAAGAAGATGAAGACATCCTCTTTCTTCAAGACCTCATGTGGTTTCAGAAGAAGTAAAGGATGTGCTGGAGTAATTTTATACTGTTTCTTGAAGACACGAAAGAAGAGTGTACTTTCTTATCAGAGGCACTCACTCTGTGACCTGGGAGATGTAAAGGAGCTCTTTGGGGGAAATTAATTTCACCTCGTGAGAATGGCAACAAGCATGAATGTGTGAGGTATAGAATATAAATCCTGAGGACAGGATTTGCAGCAATTAGTGGCAAGGGCATGACTGGGGGCAGTGATGGATCATAGGTTTTGAGCCCAGAGACCGTGGGTTTGGGGAGGTAATAGCCGCAATCTCAATACTGGCACAGAATTTTGATACCATTCTACATACCTCACTTTAACCACTGATCAGAGCTGTGTGATCTCCTGAGAAGTATCTGACATCATCACTATGGTGGGGCTCACCTACTGAGAACAATTAATCAGCAACAAACCTTACATGGTAGGCAAACACTAGAATTTGTCCGCACATTTAAATAAAAATGTTTGTGGGTATGTTTGAACTTTTCAAGTTTCTCTCTGTTTCTATCTCCAGCATAATCTCTTCCCACACTTATGAAACATCTCCCTGTTGAGGCTCAACATTTTGGTGGTGGGCTCAGGAAGAAAGCAAGTTTTTAGAGGGTGGCAATTAGCTGATTCCTTGTAAGACATGAAGGCAGTTGCTCCACAGTCCAACCTAGGGGCACGGTGGGCAAAGCGTTCTTCTAGAGAGTGCTATATTATTGGTTGCTCTGAAAACAAGTCATTCACTTCACACAAAATGTAGTCTACAGAGCTGAGGTCCTTGGTTCAACAAGATCACAGCCTCATTCATAATCACACAACCTCTAATAAGGACAATAGTGTGTATAAGTCTAAGTCGGTAGGCACCTGAATTTGCAAAAATGTTTTTCTGGAAATTTCTCACCCTAGCATAGTGATTTGCTCCTCAACAAATCATTTTAAGTTCATGTACTGAGCAGAGGATCAGGCCAATATTCAATTGTTAGAATTGATCATAAAGATAACCTAGTTAATCATTTTAGTGCCTCCATTGGTGAATCCAAGTAGAAATTTGATAAAATTAAATTATTACTCAGAATTTTTTTTAAGTAAAAACACTGGATTTTATTTTGATCACTCAATTACGTCCCACAGCCCCAGTTAGAGTACATAAAACCACAATGACACATATAAGAGTGACTGATGTTAATGTCCTATTGATACACTTGTCTGTCAAGCTTTTGCCTTACCTTAACACTAGACAATGGATTTTTAAAGATACGCTTGTTTAAATAAAACAGGCTCTTTTGATGGCATTACAGGCAGCTGCTTGTCTGGACTTAGTCATAAAGGCTTGCCTGTCTGCTCGAGCGATCTCTCAGAGGACAGACGCGTTAATTTAAAGGGTTGCTTCTATAGGGCCCCCGGCAGGCTGGTACTGGCGTGGATGAGGGCAGTGGTGTCGGAAGGCATGCACTCAGTGTCTGCCTTCACTCTTCCCGTGTTTGTGTCAGATGGCTTACACAGCCAACCTTGTCTTTTCTTCCCCACTCACAACACATTTTCAATTTTGACAACGACTGACAAGTACAAAGGCTCTGTTCCTCCACATCTGTTCCCCCACCCTACTCCAGCCCTGCCTCCCACACTTGCATTTACTGCCTGGTCACAAGGAAGAATTTCAAGACTCTCAAAACTAACAGGCAGTGATATTTGTGTCAGGCACGTGCAGTAGTGCTCTGGGCTTATGATGGACGCACATAGTAACTTGCCTGATCTTTCAGTCTTGACACCTGACCCTCACTCGACCATCTGGAGCCAAAGAGACTTGTAGATATCCCAAGATCAAACTGGGAACATGCCAAGAACCACCATCTCTGTCACACTACCTGGGCTTTCGAAGGCCGTTTGCTTTCAAATTTGCAGGTTGTGGAATCACAGATCCTCACCATTTTTTCCTGAATCTTTGGCAGCCACTTTTGATGACTGTTTTTCATCTGCAAATATTACACAGGATTTAAAGATTTCCATGACTTCCAAGGTTATTTTGAGAATGAACATGATATCTCTGGGTAGAGCATTTAAAGATAGTCTGGATGAGAGGCAACGGGGGCACAAACTATGTGGTTACTACTTGTCAATGTATAACCAGATGAAAATGGAGTCACTTATGTCAGGAGCAAAAGAAAGACAATCAACATAGGCATATCAAGGAAACTTCACCTCATCTAACAGGAATTTACAACTCTTCTCACAGAATGATCACACCAGCCAATCCCCAACTGTCAAGTCAGTTCACACTACCTCTGGATCTCCTGATCTCCTTGTTCCCCTTCCTCATCAACACTGATTCAACTAAGGAAGAAGATGACTAGACAACCAATAGCAGAAAAGCCTAATAACTTCTGTATTTATCCCATAAAAATAAAGAGCAATCTGTACCCCTATGTTTACAGCAGCACTATTTACAACAGCTAAGCTTTGGAAACAACCCAAAGGCCCAAAAATAGATGACTGGATCAAGAAGATGTGGTACATATTCACCATGGAATATTACTCAGCATTCAAAAAAGATAAACACATGCAATTTGCAGCAACATAGATGGAGCTGGAAGGGATCATGCTCAGCGACATAAGCCAGAAAGAAAAAGAAAAATACTGGATGGTCTCACTCATAGCAGGAATCTAGAAAACCTAAATAAGGGACCAGGAAAAAGAATAACTATAAGAAAGAAAAAAATCAAAATCAACAAACAACTATGAACCAGAGACACTCTATGGGGGGGGGGCGGGGAAAGGAGGGATTGGGGTCAAAATCAGGGGATTGCAATTGTATGGGGAATATAAAAATAAAAAAAAAGATAAATTAAAAAAAATTCCTTATGCAGTGAGCAGTTTGGAACTCATTGCTCCTTTAGCTTTGAGTTTCTTGGCTTGCAGGTTGAAAGCCTAGCAATAATTTCATCTTTCTGCTTATTTAATATGCATAGTTTTGTATGGACTGAACACTGGTGCCCTCCACTCCCAGTTAATAGTGGAAAAGTTGGGGCCTCCCCAGTGGCGCAGCGGTTGAGCGCTGGGTTGCGAAGCTGCCCACAGCCTCTGCAGCGTTGGTTCGATCCCCGGCTGCTCCCTGACCACCGGAGGCGGGTCCCATATGGCGCGCAGACCTCTCCTGCCGCCCGCTGCTCCCCTCAGCAGTGTGCTTCGGTCCTTCTGCCTGCTCTGCTCCCTGCTCTGGCTGGGTGAATTATCTCACCCTCCTGCGCTTCTGACTGTGCCCAATGCTTGTATAAATAAATAAATAAATTTTTAAAAAAATAGTGGAAAAGCTAGTCCCCAAAGTGACAGCACCTGGAGATGGGTCTTGGGAGTTGATTAGGTCAAAAGAGTGGAGTTTTCATGAATGGGATTAGTGCCCTTATAAAAGACACCCTAGAGAGCTGGCTCCCTCTTCCAGCAAAGAAGGATATAGTGAGAAAAGATGGCCATCTATGAACCAGGAAGTGGTTCTCACCAGTTAATCTGCTAGTGTCTTGATCTTTGACTTTTGAGACTCCAAAACTGTGAGAAATAAATTCATTAACCTATAATCCACCCAGTCTATGGCAGTTTTGGTATAGCAACCCAAAAGGACTAAGACAGTACTGTTACATGTACTCCACTTTGGGGGGACCTTTGAATAAGGGAGTTTGCTTAGTTGTATCACTGTCAAAATGAATGAATCTGCTGGCAGTAAAAAAAAAAAAAAAATCACCCAGGGAGGACCACCCTCCACTTTAAGTAACTCTGGCTTAGACTGAGGTTTTTCTGTACCCCCAAAACCTTACTCATGTTACCTTAGAGTGATCAAAACCTCTTAACCCTTTCAGACTCAATTATCTTTTGTTATTTTCGCATGTCCCTTATTGCCCTCAAATGAAATATAATGTATCTACACATATAACTTTAGAAATATGAAGTCAATTCTCTGCTATGTAAACAGGACATAAAATTAATCTATAATCAAACACATATTACTATGTGTAAATGTCTACATGTAGTGTTTACACCAGAAAACACGGTGAACGGATCTATTGCTCAATCGCTGTGAATGTGACAGTTACAAATGTATAGTGACATGGGTGTGCCTCGCACCACCCCTCCTCTCTTCATCTGTTGCTGGGGGAAGGCAAAAGAGCTGGGGGGCAGTCCCCCTGAGCTTGCTTGACCGGTAATAAAAGAAGAGAGAGAACTTACATGGCAGGAAATATCTTTGTGTATGACTGAGCAAGCAGGGGTGATGTTCAAAGCACCTTCTGACCAGGCTTAGCAACTTTACTTGGTGTTCCCAGAACAAATCATGAACAATGTAGGGGCTTGTAGTAATTATTAGATAGGCCTGAATGGAACTGAATAGCTACTAATCACTAGTACATTCTTCTTGAGGTACTCTGTCCCTGGATAGCAAGAGCTTTCTATCATAATTTGCACATTTGTCCTACATAGTCCCTAGGGTTTCTCCACTAGTGACAGGCCAGGAGGCTAATACACAACTCCTTGATTTTCACAGGTGCTCATCAAAATGCATTTGTTGTATGGTGCATGTCCTGGTCTGACCCAGGCTGCAAAGTAGGTCAGCTGAGACAAGCTGGCAGCAAGTGAATGGAGCACGCTAAAAGTTCACAGGTGGTGAGAATCCAGAGAGCGTGGCTCTTGACCATTGCTTGGTCCTTCAGCTGACAGACCCCTGCCAGAACTTGGAAGAACACTCTGAGGACAGCTGTCTAAAAATTGGCAATGGGATAACAGCTCTTGACCTTTAGCCTTCTTGAGGTGAATGTAATCCCACCACTGAGATAAATGATGCTGCTGAAAGAAATGAAGATAAATATTTTGGTTTGAAGAACTCTGAAGGGGAAGGAATGTCAGATACTGGGTTTCAGGTGGGTCTCTACCCACCTTACAGTCTTTTTATTTTTAAGATTTATTTATTTATTTATTTATTTACTTATTTACTTATTTATTTATTTATACAAGCACTGGTTATAGTCAGAAGCGCGGGAGGGTGAGAGAATTCACCAGAGCCAGAGCGGGGAACAGAACAGGCAGACTGATGAAATACACTGCTGAGAGGAGCAGCGGGCATGGCAGGAGAGGTCTGCGTGCCATATGGGACCCTTGCTGGCGGCAGGGGATCAAACCAGAGCTGCAGAGGCTGCGGGCAGCTTTGCAACCCAGTGCTCAACCACTGCGCCACCAGGGAGGCCCCCGCCTTACAGTCTTAATAAAGAAATAATCTGAGATCCTCATGCCGATCACAAATCCCTGGTCAAGTTGAGATGAAGTGCTGGCCCCAAAGAGAGAGGAATGTGAAGTGACTCAAGATTATCTGGCAAAGATGGCCTAGCACTCACATTCCCTTCATTCATCCCATCACAGGCTCGCTGACATTTCCACAACAACTACAATTCTGGGGTGACCTCACAGAAGGATGGCATGTCTAGAGTGTGCTTCTCTGCTAAATCTCTTTTCATGCTACACTATGACCTGAGCAAGGAGAAAGAAAAAGTTTTCCTAATAGGGTAAAAGTAAAAATCTGCTGGCCACATCAAGACAAGAGTGTAGAAAACTCTGGAAACTTTAATAGCAGATGCTCTGTTGACTGTATTATTCATTGTGATACATAAATATGAAAATTTCCACTAGCTGCCTTCCCCCCCAAGTTTTTATGGTTGTCTGCATGATTAATATCACTTTTATCCTTTTGTACATAAGGAAATTTGGTTTAAGATGGAGAGAACGATCCAAGAGCTTATCCCAGGGATGGCCTCGCAAACAGCCAGGATTTGCTGTAACTAGTTTTCCACGTGGCTGCCAGCGGGCTGGCTGGGTTGGAACTGGGCATCACAGGCACAGGGTGCATGTGGCAGAACCCTCAATGCCAAGCCTGGTCAGGGAGGCTGTGCCACTGCAGCTTAAGCAAGAGAGACATTGGGGTTCCCTGCTTGTGACTCAGGGATCTCTGTCTCTAACTCAGTTTCCTGTGTCTAGTTCGAGGCTGAGACTAAATAGGACTTTCCAAACTTTGGGCATTATGGACCATTAAAATTTGCACAACAAATTAAATATTGGGAGGACAAACCTAAGGTCGTTAATAACTTATCTGCTAAGCAGGAACACTAAAAACAAACAAATCAAGCCCATTACCACCTGCCAGCACTGTGATTTTATTAAAGAAAAGATATTGTATTACACATCAGAAATAAAAGATATAGTCTCAAAATTTAAAGTGGAAGGAATTTAGCCAGATGGAGAACTCCCTCTGTTGTCCTTATTTTCTCCCTATTGCTGACTGGTGAGAACCTTACTATAGGCATGTGAAGATCAGAAACTGGTGTCTGGGACTAGAGGATCTTATAATTCAGCTCTGATATCTATGGTTTAATCTCCAAGCTCTCAATGCATTGTCACACTGCTGCTAAAATATAGACTAAACACATGCAGAAGCAAACTAATGAGTGAATCACCGGAAGCAGGTCCTCTTACTTTCCATGTGTTTTACCTCTGTCAGCTACACCAGCTCAGTATCAAGCCAAGGAAGAAAACAGAAAGCAGGCAAACACTGCCTTCACTTTGAGAGGTATGGAGCTAGGAAAATGCCAGATCAAGGAAGAATGCAGACATGCTTATTTTACTTCTAGATCAACCCAAGTCCTGGCAGGTTTGTTCTAGATCCCATCAGTCCTTTCTGGGCATTACTACCCTTACTGCCATGAAATCTCTTCTCCATGCATGTGCTTGGGAGGGAGCAACCCTATTTCTATCCACAAGACCCAGATCCTCTTTTTTGAAACTCATTGTTAATGGTTTTTGAATAGGTGGTATGTGCAGGTGGCACAAAATTTAAAATTAACAAGAGAGTACAAATAAAAAGTTAATCTCACTAATGGCAACCACCTTTACAGTTTCTGGAGATTCTGATTCAGGCATAACATTTTATATATTTACAACCGAAATGTTATTTCATTGTCTGAAATATTTCATTGAACTGATACCCTCCTGATGGTGTCTGGATGTAAAATGCATTTTGCCTATGTTTCAAGATATTTGTAAGGTAGATTATAGACATGGAATTGCTGGCTTAAAGGTCATGTACATTAAAAAAAATACATATTGTAAATTTTACTCTTCATAGATTTATTACCAATTTATACCCTAACAAGAGACAGTGCCCTCACTCAGTCACATGTGTGATGCCATTTTTAATCTTAGGCAATGTAATGGCTGAAAAATGGTTATCTGATTGTTATTTCAATTTATAATTTCTTTTAATAAGTGAAAATACTGGTTTACAAAACATCTCTGCTAATACCTTCCTTTTCAAACCAAGGCTTCATTGATCCATATGGATCCAGCTGTATCTCACAAACATTCCAATAATGGGCATAAAATAATGGTTAACAACAAAGTTAGACCCATCTATTCACTGAAGTCCACATTTAAAGGCAATCTAAGAAAATCCTTACTAATGGTTTCCTTATGCATCTCTATATTACATACCCCAAAACACACCTGTTAGAATGAATGAAAATTAAAACCATACTAAGCAAAAACAAAGGGTAATTCATCCAAACACCCCTGACTGTAAAATATCCCTTTGGCCTTGAGAAGAGATACCCACACAATGAAAAGTTTGATCTTGAAAGACTTTGGACCATGGCAGATGATCAGATATAAACTTTGTAAAATTGATAACATTTGTCAACTACTCAGTTTCAAATCTACCAAGCTCAGATGCTAATCTCAAAAACAATCAGCAGTGGAGGCAATAAAGGTCCTAAGAATGTCCACTGTGTGCCAAGATATACGACAGTGTCAACACCTCTAAAGTGTGGCTGCAGATTACCCTGTGACTTTGTGGAGCAAAGACTTGCTAACAATGACTTTTATCAGCAAGGCTGATCCTACTTCCTCACTAAATTTATGATGGGTCTCAATTTTACTCTGTTGCTAATCTCTGTTTAGATTTCCAGCTTACTACCTGTGTTTGGCAAAAACGATAATAATATTGATCTTCTGGCCTAACTTCTTGAACATTTTTGAAATCTACCAAGCATGGAAACCAATTATTTCTTAGATACATAAAAAATCATTAGAAAACAACAGCCAACAAATTAAATAATTAATTAAATTAATTTAACTTAATTAAACATATTAAAAATTTACAGAGCTTGTTGTTTTCTATTGATTGGCAGTGTAGTTGTAGTGATTTTGTCAACTATGGCAGGCAATAAGCTATTAATTCCATGGCTGGAAGGCTTAGACTAATGAATTATTAGAAGGCTATTTTATAGAACATGGCCTGTACTTAGACCACTGACTCTGTTGATGTGTAGTAATGTTAGGGGGAAAAGGCGGTCCCAAAGCAAATTCCATACAGGCTTTGTGGACTCCACCCCCACCCCAGGTCAAAGCCAAAGACACTGGGAACTCCAAATCCCATCACCACCAAAGGGAAGGTGGCTGGGACCTGAGGGTGGGGTTAAGCAGCCAGGTGGATACAAAAGGCAGACACGTGGGCTTTGGGGCTCTCCATTTTTGGGCTCTCGGCCAGCTCGGAGCGTCCGGCCAGCTCTGGGAGTGACTTTGGGTTTCCAGGTCGTCGGATCGGGTAGGACGCATTAAAGACTTTATTTCCCTATTTTCTCCCTGAGTTGTACATTTTCCTTATTTCCTTTCCTCTTGTAAATAAACCTTTTATTAACCCTTTTGTGTGTGTCTGTAGTAGAGTATTCATAAGTCCGTTTAAAGCGCGCGGGTGAGGACCCACAGCCAGAAACCCGTTTAATATCGGGGTTGCTCTATAACAGCTATATCCTTTTTTTGCTCACAATGGGATAGATGTTATATATGCTATAGTTGAGACAGGTCTTATCCATTTAAGAATTTGCATTTTTAATTTCCAAGGAAGAGTTTATTATCTATTTCTCTATCTATCTATCTATCTATCTATCTATCTATCTATCTATCTATCTATCCATCCATCCATCTATCTATCTGTCTATCTATCTGTCTGTCTGTCTATCACCTATTTAATCTTTACACTGTACCAGGCATTGTTTTAAGTGCACTACAAATACAAATTTATTTAATATTCACAGAAGTGGTTATCATGTTTACCATCTACATTTTTATAGATGGGGAAACTCAGAAACAGAGAGGTTAAGTTTCTTACTCAAAGTCACACAGTCAAATATTGGAGCCTGAATAAGTGCCCAAGCCTGCTGGCTCCCGTGTCAGTGATATCACCACTATCCCCGGCTTGTGTGTATACAGCATTCTAGTTTTGTGAACAATCACTTGTTCCCTGTCACAGAGGGAAAATCACTCTTCTGTTGAACCAAACAGAAAGAGTTCTTGTGAGGAAGCAAAACTGGTTAAGAAGTGAGTATGAAAAAAAAAGAAGTGCGTATGGTGGTGGCAGCAGGGAGTGTTTACAGGAAAATGTCTGGTATTCACAAGATAATCTTAATAGCATCTCCATTGTGTAATGGGGAAATTCAATAATGGTACTAAAGGAATTTAGTTGAAGTTCATGTTGGAGCAAAGAACATACAGTGATGTGATTCTTAGAATTGGAAGGAGTATAAGATTCATGTGAGGTAAACTCCATTTTCAAGATGAAAGAACAGGCCTCAGGGGCTTTGTCCTCATATGGCCTGTTGGCTAAAGGCTGCCTGAACCCAGAGGCTGTGCTTTCAGGGGAAGTGTTCTTGTTTTCATCCTTTCTGAACAGAATCGTGGACTTCTCAGATGCCACTGGTTAGCTGAGGCATCTCTGTTACCTAGTCAGCAAATGCATTCTCCACAGGTACCAACATCAAGACACGAAGCTCGGCCCACAGTGGACAGCATCTTCCTTCACTCACATGGGTGTTCCATGTAATGAAGTATTGATGAGAAGGTGGCTGAAACAGAAATCTGTGAAGTTTGAGAAGGAATGGCAAAATGTCCTACCAAAAAGCCTACGTAAGTATCTATTTCTCTAGGCTGTGAAGTAGCATGCTCCAGGCCTTTAGAGTGGAATAATCATTTTACTTCCTCTTAATTAAAGGAATTATATGGTTCCCTTGTGAGAAAGCCAAATGACTTATTTTATCATAATGAACTTTTAAAAGTAGTACTTTGAAAAAAATCATGGAGTATAGAAGTGATGCTAGATTCTTGTTTTCTTTTCATGCTGAAATTGGGCAATTAGAACATTTCTTTTTCCAAATAAGACAGAGCTCTTTCTGTCCTCAAAATTCTTCAGCACTGCATTTTATAGAAGCCCAACTTGGCTTCCACGTAATGTTCTTCCAAGTCTTTCTTAGGACCTTCTTTGAAAAACCCTTGCTTTGCTGTAGTCTTCTTTATGGATTAACTTTTCAGCATGGTCTCCAGAGTTCTACATTCAGAGACAAACTGGGCCACACAGAATCATGTGAAAAGAAACTAAGACAGACCCTCTGGCAAAGAGGCCCAATGCTGTATTCCTGATCTACTTTCCTGTCACTTTAATTTGTACCTGAAACCTTTCTCACAGGTTTCAAATAAAGCAGTTTAAAGACAATAAGCATAGCTATTAAGTTCATTAAAATTACAAATGTGCAAGGGGAGTGGAGGAAGTGGTGTGTGAGGAGATACTTGTCAGGATGCAAAAGAAATTAATGGTCAAAAGTAAGTATAGTTTCACAGTAGATGAAGTCTTCAAAACAGGTTGAGAACAGGAAATTGGAGCAATATGCTGGCAAGCATTCCAGAAAGATCCAAAGGTGGGTTCTGACCTTTCCCAACTGGAATCCCCCCATGTGGTGGCAGGTGCATCAGGAAAGAAGTCAGCCAAACCGTGTCCTTCCACTCCTCATAATTCATGTATTTTAATGGAAATCCTTTTCCTCCCAAATTTTCTTCAGAGCTTTTGGATTTTATCTTTTTTTAAAAGTTAGGTCTCACTGTGTGAAGATTTTATTCAATATGAGGAAATGCTTACTTTTGTGAGTAGACCCTCTGTTCACAGTTACCCTGCTCAGCATGTTTTCCAGCCCATTTTCTCATGTCAGCGAGGATCTCCCAGCCCCTTCTCTGTGGAAGTAAGGGAGGTTTTGTGCTTGTTGAATTCCGGCTTTGGCTCTTTCACTAACAAACTGCTCTAGGGCCAGGCAGCTCTTTAACTTTGCTCTGCCTCAGTTTTCTCATGTGTAAATTGGGGCTAATGGTATTCATTTCACCAAGTTGCTTTGAAGATTAAATGAATGAATATACATAAAGCACTCTGAACCTGTAGCAAAGGCACATCAGGCAGAAACTCAATTGTTCCTTCCAGAAAGCTCCACATGAGTCATTTACATCCCACAAAGGTCCTGGTGAGGTAGGAAATATGAGAATCCCCATTGGGCTGATGAGGAAGGCTTAGGGAAGTTCTGCTCTGGTTATATAAAGACTAACATAAATGATAAAAACATAGTCAGTAATATAAGAATATATAAGTATGTATTGTGGTATAATAAAAAAATATTTGGTCTTTATTTCCTGACATGAAGCTCTCAATCTCTGCCATTTACTGTCTTTTGTATGCTAATGAGATGGGAGGGGAGGTTAAGTAATGTCAGGTTGGGGGTTGGTCACCAGAAAGACCAAGTCAAAGTTAGAGGGTTAGAACTCTCAGCCCTACCCCTGATCTTTGGGGAAGGGGAGAGGGAGTAGATTGAGTTGTCTCACCAAAGCCAGTTAGGTAATCAGCCATGCCTACCCAGGGAAACCACCACTGAGCCCTCAACAACAGAGCTCAGTGAGCTTCTGGGTGGATGAATATATGGAGGTGCTTGGAGGGTGGCACACCCAAGAGAGGGTATGGACTCTTTCTACTCCTCACTTCAGCCCCTGAAAATCTTGCCTCATGCATCTCCTCTTCCATTTGACTATTATGGAAGTTACAGCCTTTACGATAAACTAGTACACATAGGAGTTTTCCTGACATCTGTGAGTATATCTAGCAAATTATTGAAACCGAGAGGGGATCATGAGCACCCCTGATTAATAACCATTAGATCAGAAGTCTGGGAGGCCTAGGCCCTGTGATTGACATCTAAAGTGGGGACAGTCTTATGGGACTGTCCTTTATCTTGTGGGATTGGATGCTAACTCCAGGTAGATGCTACCAGAAATGAATTGCTTTGTTGGACACTCAGTGTTGGAGATTCTGCAGAGTTGAGCAATATTAAATAGTTTACCCAAATCTCTTGCCTCTAGGTATTTTGATCTGAAACTTCACCTCTTCCACCTGGGATGGCCTCTCCTTGCTGACCTTCACATTCCTATTCCCATCTCTGCAGTCATGGGATCAGGTTGAGTGTGCCAATTCATTGGTGGTCTGATTCCAAATGTGTCTCTCATGTCCATCTGGGGATTTGAGGTGGGCATGTTTGGGACACAGAATAGCCTCCTGGAAACATTCTATAAGAGAAATCAACTTCTGCAAGAGAAAACAGGTCTAGCATTGGGAGGACTGAGTATGAGGATAGTAAGTCTTCCACCCAGCTTGTCCTCAGGCCTCTCTCTAGGGACTCCCATTTGGGAGCCAGGGAGCTGGGAATGAACAGTCACCATAGAGTCAAACCTCCACAGTTGACACCAGCAGATTCAGCAGCACTGGGAGCAGTGGTGACAGGCACTATGGGGGAGGGGTGGGGTGACTTGGCACTGCGGGAGGAAGGTGACCTCACAGCAGCTTCTAGTGGATGTGTAGGCAGTGTGAGTGTGCACAGGGCAGCTGCAGCTTTATTGCAGCCTCAGTGGCCTCAGCAGTAAGATTGCTTCAAGGAGAGGGTCCTGAATAGGACAGGAAGGAAATTCATGCCAGGTAGCTGCTAAGAACACCATTTCATTTACATTCTGTGCAGGATTGACTAGTACTCCCTCCCCCATTCCAAATTCATGTCCTCAGAAGCCCAGAACATGAGCTCATTTGGAAATCGGGTTGTTGACAGATGTGATCATTTAGGACAAGTCTTGCTGGGGCGGGGTAGGCTGGTGGCCTTGTAAGAAGAGATCCAGAGACAGAGAACAGAGAGGAGGAGCCCCCATGATGATGGAGGCTGCAGTTGGAGGAATCCTCTACAAGCCCAGGAACACCAAGGACTGCTGATGAACAACAGAAGCTGGGGGAGAGAGGCATCGAACATGCTCCTTCTGAAATTCCAGAAGGAACCAGCGTTGCCCACATCTGGGCTTTGGCCTTCCAGCTTCCACAACTGTGAGAAAAAAATGGCTATTATTTTAAGTTCCCAGTTTGTGGTGATCTGTTATGGCAGCACCAGGAAAGTAATAAAACTAGTATACATACCTGAGATACCTCCTTGGGCACCTCACAACCATGTGGGAAAATTCCTGCAGAGGTCCAGGGGCCAGCAGCACACAGACACTGCCTTTTGATTCTCTGATTTTGCTTCTATCAGGATAATACTAATTATAAGGAAAAGGAGGTTGGGGATGTTGTCTCTACATGATGACATATTAACACACCTATGACCTGATCCAGGATGGCAGAGCATGCTGATCAGCTGCACCAAGGATGATCCTAGATCACTGTAATTCTGCTGCTGTCTAAGAAAATATCTTTCAAAATGTGAGCCTCTTGGGCTAGGGTGTGGGGGAAGCACCATGTGCAGTCTGAAAATCACATAAGTCATATGGCTTTGTTATCAGCAAGCCCAGCCCTGCAGATTTCCCCCAGCAGGAAGCTGGGAGGCTCTTCCTGCCAATGTCCTGTATGCTTCGGAGCACTACTTCATATGCCCTTTTCCCATGATCCTTAGCTCACCATCTTTGTCCAGCTCAGATAACTCTTCTAAGTTCTTTGAGAAGCTCAGGCCCTTTGGGCTGCTATAACAAAAATGCCATAGATTGGGTGCCTTAGAAACATCAATTTCTTTCTCATAGTTCTGGAGGGTAGAAGTCCCTGCTAAGGGTGCAGCATGGTCTGGTCTGGTGAGAACCCTCTTCCAGGTTACAGTCTCCTTGCTGTGTCCTCATATGGCAGAGAGGCGAGAAGGGAAGCAACCTCTCCTGTGATTCTTACAAGGGCATTTATCCCATTCACCAGGGCCCCATGCCCAAGACCACATTTAATCCCAATCACCTCCCAAAGACCATACCTTCTAATGCTATCACATTGGGGGTAGGGTTTCAATATATGAAATTTGGGGGACATATTGAGTCCATAAAACTGAGTATGTAGCTTTAGTTATTTATTGGTCACACCTATATCCTAGGAGTTACCCACCATTGATTTCTAAGTAAAATAACATTGGCTCTTTATACTCAGTTTAGCATGGTAAAAGCCACCTCCATGAAAAAAACCCCTGCTATTTCTGAGTGTTTTTCTAAAATTCTGCCTTCAGAATTCTCTGAAAGAAACAGCGCTACCCCTTGGACTGGACCTCCCATCTACCACTCTGCTCCTGCCACCTCCTTTGAGGTCAGTGGCCTGGATAGATAGCAACTTGTGGCTTAAATCACTGCTACCACAATTCTGGTGTGGGGCCAGTAACACCACTCTTTCTTGTCTGCATAAATCTGTCCTAAGAATGGGCACAAGCTTTGCCCTAATTTTCCAAAGCACAACCAAGATCAGGATGGAATGTGAGCCTCAGTGACAGTGAAGATTCAGTGATAGTGCAAAGAAAATTAAAATTGCTCTACAAATGTAGACCTGTCCTTGAATCTGGTACATGGCCAGCATCCCACCCTATGCAGAACAGTCTCCAGTGAACAAGGACCCAACGCGATATCAGGCCCAAGTCTCTCTAGTCTTATTTTCAGATCTTTAATCCCAAGGTGTTATTGGGAATAGGCCTAGGTTCAGCTGTCTGTCACTACCAAAAAGTCAGTAAGTAGAGATAGGCATTGATCTGAGAGAATGGTGGGCATAGCACCCTAAAGGGGTCATTCTGCCATCTTATCTAGAGTTTGCCTTTTTACAATGAGTTACACAAAAACAGTCATAAACAAACAGCCCATCAGAATAGCCCATCACAGTTGATGTTTCTGGCATTTGTCACATTCAGCCCCCTGGACGTATCAGCCTCCTGGTTATCTTGACCTTGGTACATCTGACAGCATCAATGTCTGGCACTCCTGTGGGCATCATCACGGCAAGAATCTCAATTTAAAGCAAGAGTTTGAGTTTATTTTTTAAAAGATTTATTTATTTATGCATACAAGAGCTGGGGTACAGGTTGGAGTTGCAGGGGGTGAGAGGGTTCACTGGAGATGAGTGGGGAGCAGAACAGGCAGACTGACAGAAATAACACTGCTAAGGGGAGCAGTGGGCGAGACAGGTGAGGTCTGCTACGCCATGTGGGTAGTTCCCTGGCTGGGGATTGAACTCGTGCTGCAGAGGCTGTGGATAGTTTCTCAGTGCTGTGCTTGACCCCTTGTGCCACCAGGGAGCCCCAAGAGTTTGAGTTTAAAGAAAACAGATCATTAGTCATACAGTGTGTATGTGCAGCCGGTGCTCTGTGCGTGTGTGCAGATTTCTATACTAGGTATGGTGCCCTTATCTTCCCCCTATGAGAGAGGAATTATTTTCCATGTCTCCTATCTCCAGTCCACCTTGCTGCCTTTCCCCCAGAAGATGGGTAATGAGGGCACTGATTCTCTCTAGAGAAAACTTCACCTCTAGCCACATTAGCATCATCTGGTTCTTTATCCTCAGCAACTCAACAACAGTCTCATTTTTAATAAATTCATTAATACATCAATGCTTTGTTTTCTTCCAAGGAAGATTTGAGGAGCTTAGGTTACCAAGTTACCCTATATGAATATGTATTAGTGAATCTGCTATTTCCAGATGTCAAGTTCATCTTCATGTCTATATGATCTCTGTTCACACTGAGACAACAGAAATTCAGTAATGCGTGTAAGACTTATATTCCTTTTCTTAAGACTTCTCTGTCCCCTCTATCCCTAAAATGTTCCAGCTGTGTGCGCACATATACACACACACATACAACCTAAATCCCATAAACTTCACACACATAGCAGGCACTGAATAATCACAAGATTTTTTCAAAAAAACAAAAGGTATTATAGTCTGACACCACAATTCAAGGATTAAAAAGTACATAATGCCTGCCTTCATTTAAAAAATATTTGTACTTTTCAGTTTTAACATATCCACTTCATTCCCTTGCTGAAATTGAAAAATTAAAAACGATTTTCTCCAGTATTTCTTGAGAGTCAGGCTCAGACCCAGTTACCACCTCCCTGGGCTCCTATAGTATGGATGGCGTCACTGATTTGCTATTGGCTTTCTCAACTGCTACTCACTCATCCTCTGCCCTATCCAGATTTGCACCCACAAGAGACTCCCCACCATCTGCTGGGGTTCATTCACTGTGTGCAAATACTCAGGCATTTCAAATGCACAGCTAAGCTCTTTACTGCTTCTTTGTCTCTTCCAGGGAGAGAAAAGAGCTTGTGTTAGACTTCTGGCACTTTGTTCCTCATAAATTCAAAAGCAAAATAAAAGGTATGACCCTTACAGAATATTTGAAAAATCATTGTTCCCAACATCACTGCAAGTGGGCTCCTTATATTTAGCCTGCCAGGTCTGGCCCATTATGTTTTGTTATAAAACCTCCAAGCCTTAGCAAGTGGATTAAAGCATTTTTATCTCCTTTGCCTTATCTAAGACACATCAGAATATAAAAATGCACAAATCGTTTTAGTCAGGCTTGGGGAAGAGGACTCAAATAGCTCTGCAGTTGGGGCATTTTGCTTTTAGGTCAGTGGAAGTGATGTCTTGTAATATTGACAATACAGTTCCTCGACTGTCAGCTATTTGCCTTGGGGATGCGGCGACACAGCAGGCTGATACCTTACCTTTCAAATTCCAATAAATACAGCGACATTCTTAATCAAATGAAAGCAGTAAGAGTAAGGATTTTTTCTCAGCATAATCTGAATATAGTATCTGCTTCATATATTGCCTTCACCCAAAAGCTGGGTTTATGAGAATATGTCATGTTGACAAATGCAAAATAGTAATAAACAGTAGTCTCTCGCTATTTTGCATTATTGCTTCAACTTGAGAAATTTCAAGGAAAGGGAAACATGTGCCAAACCAGACAAAAGTCAATGCATGCTGCAGTGAATTTGCAGACCAAGAGACCCCATCCACATTGTTTCTTTATACTCTTCACTGTCATTTGATGGATCAGAATCTCCTGGACCAAACTCAGTTTGCTTATCTGTGATGGTGGACAAGATTCAAAATAATAATAAAACATATGCAGAAAAAATAGTTTTAATCAGGGAAGTAATACTTAGTTCCCTACAAATGAAACAATTCATTCCCTTTCACCTAGATCTTCAAGTGAGTCTGGCACAGATATGTTTCCTGGCTCTTTCAGTGCATGGGA
This sequence comes from Talpa europaea, assembly GCF_964194135.1. NCBI lineage: Eukaryota > Metazoa > Chordata > Mammalia > Eulipotyphla > Talpidae > Talpa > Talpa europaea. The sequence continues at coordinate 28,805,401 of NC_140082.1, read as the reverse complement.
CTGGAGATAAATGATCAGAAAAATTCAGGCTTGATTGAGGGAGAATTGAGGTTTCCTCTTAACTAATATACTCCATCCCCAAAGCCTAACTTTCTTTCCTTCTCTCAAACCGTTAGGGATGAGAAAGCAAAGGATATTGGCTATTTTCAGACCGAATTTATCCATCACATGGAATTTATTGACTTGTGGTCAATCTGAAGTTTGAGCTTACACACCTTCTGCTTTTTCCAAGGACAAATTGCAGTTAGATATATGCAATTTGAAATACTTTCAAAAAACTTCATTTCTCAGCCTAGAATATTTTTTCCATTTATCTTTCAGGTACATTAGTTGGGATCAATAAAACACTGACAGAAGATGGAAAAGACACAGAAAAGGTATTTTTAAAACATCTCTGCTAATTTCTCATATCCAGTACTTTCCATTTTCTATAGTGTGATAGAAACCAAAGGGGAAAAATAATTACAGTTCAAGAAAAAAGGACAAATACACAGATATTCACTGTTGACTGAGGCCTACTCTCGGTGAGCAAAGATTGGATTCTCGTGGTCTTTTCTCTAGTTCTTGTAGGAGCAGAAGAGGTGGGCCAGTGGGTATGCCATAGACCTCCCAGCACGGCTGTCTCTGAGATCAGAACAAAGCCTTTGGTGATGGAGCATGCTGCAGAGCTCTCTGCAATTGCAGGGTTTCCAGAGTGCGGACTGACTGTGCATGTTTAAATACACCTACCAGATAAACCACGGGTCCAAATGCAGAACTCAGAGCCCACATGTGAAGTTTTGGGTTGCCATAATCATGTACAAAGTTTACCCTTAGTTTAGAAGGTGGGTGGGAGCAGAGGAAAGAAATGCCCTGTTAAAACTAAAAATGTTCCTTATAGCCAAAGCAATAATGATGGATTTAGATATAATTGAGGTCTGAAGAAAACAAAACACAAAGTGCAAGGCATATCTAGTTTACCCAATAATTTTGGTTAAAACACAACTAAAAAGCTGAGTTTTCCAAATCAGATCAGGATTGAAGGGGAGTAAGAAGCTGGTCCAAATCTAAAATAGTTACATTTTCTGAAAGTCATTGTGAAGTTTAATGTTTGTGTATAAATGAAAAACCAGGTGTGTCTGTATTAACTCCTGTTTCCTCTGGGTTCCTAATACTATTACCCCCAGCAAAGAAAAATGTAGAAGGTAGAGATGAAATTTCTTGGAAACCATCCCTCTGCCTATTCATTTGGGTGGCTCAATAAAGGAAGGTTCCCATGAACCCCCCCAAATTGTCTGCATTTTTTCTCTAGTCAACTGTGAGGATCTGAAATCATCTATAATCAAGCATGATATTCCTTGGATAATAAAAACAGTTTCAAACTTCTGGTTATTTGACATAAATAGTTCCTCACTGTTTCATTTTTTTTATGGATCTCCTGTTTTTCACAGCTGAACTGATGCTGATGAAATGAATCAAAACTGAAAATTTGCATATCCTTTGAACCCAAAATGTAATTTCTATATCTTTATCCCAAAGAGATAATCAGACAGAGTCACAGAGATGTACCTACAACATACTATTTATAGTAGTGAAAAATTCCAAAACCACTTAAGTATGCTTCAAAAAGAAAATGGCTAAATACATGGGTAAATACTTTTACAAAGTCAATACAGCGATAATACAGATCTATAATACAGACCAAAAAGTGTGATTGGAGGCATTGTCAGGGGGAAATCGGGTTATGAAAAAGCATATATTGGTAAGCGTTCATTTGTGTAAATTGCATGCAGCTGACTGAAGAGTGGCGGGTGGGGTTTGCTGAGTCATGGGTATACAGAGGAGCACACGCCCAGAGACCAACAGGCAGCATCCCTGTGGCCAGAACTCATGGCACAGGACTCTTAGCTGTTGTACTGCAAGCATTTTTGACCAAATGACAAATTTCTGTGATGGGGAGAGAAATGAGTTTAAGCACTGTGGCCAGTAAACTTCAATATTTCTGCTGTCATTGGCAAAGTTTCCTCTTGGGAGATGGTGTATCAATCTAAGCCGGTGTCATTTGTTTCCATTTGGATATCTTCAGCTGAAAATTACATAATCCCCAACTTTAAACAATGAGGAAATTGTTTTCCCCATTAACTCAAGTCCTGTTTTAGAGTGGACTTTAAGTGTGATTGATTCATCAAAGACCCAGTCCTCTCTATGTCTCTTCTCTGCTGTCCTCTGGGTGTTGGGTTCATCCTCAGGTTGGTGGTAAGAGTCCTACAGACGTTCTTAGTAATATATGCAGCACTGACACTGTCCAGAGAAAGAAGAGAGGCTATCGCTTCTGGGAACTCCCCAATAGCCTCCCTTTCTGTCTTATTAGTCATTTCCCCACTGCTGCACTTGAATTCCAGCAATAAGAACAATGTCGCCCTAGCCCAACTTTGTACCATCAGAATTGGGGGTACCCAGAGCAAAATTGGGAAATGTTAACAAGGTGGGGGGAACAGGGGGTGTGGGTGGGCACACTACAGTGTCCACTAACCCCCACTGTGCTGGCCCTCATTTTATTCCTACAACTTCCCTGTTTTAATTCCCAACAGTTTAGTCAACAAGGACAAACACTACTTTAAGAGCTTTACAAATAAAAGAGAATGCACTTATCTTGCAGATGTAAATATTCCCGTTCTAAGCAATCAATCCAAAATTATAAAACCAAACTAAGACTAATACTGTCTTGGTACCCATGCCAATTTTCTGGGTGATATGGCTATCACATATCTGTCTCAATTACCTGGATTACTTCTGGACATTCACATGAATCACTCTGATTTTCCAAAACATAGGCAAGATCCAAATTCTTCTAGCTTCAGCCCTGATTTGCCTCATCAAGACGAGCAGACATTTATCATGCCATTTACATGTATATGGTATCACTCTCTCGACAACATTATTAGGTTGATTATTGTCTTGGGAGAACATATAGCACGAAACTGAGACACTGAAAGGCCAAATAACACATCTCAAATTAAAGATAGCAAAGGCCAACATTCTTTCTACAAAGCTCCCTTTCCTCTTTTTAAAAATCCTGGTGTCATATGTGTAACTTGTAGATCCTTCAATTAGTGGTATCTTTTATTGTTTTGTTGAAACCCACCAGGGTCCAACCAAATGCTGAGCCTGTAGTAACCTCTTAACAGCTCTCTGGCCATTATCCAATCAAACTGGGATAGACTGGGGATCACTCTTTTAAACCACACAATCTTGTATGTGGATTTAGCTAACTCCCATCTGGCATTAATTCTCTTGCCAGTGCATTCCTTATCTGTCTTAGTAAAAAAAAAAAAAAAAAAAAGAGAGTGAGACACTGCAGTCAAAACATAAGAATTAAGCCTACTTGTTATATACGAGTCATTAAAAAATTGTCCCATGAGTTTTCTGCCTACTAAAAATTAAGAATCTGAAAATAGAAATTTTACAGCTTCCCTAAGACTTTTGAGGCCAACTGAATGGTTCAAAAGCTTAAGAGCAACTGTACATCAACCAGGGATTTAAGGAAATCAAGTCATGTTCTTCCTGCTACTTAAGTCAATACCAAGGGTAAAGATTTTGCAATCAGAAGCTCACTAGCAATTTTGCCGGGAAGTGCTCAGCAATGGAATGCCACTTAATCCCCCTCCACCCCCCAGCTGGATGGAAGTTGCAGTCCAAGAGTAGCCAATGTGTCATCCTCATAAAATATGACTCAGAAGCATTCATGAAGCCGAGATATTGAGGTCCTAAAAATAGACTATTTTTATGTTGGTGTTTTCCCTAACTACAGCCTCAGTGAAAGAATGCATGTGTTCATAGTTCCACTGTTCCTTCCATAGTGCTTTTAAATTACATGTCGCTATGGCCCCTTGCAGTAGTCTCAGAAATATTTCTTATTGTAAATCAGTGCCATGTGAAAGCTCCTATCTGAGTATCTAATTCCTCTGCCTGACATTGCTGTGGTCATTGGAGAGGAAAGCTTTTCTTTTGCCTTTGGAAAACAATAAATGCTTATTCTGGGTACATGATGATTTCTTCTGTGAACTTTTAAAGGCACTTTGCTGATGTCTGTTACTGTGGCACCCCTGGTGAACTTCAGCAGTCAGAATATGATGCTTATTTTTAACATTGAGGAAATGGATCATTCATTGGAACAGCAGCAGGGGCAATTTTAGAAAGCAAAACTCCAGTGACAATAATATATTATAATAATGCCACCACATAATTTTCAAATCCCATACTGTTTTTAAGCATTTTCCTATTACTAGCTAATTTGAGTATAGAGTATGCTAACTCTGAAACCCACGTTGTTGACTTATAGGGCCTTTGCTCACCCCTACTGATGCTTTATTCTGCCAGTGACAGGAGGGAAGATGGACAATGGTAACCAGCTCATTCAGTTAGAACTTCTATATTTTCATTTCTGGTTTCAAGTTTCATCTGAGTGGAAGCCACAACAGTCATCTCTCCCAATTACCTCCCGAAACACCTAAGTCATAGAAAATGATCAGAACTCATTAAAAAACCCAAAACAGAAACATCAAGAAACAGAAATCTGGGAGAAATTTCCACTATTGGAAAGGCTGTTGAAATTAAAGTTAAATAAATGATGGCCTACGTACACTTTGATGAAATAAAGAAGTCCTATTCTTTGTATGTCCCCCTTGTCACACAGACTGAGTCTGAACAGAGCATGAAGAGGCCATCGTATTCTCCTCTACATGGAACAGTCAGTGGTAATGAGAGTCTTAGCTCCAACTCCCCCTGCTAACATAGTTATACTGGCGTGAGCCTCCTGTGATGGGCATGTCTATTTCCTCAACTCAGCACCTTAAGGTAGAAACTCGGTGATTGTAGTTTAATTAGATACACAATATTTGTTTAAGAAATTGGAATGCTTCAAGTCTGGGTAGAGAGGATTAGTGAGGAGGATAAAATGTACATGGATGTGTTTTGGGAACAGGACTATAAAAAAAAAGCACACAGAAGAATAAGAGACAGACCTTCCAGGGCTTGAAGCATTTGAAGGCAGAGGCTACACCTGTGTGCTTCCCTCTGAATTAATGATAAAAAGATCCACTGGGAAAGGATACAGATTCTATAATGCCAATGACAACAAAAGTCATGAAACTGCATGTAAGCAAATAACCCAATACAAAATAAATAAAGCAAAAACTATTAAAAATAAAAAGAGAAATTGAGAGAACAAGTGTTATTATTACTAGGGATTTAGAAGTACATCTTTCAGCTTCTGACTGATTGAACAGACAAAATCAAATAATAGTATAGAAAAATGTTAACAATTATATGGGTGTGTCAATAGGTGTACATTTTACCTTCTGCCTGCAAGGAACAAGCCTCCTTCTCGGGAATCCATATAAAAACTTGTGATATAGACAATCTCAGAAAGTCTCTCATGAAATTAATACCAAACGTTTCAATAATAACAAGTATAGAGGAGAAACAGAAACATTAAAACACCATGTAATACAACAAAGGAAAGCTAGACTTCGAAAAAAATCAACTTTTTTGACAGCGGAAGGAGGAAATAACACAAACACATGAATTCCCTGACCTGCTGCCTTGTTAAGAACGCTGGCATGAGCATACACACTCATATATATATATACACACAGAATCATTGCCTCAGTAGATAGTAGCAGTAGGAATCAAGGTTAAATATAGGTCTCAAAAATAACTCAACAATTAAGCAAAACTTAATTTGCACCAGCAAAATTTCCTGCCCCTACAAAATACCTTCCCTTCCCAGGTATAATTCCATCTGAAATCCTAGCATTAGAATTTCTTTCTAATAAAGGAACTAGAGTGATTGCTAGGATCAACTTTCAGGGCATAACCTGGCCCGAGAGGAGTAACATGTGAAGTCACTAACACCTTAGCAGGAATTTTGGTCAATGTTATAATCAACCTTTTCTAGGCTCATGCCTCAGGGAGGGTGAGGGCTTGGCTGCTTTCAATAGTAGGATCATGGGCCCATTTCACTGATGGCTTCTCTGGATTGTGATTATACCACGTTTCTGAGGCAACAGTGAGAGAACTGGCTATGATCAAGAATGATAATATCCTTGGATTTATTTGTTTTCCTGAGATTTTCTCCTTCAAATGTGATACAGAAAAGTCTAGTTTGATAAAGCTTGAATTACAATCTAGCCAATTTATTATATATTACTGTATTTTATTCACTATGTTTATATTTAAATTTGATAGGGCTGTGCTAAGTAGGTCTACTCAGAGTTCTTAATCTTGGGGTTCAAAAAACGTTATAGAAGACAGGGAAATTTTTCCTTCCCTTTTTTGCCCCACTGGAAATAATTAAAGTGTACAGAAACAAGAATACATTTCATATCACTGATGTACTTGTGAATTAGAAGTTCTCACACATACTTTATCATAAACTGAGGGGTAGTAGCTGAACATAAGATTTTCACATAGAAATCTGTGTTCACATAGAACATTTTATTAGGCTTAATTGGAATAGTTTCTGCTCCTACCCGCCCCCCCCCCCCAAGCTAAGTGAAATGAAGGAAGCTGTCTTTCTTTCTCTTGAAACTATCCTGAATGTTTCGTGGGTGTATTATTCTCTCATGTCAAAGTGCATTGCTTTTGTTCTCTTTCTAGTGCCACTGTTTCCAATTATTCCCCCACCCTCGCCGCCCCAACTCCCAATCCCCACTCCTGCCTCCAGGGTAGGGAGAAAGTAGATTTGCTGATTTACTCTTCTGTATTGTTGAGGAAATAGCATTTGCCCTTGATGTTATATTCTCACAGTGTTAAAGAGTTTGGGTCAGTTGATCTTGAACTGAGGTCATGTGAATTTCATTTCTTGGTCTGTCACTAATTCTTATGGCAATAGAGTGTACGTTATTGAACAGTGATGTCTTAGTATGTACAGCTGTAAAATGAAAATGGCAAAATCTACTGCCCTTGGTACATTTAATTCAAGAGACTAATCTGAATCAATGCAATAGGTTCTATGGAGTACCAATGCTTTGCTTTTCCCCTAGTATTATTCTTCTACCAACATTTTATTAGCATTATTAAAGGATAACCCATTGGAGAAGTAGTAGTGGCAAGTAAAAGGGTCAAGAGGGTTAAGTGTTGAAGAGGCAGAGAGAGAAGAGCTGGTCTTCAGATGGAACGAGAATGTACTTGAGAATGGAGTGCTGTCCACTTGGGGCTTCAGAAAACTGGGGCAACTCAAATACTTCAGGGCTTGGAAGCTCCTTTGGACTGCCATTCATATTGCAGTGCTATATCTTTATTCATTCACTTGAAATTCAACAACTATGTACTGAATGCCTGCAATGTACTAGACACTGCTAGGCACTGGTATAGAGCCATGAACAAATGCAGATACAGTGTTTGCCAACATGGGCAATTCAGATTGACACAGAATCAGGAGGATCTAGAAAAACAGTATATTTCAGGATCACTGAATTGATGGATTCTTTGCCAAAGGAAATTTTCTGAGCTTCTTAAAAGGAGATATAAGGATTTAAGACCAAGATTGATGCAGCTAATCAAACGGAATCGAAAGGTTGTAAAACAAGATCCATAGTGGTGAATCTTGAGTAATTATTCTCTAGGGAAAAGGCTTACACCAGAAGCACTGACATACCAAGGCAAATACCCCTTAGGAGGGCAAGAACCCAGATCTCTGAACACTGGTGGTGTCCTTTCTCATTTTCTGAATTTGCCTTTTTTACTTCTCCACATGACCATTTGACCTGGGAGGACCTGATGCCTCAGTTTCTCAGAAACCAGTCAAAAGCAACGCTGACTTATTCACTCCCCCTGCTCCAAATAAAATCCAAAAAACAAACTACATGCCACATTCAGGAAGGAAACCAATTCTCTAAGAGATCAAAATTAAATCAGACTGGCTTCTTGAGCCAGTGAGGGAGGAAGTCTATTTAATGCAGATGGTTTTTGAACAGAGCTCCTGTTAACACTGACTACTGTATAAGTCTTGATTTTTCATCTGAAGGGTTAGTTTATTGTTCATGCATCATGCCTACTTACCAAAACACAAGGGAAATCGGACTTATGAATAATTACATTTAAAAATTTAAAACAGAAAAATCTTTGTAAATGATCTAGTAATTTGTATCTGAAAATACTGCATGTAAAGAACCAATTTAAGAGAAAGACCTACTTAATTTAAAAACATTTTTAAATTAGGAGAATATGAGATGGGGAGGAGTTGACATCCAAATTATTATTGTTTTTAAACTCTGTCATTAGAAGATAAGTGGGCTGGGGCTTGGGTGGTCTTGGTAGCTTAAAATATGGGTGGTAACAGGGCAGAGAAGGTGACCAGGTATATGTGCAAGAAGAAAAGCATTTCTAGGCCATCTTCTCCAAGGTAAGTAGTGAATGAAGGAGAAGAAGAGTTGATGAGAACACTGGGAAATAGTAGACTTTTGGATGAGTAGGAACTGGTAGCTGGTATGAGAGGGACAGTGAAAAAAAGATGCGTTAGAAAGGATTTCTTTGCCTGTATCACAAAGTTGTTTCTCTTAATTTTTGACTTCACCAAAAGCACAAAGGACTATGAGCAACATTTTATAAGTTTCCAGTAAGCGTTGATGTCTATACGTGATTTATGCTAGTGACTTCCTCCTTAAAATAACAATTCTCTTGGGGAGATTCAAGTCAATTGACCATTCATTCTTCATGATGAATATTTAATAAGTCTAATTTCTTCTGGATCTATAGTTGAGAGGAGCTGAACAATGAGAGTTTGATGACCAGTTGGATAAGAAGAGAAAAGCCAATTTCTGTTCAAGTAGCTGGGCTGAGTTTGGGAACTTGTGGAGTCAAAAGTTTTCATTTCATTGGGACAACGTCTTCAAAGGGCCAAATAAAGGAGATATGAGAAAGAATAAGGCAAATACAACAAATACGGCTGTGCAATTTTTGGTACAAAGTAGAAATCATAAAACCCTTATGCTTCAAATTGTAAGTATACTTTGGACAATTAAAAATCTCAGATATTTTTTAGACCTAAATTCTGTGGAGTCACCCATTCTTCTAAAACCCAATGCTTCCTGAGCCTCAGCAGCGTTACCCCAAAGTGTGAACATCCACATTTGCTGGGCAGAGTCATGGACTCGTAGTTTTCAGCAAAATGTAAAGGAGGCGTTTGACAGCAGCAGAAGCAGCACCACCACCATCACCACAAAGGGTCATTTATCAGTTATTTTGGGAAAGGGGAAGATTTTTTTTTTTAGAGGAGAGGAAACTGTGGTAATAAGCCTTTTGTCTCCACTCATCCCCTACTGAGATCCCCTATCAATGTGTCTCAGTTTGCTACATATTTCGCTTTAAAGGAAAGTGAGGTGAGACAGTGCTATGTGAGTCATAAAAGCAATAAAACATGCTCCTGGAAAAGAACTTTCCTACCCTTCCCTTAGCCTGCCCCGCTCCCCCGCCACCCCCAGTTACGAGGTTCGTTGCTTCCATGCAAGCCTTGATAAAGAAGAGCCAGGGAGACTGAGATCTAGAAAAAATATATATCTAGGTATATAATTTATAAAGAGAAGAAAAACCAAAGAGAAAGGTTTAAGGAAAAATATCAGTGTTAGAAAAAGAGAGAGGTGGGCCTCCCCGGTGGCACAGCGGTTGAGCGCTGGGTTGCGAAGCTGCCCGCGGCCTCTGCAGCGCCAGTTCGATCCCCGGCCACTGGGCGAGGGTCCCACATGGCGCGCAGACCTCTCCTGCCGCCCGCTGCTCCCCTCAGCAGTGTACTTCGGTCCTTCTGCCTGCTCTGCTCCCCGCTCTGGCTCTGGTGAATTCTCTCACCCTCCCGTGCTTCTGACTGTACCCAGTGCTTGTATAAATAAATAAATCAATCTTTAAAAAAAAAAAAAAAGAAAAAGAGAGAGGAAATAAGGACAAGACTTGTCTTATGAGGATACTCTGTAACCTGCTCCCACACCACTTCTCAGGCAACCCAGAGTCCCCCATCTCTTAACCTAGACTGTGGTACCAGGTAGTGCCTTCTATTCACCTGACTCTTACCCAAAAGCTCCCTGAGGATCTTGCTGGGAGCAGTGACCTGCATGTTGAGTTGTTGATGAAGAGGAGGGAAAGGCTGCCAAGAGGTTGATGAGATGAAAGTATGAAAAAGGGGTAATTTTAAAAAAGATTATATGAGAAAAATAGATTCATTAGGATGTCTCGAAGCAATGAACCATCTCAAATTCCCAGATAATTCACTTAGTATGTCCATCCTTTTTGTACGGTTGGTTTTGTGGTTGTATGGTTGAAAGCAGACACAAAGGAAGGACCTTGAATGTCCATGCCAAAACCAAACTATAATTGGGACTTGAGGTCAGATATGCCATGGCTGGTGTCAATGACGGGAAAGATCTCTGAAGGTGGCTGACGTGATTGTGATGTCTTCACTTGCCCAATGACTGTTGTAGGGAAAGGGATGAGAAGCAGTCAGGAAAAGGAGTACTCCATTTTCAGGAGTTTGTCACCATCATCATCATCCTGTGCCAACCATACAAATGATCAAGTTGAATTCCCTAATAACCCAGGCACTGGAAGATAGGAAGTTGCCCTGTACAAATCGGGTCATCAAATCTCCTTTTATATTTTGATTAGGAAGTGCCATATGCTTAGATGGTTAGTGGAATGGTGGTCAAAGTGAGTTGGGAGGGTGAGGTTAGAGGATTGGGTCTCAGCAAACAGAATAAAACAGGGAGCAAGGGAAGAGAGGAGGAAAAGCATATAACTTGAAGGTATGCTGACCGGCCCTCGACCTAGGTTCTGTGCTCCAACCTTCCCGAAGCACAGATTCAATGGTGCAAATGTCTAAGACTGGAGATCCAACAAGATAAATTATCAGTTATTTCCTGGCGGAAGTGTTGGCTAGACACACATGAGAAAAATAACAGAAATCACAATCATCAGCTGAGGAGACATCACAGCTATTGTGAAGGCTGTAAACTACTAGGTAGAACAACAGCTTTTCTGTGTCCTACTGTAATGCCCAAGGGGATTAATGCTTTCAGAGTTCATGCCTAATGAACTCAGAGAGGAGGAAATGTCTTATCCAGCAGGGTGCTGGATTGATCTGCACAATGTTTGGTTATAGAACTAGCTCCTACCCTTAAAGATTTTTCTGAGTCCCTACAGGTTCTGGAAAATGTCCAGAAATTAATCTGTCTGCTTACATATGGATACATGTAGCTGGAACAAAGGTGACTTCACTGGGCGAGAGAGAAACACACAGGACAGGAGAGGATTTTAAGAAGAGAACACTGGTAAGTGCTGGCTAGTGACATGGGATTGCATAACGGGAGGCTGTGTAAGAGAGTAGCCTTCAGTCTTGACTTCTGGGAACTTGGACAGTTTAACCTTGTTCCTACAGAGCATTATCATACAATAAAGCCTGCAGAGAGGGAGAGGAGAGCACCCAACATTAGTTGACAACCTATATATTCTACAGAATAGTCAAAGAAAGACACCATTAATAATCGAAAGAAAAACTACTTAACTGACATCAACTTCTAGCTAATACAGCACTGCCAAGAAAAAGTTCTTCAAGATTATCATCAGTGACGAGTTATGGCTTATATCTAAATTATAATCATATTTGCATATAGACAATAAGTGGTCTATATCTCTTAAACATTTTTTCCCTGCTAGTAAACACATTATGTCCTGGTAAAATCCTTGCTTGTCTGATTACTAGACAGAGAAGAGGGGAGGAACTAGAACTGTTTCCTTAGCACCTACTCAATTCAGGTAGCTATGAGATACTCTATCTCCATTTACATATTTAGTCATTATAGCAATACTTTGTATTACCAACTATTAATTCTATTTTCCAAAACAAGAAACCCAGGTCTGTAACTTATGTAACGTTCTCAGTCACTAAGAACAAAGAAAGAACTGGAAGACACATCTACCTGCTGCTCCTCCCAGCATGCCATGTGGCTTCTAAAAACCAACTGTGAGAAAGTATAATTTAGCCAAGCTAAGCTGGGATATTTTATCTATGAATAGGATTAGTTTCACTGGGTATGTATGATGCAGAAGTTCTAAATATAGGCAATATATATTTCTATGTCTAGTATATACATGCATATATATGTATACATGCTATATATACATATATTCAGTATGTATATGAGAGTGTGTGAGGGTGTGAGGGTGTGGGGGTGTGACATGCATGTGCATTCATTCCATTAAATATGTATCTGGAATCAGAGTCTGCATTAGTGATATTTCTGGATTTTTATAAAGAGAGAGAGGTACTTCCCCATGTCAGAGGAGCAGACTGCATATCTACATTATGTCTGTGTGCTGATAAATGTATGTTGGGCAGAATTTAGCCTAAGGCTTATTTTCCTTGTAATAAACCACCTATCTCTAACCACAGGAGGGTACTCATTTTACCAGGAAATCTGACCTTAGTTGGATGGGTACCTGTCTGGGGTTCATCTGCTACTTCTGAGCCTCTGAAAAACTAGCCTCATTTATATGAGGCCAGCCCATCATGCACCCCTTCACCTATTCATCCACCCATTGTAGGTCTAACTCCACAGCTCCCAGCTTTGTCATGAAGGCCTGTGAATGAATCCCCACCCATCTCTCCCAGATCATCTTCCTGCTTACCAAGAACCTGGGACTTTTTGAGGGTTTGGGTAAAAAACGTAAAAAGTGCTTGGATTTATCATTTCCAGGATTGAGTTAAATTTGTCATTTTACTAAGCAAAAATATGGAGATTTACGATACATATTATTATTATCAATAGTTTTGGGTGAAAAGTATTAACATAGATAACATCTACTAATTTGTCTTTTTGCTACACTTGTCTGTCTCCTAGATACCAATTCTTTAATCAATTTGTTCATTCTACACATATTCTCTAAAACTTCACTGCTTGCCTTCAAAATCAAATGGATTTTGATCTGGATGAGGTGTGGTTCATGTCTGCAATGAGCACTCAGATAGTGAGGAACAGGGGACAAGAAGTGTGATGGAGGAGTTGAGAGGAGTGTGGCGATGGAAGGAACACAAAGGAGAGAGCAGGGGTCAGAGGCACAAGGAGAAGGCAGCCTTGGTCCTCTAACAGAGGCCTGCAGTTTCCATCATGGCCAGTCTGGTGACACTCAGACACTTAGAGAAGTAAGGAGATGCCTGGAACCCCAAGTTCTGCCATAGTCTCTGGGTAGGTACTACAGGGACTGAAAATGCTGTTTGGTACTGAGGACAATAATGAGACAAGAAATTTTATGAGCTAAAGTATGCCTTCTGGGTGCCAAATTGTTTCTATTAAAAGCTACTCTCTCTCACTGGGGTGTCAGGTTTGGATGTCATCAGCCAGAAAACAGGGCTTTCCTTTGTTAGTAGATGCCTATGCAGCCTCAGCCTCAGCATTCACAGTCCAGTGAGGATAATGATAACAATACCAGTAAAGATAGCAATGATAATAATAATACCTACTCCACTGACCTTCCCAGGATGTTTTGAGGCTCAAAGGGGACAGTGCACATGAAGGTGCTTCATAAACTCTATAGTGTGCCCTAATACGTGAGTCATCATTACTAGCACTGGCAAGAGGTCAACCTTTGTATTCCCTTCCTTCTGAGTAGAAAGCCTTGTCCTCACTTTCCTATTAGGAGGTCACTTGTGTCAATTCTGAGAGCTCTTTGCAAAATGGGAGGTTGATGCCACACCTTGTATGGGGCAATGCATTTAAGGAATTTTCCCTTAAGGTTTGATGAAAACATTCATTTCTAGAAGCAAACACAAAAAGAAACATTCTTGTTTGAATTGAGGTTTTATGTCTCATGCTTAGAGGATTTTAAAATTAATTCATAGATTGCATCTTATGAAATACTTGGGAAGAATCCCATTCTAGTAGGGACTCAGTGTTCAGCTCATATGTTCCCGTGGCTTCTTGTTGGGAGATATATGTATTAAGTGGTATGTGTGCGCTTGGAAGTACTCAGCCACACATGAGTGGGGCATAGCATAGGAAAAGGAGGAGAAAATGAGAAAAGCTTTCATAAAATTAACCCAATTGTGCAAAATGTTACATGATGGTGAATAATTTCCGCCTCAATCTACCTGATGATCATTCTGGCTTTAAAGATTAATGACCCTTGTCATTACATTTCTGAGTCAGACAGCACCTCATTGGAAGGGACCATTTCCAACAATGAACAATCATAACAAGCACAAACATAATAAGCACGAGCCAAAGGGTCATCTTCCACTGTCTGCTCGGGTGGGCCCTGAGTGAATAAGCAACATTCTCAGTTCATTATTTTGGAAGCCTGAGGGCAGGGAAGGAGAGGAGGGTCACTCTGCTTTGTCTCTGCTCTTAGGTAAGATTAGCCACACACCAAACCAAATGGGGGTTGGAACCACCTTGCTAACCCTGTGAGAACACACTCACGGCTTTAAAATCCTCGCTGTCAGAGTCTTCCTAGTGTGTGCTAAATCTTACGTTATCTTATGAGTCAGGGCCAGGGTGTGTCTGGGGAAACAGGTCTCATTTTCAGTGGCATGGGGAAGAGAACTGCTGTTCCCCACCTAGAACAGATATGGGCAGAGACCCAGATGATCTGCCCAGGCAGAAACTGCCTCTTCCAACGGTCATTTATTTAGCCTCTATTATGTATCAGGTACTATGAGACAGGCTGCATTTTATAGCATCTGACATGCTTTCTCATGGGACCCTCACAACAACTTTATCTGTTAGGGTGTGATGGGGATCAGGAACCCTCCATGATGGATCAGGCACATGATGAGCCAAGATGCTACGTGAGTTACCCAAAGACAGTAGCGTCCAAAGTTAGGTCTTCTGGATCCAAACCCATGTGTCTGCTATTCCACAGTCAGTTTCTCGCTACTCGGCTGCCAGGCTTCTCTGAGGTAATGGTGCAGCCATAGTCGGTGCCTTCCAGTTGGCTGTTAAGTGAAGGCTCCATATTCTAGATGAGTCCTATGACTTCCTCACTGGAAGAAGGGAATGTGTCTACTCCTAGGTGCTGAAGGATTTCCCTGGAGACTGGGACAGCAGACAACAGGACTGAGTTTCTAGACTTCAGTCATCTCGGAGTACTCAAGCACCAGGAGGTCTGGGATTTTCTCCTTCACAGATGTCAGGAGTCAAGTACAACAGCAAAGTGGCGGGGCCAGGAGCCTATGCTCCAGTGTGGTAGTGAGGAGAGGAGCAGACCCTCAGTCTCCCCCCAGTCTCTCGGCGCTATATACACAAACACTCTTTGCTTCACTTCCCATCTACATCGTGGGGATGAGAACAGTTAGCAGGGAGTGAGGTCAACATGAGGATTCAACCTGTAATGCCACAGAAAGCCCTGAAGGCAGGGACTGCAGTGAGTAATCGTTCAATAAATGTTAGGTGTACATTTCAAAAAATGAAAGTGAGATAAAAATGACAGACACGTTTTCTAGCATTTCCATTAATGAAAATGATTATGATTCCTGATTCCACCTTTTTCTGACATGCAGCACAAATTTTCTGATAATCAAGCCTCTATAGTAATGTTATTTAATGAAACGGTGAACTCTACAGAGCTTTTAGGCAACAAATTTACTGTGCTCACAGAATAATAGGCAGGGTGCACTTGTATTCGTGTCCTTTGGAACCCTGAGGTCCTCTGACACTCTCGCAAGACTGTACCGTGAGAGAGTTCTGAGCTCCGAGTGTTCCATCCCTGCCCCCCGCACCTGCAGTGTCCTACTAAAAGGCACTGCCAAGCAATCTACTTTCTCTGCTATTTTTCTGTTTTAAAATTTATTGATTATGTACCAACTGAAGGCTTTTTTGAAGTTCTATATTTCCCTTTCCTCTCCTGCATGCAGCTTATTGGAACCAGCTTATTGGAACCAGTGCATGCGTTCGTCCAGGAAGGGAGCCCTCGCCGCAGTGCTGTAAACCCACCAGCACCTCAGACCTCCTTTCATCCCATTCAAAGGAGCAGCAATTTGACAAGCAGGAGTGTCCTTTGGTGATGCCTGGCTCTTTCCTTATGCCATGTCCATACCCAGGGCCAAGGTGATGAGCCTCTGCTGGGCTTGGAATTGTTTGCCAACCCTTTGCTGGACGAGATGGCTATCCAGATCCTAGGCATGGCTTGCAAAATATGTAAGGGATCCTGGAAGTAAGTGGTGCAAGCACCTCATTTTGCAGATGAGGAAACAGAAATCTGAGAAGGGGTCTGTCTTGCAAGCAAGAGGTTGAATCCAGGGGATCAGTGCCAAGTTGGGGTCTCTTTATGCCTCATCTACTACCTTCCTGATCACTTGCCAGGACTGTGATATCAGAGTGAGAAACTAATTTCAATGAGATAAATGTGTCATATCAGAAAGAAGCTTAGATAAGAGACTTCCTGGCTGGAGGGGCTGGGGGTAGTGGGAGTGTCGTGGGTGCCTAAACTGGCAGGTGGTGATGGGTAGTCGACATCTGTAATGGAGACAGCAAGCTGTGTCTCAGCCACATCACAGCTGTTGCTACTTTTATATAAGTGTTACTTATGTTATAATAATGGCCCATAAATTAACAAATGCCATTAAGTTTATGGACTTCTCCTAGGCCTTTTTAGTCATCAATTTATTTTTTTAAATAAATCTTCCACAACTTGTAAAACCACAGTAGTTAACTTTTGGTCCTTGCTGAACTGTCATTTCTGATATTGACTTCCTTCTGCACATTGTGTGCAATGAAAATGAAAGACAAATAACAAAACAAAGATTAGGCCACAAGATACTCATCAGCGTTCTATGTTAGGCAACTGGACTAAAGTGGATGTGGCTCTCTGTCTCTCCCGGGGTCTTGACATGGGGATCTTGTAAGCAGCTCAGACAGAAGAGCAGACATCCAAGTCACCTTGAATTATGGTACTTTGAGCAGAATTGGGCAGAAACTCTGGCTGACCAAGGATTTTTTTTTAAAGTAATGTTTTTATTTATGCATACAAGAACTAGGATACAGCCAGAGTTTCAAGGGTGAGAAGTTCACCAGAGACAGAGTGGGGAACAGAACAGGCAGACTGACTGAAATACACTGCTGAAGGGAGCAGTGGGAGAGATAGAAGAGGTCTGCTATACTATGTGGGTCAGCTCCCTGGCCAGGAATCGAACTTACACTGCAGTGGCTGTTGATAGAGCTAAATTCAAGCCATGCACCGCCAGGGAGACCCCGTGTCTGGCCAAGGATTTTATCCTCTCACCAACCTTGTGCTTTGGGTGCTATCATTGTAATCTAGAGAGTGGAAAGAAAAACCTAGAATATAAAGAAGTTAGGGGACCAGCCTTGGTCAGTGAGTTTGAAAGGTACAGAGCCAGTAGAGGATCCCAACTGTTGTGCTGAGAACACTTGCTCTAAGCTTCTAGGTGAAGGGCCAGCGTTGTCCCTTCAGACCAGGTTTCCATCTGGGGGAAAACAAAACAAAACAAAACAAGGGCACTGGGCCTCCCTGGTGGTGCAAGTGGTTAAGTCTCAGCACTATGAAGCTATCTGCAGCCTCATGGTGCAGCAGACCTCTCCTGACTCACCCACTGCTCCCCTCAGCCATGTATTTCAGTCAGTCTGCATGTTCTGCTCCCTACTCTGTTCTGATGAATCCTCTCATATGCATAAATAAATAAAATAAATCTTTAAAAAACAAACAAACAAACAAATCCAAGGGCAGAGGTAGGTGTGAATTGACAAAGAAGCTGAAGTGTCTCTACCAAGTTAGTGCTCCTGCTCAGTGTCTACCAAGGATGAGAGGACATTTAAAATAGATCCCCCCCATTAGCCACAGTGCTATCATTTACAGCAACGAATAGCACACAGTTGCAAAAGACAAAAATAAAGCAGAAAAAGCTTGATAGGAGCCACATATGTGAAAAGATCATAACAGCATAATAGATTTGTTAGGCACCTCCCCCCTACCTTTGTCCATCTGGAACTTCAGGTAATGAAAACCTTGATGGTTAAAGAAGCAGATGATCATATTTCTAAAGAAATATTTCCAAGCTAGTAAAATCTCATTTATGGGAGGCTAAACCCAGAGAAAATTGTCAATGGGCACGTTTCCGTCCTCTTAGACTTGTAAACATTTCATAGCAGAGTGTTCTGAAAACGGCAAAAAACACTCCATAAAATGTTCACAGCCATGACTGCTGTTTACGTTGGTGTAGAGGAAAGTAAAAAGACATGTGCAAAGGATTTTTTATGTGCCCTCTTGTATTAATCATATTTTTTATTTTCTCTATTTTATGATGCTTTGACATATTGGCGCCTTATGGCCAGGAGACCAGACTGCTTCTCCCAGGGTTAGTTAATTCCTGGAGATGGCAAATAATTTGCCCGTGAGCTTACCCTAGCATGCAAATCAATCACTCCCAAATCCATGACCCCACCTCCCTGGGACACTATCTCCTATCCAAAATCACTCCAGGGCCAGGTACAGTGCAATTAAGGCTCACCTTTCCAGCCCAGAGCCTGCCCAAATTATTCATCTATCCAGGCCGAAGCCTGCTTGACTCTTTACCTTGCTTTGTGCATCTTTCCAGAGAGACCCATGATAAAGGCTCTTCCCTTGCTCCTGCCTCCTGATGGGCCCCTTCGCTCTGCCGTGTGGTCCTGCATACTATGCCCTTTTCTCCCTGAAACTGTGAATCACTGCCTTCTTATTGGCCATCCTCTCCCAATCTGTTGGTCTCCCCACGCCTGAATATAGGTGAAACCCTGGGCACATTTTGAAAAACCTCCTTACTAAAATCCAGAATAAATTCCATTTGTAAGTCAAAGTGTTCAGCACATGCTCCGAAACTCCTCATACAAGGTAGGTTACCATGTGAGACTCTAAGACAAGTGTCTGCGGAGACAAAGGAGGGACTGGATCCTCCTGGCTGTGTGACTTCATGCAGTTATTCCCTCAAGTCTGTTTTCTCATCTGTAAAGGCCAATACCGCCTCTTATGGTTGTGGGGTTTACACAAGACAGAGTATGTAAAGAATGCCTCATGCCATTTGGATTCCAGTTGGCATCACACAACCAGGATGGCAGGACCATCCTGGGTTAAGGCTCTACACTTTGCAAGGAGAATACATAAAGTCATATGG
This sequence comes from Talpa europaea, assembly GCF_964194135.1. Taxonomy (NCBI): domain Eukaryota; kingdom Metazoa; phylum Chordata; class Mammalia; order Eulipotyphla; family Talpidae; genus Talpa; species Talpa europaea. Next base: position 28,786,275 of record NC_140082.1, on the reverse strand, counting down.
CAGAGAATTTGAACAGGTTTCAGAAGCTTATCTTTAGGGAGCTTGCCATTCGACTCAATACCTTGGGTGTGCTGGGACAAAGGACTACGTGCTACACTGGGCACCAGCCATTCCTGCAGGAGCTCAGCCTGAGGACAGAGGATACCGGTGGGTCAGTATCTCTCCATCCGTTCATTTGAGCTCACTGTTCTGTGAAAACCTCCTCTCTACAAAAGTGATGGAGGGATGATTCTGGGGATGGATCATCTGATTAGTCCAGAATGTGATTCATGAACTTGGTTGGATTTGCATCAACTGTTCATTTCAGCAGCAGGAATAATCAATTCATTTCACAGCTTTGAGAATCTGTACTTTGGGGGACTACAGCAGACGTGCATGGGCTCTGGCATTTCGATTAGCCTTGTAACCATTTTTTCTTTTTTGCAAAATCCCCTGCCTTCAACATTAACGCAGTTGGCAGTAAACCTTTTGCACCTAGGTCTTTTAGGAATCCTCCATCACATTTGAAGATATCTACTTCTACCCTAGATCTGTAACTCTCCACTAAACATACAGAGTAAGTGTAAAATAAATGAAAGAGCATACCTTTCTATTTATCTCTAAAGAAGTAAAACTAATTAAGTGAGCTGGGGAATGGGATACACTGATTAATTTAATTATCTGTTTAACTAAAGGCTAAATAGCTCATTTTGGTTTCCACTGCTTTAACAACAACAAAAAATCTTTCAAATGCATTGCTTTTCTGCCTTAGTAGACTGAACATTTAATCTTTGATAATTCAGCTTCTGACTGTCTCAAATTCATTAATATGAATATAGTCTGTCAATATAAAAGACTTGAATCAATTTTCATGTATTCTAAACAAAGAACAGAAAAAACTTATTTTAAAACATCCTTCAAAGTTTATTTGTTATAATTTGCAGCTTATTTTCTGGAAGTGAAAAATGGGGTTATTTCTCACTAATAGAATTGGGATAATCAAGTTTAGTTTAAAGTATTTTATCATAAACTTCCTGATCTTTTGCTCAAAAGGAAATGGCTGGCTCCAACACTGATTTCCTAGTTTTCATTCATCCAGGGTCACATTTTGGGTGGAGCTTGTGGCCCCTTGTGATTGAAGTGTGGGGTCACATTGGAAACTCAATATTGAAAATCTTTCATGCATGATTTCCCCTAGGAAAGTTATTTCAAAATGTGTATTTTCTTAGAGTTATAGGTGATAAAGAAATATTATTGGGGCCTCCCCGGGTGGCGCAGCGGTTGAGCGCTGGGCTGCAAAGCCGCCCGCAGCTTCTGCAGCACCAGTTCGATCCCCGGCCACCAGGCAAGGGTCCCACATGGCCGCAGACCTCTCCTGCCACCCGCTGCTCCCCTCAGCAGTGTATTTCTTCCGTCTGCCTGTTCTGTTCCCTGCTCTGGTGAATTCTCTCACCCTCCCATGCTTCCTACTGTGCCCAGTGCTTGTATAGATAAATAAATCTTTAAAAAAAAAAAAAATCATTGAGAAGACTCACTCTTGTTTTCTGTCTACTCTCTGAGATCCTGAGCTCTGTTTCCACTATGACACTGCATGACCCAGGGGGTCAGATAAATTATTTCAATGCTTCCCAGCTCCACCTCCTGATCTTTTGGGTATATTTTGTTTCTTTCTAAGTCTGAAATTCTCGGATTATATGGTAACTTGTGCTACTGTTTTGTGATGACCAACTTTCCTGTTTGGTGTAGAAATGAGATGAAAAATTCCTGGGATTTGGAACTTTTAGTGGGAAGACTGAGATAGTTTCTGGCCAAGCAGGACAAGCTGTGTGTGTGTGTGTGTGTGTGTGTGTGTGTGTGTGTGTGTGTGAAAGAGAGAGAGAGAGAGAGAGCGCGCAATTCATATGGCATGTTATTAATTGTATTTAACTTTAAGGGTTGGGATGAGGATAAAAATGATTATATAAGGTAAATTACTTAACATAGTACCTGAACTCAAAAGCACTAAGTAAATGTTAGCTATTATTATGGTTTTCTCAAGTGTTTCTACAACATGTATCTTATATTCACAGCAATTCTGTGTGTAAGAAGCGCCTCAGCTCCAGAAGAGGAATGAAGTGCTTGGGTCCTGTTGGAATCCAGAGAGGTCAGCAAGTCCCCAGAGTTGAAAGGGTGAAAAAACACCCACTCTGACATGTTTATCTCAGCTTATTTCTCTTACAAATAGGAATTAAATGTGAGATCAGTTTCAGATGGTGCTGTAAATCCTAACTCAGAAGATGGTAGTGGTTTAGATAGCCTATACACAGCATGGATTTCAGAGTAATTTATAGTCAATAATTAATCTAAACACCAGTGCTGTGTGTATCACATTATTAAAACATAAGAGGAAACTGACATGAGACTAAGAGATCCCCTTTGAAGGCTCGTGTTGCAGTGGCTTCTGATGGATACTGAAAAGCAAATGCTAGCTGGGAATTGTTTGTCGTTCACAAAAGGAGGACTCAGATTCCTTTATATTCAAAAGTCACCTTGGTGTCTAGAAGGCTACTTAGCAGTCTGGGCTGCTAATTCATTTGGCCTTTTCTAATATTTATATCCTTATCTGAAGAGAGGGGAAGGAAAACAGGGCAGCTGTGAAGTGACTTGACTGAGACAATAGTAAAGTAGAATCCAAGACGACGCAAACCAAACACAGCCTGGTTGTCCAGGACACAGCCCCCACCTGCTCACATGTCTCTCATAGCTCAGAGCTCAAAATTGTGTATTCTGCCTCTAGGAAGTTGGCTGTGATTAGCCCAAAACATTCTGCAAACTGTAGCTAAATACCCACACCTTCATCTCCTCAGAGCAAGGCTAGTTATGATAAATTTTAATATTTCTATTGGACAACGTGACCTATATCCATCTGTCTGCCCATCTGTCTATTCCTTTATCCATCTATCCATTAGCTAGTCATCTGTATCTTGTCATCTCTGTGCCCCTCCATCCACCTGCTTCCCATACATTTATCCATCTGTCCAATCTCTCTAATCCATCTCTCAATGACCTATTATATCTATTCCTTGTGGACCCTCAATAACCACTATGACTTTTGGAAGTTGGGGTTAGGAAGATGTCTCCTGCCCATCTGAGTCCCCTCCACTGATATCAGCACCTGCACCAGAACCTCAGGTCATGGGGACAAGTCTGTCCTGCCAAGCTTCCAGGAATTCAAATGGTCTTTGGAACATTTTGACAGAAGGAAAGTCCACCGGAAAAGCCCATGCACTTTCCCTCATCGGGTCTTCCCCTCATTGCTACATGTCTTCTCTCTTCTGAATATGTAGAAATAGCTGTCGTCACTCACAGCTTAGAATTTTCTTTCCTAACTCACTACCCTCGTCTCTTCAACTCTCTTATCCAAGACTAGGCACACCTTGTTTTCTTGTTCTTTGCCTTATTGTACTTCACAGATACTATGCTTTGTGCAAATTAAAGATTTGTGGTGACTTTGCTTAGAACAAGTCTGCCCTTGCCATTTTTCCAATAGCCCAGTTTTTAGCAACAAAGTAATTTTTAATGAAGGTATGTGCAATGCTTTTTAGACTTAATGATGTTGCACACTTAGTAGACTACAGTACAGTGTAAACTACTGCATTGAGAAACCTAAGAATGTTAGTGATTTGCTTTATTATGACATTCACTTTATTGTAGTGGCTTGGAACTGAACCCATAATGTCTTGGAGGTGTCTGTGCTATTCATAAAGACTCCAGAGGGGAGGCCTCCCTGGTATCGCTGGGGTTAAAGTCTCAGCTATCAAGCTATCACCAGCTACTGTGGCATGAGTTCGATCCTGGCCAGGGAGCTAACCCACATGGTGCAGCAGACCTCTCCTGTCTTGCCTGCTGCGTCTCTCAGCAGTATATTAAAAAAAAAAAAAAAAAAAAAAAGGCTCCAAAGAGGGATGGGTGAGTGTGCAGTCACAAGTGACAGGGGGAGGAAGTTCCACTATTGGAGCTAAGCATCCTTTCATGGTTGTGATGGTCTCCACCACGCGGTGACTCATGGGAACTTAGTGCCAGCGAAATCCCGTGCCTTCTTGATACACTTACTGCACACTCAGGGCTGGCCAGCCTTTGTCTCCGCCGCTCACCCATGTTCCAGCCTGTGCTGGTCCTTCTGTACACTCATTCTGTCACCAACAGATTCCTTCACCCTCCTGATGTTGTGTCACCACCTACTTGGGGAGGGGTCTCATGCCCCTGAATCCAACATGTTGAAACACACAGGGTGGGCTGGTCCTGCCCCCTGCATGCCAGGGAAGGGCATGATGTTACTGAAAGTTTATTATGTGGATTATTTCAGGCAGGTGCTTAGTGGGAATTCACCCACCCAGTCCTCACATCAGTGGGACTGGGTACAATTAGTGGGTACAATTAGCCCCCAGGGTAGCAGACCCCTCTGCTGGGCCCACCACTGATCTGTGGACTTTGTGGCTGGCAGCTCACACCCATGATGGACTTAGCTGCAGAGAGGGTACAAAGCCTGGACCCCTTTCCTCAGGGATTGGGGGTGAACCTGGAGATACAATTCATATTCCAGAGCTCCCTGGGGATTGGGCTGGAGCTGGGACATCAGGATGTCCACCCTCACCTGGACTCTTGGCCCACCTCCCTGCGTATCCTGAGCTGTTCTTACTTTCCTGGAGCACTTCCTGAGGCACGTCCATTCAGATCCTGGCTTCAGGGTCTGCTCCTAGGAGCACTGAGCAAGACACTCAGTGTTGCCCACGAGGATACAGAGGCACTTGGAGGAGTCATTGCACAGCTCAGATAGCAGGGACAGGGGCTCAGAGCTGCGGGGGCTGCTCCTTTGGTTCTAGTCATGGGTACAACACTAGCGTGACAGGAAAGAGTTTAAGCAAGGGCAGGGGTGAGCTGGGATGTGTTGGGAAAGGCCCCTAAGATGTGTCCCCATTTATCAGGGTGCCAATGGGGCTTACTCAGCCATCTCTGCTCACCACCATCCATTTCAAAAGCTCTTTCTTGGAAACCACCCCCCACCCCACCACCACCAAGCACTTGAAGTCCACTTACTCTCCCAGCTGATTTTAGAATCACAAAGGTTGCTCCTAACTGGACCTATTTTCTCACAGCCTCTGGCAATGGCTCTCCAGAGGTTCTGTTTCCACGGGGAGAGAACAGTGAGCAGTGTTTGCACCCTTGGCTGGCTTCCCACCCATTATTCATTCTTTTGCCTCTTGGGGTCAACCAGCCCCCCGCACCCACGTATCAGCAAGGTTCCCAGAGAGGATGGAATCCTCCCCCTCTGAACCCTCACCTGTTAGAGGAAAACAAAGACCCTCCCCCACCTCTTACCCACACTGCTGGGAACAGGGCCAGCCCCAGTCTATGTTTTCAGTACATTTTTCAAACATGCTGGTTTCAGTGGCTGCTTTCACAATGATGGTCTCACTGAGGTCTTGGCCTCAAAATGCTTTACTTATTGTAGATTGAAAGAGTTTACCTTCTCAAGCTTTGAAAAAACCAAATAAACAAACCAGGCTATAGTTTTACTGGAAATACTTCACTTGTGGGAAAATACCTATCAGGCCCCCTGAGAGAAGCCATCACCGGCAGTTTGGATTATTGGCAGGACTGGCCCAGCTCCATGGAGCAGGAGCTCACAGTCCAGATGTCCAGGTAATTTCCAGGCCTTGTTTTGTTTCCTCCACCCTCTTTATGAATCCATGGATTAAGCCTCATGGACTGACAAGTTCCTGATTGCTTTGCATAAGTTGCACAGGTTTTTCGTGAGACTCAAATAAATCTTTCTCTGACAAATAGGGCTGAGATTCCCAGGCAGAGAGGCTCTAGAAGGGATGGCATTCTGTGAGGTGTATCCAAACAGCAAGCATAAAAGAATAGAACTGTGCAGGGGCAGGTGGCAGCTGGGAGGGTATTTATAACAGAGCCTAGAAATAACTTTAGAGGAAAAGCTTTCTGAGTAACAGGAGCTGGCCCTTCAAGATAACACTTGGTCTAGAGGATAGTCTTGGCTCTTATCTGAAGTCCTGGAGAGCACTGGATCCATCCTACACAGAGAGAATATTTGCAGGGCACAGAATTCATACCTCCTACAGCTTTGTGCTGCACAGATCTGACAGAGAGAAGTGAAAACAGGAAGGGAAGTAGTGGGATTATTAGGAAAATAATTGGGGGATTTTGCACTGCATTCTACAGAGTTGCCACGTGAGCCAGAGGGCACTCCGCCCTGACATTGGTGCAGGAAAGGGTCATTTTGGCTGGGTCAGACAAGACAAGGGCAGGAAATGTAGCTTCAGGTCAAGGAGAGCTGGGGCCAGGGTGTGAATCACGATGTATCACTAATTGCCCAGAACGCAGGGTTATTAGTTAGCTCTGGGTTCACTGAGCCATCAGACTTGGGTACTATTGACAACTTTTTCTAAATTTCTGCCATTATGAACTGTAACATGTGTACTTTGTAGCCATGGGTAGTGTAACTTACTTTAATTTTTTTTTATTATAATCCATTCTAAAATTTCTGGTGCCACTAAAAAGAAGTACCAAACTAACACAGAAGTCACTACGCTTGGGTCCTGACTAGCAAAACATGAAATAACAGCAAACCCATTAGAACTGAGAGACATGGGCAAGACTTCCAGAAAGAGGGAAGAATGCTTAGATTGCTAACAGGGGTTTCCTCATATACTCAATTTCTTAAGTAATTTTATATTTTAAAACTGCATTAAAAAGCAATCCGGTGGGGTACATGTACATTTTTAAAAGCAAAGGTATATAAATATGTGTGTGTAAGTATGCGCATGTGCACGCGTGCACATAGGTATGCAGGAGAAAAGGCATCAGACACAGGGCATTAAAAACAAAACACAATAGTACCATGAATTCAATTTTGGAGGGAAATAGCTGCATAAAAAGTTGTACTGTGCTTTCCAACCTTAGTTTCCCCGATAAGGTATTTTCCATGTCTGATTCAGTCCAAAGGCATACAAAAGAAGAACTTGGCATTTACTTATTTGCTTTCCAACTAGTAGATCACCCAGGTTCATTATGTGTAGCCTTAAGTCCCTAAATGGAAAAGCAATGTTATCAACAACCCAGGCTACTCATTTACCAGATAATTAACACAGTGTCACAGGCACAGCTTTTTCTGAAGTTACAACTGTCCACGACCTACAGAAACTTAGCTACAGATGATTTCACCTTCCTAGTAAGGGACAGCTTAGACTCTGCTCACCAGCAATTCAAGTTCTCTTCACCACCTTCATGATTCAAGGAAATAAAGGGGCAATTCCACATTCCTGACTAAGAATCTCTCTCATGGCAAGTCCATCAGGCAGAAGTGGAATGATCCAGTCTTTACAGCCCAAGCCATGTAGGTTCCTCATTGCCTCCTCTATGTCACACTTGCTGGTGGGGATCCCCACAGTACAGACCCAGGGAAACAGTGCCTGGCTGACTACTCAGCACTTGGAATTTCCTTCTCGCATTGAATAAAGGCAACCCTGATCCACCTGTTCACAACTACTGAGGTTTTATTTTGAGCAGGATGCCTTGAGAAATCCCAGACACAGCAACCAGAACCCACTTGGCGGTAACAGGAGTAGACTGACTGGGACCTAGGAAAGGATCTTCCAGCCAAGGTGGAAGTGTGGACTCTGCTGATGGCGTTGGGAGGGTGCCGGGGTGGAACATGATCTGAGGGACCCTGTCTTAGCTCCACTGGATCTCCAGTACCCGGCTTGGAGCCTAAAGTACAGAAGTCTGTGACACACTCACTGAGTACAGACATCAGACACAGCTGGAGTTTTTAATGTTGCTCCTCTTGGGAAGATCCAATATGGAATCACACTAAATATGGACCGCTCAGTGGCGGACACTACTTGGGCACTCACAAGTTAATATTTAGTGGGAAAGTCTGTCATCAGATTATGGCATTCCAGGACTGGGAAGGAATACAAAGGTAGCCTTGGGCAGGGTCTGGCAAGAACAAGGCAGGATGAGAGAGGGTAGACAGGGTTGATGCAGTGATGCACTTGTGTCCAAGAACATCTGGCTAGAAGTAGAGCTTCATAGTGAGAGAGAAGGGGTACAAAGGCCATGGACTTAAAAAAGCCTGCATTCCTCACCCCGGGAGGTTAACCTCTCTGGCCACAGGCAGGACTCAAAAGTTTATGGAAACTGACTTTGCAGTTTCCTTCTCTTCTGAAGTAAGCGTATTTAGGTTAAAAACCAGGCATTATAAATAAATGAATTGACAGTGTAAACTTAGATTTTAGTGTTCTTTCATAAATTTGAAGTTTTAGGACTTCCCAAAAGCAGAGGTGACATTATATTTTGAGCATTACCTGCTGTGGAAACTGGAACCCTGAGTTTCACAGGGTTAAAGGGCACGTCTTGACTGAGAAAGGGACATGATGATAATGTGAAGAAACTAAACAAAAGACAACACATCCTTGAATTATTAGGCTCTCTGCCTTCTAAAGAAAACACACACATTCACACAGACTCACACCCACTGACCGCTACACACACACACACACACACACATACACACACACACATTCATACACAATACAAGTTTTGACTGAGTGGAATTTAATTGTAATAACTATTTTCTGTCAAGGATATATGTTTATAGGTAAGAGAAATATCTTTGGTTTCAACTTTATGAAGACACCAGAAATCATCAGCAGAGTTGCCAAGGGGAAGTTTGAGGAGAACTTGGTCCAAATCAGATGTTGGTCTTTTATCGGTGATGTATGTCAGGGCCCAAGAATGAAGGTCTTCACTCACGACTCCATATCCTAGAATGTTCAACTGCACTTGCCTTTGAATGCCTTGCCAAAGTGGCTGTCTTTCCCTCACTGTTCACTGCCACCTAGTGAATTTACTTGGGAAAGAAACAAGATCTGCAAAGGAAATGTATTTGAAAAGCAACAGCATTAACTGGTGGTTTCAGCTGTCAAGTTGTAATGCCTGCCTGGAGCAGGAAGGGGGAAGTACTTGCCAAAATGGCCAGGGCAGAGATAATGCAATTGAACTCATCGAAGCAGAACATATAAACAAAGCTGCTGACCAGTGGAGCCTTCTGGAAAAAGCAGGTGGAGGTAAGCAATTGGTGACAGCACAGGGTTTCTGACTGCCACAGCTTGACTAGACAGAATCAGTCTGTTCCTTTGACTGTCCTGTGATTGAACCCAAACATGGGGCAACGTGTGGCGCTGCCCACCCGCTGCAGATGTTAGGCACTTGGTATAGAAAAGGGGTGTTTGGAGTGATCCAGTGTACAAGGGAGGCATTAAAACCATGTTAACGAGGCCCCCTGTGGGGACGATTGCAGCCGTGAAGGAAATGTAATTAGAATGGAAATGTAATAATGCCCAGCTTCCCTCCTCCCAACTGTGTCATGGGCCAGTCTCCCCTCAGTAAACACAATGGCTATAATCTCCCGAATGGAGAGCAGGTCAGGGCAGCCTTCTCCTCTTCATGGCTAGGATCACCTCCCACCGAGGACGCTCATTTCTGTCTCTCCACACAAACCACAAGAGAGAGGTGGGTGTGAGTGCTGATTCAGTGAGCTCTGTGTGGTTAGTCTGGCTAACCTCGCAGAACCGTGTAACCCCAGAACCCATCCTGGCCCTCTCTGTTGGGTTAGTGGCAGCCCTCAGCCCTGTCCATACATCACAGAAGCAGACTGCTCAGCTTTGGGGAGCAGTAACTGTGTGCACCCTTCCCGGGACAAAAACACTGAAGAGTGACAGTGGCTACTGCCATTCGAATCTGTGTGTATGTGTGTGTGTGTGTGTGTGTGTACACACAAACGTGGTTGGTTGTATACATGCATGTGTGTGCACACATGTGCGTGTGCGAACCCTAAAGGGTTGATGACATTGAATGTCATTGTTTTTATTGTACATTGTTTCTGAGGGTAAGTTTAAATGAATGTGATATAGTGAAGGAGATGGTAAAGCTATTTGGCTCAGAAGCTAGGAACCCAATGATTTTAATAATTAAGACCAAAATGAAACTAAGGTTTAGTTTTTCACTCAGGAGACCACCAACCAGTCAGCGCATGACCTCTCCCTGCCTAGCAGCCTGTAAATGTTTTTCTCTCCAGGACCCAGTTCAAGATTTCAAAGATTCTGAATGTTGCTGTTGAATGATTCCTGCTAGCCCTCACTTTCACACTCAGAACAGATTTACCCCATTGCAAAAGTGGCAATATCATTTGGCACTGGGCCATTTGCTGATTTGATGCTATTTGTATTGTAATTTATGGCTGTCAATTGAATTGGAATGCTTGCACTATCCGTGGAGACACAAGCTATTAATAGAGCAACACATAAAAAGGCTAAGTGTTTCGCAGGGGATCACTCAGACTGAACTGTCTTACATATGTACTCAGAAAGGTCACCTCAACTTTACTACTCCACAGCCTATGGCCAGTGTTGTTCACTGGATCCATTTCTCCAAAATTACCCTTCCTATCCTGGGTGCTGAATCCAATCCTTACTCTACGTGAAGAAATGAAACAAAGAACACGTAAGTGGGTGGTGGCCCTATGTGATATGGCACATAATTAAGCACAGTTAACATGCTTTCCACAATTCAACGATTCTTCCAGAGCTTAAACACACTGGGTCTTTTCCAGAGGTTGGCAGCCCCACCCTGGAGCAAGCCCACAGTACACCACAAAAAGCAGCCAGAGCATTCACTCTGCACAGATCAATAAAGCCAAGAGAACAAGACTTACGAAGCAAAAAAAGAACTAGAACACTCTAGTAATGAATTTGGATCATCTGTGTCCAATTGAGAAAAGCTATAAAAATAACCCTCGCCATCCTGTTCTTAGGGAAAAGTAGTGCCAAACCTCCCTAATTAGTTCATTGCCTGGCAGCAATTACGTAGAGAGGCTGTGCTCTCCAAATCCCACTAGTTGTAGGGAGTTGACTTAAAAGAAATCTTCTGGGCAACTTTGGGGAAAATTACTTTTTAACATAACTTTGCCAATGAAGAGGTTTTAAAATATTCATATTTCCCTCCAAAGTTATAAAAGAGCTGTCATGTAGAGTAGGTTTTAAGCAACAAATGTTGTATGGGTTCACCCTGCTCTGTCACAAAAAGTGTCAGATAGATCCTGCCTTCAACCGCCCAGGAGTTGGGGGCCCAGGAGGGACACATGGGTACCAGCCAAGAGGCAGTGAAAATAGAAATATTCCAGCAAGGTGGGATTTCCCACCCCCTCCAGTGGAGGTCACTAGCAACATGACTTGGCTGCATTGCATTCTAGTCATTCAATGAAGAACAAAAAACCTGCCTATAGGTAGACACCAAACTGCTCACCACGCCTCAGATTCTTTACTCTCCTGGTCTGTAAATGTTAGATGTCTAACTTTTCAAAAATTTTAATTGTTTAAATGAGGTCATAATGAAAAGTTTAAAAGTTCTTTGATTCTGATTTTCTGCAGACTTCTGCTCTCCTTTGTCCTTGACAAAAAGGACAAAGGCAGTGAGAAAAATAATAATTATTGTGATAATTCAAGTAGCTAGGATTTATTGAGCACCAACTATGTGCTTAGCAACTATAGTCATTGCTTTTAAGTGATTCATGTTTTAAATTCCAATTTTCAGAGTACTCTGTAAGATAATATCATCACAATGGACAATATCTGTGTCTCTTCCCCCGCCCCTTTCCAATTCATATGTTGAAATTCTATGCCCAATGTGAGGTCAGGGTATTTGGGAGCTGCTTAGTTTGAGAGGGTAGGGCTTATGCCCTTATACCACATACCTCAAGAACTTGCTTGCTCTCTTTCTCCAATGTGAGGATACAACGAGCAGTTGCAGTTTCCTTGGTTTGCAACCAAGGAAAGGGTTCTTATCAGAAATCAACCCCATTGGCACCCTGGTCTAGCCTTCAGAACTGTGAGAAATCAATTTCTTTTGCTAAAGCCTCCAGTTGATGTGGTTTTGTTATAATACCTCAAACTAGCTAACACAACCATTACCTCTGCTTTACAAAGGAGTGAGTTGAATCCCCAGGTTTAAATAACTAATATCTGACAGAACTGAGATTTTAACTTTGGACAAAGTCAGTGCTCTTAGTATACTTTTGGCTGTATTCTGCTTAGATATCTAGTTACACATATAATTTCTCTTCCCATTTTTCTAGACCATGAATCTTCCAGTAGATTATTGTGATAGACAAAACTAAAGACAAACTGGCCTTAGGTAGGGGAAAGTCTTCAGCCTTAACTCCTTTCACCGCTCTAACAAATCCATCTGCATAGGCTGCCATTACAGTTACATTCTTAAAATGCAAGTCATCTCTGATATCCCAAAGCTCTCAATGGCTCCCTTCACCTGCCTGGTAAGTACTTCTGATCATGATGCTCCAGGACCCTGTGATTCAGCCTCATGTCCTACTGCATCCCTTGAACCATCTGAATACCGTTGTTCACTATTCACAAGGTCCAAGCTTTTTTGCTCACGCTATGGCCCCAGTTTGGCTTGCCTTGTGGGGGCGGTGTGGCATTGTGGGCATGAGTAGGAGATTTGGAGTTGCCTGGGCATGGGCTGGACTCCATGCTCCACCATCTATCAGTTGTGTGAGCTGGGATTAATCGTGCAATTTCTCTACACCTGTTCCTTCATTGGGAAACATGCGTTGTTGAGAGCATTAAATGAAATGGCAGATGCACTACGCCTAGTAGAATGCTTAGCATCCAGTATTCAGTAAGTGGAAGCTACTTTTATTTTCCTTGGAAAAGTCTGTTTGCTTTCTTAGATCTGTGTTTTGGGGGGTACCTGGGATAATGGGCTGAGGGGGATGGAAACTGAGCTTCAAGTCCATTAATGTCACATTAATGCGACAATTTATACCAGTATCCCTGGACTCCAGCTTTCTTTATTTTTGTTCTTATGGTTTCCACAGGTGCTTGGACCTGTTTACTTGGACCTCTGCCCCCTCTTTCTTCTTTTGTGCTTTGTTCAAAAGAATATTCACTGTTCATTCACTTCTTCCTCCAATTGGTTCTCACGGCATATAGGTTTCTAAGATGGCGCTAAGGCTGAGAGCTTCTAGCTTTTTACTTGCAGCACTATCCATGCTAAAGCTTTAAGAACTCATTAAAAACACTCAGATGTAGCCCAAGCTTGATATACTTGGACACCTGGGACGAATGCCTAGAATCCCCTGTTGTGCATATTTTCAAATTGTTCTATCATTCTCTGCAAGAACAGACGGGGTTTGGTTTCTGGGAAACTTATTTAGGAAGGTTTTAGGAAGAGAGATTTCTAAAAGACTGTTCTACCCTACATTTTCCCTCCACCTAAATATGAATAAGTGAAACAGCTCAACCTTTCGAAGTGCAGTTTGATCAGGAATCAGAGACATTTGATCTTATATACTTCACTGACTCTCAGGATTGATCACACACTTGCATCAACACGAAAAAAGCTAAGTCTGTTTAAGATTGTTGAAGATTATTTTATGCTGGAAATAAAGCATATAATTTTTCTGATTGATAGAATTTTAGGTTGTTTTATTTCCTCCACCCTATATTTCCTAACTTTCTGGGTTTTCTTAATAATAGTTTTTTAAAAGTCTAAAAGAAAATCAGTCATTTGTCCACTGCTCTGGGGGAAACTCTGAATTACAAATTTAGAGTGTTAGATGGAGTTTCAAATTCTTTCTATCCTGGCTATGTAACTTGGGGCACATCATTCAGCATCTGAGTCCAAGCTTCTAGATCTTTGTGATATATGTGTTAGAAGGCACATTCTAGGTCCCAAACCCCATGGGTTCCTGCAAGAGCCTCTAGTGTACTCCCTCCTGCCCAACCCCTAACCTAGGTCCTCCTGGGTTTCTACCAAAACCAGCTCTGTTTTATGTGTTATACGTAGGACATGTCAGCAATCACTATACAATTCCAGTTAAATATATTCCACTTATAACAACAAAAAGTTTGAAAACCTCTGAGCTCAGTGATAGGAGAAGCTAAATGTAATTTCATGATCCTTCTGTCAATACCAGATACTATGAAATTATGGAATCACCCATAATATTTTATGGTAATCCTTCTTAGGGGCAATGAAACTAGTGGAATTGACTTGCAACTGTTAACTCTGTTGAGACACTTTCCAGGCTTTTTTCTTAAAAGAATTACTTGATTGCACAAAAGTTTTTAAGAGAGTACTAAAAAAAGACTATGGCTCAGATGCTCAAAAGATCCTCAACTTTGACTGAAATTCCAATAGAATTTATTTATGCTTTCTTATCATTTAAGAGCAAATTGGTTTCAAAGGATCTGTTTGAAATGAGAGAGGAAAAGTGACACTTGGGAATTTAAGGGGAAAACATCAGACAGAGGGTAAGATGGTGAAAAAAGAAGATGGAGACCCATGACATGTTCTACTTCACATGCTAGTCTTGTTCAGAACTGGTCAGTATGCTCACCATTCCCAGGCTCGAGAATGCCCACATGCATGTGTCCAGCCTGCCTCTACTGCTAACCCATGCCAACCCATCTCTGCTCATGACTAACACCCACAAACTACTCACAGAGCAAATCATAGAAGGATGATCTCTTTCTCTACCTTATCTCTTCACTTTGGTTTTTGCTATCAAGGTCCTCTCCAAACTTTAAGTATATTTCCATTAGATATCTGATGACCATCCTCTCAACTCTTTCTAGAATCTAAATGATAAAATCAAACTACTGGATTTTCGTCTATCCTGTGAACTACTAAATTTTCAGGGACTATAAGTCACAGAATTCCTCCCAGGTAAGCAAAATTATAAAGACACAAAATGCAAAAGGGCTCAGAAAAAACTATAGGGAAAGTATCTAAGTGGGGTAGTCCACAGATTGGAAGATTCTCTGATAAGTGACAGACCAAAAGATCCCGCACCAGCAGAGACACTTCAGTAACACTCATTCACAACATGTAGCTTAATCCCTTCTCAAGAGACAGACTGAATCATGCCCTGCTTCTTATTAGCCAAACTTTTCATTACAGATAATGTCAGGGCACCCTGACCATGGATTATCAGGAACCAACTGAAACTTGCATAATGAATAATACATTGTGGTATTACAATCCACAATTTAAAAAGCTTTGAAAGTTAAGGGGCTTTTTTTTCTAGGAAAGGTTGACTCAAGGAAGAGTTCCTCAGCTCTGTTTTCCTCTGCATATTTTCTACATTTTATACATAAGTATTTGAACTGGAAAAGCTTACTCTTAGATAATTTGGCTTCTAATACAATGTTTTTATTAAGTCTTAAAGAGAGGGGGTAAAAAAAGTCTTGCAGAAATGTGTTCTTGAAAAGATCAGGGCTTGGGTGTTCTCATTTGGCATGTAGCCCTTAAACAGATCTGACAGCTCAATTTTCCAATATGATATGCAGGAAATATGAAATTAGCTCTCAATTATATCCGGTACAGTGATTATGTGCACGCAAGGTTTCATGCAGGGCAACTTGTCACAGCTACTTCCTGAAGCTTTATTTTCTAAAATTCTAGGCCCAGCCTATAGAAAATCAAGAACTTAAAAAGTTGGGGGAGGAGTATGATATGATTTGCTTTTTGTTCTATTTGGGTGTCTTTCTTGTCTGGTTTCAGGGCACAAGCCTCTCCTTTACACAGGAATCTTCAACAACAGCAGCCCCACTGCTAAAGTGACAGAGACTAGTGTCAATCCCAACACACTTTTCCTCTTAAAATATAAAATATGTATATTAATGAGAGCAACAATGTACCCATCTAAGAGTATGTGAATGCATTCTCACACAAGTGTGTTTGGTGACTGCTTTGCCTAATGCAATGCTAATAGAAATCTCCTTAACAGGAGGGACATCACCTTCTCTCCCATCCTTAATCAGTCTGGAATACAGATGTGATATTTGGCTTTCAAGTAGCCATTTGGGGCCATGAGATGATATGCTGAAGATGGTAGGGCTGCAAAATACAAGAGCTCTGGGGCCTGCCAGCCACAGAGTCCCCAGACTTGGATGACCTATTGCAGGTGTTTTGTTTTTTTTTTTTCATGAGAGAAAAATATTTACCCTGTTTCAGCCACTATTAGTAAATACTAGTAAACCTCTGTTTTTCTATTTGCAACTGAATGTAAACCAAATTGATAAAATTAGTGTCTTTCAAATGCCAGGTTCCAATTAATGCGTAATTTCTAAATAAAGGCAGCAACCTCTAAGAGGATGCCTGACCTTTTCTGCCCACTCTATGACACAGTTTTTACTGGAATGGTTAGTTGGAAGAACAACCAGATATTTGTTTTCCTACTCCCTTCCTTCCTTCTTTGCTTCCATTCTGCCATCTATATATTTTTCTATAATAATACCTAGAAGTTTTATTTAAAACTCCAAATTTCATAAAGAACTGATGAATTAGAAGAGATAGAACCCAGCCTTAGCTATAAGAATTATACTCAACAATCAGAGGGAGGGAGCGAGGGAGGAGCACAGGGGACTGAGGTGATGGTGCACCAGTGCACTGGTGAAACAAAATTCTGTGGGGACTACACCTGAAGGGGGGGGGGCAGCAAACATTGTTTAAAAATGAACAATGAAATAAAAAATATATTAAAAAAAAGAAAATTAAAAAAAGAACTATATTCAACAATTTTGTTAAGCTTAAAACAACCAGGTATAAAGGATGGCAGTGTTCTAGCTCCTCCTTGCTGTGCAATGGAGCAAGCATCAGCTAAGAGAAAGGTCTTTCCTCATCCTCATTTTCTATTCTTTATGTGCCTCTCGCCATCTTGGGCCATAGGATCTCTGCCAAGATGCTCTCTTCCCTGGTCCAGGGCATGACTGTGCGTTCACGAACCCCACTCTCTGCCCTGACAAATGCTTCAAGCCCAGAGACCTAAGTAGGTCTCCTTTGCTCCAAGATAGGCTGCTCCCCAGAAAAGTGAAGGTAATGTCATAAAGACGCCATCCCCAGTTTCTACATGAACCCCAGTCTGTAAAGCTCAATAAAAGCCTGAGAAAGCGACTGAGGGCTTTCTCAGTGTGGGAAAGGGAGACGGAAAGCCAAGAGATCTTCTCTGACCACATATGTTCCCACGAACTAGTTCCAAAACCCAGAAAGGTGAGGTTGGACTTTGTGAATTGCAAATGAGATATGCAAACGAAATATATATAAAAAAGTTAAGACTGGAAAGCCCTCCCAGGAAGGGCCAAGCTAGTTGTCTGAATTCTAATCTGGCAAATTTCTCACTTATTTTGATATGTAGCTGTGAGTCCCTTTCCTGTGCTAAAGATCAATATATAGGAAATTTTTTTTTTCCATTATGGAGCTGCTTATCTGCCAAACATAACTCTCAGCCATATCTCATGAACAGAGACCTTTTTCTTTGAAATGATTAAACATTTTTTTAAAAACGGTGGTAAAATATTGTAGTGGCAGGATGGCCACAGAGCAGGTTCTTTTTTTTTAAGATTTATTTATTTATTTATACAAGCACTGGGTACAGTCAGAAGCGCGGGAGGGTGAGAGAGAATTCACCAGAGCCAGAACAGGGAACAGAACGGGCAGACTGATGAAATACAGTGAGGGGAGCAGCGGGCGGCAGGAGAGGTCTGTTCCACCATATGGGACCCTCGCTGGTGGCTGGGGATCGAACCGGCGCTGCAGAGGCTGCGGGCAGCTTCGCGGCCCAGCGCTCAACCGCTGTGCCACCAGGGGAGGCCCCAGAGCAGGTTCTTTATGATCCGAGCAGACAGGAGAGCAGACAGGTGGGTAAAAGAGAGTCCTGGAGCCCTCTGTGGCTTTCTCGGGCTTTTATTGAGCTTTACATGCAGTGTGACAAACAGGTACACAGCAGGCAGGGGTGTCAGGGGGCCAGGAGGACGGCATGCCTCCAAGCCCCCCCGCAAGTCTTCACTCTGGGCTCTCTCTCTCTCTCTTTTGGCTTTCTTTCTCCCCTTCTCTCTCCTGCTGGTCTCCTGCTTCTGCTCCTCCTGGTGACTCTCTCAATACCCCTCCCGTGGCCCACAGAAGTAAACAAGTCAGCTTACAACAGTGTAACAACTGCAGGTGCCCCCTCAGGCAGGGCAATCCTAATGGTGGGAGGGCAGAAAAGCCTGAAAACCATTTACCCTACAAATATACATAACATAAAATTTGCCACCTTAATCACTTTTCAGTTCAGTAATGTTATGTAGATTCATGCTGCGGCACAATCTCCAGAACTCTTTTCATCTTGCAAAACTGAAACTCTGACCCATTGCACAGGCCCCTTTTTCCTCCTCCTGGCTTTCCTGGTGGCCACCATTTCACCTTCTGTCTCTGGATTTGACGACTCTTGGTATCTCGTGTAAGTGGAATCATACAGTTCTCCTGTGTAACTGCTATTTCACTGAGCATAATATCTTCCTGTCACGGAGACCTCTCCAGGGAAGGGGGAGGCGCCCTGTTCCCTGCCCCACCTAATGAGGGTGGGATTGAGCGGCCAGGTGAAGCTGTATCACATGAAGGCAGGTGGGCTCAAGAAGGAACTTGGAGAGGCACAGGACCAGTAGAGAGACACTTGGAGAGAGACAGAGCGAGACAGAGAGAAGAAAGGCCACTTGCTTCTCAGTTTTGGACTTGTACCAGGGACTTGGGGGAGGTACGTGGCATTGAGACATGGGGAGACACTTGAAAGACACACAGGGGGTGAGAGACACATGGGGAGGCTGACGATGGCAGCCCTTATCTTGATTTGTTCTTTAATTTTGCCTGTTTCATCTGAGACTAGCTTGGTCCCTTCTGCCCCTTTCCTACATGGTTCCCTGCTGGAAGGTGCCTTAGACTTGAGGCAAGGTTTTGAGCCCCAGTGAGTAACTCTGGGTGTTTCATTGGGAAACTGTATCCTTTCTCTTCTTCTCTCTGTGTGCTGCACACTAATCTATTAAAGTTCTTAATCCTAAGAGCATGCTTTGTCTTTATGCAGCAGATGGCAGAATCCCATTAGAGTGCGCAAGTTTAGGGGTTCTGGGGTGGCTCTCAGTCTGCCGCTAACACTCCAGGTATATGGAAACTATTTTAACTTCTTCTGTTTTTTAAAAATCACAGTTCTCTCCGCCATGCATTTCCCTGAGACACAGATCCTTTGAGAATGATGGCATAACATCCCAAGCTATGGTCTAGATCACAATTTTTTGTTATTCAAAATGAACAGTTAAAAAATGCACAGATGTCTAGCTCAGGGATATTCTACCTTACATACCCTTCCTTCAAGATTGTTGTATGCTGGAGAGATTTCTAAGCTTGAAATACTACCATGCAGACTACTGTGGGAAAGAGCAGAGTGTAGAAATGATTAAGAATGGTTTTTAATAAAACCAATTCATTAATTAGGTCATCCACATAAGAAATGTTTACCCATCACAGGCAAAGCATTACCAGGTAACAAAAAGAATAAATGATGACACTTGCATTAAGGTTCTTGAAATCTTACTATGAGATGAAATAAGCACGTTATGAATGACCAGTGTATGTTATAGACTACTTGCTTCCCAACGCACATTATTGGAACCTAATCCCCAATATAATGGTATTAAGGCGAGGCTTATGGGAGTTGATTAGGTCACAAAGCTGGAGCTTTCATGAAAATGACCAGTGCTCTTAAAATAGAGACACCAGGGCCTCCCTGGTGGCGCAAGGGGTTAAACACCACACTATGAAGCAATTCACAGCCTCTGCAGCACGAGTTCGATCCCCGGCCAGCCAGGGAGCTACCCAGATGGCACAGGAGACATCTCCTGTCTCGCCTGCTGCTTCCCTCAGCAGTGTATTTCAGTTAATCTGCCTGTTCCGTTCCCCACTCTGTCTCTGGTGAATTCTCTCACCTCCTGTACCTCTGGCCTGTACCCCAGCTCTTGTATGCATAAATAAATAAAAAAGATTTTTAAAAAAGAGACACCAGGCAGCTCCCCTTCTCTTTCTACCCTGTGCAGCTCTAGCAGGAAGGCTTCTGTCTGTGAGCCTGGACACGAGCCCTCACCAGACAGTGCTTCCAGCTGCCAGCCCCTTGGTCTTGAACTTCAACAACAGTAGAAATAAATTTCTACTGTTCATAAGCTACCAGCCTATGGTATTCTGTTTTAGCAGCCCAAACAGGGTAAGTCATATATAATACGCCTTATATTACACAATAGCACATACTATTATATAGTAGCATAAAATATCTTTGCAAGATTTTATGATTAACTCACAAACCAATAACAAAAAATTATGTGTTATATACTCTGGAGAAGAGAGATGTCCTGCAGGGCAGGTGGAGCGGAGAGTAAGGGTCACTCACACACAGCTCCTAGCACACTATAGGTGCTCAATGATTTACTGCGAGAAGGAAGGAAGGTAGGACTTGAAAAGGCAAAAAGAATGACAGAAGAGTTGTTGGCCTGGGGTATAGTGCGAGCAAATGTTTAGTGTTGTCAAAGTCTGAACAACATTAAGCAGATGGCTTTGTCAGCAGGGAGGGGACAGGTGTGAGGTACTTGAAGATGAAGGTCAGAAATGAGAACATGGAGGGCCTCCCCGGTGGCGTAGAGGTTGAGCGCTGGGTTGCGAAGCTGCCCGCAGCCTCTGCAGCACTGGTTCAATCCCTGGATGCTCCCCGGCCACCAGAGGAGGGTCCCACATGGCGCGCAGACCTCTCCTGCCGCCTGCTGCTCCCCTCAGCAGTGTACTTCGGTCCTTCTGCCTGCTCTGCTCTCCACTCTGGCTCTGGTAAATTCTCTCACTTTCCTGTGCTTCTGACTGTACCCAGTGCTTGTATAAATAAATCTTAAAAAAAAAAAAAAAGAAATGAGAACATGGAGCTTGCTGGGGAGGGCCTGGAACAGTCGTATCCATTTTTTAATTTAATTATCTAAGTAATTAGAAACTATGAAGATGGGCGAGCAGGAGAAACATGATTCATGTGGCATTTTAGGAGAATTAATCTGGCAGGTATGTGCAGTGGATCAGCGCAGAGAAGACAGTGGAGGCGAGAGCACTCTGTGGCGGGTTAGACGTGGCTGTGTCTGCATTTTCTCTCAACTGATTTCAAAAGAATGAGACGGCCTTTAAGAGATAACAATAGCTCCACTGGGACCTGACCGTCTTGACACTTCAGGTGAGGTTTATTGGAAGAAATGATTTAGTTTTATTCCTTTCCAAATTCAAAAGGACGACCTGTTCTAGTGTTCCATTGTCATATTTACTCAATGGGTATAATGATGTTAATTGAGAAAACATACAAAGGGGTCATTAAGACATGGATTTGTTTAAGTGCATGTTAATTGTGAATATACACTGAGAGAACAGTCAGGAATGACTTGGGGCTCGGGGAGAAGAGCGGAGCTTGCTATCTGCTACAGATTAGTGCTTAATATCCCTTTTAATAACATGTACATTCTGCATACTTTAAGGGAAACCCAGTTTAACGAATGCGAATGCTGTGGGGTACTTGCTTTTCATCGTCATTGAATAAAATGTTCTTTAAAAACAACTATACATAACAAAGGCATTTTCAGAAATCATTTGCTGCCCATTTCTTCAGATTATCTAAATCTAAAACAAATTAGCAAAGCTCTAATTAGAAATGTACATACATGTTTATATTTCTTCTTCACTAGGTTTCTATTATATTATTGTGGAAGACACCGTTGTTTCTCATGGGATAATCTTAGATTCAAACCTCTTGACCTTCATGATGAAGGATCAAGAATGTTTGTTCTTCTACATCCCCAACTCAAGACCTACTGTGTGCTGGCCAGACTCCAGCGCATGGATTGGGTTACAATCTCACTGGCTGGTTCTTTCACAGGCTCAGCATGCTTGGGTATGGCTTCCTTTGGAATCTTTGTCTTTACTCCAAGACTTCTCTGAAAGGGTGACTCAGCACATTGAGTACGCCAAAGAAGATTCGGGAAGGACACTTGAGCAGACTTGGGAGATCTGTCCTATATGCTCCCTCATTCTCTCCCTTGGGCCCTCCTCCCTGTGGGGAAGCTCTGGCCTTTCTACCAGCTGGGTCCTACCCTCCGAGATACCAGAAGGGCATTGAGAGCACCACTGGTACCTACTTCAGTCTTACCCCACTCGGAGAAGACCAGCTCAAGGAAGATTCCCCTGAGGTCACTGACTTAATTTCTGGAGCTCTGTAGCAGAGCAGGAGACCCTTGTCCAGCTAGCAGTGACATCTTTCATCATTGCCCTGGTTCTCTGTGCATGTTTTCCTAAAAACATTCATTTGGAGGTGTGGTTGGATAGATCTGAGTCGCCCGGCCTGATATGACCTTTACCTTATCCCAATTGCTTTTGAACTGTCCAAATACTGCATTATCCTAGAAACAACCACATTTTTCAGAGTTTACTTCCTTGAATAGTGCAGCTGGGGGACAGCAGTAAGGAGAAGCTCCAGGAAGAGTCAACAGAAATACATAGAGGCCGTGCTGAGATGCCTAAGTCTATCATTTATAGGATGACCCTTCAAGACTTCCCTGGGACCAGATTTATTCTTATTTTTAGATACAATTCTAAAAAGTCCATTTATAGCCTATACTTTAGGAGAGGCAGCTTCATGAAGAGCAGGAAGAAATGACCACTGGAAACCCAACAGTGAGGGAGCAGCTGGAAGAATGATTCTAAGCAGAATAGCAGCCATATAACTATTGGGTAAAAGAAAACACACCCTATATTTCTTTGGGTCAACTACATTTCTTTTCTTTTCTTCTTCTTTTTTTTTTTTTTTTAGAAATTTAAGAGGCTAAAAAGCAAAGAGAGAAATCTGAGTATACAGAGTTAAGCCCTCTTCTAGGAGTTTCTGAATCTCACAAATCTGGTTGTAGGTGCCTCTACTTGCAAAAATCCCTATTGAAGCTGCTGGGATCAGCACACAGGTGTGCACACAAGCTCCTGATGGTCACCTGTACATTGGATGCCATAGGGAAAGTTCTAGTGGACTTGTAAGAAGCAATGAAAGCACTGTGGAAGGAAAAATGAATGGGTGCAGTGTGAGATGATGAACACTCACCTGCCTTGCAGCAGCAGTGTTGACATATATGTAACTCACCTACCCAGGAAACATCTTAGACCACCTTGTACATTCTAAGAATTGTGCTGCATTCTAGGAATACAGTACAAGAACCCCTCTCCTGGAAGCTGAAGTCTAGGGCAGCCCTGCCCTTGATCCAGGGTGTAGTTTACACTTAGAGCACCACAGTTCAGATGAGGCACACTGCAAGGGCACTGTCTCAGTGTGTTTGAGCAGGTACTGCTCTGCACAGAGTGGGTCTAGGCACAGCCAGCAACTCCTTGGCATTGCACATGCAAAAGTCCCAACTCATCTGTGGCTGAACTATTTACAGCTCATCTTGGTGCTCCCATGAAATTGATGGAGGACATGAACAGAAAAAAAAACTGAAAAGGAGGTGCACCACAAGACCAGAAACCTGGCTCATACAAGGAGGTGGGGGTAGAAGGGATTAGCATAGCCACTGACACAACTATGGAAACCAAGATCCTTAGGTGCCAACGCCTAGATTACAAAGCACAACATCCAAGCAGGTATCAGGAGGCACGTCCAAAGGTAAAGACATGGAGACTAAGCCCATTGTAGAATCTCCCCTCTCTTTCAGATTCTACATAGTTATCCAAAATTAGTAACTAACAACTAACCCCAAGGCTCACAAGGAGTGGTCCCTCCCAAACAGAAGAAGACTATATCAGTGCCGTCTCTGCATGGGCTTGGAGCAACTATCCCTCTGCCCACCTGTGACTAAGCATGTGCTTCTTTTCACCAAATCTCCTCTGCAGGGCAGCAGTTTCCTTCCTGCCCGTGACCTGTACCATGCCGGGGCTTCTCTTCACTGACCTCCCTCAGTGGGGGCAGCTCTCTCCTCGAGGCCGCCCACCTGCAACCATGCAGGCCTCTTAGCATCTTTTCCTGCCCACTTGTGTCTATGCAAGTTTCCTTTATTCTTCTGTCCCTTTCCCTAACAAACCTGTTCTTTAAATATAACTAACATCTCTGTCTTGTGGAGAAACTCGCCTGGCAAACTTGCCGCGTGTCACTGAAAATGGAACTCTGGTGAAATCTTTCCCAGGTTGAACCCAAGGACCCCGCACTCCAAACCCACTAACTCCAAAAATGACAACAAAATCACACACACACACACACACACAAATAGGAAAAATAATACTGTTTTACCTACTTATGCAACAACTAGTCATGCAGCCTTCTCATCAGAGACTAAGGAATTGCCTGTAGAACAGTTCTCTATCTCACTCATAGAAACCAGTATAAACTCCATTTATCTGCCCTGCACCCCACCTTCTTATCTGTCCGCATCTCTGGCCTTGCCCTATTATCTCAAAAAACCCTTGTCCATAATAAACACTTAATAGTTCCGAATGAATGACAAGAAACATGTTTCAAACATCTTCTGCACTTGTCAATTTCCAAGCACCAGGAAAATGGCACTGACATTCAGAAACACCTCCAATCTTGTGTACATTAGTTGTTTTTCTCCTCAGGCAATCTCAGCTTTGGTGCATGTAAATGGAGGGGTTGGTTATGAAAATTTCAAGCCCTGCCTCATTGCTCCATCCTATTAAGAACCAGAGCTGACACAGGAAAACACGGACATGTTTCACTCTGGAATCGTGTGTAGCATCTGTTAGGAAAACCTGAAAACTGCCACAACAGCTTGTTTTGCACCTCTCATTCAAGTGAAGAATGCATGCTGGTGGGTGGTTTTTTCATGTTTATTCCTCTGTGAAGATCAAATTGGACCTGCTGGAACCAGTGGGTTGAAGAGACTTAATCAAGTGTTATGCCTCTTGTGTTTTCCATCTCAGCTGAAAGCTAATATTGAGAATCAGCCCAATACTTGCTCATATGAGGAACCACCCAGCTCTGATACTGACATTTGAGATGGCAGCGGGCTGAGAGGGGGCTTCTGCCAGTAGGGTCTTAGGTAGAAAGGAGGCTTGGCGGTCCTTGAACTCAATTTCTCACCATGCAAGACCCCATTTGCAGCAGATTTATAAACGAGCAGAAAACAAAATTCTTCTCATAATACAGCCCATCTGAAAAGAATTGCCCAGTCCACCTTTCTTCATAAATAAGAGTGAACTCAACCAGCGCTGGCATCATTTATAGTTACCTGCCAGAATTTATTCCTTGTCTTAGGAGACAGGAAATGGCTATTGGCCAAGCAAACTTTAGCCATGTCAGGAAGATGGAAGCTATTTCCTCATATTAGATCTGATCCTGTGCCAAAATTCACTCATGTTGTTACAGGGCAGGGAGAGGGGCAGCCCAAACCCCACAAACCTGCCTATTCTAAATGGGTTCTGTCATCCACCGCATCAATACAAAACATATGAGACTTTAATGGGAAGGAACTTTAATACAACTAGAAAACAATACAGAAAAGGCAAAGAATCTAGTTTCTAAATCAAGCACCCAAAGTTACCCGTCCCCTCGTGGGTAAAACTCCATCCAAATGGGATTGGCCCAGAGCAAGGCCCCAAAGCCTGTCACAAGTCTAAAGCATCTTCCAGTGGGGACCCACAGAAAAGGGTCAGAAACAACCAGACAAGCCCGGAAGGAAAAGAGCAAAATCAAAATCAAGATAAAAGCTGTCATTTTCTCCTCCCCACGGGTCTCACCCACATCTGTGTCACCCCGTCCACGACCAAAAGACAAGCACAGTTTCTTCACGTGTCTCTCTGCTCCATGCACCTCCTTCAGGGCTCCTTCTGGCTCTCCATCCTGCTTCCTTCTTCTCAGTCTCCTCTGCAGCTTCTCCTCTCCCTGCTCAGCTCCACCCTCCATTTGGGTGGGGCAGGGAACCTGGAACCTCCCCCTTTCCTGGGGACCACCCTGTTACAATGTTCCCTTTTTCATTCTGGTTTTGATTAAAAGCATGGCTCCGTGGCCACCAGGAAAATGGCCCCCGACTGACCTCCTACAGCAGAGAGTGAGATGGATCTGAGCCTCTGCCTCATGGTAAAACCCACGGCTGTGCTGGCCCCAAGGCCCCGCATCCCAGGGGCTGCTCTCCACCATTGGCATGCAGTGCAGATGCAAAGGGAGACCACTTCTGGAGGAGCTGGACACATTTGCTGGCCAACTGAAGTTCAAATATTCCCCCAAGGCTCAAAAGCCCCTGCACCTGGGCTGTAGCTCCAAAGTCTTCTACCCAGAATTCTTTTGCTGTCCGAGCCTGTTCTGGCTGCTATACAAATATCACAGATGATATTTTGCTCATACAACAGAATGCACTTTGGAATGAATGCAATTTATTTGTTTTGGAGGCTGAAAGGCTGAGCTCCAACAGCCACCATGGTCAACGGAGGACCCTGGCCAGTGGTTAGTTATGTTCTCGTGGCAGAGGGGTTAGGGATTTTATGGGAGCTTCATTTTAGAAAAACTAATCCCATACAGCAGGGCTCCACCCTCATGATTTAAGTACCTTCCAAAGGCTTCACCTTTCGAAAACCCCCACCTCTGGGGGTTAGGATTTCAACTGTGGGAATGGGTGGGGGAGGGGGAGACACAATCATTCATAGAGTGACACCCCCTCTCACCTTCACTCAAGGTCAGACTTGCATTGCCTTTAGAGGACTTCCCTAGCTTTTCCCAGCTCTTCCCTTTCATGCTGGCATTTCCCCTAATCGTAATCTTGCACATGTAACCCTGACTTACTGTCTGCTTCTTAAGGAGCCATGCTCACCACAGTCCAGGGGCTCTTTCCTTCTGACCAGAAGACAAGAAGTCTGAGAGGGTCTGCACGCAAGTCATTAACAGAATGAGTGAATGAATGAATGATGAATGAATGAGAGACCCTTAGATAAGGAGATTGCCCTCGCTATAAATCTTTTAATGACATTGTATAAGCAACAGGCCACTGCCCCCCATTCCAGAAGGTGGGAGAATTTGTCTAAAGTTTTGAGACCTCAACAACTCTGGAATTGAACTCTAACTGAGACTTTGGCAGGCTACCTCACTAAGATACATTTTTAAGGCATTCGGCAATGAACATTTCCTTTTCACTCACTCAAGAGAGGAATATTAAAAAGTAAAAATGGAAATCAACTCCAAGCAGGACAGGTTTAGAATCCTGGGAAAAGGCAGCAGGAGCACAGAGTAAAAGTAGAGTTGGAAGTGCTGACTCCTGACTCAGCGACAAGTTGGACACCTATTTGACATAAAGTCTGCCTCGACTGAGTTCCATAAAGCACACTCCTGATTCACGTCAGCACCTTCAGTGTAACTTGGAAGACAGCTGCAATGTCATTTCCTTGGCTCTGGATAGGTGATCCTGTCTAGATCCCGGGGGCGAGTCACAGATGTCTTAAATATTCAAGCAGCGAGGACCACACTTGTGAATGAGCAATATTCAGAGATACTGTGGAGCTGCCAAAGAAATTAAACTTCGAATCCCTAAGCCAGTTTTAGCAACACCATAATCTCTGGATGTAGGTCCTGGGGATCTGACTTTAAAAAGCATCCAAGGAATTCTTGGCCCTAAATGTGCGTGGCACAGTTAAAAACACTACAATTAATTGGTGATCTTGAGAGAGACAGAGCCCACTTTGGGGGGAGCAAATACACTTGAGATTATAGACAGAAATTTAACTGAAAGAACATTAGTCACTAGCCATCTAGAATGGAAACACCCAGCCCGCCTCCCCTGGCCACCCAGAGTGACAGATAGTGGAAAGGTAGGGAGATGGAGGACAGATGTTCATGAGCTAAGACTTTGGGGGAGGGGCAGGAAGGATGGACAATGGACCCACCTGTGGGGTCTGAAAGTATTAACTGCCTGTTATGAATAATGCTACAAGCCACCCCAGTGTTGATGTTACTAAGCTTCATTTTTCCGCAGAGGCAGGAAACAGAATAG
This sequence comes from Talpa europaea, assembly GCF_964194135.1. Taxonomy (NCBI): domain Eukaryota; kingdom Metazoa; phylum Chordata; class Mammalia; order Eulipotyphla; family Talpidae; genus Talpa; species Talpa europaea. The sequence goes on along the minus strand of NC_140082.1, from coordinate 28,758,361 downwards.
CCCAACAACTAATCTTCCTGTTTGGGATTTGCCCACCTGATGAGTCTTGGTGACCACAGGCAATTTCTCACCATGGAAGTTGAGAATACTCAGAGCTCAGTCAACCTCGCCTCCTCCTCCCAGGCATATGCACGCCCCTTGGGCTTGTAGTCAGGACCTGCTCTCAAGGAGTCACTGGCACTAGTAGTATCCTCAGGGGATCCATTTGGTGGTAGGATTTGGAGTCTCTTTCCTGGCTACATGACCTTGAATCCCAGTAATTCTCTTGTTATCATGGAAATCTATAACCTCTGATGTGACCTCCTTTTTTAACAGGTTTCCTACTTACATGACCAGCCAGATGTGTTCCTATACGAGGAGTTTGAGCCCCAGCTGACTGAGAGTTCTTTCATTGGAGGTCTTGGTTTCTACCCAAGTGTGCAGCTCAGGGAGGTGCCCAGAGGTGGTGCAGAGGGACACAGAGCTGCCAGCAGACGCATAAAGCAGGTGAGTGCCCGGGTTCAGAGGGTGACAGACACCGGGGAGGAGAACTCATTCATACCCCTGCTGCAGCCTTCTGTATGCAGAGTGGTGAGAAAAACATGTCTTAAGTGCATCCTTAGGAGAGGAAGAAAAGGTCAAAGAGGACTCATCCTTCCAAACAAGACTGGAACCTGCAGTACAAGCACCTGCAGTCTGGGGGAGACCATGCCAGCCCAAATCTGGGCTCCTTGGGTATTCCCTCACCTGTGCATTTGCTATCACCAAGGTTTGGGGGCCCACAATGGCAGGAGGGGGAATGGGGTCAGCTCACTTCACATGAGAGCTTCAATCCCCCTTGCCAAGATGTTCATCAGGGAGAGAGGCTGGGCCAGTGACAGTGATGATATATTGGCGGCTTTTTTGGAACAGATCAGGGAGCAGTGGTGCGGTTACCCCAATGCTCAGCTTCAAAGCAACCTGTCTCTTTTTGCATTTAGAATGTCCTGTGATTAATGGGGGCCAGTAGCCCAACAAATGAGAGGAGGTGACATCGTGTGTGCTCCTCTCTGTTCTGATTAAATTATTAATCACTCTTAAATTATGAAGGACAGAACTTTGTATCCTGCCCCAAAGACCTCCTAAAGGACATATTTAGGACCAACAGTTTGGAGGAGATACAGTTTCCAGGTTTTTTTTTTTTTAATTTTTTTAAGATTTATTTATTTTATGCCTATAGCTGGGCGAAGGCCAGAGATGGGGGTGGCCGGGGAGGGGGGGGTGGTTGTGAGAGGATTCACCAGAGACAGAGTAGGGAGCAGAACAGGCAGACTGAAAACACTGCTGAGGGGAGCAGTGGGCAAGATAGGAGAGGTCTGCCGTGCCAAGTGGGAATGTCCCTAGCCGGCCATGAATCGAACCCATGCTGCAGAGGCTGCAGACAGCTTCATAGCACTGAGCTCAACCCACTGTGCCACTGGGGAGGCCCCCTACTGTTTCCAGGTTGTTGTTTTTTTTTCCAGAAAACCCAGTACCACCCAAGACTGGGGGACTGTGTGAAATCTGCATATCCTTCTTTAAGTAATGAGCTCCCCTGGGCCAGGCAGGTGACAGCTGTTCCAAAACTATAAAATATGGGGTAATTTAGAGCAGCTTGCACCTTCATGCTCGCAAAGTTATAAAGAGCATTTTAGAGCAAAAGCTCATTGTAGAGTGTGTGTCACTGCTTTTTGGGCTACTAAACATGAGGGTGACATGCAAGTGTGTGGTCAGAATTGTTTGTATCTTTACCTGCCAGCATGGGCCAGACCTCGGGTCTACTTTTTACTTTTTCTTATCTCCCAGGAGACAGGTAATGCCAATGCTTGGAATCGTATTCCTGCATCTCATCATTCCCTGAGAACACCGTTCAGGAGACCAACTTCTCAGCTTCCCAGCCTGAGTTCCTCACAACCTCACAGGTGCCGCGTGCTGCAGTCTGGAGTCTTCAAACATCTCTCTTTGCCTTGTTCATTCCTTTCTTATATGTGAACTTAGTGTCACCTCCTTTAGGAAGCCTTCCCTGGAGTCCCTGCCTGATGCCCATGTCCCCAGAGAAGTCCTGCTCATCGACACCTACACTCTCCAGTACCACCTGCTCATCTTCTTCCCTCTGGATGCTGAGCTTTGTGAGGAAGAAGGATTTTATTCACCTCTGTATTCCATGTTACTCCACATATCAGCATCACCAATTGTTTGTTAAATGAATGAACAAATTGGTGAAAATATAAATCATCATTATTCAGTCATATACATGCATTTATTGTATGATTCATGAACAATTGAAAGCGAGAAAGTTCTAGTAGACAGTGTGGAGATTGCTGGATGCTCACTTCATCCTGATCCTATTTCCCATATAGCGAGGCCACATTCCCTGCTGTCCCTGCAGTTAGGGGTGACAGTGAAGGTGAGGAAGTAAAGGGTATCACTTCTAGCTTGCTGGGGCACAGACCCTTCCTGCTGATTTGATTTGCACGAGGAACAAATATCAATTACATTAAGTCATTGGGACATTGGTCTATCTTAGCTGCCACTGCTACCCTGACTCGCACACATACTTGTGTATCTCCTGATTGACATCCCTCCATGTGACACGGGGTGCGGGGACATGCTGTCTTTGCTGTCTCAGAAGTAGTGAGACTGGAGGGCAGTCTGGCGGCACCATCTCACCCGCTTCTCACCTAAGGTAGTGCTCCTCAGCCTTAATGTGCATTCACATGACCTGGGGATCTTGTTAAAACAGATTCTCATTCCATAGGTGTGAGAGGAGTCCGACGTTCACAGCTCCAATGAGACCCCAGGTGATGCCAGTGTTGCTCATTCTCAGACCACACTTTGAGGAGCAAGAACTTAAGATTGTCAGCTGCAATTTCCTATTAACTGGACACAATACCATCTACAGGTATGAAAGGCAAGGCCAAAACACTGGGTGCTGTGGTCGTGGGTATTTTGGAGCAAGGCCTAAGAATCTACCTTTCTAATGAGCTCTAAGGAGCTGTTCATGCTTCCAGGGACCACACCCTGGGAACCACTGGCTTTAGGGCCAGCAGTGTACACTTGGGAACCATTCCAGTTGGCCTTGGACCTACTTGGCCCTGCCATTCTCCAGTTGTCACAGAGGAGCAAATTACTTAACCTCAATTACTTAGCCTCAATTTCCTCATGGGTTAAATAGAGATGATGCTGGTAATACACTTGCCACATTATAAGGTGTTTGCCGGTATTACGTTCACTCGTGGAAATTGTGTACCAGGTACAGAATGGTTCTCTAGCTGGGTTGCTATCACTGTTACACTATGAGAATGTGCAAGCATGGGTTTTTGAGGCCTTGTTTATTTCCTTCTTAGATCTGAACTTAGTATTGGGTTCTAATCCTCATGCATCTACCTACCGGCTCTCCCCAGGGAAATTACCTAACTGTTCTAAGTTCCATTGTCTCCATTTATTAAATGGAAATAAAAGTCCCGTTTCATATGGATGTCACAGGGATTAAACAAAAGTGCACATGAAGCATTAAGAGTAAAAGGAAGCTGCTACTAAAGGTATTAACAAACAGCACACCTGACTGCAGGCAGATTGGGGCCTGCCCTTCCCCCAGCCCAGGCAGGTGATCAGCTGGAGCCGCCCTGCTGTGATCTCTAATCTGCTGGGAGGCAATGGGTTCATGTCACTCATTCATGGGGCAGCCCCGCCAGCACAGGCTTGCCTGGTTATTTTAGCTCTGCTCTACAGGTTTCCCTTTGTGCCAACATCTTTGGGGTTCTGTCAAACCTTCCAGCATCTGTATTCAATTCTATTTCTCTAGGCAGCTAGGAGGATAACTTTGTGAAAGCAAAGCCAAAATCCACGGGACTGGAGAGCTCCCTGGGATGGATGTTTCCAGAAGTGTGTGCCTCCTCAGAAGTCTCTGGGGCCACTCTACTGGGCTCTGTTCCAGCTCCCCTCATCTTTATTTCCATGTGTGAAGGGACCCTAGGTGGGCTGGTGACTAAGTCACACTCCACATACAGCCCTTCTTCAGTAGAAAAGCCTTCTACATGTTCGACAACCCATTCACCTCTCAGAATCTTCTAGAACTCTGATTTTTAGCTCCAGCCCTAGGAAAGATGTCCACCAGGCTGTCTGGAGCCCACAGTTAAATATCCACCATTGTTACTCTGCCCGAACATAGCGTGTTCTCTCCCCCAGCCGTCACTTAGGTCAGCTCGTATGAGTATGGAGTTGTCATCATTTAGGTAATCCCTGAGTCTTTCAGGTCCTGAGAGTGGCCTTTCTGCTTGCAGCTCATCCATCTGCTCTTCCAGTGTCCCTTAGGGAGTGTGGAGGGCTCTATAAAATGCTATAGAGAGCTCAGTTTAGGGCAAATATTCTACCCAGACTCACCAGCCAGCACCAATATGTATGGATCCCCCCGCAATCTCTATAGTGTTAATCTTTGAGTACAGATAAATGGCACTGTTTCCCAAGCTGATTTTACAAATGCCCTTATCCGAGAGACACCAGGGTCTCTTCAAACAGAGCAGTACGGTCTAATCAGATGAGACTCCAGAGACGTGAGTTTGAGCCCCAGCTTCTCACTGATTCATTTTGTGACCTTAGACATAATAATTACAGCACTCCGGTATGGCACGCCAGCTCTGTCATGCTTCTTGCTTGACCTGTGAGTCTCACAATAGGTGCTCAAGGCAGGTATTGCCACTCCCATCTCACAGGGGAGAAAACTGAGGCTCAATGGACTTAAATTGCTTAAAAGGCAGGAAGTGATAGGGTCAGGATTTGCACCCAGCAGTGCTCCTCGTTTCACTGTTCTCGTTGTAAAGAGACACATTTGGGTGTCTCTTTTTCTTTTTTTTATTTATGCATACAAGAACTGGGGTGTAGGCCAGGGGTACAGGGGGGTAAGAAGATTCACCAGAAACAGAGTGGGGAGCAGAACAGGCAGATCTACTGAAATACACTGCTGAGGGGAGCAGCGGGCGAGGCAGGAGAGGTCTGCTGCGCCATGTGGGTCACCTGCCTGGCCGGGGATCCAACTCATGCTGCATTGGCTGCGTATAGCTTCATAGTGCTGTGCCTTAACCCCTGCACCACCAGGGAGGCCCCTGGGTGGCCCATAGTAAGACCACTAAACCTCTGAATACAATTACAGACTCTATCAGAAGGAGACAGAGAGAGAGGAAAGGCTACTTTGTATTGTCACATCAGTTTCTTAGAGCAGGGGAGCATGAAGCCTTTGCAGGGCTGTTTTCTAGCTTCCCTTTTACAAATGAGGTTGAAGAAAGTAAAGTTAATGAAGCAACTCAGCTACGAATGGGAATGCAGCAGGAAGCAATCAAGTCCAGTCTGTGGGACGGTTGCCATGACAGTCCAAAGCACGCACTATGATCACCGGCTATGAATATTCCCTCCCTTGATTGATGGTGGGATGCCTCTCTTTTCTTGTAAGCAAATGTGATAACAATATTAAGCAATTACAAGTAATGTCACCCAGTTGCTTCTCCATTGCGTTGAAATATTATTTTAGATCTGCCAAAATAATTGCAAACCTATTAATGAGGAAGGGGGAGCATGTGCCCCTAACTTCCAAAGGCAAAAGGGGTAAGACGCTTCCTTCTGGGACATTTAAAGACAGTTCCCCTGCCAAATAACCTGAGGCTTACAAGGGTCTAACAGCAAGCTTTTGATGAAGCTTACTGGATGAACTCTTCTTCACACAGCCAACCTCTAAAGGCACAATTGAGAGGGGGAGGGGAGCTACTGATGTCTGCTCCAAGGTAAGAACAGAATTTTCTACTGAAATGTGGCTATCTGACCTTCACAAAGCTGTAGCCCAGATAAATCCAACAAATATTTATCGGTGACATATTTGGGATGGAACAATAATCTGCCACAGGGAAGGCAATCTTTCTCTCTCTCTCTCTCTCTCTCTCTCTCAGTCACACATACACACACACACACACACACACACTCTCTCTCTCTCATATACATGCCTTCATGTGGAGCTTCTGCTATCTTGGCCCACAGGCTGCTACAAGGACAAAAGGCAAACATTAATTAGCAAATAAGCCTGATACAAGGAAGACAGTGAGAAGTAGGACAGCAGAGAGTGGAAGCAAACGGGAAGTGGGGATGGAATTTGGACTCACTTTATTTTATGGAACTAATAATGGAACATTACATAAAAATCTGGAGTGGATGAGTCTATTTTATCCATTGTTTCCTATTCCAGTGACTAGAAACCCCATCCATCCACACAGTATCTGAGATGGAAAGCAAGTCTTCCCTAAAACTATCTTTTCCCTCATCCCTCGTGTCCCTGAACGTCACCAAGTTCTGTTCAGTTTCACCTACTAAATGCCTCTCCATTTTTTTTTTCAACTCCACTGCTCCCACATGACCAGCAACAGCAGGTGGGGTGATCAGCAGCCTTGGTCACTGCACAACTGTGTCCTGCCCTTCAGTTTGCTTGGCAGCTTAGGCTACCAGCAGCTCTTCAGCCAATAACAGTGCCCAGAAAAATGCCACAAGGTGGAATGATCAAACCCCTCTTCTAGAATAGGAACTGTGTGGCTATCTGAACAAAACGGGATTTTATAGGAAGGACAAAGAGGACGATACTTCTTGGGGAGAAGCTTATAGCAATTTGCCTCAGAGAAAAGGCATTATAGGATAATAAATCATTAAATTAGTCATTGGCCACACCACCTACGTATTGTGGTCCTCGGATTCCGAGGCACTGTGTGAACTAACACTTATTCACCATTTGAGTGACAGACATGTGGAACAGGCAACTGAACAAAGACACAGAGTTGCTTCCCTCCTAGAGCCTGACGTCCATGAGGGGGCCGATGCTGATGACAGGACCAGGAGATATAAGGGTAAGGGCAGTCCTGCTGCAAGGAGAGCCATGGGTGATACAAGAGCCCTGGAAGTGGAGTTGACCCCTGAGGAGTCAGAAAGTCTGCCCCAAGAGGTGACACTTGAGCTAAGGTGGGGAAGATGTGAAGTCAGGGGGTGGAGAGAGCAGACTTACATGGATGGGGCAGAGGAGAGGCAAGTGACACCTTGTGCTGGAAGCTACCGCTATGCCGCTGAATTTACTGATGATGCCTATTGCCTGACCTCTGGACTTGTCTTTTTTTTTTAAGCTGTTTTTTTTTTTTTAGATTTATTTATTTATTTATACAAGAACCAGGGTATAGGCCAAATGCATGGGAGGGTGAGCGGATTCACCAGAGACAGGGCGGGAACAGAACAGGCAGACTGACGAAATACACTGCTGAGGGGAGCAGCGGGTGCAAATGGAGAGGTCTGTTGCACCCTGTGGGTGCTGCAGAGGCTGCGGACAGCTTCACAGCACTGTGCTTAACCACATGTGCCACCAGGGGAGGTCCTGGACTTGTTGTTTTGTGACTTACACATTTCCTGTTTGTTTAAGCTAGCTTAAGTTGGGGCCTGTTACAACCTAAAGCACAACTGACACTGAGCCCACCATCCTGTGAGGAAGAGACCTCTCCACTTCTGGGGAAGTTGAAGAGGAGAGGTTCACAGGGCCTGATAGAGGTTTCTGTGTAGCATTGGAGGATAGCTTCTGGAACCAGACAGCCCAGATTCATTTCCTGGCTTTATGACCATGCTCTCTCTCTGCCTCAATTTTCTCATCTGAAAAATGGCACCAAGATATTGTCTTAAGGTACTTCCCTACTGAACCAACTATCTACCTCTCCAGGCTTTTTAGTCAGAACCCTCTTCCCTGTGCCCTCTGCTATCACCCAGCTAGACTGCTCATTCTTCTCTCAACATGCTCAGTTTCCTCTTCCATATTTTTCCAAGAGGCATTTTCTCTTGCCAGAATAACTCACCCATCTCTTACCAAAAGCCAACCCATCTTCCAAAAACCATTTCAACCATCTCCATAAAACTTTCGTTACTTGCCCCTGGCTATCTTTACTTCTACTGAGCTCAATCTTTATACTTTCAGCTACTTTTCCTATTCTTATTTTTATTCCTTTCTAATATTATTATAGGCCCATAGGATTCTTCTTTTCACTCAAATATGAAGCTCAAGATGAGGCGGGCATAACTTGCTGAGTCATTTTATATATATATATATATATATATATTTAAGATTTATTTATTTATGCATACAAGAGATGGAGTATAGGCCAGAGGTGTGGGGAAGTGAGAGGACTCACCAGAGACAGAGTGGGGTGGGGAACAGAACAGGCAGATCCACTGAAATACACTGCTGAGGGGAGTAGTGGGCGAGACAGGAGAGGTCTGCCGCGCCATGTGGGTTAGCTTCCTGGCCAGGGATTTAAGTGCTGCAGTGGCTGCTGATAACCTCTTAGTGCTGAGACTTAACCCCTTGCGCCACCAGGGAAGGCCCTGGATAGTCATTATATTTTAAGAATCCTAGGCCTTCAAATCTGGTGTAAATTTTGGTATGTTTTCCCTGTAGAAATAAATTTGCTGGTTTTTGCATTACTTTGCATATCACCCAGAGTAAACTCTGGAGCTAAGGTTTCCTGCCTCCCAACTCAGGGTCCCCATCCATTATAGCAGACACTTCTTCTGGTTTTAAAAACAGAAAATGGACATGGTAGCTATTGATGGTAGCGCACTCGGCGCATATTGATTACCGGCACCATCCTCTTCATCACCACCGTCATTACTGTCGTCATCTCAGGCCTGACATCAAATCCAGTGTGACTCAGCGCTCCTTAAAAAACCCTCATTAACCTCATCTGTCCTACATTCCTCATCAGTGCATTGAGAGAGTCAGATAAGCTCACGAGTGTGAAAAAGTGCTGGCTGCATGAATGAAGGCACACTGCTTGTTTTCTAGCCAGGAAAACAAGCTTCATTTGCAAGTTTGCAAGAGTGTCCCCCAAATACTGTGTTTCCTCCCCTGTCCTCTGGAAACCCAGGCCTGGCCTACCATGGGCACATCTTTCCACTGGTAGCAGCTTCACCCCAGTAGCTTAAACTCTCTTTTTCACCAGTATAGGTGGTAATGACACATCTTCTTGCAGTATATCTAGTTAGTAATGGAAGGAACCGAAGCAAAGAGACAGTTTTTCCCTCTGATCACTTAAGTCTGGGAAAAACCCCACCTAACAGAATGTCCCTTTGAGAGTCTCCTTGATTAAAGATCACTGATAATTGCTTGTTGATTAAAGATCACTAATAATTTATAATAATACCATTATTATTCCTAGGTATATGTGAACTGTGGAATGCAATTTAGAATTAGCAATTTTAAAACTAACTTAAAGGGTCACTACCGGACTAGAATCATCTGGCACCTGGGACAGCAGCCTGACTTTAGATAGAGCCCCACTGGGGAGGAAAATCCTCAGGCAGCCCATCCACTGGGCAGGGGTCAGTGCCTGGAAACAGAGGCATTGGCAGATCACTGACCTGGGAGGAGGGTCATGTCTAACAGCTCTGCCTGGGAGTCCTGCATGGGTGCTCTGGGTAATGAGCTCTGTGTGCTGTTGCTGTCCTGACCTACTCCTTCCTCCTCATCTGTCATTGCTCCTGGGAAATATCTGAAATATATGACAGCAACTCTTACCTCTGGGTGATATTAACAGTTTTAATTAACATTAAACAAGAGGTCAGTGGTTGATATGTGAAGTTGACAAACCTGTTTGCTTCCTTGCTGCCAAGTTGTCTGTCTTGCAGGCACTTGGTAACTGCCTGTGGGTGCTGAAGCTTTGGGGAGCTGCTCCTCCAGCTCCTGCCATGTTGCAGCATGCCCCTGGGTTCTCAAGGTTGCCCAGCTAGGTCCTCCCTCTCAGTCATCCTTGCCTGTGGTCCCACCAGTGGATTCAGGCTGCTCAGGGCTTGTGGACTCACTTGGCTTACTCTCCAACACTCCTCAGCCCCTGATGACAGCCCTGATAGGGGACACTTTTCCTTTTGTCATTACCTATACATCTTTATACCCCACCCATCTGTCATTTTTGTCTTAATTATATCCAGAGACCTTACTCCTCTACCAAACAAGACCCCTTTCTCTGTGTCACTTGCCACAGTCAATATTGCTAAGTTTTCTCTTTAGGGCTTCTTGCAATGCTTGACCTGTGAACAGCAGTTCCAAGTGGTATGATCAAGCACAATAAAGCACAGGATTCAGGCTGAAGCGCCTCACAACTCAGAAACAATGTCATGATCATGTAGCTAAGCACAGCTTATAAGCTGCACAATGGGTACATGCATTTCTCCTTATCTGCAGCTATACATTTGTCAATATGCGGTTATGTATTTGCCACAGGAAACAAAGCTTTATACATTATCTCAAAACTCCCTAACTCCTGGATCCCAGTAAACTCTGTGATCTGTTTTAGCCTGGGATCAAGCCTCCACAATAGCTAAATCCTCCAAGGAGTCATTCAATATGTAGTCTACGTCATCTCTAAAACAGCAGTCAGAATTCTATTTTCCAAGGCAGGAACTGGTCCCTTCGATTTGCCTGGTTGATATCTGGCGAGAAAGTGAGCGCAGAGCTCCCCTTCTCAGGAAGGTTAGCCACCCCAGGGAGGGTTCAAGTCTCAGTAATCATCTCCACAGAGCTCCTGTAATTGGCCCTGGTGCACCATAAGCGCCTAACTGCAGCATTTGTAATGTGGAATTTACCCACACAAATCCCCAAATTATACTTGCACTAGAACAAAGGAAACACTGAATTGCAGAGTTCACAGATCTCTCCTCTCATCTTGCCACACCCAAAATAGCAGGACTGGTGAAGCCACGGAGGGAAGGAGACTCGGCGCATGGGGGCAGCTGCAGAGTAGATGGAACATGGACATGTAAAGTGGGGGAGGGAAGCAAACTTACTGGCTGTTCAGCTATTGAGTTAGTAACCAAGTGCCCATCCCCCGCCACCCTGCTGTGTCCTCTATGTGGTGCCTCTCCTGGGTGACCGGTTCAATAATCAGCCCTGATGACGACATCCCATGAAGTGACGATCCCGTGAAGTGTGACTGTCCTGGACGCTGCTGGAAAGGACACAGATCTAAAACATGAACAAGACCCACAGCATGTCTTAGAGAAGTGTCTGTGGCTCAGCTTGTGGCCATTCCAGCTCCCACAACAAAGGTTTGAGACTTTCATCTGGCATTTCTGAGCCATTACAAGAGATCTGGGGATTGATGAAAATACATTTAAAAATCTTGGCTCAGGAGAGAGCAGCAGACAAGGCACTGCACCTCTCGGCGGAAGGGGTCATCTGCCGCACTTCACCTACCCCGGGAGCCTCACGCCTCTTTTCCTGCCAGGCCTGCAAAATGTTGTCGTGGCTGGGAGCCAGGCTGTCGAAATCTGGACCTCTGTCCTTTCCTTTTAACCACTACAATGACCTCTTCACTCCTGATCAAAACAGTCACCCCAGCACTGGAATCTGAAGACCCCTGCAGTTACCCTCGGTCCCCAGTCACATAAGCAATTTCCAATTTCTTTTCTCTGACCAATGGGGCATGAAACTCAAACACGCAGATGGGTGAGAGTTCCCAGAAAGCCACACTTGCCTTTCCAAGTTGTCAACCAACTAGACCGAGAAATATTGAAGGCAAAGGAGAGCAGAGCGTGCGTGCTGTGGCCGGGGAGGCTGAGGAGGCTGCCAAGGCTCACGGAGCCAACAGTGGGCAGAGCTCACCTTTTACGATCTTTGATCCTGTGAGGGCCTTGCTGACCGCACTGGGCCCTGTGCATGAGGAGCTCCAGTGCCCTGGAGATTGTTGAGGCTCCCTTCAGGATGGAAAAGGCTAAGGAAAGCAGAGATGGCTGGTGCTATGGACTGAATGTTTGTGAGTCTTTAAATTCTTAGGTTGATAGATGACTGGATCAAGAAGATGTGGTACATATATACCATGGAATATTACTCAGCATTCAAAAAAGATAAACACATGCAATTTGCAGCAACATGGATAGTGCTGGAAGGGATCATGCTCAGCGAAATAAGCCAGAAAGAAAAAGAAAAATACCGGATGGTCTCACTCATAGCAGGAATCTAGGAAACTTAAATAAGGGATCAGGAAAATGAATAACTATAAGAAAGTGAAAATCAAAATCAACAAAAAACTATGAACCAGAGACACTTTTTGGGGGGTGGGGGCCAGGAGGGGAGGGATTGGGGTCAGAATGGGGCATGTGCAGTTGTATGGGGGAATATAAAAATAAAATTTATTATTTAAAAAAAAAATTCTTAGGTTGATGCCCTAATCCCAGTGTGATGGCATTTGCAGATGGGGCCTTTGGGAGATGGTTAGGGTTAGATTAGGTTATGAGGATGCGGCTCCCATGATGAATCAGTGCCCTTATGAAAGGAACAAGAGACACAAAGTCTCTCTCTCTCTCTCTGTTCTCCTCCCACTCTCTCTGCCCTCACACAACAAGGAAAGCCCATGTGAGGACATAAGAGAAGCCAGCCATCTGCAAACCAGGGAGCGAGCTCTCTCTAGACACTGAATCCACTGCACCTTGATCTTGGGCCTCCCAGTCTCCAGACCTGCGAGAATCAACGTTTCCTGTTTGAGCCACCCAGTCTATAATGTGTCCCAGCAGCCCAAACTGGCAAAGATGGCTGGGTGGTGAGTATTTCCAATCATGCCATATTCCTCTCCTGAATATTTTCATTTTAGGTTGGCAGTTTTACTTGTTTACAGCAGGTGGGCAGCAAGTGTGTCTCCGAGTGAGTGGAGTTGCAGAACACACACATCAGTATATGTACACACCATGGTGGAGCTCAACCCGGGCCCAGCTATGACTGGGCCTCTTTGTGAAGCCGCAAGAGTCAGAGTGGTGTGTCACAGACCAAGCCCTTCCCTCCCTCCTGAGTCACAGGGTCTGTGGAAGGAAATTAGTTTTCTTCTGCTTAAGGCATGGTCTGGCCACGCTCTGACCTACCAAACACAGTTTGAAGTAGATACAACAATAGCACGAGTATTTTTGTGTGCTGTTAGAAGGCCTAAGACAGGACAGCTAACTGGTTATGTCATTTATGAGGAGCATGTGATTTATGAAGAGCTAATCCTATTTTATTCTCATGCCCTCATCAGTGAGGTTAGGAAAAACACAGGGGAAAAGCCAAAAATTTGAGTAAGTTAATTCTTACCAAATTTCAGAAAATTTGGTGCAAGATTTGTTTATGGAAGGAAGAGCATTGTTGATGAATGTGATTTCAACCTAGTGTATGACAGAGTTGATTGATGTTGTTTTAACTGGGAAAAGAATGATGTCTTGCTGAGAGGTCCTTGGGACATTGCTATTTGGAGCCAAGCAAACACCACCTTGCGAAAGCCTGAAAGCTTTAAATACAAAGCTGACATATAAAAGTGGAATGAATAATGAAACAGGGTGATTTTGGCCAACAAAGTGATGTGTGGGAATGTAAACATGAGGTGAGTGTTTGACTATAGGTTTCCAGCATTTGTGGGCCCCTCAGACATGGGCAGCACATTTTGTGGATCAGGTGAGTTAGAAGCTTGGTCATCTGAAGCAGAAATAGGACCACGTGTCATAGACCACGGGGTGCAAGGGCAACCTGAGCCTACAGGACCCATCCAGTCCATTGGTGGTTGCTGGAGAAGGACCTGCTTCCCTGTGTGCTGTCGCTGTGTGCTATACCCCATGTGGAGAGGCAAGTGCAATGGACTGTTATTCCCCTGTTGTCTAGGAGATAGCTTAAAAGAAAGCCTACTTCCTGTCTGCTCATATTTTGTGATTCTGTATTCCCTGAATAAAAGCCCATCACTTGGAGGACAAAAGATCTACTGTGTCTTCACCTCTGGAATTAAAAATTGGTCCCATATAGGGTGAACTGAGATGTAGAAACAGAGAGTTTGTTAAAAGCAAGTGGTGATGGGCAGAGGAGAAAATGAGTGAAGTTTGAAGAACTTGGTTTTTCTTTCTTTTTTTTTTTTAAATACTATGGAGAGTTTTTTTTTTTTTTAAAGATTTATTTATTTGTTTGTTTATACAAGCACTGGGTACAGTCAGAAGCGCGGGAGGGTGAGAGAATTCACCAGAGCCAGAGCGGGGAGCAGAGCAGGCAGAAGGACCGGAGTACACTGCTTAGGGGAGCAGCGGGTGGCAGGAGAGGTCTGCGCGCCATGTGGGACCCTCCTCTGGTGGCCGGGGAGAAGCCAGGGATCGAACTGGCGCTGCAGAGGCTGTGGGCAGCTTCGCAACCCAGTGCTCAACCACTGCGCCACCAGGGAGGCCCAGAACTTGGTTTTTCAAAGTTAGCATCTGATAAGACCTTGACTCTGGAGGTGAAATGATTTCTCTTACTTGCTGCATTTGTAGAAAATGGAGAACCTCATCGGTGACCTTCCTACTTTGCAATAATTTCTGCAAGATTTCTGATAACTACTTCTACAGACTAACTTAATCTTAGGCTTTCAAGATGAAGCCATTTTCTCATTGTATTTCTTTTTTTGTTCTTATTCTGCTGTATAGCAGGTATTGAAGTTTTTTTGGAAGGAGACTTTGAAAGCATGCCTAGGTGGTTGGGTGGATCAATGAATGGGTGGCCAGTCCTATAGATGGGAAGATAAATTAGGTAGAGACAGGGAGGGAAAACTTAGGCAGTGAGGGGAAAGGTATACACTACCCCTGTCACTGTTGAGAAGGAAGATAGAAGAAAAAAGAAAAAAAGAACTGAGAAGAATTCAACTAAGGTTTATAAACATCAGGTCACAAACCTTATCATACTAGAGCTCAGAATACAATGTCATTTTCAATTACATGAAAAGGGAAATCAAAAAGATTTTGAAGGGTTTTTTTTTAAGGACCAGAGGCTGCACAGATAATCTATCATTCTATTCTTACAATATTTTTTGGAAATAAATATTTTAAAAATAAGAAAATAAGTCATCTGTTATCAGCAGTACTGAACTGAAAATTCAGCCATCTAATTATTTTTTAAGTTCTCACAGGTACAGGGTGAAAAGGATGGATTTTAAATGTTCAATTTATTGTGACTATATCCTGGATCATTCCTCTAATTCCTCCTTATCATCAGAATGGCCTGACCCTCTCGCTGCCCTTTTCAGCCAGGCTGCTCAAGGTTTTTCTATCATCTTGTTGCTAATTAGTCCCCAGGAAGTGTAGGTTGCAGTGTTCATAATTAGCATTATGCATGTTGCAGGAGTTGGGAGTGAGAGAGACTCGGCACTGCCAGTGAAGCAAAGCGAAATAGCGATAAAATTCCTGTGGGTGCTCGCATCTTGCCCACCACCCTGCCAGGTAACTTCCCCATGATCCATGTCACTCACTCTACACTTGCTGATTACTCAGCAGGAACCTTACCATTACCACCAAGGGTCTTGCTATCCTGATCTCTCAAAAGCCAGCGAATGGGGATGAATTTTTAGAAGGAGGCCCTTACAAGGAGGATCTCACTGCTTCAGCTTTGCTTCCCTTCAACTGGAATGGAATGAATATAATTTGGACTTCAGTTCATTAAAAATCATCTTCCTCTATGGGAATAATGACACATTTCCAGGGGAAGGGTGCATTCAGACTCTGAAATAAGATTTGCAGTCTGCTTGCAAGCACATTGAGCTGTTTGAGCTAGGCTTTTCTTGCTGCTCTGGAACGTGTTTTGAGGTGATGAAAAGTGACAAAGGGGGTTGGGTTTGACTGAATGGAAGCTTGAGTTGCTTTGGTGCACCTGTCTTTCTTCCTCTCCCATTGAAACTCCCACCCTTTGAAATCTGCTTTGTGATTCAAGGGCTATCAGCACACCCTGATTTCAACGTCAAGAAGTTGTTTGCCTAATATGAGTGATGTGATTGAAATTGAGTAGAGATGAGCAGAGGCATGACAGAATGCATGCTGTGCCACTCCGAAAAACCCGCTTTCACTGAATCTCAGCACCTCTAGATGTGGGTCCCTGTTTTTCCCCATCTCTAGCTTCTTTTCCTATCCTTGATCATCTCTTCTCATTAGCTGCCAGTAGCTTCTGTATTTTTCCAGCTCTGAATATGCAAATGTGTTTTGCTGCCCTTTCATACCTGCTTCTTTTCCTTCTTATGAAATGGGATTAAGTCCCAAGTGATTTTTCTCAAGGAAACATAGACTGAAGATACCAAAATGCTTTGCACACGTTTGCTCTACAATCATTGTGATGGCCAGTAAGCAAGAGTGAGCATACTCTTCACAATAAGAAGTCAGCTATTAGACAAAAAGACCACTTCAATATCCCACCAGGTGAGCCGAGACACCAAAAGGGGACTGTATTTACCTAAAAGTAATGGGAAGTGGCTTGAAATTTTCAACTAACTGTAGATTCTGAAGGAAATCAAGAATAAGCTTGTTCATTCATTCACAAACATTTCTTGATTGCTCTCTATGTGCCTAGCCCTTTTAGGTGTTGGCAATATCTAGGTGACCTTGCAAGATGTGTGTTTGTTCTCCAGGATTTCACAATGTGGCAGGTAGGAGAAAGCAACTAAATCCAATAGTCTTATCTCTAGGATAGTGATCTATTTCTAGTCATGCAGTAATTGTTTGATGACAATGAAAGCAAAATAAATAAATTTAACCTAATTTATTATCATCCCAGTGCCGCTAGGACAATGGACTAGCAGAAAATCAGATGTCTGATCATTTTAACCAACCAATTAGCCATCCACGATATTCAGCTAGTACAGTTACTTGGACTATGCTGGTTGTTAAGATACTGTCACATTTCCTTACCAGTTTATAGACACCTTAGCTTAGACACCTTCCTTAGCTCCATTGTCTGGACTGCCATAGTGTCATTGTCCCCACAGTTTGGACAATCCCCTGACCTTCTGGGGCCTCCAAACCTTTCTGTGATCCATCTAACTAGAGCCTCCAGGATCTTGCACCAATGCTGTGAATAGCAATCAATTTGAGTGGCAAATACTTGCATTCTATTGGTTGTTAAACATTTCCGTAATTCACCTTGTTTGTATTGTTACTACAAATAGCAAATGAGAAAGAAATACATATGTCTGATAAAGCCAATAGTTGTTTTGAAACTGGTAGTTAAAGGACAATAGAAACATGAGGACAATAGTAGGAAATCACAGATAAAATAAGCCATAAAATAAAATAAGTCATAAAATAAGCAGCATCTTAAGAGTCTAACTTATTTCATAATGTGTGTGCATGAGTCAACTCTATCATTCTGCTTCTTAAATAGCCTTTGTTATATAGCTAAGTAATGCTCTTTTCTCTATTGCCCAAGGAAGAGAAACATGTTTTTCATAAGACATAATGTTACTCTGGGCTTCCTGGCCATCGGAGTTGGTTCAGTCCTCCTTCTGGAAACCAATGAAATACTGATCTCTATGAATTTTCTTTATTAAAGCTTTTTTTCCTTCTGTTTACCCTATACCTCTTTGTGTATAATCACATACTGCTGAAAACTTAGAGACTCTATAACTGAGAGATAGGTATATAAATATATATATACTCATATATGTATGTATTTTCCTTATTATCCTTGTTAAACTGCATGAATGTATATTTTGAAGGATTCTAAATCCAAAGCTCCAGGTTGGCATGAGGAGAAGATATTCTAAATGAAAATTTAAATATCTACCATATGTCAAGGAATATCCTGAGCATTTTGTGCATATTATTTAATACTCCAACTTATTGAGATGGGTATTAACTTCCTGTTGTCATTTTTGAGAACCTAAAGATTTGAAATTTTAAAATTTATGCATCCTTCACATTTAAGCTCTGAAATCAAGTATCAATCCCTTCTTGAAACCATTTCTTCCCTTCTCTTCCTTGCACAACCCTTTGGCTCTTGTCTCTAATTTATGATTCATTGTGTGTATTGTCCTGAAATGTTTGTGTTTTCTCTTTAGGCCTCGCCTCCCTATAGATTTGGCTTCCCTCTATACATTGACAATGCAAACATTTAAGTGAAAGCATGGCTATTATTTCAGCCTCCTTTAACTCTTTCAGACCTCTTTAAATTATATTGTAGCATCTCATTAATTGATTCAACATCTGTTAAGCCCCTCATTTTCTATACACTCAGTCTGAACTCCTCAGGAAATAAGGAATTCGTTATTTCCCCTCCCAAATAAAGCCAGAGCCCAGGAGTGCTGAGGTCTGGCTTGGAGGCCTGGATGGGGTCAAATGACAGGCAAGGAGCCAGCACTTGCCCAAGGATGGCAGAAACACAACACAAAGAACAGATGAGAAGCTCACAGAGATGAGGTCTTGGCAATCTATCCTAAAGCAGCATCTTCCCCAGGGAGCAGGACTTGGGGGCAGAGTAAAGACTGGATAGAAGACATACTCCAGGGAGTGGGAAGGTTTCAAGGAGATTGAGCTTGTACACATTTTCTGAGCTTAAGAGACAGTGATGATATGAGGTGCTATAAGAGCTGGTAGCCCCTGGAATAGACAGAGAAGGAAACTTTAGAAGTACTCAATCAAGATGCTAAGGAACTTATGAATACTTACTGAGCACCTAGTAGGTGCCATGTGCTATACAAGTCACTTTGGGTATTGAGTTAAGTCTTTTTTTTTTTAAAGATTTATTTATTTATGCATACAAGAGCTGGGGTACAGGCCAGAGATGGGGGTGGTGAGAGGATTCATCAGAGACAGAGTGGGGAACAGAACAGGCAGATTAACTGAAATACACTGCTGAGGGGAGTAGTGGGCAAGACAGGAGAGGTCTGCTGAGCCATGTGGGTAGCTCCCTGGCTGGGGATCAAACTTGTGCTGAAGAGGCTGTGGATTGCTTCATAGTGCGGTGCTTACCCCCTTGCGCCACCAGGGAGGCCCCTATTGCATTAAATCTTATAACAACTAGAAGTAAGTGTTTTTATCACCATTTACAAGTAAGAAAAAGAGGCCTAGAAAGCAGGGTTCCCAAGACTATTTACCATATGACCTGTGCTGCCTATTCAACCATATCTCCCTTTGCTGCTTACCTGTTTCCTAACATTTTTGCTTCAGGAGATTCATCTTGAAACGCCTAGCTTTTATTTGCTGCTCTGTCTGCCTGGGTCGTGATGGCTACTTTCATGTGTCAACTTGACTGGTCCATAGAGGTACCCAGACACTTGGTCAAATATCCTCTAGGTGTGTTTGCCAGAACACTTTTGGATGAGTTTAACATTTAAATTGATAGACTGGGGCCTCCCCGGTGGCGCAGCAGTTGAGCGCTGGGTTGCGAGGCTGCCCGCAGCCTGTGCAGCGCCAGTTCGATCCCCGGCTGCTCCCCGGCCACCAGAGGAGGGTCCCACATGGCGCGCAAACCTCTCCTGCCGCCCGCTGCTGCCCTCAGCAGTGTACTTCGGTCCTTCTGCCTGCTCTGCTCCCCGCTCTGGCTCTGGTGAATTCTCTCACCCTCCCGCGCTTCTGACTGTACCCAGTGCTTGTATAAATAAATAAATGGATAAATCTTTAAAAAAAATAAATTGATAGACTGAATAAAGATTACTTTCCCCAATATAGGTGGGCCTTGTCTAATCAGGTGAAGGCCAAAATAGAACAAAAGGCTGGCCATCCCCCAAGTAAGAGGGAATGCATGCGAGACTGCCTTCAAAAAGGTGATCTTTTCCTGCCTTCAGACTTAAACTGAAACATTGGCTCTTCCTGGGTCTCAAACTGTTGGTATTCAGACTGAAACTTCAAATAGTAGCCCTGGTTCTCAGGAATTGAAGTGACACCACGGACTCTTACAGAGCTGAGCTTGCCAGCTCACCCTGCAGAGTTTGGGGCTCGTCGGCCTCCATAATCATAAGAGTTAATTCCTTATAATAGGTCTCTTTATATGTATGTACACACATGTGTATTTATATATATATATGTATGTGTGGGTATATATCTATATATACATATCTATGTACACACATATATCTATATATGTGTGTGTATATATATACATATTATAGGCATATATATACACACACATATATATACACACATATACACACACACACATATATATAGATATATACACACACATATATATCTGTGCATATATATACATACAAAGAACTGGGAGGATATATTCTCTGGAGAACCCTAATACACAGTTACTGCTCTTGCCCATAACAACACCTTCCTCCACATTCTATCCCTATGCTCCCATCCCTATCCCCTCCACCTGTTGATATCCTAGTTCTTCTTTAAGGTACATCTGTCCTGTGAAGCTCTCCCCACACACTGTCCCTTGTCCCCACCCACAGGCAAGATTACTTACTTCTTTTCTGTACATTTTCACATGGAGGTTCCAGTGCTTCTTATCATGTGGTTTTTCTGATTTAGAGTTTGGGTGCACGTGTGTGTGTCTGTGTCTAAAATATTAGCAGTTTCTTATATCTTTGGGTCCTCTGATGCCTGGCTTAGTGACTAAATTCAATAAAGTTTGGTTGACTAAAAAAAAATCTCATTTCCCTAAGGTATCTCATAATATACAAAAATGTGTGTTTTCTCCAATAGGTTATATTGTCTCAGAGGATGGTTCATGAAAAAAGCAGGGTTCAGGTGACTGAGTTTTTATAAGGAACAGTGTTATGTGATAAAGCTCTATTACAGATGGAGGTAAAGCAAGGAATGGAAAAATAATATTTGAGCAGAGGTGCTACACAAAAGAAAGATTTTGTGCCAGAAAATTCCAGCTTTCTCATCTTTAACCCCTTGAGTATGCTTCCCCTCTGTCATGCAATGACAGCCATTCAAGCTTGTGCATCATTTATACACATCCTGGCGACATTCTCTAAATTGTTGAGCATGGGTTTTCCGAGTAAAGCATACTGTCAGTTACTAAGGAAAACTGTCAAGCAATTTAAGCAGAAAATTTGACCCAGTAAAATGCTGACCCTTCAGAAGCTGTAATCTCATGGTGACTGCTTCTAAGACTGCGAGTTCTGTCAAAAGCCCATCACACACTCTAGGAGAATGAGGAGAAGCAGCAATACTGAGATATGCATCCTCAACTGAAATCTGGCTCTAGGACATGTATTTGGAAAGTTTCATAAAATAAGCTTCCCCAAACCAGTGTTAGAATCATTAGTGGCATCAAGGTCTTTCCTACCTGTGAGAAACCCCAAGAGAGAATATAACACAACACCCTCCTTTATAGGTGAGAGAAACTGAGACCTGAGAGAAGTACTTCAAACCAGAGAGCATTTTAATAGGCAGATTGAAACCCAGGCCTCCTAGATATCTGAGCTTGCATCTAGCCACCATATCTGATTGCCAAGGCCGTGGTGTTGGTCTAGTAAACTCAGCACAAAGGGAGACTATGTGGATCTTTTTCACTAAGTGAGGACAGAGGGTGCGAGCTGAGAAGAACTGGAATCAAATGTTAAAGCTCAAAGAAGCTGAAGCGGATGTGTGGAGCAACATATGTGGAAGAGGGGAGCCCTATATGCTCTGGGTGAGGGTGAGGGCGGGGACAGGACTGGAGATTCTTAAAGTTCCAACCTGCTAGCTGATATTAAAGATTTCTTCCTTGGAAGTTCATTTTTTTGAGTTTGTGTTAAAATACAAATCCGCAGCAGTGCTGGGAGCTACAGCACAAGCAGGCACTTGTCACCAGTGCCTTCTGGGAAGGGGTCAGGGAATCCACAGGCAATCATTCTAAGGGAGGGAAAGTGGTCTCCTAGCAGCTCAGAGAGAGCTTTCTTATTTCTCTTGCTTCTGTTTATTTTTTTTAATCTATAGTGTATTGAAGAGAATCTTTGGAACAATTATCAGTGCTCTGCATCAAACACAATTTACATTCCCCGGATGAAAAAGCACAAAACCCTGATGGGTTTCTGCTCTCAACCATCCCACTGGCAGTAAATGTGTCTTCATAGCATTTTTCTATTTACTGTCACTGGCCTTATCATATGTTTGGTAATTGTCTCAGCACAATTTGCGTCACTCAAAGGGGTATTATCATGCTGGGGTGCCATGTGGGAATTTGTTCTGATAGATGGAATGGCCACCTATGAGTCTGAAAGAGAGGGACAATTTCTTAAGCCTTGGGGTTGAACAGGCAGTGCTTTGTAATGAGAAAAAACTAGCCTATTCCACTTTTGACTTGGGTCTGGGGGGAGATGAAAGGGCCTGTGAATCTGCAGAGAAAGGCATGGGTTCAAGAGAAACACTGGAACTAGAAAAGAGTAGAATTAGACAGAGAATGGAAACTGCACAGACTCTCCTGGACTAAACTCCGGCTTCTTTGAGTTTTGAGTCTACATATTCAGTGTCCTTCCCATGTCCTTGTAGGGTCTGAATCATTAAGTTGTAGCAAGGTCCTGTCAAGCTGGTGTAGCCACAACCCCCCTACCCCCATACCACTGATGTCTCCTATTAGTAATTTTCTTTTTTTTTTTAAGATTTATTTATTCATGCATACAGGAATTGGGGTACAGGCCAGATGTACGGGAGGGTGAGAGGATTCACCAGAGACAGAGCAGGGAGCAGAACAGGCAGACTGACTGAAATATACTGCTGAGGGGAGCAGCGGGCGCGACAAGAGAGGTCTGCCATGCCATGTGGGAATCTCCCTGGCAGGCCAGGATCAAACCTGCACTGCAGGGTTGAGGACAGCTTCACAGTGCTGTGCTCAACTGCCTGCGCCACCAGGGGAGGCACTCCTCTTAGTAATTTTCTACCCACCAACCCCCACCCTGCTCCTGGGCTGTCACATTATATTCATGATGGAGACAAGTTCCATTGTCCCAGGGTCTAGTTCCCCCACTGCAATGATACCTGATTAAAATCTGCTTTTACTGCTAACTCTAAGTTTTCTTTGGCAAAAAAAACCTCTTAGAACTAAAATTTCCTTGGAACCATCTAATGATGCTGCTCCTTCATTTGACTGAAGCCTGGAGAAGTTGTTGGTAGTTGATCAGATTTTGGAGGCAGAGAAGGGAAAGAAATGCAAGGTCACTGTAAGGCTAATTTCTGGTGTGACATGGAAGATGGTGTTACCATGAACAGGCATGCACTTACACCGAAACAGAAAAATAGAGCAAATCCTTACCTACAAGGACAAGTGGAAGAAGTATAAATAGCATGCAAAAGGAGGGAGATAAGCTCAGAGTAGAAATTGCTAGGTAAGCAAGAAAGCCTCAGGAAACTAGAATTCTAATCCTAATTTTACTACTGATTTATTGAGTAACTTTGGAAGAGTCAATTAACCTCTTCCCAGATCAAACTCATCATTCTTTTCTCTATACTAAGATAATGTATACAATTAACTAATGCTTGTGGATTTAAAAAATGAGTTCTATTTATAGATTATCAAGCATTCTCCTTGTCTCAGCTCCTATCTGTTGCCAGTTCTTCAGAGAATATTCCACTGGGGGTTGGTCAAAGCAATAGTAACATTTAATACTGACATGGTGCTAAAGGCCTGTTTGACATACACAAATGATTTAAACATGATTACAAGATTATTTTGCAGATATTGTTACTAGTTTAGCAATCATATCTGCAAAATTTATATTTACTATTACCAGATGAGAAAATCGAGGCACAGAGAGGTTAAGTAATTTTTCCAGGATCACAAAACTGACAGTTCAAAGACCTGGGATTTAAACTGACACTGCCTGGATCCAGACTGGACTTTCAGTCTCTCGTTATGCTGCCTGAGAGATGGAAACTGACCAGAAGAAGAGTGGGTGCGATTCACCTTCCTTAGGAGGAAGGACTCAGCTCTGATACTGGGAACATTTTCATTTGAAAGATGAGTGGGCTTATTCTGAGCTGATATGATGATAAAATAGGATCAGTGGATCAGGGCACTTGAAGGCAGATTTCAGATGAATCTTAAAACATTTTCCTAACAATACAATCTAGAAATAAAGCAATCCTCTCCAAAGACTGAGTGATTAAGAGCTCTACTCTCCGTTGACTGTATGACCTTGATCAAATTACCTAACATCTTTGTGTACCAATGTTTTCATCTCTGCAATGCAGCTAGTAACAGGTCTTCCCTCAATGAGCTGTTGTAAGGATTAAGTGAATGGATATGTGGGGGATTCTTAAAAGATGAGTCAGAGAAAATGCTCAACAGACATTCCCTCTTGTATTTGTCCTTATATTCTACTGTGTTGCATGTGGCAGCTAGGTGACCATGTGACAGGAATGATACAGGAAGGAAAAGCTTCCTACATAGCATGGAAGGTAGGATGCCACTTCCTCCTATGATCTATGAGTTCAATAATACAATACAATACAATATGATATAATGCAATACAAAAGTATAACAATATCTAGCATTTTGATCAGCTCTCTATTCATTTTACAGTTGTTGACTTCTACCAAGCCATTATCAATAATATGACAAGAGAACTGATACTGATCCTGAAAATATAGGGATGAGCTCTCCCACACTAGGCTAGCATTTAATCTCTCAGAGTCGTTCCTTAAAATATTTATGAAACATGAAGACACTGTTAGATGCAGTCTAGTTCTCAGTATTGGCTTGTGTGTGCCAGACCTTCCCTGAGGCTAGATGTCAGCATCTCACCATGTCTAAAACATCTTTGTCTCACCTAAAGCACCTGGCACTTGCCCAGCATGTGGGAAGCTCCCAGGAAAAAATAGTGAATTGATTGGTTGAGAAGAAAATACAGTTGTCTGCATGTGATCAGCTGGGGGCAAATGAGAGCTATAACTAAATGTAATGCTTAATTACAGTAAATATAGTCATTGATTTGCTTCATTTCCTTTATAGGTTTCTAATTTTCTATTTTTATTTAATAAGCATACTTATGTATGTCTTTATTATATGCTGGTTCAATGTTTTTTTGGACACACGGTATACATCATGACTAGATAAACAAAATGTCAGATAGGTCAGTCCATTGAAAGATAGTTCAGACTTGGCAGGTTTAGGAGTCCTAAGTCAGGCTATCTTTTGGAAAAGAAACGAAATTTCCTCACCTCATGCAACCTGCAGCTAAGACTAGCTTATGAGCCAAAACAAGTGAGAGGCTGATGGACAGGTAAGGGATGGGGCAGTCCAGAGCCAATTCCAATGGGCATCCATTATGTTCCTAAGGTGAATCAGTGGGCTCTGAGTGCCAGAGCCAAAGCACAGTGCCAAGCCAGAGAGCCACAGAGCACTGCAAGCGTGCGGATTCTGGGCTCACACCACCTGAGCTCAAATCCTGGCTCCTCTACTTACTATATGATCTTTTTCTAAAAAACAATGAGAAAACCTTTTTTTCTCTCTTGTTTCTGTAAAGACTTATAGATTTAGAAATCTTGACGATCTGGGGCAAGACTTAATAGTGGTAATACGATTCATAGTTTATTAGAGGTTTATTCTAGGATTTCATTCTCCCCACACACACCCAGACACATATGAACACTTACACACTTTTAATTACAAATGGGCTATAATATGTGATTGCGTACATACACATCACTGAAAATATGTCTAATTCACATGCCAGAGCACAGGAATGATGAACTCTTGAGAAGGATAATTCTAGGAACCCAAAACATCATGAGCCAGTCAAAGTCCAGTTCTTAAACTTACTGAATTGTACCTACTTACGGTTAAAACATTCCCTCCCAGGGCCTCCCCTAGTGGTGTAGCGGTTGAGCGCTGGGCTGCAAAGCTGCCGGCAGCCTCTGCAGCACCGGTGATACCCGGCCAGCGAGGGTCCCACATGGCGCACAGACCTCTCCTGCTGCGTCTGCTGCTTCCCTCAGCAGTGTACTTCATCAGTCTGCCTGTTCTGTTCCCCGCTCTAGCTCTGGTGAATTCTCTCACCCTCCCATGCATCTGACTGTACGCAGTGCTTGCATAAATAAATAAAGAAATCTTAAAAAAAAAAAAATCCCTCCCAGAGGTCACTACTTTTACAGAAAACTTGTCATAGAAGTTCAATCAAAAATATATGGCACTATTCATCAGGCAATGGGGTGCCTGCCATTATACCCTTCACGATTAAAGATTTTTATTAATAATGTTTAAATATTAAAAATATATTAGAAGCATAGAAATATGCAGGTTTTATATGTTTCTTTAAATATCTCCCCTTTCACCTTAAACATGGAGTTAGCTCATTTCCCACATGCAGAAAGGGTGGAGGCAGGGACATGTACAGACAGCTAATAGCACAGCCAAGTAAGTGTTGCTTAGCG
Organism: Talpa europaea; assembly: GCF_964194135.1. Lineage (NCBI taxonomy): Eukaryota > Metazoa > Chordata > Mammalia > Eulipotyphla > Talpidae > Talpa > Talpa europaea. The sequence continues at coordinate 28,732,249 of NC_140082.1, read as the reverse complement.
ACGTTGCTATTAATGAGGGCTGTATTACAACATTGGTCCTGATAGGCTACCTCACATTGCCTAGGTTTGTAGGAGGCTACGCCATCTAGGTTTGTATAATTACATTCAAGGACAGTCACACAATGATCAACTAACAACTCATCGTCTAACAACTCATTACTCAAAATGTGTCCCTGTTGTTAAGTGATACGGGACAGTATGCCTCTTGTCTCCCACCGACATCTGCTTCCTAGCCACTTCTCTTTCATTCAAGTCCTAGGTCTACACCTTGGCTCGTAGAAGGAAGTCGATGGAGGAGAATGGACACTAAAGACATTTAATTCGTGGCTCCATTGGTAAAAGCAAACTAACATCTGTGACTTGCTGATAGGGAGTAAGTAGTATCAGCTTCATTCTCAGAGGATAATTAGATTGTTATTTGCATTTATACTGTGAAGCTGAGGTAGAGGTGATATTATTATTTCATTTGCACATGGGTTTTTTGCATATTAATGGGACAAAACTGTATTCCTGTCCAGTCAATGTACTCATTTTTATTTCTCCCATGCTACCCCCACCGCAACCTCATCAGCAGTTCCAAAAGATTTCACTAAGAGTGTTTTCTTTATTAATTAAAGATCATGGGGTTTAGTGAATGATTTATTTTTGCCTTTCCCTGTGCATATTTCCCTTCCTTTTTCTCATTCCTCCTCTCATGTCAGAGAGCCCACCACACTCCATCACAGGTGGTTTCCTAGGGAACACACTCACAGCCAGAAACCCCAAAGTACACATTTCTCTCCCCACCTCCTCTCCCAGAAAGCTTTAGCTAGTGAGACAAGGTAGAAATGCACCAGCACTTTAAAATATTACTCCACAAATTACTCTACTGATTTTGTCCTCATTCATGGAAAGACCATGTAATTGCAGACTAAGGGCTTTTTCTAAAGAAATCTCAGTTAAGAATCATACCTAATACTCTAAGTATTGGATTTGTCACATGCCTAGGGATTTGACATGCCACTCAGAAGCTAAGGCTGAAAGGATTGAAATTCCTTGAGAATTTCAAGAGGTAGCTCCCTAGTTTACTTGCCCTAGACAGTGTCTGCCCACTGCCTCAGAATGAGTGTCAGATTGAAGGAACAAAGCCTTTTGCGATGAAAACAGCTCCACCCACCCCCACTCATCACCCCCATGCCGGTCACCCTTCCGCTCTACCTCTGATTTGCAGGCCGCATTCCTTGGAAATGCTGTGAGTTAATTTTTGCCGATGTTTATTTCCTTTATTCCCATTTTCTCTCCCTTACTGAAGTCTCTACTATGGCCCAAAGATAGAAGCTGCTTGCAGGACACTTTCTACCCCGGCTTCTAGTTTCCTAAAACTAAGCTCACTAAAACAATGTCACCAGGATTCCCAGTGAGAGAGAGGTTGGGGACATTGAGCAGCATGAAGGGAAGGTGGTGTAGGGCATTTATGCTGTCTTTCTTAATACACTAGAATTTCCCAGAAAATAAATTTGTAGCCAAAGCAAGATACTCCTTTCCTCCCATTAGAAAAGTTTAAAAATAGTAACTCAGTCAGTGAAACTGAAATAAACATATCCGGCAGACACCCTTTGGGAACAGTGTCCTTCTGGATCCCCTTTGCAGAGCACTGACATTTAGGAATGGAGCGAAGAGAGACTCCCTGAGAAGGAGGCAGAAGCCAGGTGGTTCTGTGTTGCATGAGCAGTAAAGAGCTTAGCCTTTCTCCCTGGTGGAGTTCCAAGAAAGAGGCACAATCCTGGGGGAAGACAAGAGCAAGGTGCTCCAGGGAATGCAAGACCCTGAGCACTGAGGGTCCAGGTCACAGCAAACATCCATACAAGGGAGGAGAAGAGAAAGCCCCCAACTTCCCTCACACAGGCTTGACAGTGAGTGGTCGGTGATGACCGTGATAAACTGGGCAGAGAGATCTTATCCCATTTTCCATGTACTATATGAGAAGACTATTGAGCTCCCCGCTTACCCAGATGGATGCAGATTAGATTCAAATTAATTCAATTTAATAAGGAAATGAATATTATTGTACACCTGCATCTGTAGATAGACCAAGATTCATATCTGCTACCTATAAATGCTAACTTTTGAAAGTTGTCTCCTGAATAGTGAAACCAGATGATGAAACCAAAAGATAGGGCTGGTCTATACCAAATGTGAGTGGTGAACTCACCTTTTTCACTCATGATGGGTTCATCAACCCATCATTCTTTCCTGACTACATGTGCACAGAGCCACAAACTTCAAGTGGCTCCAGACAGTGACAGCAATCAATCAGAACTGGCACAAAATAAGAATCCTATGTGTTTTTCCCACCATACAATGAGGTCTGAGAAAGGAGAGTTGTCCATAAAGGATCATTCCTATTGTCAGTTATCTGAGAGCAGTACAGGGTCGTTGGGTAAGAAAACAGAACCCAGGATGCACAATTCATGTGCCTGTGTCTCTCCTGTGCCCCTGCTCTGAGTCATGGGGAAGTCTGTTCCCAGGCTCACTCGCCACTGACCTTGTGACTGGCAAGTGGGGAGGGAAGGCTGGAGGATCACACCTTTCTCCCCCTTTAATAGTAGTGCTATGTCCACTTTGGGTTGCTCCCTTTCTCCATGAACTTGGCTCTTAGCAGGCAGCCCCTGCAGCGACTCTTAACTCCTGACCAATGTCTCACTCTCCTCTGAGGTAACTTCACCTCCTTTATGGGGTCAAGGCTGAGGCTTCCTGCTGTAGTTCCCCCATCTCCTCCACAACTTCCTACCTCTTCTGGCACCTGGGTAACCTATTCTCTGTCTTAACTGATCTGTATTTGAAATATCTGACTGAAACAGGAAATGGCCCTAGATAGTTTGGGCAGGGAGGTTCTGTCTTTCTCTTGACTTCAAGCTCTAGGGCTAGATTTTGGGAGTGACTGTCAGCGGGGTGATGAAGAAGGTGGACCTCTGCCAAAGAAGGGGCAAAGGAGACTCCAGAAGGACGAAAGCTGAAGGCAAGTACAGCCTCCTCTAGGGGCTACCATTGCAAGCATGTCTGTTTCCTTTTTGATATCATTGAGACTTTAGAAAGTTATCACACTATGTTCTCAGCTGTACTGAGAGGGCTGATATCACTTCAGAAATGTGTGGCCCCTATTCAAGAATCATCTACCCCTGGACTTGCACTGCTTACTTAGCTTATTTTTATTGTAATTTTAATTACTTAAATGTGTGCAGCCATAAAAAATAATCTGTTTATGGTCTTTATACATAACTGGAAGTCAAACAATTCATAAATTAAATCCATGATTATATATATACATGTAAATATAGGTACAATATATAATGATCTTACATATTCATGTAAAAATCAATAAAAATCAAATGGTAATTTTTGGCTGAAATTGAATTGCTACTCTTAGCATGAATATTTGTTTCTCCCTCCCAGATGGCAGGTCTTTCAAGTGTGAAATGGCTGTGTTACCTATATATTACTTAGGAGTCGATTTTATCATTTTTTTTCCTGCTTAAACCTCTGCAAGAGCTTTACTAACATGGAGTGATGCCCTTGGGCACGCTTGGCAACACCACATCATTTATTACTAAGAACATCTTTGCTCTTGGCCTTTAGCCTGAAAGAAATATGGTGGACAAACAACTGTGGGCCAGGACTCAGTTACAGGGTGGTCATTAGATGGAGCATGGTCTATTTACACCCTGTGTGTTTTGAAGAATTCTTAGTGAGGCTCTTGAGAAACAGTATTAGTTAGAGTGCCCCGGGGCAGGCACTAGCAGTGGTGACAATAAATAAATAATGAGCCTTCCCCAGGGATGGGAAGTTGGTTTTCAAGAAAAAAGATAAGAAACTTGAAGGATTAGCCACTGTCCCTTTCACGTGGAGATTTCCCCTCCTTTGATTACCTTAAAGGACATACAGAAGCTTGGTTTTGGCAGCAGCATAGAAGGTTTCCTAACAGCTTTATGAATTTTGCTCAAAGAAAATAAAAATAAGTAACCCATGATCAGACCATATTGATTAATGCCATTAATGACTTAAGTGATTAATGACACATATTAACATCATTCACACAATTCAGTGCACACTAGGAAAGGTACTATGAGAATAGTACATTAGTGGATGGGGGATTTGGAGGGACGTAATCACAGCTCTTAGTTCTACTTTCAGGATGCAGCAAGAGAACAATAAATGCTCTTTATGGAACAGGAACATTTACACAATTTCCTATTTGCCATCATCCTTAATTGTTCTCAGATACACATGCCATAGAACAAAGATAAAGAAGATAGAGGTATAATAAGGGGCATAAAACATGGCTCAATAATCACTGTCTCTGGAGAGCAATTTAGTAAATATTAGAAGGTCCACAATTTACCTGTTGAACACACTCAGGCAACTTGACCCCTGAGCTCAAGGAGGTGTATGTAAGCATGGACATAGCAATACTATTTGCAATGGGTGGGGGAAAAAAAAAAAAAGAAATGTTCAGCTGCAAGAGAAAGGGTCTATGACTTGTGGTCTATTTGTGCCCTGTTGTGCTCCAGCAATTTTTTAGGGCAGAGGGGGCAAGTGAATGAACTACACTGAAACATATCCATGTTGGTGACATGCACACAAACCATTATATGAAAAGAACAAAAGAACACACACTTAGAAAACACATGCTCAGCTACCTTTTCTGGACAGCACTAAAATATACATACCGTATGATTTATTTGCATTATAAACATTTCTGGTAAAATGTAAATAAAGGTATGAGAGGACAATCACCAATTCAGGATAGAGGTTTTCTCTGGGAGGGAAGGAGAGGGATGGGATTGGGGAAAGTGCCAGGGCCTTCAACTCTATCAAAAATGACTTATTTCTAAAGCTGGGTGGTAGGTCGGTACTCTGTGTGTTTTTGTATACCTGAGCTAAGTCATGAGAAATAAAACATTTTAACAAATCAGTCACCTTACATAAAACTCAACTCTGCTTAGAAAACCCTTTAATAGAAACCTTTGAAGCTTCCGTGGGCTCCTAGAGGTTCCTAGAACATAGCTTGTAAACCTGTGCACAGCCTTGCCTCATGATCTCCTGGGTTTCTCCATCAAAGAGTCTTATTTACCCCCTTGTTATTCTATCAAAACTTTACATGAAAAACATTAGCCAGTGAAGCAAAAAACAACGTTGCAACAATCTGGATGAATGCTTTCTAAAGCAAATATCCAGCGCTAAGGTGACTGGTTTTATTATTGGTAGTGGCCCGTTTATTTGGTGAAGGAAAAGCTCCTGGAAGCAGAGCAAAGGACCACATGTATTTTCACTTACAAAACTCAAGACCTCTTTGAAATCTTGGGGTTTTGGTTTGAAAGTGGCCATAAAAGTCCAAACTGAATCTAAAACCAACTGGCAAAGCAACTCTCATTCCCTTCTGAAAGGAGGTCCCATATGTTAGACCAGTCTGATGAGTATTTTCTCCAATGTTCTAGGACATGGACCTTATGTAACAAGCTTTGAGGCTTCTCCATGGCTCTTTGCTAATCTGGCCCATGTGGATCCCAGAACCTACTGCTGCCTAGTTCCTCCTCCATTCCTCTTCCTGAGAAACTAGATCACTGTCACTTTCTGAGAAATTATCCATATAGCACACTCAGAATACCACTCACCACAAGGCAGAATCAGAAGGTATTTGGTACAGAGAAAGGAGTATGGGATTTGTAGACAAATAAAGGTTCAGATTGCATTTCTGTTCCCTTAATGGTTATGGGGTCTTGGGAAAATTACTGGATTTTTTTGAGCCTCAATTGCTTCAGCTATAAAATGTAAAGAAAACACCCAATTCATACACTAATAATAGAGGCTGGAACTCAGCAGATGGCATCAATGGCCCTACCACCTGGAGCCCCCCCATACCACAGTATCACAGGCCCTGCTGCAAGAGGCACTGCTCTAGCTGAAGTGATAAAGGTCACCAGGCATTACAGCCATCTGGAGGTGAACATTGGCCTTCTATGGCAAAGCATGCACATGGCGTGAGTTGACATTTAATGAATGAGATGTTAATTCTATCTCTAGCCAAACTTGCTGTCTCTGTGTAGAAGTCTCAGAGCTCAATCCTGAGATGATCACCTTGCCTTTCTCGGCAGCATTTTTATCGAGCACTTGGGTAGCAGACATGGTGTGTTTACAGGAGGTAACAGACACAGTAACGGGGACAGAGGAAAAGGAGACCCTATGTCTACCCTCCAAATGGGGGAAGGATTTGTGGGAGAAGTGACACTTAAGTTAACTTTAAGAGGACCATGGAATTTTTAGAGCAGAATCTGAGTACAAGGTTCAACATGTGCAAAGGTGTGGAGGCCAGGGAAGTTGTGGATTTTTGGTGAAGCATCAGTCATGCTAAAAGGTGGCAGCAGCAAGGAGACTAAACAGGTGGGCAGAGACCTGACCACAAAGGATCTTGAATGTCACAGTGGGAGAGAAGTTTACTCCTGTAAGCAGTGGGAATGGACAGAGAAGAATTGAGAAGAAAAATGTCACAATCAGATTTGTGTTTCAGAAGAATGGCTCTGACAGTATGGAGTGAGAGATGGGTAGTCTCACTCTGAGAGATGAGAGTGAATGAGTCTTGGAGACTCATTGAGTCTCAATGAGTCTTGAGTCTTGGAGACAAGAAGGCCCACTGGGAGCCTATGGTGAGAATTCAGTCTAAAGTGGCCACTTGGACCAGAAGTGTGATGAGATGGGTCAAGGGGAAGGGACAGACCCAGATGTACTGAAGAGATGAAATAACTGGAATGAGAGGCAAGATGAGGAAGAGGCAAGGAGTGGTGTGTAAAGACTCCGGTCTTTGGCAGGGACATGAGAGGTTAACAACGTATTAAATGTCTCCATGATATCTAGAAATTGACAAAAACGACAACAATAAAAGCAAACAACTTATTTAGGTATATAGCCACAAAACTTGAGAAGTAGGCTGGAGGGGCAGCATTTTCACATACTAGGTGCAGCCAGGCCAAGAACTTGGACTTGTTATTGGGGGATGGGGAAGGGAAAGGCTTCCTCAGATGACGAGATGGCACTGATATCTGCAGCAACTAGCTGTAGAAAACGTCTACAAGAATGCAATTAAACTAGTGTGGCCAATTCCAATCCTTGGAATGGGCAGACAAAGAGAGTGAAACTCAAGATTAATGTTAAATTGACTGGGAGGAAAGTGTGGAAAACAACCAAGTTCTTCACTTAGAACTGTTCTGTTCCCCTGTGTCCACACGCCCCCTTTGGCCTGACCCCATATTCCCTTTGACACAATGGGAATACTGAGCTAATTCATTCTTTGTATGTGACCATCAGCTTTTATGACAGAGGTCAAAGTACCCTGGGCATTCACCCCATCAAAAATGCTTATGCCAAAATCCCAATTACAAAACAGCACTGCAGAGGCTACATTGGCAAATGTAGCATTGTCAAATGTAGCAGACTATATTGTCAAAAGAAGCTATTAGAATAGCATTGCAGCTAATGGACAAATTGCAGATCTATGGATTCCTTGGTTGTACCAATAAATCTGTTAGAGCTTCCCCGTATAGCAGTGGCCACTAACCACCTGCGTCCAGTGAGGACTTGAAATGTAGTCAGTCTGGGTTCAGATGTGCTGTAAGCATAAAATACACACCAGATTTTGAAGACACTATAAAAAATGTAAAATAGCTTATTCACGGTTTTTATACTGATCCCATGGATCACATGGGGGAAATAATATATTGGATAGAGTTGGCTAAACAAACATATTGTTAAAATTACTTAGGCCTGACTTTCTTTTTAATGTGGCTACTAGAAAAATATAAAATTATACATGTAGCTCATACTTTGGCTCAGATATTTCTGTTGGACAGCAGCTAAGTTAGAGAATTTAAATATTCTTCACCCCAAGCATCTACTTTGACACATTCTAGGTAACACTAAGCTTTATTGTCCTGTACATTCCTAAAATTTAAAACAAAGTAACTTAATGTAAATGTTAATATTTTTTTTCTAATCTAACTGATAGACATGCCCAGGAGCCTTACTCAAGAGTGCTCCAAAATTTACTCAGTCTGTAAAATAAATTAAATGTTTCTTTAATAGTCTGCAGGGTAATATCTAAATCCTGTTCCATTCCTCCCATTGAAATAATCTTCAGAAACACAATTTTACAAGTTAATGACAAACACACAGACAGACAGACACACACACACACACACACACACACACTCTCTGTGAATACCTGACAAAAATCAAGAGCAGCTAAAGAATAATAGAAAGTCTCTACATGTACTTGGAGATTATTCTAGTTTCCAAAGAAGACTGTCTCAGTAAGGACTTTGGTTTTTATTAAATGTCATAGTGTAGGGTACTATACTGTGTTTTTAAAACTAGCTTCCTAGTGTTAAGTCCAGCATTTTATTTTGAAATCTTAGGAGAAACAACTACATTTCAGTTTCTGCATTTAGAAAATAGGTCCCAGTTCATGCTCTTTGTGCAAGATAAAGGAAACCTCACAAGATTAATGGGATCATCCTTAAGGCAGTTTTAGTCCCTCAAAGACACTCAGTTATTACCATTAACGTAATTTCCTTTGACTATCAATGTGGAGTTAATTTACCCAATTGCTATCATCCACTTGTATTAAAAGCATCACACTTATAGAAGAGAAATGCGGTCTTTGGAAAAATCATTCTCTCCTGCTTCTAGCTTCTCGAGAGAGTGCCCTGATTTGTTTCCAGGGAAAGTGATAGGGTTGCTATTTCTTGTTTGTAGGCCTTTTGTTAACACTTCCCCTTTTGTTTGTACAACCTTGACAGAAGGAAACATGTTTATTGCCTGACACTTGATATGAGCACTTAATAAATCCTTGTTGAATGAATAAGTAAATGAGATAGAAGATCTGCCAGATTGCCTTTTCCTCCTCGTCAGCTTTGCTGCTAAGAGTTCTTTCCTTCTTCTACTTGGGATGTGGCACACAGATGTGACCAGAAGACAAGCAGAATTACCACAAATAAATCCCACTCCTTATATTTCTATATATCAGAAATCCTCCAAAACCCTCATCTCCCTCAACCATGTTACATTTTATCTGCCACACTCATATTCCAGTTTAATTATGTAGCATGAGGTCAGTGGCTTGGGGCCTTTCATCTGTCTTCTTTCACCCACTGAATAGCTCCCTCTACGTGGGCAGCTTGGCCTATAGCCTCTGGGAGCTGCACCCGGTATCCCATCTAATGAAGCCAATGGCCCATGAGTTTTCTCATTTCATAGGGCCATCCACACGGCTTCCATGGTGACTTCGTGAAATTTCCTGGGCCAGCACAATTTGTGTTGAACCGTGATGGAAAAGACTTTACCCCAAACATAGCTCTGAAAGCTCAGCAGTTACCAGGCTGGTCTTTGGTTTCTGTTCCTGCCTTTTTCATCTCCCTGAGAGGCCAGGAGCGAGTCTTGCATCCTGAATTTGCCCAGGTCTGGACTCCAAGACCCAAGTCTTCACTGTTGAAGAACTGAGAGCTGCTCTTTTAGCGAGACCAGCAGGAGCATCCCATGCCTGTTCCAGTAGCTTCTTCCCAGGGAACTGGCAATAAGTCCTGCTCACCAAGCAATTCTGAAGACAACTTCTGCAGCTCCTAAGATAGGGTTTTCTCAGAAATCAAGGTGTCTCAAAATTTACCTGGATAAAAATAAATGAACTGATGGGTTACAGAATAAGCTAACATTGTCCCTTTCACCTTGCCATTTTGCCCAGTTTCCAGTAGGTGGTGGGAAATCAATCCCTTTTCCTCCTTGAGTCTTAGTTCTAATGGACATGGGGAATAGGGTGAAGTTAGAAAGAGGATGGGCTGTGGGCTAAGAATTTAACCTTTTGGATTGAAAAGGATCCAACATTTTCCCATCTACAAAATGAGGTTAAAAATACTAATTGTCCTTATATTAAATAGCAATTACTTTTATAATTATTACTAAATATCATATATTGTTTTATAATATATATTTTATTAACATACCTTGTTACCTCTATAACCCATATCAATATGTATAAATAATGTTAACATATTATATCAATATATTTATATGTATAAATTCCATAGATTAATATGAGAGCTATTGTAATATTTATATACTCATACCCTATATCAATATATTGTTAATCCACAGTTACTTGATTCTAATTGTTTTCTGATGATGCAAGGAATTAACTTGTTTCACCATTGCTTAGCCAGTTCATGCTCCCTATAGAGATATGCTGGCAGTAAAAGAAAATAGTCAGCAATTTTCCTATTTGCCTAGAATAAACACAACCTTATTTTATCTGGAAAAGAGTCATATGCTTTTTCAACAAAAGCAGAGTCATTAAAACACTTTCAAATGGAAAGCTCTAAACACAAGTCAGGGGTGACAATGAACCCAGGTCAGCAATGGCCTTCCCTATGATTTTCTCCATCTGTGGTTTTTTAACCCTAGTAGTTATTAAAACACTGGGTCACTGTTAGCTGTTACAGTAAGTCCTCACCTAGTGTGGCCAATTGGTGCTTGGAAACTGTAACTTTAAGTGAAGTGACACACAACAAAGCCAACTTTACCACAGGCTAACTAGTATGAACAAAAGTGAAGTAGCTATGGCATATTTCTGGTCACAAAAACATCACTGATCTTGCAAATAAGATCCTAAAGACTTCTAATATTCATCAATAGCCTGTATCCTTTCTACCCATCTCTCCTTTCTCTCCCTGTCTTTCATTTTTCAACCCATTTATTCCAGTTCAGAGTTGCAGGTGGCCAGAGTCTCCTAGCAGCTCAGGACACAAGGAGAAACTCAACCCTGGAACAGATACCCTTCCATCACCAGGCACATGACACATAGCCATGCTCACTCACTCTGGGACACCCGAGGCATACCAACGAACCTCACATGCACAGCTTTGGGGATGTGGAGAAAACTGGAATACAAAACCCACCCAGTCATCGGGCAAACACTCTAATTCCACATAGACAGTAGCACAACTGGGAATCAGTATTTTTTTCTTACGAATGTTGCAGAGACCACATTGAATGAAATGACATTATTTGACGACCTGCTGTGTTAGTAACTAGTAAAGACAAGATGGGATAAGAAAAACAAGAATGACTCCTTAATACTATTCATCTCTGAACATTCTGCCTTAGAGATCCCACCCAGTGGAATCTGTCCACCCTATTTTTTGGAGCCAGTTCTCCTCTGGTCCTGACTAGTGATTCTGGTCACATGACATTGCTCACTACCCAGTATTTATGGAACTTACATGAGCCCTTGGAGTACTGTAAGTGTCTGTATTCCTGCATGAAGTCAATAACTATGTACTGAGTTTTGCTTGCACCGTGCTCTGACCCAGGTAGACCTAGATGAACAAGATTGAGGAAACCTGCTTTTAAGAGGTTCCTGGGCCATTGTAAATGGAAGCAAATGATCACTGAGCATGAGGAAACCTTGGGCCAAGGTAAGTAGAGCATGCATCCACCCCTGTCTTGGGGTTCAAAGACCTCCCAGAGAAAGTAGCGTCCAAGCTGTCACTGACAGGTAAGTTAGAACCAGCAGGGTAGACAGCCAAGGTGGGGCAGTAAAGGCAGTGCTTCAGTCCATGGGGATGGCACCCTCAAAGATCTAGTATGTTCAAGGAACTACAAAGCCCCCCCTAAGACTGGGGTAGTGTTTTTTCAACACATGGTGAAAGGATCCCCTGCATCAGAGGCCTCCAGTCTTTTGACAAATACAGGTTCATGGGCCTTATCTCAGACTTACATAGTTAAGCTCTATGGAAGAGATGCCTGGAAATCTGTACTTTTAGCATACTCTCATGTTATCTGAATGGTTAGCTGGGAGTGTTGGCTGTCATGGAGGAGAACAAAGAGGCATGAGACAGAATGAGTGAGTGAGGGTAGGTCATGATGAGTCTGGAAGTCCAAATACAACCCTCGGACTTCATGAAGGTCACAGGCTGGCAAACGGTTAACAACCAGTTCCAGGATGGGACAACCCTACTTAGTAGCTTGAGATCTCTGAGTTGTAACTACTGTAGTAATGACCACACGAGATCATGTATGTCCAATTTTGCAAGATCTAAAGCATAAAAGAAAAAAAATTATTTTGTTAGGGTGTTGATTAAGAGACAATAAACCTGAGTCCAGAGCAGAAAAGTGATTTTCTTGAGGTCCTAGAAATTCAGGCTTTTGGGACTTAAAGTGACTCTAAAGATTTTTCTTCAAAACAATCTACGTAGTATAGGTTTTTGTTGTGATAGGTCCTACTGTGATGAGAGCTGATTTACAAAGCAGATTCTACAAAGGCATCTGCTTTATGCTGAGTTCTTTAAGATGTACCTTGCCAGGCAAGCACCTGACTTCAGAGGGATCTTGCAGAAGGGAGGGATTCTCCTGTGTTTCAGCTAACAGCATCATGTTGAAGACAGATGATATGCTTTGCCTACTTGTATTCACGATTATGAAGGATTTGTCATGAGACTAGTATTTCTGCACATATTCATTTATGTGCTTGATCATATAGTCATATTAGTAATAGCTAACATTTATTATTAAGTGCCAAAAACTTATTGGCTTCAACTTAGTGACTTTTCACAACACCCTATGATATCGGTCCTATTATTATATGTATTTCAAATATGAGGAAACTGAGGGTCAGAAAAGTTAGATTGCGGTAAGTGGCTGAGCAAGGGTTTAAACCTAGGAAGTCTGACTAGGATAGGCTTCCGTGCCTCACATGTCTCCTTTTCATTAACCAAATGAATTGTGTGTTAGTCCTCAACTTCCTTCTCACAATTCACAAATGCCTTGAAAGTGGCTGTCTGAAAAGAATAAAGCTGTTTCTGGTTTTCTCCCAACTGAGTTGGTGGTTCAACAAATGCATTACAGTAGCTCTTTGTAAAGGAATTGTAAACAAATCTATTTCTGGTTTTATTGGCTTTATAGTAAAAATTTACAGCACCATAAAACATGGAATGCCTTAAGTCTCCTGGCTGCTCAGGTAGGATCATCCTTACCTGTCTCAGAGGCCTCCAGATTAGAAACTCTATCAGCCTTTCTCAGGGAAACGTTTTGATGGCAAGAAACATTGCCTTGAATTTAATCTAAACCTGTCATGCTTCATCTCTAGCAGATTTCCTCTTATTTAAGCCTCCATTAAGATAAAGTGTAGCCTGTCTTTAGCTGCTGAATAATCTTGTGTATATTTAATGTGTTAGAAAGTAATTCTCAAACCTTCTTTAGTCTTCTCAACTCTGTCTACACTGTTCTTTAGTTCTTACTGATTTCTATTTCACAGAGCTCTTTAAAAGAGAGATTCCAATATTTTATTAGAATCCATGTATGTAGTAGGTGGAACACAATAAATCGTTTCAGGCAGTATTCTCTATGGAGTCCTGGCAATGTTTTGAGCAGATTTCACAGTATTCTGGGTGACTTTAAGGATTTCACATACTATGTGATAATTGATCGAAAGTGCCAGACAGTCTTTCACTATACTTTTTGTATTCTTTCTTTTGCTACCTATATTGTCTGTAATTCTAGCATTTTTACATATCACATCTGCATCCTATTTGTTTCCAGAATTGCATTGTGGTCAAGAAGGACAATTATTGAGCTAAGTGTAAGGAGGGAAGGCACTCACCCTGGCACACAAAAGCGGACTCACCCAACATAATTCTTGTGTTACCTTCAAATACTCCTTCTTTGTAAATTCAGTTTCCATTTCCTTGTAAGTGTCCTTTTACAAAATGGCCTCATCCTTTCAGAAGACTACCTTTACAACAATTCTGGTGCCACAAATCAGAGCCATTCCTTCCAAATAGGAATGAAAGTGCAGTAAGTGACACAGCATCTTTGTGGCAGAAGTAAGAGTGGTTCAGACAGATAAAAAACACCTTCGCTGAGGAGTGAGCTAATTGTAAATGGAGAGGCGATATTAAAGGAATAGTATTACCATATTCTAAAGACCCTAATCAGCACCCAAAATAGTTATTAAGTGATGAAATTAATTTTTTTAAAGTCAAAACTCCATCCTTTCTAAAGAGGTTACTTTCAACTCACTCTCTATTATAAACTGTGCAACCAGCTGATAAAAATTATCATAACATTGTCTGGATATAAAAGATAGACTTCCAAATCCTCAAAAAGTTAAAAAGAAAACTACCAAATGATCCAGCAATTCCACTTCTGGGCATTTTCCCTAAGGAAATGAAGTTACTTTCTCTAAGTGATGTATTATGCATTCCTATATTCACTGCAATACTATTCACAATAGCCAAGACAGGGAAACAACCTAATGTCCATCAACAGAGGAATGGATAAAGAGAATGTGGTATATGTAGACAATGGAATAGTATTCATCCATAAAAAGAAGAAAACTCTGTCACTGGCAGCAACACCCGTATGAGACTTGAGGACATTATGTTAATCATAAGTCAGCTAGAAAAAGACAAATGCTGCAGGGTCTCACTTCCATATGGGGTCAAAACAAACAAACAAGCTCATACAGGAATGGATCAGACTTGAGGTTACCTGAGGGGGACCTGGAGGCAGGTGGTCAAAAGTATAAACTTCCCAGTTATAAGTCCTGGGAAGGTGACGTACAACACGACAATGGTGACTGGCATTACTGGACAGTATATTTGAAAATTGTCAAGAGAGAAGATCAGAAAAGTTCTCACCACAAAGGAAAACCCTTTTTTTTTTTTTTAAGAAACTACATGAGGTGATGGATGCTCACTACATTTACTGTGGCAATTATTTAGAAATATGTAAGTCAAATAACTATCTTGTGCATCTTAAACTTGCACAGTGCTGTATGTCAATGATATCTCAATAAAAGTGCAGGGGGAAAAAGATGAATACCTGACCCAGTCATTTCTCCTCCTCTCCCATTTTTTCCACCTCTTTCCCATTCTCTCCCCACCCCACCCCCTGCTTCATCCTCTCTGGATGCTGCAGTATCTTCCGAGACCACATTCCTTGCATTCATGAACAGCACAGGCATGACCTGATTTCTTGTGCCCTGAGTCAGTTGTTCATGGTAAATTCTACAGCAGGCATTGGCAAGCAGGCATCACAAGTAGCTGAGAAAGAGGGGAATTGTTTTTGCCAGCCTCATTCACTAGAGGCAGTGCACAGAGGATTAAAGAGAATTATGGAAGCTGAAGGATTAAAAATTGAATTAAAAAGAGACACATTAAAAAAGTTTGCAATGGTGATTAATTATAAAATTCTTTCCTTTACTCTCAGAGGAAAAATAACTCAATCAGCATCTCTCTCTTTTCTTTCTTCCCTCTGCCTCTGCAAACATCATTTGTTATGGTTAGAATCTGGAGGCCTGTATCATGGTCTGCCAGGAGGGCAGTCAGAAGTGTATCCATCAGCCTAGAGACTATTTGAGATTACATTATATATAAAAGGAGGAAGAAGTTGTGTGCCCAAGTGAATCCTGCCAGGAGCCACAAGCAGCGCTCAGCCCTGTGTTACTGGCAACACACTGGCTGTGACTTGGAAGAACAGCTGCTCTGTCTTTCTAGGCATGTCAAGTGTGGCCACCACCCAGGATTTAGGGCAGCTCAGGTGCCTCTGTAACTACCTTCGTTTTAATACTCGTGAACATTGTGCCCACCCCATTTTGCCACTTCCAGTTAATCTCATGCATATTTATGTGCCAATTATGCAAATCCCAAGATAAAAATGCATTAAGCACCCATGATTTAGACTGGTTAAGTCTATTACATGGCATAATGAAATTACTGCGTGATGTCCAATTTACCTCAACACTTGCTTTCAACTGTCAGTAAGTTATTAAGTAACCATAACACAGCAAAATTTAGCTCTAGGAGGCTTTCTTTGTCCAGCCCATGGTGATACACAGAAATCAGCAACTTCAAGCTAAATCCTTACTAAAGGAAGAGGATATTCCAGAATAGACTTAATGAGACATAATATGGATCAAAGTTTAAGAACAGCAACACATTGTCACTGAGACAAGGCTTTGGATAAGTCAAAAAACAAAAATCCACTGGGTAATTTCAACTACACAGGACATAGCAATTTGAGAGCTGAATCTGAGTCTCGTCAATGGGGTTCCTTTTCGAATCTTACACAGTCAGGTCTTGTCCCCTGAAGCAACATGATACTGCAGGTGACCAAATTCAAATGTCATTTGAATCTTCAATATGGAAATATTAATTTCCAGAGCTGGAAAGAAAGACATTAAAAAGGAATTCACAGAAGCAATTTCAGACACACACACACACACACACACACACACACACACACACACTCACATCTCTTTTGAAACCTAAAATTTAAAAGGTTTGAATGAGAGACAGCTTACTATGTAGATGTTTTATGGTTCAACTTTGGTGGAACCCTACACACCCCCACCCCTATTTCAGCGCTCATTAGGTGGTGTGTTAGTTAAGAAACCAGCCATGATGTGAATTAAACTGATAAACATGTAAGTCTTCTGACCCACTGACATCATTTCTGCCCCCTACCACAGCAAGCCACTTTAATCGCCTGCAATGTAATTTACACGGCCCCTGGGTCCTGAATCATTTGCATAGGGAACTCCCCTCCAAGTCTGTGAGTTGTACTTGCGTAAGGTTGAGCTCAGATCCATAGATCTGAGGGGAATCCGGGTGCACACAGTACTAGCATTTGAGGTAGCAATTTCAAAAGCTGGCCCAAGGCATGAATGACAGTGCCGTCCCTTACAGCATTCACCCACAACTCCGCCAGTCCATAGAGAGCAACAGGAACCCAGTGCCACTTGCCATTTTTTGTAGCTATTCAAAATGGTACCTGCTGGTGTCACAGCACCTTGGATTGAGGTATGCTCTCTGTAGGCGTCACAACTCAGCCACCTGCTCAGTGAGAACAAACGGTCACAGAGGCGCTCTCCCAGATCAGCCACTCAGCCATGGGGCTGGAATGAGCAGCTTTGTTAACAACTCTTACTTGGGGCAATCTTTCTAATGAGTGGCTGCAGATGATTGGTGAACATGACAGGGAGATTGGGAATTTTTCCCCAAGGAGGGGATGCTTTCATGCTTCAAACCCCCATTCTAACGGTCTCTTAAAACATTGTGGTCATGCTCATTATTAGCAGGGGGAAAATGTTCAATGACAAAAGAGTCTATTTGTGTTGGAATCACTAGACAGAGCATCAAAGAGATGAGGTAAATCAAAGCCTTGCCCTAGTGGCTTTAACTCTTACTTTTTTTAAATTTCTGAATAAGAGAAGTAAGATTTCTACCATGATTTAGAACTTTTGGACCACCCATTTAGAGTGGATAGCAAATCCACTCTAAATTTCCTCCTCATCTGAGCTTTTGATGGGAAGCTCCCCTTTCAAGGCATCCCTTTCTCACATGAAAAAAAAAGAAACTCCAGTCAAGGAGAACAAGTTCCTGGAACCACGAAGAGACTGTCAGCAGGTCCCCACACACATTTCTAAACATTACAGGACCAAGTTCAAGCTGTCAGTTTAGTCCAGGGCTCTGGACTCTTTTTTTGCAGGTCTGGGCGCTCTCTGAGAACACGCTGGCTTCCAGAATGCATTAACCTACTTTTCACAGAGGACTCCCTGGCCTCTTGCTCTGAAGGGAAGGAAAGAGGATACACTCTGCTTTAGCTACGTTACACCTCCCACTAAACAGCATTGCAGCCTGAAAAATTGGTACTTCCTGCAACGAACAGCTCCAAGGGTTGCACAGACCCCAAGGAAGAGTGACTGCAAATCCTACTAAAATATGGCTGTCTAATCAACCGCGGGAGAATTCATTCACTAAGATTCCCATTGTCCACACTGACAGATGGTTCTCTCCCTTTCCTTCCCCTCCCCACACATTGCTGCTGCCTTTGAGGCAAGCCTATTCTTTGAGAGATCCGGTTGCGTTCCCTAGCCTAGTTCTGAAACAAGACAAAAGCTCCGTGAGGCTCCCATGCACGGAGGCTCCAGGCACCTCAGCTGCCTTGCCAGAACCTCCAAGCCGAATCAAAAGAAACCGGGATTCTCTCCCCTTACCTTCGTCCTCATCGGAGACAAGAGCCCTTCCATGGTGGCGGAATCCTCATGCCAGTTTCTCTCTTCTCTAAGTTACTCTCTCTGCGTGCTGTCCTTAAGCATCCCACATGGAAAAAGCCATGTCGGGAGTCCTCAGCGGCTCCCCTCTCCCTGGCGCTGCTGCACCACCACCCGGTCTAACTTGAATTCCCAGTGCCTGAAAAGCTCTGTTCCTGGAGAAGCCTGCTCCTCTCGCTCCTCGCCCTCTTCCCTCTCTCTTTCTCTCTCTCTCTCTCCTCCCTCCCTCCTCCCTTGCTCTTTCCATAATCTGCCTACAGCTCTGTGTGGATCAGGCTCACTTGATAAATGATCCCTGTCTCAGGTGCCACATTTGAGCCAAGAAAAGTGATCTGAAACAAGCCACAGAGGCAGCTCACCCAGGATGGGGTGCTGGGGGCTGAGCTTGCCCAGGGAACCCCTTGGCTCCCCAGGTGACTGTTCTCCCTGGGGCTGACAGCTAAAGGCACCCCTTTAGTTATTCATTCATTCCTCCTGTAAGAAACCGGCTCTGACAGCCATGGGTCCCGTTGCCACATCTACTCAGCTGATTTTCTGGTTTGTGTGCAGAAAACTGAAAAAGAAATCTCACCCCTTGGATATTTCTAAATACCCATTTGTGTAGCCCCGTGTTGACATAGTATCAACATCGAGAGTTAAGTATATATTTTTTGTTATTGTTGCTGTGTGACCAGATGCATATAGGCAGTCTCTTCTAGGAAAAGTTTTAGGAACATTTATGGACTATGTTTCAGAGCAGCTGAGCGGTGAATAATAAATATGTGCAATCCAGACTCTAAGCAAACCAGAATTAACTGTTTCATTCAGTAGTGTCAGTCACTTGTAAAAATGCAAAAAAAAAAAAAAATATTGCAAACACCTGGATCAGGGCATAATGAAATGGAAAACATGAGGCTTTCCTGAACTTTCTTGTGCTTGAGAAATTCTCTATTTGGAAATAATTTACTATCTCTACTTCAACTGCTGACTCCTTAACTATAGCTAAGAGCATCTATGCCACAGGGAAGGCTTTCCCACTGTATACATGATAAGGGCACACCCCTTGTGGACACATCAATGGTATTTAAAGCGATGATGCCCTGTTACTTGTCCTTGGATGGAACTGCTCGTCTGTCTGCTGTGTTTATTCTGCCTCTCAATATATCTCCAAGGAGAGGTGATCCACATGCTGTCCTCCAGAATAACACATCTGTATTGTACAGCACTCAGAGTCTACACCAATGAAATTATCCCCTGACTTACCTCCTCGACTAATCCCCAGTTATCTATCCTTAGTAGTTCACTGCTTCACCTCAGGTGCATGACTGTAACTTCCTTCTCACTTAACCAGATTTCTTTGACAAGAGTCTTAACATCCAGTGGCACCAATGCATTCATTGAGACAATACTCTGTCCTTATAGAAAAGGGTTTTTTTTTAAGCCATTTCTGAGAAATTCTGGACCTTGCTTCTCTTTTTATTGGCATAAACATAGTTTTTTTCTTAGTATCCTAGTATTTGGGGTCCCTTGACCTTTTGTTTTACTCATTCAGCCATTCAACAAAGAGTTGTAATGCAACTACTATACACTGGAATGGTTCTAATTTCTGGAGATACAGTAGAAATAGGATAGAAAAAGTCTTTGTCTCCATGTCCTCATGTTTATTCTCCAGCAGGTTTGATATAAAACTTAACCCACTCATCAAGCCTTTGCAGGTACCATCTCTTTTTTTACATCAACCTCCATGAGTGCCTTTATGTTTCTCCATAGGATCGAGAAACCCCTCATAGGGTCTGCTCTCCCACGCAGGCCCACTCTGCCTGTGTCCTCTGACTGCACTAGCTCCTCTCAGCTTTCCCTGAGCAAACTAAAAGCCTTTTTTCCATAAGGGCTCCATTTCTTCATTCCCATCTTTAATTTTATGCCTTCTCCTTTCCCCCAAGTCCTTCCTCTGTCTTCTCAAAGAGTTTAGTTTTTTGGTAGGGGAGGAAATGACCTCTATTTTTTTTTTTTTTTTTTTTGGCTATCTCATCTCCCCCACTTACTCGCCCTGGACATTTAAAGCAGGTTTTGCTACTTGCTTACTGCTGCAACATCACTCAATCCAGGCACCACATTAGCTTTCACCCTGTTTGATTCTTCAATCAATTTGTAACCCCTGACTAATAAAGAACAGATCATTGGATATGCAATTAACTCTTTCTATAGTGGAGATTTTTTCAAATGTAATTGATGAGAAGGAAACAGAGTTTTCACTAGTAGTGACCTCATTGAGCTGTTTGTGTCTTCATCCTGTTTGCCTCTTCAATGACTTGTATAAGGGAGAGCTGTTATGTGCTTCTGGTGTTGATGATGTTGCCTCTGAAATAGTCTGTTCTATTCTTTGTCCCTTCCAACTACAGGAAACCCTCTCGTGGCATCATCAGTCAGGATCACTTCTCAAGAGTTTTCTCCTTGACAGTTTTGTCTTTGGCATAACCAACCATCTTTTATTTCCTGTTATCCTCTCTTACCCTAAATCTCCTAAAGGATTAGTTTAAAGTGGGTAGAACAGAGTGACACTGTGTCAAGTTAAAAAGTAGTTAGACTGATACACATTAAGGCTAGCAGTTTTCTAAAAATTCTTATTTCCTAAACCAGATGAACTTAGAGAAAGGAATTTTCACTACCTTGAATCACCACACCACTTAGGGTAACTTCAACTTTTCTGGTTGTTTAGACTTTAGCCGCCTAGCCCCTAAAGTCTAGGATCATCCACTGTATTTTCTCAGTGATCTGAGATTTTAATGAAACTGAATGCCTGGGATGACCAGAATAACCCAGAACCAAACTGGGATTTTGGGATGATGTGGAGTTAATGATAAAGATGAAACATATGGTAGCTGTTAAATGCTTACCTTTCACTAGGTACTACATTAAGTGATCTTCACACATTAGCTCGTAGCAACCCTATGAGGAAGGGGCTATTTTTACTGCTATTTGCAGGAGTAATTTGCCCTCACAATGGAGCCACATTTAGCTCAATGAGGTCACTACTAGTGAGGACACTGTTTCCTTCTCATTCAATTCCATTGTGAAAAAAATCTCCATTATATAAAGAGTTAATTGCATATCTAATGATCTGTTCTTTATTAGTCAGGGGCTACAAATTAAACATCTGAACTGTATTAATTTAGGCCATCACATTAACTTTTAGTACCTCATTCACTTATGATTCACAAAACCTCAAATCAGTGAACATGTAAGACACTTATCAAGCACAAAATCTTGGGTTGAGTAAAGATAGTTATATGTGATGCAGAGCATGCCAGTCAGTGCAGTACCTGACATTCCAAGTCCTTCAAATACCAATTACCCCACCTCTTGTGTCCAAAGTATTGACATGTCTTTGGTGACAGGTGGGGGCAAGAGGATAGGTGATGGTGGGAAGTTTAACTGGGGCATCAGAATTGCAGTGTCCATGAAAAGTGCTCCTTAGATCATTAGGTTTCCTGACTCACTTCAAAATGCTCAATGTTACCAAATTATTCAGAAGTGTGAATGACAATTTCCATTTCTCCATCCCAGACTTGGGGGGCTCTCTGTTTGCAACTTCATGTTCCAAAAGAGTTTCCCTAGCTTCACAAAGGGCAGAATTAAGTTCTCCTGGAATGTACTCATCTTGGAAGAAAAGCTAGTGAACTATCACTAAGTTTGCACTACAGAGAAAGGGAGTCTTAGCTAAAAATCTGACTTCAGGAACTCCACTGTGTGAGGAGCTTCTGCCCTACAGTGGCCCACTCCAGGCCAAGAACCCCTCTTAGCCAGCCCTTGTGCCTTGGGCCTCCTTCTTTTTCTCTTTGATATGAAAAAAGAAAGAATTTCATGATAAGCTTCTTGACCAGGAGCTCCTGGTAATGTCACAACAGTCACTAGGTAGGTTGGGGACTGAGGCTCAGATTTCCCCACTCTCTGCCATTAAAAATGCTGATTCTTTCCATCTGCACATCCTTGCCACCTTCAAGGTTAATTCCTTTAGGCTCCTTGGAGCCTTTGGGGACCACAGCCAGTTGCATGACTGGGGTTCATTATGTGAGGATTGGATTGTCCTGCTTCATAAACAGTTTTGGATTTAGTAAGGTAAGAGGATTGTGGATTGTGATCTTACACCATTTGCATTTTCCCCTCTGTGAGGTGTCCATCACTCTTTATTCCTTATTGGAGAACATCATCATTTAGATTTAGACTTTAAGGTGATAAGGAATAAATAAGACCTTATTACTGGACTGGTTCCAGTTGTCTTGGGCAACACTTAGGAGTTATTTAGTTATGCCATAAGCCTCCTCTCTGCTTTACTCTCCCCTGCCTCTGTCCTTCATCTAAGTTCACACATATTTACTTTTCCTTTATAATGTAAATATCAAAACATATCACAGAGAAAACTCCCATGGACTACAACCTGAAGAGCTCAATGAAAATTGTTATTAACATGCAAAGGCTTGAATTTATGTTTGTATCTGTGTAAGGATAAGCATTTTATATGTTACTGCAATACAAAAAAATTATATAGCAATTGACATTCTTTCTAAGTGCATTCACATGTTACCTTTTTAAAACCTCACAATAATCCTATTAGGTATGCCAGGTATTAATTTCCATTTTGGGAGGCTGGAGAAGTGAATAGGGAGAAAGTAACACTTACTAAATATCAACCTTTTCTGGTCGTGAGCTACTTATCAGTACCATCTCATTTAATTTTCAAAGGTGTATTATTATCATTTCCATTTAACAAATGAAAAAACTGAGATTGACAGAATTAAGTGCTGCGGTGGGTTTAATCAATGAGTTTCCATTTTTGTGCATTTTGCATTGTGCCATTTATCATACAGAATTTGCCATTCTCCTTCTCTCTTTCTCTGGCAGTGTGGCTTGTTTGGGACAATGGAAGGTTGACAAATATGGTACAATCAGTAGCTAGAAAATTTCCATGGAAAGGACATCCCTGGGCTAGTTTGCTGATCCAAGGAGGAAGATAAGAGAAGTCTAGGTCAGCAAAACCTCAAACTTCTGAATGGCCTCTATCTGCCACTGTGTGGTACCAGGCTGTCTGTTATGCAGCAAGTGGACACAATGGCTGACCCAAGATCACAGGACTCCTGAACAGGAGAACCAGAACTGGAACCCCAGATACAGGTCTTCTACCTTCAAATGTCAAATTCTCTCTACTTTTCCACAACTCTGAAGGCAATTTGTGTAGGCTGAGGACATATTTTTGTAATTATTAAAGTATTTTTCAGGCTTCTGAATCTATCTGAGCTTCAAGACACACATATTAGTTCTTTAATGGTATCAAATACCAAATGTGACATCTACGACACTCCATTCTCAGTGCGCCTCCCACTATTCCATTTTAAAATTGCAGAAAACTAGGAAAAAGTGATGTTAGTTTCTGTGTCTTGGTTGATCAGTCTTTTTGTCTTTATGATCTTTCAGAGTCTTTGTCCCATTTTCTAAAGAACAGTGATTGCCTAAAGTTATCAGTGATCAGTGCAGCGGTTAATTGGAATTTAGCCCTGGGAGACTCCTTCCTTCATCAGTTCTTGTCTTTCTAAAAAAGTGCCACACAGTGGGAAAAACAAAACTGCATTTTTTTCATTTTTGTGCAAGCTTTAGCTGGAAACTGGTCTCTACCTACTCCTGGGTTTCATGAAAAAGTATAACGAACACAGAGACATTAACTTGCATGGTGTTTGAGAAAGGCATTTCTATTTCTTTCCTTTCTTTAAGGTTCTTGGTTTAAGTGCTTTTGGAAGGAAAAGAACTCAACAGCTGTGGTAGCTTCAGATCATTGCTCCAGTGTTTGCTTAGAAGACCTTCGGGAGCGCAGATGAGGAGAAAGCTGAGGGGCACCAGGTGGAAAGCAAAGAAGAAGCTGTTGACACTTTCCTCCTTTCTCATTCCCACAGAGGGTGCAATGGGACGCTCCTTTAACTCTCTCCATCCACTTCCTTTCAAAGAGGGTATTTTATTTACATTTTTAAGATCTGTTTCTGTTACTTATTTCAAAATTCTAAAAGAAGGTACTGAAGGATATTATGCAGGAAAACATTTCTTCTTGTTATTTTTCTCAAAATGTTCTGGAAAGTCAGGCCTTTGACAAATCACTTCCAAAAGCTGCCTTTAAGTATTTATTAAAATATGAATTTGGATGGGAGGGAAACGACAGGGATCTACAGAGATGGGAATCTACACGGTTTCTGTTTCTGAGCATTCTCTGAACACTCAAGCTCTATAAACAGAAAAGAACTTCTTCAATGAGCCTGCCCTGCACTCTGAGGGGTGGGGGGGGTGTTTGTGTGAAAAAGACCCACTGTGTTCATCTAAATGTGCATCAGGATGCACATTTATGTGCACAAATATGTAAAGAAGTGTCTGTCCATTTGAGCTGCTATAACAAAAATACCAAGGCTGGTGGCTTATAAACATCAGAAATTAACTCCTCACAATTCCAGAGACTGGAGGTCCAAGAACAAGCTGTCAGCAGATTTGGTGCCTAGTGAAGACTCACTGCCAGTTTTATAGACAACACTCTCCTTGCCATGTTCTCATATAGTGGAAGGGGTGAGGGAACTCTGGGGTCCTTTTTTACACAAGGGCATTAATTCTATCCTTTTTACACAAAGGCACTAATTCTACTTGTGAGGGCTCCACAAACCCTGATGGCTTCATCACCTTCCAGAGGCTCCAAATTTCATCATACTGAGGGTTAGTTTTCAATTTATGAATTAAGGGGTGGGGTGGACACAAGCATTCGATCTAGAACAAGAATCAATGAATATTGGTCATAGTTTTTGCAGAATTCCAAGGACTGCAGATGACATTGCTTGTAGATTCTAAATTATATTGAGGGAGAATTAGATAGAGGGTTAGACAATCAAATGGAATCAAAGGTGGTGGAAGTACCTGTTCACCTGGGATTGTGGGTTAGGCTTAATAGACATGGTTATTCTGCGGTTTCAAGGCCATACAGAATAGGTCCCTACATTGGGCTGAGGGTTGTCAAGATGGTGGGTGGGCATAGAGCACTGTGAGATTTGACGGAGAACTTCAGGCAGAGACACCAATGCGGACTAGGGAAATAGAGTCAGAAAATGATGTGATATTTGAGGACAAAGGTAAGAACATTGAAATATGCAGAGTGCTGATAAATGATCCTCAGGTTTTATGATTTCAGGTGTTGTTTTTTCTTAAGACTTAATTTGCAGCTCAATTTGTTTAAAAAATTTTATGCAACACACACAAATGAAATAATAGGCTTTGTCCACTTTATAGTATCAATGTTCTCTTGAAAAGTTGCATATTCATTTATTTCAAAGTCTATAGGAGATTCTTTTATATTATGAATGCATATTCTTCTAAGTTATTAAATCTTGCTAGTTAAGTGGGCAGTTCTTGATTTTCTCTTTAATTAACAGTAGTGAGATCTCCTAATAATGGATTATGTTTAGAATGTGACCTCTTGAACTATAAATATGCCTCAATGTGCATTATTTTCATACCTCCAAGGGGTTTTTCAAATCAATCCTGCATCTTAAATTTTGTTGGCCAGTTTTTACTTCAGGCACAAAGAAAAATAATTGCTTGATTCAATTTCTTACTGTGTCAGAATGATGAAATTAATGATAGATATCAGTGGGCATCAATGCTTGGAAACACACTTTGTTTTACAAATTGCATCTTATCCTTGATATTTAAATATATGCCTTAAAAGCAAAACTACTCTTTTTGTTCAAAACATAAAAAGAGGCATCAGTGCCTGAGGTCACAAATCTGTTGGCATTCTGACGAGACATGAACAATATTTTTGCCTCAATTCTAATAAAACATGATTTAAAAGATTCAGAAACGCAGCCAGAACTTGAGAAACCAAACTTGGAATGTGAAAAGTATTGACTTTAAAGCAATGGTAATTAATCATAAGAATCAGAAGAAATTATGAGATGCAGAGTCCAGCTCCAGGAAAAACAAAACAAAATCTTCTTTTAAAATTTTGATATGATTTCCAAGCATGGTCAAAGAATGACAACTTGGCCTGGAGAAAGGAATTGGGCCTTTGAAGACCAACCAGATCACCAAAGTTCCCATACACCGGAACCTACATCTTACGTCTAACTTGGTGA
This sequence comes from Talpa europaea, assembly GCF_964194135.1. Lineage (NCBI taxonomy): Eukaryota > Metazoa > Chordata > Mammalia > Eulipotyphla > Talpidae > Talpa > Talpa europaea. Next base: position 28,705,978 of record NC_140082.1, on the reverse strand, counting down.
ATAGATGTGCTAGTCTATTAAATACAAAATGGGAAAATTACTAGTTCTCAAATGTTCCAAAACCTTCCTGGAAAAAATTCTCCTCCAATTTAAGTGAATTAATTTGCTCAACACAGACTGAACTTCCCTCTTCAAGGCTCCCCGCCCATCTCCCAAGGGGCCTCTGGACAGGCACACATGTGGACATGTGGACAGGAACACATGCTCAGGTTGGGCAAGACATAACTTCTTTTTCTCCTCTCCATGAAATAAAACTCCTGAAGTTTCCTTTCAAAGAAGCCCAGATGTGTGGCTCATGGGCTGTGTGTCAGAAATGAAAGAAGAGAAGCTTGGAGAATAAAGACCCATTTTTTTTAAAAGGAAATGCTGGATTTCCTTACTGTGTCCTCATGCAAGGATCGCCGCAGCTCTGTGGGCATAATGGAGCATAAACAAACATGACCACGAAAGTAATTTAGGGTGTTTCCTTTTCATGTCTGAATATGTTTAGACAGTTATACAACCAGAGAGCTTGGAATGAAGGAAAACAGTGCCCAGGAGAGAGGAATGCTTCAAATCTGGGTCGCTTGACCTTGATTTCACTTACTTTTTCTTTGTTAAACTAACCCAACATCATTGCACATGTTAGTCAGCCTCCGCCTGAGTCATGAAAGGTTTTCCCTAGGAATACAGGTCAGAAATAAGCTTCCATTCTACTTTTCCTGTTATGTGTATAATATGGTGTAGCCTCAGCTACTGTGGGGTGTGATCTGCATGTCTATTTCAAGAAGCCTAGGAGATACCATTCATTTAAGGCTCTAGCTTCCTGGGAGACACAGAGGATTTGGAGAAGGGTTCTTTTCATTTCTTCACTTAGCCCTAGACAGCCATAGGATAGGTGGGTGACTTAACCCCAACATCTATAGCATGGTCTTGGGGAAAGATGCCATTCTAAAAAAAAGGAAAGTACTGAAGGTTAGAAATTTGCAGAGGCAGACCGCAGAGTCCTGGCAAGTCCTATCACACTGTGAAATTTTTCTGATCCAAGTTAACTTCTTGAGATCTCAAGTTAAATCTATAAAATCAGAGAATTAAATTACTAAAAGCTCATAGGTATATTCAGCAGGAAAACAAAAATATGTGCAATGTATGGAGCAAGAGTATATATACCTCATGGGTAAGAAATTGCAGAAACATCAGTTTGCGTTACAGATTTGTCTGGCTGTAGTAAATGACACTGATGTTACAGTGTCTGTCAGTGATGTGCTCAGGGTTAAACACGGACATGAGTGGCACCTGCACCAAGAGCTGGCAGCCGTGGTGGAATATTTCCAGCCTCAATGTGAGAGCGGTGTCAGCAGTAGTTAGCATCAGGGAGTGGTGTCTTCAACAGTTCTAGAGGGAGGTGATGGTGGCAGCAGTAGAGAAGGCTGGTATCAGCCAAAACAACACCAAAGTGTAATCCAAACTAGTCTTGGAAGGTGTGGGGCTGAGCTGGGTGGGACCCAGCAGAAGCAGGGGTGGCCAGGTTCCCTGCGGAGTGGGATAATGATAACGGCAGCAAGGCAGAGTCAAGCTTAGCCAACAGCTTAGCCAACCAGTGTCCAGGAGTACAGTGAGAGAGAACCATTCTTGGTCAATGGTGATGACAGCAGCAGGGACTGAGGATTCCCTGCATAGAGGCCATCATCAGTGAAGTAGTGGGATAGGCAGAGATGTGGGCAGGACTCACAAGGTAGAGTAAAGGTGGTATGGTAACTTGCTGCTCTTTTATTCAACGGCACCCACGGGAATAAGCTGTCTACTTCTTCCCTCTTAATTATATTCATGTATTCATGAGGGAGGAGAAGGTATTCACCCTCTGAGACTACGGCTGTTGGGGTGAGTCCCAGGATTTTTAACCAGAGGTTTCAGCAAGGGCGACTGTGGCCTATGACTGTTCAGGGTGGCCCTGGATGTCAGCTGCATCTTTAGAGGATAATTTACAATAACAAACAGCTTACATTCTATAAATATAAGGATGTTACTTCTCAAAGGTCTTAGAAGCCTAATTCTATGATACACAAACACAGGCTATTAGAGGTGAATTCTATGGCAACTAGTCCATTCACTCATTTCACACATAAGTAACTTGAGTCCCAATAAACTTCCTAAGATTACATAAATCTTGAGGCTTCCTAGTCTAATGTTCTTTCTCCTCTAACATACTACATACCTAGGATACAGGCCAGAAGATGAAAAACTGAGCAAGATTCTGCCCCAGTAGTTGTACAGAATAACAGGAGACCAAACAGAAGGTAGTCAATGGTGCTCAATTCCTGCTATTCTGTAAGAGAGAGGATAAAATGTGCCACTGGCCTTCTGGCCTATGGCAGAGGGCCTCCCAGTTCCCCATGAGGAAGACAAGATGGGGGGGTTGGGATGGGGTGCTGCATTCAAACAGCCCCCTCAGTGCAATTTCCCCATCACTAATATTTTATCTGGAAGCTATTGCCACATATATGTGCCCTCTGCCCCAATTTTATGCATCCAAACTCAACTCTAACCTTTCTCCCAAATAAGCACCTTCCCGGCCTTATTCTTCTGGGTCTACCTTATGCTCACCCGTGCCTTCCGCATCCACTCCAATCCCAGGATCTCATGATCTGACACTTGGGCTATTTCAGTGGTCTCCTGCTTGCTCTTTTAAATGCTTTTAAATCATGCAATTGGGACTATAGCATTCCCTCCTAAAAATGTGCACGGTTTCCCACTACATGTAAATAAAGTTCAAGTTCCTCAATTTGGTTTTTAGTCAGCTGTCATTGTCTTTCCTATTGACCTACTCTCTTACCAAACTTATTCCAGCATTCCCACTTCTAAGCCACTACTGCCACTATTCCAATTTGCTCTTCTTATCAAGACTCTTCCCCCTGAACTAAGCAGGGAGAACTGAGATAAAACAGGCAACAGGCCCAAGGCCCATTACCTAATAAGAACCCCATAAATACTAGCTCTCCTCAAAATCCATATATGTTCCTCCTCCTTTAGGACACATTCCCTCAACCCCAGCTGACTTCTGCTCATCTATTTTATTTTTAACATAGGTTAACTTTGTTGTTGTTATCTTTTTTTTTTTAAGATTTTTTATTTATACAATAGCTGGGGTACAGGCCAGAGGTGTGGGAGGGTGAGAGGATTCACCAGGGACAGAGTGGGGAGCAGAACAGGCAGACAGACTGAAAGCACTGCTGAGGGGAGCAGGGGGCAAGACAGGAGAGGTCTGCCGCGCCATATGGGAATCTCCCTGGTGGGCAGGGAATCAAACCTGTGCTGCAGAGGCTGCAGACGGCTTCATAGCACTGTGCTCAATCTGCTGCACCATCAGGACAGCCTGAGTTATTGTTATCTTTTAACATTCAGCTGAATTTTTGACCCTAATCACAGGTGTTAAAACTCCTTGTATCTCTTTCCCCATGCATAGTGTCTTGCAGATAGTAAGAGCTTAATGCCTTGTTCTGAGGATGCTGCTGTAGCATTACTAGTGTCATCTTTTTAGCTTCAAATAGTTTATATCACTCCTTTACCTTTTAATCTCCCATAGAAAAATGGCAAAAAATGCAAGAATTTTAGATGAAGAAAGAGATAGGAGGAAGAAAACAAGTATAGACAGTCCGGGACTTAGGATGTTTTAACAGCAGTTTTTTTGACTTGAAGGTGGCGTGAAATTGATACACATTCAGTAGAAACAGTACTTTGAATTTTTAATTGAGGCCTTTTGCTTTTCACTTTCAGTAGATTATTTAACACATTATATATGATATTCAACACTTTATTATAAAGAGGCTTTGTGTTAACTTTGCCCAACTGTAAGCTAATGTAAGTGTTCTGAACATGTTTAAGGTAGGCTAGGCTAAACTGTGATGTTTGGTAGGTTGGGTGTTGTAAATCCACTTGCAACTAACTATATTTTCAAATTATGATAGGTTTATTGGGACGTAATCCCAGTCATAAGTCAAAGAAGTTCTGTGTTTATTGACTACCTATTATATACAAGGTAACATTATTCTTTTATAAATGTCGGCTCCGATAAAGAAGAAATATTATAAAGGACAGAATTGATTTATTCAGGATAACAAATGTTAGTGTCACCACTAGGACTGGAACCCATAAACTTCTGATCCCTCTGAAAGACAGTCAATGTCAAGGAGAGCTTAAATGGATCTTCACTTTACCTGATGCTCATTAGTGAGAATGATGGTGAAAGTGTTGGGGAATTGAGTCCTACTCAATAAGGAAATATTTACAAATTTAATGAGCGCTCAAGAGAGACTTGTGTGGGTCTTACACTTGTAAGTTTCATGGTGAGCTCCCTACTCGAAGTTAAGACACATAGTATTGCAGCACTTCTCATGCATAAATTTAAGGCAGTTGGGGTTACTTGGACATGTACATAACCTGAATCACATTTTATAAAGTTTTCTAAACATTTTTGTAGGCATTAACATTTGAGTAAAAAGAAGGTTCTGGGGCCTTCCCGGTGGCACAGCGGTTGAGCGCTGGGTTGCGAAGCTGCCCTCAGCCTCTGCAGTGCCGGTTCGATCCCCGGCTGCTCCCCGGCCACCGGAGGAGGCTCCCACATGGCGCGCAGACCTCTCCTGCCGCCCACTGCTCCCCTCAGCAATGTACTTCGGTCCTTCTGCCTGCTCTGCTCCCGGCTCTGACTCTGGTGAATTCTCTCACCCTCCAGCGCTTCTGACTGTACCCAGTGCTTGTATAAATAAATAAATAAATATTTAAAAAAAAAAAAAAGAAGGTTCTGGTCATCATTCCCATTACAAAAATGGGAAAACTGAAGTACAGACCATGACAGTGCTCTAACAAATGTTTCATGATACAACAGCATGCCCCTGCCCTAGTATATTAGTTTGTTCTCATCCTAAACTCAAAAAGATAGACTTTTCATGGCTAATGGCAGTCACATTATTCCTTATTTCCTAGAAGTTGCTACCTCATTCTTGCTACCTCTTTTCTCCATATAATTAATATCATTTTCTCGCTGGATATCTATCTCCACTCACTATCACAAACGTTGGCAGCAACTTCGGAGACAATTCGACATCACAATAGAACGGGGTCATCTGCTTGAGGGAATTTTATTTAGATGGACATACAATTCATGAAACAAGACAGTTGATATAAAGCAATGGTTCATTAAGCAAAGGCTGATACCCATTGTAAGTGCCAGCTCACAGAAAAAAGGTTATTATGAGATGGCTCCAGTTTATAAGGCTCAGAAACAATGCTAGTAACAGTCATTCATTGTGGCCCCTAGTGTCTTTCTGTAACATTAATTAGGAAATACCATCAACTGCTTCTCTATGTTTCCAAGCAAGCCATCAGGAATCATGTGACTACACAGAAGAACAAAAAGTAGCATCAGGCTGTTGCTATGGAGACTTAAGAACCATCTGAATTGCTATGGCATCATAAAAGCAAAATTCCAATCATCAGTCTTTAACTATAGGGCTGTTGAAATCTATCTCATATTTTTAGAATGTGTGACATTTAACACATTGACGAATATTTCCAGCTTCAGAACACATTCTCTGATTTCATATTTTCTGATTTTTCAGTTCAACTGGCTGGGTTTTTTTTTTTTTTCCTCCTGGTAAATGCTCCATCTCCTTATGAGTGATTGCAGCTCTCTATAGACTTATTTCCTAGATGTTGTTTTTTACTTTCTTTATCTTTTTCTCTTTATTCTATAATTAAAATCATTCTCTCACTGGAGAACTATACCACTCCCACAAGACTATCCCTAGTTAGATGTTTCATATCCCGAGTTGAAATATCATCCAGGTCTTAATCCCCACAGGTCTTAACTGATCATACATTAATCCCTAGTTGCTAATAATCAGCAGTTCTGATCCCCAGCCAAAGGTGCTTAGTTGCTTTCCTACTGGTTCTTTATCTCTGAAGCTGCCATCCTCTTATCATCTGAGGTGAACTCAATTTACTGACTTTTCAAGGATTTGTATAAAATCTCTCTTTTTCATCTGCAATAATAGGTATATCACTGCCATTTCCCTCTATGAGAACTGCTAACAGGATTTTGATTAACTCTGTAACACTACCATTTGGATAAAATATACACAAACACACACATGCACATGAATATATGCACATACAGACATACTCACAAATAAGTTGTTTATCTTATTTGTAAGATGTTAAAAAATAATGATCATTTTGTGAAAAAATGACAATTCTTGCAGCCTGGTTAGCCTCAAAGAAAAACAAGAAGGAAATTTTGAATATTTATTCATGAAATACAAATTCTGCTCCACGAAATCTGTTAATATACTGCTGGGATGATGTTTCCTCCACATTCTTTCTAGTCATCCACCATCAGCCTCTTCAAACCTTCTGGTTTACTGACCAGTCTTCTTCAACCTCGTTCCTTAAGAGAGCTTCAGAATCTCTTAGTTTTATTTATTTTCTTCCCTTCTTTAAGCCTCTCCAAAGAAGAGCCTTCTTATTCTCTCCATGCTATTAGATAATAAACTCAAGCAAATCTGTGACCATGGCATTACAAGGTGTAACTTTTATTCTGTATATTTCTAGGGACTAACATATGCCTTTGCATTACCAAATTTAAAAACAGAATGAGGAGATCTAAGATGGTGGACTAGAAACAGCCCGCAGTTATCTCTTTCCATGGACAGAGTGGACTTATACCAGAGAGGGAGCAATTGCACTTGGAAGAGAACTGAGGACTTGCAAGTGAAAATATCCATAAGGAGATGAAACAGAGTCAGCCAGAAAGGGTAGGAAATCCTGAGAAACAATCTCATCAGGAATGATATTGGGACATGAAGAGAGATACCCACCTCTCCCATGCCATGAATCTTAGGACTTCTAGTAGTTTTTATCCTCCTGAAGTGGGGTCAACTCGTACCTCCCAAAGAAATCACAAATTTCTGGATGGGCACTGAGCTGAACTGATGGCAGGTAGGGGTGCTGGTGGTTAGTTTGTGGTCCCATGATGCACCAGTTCCTCCCCTTTCTGGGCTTGGGAGGCGTCAGGACAACCTAACTACTATGCAACTTGCCCTAGTTCTTGTCTTCAGGTTAAATTCAAAGTCCCTGGTCACTCAGTTCATCCCTAAGCCTCAGGGGAAAGTCACTGTATGAAACCTGCTGAGATCAGAACTAGGCTGCAGTTGAAAGGTCAGTTTTGGCTTGTGGTTGGAGATTTCTGAAAGACTACCAACAGTAGAGTCTATCCTAACCTGCCTTGACAACATGGTGATTACAGATCCCTCCCTGGGCAGCACAGCGGGGTTTATGGTCTTGACAATCTACTGCAACAAACTTTACATCTCCAACTCTCATCCTGTTCTTGGACTACCATCACATACTGGTTTTTGAGCTCCAGTCATCCTGACTAGTGATGAGACACTGTTAAAAGAAATAAAAGGAGACACAGAGAAATGGAAATATATTTCATACTAATGGTTTGGAAGCATTAATAATGTTAAAATGGCCATATTTCTCAAAGCAATGTACAGATTAAAATTCTAGTGGCATTCTTTAAGGAAATGTAGCAAGTATTACTGAAATAGCCAAAGTAATCCTACTTAAAAAAAAAAGAGGAATGGAAATATTATGCTCCAGGAGTTCAAATTATACTACAAATCAATTGTAATCAAAACAGTATGGTATTAGGATAAAAATAGATCAATGGAATAGAATTGAAAGCCCAGAAATAAACCCACACATACATGGATAGTTAAACTGTAACAAAAGAACCAAGAGTATATAATGGAGAAGAAAAGTCTTTTCAACAAATGGCATTGGGGATATTGTACAGCTACATGCAAATGAATGAAATTAGACCACTACCTCACACCAGACATACAAAAAAATAATAAAAATGAATCAAATACTTAGATATATGACCTAAAACTATAAAATACACAGAAGAAAACATTCAAAACTCCACGAGTTTTGGAACTCAACACAACAATGGGAGAACACAACAATGGGAGAAGCAACATAACAATGGGAGAAGCAAAAGCAAAAAATAAACAAATGGGAATATGTCAAATTAATAGTATTTTGTAAAGAATCTATCATTAAAACAAAAAGGCACCCTACTAAATGGGAGAAAATATTTTTACCTCAATACTTGACATGGAGCTAATATATAAATCTATAAAGAATTCAAACAACTCAACAATAAGAAAACAGATAACCTAATCAAAAAATGGCAGAAGAGCTAAATTGACACTTCTACAAAGAAGACATGGCTAACAGGCACAAAAAATTGTGCTTATCATTACTTATCATCATGGAAATGCAAATCAAAAACACAATGAGATACTATTTCACACCCGTGAAAATGACCCATCTCAAAAAGACCAGAAACAAATGTTAGCGATGGAATGGAAAAAAAAGGAAACCTACACTATTAGTGGGAATGTAGAATGATTCAGCATCTATGGAAAACAGTATGGGCGTTTCTCAAAACATTTAAAAAAATAGATGTGCCATATAATCCAGCAACCCCTCTGATAGGTATCTACCTGAAGAACACAAAAACACTAATTTGAAGGGATAGTTGCACTCCTGTATTCATCCTGTTGAATATTCCTGTATTCAACCAAGTTATGGAAGCAACCTAAATGCCAAAAGCAGCTGAGCAGATAAGAAAATACTGGTGTATATATACAGAATGGAATACTATTTAGCTATAAAAAAGATGAAATCTTGTCATTTGCAACATGGGTGGAACTGGTGGGGATTAAGCTAAGTGACATACATCAAAAGAAGAATGACAAATACTGGATGATTGCACTTATATGTAGATTATAAAGAAACAAAGCAAAGTAATCGACAAAAACAAACCCTGGAAATCTGAATGCAGAATTGATACTACCAGATGGGGAGTTGAGGAGGGGGAGCAAAGGTGGGGGAAGAGACACAATGGACTATGGTGAAATAATATTGGGGTTTTGGTAGTGGGCATGGTGTGACAATATATGTTTGTAGACTATATATGTTTGTAGACAATATATGTTTGCAGATCAAAACCTACAGTGTTGTAAATCAATGTTATCTCAATAAACATTACAAAAAAGAAAAGAAGAGAAAGAGAATTCTTTGAAAGAGATTTTAAGCATTTTTAGTCAACTTTCTTCCAGAGGTCACCAGAATCTTCCAAAGGATGATTTATTTATTCATTATTACTTTTATGATCACCCCAACAGGCTGCCTTTGACAATGCTGTGTACACAGTAATGTGAACTAAATGTGTTTGCACAGAAAGTAATGCCATAAAAAGAAATAAAGAATAACATCCTGTATTTGCTGACTTTAACATCAAGGACTGCACCGCTATTCTTGTCAATATCTAGGTCAAGTTAAAAGCGGTGCTAAGAATTCCCTCTCTGGGCCAACTATGGCTAATTTTGTTTTTTGTTTGAATAAGATTTCTGGCAATAGTGATGTGTGAAAAATATGCCCTTACTTCAGATGGTTTTAAACACATTTTGGTTTTCTGTAAAACAATAAGCTGCATTCTACCTTGCTTTCTTCTGTTAGGTTGTCTCTTAATCAACCAATCACAAATAATGCACCAAGGAAAATGCCTTGCGATGAGAACTGTGCTGTGGAGGTTTGACACTAATACTGTTCTTATCAGAAATTAAATTCTTAGAGAACAAAACCGTCATGGTACATGCTTTTTGATCCTCATGGTATCTTGTCCATACCACGTGTGCAATAAAAACTTGCAAAGCAAATGAAAAATCAACCATAGGAATGAATGCAGACCCAGACCCAGACACCCAGAGGAACTTTAAGGTGTTCATTTTCTTAGATAGAGAAAACAGAAACCATTCATAATTGATAAAAGATGGTCTATGAAACCAACACAATAATATAGTAGAGACAAGAGGTCTCTCCAGAGAATAGAGAGGAGTTAGAGGGGTTATTGGAGAAGACTTCACGGCTCCCAGGTGATATGGTTTGGGTTTTCCAAAACACCCAATATGAAGATACAGGGCAGGGACAGTATAATGAAAGATAAGAGTGGAGGGCTTCCAAGGACAGTTCTTTGAAGGGCCAGAATAACAGAAGATGCTGCCAGAAGCAAATGGCCTATGCTTCTAGGTTGCCTCTTCGAGCAGCCATTAAAGGGTTCTTCAAACCTGAGTTTATAAAGGGAAGAGGATTTATATAGAAAAAAAACAGAATACCATGAAATAAATAATGGATATCTTATTAACTAGTTATCTTAGGCATAGCAAATTAGCAATAAACAGAAAATTACACATACGTGCATAGATATATGTGTGTCTATATACATATGAGGTGATATACTAATAATGCAAGCATAGTAAAATTGTTATTGTATTCTTGTTTTTTGAACAAACATCTCTGCTTAGCAATACTATTATGGAGTTCCAGTGTTAACTCCGGACTCCTCTAAGTCACTGGCAAACATCTTAGTTGGAGGGGTTGAGGGAAATGGATTGCTCCTTCCCTAGACCTCTTTGTTCATTTTCTCAGGTGGTTCTGTAGTGAACATTGGCCTGCTCCAGCTCATGTCCCAGGCTTATCTGAAATCTCCATGTCATGGCTGATATATACCAACTATGAAAATCCCCATTCCTTCTGTAATTCCTTGAAGATCGGATTTTAAAAAAGAGAATTTTTATGAGTTAGAATTATACAACTAGCTACATATTTTGGCAAAGACAATTCTGTAAATGAAGACCCCGGAGAGGTTTGTATCCTTGGATCCTGCACTTTGTAAAGTGATCTGCTGTAGCTGCTTGCTGATACTCAGATGGCTCCTGCTCTGGTTGTCAGGTAAAGGGGTATGTATGTGTGTGTGTGTGTGTGTGTGTGTGTGTTGGCAGATGGGGTGGTGTGTGCTATGTGCTGTATGTGTGCCTTCGTGTGTGCTATGTGATGTATAAGTGCCTTGGTTCTATAAAAGCATTTGAGTTTCACATAAACATCTAGATTTTTATATTAGTAATATAACACCAACCATTTTAAAGTGAGAGGTTCCACATATTCATAACGTCTTGCAACCAACAGGGCTATTTAGTTCCAAAACATTTTCATCACCCCAAAAGGAAAAGCCATGCCCATTATGCAGTGGCTACCTATTTCTCCCCACATTTCAGTCCCTCGTGACTATCGATCTGTGTTCTTTCTCTATAGATTTTCCTATCCTGGCATTTCATGCAAATGGAATTATTTAAAATATGACTTTTATGTCCAGTTTCGTTCACCAGCATAACATTCTTGAGGCTCATCTGTGTTGTGGCACACATCGGCCCTTCATTCATTTTTATAGGAATAATATGAGTAACATCCTTTGTGTGTGTATACGTATATGATAAATTGTTTATCAGCAGTTAATGGACATTTGGATTGTTTCCACCCTTTGGCTACTACAAATAGTGCTGCTCTGAAATGTGTGTACATATATTTGTTTTGAATCCCAGTTTTCAATTCTTTGGAGTATATACTTAGAAGCAAATTGCTGAATCATATGGTAATTCTATGTTTAACTTTTTTAGGATGCACCAAATTGTTTCCCATAGCACCTGCACCAACATCTGGATTTAAGTGGGAAAATACTGAGAGCATTAGAAAATTTTATGTAGATTTCTAAAGCTTCTCTCTGGCCCCTGCTACTCCCCAGCAGGTGACTGGGGGAGAAAAATGGCTGTGTGCACTCCCAACAGGAGAGACAAGTCTTGTCTTCCCCAGGGAAACATGCAGCTGTTGGTAGACAGCATGACTCAGTAAAAGAAGAAATACAAGAAGCTGAAGAATATGTGGCAAAACAAATCAAGAATGTGAAGAATGACCTTACGTTCTATGTCTAGAAATGACCCTTAGTAAATCATCTAAGCTGGCATAAAAAAATGCAAGAAATTGTTACAGAATTTTTTCTGCAATGAAAACTTTAAGTTCAACCTACAATAAAAACTGTAAAAATATCTTATCTGAGAAAATATAGATAGAATATTAATTGGAAAAGTAGTTAAGCCCAACAGTATTTATACTATGATGTCAAGTTAGAAAAATGATGCTAGAGACTTACACAAACTCGTGTGTGTATGTGTTTGTGCGTGTGTGTGTGTATACGTCTGCAAGCACAGATGTCTGAAAAACAAGCAAAGATGTCAAAACATTTGCAATGGGATTGTTTGGGATTATTGTTTTCATGTTTATACTTATCAGCATTTTTCAAATTTCCTACTGTGAACTTCCATAATAAGCAACAGCAAGTAATAGCAAGGACCATGACAGTGCTAGAACACTCACTTGTTTCTCCATGAATTCTTCCACCATACAGTGCTTCATTCACTTAGTTTGTCTGCTAGGTCTTGTGGGGAGAGGGTGCTGAACAGCCTTTAGAAACTTAATTTCTCAGATGGCAAGAAAATGAAATATATGAAACCTTATTTCATGATTGCTCTGTCTTATCTCCTGCAATACAACTGAAAAGCTTGTCTTCATTCTTAAAAATATTATTGATTAATTATAAAAATATTATATTATAATATTAATTAATTATAAAAATTATATAATAATATAATATAATATATAATATTATAAATAATATAATATTATAATAATATTATATTATAATATTAATTAATTATAAAAATATTATAATTCAAAAGTCCTCTGAAAAATGCCTTCTCTGATTTTGCAGATCCTGTTAGATGAAAATGATGAACTACCTCCCAGCTTGGGGGAAGACTGCCCACGCCACTTCAGGTCGGCCACAGCATTAAAGAATCACCTTAGTACTCTTTCATTTTCCCTTCATTTCTTAAAAAGCTAAGTATTCTTATTCTGAGGGCAGGTTTAAACAGAACAATGAGAATCAGTAGTATTAGTATATATGATTCCTTTCTTCCATACCATGAAAACTAATCGATCATATTCTCTTGACATTCCTCTCTATGTAGACTAAATGTCCAGAGGGGTTGTGATGTTGCCTATTATAATCCAGTAAATTTGAAACCAAACCTTCAAAATCTGACCCAAGATTTCAGTTAAATATAAGAATAAAAACATACTGGGAGAAGTATAGCCGCATGAGATGGTAAATCTTTCTCACAAAAGCAAACATCTCCCTCGTGTTTCCTTGCATAAAAAGTCAGTTGCCGTCAGGAAACAGCATAGAGACTCAGGGCTGCAGTTACAGACTGAAAACTACCTGTAAAATTATTTCCCTAAGGTTCCCCCATTTATTCTGTTCTCTCCTCAGATAATAAATAAACTCGCTCAGTTTTGAGCATCAAGTCTGACTCTTCTTGCCGCGAGATCGCCAGGTGTCCTCTGCCACAGGAGGAGTCAAGCTGGGTCCAATCAATTCCTTACATGATTGCCAAGCATGGAGGTGGTGATATTCATGCCTGAAAAAAACAGAGTGAACCTGGCTCCTTTTCTGAGGTTGTATCCCATTACATAATTAATAGTAGCCACTCCTCGGATTAGGTGCATCAAAGCCTCCAGCATGCAGGTGACTCAGGAGAGGTTGCACACAGGATGAGGTTGCCACTGTCAGAGTTTCTTGTGCCAATATTGAACATATACAAACTGAGAATCTGGCTCAAGTTGCTCTTCACCACTTCACAACACTGGATTTTTTCATTCAGCATATTCAGAGACAGCTGTCTCTTTATTAGCTTTTGGTGGAAGATCAGTAGAAGCAGAGATTCAATAAAGGCTTTCCCAGGGTAAGCAAGTCAATTACAATAACCAGAAACTGCAAAATCAAATTCTGATTCCCATATTAAAACCCTTCCAGGGTAACCACAACCACGCTGGTGTACATGCTGGTGTATACATGTGTGTACGCACGCGCATACACACACACTTGCCCATGCACAGTCATAAGGAAATTTGGCAAAATATCATTAGTTGAAAGGTGGGATTCTGAGTGTTGAGTGGGACCAGAATTGAGATGAATTCAACCTCAACCTCAACCTACTCCAACTTGATCTACTTTCCAAGACTGATCCAGGAGTCTCTCACCCAGCTAATCTTCAGCTATAGACCCAGTAGCCCAAACTGTGAGAGATACAGAGAGGTTGTAAAACATAAATATGTACCTATTATCAAATAGCTTTGGGGCACATAAAAACTTAAAATTTCAAATCAAAGTTTAAAATTCAGTTTAAATCCATTTTGAAGGCCCTATTTTTATAAAAGGGAAAAAAAATGAAGCACAAAACAAAACAAATTCTATGGAAGTTCTACCAGGGAGCCACCGATCTTTACGGAATTGGAGGGTATGCATCACAGCAGAGTCTTCAGTATATTTCTGCTCGTGTTTATTTGGTGTTTTATCGGAATACCTTTCTTAAGGTCAATTGCTAGCTCATAAAAATCTCTTAATAGACATTAACTATTATTATGATTACCAGTGTTAACTGAGAAAACTTGATTTCACAGATAAAGTGATAGGCATTTACTCCCATCCTAGGGGAAGAGTCTTAGTTCCCTAACTGTGATGGGCGAATTTCAGGTCTTGGGGAGGAACAATGTCAAAGGAAGGTCAAGGCCAGGTAGGGAGGCAGGTAACCCTGTTTAGGATTGGTCAATGCAATCCCAGTAGTGATCCAGCTATCCACAAATTGAAAACCAAGTAAATGGGAGAATCCTAGAATTGCTACTTCTGTCCTCAAAATCTCAGTCCAATACCCAAAATTGTCCCAGTGGATATCTAAGTCAGCTCAGAAAGCTGCCACTAGGTGGTGCCACAACGAGACTGTAACGAACAGCCCAGCCCAAAGCGCCCTGCTGTCCGGGAGCTCACTTGTTCAATTCATTAACCTCACAATTAAGGAAAGTCACGTTTTATAGAATCAAAAAATTGGGACTCGACTTGGTGTGTTATGGCTCTAGTGCTATGATAGCTTTTAAGAGAGTAAGTAGAACCTATAATAACAATGGAACAAAAGATATAAAGCATAATTATTCAGTGCAAATAGGATAGTCACTCTAATTATGGCCTGGTTTACATGTGGTTATTATTGTTGCTGTTATTTTATACCATTATATTACCTAGATATTATTTGTAACACATGCAAATAATGTAAACTTGGTGCCTAAAATACCAACTTCATTTTAATGCCTAAGGGTAGCTTTAAAACATATTAACCCTAGAAAATGAGCATATTATGTATGCAAATCTAGAGAAACAAAATCTCAACCATTCTGAAGGCATATAAAAGTCAGGCTTATTCATTACCTAACACGTGTCATGCCAGCTCAAACTCTTCCTGACAGTTCTGCTCTGGCTCTTTGCTGAGTTGAGAAATCTACCAGAGAGACCATGCCATTTTGGCTGCCTTCTGGTGCTCACCTTCAGTCCAACAAAGTGCTTCCTATTAGGAAACGTGCCTATACAGCCTCCAGACATGGAAACACACTCCCTATGTATAAGAGCTGAGATGGTGATAGAACCTGAAGCCACAGACACCAGTGAGGAGTCCTGCATGGACACATTGGCCAGTCTTTTAAAACAAAAACAAAACTCAGATGATCCTTTCTTTGGGATTCCCAGGAATATTAGAACAAATCTCTGCAGGGACTGACATCTTGGGAGTCTTGGGCTCTGGGAGATGCGGCTGTGAGGTGCATGACCTCATTTGGACCTGCAAGCTGGTGAGCCTGGATTGTGGGGGTGACAGCCAAGCAGTTACTAGGAGGCCATGCAACATGCCCAAGCCTCACCATGCAGGCCACTGCCTCTGAAGAGCCTGGTGTTTCTATAGCCTACTTTGTTAGACAAGGCCTTTCAAAGAGTCTAGGTCATCTCATGAAGCCTGAGGCACAGAGCAGAGGAGACTCCTGAGGTGCTCTTAGGGACCAGGGTCCGGGACAACAGGAAAGTGAAGATCTGGGAGCAAGTCACTTTCCCCAGGACATTAATATGCCAGATTCTTGAACTGGGGTATTATTTTGTTTTTTGTTTCCTCCCAGTCCCCTCTTATTTTGTTTCCTCCCAGCCCCCTCTTATTCATTCTTCTGATTTTGTACTCATAGTGTCATATCACAAATATGCTTTATTGAATAAATTAGTAACTTTGTGTTACTTTGGGGTCTCATTGGCAAAACGTGTACGGATCAATGTGTTTTTTTTCCTCTTCCTAATGTTTATTATCTTGCAGCTTTCCTGCAAATGGGCTCTGCATCTAGAGAGAGCTAGATAGATTTAAATGCCAGCTCCATATTTTACAAAGACTCTGAGAATACTTTTGTGGAGAATGCTCTGAATCTGTTTTCCAACCTAGGGGTTTAACACTACCTGTCTTATGGGACTGCAGCAAGATTTAAATGAACTGAAGTTCCTAGCACAATGCTTAAAATACTTAATAAGTAGTCATCTTTATCATTTGCTATTACATTTAAGCTCTTTATTTCTATCTTATCATTCCATGTTTTATTTCCCTTAAAATTAACTCCATTTTTACTAGCATTATCTTAACATAATAGTTGCTGATTTAATTTTCATTTTTATCACTTTTAATCTTTTTTGTTTTATTGTTTAATACTAAATTTATTTCATTTTCCTTTGTTTCACATTAACTCTATCGTGTTAATTTTATTAATGTAAACATTTTTCTATTCTTTCAATTTCTTATCTCACGACAATTTTTAATTTGAATCTTAACTTTTTATTTTTTTATCTTATGCTGTTAAAAGAGATTGTATTTTATAGAAAAAATATTGTACAGATTCGTCTAAGGAAGAAACTGATAATTTTTACAGGCAGAGATACAAGATTAGAGGTGGTGACTGGGTTATACTTGAAAATGGAAAAGAACTATAGAAAAGAGTAGCGAGAAAAGACATAGAAAAGAGAGATTTCATGGGGATTTGATAGGAGGAAATTGTAAGATGCTGCAATATTAGTTTCCTCTCAAACGCCTCCACAGAGCCCTTAATCAAATTTCTATAATTCACTGTGCCAGTAATTAGCTCTCGGATTCAAATCCACACTTCCAGACACACCACTTCTGGATAGCTGGACTTGTCTCCTGGACAGTGAGGCCCGCGTCTCTTTTAGGCTCTGCCCATAGGGGGTGCTCATGGGCACAGGAGAGGGAGAGCACCTTATTTCTTTCCTCAGGTACCTCTGTCACCTCAGTTTGGCTGCTTCCACCTTCCAGGGGTATTTCATTTCAGTAGCAACAGCAGATGAATCCAGTTTGCTTTTTTCCTAACTGGAAGAAGCAGTCTCTGAAAACCTCAGAGACAACTGTACAGGGTCCCCAGGAAACCCTTCCTCCCAGGAGACTGACTTGGCACCATAGTGGCCCCTGTCAGAGATCTGAGCGGCAGCTCTGCTGAGCTCTTACTCCAAGTGTCGCATGACCCCACTGCCCTCCTAGGTGCCCCAGCCCCACAAGTAATAACTGCTTCCTGCAGTGGCTGCCTTTTAGACCTCTGCTTTCCCCCCAGTTAACAATTTTTATATCAAATTCTTCCTGTTAAAATAACTGGTGAGGGTTCCTATCTTTTAACTGGACCCTAACAAAACCACTAATGCCTGCAAAGTATATTTTCTTCTGGGAAGATACAAAGAACTTCTGAGTATTGCTTGAGAGTTAGTTTGGGAAAAAGATACTACAGGGGTCTCATTAGATGACAGCCCCCGCCCCTTCAATTTCCTTACTCTAATTTTTCAAAGTGACCAGCAGTGTGTGGTCTGAGAGGAGAGAAGCTCCTCCCCAAACCCAGGAAGCTTTTGCTCATCCCTTCAGCTGTCCTCGAAGCCATGTGTGAAACTCCCCATGCTGAAAAACTGGGGAGAGGTGCTGCTGCCCCAGAGGTGCTGCTTCCCACACAGGTGGTACATGGCTTTAATACAATAGGGTTGCTTGCCAGCACCTCACATTAACCATTCCATATAAAAGGACCCCATGATTTTGAAATTCAAAGCGAGCCATTGAATTACAGAAATCAAGTCCATAGGTTACAAGTGGTGGAGACGGGGTGTGACCAGGGAAAATCCTTCCTATCTCTGGTCTAGAATGAGGAGGTGGTGATGCCCCTCAGACAGGGGAGCCACAGGAAAGGGGCTCTGCAGTGTCTTTATGGAAAACCCTGCCACATCCCAAGCACCCAGTTCATTTTGCCTGGGTGCCATGCATGTCCTGACTGGTTGTCTCTAACTTTGCAGTGGCTGCTGGGTAATTTGGAATAAAATCTGTGCCTGACACTTACATGGATGAAGAACACTCGTGGGATAATAAACATGTGCTGGCTGCCTCCTTGTTGGGTTTTTTTTTTCCCCTCAATATCGTTGCTTTTTTGTTTTTAATTTAAAATTTTATTACAGAATATTTACATTTAAGAAACAACCAGTTATATGAATATTTGACATCATGTAGAAGAAATTGGCAGCTGGTACCATAATTTTCCACCTTAAAATTTGATGGAGTGGACTCTCCTCAAGTGAGTCTAACAGTTACACACATCATCTTCCTGTGGTTACTGCCGAATGTTTCTGCAATATCAAATGCACCTTAGTGACTGGCAACTAACAAACATGTGAGTTAAGACAATCCTAGATTCTAGAAAGTATGTAAATCCTAAGAAGTGATCAGTGATGATGTTAGTTAATTAACAATAACAATACCAAGTGGTTTTTATCCCTCTTAATAACCAGAAAAATGATATTCTACATCTATGAATAATGATATTCATAAACTTTTATTTTCCTTAAGTCCTGATCATTTGATTTTTGGTTTTTTAAAAATATTTATTTATTTATGCGTACAAGAGCTGGTGTGTATGCCAGAGGTGAAGGGGGTGAGAGGATTCACCAGAGACAGAGTGGGGAGCAGAACAGGTAGATTTACTGAAATGTACTGCTTAGGGGAGTAGCAGGCTACAGGAGCATCTGCTGCGCCATGTGGGTCAGCTCCCTGGGGGGAGATCAAAAGCAGGCTGCAGTGGCTGCCAATAGCTTCATAATGTGAGACTTAACTCCTTGTACCACGGGGGAGGCCCCTCATTTGGTTTTTGAATCAGTTAAATGCTTCTCACACAGATCACCTACCTTGTCATCTTATTTGTTCTGTTTCATCATCAATAGAAATCTTTGTAATTTCCCCCTTCTTCTGTTTTTACATTTACTGGGAACACAACTCATTTGGAGAGCTTTTTTTAGTGTTTTACTTCTGCTAGTCAACTTTCTTACTTAACTTACTTACCTGGTTAAGTAAGAAAAATTAAAATTAAGTAAATTAAAATTAAGTAAAATTTCACTCTGAGAAATTTTCAAGAAGAAAGGATGAGTCATTTAAATACATCACTATATACATCCACAAATAATTATTAATTAGGCTAATGAGGCTTTACATAAGATTGGAAAGTCACAACCAATGAA
Organism: Talpa europaea; assembly: GCF_964194135.1. Taxonomy (NCBI): domain Eukaryota; kingdom Metazoa; phylum Chordata; class Mammalia; order Eulipotyphla; family Talpidae; genus Talpa; species Talpa europaea. Next base: position 28,686,570 of record NC_140082.1, on the reverse strand, counting down.
CTCATTTTATGTAGGAGGGATTAGTTCTTTTTCTCATGACTGAAATGAGCAGACCAGGCCCCACTTCACCAAGGGTAAGAAAGAGAACCGGCACTTGGAGTCATTAGACAACTTCTGCAGGGCACCTCTTTTTTTCTTCATAAAGTTGCAGTTTGTTTATTTTTCAATGTGGGCACGTCGTAGAAACTGTCATACTTGATCAGTGCCTAGAGAGAAAGATGAAAGCGTCAAGCTCACATCCGTGCAGCTGGAACGTGCGGGCAGAAATGGAGATTAAGCAGCGCGCTTTCATGCCCGAGATAACCCAGCTGTGTGAAAAATCAAGCCTATTGAACACGAAAGCAGCGAACCACCAAAATATAATGGCTTGAACCAGGAAGGAAAGAAATGCAGGCCCCAACCAACTATGGAGCCAGGAACTCGGGTGCCTTTCAAACAAGTTCGTTACTGCCTTCTCCACCCATCTGTCTCTGTATTAGTGGTTCCTTACCAAAGTTCTGCTCACTCATTCTTGCTTTTGAATAAGGAGAGACACAATGTACTTCTTTGAGACTGTGTAAGTCAAAAGTTTCGTTTCTCTGAAATAGGATTTGGGCTTTCAACATTATTAACCTTAAAACTAAAAAGCTTTTTTAGTTGTTCATAAACTCTATTCTATCCAGTGTAGCAGTCAACAGTTGCCAGTGAACATTTAAATTCAAATTATTTATAATAAAAATAAATTAAAAATTCGATCACTCAATTGCACCAGTTAAATATCAAATCCTTGAGCGCCACACATGGCCACCAGCAGCTGTATGACCAGAGAGGACAACATTGTCATCACTGCAGAAAGTTCTCTAGGCAATGAAAGGATATGGGATACAGTTTCTAGCATGCAATTTATTTATAATCCTATTAAGCTTATGACACTAAGAATCTCCCATACCTGCTTCCTGCTTGAGCTCCTGATATTTCTACAGATGCTAGCATCTTCCTGGGGTCTAGGTGACTCGGGTTATTTAGAAAGTGCATTCAGTCTTGTAAACCACAAAGCCTTTGCTACCTTTGGGATGTGAAAGGAGACTTTTCTTCCTAACCTTTAAAACCTTCCTAACCTTTAAAGTCTCCTACAATCATAGTTACTTCTGGGTGTCTCCTTGACAGGCCACCAGTGCTAAGAGTAAACATTATTCTGGGATGTGTCTGTGAAACATTATTCTGGGGTGTGTCTCCAGCGAGTGGTAGCATATGGGTCAGTGAACCTAGTAGACTGCCTTCCCCATGCAGGGGGCAACATCTAGTAGCAGAGGACCAGAAAAAAGCAAAAGGAGGAAATGACCCCTTTATCCTGCCTCACATCCCAAGCTGCGACACCTCATCTCACCATGTCCTGTCCTTGGTCTGGGATTTACACCTTTTGTGCCATGGTTCTCAGGACTCAGGGCTTAGACTGAATTATACCAGTTTCCTGTGCATATTGTGGGATTTGCAGCGTGAGCCAGTTCTAGTCACCCTTCTAATCACGGTAAGTGTGATTGAGCAGACGCTTCCCTAAAATTGTGAAAAGGCTAATCCTTATGCTTCCTGGGCTCTGGCTGCGCTTCCGGGACATGACACATATGCAGGCAGGTCCCTCCCCCTGGAAAGAAGCTCCCAGCACAAGCACCAGTGAATGTCTAGTATCCAGAACGTTGACTCTTCCCATCTTTAAAATGCAATAGAGGTGATGCCCATCACAAAGAGCTTGAGGATAAATAGAAAGTATTTGGGGCGGCCAAGTCTCCAGCTTGGTTCCCTCAGCGACGGGAGGGTGTCACATCTGGTCTGGGCTGGACTGGGCTGTTTGGATCTGATGAGTGCTTATGAAACAAGAACAATGCCCAGCCCCAGAACTTGTCACTTCTTGAGACTCTTATTTCTTTGCTCTATTTGCAGTCTATTCTGGATGGAGTGGGTTCAGATGGATAGAAGCTGGCTCCATTCGTTTTCCCAGGGGTCAGCCTTGTGTCATAGATCCAAATGCCTCAGTTTGATCTATAGCATGTCCAGCTATTGCTAACAGAAGCCCAGCAATTGACTGGTTGCTTGGTTATTTTCAAAGTTAAGTCCTCAGAATAATCTAAGAGACCCCCACATAACCACAAGGGCACACAAGTTTCTCACAACCTTCTCAACATGAAAGTTCACATTTCTTCTTCCCATCCTGGCAACAAACTGACAACCATCCAGCAGTCAAATTGGAACAACAACAAAAAATTAAAGGGAGAATCCACCACCTATAGGTTTGTGTTTTTTTTAAAAAAAAAAACAAAAACTACTGTAGCTCTCAGCTCCCCACTAGAGACTTATGTTATGAATTTTAATATCTATTCATATACTTTATGCTCTGATGCCCCCTTTAATCCTCATTTCTTTTCACTGTCCTTTATGTGTAAATGCAAATGTTCCAGATTAAAAACTACTTCAAAGCCTAGTCTTTCAAAGAAAGAAAATATATTTTTTTAAAGTTGTATGAAACACTGGAGGTGAGATCAGCAGGCTTGTCTCCCACTAACAGGAATGCAGAAGGGTCCAATATTTCTAGGAAGCAATTTCATCCAGACCAATCAATGACTTTAAAGTCATTCATGACCTCTGACCTAATATTCTATTTCTGGGGAACTAGTCTAAATAAACAATCAGATTGTCCCACAAAGATTTAGGTACAGGGATATTCATCACAGTATTATTTATACTGCTGAAAAGCTGGGGAGGGGGCCTGAGTGCTCAAGAGAGACATGACTAGATGAACGATCTGTTTATATTCTGAAATGTAACATAATCATAAAAGAACGTGCTTTTAAAGAATATTTAATTCCATGAGCAATGCTATGCTATCATGCTAAATATCAATAGTATAATATAAACATATATACTGTGTGAATTCAACAAAGACCTCAGTCTCCTTACCTGTAAAATGCTATTAATTGGGGTACCTTTTGCCTTACGTCTTCTGTAAGTGTTCAGTGAAATAAGCCTTGTAAATTCTAGCCACTGTGCTTAAAACTCTAGGAGGGTCATGTACGTTAGCTATTGTCATTACATGTGACAGAACTCACACATGCACAGATATGGTGGGTCGGAGATGCAATGACAAATGTCAGTGACAAAGACACATCAGGGAGAAGACTTGCACCAGCTACATCTGAGAGGCAGATCTGGGATTTAATCTCACAGGGTCTGGTCAGGGGACTTTTGCTCTTAAATAGTGTGTTCTTAATTACCGTGTTAGTTACAATGGGTCCTTAAGTCACTGATCTCTATTTCACAAACAAAGAAATTGAGGTTCATAGATATTTCTATAGCGCTTTATGGAAATCAGACCAAATTATGTATGTTGTTTGTAAAGGGCCATTTTCTATTTCTCTAAAACTGCCTTCCTTTCCCCTTTGTCTCTTTAGGAGGCTTGATTTATCTTGGGGTTCCTGTAGCTTGACCCACTGTCCTGAGAGCAAATGACATTGAGTGTCTGCTGTAGGCCAGGCTGGATCATGACGAATTTCCATGTTCCCACACCACAAAGTGTTTGGAGCTGGGATCTTACATTTAAGGAAGAATCGCAAGTATAAGTCAAATTAAGTGACTTGAAAGACTGTCACACATTACAACACATTATAATCCAATTTCCTAATGGAAATTGTAGACGGGCTGCCATGAGAGATATTTAAATTTGAAGTGCTTAAAAGCCTAACTATATCTCAAATGCTGCCATTGCACATGGAAATGGGCTGCTGGGTTTTTCTCATCTCCCTGTAGTGGCAACCTGTGTGGTTTAATGAAACAGAATCAAGCTCCAAAGTCATGCTTAGGGTATGAGTAGATATGCCCTTCAATGCTCCCAGACAATACATCTTTGTTTGGGCTAAAGAAGTGTCCCAGGATGACTCTAAATTGGCCCTCCTCTCCCTGAAGAAAAAGAGGGTGGAGCCCTTTGCCTTCCCTATGGGAACCCCACTAAAATGGGTCTGCACAGCAGCATACACACAGTAGTAATCTAGAGGCACTGAGGGCTTTGTATTAGCAGCCCTGGGAAGAAAGTCTTTGGGAGAATGCTAATTACACAAGACAGCAAGTCATGACCCCTTCACCTCCTTAGACTCCCTGGTGCTCGTGAGTAGTGGAACTGCTCTAGCTATCCCTCCAGCTTCACCCAAGTGACCACAAGCCCACCCTGCCACCTTATCAGAGAAGGGAGCTGTATTACATGCCTGCTCTGAGCTCCTCTCATCCAGTGATCTTATTTCCCCCTTAATGGCAAAACAGATCTGCACTCCTGATAGAGAAAAATCATTTAGTCCCTGCAATCTAGTTGCAAGCTCAGCCAGCACTCCTACCCTGGAAACTGGACACCAGGAAAAGGAATTTTATATCAACTTAGAGCACAGGAAGATGTCTTGAAACCAGAATAAGAGAGCAGGAGAGAGGATCTTAGTAATTTTGTGATGGATGCTTGTCATGAGCAACATGGTAAGTTGTTGTTAAAGAAGATATTTTAAGATTTGAAAACTCTGTCTTAATGCAACTGAAGGTCATGTACTTTATTGTTATTGCAGGAGACACGCCAGAGGGCTCTGCTCATGAATGCATTTTCCACTATGGTCCAGGTACATGTTTACTGTTTCTTTCTCTGCCTTTAACTTTACTTCCATGAAGAAGAAAGTACAGTAGATTTCCCTCATGGCCTCAGAATCTTCAGAGGGATTGCTCAGGCGAACCAAGGACTAGATTCAGAATTCGGAGGTGGGTTAAAATCTCAACTGTTAAATAGTGGATAGTTATTTCACACTCACTGTTACAGATAAGATGTTTGTCCCCCGCCACCCCCTCTACCCCAAATACATATATTGAATCCTAATTGCCAGTACAATGGTATTTCAAGGTGGGGCCTTTGGGATGGTCATAAGTAGTGGAACCCTCATGAACAGAACCAGTGTGCTTACAAAAGAGACCCTATAGAGCTCCCTCCTCACTTCAGTCATGTCCTGTAATGTCACGTAAGGGGTAAGAGTACTCTATCAATCAGACAACTGGTGACTTGGTCTTGAAATTCCAGCCTCCAGAATTATGGCAAATAAATATTTGTCATTTAAGCCACCCAATCTATGGTATTTTTGTTACAGCAGCCTGAATGGCCCAAGTCACTATAGACCAGGTGTCAACTGCTTACCCTATTTAATATTTACAACTATCCTATTATTTGAGTTCAGAGAGACAAAGTAGCTTGCCCAAGGTCACAGAGACAGTAAGCAATGAATCAGTTTTCTAGCCCTAGTCAAGTTTTAGGAAAGGCAAATGTTCTTGAAGTGACCAATCATTGACAAATGAGTTGACAAATGATTCCTCAGGGGTTACCCTAGGTTAAGGTGGTCCACTCAAACAAAACCATCTCCAGTAAACAGTAGGGCCAGAGGGAGTTTAATCACCTCAACACTCTAACATTCCATCTTATCTGCCTGAATAAACCCTCCCCCCCACCCCTTGTTGGAATGTCTCCTCCTCTGGGATGCAGAGTGCCTACCTATGCAGCTCTACCTGGACAGTGTGGGAAGCCTGCTCACATCCCTGTCAGCTATGCAGCCTGCCCTGACTATCCTGGAGATAAGGGGCTGAAGTACTGGGCTGGAAGTTAGTTATGATTCTGCTTCTTACAATTTCAGTGACCCTAGACAGTCATTTGCCCTCTCTGGATCTCAGAATTTTCTCCGGAAAATAAGGAAGTGGGACTTGTTAAGCCTAACTTCCCATGAGTTCTAAATAATTCTGTAATTTTATTGCTTTTGAACTCAAAATATTTGTAACATAGACTTCAAATATACATTAGCTACTCCAACATCATTATTTCCCAATGTCTCAATTTTCCTCTATCTTATTTCTCTAAAATCACAAGGTACTTGTAGGCAGGATCTCTCTGAGATTCTCAATCTATACTTTTTGCTGTTCAGAGACTCACTGCCCACTGATAAGATTGTACATGATATAATTCCCTGCCTAGAAGCCCACCATCATTGTGCCACATAGCAGAACCAAAATCCTAGCATTCTAAAAAAAAAAAAGGGAGGAAACCAACTGTGATTTTTAAAACTCTTTACATTGTGCCTAGTGGAAGCAAAGCATTATCTAAGTAATACCCTTCACTTATTTACACTTTTTTTTAGATTTATTTTTATTTTTATAGAAGAACTGGGGTATAGGCCAGAGGCGTGGGAGGATGAGAGGATTCACCAGAGACAGAGCGGGGAGAACAGGCATATGGACGGAAATACACTGCTGAGGGGAGCAGCTGGCGAGAGAGGACAGGTCTGTTGCACCATGAGGGTATCTCCCCGGCCTGCCAGGAATTGAACCTGTGCTGCAGAGGCTGCAGACATCTCTATTACGCTGCACTCAACCTGCTGCCCCACCAGGGAGGCCCTTATTTACACTTTAATATCATAATCTGTAAGACTGAATCACAACAATAAAGCTAACAGGCATGTAATAAAAAGCACATTATCCCAATTTTTGGCAGTTTATTATTGTGGCTGAATTAGCACAAACATAATGAACTGGGTCATTTAATCAGATTAGACTTAAAATAAAATAATGTAAAATTTTAAAATGCCAATAGTTGGATTGTTGAAATGACCTGATAGCAGTCAATTATGTAGGAAAAAGGTAGATGCCATCAACTCTAGAAGCCATTGTCTGAACGTTAATGGGAAAGCCATGGAAAATAAACACATTACAGGACCTCTAAAGTCATTTTAAATTCTATGTGTATATTTAAGTGAAAAACAACCCAGGCCCTAAAATAATTAAACCCATCAATATGAACCACTTGGGTTTGAAAGGGACCAATATTTCTTACTCATAACAAATGAAATAACATGTGCTAGTTGGTTTATTGGCCGTCTGCTACTTGAATTCCAGGGTATTGTTAAAATGTTAATTTAACACCGAATATAATTATCGAGACTATAGAATGCCTAATCTAAGCCAAGGCATTCAACAATGGCTTTCTTTCTTACTCTAATTTTTTTCACTTTATAAACCAAAAATAACAAAAGTGATTTTAGACTTCTCTTTGACTTCCCTTCTTTTAGAGAAAAAGAGCATTAAATAGATGAAACATAAATTTGATAAAATGGAGCATAATGACATAATTCCCCACAGAATACCATGCTTCTCCCACTCGTGTGAAAGCTTTTCCTAGAGGTTCTATTTGAAGACTCTGATGGAAAGCTTGAAAGAACAGTGCAAACATATGAGAGTCAACATTAACCAGTCAGCCAGTAAATTCACCACATTTTCCCCCAAAACAAAGTCTACTGTGAAGTTACCCATTTCACACTTTTTAAGAGTGCAGTCTTATTAATTATAATAAAGTAAAAATCAAAATCAACAAGCAACTATAAACCAGAGACACACTGCGGGGGTTGGGGGGAGAAAGGGAGGGATTAGGGTCAAAATAAGGGGTGTGGGAATTGTATGGGAACTATAACCAAGATGAAAATGCATGCACTGTGCAAAAATGAAAAATGATGTAAAAAATATATAAAATTAAATTAAATTAAAAATAAAATTTAGGGCCTCCCCTGGTGGCGCAGCGGTTGAGCGCTGGGCTGCGAAGCTACCCACAGCATCTGCGGCACCGGTTTGATCCCCGGCCGCTGCGAGGGTCCCTGCTGCCGAGCCCGCTGCTCCCCTCAGCAGTGTACTTCGGTCCTTCTGCCTGTTCTGTTCCCGTTCTGGCTCTGGTGAATTCTCTCACCCTCCCACGCTTCTGACTGTACCCAGTGCTTGCATAAATAAATAAATCTTTAACAAATAAAAAATAATAAATAAATAAATAAAAAAAATAAAATTTGAAAAAAAGAAAAGCATGTGGACTTTTGATAGTCCACAAGATAGGATAGACAGTATCTCTACTCATTCATCTACCAGATTTTGGGTAGCAATCACCAAATGTACATAATGGGTCGCTTAGACAAAACTGCCATAAAAGTATAAAAGCAACTGTAAAAAACTGTATTAGTTCAAATATGCAAATAGATGACTTTATGTACATAAAATAAAGAAAATTAAAGGAGAATAGTAAAATGAAAAAAAAAAAAAAGAATGCAGTCTTGGGACACTCAGTGGCTACTGACTCTACTTCATGGCTGCCTCACATGCTCAGGGAGCTAACCTTACTACCCTGAGCAGGTCCATCCCATTTTATCCTTAGGAGAAAAAAAATGCTTGATTTGGTTACCTTTTGAAGATCCTATTTGCTGAAAACATAACACAATCCCCACGGGGAAAAGAAGCTCCAGCATGCTTCTGACACTGGTACCCTAATACAAGGTATTAGCTGCTTTGGGACATAAACCCAATGATTGGGTTTACAAAACCCCACCAGCTACACAAAAATTGTGGTTATTCTCCAATTCCCTCCAGTATTCAGAGAGTTGCTGAGCTAGTATTCTCATCTCCCTTACCATCACTGTCAAACCAACTTCAAACACCATCAACTCAGCTCAGGTCCTCTCTGCCCAACACCTCATCATTGTAGGGTTCCTTGACCTTCTCAAAGTAAATCTCACAGAATTGCACTCCCAATTCCATGTAGGGACAACACAGGGTTTACTCAAAAGTAGACAAACAGACTTTGAGATTTTTTTTTTTGAATACCTTTGGTCACCTTTTTTGAAGTACCTTTGGAAAGAGGATGCTTTAAGTTTCCAAAGGAGGATGCAAATTATAGTCCTGACTACCAGTTTACCAGCAAGCCCTTCCCTTTGGTGAAATCCAGCCAGGCACCAAATCTTGTATCTAAACCATTTTATATTCAAACCTCCTTCTTTATTCCCCCCCTTTTCCCAATTTCCCACCCTTTCCCTGGTTCTTTGACACACACTTCCAAGTATCCACATGTGTCTGGGATAAAAGTGGCTTTCGAGGACATGAGGATTTGCTCAAATTTCTTCCTTGAAGATCAATCTACATGCTTTACTGTTACCTTTACTTCTTCACTTTTCTGTCATTATACTTGCTCTCATCATTTTTGTTTAAACATTTTATCATACAAAATAAATTTAATGAATACACACACAGAGACAGATATACTCTCTCCTATAGACAATTCTGAAAGATGTCACATGAAATAGTCCCACAGACTGATCCTCAGAGGACCCCATGGTTTCTGAATCACGTAGTAGGGTTCACAGGTTGGGGGCCTGCACAGAGACTTGGTCACGAGGGCACCAAGTCTGGGGCTGGAATCCAGCCAACTCTCTGCAACCCAGGCCTCCCTTCCAGGCACAGGGGTCCTTACACGGGCAGGAAGGGCCACCTTTTGAAAAGCATGCACAATGTTAGCAGGATCACCACCAAAATAGAAATTTATCTCTACTCACAACCCCTTTACTTTTGCTACCCACATCTAATCATTTCCCAATTCCACGATGATTCCGTCTGCTTAAATTGGTGTGAAATGCAGCTGAAGATTTTTCTGAAGATTATACACACAGATCTCCTTTTTACCCACATGTTAATTCACACCAGCAGAGAACTTAATTGATTAGTGGACTCATTTCTTCTTTCACCCAGTAGGCATAGTTGTTTAAATACTCATTAACTGCCTCAGACTAGAACTCAAAACTGTTGAAATACTATCCTTAGGGCTGACCCACTAGGTTTCTGTCATAATTACAAGAACATCCTCACCACTAATGTCATAATTCTTTATATCTGTGTATGATTTTACACTTTATAAAGCTCTTTTGTGTATAGACTATCATACCATCTCATGTGGTTCATCTAAGCTATATATGTACTAGGGGCTGGATTAAGATGGAGTTTGACGATAGTTACTCATGACAGAAAGAAAAGGATAATAAAGGGGATACAGGAAAATAGGAGGTGGTCAGGAACCAAAGAACAAGGAAGAGAACGTCATACATACAGTGCTTAGACTGTGACGATGAGAAGTGGAAGCAGAACAGTAAAGGCATCTCCAAGGCCAGTGTTTCTGTTTCATTCTGCATTATCTGTGCACTAGGGTAGTTCTCCTTGTGACCATGTGCGTGCTGAGTGTCTTGACACCCTACTTCAGGGCAGCCATTCTTCTCTGTCCAAAGACACCCACCTGTCCTGATACTTTTGAGTAAGACATGGATGCCCAGGAACCTTGATCTGCACTGACGTGTACATGATAAGCTAATCCACCACATTCCATAAATGTTTATTGGCACCTACTACATGTCAGCACATTATAATCCTTCCATAAATTCGCAGAGTAAGTATTACCCTTCCTGCTTGCATTAGACTCCAGTTCCTATTCCATGAGGATGGTGAGACATTGATCGGAGATCACAGTATATAGGCAGTGGCCGACCTGGGAATCCACCAAGCCTCACTCTACAAATCTTTGCTTTTTGCTGAGTTGGAACACTCCACGCAATCTGGTGTCCAAAAACTATGTTTTGTTTTGTTTTTCAAAGATTCATTTTATTATTTTTATGCATATAAAAGCTGGGGTACAGGCCAGAGGTATGGTGGGGGGCGGTGAGAGGATTCACCAGAGACAGAGTGGGAAACAGAACAGGCAGACTGACTGAAATACACTGCTGAGGGGAGCAGCGGGCGAGGCAGGTGAGGCCTGAAGCGCCATGTGGGTTTCTCCCTGGCTGGGGATCGAACTTGCACTTGCAGTAGCTGCAGTTATCTTCATAGGTTGTGCCTTAACCCCTTGCGCCACCAGGGAGACCCGCAAAACTATGTTTTTTCAGAAGTGAAGAACAGACAGAGACATTTAAACCTAACCTTCAAAAATCATCATCTCTCACAAGATTCATGGAAAGCTAGCACTGTGTCTGTATTTCTCAATTCCTGGAGTCTTCATGTGAATGTTATTGTTCTGACCTCCTCTGTGTTACTGGAGGGGCACACTTGAACTGTTAAGTAGTAAGGTCCAAGTTTACTTTTCTAGATAACAGGCTTAAAAATGCTGGTTGCTTCTCCCGAAGGTAGGCACTGAGTTCTTGTGGGTTTGCTGTCCCCACTTTACTACTAGACAAGATAATTGTTCACTTGCCCACTAGAAAAGATAATTGTTCACTTGCCCACTAGCACACACGCCATATGTGTCCAATGTCTCAATTTTAGTTCATCAGCGAAGTATGAAATTATTTTTAAATGACATATCTTTCGATATTCAAATGAGAATCAATCTGGCAAGGAAAATTACATGATGCTAATTATTCTTTGTGCATATAAATCAGCTGTGAAATCATTTGAAACTCCTGTGTGTTTGGGTTCTTTATTGGCAGTGCAGAATAATTATCAACAAACCTCATTTAGCAAAAGTTCTTGTTACTCAGTGAGTGTGCAGCTCGGCATGCCCCTGGTATACAGAGTACCCAGTTCAGCTTGTGCCCACTAAATAGCACACCTGAAAATAGTAAGGGAGGGTTACCTACTTGGTGAATAATCAGAATTGTCTTTAAAGGGCAGAAGATATGAGAATCTGATTTGATTAAAGAGAGACAGAAAAGAAACCATCTGTAACAGCAGTTATTCCTAATCAAAAAAATTAAAAAATATATTTAGAAATCAGAAGCTACTTCTTATGATGGCGAATTGTGATTCTCTTCACAGGTGACCCTTTCCATTCAAGTGTGCTGCTCCCTCCCTCACACTTGCAGAATGAAATAGACCAGTCCAGGAAATAACTAGAGTGACAGCATCTTGCAAAGATAATTATTTGTTTTTTTATTGCTTTCAGGTGGCACTTCTGCACATTGCTGATTACAGTGGGGTTCTGAGACTAACAAACCAGTGAGAATCATTGGGCTAGGGATTTTCACTTCCCCTGAGAGGGAGACCTCTACTGTTTACATTCTCCAGGGATCTGGCACAACTGCTCAGCAAAGCCAGCATAACACCCTCTTCCTTTTTTTCCTTCTGTGCTACAGGGAGCATCTTTCCCCCATCCCCAAGCTGGAAGGCAAATCCAAATTTACCTCTTAGAAGAGTTGCTTTCTAAGAGACAACAGACTCCACTATCATTGGCTATGATGCATTTGGGGGATGGTAGATCTTGGATCTTGGAAGAACATTGCAGAGAATCAGATACGATTGATGAGCAGGGGCAGAGGGAGATGCCTCTGACAACTCCCCACCTCCCCACTGTGGAACTATCTCCTTCAGTGCCATGGGCATCTATGTCATGGACTCCCACCCTATAAACTCATTTCTGCTAAGGGGCTAGCTGAAAGACCACAGCAGACTTCTCTCTAAAATTGGGGTATTTCATTTGCAGCAGGGTATTTTGCCTTGACTTTCCTGACATCACACCTCTGAAGAGCTGGTGCTGTGTTCAAGTGACAGGCATTGTCCCATTGCCTGCCCAGGGAGGAAGTCCATCCACCTCACTAATAAAACAGGGCTGCCCAGGGAGGAAGTCCATCCACCTCACTAACAAAACAGTGCTGGGAATTTTATGGGGATTACACCTAAGAGGAGAAAGCAAACTGTATAAGAATGAATGATGATGTGCAGTGCATGGAGAGAAATAAATAGAAAAAAATTTTAAAAAAAGAGGCTGCTCTGCTCCATCTGGCAGAAGGAACTAGCCCCTCTCTTTCAAATCAATTTCCCCATCCCCAAAATCTTATAGAAGGCCAACAGAACTAGTTCTGCTTCTGAGGAGTGTCTTAGGAATCAAGGGGTGTATTTCTGAATGTGCAGCACATACATGCAGAACTGTCCCAGCCTCCCAGCAGGTATCTCTGTACACCCTTGATCTTCCTCAAATTGTGGGGCCCTTCTAGAACACTTGCCACAGGCTCATTACTGGCCTGTATCTCTCTCTCTCTCTCTCTCTCTCCATCAGACTGGGCCCTCCATGAGCAGACTGTGTAATTTTTTTTGCTAACTTTCACCCTTACTCAGATCAGAAAGATTGTGGGGTTTAGTAAATGAAAAGGCCAGGGAAGGGTTGCTGACTATGAAAATTGCACCTTGACTAAATTTAAAAAAACTTCAACATATCAGCATCTTGCAAGCAAGACTGGGTGCATAAAATTCCAACTGTGAATTGGGTTCAATCATCCAAAGCCCCACCCAGATGGCCATCATAATGCAGCAAAAGATGAAAGAGGAAGGATAAAAGAGACTCATACTTATCTTCTTAGAGCATAGGACTTCCAATGACAGGCTCTGTTAAGAGTAGATTTGATGAATTTAGATTTACTGGCCTGCAGCTATGGGGAGAGAGGACTGAAGTTTTGTCAACTTCTAAGTCCAACCTGCAACCTATGAGGAATAGCCCCAGAGAATATTGTTATTCACTCATTTAAAGCAATAGGAGAACAGCCAAGGGATATCAAAGAAATGAAATGGCAGACCTTATGTAAATGTGCACTGCTTTTTGTGGCACCATGTCACCTGAAGTACAGAAAGTCCTAAAAACCAAAGTGTCCCCGTAGTAAGAAAGTAACCTGATTCCAAAGAAACTCGGTGTTCTTGTTAGAGCCAGTAGAAATAGTGAAACGGTAAAAATAAACCACATGAGGGTAAGTAAAATATTTGCTGAGAAACATTTAGCTTGAGATAATCACCACCAAAACTAAAATATTGTATCTATACCTACTAAAAACGTTTAAATTGAGGCCTTGTCCCCAAATCCCATCTCTACTCCCATGGCCAAGAGTGTAGAAATGAGAAAAATGAAACTTTAAAATCCACACAGAAGGGATTAAAATAAAGAGCTACAAAATTATTTAAAAGAAAGTGAATGGGCCATAGGGCAGCGAAGCAAGTCTTTAACCTGAAGGAGGATGTTCATATTCCAGAAATGAAACATGTCTTCTTTAAAACAGAGTGGATCATCCATGGAAGCAAGGAAAGTTGCAGAGGTGGAAGCTGGCAGCACCTTCCAGCATTGTTCAGGGCAGGGGGCAGCCAGCTGACAGCTGGGGGCTGGAAGGAGCTACAGTCCAGTTGGCAATCGCCTCTCCATCCTGGGAGGTAGGAGGAGTACTCCATCAGGCTAGTGGGGCCTGTACTTACTACCAATCCCAATCGTTAAACTACCTCCACTGCAAGCAACCTTCTGACGATTTGTTTTCCTCTCTGGTGGTTCTGTAAGTGAGAGAAGCTGCTGGTGGACAGACACACGTATCTGTTCCACCTGCCAGTTCTATTTCTTATTATCAATTAATAATTAGGTATTGGGGTCTAGATATTATCTCCTGTAAGCTTTGTGATTCAGAGTCCCAGAGTTTGTTCTGGGACCATGTCAAAGAGGAAATTTCTTCCCCCAGGGGCAGCCAAGCAGTGGCAAGTCATTCTAGTTGATAGTCTGATATTGCTCATACAACTTTCTTGCTAAGACCTCCATGCAAATATTCTAAAACAACACATAACAAAGACATTTTCATCTATTTGATGTGTAAAGAAAATGCCCAGTACTAAAGTAATAGCAGGCTCTGTGTTGTTCACCCGGACACCACACTCTCTCTGAGAGACACCCCACAGCATCAGATCCTGTCTATATAGAGGATGGCAAGTACCCCAAAGTTAACATATGAAAACAGAATTATCCCCACCCTCTCAGAGGGCTTCTGTTCCTCTCCTACTGCTTAACGTAGAGAAGGGCACCTATGATTTTAAGACCCAAGTAACCATCTGTATTCATTTGCTAGGGTTGCTGGGACAAAGTGTTACAAACTTAAAGGTTTAGACAATAGAAATGTGCTGTTTTACATTCTGGAGGTTATCAGGTCAGGAATATGGTGTAGGCAGACTTGGTTCCTTCTGGGACCTGTGAGGTAAGGATCTAGCTAAGCCTCTATCCTTAGTTTAGGTGAGATTATCTTTTCCCTATATTTTCACAGGTCTTCCCCTCTATGTCTGTGTCCAAATCCTTCCTTCCATAAGGACAATGGGGGCTACAATGTCAATGTATGAATTTGGGGGAAACACAATGCAACCCTTAAGAAAATCCCAATCCCCTCCCTCAGCCCCCACATCAAGTCACCACCAAGCCCTGCTATTCTGAGCATCTATTTCTATCACTGCCTCTTCTAGGCCTGCTGGTCCACTTCATTGCTCTCGTGCTCCTCCCAGCCCAGACCCTAAACTGTTCTTCACTCAACTGAGAGGTCTTTCTCTAAAGCTCTTGCCCTGAAAGCACTTCAGTGGTGCTCCCTGAGACTTTATCCTGATCCTTATCCTTATCCTTATCCCTGATCCTTATCCCAGGATCAGGACCTGGGATAAGACCCTCTGAAGGCCTTTTGAGGCCTTCAACACATACCCACACTCACTGCTTGATCACTCCTTACTGAAATTTGAGTACTACACACCAGCAAGAATGATCTACTTCCAACTCCCTGGAGGTGCCAAGTAAAACTCAAAACTAAAAATCTGATTGCCCCAAAACTCCCATGTAGCAACAGAACTGAAAGCTCATACAATCTAGCTAGCCTCTCCTCTATCCATGGGGTCATCCTGCTCCATATCAAAACTTCAATTGTCCTATGAGCTAGAAAAGTTGAGTTCATGCCCTTTGAGAATTGATGGAAAATCCAATTTGCTTCATTCCATCCCCATCTACAGAAACAGGCTGATCTAATTGTCAAAGAAGGCTCAAATCTGAGCTCAGAAAAGCTTCCTGCACATACGGTTGCTGTGGATCTTCCCAACGACAGCACTGTGCATACGCATCCTGCACAGAGCACAAGCAAAAGTATGTGTTTCTCCTACAATCTACAGATGTTCATTACAGCTGCTCAATTCATAAATGAGAAGTGTGAGACTCTCTCCTCCCAGGCATCATAGGAAAAAACATCCAATTTGATGACATTTTTGCCCATGGCTGTCATCATGAGAAATGGTTAAAAACTTGGCATCAGGACACTGTAGACCTGGGTATAAAGCTCAACTTTATCAACTCCAAGCTGTGTGTCCCTAAGCAAATTTCATTAACCATTCTATCTCTCAGTCTCCTTGTTTGTAAAACAGGAATAAAAATAGGTTCTAAATCACAAAATTATTGTGAAGGTCACAAAAACAATGCAAACAAAGGTAGGCGCTCAAGAAATATTAGTTATTATTGCTCATTTTTGTTGTGGCTGTTACAATTGCTACTTGTTAGAACTATCAAGTTCTATATGGGCTCTCCTAAGTCCATTTAATAATTTTCAATTGCACAGACATAACAATAGAGTAGAAAAAATAGATTTTATGATTGCAAGAGATCTGTATTCCAAGCCAGTTCTGACACATAATAGTTGTGTGACCCTTTGCCATTATCTTAACCCCTAAGAGACACAGTTGCCTTATCTGTGAAATGGGGATAGTACCTACTCATGGGGTTATTGTGAATGAAAGGTAATGTGTACAAAAGCCATTGGCACAAAGAGAGTAAGTACTCATTAAATGGTTTGGCTCTGACTCATTCTACTACCTCCACCAAGGCATTAAAAATAAGTGTCCTCAAAACCATCTGAATTTATGACATTCCCCTCACATAAAACATAGTCATTCTGGGCACTTCTGTGCTCTTAGTTCAGTATAGGATGCAAGAGCTGTGTAAGTTCACAAGAAAAGGAACAATCCAGAAAGGCATCAAAACAAGTGAGCCAAAAGAGATGACAGGCTTTGCTGCCTTATAGGAGAACCCACGCAGCACAGATGCAAAGAGATGCAAAGGCAGCAGTGGTTTGGCCACATGGCCATGCAGGTGATAGGGTCTGCAATCTGGAGAGACAAAGTCCAGAATCAGAAACTGTTTCAGGTTTTAATTCAATATTTAAAAGCAGGAAAGATGTTTCTGAAAGTGAGTCTGCAATAATAAATCCTTGTGACATGGTGAAAGGTTCTAAATAGGCAACGTCTTGCCATTGCTGAGAATTCAAACATCTCTGATTTGCTGCCATGCCAAGATAAGGGAGAAGAAAGAAATCCCAAGTAGAAGGCAGAGAAAACTACCATATTTCCTCCGGAGACGCAGCACAGGGCACTTCCCTCCCACGGTGCTGGGAAGCAGACAAGCAGATAAATGAAATGCATCTTTCTTGTCTGAACTCTTGACATCGCATCTCTGAAGATAAGTGTCTTGCCTATTGATTGCCTATTTGCTAGGACTTCAGGGAAGGGGGAAAAAAATTCAGTACTGGTTGAATCAACCACTGCAACCTGATGTTTCTGGACTGGTTTGTGTCAGTCCCTGGTGAAAAATGTAAGTTCTGAGGCAGCCCATCCCACAGATCAAAACAGCAGAGATTGATTTTCTTATAGTCCACATAAAACTCTTATCAGAGACTGCTTCTCCTCGGTGAGTCCTCTGGACCCCTCAAAGGGAACTCCACTTTGATGTGAATTAGCCACATGGGTGTTCGCAGAGGCAGCAACAGGCACTTCTTGCACAAGTATGTTCAGATTTGCTGTTCCCTAGCAGAGCTGCAGGGAGCTGGGCTCCGGCATTCAGAAGGCACTTTCAGTGTCAAAGCAGGTCTTGTGCGGTCTTTTTTTTTTTTTTTTTAAGATTTATTTATTTATTTATTTATTTATTTATTTATACACACACTGGGTAGTCAGAAGCTCAGGAGGGTGAGAGAATTCACCAGAGCCAGAGCGGAGAGCAGAACAGGCAGACTGACGAAGTACACTGCTGAGGGGAGCAGCGGGTAGCAGGAGAGGTCTGTGCGCCATGCGGGACCCTCGCCCAGCGGCCGGGGATCGAACTGGCACTGCAGAGGCTGCAGGCAGCTTTGCAACCCAGCACTCAACTGCTGCACCACCGGGGAGGTCCTTGAGCAGTCTTGACAATGGAATGTGCACCATACTCAAAAGGGACCTGGACTTGTCCTAGAAACAGAGCTCAGTAAATAGTGTGAGCTTAATGCTAAAAGCCAACGTCTTATTAAGATAGTTGAAACTTTTAGCCAAGAGCAGCTGGGGCATCATCTCTCTGCTGGGTGTTCAGATAACCTCTAACTTTATGACCAAATTCTGAAAACTTCATGGCCCCACATCTACTGGCAGTCACGGCTCTATGTTAATCATGGCCTTCATTGTCTCATGCAGGATCTGTGGATCACAGGGAATTTTTAGTGTTGCTCTAAACCAAGCTCAGGCTTTAAAGCATTTATCTTTATCACCTGTAATTCCGTAGCTTTTGTTATTTTTTTATTTGCTGCTGCATAGATACACACAGAAATGGAAGGTTCGATGGCTAACTCTCTGCCAGTTAGCAGTAAGTCCACTAGTAGTCCCTGGTTCTCATTTTGGTGATATTTTCTGAATCTGTGCTGCTTCAATGAGAGAACTTTCTGGGAAACCTAAGCTATCGTTTGGCAGCAAATCCCTTCTTCCCAGGCATACCCACCTCAGCATTGCTAGGAAGCGCTTTGCTTTTGAATTACTTCTTGTCACACACTGTGATAAATCCTCCACACCAGTGTTAACACTGGTCCATTTGTTGCTTCTTTGGAGTTTTTGTTATTGAAGGTTTGTTAGCCTGTCAATGCGGGCATTACAGAATCATGCCACGGGTCTTTTTGGGGATCTTCCTACAAATAATTCTCTAGTCATCCCAAAAGTGCTGTGCTGTTGCCAAGTTCACAGAAAAAAAAATAGAGAATCCCCCAGCACGTCAGGATAGCTTCTGTCCATGGGACTGTTTGCTGGTTTTGCCATCTGGCAGGCAAAGGAAATAATTAGGATGACTTTCTAAGCACTGGGCAGAATAAGCACCATCATAATCCTCATTCCAAATTATACTCACCTATGACTCTCCTAAGAATCAGGCACCAAACCAATCACTGACATTGAAAGAAGCAAAAACCCAGGTCAAAAGAAAGAGTATTTGAGTCTCACTAAATCCTGTAACAGGAATTTAGCAAAACCAGAAAGAAGGGGAAACAGAAACACCTTCTGCTAGGCTCATGTTTGACTACCCTCCCTGGAGTCTCTGAGTCTTTCTTTCATATTCTTTAGGATTTTTTTAAAGGAATGCTCTTCTTGCTGCTTTGTCTTTAATCTGATAGTAAAGAAGAGCAAAGTAAAATCCTTTTCCTTTTTCCTGTTCCATTCCTCAGTTTCATCCCTATTCATAAATTTTTAGGGGAACTTTTTCCCCCAGGGAAGAAGACCCTATTAGAAATCCAGTAATACAGTCTGGATTTCTCAGCAACATGGATGAGTGTTGCTGATGACAATCCAAGCAAGCATTTATGACAACTCAAGCAAAGAAAACAGTATTGGAAGGATGTGGGGGAACACATTGACCGTAGAGGAAGACAAAGAAGGAGCAAGGGTCAGGGACATAAGTGGCAGAGAAGAAGCCCCTCCCTCAATTGGTTAGTTAAGGCCCTGAAACCTGGACCACCTCTAATGACCGTTAGCTGCTCCTGCACGGAAGTGCTGGCTCTCAGAAGCAGAGATGGCACCATCCACCCATCAGCTGGGTCTGAGTGGCAGGCCTGCACCCAGCTGCCAGAGGGCAGGGAGGGTAAATATCTAGTCTTGCTCAGTTTCCATCCCAGGCAGAGGGACATCTCCAAAGTGGGTGGGAGAGTTCCACAAATAGACAATGGAGTTTAGATGATGGCCAACCAATAAATAAATGGGTAAACAATCCAAAAGGCGAACACTCAGAACAGGTGAGACTTAATAAGGACAACTAAAGTTTCAAGGAGAATCCATCTTAATCCTGTGTGACCCTGGTCAACTGATTTGGTGAACTGATTTATTCAACTAATCAACTCATCTGTAAAGTATAAATAATAAAGTCTGTATTTCAGGAGTTACTATGAGAACCGAATGACTGCTGTGGGCAAGGAAGGTTCAGGCTCACAGGACACCCTCTAAGGAGCCTCATAGAAGTCCTCCAAAACTGACCCCTGGGGAATCAGGAATTGGGGCATTTATCTACTGACTCAATTCCCTTATAGCTGAAGCTTGTGTTGAGGTGTTAAACTTTGCTGCTTGAAGTTCAAGAGGTATCTGGGGAAATTTTGGAGGAGGAAATAGAGAAACCAGTGGTCTGTGCTTGAGATGAGTTTCAACAGCACCACGTAGGTGCTGTTCCCACAGCTGCACTGAGCCAAATGAGAAACCAGGACATGACATGCGCTGGCCAAGCATTGCGGAGATTCGAGAATGTGGGATTTGGGGGCAAATGGCATGTAATAAGTAGGTCTCTGTGATTATACTTCTTAGGCTGACTCATTTTTAAGAGGCAAATCACAGTCTTGGGGGGGTAGAGCGAGAGGAGGGGGAGAGAGGGGAAGGGAGAGAGAAAGAGAGCGAGACAGGGAGAGAGAGAGAGAAAGAAAGAGAGAGAATATAATCCCAGTCATTTATGCATGGGGTTGTTGCTAGGATCAAAGAGGATAATGTGAGGAACTATGAAGTGTCAGGCAAATGCTATTCATTATGTGGGCCACTTAAGGTTCCTTCTGGGAATCCATTATTTACTCTGAATCTATGAGCACTAGATACTGTGAGCTGCTAAGGTTACTGGTGATGGTCGTCCTTCTGACACTTCTCCTAGCAGCGGGGCAGACATGGCCTTGGTTTCGTTTGATTGAGGTCCCATTTGTTCCCTTCTCCACTCATGTCCTTCCAGGATTCTGTAACAGGTCAGAGCCGTTGACACCGGCTGCCTTTCAGCTGTGTCTCCAGCAGGGCAGGCAGGGAGTAAACACAGCTCCCCACATTCAAATAGTGCTCACTGCTCCCTTCTGCAGTTCTGCCTAAGAACTTCTTTACCAGGGCCTCCCTCGTGGCGCAAGGGGTTAAGCATACCACTGTGAAGCTATCCCCCTGCTGGCCAGGGAGCTGCCCACATGGCTCAGCAGACCTCTCCTGTCTCACCCGCTGCTCCCCTCAGCAGTGTATTTCAGTCAGTCTGCCTGTTCTGCTCCCCTCTCTGTCTCTGGGAAATTTCCTCCTCTGGGAAATCACAACACATGTTCTCTGGCCCATCACTTCTCCAAGGGGCCTTTAAATATGTTTCTTTTCCCCTTTCTTCTTTTGAACAAGATGTACTCTTTCCTCCATGGATTTATTTCTATTCTTTCCTCCTCGTGACCTATACAATTGTCTTCTAAGTGCAGTTCTGATACTGCGAACATAGGAAGGCAGGTATGACATTTCACCCTGGAGCTACTGTCATTTTAATTATCAGGCACATTCACGGAAAAGTGTCCTGCAGATGCCGCCTTTTCTTCCATGCGTGGTAACATAGCTGGACCATTGAAGAGTTGAAACCTCTGAATCCAGGACACTGCTTAGGTTGTGTGACATGACCAGGATTAATACACTTATGAACCTCCTTAATTTGCACTAATTAAAAATGGTTTTTAGTTGGTTTTAAAAAATCTTGGGCCTCCCTAGTGGCGCAGGCAGTTGAGCACCGCACCGTGAAGCTGTCCGCAGCTTCTGCAGCACGGGTTCGATCCAGGCCAGCTGGTGAGCATCCCACATGGTGAGCAGACCTCTCCTGTCTCACCCGCTGCTCCTCTCAGCAGTGTATTTCGTCAGTCTGCCTGTTCTGTTCCCCACTGCCTCTGGTGAATCCTCTCACCCTCCCACGCATCTGGCCTGTACCCAAGTTCTTATATAAAAATAAGTAAATCTTTTAAAAAATCTTGATGAGAATTATATCTTAAACACTAGGCAAAGCAGGGTGCAGTTAGGCAAGTTTGTAGAGGTGTACAACCTAACTACTCAAATCACATGGACCCAGCCCTTGGGATGGTACAGAGAGGCCAGCAATAAACAAAAGACACTGCTCCAGGCATTTGCTCCAAGTGTGGGTGTGATTTTTGGAAACACCAATCTGGGCTCTGGTTGCGTTGAGCTAATCTGTTCAATGAACAGTGAAAATATTTCATGCTAGAAGAAATGGAGCAACTTCTCAAGAGCAAACAGTCTTGTGGCAGGGAGGGCTTGCACCATGAGATGGTCACTGTAAACCAGCTCATATTGATCCAGAGAACACTGGATCGGTGGGCTCACTGGGCTGTATATTGATGATACATGGCACACAGCTAACTGTTACTAGTTACAATTCCAGGCTGTCAGAGCAATGACATCATCATTATTTCTGCTCCATTTTATCATCCCTTCCACACCTCCCCCAATAGAGGCAGGATGGCCACACACACATCTAATACTGTCATACAGCTAAAAGACTGAATTAGGAGCTTAGGTGAGAAAACACACAGGTAGAGAAGAGATACCAGTTCATGTCAACTATTTAAGATTTCCCAGATCTTCTCAAAGCTTTCCTTTCCCAGTGTGTTCATGACATTTCTATCATGTGACACACTCAATATATGTGTCAGGCCCTTTCCCTAAACAAGACGGCTGGTGTATGATGATAAATAGTGCCATGATCAGCAGTGATTCCCAGCCTCGCATGCTGGCAAAGGTCGCCTAGCAACTGTTGTTAGGGGCAACACAGGCATGTTTAGTTTAATTCAGTGCAACAGGACAGCTTTGGTCTCCTGATGGAGGTTCAAGTTTATGCCCTGGAGATTAGGACTCCCTTCACAAATCCACACTAGTTATAACCCCCCCACCCTTGGCACTTGCATGAGGTTTAACTGTTATTACTAAATTTACCCATTTAACAAGATCAAAATGGTCATTCTGAGCAGATCACACCTTCCACAGGCAGTAGGAAAAGGTTTATATCTGATTTTTACAACGAGGTAATAGCTTGGCCTCATTCCCTTCCCTACTTAATATTCACAACATTCCCTTCAAAATGGTCTCCAAACTATGAAGCCTGGCATAAAAATAAAAAGTAAAAACAGAGGAAAAAAGTCCTTTATTAAGCCCCTGCTGGGATGCTTTTCTCTTTAATGCACTTCAAAAAAAAAAAATCCTAACAATTTTACATTCAGATGCATCAACAAAACCAGCTGAAAAATGCCTGCGTTTGTGGATTACACCACCCCCTACTGATTGATCCTCTTAATGGCTCAGCATTTTGCAAATGAAGATGCAGTTACCCCAGTTCTGTTGGCTATTAATTCAGTGTATATAGGTTTCTGCTGATTTAATGAGAGTCAAATATCTTCCACCAGTGCTTTCAAGGTATATAATAAAATAGCCTATGTTAAAAATAGGCCATAATACCCAACCAATGTAAAATTTAATCTCCTGACACCATATTTATAAAGAGCCAGTCAGTTCCCATTCAGAGAAAGAATGTATCTTAAAGAAGCTCAGCTTTGACTTAAGTTCATTATATTAAAGAACTCATAATAAGTCCATTGAAACTCAACCTGTTATTTGAAATTAGCTATAAGGGCTTATTGCTATCGTCAGCATTTTTAGGATAACCTTGCATTTAGGTGAGGCTGATTATTCAACAATAATTAAGATTCCTATTTAGCATAAAATGGATTTCAAGTATGAGTTTATTTTTAATTTAGCTAAAAAATGGTCTTCCAGTCTTAAAGAGCAGGGCTACAAGGGCTTGCAGGCTACCGCTGACTTCAGACATGTGTTTTGAGAGTCGTATTATTTACATTCAAATTACCTTATTAGCCAGCATGAAATTTCAAAATGTTTTTAATTCCCTTCTATAGTGTGTTGGAGGGGATTTGTTTCTCCTTTCTAAAAAAAGTTAACTGAGAATCAAGAGGAGGTGGTGTCAAGAACAGAGGTTGCAAAGATAAGGGAATATGAGATAAGGTTAGAAAAGTTTAGGTTAGACTAAGTAAGGTAAGGTCAGATAAGAGAATGAAGGGTAGATTCAGTAAGAGAAGGTTAGATAAAGGAAGAGAGGTAAAGAGGAGGGAAGGAGAGGGTGTGCATGTGCATCTGTACCTGGAAGGATGGAAAAGGTGACTTCCTAAAGACCCATGTAGGGGAGGATTTGGGAAGAACAAGGTGATAGCTAGAAGATCTTTTGTTCTCCTAAACTCATGTCACTACCAAGCTGCTTTTCTTGGATGCTCAGCACACAGCGGGGAGGGGACGGTTGTTTTCTAAGACCACACTGGGGAAAAGTCAGAGGACAGAAGTGGGCATGGTTAGAGGTGGGAGGGCATGCTGCTGTCATCGCTACACCACTCCTCAGAGCCTTTGGGCCGCTCCTCATAGGCTAAGCACACAATCTTGGAAATTAAAGCCCCCTCAGGTTTGGAACCTAAGAGATGGGCAAAAAGTCACCATTTCAAACATGGAAAGGGATATATCATATTGAGAAAAATGGGGACTAATCCTATGGAATTTTTATTCCATTTGGAGTCAAGGAGAGTGGGACAGCGAGGAGAATGCCTGCAGCTCAGGTACATTCCCCGTGTTCTAAAACAGCAGCACGTAGCCAGATATGTCAAGTACACCTAAACAGATGCTAACTAAATATCAAATGCGTTCCTCAAATTAACTGTATTCCCACAAATCTCTAAGGGGCTCCATTTCTATATTAGTTTCTGCAGATATTTCTTACATATTGTTGCTAAAGATGTTGGAGAAACTCAGTGATAGAAATCCCCCTGGTATAGGTGGTATATTAATAGTAATAAAAAAATGACAAAGTCCAATAAAGATATACAAAGGCTAACTTCCACCTGCCCGTGTTCTTTGTGAGGATGTAAAGTATAACCTCTGCCTCTAGCACATGTCCTATGAACAAAATTACAAAGTAAAACAAGAATAAGGAAGCAATAAATACCAAATTAAGTTGTGAGAGATGGGATGCATGGGGACCCTGCCCTTGGTGCAAAAATGTGAAACAAGCAACTAATACACACTCTTCAGGGGGAGGTCTGCCCGGGAGTAAAGAGCAAAAGGACACTGGGGGTGGGAATGGAAACTGGGGCAATGGAAAACATATGGAAATTCCTCAAGCAATTTAAACAGAATTACCAAAAGGTGTAGCAATTCTACTTGTGGGTGCATATCCCAAAGAATTGCAAGAAAGAATTTCAAGAGATATTCGTGCACCCGGGTTCCTATCAGCATTATTTGTGATAGCCGAAAGGTGGAAGCAAGCCAAGTTTCCACTGACAAATTAAAGTGGTATATGTGATGTACAGCATGTAGTAAATCCCTACAATGGAATATTATTCAGCTTTGAAAAGGAAGGTAATTCTGACACATATTGCAGCATTTGTGAACCTTGAAGACATCATGCTAAGTTTATAAGTCAGTTGCCAAAGCACAAATATTCTGATTGCACTTGGATGAGGTACCAAGAGTAGTGCAATGCACAGACAGGAAGCAGAATGGAGGCTGCCAGGGGTTGGGGCAGGGGAAGCTCACCCACAGACATTGCACAACCAGAGTAAGTCCCAGCCTGAGCAGAGAGCAAAATCCTGAGCCTTTTGGGCACAGAGGTCAGGATCCGTGGCAGTGGAGGAGGGGGAAGGGAGGGAGGGAGGAGGGTCAGCTCAGGGAGAGAGTGTGGGGCTCCTGTCTGGCATCTGATTCATTAGCCAAGCACAGCTCTGAGACATGGCAGGAGATCTTGTTGTGTGTGAAACAGAGATGAAAGTGATATCTACCTGGAGGGATTAATGAGTGGAGAAAATCACGTCCTGCATATAAAACACCCAGGGAGTAAGTAGAAGAGGGACAGCTAGCGTCCATCTTGACAGCATTTTAAGAGAACACAACAGATTTCAGAAAGTGCTTTCTGGAAGCTGTTAGAGCCCTGTTAGGAATTGGATTATGATTCTTCCTTCCCAATTCATTTGCTGAAGATCTAACCCCCAGCAACCCAAATGTGGTATTTTGGAGATAGGGTCTTTAAGGAGGAATTAAATTAAATGAGATCATTGAGGTGCTACAATCCCAGATCCCTGGTGTCTTAATTGGAAAAGCAAATCTGGACACAGACACACAGAAAGAAGATTCTATGAGGACACAGGAAGAAAGGCATTTACGAGCCCAGAGAGAGGCCTCAGAAGAAACCAACCCTGCTAACACCTTGATCTCACTCTTTTGGCCTCTGAAACTGTGAGGAAATAAATAGTGCCATGGCCTGTGGCTCTTTGTCATGACAATCCTAGTCCCCATGGGTTACTGCTGACCAGAGCAGCTCTGAAAACAGTCGTTAGATACTGTGGTAGAAAACCACAGCTGGCTTTACCAAAACTTCAAGTAGGACACAGCAGCACATCAACCAGAGAGAAGGCCTCTTGTTCATCTGCCTCTGCCATAAACATCCTGTGACTAGATGCAATAGAGGTTTCAAGGTTTCATGACATAGTACTGCAAGAGGCTTTTGTAGGGGCACCCCCAGATCAGCTCCCTACTCTCCAAAGATGAATGTAACCCCAGCTTAACGAGTAAATTTCTGGAGAAGGAGTTTGCCAATGCTTGGTTCAATGTTGAATCTTAAAAGTTTTCTCAGCTCGGGAAAACTGGGTCGCTACATGCAAAAGAATGAAGCTTGACCACCACCTCACACCATACACAAAAATCAACTCAAAATGGATTAAAGAACTAGACATAAGACCTGAAACCATAAAATATATAGAAGGAAATATAGGCGAAACACTACGTGATTTGCACATCAAAGACATCTTTACAGACACATCACCCAAAGCAGTGATACTGAAGGCAAAGATAAACAGCTGGGACTACATCAAATTAAAGAGCTTTTGCACAGCAAAAGAGACAATAACAAAAACAAAGAGAAACCCCACCAACTGGGAGAACATTTTTGCACCCAACACTAATGATAAAGGACTGATCACAAAAATCTGCAAAGAGCTGATGAGACTCAACAACAACAAAGAAAATAATCCAGTCAAAAAATGGGCAGAAGAGCTTAAAAGAAACTTCTCTGAAGAGGAAATGCAAATGGCCAACAGGCATATGAAAAAATGTTCAACATCACTTGTCATCAGGGAAATGCAAATCAAAACTACCATGAGATACCATCTTACACCAGTGAGAATGGCACATATTAAAAAAACTAGCAACAACAAATGTTGGCGAGGGTGTGGAGAAAAAGGAACTCTTCTGCACTGTTGGTGGGAGTGCAAACTGGTCCAACCACTGTGGAAAGCTGTATGGAGATTTCTGGACCTACTAAACATAGAGCTTCCATATGATCCAGCAATTCCACTCCTAGGTATTTACCCAAAGGACACAGAAACATCAATTCCAAAGAGTACCTGCACCCCTATGTTTATAGCAGCACTGTTTACAATAGCTAAGCTTTGGAAACAACCCAAATGCCCAAAAATAGATGACTGGATCAAGAAGATGTGGTACATATATACCATGGAATATTACTCAGCATTCAAAAAAGATAAACACATGCAATTTGCAGCAACATGGATGGCGCTGGAAGGGATCATGCTCAGCGAAATAAGCCAAAAAGAAAAAGAAAAATACCGGATGGTCTCACTCATAGCAGGAATCTAGAAAACTTAAATAAGGGACCAGGAAAATGAATAACTATAAGAAAGTGAAAATCAAAATCAACAAAAAACTATGAACCAGAGACACTTTTAGGGGGGCGGGGGTGGGAGGGGAGGGATTGGGGTCAGAATGGGGGGGCTGCAATTGTATGGGGAATATAACAATAAAATTTATTTTAAAAAATAAATAAATAAATAAATAAAAACAAAACAAAACAAAAAAAAAAAAGTTTTCTCAGCTCTAAGATGTAGGTCTTCAATTTAACAGTGTTACAGAGAAATGGAGGCAGTCAATTTATGAAGAAACTTTCTATCACAGCCAAATGCAAAACCTAGTGTGAGTGTTAAAGGGCAGAGTGAGAGGCACCCAGAACTCCCAATCCTGCTCGTTCTCCTGCCATTCCTCGTACCAAGACAAAACATATTCTAATGTGTAAGACCTTTAATGGAAAGGAACTTTAACACAATTAGTGTGTAATACAGAAAAGACAAAGTATAAAGTTTCCAAATGACGCCCCAGAAGTCATCTGTCTCCTCATGGGTAAATGCCCAGCCAAATGGTGTTGGCCCCAAAGCAGGACCTCTGAGGCCCAAAAGCCTGCCACAAGTCTAAGGCACCTCCTGATGGAGACCCATAGAAAAGGGTCAGAAGTGGCCAGACAAGTCTGAAAGGAAAATAAGAAAATCAAAATCAAGATGCCATTATTAACCTTCCCACAGGTCACTCACTCACATCTGTTTCAACCAGTCTAGGACCAAGAAGCAAGTGCAGCTTTTTCACATGTCTCTCTGCTCCATGGGCCTCCTCCAGGTCTCCTTCTGGCTCCCCATCTTCCTTCCTTCCTTTCTCTGGTCTCCTCTCCAGCTTCTCCTCCCTGCTCAGCTCCACCCTCCCTTGGGGGCTGGGGGGCAGGGAACCTGGACCCTCCCTTTCTCCAGCAGACCACCCTGTCACCTGATTAAAAAGTGCTAGTTCAGAAATAACTAAGAAAACACACAGAGACTCACAAACACACGCCTTTAGCCTATGATAAAACCAGCTGTCAGGAGTTAAGTTACTTTGCCAACCAAGCCTGCTAGGAAAAATGTTGAACACCAATGACAGTAGGGTACCAAGTCAGAGTAGGCGGTAAGGACCCCCTTCTAAGGCAATAGGGAAGAGAGAACATGTAGTGACAACAAAGGATAAAATACTTGCTGGAGAAGAAAACTTATTGCAATGGCAGGAAACGGTAGGCAGGAAGGGAAGAAGGAGTCAGGTGCAGAGAGGGTGTTTAAGGGACCCAGACCAGGAGGAAGCAAATACCACAGTCAGAATTGGCTCGTCCTCAGGTGTATATCAGGCTCTAGAAAACCTTTCTTCAAAGGCGGCCTTTCAAATATCTAGATGGAAATGGCTGTCCTGCCGCTCTTGCTAGCGTGTGTCCCAAAGTGAGCTGGGGTGCAATATAAGCAGATCTCCTCTGACATCCACATGTGTAAGCTGTGGGGCACATGGAGGGTCTAGTGACACAGATACCAGCAGGGGACGTGATGGCCTCCCCAGAGTGACCCTGCATTCTTCCGGTGGAAGCCAGTGTGCTACCCAGGAGAGCGTCAGAGAGACAGCCAGTTTTCTCCCAAGAGGTTACCCCTGCTGAGCATTTGCACCAGAAAATCTGGTTTCAGGCCTCAGGCCCTGGGGTATAGACATTTACATGATGCCCAAAACAATGGCAAATTGAAAATTCAGCTCAGAGTGCCTGTCAAAAGAGATAAGATCATATTAAAATTCCTGCCATTTCCTTTTTCTGCTAAACTAGCTGGCTTAACATTCAGATAGCGTCTCTCTCTCTCTCTCTCTTTCTCTCCCCCCCCCCTCTATTTCAATCCTCAACCCCAGCCCCCTTCCACTCCTCAGTGTAATTTCTGGAGAGTGGCCCAAGGATCCATATGTCAGTACCTGGCTGGGAGGCCCCTATGAAAGGCACATTTATTCTCATCCTTTCAAAATGACTGAGGAAATTAGCCCCATTTAGGGAAGTTCAAATTCAGATGAGGAGAGGGAGTGGAAGGCCTCAGGGAGTGTAGGACTATCCTCAGTGTTGCCCTCTTAGCCTTGACCTAAAGCCCAGCCCCCACTGATGCTTGTATTTGCTAAGCAGAAACAGAACAAACATTTTAAAAATGCTTCCAAGCATGATATAAAAGTCAGAAAGTTCTGTTGGACACTCACATAAAACCAATTTCTGTTGGACCCGCACACAAAACCAAATCTTTGTGAGTTAAAAAAAAAAAAAAAAAAGCTTTTTGGAAATAGTTAACTCTGTACATGGCCAGACCCTCTCCTACGCTAAATGATTAAATCAGTTACCTTTGCCTTCTGTCCCCCACTGTCCTAAAACCATCCTGCTTCCCTTCACCCCCAGCACCCAGTGGGTACTCATCCAAACTTTGCTCTTGCCCTCTGACCACGTATGCCACATGAGCTAATGTTAACTGAGCACTTGCTATGTACTTGACAGAAAGATAAGCAGCTTATAATCATCCCATTGTTATTCTCACACAATGCTACATGGTAACTAAAATATCTGCTCAGATATAGGAAGAATAAAGAAGATTCCCCAACACTATTTATTTAATGATAGAATCTCTTGGGAATATAGCTAAAGTACTATGACATAAAACTTATTCAGAGTCACATGCATTAATTTTTTTTTCTGATCTTAGAATCAAAGTTTTATTCTCTCTACAAAAGCATAGACATCGATTTCTTTTTTTTTTGAAAGACAATTTTTTAATTTAATTTAATTTTTATTTTTATATTCCCCATACAATTGCACCCCTCTTATTTGGCCCCAATCCCTCCTTTCCCCACCCCCACCCCCATAGTGTGTCTCTGGTTTATAGTTGCTTGTTGATTTTGATTTTCACTTTATTATAATTAGTCTTTTTCCTGGTCCCTTATTTAGGTTTTCTAAATTCCTGCTATGAGTGAGACCATTGGTAGTTTTCTTTTTCTTTCTAGCTTATTTCGCTGAGCGTCACATGCATTATTTAAACAATACTATTTAAACAATACATTAATGTATAAATAGTTCCGTCTGCAGTCTTCCATATCATTACACAATTTTACTCATCAAGGTGTTTATTATCTCTAGAGCCAATTTTTGAGTTTTTTTTCCAGGTCCCATCAACCCCATTTCCATCTCAGCTGTCTGAGTTACAGCACATTGCCACTAGGAATTTTATTCCAAGCCACAAATACTTATTAGTATAACATGACAGTTGTTTTATTTATTCAAACTCTAGGTGTATATTTATTTATGAGCTTTCAGTGTAGCTATTTACCTTATTGCCGTTTAAAGGAATTTTCAGAGGGCTTGTTTACAGTGGCATCCACTGTTTGTATTCATGAGGTCAAATTCTCAGAAATAATTGCTAAATCTGTGTTCAATTCATTTGCCTGCTTTCTGTTTACTGATTCTGTCAGGAAACCTTTGAAACATCCCAAACAAGTACTGATTAAGTCATTTTGGGCCGATGTATTTTAATATTTAAACAATGTCATGTTTTTTCAGTTAAAGTAAATAAGATGGGATTCAATACTCAGAAATGCTTTTTTTCATAAGGGATAATATTGGTAAAGGTCCTTTGATCTATGTTCCAATTTACATGAGATTATTAAGCCCATTTTACAGATTCTGAAACTGTGGTTCAAAAGACAAAGTAACTTTCCTAAGATAGAACAGCTACTGCTTTGACGAAATGAAGTTGGGGCTGCAGACCAGGGTGTCTTGTGCTGATCACAGCTGCACTGCCTTGCTCCCTTCAGGACACTGACCTTGGTCCACTTTCTGCAGCCAATTCTCTTTCCAGATCTTCACTGTTACCTTTAGAATCTATGACAACTCACACTTTTCCTATGACCCAGTGATTTTACTTACAAGATTGGCGCTAATGGGAATCAGAAATACACACAATGACTTAGCCTAAGGATATTCATCATACCATTACTTTTTAAGTGCAAAAACATGGACACAAACTAAACATTCTCAACAAGAAATGCACTCAACTAACTAAACATGCTCACAATGGAAACCAAGTGTTTTACATTCCTGAAATATTAAGAGGAAAAAATGAGAAGTTGTGCAATAGGATTCTAGTTTCATTTTATTTTTTAATAAACCATAGATGCATAAAAAGACCAGAGGGAAACACAGCAACATGTTAACTTAGTTAATATCTGGATGACAGAATGAAAGGAGACGCTTATTTTCTTATATATGCTTTTCTATTTCCCCTGCAATAAAACATTGCCTGTTCCAAAGGCACAACTCCAGCAGTGAGAATCTGGGGCAAAGAAAGAGGAAATATGTCATATGGAAGGACAGCAAAAATACCTGGTTGAAAATGCTGTATTGTTTTATATACTGTTACCTACACTACTTTCACTCAGGCGTTGCCCTGCAAAAGGATTTTCCAATTAAGAGAAAAAGATTAAGGTTGTAATCCCGGGAAGTTATCAAGTCCAAAATCTGTTTGGCCTCTCTCTTATTACTGCACAGGTATAACAGCCTGTCCTCCAGAGCCAACTAAGTGTGCAAGCCACTTGGCCACATGTCAGACCCTCTGCTATGGCCAAAAATCAGAGAGAATTAGCTAGTGCTCTTTTAACCCAGTCCCTGGCTCAGGGTTGTGCTAGGTGGGAAATAACAGATTTAGGAAAAATAACACATTCCTTACCCTCAGGGGTCCATTAGTCCAGCCTAGACTTGATGATTAAGATATAGACACTGAGCAGAAAGTGAATGGGCACTCAATGGGGGAGGCCCAAAAGTTACAGCCAATCGCTTGCTGATACCTGGGAGAAGTGTCTGGTACCTGGAGCGCTAATGGTCCTGGCCTGGGAAAGGTAAAATGAGGACAATTTGTATTCATTGCCAGGATGAAGTTTTAGAAATTTACGGGTTCCACACACTATCACTTGGTTTCTACTGCATTAAAAAAAGAAAAAAAGAAAGCAAAATTGGCTGTGCCTCCCTGGTGGCGCAGGCAGTTGAGTGCTCAATCCCGGCCGGCCGGCCGGCAAGAATCCCACATGGAGCAGCAGACCTCTCCTGCCACGCCCGCTGCCCCCCTCAACAGTGTATTTCGTTAGTCTGCCTGTTCTGCTCCCCTCTCTGTCTCTGGTGAATCCTCTCACCCTCCCATGCATCTGGCCTACACCCTGGTTCTTGCATAAAAATAAAAACAAAATCTTAAAAAAAAAACAAAAAACTGGCCTATTAAACAGATCATAATACCCAATGGGAAGAGATAAAAAATTATGTACACAACTAATACATGAGCCCTGCGGCAGGCAGCCTATAAGATGGCTCCCCATGATCCCCACCTCCTAGTATTCAATCCCCAATGTGACCCCCCCCCTTTCAGACTAGGGTGGACTTATTGATTTGTTTCTAATAAATAGATTTCAGCAGAAATGATGGGGTATCATTTCTGAGATTCAATTACAAGAAGATTGTGGCTTCTGTCCTGAGCATTTGCTCTCTTTATTCAGGTCATAATATGAATTATCTTTAATTTGTACTAACACCAAATATAAATCTGAATAGCTCTCAGTTAAAGAGTTTATTTTCACAACATGTATGGGCCAAGATAAAAAATAGATGTTCATCTCTGAAAAACATAGGCATGTTTCCTTTTCTTGGAACAGATACTTTGCTCCTTACAAATTTTTGTTGCCTTCGCCCATGCTCTGGTCAAGGTTACTACCACTGAAGACTGAGCCACTGGGTTGGCACCATTATTGATCATTCCAGCAAAACATGACAGCAAGAAGCAGTCAAGATAAATAGTGGGCATCTCTTCCAAGAATACAGGAAACCTGGTTCTAATCTAATATTTTATCAACAGAATTCCAACAACTTTATTTCTTTATATAGATTTTGATGCAGGTTTGATATTCAGAGTGAATTAAACTTATAGGGCGCAACATGGGAAAGCAACTTTTTGAAAACCACTTCTTTTCAACATATTATATTTTATTTCTTTTTCCTGTCTCTGGATATCCTGTAGCTTTACCAGGCCTTCCTGATGTGTGAAGAACTTGATTCTATGGCATCCAGAAGTCCAGTTCTATTAGATTAGTCCCTTCAGTGTCTCAGTTACTTTAAAGCTTCTCCCTTTCCACAACTTAGGATAAACACAGGGGTTCCCACAACAGCAGGAGGGGAGCAAGAACTTGGTCTGCACCACTCTTCCCTCATCTTGGTCTTCTTTACCTTATTCCTGTAACCATTGGTTTTTGCCTTTGATTCCTCCAGGACAAAGGGCAGGATGAGAGTAAATGGGGAAGCTAGGTGAGTGAGCTACCATTTACTGGGTTGGTTCTGTTGTAATTTGACTGTGTCCTCTGTGGGGCAGCAGCCCAAAAGCTGACTCTCTCTGTCATGGTGCGTTTGTGGGTACATTTCCAGTGTGCATCTCCCTCCCTGAGGTGATGCACTTTCTCACTAATCTATCATGATTCCCCAACACTGGGCTCCTCAGCTGACCTCTGTGGCATCCACTGACTCAAGAGAAAATGTAATATCTTTGTCTCTAAACTCTGATCTTCCTCACCCACAGTCCTTCATCTTAGACTTCCAGGCAAATCTAAACAAATCATGGCATATTTCTCCTACCCCAACTCCAGGGAACCAAGGTCAATATATACCCGAAGCTCACCACTGCTCACCCTACTTTGTGTCCATAGGTTTCTCCAGTTCAGAAAGCAGTAACTGTAGACCCTCTATCAGTTTCTCCTCCTGGAAGAAAACCCTGTTCTCAGCAAGTGATGAGCCCTTCACTTGGTCTGAGCTGGGAGAAGGACATTTTCTTCAGGAGGAAAACACAGGAGACTGACAAATATCGAAAGAAATCCCAATTCCCTTACCATCTAAATCAGCCTTCTCTTCTATATTGGCTTAAGTGGGAGCTGGCTAAGGGTGGAACCCTCAGTTTTTCCTGTGGCTATATCTACCACTTCTCTGTAGAACATGGGGGTTCTTGTCACTTTTTGGACCTCACGGCAGGAAAAGTGTTGACTAATGCTTGTAAAGAAAGACCTTGTGAATTACATTATTCCTCACTGCTAATTAATTTCTCATAGAATGACAGCTTAAATGTTGAGGGGAGGGCCTCCCCAGTGGTGCAGCAGGTTGAGTGCAGCACTGTGAGGCTGTCTTCAGCCTCTGCAGCGAGGGTTCGATTCCCAGCTGGCCAGGAAGATGCCCACATGGCACAGCAGACCACTCCTGTCTCACCCGCTGCTCCCCTCAGCAGTGTATTTCAGTCAGTCTGCCTGTTCTGCTCCCCGCTCTGTCTCTGGTGAATCCTCTCACCCTCCCGTGCCTCTGGCCTATACCCCATTTCTTATATAAATAAAAATAAATCTTAAAAAAAAAAGTTAAGGGGGAAAAACAGGTAGGGTAACTAAGAGCTGGTACAAATGTTCAGGAAAATGTTCCTTTATACATGATGATCATATATATTCATTTATTTAAAGTTATACTTTTTTTTAAAATTTCTAGAGGAATGTCTTATTTATTTATTTATTTATTTGTTTGTTTGTTTGGTTTATACATGCACTGAGTACAGTCAGAAGCACGGGAGGGTGAGAGAATTCACCAGAGCCAGAGCGGGGAGCAGAGCAGGCAGAAGGACCGAAGTACACTGCTGAGGGGAGCAGCGGGCGGCAGGAGAGGTCTGCGCGCCATGTGGGACCCTCCTCTGGTGGCTGGGGAGCAGCCGGGGATCGAACCGGCGCCGCAGAGGCCACGGGCAGCTTTGCAACCCAGCGCTCAACCGCTGCGCCACCGGGGAGGCCCTAAAGTTATACTTTTACATATATCTTTAAAAAGTTTAAACATAAATACTAGCCATTGGGTGTGGGAGAAGAGGGAAATTGGCTCTTTGGGGACAAAAACTTGGAGTGTAAATTTACTCCAGAATTTAAAACATTAAATGTTTTAATAGATACAATATTCTTAAAGAGGGAGCTACTTGACTTAGGGTCATTTTGCAAATGTACACACAGAGTAGGCGGTGTCTTCCAGGTCTCCCTCCCAACTGACTCTGGATCACACTCTGGGCTGTGGGATCATCTTCCACATGCTCATAGGACCAACACCATGTTGACCACAGTGCCCTGTAAGTGTCTGCCAACCAACTGCTTCCAGCTTATTCTCTTTCATGCCTCCATCCTGTCCTAACAACACTCAGACTCTTGTCAGCAATGTGAAGAAATTGTTTCATCAGGTCAGAGAAGGCCCCAGACTCCAGCCCACCACAGTCCAACTTTTAACCACTTTCCTCTCTCCTTTTTCTACCATGTAGACTCTGATTTGCTTTTAGAGTAATCTGAGTTTGGGGTGGGGATGTATTTATACTGGAGTAAACTACCAAAGAAGTTTAAGTCCCCAGAAACCAAACCATCTAGCAGAGCAAGACTGCCCAGGCTGCAAATATTAACCCCAACCAGTGATGGTGTCAACGGGCCAACCTGCAGGGCAGCTGCAACAACAGAGAAGGCATGAAATGTCCTCCTGGACTCAGGGTTCACACTGATCCAATCGGAGGATGATCAATTGTCCTAAATGCTCATTAAATCATAAGGAAAGCGTGTTTTCTTTCATGGCTTGACACCTCAATGACAGTGTTGAATCACTTTTAAGATTAGAACTGAAGCTAGAATGATTACCATTCACAGCACATGCTGATCTTAACCACTTCAAATTGGCCACCCCTGGCTACCTCCAGTCAAGTGGTGGAACAGATAAAAACACAGACAGGCTCACAATCTTCATCTTTGTGGTTAAGACAAATACCCAGCAATTAAAAAAATGTGAATTTTGTCAGGGAAGGTTATTTCCTTGACCATAAGAAATGTATTAAAAATAGAACATGAATATGGGTGGAAACCTGAACATTTTCCCAAGTAACAAAGAAGGTAGAGTGATATAAAATCCAGAGTGTTGGATTCTGAAAGAGCTGGGGTCAAGTTCTGACTCTGTCACTAACTTTGAGCAAGTCATTCAACCCTCTAGGTCTTAGTTTTTCCCACTGATAAATGGGTGTGTTGAAGTAGAAGATGTTTAAAAGCTCTATGCCTAGCTACCAAGGGAGAATAGCAAAATACAAAATAGTATCTGGTCAAAAAATGCCTGAGATTGAGAGGCTGGAGTCTGGTCTTGAGCCATAATGGATCTATTTCAGTCCCTGTCCAATCTCTCCTTTCTTGGGCAATAGACTCATGAGTCAGCTGAGTTAGAGGCTGCATAGAAAGATGATTCAAGGGGGCATCAAAGCATACTCAGTAAATATTGGGAATATTATCCCCATAACATTTGCTTACATGCTTCCTTATGGATCCCAATACTGATGGGTTAAAACCAGATTTGGTGAGTGAGAATGCTGTGGATCATGTTTTTTTTTTTTTAAAGATTTATTTATTTAACAAGAACTGGGGTACAGTCAGAGGCGTAGGAGGGTGAGAGAATTCACCAGAGACAGAGAGGGAAGCAGAACAGGCAGACGGACCAAAGACACTGCTGAAGGGAGCAGAGGGCAAGGCAGGAGAGGTCTGCCACGCCATGTGTGTTACTCCCTGGCCGGCCAGGATTGAACCTGCACTGCAGAGGCTGCAGAGAGCTTCACAGCGCTGCGCTCAACAGCCTGTGCCCTGTGGATCATGTTTTAATGTAGCTAATGTCACTGTTCTTTTCTACTTGGGCATCAGCAGAAACCAATAAATGAAAGCAAAACTATGAAAAAGTGAAGAAGAGGTCTTTAATAAGCAACTCTAATAAATATGTAGTAGGGTAAGCATTACAACACTATTGTTAAATATGCATTGAGACACACAGGGAACAATGGACAGAATCTTTAAGGATAATGCATTCTGGGTCCTGGGAATCAGACCTTTGCTCTTAGAATGAACTATTTGTGTTTCATGACACCACTTCCTATTATGGATCAATTTGCTGGCCATCTGTGTCTCCACAGATGTAGCCAACTCCTCCACCCCAACCTATCCCAGTCTGTATTTACATCAATTTGAGATATAGGGAGAAATTCATATTGGCATTGAGGAATGTAGAAAAAATTTTGGTATGGATGGGCAAGGCAGGAAGGAAACAAGGGTTGGAGGGTGGCAAGGGTAGCATGATGGAAAATATCTCCATCAGTTGATGTACTGGTCAGGAGCTGGGATCCAGAAGCAGGTTACAAGTTGGAATTCACACTGCATGAGGCAATGATGACATCATTTAGTCCTCCCAGAGCCCTATCGGGTTGGATTATTAGCATCCATTTTACATATAATGAAACTGAAGCATGTAGGGTGTACCTTGTCCCAGGCAACCCAGCTGAGAACTGGTGCACCTTATACAGGTCTTGTGTGGGCTGTGTGCCAGATGGTTTTAAATGTCTTATGAGGGCATCCCTGGTGGTGCAAAGGGTTAAGCACTGCACTATGATGCAATCTGCAGCCTCTGCAGCACAAGTTCGATCCCCGACCAGCCAGGGAGCAATCCGCATGGCACAGCAGACCTCTCCTGTCTCGCCCGCTGCTCCCCTCAGCAGTGTATTTCAGTCAGTCTGTCTGTTCTATTCCCCGCTCTGTCTCTGGTGAATCCTCTCACCCCCCCCCCCCGCCCCCGCATCTCTGGCCTGTATCCCAGCTCTTGCATGTATAAATAAATAAATCTTTTAAAAAAATAAATGTCATATGAATGTTAACCTATAAAACCATTATGAACAATCCTATGGGGTCGGTACTATTCCAATCCCCATGTTACAGATGAGGAAGGCAAGGTCATGATGTTAGGCAGAGGTTAACTACAGGTTACAAGAGCAAAGATTCAAAACCAGGCAGTCTCACAACTAGGTCCATGTACCTAACCCAGCCACCATGCAGTCCTACATCTTGCAGGGTGGGGAGGAGGTATTTGCTTTTAAGTAGTATTCTCCAGTTAGTCACTCCTCTTTTTAGAAGAAGGAGAAAAAAAAAAAAGCTGAAAGCACAAAGGGAACAGATAATCCCAAGACACTATGGAGTGTCTGATGATATTCTGGAGATTCTAGAGTCGCTTCAGAGGAAATCCTTCTTCAGTGATTACTTTTTCCTATCACTGGTCTGGGAAGTGATTAGACAATGCTATGGTGTATGTCCAGAGTAGATTTTGCTACAAAATTGATGTCTGGATGTTTCCCTCTTATCTGCCCATCCAGAAAGTCCTGGAATAAATACTGACCTACCCACAGAAGCCCTCGTGATATCCTCTTCCCCTTCAAGGATGAATCAAAGCTGCCACTTCCCTCATTGAAACAAGTGTCAGAGAAGCAGCTTCCCAACTGCCACCTTTTCCAAATATTTTCCCCTCCAAGGAGCATGCCACTGACTGCCACCTTCTCCTGCTTCAACCTGGAGCACTTCAGTTTGCAGGGAGCAAGGCAGCAGGTGGTGTGGGCTGAGGGGAGACCTGGGCTCTCAGGCACTGCTGGGGTCCTCAGGTAAGTCATGTAATGTCTCTGTTCCTTAGTGTCTTCATCTACAACCCGGGGGGAGAGAGTGAGTAGAGATCTTTTTTTTTTTTAAAGATTTATTTATTTATTTATATTTTATGGATACAAGCACTGGGTAAAGTCAGAAGCGCGGGACGGTGAGAGAATTCACCAGAGCCAGAGCAGGGAGCAGAGCAGGCAGAAGGACCGAAGTACATTGCTGAGGGGAGCAGCGGGCGGCAGGAGAGGTCTGTGCGCCATGTGGGACCCTCCTCCAGTGGCCAGGGAGCAGCTGGGATCGAACCGGCGCCCCAGAAGCTGCG
Source organism: Talpa europaea (assembly GCF_964194135.1). Classification (NCBI taxonomy): domain Eukaryota; kingdom Metazoa; phylum Chordata; class Mammalia; order Eulipotyphla; family Talpidae; genus Talpa; species Talpa europaea. Next base: position 28,647,326 of record NC_140082.1, on the reverse strand, counting down.
GGCAGCCTCGCAACCCAGCGCTCAACCGCTGCACCACCGGGGAGGCCCCAAGTAGAGATCTTTTTTACAAAACAAATATAATTAGTAAAGATCTTTAAGAAACTATTATCGCTTCTTTTGTGCCTTCTTATGTCCAAAACAAAGTCACTGACAGGCTCCAACCCAGATACTGGTCTTGGGGGGAGTTGTGAACCAAGCAGGGGCTGAGGAGAGGCTGCTATTCATTCTCTCTTCCCTGTTACACCACACACACTACACATTTCACACCAGGCCACATCACACACACTACACATTTCATACCAGGCCACACCATACACACTACACATTTCACACCAGGCCACACCACACACTCTACACATTTCACTCCAGGCCACACTACCCACACTACACATTTCACACCAGGCCACACCATACATATCACTCCCACACCAGACCACAGCACACACACTATACCTCACATAACACATCACACAAAACATACCACACTATGCCCACACACCAAACCACAGCACACACAAAACACCACACACACACGCCTGCCACACCACACACACCACAAACACATATACACCCCTCCTCATTTTTCTGTTTCCCATGTTCTTCTCTATCTCTCCATCTCTTTTTATTGCTCTTCAACATACTTCCTCTGCCTTTACACATTTTCAAAATTTGAAATTTGAAAATTTATTTGATCCATAAGTGGAAAAAACTTTGGGAAAAAACAGTATTCAGGTTGCAAAACCACAAAATACAGACATGTCATATTTCAGTCTATGGCTTTCTCCACATTTTTTTTTCTTTTTTTTTTCTTTTTTCTTCCGCATTTCTACATGAACACTGGGTGGAGAAATGGCTTTGCATTACCTACCTAGCTTGACTATCTCTCCTCCTGGCCCCTAACACTAGCTAGCTAACCTTGAACCAGGTTCCTCCTGCTTTGAATTCTAGTCTACAAAATAGGGTTTAAATAGTTACTGCATGAAGTTATACTTGCTGAAATTTTCAGCACCTTACTGAATTCTGTGTAATCACTCTGTGTACATATTAGTAATGGTATTTTGTGTAATGAAGCTGATCCAGAAGGCTCTGGCATCTAGTGTGGGGCTGTCAGTGTGGGCAGACAGGCATGAAGGGGCAGGAGCAGAGTATTCTTCCTTAGAGGCCTAACCTGCCCCCACCTCATCCCCTGACTCAGACTCTTGCCAGAGCTCCTGATGGAAAAATACACAAATGTCTCCTGGGTGGCAAGGAGCAGAAGGAATTTGGAATGAGTCTCTTTCCTTTCTTTGAGGGCTTAAGAGACAGATGATCATGCTCCAGTGATGGGGAAAAGTAGAGACAACATCAAAACCCTGAGGGGGGCCATCCGGGGCCTCAGGCTGCTGTCCTCTTTAATAAGGGCCTCAGGTGTGTTGAGCATGGCCGAGAGAAGCACTCTGTCCTAAAGAACATTTTTTTTACAAGTAAATTAAACAAGTCAGTGTACTGAATGGATCTCTCATTCATCAAGAAAACCAGAGGGCAAGTCAGAGAAAAAGCACACAGCAAATCCAGTCCCTGCTGTTCTCATTCTGTCAGTCAGGGCCTGCAGTTGGGGGGGCGGGTCAGTACAGCAGCACAGCACTCCCCTGGCCTGCATCTCTGTCCCTTCCCTGCTCAGAAATTTCCTCTCAGAACAAATGGACTGGTGGGGACCCACATGCTGTTTTCCAGTGGCAGAGTTAAAGGAGTTAGGGTCATAAAGTTTGGATGGACTTGCCTGGAGAAAGCAGGTCACCTTTCATGGTCTAGCTTGCTTCTCTCCCTGCAAGTCTATAGGGGAAGCTCCTGCACAGATGTGGCCCTGAGTTCAATCAGGTCAGGAGGATGAGGGGCAGGTTCCAGAAATCACGTGTGAAGCTGGTGGAGAGGCCTACTGCTAAAAATGGCTCCATCTTCTCTCATTTCATAAAATCTAAGGAAATTTTAATAAGTAGATCTACTCCATGTGCTCTGCAACCTTAAAATACCCAGTTGTGCACTGTAAATCTCCATTGCCATTTACCAGAAACTCATTTCTAGCCATAATCACTTCTGAGTTCCTGCGCCTCTTCCGGCTCTGCACACCATCCACCCAATGCTGCAAGAAGATGTGGTGGGACCCGCCCTAGAGGCAATGTGGGCAGAGCAGGGACAGTGTTCAAGGAGGCCCTCAGAGCCAAAGGAAAAATTAGAAGACACATAATTCACTTTGTGACTCATGCCTACCCTGGCTAAGTGCTATAGACACAATGTCTGGTCCTCCTCACCCTAATTCACATATTGAAACTTAATCTCCAAACTGATGGGACAAGGAGGTGGAGGCTTTGGGTGGTAATCAAGTCATGAGGGCGAAGTGTCCTTATTAAAGAGAACCCAGAAAGCTCCATGGACAGTCCTGCCATTTGAGGACAACAGGAGAAGACAGTTACCTGTGAACCAGGTAGGGGCCCTCACCAGAACCTGAAGGTGCTGGCATCTTGAATTTAGAGTCCTCTGCCTCCAGAACTGTAAGAAGAATTTTTTCTTGTTTACAAGCTGCCTAGCCCATGGTATTCTGTTCTAACAACCTGTACAGACTAAGACAATAAGCAGATCTCAAACCTAATTAAGACATTTAGCAGTCAGTTCAGTCTTCAGGAAGGCAACGCAGGGGAAGCACAGGGGGTAGATGGGAGCTGAGGAAGAAGCAGTCAGCAAGCATCAAAAGGAAGTGGCTGGTCAGAGCAGAGCCAGGCTATTCCCCCTGAGCAAGCAACACGCTAACTGCAAAGAGCTCCGCATTAATTACATGTCTTCTTTCTAAGGATTCACTCCCAGAGTGTCTGCAAAAACTAATGAGCACAATCACAGCACTTCTCAAGAACTTTTCACCTGCCAAGCACTTTACAAGATTAGCTCATTAATCCACACTGCCCTCCTGTGAAGCGTAATTATTATTATGCCCAGTTCAGAGATGGAGTAACTGAGCAGAGATAAAGTGACTACCCGGAGTCTCTGGGCACATCACAGCCCCTCTTGGCCTGCAGAGCAGAGCACAGCTCTCTGTGCTGCATTCCTCCTGTCTTTTCTTTTATCCCAGCTTCTCCATCATACAGGCATCCCTAGAGAGAGCAGAAAATACACGGGCTGTGTCTTCATGTCATGTAATGATTAATTAATTCTCCCTTAAAATAGTCATTACCAAAAAAAAAAGTTACTATTTTTTAGCTGAGGTATTGCTAGACTCTTGCTCATGACCCATTCTTGCCCAAACAATAAATTATTAATTTAACCAACAGATGTTTATTGAATGCCTCCCATTTTTCAAACACTAGCACCGTACTCGTTGCTAACTTTGTTTAAAAAATAATGTGGATGCCCTTCACTTTTGCTGTAATGTTATTTAACCTGTTATTTAACCTGAAATTTCTATAGAAATTCTATTTAATTTGAATACCTATTCTTCCATTCCCCCCTGCCTCCAACTTTTGCTTCCTTTAGATTTCACTGATATAAAAAAGAACTAATCATTTAATACCACAATCCATTAACATTATTCCAAATCTTGGAAGAGAAAAGTGACTTCTGCCCATTAATGAGTCTTAACTTCTTCTAAAGTCACTTCTAAGCACTGTAGCCAGCAGGTGTCCTGGGTACCTGCCGAGCATCAGGGGGAGGCATGGTTCTTTGTGTATAGGTGGTAAGAAGGCTTTGGGAAACAGAAGGCAATGTCCCAGGGAACTGGCTCTTGTCAGAGACTCAGGAGGTAGAAGCTAAGTATATTACCTGGTAAGTAATTTGAAATATTGATTTTTCAATAAAATAAGTAGGCCACATTATAGAGGTAAGTTTGAATACATGGCCTCAAAGTAACATCACACTCATAGTCTACCTTTGGCTGACTCATGGCCACAAGATGCTTAGGGAATACAGCTGGAGGGGCACTATGAGCCTAAGCCATCATATCACATCTTTATGCAATTTGGGGGTGATCCAAGCCAGCACTAGAGGGAATCTTGGAAAGATGTAGAGGCCCATAGATCAAAGGTGACAACTAAGGAGACATACTACCTATGGCCTCAAACATGGAGGTCGAGTTTTTGGGTAGCAGTGATAGGGTGGATCCATATCAGGAAAAGAGATGCAATGAAGGGATCAAACTAGCTCTATTTTATGGTAGTTGGAGAGGCTGTTCCTGAGGCCAAGCCTTCCTACTCCATTATTTTTTCTTTTAAGATTTATTTATTTATGCATACAAGAACTGGGATACAGGCCAGAGATATGGGGGGGTGAGAGGATTCACCAGAGACAGAGTGGGGAACAGAACAAGCAGACTGACGAAATACACAATGGGCGAGATAGGAGAGGTCTGCTGCACCATGTGGGTAGCTCCCTGGCCAGCCGGGGATTGAACTTGTGCTGCAGAGGCTGCAGATTGCTTCATAGTGCGGTGCTTAACCCCTTGTGCCACCAGGGAGGTCCCTCCATTTTTTTTTAAAAAGATTTTATTTATTTATATAAGAACTGGAGTACATGACAGAGGTGCGGGAGGGTGAGAGAATTCACCAGAGACAGAGCGGGGAACATAACAGGCAGACAGACCAAAGACACTGCTTATGGGAGCAGCAGGTGAGGAAGAAGAGTTCTGCTGCGCCATTATGATGGTGCTTCTGAAAGCACATGGTTTAGATTCCAGAATCTTGTCAGATGAGTCTGGGTTCCAATCCGGGCTCTATCCCTAATCACTTGGATGAGACACTTAATATCTCTGAATTCTCAGTTCCTTTGTCTTTAAAATAGATTGAGTGGAAGTATTTTCTGGAGTGGTAGTAAGGATTAAACAAAATACTCCATATGAAGTGCTTTACATGGCTGATTCAAATGATCCTACAATAAATTAAAACTATCATAATTTCTATATTTCAAAGTGCTTCATAACTATAATAAAACATATTAGTTTTCCTTATTAGCACTGTCATTTAAAAAATACCTCTCACTTACTGCCCATAGCTTACGTTTATACCTGATTAAAATGAACAGATGGTATTTTATTTTGGTTATAATTATAGGACCATAGTGATAAATTTGTCTTTTTTTACCTAAACATTTCAAAAGGAGCTTGGCATTTATACTACATTCTGAAAGACACATTATTTCTTAAATTAAAATTTTTTAAAGTGAATCAGACACATACACATACACTAATTTGTGGATGTTAGAAACAATGAGAATATAACTTGATTTAACTCAGTGCTTTTAGGGGGGTAGGAAAGAAAAACTGATTATTTCAATAGTAAATTTTGATAATCCCACTAGAATTAAAATGGGGTGATCCACCCCCAATATAAGGACATAGAAAGAATTCCAAGTGTTAGGATATCACAGTGGAATTCTAGGAAATAGAGGTATTTCAGATTAAAATCCCAAATCACTGAAATCAGTCCCTTTTAGAGAGTGGTGTGTGTGTGTATGTGTGTGTTTTGGTGGCCAGAGCAGCCAAGAAAAGAGAGGGAATCATTCATAAGAAATTCCATCTAGTGCTACCCCCACCCCTCTATTACCACCAAGGCAAAACCAGTATCTCTACATGCCCCAAACTCAAAACAATGGCTTCAAGTGTGCTATGTCTATCTCTCCTTGTGAGCTCAGGGTTATTTACTCCGTCTTTAAAAAAAAAAAAAAAAAAACAGGTGAACATGAAGAGAAACAGACCTTTTGAAGTAACTGTTAATGAATGATCTTAGTGTCAGCTCACAAAATAGCCGCCATTTATGGAAGGAAACATGGAAAGGTCAGGATGTACTTTGAAAATACTCCTAAATTATATCTAGTATTGTAAACCAGTATTACCTCAAAAAAATTATACAATTAAAAAAAAAGTATGCAGAGGAACTCAGCATGTAGCCCAAACCCAGCTCAGCACAAGTCTATAAGCCTTGCAAGCAAAGAAAATAAACTAAGATGGCCGTTATAGAAAAGCTGCTGAGTCATGGAACCAGCGAGCTGAACCAGCCATAGGTTTTGAGCAGGGTCACAACTCTGGCATTGTTGACCTTTGGGGCTGGTTAATTCTTTGTGCTGGGCAGCTGTGCTGAGTATTGCAGGGTCTTTAGCATCATGCCTAGTCTCCAGTAACTAGATGCCTATAGCAAGATCCCCAAGGCACCTTCCCTCAGTTGTGACAATCAAAAATCTCTGCAGACATTGGAGGGATGAAACAGTCCTCTGTTGAAAACCACTGCTTTATTCCTCAAGTAGTTTCTTTCAAAGTCAGATAAAATTTGAGGAGGAACCTTAAGATTATTAATATTTTCTGCTAAAAAATCATTGAACTATTGAATGAAATGATGATATTTGTGTTTTATTTGATGCTTAGACTCCAGGGTGTGTGTGTGTGTGTGTGTGTGTGTGTAAGGCTGTGCAGGGTTGTTTGGCACACATGCTAAGAAAAGCATAAAGCAGAAAAAGCTATTTGAAAAATGTTCCCCCAAAGATTAATGGCATAAATAGAATACATTCATAAAAGAAAAAAAATGTGGATGGAGAAAAAAATCTTATTTTCATACTTAAGAGTACACATTAGTTTAGCTCCTTTTCTTTCTTTCTATCAAAGAGACGCCAAGAAATGTAGTTGCAAATACAGTCAAAATTTAATTATACTATTATAAATTATATCCTTTTACTACTCTCTGGGGAAGACTAAAATTTTTAGGGTGAATAGATGTGTATAAATTCGCACATTGTAGTCAATATACAATTTCTATCATTAAGTCAGCAGTAAGTATAAAGAATTTTCACATTGTGTCATGGAAATAGTTGAGAACGGAACTATTTCTTCTTTGGAAATCCTAAGCATTTAAGTTTTAGTGTTGCTAGCACTGTGTATTGACAAAATACATTTTATAGGGGTCTAAATGCCTGGAGGGAGGCAGATAGATGCAGGAAAGAGAGTCAGAACAAAAACACACATCGAAGACAAAATTGAATCTGAATTCTACAAATCCAGTCTATGGCTGAAGCTAGAAAGGGAGGTTAAAAAGGTAAGAGTTCAAGGCCTTTTACAAAAGATTATTTTTTTTTAAGATTTATTTATTTTTATACAAGAACTGGGGTACAGGCGAGAGGCATGGGAGGGTAAGAGGACTCACCAGAGACAGAGTGGGGAGCAGAACAGGCAGACTGACTGAAATACACTGCTGAGGGGAGCAGCAGGCGATACAGGAGAGGTCTGTCCCGCCATGTGGATTTTTCCCTGGCTGGCCGGGAATCAAACAGGCGCTGCAAAGGCTGCAGGCAGCTTCACAGAGCTGCACTCAACCCCCTGCGCTATGGGGAGGCCCTAAAAATTATTATTTTATATCATAAGTCTCTTTCAGACAAATGAGGATCTATATGCACTGTGAATCTTATGGACTTACGTCTGAAAACTTAAAAGAAGAAAAGAAATAAGGAAAACATACATAGTTCAAAGGTGTATCTTCAGTTATGGTATGATCTAATCATTATAATAGCCCTGTGAAGTAGATGTTATTAACCAGCTTTCCAGATGAGGAAACTAGAGACCCAGTAAATAACTTGCTCAATTCGAGCAATAAAACAGATATTAAATATCTATTTTTACATCTAAGATGGTTTACTCTCTTAATTTTCCTTGAGTGTCAGTAGTTCAGCCAATTAGGAGTTCATTTAAATTAAAAAATAGAGAGTCTCCCTGGTGGCGCAAGGGTTAAGACGCAACCTATGAAGCTGTCTGCAGCCACTGCAGTATGAGTTTGATTCCCGGCCAGCCAGGGAGCTACCCACATGGCACAGTGGATCTCTCCTGTCTCGCCCACTGTTTCCCTCAGCAGTGTACTTTGGTCAGTCTGCCTGTTCTGTTCCCCACTCTGTCTCTGGTGAATCCTCTCACTGCCCCCCACCCCATGCCTCTGGCCTGTACCCCAGCTATTGTATGCATAAATAAATAAATCTTTGAAAAAAAATTAACAAATAGCCTTATTAAAACTCTAAAAATTCTAGGTTAGATGTTTATAAATCATGTAGGTATTAGTGTAAATGCAAGCAAATGAATATATTTTCAGAATTCAGATATGAGTCCTGGCTTTTCAGTTTACTAGCTGTGAGTCCTGGAGAACATCACTTAGCTTTGTGGACACTCAAGTTTGTTATTCTGACACAAATGGATGTTTGTGACCTAGTCTACACACCTCATCATTATGTAGGATTATTTTATAAAAAATAATGCAGGCTGCATTCTAAATAACTGATGTAAAAATGTTATAAATACAGTCTAGACTTACACAGAAAATACCTATGTTTTAAGTGCCAAGCTTGGTTTTAGCCATTCATTAGTGGGTTAACCTGTTTGAGTTTTGTAACTTATAAAATGATACTTATTCTATGAGGTCATAATTCTGATATGGATATGAAATGGGATCATATATGTCAAAGAACTATGGATCCGGAAGGGTGCTGCTATTACTGTTAGTATTACTTAAATGCATGTATTTTTTGGTTTATAAAAAATTTATTACCGTGTTCTATATATAGAAATTTATTACTGTGTTCTATATACCGTGTTTATTTTGATTTGTTTAGCTTTTTCTTCAAGTGCAAATACAATAGTCTAGCATGGCATAGGTACAAACAACAAAAAAAATGATACTTTTCAATAAAAAAAGTCTCATTTCTTCCAAGGTTATAGACCACCTGTACTACCCACAATAATACACATGACGGGTTGTTGGACATGATTTCTTTTTGTAGATGTCTTTATCTAATCATTGAACACCTTAGACTCTCTTCATCCATAGTGCTTCAGCACAAGATCTATTTTTTTTCTGCAAATAGGCCCAAACAACGCAAATGTAATATATTACAAGACCCCCTCAATTCATTTTTTTTTCATTCATCTTCATTTTAAAGAAGCAATGAAATGGCTATAGTTCTTCATGTTTTCTACCTATCTGCCAAGGACTCCAACAACATTTGGAAAAAGCTGCTTGAAGTATAAAATACTTAAAGCATTATGACCACCATGGGCTATCCCTATGGAAATACAAAGTGTGGTGGCTCTTCATTTGCAATTCTTGTGCTTGCACAAGACAGAGGTGTTGCTCTCCCCAAGCTAAGCCAATGGCCTCTAGAAGCAAGTCAGCATTTCCTGCAATACCAAACCATGTAGGGAGCCAGGACCAAATTTTTAGAGTTTCTATGTATTATCTGTTTACCCTCAATGTACAAATGCTCCATATGAAATAGCAATAGCAGTAAAAAAAAAAAAAATCCAATAGTTGTCTACTAAGTATATCCCACTTGGATAAAAGACAGAGGCAGGTGGCTAGTGCCAAAGCAACTTGGATTTGGGTAAAAGAAAGAGGTGGCAGCAGAAGAGAACCTTAGATACAGTTCTGTCAGATGACAGTGCACTTGGCTGTGAAGTGGTGCTGCAGTAGATCTGTGGACGCCATTAGTTGGGCATGGGTTAGGAATGGGTGGGGTGGCTCTTCCTGAAGGGGTAAGGCACGGAAGTGGACAGTGTCACAAATGCCACACTATTCATAAGCTCAACAAAGACTGTGCTTGAAATGCAACCACATCATAGGTTAGTCACATCAGAAACTGCCTGCTTTACGAGCAGCTTTAAAATAGTCCATGGCTGGACTAGTTTCCTATTTAGCAAATTACCACATATTTAATGTCTTCAATAACCTAAATTACTCATTTTCTTGGTAGGTCAAGAAGTTTTGTTGGTCAGAAATCCAGCCTGGGTTTCTGTGGGCTAAAATCATGGTGTTGGCTGGGCTGTGGTCCTTTCTTCTTTCTGAAGGAAGAATCAATTTTCTTGCCTTTTCCAGTTTCTAGAGACTGCCTGTATCCCTTCACTCATGGCCCCCCACATTCCAACTTCATGGCCAGTAAAGCATCTCTTACGTTAGCACATTTATTCCTCTGATTCAAGCCAGAAAAAAATCCTGCTTCAAAGGATTTATGTGATTAATGGGTATAGTCGGATTGTCCAGGTTACTCTCCTCATCACAAGGTCCTTGACCTTCATCACATCTGCAAGATCCCCTTTGCATGTAAGGTAATATATTCACAGGTTGTAAAGATGAGACTGTATTCTAATCATCCTAAAGAGGCTAGCTCTTTGGGGGATCTTTCAATCTGCCTTACAAAATGGTCCATGATCTGAAGATTCCAAAATCCTTTACCCACCCTTTCCCTTTAATAGCAAGTCCCTCCCATCCACGGCAGTGTGCAATTCTGCCTGCTGCATGTTAACCCTGAGAACCAATTAATATTATTAAACACTTACAGAATGAAGTCCTAAAGGCTCTCCTGATGGATACCATCATGACAATTGTTAGAACACAGCTATGCACTTTTATAACATTCCTATTCTTTTTTTTATTTTTAAATCTATTTTTTTAATATTTAATTTTATATAATTCTTATATCATTTTTCATCTTTGTACAATGTATGCATTTTCATTTTGGTTATATTCCCCAAACAATTGCATCCCCCCTTATTTTGACTCTAGTTCTTCCTCTCTCCGCCCCTCCCTAATTCCCCCCACCCAGTGTGTCTCCAGTTCACAGTTGCTCATTGATTCTGATCATTACTTTGCATTGATTAGTCTTTTTCCTGGTCTCTTATTTAGGTTTTCTAAATTCCTGCTATGAGTGAGACCATCCAGTATTTTTCTTTTTCTTTCTGACTTATTTTGCTGAGCATGATCCCTTTTAGCTCCATCCATGTTGCTGCAAACTGCACGTGTTTATCTTTTTTGATTGCTGAGTAATATTCCATTGTGTATATGTACCACAACATTCCTATTCTTAAGGATATCTTATAATAAGTTTGGGATATCTTTGCATTAAATCATTTTCTTATCTAAAGATCAGCATCTATAAAAACTTCAAGCTAACTTTAAAGGGTAATGAGGTAATTTCCTGATGTTCTATGACTTTACCTACTTTAATGTACTTTGTAAGAGGTTAACTGGGGCAAACTTAACCTGTCCTGCTCTGGATACTACAGAGTGGTAAATGCCATGGCATTTCTAAAGGATTATTAGTGGAATCCTATGATTGTTACTTAATAATTAGCTTAACTAGGCTATTTATGATTAATTTTAAATAACAAATTTAGTTAGTAATTACATTTACTTTGTTACTTTACCCAATCATAAACTTAATATATTGGTCAGTTTGGAAGAGGCTATGCTTCAGCAATGAACAAATCTTGATATTGCAAAAAAGCTAATAAAATAAAGGGTTTTTTTTTTCCTTATGCAAACCTCAGTGTCATTCAGGTAACTTTCCTCCATTTTGTAGCTATGCCAACAGGAAAGTATGACTGCCAAGTTTTCTGTAGCAGGAGGAAAGATGTGGAAAAGCACACCTGAAGTTTTTAATCTGTCTCAGCTAGAAAGGAATGCCTATCACTGCCCCTCATAGGTCATTGGTCAGTAGTCACATGACCCTAAACTGACCTCAAGGGAGACTGGGAAATAGAGGGCACACATGGGTCACTTGGTGAGGACTAGTTGTCTTTGCTAATTGTCCCCATCATCCACATCACCTTCCTTTGGCTTCTTGTGAAAGATGAGCAAAAGGAAGTAGAAACAAAAGTGACCTAGAGGGAAACCAACCAACCCACCCTCTATTCTATTACTTCCAATAGCACTCTGCTATTTTTTGCAGTTCTGAACTTTTCTGAAGTAAGGTCATTTTCTTTTTCTAAAACAATCTCTAAAATGACTAATTTCCATAAAATCATAGCAATTTCAGTGACTGACACTTTGAAGCTGTATCATTTGTCATTCTCTAAAATGACTTACCTTTAGGATGGTCAATAATGTTGACTCACTCTCAGTTCAGACTTCACAAAGTGGCTTGGTTTCTACTTTCTCAATTGATTTAATTTGCAAATATTTTACTCAGATAGACCTATTAGGCTCTAAAGTAACTTCCTGTTGCTTTTTCAAAACATATATCTCCTGGGGGCACGGAAGTAACCAATTCTGCCATCTTAGAGAGCCATGCTGATTTGAAATTACACAGCCAGATGGAGAAAATGTTAAGTTTTCCAGGTAGATTACCCATTATCCTGTAGATCCGTGGTCAAGTTTTCAATATTCCATCTCTTAGATATACTTGTTTCCTACAAATTTCAACAAAATTATTTTTGCAAATGAAATATTAAAATAGGTGATTAAAATATACCTATAAAATGGTGATTTTCTTTTTTCTTTTGAATGAAATTAGCAATTAATTTTCCCTGTTCATCTTTTCATATGAAAACAGAGTCTTGTTAAATGTAGAAGTAAATTTTGACTTCTTCAAAGATACTTCCAGTTCCAGTTCCAAATAAGATGCAGATGTGATCTATCTCCAAATACCTTTACTTCAGGGCTCTCAGTGGACAGTCAATGCCATAAACTTTGTTTGCACAATGTTAATTGGCTTAGATGGACAAAATATATTGGAAGCATGTACAGCAACACTGCCTTTCACTTTAGCCAAAATATTCAAATAAAACTTGTATTTCCATAATGACCACATGGCTGGTGGCCATTTGAATATGTTGAGCCTATGCAAAGACAGCAGACAACGTCAGGCAGAAGAATTAGAGAAGGGAAAGACAAGGAAAAATGTCTAAGATCAGAGAGTATCAAGCCAATGTACCTTTTCAGATGATATTTCTTAACTTGTTTCAGTGTGTTCTAAATTGTTTGCCTTTGCTTATGCACAACCAGACTGGCATTAGAAGATAAGGTGATTAAATGGAAGTATCTCTGCATTTAGGTTGTCTTTGTGATTAGCAGTCCATCCTTTGTCTTTAAAAACACAAAACAGGGACTCCCCGGTGGCAGTGGCGCAGTGGGGCATGCTCAACCTGCTGCACTGTGAAGCTGTCCACAGCCTCGGCAGCGTGGGTTCGATCCCGGCTGGCGAGTGTCCCACATAGCACAGCAGATCTCTCCTGTCTTGCCCGCTGCTCCCCTCAGCAGTGTCTTCAGTCCATCTACCTGTTCTGCTCCCCGCTCTCTCTGGTGAATTCTCTCAACTTCTTGTGCCTCTGACCTGTACCCCAGTTCTTGTATAAATAAATAAATCTTTAAGAGATAAAAACACAAAATGGAGGAGTCTATCAGAAGACCTAGGCTCTGCCTTGGCTCTGCCAGTGTTTGACATTGGCCAAGTCACATGATCTCTAAGGGATATTTTTCCCCAGCCTGCAAGAACCCTTTAAACTCTAAAATGTGTGCCTCGGTGTCCTGACTATCAAACACTGCCCGGGACGCTGGCGATCTCTGTGCTTCTGAGAGCCGCAGAGCTGCTAAGTAGAACTTAAATGTGACCAGCTTCCCAATCTGGCCCACTTTGACTCCTCTTGGACACTTCCTCTGAGGCGCCTTCCCAAGACCCCCCACAAAGAGGTACTCAGTGCCAACTTCACCCCCCTCAGCCTTCTTCCCCACCTCTTGGAAAATCTATTCAGGGTGAGAGTTCCCTTCAGAATCTCTTAATGAGAAGGCTCCAGTCTTCTTGCCTTTCAGCTCAGGAACTCCGCGTCCCCATTTTCAAGGGCTGATTGCCCACTTTGGCCCTCTGTCTCTGGGTGCCATTCCTGCCCAGGGAAGCTGGAAGGGTGTAAAACCATGAGAGGAAAGCTGCCCCCTGTGTCACAAGCCCCCAGAGGAAGGAGGAAGAAGTGAGAATCTGCACATCAACAGAGGCTGGAAGGGCTATATTTTCTTTCTTGCTGGGTTTGCTTCTCTACGGTGTTAAGCCCTGCAACTTGATCAGCAGGGTCTGCACCCTGCATGCCTCATGCCCCAGGTTCTCACACTGACCGGCACAGCAGGCACAATGCCCTGCCTGTCCAACCAAATGAGATTCTCAGCACCCATCAGAGAAGAAGGTCAGACTCTGAATTTGAGTGCCAGGAAGGATTTGAAACTAGGAGAATCCTCTCTGCAGAGGAGAAGGCGTGTCCTGCCCACACACTGTTACTAGCTCTCCATCTGGTCTCCCTTTCCAGCCTCCCCTCCCCTTGTGCTGAGCTCCCTACCGAGGACGCTGTGTTGAGTCAGAAGTTCTTTAGCTGCCTGGAAGGGGGTCCTAACACTGCAGGGCCCAGGGATAGGGCATCTTGGCTTTTTCTGACTTCTCAAGGTCATCTCTCTGCACTATAAGCACTGAACTTTGGCTGTAAACGTGGCTGTAAACGTGGCTGTTAAAACTCAAAGTCAAAGGAGCACATCATGACTTGCCCATTTCTGAATGACCCTCAAAGGCCCCAGAATACATTCATGAACTGACACACCTGACCGGCCACCCACCCAGTGGCGGGTCCCAGCAACACAGTGCTTCAGCCCCTGTCTCTGATATTCTAACTGCAAGGACAGGCTGGCCCTTACATTTCAAATCAGTTAAGAGGTTTTAAGAGAGTGAAATAATTGGGGATCCCGTGAGCAGCAGTCTACCCAGTTGGGTCTCTGTTCTTGGTCACTCCATTCAAGGGATAAGGATTAAAGCAGTCCTTGCTTGATACTCCATATGAGGGTTAAGTTATGTATAGTCTACCCCTCTTCTTCTAACACAAATCATTTTCAAAATCAAGGATTGATTTGTTCATCACAGTTCCATCTCCAACACCAGTCGGCTCTGGTGGCTAAGACTCTGAACATGACTTTGAATGCAAATATTAATCCTTCCCCCCACTTATTCATTTATCCAAGGTCCCCATAATTCAAGATGAAAATTCAACAATCTCCCCACATTCACAAAAGTCTACCTTTTAACCACTCCTCTGCTATACAACTTCGAAAGCATTTATTCTTTTTTTTTAAAGATTGATTGATTGATTGATTGATTTATACAAGCACTGGGTATAGTCAGAAGCGCAGGAGGCTGAGGGAATTCACCAGAGCCAGAGCAGGGAGCAGAACAGGCAGATTGACTGAAATACACTGCTGAGGGGAGCAGCGGGCGGCAGGAGAGGTCTGTGCACCATGTGGGAATCTCGCCCGGCGGCCAGGGATCAAACCGGCACTGCAGAGGCTGCGGGCAGCTTCACAGCCCAGCGTTCAATTGCTGTGCCACCGGGGAGGCACGAAAGCATTTATTCTTAAAAACTTCTGTTGAAATAAATAAGAAAGGTCAGACTCAATTTTCTTAGAAGTAGAAACTAAGATCCAAAGAAGCATTTCAACAGCTGATATGGGGAAGAGCCCTACCTGCACCCCACCTAGACTGTTTTCTGGCTGATCACGTGAAACAGGCTGTGCAGTCTTCACAACTCCTGAGCCTTGTGCCCGACCAAGCAAAGCAATCAGTTCCATCCTGTCTGAAATTTGTTATGGGAGGCCAGCAGCTAGGAGAGCAGGAAGACAATATTTTCTGCCTTTTTTGCCTTTAATTTTGTGTTCTCAGGATGAAATGTATAGATTTCTTTTATCCAGTTAATCACAGTTGTGCTGTTGTGAGTCTCTCCCTCCCTATAGTGCTTGGGTTTCATTGGCTCCCCAGCTGGGGGAGGCAGGGGAATCTAGTGGGATCAGAGCCATTCCAGGTCTCTGCCTGCCTGGCCTAGACACCACCACAGCAGAACTGCTGACATCGGTCTGTGGGTATTTAGAAACCCAGAGTCATGATCAAAGTAAACTATTCCCCTGGGAAAGTAGGTTTTTCAATTTTTATAAAACTCAGGCAAAGAATCTGACTTTACTACTTAAAAATTTCATTCTTCATACTTTTTCCAAGAAAAGACGGTGCATCATCTAATCAGATGGAATGTCCTTCACTGTGATTAGGGATCATAGAGTCAGGAGGTGCACACTTGGAGTGGAAACTTAGATGTTGATGGTAATGGTGATGATAATAGTGGGTGCTTGCTCTATACTAGCATTTACCTGTTGTCTCATTTAATACTAACAACAACTCTATGAGAGTCTATTATTTTCCCCATTTCAAAGAAATCGAGGGTCAAAAACACAGCACCTTATTCAAGACGAGACTTCCAACCCAGGTCTGTCTGTGTTAAGGCCACATTTGTAACTGCCAGACACTTGCTTTCTAGTGTATGTCCCACACTTCACAAAGGAGGAGACTGAGGCCTATATTGGTGACATTATTCAGTGCCACCATGTTAGTGGTAGAATGACTAGGGTTTCCAAGGATCCTGACAACTCTCTACCTACCTGAGTAGAATCTGACCCACCCCGGACACAGTTGGTCATTTGGTTGTTAAGTACGGTACTACTTGGGGCTATAGAATGTAATGTGGTGCTAGAACAAAGCAGATGGGCAGGGAGGAAGGGCCCTGCCTCCCCGTAACTTCAACGTGGTGGAAAATACCTTGGCAATCCTCCCACTGGGTTGCTTTTATTCACCCTGACCACAATCATACAGATTATAAAATGCCTTCTCACTCACACCTACCAAGGTCAAGCCCACCATGTTAGCTATGTGTATGTTTAAACAACATGTTCTAAAAGCATGGTAAAATATGCTTTTTAAACTAAATGCAACAATTACTCTTACATAGATTCCACTGGCTAATAGCTCTACTTTTAGTCATGAAAGTTTGTGAGTGGATATATTCTCCCATCCTGCTACACTTTGCTTCTAGGGAGGTATTTTAATATATCTGTGTTTATGTATCAAGATTCTGTAAGTCCCTAGGTATGTGAATTTTGAAAAAACTCCCAGGAAATTCTCATGTCTCATTTGGGAACTACTTAGTTAGAAATTGGAAACTTTTGGCTCCTTTTCATAACCACATTCAATCTATTATTTAAAAAAAATCATTTTCTTTCTTTAGAACAATTTGTTCTCAAATTCTTATGTTGAAATCCTAACCCCAAGTACCTCAGAATGTGACTGTATTTGGAGAGAGGGCTTTACAGAGGTCATTAAAATTAAATGAGGTCAATAGGGTAAGCTACTAAACTTTATCCTTTTAAGAAGAGGCAATGAAGACACAGAGGGAAGGCCATGTGGAGACACAGGTGGAGGAGAGCCAACTTTTAAGGAGGGAGAGGCCTCTGGAGAAACCAACTCTCCTAACGCTTTGGCTTCAGACCTCTAGCATTAAGAACATTGAGCAAATGAATTCTGTCATTTAAGTACTACCCACCTTGTGGTACTTAGTTGGCCCTAAATGACTGTGGTAAAATATGCAGAACATTTATCTTAACTATTGTTAAGTATATAGTTCAGTGGCATTCCATGCATTACACTGTTGTACAACCATCACCACTATCCATGTCCAGAACATTTTCATCTTGCAAAACCTAAACTCTGTCGCCATTAAATGCTAATTGCCCTTTCTAATCTTCTCTAAACCATATGCAGTGTCTATCTGTTCTAAGTCAGCACAACCTCTTTTCATTTGATTGCAACCTAGATGAGGTAAACTAAGAAACATGTAGAAGAAGCTTGTCCATGACTAGAAGAAATATGCATGAGGATATTAGGGGCTGGTAAGTGTTTTTTTTAAAGGCATGGGGCTTGATCCAGGCTTGATCCCAAGAAGCCCCTGGCCTGCTAAGTCAAATCTCCTGTTTGCAGACAAGATAAACCAGCAACTGTGATTCATCTATTCCTTCCAGAAGCCTCAGAAGTCTCCAGGCAAATACTCTAATAAAATGAGTAATTGCCTTTGCTTTAGCTCTGAGGAAACTGCAACAATTCAGCAGATTAACTAAAGGCAGCAGAGATGGAATAACTAATACATTCTACACAGCACAGTCACAGGCTTCCAAGTAGATTCACCTCAGTTACTCCCAATGCTGAATGGAGTTAAATGGAGCTAACCAAAATCAAAAAAAGGGTGGGAAGCTGACAGGACAAAAGACAGCAATAAACTGAGAAATCCTCAGAGGTTCATGCTCCAGGTCATACATGAATTTTGTAATTGGAAAGATTCAGGGTTGATGAGAAAACATCTAAGAAGGAATATCTATAAATTCGTATACCATTTAATCAATCATTCAGCTGTGGTGACAACTTGAAATCAGGATCCTCCAAGCAAAAAAAAATAATAATTATAAAGAATCTCCCCCGCATGCTTCTGCTTTCTTTCTCAGATCTTATTACACAAACTGGCAGATCCTTCTTTCTTTCCCTCCTTTAGATTTTTGTGCTTGAGACACTCTTTATGCCTTAGTTACAACCAGAAAAAGTGGTTTCTTGGGGTTTTCCCTAACATCAAAGTGCATCCCTGCAGAACAAATTTTGAACACTAAGGTCCAAAGAGATTACCACTGGACAGTAAGCGCTGCATCGTCAAAGGACTTCAGTGAGTCTTAGGAGTTCCAGGTGTGAGCCTGAAGCGCCAACTCACAAATTTGAAGGAATCACCAAACAGCAGTGTCACGAGACAGCAGCAGTCATTAAATATCCTTCACAAGCTGCTCCTCCAACCACAATTCTCAGCTAGATCTCCCATCCTCAGATTTGGATTCCCAGCAGAAGCTGACTTTAATTTAGCAAGATTTCAGGGTTTGAACACTTCAAACTGCAATGACCTCTACTAAATATTGCAACTGGTTTTTTTTTTAGATTTATTTTTATTTATTTACACAAGCACTGGGTACAGTCAGAAGCGCGGGAGGGTGAGAGAATTCACCAGAGTCAGAGCGGGGAGCAGAGCAGGCAGAAGGACCGAAGTACACTGCTGAGGGGAGCAGCAGGCGGCAGGAGAGGTCTGTGCGCCATAAATATTGCAACTGTTATAACAGCAGAGTTCCTATTGGTAAAGGTGGAAAAACTGGTCACTGAAAAGAAATAAAGCTAGATATCAAGAAAATTACAAAACATACCAAAAAACACTTATATTATCACTTTATGCAATATATCCCTAAATCCATGGTAAAGATGGAAAAGACTGAAAAAAGACAAGACAATCAGATAAACTAGGGGGGAAATAATCAAGAAGGGAAGAGTTTTGATTTAGCCTGATCTATTATATTCAAAACTCTTAAGTATTTATTCTTGTGTTCACATCCATTTACTCAGTGTCTTATCAGCACAAGGATTCCTCCAATTGTGTGCAATGCTGACTTTATTTATTTATAATACATGTTGTTTCAACAATGTTATTTTTATTTTACAAATCTGTCTTGCAGGTCATTGAATCTGAGCTCTAATTTTAAAACATGCAAGCACATGCTTTTGGAATCAGAACAGTGATCAATTCTGGGCAAATTTCTTAACCTTTGCAATAATAATTAAAAATAGACATTCTTTTTTTTTATTTTTTTCTTTATTATAATTAGTCTTTTCCCTGGTCCCTTACTTAGGTACCATCCGGTATTTTTCTTTTTCTTTCTGGCTTATTTTGCCAAGAGTCATGCCTTTTCCCCTCAAACTCACACTTCCAGCTCCATCAGTGTTGCTGCAAATTGCATGAGTTTATCTTTTTGATTGCTGAGTAATATTCCATTGTGTATATATACCACATCTTCTTGATCCAGTCATCTATTTTGGGCATTTGTGTTATTTCCATAGCTTAGCTATTGTAAATAATATAAACATGGGGGTGCAGGTGCCCTTTTGAATTAATGTTTCTGTGTCCTTTGGGTAAATACCTAGGAGTGGAATTGCTGGATCATATGGAAGTTCTATCTTTAGTAGGCTGAGGAATCTTCATACAGATTTCCATAGTGGTTGGATCACTTTGTACTCCCACCAGCAGTGCAGGAGAGTTCATTTTTCTCCACATCCTCACCAACATAAAAATAGCCATTCTTAATTGAGCACTTACACTGGGCCAAGGTCTAAACACACATCATCTCAATCAGTCCTTCAATGATGTTTTCATGAGTATACTGTCATTACTTCCAGTTCACTGAGAAGGAAATTGATATTTGAAAGGATGAAGCATCTTGCTTGTGGTATAATAAATAACTCTCAGGTAAGTTCAATGTAAGCTCTTAAGTAAGCTCTTTTACCTAAACAGTCCAATTATACTATTTTACCTCTTTGAGTCTCCGTTATCTCAACTGTAAACTATGAGCCAAACTACTCCACCCATAGAATTGTTGTAAAATTTAATTGGGATTAGGGATGTAACCAACACAAGAAAGACTGATACAAAGTCAGTGCTCCATAAATATTGGGTGACTAGCATCATACACCTGATAGTCAAGACTGCCACAATGCATATCACCATCAAAAGAACTCTACAAACTGGAACGTAATGCAGGCATAGAAAATCACACTCTTATATGGTGGTAACTGGAATATACAGCAACCAAATATTCACATTCTTGGTCTGAGTCCAATTCTTGTTTTGACTAATCCCTCTCTAGGGTGCAGAGTTGCATTTCTACAAGCAGCTGCCAATTTTCTAGACATGAGAAAAGATATGGATGGAAATCACTAGTCTGTTTTTTTTTATCTTTTTTTTTAATAATAAATTTTATTGTTATATTCCCCATACAATTGCAGCCCCCCCATTCTGACCCCAATCCCTCCCCTCCCACCCCCGCCCCCCTAAAAGTGTCTCTGGTTCATAGTTTTTTGTTGATTTTGATTTTCACTTTCTTATAGTTATTCATTTTCCTGGTCCCTTATTTAAGTTTTCTAGATTCCTGCTATGAGTGAGACCATCCGGTATTTTTCTTTTTCTTTTTGGCTTATTTCGCTGAGCATGATCCCTTCCAGTGCCATCCATGTTGCTGCAAATTGCATGTGTTTATCTTTTTTGAATGCTGAGTAATATTCCATGGTGTATATGTACCACATCTTGTCTGAAGAGCAAGCACCATTCTGGTGCACCTGAGGAGACAGACAGGCTTCAACTTTTTTTTTTTTTTAACCTGATGGTCCTTTACCAGATTTCACTGGACGGGCAGCACCTAACCCAGGTTGTACACAGCAGCACAATCTATTTAACACTGTAGTTCCCATCTCCAACTTGCTGTAAAAAAGCAGAGCTTCAGTGTAATATTGTTCTGTTCCCTGCTTTTACCACTTGCTGTCTGTGAGGCCATAAGCAAGTCATTGAACTTATCTGACCATGTAATAATATATCTCAAGGTCATTGTGAGGATTATAGGATACCGTATGTTAAGCACCTGCTGTAGGACATAGCATTGAGTGTGCTCAGTAATATTAGTTCCCTTGCCCATCTCCAACCGCCAATATCAGCATCCCCTCTGGAATGATATAACTTTCTTATCTCAAGATTTAGAGTTATAGATTAGAGCCAGGATTGACAATCAATAGATCGAAATCTCCATTTGCCTCAAGGTCAGTAAACTAATCAAATGATAGTGATGAGGTTTTGATATGAACAATTTGAGCTAGGAAACACTCATTTCCTACAGATCTAATGAAAAGCACAAAATGGCAAATCTGAGATTGAACTTCAAAGTTCCTAAAATATCACAGCTATGCAACACAACATGTGGACCATCATAATTCTCCTCATGTACTATGGTGCTAATTTAAGATCAGAAATCACCCTTACATATTTCACTTTCAAAGCTTTGGCATTCTCATCTAAGTCCCAGTTCTTCTTGGACTCAGTAAATGGAATCTTATTTGACTGGTTGAGAAAAAGAATTGCAAATGTTCGGTAGATATTTCTTTTCTCATCCTCTCGATATCAAGTAACACAGGCAAAAAGTGAAAAGATATTATAGCTTCGGATTCTATTCTCACTCAACCATCTCCTATTTTCCTCTTAAATGAAAGATGGTCAAGACAAGACTGGTCTTCTTGTGTTCTCATTGTTAAATCTCCGGACTGAGCCAGCCTTAAGCAGTTCAGCCTCTTCCATTACAGCTTTTCTGCTCAAATTGCACTATTCATATTCATGCTGCTCCCTCTTGAGTAACAGCTTGAGAAAAAATGTGCCAGAAAAACCAAAATTTTTACAATGGGGAAAGAATTACATGAAGAGAACACAACACCCCACCCCAAGCCCCAGTGAGGCTGTTTATCTAACTAATAACATCCAAAGTCATGCAACTACATTTTCCAGCTACAGTACAGGACCTCTCCTGCCTCAATGCCTCAAGTCACTTTCATTGCCATAAATGGGTCCTTTGGAGGCCACAATTTTTCCAAACCATGGGGAGTATGGAAAGGTCCTCCATCTTCTCTTACAAATTAAGCTTGAACATTTAACCCTTCGAAATATTAGTTTGTTGAAAACACTAACCTGAAAATATATATGCCACCCTATATTCATTACAGCATCATTTTCAATAGCCAAAGATTTGGATACAACCTAAATGGCCACTAATAGATGAATGGATAAAGAAAATTTGATATATACCAACAACAGAATTCTACTCAATTATTAAAAAAGAAAAGATGAAATCTTGCCAATTGTGACATTTGTAGACTTTGAAGGTATTATTCTGAGTGAAATAGGTCAGAGAGAAAAGACAAATACTGTATGATTCCACCTACATGTGGAAGATAAAAAAAAAATAAAACAATAAACCAAAATAAAAACAAGCTCTTAGGCTATAAGAAAAAAATGGTGGTTATCAGGAGGAAAAAAAGAAAACAGTAATGTAAATTGGGTTAACAGAATCAACTGTATGGTGGAGGATGGAAAGCAGACTTTGGTAGTGATCATATGTAGTAAATGCAGATGTGGAGAAGTTGGGTGGTTGTACTCTATTTCTAGAGGAAATGATTCTCTAGTTGAAATGACTTTCTCTAGTGAAAAAATAAAAATGAGTATGAAAAGACAGTGACCCTGAAAAGAAAGAGTAATGCTATCCCATTGCCCTGCTCAGTCTTTACACCTTCACCATTACGTTTTTTTAAAGAAATATGAGTCTGACCCATAGTGTTTAAACAGAGGCACTTATAAAAAGGCTCATAGAACAATAACCTGACAGTGAAGTTGTAAGACACTCCATTAGCCCCTAAAAGAGATTGAAAAATCTTTTTTTAAAAGATTTATTTATTTATTTATACAAGCACTGGGTACAGTCAGAAGCGCGGGAGGGTGAGAGAATCCACCAGAGCCAGAGCGGGGAACAGAACAGGCAGACTGACAAAGTACACTGCTGAGGGGAGCAGCAGGCGCGACAGGAGAGGTCTGCGCGCCATGTGGGACCCTCGCCAGTGGCCAGGGATCGAACCGGCACTGCAGGGGCTGCGGGCAGCTTCGAAGCCCAGCGCTCAACTGCTGCGCCACTGGAGAGGCCAAGATTGAGAAATCTTAAAGTAAACCTCTGGCCTCTTGGAAAATATTGATGAAGTTGCCTAGAGTTGGGAGAAACAAGTGTCCAATTTTATACCGGAAATTTAGACTTCCCACTGACTAAGCAAGCCACCTCCACATATTAACAACACCCCAATAAACTGTGGGAAGGAGCAGTGTGATGTGGAAGAAGAATGGTCTTTTATGACTCCATCTGTAGCATCGTAGGCAATTTATTCAACTTCCTTTAAACTCAGTTGCTTCTATATAAAATGGGAATAATGATAACTATCTCACAGGGTCTTGGGTTCCAAAATAAGCAACATATAAGCAAAATGCTTAGCATAGTGACTGGTACATAGGGACTCAATAAAAGTTACAAGTGAGACTAAATATTACTCCATTATAATAAATTGACACTTTAGGAATGTGGGATTTATGCATAGTAAGTTGGGAAGAGAAATAAAATGAGAAAAACTGGATTGTGATCTTTTATACTCAACCATTACTTTCTGAGAGTGAGACCATGAAGGAAGGGAAAATTCAATTTAAGTCAGTGACTTTCAACTTGTTGTAGGACAGGTAGAACAAAAATACATAGATTTCCTCCAATCCCCTCCCCAACATAGATCTAGAGTAGTAGTAATAGTAAAAATAAACCAATATGTTATATATACATATTATATGTATGTATGTATTTATATTATATGAAGATAAAAAGACTCAAGTAGTAAAAATGTTAATTTTCCCAATATGTTATGAGCATATTATATACATTTATAACACTATCTAAAATTTTAATGAATTACCTAAATTTTTACAAATGAGGAAACTGAGAACAAGAGGAAATTCAGTGTTTATTCAATTAAAATTTGATGGTTGACAACACAGGAACAAAGATTTTGTTATGAAAAATGCATGCAGGACGGACAGTTAAATATAGATGTTCTGACTCAAGATTTAGATCTTTCTACTATATATAATATATATATATGTATATATATATTTCTAACGCTGTCATGTTTTCTTGGTTTTTATGCCAGGAATGCAAGTTGCTTTAATAGATTAAGTCATTCCATTAGCTGTTTATAGATAAATACTATCTGATCATCTCTGCAGATGCAAAACACATTATTATTATTTTATTATTCAATAACATTTAATGTTTATTCCCAGTAAAAATAATTTTAGCAAATTTGGAATAGAAGGGAATTTCATTTCCCTAATACGTATGAAGCATCTACATTTAAAAAACTTTAGAAAATTACATTTAAAGGTGAAATATTAAGAGCATTCTTTGTAAAAGTAGGAACAAAAGAAGAGTTCCAACCATCCATTAGTCATACTGAAAGTTCTAGTAAGTACATATATAAACCTGTATAAAAATATATACATATGTATGAACGGGATGAAAAAAACATTATTTACTAGTGATATAAAACTCAAAGGAATCAATGAATAAATAATTAATAGGAGTTCACAAACACATACATATTTCTCTGAAATAAATCTAAATAAAAATAGGTGCTTTATAAATAAAATGAGCAATTTTTAATGGACAGGTTCAGAAACTTAATTAAAAAGAGACCTACATAAATCAAAGATAAAAAGTCTCAAGTAGTAAAAATGTTAATTTTCTCTAAATTGATGCTTGCATTCAGTGCAATACTATCAAAAATACCAAAAGGGATATTTTATGGAACTGGATGAGCTGGTTCTACAGTTTACATGGAAACATAAAGGTCTTGGAATAATCAAATTGCTACTAAAGAACAACTTGGAAGGAGGACTTGTCTTGCAGATATCACACTTTTTGTGAAGCTATAGTAATTAAGACAGTGAGATACTGGCACGTGGTATAAGAAATAGGCCAACTGAACAGAACTGCCCGTGCATGTGGGATTTGATTTTTCACAGAAGGGCACTAAAGATGAGTTCAGGAAGAATAGACAATTCAACAAATGATGCAGACATTATTCCACATAAAAAAAGAAGTTAAGTCACATATTTCCCTCACCTGCTGCACAAAAATAAGACCTTGAGAGATTCTATTAAATTTCATTGGGAAAAATGATTAAACTCTTAGAAGAAATGGGAATTCATCTCTCTGAACTGAAGGTAAAAGTTCTTAAACAACACACAACTATGTAATCTATAGATAAGATTTAGAGGCTTGACAACATTGGAGTTAAGAATTTCTGTTTGGGGACAGCTATTCTGTCTTAAGAAAAGTAAAGATAAATGCCACCAAATGGAGCTATTGTAACACTTGTAACTGACCAAGGGTAAGTACTATGAGTGAGTAAAAATGGCTAAAATTCATTAGAAATAGACAATTGATAGAAAATGCATAAAAGATAAGAACAGAATTGTATAGAAGAGGAATTAAAAGGTCACAAAAGTCCTACAACCACTGACATTTAGGGATATAACAAAATCATTCTACCACTCAGTTAGATTATCATTTCACACTATCAGGTAGTCAATGGCAATTCTAAGTTTTGATGAAGAGCCAAAAAAAAAAAAAAATCATTAATGCTTACCCATTGCAGGTTAGCAGTTAAACTCAAACATACTCATTGGGAAATTTATGTCTTACTAGTGTTGTGTTTATCCTAAGCCCCAGCAATTTTATTCCTCGGTTTAAACCATCGAAAAATTCTTACATGTGTGCCTCAGAAAACATATTCAAACAAAAAGGAATGTTCACACAGCATTGTTGTACTAGTACAAATCTAGACACAACCCAGATGTCCATCAACAGGCAAATGAGTAAATAAACTGTGGCATATTCACAACTGATTATTATATCAATGTGAAGGAAACTCAAAGACTAAGTTAAAGAAGAAAGGAATACATACCATATGTTTCTAACTCAAGTTTAAAAATAAATGCTTGTGCAACTGCCCACAAAAGCAATAGAATGATTACCACAAAGTGCAAACTGCTGGATATCTGGTAACAGTGCAGTCAGGGTGGGACCCAGACACCTAACTGGGGTTGATGGTCTGTTTCCTAGTCAGATTTGGTAGGTGCACTGATATTTATTCTTTTCATTTAAACGGGACATGTGTTTCATATATTCTTGTGTATGCATGATTTGTTCCCTACTTTTTAATAAAAGAAATGCCTGTGCTTAGCCTTAAGCTACCAGAGATGCCAAAGGCAGGACCTCAAAGACCAGAAGTCCAAATGGCCTAGAGTGGGTGGACTAATAAAAAATGGAACAAGTAAACAAACGTATCAGGTGTCCCCCACATGCTCCAGATAAAATAATAAGGCCATGACTGTGGCTTTGCAGTAAATGCAATATCTCTGCAAAGTATTGCAATCCATAGTTCGCTGACCCCTGAAAAAAGCATGATTGCAACACTCCCTTCATGCGTAGAATAAACTGGTCCTGAATTCAGGCAGATTCAAATGCACAAACCAGTGAAATTGAGGCCTTTAGTATCTTTCAAAAAAACAGAAAGTCTAATAAAGACATAAAGGCTTTTTCTCTAGCACAGTGAGCACTTTCTGCATTGTGTTAACCTGCTGACACTATTTGTAATGGCACAGAAAGGTCACTGAAGCCTAAAGCTGCTCTCAAGATTCCCCACCACAATCTTCTCAAAAATACAAGCTTTATTAAATATCAACTCTCATCTTATTTCCAAGAAGGCCACCCAAAGGTTATGGTGGGCTCAGGTGTGCGAACAGGGCTATTATTGCGTCCCTCATTTGCATAGCATCTGCCCTGAATCGCTCAGCATGTCTCCCTTCGGGGTCTCACATTAATCTTCAATCTAGCCTGGCACACGGGGATAGGGTAAGCCAGGATTCCCTGCTTCTTATAAATGGAAAACTAGAGTCAAACATAGAGATAAGTATTTTCAGTAATGAGATTAATTCTCTCCCTTTGGAAAAATAGGGATCCCAGGGAGGGCCAACCTGCATAGACTCAGGCTTTGGAGCAAGTTTACGTGGGGCGGAAAGAATTTGGAGGCCCAATATCAACACCATGTGAACCTTCTAGATCACCCCCAGGGTTGAACCCCTGAGAACGGCATTAGACATGGGGAAAGCTGCCCCAAGATTTCACATCTGCCTCTATGTGATGCCCTGGTTTACTGGGAGGACCAGCTGTGGCTGCTGAAACACCCAAGGTCCAGTAAAGAGCTCTATCACTGGGAAGCTGGCTCTTCTGAAAAGTCAAGTCATTAAAAAACCATAAATCAGTGCAGGAGGTGGGAATTGTATGGGGACTATAACCAAGATGAAAATGCATATATTGTGCAAAAATGAAAAATGATGTAAAAGATGTATAAAATTAAAAAAAAAAACATAAATGAAGAGAATAAAGGCTGATTTGGATGGCTTTTTTATGGGGGGGGTTATAAATAAGTCCATTGTAGTTTCACTGACTCCACATATTTCTTAAACTTTGCATCTCAGTTTCTGCTGTTTTATTTTCTCCATATATCCCAATTCCAGACCAAGGAATCTGCTTCAGTCAATTCACAATTTGTGCAGGCCCATCAGGTCATGCATCAAAGGACTCTGGGCTATCTCTTGTCGAGTGGGGCTAGGGGAGGAGATGGGATGGGGGCACAACATATAAAATATGGTTGTAGCAGCGGCTGTGGATGGACATTTTTCCCTTAGAAAGAATTTAGAAGAGGGAGGTGGTCAGGAATATAGAAATTAGACTTTATTTCATATTTTAGAGAATAAAAAAATTACTGCTTAATGTGGAAAAACCTCTGCATATACTAAAATGAACATAAGTTTTATATAAGTTTTATATAGTAAACTTTCAAAAAAACTATTATCTTAAAAAAAATAGGATGCAGCAGTTTAAAATGGGTCAAAATAAAAATGAAATAATCCTTTTGGAAGTACAGAGGCATGTTAAAATTCTCTTTGCCTAAGCATTTCATTAAAAAAAAATTTCCAATGACTGGTTCTACCTTCTCAATTACTTACATGATATGTCTTTATGTTTGTAAGAATAAGTGCAAGACTGAGGGCCTCCTCGGTGGTGCAGTGGGTTGAGCACCACGCTGTGAAGCTGTCCGCAGCCTCTGCAGCACGGGTTCAATCCCTAGCCAGGGAGGTACCCACATGGCAAAGCAGACCGCTCCTATCTCACCCGCTGCTCACCTTAGCAGTGTCTTTGCTTCTACCTGTTCTGCTCCCCGTTCTGTCCCTGGTGAATTCTCTCACCCTCCTGCACCTCTGGCTTGTACCCCAGTTCATGTATAAAAATAAATATTTTTTAAAAAATAAATAAATGCAAGACTGAATCACCTGTCATAGCAGGGACCTACTGCTCACCTCCTTACCCCCACCACAAGAAAAATAGAGCAAGAGGAATTCCGTGATGTAAACAAAGTCAAAAACACTTATTGGGAGGGGGTTATTTCCTGCAAAGGCCTTTGGCCAAAAAGCAACACCATCCTGGCCTGACCCAACAAGGCTACTCATAGGCAGGAATATGTAGACAGAAAAACAGGGGCCAGAGCTCATCAGGAAAAGCTACTGGTTCACCCCCCACCCCTTGCTCCAAGACCTGGGTGCAGCATGCCCTTTGACCTGGTGATAGAAACTTTCTGTCCCCCATGACCTGCTTGCCATCTGCTCAGAAAGGACTTATCTATTCTTATCAAGCCTTTGACTCTATTCATCCAGAAGTAACTTTTCTGATCTCTGAGCCCTTGTTATCAGCTTCCATCTGCCCATGGGCATCAGGGAATCAGGGAGATACATCCCTCTACAATGTTGGTAACACTCAAATGATCTCACACATACCAGCAAAATGGTTAATACCCCTGCCTATTTATTATTATAAAATGCTGATGTGGAACAAAGGAGAACAGAGAGCAAGTGCTTTATGCCAAAAGGGGATAAATGATGAATTCCTGTCTATTTTCCCATTTGCCTTCCTGAGAGTCATTACCATAAATTATAACCACTTTCCTCCCTGATTCAACCCCCCCACCTCCAACCTTTGGTCATAAGATTCTCCTTTGCTGTCCTAGAATGGAAAAGCAAGGGGGTAAGAAAGCAAATGCAATTTCTCTTTTTCAATTTAGTTTCCTGTCCTAAATTAGTGATGGAAATATGTAGCCTGCAGGGCCCCTTCTGTCCCTTTGGGCTATGCAGACATGACTGGTCGATCACAGAGCTCTCTCCCTTTGTCTGAGCCTGGATACAGCCTCACAGCTCTCATCTTAATATTGCAGGCACAGGAACAACTGAACAGAAGTAGCCCACAAGAGGAAACCCACTTGTCATCTTCCCTACTCCACCAGCTATAGTTTTTCCACAGCCAGAGAACCCCAGATCTACATAGGTTCTTTTCAGATATTCTTTTTCTAATTTTTTCTTATAAAGGTAAAGAAGATCTGAAGAAGAATATGCTTATCACTCAGGCTTCCATATTAAAAAATAATGCTTGGAGGAAAGTGAAGGATGAAGCACTTCTAACTCTCCTGAGTGTCAAGACTACCCAGGGGAGAAGAATCACCTTCCTGTATGTTCTGCTAAGCACCATATCTACCTCCCATCTTTAGTGCTACAGCTCCAGGCACCTCACTGTGTCCAGCAGGGAGAGATTAAAGTTCAAGGGGAAGCTGTTGTAATAGTAGATGATAGTGACATGTGGGCAGGTGTTGAGAGGTGAAAACCTAAGGACCATTCTGCCATGAACTAACAACTGGTGTTATGTCTCTTGTTTCCTCATCTATAAAAGGAGGGAGATAAAGTAGACCAGGAATCAGTATGTCTCATGGGCCAAATCCAAACCAACACCTGTTTTTGTAAATAAAAATTTTATTGGAAGACAGCCATGTTCACTCACTTATGTGTAACCTGAGATTGCTTTCACAGAACCAAAAGAGTTGCTGCAACAATAACTTTATGTCCCATAAAGTCTTAAATATTTCAGGCTTTGTGGGATCCAATATTTCTGCTTAGTTCATTTTTATGGTTTTTATTTATTTAATAAACTTCTCATTGTATGTTATGCATCAGTTTCCTGATTTCATTTAGTTATCTGTGCTCTTTTGCAGAAAGTGGCAGTGGAGAGTTGTAGGTAGGTTAAGGGAGTGCAGGCCTATCCCTTCCTGCATAACCTGCAAGCTCACAAGCATACGTGAATCAGTTTCCGTAGTGTAGTGGTTATCACGTTCGCCTCACAAGCATACGTGAATCAGACAAGTTACATAAATCAGTACAGTACATCAGGTTTAAGAAAACTATTGGATGGGCCTCCTCGGTGGTGCAGCGAGTTGAGTGCAGCACTGTGAAGCTGCCCACAACCTCTGCAGCACCGGTTCAATTCCCAGCCAGCCAGGGAGATACCCACATTGCGGGGCAGACCTCTCCTGTCTTGCCCGCTGCTCCCCTCAGCAGTGTATTTCAGTCAGTCTGCCTGTTCTGCTCCCCACTTGGTGAATCTGCTCACCCCCGTACCTCTGGCCTGTACCCCAGTTCTTGTATAAAAATAAATCTTTAAAAGAAAATTATTGGAAACACATGTAATATGGGATTTACTACTTTCTGATCAGTTGGATTTATATTTATAGGGAAAAGCATTTTGGAAAAGCGGAGGATAGCAGAATAAAGGTTTTTGGATGGAAGAACAAGCCAGGAGGATAGGAAGGAATTGGCAGGAGTATTACGTGAAGGTGAGGCTGTTCAGATGACATGCTGGGAGGCAAGTAGAACCAGACTATGAAGGGCTGCCATTGTCAGGCTGAATAAGGGAATTCCCTCTGTTATTCAGGTGATAAAATGGTGTTCTGAGATCAATTTTACCATGGCATTCCTAAAGTACTAGAGGAAAAGGGGTTTCACTGTAGGCTGACCTACTGTTGTGCACTGTGAGGCGTTTCCTGGGTCCAGGGACTTTCAGCATTCCACCTTGGTTCATACTGAGAAAGAAGATATTTGGTTAGCTTCATAGAGACAAGGAAACCTGCCTGGAGGCTATTCCTGTGTTCTGGATACAAGGGGACAAGACTCCTAAGCTAAGGTGTATTTATTACTTTCTGTTCTGATAGACTCTTTGCTGATGTCCCATGAAAAGGAACACATCGCCTCCTCTTCTCTGTTATGTATTATTCCAGGTGTATTCTAACCTGGCAATAGTAAAATCTCAAAAGATGGTACCGATTTAGTGGCAGGAATGGACATAGGGTGGGCCACTGAAGGAGCTATTGGGTAGAAAGTTATAAGGAAGAACGGGAGGGGACAAGCTTGCTGCTGCTAGGAATAATAGAGACTCCCACTGAGGGAGCGCTTGCTATAACTTATTTATAACAACCCATGCAATGTAAGTATTATTTTCACCCCATTTTGTGAGTCAGGTACCTGAAGAGGTTGACTAACTTGGCCAGTGTGTCAAAGCTATTAAGTGTGGGAGTAGAATTTAAGTTGAGAGTCATCCTAACCCCTACTCCTGCAACACCCCAACTCCCTGATCCCAGCCATCACCTCGTCTATCCTTTTGGCGACCCTGGTCATAAGCACCAATGCCTACCTACTGAGAGCTAAATGAGTTGCCCGAGACAAGACACATCAATTGCCAGAAAAGTTAGTAGCCTGAAGGGAATTCGGAGGAGAGCCACATGAATAATTAAAGGCTGAGAAGGATTGATCTGTCAGGAAAGATTAGAAGAATTCAATATGTGTAATTTGGCTAAGATGAAACCAAGAGAAGAGGAGGCTGGGGATGGGAAGGAGCAAGAAAATAGCACATTACATTACAAAGAAGTATAGCTGAGAACAAGATGTGAGAACATTCTAGAGAGATCTCCCATGGAACCAGTATTCACTGTTCAGAGGGGAACCCAATCAAGCCACCCATCCTATAAGACGTAATCCAGAAAAATCTCCTTGAGTAGGGTCAATAATGAACAAAAGTTTAACTGCCCTGTTTTCCATCTTTCCAGTGAAATGCTTTTCTTTAGCAAAGGAAAGCATAAAATTTGAGATTTTTCCCATGTCTCTCCAGAATCCAGTTCTTCTCTTCATCTCTCACTGCTAGAATTGAACCGCTTTATTCTATACAGGATCAATTCCTAATCACTAAAAGACAGGCTTGGAGGATTAACATAAGCACCCACTTCGTGAGGCCCTGTGCCAAGCTTTGTATAAACATTCAATCTTATTCATTTGTCCAAAGTCATATAAGTGGTTGGCCAGTCTGCAAGTATGTTTTCTATTCCAGGCCCCAGTCCATTTTTATTTGTTTCTTAGGTCATTTTATGAGCTCAGCACTGTGCTAAAAGGTGGGGCTTATAATAGTGACCAACGCAGGCTTGGTCCCCACACTCACGGGATGTAAATCCAACGAAAGGGAAAAAAGCATTAATGTTAATACTCAAATCTGTAGAATAAAATAGTGTGAAATACTATGAAGTACTATGAAGGGTTTATGAGACAATAAAACTAAAGTACAGTTCAGTCTGAGGAAAAAGAAAGGCTTGCCTGAGGAAAGGGTGGTGAAACTAAGACCTAAATTTTAGGTAAGAAGTGAGGTGCTCTGAGGTGAAGAATTATTTTCATCCAAAGAGAGGTCTCACCTTTTCTCTCAGTAGTGGGAGGTAAAATCAAGACCCCGGTCAAGCTTGATAGGAGTGTACCCCACGAGTTTGCCTGGGAATTTGAGTCACTGGATTTGTGATGGGTGTTTTGGCCCCCACTGGATTACTTCTACCTCTGAAAGGGTTGGAGACTAGTGGCTAGCTACATGGGACACACATGATCAAGTGCCAGTGAAAACTATGGAAAATGAGCTTCCCTGGTTGACAATGCTCTGTGCATATTGTCAAATATCAATACAAAGAATTTAGCACTGTCTTGACTCCACAGAAAAGACAGTGGGCTAAGACCCAGCAATCTCACTTACAGGTATATAGCTAAAGGAATTGAAATCAGCATCTCATAAAGATATCTGCAACCCATGTTCATTGCTGCATTATACAAAACAGCCAAGACGTGGAAACAGCCTAAGTGTCTATCAACAGAAGAACGAACAGAGAGGCTGTGGTGTGTGTGTGGAGGGGGTGGGGGGTGGGGTTATGTGGCTGTGTGTGTATTTGAGTATCATTCAGCCATAAGGAAGAAGGAAATTGTGCCATTTGTGACAACTTAGATGAATCTTGAGGGTATCATGCTAAGTGAAATTAATGAGAAAAAGAAAATACTGCGTGGTATCATTTACATGTTGAATCAAAAAACATTAAAAAAGCCAAACTCAGAGAAACAGAAAGCAGAATGGTGTTTACCAGGAAATAATCTGGGGGTGGGGTACAGGGAATGGCGAGATGATGTTCCAAAAATGCAAACTTCTAGTTATAAGATGAACATATTTGGGAGATCTAATGTACATAATAGCAAATAAAATTCTGCATCAAAGACTTGAATGGTGTTTAGGGAGTAAATCTTAAATGTTCTTACCACAAAAAATTAATGTAAGTATGTGATAAGATGGAGATAATAGTTAATGTTAAGGTGGTAATCATTTTTGATATCTATAATTGCATCAAATTAACACTTTGTTTACCTTAAACTAATATGTTACATGTCAATTATATCTCACTAAAAACTGGGGAGAAGAAAAGCACAACAATGGAGATTCCATACTTGATAATTTTTTTAAGATATCTTTTTTTTAGATTTATTTATTTTTATACAAGAACTGGGGTACAGGCCAAATGTGCGGGAGGGGAGAGGATTCACCAGAGACAGAGCGGGGAACAGAACAGGCAGACTGATGAAATGCACTGCTGAGGGGAGCAGCGGGTGAGGCAGGAGAGGTCTGCTGCAGCATGTGGGATTCTTGCTGGCCGGCTGGGATCAAACCAGCACTGCAGAGGCTGCAGACAGCATCACAGTGTGGTGCTCAACATCCTGCGCCACCAAGGAGGCCCATACTTGATGCTTTTTGATACTCTTCCTGGACTCTGACATGCTTCTTCTCTTGGCTGTTTTTAACCTACGTCCTTTCAATGTAATAAACCATAACTGGGAGCCTAACAGCTTTTCAGTGAGTTCTGTGAGTCTTCTAGAGAATCATAAAAAATTTATTCAGCAAATGTGCTACATAGCAAAATCTGTGGCCTTCTCACTTTACATTAAAAAAAAGCATTATTCAAAGATAACATAATGATTAAGAACATGGGCTGTAAAATCAGACCAGATTCTAATTCTGTCTTTAAAAATAAAAAAAGTATAGTAGCCATTCTAATGAGCGTGAGGTCAAATCTTATTGTGGCTTTAGTTTGTGTTTTCCTAGTGATTAGTGATGTTGAGAGCAGTAGTTTTCATAAAAATAGATAACTCTTATTCGCAGCAATTATAAGCAGCATCTGATTATGGATTACTCATGAGTGTTAGTCTTGGTTGCTAGCTAGACTGAAGACTCCTTGAAGCAAGAAGAAATGCCATTTCTCTCCTGTAGCCTCAGGGAATGTAGAATCCACTAAGTCAGAATGCCTTAGTGGGTAGTGGACCAGCAAGTCCTGCCAGAACCCCTCCTCAGTCACCACTACCCACCTTACTTCTGCCTGAGGGCTTTTTCACTTTGGCAGTGGAGACCCCTCTTTCACCACAGACAGAGCATTTTGAAAGTGATGGCAGAAATGCCAGAGAATGAATGCATCAGAGCAGTCTTCAACCAGTGCCAGATGGGATGGAGAATTGGTGAGTCAATATCCCAGCTGCCTCGCCAATGTAGGGCTAATTCTGAGGTGTACTCTGCTCTGTCTTCAGGAGTTTCCCCATTGAGTAGAAGATGCTGACAGTGGAAATTAGTTTCCTAATGCCTGCTTTTCTGGCTTTCTTTCCTTTACTACCTTACTTCTCCACTTTTCTACAATTATTTCCTTGGATCAGGTCCTAAATAAACAACCCATACCCAAATCCTTGCCTTTGGGCCTGTTTGGAGGGGGGGGTACCTAAATCAATATAGACAGTACCATATCTTTAGCCACCAATACTTGTTAGCAGCACATGTCTGGTCTTGGTTGGAGTGGGAAAAAAAAGTGAAAGAATTTTAGGTCTGTGAAAATGTGTAAGGAGAAACTGTGCTTTTTCCTTAACCTATTTTCCAGGTTCTATTATTCACATTTCCCCAAAATATGCATGCATCAAAAGGAGGTTCATAGGTCCCACAACTTACCTCTAATAATAAAATACTTCAAGGTAGCATACTGCACACAGGAAATTGCTGGAAAAAAATGGCAAAGCACCTCATATATTTAAGTAATATAGTTTGCACCCTTTCTTATTAAAGCTACTTGAGTATCCAGTACAATAATATTACATATAGGAGAACCCATGTATCTCATGCCAACGAATCATCTTCATAAAGTTTAATGCTAGTAATAAAGTAATGCATTTAGTAATCATGCAATCCTACATGCCACATGCTCTCTTTCTTGGTTCCCCTGGGTGGCGGCTGTACCTTCATAGCTACCTGGTTCATAATGAGACTACACGTGAAAGATTTTCTTGAAGGGAATTATATTTGTATTTTAAAGTTGGAGAGTGAAAATTAAAATTAGCCAAGTTCAAAATGGAAAAGAGGAAGGAGTGGGGAACTGTCTTTTCCCAATATTGACACACAAGTTTACCCAAGAGAAGTCCAGAGATTGCTCTAAGCAAGCCAGAAATAGCAAACAGCTAATGCTCACAATGTAGCACACTGAGACAAGTTCAGAGAGAGCAAAGTTTCTGTTTCAAGGTTCTGGCCATTATACAGCAGGCAGTGGTAATACTCAAGCAATTCTGAATTGCAGCATGTGGGTATGCATCTGCTCAATGTCTCCATGGAGAAGAATTAAGGGAGTCTGTTCTGATATTTTGATGAAAATCCATAATTTGAACCTATGCCCATCAGGGGATGCAAAGGTTACAAAAAAAAAAAAAAAAGAAGTGTGGAGGTAATAACTCAGTAAACATTTAGCGAGTCTTTTCTACTTAAAGAGTGATGGTTAGGGCCTCCCTGGTGGCGCAGCGGGTTGAGTGCTGTGCTATGAAGCTGTCCACAGCCTCTGCAGCGTGGGTTCGATTCCCAGCCAGCCTGGGGGATACTCACATGGCATGGCAGACCTCTCCTGTCTCGCGCACTGCTCCCCTCAGCAGTGTATTTCAGTCCTTCTGCCTGTTCTGCTCCCCACTCTGTCTCTGGTGAATTCTCTTACCCTCCTGCACTTCTGACTTGTACCCCAGTGCTTGTATAAATAAATCTTAAAAAAAAAAATCAGTGATGGTTAAACTTATTTTCATTTAAAAGGTAAAATGATTGCCCATCATTCAAAAGCAATGACTTCACTTCATAAATCTGAAACTCTAAGCCCCAAGCAATTTCAGAGTGCTACGTGAGGGTTTAGGCTGAGAGACTGGGGGTTGGGGAGGAAAGAGAGGAACTGACATTGAACAAATTTACTACCCTAGCAAGGCACATGTTTTAGCTTTCAATAAGACTCCTATGACTAATGCCGGACCCAGGAAAATGCAAAATATTTAAAATGTGACTGTGGTAAAAGGCAAATTCTTTTGCTTTTTATGAATTCATTCACACTTATTAGCTTCTAACCCTCTTTATTCATTTTCTTTGATTTTTGTTTTCTGACTTCTGATACTTTTCTTTGATAAAACATTTGCATCCATGTGTCACTAGAAACAAAATACACATTAATAAACCTACTAATTTGAATCCAAGGATGAATCAGAAGTTAAAAAAGGAACTGGGCCTTCACAAAGGTGTCTATGTTAACAAGGTATTGTTAGTGTGTCCCCCAAATTTTACAGATTGAAACTGTAACCCTCAATGCGACTGTACTTGGAGCTAGGTCTTGCATGGGAGTAATTAAGGGAAAATGAGGTTACAAAGGTAGGGCCTAATCTGGTGGAGCTGGTGTATTTAGAAGGAGAGGAGACACCAGCTAGTCCTCTCACTCTTTCTGCCATGTGAGCACACAGCATCCATCTCAAGCTGGGAGAAGAGCCCTCAGGGAAACCAAATTGACTGGCACCTTGATCTTGGACTTCCCACCTGCAGAACTCTGAAAACTAGATTTCTATTGGTCAAGACACACAGTCTGGTGTTTGTTACGATAGCCATGCTGCTAATACACTAATAAAACTAAAAGAGAATGTCCCCAAAGTAAGAAATTACTGTCCCCAAAATTGGACCATGAAAAGGAGCATCAGCACAGGGCAAGTTCTACTTGTCCTGGCATGGGGTTCTCACTAGTGACATTTACAAAGTGCTTTTGAAATCTGTCTTGTAGAGCAAATGTGATTTCACTCCTTCCTCAGAACTAGAAACCTGCCCGTTGTTCCTCCAACTGAGGATGCAAAAGCACCTCTCTCACTTCTTATGCCAGTTTAGGTAACTGCAGAAGAAAACCCAAAAGGGAAGAAAACCCAAAAGGGAAGAAACAAAAGTGGTCCCTTCGCAGAGTGACAACTCGTGCAACAGGGACCATTAATTCTACGGAGGGTCTTTCGGCATGAGAAGAAAATGTTAGGGAAATTGCATAGATGGGTTTACCGAGCAATACTTTTTTGCCATCCCAAACATTCCTTCTCACCAAACTCTAGAGAAAATAAGGGAATTAATCTTAGTGGAGACTTAAGCTACGGGCACACTGTCTGGAAAAGAAAGAGCTAGTTGCCTTCATCTTAGAACCAACTGGATCCTAGTTCTTAACTAGGGTCTTGACTCCAATTTCTCACTTCCCTTCTCCAGAAATTCATTCAGAGACATGTGGTGAACGTCAGTGGAAAAACCTGTGTTGGAAAGTATCTAAGATGCTTCAGACACAGTTTCTCTTTGCCGAACACTGATAGTCTTTGACATAAGAAATAAAGGGAAGAACTGATTTTCAGTGTTCTAAGGTCAGTCTTTCAAACAAAGGAAGATTTGCTCAATGAAATTTCATTTTCTAATCATTTAGCCACAGTTAAATGCAGTCATTTTCAAAGAGCATTTCAAAATCTATTGATGGACAAATTGTGCTATTGATTGGTACCAACTGTAAATTCAAAGTTTCTCATCCAAATCCCTTTAATTGGTCTTGAGTGACATTCTTTCAAATGGTATTGGGAAGAGAAAGGGGAAAAAAATGTGCCAAGGATAACGCAGACAAAGAAAATGTACATCTTAGCTTTGTTTCCCTTTCCCTGGCATAGATACTATCAACTTATTTATTTATTTTTCTTGAGGAAAGTAGTGAGAATGTGAACAGCAGTCTGGATTTTTCTTGTTCTGTTACCATAATTAGAAAAGTAGGATAAAATTATGCAGGAGCAGATTGAGAGAAAAATATAGCTCTGCTTTCATGTGAAAAACTTTTAAAATCAAAGGTTTTTCTTCCCTTGCACAAATCTTTCATTTTTGAGTAGCTACTATATCTCTTTTAAGTCTTTTCAGCTTAAACAACAAGTGCACTCCTTGAGAAGGTTCAAGCTTGATGGAAGTGTGTTTATGACCATCACCGCCACTGTTATGAAATATTGCCCAGATATATTGATGGTGGAGCTAGGCGGAAGATCACCAACCCAAGATTATATGATACTGACAAAATGAGGGTGGGATTGAAAAAAAAAAAAAGACCAGATAAAGTTTTTTCACACAAATTGAAAATATGACATATCAAATCACCTGCACGTCAATCATCCTACAAGACATCATCTATCGACCACAGCTAATATTGGGAAGCTTTTGAAAATTTATTCAGCACACACCCACTTTCAATATCTGAAGAGTTATTCAAGGAATCAATATTTCCTCTCTGATACGTCCCTTTCTTCCCAATGGCTTCTTTCTTGAAAAAAACAAAACAAAACAAAACAATTTTGCAAGTCTACATTCAAACAGCGAATTCACAGATCTCACAGATAAATGTGTTAGGGTACAGAGAATTTCTCCATGTGTGAGTCTAAGCCACCTGCAACAGAATCATCTGGGATAGTTTTTAAAGGTAATATATTTATGGAACCACATCACACTCAGAGAATTAGAAATACAGAGGTTAAGTTCCTGGATTTGAATTTTCAACAAACTCCCAAGGTGGTTCTTGAGTTGTATAAAGAAGTTCCTAGAGCCTCTGAGGCAGCCACTCTGTCACTAAGGCTTCACTGGAGCTTCTTCCTGGCCCCATGGAAGTCACACACTTTTACTACCCAGGTTTTTTATGTCTCCCTGAAATCCCGTGACCTTTCCCCATGGATCAACATACCACCATTCCTCTTCCCAGTAAAATTCTCTTATCATACAACCCTCTGTTTACCAATATGTAGCATATCCTCATTGTGA
This sequence comes from Talpa europaea, assembly GCF_964194135.1. NCBI lineage: Eukaryota > Metazoa > Chordata > Mammalia > Eulipotyphla > Talpidae > Talpa > Talpa europaea. The sequence goes on along the minus strand of NC_140082.1, from coordinate 28,607,817 downwards.
CCTGATCCAAAACAAACTTCTCAGCCTGAAATTCAAAGACAAAATGGAAATCCCTTTCTGGCTTTATTCATACCCCTTCCTTTGCCTTCCCTGTACCTCATCTGAACTCCCAGAATGACTGCTTTCTCTCCCAGTGCTCCAGTAATGTTGCCATTCTTCTCTTTGCTCCTGCTCACCTCTTGGCAGAGTGTCCTTTCTCCCAACCATTCTCCTTCAACTCTACAAACTGAACTTCAATGTATTCTCAGAATTAACACCTCATAGTCACCCAGTCTCCCCCACGCAGCTGGGATCTGTGTCTTCTTTGAACCTCCACAGCAGTTTGCTCATAACTCTCTTAGGTCCTTGCCTTGTTTGACCTTGTTATTTTTTTCACATGCACACAACTTCACCTGTTTGAATGAAGTAGCTCTTTGGGTTAGGTTTTTACTTCCTTCCAGCACTTAGCATGGGGTTTGAGCAGAGCAGGCTTACAACTAATGCCCCTCACCTTCTTTTTATGATGTCAGTGACTTCTGGCTTTGAAATTCCTCTTCAATTCCACCTGTGCTGCCACCCCACTAGCACAGGCCCTTGGAAGCCATATGCCTGGAATGTTACCCAGGCCTCCCCACCAGCACTCCAACTTCCATCACCTACTACTACTACCATCTCAAGTCTTCAGTTGAAAAAAAAGTTTTTTTTTTAAATAAAACTATGGATTTGCCAAGCTATATCAATTTCAGCGGGTGCAGTGCCACTTCTATGTGTGAAAAAGCTTCACCTCATCTCCCTCCAACATTTAGTGCCCTGTCCATTGTCTTTCATGCCCTCTAACTCTTCCTTCCCACCTCTCTGCCCCACCACTTCTGGTAACCACTTTATTTTTCATAGAGTCTAAGAGTGTTTCTTGTGATTTGTTAGCTTTTTGCGTTAGTTAGTTATAATCCATATATGATAGAAACCATCCATAATTGTCTTTCAGGAAGAAATGTTTCTTGAACATATGTCTAGGTCTTGGAAAACAACTGTCTCAATCTCTGAAGGCTAACAACTTTGGATAAAATCACAAAATCTTGGAACATAAGAAAGATGGCATTTTTCATGTGGGATACTAAGAATTGTTCACTTCAAAGTCAGTTGCTGAGTGTGAGAACATGAGCCATTTTGGTTCTTCCATTTGTTCTGCATATACTCCACATTTTCTTTCCTCCAACTTCTCCTTCCACTATAATCACACCCATTTTTTTATTACTTCCTATACCTTCCTACTAAGCATGGGTTTTTGTTACATTGCCCATCTCAAACACATCCCTGCCCTTCAGCTTCAGTCTTACTCAGCTCCATTTGTTCATGGCAACCACACCTTGCTCCCCACAACTCCCTCCTGCCACCCCACATAACCAAGCCAACAGCCATCTGTCTCATAGAATCTCTGAAAGCTTCCACACAAAGCAACCTCCTCCTTCTTTGCATTTCCAAGTAGGAATACTTAAATTATGCAATTTAGCACTTAATTAGGCCTTTTTATTTGACCTTAATCATGTAAACTTCATATGTTGATTTCACAACCCATTGCAAGGTCATCAAAGGTAGGGGCATGTCTTACAACTTTTCTCATGTGGCACTTCTCCATGTTAAACAATTGACAGGACTCTCTAGATGGGTTAAATCCCAACCCCAGTTATGTGCTTAGTAAACTATATAAGAGAACATCTTTGTGCTTTCTGTTAAAATTAATTTGATATATGAAAAGTACAAGAAACTATTTTCTCTCAGTGAAAATAAAAAAGGGGGGAATCTGAGGAAGGGAATGAAATTTGGGTATAATTCTTGGGATATAAAATTAAAAGGCCATCTGCCTTTGAGATGCAGCAGATGTGTAATTGATATTCACTGCTCATTTGCCACTTGAATTTTGCAGACATTTAATGCTGTAATTGTTTATACAGTAAGAATCTAAATACCCTTTGGAGGATAGTTCATGCTTTCTACAGTCCCTCTACTCTCTATCAGCAGATAAAAATTGGTTCTTTTATATTCCTAGAGGTTCAAAAGGAGAACTTGAAAAAAATGAATGTGCATGGTGACATTTTGGAGATATTAATATGACATATCTATAAAAAATTTAAATGATGTACTTTTGACTCAACATTCCACATCTAGGAATATAGTCTATGGTATATACAAGCCAGCTGTACAATGATCTATACACAGAAGTGTTCATTCAAGGATATTTATAATTACAAAATATTGAAAATAGCCTACTGTCCATCAATAAAGGATTAATTAAATAAATTAAGTCATTCATAAAATATAATATTATGCAATCTTTTTTAAAAATGAGGTATCACTATGGGGATTAACATGGAAAGATGGTACTTATATGCAGCTTAATTTCTAGAAGATTATACAAAAATATAAAGGATTAAGAAACTAGGGTTGCAGGCAAATATTTTTATTGTATACACCTTTTGTGCAATTGTGGGTACATATTCAATATATGGTTTTAATCAAGTAAAAATATCTTTATTTTTTAAAAACTACCACCCAAATAGTTGAAAATGATGCAAAAATTAATTTTTAAAAAATCATTTTTTAAACAATGAAAGGATGTGGACCCAAGATGCTAGTAGCTAAATATTCACCAAGACTTTCAAAAACATCTCCACCATATCGCCTCTTTGTTCACATAATTAAAAGTGAATTATCATACTATTAAAAAGACATAATGTGCTTTTTTCCCTCTCTCCTTTTCCCCTCCATCTTCTTTTCTCCCTCACTCCCTCCTTCCTGTCTTCCTTCCTTCTGTTCACCAGATCCTAACTATTTTGTAACTACCATCCTTTCATTTGGTGACCTGGCTGGTAACTCTTGTCAGCAGCCACATCAGACATGAAATGCTTTAGATTTGGCACCAGTAGCTTTTCACCTAGGTCACGTTCACTGAATGATGCAATTTTGCACTTAATTATGCCTTTTCATGGCTCTATTTAAAATATTTTGATGTCACAAGCAACCATAAACCAGAGACACACTACAGGGGTGGGGAGAGGAGGGAGTAGGATCAATACAAGGGGGGTGGGAATTGCATGGGGACTATAACCAAGATGAAAATGCATACATTGTGCAAAAATGAAAAATGATGTAAAAATATATAAAATTTAAAAAATAAAATATTTTGATGTCCCCTTAAAACTCAAGTACCGAAGAAAAACCTACCTGGTCGGTTCTATTTACAAACTTGTTTATGTCCACACAGATCTTCAGTAGATCCTTTCAGTTCCCTATATAACAGCTATTATCCTGAATCTTCCTACCTCCTGGAAGAGCCTAAAACACCATCTACTCTCTTTCTCTGCCTCCTTCACAGCTGAAGTAGTTCTGTGTGTAGAGTTCAAGGTTCTCGGTTGTAGACAATAAAATCTGCTTGAATTAGTACAAGCAAAAACTGGTGTCTTATGGCAGGTTAATTTAAGACTATATGGGGAATACACTAGGGCCAATACCCAAGCCCACTCATTCATGACAGAGCCAAGATGAATGCCCAAGCACGTCCTGAGATCTCCTAGTGTCACTGAGTCACCATTTCCAACACCAGAGACCAGCCCAGGCACCGCCAGAAGTGCTTTTCCTGAAGAACTGAATACTTTTGCCATGTGGTTTGTAAGAGAATCTGACCTGCAGCTACCACTGCAGGTCATTCACTTCCGCCCTCCACCCCTGGCGCCTGCGAGCTTGCTTGGTGTAAGCCAGACATCAGGCAGAACCCCCAACTGTGAGGGAAGATGGAGAATGGTGTTTTCAGAGCCCCAAACTCTACAGTTTAGGAGGGCATTCCAGACAGGTCATGGCTGAGGTGAGGGAGGGGATGCTCAGTGAACAAATCTGTAACATGTCACATAAGTGACTGTTTTCTGGACAGTGAAAAATAAGGGGAAGTTTTCTGGGAACTTCTGGGAAAGAATTTCCTCCTCAATGAAAAAATAAAGGTGAGGCCTCTTTACTATTCCCCTTCTTTCTGTTTTTGGACAGAAAAATGAGACCATGATGCTTGGAGCAGCTGCAGCCATCTTGGAACCATGAGAAGAAGTATTGCCAGCATTTCCTTCACCCCTTCTGTTTTTCATTTTTCAATTTCTCTGAGTCTGTCTCCTTGAGCCTATAACAATGCTCATGATTTCTCCATCTCTGAAATCCCGTTCTTGCTTCCTGCTCCTCAGGCTCCTCATGTACTATCTCTTCTACCTTCTATGTTCTCCTCTCTGTGTTTAGTTGCTCACCTCCTATTCCCTTTTCAAGCCTTTCTGTCTTTTATTAGTCATCTTTTGATTGTCATCATATGTATGAAGTATCCCAGTATCCCGCCATCAAATCATCACTGACATTCTGATGTGTAAACCAAATTATTTTTTAAGTCTTTATTTTCCTAAATGTCAATGCTGTACTTAAAAGTCCTAATCACCACTCTGCCTTTCTTGAAATTCTCTACACTCGTCACCTAAGACAGTATGTATTTCCAGACCACAACTCTATCATCTCATTTCCCACCTAAAATCATCAATGATCATTAATAAAATTCAAGATAAAGTTCAAACTCTTTTCCATTTATTCGGTAAACATTCCTTGTCTACCTCTAGCCAGGATCTTGGCCTCTTCTCCATTCCCTTTTGCTTTCTCCATACCAAAGTGGCACATGGTTGCTGGAACAACTCTCTGGTTTGCATCCCTGCTATTCCCTAGATTTGGAATTCCCCTACCCTCCCCCTCCTATCTCTAATCTTTCAAAACTTACCTGAAACAGCACCATTTAGAGGGTCCTGCTCTGTATGCCTGTGTTCAGAAGCATGTTGATGCTTTCCTTGCCATAACATTTATCTCACTATGTTGTAACTTATTAGCCTTCCCCAAAAAACTTTAAACTTCTTGAGACCAGGGACCAGATGGTATTTACAAATACATCCACATAACCTCAGTTCTACCCACAAACTTCTATAAATGTTTTTGAAAAGGGAAAGGGAGGGCCTCCCTGGTGGCGTAAGGGGTTAAGCACCACACTATGAGTTCGATCCCCTGGCCAGTCAGGGAGGTGACCCAAATGGTGCAGCCGACCTCTCCTGTCTTGCTGCTCCCCTCAGCAGTGTACTTCGGTCAATCTGCCTGTTCTGTTCCCCACTCTGTCTCTGGTGAAGCCTCTCACCCCCACATGTCTGGCCTGTACCCCGGCTCTTCAATGCATAAATAAATAAATCTTAAAAAAAAGAAAGGGGAGGGTGCCCTCAATGCTTCATGCTTCTGGACTGGGTGTTTGAAAGGCTGCTGTGCTCAGTAATTGTGGGGAATGGAGAGGAAACAAATAGTTGTTGATGCAGGTAATGTTCATGTTTCCCAATTGTAGCAGCATATGGCCGTAGTTGTAATGGCCTAACATAAAGCATTCCTGGACAATATTAATGACCAACTTGGTTAATGACTGAAGACTAAGCCTCAGGCCACGAACACATTCTCCCTGTCATTAATCCCTGGGAAATGACCTCAGCCATGTTCATTACAGCTCAATTATGCTCACACTCCTTATGAGGGAAAAAAAGCATTGCAGTCCTAATACCAAGCTACGTCCCTTCTTGTACTTTGACACATGGGTAATAAAGACACAAAACAAGTTATTAGTCTAAGAGCCAAGCATGTAAAGGAAGCAACACTATTGCTTTATTAGCTCCCAATCACCAGTGGAAACTAAAATGAGACCTTAGAGGTCACAGAGCAGGCAGGCTGGGCCATACTTCATGATCCGTACATCATAACATAGAAGCACCAAACACATCTTACACTCTTGATGTTTTGAGTTTGGATGTATGTAAGCACCCCCACTACCTTGAAGCAAGAAACCAAAAATGAGGAAGCCAGGCCATGTGGAAAAATGCCCATAGAAAAGCACAGTGGTCAACAGAACCAGCTGTGGTCCTGCTGACAGTAATATCTACCACCAGACATAAGAGTTGAGAAATGTCCAGAAGATTCCAAACTCCAGGTGTCAAGCCAACCAGACTTCAACTCTTCCCAGCTGAGGCTCCAGATATTAACAGAGGCAAGCCCTTGGCACGATAAACTGCTGAAAGTTTCGACCCACAGAATTGGTAAGCAAAATAGCATGGTTAAGTCACAAAGTATGGAGTAGCTACTATGTATCAGTAGCAGCTGAATATACACATATGATAGATAGGTGGGTGGCTGGGTGGGTGGGTGGGTGGATGGATGGATGGATGGATGGATGGACGGACGGACGGACGGACAGACAGACAGACAGACAGACAAATAGATAGATAGATAGATAAATAGATAGATAGATATAAATAGACAGGCACATAGGCACACATACATAATACATTAACTTTGTTTTATGTTGTTTTTTCTTATGGCGGATAACATCTCGTTTTATGGAACTGAGCAACACAATTTCCATGGCCACTATGTATGGACAAGAGATGGGAGAGTTTTATTTCTTAGTCTCTTTCTCCTTGGACAGAGTCTTAATCATCTCCTCCTTCTTGGCCTGGGGCCGCTCCTCACAGCTTTTGTGTGTTCATTGGTCCCAGGCCTGCAGGTCTCAGCCTGGTCAGCCAAGAGCTTCTTGCAAGCCTTGTCTGCCTGCAGCTTATGAATGTGTTCCATGAGAATCTGCTTGTTTTTGAAGACGTTCCCATCTTCACTTTCAGATGCAGGCTGTGATGCATGAGGTGGTCAGTCTTAGATTCACAGGATCTTCTGAGCAGCAGGTCCAGAATCCTAACCCTCCTCATCCACGTCTCAGGCACTGGAGTGCTGGCAGTACCCTTTTTTTTTTTTACCTATGCCCACATACCTGCCCTTCTAGCTAGCCAAGCAAGGTGTTTTTCTGGCATCTAGGCTTCTGGATAATCTGTCCACCTTTCATCAGCTTCTGTATCTGCTAACTAAGTTGGCATTGGCGATCCCATTGGTCTCATTGGAGTCCAACCAGACTTTCGTTCTGCCACAGTGGAAGACACTGGAGATGAGCCTCTTGTGAAGCCTGAGCATACTCATGGCTGCAGCCCCCGCCCCACAGGAAAAAGCACCACACACCTACTTTGTGAAGTTTAGGAATAATGTGCATAGGGATGTCCTAGCTCAGCTGGGCCCTACAGAAACCTGTGCAGTAGTGATCTAATGAAACTGCACTGAACCTTCATCTAGCAAACAAAAGCTCCTGGGCTGCTTTAATGAAGCCACATGGCATACTGAATGTAAAGAAAGTCCAAGTCAAGGTAATATTGACCCAGCACAGATGTGGTCTTGTGTCACAAAGTGTAGAACTCTTTGTAACCACGGCTATTAGAACACTCCCTTCCCAGGCAGGCCTGACCTTCGGTTCTTTTCTCTCTTCAATCTTTTTCCAGATTTCTGTGCTTCTAGCCCTGCTCCCAGATCTGCTCCTCCAAATCTAATTCCTGGACTAACGTGACTAGTATCTCCAACTCCCCGTCTGTTGGCCATCTCTGTTAGGAAATCCCATTATTACCTCAGCACCTACGTTAACTTCGGCCTATTATTCTTATTGTATTTCCTACCTCAAAAATGTTGCTAGCTGTCACCACTCCGGACAGCTCCTATAGCCAACCCTCAAGTCCTGGCTGACTCTTCTCTGTGCTTGGACCACTATTATCCATCCACCATACTGACTTGATGGCTTCAGAATATTCCTTAAACTCATCCTCTTTCCTCACAGCCTCCACATGCTGCTTCTTTACTTCCCACCTGGACTTGTACAGTTGACTCTAAATGGGCATTATCCCTTCCACCCCAGTGCACCCCACTTACCATCAGCAGATTAAACGTCCCGACGCCCACACCCATTAAGTCAGTCCCGATCCATGAACTCAGAAGCTCTTAAGTGCCTGTGGCTCCAAGCCAGATCCTTGAGGAGCATTTGCAACATCTTCCATCATCTGGTCCCAACGTGCTGACCCAGCTTTCCCTCTCTCCCAGAAAGCAACTCTCCTTCATTCAGTCCCATTATCTTCCCACCAACCCCTCCCTCCATACCCCCACCTGTGCCTGCATCCCATTCCTACTCTTGCCCATTCACTCCTGAGGGTCCCTCATCACGGCTCCCTCTACGTCCCTCTCCCCTAAAAAATGAATGTACATGGATCCCATCTCTGAAAAATACTTAAAGGAAATGTAAACAGGATCCGCATCCTATTTTCATTGTTGCATTAATCACCGTAGCCCAAACATGGAAACACCCTAACTGTCCACCAACAGATGAGTAAGTAAAGAAGGTGTGGTGTGCGCTCATGATGGAATAGTATGCAGCACAACAAAGAAGGACATCTTGCCATTTGCAACAAGATGGATGGATCTTGGGGACATTGTGCTAAGTGAAACAGATCAGACAGGAAAGACAACTACTATATTTTATGATTTATATGTGTAATCTGTAAAGGTCCAGCTTGTAGAAACAATAGAATGGAAGTTACCAAGGATTTGGGAGTAGACAAAAAGGGATTTGTTGATCGAATCATACAAACTTCCAGTTTAAGAGAGTAAGTTCACAAGTTCACATATAGCGTGGTGACTGTAGTTAACAGCATGTATTATATATTGCTCAGTAATTTTAGATGTCTTCATCACACACACAAACACACACACTCCCCAAATTCCTCCTAGAGCTTAGTTCAGTACCAAACTTCCAGAAGTGATAAGTCAACATTTTAATTTACCAACTATACTGAGTATAATACAAGGCACTGGGGCTGATAAACTCCGTGTGGTTTTATAGTCTTTACCCTGGTTGGAACCTCTCGCCCATAACTTTTTAACCATTGTTTTCTTCTTGCCATTTACCCTTTACCTTAATGCCATGTCCATAGAGACGTTTCCTTGATTTCCTACACTATAGCTATTCCCCAGGATCCCCATCACCACTTTTAATTAATTATAGGGCCTTTATGATTCTCTGATATATCTATTTATTTTCCATGTATTTAATTTTTATCTCTCCTCAAGAGAATGTGAGCTCAAGGGGAGCAGATACCTGGTCTGTCTTATTCACAACATCCCTCATATTAAAACAGTGACTGGCAGGTCGTTATTCAATAAATATTTGTTAATAAGTGATGAGACATAATCTATATTTTTTGTGCTCACAGTCTATTAAGGAAAACAGAATCACAAGTCAAATACAAATAAGTGAGATGAGAAAAATTATGAAATGAAGGAGAAAATGAAGAAGGTGGAAAGGATAGCAACACAGAGCATTTCTGAAAGTATGCAAGCGGACCCATATGGTGTATGTGGCACAGAGGGCTTTGTAGTCAGAGTGTGAGTCTGGAGGAGAAAGTAGACATGAAACTGAACAGGGAGGCAGAGGCCAGATCATGAAGTGACTGAGGTGGTATGTTAAAAAGCTTAAGCCCCATCCCACATATAATCAGGTGTTAGCAGAGGATCTTAGAGACATTACATTTTGATTTTGTAACTATCACTCTGAAAAATATACAGGGGACAGATATAGTGAAAAGAAATTAGAAGCTGCAGGACCAGGTAAGTGGCGCTGCAGAGAGCCCAGCTGTGAACTGAGACTAGAGAAGGGGAGACTGGGCTAGAGAGAAATGGAGGAAGCAGAAGCAATAGCACCTGGTGGAAACTGAACAAGATGGGTGAGGAAGAGGAAGGAATCAATGATGATACTTGGAAATGACAGGGAAAACGGTGCTACCGCCCATGAAGGTAAGACGTGCAGACTAGGGAAAAGACTAATTCCTCTTTGGGGTGGATTGAGTTTGAGGTTCCTGTGGGGCAATCAGGAGAATAAATCTGATGAGCATTTAGGTGGGGAGTCATCAGGAGCTTGGGGGCAAGGCTTGAGCCAAAGACTTGATTAGTGAGTCTATGCACAGAAGTAAGTTAAAATCGTGGGTGTGGATGACTTTGCTTGAGGAGAAGAATTAAATCTATAGCTCAGGAAATTGCTTCTCTAGGTCTAAACTGTGAAACTAAGATTTCAATATCCACACTTATAAAAGCACTCATTACTATGCAACATGGATTGCAGGCCAATGTTACTTTGACATTGGAATTCAGTCTCCTCACTCGGTATGTACCACATGGTCTTAGTCAAGCATGTTTCCAGGACCTTTGATTACGACCAGGCTAAATACCATATGTTCCTTTAGACTTCATAGTTTGGCATAGGATTTAATGATAAGCTGCTACCTGCACCAGCAACATATGCTCTCCACACCACTATTAAATTTTGCAAAGCAGCCTTACAATTAATTTTTAACAGAGATCCACTAATAGTTGCCCAATCATGTGTAGCAGGTCTGGATGGCATGCATTTTGCATTTGCCAGGGAGAACATATTGCAGCCCATATTTTAGTCATCTCCCCTCAGAGGGTAAGAAAATTTTATTAGTTATTCAAGACAGGAAAGCAAATTTAAATGTACTCATGACTGGAATGGATCACCTGACCCTGGGAGCATCTGTTTTTATAAAACAGAGCCAAGGTGGTCACTGATTGTCCAGACATTGAGATGGAGAAATAGAACTGCGTATTTTTTCTTTTTAATTGACTCCATTCATTCAGGAGTCCAATGCAACAAATTCAGGTGGATGGGTGTTTCTTATCATTTTAAGATGAAGCCAGCAACTCCTAACTCCATGCATTGGGAAAGTAAGAGTGGTGAGCACTTTGCACACATGTCTCACCAGTTATCACAAATCCTGTGCAGTAGATGTTATTCTCCCACTTTACAGATGGTGAGACTTGTTTGACCTAATATAAGCTTCACCTAGCATTTGTCTAGGTGAAGCTAGCCAGACAATGGGCTTTTCCACTTACTTTGACTTTGAGGGAAAATGAAACTATGATTTAGGGTTCATGGATGGTTTCTCCCCTGAACCAGTTTTGCAGGACCCCTACAATTGCATACTAGCTACAAAGACCATTGTAGTAAACAGCTACTGTTTTCACCTTGTTAGTATCCTTCTTTCACTTCTGGTGAAAGAAGTTCTTTTCCTTTTGCAACCGACCATTTCCACCCCATGTAATTCAGATGGAATTGCCAGCCACAGGTCTAAACACAGAGAGGAACCACTTGGTCAGGAGACCCATCCTTAGGTCTAGTGATTGGCCCCAGCCAAGCCCAATATCCAATGGGGTCAAACAGACAAAAGAGACAACCAGGGAGGAAAGTCCCTAATCTCAGTCCATTAACTCTGCCAACAAGTAAGCCCCAGCTGCTGGGGAAGTTCTGCCAGAGCCGAAAGTCAACAGAAAGTAGACTCAGGACACCAAGAGAGGCACAGAAGCAGGGTCCCGATGCCATCACCCGGAGTCCTCAATCCAGCTTTTCCTGGAGCTACTGCAATCCTTGGCCTTCTCAGCTACATTAGTCAATACATTTTCCTCTTTGCTAGTGACAACTTGAGTAGGTTCCTGTCACTTACACCAGAGAGACAGATTTGACAGAAAATAAATACATATTTTGCTAAAACTGACCTGAGAAAATGATTTGACTGTCACTGACTGCACATTTCACCGTCTTTGACAGGTACATTTGTAAACTAAACACTAACTATTGAATTATTAATATCACAATTGTCAAATACACCCATTCAGAAATTATACCTTAGAAGGTGGATAATTTAATTAGGAAGGATTTTAGCTACTGACTTAGATGTAACAAAGACATGATCATTTCCCAGAGACTTTTGGACAATTATCCTCCCTTAAATAAACCAGAAGATAAATGATGCTGAGCACTAGTCCCACCCATAGACTAGAGCTTCCAGGATCCCACTCCGGGCCCCATGCTCAGATGGTAGTTGACAACTCCCTGTGTTCCCATATCACTATAGTCTCTAAATTTCATAAAAGATGTGAATATCACATATGCAATATGAGCCAACCATCCCACAAATCTGGGTAATATCTCAATTCCATCACGAGTTAGCCATTTAACTGCTCTGGATCTGAGTTTCATCATGTAATAGAAAGAAATAATACCTTCAGATTAACATAAGACTTTTTATTTGCTCAAGAGGAATATTCCTCAAGACAAAACACATTTTTATTCTATACCTTTTGCCAATTAGGATCTGAAGAAAATGTATATTACTAGAAACTATGACTACAGGGTTGTAAAGGGTCAAATTTAGAGGAAATTAGCGGTAACAATAGTATAGGACCTTAGTCACACCTCTGATCTGCCTTTCTGGCCATGTAACCCTTCATCACCTATGGGAATTCTGTCAAAACCTGTCTACTTTTCATCTCCTAAACATAAGACTCCAGTGTCATAATTCAATCACTTTCATCACCTCAAATTAGCTTTTTTAACTCATCCCTTCCTCACCAAATTACCTCAAGTGAAAGGACCAGTTCTTCCGATCTGACAGCAGGGCACCCTAGGGCTTTTGAACTCTGAGTACCCCAGGATTCGCTTATGCTTTGCCTTATTAACATCCAGCATGCGCATCTGAAATTGTCCTCTGCATTCCTTGTTTCTAGGTATCTCTGGCTTGCCTCCCCATTAGATTGCACTAAAGGCAGTGACTGTCTTGTATTCTCATCCAGAGTAGACACTCAGCCAATATTTGTTGGTTAATTAAAAAGGAAAATGTCAAATAAGGAAAATGACTGTGGAAAGAAGACTCTATAATGAAATGAAGTGAAAGAGATAAAGTTATAGGACAGCAGGTTATTGATTGGAATTTATTTAAAATAGGCCAGGGAGTAAACCTATTCAAGAGAATCTCAGGAACCTGAATCAAATTTTTAGGATGGGAAGAACTATCAGGATAAACTAATTCACAGCCTTCCTTTTTTGAGAATAAATCACCCACTAATTCTTATGAATTATAAATTAGTTTTTACATATCTGATTTTATTATTATGAAACAGGACTATTGGAAACTTCTTCAAAGACCAAGAGTGGATATTGAAAACATGACAAGTCTCTTGTAGGTATAAGAACATTTCTTCTTGTTAGACTCAAACCAGATGCAATGAAATTTTACATTGTACCATGGAAAGAATGGTAAGGAAGAAGATAGGATTGCCCACCTAAACATGTCAGACAGGCATAATGGATCACAAGTGAGGCACATGGAGGGGGTGATCCAGTGTTAGAAGATCCTGGTGATCAAGTTCTCAAGCTTCTGTATGGAAGCAGAGGAAGCACTGACTTGAGAGTTCAAGGGGCTCAATTCTGAGACTTTGCCCCACCAATTTCAGTTATGTGACCATTGGCAGAGTCCTAAATTCCAATTATCAAATATTTTTGTTTTAAAAATAGTATTAAATGAGGTGATACATGTAAAAATACTTTGCATAAAATCATAATTTGCATTATTACTAGCTGGCTAACATATTTAAATCTATTTCAATTGACCCATCTAAACTTTCAGAAGCACAGAGCCAATATGACATTAACACCACCTCTGTGGCCCACGGGTCATCCATCTGTGTCCTGTCATTAAAGGAGTGATGGATAACTCCTGGCTCCAGCGTGTCCTAGCCTTTGCAGTGTTCCCCAAACTCATATGACTTCAGCACGTGCCAGAGTCAAGCACTTCATGCTCTATAATCAAAGACATCAGGCTCAAGGCTCCCAGCAATGTGGTAAACACAACAGCATCTTTTCTTGCTTCCCAAGTTGTTCTGCAAAGATGGGGAAACAGGCTTTACGACAGCATGTGGAAGTGCACATCCTCTCTCCAAGTGCACCCCTCTTCTGTTGTTCAAAGGACTCTGTCTTGCATGGATACTCACCACATTGCCCTCCCCTCCCCCTGCTCCACACACACACTAACTCCCTATTAAAAGAAATCAATGAAATCCTCTGATGTCATCACCACATGTTGTAAATGTGTGCTGTGACAGACAGCCGAGAGCCCTCCCAGATGCCCGTACCAGCTTGGAAAGGCACCTCAGGTTCTTTTCTAAGGTCACCTGCCCTTGTCCAAGAGAAAAAAACAAGGCATCTATGAGGCAGGGCTCCTGACAGTGAAGGGTGAATGAGCCAAATGATCAGCCATTCCAGAAAGTAGTTTGAGACACACTCGCCCTGACACATGTGGTTGAGAACAAATGTCACCAACTAGGGCCATGCTGCCCATGCACTGGGCTGGGAAGAAGATATGATGCTGCCTAAGGCACAGAGTTGCCCCTCTAGGAGTTCTGTCCCGGACCCCATTCCTAGAGATCTTAAATTATGTTTAACAGAGCTGACAGGCACCTGAGAGGTGAGCATGAGCCTGTTAGTAAATGACAAAACAGAGACGCGGCATGACACACCCAGGATCACCCAATGAGTGATCAGCAGGAACAGGGCCCAGGGCTCTCCAACTCCAACTCTGTTGGCACTTCTGTGATCAAATAAACATGCTCGGCCTTAAATCATTTAGAGTCTGAACTGAATATAACCTTCAGTTGCCTCTTTATCCAAAAGCAAGGGGGTGCAACCAAGTCTTCTCCCCCATTTTTCTGAGCCTGATAATGGCACAGAATTAGAATGCAATCAGGCAACCTGATACCGGCCTCCCCAGGCTGGGTGTTTACAGGAGCTCCTGCTCTGCCATTACACAGGAGGGGCTCCATAAATCCTGAGAGCAGATTGGCTGATTGATTATCTAATAAATAATAATGTCTATAGCTTCCCTCCTCAACTCACAGCCAAAGCAACTCTGCTAAATGGCCTCTTTGCCTCTTTCCTTCCCTCCTTGACTTGCTTATAAATTTTGAAAATTCATCATGCAATAGGTCAGAGAAGCTATTACTTAGGGGTTTACCCTTAAAAAATGAAAAAAGCAACAAAGTCCATAGGGGAAAATTCCACTGAACCAAACATGAACCAGAAAACATTCATTGACTCCTATTACACACTGTGCTCCAGGGTCCTCTAATCTAATGGTCCATCACGGTGTCAAGAGCTATTTCCTTGGCTTCTGAAAGACAAACACACAATCCTTTAATCCGGGCAGGAGGTGAGTGCTATGGAGAGAGATCTGAGGGCAGAATCCTCTGAAAAATGGAGGATAAAGCCTGAGCTGCAGAGATCTCCCGGACAGCACCCATACCCATAATATCTGGGAACCCAAGAAGTGGGTGGTGGGGAGAGAGAGAAAGAGAAGCTGGGCATGGATGATGAGTTGTGTTCTCTTTTGCTACCAGGATTTATCCTTAGGGCCCTGAGTAAAAGAGATACACACCTAAATGCTCAGAAGCACTGGACAGAATTCAGAGCACAAATCTGAGATAAGCAGGCCCAGTTATCCCTGGAATTATTTTTCAAGAAGGTATTTCCTCTCCATGTTAACATAATACAGAATTTATTACTATTAACCAATATAGGATAATATGCACACGTATACCTACATGTGCAGCGTGAACCCCTACCTCCTTGCACAGACTTCCAGTTTCCCAGACTCCCAGTTTCCTCCTTGTACAGACTCCCAGATTCCCTTGTACAGACTTCCCAGTTTCCCAGCCTCCCAGGAGGCTTCTGGCCTCATAGACGCTGTCCTTCAGTGCCTGCACAACCTCAAATACTCAGAGCCTTTGCCATCCACTTATGTGACCAAAGGTAGACAGGAATGATGGAATTTTTGAGTGAAGGAAGAAGGGCAGTTTTGCCAGAAAACAACTTTCATTCCTTCCAATCCTCCTGAGATCCAAGAGGCCTCAGGCATTTCAAATGTCTCTGTGACCCAAATGACATTGGGGGCAACAAAGAACCAACACACCTGCCCCTCTTCTTTTCCCCTGGCTGGCCCCCCAGGAGGTGGACGCCCCACTGGCTCCTCTTCCAAGTGGCCTCAACAAACTCATGAGGCCTCATGAAGCTGCATTACCCTTCTCAGTCAGAAAACATCCAGCAAAGTACATACGCTTTGTTCCTAAAATCCTCCATGAAACAGAAACATTCATGCACCGAGCCTGAGTGGGCTATGTCTGGCAGCACCACGTGGGCTACCGGGTGGAGGAAGCACAGCCTCATTGCAAAGGCAAACTGGGAGTCTTGAGACAGTTAAAAGTCAACAGGGTTAAAGCCAGAGGATGCCACTGCCCGTTTGTGCGACCAGGCTAGCAGGGCCACCTTCTGAGCCTGGTCGAAGTCACTGACCCAGGTTAAAGTAGGTCAGTGGTCCACACGGGCTGGGCCAAGGCCTGCAGTCAGAGATGTGCATGCTCACCACATAGCCCACATGTCACAAAAGATCACAGCAAACCTCCCGCTGTTTCTCTCGGGGAGTCTAAGCAGACACGTGGGCACCAAGAGAGGATCCTATTCAATTGCCCTGTGGGCAAAAAATTCCCACAGTTGCCATGAGAAGATAAGAAAAAAAGAAACAAACATGATCACCTCGATTTAGATGCAAAAGGCACAGGGGAAAGGATGCTGAGAGCCAGGGGGAGGCGTTGGTGGGAATCTATTTCCAAGGGCTCTTAGCACCTGTTTGCAAGCACATCTCTCAAAATAGCACTAAGCAACAAGTTTCTAAAATGGCAAATCTAATGCTGTTTTCCCTGGGAGTGCTGTGTCATGGCTGATACTCTTACCCAAGAAATCATTTCAAAAGAGCCTGTGGGATAAAGCAGAGCAATTTTTAACATGACTGCAGCTACCGCAGCAGCAGCAGCCCACGGAGCAGTGAGGGAGAGGCTGGAGCTGGGCGCTGCCTGGGCCCCACCTCCTCCCGAGACTCACCATCAGCAGGCTGAGAGCGGAGTCGGGCACCAGCTGCACTGCCATGGTCTCCGATTCCCATGCACAAAGCTCCTGCACAGTCAGTCCGCCTGGGCCCTGGGTGACTGCGAAGCATCCACAAATACCTACAGCAAATCAGCCAGAAATCCAGACTCAGGCAGCGAAAGACTCAGGGCACAGACAGGCCACATTTCACATGGGGTTGGGGGGGGGGGGACATCAGGGAGGGGTTGGGAAGAAAGGGTGGGAACAGGGCTGGGGGGTGGGGGGGGTAGGAAAATAGGAAGCTGCAGGTTATTTAAAGGTGAGCCCCCCTGGCTGCACTGAGCTGCACAAGCACGGAAACCACATCAAACACAAACAGAAAAGCTTAAAACACAGCATTTTTAACTGATACCTTCGCCCAGGCAGCAACTCTTCTTTTAACTGACAATTAAAATAAAACATTCTCTAATGCAGATAAATCAGCCAGCCCGAACACCATCCGTCCCCACCTCTGTGCATCTCTCAGCAATTCTGCTGCATAAACATGCTGAATGTCATAACCTACCGCTTGCAATCTGGTCAGTGTCTTCTCTCCTGCAGAAAGGTGTGTCTCTTTTGCAAAATCAAGTATTTGGGAGTGACAGAGCCGAATCTGACCACAAGCTCCAAGCTGTCACAGGAGATCAGCAAATGCCCTCCTCAGTTCTGTACAGTCAGTTCTGTCCTGACCCCTGCCACCTTCCCCAAATCTACTTTTCCTCCCCAAGTAGACTGGCAAGCTTAGTTCCCCGTGGGGCTAGCATACTTACGAGAACATGTAATTACACTGCCTGTTCTGTTGGCGTTCTGATCTCCCTGCCTGTAGCACATGTACGCAGCATACAGACACCCTCTACCTCTCTCCCTCCTCCCAGCTTCCTCCCACCCTCTCTCCCTCCCTTCCCTTCCCTCCCATCTCTCCACCAGGCTGCCTGTTAGGGATTTTGAAGGAGCCTCTCTAGCTCAGGGAGGCTGGGGACGCTAATTTGTAGCCAGGGACACTGTTTAAGACAAAAAAAGCAAATTAGCCTAGAAAATCATGTCATGCAGCATTTTACTTGGAAGATGTCAATGTTAAAAAAAAAAAAAAAGAAGGAAACCTGTCCAGTCTTATAAAATGAGTGGTTCAAAAGGCTTACCACAGTCAAGTTGCTAAGAAAAAGCATCTTTTTCATGAGCACTGCCAAGCTAGAATCTTCTTGTGGGGTCCATTTGTTCAACTGAAAACAGCAGTCACTAATAGTTTTGATAAGAGTTTTTCCTGTCTTTTTCTGATTTCTTCCTTCACTCACCTCCTGTAATAACTCCAACAATTCCTTAAAATTGGCTACACAGTGTGAAATGTAGGACCATGGAAAACAACTTTCTAAATAAGCTGGGGGAAAGAAATCAATAGCCTTGAAATGTCCCTACAATCAAGTACAGCTGTTGCCCCATATAAATAATACTATAATATTCAGTTGCCCATCATGGCACTTGGCACAATGTAAGTGCTCAAAGGTAGTCACTGAATGAACGACAAGAGTCCTCCCTCTTTGCTCTATAGAGGCCCAATTGGGGTGAAATCTTTATTCCATATTGTCCACTTGGATTCTAATGTCTTAACCTCCAGGAGCCTCTGAGAGAATCACTCCCTACTACGGGCACCTGGAGTGTCACATGACCATGTGAATGTGACTTTGCACTGAGCTGTCAGGACACTCCGGGCTTGTTAGTGGGTCTCATAAAGGCATTCAATAATAGAATTATTATTTATTTATTATTATTATTTAAGGAACGCAGACATCTACAGTGTTACCTTAAACTTGCAGATAGGCTTCTAAATGTAACTGACTGATATTTGTTGAACACCTACTGTGTGCAATACTCTATGTTAAGCTTTGTAGAATATGTAAAGTTAAGTCATGGCCCCTGCCTTTCAGGAGCTTTTTGTCTGGTAGATGCAATAATACACAGGAATAATTTAAGATACAAGGCAATATGTGATAAATGCCACAGTCACTTAAAACAAATACTTTGAGCAGCACCGAGAGTGTTCACTTTTGGCTCCATGCTCTTGTATTTTTTGAGCTGGAATGTGAAGTGTAAATAGAATACCTTTTGGAGGGCTTGTTTGATAATTCTACAAGGACTGTATGTTAGGAAGTACAGAAAGCATAAGGAAAATAGTTACTATTGACTTTACTGCAACTGGTGACTGTGGGTGGCAGGAGGGTGTGCCCCACAGAGGACCCAGGGGGAGAGTCCCGCATGTGGAGGCCAGAGCAGAGCATACTCAGGTTGCAGGGGCAAGCCTGAAGGACTGTGTGTCAATCACCAATGCTTGACCTTGGCTCACCTACCTCCTCTTTACACTTTGCTTGAAAAGCCTCACACTACCTCTGCCTGAATTTTTACTCCAGTTCTCTAGAAAACAGAGCCTGAGGCAGATTTTGTATGTTAAGAGGTTACTGGAAGGTGCAACCTCAAGGTAGCAAAGTGATAAAGCCAGGAACAGGAGGCAGGGAGGGAGCGAGCAGATACAAGCTGTCTACTGAGCTGGCCACAATACAGCTGCCAGGCTATGAGGAAGGGCTTCCAGACAGACCTGGAACTTCCACATCTTGGGCTAATGCACCAAGGAGAGGCTAAGAGAGAGGGAGTTACTAGCCTGCTCCTACTGTTGCTGGTCAAGCGGACTCTGTAGGGCACAATTCCCTTGTACTTCGGACTTGTGTAACCAGCAGCCCCAGGTAGCTGTGAGGAGAAAGACCTGCCGTCTGAGCCCAGAAATGGAGGGAGAAACCACAGTCTTGGTGGATCTGTCAGACAGGACCTAGGCATTGGAGCAGCTGAGGCTCCTCCCTCAGTGCATGTATGTCCCAAAGCCTGGCCCCAGTCCTGGAGACTCCCTGGATGAGGCTGGGGCAGACAGCAGTCTTCAGAGTTGAAATGACAGTAACAGCGAGCTTGGGCTCCCCAAGCAAACAGTAGCTAAATTCCAGGAGCCAGGAAGGCACTGAGCAAATATTGGGAGTTCATAAACTGAGTAAAAGAATATATGTTTATTTAACTTTCAATGTCAAAAGTTCTATCCTCCGTGGAATTTTTCCTGATTTGGGCATTCATGCTTGCTTTGTTTGTGCCATGTTCATGTACTTTTGTTTTTCAATAAAATGAGCAGCCAATATCAGAACGAGGAGTTATTCACCTCTATTCTCCTGCAGCTCTGAGCCCCAAGTTGAGAGGGCAGCAGGTGGTCACTAATATGAAGTTGGCACCAACAGATGCAGAAATATCAAGTACGTAGAAAAGGGTGAGAGCGGCACCGGGAAGGTAGAACATGGGCCTATGGGCATAAGGACCAGTTCAGACAGAGAAGAAAGAGAGCCCCAGCATTTCAGCAACAGTGGGAGTAGAGTTAGAGACACACAAATCAAAGTATGAAGGATTATGGAGCAGTTCGTGAGGAAGAAACATTAATTACAATACATGTTCACCAAAAACCAAACGGTGCGTTTCAAGCTCAGTGTTTTCAATATCTTGTTCAAGAGCAATTAAGATCACAGACAGAGGGAGATGTGGGGATTGCAATCTTTTCTATCCTGGGCTAATGGGAGGTCCCACAAAGGCAACAGAAACCCCTCCAAAGAGTTCCTCCACTGAAGGGCAGTTGATTGTCACCATCAGTATTTTTGCCATAAACAGTTTCATCGCAGACATTTTCACCTCATAATTGACCATAAGGAATTTTTGCTGTGGAAGAGAAAAGAACTAATTGGTTGTCAGTTTGGTTTCATTTCTACATTGACAAAATAAGAAACCAACTCTTTGTAAACTGTTATTTTCTCTTACAGTATGGGAAGCTGCTGTCCACGATCTGATGTCTCACTTCCTGGACAATACTGTGAATGAATGAAGACTTGGAGGACAAGTGCTTAGATAGAACCCACAAAAGAAAATCATTTCTTTGTGCAGTATTGCTAGGAATGTACACACATTCTTTTAACGTATTTGAATACTGTCTTCAATTTTGTTAATTTCTCAAGTTTCATGATGCCCCTTTGAATGCCCTGTTTTATTTTTTGTTCTTTTCTATTTTACTGCAAAATTGCCTTAGGTTCAAATAGTTATGTGGCCAAAATTTTTGCCATAAAATGCTTGTGGTGAAAACTTTTTATGTTGAATCACCCTAGAATTCAAAGTCAGATCCACCAAAAGCCACTACAAAAAACAAACAAACAAACAAAAAAAAAACCACAAACACAACAAAACCCAAAAAAACAAAAACTGTTGCCATTCAAACCTTCTTCCATATTTAGAATGAAACTGTTGTGAAAACATCAATTACAGGTTCACTCACAATTGCCAGGGTAAGTTGCTGCATGTGAGAACTTTCTCTCAGAATTCAGTACAAGGAAAATATCTATTAATACCTCCTGAGGTAGCCTGTGTGATGATAGCATTAACCTCAGAATCCCTATAGCATCATCTGACTTTTGGAAATCTGAATGCCTATTCTATTATCTATGAGAGAGGCAAGTATCCATGAGGGTCAGGTGAAAGTCAAATAAAGCATTATGATGCTTTTATTTATGTATAAAATTTATATAAGTTGCACACAGTAGGCATTTAATCACTGTTACTTTATCCATAAACCTGAATCCCTTTTTCATGCTGATAATAAAAATAATAGAACTAGTCACAGTTGGCACATTTAGCTGCCAGAATACCCAGAGCTTAATTTTACTTTCAATTAGAGCAGATATTATCATAGTTGGAATTATTACTTCCTTGGTTTTGCTCAACCTTGTTTTTCCTTTCAATTCATAATGAATTATGCTTATTTAGTAAGCCTTTTTGCCAGTAAGCCATCTGAAATTCTTTTTTGGAAAGATGTAGAACACCAATCATTATTTTATGTATAAACTCCTCTCAGACAAATTTGGCACACCATGGGGTATTTTATAGCTACCAAAATGGCAATTATTTAGAAATATGTAAACTGTCAGATTTATAATGTTTATTTAACCATAAGATGATGCATATACTCCAATTGCAACCATGCAAATAATGTGTTTTAAGAGAAATAAGAAGGAAATTCTATATCCAGTCAAGATGGAATAACAAGGACCACGTTTACCTTCCTACCTTAAATAAACAAATAATGGACAAAATATATGAACTAATACTTTTTGACCCTGGATATAAAACTACAAAGGACAATAATCCATAAACTCTAAAATTGTTAAAGATTATTGAATGAAGAGCTTCTCTAGGCCTGAGGATGGTGAATTTCCTAAATTGAGGAGAGTCAGGAGAGATCAAGATGGACACAGTTCAGAGCATCAGGGACCAGTAGAGAGGGAACTTCAGAAAAGTGTACAATAGTCGTCTGGAGCATTCAGTTGAGTGCTAACACCACACACATGAGAGGAAACTATCTGAATTTGGAGAAAGTACCGCGTAAAAGAATTGCAGGCACACCTAATTTTACTTTATGGCATACTGTACTTCACTTTATGGCATTTCACAGATATTTTCTTTTTTACACATTGAAGTTTTGTGGCAACTCCACATCAAGCAAGCCTATCAATAGACTCTGCTCATACGATGCACTTTTCAGCAGTGAAATCTTTTTTAATTAAAGTATGTACATTTTTTAGACATAATGCTATTGCATACTTAATGGACTATAAACATCACTTTTATATGCACTGGGAAACCAAGAAATTTATGTGATTTGCTTTGTTGTGATATTTACCTTACTGAAGCGGTTTGGAATTGAATAGGAAATATATCCAAAGTGAGCCTGTATAAAGATGGGTGACTGATACTCACACAGGACCAAGAATAGTACCTGACCACACCAGTCAGCTGGAAAGTCTCATCATTCATGGTGCATTAGATAGAATATGCAGAAGCATCTTACCTCAATACTGAGGAATAATTAGCCGTAGATAAATTGCTCCCCTAAGTCTGGCTAACAAATAGTAAAAATATTATCAAACTATTTCCAAGTAACTAAACTATTCCAAAACAAAACTAAAGAGCATTTATAGAAATACAACAATACCTAGAACCCAGCAAGGTGAAATCTATAATGTTGATTATCTAATAAAAATCAAAAAGTAGGGAAAGAATTAGGAAAATATGACCAATAAATTATGGACAAATCAAAGTCATCCAGCCCTAACACAGACATTAGAGTTAGCAGAAAAGAGGGTTTGGCGGGGCTACTTTTGGTGCCTTTAGAATGGACCTACTAAACATAGAACTTCCATATGATCCAGCAATTCCACTCCTAGGTATTTACCCAAAGGACACAGAAACATCAATTCCAAACAACACCTGCACCCCTATGTTTATAGCAGCACTGTTTACAATAGCTAAGCTTTGGAAACAACCCAAATGCCCAAAAATAGATGACTGGATCAAGAAGATGTGGTACATATATACCATGGAATATTACTCAGCATTCAAAAAAGATAAACACATGCAATTTGCAGCAACATGGATGGCGCTGGAAGGGATCATGCTCAGCGAAATAAGCCAAAAAGAAAAAGAAAAATACCGGATGGTCTCACTCATAGCAGGAATCTAGAAAACTTAAATAAGGGACCAGGAAAATGAATAACTATAAGAAAGTGAAAATCAAAATCAACAAAAAACTATGAACCAGAGACACTTTTAGGGGGGCGGGGGCGGGAGGGGAGGGATTGGGGTCAGAATGGGGGGGCTGCAATTGTATGGGGAATATAACAATAAAATTTATAAAAAAAATAAATAAATAAAAACCAAAATATAGGAAAAAAAATTAAAAAAAAAAAAAGAATGGCTGCAGCAAAAAATGCTGATTGTCAGTTTCGCTTTTTGCCTTTTGTTGTAAAAAAAAAAAAAAAATCCCCTTAGGGTTTCCTTTGGTTAGTGAGACCAGGTACTAATGGAGGTCTCAAAGCAACATGCCAAAATTCAAACTTGAAAAATGGGGATACCTGCATTTTAATCTGGCAGAGAGGGCTTGAAGTTCACTTCATTCAAAGGTCTTGGTAGAGAACCACATGTTTTTGCTCCCTCCTTTCTTTTGCTTCACCGTAACAATATGCCCTGTCAGATGCTGGACCCAAAGGATCATCCCCTACATGCCAGACCCCTCACTGGAGTTTCTTCCTAATACAAGTGTACAGGCTTCTAGTGGATGTGGAAGTAGCCCCTACACTGACAGGGCAGAACCTTCTCTATGCACCCAGAGTCCTGTGGACTAAGGGGAAGCTGACTTGTGCAAACCTAACTACCCCATCTAAGGCCTCATTCGGCCAAGAGTCCCAAGAAACTCTCCCTTATGCTGTTTCTGAGCCCCCTGTGCAGACCCTGTCTCAGCCTGGTTCTGCAGCAGTCCACACTCAAGCTCAAATGCCAGGCCCTGCCTGTTCCTCTGAAGTAGAACTGCAGATGGTAGCCCCATCTGGACTTTCCAGGGCCATCACAGTTGCTTCCCACCCAGACATAATCTTCTCCACTCAAAACCATAGAAAGGCACTCTTTGGTATCCTGTTTTGTCCCAAGGAAACCTGGTATCTCAGCCTTCCTGTGCTACATCCTTGCCGGGATGGCTGGATTCACAGAGTTGGCTTCTGCCTTTGTCATCTGCCCAGCTGTCCAATTCCAAGAGATCCTACAACTCCAGCAGCCTGGGTTTCCCCAGTCCTACGCGTACCCATGACACCTGTACCCCAAGGGCCCACAGAATGAAGGTGCCAACAGACATGGTGTGTTCACCCAAGCGGGTTCCAAAATGAAACGAGCAACACTGCTCCAGTTATCCTTTCATACACGTAGCTATTTACAGTAATTCTTTAAGGTGGACATTAAAGCTTTTATACAAATTACATTGCAAAGCCCTTCACCTAGATTCAATTTCTCAAGAGCACATCTCACCTTTAACCACAGGCAAATGTTCCATAATATTTAAATCATGGTCATACTCCTGTGTTCTATTTTTCTTTATAATCTGTATGCGAGAAATACTCTCCTTATTTCCCTCCAGACTTTTAACCAACAGTCTTGCATTAGATTATTAAACTATAAATTACTTCACCATTCTCTAAGTGTTGAACATTTATTTGGTTTTTAGCTATTGTTGTTTACTATAAAGGTAACGCTGCTGTGTCTTGTAAAGGCAACATTTACCTTTCCCTAAATTATTTTTTATATAAAATGTCCTAATAATGAGTCCTAGATTAAAACTAAAAATATGCTAATGCTGCCTGAAAGACTGCCCTGTTGACAACTGGATTCCATCCATAGTGTCCTCTCTGGCGCAAGACTCACCTTTCCTGTGGTATTCACCAACACCCCCAGGGCCCTGATGAAAGGCTTATTTAATGGGTGTGCAATTTACTTCACAACTGATTCTTTTCTATTTATTTCCTTGTAAATGAGGATAAGTATTTTTTTGTGTGTGTGACTGAGTTGTTTATATAAATATATGTGTGTGCTTGTATATTTGCCTTTTGGAGATTTGTGGTGGTTTAAAGCTTTTACAAGCTCTTCATTTATTTCATATATTTTCTATCCACTGAATTTATGGATTTATGAAATATCAGAAGCTCCAAAGAACATTTAATTAACACAGGCTATGTGATACCTGTACTTTCTGCAGTTATTTAAAACAAAATATTTCTTTTATTTTGGTACCTTTTTTTGTCTTTATTTACTTAATCATACACATGTTTGAATTTTATTTAAGTAACTTTTCCCATCTTTTCTGCATAATTCCTTAAGTAATCTAAAACTGTTTCCCTCTGGCTAAATAAACTGTTTTTTTATATGGTTTAATTTTTTATTTTAATTCTTTGAGATAAATTTGGGTTTTACCATGTTGAAATAAAATTACTCTAGCAGCATGTATAAAATATTTATGTTCTTTATAATTCTATTATACTCATTTGCCACGTTTTCATATATACTTAAAATTATGCATGCTCTATTTTATTTCAATGATCTTTCTCCTTCTAACCCAGTCTTACACTGGCTAAATTGCTATTTTTTTAAACAGTCTATTTCATGAGATAGGTATGATTTTTTCATGAACCCATTAATATTTCTATCTTTTCAAGTATACTGTAGAATCAAATATTTCAAATCCTATATAGTGCCAATGACCTCACTGGTATTTTAACTGAAGTTGTACTAAAACTATAAATTAATCCAGAAATAATTACTACTTCCATTTGGATAGGATATATTGCTTTATGTATTCTAGGCTTTTTTTGCCATTAAAATTTTGTAGATTTTTATAGGTATTCTATACCTTGAGCAGTTTAATGACACATAATTCAATTTTGTGACTACAGTATATCATAAGTCTTTTATTACTATGTGTCCGGCTGGAAAATAAATACTTTTGAGTATAGGACTGATTTGTGTTATTCTATCTTTTGACCAGCAGTTTTCTCATTGTTCTATTATCTCTATAGCTTTGGGTTGATTACTTTAGCTCTTCTAATTATATAATTACAGTTTTCCAATGGTGATACTTTGAAAGCTCACTTCTTTTCTGTACTTGATTACACGAACAAGAAAATACAAATCTCAACAAAATGGTCACTGTGGAAGCCGTACCAGCATCCCTATGGCCTGTGTCAAGAAGATCCTTACATCCACATCTGATCTGTCAGGAAAACCTGCGCCCCACCCTTCTTACCACCTCTGTTCCACAATGTTGCTCTCGGCCACCATCCTCTCTGATGTGGATTACTGCAATTCAAAAGAGTAGCCTGTATGATCTTTGAGAACTTAGGACAGGCATGGTCACATTTCTGCTCAAAACCCTCCACAGGCCGTATCGTTCCTTACAAAGTCCTTTGTGCTTTGCCTCTGCCATCTGTCCAACAAACTACTATGCTCCTCATTTACTTCTTTCCAGCTACAGGAGAATTCTTGCTATTCCCTACACATCAGATATACTCCTGCCACAGGACCTTTACACTTGCTGCTGTGGGTAACTGGGAAGCTCTTTCCTGGGTGCTGTATGGATCACTCCCTTACCTCCTTCACTCATATGCTCAAACGCCAGACTATCAGAGTAGTCTCCTGTTATTTAAAATTATACTGTCCCCTGCATTCCCTGCTTTATTTTCCTCTATTGCTTTTTTTTTTTACCATCTGACATTCTGTATATGTATTTAGTCTTCATCTGCCCACATATTTCCTCCCCATAAACTAAAATATAAGCCCCAGAGAACAGGATTTCTATTTTTCTCATGACTGTATTTTCAGCATTTGAAAATAATGGTATTGGATGGAAGCACACCTATGTGTTTTTATGAGGTTGAGAATGAATCACTCTGAATATATCTAAATTCAATGTAATTTTTATCTATGATACTAAGTGGACCTTCTTATCCATACTGAAAAAGAATATTTTTATTTCTTCTTTCCATAGGCTTGATTAGGAATTGGTGCTGAATTTTATTAAACATTTCATCAGGCAAGTTTAATTTTACATACTATATCATCCTACAGAGGGTTAATGTATTTCACTAAACATTTTTCCCATAAATGTTAAATGAAATTAATCTCCAGGGATAGTCAAAAAACATTGGGTCTATTGTTTGACTGGGTTTATTGCCTTCTCATGGATACAAGCCAATTGTTGATCCACTAGAGAGCTACGAAGAGGAAATTCTAATGATTTAGCCAACATGAAAAATAAGCAAAATGAAGAGAAAATGCTTTGCTGACATATTTTAAATTGACCCCTGAGATTATTATTTATTTGTTTGTGTATATAACATTGATTAATAACTGTCTGTGTTAGTTGATGAGAGTTTTAGCTATCAACAACTATTTTATTCAGACAATGTTACACAGTCATATTACATAGACTATGAGTTATTATTTCTTTTCACATCCTTAGTTACCTGCTCCTTGCCAACATCTGGCAGTTTTCCTATTCCCTACAAATAGTCCTACTGGTAAAATGAAGTAAAATAAATAAAAATGCAGGTTTCAATTCTAACCTATGTATCCATGATAAAGCATGAGAAGCGTTCAAGTATTTTAATGAATAAACTAATTAGCATTTGTCTTTTGTTGACTGCACTGAAGGATTCTGAATATTCAGAACTAATTTTGTGCAAATATTTAAAAATCAAATGAGGGCCTCCCTGGTGGCGCAAGGGGTTAAGCACCACACTATGAAGCAATCCACAGCCTCTGCAGCACAAGTTCAATTCCTGGCTGGCCAGGGAGCAACCCACATGGTGCAGCAGACCTCTCCTGTCTCACCCACTGCTCCCCTCAGCAGTGTATTTCACTTGATCTGCCTGTTTGCTCCCCACTCTGTCTCTGGTGAATACTCTCACCCCCCTGCATTTCTGGCCCAGCTCCTGTATGCATAAATGAATAAATCTTTAAAAAAATAAAATAAAATAATAAAAATCAAATGAGAAGAGTAGAGCTAAGATGGCAGTATAGGGAGAACTGGTGCTTGCCTCCTCCCATGATGACCACAAACCTAAGCCTGAGTACAGACTAGTCTGTTCAGATGCAGGCCTAAAACCTGGAAAAATAGAACTGATGCAACAAAGGATGAAAAAGAGGCACCCAGACCAATAGGAGGTAGAGAGACACTCTTGCCCCATCTCAGGGGCAACAAGATTTAATTGTGAGGCTGTCCCTAAAGTGTGAACTATTTCCCTCAGAAGTGGGGGTGATAACACCTGGCACCCCAATCTTATGATCAAGCATAGTAGAGATGAGCTCCTGAGTCCCCTTCATTTAGGGCCATAGGGAAGTACAGAAAAGTTGAGGAAAATATAGACAAGGAACTAACTCTTACATAGGCCTGTGAGCAGACTCACTTGCACTGGGACCCCAAATAATAACACCAGTCTGAATGGCACCCAACTTGTGGGTGAAGGAATCCAGATAGAATCCTTGCAGCACTGGCCTGAAGGCAAAGGAAACAGGAAATTATCCAGGGTCATCAATAGGTACCACCTCAGCAACCTCTTACAACCTTGCAATAATTGCATGGAGGGGCAGCATCTTGGGACCCACCCTTACTACTACCAGGTCCTGACGGCTAATCCATGATGGGAGCTCCACCCATACCTAGGAATTAGCTAAGTGAGCTGGGGATGAAGTGACAGCATTTAATATGGTCCAGCCCTAGCAGAATGATAGGCTAGCCTTTGCTAGCCACCACCTGCCTGCAAACAAACATGGCACACCCCAGCAGCCAGAAAACACCCCAAGGACCTCCTGAAGGACAGCCAAGTAGTAAGTAGACCTAGCTGCTGCCTGAGCTCCTTTCATAGCCCAAAGCCTGCCAGATGCCACTTTCTGCCTACTGGCAGATACACTCTACCCCCACCAAGTTCTCAGACACTAAGCCTCCAGCAAGGTAGGCACCAGCCTTCAGCTACAAAGCTGTCTGCATGGTGGAAAAGGGCTTCTAACACTGTCAGTGGAGCGCCTCTCCTCCTCCAGCTTGGTGAGTACCCAATATCTAGGCTTGCAGTTAATGTTGTGAGCTCCTGCTTGAGCCAACACCTGCAGGACGATGGCCCAAGCCAAGAAGCCAGCAGCTATGCCCCAACTGAGTGGCCCCAGCCACACTTGTAAAACCCACCTCTCAGCCTGAGCCATACCAGCAAAGTCCCAGGCACAGGATCCTGCCAAGGGCAGGTATTACAGTGAATAGTTATCACTGCCAGCAGGGCAGCTACCACAGGACACCTCCTGTGCCCTAGCTAGAGGCTAAGGGTCACTCTTCCAGCAGTTAGTACCCTCATAAAGCTTTGGGCTGCATCTGACATCACACACTGTGGCTGCACCAGTGAGCACCAATGCGGCAGGCTGTCTAGACACATCTAGCACATCCTGCAGCAAGGCAGGCAACCACACGCCAAGACTGGGCCCTCTGGACCACATC
Source organism: Talpa europaea (assembly GCF_964194135.1). Classification (NCBI taxonomy): domain Eukaryota; kingdom Metazoa; phylum Chordata; class Mammalia; order Eulipotyphla; family Talpidae; genus Talpa; species Talpa europaea. The sequence goes on along the minus strand of NC_140082.1, from coordinate 28,578,151 downwards.
CTGAGGACACCTTAGTCCAGGGTTGAGGATAAGCCCAGTGAAAGTGCCACTGACAGAACTGACAGGTCTATCCACTGGGTTGCTCTCACACAATAGGCACATGGATACAGGCCACAAAGAGGACACGACTCGAGTGACCGACTTAGTAAACCAGGAAGGACAGAACCGTGGGATGCTATGCAACATCACTAGCATAAGACCAAACCCTAGTACTAAAACAAGTTGTGGAGTCGCTGAAAACATAGATGTAAATGCAGAGAACCAGGTAAATGGGGAAAACAAAAGAACATGACCCAAATGAAAGAGTAAAACAAAATTCTAGAAAAAAAGCCCTATAGAAGTAGAGATAAGCAAATACCTGATGAAGAATTCAAAGTGAGCCTCCCCGGTGGCGCAGTGGTTGAGCGCTGGCTTGCGAAGCTGCCCGTGGCCTCTGCAGCGCCGGTTCGATCCCCGGCTGCTCCCCGGCCACCAGAGGAGTGTCCCGCATGGCGCGCAGACCTCTCCTGCCACCCGCTGCTCCCCTCAGTAATGTACTTCAGTCCTTCTGCCTGCTCTGCTCCCCGCTCTGGTTCTGGTGAATTCTCTCACCCTCCCATGCTTCTGACTGTACCCAGTGCATGTATAAACAAAACAAACAAACAAACAAATAAATAAAACATGCCTCTATAAAAAAAAAAAAGAATTCAAAGTAATGGTTATGAAGATGCTCATGGATCTCAGGAAAACACAAGCTCCTTGACATCAGCCTTAGTGATATCGTGGATTCATCTCCAACAGCAAGAGAAAAAAACAAAATTCAAAAATATTTAACTGCATCAAACTAAAATGGCTCTACACCATGAAATAAATCACGACCAAAACAGACAATCTACTGAATGGAAGAAAATACCTGCAAACCATACATGAGACAAAGGGTTGATGTCCAAAATACATATGCAGCTCAACAACAATAAAACATACAACCTGATTTTAAGAAAGGGCAGAGGATCCAAATAGGCATTTCACCAAAGAAGGCAACAGATGGCCAATAGGCACATGAAAAGCTGCTCTGTATCATTATCACCAGGGAAATGCAAATCAAAACTTCAATGAGATTTCACCTCTCACTAGTTACAATGACTATTATCAAAAAGTCAAGAAATAAGTGTTTACAAGGATGTAGAGAAAAAGGAACACTAATGATTGTTGGTAGGGCTGTAAATCTATGCACTTTGGAAACCAGAATGGTTTCTCAAAAAATTAAGATTAGGACTTCCATATGATACAATGAGCCCAATTCTGGGTGGTAAACTAAGAACAGACACTCAGATAAGCGGAATAGAATCAAGAGTTCAAAACAAAATCACACATATATGGACAACTAATTGATAACAGAGAAACCGAGAGAAAGGAAACACTATTTGAAAAGATACATGTCTACCCTTCAGGGTTGACTTCTGACTTGTCCCTCGCAGGAAAATCAAGACCAAACATTTCCCAGTAATGTCATTTCATATGAATAAGGGTGCAAAGGAGCTTGGGAATGAATCTCAGAGTTATTTCCAAAGGTCAGACACCTATTTCCACAGGCAAATTCACTATGAACTTTGCTATTTTTGAAGTGTTTATATTTTAAATATTTACTAATGTAAAAAAGAGTTTCAGAGGAATGCACTAAATATGATATTTCTATTAAAGTTCTCAGGAAGAAGTTCACTTAAGAATACTCAACATATTAAAAGGGAAACTTGTTAATAAATTAACCATATGCAATTTAGGAAAATTTTCCATTGCAAACTATTTAAAAAAAAACAAGATTATTCAAGTCACATAGTGCAGACCGTAGAGGGATGTTTACCCCAAAATAGAAATAATCCAACAGGAAAAAATGTAAGCTAGTTCTCCTCATTCTCTCCTAAATATTATTCACTGTCTTATCAAATAGTTGCCATTAAGGGTTTTATTTCCACACATGTCACTTGTTTTTTCATCACATTAATTCCCATCTTAGTAATGATTTCTCCCAGCGCTGTGTAGGGGCAGGCTCAGTATTAGCGTGGAATTTATATATCGTCTTTCTATTCAAGGTACAGTCAAACCAGCAACTGGCAGCCAAAATCTCATGCTAAAAGAAGGGCCTAGGACACCCTGAGTCTGCCCCAAACTAAGAACAGAAAACTGATAAGGAGAGAATAGAAAAGTGATGAGAGTATCTTTACTCCTTATTTTCACTAAAGTGCTAACAAAAAATTAATTACACAAAGTCCAAAGAAGAATTAACTACATAATGTCCAAAGGCAAATTCCCCCTTCCCCTATTAGGTTTCCCAAACAGAAACATAAATACAACCTAGCTAGACACTAAAAAGAAGAAAAAAAAAATACAGAGAATGTTCACCATAAAAGGATTAATGTAAATTCTTTAATACAAAGGTCAATAATGAGATGGTAAATTTCAGACTCCTCTAATTGTTCACTGTGAAATGGTCTTAAATGCAGTTATGTTAAATATTAATGCTCCTAAACCCCACTTGCTCACACAAAAAGAGAAGATATAGAAATGTTTGGAATTCTACTTTAATTGGTGATTTACTTTGTAGCTGCCATTGGGGGTAGGTACTAAGTATGTGGGTCGAATATGATTAAGATAAAGACTAATTTTACATAATCTCTACCCATGTCTCTCATTTTCCCACCAAACTGACCAAACAAGTCTCATTATGTCCCAATTATCTGCTCATTAGAGCCTTATAAAGCCGTTCCAGGGCTAGACTACTTCCTAAAGAGTTTTATAAAGAAGATTAGCCCTTCTTTTAGAATTTGCTAGGGGACAACACTGCCAGGTCTCAAGAGTCCACTCCAGGCTTCATTTACATACTGGGTCATGTAACTGCTTCTTCCTGGAGACAACGGGCCCTCTGCGCGGGGAGAGCACTGAAGAGCTCTGTGCAAGGGCGTCTGCCAGTCAGATGGTGTGTTGGCTCCCTGCCCAGGACAAACCCCTTGTCGTGGTCTTGAACAGGAGGCGGAGGGCTGTCCTGCTGAGTCATCATTCCGGCTGTAATGTAGAAAGTCAGGCAGCATCCTTTCTGCTGCTGCAGCAACCATGTTGTTCTTCAGATCCCTTCTTATAGCCAGTGTCCAATAGATTCTCCACCCCAAATGAGAAAAGAAACAGTGGTTTGAAGGTGCAGAGCCCCAAGGTCTAGAACCATCAGTGACTGGTAGACTTTGGGCAATGGATTTATTAGAAATGTAAAATAATTGCTTTTTCTTTTGGCATTCACTCTCTTTTTCCTGGTGTGGAATCCTGTGGTGAGAGGAAGTTCTAGGGGCTCAACAGAGTGGGTGGGCAGCAGGGGAAGCAGTTGGAGTATTTTTATTTATTTATAAGATTTTTTTAAAAAGATTTATTTATTTATTTATTTATACAAGCACTGGGTACAGTCAGAAGCGTGGGAGGGTGAGAGAATTCATCAGAGCCAGAGCAGGGGGCAGAACAGGCCAAAGGGCCGAAGTACACTGCTGAGGGGAGCAGCGGGCGGCAGGAGAGGTCTGTGCGTCATGTGGGACCCTCGACGGCGGCCAGGGATCGAACTGGCGCTGCAGAGGCCACGGGCAGCTTCGCAACCCAGCGCTCAACCGCTGTGCCACCGGGAGGCCCAGCTGGAGTATTTTTAAATGGTGTTGGTGCCAATGATCTCAAGTGACAAAATGACTGCTTAACTTTCCCAGACTCTTCGGTGGTCAGCACATTGACATCTTAGAACAGGGACAAGACTATTGGGCAGGAACAGCAAGAAAGTATACTGAATTCAAAAAGGTTCCAAAAGTATACTGAATTCAAAAAGGTTCCTCTTCCTGGAGCAAGAGGAAGCCCCTGGAGCAAACTCTGGGTTCAACAAGTCAGACTGCCAGCTGACAGCCCCACTAGACTCTGAGGCTCAAAAAACTTAGTGAGGAGCTACAGAAACCCATCTGAGAAGACCAGCTTTCAAACATCAGGGCACGCGCTCACAACTTTATGAGCCTGTGATTTTGTAAGCAGAGCGGGTCTGAGGCAAAGGCATGCTGAGGCCACTGTGACCTCAGGCCCTGGCGACTGATTCCCGGACTTTATTAGGGTCTGGACCCCCACCCAGGAGATCAGCACCAGTACCCCTGCAGATGCTCACTCCAGGAGGTCTCCTCACTCCTTACACCGCTGTGTTGATGCTCTCCTGGAGCACAGGTATTATTTCACCCTGTTATTTACTAACATGCCCATGGAACCCACCAAGCTGTGTATCTTTTGGCAGAACCAAGTCTTCTGCATTCTCCTAGGATGGCGGCACTGAAAAAGGTTTACAAAATTAATAAACAACGAAATGGGCAACACATAACTTAGAAGAATCATCTCCAATGGCATTCCAGTCTCTGTGTAGTAAAGAGTGAAGGGTGTAGTGAAGAACTTTCTGTAATGAAGTGTCTTCCTGTGGGTCTGGTCAGCTTCCAAGCTGATGTGCAAACTTACAAGCATCCTTTGAGGGACATAAGCCCCAAAGACACTGAATTTCCTCTTGGCTTCCTAAGACATAAAATACAAACATAACTAATTTCCCCTCTTTTACACTGGAATGAAACCTTTTATGATCCAGAAACATAAGTCAAAATACAGTAATTACCATCTTCTCCCAATACTTACTTGAATTTTCAGCAATTCAAGACATTTTATCCATCTTCCAGTCTATCTGATTTATGACTAACTTTTATGACAAGCTCTGCTTGGATTACCTTTACTTGCCTTTGACATTGTGTCTTTTTGTATCCTTACAATGTCTGTATGACTATAGAGTCCTAATCCATTACTGAATTATTATAGATGGTTTCAAGTTCTTTTTCTTCAAAACACAAATTAAAGAAAATAACTCCCACTTATTTAACTTGTAAAAAAGCAAATTGGCATATTCAATACAAAAGAATTTTTCTCCCTCTCACTTCTTCTGTTTACATATAAATGGGTTCTTGTTCATTATTCGGTTTTACCATATGAACAAATTATCCACTTATGTAAGTATACAGATGACAGGATGATTGATAGATACATAGATATACACAGACATAAATATATGTGAGTGGAAGAGAAGGTGAACATTTATTTGGATTTAGAGTGTATATTCATATTGTAAAAGGCAAAATTCCAACCAAACTTATAAATTTTCTTATAGGTGGCAAAATAGGATTTAGATGTAAAAAAGAATAGACGGTCAAAAGGTTTACCAGAGGGATATTACCCAGTCAAAGAGAGGGGTTACTGGAAGGGTTAGGGACAGGACAATGAACTCTGTAACCAGGTGAGTGGATAATGACAAATGGCACAATGAGAAAAGCCAAGGCAAAATAGTGACCCATGATCTGAATTATGGTGATGAAGATCATTACAGATCAGAGCCAGATAGTGAGAATTCATTTATTACAGACATCATTCATTTTCCCATCAGTTTCAAGAGAAACACTATTTATATGTAATTACATATACTCAATTATGAATAGATATTAATTCATTTGCATACACAGAAACTCCTTAGAGCTCTGCAGTAAATTATATTCATAACAACTGTTATGTATGTTTGTGTATATATATGCAATCACAGAGAGAGGAAATCCCACACACACTCATTGTAGGTTTAGATTCATTCTATCAAAAGATACAGAACATTATGTTACAGGTTAAACAAATCAGAAATTAAATTTTTATATTGTTTCGTTTCTGTACTGAAGTTTTCTCACAACAGTGATGTATTTTACCAGCATTCTACCATTTAAGAAGATAGTTCAAAACCTCTTACCCCTAGTAATCAATACTTGTCTTGGAGGAGGCAGCAGATTTTGTTTCCCAAAGTGTAGACTTCCAAGGTAAGAGGTGGCTTGCCCGAAACAGGACAGCTCTGAGGACTGGAAGAGACAGAACTGGCCCAGCTTAGTCTTGATGCCTCAGGACAGAAAAGTGGGGAAGGGGGAGAGTAAAGGGATAGTGTTTTGCATAAGTGGTAGGGACAGAGGGCAGCAACCTGGGAGAGACAACATGCCAGAAGGGCTGGACACTAAGCCCACAGCTTTATGAGCTGCAGCAAGGGTCCCCTTGGGCCAACTCTGTGACCAGGGAGGGTGGTTGGGGGGAGACCTTCCAAAGGAGATCCCTAGAGCTCTCCCAAGGCAGCAGACTAGAGACCAGAGCACCACCTTAGCAATGGTGGTGTGGTAATCAGGATGCTTTGGTCGTAAGCAACAAAACAATGCTAGAGATTAAAAAAGACAAAGGGCATCTCACAGAATCAAGGAAAAAGCTAACAAATCAGGTCTCTGAAAGGACAGGAATCAGGACAGTTCTAGAGATCTAGAAAGCCAGCAATGTCCACCTCCTCAGGGCTCCTCTGTTGCGATCTTTAGGTTCCTATTATTTTCTGTCCAGGCACCAAGTACTCCTCTCTAATTCAAGCTCCCAGAAAACTGAGTGTGATTGGCTTGGCAGGTTGGATGACCCTCCCTTGATCATCTAAGAGCAGGGAAATTAGTCAATATCCCCCCAAACAGTATAACACTGATGGGGAGTTTCCAAATAAACCGCAGGGGCTGTTTGCCAAAAATAAGGAGGACTGCTTGCAGCCACAGTATTACATGATGGGTACTGCTGTGAGCAAAGGAAAGTCTCCTTCCAATTTTCCCCAGAGTTACACTGAGTCACATATGACCCGATGTAATACAGGGGAGACTCCTAATGATTGATATTTGCTTTGCAATCTACTGTGATAATGGCATCTTTGGTACAGAGTGTAATCTCCATAAAAAGGGGAGGTTCCAAGTGCCCTGCCCTACCTACGGAAGGAGGGAGCTGTGCAAGAGAGAGGCTGAAGAGTCTTGGGGAGAAGACTAGAGAAGACCTGGGGGAGACACTTGGAGTGGGCAGACATGTGAGGAAGGTTGACTTCTCAGCTTTGTACTGGAGACCGAGGATATGGAAGGAGATACGTGGAGTTGAGTCACCAAGAAACACTTGGAAGAGACGGGGAGGCTGCCAATGGCAGTTGTTACCTTGATTTGTACCTTTGATTTTGTTTCTTTCATTCCAGACTTGCCTGACCCCTTACACCCCATTTCTGTGGTTCTCCACCAGAAGGTGCCTTAGACTTGTGGCAAGCAGCCCCGCTTTTGGCCAACCTTGTTTGGCTGGGCATTTAACCATGAACTGGGTGGATTAATTTGGGCATTTTATTGGTAAACTCTTATCCATTCTTCTCTCTCTGTGCTCACTCATTAAAGTTCTTTCACACTAAGGGTATGCTTTGTCTTTATGCGGCAGATGGCAGCAACTCTAAGTCCTTTAGAATGTGCAAGTTTGGGTGTCCCAGAGTACCCCTCAGTTCTGCATGCTAACATTTTGAATCAGTTTTGTCTTGATTTTAAAAATAATAGAGTAATGAATTATTTTTTAAATAATTCAAGTGAGAAATCAAGCGATTTCTCATACCTTGTAAATTTATTCCTACAATAGATATTAGTGACTTTTTAGCTGCTTTTGCCTATCCACATGGTACCCTTCCCTGATCCCCCAAGAGAATGACCTAGGTAGGCTACACATGGGTTCCCTTGCTCTCTAGTTGTGGCTGGGTGGGGTCAGTGAGGGCTAAGAGGTTGGGGAGCAGGGGGAGTGCCAAGTTTGGGTGTTCACTTCCCAGCCCTTGCCTGCTGGGGCACTGGAGCAGCTACATCTTGGAATCCTCTCTATACGACCACTTTCCCTGTTCTCAGAATTGCCCCCTCCTCTTAGCCCTTCAGGGGAGGTAGGAGCTTCCAGCTTAGCAAGGTGCTTCATTCTCCCTTCTTGGAAATCCTAAACCATTCCCTCCCACTTTACAAACAGTCTCTTTAATTATCTCTATGCAATTATTCCATTGGAGTATTCCATCTGTTTCCTGCAGGACTCTGATTGATAGACTAAGTAAAAACAAATTCATATTGAGGACTCAGGGAGGCAAAAGTCAGCAGAACTCAGCCAATCACAACCTGTTGTCAAGAGCAACTGCCAGTCCCTTCTCCAAAGATTAAGTATGATCTGAGCAGCTGCAGTGGCAAAGTGATGTCTGACAAATGCTTTGGAGAGATCAGAGAGCAGCTTCCTATGCAGCTTGCTCTTTAGGAGAACTTGGAGCCAGCAATCACAGAGCCTGTGAAACAATACAAATGAGTCTCAGCTCATCCGCCATTTTTGTACTTAGGGAGAAATAGCAAGATGGCTGCCAGGCTTGGGCACCACCGCAACCTCATACTCATCATTACCAGCTCACATGGCTGCTCCTGGCAGCTCCCATTCACCCCTATTTGCTGCCGAGGGCTACACTGAGGTGATCTTGGAAGGTTTATGCTCCGGTTGCCAAAGGAGAAGACAGTGGCTAGACCCCACACATTACGTATGTGTGAGTGTATGATGGTGCCAACTAGCAGCATGTGTTGTTGATCCTGGTTCAAAAGCACCAGACAGTCATCTGCACCAGGGGAGTGAGAAATGTATTGCCCATCAGAGGCAGGTTTAGAGAGAGCGCCATGCAATGCTATTGTTAGGGCATTGTTTGAAGAGCCTGCATTAAGTCAGACTGTCCAGGAATAGAACTGAGAGAACAAAAATGATAACAAAGGGAGGAGGAGCCTAAAGGGGTTTGCGTATCACCTTCTGCTCCTGACATGTTGGGAAGACAGACCAGCCAACTGTCCAATAGCTTCTCCAGTGGGTTGGGAATAAGCTACTGTGAATGATCAGAAGAACAGTTTAAACCAGAACGCTAAAGTCACCTTCACAAAGAAAAGACAGGAAAGAGTTAAATCTCACACCTCAAGACTGCTAGAGGACAAAGAGAGAGAGGTGGCTAACATGTAATTATATAGCCAAGAGATGGAACTATGGAGAGTGGAGAGGTTCGGAGATGGAGCATTCTCTCTGAATTAACCTGGAGGGTTTTCTCTTCCTAACAAAACCAAGCAGTAAAGAAATGGTCCCCCACCTCTAGCAGAAGCTACAGACTCCTGCTTCTCCTTGCTCCTTCCTGCCTCATAATGACTCAAATGTCAGCAACTCTATTTCTCAGTCTCTTCTCATCCAGAGACCTGAGTGTGACTTAGATTCAATCAATCTGGGCATCTCTGCCAGACATCAATGCAGAACTAGTTTCAAAGGTGAGAGGGAAGGTCGGAGAAGCAAGGTAGTCAGCCCCCCCTGCAGATGATTTTAACTAACTGGCCCAAATTCACATAGAAAGAAATTGCTGGAATTTGAATCTAAGCAGAACAGTTCAGGGGCAATATATACAAAATTCAACATGATATAGCACAGAGTAAAGTTCTCACTAAATGAATATTATGATTAGCTACTTAAACAGCATGTCATCTCCCACAGCAAGTATTCCGAGCTCCCTAGGATGGCATTCAAGGCTTCACCCACGTATATCCTCAGCTGCCTCAGTTCACTGTACACCCCCTACTGAGTGCAGTCCCCACCCAACTCAGGGGCTTTGTGCAAACAAATCTCTCTTCCTGGACTGTTCACCCCACTTTTGTAAGTGTGTTCTCTCTTCCAGAAGGCTCTCCCTAATGGCCCAGCTCTTCCTCCTGCATGATACGAGGCTGCACACACAGTATGGCTGTAATGCACTGAAAAGGTCACACATAGGGAAAGCAAATACATCAGTGTAAAAAAATAACAACAGTACAAAACACAACAAACAAAAACAGGCAATTATAAATCAGAGACATTCTACAGGGGAGGTGGAGGGAGAGGGATCAGAGGGAGGGAGGGCGGAGCACGGGAGACTGAGATGATGGTGCACGGGTGCATTAGTGAAGGAAATTCTATGAGGACTACACCTGAAGGGGGGGGAAGCAAATATTGTTTAAAAATGAACAATGATGTAAAAAAAAAATTAAAAAATTAAAAATGAAATAAAAAGTACACCAAAATAGGGCCTCCCTGGTGGTACAGTTGTTGAGCGCTGGGCTGTGAAGCTGCGCATAGCCTCTGCAGCGCCAGTTAGATCCCGGCTGCTGGCGAGGGTCCCACATGGTGCAGACCTCTCCTGCCATGCCCGCTGCTCCCCTCAGCAGTGTGTTTCGTCGTTCTATCTGTTCTGCTTCCTGCTCTGCTCTGGCTCTGGTGAATTCTCTCACCCTCCTGTGATTCTGACTGTACCCAGTGCTTATATAAATAAATAAATCTTTTTTTTTTTAAAGTACAGCAAAATAAATAATATCATTTTAGATTAAAAAAATCAGTTCTGAATTAAAACAAATATAAAATAAAGGTCTCACATACTAGACTCCAATTAGAAAGACCTGCTGGCCCAAAACCATCACATGCTCTGTCTGTCCCAACCACCCTAAGCTCTTTCACCCCGAAAGCATCCTCAGCAGAGTGGAACTGGGTAGTAGGCAGGGATATGACTGCCCTGAAGACAAGCCCGATACCCTGGTATGCAAACTCCTTTCTGCCCTGAGGACATAGCCACCCATGGCAGCCAGTGCTCCCTAGCAGCACCTTCACGCCCAGGGTGGAAGCACCACACCACCCACAGGACAGCTCATAGGTGGACACATTTGGACCAGCTTCCCCAGCCAAAGCTTTCCATGCTCAACCTGTCCAATGACTTATCTTGTCCTACTGTCCTTGCCAGCTTGCCTTCGCCCTATGACTGTACCACAGGTATGTCAGGATAAGGAAGGTGTCTAATTCATTTTCACACCCCAATACCACACCCCAACTAGTACATCAGCAGTGCTGGTCAAAATGCTGAATTATCTGCAGATTGACCAAGCTCTCCTCCTCAATTCAGGCAACAGAATTGACAGCATGGATTTCTGAGGCAGATGAGGAAACGGGACACACAGATGGAAGGTTCAGCCCCACAGATCTGATCACTCTGTCTTGTCCTCTGAAACTTTGTGAAGACACAGCACCCTCCAACTGGGCTGACAGCCACCTCTGTTCAGCTGAGTTTTCAGAGGGTGTTACCCACACTGGCAGGCTGTTGACCTGAACAGACACAGCACCACATCATTAATCCTAAACAGAAACAAAAACCATCATCTGGTACTGAGAATTCTCTATCCCATCCAATTTAAATAATATTGTCTCTAGGCTTATCGGCACACTCCATTTTAATAGCTCAGTCTACTATTTTAGGTATAGATAGAGATAGCTGCTGTTTTCAAATTAGCCTCCAGTGCTCATCATTAAGCCATCAAATCTTTCCCTGCCAAAACTCCTGTGCCTTAATGTTGAAATACTTCCTGTTTTATTATCTCCAGTAAACAGTCGATTTTCCCCAAACAAAGTTGGCACTCAGCCAGCACTCTGCCCTCCAGTCGAGGTGATCAGCTGTGCAGTTGCCTCACTTGTATGCTCAGACAAACATCTTATCACCTGCTCAGACTCCCCTTCCTGGCCCAGTTTGATGTCGACAACTGCTGTTCTGGTGGGCAACCCAGTGGGCAAGTGCTGCAGAATACTTGGGGAGAATATTACAGACAAGTTGCTTGCCATTCACTGGGCTCAGCTGTAGCACAGAAGAGGGGAAGGACTCTGGTGCCAGGCAGACCAGAGCGCAAACCCCAGTCCTATCATTTACCATCTGTGTGACCTCAGGTTTTCATCCTCTCTGAATCCCAGTTTCTACTTCTGCAAAATGTGAGCTAATCAGTTTTGGGTATGGAGATTAACAAAGAGAATATATATATATATATATATATATTTATACACACACACACACACACACATATAAAGTACATATATATATATTAGATAAATGCTAGCTTCCCCTCTACTCTTTCCCCTTGAGACTAGCCTTAACTAGTATTCTTTATCTTGTGAACAGTTGAGTAGGTAAGAGCTGGAAGGAAACTTACTTGAGAATCTCTGGTGCAAACTGAGAATACAGATGACGAAACCAAGCTCCAGAGATCCACCCCTCCTACAGCATAAAAGAACTTGTAGTCTTGCAAGTTCTCCCCTTCTCTCTTGACTGCACAGTGGCCTAGCTCCCCAGGAGAATTGGAACCCTGCACATCCACCAGAGAGTGGGTCTGCTTAAGGCCCCGGGACAGCACATATGGTTGCACAGCATAATCAGGGGAGCACGTCATACCAACAACTAAGTGAATGGCAACCCCAGAATTTTGAAACATGGATCCATGCACTCCTCCCCCCGTGAGGAAAGGAACACTCCTCCCCTTCTTAAATGGAGCCAACAAGGAGGGCAGATACTTCACACTTGGTTGTCAATATGGAGCCTGTGATAAAGCAGAAAGTGGTTGGGATGCTGGCCTCAGAAAACAAAGTGGAGACTCAGTGACTTCTGACAGCTACCTAGCTTGGAAAGGGGGTCAGACCGTAACCATTCAATTTGTCAACAGTTCTGAATGCTCTGAGGCATTGTGACAGACTGTTAGGGTAATAGGCCTCCCTACTTGCTCACACATCCCTGTCTCCATGCCGTTGGGGATCCCCTCCTACTCTGTGGGCTTGGCCACATGACTCACTTTGGATGACAGAACAGAAGAACAACAGGTCAGTGGCAGAGACCTGGAGAGAGCTTGCACTCTCTGGTGTTCTTGGGCACTGGAAGACTAGCATCACCCGCTATGGGATGAAAGGCCACCAGAAAGGAGCACCAGCATCCAACCCTGCAAGATGATTGGATCAACTAGCTTCCCTCCACCCAGTGAGCCCTCCAAATGATCAGAGACAGAGTGAGCCCGGCTGAGATCAGCACAGCCTCACCTAGACCAGAATTGCCCAGCCAAGCCCAGCCCATGCTGCAACCCACAAGAAGTTAACCCTTAAAGTGGCTTGTTATGCAGCAAACGCTAATTGATACAGACACCACTCTTAGCTCCACAGAAGAGAGCTGAGATTAATAAAAAAAAAAGAGAGCAACTCATAATCTGGCACAGGAAGAGACGTGTGCATAAAGAAACATTGAATCTCAACTAAGTATTCAGGGAGGGAGAAACTTTACATTGACCTTGAAAGACATCATCTAGTCAGACGTGTATCACATGTTGAATGGAGCAGGCCCTGGCAGAGCACACACTCCAAGTATAGCTCTCTCCTGCTGCCGCATCGCCCATGTGAAGGCAAGGTTGGCAGCCCTACTTGCAGATGATTTCAACTAACTTGTCCAAATGCACATAGAAAGAAAGTGCCAGAATTTGAATCTAGGCAAGAGAGATCGGGGGCAATATAGACCAAATCCAACATGCATCTTCCAGAGTTGTTCTTATCCCTGCCTGTCAGCTGTGAGACACATCCATAGAGGGGTAGTTTCACAATTCCATATTGAATCCTTACACTCGCCTCATTCTTCCTGCCAAGTGAGAGCAAGTATCTGAAGGGATCATTTCTCTTGTTTATTGCACCAATTTGGGGCTGGCAGGTAAGGAGCAGCAGAGAGTGAGAGCTTGGCGCTGGGGGGTGTGATGGGGAAAAGGGCCTTCCCTCTCTTCCAGAGTTGCTCTGTCATCCAGGGAAAGAGGTAGATGGTAACAATGGGGCAAGAGTGAAGGGTTACTACTGCCTGCATGCATTTCAGCATTTAGCTAAAAGTAAAGGAAATAATACCAAAACCTTTCCTCTATAAGATGCTGAACAATGAACATAATCCTTTACATGTATTGTCTTTCGTCTGGGAACATAAGTAGAGCTGGCTTCCCCTTGTGTCTGTGCTTTGTGGGAAATATCTTTTCACTTCCTTTTACTTATAAATAGAGAGGATAAATATAACTTATTCATGACTTTTGGATTGGAGGGAGTTGTGTGTTGATGAGACAGACTATGCTTGAAATGTGCTAGATTCTCAAAAATGGAAGACCATAAATACAGCAGCAGTTAGTATTGATCAGGTAGTTACCACGCACCAGGCACTGTACTAATGACTCCTCCTGAACTTTATCAGCTGATCCACTCAACAAGGGGATGATGGAAGGACTATCGTTTTCCTCACTTTAAAAGATGGGAAAACTGGAACTTATTGAGAATAACTTATCTGAAGTCACTCAGCTGGTAAGTGGCATAGACAGGTTTGATTTGGTGTTACACCCCCACACTTTTAGCCACTCTAGTATGGACTTGATTTAAGCACATAGTATCAAGTCTAAAGAAGGGACTTTTCAATGCTGCAAAAAGCATAAACCAAGCAAATAGGTATAAGGTATTGTTCCTTCAAAGGCACTGTGCAGACCATAACTACTCACAGGCGACACTCAGGGTTCCTGGCTCGAAAAAGAGCTATTAAAGGGACATCAGACATATTAGAAGCACAGTTCTAAATCAGAGGATAAGGCGTAGTGGGAATTTAAAACCCAGGTTAATTGCTACTGAATTTAACTACAAGGACCAGAAAACCTTGTAGTGACTTAGTCTAGGTCAGGCATTTGTTTCTGTTTCATAAGTGGAGGCACTTCAATCTTATTTCTCTACTTGCCTCTATATGTCTTTTCCATCAAGTCCAAGGTGGCTGCTCTATCCCTGGCATCACATTCCTGCCAGCAGCCAGGGCAAAAGGAAAAAAAAAAGGTACACTCCCTCACTTGAGAGAAACTTTCTGAAAGCTGCACACATTTCTTCTACACACATCCCAGGACTTAATCAAATGACCATACCCACTGGCAAGGCAGACTGGGAAATAGTGTTCATTCTAAGAGACCATGTGCGGAGTACAGATGGGAGGTTCAATGCATGGAGACAGAAGATGGTAGCACAGCAAGCACCACCCGCCACAGAACAGCTAAGGTCCTTTATGATCAGGCCACTTCTCCCCAACCTTCAACATTCCGCTAAAGTCACTTCCGTTGTTGGTGACAACAGCATGGAGGGGAGGTGTGCTGAAGTGACTTTAGTAGAATGCTGAACTACTTGCAGTGCCCAAGCACACTAGCCCTCCTGGAAGCACGGTAACTCCCTGTGCTTTCCTTTCATGTGACTCTCAGTACAATGTGTTGTTGTCACCAACAACTGATCCGCCTGCCTCCTCCTCCCCAAGGTTGCAAGCACCTCAGAGGCAGCTCCCTGGTCTTCATCTCTCCCTTAGGCGCCACCCCCTCCCAGTCCCTGCCTGACATGGGTTGGTGTTCAAAAATTTCATGATTACCAGAACTCTTTGCAAGTCCCTGTACCATGGGCAGAAGTCAAACTGAATACCTAAAAAAAATTTGTAGGGTTAAAAATTTACATGACTTCAATATTAAAAGTCTCATAAAGGGATACACCAAGAGGCCTATGTCCTGTCTTTATGAACTCCATTCCTTTTATCTCCCAACCTTTTCTACCTTCCAACGTTTCTTTATGCATAAGCACACAAATAAAAATGTATGCTCACTTCCCTTCATTTCTTAGGCAAACATTAGCACCATTCTGCTTTCTTTCTCTTCCACTGAAATAACACATCCTCATAATGTCACCACCGCAGTCAGCAAAGCACACGCTGACTCCACGTTCAGTGGCACAGGGTCCCAGTGTGTGGGTGTGGCACCGTTTACTTAACTCGCTCTCTTTGTCATTACACACCGTGCTGAAAATGTCATTTCCTGTACAGGGAAGTGATCCTGTAAAATAAATTCCAAAAGCTGGAATTCTGCATGAAAGGGTAACCACATTCGTTGTTTTGGTGGCTACTGTGGCATAGCATTCTGAGACTTAAAATAAAATTCTGAGTCTCAAGGTTATCTCCTGAGCATTTTAAAAATCATCTTTTCTAAGGAAACAGACCATGAAGATAGGCCAAATTATCTCATTGCCCCTGGAATGTTTTGTTGCATTCGCTGGGGACCAGGGGAGGCACCAGGTGTGAAAAATCACTCTAGTTTGGCTCTTTTTACAAACACGGTGCACCTGAACCCAGTGATTTTCTTGGCATTTACAAAAAGGGCCATTTCTGCCTGGGGTTTGTACTACCACAAAGCTTTTAATGGAACGCTAGACAAAATGAGAAATCCCACACTGAGGCACTTTCCTGGCAGCAAGCAGCGCAGGGGCACATGCCACTCTGGGAGCTTTGAAAACATCACAGTGTAGCAAATTGCTGGGCCATCTGTGGTCCCCTGTCCACAGCAGCTAGGGGCAGGAGCTGCCCCTCTGGACCTCAGCAAATGCTCTGGGACTGGCCATGGTCCGCATCATCCTGTATCCATCCACCAGATGCCCTAAGCCTAGCCATCCTGCATTCTGTTGAAAAAGCACAGAAACTTCCAGGCCAAACATCCCTCCCATGAAAGCTGGGTTCCAGGGGCTCATGGATTAGCAGCACATTAAAGGTTCCAGAGACCAGAGCTGAACCTCTGTCAAGGAGAGACGGCGCTACAGTCTGCCACAAAGGAGCCATAATCCGCAGGTGCTGGTGCAGAAAGCAGAGGGGGGTGCCCCTGCAGTACAGGGGCCGCTGCTCCAGCAAGTGTGCAGTGGTGAAACAGATGGCACAGCCTTGGAGCCTGCACAGCAGGAAGGAATGACCTCTCAGGGGACTCGGAGGCATTCTGGCACCAAATAGGTCCATCAGAGGCAGAGAGATTTAGGACAAAATCTGAACTAGACCAAGTTACGGAGAAAGGAGCCCTTGTCTTCAGGATCCCTAAATGCTCTTTGGAGCATGCCCACCATCATTTCCCACCTAGGGTATAGGCTGAGTCTCCCATATGACCTACAAGGACATCTATACTAAATACAGCGCCACAGTGCTGCCCGTGATGTCTACCACGTGGCTCCTTGGCTTCAACATCTGCAACAGTCCCCATGTCACCCACTCTTGCAGCCCTGCCACTCTGGCCACACCAGTCTCGTTGCTGTCCCTCAATCCATCATAGTCCTCTCCCACCCCAAGTTTCTGTACTCACTACCTGCTCCCTACCTGAAACACCTCCCTGGTCCAAAGCCCTCAGCTGCAGTCTTATGAACTCACGACAGCCGTGAGAACTGGGCAGGCTGATCTCTCTCCACGCTCCATTTCCTGGACTAACAATGAGAGTGTACACTAGATAGAAGCTCATGTCTTTCCCAAATGTCCACATCTCATAGAGGAGGTAGCACCCTCTTCTCTATGGGATGCAGGGACGTGGGAAGAGGCCACTGGAAGATGGCTGCATGATGTTGACAATTCTGAATCTAAGTTGTCTGGCTCCTCCAAGAGCTTCCCACTTGCCTTCCGCGGGGGCTTCCAAGGTAGGAGCCAAATTAAAAGTCAAGTCTGAAACAGTTATTTGGATATAGTGTGGCAGTGGTTCTCCGGAAACCACTCTGAAGCAGACTGCCATCTGTTCTGATGCCTGTTTAAAGAAAGGACAAAATTGATGGCAAAAACCCACATCTGTTTCTCAGCAATAGAGACAGCTAGCCATCCTCCGCCTTTACCACAAGCTCGGTTAGTCATTTACACTAATCTGATCTGTGGCCAGAGAGATGGGAGTACTATTATCAAATTAAAATGTAATAAAAGTTCTAGGCTTGACCATCTCCCTTATTCTAAACCAACCCCCCCCCATAGCTAATGTTCTGCCTGCTGAAGTCAAGGCCCCCAGTTGCCTGAGGCAGCCAACTCTCTGCTGAAAGTCAGTCCTCTTCTGATGGTCTCTGTCTCCGCATCTGATCCACCTTCTCCCAAAAGGGTCTTTCTCCCCTATCATAATGGCAGAACTGGCCTGAGGAGCTAGACTAAGAATGTACCATAGACCCCTGAGCATACCCTGCTGGCCTTCTGTTCCTCCCCTGCCATATTCTTTCGAGGTTTTTTGCCTGTGAAAGTTGAGGAAGTCATCACCCACCTTCTTTCAGGTCATGATGTAGAAGGAGAAAGGAAAGAAAGAGTAGGATGACTTACATTAAGAAAGTGGATGTGTTTGAGAATATTGTGTGGAATGGAAAAGCCCCCAAATGAGGGAAAGTAGGAGCGCTAGAAAGAATCCCAAGAAGGGGGTGAGGCCTAAGAAAGTGGCAACAAGCAAGAATTGGCCAATGAGCAATGGATTTGAAGCAGGGGTAATTTTTAAGACATTCATCTTGTTATGGAAACTTTATGTGGTCATCTTCATCTCACCATATTCCCACCCATGACCCTAAACATGCGAGAAAGCTCTGCCGTGCCGCAGCCTGATGTTAGTGGAACTTACAGGAGTGGACAGGCCAGTTGGCAAGAAAAGCAGTAGTCACAGAAACCAACAGTAGGAGCAGCAAAGTTGGTGTCATTCTGTGCAGCTATGGAAAAGTGCTTTTGTTAATGAGTAAAAGACAAATGATCGAGCAGTCCTTACTCCCTAAAATTATAAACTTTCAAAAACATTTTTGTTCAACATCACCTCTGTAAGAATGTATTATCTCATCTCATCCCCGCCTGGAGATCTGGGGCATATCAGATTCAGAGAAGCAACCTGGATTTCCAACCCAAGGGCAAAGCTCCAGATGAGGGGTTTCTGGATACAACATTCACATTTTTCTTAACCCCACAGTTTCCAAGGACGGAGCGCCCTGAGTCTGCTCGTGGCCCAAGCAGATGTTAATTCCTTTACAAGCACCCAGCTTTGCTTTGAGCCCACTAAAACGCTTCCTCATTTGAATGTGAGCTAAATCCCTGTCATTTCCCCAAGTCCTATAATAACCTGGTTGTGGCTTCCTGTGTTTGATGAGATGCTCTGCCGTCCCCCGGAGCACTCTCCTGCATTGTTACAAGTTAATAAACCTCGCTGTAGATTCCACATTTATCCCTGCTGATCACTGGCTTTATTACTTCAGACATTCCAGGGAAAATGACCCCTGAAAGATTACAGTAATAGGTGGAAGGTGAAGAATTCTCTCAGCACAAGACAAAGAAAAGCTGTGAGACCTGGGGTTCTCTGGGTTAGGCAGATATCCTGAAAAATATGAAGACCTGTAAGAAAGCAGGGAATGAGTTTCGCAGTCAGAGAGCCTTGGGTCAATGCTCTAGCTCCCCTACTTAGTAGCTG
The DNA here is from genome assembly GCF_964194135.1 of Talpa europaea. NCBI lineage: Eukaryota > Metazoa > Chordata > Mammalia > Eulipotyphla > Talpidae > Talpa > Talpa europaea. Next base: position 28,559,162 of record NC_140082.1, on the reverse strand, counting down.
GGTGTTATCTAACCTGTCTAAGCTTTTGGTATCTTCACCCTGGGGTGCTTCCAGGGTTCAATGAGGTCATGCCTGTGAAATGCTTTTCAAGTCGCCGGTCATATATTATCCACGACCAGTCAACAATGTTAACCATTACTCTGTCTTCAGTAGAATGGAAAGAATCATGAAAAAATAAAAATTAAAACTATCTGTTGAGATTGGAGAATTTAAGTAATTTTCTTTTATATCCAATATTGCCGTTATGCTTTTTTTTTTTTCCTGAGCACACACTCCTGGGCCACGGGCTGCTTCTGCAGATTTCCCTGGTTCAGTTAACTCTGTGCTTCCAGCTGCTTAGGTCAAAACCCTGGGACCATGCTTGGTCCTCTCTCTCCTGCCTCACACCTGAAGGAGTAAATCCTGTTGGCTCTTCCTTCAAAACCCAACCAGTTGTCATCACCTTCACCTCTACATCCTGATCCAACCAACCATCACCCCATGCCCTGGTTATTAAAGCTGCATCCTGACTGAGCTTCCCCTTCCCCCACCACTCACCTCAGCAGCCAAGTAGATTCATTTAACAAGGAAACCTGACTTCACTCCCCTCTGCCCAAAGCTGTCCAATGACCCGTGATGCCACCTCACCAAATCTTTACATAGAATAAGGTCCTACCCAATGCAGCCTGGCAACTGCTCTGATTTTTTTCTCTCACGCTCTCCTCTTTCATTTCTCCAAACCAGCCACATTAGCTTCTGAGTTATTCCTGGAAATGTCAGGGTGCTCCCACCTCAGGGCCTTTGCACATGCCCTCCCTGCTCTAGAGTCCCACATGGTTCACCTCCTTCAAGTCTATGTCCAACTGTCCCCTTCTCAGAGATGCCCACTTAACCTCTGCGGGAACACATGGGACTGTGCAAATTCCTCCACTTCCACCACATCCCATCCCCCATACTCTATTTCCCTCCATGGCATTTATGGCCATTGGACAGAAAGCATATTTACCTTCCTACCTGCTTATTTCCTATTCCTGCCATTTATAAAAAGGTTCGACTTGACCAGGGCCTGACTTTGTTTTGTTTACTGCTATGTCTCCAGCACATAGAACAAAGCTGGCACAACACAGATATTCAATTAATATTAATGAAGTGTATGAATGAAATCAAAGGTTTTAATGGAGTTTATTAATTCCTGTGCACTCCTGCCTGACAGAGACAATATCATTTTCCTTTTGATCACATGAACAAACAATAGAAAAAATTATTTTCTCCCAGCCATATAAAGGCCAGGGGCTTTTTAACCTGATGTTTCTGCACAGAAAAGCAGACTTTGAAGTATCCTCAGAAATCATGGCCCACATGTCTGTATACACACACACATACACACACACCCACACACACACTTGCACACTGAAGTGCCACCAGAGAAGACAGGCGGTCGATCAACAGGCCACAGTGAACAGCAAATGTACCTGCTGCGATTATAATGATTTTCCATCAGTTTGCACTGTGACCCCAAAGAGCTACATTAAGTGCTTTTGAAGACTAGACCCAAATCAGCGGCAGCAGCAGCATCTCCTGGGAGCTTATTGGACTTGCAAATTCTTGAGCCCACCCCAAACCCACTGAGTCAACAGTTTTATGAGAACAGGCCCAAAAATCTGTTTTGGTAGACCCTCCAAATAATACTGATGCACTCAAGCTTACTGGATGAACAAAAGCAGAGGGAAGAATAAAAAGTGTAAAAAACTGGTGAAGTTGTCCAGTGCCGCATTAAGTCTAATACCAAGTTCTGACTTGACAATATGGGGCTGTATAAAGGTGAAACAGCATATGTGGTAAAGGAAACAGTCCTTTTGGGAGTCAGGAAATCCTATTGCTGCCCCATCATTGATCTCTTACTCCCATCCAACTGTTCCCATCTGCTTGGTGTGAAATGAATTAACTAAGTCACTGGCTTCCAAGAAACAGGTGTGTCTTCCATGATCACAGCAATCACTGTCACTGCCACATTAATCCGGTTGCCACTGTCAGGAGACTGAATGAGCCAGAAGCTTGAATCACCTTTCACAGGTTAGAAGCTGTCCTCACACCATCCCAATTCCATTTCAGCCTCAGTATATTGGAAATGCAGGATCTTATGGGAGCAGCCCAGGTTGCAATGTCCTACAGGACATTACTGAACTCTGGGGGAGGAAAAACAGAACCTTCTGCCCTAATTACAGTACATTTTTAGCTCATCAATATCTGCCCACACTGCTCTGGACCCAGGAGACGGTGTTGCTGGAGAAAATGACACAATCACTCAGAGAGGCACGGGTTCTTTCTGAAATGGAAACAGGCTTATGCCATACCCTTGAGCTTGCCATGGCTTTCTTGTGCTTAGAGTAAAATCCTAAACCCCTCAACACCACCAAAACCAAACAACTCAATTTAAAAATGGGCATTTCTCCAAAGGAAACATACAAATGGCCAAAAGCACATGAAAAGATGTTCACTGTCACTGATCATTAGGGAAACAGAAATTCAAACCATGATGAGATATCACTTCACATCCATTAGTATGGTTATTATTTTTTTAAAGAAAGTCACAAGAGTTGGTAAAAATGTGGAAAAATTGGAACACCGTACAGTGTTGGTGGGAATGTATGATATGGGTTACCCATTGTGGGAAGTTGGGTGGTGGTTCCCCAAAAATTTAAACATAATTATCATAGGATCATACGATCCACCAAATCTTCTTAATACCTACCCACAAAAAAATTGAAAGCAGAAACTCAAATACCAGTGTCCAAAGCAGCATCGTTCACAATAGCCAAAAAGTGGAAATGACTCAAGTATCCATTGAAGGATGACTGGTAAACAAAACGCGCTAACTACATGCAATGCAATATTCAGTCTTATAAAAGAATGAAGTTCTGCCACATGCTGCAACATGGACAGACACTGAAAACACTGTGCTAAGTGTAATAATCCAGACACAAAAAGAAAAATATTAGATGATTCCTCTCAAATGAGGACCTAATGTAGTCAAATCAGAGAACGAGAAAGCAGAATGGTGGTTGCCAGTGCTTGGTGTGTGAGTAGTGGGGATTTAGTGTTTGATGGATACAGAATTTCAGTTTGGGAAGATGAGAAAGTTCTGAAGCTGGCTAATGGTACTGGTTGCACATAATATGAATGTACCGAATACCACTGAAGGGCACACTTAAAAATGGTAAATGTTGGGCCTCCCCTGGTGGCGCAGCGGTTGAACGCTGGGCTGCGAAGCTGTCCGCAGGCTCTGCAGCATGGGTTCGATCCCCAGCTGCCAGCAAGGTCCCACATGGCACGACAGACCTTTCCTACCACGCCCACTGCTCCCCTCAGCAGCGTATTTCGTCAATCTGCTTGTTCTGTTCCCCTCTCTGGCTCTGGTGAATTCTCTCACCCTCCCGCACTTCTGACTATACCCAGTGCTTGTATAAATGAATAAATCTTTTTTAAAAAAGTGGTAAATGTTATGGATTAAATCCCAAACTGCTCTCCTCCTCTGACCTTTGCCCATTTTTTCACCATTCTCATATCGGTCCATTCCTGCTTATTTTGCTTCAGCTCCTCAAACATGTCACACTACTTCTCACCTCAGAGCCAATGCACAATACTCTTCCCTCTATTCTCTCAAGGGTAAGTTCTTCCAATCCTTTGAATTGCAACAGAAACTAGTTAAGAGTTTGCCAAACTTCTTCCTCATCCCCACAGCTAGACCTTACTTCTCAGCCTTCTTTGCTGTCAGGTTTTTCAGGTGACAATGAGCAAAAATACCACCACCACCTCCAGGTTGGCTACCCACCCCACTGAAACCCCATGCTACCCAAGAACATGGCAGCTGTGGAAGCACGTGCTGAAAACTGAGGAGACACAAGATGGAAGGGTTTGGGATTCCTGAATCACTGCATGGAAAAGATCACCTGCTGATCAGGTAATATTCATTTTGGATTTTATATGAGTGTAAAAAACTCATCTTTGAATCTTTATCTATTTAGTATGTTCCTATTATGGTTAAGAGAACTAATCTTACTTTAACCCAAATCTCAAATAGAGGAGTCCTCTGTCCTACCAGTATAAAGACCCTCTCCCTCACTCCATCATTCTCTGTGTCACCATACCGTTTCTTGTGCTGTCTTCATGGTCTTTAACTTATTTATTAATCTTAACACCTTGATTTGGGCATGTTTCCCCTACCAGATAGAAATTTCTTTGATACGCAAACTGTGTGGTTGGTTGTCACTGATTTTTCCTGTTGCCTACTACAAACTTAAATATATAGAGTTGACTCTTGAACAACTAATATGCGCAGGTCCACTTATATGTGGATGTTTTTCAGTAGATATTATCAATGCATGAATTGTTATACTTGTAATACACATGAATTTCTTTTTAACAATATCTTTGCATTTTTCATATCTGGTATTATATGTATAACATTAGTGCTTTGTCTCATAAGACTGTGTTGATGTAGATACTGGCAGACAGATGATTTGTCTTGCAAATATGAGGCAAATACTGGATCCATAAAAACAGTACAGCGCTGTCGATGTATTTACATGTGCTTATGATTTTCTCAATGACATTTTCTTTTTGCTAGCTTACTTCATTGTAAGAATACAGTATTAATGCAAATAATTTATAAGATGTGTTTCTAATTTGAAGGGAAACCTGCTTGCCTGTGTTCAATGCAGCACTGTTTACAACAGCTAGGATATGGAAGCAACCTAAAGGCCAAGAAACAAATGAATGGATTAATAAGATGTGATCTATCTATCTATCTATCTATCTATCTATCTATCTATCTATCTACCATTGAATACTATTGAGTTATCAAAAAAGATAAACTCTTGCCATTCAAGGTAACATGGATGGAGCAGGAAGGGATAAAACTAAGCAAAATCAGCAAAAGGGAGATACAAATACCAGGTAGTGTCACTTACATGTGGAATATGAAGTGGGGGGAAGGGTTAGATAAAGCCAAACTGAAAAACGAACCCTTGAAACCTGAAAGGAGAGGCTCCAACACTTCTATCAGAGAAGCAACGATGTAAATCAATGTTAATTCGACAAATACATTTATTGAAATGTGTATTGATCAATTTTTATATTATTGGTAAAGCTTGTCAACAGCAGCCTATTAGTAGTTATTCTTCAGAGAAGTCGAAAAAGGTATACATGGATTTTTTGATGGCAAGGGTCGTCATTGTCACTGACCTCTGCTTTGTTCAAAGACCAACTGTACTCTATGAAGGGACAAAGGTCTAAATCTCAGTCTAGGAATCAATCTTGTCTGTTCTGTTAGACCCTCCTCTTTTCTCTTGCCATGTGACAGAATATGCCTTCCACAGAATATGTCCTCTCAGAGCTTTTTAAAACTTACTTACATTTATGTTGCACCCCATTTTTTTTTTTATAGAGGCATGTTTTCTTTCTTTCTTTATTTGTTTGTTTGTTTGTTTTGTTTATACATGCACTGGGTACAGTCAGAAGCGCGGGAGGGTGAGAGAATTCACCAGAGCCAGAGTGGGGAGCAGAACAGGCAGAAGGACCGAAGTACACTGCTGAGGGGAGCAGCGGGCGGCAGGAGAGGTCTGCGCGCCATGTGGGACCCTCCTCCGGTGGCCGGGAAGCAGCCGGGGATCGAACCGGCGCCGCAGAGGCCGCGGGCAGCTTCGCAACCCAGCGCTCAAACGCTGCGCCACCGGGGAGGCCCTATGTTGCACCCCTTAACATGATGTTTTGTAACTCTGCAACTACAGCTGTAGTAGTTACCTATCCCCCCCATAGAGTATATTCTTCAGAGTATATTTACATTCCTAGTGTCTAGCATATAGTAGGCAGTCAAACAAATTCTGGGAGTGAGCAAATTTGTCAAGGAAAGGATATGAGACCGATTCCATCTTCAGTTACTGGCAGTGCAAGTACCCAAAGCAGCATTTGCCAAGTTTGGCCTATTCTTCATCTATACAAGTGTCATGAGTCACCACACCCCATGGAGGGAGTGCAGTCTGGAAGAGCCCTGGCAAGGGAGCACGCTCGGTCCCAGCTCACCATGTACTCTGGCAAGTCACCTGGTCTCTCCTAGACTCAATCTCTTATCTACACAGCATGGAATTTGGGTTAAACAATATTGAAAGACTATTGTAATTTTCAAATGTCCTGGTTTAAACCCAGGCAGCCACAAAAGAAATGGAAAACAATGCTGTGTCTGTGATCATGAGAAGTCACTAAGCGCATGTGCAGATGGAGCATTTGAAATAGGACTGGTCCAGATTGAAATATGCTGCAAGTCTCAAATGCATACTGGCTTTGGACCTCCCTGGTGGCGCAGGTGGTTGGGTGCAGCGAAGTGAAGCTGTCCGCAGCCTCTGCAGTGCCGGTTTGATCCCCACTGGCCATGGAGATGCCCACATGGCAAGGCAGACCTCTCCTGTCTTGCCCGCTGCTCCCCTCGCAGTGTATTTCGTCAGTCTGCCTGTTCTGTTCCCCGCTCTGTCTCTGGTGAATCCTCTCACCCTCCTGCACAACTGGCCTGTACCCCAGTTCTTGTATAAATAAATATTTTAAAAATAAATAAAATACATACTGGCTTTCAAAGACTTGGTATTAAAAGAGAGCATGTAAATATCTCATTCATAATCTTTATGGTGATCACACATAGAAGGGAATAACATTTTAATATAATTAAATAAAATACATTTTTAAATTAATTTACCCATTTCTTTTTACTTTTTAAAATGTGGCTACTAGAAATTTTTCAGTTACACATGGCACTTGCTTTATGGACAGCACCTTTCTGTGCCACTATTACTACTTCCATCCTGACATAATCCAAACTATAATGCATAATTATTGCTTATAAATACTTTTCTGAGTTCTCCAAATTAACAGTTAAGTAATTCCCAAAAAAAGACTCACTAACATGGAATTAAAATAATGAAACTTCATTATAAATGTGCACCCATGTAGACATTATGCAGTTTTGGTCCATAACCTGTGTGTTTTAGGTTGAAACTATTAGTGAAAAAGAAAATATTGCAGCAACTGAAAAAGTGTAAGGTTGAAACAGTCTTGATGAAGACAAGGAAAGACAAAATGTAAAGAGCATTTTTACAGCTATGGGGTAACCCTACTTGTCCCCTAAAGCCAGATATTTTATCTGGGTTATAGAGAAGCAGAGAGAATATCTTTTCTTTGTTTCACTCATTTCAGAAATGACCAAAACATGAGCTGAGATGGTAGTTGGGATCAGGTAGGATTATAGAGAGGTGAAATAGCAATAGGACGTGTGGGCAAAAGTAATTATTCATATGAGATTAGAAGCAGAGTGGGATCAGGGAGAGACTCAAGGAAAGAGATTACAGAGGTGGTGTGCAGCATCAGTAGGATCAGCATCACCTGGGAACTTGATGGAAATGCAAATTCTGGAGCCCCTCCCAAGTGGTCCATTTCATGATACTCATCTCCCACATAGTTTTCCTCTTCACAGAGTCTGGGGAAATACTCACATAGGCCTGGGGTTTCCTACCAGAAGATTTCAAAATTTTTCATGGGCATGGAGTAGCTTCAAGTTAACTATTGTCCCACATTCTCTTCCACATCAACACTCATCCCACAGGGAACCCAGAATTACCTGAAGGAATGAACATTCCCTCCACTGTCACTTGGGGGACTGTCAAAGTCTTCCTCCTCCCTTTTTACCTACACTATACCCTCCCCAGGATCAACTTCACTGTCACAGAAAAGGTTCATCTGTAGAACTCTGAGTCTAGCACTTTCAAATGAGTGACTCAGACACTGAAAACAGGATGTTTTCAAAAAAATTATCTCTGGATATTTTATAGTATTTTAGTCTCATCAAGCACCAAAGATGAAAGGGATGGAGAGCAATGCTCAGCCAAATGTTTTTAATTGAGACAAGAGTTTTGTCTCTACCGTGCCCTTAATGGAAGCCAAATCTCAAGAAAACACTAATGGAAAGGTGTTTTCTTCCAAGCCTGCAAGTCACCTGTTCTGGGAAACCCCATCTCAGTCAGTGCCCCTAGTTCTGATCTTTCCCTTCATTCTTTTTTATAACACTTGACACAATGGGAAATGATGTATGTATGTGCATTTATTTACTTAGTGTAGGTCTCTCATTAAATCATCAGTTCCGCAGGAGCAAAAACCTTGTGTATATTTTCACTTTTGTATTCCCAGGCACCAGGTTCACATTGAGCACGATCTACTAAAGGGAAAATCATCCAAAAAACGTTTTGCATTAATGAAATAACTATAAGACTTACTACTCCAATCTTTTCTGAAAAGAAAAATGGGCCTCTAAGTGTGTTTCTGCCAAGAGCAGCAGAAAGGTGACAGTAAAGGTTAGAGCTCTGAGAGCTTCAGCCTCATTCTGTCCATATCAACTCAAAAAAAGGGGTCACAGAACAGAGAGCAAGAACCAGGATTAAAACCCCACCTGGCATGAAAGGGAAGAAAGTGATTCTGAGGGCAGAAATCTTCTAGAGGTGGTCAACTCGTAACTCAAAAAAAAAAAGGAGATGAAAGGAAAACTGAAGAAGTTGAATTTTTACAAAAAGCCAAGATTTACTGTGAAATTTTCCAAATTCCTTCCTGAACTAGGTCTTAGTTGGATCAGTTCACAAGTGATTCTCATAAGTATCTTTTTGATCTTATTTTCCACAGCTCTTGCCCATCACATCTTAGTCTACACAGTGCTATGGTCTGGAACTCATTTACCTCACTTCCCACTGACCCAGGTTGACACCACACTGCTAACCTACGGGAATCCCAATGCCGAGGCGAGACAAGCCACCAGTGATGACCATTGCTGTTCATTCTTCCTATTTCCCGTCTACCAGAACCTTCTCACCTAAAGAAATCAGAACAGCAGGCATAAGAAGATTCTTATCAAGAAACCTCCCCCTACACTCAGAAAAGTTTATCTAGTTTCTTTTCAGACCTACAATCCCAGTTGTTCAGCTGGCGGCGTTAGTAGGCCATTCCTCTCGTCCTAAATAAATAAATAAGCTTTGCAGAAATGAACAGATGGAGGAAAATTTCAAAGCAGCATGTGGGCGTTTCAGGCTGAAATCCCATTAACAGATAACAGGATTTATAACAGCAGCTCCCACATAGAGCTTTGGAAATTTTAAACTTGTGTGTAATAGATTGGGCTCCCTCTCCCTTAAATTATCTATATCAAGTGCAGAGACATAGTGTTCCATCACTTGGGTTGAACTTCGTTCTCTAAACTAAAATGTCCACATTGTCACCTAAAAAGTGTGTGTGAGGGACACCAGGGGTAGGAAAGGGCAGCGCCAGGTGTGACTGTTTATATTACTTCTTTGTTCTCTAACTCTTCTTCCCCAGAAGAGTTGTTCAGTTCTGTAGGGGTGGGGGGTTGGTTGTGGTGAACTACAGCCTTGACTCATAGGAAAGAAAACTAAAAGGGTGGATGTTCTAACTAAGCCAGAGCACACCGGTACCTTATTTCAGCCAAGAAAACCTAAATCAACATCAAAATAATAATATCCAAATATTAAGAGGCACCATCTAACATTCTAGCAAAGGTATTGATGCCATTAAGGAACCACATAGAGAGTGAAATGGGACAATCACTTGGGACTCTCACAGCACTCAGAAGCAGATGAAGAGACCCCAGGAATCCCTGATTAGATCGGGAAGGATGTGTGAGCTGGGTTCATGGACTGGGGGTAGGGGTGGGTGGAGTTGGGGGGCTACTGACTAAAAACCATTGTCAGAGAGACCATGTTTATTTTATTTTACTCTCTGTCTGATAGAGGAGTGGAAATCTGAATTACCCTAATTGTCAGGACTGAAGTAGAAAGGAAAGCTTTTAATTAGTTTATTGATCACCCTGAAACTCAGGACATTCAAGGATAAAAATCCATTAACGGCCAAGACTCAAAGTTGAAGAAGGTTTGCAGGGTTCCCTCTGGCCCCTGATTTGGGGATAGGCCTCATTGTTCATGCATGTCCCCATGAATCACTGACATCAAGAAATGCATAGCAAATAAAAGAATTTATGACCAACTCAAGTGGTCTCTAGAATGTAGTAACAGGGAATTGGGAGAGCAGGCACATTTTCAAACTTGATAAGAATAGTGTCCATGCCATGTACCAGTACACAATTGCTTTCATCTTATTTCAGCTTAAACTTCTTCAAAGATAACTTCCCTGACCTCCCTGACTCAGGTCTCCCTGTGAAATATTTCCATGGTATCCAGTTCTTTAGAGCATTTCACTACCTGTAAGCAGGCGTTTATTTCCCATTGTATGCTTAATGTCTGTCTTTCTTGCTAAGCTCTGAGCTCTGTGAAAATGGAAACCTTAACTCTTTTTCTGATCATTTTATCCCAAGAGTTTACAAAGCATATGTTGAATAACTTCGGACTAATGGCCAAGAATAGTAGTGGCGTTATTTATTAAATGAGGAAGTGAATGAATCAGTTAATCAACTATATTTGGTAAGAGCAGTAGTTTACAAGACTCCTGCAAATGGGGAAGCCATTAGTGTGGAGATCTATGGCACCAAGCCCTGGTTACACTCTATGAGATCCAAGAATTGTTAACAGAACATAGTGAACTTGATGGGGACACTGACCTTGAAAGATTTTAATGAGAAGACTCAGTTGGAGGTGACAAGCCAAAAACAACTTCAGTGTTTGCCAAATCATATTTCTCCAATTTAGTATATCTGTAGCTGCTCAAAGTAAGCAAAGAGTGTCATGATATGTCTGGTTTGCTGAACTGGATCCCTTGGAGGAATCAAACTTGCTTCTAGCAATGATCACTTGTGTGTTTAGTAAGCTTGATGGCTATTATTTAAGAATTCAGCAAGTGCACTACACTGAGTAAAGGACACTGAGACCTATGGACTCCAAAAATCCTGGGAAAATCTTTGCTCAATACACACCAACCCATATACACATTTACGCATCACACACACACACAGAGTTTTCTAGGTTATATTTATGTTAAAGATCTAGAACATTGTAGCTCTAAGTATGGTAGGTAATTATATCTAGAATACCCTATAGCTGTTGTATAGCCTTGCCTTCTACTTCAATTTAGGTAAAATCAATCAGCGCCCCACCTGAATGCAGATGGACACATGCCCAATCCATACATGTTGATCTCACTGAGTTCAGCATGCAAGTCATGAGGGAGTATGTACATTTCCTGTGCTTCCACATCTGCTCAATGGCAGCCATGAGACCAGCTGTACGATCTTGGGTTCTGGTGCCTGAACATATCCTGAAAGTCCAGTACTCTCCAGGCAGCTAAAGAACAAGGCTTGACAAGTAAGATCATGTTATACTGTTAAACTCTCTGAGGTTCTCTTCTCATCTCAAGAAAGATCTTGGAGTAGGTAAGTGAACATTTATGTTGTGAACATGAGAGGATAGTATTTCACTTATCCAGCTAACTCTCAAGGAGGAAATTCTGGATACTGAAGTGTTTTTTCTGACACCAAGAGAACTTATCTAGCTTATATTATTGTGGCCAGTAAAACCATAGATAAAAGTTAGCTATTAGTGAATGAACTCAATTTCCTATGGCAGAGTTTATAAGTTTAAGGAAACAAGTGTAATTTCTTTAACAACTATTATTTAACAAACGATGAGGTTTGAGGAGTCTGATGATTTTAGTTTCCAATATTTGGTGATAATTATAAAAAAAAAAAAACCTGTCAGTAGACTCCAAAGGATTCTATGTCTTCATTAATCAAAATTTAGGAAGAAACTTCTTTATGTCTATAGGAGTGAGAATATGTAAAATTTAAACTATAAGATGAGATTCAGTTTTTGGCTAAGGTTTGTTGGCTGATTGGACTTTATTTACCAGCAAATATAAGTACTCTCATCTTCCTGAGACATACAATTGCTTAGCCCTGAACTCTGAATTCCTGAACCAGCTTTATCAACCAAGTTTATTCTATCAAGATTTCACCCCCTCAAAGTCAGCATAATCTTTTTTGTTTTTACAGTTTTAAGTAAGACTACAATAATGTAATTCCACCTTATCATTTTTTAACAGGGGTCAAGCTAGTTTAAATTTAATTTGGGGAAATAATGAAGACATAATAATATTTACACCCCAGGGGCTATAGAACAGTTCATACCGATTATTTCTAATATGTGTTTAATATTGTATTTTCCACTAATAAACCCTCACAGCATAACTTTGTGAAAAATTCCTTGTTCTGTGTTCATGTGGCGTGAGAGCTGAGAAACAGGACTAAGCTTCCATCAATGGTTTATGAAGTGTTTCCTGGAGAGTGGGGCAGGGGGAATGGGGGGGGGTGGGGTGGGAGTAAACTAAATGGAAAGTATCAGGCTGCATTTTACACCAAAAAAAAAAAATTCTACATGAGATCCCTGGAACCTAATCAACACAGTGCTGTATTTCAGCAGGTTGGGTCAGTCCCTGTCTCTCCAGGAGAGCAGAATTCTAACCGGGCCCATCCTACCCGCTGTCACCTAGAGGTCCTGATTTCCCATCAATCTGTTATTTCTCAGTGCCAAGCCCAAAAAAATATATGAGGTCAGTCTCGCACTCTTACCCTGTCTGCAGATAACCCTTCTCCTGCTTTCTTACACCACTCACTGCCTTCTTACCCCCTTTATCCTTCCAACAAAATCTCATCTCAGGGTGTGATCTGATAAACTCAAGCACAGGTGATGTACAAATGGTTGAAAACAGATGAATCTGCTACTCCACCCAGGAACGCTTGCTCTTCAGGAATAGAACCAGCTTAAGTCCAGAGAATGATTCTCTGCTGCTCAAATTTCAGGACCCTTTGACCTGGTGGCCAGGAGAAGACATCATTGACCTTGATGTCAGACTTCATGAAGCCCCAGACTCTGCTGCCTTGTTGTTGACCTGCCTAGTATCCATCCCTCCATCCCCACCCTGAATCATAGTTTCATTAGTTTTCTCGGCTTTGAAGATCTTCAGATCCAGAACACTCCAAGTGCTGACATCAGAGAAGAACAGGGTGGAAAAGTCAGCTTCAAACATTTCTTAGTTTCTAATCATGCATGACACAACCCTTCCCAGAACTGATGGAATAAGCAGTTCCGTTGAGCTCACACTCCAGAGAAGAGAAGGCAAAGCCCTGGGGAAATTGTGAGTATAGAAAGAAATGTCAAGAGCTCACAAAATGTGACTGCCACCTTAAAGACTAAGGTCCCAAAAGATTAAGAAATCACCTGGGTGCTTCAATCTCTATCCACGAGACAGTTGTAGAGAGGCTGCTACTGATCACCGGCCACATGGCTCAGATCTCACCCAGCTGCCGAGTGCCCCATCCTAATCACAAGCTGTTCCGTGGCAGGAAGGCCACCACCAAGCTGCAGCATGGCGACATGCCATGCCCCCAGCTGCACAGCTGATAATGTCACACCAGGGCTGAACAGTCACACAGCAGGCTGTGTGGGACTGGCTGGGAGTGGCCAGTGTGGCTGATGTCACTGTTGTCAATGAACCTCACTTTCTTCTCCCCTATACCCCCTCCACTGAGTTTGGGCTTGAAAAGAAATGAAAGATGCAAATCCAACCAATACAGACACAAGGAAATTTAGCTGTTTTCTGTCTAATCCCAACACCAGGGTTTCTCGAGGGATAGTCCCAAAGGAACTTTGAATTGAATTAGAAAATCCCTCCAGAGACCATAATAGAGACCTGGTTCATTTTTGTGAAAGCATGGAACTAAAACTTCCTCTCTCTATGTAAGACATGTCAGCCAAGCGGGCCCTGTTGGTAGCACCTGACACCAGACAAACAAGAGAAAGAAACTCGATAATAAAATGAACTGAGATCACTTCAGACTTTGAAAACTGACCATCATGGTGGGTGTATAACTTCACTTGAGCTGTCACATCTTCCTGAGCCACACAGAAACAGAAGTTCCCCTCACCTCCCGGATGTTACTTATTTTACAATGATCGAAAGTGAATTTCTGAATAAATCTTCAGTTATTTGTGAGCACCTAGCACATGAAGAAGGCACTTTAGCAGAGCAGTACATTCCATCTGCTACCTCATTTGATCTCAGCAAGCTTGTGAAGAAGGCAAGAAAACGCAGCCTAAGTCCTAAGTCTATAAAGTAAAAGAGTGATGAGTGCCCAAAATTAACTCAAAACCATAGTTAATAACTTGTACAACTAAGCTTATAACTCAGACCTTTTACTCGCTCTTTAGGAATGTCTACCATACTAAGTTGGCATCTCTGGAAATATATGAATCTAGCTGGGAAAAAAGAAATGCAAATATAATGAATGCAAAGAATTATATGAAATAGGCTTCATGAATATGCAGTTAATAAAAGCCAAGGGAAGGCAGAAACAAAAGCTAGCGACAGACTGAAAAACTGAGGAAAAAATTAGCAAAGGACATGGAACATGAGTTAGAGCTTCCATTATGAACCAACCCCACTGATACCTTGATTTTGAACATCAGCCTCAACTGTTTCACACAGATTGATTCACTGTCACCTCTACTAGAAAGCTTCGCCTGATACAACATTCACCCCTCTTTCCTGCACCCCACCATTACTGGGTTACATGCTCCCTCTCTGCACTTAGAATAAGAAAAGTTTAAGCTTTGAATTCATAGTACTGATTTTATACTTTATTTTTTATTTTCACGCACATTCCTCCCACGCTATTGGCTCCATGAAGGTAGAAATGGTCTCTTTTTCATCTTTCTATTTCTACTATGTAGCACATAATGGTACAGTAACATGACTGTCAATCAGTGAATGAATGAATGAATGAAGACTGATCGCATTCGCATTTAGCAATCACAATCCATGTATCATTTCGATGAGTCAAATTATAAATCTTTCTAGTCACATTTCTCTTTCTACCATTTCCGCTCCTATATACCAGACTTTATGGTGGGTTAACACATAGTTCACCCAAAATCAAGTTTATGGGTTTAATTCTTTCTATTTTTGTTCCAGTTCCAATACCCAGGTCTTATTCTAACAATAGCCAGTTGAGGTGAGTTGAGTGGTGGACTCCCATGAAAAGGTATATCTGTGTTCTAGAACTATGATATGACCTTATTGGAAAAAGGATCTTTTTTTTAAATTTTTTTTAATTTTTATATTCCCCATGCAATTGCACCCCCTTTATTTTGACCCCAATCCCTCAATCTTTGCAGATATAATTAAGGATCTCACAATGAGATCAGAGAGAAAATTAAATTCTGAATTCTTCTGGCATATTCAAAATCCAGTGACAAGTATCTTTACAAAAGACACACAGTGGACAAACATCTGGAGAAGAGGAGAAGTCTTTGAAAAGATGGAGGTAGAGTTGAAAGGATGTGGGAACAAGCCAAGGAACCACCAGAAGCTCAAAGCAGCATGAAAGGATCCTCCTCTAGAGGAGAGAGAACCACCTGGCTGTCACCTTGACTTTGGACTTCCAGCTTCCAGAACTGTGATAGAATGTCTACTGTTTAACCCACCAACTTTATGGTGATTTCTTCCAGCTGCCCTGAGAGACTAGTGCACTGGCCCTCCTAGATCTTCATCATATTGTCCACAAGGAAACACTGACCACAGACTACAGGATATACTCTACAGCATGAGTCCCCACTCCTAGGAAGAGGATTTAGAGAAAAATGAGCCAATAAGAAGGTGAGTTATTTCTGTAAGTACAATAAGAATCATTTGTATTTATTATGTTCTGATCTAATTACAGTCACTATTCTAATCATTTCACACCTAGAAGTCATTTAACCTTTTGGACAATCCTATGAGACAGCTAGTGACATTATTCCCATTTTATAGACAAATTGCACTCAGAGGGTCTCACTCATGGGCTCAGGATCTCACAGCAGTGAGTGGTCTCTCACCACTCAGCCATGTCTCTGCATAAAGTGCAATGAAACTGAGAGCAGAGATCATCCACTCTCAGTCAGAGGATCCAGCTCTCTTCTCAGATGTCCTTGGGCAGATTTCCCAGCCTCTCTGAGCTGGACAGAAACTCTGGCTGGTCGCCCTGACTGCCATTCTAGGGTCTCCCAAATCTGTTCTAGTTTTGAAATGTTATGATTTGCAAACCAGGTTTTTCCTATTAACAGTGATTTGCTTTTACATTTGCACCATGCTTTCCTGCCAGAATCTGGACACCTGGTCTTCTTTGCCACTCAGCTGGAGAAAATAACCAGAAAGGCAATAGAATCAGCACTTTCTTCAAGCCATACGGAGGGGAGGTGAGAAATGCACCTCATATTTTAAAATGTCCTTTTCCTCCTGCAGCCAGGCCTCACTGACAAAGCGGGCCCCAAGGCTGCCAGGAGACCAAGCTGCCTCTCATTCTTATATTTAAATTTAATTTAACCGTAGCATTACCCTGCATGTCAACAGTTCAGGACAAATTGATGGATTCTAGTTTAACTATTTAGCTGTGCCAGTGGTAATACGTTCAATCATGCATTAAATTAAAAATGACACTTGGAAATATGTATATCCTGGACCTCAGTTCTATGTACCAAATAGGAAAAGATTTAAAATGCTGTCTAGTGGGGGATTACCACTGAAGAAGCATGAATCTCATTACTGCAGGCTGCATGCACACATTTGCAAAGCTCCATTTGAAAGACTCTCTGACAGTAGCAGCTTGGTTCTCTGGCTGGCTAAGCATGCCATTTCCTTTCCATAAGCAAAAACCCAGCTGCTGCCAAAGCAACGATGTCCCCAACCTCCTCACACACCTTGACTCCTGGGTACTCTACCCACAGCTTGTGTGTCACCTGCTCCAGCTAACCTCTCCTCCCAATACCACAGTCCTAGTCTTCTCACAGACATTTACAACCTCACAAATACAAACTAGAAAACAATATCAGTGACCACTTATTTAGCACCTACTATGTGCTAGCAATGTTGCCAGGCACTTCTACAATATGCCATCTGACATCTCTATAAAGTAGTTATTATTTCCCTTTGGGGAATAAGCAGAAATTGATGCTCAGAGAGGGTAAGTGCATTTTTCAGGGTCACACAGTATTTAATGGCAGGCCCAGGATATGAGGCCAGGCCTGTATAACTGTAATGTCTAAGCTCTTAACCACTGGCAGCACCACTAGTGAAACCTGAAAATGCACAGTTAACCAAACTTCCATTCACATTTATACCCATCTGTGCCCCCAAATGTGTCTCAAGTAGTGCTAGGAAAAACTACAGAGCAAAGAGCAATTCCTTGGGAGTGCCCCACTCTGTTGTGTCCTTTCCTCTGTGGGCAGGCAAGTCCTGCACTCCTAGAGGATGGACTCTTCATGGGCAATGCTTGGCCCCATGCACAGAGCAGAGGCACATGACCATTTGGTGAGCTACATTGAATTGGGTGGTGGGGAAAAAAAGGTGAGACAGGAGTGGGTGGGCAGAGGGGCACAATCATCAGAAAGTTAATGGTGAGCGGGAAAAGCATCCTTCCTGTTGTAACACTGTGAAAGAGAATATCATTTCCCCTTTCACGGTAATAGTCAATCATTTCCCCTGAGAGCAAAGTAACCGTTACTGAAGAGATAGCAACCTTCAAATTCTTCCAGTTTTCCAAAATTTAAGTGCAAATCATTTCGACTCTGAGTAAAAAAAAAAAAAAAACCCCACAAAAAAAGAGCCTAACAGCAAATTTTCTCAATGGTAAGGACAAATTTGATAAACAATAAACTCTGTTTTTCCACAGGGGCACATACAATACAAATAAAACTATTGCTTCATAAAAAGTTCAACCCTATAACCTGATTAAGTCTACTGTTCCTGAAACAATTTTATCTTCTAGGAAATGAATACAGATCGAGTTGAAGACATTTTCCCATTCATCTGACTCCACCTCTGTGCATTTGTCTCCCATTTTCTATGCTCTACCCTACTTCTATCTTCCAATGATAGGCTGGCAATTTCTGCCCCAAACAGATGCTCTCCAGTCACTCAGTTTTGCACCTACTCAGCACATGCCCTACTGAGAGATGCCCATTTGTGAGCTTTACCATGATCTAACCTTGCAAAGTTCTGGGCTGAGCTGGCATTGGCTGCAAGAGGGCAGTAGCAGGATGAGGCTGAAATTAACCTGATTTCAGCAGTTGGCTTCTGAGTGTGTTTGCATCTGCTGTCTTAATGGACTGTGAGGACTGCCAGGTTATCTTCCAAAACCTGCTGTCAAGGTCGAAGGACACAGGGAGACAGTCCAACGGGAGCCTGATGCACAGCGGCCTCCTCTGGTTGATCAACCCACGCTGTCAGGCAAGTCTTTATGGAAACCTTGGGCTCTCCTATTCCCTATAGACAGGCTGACTTTGTTCTCGCAGAACAAAATTAGATATTTTAATCATCCTTGTTTCCTAGGGCTCATCTTAGCATCTTACCCTGGATGGCAAGGCAGTCTCTTCCACACAAAATTCCTCATCACAGAGCTCAGCCAGAGCAGACTCATGAGAACATGTGACTATAAACAGGAGTTCTGTCCAAATGGAAACTGCAGTTCCGATCTCTTAAAGAAAAGCTGGAGCTGTTGGATTTTTTTTAAAAACACTACCTATTGTTTGGTGCATATTAACTGTATTCTAAGGTTTATGGCAAATACTTTATAGAGTCCTATTATTGCCCCCATGTGACATATGAGAAAACTGAGACAAGCAGAAGCCACAGAATGTGGCCAGGACTACACAGCTAAGAATGGAAGAGCAAAGCCATTCAAACCCAAGTCATCAAACCCATAGCCATTCTTGCATGATCCTGTAAGGGAAATAGGTTCTGCACTCAGGAACCCTGTACAGTGGTGGAGGGTCTGGAGACCTAGGTGTGACCCCAAATCTCACTCCTCTGCTCCACTAACTTCCATTATTTTTCAAAGTCCACTCCCTATATACTTCTCAAAAATGTTATAATAATCACTATAGTCTTAGTACTCATTGAGTAAGGCAAAATTTACTGTGAATTTAATGTTTATAAACAAGTTTATATCTTATTCCTTATAATAAAATCAGTGAATATTACGTACATGTTTAAGTTGTTATTAACCAGCCAACGCACAATGCTTAGGGTGCATAGGAACTCTTGGAACTCTTGAGCTAATGTAGGAAGCCACCACCAGCTTTAATTTCCGCCTCTGCTCTTTGTCTCCTGGGTGCCCAAAATAGATGGTGTAATGATGGATAAGGATTCTGACTTAAAAATAACAACACAACAACAAATGAAATATTTTTAAGTATTTAAATAAAGGGGTAATTTAAAAAGACACTGAATTTGCTGTCAATGTTTTCTTCTTAAGGTCAGATACAAAGTCAGCTTGCAAAAGGATAAAAGATTCTAGACTAAGAGAGGAAATACCCCTTAAGGTTTCCAAAGTCTTAAACAAAGGACCCTCTGTGTGCAATGAACTGTTTCCTCTCACAGAATACAATACGCAGGACTGCCACACATTGGGTCAACCTGGAACCTAGGTCCTCTGTGTATGTCTGTGATCAGAATCCCATGATCCCGTCTAGCACACTTTCAGTAGATCGATCTCAGAAGACACAAAATCAATATCTGCCTTCAATATGCCACATATCAGCTCAACAAAAACAAAGGAGTATCTTTCAAGTTGCTCTTATTCTCTTAATGGAATGACTTTCCTTTCTGAGTTTCTGGGTTAGGAAGTTCTCCATCATAAGGCTGCCTGCCAACAAAGACACCCAAGATCTGGTAGCCTTCCTACTGCCAAGTATTTTGAGTTCTCTTCTATGTAAGATGAGTTTGGGATAGCACCAGGCATCAAAGGAATCACGTGCTCTCCACAGTTCTGGGTCACAGGGAGGCTCGCAAAGGAAGATTTGTCCCCCTGCTGGATGCATGTTTATTCTAAAATCAATATGGGCAAGACAGCTGATTCTTAACTTATTTGATTAGAGGCCTAGAATTTATCCACATTACTGCCACTTACCCCAGGGAGAGGAAGCAAGCAGTGGCTTACTTGGGTGTGTAATATGAAAGGCATTCCTGTACAGGCCCTGTCCCTTCATGCACCTGTGTTTGGACAGGGTGTATTTATGGGGTCCAATACTCGCACCGACAAGTCCACCTCTCCATTCTCACATGGAAATTTGGATTCTGAATTCTGCCTCAGCCAAAAAGCAGAGTCTCCGTCAATTCTTGATTTGCAATGGCGTTTACTTGCTAAGATCAAGGAAACAGACCTCAGCATGGCCATGGGGGAGCCTCTACCATGTACTTTTCTGTCCATTAGTCCATTTCTGTCCTTCCTGTCCATTCTACTAAGTACTTTTCTCCTGAGAATTTAATAGCAAGCCTTGACTTGATAATCTTCAGAAACGCTGAGACTGAGAAAAACAACATTTTTATGTCTGATTTTTTATTTGCCCTCTGAGGTCAAAGAAGACAGTCAGCAAAGCTTCACACAGGACTGGAATACAATCACTCAGATTTTTTGGTAAATAGCCACTAGATAAAAGGGAAGACATGTGAATGGACCCCAAAACTGAAAAAAAAAAAAAAACTGAACTGAAAGATTTTTAGGAAAGGTAAAAAAGTGGTCAGAGCATGGGATCAGCCCACTGGACACTGGACTTGAGATCTGAGCTGTTGGCACTTGGTCAACACAGGCAGCAGCCCCCCTAAGTCTGCTCCCCTTGACTATCAATGAGATAAATAGATCTGCAATTTGACAGTGGTTATGAGGACTAAGACAATATACATTAAGCTCAGAACCAATGGGCATTGTCTACAACATGGATCTAGTTTGGGGTAGAGCGAGTCTCCTGTTGATGCTTCAACAGTACTTCCATACCTCTGACCCCCATTGCATCACTGTGGACCAGGGTCAAATGAAAAAAGAATGGGGATTTCAGTCCTCGTCCTTCATTTCAATGTTTAAGATAGATAAGAAAGTTTCTCCCTGCAACTCTTATCAGTATCTCTTCTTTATACATCTCCAGCATCCCAAATATCCCAAGGCTTGCTCACTCTTTGTCCTAGCCAAATTCTCCCAGCCACCCCTTCTGGCCCCATCTTTGCCCCCAGTTTCCTTCTCCATGACATTGCCTCTATTCCCCCGCCCTCTATTATTTTACAAGAATCTGTGCATGAAGCCTTTGCCTTTTATTTCCTTGAGAAAGACAGAGTTAGAAAAGAACAGAGGGGGTAGGGGAACTGTGAACTCCCACACATTAATAATGTTTATACCATCTCAGAGAATTAAAACACAAGAGTCTCCATTTTCGCAAGTATTGTATAGGTGTATATAGTTTTAAAATTTCCCAGGAGTTTGAGCAAAACATTTTATATGGTCCATAAATTGTGATATTAGCCTTTGGTTGGCACAGAAAACTATTATTTTTTTTCCTAGCCATCAAAACCATAACTAGTATCATGGCCTACACAGTACATTTTACAACTCTCTCTGGATTTTTTTTCTTTCCATTTCTTATTTATATTTTAACAGTCATTTGACCAAAGGCTCCTTTTTATTTTTCACTTAAATGAAAGCATATTTTCTGCTCAAGACATAGCCATGATGAATTCTAAACTATTATCCTATATCCATGGATTACTATAAATAAGAATGTTATTGAATATACATATACCACAGAGAACAAGTGTAAAGACCACAATATCATAGGAATTTTATATTTGTTAATTACAAATGTTGACTAAGGAGATGGTGACATTAATCTTAGGTATGTCTAAACAACCCTAAAATGGAAGAAATTACATTTCAATAAAAATACCACTATTATTTATTTATTTATTATTCAATAAAACCCACCACTATTTTTAAATTATAAAATTATCAATATATGGAACAAATATCTTGACCTGAATTCTCTTGAGCCCAAACCTTTCATTTGGTTTCTTGACCCCTTTCATTTCTGCTTGCTGGTTATTTCCCTGATTTCTACCCTCCCACCATTTCACAGAAGGCTTCTCACCTCCCTGCTTTCACCTCCTCCATGACCTGTGGGTGACTATTTTTTTTTTCTTTTCCTTTAATGTGTCCACTCAAATGGCCCATGCCTCCTTCTTTTTGCTAGGAGAGTTAAGCTAAAATGGACTTTAAAAATGAAAGTAAAATACCAGCTACATCTTCATTTAACAGTCTACATTTGGTATACCACCAAGATTTCAGTGAAGAAGTTTCCTAAGTATAAAGACCCTTCCCACAAGACCTCTGATAGGAAACCAGGAAGTTACTGAATGAAGATAAAGAGAAAATAACCTAAGTTGAAGAATCACTTGTATCACTGCCAAAATTCTTGGTGTTAACCAACAGGAAGAAACACAAATAATGAAGATCATAAACTCTCAGGTCTTAGCTTTGCCTAGATTTGTCATGCTCTTTCATAGACAGCATTGATCTCTCACTGATCGATACTTGTGTGACACGCACTTTCTTTCCTACCATTTGGTAAAAATGGTACAACCATCTCACCTTCCTCTGAGCCATCTTTAGCAGGGAGATGATTGGAAGGCACTAGAAATCAGGAAGCTCATTACCAGCAACAGCAATTTGCCAAAGCATAATCAGACAGTTGTTAGTCTGTATCAGAAAAAAAAAGATGTCCTTGGAAATAAAACCATAAAAAATAACTACCAAAGATTTTTTCTTTGAGTCATGGCATTATGGACAGTTAAAAAAAATAATTATCTTAGTTTTTCTTGAATTTTCTAATTTTTCCCATAGTACATTTATTACTTGAAGAGTACAAAAATTATTAAAATTTTGACAGTTTTCATAATATCTAATTTGGGGGAATAATATTTGTGAATTTTTTTCATGGTTGTTCTATATGTGATGAAGATTAATAACTTGATTGTTACATATATTTACAGGTAAACTGTTACTGCTTCTGAATATTTCAGGCATCCTGTGTGTCTGTTACAGCTACTGTGGCACAATCTTAGCTTTTATCAAGCATATTTGGTGGTGTTACAATTAAAGGCCTGTGACTTGCAAGCCCAACAGACAACATGATTCTCTCCATTCAGGAATTCCAGTGCCAGCCACTGAAATACAATGGTGTCCTCAGGTTTCTCCCAAAGGACTGGAGTTATTCATCGAGTGAGGAATTTTCTGAAATCCTGTGCCTTCCCATTAAAAAGTTCTTGGTTATAAAATTTTTCTTAAAAAAAAAATCTTAAAAAAAAATTTCATCCTTGTCATTAAAAAGAACAAATGTCAAATTCAAAATGAGTATGCCAGGGTCTCCTTGGTGGCTCAAGGGGTTAAGCAGCACACTATGAAGCAATCCGCAGCCTCTGCAGCATAAGATCGATTCCCGGCCGGCCAGGGAGCAACTCACATGGTGAAGCAGACCTTTCCTGACTCGCCCGCTGCTCCCCTCAGCAGTATATTTCACTCAGTCTGCCAGTTTTGTTCCCTACTCTGTCTCTAGTGAATCCTCTCACCCACCCCACCCCCACATCTTTCGCCTGTACCCCAGCTCTTGTATGCATAAATAAATCTTTAAAAAAAAAATGAGTATGCCAGACACTTGTCTTGGAGTTCTTTAGACAATGGACGCAATGACACAGGAGTTACAACAAATGGAATTTCATAGGGAGAATTTATAGAAAGAGCTGTTGTGTATACTGCTCTCAGATTTCAGCAGTAAGTCAAGATCTTGATCCCTGAGGAGGCTGCCAGCTACCTAAGAAAGTGGATCGGGATCACAGCAGCCACCCTCTCAAAGGGACATAGGTGAAGACCCACTGCACGATTCCATCCATGAGGGTAGAGAATGATGACCAACACCCACTAAACACTGTGTGAGCTGTAGCTGTTGTCCTCATGGGACTACACAACTCTATGAAACGTACACCCACACACTCAGCAACCTCTTCCCATGCTCCCACCTCAAGCTTAAGCCTAAGAAATGTGTGTTACAGAGAAGCTGGTTTACTACAGCCTCAGAAGTATCTAGCCTTGGCTTATTACTCCATAAAAATATTTATTGAGGGCAATCCCGAGGTTTGAATTCTAGCCTTATTACTTTATATTTGGAGCCCAGCTCATCTGCAAAATGAGGACATCCCTGTCCTGTCGTCTGTTGTAAGCATCTGAGTTGAGGTGTGTAAAGGTAACAGCACAATGCATGGACACCACAGGCACTTTGCAGCATCAAATATGGCAGCATTATCATGATTTCTAGAGCTAGAGATGGTGCCAAGTCTATTGGGAGCCCTTTTGTTTCCCTGCTTTCCTGCCCTTGACCTTGCCGTAGGCAGAAAATGAGAAAAAGCTCTGAGAACTTTCCCACTATTCCCTCAAGGAAAGAGCCAGTGAAAACACCTCCCTGAAACATCTAAAGAGCTGTAGGAATGTGAATTGTGAATGGTGATTTCAGTTTCCTTGTCTGAGCCCTGGCAGACTGAGAAGCACCTCATGGAGTGCCCTTGGAGAAGGAACAGTTCTCTCTGTGGCCATCAGTACACAGGCTGGGGACAGGCTATGCTGTGTGCAATACCACACATTCCAAGAAGCAAAGCTACCACTCCCAGCTGAACCCAGAATAACCTGGAGTCTAGCAGAATATATTGTAACAATTGAAGTGCACCAGGAAGTTACTTTCTGTGTAATCATCAGCCTACCTTGTCTGGGCTTCATTTGACTTAATTATTTGATTTATAAATGGTCAATTTTATTGACCACCCAGCTGCCTGTAAACCCTTCCACTTAATAAAACAGAGGCCTATTAGTCCATTAGTTCAATAAACAAGCACTGGAGGGGAGACGCTTCTGCCAGGACAGCCATGCAAGGCAGCTAGGCTGCCTGAGCAACCTCCCAGAGAGGGTGACAATTTCACTTTGGATCTATAGATGCCTTGTTTGATTTTACACAAAGAAATTATGTGATTAAACTCAGCTCCTCTAAATAGTAGTGAATATTGCAAAACTCAAGAATACTGCCAAAAATGTTACCAAGTATACATGGTAACATAGAAACATATTTATATACACACCTGTGTAAAAAGAGCATACTCTCCTCATGAACTACTCAACATGCCAGCTGCCAGCCAAATATCACAAAGGAATTAATTCACTCCTGTGGTGCTGGATTTGTTGCTCCTGAAGAGAGAGCATGACGAGCTCAGGCGACATTGGAAAGAAAGCCTTCTGTGCTGTAAGAATATGCAGTCCATGCGAAGGTAGCTAGGGCCTCCTGAAGATGGTAAACCAGCATGAGCAAGAGGCCTGTGTGTGCCCACTCCCTTTGAAGATTTACTGGATCTCACATCGTTCAAAAAGATTTAAGTCTGGGCTATCATTATAATGAAATGCTCCCCTGCTCTGGTAGGTTTCTGCATTATCAGTTCTTCTACCATAATCAAGCGGTGACCTAGGGGTTCTCATTTTAAACACACACAACAAAGACCAGAATTGAATAATGTGTCTCTTACTGTCTCTGAAAAGATTATAAGTTCCGCCTTGCAACATGAGGAGCACATTAAAAACACTGACACACTCACATTCCCTGGAAGTGATGCTTGAGACTTTATGACAAGCACCACAACAGCAGGCAGAGACCAGGTTCTCTGGTTCAAGTGTGATCCTGCTGGAAGCCCTTAGCAACCCCAGAGTGAGGCTTCGGCTCCACTGCACTCACCAGCCATGTTGGCGAGTTGTTCTGTTCCTGCTCTCACTCAGACCTCTCACACAAGCTCCTGAGTCTGTAGGGATTCCCAGGAGGGTGGAAAGAGGTGAGGAGGTCCCAGCTACTGTGAATAGATTCTAGAATGGGCAAGGCGAGGATTGCTTCAGCTTCCAGGCCCTGTGCCAGGGCAGACATATATTAAATGTTCTGGTCATCTGACCAGGCAACCTGGAAGCTATTGAGACTAAAGGAGAACTGAGAACTTCTAGAATATTTTGTGCCTTTTGTTGAATATGTTACAAAGTAATTTCATTATTTATAAGATATTGTTTATGAATAGATCCAATATGTTTGTGTCAATGATATTCACTGTTTTGCATGAATTATCATTTAAATACATAAATAATTCTATTTTAATTTTATTTTCAAGGTATTGCATAGTTATTATTCATGGAAAAAAATGAGAGGAAAAAATATAATGCCTGCTTCCTGTAATATAAAACTTATGTCACAGGAAGAGGAGGAGAAAATTTGTGAGTGTTCATGATAGCATCTGTAAGAAATAACAATTCTTAAAATTGCATGGAAAATGATATGCTTATACTTAGCCATGCAACATTTAATTTATTAAGGTACAAACGTAATCCTCAAGTATATGGAATGTTGCTCATTCCACTTTGGAATGGAAAAGGTAAATGAAAACAAAGCAAATTCCTATCAAGGATTTATAAGACTTATACCATTTAGAAGTATGTATAGGTCAGACATATTTTAAGTATACAGAAATGTTGATTCTACAGAATCGTCTTCAGATATTATATAAAGGCTGTAACAGACTCCTTTGGTGTCTCAGAGATTCATTAATTTTATGACACCTTGCCAGAGCATTTTAATTAATTATGGCCTTCATGACCAATGAAGACCACACGTACGTGTGTGCCTCAGTTATGATTCACTGCGCTCCACAGACAAGTCTAGAAAAGAATAATCTTACAAATCCTAATAAATGTCATAACTTGAATCATCCTGGAGACATAAATGCATCAACAGAAAACCAGTAAAAGCAATCAACTTGGAGACAGACACTCATCAACAGATGTTAAAACTAGTAGGTGAAAGCTCGATAAGGAAGTGGACATATATATATATATATATATAAACCTCACAGTATCTCCCACAAATTGCTTATTCACTGGAGAGACCTGGCAGACACCGTCTTTACCCAGTGGGTCAAGTCACCATCACCAGTCCTGGGACTAAGAGACATGTGTGTCCCGCCTCTGTGTACCCAGGATGCCTTGGCACTTCTGTGTTATTCTGCCAAATGCAGGACTGGACCCCGTTAGGTAGACGCAGTACACAAGCCAACCCGATAGGCATTCTACAAAACAAACGGCTTCTACTTTTCAAAAATGTCCAGATCAAGATGATTGAGACAGGATGAGAAACTAGAACAAAGGAAAACAAGCTATAACAAGCAAAGGTGATCTGTGTTCTTGGATCATCAGCTTATAGGCTGGGGGAAAAAATGACTTTAGAAAACATTATTATCTCAGGTGGAAAATTGCATTTTATCAATGCTAAATCTCCTGTTTCTGATGACAGTGTGATTATGTAGTAGAATATTCATATTTCATGAAAATACATAACCAAGTATTTAGAGGTAAAGGGAATGATGTCTCCAACTTTATACAATTCAGGGGAAAAGTGTGTGTGTGTGTATACAGAGACAACAGGGTCAAACGCAAACAATTGGTGGCTCTGGGTAAGAGTATTTAGGGGTTCCTTGTACTCTTCTTGAAGCTTTTCTTAAGTCAAAAATGTTATTAAAATAATATCAAGGAAAAAATTACAGCTGGAGGAACTTAATCCACAAATATGGCACAGTGTGTCAGCTGGGTGGGATTCTGAAATTTCTCTACCTGTTCTATCTCCTCTAGAGGACACCTCATGTCATCCTAAAGCAGGTTTCACTCTGTTAGAGTAACTTGAGTGGCTACTGTTACCATGGCAACCTACGTAACTCCCCAAGGTGTTCCTCTGGAGGTGCTGATACAGACAGACCTCCTGTCAGGAACAGGATGAACTAAGGCCAGAATTTTAGGTAATTTAGGGAAGGACTAAGAACTATTTCAGAAAAGCCAAAGAACATAAAATAGTTTGTTATTTCAATTATATGTTTGATTTAAAAACTCTCAGAAAATTTGCTCAAAACAATAATGCAGCATATTTTTTTTTTACAATGTGAATCCCCGGAGCTGCCATCACATTATAATTTGTAAAAATATAGCTTAAAGCAAGATACCTCTGCAGCAGCATTTGCATTTTTCAGATGCAACAGAGAAATCATATGATTTTTCCAAAGTCAAAAGAGAGCAAAGCTAAATTCCTCATCTTCAAATCTTATTTGTGTTTGTTGAGTGAACATTGTATAATCACCTACTGGGTGCTTGGCAGGCAATGGCTCTTGAATCTCTTCTATTCCTGGTACCTCATATTGGAGATTCCTTCATGGGCTCTCTAACAGACAGGCCAGAGTAACACAGCCAGACAGTATTCGTGATGGTGGCGTGGCCCGCAAAATCCAGCACCTCATTCTGTCTTCCCCATCTCGGCACATGGCAATTTCGTTTTTGTACTTGCTCAGGGCCATAACTTTGGAGATAGTCTTAACTCCTCTTTGTCTCACACCCAGAATCTAAGCTAAGAGCAAATTCCATCTGTTCTACCTTCTAAATACATCTCAAAGCTGGCCACCTCAGACCTCCATTTCTACCTCTCAGAACTAAGGACCATGAAATCTCACCTGGCTGATGAACACTGCAGCTTCCTGCTCTTCCAGCACTGCCCTGGCCCACATTCTGCACTCACAGAGGATAGAATGACCTGTTTCAAAAGGAAGGTCAGTGCTTCAGTCGGCTAGAGCAGCCATAACCAATTACCAATTGTCTAGGTGGTTTAACCAATCAAAAGTTATTTCTCACAGTTGCAGACATTGGAAGTCTGAGATCAAGGAGTTGGCGGGTTTTTTCCTCCTGAGGCCTCTTTCCTTGGCTGCAGACAGCTGTCTTCTCCCAGGGTCCTCACACTATTGTCTTCCTGTGCATGTCTGACTTGATCTCCGCTTCTTCCAATGACTCCAGTTATATCAGCTTATAACTGGGTCCCATCCAGATAACCCTGTTCTACCTAAATTAGCCTTTAACAGCCCTGTTTCCAAACACAGTCACATGCCTAGATGCCCGGGGTTCGGACTTCGGTGAATTTCAGGATGACACAATTCATCCCATAAGAGCAAGACAACACACTCCTTCTTAAGACTTCAGTAGCTCCACTTAATACTCAGAAGAAAAAAAAAAAAATTCCAGGAGTGACCCACATTATTCTCCCCCTGGCTCACTCCACTCCCATCACACTGATTCCTCACTGTTGCCACAACATGCCAACCACACCCCAACTTGTGGTCTTTGCATGGCTGCGCCTTTTCCTGGGTCTCTTTCCCCAGACATTCACATGGCTTTTGCCTCATTTCCTTCAGGTCTCTACATAAAAGGCACCTTATCAATGGGAAGCCCTCCCTGACCACTCCGTTGTCCCCTGCTATGAGAAAGCCAAGTGCTCCCATAAAAAACTTTCTTAAGTAGAAATGGTATAAAGCAAAGAAGCAATTACCACTCGTTCATATGGAAAAAAATGCTTATTTCCAGATCCAAAGAGTTCCAGACCAAATCACATCAAATCGTATACAAAACATAACAACACTAGCATATAGTAGAAGCAGGACTGATATGGCAAATGCACAGCCCATATAAAGGGCTGTTCCCAGGAAGAAGCTTAGCGGTGCCAGTCTCGCTGCTTGGAGAGCTGCTGCCTCCACACAAGCTGCTGCAAAACCATTGTGATCAAATGCACATTTTTTCAGATATATATTTTTTTCAGATCCCCAAATACTTTTTGAGTCTGTCCAGTTTGTTGACCCTGTACCTCCAGCATTTACACTGCCTGACTCAGAATAAGCACTTGTGAACATCTATTGTTATTCTGAATAAAACACCTTGCTCTGTTGATGGGAACTACACTTTGGAGAAAAACAAAAATAGCTAACACACCTACCATCAAGTTAAAGAGTGTACAATCTCGAATGCAAGTTATCGTATATATGTTTTAATGTCAAGAAATAAAGAGGGGTATCCCAATTTGTTGCATACATGCGCATATACACTTTTTAGATTGTATCGAACATGTGCTCAACTCAAATATGTATTAACTGATACCATAAAAAAAAAAAGTGAAAAGCAAAATTCTCTTTAGTTTTGCTAAGTGGCTAAAGAACATTTTCTGGTGAATTCATTTTCTTGAGATCGCTAATAAGTTCTACGGTCGCATGTATTTCTTTATTATTAATTTTGCAAGCCATAGAGAAGATATTTCAAAAATAAGTGTGTCTGTGACTGGTGCAACCGTCCCTCTCTATAGAACTGCCACAAAGCATGTCACTGCTCGCAGGATATTTTTAGATTTCCTTTTTTAGACTATAAATATATACAACTCAAATGGTATCCACCCACTCTTGTTAATTCTGCCTGGATAATTCCTATTTACACCATTGGTTCCCAAGTTTAATCTCTTTAAAGAGATCTCCACAGGCCCAGGGAGAATTGTCTGAAAGACCCTAATAGGTTGTATCACTTCATTAAATGGTGTTTAGTGACAGCACAAGCTGAAAGTCTGAAGTGGAAAGGAAACCCTTAATTCTATGCCTAATTATCATGATTAAGGAAAAGCTCCGATGTTTGATTTGCTCCTTTTACTTGGGAATCTTGCTGTCTTGCACCATCCACAATCTGGGAAGATGCCCTGTGGTCATGAGCTGAACTCCTGGCTTGACACAAGCCTTTCTCCCAGCACACACTCTACAAGCAGTCAAAGAAATTTCCAGACCTGCCTGGACATTTGTTTATCTAGCTCACCCTTTCATATTTTTCATCTGGGTCTCAAAACTAAACCTTGATCATATCTTCACTTGTGAAGCCTCCAATCAGTTCTTCAGATTAAAGCAAACTTTTTTTTTTTTTTTTTTTTTTTACTTTGCTGACAGCCCACTTGCCAGATCAGTCACATGGGAGTATTTTTATTATTGCTGGGATTCGGTCAGCCAGTCTGATTGCAGGACCCATACACCACTATATTGTGTTATCTCTAATTTAGAAATTATGGACTTAAAAAAGTAAAACCATATTACTTAAAATTTCTTACCACATGGTATGGGCTTAAAACACACACACACACACACACACACACTCTCTCTCTCTCTCTCTCTTTCTCTCTCTCTCTCTCTCTTTCTCTCTCCCCTCCTCCCAACTCTCACTCTCTCTCACTCTGTACTGGCCACCACACTAAATACTTGAAACATATTATAGCAGGCTGATGTGAGATGCGCTTCAGAACACAAGCCAGCCTTTTCCCAGCTCGGGGGTGGGGCTGCTGCGCTTTCCTCAGGTTTGACAAAGACCTGCTGAACTGAGTCGCTGGCTCATTCGAAAGACCCTTAGCGAGCACCTGCTATAGACCTGGCCTCGTACCAGGCATTCAAGCTGCCAAGCCTTAGCCCAGGAAGTTTCCACTACACTGAAGTGTCTAACTTGCCTATTCGTCTACCTAACTCCTGACCCAACTTAGCTCTCAAGCCCAAAGTCCTCCTTCTGACTCCTCAGAGTGAGTTACATCTTTCTTTTCCTGAGCTGCTATAATATCTAGCCCACACATGAATACCACCAATAATTACTTTATTAGGTCAGGCTAGGTTCCAAAATCTTAGTTATTATATGAATGACAGCTACTTTTTTTTCCAAGTAAAGTCTGCTGAGGTAAAGGTGAGCAAGACACCTGAACTCCAGCAGACTCAAAAGATCCCAGATAACAACAATTAGTCACTTTGGCCCTGCCTAACTGCTAAAGGGGGAACTTAACATATGGATGAGCATAAAACAAATAATTTTGATGTCTCCCAGTCAAGGTAAATATCTCCAGCAACAGAGAATGAGAGCCTTAATTGGAGGAGTCATAATTATTCATCTCATTGCTATATCCCCAGTTCTGAAAACAGTGCCTGTAAGATAGGAGCTTCTTAATAAATATTTAATCAATTAGTTAGCTAATACATAATTTAAACTAATTAGTATAAACTGCC
Organism: Talpa europaea; assembly: GCF_964194135.1. Lineage (NCBI taxonomy): Eukaryota > Metazoa > Chordata > Mammalia > Eulipotyphla > Talpidae > Talpa > Talpa europaea. The sequence continues at coordinate 28,527,332 of NC_140082.1, read as the reverse complement.
TAAGACTGAAGAAGAGTTCCGCCTCTCTAAAAGTACATAGCTGCCTAATTTCAGAAAGAAAGAAAGGTTTGTTGGGAAATTGAAGGAGACAACATGGCTGTTCTTTAACAGCTTTAGTGTTAACTACAGAATCTTGCAAACATTTGTTGGTTGAGTGGGTGGATGGATGGATGGATGGATGGAGAAATGGCTGGGCAAACTGCTTCCTTATCCCTATCGCCACTGATCCCACTCTTGCTCAGATAACCATCATTATCACATAAGTTATGACAATGGCTGCTATAATGAATATTATTTTCCCTGATCTTTTTTTCCTCTCAGCATAGTCACTACACTGATGTCTTTTAAGACTGAGTTTGAATCATGTCACCCTGTTTTCTTTGTTTATTTATTTTATAAATTTAGTTATTGTTTTAATTTTGGCAACATTAGGATCCTCCCTATCAGGTAGGAACATGCAGGGTACCCGCCACCAAATCATCCACAGTCAACCACCCTAGTTCACTGTGCTTCCTTCTCTGCTTGTTCCTAGTTCTCCCCATTCTTGCCCGGCTCTGAATGCTTCAGTTCCATAGTGAGCTTCCAAGGGTTAGCTTTTATACATTGCATTTCTCTGATTCTTTGTTTGATTCTCTATATTCCACATGTTAGTGACACCATCCAGTATTTATCTTTCTTCTTCCGACTTATTTCACTTAGCATTATCCATTCCAACATTCCTTTTTTCTTAAAAAGAAACAAATTATGCCATCACTTAAAAAAAGAAGAAAAGGAAAACATTCCATATGATCCAGCAATTCCACTCCTAGGTATTTACCCAAAGGATACAGAAACATTAATACAAAAGGGCACCTGCACCCCTATGTTTATAGCAGCACTACTTACAATAGCTAAGCTATGGAAACAACCCAAATGCCCAAAAACAGATGACTAGATCAGGAAGATGTGGTATATATATACAATGGAATATTACTCAGCAATCAAAAAGGTAGACTCATGCCATTTGCAGCAACATGGATGGAGCTAGAAGGGATCATGCTCAGTGAAATAAGCCAGAAAGAAAAAGAAAAATAGCAGATGGTTTCACTCATAGCAGGAATTTAGAAAACCTAAATAAGGGACAAGGAAAAAGACTAATTATAATAAAATCAAAATCAAAATCAACAGGCAATTATAAACCAGAGACACACTATGGCGGGGAGGGAAGGAGGGACTGGGGTCAAAATAAGGAGGGGGGGAATTGTGTGGTGATGATAACCAAGATGAAAATAGATAGATTATGCAAAAATGAAAAATGGTGTAAGAAATACATTAAATAACAAAAAAGTGCTCCCTCTTATCTCTGATCCTCTGCTCATTCTTTCCTTCCCCTCCCAATCATAAGATGTCCAAGTCAACTGGTCTCTGTGAAGTCTTCCCAGACAGAATTCATCACCTCTTTCTATGTTCACCCATTAGACCTGGATTATACATTTTTTGAAAGTACTGCACATGGGATAATATGTTTTGTAAGTGGCTTTAAAACAGAGCTTGAAAAAATGACACCTTAGTTATCAATGCGTATCTATTGGATTATGGCTTCTTAAGAATGAGGACCATACTTGACATTCTGGATTAGGATAGTGCATTGCACATTGTTAGCACTCAGTTACTTATCCTTTCATCCTATAAATGCTATTGAGTAGCAAGTATGTGCCAGAGTGAACAAATTAACATTTGTAGAAATGAATAAAATCCCAAGTAGAGTTCTGTTCACCCAGAGCCCTCTTGTCATTTTCACATACTTCCCAATGGCATGTGATGAAATGTAATAAAGCTGGCTTTATAACTAAATGTGAACCTCATTATCTTGTCCAGATGCCTATAGCATTTTTGATATCCATCTTAGAAAGAAAATACAGAGACCCTCACTACAAAATAGTTCCATGTTAATATCTCAGACTCATATCTCAGATTAGGTTGCTACTCTCTGAATTTTATGGAAGTTTTTATTGACCACCTGACCTTTAAATATGGAATTATATAGGTTACAAGATGCAGGAGTTGGGCACCCTGTTGTTTGTGCGTTTATTGTTGTGCATATGCCCATTATTCAAAGCAAAATGTTTATAGTGCTTCTAAGATGACCCTTATCTTTTCATAGGCTACATAAAATTGTTCTGGTGCACATGGGGCTTTCATTGTATTTGTTTTTAAAGCATTGATAGGGGAAAAATGTGCTTTCAAACAGCTTCTATTTTCTACATGACATAGAAGTTGGGTGCGGAAATGTACACTGCATTTCCTCCCTGTGGACTTAACAGCACTGAGCCAGTGCTCCACTAGAAACTATCTATTCTCCCTTCAGACCTGGCCCTGAAACTCCCATTAAAGATAACGGAGACAATTATGTCCACAAACCAAAGAGAAAATAAACCCCTTCATTTGTAAATTAGCCTGATTCCAGTAGATTTTCTATGTCAAGTCAAGAAAGAATAACATGAAAACATGCCAATCATGGCTCGCTCTACTTAATTGTCTGAAATAAATGTTAATCTGGGAAGCTTCTCATTCCCTCTAAAAAGAAAAGCAAGAGCACAAACTCTTAACAGCTACCTGGAACACTAGACTATGAACACTACAATTTCCTTCACAAACCTTTTCAGTGAATGGACTTTCATCCAATATTATTGGAATCTTAGGATATTTAATTAAAGAAGCATCAAAATTAATCTCTCCAATTTGCAACACTGGTAGATCTTCTTTCCAAGCAACTGCCTGCTCTATCTAGAGAGAATTTAACAACCTCACACCATAGTCACTAGAGGGATGTGCTTTCGGGAGAGACACATCAGCCATGAGACTTAGAACTGGTCACATAACCCCTTCACTTAGGTTTCAATTTCTTCCTAAAAAACAAGAGACTTTGACTAGATCTAAGGTCACAATCAACTTTAAACTTTTCTATATTTCAATGAAAGATGAGTTTTAGTTGTATCAGCAGCACTTTTGAAGTCTTCAATTTAAGAATAGAACTACAAAGATTTTTTTCTTTAACTTTTTGACTACATACAACAAGTTTTACTTTCATTTCTCAGTTCAATGATGGAAATGATTGTTGTCTCATATGATGAACAGTCAACAAATTTATCTAAAAACAAGGAACTTAATTGTTTTTTACATTGTGCCAAATTGAGCATACCTTGCTTGTTCTCAATAGATCTTAATTAATGACTTTGACACTATTAAAATTAATTGCTATCTCCAATGCTCCAGAATTAATGTGCCACCACAAAGAAAGTTGCTCATCTCCATTCTGACAGCCTGTATTACTCCTAAAATTTCCTTAGAGTTCATAAACAGGCCCCTCTTTTTTTTTTTTAAGATTTATTTTTAAAAGAATCAGGGTACAGGCCAGATGTGCAGGAGGGTGAGAGGACTCGCCAGAGACAGAATGGGGAACAGAACAGGAAGACTGACCAAAATACACTGCTGAGGGGAGTAGCAGGCGAGACAGAAGAGGTCTGCTACACCACGTGGTTTGCCCACAGCTGGCAGGGATAGAACCAGCACTGCAGAGGCTGCAGACAGCTGCACAGCGCTGCCCTCAACTGCGCCACCAGGGAGGCCCAATCAGGCCACTCTTGACATTATAAGTTAATACTAATATTTTAGCCCAAGCTGGGTGAAAAACAGGAAAACTCAGAGAAGAGTAAACTCAGCTTGAACTTGCTCTATTGGTCATACATGACAAAAAAATAAATGAAGTATATCAGGGTAAGCTGCTTTGCACTTCTACACTAATCTACTGGCAAGATTAGTGTAGATGCTTTAGAGGAATAATGAGCTCAAGATACTGTCTTAACCTAAAGCTGGAACTCCCTTATATTGATTAAGTGACCCAATGAAGAACATGGATTTGTGCTGCTGAACCAAGGACATCCATTGTTTCTTCCCCATCAATAGGCCCTTCTTAAAGAGTCCACCTCACCCACACCTCAGAGGAGGCAACCCTACCCATTATAACTGCTAGGATTTGGGGATGACCGAACCTGATCTACACTGACCTTAGTTCTCCCCATACAAGAACTTGAACTCAAAGAACAGACTGAATCAGTCAGTTGGTGTTGGAACTGGAGGTTCATGTAAAGTTAGATCAACATGGCATGCCAAACCAATACGAGGCAAAGTTATTGACTCAATCCATTTGAGCTGCTATAACAGAATACCAAAAACATCACCTCCCAATGGCCCTACTACCTACACTATGACATTGGACATTAGGTTTCATTCAACATGAATACTCTGGAAGAAACATTCAGTCTATTGCAGTCACAGAGAGCTGAACCTTGGTGCCTGACTGAGAAAGTAGATTGACTAATATGGATTTTCCATATTAGTCAGCTCAGTGATAGGTACTATCTCAGAAGTCAAGACTAATATAGAAGATGACAAAGGGAAGAACAGATGAGCAGGATGGAGACAACTATGCTTTATGATTCCCACTACTTCCCACGACATGTGGTTGTACTTCTGGTCACTGGGTTTTAAAAGATTACCTGTAGTGTAGTCAACCACCCACCATTAGGTTTCCCGTTGCAAAAGTGAAGAGTGTTTATACTCTCTTGATTGAGTCCCTTTTCTATCTCCTTCACACACACACAATCACATATATTTATATAACTGGTACAAATGCCTGACACAGAATTTAAAAGTCACAAAAACTTGACTTGGTTTGTATTAGAAAAGAGAACTGTTCAATGTAAGTGACAGGAGTGGACAAATACTCAGGAAAAACTGATTCAGAGAAAAGCTGTAAATATGTTGAGAAAATAAAATTATATTGAAGGCAGATGGCATATTGTACGGGATACCTGGAAGTATTTTATGAAGTTTTGCTATTAGTTTAAATTAAAAAGTTCAAGGCCATCCTTTAGATTTTATGATGTTAAGCATCACTGACCTCTACACACTGACAGAGTGCTCCTACTTGTCACAATTAAAATCACTCTCTGCATATTACTCTAGGATGGGAGAGAAATGCTGTCTGTGGTTGAACCACTAATTGCAATGTTGATAAGTTGGTTTCCAGTCACTACAGTGAAACAATTTCTGATGAAGTACAATTCCTGGTTAAGAAAATAGAATCATTTTAGTTCCTCACTCAACTCAATGATAGGTACTATCTCAGAAGCAAATGTGATACTGTTTGCTTCATCATGCATGATGATTGAAAATGAAGCACAAGATAGTATACTCCCAGACTTGAACAAAATTTTGAAATTGAAAGTGGATTATCACATCTAAAAACAAAAGGACATAGTGGATTTTTGAGGAAGAGCACATGATGGACACTAAGAAGAAAATGGACCTCAGTCTGAAGATGATGGCTAGAAGATACTATGAAAGTTCATGAACTCAGTAAGACAAAAATAGGGTAACATGTAGTTTTGTATCAAATCCTGTAATACCAAGGCTAAGACCATAATTGAAAGCTAAAATCTAAGCACTAACTATGCTAGTAGGCCCTAATTAAACTGTCATTCCTAGACCAATGAAAGCATGTACTATTTTACAACATTAAGTTCTTTGAAACTGTGGCTCACATAAAGATGTATTTTAAAAACAAGATTTGTGCACTTGTTCTTCCTCTACCAGCTAGGATGTGCTTCTCCCAGATAATCACATGGGTTGCTCACTCGCCTTCTTCAGGACTAAGTGAAAATAGCAGCTTCTCCATGACAATTTTAAAATGGAAAACTTCACATTTGGGTCCAATTCAAGATGGCCAAGTAGGAAATGCAGAGTCTACCTCCTCCCACAGACACACCAGATCTGTAGCTATATATGGAATAGTTTCCGGTTTAAAACAAAACAAAACAAAAAAAACCCACCAAACCAGCTTAGTGATGCTTACACATCAAACAAATACAGAAAAATTCACATGGAAGCTGCTGCAAGAAGTGTTCTCATTTAGACCACACTGCTCCCCACTTGCAGCAACCAGGAGGGCACCCACAACCCTAAACTTCTCCCTGAGGAGCAAAAGGTTTGCTCCACACATTGGATGCCTCAAACCTTAATGCTTGTACCTGAGAATCAGGCCCCCAAAACAGCTAGCTTTGAAAGCCAACAAGACTGTGTGCCCATGGAAAATAGGATATGGGAGTTTCTCAACAGTTCTTAAAAGGCTTACAAGGCCTCACCCTTGCCAGACCAAGCAACAGAGGTAGCCACCTGAAAAGGAACAAGGCTTTTTGTGAGAGGTTTATTTGCTTGTCTTAAAACACTGACCTGAGGTAAGGCATCTAATTTAACAAACATCTGAAATATTCCTCAAAGATGGAAGCTGCCATCTTTGCACTTTCTCTGCCTCCCTCCAGCTCACCAGTGTCTCCCAGAAAGGGACTTATACCCTCTGCTGTTGCCCTAGTTTTTGGAACTGCCATTGCATAGATCTTAGAGACCGCTAGATGGCCTGGATCTAGTGGCCAGTAGGACTTACATTTACTGTCCCATAAGATTGTATATATTTGCAAACTTTATTGTGTGTGTGTGTCTTTAATTTATTTTTTTCAATTATATTTGTGTACCTTAAAAGCTTCTGCCTGAGGGTCTTGCTTCCAACCATCCTGAATATAGTTGCTGACTAACATCCACCCCTTTGGGACACTGACAGGTCTCTACATCCTCACCTACTGAGAGCTATGAAATATAAAGCTATCAAATATAAAGTTTGGATAATCACAAAGGTTTGAGAAACAACCAAGAGCTAGGACAAGGTTGAACAATAATGTCTTAACTCTTACATGAGACCACTCCTTCAAAATCTAGAGATGGCTATCGTATCTAATGCATACAAACCAGCACAGTCAAGAAAAATGAAGAAACAGAGAAAAACATTCCAAGCAAAAGGACAATATTTAACCTCAGAAAAAGATCTTGATAAAATTATTACTGCCGGAGCTCTTCTTTCATCCCTTCTTCGCCATAGCTCTTATCATTCAATATACTTTGTGCTCACTTATTTATTTGACTAGGTGGGAGCAGCTCCACCTCAGTCAAATGTAAGCTCCATAAGAGCCAGGATCTATGGTCTTTTTTTTCACTTAGTAAGCATTTAGTACATTCTTCCTGAATATATGAATGAATGGATATAAGAATAAGAAAGCTAACTACATAAGTTAAGTACACACTAGTTATTTCAAAAGGCTAATGATATTTAAGGTTGCTCTATAATTCTTGGGGGGTGCATACCATGGAAAACAAACATAATTCTACCCCATCGTTCCATAATTGTACACCCCAGGCTGGCTTTGAGCACACAGGATAACCCTGGGCCTCACCTCCTCACCATCACCTCCCTCAACTCTTTCAAGGGGTAGAGTAGTGCTGCCCCCACCTGGTAGATTCTGGCAGCACAGATGGAGAAAGAAGCACATTGCCTTGTTTCTTCATTTAGAAGTTGTTTCTTGAGTGTTTACTATGTCCTAGGTCCTGCTTGACACTGTTTTCTAGAGACACAATAGTGAACAAGACACACCTGGTCCCTGACTTCCCAGGGTTTCCCACAAAGCCACAGAAAGAAGGATACAGCCTTAGAGGAGAGGCTGACAAGGCAGTGTGTGTAAAGAGGATAAGGAAAGGAGAGTTGAGGTTGGACTCCTTCCTTAACCAAAAATGCTTGGCCACAATTTGAGTTCCAAAACACACTTTACAACTTCTTGTTTTCAGATATTTGGCATAATCCCCAATTTTCTATTTTTAACTTTAGCAAAAGGGATCAAGAACATTTTTATGAGCGTCTGGATTTTTCTAGATCTCAAAGGGACTTTATGAATAATATTTTAGAAAAAGAGAAACACTGTATCATCTCACATGTGGAATCTAAAAGAAACACACAGGCCTCCCTGGTGGCACAAGGGGTTAAGCACCGCACTATGAAGCAATCCCCAGCCACTGTAGCACAAGTTTGATCCCCGCCCAGTCAGGGAGAAACCACATGGTGAAGCAGACCTCTTCTGTCTCACCTGCTGCTCCCCTCAGCAGTGTATTTTGGTCTGCCTGTTCTGTTCCCCACTCCTCTCATCCCCCACACCTCTGGCCTGTACCCCGGTTCTTGTATAAACAAATCTTTTAAAAATAAATAAAATGCATACACACAAAATAAAAACCCTAGTTCATAGACAGAAACCACAGATTGGTGGTTTCAGAGGTGGAGCAAAATAGGTAAAGTGGATCAAAATGTACTAACTTCCAGATATAGAGTAACTGTCATGGGACATAATGCACAGTGTGGTGACCATAGTTAGGAATACTATATAGCATGTTTGAAAGCTACTAAAACAGCAGATCTTAAAAGTTCTCATCACAAGAAAAAAAATGGTACTTATGTGTGGTGACAGATGTTAACTAGACTTACTGTGACCATTTCACACATTATGTCGTGCACCTGAAACTAATGTTATATGCCAATATGAAAAAATGTTCAACATCACTTGTAATCAGGGAAATGCAAATCAAAACTACAATGAGATACCATTTTACACCAGTGAGAATGGCACATATTAAAAAAACTAGCAACAACAAATGTTGGCAAGGACGTGGAGAAAAAGGAACTCTCCTGCACTGTTGGTGGGAGAGCAAACTGGTCCAACCACTATGGAGAGGTGTGTGGAGATTTCTTGACCTACTAAACATAGAGCTTCCATATGATCCAGCAATTCCACTCCTAGGGATTTACCCAAAGGACACAGAAACATCAATTCCAATGAGCGCCTGCACTCCTATGTTTATAGCAGCACTATTTGCAATAGCTAAGCTTTGGAAACAACCCAAATGCCCAAAAACAGATGACTGGATCAAGAAGATGTGGTACATATACACCATGGAATATTATGCAGCAATCAAAATAGATAAACACATGCAATTTGCAGCAACATGGATGGCGCTGGAAGGGATCATGCTCAGCAAAATAAGCCAGAAAGAAAAAGAAAAATACCAGATGGACTCACTCATAGCAGGAATCTAGAAAACTTAAATAAGGGACCAGGAAAAAGAATAACTATAAGAAAGTAAAAATCAAAATCGACAAACAACTATGAATCAGAGACACTCTATGGGGGGTGGGGGGCGGGGAAAGGAGGGGTTGGGGTCAAAATAAGGGGGTTGTAATTGTATGGGGAATATAAAAATAAAATTTAAATAAATAAAAAATATTATATGCCAATTAGATCCCAATTTTTAAAATATTGTAAAATATTTAAAGCAGTAAATAGAAGCCCTTCTAGCTGTGTAATATTTGAAATAATGTGTTATTTTCAGTCAATTTCACAAATAAAAATGGGCTATCACTTTAAAAAAAGAAGAAAATTTAAATTATTTAGGAGTCAAGGATTCCAAATCAAATAGATTGGACGTACTTTGATGTGTCAGAATCTAGCACATACCTGACTACACTCAGTGCTCTAGGCAGTCGAATATTTGGGAGAGTACACCAACATGAGTGACTCTAGCGGCCTCACCTCCTTGTTTTGGGGAACACCTCTCTCTTATAAATGTTTTCTTCCGAGCTGCCAAGAACATGAACTGATTGCAGGTACACTGTAAGGAATAGCCAGAGGGGCCCCACTTCCATGTCCCAGGAGGAGCCTGGATTTCCCCCGAGGTGCTCTGTTCAGCAAGTACAAACAAACAGCAAAATGCACAGTGCTCTCACCGACACAGTCCAATTTAGTGTTTCATTCAATTCCAGCTCTGTGCTTGTCTGAGAAACAGACCAGAGTATGTGGCCACAGGCCTGACTCCATAATCCAAGGACTCAGAGAAAATGAAAAATGCACGTGTCTTGTTCATTAAGTAGGGGGGGGTCTCAAGATGGCAAAGACAGAGCACACAAGAGACGTGAGGAGCCAGCGCTGCATGAGGTATTTTCTCCCTTCACATCTCTTATTGTGACTGAAAACAAGATGGAGGCAGAATAATGGATGGGATCTCAGCATATATGTAGTATGATGAGATCATGAACTCAGGGTTGGGGTTTCTCACGCACTATTGACTAAAATCAGATAGCACCAAAGATTTCAAACTAAAATTGGAGAGCACCAAAGATTTCAAACAATCGCAGTAAGAGTGAATCAACTGAGTTCTCATTAAGAAAGGGAAGCTGTTCCTGGAGAGCAAACAGGGCACAGTGCTGTTTCCTACCAGGGGTTCTGAAAGCAACTGATGCTTAGTTTGGTTTCTCTATATTCTGTTTATTAGTGACACCGTCTGGTATTTATCTTTCTACTTCTGACTTATTTCACTTCACATTCTCTCTTCCAACTCCATCCATGTTGCTGCAAATGGCTTAAATTTCTCTTTTTTGATTGCTGAGTATTATTCTATTGTGTATACAGATCACATCTTTGTCACTCATCTATTTTGGGGCACTCAGCTTGTTTTCATATCTTGGCTATTATAAACAGTGCTGCTATTGAACATAGGGGTGCAGGTTTCCTTTTGAATGAGTCTTTTTGTATTTTGGGGATAAGGAACAAATTATTATTTTTAAAAGGCCACTGATGTCAAGAATGGCATTCTCTTCCAACTGATGGCTGGATCTGATTTCTAAGAACACCAAGGAAGATTTTTAAAGGCATGCTGAATATTCTGGGACGTTTAAGACATGGGCAAATCTATGTTTTGCAATTTTTCATTTTATCATATGCTTTATTTGTTGTGGCCTAGGAGGTCTCCACTTCTTTTCTCTCAATTTCCAGAGAGGAATAAATATGCAAAACAACAACTTGAGTTCATGGAAGTCACTTTATATAATCATCTCATTTAAGATTAGTCTTCAAGAATCATAGTAAATAAGTGCAGTGTTGGCCATAAGCATTTATTTTAAAGTATTCTGTACATGGAACACACTTATGTATATAATTTTGAAAGAAATAACTTATTTTTCTGTTGATAGAATTTGAGAATGTAGAGCACAAAATTAATCCCTTATTGCAATCTCTCCTTTAATGAAGAACCTGCTATCTCTTTTCTATTTTTGTAAGATTTGTCATATTATATAATAAAAGAGCATTCTATAGGTTCAGTAATTTTTAGTTTCTCATTAGTCTTTTTTGTTTGTCCTGTGGTATCTATTAAGACTTGCTTTTAGAAGAGACAAGAAGACAGTCTGTTTTGCATTCCTTACACCCAGTCCTTCTCATTTTAAAAGACAGTTGATTCTATTTTTTTAACAAATCAGCATGAGGCCTGTTATTAAGCATTCGACTGTAGCATGTGTTTTATCTTATTTATTTGTGAAGACAAATGGTTTTTTGTGTGTGTGTGCGTATCAAAAAAAAATTACATGGTGGATGGAAAAGACTTTCGGTGGTAATCGTGACAGAACGTATGCATGCTGAATTATAATGCTGTCTACCTGGAATTATACAATGTTTTAAACCAAAGCAACCTATAAAACATTTTTAAAAGCACTAAAAAATTATATTTAAAAAGCAAGCTCATAAAAAAGATCAGATTTGCAGTAACAGAGGCCAGAGGATGGGGACGGGTAATCAAGGAAGGTGGTCAAAGGGCACAAACTTCTAGTGAAGAGGCCAAGACCAGGATGTACATGTGCAACACGATGACAATAGTTAAAAGTGCCACATGAGACCAGGAAAAGAGTAAATCCTGAAAGTTCTCATTACAAAGAGAATATTTTTTTTCTTTTTCTTCTTTTATTTATACCTGTGAGAGGTTGAATATTAACTAAACCTATTACATTAATCCTTTCACAATATATGTAAATCAACCCATCATTCTGAATGTCTTAAACTTAGAGTGATATATCATTTCTCAATAAAACTTGAAAAATTATCAAAAGATAAGTTTTATTTAATAAATTATTATAAACTAAAAATGTAACTTCCATAAGCAAATTAGAAAATATTCAATATGCCAAAGACTTGGTTTCAGATAAAATATCAATATCATCCCATTCGGGGCCTCCCTGGTGGTGCAAGGGGTTAAGACACAACCTATGAAGCTGTCCGCAGCCTCTGCAGCACAAGTTCGATCCCCGGGCAGGGAGATACCCACACGGTGCAGCAGACCTCTCCTGACTCGCCCACTGCTCCCCTCAGCAGTGTACTTCAATCAGCCTGTTCTGTTCCCCACTCTGTCTCTGGTGAATCTTCTCACCCCTCACACTTCTGGCCTGTACCCCGGTTCTTGTATGCATAAATAAACGAATCTTTAAAATAATTTCATCCCATTCGACAAACATCTACCAGGTACCTTCATCACGCTGGATACTGTAAATATAAATTGGATTCCACTCCAGTCTTATGCACCTTTGCCATGGATAAACAAGTGCAGGCAGTAAAATATCTAAACAATGCAGGCTAAACAAAATGCCAGAAAGAAAAAAGTCTATCCTGGCATAGTGGCCAGATGACTTAATAAGTCTTTCATTTCAGATCTAAGTCATTTCATAAAGAGCAGAGCAGTGTATAACAATACAGCCCCTTCATAGACTCCACTAGGGGCCACTTCCTAGTAGACTGTAAAGTATTTCAAACAACATAATCTACACCTGTCAGATTGACGGAGCAAAGGGCATATGAGGACACATTTATTTTCCTTGACTTCCTTCAATGGAGATTTTTCAGTTCCTTGCAAATGTTCAAGATTTGGTAGTTGATGATTGATCTCAGAGCAGCAGCAATGAATTAGGTGCGTCTGGCTGCCAGCACCACAGGGACATTGTACTTAGCCTGAAAACATCCCAAGTGAGCCCTCCAAAGCAGAAGTGGTAGAGCCAAATCAGGAAGATTGAGGACATCTATGAATGTCTAGAAATAAAAAAAAAATTAGGTTGGAAGTAAAATTCTGAGTTGATCCTCACTTCTTTATATTTTAATAAATTTGGGTGATGTAAATGGAGGAGAATTTATCACTACCAAATCTATTACATTGAAAGTGTGTTTGCAAAGCTAGAGGGGGTGTGTGTGCACATGTATGCCTGTGCCTTTGAAACAGATGGACAGAAGTCAGAGTGCAGCAATGCATGGACCCACAGATTTAAGGTTAAAGAGACAGGAATGTTCGAAGGATGCTATGTTGCACACTGCTTCAGTTTTGTGCTCAGTGTCTCTGATACATCCTTTCTTTGGCCTTGCTCATTTGCACATCCAGCAGAGTAGCCCCTGGGTGAACACTGAGATGGGGCAGACTTGAGTAAATGGAGGAAAAAGCTATGCTGCATTAGTAGCCCATGCTGCCCTAACAGAATTCTACAAACTGGGTGGCTCACACAAGCCGTTTATTTCTCACAGTGCTAGAGACTGTGGAGTCCAAGATCAAGGTGCTGGCAGATTCAGTTGTTAGTGGAGCCTCTCTTCCTTGTTCATGAACTGTCACCTTCTCACTGTGCCTTCAGATGGCCTTTCCTTGATGGCTAATCACCCTTAACACCTCATCTAGCCCTAACCACTTGTGAAAGGTCCCACCTCAAACACCATCACATTGGGAGTTAGGGCTTTGACATACGCAGTTTGGAGGAACACAAATACTGATAGTCAATCCATTACACTTGACTCTTTCCTACCACTGCATTTCCCAATCATTCTCAGGCTCCTGGAACATTCTGACAGTCTTTTAATGGGAAGCATATGTCATCCTCACTCTTCTGCAAAGTAATCACCTTCCCCTGGTCACTTTTAAGATACTTTCAGTTATTAGCAAGAGAAAGTAAAGTGAGTTAGCTTAATGAAAAGCTAGCTCATTGGTCAATTATACCTCAATGAAGTTGAAAAAAATATTAACAATCACAAATAGTTACATAAGAATTCTTATTTGGGGCCTCCCTTGTGGCACAGGTGGTTGAGCACAGTGCTGTGAAGCTGCCTGAATCCTCTGCCACACAGGTTCGATCCCAGCTGGCCGGGGAGATACCCACATGGTGTGGCAGACCTGTCCTGTCTCACCTGCTGCTCCCCTCAGCAGTGTGTTTCAGTCAGTCTGCCTGTTCTTTTCCCCACTCTGTCTCTGGTGAATCCTCTCACCCTCCTGCACATCAGGGTACACATCTGCCTGTACCCTGGTTCTTGTATACATGAATAATAAAAAATTCTTTAAAAAAAGAATTCTTATTTTTTTAAGGGAGAAAGGAGAATTTATTTTAAGACTATAGGATGCCTCATTGGAACCAGAATGCATTCAATTGCTCATTCATTCAAAAAAGACCTACTGAATAACTAATATATCCCAAGTTCAATGGTAAGTTCTGGAGATTTATCAGTGAAAGACACAGGCACATTCCCTACATGTACAACATGAACCAATAATCACACAAATAGATATATCACTATAAAATGTGTTATGTGCTCTGGAGAAAAGGTATAGAGTGTTTCAGAAAGTTTAACAAGATTGATAAATACCAGATGGTGTCACTAATATGTGGAATACAGAAAATAGACTAGGGAGAAACCAAGCTAAGCATTAGTGCCTTTCATAGCCCCTGGTAGAAAACAGTGCTGTGCCCGCTCTGCTCTCCACGAACAGCTTCCCTCTGTTAATGAGAACTCAGCTCTTCTTCCGACTTTGCCACCCACTTTCTCCTGTGTACTTGGCCTTGGATTATGCTCCAAGAACCAGGGAGGGAGGGCAATCCAGCACATGGTTAAAACTAACTAATGACAATTACATACATTAATAGGTTCTTCTAATAGGTTCTATGAAACATGGAATACAGATGTGCTAGCCACAGAAGAGTAAGACTGTGGGATGCTATATAAGGGTGAAAAATACAAAGAGGGGGCCTCCCTGGTGGCACAAGGGGTTAAGATGCAACCTATGAAGCTATCCGCAGACACTGCAGCACAAGTTTGATCCCCAGCCAGGGAGCAACACACATGGCGCAGCTGACCTCTCCTGACTCGCCCACTGCTCCCCTCAGCAGTGTATTTCAGTCAATCTGTCTGTTCTGTTCCCCACTCTGTCTCTGGTGAATCCTCTCACCCCCATACCTCTGGCCTGTATCCCAGTTCTTGTATGCATAAATAAATAAATCTTTAAAAAAAATACAAAAAGGAAGCCATCTAGTCTCAGGATTCACACTTAGGAGGTAAAGCCATAATAAAAAGCAAGAGAATGACAAGTCCAAAATTAAAATAGTGTTTCTTTTGGGGATGAAGAACAGGAAAAACACTCATATTAATCTTAAATTGGGTAAGTATGACTACTAATCGTTCTTAGTATCTTAACTATAAATACAGAACATAAATCTTTTTGTATCTTAACTGTCACAATTTTTAAACTAGCAAACAAAAATACCAAAAAATAGAGGAAATAGACAGCCATGGAATTCAGATGTATCAGTAAAGTTTAGCTTCTGTACAAAATATACCCACAGAACATTGCGTTATAAAGTAACTTGAGGTTTGGGACTTTTCTATAAGACTTTTAATTTCTCATGGTTTGAACCTTTGCTTTAGGGCTACTGGCTGCAGTCAGGAGAAAAGCCCAGTATTTCCTTTGTTGACATTTTCTTTTAATCAAAGTATATATTTTATGTCTTCTTATAAGAGCAGACACTGTTTGGATGCCCCTTTGGGTTAGAAAAGCAGTTTGCTTCTCAGTGGTAAACAGATTTGTCAGGCATTCGGACAGCATCACACGTCAAAGTGCCCATGTGGAAGGGAAGAGGGAAGGCGAGATTGCTGCAATATTTATTCCATGAGCCTGTTTAATTATTGATATCGAAGACCCAAACGTATAAGGACTTTATTTTTTAATAATGTGACTGTGCTATAGAAAAAATATGTTCTTGTAGCTGACTGTCATTGCACAAAAACCATCCATTTAGATGTGCTTTATAGTCTTGCTTCTTTTCCCCAGAAACTGCAATAACTTGTTTCTGAAGAAGTCTATATCTAATGGCATATTGCATATATAAAATTATTTTGAATAAAGAGATAGCTTTGTAAGCTATTATTAATTATTAATATTCCTATGACCACATATAAAATTGCTGAGGCGGAATCAAAGTGAGTAATTTGTTCACAAGCTCCCCCACCTGGCTGAGTCGAGGGAGAGTCCAGGGTCCCAAACACCCAGAACAGTGCGGGGCACACAGCAAGCGCACAGCGATCCTCTCTTGGAAGGACAAATGAGCAATGCATGAGTACTGGACGAGCAGTGGTGGCCAGCTCTGCTCCCTAGTAAACCCTAGACCCTCTCATGGCCAGTGTGCCCTGATGCAGAAGGACAGTCGTCAGAGCAGGCCACCCGAGACGTCCTTGCTGACAGGGCTGGCCTCCTCCTCCTGTTGTTTTCCTTCGAGGACACCTACTGTGCTGTCTTCTGGCTCGCCCTTTGGCCACCCACTTTCTACTGTGTAGTTGGCCTTGAATGAGGCCCTGCAAGCCAGGGAAAGAGGGGAGTCCAGCACTACTGGCCCACTACCCCCCACCACGTTGCTAGGGTGAGCAAGGTTCCCTTCTCTCCAAGGGAAACAGGACAGGAAGGCAGGCACAGGGCCAGGGCTGTGTGGCAGGAGCTGGCTTTAAAGCCACAGTTATCAACAAAGAAATCCAGTTACAACCTGGGCAAGGAAGGGGTGAAGGTAGAAGAGTGCAGAAGGAATAAGGGGTGCAACTGAGCAGCGGGGAGGGCAGCTGTCTCCTTTTGATCAAGCTGAAGACACCATCTGGGCAGAAGTTCAAACGCTGAGCTAGGAAAGAATTTTTACATCTTTTAAGTCTGTTCCAGTAGCGGCGCTGCCTCATTGAGGAAGTTCAATCTCTTCTGCCTTTTATTTTTTTTAAAAAATTTATTTATTTATTTATATAAGCACTGGGTACAGTCAGAAGCGCGGGAAGGTGAGAGAATTCACCAGAGCCAGAGTGGGGAGCAGAACAGGCAGAAGGACCAAAGTACACTGCTGAGGAGAGCAGCTGGTGGCAGGAGAGGTCTGTGCACCATGTGGGGCCCTCGCCCGGGGATCGAACCAGTGCTCCAGAGACTGACAGGCAGCTTTGCAACCCAGCACTCAACTGCTGCGCCACCAGGGAGGCCCTAAGAAATATAATTTCTTTTTTTTTTTTTAAATAATAAATTTTATTTTTATATTCCCCATACAATTGCAGCCCCCCCATTCTGACCCCAATCCCTCCCCTCCCGCCCCCGCCCCCCTAAAAGTGTCTCTGGTTCATAGTTTTTGGTTGATTTTGATTTTCACTTTCTTATAGTTATTCATTTTCCTGGTCCCTTATTTAAGTTTTCTAGATTCCTGCTATGAGTGAGACCATGCGGTATTTTTCTTTTTCTTTCTGGCTTATTTCGCTGAGCATGATCCCTTCCAGCGCCATCCATGTTGCTGCAAATTGCATGTGTTTATCTTTTTTGAATGCTGAGTAATATTCCATGGTATATATGTACCACATCTTCTTGATCCAGTCATCTATTTTTGGGCATTTCGGTTGTTTCCAAAGCTTAGCTATTGTAAATAGTGCTGCTATAAACATAGGAGTGCAGGCGCTCATTGGAATTGATGTTTCTGTGTCCTTTGGGTAAATACCTAGGAGTGGAATTGCTGGATCATATGGAAGCTCTATGTTTAGTAGGTCCAGAAATCTCCACACAGCTCTCCACAGTGGTTGGACCAGTTTGCACTCCCACCAACAGTGCAGGAGAGTTCCTTTTTCTCCACACCCTCGCCAACATTTGTTGTTGCTAGTTTTTTTAATATGTGCCATTCTCACTGGTGTAAGATGGTATCTCATGGTAGTTTTGATTTGCATTTCCCTGATGACAAGTGATGTTGAACATTTTTTCATATACCTGTTGGCCATTTGCATTTCCTCTTCAGAGAAGTTTCTTTTTAGCTCTTCTGCCCATTTTTTGACTTAACAGACATCTACAGAACACTAAACCCCCAAAAAACGGAGTACACATTTTTCTCAAGCGCACACGGATCTTCTGCCTTTTAAATCCACCCCTTGTTGTCTTCCCCCACAAATGACAACACCCTGCCTCCAATTCACACACACACACAGAGGCACATACGAAACCATATACAAATGTACACACAAACATACATACAAAAGCATGTACATATATAAACACCCATACATATGCACACACAAAATCATCCACACACAAACACAAAGACAGACATGTGATACACAAAATATATGCATAAATAGCCACAACACACATGCACATAAGCAACACATCTATATACATGCACAGATAGTTGACATACAATCACACATACACAAACACACATACCCATATACGTGCAGATATACATATACAAACACAAAAACGTGCACAAACATGCATGGACACACAAAGCACACCTAAACATGCATGTATGTGTGTGCTACCAATGCACATGTGCACACATCTTGCCACATTTTATTGTTCAAATGGTCGCACTTCATTCCAGTAAAGGAACGGAAAAGAAGTCCAAGTATAGAGGAGTTTCTGGACCTGATATCCAAACCACATGGATGGCAATGGGCCCTTTCAGATCAGCTGAGACCTCCCTGGAAGATGTGTGGGAAATCATCTGGAAGGAGCAAGTCTATGAGACCCTCCAATGTGCAGAACAGTCCTCCTGCCTGGCTCCCCCGCAGTCTCCTTCTCCCACCAGGAGGGTCCAGCCCATTGGCAGAACCCTCACGGAAGGGCTCCATAAAGGTCACAAGTTCAGGGCGTGTGGAACCAGGTTCCTCGCACTGCCTTCCAGGTGGAGAGGGGCCAGCTGACAGCTCCCCAGGCCAGCTCTGCATCAGTTTTGCAGTTGAGCCTGTCTATTCAAAGTAGTAATGTTCCATAAAGTTACCAGGAACTCTGAATTAGTGAATACTAAATCACTGTGTCTAGGAGAAATACACACACACACACACACACACACACACTGCACATAGATTATAATCTTAACTCCCAAAACAACTCATCCTGGTAGATTCTATTTTCTCTGTTTTAACTAAAGAGAAAACAAGATTCCATTTAAATGGCTTGCCCAAGGCTACCCCACCTACTGAGACTGTGTTGAAATTCAAACTCCCATGTGGCCCCATCTCTGCCCTGCTGCCGCCAGTCCATCTCCATCTCTCTCTCTGGTCATTTCTGGATGGAACTGAAACCAAAAGGCAGAGGCTTTCTCCACTTCAGCTGGGGACATGGGTAATTAAAATATTCCGCCATGCTTGTGCATATCCATGGACAACTGCCAGTACTGATTTTAGGGTTACAAATAAATTTTAATAAGTAGGGGGATTCACAAATAAAGAACCCACAAATAATGCAATAAATGATACTTTTATATAGGATTGCCTTCTCAGATATCTTCAGAAAAAAGAGTTGCTATAAAAATTGTTGGAAAATCAACAATATATTTTATGGCTCAGGCAAGGCAGATATGTAAGGTTCAGCAGTGTGAGCAAGTCCAGTCACTGGCAACAGCTTTCTAGAGGATTCTGCAGCCAGGCAGGACCTAATGAAAAGGGTAGGGGAATGCATACACCCTCTGATAAATGAGGTCTGGAGACAGGCAGCAGGAGGGGTGTCATCAGAGGGGAATTCCTCACTGGCCAGGAGTGGGGAGTCCTACAGCTTGAGTGGGGAAAATAACTTCACATCTCAAGGGCTGCTGCCTTCTGGCAGGTAACAGAATAACTCCCATTTTGGAAATACAATTGAAGAGAAGTAAAAAGAATTATAAGCAGAGACATTGTGAGCTGGAATGAAGTGGAAGTTTGGAGAAATTAGTGAATGGCTGACACACAGCTGGTCAGAGGATAAACTGATGCCACTGAAACAAAGGGAGAGAAAACTACCTCCAGCAGGCTTGGGCCTGCAGGGACGCCCCTGAATAATCTCAGCTTGCAGAAGAAGTTGTCAACGGGCCTGCTCAGGGCAGGGAATCTAAGGGACGTGCTCACACATAGAGCAGTTCTCCCTCCGCCTTCAGTTCCTCTGTGCTCAGGTGGGGTCAAGCAAACTCTCTTCAAGATGTATTTCCTAGGCTGGTTCCCTCTCTGAGGGGGGATTCTTATAGACTGAATATTTGTTTCTCCTCAAATTCACATAGTGAAACTTACCCCAGCATGATGGTATTTAGAAGTAGGGACTTCAAGAAGAGGTCAGAAGGGTGAGACCGGGCCTCCCGGGTGGCGCTGCGGTTGAGCGCTGGGTTGCGAAGCTGCCTGCAGCCTCTGCAGCGCCGGTTCGATCCCCGGCCGCTGGGTGAGGGTCCCACCTGGCGCGCAGACCTCTCCTGCCGCCCGCTGCTCCCCTCAGCAATGTACTTTGTCTTTCTGCCTGCTCTGCTCCCCTCTCTGGCTCTGGTGAATTCTCTCACCCTCCTGGCTTCTGACTGTACCTAGTGCTTGTATAAATAAATAAATCTTAAAAAAAAAAAAAGGGTGAGACCACTACCCCCCCCCCATAATGTTGGGATTAGTGTCCTTCTCTCTCTCTTTCCCTCCACCCCCACCTCAGGCTCAAAGAGGTCATGTGATCACACAGCAAGACAGCAAGACGGTGGCTGCCTAGAAGCCTAGAAGGTAGCCCCCATCAAGAACCAAATCTGCCAGCACAGATTTGGTTGAAGCTGAACATCCAATCCTCAAAACTCTGCTCCCAGTCTGTTGTATTTTGTTAACAGCCGCTCCAGCTAAGCCCAGGATCTCTCTGCCATCTGGAATCCCAGGAATCTCTCTACACAGTGATGTCTATTAGAGCCACTGAAAAAATACATCCTAAGGTTTTGAATCCACAGATGTTTGATGAAACATTCCTTTAAGTATTATCACACCCCAGCCCAATTTGGTGCACTGTGCATTGTGGGCACAGGACAAATGCTTCTTACGTGAGTTTGATGTTACCAGTTCTCCTAAGAAATGGTATTTGAGGCATGGGTGGCCAGTAGCTTCAAAAGAGCATCCCAAATGAGTGTGGGAAAATCAAATAATGAAGTCATTGTCAATTTGAAAATTGCCATTGTGGTCCTAAAATTTGACACATACCCCACCTTAGTATTCCACGTGTGTCCCTTATCAATTCAAAGCACTGTGAGAGAAGAGAGTGCCCAGCAGCCCTGCCTCACCTGCACCAGAAAGGTAAGGTGCCCATAGGACTCCTGCTATGAAAATTACATCTTAACCTTCATTGCATAGCTAATTCACAACCAATTATTTCTCTGTCCAGAAGAGTAAATGCATTCCTCGAAACCCTACAGGGGAAAGCATTTGTGACATGCCCTTTCATTTCTAACAAAAGATAATAATTTGCACATGTTCTTTCCATGGGAGCACTTCACTTCAACTAGAATAAGCTTCCTTAAAAAAAATAATAAAATAAAAAAAAGATGAAAAAATTAATGAGACATTCAGGAAAAAAAAAAAAAAAAACCAGAAAATTTCCCAGCCCATGCCAAAATGATCACATCCAAGGGAACTATGCTCAGAGAGTCATCACTATATTCCCCTCATCTGCCACTACTTAAAACTTTTAGCAAAAATCACTAAAAATCACTCATCAAATGCTCAGAGAAATCACCACAAGCTGAGATTCCATCCACATTTGTGAGTCTCAGATGGGTAGTGGTCCTGGGAGGCTCTGGAAGCAGTGCTAGCTTTTTTTTTTTTTTAAAGATTTATTTATGCATACAAGACTGGGTATAAGGCAGAAGTGTGGGGGCAAGAGGATTCACCAGAGACAGAGTGGGGAGCAGAGCAGGTGGATCTACTGAAATACACTGCTGAGGGGAGCAGCGGATGAGTCAGGAGAGGTCTGCTGCGCCACGTGGGCTGCTCCGTGGCAGGCCGGGAATGGAACTTGTGTTGCAGAGGCTATGGATAGCTTCAAAGTGCTGCGCTTAACCCCTTGCACCACCAGGGAGGCCCAGTGCTGGCTTTTTTTATGGTGAGGGTCTTTTGAATGGAATGGATTATTTCCTTGACACGATTATGATCAGCTACCTTTGGTGCCACATTAATTCAGTCTGTGCAACCTGATGAACAACAAGAACTGCCACCACAATGTAGTTCCTTCCTGGCCCAATATCCAAAATGTTCAAAGACAATTTCTGGCTTTGTGGGTGTATAGAGTTGACTCACGGTAAAAAACAAGTATGTGATGTCAAAATTCAACTTTTGCAACTATCTCCTGACTCCATGTAGCCAATGAAAGCAAAGAGCAAGCCTCAGTAAATTATTATCCTTAGAGCAACAGGGACCCATGTGCCAGGCCACTGCATGGTTAATCTCATCTGCACTGTTCAAAGTGCTCCCCACCCCCTCCTCCACCATCCCCGGGCACCCTCTCCCTCCCCCAGATGCTGCTGTACAGTCTCCCTGAACATCTTTCTCCCCATTGGGGTCGGAATTAGTGTGAGGCAAGTCGAGTGTTCACTTAGATGCAAAATAGAAAAAGGTGCTGAACACATAGGCAAAATAGTATTTCAGTGTAATATTTTTTAAAAATCTGTTAGTGCAAACGTATCCATGATGAACAGATGAACAAAGCATCAAAATTGTAAACTCAGGATATAACCATGCCACACCCAATCATATTGAAGTCTGAGGCCAAGGGGAAAAATGTGCCTCTACTGACATTTTATGGAAATCTTTAATAGCAACATCTTTCGGACCACTAAAGTAGCACAAGATATCGGAAAACTGAAAAGCTGATGGATTAAAACTCACAACATTATATTAAGTTTCAAAATTTTATATTCATTATAATTTTTAAAGATTTATGCTGAGTTTTCTACCATAAGTATATAATGCTTTTACAATGATTAAAAATAAGTTATTAGCAAGCAATAAACTGTTTTTTCTTTAAAAATAAAAGGAGTTAAGGTACCTATTCCTTAAAGGGAATAAAAGGGAACTCAGGATGTGTGAAAATAATACAGATTTTCCTCATTTTGTTTTTGTAATCCTTTTGAATAAATCAGGAGTATCCAATATCAACTATAGCTATTTACACAAGAAAGTCTATTTACATGTATGTTTAATCAATTTTGTGTAGTCAAAGTCTCAAATTCCCTTTCCACATTTTTTTAGCTTCAAAGTCTGTATGTGGAACACAGAAAAAATATTTATTAGTATATTGGGATTCTGACTGGTTTTTACTTTCAAATCCCTCTTACTGCTATTCTAACGTGGTTCATGTCATTTTTTAAAAAAATCTCAGCTTGTTTAGCTGGCTCCATGGTAACCCCTGGTAGTTGAGGTGCAGTCTCCCTCAGCACCCATCCATCATCCTCATGAAGCGAGATCTTGACACTGGGAGCATGACTCACAGGCCAGCCATCTGTATCCTGGACCTGTGTCCTTCATGGCTCGTGAAAACCAACAGTATGACATGAAGTCATTCTGGAAAAAGACAGACAGTGCATGCTGAGAAACCCTGGAACAGTGCCCAGAGTTTAGAAGAAAAGGGGCATCATCTACTTTGGTGCATTTAATGTCTTCTCCATTTTCAGTCTCTGTTTCAAGTTCATTTCCAAGGAGGGTCACTAAAGAGTATCAGAAAGATACTCCTTGGCTTGGCTCAGATTTTTCTCAAACTCCTGTATTGTTTTCCCATAATTTTTCTATCCATGATTTTTAAATGTTTTTCATTTAAAAGAAGACTTTCCTGAAGTTAGATATGTAAACAAAGTTGACTGAAAAGCAGTATTAGTCAGAATATACCAAAGAAGGCATTCAGTCCTTACATGTCCTCATACTGCCTACGGGAACACTATACCTCTGAGAACGTACATTGTCTTTCCCAGAAGCTTGGTGGGCTACTCCTGCCTTTTGGACAGACTGAGCAATACAGCCAGGGTTGAGGGCTCACAGCAAGAGTTAAGCTTATCCTAGGAGGCAGCCTAGAAGAACCACAGCACCCAATTTCCACCAGGTTCCTTTCTCCTCCTTGCAAGAAGGGAATCACAGGTCAGCAGGAAAGCCTTTCCAAAAGGACTACAGATATTTCATTGAAAAGATATTAAGGGGGTCCTCCCTCATGGCACAAGGGGCTAAGCACCGCACTATGAAGCAAACCGCAGACTCTGTAGCACGAGTTCAATCCCCGGCCAGCCAGGGAGCAACCCACATGGCACAGCAGACCTCTCCTGACTTGCCCGCTGCTCTCCTCAGCAGTGTATTTCAGTCAGTCTGCCTGTTCTGCTCCCCACTGTCTCTGGTAAATCCTTTCACCCTCCCATGCCTCTGACCTGTACCCCAGTTCTTGTATAAAAATAAATAAAACTTAAAAAAAAGATAATATAATGCCCATCCCATCTTGATCCTCAGCTGGGGCTTACATTTGATCAACTTGTCTGCATCCCTGTTGGGACAGAGTCACTATCTGCACTGGGGACAGAGGTGTTTCCTGCAAGCAAATCATGCCAGTTGGGAGAAGGACTCAGGCATGGAAAGCGGGGTGTTAGAAAGGGTACGCTGGCTCTTATTTGAGTCTGAGGGACAAGGAAGGCTGTAAGCATCATTATAAAGTTCCTTTCATCAAAATATTTATAAAACTTCAAAACGTCACCACACGTTGTACATGCACAAGCTCACTCAACACAGAATAACAGAGAAGTATTGCTTCTCCCCCTTCTTGTCACAGACCACACACAACTTTGGCACCAGGATGGCCCCTTGTGAGTGACGGGCAGTGCCAGAGAAAGAGATGATGGCAGAAGACCAGAAAGCTCAGCAAAAGAGAGAGGGACATCAGCTGCGCCCAGGGGACACTGCGTGCTCACAGCAGAGAGAGTATCCAAAGAGCAGACTTATTCAAGGGCACCAGGGGAATGCCCTGGGGAGCTCCTGAGAGGCAAGAGGAGGACCTTGCACTGAGAGTGAGGTCAGTGTGGGCGCAAGCGGGCTAAGGGGCAATGGTAGGCAACAATAAAATTTGAGTTATGACTCATACTGTGACCCCATTAGACACAAAGGCTGACAAGGCCCAGGGAAAAGCAGGCTCCAAGAATGTATCTGGGGCTGTAATTATCAGTCCATTTATTTTCACTGGTGACAGGGACAGAAGCACAGTAATTGGAGGAGAGTTGTGCAAAGACTCAGACAAATTGTGTTCCACTCAATTCCATATTTTACAGAGAGTGCTTACAACCAGGTGAACTCTGGGACAGAGTATGGCTCGTTACTTTTGACAGGTTGTGCCAGAAAACATGTATTTCCAAGTGATTCATCACATTTATACTCAGATCATAAATCTTTATTTTCCAGAAACTATGCTTTGGATTCAGGGCAAACCGTAGTGTTGATTCTTTCTCACTGGCCATCGGAACAGCTTCTTACCATCCACCTCTATGGATTTTGTCATTTCTCCTGGAACCATTTTACATACTTTCTTGTGACTTGTTTGCTACACAACTAAAAAGATACAGTTGCTGTAACCATGGAAAGAAAGGACTTTCCACAAATCAGCTTTCCAATAATTTGGTGTGACAGTATTGGCTTGATCCCCGCTAAACTATAGATCATTGGCTCATCTATTATATACAATTACGAATAGTATCTAAACCTAAAATAAACTTTCTGAAGTTGCTGGGGATGTGGAATTACCATTTTTAAAATCTCATTTTTTCATAAATTATTTTAAGATCACAAATTCTCATAAGGCCATAAAAGGAAAGAAAGGAGTTTTGGTTTATTGCCAGGTCCCACGTCCTACATAGGAATGTAATAAGCCTCATTCAATCCTCCTGAAAACCTGGCCAAGTGGTCACTGTTCTAGTCCAAGCCTCTTAACTATAGCTGGAGGCCTTGGGGCCTTGGGGTAACAAAGATCAAAATCAATCTGGTCCCAAATATTCCGAGGAGGCTGAGTGGATGCGATGTCAGGTGGACATGATGGAAACCAGGCCATGGCTATCTACACCATCACAGATATTCCAACTATGATTTGGACATGAAAAAGCAAACCCTCTCTCTTGTTTCACAATCTCCTCAAGGTCTCAACCCTGCCCCAAAAGTGTGCAGCCCACACCCTGTGTACAGAGGTCTGGGAGCCCATGACTGGGGAGGTTCAGGACACAGGGGCTTTCTTCTGGAGTCTTCACTCAACTCAGAATATCAGTCTGGAAGATTCCTTCCATTTCCTCTCTGAGGGCTCCTGTCATCCTTTCACATTCAGATAGGAGGGTCTTTTCCACCCAGATCAGATGACACACCAAAACCACAGAGATCCTTTGTGTAATTTAGGGGAAAATGAAGACCACATATTCAAAACTAAAGTGCATTACCAGCTATTGTGAGGGCGTCTGCTTTAAAGAAACGAAAATACAGGTGTTTGGCCTGCAACAGGGAAGAAATGGCTCACAAAGCAGTGCTGTCCCAGAATTGCTTCTCCTACAGAAAGGATGGAGCACAAAGAATAACCCCTAATTCAGACGTGATACCCCAATTCACATGCCTTCCAGGGTTATACCAATCCTATCTTAATGGGTAGAAAACTGACCCAAAACATTAAATAATTTGTGGCAGCCCACACAGTGACTAATGAGGAGGCCAGACTGGAAGCCCGGTCTAACCACAGGCATCTACCTGTGCACTGCGCCACACCTCCTCCCATGGAGGACAGAGCATGTGGCTCAGAGCTGATTGACTTCACTCACCAGGCAACCACCCAGTGGCAACTATGGGTGAGGAAAGACTTTCTTTTGAGGGGATCAACTTCGCTTCTCTGCTAAATTAGGCCAGGTGTCTTACCTGGGGGAGGTTTCAGCAGAAGGTGAGATCGCAGGACCTACAGAGAAGGGAGCCTGGGAAGACAGCAGCAGCATTGGAAGGAGGTCGAGAAGAAACAAAGTGGACAAAATAGCAGCATACTAGACCCCAGCCCCCAACACACATGCACACATGCACGCCACCACTCATCCACAAAACAGCGGCCAGGGCCTGCCAATTCTAACTCTGAAACATTCTAAAATTCTTTTCCGTCTCCCTGTTGCTATGACTACCACCCTAGTTCAGACTGTGATCATATGGACTCTCCCAGCAGATTTCCCTGCCTCTCAGCCACCCCCTTAAATCCTTCCACTCAACCCCTGGAGCACTATGTACAAAAGCAAAACTGTCTCCTACCCTCTGAGCACCCTGTCATTGGCTCCCCCATTCTAGGGTAGCCCAAGCTGCTCCTAAAAGGACCTCTAGCCCCACTTGAGTCTCAGCGTTCATCACCTCCTCCTCAGAATCCCAGCCACCTTGATCTGCTCTGTGTCCACACACAAACACCTTAGCTAGACTATGTGGTGTGCCAGCAAGTTCTACGTACATCCTCTGCTTGCCTGCTCCTGCAGCCCTAGGGATTGCAACAGAGAGCCTTCCACAGAACCTTCTCTGATTCTCATCTTGTCCTCCACATGTTTCACTACTCTTAAAAAACGGTTTATGGGTTCTGTACCCTGATCTTCTTCTCAAGACACAAACCCTCTGTGTATCCCTGGCAGCATGCCTGACCTGTGATGATTGTTCTAGAAATGTTGGCTGCAATGACTAAAAGAAGTGGAGCAGCACTGAGAAAGAGAGCAAGAAGTCAGGGCTATCCCAGTTGCTCCAGCTCCGGGACTCCCATTCCAACAGAGGTCCTGGATATTATAGACTAGAA
The DNA here is from genome assembly GCF_964194135.1 of Talpa europaea. Taxonomy (NCBI): domain Eukaryota; kingdom Metazoa; phylum Chordata; class Mammalia; order Eulipotyphla; family Talpidae; genus Talpa; species Talpa europaea. Next base: position 28,499,723 of record NC_140082.1, on the reverse strand, counting down.
ATGAGTCCTCTCTACCAACCTCTGACCAAATTGTAGGTTCAAGACTTTCACAAGCTGAATTGTGTCACCCCCAAATTCGAACTTTGAAGTCCAAAGCCACAGTACCCCAGAATTTGACTGGATTTGGGGACAGAGCTTTTAAAAAGGAAATTTTGCTAAAATGAGGCCATGAGGGTGGGCCCTAATTCAACATGACTGATGTCCTTATAAAGAAGAGGAGACGAGGATACAGACACACAGAGAGGTCCACATGAAGACAGAGTGGAAAGCAGTGTGGACAAGCCAAGGAGAGCCTTCAGAAAAAACCAGCCCTACTAGGACTGTGCTGTCCACCTCCCAGCCCCCGTCACGATACGAAAATGCATTGGTGTTTTTTTAAGCCACCCAGTCTGTGGCTCTTTGTTATGACCACCCTAGCAATTCAATACAATGATGATAAATGAATATTATTGTTTACATCACTAAAGTGTGGAGGTAATTTGCTACAGTTATTTATAGTTGGAATACCCCAATCTCCTAGAAATAAATTTTTAAATTACCGACACACTAGAGGCTCTACATCTTCCAAAGAAAGCTTCATCTAGAAGCGAGATTGCAGTGTTCTCAAACAGGTATTCTTCCTCCTGAAGCTCCATTGTTGTTTCGCTGTGATCGCACTAAGGAGGGGAAGAGGAGGGGGGCTTTTCCTGGCAGCTGTGGCACAAACTCACGCCATAGCTCAGAAGCAAGGGAAGCTGTGAGAGAGAACGCTGCCCTGGAGATCCTAGCCTTCCAGCCTGCAGTAAAATGGAGAAGTTAATTGCCAGGCTATAAAAACGCACTGACGATTAGGTCCCTCGATGTGCTATCATCTATTAGCATCCTGACAACTGCAGAATTAGGTGAAACAAATGTGCCTTCCAGCCTCCCAGCCGAAACTCTGCGAAAGGTTAATTGGATTCCATTTCAGAATCTGTGCGCCTCATAGGAGGTTGTACATGTTCACAACCAAGCAACGTACAAGCAGCAGGGAAAATTCAGCTCACACAGGCCCTAGGTTGCATGTTGCCTCTCCCCAAATTAACCAGAATGCCATTGCCAGGTTTTGAGCTTCCCTGGCGCCCCACCACCAAAGTTTCAAGCCATTAGCAATTCACAGGTGTTCCTGTCTGTCGATGTGGACTCGCAGAGGCCTCTGAATTGTCTCTTTGTAGGGAAAATAAAAGCCTTAACGTGTCGGCAAAGGAATATCCTGAGATTTTTCACAGCTGTGGGTGAGCCCAGAGTTGCCAAAAACACATGCAACAATTAACTTCCCCCCAGTTTGTAGCCAGGTCACAGCCAGTAAAGAGACCCTGCCAGAAACCCAAGCAGATTTCCAGGATGCCGAACTAACGTGTCTATAATCTGACAAGAGGCTTCTGAAACTGAGGAGTCAGAAATGTCGATAGCACCCCCACCCCACCCTGTGCTCCCACTACACGCCCAGCAAAGGGCTATGTGTCTACAAAGCTCCTGGGAGGCTTCAGGGCAGGTCCCATGGCTGTCTGGTGTCATCTCTACTCCAAGATCACTTTGGAACAAGTCAGAGCTGCAGTGATGCGTGGAGAACTGCACTGGTAACTTGCACAGCTTTCTACCACCTCCAAACCAGGCCCAGACTCTCCATCAGAAGGCTCCCTGGCCATGTACCCATGTACTTGCTGGTTCAAATTTCCTTTCTACTCATATATTGCACCAAGTCCAAAGCCACTGAATTGGGGGAAAATCCTCAAGCACTTAGGCACTGGATGTCCCAAAGAGCAATTTTATTTAGATTAGTTGTAGGCTGTTCCTTGGTCCTGAGTGGAGAAGACTCTAGCTTGGGGAGCACTAGACGCAGAACCAAAAGACAATGGAACCAAGAAAGGAGATCTTCAGATTACCTGGTACCATCCTATGCCTGGGCATCCAGGGTCCCATCCCAGGCCCTGAGCTGGCCCTTCTCTTGCTGAGCCATGAAGAGAGCAATTCTGAAGGCTGAGAGCCCCAAACACCTGAGCTCATGCTCCTACTTCCAGACCCAGAATTATGTGATCAAATTGCGTGTAGCTCCCTTCCCGAGTCATCACGGCCTCCTCCCAGATCTGTGCTCTGTGCCACAGCCCAACACAACTCAGTTTATCACCTGGACACCAGTGCTAAGGGGGGTCTCACGGGGAGGAAACAGAGTCTACTTGGGATACAGGGGATGGGGGGTCAGGTTCATTCCTGGCCTGGCAGTACTGCTGTGGGGAGCTCACACATATTAGCCTGGAACTCACACAGGATTACTCCTTGAGCAGCGAGAAGGCCATAGACCACCTTCCACCTCTCAGCCCCTCTTCATCACCATTGTGACAAAAAGCTGAAGCTTTATTTTTTATGTCCTTGAACGTCATCTTTCTACTCTATTTTCTAACATATATCAAAACTTCTGTTTCTATTTTCAAAAGCAAGCTTTACCCTTTTCATGGGCACCTCCACAGGTTGTTTGTCTCATGAATGTCTGATTCTTGCTGGGGGAACAGCATCCCACTAAGTTCTCCTCTGGCACTGGCTAATTGCATGTGAGTGAGGAAGATGCTCGTGGTTTGAGGGGCCCTGACCCTTGAGGTGTCCAGTCAGCTCTGGATAAGGTGCAGCTACAAGACCCTACTCATTCCTGAGTTCATTCCCATGTCCTTCAGGTCTGATGACGTTCATGTGTAGATTGAGACCCACAAAAAGGAAACTACCCAGATGCCAGGCCTATGTCACCAACCTAGGCCTAAATCAGCCTGTACTTAGAGAAATGCCTCACCTAACACTTGCCAATCACAATCCTCCAACACAGCTCTGCCAGCTCAGCTGACCCTAGAGCACACAGCCTGCTCACCTGGCAAGGTGACCCCGCCCCCCACCAGCCCATCATGCCCAGGGTCCCGGTTGATGTAACACTAGAAAACTCGCTCTCCCCGCCCCCAGCCCCAGGGCATGATGCCCAACCATTTGTGAGGTTATTCTCCCCCACTCCATGGTTTACTATCCCTTGAACACAGGACCTCAAACTAAATGGTTTTAGTTTTGTCATTTGACATCCCCCAAGGGATGGGGGCCCCGTTCCTGGCTTCCAATGTATAGAGCTATTTCAGTGCAAAGCTAGGAACCAAACCCAGCTTGCCTCCCAGATGGGGATGAGATAAAAGGATTTGAATAAAATCTCATGGCTAATTCAAGAGCCAGCTATAAATAGAATAAAATTAAACTGAGGCTAGGACTTTGGGGGAAAAAATAGTACTTTCTTGTCGTTCTGCCAGAGCCTCGAGGGGCAATGCAACCCTGATGTATAAGGTCTAATTGGCGATGCCACAAAAAAATTCACTGGTTCAAATTTCCTTTGCTCCTCACTTTTTGATCCAAGTCAGAAGCCACTGGAGCTGGCGACGGTCCGGGCAGGCCCACAGGACCATGGGGAGTGAGGGACCTCTAGTGTTGAGCTCCATTCCTGCCACCCCACTGCTCTGGTTACTTAAGTACTGGGCTATTTATCTCCAGATTTAGAACAATACTCTTTCTCCGAGAATACCCTGATTGAAATGTTTACAGTAAGCATTTGCCTTTCATTGCTGGGATAACTTTAAGAAATTTAAGAATGGCGAAATGTTCAACCTACAATACTAGAGAAACTCTTAAGTAACCAAAAAATGTTTAAGGCTCTATGCAATCTTCCAGCCTAGAGGAGGTTCTAAAAGCAATTTCAAGAAATCTAAGCTATGAAAACAACTGAAAAGCTAGTAGTAAGCCCTAAATGAGTACTAGAGATGTGAAGGGTATGTTTCATTCATATACTCAACAAGTATTTATAGGACAAATCACCTGCTCCAGCCACTGGATGAGGCCTCAACCTACAGAGATAAAAGCTACAGTCCTGACCTTCAGGGGCCCACGGGTAATCGGGGGAAACTGGGACTGAATGAAAGCAAAAATGCTATGCTTCTAGCTGGGGCCCCAAAGACAGATAAGAGTTGGACAGGCAGGAGGAATTCAGGAGAGGAAAGAGGAAACCTGAAGCTGGACTCTCTGCAGGGCACAGTGGAAGGAAAGCTGGCACCTAGAGGTGCATCTAGCTTCTCATATTTGACATTGACCATCATTCATATATTCATTCGCCTGACTTGCTGAGCACCTTCTGTTATCCAGTCCCGAGTCCTACCCAGCGGCCACCAAGATGAGCAAGAAATGAAGTGAACGCCTCGGAAACTTGCAAGCTAATACGAGCAGACAGGCAAGCAACCCCCCACTCTACCATGAATAGGTGCAACCGGAGGGACAAGTCCAGGCCCCGCACAATGGCGGTGGTAAATGGTGAGCCCAGGGTGCACAGGGGAGGCCACGTGCAGGCTGGATCAGAGATAAGCCACGATGCCCAAAGTTGACAAGAGGAAGAAGAGGACGCTCTGGGGAGAAGCCTGGTCTCTGCAAGCACTACTGCAAATGGCTCCACCTGATCAGAATCCAGCTAAGGAGTGACCATATCGACTGAAATCTAGAGGGAAAACTATAGAATTATGCTGGGGGGAGAAATAGAGGGAACCCCCAATGGGAGAGCCACAGGCCATTTCTCAAGATTCTGGGGGAGAGGGCAGACATCAAATGATGACTGTAGAGGGCACAAGAGATGCCAGCACGGCACTCCAGTGTGCATTGATTCCAATTAACAGTGTGGAGAAGTTCTTGAATGCAATTTTAGGGAATTCAACTGACCAGAAAAGTCGAAATTGAAAAGGGATACCAGATTCTTGCCCAATTTAGCAAGTGCCCTGGATAGATGACCTTACACGGAGGCCACTGAGCAAGCTTCTATGATCATATTCGACTTTCTAACAAACGCAATTGCTTCTTGTTTCCTCTCTCGGCTGCTTCTGTTCCCGCCTCCCTTCCTTGTAATTTTTACCTTTCCTGGCTTATGTCTCCCTCATGGAGGACTTTCAGAACAGACGGTCACAAGAAGGCTGTGACAGTCACCCCTGGCCATCGCCGGCACACTATTCCGGGAGGTCAGCCTTCAGTGTGCAATTCTGCTGGGTGCGCCTCGGAACCTGCTCTCCCACGCTAACACTTCTTGGCACGTAAATTCCACATCTAGCAATTACTTTTCCAACATGAGCAGTTTGTTTCTGGTTGACTAGGCGGCTGGAGGTAGTCAAAGCATGACTTGAGCAATCGCTCACTATTGTAAAGCTTCTTTCATCCCTAGGCTTACCATTAATCACACTGGAAAATAATAGAATGGTAAAGAACAATTGCCAGTATTAATAAAATCATGTCAGCTGAGGACACAACCAACCAAACACGGCCATTGGGAACTATTGTATTGCCTTATTATAGCTGAATGATTGTCCAGCTGGCAGATCTGAGCTCACAAACAAAAGGTTATCCTCAGAGGGACACCCCAGACACCAAGCCTGGCAGCAGGGTTTAGACCTCCACCGTGGTTCCATCTCCAGGCTTTGTAACTCAATATCACAGAGGGTTGATTTGCTAGCCAGGACGTCTGTTTATTTCTGTGTAGTGAAATATAAGATGATTTTTATCCAGGAATGAAAAGTTTCTCAATCCATAAGGCAAGTTGTGTGCCTCTGACTGCAGAAAGGAAGCAAGTACTGTCACAGTTGCCCGCTGTCACAGATCCTAGGCTCATAAGAACTGAGAGATGCCCCCCCGTGTGCCAGACACGAGGGTGCTGGGGACACAGAAGGTGGCAATGTTCGTGCCCTCTTGGAACTTATTTCTATTAAGGGAAAAGGTAGAAAGCAAGCAGATAAATACCTTATACAATGTGAAGGATGGGTAAATGCTAAGAAATAAAATTAAGCAAGGAAGGAGAGAGAAGGTAAAAGTGCTCAGGAACACTCCCTCTGTAAGCCACGCAAACATCTAGGGGAGGGCCATTCAGCCATTGGAGGAGCTGTGCAAAGGCCCTGGGGAAGCCCAAAAAACCATCAAAATAAGCCACTAACAGAGAGACGAGAAGTAGCGAGAGGGAGAACTTTGCGAATGGTGAGAAGCAACCTGGAGGAGACTGACAGAAAATGAATCAGGGATGACTGGCCTGAGTCTGCAGCTGCAAAGGAGGCTCACTGAGAAGAGGAAGCACTTCTAGACTCCTGTGCAACCCTCCAGCTCAGAGCTGCCTGCAAAGAAGAATGCACCCTGGACAATTTAGCCGGGGATTAACAGAAAAACCACTTAAGAGCTTCATGCCGGGTGGACTGCTCCCCGGCGTGGGGAGTATGTGCTGACCTTGATGGTTGACCAGCAAGAGAACATGGTGTCAGGGTCGCAAGTGCCCACAGCAAGTGGAAGAGGGAAAGACCTTTAATGGAGGCGTCACTTCTGGGTTATGCCTTCCCTATTGCCCATTACGAGCCACATCCAGAAGTTCTCACGAGAAGGGTGGCTGGGATGCAAATCCAGTTTTGCAAATTCTCTTCCTGCCCCCAGACCCATTAGGAGTGAAGGGGTTCACCACCAGAGCACCCCCTTCCAGCACCCACCTTTCCAGAGGAGGCCCTAAGGGATGTCACCTGCAGCCCCCTCCTCCCTCCCACACCCTGGATGAGTCTGTCACTCAGCCCGGGGGTTCACCTTTGCCCTGACAGGTTTGAGGTTATTCTTGCCAACACCATTTAGGTCTTCTATTTATATTCTTCCAGTGTTTATGCCTTTTCTAACATCTACTGGGATAATTAAATTTTCTTTGTTCTTGTCTATACTCTTTTTGAAGTTCTACATTCTATTTCTACTCTACTAGAGTTTTCCTTCAATTTTTAATAACTTAATTAAATTACATTTTTTTTACCAACATCAATAATTAGTGTTTATAATCTCCCTCTTCTCCAAGTTAAACCAGATGAGATGTTCACGACTTCTCAAACTCCCTCCTCTTAATGGTCCCTTGCCCTCAAGCTTTGTTTGGAAAATGTTCAGTTTTAGTTCCAAGATTATAACTATTATTGTAGGGTGGATTTTTTTTTTTTTGGCATTGTACTGCTTTTAAAAAAAAAAAACCTTAATTTTGAGAGCAGTTTTAGGTTCACAGCAGGATTGAGTAGAAGGTACAGAGCTCCCCTATAACCTCTCCCTACCACACACCCACACACAACACACACACAGAGGCTCCCCCACTATCAAAACCCACCAGAGTGGTACATGTGTTTTAACTGATGAAGCTGCATGGACACATCCTTATCAGCCAAAACCATAGTTTACATTTAGGCTTGCTCTTGGGGATACACATTATAGGTTTAGACAAGTGTCAGATTACTCAGGTTCACCACTGTGGGGTCTTACACAACAGTTTCACCCCCTAAATATCCACTGTGTTCCACCTATTCACCCCTCCACCCTCCTAATGCTTGGCATCCTTTTCTATCTCCACAGTTTCTTTGCCTGAGTGTCATGAGTTGGGATCACGCAGAGTGCAGCCTTACAGACTGGAGTCTTCCATTTAATTATACACATAGGAGATGCCTGTTTTTTCCATGATTTGATATTCTTTTTTAGCACTGAATGATATTCCAAGATTAGGGTGTTGGCGTGGCCAGGAGAGGAGGGCCCTCTTCCAATTTATAGACTTCGTTATAGACAGAAGAGCAGAGTGAACACAGTGGGGTCTCTGTAAGGACACTGATCCTATTTATGGGGCTCCCAAAGGCCCTGCTCCTAATCCAATTACGTTGGGCACGGGGAATCCAATAGATAAATTAAAGGAGGGGAGGGGAGAATAAACACTCTGACACATCAGTAATAAACCTCATGACTATATTAAGAGCAATTATTTAAATGTAACTTTAAATGTTAATCAGTTCATTGTTCAGTATAACGTTTATTTCCATTTTTTCAGTCCACTTAATCCACAAATATTGGCAGAGTGCCTGGCATGTTCCCTGCCTGGCTATCCAGCAGAAACAAATGTTGTAGTCCCTCACATCCAGGTGAGACTTTTAAAGTATTCTGTGTCTGACTGGAGTATACCCTTAAATAATGATTTTTAGTTGTTCTTCCCAGGACACCCCTCCCTTGTCCAGGATAAGGAAGGTCTTGACTCCACTGCCACTTGCACTCTCACATGTCCACACCATTTAAAATGGTAGCCAGACAGATTGTATATACACAATGGAATACTATTTGGCAATCAAAAAAGATAAACTCATGCCATTCGCAGCAATATGCATGGAGCTAGATGGGATTATGCTCAGTGAAATAAGGCAGAAAGAAAAAGAAAAATATCGGAGGGTTTCACTTATAGGGGGAATATAGGGGAACCAAATAAGACATCAGGGGAAAAAATACTAACAATACAAAACAAAACAAAAAACAAACAATTATAAGCCAGAGACATCCTGCAGGAGAGGAGGGAGAGGGATCAGGGGACTGAGGTGATGGTGCATTGCTGAAGGAAATTCTATGGGGACTACATGGGGGGGAGCAAACATTGTTTAAAAATGAACAACAATGTAAAATATATAAATAAAAATAAAAAACAAACAACAACAAAATAATAAAATGGTAGCAATCTCCCCACAGCACCCCCTATTAATTTCTCCAACACTCAACATATTATATTTCAGCTAAGGCAACATGAATTGTCTTAATTATATACTTTAAAGTGAGGTAAAGTCTTGACTGACAAGACCATATGAATTAGGGGTTCAGGTTTACAGCACTTCAGATCTATGTTACGACATTACACCACCATCCATGCGCCCACCCATGGTACTTCACTGGGCCATGGCAACATGAATTTCAAGACATACCATTATGTCGTGTATCGCTAAAAGAGAATAGTTGTCAACTGAATCACGACCTTCCCATTAGGTCCCAGCTTACAAGTATCTTTTAGTAATTCAAAGCTTTTAAGAGATTTCTCCTGACTTCAGTTGGATTCCTGGGCATGTAATAGTTCTTTGGTGTTCTTTTCAAAAAATACATTCGCTCTGTTACAGTAGCAGTGAAACTATTGATGGGAGAAACTGACGGGATTAAGGCAGTGCGACCTCACCAAATGGTACACTGAAGGGCCTTCTTCCAAATTTCCAGTAGGAGGACCCCAAAGAGCTTCCTCAAAGAACAAAGGAGGCTCCAACTTTCATCAGTCACGTGTTCTGCTGTGTCTGAGCCTCATAGGCAGACAACCTCTAAAATATTTAACTTATGAATGACATAAAAATAGGATTTAGGGCCAAAGGAAATTACAATGGATAGAGGGAAAGTGAAGAGCAAATTGTGATGTGTGGGCTCTCCTCCCCTACTTTTCCAGTCCTTTAGTTTTTACAGGGATCTGGGTTTTTCAAGCAAATGTAAAATGAAATGTCCTCTAAGGAGATGCTTTTCCTCTTTGCCTTGTGATAGGAGGCCAATAAAAGGAGATAAAGATGAGGCGGACTTGCGTTTGCACTGACAAATGTGGTAAGACCAATAAATTTTCTGCGGATTTATTGCAAGTGTTGCCAGTGCGATTGATTTTTAAAAAAGAACAGGTAAAACAAATCTAATCGAAGTCCCTTTGCTGCAATATTAATGCACCCTAATTGTCTCCCCCTTGTCCTTTGAACAGAAAAATTGTATTTCCTCCACTGTGTATTGGCAGTTGCTGGAACTCGTTGGCAGGACTGTCTGACAGGCAAGACACGACTGCACGGCAGTGAAGAGGAGCCTGCTGAGATGGAATTCAAGGTCCTTTCTTTCCAGATCATATCATGAAAGCCCCTTGTTGGCTTCTCTGCACTAGTCTCTGTTTTCTTCCTCCCTTCCAGACATGCTAATATCCACTTCCTATCTAACAAGGCTTTTCTGATAACACCAATCATAGATTGAATTGAAAATTCACCATTGCAAAATTTAATGTGAAAATTTCATACCATAGAAGAGTGCATAAAACATGTCTACATCGAAAATAATTATAAGGCAAACATGTAGGCAACCATAACCTGGGTTAAGGAGGAGAACATAAGAGTAATTTAGAAGCTTCTTGTGTTCCTCTTCTTGATGCTTCTTCCTTTCCAGTCTCTGACAGGGAACAAAGTAACTGTATCCTGATTCCTAGAAGAACCATTTCTTTCCTTTTCTTATAGCTTTACCATATTTGAATGCACCCCTGTACCATAGACCTTGCCATACGATAGTCTTTGTCTCTATCCATGCATGATATAAAAGTGGCCAGACTATATGCATTCCTTTGTGATAAATTTCTTTTGCCTAAGACACTTTATGAGATACACCCCTGTTGATGAATTCACTTATTTCTACTGCTGTACAGAATCCTATTTTATGAATAGATCATAATTGAATCAACCAAATTATCACCAAATTATCTATGGTGATTAACACTGCCACGGGTTTATTTCAGAATTATTATGAATGTTTTTGTATTTGGCAACCAGTATGCATGGAGAGAACAGTCTCTCACGGGTACATAAAAGATAGACAAAAAAAAAAAAAAAAAGGCCTAGAATGCCTCAATGCCTCCCACGATTTCCTACCCTACCCCCTGGGATGGGGACTATGGTAAGAGCACAACGGCAATGTCGTCAAGTTGCATGGCAGGAGAGATTTTTCCTATTTAACAAAAGGTCACTGATCAGTTGACTTTGAATTAACCAAATGGCATCAACAAAATGAGAATATTCCATTCAGTAAATAGTAATGAGTGTTCACCCTGTTTCAGAGAATTTTCTAGATATTTAACATCAAGTACTTATCAGTATAACCCTAAGAGGTAAAAGAGAAAAGAGAAAAAAAAAGAACCTAACTGGCAAAAAAAAATAATTATTAAACATTTTTCTATATCCACTGCAATAAGCATGATTTTTTTTCATGTAATAGTTTAAAAAACTACATTAATGTTTAAAGTTAAGTCAGCCACAAGACTATAATGAACAAACTTGAGTATGATGTATTAACCTTTTGCTATGTTGCCAGATTTAATTTATTAGTATTTTGTATAGATTTTACATCCATGATCATATAGGTATTAAGCAGTAATTTTCCTGTCCTTGTTTCCAAAATTTTGGAAAGCTCAAAAAAAAAAAAAAGAGCTAGATTGTGTTTCCTCTTTTCCTATACTCAGAAATAATTTGTATAAAGTTAGAGCTACTTTTCCCTAACTAGTTAATAGAAGTTCCATTTAAAACTAGGTACTGGGCCTCCCCGGTGGCGCAGCGGTTGAGCGCTGGGTTGCGAAGCTGCCCGCGGCCTCTGCGGTGCCGGTTCGATCCCCGGCTGCTCCCCGGCCACCAAAGGAGGGTCCCACATGGTGCGCAGACCTCTCCTGCCGCCCGCTGCTCCCCTCAGCAGTGTCCTTCGGTCCTTCTGCCTGCTCTGCTCCCCGCTCTGGCTCTGGTAAATTCTCTCACCCTCCCACGCTTCTGACTGTACCCAGTGCTTGTATAAACAAAAACAAACAAACAAACAAATAAATAAACAAACATGCCTCTATTAAAAAAAAAAAAAAAACTAGGTACACCTGGACTTTTAAGGGATTGTGTTGTTCAATTTCTTTACAGCATATAAGAAAATTTTAGTTTTCAATGTTATATATTCTCCCCAACAACAAATTATTTCATGAAAAGCAATTTAAAAGAGCAGCCAGTGGAGGGCCTTGCGCTTCCTGAACTATTGTTCCCGAAGGTCAGAGGAGCACTGTACTAGACCTGCCTCGGAATGAGAAGATGAAGGCCGGAGGCAAAGAACAATCTTTCTAAAAGAACAGGGACATTGTTTCTTATGTAAATGTGTGTCTCCTTACAGGAAAAATATCTCAGGTTTCACCTCTCCAACTCATCTTCCACAGGGAAAATTGGCCACCGTGGGAGCTATCCTTCCTAACTTACCTCAGGCAACACTGTTCTTTCTCTTTCCCTACATCTATTAGATTTTAAATTGCGTGAGCAATTTACATTCCTATTTCTCTGCAATGCGCACTATTTTCTGATAAGTTAAGCCAGCTCCCATTTATAGGTAAGGAAATTGATTTCTAAAATCAATTAAGTGACTCCACGTAATGAGGCTGCAGGGCAGAGATCTGAATCTAAGACTGGAAGAGACCTCAGAAATCATTCGGGACCCCCTCATTCCACTGGGTTTAAGTGATTGTAACGGGGCCTCCCCGGTGGCGCAGCGGTTGAGCGCTGGGTTGCGAAGCTGCCCGCAGCCTCTGCAGCGCTGGTTCGATCCCCGGCTGCTCCCCGGCCACCAGAGGAGGGTCCCACATGGCGCGCAGACCTCTCCTGCCGCCCGCTGCTCCCCTCAGCAGTGTACTTTGGTCCTTCTGCCTGCTCTGCTCCCCGCTCTGGCTCTGGTGAATTCTCTCACCCTCCCGCGCTTCTGACTGTACCCAGTGCTTGTACAATGAATAAATGAATGAATGAATGAATGAATGAATAAATAAATCTTTTAAAAAAAAAAAAAGAGATTGTAACGGCGAGTGCAGAGCCCCAGTCATAACCAAGTGCCTGACTTCTAGGCCAGGTCCCTCCCATTCCCTGGCAAGGCCGTACCCCAGTAGCAGTCACATCCCTGAAGCTTCTAAAAGCTCTGTGAGGAGGGCCAGGCTGGCTTTCTTGCCCTCTGTGTGGGGAATTTCAAATCTCTTTCTCAGTCACTCATGGAAACATGTCCCCAGCAGTGACCCCCAGTTGAAAGGGCAAAAGCATTCCTGAGTTGCTGCAGAAAGTGATCTAAAATCAAAACCAAGAAAATTCTCAGGCACAAATGATTATATCATAATCTAAATCTGTTTACATTTTATGAAGACATTTTAAAAGCATCTGACTTGTCTCTCTGATGGTTTACAGTTGATAGGGCGTTTCCTCGGTGCTGTTCATTTACTACAATTCAGCAAACCTGGCTCAGTTCAGACTGTAGTTGAGGTTTACGTGTCACTAGCAGGGTGTCGAGGGAGGGAAGCTTATCACGTGTGACAGGGCAGGACATGGGCAGTGACTCTTATAGGGCTGGGTGAGGCCAAGCAGGAACACAGCGGGGGGGTATCGGGAGCAGTCTGGTGGTCAGAATATTTGAGCTGAATCATAAGCAAGGGGTGAGATTTCAGGGGAAAGTAAGCACACCAGATGCGAGGGAGGGCTAAGCAGGAGACAGGTGGAGCATGACAGAGTGGCTAAGAGTGCGCACCCTGGAGTCAGGAGCACCTAGGATTGAGTTCCAGTCTGCTTTCACTGGCTGTGTGACTGGAGGTATGTTCCTTTGTTTCTCTCTGCCTCAGTTTCCCTGCTGCACCTCCCCCTGCAGTGACCTTTAGGGCTAACCGGCCCTAGGTCCGGCTGGGCAACCAGCGCGCAGGGGGAGAACAGCAAAACCCTACCTGCTGCACCTCCCACCGCAGTGATCTTAGGAATGGCTTTCGCCATGGTCCCTAGATCTGGCTGGGCACCAGCGCGCGGTGGGAGAACAGCCTGAAGCAGAGGAAGTGCAGCAGAAGCTCCCTGAAAAGGCAGAAGCTTATCAATAGATAACGACCACCAAGAACCACTACAAGAATGCTAAAAATCCTATCCAGTCTTCCTAGAACTACAAACTTTAATCCCTTATCTGTCTTTCTAAACTTCCTCCTTTCTTCTATAATGGTCATTGCTTGTTATGTAGATCACCTCCCTGATAGTGATAGACTGAGCCAGCGAGCAAGCTAATTTCTTTGATATTCATTCCTGTGCTTTTAGAAAACATATATATACTAGTCACAAACTTAAAGAAGATTACACTCAGATTTTCACTCTTGAAGTGTGTCTGTTTGTCATTTCTTTCGCCGACTCCCTGACCACCCTGCACGCTTCTCTCAACCCTGAGGTGGCCTCATCGTCTACTGCTGTGCTGGTCTGCGGCATTTCCCCACAGATAAACAGAGTAATAGAGTGCAGCTTTGGGTTATTGTGAAGATTAACACATGAAACACGGAGCAGACAACCTGACACATCAGAAGACCTCATCAGAGGACCAGTGACGTGCCTCCTGCCCACAGTGAGAGATGGCGCTAGACTAGAAAAAAGGGACATTTCTCTTAGTGCAGGGAACGGTCATGACAAATTGACAGGTGTGATTTACATTTGTAAGCCCAACAGAGCAAATATTAACAGCAACAAAAATAATTAATGAATTTTCTAATTAAAAGTTCTGCCTATGCACACTAGGTGGCAGCATTTTGCATCATTCTGAGGACATTAATAGTAGCAACTGCACCCCTCAAAAGAGTCTATATAGAGACATACATCCCAATAACATCTTTAAAGAAACATCACCCAAAGCATGATAGTGAAGGCAAAGATAAACACCTGGGATGACATCAACCTGAAAACCTTCTGTACAGCCAAAGAGACATTAACCAAAACAGAGAGACACCCCACTGATTGGGAAAAAATCTTTGCACTCCAGTCAACTGATAAGGGACTGATCACAAAGATATACAAAGAACTCACAAGGCTCAACAAAAACAAAATAAACAATCCAGTCAAGAAATGGACAGAAGAACTCAAAAGACATTTCTCCAAAGAGGAGATGCAAATGGCCAATAGGCATATGAAAAAATGTTCAACATCCCTTATCAGGGAAATGCAAATCAAAACCACACTGAGATACCACCTTACACCAGTAAGAATGGCACATACCAAAAAAACAAGCAACAACAAATGTTGGCGAGGATGCAGAACTCTCCTACATTGCTGGTGGGAGTGCAAACAGGTCCAACTGTTACAGGGCAGGGAGAGGGGTGGCCCAGACCCCGCAAACCTGCCGGCTCTAAATAGATTCTGCCACCCACCGCAACAACACAAAACATATGAGACTTTAGTGGGAAGGAACTTTAATACAATTAGTGAACAATACAGAAAAGGCAGAGAATATAGTTTCTAAATCAAGTACCTAAAGTTACCCATCCCCTCATGGGTAAAAGTCCATCCAAATGGGATTGGCCTGGAGCAAGGCCTCAAAGCCTGCCCTAAGTCTAAAGCATCTTCCAGTGGGGACCCACAGAAAAGGGTCAGAAACAACCAGACAAGTCTGGAGAGAAAAGAGCAAAATCAAGACAAAACCCGCCATTGTCACCTCCCCACGGGTCTCTCACCCACATCTGTGTCACCCAGTCCACGACCAAAAGGCAAGCGCAGTTTCTTCACAGGTCTCTCTGTTTCACGTGCCCCCTCCAGGTCTCCTTCTGGCTCCATCCTTCTTCCTTCCTTCCTCAGTCTCTTCTGCAGCTTCTTCTATCCCTGATCAGCTCCACCCTCCTTTTGGGTGGGGCAGGAAACCTGGAATCTCCCCCTTTCCTGGGGACCACCCTGTTACACAACCTCTATGCAAAGCTGTCTGGAGGTTCCTCAGTCTACTAAAAATGGAGCTACTATATGACCCAGCAATTCCACTACTAGGAATATACCCAAAGGACACAAAACATTGATTCAAAAGATCACCTGTATACCATGTTTATTGCAGCACTATTTATAATAGGTGAAACCTGGAAAAATCCAAATGCCCAAAAATAGATGACTGGATCAAGAAGATGTGGCATATATACATTATGGAATATCATTCAACAATCAAAAAAGATAAACTCATGCCATTCACAGCAACGTGGATGGAGCTAGAAGGAATTATGCTCAGTGAAATAAGCCAGAAGGAAAAAGAAAAATATCGGATGGTTTCACTTACAGCAGGAATATAGGGGAACCCAATAAGACATCAGTGTAAAAAAAAAAATAATAACCGTGCAAAACACAACAAATCAAAAAGAGATAATTACAAAGCAGAGACATACTGCAGGGGAGGAGGAGGGAGAGGGATCAGAGGGAGGAGCACAGGGGACTGTGGTGATGGTGCACGGGTTCCTTGGGGAAGGAAATCCTACGGGGACTCAACCTGAGGGGGTGGGGGGAAGCAAATATTGCTTAAAAAAATAAAATTTTTTAAAAAATATTATAGATAGGGCCTGAGCAAGCTTGGTTTTATTACAGGTTTCCCCCACTCTCCAAAAGCAAGTTCCTATGTAAAATTTTGTAAGCCAAAATGACATAAAATGATGAAGCAATTACCATACGTTTCTATGGAAACAAGTTTGAGCATCTCCAGACCCAAAAAATAACCTACAGACAATACATAAAATCCAAAATCGCACGACCATAGAGTGACAGCAGGAGCAGTATGATAAAGACCCAGCCTATATAAAGTAGTTCCCAGGGAAGAAGCTGGGTGGGGCCACTATTGCTGCTTGGGATGTTGCCGCAAAATCCACATTCAATGCTATTTTTGTTTTAAAGCATTTATCATAAAAGCAAAGATACTCTTTGGATTTCTTGCACTTAGTGAAAATGTTATAGAGCAACCCCGATATTAAACGGGTTCCTGGCTGTGGGTCCTCACCCGCGCGCTTTAAAGGGACTTATGAATACTCTACTACAGACACACGCAAAAGGGTTAATAAAAGGTTTATTTACAAGAGAAAAAGAAATAAGGAAAATGTACAACTCAGGGAGAAAATAGGGAAATAAAGTCTTTCATGTGTCCTACCCGATCCGACGACCTGGAAACCCAAAGTCACTCTCAGAGCTGACCGGACACTCCGAGCTGGCTGAGAGCCCAAAAATGGAGAGACCCCAAAGCCCACGTGTCTGCCTTTTGTATCCACCTGGCTGCTTAACCCCACCCTCAGGTCCCAGCCACCTTCCCTTTGGTGGTGATGGGATTTGGAGTTCCCAGTGTCTTTGGCTTTGACCTGGGGTGGGGGTGGAGTCCACAAAGCCTATATGGAATTTGCTTTGGGACTGCCTTTTCCCCCTAACAAAAACAGGTACTAATGTAGGTCCATGGTAAAGCAAACTGGCCTAATATGAATTTTCAAAAAGTAGGGGACACCTGTATTTTATTTCACTATAACTCAATACCATAGCTTAAAACATCTAGCAAAATGAATCAAATCTCAAGTTACAAAAGCCTAATGTCACCAGACTTCCTGTTGAAAGAGGTTTCATTTGGTCACCTTGCCTCACCCCTGTAGAAGTTCCTCCAGGGAAGCCTCCAAATTAGGGGTCCTTCCAAGTTAAGGTACAGCAGGGACGCATGCTTCCTGGGGGTCTTAGAATGGGGTCAGCCACACCTCAGTCCTCTTCTTTCCTGGCCCACCTTCCCAGCCACCCACCTCCAGCTGAGCTGGGCAGCCCTGAGCACACCAGACAGCCCAGGCCTATCAGTGGCCACTCCCTCCTGCCAGGAATTATAAGTTAGTGGCAAATGCTTTTTGAGCACCTACTTTGCAGCGGGCATTATTGAAAGGGAACCGCTAAGCAAATGAAATCGTTCCTGTTCCTGCTCTAAGAGTCATAGGTCTGGTGCAGTAAATAATGCAAAGTAAATGTAAACAACAAGTTTTGCCTCTCTATAACCTATGATGAGATTACCTAAGGAGGTTACATTTTAACAAGGCCAGACAGCGGCCAGGCTGATTGATCTCCCAGGGCATCCTTGAATATTTGTCTTTTGTCACAAACTTTTGTGCTTACTGACAGACGTTATCAATGTAAGATGGTTATGTATAAAAGAAACCCTTTGTCCCTAGACTGGTGCTCAGACCTAACCAGGCTACCCAGGTCTGAGACCTCATGCATGAGTAAAAAAGCTTCTCCTGACCTCACCATTCCTGAAGTACTGCTTGTTCTTCCCCTGCTTGGGTAAAAGGCTAGAATTTATTTCTGCAACATGATGACCCGAACATCAACCTCCACTCCCCACGACCTTTCCACCCAGGCCATCATCCCCATCCATCCTCCTGTTGCAGATTCCTGGGGCCTCCTGCTCCTCTTCCCCACACCTGACTGCTCACGGCCTGGACTTCCTTCCCAAGCCAACAAGTTCTATTTCACCCATGATTAATTGGAGGTAAAGGAGTTTTTTGCCAGGCAAGAGGAAAGAACTGGTTGTCAGTTTGTTGACAAAACAAGAAACCAACTCTTTGCAAATTGATTTTGCCACAGGGGCCTTCCTGGAAGTGCATGCTTCTTTCCCCTTGCAGGCAGTCTTGCAAACACTAACAACAGCGCCTATAAAAACAGGGCTTAGTAAATTGTAGCAAATCATTACTTACTTCCGTCTCTAGTAACTTCTTTTAGTAGGTCGTCTCAGCAGCCCAGCGACTATAAGGCGGCACCTCTGCTGGCTGGCGGGCAGGACTCGTGGCACAGGCATCTTGAGAAGGACCCTCCTTTTACTCTGGCTTATCCTCACTATCATACTAAAATCCGGCCGCTGGGAGGGATTTGCCCTCCATCTCAGGAATTTGTGACACAAGAAGCTGCATGTCCTCCTACTATGGCTGCCCTCCGCTGTAAACCCTGCGCTCTCCCCTGAAATGAGGTCATCTCAGTGTCCGGCTCCCTGTGGCCAGTGTAAGGGAGCCGCTGTCGTCACTAGGAGAGACCCTCACCCTCGAGGTCTCCCTGGAACATTTTGTCGCTCTTTCACATCAATAAATCTCGGCTTCAAAAATCAACAGCCATGGTTGGAGTCCTCATTTCATTCTTGAGCAAGGCACTCACTGCCGCCAGCCGCTAGCTATTCAAGATGTTACCATTTTCTAGAATGTGTGCAAATTGCTTTACAAGCTCTGATCTCACCCTTGCAGTAGCTTGATCACTGAAGGTTTGCAACCACCCCAGGCTGGGTAGGTCACCGTCACTTCTAGCAGTTTAAAGGAGAATTTTGGAGGCTGTGGCATCATCTTCAGTGGTTTAATGTAAGCAGAGGAAACAATCCAACAGGGAGAGAGCAACCTGAGGCCCCTGTGAATCTCTATACACTCGACTCTGGCGTTGTCTTTCTCTCCTGGTGGTTGTCTTGTTATAGAGCAACCCTGATATTAAACGGGTTCCTGGCTGTGGGTCCTCACCCACGTGCTTTAAAGGGACTTATGAATACTTTACCACAGACACACGCAAAAGGGTTAATAAAAGGTTTATTTACAAGAGAAAAAGAAATAAGGAAAATGTACAACTCAGAGAGAAAATAGGGAAATAAAGTCTTTAATGCGTCCTACCCGATCCGCCCACCTGGAAACCCAAAGTCACTCTCAGAGCTGGCCGGGTCGCTGCAAGCTGGCCGAGCGCCAAAAATGGGGGATCCCCAAAGCCCACCTGTCTGCCTTTTGTATCCACCTGGCTGCTTAACCCCACCCTCAGGTCCCAGCCACCTTCCCTTTGGTGGTGAGGGGATTTGGAGTTCCCAGTGTCTTTGGCTTTGACCTGGGGTGGGGGTGGAGTCCACAAAGCCTATATGGAATTTGCTTTGGGACATCCTTTTCCCCCTAACAGTCTGTCTTCTCGTAGCTCCTCGCAGCAGCAGCCTCTGAGTAAGGCTGCCCTTGTATCGCTGACCTCTATCTAGGCTCAGGTGTGCACACTTGCACATGCGCACGCACCCATGCTCAGGTGTTCATAGTCAGGCACACGTGCCCCACACCCACGCACCTTTCAGTTTTATTACACAATTAAGGCCACCGGTGATGGCCACAGAGGCCAATGGTGTAAAAGACTCATCAACTCCCTACACTGAAAAAAAAAGGATATGTGAGCAAACCAAAGATTTGGAAGACAAATGCTAAGGTACAACCACAAAGGAAAAGCAGTCATCGGTGCAATGTTGCCAGGAATCTACACAAACATGGAAAAAAGTGTGTTGCATGTCCTTTGAATGTCCCTTTTAATTTTCACTCATCTCTTTCACAGCAAAATTGCATTACGGCCAAATAGGCAGCAAAAATACTTGTGGCAACA
Source organism: Talpa europaea (assembly GCF_964194135.1). Classification (NCBI taxonomy): domain Eukaryota; kingdom Metazoa; phylum Chordata; class Mammalia; order Eulipotyphla; family Talpidae; genus Talpa; species Talpa europaea. Next base: position 28,479,915 of record NC_140082.1, on the reverse strand, counting down.
CTAACAGATTGGGTTAGAAAGGACTTTTCCCTGCTCTTCCAGTATTTAAACATGCTGGAATACCTGTCTGAGGTATCTCTGGTCTTCAGCCAAGGGTAAATGTGTGCCTTTAACGAGGTGTCTTGTGTTGGAACTTAAATAAATCTAAACTGTGGCTGGGATTTAAAGAATAAGGAACTGGATGGGGTGGGGGTGGCGGTGGGGGCAGGAAGACATGCTAGACTTAAATCACCTGAGGATGGGGCATGTCTCGAGGACATCCTGGCCATGTGCTTTGATGCTATAAGCAGCAGTCTTGTAGACATTCCACCCCCACAAGCCTCCAGGGACATTCTTGATTCCCTCAAACCTCGTAAATACAACATATAGATAAAAGTATAAATAAAAGCAGCGACATAAAAATTATTAGTATTTATTAAGTGCTTTTCGAGGGTTAACTCCTTTAACTTACAATTCAATGAGGCAGAAACATTCAGTAGCCCCATTTCACAAATTAAAAAACTGAATTTATTTTTCAGGGATCACAAAGCTAGAAAGTGGTGGGACTAAGACTCAAACCAGAGCCTGCACTCCTAAGCTTGCTTGACGGCCCACTCAACTTTTCCCAAAACTCCCAATCAACATCCAGGGTGAATTCCACCTGACCTTGTTTACGGAAAGCAACACACACACACACACACACACACACACACACACACACACCCCACCCCCACCCCACCCCTTCTGTGGAAAGCAGTCCCTCCTCTCTCTCTCTCTCTCTCTCTCTCTCTCTCTCTCTCTCTCTCTCTCACACACACACACACACACACACACACCCGCCCTTCTGTGGAAGGTGGCTGGCCCCAAATGCCTCCTGGTTCATGCTGCCAGCCAGTGAGAATTAACCCAATAATTCATTCCGAGTTGGGGAAAGAAAGCACATGGAGTTGGGAGCAGGCTGTTGCCTTTGGCTTATGAATTTTGCTCTTACACAAAACAGCACATGTATGTGAGCCCGTAGGTATGTTCACAAGGTGACAGAGACAAAAATGATACTTTCTTGGAACACCTAGAATTAAATTTCCCTCATAACTCTCTTAGAAAAATAGAAATTACACCTTCTCGGCTTCTACAACACTTCCTATTATCTACCTGTGTCCAAGCCAACAAGGGGGGCTCCTTGTGTGTTGGGGACACTCATTTACTTGTAGGAAGGCCTCCCAAGAAGTATAAATATAAACCCAAGAATGGAGACTCAGGTCCCATTCCATGCTGACTAGCCCACAGCAGGTGCTCAGCAAATGTTCCTCACACAAAATAAATATAAGCTCCCTCTAGATGAGAGGAGGGTGGGCTCAGGAAAGAATGCATCTTCCTTGATTCCTTCCCCCTTCACTGCTTAGGCAGTGCCTCTCATTATTACTACCCTTCCTGGCCCATCTCTCACTGCTCCACAATTCACAAGAGAGGGTATGAGAGTGCAGAGCCAGACCCTAACCCCATCACATGTAAAAAAGAGAGGAGGGAAACTATACACAGCACTACAGGGGAAAAAAAAGCCAACGTGGATAAATACAACATTGGCAAGTTTTGAGTGAAAAAACAGAGGACTCCCCCCCAGCACAGAAAGTTGATTCAGTAGAGCTTCCAGGCTGCATGTTTGCAAAAGAGAAGTCACCTTATTAAGTGAAAATTTATGATCAGCAGCAAAGATACCATTTTTTTTTTCTATTTAAGAAGTAGGGAAAAAGGGAAGACAGTTAATGAGTTGAGAGTGATGGGAGAAAGAACCTATTTTTAAGCCTAGTGATTTTATCAATACCGGAGACAGTAAATAAACTATCCATACTCAGGATCATCAGAGTAGTGCACAGGTTAAATTCTCTCGCCCAAAAAATAAAACAGGGCCTCCCCGGTGGCGCAGCGGTTGAGCGCTGGGTTGCGAAGCTGCCCGCAGCCTCTGCGGCGCCGGTTCGATCCCCGGCTGCTCCCCGGCCACCAGAGGAGGGTCCCACATGGTGCGCAGACCTCTCCTGCCGCCCGCTGCTCCCCTCAGCAGTGTACTTTGGTCCTTCTGCCTGCTCTGCTCCCCGCCCTGGCTCTGGTGAATTCTCTCACCCTCCCACGCTTCTGACTGTACCCAGTGCATGTATAAAACAAAAAACAAACAAACAAACAAACAAATAAATAAAACATGCCTCTATAAAAAAAAAATCAGCTCAAAAAATAAAACAGATGAGAAAGGAAAATCATAGATGCATCCACTCTTGTACCAGTCAGTCTTGTCCTTGATCTGTCTAGCAGTCTCTAACCGGCTAGAGTTGTTGGCACCACTTGCCCTTTGGATTTGCACTCACTGCCTGGGCTCCTGCTCCTTGGTGGGGCTTTGTAACACGACAGCTGTCATTTTCTGTTCGTGAGTCTTTGAATAAAATTTGTCTCTTCAACCCAAAAAGGCAAGGTCTGAAAATGATTCTACTCATATGGTTTCCTCAAGTCTGAGCATTGTGAGAAGAAGAGACAATAGCCTAGGCAAGAAATGCTCAGCTGCCCAGAGCCTGTGAGTCTGTGTGCCTACTGCAGGTACATGGGAATAGTGGCCACTTGCTGTAACTGCCCCATAACCAGCAGCCCAGTTCTTCAGATTTCACACTGGGAAGCAAATCTCGACTTGCACTCAGGCTAACCTCAAGCACCTCAGGATGCTCTTTGGAAGTAAACAATGACAGGTGCTACCTGGCAACAAGACAAGCTGTTGTGTGTGGGAGAGTGCAGGCTTACTTGCTGCCCTCCTGTCTGCATTCCAGTCCCCTCTCACCAGAGCTCATAAACACTTGGCCCTGGTCTTACCTTTGGAAGAATCTGGGAAGCAGAGAGAAAGATCAAAGATAAATTAAATTCACGTTTAATTTAAAACATCGTTTGAATCTTAATTTTCATCGACTCCCTCAGAGAACATTTATGTGAGCATCTATGTAGTAATAAAACCTTTGATTTAAGGTGTTTGTTTTCTTTTTAATTTGTTCCTATATTTCTTATCTTCTGAGTGTTCATGTGGCATTTTAATTAATGCTTGTTATTATTTATTACATCTTTCACCATGTTATCTATGCACTATTATAAATGCCTCAGGGGACTGAATCAGCTCCTCCTGAGATAGCTTGCAAACACATTGGTAAGTACTTTCAGTTAATTGAGTTGACTGCTTATCTTTGAGTAATACTGACATCACCAAGGAAGGAAAGAAAGAGCATGAACTGAGACAAAATTCTCCAGATAACAGCACTGAGTTCATCAAATGAAAGCCAAGGTACAGAAGGAGCCAGGAAATCACCTTTGCTCACTTGAGTTTTCACGGTGAATTTTCTCCTTGCTGAGATCCTGGCTCCAAAGAGGCTCCCCAATATCCTGATGCTGGTTCACAATTGGTTATGTAAGATTTTCATTCCTGGTCAATAGTAGACATTTTAATTATGCTACTTCCTTCTTTGCTGGCGCCTGGCTGACCATGGTGCAGTTGTTTCCTGGAATTTCTTGAATGAATAAGAAACAGGACAAATGACCGAGTTGATGGCCACAGAAATAGGCTGCTGCTGTTGTTCTTTCCCGAGCCAACCTCTAGTCCAGCCTCTGATGGGCCCTCATTAAGGTCCCAGAGTCATGGTCCTCAACTAGCTCTTTTTCAGAGCTTAGATCGTAAGTGTTTATCCGGAAGCAGCAGAAGAAAAAAGTGAAAGTATTCTCAGTAGTATGGTGAAGGTACCACTGGAAGCAAGGGAGAACATTAATGAAAGATTCACTGTTAACCAAGAGAGATGACACACCAAGAAGACCTCAGTTGACCAAGCTTGTTTCCCCAAAGCCACCCAAGGGTCATTACTCACATTCCCAGTCAACTTGACATCATGCAATAAGAACAATAGGGAAAAATCAATGCTGAGACCACATTACCTTAAATTCCAGTAGCAGAGGAAAAATGTAAAGGACAGAGTTGGCTTCATGATGAAACCTACAAATGAATCCCTGATAAGGAGCCCCAACTTAGATATGCATTGTTATGGGGCTGACAGAGACAAATGATCCCCACTGCCTTTTTGGCAACTACACATTTTCGTATTCCTTCATTGAACATTTTCCTCTGGACTTCCTATCCATAATAGGTTTATATGCTTAAAATAATTGGATTCTTCACAGTTTCTTAAGGTGGATTCACCTTCATTTACTTCACTGTTGTGGACACTGAAATCATCCTTTTGCATAGATTCTATGCAAAGTGTAGCATGAGACCTTAGCATGAATTTGTCTGATATAAATTTTCAGGTTTGACTCACACAGGCAATAGGGCATACTGAAGGTTGTCAAAGAAGACAAGTCACCAAAGGGAGACCCCAGAATCACCTTACTCCTTGAACTGAACACAGCCCCCTAACCCCTTCAGTTCCAGACATCCATCTTAAAAAGATCCAACAAACAGTTGCATGGTCCAAGCATGTGGTGATTTTTATTAAGAATAACTTTGGTTCTAAGAATTCCACCCTCAATTCTGTAATACTTTCCGTTAAAAACAATTATACAAGAGCAATTACAAAAAATATTAAATTATGAAAACGAATCCATTAAGGCTCCCTTTATATATATTATATACACTCCAACAAGTCAAGATTTTTCAGAGTAGAAGAATAAAGTCAACTGTTATAGCTTAGAAAGCAACACTACTACTAGGAGACTATAAAACAGAGAACTATTATAAGAAAGCCATAGAGTGGAAAAATGGAGCCATTTTGTCAAAAAGCGGCTCAAAGCACAAACTGCTCGTATGTTCATGAGTCCCAGGGGTTTGGACTGTATGGTATTAAAGTGTGTGTGGGGGAGATGGATGCCTTTTTAAACTCAGTCTGTGAGCCAAGCTGATCTGCCTTCAAAGAGCTTTTCTACCTATACATTCCACTGTTTAGTTGTAGATTATTGTATGCTATTTACAAGTTTTCTTTTGGTGAGACTTTGTATGACTAACTTCAAATAATTTTGCAGATCTGTGAGTTGGAAGGGAGATGCTTTCGTCATTTTCTTCCTATCGTTGAATGAAAATTCCAGCAACAGAATTGGTCCTTCTGAAGGAATTGAGAATTTTATCAAGTGAGAGAATTGCTTCAAGGACACAGGATCTAAAGATCCAACATCCAGTGAGATAAAAGGATGAGTCAGTCCTGCCTGAATCTTCATTTTTCAAATCACATCATCAGTCCACATAAACAAAGAAAGAGCTCTAGTCAATGTGCAATCAGAAATGTACTTTTAAAATGATCATTTACCATACTTTTCTTCTCTGAAAGGGAAGCTGATGGAAGAAACAGTTGTCATTCCATCCTTCAAAAGCAAACTATTATAGAGCAATATTTTATCATAAGCATCTCATATTTTATTCAAATAATACTTGCTGATGAGAGAAATAACCCATTTCAGGTGTAATCAACATGTTTTCTAACTAGCAGTATATCATCATTGCATATACTACTTACATATTCTTCACATTAGGATTGAATATGAGCCTAATCATCAACTATGAAAACTAAAGTATTCCCATAGAAAGCTAATTTCTATTATGCTTATTAAGGATTTAAAAGCTCAGGATATCCAGCTTTCTAGGAACCTTTTAAGGAAGTAGAAGTCTTCAATGTACAAATTACTGGCTAAACCATCTCCATGGAGAACATATTGAAATCCATACTCATTCTTCAAGATCACCCCAAGTAGAATGTACCCCTGCACGTTTCAGCAGGATAATATGGATTCTGTGTAAGAATCTCACTGTTAGCATAAATCACACTAGACTTTGAGCAGCCTCTCCCTCCCTTCACCTCAGCTTTTCCTGAGATGCAGAATAGTAGTCATCACTGTCACCATTATCAACAGCATCATCCTCACTAAGATAGTGGTGAAAGTCTTTCTTCACAGGAAAAAAAAAAAAAAAAGGCAAAGCAATATATGATCATTAATCAGAAATTTCAAAGCTGGGATACCACTAATATTCAAAAAGTACAAATGCTATAAATCTTCCTAAGTAGGCCTCCTGGAGACCAACCTACATTTGTTTCACATTAAGATACCCGAAGAACTCCTCCTGGCTCAGCAGCCAGCGGGAGCTTTCCCTACACCACTCTTAGAAGAAATCAAAAGATTTGGACCCTCTACTTTTGACATTAAAGTTGGGTTACATGGATTAGTTTGTAGTCTCTGCAGATTCAAGAGATTCTTTTATATAAAAGGATAAGCTCAGCTAAAAAGAAATTTAAAAAACAGAACAAAAGCCCTAATGGATATCAAAACAATATATGGATTTATCTGATTTATCTTTTCTGAACTGGAATGTTATCAAGGAGCATACTAATATCAGAGAACCAAAAGGAATTAAAATAAAATCAAGATGGGTGTTTACATACTTTTGTTTACCTATCTTAAAACCTCCTCACTCTATTTCTGAATCTTAATGCCAACAAAGGTAAGAGCTGTGCTCAACAGTAACATCATGTGGCGTTAATTCTACCATGGGTAAAAGTATAAACGAAACAAGGAAATTTGGGGATCTCAAAATTGAATTTACAAATATTGGATGTAACAGATCAAATGTATTTCTATGCAATCTAATGATCTAATAGATAACAACAGCAAAAATGAAACACGTTTTCTTTAGATTTTAAAGGGAAAAAAATGCTCTGTGCCCCCACTACACTTGGACTGTAAGAAAAACCAAGCAGTGCAACTTTCAAAAATTTTTTCCAGTGTCCTCTTCTTTTGTTGCTGTTGTGGTGTTTTTTTTCCTCTCAGTTTCCAAACACAGGTCCATTATCATAAGTGCTGGTCAATGTCCTTCATTTGGCGAATAGGAACTTCACCTTAACAGGTGATTTGTCCACCAGATTGTGGGAAAACCAAAACCAAATCCTTGTTAAAGTAGTCTGCTGGCTGGGCTGCTCTCGGGGGCGATCCCTGAGAAGCAGCACTGAGGAGATCCACACAGCTTCTGTGCCCTACGACTCCTGAGCTTGGGCCACTTCTTGACCTGTTCTCCTGAGATTGCCCTTAACCTTCACAAACTCCGGAGCGTTTTCTTGCTCTTCTTGTAACTTCTGCTTCTCGAGTTCAACCTAAATGAAATTCAGAAACAGGAAAATTATTTCTATGTGGAGATGCTTTTCATAACACTCCTCTTTCCAAAGTTCTTAATGATTTCATTTCCCAGTGTAAAAAGATTCTCTCCTGGTCTCTACATTAAATATGCGTGAATGCAGGTATGTGTGTTTATGTTCTGGGGTGATTCTGCCCAGGTGCAGCAGTCTGTTGGTGGCTACTATAAGCAATACTAAGAGATGACAACCAGAACCTAAAGATCAAGACTAAAAAACAAGACCCTGAGATCAACACTAAGTTGTCCTGGAGTCTTAGTGAAGGTGAAGATTACTCAACCCCTTGAGTTTCCAACACTACAATTCGGTGATATTCCCAGTTGGGTTTGCCTCCTGAATCTTTTCGAGGTCCAAAATATAACTCTTCCATCTACCTTGAATGTATTGTAGCCTGTGTGCTAACACTTTGTCTCATATTTTCCTTTAATGGTACAAATATTTACATCTCGCTCTGGAAAATTCTACTTGCTCCAACATCCTCATTTCACAGGACAAAAAAGACAACTTTTGAGATAAATGAGAAAGAAGACAAATACTCTAAGATATCTCCTTTTCGTGGAGTCAAAAATCATCAAACTCACAAAAGTAGATAGTAGAACAGTGGCTACTATGGGCTGGGGGGCTGAGGGGCTGGGGGGCAGGGGAAAGGCGAGTCACTCTTTAAGCCACAATTAGTAAATAAATAAGACCTGGAGACTTAATATACAGGTCAGTGATTACAGACAACAAAACTGTATGATAAATACTAAATTTACTAAGAGCCTAGATTTTAATAGTTCCCAACAATAGAAGACATGATAATTATGTGATGAAATAGTGGTGTTTGCTAATGCTATACTGGTAATCTCACTGCAATATGAATGTATCAAATCAACATGCTGCACATCTTAAACTTGCAGTGTTTTATGTGTCTCATATATCTCAACTTAAAAAAAAAGACAACTTTCATGCCAATCACCCCTACCTGCTCCAACTTCTGCTGCCGTTTTAATAGTTCTATTTCCAAGTCAGATTTCTTCTTTTGTGCTTCTTCTTCCTTCTGCTTTATTACTTGATCTCGTTTTCTCTTTTCCATCACCTTCTGCAGTTCTGGCTTATTCTGAGGGGCCAGACCCCTGCAAAAGAGCATTAACAAAAATAAATTAATCTAATGGACATATTTCTTGTGAAAGATTAAAGCTTCAGCCACAGAAAAGGTGTCTACTGGTCCACACTGGCGGTCTCAGAAATTCATGAACATTAAGAGAAAAAGCAAAAGCTATTTCCAAGAGTCAGCAAGATCCATTCATTCAATAAAAATATAGTGAGCACCTACTGTGTGCCAGGCTATATAAAAAAGGTAAGTAAGGGCAGGATGGGGTGGGGAAGGCTGGGAACACCATGAGTGTCGTGAGCACCCAGGATGGAGATGAAGATGCCCAGAACAGGAGATGCTTCCACCTGGAATTCTAGAGAAAGTTTTCCAAGATCGAGTACCTGATCTCATGTGTGTACTAACTGTTGCACAGGAGAAGGTTAGTACAGAAATTTAAACAGCAAAATGCCCCTAGACTCATCTTTAAGTTTTTAGATTTCAAACAGTTTTTGTATATCCAGAGGCACATCCAAGCTTTCATCATTTCCAGATGCACGACCATGGGGAACCCTGATCCCCAACTCTCAATCCAGTGCTGCTACAGCTAAACCTTTTCAGAGGTGCAATTACTATTGACGATGCACGAAGTCAGGGGTAAGGGAAGTTCTATATTCCTGAGAGATAAATTAGGATGCCCTCTTCAAGTGGGAGGAAACAAAACCAAAAGACCATCTCCTCGCCACTCTCCACCTACAACGTCTGCAGCAAGGGATAGATATTCATTAGCTTCTCCTCACACGGGATCTCTTCAAGCTTAGCTGTTAACTGGGACTCTTGTCTCCATTTCCTCTGCCACTCCCTTTAGACACACCAAGCTTTCCAAGGGACCTGCCTGGTAGCCTACCTTCCTGCTCATTCTCTTCCTTCTTTGGTTGCTTCAGCCAGCCTACATTAGTCATTAAGTAATCTCACCTTGATTTTAAAATTTGCAACGAGATGTAAGGTGAAAATGAAACAAGAGCAGGTAGTACCTGAAATACCAATTTCAGACAGCACAGGGTGTGAGTGATAGTTAATCTTCACATTCTCACATGTGTGCGTGCACACACACCTGAGTAACTGATAACTTAAGCTTTCTGGGTTGTAAGGAATGGGAACAGGCATTGCTGAGCCAAGCCAGGCATGAGGTGGGCCCGTGCACCTTCCCCGCACTCTCTGCCCTTGCTGATGACTGCCCCTCTGGAGGTCAGGGCTCCCGATCAACAAGGAATCATTTGAGTAACTGCCCAAATCAAATCATTTCCAAATTGTGTGCTCTGGTATGCAACATATGAATCTCAACACACTGGTTTCAATATCTGCCAAGTTCATACTATCACATCTAAAAACTAATCCTCAATTTCACACTTATTTATCCAGCTATAATTTTTTAAATACTGGCATCTCTCCTCTCTACATAGTTTAAATCACAATAAATAATCTTTCAAGGTTGTTGTTTACAGAGGAAAAAATAAGTATATTCCATCCGTGAAGATGAAGGACCCATTGTCAAAACAACTTAGGTCTCTACTTTCCCAATTTTCATTAGCGGAACTTTCAGGAAGAAAGGAAATAGTAAATTAAGTCAAATTTCCAAGTGAAACAAAGCAAGCAGGTTACCTAGCGATTTAATTATGTTTTGTTTCAGTTTTTAAGTTCACTTGAAAGGGACAGAACTATATACAGACTAGTCTAGAAATTCAATTTTTAATTGGCACAATAGAAGCAGCTTTGCTTACAATAAGAGGTGCCATTTACCACAGGAAAACTTGTAAATAATCTTAGTAAAGAACCATTAAAAATTCCTTGACTATTAAAAAGATTCAGTATGACACTACAGGCGGAATTAGGGATTTATATTTTAGTATTAAGAATTTAGCTATCTGCATAATTTAAATTTCAAACATTTTTCTTTCCCTATATTTCACTGGCAAAATTAATTTCCACTGTTATTAAAGTCTCCTGGATTATGCAGAAGTTACTGAACAAACTCTGATGTATGATACATTAAGCTGACATTCTATTGCAACATATGAATGGGCTTACCTCATATAGAACATTCAATTTCTGTTCAAAGATTTTACATAATGGTAGTAATAAGATAAAATATTTAGCAACAGAAAACTCAGGAAAATGGTGATTCTATGACAAATGTTCTGCAATTACAGTAGTCAAGAAATCATACAAATTTAGTTCATATTTTATCAGAGCAAATCATTTAGCTTCATGTGTGGAATGGAAAGTCAAGCACTGCCCATTTGATTCTGAGTCTAAAACTAGATTAAACTGCACAGACTAGGGTTGCCAGACAGGAATGAGCTTCTCCTAATATCTGTGTGACAACAGTTAGCTCTCTCTTTGGTCAATTCTGACACAAGTAATTAACAAGTACTTCTAATCCTTCCTGACTGAGGGATGCTCCAGTCCTGGGGGCTTTATGCCAATCAAGATCAACTGTTGGGCCTCCCCTGGTGGTGCAGTGGTTGAGTGCTGGGCTGCGAAGCTGCTGCAGCCTCTGCAGTGCCGGTTCGATCCCCAGCCGCTGGCGAGGGTCCCACATGGTGAGCAGACCTCTCCTGCCGCGCCCACTGCTCCCCTCAGCAGTGTACTTCGGTCCTTCTGCCTGTTCTGCTCCGCGCTCTGGCTCTGGTGAATTCTCTCACCCTCCCGCGCTTCTGACTGTACCCAGTGCTTGTATAAATATATAAATCTTTAAAAAAAAAAAAAAAGATCAACTGTTATACCTGGGTCTGCTTGCTGTAACTACTATAATGGGCCAAGCCAATAATTTAAATCATGAAATTAATAAGTGATCATTGCAAAAAAAATAAGTGGGGTAGTGCATGTATATTTGTAAAATAAAAAGTGAAAGTGCATCTAAGCCCTCTGAGAAACGAATCATGGGAGCACCACGTAAGTTGTATTCTGTGTATTTCAGGTGGCCCTGAAAATAGTACAAGGTAGAGGCCCTGGCCCCATGGACTCCTTCCCACCCCTGCAGTCAGAGAGAGTTAACAGCATGGTCTGCGCTCTTCCAGACATCCAGTGCCTTCACAAACAGTTCTACCTCATTCTTCCCAACATCTGCACAAGACTTCACACCAGAGCGCCACTCCACCGCTAGACACAGGTGATGTCCAAATGCTCCCTATATAAATCATGGAGGCAATGTACGTCCTTGTACATTTACACCTGTACTCTCTTAGGAGCATTTCTGTCAGCCTGAAGTATAGAAGAGGAGTGGCAGGCTCAGCATCGGCACATTTTATATTTTCATGTGCACTGACAAACTCCCTTCCAAAAAGGCTGAAAGAATTTACATTTCCACCACCAGTGATGAAATGTGCAGACAACTTTAAAGGTAGGTTTCACATTTTACATATACCACGGAGGATATTCAGGACAGACCAGAAGGGTCCACCTTTACTCCACCTCACCTCAACTCCAGGTACACTTAAACCCTCAAAAGCCAAATTGCCTGCTCACCTGGGAAAGCAGGAAGCCAGAGGCAAGGGCTCCCTCAAACTCTAATGGGACATGCTTGCCAGCCCAATTGGCCAAACACGTCCTGATCAAACATTTTTGCCTCAGGGTTGAAGGAGGAAGGCTGCATTAGACTTCAGTGCTTTTTTTTTTTTTTTTTTTTTAATCTTAGATCTGGTTTGGTGTGCTTTCCACGTTTCTTTCTGGTTCAATCATTTCTGCCTTCATGAATTCAAATGCAAATACATTTATCTTAACTTCCTGTATTTTTTTCCATGTTGTACAGCAACAAATGTCCATTGTCGAACTATTTGTCTAGCAAAGCATGCAAAAAGAAAATCAACTAAAAACATAGAAAACTAGAAACCACTTATTGAAATGTACAAGCCAACGAACAATTTTAGGGATGTGTTTAGCTGAGTGCTCTATACTTGTACCAAAAGTATTCTACTTAAAGAAAACAGACTTTTCATAAAAGTCTGTTCTCATTATATTGGAAATATTAATTTTTTCAGATCTCTTTCCATTACAAAAAAATGCCATTTGAAATCTGCCTTTTCATGCCATTGGGGAGACCCATAGAACCTGAGAATTTTCCAGAGGGTCTTAATAATTAGTTCTAGTGGCCAACTGTGACTGGGGCAAAATTTAAAGATTTTTAACCTGAAACTTAGCTGGATTCAAAGAAAATGATATAGCAGAAAGAGTGCAGGTTTTTGAAAGACTGCAGGTTTCAGAGCTCAAATACCAGCAAGTATTTATTCTCCTGGGGAGTGACTTTGCTTTTATCTTACGACCTCTAAAAGTAACTCAAAAAACTCCTGAACTCCTAGGTCTTTGAGCCAAATTTGTGCTATATAAGGAGAAAGCACAAAGCTCCCCAACAGTTTGTTTTGTGTTGATTTCATCTCTCTCCCTCTCACTCTCAAGAAAGAGCATTGGAAAAAGATTCAGGTACATAAGTATAACATTTTACTGCTGAGTTTCTCTCACTCATGTGTCAAAATGAGATGATCCCAACACACATTGGGTTAGTGGAAAGATCACTGGGTAACTGATATTTATACATGTCATTATTTAATTTTTATGAGAAAGTTATTTTTATCTTCCACTTTATAGATGAAGAAACAGGTCTCACAATCCTGTCCAAGACCATAAAGTTGCATAAGTGAAATGGCAAGCCAGGACTCATTCAGCCCTTTCTCTCTGACCCCGAAGCCCCTCGTCCTTCCTGTTGGCTCATGTCAGAATATGAGCATCTCCCAAGTGAGCTGGGCTGGGTCTTCCTAAAGAGGCAACTTCTTAAAGAGGTAAAGAAAGCAGGGACTGAAAGTGAAAATCAAAATCAACAAACAACTATGAACCAGAGACACTCTATGGGGGGTGGGGGCGGGGAGGGGAGGGATTGGGGTCAAAATAAGGGGGTTGCAATTGTATGGGGAATATAAAAATAAAATGTATTTTAAAAATAAATAAATAAAATAAAATTAAAAAATAAAGCAGGGGCCATAGAAAGGCAGATTGACGGGGGGGGGGTGGCGGGGTCCATTTTCACAGAATATTTCTATTCTAGGAAATCTGCAAGCAGAGTCAATTGCACCAATCTATATGTTTCACAGAGACCACTAAATAACTTTCTGTGGAATAACTAACTGATTAACCTGTAATTCAGAGAACACTTAGCCTGCCAATTTGGGTTTTGCCTTGCCCCTTCTCTGACTTGGAACCTTTTAATAGACTTATTTTTTTTAAAGGAGCTGGAATGCTTAATGATTAATTAAACCCCCTACTCCCATTCTGCAGATAAAAGGACTGAGGTTCAAGAGATAATCAGGAAACCATTTAGAGTGGAGACAAAATGGAAAACCATTTGTAGTGGCAACTGCTACTCTCCTTGGGTGTATCAAACTTTCAATCTCTCCACTGCATGTAGACAGGGTTGCCCAAGCAGGAGCACCTCCAAATTCTATGGCCTATTCAGGAATAAATATAGTCTCCTGTTGGGCATGATATGACAAATCCATAGTTTCCCCCCCTCCTTATGTTACAAAAACAGGTTGAAGCCAAGTACTTATATTTAAAAAGGCTCAAATTTGCATTCAAATTAATAAGGATTAATCCTTATTAATACATTCATGTGTGCTGGGGATTAAAGGGAGTAGTCACCCCTATGATATGGAACCAGAGATGTATTTACAAAGATTCCTGGGGTGGGATTATGAGTTGTGGCGGGAGTATACTCAGGAGGAGAACTACCATAAAAACATTTCCTCCATTATATATATATATATATATATATATATATATATATACACACACACACACACACACACATACATACATACATATATATGTATATATATATATGTTTAAATATTTAGTTAGGCCTTCCCTCCAGAGATTAACTCTAATGCTTAGCTTGGTCTACCTATCTTTCAGTTTAATGGGTTCAGCAAAGAATGTGTGGGTGAAGGATCTGTAGTTCCACAATTCAGATTGAGAATTCCATTCTGACCATCAGAAAATAGTTCCAAACACAGTTTGAAAGATCTTAAATAAATAAAGTCACCACATGACCTAATAAACAGAGTAACTTTGTACCCTCAGCTTTCTCGGTCAACTGGTCCTGACCAGTACAACATCCAAAATTGTTTATGGCACAAATGGTGCTAACGAAAGATAGAAGGCAAAGGTTTTGCTTCCCTCCAAAAATAATCAGTAATAAACAGCGCAATAATGATTTAAAATGCCACTTAAAAATAAGACACACAGAAGAGAAGGTTCTTATCTGTTAAGTCTGATGTAATTCTAGTGTTTTCTTTGCCACTCACAAATGCTAACATGGGCAAGATTTATGTCTGATTCCACATTCCCCAACATAAAAAGGAAATAAAGAATTTTTATAAATCTAGGAAAGAAGGTATTCCTCTTCTGCTTTAAATCTTTTATCCTTAATCGAGCCCCTTCCATCAAAATCCTATAATATATGTCCATCTGAGAAGGGACATGGAGCTATAAGTTTTGAACAACTTGGGGGTAGCTACACCTGCAGATCTTTTCTTATGGAGGGGTGTCCTGGCTCAGGGATGCCAGAAGGAATCAGGAAGACTGGAATATGATCAAGACATGAAAAAGTCTTTGCAGTCCTTGTAAACATAATTAAAACGAAATCTATCAGTACCTTTAAACTCCCCAAGAAAACCTGCGCAAGAAAGCATCTTACCTTTTTTGATTCATCATAAGTTCTCTGTGAAGATCTTGATGGTTCCGGGATGTTTTGACAGGATTGACTAGTTTCTGGGGCCTAATTAGTTCAGGATTATCATCTTCTATATAGTCTGGCTCAGCCATGATCCTTCTTGAGATGAGGTATGTGTCCTTAAGGTCAGCCTCCGCTGTGCTGCCTGAAAGAGAGAGATGAGACTTGGCTCAGAGAGAGCTGTGCCTGGACAGAAGCGGGGACCCTCCTTGGCCCACTTCACTGCTTCATGGAAAACTCTTCTAATGCTCTACGGAAGTCACTAGGGGAGTGAAGGAGCAAGAATAGCCATGTTGCTCTGCACTGCCTGTGACGAAAGCAAAGGCATCCCCAAACCAAATGCAGTTTTGAGTTTCAGTTCACACAGGCCATTTCCCACCATGGCCAGAAACCAAATGAACCCACTAGGACATGGCTTCCTTCAGCTGTAACAGGTACTTGGTGGGTACTCGGTGGGTACTGCGACCACAAGGCTGCATCAGCGAGAGGCGTGCAGAGCACAGAGGCAGGTGGGGCTCCCCCCACTGCCTGGAGGCTTCATCCTATTCACAGCCTCTCAAGTCTTTCTTCAAAAGTCACCTCCTCAGAGGTCAGACTTTTTGGCGACCCCACATTAACCTGCAATCCCCTCCTGACATCACACACACAGAGGTCCATCTGGCAGGCATTTGATCACGACAGACACCTATGCACATCTGGGGTGCTGACCATGTCCCTGCTTCCCTACCCCCAAAGTAAACCTGGCAAGTGTTTTGAGATAATGAACATGTCATTTTATGCTTTCCTGCCCCTACATGATAACTTTATTTTCCAAACCAAAAATCACATGAGGGTCCTGGCAAAGCAGAGTAGTTGACATTGAGCCTTGCCTACAAAGTCCAGAGTACATGATTACTAATTTCCTATCTGGTCTATGCCCATAGATGGAACGGAAATCTGCGACGTGTAGGGATGGAAAGAGAGTCAATCAGAGCACACCTAGTACTGCTGCCTCGCCCCACCTTTCCAAGGAAGTGGAGAGGTCGGTCATGGGTCCTGTCCCCTCAGAGCCCTGCAGCAGTGCTGACGTCCAGTCACAAAAGCATCACAGGATAACCTCTGTTTTCTGTCTATTTATTCTATGCAAGAGCTAGAACCCCTTCTTTTCCAGTTTTAACTCCCAGGTCTAGTAAAGTGCCTGGCACGCGGCAAAAGCCAAAGAAATATAGAACTAAATCAAACCTGTACTAAACAGAAAAGTTGGAAAGCTTTTCCATGAATGAGCTCCTTGATAGAAGACAGGCTCCATCTTTATCTCTGACCATGCATCCATCCCCTGAGCACACATCTAAATGGACATGTACTTGTGTTTACACATAGGGGCAGGACTGAGGGAAGAGCACAGGACCCAGGCATAAGGCTTGAGGGGTGAACACTGGAAAAGAGTCAAGCCGTATTTGCACTTAAAATTTAAAAAAAACAGAAAACCAAAAGCAAGTCTGGTGGTAGTCAATAAAAGCAAGAGTTGGCTCCAAAGTCATCAGGGATCTAGACCGAAAGGCCCAGCAAGTGCATGCATGCTAACGTGTCCACACTGGCTGACAACCACCAGTGCTGCAAGCCCAGTGCTGCAGGTACCTGGGCACCTCAAATCCCAGCAACATCCCTATGAACAAAAGAACTAGATCTTCACTTTAAAGATAATAAAATGAAGGCAAAAAATGAAATAACCCATCTATGTTAATATTGCCAGTAGTGTAATGTGAAACCAAAATGAATGTTCTTTGATCTCAAAACCCATGTGTTGTCTACTGAATAATGCCTGACATTTTATTGCAAAATCTTTTGGAAATTAATGTAAAAGTAAAGAGCATTAGAAATCCAATGACCACATCAATAAAATAGAAAAACCATATATTAATAATTTGTTTATGTATTTTAGGTATAACTGCATGACTAAGGCTCAAAATTACCAAGTGACTACATATATAACTATACCAAACATTCCTTAAATATAACATACATACATATAACTCCTACCTGCATTGATCTTTTAAATAAAAATGCCTGCAACCTTCCCCAAATGGAGAATTACAAACCTTGCACATGCTGAGTCAGCGAACCCATGACAGCCACCCTGACTTGTGCTACAGCTGCCCCTTGGTCAAAACTGTACAAGCACCATGCAAACGGCTCAGTCTGTCTTTAAAACCCAAGGGAAGTTTCATTCTAGTTAATCAGTAGCCAAGAAGCCAACATGCTACCATAAAAGGATATTTCTCTGCCCTAAACATGGACCTCTCCATGACACCTAATCAAAACAGATTATCACCTCCTAAGGTCAATATTAAGTTGGGGAGGGTGGGTCTAGAGGCTATGTGGGAGAAGAAAATGCAGGCTAGAGAGAGCAACCTATACAAAGGCCCTAAGGCAGGAGTGTAGTGGGTGTTCACAAGGAACAGCAAACAGGCAGCGTGTTTATAGGAGAGTGACTGGCAGTGAAGACAGAAAGGTGTAGGGGCCAGAGAAGTGGGGAACCTGAAGGCCATTGTAAGAATTCTGGGGCATACTGGGGAGTCAATCAGGGTTTTAGAAAAAGATGAGACAAGATCTGATTCAAGATTTTAAAAGATCACTTTAGCTACTGTGAGATAACAGAGAAAATAGAGAGGCGGTATATACATACACATACATATGTACACAGGTCTCTGTCCCCAGTTCCTGACACCGAGCTCCCCCAAATCCTTGTAACTAGGACCATGTTTTGTTCTAATATGGTGACTCTGGGTGGGCTCCTGAGGGGGTGGGGGGATCTGGTCACCAGCAAGACCAAGTTATGATTAGACACTTGGAATTTTAGCTTAGTCCTCCATCTTCCAGAGAGGAGAGGGGGCTGGAAATGGAGTTAATAATTGACTTGCTTATAAGAGTTCAACATAAACCAAATAATGTGGGGTTCCAGGAGTTTCCATACCCCATTATGGGGAAGGTGACTCACCTCAACTCAGGAGCTCCTGTGTCTGGGCCCCTACCAGACCTTGCTCTCTACATCTCTATCTGGTTGTTCATCTGCACTCTTAATCATATCCTTTAATAAACTGGTAATCTCAAGTGCTCCCCTGAATTCTGGCAGCAGAATTCAAATGAATTGAAGCTAAGGAGGGATTGGTGGAGTCTCTGAATCTGTAGGAAGTTTGTCAGAAGCAACCTGGACTTTCAACTGGCTTCTGAAGTGTTTGGGTGTGTGTATAGGGAGGCAGTGCAGTCTGTGGGGCTGAGCCCTTATCTCCACGTAGAGAGTGACAGCACTGAGTTGGTAGGATACAGAGAATTGCCTGGTGAGAGGAAAATTACGCATTTAGGAACCATAAGTGTCAGAAGTGAAGTGTTCTCTATGAAGTCACAGGAGAACACAGGGCGGAAACACTGAGTAGGGAAAACTGGGTTTTTCCCTACACTGGGAGATAAAAAAATACAAGTCTTTCCTTTATGGCCACCTTAGAATAGGTTTATGATGGCAAGGAAAGACTCACTGTCCCAGTAACTCAGGTGAAAGATGGTTGCGACCCGGACGGCAGCACCACAGGGGGGAGGGACAGATGGATTAGGATGTATTTTGAAGGCAAAGCCTCTAGCATTTCCTGAAAGACTGAACACCAGGTGTGGAAAGACAGAGGATCCGAGCATGACTCTTAGGTTTCTCTGGACACTAGGCTTGTCACAGTAGGGAGGCTGTGAGCAGAGATCAGGAGGTCTGCTGCAACCTCGCGTTTCTCCTGAGCTCCTGAGCTGTGCTGATGGCTGATGAAGGATCTGGTATCTGGACTGCAGCTACTTCTCAGGGACTGTCCACCCTGGAGCCACAGCCAATACGTGCCAAAAAACATCCAAGTGATCTGTTCAACTTCCTTCCCACTGCCAGCACTCTGTCTTAGAGAACTCTTCCATCCCACAGACCCATCCCATTGTTTCCTTATCACCACAGTCCCTTCCCTGCAGCAGCACTGCTGATCCTCTTCCTACCCCAACCCTGAGCTGTCGCAAGCCAAATCTCACTTATCCCTTCCTATGAGATAAATGTCAAATCTTCCAAGAAGGCTTCCCTAATTCCCCAGAGTGGCAATTAAACTCTCTGACCTCTGAACAACTGCAGAATTTTCCTTGTTCCCCCTTTCTACCACTTAACAAAAACCATGGGTCAGTTTCAAATTAAAACATATTACTGCCTCCTATATTCAGTCCAAGTGAATACCTTGCATTACAGCACCACGTGTATACTTCCTATCTCTTCCCTGCAAAGACCATATCTGGTTGACATGCACATTCCTCAGACCCTTTTGATGAAGTAGCCGACTGCGGCTTACTACCAGCAGAGGGAGCCCCTGAGCTACTTGGCGTCCACAGAAACAAAGTGCAGCAAAGCTAAGAGGCCTCACTGGCATGAAGTAATCCAGAAACTTGACAAAAAGGTAAGACAAAAACATCTGGATATATATAAAGGCACTTTATGAGGGGCTATTACACAAGAAACATTCTTCTGACATAAACATGAAGACATTCTTGTCATGTTCACTCTTCTAGGCAAGTAACTGATTGCTAAAGTAATTTTTCTAAAGTATCAAGTTTAGAAGGAAAATAGAGTAAACTCAGTACAGGAGATTTAAAGCTAGCTTGAGTTCTTGGACAAAACTTAACTTCTCTGGCCCTCTGTTCTCCCATTAAAATGAGTGTTGTAAGCGCTGATGGAAATGTGGATGTAAGTACCCTGAATAATTCCTGGCATGTCCATGAGAATGCATTAAGTGGAACTATTAGTAGCCAAATTATGTGACCAAAAGCACTGCACATTTTTTTTACAGGTCTGGGAAATTTCACACAAAACTCCACCTCCCTAAGTCCTGGTTTCTTCGAAAACAAAAGAGTTCAACTAAATGACCCACAGATCTTCTCACTGGGTAACATTCAACAGTTCTAAGAACCATTCATGTTGAGATAATTAAGAACCTTCTGAAAAGTGCAAGAGCTATCACACCTTTAAGGTGCTACACAGAGTTCTCAACAGGTCCTGTCAGAGTTAGGGATATAGCAAGACAGGTCTGATGGTGAGGGTCTTTATGCTATCTGAGGTGGGAGGGAATCAGTAAATGATTGTAAGCGAAACAGTAATAGAACTACATTTTACTCAGTCACAATAAACACTGAAAACCGCTACCTGGTGAGAATTTTGTCTGTAATTTCTATAAATCAGCAAATGGAAATCATTACTCAAAATCCACTGTTCCAGAGAATAAGAAAATTCCAACCTTATAAATGGATTTTGGAGTCTTGTTTTTCATATTTTCCTTTTCAAAGGTTCATTCTGGGCCCAGCTCTCTGCTAATCCCAGGCATTTTGTGTTAATTGCTTTCCAGAGGTGAACAGACATTTCCACAGAAAATTTCACAACCAGACTAATAAACATTTATTGCATCTGAGTTTCTCCATCACACTATTTGAATCCAATAGTTCATCTGCTTATTCCTAAGGATAAAATTTAAAGCCCAGTCCCATAAGGTCTAAAAATCGGAATTTTGAGATTATACTAAATTTCATGTCTACCTAAATATTTTAAATCCAATTCTACCTAGAAGCACTAATAACTAAATCTTTTTGAAAACAATACCTGAGATACAATGATTTGTATAGCTTACAAGTATACTATTAACAATCAAAGCTAAACAATTAAATTTTTTAACAGTTACAACTATTTCTGGAAAAAAGGCTCTCCTCTGGCTCACCCAGGCTTCCTGCAGGGAAGGGTGGCTGTGGGAGAAAGGTCAGAGGAGGGAGTGGGTTAAGACAGGAATCTCTCCCAAATGACAAAGGTTTTCACTGACTTGCCTGGTGAACCTAAAAATTCAGCTGTGAACTAGTAGCCAGCGACACTACCTGGTACCCAGGAGACAAGAAACAGGGAACCTTTGGGACCACAAACTAAGATTCAAAATGAGATCCGACCAGAGCAATCTTCATAATCACAGAAATGTTATTTTTCTACTTTCTCCAGTCCCACGACTGCTAGAACTTCCAACTCATTAAATTGGCTGCAAATATACTGCAGTACAAATGCCAAATGGCGAAGCTCTTGGGAAAACACCAAAATCATTTTCTCATCAGTTTTTTCCATCCCCCCAAAATGTATTTTTTTTAAAAGGCACATGTTTTATATTTAGAAGATGGAAAAGGAGGAGGGAGAGACCAACAAAGGCAAGGCAGAACACACGCCAATCTCCAAGATAAACTGGTCTGGGTGAAGCGGGGTCCACCACTAGGTGGCGATGGCTCCACAAATAACTAGGTGTACATTTTCATAGTGAGGACCAGGACAAGAGCAGGGATGTCTCACCCTGACCATCAGCACAGTTACTGCAAGTACAATGAAAGCATCAGGCCAGGAGAAGACCCCATCATGGAGTCACTTGGTCTCTGCCCTGCACATTGGGGCTTCTCTCCATCCCTGAGATAGGAGTTTTATTCCCTATTGTCTCCCCCAAAAAGCTGAGAAAACTTTAAGAACACAGGCTCCAGATCACGCTGGTGGATCAAAACTCTCATTTACTGTCTGACTTTGGGATACTTTCCTCACCAGTTTAAAAAAAAAGAAGGAATGGCAGATTATCTCATAGGGCTGTTATGAAGAGTAAATGAGAAATGTATACCAAATGCAGTGCCTGGAAATAGTATACCTTCAGTAACCATTACCCACTGTTAGTGCTGTCATTAGTAACAAAAATTAGTAATAATAACATTGTTACTGCTGCCCATGGTTACACAACTACTGAAGGGTAGGACCAGGGTTTGAACTTGGGCCTATCTGATTTCAAGGGACACTCTTAAGCATTCCACTCTTCTGGACTGGGAAACTAAAGGAAGAACTGGGTTCACTTTAAGAGAATGTTTTCCTCTAGCTCCCAAAAGATTGAAGAAGTTTTCCACCATCATAGCTTTATAATCCCAAGCAGAAAACATTTTGCAAAAGATGACATTCAAGTAGAACTAGCAGACAGGACAGAGACATTTTATTTAAAACATAAGAATGTTTTAAGAATGTTATAAGAATGCCCACAGCAGTTTATTCATAATAGGCAAAAATAACTGGATGCAATCCAAATGTCCATCATCAGTAGATGGATGGCTAAACAGTGCTACACTGATACAATGCAAAACAGCAACAACAACAAATGGACAACAACAGCAAGAAAACAGTGGGCTAAATTTCACAAATATATAGTTGAACAAAAGAAGTCAGACATACAAGTTCATATGGGGTGATTCCAACGCTCAATGCAGAAAAACAAGGCAAAACCAATTTCTGGTGTTTGATATCAGCATAAAGGTTACCTTAGGGGTAGGCAGTGAGTGGGGCAAAGGATAAAGAGGGTTTCTGAGTGCTGGTTATGTTGTTTCCTGATACAGATTCAAGTTCCACGGGTGTGTTCACTCTGAAAATTCTATCGGTTTACTTTTTGGCTCATGTCCTCTGTATGTATATCACAATAAATACAGTACATATTTAATAGCTATGAAAATTGCCATCTAGAGATCATCTGATTACTGCTGCACTACTAGAATTTTATTATTTCATTCACTTTAAACCACATTCAGTACATGAGAAGTAAAACAGAATCAAGTGGGAAAGAGCACTGAGTTTGAAGATTACCCATCCTGGATTAGAATTCTGGTTATGTCACTTACCAGTTTCATGATTCTGCACAAATTACATAACCCAGGTCTTGATTTCCACAACTGTAAATCAGAGCTCACATTCCTACATTTTCAGTTTTTGTAAGCATTAAAAACTTATGGAACCCATCCATCATACCCCATTCCTGCCCATATGGCAGATACTCAATAAACAGGACAGTTAAATAGTCCCTCCCAAAATAATAAATTCATGAATCTAGCTCTCCATTAAAGTCCTGACAAAGTGAAAGCAGATGAGCATACACTATAAATATACCAATTTAGAGTAAGTTTAATGGATAAGCCCACTCTTTGGCCACTGCTTATTTTTCCAATTTAGATTTTGACAGGCAACAGAGAGGGACAGGGAGACAGAGCAAGAGTGGAGGAGAGAAAAGAAAATCCCTGAGAGCTAAGGCGAAGCACCGAGGAGCCTTCAGTCCGCACCTACCCATGCCTTGTAAACCCTGCTAATTTCCCAATCTCTGTGCTTGAGCTTTTTTATCTGAACAATTTAATGGCCACTTCTCCCAGATTTCTCACTAATCTGTTAAAAGTAACTATTGTGTGCACAGAGCAATAACACAGAGATGAGGGGACCACAAAAACATAACATTTCCTAGTTTAGCCTGATAAAAAGTTTAACTCTTCAAACATCAAGAGAATCTTACTAATGCTCACAATGTACTTAAGCATCCAATGCATGTGATGAAATCTGAACTAACAGCCCAGTGAGGGATAACTACAAAAAAGTCAAAACAGAAAGTAGGCAAGACCTTTTTAGATAGACATTTTGCACAACGTTGTAAAGTTTGGGCAGATAAGCAATGGGTGGAGGACAGCTAGCCAAAATGTGCTATAAAGCGTTGTAATCCTTTACTCTTTTGCATGTCAGTCTGTTGGCACCGTACACAATGTTTTACTGCTCCTTCATGTTTAAAATCAAGTTCCTCCTGTATTGGTATTTACATTCATGTCTAATAAAAACTAGTCAAACACACACAAGGGAGATTCACAGAATGAACAACTGGAGCAGAACCTTAGAGAACCTGTATGCCAAAGGGAGGCACCTGGGCCCTACTGGTGCACAATGAGGAGAAAGTGACGCTGTCAACAAATCAAAAGTTTGGGTTGTTTTCCATGGAAACCAGCAAATTTAATCCTGCCACTGAATTCCTTCTGCCTTCTAGCTCCCCAACGTCCAAAGCTTTGCTTTCAAAAGAGTTTGCTATATTATCCAATTATATTGCATGAAAGCCAAAGTAAAATTTTAAGAAAAGAAAAAGTTCTTGAATAATCTGGTTTGGCAGGGAAGTTGGATATTCAAACTATGTTGGAAAAGTTTGAGATCAAAATCATTGGGGGTATGAGGAAAAAAAAGCTCTACGTAGAAGAAAACTAACAGGAAATAAATTTAAATGTATTAAGTTGCTGCATTGGGAAAGGAAAAAATGGTTTAAGAGGTGAAAAACCATCCCCCAAGCGTCCTGAAACAGCTAAGCCTCTTGGCCCAACAGGCAGCTTGGTGATGGTGTCCCTCAAGTACCTAAACAAATCCTAGAACTTGAGATAAGACAAGAAATTCTGCACATTACCTCCCCTCCAGTTCCAAGGCACATCTTAGAAGTCCAGGTGGACTGCGGTACAGCCCAAATTCTGTGTGCAGTGAGTGATGGGCGGGAGACGTGCACCTCAGCACACATAGAAAAAGAGAAAGGATAGCCTGATGTTTGGCATCCTCTAGGGGTGGTAACAGTCCACACCACAGGACGACTGAGCCTGCTAGTCTTCTTGCGTCTGGATGCCCCAACCTACTAGGTTCTGCCTGAAATAGCACAGAAAGGTTTCTCAACCAAAGTAGCCCTTTGGGCTTATTCCCAAAAAAAAAAAATGGCTAGGCCCCAGAAACAATCTAGAGCTATTTCAACCTGGAAGGTCCTCAGCAAACATCCTCCTTACCAACTGCTATCTCCAGGGCTGACTGTGCCATGGGTCAATCAGATAAAAGGTGCTGTGCTCTGGCCCTCAAGGTCTGTTCACAAGGGCTGTGATCTGTGAGGCAGTCAAAGACAAAACCAGATCCCTAACAGAAACACATTATGCAAAACAAATTCCGTGCAACCAACATGGAGCCTATGCGGTATGATCCTATTTGCAAATTGTCTGTGTCTAGGAGTTACCTGAGTTATATTACACTATTTTATATTCACAAAATTCAAAATTCCTAGGGCTCCTGGATCCTTACGGTACAGTCATCTTAGTCTCTCCTTGGAATTCCAAGGCACTGTCCAAATCCTCCCCCATAGGAAAGCCAGCGCTTGGACAACCCCCTCCTGGTTCCGCGTCCACCTCTCTACCCAATCTCTTGGGTCAACAGTTCTCCAGAAATAGGACCCCAGCCCTATATTCTTTCTGCCTTGCCTTTAGAGAACCCACAGGCTTTGAGGCTCCCCCTGGCCCCACTATAGGAGATGGATCAGATTGTTGTCTGGTAGGAAATAAATATTAGTATAATGGTTTGCATAAATAGCTCCATGAAGTAATTAGTACTTCATTAATATGCAGCCCATTAATCTGTACAAAACCTCCAAGCAACTGAAATGCTGTCCAATTAACAAATTTGTTTAATAACAGATTGCCTTAAGCTCATTAGCCTTAAAAATTGTCTCAGACTGATAAATGACACTTATCTAACAACATTTGGTAATGTTGGTAGATGACCATTAAGAGGTTCAGAGTTTCTCTCCTACAAAAAAAGCGGCTTGATGAGGCCTGAAGTTCTGGGACCCCTTGTTTGACTGGGAGAAGTGTTCTATGGCCTAACAGTATCATCCACAGGAGAAGGCACAGTCTCTGCTCATAGTTTTCTAAAGGAAGTAAATATTTTCACATGTGTTTCTTTATTAAAGGAAAACTACTTTTCTGAATTGCACTAAGAAAACGACTATGTATAAATTCTAGAAAACAAAGGTTTGGCCCAAGAAGAGAACTACAGCTACCACAGGTCCCAGAATGCTTTGAAGCCTTTGCAGGACCTTACCGGACTGTGTGGACCAGAAGTGAAGCACACGTGGGGTTCCTGTGACTGAGGATGGGCGGCACCAGGGCTGAGCCACAGACCATGATCGCTCATGTCTTCTTTGCTCTCTACCATGCAAACACTTAGATTCTGCTCCTCCAGATTCTGCACTGCTCCTCCAGCACAAGGAAAGAAAAACCAGCCAATTCTATTCCAAGGCTGATTATCTGGTTTTAAAAACTTTTGAGGTGAAGTTTAATTGAAAGTAATAAATTATTTAACTTCCTTATCTGTAAAAAGAGAAGGCAGGAGCAGATGACCCTTGAGATCCCTGACTATTTGTAACATTCTGATAATAAAGGTGAGTTCCGCTTATCGTTGAGCTCCTGCATGGGGGCTGACAGCCAAAGGCTGAAGAGCTTTGGCTACATAGTTAGGGCCAGAGGGACATAGGGAGAGTGTGCCCCTCAAAATCCATACATAACCCATTCCTACTCACCCTTGTTTCCAAGAACCACTGGCTTCTTGTGAAATCAACACTAAGTAGGTTTTCTGGTAGTGATACACCAACCTTACTTTAAGTTCCCCCCCAAAAGAGTCTCGACTTCTCGGTCAGGCTTAGAGATGGAAATGGGGGCTGGGGGCTAGAGGGTAGGCAAAGTTTGATTAAACCAAATCTCCAAACCCAGGGGCTCCTATACACCCTAATCAACAAACACATACATCACAAATGATTAATAAAAATGAAGCACTACTTCTACTTATTATTCATTGCATAAAATCACCTATATCAAAAATGCCATAATTAAGTCCCAATCCTAAACTACGCTGGAATCAGACCACAGTTCAGCCCTAGTACTCATCCTCAGCTTCTCTGGGCACACCTTTTTCTTCTCCACAAATCCACACGTAACCTTGCCTGCTCTCACAAAAGCCCAAATATATGAGTTTCAGAAAGTTGATAAGTTTTTCCTCATTCCCTTACATTTAGAAAATCAGGGTCTACCCTCAGAGATTACTTATAAGACAAATTTCTGCTATTTTCTTTCTGAAAAAATTTGCTGGAAGTATGGAGCAAACACCTTGAACCTGGTAATTCCACTAATAAGAATTTACTCCAAGGAGATAATGAGAGATGTAGACAGAAATGTATGTATAACACCTCTGATTTATGAAAATGAAAAAATGGAAACCTACTTAAATATCTAATAATGGAATACAATGCAACTTAAAATTCATATTATTAGAATAAATAACAAAAGGGAAAATATTGACAAGGCATCAAATAGTTAAGATATCAGTTTCCAAAAGAGCATGTCCTTTTCTTTGTGTATCTGTGTGTGAGAAAACTATTCAAAGTATGTCCGAGAACAAGCTACATCAGTATCACCAGGGACCTTGTAAATACAAATGTTCCACCCAGAGCTACTGAATCAGAATCACTGTGGATGGGTCCATCAATCTCCATGTTTATAATGTTCACTATGTGCCAGACCACCTTTAAGGCAGATACTAAAACCCCATTGTACAGATGACAAAACTGAGGCCCAGAGAGGCTAGGCAACTTGTCTAGGTTACAAAGCTGGTAAACAGCAATCTCCATGCTCTTTTTTTTTTTTTTTTTTTAAATTTTCTAGAGGCATGTCTTGTCTTATTTATTTATTTATTTATTATTTGTTTGTTTGGTTTATACATGCACTGGGTACAGTCAGAAGCGCGGGAGGGTGAGAGAATCACCAGAGCCAGAGCGGGGAGCAGAGCAGGCAGAAGGACCGAAGGACACTGCTGAGGGGAGCAGCGGGCGGCAGGAGAGGTCTGCGCGCCATGTGGGACCCTCCTCTGGTGGCCGGGGAGCAGCCGGGGATCGAACCGGCGCCGCAGAGGCTGCGGGCAGCTTCGCAACCCAGCGCTCAACCGCTGCGCCACCGGGGAGGCCCATCCATGCTCTTAACCATTCAGCTCTGGTGCCCCTCCAGGTTCACTGACATATTTGGAAGTGTTCTGAGCTCGTTCTCCTGAATTGACCATTAGAGGCATCCCACCTACTATTCTGTCTTCTTCCTAGTATTTTAGCACTTCTATTGGGAGGCAGGCTGGCACTACCACTGACATACCTCATGGTGAAAACCTGTTGACACCTTTAAAGGTTATAAAAAGATATTTACATTTAAGTGCACATTAAATATCAGCTCACATTAGCAGAAACTTTAATGCCTACCAGTACCAGCACAAGCACACCAACTACACACGGTAGGCCCTTCTACTGCCAGCTAAAGTAAAGCTGCCAGTGATCCCACAATCACACTTTAGATACACCTGGTCTACATTCAAAATTTGCATGCACCACTTAAATTTTATATTACACTATTTTATATTCACTATTTTATATTCACAATAATCTTGCACAAAGTTCAAGATTAAGGTATCTTTGCAAACAGACATTACCAGGTTTTATTCCAAACTTCAAATACCTGAAAAGAAAGGTTTCCCTTGACACTTTTATAGTCTGTTATTTTCTAAGGAGGAAACACACCTCAGTCATTCATTCCAGGAAACTACACCAGGGATAGACTGGGAAGACAACGGACTTAGGCCTACTCACTCCTCAGAGGAAGAACACGACATAGACAAAAAAACTTAACAGCTGGACTAGCTTTCAAAGCCCTCAAATATTCCTTGTCTTCAAGAGCTAAATTTATGGAATTTTAAAGACAACATTAATATGTTTACATTATAGGTATTATCTGATAACAGCACTACATCTGCTTCTACAATCTGCCAAATTCCAGAAGAATACAAAGTCATTGTGATGATTTAAAAAAAAAAAAAATCGGGCTTCCCTGGTGGCGTAAGGGGTTAAGCACCACACTATGAAGCAATCCGCAGCCTCTGCAGCATGAGTTCGATCCCCGGCCTGCCACAGAGCTACCCACATGGCACAGCAGACCTCTCCTGTCTCACCCGCTGCTCCCCTCCACAGTGTCTTTCAGTCAGTCTGCTTGTTCTGTTCCCCACTCTGTCTCTGGTGGATCCTCTCACCCTCCACATCTCTGGCCTGTACCCAGCTCTTGTATGCATAAATAAATAAATCTTTAAAAAATAATCCTCTCAAGGTGGAAGAAAATTTCTCAATTGTCTTTTATTTTCACTTGAGATATTAGCAAGGCACAACAAGGGTGTCAAAAAACAGTGGTCGGTTAAGCACTAACGTGTTTTCTCTCCAGTTACCATTTCATCCTCTCCTATTAAAATCTTCTCTTCCTCAAGCATCGGTGTTCAGGATGGAATGTAAGTAACTGTTGGGAAAGTTCAAATCCACTCTAATGACAGCCTGACCCCAATACTGCCATGAGAACACAAAGAATGTTCACAAGGCGACACAGGAGCCCATACTCTGCCCACAAATAAAACCAGTCACCCTCTTTTCTTATGAACATGCGTGCTTGCCAATTCTCTGTAAATGACGAGCATAACCCCATTTTAATCTTCTGCCTCCTACGTAAACAGTGTTGGATACACAATCACCGATTATGCCTGCTTCCAAATCACATGCAACCCAGGTCCGGCCCCTTTCAATAGCCACACCTTCGTATCACCCTGCACAAGCACAAAGTCACCTCAGCCAAACCACCACGAGACTCCCAAGGTGCCCCTGGACTGTGTTTGTTCTGCAGCAGCAAGTTAAATGACCCGAACAAGTTCCTGGTAATAACAAGTTCCTGGTGGATGCTGGCCAAGGGGATTTAACATACTTTTGTCTTACTAAGTGACGAGCATTCTGGAGTAGAATAGAAAGGACCTCAGGTAAAAGGCCCCCTATATCCTGACCCATCACTCCTCTGGGTCTGTTTTCTTACTGGTAAAATGACAGCCAGCAGTTCTATCATTTTAAAACTTTTCACCTCTAATCGACTAGATTTCAACCATATTGTGTGTCAAATAAGTTTGTTTCTATGGAAGAACTTGCTCTGACTTCCAATCACTCCACTTACTCCTCACTTCTGAAACAGAACACAGTTAAGAGTTTGTCTGGAGAACTTCATTTTTCACTCTTAAAAAAAAAAAGAGAAAGAGATTCATGTCAGAAACAAAACAGCTACGATTATGTCTTTTTCTGTATAGTTAAAATGTTTCATAATTGTAAGAAGGGAAATTGGCTGCTATTTGATTTCTACTTTCACAGTGAAA
The DNA here is from genome assembly GCF_964194135.1 of Talpa europaea. NCBI lineage: Eukaryota > Metazoa > Chordata > Mammalia > Eulipotyphla > Talpidae > Talpa > Talpa europaea. The sequence goes on along the minus strand of NC_140082.1, from coordinate 28,449,988 downwards.
AGGGGGAGGACAGGGCATGTCTCCGCGTCTTTGGAGGATTGGCTCTAACTGAACCCCAGAGAGCGAGCAGCTATTTAGAGAACTCAGGTACTTTTAATTAAACTGTTTTCCCATTTAACTCCCTCCGGCTACCTCATAGGCTTTCTGTTAACAATAGTTAGTCTTGTTATGGAGGATACCAGAACCAAGGTAGGATTTAACCCAACAGCTGTCAGCAAGACCAGAACCAAGAGCATTGATTTGTGTATTTAAGTATTCACCATGCCCCTCCGATGTACATGTTGCAGATTAGGCCCGAAAGATCAAGAACAATCTAGAGAGGAGTGAGACAAGATCCCTGGTATCCAGAATTCAGTGAGCAGGCAAGACAAGTGCACACGATCAATACGGTGTGCTAGATACACCTTGAGGGTCGTCAGTACAGAGAGGCATCGGCGATGAGATCTTAAGACTGTACCCACTTGCAACTCCAGGAGGGAGGTTTAACTTTAGACCTCATCAGTGAGCACGTTCTGGATACATGAAATGTCTGAGTTTTAAAAGAGGCTAGAACCAAGGGGTTCATTTTCAGCTCACCCGAGACTCTGGCGTGAGACTATAGAAGGCTGCTTCCAAGCTCAGTGGTGTCATAGAAGACCAGGGCTCTTCTCTGCCTCAGCATCCCCGTGTATCCCTAAGAGGAAAGACAGAAGGGGAGCGCTCCCCTCCCAAGCCTTTCTTTCTGTTTGGGAGACAAATTACTCCCAGAAGCCCCTGAGGGAATCCTTACACCTCATTGGTCACAACTGTGTCATGTGACCACCACTGGAAGCTGGGAAAATGTGAGCCTGACATTGCAGCAGGGAAGAGGGGAGAGCAGTGGTTGTCAGAAGATCATCCACTCTGCCACACACAGGCTATTTTATGTTGAATGTGTCCCTCTAAATGCCTAAATTTAACTCCTACCCCCAATGTGATCATACCTGGAAGTGGGGCCTTTGGGAAGTGGTTGGGATTAGATGAGGGTGTGTGTGTGTGTGTCTATCTTTCTCTCTGTGTGTGTCTGTCTGTTTTTCTGTCTGTATCTCTCCTCCCCCACCACACCCACCTCCACCAAATGAGGCTACAGTGAGAAAGGGCCTGTCTAGAAGCCAGGAAGAAAGCCCTCACCAAGAACCAAATAAGCCAGAACTTTAATTTCAGACTTTAGCTCCCAAATTGTGATAAATAAATGCTTTTTAATTCCCCTAATCCCTGGTGCTCTGTTTTAGCAGCCTGAGCTGCTTAAGACACAAGTCGGTTCAACTGCCTTCACAGACACTCCAACTTCCTGACAAGGGGGTCATCAGGCCCTGCTGCTGAGGTCATTTAGCTACTCTGGACCTCAGCTGTAACCCTGAAATGGAAAGTGATACTTTCTCAGAAGCTTTAGTCCTTACAGCAGCTATAATGAAATGCTACAATGGGTAAATGGGAGACTCTTTAATGGACACCCTTTTAGCCTTAGTTTCTCCATGTACACAAAACCTTCCTTTTAAAACTAAAGGGGGCTGGGGCAAAAGTTCAAATGTGAAGACATTTGTAGTGGGTATGAACACCAGAACAAAGGAGTAAACTACTCTTAACTTGCTCTGCTTGAACCCTACCCATTAATTCAGCCCCCTCAGGAGGCTTGTCATTGGAAGGGCAGGCCTTCCCATTTTCCCAGAAGCTGTCTTGCAGAATCAACAGAATACCAAAAATAAAGCACCCTAGCTCCATGAGGCCTTAACCTACCATAAACAGTTACTTCAGTCACCCCATCTCACACACGCACCCATCAGAAAGGGGACTAGATACGCTGGCCGACTCGCACAGAACAGTCACAGTCAACTTGCAGCAGCCCACATTTCAATGAGCAGACATCAGCTACCGCAAAGTTTGAAAGTGGTTACGCCTTTCTTCCTGAAATGGGGAGGGGCCTCACTGTTCTAGAAAATATTTAAGATCTCAAAAATTCATGTATTTCTGGAATTAAAAGAGGCTCTAGAGAAAACAATCATTTAATTTGAGTGATGACTGACTTATCTGCCATAGTGCAGATCCTACCAAAGTTGAGTGTTTCATTCATCTTCAAACGGAGGCTTTTAAGGACTATTTATGATTGCTGCAATAGTCTCGTCTAGTTTGTAGTGTCTATCCTCATGTAAATTCCCCCTCTCCCAAAATAAAGCATTAACCACCACCCCTCTCTCCCTGCCTTGCAAACATGTGAGAACTCAAACCACCTACCACAAACCAAACCAGCCCTTAGCCACTGGGGTTTAGGACTTTTGTCCCAAGTACCAATATAGCCTCCATTGGGCTACTCACTCTGGCATCATAATCAAATCCATCACTGCCACATCATCCTACTTTCAAATAATGTTGTCCCCCAAGTCTTGACACATCATCAAGTAACTTAAATCCTACAGTAGCAATAATGAGTACAAAACAGTACAGACCAGTAAATGCTCTGACCAGTAAATGAGTACAAAACAGTACAGACCAGTAAATGCTCTGCAATAATGAGTACAAAACAGTACAGAACAGTAAATGCTCTGCAACACTACCAAAATGGAGAGCTTGGCTTCTCTCTCTTCCTAAAGTTACCCAATTCTTAAATGTTTTCATTTCTGTTGTTGCAATAGAATTTATTACTCAAGAACTTAACATCCAGAAACTTCCCATCAGCTTTGACTTCTCTTGCAGATCTTGTCAAAAAGTTCAGAACTTTCGTAGTAAATACTATCTGCATACCAACAGGAATCCCTGGTTAATTTAATTAAATGGCAAGGGCAAATGACATATCACACATTCATAATAAAAACATGTTGCTTACTTACAGCTGGTTATAAAGGAAATCATTAATTACTTCCAGAAGTACAACTATAAATTAATTCTCTTACAAGAAACTACAGCTGTACCATGATAGCTAACACTTCCCTTGTGACTTTTTAAAAACCTTACCTGAAAAACTTAACTGAAATAGGATCGTTACCTACTTGAAAAGATTAGTATTCAAAGAAAGTGTAGTCAAAAGGCCATGAAAAATTAAATAATTCTGTTAAAGAGTTTTTCAGTGCAATTCAAAGTTCAAAGAACAAAAATCTAGAAATAAATACTCTACTCTTTAGTTTTTAATCTTACAAATATCAAGTTGACTAAGATTCCTAGCATTAGAGAGTCTAATTTATCTAGGATTTTAAAATTTGGTTTATAATACAATATCTACAAACACAATGGCACACATGCCCTGTTAATTAGGAAAGACACAAACAACTTTATTTTCCTAATTTCATCTATGAATCTTCAGAACTGAAGTCATAAGCCTGATTTTCCATTAATAAAATACACGAGTGCTCTAGGGACATCACTGCATCCCTAATCCTAAATGCCATTATGTCTGATAGCAACATTCTACACACAGTAAGACTAGCTCTCAAGCTGATAAACTTTCTAAACTACCTTAGATCAACGGCTTTCAACTTTTCTGTCTGTAAAGTGACCCAAAACACAGACACACTAAAATTAGCTAAAGTAAGTTTCCATAAGCAATACTTAGTCTTTACTCCAGATTGCACACTCTAGTTTCACTTTTTTGTAATGCTTGCTTTGACCCACTAAATTGATTTCATGACCCTCTTATGGACGATGCTTGAAAAATCCTACCCTAATTCATTTATTTCAACTTTCCACAATAACTTGGCAGTGGCACCAAGGTCAATACTGGTAATATTAAAGCCACCATCTTCTCCTTCTAACTAATGTTATTTTGTGAAAGAACAACTTCAAGTCCTTCTCTGTATAGAAATGAGCAAAGGAATACAAATTAAAGAGAATTTACATTGATAGTTATATGTCTTTTTCCTTGCTAGGATAGAAAGTGGGGTACAGACTGGAAGACTAAGTAAGTCCCCTTTAGTAAAATAACCTTTTAATAAAATAGCTTGAATAGCTCCTCTATCCACAAATAAAATGATATATTACATCAATATTTAAAAATAATATTTTTCTATTGCTAAAAACCTACAAATGTTTCTTTTTTTAAAAAGATTTATTTATTTATGCATACAAGAGCTGGGATACAGGCCAGAGATATGGGGGGTGAGGGGATTCACCAGAGACAGAGTGGGGAACAGAAAAGGCAGACTGAAATACATTGCTGAGGGGAGCAGCGGGCGAGATAGGAGAGGTCTGCTGCACCATGTGGGTAGCTCCCTGGCCGGCTGGGGATCAAACTCATGTTGCAGAGGCAGCAGATTGCTTCATAGTGCGGTGCTTAACCCCCTGCACCACCAGGGAGGCCCCTACAAATGTTTCTTAATATTGAAATAGCAATTTGTGTAATTCCTGGAAACAGAACACATACCACACTCTCACCTAGAGTTATTACTTAGAGCTAACAATATCTAAAAGGAAGTTCTCCAATTTAGTACCTGGAAGCAAAAGAACCAAAGGTCATTTATTCCTATCATACTGGCAACTGGACAGAAAACAGTGAGGGAGAAAACGAATGGACTTTTTTCCTAACTAAAAGAAACAGTGCAGCAGAGATGGAATAGAACAGCAAAAAGATCTTCAGCTTTAGCATCTGAGAAACTCTAACCCCATGCGGCCACCTTTTAGCTATATGACCTGAATTCAACAATAAAACCACTCAAAATAATTACTCAATAAATATTAATTATGGGCTGGGGGCAGTTCTAAGAGTGTACATCCAGTGCCTCACTGGATTTTGACAACAAAACTTTGTGATGGATTCTGAAGGCCACAGGAACTAAGAAAGAAACTTGCCCAAATTCACGCACTTAGTCCAAGGAGGCCAGAATGCAAACCCAAGGTGGCTGGTTCAAAACCTCGAATGGGGATCTGATGACTGCTGGGCAGCTTCCTGATCCTTTCAGAGCTGCTCCTGGACAGTCACAGGAGCACTCACCACCACCAGGCCCCAGTGACATAGCTGGCACCAAGCACTGATCACAAAGCACCAAGTAAGCTGGCTTCACCTGCTCAGTCAGAAACTTATCATTTTTCTTTTCCCCTCCTACAGTTTCACCCCTCAAATATACCTCCCCTGTGATTACCATTCACTGACCTTAGGAAATGTGACCTATTTCATCAGTACTGGAGGTATGCATGAGTAATATAATACCTTGCCTGAGTGTATTTACTAAAGGAAGGGAGGCGGGTGTCTAATGTTTGTAAGACAGGGCAAAGTTGTCGGGCTTAATTCAAAGCCAAGACAATGACAGGCGGGGAGCCCATGAGGGCAGGGACTCAGAGAGCACAGCAGGAGTGCGCTGTAACAATCATTAAGGTTAAACTTATTTACCCAAAATGATCTTTACCATGGGCTGAAAGAAGGAAGGAGAAAGAACACCGGGGTGAAATGGATTGGGCTAGTTGTGGCTTGGGGATCTGGCAGAAATTAGAGGGCGGGCCTCAAATATGCCAGGAATTCTGCCGAAGGCAATAAACAACCTCACAATCAAGGGTAGGATTGCATTAAAATTGGTTTTGGAAACGGGAAGTATCAGTACCAAGTAGCTAGTAAGTGTCGACAGAAGTTTTCAGAATAGGGTTACACTCTCTTTCTTTCCTGTCTGTATTAGTTGGCAAATGGCTTCCCCGCCACTTTCTTACCAAAAATAGTGGGTAAGCAGAGGCACTGAAAAGTCATTCAATGGAAATAACCAAAGTACTCAACCATGTTAATTTAATCAAGTATATGAAAAGACAGGTTGACACTATACCAGCATCTAATTAATGAAACCAGTCATTTTTAAAAAAAAAAATATAGAACTGCATGAATGTGAGCCCTACAGCAAGACAAGTTAGCTATAAAAGTTAACCTTAACCAGACAATGGACAACAATGCCTGCTGAGATTGCTGTTTAGTAATTTAGTTTTCTGTTCTACATTATACCTCTGTCACGAATCATTATAAAGCTACCTTTTACCCAAATGACACAGAAACTTTAATTCCAAAGGGCACCAGCACCCCTATGTTTATGCAGAACTATTTACAATAGCTAAGCCATAGAAACAACCCAAATGCCCCAAAATAGATGACAGGATCAAGAAGATGTGTACATATACACCATGGAATATTACTCAGCAATCAAAAAAGATAAACACATGCAGTTTGCAGCAACATGGATGGAGCTAGAAGAGATCATGTTCAGTGAAATAAGTCAAAAAGAAAAAGAAAAATACCAGATGGTCACACTCATAGCAGGAATTTAGAAAACTTAAATAAGGGGCCAGGAAAAAGACTAATCAATATAAAGTAAAAATCAAAATCAACAAGCAACTATAAACCAGAGACACACTGCGGGGGAGGGGGGTGGAGGGAGAGGAAGGATTAGAGTCAAAATAAGGGGGGGGGGTGCAATTGTATGGGGAATATAACCAAATGAAAATGCATACATTGTGCAAAAATGAAAAATGATGTAAAAATTATATAAAATAAAATATTAATAAATTTTTTAAATAAATATTATTCTTTAAAAAAATAAATAAAGCTACCTTCAAAGTACTCAGGAATCAGTAGTTTGCTAAACAACCCATAAGCTTGGAAAAAAGCATCCATATGCCTACATGACATAAATTGAATTTAAATGTTTAGAAAACAGGACACTGTTATTACAGAGCTATTTAATAATTTGAAGAGATAACAATGTTTGTTTTAGGAAAAAAATTAATTATGAAACTAACTGCCAGGTTAAATAATATTATCGAACAAAAGTAGTTTTGCTAATACATGTATTATTTTAATTTAATTAAATATTGATGACATTATGAACTTATAATCATCCCACTGACCTTATAATGTAATACTTGATTATAAAATAAACATATAAGTATCCTAGACAAATATTTTACTTCTGTCTTTAATCTAGTTTTATTTTGCCTCATTCTTATTTTTAAAATAAGTTGTCTCCACCTCATTCGTAAGAAACAAGCTTGCTTTCTTAAAATGGTTCACTGCAGAGAAAAAATTCAATTCAGTAACTTCCAACAATCGGGCATTATTTCCGCCTTACATCTGTTACTGACCATTTTATTTACAATTAACTGAACAGCATGGTTGTGAAAGGGCACACACAGATCCAACCATCAGAAATACCAGGTCCAATTCCCAACTCTGCCATCCCACAGACTTTGTGTCTTCCCAAAATGACTGAGCCCTTTGGGTCAATTTCCTCACCTAAGCCACAGATAATGAGATCACTTGTCACTAGTCATTAGTCTCATTTATACTTGCAAACTTCCTTACACACACACACACACACACATACACACACACACACACAGAGAGAGAGAGAGAGAGAGAGAGAGAGAGAGAGAGAGAGAGAGAGGACTGGACAACACAGTCAGGCTCTCTGAGACAGGTCTCAGAGTCATACTTCCCCATCCCAAGATAACAAAGGGAGACATGGGAAATTTTATGCCTGCAGCTCTAACACAAAAATAACAGGTTGTTCCTGAGAGCTATATGACCCATAGGGATCAATATCAAAACACAGCCATGTCTGGGGCTTTCAAACTCAGGGGCAATTTCGTAGAGAGCAAACTGCAGTAGTTAGGTATTACATTCCTTTGTCAACAAGCAATATGAAGACAACACTATTTGATTAACAATGATTACTTTAAAGGGCCTTCCAAAGTGTCAGTTTCACTGTCATCAGAACCAACTCATCTGAAAGCCAGTAATTTGATATCAGAAGTTTGTAATAAAGCAATCCATGGTTTCTTCTCCCAAAAGCATAGATGATCTACAAGTGCTGATCAGAGAGTTTCTGAGTAGTTCCTGGCTCAGTCAGGATGCTAGGATAGAAGAAGGAAATAGACCAGTCAACATAGGGCGCGCCAGATACTGGCAGGTCACAATATTCTCATCTGTCTTAGCTGTGCCCGAGTGCGCTGTTACTGACACAACAATGCTGTGTGGGACTTCCACCTCCACTCTACAATCTACCACATGCTCTTCTGGACAGGAATCTGTCTGCAAAAATCTGGGCCACAGGCCAGGGACCTGGCTTCACAAATCAATGTGCAAAGTAACGTCGGGGTAAAAATCAGGAAGGCTGACTTGGCATTGCCACTTCTCAAATAGACACAGAGACTAACAGTTCTGCTTCCAAAAAAGCAGCACAGATGTTTCCATTATTGAATAGAAAAATACCAAAGCAGGAAGCCTGCACTAAGAATTGATTTTCTTCCCATGCAGTTGTCTTAAGATGTAAATGGAGTCAGGTCAAATGTCTCAGCAGTTTCTCCAAAACCTGGCCCAATCTGGGCAGGACCAACTTCTCATGCATACCTCCATAAAGTCTCCCCAGCCTTGTTCTCAGCTCCCTGTGCTCAGCCTGCTGCCCTTCCTTCGCCTTCTACCTGCTGGACTCTTTGCAGCTGTGATGAAAGCCCCAAACTAGAGCATTTCCCTCCCCAACATCCCCACTCCAATCACTTCCCAGGTGACCCCCACTGTAGCTCCTTTGGTACCTCCACCTCCTGCAGTCTGTAACTGTTCAGTTTAATGCTAGGAACATATTATTTGACCATCTCCTAGCTAAATATTTAGCTACAAGAGCACCAGAATCATTTCTCTTTGGCACACCTCTGTATCTCCAGGGCTTAGAATATACTAAACATTCAGTTATCATCTGTTACAGTGATTAATGTTTCAATAAATTCTGCATGGAGAAAAGATGCAAGTCAAATGTTTCTCTTTGTATTTAATGGATCCAGGTGCAAAATAAGTTGGTCACTCATCATGGGCAAAATTATTTTCTTCTTTTTCTGTTTCTCCCTCGGAACTACCTATGCTCTTTGGGTATGTGTTCTGCTGCAATTTCTTGATTAAAATGGGATTTTAAAAAATTAGTTGACATTTGTAAAAGAAACTATATTATCAGTGAGGAATTGGTTCCCAGGTAATTCATAGACATCCTACTGCTGCTGCTGCTGCTACTACTACTACTAGCTAACATTTATTCAGTTCTTACTAAGTTCCAAGAACCATTTTAAATGCTGTCTATTTCATCCCATTCAACCTCCGGACAGTCTGTGAGGTTGGACACTATGAACCTTACTGACAGGAGTAGCTGGGACACAGGGATATCAACCACCTGCCCAAGGTCATACTGCTGAAGAACCAAATCAGCACTCAGCCCAACAGGAGCTCTGCATGACCACACAGTACTTTATCCTGTGCTGGAGCAGTCAATGATGGGGAGAGAGAAAACAGGTAGAACTGTTCTTCCTGTTTTGGAATCAGGAAAAAAAAAAACTTTTTTTAAGTTTTTAGGAACAAAATACTAAATTCATCTTCTGACCCACTCTACTGCAGTCCAGATAATTCCCTCCTAATTCCTCTAGCTTGCCTTTCCTGGCCCCAGTACCCTCCCCCCCTTTTGAATCCCTCAGAACGCACACCCCTACCCACATACTTTGGAATTTATATCACAGTTCATCATTACCTGCCTCTCCTGCCCGTGCAAGGGCCTGAGCGTGAGCACACCACACACACGCACAATGTACCAAATTCCTCTCTGGCTTTCAGAAGTCAGGGGTTGAATAAGACACCTAATTAAATTCTTTTACCCTGAGATGTAAAGAACTACCTGAGCTTCCTAGAGATGTGAAATACAGAACTTTAAATGGCTGTTAGCAAAGTAGAGTTTGAATTTATTACACACAGCAAAATGAAATGGAAATTCCAAGAAGTGTCCAGGAAATAATTAAACAGAGGCACAAAGGGGCAACTGCTCAGCTGATCCTGACTGTCTTCACTGCATCCCTCCCCATTCCTGAATTTGGAGTCTAAGTTAGTCTTTACTGTGCTTCCACTGCAGGGAGGTCTGGAAAGCCAAAGGGTGGGATCTGCTGTGCAAGGAAATGCCGAAGCTAGTGGAGACCACCTACAGTAGGTTGTTGAATTTTCAAAAACACTGCAGTACCTTAATAGAGAGTACTGCCAGGTATAATAAAAATGTACCCAGAGAGCTTGAATACTTATTAGCAGCCAAGAGTGAAATGTGAAAGGAAGCCAAAGGAGCAGATGAAGATGGAGAGAAGGGGAATCTTCAACTGCTGAGCTCTGTGTGTGTGTGTATGTGTGTGTAAAGAGGAGAAAGTAACACATCCCCCCAAAAGACATGCTGATTTTGTTTACATATGAACCCACTGACTTAAGTTAACCTGTATCTTCCTTTAAACACTATACTACTCTGGATTTCAACCTTGGCTTACACATCAGAATCACCCATGGAACTTCCAAAGAACACGCATGCTCAGCTCCAGCAGAAAACCACAGAAGGGGAATCAATCATGACTGCCCACAGAATAACCATGAGAAGCTAAGAGTCACTTAGCCCCATTATGCCCCATCCCCAAAACCCGACAGCTGAACCAACCAACCGCTGACCCGTCCTTCAGAGAGCACCATGATGCCCACACTAAGCACCAGGGCACATGGTGAAAATGCAGCAGATGTGCCCTCATCGAGCTGCCACTCTGGTGGAAACCATAACAACAAGATGTGTCACCGTACTTTTTTTAAAGAGCAACTAAAAAGGTTCCCGCAAGCAATTTTAGTTAGTCTCACTGAACTTAATTAGCTCACTGCCCCTCATTCAGTCTCTGGTGAAGCTCTGTGTTGTCTGTGTTTAAGGAACTAGTAAAAGTTTTCTCTAAATGTGAAGGGAATTATACTAGTTCAAACTGCCACATCCTCCAGGTGGAAAAAAATCTAGATCTTAGAATTTTTCACACACTCCTGTGTCTATAAATCCACAAACCCTGCCTGCCCTATCTCATTTCAACTGGCAGGCTGGGCACTCCCCAACACAAAACTCTGCTCAACGGCTTGATCCACACAAACAGTACTTGCTCAGGGCCCCTTATGTGCCCCACGGCCTCAGAATGGTAGCCAGAGTGTTTGTCCCTAAACCAAAAGTTGGTCCCATCAATATTCTGAAGCCCATATTTTTTTCCATTTGGAGCGAATGCACATCACCAGCTTAGGGGATATAAAAGATGTGCAAGAGGGGCCTCCCTGGTGGCACAAGGGGTTAAGCACAGCACTGTGAAGCTATCCATAGCCTCTGCAGGACGAGTGCCAGGGATCTACCCACATGGCACAGCAGACCTCTCCTGTCTCTCCCGCTGCTCCCCTCAGTAGTGTATTTCAGTCCATCTGCCTGTTCTGCTTCCCACTGTCTCTGGTGAATCCTCTTACCTGGCCTGTACCCCAGTTCTTATATGCATAAATAAATCAATCTTTGAAAAACGGATGTGCAAGAGTCCCTGTTAGGGGTTTAGTCTTTTTGTAAAAAATAAACCAAGATGGGGGTCTCCCTGGTGGAGCCAGGGGTTAAAACGCAACCTATAAAGCTGTCCGCAGCCACTGAAGCACGAGTTTGATCCCCCGGCCAGGGAGCTACCCACATGGTGCAGCAGACCTCTCCTGTCTCACCCACTGCTCACCTTAGCAGTGTACTTCAGTAGATCTGCCTGTTCTGCTCCCCACTCTGTCTCTGGTGAATCCTCTTACCCTCACACCTCTGGCCTGTACCCCAGCTCTTGTATGCATAAATAAATAAATCTTTAAAAAATAAAAATAAATAAACCGAGATATACACATACATACATACACACATCTACATATACATGACATATTACATATATGACATGTTAATACCATTCTGAGAACTAGATTACATGAGAGTAGAGTAGGGAAAACAGATTAGTCAAGGAATGTGACAGCGCCACTACTGAAGCAAGCCCAGAAAGGAGTTGGAGGCAGGGTCAGCAATGGTCAAGCTGGATATTTCCAGGAGCACCAAGACAGAGAAACAACGGAGAGAGACTAGGCTGCCAGAACCAAGGAGGACTCACCCCTAAGAGGCAGGGTGCCCTAGAGGTGTGGAAGGTCCCTGAGAAGGAGTAAGGCATGCTGGCAAGAGTTCGGTTAGACACATGGATAAAACAGTTACCAGCAACTCTCTGACTTAGCCTACGACAAATGTCTGATACACCCATAGTTTGCATCAAGAGCATCATCAAGGTGTGTATAACTCCCACTTCTGTGATTAAAAATATGCCTGCTTGGGCTTTCCATGACCCCTTCTTCTCCACCAACAGTGCACATTAATATTCTGGAAACCACTGGCAGACATCAGCAGTCAATCATAATTTTGTTCTCTAAACATCTGACCATCCTCTGTATATCAGGCACGATATCTGGTATGGTTTGAATCAAGCTACAATATAAGCCTTTCATTCTTAGCCTTTCAAAGGAGGGGAAAAGCCCGGAAAGTAAATGAAATCTTGCTTATAGTAGCCCACAAGAGAGAATCTGGTGAGTTCTTCGAGGAATTCATCTGGTATTTATTTCCTCTCTACTAAGTGTCAGGCCTGTTCTTAACAGTGTGGAGTTAGCAGCACAGGAAGCAAAGGTCCTGCCCTCGAGAAGCCTACATTCTGGGGGTAACACCATCAGCAGGCAAAGAGAAATAAATCAGACACTGATAAGTACTATGGATATAGGGAGAGAAATAGGTTGTGCTACTCTGGTATTCGGGGAAAAGTTCATGGAGGAGAGAGTAATACCTAAAAGGTATTTGAGCAGAGGTCGTAATGAAGTGAGGGAGCAAGGCATGTGCTGTGTGGGGAAAGAGTTCCATTCCAGGCAGGGCCACCGGCAAGCACAGAGGCCACCACACAGGATGAAGGCCTGGTGGCCAGAGCACAGGGGCTGGGGCGGCGCGGGGGATGGTCAGGAACCAGATTAGGGCAAGGATTTCTAACTTCATACTTAAGACCACAGGTAAGCAAGGGTAAAGCACCACTGCAGCTTGTGGTTACGGTAATGAAAAAATGTTCCACATTCCGTATTCAGAATCTGCAAATCCTCACAAGTCCAGTCTGAAAAACAATGACAGACCCAAGAAATAATGAAATGCGAACAGCAGCTTCAATAAGAAAAAGAAGACACTAGTAGGTATACTCAGAGTACATTTAGTACATTTCCTAGCCTCCAAAATGTTCAACTTATAACATCTGATGGAAATTAAATTAGCATATTTCCAAATTTAATGATGTCTTAAACCACTAAGGAAGCCCCCGAAACAGAATATTCTCAACTGTGTTGAGCCGAGGATAGAACGAGCTTTTAAGGTGAAACAATATTAGAACAGTCAATGAAGTAGTTTCCCATCATACTTTACACTTCAAAGTGAACTGTGCCTTAGCAAACAGTCTTGGGAGAAATGAAAAACACTGAACATCACTGATATAGAAACTCAGGCCACACAGCACTAAGTTCAGTGGGAAATGTCAAAGGGATCTTTAGGATGGTAAGGGGAGGAGGCAAAACTGCTCATTTCCTGCTTTGTGGATGCTATGCAGCAGCTTCTGTCAACATCCTAATAATCACTCAGTTTTATCATAAGGAACATAAGGACCAACAGGATGAAACCCTCCATTTTCAGGGAAAAAAAACAGACCATCAGCAGATTTGGATTCCTGTCCACAGAGGACAAGAGCATTAAAAGCAGCAACGTTTAGGACAATTCCACATCAGGGACATAATGGTGAGCAAACATCCTTCCCAAACGCAGGGTTAAGCAGGGAACTAGTCCCCAGAGCTGATGTGCCCTCTGAATTTCCCTGGAGCCCCTTCAACTAAGCCATAAAACCTAAAGAGAAATATGCAACGGTCACAGGGTAACTGATTACATGCTAATTTCCAGGGTATTTCTCAATGAAGAAGGCAGTAGCTCTATTGTCACTGTAGGACTAGATAGATCCTTTTTGCCATTTTACTTAGAGAATAAACAATGTTTGCCTGGGTGCAAGAGAAATGAGGAAAAGCAAATTATGTCCCTGCTGATTGTTAAAAGTCAACAATTAAAACTTTTTTTGAATAAGTCTTAAAGTCTCCTTAATAAATCAACTGTTACCAAAATAAAAAGGAAAAATTCTGAGGCTTAAAACAGCCACCAAATGGGTACATTAGTCTGTTAAGCAATAACTTGAGGGGAAAAACAGATCTCTGCTATAGCTCTAACTATATTAGGAGAAAGATGGATTATGATAAGGGAAATGGCTTAACAGGCATACTTACTTCTCTATTTTAAAAAACGTATTTCCCCCCTGATTTTATTTTTTAAGATTTATTTATTTATTTATACAAGCAATGGGTACAGTCAGAAGTACAGGAGGGTGAGAGAATTCACCAAAGCCAGAGTGGGTAGCAGAACAGGCAGATTGACAAAGTACACTACTGAGGGGAGCAGCGGGTGGCAGGAGAGGTCTGCACGCCATGTGGGTCCCTTGCCAGCTGCCGGAGAACGAACTGGCGCCGCAGAGTCTGCGGGCAGCTTCACCGCCCAGTGCTCAACCGCTGTGCCACCAGGGGAGGCCCTCCCCACTGATTTTTTTTTTTTAAGTAGTTATTTTTATTTATTTTTTAATTAATTAGTTTGTTTGTTTATACATGCACTGGCTACAGTCAGAAGCACAGGAGGGTGAGAGAATTCACCAGAGCCAGAGCGGGGAGCAGAGCAGGCAGAAGGACCGAAGTACACTGCTGAGGGGAGCAGCGGGCGGCAGGAGAGGTCTGCGCACCATGTGGGACCCTCCTCTGGTGGCTGGGGAGCAGCTGGGGATTGAACCGGTGCCGCAGAGGCCGCGGGCAGCTTCACAACCCAGCGCTCAACCACTGCGCCACCAGGGAGGCCCTCCCCACTGATTTTAAATGCAATATGCTGATGGCAGAAAGTCTGGAAAACACAGAAAAGTATAAAGAAAATAAAAATACCCATGCGGACATCACTAAACATTAACCCAACTTTTATGTATTTTCCTTTCAATTCATACAAAACCTACTTTTATCTGTTTTCCTTCCTATTCATACAAACATACAGGTTTTTCCAATTTTTTACCAAAATAAGGGCCATACTGAGTAGACAACTGTTTTAATAAGGATAGAAAATGTTTTTTCTCAAATGAAAACACTGCAAATGTACTTCCCCCTCCTAAAAAAAAAAAGAAAAAAAGGGAGGTGGGTGGGTTTGTGTGTTCTGTCTGGATCAACATTACATTGTCACCAAATATTGACTATCTGTACACACCTGGGCAGGACAAGAGTGTGGCAAAGTAACATACGCTATGACATGTCAGAGCCACTGAGACAACCACCACACTACTGAGGAGAACATTTAAATCCCCTTTCTCAGCAGATAAGTATTAACAGAAATTGAAAATATTATGTGCATAATAGGCTCCCACAAAACCATCTTTCCAAACACCAGTCAAGAAATGAGAGGCAGAGAGTACATCAGAATATTTTGTTGCTGCTGTCACCTGTTGTTTGTGCATTTTCACAGATACAACTAGTAGGGAGAAAGTGAAGGCAATGAACAAAACAACTTCAAATCAAGTGCAAGTGTTAATAAGATAAAGCACTTCAAAATACTTACTAGTGGGGGCCTCCCCAGTGGCGCAGCGGTTGAGCGCTGGGTTGCGAAGCTGCCCGCAGCCTCTGCAGCGCCGGTTCGATCCCCGGCTGCTCCCCGGCCACCGGAGGAGGGTCCCACATGGCGCGCAGACCTCTCCTGCAGCCCGCTGCTCCCCTCAGCAGTGTACTTCGGTCCTTCTGCCTGCTCTGCTCCCCGCTCTGGCTCTGGTGAATTCTCTCACCCTCCCACGCTTCTGACTGTGCCCAGTGCTTGTATAATTAAATAAATGAATGGATAAATAAATAAATCTTTAAAAAAAAAAGATATTTACTAGTGCTATACTCTTTAGGGTATGGTCATGCTTTACTGATATCTCCAAAGAAAATCTCCATTATATGGATATCACCATATAATTTAATTATCAGAATCTCAGACACTGAACAGAGCATGGATAAAAAAGTGGAAATAGAATTTACTCAACATAAAGGATTTTTTTTTTAACTAAGAAAGGACAACTCATCCAAAGTTTGGCATGAATGGGCATTTGAAATCTTAGGGAAAAAATAGGTTTATGACTGCAAAAGAGATAGCCCATATAGAGTTCTCTCTCTGGCAGAGACACAATCTCTAAAACTAGACATGAAAACAAGACATGACTTTTTATTTAGTCTCATGTAGGTCTGCTGTTCTGTTAAACCCACGAGATCAAGTCACATATTTAAAGGGCTGTATTACTCAATGATGCAGGGGAAGATCACAAGAGTATTCTTAGCTCAGACATGAACATTCAAAGTTTTGAAAAATTATCCTTCAGTGATAAAAACTCTGCCTAGGAAATCACTCCACACTTGTCACCTATTCGAAGACACAAGCGAGGTTACAGTGAACGAATGCTAATCTCCATACAGCTGCAGTTTCTTTGTCCACAGCAACAAGGAAAAAGACTGAAGTAAGAATGAACTTCTCAACAAGAATTTGCTACCAACAACCCTCCCCCACCAGAAAGCTCTTTCTGGAAATCAACAAAGCCAGAATTCAAGTTCAAAGGGAGAAGTTGTAGCAATATCAGAAAGCAAGACAGTTTGTACATCCATCTCTGTGTGCAACTGAATGACCTCGTGAGGCACAGACTAGGGCAAACAATGAAAACAAACTGTTCTAATTCTGGTACCAATCAGGGACCTCCCAAACTGGTGGAACCCGTTGTCCCTAGCAGCACAAGCAGAATGCACTTGGCATAAAACATCAGCTATACTGCTCCAAAGCAAATATCCTCTATACAAGTTAATAGGAATTTATTAATGAAAGCAAACATTTACCCCTATGAATCAGCTCCCTCATTAAGTAGCATGAGTGTGTGTGTGTATGTGTGTGTGTGCACATGTATACACAAGCTAAGGCACCAGGCTCTCCCCAGATCCACCTGTGTACAGTACCTGGCCCCACATTTCACACACTCCATGAGTCACCTCAGGGTGACATATTTTCATTATAAGACCACACAACGCTTATAGCACAGAGGCTTTAAGGCAATGAAAACTTGCACTCCAAAGAAGCATCACCCATGACATGATGGTCCACATATGAAAGTGCTGGGATTTTACTATTTGAGAGAATTATTTAACACAGTGGGAAAAACCACAATCAGAGAAGAGCTGGATATCTAATCTCAATTCTCTATTTACAGTATGACCTCTGGGCTGGGTCATCTCTGTCAAGCAAGGAAGTTTCATTCCAGTTCTAAATTGTTGTTACTATATTGTTAGGTGATATCAAATCTAGATCAAGGCAAAGAGTGCAAAATTATGACTGCAGAGATGTATGCAAGACAAATACATTTATTGAGTTACCAGCTCTGCAACACTTGAATGCCAGGGCCGAGCCCAACACAGAGGCAAGGCAGGAATCTCCAGGGATGTAGCCCCGTTTCAGTGCATGTACTGTGGGCGAGGGAGCATAGGGCCACAGCCTCCGTGGGAAACCCTGAAAACTGTTTACAAACAATGCTGTTGCCTCACATTTGAGTCACCTGAATTCCTTTCAAGTGTATCATGGTGGACATGTGATATTTTAAAAAAACATCTACACCCCATGAGTTCATCAGCTCTCTACCCCTCCCATAAACACAGGAAACACTGAAACTCTCAACAAGAAAAATGTCATAAGACCTGGTAGAACAGACCTAACAGTTTAGCTCTACTCTGCTCTTAAAAAATATAAAACATTTTATCTTGCATAGGATTTAGTAACACTTATACACATACAAGCACTGAACATGCAAACCTCCATCCCAAAATCTTTACTTAGTATTTAATAAATGGAGAATAGAGTAACATTCTAAGTTACCATGGGAGATGTCCTAACCCACTTCCTTCCAAATCAATCTATATGAATAAATGTACTATTCTCTGAATTCTATACCATGAGCCACTGAAATTATATAGGTATATGGCAAATGCATTAAATTCGCTAGAAGTACTATATTACTATCCTAAACAAAACAACAGGCAATTGGTCCTACCTCTAGCGGCAGAGGTCCCATTCTGACTTCCTCCAGGTTAAGGGTTATTACCACAGTCATCCCAAACCTCCCAACAAAGTAGTTGTGTCTGACTACAATAGTTTGCCTCTTCGCAGTGGTCAACAGGTTAGACCCTGTTTTGTACAACCAAGACAAGAGGCTGGAAAAAAGTTAGCATAAGGGTCTCTCCTAAAATTATTACTACATTTTGTAAGCCCATAGATAGGGAATTAGGAAATTGTATTCGTAGCATGAAATATAAGAAATCAAACTATACACAGCCCTATAAATTCTGCATAAGGAAGGTGCAATCTCTTCCTAGTCATTGTATAATTGGTCCCAGCTAGTAAGTAGCAGGATGTTTGAATCCAAAACTCTTTTATCCCAGAGATCACATTACTCTATTCTACATCACACTCCGAGAATGCCAGGGAAAGAAATGTGACAGTCTCTACTAGCAGGTCTTTTTAAGATGATCTATAATGACACACTGATTTTGCTGGTCTTTGGGACAAGCAGCTCATAAAAGGAAATCTGGGTGGGCTCCTGCATGAGGTTGGTCACCAAGAAGACCAAGCCACCAAGAGAAACTTGGGATTTTCTGCCCCACCTCCCCGTCCTCCAGGAAGGAGAGAGGGGCTAGAAATGGAGCTAATAATTGGCCGTGCCTACATGAGGAACTCCACAAAACCCCAAAAGTACAGGGTTTGGAGAGCTTCCCGGTTGGTGAGCACATCCTGGTACCAGGAGGGCGACACCAACTCCCAGGAGACAGGGCTCCTGTGCTCGGGTGCTCCCAGGCCTTGCCCTCAAGTGTCTCTTCATCTGCTGTTCACCTCTTCCCTTTATCTTCACCCTGAATAAACTGGTAAACGTAAGTAAGTGCTTCCCTGAGTTCTGTGAGCTGTTCTAGCAAATAATCAAATCCAAGGGGGAGGTGGTCATGGTAACCTTCAATTTGTAGCCAAGTCAGATGCTATTTGCAACCTGTGGGTACTACTTTCAACTGGCACCTGAACCAGGGGGCAATCTGTTTCCAGAAAGATAAGTCTGAATGGAATTAAACTGGAGGGAACCCACTGGGGTTGCAGAACTGCTTAGTGGGGAAACATCACCCCACATCTGGTGTCGGCAGTATTGTGAGTATGGGGTGTGGGAGAGTAGAGTAGGAAATAGGGAGGAAAGTTGGGAGGTTTTTTCCTAAAACAGAATTCTAATAGTGTGCATCCCTTTGTACCATAGTGCTTTTTCAGCTATAAAACAATAATATGACTGCTCACTACAAAATTAAAGAAAGTCACAACGCTCAAATAATAATTTTGATGAAGAAGTCAAGACCTCTGAAAATGTAGTGAAGAATGGAAATTATTAGGTCACTGAATAGAGATTAAATCTTCCCCAAGTATTTTGGGATCAGTAATATTTCACCTTTATTAAAAACTAGTGAAAAGAAGAAATTGAACAATAATTTCAAGCAGTAGGTTTAAAAAGTATAATCATGTAAAGCTCTCTTTGATCAAAAAAAAGCATTTCCTTTTAAAACTCTTTTTCTTTCAGTTATGTGATTAATATCAGTGTTTACCCTTGCTTTTTAAGTTGAGAGATAAGGATATCAATTCACAATATGGTAGGATGGGCCTCATTCTCTAGCCTAATCTCAGATACAGTTTTCCCAAATGCCAAGCCCTTTAAATTTGATCTCTATACCTATACTTAGAACATAACACCCCATGTCCACAATGGGAACTCTGGCTAAGCAGATCTAACATTTTTATCACAAATATGAATAAAAGTATTTAATTAAATCTACAGTTTTCTGTTCACAAGCCATTCCAATATGAAAGTCACTTTTCTCCAAATACCAACTATTAGTATTTCTGCAATTGCAACAGGCCAAGAAATACTATGAGTTCAACCCAGTTTTATGCAAAGTACTATCACTAATGTATCACAGACTAGCTCTTCCCCAATTCTTCCCAACTGCATTAACCCTAAAGCTGGCAGCTATTTTGAAGTTTGAATGGAGCTTCTCTCAGAGGCTGACGCCAGAGCAAGTACATGGAACTACAAAGCTTTCTCCTAACCATGGAAGGTTCAATGAGCAAATGATAACGCCAGCAGGAGCACCAACACTGTCGAACTTATCAGCTCACTCTAACAAGGCACCTGTCTTCCCTCATTAGATGACAATGTGTGACTATATATTTATTTCTGCCTAGGACCCGAGTCTTTCTTTCATTAGGAGCTTAATAAACATCGCCAGTTGAATTAATAAACACCACAAACTCAATCCATTTTTATTTATCTTTTTTCACTTTGCCAAACCTCTTTGAGTAATTTTCTCATGTTCGAAGTACAGTGAACAAAAATCTAAAATAACAAGTTCATCCCCTGGTATGGATACACATTTTCTCTGTAGATTCTGAAATCACACCATTAGCTTATACATATGATAAATGTCTCCTGGAGGTGGAGGTAGGTGTCTCAGACTAGTCAAGAGACAGGTCCTGCTAGCTGTCCACTTTTGGGTCTTGTTTATGATATAAATAACAGCATTCTTCATTTAGGATCTACAACCCATAGTCCAGAAGCAATCAAGAAAGTTAGAAAACAACCTGCACACATAAGTACTAGAAATAATTTTTCACTTAGGAATTCATGTTGAGTCAAAGAAAAACATGACTATGCTAGAAGGGATTTAAATGAGGGAGAAAGATGAAGAGAAAATCCTCCTGATAACTTACACTAATAACTAACACACTTTAAAGAATGCGGTGATCTAATTCTCTTGCAATTTATCATTGTCTTAATTGCCTTTTCCAATAAGAATCCCCCAAAAGTATAGAATGTTTTCATTCAAATGCATAAAACTGAGAGCCTTATTCACAGATTTCTTTTAAAGCTACCACAATATGACAAAGTAAAAAACACATTTGTGTTCTATAGGCCTCTCAGGAAAATGCCAGTAGCTAATACCTGGAAATGAGCCACTATATTTAGCATTAAACTCATCAGTTAATACACTGATTTCATAAGGGAAAAGACAGTTCTGTAACTGCATATGAAAGCTACCAATTTCACAACCAATTTTAAAAACCTATTTATTGGAATGTAAACCTCCAAAGAGACGGTTCAGCTACTGAAGCCTCATATGAAAATATCCACAGTAACTACGGTTAATTCTTTGAACATAGGATGGCACTAAGTTACCGAATAAAAAAACACAAGTTCTTTGGAACTAGCAATGTTTAAGAAATAGTATTTTAATATTCAGAAACCTGCTTTCTGGGTTCCCTAAAACAGTCATTTTAAAGCCTTATAACCATAAAAATAACCAAATTCTCAAAATTGGATTAAACCAATGATTCGCCTCTAAACTGCACTCTGATTATTTACAAGTCCCTACCTTTCTGCCCAGTTGGCAACTACCCTAAAATTGCTTTCCTAATCTTATCGGTCAGAAAAACAGAAACTCTACCCAAGCAAACCCAGGCATTTCTGTCAGCAGCATTGCCCAAGTAAAATCACACACCAGCAACAGAATTTCAAAACCAAGTCTGCAACTCATTAGCTTTTATTAGGAGATGAGAGGACAAAACGGTTGTGTCATTCTCTACTGCTTTCCAAAGAAGATTTGAGGTGACTTAAAAAAAAGGCACATACACAACTAAATAAACGAAAGTTAAGGTCACGCTACAAAAGAAACCCACTAAAGTGTGACACATTCGGGCTAATAAAATTTCCAAATCCCAGTATTAAAATGTGGTTTTAAGCTTCCTTGCAGCCAGGACCAAAAAAAAAAAAAAATACATCCATATTGTTATCGGAAAGAAAAATAGCATCTCATCCTTCCTTCTCAAGAGAAAGAAAAATTACTCTGTCATAGTCTAAAAGATGTTCCCCACATGGGATCCTATATAAGGAACAATAAGCAAAGTTACAGATAATATCCTGGATTTATTTAACTATGCAAAAAAAAAGTGCCTGAAACACAATCTATTTTCTATTAGAAATAAAAACACTGACAAGAGTCCAAAGCCATAGGACTATCCTGGCCTGTAATTCATTGGCCTTTTATTCTTTTTAAATGATAAAAGGAAATACTAACCTGATTCTCACATTTGGTCTCCCAAGATCCTGACTTTAGACCAAGATGAAACTTAAAGTAATATATTCTGCAGAATTTTCTTCCCAAATATTTCCCTCTGCCAGCTTATTGAGAATTCAAGCACCTCTGTTATCCTCAGAGATCAAAACCTAAAGAACTCTTACCCTGTGTTGCTTGGAAGCACAAGAACCATCTCACCTAGCTGAAGGCCACCTGGGGTTACAGCAAACCATGGCAAGAACAAAGCCATGTCCCTGCTGCTGGAAACACTGACTTCAGGGACTTTCGTGGTAGGGAGGAGGGAAAGGAAGACACACAAGAAACAAAGGCACAGACAAGACATGTGCGATCTGTCTGGTGAAGTGTCAGGAGGACAAATAGGCGGGAGAGAGGGTGTAGCAAGTCAAGGGGCTGATTGTATAAAGGGTGATGGAGAGGCTTCTGAGTAACTTTGATGAGCTTTTCAGCAAGCGAATCTGGAGAGCCCCACAGGTCCTGGACACACATGTGCTTTGCTTATTTAGGAAAAACAGAAACAGGGCCAATGTGTCTGGAGCAAGGGAAACACAAGATGGTTGGAAACTAAATGAGGGAGGTGGCAAGGCCAGAATCAGGCTTCTGATTCACTCACACGTACAGAAAGAGTTGATGTCAGTCTCAGAATTCTCCATCACTGAATATGGTGGAAATGGACTGGCCTGAAATATGCTTAAAGCAATAGCCTGCCAGAGCCTTGTTAGGCCACCAGCAGTGGGCAGGGGATGTGTGTCTAACTAGCTTCCCTTACAGGCGTCCACACCAGCAGTAGCTTTGAAATTAATGTGCAGTTACTAAAAGGAGACACATTGGGCGCAGGCAGTTGAGCGCTGTGCTATAAAGCTGTCCACAGTCTCTGCAGTGCCAGTTTGATCCCGGCCAGCCAGCGAGGGTCCCACATGGCGCGGCAGACCTCTCCTGTCACGCCCGCTGCTCCCCTCAGCAGTGTATTTCATCAGTCTGCCTGTTCTGTTCCCAGCTCTGTCTCTGGTGAAGCTTCTCATCCTCCCGCACATCTGGCCTATACCCCGGTTCTTATATAAATAAATAAATCTTAAAAAAAAAGGAGACACATCATAAAGAGTTTAGGATTATGTGGCCTCCCTGGCGGCACTGGGGGTTAAGTCTAAGCACTATATGAAGCTATCCACAGTTACTGCAGCACAAGTTTGATCCCGGGCCAGTGAACAACCCACATGGCACAGCAGACCTCTCCTGTCTTGCCCACTGCTCCCCTCAGCAGTGTATTTCAGTCAGTCTGCCTGTTCTGTTCCCTACTCTGTCTCTGGGGAATCCTCTCACCTCCCTGCACCTCTGGCCTATACCCCAGTTCTTGTATGCATAAATAAATCTTAAAAAAAAAAAAAGCATTTAGGATTTTGGTTTAAGGTTATTATGTAGGATCCTTGCCCAGGCTGACAGTTTCAGTTTTGGTACACAGTGGACACATTCTTTGTGACATGTTAAAACTCCAGGTCATGGTATATTAGAATAAACTTAGCTGACTGAGAAGACACAGGATATTATCATCACCCTGTTTGCCACAGGGTCCCAAAGGGATTTGGGTTTTCTGGAACTCTCCCAATTTCAGATATTCTTCCTTTCCGTCCCTAGAAATGCATGCAACATTCTTGAAGAATTAACTCTGATCATGATCACAGACCAGATAATGACCATACCTCCAGGAGATAAGTAACAGTTCTTTTTTACTGAGTATTGAGACAATACTCAGTATCTGAGTATTGGAACAATATGTTAGCATCAACACCACCTTTTTAACATTTGACTGAGTGTCTACTATACGCAGGCACAAGCTATATTACTGAAAAACTAGGAAGTATGCATTATTGTAAAGCTAGAAAACTGCAGACCCAGAAGGTGGGTTCAAGTAGTCTGGGTCCAGGGCCTGTCAAAACATGCTGCTTCACTCTTTGAAGAAACTAGAAAATGTACACATTCAACAGAAGCTAGCTGGGGAAAGAGGGCAGGTAATATCTGTATCCATTTAGCTAATAAGACAGTCTGTGTCTCATTTAGATCCAGAGTCAGAACTCTCTTGGGAGAGGCACAGCCCAGCGCTAACTACACTACAGGGAGGGTATCTAGCGCTTACAGAACAAGTGACAAAATGCAGAACCCCGGCCTGCCCCCCATAACCCTAGAAACAGGATGCAAGCTCACCTTCCTGGGCAAGACAATGCCACCCCCTACCCTCCTCTTCTGTTCAAAAAGCCTTTTATCTATGGGAGACTGCAAGCATGACTTGTAGCTTCCCACCTCTTTTGTTTTTAAAAAGGGGTCACGGAAGTTGTGGTCTGAAGTTGTGGTCTGACGTCTCACCCACGCAAGTCATAAAGAGAGGTGGGTGGGGATGGAGGAAGCAGAAGAAGCTGGGCACAAACAACCTGTACATCCACTTGCAAACATCAGCTGCCATGAAGTAAGGGGAAAGTTCACAATGTGAGCAGCGGACGCAAAGGAAAATACATAAACATACAAATTTGTCTACTCACTAGAAGGATATTCAGTATTTCAACACTGCTGGGATAGGTTATCATGTATTACAAGCCACTTCCTAGAATCCAGGGCCTTAGGTATAAGACAGTGCTCTCCCCTAGAAGGATCTCTGGCTATTATTGCTATTGGTGGGGGTAGGAGGTGGGGTGGGGCATGTGTTTGTGTGTGTGTGTGTGTGTGTGTCTCAAGGCAAGTTCTTATGGGGAGGGTTTGAGCTCAGGAATGTGGGAATAAAATGATACAAAAAAGAAAGTAAATGATGCCTTTTAAAAGGAAATACTGGCTACTCCTACAGATCTCAAATGCAGACACACACCAAGTCTGAAGAGAGACCAGTAACCACACCAAGCAGGACAGGCTACATGAAGCCAGTCAGCCCCATCTATATGGACAGCAACACTTGGGTCTGAGTCCGGCCCATCTCACAACTCAGCCAAAGCACCACTCTAGGTCAAGGTTAGGACAACAGGGTCAGTCCTCAGAGATTCCAATCAGAAATGTAAAAACGCAGCCCATGATCAAGGGACCATGAGAGAAATCCACAGGTGGACAAGCTTCCAGCAGTCATGCCAGGCAGGCAAGCGAGGCCTTCCACCTGTGGCAGTCAGGACTCCATTTCATCACAAACTAGTCTCAAAACAAGGCTGGATCCTAGGTGATGCTAGTGTACAAATCAAATAGTTTGTACAGAGTCTTAGGGAAGCTATCAAATCTTCTTTTGGGGGCACAAAACCCAGACCAAAGGGAATAAGAACACTCATGGGGTAGGTGATCAACAGTCTACCAGTCTACCTCCATTACCCTACCAGTCTACCTCCATTTCTGTGCACCCCAATTTCAGACAGGCAAATAAGAATTTTCAAAGCCCTTCTAATCAGGCTGAGGATAAAAGGAGACAAAGCATCCTTTCCTCCTCTCTCCTCCCATCCTTCTCTCACCAGTATCTGCCACCAAGACTTTAGTTAGGTGGGGCTACTGTGCCCTAAGGAGCCCCAGGGGAAGAGAAAAGTCTCCTGAAGAGCTCCAAAGAGATGCAATTAACAGATCCTGCTGGGGTGACTGTATTCAAGTTTACAGCATTAGCCAATCACAGCCAAAACAGACAGTGATCAAAAACATAAATAGGAAAGAAAAGAATGTTGAAAAAGATAATGTAAAATAGTCTTTAGAGTTCAAATAATTAGCAGATGATGAGGCAGTTAAGCCTTAGCCTCACCGCAAAACCACATACCAATCAAACCTTTGATCAAGATCTTCATTCACACACACAAGAAATTCTATCTGCATCCAAGGATACAGAATCAGGATGGCACACAACATACTGACCAGACCAGGCCACTCTGGAGTATGAATGTGGGCTTAATCAATAATGACACTTGGAAAAAGTGGGGGTCCACCCTCCCTTTGTATGAGGTAGCAGGTGGGTTGTCTTCCGCTACTAACTGCTGACCCTGGGTGCCCCTGGATTGGGGGTGTAGGGCTTCATTAACACCATAACCAGTCCCAGTGTTTACAAGAGCCCCTGAAGCAACAAATGAATTGGGCAAGAACCTTCACTCAACATCAAGGCCGGACTCCAGGTTACTGATGACCCACTGACCTGTTTTTTCCCTCTGCTGCTCCCTCACGTCTCATCATACCCTCCTTACTTCCACTTTCATCCTAGGTCACTGAAAACCCACCTTCTCTTCAGAATTCTCCTTTGCATCTAAGAACCCTGACTGGCCAGATTCTCAACTTCTGTTCACCTTCACCATTCTGTGGGGTGAATGTTCAAATTCATGCATTAAAGCCCTAATCCCCAATGTGATGGCATTTGCAGGTGAGGCCTTTGGAGGTAATAAGGGCCTCATGAATGGGATTAGTGCTCTTACAAGAAGAGGCATGAGAGATGATGCATTCATTCTCTGGGTCTCTCTCCA
The DNA here is from genome assembly GCF_964194135.1 of Talpa europaea. NCBI lineage: Eukaryota > Metazoa > Chordata > Mammalia > Eulipotyphla > Talpidae > Talpa > Talpa europaea. The sequence goes on along the minus strand of NC_140082.1, from coordinate 28,423,414 downwards.
TCATGTGAAGGTACCCCAAGATAGTCACGTAGGAACCAAAAGACAGACCCTCACTAGATACCAAGTCTGCTAATACCTGATCTTGAACTTCTCAGCCTCTAGAACTGTGAGAAATAAGTGTTCGCTATTTCAGTCACCCAGTCTCAGTGTTCTGTTGGGGCAGCTCAAGCTGATTAAGACAATTCTCCACTCCTGTGAGCTCAGTGGTCTCTCGCCACTCTCCAGCGAAGCCCCAAAGTCATCTGTATATTCCACCACTGCTTGTAAACTGGCTCAGTCCTACAGGTATGGAAGGCCCATAAGGAGGGTACAGATAAAATAGGCTCTTGCTCCAAATAGGGGGCAAACTCTTTCTAACAGGAGGAATGGAAGAGTTTTGTTCCACCAGATGAGTGAATACAACCATGGATAACCTCATACTCAGATACCAGAGCTTGGGGAGGACCCCCGGGAGAACACTAGCAACCACCAACACTGACGTGCAGACATTGCCAGAGCTTTATCTTGCATTCACAGAAGCCTAACAACACATCACCACATGCCACCAGATCTAAAATAAGGCTCCTATTCACTGATGTATGCCAATGTTGGAACTAATAAATGAGAACATACACCTGAAAAAGTCTTGTAGGAAGGGCAACATGAAAAACATCCTTCCACAATCATGGAAGAGGAGGGGGTGGGGGTGTGTGTGTGTGTGTGTAGAGAAAAATAGTTTCTATTTCAGAGGAGAAAAATGTGTTTATTCATTCATAGGAAACCGATTAGCCCTAGACATGGAAATGTGGACAACAGACAGCAGTAAGCAAAGATCGCTCTCATGCATTTAAGTAGCTGGTCTTCTGTTTACAGTGAGAGTAACTATTTTTAATGTTTAATGTTCTTAAGATTTTGTATTAGGGCCTCCCTGGTGGTGCAGTGGTTGAGCGCTGGGTTGCAAAGCTGCCTGCAGCCTCTGCAACGTGGGTTCAATCCCCAGGCACTGGGCGAGGATCCCACATGGCGCGCAGACCTCTCCTGCCACCCGCTGCTCCCCTCAGCAGTGTACTTCAGTCCTTCTGCCTGTTCTGCTCCCTACTCTGGCTCTGGTGAATTCCCTCACCCTCCCGCACTTCTGACTGTACCCAGTGCTTGTACAATAAATCTTTAAAAAAAAAAAAAAAAGAAAAAGAAAACATACATTAAAAAAAAAAGATTTTGTATTAGTATGAACTAAAACACATCCAAAAAGGCCAGCTTTCCCCTCTCCCTCCCCTGATGTATGCCGTAGATCCTGAGGAAGGGAAGCGCAAAGGGGCGGGGGAGATGGACCAGGGGTGCTATGGTGGTGGAAGAACTAGGGGAATGACACCAGAGGGGGGAAATCAAATAATGTCCAGAAATGAGCAACACTGTAAGAAAATTAATTAAAAAGTAAATAAATGTTTGACAGGACAGCTTTTTTAGAATAAAAGAACTGCCTGTTTTCTTAAACAATTTCTTCCTACAATAAAATCATTGCCTTCACCCCAGAAACTGGAAAGGTTTGCTCTTTGTTATTATTCTTTCGGGGTGGCAAGTCCCAGCACATGGGGTAGTCATGGTGAGGCAAGGCAGGTGAGAGCAAAGGAGATAATAAAACAGAAATTAAGGGAAGCGAGTTCTCAATCTAGATATGCACAGGGATGGTAAGATGCTCTGGACCAGCACCCTGGAGTTAGGGTTTCCTGTGCAAGGACTCTGCTCTACGAGGCCGCACCCCCATTCAGTCCTGTAGAGGCTGTGGACACAGGCTGGTGGCAGGGGAGACATACCTCGGAGAAGCAGCGGCATGTGTATTTAAAGAAGACTAGCAAATGAATCATCCATGAGTAAAAAATAATTTATCTCCATGTAAAAAGTTGTGTTAATGAAAGTCTACCGTCTTGTAATTATTCTGAGGAGGCTATAAATAGGCAGTATTTGAAATCAGTCAGCTCTGTGCTGTGGCTCCCAACAAGCACATGAATGCAGCATGTTCCAGGCCGATCCACAAGCTGTTTTGTTTCTAGTACAAATGGATAGAAGGAGGGGAGGGTCTGGGGGGAACAATCTTGGAGAGCCCATTACAGATTTCAGCTAAACACATGAAACGCAAAGCTCAGGGAGAATTACAATTTAGAAGCATTTAGAACACACAAAACAAAAAAGCTGGTCACAAATTGTTTACATACACCAATGGGGCAGAGGACATCACCAGGAGCTCAGAATCCCCCCCAACCCCTATATACTGTTTACTCTATCTAGTGCTTCACTTCTCCGTGACCACATTTGTAATAATTCAGAGCTGGTGAGTTTCAAATAGATTTTTGGAGTATATGGAAGGCACCTGGAAAGGTGATGTTCATGGGCTGTTAGGAATAAGGCACTGCTTTAATAAGGAATAATGAAGTTGAAAAAATAAGGAGGGAGGAAACAGGGAGAGAAGGGGAAGGAGGGAGAAGGAGAAGAGAGACGGGGAAACGGGCTGTATCACAAGTGGCCGTGGACACAAGCTCTGTAGTGAGTATCTGAGTTCTGTGATCTCAGATGGGTTACTGAATGACTCTATACCTCAGTGTCCTCCTTAGTAAAACATAGTCAATTATAGTCCTACATGCAAAAAAAAAAAAAAAAAAACCCACAAAGATGCATGTAAAGCATTTAGCATGTGCATAAAAAACAAACACTCAGGTACTGGTGATCGTTATTCTAGGATGAGGTTTACTTCCAGCTCAACCGATAATTAGCTGTGTGGTCTGGGCAAGCCAGTTAACAAGTCCAAGCTTTGGTTTATTCATGAAAAAATGCAGATTGTGGATTGAATGACCTTTGATTCTAGGGTTCTCCAAGCTCAGCTCCTCCGTGACAACGCAGCGTGGCTTACAGTTTCACATTCTTTTAGGTTTCTAGTTTTCACAGCTTTCTTTCATAGCTTCTTAGTCACAGCCATGATTATCTGCCACAAGAGTCCGGTCCCACATCTGACCCCCAATCATGAGACTGGCTGTGGTGATGCTGCAATCTGCTTGGCGATGATCTTTTTCAGTGGTTTGCAGTAACATACTGTGGCAAAAGGAAGGCCAGCATGTGACAGAGGAATCAATGTGCCTGCCATGTGCTGGCGTGGCCTAGCAGTGATGGAGCGTACATGGATTCACATGCTGTGACCACCCTCTTTTAAAGGAATTCCCAACGACTTTCTCCTGGAAACTCTACAATAGCCTACGCTTTTCAATCTGAGCAATGAAGTAGAGAGCGGCCACCAGAGGTGCACTGCTCTTCTCTCTTGGCAGAATATACACTAAGTTATTCAGATTTGTCATTTTCCTGTTCTTTGACTTATCAATGACCTTCCTATGGAAAAACAGGGTCTCCATGTCCTTATGTGTCAGGAAGTTTAAAATGATTATTAAAAGGAATCACTACTGTGGCCTGCACCATTATGTGTAATTCTATCTCATAAACCCAACTGATAATCTCTTAATTTAGGTGGTGACCAGGCATCCAAGTATGTAAGCAATAATCAGCACATACGGACAAATTTAAAGCTGCTGCTAAATAAGACTCACAGTAAAACTGACCTGACACAGTAACATTCATATGACCGTATAAATGGTAATTAGCACTCATGACAGGCAGTCAGACCAACCCTTGCTTCTCTATGAATTCTGTAGTGTCCCCAAGTTGTATCAATGTAGACAGTTTTCCCTGACACTTGGCCAGTTCAAATCTCATCTCACACTCTAAAACATGCTCATTAAGAAAGAAGAATCAACAACCTCTAATGAAATAATTCAAGCAACAGTTCTCAGCAGATGCTAATAGACTAAGGGAGAAAGGATGACGGTGAAATTCACAAAGAAAGGTCCAGCTACCACCACACAAATGCAGTGATCAAATTCAGTATCGCAACAAGGGAGCAGAGCAAACACTGCCCCGAGACCATGCACCATGAATTGAACATGAATTGAAGCAACTGCAGTGCTAACTTCCAGTTTTCAGAAACACAAAGAGCAATGGAACAAGTTTAAGGTGAAAACTACGCTAAATACAGACTGGGACATTCTACAAGACCACTGACCTGATTTCTTCAACTACTCAGCAGCCTGGGGAGAAAAGGGTGAGGGAGGAAAAGCTGATCTAGAGTGTAAAAGCTTCTAGAACCATAACAATCAAATGCAACTCGTGGGCTTTGTCCCATCAAGGTTTGGAAAACAAGATACTTTTAAGCTAGAGTCAAGGAAAGCTAAACGGGGAGTTCTGTAGATCCTGGGGCGCATCCCACCCCTTGTCATCTCGAGTTCTAGAATGGCACATTCAGCCACTCCCCATTTGAAAGGGCAGGGCCCCACAGCAGAAAGTGGGTTACAGATGGCTGGGCCACACCCAGCTCAACACAGGAAGGGGAAACTTCGATAAGAAGATGCATGGTTGACAGAACAGGAGGCAGCTTCTGGGGCTACCTGATGAGGAAATTTGCAGGTTGCTCTACCCACAAATTAGATATTAATTTACTCTTTTGAATTTTGGGTTTTTAACAGTGTAAAAAGCATACAGCTACTTCACTGAGCAGGAAAATCAGCATTTGAAGCAAACAGAGCACCTATGAAATAAACGAAAGAGAAGAAAAACAGACAGCCCACACCAAGTGCCAACTTGGATTCTGCATTCTTGGGCCTTATTCCACCCCAGCACCACCACTCCCTGAAGAGGTTTGCTTTCGGTCTTTTTTTATTTTTTAATTTGGCCAAACTTTACAGAGTGTGAAGGGCACACATCACACGTGCACAGCTGCATCGATTTCTACTGTCTACAACTTTATCTGGTTTGCCTTTCCAGTATAAAGTCCCCTCTCCAGGCTACAGCCTGTCAGAAGCAAGTCTGGAATGAAAAAAGAACAAGCTAGGACCTGCTTTCCAAGGGGCAATGCATGCTGGTGGCCTGTGCAGCTGAAGCGTGCTCTCAGCAGGGCAAAAAGAGAACAGTGAACACAGTAAAGTGACAACTAAGAGTTGACTTCTTTACTTTGTGATCTCTCTCTACCTCTGCCCCCAAATTCTACTTCCCAAAGCCTCTAGCTCAAGTCAACCTGCCTCTGTCCCATGGCTAAGGAACAACAGTAATTACCTTTCACCCATCTCGAGGCCTGGAATTTCACTGGTTCATTTTTCAAAATACAGCAGACGCCCCTGTGGTTCTAACCACATAAAGAGATTAGCAGAGAATTGAAGGAAATCACAAGTTAATATTCATTTTTTACTCTTAAAACCAAGAGTTCTAAAATAAAACGCAGGGGTTTTTGTTTGCTACTTTGAACAAGTAAAACAGGACCATAATTCAGAATCCCTGAAAATGAAACAGGTACCTAACTAAAGAGTTAGTTCAGTGATGCCATAATTTCATTTTAGAAAATGAGGAGGCTGTGACATGGGTAAAAAGATGTCTTACCAGCAACCAAAGATGGGATCGTGGTTAATCCTTATTCAAAAAAGTTTATCACTCACTGTGGCTAAAATTATGTAAGTCTTACCAAGCTACTTGACAATCTTTCAAAAAATATATAGCTAAATAAAATTCTGTTTAATACAGAAATGTTAAAAAGAAGGAAAATGTACTAATATATAATTATATAAAAATCTTAAAAAATTCCTGATGCCTAATTAAATTCAATTCATTAATAATAAGGCAACAGCCTTGGGATGCTTTGTACAAAAATGGCATTTCTGGTAAACATAATATTTAAAACACAACTCAAACATACCAGCTCTGACTAATGACATAATTATGTGTTGTTCATTTGGCATCATTCTCCCACCAGTCCTAAGAAACTTTCTCACAAATGAATCATTTTAAGACACATTTCCATATGGCGATGCCAAGTCAAAATGCAATACAAATATTATCCTTAAAACTACAATTTTAGATTTACCTGGCAAATGAATCCTTCCAATTGGGATTCCAAGCCCCTTCTAAAGCTAAGTCGGAAGTTTTATGTACGTGGCTAAGGGAACACAGAATAGTGGCTGAGATCTAGTTTGCAGAGAGAAGACCTAATTTTGATCTCACAGCTCTCATAACCACGGGTAGGCTTTTTAATCTTTCCATGTTTTATGATACCTCTCTCATAGCATTACTTGGAAAATCAGAGAAGATAATGAAGGAAGCAATGCCTGGCATAATAGTAACACTAGTCATTATTTTTATCATCCTCTTAAGATGCATCTCAGCAGAAGTTATTCTCATCAGCACAGAGCACCTCTTACTGACAAGGCAAAGAATGTTCTTGTAAGTAAGTTGTTATGCAACAGTGGAGGAGCCTCAAAAACATTTTGTTAAATGAACAAACTCAGCACAAAAGGTACATAGTGCCTGAAATTTCTAGAAAAGGCTAACATCTAGAGACAGAATTTGCTTAAGGCTGAGAATGAGAACTGATTGCAAAGTCTAAAACCGGAGGGGGTTAATACTCAACTGCACAAATGACGGAATTGCACGCACATCACAGAGTAACAGTACAATATATAATTCATCCCTCAGTAAAGTCATACTAAAAAAAAAAAAAAGATATGTTTTCAAAGTATTTTTGCACAGGAACTTTCACACCAATCTGCTGGAGCAAATTCAGGTATTTTACAGAGCATAGCAAAAACGGGTGAAAACAAAAAGCCTGAGCAAGGATCACACATAGCTCCTAGTCCTGCCTCAGCTCCTTTCTAGGGCAAACTTTTCACTCCTCTAAATCTCCGTTTCCACATCTGTGAAGTGGGAATCATAATGGTATTCATTTCAGAAGCTATTGTGAGCAGTACATTATCCCCCGGCTTTCTAGCTGCTAAGGCTAAAAATGTAGGTGTCACTATCAGTCCTTTCTCTCTGGCATATTATCGCCAATTCATTAGCAAGTCCTGGTGGTTCCATCTTTAACATATATCTGGCATCCAACTACTCACCAACTCCATCCCAGTCATTACAAACTCCCCAGGGGACCCACAAAAGCCTCCCATCAGACTCCAGGCCTCCATGCTGGTCCCGCAGCAATTGCTGCTGTACTCCACAGCCAGGGCAAGACTCGGCTCTTTCATCAGTGCCCAGAACCTTCTCCTGGGCTCCCCACCAGCCAAGTCCAAACCATGGCCTACAGCCCTACCTGACCTGCATGACCACCCCATTTCACATCCCTACTCCCCCAGTCTGGCCCCACCCACACCAGTCCACTAGCCATTCCTTCAAGAGAAGCAGCCTCTGGCCTCTGGGCCATTATCTGTGCATGCCTCTGCACATGCAGGCGCCTGCTTACCCCATCTGCCATTCAGATCTTACATTCTCCTCTGAGGGGCCTCACCTTATTAAAAACACCACTTCCTCTCCCCTCCCCCATTCTCCCACCCTTTCTACCTGATTTACTTTTTACTTTTCTTCACAGCATTGACACTACCTGGGATCTTATCCTCGGTGCATTTATTTACATTCTGTCTTCCCAATAGAATACAATAAACTTCACGCAGAAGGGATTTTCTCAATTCTACCCACTGTCCTATCCACACACCCACAGAGTCTGACACAACACCCAGATATAGGAACATTTGCGAAATCCTTGCTGAATGAAGAAATCTCACAAAGCACACAGCACAACGCCTATAGAAGGGTTCAAGAGCTGTTCGTAACAATAAAAATATTGTTACTACATGTGTTGTTTTTATATTTCAAAGATAAGACTATGGAAGCCCTGACAGGTCAACTGGTTGACCTAATAATTCAAACTAGATGAGATAATCTAGCAGCTCCATGGCAACTCCAGGCCACGAATACCAAATATCTGAGTTCCCAGCACAGCAGGCCGAGAGGATGATGCAGCGGATTCTCCATCCCATTCTGTGCCCTGCCTCCTCTCACTATCGAAGAGTCACCCCAATCTTAGGGGGACCCAAGTGCTATCAGAGCCCTATCCCTACAAGGGCAACCTACGGTCACAGGGCACTCAACCAGTTATAAGGAAGGTAGGCTTTCATGTCACCCTCCAGACACTCGAGGAGGTAGACAAGTGTGATTCCATTTTACAGATGATGAACTGGAGAAGCAGAAATAATTGACCTGCTCAAATATATATTAATTAATGGTGAACTTAGGACCAGCAACCTAAAAATTTTGGAAGTCTAAGCCTCTCTCTTTCCAGCACACTATACTGCTCCATGCATTTCTTTAGAAAAAGAAAGAGGCGTGGTCTATATACACCATGGAATACTACTCAGCTATAAAACAGATCCTGCTATTTACAACAAGGATGGACTTAGAGGGTATCACATTTAACCAGACAAGCCAGATGAAGACACATGCCAAATGATTTTCACTCGTGGGTGGTAAAGAAACAAAACAAAATAAAAGCAAGCTCATAGACTACGGAAAGGGAAAATCGATTGGCTAAAGGGGTCAATTGTATGTTGATGGGTACCTAAACTTTTTGTGATAAGCATGAGATAGTATATACAGATACTGATATATGTCTATACACCAGAAAGCCATACAAAGCTGGGCCTCCCTGGTGGCGCAGCGGTTGAGCGCTGGGTTGCGAAGCTGCCCGCAGCCTCTGCAGCGCCAGTTCGATTCCCAGCTGCTCCCCGGCCACCGGAGGAGGGTCCCACATGGCGCGCAGACCTCTCCTGCCGCCCGCTGCTCCCCTCAGCAGTGTACTTTGGTCCTTCTGCCTGCTCTGCTCCCTGCTCTGGCTCTGGTGAATTCTCTCACCCTCCCGCGCTTCTGACTGTACCCAGTGCTTGTATAAATAAATAAATAAATCTTTTTTAAAAAAAAAAAAAGCCATACAAAGCTATAAACCAATGTGATTTCAATTTAAAAAAAAAAAAAGGGAAAGAGAAAGAATCTGGGCCAGTTTTAACCCTATTGTAAATTAGATTAAAATAACATTATAAAGAAAGTCCCTTTACATCTACATATTCATTTGACATTCTCCCCTTCCTCCAGCACATGGAAATTTTAATGTATGTACATTAGACATTCACAAACAACTTCTGACATGCTATTCTGCATTATATCCTGCATATTATAATACGACTGTATGGTTTTGCAAACTTATTAGTTTGCTTCAGGTCCAGATGCCTGAAAAACTTGGATAAGAGTTTTAACTTCAACTCTGAGGGAGTGTGTTCTCTGTTTCACAGATTAATAATGACATAGAAAAGCTTATACAGCAGTATTATAACCCTCTTTTCTCGACACTTTATTAAGATATTTCATGAAGATTGCCAAAATTTGGGTCCAGGAATAGAATAAAATGGGCCATTTCTGATAGCAAAATCAAGTTATCTAACTCCTGAAGGCACAAGGGCATTCTGAGGAGTGGAACAGAGAGAAGAGAAAATCCCTCCCCCTCCCCACTTGTTGACATCAATGGTGCTGCACTACAAAAAAATCTGAGTTTCAAGGCTGTGGACAGTGGCACAGCCACCTAAACACCCATGGCTGGCCACCTCCCAGGGACTAAGTGTCCGGGCTTCATGACCTCACATGTGCCTGTACCACACATGGAAGGTGGATCCTGCTAAGTTCATCTCACCAATGTGAATGCTACAGCTCAAGGATTCTAAGTCACGAAGGTGGAGGTCACGAAGATATTTCTACTCAAAGCTCCAGACCTTTCCACCACACCACATAAAGAAAACTGCCCCTTCCCTCAAACTTCCATCCCTCTACCCAGGGCTGGAACTGGGCAGGAATGTACCGCACAGATGCTCCAGTCCAACACAAATAGGCACTGACGACAAAGAACAAGGGAGAACCCCCAAGTCACAAGTACCTATAACCAGAGAGGATACAGAGAACTGGCCTATAATGTACATTGTTTTCTACCTTGCTTTTGGGGGAAATCCCATCACACACAGTCAACCAGCTGCCCAGGCTGGGCATTCTGACATTTAAGACTTTCCCATGTAGTGACTGCTAAGAATTTATGACTCAGTAGCACAACCAATAACAGCACTGTGGACAGCCCAGAGGCCTCTATCACATCATGAATTCTTATGGGAAAGTGCAGGAGCTTTATTTCACAGGGTAGAACCTCAAGACTTTGCTGTGTGTAGGGTCATTATCGCCACCCCACCTCCCCAAAACACCACTGTGAAGCACAGACTACAGCCACTGCTCTACAATGGCTATGCACCAGATGCTTTGCCCCGGATGAAACTATTGGTAGAACGTGTTGTTCAAGAGTTCACCTAGCGTTAAAGAAAACACCTACTTCCTTTTCTGCATCTCTGCCATTTTCCTTGTGACGATTCACCTGCGTTTGAAAAATATTCGTATGTCCTTCCACAACTGCCCCCAAAACCTCAGTCTTGCCTTTTCATTTGCAACAAATCTCTGGTGGGCACAGATGTGATCAGTTGCCCCCCTGCATAACTCTAGCCCTGAGCTAGCTCAGACAGTGTCCCGGCATGCCTTTAGCAAGAACACTGGAAATTACACCAGAACGTCCCAGTCCCTCCTTAGTTCTACACTAAACAGTGTCCCATCACTTTGGCCAAATTCTAGACAAAATCCAACATTCTTCCTCATCTGTTCAGCCAAACCAAGCTTCTGCTGCCCGCCTGCTCTTAGACAGATGAACTTTGGGAAAATCATGCTCACTCCTCGCCTCCCCCACCTCTTACAGCCAAGAACCCAGTCCTGCGGCGTAGCTATCATTTATATCGTGCTTTCTGAGATACCTTAATTCCCGAAGTGCTACTTTGTCTTCACAGCTCTTTAATATAGCCTTCATTAACAATGTTTGTGTAATCTTGTGCATTTCTTTAAATATCTTCTTTGTCTGCCCTGCATGAGGACATGGTTCCTGTCTGTCTTGTCAACTACAGTGGACCGAAGGCCAGGTCAGTGCCCGGAGCCTGACAGGCTGAACATAAATGCTTGCCAAATGAAGGAGGAAATGAAAAAGGACGTCTCCCTTAGAAATAAGCCCTTGCTGACTCACCATCACCAAAGGGCCACCTCAGCCAGCTTGCCAGATGATTTAATCCCTATAGTGATGAGGTGCTGGAATCCATAGTATCAGGTGGATAAAGCATCAATTCATTTTCAGCTGAGTTCCCTGAGTACTTGGAAGAAGGAACAGCCCATCTGGAAAGGACCCAAAATCCTTGCATAGAAAGGATCACAGGAGGAAATGTCACGAAGGAAAAGGGAAAAGTGGACCATGATTAGATAAGGACATTACACAAGGAAATGAAGCGAAGCCTCACCAGGTCATGCAGCATTACATGGCCCTGTGCTGTGCCCAAAGTCTGCCACTGGCACCACAGTTCTCCTCATCCACCTGTGCCTAAAGTGAGATGCAAAATGGGCCAGTGCCCAGAGACACTTTCTCTAGACACTGGGCTATCTGGGACTTCTACACATGGTAAAATCTTAATCTCACTCAACCAAACTTCCTGACCTATTTTCTCCAAGCACTGGCCCAGTGGATTCTGGAGGGCAGGGGCAGATTCAACAGTAACAGTAACATGAAGTCACATTATTAATCTACTTTTCAGAGGGACTTCCACTCCTCAACCCTAAGATCACTAAAAATCTCAACTCTTAAAATCAGCAAAAATCTTTTCTCCACCTTTACTTGTGACAGTTTAAACAATTAAATCAAAGGAATGAATGAATGACAGCATCCATCCTACCACAATTCAGGAATGACATTCCTCATAGCCCTTCTCTCTGCCACAAACCAAATCTACTTTCAAACACTCCAGAAACGAAATGTCCAGTGCAGAGGAACAGGAGTGCAGACATCATAAAGAGCCAAAACACAGCAAGTTGAAAGAAAACACTGCACAACTCCCCAAGGCTTCCCTCCTTCCTGCGAGGCAACAGAGACAAGGAGCCAAATTATTCAATTCTGCCTTCAGGTCCAGCTTGGGTGTGCTGCGAGCATTTTCCAAGGCTATGGGCAGATTAAAAAATAAAATTTTGAGATTCTGATGTTTCCTACTTGAGTTTCTTTTGACTTTCGTATGTAGACTTTCTGATTTCTGTGTTATTTCTGGAGCAGTGCTGGTCAAGACACTAACTGCATTTTTCACATACTTATTCACAGGTCACTAGCACCTGGCCAAGTACCCTAATTGTGGTCTACAGAGTGAAGAGTCAGTTAGGGACATGAACACCTGATAACACCTAACCACACTTCCTTTTTTGTAAATTCTTGTAACTGCAAAAAATATTGCATCATCCAAGTGATCACACTTCTACTGAACAGTTGTCTCCTGACCTCTTCTTACTTTATATATTACAGAAATGAAACGTCTGAGAATTTTACATGGGAAAAATAAATGACAAAACCATTCAGTGCTTAGATATGATGAACAATTTTGGTGGTGATTGGTTGTTTTTTTCAGAGCACACATGCACTCAAACGACTCCCTGCTCCTTGGGAAATCCTTACGTTCTCAATCAATGCAAAATCTTTCAGAAGCAGGCATGTATCCAGCTATAAAACCACTGCCATTCCTTGCTCTACAGAGTAGATTCCATCACATATTCCTCATAAACCTCAGAAAACAATTTTACTTTTCAAATATCTTAATAGTTGAAAGATTCATTTTAATTAAAAAAAAAAGTCAATCCCAAACTACTCCTGAAAACCAAAGACTAGTCCATAAAACTTTTCTCTCAGTCCATGCTCCAAATTAATTGGAAATTACAGTGTTGTCGTTTTTCTATTTTTTCTCACCCACTTCTGCACAGATGGTTACTTGCAAGGCTTTAAGATGTACCTCAAAAAATTTGCAGAAATTAGTCCTGTGTGAAAGTGGCAAATCATTACTGTAGACCTGAGGTTACTGGATATATCTTAGACTGATATGACTGGTAAAGATTAGAATCAGCAACACCCTCATTATTCTCACTCTGACACAAACACACCATGTCTCCAAACCCTCAGTGGAGCACAGCTGCCTTCATCCTCACGTGTGTGTCTGCCTGGTGAGCACATGAGTAACTTTTATTTCTGTAATTTGTTTAACTTTGTTAATAAACAAATAATTTTATACTTGCAACTACTAGTACTAAGAACTTTTCTCTGGACAGACGCCCAGATTACTATTTCAATTTAAAGCAACGTGGGACAGCGGAAAATCTCCAAAGAGATGAAGGGGGAACATGACCAGAGGAGAAAAGTTTTGTACATGTTAGCAAGAAAGCTTCACATCCAAAAATGTGAAGTCTACCTGGCCCTCTTCCCTCTGTCTGCACACTCATTCGACTCAGACAACTTCACTGTCACTCAGAAGGGAGGGTTATGCTGCAAGGAGTAAGACCTACAATTAATCCTCTCCATTTATCCTTCCCATCTCAGAAGGGGCTTTACCATCCCCTACACAGCAAGTTAAAACCTTCTCTCTCTCTCTCTCTCTCTCTCTCTCTCTCTCTCTCTCTCTCTCTCTCTCACACACACACACACACACACACACACACACACGACATCCCAGGGAGACCTGCAGATACTGAGGGGAATCTAGGGGAACCAACACTGTATCCCGTCTTGCTCCCACTTCTTGGGACCATCCAGGCTATTGGATTCATGGAGTGGCTGGAACCCAGGAGAGTAAAAAAAACAAAACAAAAACGTAAAAGTTACTTGCAGACTGTTTGGAATCAATGTCACGGTCACCTTTAAGCCACCGGGGCAACCCCCCGCGGCCCCTCCTTTGTTTGCCCAAGCGGAGGCCGGTTCAGACCCTGGAGCCGGGTCCCGGAGCGCCGGGGCGGGAGGGCCCAGCGGGGCGCAAGCGCTCGGCACCCAGGGCGCACCCGGCGGGCAGCGCATCCCCGCTCGGCTCAGGGGCTGTTTTCCGCGCCGAGGAAGAAGCAACAATAAGCCGGGCGGAGCGGCCACCGGCTCCCCTCCCTCGCGGCGCGCCCCCTCCCCAGCACCCCCGCGCCCCGACCCCCGCGCCCAGCCCCCGCCACGCCCCTGCGGCCGACCCTCCCCCGCGCGCGCGGGGTGCTCGCGGCTCCCCGTCAGCCCCGCGCCCCGCGCGTCCTCACGCGCACGCGGGGACCCCCGCGCCACCGCCCGCGCCGCGCCGGCCGCAGGGGGAGGAAGCGCCACGGCCCGTCCGGCCCGAGGGTCCTCAGGGCGGGGGGTCCGGGCACGGCCGGCGGCCGCCCAGAGCCCCCGACGGGCACCCGCCTCCCCCGAGCTCCGGGTCTTTGTGTGGAAAGTAAGTGCGGGAGGCGAACCTACCTCGCGCGTGCACAAAGGCGCACGGGGCCCTCCCCACCGCGGCGGGGCCCGGCAGCCCAGGGCGGGGAGCGGCTCGAGGACGGCGCGAGCGGCGGCTCTGACCGCGGCGAGGGCCGGGCGAGCGGGCGCAGCGCGACTCTTTCACGCCCCGCGGACCCGCGCGTCCGAAATAAGTGGCGGGGCGGGGCGGGGGCGGGAGGGGCGGGGCGAAGCTGGCGAGGCCCCGCCCCGGACACGCCCACTGTCACGCCCCGCCCCGCCGCGTTGGCTCAGGCGCCCAGCCCCGGACCCACCGAGGCCCGCCCGCCGAGGCTGCTCCCCGCCAGCTGGGAGCTCGGAGAAAGTCGGGGAGTTTAGTGCCCGGAGGTTTTCCTTCAGTGGCCTTGGTTTGGTTGGCTTCGGAAACTCTCGAAAGAGCAGAGACAGTGTGGGAAACAATAAACTAAGTGTCACCAATGAGAGATACTGGGAAACAGTAGGTGGCAGACGCACTGTCACCGGCCCTGCAATTAAAGATCAAGATCTCAACTAGCAACAACAAATGTTGGCAAGGATGTGGAGAGAAAGGAACTCTCCTGCGCTGCTGGTGGGAGTGCAAACTGGTCCAACCACTATGGAGAGCTGTGTGGAGATTTCTGGACCTACTAAACATAGAGCTTCCATATGATCCAGCAATTCCACTCCTAGGTATTTACCCAAAGGACACAGAAACATCAATTCCAAAGAGCACCTGCACCCCTACATTTATAGCAGCACTGTTTACAATAGCTAAGCTTTGGAAACAGCCCAAATGCCCAAAAATAGATGACTGGATCAAGAAGATGTGGTACATACACACAATGGAATATTACTCAGCAATCAAAAAAGACAAGCTCATGCAATTTGCAGCAACATGGATGGAGCTGGAAGGGATCATGCTCGGCAAAATAAGCCAGAAAGAAAAGGAAAATACGGCATGGTCTCACTCATAGCAGGAATTTAGAAAACCTAAATAAATAAGGGACCAGGAAAAAGAATAACTGTAAGAAAGAAAAAATCAAAATCAACAAACAACTATGAACCAGAGACACACTGTGGGGGGGGGGAGGAGAGATTGGGGCCAAAATAAGGGGATTGCAATTGTATGGGGAATATAAAAATTTAAAAAAAAAAAACAAGATCAAGATCTTTCCCCCTCCCTCCACGCTCTCTTGCGCTCTCTCCCTACTTGTGCCCATCTGCACTCTGTGCCAATATTTCACAGAAGAAAACTCAAAAGGAATCAAGGAAGAAAAGGAAACAGATTGGTTGGAATTGTACAAAATCTACTTTCACATTAGAACTTACAACCCAGTGACCTAGGAATTTGTTTCAATCCCTCCTCTTGCCCCTCCTCCTCATCAAAGGGTAATTGGAGATTTAAATGTGTGTGTAAGAAAGAAATGACTTGATTTACTTCTTCTTTACTCTCTCTTTCTTCAGCTACCATAGCAAATTGCTTCTCTCCCCAACTCTAATACTCTTAGATTACCATCTACCTGAATCCAGGTACAAAAATGGAGATTTCTGTTTCAGAGTAACAAACACTAAGGACTGGGGGTTAATGGATTTTAGATCAAAAGCTTTTTAATTTTCTTGGCAACAGATGAATAAGGGTTTATTTATAGGGAAGCTTTTCTGACTAAAACTGCTTGGGTCATGACCACCAGAAAAGTCATATCAATTATGGATTTCAGTAAACAAATTACTCTAATTTCAGTAAACGAATTACATCCCAAAATTCTCGAAAGCCACAGTCCCTTAAACATCAGACCATTCCTAGACCCTGAATCCCAACAAACTGTGCAGTCTCCTGCTACAGGCTTTAGAGAAAGAAGCTCCTGCCAGGCCTAAGAAAATGACCTTATACGTGCTATGTGTCATTTCTAATTTTTTTTTTTAATGGGCCAGTTATTTAACAAGATTCCTTGTAGGAAATTTAGGACACCAGCTTGTAAGGGTGAATTTTCCACTGGTGAAAGCAGACAGGGTAGAGGTAGCCTTGGAGCTGAGGAACAGCTTTGATTTTTGGCAGAATTTGTGACTCCACAGCTTTCTGATCAGCCTTGCTCTGTCAGCTTATATTTCTCCTTCTCTGTGTGGAGAAGCTCACCTCCTGGTGTCAGGGCTTATGCACAAGATGTTTTCAGCAGCTAAATCTGGGATTGAAAAGTAAAAGAGGGTTTTTGCTATTGTCACAAACCTGTTGGTGGTAACAAGTATGGCAGTACCTGGGAGGCTAAACTTCACAAAATACCTAGATCTTTCTATTCATATATATAAAGATTTATTTATTTATGCATACAAGAACTGGGGTGTAAGTCAGAGGTGTGGGAGCGGGTGGGTGAGAGGATTCACCAGAAAGAGTAGGGAGCGAGACAGGCAGATCTATTGAAAAGTGGAAATCTGCAGCTCATCCCATGGACTGGGCTATAAATGCCTGCAGGCTCCGGGTCATGGCCTTACTCCTTGTTTTGAGAACCATAATTTCTTCTAAAGCAAAAACAGTAAAGAGAAATTGGATACTTACTCTGAACTTCTTGATTCAAGGTTTTTCAAAGACAGGACACCAATACCCATTAGTTAAATCTACTGTTTGGGGATGAATACTTCATGTTCCTATGGAATCTTTGGGTAACTTTGATCCAAGCCAGATCAAATGCTCAACTTGGAATAGGGCCCATGGGATGATTCTGGATGGACTCCCCTCCCCAGACTAGAACCTTAATGTTGAGGGGAGGCTAAAATGCTGCTTATATTTATATCTGTACCATCTACCTCCATTTCTGGCACACAATAGATACAAGAGAGATTTTTGCCAAGTAAAGAAACCTGGACTTTCAGAACACAGCTAGGCCTCCAAGGCAACGCCTGGCGACAGCTCACTCCCACAGTGTCAGTACTATGGATTCCAAATTCTGGATGTGGCCAGGACTCCAGGAAAGTTAAGTGAGCCAGTGACCCAATATTGGATTTCTTCTCCTGGGCTAACACCAAGGGCCTTCCTGACTGGCTTTCTCCAAATACAGTACAAGGACAATACATATCAGAAATGTTTTTCTAGAGTCACTGAACCCATCATTGGAGATAGACTCTCACATTACTGGAGAACATGCACAATAATTTTTAATTCTATAAAACTCACCCACGAATTCACCCACGTACTCAGCTGTAACCTCATCCTTTTGATTTGACATCTGAGGCCTTTAGAATTCATTCCTAAGGAAAACTGAAGAACGCAGAGAAAAACATTTGGGGGCATAAAGTGGAGAAAAGCATGTCAATTTGTATAATGTTTTTTTAATCTCCTATTTTGATATTTTTCCCTATGCATAATCTTGAAATTGTTGCTTATGCCCTAACATATTCTAAAGCACTCCAGAGAGATGAGAAAGGTTTAACAATGCCCTAGAAGAGGGAAATTTATTTTCATGTGTATATTCTTTTGCATCTTTTGCATCTTAAATTTTGTACTGTGTACACGGACATTTGAATTGGTAATAATCCATTCAAAAAGAAATAAAATTTTAATTTTAGAATCATATTTGTAAAGTCATGCTCTTTAATATCTGCATCATTATCACCATTTAACAAATTAACTCAAAAATTAGTAACTTAAGAAGAAATGATTTACTCACAATGCTGTGATCTGGACTAGGCTCATCTGGGATAGATGGTTTCTGCTCCATTCAGTCTTACCTGGGTGCTACCAAGCATGTGCAGTCAGTTGAGGGGGTGACCATGGACAGGTTTGTCCTGGGTGGCCTCAAAGTGGTGGAGCTCTCCACTTGGGTATCTCAGATGCCCTTCACATGGTCTCAGCAGTTTCATTGGACCCAGGACAGCTGGGTCCATTAGGAGGAAGGGGAAGCTGTCAGATCTCCTGAGGTCAAGACTTGAGGTCTTTCATTGCATTCTATCATTCGATTTCAGAGCCAGACTAAATCCAAAGTTTGGGAAAATAAAATATACTCCTTGATGGTAGAGACTGTAGGGACCTGAGTACTAGAATAGGAGGAATTGTTGTGGTCATCTTTGCAAATACAGTATATCCCCTTATCCGTGGGGAAATTTTCCAAGACCCCCAGTGGATATCTAAAACTGTAGGTAGTACTGACCTTTATATATACTATGCTTTTTCCTATACATACCTATCTATCATAATCTTTAATTTATAAATTAGGCAGAGTTTAAGCTTAACAACAGTAATGAATAATAGAACAATTATAATAATCTATAGTACAAGTAATATGAATTGGTTTCTTTCTCTTTCTCCAAATATTTGCTTGTACATATTTCCAAACTGAAATTGACAGTGGGCAAGTGAAACCATGGCTAGGACTACTTTACCTAACTCTTGTATTGGTAATAAGTAGTAAAATGCTATTTATGTGATGCAATAGGATAAATTCATGGAGAAATGGAATGAAGGCTAAGGTAGGACAGAAAAGATCTAAATCATGACTCTGCTACCAACTAGTATATGACTTTGGACAAGATATTTAACTCACTGTAGGCTTGGATTTAATGGTTAATGATTCTAGAACATTCTCTCTCTCTCACATACTCACACACACACTGTTTCCATTTCTCCCTCCCCCCTTTCCATATGCATTTGTATTCAAATTATAGCTCTGTAATAATATACACATACACATACATATATGCATATATATATACCACACCAATATAAAATTTTCAGCACTAATGGATTTCATTACGATGCAGATTTGACTGGAAAAAAGGCTGCTCAATCCACTGAACTTATAAGTAAAGTCCAAACTGCAGCTCACATTAAAATTTGCCAGATTGTTTGCTTATTAACTCTGCTTAGAGAATTATGTCACCCACACATTTGAAGCGTTAATGATTACTGAGTTTTAAAAAATGCTCTTTAGATGATAGTATTCTTCTATTTGTTCCACCAAATTTAACATGAACTAAAATTCTAATCACTGTTAGTTTCACCTGGACAATGTTTACATTAGTAAACTCTGATCTGTATAGGAGCTGTTCTCGGCAGCTGAGGGCACTTTCTGGAGGTGTTTTGTGATTCTCCCCACTCACCCCTCAGGCCGCCACTGTCCTTAGTCAGACAACTTGCCTAATCCCAAGTCCAATTGCCCGATGACTCCCTTTCGCAAGTCAACAGCTGAGACATATTGCAGGAAAATGTACTTTGACATGCACCTGCTTTGCCAGATTATTTCTCCCTACAACTGCTTAAGCATCTGCTACGCTCTACATGAGAACATAAACAACTGTTTAAGAGGATAAAATAAAGAAACAAAAAGATAAAATAGAAATGATTCTTTTATTTGAAAGACCAACAAAATTAAGAAAGCTCTGTCCAAAATGACAGGAGACAGAGACACACAGAGAGAACAAGTAAAAAATATTGTGAATGAAAATGGAGATACAACTTCAGAACCTCAAAGGCTAAAAAAGAATACAGAAACACTATGAATGACTGTCCTTGAACATTTAGATGGAATGGAAAAATACAACTTGCTGCAGCCAAAGCAGGATGAAGTAGGAAACCTGGAGAATCCATGAACTTCCAATGAATTGGATTGGCAGTTAAATCTTGGTCACAGGATCGGAGGGATTTAGTACTACGGAAACTGATTTCAAGAATGATTTGCTCATGACAATTCATAGCCTGGTTAGAGATATTCTTCATCTTTGAAAGACAGTTTGTCAGTATAACTAATCGAAAGCAGAACATCTTTCACTCCTAACTTCCTTACTTACCCATGAAGCGCCTAATTAAAAGTATTCCTGACAATCTCACAAACTTTTGGATAAAGTTTCCTCTATTCATTTCCCCTCTCATTTCCTCTCTTCACTTATGTCACAAAACCAACTATTGCTTTCTTTGTCATTTCTCTCAAATCCACACATTTTCTGCTCCATCTCTGTCAAATTCTGCCTGGACCACAGATACGTAGTTCTCTTTGCCTAGACATCCATTCATACTGCTTTCTTTGCCTATGCAGTATGCTCTGTCACCCATGCCACTACACAGCAAGCCAGGTTGGCCAGGCTAATCCTGTCTAGAAATTACACCATGCTTCCCCTATCAGATCCAGATCATCGATTTTTCTAATATTAAAATTCAAAGTTAATCTCTGTTTAAGAAGTGGTTATCTTAAAAATAGAGCTAGCATGTGATCCAGCGATCCCTTTTCCTGTTCCATACCCAAAGGAAATGAACTGAATTCCTTGATGAGGTTATCTCCATTCCCATGTTCATTGTAGCATTATTCACAATAACCAAGATATGGAAGCAGCCTGGGTGCCCATTGATGGGCAAAAGGATAAAGATTGTGTGTGTGTGTGTGTGTGTGTGCTGACCTTTAAAAAGGAGATCCTGCCATTTGCAACACCATATATGAACATAAAGAACATTATGCCAAGTGAAACTTTTCGCCAGACACTACATGATCTCAGTTATATGTAGAATCTGAAAATGCCAAAATCATAGAGTATAGAATGGTGATTACCAGGGGATGCAGGCAAGGCTGGGGGGAGTGGGGAGGCATTGATCAAGGTATACAATACAAAGCTTGTTATATTGGATGCATATGTGTAGAGAACTAATAGACAACATATTGACTATAGTTAATAATATTATACTGAATACTGAAAATTTGGTAAAAGAACAATTTCAAATGGTCTCATCACATACACAAAATGGTAACTATGTCAGGAGAGGACATACTAATTAGCTTGAATAAGCATTTCACTACATATATATGTATATCAAATCGGCCTGTTATATACCTTAAATATGTCCAATTTTTAAATTTTATTTTCTTTATAAAGAAAGGGCAGGTTTTTATATTATGAAAAAGGAAGGGAAGTCAAGGATGCTTGCACAGACATGAGTGGGCAGAGAGCTGCCCCTGAAAGGGACTGATTTGCTAAAAAGAGAGGCCTGTATAGTCAAAGGCGGGCAGCCTTGGGAAGAGAGCTGCCTCTGCTGCTTTGCAAAGGGAGAAGGTTGGTGAAGAAAAACACCTGCATAGTCAAAGGCAAGCAGGAGAGCTGCTGCCATTTCCAATTTTTTAAAAAAAGAAAAATATTTTTCTTTTCCTTCAAATAGTAGTCCTAAGGAGTCAATGTTAATGAAATCAACTAGCAGAAGATATAGAGAGGGGAACACTGTATAGAATAGTACATTTTCTCATAAGTTACAACTACTGATCACAATTACTACTTTTGAAAGAACTTTACACATCTTCAGAAATAGTAGATTCTTAAGAATATGGAAAGAGATGGCTCTTATTGCTTATGAAAAATTACCAAAACATAGATATAGATAGATAATTGCTTCTTCATCTTTCGAACAGAAATAAATGGGTCAAGTCATGAAGAATTCTGAATATTGCTTCATTCATAAAATTTTTCTGATCTACTATACCACTTTGGACAATTAATTCAATTCCTGATTTTTTCCATCTTCTCAAATTAGAAATGAATCTCCAAGAAAAATCTATACAGTGACATGTATATTTAGAATTAATATTGTTTTATCATCCTTATTCATTTTAAGCAAGATATAACTTAAATAATGAGGAAAACCAGAGTTTTCGTGTTACAGACAAGTTATCGAGTGAAATAATAAAAAATGCCTTGGAGGACAGCACCATCCCTGTATAAGAGAAAAAATGCTGGCTTTGCTTACCAGAGGACTGAACAGTACAGAGGTTAGAACTACATCCAATTGATGTGATTTTGTGTCTTGTATCCCCTGCTTACCAGTCAGGGAAAATTTACCAAGTTATTTAACTTTCCTAACACTGTTCTCTCATCTGAAAATGAAGATTGATTTATTATTTAACAAACAATCACAGTCTTTGCTCCAGGCACTATTCTATTCCCTGAAACTAAATACAACAGTGGAAAAAAAACAGAAATAATCCTGCCAAATTATGGAACGTAAATTCCAGAAGAGATAGTGGAACAGGAAAAGAAGGGAGGGAGGAAAGGAGAGAGAGGAAGAAGGGAAAAGAAAAAATAGACATCATTTGTCAGACACATTCATTATTGCTATACTATAGTATACAAAAATAATAGTGGGAAGAGCTGTGTGGGAATGTGTCATTTTAAATATTGTGGCAAGAGAAGTTTTTTGAGAATGTGTTATTTGAACAAACCCCTGAAGCTGTGTGGAGTTCTTTGTGGAGGCCTCTGAGCGGAAGCTTTCTGGGCAGCTAGAACAGTAAGTGCAAAGGTCCTGGGGCTGCACATATGGTCAATTCAAGGCACAGCAGGACGCCAGTGTGATCAGAAAGTATGAACAAGGAGAGATGATAGATGCTGAGGCCAGAGATATAACAGGGAAGGAGGGGCATATCATAGGTGGCCCTGTGGGCTATTATAGGAAGTCTGGTTGCACACTGAGCTAGCTGGGAAGCCACTGGGGAGGTTCTGAACTAAGCTGAGACCTGTTGTGATACACATTTTAAAGGAATCACCTACCTGTTGGGTTGAAACTAGACTCTAGAGGATCAAAAGTAGATGCAGAATGAACTGTTAAGGAGACTATGCATTATTCTATGAGAGATAAGGTGGTGCCTTGAATAGGAGTGAAAGAAGCAGTGGCATTATGGGTATTTTGGTGAAGATAGACCCAATAGGATGTGCTAATCAATTGGATGTGGAATGGGAAAAGGAAAAGAAAGTCCAGAGTGACTCCAAAGCTTTGGACCTGAGGTCATGGAAGGATGGAATTACCTTTTTCTGAGAAGTGGGCACTATGAGAGAAATTTCTTTTGGAGAGAATATCAGGAGGTCAATTTTGGATACACTGAATCTGAGATGCCCTTAGTGACAAATGAAGACATCAAATAAGTAGCTGAATATGAGTCTAGAGCTAAGAAGAGAGGTCCAGTCTAGAACTATGACCTCAGTGGAGATATGATACCATGTGATACCCATGCCAGAAAGCTGCATGGACCATCAAGGAAATGACCAAAGGGAAGGCTCTGGGCCACCGAGACATTTACTGGTCAGGGAGAGAAGTGGAAATTAACAAAACAGACTGAAAAGGGCTAGCCAGAGAAAGCCTATGAAAATCAGGAGATGGAATCCTGGAATAAGTGAGGCCAGTGTTTAAGGAGAGAGGTGTCATCAGACATGGCTGGCTGGTCCCTTGAGACAGACACTTACAGTCAATCACTGGGTTTGCCCAACTCAAGTGTCACTGGTGGAGTGGCATTGGTGGAAACCTGGTTGGAGCAGCTTCAAGAAAGAATAGGAGCAGGGCCTCCCCTGGTGGCTCAGGCGGTTGAGCGCTGTGCTGTGAAGCCGTCTGCAGTCTCTACAGCGCCGGTTTGATCCCGGCTGACCGGCTTGGGTCCCACATGACATGGCACAACTCTCCTGTTGAGCCCGCTGCATACCTCAGCAGTTTATTTCATCAGCTCACCTGTTCTGTTCCCCGCTCTGTCTCTGGTGAATTCTCTCACCCTCCCATGCATCTGGCCTGTACCCTGGTTCTTGTAAATAAATAAATAAATCTTAAAAAAAAAAAAAAGAAAGAAAGAATAGGAGCAGAGAAACTGGAGACAGCTAGTGCAGGCAACTCTTTCTAGGGGCAGTAGGTGGAGGGGGATGTACAGTCAAGGAAGGTTCAGCTTAGTTGTTTGTTCTTTTGTTTTTTTTTTTTTTTTTTTGGTGGGACCCTTGCCGCGGCCAGGGAACGAACCAGCGCTGCAGAGGCTGCAGCCTCACAGCCCAGCGCTCAACCGCTGCGCCACCAGGGGAGGCCTGTTGTTTTGTTTTTTTTAAGTGGAAGAAATTTTTTGTTTGTTTGTTTATTTGTTTGTTTTGGTTTTTTTTGTGGGACCCTCGCTGGTGGCTGGAATATATGTAATTCTTATGTTCTTTTGATGCTAATGAGAATCATTTTATGTATAGGGAATTAATGATTCTCCTTATTATAATGATGGCCTTCTAAACATTAAATCGGCCTCACTGAAGTGAAGCTCTGCTCCTGCTAGTTTTCCTTATCTTGGCAAGATCACACTACTCTACATTTGAATTCTCTTTATGCTGCTCCCTCTTGCAGGGATGCTATTCCTCCCTCTTTCACAAATATAAATTCTACCTATATATTATGTTTCAGTTCAAATTTTACTTCCACCACAACACCTTCTCTGACTTTTGTGCTCTGCATTAATTGCATCCTTTAATTTTCTTTTGTAACATTTCGTATTTCTGAAACACTTTTAAGTATCTCTGTTTGCATAGGAATGAGATAGCTTGGAAAGAATAAGTTAAATAAAACCACAGCACCTATACTCAAGAAGCTAACCAACTTGATGTCTGTCATGTGTGAGAATTCTAGTTGTACATGCCCTTTTTTTCCTAAGTCCCTTGAAAATCTTGGAGGTAAGCAAGAATCAGTGCTATCATCCCCATGGTGCTTAGCTCCTGAAGAGTTAGATATTAATTGAATTATATTGAAGATCAGTATGATGGGATTTCTTCACAATTATACAAAGTAATCACAGAAAGCTTAGCTTAACAGTTTAGTCCTTCAAATATTTTCGTAATATTTATTTTAGCTTTTCCTAAAAAATGTTAGATATCCCCCTGCTGTGTTAAATAAATATTCATAGGGACGTTATTTTTTTTAAAAAAAAATTGTAATTCTATTCTCCTATGGAAGGCAGAACTGAGGGTCTTTTTTGGGAATTTTGATAAAAGCTGATCTTGGGAAATGCTGCACATTTGTTGGAATGACTGTTCCTAGCACTCACATTTATATATAGGAAAAGAATCAGATTAGCAATTCTAGGAGTAACTGGAAAGTTGTGCATCAAAAATACCAAAGCAAATGAAAAGACAAGGGGCATTGTTTTAATTGAGATTTCCACAGTTCTCAGCGCTCTCCCTGATGTAGCATAAACCCAGGGGACTACTAATGAGGTAGAAAATATGAATATACATGAGCTGGAATCACACCAAGATGCTGCTAAAGGGTATTGTTCCTTGCCTAGCTCTGCCTGGTTTAAAAAAAAATGTGAATGACCCAGGGAATGTATTGTTGGCAAGTTTGTGGCAGATTTTCTAAGAACAGCAACAATGAAAGATAACACTTGAGTCCCTTAAATTAGTTAGAGTGGGGAAAATACAACAAAATAAAATAGAATAAGATGGGCAGAGGAGTGGGGGAGAGGAGGAGAGGGGATTGGGAACAATAAGAGAAGAAAGGAGCAAGAAGGAAGGACATGGAAAGGATGAACTGGCCTCCAACAAGAATAGAATGGGAGGCAAGAAGAGGAAATGAAGAGGTTAGTAAGGAAAAGGAAATTAATAGGGATATTTTAAGACTTTTCCTGAAGGTCATGCCCTGGTTTTCACTATGAATTAAAGATTCAGGAAACAAACCTTCCTGTTGAGGCCTGTGTGTGATTCTTAAGTTCCTTATAAGTGGTTGTTGCATATATTAAGATAAAGGTATCCGCAAAGACAGAGACTCGCACCTGAAGGTGGGGACATTCTTGGTTTAGATTCCTTGAGAAGATACGTGTCTCTTAAATTTGAAATGGGAAGTTAGGTAGAGGATAGTCTTGCTCAAGAGTAAAGACATGGCAAAGAACAAAACAAAAACAGCGACATTGAATGTGAGTTGACATAAAGCTATACATTCTATCATTTGAAGCTTGGTATATTATAATTTCACAGTTGATGGTTTTTTAGAGTTGAGGAAACATGGGATTTTTTTGAGTTCAGACAAAAGTAGAGCAGAAACCCAGAGTGAGTTATCATGGTAGGGAAGACAGAAGGTCTCTGGAAGGGCTGTCAGAACAGGGAAAAACAGAAGAGACACACACTCCATTCCCTGAAAGGGAAAGACCCTGTCTAACGATCACCACATTAAACTTCAGTTAGAGTCAGTACATGGTCTCTTTGCGGATCCTGTGTTTGTCCCCAGCAGCTGGTCCTGTGCTCCTTGTCTACAAGGCTGAAACCTGGCCTACCCGCACCACAGAGCATATTTGATTCCCAGATCAATGTGGTCTTGAATCCCAAAAGTAAAGTTATTTACGTAACTCATACTCTCACACATTTTTTTTTTAAAGCGGTTAACTTTCCCTTATTCTGATTTTTCTTTTTGTAATTTTCTTACATCACTGTTCATATTTTGTACAGCAATTGGTTTCTCCCCTCAGGGGTAGTCCCTGTAGTTCTCTTGCCACCATATGACCCATAAATCATCACCCTATTCTCTTGAGTTCTTGCCTCCCCTGTTTTGACTTCCCTCTCTCCCCAACCTTGCTGTATGCCTCAGATCCATGATCAGCTGGTTAGTTTTGCCTTTTTCTTGACCTTTTGTTTGGTTTCTCTATAGTCCACATATAAGTGAAACCATGCGACATTTATCTTTTTCCTTCTGACTTATTTTGGCCAACATAATCCCTTCCAGATCCATCCATGCTGCCATAAATGGCATGAGTCTGTCTTTTTTGATCACTGAGTAATATTCCATTGTGTTAACACACCACAACTTTTTGATCCATTTGTCTACTTTGGGGCATTCGAGTTGTTTGTATATCTTAGCTACTGTAAATAGTGCTGCAACAAACACAGGGGTGCAGGTTTCCCTTTGAATTGCATACTCTCACATCTTTAAACCTTTCTCCAAGGTGTCATATCCACAGACTGCAATGAATCGAAATCTTTTCAAATCTCCTGAGATCTAAACATCTAATGGTGTATCTCCCCCTGGAGAATAGAGTGGTCTGACCTGTGAGTTGTCCCAGCACCTTTGTTCCCCAGGTCAGTCTGTCTCCACTGTCCCCAAAAAGATGTTGAAGCAGAGCTTGTTGACAAGAGAAGTTCCAGTAGGTGTTCATCCTGTGCCATGATGAACAGAGACAGTAGATTTCCTTTCTTGATTTCTAGCCAAGACAAGCTATGTTGATGTTTATACATTTCAGTTAGCCCTAATAGGCCTAACAACTTTGTTAGAAACCTTAATTCCTCAAATTAGAATATTGTACATACAGATTGTCTGCAGTGAGATCTGGAAGAATGTTGGGTCTTAATTTTTAAAGTACTTTTGATTTTCAAATTGTAGGATGTAAGAATTTTTGTGAAAGTCAGGTTTTTTTAGGCTATAATTTACATACCATCAAATTTACTCTTTTATGTACAGTTCTATGAATTTCAACAAATGTATATGGTATATAAGCACCACCCAAATATAACAGTGTTATCATATGAAAGAGTTGCCTCATGTTCCTTTGCAATCAACTCTCCTCCTACCTCCAAT
This sequence comes from Talpa europaea, assembly GCF_964194135.1. Classification (NCBI taxonomy): domain Eukaryota; kingdom Metazoa; phylum Chordata; class Mammalia; order Eulipotyphla; family Talpidae; genus Talpa; species Talpa europaea. The sequence continues at coordinate 28,395,857 of NC_140082.1, read as the reverse complement.
CCCCACAAATAGTTTCCTCATCTTTGCCCCTTAGGTTTACCTTTCTCAGAATTTGAATAAATGGTATTAAACAGTTTTTAGTCTTCTCTGTCTGATTTCTTTTACTTAACATGGTGCTATGAGATGCATCCATTTTTTTAAGATTTATTTTTTTATTTATTTATGCATACAAGAACTGGGGTGTCGGCCAGAGATGTGGGGGGTGAGAGGATTCAGCAGAGACAAAGTGGGGAGCAGAGCAAGCAGAATGACTGAAATACACTGCTGAGGGGAGCAGCGGGCAAGATAGGAGAGGTTTGCTGCACCTTGTGGGTCAGCTACCTGGCCTGGGATCAAACTCATGCCACAGTGGCTGACAATAACTTGATAGAGCTGAGACTAACCCCTGTGCCATCTTCTTGAATGTATCAGTAGCGTGTTCCTTTTATTGCCAAATTATATTCCATTATATCATTGAACTACCTTTGTTCATATATAGTTGCTGAATGTTTGGGGCTACAATGAGTAAAGCTGCTGTAAACATCTCATACAGGTCTTTTATGGACATAGCTTTCATTTCTCTTGGGTAAATGCCCAGTAGTGGAAGTGTTGGGTTGTCTGGTAATATGAGTTGAATTGTGTTCCCCCCGCAAAATCCTAGCCCTGTAGCACCTCAAAAATACCTATTTGAAAAGAAAGTCATTGCAGATGTAATTAATTAAGGTGAGGTTATGTGGGCATAGGGTGAGCCCTTCATCTAATAGGACTGATGTCCTTACAAGACGGGAAGAGACACAGAAACAGAGACACACAGAGAAGAAGGCCATGTGGCAGTTAGCCAGAGATTGGAGTGACACAGTAAGCAAAGGAATGCTAAGGACTGCTGAAAAACACCAGAAACTAGACATGCAAGGAAGTTTTAGAGGGAGCATGGCTCTGCTGACATCTTGATTTCATCCTCTAGCCACCAGAAGTGTGATAGATGTCTTCGTTTTAAGCCATTCAATTTGTGATATTTTGTTACTGTATCCCTAGGAAAATAGTGCATACAAGAAATGTCTGTTCTGCTTGACAAGACCTGCCAAACTGTTTTCCAAAAAGCCCTAATTTATATTCTCACTAGCCCCAATGCATAAGAATTCTAGTTGCTTTACAATCTGCCTGCACTTGGTATTGTCAATGTTTTTAATTTTAATTATTCTAGTAAGTGTGTAGTGATATCCTACATTAATTTTTATTTTCCTAATTGCTAATATTGAGCATATTTTGATGTACTTTTTGGCAAGATATGTATCTTCTTCAGTAAATGTCTGTTCAGATACTTTGTCCAGTTTTTATTGATTATGTGGTTTTGTAGTAATTGAGTTCTATCCTTTTATCAGGTTTGTGTTTTGGAAGTATTTTCCAAATACTTCTCTATTTTTTAAGTGTCTTTTGGAAAATTAAAAAAAAACACTTTAAATCTATTTTTTCTTTTATGGTTTATGTTTTTGTATCCTAGGTAAAAAACCTTTCCCCAAGTCAAGGTCCCAAATATTTTCTCTTATGCTTTCTTCTAGAAATTTTGTAGTCTTATATATTTAGGTTCATTATTTAGTTCAAGTTAATTTTTGCAAACTCACCCTAGGTAAGAATAAATTTCACTTTTATTGTATATGTGTTCAATTGTTGCAGCTTCATCTTTTACCATTGGTAGTTTTATGCATTATCTCGGTAATTCCTTGGTAGAATTTCCTTGGCAGCTATATTGGAAACCAATCGACAATAGAACTGTGGGTCTATTCCTGGTCTTTCTATTTTGTTCCATGTATCTATGTCTGCCCTTCATCAATACATTGCAGTGCTTCGTGGTAAGTCTAAAAACCAGTCAGTGTGAGTCATCCAACATTGTTCTTTAATATTATTTATGAAGTTATGCAAGTTCTTTGTGTTTCTGTATATATCTTAGAGTTAACATGTTGAATTTTTTTCAAAAAATTTTTGAGATTTTAATTTAGATTATATTAAATCTACAGATCAATTTGGAAGATAACTGACATCTTAACAATGTTCAGTCTTCCAATTCACAAATACAATATATCTTTTCATTTATTTAGATCTTTTTGGATTTCTCTTTTTTTTTTTTACATTTTGGTATGCAAACTTTGAATATATTTTGTTAAAGTTATTCCTTCATATTTTATGCTTTTGACACCATTATAATAACCTCTTAAAATTTCATTTCCAGGTTTATTGCTAGTATATAGAAATAGATTTCCTTGTATCCTATGAACATAATAAACTCATTAATTAGTTCTAGCAGCTTTTTTTGAGAATTCTTTTGAATTTGTAATATAGATAATCATGTCATTTGTAATAAAGAGAGTTTTATTTCTTAGTTTCTCTGCTTTTAAATTTTGCCCTTCCTTTCAGGGGACTCAGAGGAAGGAGCCTGCCTGCAGCAAGTGAGAATGAGATTCGGTTCCATATTTATATGCTTTTAAAGTACACATTAAATGGCTGTTTATATTGCATGGATTTATTTAAGCTTTTTTTCTGTTAAACTGTGCCGGTGTCATTTGTGTTCTGTGACTGACTCCTATTACAGATTATTTAGTTCTAAGTTCTTAAATGCTCAAACTAATGTTCATTTTGGATGAAACATTTCCTCTGTGGGCCACTTCTTAAAACTATGTAAAATCAGACTTTTTCTGAGCAGACGTAAGCCAAATGCCAGAGGGCAAAGGAAAATTAAAGCAAGACATTTGATGAAAGAGTTAAGACCAATGAATTTAAGTATGTAAAGGACAAAAAAAATAAGAGCTAATGCTTAACTTAGTAAGGCTGCAAGTCTATTAATGGAAACAGGATACATGCCCTTGAGAACTTCCTCAGATCCCCAGACTAGAAGCATATGTTGATTTGAGATTGGGGAAGAGAAGAAGGAGAGAATATACAAAATTTGAAATGGAAGAATTCAGATTCTCTGAGGCTTTCCCAGCAATGTGAGGTGGCACCAGCCCTGTCCCATGGAGTGTTGCTTATTGGCAGTTGGAAATGAAATACAGCACGTGGAGAGCAAAGAGAAAGGGGAGAGGGGAAATCTGCAGAGGAAAAAAAGACAAAAATAACTTGCAGTTAGGAGACGATCTATCAAGACAATGCCTGTTCAAATAAAATGCATTCAAGGGATTATGCCATCCCAGGTAGTGTTGCTTTAATCTCATTAATAACACATCTTAAGTCACACAGCAATGATCCCTTTATACCAACAAAGTTTTTCTGTAGTCATTCCATAAAGTAATACCACTAGATTTTCATTTTTGTTTTAATGAAGTCTGTCTTTCAAGATTCATTCAGTGAGGATTCAAGCATCCACTGGACACAAGCGGAGATTCAGGACCTAAAAATGAGGAGGTTAAAAACCCCTTTTACACAGTCCAATGGAGGAGACAGACAACTTAGCAGTTACCATGTCACAAAATACTATGATGGACAAATAGCTGGGTGAGGGAGCCTTAACCTTGACTGGAGAGGAGAGTCAGGGAAAGCTTCCTAGAGGAGAGGGCAACTAAGAAATATGGTAAAGAATCTGTAGACTAGAAATTTTCTTATCTGCTATTGGTTAAGGTAGATGGTCAGTTAATCAGAGCAGACCATTATGGAAAAATGATCTATGCTTAAAGACTTCACTTAATGTAAACATATTGGGCATTTGTTCACCAATTTACTTGATTATAGGGTCAAGATTTTCTTTTAAACAAAGTCTTCCAACTGGACTTTCCTAATTTTCTTTCTTGCACAAATTATACCCAAAGCTCTTTAATTATGCTTTCCAGTTTGCTTCCTTAAATGGGAACAAGAATATGGAGAGAATTGCCAAGTAATCTGAGTAAAGTATCCTTCTTGATTTTTGCTATTTTGCTCATCACGTATAATTGTATTATATAGATAATAAGTATTATATAATTATAGGAGTTATTTTATTCTCCTGCTCACACCTAATTTTATTACAGCAATTTGTCTTAAGTAATTCATCTTCATTCTTTTTCAAGCATTTGATTTGATTCTCATAATTACAACAACCCTCTTTATTTTGTAACTCATATCTGTTGACATATCTTATGTTTAATAATATTACAGTATTACAATAACAACTGGTATAAACAAGCTTAAGGCAAACACATTTTCAGTAAGCAAACAACTTAATCAGTGCAATCAGTAGTGTGTACAGAGTAGCCTGTCAAGAGTCCAGTGAGGGGAGAAATCAAATATTGTACAAAAATGAACAATGATGTAAGAAAATTTAAAAATTTACATTAAAAAAAAAAAAGCCCAGAGTGTCTTGGGGATGGCCTGCCCATTTCATGGAGAGAATTTAGAGTGACAATTGATCCAAGAGGTGGCCAAGTAGAGAACTGTTAAAAGGACATTTGCTACAGCAAGAGGCACAGACATTCCAGGGAGATTGGGCAGCACAAAGATATGGATTTGGGCACATGAGCAGTACAAATATGTATGGAGGGTAGTGATGAATACAGGTTTCAGGCTAAATAGATCCCAGTTGGGCTTTGCATTATGAAGGCATATGAAACAGTCTCTTTTTCTTAATTTTTCTATGAACAAAAATGTCAAGTTCATCTTTCTCAATATCACTATTAAACATTACTGAGAACACCACATTCTTTTTTTTTTAAAGATTTATTTATTTATACAAGAACCGGGGTACAGGCCAGATGCGCAGGAGGGTAAGAGGATTCACCAGAGACAGAATGGGGAACAGAACAGGCAGACAGACCGAAAGCACTGCTGAGGGGAGCAGCGGGCAAGATAGGAGAGCTCTGCCGCACCATGTGGGTACCTCCGTGGCCGGCAGGGATTGAACCTGCACTGCAGAGGCTGCAGACAGCTTCATAGCGCTGCGCTCAACCTCATGCGCCACCAGGGAGGCCCTGAACACCACATTCTTAAAGAACCTGCCAATATGGGTTGCAGTGTTTTTCTGAGTAATGGAGCATTATAAACTGTCATTTGCCCATGTCCTTAGCTATCGCAGTAATTGACCCCAAAGGGCTCCTAGTAAAGATAAAACAATGTAGAGGCAGGTGAGGTTGGTGCCCAATTCAGAAAACACAGGGAGGGTCATAAAAAACAACTGAAGCTTGAAAGAGACCTAAACAATGCAAGCAATCTAGTGATCATGAAACAACAAATAAAGCCATGAAACCTATCAGAACATGTGAGGAGGGTGAAGGTTATTCCAATGTTGGTTAAAGAGACTGGAGGAGAAATGGTGGAGCCAGCTCCCACTGGGCCAAGGCTTTGTTTAGCCTGCAGTATCTCCAAGTGAAAGGAACCTGAGGTTAACTCCCAAGGAACTTGAATGTCCCTGAGTGGCTTCCATATTTGGGCACAACAAGCTGCACTTATGACAAATGTGGTAAAATAACTCAAGCGACTGACAAATGTAGGGAGAAAAGAACAGAGTTGGGAGAAACTGTCAATCCACTAACAGAGGTCTTCTAAATTTAAAAAAAAAAAAATTGATGTAACAACGTCAATTTATATTGGTCAGTGGTGATTAAAGAGGAAGAAACACTTGTACTTCTGCTGGCCCAGTGACCTAGATGCATGACAATAATTCTGTTGATCAGAATAATTCTGTTGTATCACTTCTGTGTAAATGTATATGTGTCCCTTTCAGCTCTGCAACCTGGCACTAAGTCTCTGCCCAGTCTCAAGGTCATCCTTTATTTCTTCTTTGACCTTTTAACAAAGCCTCATCTAACCCCCCACACCTTCCCAGGACAGTGAGCAGACCTTGGCCCCTGCTTTGAAACAAGGACTTTGTAACTGACAGTCATGACTATGGCTGTTCTGGCAGCCCTGCAGGGAGCTCATGAGAACCAGCAAACAGGAGAGACCAGCCCTGCTTTGCAGCTGTGACATGACGTGCCAAAAGAGGCATTAATGTCGCGTGGAAGAGAAACAGGCAGAAGGGGCAGAAAGGATTTGTCGCATATTAGAACTGAGCTGTGGTTTACAATCCAGATCAAATTTCTTGGTCATTTTTATGGTGAAATTCTAGTTGTTTTAGAATCTAGTGCTGTTACTTAGAATTAGAGAAAAATGAAACAAATAACGGAATTAAATAAATATTCAAGCAAGCTTTAGTTCAGACCCACACAGCTAGACACTATAAGTAAAACCGTCCAACCCTGCATGCAGCTGCTCATGGATAAATGAACAGCTAATTTCAACAGGGCTGCTGAATAATCAAGGCTTAAAAGGAGAAATCCTAATGGAAGCTGATCTGTTGCCTCCCTCTTTAGAAAACATACAGCTGTACATCAAAGCAAGCACATCCTCCTCCTTCATTAGGGCTGAGGGGAGCCTGGGAGCACTGGGTCCCCACCCCACAAAGTACACTTGGGACTCTTTAAGACAGTGGTTGGTTTTTGAAGCTGGCAAAGCAGGAAAAAAAAAATCCATCTCTTCTTAGGGTGATGATTTTATTCAATTTTTTGAGGACTGGTCACTGCTGGCCACTGCCAGTCCCTGAGTGGCCTTGGAGTCACACAAGGCTCTTCTTGTCACATGAATTGACCGAGACCTCTCCCTTCTCCTCTGTCTTCAATATACAATTCATTGTAGGAACAATAAAAACAATGCTGTTTTAGATTTGATTGGCAATTTAGAGTTTTCAATTGTACTGCACAGTTATCTGAGGGCTGGAATATTGGAATTTAGATGCAAAAGAACATGTTCTCCCCCCTAATGTTGCTGCTATTTGGCTCCTGATTGGGGGTCACAATTATAACAGGACCTGACTCTCATAGAAATGAATTGTGGCATTTGGGATGGACCCTTTGTCAATAATTTTAGGTTTCTTGTAAGAATCCATGTTTCTCAGTGAAGCTCTTTGGACCACATGCAAAAGTCATCCCACTAAATACATAGATACATAGTCTCTGAATTCATTTCTGATCTGCCCCCATATGAGCTGTTTGAACATCATTCTATCTCTGATCATCATAATGTAAACCCTAACCATTATTCATATTTTTTTCTATACCAATTGGCTATGCTCCCTGTTTTCATCACCACTTCTCCCTCACAGAATGCTGGTAATTAGATGTGACTATGGCCTGAAGGTAAGATTCAGAAAGGATATTTACAAGCCAGGCACCGATGGGCCTACTTCCTCCCAGGCACCGATTACTGCCTGGGCAATTTAGGTAAATTGCCATTGCTTGAACAGCATAGTCTAAATTGTGGCCATATGATTAGAAAGGAAAACTTCCTAAATGAATGGCTATTAATTCTTAAAGTATTATAATCTGATTCTACCAAAACCTACTTTTATCACAGTCCAAAATTTTCTCCCTCCCAATATGTGTAATATTATATTTAGAATATTATAATTAGAATGACTTTATAAACTGATCATGCAGCTACATAGAGAGAAGAGACATACAAAATTTAGAGGATGTCATCCAAATATCTGTTGAAAGTAGCAGCTCTGCCAGATGGAAAGAATGTAAAAAGAACTCGGGGTAGAAGTACTAAACAGATTGGGTGAATCCAAATTGATTGTGGAACAAAGAGGGAAAGCTGATTTGAGAGGGTCACATGATATAATTTGCCCTAATCAAAAGTCACAAAAGGAAAGAGTGAGCATGAATTCAGGGACTTAGGATGTTGGACATTGACCTGGAGTCCCCCTGTTGGCACAGTCATTATTACAAAAGTCTCAAGCATTATTAGCCACCAGGGAAATGCAGAACAATAAGAGGTACCACTTGACACCCACTTGGATGGTGATCATTTTTTTAAAAAATGGGAAGTAACAAGCATTTGTGAGGTTGTTGAGAAACTGGAAGCCTCATATCGTGTTGGTGGGGATGGAAATGGTTTGTTTCAGCTGCTGTGGAAATTTTGTTATGCCACAGTTATCTCAAAGAGCTAAATGTAGAATACCATTAGATCCAGAAATTGCACTCCTAAGTGTCTACCCCAGAGAATTGAAAGCAGGTATTCATACAGATTTATTTACATGCATGTTCATAGCAGCATTATTCAATATGCCAATTGTCAAAAAGTGGAAACACAGATTGTGGTATATCCAACAACGGAATATTTTTTATCCGTAAAAAGGAAAAAAAAATTATACATGCCGCAACATGGGTGAACCTCGAAAACATTAAGCTAAAATAAAGAAGCTAGATATAAAAATCCACATATTATATGATTCCATCTATAGGAAATATCCAGAATAGGTAAATCCACAGAAATAAAAAGCAGATTGGTGGTTGCCTGGGGTTGAGGATAGTGAGTGGTAGGACTGACAGCTTAATAGGTAGAGGGCTTTATTTTTTTAAAAAGATTTATTTATTTATGCATACAAGAACTGGGGTATAGGCCAAAGGTGTAGGGGGTGAGAGGATCCAGAGACAGAGACAGAGTGGGGAACAGAACAGGCAGACTGACCAAAGTACACTGCTGCGGGGAGCAGCAGGTGAGACAGGAGAGGTCTGCTGTGCCATGTGGGTTGCTCCCTGGCTGGGTGATCAAACTCATGCTGCAGAGGCTGCGGACAGCTTCATAGGTTTCATCCCAACCCCTTGCGCCACCAGGGAGGCCCAAGGGCTTTTTTTTTTTTTTATAGGGCTTTATTTTGAAGGGATGGAAATATTTTGGAACTAAATAAAGGGGTAGTCACACAACAACATGAATATACTAAATTCACTGAATTTTTTATTTTAAAATGGTTAATTTATGTTACATGAATTATACTTCCATTTCCTTTCAAAAGGCTCAGGAAGGCAGTCTATTACTTTAAAAAAAAAAAAACTATGCTGGATGTCTGTACCTCTTCATTTCACACGCAGACCCACCTTTCTAATTCATGTGTAACTCAGTCTATAAGGTGACCCCTTATACTTGGAGTGGAAATCCCTAAAAATATTTGGAGAGAAAAATGAAATTAATGTGGGATACAGTAATTGGTTCCCTGGTGGGTCTGTTTATTTTAACCCCAGGACAGCTCAGAAGTAAGTCTAAAGGTGATTAACTAAATGCAAGTCACAGTATTTGAATTTTTATCCTATCTTTTATGTTCAATTTTGTATACCTTGTGTTTGAAATGTTTATGTTTTCTGAAGGAATAATTGGCATTGATAATAGATTTAAACTCATGATTTTAAGTTTGGCAAGGTAAAACCCAGATTGTAAACAGAACTAAACACACACTGATATGTAAGTACATATCTATGATTATATACAGGTATATAATACACTTTATATGCTGTCATATATCATCCATATATTTGTTAAGTTTGGAGATTTTGGTGTTAGAAAGAAAACTGAAGGACTTAGAAATAAAGCTAAATATATAAAGTATATAAATATAAATATAATTTAGAATTTTAAAGGAGTTAGGTTTTAAATACAACCAAAGATTAATCAAGACCCTTTTAAAGTGATTTTGAAAATGTATTGCCATTATATCTTACAAAATAACATTTAAAACTTAAGGAAAAACCATGACTTTTAAATGTACTTTTAAAAAAATAATATCTAAAAAATTGTCACAGACGTGCAAACAATCTATTCACCTTAAATACATGAAAACATACACGTTTGAGGTTGTGCTGTAAATGAGCAATATGTCTCATGCTAAGTCTCTTTGATGGAGCTTGTCTCCTTCCGCAGGATGCTGTAGATGGATAGGGGTTTCCTTGGCTGCAGAATTTCCTGTTCTCCATACCTCAAGTCTCCATAATCAAGACTTTCAAGAAAACATAAAATGTAGTTTCCTGACTCACCTCAGCAGTTTGTACTAAAATAAACATTTATGCATGGTACACAATGTTATAACTTGGTTGTGGGATTTAAGACACCATCATTTCTCAGTGTTAAAAGACACAATAGAAATAGACTTGCAGAAAAAGATCTGAATTGCAAGAATGACCATAGGGATCACTAACAAAATATAGGATTGCCTATAAATGCCCACTGCTCCCCAAGAATTCCAACAAATAGGAAATAAAACAAAGCAACTAGGAAGTGCTGATTTTTTTCTCAGCTACCATTATCAAAACCGTGTTTTGAAATTAAGTCTTGTCTAGAGCAATCAATTCCGTGTATTAAAATAAGGAAGTAAGGGTCTTCAAATGTTATTGTTTGAAATTCCATGAATTATAATGGGTTTAATCTGTTTGAAATGGCTTACCTAATGGATTCTTATTATTCTTTTACATTTATTGAAAACCAGCACAATAATGAACACCAAGCAAACAGAAAGACATGAATTTACGGTCTCGACTCTGCTTCTTTATTGTACAGATCATTACAAAGGTCTTTCTATTTAGAACAACAGGGGCAATTTTTTTCTGGGGCAGTTTGCAATTACCTCACATATTTTTTTGGTTGTTTGTTCACATATGAATCTCTATGTTTACCCCCAAGTTTTGCCTGGGCAACATCCTAGCAACCCTTTAACAGATCTGCATCTCCAGATTATTCTCACAGGATTTCTTTCCAGAAACTCCCATAACCTTACAGCCAACATGCATAAAAATACCTACTGCCACTTCTGATTTCTACAGGATAAGTTTTAGCTCATGGTGTTTCTAGGATAAACTGGTCTGTATTTTATCTTGGATTACCTGTTTAGATGAAAGAGGCAGTGTGTAAATTTCATGGTCTGGCTTTTAGAATCAATCTATTTTAAAAGTAGATTCTCTTTCTGGAATTTGGAAGGAATTTCTAAAGTATAGATCAGAATTGATGATGATCATTTGAACAGTTCCCTGATTGATGTATGAGAGGACTACCACCATCCCCTCAGACCCTGGCCCTGCAATTTAAGGAGATTCTCAGGGGGTAAAAAAGGGCTCTGGTGAAAAATGACCCCATTCGCCTTCCTTCTCTAACCTCCTTCCTGGTACCCCACCTCAGTGAGATCATAAATGATCATAAATGTTTCATTTGTCTCCCTAGTGAACTGCACAACTTGTGGTCCTTTGAACATATTTCCCTAATGCAGCACCGACTACATAGCCTGTGGGGTCCAAGGCAGAGTGACACTGTATGGCTCTTGTTTAAAAAACAAAAACAAAACAAACATACAAGCACTTCAAGATGGCGACAGTAGAGCATTAAGCCAAGCACAAGGCTCTTCTAAGTTCAAGTCCCCCTACAACCAGGCAGGTGGTATGTTTATGATGAAAAGTGTACATTCCTGACCCTCAGGAAAGAACCTCCTCGAAGAGAATTCAGAGAGCTGCAAATTAAAATTATTACATAGGGCCTCCCTGGTGGCACAAAGGGTTAAGATGCAACATATGAAGCTATCCAACTTAGGAAGCTATCCACAGCCCCTGAAGCACGAGTTCGATCCCCGGCCAGGGAGCTACCCACATGGCACAGCAGGCCTCTCCTGACTCGCCCACTACTCCCCGCAGCAGTGTATTTCAGTCAACTTGCTTGTTCTGTTCCCTGCTCTGTCTCTGGTGAATCCTCTCACCCGCCAACCCCACCCCCCCACCACACCTCTGGCCTGCATCTAGTTCTTATATGCATAAATAAATAAATCTTTTTTAAAAATTATTACATAGAAAAAAATGTGAATTACTTTTTTTGCAGAGAAAGAATGAATATGAGAAAGGTGGAGAAAAAATAGAATATAATTTAGTAAAGGAAAGACATAGAACCTGATAGAGGAACTGAGAGTTTAACCAGCAGAGACCTGGGGAGAAGGGAGGTATAAGACAAGAAATGCCAGAGAGAGGACGGGTTCAGATATGAGCTAGGGGCCCATTTGCAGGAATAAGCAATCAATTTAAAATCATAAAGCTAATGAAAAACATCCCATTGAATGAAGGGCCCCCTAAAGAGTTGTTGGGTAATTTATATAGGTTTTTCATAGAAGTAATGGGAAAGATTACCATAATACTAAAAGAGAATGAATACATATAATAGATGTGTACTCCTGGCTTCAAATTATAATGAAGATGTAACAGATGGTAAAATTATCCTGAACAAAACCAATCAATTTGATGCTGCAGAAGGCACTTTAAGATCTTGCAGAGCCTTGGAATAACCAATAGGAATTTATAGTAAATTAAATTATTTCATTAGTTCACTCATAAATTAACTAAATAAAATATATGAAATTAATTTATCAAAGAATGGTAGCACAAATACACTGGCTAATCCCTAGGCCACAAACTACTGTCCTTAAACTAAATTAAATAATACATAATGGGGGGGGGATTCTAGCAACTATTTGATGGGCAAATGAATAAATGGATAAATCTGGACAAATTCCTTATTATATCAGAATTATAATCTGATTTATATCTCAGAATTATAATTTTCCAATATGAAACCTGATAACCCTTTTTTCCACAAAGTAGATATTGGCCAGAGTAGATATTGATTCAATAGACATTTGATTTGCAGAATAAACCTCATATTTCTTCCACTTCCCACATAATAAGAAATTTAAAACATTTCTGGTCAATCATTATGCCACTTAAATAAAAGTTAGGGAGAGATTAAATGATTTGTAATGACTAAGCCTCAATTCACATGGCTGGAAGGAAAGCAATGAGGCCCCACTGTAATATCTTGCCTAATGCTATAAAGTGGACTGTATGATTTTTCTGTAATTGAATTACACCGATAAGCAACATTATTGATTTTTTGCATTCATATAAAGTAGCTTTTAAGATTTTAAAATATATGTTCAGTGTCCCAAATTTGGAAAACAGGCATACTAGCTCACATTTATTTTATTCACCTGGTAGTAGCAGCTTTTTAAGAGGTGGAGAGTGGATAGAGAGGCGATAAAATTCTGCTTCCATTCGTGGTGGAGTCACCTCTCCTGCTGGAAACCACTGCACACTTCAAATAAAATCCCAAAACAACTCCCCAAAGTCTTGGTGAGTAACCTGGAGAGGGGTCTGCATTTGGACTGGGAATAGCATTAGCTACGTTTCCCACTTTTAGAACTTTCAGCCTGACATCAGGTGGTACTTTTGGGGTGGTAATGAGAAAGGGGGAGATAAGTTGTGGTTGGAAGACTATTCAAACCTTGAACAGAAACCTGCAGACTTTCTGGCCTGAAGAACAGGGGACAGAGGCAGCTGGAAAGTGAGAGAGAGGAATCAGGCAAAGGAAAGCAGGAGAGAGGGAATACTGAAATCTGAACTCTCCCCAAATCTCTGGGCTAATCCCTATAACATTGGCCTGCACAGACTTCAAGCCACTCCAGTAAGGATTAAAAAAAAAAAAGACAAAAAAAAAAAACAGATTTAGTTGCCCACTATTTATTAAAAACAAAAACAAACAAACAATTGTCCCCCGGGTGGGTGAGTTGGGAATAACAGGGATACTGCCTCATAATGCAAGAGAGAATCCCACACAGCAAAGTATTGTTTTGTGAAAAATATCAGCTGCTACCTCAGACCCATTAGATAGTTATTGTGAGAATAACAGAAAATAAGTGGTGTTGGTGAGAAAATGGAGAAATATGAACCCTTGTGCATTGTTGGTAGGAATGTAAAATGGTGAATCTGAGGTGGAAAAGAATGTGATGGTTCCTCAAAATCAAACATAAGAATTAATGTATGATCCAACAATTCCACTTTGGGGGTATACAGCCCAAAGAATTGAAAGCAAAGACTTGAACAGACACCTGCACTCCGTGTTCATAGCAGCATCATTCACAGTAGCCAAAAGGTGGAAGCAACCAAGTGTCCGCTGGTGGATGAATGAGTAAACAAGTGGTGGTGTATAAGTGCTATAGACTATTATTCGTCCTTGTAAAGGAACGAAATTTCTTTTTTTTTTAGATTTATTTATTTATACAAGAACTGGGGTACAGGCCAGAGGTGTGGGAGAGTAAGAGAATTCACCAGAGACAGAGCTGGGAGCAGAACAGGCAGACAGACTGGAAGCACTGCTGAGAGGAGCAGCAGGCGAGACAGGAGAGGTCTGCCGTGCCATGTGGGAATCTCCCTGGCTGGCTGGGAATTGAACCCATGTCTGCAGAGGCTGCAGACAGCTTCACAGTGCCGCAACTCCACCCGCTGCACCACCAGGGAGGCCCAGGAATGAAATTCTGATACCAGCTTCAAGGATGAACCTTGAAAACTTGATGCTAAGTCATAAAAAGACAAATAACACATGATTCCACTTGCTGAGGTAAGGTATCTAAGGTAGTCAGATTCACAGAGATGGAAAGCAGAATGCCAGGGAGAGGAGGATATAGAGAGTTAAGGACTAAAGGGCACATATTTCCATATTAGACTATGCAAATAAGCTTGACTCTCAAAACCAGGCATCATTATTTTCTACAATCATGAAATCTCAGGAGAAAGAGATTTTCCTGCCAGATGCCAAGACAGACAAGTTTCCTTGTTATCTCCTTTTGAATAGGAGTGTAGTTCCTCATGGTCCTGGTTTAATGAGATCTCATTTCCAGCACCATTCCTCTATGGGGCACAGGCTTTGCACCCGTAGAGTCAGTCTTGGGGTGGCCCTCCATGATCTCCATCTCCAGGGGCTCATGCCCCTGAGTGTGGGCAGGACCTGGGACTGTTTCCAACAGAATGCGGCAAGGGAGATGGGCTGGGAATGACATGGTTACTTTTAAAGATTCTAGTACCTGTCCTACCAGAGGCTCTCACTTCCTTCTTTGAAGAAGGAAATTACAATATGCGGCTGCCTATTTTAGGAAGTCCATGTGGCACTGAGATCAGCCTGTGGCTGATAACCAGGAAAGAACTGAAGCCCTCAGTTCTACAACCACATAGAACTTAATTCTGTCAACAAGGTGACTCCTTCCCCAAAGAAGACCTCAACCCAACTAACTTGTTGATTTTGGCCCGATGAGACCCTGTATGGAGGACCTAAGCCACGATCAGACTCCTGACCCACAGAAACTGAGACACCAAAAGTGTGTTGTTTTAACCCAGTCTCTGTAACTTGTTACACAACAAAAGGTAACTGACAGACTCCCCCAACACCTTAGTCATCAATCCCAAGCCCTGAAATTTCCAAGGCCCTTGCTGGAAGGCAGCCACAGCTCCCTTTTACAAAACTGCTACGCTGGTTGTTTTTGGCCCCTAAGACATTTCATTATTTTCTTTAACAATTAGCTGTGTGTTCACCAAAAAAGTCTGATACTTTGCATGCAGCATATTTGGGTTTTCTTTGTTTGTTTATTTTCAAACTGAATGTTGCTTTCAGTTTATCAAGTCCTCCATGTTGTTAGAAATAGAAGTACTTGTTGAAGATTCTAGTCAACAGAAGCATCATGTTCTTTTTTCTTTATACTCTTTCCACACACACAAAAAAGATGTATGTACTCCCAAAGTTCAAATACAGCCTCTCCATGCATGACAGTTAAGCTTCTAGCTCAAATGCCATTCTTTTCTCAGAATCCCAAGCTGTATTTTCAAACTTGATTTAGAAATTTTTCTCTCTCCCTCTGTCTCTTAACATTGAGCATCTTAGCTCTCCCAGTTTGGGGGGGAATTATTTCTTAATCATCTTCCAATATTCTTTTTCACTCACTCTTTTATCCCCTGGTGGCCAAGAGTTCTTTATTCTTCCCATGTCTGCTTCTTCTTTTTCATTGCTATTGTCAACCCCCCAAGCTAGGCATTCAGGGCCTCATGTCTAGCCTACTGCAGTACTTTCTTTTTGGTATTTTCTCCTCTTTACGCTTTCTCATTTCCTCACCTTTGCTCATGTGGCTAATTCCGCCTAGAATGTTCTCTACCTATCAATATTTTACCTATCTTTAAATACCCAATGCAAAGGTTGGCTTCACAGGAAGCTTTCTCTGAGCAGCCTAAGTCCAACAGCTCTTATTCCCCTGCACTCAACCAGTACCTGGAACACAGAGCTAGGAACCTCCATTTGTGTCCCTTTGCCTGACACAGTGCGTTCCCTATCATAAGTGTTCAGTATATTTTAAAAGATTGTGACTCAGATTTGAAAGAGTACCCAAAACCTGGTTCAGGAACGTAGGGATGGAGTTGGGAAGTCTGCTACTAAAAAACAACAAAAAGCTGGAAATCATGAAATAAGCTAAAATTATCAGGGTTTCTTATTCCCACAGACTAACTCTAGCATTTACTAAACACTGAATCCAAATCCAAGTCCATTCCTTGACTTCCTTTCTCATGCCAATTGCAGTCTCAGTCACTGAGTGATTCCAACCCCCAGGGCTTGCAGGTTAAGGCATTTCTAGCTTAAAATACTGCTGTGGCATAGAGCACACCCCTATAAAACCCTCCATGCCTCACCTACTCCTCCAGTTCTATTGTGCTGCTTCTTTCTCTTTAAACTCCAGCCGTCCCCATCTGACTATAAGGAAGATTTGCATCTTTCTGCTTTAGCTGACATTACTTTTCTTCTGACATAGCATTTCTTCTGTGTCTAACAAAGGCTTACCTTAACATTGAGACTCAGATGGAATGACCTCCTCTATGAAGTTTACCCCAACTACCCATGCCCCCTTCCTTATTTATATACCTATTATTATGTTTTCCATAGTGATATCACCCAGAGTTCCCATTTCTATAAAATATAGAGCTTGGCTGTGATAAAATATAGCACTTACTGAGTGACTTCTATCTGTCAGTCATGGTTACCAATATTTTACACTGGGTAATTCATTTTTCCCTTATAAGGCTTTGAAAGGAGGAACACAGAAGAAACTGAGAAGCCAAGTGATTTGCTCAATGTGACAGAGAACATCAGGTTGTAGAACCAGAGTTTGAATCTAGGGCACCTGACTCCAGAGGGTGAACCATTAGCCACCTACTATATCACTTCTTAATGAGTGTTGGTTAAATAAAAGTGTGCATGAATGAATGGTTTTTCCAGAACTGTCATTTTTCATTTTCTTTTTTTGCTCACATTAGCACATATGGGTTAGCTCTCCTTGGATCCACATCTCTCAAGGGAAGTTCTCATCAGCTTTAATGTTTTGGAAATAAAGCAGAGGAGTGACCAACTTTGGACCAGCAGAGCTTTCATATGAGCCCAATATGACCTGACTGGGCGTTGAATACTAGATAGTGGGAAGGTGCTTTCCTCCAAATAAAGACAAATTAGTGAACTTTCTTTTTGTTTGCTGGATTTCAAAGAATAGTCTTCTGCATAAATCCTAAATATCACTGAAGTTTTATAGATGATGTAGTCCAATCCCTTGATTTAGTGACAGGAAACTGAGGTTCTGATCAGCAGAGTCACCAAACTGCTGTGGCCACATCATTAGTTAGTGGATCCCAGTCCAGAGGTCAAAGGAGACAAAATACATAAAATCTAGTAGCATAACCTCTTTCTCCAAGGGAAATCCCAAATCTAACATTTTTGCCATTATTTTAATAGAAAACTTGCCTTAGAAAAGTTGGTAATCCAATTGCAATATTTGTTTCCTTTTCCAAGCAAACTTGGATTCCAAGGATTTATGATGATTCTATAAAGTTCTGCTAGACAAATGTTCTTTCATCTCATAAATGAAGAGTCTACTTTGCTTTCCTTACCAGTAGCTTTAGCAGAAGGGAAAATGTGCTTTAGCCAAAAGTATTTGCTTAAATAATATAACTGATCATCAACAACTGTAACTTCTGTAACTTCTTCTTAGGTAGATAAATAACCAAATTTGATGCTTTCCATTCCCAGTGGCTATAATTACCAGGCTTTATAACTACCAGTTTTGATAGTGAAACAGATAAAACACATTTGGGCTCCTCTGACAGGTGAGACTTCTGCAGTAATTTAAGTCAACATTGGGTGGGGGAAAATACAAGTTGCTGCATTAAGCACTGTACTTGGGTTAAATAAACAGACACAAAGCCAAGTTAGGCCAGTTTCAGATGACTGACCCTCAGGTACAGACCTCAGCAGTTTTACAGACAGCCAGGAAATAATTGCAAAGTTTAATTTAAAGTCACTTTGGGCCAAGCTAGACGAAAAGAGCAGTCTGATGTAAGATTTTTTTTTTTTAAGTTGTTATAGTCTTCACTTAGAAATTACCTAACGGAAGCTGTAATGAGGAAGAGTGAGCCAGAATATGGAGGAAGGATATTTTCTCTCCCATGGGGAAACTATAGCATCCTAAAAATAATAATCAGCCATGGTCTCCTTATATGCATTTAGGTTGATAATTGAAAATCCTGAGTGTAGGGGATACTATGTCCTAAGAATGGCTTAGTTGCATCAGAGCCCCAAACTCATGATTCAGAACACATCCTTATGAAGTTCTCTTCTTCTCATGGCTAGGACTTCTCATGCTCACTCTCCTGGCTGCTTTAGGAAACAACTCACTTATTTGACTACAAAAAGCTCTTCATTGTTTGTCTCAACTTCTCCCCTTCGTAAATCTTTAATTGGTGTCAACTCCGCAGAAGGCAGTGGCTATTTCAGTAAGTCTGAAATGATCCTCAAAATTTGTCAACTGGATACATTAAGAATGACTTTTAGATTTCCACCCCACCCCCGTAGTCTGAACAATGCAAGAAAGAATACACTGTGGCTGTCTGATTTTGGTTAGTGTTTTCTTTCCCCACCTCCCAACCCCTCCCCACCTCACCCCTACCCCCACCTCCCCTGACTCTATTAATGTATAGCTTTTTTTTTTTTTCCTGGTTAACCATGTCCGTGGTGGTGACGGTGCACACCGCCCTGGATAGACTCCTCAGCATGCAGGGGAGGGTGTGGATATGGCTATTAAGCTGAGAGAGACTGGCTCCCCAAGGGTTTGGCAACTGCAACCCATTTTTCTTCCTTTCTCATTTACTAGTGGAAAATAATGCCTGGGAGGAAAATAAGATAAACAGTGGCCATTCAAAATTCCCCTAAGCGAAGGCTTACTTTTTCACTTTTCCAAAATCCCAGACAAATTTTCTTCCAGGTTTCTGCTTAATGTCACTTTAGCTAACATATGTCAAGCTCTCAATTAACATTGATTAAAAATAGCCCATTTGGTTGCAAACAGAATGTCACAAGGAAAGGGATTTCACTGTCTAGTTTTGTTGTTTTAATAAATGTAAGGTTAATAAAAAGAGCTAGATAAATAGTCTTTTGTGTTTATCTACAGAACGGATGTAACATCCCTCACGCTCATTCCACTTGATCTCTTGAAAATACAGGCCTATGCTACCTCCCCTGCCACCCTCTGACAGAAAGAGTTGATTAAAGAACATGTATAATTGCAAGGTTTATCTTTGTTTAGGCTACGGTCTTGCTTGATAATTACATGGGTGCATATGTTACCTACTCTTTCAAACTGAGGCCTCCTTACATTAGAGACTGTGCTACTCATGTGTTTCCCATAAGACACAGTCTGGTGGCCTCCACATGGGAAATACTCGTATACAAATTCTAGTTGGTTCAACAAATGAATGGATGAAATATATTTTAAAGTACAGATGAGAAGAATTCGAGGAGTTCTTCAGTTCAATTATAATGCATACTGTCATTTATCACCAGTCTGGGCTGGATAGTCAATACTATCAATGGATATTAGCCAATAAGTCAGCAAAGAGGAATAACCATTATGCTATTATATAGACCACTGTTCCATACAGATTGTTGTCTGAAGATGAAATAAGGCATCTCTAGTCAGAATTCTGGACACATGCTTGCGCTAGGTGGTCTGATGTGTAGAAATTGGCAAGTTCTAAAATAGGGCACCAGAGCTGGAACAGGGAACGGGATCAATGTCCCCAGTACAGATAACTGTCTCAAGTGGAGCGTGTATTCAATGGAATACTACACAGCTGTGAAGGAAGATCAAATGGTGGCCTTTGGGACAAAATAGGTGAAACTTAAGATGATTATGTTGAGTAAAATCAGCCAAAAAATGAAAGACAGATTGGATAGTTTCACTCATGTGTGGAATATAAATACCCCCAAAATACACAAAAACACAATTACACAAAAACAATAAAAGAAATAAAAATTTGAAGTCAGCAAAAAAGAAGATAATGGTTACTAGAGAGAATAAGGGAAAGAGTGGAGGGGTCCGGGAGAAAGACAAATGGGGTAAGGATACGGGTGGTTTGGTGGAGGAAATATTTTTTTTTTGAAGGATAACTGTCTCTAGAACCTAGTATTTTGCTAGATTGAGGCAAAGTTGTCAGAAGATATTATTGGCCTAGCCATCTACTACATTCAATTACGTGTTGTCATACTGACATTTGTAAGAAATGAAGAGATTGTTTTGCTTCTGTGAAAAAACAAAGTAAGAATGAGGTGAATATTAACTCTTCAGGGAGAAAAAAAAGCCAACTAAACCTTTTCTGGAGAGATTTAGCACATTTGAAAAAATGTGCAAAAACTAACATTAAAGAACTCAAAATTTCCTATAAAAATTTCTGATACCAATATTTTCCATTTCTGGTCAAAATATTAACAACAAAAAAGGAAGTGTGATCTGAGGTAATAATTGTATAACCATGGAGAAAATAGGCCCCAGAACTCACAAGGAAGCTTAACCAAAAGAGGAACAAGGACCTTTGAGTTAGAAAACTGAACTGCTGGGGTTTAACTGACTGACCACAATTCAGAGCAGGTGCAATCACTCTGGCCGTTTGCTGACAGGCGACATGGAGGAGAGAAAACAAAAAGCAGGGAGAAGTACAAGCGTAGAGAGGCTTTCAGAAGCTCCTGTTGCTAGGGAACCACTTCCTCTGTGTTCGTACACTCCTAACTCGAGCTATTCAGATATCACTAGAATAATCTTTCTTGGGCTCAGGAGGAAAGGAAATGGTTCTCAAAGCTCAGACGTCATGGTAACACCCAGCAAGGCTCAGCTTTTCCACCAGACGCTGAAGTGCCAAGGATGCCAGGCAAGAACAAGAAGTGAATGGCCACCTTGTTTCTATTCACACAGGCAGAGCTGATTGCCTTTTCTTCTTTATCTACCCAGGTATGTCAGCTGCAAACTGTGACACATGCTTATGTACACACACACAACTTTGTCATCCCCTTGAGAGCAGGGATACTTGATACATCTTGAGATGCCCACATCATCCGTTTCTCCAAGTTCACTGAATTCACCTCCTCCATTTCCTGAGGATTCATTGAGTATCTGACTTTATGTGCATAGTGCAGAGCCAGGATGGAGGGAGGCACCATAAACAGAAATTGTTCAGCTGGAAAAAAGAACCAAATTTGGGGAAAATGTTTTATTATCTTTGATTCTATCAGATGTAAACAGGATGTTCTAAACAGAATGAATCAGATTCAAAACATAAGATATTCAACTTGACCAAGTCTTTTTTTAAAAAAGAAAAGAAAATAGGAAAGACCCTCTTTCATCTCAAAGCAACAGTCTGCATATCCAGGGCAAATTGCTAGAACTTATCCTACTCCAGGGCTCCCTCCTTACCAGAAATCAGGAGGGTTAGGCATCTAGGGGCAATCGTTCTGATACCTTGGCTGATAAACTTGCTCCTATTAGAGGAATATAAAAATCCTCTCTGTATGATACTACTCAGAAAGTTTTAACTGTCCAGAAGACATACTGGTATTCACAGTTGCTGAAATGACTAAGAGTATGAGGCATTGGACTCAACCAGTCCTGGGTTGATGTAAATTCACTTTTTCAAGCTTGAGTTTCCTTATCTACAAAGTGGGGATCATATAGCACCTTCTTCATTGGACTGTTGAGAGGATTAAATCAAAAATCCATGGTAAAGCACTTAGCATGGTGCTTAATGCATGGCAAGTACTTAATAAATGTTAGCTAGTGTTATTGTCAGAGTATCAAGGCAGCCATGGTTACCAGATGTTTTGTGTTCAGTTATTAGAAAAGAATAATCCAGAGAATGTGATCTTGAATATGCACAAATCCAAGTGGTAACTGGACCAGATAAACCCAGGGTATAGTTAATTGGTTAGAAGAGGTAAGGAACAGAGAAAGTGTCAATCACCTGCAGGATGCAAGTATCCATTGTAGGATATCAATTGTATCTATTGATACAATTATCCATTTTCTTTTGAAGATGTTGGAAGGAACTACATACTGTGAACTGACTTAGAACAGAGCAGCCATAAAAGAATTCAGGCCCAGAAAAAGTGGGAAAGCATAGACTCTGGAAACATACCCATTAGGCTGAGGACAGTCACTGGCTTCTACTGAACATCAAACCAAGGAAGACAGGCCTTAACCCCTAGCTTCTCACCCAGCATGGGGGGCAGCATCCATAAACCCTTGTGAAATGCATGGACAGATGAGCTATGTACCCAAATGAACAGATGTCACAGTATTCACAATGAAGGCCAAGGACTAGAACCCAGCCTTTGCAAAACATGTTCCAACTTTTTGATTCTTTGATCTGTTCTACTTCTATGACTCAGTGAAAGCCAAGGGCACTTTGTTCCCTTTGTCAGTTTCTCCTTGGGTAGGAAGGCTGAAATTTTCCACGATTACTATACACACTGGAGTCATGCTTGATCAAAATCCATCTAAAAGGTGCCAGGCACACAGCCAGACGGGCAAATGCTCCCAAAGGGAATTTTACATCTGCCGTGCTGAGTAAGAGCAGAATCAGACGCCCTTCAATACAAGTCTCTCAGGGAGGACATGGTGGCTTCTCGGTTACCATGAAAAGAGAAGGCCCAGAGAAGTCTGTGACCCTGTCGCATTTCCAGAGACCCCCAGTGTCTATGTCATCAGGTTAAGCTGGAACTACATTTCTAGCTGTTCAGCCACACCCATCTATTAAGCAGTTCCATTTCCTGCTACCCTTCTTCCTTGCAAAATGTTTGTGAGCCTTCATTGCTAAAATCATGAAAAGCCTCTAATGGTAGAGTATTAGCCTCTTACAGAGAAGAATATATGCGAAACTTCCAAGAACTGAAGAGATCTCTGGTCAAGATAAGTGCTCACCAGCTTCATCAGAGTGTCTCCCCTGTTACCATAGCAACGCCCCCCAAACAATCTCACCTGCCCCTAGACCACAGGCAGGATGGGAGGGCACCTCTAAAGGATGCAACTCAGCTGATTTATTTTTTTTAACAACTTAGGAATGCAGGTCTGGTTTGGCCAGTTCTTGCAAGTTCTCAGGCGAAATTGGAACCTGGATTTTTTACTTGAAATATTCCAGTTTTTAAACACTGGTAACCAATTCTCCAAAAATTTTAAAGTCTGCAGGCCAAACATAACACATCCACAAGCTGGGTTTGCCCTGTTTGTAACATCAGTCATAAGAAGTTAAAACACCTCTGGGGTTTTCAGAATTCCTCCCTGCTCTCCGAATATCTGTGTGGAATGCAGGCTGCCTGTCAGCACTCAGTCATAATTTGTTTCAGAAAGGTCTTCATTAACATGTTACCTTGGTACTTCATTATCTTTTTCACCATCATTCTGTGAGGAAGGATAAGGAAACAGAGGTGTTCTTTCCTAAGCTGTTTTTAAAAACTGGAAACAGGATAAAAACCAATAATAACATAAGCTAATGTTACCTTAATGTAAAAATTTAATTAACTAAAAAAAAAAAAAAAAAAAAAAACAGGGTAAAAGAGCCAATCAGAAGTTCAGATGAACATTAGGCCCATGTTAAGGGCTCAAAAAGAAATTATTTTATGATTCAAAACTACACTTAAACTCAAATCAAGCAATTCAAACTGAGTCAAAATAAGGCAGTATCTAAGCAAACATGCTCTGTGATAGCTCCAAAATAGCAAAGTACCGTTTCTTCTTACTCATCACTAAACGTCCTCCAGTGGACACATAAGCATAGAACAGCATATACAAAAAGGTCAGAGAATTCAAAACTTAGGAATGCCACCATTTTAACCAGTTAATGGGATAATTATCAAAGTAGCTATTTTGCATTTAGGTGGATTTTAAGCTTTTTTTGAATGTTTTCCCCCCAAGATCTCAATCAGATTTATTGATTAGGTTGTGTTCAATATAGTGATTGCATTAGGGAACTCTTACTTTGGGGGTCCCTAAAGCAGTTTATGTGGGAGGTGATGGTGTTATAGGACAGGGAGAGGGGCAACCCAAACCCCGCAAACCTGCCTACTCTAAATGGGTTCTGCCATCCGCCGCATCAACACAAAACATATGAGACTTTAATGGGAAGGAACTTTAATACAACTAGGAAACAATACAGGAAAGGCAAAGAATATAGTTTCTAAATCAAGAACCCAAAGTTACCCATCCCCTCGTGGGTAAAACTCCATCCAAATGGGATTGGCCCAGAGCAAGGCCCCAAAGCCTGCCCCAAGTCTAAAGCACCTTCCAGTGGGGACCCACAGAAAAGGGTCAGAAACAACCAGACAAGCCTGGAAGGAAAAGAGCAAAATCAACACCAAGATAAAAGCTGCCATTGTCACCTCCCCATGGGTCTCACCCACATCTGTGTCACCCAGTCCACGACCAAAAGACAAGCGCAGTTTCTTCAAATGTCTCTAGGCTCCATGCGCCTCCTCCAGGTCTCCTTCTGGCTCCATCCTGCTTCCTTCCTTAGTCTCTTCTGCAGCTTCTTCTCTCCCTGCTCAGCTCTACCCTCCCTTGGGTGGGGCAGGGAACCTGGAACTTCCCCCTTTCTTGGGGACCACCCTGTTACAATGGGAATAACAGGGGGCTGTAGAGGGTGATACAGAGCAGTGGGCACTGAGTTTTATCCAGCAGACTGCTTCTGTGGGTGACTGGGCCTTGGTCCTGTTGGGGCAAATTCTACACCTAGTAGAGTTTCCATGCTCTATAGCTGCCACCCTAAGGGGAAGCCCTGTGTTGTTCATTCACCAAGTCCCATTTTGTGATTGCTTGAGGGCTACTCCTAAGGGATAGAAGAGTAGGTTCTGTAAGAGAAAGCCTCAGGTCAAGACCTGCAGGTGCCTGAATGTGCTGGGCAGGGTTGACCACAATTTCATCAGACCTCCTTCTCCAATCTTTGATACAGACAACTGACATTCTCTCAATATGACGTGATGTGCTGTACAAAAACTATTTAGGAAAAGTCCCTTCTGTCTTCTCAGCCTATGTCCCCCTCCATACATAATTTCTGGAACAGTGGCTGATTCAGCATGAATGATTTAACTGTGTAGTCAGATGTGATTTCCTTTAGTCAAGTTTAACTGGAGTTTGGGGTAAGGAAGGGGGGTAGGAAAAGAAGAAGCTGACTCTTAGGGGACCTCTAGGACCAAAACGTCGACTTCATTTACATGTTTACAGGGAAACATAGGTAAATCATGAAGACCATAACAACAACCATCTTTGAAATATGCAAACTTCATTTTTTTTTTCTCTCCTAGGAGCACTTGTGATAGTAATCAGCTGAAATTTGCACTCTCTATATCCTGAGAGTGGGAACAAAGTTATACTCTACCAAGAGAACTAGCTGGACATCAAGTGCACAGTACACCACACCAGCACCATCTTCTTATTCACGTGTGGGAGAAGGAAGCGAGAAAGGGGAAGTGGATCAAGAGATTCTTCCAGGTTGGAAACACTGAAAGACCATTGATTATATTTACATAATGCATGTGCTATTTCAATGACTGCTGCTTTTGTATATTAATGTCACTTTCATGATTTTTTCTCCTCTGAAGGGTTTGTACAAAGGTCCAAAAAGAAAAAACTAAAGAGTAACAAAAGAAAATCAAATAGTATATATACACATTTTGTGGAACAGACACACACATACACACACACACACACACAGGACAATTCTGCTCCAAGTATTACCACACTGAAAATTTCATTCCTGGTAAGTGATTGACTTTATGTCCTAGATAAACTTTTGGAAAGTTCCATGCCTCTGTTTCCATTGTGCTAAGCGGACAAAGGATTGAATGGGGAGCAGTAGTATGCAATAAAGCTACTGAGGTGTCTCGTGGGTGCTTGAGCACAATATCAAAACCGGACACTTGCTGCTCAGGTGCATTTCAGCTCCCGTTCGAGGCACAGGTGTCCAGTCAGTCAACAGTGTATCACATGTACCTTGAGCATGGAAGACTAAACCAAACCCTCATTTTTATTTATATTTGTCTTTTCCCATTTATAAGCGAATCGTCTGTTTAATTTCCTGAATAAAAAAAATCTGGAAAGGATTAACTGTCTGCCCATAAAGAAAGGAGAAAAAGCAGAGATTGCTCACTAAGTGACCCTGAACAGGAGGATGCTGTGGTTTCGGAGCTGTAGGTGGCAGTATCATTTAATCAAGCTTGCCTAGGAGAGTGCTGAGAACTTGGAAGACTGATTTCATTAGTTTGACACCTTCTCATTAGAAAATGGTGGTGAGTTAGGAGCAGACAGCTACATCTTTAAAAGTCTCTCTTTGCCTCAAATACAAAGTATCCTTCCTGCCTTCTCCTGCCTGAGACAAACATTACCCTCCTCATTTCAGTTCCCACCCCCTGTCACCAAGGAAGCATCTTGGGTTCTGGGGCAATATTAATTGATTTAACAAGTGAAGAAACTCTAGGTTGAAAAATAAACAGATAAGCTGACCATAGACTGTAGGGAGGGGAGGGGGAATAGGAAGGGAGAAAACAGCAGGGAAGAGAGTATAATGGACTATGGTGAAGGACTGTGGGAGCTTTGGTGGTGGGATACTATGGTGCCCACACCTGAGGGGAGAAATCCTATATGGTTAATAAATAAAAAATATTGATGTCATTAATAAAAAGAAAAGCAATACTTTAAAGAAAAAACATGTGTATGTATATGTATATATATATGTACATATATACACATATATATATATATATACTTCCTCCTGTTAGGGGGAAAAGGATGTCCCAAAGCAAATTCCATGTAGGCTTTGTGGACTCCACCCCCACCCCAGGTCAAAGCCAAAGACACTGGGAACTCCAAATCCCATCACCACCAAAGGGAAGGTGGCTGGGACCTGAGGGTGGGGTTAAGCAGCCAGGTGGATACAAAAGGCAGACACGTGGGCTTTGGGGGGCTCTCTCGCTCTCCATTTTGGGCTCTCGGCCAGCTTGCAGCGTCCGGTCAGCTCTGAGAGTGACTTTGGGTTTCCAGGTCGTCGGATCGGGTAGGACGCATTAAAGACTTTATTTCCCTATTTTCTCCCTGAGTTGTACCTTTTCCTTATTTTCTTTTTCTCTTGTAAATAAACCTTTTATTAACCCTTTTGTGTGTGTCTGTAGTAGAGTATTCATAAGTCTCTTTAAAGCGCGCGGGTGAGGACCCACAGCCAGGAACCCGTTTAATATCGGGGCTGCTCTATAACACTCCTACTAACTGTGATAATGCATAATTCCTTAGGAAATTCTAGAAACACCTTCCTCTTTATGAATATAGGTTAGTGCCTCCTGTCTAGGAGTGTTCTTAATCTTTTTTTTAAAAAAATTATTTATTTATGCATATAAGAACTGGGGTTCAGGCCAGAGGTGTGGGGGGTGAGAGGATTCACCAGACACAAAGTGGGGAACAGAACAGCAGACTGACTGAAATGCACTGCTGAGGGCAGCAGCGGGAGAGATAGGAGAGGTCTGCTGCACCATTAGGTAGCTCCCTGGCTGGCCGGGGATTGAACATGTGCTACAGAGGCTTTCGATAGCTCACAGTGTGTGCTTAACCCCTTGAGTCACCAGGGAGGCCCAGTGTTCTTAGCTCTTGTAACAGGAAATACCACTTTCACAGGTTTTTTTTCTGGTAAACCTCTAGCAACAAACACGATGACTTCACTTCCTGGGAGGAATTTATATGATAGTGAACATCCAATTACGGTTATTTGAAAGAGAGGAAAATTAGTGGGACTTCTTAGACTAAAATAAAAGTATAGCAGTTCAGTCCCATAAAGAGGTGAGGGAATCAGGACACCCCTAAGTCATCACCATCTCTATTGGCACCTTCTCTATTAAATGGCTTCCTAGCACCCTCAGGCTGCTCGCCATGCTGCAAGCTGGAAATGGAAGGAAGGTAAACTCAGATAAAGGAAGTACACCAGCCTTTTTTTTTCCTTACTTCCCTCCCTGAATGATGTTCTATTCATTCTTTGGCCAGAATTTTAGGGAAATCCATACAGACGATAAGTAACTTTTTGCATAAATGATATTCAAGGTGAAACTGAAATACAGTTGGCTGGGGCAGAAACCTCATTTTTGGAGTTTTCTACTCTGACATCAAAGTAAAACAGATACTATGTCTCGGTTATCAGAGAATAGGTCTCCTGTCACCTCCCGCGCTCTCAGTCAGAAAGCCTGAACTCTGAGAGTCTTGGCTTCCCACAGAGGGCCAGCCTCACACACAACCAGGTTGCTTTGAAAGCTGCTCAGTGGAACCCTGCTCTCACTTCTCCAGAAAGGTTACAAAAACACATACTTTTTTTCTTCATTGCACCCATTTTTAGTTGAAGGATTTTAATCACTTAGGGTTCTTTATTTCACACTTAAGAAACTTGTAAACCACAGGAAATGAAGTCAGTTCTGAAAGCGTGCTGGGCCCACTCAGCTCTGAGTGACCTTTAGCACAGAAAGAATACTCTGATGAAACCCTTTGACCAGCAGAAAATGGGTCCAACTTACAGGATTCCTCTCTTAAGATCACAGTATTGCAACCTAGGGGCTCACAGCAGAGATTAATGCAGCTTAAGATGATAAGGATTCCATAAAGTCCTCTGGAATTTTAAACACATTTAAATATTGGTTGAGCACATACTCGGTCTCCTTCTAAAAGCAATGAATGGGCAAGAAAAATCGCAAGATCAAGCCAACATCTTAAAAATACATTTATTCCCCACCTTTTTTTTGAAACATAACCACCAAGAAGGATGCAAATCATTTTTTAAAATAATTCTCCAAGAAGGTACAAGAGCCCACTGTTGGTCTCCCTGACCACAGGAAATGAATGAATAAATGAAGATTTGATGAACCACCTTTGAAAGGATGCTAATCTGCCTTTCTGTCTAATTTGTATTCATTGGCTACAAGTAAGATTAGTAGGGCAAGATCTATAGTTCAATTCAACAATAAGAAAGCAATGTTCTAAGAAAGCAATGTTCTAAGAAAACATTCTAAGAAAGCAATGTTCAATTTTATTTTTTGATTCTTCAAAACTTTATTTCTTTTAATTTTCTATTAAAGGACCATTGGTTTACATCATTAGAATTTTGAAGTATAGAATCTCTCCCTTTGGGTGCAGTCACCACAGCTCATTCACCATCAAAGTACCCATAGACCTTGACCTTAGTCTATAATGTTCAGTTTCAATGTTATTCAATATAGGTGCCTCTTATAGGCTGTTGTGTGTGTGTGTTGTTGTTGTTCCAGGGCCCTTTATGTGGATAGAAAGAAATTAAATGAAGCCTCATCATAAAACATAAAAATTAAATGAAGCCTCATCATTTAACTTTTTCTTTAAAATAAAGTTAGAGTCACATAGAAACCCCAGGAAAGGAACACTTTCTGGGGTTGAGGGGGCGGTGAGGGAGGAGAAAAGGAGAGACTACCCAGGGAAAGAAAGACCTCAGAAGAGGCAACACTGAGTCATGCAGACCAAAAGGCTCCCAATATTGGTACAACCATGACCGAGAAATGAGGCCTCAATGCAGGTGAGGACACATGCATCAGCTCTCCCATGTCTTCAGATGCTTCCAGCAATGAACTTATCCTCAGATGGTCCTTGTTGTCAGCCTTCACGTTGTGCCTTTTCACTGACATACAGTTCTCTCTGCTTAGAATTATGACATCCTCATCACTGTTAGTAAATTTTCTTTGCTTTTTTCTCAATTACACCAACAACATCACAGCCATAGCAAAGGAACTTGTAAGTGTGAAAATCTTTCCTCCACTCATCACCATGTCCATGGATTCCACTACCTTGTTCTTCCATTTCCCTGTCCCTTGGTTCAGTTTGGTATCCTTTTCTTTCTATTTGCACTGAATGTTGTGGAGGCCTTGTGTCTTTAAAATAACATCTTTTGCTACCAGAAGGGGAAGGAGGAGATAAAGAATGGAGAGGAACAATGTTCTAGGGCAAAGGACTATGGCTGCTTGGATGGAGGGCAGGTGATGACATACACCTGTGGAAGTATGAACCCATTTCCCTAGATCATATTAGTGTTATAAACCAGTGTTACCTTAAAAAAGGGAAATAAATAAATAAAATGGCACTTTTGATAAAGGCTCTAGCTTCACTTATAAGTAAAGATATACCCATTTTTAGAAAACTGTCTGATAGGATTTCATCGGGAGGCCCCATGATTTGATGCCTTCCTAATAACCTCAGATCAAGAAAGTAGCTGAACATGCATTTTGATTGTAGAAGGAAATGCCTTTTTTTCTTTTCCTGTTTTCTGATATTCAAATTCCCTTTGACAATCACCAACTTTTTTCATTTTACAGGTAGATTTTCAATTTGAAATACCAACAGGTTGAAGAGAGGTGATACTGTGATATAAATTAGGTTGTACAAAGGTATCTGCACCTGATTGCTTGTCGTGGTAGTAGAGAATCTGGGGATCAGAGGCAGTGAGGAAGGAACCCCACTGAGGAGGGACAGGGCGCGGAGAGGGCAGGCTGGTTGGAGGCAAAGGTAACCTTCATGCATCTGGTGAACCTGCCTAGCATTGGCTTGCTGAAATGGAGCACCAGGTGACAACAATCCACGCTGTATCACATTAAAAGAGACATTATAAACGGGCTTCAGCTAATATATCCATGAACTCCAGGGGAAATACTACCTTATCCCAGGTGGGCATGAGGGCAGGTCACGTACTCAAAAAACCTCAAAGAGACATTACACCGAGTTATCAGAGAACAAAGGACAAGTAATAAATGGTGGTAAAGTTTAAACATATTCCCAGTTAACCTGTCATTGTCCCCTGGGTGGCCCCTGCAAGGATAAATTATAAACCTCAGGATAAAGTGACAGATACCTAAGGGTTAGGTCATTAGCACAAAAATGGGCTGAACTCCAAATAGGTATCACTTTGGAGTCAATTTACAGTATTTAATTTTCACTTTATAAATGACTTGGCTGATGTGGCAGTCTTCACAAATGGGTTCCATTCTATCTCTCAGATCCAGCTCACATGCTACAATCTCTTGGTGGAATTCTGGGAGCCCTCAAATTGGATTTCTCTCCCCCAACACCTGTGTGTTTATGCCCTGGGGCATCCCACCTTTTGCTTAGTTTTTGTGTCCATCTGTTATAGGTCCTATTTAACAATACACTCTATAAAGGCAGGACTTCCACAGCACCCTGTTTTCTTTATAACATATTTTACTTGTCTAAAGACTATGATTTCTCTATAATTTACATTTTCTTTTTATTTATGGCTGTATTTCTCACTTACTTCTGAGCCTTATAAAGCATGGAATCTAGTCTAGTCTATTTACCATTCTATATAAAGCATAATTCCTAGCACAATATCGAGTGCATAGTAGGCATTCAATGAATGTTTCTTAAATTAATGTAGCCTATGTACATACATTTCGATTAACCTTGCAGACACAACTTATGCCTAACAGAATCTCGAGAGTGGTTAATATGTACAGTAGATCTGCAGTGACTGGACTAAGATTAGGGATACAGGCATACTAGAGCTACAATGTAAAGACTCTACACAGTTGGACTAAATTCTGAATAAAGATGTGAAACTCCACAGGAAGCCCAGAGTCAGTGGGCACAAACATTTTTTAGAGAAAGTGAGAAACTGCTCACTTTTCACCTGAGATTCTACTTAAAGAACAGGGTTATTTGGTGTTTTTGAAGAAAAGGGGGGAAAGTCATTTAGTCAAAATCTAAAAGTGTATAATCCTATCACAAAGAAATTAGATTATAGATTTCTAAGTAAACCATGTCCCTTCTTTTCTTTGGAATTATGTTAGATGGGGACCTTCAACTCCAAATGTGTTTATAGAGGGAAATCATTATCACTAGACTGGATTTTTAGCAACAACCCCAAAAGCCTAAAGATCCAGGAATCCTAGAAGACTGTTGAAGAATAAGATCTGATTTCTCATCCTGAGACGTCATTGGATGTGGGAAAAAAAGGCATTGGATGTGGAAAAAAAAAGTCCTCAAAATATAGTAGACACTCTGCCAAGAGAGGAAATAACACCATTGATAATAGCAGTTGGGAAAGTCAAGGTCTCTTGGTTAGCCAAATTTGCACTGACCCAGCAATAGCTGTCATCCCAGCCTGCTTCTGTTGCTGAGGAAATGAAAATCAAGGTTAAGTCTGCAAAAATGGCACCCAGAACAATTTTCAGGTCTGATATGCATGCCCCAACTTTACCCTTTTATTTATTTATTTTTTTTAAATAGAGGCATGTTTATTTATTTATTTGTTTGTTTGTTTGTTTTGTTTATACATGCACTGGGTACAGTCAGAAGCGCGGGAGGGTGAGAGAATTCACCAGAGCCAGAGCGGGGAGCAGAGCAGGCAGAAGGACCGAAGTACACTGCTGAGGGGAGCAGCAGACGGCAGGAGAGGTCTGCGCGCCATGTGGGACTCTCCTCTGGTGGCCGGGGAGCAGCCGGGGATCGAACCGTCGCTGCAGAGGCTGAGGGCAGCTTCGCAACCCAGCGCTCAATCTCTGCGCCATCGGGGAGGCCCGCAACTTTACCCTTTTATGTCCTTTTTTAAACTCCAGAATTATTTACAAGCATCCTCAACCTACAGACTTCTTTGATTCTGCTGTCCTCACGCAAATTTATGTCTTTCAAAGCTCCCCATAGCATTTTGATTATATTGATTTTTTTTTCACATTTTGAACATTTCCCATGTTCAAAACCTGTCTGTCTCCTAAACATAATTTGTTTTTGTGAGGACAAGTGTCATATCTTATTCTCATTTTTTTAAAAGATTTATTTATTTATGCATACAAGAGCTGGGGTACAGGCCAGAGGTGCAGGGGGTGAGAGGATTCACCAGAGACAGAGTGGGGAACAGAACAGGCAGACCCACTGAAATACACTGCTGAGGGGAGAGGTGGGTGAGACAGGAGAGGACTACTGTGCCATGTGGGTTTCTCCCTGGCTGCCCGGGGATCGAACTGGTGCTGCAGAGGCTGCAGATTGTTTCATAGTGCTGTGCTTAACCCCTTGAGCCACCAGGGAGACCCTTATTCTCATTTTTATCCCAGAAATTTATAAGGGGGCCTCCCTGGTGGCGCAGGGGTTAAAGACACGGCACTTTCAAGCTATCGCCAGCCACTGCAGCACAATTTTGATCCCCACCAAACAGCGAGCAACCCACATGGCACAGCAGATCTCTCCTGTCTCACCCACTGCTCCCCTCAGCAGTGTATTTCAGTCAATCTGCCTGTTCTGCTCCCCACTCTCCATGGTGAATCCTCTCACAACCCCCCCACCTCTGGTCTACACCCCAGTTCTTGTATGCATAAATAAATAAATCTAAAAAAAAGAAATTTATAATTTCTTATAAATTAAGAGAATATCTCCATTAAGAGAATAAAATGCCTTATACATAGAAAGCCCAATAAGAATTTATTGAACAAATACTATGTGCCAGGCATTGTCCAAGGTGCCAGTGGTACCACTAAACAAGCATGGTCCCTGCTCTCTGAGTGCAATAAGTAAGTCAATCAATAGAAAAATGATTTAGTTGTAAAAATTAAAATGGGCAGTGAAGCGGAGAGTGATTTGAAGGACTGAAAAGGTGGGCTCTGGAAGTGGACATTTGACATGAGATGTGACTGATGAGAAGCCAAGAATGCAAGAGCCTGCAAAGGGATGAAACTGGTGGTGGGGTACAGTCAACTTGAGAGGGGTTTAGAAGGAGGCAGTGGAATTGGCTAATTGGTTAATCCCTCTTTATCTGAACAAGATGCCACCTTTCTCCCCTCACTTTGCATATTCTTTTCATTACCATTCCCCATTTCTTGACTTTCATTAAATTACAAGAACATGAACTTCTGCCATGGGCAAACACATCTGAAGCCCTGGTCTAACCTAATCATATACAGCACCAAACTAAAAGCTATTAGAAAATAGAAATTGAGAATATTGAGATTTAGCTTTAATTATTATAAGATCCATTTAACTAATATTTATTTTTATGACCATTACTCTCATTATTATTATTACTAATCATAGTCAGAAACTAAATTGTAAAAGTTCTCATCATGTATTTCTTTCCATACCCATAGAAGTATATTATGGGGTTAATAACTTTAGCAAAGCTATACATGTAACTATACACTAACCAAAACACACACACACACACACACACAAATGCATCTAAATAATATTTTCCAGTGTAATCATAAATACCTCAGTAAATAAATATACCACTTATTTTAGTATTACTGAATTTGAAATTTCTGCATCATTATCATCTACTTCATTGCAAGTATTTGTTCATCAAGAACTGCAATCAATAAAAGAAAAAAAGAAGAGAAGCAGCTATTTTCTGCATCGTGACCAGATTGTCCAGATGTCGTGTCTGGAATACATCACAAGTGACATTTCTAGTCATGTTTCCAATCATTTGGAACACACAGATTTTCCTTGGTCATCTGCAAAACTTTTGGATACCGTGAGTCGTGCTGTCAGCAACAGCAGCTCAGGAAAAGGAGTCACACTGAATATATCCTACCTGGTGTCATCTTCAGTCCCAAATTGAGGTCTTTAGGTTCTTCTTGGTTTTCCTTTTCTTCCTGAGTGCCAGCCACACAAATAAGACAAAAAGGGAGAAAATAAAAGCAATTTTTTTTTTGCAAAGCTAGTATTTAATGTGAGATCAAGTTTGAAAAAATTAGACCAACTCCATATGAGCTGAGGCTTCAGGTTGGCAACAAATTCAACAGTAGATGTATATTAGAATAAGCAGGGATGTGCTGGGTTATAAGCTCCACGCAGCCATTCACATGGAAGTTTCTGCAAATGTTGCCCCTGGAGTAGTACAGTCCAGGAGCTCTTTGTGACTAATACGTTGGGGGGCATCAATCACTCAGACATAATGGTAGTGGGTTTCCCCATCAGATAAAATTCTGCCAGTATGATGGAACAAAGAGAATTATGTGTTAATTTTCACAATTTAGGGAGCTGATTTCACGTGATTTTGAAAGTTCTATCAAAGTTCACAATTAATTTTATTTCTGGGAAGTCAGGTACACATATTTTTCTGAGGTCTGGCGTTATTTTCTTTAATGACGATTTTAATTGTTGTAGTACTGATAAACGTTGACCTGGCTAGCAACGAGGGAAGGAAATTAGGAGGAATTCTGTGGTGCTTTTGTAATTTTCGTCTGCATGGTGACTTTATACTAACTCATTTATTTTTTCCTTCACTGAGCAAATATTTGTTGAGTGCCTATATTATGGTGAATTTCTGTGGAACCATGATCTTTAAGCAAGATCCCTTCTAACATCCATTGAATCATGCTGTAGGCAGTTGCTGGCTGGCACACTTTTAAAGCATTCTTTGTTCCTCCTAAGAGTTTAACCCAATAGGAAATATCCTGGGCCATAATAAAGCATATGGTTTGAGGTTGCATAAATGAGACTACTCTGTAACCAGAGTGGAACAATGAAACTCAAAAACTGGTATCATTCATCACAGGATTATCCCCCAATTTGTTCTAAATCCGTAGCTCCTAGGTAACAATTCATCTGGATAAGAATCCACCAGGCTCTCCAGTACGGCTAGTCATGTTTGGTTAGTCAAAGAAAGAAATGTCCTTTGCAATTCTTAAAGATTAGTTTTATTAAATTAAATCATAAGGGAATTGATTACACCTGTGTTGGGAACAAATGTTTTTTCCAAGCTCAGAATTCCTCTTCAAATGTTCATCATTAGGGATCATTTCCAAAAAATTGCCCTATTTTTAAAAACCACAAAATGGCATTGGCCTAGGCAGTTTGGATAAACAAGACTTTAGCCCAATTATGTCAGATTCATATGCTGTAGGAAATTTTCATGAAAATTGCTTCCAAACTTATATTTCTGAAAAGCATGTGAATTAATAATATACTAAAGGACATGTAAATTACAGAAGTACTTCATCACACAACAATTAAATGCAGCAAATAATTTCTTGTTTCACAAGGCCCAACAGGACAATATATACAGAAAACATGAAAAGTGATTTATAATATAGCCATAGGGTAAGTCTCTCCAGATGCCAACAGAACTCAAATAAAGTTGTTTCATAGATGAAAGGATTATCCCTTTGAGCCAATAAGACTGTTTACTTGTTTATTGCTCTAAATTCCAGAATTGTGAAATAGTCCTTTATCTCTCCTCCAAGTGTATTTATTTCTTCATTTGAAATTGTCCCGCCCCCAATTTTCTCATTAACTAACAAAACTTGCAAAGCCCTGGGAAGATCTACAGATGGAAGGATATTTGGAATCCTTTTGCCTGGCGAGCTCTCAGCATAGAATAAACAAGCATCTGTCTTCAATAGTATAAACTATGTCCTATTTAGAGAAAAAGGCTGAGCTCCTTAGACACTTGTGTTTCTTTTTTTCAGTGCAAGACTGTGATTTGCTGAATTTGTTCTTACTGGCTTTTTCCCAGCAAAGCTAGAATAAAATGACAGTAGTTCAACTGTAGTAGACATCTGTTGAGTTTTCTGCCCAGCATTCACTCACTCTATCCTAGTAAGTGATTTCCTCTTTAATGTCATCCTTCCCCACTGTAAGTGAGCTCTGCTTACTCCAAAGACTGCTCTATGACCCATGCACCTTCCTCCCCAACAATTCAGGAGTGTTCATGGTCCTGTGATCCAGGGCCAGGCCCTAATCCATTGGGTTTTCCTGTGATCGTTGCAGGGTTGTCACATGACCCAGAGCAAAGCCATCAGTCCACTGCAGTCTTCCCTGAGGATGATGAGGTGTGGTCACATGACCCAATCAGGGTTAAGGAGAGATTTTCTCTCGATGTTTGGGAATAGGATTCCTATTCTTATCTACTAGCTCTGAAACCTGAGAAAATTCTGAGAATTGGTTCTGCTGCTGTCACATGTAACCGAGACAAAGGTCACAACATTGGAAGGCAGAGTCAAGAGACAGACTGATATGAGTCTTGAGGATGTTATTTGAGCCCTAAATCCAGCCATGCCCAAAGCAAGCTCACTCTGGACTTTTCATGCTAAGTCGGCCAATATATTTCTTTTTATTTTTCTTAAAACATTGATTTAAAAAATAAAAAACCAAAGTTACTTCTATAACATTTTCTATTACTTCTAACAGAGCAAGTACTGACAGGTACTTGTTGACACAGGAGCCCTGGTTCTGGATAACAGGGTGGGGGTTAAGGTTCATCGCTCATGGGCCTCTGTACCTCAGACACCAACATGTACTTTATGATCTAATTAAATGGAATGGAATGGGGATGATGCACTGAGGAGGTGCTATTAAAATACAGCCAACAATTAAGTTTTTCTCTGTTTCCTCTGATGACTAACGTCAAGCATTTTCCTGAGAAGACACCTATTTTGAGATGTTCAGTCTGGTGCTAACACAAGAGAACATGGAAGAGGAATTCAAAAAAATAACCACTACACTCACAGGTCCTAGAGAAGAAGGCACAGCACACACAAAGTGCCACATGAAAAAGGCACCAGAGGGTCAGGACAGAAGATAGGAGTCAGGGGGTTTTATTGGGGTTTTTATTGGAGTTTCCATGGGAAAGGCAAGGGATGGTGGGGGAAATAGCTTACATGGGATAATTTTGGTGGACTTCATGCAAGTTGGTCCCTAGTTGCCTGGTACCTGGCCCTGGAGTAAGTAAGGCAGTGGAATATTGCATCCTGGGGTAC
Organism: Talpa europaea; assembly: GCF_964194135.1. Classification (NCBI taxonomy): domain Eukaryota; kingdom Metazoa; phylum Chordata; class Mammalia; order Eulipotyphla; family Talpidae; genus Talpa; species Talpa europaea. Next base: position 28,358,147 of record NC_140082.1, on the reverse strand, counting down.
AAGGCATGAGAGAGGAGGTTGGGACTGAAGTAGTTCCTTTGTATGTCACAGTCATGCCGCAGGATGGCCCCTTTGCTATCGCTGAGACTTGGCTAGCCAGAACGTTTTTTAAACATCATACAGAACTTTTAAAATATTTACAGTACACCATGTTAAACCATGATCTGGATGTTTATACTGAGTGACTTCAGGGTATGTTTTTGATACAAATATGTTTCTTTTCCTAAGGTTCACCTAGTGAAGCAATAATAAAAAACTTTTTTAAAATATTTATAATATAGTAATAACTTCATGAACATACTTCCTGTCATTTGGTTTCTTATTTTTACAACACTAAAAGAGCTGGCAGTTAGTAACCTATTCCTTCCAAAGAAGGTTGGATTTTAATTTGAAATAATGGTTTCCCTATTACCAAATATTAAGGAGCCCTCTTATTATGGACTCTACTACAAAGAACATCTTCCAGTGTACAGCTTTTTATTTTTTCCTTATTTCAAATTATTTTGGCTTAAAGTTTCAAGGGTAGGATTCTGTATTTTGACAAATGACCAGGATGTTTTCGAAATTTTCCATGCAGACAGCAAATTGCCCCCCCCAAAAAATGTTTCATCAAGTTAATGGTTAAAATGTGACTTTTATTATAAACTCTAGCAATTTCCAATCCCATATTTTGATGAATATGAAAATCTCTTATTGGAGGTCATTTAAAAAACTGATATACAACCCCTAGCATATTGCAGTGTCGAGTCCCTCTTCCTGCATCCCATTGCTACTGACAAATACATATTAAGTTCTCATGGAACCCCATTCCTAGGCTTTACCTTCACCCATTAAATTATAGATACATAATTTACTAATACTATGGCTACTATAAGACTATGCTTATCTTTTAAATTTCATTCAGGGTCTACCCTCCTCCTCTTTTTTTTTTTTTAAATAATAGATTTTATTTTTATATTCCCCATACAATTGCAACTCCCCCATTTTGACCCTAATCCCTCCCCTCCCACCCCCCACCCCCCAAAAAGTGTCTCTGGTTGATAGTTGTTTGTTGATTTTGATTTTCACTTTCTTATAGTTATTCATTTTCCTGGTCCCTTATTTAAGTTTTCTAGATTCCTGCTATGAGTGAGACCATCCGGTATTTTTCTTTTTCTTTCTGGCTTATTTCGCTGAGCATGATCCCTTCCAGCACCATCCATGTTGCTGCAAATTGCATGTGTTTATCTTTTTTGAATGCTGAGTAATATTCCATGGTGAATATGTACCACATCTTCTTGATCCAGTCATCTATTTTTGGGCATTTGGGTTGTTTCCAAAGCTTAGCTATTGTAAATAGTGCTGCTATAAACATAGGGGTGCAGGTGCTCTTTGGAATTGATGTTTCTGTGTCCTTTCGGTAAATACCTAGGAGTGGAATTGCTGGATCATATGGAAGCTCTATGTTTAGTAGGTCAAGAAATCTCCACACAGCTCTCCATAGTGGTTGGACCAGTTTGCACTCCCACCAGCAGCGCGGGAGAATTCCTTTTTCTCCACACCCTCGCCAACATTTGCTGTTGCTAGTTTTTTTTAATATGTGCCATTCTCACTGGTGTAAGATGGTATCTCATGGTACCCTCCTCCTCTTAACACATGCTTGTTAAGTAAGTGTTGGATGGATTCAATTGTTCACCTACTTTATATCTTTGTTTAATGACCAACCTAGTAAAATACATCCTACAATAAAAAGTCAAACATTGTCCATCCTTGTTTATACAAATCAGATAGAATTTCCTCCAAGTAGGTTTTCTTGGAGCAGTCAGCCTCCATTCCAAACTCCTCCCAATTTTAACTTCAGTATTTATGATTAGCTAACATGTCTTGAATTCTTGCAAAGTGTCAGATAAACTGTGATATATGTATAGTAACTCACTTAAACTTCAACAACCCTCCGAGATAGGTAATCTTAAGACCATTGGTTCTGTTTCAAGGAGAAACAGGCTCAGAGGAAGTCATTCACCTTGTACTGGATACTGTGATGTGCTGCCCATAGACTCTTGGTGAGAAGGCTCTATTTTCACAGCTGAGGGAATACTGTTAATAGACAGCTCTTAGCTGTCAGCCTCCAAGGAGACAGCTGGCAAGGCAGCTGGCACCCAGGGACTTGAAGGCAAGAAAGTAGAGAGGCCCAACCTTCTCAATTCAAGATAACTCTGGTCCTACCTGGCTCCAGAGCTTCCTGTGAAATTAGCTGAGACCTCCACTGGGACTTCATTGCAGCCCATCACCCACCTCTGCCCAGTCCTCTTCCTTCTCTTCCCTTCCATAGGGGTTGATCCCAAGAGCTCTCCTTAGTGAACTTTGTACACAGTATTCTCCATTTCGGAGTCAGTTTCCTAGGAACCATCAACACATCCAAAGTCACATTTCCTGAAATGTGATTCAAACCCAAGTCTACACAGCTTGAAGTCCCATGCTATAAACCGCTAGACTAAACTCCAACCCTAATGCCAACTCTCTTGTAAAAGCTACAGAAGCCTGGAACTTGGCTCTACACAGTGATTCTGATTTGCTCAGTATGAAGTTCAGGTGGCCAATCATCCTGATTTGCTTAGGACTGAGGGGATATAGGACATTTGGTATTAAAACCACAAAATTCCTGGGAAAATAAAATAAGTTGGTCTCCTTAATTGAATATGATTCTATTATTATTATTTTAATGAGAACTTCAGATGTACCGCCAAACTAAAAAAAAAAAATGGCTTTTTGATAAAAGGAAGTCTTAATTATGGTGTTTTTAAATTAACATTTTTAAACTATGACTCTGTATTACGTACTTCCTCTAAGAGCTTTACAATTTGTTTATTATCGTCTTTATTTACAAGCAGGAAACCATAAGAAAAGGTTAAAGAAATTAAGGAAATTGCCCAAGGTCACACAGCTATTAAATAGTGAAACCTGAAGACAAACCCAATCCACTACCCCACAATGCACCCTAAATGATTTGTCCTTTCTAAATCTCCTCATCTGGAGTTATGCTGTCTATGGCCATGGGTTGTTATGATGATAATATATATGAAGCACCTGCTCAGTGCCTGCTGCAAAGTAAGCATATATGTTATGTACTTTTCCTTTTCCACCAGTGGAAATGCATCACTGGGTTTTAGGTCAACTTTTTGTCCATTGGCCCACTAAGAAGAGGATTAGAGTTCAACTCTTACACGTTCTTTCCTGGCTGTGTGTAGAACTGTCATCAAAACTGATCTCAGGAAAAGTTCACTTTAGGGCCTCTCCTGGTGGTCAGGTGGTTGAGCACTGCTCTGTGAAGCACACCACTGTGAAGCTGTCCACAGCCCCTACAGTGCCAGTTCAGTCCTGGCTGGCCGGCGAGGGTCCCACATGGTGTGGCAGACCTCTCCTGTCGTGCCCGCTGCTCCCCTCAGCAGTGTATTTTGTCAGTCTGCCTGTTCTGTTTCCTGCTCTGTCTCTGGTGAATCCTCTCACCCTCCCGCACATCTGGCCTGTATCCCAGTTCTTGTGTAAAATAAATAAATAAATCTTTAAGAAAAAAAAAAGAAAAGTTCACTTTAGGTCAATATACATACTTCCACATTCATGACATTGCGTTAGAAAAAGTGGGGGATATCACAGTGAATAGAGCCGAAGCCTGAACCTTCTACAGCTTGTGACACTGTAATCATCTTCACAGGGGAAGAGAAATCCTAATGATAGTTTCCTCTTCCTTCCTCTCTTTCTCCTCCACTCATGTTCCCAGCCTCCTCTCGACATCCCGTAATATATCAATCATGCAAGATAAATACTACAAAGAATTTCAGTATGAGAAACTTCTGTTGAGAAAGAGCTTGAGTCACACTTAAGAGAGAGGGAAGAGGATTGTAAATAAATAATTAATGCAGCACACAAATATTCTGAAGGATGCTCACAGTGATAGAACACATGGGCAGAGATGGAAGCAAAGTACACTGGTATAAGAGTGTGAGAGAAGGGATGAGAATCTTTGAGTAACCTATTCCTTCCAAAGAAGGAATAGGTTCAGGGTTCAAATAGGTTGAAATAGGTCAATAGGTCCAGGGTTCAAATCCTGGTTTCTTCATGCAAGAATTCTTTCAGTTTCAGTTTCTTCATCAAAATATAAAGGCAAGACCTCCCTGGTGGTGCAGCAGTTGAGCGCTGGGTTGTGAAGCTGCCAGCAGCCTCTGCAGCACCGGTTCGATCCCCTGCTGCTCCCCGGCCACCAGAGGAGGGTCCCACATGGCGCGCAGACCTCTCCTGCCACCCGCTGCTCCCCTCAGCAGTGTACTTCGGTCCTTCTGCCTGCTCTGCTCCCTGCTCTAGCTCTGGTGAATTTTCTCACCCTCCCGTGCTTCTGACTGTACCCAGAGTTTGTACAAATAAATAAATAAATCTTAAAATATATATATATATATATATATATAAAGGCAATACTTAAGTTCTTTGTGGGATTTTGTGGCTAAGATTAAATGAGGTGGTAGGTGTGAGATGGGGTGACCACTGTCACCCCTAACAATTCTCTACCCCTTCTGATAAAAGCGGCTACCCTAGGTCAGAAGAATTAACCCAAGCAAGAGGATATAACCAAACTCAAGCTAATTAGAGTAATTTGACTGAGACTTTTCAACGTAGTTAGAGGAAGTTTTACAATCTTGAACGTCTTAGGGTAGAGACTAGAACTAGTTATTGTCACATGGGATAACTCAAGAGACTAAATCCATTATTCAAATGGGAAGTAGAGACAAAAGTCAGAGAGGTTGCTCTGATGATATGGTGGCCCTGTGTGCTGCAAATAATCCTGATTCTGATGTTTATTTCCACACCTCTGCTAAGACTGCCCCTTCGCTTGTTTCAGCTCAGGGAATGCACTTAAGATGATTGTAGACACGGAGGAGCCCAAGAAGATGGAAGGTGTCATTGCTGTCTCAACCAAGTCATCATCTCACTCCAGCCACCACTGGGTCCACGGAATATATTCCTCATGAGCAGAAGCTGTAGTTCACTAAGCTGCCCAAGGTCAAGGAGACTGCAGTCCTCATTAGCGGTGTGTTTCACTCACTGCTTTGCAGGATATGGTCTTTCCTTCCTCGCTGCTTATAGGAAAGTGAAGTAGCTGCAGCAAAAGAGGATGTGTTTTGGATCACATGGGTATCAAGTTGTAGTTCTCAAACTTGGGTATGTATCTAAATCACCCGGAAAATATGGCAGATACAGAGGGGTCAGTCTTTTCCACTTGACAAGCTTGGGCTTCTGGATTCTTGATTAATTTAATTCTTCCAGTGATGCTATTGTAATAATAACACACCTCAATTTAAGAATCCTTGTTGTAAAAGATGGGAATTTGGTCTAACACTCAGACAATAATGTGCGGGTCCTCTCTTTTCCTTAATCTTTCTTTTTGTCCATTTCTGCGTGTTACTCCTTGGGCTTCTCATTCACTGCAAGGTCAAAGCTCTGGGGCCACATCCTTTCTTTCAGCTCATGTTACAAAAGAGGACAAGGAGAGTCTCTGCATCTCTACATTCAGTTTTATGTGCATCTTGGGTTACATACTTAGACCCTATCTTAGGAACATGCCTATCAGGGAATGGGGACTATGATTTTCCAGACCTACATTGCTACCCATCACAAAGGTCAATGAAGGGAAGAGCTACTACAATTGGAAACCTCAGAAGAACTTCAGAGAATAGGGAAGGATCTGTTCCCTAAGGGAAGCAAAGCCATGTCCTGAAGGGAGAAGAGAGATGCTCGCCACAGTGATGTTCAAAATACACACTCCCTTAGGCTTCCCCGGTGGCGCAGCGGTTGAGTGCTGGGCTGCAAAGCTGCCCGCAGCCTCTGTAGCACCAGTTTGATCCCCGGCCACTGGTGAGAGGGACCCACATGGCGCGCAGACCTCTCCTGCCGCCTGCTGCACCCCTCAGCAGTGTACTTCGGTCCTTCTGCCTGTTCTGCTCTCCAGTTTGGCTCTGGTGAATTCTCTCACCCTCCTGCGCTTCTGGCTACACCCAGTGCTTGTATAAATAAATAAATAAAAATCTTAAAAAAAAAAAAATATATATATATATATATATATATATACTCCCAAGTAGACAGCTATCTCCAAAATCACAGAATTAAGAAATATGTACTGCTAATTTACTGCCTGGCATGTGCCAGGAACTACATATATGTTAAATATGGGATGATAATGTAAATATTTAACAGCATGCATAGTACTGGCACAAGCCACATGCTAATCAGAATGGGGAGCTTTCTGGAGGTCCTTGGGGTACAAGTTTTAACCCATAATTTCCTGGACTGTGCAGAGTTCAGGGATCTGGGGAGAGAGATAATATTGGGGCTGGACTGCAGGGGAGAACTTGGGGAACAGTTATTTGCCAGTCAATACCAAGGTGTCTTAGTATTTTATCAGCCATATGTTCTTACTGATGCATACCTGCTGAATATTTTCAGTCCTAAGTATCATCTTAACAACCACACTTCTAAAGCTGAGGTAGATCCTGCTATAGGCTGCAGCTTGTAGAAAGATATGCAAAGTCTCTTTCAGGGGGATCAATTTCACTCAAATATTTGGAAGGCAGCACATTATTTGTACATCAAAACAAATCTGACTATGCTGCAGGAAGTGTGTAAAACAGATACATAAGGATATGTAGAACAGATATAAATGGTTAGAATGACCACAGAATGTCAAGGCAGTTTGGATATGGATTCCCCAACATAAAGGGTGCACCTGTAGACAAGACGAAAAAGCATTATCAGAAAAATTTCAATGTTGATATTTGTGTCCCCATTATACAGAAGAGGCCCTGGACAGTTGCAGATTTTGCCTAAGATACAAGTTTTCAATGGGGTTAAGGATTCCCATCATCTCTCTGGGTCAGAACCCTGTTCTCATCGCAATACCACACTGTCTTAAGAAAGCACTTTGCCAGTATTACTTTTTTTTTTTAATTTTTTTTTATTTTTTATTTTTTTTAATAGAGGCATGTTTTTATTTATTTAGTTAGTTAGTTTTTGTTTGTTTGTTTATACATGCACTGGGTACAGTCAGAAGCACGGGAGGGTGAGAGAATTCACCAGAGCCAGAGCGGGGAGCAGAGCAGGCAGAAGGACCAAAGTACACTGCTGAGGGGAGCAGCGGGCGGCAGGAGAGGTCTGCGCGCCATGTGGGACCCTCCTCCCGTGGCCGGGGAGCAGCCGGGGATTGAACCGGCGCCGCAGAGGCCGCGGGCAGCTTCGCAACCCAGCGCTCAACCGCTGCGCCACCGGGGAGGCCCTGCCAGTATTACTTTTATTTTTAGAAAATTTTATTTTTGGTGGAAAGAACAGTTAGTTATTAATAGCTACTTCATGAAATAACTAATGGAAGAAAAATCTGAGGTAAGAAAGAACGTAGTATAGTTTTACAAAGGAAGGAGTGATTATTCCTCATAGTTAGCAAAGGTTATTTAACATACAGACCATTGTGTGTTTTGAGATGTAGAGAGCTCCAGGCCAAGAAAACCACAGAACAAAATAACATGTATCACATGGTAGAAATTTCAGAACCAGGAACGTAGGAAAGTTTAACAAAACTGTAATTCAACACATGGTCCAAAGTTTAAAGTTACATAATGATTGCAAAAATACTTGAATGAAAATAGACTGTCAAACTCCTGGGCAATTGAAGGGATTGGTTGCTTACACTAATTGCTGTAAACTGAACATTGTCCTCACCTCAAATTCGTGCTATAGTGAAGGTTTCAAGGCAATGGCATTAGGAGATGGGGACTTTGGGAGGTGATTAGGTCACGAGGATGGAGTCCTTATGATTAGAATTTGTGCCCTTATAAATGAGGCCCCAGAGAGGCCTCCCTGGTGGCGCAGGAGGTTGAGCAAAGCGCTGTGAAGCTGTCCGAAGCCTCTGCAGTGCCAGTTCGATCCCCGCCGGCCTCAGAGCAACCCACATGGCGCAGCACACCTCTCCTGTCCTGCCCACTGCTCCCCTCAACAGTGTATTTCATCAGTTTGCCTGTTCTGTTCCCTGATCTGTCTCTGGTGAATCCTCTCACCCTCTCACATATCTGGTCTGTACCCCGGTTCTTGTATAAGTAAAATAAATCTTTAAAAAAAAAAAAGAGGCCCCAGAGAGCTCCCTCTTGCCTTCCATCAGGTTACAGTGAGAAGGAGGCCAATGACATAGCAGGAAGCAGGTTCTCACCAGATGCTGAATCGGCCAGCTCCTTGATCTTGGACTTCCCAACCTCCAGATTGTAAGAAATAAATGGTTGTTTTAGCCACCCAGTCTATGATAGTTTGAATAGGAGCCTAAACACCCTAAGATAACTGAATATTATTGTATAATCTCATACATAGATTTGTGTTGCAGATCTTAAATGAATGACAAGAGAATCATGACTCTTCAGTCACTTTCAGCATTTAATTCTACTCTACAGGTGCTCTATAGACATTTGTTGAGTGACTGAATAAGTAAATGAATGAATATTTTTTGTTTTGAAGAAAACTCTCCCCCCCACCAATTTTTTTTTTTTTTTTTGCATAAAGCAGAACCTCCAGGAAGCCATGCATGTGGATCACATGCAGGCTTCAAGAAAGTTAGACTGCACGAGATAAAGAATGCGCTGAAAGGATTTCATACATTGTGAACAACCAAATGAGAATTTTCATTGGCAGTTGGGGTTCCAGTTATTATTCTGTTGCCATATTGGTTCGCCAAATTAGTAATACCCCTCAGGTCTGTCTAGATATAAAGCTGCTCCCATCAGCAGTGTATTTCAGTAGATCCATCTTTTCTGCTCCCCACTCAGTCTCTGGTGAATCCTCTCACCCCGCACACACACACCTCTGGCCTACACCCCAGTTCTTCTATGCAAAAATAAATATAAATAAATGAAATATTTTTTTAAAAAAGAAGCATATAATAAATATATATATGGATGTATGTATCTTATATAGGCATATTAATGACTAAGAGTACTCCATTTCCACGTGAAGAATTTGAGCCTTGGAGTCACAAAGCTGAAAGAGAGGCAAAGTCCACCCTCTCTGACCAGTCATTAAAGGAACACTCTTCAACCCTCAGAGTTGATCCTGAGCAGGGGGATCAGAAAATAGGGGGTTTCCTGCAAGGATTGAACAAAACTGGTAAGGAGGTAAGATGCCAGAGACCAAATTGTACCACTAGGAACACATTCTTGGAACTTATGCCTAAAATCTGGAGATGACTTTTGAGTTCTGTGTTCCACATCCTGACTGATCTCACTTTCAAACGGTATTGTAAGTCATGACAGTTTTGGCAACTGGAATTATGCCTGTAAGCACACGTCATACTACTAGACAATGACACCTAACAATGCTTTTGGTTTCCTTTAGAATCTTTCAGAATAAATAGAAACTTGGCGGTGGATTTTTTTGCAAACCTGAATTTTTCTAGTTCTAGCTTAAGTTAGAGTTGGGGTGAGGAAGTGAAGACTCAAGGTCCAAAATTCGACCTCTTTTCCTGAAGCTTGATTTAACATTAAATACTATTTTTAAAATGCCCAGATGAATTTAAAGTATTTTCTGGATTTACCCTGGGGAAAATTATGCTAAACTGGGCTTGAAGGATGCAAACTAAAGATAGTGAGCAGTAGGGAGGGGCGGAAGCCACAAGCTGAGCAGCCCTCTTTGGACCCACTCAGATGCAGGGCCCCCAACTAAGCCTACCTCCCAAAGAAACTTTTAAAACAACATATTTAAACAGAATTGTGCCAGCTCCTTACATTATAGCAGTGTCGTGGCACTCGCTGCTTTCCAGGGATTTCCCTCACTGAAGCTTTATGCTCAAAAAAAAAAAAAAACCACCTGACAAAGCCCATCAGGGAGAATTAAGGCTTTCCCAGGGTCAATACACAGCTCTCATCTTCCAAGCTGTGTTTCTAATAAAAGGATTTTTAATAATAATAATGTCCTGCCCACTAATCCATTTTAGAAAAGCAATGCCATCATTTGTGAGAAAGTGACAGTCGGAAGAGGTGCCTTCCAGCCCAACGTTACTGTGCGCGCCACCAAGTCCATAGCAGCCTGAGCTTTGCTTCCTCCTGATGCTGGAGAGAACAGCTCGCCTTCACAACATCACAGTGATTCCTCTAGATCAAATGTGAGAGGCATGGGGGAAAGCATCCCCTGCTCTCTCAAGGATCAAAGGGTTCAACATCTTGTTATTTGTAAGGAGATAATGACAAAGGTCAGTATTTATCTTTTTGCTTCAATAGGACTCAGGTACTTCTGTGCAAACACAAACTCAACACAATGAGCGGAATTTTGTCACCTTGTACACAGCATGATCACTTAGCAAATATTTATGGTTTGGGAGCTTACCTCACCACACCATTAATTTCAAATCTTCTTGGGGTGCAGGGGAAAACTTGGCAAGAGGAGCAACAGGTGTGTTTGGGGGAGGCGAGGTGTTGGGCAGAGGTTGTAATGAAAAGTTTTGCCAAAAATTATTTTCTCCTAGTTTTGTTCTCTTTCTGCTTATAAATTTTTCTCTGCTCAATTCTTATTCCTATATAGAGTCTAATAGAAACATTCCTAGACCACAAGGGTTGGGGTAACTTATACACATGCACATAAACACACATACACACACTCAAGCACACAGAGACACATACATGAACACACATAATCACACAGGCATTCATGCATGTAAACATAGATGCATGTTAACAAACATGCATGTAAACATAGATGCACTGGTCATACATGTACATACATGCCAGCATGCACCAACATGTAAATACACCCTTGCATGCATATGTGTACATACACAGATACATGTGCACATCTATGCACACACATGCGAACACACATGCAAGTACATACCTGGATATGCACGTGTACAAGCAAACACACATACAAACACAAGCACACACAACCTACCAAAGGGGAACTAAACAACAACAAAGTGCAAGTCTGCTGAAAAGATGCTTTACTAGGGCCTCCCCGGTGGCGCAGTGGTTGAGCGCTGGGTTGCAAAGCTGCCCGCGGCCTCTGCGGCGCCGGTTCAATCTCCGGCTGCTCCCCAGCCACCAGAGGAGGGTCCCACATGGCGCCCAGACCTCTCCTGCTGCCCGCTGCTCCCCTCAGCAGTGTACTTCGGTCCTTCTGCCTGCTCTGCTCCCCACTCTGGCTCTGGTGAATTTTCTCACCCTCCCGGGCTTCTGACTGTACCCAGTGCATGTATAAATAAAACAAACAAATAAAATAAATAAATAAATAAATAAATAAACATGTTTCTATTAAAAAAAATTTTAAAAAAAGATGCTTTACTAGACATCAGACTCTTCAGAACTGCTGTCAATGCTTCTGACCTTTATCTCAGGATATCTGCTCTATATTTCAGCATTTCTTTTGTCAGAGTTTCCAGAAAGAATGGGAAGTTACTGGGAAATTAAATGTTAACTTAAACGATACCTAAATTTCCTTTACCAGAAATTAATCAGTGGTGATTCCTTCTTCCAGGTGTCACTCTAAAGTCTCATCTCCCCCCAAACCACTTCCTTCTAGTCCCACTGCAGGCACCCCTGGTGTTCAGTGTTACCAGTATCTGCTCACCCTGTGTTGTCACTTTCCCACTCCTCTAAAGAAGAGGTACATGCTGGGGATAGGGCCAGCATATCTAGGCTTTCCTCTAGAAAACCGGAGGAAGACAGTAGTCTAGTCCAATGGCAGGCATTCTTTCAAGTTGCACCAACTGTGTGCCTGTTGCCAGACATAGTATGAAAAGAGACGTGGAGGATCTGCCTCCAACAGACTCCTCAGTCAGAAGGAAAGCAGTGCTTGGGCAGAGTTAAGTGGAAGGTAATGCTCAGGAACCTGCAAGGGGCAAGATGGAAGTGGAAGATTCTCAGGGAAGATGACACTAGGAAGGACGAGATGATAATCCAGGTAGGGAACAGCTTCAAGAAACAAAATCTCAGACAATATTTTTCACTTTTGACTTCATCTTAAAAAATGTACCTCAGAGGGCCTCCCCTGGTGGTGCAAGTGGTTGAGCGCAGTGCTGTGAAGCTGTCCACAGCCTCTGCAGCACCAGTTCAATCCCAGCCGGCTGGCAAGGGTCCCACATGGCGTGGCAGACCTCTCCTGTCTCGCCCGCTGCTCCCCTTAGCAGTGTATTTCATCAGTCTGCCTGTTCTGTTCCCTTTTCTGTCTCTGGTGAATCCTCTCACCCTCCCACACATCTGGCCTGTACCCCGGTTCTTGTAAAAATAAATAAACAAATCTTTAAAAAAATACATACCTCAGAGATAGCCCATACACCAAACAGCTTCCATGCACCCCAGCTGGCTTTCCCTTCCAGTCAAGGGCCCTTGCCCTCAATTCCCATGGGCTCAGTTCATGGGAATAGGAGATAGGAGTGGGAGATCTGGGAGAGGTCAAGCATTTATCCCACTGACCTTCCTATGCAGGCAGTCTCCTTAGGAAGTGCCCTTTTTTCCAGGTTCCTGTTGCAGTTTCCTCCACACCCTCACCCCTTTGGCCTATGCGTGGTAACAGCTCTCCCACTGTTACTAGTGTCCCTTGTGGTTCATCTCCATCCCACACACACTTTCGTAAACAGTCACTTTATTAAGCTCTCCTAGAATTATTCTAATTCGAGGACCATCTGTTTCCTGTTGGGACCTTGACTGAAAGAGCAAATAGCAACATATCAAGGAGAGCAGGATGTGAAAAATGTGTGTGTGTGTGTGTGTGTGTGTGTGTGTATGTGAGAGAGAAAGAGAGAGAGAGAGAGAGAGAGAATGATGACAGTGATGGTGTCTGATTGACTCATTCATTTATTCTACATTTATTGATGGCCAATCAATAAATATATAAATGAACCATATGAAAAGCACAATGGGTAAGAAAAAGACACTTTCTGGATCTTATAGGAGTATCACTGACAACAGTCTTTGTTATATTTAGACTATATACTTTAATTTTCTTAGAAAATGATCTTAGAGGGGCCTCCCCTGGTGGCGCAGTGGTTGAGCGCTGAGCTGCGAAGCTGCCCACAGCTTCTGCAACGCCAGTTTGATCCCCAGACACCGGCGAGGGTCCCACATGGTGGCAGACATCTCCTGCCATGCCCGCCGCTCCCCTCAGCAGTGTACTTCGTCAGTCTGCCTGTTCTGTTTCCCCGCTCTGGCTCTGGTGAATTCTCTCACCCTCCCATGCGTCTGACTGTACCCAGTGCTTGTATAAATAAATAAATAAATCTTTGAAAGAAAAAAAAGAAAATGATCTTAGAGCTATAGATAAGGGGACGATAAGCAATCTCAGAGTTTATACTCCACCCTTCAAAGTCCACATCTCTAAAAGGAAAAAGCAAGCAGACAAAATCCAACACATGGTCAAGTAGCTCTAAGTTCTGCAAGTTGCTCTGTGGACGACTCACCCCTAAGTTGTAAGTCTGCTATTTGGGTGTCAAAGGCTTTAATAGTGATAGCAAACTCTCTGAGCCAGACGGTGAGCTGGAGGCTTTGTGTATAATATTAAATTTATTCTTTATGAAAACTCCTATGAAGTATGCATGGTTTTCCCCATTTTGCAGAAAACTAAGACTTAAAATATTAAGCAACTAGTGGTAGTAGTTAGCATCTGGATTCAAACTCAAGGCTATATCCAATGCCCATTACTCCTAACTACTCCATGGTATTATTGTCTCTTCCAGGAATAGATAATTCACAGCCAAGACCAGAGGATGTTTGATGAATAAGAGGCAATTCCAGGTTTGAAGACAAAGGGCTATCCTGTAAACTCAAAATGGATTAAAGAACTAGACATAAGACCTGAAACCATAAAATACATAGAAGGAAATATAGGCGAAACACTACATGACATGCACCTCAAAGACATCTTTACAGACACATCACCCAAAGCAGTGATAGTTAAAGCAAAGATAAACAGCTGGGACTACATCAAATTAAAGAGCTTCTGCACAGCAAAAGAGACAATAACAAAAACAAAGAGAAACCCCACCAACTGGGAGAACATTTTTGCACACAACACTAATGATAAAGGACTGATCACAAAAATCTGCAAAGAGCTGATGAGACTCAACAAAAACAAAAAAAATAATCCAGTCAAAAAACGGGCAGAAGAGCTAAAAAGAAACTTCTCTGAAGAAGAAACACAAATGGCCAACAGGCATATGAAAAAATGTTCAACATCAATTGTAATCAGGGAAATGCAAATCAAAACTACCATGAGATACCATCTTACCCCAGTGAGAATGGCACATGTTAAAAAAACTAGCAACAACAAATGTTGGCGAGGGTGTGGAGAAAAAGGAACTCTTCTGCACTGTTGGTGGGTGTGCAAACTGGTCCACTATGGAGAGCTGTGTGGAGATTTCTGGACCTACTAAACATATGATCCAACAAACCTGAGCTTCCATATGATCCAACAATTCCACTCCTAGGTATTTACCCAAATGACACAGAAACAGTAATTCCAAAGGGCACCTGCACCCCTATGTTTATAGCAGCAGTATTTACAATAGCTAAGCTATGGCAGCAACCCAAATGCCCAAAAATAGATGACTGGATCAAGAAGATGTGGTACATATACACAATGGAATATTACTCAGCAATCAAAAAAGATAAACACATGCAATTTGCAGCAACATGGATGGAGCTGGAAGGGATCATGCTCAGCGAAATAAGTCAGAAAGAAAAAGAAAAATACCGGATGGTCTCACTCATAGCAGGAATCTAGAAAACCTAAATAAGAGACCAGGAAAAAGACTAATCAACACAAAGTAAAAATCAAAATCAACAAGCAACTGTAAACCAGAGACACACTGTGGGGGGGGTAGGGGAGGGAGGGGGGGGAAAGGAAGGACTAGAGTCAAAATAAAGGGGGAGGTGCAATTGTATGGCGAATATAACCAAAACAAAAATGCATACATTGTGCAAAGATGAAAAAAGATGTAAGAATTATATAAAATAAAATATTTAAATTAAAAAAAGGGCTATCCTGTAATTTTGGCTCATTGTCTATGTTACAGCCACACAGTGAGAAATCAGCTGGGGAACCAACCTTACTGGATCTCCACTTTGATTCCACGTGGCAGAACTAGACATCAGCTAACAATTTGCTCTCAATTAAAAAGGACGAGGGGCAAGCAAAACAAGATGTACCCAGGAGAAAGCCAAAGGTATGCTTCTGTGAGCACCCTAGTTCCTTTTGAACTATCTAATAATTATTACTTTGAGGGGAAGTAGGGATTGGGGTATCAACAGGAGGGATAGTAAAGGACATGTTTGAAATGTAAGGTTGTTGTCCAGCCTACATTGGAGTTGAGGGCATCTCTATCTTCCTTTCTTCCTTTGGGTACAAGGGCACCCAACCTAACCACACAGGAGGGTTTTATAAGGGACAAGCAATACAAATGTTTGTGGATCTAAAGTACCCAAAATTGAATAAATCTAACAAAAGAGGTAAAGGACCTATACAAAGAAAACTATAAAACACTGTTAAAAGAAATAGAAGAAGACACAAAGAAATGGAGAGACATCCCCTGCTCATGGATTGGAAGAATAAACATTATTAAAATGGCCATCCTTCCAAAAGCAATATACAGATTCAATGCTATTCCAATCAAAATTTCAATGTCATTCTTCAAAGAAATAGAACAATTATTGATGAAATTCATATGGAATCACAAAAAACCCCGAATAGCCAAAACTCTCCTGAAAAAAAAAGAAGGGAATGGAGGCATCAGACTCCCAGACTTCAAACTATACTACAAAGCCATAATCATCAAAACTGCATGGTATTGGAACAAGAACAGACATACAGACCAATGGAATCGAATAGAAAATCCAGAAATAAACCCACAGGTTTATGGTCAACTAATCTTTGACAAAGGAGCAAAGACTATGCATTGGAGCAAAGAAAGTTTGTTCAATAAATGGTGCTGGGAAAACTGGGTCGCTACATGCAAAAGAATGAAGCTTGACCACCACCTCACACCATACACAAAAATCAACTCAAAATGGATTAAAGAACTAGACATAAGACCTGAAACCATAAAATATATAGAAGGAAATATAGGCGAAACACTACGTGATTTGCACATCAAAGACATCTTTACAGACACATCACCCAAAGCAGTGATAGTGAAGGCAAAGATAAACAGCTGGGACTATATCAAATTAAAGAGCTTTTGCACAGCAAAAGAGACAATAACAAAAACAAAAAGAAACCCCACCAACTGGGAGAACATTTTTGCACCCAACACTAATGATAAAGGACTGATCACAAAAATCTGCAAAGAGCTGATGAGACTCAACAACAACAAAGAAAATAATCCAGTCAAAAAATGGGCAGAAGAGCTTAAAAGAAACTTCTCTGAAGAGGAAATGCAAATGGCCAACAGGCATATGAAAAAATGTTCAACATCACTTGTCATCAGGGAAATGCAAATCAAAACTACCATGAGATACCATCTTACACCAGTGAGAATGGCACATGTTAAAAAAACTAGCAACAACAAATGTTGGCGAGGGTGTGGAGAAAAAGGAACTCTTCTGCACTGTTGGTGGGAGTGCAAACTGGTCCAACCACTGTGGAAAGCTGTGTGGAGATTTCTGGACCTACTAAACATAGAGCTTCCATATGACCCAGCAATTCCACTCCTAGGTATTTACCCAAAGGACACAGAAATATCAATTCCAAAGAACACCTGCACCCCTATGTTTATAGCAGCACTGTTTACAATAGCTAAGCTTTGGAAACAACCCAAATGCCCAAAAATAGATGACTGGATCAAGAAGATGTGGTACATATATACCATGGAATATTACTCAGCATTCAAAAAAGATAAACACATGCAATTTGCTGCAACATGGATGGCACTGGAAGGGATCATGCTCAGCGAAATAAGCCAGAAAGAAAAAGAAAAATACCGGATGGTCTCACTCATAGCAGGAATCTAGAAAACTTAAATAAGGGACCAGGAAAATGAATAACTATAAGAAAGTGAAAATCAAAATCAACAAAAAACTATGAACCAGAGACACTTTTAGGGGGGCGGGGGCGGGAGGGGAGGGATTGGGGTCAGAATGGGGGGCTGCAATTGTATGGGGAATATAACAATAAAATTTATAAAAATAAATAAATAAATAAATAAATAAATCACTCTAGAGGAGCTTTTGATGACAAAAGAAGGACATCTTCACACAAAATGATTTGTGTATGAAAGTGCCTCAGGATGGGGATTATCTCAGAGGCCTCTTAACCAGTGGAAAAACATACTGAATATATCCTTTATCATAGCTCTCAAAGCTGAGAATGAAATATACTGTTAATGTATTTGTCCCCAGCACTAAACTCACTGAACTGAGATCAGTCCTTGAGGGCAATTGTGCCTCATACAATGTTGTCATGTCAGCAACTTGTACAGTAATGTAGTAGATGCTCAATAAAAAAAAATAAAAAAAAATAAAAAAAATAAAGTACCCAAAATTTCTGAAGAATTCAAAGTCAAGAATTGCTGATGCCCTCATACAAAATTACCCTACATTCTCCCTATGTCTAAAGTACCCATCTATCATGGCTTACACCTGTTGTTCCAGAGCGATTCTTAATGGTATCCCTTTTCATTCTCTAAGTGTGGAGTTAGATGATAAATTTTCCCCCTACCTTTGCAGTAGGTAATTGATCAACAAAATAAGCTGGGACTCTGAGCTTCAAATACCCCAAGTCTGGTGTTGGAATGAGTGTTTTCTTCCTGCCTGGGCCCAGGTTATTCAATGAACCTCTCCGAGCCACTGTGCTGTGTGAGAATAAAATATGTGGGCAGTGACTTTTATGCATAATAACAACAGAAGTAGTTCATAAAGAGGTAGATTTAGAGGTAGAATTACCTTACAATATTTTACTTCTAGAGAAAATGTAAGGGTGACCTGGAAAGTTATCTTACCCCTCTGCAAAATGGGTTGTCTGTGGGCTTCCAGATAAGCAGCTATTTTCTTCCCTGTGCCTCATAGAATTTAAGACATTCGTCTCCATGAGCCCCTATCTAGAATGTTTCTACCATTTTGCACTTTTATTGCTGTGGGACCACTTGTCACACAATGGTTCAGCCCCAATTCAATTGTTTCATCTTAAAATACAAAACACCGGGCCTCCCCGGTGGCACAGCAGTTGAACGCCAGGTTGCGAAGCTGCCCGCAGCCTCTGCAGCACCTGTTCGATCCCTGGCTGCTCCCCAGCCACCAGCGGAGGGTCCCACATGGCACGCAGACTTCTCCTGCCGCCCGCTGCTCCCCTCAGCAGTGTGCTTCAGTCCTTCTGCCTGCTCTGCTCCCCATTCTGGCTCTGGTGAATTCTCTCATCCTCCCACACTTCTGACTGTACCCAGTGCTTGTATAAATAAATAAATAAATAAATATTTTAAAAAAATACAAAATACTAAGATTAAAAATAATGTCTATAGTGATTTTAAAAGCCAGGAAAATATCTTTTGTGTGATAGTACTCCTGCACCAACTTAAATCACATTGGATTTGCCAGCTGAGAGGTAGAAATCAACAGTGGGCAGTTCCCTGTGTCTTTTTAATTTAGTGAAGGCTCAATTTTCCCCCCACTTTTTTAAATGTTCATCACCAAATACTCATTGTGTAAGCAATACATTTATACACAATACACTTATATGTGTACTGTACTTTATAACTTAAAAAGATATTGTCTACATATTATCAACAGAAAATGCATGCAAAGACTCAGAAAGGTTATATGACTTGACCAAGATTATAGAGTCAATACCAGCTATGTATGACTTTTAGTGTGCACTTTATTTCTCTGTATCTCTGCTGCCTTGCTGTGCTTACAATACACAGACTGGAATGCCAGGCTGGAGGGAATTACAGATTAGAAAGTATTATTCTGCCCTCTTTGACGCTAAGACATTAGCACAAATAAACCACAAAGTAGATGTGATCACTGTTGTGCCCAAGGTCAGCAGACTCGGGAGCATAGCCTCCAAGAACCCAAAGACAGCTGATGCAAACACAAAAGGGAGTTTATTTCAGACTCGAGTCCGGGTTCACGGCACCTACCAACACAGTGGCAGATACCGAGAGCCCCGAACAAAGGAAGCAGGGGTCTTTTAATAAGGTTAAATTATGCTGGCAGTTACTCATTGGCTACAAGGATGCGTTCTCCAACTTTGCCAGGCTATCATTCTAAGCTGACTGGCCAGGCCAAGATGCAGCTCCAACCTGCAGCTCCAATTACAGCAAGTTCGCCCTTATTGGTGACCAGAGAGTAAGGGTGGAGTGAGGGCCCAAACTATCTCTGGAATGCAGTCTTTTCCCAGCAAAACCTTAAATTGTAAAATGGCAGTTACACAAAGCAATGGCTATGAATACTTATGCTTGGTTCCACAATCACCATAAAAGTAGCAGGAGCATAAGCTGTTTCTTGGTGGGAAAGGAGATGGAGCCTCAACTCTTTGGAAGACTAGGAAATGTTGATGTCGGAAATAAGTGTGAGTTGCATGGAGCATAGGAACTGAGAACACTGAAGAGGTAGGGGTGGGTGAAAGGGGTACATTGCAGACGAAAGGGACAATGTGAGGAAAGCCATGGGAAGTACAGTGCATGATGAGAATAAGAGACAGGTTCTGGTCAGAGAGAGCTCTCATAGGGGAAGGGAAGTAGTCTCAGCCATATGTAAGTGTTTGAGTACCCTGGAGGCTTTTTCTGTAATTTGCAAAGCCATAGGAAGCCGACAGCATAGTAAATAGATTGCCCATAGGAAAGAACAGCCTGAAAGCATATGCAGGCTGGATGAGCGTGTGGAGAGCATATGAGTGGGGAAGACAGTGAGGAGCCCTAAAAAAAAAAAAGAGGCAGTAATGACAATGGCTATTCAGGGAGAGCAGTTAACTAAATGAGCTCAATCAAACTCCAGGAGAAAATCAACAAAGATGAGGCTACCAGGGGAGAAGGAGCAGGGGAAGAGCAAAGTGGAAGGGAGCACAATGGACTATGGTGGAGGACTTACGGTGCCTTGGTGTTGTGTGTGGTGTGGTAACATACATCTGACCGTATGATCCTATACCTCTAAATCATATACAATGTTATAAAACAATGTTTGGGGGTCTCCCCTGGTGGCACAGAGGTTGAGCGCTGGGCTGTGACGCTGCCTGCAGCCTCTGCAGCACCAGTTTGATCCCTGGCTGCACCAGTTTGATCCCGGCGAAGGTCCCACATGGCATGCAGACCTCTCCTGCCATGCCCGCTGCTCCCCTCAGCAGTGTATTTCATCAGTCTGCCTGTTCTGCTCCCTGCTCTGGCTCGGGTGAATTCTCTCACTCTCCTGCACTTCTGACTGTACCCAGTGCTTGTATAAATAAATAAATCTTTTTAAATAAATAAATAAATAAATAAATAAATAAATAAATAGACCAATGTTTGGGCCTCCTTGGTGGCACAAGGGCTTAAGCATAGCACTATGAAGCTGTCTGCAGTCTCTGTAGCACAAGTTTGATCCCCAACCAGCCAGGGAGCTACCCACATGGTGCAGCAGACCACTCCTGTCTCACTCACTGCTTCCTTCAGCAGTGTATTTCAGTCAACCTGCTTGTCCTGTTCCCCACTGTCTCTGGTGAATCCTCTCACCCAACCCCAGCACCTCTGGTCTGTACCCCAGTTCTTGTATGCATAAATAAATAAATCTTTTTTAAAAAAGTAAATAAACCAATATTACCTCTGTGGAACCAAGCATAAGTATTCTTAGCCATTGCTTTGTCATTTTGTGTGTAACTGCCATTTTAGAATTTTAGGTTTTGCTGTCCCGGGAATGAGGACTGCATTCCAGAGATAGTTTCAACAGTTTCGACCCTCTGTCCATCCTCGCCCTCCGGTCACCAATGAGGGCGAACTTGCCATAATTGGAGCTACAGGCTGGAGCTGCATCTCCACCAGGCCAGTCAGCTTAGCATTATAGCCGGGCAAAGTTGAAGAACACATCCTTGTAGCCAATGAGTAACCGCCAGCATAACCCTATAAAAAAAAACCCTGCTTCCTTTGTTTGGGGCTCTTGATATCTGCCGCTGTGTTGGTAGGTGCCGTAAGCCTGGACTCGAGTCTGTAATAAACTCCCTTTTGTGTTTGCATTGGCTGTCTTTGGGTTCTTGGAGGCTATGCTCGTCGAGTCTGCTGATCTTGGGCACAACAACCTCAATTTAAAACAAAAGAACTTTTCAAGTAATGGAATAATATGTTTTCCAGTAAACAATCCTATGTATTTGAGAGCAGTTGCATCTATACTTATATGATCAATATATTGTATGGAAGAAGAGAAATTAATTTGCATTTAACTGTATATAATAAAATATACCATGAACTCAAAAATAAATAAAAATAAAGGCTGACTCAGATTTTAAAAAATGGGCAGAGAAACTGAACAGACAATTTTCTAAAGAAGCCATACAAATGGCCAATAAGAACCTAATCATCAGGGAATTGCAAATCAAAATCACAATGAGATACCACCGCATCCTGTTAGAATGGCTATAATCTAAGAAACAGAGATAACAAATGTTGGTGAAAAGATATGGAGAAAAAGAAACCTTGAATGGGAGTGTAAATTGTTTGAGCCTCTATGAAAACTGTATAGAGGTTCCTCAAAAATAATAAAACAAGCACTGCCACTTGATCCAGCAACTCCATTTCTAGGTTTATATACAAAGAAAATGAAAAAAGAATATCAAAGAGACATATGCACTCACATGTTTATCAAAGCATTGTATGCTATAGTCAAGATCTGTAAATAAGCTAAGTTTCCATCAACAGATGAATGGATAAGGATGAGTGTGATATATATGTACAAGGAATATTATTATGCACCCATGAAACAGAAGAAAGCCCTGCCATATGCATTTACATGGATGGACCTGGAAGACTTTATGTTAAGTGAACTTAGTTTTATAGAGAAAGCCAAATACTGCATGCTATCACTTACATGTAGAATCTGAAAGAGCTGTATTCATGGAAGAATAATAGTGATTGTCAGGTGCTGGAATGTGAGAGAATTTGGAGATGTTAGTTAAAAGGTACAAACTTCCAATTAGAAAATGAATAGATGAAAAAGTTCTGGGGATTTACTACTGGGCATATGATCATAATTAGTAGTATATTAAATACAGTGTTATATGTTAATTATATCTCAACAAAAATGGGGAGGGAGGAGGAAATGTCAAAGACGGTAAGCATTTAAGAAAGAAAAATGATATTTTAAATAAAGACAATTATCTCTGAATAGAAAGGAGCTCTAAAAAAACTGATTGTTTATTAGATCCTTCTGAGGAAGTTTTCTTAAAAATATTGGTTTTCCAATTATACCAGGATCTCCAGGGATTGAGTCTGGACAACAAATATGCACTCATTTTGTGAAGCATTTTCCCTGGGGCTATACACTCCTAATCAAATGTCAAACAGGGGAAAATTGTACTTTTCCAGAGAGGAAAAGATGAACAATGCAGAGTTTAAAGCTGTTAATTGCAGACACTTTTATATTTCTGGAAAAGTAATTAAATTTTTGTTTAATTTTCAATAAATGAAAAGAAAATCAACAAAGAGCTGAGAAACAATTCCATGGAAAGATTATTCTTTGAAGGTGAGCCATTTCTTGGAGTAATTTATGAAGTGCCATGGAAATCTGGTCACAATGAACAGCCTATTAAGCCTGGCATCCTCTAGGGCACCTTGGGAGGTGAGAGAGCACCAGCTTTCCAAACTGTAACTTCTAGAATCAAGGAAAATGGAGAGAATGACTTACTTCCATATGGAAGCCTTGGGGGCATTTTGTGTTTGCAAAGACTTTTCTAAAAGGAGAGTCATTACTGCCAACATCAGAGAAGATCCAAGAAAAGGATGAGTGTCTTGATTCTGAAATGTCAATAAAAATGAATGGTGGGGAAGGCGATGGAGGCTGAAAAACCCAGCCTGGATCTCTGGATCCTAGACTGAAACCATTTCCTACTACCATAAACTCTGTTTCCCAGATGCAGAAACAGGTCAAATAATGTTCATTTTCCTGGATGAACCATAGGCCCAGCTGGTCATTTGGCAGCTACATGGGCGGGGGTGGGGCGGGGGGGTTAGGGGGGTCAAGGGACAGAATATCACAGAGTGAGCACAAAAGTTTAACTGTTAAAGGTGTTTAACCTCCACCTGGTGACAGGAACACAACAGGACAGTGACTGACACATGGGGCGCACGCACTCCCTCACAGTACCCTGTCCTGCTTCACCCCTCACGTTGTCCCTGGTGTATTCTAAACCAGCAAGAGCTTCATCCTGATACCAGACAAGAACCCAAAAGGGAACCTGTTCCTGTTTTCCTTGGACAACTCTCTTTATGGGAAAATAAATTGAATTCATCTGATTTTAAGTCACTTCTAGTCAAATTTTTTTTTTTAAAGATTTATGTATTTATATGAGAACCGGGGTACAGGCCAGATGCACGGGAGGGTGAGAGGAATCACCAGAGACAGAATAGGGAACAGAACAGGCAGACTGATGAAATACACTGCTGAGGGGAGCAGCGGGTGAGACATGAGAGGTCTGCTGAGCCATGTGGGCTTCTCGCCAGCCAGCAGGAATAGAACCAGTGCTGCAGATGCTGCAGACAGCTTCGCAGTGCTGCGCTCAACCACCTGTGCCACTAGGGAGGCCCACTTCTAGTCAAATGTTAAGGCCCTAATTTGACCTCATGTTCCCTGACCTTGGGCTAATGTCATTTCATTCTATCTAATTAATTTATTTGTAAAAGATGAGTACCAGGTGAAGCTCTCCATTTTAAAAGGTAACAACACTTGTATCTATCTACTTCACAGAATCATCAAATGTGGGAACTGACAAAAGTAAAAAGATCCTTCAGTCCCTCCACTGAGATTACAGATCAGGAAAGAGAGACCCAATCAGGAAAGAGACCAGAGAGTATGGTTGCCCCTAAGAAAGGATTTCTTTTCCCCACAGAGTGAGAGAAGAGGGGACTGTGGGTTGTCATAGCGGTGACCTTCAGGAACACAGGCCCTTTGCAAACTCATTTCTCTGGTATTTCTGAGGGAGGGCTGAAGAAGTCTGAAGAGCAGTTAAGCCCACTCAAATGTCCTTCTTAGCAATAAAGTATAATGAAAACAATTGTCACAATATTCACAATGTTTTCAAACAAACGTTAGGAAGTACGTGTTCCTGCTGCTGGGGAGAGTGGCCCACCCAAAAAATATTGCAGAAATAGAAATTCTTGTGTCTTCTTTTCAAATAAAAAATAGAGAATATGCTAAATGAACGCAGGATTTATGGCAATCAATCTGTTACACAGACAAGTGCATTTAATCAAATATTCTTCAGTAACAAAGAAAAATATAACTTATTTATGTATACACACAATAGTATATGTATATGTAATATATGTTTATCGGTCTAAAGACTGTCTTATGTTCAAAATTTTTCTTAAGTCCAGATGTGATTAAATTAACATCTTGTGTTGATGTTGCTCCTTTACATAAAGGTTTTGATTTAATCATCAAATTTATTATCTTTTTTTTAAGATTTATTTATTTATTCATACAAGAGCTGGGGTACAAGCCAGAGGTGTGGGGGGTGAGAGGGGCCTTCCTGGTGGTGCAAGGGTTAAGACCCAACCTATGAAGCGGTCCACAGTCACTGCAGCACAAATTTATTATCTTTTTAAAAATCCAGCAGAAAGCACGTATTGGGCACTTTACAGCTGGGAAACCAGCTTTCCCATGGCAGAGGAAGGTTTGGCTTTTCTGATTTTGAACAAAATAAAACAAAGACAAGTCTTTTAAAAAATGACATTTTGATTCATTTCTAACTCTTCTTTAAGTTACAATGAAATATAGTGACCACCTCTTCTTTGGCAAATAGTAAGGAAATGCTTCCAGTTTTCACACCCACAGCAGGGCTCCAGGTTATGTCCAGTCTTAAGGTCTTTTTTTTTTCCCAAAAAAAATGCTCCTTTGACTTTTTTAAGGTGGTCATTTTTAGTTGACTTATAGTTAGTGGAAAAACATAGACTACAATTTTGTGTTCACTTTCAGGTTTGGTAACAACATAAATGGTTGAGCAGAGAACCAGACATGAAGATTTTAAAACAAATTTATTTAAAGGCAGGGAAGAAAAGAGAGAAAATTGTTAATAGGATTGGACAGAATGCTAGGATCTTGCCCAGTCGTTGCTAAGTAAACCCTGTGCATTTATGTAAACTGGCAGAATCAGGACTCCTGTTTTACAATCCATGGAAGGCATCTTTCTCTGCTTCGTAACAACACATTCACGTGGCTTAGTGTGGTTCCTCAAAGAAAGTGAAATGAGGGAATTAGGTCCACCTCCCTCAATCAGGACCTAGAGACTTAGAAGGAAAAATTCACTCTACTTTCTCTTAAATTTGGAGATATTCTAAGAGACTAATAATAAACATTTGTGTAAAGTGTAAAGTGCTATGCAAAATAAACACAATAAGTGAATTTTCCAAACTAAAAGGAATAGGTGCTAGAAGCCATAGGAGAATCCACTTAGAAATGATTTTCTATTATTTACTCTAAAAACATTCAGAAGTTAGAGCCCTTCTTCAGAAACATGAGTCTACCCAAAGACAGGTCCCTGAGAAAATCAGGAAAAAGATAGTTGGGGGTGGTTAAAAATTAAACTGGACATATCTGAGATGAAGTTGAAACAGAGTACAAACCACAAAATGGAAGAAAATATTTGTAAATCTTATGTCTGATAAGGGATTAGCATCCAGAATATGTAAAGAATTCCTACAACTCAACCACAAACAACCCAATTCAAAAATGCTAAAAGAACTTATAGACATTTCTCAAAAAAAAAATATACCAAATGGCCAAAAAGCACAGGAAAAGATGCTCAACATCATTCATCATGTGGAAAATTCAAAGCAAATCACAATGAGATAAAACTGCACACCCACTGAATGACTGTTAGAAAAAATTACAGAAATAAAGCAACTCTCAGTGTGGATGTTAAGAAATTGAAAAATCTGTGCAACTACAGTAGAAAACAGTATGATTTCTTTTCAAAAAGATAAAGGTAAAATAACCATATGACCCAGTAATTCCACACATTGGTATATATCCAAAAGAACTGAAAGCAGGAGCTTCAATGGAGATTTGTTCACCCACATTTATAGCAGTATTAATATTAATTGCAATAGCCAAAGATCCACTGATGGATGAATGGATAAACAATGGATAAACAAAATATGATCTATACATACAATGAACTATTATTCAGTCTTAAAAAAAGGAGTGAAATTCTGTATATGCTACAACAGTTAAAACTTGAGGACTCTGTTAAATGAAATAAGGCAGTCTCAAAAGAAAAAATATTGAATATTTAAATTTACATGACAGACCTAGAGTAATCAAATTCATAGAGACAGAAAGTATAATGGTGATTGTTAGAGGTAGCAGGAACAAGGAATGGGGAGTTTTTACTTTAAGGGGTACAGTTTCAATTCAGGATCATGAAAAAGTTCTGGAGATGGGCCGTTTTATTATTGCACAGCAATAGGAATGTACTTAATGCCACTGAATTGTACACATAAGAATGGTTTAAATGGTTTTATGTGTATTTTACCAAGATATGAAGAGTAAAGATGATTTTAAATGGTCTAGCCCTGATTCTATCATAACTACCTATTTTTTTTTAAGATTTACTTTTATTTATTTATGGATACAAGAACTGGGGGAGAGGCCAGAGGTGCAGGGGATGAGAGGATCCACCACAGACAGAGTGAGGAGAAGAACAGGCAGATCTACTGAAATACACTGCTGAGGGGAGCAGCAGGTAAGACAGGAGAGGTCTGCTGCGCCATGTGTCTCCCTGGCTGGGGGCTGATCTCAGGCTGCAATGACTGGCGATAGCTTGATAGTGCTGAGACTTAACCCATGTGCCACTAGGGAGGCCCTATCATAGCTACCTCTTAAGTGAGTTCATAGATCCCATTGTTCAGTGCCTTCCCCCATTGTCCTCACAGTGAGATTCTCCTCAAGGGCACAAGGACTGGACCTCTAGATCAGAAGATCTGCTTGGGCAGCACTGAATTTGAGCTTCCAGCACTGAGTTTGAGACCCCAGAGGTCTTTATTTGGAACCAGGACAAACAGGATAATAATCACCCGCAGATATCCCCAAGATTGAAGGGAAGTAACTCCATAACTGCAGAGGAAAAGACTGCCCCCATGGCTGAGTTCTCCGTGGATCACTGTTGCATCCTGGGGAACTCTGATCTCTCAGGACAAGCTCTCTCTCTCCCTCTACAAGCTGCAGCAGCTGGACTGCATCAAGAACTCCCATTACCATCCTAAGTAGGAGGGCCCAAGTATTTATTGTCTTTTTTCATTCTTCATTTTGTTAAAACTACTTTACTTTTGCCCTCCACGAACATGGCTCTCTACCCCCTCTAACTTAATAGTGACATATGTATACATTTTGAAGTTTTTTTAGAGTAACTTAAAAAGAAGTCATGGGTCTCTTGATGAATACCAGCTTATGGAGGAGACAGCAAGTTTATGAGAAAAAAATAATACAAATTCCTACCAGACTGTGGAAGGCACAGCACATGTTAATGGCTACAAATGGCAGAACTGTTAGCCCCCAGCACCATCCACAAACCCTCCAGTGCAGGCACTCTGGCCCCACACCCTCCCGTACCTTCCCCATCTTGCTGCCACTGTATCTAATTGACCTGCCACTTCACTTTAAGAGATTGGAATCCCATATCAATGTGACCCTTTCCCTTGCTCATGACTTCCTATGCATTTTAGACAGACACTTGCAAAAATGACATTGTATGTTTCCCACTTATTCCATGACCATGGATCTGAATTACCAAGGACATAGATTTTGAGGCATTATAGTAAAGTTAACACCTAGCCACATCATATTTACTTTTTTCTTTGAGCAATGGATCTGAACCCTAGCAATATATGTGAATTTAAAATTTTATAAGTTGGACTATACTAAAGTTAAAAATAAATGAACTGCAAAAGACACTGAGAAGAGACTAAAAAGATAAACTACAGCTTGGAAGAAAATATTTATAAAACATGTATCTGATAAAAGATTAGTATCCAAAATACACAAAGAACTCTTAAAACTCACCAATAAGGAAAAAAACAACGCAGTGTAAAAATGGGTGAAAGGTCTGAATCTAAATATTACCAAAGAAGATTTAAAGATGGTAAATGAAGATATTAAAAAAAAATGCCCCACATCTTATGTCAGCAGGGAGCCACAGATTAAAGAATGAGATACCATTAAACATCCATGAGAATCACCAAAATCTAAAACACTAACAACATGAAATGCTGGCAAGGATATAGAGCAATAGGAACTCTCTTTGTTTGCTGGTGGGAATGCAAAATGGTACAACCATCCTGGAAGTCTAGGAATTTCTCTTAAAACTAAACATACTCTCATCATAGGATCTAGTGATAACCCACCTTGACATGTACACGAGTGAGTTGAAAACATGTCTACACATAAATCTGCTTGTGAATATTTATAGTAACTTTATCCATAATTGCTAAAACTTGTAAGCAACCAAGATGTCTTCCACAAATTTTTGAATGGATAAACAAATTGTGGTACATTCACACAATGGAATATTATTCAGCTCTAAAATGAAAAGATAGGAGCCATCCTATCCTAAGCCGTGAACAGATAGGAAGGAACCTTAAATATACATTGATAGTGAAAAAAGCCAATGTGAAAGGGTTACATATTTTATGATTCCAAGTAAATGACATTTGGAAAAGGAAAAACTATGACAGAAGTAAAAGTCAGTTGTTTCCAGGGGTGGGAGGGAGGCATAAGTGAAGCACAGGAAATATTTTAGGGCAGTGAAACTCTTCTATATGATATGATTCTAGGATAGTGGATACATGTCCAAACCCTTAGACTAGAATGTATAACATGCAAAGTGAATCCTAACTTAGACTAAAGATTTTGTTACTATAATGTATCCATATTAACTCATCAGTTATTACAAGTGTACCACACAAAGACACATGTTAATAACAGAGGGAAACTGAGGAGAATGTGAATGGGGCATATGGGAACTCTCTGGGTTTGCCCCTCCAATTTTCTGTAAACCTAGAACTGCTCAAAAAAGGTCTGTATAACCTTTTATATATAAGGGAGGATTTAAAAAACATGGATACCCAGGCTCCGCTCCAGAGATTTGAATTTGACTGTGTTTAGTTTTCAGTGGTACAAAGTTTGCCAGAAGCACTATGAGAATTAAGTTCATAGCTTCTTGTCAAAGAGCAAGTAATCCCCAACTAAATAAGACAGGGTTTTCAATCAAAGCCCATCAGTATCATTTAGGAAAAGTGTAGGTTTGTTGTTGTTACTTTGGGAGGTCATAGAGGTGGGGGGTGACTGACAGGAAGCCAAGACCATGGTATAGTGAACCTGAGGCTTAACAAACAATGAAATCCTGCCGGCAAAGATGGAAGAAACAAAATGGGCAGAGCTTCAGATGAGAAATAAGTGGTTTTTCCTTTAATTTCTTTTTCTCAGAATTACCCAGGAAGGGCTTTGTTTTAGAACATGAGTCCAAAGTTCAGATTTTCTTTGGATTGTAGTGTTTAGCAATTTCTTTGGTGGTGACTGAGACTAGAAGTGTATCAACCCTCACTACCTCTCTCCTATCAGACAGGCAAGATTCAATAGACATGTCAGGACAGCATCCGACATGAGAGAGAAACAGAGAAACAAAGGCTCAGAAGAACCAAAACAATGGAAAAGAAGGGAATATTTTAAAAAATTAACATCTTTAGGGAAAAAAAGAGGAGATCCTCACAACAAGAACAGATAAGGTGTAAAAAAGAAAACATCAGAGCTAAAAAAAGGACCTTTCTATAGAAATTGCAAATATCATAGCTGAAATTCAAAGAGCATGGAAGATAGGATCAAGAAAATTTCCCAGGGAATGACCTAAAAGGAGAAAAAGTTAAGTGGATAGAAAAATGTTTAAAAATCAGAAGATCAACTTAGAAGGTTGGATCAGTTCTATAACAGATTATGCCAACTTTTAGTGGTTTACAACAATAAACATTTGTTATCTCACAAAGTGTTTGGCACTAGTTGAATGGTTCTGGCTTGGGGTCTGTCCTAGGTTGCAGTCCAGGTATGGCTGGGACTGCAGTCACCAAAGGACTTGACCAAGCTGCAGGGTCACTTCCAAGATGGCTCCCACACAGTACAGGACCGCACTGGCTGTTGGCAGAAAGCCCAGTCCTTTACCATGTGCCTGTAGATGGCTGCATAGAGCTGCTTGAGCATCCTCATAACATAGCAGCTGACTTCCCCCAGAGCAAATGATCCAAGAGACAGAGCAAGTAGGAAGGTGCAAATCTTTCCAAAAGTAATATACTGACCCTTCCATCTCATTCTATTGCTAGAAGTAAGTCATTAAGTCTGCTCAGAGAAAAGGAGCTAGAAAGAGTTAATGGCAATCTGATGTCTCCCAGTGGTGCCAGGTAGTGGTATGATGAGGTGGAATGAACACAGGTTCTGATTACAGATGGTCCTGGGCTTGGGTCTTGGCTTCTCCTCAAGTAAATCTTTTAACCTCCCCTCAATTTCTTCTGTAAAATGGGCATGATCTTGCCACTATGCAGGGTTTCATTAGGCTGGGAATAAACTGTTTAAAGTGACTGAGTTACCTATGGACACTCTTCAGTTCAGAATTTGTACCTCTTCTTGCATAAACAATGTTAAGATATAAATTCAAGTAGACTTTCTTATTTGCATTGAGTTGTATAAATCACTTCTAATGATTTTTAATAAATGTTCAGTCTCCAAAAAATTAGATGTATAATATAATGAAACAATATAACAATATAATGAGAATGTAGTGACTAAGTTCCCTCCCCCAAAACTAGACTCCCTGCTATTATTTACTCCATGAACAGGTTAGAATCTCACTCAAATCCATGCTCTCTTCTAGCTAATCAGATTAAGTCAACCACATGCTTGTAGTGGAGGGAAATGCACATAGTCAATGCCCAACAAATCATACTTATAATAATAATAATTATAATAATAATAATAATTATTATTATTATATTGAGAGGCCTTTGCATAAAATAGAAAGGATTTGGTCTGCTCTGAAGTTCTGGCTAAATCCCAAACCAGAACTCAGAAAAACTACAAAATCCCATTCAGACATCCTCAGCATTAGAGAGCTAAACAATTGGAATGCACTGTCCTGTCATTACTGAATAATGGTGGGGATTCTACTTAGACTCCAGAGAAATCTTCTGGCATATGGCTTTTATGGTTTTGGAGGAAACATTTCAGCTAAGGAAAGGTCATGTTTCAGTTTCTAGTTCTTGGGAGGACTTTGTCCAATTCCAGGGGAAAAAAAATATATTTGAATCTCTAACCCCACAACGAATCATGACTCAGTGACAGGCAAGAAGTGACCAGCCTGAAGTCAAAGCCCCCTTCTGCCACCCCAATAAGACTAGCATCCGATAGTAAGTATAGGCCTAATTGGTTTTCCATCTACCCTTCAATATATGGGGTGCATCTCTATAACCTACCTAGCCTTTGTCAAATAGATGATGTAGGACACAGAAAAACAGAAGAGTTTTGTGGCAATATTGGTTTGGATTATTGTGGTAAAAGAAGCACATTATCAATAATGCTAGCTTTGCTAGGTTTACAAATGCATTTACAAATGCTAGGTTTGTATATGCCTCTTTACTTTCCACATCTAACATTGTTTTTGATCCTCCACAACCTTGAGAAGTGGAAAAATTTGACACTTTTATTCCCACTTCTACAGATAGGGAAACACAGACTCAAAAAGATGAAGCAACAGTCCTGAGATTGTACTTGTTTGTGCACAACAAGGACCAGAGCTCAAGCCTTTTTGGGGTCCAGTGCTCTCTCCATGGCCTTGCCAACATAAAGCATTTAACTAGTGTTGGGGAGGATGAGCCTTCATAGTCAGATGATGATGAAGGAGCAGGTTCTGTGGCCCTTTGGGGTTCACTGGACAAAGTCTACTCCAATGATGCTCATTCAGGTCTGGGCCTTTAGACTTTGAGTTCAGTCAGGGACAAACTCTCTCTTGTCTTGATTTTCTTGTCTCTAAAATAAGAATCCTGGGGCTCCCCCGGTGGCGCAGTGGCTTGAGCGCAGCGCTGTAAAGCTGTCCGCAGCCTCTGCAGCGGGGGTTCAATTCCCAGCTGGCCAGGGAGAAACCCACATGGTATGGCAGACCTCTCTTGCCTCGCCCGCTGCTCCCCTCAGCAGTATCTTCGGTCCCTCTGTCTGTTCTGCTCCCCGCTCTGGCTCTGGTGAATTCTCTCACCCTCCCACGCTTCTGACCTGTATCCCAATTCTTGTATAAATAAATAAATCTTTAAAAAAAAGTATGCAAATTCTTTAAAAATAAATAAATAAAATAAAATAAGAATCCTGACCTCCTCATTAGATTGTCCTCAGGGAAGAAACAAAACATTTTTAAATTAAATTACAAATGTGTTTTGTAAATATACTAATACAACATAATAATGCTTGCCTTCAATGATGTTTTTTCTCTCTTTTAATACTCAAAAAGAAATCATTCATATTATTTCAATTAAAGTAAATAGTCAGTGGACAAGAAAAGATACAAAAATGCTAGTACTTTGCTCTGGGGCCCTGATACAAGTCATTTGCCCGTTTTGCTTTCAGTCATTCTCTGTTCCTCTCTCCCCACAACACATTTCCTAGAATCCCTCGCTCACTGACTTCCTCCTGGAGAAGCCCAAAGGGAGGCCCTAGAGGGGGTTGGAGGTAGAGAAAAACAGAGAATCCACAGTATTTATTACCCTTTCTCTGTGCTTCAGGCAACATTCCCAACAGTAGCTTTGTCTTTCTTCCAAGTGTGGTTGGCCCTCCCTCCCACTGAACAACCTCTCTGGCCTACTTCCTGCTGGTGAGTGAACTCCGGGCTCTATTCACACCACCTCCTTCCTCTGTCCCTCCAACCCCCAGAGCAGTAGCTGCTTCCAGGCATTGTGAATCACAGGGTACCACTCTCCATGCTATGGAACTTCTCACACCTTTGTCACCGGTTCCTTGTGTTGAAGTCCACCTGTTGAACTTCATGGTGTGCACTCTGTTTTCATCAGTAGGTCCTGGCTGACTGAGGACCCCACAGAGAAAGTGGGGTGGGACTCTGTCTTCATCTGGGAGAAGATCTGGACAGAGCTGGAGTACCGCCTTCAACCAGGCAGGCTATTAGGTGATGGTGAACAAGTCACAATTTCTTGGTCTTTGGTTTCTTTTTCTGCCACATGAACTAACTAGACTAGGTGACTGCTGTCATTAATGTCATAGTTTCCATTTATCAAGTGCAAAGGAGATTCCTTGCTTGTGCCAGATGTCTTCCACCTTGTATTCTTTTTCTTTTCCCAGTAAAAAGATTAATAAAATAAATTTAAGAAGTCATGGGTCTTATCAGTTCCATTTTATCAATCAACTGAAGGGTCACTTGGGAAATAAGAAAAAAAATGATAATAAATGATTCTCATGAAATTCTACCAGATATCATTGTCATCATCGTCTTACAAATTTTAGAAGTCCTCAGGCAAGTATTAATAAATTATTGGAGTCATTATTATTCACAGATGTAGCCACCTGATATCTGTGCTTTATTTCATATTCTACACACCATTTGGCACCTGTGTATGATAAACCATAAACCATTTAGGAATCAATAGGATGGCTTGTCCTAATCTAATAACCACCATGACAGCACCACCTCTAGTAACCACTTTCTATCAAATACTCAGCCAGATCTGAGTCTGTGGGTTTAAAGATCAACTTAGATATAGAATTACTAAAAGTCATTTTGAAAAATTTAGGCCTATAGCATTTTTACTTTATCCTCTGCCTTTTACCTAGCTATAAAAAATTTCATAGAAATACAAAAAAAATGAAAGTAGTAATATACTACAGATATGGCCTCTCAATAAGTCATTTTTCATGTCCCAGAGAACTCTACACACATACACCCCTCTCCACCCCAAAGAGGGGCTCCTGTGCTCCCTGCTGTTGCGTGTTATTTGCCAGGCTGGGGGTTCTGGGGGTATGGAGAACAGTCCCTGGAAACAATTCATTCTCTTTTTTATGCCTTCTTAACACTGGACGTGGGGGATCTTTTTTGGGAATTTGGGCTGAACTTTTCTCATTTTTCTGTTACAGAGACAGATAATTGCCTCCTTCCCCTTGGCAAATTCACAGTCCCTTTCCTAAGCAGGACTTAAGCTTAGCAGATACATGTGGGAGGTAGCTGCTCAGCCAGGGACCACCTTCTGTTGCCCCTGGAGGCTAACCCATTTCACTAACGGAGTGTCTGCAGAAGCAATGCCACTTCTTGGGCTTCTCAGGAAATTTGGTTGAACTCCTCCACACTCTTTTTCCTTCTTAGCTGGAATGTGGACAATCCCCAGGGAGTTCAAGATGGCAAAGCCTCTATCACCCTAATCCCTGAACAACTATGGACAGGAAGCCACCCTGCTGACCTACTCCCCTACCAATACTCTCCTGTAAGTGAGAAAGAGAATTCTACTGTGAAACTTCAGAAAGTTTAGTGTTTGTTTCAGCAACTAGCATTACTTTAACTAAAGCTTTTCTCACTTTGACAAACCCTGAATATTTATGTAATTAGGGTTGTTTTCACACTAAGCATTTGTGTTCGTCTGTTCGGGCTGCTATGACAAAATACCACAGACCGTTGTCTTATAAACAACAGAATAAATTTTTTCACAGTTCTGGAGCCTGGAAGTCTGAGATCAGGGTGCCAGTATGGAGAGGTGAGGGCCCTCTTCCAGGTCACACATTTCTTATTGTGCAGGACAGGGGAAACTAGCTCTCTGGAATCTCTCTTGTAACCTACTTTCAAACATCACCTTGAGCACCAGGTTTTCACCATGTGAATGGGGTAGTGGGAGAGTGGGGGCAAACATTCAGACCTTAGATGCATGAGGAGATGAGCAAGTCTTTTTTTATTCTAAACAGTGAAAAAAAATCACCTTGACTCATTTTAAAACTTGGGTTGATTGGGTCATGTTCAGATTAATTAATTAATTAATTAATTCAGATTAATATGTACAAGGACATATATGAATATGTATTGATACATGCATGGATCTCTCTTATATACTGGTTCTTTAAACATCAAGTGCTGAACATACAGTATGTGAGGTACAATCTTGACAGAGAAGAATATAAAGATCATAGAGGCAGTGTCTGTCTGGGGTGGGGGTTGCAGAGCTGCTAGACACCATCCACCCAGAGCGTGACCTGGGAACCCAGCTCCACTATGAATCTTATGGATAAAGTATAGGATATGTTTACATTTCATTTTCATGAGAAGAGTATTGTTCAGGATGAGAAACTGAGACCAGAACCCTCCCAGAAGGAAAAAGCAGCTCTCATACAATCTTCACACAAACTCCCAGGAGCCAGTGGCAGTGAAGACTTAGGCGAAGGCTAAAGGAGACCAAGTGTCAGCAGTTCATCTACATCAAAGAGTAAACAAGTCCCCCAACCTCAAAAGCACATGGAGGTGCCATCTCTTCCCTTGCAGGGACCCTGGTTGTGAAAAAATAAAGTACAGCTATTTCTAAAACTACTTTGAGTATGAAAGCACCAAAATAAACATTTGCAGAATCCATCCATAAGGCTCCCATAACTTCAAAAGACTTCAAGGAAATAACATTGCTAAGAATTTGGTGTAAATGAAACAGAAACATATGATTTTGATTTCCAAGAAAATAAACCCAGCTCCCAGCTCAACCAGGGCTGAGGGGAGGGAGAGTGGGAGATAACACCTGAGGACCATATGCCTTTGGGTATGGCTTTGTGTTTATAAACCATAAGGCTTGTGGGAAGAGCTGAGACTCCCAGACCCTCTGCAGCATCCTTGCTCCCTGCAGAGTCAGGCTTATTGGACTGGGTAATGAAACTTGGCTAAGTTCTAGAAGCTAGAATCTCTACCGGAAATTTGAGACACTTGGAGGGGGGTGGATTCTTAAAGAAGACACAGAGAGAGGCAGAGAAACATAGAGATTGTGATTTTTTTCCTCAGAAGGCAAGTTTATGAGCCACAGAATATCTTTTATTCTGGAGTTTATGTTCAATCAAAACTATCTTTGTCTGGGCTGCTATAAAAATTATTCTATAGACTGGTTGGCTTAAACAATAAATTTGTATTTGTCACAGTTCTGAGGCTGCAAAGTCTAAGATCCAGTTTGAGTTATAAGGGCACTAATCCTATCATGAGGACTCTACGCTTAGGACCAAGTAACTTCCTAAGACCATCACATTGTAGATTGAGATTTCAACACACAAATTTTGGAGAGATGCATACATTCTGTCCATAGCAGCTTCCAATCACATTGGGGAGAGGGAGAAGAAACATAGGAAACTGCTCAGTGGGTGGCATCTTCTGTTATAAACAGGTATAATGGTCTGGTTTGTGCACCTGTCTCAAAATTAAGAAGGAAGACACAATAGGATAGGGTGTCTGCACTAGAGTTGAAGGAAGAAAGGACTGAAACCATAGTGTAGGACAGCATGGAACCAAACCAGAAAGATAGCCAAATGTCTGGGCACTATCTGGGGGTAAATTCATTTGGTAATATTCCAAAATTAAGGACAATAATGTCACACTTCCCCCTAGAAACCATGTCTAGTCACATCGCAGTTAGAAATTTGCACAACCCAATTCTGTAAATGACTCGACTCTACACAGGAGACCTTACCCCAGAGGTCCAGGACAGATTACAATGACTGTCCCATGTTTTCCAAATTATTTGCTGCTCTCTTGTCCTTTCCTCCATAAAGGAATCCTTTAAAGTCTGACCATCCTCTGATCTTCTGAAACAGCTCTGTGTTTTTCTACAAAGAGCACCATCATGCTTGGGGCTTTGGCTTAATGCCCGAGTAATTTCTCTCGGATCTTAAATGTGACAGTGTGTTCCAGCCTGGACTTTCAACTGCCAGTGACTGCATATCTGTGCCATAGGACTTCTAGAACTAAAGAACATGGTAGCCTGGGACTCAGCAGTTCGGAAATACCAAGCAATTAACACTTCATAGTAATAGCACTCAACTGATGTCTCTTGGGAGTTGGTGTATAAATACCCCCAGCTCACTCATCCCACAAAGTAGGCTCCTGCTGAGGTATGTGTTTTACATACTTCACTGAATTTTCCCATGGCATTAAGCTCCATATATCCACCGTGTTAGTTAACTTCATAACAGATTCCCTTTCCTGGAATCACTCCCTCACTTTCCTACTAAGACTTCTGGGGAAACCTACACTAGACCAGATAATCAAATGCTTAGCCAAATCATGCTTTAGCAGCCCACCTTATTCATAAATTTAAGAAACTTAGAAAGTGATTTTAGGAAATTTGGGTAAATATAAAAGTGCTAAGCAGATGAAAAAAGATAAATTACCTTCTAGCAAACACATTTCAAAAATTAAGAAAGGGGACTGAGCTAAGCACACTGGTCATCGTCATCTCTCTCTATCCTCTCCCTCCCTCCTTCTCCCCTCCCTATACTCACTTCCACAGAGAGAAGAGCAAGGAAGCCTATTAAATAACCCAAAAATCAAGGCACAGCCAACACATTTGTGAGCTAGTAGGTGGTCTGAGATCTGGGATCAAAGCCATGACTTGGGTCATTTGAACCTTTCAGATCGATTGCATTTTCACTATGCTATTTAGCCAAATAAAACTTTCCATTGATCAAAACTTCAATTCACCACTTTCTTGAAGAAAAGTCAACAATTATCTTTCTCCCATGCTTTTGGTGGTTGGTATGTAGTGTATGCTGATGGTATGTGTGTGTTTTCTTTTTAATTGCCAGGGGTAGAAGTCATGACTTGAAAGTAAAACCAGTGAGAATTATAAAGACAGAACACACTAAATAGAAATGAAAGGGAAATGAGACAAGAACCACCCCCGTGGTACTGATTCCAAGTGGTTTGGAGGCCCAGCTGGGTAAGCAGGGGTAATTTATGTGGCCTATCCATCACCGAGGGCCTCAAGAAATACATTCCTTCTTCTCTTTCTCAACAGTTTCCCCTCCTAAGTTACCCTTAAAGACTAGAATATTGCAAAGTCATATTTCCCTCTCACTGCAAGATTAATTTACAAAATTTTGAATCACAAACAAACTTACAAAGCAATCAGTTGAGGAGGGCACAGCTCCTTATAAAATGTCCAGCCATAGGGCCTCCCCAGTGGCGCAGTGGTTGAGCGCTGGGTTGCGAAGCTGCCCGCAGCCTCTGCAGCACCGGTTCGATCCCCGGCTGCTCCCCGGCCACCGGAGGAGGGTCCCACATGGCACGCAGACCTCTCCTGCCGCCCGCTGCTCCCCTCAGCAGTGTACTTCGGTCCTTCTGCCTGCTCTGCTCCCCGCTCTGGCTCTGGCGAATTCTCTCACCCTCCCTCGCTTCTGACTGTACCCAGTGCATGTATAAACAAACAAACAAAACAAACAAACAAACAAATAAATACATGCTTCTTTAAAAAAAAAAAAGAAATTAAAGTGGGCTTGATCTAAGATAGTCAGCTACCCTAGTGTCCCTGGGGATGTTATGTTTTTAGTATTGAAAGTCCCAGATTGTGGGCAACCATCAGTCCTGGTGAAACCAGGTGGGTTAGTCATCCTCCCTAGACTAGACAGTGCAGCACAAATGAAGCAAAGTCTGCTTTTTTAAGGTTCTATTTATTTTTGTGTAGAAGAACAGGGGTATAAGTCAGAGGTGCGGGGGTGAGAGGATTTGCCAGAGACAGAGTGGGGATCAGAGCAGGCAGATCTACTGAAATGCACTGCTAAGGGGAGCAGCAGGTGAAACAGGAGAGGTCTGCTGCACCATATGTGGATCAGCAACCTGACCAGGGATCGAACTCAGGCCATGGTGGTGACAGCATTGAGACTTAATCCCTAGGCCACCAGGGAGGCCCTGGGCTGCTTTTTAAATATAGGATTTAGAATTGATAAAACAGTGATTTGTAAGATCTGAGAGGTGGGTCAAGACAGACTCCCTTGTGTCTGGCTTCAGCAACTGGTAGGTGGTGGGCCATTTGCCAAGGCTGTACGTAACTCTAGAGAGGAGGAAAAGGTTCAAAATGCATGGGCAGGTGTTATGGACTGAATGTTAGCATTTCCTAAAATTCATATATTGATACATTACCATCCAATATGATGTATTAAGAGGTGGGGTCTTTGGAAGTCGACCAGAATTAGAAGAGGTAATGAGAGTTGAGACTAATCTTGTGAACAAGATTAGTGCCTTTGTAAGAGTCACAGGAGAGCTGCTTCTCCTCTCTGCCCTGTGCTAAGTGAGAGCACAATCAGAAGACAGACTGCTACAGGCAAGAAGTGACTCTCACCCGACATGGATCTTTCAATACTTGGATCTCAGACTTCCAGTGTCCAGAACCATGAGAAATAAATATTGTTTAAGTCACTCTGTTCATGGTATTTTGTTACAGCAGTCTGAACTAAACAAAGACAGCACATATTATAGACTTTTATTGAATATGCTCACTGTCAAGTACCCATGAAAAAACCAAAATGTGGATAATGGTCACCAAATATCAGTCGATTCATTGATTCATTTACAGAGCACTACTAGGTGCTAAGCACTGAAAAGCAGAGAAGATGCCTGTGCTTACGGAGCTATGGGAATGCCCAGTGGGAGAGAGGGATTAAATGAGTAATTTAATTTTAAACAATGTTTTAATTTCCCAGCACATATACTTTCCTGTTTTCACCATATTGCTCCCCAGTGATACTATTATATATCTAAGATGCCCAAACATATGGTTTTCCCTTAGACAGTACAAATTTACCTCTACTGTCCTGATGTAATTATTAATAATGACACCTTTCACCCTCAAAAGTGCCCCATCTTCTATGGTAGATTGTATGATGACTATAAACTATAAACACCCTCTCCATAGCACCTCAATCACATTATTGATTTTCTGTGTTCATTTTCTTATATAGCTAGCTCTCCACACAGACATCATAGCCCAGCAGGTATTGACTGTATTCTGAACAGCCCATGAGCAAGAACAAGGAAATGAAGCAAATCTATTTCTTCACTCTATAAGCCAGTCTCTCCTGGAGGTAGACAATTAATCAGCTTGTCAGGGAGGCAGTGCCATGCAGTGGGAAAATATTGATCAGACTAGGAGTCCAAAGAGCTGTTTGCAATGATGGCTTTGCCATTGACTAAATGCCATTTCACTTGCTGTAACCCTAATAAGTGGCCTTATCTTCAAAATGAGGACAAGGGCCTCCCTAGTGGCGTAAGGGGTTAAGACTCAACCTATGAAGCTATCCGCAGCCACTGCACCACGAGTTCGATTCCTGACCAGGGAGCTACCCACATGGCACAGCAGACCTCGCGCACTGCTCCCCTCAGCAGTGTATTTCAGTCAATCTGCCTGTTCTGTTTCCAACTTTGTCTCTGGTGAATCCTCTCACCTCCCACACTTCTGGCCTGTACCCCAGTCTTTGTATGTATAAATAAATAAATCTTTTTTAAAAAAATGAGAACAATATTACCTGCCTGGACAGTTATAGAAGATTGTTAGGGGTAAATGAATGTGAACTGAACTGTAAAGTGCTATCCAAATGTAAGGTATGTATCCTAAATTTGAAAGTAGAATACACTTAATATTTTAATTATCATTGACATAGTTTATCCAAAATATGCTTATTACTGATGGAAGCATATAATGTTCAAATGTAAAGCACAAATATTTTGAAGGCATGAGTAATAATATTTATTACTAAAAATATTTTACATCATAAATGTTATTATGTATAATATCAGATATTCAGAAATAGTAATTATTCAAATACATATTGCATTTTGACTGATTCATAGTCACTGTGCCAATCTGTCACAGAAGAGAATTAAGCTATAATACATGCAGGCAACTTCACCCAACTTATCAAAATCAAATAACCCCAGGGCAATCTTAAGTATCTGATTCAGTTTTGTCAACAGACATCCCATTTTCTTTCAGTGTTGTTAGCCTTATGCAGAATTCCCTAAGGAAAAGCCATCAGGTTGCATACAAACATATCTAAAGTAACATGTTAATGAAAAATGATATTCACCAAGATGGTATGGTTTTATCCATGGTGACAAATTGAGTTCCTAAATGCAGCATATGCATTGGACAACTGTCAGCCTCTCATAACCAAGAAATTATACTGCAAATGATATATTGAGGGGCTTTTGAAATTCATTAGAGTAGATACACAGCAGAGAAAGATTTTCCATAACAATGATAAGGTTAATTCAGCTTCTATTATCTGGCCTATATTGCACACCCCCAGAGGTCTGCTTTATAATCCCCATTCACCAGTAAGGAATCTGTGACTTGGAGAGGTTGTGCTACCTGTCCCAGATCAAATAGCGAGTAGCCAAGCCAAGATTCAACTCCAAGTCTGCCCAACTTGAAGCGCTCATGTTCTTTCCAGAAACCCATACTGCTTATCAACATTTTCTTCTTTAACAGATTCATAATTTGGTAATGCTAGATGCATAAATCTTTTAAAATTAATTTCACTAAGCATCCCTGTATGAGTCAAGCTTCTCCAGGGAAACAGAATCAATAGGATCTAAAGGAGATGTATTATGAAGTATCAACTCACACAAGTGTGGAGGCTGAGAAATCTCACAATCTGCAGTCTGCAAGTTGGGACTCAAGAGTCAGTGGAGTAATTTGTTCTGAGACTGAAGGCCTGAGAACAAAGGGAGCTGATGATTTAAACCCCAGTCTGAGGACAAGAGAAGGGGACATATGGTGTTCCAAGACAGGCAATGAGGCAGGAAAAAGGGGAAATTGCTCCTTCACACTCAGACATAATATTTAGCCAAATAGCTGGGTATAACCTGATCCAGTCAAGTTGACACATAAAATTAAATATCATCATCCCTACAAAGAGTTTCTGGCTTTATAGGGAACTTTGGGAAGGACATGTGGTGCCAAACCAATGTTGTCATCACTTGAGCCATTGAATCATACGAACGGACTGCTTGCCACACCCACATATATTTAAGACTGGATTTTTAAAGCACACACACTTAAATTTACTTCAGTAGAGTCTTCTTCAATGAAAACAATGCTAATCAATTTGTAATGAAAATAAAATGTTAAGATAACAAGGAGAATAAATGTCTTGCCATACACAGATTCAAAGATCCATTGTATTACTACTTAATAAATTTTGGGGTGAGGAAGCTCAGGAGTGAATTGAAGAGCAAGCTAAAGAGTTTTCACAATAAGGAATGGAGCTCCATATATACCAGCATTACCAGAGGCAAGCTATAGCCCAATTAAGCTTCCTGTACATTGGCCCATCTTGACTGACAGGGAATTAGAAGCTTCTACGAAATGACGGTAAAAGTTATTATTAAGAATTAATAGGACCTGTGCCCCAAAGCTTAGGATCCATCTTCATTGCTCAAGCTGAGTGACAATTTAGTCTATAGATTTAGAAGCACTCCTGACATTTCTTTTCAGTCCTGGGCTTTTAATAGCTCGTTTGTCTCTTACCTTCACCATGAAATGCAGTGGGTACAGCTTCACAAGCTCTTCAAAG
Source organism: Talpa europaea (assembly GCF_964194135.1). NCBI lineage: Eukaryota > Metazoa > Chordata > Mammalia > Eulipotyphla > Talpidae > Talpa > Talpa europaea. The sequence continues at coordinate 28,315,380 of NC_140082.1, read as the reverse complement.
AAAACAAATGAATATACGTCATCTCTCATGTGGCACATGGAAGCCCATCTGTGCCAGTCTAACCTGCCAAGTCAGCTCGGTCCTGAGCCAGCCAGCGTTGGCTACTGCACAGGCTGGCATCCTGCAAGATGTCATCCACCTGCTGTCTCGAGGCTTGTATTGCAAAATTTGGTTGTGGTTCAGTGTTTGGTCATGCTGAAATCTCGTGCCTGCTGGTTGGAAAAGCAAGTGGAATCCATCCCCTCAAATCCAATGGCCTTTCATGATGGGCCAGGCACACATCTGTTTGTTGGAGCTATTTAGGGGGTGGCCTTGACTAAAAGTAGGGTAATAGCTGGTTAGATAACTCCCCAAGATGTCTGTCTGTCCAATTAAGGGGGGGGGAATCCAAATTCATTTTGGGGAAATGTATTAGTAAAATATTAGCAATTTTGAAGCAAAATTAGGAATTTTGGAGCAAAAGACAATGTGCTTTAGAACTATTTCAGGAAGAATTTCCCAATTGTAAAGGAAAAGACATTGGAGAGCATTATGCAAGGATATTGGTAAGACTCCTTTCCATAAAATTTAGAGCAAAAGAATGATTAAGTTTCTGCCAAGTTTCTCTGGATCAGGGCCTGGAGTAGAATGTCATTCACAGCCAACCTCCACAATCTGTGATTGTCTAGCATAACGAGAATCCTACAGTCCCATCCCAGGAAATGCAGTAATACTAACATCAAGTATTTGTGTGTTACTCTGTAATTTTACAGGATGCTATAATATATAATATATTCTGTTGTTACAGAAAGTTAGGGCATAGTTATAGGTTAAATGCAATAAAATACTGCAAGAGATTTTATTTATGGTGCCTGGAGCCTAGGATGATGGAGGAAGGGAGCAGAGAGCAAGATGACAGTCCTCAAAATTTCCTCTCTTTAAGCATCAATGTGTTTCTCTAGCTTGCCTCTGATGATGTTATATTTTAAATTAAGGTATAGGGGGACTACTTGGTGGCACGGGGCTAAAGACAGCACTACCAAGCTATTGCCAGCCACCGCAGAACGGTTCAAACCCAGGCCGGCCAGGGAGCTGACCCACATAGTGCAGCAGACCTCTTCTGTCTCAGTGGATCTGCCTGTTCTGCTCCCCATTCTCTTTGGTGAATCCTCTCACCTCCAGCACCTCTGGCTTATACCCCAGTTCTTGTATGCATAAATAAATAAATCTTTAAAAATAATAAAGTATAATTTACATAGTTAACACAAAGCAAATGTATGGCTTGCTGAATTATACCACCTTGAGAACCATCACCTAGATAAAAATATTTTCAATAGATCAGAAAATGCCCTCATACCTCCTCCCAGTTGACACTTCTCCAGAAATAATCAGTCCTTTGAATTTAATCATCATTAACTAGGTTTGCTTGTTCTTGAACTTCATGTAAGTTGAATCTGTCTTCTTTCACGTAACATAATGTCTATGAGATTCTTTCAGTTCATTGTATATCAGTTGTTTGATCATTCTCATTGCTGTAGGTATCAATGTATGAATATATCACAATGTATTTATTTGTTCTTCCTCTGATGGGCATTTAGGTTAATTAAAGTTAGGGTTACTAGGGATAAAACTGCTATGAACATTCTTATACATGTCTCTTGGTGGAGATAAGGACTCACTTATGCTGGGTATATCCTTAGGAGTATAATTGCTAAACCTTGGAAGATATTTGACATTTTACTTCAAATCTTATCTTTCCCTAATTTCCCCACATCTGTAAATACCACTCCCCCCTGTATAATCAAGCTCCAAATCTAAGTGTTATCCAACCATCTACACTGTCACCATTCACTCATTTGTGAGTCCTTTTGACTCCAAAATGTTATCTGAATGTATCTATTTCTCTACATTCCCACTATGCAGATCTTCTCAGTCTGCTTCCCCCTATGTCTGGGCCACTGGAATGATCTCCTTATTGTTCCATTGCTTCCACTTTTCATCAGTTCTTCTCCAGACAGCAGTCAAAATTTTAGGTCACATCATTTGCTTACTTAAAAACTTCCTTCAAAAATCTAATGGGGTCTCCCTAGTGGCACAGGGGTTAAAGGCAGTGCTATCAAGCTGTTGGCAGCCACTGCAGCACAAGTTCATCCCTGGCTGGCCAGGGAGCTACCCACATGGCACAGCAGACCTCTCCTGTCTCACCCCTGCTCCCCTCAGCAGTGTATTTCAGTAGATCTGCCTGTTCTGCTCCCCACTTTGTCTCTGGTGAATCCTCTCACTCCCCCTACCCCGCCCCATACCTCTGACCTATACTACAGTTCTTGTATGCATAAATAAATAAATCTTTTTTTTAAAAAAATTTCTAATATAGTCCAATCTCCTTTCCTGAATTACAAAGCCCTAATTTTTATCTCAAACTTCATCCCTTGTGCACAGTGTTCCAGTTACCCCTGGACTTCCTTCTTGAGGACACCAACTTCATTCCCAGGGCATTTGTTCCAGTTCTTTTCTTCCATTGAGAAGGCTGCTCCTTCTGTTCACTCAGCTGTCACCCTAATAAACACCATGTCTGAGGGACCATCTCTCCTATATCGAATCTGGCACAAGTGTCACTACTTTTTACAAGTTTGCACTGACCCTTCATGTTTATGATAGACCTATATTAGTGCTTGCTTTCACTAACTGAAAGAAATCCCAATAGAACTTCTATTTCTACAAGAGAGATGAGAAGTGAAAACAGTGGTCAGCATTGGTTTTGCAGCAGTTGCTCTAGAGGCAGTTGCACCCCAAATATTGAGAGTGACCCTGCCAAACATCCTCCCTGGGGACTACTGTATACAGCTGAGTATGTATCATGTCATTCCTGCTGTCACTATATGTGAGTGTGATTTAAGGTTTTATGTGTTATTTGGTAGGTTATTTTGCGGTCTGGGAACACTCAAAATTTTTCCCATATAAGTGAATAGTAAGTGTTTCTTCCCTTTATAGCATTTCATCTTAGAAAATTTCATAGGAATGCTCTACTTTGATATTGGGGGACACCTATATGGACATAAATACCTAACCTGGCTTTCACAACAATGTAGTTTAAGTCTCTGCAGGTAAATTATGGCTATCCAACATTTTCATTTGTTACTGTTTGTTTCCCCACAAGAATGCATGCTTCAGGAGAAACTTGTCTGTCTTGTCCACTGTATGCCAGTGCTCCCATCATGGCTGGCACATGAAGTGAATTTAATGACAGCAGATTTGATGACAGCAATTGTGACTTTGTTCAGTGGTCCTTAGACACAAAGTAGATGGTTGGAATAATCTGATCAATGGGTCTGCCAGATAGATGCAAACTTTAGGAGACGAAGATACTGAGTTTGTTGGAAAGACAATGCTAAAAATGACACATCCCAGGCTCCAGTCTAGAGAACACAGGAAGAAATCACTTGGGGAGAAAACATGTTTGAGTGGGAGAAAACTGGAGGTCTAGACACAATAGATGAGCATTTACATCCAGAAGTTACTCTGACAACTTGGCCAGAAAGTGAGGCCAAAATATCTATGGAAATAGTTGAATGTAACAACTGCCTTGATGACAGTTCAGCAGTTTGATTCAATCTTCCTGTATAAACTTAGTTTATAGAGCTCAGTGGTTGGCAGTGGTTAGTAAATATTAGTTGAATGACTGGATAAAATTAACAGGAAGATAAATAAAAAGCTAAAAATATTTTTTTTAAAATTGAGTGCTAGAATGTACAAGTCATGTTCTACTATGAGAACTTGTAGAAGTTAAAAGAAATAACATCTTGATCTAAAGTTGTCAACCTGGGCCTCCTTGATGGTGCAAGGGGTAAGTCTTAGCACTGTCAAGCTAACACCAGCTACTGCAGCACGACTTCCATTCCCAGCCAGAGAGCTGACCCACATGGCACAGCAGACCTCTCCTGTCTTACCCACTATTCCCCTTAGCAGTGCATTTCAGTAGATCTGCCTGTTCTGCTCCCTACTTGGTTTCCAGTGAATCCTCTCACCCCCTGAACCTCTGTCCTGCACCCCAGTTCTTGTATGCATAAATAAATAAAAATAAAACTTTTAAAAAAATAAAGTTGTCAACCTATTTCCAGCGATCTCAGATGATATGTGCATTTCTCTCCCTTTTCTTCCTTCCCCCAGCCAAGGGAGAAGCCAAACTGAGCCAGCTTTCTTACAGACTCACAGTTAAGAGCCACCCCTTTGTATATTCTTCAACTTCCTATTGCACTCAATTGAACAATACTTTATAAGAGTACAATAAGTCCACCACAAGAAAAGTAAAACCAACCCCATTATCACTTAATTCTTCACTGACTGTATAAATCAATGCCATTTTCTAAGTCCAAGATGCTCTAAAAACCTTTACTAAGTACAAACATCATAAATCATTAACTGTTCAATTCCAAAAATGTATTTTAACTCTGGCCAGGGTTAACTATTACTGGGATTTATTACCACTCATAAGCATGCAGTATTATTTCAGGAGTCAATGCTATAATTTTGAACGGGTCATCTAAAAATAGATTTTAAATGACTGTAACAGGAAATATTGCCAACAGAAAATAGAGTGGATGTTGGAGATTAAGCTGCAGTGGAATCACTGGAGCCTTGATAACGTCATCCCCCACACTCACATAGGAACCTGCACCAGGCGGCCTTGTTGACAGTTGGGGAATGACCTCGAAGACCCCGAGTGAGGAGTGGGAAGCTCTGTGAACCCACAGAAGAATAAGAAATGAGGAAAGGAGTAAAAAAGAAGGCAAAAAAGCCCAGAGGAATTCCCACAGGAGGATGGGCCAGAGGTCTCATCAGGGCTCTGCAAGAAAGCAAAGAGACCCCATTCAGTTCTGCCTCACAGTAAGTCCTTTTGTTTTGCTCATATGGTTTCTCTTTTATTCATATATCACAGAGCCAGAGTCAAAATGATATGGGGAGAAACGGGAAGTAGGAAAGAGAAAAGAGAGAGGAGAAGAATGAAGAAAAGCATTTCCTTCATCAGAAAAATATTTGATTTCCATGGGGAAATGCTCTAAGATAAATTGATCTACCCCAGCCAAGAGGCCCATGTGAAAACACTCCCCAGACCAGCAGGCATGTCTGTCCCTGTGGGGGCACCACTTTCTCTCCAACTAGCTCTTTGGCTTTGCTTGGACCAGGCACCAGCTCAGTGTCCCAGCTAATTTACACCACTGACTGATGGCAGTGCTATAAAGTGTGCTGAACATCTTGAAACAAAACCTGTTCATGGACAAAAGCTCCACGTAGTCATTTCCCTGACTCTCCGCAGCAGCTAGTATCACCATTGTGGACTATTGGCATTGTGTCTGCTTTGTGAGAAGATATTCACATATAAGACATTATTGGAACTTAAAAAAAAAATTCATACCTGCAAATGTACAACCATGGAGGAAGATTTCTCCAGTCTACATCTAAAGGAACAGAAACACAGGAAATTTAAGGTACTTATTGCACAGGAAATAAATAGCAGAATCCGGACCTGAATCCACATCTGACCCCCTAGCAAAGGTCGGCTTGAAAAAGTCTTAAATTAGATAAGATGAAGCAATCAGATAAGAGAGTTTGTTGGGGGTGGAGTTAGGGAAAAGATCAAGTGTATTTCAGAGCAAAGCTGGAATTATCCTTGCCACCAATCAGCCCATGCACTTGTATGGAGAATTGTGGACTGGAAATTGACATAAGTAATGGTCATCTTAGGGTATAGACCAGGCGAGTCCTCCTAACCACAACCACATGCCTTAACCTCCTTAAGACTCTTAAATCTTATCTGTGAAATGAGATCATCCCTTAGGGCTCTTTCTGATCCCGAACATTCCCTTAGGATTCCCAGCAGCAGCCTATTTCTGGGTAGCCTGAAGCACGTCATAACACCCTCTGAAAAAGGAGGTTAAATGAGTAAATACAAAATTAGGTCAATAGCACCAGTAGGACTAGAGAATGAAAGGTGTCCAGACATTAAAACTAACAAATGCTGTAGGTCAAATGGGTTGGTATGCTAGGTTTCAGTCGATTATGTATTATTATACTAGTTACTGTCTGTTCTGAATATTGTAGCGGCATAACAAGTAAACCTCAAACTAATGACTTAAAGAAACTATTTTATTTTGCTCACAATTTTATGGGACATAAATTTGGAAAGGACTGGGCTGGCCAGTTTAACTGTTCCATGTGTGTCTGTTGGGGTGGCTGGCACTGGAGCTCCCCTTCCAAGATGACTCCCTCACACCTATATCTGAAACCTCTATCTGTGTGGCTTCTTATCCACTGGCCCCTTCCTTTGGTATGACTTCTCCTAGCATAATGCTCTTAGAATATTCATTATTTCCAACATGGCCAGTGGCTTTCAAAAACCAAGATAAGCTACAGTGTCCTCACAAAGACTATGCCCAGACATAGAATAATGTCACTTCATCATACCCTGTCAGTCACAATCACAGAGTGACCTAGAATCAAAGGGAGAGAAACTGACCCCACTATTCAATGACAAAATTCAGTCTGCCATGATATCCTACTTCAGGATCTGGCTTGAAAGGATTCAGATAATTATTAGATTTGAAGAGATTGGCAAGAACCAGGAAATAGAGTTATAGCCACCTACTAGGTGGTGCAGGCTCTGTGGGCCGACTTAGCAATAGTTTTGCCTGCCCAATGTCCATAATCCAACCACTTCTAGTCTAGAAAAAGCACCTTGGGGCATTATATCTCCTCAGTTCTCAGTTCATGTGGTTTGGGAAAAAAATAGATTTTACCACTTGGTTCAATCTTCTCTCCTTTCCTCTCTCTCTCTCTCTCCTACTTCCCTGTTGACTTAGACCTGATCAGTCATCATCAGTGCCTAGAACAGTACCTGGCACACAGTAGGTGTTCAGTATGAATGAATGAGTGAATGAATAAATGAAAAATATTTCTTTCATTATTTTAGCCACAAGGATTGTTTCAGGAATGGACACAAGATTGAAATTCTGGAATTAAAAAAAGAAGACTAAGAAAAGAACTTTGAGTGTGGGCATGTAATCCTGGAGCCATTGAGATACCACAAGGTAAATCTCTTCAAGAGAATGGAACAGACCCAGAGGACAGGAAAGCTGAGAGATTAAAAGGGCAAGACGGAGTCTTGATGGCATCATTTATCAGCTACCTGTGCATGAAATGAGTGGATCCCCCTGGATTATTCAGTTAAAAGTGAAAACATTTTCTTTATGGTTTAAGCAAACTTGGGTTTTGTTCTCTGTCACTTGTGATTTAAAATGTCCTGAAGGTCTTAGGAGGAAATCCAAGAGCTTCTGTCTTATCCCATGCAATTAATTTCTTATAATAAAGTGATGTTTCTAAAATGATTTTCTTTAAAATTCACCAATGATTCCCCCTGATCTTCAGTATAAAATCCAAGCTCTTTAGTAAAGCATGCAAAGATTTTATGGTCTGATTGTTTGTCATCCCACACCCATCCCCACCTCACCAGGTCCCTCCTTACAAGCATGCACAGACATAATAAAAGGCCTCTTTCTGAAACACCCTCACACATGTTCCTCTGGCAATTCCCACCTATTCAATATTTATGTGTCACTGTCTTTGATTAGCACCCCAGGTGCTTATACCAAAGCAACTACTATAACTTTCTTGTTTTCTGTTCTGTCTACCTTCCCAACTAGATTGGGAGCTACTTGAAAATAAAGTCATTCCTTCTTCCACTCCCCACCCCCCTGGAGAAGTGATCACAGTGCCTAACTCTTACCAATTGCTCAATGAATGGATATTGAATGAATGAATATACTGGAAATAAGTACACGGAGGTCAAGGTAAGATCTAAAAGAGGGTACCGGACATAACCATATTTCTTGGCAACCAGTATCTCCACATTATTAATCTGTGTCTAGAGAATTTCTTTAAGTCTCAATGAGAGGAAGGTTAGCTCCCACAGCAGATGCTGAAGGTATCAATAGCTCACATCCTAGTCTCACTTGTAACGGTGGCAAAGGCTCTATCCCGACTTCCTGCAGTCAAAAATTTCCTTTCCAAAACTTTGAATGGGAAGCCAGCAGTTTAAGATTGATGGAACTGGCAATAGCAATCGGCATTCCTGGCTCAGCTACAGCAGCAGTATGAGGAGCAGCATCTATTTCCAGAGCCAGCAGAATCAGAGACGCAGTCTGCAACATCTGTAATAACAATAGTCATACACCATCTTCCCAGGCCCAGTTCTGTAGCACTGGTTGGGATGTTGCTCCAGGCTATGCAGCCCAGAACCAATTCTCCTGCCTCTGGCCTCTGTAAACTACCCTGCTATCCATTGATCAAATTTGTTTCAATCAGCTATTGCATGCAACTACCAACTCCAGTTCTTATCTAAAAGTTTCAAAAGTACAGCATTTAAGATGCAGCCCAATGAAAACCAGGTAAATTTCCAGAGTCATCAAAGCCACCTCAGCAATCTCAAAAGGAACTGTGACCTGCTTGCTAAGTACCAGCTGGCCTGGATTTTACCCGTTCTCGTCAAAGCATAGCATAAGAATAGATCTGATTATACCTTTGGGATTGAAAGTAACTTTCCTTTAAAAATAAAAAACGGAAAAAATTCCAAATATTTATCACAGGGTGAAGCTTGCATGCTCTGTGGAGTGCTCAGAATTTCAAACCAGATGAGACCTCTTAAAGGACTGCAAGAGAACTGAAATTTGTTTCCAGTCGTCTTTCTGGGAAGGATGAATCCCCAAAGTGGAATGGATATGTCTAAGCCAGAGAACAATGCCATTAAGAAGAAAAAGAAGAAGAAGAAGAAACAAAAGCCCAGACTATGTAATCTGCCAGCTTCTTAGAAGCCAGCTTGGCTGAGAACTTGGAACTTGATGAGTGGTGGCTGATGAGTGGAAAGTCCTGCTCATAGGATCTAATGTGTTGTTTCTCAGCATCCCTCAATGAGATCCTTGCTTTCTGCCAATTCCTTGACACTCTTTCCCTCTCAATCAACCTAGCTTCTGAGACACTTGTGCCTCATTCCTTCTTCTGAGGTAAAATCTACTCTGTAGATCAAATTAGACTGTGAGTTCATCTGTTCAACAAAAAAATACACTGCATCATATAATAATTTCCCCTGGTGCCAGCACCCTCACACACTGGTCAGATGACTCCTGTAGTGGCCTTATTAAAACCAAGTCAACACCCAAAGTTCATGTCCCATGGGAAGGTCTTCGCAGAGATGTGAAATGAGTCAGAAGGACCATAGTTGCTACATACCAGTAAACTCTCTCTGGATAACTTCTCACCATTGGTCTCTTCCATCTAGGGAGCAGAGGTACCAAGAGCCCATTCCCTCCCAATAATTCTCCCTACTTTCTGCTGCAGTGCCTAAATTCACCAGCAGTCACATCTTGGATATAAGGCATAGTTCCACAATCACTATGACAATGCACATGCGTTATGGGAGGCATCATTAACAGCTAGTAGACCTTGAAGAAATGAAACCCAAGATAGGGAAGAGGGAAGAAAAGAAAGGTCTAATCCCATCGTGGAAGCCAGTGCTGAAAGAGGCATCTTAGTGATCATCCTGAAGTGCCAAGCACCTGGGACCCCAAAAGATAGGATGAAATGGCCCATATAAGGAAAATACCTTGGGAAAAAAACTAGTTGGGGGCAGGAGAACAATTTGGAACAAGGTAGTATGAAGACCCATTGGGAGCACCTCCAAGCCTTTCTTAGGGTAGCAAATTCCTCTCATTCACAAATGTCTTCCAAACATATCTTGCCCCACACAGCGATTGGGTGCAGCCTGAGTCATGTCTTGGGACATAGAGATGACTGTGGAGACCAAAGGAGTTGCATCATAGTGGAAATACATAAAAATAGAACTCCCTGGAAAAGCACTTTCAAAGCACTATAAAGCTATCAAAGACAAGAATGTTCAGGTTGGGCCTCCCTGGTGGCGCAAGGGGTTAAGACGCAGCACTCTGAAGCTATCTGTAGCCACTGCAGCAAGAGTTCGATCCCCCACCAGCCAGGGAGCAGCCCACATGGCACAGCAGACCTCTCCTGACTCACCTGCTGCTCCCCTCAGCAGTGTATTTCAGTCAATCTGCCTGTTCTGTTTCCCACTCTGTCTCTGGTGAATCCTCTCATCCCCCACACCTCTGGCCTGTACCCCAGTTCTTGTATGCATAAATAAATAAATCTTTAAAAAAAAAAAGAAAAGAATGTTCAGGTCAATGAAAAGCACAAACATTGAAAAAAGAGAGAGAAGAGAGAGAAAGAAAAGCACAAACATAGCACATGACTTACTGTCAATATACCAGGACACCATGAGACTACAGGGTCCAGAGTCTTGCCCTGGCAGCCAAGGCCCCTGCCTGCAGAACTGAGCTTTAGACAATCTCACCTGAGGAGTTCTGGTCCAGGGGATGTGCCACCCAGCATCCACTCCCCTTCTAGACCATGCACTAGGTACTAGGACCTAGGAACTCCCTGACCAAGCCACCCCAGTGAAGCCTTCTTCCTCCTGAAGGCCCACACAGCTGGTGTGCTTCTCTAGGTGGGAAGAGATTTCAAAGGGTGACTCTCTGAAGGGGCAGACAGGACAACATTGGGACCTACAGTCTGCCGTGTACAAAAGTATGTGCTAGAGGCCTCTCAAGATACAAGGCAGGTTTAGAGACTAGACAAAGAGGGAGCTTAATCACAGGCCTTTTTACACTTCCTCCATCCTACAAATTTGAGGAGCATGTCTGCCTAGAGCATTGTTTCTATGTCAGCACATCTGTGAGGGAATGGGCCCCATATGCTGCTGGACATCCGCTAGGTAATGAGGAGGAGGAAGAAACCAGCCCCAGCTGGGCAGATGAGGGTGCACATCTGCTCCCTTCCTTCCTTATTGTGATCTCTGGGGAGGTTGGAATCCAAACAAAGACCCCGCCCCCAGCTTTCCTGAACAAGACAATGCTCGAAAGCAAACTCACAAATGTGGATTTTTCAAAGAAACTTCTACTATTAAAAACTAGAGGATGCTCTGGGAAACCATTTGGCTCTGGAATATTTCCCATACTCTGGTCTAGTAAATCTTAAAATTGGCAGACCAATGGTTCCTCAAAAAACATTTGGAACCCAGGGCAAGAGATACTATGAATTAAACCTCTTCTGATTCCTTTGTGTTTGTAACCACTTTGTTTTCATAGCCATTGGCGAGTGCTTTCTGGTCCTGTTCAGACCCTTTACCTTTTTTGGAGGTGGAGGTGGAAACAGACCAGGTAGTCTGTGTTTTCCTAGGTACTTGTCCTGCAAGGGGCCCTGTATCTCTTTTTGAGCTTCCCAGTTAAGACTGTGAAGCTGTTATAGAGCAGTCCCGATATTGAACGGGTTCCTGGCTGTGGGTCCTCACCCGCGCGCTTAAAAGGGACTTATGAATACTCCACTACAGACACACACAAAAGGTTAATAAAAGGTTTATTTACAAGGGAAAAGGAAATAAGGAAAATGTACAACTCAGGGAGAAAATAGGGAAATAAAGTCTTTAATGTGTCCTACCCGATCCGACGACCTGGAAACCCAAAGTCACTTTCAGAGCTGGCTGGACTCTGCGAGCTGGCGGAGAACCAAAATGGGGGATCCCCCCCAAAGCCCACGTGTCTGCCTTTTATAGCCACCTGGCTGCTTAACCCCACCCTCAGGTCCCAGCCACCTTCCCTTTGGTGGTGATGGGATTTGGAGTTCCCAGTGTCTTTGGCTTTGACCTGGGGTGGGGGTGGAGTCCACAAAACCTGTATGGAATTAGCTTTGGGACATCCTTTTCCCCCCTAACAAAGCCACGATTGAGAAAGAAAGTCTGAATAAGTCCAGATACCAAACATTGAACAGATTTTCTAAGGGAGATGGGTTGAGTGGAATGACATGGTATGCAAACCCTTTGGAAAGGTATGGAAAGTTCTAGTATGTACAAATTCTCCAGACCATTCCCAGACTTGTCTTTGGATGTCCTTCTGACCTGGTTAGAGACTCTGAGAACTACTGGACAAGAGGGCAAGGAAGGGTCCATTCTAGAGAGAAGGCTGCAACACACCTCAACTGAAACTACCTGGTCTGTGTTTCCACCTCTACCTCCAAAGAAGGTAATGGGTCTGAACAGGACCAGAAAGCACTCCCCAATGGCTATGAAGACAAAGTGGTTACAAACACAATGAAAGGATCAGAAGAGGTTTAATTCATAGCATCTCTTGCCCTGGGTTCCAAATGTTTTTTGAAATAGCCATTGGTCTGCCAATTTTAAGATTTACTAGACCAGAGTAGATTTTTCCATTTCAGGCTGATGTCATTCCCAGTCTGCAAGTTTCCCAAGATCCTGTCTGCTGATGCAGCTGATTCCTGCAGAAGCACTGTCTCATCAACTCTGCAGTGAGAGGACATCTTTCCTTCCTGTTTTTGCTGCAGCCTGGAAAGTGATGCATGGAAAAAGGGATTCAACCTACTGCCCAGCAAATCTCCATGACGTCAGATTTTATTTCCTTTTGCGTCTCACCCATCTCTTCAAAGGAGGCCCTTTGAACCACACTGCACAGTGTCCCTGAAAGGGCAGAAAGCCTGGAAGGAACCCAACTTTACACTCAAAGCTTCACTTATCCCATTCTATTCACAAATACTCATATAAGAGTTTTACCAACTCTCCACAGTGAAGTCCAAATGCAAAAGCAAGTAGCTTCTAGTAAATCTTACTTGTTAACATGAAGAGCTTGGTGCAGAATGTGAACAGTCAATCCCATGGATCTAAATTTTTGCCATAGAGTATACTCCAATCATATGGGGGGTGCTCTGTGTGTGAGACAGAATCTGCTTGCTGACTGTGAAACAGGGTGAATCACACTCATGCAAACTTAGCCATTCAAGCAGCATATTATATAAGAGAAAATGTTAAAAATGGGCAATTTTTATCAGTCCATGTATAATTTTAATGAAGTATAAATGCTCCTAGAGCACAAAACTAAGTTTCTAGTTCAAAAACTATTTATGACATTACCAAAAGGGTAGGAAAAAAAAGAGTGAGTGGTAATAGAGGTCAGTGCATTCATGCATGAGAACAAAAGCCCACACACACACACACACACACACACACACACACGAACACACTGACAAAGTTTTTATGATAAACCAAACTACTCTACTATTCATGCCTAACCAGGATGGCCATAGAAATTTTTTGTGACAGTCTTATGTGTCAAGTTGGCTAGACTCTGATAACAATCACTTAATCAAACACTAATGAATGTGTTGCTATGAAGGTATTTTGTAGATGTACTTAACACCTACCATGGCTTACTTTAAATAAAGGAAATCACATCACATAATGTAGGTGGGCCTATTCCAGTCAATTAAAGGCCATAAGAGCAAAGACAGATTTCTCAAAGAAAAAGGAATTCTGCCTCAATACTGTTGCATTCAAGGCTTGTTTGAGCTTCCAGTCTCCTGGCTTCTCCTGTGGATTTCAAACATTTAAGATGCCACAGTTTCAATTCCTTAAAAGTCCAATTCCTTAAAAGTCTCTTTTCATATATAGATAAAGTGACAGATAGGTGATTGAGAGATAAACAAAGATATTGAGATAGAGAAATAGATACATATGCACACATGCACACATACACACGCACACAAACCACCACCACTCCACACCCTATTGGGTGGGTCTTTTTCCCTGGAGAACTCTGATTGAACTATTCCATAAGTCAAATAGGGAAAATCCAAAATTCCCTTGGTGAAGATCAGGAGGTTGAGAGGGACATCCTCAGGATGTAGGAAACCACTGTTTATTGCCTTTATTGGGGAGATGGTGATGTGTGAACAAGATCTCACAACTGCTATGTCATGTACTGAAAATCATGAGGAAAAAATTTTCAGCAACCAAAGACAGAACGCTCTCCTTGAGGCCTTCTCAAAGCAGGCAAAATCTTTTCCTGATACTGTCCCTAACAAGGGAAAAACAGCACGATCTCTAGTTAAAATAATTTGGTTGGAAGTAGTTCTGTAAAAGTGGGGAGGCCTCCTGCCACCCTCCTCCTTGTTCTTTTTATTAAACCATCTGTTTCCTTCTTTCCTAGCAAGGCAAGCCTTGGATCTTGAAGGTGAGTGTTAGAAGATTCTCAGCTAATCACCAAGTACAAACTACGTGTTTGACCTACTATTTGGAGGGTACCGCAGATTTCATTTGCAGGGTAGGAGAGAAAAATAAAGTCTACATAAAGTGCTAATAATCTAGGCAATTTTTGTTATAAGTTTCAAACGACATTTTACAAGGCATGGCTTACTGAGTGTGAAATAGTTATTTAAAAACACTAAATACATCACAGAAACTTCCTTTTCCCTTACTTTGTTCTGTCATTCTTTTGATGGAGAAATTACCAGGAACCCTTCACACCTGCTAATGGGCATTGTTTTTCTTCAGGGTCTCAGTAAATACTGAAGGCAAAGAACAAAAAGGAAGTTTTTGCATGATGTTGATTAGGATTTTTCATTGCCTGTTTCACAGAAAGGCTGTTTCTGACGTTCACAAATTTTTCAGTCTCCATGACATAGAATGGTGGTTCTCAAATACTAATGTGTACTAGAATTATTGGAGAGTTTTTTTAAAAAAATAAATAAATGATGCATTAACCCCAGTTTTTAGAAGTTACAAATTTCTGAGAGTATTAGTATCAGTATTAGTAATTTTTTTTAAGATTGATTTATTTATTTATACAAGCACTGGGTACAGTCAGAAGCACGGGAGGGTGAGAGGATTCACCAGAGCCAGAGTGGAGAGCAGAAAAGGCAGACTGACAAAATACACTGCTGCGGGGAGCAGCGGGCGTGGCAGGAGAGGTCTTTGCACCATGTGGGACCCTCGCTGGTGGTCGGGGATCGAACTAGCACTGCAGAAGCTGCAGGCAGCTTCGCAACCCAGAGCTTAATTGCTGCGCCACCAGGGGAGGTCCCAGTATTAGTAATTTTTAAAAATGATTCTAGATGCTTCCAGGCCATGAATGTGTTTCTAATTCAGATGATGGTCATGTAGGAAAGATTGTGCCACCCGAAAGCATAAGAAGTACAGAAATTCTAAAATGAAGAACTGTCATAAACAACTGACTGGTGAGTCCCTCAAGCAAATATGGATTTTAAAGTTAATCTGGGACAAGAATATTTTGTTACAAAAGTCTGACTCTAAGAAGGTATTTAGGAGCTGGACTGTGCTGGTGTCTCTCTGACAATGCCTGCAGTGGGGGCAGGAGTAGACTGGGGTGTGGCCTGCCCTATGTGCCCGACTGGGGCCCCCAGACTAGCAAGCAGGTCCTGAGAATAAAGGAATGCAAATTTATCTTAAATTATCTGAAGTTAAAAGTCTGGGTTGGGCTGCTGGGGCTATGCATACTCAAATTAGTTAGGGGGAAAAAAAACCAGAATGGTGCTGGTGCCAGCAAATGCATTGAAAAAGAAAATACTTGCTCTGTGAACATTCAACATAATATTTGTTTCCTTTCCCTTAACTTCTTGATAAAAGTTTTGATGAAAAAAATTCTAATCACCTATTTTGAAAAACCAGAATGCCCTGGGGGCGGGGGGCAGGCCACAGTAAAAGCATGTGCTGCAAGTGCTATCAGAGAACACTGTCTTTTCACAATACAGTCTCTTTGCTTCTTTCAGCAATTCTGTGAGTCACTGACCTCTGGACTTCTAGCTATGTGAGATAACAAATGGCCACTAAGTCAATTGGAGTCTGGTTCTCAGCCACTTGCTCCTAAAAATACCTTTAACTACTGTAGACCTGGTCACCACCTCTTCTGCTTTGAGACCCCGCTGTAGTGTGCTGATTCCATACACCTGTCATCACCCTGAGTTTATTGGTAGTTTTGTCTCTGTTGGCCAGAATTCAAGCTCCTTCGGAGAAAGAGTAAGACTTTCTCATTTTGTGGAGACCCTAGGAACGGACGGAGTTCCTGGTGCAGCAACTGAAAGGTGAATGGAAGACTGAATGAATGACCTCAGACTCTGTAACAGCAGAAATGATGAAGCATAAAGATTGAGTTAAACGAAAAGTAGACAAGAACGTTAATGAACAGCATGGAAAGAGGGAGTTAGAAGACAGCAAAATGGAAACTTTTGAGATCCTGATTATGAAAATTGGATAAATGATCCAGTTGGGGCTTATGGAAATTTTATTAGATGGCAAAGAAAAAGTGCACAATTGTGCAAATGCCTTTAACATTAAGGCATAGAAATGAGATAAATGTCAATGCCATTTTGGCACTATCTTATTTTGCTGATGTTTAGTTCCCTGACTCCATTCCCAGCAGTAAGCAACTCAAAGGCAAAACAAGTGCTTCATTCTTGGAAGCCAGTAAAATTTGCTGAATTGAGAAATGAATGAAGACTAAAACTTCAAAGTTAGACTTCACACCAATTCCTGAAAACACAGAAGGAAAAAAAAAATGAACCTGCTGAATATTTTGTTTGAAATTATTTGTTCTGCATTAACTCACATTACTTTTTTTTTCTTCTTTAACACTCTCTAACTTAAATAATACACATAAACCACTGGTTCTTATCTCAGATTTAGCAAGTAACTCATGTAAAATCATATGCTTCATAATTAATCAGACCAACAATATGTTTTAGGTATTATGTTCTCTGCAAATAAGCAAAAAAAAATTTCAGCTATAAGCATTATAAAGTCTGAATTGGGAAAATAATTTTAAACTAATCTTGGCAGTGTCTTTGATGCAGCTCAGTGTTGTTTCATGTGAAAAATATTATCTATGTATTAAAGTCACAGGAACAGTTTGTTCAATAAATGGTGCTGGGAAAACTGAATCGCTACGTGCAAAGGAATGAAGCTATACTACTACCTCCTACCATGCACAAAACCAACATAAAATGGATGAAAGAACTGTATATAAGACCTGAAATCACAAAATATATAGAAGAAAATCAAGGCAAAACACTACATGGCGTTTATCTCAGTAACATCTTTAAAGACACATCCCCCAAAGCAAAGAAAGTGAAGGAAAAGATGAATGGCTGGGACCACATCAAGTTAAAAAGCTTCCGTACAGCAAAAGAGACATTAACCAAAATAAAGAAAAACCCCACTGATTGGGAGAAAATTTTTACACATAATACTACTGATAAGGGACTGGTCACAAAGATCTACAAAGAGCTGACAAGTCTCAACAAAAACAAAATAAACAATACAGTCAAAATGTGGGCAGAAAAGCTAAACAGATACTTCTCCAGAGGAAATGTAAATGACAAACAGGGTAGGAAAAAATGTTCAACATCACTTGTAATCAGGGAAATGCAAATCAAAACCACAATGAGATGCCACCTTATACCAGTGAGAACGTCACATAGTAAAAAAAACAAAAAACAAAAAACCAGGAAACAACAAATGTTGGTGAGGATATAGAGAAAAAGGAACTCTCCAACATTCCTGGTGGGAATGCAAACTGGTTCAACCACTGTGGAAAGCAGTGTGGAGGTTCCTCAGACTACTAAAAATTCAACTCCTAGGGATCTACCCAAAGGACACTAAAACATTCTTTCAAAAGGATAACTGCACCCCTATGTTTACTGCAGTACTATTTACAATAGGTAAGATATGGAAACAACCCAAATGCCCAAAAAATAGATGACTGGATCAAGAAGATGTGGTACATATAAACCATGGAATATTACTCAGCAATCAAAAAAAAATAAACTCATGCCATTTGCAGCAACATGGATGGAGTGGGAAGGGGTTATGCTAAGTGAAATAAGCCAGAAAGAAAAAGAAAAATATCAGTTGGTTTCACTTATAGGAGGAATGTAGGGGAACCAAATAAGGGATTAGGAAAAAAGAAAATTATAATAAATTAAAAAACAAAATTAACAGGGAACTATATATCAGACACATTCTGCAGGAAAGAGGGCGGCACAGTGATCAACATAGGGGAGGGAAAAGACAAGGGACTATGGTGATGGCACACGGGTGAATTGGTGGTGGGAATTTTACAGGGACTATACCTGAGAGGAGAAAGCATACATTGTACAAAAAGGAAGAATGATGTAATATATATATATATATATATAAAATAATTTTTAAAAATACAGCATTTTTATTAAAAAATGAAGTCACAGAAAGAATGAGATAAACAGATTCCTCTGTTTTCTCCTGTTGCCATTGTGATGGTATCATTTTTTTGTATTATTAACATTCTATATTTTTTCCTGCAATGTTTAAAGTGCTGTATAAATAATCATTCTTCCCAATACACTATTAAAATCATTAAAAAAAAAAACTCTCCTTGTCCCTGTTTTGCAAACAGGGAAACAGAAGCATGAAGGATTAGTTCCTACCATGCAGGAAATTCACCAAGGGGTCTAGAAAATGGACTAGAAAGACAGTTGAAAAAATTGCCTCCCCAGGCTGAGTTCATGCCAAGATAACTTTTCTGGGTCTTTTGTCTCAAACCTGAATAATAAAGAGTTGATTCTACAAGAGGAAAAATTATCTTGGCACCTACACCCTTATGAGGTCTTAAATCATTTCATCTATTTCTAAAGCAAATGGATCACAGAAAGAATGGCAAAACTATTGTAAACAAAGTTTAAGTGATAACAACATATGAAAGCTCATGTTCCATAAACCTCTCCCCTAATTTTGATTTCATTGATTCATCCTTTAATTCACTGAATGATGGGAAAATGCCAGGCATTTTCCTGAATGCCACCTATAATAGATAAAAAGGAAAAAAAATTCAGTTGCTGCCCTCAGGCTGCTCATAGTCTATTGCAAAAGCCAGACACATAGCTATTAATAGATGGTTTCCAGGCACTTCTGAATTAACCAGCCCTGAAGTCGCCCTCCCTTGGGGCTTGCTTTTTAGTGACATAATACATTTTCATATTGTCTACGTTTAAGTAAGGTTTTCTTCGGTGGCTTAAAGAGGGAAATATTGGTCACTTTTGTACATGCTGAATTTGAGATGGCTGTTGAAACTGCCTGTAGATTTGACAGGGAGATTTGAGTCTGGATCACCCTTGTTAAAATAGTTTATATTTATTTTCGAATACACTGGTGTAATGATTTTTAGTATATACCCTGTGGACAGATAGTTAGACTTGAATTACCTCCACAGCGTCTTCAACAAGCCTTGTGCTTTCATGCCTTCTTGCTCTGCCATGTTTAGATCATTTTCTTTTATTTATAAACTTGTCTTCTAATCGAAGGATGACAATAGAAGCTCCAAGCATACCATCATCACCTAAACATGTCCAAAGTCCAGTGTCCAGCATGAGTTCCCTAGGATTCCTTTTTGAAAGCAAAGAAAGTTTTGGAGTCTTACACTCAGGGGTAGTTAGTTAATATTTGAAGGAGGCTAATCAGGAGTTTGTATTCAGAGGTGGCTATAGCTAGGGCTTCAAATGAAGCTAGTCAAAACTGAATTGGGGGACTCACTTATTAGCATACCAGACTTAGAAATCATTTCCCACTTGTCATGTGAATAGTAGTTAAGTTACATAATTGATGAGCATTTTTGCCTTTAAAAAATGAAATAGGTGTTTTCCCTGCTATCCAACGTAGAACATTTCTATATACTTGGTACGACTTAGTAGGTTATTTTGGGGGGTTCTGGGAACACTAATATCATTCATTTATGTGGAAAAAATTTTGAACATTCCTATACTCCAAAAAATAAGCCAATAGGAAAGTTCTATTTTCAAATAGAGGGGGAAACTTGTATAAGAATGTAGCAAGTTCAGAAATCCAACTCTTCCATGATAGTGCCCTGGATCTTAAGCTCTATTTGGTCCTGGACGCGCATATAACAGAGGACACTTTCACTCCATTTGACTAGAAGATTAGCTGGTTTTGCCATTAGAGTATTATCCCATTCCTACATATCGCTATATTCATGAAAGGGACTACTATGCAAAATGGCAGAAGCCATGGGACTTCTCCAAGATATAGAATCCAGGAATCTGCTACTTTTTGAGCCTTCATGACAATAAATGTATGTGCCTGCAGCAGACTTCATGAGAGACTTTTTTATTGCAACATATCACCAAGGAGCAAGTTATGGGCAGACAGTTGCCCCTACCTGCATCTAATTTTTGGAGCTTACCAATATTTACTGGGCAACTTTTTTTTAAAGATTTATTTATTTATGCATACAAGAGCTAGGGTACAGGCCAGAGATGCGGGGGTTGAGAGAATTCACCAGAGACAGAGCAGGGAGAAGAACAGGCAGACAGACCGAAGACACTGCTGAGGAGAGCAGCAGGCAAGACAGGAGAGGTCTGCCACACCATGTGAGTTTCTCCCTGGTCGGCCGGGAATAGAACCAGTGCTGCAGAGGCTGCAGACAGCTTCACAGTGCGGTGCTCAATCGTCTGCACCACCAGGGAGGCCCCATCATTTTTCATTTACCTGAAAATGGGGATGCCCTAAAACCAACTTCCTACCAAAAAAATTATAAACATTTCTCAGTGCAGGTCTTATACCCTTTGTAAAAACTACCCTTTCCTCTAATGGCCTCAAATTTCCAAACTCTCACCTCCTTTGGTGTGGAATTTCAAAACCAAGTGTGTCAACCTCATATTGGAAAAAGCGTTAACTTGATGGGCATTATTTTCTTTGGAATGGAGGAAATGTGAGGGCAAAACTAAAGCAGATCATGTTAACAGATGTCCTTTGCTGAAAAAAAATCTCCAACTTCCCATAATCGATATAGCACATTTAATTTAATTAGCCCTTGTAGTTCCTGGCGCTCAAGAAAATTTAAAAATTCTAGCATACCTATGAGTAGATAGTGGAATGCTTTTTAGCTGAAGTACAACTTCATGTTATATAATCAAGAGGAAGGACAAGAGCAGGTATTTTGGGAAAATGGTCTTGTTAATTAATTGGAATCTTCTTGTTGGCTCATCCTTGCTTAAAGACTCCAGACCATTGTTTATGAGCAAAGCAAACCCTACTCTTTTATTCACCACCTGTAACAATGAGGGCAAAGTATTAACTAGGTCATGGGAAGATTGCCATATTCTTTCTGATGAGCTAGAAATAGGTGCTACTTTAAAATAGGTGGACATTTTTCCTTTTGTATGTCTCCCCTCCAACATATCAATACCTACTTAGAAAATATTTATTATTCTTATTTGAATTGTAAGTATAGGGGTAACCACAGTTGAAATGATGCTTTAAAATGTGATGAAATTGTATACTCATCTTTTATTTCTTAGTTTGGAATATATATGACCCTCAGCTCTAAAACGTCTGGAAAGTCTGCTTTTTGGCCATTATTTGCAGTCCTTTATGGATGGTCTCCAATGTCAAAGCTGTACAATATAAATTTTCATGGTTTTATGAGGACAGTTTATTTTATTTCATTGTAAGAGAGGCCAAGAAACTGTCTCTCTTTTCCAGTTGGGATGCAACTAAATATCTGGATTGGAAAATTCCTGTCTGAGGATACTAGGTTTATCATGCACTAACACACCACTATGTCTAAGATCTTTTGAAAGCAGAAACCTTGCATAAGAAATCATTAGCAATGCTTAAAAGGGAATGGGAGGTGATGCCCATTCATTTATTCAGATGCTGTCCTTGTTTAGAGAAGAGGAACAATTAATGATTTTGCCAGGAAAGGGCCAACTTTTGAAAGTTGTTTTTTATTTTAATATAATTTTTATAACATATATTTTGCCTAGCAGAGGGCTTCATTAATATTTGTTATTCTAATAACACAGAATTCTGTTCTCTTCTATTTGGGTCCATAAGAAAAAGAGATTTCATTCTGAAAAAAAATTCAGGAAAACTGGTTTGTGCTAGAAAGTGGAAAAGTAACCCAGCAGAGTTGCTCCTTAAATAATAGGAATGCAGGGAGGGGTTGTAGATGTTTACACACACATTCACAATAGGTTTCTAAGCAGCTCTGACTTCTCTAGATGACACACCCAAAGCTTAACTTCAAGACAACTTTAAGATGTTGAAAATAAACATCCTTTTGTTGAATGATTTTTCACCTATAAAGGTGAACTTCTCCAAGAATTTTTCTGTTAATAGGTTTCTAGGAGTCTCCCCAACACCAAATTCCAATTAACATGGTCTTGTGTAGCTTCAAGAGCACAAAGCTAGAATCTGATTCTAACTAAAGAAGCTGAAACCCAATTAATTAAATTACCCCAAATCTTAAAGACTGTGCCAAGAAATGAGGAAGGATGGTCATGGAACCTAGATAAGGAAGACACAATAAGCAGTATTTGGGTATTGGTAGCCTGAGTTCACAGTTGCCCATGGAGGCATGTTTTATTTTATTTATGTGTTTGTTTATTTTGTTTGTTTTGTTTATACATGCACTGGGTACAGTCAGAAGCGCGGGAGGGTGAGAGAATTCACCAGAGCCAGAGCGGGGAGCAGAGCAGGCAGAAGGACCGAAGTACACTGCTGAGGGGAGCAGCGGGCGGCAGGAGAGGTCTGCGCGCCATGTGGGACCCTCCTCCGGCGGCCGGGGAGCAGCCAAGGATTGAACCGGCGCTGCAGAGGCCGCGGGCAGCTTCGCAACCCAGCGCTCAACCGCTGCGCCACCGGGGAGGCCCAAGGAAATCATTTTTTGACTGACTTGAGTTTCCCAGTCTGCTGGAGGGGTGACCCTGAAAGTGGAAATGGATCAGATGTTTAACTCCACTGAGTCCTAGTTTCCCCATCATTTAGAACAATAAGAGGTGACTTCAAAGAGGCGATAAGGATACATTGCCCAGGATCTGTGGGCCACTGTGAGAACTTGCTTTTACTGTGAAGGTAATGAGGAATCACTGGAGGGCTCTGAGCAGAGGAATGATTGGGATTATCAGGAACTAACACCATAAAGGGGAGAAATATCAAATTAGCTATTCCATGTAAAGCACTAAGATCAGGAAAAAAAAAAACAAAGATGCTCATTTCTGTTTTTTCTAGGCAACACAGTATTGTTAAATAAGATTGGATAGTCCAGTCAGAGCAATTAGATAAGAAAAAAAAAAACATCCCAATTGGAAGGAAAGAAGTAAAATTATCTCTTCATGTATGAAATAATCTTACATGTATAAAACTATAGTTTTGTGTACACACATACACACACACACATGCACATTAGACTTCACAAAATTACAGGAGACAAACCCCATGCACCAAAAAAAAAAAAAACCAAAAACTCCATTTCTATACACTAACAATGAAAAATTTGAAAAGGAAATTAAGAACAATTCCATTTATAAGAGCATTGAAAAGATTAACATACTTTAATACAAAACCTATGGGATGAAAGACTTGTACACTGTGAACTATGAAACATTATGGGAAAAAATTAAAGACACAAGTCAATGGAGAGACAAACTTTGTTCATGGATTTTAAGATTTAATATTAAGATGTCAATGCTACTGAAAGCAATCTACAGATTAAATACAGACTCTCCCAAAATCCCAGTGACTTTTTTTGCAGAAATGGAAAGACTAACCCTAAAATTCATAATCTCCTTTCCTGACTATTTTAAGACTGGGATGCTTACAATGACCTCTCAACTCCAGTTTTCCCAGCCCTAATCCACTCTATATGATGCTACCTATTTGTCTTCCCAGGATGAAATTCCAAGTATGTTGTTATTCTTCTAAAAATTCTCAAAGCTTCACCACTGCCAACTAAATTACCACAGCATTCAAGACATCCCACTTTGGGCCTCAATCTATCTTTCCAAGTATCTCACCAACTTTATCTAATCTGATGAACCTATGCCTATGCTAAATTCTACACCCCTGGTTCTGGTCGTACAATTCTCTTTTATTGCAACATCGTCCCCTTCATCGTAGTCTCTAAAAAGCCTAAACCTCCTTCCAGATCAATCTCAAATTCTACCTCCCTTGCAATGTACCTTTCAGAAGACTTCAACTCTCCTATGAACTGTCTTATGTGTGTGTCTCTTTGGAAGACTTTCATCAGTGCTGCTTCCATGTTCAGATCTCCCTCACCTCTGTAGCCAAGTGGACAATATATATGGATGTTTAATGATTAAATTTGAATACACATTTTACTTTAAGGCCCTGTGTCACATGTGCCATTAAAACAGAAAGATAAAATCAAATCAACTCTTTGTATTTGCTGCTATACTTAGCAACATAGGGCTGTCCCAGGTTCCTGGCATCTTTACTGGACAAAAAAAAATTCCAGCTCATTAAAACAATCCACCATCAGTTCCTTTAATAGGCAACAAATACACTTGGTCATGAAGCAGTCTCAGCTAACTTAAGTACAACTAAATATCTTACTTGGATATGGGTATAAACTGAAAATTGAACAACAAATATTTTGCTTTTCATTTATTCATTGTGGGATTTTGATTTAGTACTGTTAGGGAAAAAAAAATTATTTTTGCCTTAGCAGAAGGTTGGGGAAATCCTCTTTACAATCTCAAAATAGAAGCATGTATGCAAATCAGCCAAGTTTCAACCACTTGATATAAACTTATAGAATGTCAAAAGAAATTGTTTTTTTTTCCAATTAACCCAATCTAATAAATTTTAACCCAATCTTTGCTGTTGACTATTTCCATTGCTAATGAGGCTTCTTGGATTCAAGTTGCTGAGTCAGACAAAAACTAGATAAGGAAAAGATAATTTTTTTTAACTCAGAATATCTTGGTAATGGATCTCCAAAGACCTCTTGGTTTTTTAAGTCTGGTTCTGAGTTAC
The DNA here is from genome assembly GCF_964194135.1 of Talpa europaea. Taxonomy (NCBI): domain Eukaryota; kingdom Metazoa; phylum Chordata; class Mammalia; order Eulipotyphla; family Talpidae; genus Talpa; species Talpa europaea. The sequence continues at coordinate 28,290,650 of NC_140082.1, read as the reverse complement.
TTGGTCAGGAAGACAATGAAAAAATGTTCAAGGAATATATTTGGAAAACACCCTTCAGGACACCTTGCCTCCTTACTGCCTCCCAAATTGGGATGACCAAAAACTTTGAAGTGATTGTGCAACTAAATCCAATGAGAATATTCAACAATTAAAATTCAGTAATGCTCCCTCAAAGACAACAGATATGTTGTCAATATGTTAAAATATGTTACCTCATAAAATCATGTATGTCAATATGTTACCTCTTAAAATCAGCAGCACCATTTTTTTCAAATAAATTCGTCTCCTGTCTTTAAGTCTCAGAAAATCATCGCCAAAACATTCAAGTTATGAATCGTTATAGAGATCAGTTCCTTTCTTTAGTGCTACACATATAGTGATCATCATTTCCAAATTTCCCCAGACTGCCTTGATATCATGTGATTCATCTTAAGTAAAAGCAGTTTCTTAAATACTATAATCAAACTTTTCTTATTCTGAGTTTTTTTCATATTAATAAATCACAAAGTAGTTTTTTTTCAAATGTTTCCCCCAGATTGTTCTACCGCTAATCTTTTATGGAGATACTGTTGGCTCAAAAGCACCATGATCAATTAGCTAAAGGTCAGTTTTGGTCATTGCTCAGGCTCCAGTACTTATTGTCATTGCCTCCCTTCATAGCCTTTGAGAACTTTTTGAGGATTTAAAGGACTACACATTTCCTCTCAGTGATAAGAGTTCCCTTCAATGTCTTATTCACTAATAATGTTAAACTAGTTTGTTTCCCAAAGGCATTCACCAAGTGACCAGAATTCTCCTCTGACACCTTACCTTCTACACTAGCATTGGGAATACTCACCACTGGCATGTCAATAATTGATGGTCTAGGAATAGAAGTCTGAAAAGTAACTGCTTCACAGTCCAGTTTACCATCCAGAGACCCAGGCAAATCCTCAGGGGTCTCAGCCACCTGGACAACAGTGTGGTTACTTGCATTCCTTTTTGCACTGCCATTTCTCTCCAAGTGGGTGCCAGAATCTTTCCTTTTCTCTGGAGGTCTTTCTTCCCCTTTCAGGTGACTTGAGTGTCGACCCACTTTGGCCATGGGCTGAACATAGACAGTAGAGTGAGTAACAGCCACGCTGGGCTGTTCAAAGGGTGCATTCTCCCTTGTGTGCCCAAAACAGGTAAGCAGAGCTGAGCATGGAAATGGATGCATCCTCCTAGATGGAAACTTCAGTCTTCTGGCGAGCCTTGCTTTCCAAGTGGACATGATCTGTGGTGAAACATTGCAAAATTCAAAGAGGGAAAGAAAAATGCCCAGGGGTTCAGATCAGATCACCTCCAGTTTCCTTACAGTAATTATTTCCTTGCCTGAAGAGACAGCCTAGTGGTTGCCCCTAAGTAGAAGATTAGGAGATGAAATTCTCCTGAGAGTCACTCAGCAGCTAAACCCTTTTAGGAAGCGCCCTTCCCAGGTGATTTCACGCTCTTCCTTCCTGGATGCTGTCAGTGGCTAAAGAAAGCCATCTGTGAGGCATGTGGTTGGCTTGGATTACAGTCCCCAGGCAGGACAGGCACTTCAGTGAAAGGGAGTGCCAAGTCAATAGACAGTTGCTTCAGGTTACCTTGGAGGCATAAAGATAATGTAGCCTGATAGCATCCACCATAATAGCATCAGCCTGTGTATCAATAACATCATAACAAAAGTATATCCTTCTTCAGTTACCCCCTTCAAATATTTATTCCCCCACACAAAACAAAACCACCCAGTTATATATCACAAATGGAGACCCCCGAGAGGGTCCTCAACCCCGGCAAGTGTTTCTTTATTAAAATAGGAAGTAGATTTGAATCTTTTGTCTAGGGAGTTCCATGTTTGGACTTGATATCACAAAACTACTTTTCTGGATCTTTCCTGTCTTCCCCCAAACAAGTTTCCTGGCTTCAGGATCCTTTAGCTAACTATAAATGAGAGTTTGTGAATTTGGTGTTTTACTATCCATGCTAAGTCCTTGATTCATTTTCAACAAGACAAAAACAACAACAACATGAACCATTAGCACTTATGTATGTGTGAATATGTGTTCTGTCTGCTACTATACCTGCATATTACTTAAATCTGGAAAATCCCCTTTTAAACACATAGTTTATTTTTTAACATTAATATGCTAATGGTAAATAATAGTAATAATAAATTATAACATTTTCTAAAACAAAATGCTCAAAATTGATATTTTTCCTTATCCAAGCATCTGCTGGAAACCTTAGAGAAATATTATACTATAATGGTTTTACCATTAATAGTAACTTTCAGGTCAAGATTTCAAGGTCTATTATCCATCTGTTTACTCTCTCCTTTAATTTAATGTCAAGATGTGCTTTTAAGCCCAGACAGGTGGTAGATATTATAGCACTAATCTCCATTTTCCAGGGGCAGAAACCTATTCTTTGAAATTTCAAGAGACTAACAGGAGGTTTTTACCAATGAGAAGGACTGTTTGAAAGCCCAACCAGATCCCTGCTACCATGTCTGGTCTCTGAGCCTCATCAACCTAACAATTATCTGTTGACATGTTAGAATGGGCAGTCGTATCTATAATGCATAATTCACAGAGTTAACTTGAGGAAGGCTGGAAACAGCATCAAATACTTTGTTCTAATCTTTAGCAAAATTGGAAACTGCATGTAAAAAGTTGCCATTTACTTAGAGGCTACCTTGTAGCAGGCCCTTTTCTAACTCAGCTATGCCTGACTCCCCAGTCTTAAGAGATCATTCCGTTTCAAATACAAGTACAGGGCCTCCCTGGTGGCGACAGGGGTTAAACACAGCACTGTGAAGCTATCCGCAGCCTCTGCAGCATGAGTTCAATCCCCAACCAATCCCCCTCTGCAGCATGAGTTCAATTCCCAGCTGATCAGGGAGGTACCCACATGGCACAGCAGACCTCTCCTGTCTCATCCACTGCTCCCCTCAGCACTTTATTTCAGTCAGTCTGCCTGTTCTGTTTCCTGTGCTGTCTCTGGTGAATCTTCTCACCCTCTGTACCTCTGGCCTGTACCCCAGTTTTTGTATGCATTTAAAAAGAAGAAATAAATCAATAAAACCCAAGTACAAACAATGTAAATCCCTCACCTACATGGCAGCAGGAAGTCCGGGCCTTTAGCAGGCCCCTCACCATATTTCCCAGGACTGGGGGGTGGGGAGGCGGGGAGACTAAGTTTGTCTTTCCTCTGCCCCTGACCCCTTGCTAAAGCCCCCTCGGGAAAAATGACTCTGGAAGACTCCCTCTCAAGACTCCTCCTCTTCAGTCCCCTCTCTCCCAGCCCTCTCACTGTAGAACTAGGGTGTAATTGTCACTGAGACTTCCTTGAAGGTTTGAGGACAACAGGAAGGAATTGAAGAGAAAAAACAGATTTCATCTTTTCATTCATGTCTACATTACAGGTATCCATTTCGAATGTTTATCCTGCTCCCACTTTGCTTTTATGACAGATCTACATTAATACCTGTTTTCCACAGCAAAGAGAAATCTGAAGATAGTTTTCACTTTTACAACAGGCACAAAGCAGGAGAGTGATCAGCGTGGGTTTTATAGCACCCTGAGCAGCAGGAGGGGCTCTGCCCAGCAACTTCTTGGGAACTTCTTTATACAGTCTGGGTGTTTATGTTACCATTCCTGCTTTTATTATATGGCAATGTGATTTAAAGTTTGGTGTTTTATTTTGTTATAGCTTGGTAGGTTGTTTGAGGATCTGGGAACACTCAAAAAATCTTCCACATATATTAATAGTAATTGCTTTTTTGCTTTATGGTTTTTTAGCTTATGTATGAAAGTTTTCATAGGAATAGTCTACTGAATTTTGCATAGTGGTGGAAACCTGTATTCATTCATTTATGTGCCAAGTACTGTCTACAACTGGAGGGACAGCAGTAAACAATGCAGATTTCAAGTGACTACATTTGGTAAGTTCCTGGATAAGACAGCTCCAAGTCCTTCCAAAAGGTATACCATCACTTGCTTCTTTGCCCAGACTACCTTACTTCCCCCAGGCATATCTGCAAAAGCACTAGCCAGAATGCAGCTGTAGCCCACACAGAACTGTGACTTTTATAAACTGGTCTGGTAGTTAAGTCTAACCCAGTATAACAACATTAACAGATAATGGTATTGAGTATATTATCAGACAAAAACCTCATCAAATTAAATCATTTAATTGTCTCACAACCTTAGCAGAAAGATGATATTAATTCTCTTTTCTTCCCATTACAAAAACAAGTCACAGAAACTTAAGTAACTTGCCCAGGTCACAGAGTGAGAATCATGAATCCAAGCAGCCTGGTCCCAGAGTTCATGCTTTTAACTGCTCTACAATATCACCTTGCAAAAATACACACCCTTCAAAGAGGAAATTTCTAACAACATTCAACCCAACACTCTACTTGTAGGAACTTATTCCACCGAAGTCTATGTGCATAGCGTTCATATCAGCAGTGTTTGGGGCCACAAAATTAAATGTTAATCAGTAGAAGACAAGCTAATATATAAGAAACATGTATACAATTGATTATTATGCAGTTATTAAAAAGACGGACATAGAGACTTCAGGTTTAATATGGTGTTCTATTAAGCGTGTATATTTATGTCTCCCCTTTCTAAGAAACCATTAAGATAATAGTAATGAATTTCTTTTAAAGGTTTATATTCACAACACTAAAGGGAATTGGAAAGAGGCCACTGATATACTGGAAAGCTCAACAATTTCCTATAGGACAAAAAGCAGATGAAAAAAATATTAATTAATGAAAAATATAAAACAGAAAACCCACACATTGAGTAGAATTCCATCAAAGCTCTTGGCTTGGGTAACAAGTATAAAGGAACTTAGGAACTTGAGTAGGTCTGAAAATTGAAAGTCTGAATGTGAAAGTCAAAAGTTTCCTATACCCTCTTCTGTCTACAGATAAGTTACAACATGAATAAATAAAATTATAAATGAATGAATCAATAAATAAAAATTAAAACTATGGTGTGAGATCAGAGTCTTATTTAAACTTATCTAACAAAGCTAATTAAATTAACTAATTAAATCAGTTATCTGAACAATTTAACAAGCTATCAAGTGAAATGGTAAGGGTAGCTAGTATGGATATCAATATCCAAAAATAAAGACCCTCTCATTTTTTATTTAGGTGCCAACTTAATAGCTGAGAACTCCCTGTATGTTCATTCACAGTGAAACAGTCAGTTAATGAATCCCACATTCAGAGCTCCCAATCTTCAGACTCCTCCCTCACGTAAAAAATGCAAATAGATAATAAGATATCACAAGACCTTTGAGAAGAATTGCCTCATCAGTGATAACCACCAAGGGAAGCAAAGAAAAGATACTTGCAAGGAAGAATGAAGGCATGTCAGTTGGGTAGGCTACAGTATCTGCCATTCATAGTTTGCAGTTAACAAGTTTGCAATTAACATAGCTGAACTCTGAGCAATGGGTGGAGAAGAAAGGGGGAGAATCCTTGGAATTTGATGCCAGTAACACTGTCTCTGAGCGCTGCCTGGGTGATGACAGGGATCCTAGAGAATTTGAAAACATTTTTTATTCTACCATGAAACCTGTTTACATAGCTATAATAATATAAATACTACTCACTATTTTTCAATGTTTAGAATTAATATACACACAATAGTTGCATCCTAGAGGCTTGCAAGCAAAATTAGTCCTCCAGATGTATTTTGTTTGGCTAGGAGCATTTAAAATAATTTATTACATTGCTGTTGGGTGACAATAGCACTGCTCTCTGTATCTTTTGCTCAGTTCACAAGTTTATGCAAACAGAACCCTAAGAAATCAAGTTTGTGGTCTAAAGTGTGTATTTATTACCTTTGGTGCCCAGCATCCTTTCCTTCTTTCTTTCAATGACCATGTGATTTTGTTTTGTTTTGTAAAATCCTTTCTGAGCTCCAGGCCTGGCTCCAGAGGGGTAGGTTAGGTGTCACCACACCCAAAGCCTCTGCTCATGGCAACAGGTTCAAGGATAGCATGAAAACACATGATTCCAATCAGAATGAATACTGATTTGACTACTTGGAAGACACTTTCTCTTCTTTCCACTGGATTTACTGGATTTAAACTTGAAAGAGTCAAAGACTAAAGCAGCTGCCAACACCTCGCCTCCTTGAAGGGAAAGCTTAGCCAGCATGGAAACAACACAAAGCAGATTTTAAAAGATGGAGAGAAACTAGGTCCTAGTAACACATTTGTATGAAACTTCAAGGGAGGCTGCATCTTTCCCTAGACTTTGCTGTTAAGGTGATCAAATTTTCTTTCCTGTTTCTTTGGTATTAAATTGTCTGTCATTTGCTTCAAAAAGAATCAGATAATTAATATATGACCTGCAAGTATCAGCAAAACACAAAAGACTTCATTATGATTACAGAATAGCAATGTTATTTGCCTTGACAAGAGAGACTGAGAGATTTTGAAAGAGGGATAGGTTACTGTGATAAGAGATGGAGAGGGAGTGATATAAATGGAAACTAGAATAAGTTTGCTAATATCTAGCTAGGTAGCTAGCTAGCTCCTTATATTCCAAAGACAAAAGACGCTTTCATGGTTATTGTAAGGAGAAATGGAGTATTAAGTATGGCATTTGAAGCTGCAGCGGTGATGATGTTAGGGGGAAATGATGTCCTGAGTTAATCCCATACAGGCTTTGTGGACTTCACCCCCACTCCAGACTAAAGCCATCAAGACATTGGGAAAGACAAATCCCATCACCACCAAAGGGAGGGTGGCTGGGACCTGAGGGTGGAGTTGGGCAGCCAGGTTGGATATAAAAACCAAACACGTGGGCCTTGGGGTCTCTCTGGCTCGCGATCGCTCGCCTCCTGGCTTCACCGCTCCTGGCTGGCGGCGAACTCTGAGAGCACCATTTTGGGATTCCTGATCGGCGGATTGGGTAGGACTCATTTAAAACTTTGTCTCCCACTTTTCTCCCAGAGCTGTACATTTCCTCATTTCCCCTTCCCTTGTAAATAAACCTTTTTTATTAACCTTTCACGTGTGCCTGCAGTAGAGCATTGATAAGTCCTTTTAAGCGCACGGGTGAGGACCCACAGTCAGGCACCCCGTTTTGTATCGGGGTTGCTCTACAACAATGAGAGGGGAATTGTATATAGAGATGGAGCAATATTGGGAGGAAACCTAGTATTTTAAGTAGCTAAATTTATCTTATTAAAAAATTAACAATGTTTAAAATTGATCAACAGGGCCTCCCCGGTGGCACAGCGCTTGAGCGCTGGGTTGCGAAGCTGCCCGCAGCCTCTGCAGCGCCAGTTCGATCCCCGGCTGCTCCCCAGCCACTACAGGAGGGTCCCACATGGCGCGCAGACCTCTCCTGCCGCCCGCTGCTCCCCTCAGCAGTGTACTTCGGTCCTTCTGCCTGCTCTGCTCCCCGCTCTGGCTCTGATGAATTCTCTCACTCTCCTGCGCTTCTGACTATACCCAGTGCATGTATAAACAAACAAACAAACAAACAAACAAACAAATAAAATACATGCCTCTTTAAAAAAAATAAAATAAATAAAATTGATCAACAAATACATAGAAACAAACATATTAGTTAGCAGGATAGATCATCATCTGTATACCATGATGTCAACAGATAATATTTTGAATCAATCAGTTAACAGACACAAATATAAACTTTTTTTTTTAATGAAAAGGAACTTCAACACAATTAGTAAACAATACAGGAAAGGCAAAGAGTATAGTTTCTAAATCAAGCACCCAAAGTTACCCGTCCGCTCATGGGTAAAAGTCCACCCAAGCAGGATTGGCCCAGAGCAAGGCCACAAAGCCTGCCACAAATCTAAAGCACCTTCTGGTGGGGACCCATAGGAAAGGGTCAGAAACAGCCAGACAAGTCTGGAAGGAAAAGAGCAAAATCAAAATCAAGACAAAAACCGCGATTGTCACCTCTCCATTAGTCTCACCCACATCTGTGTCAACCAATCCAAACATGTCTTCTTTAAATGTGGTACTACTACCTATCACAAAAACTACAGACAGAAGAGGTTGCCATTAGGGAACAGAGCCAGAGGTGAGGCAGTGAGGCAGAAGCTGACTCCTTTCTGTTATGAACACTTACCTACACTTCATACTCAGGTCACATGTGTGCCAGTGTTACTTTTTTAAAAAAAGTAATGAAATGAATTTACATGTGACAATAGGGACACTATGGCAGTCATATTGATATGGGATAATCCTCATGCTTGGGAGGCATGTTCAGCGGCTCAGGTGTGGAGGCAGAGCAGTCAAATGTAGATTTCATGAGGGTTTGTCAGGACAGCACTGCAAGATCAGATCATCCTGACATTGCCAAGCTTGGTGAGAAGAAAAAGGAGGAAGGAGAGAAGGAGAGAAAAAGGCCTGGAAGGAGAGAAGGAGGAATTTAAAAAGAGCAAAAAAATGAACTATATTCAAATGCTTGCTAAAATGATGAAACCAGCGAATGTGCTGAGGTATTATTTGGCTTCAGTTCTCCTATGTCCCTTGTCACCATCTTCCGTGGCATGTCCCTCTGTAACAGGGTGGTCCCCAGGAAAGGGGGAGGTTCCAGGTTCCCTGCCCCACCCCAGGGAGGGTGGAGCTGAGCAGGGAGAGGAGAAGCTGCAGAGGAGACTGAGGAAAGGAAGCAGGATGGAGCCAGAAGGAGACCTGGAGGAGGCGCATGGAGCCTAGAGACACGTGAAGAAACTGTGCTTGTCTTTTGGTCGTGGACTGGGTGATACAGATGTGGGTGAGATCCGTGGGGAGGTGACAAAGGCAGCTTTTATCTTGGTGTTGATTTTGCTCTTTTCCTTCCGGGCTTGTCTGGTTGTTTCTGACCCTTTTCTGTGGGTCCCCACTGGAAGATGCTTTAGACTTGGGGCAGGCTTTGGGGCCTTGCTCTGGGCCAATCCCATTTGGATGGAGTTTTACCCACGAGGGGATGGGTAACTTTGGGTTCTTGATTCAGAAACTAGATTCTTTGCCTTTCCTGTATTGTTTCCTAATTGTATTAAAGTTCCTTCCCATTAAAGTCTCATGTGTTTTGTGTTGATGCGGCGGATGTCAGAACCCATTTAGAATAGGCAGGTTTGCGGGGTTTGGGCTGCCCCTTTCTCTGCCCTGTAACACCTCTACACCTCCCCATTACATAAGCCTCACACAGCACTCCTATCAGCCAATGCATGACAACATTACATCTGCTGAAAAAGCTCAATGCTATATATGTTTTAATCAGACACTTTCTTTTTGGTGAGTGAAATGTTCCAGACACATACCTTTAACAGTGAAATTTCAAACCATTAATAGATAGTGAGAAGTCAACTTGGGGTAGAATATTTAGCACCTATTAAACTGCTTATTAAATAAATGAAGATATAAAGATAAAGGTGCCAGAACAGACCCTGGACTGATGAGTTTGAGGGGCATAAGCAAACTTAGGTATGCTTTTCCCTCCCCCTACATTTTTCTCCCTAGGCACCAATATAGTGTTAAATCATCTTTGAGAAAATATTTATAAAGTGGCCAGGCATAAGGTCAGAGCACCACGCAGATGACCTAACTCTAACATCAAAGGAGGGCTCATGGGAAGCCCATGAGTCAAAGCTTGTGCATCTCCTGGAGCAAGCTCTCCCCCTCCCCCATTCTCTGAATACATTCTAGAGCTACATTTGCTCTTCCAAACACCTCAGTCTAGAGAGACTGCAAGGCAGTAGCATTTGAATAGAAAAGCCCCCCACCCTGCTGTTTCTCCCGGAAACTAGACTGTAGCCAACTTCCACTCTTTAGATCATAGAGCTAGGAAACCTGTTCCCTGGCCTTCTGTACCTAGGCAGGAAGAAGTGCTTCATCTGAAGCTGCCACGGTCACAAGTGCCCACCAGGAGGAGTGCCTGGTGCACAGTCTGAAAGGTGCATCCTTTGACCTGGCCTGTTTGCTGCCTGCTTTTGGGGCCCTGGACTGCTGGGTCCAGCCAGTGGAAAGCTCGGGAGAATCTGCAAGAGGGACTCAGAAGGGGTCATCACTCTGCACGGAGAGACAGGAAGAGAGTGGGACTTCCCAGTGTTGGTGCCTTATACCTAAAGTGCAATAAGCAGGGAAATAAGAGCTTTCCCTATTAAGAAATAGGAATGGTTGTTATCTTACCTCCTGGGATTACCAGTGACAGCTATCTCTTAGTTTTGCTTATCTGCATTTTCTACATTTTCTACAATGAACATGTATTCCTTTTATCAAGAGGGTGGGGGAAGGAAAATATTCTTCAAATTTCTCCCACATCATGCACTGGGGAATATTAGTTCATTTGATCCTCACACAATTCTGTAATGTAGGGAAGCCCACATTACCATTCTTAGTTTGCAAATAATGAAACTCACACCCAAATATACATCATTCTGTAGTGGATTATGGATAAGTAAGCAAATTGGTACTATAGGCAAGTTCTCTTTTGATACATGTTCCCTCCCTTTAGCAGGTACAGCCACACACTGCCCTCAACCACTCTCAAACTCCTCCCTGCTCCCCTGACCTATCAACTACCCCTCAACTCCCACACACCTGGGGGCCTGCTAAAGTTTGCTACTCATTGTTCAGTCATCCAGGAAAGGCAGAGAGCCCTTTACTCTGTGACTTGTGACCCAAACCCAAATCAGGAAGCAGCAACAGAGTGTCCTGTTTTCTCCTGCTTATAGCTTCTCCAAAGAGAGGAGTCAGAGACTAGAAGTTAACTAGTTTGCTGAATACTGCAGAGCTAGCAAGTGGCATGGTTATCACACAAATCTGGCCTTCTAACAGTGGAGCCCTTTCGGTTAATCACTAGATTACTGCCCACTAGTGAAACAGTCAAAATTCATTCAAAATAATGCAGGTGTGGAACCTTCAGCTAGTCCAAGATCTCTTGATCTGCACTAACCAGTTGATTCGGAAGCACCAAGAGCAAGGAGACAGCCAATGTAGATGGGGGATTAGTTGCACCCAAAAGAATTAAGCAAGCATACTGAGGACAGTGGGAGCCAGATTTCTCCCTGTTGAAGAATGGAGGTACAGATACGGGGAAGGGAAGACCAGAATAACTCATTTGATATTGGGTTGTATTTAGAGGAATTGGCATACGGGGTTCCAACATAAACAGTGATGGACATAGATCATGTATGTACATGTGTATAGAGCTCTATGTGCTGAGAGCACCTGGAATCAACAGTACCTGGTAGCATTAGCGTGGAGCACTTTTAATGCCTAAATGTTGACATCTCAATACTCTCAACTAAAAGGAACTAGAGCCTCTGGAGATGTTAACCTTCATTCCAGAGCTGCAGCAGGGAAAATATCAGCGGACCCAGCAATTTCTTATGGCAACAAGTAAGGCAGTTCACCACATATGGAGGGGGACTGTCAAAAGTAACGGAGCTTGAAAAGGCTCTTACTGTGCAATTCTGGACCTGTTTGAGCATCACAGTAAATAATGGATTGTCCATCAAAGTAATGATGGATTGTAACTCATGCAAAAATGGATGAACTCATTCACAGGAATCCAGGAATCCATATTGACATAAATAAGTAAGAATGGAGAGGTCCACCTCATAGTAGAATTCCAACTAATAAGTGTAGAAGCAGTGATAGCATAATTATTTACCAAACATCTTAAGAATAATTGGGTCTGGCAAGATGCATCCATGGATGATAAATTAATGGGTAAAGCTTTAGGAAGAAACAGATATTTATGGTCTTAAACTGTCCCCCCTTCAAAATACTTATTAACATCTCAATGATTATTTATTAATACTTTTTAAGCACTTGCTAATTAACTTTAATATGGAGAAGCCTGACAGACCTCATCTTGACCAAATGATGAAAGCCAATACCAGTAATAGGTTAAAACAACATTATGTAACTACTGATAACTATGCGCTGAGAAGAATATATCATCCTTTCTTTGAAATATCATGACCAAACAGAAACTATTCCAAATGAAGGGATATTTTTCAAGGAAACTGGTTTCTACACTTCAAAAATGTCAGGGTTACAAAAGATAAGGAAGGACTAAATAAATTGTTATAGGTTAAAGAGGACTAAAGACACATACTATGTGCAAAGCAGGATTCTGAGGCTTATGAGGGATGTCATTGGGACAATCAGAGAAATTTGAGGAGGGATCTTTGGCTTAGAATGATAGTATGGTGTTAATGTTTATTTCCTCATGTGAATGTGCATCCTGTGGCTATACAGGAAATATATTTCAAGGAAATATGTATTGAAGAATTTAGATGTAATGCAGAATCACATCTTTCACAACATACTTTCAAATTGTTGAGAAAAAATAATATAAATAAAAGATGATGTAAAATATGGTAGAGTTTTCATAATTGATGACTTTGTGAAACAATGTATAAGATTTCTCTGTATTTTTCTCAAAGTGAAATTTTTCTGTACATTTAAAATTATTTGAAAGTTAAAGTTATCCAAAATAAATATGTGATAAAATTCAATGGCAACTTTCCTAAAATAAATAATACATACATATATGGGGAGAGAGAAAGAGACGGGAAAGAGAGAGAGGCATTACTTGAGATATATTTCTATGCTTATACACATACATGGGTTTTGTGCTGTTTTTAAAATGGGATCATATTATACAAACTGTTCTGAAAGCTGCTTTTTTCACTTAAAAATACATCAGCGTGGGCCTCCTCTGTGGTGCAGCAGGTTGAGCGCAAAGCTATGAAGCTGTCCACAGCCTCTGCAGCGCAGGTTCGATCCTGGCTGGCTGCAGAGCTACCACATGGTGCAGCAGATCTCTCCTGTCTCACTTGCTGCTCCCCTCAGCAGTGTATTTTAGTCAGTCTGCCTGTTCTGTTCCCCACTCTGTCTCTGCTGAATCCTTTCATTCCCCGCACATCTGGCCTGTACCTTGGTTCTTGTATGTATAAATAAATAAATCTTAAAAAAAAAATCAGTGATCTTTTAAAATTAGTACAGATAAATCTGCCTCAATCTTCTAGTTGCTGCATAGAATTGCCTTATACTGACAACATTTTAAAACTGACCCCTCTTCAGAAGATATTTAAATTGCTGCCTGGTATCCTTTAAAATATTTTTCTTTTTCTTTTTAATTTTTTTTTTTATTTATGCATACAAGAACTGGGGTATAGGCCAGAGGTGTGGGGGGTGAGAGGACTCATCAGAGACAGAGTGAAGAGAGTCGAACAAGCAGATCTACTGAAATATACTGCTGAGGGGAGCAGAAGGCAAGACAGGAGAGGTCTGCTGCGCTTTGTGGATTAGCTCCCTGGTGGAGGATCAAAATCACGCTGCCCCAGTGGCTGGCAATAGCTTGATAGCACTGAGACTTTAACCCCTGCCGCCACCAGGGAGGCCCTATTTTCTTTTTAAACTTTTACCACTAGATAAGACTATAAAAGTCAGCATGTGAACTACTGCTTGTCACAAGAAGAAAAAAAAATCCTCAGACTTGGGTTACCCAAGCCTTGAAAAGAATGATAACTTCAAAAAAAGTTTTATCAATGGACAAAAGCAATAAGACCTTTCAATGGGGCTTGAGTTTTCCATATGCCTACTCTCTAACCATACAACATGACCAATTTTCAAGGTATCTACTCATCTTATTTCTTTCAAATAATCTGCTTATTTTTTTATTTTATTTTCATTGAGGAGGCCTCTTTGCCAGCTTACTCAAGAATGGGCATTATAATTTGCCCCCTTAAGCTACAACTATGGATATATTAACAGCATGCTTGCATACCATACTATCATTCTAAGCCAAAGATGTAGAATTACACAGGTATAGTCATAATCAGCAAACGCAGAATCAGAGAAAATAATTTTGTTTGCTGTGTGTGTTGCTAAAGAACAATTCTCCCTTGATCTACTCCTTCAAATAGGTTTCAGGATATGTGTCATTACCAGAGTAAAGTGTGAGACGCATTCCATGAAAGAAGGCAAGCTCCCCAAAGTTAAATGGGGCTTGGTCAGAGCCCTTTGTGGTGCCACCACCCTGCCAACACTCTGGCAGACATTAAGTACAGTAGGAGCAGAAGTTGGGCCAGAACAAGCCTTGGTCATTTCTCTTGCAAAACTAGCAATCACTGGAAATACAAGGGTTGCTTTATGTACATAAACAGAAAGCAAGCTTGTATGTGGTTATTTTTGTGAGGCCTTTGATTTTTACAGTGGAGCCAGTGAGGCTAAAAGGAAAGGTATCCTGGGAGTGCCTGCCTGACCATTTCCTAGGAGGTGACCCAGTCATCAGAGTCATGATTTTAGGAATGAAAACTTATAAATCCCAAAATCACCATCATCTTCTATGTAAACCATAAGTGACGATCACTTTAAAATATGTTAAATTATCGGGGCCTCCCTGGTGGTGCAAGGGGTTAAGACGCAACCTATGAGGCTGTCTGCCATCTCTGCAACACGAGTTGATCCCAGGCCGGCCAGGAAGCAACCCACATGGTGCAGCAGACCTCTCCTGTCTCACCTGCTGCTCCCCTCAGAAATACAGCAGTGTATTTCTGTAGATCTGCCTGTTCTATTCCCTGTTCTGTCTCTGGTGAATCCTCTCATGCCCCAACACCTCTGGCCTGTTCCTCAGCTCCTGTATGCATAAATGGATAAATCTTTAAAAAAAAATTTAATTATCAATTTATTGTCATCCTTACAGCTGAGAGGAAAATCCACTTGAGTTAACTGCCACACACTTAAGGGACCTTTTGTTTTTGTAATTTCATATTTACTACAGAGGCTTAGGTTTAAAATTCCAGCACAAGTAGGTTTTTAATCAAAGCACATCCATATTGCAAATTTCCCCCTCCCTCCAGGAAAGAGATATATATATATGAGAAATGTGTTCTAAGAATCATAGTTTAGTTGCAAATGATTAATATTAGTATGAAAACGGGGGAAAAATCAACCCTTATACTTTCTAACAATTTAAACTCATTTGTTTAAATTTAATTAAGTTCAAATGTTTAAAGCAACTTGAAAATAAAAAATGCAGTTTTACATTATAGAATGCTTTCTTTTTTGCCTATTAGAAAAAGGAAGATAGAGGGACAAATCACTAATGGTCAAACCAATTTGAATAAGTCATAATTTCGAAGTTCTTCATCTGAGGTTGCTGAATTTCAAGAGTTTAACAGGCATTCTAGAAATAGGCTCATGAGTAAATTTCCCAGGCATTTCCAGAGAACTGGTATATGTGGCTACAACAAAAAGATCATGAACATCCTTTGCCATGCTTTTTGTTGTTGATTAAGACAGTTGACCTGAATTCTCCAGCATCTCATATGATGCAATGACAATTGAGTGTAATAGAATGGAAGGCCACTCCAGCAATATTGAGTCACTCCAAATAAAAGTGATAGCTCACTACTGACCACAGAAGCCATCCTAGAAAACATTATATTAATTATCAAATTACAGTCACTTAGGTTATTTTTATTTGACTATTTCTTATAATCCCTTTAAGAACTGTGTCATGAGTTATAAGTGAGCCTGCTTCCCAAAGATCACTTCAAAGTCACTAGTTTCCAGATCACCAAATTTTATCACCCCTGAACTTTTCAGCCTAAAGTCATATCTAATCCAGAAGTGAGGTGACCTCTATCCATTTCCTGGCCAGGAGGGCAAGTCACTAAATGTCAATTCAACCTCCCTTCCTCATCTGTAAAATGGGCTAATATTCAACATTCCTTCACATAGAATGCTACAATATATTAAAACTTAAAGAAAAATGTCATTCAGGGGCCTCCCTGGTAGCGCAGGGGTTAAACACAGCACAGGGGTTAAACACAAGCTATCGCCAGCCACTGCAGCACGAATTTGATGCCCACTGGCCAGGGAGCAACCCACATGGTGCAGCAGACCTCTCCTGCCTCCCCTGATGCTCCCCTTAGCAGTGTATTTCTATAGATCTGCTTGTTCTGCTCCCCACTCTCTCTAGTGAATCCTCTCATCCACCCCACCCACCCCACACCCACCCCTGCCACCTCTGGCCTATACCCCAGTTCTTGTATGCATAAATAAATAAATATTTTTTAAAAATGTCATTCAAATTCAACTAATGTCTACTAAGATGCCTGCCCTGTGCCAGGCACTCTTATCTATTTTACTTATATTTTCCACTTAATCATCACTATAACCCAGTTAGAGAGACATAATTAGTTACATCCCAAGATGAAGAACTGAAGGCCAGAAAAGTTGAATGATTCTTCTCAGATAGCACAACTAGCTATAAGCAAACCCAGGCTTCAAACTCTACTTCAGGGTTCTGTTTTATTATTTCCACTTCTATCTTTGTATATTCAAGATCCTATCACATAATAAGGTTTTCCAACAGAATCAGACATTTGGAAACCACCAATAAATTGTATTCAAGAAAGCAAAGGAAACTGCAAAAGTCATTTGCATAGTCTGGATCTAAGCCAGGTTTTTGAGCACTTACAGGCAAAGATCAAGATGCTGTGACACTGAACCATCTTATGAAGCAAAAATTTATGTATATAAATATAATCTGGAAAAAAGAAAACTCTGGACTCCCTTTCAAAAGAAACAACATGCTGATTTAGGATTGAGGAAAAATAAAGATATCTGGGAACTAAATATTTGACTGACAGTGGACGACTGAAAAATGAGGGCAATAGCTGAACTGGGGATATATATACCCAGTCTTAGATAATATGCAGCAAGGTGAGCAAATTTACTGCCTGCTAGAAACTGCCCAGCTAAGACTCCTCAGAATGTATTTATAGCTGCTCTGTCACTAAGGCACCAACATTTGATCTGTTCTTTCCAAAATGGGTTTTAAAAAATTCAAAAGGAAAAAGCCAAGAGCCCTGTAAACAACAGTTTCTGCAACTGATGGTAAGCACTGCAGCCACAGAGACATCAGAGTTGGTCATAAAGTGCAAACGGACTTTCAGGATGATGAGAGAGGATGGGGTGGGGGCTATAGAAAGGAGCAGTCACTCTTTCAGTTTCTTGGCTCTCATGACCAGAAGAGGAGAAGCCACACCTGACCTACCTGCTTGGTAGGAAGACGACAGGATGAGCACGTTTCCACGGTGGATCTTGAATATTTACCGTGCACCACGCCTCTGGAAAGTGTGTGACCTGCAGAGAGAAGTGTGGCACCGAATCCTAATTTTCTGAGGCCACAGGTGCTTTCCCACCCCTTTCTGGGAGCGGATCTGTGTATGGGGCACGAGCCTGTGGGAGGAAGAGATTTTTATCAAAGAAAGACCCAGCGTCTTAATTAATGATTGATAACACCTAGATTAGAGCCGCCAGAGAATTACGGTGCCACAATCTCTTATCCCGCGATTCAGACATCCAAAAGGCTCTGAAAATGAAAAGTTCATTTTTTCAACTCACTTGGCAAACAAAACCCGACCTATATTCATGGGAGGTGTTAAAGGGTACTGCCTCAAGGCCCTAAGGGGTTATGAAAAGTTTAGTGTATGCACCAGACTGTCGTTCCAGAATCTGAAAAGTTATCAATTCCAGAATTCAAAAACTGTGCATTCCAGATCTGAGTAATTTGGCAGTGAACTGTGGACCTGTATTCAATGTCTTTACGTGTTCTTTTTCTTTTTTTTTTCCTGTGGATTAATGCATTGCTTGCACAGTATAATCACTAATCCATGCTATCTTAATAAGCAAGTATACAATCATAGAAAATATCCCAGACCATGTTAACTTGCAAGGTCAGCCACCAAGATTTGCAAGAGCACAACTGCACAGGTTGAGCTTCTGACACTAAGAAACTATCAGCCCTGGGAGGGAGCTGTCAGAATCATAGGCAGAGCATCTACCTGTATCCTAGAGTATCAAGGACAGTCTCCCACAAAACTCACCAAAGAAGCTTCAGAACTGACCTGGGGGCCTCTCCTTGCCCTCTCCTCCCAGAGACTGGCATAATTAGCCAGGGATACGGCCTGGTTTTTAGTTGTCAAAATTCCCCCAAGTGCTTCCAATGTGAAGCCACAACTGTGAACCACTGGGCAGGAAGTACAAATTCACCTTTCAAGTGTGAGTCTTAAAACTGATCCATGTCATCTACATCCAGCATCCTTATCTCTGTCAATTACCACACTGAAATTTTTAATTCATCAGTGTAACACATTAAAATTTTAATTTAAATTCTGATGAGCTTTAGAAATTCACTTGTTGTATCTGCACAATCTCCACCTTCTTGAAAATTTTGTCAGTGAAAACCATACCAAAAAAAAAAATCTTAGTACATTTTATTCATTCTCTTTTCTATTGATTTCATTTTGTGTACAGGATGAGAGGAGGGGGGAGGGAGAGGAAGAGAATTATTCTTAGGAGAATAATAACTTGATGCAATTAAGTTTCTAATTTTAATTCCTTGTTACTCCTACAAATGTTAGGTCCCTACACTAACACAAAAAGAAAAAAAAAAACTAAAATAAGTGACACTAATAAAAAAAAAGTTTCTAAACTTAAAATGAGAACAGGTCCAGGAGGACGTCTCTGTTGATGGAATTGTTTTATTTCAAACACTGTGAAAGAACAGGCACCTGAACAATCATTTCTTCTGGGTAAGGATAAAAAATCTCACAGGCATCTGCTTAGGAAAGACACCAAGAGTTGCTCACACCCACAGATAGGGCCGCTCAATCACAAAATGGCTCTGCTTATTTTTAGGAATCTGCTAATCAAGTATTTTCTTGTCCTTTGTGCCAATTAATTTGGTTTGAATTTAATACTTTTTTGGTGGAATGCAAATGACAAGTTATCCATAGGCAAATGGAAAACTACCACTTCTAAGTTGTGCTCTGTTATATACAGTCCCCATGTGTATTTAGATATCAATTAAGGAGCTTCTGATTGGGGGTCTTAAAATCTAGCATAGACCAGGAATAATATCTGTGCCAGACCATTACTGTTTAAATGGAAGTTTTTAGCTCAGACTATTATCACAAGATCTGACTTCTTGTGTTTTGAATTTTGGATAAACATACACACAAATGCACATGTTTGCACATGTGTTCACACACAATGAGCCAGGAAGTAATTTAAAATAAGAATAAAATAGAAAAGCAGTAGCCACTTCTTGTCAAACCAAAAAAAAAAAAAAAGGAAACACATAACTGCCCACACTTATGAAAGATGCAAACAGCGAGGAGGAAGAATTATTTAGGGGATTATAATGATGATCCATAGCAAGCAGATCCCTTGCAGCTAGATTTGGCGTGTGATTGAGTTCTGGTCAATGACATATGAGCAGATTATGAGTGGGAAATGGGTGTAGGGGTTGAGGTTTGGGGGTAGAAGGGAGGGAAAACTACTTTAAAAAGCTGACCCTGCTTAGAGGCAGGTCTTTTCATACCTGCCTCCCTCTAGAACAAAAAGTTCCATATTTGGACCATGGATGAAAAATGGAATCCACCATTAAGGCATGAGTGAAAAAGGTAAGAGCTGAGTCCCAAAGAACTTCATGTATTGCCATACTACTCTGTACTGGTTATTCTTTTATATAAGAATAAAGTCCTATGTGTTTGTTATTGTTTGGTTGTTGTTGTTGTTGTTGTTAGAATTTTATCAGAAACCCAACTGACTGAGATGGCAAAAGAGAAAAATCAATCACAGGATCCATGCCTCAGGTTCTTGCTACTCAAAGTTCGGTCCCTGAAAGAATAGTGTGAGCATTACCCTGGGAGCTTGTTGAAAATGCAGAACCTCAGGTCCTACCTTGGACACACTGAAACAGAATCTAAATTTTAACAAGATCTCCAGGTGATTTGTATGCTTATTTTGAAAAGTTTGAGGAGCACTGACTAAGAATAAATGCCCTTTAAGAAACTAGACTAAACAGCATAGATTTGAATGACCTGCTGAGCAGTGTTCCTATTACCCAGTTTTATCCCTGAAAATATGACACTGAAAAATCTGACCTGATTTTGAGATCCAACATCAAATTTCACTATAGGCTCAAACTGCACTAAAGAAAAACAATATAAAGATTATAAATAGTAAAAAAAAAAATCTGGGCTTTTAAAAGATATCATTCAAAGTAAAATAAGGTGCTTTACACATAATGATCAAGTTTCCAAAAATCCAGAAACAAATAACCCTTTCGGCCATTCATTGCACCAAAGCTTTTTAATCCTCGTTTCAAAGTTACTAACCAGTAAGTCTCTGACAAGTTCTGTGATATTCTAACTGCCCAACCGAACATTCATTTACCAATGCAACATGTAAGAATGAAAATTACATTTTCAGCACATACTATGAGTTTGAAAAATTTCTCCTAAACTCCCCAAAAGGACTCTCAATCCATAAATGCAATTCCTTAAATGAAAAAGAGGTTTTGGATTGATTAATTTCTTTAGCAGTTTTTCAAGATCTAATCTATATACAATAAAATGTCCAGGTCTTAGTTATACTACTGAATAGGCTTAATAATTGTATTTACTCATGTAACCTACCACCCCAATCAAGCTATAAGGTTGATTGTTTCCTATCACCCCAGAAAGCTTTGTGGTGGTCATACCCTTCTCCATGTGCCACTCAGAAGCGATCACTTCTACAATGGATTTTTTATTCTTATGTGGCCGGAAAATGGAACCCAAAATGATTTGACAATTTAACTCTTATAAAATAGCATGAACAATCATAAAGCTCCATGTTGCCTACAAGTACTCAATATGCTTCAGTCTTCTATCAAAAACTTGTCTAATGTGTGCCAGAAAAGAATGAAAAAGACTTTCAATTTGTTTCAATCAACAATGTAGATGTGGATAAAATTTCCTGAAACATTGGCAAGGCTTATATGGATCCTGGATCCATTTTCTAAAGTAGGTTTAAATAGATTTTAAATAGGTTTTCTTCATATGGGAAATACGAATTTCAAGTGGTGCTTCCTGTCTTTGCAGTTGAATATACAAAGTTTACTTTTTTAAAATAAATCTTTTAATTATGCCACATTTCTGGGGGTATTGAAGTTAAAAGTTCAGAAAACTAAAATATTGTTTCTTTTGTGCTAATCCAATGTGTTTAATTAAATATTAGTACACAGAGAGGCCTCTGAGCACTCTCTTCTTTCTTAGAATTACTTTTCTGCATTGATTTTTCAATAGTTTGCTTTTCCCAACTTGGAAACTAGAACATAATTTATATAAGACTTACAAGACTATACAACCTGCTTGCAAGACTATGAGAAAGGCACTTTTAGGTTTTGGGACACTGCAAATACAAGCTGTCACTAAACCTAAGTAATCCATTCTGAGGTATATCAAAACAAGACATATGGACCACACAGTACAACGCTTGGTTACTGTTAACCAATGTGTCCTACTGAGTCACTTTGTCTATAATTACAATCAATGATGTTCAGGCTTCCATGAGTCAGAGTTCTGTTTGGGGGTGTGTGGCTGCATACTTGGGCGCCAGTTCTTTGATCAGATTCACGTAGTCTGATTTTTCTGCACAGGCTCTGCACTCTTCTCCCCAGCTGTACAATATCTGTTTCAACTCTGCTACTCTCATCTTCGACAGGTCCAATGATGCTAAGTCCAACTTCTTTTCTAAAGGGCAAAAAGGAAAGGCACAATTTCTAATAAACTAAAAACTAAGAAATACTTAAAAAAAAGAAATAAAATTATTGTGCTCAATGTGGACTTTGTGATCCAAAGTGGGGAACGGTTCAATTTCTGTGGAAACCAAGACACACCTGTGTTCTACACAAAGCTTTGAGACAATTTGTGTTGCCTCTGACTTTCTCCCTAAGGAATTATATTTGTTTCAAAACAGGGGACTTTGTAACTTGGTAGTATTAGCTACCACAGCAAGGATTCTCAAGATCAGCACTCCTAAAACCAATAGAACTGCATCTTAACTGCTGCTTCTAAAGTAAAAAGAAGGGAATCGATAAAAGGCTGTGCCTTGGGATGGCCTTGGGAGTATGGTTTAAAGTTATGGCTCATTAAAACAGATGAACATACACATTAAAAATCACTATCAAGTCCTTAAATAAAAATGTAAAGAAACTGAAACACAAATAAAATTCAGAGCATTCTCTCTGACCCGTAATTGTTTTAGATTTTTGCTTAAACTCATCTGACCCCATTACCCCTACTGGGATTACTAATTTATCACAGCATTCATTTGCAGCCCTTTGGGTTATTATCCACTTCTCTAATGCTAGTGTTTCAGTGCCAGCCAATATGGCTCCTACCATTCTTGTCTGTCACCAATACCTAACTCCTCTAGTAAAACCACTGTTTTCCTATTTATAGATTATTTGCAGAAAATTTCAAGAACTCAGCTACTTCTCAAATGCCAAGTCTTCACCCCAAAATTTGTTTTATTAGGCTTATCTATAATGTACTATATATAACACAATATATGATATTCATTATTTTAATTTCTCTATCAAGAGGGCAGTTTTTCTCTATAGAAATAATATTTGCAAATATGGACCTGATAAAGAGCTACTACCCAAACTATATAAAGAATTCATACAATTCTAGTTAGAAAATGTCAGACATACTGAATAGACATTTTTCCAAAGAAAGCACATAAACGGCCAACAGTTACATAAAAAGGTGCTCAAAATCTTCAAGAAAATGCAAGTTAAAACCACAATGAGATATCACCTCACACTTGCTGGAATGGCTGTCATCAAAAACGCAAGCATTAACAATTATTAGAGATGAAGTAAACAAGGGAATCCTTGTACACTGTTGGTGGGAAGGTAAATTGGAATAGTCACTACGAAGAACAGTATAGGTTCCTCCAGAAATTAAAAATAGGACTACACTACAATTAAACCAGCATAATTTATGGGCATAAATACAAAAGAAATGAAAACAGGATAGCCAAGGGATATCTGCATTCCCATGTTCATTGCAGCATTATTCACAATAGCCAAGATATGGAAATAAGCTAAGTATCTGCCAACAGATGAATGTATACACACATGCATGTATACATATATACACAAAACATATATTTATATTTGTATTTATATATTAAATATATAAATATATTAAATGAATATATTTACATAAGATATATAAATGTATACATTCATATGAAAATGAAAGAAAAAAGTCCTACCATTTTCAACAACATGGATATACCTTAGAGCACTTAGCATACACTAAGTGAAATAAGTCAACCAGAGAAAGACAAATACTATAAGACATTACTTATGGTAGAATGTGAATAAGTCAAACTCAGTTACCAGGGGCTGGGGCGTACTGGAAACGGGAGATGTTGGTCAAAGGTACAAACTTTTTTTTGTAAGATGAACTGCAAGATGAATAAGTTCTGGGGCTCTAATGTAATTAATAATAATGTATTATATACTTAGAAGTTACTAGAAGAGTAACTTCTCTCCCCCAAAAATCTTCTCACCACAAAGAAGTGGTAACTGTGTGACAAAATGTAGATGTTAGCTAATGCAAAAGTGGTAGTCGTTTTATAATACGAAGTGTATCAAACTCTACATAAACTTACATGATATTATGTCATTATCTCCTTAAAGCTGGGAAAAAAATAAAAGTTAAATTTTAAAGTCTTTTTTTTTTTTGCTTGGTTTTTCACCAAAACTCTGTGCTCCAGACAATCCTAAATTTTTCATAGTGATTTCCATCTTTCTAAAAAAGCAGTAAGCAGGCCTCTCTGGTGGCTCAAGGGGTTAAGACGCAACCTATGAAGCTATCCTCAGCCACTGCGGCATGAGTTTGATCCTTAGCCGGCCAGGGAGCTACCCAACATGGCGCAGCAGACCTCTCCTGACTCGCCCACTGCTCCCCTCAGTAGTGTATTTCAGTGGATTGCCTGTTCTGCTCCCCACTCTGTCTCTGGTGAATCTTCTCACCCCCCGCACCTCTGGCCTGTAACCCGGTTCTTGTATGCATAAATAAATAAATCTTTAAAAAAATTAAAAAGCAGTAAACAAAAGCATTCTTTCCTAGTTGTAAACATAACCCACCTCCACACTTAAATTGTTTACTAATTTCATGATTTGACTTGACAGAATCTTCTAAAAGTAGAAGGTTTTCTAGCCCAAATTATTAATTTCCCACAACTCAAAGATCTCTATTCAATCTCAGCTTCTCTTTTAACAAGACTCTGGGAAGAAGGATTTTAAACTATTGGTCTATTCAGGATCAACAGTTGAAGGGAAAACATACTTTCTTGAAGTGTCAGTATTTCCTCTGTGTTTTTATACAGAATCTGGCATCTGAAATTAATTTTAAAATGGAGAAAAACTCTGTGACACCCTAAAACTACAAGAAAAGGTCAATACAAAATTAAACCTAGTGTGTGTGGCTCCCCAAGGGCCTCTAGTGGCCGGCATTTATGAAAACATTAGTTTGTTTCTTCTCAATTATATTTGATTCATTTTTCTATTATTCAAGGAGCCCAGTAAGACCCCTGGCACATAGAATTTCTTCCAAAAAATGTGTTGAATGAAAAAATCAGCACAGGTTTTTCCCTTTTGTGAACATTGATTATATGGGCTTGGTGTTTCCTGCCTCTACTTTATTATTTGGAAGCCAATAAAAAAGGATGCCTACCCCATAATCACCACCCTAGAAATAAGGGCTTGCCCTTGCCAAACTGAGAAACAGTTTTTCTTTGGTGTCTTCTAACTTTAAACCTAGCTATGTAGCTAGGGAGCATAGGCCTATTACACAACTTTGTTGGGAAATAAGAAAAATATAATTCAGTCAGGTCCTAATTACTTAAGTATTTTACAATACCACACTGGCTATATAACATAAAAACAATGACTTACACAAAAGAAATGGATCTCCTCTGATGGACTATCAGGTAAGGTAGGAATTCCCGTGCCTTGTATCATACCTATTCAATCCACGCAAAAGACTGGCCTAGATACAAATCCTCAGTATAAGACTAGATCTAGGAGAACATTATAAGGCCAAGGATAATGTCTTAAATAGGACATCTTCCTTTCCTCACTGTTTATTTTAGGCTCCCACAAAAAGGTTATTTCATCTAGCAAAACTTGATTTAATGTGAATAACCTATTTTCTAAAATTTACCCCATAATTTAAAGGTGGCAGAATGATAACCAAATTTAGGAAAAAAGATGTAGTCACATTTAAAACTTAAATCCTGGGGCCTCCCTGGTGGCGTAAGGGGTTAAGACACAACCTGTGAAGCTGTCCACAGCCTCAACAGCACAGGTTCGATACCCCGGCCACCCAGAGAGCAACCCACATAGCGCAGGAGACCTCTCCTGACTCGCCCACTGTTCCCCTCAGCAGTGTACTTCGGTCAATCTGCCTGCTCTGTTTCCCACTCTGGTGGATCCTCTCACCCCTCTGCACCTCTGGCCTGTACATCCGCTCTTGTAAGCATAAATAAATAAAGTTTTTTTAAAAAACTTAAATCCTTACATCACTTTTGAATCAATGCAACTTTTGTCTTAAAAGGTTACCAAGAATCTTTCCCTATGTAGTCAATATTGCCTTCATGGTTAAGAGTTTAAACTTCGCTCTTTGGGTTAGCAGTCTTACTGATGCTGATTGTGCCAGTATTCACTTCACTTTCCCCAAAACTCAGTGCTATTCAGCAGCCCAACAACTATCAATAACTGACAATGCCTCTCCTTCTTACACTGATTTTTTTTAAAACATGGCCCTGTTTAGAGATTTGGCAATATTTTGGACATATTGGGCAATCCTTTTTGACTCCTTTATACCATATTTTAGTTCACAGATCTGGCTATCCATCTTCTTTAGCTTCTCACAAATCTTCACTACAGGCACATGCATACTCATTGGGCGAGTGACCTCGCTAAGGATCTTGGTGGCTGCATCGTTCGTTGCTCCAAGATAATAGCACTGAAAGAGAAAGAAGAGAATTGAGCATCCCAGACATTGAAAAACACAGACAGAAATAGAGTTTCAAAAAGTGAGAAAGAAGTTAACCTAGTTTTCATGGCCCAGCTCTTAAATTTCAACCCCTGCTGACTAAGACATCAAAAACAAATGACTTCATTCCCATGATCAGTCTAATTAGAAGTGCCCTACAATTCACATGATGCTCAAAGACCAATGATGAGAGCTAACACTTACTAATTGTTTTCTCTGTGTCAGGTACTGCTCTCAGAACTTTAAAGACATTGGTTTATTTAATTCTCACCACAAACCTGTGAAGTAAGTACTGTTATTATCCCCTTTTTACACTCAAGCCAACTGAAGTTCAGCCAGATAGCAATAGAAGAGACTGATTTCAAAAATCTAGGGTGCATTATGGTGGAAGTACTCGATGGGATAGCCCAATATTACCTCAATTAAAAATAAATAAATGAAATAAATTTAAAACAAAAAAGACTAACATTTTGGTTCTAGAGTCCATTTTCTTTTCTATCATGCTACACTGCCTTCCCAGCTGACTTAACATTTTACAGTTAAGAATATACAAATGGCACAAATGAGAGTTTTATAATGAAAACATTGTAACTGTGTCTAACAACATAAAACTTGGTGAAGGTGTTATATTCAGTGTAAACACTATGATGAGCCGTCAACAATGAAAATTTAACTGACAAATTCCAACATGACAATCTTAGGCAAAATGAATTAGCTTAAGATTGTCTTTCAAGAGGCAAAACAGGGCCTCCCTGGTGGGACAAGTGGTTAAGCACCACACTGTGAAGCAATCCGCAGCCTCTGCAGCACAAGTTTGATCCCTGGCCGGCCAAGGAGCAACCCACATGGTGCAGCAGACCTCTCCTGCCTCGCCCGCTGCTCCCCTCAGCAGTGTGTTTCAGTCAGTCTGCCTATTCAGTTCCCCACTCTGTTTCTGGTGAATCCTCCCACCCCCTCTGCATCTCTGGCCTGCACCCCAGCTCTTGTATGCATAAATAAATAAATAAATAAATCTTTTTTTAAAAAAAGATGTGAAACAGTATATTGAAACAAGTCAACTGTACCTACCCAGGAAGTACCCTACAAACACCATGATAAGAAAATATTTATGCTTCATTAGTTATATGTAAATAATAATATAAAATGTTTTGGTAGGTTTCACTAAATTGTTTTGTAAGAACTGAAAAACATCTATCCACTCTGAATTCAATACAGTAAATTCTCATTAAGAATTCAATTGAGGGCCTCCCCGGTGGCACAGCGGTTGAACACTGGGTTGCGAAGCTGCCCGCAGCCTCTGCAGCGCTGGTTCGATCCCCAACCGGGGGAGGGTCCCGCATGGCGCGCAGACCTCTCCTGCCGCCCGCTGTTCCCCTCAGCAGTGTACTTCGGTCCTTCTGCCTGCTCTGCTCCCTGCTCTGGCTCTGGTGAATCCTCTCACCCTCCCGCGCTTCTGACTGTACCCAGTGCTTGTATAAATAAATAGATAGATAGATAGATAGATAGATAGATAGATAGATAGATAGATAGATAGATCTTTAAAAAAAAAAGAAAAAAGAATTCAATTGCATAATTCATTTAAGAAAACATAGAACTGGTTGCTCATGATTTATTTAGAAAGCAATATGAAACCAGCTATTCCCTACATGAAAATACATATGACTGCATTTAGCTGAGAGATCAATTTCTGTTCTGCT
Source organism: Talpa europaea (assembly GCF_964194135.1). Taxonomy (NCBI): domain Eukaryota; kingdom Metazoa; phylum Chordata; class Mammalia; order Eulipotyphla; family Talpidae; genus Talpa; species Talpa europaea. The sequence goes on along the minus strand of NC_140082.1, from coordinate 28,263,025 downwards.
TGCTCTCTGAAATGAATGTGCTTGAGGCAAGAGTTTAACTGGAAAACATTAAGTTGATGATGAGAAATGAAATTATTAGCAGTTTTCTTCAAGTACAAGGGGAAAATGGAAGGTGAAATTTACCATACCAGGCGGTTTTCTTTTCCTTTGACATCCAAGCAAAAGTCGATCAATTCTTTTTCTATGGTGTCCAGAGAAAAGTGGACTCCTCTGGCTATCAAAGAGTTGTAGAATCGGCTCAAGAATTCTTTACATACTAGAAGGTGCAAAGAAATTGTGTATTTTTATACAATATAGCCACTACCACACCTAAGTATATGTCCCATTCACCAAATGAAAAAGTATAATTCAGCATATTGCAACAATAGATTCAAATTATAAGAATGATTCAAAGCCTGTAATTATTAGTTTAGTGATAATTTATGAGTTTATTGAATTTATTGAATCAATTAACGAGTTATGAATCAAATATGACTGTTGAATCAATTCTTCTTTAGAACGAATTTCCACCTAAAATGAGATTTTGCACACAAAATGTGACTAACCCTAAAAATACATGTAGGTTTCTATAAGATACCATACTTTTGGGCCTCCCCTGGTGGCGCAGTGGTTGAGTGCTGGGCTGCGAAGCTGCCCGCAGCCTCTGCAGCACCGGTTCGATCCCCGGCTGCCGGTGAGGGTCCCACATGGTGTGACACACCTCTCCTGCCGTGTGACAGACCTCTCCTGCCACGTCCGCTGCTCCCCTCAGCAGTGTATTTCGTCACTGTGCCTGTTCTGTTCCCCGCTCTGGCTCTGGTGAATTCTCTCACCCTCCCGCGCTTCTGACTGTACCCAGTGCTTGTAGAAATAAATAAATAAATCTTTTAAAAAAAAAAGTTAAGACTTCTATTAGAATTATTAAAAAAAAATACTATACTTTGGATAACTTAGTTTAAAGCATAGGGAAAATCCTGAATATGTATCTTCAATGAAGACCCTTGGTGGGCTGTGTCTTTATGTCCCACCATCATGAGACTGAAGTGAAACCCCAACTTGAACAATCATGTTCAATCCTAGTACCCATAATCAGTGAAGACCCTGAGCTCAGGGGAAACACATGCAAGAAATAACCACAGTTAACACATCTAGGGTTTTAAATCAGGTGCTATATCAAGCACTTTATGTATATTAGTTCATGCGTATGTCACAGTAATGATGTCTATAGTCTACATCTATGATGTAGATACATTACTACTCTCATTTTACAGATGAAGAAACTGAGTCATAAAGCAATCAACTTGTCCAGTAAGTGGAAGGGAGGCAATTAGATACCAGGTGAGGTGACTTTAGACCCACAAACATGTCCATTAGGCTTCTCTGCCATAGGAACAGACTGCTTTCCCATGTTACGTTCCCATGTTGCTTCTCAATTAGGGCAAGTGTCTGGCCCAAGCAAGCTGAGAAGGAAACGAGGCCAAAACTTATGCTGGAAAAGGATGGTACTGATATCAGAAAGAGAATTCTAGGAGTAAAGTAAGGATGAGAGGAGAGTGCTTAGGTCCTTTGTTCTCTCCATCTTTCCTTTTGATCCATACTATTACTTAAAACCAGGCTATATCTCCCATGGCCCACAACCAGATATCTTAGCTTTCTGTCTGAAAAAAGAGGCAAGTTCTATAAGTCATTCTAATATGCAAAGGAGACAAAGTAGTTCAAATTATGTTCATCTGGTTAAATTAATTTTTCACTTAATAAATGTTTATTGATCACTTTCTATGTGTAAAACACTATATAGAGTTACTAAAGGATGAAATCTAGGAGACAAAATCCAGGAGGAGTATCGGGTTATAAGAAGTAATTATAAGAAAACAAAATGGCAAATGGGAGGCAAATCTAAACAGAGATTTAACTATATCAACAATAATAGCAAACCTGTATGAATATAAACAGAAGGTAAAACCTTCTGCTATGTTACCTTGTTATGTGAGTTTTTCGGGTTTTTAGTCCCTTGTTGGATGTATGATGAGCAAAAGTGTTCTCCCTTTTAGGGAGCTTTTTGTTTTAGTGACAGTTAAGATGACAGCTAGGAAACTTTTAAGGAAATCTGCTTTCCCAGTGCAAAAGCTTTTTAGCTTGATGTAGCCCCATTGGTTTATTTTTTATTTTGTTTCCCTTGACTTTGGAAACGAATCCACAAAGACAGTTCTGAAGTCTGTGTCATGGAGTGTTTTGCCTATATTTTTCTTCTATGTATTTTATGGCTCAGGTCTTCGGTCCAAGTTTTTAATCCATTTTGAATTAATTTTTGTGTCTACTATGAGATGGTAGTCTGGTTTCATTCTTTTGCATGTGCCAGCTCAATTTTCCCTACACTATTTGTTGAATAGACTTGCCTTTCTCCATTGTATGCTCTTGCCTTTTATGTTTTAAATTAACTGTCCATATAAATGTGGGTTTATTTCTGGGTTCTCAATTCCATTCCACTGGTCTATTTGTATTCCAATACTGTAGGGTTTTATTATTATTATTATTATAGCTTCATAGTATAATTTAAAGACTGGAAGCACAATACACTCCATTCTTCTTTACTCTTAAAATTGCTTTGGCTATGCTGTGTCTTTTGTGATTCTATATGAATTTTAGTACTGCAGTCTTTATTTCCTTTAAGACAGTGATTGAAATTTTAAAAGGGATTACTTTAAATCTGTACGTTAGTTTGAGTAAGATGGCCATTTTGACCACTTAAATTCTTCTAATCCATAAATATGACATACCTTTCCATTTCCTTTTGCTTTATTTGTTTTTAACAACACCTTATAGTTTTTGATGTTGTTAAATTACTGCATCCTTTTTTTTTGTTTAAGATATTTATTTATTTATTTATACAAGAACCGGAGTACAGGTCAGATGTGCGGGAGGATGAGAGGATTCGCCAGAGACAGAGCGGGGAGCAGAACAGGCAGACTGACTGAAATACACTGCTGAGGGGAGCAGCGGGCGAAGACAGGAGAGGTCTGCCACGCCATGTGGGACCCTCGCTGGCTGGCCGGGATCAAACCGGCACTGCAGAGGCTGCAGACAGCCTCACAGAGCTACTACGCTCAACTGCCTGAGCCACCAGGGGAGGCCCAATTACTTTTTAATGCAACTATAATAGTATGAAATGCTTGGCTTCTTTCTTTTCTAGTTTGTTGTTTGCATAGAGGAATGAAACAGACCATTGATTTTGTACACTGCTACTTTACTGTGCTGATTTACTGCTTTTAATAGTTTCATGGTGGCATCTTTAGGATTATCTATGTATCTGATTGTGTCATTTGCAAATACGTCATCTTCCTCATTTCTGATTCCCTTTCTTTCTCTTGCCTAACTACTCTGGGACTTCTAATTCTGTTCAGTAATAGGGGTGAGAGTGTGTATCTTTGCCTTGTACTTAATCTTAGAAGCAGTTTAAGGAAGTTTTTGGTGTTTATCATTGAGTATGATGTTAGTTGTTGGTTTGTTGTATATTGTCTTTACTATGTTGAGGTGTCTTCCTTCCATTCCCATTTTATTGAGAATTTTTAATCATAAAAGGATCTTGTCAGATTCTTTATCTGCAGCTATTGATACGATCATGTGATTTTTTTTTCTTTCCTTTTGTTGATCTGATTGATTTGCAGATGTCAAGCCATCCAACCTTGCATCCCTGGAATAAATTTCATTTGGTCATTGCATTTTAATGTTTTGTTGAATTCAGTTTGCTAAGATTTTGTTGAGAATTTCTGCATCTATGTTCACAGGGGATATTGGTTTGTAGTTTTCTTTTCTTGTGTTTCCCAAAAGTGGGATTTCTGGATCATATGGTAGTTTTATTTAAAGCTTTTGAGAAGGCCTCCCAGGTGGCACAGCGGTTGAGCCCTGGGTTGCGAAGCTGCCCGCGGCTGCAGCGCCGGTTCGATCCCCGGCTGCTCCCCGGCCACTAGAGGAGGGTCCCACATGTCGTGCAGACCTCTCCTGCCGCCGGCTGCTCCCCTCAGCAGTGTACTTCGGTCCTTCTGCCTGCTGTGCTCCCCGCTCTGACTCTGGTGAATTCTCTCACCCTCCCGCGCTTCTGACTGTACCCAGTGCATGTATAAACAAAACAAACAAACTAAATAAATAAAAAACATGCCTCTATTTAAAAAAAAAAATAAAAAAAAATAAAGCTTTTGAGAAAAGTCCAAAATGGGTGCCCCAATTTCTATTCCTACCAACACTGTATAAAGGCTCCTTTTTCTCCACATGCTAATCAACACTTTTTAGTAGTATTTTGATGTTAGCCATTCTTACAGGTGTGAAATAATATATTATTGTGTATTTGATTTGCAGTTTCCAAATAAAAAGTGATAATGAGCATTTTTTCATTTGTCTTGTTAGTCACCTGTATTTCCCTCTTTGGAAAAGTGTCTCTTCAAGTTCATTTGTTCATTTTTTAACTGGGTTGTTTTGTTGTTGTTAAAGTGGATGAATTACTTATATACTTTGGCTATTAACTCCTTATCGGATGTGTGATATGTAAATATTTTCTCCCATTCAGTGGAGTTTTTTTTCTTTGAATCTGTTGATATTTTCTTTTATAGTACAAGCTCTTTTAAATCTGTTGTAGTCCCAAATCTTTATTTTTTCCTTTCATTTATGGTTGATGTCATAGAATATATCAGCTATGTTTTCTTCTATGTATTTTATGATTTCAAGTTTTACATCCAAGTCTTTAACCAGTTTTGAATTTATTTTTGCATATGGAGTTAAGGAGTGATCCAGTTTCATTCTTTTACATGTGGCTGTCCAATTTTCCAACACCATTTGTTAAAGATATTTTCCTTTCTTCACTATATGGTCATGTCCCATTGTTAATAAATTAGATGTCAATAAATGTGTGGATTTGTTTCTGGGTTCTTGATTCTGTTCAATTGATTCATGTGTACATTTTTATTCCAATACCAAATTGTTTTAATTAATGTTGCTTTATAATATAGTTTAAAAGCAGGTAATATGATGCCTTCATTTTTCTTTTTCCTCCAGATTGGTTAAGCTATACCAGGTCTTTTGTGGTTCCATATAAATTTTAGTATTTTTGTTCTATTTCCTTGAAATATCAAATTTTTATATTGAATTTGCATATTGCTTTTGTAAGGATGATAATTTTGACCATAATTAATTCTCCCCATTAATGAAAATAAGATGTCTTTCCATCTCTTTGTGGCTTTGTCTATATCTTTTTTTAGATATTTGTTTTTTGATACATTATCATCTATTCATAGTATTGCCATTGTCCTTTATCTATTGCACACTTAAATTTTGTGTATGGTGTTTCTCATCACATATAACTATTCTCATACATAATTGTATAAATCTTTAAAGTCAACTTCATAAATCTTAATGAGTGTGTTTTGGGGATCTTATCCTTCTTTTAATATTGTATAAATTTATATTTTTGATTACAAAAACATTTTCCCAGCACCATTCCATATACCTCCTCGGCCTTTTTCTCTCCCGCAGCCCCTTCACCTCGGAAATCTCACTTTATTAGTGTCCACCAATTTTTATAAGTGTTTGATTTTGTTGAATCATGCACAATGTAATATTCAATATTTGTTTTTGTCATTCTGACTTGCTTTGCTGCACATAATCCTGTAGAATGTCTCTGTTTTGTTGTAATAGTAACATTTCATCTTTCTTTATGGCTATATACCACATCTTCCTGTGTTACTTAGCTATTATAAAAAACATTGCAATAAATATTGTAGAGTATAATTTTTTTGAACTGATGGTTTTATGTTCTTTGGATAGAGGCCCTTGTTCTTTGTCTTTTGAGTGATAATTTTCATCATATAGGTCTTTCACCTCCCTTGTTAAATTTATTCCTAGATATCTAATTATTTTGATGTTTTTGTAAACGAGATTATTTTAATTTTCTTTTCTTCTCACTTATTTGCATTTGGTATACAGCATATTTTTGCATGTCAATTTTGCAGCCTGCCATTTTACTTAAGCACTTACTGGTTTTAATAGATTTTTGGTGGAGTCTTTGGGGTTTTCTATTTATATTATCGCACTGTGAATGAATATTTCACTACTTTTTATTTTATTTAAAAATTTTTTTCACTTCTTTTTAATCTGGATTCCTTTTTAAAATCACTAATTTCACATGTATCATCACAGCTGCCCAGCGACTGACCTTACCCACATAATATCCCATTCTCAAAATGACTCTCACAGTCTCTCTTTCCTCAAACCTTGTTTAACACCACCATGCCATTCTCACTCCCACATGTTGAACTAGCTTTTTATTTACCTGGTTATGCACTGCCTTTCAGAAACCAATTTTGTGATCACTCACTTTCCAGCCAACCTGCTCTGTCCCCAACTAAGCACACAGATTATGTGCTAAATACGTATTTTTTAATTGAATAAAAGAGCTCCCATAGAGCCATAACAAAAACACAGTCCAGTAGAAAAAGTGTGAACTTGAAAGTGTAGATACCATATAATTTAACAATTCCTGTTCTGTGACCTAGAGAAATCATCACTATGATGCTCAAGGAGAAATATACAGGTTTCCCCCACTATGCAAAACTAGAACATTCCTATTGGTATGATTTGGTAAGTTCCTAGGAAACACATAAAACATTCCATTAAATTAATGACAGTAGTGTTCCTAAATACCTAAAACAACACCAAATCATACCAAAAGGACCATTTTACTTTCAGATAGCAGGGGGAAGCTGTATAAGAATATTAAGAACTGCATTGTTTAAAATTATGTAAAAGTGGGAAAAATCTGTCACTCAGAGAGGATAAATGAACAGTATATCATTTACAAAGTAGAATTCTATAGCTGAGTTAAAAAGAATGAACTGTATCTATACTTACCAATGTGCCCAAATGCCTAAATATAATGTTGAGTAGAAAAAGCAACAAATGAATATGGACAGTATATAACTGATATGCCTCCAAGATCACCAAAAATATATAGAGAGGTTATTTTGGACACACACATTTGTAGTAAAGTAAATGAGAAGCACACATTGACTTCAGGAAAGTGAAGCTTCCTACCTCTGAAAAGGGTGCAGAAAATAACAGAAAGAGTTGGACTCAGCTGTACTTGTTTTGTTTTTTAAGAGAAAGAATGGTAACAAACAGCAAACTACTAACTTTTAGCCTAAATATAATATTTTTTCAATATGCATGAAGTATTTCCTAATTTAGTCTTTAAAATTTATGATAATAGGGCCTCCCTAGTGGCGCAAGGGGTTGGGCACTGCACTATGAAGCAATCCGCAGCCTCAGCAATACAAGTTCGAGTTTGATCCTCGGCCCGCCAGGAAGCAACCCACATGGCGCAGCAGACCTCTCCTGTCTCACCCCCTGCTCCCCTCAGCAGTGTATTTCAGTCAGTCTGCCTATTCTGTTCCCCGCTGTCTCTGGTGAATCCTCTCTCGCCGCCCCCGCATCTCTGGCCTGTACCCCAGCTCTTGTATGCATAAATAAATCTTTAAAAAATAATAAAATAAAAATAAAATTTATGATAATATTTTTGAGTAGCACAAAAATCCTCAACATGCTCAATAAAATATTTGGCAATATTAATGATATTTAATAAATTTTATGTGAAATTACAGTGCAATTAAGCAATTATACCAGAACCCAAAAAGAGAAAGTGGTATTTGAAAAATATAATAATGCCACCTGCAGGAAAAGAGCTAGAACTTTTTTTGAGAAGATAATGATAAAATGTTTAAAGTCAGATTTGTAGACTTATGAAACTATCATTGGGCTGGGAACATTTTGTTTAACAGTTCCATCCACATCTTCTAGAGCTTAAGCCAGTCCTACTAGCATCTGTGCTAGCTTGATTTTGGGTTAAAAAAGACCAAAAAATCAGGTACTAATCTAGTACCAAGATTATGCGAGAATTGCTAACTAAGTTACATTGTTCCAATTTTATTTTATTTTTTCCCCACCATCTTCCCTTTCTCCCCCCACTCTTATACTCAGAACCCTCATTGAATTTATTAATGTTCACTAGTTTTTGTATTTTACTTTGTCAAATTGTCTGTTATTGTAAAAGTCCGGTATTTGTCATTCTAGATAACTTTACTACACATAATTCCCTCAAACTCCCTCCATTTTGCTGTAAATAGGTACATTTCATTATTCCTTGTGGCTGAATAGTATTCCACAGTGTGGATATATCAGATTTTCTTGATCCAATCATCTATTGATGGTCTTTGGGCTGTATCTATGTCCTTTCTAGCTATTATATTATAAACAGCACAGCAATAAACACTGTAATGCATATAGGTTTGGGCATTGATGATGGTTTCATGTCCTTGAATAAATGCCCAGAAGTGGGATTGCTGGGTCATAGAGTATTTCCAATTTCAGTTTTTTTAGATGAATTCAGACCTATTTTCATAATGACTGTACCAATTTCAGTCACACCAACAGTGTAACAGGATTCTTCATTCTCTACATCCTTTCTAGCACTTGTTGGGGACCCTTCTAATGAGTGTGAGATGGTAACTCATTATGGTCTTAATCTGCATCTATTTTATTGGAAGTGGTGATGAACTTTTTTTTCACATAAACACTCATTTTCACATAAACACTCTGGCAAATTGTTCGTATCTGTGTCTCATTAGTTAATTAGGTTGTTTGTTTTTCTATTATTGAATTCCCTAAATTTTTAATATATCTGGGATATTAACTCCTTGTTGGTTGCATATTGTATGAATATTTTCTCCAAGCAAGTAAAATATCTTTTTAATAATTTTTTACCACGTAAAAGTTTTCTAACTTGAGATAACCCTAATTACTTTTATTTCCCTTGCCATAGGGATCGAGACACCAAAATCATCTTTAACAATGATGTGATGAAACATTCATGTTTTTTCTCTATACTTTATTATATTATTGCAGGTTATATTATTGAGGAAGTGATTGGATACCTACATCTGCAGTTCATGGGTGAGGTCTATATACATACATTTCTAAGTTGTCAACATTCAATGGTATTTATAAGATGAAAGAGAGCACAGAGTAAGGAGGGATGGAAGAAAGACATGGTCTGTATCTCAGTGTTGTGAAAATCCATTGTTTGAAAATTGGAGCTTTTTTCCAGAAAAGAAAAACACAAAGAGAAAAAGACTAAAAGAAACAATCAGTGAGGTGTGGTGAGAAAGAAGAATGAGTATATTCCCAAAGGAAATGATTGATGAGCTGTTAAATGCTATTGATGGAATTGAAAAATGAGACCTTACCAATAAATATTTTTGCTAAGTTTAATTAGCAAAAACATCAAGTATGCCAAGGAGAGACTGCTGTAAAACCATAACTACAAGTCAGCAGAAATTAAGTCTCCCAGAGACCTCTAATTCTTGTCTTCCCACAAAAGAAATCCAGTGTTCCAATGCCTCATAACTCTTACTCTATTCTCACATACACCTTTATATGATTTCAATACTGCAACTAATGAGATCTGGGAGATCTAATCTGTACTTCGAAAGATACACTTTGACTCACTAAAACATACAGATATTTTTATCACATCATACATGCATACATTTGTTCAATGAAATTGAGTGTCTGCCATAGTCCATGCACTGTGGTAGCTGCTTGATAAGATGTGGTGGGAGAAAACAAAGGAAATTGGGAAATCACTAAAAGATATTAAATAGGGGAGTAATAAGATAAACCTGTCAGGGAACTAGAGGAGGAAGCAAGGTGGCAGGAAGGATGCTGTTGTGGTTGTAAGAAATAATTGGTGAAAGGCCTCCCTGGTGGCGCAGCGGTTGAACGCTGAGTTGCGAAGCTGCCCGCAGCCTCTGCAGCGCTGGTTCGAGTCCCAGCTGCTCCCCGGCCACTGGAGGAGGGTCCCACATGGTACACAGACCTCTCCTGCTGCCCGCTGCTCCCCTTAGCAGTGTACTTCAGTCCTTCTGCCTGCTCTGCTCCCCACTCTGGCTCTGGTGAATTCTCTCACCCTCCCAGTGCTTGTATAAATAAATAAATCTAAAAAATAATAATAATAATCTTAATACAGCTTTGAACCCGGGGAAGGAGAAAAGGTCAATCAGAAGGTAGATTCAGTGGACACAAAGACTGATGTGCATAGGGGGTCAGGCAGAAAGAAAAGTCTATCCTAATTGACCAGGTACATACTGACACCGAAAGCAAACAGGTTTGGGGAACAGAGAGGCAGAGATGGTGATGACTTTAGTTTTTGACTCTTGAGTTTGAGATATATGACGTCTAAGTGGGAGTGTACAGTCAATTCATTTGGTTGTAAGTTCTCTGAAACATTTGGGATTAATCAGGCTATCGATAAGTCAATTCTGATTGCACGAAGCAATATTTAGTCTGAGAAGAGTAGGTCAGAGGACAGAACTCTGGAAAATTCTAATACTGAGCCTATAGTTTTGGGTTGAAAACCCACAAAGATATTATAGACAAGTGGGTACAGAGACAGAATTCAAAAGCAGGAGAAAAGCAGCATGGTCATTAAGGGAAGAAATTTTCTAAAAAAGAAAGAAGCCAGTTGTTCATATGACACAGAGAAGTAAAGAATGGAAATGCATCCCTTGAGTTTCATAAAGAGAAGAATCTCACCATAATCTCCTAACAAATTAGTGATTTAAAGCATGTATTTATTGCTGCAACAATCTCTGCTGGCCATACTCTATTAAAACTAGTCCCATAAGTGAATCTATATATTTTTCAAAATAATAAGTATTTTAAATAGTCCCATAATACAATACAATCCTTCTAAAGAGATGGAGAAACTTAAATCTCATATTACCTAAAGCAGGGCTGAAAAATGTAAAAATTCAGGCAAGTAAAATGATGGGTAAAGCAATTTGAGTCTAGGAAAAATAAAAAATCCTGGAAAACACATTTCCTTTCTATAACGAGCAGCCACAATAAATTTTCAGTTCTTGGACGTATGGGCTAGTATTGCCAGGCCACCTGGTTTTTTAAGAAAAGCCACAAATCTTAAATATCAAGTTTCTCAAATTTAAAATGTAGTTCAATAATCTAAATATTCTTCAAAATACTGTGAGAACTTAATAAAATACATTGTATTTTAGATCTACTTATTACAATAGATGTAATAAAATCAACAGATGTGGCTCATGAACTATCAGTTTCTTACCTTTGCCCTAAAGTATATATAATGTAACATTTTAATCTTATTCACCCAAGGAAAAGTAAGTTTCATAGAGGTTCATTAGCATCAACAGAACAGGATCTAGAACGGTGTTCTTATAAAACTACTGATTCTACAACTTCCTTAACAATGAAAATATATACCCAGGTTAGTCACACATGCAAGCTGATAGTCACATTATGCTGTAATAAATTCAGGAAAGATGGCATAAGCTTCACATTCAGCTCTGGTTCTTCTGAAAATTTTTGGGTGTAGCTCCAGAAATGAAATTACAAATGACTAATCTGATAACTTATTTATAACTCACAAATTTTGCTTTAAATGTATAGGACACAATTACAAGAGATCTTTAAGCAAAGTTGTAACTTTAGCTAAATAAATACCCATATCTATGTGAAGTTTTTAAACTAATATGTCAATATTTTAAATTTCTGGAGAAAAAGTTGTAAGTATTGCCAGGCTGATAGAAAGCTGAACTCCAATTATGAAGACTTTAGTGTACAGAGGACACCCATCCATTCAACCAACACATATTGTGAACCTACAAGTTCTTGTTAAGTAGGGATAGATTCCTGAGCTTACAGAAAGGTGAGGCGTATATACATTTAAACTAGTTATTTCAATGAATGAAATATGAAGGTGTTACAGTGGTCCAGGAGGAAGGGACTAGGATAATTCTCTTCTCTGATCTTGTCAACAGAACTTTGAACTACTGTAACGCTAATTTTTCGAAAACCAAGTACACTCGATGACCTCAGAGGCAGATGGCTTGGTGAGCTCTAGACCCATGTGTTCTGCCTGCAAATGCATGAAATTCTGTGAACAGAGAAGGAAACATTCTTTTGCATTTCTCCTCTCTTTAAGGGGTTAATGTACTCCTTAGCAATGCAACTTTCCCCTATAAAGTTAGTTGTTAGTTGTGTCCTGATTTAAGCCACCTCAACTCAGTTACCACTTTGTCACACTTTATTTGCCTTTTGGGGTGTCCAATTAAAAAATCTGTGCAAAAAAAGAGGCAAATCTCTCTGGTTAGGAGCAGCAGAATCAGTTTAGCGCCCAGGTCATCCGAATGTGGTTGCATTTGCACAAAATCTAATCCAAATCCCAAACCACCAGTTTTGACTGTGGCAACACAAAGTCACCGGAAGACCAGAAGGTGGACTCAAGGTGTCACTGGGCCCGTTGGAACTTTTGCCAACGCTCAGGCCAAGGCAGTGGGACACCAGTGACAGGGCCTGCATTTCTGGGCGAAATGTTATTTATAGCCATGGCTGAGAGACGTCAAAGCCAACAACTAGGGCGCTGCAGCGAGGTGCCAGGGCCATGCAAGCAGTTTTCACACCGCTCACCTTCACAGTCGGCCCCAGGCCACCCCTCTGCCTCCTGGCCTCGCACCGGCCCGGGGTTAAACAGCCATAGGCCGGCGCAAAAGACCACCACTGCGGCTGGGCCAGAGCACCACATGCTGAGCCAACCACTCCAAACGCCTATATAGCTTGCGTCCACCGACAGCCACGCGGGCTCCCACCTGGGGCTGCTCCAGGAATCAGCAAAGTCAAGCTAGTGATAGGAAAAAACATCTGCCAGGAGTTGCTAGGGCAAATGACGCACAAACAACCCAGAATTTTCATTGGCTCGCAAGACCGGGCCTAGATGGGCGGGGCATAGGAGCCATTCCCCGCCCTCCCCGGCTGGCGCGTGCGCGCTGCTGCCCACAGCGTGACTTTCCAGAGGGGCGGGAGCGACGCCCATCAAACCATTCGCCAACTTTTCGAGAGGGAAGGCGGGACCTTCCCCCTAATTGGCGGCCAAGCGGGAGGCCGCGGCGAATGGACCGGACGCAGTGGGCGGGCGCGAACGTGAAGTCTCCGCGGTGCCTGATGGGGCTGTTCCGAGGCCGGGAGCTGTCGCTGCGGGCGCGCCACACGTCACTGCTGCTGCCGCGTCTGCCGCCTCATGGCGGCCATCGGAGTTCACCTGGGCTGCACATCAGCCTGTGTGGCCGTCTATAAGGTGAGGACTGTATGGGAGCTGGACTACGGGGCTTAATGCCGGCCACCCTGTTCTCTGGGTGCGGGGCTAGGTTACTTACGGGGGGTTGAGAGTGTGTCGTTGGCCTCGGAACGTCTCGCACGGAGGCGTTACACCGGGGAAGCTTCCAGGCGAAGGACCGGCGGACCGGCTCAGGGCCGGACCACGCAGGCGCGCGGGGCCGAGGAAAGTTAAGGCCACCGGCGTCCCGGGGGGGGGGGGGGGAGGCGGTCTCGGGGACGTGAGGGTCCGAGGTGGACGCGGGCGGCTCTGGGATGTGGAAAGGCGCGGGAGCTTGGAGAGGCGCGCTCCCGGGGGCGTCGTGGCTACGGGACGCCCGCAGGGTCTCGGGTAAGTGATGGACGCGGGAGTCAGGCAGGGGGGCGGCTCCCGAGACGTCGCGGCCGCAAGATGCCGGGAGGGGGGCCTGAAAGTCTGGGGCCCGGAGGTCTCAGGACGTCTGCCGGGAAGGGGAGGGGTGGCCGCTGTCTGGAACCCAAGCTGCTGATGCCGCGAAATGAGTTAACGTTGCGAGCGTGCTCTGTACTGCCTTGGCCTTTCTGAAAATGAGGTCTTGACAAGGCGCTGTGGCCTTCCTCTCGTCTGGGGAGAGGTGGAAGGAACGGTAATAATGAACTCCCCTGGTACCAGTCTCACGTTTGAATGTCAAGTGATTTCAAGTGATTTTATTTTGTTTTATTTTATTGAGATTTTTGTTTTTCTTACTATTTTTTAAATTTTTTTTTACAGCACTGTTCATTTTTAAACAATATTTGCTTCCCCTCACCCCCTCAGGTGTAGTCCCCATAGTTTCCTTCACCAATGCAACCTCACCTCAGTCCCCTGTGCTCCTCCCTCCCGCCCTCTCTGATCCATCTCCCGCCTCCTCCCCTGCAGGATGTCTCTGATTTATAATCATCTGTTTTTGCTTTGTTGTGTTTTGTGCTGTTGTTACTTTTTTTTCACTGATTTCAAGTGATTTTTAAAAGACTAGTCCTACTGCTTCATTTGAAGAAAAGGATAGAAAGTTGTAGTAGTAAAGGAAGGAAGGGGATGAAGTAAATAGAACTTGTTAATTTATATGTTGTAGATTGTTACTAAGTTTGATCCGTTTATTGTCTGCGGAGCAGACTGAAAATGAGGCCTGTCTTTGTGGAATGTAGGCTTTCTGTAAAAGTCTCGAAAATGAACAGTGCTGATTAAAGCTACAAGTTAAAAATACTGAATAAAGCAATTTTTCTTTCCACATATTTGGAAAATTAACACCAGCCTGCATATTTCTGAATGTGGCTAATGAGACTGTGTATTTCATTTCAAAAGCACTAATATAGTATATTTTTCTCCAGGATGGCCGGGCTGATGTGGTTGCAAATGATGCAGGTGACAGAGTTACTCCAGCTGTTGTTGCTTACTCGGAAAATGAAGAGGTACTAATTCTCTCGTTTTTGTATTTTGAAAGAAATAAAAAGTGCATGTACTGTAATATCTCATTCTTTTTCAGGTTGTTGGATTGGCAGCAAAACAAAGTAGAATAAGAAATATTTCAAATACAGTGATGAAAGTAAAGCAGATCCTTGGCAGAAGGTATGGAATAAAATATTTTTATATAAAGTATAAAAAGATTGCTTTTATGTGTAGTAGTAAAAATTGCATAGGCTTAAGCATAAGGTAAAATGAAACTAGAAACTGTTTTGTTGTATTAATGACTGAGCCATTTCAGAAAGTACTCCAGTATACTATTTCTTTGGAATATTTGTGTTGAATCTTCTCAAGAAAGGGGTTTACTCACATAGCTGTTCATGCTAACATTTTGTTAGTATTGATAAATGCCAACGTTCATTTACTTTTGATAATTTGTGTCATTCAGAGGCAATCAATTGGACTTTGCATGTTTTTATATTTCTTTGCACTGTCGTTGACTTTTACAAAATTAATTATTATTGGTCATAATTTATGTAGGAGCTACTGATTTTTTCAAGTCCTTTTGTGACACTTTCTGGGAACTAACTTTTCCAGTTGGCTTACAAATTTAATCATTAGAGGGACACCTTAATTAATGTCTTAAGTAAGAATCATGTTACTCATCTGTTGTAACTTCAATTAAAAGATTAAAGAGGCTTCCTTGCCCAGACTTCTGTCTCTTCAAATTATAGATTACCATAGTAATTAGGGCTTTTCATTTTCACTAGCGTAATAATACTTGATATATAGTGTTTTTAAATTTTCAAAGTGCTTTCATATCTACCATTTTATTTAATACTCTGAAATACCTATAAGATTGACAGGACAGATTTGTCCCTCCCCGTGCATAAATGAAAAATTCAAGGCACCCAGAAGTTACGGTATTCTTTAGTTAGCAAGGGGGTAAGCTAGAAAGGAATTCAGTTTAGGTCTTCTGATCCTAGCTCTAGGTTCTTTCTACTTTGTTCTGTTGAGCATTCATTATTTATTTTATACTTACGGATTTTTTTTTATTAGCCCTTATCTGTGTTTAGTTAAACTGAACTTAATATTCATTTTTTTCCTAATATCTATGCACTAAACCAAAAACTAGTATTTTAGAATTCAAATTTTTATGGTGATTAATGTACTTCTAAACCTGTTGACAAAATTTAGTACTGAGCTTATTGAAAATAAATCAGTTGAAAAATTTCAAAGTGTAAACTCTGGAAAAAGGGAATTTTAGGTAGATATAGTTGTATAAATTTTGAAGCTGGAATCATTGTAAATGGCCAGCAGAATGTTTTTAAATTAAATTTTGTATTTTAAGATAATTGTAACTTTACATACTGTTGTAAAAAATAATACAAGGAGATCCATTATATTAATAGATTTACCACTTTCTCCCAATGGTTAACATCTTGTAAAATTATAAAATAGTATAACCAGGATATTGATTTTGGTACAATCAACATATAAAACATTTCTAAAGATTTATCCCCTGGTAACCCTGTTTGTTTTATGCTACTATTTTGGGGCAGATGATCGGAGTAATGATGTGGTTGTTTTCTACCATATTACACAAAAACTTTGTATTAGCAGGAACAACTTAAGCTCACTTTTCTGGCCCTGAACTGGTACCTTTTAATAAAGGAGTGCAATGGTGACAGTCAGATGGGTAACCTAGCCACCACATGCTGCTTAGGCCAAGGTTAGTAAAATATGAACTCCCTTGAGACATAATAATACACTGTGGTCCTGCTAGCACTTCTCCAGAGTGAGCTGCTTCATGGTCCAGGTATTTCCTCCTATGATCTGTCTGCTTTTAAAGAAACATTTTTACAGATACACAGTTGTGCCAGGTCTCAGCTTTGGAAGCATTCTGCCCTTTGTGGAGGAGCCAGTCCTCTTGTTACCAACCCAGTATGGCCCTCTGTAGCCCCTTGTCCAGTATCCATACTGGGCCAAATTCCAGAGTGGGGCTTTCTCAGATTTGACATCCTGCCTGTTTGTGACCTACTTACAGGTAGTACCACTTAACTTGCTGCCACTATTATCCTTACACCCTCCCTGTAACTCTCATTCCCCTATGGCCTTCCAGCCAGAAATGCGGTCCTTGGACCTGGCTTCTCAGCAATTAGCCCTTTGGACCTGACTTCTCAGCAATTAGCCCTCAAAGGGAAGAATCGGCTGGCTCCTGGAAATACACTGAGCGCACACAGAGCTTCCCCACACCTTGAGATTTGCACCTTGCTGCCCAGGAGCTTCCTTCAGCTAGTCTTCCCTCCCAGTCCACTATGGCCAGTTCCAATAGCAGTGCGGGCATCCGGTGGTCCAGACAGGAGACACGAACTCTTCTCTCCATATTAGGCGAGGCAGAGTATATTCAACGCCTCCAGACGGTGCATCATAATGCAGATGTCTATCAGGCTGTGTCCAAGCGAATGCAGCAGGAAGGTTTCCGCCGCACCGAACGTCAGTGCCGTTCCAAGTTTAAAGTTCTGAAGGCATTATATTTAAAGGCATATGTTGCCCATGCTACAAGTATGGGTGATCCTCCACACTGTCCGTTTTATGATACGTTGGATCAGCTTCTCCGAAATCAGATAGTGACTGACCCAGACAACTTAATGGAGGATGCTGCTTGGGCCAAGCACTGTGATCAAAACGTAGTGGCCTCTGATACCTCGGGGGAAGAGGGAATCAGCATTCTCAGAGCACAAAGGATTCAGGCAGCAGATCATCAGCCTGTCTTGAAAACAGTTAAGGAATCAGATGAGGAATGTCAACTGAGAATCAGTGACCAGATGCAAGAAACCAGTGACCTTGATGACTCCTGGGATGAATCCTCGGGTGCAGGTAACTCCCAAGTATGTGAAGGATTGGGGTCCCAGAGTCACTTGGTTCTAAACAGCAGGCTGTTAGGATGGTATTTTGTTCAGTATAGCCCTTGATTCTGCCACCTTTCTCCCACTACCTTTTTTAAATTAATGGTAAGATAAAGGGCTCCAGGTTTTTCAAAGTTCTGACCCTAAGTATATAAGATATTACTTTTAACCTAGAAGTACTCATTAGTACCAAGCTAATTTGGGCATTATTTATAATGAGTACTTAGGAATATGTGGATATAGAGTGGTTTGAATACTATGTGGAAAGGGGTGCAGGAGGTCAAGGGGGAGGTTTGAGAGGGAAGAATATAACAGACCAGAATATCCAGATTAAGGAAATAAATTCTTCCCAATCCCTTGTAGAAAGAGGCCTTTCCAAGAACTACCATAATTTTGTAGTTGTCTTTCAATTCTGCTGGCTCTAAACATTCCCTTAGCAGGAATGTCCTCTTTGCAACATTGTTGCTTTGTTTTTCAGGGTGCTCTCAAGGGACCCCCAGCTACAGCAGATCCCACCACCTTTTCAGAGGTGCAATTGCTCCCTGTCAGAGCAGCCCCATGACCAGACTGGCTGTGTCCGGTGAGCCCAGTCCTTGCACCAGCACGAGCCGAAACACTCCTGGGGTGGCCTCCCCACAGCGGCCTCCAGTCTCCTCTTCCAGAGTTCCTTTTGTTTCTGGTGGGGATAGGTCTTTGACCAGTGAGCCCCCTCCAAAGTGGGCAAGGCGAAGAAGGCGGTCAGTGGCCAGGACTATTGCTGCTGAGTTGGCAGAAAACAGGAGATTGGCACGGGAACTTTCAAAGCGTGAGGAAGAAAAATTGGACAGGCTGATTGCTATTGGTGAGGAGGCCAGTGCTCAGCAAGACACTGCCAACGAGCTCCGCAGGGATGCTGTGATCGCAGTCAGACGCTTGGCGACAGCCGTGGAAGAGGCCACCGGTGCTTTTCAGCTAGGGCTTGAAAAATTGCTGCAGAGGTTAATTTCAAATACCAAAAGTTAGGAACTGATTACAAAAAAGTATATTTCCTAAACTGGTAGTAACAGTTCCATCACCTGCCTTCTGGTACCCTGACTCCTTTTCCACATCCTCAGAAAAAAAAAAAAATGGATGAACCATTAATATGCCAGAGTAGTAGAAATATACACGCTAGTTTCCAAGCTAATTGAAAGAATTTTCAGAAATGTGAGAGATGGCCTAGTAGAAAATTGATGGAGCCAAGTCCAGAGAGCTCGTTACACATGGCTTTGTCTGTGTAGTTTACCTCTCTACCAGTTTCCTCATCTGTAAAATGGGGGCTAAGTAATAACTCCTGACCTGCCTACCTCACAGGGTTGTTGTGAGGATCAAATGGCTTATAGATGTGAAAGGGTTTTAAAAAAGCACTATACACTTGTAAGTTATTAATGCATATGACTTTGGCCGAGGTAAGGCTAGGTTGAGGCACATTAGTTGACAAGATGTAGAAGTAGGCTGTATATCATTATTTCATTCCTTGAAACTTTGGAGTTTGAGATCTTTATTTTATAAATTCCTCTATAGCTCATTAGGCTAAATTAGATGCAATATGTATTTGTACCTTTATCTCTTGGATTTTCACTGCTGTGTCTGTGACATACTTGCTAGTAAATACCCATAACAGCCAAACCATTTCCCCTCCATTTTACTAGTTCTTAGTCTCTTATCACTATAAGGATATAATTAAGAACTGACAGGGAGCCATAATTGTGTGTTATGGTTCATATTGATAGTCTTTGATATTGGCTGTTTTATAAAATATTAAATGTAAGTAAATTCTTTGCATTCCATATTATGTGGGTTCCTTTACATGCATTATGTATCTCTAAGTTTTGGTTTCCATTTGAACATCATGGAAACAATTTAGGTATCACTTGGGACTAAGCTTTTAGTTAATTTCATGTTTTTCTGTTAGCCTTTTTTTCTGTCAAGTATATTACATAAAGCAAGTCCTGGGGAACTTTCCAAAGACATTTTTCAAGTGGTATAGACAAAAGTTGACCTAGTTAATGGCGCAAATGGTGTAGCAATTGAGGGTGTTGTGTATAAAGATGGCCTGTAATAAATAACTCCTTCTAACAAGCCCTCAACAAATACATCACCTTTTAACCTCAAAACACACATACTTCCTTTGGGAGATAATGAAGGTATTGAGCCATACTTCCAATTTACTGTAGAACAGAAACCTTTATTAATCTCCATTAAACTTAAAGCTTTTATTGGTTTACTTAGTACTTCCAGAAAATACGGTTAGAACTCTCGGAATTTAAAAGTTTCCTCCACACTAGAGGCTAGGGGGAAATCAAAGAGCTTGGGAGAGGTTTTGTTTTACATGTAGGCCTGAGTACTTCCCTAAATACAGGAAAAATGGTCAAAACAGCAATGATAACATCTGAAACCATGAGTAGATGGCAAGCAAGCAAGCAACTGGTAAATGGGGGACTGAGTCAGCTAAAGAGGTAGAATATATTGGAATCTAGCTAAAACTTCTGGGTCCTAATCCTGTCATAGTTTGTCCCATTGGGCAAACGTTTGCCCTTTTTGTGCCTCTTTAAAATGAGGGATTTGTAATAGATGATTTTTCTAGTACCTTTCAGTTCTAAAAAAATTCTATGATAAGTAGCCCAACAAATGGCAAAATAAAAATGAAATTTTAATTGAAATATGTTCAGTTATAACAGCATTTTAGTGTACATTTGAAATATTGATAGCAATTATAAGGACATGCTCTAGGTTTTAATATACTCAAGGACTTTTGAGTACCACATCAGATGATATAGTCCTTCCTTTAAAGAAACATGTTGTGGTATTGAAATAGATAGTACATACACATTTTCTCAATTTTTCTAGACCATGATATGGAAGGATTTGTGTCAGTTATAACTGGATAACACTAATAGATAAGTTAGACTTTCTGGAAAAGCAAGGAAGTACTTGGAGAATTAGGCCTGTACTTTATTAATCTATTAATGGTAGCAAAGTATGTACTCAAGGATTTACTTGAGGTAAAAAGTGCTAAATTATAAAAGTGGAATTAAAATGGAGGCAGTAGTGTGAAAATCTAGTGGATGAAATAAGCTTAATGTGGGACAAAAGCTAAAGGAAAATATTTGGAAGAAAGAAACACAAATTGGTTAAAATACTAAGAGAAGGAAAGTTGCAGTAAGGGGAGATTATGTGGAACACCAACCTAGGAATCCTTCCTAAGCTCTTAGCCCCACCATTACTACCTGTCCATCCTTAGCAAGGTCATTTCACCATTCTGCAGCTCAGGTTCCTAGAAAATGGAAAACTAATAACTGTCCAGTACCTCACAGGAATGCTGTGAGGGTCAAAACCAATGAATAAAAATACTTTCAGGACTAGAATGCACTATCCTGTGACAATAGTAAAGAAGATTCTATGGCACATTAGTGTCTATATGTGCCCTGACTTTGGACTGCAAAATTCATTTAACAAAGGAAGAGGAAGAGCGATGACCTTGCTGGGAAAGGTGGTGAGGCGATGGTAGGATGTATGTGCTGCCTCCTGAAGACAGTCATGTAAATGAGGTGCTGTGTGTATCACCCTCCCACCACTCTGTTTTTCTGTTAAGTAATTGGATCCTGGTGTGGACAAATAAAGCTTTTACTTGTATGTAGTTGTGGGTCAGTCCCCTGTTTTCTGGCGTTATCCGTGATCATTTCTCATCACCATCCTCTGCTTTGTGCTCCTCTGCTAGCTAATCTTCAGTGTCTTGCATATATATGACCCTAAAAGCTACATGTGTTTCCTTCCTCACATGAGAAAGGCCCTCTTTACATGACAGTTGAGAAATTTTCCACATCTAAGAGTTCTATTAATCCCATAAAATATCCTTTCCTGGCAAATTATTTTGTTTGAGTGATAGAGGACCTTTACATAGGATAAATTGCCCTGGTTGGCTTAAATTCTGTTCTCAACAGAACCATTAAGTGTCATCCTGACATTGTAATATTAGTGTAAAAAATTATGGGCACAATTCATCTTTGTTTCTTAACCCTTAAAATAATTGCCCAGGGTGTCTATATATTAGATTTAGAAAAAGAGGGTTTAGTGAAAAGGATATTGAAAGACCTGAATTGCAGTCAACTTTGTGGTCCTTAGTCATGTGACTTCAGACAAGCTAATTACCTGTTTCCTATCAATTTGTAAGTGCTAACTGCTAGTATTCCAGACAGTTTTAAGCTGAATTAATCCATTTTAACCTCCTTTTGTCTTCCTCTTATTCATACAGGTTGCAGTCTCAAATGTTTAGTAATCCTTCAATCATTGGCCTGTAATTTTCAGTCTTGTTGAACATTTTAAGACTGGTCTGTAAACAGAATTGTCACAGCTCCCTTAGAAAAGGGCTTACTAGAAGTCTAATTCATCTTAATTGCTAGGTGAAATTGAGTCAAGGATCAAGGACTCCTATCTGTTTAAGGTGCAGAAGTGCTTTAGTCATTTGCCATCTTAGTGCCAGGCAGTGGTACAGTGTAAATAAGCCTGGTAGAGATGACTTCGAATCAAGTACTGTCAATACCCCTTATTATTTTCTCCCTATAAACCTGTTAAACCTAAATTAATACCTGTCAAACTAACCCCACTTAGGCATTGTGAAGACCAAATGAGGTAATAAATGTGAAAACATTTTGTAGTTTGCATAAATTGGTGTTACTATTTTGAGCAACAAAACTCATTTTAATTTTTTCATTGCCATGCACAATTATTTAATATCTTTTATGTACAGGACATTATATATATATATATCTATATATATACTATAGTACTCTGTACCTTCCTGTATGTAACATTCATGCTTTTGCTCAATGTTTCGGGTTTGAATGTTGATTCATGTTCAGAAACCAAGCAACAAGTGTGGTGTTAGGCACTCTGTTTTGCCCTGACTTTGCAATCTTACATCCTTTTGTCCTTTTCCTCTCAGTGGTTGGGTCTTCAGAATCAGATGTGAAAGTATATGACATAAACGTTGATATTATGAAAAAGCACCCCCAAATGTATAACATCTGTTAATAGCAGCAGGATCAGAACAAGTAAGAGCTATTTACCGTGAAATGCAAAGATTAACAATAAGAGAATTGCTATAACCTTTGTAAATAGTCCATTTAATTCTGTTGTCTGATATTTGAATTTTTTTTAAATAATAAGCAATTTTAAAAACATTTTCATATTTTTTGCTGGTATGGAAAAATATAATCTCTTTTAAGCCTTATATATTAACAATATTAATTTTAATACTTAATTATTTTGTCTTTATGGACAGCTCTGATGATCCACAAGCTCAGAAATACATCGCGGAAAATAAATGTTTAGTGAGTATAATACTATCATTACTTCCCTATTATACAAAGTAACTAGTAAGGTCATAATTTATAATATTGATTTGGAACTTTGCATTTTTATTAAAATTAATTCTTGTTTAAGACACTTATAATTTCTTTATAGGTCATTGAAAAAAATGGGAAATTACGATATGAAATAGATACTGGAGAAGAAACAAAATTTGTTAATCCAGAAGATGTTGCCAGACTGATATTTAGCAAAATGAAAGGTACTGAACAAAAAGAGAAGATCTTTTAAAAGTTCCTCTTAAAAAAAAGAGTTAGAGGTATTTTTTGATTTGGGGAAAATTGGAGTAAGCAGGTTAGCAGTAAGGAGATCTAAACTCTAGACCTGATTGGGCCTCTCCTTGCCTATGTGACCTTGGTTAAATGACTTACCTTCTCTGACTTCAGTTTCCCTAGGAGTAATTCAGATAGACTGGGCTAGGTTAGCATATTGAAAAATTCTATAAGTTGCCAAGCTTGGTGAATAGTGAGAATTATACCTCTCTCGGCAAGGCTGACATTGCACTCCCAACAGTCATTAGGCAAAGCTGAGTGACTTTCTGTGGAACAATTGGGGAAATTGTGAAGTAGATTATTTTAAATTTTACTTGAGCTCTGGAATTGTGTTTAAATTTGCAAGAAGGAAGACAGCCCTTTAATGTGTAGAACTAACATGCTATTATGTCTTCACATTGATGCATTAGAAATTCATTCTAAATTGGGAGATGGTAGAAACTTTGAAGCCTAGTTCCTGGTCCACAAATGATATACAGAACCACAAAAGGTAGTAGTAGTACATGATTTAAAAGACCAAGCAAAGAAAATCAGTAGGGGTGGGAGAAGGGGCAATCAAGTGAATTAGAAAATCTT
This sequence comes from Talpa europaea, assembly GCF_964194135.1. NCBI lineage: Eukaryota > Metazoa > Chordata > Mammalia > Eulipotyphla > Talpidae > Talpa > Talpa europaea. Next base: position 28,239,257 of record NC_140082.1, on the reverse strand, counting down.
GATAGTGAGAAAAACTTTGGCACAAATTAATAAACCTCAGAAAGTCATGAAATATTTTTGTATTATCAGAATTTATTTATTTATTTTTTATATATAGAAACAGCACATTCTGTCTTGGGCTCAGATGCAAATGATGTTGTTATTACTGTTCCATTTGATTTTGGGGAAAAGCAGAAAAATGCTCTTGGGTAAGTATAATATGGACTTTATCTATGCTTAGTTATAGGAAATACAAATTTCACAATATCACTATAGTAGAAGATCAAATTTTATCTAAAAATACCTTATACAATAAAATTATTTGTAAATACAATGTGTATATTTATATAGGTAGGTAGTATGCTAAAAAACGTGGTGTAATGATCATTAATATTTCCTATCTTTTATGAAATGCCAAAAGAACATAATAGTAGATGTAATTTCATAGCTTTTTTGATTGGAAATGTTTTTAATTATCAGGTAAAGTTTATATTTATGGATCAGTTTGTCCTAGTTTCATGTAATTAGCATTTATGTGGGAATTATATAAAAATACGGAATTTTAGAAAATATTTGCAATTATTTTTTCTTTCTCCTTAGACATAAACATCTAAACAGAAAGTTGCGTTTAGTTTTTACACACCACTAGGTAAATTTAATTGGTGAGCATGCATACTTTTGCATATAGAGTTTTCTATGGGACTTTGGGAAACATCTAAATTACTTCTGGGGTAGAGAGTTGCTTTATTTATTTGACTTTATAAAATGTCAAAGACTGATCCTATATGAAAGAAATTGGAAAAGTTTAAAGGTGTTACAGATTTCTGTTAATCTCTTTCTAAATTTGTAAGCATGGACTTTTTGAGAGCTTTCTTTTTCCTTATTCAATATAAACATGTTTTATTTTTGTAAAAAAAAAAAACTTATTATTTTAGACAGAAAATGATCTACTTCTATACTTATTTCCATTTCTGTGTTCTATTATCTTGCTTCTAAAGATCACTAACCTTCATGCTTTACTTGCAAAGTATTATGTGCTATTGATTAAAATCTTGAGCAGTGCATTTCTAAAAACACAGATTTGAACTTGTAATATTAAATTCATCAAAAGCAAATTGTCCACAGGGAAGCTGCCAGAGCTGCTGGGTTTAATGTTTTGCGGCTAATCCATGAACCATCTGCAGCTCTTCTGGCTTATGGAATTGGGCAAGACTCTCCCACTGGAAAAAGGTAAAAACCATGTTTGCAGCTTCAAGTTCTTCACTGCAGAAAAAAATTTAGATTATAGCAACTGTGTCAACAGGGATTGTTCTGTAATGCATTGATTCCAAGACTTTATGGATGAAAAGACATCAAAACTCTTACCTAGAGTTTTTAAATAGATGAGAAAGATGTCCTAGGAAATCAGAGAAAGGGCATAACAGAGGGAAGAGTGAACTTTTCTGGCCTTTGTTACCCAAATTTTTTTCTCTTTGGATAAAGACTTGAAATTTTTAAGTTCAGGGGCCTCCCCGGTGGTGCAGCGGTTGAGCGCTGGGTTGCGAAGCTGCCCGCGGCCTCTGTGGCGCTGGTTCGATCCCCGGCTGCTCCCCAGCCACCAGAGGAGGGTCCCACATGGTGCGCAGACCTCTCCTGCCGCCCGCTGCTCCCCTCAGCAGTGTACTTCGGTCCTTCTGCCTGCTCTGCTCCCCGCTCTGGCTCTGGTGAATTCTCTCACCCTCCCGCGCTTCTGACTGTACCCAGTGCATGTATAAACAAAAACAAACAACAAACCAGCAAACAAATAAATAAAGCATGCCTCTATAAAAAAAAAAAAAAAAAAAGAAATTTTTAAGTTCAACCAAGTTTTGTTTTTTTTTTTAAGTTCAGCCAAGTTTTAACTCAAATAAATACACTGTTAATTTTACTACCAATTCCAGTTATTAAACATGTTTAGAAATAGTGAGTACTTTTATATATATTTGTCTTGGTAGGAGATGGGGTAAAATCTAGCATGGAAATTTTAAGACTTCTTTTGTATGAAATAGTATGACAAACTCCTAATTTACTCACCAAATTTGCCTAATAGGCCTGGCGTATAGTGCAACTATGGGGGAAATTAATTGAGACCTGACATCATGCAACTTTAGAGAAATTAGTTCAGATATGTTAATTTTCCCTGATTATTTTACTTCTCATATTTCACAGAATCTAGGATATGTATATCACTGGGAAATTATTTTTAAACTAACTAGATAAATGTAGGATATCAGAAATTATGAACTTTGATACATGGGAAATTAACTTCCAGTTTGTGCAGAATGTGTTCTGTTTTTGCAGAATGTAACATTGCAATAATGACTTGAATAACATTAACACAAAATTTCTTTATTTTATTCTTTTATAATTTGGTGGGGATTTTTATTGATGTTGTTATGTTTATTTGTTTTTTGCATAGAAGAACTGGAGTGTAGGCCAGAGATGTAGGGAGTGAGAGGATTCACCAGAGACAGAGTGCGGAGCAGAACAGGTAGATTTACTGAAATGTACTGATAAAGGGAGCAGTGGTGAGACAGGAGAGGTCTACTGTGCCATATGCAAGTTAGTTCCCTGGCCAGGGATAGAACTCAGGCAGTAGCACTGATAGTGCTGAGACCACTAGGCCACCAGGGAGGTCTGCTTATAATTTGTTATAATTACAGTCTCTATTTTGAAAAATTAATGTTCTGAACTCCATTTACCTAGAAGAATACTAGAAAAATACAGTTTTACCAGCACAATGAAGCAAAAAAGAATTTTGACTTAGAAGATCTGAGTTCTAGATTTGATTTATCACTGAGTCTTGACTTGGTTATTTGTGTGAGAGATTTTCAGTTTTTTAATTTGTGATTTACAATGGTTAAAATAAGTGACTTCTAATGCCCAAGCAGGCTTTAAAATGTAATTCTTTCGGGCCTCCCCGGTGGCACAGCGGTTGAGCGCTGGGTTGCGAAGCTGCCTGCAGTCTCTGCAGCTCTGGTTCGATTCCCGGCTGCTCCCCGGCCACCAGAGGAGGGTCCCACATGGCGCGCAGACCTCTCCTGCTGCCCGCTGCTCCCCTCAGAAAGTACTTTGGTCTTTCTGCCTGCTCTGCTCCCGGCTCTGGCTCTGGTGAATTCTCTCACCCTCCCACGCTTCTGACTGTACCCAGTGCTTGTATGAATAAATAAATAAATCTTTAAAAAAAAAAAAAAAGAATATAATATACAAAAAAATAAATTAAATAAATTTTAAAAAATAAAATGTAATTCTTTCATAATTCATGCTCTCTTTCTTTTCAGCAATATTTTGGTGTTTAAACTTGGAGGAACATCCTTATCTATAAGTGTCATAGAGGTTAACAGTGGAATATATCGAGTTCTTTCAACAAATACTGATGACAACATTGGAGGTATACATTTCACAGAAACCTTAGCACAGTATCTAGCTTCTGAGTTTCAGAGGTGGGTATTAATGGGCTTGATGATATATCTTAATTGAATTTCTCTTCAAGTTTCTTTATTCCTGATTTATTTTAAATTGCTGTGCTTCAGAGGCTCGGAGGAGGATGTTTTTTCATTGAATTGCCTGTATTTGTCTATAGAATTAAAATGGCATGTCTAGGGGAAACAGAAGCCAAACAGTTGAGGGGAAACAGAAGCCAAATTGCCCAGCAATGTGCTTGGGTTTGTATTTAGTGTGAGGGGCCGCCAGAAATTGAACTGTGTGAATTTGAATCAGTGTTTTAATTCTTCATGTGCTATTCTTATGTCTAGATAAGGGACACACTGAGAACTCACTAACTTCTGAACTGTTTTTAATAGTTTAGATCTGATGGAGATTACATTGTGTTATAGTCACCTTCCAGTGACTTAATGTTTTATATAGTGTTCATTTAATTACTGATCTGCCTATCATGGGAATACTGTAGTATTGTGGAAATGATTCTAATCCTATTTGGGACATCAAAGTCAAATATATAAAGGTTATATTTTTGCACATTGCTACTCTAAAAAAATAAGGTAGCTTCAGGAGTATTTTTATCAATTTGATTAAACTGACTGGCTAAAAGTCTTGAAAAAGTATTTATTTGTTTAATAAATACCTATACTTTTTTGTTATAAAAGTGTTCCAACTCAAGGTGTAGAGCATTGTTCATTTTACTACAAGTCCAGTTATTAAACATCTTTAGAAACTGAGCTGTTGATCACTACTTAGAGTGAGTTTTAAAAATTAGCTATTTTGGCGATATTTTGTTCAATTTCTTTGGAGAAGCAATATTTTTTTTTAATGCTGGACAGAAATTTTATGCTATTAAGCAATGAGTGTGCTATGATTGCAAAAGGTGAGATGTGAACCTTGACCCCATTACATAAATCTTCAACCTTTTCTCACCTGCAAAAAGATGACAGCTACTCTGTTTTCTTCTGTGATTGTGGTTATAAAGTTCAGCAAGCAGCTCAAAATTTTAAGTATATTAGTTATTCATTTTTCTTAAGGAGATCCTTCTTTTAATTGCAGTGACTTCTAGGAAATTTTAGAGGGTTGAAAGACACATACTAAGATCTGGTATTAATGTTGATTCATGAGATTATTGTTATCCCAATAGGGATTATCCAGATTTCTTTTATAATAAATTCTAAATAACCTAGTAATTTTTAAATTTCAAAGACTTTATTTTTAATTTAGATCTTTCAAACATGATGTGAAAGGAAATGCCCGAGCCATGATGAAATTGATGAACAGTGCTGACATTGCAAAACATTCTTTGTCAACCTTAGGAAGTGCTAATTGTTTCCTTGATTCATTATATGAAGGTCAAGATTTTGACTGCAATGTGTCCAGGTAAAAACTAAAGTTCAAACTTTTTTTTTAACAATACCTAGTGCATTCATAGTTAGGTAGAATTCTTCCATTTTGGGTGTTTTGTTTGTTCCGTAGAGTTTTATTAGCTATCAGTCAGTAGGAGAGCTTTCCTATCTTTACTTCTGGGGTCCAATTTTTGCCACACTAAACTGTTCCCAAAACAATTATATCAGTTGTGATTGCTTGCCCTGTTATTTTACAACTATAAATAGCAGTGTGTGAAAAAAGCATCCTAGATCTTTTAAAGATAGGTAAGAGAAGATTTAAAGTTGGAATTTTTAAAATTTCTCTTACAGAATTGATCTTACCCATGTAGCCCCTTATTCTAATAACTTTTTTGCTCAGGTTTAGTGTGTATAAAATTGTTTTAAATACTTAGGTGGGGCATCCCTGGTGGCCAGGGGGTTAAGTTTCAGCACTATGAAGCTATGAGCGAGTTTGATCCCTAGCCAGGTATCTAACCCTCGTGGCGCAGCAGACCTCTCCTGTCTCGCCTGCTGCTCCCCTCAGCAGTGTATTTCAGTAGATCTGCCTGTTCTTCTCCCCACTCTGTCTCTGGTGAATCTTCTCTTCCCTGCACCTCTAGCATACACCCCAGCTCTTGTATGTATAAATAAACAAATCTTTAAAAATAAATAAATATTTAAGTCTTTTATGTAACCCAAAACATTGTTTATTAATGGACTTGCATCTTTACCCAGAAAGTCCAAAGGGAAAACATTACCATATCATTTTGTGTTACATACTGCTAGCAATAATAATAACTGCCATTAGCTAACATTATTTAAACTTCCCGACAACTCGTGACTTGGAAACAAAATGAAAATTTCCACCATTGTACTAACTGCACTATTTTCTGAACACTGACTCTTTAAAAAATTTTCTCTTCATCTGATCTTTGTAGTTTAACTTTATCTGTACTATCCATTAACATAGCCACTAGCCACTTGTGTCTATTTATATTTAAATTAATTAGAAGTAAATAATATTAAGAATTTGATTTCTCAGTGGCACTCATCAAAGTTCATGTCACTAGTACCTTACAGAAAGTTCTTTTGAGTAGCATAGCTCTAGAGAGATCAATCTATAAACCAGAAGCTTAAAAAGGTGTTGAATTGAAATCTCTTCCATGGACAGAGATTTTTAATATTGTTTCTATTTCCAGAATTCCTAACTTCGTGCTAAGTTTACCCACATACTCAGAATGTTTTGTTATTAATTAAAAAATAGAATTTATCAGTAAATAAATTATTTAATAATTTGTTACTAATAAGGAAATAATTTCTGATTTTTCATTAAGAAAATGTTGGCTCTATCACTAAGATTTCAGCTGTAAAGTTTGTTTCAATATCTAGAGATAATACAAATAAATTTAAAAATCAGTCCTCTGCATTCTGAAGTTCAGCATAAAATAGGGAGTACGTCTTTTATGAACATAGCTTTACTGAAATTATACCTGACTCAAATTTCTCAGGTAGCGCAAAAGAGCTCAACCATGTGCAACCTAGTCTCAGTCGATGAAAAAAATGAGAAATAATTTTAAAAACTCGTAAAAATTGGAAAACTTCCATTTGGATCAATGCATTTATTGTTGAGAATGCCATACTTTGTGTGTGTGTCTAGTTTTTTGATAGCTTTAAGTAGTCCACAGCAAGACTCCCCCACCTGAGTTTGATATTAAATGTCTTCAATACATTTGTAGATAAATAACTTAGGTATTCCCCTCCCCCCAGCCTTGTGGGTTTGTACTGCTGGGTATTAAATTTCCTGTTCTGGTTATAAACCTATTAAGAAAACTTGTCTCATTACGTTTTGACTTAGCTCTTTACATATACTAAGCCTTTTCTCTGTGTCTTTCTCTTCTCTGTGTATGTGTTTGTGTGTGTCTACAGAGCAAGATTCGAGCTTCTCTGTTCTCCGCTTTTTAATAAGTGCATAGATGCAATCAGAGAACTCTTAGTACAAAGTGGATTTTCAGCGGATGATATCAACAAGGTAATTAATACTTTCTATTTTTCTTAATTTAGGAGTGGTTTCACACTTGAAATTTAGGGAATAGAGCATTAGTACTGAAAGAATACTTACATGTGCTAGGCATTGTGCTAGGTGTTTGGGGATAAGGAGGTAGATTATGCAGAATAAGACATACAGTAAGTATAATGTAGCAAGGTAGTTGTAAGGAAGTGAATGAGTTTGGACACAGAGCTACTTGAATTGGAAGGCTCATGGTATTAGTTTGCTAGCCTAGGCAAGTCATTTAATTTCCTAAGGCTTACTTGTCTCTTCTTATTAGGAAGATGAGTAAGACTTACCTTCTAAGTATTATAACTTATTCTGTAGTATTGTTAAGTGGATTGGATGAAATATGTATGGCACAGTGAGTGACATATGTGACATAATGTAGTCATCAGTTACTGTAGTTTTCTTCCTTTATTAACTGGTCTCTAAGCCCTAACTTTTAGGTCTCATAAGTGAATCAGTTCTCAATTGCTTGAATTAAAGTTGAACACATCCTTAGGATTAAAAACTTTGTTAAATATTCACTCCAGATACTCCTAAACTATAGACACTTAAGAACTTAAAATGTGGAGTATCTCTTTAGTTTGTTGACTTAGCTACAATAACAATGGCCCATATCAAGGTGATTTTCTGCAGTAAACATTTTTCTCATCTTTGATACACGTTGGAAGTTGGGTGTAGGTCAACTGCTATGATTCTTTTCTACATGTTTCTCATTCAGAGAGCCGGGTTAGAGTAGTAGTTATATGGGAAATACAGTTCTCCTGGCAGAGGGAAAAGTGGGAGGGAACAGAACATGCTTCAGCTTGGATTTGGTATGCTTTAGACTACTCACATTTCATTTAGCCGAAGCTGAAGATTCGGGCCAGACCTGACAATGGGACATGGAAATCTACTCCTACAGAGAAGGGTTGCAAAGTCAGAACTAATGGAAATGGGCGGAGATGTATAATCCTCTTAAAGGGAAGAGGGAGGGAAAGCCGGCTTTATATGCATTAAAACACTTAATCCTCACTGTAGCACCAGAAGCTATATACTATTTCCATTTTCTGGTGAGGAAATTAAGAGATTTTGAAGAGGTTAAGTACTGTTTGAAGGCTGGCGTGTAGGTAAGGAAGCTAGGACTAGAACTCAGGCAGTCTGCCTTGGTAACCCACACTTTAATTCTCACGAGCCCATTGCCTTTTTCTAGAATTTGAAGTCTATTCTCAGTTTTTTTGTTTCCTATGGTCCTGTAGGGACTCATGAATGGAAGCCCCTTTGGCTATCAGTTAGGGGCCCATTCCTCAGGTGACAAGTTGGGGCACTAGATGTGGACAAGCTTATAAAGGAGTTTCATATGAATTTCTTCAGTGATAACAGATTAATTAAATGGTACCAGAAACTTAAGGTGCTGTTTTGTAAAATATCTTTTTTTCCTCAAGAAAATAGTTGTTCTTAATTGGTTCATTCATCATGAAGACAAGAGTCTCTTTTTTCACAAAGGGAGAATGAGATTATTTTGTCACAAACGTGCTATAATATTTATGTAGAACATTATAATGTATTAATTGAAATGAATATTTGTGGTTAAGACTTGTGTGTCATTTTATATGGTATGTATAACATAAAATAATGTTAAAATAGGCATTTTTTAGTTTACCATTTTCATGTGATAAAGATGGCCTAGCCTATTACATTGAATAATGAGGAACAAAAAATGAAAAATGGAAAATTAATTTTATTTTCTAGGTTGTCCTTTGTGGAGGGTCTTCTCGAATTCCAAGACTACAGCAACTGATAAAAGATCTTTTCCCAGCTGTTGAGCTTCTAAATTCCATTCCTCCTGATGAGGTTATCCCTATTGGTGCTGCTATAGAAGCAGGAATTCTTATTGGGAAAGAAAGCCTTTCAGTGGAAGACTCTCTTAAGATAGAGTGTTCAGCCAAAGATATATTAGTTAAGGTATGTTTAGCTTTACTTTTTCATGAAAGTGTAATAGGGTGGTCCCCAAGAAAGGGGAAGGCCCCTCTCCCTGCCCTGTAACATAAGTACTTCAAGTTTATTGTCATAAATTTTCAACATATCATGTTTTCATAATAAAATTTTGTATACTAGTAAAAATATTTAAATTTATAGTTTTACTCCTTTTTAAAAATGATTTATTTTATTTATTTAGGCATACAAGAACTGGGGTGTAGGCCAGAGGTGGGGGTGGGGTGAGAAGATTCACCAGAGACAGAATGGGGAGCACAACAGGCAAATCTGCTGAAATACACTGCTGAGACGAGCATCTGGCAAGACAGGAGAGGTCTGCTGTGCCATGTGGGTAGCTCCCTGGCCGGGGACAAAATCATGCTGCAGTGGCTGGTTATAGCTTGATATTGCTGAGACTTAACCCCTGTGCCACCAGGGAGGCCCTATAATTTTACTCTTTTTTAAAGAATATTTATACATACAAGAACTGGGGTGAAAGCCAGAGGTATGGGGGGTAAGAGGATTCACCAGAGAGAGTGGGGAGCAGAACAGGCAGAGGTACTGAAATTCACTGCTGAGGGGAGCAGTGGGTGAGTCAGGAGGTCTGCTGGGCCATGTGGGTTGCTCCCTGGTCAGAAGAGGATTGAACTTGGGCTGTAATAGCTGGCAGTATCTTGATAGAGCTGCCCTTAACCCCTGCGCCACCAGGGAGGCCCCTATAATTTTACTCTTAATGAATTTTTTATATTCCTGTGTTTAATACTTAGCTAACATGTTAATTTCTCAATACTATGTAATTTTAATCCTTAATTTCTAATACAGATAGGTATGTGTTTCAGGTTTTTTTTTTTAAATAAAGTGGTTGGTACTAAGAATCAGTTCTATTTTCTTCTCTTGGCTTTTGTATAGTTTTTAGATTATCAGCAAGGAATATATATTGCATTTATAATAGTGATTTAAAGTGATTTTTTTTTTTAATTATAAAGATAAGTGCATGTTATTTTCTTCCTTATTAGGGAGTGGATGAATCAGGAGCCAACAGTTTCACAGTACTATTTCCATCAGGGACTCCTTTGCCAGCTCGAAGACAACACACATTACAAGCCCCTGGAAGTATATCATCAGTATGCCTTGAACTCTATGAGTCTGAGGGGGAATACTCTGCAAAAGAGGAAAATAAATTTGCACAGGTAAATACATGAAATGAAACAATGTGTTAGTCACATGAAACTAGTTAGCTTGTTTTCTGAATTAGATTATCTTAATTTCAATAAAGATGTATATAGGGTATTTAATACATTTTTAGGAATGGATTACTTCTACTTACTCATTTTTGAAAGAGAGAATAAATAGGTGATTTTAATTTGAAAGAGCTGTAGGAAAATAGGAACAAAAGATAATTTGTCTTTATATTGTTTCTGTTTGTGCTTTTAACATTCTTCGTAATAAGGTAAGTGACAGGAGAAATTACAGAATTTTGTTTGTCAAATGCCAGGTGTACATACAGGCTCATGGTAGTAAAGACATTATTGTCTTAGTCGAGCTAAGATTTCTCCTCAGGTTGTTTTTCATTTGCAGACCAATATTCTTGCCATTATACCATTCTGCCTCTGCTTCAGAATAACTTTGCTTTTCCATAATGTCACATGCATATTTCACACTATGTGGTCCGCTGCATCCTTTAAAAAGAGTGAAGTGGAACCATTTTATTTGCATAGAAATATGCCCAAGAAATATACTTACTTTAAAAGGCATACACAGGACTATAGACCATTTTACAATATGATGTTATTTGTGTTTAAATAAAAAGAGAAAAGGGAGGAGAGTGGTGTTTGGGTTGATCTGTGTTTTTAGACATCCATGCATGGATACAGAAGAAATTACAAGTATTTGGGGTTTCTTTGTTTTGTTTTTTTTTTTAAGATTTATTTATTTATGCATACAAGAGCTGGGGTACAGGCCAGAGCTGCAGGGTGGTGAGAGGATTCACCAGAGACAGAGTAGGGAACAGAGCAGACAGACTGAATGAAACACACTGCTGAGGGGAGCAGCGGGCAGGGCAGGAGAGGTCTGCTTCGCCATGTGGGTTGCTCCCTGGCTGGCCAGGGATCGAACTCATGCTGCAGAGGCTGCGGATTGCTTCATAGTGCGGTGCTTAACCCCTTGCGCCACCAGGGAGGCCAAGAAATTACAAGTATTTGAACTGTATTCAGGAAATTTAGTGAGTAGGTAGGTAGGTTTGAGGATACCAAGAGGGGTTTTCTATTTTCTGACTCTTTATGCTTAATTTTTTTTAAAGATTCATTTATTTATGCATATAAGAGCAGGGGTATAGGCCAGAGGTGTGGGGGGGGGGGTGAGAGGATTCAGCAGAGACAGATTAGGGAACAGAACAGGCAGATCTACAGAAATACACTGCTGAGGGGAGCAGCGGGCAAGACAGGAGAAGTCTGCTGCACTATGTGGGTCACCTCCCTGGCTGCCTGGGGAATCAAACTCCTGCTGCAGTGACTGGTGATAGCTTGATAGTGCTGTCTTTAACAACCCTGCACCACCAGGGAGGCTCTATATGGAATTTTTTTATAAATAGCACAGGATATGAGCATAAATTACTTTTGTAAAAATAAAACAAATGTAGATAACATGAAAATATGTAGAATCTCTAGCATTATGTCTATTTTCTAATTCCAGCAAAAGAATAATGAAAATATATACATATATAATATATCTGGGCTCCACCTCACATTTAACATCTTGGAATCTACTGAGTTAACTTAGTTAAAATTTTTAAACACTCCTCAAGATGATTCAGTTAAAATTATTAAACACTCCTTTAAAAACTTTTTTTTTTTGGTAGAACTGGGGTGTAGGCCAGAGGTATGGGGTTGAGTGGATTCACCAGAGATAGAGTGGAAAGCAAAACAGGAGGATTTTACTGAAATACACTGCTAAGGGGAGCAGCTTTTGAGACAGGAGAGGTCTGCTGCGCCATGTGGGTTATCTCCCTGGCCTGGGATAGAACTCAGGCCATAGTGGTGATAGCAATGAGACAAATCCCTAGGCCACCAGGAGGCCTACACACTTTTTTATGCACCAGATTCTCATACTTGGGGTTAAATATATCAGTCTTACTGTTTCATTAGCTGAACATTTGTTACCTTTTTTCTTCACACACTATTCTGATACTGCAACTTCTATCATTGTACCCTAACTTACAGATGTCACAAGGAGGAGTTAGTCACAAAAGACTGAATTTAAAGAGGATCATTTGGAGATCCTATCAGTTCTAACCTTCTCATTTTGCATATGAGTAAATCATATGTTAGTATCTTGCCCGAGGTCGTAAAACTTAATATTGGCAAAATCTGAGTAATCAATTCCCACTTTGGTTTATTTGTATACCTTTCTTTAGAAAACCAGGGTATTTTGTAGTAAATTTGTTAATATCTCTTACTAAAAAATTGTAATTTTTGTTTTATAAGACTTTGTCCACATGTTTAAGTACACTTTACAAGTGTACTTAAAATACTTGTACTTATAAATATGTATAGAAGATTTAACAAAAATTTACATTTTACTGGTAATGACCTAATTACCTGAAAGAATAATCTTTATTTTCTGAGACAAATAGTACTTCATAGAAACAGTCATTTAAATCTAGGACATGACATTTAAGAACAAATATATTAGTTATTTTACATGCTTTCCTTCTAGAGAACACATTTTTGGTTAAGAATACCTTACTCCTCTTCTCTGAATTCCATTTAAATGATAGGAGAGGGTCTCCCCTGGTGGTGCAGGCAGTTGAGCTCAGCGCTGTGAAGCTGTCCGCAGCCTCTGCAATGCCGGTTTGATTCCCACATGGCGCGGCAGACTTCTCCTGTCTTGCCCACTGCTCCCCTTAGCAGTGTATTTCGGTCAGTCTGCCTGTTGTGAACCCACACTCTCTCTGGTGAATCCTCTCACCCTCCCACACAGGTGGCCTATACCCCGTTCTTGTATGCATGAATAAATAAACAAACAAACAAACAAATGGTAGGGGAATTGAAAACTGACACATTTAAATGGTTTAATTTTGTAATAGCAAGATTTAGCCTGCTGGAATATTTGATCAATTCATTAATATGTTAAAATAATGAATTTTTTTGTATTATTTTTGCATAAACAGGTTGTACTCCAGGATTTAGATAAAAAAGAAAATGGATTACGTGATATATTAGCTGTTCTTACTATGAAAAGGTAAAAAATTATATTACTTCTGATGTTAAGAAAACTCTTTGAGACTAAATTTTGTTGTTCCCTTATTGATTCTCCATCCATTTTCATTCTGGGAAAATTATTATAAACTCTTTAATTATTTTGGATGTAATAAACCTTGTAATACTAATCCATGCTAATTAGTGACATAATTTTTATCAGTTTCAAACATAATTTTCTGAGGTTTATGTAATATTATTTATCTAGCAAAGGAAAAAGTTTTTTTCTCTATTACAGAAATTTCTCTGGGAAATAAATTAGTAACTAAATCCAGGTATTACCAGATTTCCCTAACAATAGTTCATCCTTAGCACTGTGTTTTGCAAGTAAATCATTTCCAAATTAACATTATAAGCAACTCATTCCATCAGCCATACTTAGGCAGAATAAAGAATTCATTAGGGTGGGTTTGCCTTGACCTGGGCTTGAAAATGGCATGATGCATCTTGAACTTACATAAAGTCTTAATGGTAAGATCTATTTATCATCATTGGTTTTCAAGGAATACAACTTTTGCCTCAGTGGTGTAGAAGGAAACTTGTAGGTACCACTATCTAATCATAGCATCTGATACTAAGGAGACTGAAAAAAATGTTTATCTTAATAGTCTTCTTTGGAAAAGTTAAAACTATCTCTTGCCTATTCAGTCCTTAAATAATTTCTTAAGGACTTTCTGTTTTATAAAATGAGCTTATGAATTGTTACTTTTTGTTTGTTTAGGGATGGATCTTTACATGTGACATGCACAGATCAAGAGACTGGAAAATGTGAAGCTATCACTATTGAGGTGGCATCTTAGTGTTTTAGAGAAACCATGAATTTTTTAAAACCAGAATATCAACATTATTTGGTTTTGTTTATAAGTGATGTTTATATTAAAATACTTTTTGAATGAACTTTATAATCTGTGTTTCTATTAAGCTACAATACATTAGTAAGTGTTGGAACCTTTTTGTTTTTCATTCAAGATGAAATATTAGTAGGAAATATAAGAAATTTTTTTGTTATGAAGCAATTTAGAATTAACTCAAGTTGATTGAAGGACATTTTACTAGAAATTTGGCATTGTAAAAATTTGTTTCCATGACTTCTAATTTCAATAAATATTTTATTATTTTTTTTTAAATATTTATTTATACAAGCATTGGGGTACAGGCTAGAGGCACGGGAGGGTGAGAGAATTCACCAGGGACAGAGCAGGGACCAGGCAAAAGGACTGAAGTACACTGCTGAGGGGAGCAGCAGGCAAGACAGGAGAGGTCTGGCTTGGCCATGTGGGAATCTCCCTGGCAGGCCGGGAATAGAACCGGTGCTGCAGAGGCTGCAGCTTCACAGCACTATGCTCAACCCGCTGCCTCACCGGGGAGGCCTCAATAAGTATTTTATTCTTATTGAATAAGAGAACATTTTAAAGGTATTTGATATTAGATCTAAAAAATTGCAGAACCATATGAAAAGATGCCATATTTGCTTTAAAAAAGTAAACTCACAAATTCAGCAATGGTGTTTGTGTGTGTGATACACACATAGAAAAAGTGTCAAAAGCCAAAGTTAAAAAGCTGCTTTTTGTGAAAGGACATACTAGGGGAGGCACTTTCTTTTTATAATTTTGTTCAGTTTGAGTTTTTCCTCTAACAAACATGTTTCTTTTGCCATTAATTTTTTTTTTTAAATAAGAGATTGCTAGCCACATTCTGTTCATCAGAGAACATTCACTAGTTCATTGAAATGTTAATGAAAACACTTTTATCTCTTAAGTTCAAATAAAAACAACCCGCTGAAGACTAATCTGCCCATGTTGAGGGGAAAGTTGAAAAGTAAGCAGTGCACAACAGACTCTAGATTTTCCAAGGAGAGGATTTTCCATTCACTTCTCATTTTGGTTCCCAGCAGACCTAAGAAGACAAATGGTGATAGGTTTAAAAATTGCTTTTTTTCTCCTCCTGTTCACTCTTTGCATATGTGCTTTACTATTGTAGTTTGTTTAGGTAGCAATAGGTAGCAATATCCTATTTCTAAAGATAAGAAACCAAACTTTGAATTTTTTCATGTTTATTGTGCATCAACAGTTATTGAATAGAACCACAGAGAGAATTCAAACATGATCATAAGTCTACAAACCAGCAGCCTCAAAGGCATACCCATTTGCCTAAGTCTGAATACTTCACAGTTACCAAAGTTATAAAAGTTTTGAAATAAAATAAATACATGTATGACATTAATGTGTTTGGAATATATCAAATGAACTAGTTGAACTGCTAACACTAAATATGTCTAGTTATGCTTTGGAAAAGCCCTTTAGGGTTTTACTTTGTAGTTACTTTTAGCTTTTTATTAGCACCATGCTCTAACCAGCCACCCCTTTTAGCTTTTTAAACTAAATCAGATTGGTAAGCTATGGCCAATGTGACAGTTCTACCCCAACCCTGTTTTTGTAAATAAAGTTTTATTGGCTCCTAGCCATGGTCAATGATGTATGTATTGCTCGTGGCTGTTCTCAATTACGATGGCAGAATTAAGTAATTGCAACAGATACTGTGTGGCCTACAAAGCTTAAAATACTTGCTGCCTGACCCTTTCTTACAGAAAAACTTTGTCAACCTCTGAAATAGATTATTGAAACTTACAGATAAAAATACAAAAATTTATTCAAGAGTTTTCTTCCATATCCTTACAATAATTGGCTTACTGGACCATTTTCCCTACTTGATTACTAAGCACTGTAAGAGGAGCGATTCTCAGATTCAGTCACCATTATGTAGAGCCTCTAGAACAATACCTACACAATACATTATAATTTATGCAAGTTACATGGAAGAAAAAATAGCAATGTCATCTTTGTTTCCTATAGGACAATAGCCAGTGACTACATCTCTACCTTACTTTATAGTTTGTTTAGAAACATGGTAAACATAGTAAAAAAGAAAAACTGCTACTGCTGATTTTATCAGGTTTGCACAAGTTTTTTTCCCAAACATACCAAATTTTAAGTTGTTATTTTTTTTTAAGATTTATTTATTTATGCATACAAGAACTGGGGTGCTGGAGTGGGGGCGGGGGGTGAGAGGATTCACCAGACAGAGTGGGGAACAGAACAGGCAGACTGACTGAAATACATAGCAGGCAAGTCAGGAGAGGTCTGCTGCGCCATGTGGGTAGCTCCCTGGCCAGGGATTGAACTCGGGCTGCAGTGGCTGCGGACAGCAACATAGGTTGTGTCTTAACCCCTTGTGCCGCCAGGGAGGCCCCTAAGTTGTTATTGAATGTGCTCTGTTGCCTAATGAAATAAATGCCCATATTTTCTTGTGTCCTCAGTGACGAATGTTTTACTTCTGCATATGTAAAAAAAATTGTCAATTTCAAAATTTCTAGTTTCTAAAACAAATTTTCAAGGTGAAAGTAGTATATCCACTTTTCTGATTATAAAGTGGTACATGTTTATTATAAAATTGAAGTTAAAAAAGAAAATATGAATATCCTATGTTCTACCATCCAGAGTGTAATAATTGTTGATATATTTGGTGGACATCTTGATAATCTTTTCATGCACTTGCCAGTTATCTTAGCAGTGTTACATATGTATTTAAAAACTTGAGCACTTTACTGGCAAAAGATAATGTCAAATTATAATTTTGCTATTTACATATCTGACCTTGTCTAAAGGACAGTCAAGTACAAGAATAGGAAGAAATGCCTGTATATAATATGGTGAAAGTTTTTTGAGGCCACAACATATTTCATCAAAACCTGAAAACTTTTTTTTTTAAAGATTTATTTATTTATGCATATAAGAGCTGGGGTACAGGCCAGAGATGTGGAGGGTGAGAGGATTCACCAGAGACAGAGTGGGGAACAGAACAGGCAGATTGACCAAGGTGCACTGCTGAGGGGAGCAGTGGGTGAGTCAAGAGGTCTGCTGCGCCATGTGGGCAGCTCCCTGGCTGGCCAGGGATTGAACTCGTGCTGCAGATGCTGCGGATTGCTTCATAGTGCGGTACTTAACTCCTTGTGCCACCAGGGAGGCCCAAAACCTGAAAACTTTTATGTGTGTTTTTAAAAGAATTTTTTAAAAATAGTATCCAAATAAAACAAGTTCTGCAGGGAAAGGTCAGGATTTCTAAAATAAGAGCAATAACTTGCTGTTATTTTATGTATGTACCATATATATGTATATAACCTAAAAATGCTACTGTTTATTTTTTTAATTCATATTCTCATCTTTTAACTGTGATCTTACCACAACTCCATGACTAGTTGTAATAGGTAGATAGTAATATGACAGGTATTTCTGTGTTCTGGAAGTGGAAATGTATTCAGAGAAGTTAAATAATCTTTCCCAACTTCTCAGTAAATAAATGGTAAATTTTGAACTAATACTCAGATGCTTCTTTTTGGATAATTTGTCTTGATTGTTTACTAGTATAAAGCATGTAATAGGTATTTCATTTAAATTTTCATTTTCTGTTGTCCATCCTATTTTCACCCTTTTGAAGAAAATCAGTTATTTAAATGGAGAAGATACTTGATGAATCTGTAGAAAACATGTTTTCTGCGGTATTTATGAAAAAAAAATTGAGCGGTAGGGACATAATTCTGTGCTTTTCTCTTGAGGATACTGGATTGTGTGTGGCCTTTTAGATCCCTCTCCATTCATTTTTAGCCAGCATTTACTGAGACCCTCAAACTTTTTCAGCCTCAGGTCTCCTACACTCTTAAAAATTATCAAAAACCAAAAAGCTTTTGTGTATCCGTGTGTATATAACATATATGTGTATATATAGTTGTTTACCATATAAAACACAAAGCCAAAAAATTTTTAAATATTAATTTTAAAATAACAAACATTACATGTTAGCATAAGTAACATTTCTGTGAAAAGTAACTGTAAAAACAATGTTTAGTGTCAAGGGTGGAACTGATTTTTATTTTTCAAATCTTTTTAATGTCTGTGTTACAAAATACCACTCTTCTGCTATCTGCTGCTTCATTCAGTCTATTGCAATATCCAAACTGTGTAACCTCTAGAAAACTCCACTGTGTATTCAAGAGAAGAATGAAGAAGGCAGATAACACCTTTTTTTTTTTTTTAAATTTCTTTATTTATTTTATACAAGCACTGGGTACAGTCAGAAGCGTGGGAGGGTGAGAGAATTCACCAGAGCCAGAGCAGGGAGCAGAACAGGCAGAAGGACTGAAGTACACTGCTGAGGGGAGCAGCGGGCGGCAGGAGAGGTCTGCGTGCCATGTGGGACCCTCCTCCGGTGGTGGCCGGGGAGCAGCCAGGGATCGAACCAGCGCTGCAGAGGCTGCAGGCAGCTTCGCAACCCAGCGCTCAACCGCTGCGCCACCGGGGAGGTCCAAGGCAGATAATATCTTGGTATTGTTAAGAACTTCATGAAGAGTCACCAGGCCCCTATATCATATTCAGGGGAACTTCTGCTTTAGATAGTAGATACAGTGCCTAATGTTAGAGACAAGGCCTAATCTGTGTCCTAGAATGAATGGGATTCAAAACTAGAAAAAACAACTGTCTAATACTCATCCTGTAAGTTTTACTGAAAGTACTCAGGATCTGTAAAACATAACTACAAATTTTGAAGACTTTTTAAGGATATCAAAAGGAGAGGGCAAGACAACAAGTACCTTCTTTAAGTAGGGTAGCCAGGGGAGGCTTCTGAATAATGACATTTAAACTGACACTCAAGTGATAAGGTAGCCTTATGAAAAGATGGAGGAGCATGTCTTCTGAACTAGGAAGTAATTTAGAATTGTCTTAAATTATTTCCTTGCTTCGTTATACTCTCCACGAGGATATGGTCTTTTTCTTTCTTCTCCACTCTTATATTTCCAGCACTTCATACGGTGCCTGGCACTGGAGATGCACAAAGTCTTTTGAATGAGTTGAGAAAATGGTGAACAAGTTGAGAATGGTGAGCAATGGAGAGTGACAAAACAAGGCTACACAAAAAGCTTCATCAGCTATCAAAAGGTTTAATTCTAGGTGTATTGAGAAAGTTTAATAAAACAGAAGGAAGTGTTCACTTTGTTTTAGGTTACTTTTTTAGCTGTATGCAAAATGGATTGGAGGGGAGCAAAAGTGGAATTGGAGCAAGTTAGATTTTTCATGGCCTAAACTAAGACAATAGTAAAGATGGAGAAAAGAGGCAGAATCAAGTTATATTTTGCACATCGCATTGATAAAACTTGCTAATGGAATTAATTTAGAGAGAGGAGATGTGAATCAAAACGACACATAAGTTTTCTTACAGAGAACACATGAAGATGTGGTGGTGCCCTGCAGTGGAGGGGAACAGATCTGAAGGCAAAATTCAAGAATAATATACGAGGATGTTCAGTTTGAGAGGTTTGTGGGATACCTAAATGGCTATGTGAAGGAGGCAGTGTGGAATTCAGGGCAGAGATCAGAGCTGGAGACAAAGGTTAGGAATTTCAAGCACGAAGGTGCATTTAAATATGTGGGAATTGAGGCAGTCCTTTCAGGGAGAGGGCAAAGGAGGTATCCGGGAGCCAAACCCTGAGGAACCCAGACATTTCGGTTGAATAAAGGAAAGGGAGCTAAAAAGGAAAGTGGAACGTTGTTAATGTGGTAGAAGAAAAACCAAGAAAGAAGTTGAGTAAGGATTGATGCTTTGGGTGGGACAGAAGAGGTAGTGAATAGCCTTAGGGAGTGAGAGGGAGAGAAGCCCTGAGGAAGAGGTGAGACTCAATCCAAGTGTTAGAGGACGTGTAGGAATAATTCTAGCTAAAATAGGGGAGTGGAGGGCATTTTCTAGGCAGGGAAAAAAAAAAAAAAAACAGGATTGACCAAAGTCCTGGGAACTGGGAATAGTAGAGGAAGTTAAAACAGGAGGAAATGATTAGCAGTGAGGTTTGAAAAATGAACACGAAATGGTATCAAAAGGGGCATTCTGTGTGATAGGATTGGATGAGACCCTTTATTCCTTATTAAAATGCTCATAGAAAGTAGTTAAATATGTAAAGAGAAGTCAAAAGGGAAATCATGCCCCAGACATTTTATATTTAGTTATCTTCCTATACATTATTTCTTACACGGTTCAAACTATAGTTTGAGTTTTTGTTTTGCATGATGTATTCAACACTTCTCCCAAGATACGGAAAGCTTCATCAAAATCTGTTTAATGACTAGACAGTATTTCATAACGATCAAACAGTTGTGTTTATTGCCAATATTTCAAATTTTTACGTGATTCTTTGACGTGTTGGGGATTTTTTTTAATCCGAGGTAACAATTTACTACTCTGACATTTCTTTAGATTTTTTTAGGATAATCACCAAGGATGCGGTGTGAACAATGGATAGGGGGGCGGGGGGCAGGGGGAGGGAGGTGGGAGTGGAGATTAGTTGGGAACTCTTGGAGCTGTCGTGCTGCGGGAGCTGGGGGTTGAATGACATTTACCTAGAAGCTCCCAGCAGCAGAATCTCTGACCCATCAAATTCGAAGCTGCCTTTTAACAAGATCAGGTTGATACCTTTGCTCTTTCAAGTGTGCGAAGCTCTGAACTAGACCTGGGCTACGTATTCCAAGCTCCTGGGGAACCTTTGAAATGCCAATGCCGGCGGGGCACAGCTCGTAACAATTAAATCAATCCCCGCGAGTGGAACCCAATAAAATCTCTATGTGATTGAACGTTGGACTAATTTTGAGAACTGGTCTGGGGAGACGCTGTTAGGAAACAACGGTTGGTGGGACTTAGGTGGCTGAGGAACAGGCAAGAAAGTAAACGTACTCTGCATCATAAAGCCCCGCCGTACGCTCTGAATTTCGTACAACGAACAAAGCGCCCATATAAAAGGACTGAAAAGCGTGGGCAGGCCCGATAACCGCACTGCCGAGTCAGGCGCGACCGAGCTTAGCGGGGCTGGGGGCCGCCACCGGCGCGTCACACCCTGAGCCGGCCTCCCGCCCCGACCCCACCCGTGGAGTCCGTCGCGCAGGGACGCGACGTAGGGCGCACGCGCACTCGCCGCCGCGGCCGGGGTCAGCCTCCTGTGACGTCAAGACGCCTCGCGGATTCCAGCCCTGGCCCCGGACGACGGCGCGGCCGGCAGGGGCGGGGCGTCGGGCCAGCTGAGCTATCCGGTCTGACCGCGCCAGTTTGAATGAAAGCGCCTCAAGATGGCGGCAACGGGGGCCGAGGAGCGAGGAGGTGCGGGATGGAGAGCGGCGCGCCTCGCTGTGCCTGCGGGCAAACCCCCGAGGCCCGGGAAGCGGGGCCGGGCCGCTCCGGTCGGCCTGAGCGCGACGCGGCGACTCGCCGCCTCCCGCCTCGCTGACACCCCGGCCCCCAAGTGCGCGCCGCGGGCTTCCCCCTTCCTCCGGCCCCTGACCCTGCTCGCCGCTCGGCCCGTGAGGTCCGCGCAGTCGGCGGCGCCCGGCACCCGCGGGGCCCGGCCCGTGCGCCCGACGGCGCTGGCGTCGACTCCTTTTCCCCGCGTCGAGGTTCTGCGGGTTCCGTGGCCCGACCCCCGCTGCCCGTTGGACCCGAGGCCCCACCCCGCCTGGTCGCCGAGTGGAGATATTCGGGCGGCCGCAGCGGCTCCGGGTAATCCTCTGGGGGGCTCCGGGGCTTCTGGGCACGTTTGTGGCGTGACTCCTTTGTGGTGATCTGAGCGGTACGTGTGTGCTCGGGCTGTCTTTTCAGCTGGGAAGAGGGACGTGCTTGCTAGTATAAAGGTGACCTCAGTATCGGGGGGGAAAAGAAATTGGGGCTAACGTAGGAACGCTGAGAAAGAAAGTGAGGAGACCCTAAATTCGGACGCACCAGGAGGTTAAGATCCTCGTTGGAGAAAGATCCCAGTAAGTGGGTATTTGAGGACGCAGTCTATGGCTTTGGTTAATTTTTATACCCCACCCCACCCCCAAGAACTTGCGTGTTGCATGGATATCAAAGAATTAGGTACTGAATTAGGGGGGTGTGCGTGGGCGCACTCTGAAATAGTGGAACTTTCAATGCATTCTAGAATTTAAAGGTGTTTCAAGCATTCCTTCTCATCACAGAGATTATGAAGTCATTATTCCTCACCTTTTCTTCCACGAGGGGTTACCGTGTGTTAATGAAAGTTTTTTTGTGCCAGTAATGAAATGTTTAATCTTGCCCATGATTTTTTTTTTCTAGGTTATTATAGACAATTGGAACTGTTATCAAGGCTTTGCAGTTTATGTTGCAATTTTATTCTCATTCTCAAAAATAGCATTTCCATCGAGGATTGTGTCTTAAATCATCACATTAGGTCAACTAGATAAAAATGTTATTACCAGCAAATACACCTTAAGTAGATGTTGGAGAGGAGCCTCTTATGCACGTGATCAGCATAATGAGCTTAATACAAAACATCCTTAAGTTTTTAAATGAAAGGACTTAAGAGATCATTTCTGTTCTACCACCCTCCTATCCCCAAATCTTCAAAGCAAGCAACTTCTCCCCACCCCAATTTTTTTTGGAGGGGGTGAAAAAAACCTTTCACTTTATGTAGTTTTCACTTTGTAGGACGTAGGGTAGGGTGGAAATCACACTTCAGAGTTTTTGACAATGAAATCCCTGAGTTGTGAGGGTGAGGAAATGATGTTACAGCTGTGTTCTCTCTTTGGCAATAACCTCAAAACACAAAGATTAACACAACTACCTTGGAGAGCTACCAAGAAAAAGGATTTTACCAATAGATTTTGTTTGGTAATCTCATGTACTTCAAACCTCGCCTTTTTTTTTTCCCTCAGTGAATCTGAAACCCAAAAAGATGGAAAACTCACTAAAGTTTTATACTAAGGGGCCTGGGAAAGACTGAGAGGGGTCTTGATCATCTTTTCTAGTGCTTACCGTAATAACACTAGGCATTAAACTAAGTTTACTACTTATCTATATCATATAACACAGTTTATGTTCACTTATTTTTACTATTTATAGAAATTTGAGGGTAAAATCTTCAGCTAGTTACTGGCTTCTATAAGGTTGGTTGTGAGTTTGATTTTCTTTAAACTGGTATAGGATTATGTAAGTTGAATATTCTGTTTTTGTGATTCCTGGCTTTAAATACTCATTTAAATATTAAATACTCATGAAATGAGTATTAAGAAAATCAATATATTCTTGATAGTGATATCAGTATGTTCTTGAATATCATAACTCTTGGGTTTATTCATCTTATTAACATTGCAGCATGGACAAAATAAGTGGTGTTAAAATTTCATGCAATATTTCAAAGTGGGAAAAGTAGGACATAGCATGTATGAGTATGTAACTGTAGTACTATATTTCAATTGGACTTCAGTTCTTAGCCTCCAACTAAGAGAAAGAGGAAAAGTTAGTTTTTAACAAATTATATTAAGTTATTTTAAAGTACATTTGATATATTTCTAATATGTTCCAGAGACCTGTTTTATTAAAAATAGTAATTATATTCTGTGTAAGAATATAATGGATAAGTCAAAACCATTACTTCTTTTGATCTTTGCATCTATATGTAATCTTAAGAAAGCTTATGATAGGAAACATTTTATTCAAGTGGCTTAATAGAAATTGACATCAGTTAAACATAGTAAGATAGAGACCCAAGATAAAACCCAAGACCAGTTTACCAAAATGGTTCTTTAATCTTACCTTTTACATTAAAGCACATAAATGATTTTTTGTCTATGAATTTTCAGTCATGTAAAATTGCCAGTTGAAGGGTGGGGACATAGAGGTCTTAAGTTTTTCTTTTTTTGTTTTAACTAATTAGCTATTTCATTAGTAAAGAATTTTATTTTCTTATTGTAGCTTGGTGTGTGCCTTGCCTAGTTTCACTTGATACTCTTCAGGAATTATGTAGAAAAGAAAAACTCACATGTAAGTCGATTGGAATCACCACAAGGAATCTAAACAATTATGAGGTGGAATACTTGTGTGACTACAAGGTAGTAAAGGTAAGGCAAATATCTAGCCCCTTAAAAAGAGACCTAATCACACTTTAACTCAGTATTTCATATTTCTGTGATTTAGTAAGAACCTTAAAAGTAAGCAAAACTCTATTTAAAATTCTAAGCCTTAATAAATTTTTATGCCCTGTTAACTGTATTTCCAAATAACATGAGAGGATTTTGAAGCATAAAATGTTCTTGCATTAGAATATTTTTAAGTGCTTATATCATTCTACATCCAACTCTTGATTATCTCCATGTGGTTACCAAATGTTTTATCTCAAATTGGCTTCTCCTATTTTTCACTTTGTTCCTGAGTCATATTTCCCCACTATAAGTTGAAATGAACTTAGAAATCCAAATCAATGTTAGTGTTACCGAATCTCTTCAAAAAGCATCACAATTTGATTTCCTGCCATCATGTCCAACTCCAGTAGCCAGTGAGGTTCTGTGGCATAAAGAATGGCCTGGAGTTTAAAGTCATTTCTATTTCTATAGTCTTTTTTTAGAACCTTGTGACTTCAGCAAAGTGCTTTAATTTCTCTTGGCCTCACTTCATTCTAGTCCTCTTAAAAATGACAGATGTTCTAAGAAGCCTTTTTGATCTAAACCTTAAAATAATTATTATTTTTTTTTAGTAACATATCCCTTTCCAGGAATTCAGTTTCAGTTGAGCTTGTCTTTATTCTCACACTGCTCAGTTCTACTTGACAGACTTTTTATCTTTCGCTTTCTTTTCCTATTCTTAACAACAGTTTTCCCAACTTTTTATTATTTTTTTAGGACTTACTCTATCCACAACCCTCTGGTATTCAAGTAAAGACCTCTTTTTCTACTGCTTAAGTGGAAAATAGTATGACTTTTCAACTTACCTGTATCTTGCTCATTGCCATTTTTCTTTTTTCCTTCCTAACCATCCCATTTAGGTCTTAGCTTAATCTGTGATCTCTCTCTTGAATGTCTTTTTTCTACTAATTTATCTCAATCAGTAATCCTGTTCACATCTTCCTTAACCTTCAAAAATTGTTTGACCTTGCCTCTCCTATCAAGCGTTTTCTTTTCCTTCCAATTAATTTCCCATTTAACTTTTTTTTTTAAGATTTATTTATTTATATAAGAACCGGGTACAGGCCAGATGTGCGGAAAAGTGAAAGGATTCACCAGAGACAGAGCGGGGAACAGAATAGGCAGACTGATGAAATACACTGCAGAGGGGAAGAGCAGGCGAGACAGGAGAGGTCTGCCTCGCCTTCCCGTTTAACTTTATGAAGACAGCTTTATTGAGCTATAAGTCATACACCATATAATTCACCAACTTAAAGTATACCATTGAAAGCTTTTAGTATACTCTCGGAATTGGGGAACCATCACCACAATCAATATTCGAACATCTTTATTATTGCAGAAAGAAACTCCACACCCCTTAGCTATTAGCCCCCGAACCTCCCCAGTCACCTCTCTACCCAGCCCTCAGCAACTACTAATCTGTTTTCTTTACAGATTCTCCTATCTAGACATTTTGTATAATGGAATCATACAATATGCAGTCCTTTATTTCATTTAGCCTAATGTTATCAAGTATTCATGTAGCATATATCAATTATTCATTCCTTTTTATTGCCAAATACTCCATTGTATGGATTTATTACATTTAATTTATTAGGTCATGATCACTTGGTAGACATTTGGGTAGTTTCTATATGGGAGCTACTATCAAAAATACTGCTGTGAGCACTCGTATAAGTTTTTGTGTGGCTAAATTTTCATTGCTCTTGAATGCTAAACCTCAAAGTTGAATTGCTGGGTCATATGGTAGTTCTATGTTTGACCATTTGAGAAACTGTCAGACTGTTCAACACAGCTGCACTGTTTTACATCCACACCAGCAGTACATGAAGCCTTCAGTTGATCCACATCCTTACCACAAAACCAGTTATTATCTCACTTTGAGTAATTCCATTCTGTGGAATATGGAGTGATGCTACATTGTGGTTTTTTTTTTATTTTATTTTATTTTTTATTTTTATTTATTTATTTTTTTAATAATAAATTTTATTTTTATATTCCCCCATACAACTGCACATGCCCCATTCTGACCCCAATCCCTCCCCTCCCGGCCCCCACCCCCCAATAAGTGTCTCTGCTTCATAGTTTTTTGCTGATTTTGATTTTCACTTTCTTATAGTTATTCATTTTCCTGGTCCCTTATTTAAGTTTTCTAGATTCCTGCTATGAGTGAGAACATCCGGTATTTTTCTTTTTCTTTTTGGCTTATTTCGCTGAGCATGATCCCTTCCAGCGCCATCCATGTTGCTGCAAATTGCATGTGTTTATCTTTTTTGAATGCTGAGTAATATTCCATGGTATATATGTACCACATCTTCTTGATCCAGTCATCTATTTTTGGGCATTTGGGCTGTTTCCAAAGCTTAGCTATTGTAAATAGTGCTGCTATAAACATAGGGGTGCAGGTGTTCTTTGGAATTGATGTTTCTGTGTCCTTTGGGTAAATACCTAGGAGTGGAATTGCTGGATCATATGGAAGCTCTATGTTTAGTAGGTCCAGAAATCTCCACACAGCTCTCCATAGTGGTTGGACCAGTTTGCATTCCCACCAACAGTGCAGGAGAGTTCCTTTTTCTCCACAACCTCGCCAACATTTGTTGTTGCTAGTTTTTTTAATATGTGCCATTCTCACTGGTGTAAGATGGTATCTCATGGTAGTTTTGATTTGCATTTCCCTGATTACAAGTGATGTTGAACATTTTTTCATATGTCTGTTGGCCATTTGCATTTCCTCTTCAGAGAAGTTTCTCTTTAGCTCTTCTGCCCATTTTTTGACTGGGTTATTTTCTTTGTTGTTGTTGAGTCTCATCAGCTCTTTGCAGATTTTTGTGATCAGTCCTTTATCATTAGTGTTGTGTGCAAAAATGTTCTCCCAGTTGGTGGGGTTTCTCTTTGTTTTTGTTATTGTCTCTTTTGCTGTGCAGAAGCTCTTTAATTTGATGTAGTCCCAGCTGTTTATCTTTGCCTTCACTATCACTGCTTTGGGTGATGTGTCTGTAAAGATGTCTTTGATATGCAAATCACGTAGTGTTTCACCTATATTTCCTTCTATGTATTTTATGGTTTCAGGTCTTATGTCTAGTTCTTTAATCCATTTTGAGTTGATTTTTGTGTATGGTGTGAGGTAGTGGTCAAGCTTCATTCTTTTGCATGTAGCGACCCAGTTTTCCCAGCACCATTTATTGAACAAACTTTCTTTGCTCCATTGCATAGTCTTTGCTCCTTTGTCAAAGATTAGTTGACCATAAATCTGTGGGTTTATTTCTGGATTTTCTATTCGATTCCATTGGTCTGTATGTCTGTTCTTGTTCCAATACCATGCAGTTTTGATGATTATGGCTTTGTAGTATAGTTTGAAGTCTGGGCGTGTGATGCCTCCATTTCCTTCTTTTTTTTTCAGTAGAGCTTTGGCTATTCGGGGTTTTTGGTGATTCCATATGAATTTCATCAATAATTGTTCTATTTCTTTGAAGAATGACATTGAAATTTTGATTGGAATAGCATTGAATCGGTATATTGCTTTTGGTAGGATGGCCATTTTTATAATGTTTATTCTTCCAATCCATGAGCAGGGGATGTCTTTCCATTTCTTTGTGTCTTCTTCTATTTCTTTTAACAGTGTTTTATAATTTTCTTTGTATAGGTCCTTTACCTCTTTTGTTAGATTTATTCCCAAATATTTGATTTTTTTTGTTTCAATAATAAAAGGGATGGTTTTTTTTATTTCTTCTTCTTCAGATTTATTGTTTGTGTATAGGAAGGCTACTGACTTTTGCGTGCTGATTTTGTATACTGCCACTTTACTGAATTGATTGATAAGTTGAATTAGTTTTTCTGTGGAGGTTTTGGGGTTCTCTATGTATATTATCATATCATCTGCAAATAGTGATAGTTTGACTTCTTCTTTTCCTATTTGGATTCCTTGGATGTCTTTCTCTTGTCTTATTGCTCTGGCTAGGACTTCCAGTATTATATTGAAAAGCAGTGGTGAGAGTGGACATCCTTGTCTTGTTCCAGATCTTAATGGAATTGCTTTCAGCTTTTCACCATTGAGAATGATACTGGCTGTTGGCTTGTCATAGATGGCCTTTATGATGTTGAGGTATGTTCCTTGTATCCCAAGAATTTCAAGGGCTTTTATCATGAATGGATGTTGCACTTTGTCGAAAGCTTTCTCAGCATCTATTGATATTATCATATGGTTTTTATATTTCTTTTTGTTGATGTGTTGGATAACGTTGATTGATTTTCGGATGTTAAACCATCCTTGTGTCCCTGGAATGAATCCTACTTGGTCGTGGTGAATTATCTTATGGATACATTGTTGGATTCTGATAGCTAAAATTTTATTGAGGATTTTTGCATCAGTGTTCATTAGGGAGATTGGCCTGTAGTTTTCCTTTTTTGTGTTGTCCTTATTCGGTTTTGGTATTAGTGTAATGTTGGCTTCATAGAACGTGTTTGGTATTATCCCTTCCTTCTCAATTTTTTGGAAGAGTTTGTGAAGGATAGGCACTAATTCATCTCTGAATCTTTGGTAGAATTCATTTGTAAATCCATCAGGTCCTGGGCTTTTGTTTTTGGGAAGGTTTTTGATTACCATTTCAATTTCGCTGCTTGTAATTGGTCTGTTTAGGTGTTCTATTTCTTCTTTATCTAGCTTTGGGTGATTGTAGAGTTGTAGGAATTTGTCCATCTCCTCTAGATTGTTGAACTTGTTTCCATATAACTGTTCATAGTAGTTACTGATTATTCTTTTGATTTCTGCTGTGTCCGTTGTGATTTCTCCTCTTTCATTTATGATCCTGTTTATTTGTGCTTTCTCCCTTTTTTCCTTTGTGAGCCTGGCTAGGGGTTTGTCTATTTTATTGATTTTTTTCAAAGAACCAGCTCTTGGTTTCATTGATCTTTTGGATTGTTTTTTTAGTTTCAATTTCATTTATTTCTGCTTTGGTTTTTATTATTTCTTTTCTTCTACTGGTTTTGGGGTTTTTTTTGTTCTTTTTCTAGATCTCTGAGCTTCGAGATTAGGTTGTTTCTTTGAGTTCTTTCTTGTTTTTTGATGTGAGCTTCTATTGCTATATATTTTCCTCTTATTACTGCTTTTGCTGCATCCCATACATTTAGGATATTAGTGTCCTCCTTGTCATTCAATTCAAAGAATTTTTTAATTTCTTCTTTGATCTCCTCGTTAGTCCAGTGGTCTTCCAGTAGTGTGGTTTTTAATCTCCATGAGGTAGGATAGTTCCTTGCCTTCTTTTTATGGTTTATTTCTAGTTTGATGCCTTCATGGTCAGAAAAAATGGTTGGTATGATTTCAATCTTGGTGTATCTGTTGATGTTTGTCTTGTGCCCCAGTATGTGATCGATCCTGGAGAATGATCCATGTGCGCTTGAGAAAAATGTGTACTCCGTTTTTTTTGGGTTTAGTGTTCTATAGATGTCTGTTAAGCCCAAATGCTCTAGGTCCTTATTTAGAGCTTTAGTTTCTTTACTTATTTTTTGTCTTGTTGATCTATCCATTGTTGATAGTGGTGTGTTGAAGTCTCCCACTACGTATGTGTTTTCTCTGATGTCTGTTTTCAGAGAGGACAACAGTTGTCTGATATATTTTGGTGCTCCTTCGTTTGGTGAGTATATGTTAATGAGTGTTATTTCTTCTTGAAGTATTGTCCCCTTGATCATAATGTAGTGACCATTGGGGTCTCTTTTTATTTTTTTGAGTTTGAAGTCTGTTTTATCTGATATAAGTATAGCTGTTCCTGCTTTCTTTTTTGGTCCATTTGCTTGTAGGATTGTTTTCCATCCTTTAACTTTGAGCCTATTTTTATCTTTTGTAGCTAAATGTGTTTCCTGGAGACAGCAAAAGGTTGGGTTTTGTTTCTTAATCCAGGCTACAACTCTGTGTCTTTTTATTGAAGAGTTTAGTCCATTTACATTTAGAGTTAATATTGATATGTTAGCATCTGTATTTGCCATTGTGTTTGTCTTTCCTTTGATTTTATTTATTTATTCTTTTAATAACTTTTTTTTTTTTTTTTTTTTTTTTTTTTGGTCTTCTTTCGTTGTTATTCATCCCTCTGAGGTTCTGGCTTTAGGATTCCTTGTAGTATTTTTTGGAGTGGGGGTTTAGTCGTAATGAAATTCCGGAGTTTCTCTTTGTCTGGGAAGGTCCATATTCTTTCTTCAAAGAGGAAGGAGAGCTTTGCGGGATAGAGTATTCTTGGTTGGCATCTGTTTTCTTGGAGTCTGTTGACTATGTCCCTCCACTCTCTCCTTGCCCGTAGTGTTTCTTCAGAGAAGTCTGATGTCAGCCTGATTGGTTTTCCTTTGAATGTTATCTGTTTCTTCCCTCTTGTCAGCTTCATTATTTTTTCCTTGTCCTGGATTCTTGGGAGCTTTACTATTATGTGTCTTGCTGTGTTTTTCCTTTCGTCGTGGAAGTTTGGTGTTCTTCTTGCTTCTTGTATATCAATTTTCAGCTCCTTCTTCGCATTTGGGAAGTTCTCTTCAGTTATCTCCTGGAATATTTTTTCTGTTCCTACATCTCTCTCCTCTCCTCTGGAATTCCTATAACTCTTATATTTCCTTTCCTCATGGAGTCAGATAGTTCCCGAAGTCTTTCTTCGTTCTTTTTCCTTCGTACTTCTCTTTCCTTTTCTGTTTTGGTTCTTTTTATTTCTGTGTCTTCAAGAGTACTTATTCGTTCTTCCATTTCATCTATTCTGCGCTCATTGCTTTTCCCAGAGTTCTTTAGTTCCTCCATTAATTCTTTGATCTCTTGCATTTCTTTTACTTCCCTCTTTAGGGACTCAATTTCATTCTTCTGACCATTGTTTTCCCTCTTTAGGGACTCAATTTCATTCTTCTGACCATTGTTTTCCCTCTTTAGGGACTCAATTTCCTTCTTATGATCATTGTTTTCCTTTATGACTTCTGTCACTTTTTTAATCAGGGCAATTTTAAATTCTCTTTCTGAAGGCTCAGAAGTTCTTCCAAGTTACTGTCGTTGCAATCTGGAGGGTGGTTTTCTTTTTGTGGTGTGCTTCTTTCCTGAGGCGTTGCTAGGTTGCGTGTGGTTTTTCTACTCCCTACTGTCTGTTTTCTAATTTGTCATATGCATTGGGACACTGTGTTGCTCGGACTGGCCGTCATCTTGGGTGAGCTTCTCCGCTCCCCTCTGGCTCCTCCAGGAACCATCTCTGGCTTCTGGGGGAGCTTTCTGTTGGTTTTAGGCAGTCTTTACTGAAGAAATGTCCCTGTTCTAAACTGGCGAAGCGGGACGCAGTCCCTGCGCATCCGGTCTCAGGCACTCTCTTCTGCGTGCCCGGTCTGCCCCGGACGTAGGTGCCTGCTCCCTCTTTGGGCTCAGACTGCTGGTTGGAAGGGGCCTGGCGTGGGCTAACTTCCCAGCTGGCCACTGGGTCCTCCAGAAGCCTTCTGCCCTTTTCAGGAAGTCTTAAGAAATTTCCCTGTTCTATGGGGTGTTAGTGACTTTTTTTCTGGTCGCTAGGTGGCGCCAGAGATCTCTCCTATTGTCCTTGGGGGGCTATTTTTCAACCCCCCCCACCCCCGTGGGACAGGGAACAGAGAGCGAGAATGGTAGGGTAAACCTCAACGGCTTTGGGGTGCTGTGTCTGCCTTGTACCCCACCGTCGTGGAGAACCCACGCCCAGAATTTCGTGCCCCGGGTCTCAGTTCAAAGCCCTCAGGTCCAGGACTCGGGCTGTAGCCCAGTTCAGTGGCGCGGGAAGGGCGCCTTTTGCACCCCGCTCCCGTGCCTGGGCGCCTGGTTCGTGCTTACTCAGGGAGGGACCTTCACCTCAGTGAGGACCTCCACGCGTCTCCCCGCAAGCCTAGGTCGCAGGCGCGGGGACCTGGGCAGCGCAATCCTGGTCCGCGTTTGCTTTTCAAGGGCGCCAAGCGCGCCGCTTTTCTGCGCTTTTCCGCGCAAGCTTACCGGCAGCCCGGGCTGTGTGCGCGTCTCCCGGGGTCTTTGTTCTTCTCTAATGGTGCCCGGAGCCGTTCGCTCACCGCCGCGGCGAATCCTGCAGGGTTCGCCTCAGCTCCCGTTCACGGGGTGTGGTGGCTGCAATAGTTCCTTTCCACTCACAGTCCCGCTTGCTGCGTCGTTTGTTCTTGTTGGTCGTTTTAGTGTGTTGTTTTCCTCCTCTCTGCCGGTGGGAGAGTGCCGACTCTGTGGGCGGGGGAGGGGAGCAGGGTTCTGCGCTTTCTTTCCTTCTAGTCCTCTTTTATGGCCACTTTCTTCTTCGGGCAGTTTGCTGGCGTCACCCGTTTATCTTCCGTGTCCCAGTTCTCACTGGGACCTGCCGCTTTTCCTCCCTATTAACTTTTTTTTAATGGGAGATCTTACTTGCAGCATCTCCTCGCAGCCATGTTGCTCCGCCCCTCTACATTGTGGTTTTGATTTGCATTTCTCTAATGGCTAATTATGCTGAGCATCTTATTATGTGCTTATTGGCCTTTTGTGTATCTTCTTTGGAGAGCTGTCCAGATTCTTTGCCCATTTTTTAAAATTGGGTGTGTATTATTGAGTCACAATGTTTCTTTAAATGTTACAAAATGTTACACAATTTGCAAAAATTTCTTCCTGTGGTTTGTCTTATCAGTAACTTCTCATAACTTTTTAACTCACTTTTTATTTCTACTCCATCATGGCCTTCTAATTATTGGATTTGAAGAGTTCATATCTTACTCCACTTTTTTACTGTATCTATCATTGTTGGCTACCATGTCTTCATTGAAACAAATCTATATAGAGTCCTGCCTTGGTTCAAAGTCTGGCTCTACCTTAGTCATGTTACCCTCAAAAAGTTACTTAGCCTCTTTGTCCTTCAGTTTCTTCATCTATGAAATGAGGCTAGGTAAAGTACCTAACTCAAGGGTTATTATTAACATTAAATGAATTGATAGAGATGAAATGCCTACAACAGAGACTGAGCTGTAACGATAATGCTATATGAGTTTACCCTCTGTATTGTTTCCTCTGTTTCCACTTTCATCCACCAGTTTTTCTTACTGTTTTGTTTTTCCTGAATTTCCTTTATTCTCTTATCTGTCTTTCCTCAAAAATGTAGATAAATTCCAAGGTCTGTCTTTGATCCTCTAATATCTCAACTTGGAGTTGCTGTACGTAGTACTGCTTTCCCAATGATTTCTACTTTAATCTCTTTGGTTCCTAACACCCAGATCTTTGTAAGGTATTGTCCTCTTTCTGGGCTTCACTTTTAACTGAATACTGTACAGGTATTCAACATATTCAAAATTGTACCCATTTTCCTCCCTCTAATCTGCATCCTGCTGTAGTGATCCCTGTCTAGGTTAACAGAATCATAATACTTCTAATTACCTGACTTTATCGTTTCATAAATCTTTAATTCTTCCTTTCTGCCTTCTGAATCTAATAAGTCATTAGAATCTTAGCTCTCCTTTTCTATGTGTTCTCTTCTTCATTCCTATTATACTTACACAGAATTACCTACCTAGGTTCTGTACTACAACAAAGGAGCTACCAAGATTCTTTCTCCTAGAGAATTTCAGTGTTATATTTTGGTTTGGATAATTTTGCTGTGTTATTCTCTTTATTCTTTTTCATTGTTCCATTTGGTTCCTTGCTTTGGAATAAGTTAACTTACTTTACACTCATTGGTCTACTTCATATTTCCCATTTCTTCCCCGCCTAATACAAAGCCAGTATTAATTCAACATACCACCACTTTTTTTTCCTTTTTCTCAAACTCAGGGCAGGTGAAATATCTTGTGACCCTGTATTTAACTTGTGTGTTCCCTTCCATCTTAGTAAAAAAAAAAAGGCAATACCATATTCTACAAAGCCATTAAAATTGTTTCTAAAACAACTCTCATTGTACCCTTTGATTAGAACCTTGCTTTTAATGGTTCCTTTTAATGGTTCCCCGTTGCCTACCAATCTAAGCTGGACACTCTGGATTAAGGGCACTAGTAACCTCTCCAACTTCATCTCTTGCCACAAATCCTATTCACATTTTCTATCCATATTGAAATACTTGTCAATTCTTTGATTTAGATATGAGTTACTAAGTACCTGTCATCAGCCAGGCATTCTTCAAAGCGCTGGAAACATAGCTTAAAAACAGATATAGTTTCTATTTTAATTCCTTGAATGCATGTGCTCCCTGTCCCCCCTTTTGCTTTACTCATCCAGTTCTCTCTCTGGAATACAGCCATGTCCCTTCTCTCCTTGGAAAAAAATGTTTCTTGGCTTTCAACATTTATCTGAAAGGTTACCCACCTATTGTAAAGCCTTTTTCCCTTACCCACTTCCAGCAAAATTGTTTGTTTTATGTTGGAGACTTTAAAAAGCACTTTTTTTTAATCAATGTAGAATTTGTCACATTTTATAATTTTGTGTCCTCCATATCCTGCTAATTTGTCAATTATTTGATGGCTGGGACTATCTTTCTGTGTCCATAGTACATAACAAGTATTTAGTTAGTGGTTAGTGAATTGAATTTTTTACTTCAGTGATTCTTTTAATACAATCACTTTTAGGCTAGACCTTCATAGCTTCATACGTACATTAAAGCAGCACTATATTTACTTATTTACTAATAAATAAATTAGTATTTACAAATAAGTAAATTATTATTTACTAATACTTATTAGTAAATAAGTAAATATCCTGTTTCTTCTTTCTGTATCATCATTTAGTAAACATTTGAGTTTCTTCTTTGTGTCGGGTATTATGTTAGGTACTTGGAAAGTAAAGGTTAATAAGAACTGTGTCTCGTTTTAAGGAATTCACAGGCTAGTAAGAAAGATTGGCAAGTGAATCATCCAATGCAGTATAGTGCTCTGGCTGATATCATTACAAGATGTGTGGGAGGCATATCTAATCCAGACCACAGAGAGCTTCCCAGAAGAGGAAAAGACAAATATTGTGATTGACCATGGCTTTAGTATAGAGAACAGAAAGAATGGTAGGATCTGGGGGGTGGGAAAGAGTGAAATGATCGAAGGATCTTTTAGCCATTCTATTTTATGACAGAAGTCATTTTAAAGATTATGAAAGAATGATACAATCAAATTTGTAAATGATAACTTTCTCTCTAGGCTAAGGAAAGTGGATTGACAGGAAGGGAAATTACACGTGCCGACTATACATTCTGAAGAAAAGGCTGTTATAATAATCTAGATGTGTTAACTAAAGCCGTAACTATGATAATAAAGTTGGAAAATTGACAAACCTAGTTTAATTGTCATGGAGTTGGGTGGAGGAATGGCAGTGTGGAAGCCACATCACAGAAAACAAGGGTTTCTGACTTGCAATGGTGTGGATAATACTGCTCTCCAAGACACAGAAATATAGGAGGAGGAGCTAATTTGGGTTTGAAGAAAAAAGTCAAGAACATTTTAAGTATGAGAAAAACAGAATATAGTGGGGGATATTGCTCTCAATCAGGAGAACTGGAAACAGAAGGTCTAGCAAGAAGATAGCAAGTAAAGCCTTGGAAATGGATACAGTTACTCATTCATTATCTCAGCAGCTGTTTATTGGCTATCTACATGACATATGATATTGCTCTCAATCAGGAGAACTGGAAACAGAAGGTCTAGCAAGAAGATAGCAAGTAAAGCCTTGGAAATGGATACAGTTACTCATTCATTATCTCAGCAGCTGTTTATTGGCTATCTACATGACATATGATATTGCTCTCAATCAGGAGAACTGGAAACAGAAGGTCTAGCAAGAAGATAGCAAGTAAAGCCTTGGAAATGGATACAGTTACTCATTCATTAACTCAGCAGCTGTTCATTGGCTTTAATCATGTCATATGATTAAAAACTAGGGTCTCAGTAATGAATGATTTGGAGTATTGTCCCTGATACCATGGATCTTAGGATAGAAATAAATGTAATTCTATAAAGTACATAATTATTGTTGAGATAAATGCTAAGTAACAGAAGGATGTCACTTAAAAAGAAGTGTAGGCAGATACTGTGAGGAAATACTTAAATTTATTAATGGAGAATGAAAGATACATGGGGAATGGTCTTGAGACCATTGACAGCCTAATTTCTTCAAGGAATAGAAACTGAGGGTGGAACATAAGTAGCAAGAGAGATTGACATGAGGTGGAAAGGGTGGGCTTTTCTGGGTAGGACCCAGAAAGTGCAACTCCTAATAGGCTAAGAAAAGAATTTTGAACTTTATTTTAATGACAACAGTATTTTTGAGCCAGGGAGTAAAATCACGAGATGAAAATGTTAAAAATCTTACTCTGGCTACTTAGCCATGAGTGGATTGAAAATGCTAAGAGGCTATTGCAGAAATCCAGACAGACAAAGAAAATGTGAGAAGAGTAAATCAAGGTCTGAGAAACAGTAAGATGGACCCATAGGACGAACTGTCAGGGAGACTTAAGATTGACAAGAAAGGTAGGAATGAGTTCCTAATAGTCAGTCATGGAAACCTGAGGGAGATATAATATCAGCAATGTAAGGTATAAGGGTGTCTATAATTCTAAAAAAAAAAAAAAATTTAACCCAATTAGGCGTATATGTCTGTGATTTTTTAAATCCAATTAGGTGTGTATATCTGTGTGATTTTTTTAAAGTAGGTATTTAAAAGGCCTTATATATAAAAAATGCTATCTTCCACACCTATGATATTTTATTCTCTGGTTTCTCTACTTCAGTAATTTATCATAGCTTTTAGAGATTCCTTACATAGTCACGCTTTTATATCTCTAAAGAGGTTTAGTTTAATTTTACTTTTAAAAAATGAAGGTGGCTTAAATACTAGTGAGAATCAGAAGAGGGAGAAATGGAAAAGACAGGAGGAGTGATAATTGATGGAGGAAGTACATCTTTTTTATTGTGTCTGCATCCACTTTCTCTAGTTACATGACCATGGAAGGCTAGAAAGGAACTTATGTCTGGCAGTTTCTGTTTACTCTTTGGGAACAATGGCGTGTGCTACTGAAAAGAATGGGGGAGAAAAGGGATAGGGAATGAAGCTAAGTGAGGGAAGTCTGAAATAGTCAACTTGGGAAAGGGAAAGACTTTTTTTTTTTTTTAAAGATTTATTTATGCACACAAGAGCTGGGGTACAGGCCAGAGGCGCAGAGGGGTGAGAGGACTCACCAGAGTCAGAGTGGGTTACAGAACAGGCAGATTGACCAAAGTACACTGCTGAGGGGAGCAGCGGGCGAGTCAGGAGAAGTCTACTGTGCCATGTGGGTTGCTCCCTGGCTGGCGGGGAATTGAACTCATGCTGTAGTGGCTGCGGACAGCTTCATAGGTTGTGTCTTAACCCTTGCACCACCAGGGAGGCCCCCTGGAAAGATTTTTTACTAGGAGAACACCGGGGTTGTTATAAGTTAATGTGGAGATTTAGTTGAACTCAACATGAATTGTAGTAGTACCTGTGGTTTTCCTGTGCAACGTACATGCCATGTCATTCATATGGAAAATTTTCTGACAAAACTATGGGTACTCTTCGTTAACCTATTGAGCTTAGTGAAGAACATGAACCCCATTGTTTATTGGTAGGACTTCTTCTCTCAGTAAAAATAAGGTAAAAAAGAAATATTACCCAAAGCTTTGACTTCTTAAAATATCCAGGTAATGCTAGAATCACCACTATATTGCATGAGATGTACAGAATATTCCACATCTAACGCTAGATTAATATTCTTTTTTTTTTTAAAGATTATTTATTTATACAAGCACTGGGTACAGTCAGAAGCGCGGGAGGGTGAGAGAATTCACCAGAGCCAGAGTGGGGAGCAGAGAAGGCAGAAGGACCGAAGTACACTGCTGAGGGGAGCAGCGGGCGGCAAGAGAGGTCCGCGCGCCATGCGGGACCCTCCTCCGGTGGCCAGGGAACAGCCGGGGATCGAACCGGCGCTGCAGAGGCTGCGGGCAGCTTCACAACGCAGCGCTCAACCGCTGCGCCACCGGGGAGGCCCCTAGATTAATATACTTAAGACTGACTACACTTCAAGTGGTTTGTGAGGAACTCTAATAGTATAGAAATCATTAGACTAAAATCTGAATTTTAGAGATCAGAAAAATGGAGCTCTGAGAAAGGACTTCTTCAAGGTCATGTGGCTTATTTGTGTCAGTGCTGGGTCTCTAACTCAAGTCTCACAACTCCTACTCTGTTAGTTATTTGTATGAAAATCCAGTGACTTCCCATTGACCCTAATATTTCTCATATTGTGCTTCCACAGAACACTGGTATTTTCAAAATCAGACTCAGGCTATTCTATCACTAATAAATATTATGATAATTTCAAAACTTACAGGAAAAAAAAAGCTGGCTAATGGGAAGGTAGAATTTTTTAAAGATTGTGTGCTTGCTACTACTTAGCTATAGACAGCAGGTACAGAGCCAGTGTTGAAAAGCCATTAATTGCTATATCCAGGTTAAATCCCAACACTTTGTATTTCTTTGAAGGATTCATTTAGTTACACTGTATTTAGTTGTGAATACTGCATGTATGTTGGTGATTTTTTTTTTTCTATACATTCAAAAACATTTAGTCAAAGACAGACAGTAGGCAAGTATCCTCCTTTCTGGTGCTACAAAGAATAAGATTCCATTCCTTCCCACAAGTAGCTTTTAGTTTAGATTAGAAATGGGAACAAAAGAGGGTTGACAGTGGTCAGTCTTCCCTGGGCAAGAGAAGCAGGAAAGATTGAGTTTTAAAGTTTAGTAGGTTTTCTAATACATAAAAAGATGAGTGAAATAAGTGTTAGGCAATTAGAAGAGGCCATTCTAATTGGAGAGAACTTTGTATACAAGGCAGCAGAAATGTATGACAGAGCCTGGAATAACCAGTAGCAGCATTTTAGTGTTGATAGAGGGTGTCGTGTACCATATCAATGGGGCCATATTGGAAGGTTGCGTTGCAGAAGATAAAATTTGGGGAGTCTTCAGCATGTAAGTAAAACTGTTGGAATGAAGAGGTTGCCCAGAGGGCATTTTGAACAGGAATACTTATCCTGGAATCCAAATATTATGAAACTACCCAAGATATTATTTATGTGACT
This sequence comes from Talpa europaea, assembly GCF_964194135.1. Lineage (NCBI taxonomy): Eukaryota > Metazoa > Chordata > Mammalia > Eulipotyphla > Talpidae > Talpa > Talpa europaea. The sequence continues at coordinate 28,200,121 of NC_140082.1, read as the reverse complement.
TTTGTTAGGAAATGATCCATAACTTTCTTTGTATTTTCAGAAGGGATAAGCATTTGTGTAGTATGAAAGGGGGCCAAGGATAAATTCTTCAGTGATGGGTAGTGTTCTCAGCAAAGAAGCCTGAAAAGGAACAAGAATGAGAAATCATGATTTCAAATAAGATGAGGGCTGGAGTGTTGACATTGCAATTAGAAGACTGGTGAAATTGTTCCTAGTAAGCAAGATGAAGTTAAGTATATTTGTATTTAATGAAGCTTCCCACAGAACGCCATCATTCCCTAAGAATTGTAAAAGCCTAAAATAAAATTCAAATGCCTCAGCCAAGTATTCAAGGCTGTCTAAAATTTGCTCTTGTCTCACCATTACAATCTTATCTTTTGCTTCAATATTCTGAACCTTAAAGCTAGCAAAGTCTATCTCTTCACTGTTTTCTGGCTACTTCATGCAAATCTTAGCTCCAAGCTTTTGCTAACATTTTTCATCCCATTTACCCTGCCCCCTATCTCATTTAACTTTTTTTTTTTTGGGTGTAGTTTTTTACTTCCTTTGTGCCCTTTTCTGATTGTCTGATCTATATTGATTCCACTTTTAATATGCTAGTGGTATTTATTATCTTATTGGCTTTGACATTTAAAAGTGCTGCCTTGCATTGCCACTTATTTCACATATTATTGCCTTCTTTTCTCAGTGACAAACTCTCACAGACTTACTAGAAATACTAAGATTTGAATTTAACTTAAGCCAAACATAGTGGGGGAAAATGTAAGAAAAAATTCTTATGATGCATTTCAAATTATACAGGAGTGACTTATGAATAATTTTCATGACTGGACTCCATTTCTATAGGTAATCAAGAGTTGATTGCATATTAGAATAAGATTGTATAACAATATATGAGGCTTATTAACTTTTTTTTACTTTTATTTGGAATTTTAGGGTATTGAATTAATTGAATTTATTAAGTCAAACTGATTTTCCTATGTAAAAATTTCTTATTTTTCAAAATGGAAATACCATTTTTAGATTTCAAAAGTAAAATATATTTATAAATGTCTACAAAGTAGAAACAAAATATTACAAATATTTCTATGCTTTTACCAAAGACACCCATGTTTTATAAGCATCTTCACTATCCATAAAGTAGTAGTAGGTGCCAAAGTGATAAACATAGAAAACTTAAGTCACTAAAAATGGAAGTGACTATCATTAAACAATACAAAATTTGGAAGCAGACTTCAGTGGCATGGTGTTTTTAGTTTTGCCAAGTGATAATTTAGCTTACTCATCTGACTTGAAGCCAGTGTTTGCTTCTTTCATTGTTTGCTGGCAACTTTTCTCATACCAGGACTGTGGTTACAAAAACTGTCAGAAAAAGGGGACTTTAGGGGTGCATTGCTTTTTTTTTTTTTTGGAATTAGAAAAAATTCAAATTTTTTAATTAAGAATAGATATACTAGATACTGCCAAGTAGATCTCATTGTTGGGCAAATATTTGCTGATAACAATCTCAAATTGTAGTGGTTACTTGACAAAAGGGAAATATTCATTTTACATCTTAACGAGCCAGTTTGACTAACACTTAGGGGTGTGTGTGTGTGTGTGTGTGTGTGTGTGTATACACACATATGTGTGTATTTTTTCCCCTTGTACCTGTATATTTCCCCCCCCATACCTATATTTCAATGGATATACCATTTTGGTGCATAATCATACACCATAATTTAACATTTTTAAACAAAACATTTTGACCATTTTTTATAAATAAGCAAAGTTCTATTCAGAGAATTGCTTATTGCAGAGAATATAGTAAAACATTGAGATATAGACAGTTGGGAGAAAATAAGTCCACTCACTAACAAGGTGACAGTTGCTCCTGCGAAGTTACCTCAGACCAACTCATGCCTCAGCAACATGTGTTACTACCATGTGTCCTAGACCTCCTAGGTCATTTGGCATTAATTATGAATAGCAAAACAATTATGAGTATCCTTACTTTATAATAAAGTTTATAATAAAAAATTAAAAATTTGAGGGAAAAGGTAATGCATCTCAATTAAGTTTTACCAGTATCTATGAATAAAAATAACTGAAAACTACAATGTAGTTTAATCACCTTCATATTTCTGAAGGGATTTTACTATAGGGCACATGGGTACATGTTAACTTATCTCAAAAAGCAAAAGAAAAATTGAGACTGTACTTCAGAATTTATTATGCACACTTAGCTATCTTTTTAAGAGAAACTTAACATGACATTGGCTGACAATGGAAGAAAACAGTCACGTCAGTGAGGTAGGATGGCAGGATTTCAGTACATGGTGATCATTCTCTAAGATTATTTAATCTTTGGTGGCTTGAGTGAGTCATGGGTGAGTCTAAATAAGAATTGTATGGACATATACTAAGAGAAATATGAGTTATAGGTAGATTTTTAAATTTTGTGCTAATCACATTAAAGAGTAAAAAGAAGCAAGTGAAATTGCAATGTATTTAATCCAATAAATATTATTTTTAACATCAGTAATTTTTAAAAGTTAAAATATTTGTTTACATTCTTCCTTTATGTTGTCTTTGAAATTCAGTGTATGTCGCACTTAAAACACATGTCAACTCATACTATCCATATTTCAGACTCAAGAGCTACATACCATTAGGAATGACTGTATTGGACAGTGCATCTCTAGAATATCTAGGGGGTGTGTACCCATGATGTTAGAACTTCCCCTTGTAACCATGTACAATGTAGAGAAAGTAGGCATTTAGTTTGTCATGTAACTATCGTAGCATACGTTAATACTTTGGGGACTTCTTATTCCCGTGATCAATTTTTGGTTTAAGTTAATCACCATTGGGTAAAATAGCAGTTTTAGTACCTTTATTTTTCTTCAGGTGCAGCTCTTTAGTCTATGGTAAATATATTACCTACATCTAAATTCTGTACATATTTTATGTAATATAAAGTTTTATTTTTATGACTTGAACATCTAATAAAGACCTGTAACTGTATATTCTAAACTTTATTGAGCAAAATGGTAATGGATACCTTACTCTTTAGATATTAAATTATTAAATAACTATTGTAATCTGATTTGCATTTTCTTTTATATTTTAAGGATATGGAATATTATCTTGTAAAATGGAAAGGATGGCCAGATTCTACAAATACTTGGGAACCTTTGCAAAATCTCAAGTGTCCATTACTACTTCAGCAGTTCTCTAAAGACAAGCATAATTATTTATCTCAGGTAAAGAAAGGCAAAGCAATAACTCTAAAAGACAATAACAAGGCTTTGAGGCCTGCCATTGCCGAATACATTGTAAAGAAGGCTAAACAAAGGATAGCTTTGCAGAGATGGCAAGATGAACTCAACAGAAGAAAGAATCATAAAGGAATGATTTTTGTTGAGAATACTGTGGACTTGGAGGGCCCACCTTCAGACTTCTTCTACATAAATGAATACAAACCAGCTCCTGGAATCAGCTTAGTAAATGAAGCTACTTTTGGCTGTTCATGCACAGATTGCTTCTTTGAGAAATGTTGTCCTGCAGAAGCTGGAGTTCTTTTGGCTTATAATAAAAACCAACAAATTAAAATCCCACCTGGTACCCCCATTTATGAATGCAACTCAAGGTGTCAGTGTGGGCCAGATTGTCCTAATAGGATTGTACAAAAAGGCACACCATATTCACTGTGCATCTTTCGAACTAGCAATGGCTGTGGCTGGGGTGTAAAAACTCTTGTGAAGATTAAAAGAATGAGTTTTGTTATGGAATACGTTGGAGAGGTACGTTCAACTTAACCACATAGCAAATAATGTGGACCTAAGGTTTAAGCTTTTGAAAGTTCCCATTTTATCTTGGTAACAAATATTTGTTAAATTTTGGTGTCATTCGTAAGTAGAAAATTCAGATATGAAAGAAGGGTTCACTGGCATAGTTTTGAATAATAAGAACAAAAAAGTAATAAGTAATAAAAAATAATAAAAAGTAATAATAAGAACAAAAAAGTAATAAGTGAAATTAATAATCATCTTCTAAGAAATATTCATTCATAGTCATTGATACTGGCAATTTGAATTTTAAAATATAACTATTTTTACACAAAAGTCCTAAGGAAAAAATCAGATCTAATACTTACTGACTTTGAAACTTTTCAGTTGTCATTTACTTCATCCATTTGTCTAAATAATGGGTAAATATAATTGGAAAAAGAAAAATACCAGGTGGTTTCACTTTTAGGAGGAATGTAGAGGATCCAAATAACGGATCAGGAAAAGGAAAAAGTAATTATAATAAATATCAAAATCAACAGGCAGCTAACCAGAGATATTCTGGAGAAAGAGAAGAGAAAGAGGAGAGTAGGATCAAAATGGGTGGGAAGAATATAAGAGACTATGGTGATGGTACATGGGTGAACTGGTGGTGGGAATTTCACGGGGACTATAACCGAGATGAGAAAGCATACATTGTACAAAAATGAAGAATGATGTAAAAAATATATAAAATTTAAAAAAATTTTAAAATGTATATATAAGTTGCAAAAATCAATTTTGTATCAACATCAAAGATATTAGAAAGTAGACCAATCCTGAATACATATTATAAAACATATGTACATTTATTGCATCCATAAGAAAGTCCAAACTTTTATATCTATAACTTTAACATTCTCTAAATTACCATTACTAGCAAATTTATTTTTACACCAATACTATATATACAAAATAGTATTTATCCTATACAACATATTATTCTAAGCACATTATATATTAACAGTAACTCTGAGGTGGCACCATTATCTTCATTATTATAGATAAGGAAAGTGAGGCACAGAAAATTGAACAAGTTGCCCAAGATCAGAGGGTAGTAAAAAAGACAAGATTCAAAACCAAAGCTCCAAAATTAGTGCATTCCATCCCTGTACCACCCCACCTCAAACTGAATGGTGGGTGAAGCTGTGACTAGAAAAAAATAAGTGTGACTGCATCGTGTAAGGCTGTCAAATCTGACTGATTTTAAAACATAGTGTTGTTTGGAAATGCTTTATCTATGTATTAATCCAGAATTCTGAGATTAAATTACACCTTTTGACCCTTAAACTTTTAAACAATGGCAGATAACTAATCATTCAGGATACTAGATCTTATATAATCAAATTATTCCCCCCACCTTTTTTCAGCTAATGCAGCAGCTAAACTTCATTGATACCACAATTTATTTTTGGTTACCTAAGTTGAGCATTTGGTAAAGCTATGTGCTTACGAGCAGAACTACAGATGATGGTTTTGAGCTCAGAATTTCATGAAAAACAACCTATTATACAAAACTAAGCTTTCAAAGCAGTTGACTACAAACTTAACATACAAATATTCTGCATTTGTAATAAACTTCCATTTATAACTGCATACGAATTAGTTACAGGAAAAATGTTGCTTTAGAGCACATACACTTGGCAAATTCAGTCCTTTACATTCAGTTATATCCTTTAAATTCAGTCCTTTACATTCAGTTACAGAGAGCTGTAGTTATATCTATAGCCTTTTGAACAGCTCAATAAATTACAATGGTTTCAACTTAATTGCTGGGTTGTCTTAATACCTGAACAGTCCTAATTTTGGTGCATCATTATTTCTCCTCTCCTTGGTGTCCCACCTCTTTCTGTCTTGTCCTTCAAATTTATGTGAATGTTTGTTTCAATGGCACTTGAATTTCTTTTTAAACATTTGTATGTTAATGAATTTATGAATGTTTCTTTAGTTCAGCAATAACTATTTAATACAGTTTTTTCTTTTTAGGTAATCACAAGTGAAGAAGCTGAAAGGCGGGGGCAGTTATATGACAACAAAGGAATCACTTATCTCTTTGATCTGGACTATGAATCTGATGAATTCACAGTAGATGCAGCTCGCTATGGAAATGTGTCTCATTTTGTGAATCACAGTGTAAGAAATACAGACAGGACTAATAATTTAACTTAGTATTGTTTTTGATGATTTTTGCATAGTTGAGGAATTATTTAAACTATGGACCCTTTTAACATTTCCAAAATATTGTAATATTGAGGGCTTCTTCTGTTAAGTCATAGTATTATTGCTATATTAGGAAAATCCTTTGAGGTGCCTACCAAATACATTTTGCAAAAAGTCTTTATAAGTTACTTGATTTAAACTTTCCAACTTTATAAGGTATATGTACAGATGTGGAAATGAATGAGCAAATGAGCTAAGTAATAAAAACTAAGTAATAAATTTAAGAATCACAACTCTGCAAGTTTATTTCAGAAGTTAACATCTAATTTTAGGCTGTATTATCACTGCTCAGCCTTTTGGCTAAGATCAAGTATAGATTTTAGGATGTACACTAAAAACAGAGGTATTCTCTAAAAATGTAAATAAGTCAACATTTTTATAAAGTTTAAGAATTTATAGAATATTGAAGTATTTAGGGCTATTTTTCTAAATTATAAATTAGTATTCTTCCTTGATTTTTAATTATTTTTTGAAAAGAATTTAAAGTTGGAACCTAAACTCCAGAGTCTTATATACTACAAAAACTTCTCAAAATAAGAGAGGTTAATAGTAATAATCTGTTACACAGTATAAACTAGTACATGTCAAGTTGACGTGATAAGACCAATGAGGTTGACATTATCTCCATTTTTATAGATTACAAGGAAAATGCAGAGTATGTGGTATAGCTGACCACATAAGGACAGCAGACCATGTTAAACTTTTGATAGGTTTCATACCAAGAAACTAGTTTATGATTTGTAGTAAAATGTCAGACTTTCTGATTTCCTCATTAGATTTCCCATTTTTACATTAATTTTTTTCTTAATGTCAAATATGAGACTATCAAAATGTATTTCATTCAAGGTCAACTAAACACTTGATTTCTTTGTATAATTCACTGCATCTTTCTTGCATATTCCTTAATTTAACGTTGAGTTCTCAAGATATTGGACAATTTCAAGTGAAAGTTTAAGCAATGAAACCCCATGGAGTAGAAAATTTGAGTTCTAAAGTGCTGATTGATTTTTAAAATATTGCAGTTCTTTAAATATGCCTTACTGAATTAGAGATGAAATGGTATATCTGAGTTTGCATTAAAATTATCCAGAAAAATTTAAAAGGATTAGCTAAAACATGATTGGCAAATTATTGAAGCTACAGAGTGGAAACATGTGAATTTATTTTCTCTAGTTCTATGTATATCTGAGATTTTCTGTTAGTGAAGTCTTTTTAAATGTGTGCTTCAAAAACAATAATAACTAAACAATAGTAACTAAAATTTCTAGTAGAACTTATAAACTACTACTCTGGAAATTAAAGATTTCATATGGCATGTAGAAGAGCTTGTTCACATCATTTTTAATTAAATGGATCTAATATTCCTTTTTAGTGTGATCCAAATCTTCAAGTGTTCAATGTTTTCATTGATAACCTCGATACTCGTCTTCCCCGAATAGCATTATTTTCCACAAGAACCATAAGTGCTGGAGAAGAACTCACTTTTGATTATCAAATGAAAGGTATGATTTCCAAGTACAGTTTCATGGATGTTAATTGTTTCATAAAACTTGTTTTGTTGATATATAAAAAAAGAATTTAGATTTCCTTAGAAGTTGACTTCCTATGATGGTATTGAATATGTAAGCAACCTTGCTAGCTACTTTAAAATTGATGGAAAATTTGAAACTCTTTCTGAATTGTCTTAACTCGCTTTTCCTATATTTCTTTCTCTATGTGTTCAGGTTCTGGAGATATATCTTCAGATTCTATTGACCACAGCCCAGCCAAAAAGAGGGTCAGAACTGTGTGCAAATGTGGAGCTGTGACTTGCAGAGGTTACCTCAACTGAATTTTCAGGAAATAGAACTGATATTTGTAATTGTTTTTCTCTAATGTTAAATTTTTTTCCTAATATTTGGGAACTCTTTCATATTATCGAGATTATATACTGTTAATTACAATTCCTGTTTTACACCATTGGCCAAATGACTATCAGATGCTTCTGAAGAGAGGAATATAAGGTCACATAAAATAATTTGAAATGAACATATATTTGGTATGAGATACCAAACTTGAACCAAAACTACTTCCAGATCAGTATATATATATATATATATACACACACATATATATATATATATACACACACACACTTAGGAAGCTTATGTGAATAGAGATGCCTCCTTCAGTGTTTTAAGTGTTAAAATGATGATGTAACAGTTGCTAAGATCAAACTTTGAACGTGCCATATACCTTGATTTAGAGAAATAGTTAATTCAGTTTGGGCAAATACTCAAGTTCTATTTTTGTTACTGTGTTGTCATTACTATTTACCTAGTTCTCACTGTGCTTGTATTTAAAACAAATAAGTGATACTAAATTATACTCTATTTTGTACTTCATCTAAAGATCTCAGTGATATAGGAATTTAAGGTATAAAATTAAATCTAAAAAACTTTAATTACAGCTTGATTTCATGCTTTGGTTTGATATGAGGGGTAAATGTATGAGCCAGTATTTCTATAAGGTAATTTTAACCCTGTAGAAAAAAATCTCTAAAAAGCTTTCTAAAATTCTGTAACAGCTGACCCTTGTTTCTTTGAAAGATCAGGACAGTGGGACCAGAGGGGTTTCTGAGTGCCAGGTAGGGGAAATGGAGCGCTTTAAGGGCCCCTCTTAAGAACATGAATTAGAAAACCCGTGTTGAGTAACTTTGGTCTAAAGAGTAAAACAAGAGTACCCTTGAGAGCAACTGTAGCTAATTATAATTGTTTGGCACAGTACTTTAACTTTATATCTTCCTGATTTCAGGCAGGTTTAACATTTTCTTTATACCAAATTTAATCATTTTTATATTTCCTTGTAGACTCGTCTTTAATAAGTAATCTTTATTTTGAAGTGAAATTTTATACATGAACTTTTTAAATGTGATTAAGCTAAACTTGCCTTGGTCCAAGTGAATTTTAAGTCCATTTATTACTTGAAATATACTGAAATGGAATATATTGTCTTTTTTTCTGAATAGTAAAACTTCAATCAGGAAAAACTTTTCATCTCTTTCTCATTCTGGGATTTCTAATCATGATGTCCAACATGAAGGTAAATGCAAATTATCTAGCCTTTTGTATTCCTAATTAAGTCCTATCTAAGCTCACTACCCTAGGTTTTTGGGTTTTTTTTTAAAGATTTATTTATGCATACAAGAACTGTGGTATAGGCCAGAGGTGTGTGTGTGGGGGGGGGGGGGGGGTGAGAGTATTCACCAGAGACAGTGGGGAACAGAATAGGCAGACTGACTCAAGTACACTGCTGAGGGGAGCAGTGGGTGAGTCAGGAGAGGTCTGCTGCGCCATGTGGGTAGCTCCCTGGCTGGCCGGGGATTGAACTCGTGCTGCAGTGGCCTCATAGGTTGCATCTTAACCCCTTGCGCCACCAGGGAGGCCTCACTACCCTACGCTTAATGATCTAAAATTAGCTTAGGTAAAACTGAATTGACTTCAAGAATGCAGCACTTCAGATATCCTCTTAATCCTTAACCTCTTTTTTTTTGAGACAAGCTACCATTTATTCTTTTTCACTATACCACCATCACATGACTTTGCTCTTTGGATACTACAGTGTTAATTGTTTACATTATAGGGCCTCAAGAGTATATCTGCTAACCAAAATTTGCAAGTGTTGAGGGAAAATGCATTTTTTAGTGCCATTTATGTTTTCTTTATGAAAAATTAGCAGTGAGAAAGGGTCACAGATTTACAGGTTGCTCCCAATTTACTTTGAATGATAGTTCTAATGAGTTTAAAGATGTAATTTTAATATTCTTATAAAGTGCTTTACTTTTTGATGTTGTCTCTCTTATGTGTAAAAAAAAAAGTGTAAAACTGAAGGGCAAAGGGAAAATTACTCTTTTTAGTAAACTTGTTTTGTCCTTTTAATAGAAATGTAATGGACCTTTGAGCTTTTAAATACCTTTGTTACCCTTATGTTAATAAAATGCTGAACTTAAACAGTAAAATAATAGAAACTTGAAATGAAGCTGTTAGGGGCCTTAACTAGTTTAAGTCAGCATTTAGCTTCTTTTAAGTTTCCTAAGTTGTTAGAATTTATTCTCAATATAAAGCAAATATTCAAGGACAATATTTAGATCAAACTTAGACTGTAAGTTCATATTTAAGTTGTATTTTTTCTCATATCTACACAGGATTGTGATAACACAAGAGGTAATCTCAGGTTTCCCCTGCCACCCCACCCCATGCAAACTCCAGGCTCTACTTAATTTTCCTACACTTCAGCAGTTTTCTTTAGCAGAATAAATTTAGTTTGCATTTGATTTGCATTTGATTTTTCATTACTTAATTTTGTTTCTGAATATTTTGCTGTCATTTCCAATAAGGCTACAAGTGAGGTAGGAAAATACTGATATATTCCTGCCAACCTGCTATTGAGATTAACCAAAGGTTTATACAATTAATGTTATTTTCCTTGTAAGAAATTCTAAAAAAAAGTATCATTGTCATGCTTCAAGCATTTGAATATTAAAGTAGAATCTCACACTTAGTATTACTGAGTGTGGATGAATACCTCTAAAATTTTTTTGAGTGAGATATCTGCTACTACTACCAGATACTCAAACATACTGTGCTCTGTACTGCCTTAAAGTGCAAAGGAATTTTTAAAGTAGAGGTAATAGTCATTCAGCAAGCCATAAGTCCTTCATATGTACTCACATACACAGAAATAAATTTACACTGGATAGGTAACACTGACATGCCCATAATCACTCAGTAGTAGGCAGTAAACTAAACCTAATTTTTAACATTAAACCAACTCCAGGCAGACATTAAAAATCAGTATCTACTATTAAACTTCTAAGTTGTGGAATACCTCTGTTAGGCACATGACAAACTCCTGGGTTTCTTGTGATACGTCTTGGCACTCAAACTTTTCCCCCCCACTATTCCATTTATATTTTATAGTTCTTCAAGTAAAAATCAAGTAGCCACTGCAATTAATCCTGCATTTTGAGTGGCATTATAGATTAGAACATCATAGTTAAGAGCACAAACTCTATATTGAATTGTCTGAGTCCTGACTTAGCCCGTAAGCCCATGATAACTCCGTGAGTTAATAACTTATTTGTGCTTTGGCCCCCTCAGCTGTGCATGGGGATAATGTTATCTACCTCAAAGGGTGTTTTTTCAAGTAAAACACTGACAAAGCACCATATAGAAACATTAGGAATTATTCTGTACTATAATATAAACCTGTATTTTAAAATCTATTAAATTCATTCAGCCAGAATTTATTATGCCAGACTCACATAAAACAATAAAAATGTGGCAATATGTAATATTAAATTGATGGTATGATTATCAAATGCCAAGAATATATTCAGAATGTTTATAGGCATGTATACAAAAGCCCATCATGTATCATAACTGTCCAGTTTTTCCCCCAATGCAAATGGAAAAGAGCTAATCTGTCTTTTTCATAACATCTGGGAATGGAACATTTACTTCTGGAAAAATGAGAAACTGACTGAGTCCTCTTGTCATTGATTCCTCTGAGTATCCACTATCACCACCACCTATAATTGTGGTTTATTCTTTCAATTTTGTTTATTCTTTCAATATTTTGAAACTGGTAGGTGCATACACATTTTAAATTGTTTCTTGATGAATTGGACCTTTATAATTAGTAATTTGATATTGATATAGCCACTACCAGTTTCTTTTACTGTTTATATAGTATATCTTTTCATCTTTATATTTTTAAAACCCAGTGTCATCTGAAGTAAGTTGCTTAAAGACAGCATATAATTAGATTATGTTTCCCCCAACTTTTCACTGTTTCGCTTAGACCATTTTACCTTTAATGTAATTACTGATATATTTGGATTTAGTTCTACTGTACCATGTTTTTTCCCTTTCTTTGATTCCTACATTCCCTGTTTACTGCTTCCTATTAGGTTATATAAAATGTTTTTAGTATGCTTTCATTTATTATGACTTTGCCTATTTGTATAGGTTTTTTTAGTCGTTGCTCTAAAATGAAATGTTTTTAATTGCTAGTTATCTGATAAAGAGCTTTTTCTTTTTTCAACTATTATAGTCTCACCTGTTGCCAGCTTCTCATATAAATACCTTAAATGTTCCCGTTTAGGTAGTTCAGCCTCTGGAGTTGAGGGAATTTCAAAATCAGAGGAGCTCTGTGAATCTGCATTGGTACTAGGATTTAGCAACAATTTTTCATGAGGTATTTTTTTCCCACTGCTTAAAGTAGTTGGTTCTCCAACACCAGGAACTATATTTATATCTTGATCTCTGCTTTTCAAATCGGAGTATCCATCCTTTGGGCAAAGCACATTTTGTTCCATCTGAGAGGCAGAAATATTCTCTTTGATTCTTGGTCTGCAGCCACCTTTGTTTAAGCAGGTAATATCTGCACTGCTTCTCTCTTGGGAAGATAATAAAACAGTGTCAGATTGGCTGTCCCAGCCTTGACTTCCTTGTTCTGATATATGTGTTGACTGAGAAGAATTCTGAGAAGAGATGTGAGTTGATTCCCCATCAGAGTCACTGAAAAGCTTTGGTGACTGAGAGGCCCCTGCTTCTGTGGATGAAGGGCAGTTTTCCAAACCATCATCTGTGATTTCATCTTTTCTTTTAAAGAATACTTCCCACTGTGGTACTTCCACACCGGTCTTTTGCTGGTGACATGTAGCAGAACTCAGATCTCCTTGAGCTGAAGGTGAGACTTGTGATTCTTCTTCGCTTTCACTGTTGGATTCTTCACAATCCACAAAGTTTGTCCAAAGAGAGGTTTGTATACTTTCTGCTTTGAAGCATCCTGTACTTTGTCTCAGTTTTTCAGGCTGATTTTGTGATACTGCAGTCATTGGAAATACCTCAGGGTGCAGAGTTTGTTGGTTTGGAACCTTGTGCCTTAAAGGTACTGGCAGAGGATCATCAAAGAGATCATCTTCCTCCTCCTCTGTGGGACAAGTAAAACAGGTATATAAGAAACACAAAATGCCGAGAGCCAATTTTTGCTTTAAAAAGTAAAAATTCAACTGGTAGCATTTTAGCTATTTTAATACATGGAACTGTAAATAGAGAGATCACTCTCTTAGGCTATATGGAATAATTTAACTACCATCTTCAACTTATAATACCAGACTGTAAGTTGGGAGTATAGATTTGAATTCCCCAAATAAGACAAGGATGACTATATCAGTGATTTTTGTTAGACCTAGCTAAACATTAGAATCATCTAGAGAACTTTTTAAAAACTACAGCTTTCTACATCCCATTTCAGGTCCACTGAATCCCTAAAAGTGAGACCTAGTAATTTTTTTCATCAGCTAGGTTTTTGAGTCATCTAGACTAGAAGGTTTGCAAATTATGTGCTCTGCAAATAGCTCAATGATTTGGGTCATGTAATAGTTAATTTCTGTACATATTTTGATTCCTACTTTGTGCATGTTAGGGGTTGAATGTTTGTATCCTATCAAAATCATAATTTGAAGCCCTGATCCCAGTGTAATGATTTTGGGATTATATGGGATCTGTGGGAAAGTATTGGGTTCGGATGAGATCATGAAGGTCGGAATCTCATTATGGGATTGCTGCCCTTGTAAGAAAAGGAAGACATTTCTCCATCAAATGCACAAAGGACATACATAGCACATACATACCTTCTTACTACATACCTTCTTACACATACATACCTTCTTACTAAAACCAGGAAACAAAATCTGCTGGCACCTTGCTCTTGGAAATCCCAGCCTCCAAAACTGAGATGTAGGTGTTAGTAAGTCATCTGGTCTCTGTGATTTGTTAGAGCAGCCAGAGCTAAGTACTCAACACTATGATAAATACTGAGTAGATATATGGAGTAGAATATCTTTAACCAAAATACTGAATAGCCACTTTATGTTCAAGAAAAATAGATATTAGTTAGCCCAGTCCACTTAAATTCTTCCAATAAGGATCCTTACTCTGAGTATGAAATTACCATAATGAAAAGGCACATAATTGAGGAAGGAACATATTTTCCTATCCTTTTATAGCACCTAACCTAAGGATGAAAGTAAATGCTCATGAAGTTACTATATATGTGGCAGCTTTCTTTTTTAAAGCTGATAACTTTTTTAAAAAACTAGATAGATGTGGTTCCTGGCTTTTTAGAGTATAGTATAATTGTTTAAATAAGCAACTATTAATCCCATTCTAAAGCACTTAAGGAGACTAAGATGTCTGGCTCCAATATTTGGGATCATCCTAATTCCCAGCATATGCCTTGAACTCATGAATTACTAGTTTTACAAGATTAACTTGTTATTTTTTGTATCATTTCTAAGTTGAATAGTTCCATGTTCTTCTGGATTCATGACCATCAATATCATGGTATGTTTTAACCTGTCAACATTTTCACATTACTTCACCTATATGTATCTGCAAAACAAGTTTCTGTACTATTAGTTTATTGACATTCTGACATGTATTCTATTATAACCATATAAACATTTAATACCTCTCATAACAATGAGAAAATAATGTAATAAATATGAAGGCACTGAAATTTTTAATAACATTTACACAATCTGATAAGTATACTTCCAATCCAAAATGTATTCAAATTTGGAAGTTTGTCTATTTCCTAAATGTTAAGACAGACTTATCATGTTATATACTAAATATGTTCTACCCTTCCCACCAAAATCCTCTGTTGAAACTCTAACCTCCAGTATAGCCATATCTAGAGATGTACCTCTAGGAACATAAGGTCGTAAGGGCACGACCTTGATCTGATAGGATTAGTGTCCTCTTGAGAATAGACATCAGCAAACACTCTACAACCACCCCCAGGCACATGCACCCAAGAAAGGTACTGTGAGCACATAGCAATATGGCAGCTAGCCAAAAGAATTCTCAAAATAAAACTGTGTTATAAGAACACTGATCTTGGAATTTCCAGCATTCAGAAATGTGGGGAGTAAATTTCTATTGTTTAAGCCATTACCCTGGATATTTTGTTATAGCAAGCCAAATAAAATAAGACACTACAGGACCCAGAAATTCTGCTCCTTTGTTTTCACCCCAAAAGAAAGAAAATGTGTCCACACACAGATTTATATGCAGATATTCGTAACATCATCATTTACAACTAAAAAGTAGAAACCACCCAAAAGTTCAACCATTAAATAGGTAAATGTGGTGTACTCATACAATGGAATATTATTTGATAATAAAAAGGAATGAAGTACTGATATATACTACAAGGATGAACTATGAAAACCAGGCACGAAAGATCCATGTTGAATGAGCCCAGTTACATAAATGTTCAGAAGAGGCAATTCTTATACAGATAGATCATAATCAGTGGTTGCCAAAGGCTGGAGGTAGTAATGGCAGAGTTTCTTCATGGAGTAATAAAAATGTTCTGAGATTAGTGGTGATAGTTGTGGAAATCTGCTATTGTAAAAATCAGGGACATGTTCACCTAAAGGTATATATGGTATATAAATTATATTTCAATAAAGCTTTAAAAAACTGAGTTCAATGTAAAATTTTGTAAGATAGAAGTAAAATGTACAACAAGAGCACAAAAACTGGGAGAGGGTGAAATGAAAGTACACTATTACAGACTTCTTATAGCATACCTATAGTAGGTATGCCCTGAGGTGTTAAATTTATGTCTACTACAAACCACTAAAATGTTACAACCAATAAGCTGAGATTAAATGAGATCAAACAACTTTATCAAGAGGAAGCATAAGAGGGAAGAAATGAACAGATGAAAAAAGAGCAATATAATTAATGAAAACTATACATATCAATAACATTAAACCTAAATGATCTACGCACTACAATTAAAAGGCATAAATTATCAGATTGGCTATAAAAAACAAAGCCCAACAATATGTTGCTTATAAGAAGCCTACTTTAGGGGCCGCCCTGGTGGCCTAAGTGTTAAGTCTCAGCACTATCACACTATGGCCTGCGTTCAATCCCCAGCCAGGGAGCTAACCCATATATGGTGCAGCAGATCTCTCCTGTCTCACCTGCTGCTCCCCTTAGCAGTGTGTTTCAGTAAACCTGCCTGTTCTGCTCCCCACTGTCTTGGTGAATTCTATCACCCCCTGCACCTCTGACCTACACTCCAGTTCTTCTACACACACAAAAAAAATAAGAAACCTACTTTAAATGTAAGACAAAAAATTAAAAATAGCAAAAAGAAATATTCTTAACACTAAACTGAAGAAACTGTAGTACCTCTATTATTTTTTGATCTAGTAGATTTCAGAGCTAAAAATACTACCAGGGATAATAAAGAGTCATTTTTTAGAAATGAAGTCAAAAGACTGTAACCCAAAACCTGTTAGTAGTAATAGTGCTTCAAAGATGAAGCAGAGAATTCCAAGAGGAAATAGGCAAATCTACAATTTTAACTGGGGATTTCAACAACCGTCAGTAAGTAATAGAGGGTAAGTAAATCAAGGATATCAAAAGCCAGAACATTATCAATGAAATTGATCTAATTGTTATTTAAAGGCCATTTCATTCAACAGCAGTATGCTAACCATATCAATAAAACATCTTTCAAGTATACATGAAACAGTAAACAAGATGGACAATTATTCTGGACCATAGATCTCAGTGAAAATACATAGTATTCTGGCAGCTCTTGTCCCAAGATTCTCCACCTGTATCAATGCAGGTGCCTCCTTTTTTTTTTCTTTTTCTAATAAACCTATCCTTTTAAAATGTAAAAAAAATACAAAGTATTTTGACCATGAATTTTTTTTTAATACACAATAAAATTTAGGTAACAGTGATCTCAGGAAAATCTTCCAGAATTCAGAAACACTTCTAAATAACCCATGCATATCAAAAAAGAAATTAAAAGAAAAATCAGAAAATATTTTGAACTGAATGCAAGTGGAAACAAGTCAAATTTGGGGAATGTAAGGAGGGAAACTCAGCACCAAATGCCTGAATTAGGGGGAAAAGGTCTCAAATTTATGAGCTCAACTCCCACGTTAAGAAATTTTAAAATGAATAGCAAATTAAACCTCGAATAAGCAGTGAAAGTTGAGTGACAGACAATGAGATAGAAAACAAAACCAAAACAACAACAAAAAGTTGGTTCTTTGAGATCAATATAATTGGCAAGCCTCTAATCATAGGACTGATCAAGAAAAAAAATAGTAAAGACTTGTATCAGGAGTGAAAGTTTATCACTAGATTCTGCAGATGTTAAAAGGATCAAGGAAACATAACGAGCAAGTTTATTCCAAAATAATGCTTTTGTAATTTTAAACCTTTCCACAGAAAACTGACCCAGGTGGCTTCCCTGGCAATTCTACCAATCATTTGAGATAGATATAATGCAGAACCAAAAAAGATAATGCAAGAGATAAAAAAGAATTCAGAACACTATCCCTCCTGAAAATAGATAAATTCTTAACACAATTTTAGCAAATCAAATTGAATAACATCTGAAAAGGAATATGTCACAACCACATGGGATTTGCTCCAGAAATACAAGATTGACTTAATACTTAGGCAATCAGTGTAATTCACCATACTGCTAAGCTGAAATAGAAAAACTAATCTCAGTAAATGCAGCGGTATTTAACAAAATCCAATACCATTCGTGATAAAATCTCTTTAAACTATTAGAACTAAAGGGAACTTTCTCCTCCTCCAATTGATGACAAGCATCAATGAAAAACTTTTAAACAGCTAACATTTCATACTTAATGGTAAAACAACAAATGCTTTCCTACCAAGATTGAGAAAAAGGCAGACATCCACCCCTGCCACTGCTATTCACCATTGTACTGGAAGTCTAATTCAATATGGCAAGAAATAAAAACATCTAGATTGGAAAGAAAAAGGAAAAACTTTCTATTCATGGACATGATAATATATATAGAAAATGCAGTGGAATCTACAGAAAAAACACTAGAACTGTTAAGTGGGGATTAATAAAGTTGAATACAAGTTCTATTAAAATAGAAACTTAAAAAAAAGAAACTTAATAAGGATTATTATGTACAATAGTATCAGAAAGGAAATACTTACGGATCAATCTAACAAAAGATGATCATGACCTATACACTAAAAATTACAAAACATTAAGAGAAATTAAAAGAAGACTTAAATAAAGGGCAATGATATACCATAATCGTGGATCTGAAAGTTCAAGATCAATTTTTCTCAAATCGATCACTACACTTAACACACACAGAATCTCAGCAGTGGACATTTTGTATAAATTGGCAAACTGGTATTTTTAGTATTTAAATTATATTTTCTCAAGTGTATGAACTGCAAAAATATCAAATGAGATTTTATTTTTTTTAGGATTTATTTTTATTTATGCATGTAAGAACTGGGGTGTACATGGAATATTACTCAGCATTCAAAAAAGATAAACACATGCAATTTGCAGCAACATGGATGGTGCTGGAAGGGATCATGCTCAGCGAAATAAGCCAGAAAGAAAAAGAAAAATACCGGATGGTCTCACTCATAGCAGCAATCTAGAAAACTTAAATAAGGGACCAGGAAAATGAATAACTATAAGAAAGTGAAAATCAAAATCAACAAAAAACTATGAACCAGAGACACTCTATGGGGAGTGGGGGGTGGGGAGGGGAGGGATTGGGGTCAAAATAAGGGGATTGCAATTGTATGGGGAATATAAAAATGAAATTTATTTAAAAAAAAAAAAGAACTGGGGTGTAGGCCAGAGGTGCAGGGGGTGAGAGGATTCACCAGAGAAAGAATGGGGAGCAGGACAGGCTGATCTACTGAAATGCACTACTGAGGGGAGCAGTGGGCAAGACAGGAGAGGTCCACTGCACTATGTGGGTTAGCTCCCTGGCTGGGGACTGAACTCAGGCCAGCTGGCCATAGCTGGATAGCACTGAGACTTTAACCCCTGTGCCATCAGGAAGGCCCACAAATGAAATATTTTAAATGTGCAATTTCTAGTACGTTAGTTATACCTCAATAAAGTTTTTTTAAACAATACTAAGTTTGCATATGAGAAGGATTAGAAGATGTATTACATGATAGACTTAACATTTGAATTTAATGGAGTTATTTTCCTGGAACATTTTAATTACTCAAACAAAAAACAAATGTGCTTTTTTCAGCCAACAGCAATAGGCTTACTATGTCAATTCTAGAATTGGCATCTAAATGTTTTTTCAAATAAATTCTAAATGAGAGGAAATGAAAAAATTAGAGATTGAAAAGACAAGCCTGAATTCGGATTCCAGCACTAACACCTGCTGGACTTTGGGGGGCTTTACTTTGCTCTCTAAGCTTCACTTTCCTCATTGGTAAACTGGGATTGTTAGCCCTATTTATATGTTTGTTTTGAGTTTTAGCTATAATATATGTAAAGAAACTAACATAACAATTGCCATACAGTAAGCTTAATAAGTAGTAGTATTCTCTAGTATGATTTAGACATGTTAGCTGTATGGTACAATAATTGGCTCTCGACCAAAGCAATGAAAATTCATTCAATCTGGCTGCTGTAGAACAGCAGTTTTGCTAAGAATCTGAAATTGATTTCCACATCAGAGCTTACCACCACTCTTCACTGGAAAATGAAAGTAGCAATGAAGGAAAGTAGGAAACTAAATAAGAAAATTTATTTGCATAGGCACTACTGATCAATCTGATTGCAAGCAGTGACAAGTTCCCATTGTCAGCATTTACTAGTGTCTTAAAGGAAATGTTCAAAGATAACAGGTCAGCCTCTCCTTATGGTCATAATAACCACAGAGCATTTTTCCAGAAAGCTAAGAACATTGTTCTATATAGGCTCAGTTCTCTTCAACACTTGCTTTAAACCAGTGACAGAGATCTAACTCCTGATTTTATAGGTTGCAAACAGAAGACAAAGCACTTCCTGAGACCATGTGACAAGTCTGAATTACAATGGGTCTCCAGTCCACCTCTCCCCCATCCACCTTTGACCAGACAAGAGCACGCTGAAAAGCAATCTTTAAGGGAAACCTATACCTCTGAACGCAGGGTCATCATTCTTACCTGAGGCTGGTTGTGTTTTTCTGGCTCTCTTCAGTTTTCCAAGTGGTTTATACTTTGGCTCTGTATCTTGGGAAGATCGGCAGAAAGGCTTCAAGCTAAAATGAACACAAATATTTTTCCTCTTGAAAGCTGCTGGAATGTAAGCTTCATTTATAAAAATTATAAAAATTTAAAAGGAACTTTTAAACTTTTAAAAACTAAAAAGCAAAATTTAATACTGCAATATAGTAAAGTGCATTTTATTTTTTTTTTAATTTTTTTTTTTTATTAAGGCATGTTTTATTTATTTGTTTGTTTGTTTTTTTATACATGCACTGGGTACAGTCAGAAGCGCGGGAGGGTGAGAGAATTCACCAGAGCCAGAGCGAGGAGCAGAGCAGGCAGAAGGACAGAAGTACACTGCTGAGGGGAGCAGCGGGCGGCAGGAGTGGTCTGCAAGCCATGTGGGACCCTCCTCTGGTGGCCGGGGAGCAGCCGGGGATCGAACCGGCGCCGCAGAGGCCGCGGGCAGCTTTGCAACCCAGCGCTCAACCGCTGCGCCACCGGGGAGGCCCAGTAAAGTGCATTTTAAAACAATCTGATAGATATCTATCTAATTGTAGGATTGAGGAAAAGCAAAAACTCAGAAAGTGGTCCCTATTTTAAACAACGTTTAATACAGTAATGGCATCTTCTGCCATTAGGGAATAGAGTAGAGTTAGCTTTTCCCCTTTTATATTTATTGTGATTTGTTTACCTCTTGCAATAATCTCACAAATTTGATCTGTCTATTCCACAGACTGAAAGCTAAGCTTACATGGTGGAGATAAAATACAGAAGGTACAAAAATAATACTTAAGGGTGTGTTGCCCTTTTTTGAGGGTCTCATCAGCTGCATCCTTATGCCAGATTCCCAGAAGCCTTTAGCATTAAACATAGCCACTTGCAGCGTAATTATGCTTCCAACCTAAAACCTATTTATAGGCACATCAATTTTCATCCTTGGTCCTGTTCTCAGACCCAAAACTATTGGCTGGACCCATCCCACTCAACAATACAAGTTCCACCAGTAGTAACTACTCACATTTCTTTAACTTTATCCATAGTTATGCCTACTGGAATGACATTTGGATATGCATTCACAGGACAGATGTAGCTCAAGAAATCTTTAATCTAGAAGAAAATAAAATGGATTGATTACCTCTACAGTGAAAAATATGAGTGTTAGAGAAACAATTCAACATAGATCAGGGGTAAGAGAAGCAAAACTCTCATAGTTGTGATTCTCCTTGCTGGCTGCACATGAGGATCACTGGGGGACCTCTTAGAAAAAAGAAAAACCGGGCCTCCCTGGTGGCGCAGTGGCCGAGTGCTGGGTTGCAAAGCTGCCCCACGGCCTCTGCAGCGCCAGTTCAATCCCAGGCCGCCGGGCGAGGGTTTCACATGGCGCACAGACCTCTCCTGCCGCCCGCTGCTCCCCTCAGCAGTGTACTTCGGTCCTTCTGCCTGCTCTGCTCCCCGCTCTGGCTCTGGTGAATTCTCTCGCCCTCCCGCGCCTCTGACTGTACCCAGTGCTTGTATAAATAAATAAATAAATCTTTAAAGAAAAACCCCATGTTTAGGCCCCATCTCCAAAGATACTTTAAACACTGAGCAACAAGGGGGTGGGCAGTCAGTATATTTAAATGTTCTTCAGGTAATTCTGTTCCACAGTAAGGACTGAGAATAACTAATGGGATTCAAAGATTCTGTATCTTGTCCAAGGAGGTCAATCACCCTATTTAACAAATCCCCTTGAGTAAGTTAGAATTTAGCTAAATATTAATTACAATACACAAAAGAAAACAAGGTCTTATAATGCCATTTCTTTCCACAAATAATTGTTAGCAATACCAAAGGGATTGCATCTTCCAGGCTGCTTAATTTGTTCTAATGACTTACTGTAATCTAAACAAGAACAATTACATGCAAAAATTTCACAAATACTTTGAATTTCTCTGAAGCTCAGAATGCTAAACAGAGGAATTCTGTCACTCTTCCTCAAAACATCTCTACAACTTCAACTTTACCATTTATTAGACCTTGATGAGTTTGTGATCTCAGTCAGGTTACCTAAAGTCTCCTAATTCTTAGATTCTTCATTTAACAGTACAAATGAGATAATGCATATAAAGTGCTTGATTAAACATAAAATATCCATTACAAAGCTGATAATGACAACAGATATTTTAATTCCTTTCTACAAATGGGGAAGACTAGGGCACAAAATAATTATTATGACCCGAGTTTTCCAAATAAAAGGACCAAATCAAAAGAGTTTGAACCAAAGAATTATCAATAAATCCATATGTAAATAAAATGGCTACCTTCATTAAGATAGTAGAAAAGCAAGGATACATTCTTGAGACATTTTTCATAAAAAATTTTCTTCTGTACTTGCAGAGCAGGCATGCAAATAGAAACCATTATTTATCTGTTCACACCCTTTCTGATTTGTACAGTCAACCCAAAGGTAAAACTGGCTGATATGTGGGGCTTTTGAAGGAAGTAAGAATCAAGAGGGTAAGATCAAGCCTATATCGGAAATGATTCAACTTTTCTTGGTGACCAGTCACACCCAATAAAAGGCTGCCTCCCCCACCTGTACAAATCGATGCCCCTTTGTCTTAATTAACACAAGTCTCATTCACAGTAGATATGCTCTATAAAATCATCTCAAACAATGAATTAGAGAATACTGAACCACTCCTTCTAAGGAAGAGAGAGTTAGGTTCCTGGGAGCCTCCATTCACTGCATTTTTGTCAACAATCAAAAATATCACCTTGTTTCATGTGTTTAAAAACCTTACTAAGTAAATATTGATTAACACTGAACTCATGACCAACAGCTCTGTAAGTGTTCCCTTAACAGAGCTCATCTAGCAAATGTGTTTCTTCCTCCACAAGAGGCGCATCACTCCTCGCACTTAGGAACTCGAGACAGTACTTCAGCACAATCTCTGGGAGTTCTTTCAAACAGCAAAATCACTTTAAAAAAACATATATATATGAAAAGGACAATTGTTTACAGCGCTAAGACAAGAAATCAGAATGGAAATGTGTATACCAGGCAACTATTTTTCCTGCAAATAACTCATTTAAACTTTTTCAGATTTAGGAGTTTGTCTGTCTTGACACCACCAGCCCGTATGTCCCCATGTCCCTTTCCCTCTCCTCCAACTTAACCTCAGAGTCCTCATCATGTTTATTGATGTCCACTAGTATTTTAAATTTGGTTTTGTTATCAAATTGTTATGTATATGTCCGGCATTTGTTTTATGGTTCTGACTTGCTTTACTATATACAATATTCTCACAAACTCCCTCCATGTTGAAAATGAATGCAGTTCATTCTTACGGCTATATAATACTCCATGGCGTAGATGTACATCGTTTTGATCCAGTCAACCTCTGTTGGACATTTAGGCTGCTTCCATGTCCTAGAAACAAGCTATTGCAAATAATGCTCCTGGGAACACTGTGGAACACATGGGCTTTGTGTTAATGGTTTCATATTCCTTGGATATATGCCCAAGAGGGGGACTGCCAGGTCACACGCCAGCAGTGTAACAGCATTTCTTATTCTCCACATCCTTTCCACTACTTGTTGGCCGTCTTGAATATGCCATTCTCAAATGGGTGAGATATGGTACCTTACTCTGCTTTTAACCTACCTCTCTGTTCCTGAAAGCAACCATATTTTCACATCTGCTGGCTTTGGAGATCCTCTTTGGTTAACTGTTTATATCTGCTGCCCATTTATTAATTTGGTTATTTTTTATTGTTGAATTGTATGAATTTTTGTTTATTATGGGTATTAACTGCTGCTCAGTCTGTATTGTACATTTTATCCTATTCAATATGATGTCTTTTTTAAACCTCTTTTCTTTCACTGTACAGCTTATTAACTTGAGGTAATCCAAATTGTTTTTAATTCCCCTGTCATAGGGATTGAGCCACCAAAAATACTTTAATGCTGATATCATGGGACATATTGCTAATGTTTTCTTCTATGTATTTCATAATTGCAGATCTTACATCTGAATCTTTAATCCATTTGGGTTTTATTTTTGTGTACGTGGTTACCAAGCAATCCAACTTCATTCTTTTATATGTGGCTTTCCACTTTTCTTATCACCATTTACTAAAGAGACTGCTGTTTTGCCATTTTATGGTCAGCTGCTTTATCATAAATTAGGTGCTGGTACGTATAGAGATTTATTTCCAGGCTTTCAATTCTATTCCACTGATTCAGGTATCTATTTTTGTGCCAACATCATAGTTTTTTTTAGTACTGTTACTGTATATTTAAGTTTGAAGTCAGATAACATGATACCTTCTTTTCTCTCCAGGTTGCTTTTCCAATTTGAGGCCATTTGAAGCTTCATATTATCAGTTTCAATATTATTTCTTCAATTTCTTTGGAAAATACTGGTGGTCTTTTGATGGTGATTGCACTGAATTATATATCATTCTAGGCAAGATAGCAACATTGATTATATTGATTCTCCCCATCCGTGAGCATGAGATCTCCTTCCACTTTTGTCACTATCCAAGTCCTTTAATAACATCTCATAGGTCCTGTATAGATCTTTTCCCTCCATAGGTTAACTCTGAGATATATAGATCATTTTAAAGCAATTATAGATGGAATTAATAATAAATATTAGTTATTAATTTATTTGCTTCTTGTCTGCTGTTTGTATATAAAAAGGCTAGGGATTTTTTTTTATGTTGATTTTGTCGCCTGCCTCTTTGCTCTGTTCCTTCATTATTTCTAGTAATTTTTTGATGGAGTTTTTAGGGTTTTCTATTTCTAACAGCATACAGTGCTCCCACCTGCTTTTCCCTGCCAATTCAGGCCCCAGCTGTTCTATGTGGAGTGCCTCAGGCTCAAGCCAGTAACCCTCACTCTAAATCACCACACCTTCAGCTTTCCAACAGTGCACCCTTCATCCTGGGTGCCAATGCATGCAGCAACCTCTCCAGTGCAGCCCCAGATCTCAGCAGTGCACAAGTCAACAACTGGAGGTCACTTTGTACAGCAGCTGCTCCTCCCTCTTGGCGCCAGTACTGTCCCAGTATTACTATGAACAGAGTTCGCTTAGAGTTCTTCCTACCTTTTCTGTCAGTGTTATTCCAGGTGTGTGCTGTGGCTATCCATATTTCCCTCAGGGTTTTTTGGCTTTATTTTACTGCAGTTGTGGGCTTTACTCTGCCACCATCTTGTTGGATACCTGTAAGTCCAGGTGACTCAAATTTCTTTTTTTTTTTTTTCAGGTTTTTTTTCTTTCTTATTTTTTTTTCAAAGATTTATTTATTTATGTATACAAGCACTGGTTACAGTCAGAAGCGTGGGAGGGTGAGAGAATTCACCAGAGCCAGAGCAGGGAGCAGAGCAGGCAGAAGGACTGAAGTACACTGCTGAGGGGAGCAGCGGGTGGCAGGAGAGGTCTGCGCGCCATGCGGGACCCTCCTCTGGTGGCCGGGGAGCAGCCGGGGATCGAACTGGCACTGCAGAGGCTGCGGGCAGCTTCGCAACCCAGCGCTCAACCGCTGCGCCACCAGGGAGGCCCATGGTGACTCAAATTTCTTACCACTCTGGTGCATGTCTTCATGACCACAAAGCCCCACTAATACTGATTAGGGGGGTTATAAGCAAATTCTAGTGAGTACGCAAATTTGCAAATACAGAATGCATGATTAATGAGAAATCAACTGTATTTAGAAAAAATATCTGAAATGAAATGAGGTTTAAACCTAGAGTTTATGTTTTTAAATTTATTTAAATGTCTTATGGATATAGACCATTATAAATGCAGTCTGCAGGAAAGTCTCTTACCAACTAGCTTGTATCTCAGGAGAGCAGGAAGAAAGGAAGGCAGTCAGCTGCATCCTCTCTCTTTGCAAATATCAGAGAAATAACCTCCTTATTGAGAGCTAATTTTACAAAATCTCAGGAGGCTTATGCCTTCTAACTACATTGAAGAAGAGAAAGGAGATGAGTAATTTTAACTGAAAAGGTAAGGTCTACCCTTTTTCTTGACTGGGTGTCCTCCCTAGGACTGAAACAGAAAGGAACTCACCCACTGAGTGATTAATAAGAAGGGACACTGATGCTGTGCCAAATGCCAAACCCAGGCAAGAGCCAGAATAAGTTGACAAACACTAGCTAAATGATACCATCAAAATGAGTAACTTCAAAAGCTCCTTGAACCTGAAAGTTAAGGCCAGTTATTTAATAAAGATGTCACTGTGATATTTTTGGGAATATAGTGAAGAATCATTTACAGTATTATGGCTGACTTGGTAAGAATGCTACTACAAGACCCCATTGTTCACATCATTAACAGACCTTTGGCTCACTACTGAAGAGCTGTAGCCATGTATCCCAAGTACAAAAATAACATTTACCAGGAAAGAGATTTTTAGGTGCAGAAATGGTACCACTAAACTTATCTATGACCTAAAGTGTCATAAAAGCTTGCTTTTATATTGCTTTTTATCTAATACATGAAATTACTGAATCTCTGTATTTGCTAATACTTTGAAAATACATGTGTATTTTCATATATCAAGTTGCTGGTGGTGTAGCAGTCAATTTCTTATATAAAAAGTACCATAACAAAAAACATTTTAATCCTTCTTAAACTGAGCAATTCCAATATAATATGTTCTTCTTAAGAAGGAGGTCTATATCTCAATCATCTTTATTATTCTGCTTTGCTGAATATCCAGAACTAGTTATTAAATGGCTTTCAGAACAGTGACATTTTGGAAGAGACCAAAAATCTGGAAAGTACCTGAAGGTTTGTCATAATGAGCTTTTATCTATAGTACTTCCTCAATAAGATTTTTTATTCATTCATGATAGATGAACAAAACTACGAAAGCAGGGAAGTTAGAAATAAATTTAGGGAGCAAGATGGGAATAAAACCTTAATCATACATATTCTTCCATGTTGAGGCTGAGAACAGGAGATAATAGCAACTTCCTGTGTATTTACCTCATCCACTGAGATATTCTCCCTGCATGTCTATAGGAAATGCCATGATAAATGTTAAGCAGTAGAAAAAGACGCCTGTAAAAGTCCAGGGGACTACTGTTCTCAGCCATGAAGAGTAGTAATTCGTGATGTCTAAGTAACGCGATCCTCTTACCTCACTGTAGGAGGAGTGAAAAGAAAAGCATGCTCTGTATGAACTCTCGCCAGTCCTAAAGGGGAATGAAAAAACAATTTCACTTATCCAAACCAGCCAAGTTCTCAAGTTTGAGTCTTCCTGCTTTAGACTACTCAAATGAAACCACCTATCATCAAGGCAGGAGGGGAACTCTTTCCAAAAATATAAATAGGTTGCCAACCTTATGAACAGTCAATATTAAGGAAATGTTTCTAGAATATGATGATCTTAAGATACTCCTCTACCCCACCAAGGGCTTCTGTTCTCCACAACATCAACTTACAACTCCTTACCAAACAAGACACACGCAGTTTCCAACCATATTATCTACCTAACTAGAGCAGACCTCAGGAAATGGACTGATGGGTATTAGGCATTAGACAGATTTAGAAGCAAAGTCTCTCTTTTTTTTAAAGATTTACTTATTTATTTATACATATAAGCACTGGGTACAGTCAGAAGCGCGGGAGGGTGAGAGAATTCACCAGAGCCAGAGCAGGGAGCAGAGCAGGCAGAAGGACCGAAGTACACTGCTGAGGGGAGCAGCAGGCGGCAGGAGAGGTCTGCGCGCCATGTGGGACCCTCCTCTGGTGGCTGGGGAGCAGCCAGGGATCGAACTGGCGCTGCAGAGGCTGCGGGCAGCTTCGCAACCCAGCGCTCAACCGCTGCACCACCGGGGAGGCCCAGCAAGTCTCTTTAAACAGGTTAAATTCAGAAATTATTTTCCACAATTATATTCTCTTCTTGGACTTATACTAGATTACATTTAAACTATTAACATTCAGAAATTATTTTCCACAATTATATTCTCTTCTTGGACTTACACTAGATTACATTTAAACTATTATCAATGTACCTCAAAGCAAGACATCTCTCAAAAGATGTCTAAAACATTGTTTTCTTACCTCACAATTACATTTGTTTTTCTGGTTCTTTCTCCAAACCACATAGTGGATGGCTTAATGCTGATTGTGTGGAGTGGAATTCTATTTTTGGAAGTCATTCCACAGGGTAATTTGCTCCACTGAAAGTATTCCTCTGCCTGAAAAAGATTTTAAAATATATAGAATAACAGTTCAACATTTTCATGAAATATGTTTATGGGCACAGTCTCAAGAACAAATGGAGATAAGTTTTTAGACAGGAAAAAAATGTATACATGAGGAAATGATCACGATTCCAAATTAAGCAACATTCTGCAAAATATCTGGCCTGGATTCTTAGAAGAAAACCTTTAAAAGGTGGGAGCCCTGACAAAAGAGGCATGAGTGAATACTACCCAATTCTTAAACCCCAAATGCTCCTCTTCCCCACTCCACAAACTATAAAAGTCCATTTTGACACAACTGGGGAAATCTGATTATGCACTATCAAATATCTAGTATTACAATATCAATGTCAATTCTGAAAGTGGGCAGTACTGTGCTTATGCATGAAAACACATGCTTCTACAGCAGTATGTGCTGACAGTTTAGGGCCAAGAGTCATAAAGTCTACAGCTGAGTCTCAAATGGGTTGGAGGAGGAAGTGCTGACTGGAGAATACAAATGAAGACTGCATGGTGTTTTTGTACTAGTCTTACAACTTGACGGTCTTAAAATTTTCAAAATAAAGTAGGAGAAAAAAGTAACAAAGGTGTTTTATAAAGGTTGAAAAATTAGGGGACTATTTTTCCAAAGACATTATGTTTAGATATGGATCCTTCAAAACCATTAGCATTCCACCCAAATCAAATGTCACTGAGGGCCTCTGATGCTGTTTCTGATGAGGCTGTACATAAGGCAGTGGATGAGAGCTCTGCAGGCTCTGTTTTTAATCAGTATTTTAAGGCTATGTGATCTAAGAAATGCCAAAAGCCACTAGAAGTGTTCCAAGGAAAGTACAAGATTAGCAGTTACAAATTAAGGTATTCAGTGGGATATGAGAAAATACACAGCAAAAAGAAATTTGCCAATAAAAAGACTTAATAGGACAAGTCCAAAAGAAAAAAAAAGTTTGTTTTATAACTATATTTTTATACTTCCATGAATTCAATGGGTATGTGCATATACTTATGTATATGTGTGCATATGTATGTATACCCACACACACAAAATGAAATAAATTCATGAATTATATAGCTTACCAATCATCAAAAGTAATTTCTTACTGTGTAGCTCACTTATATTGAGACCTGAAGTAAAACAGTCTGTAGATAAAAATTGTTTTGTTTAAAATTATGCTTTATTTTAGGGCTGGGCAACATAGTTTTTGCCTAAAGAGCCAATGTTACTACCACAATGATTATCTAAATGTATAAACGGAGGGCCTCCCCGGTGGCGCAGCGGTTGAGCGCTGGGTTGCAAAGCTGCCTGCAGCCTCTGCAGCGCCAGTTCGATCCCCGGCTGCTCCCCGGCCACCAGAGGAGGGTCCCACATGGCGAGCAGACCTCTCCTGCCGCCCGCTGCTCCCCTCAGCAGTGTACTTCGGTCCTTCTGCCTGCTCTGCTTCCCGCTCTGGCTCTGGTGAATTCTCTCACCCTCCCGCGCTTCTGACTGTACCCAGTGCTTGTATAAATAAATAAATAAATCTTTTTAAAAATAAATAAATGTATAAATGCAGTGGATACTAAAATATATATGTGGGATACATAGATATGCTACTCATGTTACTCATTTGAGTGTAAGATACTTTAAAATATAGAGGAAATGTATGATCACCCATACCACTGTTTGAAAATCACTAGTGAATATTAATGATGTTGAATGACTAAATTAAAATTTTTAAAAATGTTAAAAACAAATTCAAAATAATAGGAGTTCTATGCTGGCATCCGAAAACAAATTACGAGTGGCAAAGACACTAGAAACATTCAATTGAAACTGGACCATCAACACATGTAAATATTTCAAAGTTCCAAGCCAAGTTATATCTGGATTTTTATCTCAAATGAGAAGAAGAAAAATAATGCTAGTAAAGTGCACATCATCTCAAAAAAATAAAAGGAATGAATTACTGGTTTCTTAAATTATGTGCTATAATTTATTACTAATCTCATTACAAGCTGTTCATTACATAATTCATTAAGATGTACCAAATGTGTATAAATAACTTAGTTAAAAAATAAGTTTTCTGTGTCTATTTACAAATTACGAAGTTTATGGTAATGGAATACAACCATGTACAACTGCATCACCATGGGCTTAAAATCCTAGGAATCTCAGCCTCAATTATTATGTCTAATTTAAGGAGCCTAGAAAATGAAATTTCTAAGGTTCCTTCTAGACCTAAAATTCCCATGGATAACACAATAAAAGAAAAACAATTTACTCTGTACCTTTGGGTGCCGACACGCATGAATCTGAGTGCTACGGTCTGTTGTGAGATGATGAAGAATGTCGGGCATGTTTCGAAACATGTCGAGTTTATTCACATGAACCTAAAGAAAATAAAATAAAAGCCTATTTGGGGAAATGTATTTCCTATAAATTGTTCAAGGGTAATTATGCTGGGGCAAATCATCTGGCTAGTTACTATTTTTCTTTCTTGAAACCTAGTTTTTGAATAATTTCAGTGCACATCAGTGTTCTGCCAGGATGTCAGCAGGTAAAGGGCGAAGAGCTGCCCCTACCTGTCAGGAATACCACCTATCGTTGGTGGAAATGAAAAATCACGGAGGCGCAGTTTGTGGGTTTCAATGGATTATACTAGTATTGTCCTCAGTCCATCAAGAGACTTTACATTACTATTTATGGTGCCCCTCTCCTCTAGATCAAGATTTTTTTCTAAATACTGGGAATACAGCAGTGAATACAGCAGATAAAAACCATCAAGAACGACTTACTGATAAAGACATAAACAGAACATGCCCTCTACGGGCAGCTCTTAGGAAGATGTCAACTGGACTCGGAGGTGGGAGAGCCAAGACTCCCTTACCACACACCACTCAGCTGGTTTAAAAGGAGAGGACAGACTTGGGGCGGGGAGGGGTAGAATTCTTTTAGAATTGTAAGACAAATATTTTAAAATGTTAAAACCAATGTGTCTGTCTTACCCAAAGCTGCTTTTCTTTGGTACTATGAAGTAAGTAACAAGCACCTAAATTGATATTAAGACAGTGAATGGGGGGGGAGGGTGGAGAAGTCTCATTTCAAAGTCTAATAAAACAGAATAATGTCAAATTGCTATGGCAGTAGAGAGACAAGTGTAAAAAGAGTGAGTGCTTACTTATCCCGCAGTCTCTTCCTCTCACCACTTGTTTACTAATGAATAACAAGAATTAACAATAAATTTGCTTTTCAGGACTAAGATAAGGGGTAAATTCTGACATGTGGAGAAAGAGAAACTTTCATCCTCACAAAAATAAAAAAGCCTGAAAAGTTGCCATCGATCATTTTCTGAGGTCCTTTACTCACAAATCCCATTGTTGTCCCTTTTTCAATTCCTGATCTGAAATTGACTCTATCCCTGCAAAGGGATTAAGAGACCCCAAGACAGGCTGCCTCCAGGGCGACTCTGAGGCCACCATGAAAGAGCTGCTATGGAGGCTGCTCCCCATATCGGCTAGGCCCCCCTCAGCCCATGGCTCCCTTATGCCAGACCACTGGCGCAGGAGCTTGCAGTCTTTTGGACTTCACACACCACTAAGATTTACAATGCAAATTTGAGACCAGTAAGTGACTGCTGTCTTTATATTTGGCTGAGAGGACAAAAGAAAAAAAAAAAAAAGCATATAAGATACTACAGATAAGTATACACCATTTTAATGACAAGAAACATGGAAAAGACAATCTCAGAGTGGAAGCAAAGCCTTCCTCAAGTGGAGAACTGGCAACTTTATATTTCGGCAGAAAGGCTTGTAAATGGAAGAAATTAAGGGAAGAACGACTTAGGAAGCAAAGACTTAAAGAGGGAGGGAGCATTTTGTTGTTGTTACTACTGAGCACCATATATTGTGCTTTGATTCTCAGTTTTTCCTCAACACTAATTAACAAAGGGTGGCAGGACACTAGGGAATGAATTCAAACGCCGGAAAAGCAGATTTTTTTATTTATTACACATGTACCTCGTTAAATTCTTGGCACAAGTTTGTTAGCTGAGGGATCAGTATTAAAAGGTAAAACACAAGAGTAGCCAGTGAAATGTTGTCCCAATTCCAGCATGTCCTTTTGTTTGGTCATTGCCAGAAAAACCTTCTCTAAGGAGGCTAAAGGAGAAGCCACTCCCTGTGTGAGCACTGTGGGAACGGGGCATCACTCACATCCACATGCTAATAATATCACTGCAAGCAATACACTCATATTTTCCAGTGCAAATTTATTTTCCATGCCGGTCACAATCACTATACTTAATTCCTAAACCACAATTGACAAAATCCTCCTCCTGTGGGACATTACACCCAAGGGTTCTTCCTGGCATTTGGGCTCTGTGAATTCCTCCCAGGAAGAAATACATCTGAGAGGATGGGGGAGAGTGACAGAAAAAAAGAGCCATCACCATACCTGTACTCCAAATTCTTCACTGAGGTTGGTGAATAGATATTCATACCCGTACGCTGCTTTGCAGTTCAGCCACACGACATGGTGGGGACTCCGAGTGATCCAGCTTCGAACCAGCTCTATTACTCCACTCAGACACTCCGCCTGGGCAGGATTTGTAAAAGACATTTAAATAATTTTAAGAATGTCACCCTGTCCTTTCCCAGCCAAATGGGGACAATTATGACCGGATTTATTCTCCTGCAAACCTCCAACTAGAAACAAGGTCACAGCCAGGTTATCACCTTGTTTCTCCAGAGAGACTTACCCGACTTGGAATTTGATAAAATTTTGGATCGCAGAAAGTAGTATCTAAGTATACACTTTGGATGTCTTTCACTCTGAAAACAAAAAAGAAATTGTGTTAATGATCTAATGTGACATAAAATCTGTGTAAAAGTTAAACGCTCAGATGTTTTATAAGGTGTTTGATTCCATTTTAAATTTTTCAGTTAAATCAACTCGGTAGGGAAATGATTTTCATACCATACAATACATGTTTGCATATATGTCAGTAAATTTTGATCAATTCATGCAACTACCAACCCAATCAACCCCATTTCAAATAGAAAATTTGCTTTACTATTGCAAATATTCAAGTCCAGTTTTTAATAGAAACAAATGTGTTGGGGGAAGAAAGCAAACAAGACTTTTTCAAATGACATGGTCTTCCATTAGGAGTTATGCAAGGCCCTGTACCTGCCCCCACAGTGCAGTAGTTCCATTCTGGCAACTTCTCCTTTTGCCAATCTAAAGTCCCCTGTGTACAAGACAGTTCCATTACTGCCCTGAAATAAAAACCTGAAAAGGAAATAGATTTCAGTGACTGCTAAAGATCCTAATAAAGCAAATACATGCTAAATCCACAGCAAACATATTCCGTCAAACACAGCTACTATAAGTGTTCATGGAATTTTAATGGCTCCAGACCATACCTAGCACTCAGCTGCCAGTACATCCCTAGACAGAAAAAAAGTAACACAATGGCTATCCCCTAATAAATTCAGCACTCTCAACTATATATTGAGATCATACCTATTTATGAAGAGAAAAATTCATGTGATTAGAAAATGCAAAGTCAGTGGAGAAATGGCTATTGAAGGCTTCCACTGTAAGAAAGCCTTTTTTTTTTTTTTAAGATTTATTTATGCATACAAGAGCTGGGGTACAGGCCAGAGATGCGGGGGTGGGGGGTATGTGTGAGAGGATTCACCAGAGACAGAGTGGGGAACAGAACAGGCAGACTGACTGAGATACACTGCTAAGGATAGCAGCAGGCGAGACAGAAGAGGTCTGCTTCGCCATGTGGGTTGCGACCTGGTGGGCCGGGGATGGAACTCGTGCTGCAGAGGCTGCAGATTGCTTCATAGTGTTGTGCTTAACCCCGTGCGCCACCAGGGAGGCCCTGAAAGCCACTTTTCAAACCTAATCTTTGTCTTAGTCCCCCAAGTTTAAATTGGAAACAAAGATTACAGATATTTCCAGAAGAATAATCAAATCATATACATATTACTTTCTAGATCCTAAAGTTTTATTTCTACAAATGTAATACATATCTACATATAATAAAATGGCAAAATAAATGAGCCCCCTTACATAACTGATCCTGGGCAATGACCAGCTGGCAAGAGGGTCACAGCAATCTCTTCCTTCTAAAAAGAAAAGGAAAAAGAGAGGATAACAGAAGTTGTCACTAGGAACCCCGTTAAAGCTCTTAAAAGAAAATAAGCAAGTACTTCTCAAAAATGAGATATCCTTTTTCTCCCTCATTTCCTCATTCTTCAAATACTGAAAACAAATTTTCTGTGGCTATCCTTGCCTACAAAGTAAATGGTTAAATATAGAATTACAACAAGACTTAGCAATTCCACTCTTGGGGGGATACACAGGAAATGAAAATACATGTCCACACAAAAACTTCTACATCTATGTTCACTGCCCTAAATCAGTTCTACAGTCCTTCCTCAGGACAGTAACATGATTAGTACAGCAGGTCCTCAAATGATGCTGTTTAGTTATAATATTGATAAGAACACCATGCACATCAATGTAGAAGGAAGAGGTTATTAAAGGATCCGCTTTCGTTTATGTCCTTTCATCTAATTTCCAAGAACCAATCAACTATGTTAAGTGAGGACTCAGTGAACTTCAAATGCCTGATCTTCGCCAAACAGGAAACAGGGAGTCCAGTCTCTGCCCGATCACAGCTATAGGACAAAGGACACCCCTCCGAATTAGACACATCGACAAAGTAGGTAATAATCCAGTTACAGAGCAAATTAACTAGATTTGCCATACAACAGGAAAATACCTCCTAACCCTAAATACAACTGGAAGTGAAAAAAAATATTAATAAAAGGTAGGTTGATCGCCCTACTCACTATTAAAAAAAAACTCAACACAAGAATACCTACTTCTAAATGTAAGGACAAAAATTAATTAAGTACACTTGGAGAGCATCTTTTTCCTGAATAAGAAAGTGATTCAGCATCTCTCCTGCCCATCTGTTTCTCTCTTTTTCCTAATAAATCTGTCCTTTTAAAATGGGGAAGGAGGGGGCCTGCAAGTGATTGAGAAAACAAATCACAACATACATAATATTTAAACACCATTTTATATCCTGGGCCTTGCAATAAATGCAACAAATGTGACAGTGACAGTGTAGTAGTAACATGAGCAACTGTAGTTCTCATCCTTAGCATGTAATTCTAAAAAGGAGCAATTTAATACTATAAAGTAGTAAAATCAACAACGTAGTTCTCATCCTTAGCATGTAATACTAAAAAGAAGCAATTATGTTCAATCCTTTGAATGTAGAAAATAAATCGCAAAAGTATTTCCTAAAAACCCACTCAATTATCATTTTTATTTATGTCTGAATGAACATTCAAAATCAAGGAGAAAGATAATTTTAGCACTAAATAATATATTTTTAAACAAACAATATTTAACAGTTACCTCTCCTGATGCTTCATCAACTAGACATATCTGGGTAGGAGTATCAATTTCAATTGATAGCTATTAAAAATAAAATTAAGAGATCATGTAAATATACCACATATTTTCACATTTTTCATGACTACATGAAGTCATCTCAAACACAGAAAGGCGACTAAGAGAAGAAATCACAAACTTTCTATAAAAAATTTCTGCTTTGGGCCTCCCTGGTGGCGCAGCGGTTGAGCGCTGGGTTGCGAAGCTGCCCGCAGCCTCTGCGGCGCCGGTTCGATCCCCGGCTGCTCCCCGGCCACCGGAGGAGGGTCCCACATGGCGCGCAGACCTCTCCTGCCGCCCACTGCTCCCCTCAGCAGTGTACTTCGGTCCTTCTGCCTGCTCTGCTCCCCGCTCTGGCTATGGTGAATTCTCTCACCCTCCCGTGCTTCTGACTGTACCCAGTGCATGTATAAACAAACAAACAAACAAACAAATAAATAAATAAAACATGCCTCTATAAAAAAAAAAATTTCTGCTTTCAGGGCCTCCTCTGGTAGCGCAGCGGTTGAGCACTGGGCTGTGAAGCTGCCCACAGTCTCTGCAGTGCCGGTTCAATCCCCAGCCACCGGTGAGGGTCCCACATGGCGCGACAGACCTCTCCTGCCACGCCCACTGCTCCCCTCAGCAGTGTACTTCGTCAGTCTGCCTATTCTGCTCTCCTCTCCCCTCTGGCTCTGGTGAATTCTCTCACCCTCCCATGCTTCTGACTGTACTCAGTGCTTGTATAAATAAATAAATAAATCTTTAAAAAAAAATTTCTGCTTTCACTCTAATGTTTTACCGCTTTAAAATATAAGGCTAAAATAATATCCTTGAAGCAAAGGTGACAATACATATTAAGTGTCTAGCAAGTTTATATATCCTTTGATAATTCTATTTCCATGGATTCAATTTTCCTCAATCTCCCACCCCTACTACATCTAACCCTCCCTCCCTCTGAGCTTGCATATTTGTAAAACACGACATCACATATCCCATGTGATCAGGTTTAGTCGGCAGATCAGGCAGGACCACTCCATGACACGGCCTAGTCCACAGACTCGAGTGCCACAGAGGTCTGCAGAGTACCTGCACATTTCCCTAGACCAGCAATTGGCATGGCGAGGCAATCAATAAGAAGTTGATGAATGAAAGTAATTTTTATCTTTCGATGAATTACCACTTGTTGGTAGAAATGAAAACTGATGCACCATTGGAAACCAGAGGCATGGGAGGGTGACAGGATTCACCAGAGACAGAGTAGGGAGCAGAACAGGCAGAAGGACCAAAATACACTGCTAAGGGGAGCAGTGGGCACGACAGGAGAGGTCTGCTGCGCCATGTGGGAATCTCCCTGGCCAGCCGGGAATCCTGCGCTGCAGGGGCTGCAGACAACTTCACAGCGCTGTGCTCAACCACGCTGCACCACCGGGGAGGCCCTGGATCTTATTTTTCAACCCAAACTGAAAATTTGTCTTTTGTTTGAGAGATGAATTAAATCCATTCATATTTCTAGTATCCACCATAGTAACTACTGTTATACTAGAATGCCATCTTCTTACTCTCTATGTACCATACCTTTGTTTTGCTTCTTTTTACTATCTATCCTCCATTGGAAAGGGCCATTTTATTGTGCCATATTCAAAGTCAAACATTCTATTTTATTCTGGTTATTACCCTTTTCTTATTAAAATCCATAAATTGTGTTAATTTTTTCTAGTCCATCCCACGATCTAAATAAAAATCAAAGACATAAAAGAACATTTCACACTTTAAAGAGCAAAATGCATCTTAACAACAAAGTAAATGAAATTAAAACTAAGAACCCTGATCAAACTGTTGAGGGACAAGAAAAACAAATAAACAACAAAAAAAAATCAAACAAGAAAACATCAACCTCAACTGCTAAACTACGAAAGACTAATTATCAATATTGAGATTAATATGGGTCAAATACAGTATGTGAGGAACTGGGCTTTTAATATTCCATGTTTTTTGTCACTTTACCTTGAAAAATATTTCCCACTTAGAAAAAAAGAATCAGTATCATTCAAAACGTAAAACTTACAATTCTATTCTCCCAAAATTTGTACTTTGGGTTAGTTAGCAACAACTCTTTAGTAACAGGAGAACAGTATAAGTAAACCTTCAAGCTGCAAGAGAGAAAAAAAAAAGAACAGTTTCAGTATAATCCATGAGTCACTTGGGTGACTAGAAAATACATGTCATCACATAGCAGTTTTTCTCAAATAATTCAATTCAGAAACTGAGCTGGTACAAAAATGTTACAGTGGCTCCCAATATGCCAACACTCCAATGACCATCTCCACCCCACCAAGAGTGTGAAGGGACAAGGAAAGAAGATGAAGAAAATGTTTCATGTGCCTTCTGACCCCTCAAAAGGGAGTCTGTCCTTCACCAGTTATGCTAAAGACATGTTTGCACATGACCAGGTATTTCTGAAAAGACACACCAAACATTAAGCTAACTCCAAGAATGGGAGTGTGCAGGACAGAAGCCTTCTGCATTCACTTCAATGGAGGCCATTCTATTAGTGAGCCAAAAGTAATTTCATAATAAATTTTTTAAATTCAACAGCATAACTTAGAGGTTAGGAGTCTAGTCTCTGACAGTCCCAAGGAGAGCTACACTAATAAGTACCCCACCCACACATGCTCTGTTTACAAATTGAACATGGAAATTCCTTTCCCCCATTGACAGGTGGGGTCTATTTTAACCTCCCCTTGAACTTGGGCAGGTGTTTGTTTCAGCCTTAACCTACAGAATGTGATGGAAGTAACATGGCAGGACTTTCTAGGCTCAATGTCCGGCGAATATGGCCTCCTGCTTACCATATTGCCAAGCATCTGTCTCTTGGGACATACACCCCCCCTTTTTTTAAAGATTTATTTATTTATTTATACAAGCACTGGGTACAATCAGAAGCGCGGGAGGGTGAGAGAATTCACCAGAGCCAGAGCAGGGAACAGAACAGGCAGACTGATGAAATACACTGCTGAGGGGAGCAGCGGGCAGCAGGAGAGGTCTGTCGCGCCATGTGGGACCCTCGCCGGTGGCCGGGGATCGAACCAGCGCTGCAGAGGCTGCAGGCAGCTTCACAACCCAGCGCTCAACCGCTGCGCCACCAGGGAAAGCCCTGGGACATATGCCTTTTAAGCCCTGATTTTCCACTTACGTATCAGCTCTCCTGAAACTACCATTCTAGAGAGACTTGCTAGAGACAGAGAGGTGCCAGAAGCCCCAGCCCAGATGTCTGACAGTGGATGATGAGCCTTCAGATAATGTTAGTCCCCTCTACCACCCAGTCAGGCAGAGCCCACCATCCCACCCAATGCTACCAGAATTCTGACTGCAGAAATGGAGAGAAACAATACACGGTTAGTGCTATTTTCAGCCACCAAATTTGGGGCAATTTGTTACGCAGCAAGAGAACCAATACATGGGTTCTAAAATGACACAGACCTGGTTGAAATCCTGGTCCTGCCACTGACTGGCTGAGTGAGCTTGAGCAACTAATTTAACCTCTCTGGCTCCTCAGTTTCCTCATCTGTAAAATAGAAATCATAATAAGATCTATTCAAAAGGTTGTCAGGAGGCTTTGAAGAGGATATCAGCACCAAGAACACAGGGATTCTCACTGGTGTGGCTCACTGTCACACTGTTACAGGGCAGCCCTGATACAAAACGGGTTGCCTGACTATGGGTCCTCACCCGCGCGCTTAAAAGGACTTATCAATACTCTATTGCAGGCACACAAGAAAGGTTAATAAAAGGTTTATTCACAAGGAAAGGGCAAATGAGGAAATGTACAACTCAGGGAGAAAAGTGGGAGACAAAGTTTTGAATGCGTCCTACCTGATGCGCTGATCAGGAACCCCAAATGGCCTCTGAGAGCTGGCCGCAAGCCAGGAGCCGTGAAGCCAGGAGGCGAGCGAGAGGGCCCCCAAGCCCCACGTGTTTGGTTTTTATACCCAACCTGGCTGCTTAACTCCACCCTCAGGTCCCAGCCATCTTCCCTTTGGTGGTGACGGGATTTGTCTTTCCCAATGTCTTGATGGCTTTGGCCTGGGGTGGGGGTGGAATCCACAAAGCCTGTATGGAATTAGCTCAGGACATACTTTACCCCAAAAACACCTCAACATCCAGTACAGTGCCTAGGTCATACAGGCACTAAAAGAAACATCTAGGCTATAAATATGTAGTGACCAGCATAAATGTAAATACTCTGTTAGTATTAACTTTCATTATCGAAATCAAAGACTACTGGTATCACTTAGCGGTGAAGCCTGAGACCCACTGATTCAAAGTCAAAAAGTCAGTAGGGTCTTTCCAAATACTATCTTGGCAACATGGAACTTAGACTCAGGCAGTGGCTGCAGGAAAAGCATGCAACAGTTCAGCTTTTAGAAAAGATCCAACAAGCGTATGTGATTCTTTATAACAGAGCAGTCATACACACACTTATAGAAACAAAAATGAACAAATGACTGCCACAGCCAGGAGCAGAGATGAGTCATACAAATATGAAAGAAAACAGAAGACCCTATTCAGTGTTATTTTGTGTATGTAAAGTTCAGAAACAGCTAACACTGACCCATGATGACAAAAGTCAGAACAGAATGACCTTTGGGTGAGGGCTCTGACTGGGAGGTTTGTCCTCGGAGACAGCTGTTGTCCTATGTCTTGATCTGGGTGGCAGCTATACAGATGTGTTCATTTGTAAATGTTCATTCGTCTGTCCTTCATGATGCATGCACTTTTTTTTTAAAAAAGATTCATTTA
The DNA here is from genome assembly GCF_964194135.1 of Talpa europaea. Taxonomy (NCBI): domain Eukaryota; kingdom Metazoa; phylum Chordata; class Mammalia; order Eulipotyphla; family Talpidae; genus Talpa; species Talpa europaea. Next base: position 28,159,541 of record NC_140082.1, on the reverse strand, counting down.
TTTATGCATACAAGAGCTGGGGTACACGTCAGAAGTGCAGGGGGTGAGAAGATTCACCAGAGACAGAGTAGGGAAGAGAACAGGCAGACTGACTGAAATACACTGCTGAGGGGAGCAGCGGGAGAGACAGGAAGGGTCTGCTGAGCCATGTGGGTTGCCCCCTGGCCAGCCAGGGATCTAACTCTGCTGCAGGGGCTGCAGACTGCTTCATAGTGCGTTGCTTACCCCTTTATGCCACCAGGGAGGCCCTGTATTCACTTTTCTATACTTTTTACAGCACAATGAAAATGTTTACTTTAAAAAACATAGAACTAAGTAGCAAAATAAATTACCTGCACTCCAACCTTCTTTTCAAAGAAGGGGATCTTAATCCTTTCATATGATCTGAAAACAAAGGGAACAAAAATCATAAACACATTTTTTTCACAGGATTCCTTTGCCTAAGAAAACTGAGTTGTCTGCTCTTATTTTTTATTTAAGATTTATTTATTTATGCATACAAGAACTGGGGTATAAGGCCAGAGGTGCGGGGAGTGAGAGGATTCACCAGAGACGGAGTGGGGAACAGAACAGGCAGACTGATTGAAATACATTGCTGAGGGGAGCAGCAGGAGAGACAGGAGAGGCTGGGGATAGCGTCACAGGTTGCTTCTTAACCCCTTGAGCCACCAGGGAGGCCCTCTGCTCTTTTTAAATTTCCTTTTAAAAGAAAATATATGAGAGGGTCACTTTTATAAGAGAACTGATTCATAAAGGCCATCAGCTTCTTCTGTTGGTGAAGAATCTGTTAGAACAGAGGACAGCAATCTCTAAAAGTTGACCAACTCTAGCCATCTGGAATCATTTAAAATGACAATGATCCCCTCCTTCAGACAGAGTTTAAATGGTTCTGAGTAGCCACAGAACAATGAAGTGACCAAGGACTCATTTGGAAAGGCTTCTAGCAATTTTCCTTTACTCTCTTCTCTAACCTCAACCCAACCCATCTTTGGTCATGCTCTCTGTGACCTATTCAAGTCTAGTCATTTAAGTTCACCCATCTGGAAATTCAAGCTTACTCCCAGGGAATCCTCTAGTACAGCTTTGTACTCTTTATATATACTAATCCAGACCCAACGAGGCAAACACACACATCATATCATCAACATTAACCCAACCATTAAGGCTTAGACCAGAATAAGAGTTTCATTATCTCCTCGGTTCATGGCTACTACTCAGTTGAAAGGTGGAGAATTTCTATCCACACAAGCTTGCACCACAGCCTCCAAATTAACAGACACAAAAAGATGGCATTTAAGGAGAGGTAAGTCCAACAGTATAAAAAAACAAATAGCACATCAAATACATGGTGCATTCTAATTCATTCTGAAAGTTCAGCACACTACAGCCTAGCTAACAATAACAAAACATTTCAAATTATTTAGTTAAATCAAACCAGTTCTAATTATTCTAATTATCACCAACACACATGCTCCCACACTAAGTCAGTCTCTTGCAGCTGCTGTATGAAACACTGCCTCTCACCACCCCTGGCCCCTCTTGACTGACAGCCAAGAAAATATGGATGAGCTGGCCTTGTGCTGCTAGAACTGTACCCAAAGTCTGCCTTCCAGATCTCTGTCCCCAGACCACAGCAAATCATCCTAAGTCCATCCTGGAGGGGTCCTCCCCATCTCCGGCTCCGGGTCACCTCTCATCCTCCAGACCTTACCAATGCTTAGTAAACCCTGCCCAAACAACAGATTCAGCTTCCAGAAAGTACAAAAGGGGGGGAGAGATAATGACAATTTCACAAATTCCTTTAGATGACTTCTTTGTTTTATACTGGTCTCTGCCTATCAATAAACAATGTTGCAGCTGAATGAGCTCTGGAGGTTCTTAATGTGATGGCAAGAAGCCCTTTAGCAACAGCCATCAAGAAGCTTTGAAAAAATAAGTGTTTTTTCAAATTAAATACATTAAAATAGTGTATTGGCCCCAGGTTGGGGGAGGGGGAGGGTATTACCCAGCACACCTGGGGCCAAACAATGAGGTGGGGTGGGGGAGGAGAGGGAGATGAAGCAAAAGCTAGGGTCTAGGGTTCCGCAATTATTGGGGCCAAGGGTGGAGGTCTGGGGCCTAGAGGCCTCATTAATGGTGTGTTAAAATCATAAAAGTATGAGTTTAAAGCACAGTTAAGAGAAAGGAAAATAAGCAGCTCAAATAGGGCAAGTGCTGAAATTAGCCAAGATCTCTAAAACAAAGGCACCTCAGTTGGGAGGGAGGCCTGGCTCTGTATCAGGTCCTGTGGCTGGCACAGCCCTCTTTGAAGTGGGTACCACAGCATGAAAGCTACAAAAAGAGAAAACCCAACCGTCAGGGCTTGTGCTACATCCTTCAAACTCATTGCTCCTAGACATGAAAGCAGGCCCCCAAGCCACACTTTCACCATGGATATCATTATTTTGAGTTCAGAAACTTCAGTGAAACAACACAAAACGTAATAAAAGTGGGGTGTCCTCACCCAGCAAGGGATAGTCAATGAAAAACAAAGCAAAATGTAAAAAAAAAAAAATGCTCTCTGGGGAGTGGGGGGTGGGGAAAGGAGGGGTTGGGGTCAAAATAAGGGGGTTGCAATTTTATGGGGAATATAAAAATAAAATTAAAAAAAAAAAAAACGCTCTCAAGACACAGCAGAGAGACGGTGAAAGGAAGCTCCCAGGGCAATTTAGCAAATCAAGAAAGGAGGGTCAGGCTTTCCTCAGTAGAGATAAGTGGTGGCTTTGTGCAAGAAAGTAGTCCCACCAACAATTCACACCACCTGAGAGCGATGTTAGTTTTCACACCAACCCCGTGAGGAAGGGCAGTGTTTTGAAGTTGTAAACCACCAAATTGGATCTTTTGCTTGCACCCAGAAAGCCATATTCTTTTTTTCCCCCTTCCCTCCCATCAAAAGCCAAATTCTGAACCACGAGAAATGTCTTTACACATGGACTTTATTCCAGATGGCCATTAAGAGAGTTGGTGGGATAGGCCTCCAAAAAAACCGGCCCCCTGAAATGCTTGGAGCGCTGGTATTACATACGAGGTACCGGCAGGGCTTCACATTTCCAAGTTCCCACAAAAGCAGGTAGAGCCAGTTAATGGTTAATCATAAGGAGAGGGAAGAGAGACCAAAAGGTGGCTAGAGTTTAATTTCACTTGTAATTTTTAGTCTAAAGGAGTTTTACAAAATGGAGGGGATCCAGCTACAATATCTGTGATTTACCTTAAAATTACAACCTGTGATAGGTATGTGCACATGGTTGTTACACTCTGATTCACTCCTCTAAGGAGTGGTAGGGAGCATCCTATACAGGTTATTCTGGAAGTCCACACTCCAGCAGGCAGCTACTAGAGTGCTTCAGTTTATCTTCATCTCTAATCTGAGCCAAAGACTGTGCTGATTAGCATCATGAAAATCAAAACTGCTGTCACAGGCAAAGTCAAAGACATATTAGTCAATATAACATGTTAAAAATGGAAAATGGTTGTAACATCAATGGCATTCCAGCTCTGGAGATTTGCTAAACAGTTTCAGAGTCCAGCCTTGCTCGCAACCCCCTAGCCTGGAAGTCTTACCAGGAGTGAGAGTCCAGGCTTAATCCTTAATGGTGTCCAGTTCTGGTTGCCTGACCTGCCTTCTGTGAGGAAAACCACATGCTGCCTCTAGATTAAAATGAACCCTTCATACAGGATATGGACAGCGCATCTAAAGAGGAGCTTGCACTTGGTCAGCTTACAGATAGCCTAGTGTGTGTGTGTCTACTTCTAATAAATGTTGGGGTGGGGGGTCATGGCATAATTCCATCTGAAGCTAGTCTTCTTTATAACATGGTAACGAAAATGTGGGTGAAGAATTAAGTAATCCTCGTTAGCCTCGGGCTAGGGGCTCGCTAGGAGAGCTTTCCAAAGATCCGAAAGTTGTGCTTAATCCCACCTCCTCCTCATTGATGCAGGCGCAATTGGCAGTCGCTGCAATATCCCGCGGTACAGGTGAGGAAATAAAACCTCAGGGAAGTTTAACAGCCACAATTTAAAAAGGAGCAGTTGCTAGTCTCCGCGGGTCTCCCCAAACCTGCCCTGACCCCGACCCGACCTCCCCCTCTCCAGGCCCCTGAGCATCTGAGCTGCTGCAGCCCGGGTCGCTGGGCGCAGGGGGCGCTCAGGGCTCACTCACCCTTGTGGCAGTGGGACAGGAAATAGGCGCGGGCCCCCAGATTCTCCCTGTCGAAACGATCTATGGAGATGGTTGGATACTCGGCCATCTGTCCCTCGAAGCAGCTCATCGTTCCAGCCAAGCCCAGCGTTCCCGCCCCTGCGCCAGCACCGGGATCCCAGCTCCTTCCTAGAACGCGCCGCCACTTCCGGGAAGCAGCCGCCGCCTCCCCATTGGACAGGCGGGAGCAGCCACGGCCAATTAGAGGAGCCCCGCGGCGCGTGGGAGGCGGGGCCAGGGCGCGGAGCGGCTTCCGGTCACTGACAGCGGGCGGGGATCCGCGGGTGACCCTTGAGGCTGCGCCCTGCGGTTGATGGAAGCCGCTGCGGGGCCCAGAGCTGGAGGATGTGGCGCGGGGCCCTCCCATCGCATTCTCACTCCCCGACTCCGTTGAATTATTTTTAGAGCAAATTAGATGTATAAAAGGGGAGAAAAGGGTCTCCATGGTGGCACAAGGGGTTAAGACGCAACCTATGAACCTGCAGCAGGAGTTCGTTTCATCCCCCGGCCAGGGAGCTACCCACATGGCGCAGCAGACCTCTCCTCACTCGCTTGCTGCTCCCCTCAGCAGTGCACTTTGGTCAATCTGCCTGTTCTGCTCCCCACGCTGTCTCTGGTGAATCCGCTCTCACACACACCCCCCAACTCTGGCCTGTACCCCAGCTCCTGTATGCATAAATAAATCTTTTTTTAAAAAAAAAAAAGGGGTGTGGGGCCTCCCTGGTAGCTCAGGACATTGAGCACAGCTCTGCGAAGCTGTCCGCAGTCTCTGCAGTGCCACCAGCTGGGGGAGCAACCCACATGAAGAGGCAGACCTCTCCTGACTCCATCGCTGCTCCCCTCAGCAGTGTATTTTGGTCATTCTGCCTGTTCTGTTCCCCACTGTGTCTCTGGTGAATCCTCTCGCCCTCCCACACATCTGGCCTGTACCCTGGGTCTTGTATAAATAAAATCTTTTTATAAAAAGTGGGGGGGAGAGTAGGGTGATGGGGCCATTATCTGCAATGTTTTTTTTTTTTTAATTTTTTTTTTATTTTATTTATTTTTTTTTATAGAGGCATGTTTTTCTTTCTTTCTTTATTTGTTTGTTTGTTTTGTTTATACATGCACTGGGTACAGTCAGAAGCGCGGGAGGTGAGAGAATTCACCAGAGCCAGAGCAGGGAGCAGAGCAGGCAGAAGGACCGAAGTACACTGCTGAGGGGAGCAGCGGGCGGCAGGAGAGGTCTGCGCGCCATGTGGGACCCTCCTCCGGTGGCCGGGGAGCAGCCGGGGATCGAACCGGCACTGCAGAGGCCGCGGGCAGCCTCGCAACCCAGCGCTCAACCGCTGCGCCACCGGGGAGGCCCTATCTGCAATGTTTTAACCACCAAAGCAACTTTATGAAAAAGTTGGTTAAAGTATTGAGAATCACCAGGTAGTTACAAAGGCATTAACTACATGTTTTCCTAGTGTGTCTCCTTAGACAACTTATTATCAATCGCAAACACTTTTGAGGACCTACATGGTGCATAGCACTGTACACACATTGCAGTGATTAAATAGATTGTTGTAGAAATAAATTCTAGCCTTTTACCCAGGCAGGGGAAGAATAACCGTCACTTCAGGAATGGTGAGGTCAGGAGAAGCTTGTTTACTCATGCATGATGTTCCAGACCTGGGTAGCCCCGCAAGGTCTGAGCATCAGTTTGAAGACCAAGGGTTCCTTTTATACACAACTGTCTCCATATCTGTTACATTGATAACATCGTTTTTCAGCAGGCACAGCCATTTGTGGCAAAGTCCCCGGACAAGTGGGGAAAGGCAAGGGTGGAAAGATGCAGGCATTCAGGGATGGCCTTGGAGAGAGAGACCAGCTTGGCCAGCTGCCCAACCTTGTAGATAAGAGTGCTGAGGCTCTGGCCATGAATCTTGAAAGGGAAGAGGAGCTGTAAGTAAGCAAACTTGTTGATTATGCCTGCATTGGAATGTTCATTGCACGTGGGCTGGAAGTTCTGCTGGAATCTTTATTATATTAATTTGCTCAATAATATATTTTCTCATCAAGATGACAAATATGTGGGGCCTCCCTGGTGGCACAAGGGTTTAAGCACTGCACTATGAGGCAATCCGCAGCCTCTGCAGCACGAGTTCCATCCCCGGCCAGCCAGAGAGCAACCCACATGGGGCAGCAGACCTCTCCTGTCTCGCCCTCTGCTCCCCTTAGCAGTGTATTTCAGTCTGCCTGTTCTGTACCCCATTTTGTCTCTGGTGAATCCTCTCACCACCACCACCACCCCTGCACCTCTGGCCTGTGCCCCAGTTCTTGTATGCATAAAATAAATAAATCTTTTAAAAAATAAAAAAAAGCATCACACTAGAAGTCTACAATTGAGATACTATATATTAAAAAGTGTATTTGTAACTTAGATGAGGAAGCCAGCCAAGGGGATTAATGGTGGAAGGCCATTCTAGGCAGAGGGAGCAGCTACAACCAGGCCGGTGGCGGTAAGTCAGGAAAAGCCAAGAGGCCAGTGTCACTGGAGGAAATGAGTCAGTTCTGCAAAGCAAAGAGGAGGAGTTGTGTGCAAATCCTGTAGGGTTTTGCTGAGTTTTACTCTATAAATTGAAAATCAGTTGCAGGATTCAGAACAAATGATATCACCTGATTTGTGTTTTAAATGGATCACGCTGTCGGTGTTGCGAATAGATTGGGGGAGACAAAAAAGTCCTGTTAGGCACTATTATAATAAGGAGCAGGGAAGGATGATGGTGGCTTCCACTGGACTGGAGCAGTGAAGCCAACAGGTCTTGCTGACAGATGGTTACCCAGGACAAGAGAAATAGTCGACTCTAGGGACCACCTACTGAAAGGGAAAGACTGTGGAAGGAGCAGGTTTTGGGGTGAGGCATTCGGAGGGGGGTTTGTTTTGTTGAATGTCGAATATACCTCCATACAAGTCTAGATTTCAGAGCGATTCAGGCTGATGAAACACATTTGGGGATCTAAGAAAATACAGTATTTTATTTTATTTTTAAAGATTTATTTATTTATGCATACAAGAGCTGGGGTACAGACCTGAGATGGCGCGGGTGAGAGGATTCATCAGAGACAGAGTGGGGAACAGAACCGGCAGACTGAAATACACTGCTGAAGGGAGCAGCAGGGAAGACAGGAAAGGTCTGCCGTGCCATGTGGGTAGCTCCCTGGCCATCCGGGGATTGAACTCGTGCTGCAGAGGCTTCGGATTGCTTTATAGTGCGGTGCTTAACCCCTTGCGCCACCAGGGAGGCCCGAAAATACAATATTTTAAATGTAATAATGAAGATAATTATACAAAAATAATTATAGATACCGTTGATTCTAAGTTTACTTCATGTCAGGCACTATGCTCGCCTGGTTGGTTGGCTGAACTCCAACAAAACGAGAAGGGGGTAGGGCAAAGGAGGGACCTACTATCAGGGTCAGAAACACCAACGGTCTCTGTTCTCTGCCACAATCTTAAGATTCTGTCTCTTTGAAAACGCGGGCAAATAACACCTGCCCCTGTGCACATCTGTACAAGGATGACATCCTGCAAGTTTCCCACGCTTGGATCAACACTGGGTCCCGCCCCAGCCCCGCCAAGCTCCCGCGCCTGCGCACAAAGGCCCACTCGAGGGGGCGGGGCCTGAGCGAGCTAGGCGTCTGGGCGGGGCCACGCGTTGCTAGGAGACGCTAGGGTCGCCAAGGCCCCAACAGTTGGCCTCTCGCTGCCTAGTTCGAGGATCCCTAGAGGGGAAGACGAGCACAGCCGCGCTTCCCTGCAAGCTCCTCACGGGGCTCCCCGGCGACCTGGAGGACTGGAGGTCGGGCGAGGGAAAGCCCCGCGAGCTGGACCCTTCGGTGGGTGGACGCGCCGCTGCAGGGCCCGGCCTGCCCGCCCCGGAAGCCCGCCCCGCCCCGCCCCGCCCCTCCGCCCCTTCCGCCCGGGGGCTGCCTGCTGGCTCTGCTGCTGCTCCAGCTGCCAGATTTCCAGTTGGCTCCCTGTTTTGGGGAGGGGTTTTGTTTGATCCTCTTGAATTTCAGAGTGTGATTCTCTAGTACCTTCCCGGCTACCCTGCGCCTCTTTTGGCTTTAGGGGCCTCGATGCTGGGGTTTCTTTTCAGACTTCTTCCTGCGCCCCCATCATTTTGATCCCCAGTTTCTAGACTAATTTCTCCAGCTTAGCCTATGCATGCATATTTTTACAGATGCAATTTATGGCAGGAAAAAAAAATGGTTAAGGAACCGGAGAAGTCACGTTTGTCCTTTGTGGGGGTGGGGGTGCTCCCAGAAAGGAGGAGCTTTATGCTGCATAAGTGTAGCTTCACACCCCTGGCCTGTGGTGAGAAGCAATTTTGTTTTTCAGCTGAATCCCCAAAACTTTAGACGTGTGAGGACTTGAGAGACGAATATCTTTTCGCAGTTCAGCAAACTAGAGCCCAGGGATATTCATTGGCTAAGGTTTTCCACCGCCCCCTTATCCTGCTGCACATAGAAACAGGAAAAAACCAAACAAAAAAAAAACAAAAAAAAAAAAAAAACGGGGAAGGAATGGAATAGAAAGGACACGAATACTGTTAGGATTTCATACCACTAAGAGTAAAAGCACTTTTCAGAGTGAAAAGGGTTTTCTCATAGAAGGGAGTTTGAAATGACTCACTACATCAAAGGTTTCTATTAGATTAAATTAGCACCTTAAGATTTTCCTGTCCTCAGCATCGTCCCAGTGTGCTGAAGCTGGTCTTCAGATAGCACTGGCACCCTGCACTCCTCCAGACGTGTCCTTAGGCTGGAAAATTAACTCAGAGCAGGCAGACCAGAGAAGTATGTGTCTGCAGATTTCCTACGATACCAGCTTAGTGTCTCCCCCGATCTCCCTCACCTCCCAGGCCCTATCAGTACCAGTACTTTCAGAAAATATGCTTCATCTGTAAAAGCAATATAATACAGCCACTAAATTCATATAAAAACATGACTGATTTCGAAAGTAGTTTTAATATAGTGGGTGCACTTTCTTCCATTTATGTTTCTTGGTGTCTTTTTATGAATATATATTATATATAAGATATATATGAGTATATATGTTAATAGATTATCGAGCTGTACCACATATGTCCAAGTCACTTTTCTAGTATATTGTACAGCAATGAAGTAGTGACCCCCCCCCATTCAAATGAATGGAATGAAGGACAAAGAATTTACTGAAATATGGTTTATTTATTGTTTTGTCAGGTATTACAAATTTATATAAATTATATAAATATATATATACAACGTAATAGCATGTTACCTTAAAATCTAACATGAGCCTGAGCCTAAATTAATAATGATTGATAATTAGTCAAATGTTAACAATATCTTAATTTTCTTTGGTACAGTCACTATACATGTTGATATGCACACTTGAAAGAATGTAAGCAACAATATTAATGATATCTTAACTTAGGTAATTGTTACCGTATATCAGAGTGAAAACTGTGACTTAAATAACTTGCTTTCAATTTATTTAAATCTGGTAAATTTAAATAAATCCAGACAACTGTGAGAATTATGTCTTAGGAATAGAATATAAATGCCATATTTTAGAATGTTAAAATAAGTATTGGAAGAAGCAATAAAACCACTTTCTTATTTTTCATTGAAGAAAGTTAATTAGTACTTGTGTGTGATTTATACATGGAGTTCAAACAAATGACTTAGCCTCCCAACAGCCTTCATTATGTTTTTATATTAACATTGAGGGAACTTTTATGCTGCATCTTTCATATTGAAGAAATATTTATCTGAAATTCGGTAATGTTATCCATTTCCTTTCCATCTCTTTCCTCTCTCATGTAAAGCTAAATTGATCACACTTGTAAAAGCATTTATTATAGTATTCTAAATCTGTTCTTCTAGCTCATCATTTGTTTGGGATGATATTCACCTGATGGTAAAGATGGCTATTTCTAAGTGTTATGATGTTATTTTGCCTTTTCCTTTTTTTGTACTTTAATGCATTTCTTGACCTCTTTAGCATAATGAGCATAACATAATTATAACTGAAAATTTTTTTTTTTAAATTTATTTATTTATACAAGCCCTGGGTACAGTCAGAAGCGCGGGAGGGTGAGAGAATCCACCAGAGCCAGAGCAGGGAGAAGGACCAAAGTACACTGCTGGGGGGAGCAGCGGGCTGCAGGAGAGGTCTGCGCGCCATGCGGGACCCTCCTCTGGTGGCCGGGGAGCAGCCAGGGATGGAACCGTCGCTGCAGAGGCTGCGGGCAGCTTCGCAACCCAGCGCTCAACCGCTGCGCCACTGGGGAGGCCCTGAAAAAAATTTTTAATTGCAAATTCACTTCGAGGATCTACTTTATGAGATCTGATTTTAATGTATTCCAACCAATGGAAGTGTATTTTTATAGAATGGATTCAAGGAATTGTGGTGAAAATTCTAAGCATTTTATTGTGATTAAAATGCCTGACAGATTTTGATAATAGAATAGCTAAGAAGTAGCTAAGAAAACAAGTACAAGATTAAGTCTTAGACAGGCTGCCTGTAGAAATTTGGTGATTGGACAACTATAGGAACTGGAATTAAATATTTGAATTTCAGAGACTCTTGGTGACCTCCAACGTGGTTTTAAAATCACTGGCCTCAGTGTTGTGACAGCTACCTTGCCTTCGCGGACCTTGTGCTCGTGTGTCTTCTCCCATTCGGCTATCACAGGAGCTGGGCCACAGATTCCTGAGTAAACAGACCACAGTGATTGGGATGGCTTCAAACAGTTAAAAATGAAAGAAGAAGAAACCACTGCTTGTTAAACAGAAGATTGATTTTTTGGAGAGGGAGGGGGGATGTAATAAGGGGTGGGAATTATGCAGCTTTGCATATGATTAAATGAAATGGTGGTAAGATATTTTTACAATCTACTAAGCAGTTAAAATACAGTGTGGTTTCGGAAGTATACTAAGCACTTACCTAGATCATTAGAATTGGTATACAGCATTTAGGACATCATAAGTCTGCATACATTTTATTTAATGAAGAAATGAAGAAATAAACATCTCTCTATGTATGTTTCAGGGTCCATTTTATTTGCTTTCCAAAATAGAGCATGAACCCGTCTGAATCTTGGAATTATATTAAATATAATATATTTCATGGGATTCTCAATCCCAATTTTTTAAAAGACTTATTTTTGTTTAGGATTTATTTATGCATACAAGAGCTGGGGTACAGATCAGAGGTGCGGGGGGTGAAAGGATTTACCAGCGACAGATTAGGGAACAGAACAGGCAGACTGACTGAAATACACTGCTGAGGGGAGCAGTGGGTGAGACAGGAGAGGTCTGCTGTGCCATGTGGGTAGCTCCCTGGCTGGCTGGGGATCAAATTTGTGCTGTAGAGGCTGCGGATAGCTTCACGGTGCTGTACTTAACCTCTTGTGCCACCAGGGAAGCCCAAGATTTATTTTATTTATTTATGCATATAAGAGCTGGGGTGTAGGTCAGAGGTGTGTGGAGGTGTGTGAGAGGATTCATCAGAGACAGAGTGGGAAGCAGAACAGGTAGATCGAGTGAAATACATTGCTGAGGGGAGCAGCAGGCGAGACAGGATAAGACTGCTGCACCATGTGGGTTAGCTCCCTGGCCGGGGATCGAACTTGTGCTGTAATAGCTGTGTATAGATTTATAGTCCTGAGACTTAACCCCTTGTGCCACCAGGGAGGCCTAATTCCAAATTTTTTAATATTAATCTTGCTCATTCTTAAAGATATTATCAAAATTGTCACTATTATCTACTAATGTATTTTAACATTTTTCAGAGATAATTGGTAATAAGACCTCTATAGCCATGGCTAGTTCTGATGTGAAACCAAAATCAATACATCGTGCCAAAAAATGGTCAGAAGAGATAGAAAATCTGTACAGATTTCAACAAGCAGGTTATCGGGATGAAATCGAATATAAACAAGTGAAACAAGTTTCTATGGTAAGATTCCTGCCTCTACAAATATGAACTCAAAATGACTTTGTTGATTGGCTAAAAAAAAATAAAAGTGTTAAAGAACCAGAGAATAATCAAAAAGGAATTTCACTCTAACTCTTTCATTTTATTGATAGGAATCTGAAGCCCAGAAGAGTGATTTTCAGCCAGACTAGGGGAAGACCCTCAGTGCAGAAACATTAAGAATTTTCTTTTTTTAAAAAAATTTTTTTAAGATTTATTTTATTTATACAAGAACCGGGGTACAGGCCAGATGCATGGGAGGGTGAGAGAATTCACCAGAGACAGAGTGGGGAACAGAACAGGGAGACTGACGAAATACACTGCTGAGGGGAGCAGGGGGCAAGACAGGAGAGGTCTGCTGTGCCATATGGGCTGCTCCGCCCCGGGGCGGGAATCGAACCAGCACTACAGAGGCTGTGGACAGCCTGCGCTCAACCGCCTGCGCCAGCAGGGAGGCCCAAAACATTAAGAATTTTCTATGTGCTATGCTAAATTAATCTTTTATGGTAGACCATAATTGGAGTCTTTTCCCTCACTTAGGTAATTCTGTTATCAGATAGTCCATTTGCTATATATTATTTCTTTCCAGGTTCTTAAAATTTTTAACCATGAATTATAAGTAACTATAAATTATTAAATATTAGGTGACAAAAATCTGTTAGAGAACAACTCCTGACTTTGGTTATGAATTCCAGGCTCTCTTGAGAGATAAGAGACATGGGTTTGTTTTACAAAAACTAGACCAAAGACTAGGCAAGACTAGACTAGACATGGCACCAGTTTACAATGTGATTTTTTTTTTGTCATTTATTTAATCTACAAGATGCTAGGAGACTCAGTTTTTAAGAAGATTAGTGAATATGGTATAGTAGTATTCATAAATGTATTTTAATTTCTGAGTTTGGAGCTACAATACAGTGTTTACCATTACCTTGGTTTTTAATTTTTAGTTATTTTTGTTGTCTTTAGCTGTTAATTCATGTGTGGATTTTTCAGATCTCTTTATTTTCATTCATTCATTCTATTTTTTGATCTCCATTTAATACTTCAGGGTCATACAGGCAGTGTGATTGTTTAGGCTGCATCCACACTCCTAAACCTTACTGTTGTGATTGAGATAAAATAAGATTTAAGAAAACACAAAGATCCTCCTTAAAAGGGAAGTCCCCAAAAGTCTGAGAAAATGAGAGTAAGAATGCAGGTGATGAAGGGAAGAGCCACCTTACTTATTACATGATTTGGCAAAAATGGAAATATTCTTTATTTCACTTCAGTAAATATTTATTGGGCATCTGCAATGTGCAAAATATTTGTGCCACGTGCATTAGAAGATAAAAATACAAGTGAACGCCTGATTCCAAGAAGTTTAACGAGCTGATGGGATGAATGCAGGGTGGACATTCTGTCCCAGGTTTGCTCCTGGCTGTGTCTCTCACTAGCTGGGCAATCCTTAGCAAAGGTCCTAACTTCCCTTAGCTCAACTCTGAAACGGTGAGTGTAGTACTGCTTTAGAAACGTGTCCCAGGAATTAAATGAAATCATGTGTTTAAAGTGCCTGACAATGTGGAACTCCATAATTTGTTTAGTGAATGCACTGTTTTTAATAAATGATAGCTTTTATTCATTCTTACTGTCTTGGAGAATATTGAGTACAGGAACAATAAATCCTAATGCACATCAAATATATGTGCCTTAAAAAAAAAAAAAAAAAAAAAGCCCAGGGATTTAGAGGAAGATAAAGTGCTTCCTTTTGGAGATAGTCCTTGCCTCCCCCGCAGCCCTACCTCTGACAAAGAGAACTTCATGTTCCACAGTCAACAGAAGAAGGGGAAGCAAATATTCACCCAGTTTGGTAAGTCTTTAGTTGTATACAGTGTTCTGAAGGGTTTGAGCCAAGTTTTTTGTCTTTACACACATCTCTGTGGTTGTTCTGAGTGTTTGCATGTCTCCTTCCTTGAGGACAGTTGGTTCCTAGATAAAACAGGTCAAGTAAAAAGCAAAGAACAAAATTATGCAAACAGCAAAGGTATAAAATGAAAACTGTGTGGAGGTGGATAAGCAGAGAACCAATAGGCTGTTTGGAGACTCATCCCATACTAAATGAGATGGTTCCGGGGAATATCCACTAGGTGGGCGAGGAAGAGATGGTGACTTGGAAACACCCTCCATCCCCTGCTGAGGGTAATGCAAGCAACAGAAGGCAGGCTTGAGCTGAGAGATGGAAGTGATGCTTTTTTCTCGAATGTATGTCAGAGACCTCTCAAAGCTTATCAGCTATGCTGTTCCCTATTTTACTAATTCCTAAATAAAAGAGATAAGAAAATGAAAATGTGTTGTTAGAAAATAAAAGATGTATATACCTTTGTATTCATGATGCAGTCCTATTCCAGCTGAGAGTTGTGCTTTATAAGGGGCATTATTAGGAGAAGCCAAGAGCTGCTGTCTGTAGATGGTGTTGAAAAATAGGATTTGATTTCTAGACAATGATAGATGGTATCTCACAAAATCCAGAAAGAAAAACATATATAACAACAGAAACTCATTGAACTAATCAAAAACGTACAACATGAATTTGGAAAGAAAGGGAAGAAAATGTCCAAATCAGATAAAACAAGCCACGAAGAAAACAAAAAGTTCACCCAAGGAAAAAGTGGGCTGTGATTGGAGGGGGGAGAAGACGAAAACTATATTCCTGACCTCAAATTTCTATTACAAATTGAGTCTCAAGTGCCCTGGCAACATGATGTGAAGAAATACATAGGCACTTCCAGTAGTTTCTGTCCAGCTGCTTCCTTTCGTGACTGTGGCAGCATCTGAAGCTAGGTCCTTTGAGAATGGAACCTGTACCTCACCCTAATTTCCTCCTGGGGTATTATTTTTGGAGGCTAGGAAGTAATAATGTTTGAAATCATTTGTTTAAACCTAAGAAAGAGTTTGAACATTTTCACCTTGAGTGCAGAGCACCGGAGTAAAAATTTAAATGTAAAAATTGGGATCTCGAGAGACGCCCCGCATGAGGTCTACAGTGTAAGGTTGCAACCTCAGATGTCTTGTGTGTGTGTGTGTGACTCTAAGCCCTCAGGTATTTTTAACTTTAATTTTTCACTATGAGTGGTACTCTTAACTAGTTGATAGTAAAATATAACATAAAAATAAAACTGGCATCACAGTATATGTGTTCTGGTTTTTCCAATGTGCAGGTAGACCGTTGGCCTGAGACAGGATATGTGAAGAAACTTCAGAGAAGGGACAACACTTTCTATTACTACAACAAACAGAGGGAATGTGATGACAAGGAAGTCCACAAAGTGAAAATTTATGCCTACTAGCCTTGCTGCTTTATAGGTCTTGTCACTGCTTTGTTTCAGTACACATCACATACATGCAGTTTTACAAAATAATTCGTGCAGTGGCATGTTTTAAAACAGAAGTTTTGAAACTTGGTGTCTGTTAATCATGCTGTCCTGTTCCAAGATACAGCTGCAGAAGCATTAAAGGTATACTCCTTTTGGTCCTGTTCTTCCTGACTATTTTAACTGTGTAGAATAACCTTATGGAAGGAGAGGTGGAGGAGATCTCATTTGAAACCATTCCATGGTTAGGCTAGTCACAGCTATGTCAGTATTCCAGCCACACAAACCCCCAGCGGTTACCGCTTTATAAGATCATCATGGGAACTGCAGAAGCTGCGTTTTGTGGCCTGAGGCCTTTCTCTTGCCTCTGGAGCCCTTTGCCTCTAGCTGCGAAGGGAGCAGCAAAGAGGTGATGGGAGCAGCTCTCAGCCAATGGCTGATGTGGAGATGCTGTTTGTACCAAGGCCCAGCAACCTAGCACCTCACCAGGAATCCACCTGAGTTGTGTTTTGCACCAGTGCCCAGTTTCCCCAGGACTAAGCCTAGGCACTGGTGACAGTATCAGACTGGAAAACATCGTCCATTTGTTCCTCACTGCTTCCTGGACTCGGGGCCAAGGGTTCTTTCCCTCTGGAATCACCTCCTTTTACTTGAAGCCTTATCGAGGGTTGGCATCTGGGTTCCCCACCTGGACAACTTATGTTCCAGCGCTGCTGCATTCAGCAGAAACAGTCTGTGTGTGTGCTAATCAGGGCGAAAGCCAATAATTACTACTCTTCAAGATGGAAAGAGTCTCTCTTTGAGAAATGAGTACGTGTTGAATGCTTGAGATTAGATGAAAGACATCCTTTTCACTGTAAACTATTATTTCAATGATACAAGTTTTTGTCACCATTTATAATCAAATTACAAATAGGTTTGGGTTGGCTAAAAAACATTAAATAGCTTTTGGATAGGAGATCCTGTCCATCCAGTTAGCTTCCCATTTTCCAGAACAATCTGTGCCATGAACTTCATTAGTCTTCCCAATTCAAAGTTGAGCTTCTTCAGTCTGACAAATATCATGGAGTATCTCTTGTTCTATTGAGGTGACTGTGGTTTCCTCAGTGGCTCCTGGATGGGGGCTGGTTACCAGAAAGACCAAATCATGTTTAGAAACTTGGCATTCTCAGCACTCCCATCCTTCAGAGAAGACAGAAAGGCTGGAAATGATGAATCAATGAAAAATTGCTCATTACCTACATGAGGAAGCCCCCATAAAAGCCTAATAGTTGGGGGTTCAGAGAACCTCTGATGTGTGTGGGCACACACATTCATGCACCAGCAGGGAGATACACTAGACTTGCTTCTTTTTTTTTTTTTTTTTAAATAGGAATTTTTTTTTTAAGATTTATTTATTTATTATTTATACAAGCACTGGGTACAGTCAGAAGCGCGGGAGGGTGAGAGAATTCACCAGAGCCAGAGCGGGGAGCAGAGCAGGCAGAAGGATCGAAGTACACTGCTGGGGGGAGCAGCGGGCGGCAGGAGAGGTCTGCGCGCCATGTGGGACCCTCCTCTGGTGGCCGGGGAGGAGCCGGGGAACGAACCGGCGCTGCAGAGGCTGCGCGCAGCTTCGCAACCCAGCGCTCAACCGCTGCGCCACCGGGGAGGCCCAAGACTTGCTTCTTTATATTAACTTGTCATTATCTCTGACAAATTCATTGCTTCAGCCTACATCACGTAAATGTAATTTCACAAATTCATTCAACTCCAGGAGGACAGACTCTCCTATACTTGGGACCCTTCCTGTCCTTACTCTATGTGCCCATTCATCTGGATGTTCATCTATGCCCTTTATCACATCCTTTAATAAACTGTTAATGCAAGTGTTTCCTTAAGGTTTGTGAATAGGAACAACTGATCCATAGCAATAAGCAAAAGAAAAAAGTATTAACCTGGGCTTGCAATTGGCACCTGAAGGATGTGTGATAAGAGAATGGGAGGGAAGTTCTTATAAGTTTAAGCCCTTATGTGTAGGCTCTAATGCAATCTGGGTAGATAGTGTCAGAATTGAGTTGTGCTGGAGGATACCCAACTGGTATTGAAGAGAATTGCTTGATGTGGGGCTAAAGATCCACCCACTTGGTCACCAGAAGCAAAAGCTCAGAAGTTAAGAAAACTTCCCCCACAGGAAGGAAAAACTTAGTTTTTCCATTTATACTGTAGATGGGACACAGGCAGTGATTTTTGTTTTAGAAATGCAAAAGCAAAATTTTTCCATGAAAACAATTGCCCTGGATTCTTGACTTCTATGGGATTCCAAACCCAAATTCAACCAATTCCTGACTGCCGCTATCAGGTCTGCATTGCATAAAATTACTTAGTACATACAAAGACATTTTAGGCATGGCTATGAGAAGCATCCCTCGCATGTGGGGTACTACAGTTCACCTTGAGCAAGATCTAATTGCAATTATGTAGAAACGGTGTCTGACAAAGGCTGTTGGCCAGCTTATTAAGGCAAACCACAGCAGGGCCATTGGGCGCTCTGGTATATAATCCAAAATGTAAACCAAAATGGCAAGCTCTTCTATGAAGATCACCATGGCATTATCTGAAACTTGTATTCCTCCCATCAGTGACTGACTGAGATAATCTCCTATGGGACAACTTTATGAAACTAGGACACCTGCCATTTGCTAGGGAAGGTTCTCTAAAAAAGCCTGTCTGAGGGTAATCTGACTGTTTTGAGGTCATATGGCCTCAAGTTGTGTTTCTCCTGAAGTGGCAAAAGCAGGCAGAGGTGGCCAAAAGTAGCAGTGTGCAGCAAAAAATTAACATAGCAGGGCTAAAATTACAATCCTCAGAAAGCCTATTTTTTTCATTTGCTTGTTTTACTTTGCTTTTTTGCCAGGCTGTTCCTGGGTGGCACCTGGTAACTTGGATTTCAGGAGAGCTCCCACCATTCCTTATAAGAGTGGCTCGTTGTACCTCAACTGTATGGTGTCTTCTGCTTTCACTCTGCCTAGAAGTCTGAAACTTGCTAGGCAGGGGGTACCTGTATCACCAGTCTAATGAGCTTCCCTGGTAGACATTCCATAGGTGTTATTGTGACACAGGCTGGAGGAGTTTAGCACATCCTGTGTGACTCTGCTGGGACACTCTGTACGCTGAACCTCATTTCCTCTCATTTCCATGTGCCTTGCCTTGCTCTGTTTCACTCTGCTGGTTTGCTTTGTATCTTTTCCCTTTAATAAATCATAGCCATGGGCACAGCTATATGCTGAATCCTCTGAGCCCTCTCTTAAATCATCAACTCGGGAGGTTATCTTAGTGACCCCAGACATACAGCACATATTCAGGTGATTGCTAAATATGCCAAAGCACATAGGCAAAAGAGAAAGGAAAGCTCAGCTAGGAGTCATTGGGCAGATGTATAACCTTCTTTGCTGACCTCAGCTCCAGGCAAGGGTCTTAAAGTGATCATGTCTACTCTCTTCATGTCTTTTGATGAAGAGGATCTTCTGTAGAAAGGGGAAGATGGCAAATATTTATTTTTTCTTGATGTGTGTTGTCTTAATTAGGAAGCTTGAATCTAAAATTCAATCCCTTGGGCTACTGCTAACAGACCTGCTAGGGCTGTTTTCTACCAAGGCTGAAGTGCAACTTTTTTTCTGGTATGTTTCCTAGTATCCCCATTATAGCTTCCCATTGTTCCCAGAGTACCCAGTTCAGTCTGGATAACTTAATTCAGTCAGTCCTTAATTACAGGAGGATTGCCCAAGGCAGTTCTGAATAGCTTTCCTAGTTCATGACTTCAGCTCACTAGCCTTGCAAACTTGGGCATCTGTAGGCAGCATGTGTGGGAAGAGAAAGGCCCACTGCAGGAACTCTGCAAGCCTTGACACTCTTACTTTTGGAGGTCCCATCCATATCACATGCAACAGATTGAAACGCATCATTCTCCACTCTAAAAATTTTTTTTCTTGTTATATTTAAAAGAATTTTAAATTTTCCCTTCAAAGTTTTGACAAATGCTCATGCTTTCTGGGAATGACAGAGCAGTGTCAAAAATCTAGGCCACATAGTATTTTTTTAATTTTTTAAAAGATTATTTATTTATATAAGCACTGGGTACAGTCAGAAGCGCGGGAGGGTGAGAGAATTCACCAGAGACAGAGCGGGGAACAGAACAGGCAGACTGATGAAGTACACTGCTGAGGGGAGCAGTGGGCGCAGCAGGAGAGGTCTGGGCGCCATGTGGGACCCTCGCCAGCGGCCGGGGATCAAACCGGTGCTGCAGAGGCTGCGGGCAGCTTTGCAGCCCAGTGCTCAACTGCTGCGCCACCAGGGGAGGCCCTAGGCCACATAGTATTTTTTTTTTAAATAAATCTTTTTTTTAAAGATTTATTTATTTGATTGATTGATTGATTGATTGATTTATACAAGCCCCGGGTACAGTCAGAAGCGCGGGAGGGTGAGAGAATTCACCAGAGCCAGAGTGGGGAGCAGAGCAGGCAGAAGGACCGAAGTACACTGCTAAGGGGAGCAGCGGGCGGCAGGAGAGGTCTGCGCACCATGTGGGACCCTCCTCTGGTGGCCGGGGAGCAGCTGGGGATCGAACCGGCGCTGTAGAGGCTGCAGGCAGCTTCACAACCCAGCGCTCAACCGCTGCGCCACTGGGGAGGCCCGGCCACATAGTATTTTATAAATACTTTTACAAATATAAAAATTAAGTTTTTTCCCCCAAAATTAACTTTTAGTGAAATAGATTTATGACTTGTCATAGACATATAGTTCAACATTCATTAATTCATGTATTTTATAGCCCATAGTTTTACTTCGTTTTGTTTTAGGTCTCAGGCTGATCCTGGGTGACACTGTGTCCAGTGGATATTCTAATATCACCTGCTGTGGGTTGAATTTCACTCTCAAAAATATATGTTGAAGTCCTGACCCTTATAACCTGTGAATGTGACTTATTTGAAAGTAGGGTCTTTGAATATGAAATCATGTTTAGATACTGGATTAGGAGTCATACTGGATTAGGTAGACTCTAAATCTGAAGACTAGTATATTTATAAAAAGAAAGAGAATTAAAAGACGTAGAAAACCACATGACACAGGGGCAGAAATTGGAGTGATACATCTCCAAGTCAAGGAATGCCAGGAGTTGTTAGCAACCAGAAGCCAGGAAGAGTCACGGGGCCTCCCCGGTGGCGCAGCGGTTGAGCGCTGGGTTGTGAAGCTGCCCGCGGCCTCTGCGGCGCCGGTTCGATCCCCAGCTGCTCCCCGGCCACCAGAGGAGGGTCCCACATGGCGCGCAGACCTCTCCTGCCGCCCGCTGCTCCCCTCAGCAGTGTACTTCGGTCCTTCTGCCTGCTCTGCTCCCCGCTCTGGCTCTGGTGAATTCTCTCACCCTCCCGCGCTTCTGACTGTACCCAGTGCTTGTATAAACAAACAAATAAATAAATAAATAAAATACGTGCCTCTTTAAAAAAAAAAAAAGTCAAGGGGGAGGATTTTTCCCTAGAGTCATCAGAGTGAGCATGAGCAGGCAAGGCCCAGAATCCAGGTAGCAGAAATTCATATGATTAATACATTGAGTCACAACAATCATTTTTTAAAAGTTAAATAAAAGGACTGCATCACTGGCACAGTCACTGAGAAAACGTTTCCCAGATTCCATGACTGAGCTTAGGCTGGCCTGTCTCGGGGGACTGGACACTAGTCAGTTGCTACTGCTTCTAAAGGGACTGGCAACATTGTTAGACCTTCATTCATAACCACTGATTTTATGTGCCAACTTGACTGGGGTCTGGGCTACCCAGATATTTGGTCAAACAGTATTGTGCATTGATGAGAACATTTTTTGGATGCGATTAAACACTGAATCAGTAGACTGAGCAAAGCAGATTGTCCTCCCAAATGTGAGTAAGCCTCATCCAATTCGCTAAAGATATGAATGGAATGAAAAGGCTGACCTTCCTTCAAATAAGGGAGAACTCCTCCTGTCTGACTGCTGGGCTAGGACAATAGAGTTTTGCTGCCTTTACACTTAAACCAAAATATCAGCTCTTCTCACATCCCGAGGCTACCAACATTTAGGCTGGAACTCACGCTCTGGGCTCTCCAACTTGCTGACTACAGATCTTGGGACTTGTCAATCTCCATAAAACTGAACCAACTCCCTAAAAGAGGTTCCTTGCATCTCTTATAGTCCTATATCTTGGAGAACCCTGACTAACACAACCTTACAATCCAGTTGAGATGATAAAATAAACTCATGATGAAATGAACAATGGGTCCAGTGGCACATTTTATGCCAGAATATGAATAGAGAAGAAAAATGAGCTGGAGAAATTAAGGAAATCTTTCTGGAGAGATTGGGACATAAGCTGAATCCTGAAGGATGAAACCTGAGCAAAACAGATCTAGTCTAGACCTTACCAGGTCTCACCATATAAATTTCAGATTTTACTCAGATTTGCTGCTCAGGGCAGCAATAATGGCTTATTCATTTTTGTATCCAGTCCTCAGCATAGTGCCTGATACAGGAAATGTTTGCTAATGAATAAAAGAAGGAAAATTTAAATAAAGAATAAATAGAGGAAGGAAAATATTGTCTAGCTGCCATATTGAGAGAATCCTCTGATAGATTTAGATTGATAAAAGACTATGTAGATAAATCAAACAGGTTATATTTATTTATAGGAGAACATGCTTTGAGGGTACACAGCAAATATATCATAATATCCAAAGCTTGCAGAAAGACAGCTTTCTGTTCAAAGGCTACTGTAGCAGGGATTCAGATGTGGATGATAATAGTTGAGTAGCTGAAGATCACCAGAGTTTCTAGAAGTTTTATTTCTTGCAATTATTTCCAGCCTCACTCTCTGGAAGAGCTTTGCATGTTCTTTTTTGACAGTGCTGGCAACAACCTCACTTGGACCAGTTGCACATTTTCTACTCCTTGGCCCTTGCACATTCATGTGACCTCAGCTCACCCCATGCTGAGCCCAGAGTCCTTTTTCACACAGCATTTCTACAGGCTGTCTGGCAACTCACTTGGCATATAAAATGCGTCAACTTTATCAGGAGCACAAGAAAAATTCTAAAGCCAAGCAAGAAGAAACTTTGAACCACCCAAAACCTCCTCATGATTATCTCGAGTAGGCATCAAAGGTAAGGCTGCATTCTTTTTGCTTCTCAGAGACAGAGAAGTCTCTTCAGAGACTTGTTAATTTATCACTTGACTGTTGCTGTTGTATTTCTTCTTTCCTTTCAGGAACATTCAGTAGCCCAGGCCCTAAATCTGATGGTCAGAATTGATTTTATGCTCTTCCTGGCCCCCAAATCCTACTGGTTCTCCCTAAAGAGGACATTTCTTCAAACTCTCCACAACCTCACCTTTTCTCATGGCAGGCAACTTCAAATACCTGTTGGTTTTTGTGGATACGTTCTCGGGATGGGTGGAAGCATTTCCCACAAAGACGGAAAAAGCTTCCGAGGTTGCAAAACAGCTGCTGAAGGAGATAATTCCTCGCTTTGGGTTGCCAGACTCTATCCAGAGTGATAATGGGCCAGCATTTGTCTCTGACGTTACTCATGCAGTAAGCAGTGCGTTACAGATCAACTGGAAATTGCATGCTGCATGGAGACCGCAGTCTTCTGGACAAACGGAGAAAATGAACCACACCTTAAAGAAAACCTTGGCAAAACTGTGCCAAGAAACACAGCTTCATTGGGACCAGGTACTATCCCTTGCCCTCCTCCGCATAAGAGTGGCACCTAGAAGTGGGCTACAATTAAGCCCCTTTGAAATTGTGTTCGGAAGACCCTTCCAGGCCTCAGTTCTAAAAGCCAACCCGGAAATAGCTCAAGATTGCCGGATCACACAATATGTGAAACACATCCAGGAGGTTCTGGCAGTAATTCATAACTTTGCAAACTCAAGGATCTCTATGCCTCCTGATCAACCATTGCATCCCTTCAAACCTGGAGATCAGGTCTTACTGAAGACCTGGCAGAGTGGGGATGCCCAAAACCAGCTGTCAGAAAAATGGACTGGTCCAATTGACGTTTTGCTAAGCACACATACTTCTCTGAAACTTGCAGGTATGAAACCCTGGGTACATCATTCCAGAGTTAAGAAAGTGCCAGAAGGAACGGACCCAGAGACGAAGTCCCATTGGTCTTGTGAACCCATTGAAGACTTGAGATATTTGTTCAAGAAACAGAAAAAAACTTGAATGTTACTGACTTCTTTTCCAGTTATTGTTGCAGGATACCCAAGAACTCGTTTTTTTTTCTGAAGAAACCCTGAGAAAAAAAACTAACATGCTCTAACCTGTGGACTTCTAGTGAGTCCTGACCCGCGATGGTGAAGGAAATCAGACATGGGGGACTGTCATGTCCAGCATGCAGCAAATCTTTATTGTCCTAGTGCTTATTATATACTATTTTAATTGTAGCAGGTGTAACATCAAAGCATACCACATAATGATAACACGTATGAATGATTAGTCTATTTTCTTACTATTATCTATTTACTTCAGACAGTAGGATACCAGGCGGTTAGTTCTCACACACATAATCTTATCGCCTCCTAGCCTGAGCCTGGGAAGTTCGCTCATTATTTTGTTGTTGTCAATCTGTGGAGATGTACGCAGTTCACTTCCAGGCTCTCAACACCAAGTCCTGTCACCCAGAGGTTTTCCTCCGAGACACATGTGTTTTCACATGCCTTAGGGACTCAGGTCAAGGCCCTTCTGCTTACTGCGCAGGATCTCTCCATTTTGTTATTCTCAGACTGTGGAGATGTAGAAGCCCGACTCCACGCAGGTCACTTTCCAGGCTCTCAACACCAAGTCCTGTCACTCAGAGGTTTTCCTCCGAGACACATGTGTTTTCACATGCCTTAGAGACTTGGGTCAAGGCCCTTCTGCTTACTACGCAGGGTGGCCGCCTCCAACACTAACCAATCTCTTCCTTTCAAAGTTTAGGAGATGTGAAATAACATCGAGGATCATGCATATGCTGACCGTATTTTTTTTTACATAGAAAGGTTTTTAATCTTGATTTTGTTATTTCCTATCAACTTTTGTTTTTTTTTTTTTACTTTGAAGTTTTTTTTTCTGCTTGTTTTTTTTTTTTTATTGTTACTTTGGCCTATCAGACAAACTGCAGTTGTATGGGATATACCACGCGTGATGAATGGTAACTAAAGAGCTCTTTGTGTCTATATGTTGTCTGTCTGTATGTCCTTGTGTCTAACCGTCTTGACCTCCAGTGATTGACAAATTGGTATACATGGTGCCCATAGACGTTGGGGAAAAAAAAAAAAAAGAGAGAGTCTCCAGTTATGAGAAAAACAAAAAAAGTTATGGTTTGATTGTCAACATTGTGCTACTGAACTAAGCCGGTGCCTTCATAGAGATTGAATATTGTTGTTTCTGTTAATTTTCTGATATTTATGGCAAAGCTTCCCAGAAATCTAAATTCAAGTACAAATTTGGTGGCCTGTCATTTGACTGATGCAAGGAAATTTTGTGGAACCTTAGTAGAGTTCCTGAGACACTCCACGAAGTTTCTCCCTTTCCTCCTGGGAAGGCATTAGATGAATTTGTTCTATTTGGCTTTTACCTAATGGAGTAAAACTGGAAGGGAAGCATTGTCACTTGGGAAAATGGTAAAACTTTGGTATGTACAAAATGTTAACAGTAGTTTTCTAAAATGTGTATTTAAAAAAAAAAAACCTCTCAGTGTCTGGTATGTATGTAAATTGTCAATGGTGATTGTCACCTTGTAAGATTGTATAATTCAATTGTTTCACATCTACAGAAATTGTTTCTGGAAATATAGGGAGAAAAGGTCTCAACAGATTCCTATTGATGGAACTGTTTGAGAGAAAAAACTTTCCTACAAAGGACTAAATAGACCTGAAAATACACCTGACATTTACTAAGGTTTCTTTGACATAATATTGGAAATTTTTTATGCATTCTGTCCTGAATCCACGAAGTTTTTGTTTTGTTTTGTTTTGAGTAACAAGGATCTGCAGCAAGGTTACAATTTTTTTTTCCAGCGAAGCTAACTTGTCACATTTTCTCTCCCCTTGATACCAACACAGCATACAAATAGTGGTAGTAATTTTTGCTACTTATCTTAGAGTCTGTTTTTGCATAACTTCCACAGGGATTTTGTCTGTTTTAGCAAAAAAATTGGACGTGAGTTTGATTGTGTGGCTTTGTGTGGAGTTCTTCCAAAAAATTAAAAAAGAGCTGAACCAAGAAGAGGAGAACCTGTTTGCCTTGTTTGTAGGGTTCCAGAGACCTCCAAAGAAGGTGAGGAAGCTTGCCTCCATTGGCAGGACTGGACAACCCGGCCAACGAAAATGCCCTGGTACCCTCGAGAAGAGGAAAGCCCAGGTGGAGTCTGATGAGACCAACTTTATACCTAAAGCATACATCGACTGGATGCCACCGGTTCGCTCTGATCCTGTATGGAGTATTTCAACAAAGCCAGCTAAAAAATTGCTTTTAGTTATTTTCTGCCCTGTGATTTTATGCAAAAATAGGAAAAATGGTTAAAAAGTAGATTTAGTTTGCAAACTTTTGCTATGCTGTTAAAAGTTTGGGATCAAGGTTGAGAAAATTTGTGTTTTACATCGGTTGAACCATTTTAAGATTTTTTTTCCTGTGATTTTTACATATCTGCTGTCTTGTTTTGGCTACCTCCAGATTTTTTTTTGGCTTAAACTGATAAACTGTTTTTCCTGGAGTGGAGGACTTTTGCTTTCCACAATGGACAAATACCTGGAGAGACTGGTTTTCTTTCACACTGGAACCTGACAAAATGTTCATCTGAGACTGCATCCCAACCTCCATATATTCGATCTTCATCACCATGGAAATGGTGGCAAAAAGTGAAAGGGGGGAATTGTTAGGGGAAAAAGGATGTCCCAAAGCTAATTCCATATAGGCTTTGTGGACTCCACCCCCACCCCAGGTCAAAGCCAAAGACACTGGGAACTCCAAATCCCATCATCACCAAAGGGAAGGTGGCTGGGACCTGAGGGTGGGGTTAAGCAGCCAGGTGGATACAAAAGGCAGACATGTGGGCTTTGGGGATCCCCCATTTTGGCTCTCTGCCAGCTCGCAGCGTCCGGCCAGCTCTGAGAGTGACTTTGGGTTTCCAGGTCGTCGGATCGGGTAGGACGCATTAAAGACTTTATTTCCCTATTTTTTCCCTGAGTTGTACATTTTCCTTATTTCCTTTTCTCTTGTAAATAAACCTTTTATTAACCTTTTGTGTGTGTGTGTAGTAGAGTATTCATAAGTCCCTTTAAAGCGCGCGGGTGAGGACCCACAGCCAGGAACCCGTTTTAATATTGGGGTTGCTCTATAACACTTGTACAAACCAGCCTTCTCATTGGTTGGTCGACATTCTTCCTATGATCCACCCTGGCTGAGCTGCTCCTGTTCTTCCTTTTTTGCTTAACCTCATCTCACTTCAGAGGAATGCTTTTCTCACTCCCTCTTATTTAGTTAGAGGCCTTGCCCCGGACAAGTTCTCACCGAATTTTTTCTTTTAGCACTTATCCAAAGCTGTTGTAGATATGTTTTATTATCTTCCTACCCCACCCCACAAAATCAGACTATGAACTCATGGAGACAGAAATCTCGAGCTTAATTTCTTTACATCTCTTGGTACTATGGTTCTAATCCAGATGGCTAGGTAGCCAAATGAGTATTACATTGTACTGATTACTAACAAAAGAGGATTCTAGTTTAAAGCTGTTAATAGAGGTCTATAGTATAAAGATAACAATAATTTATTACCAGAATGAAGTGGGATATGCTGAAAATATTTTTCTTCTTGTTTTCATTTGGAAATGGTACAAACTCATTGAAGAGCATTAAGAACTTTTTCTAAGTAGGAAAATTAAAAGTAACCCATGGTTTCATCACCAAACACAAAATATATCACCATATATTACACTTTTGGTGTATCTTTCCAACCAAAAGGACTATAGCTAACATTTGAGACTCACAAATTCTCACAATAACCTAATAAGTAAGGAGATTAGTGGTCTGGAGGTCACAGAGCTGGTTAGATGGTAGAGTCACATATGAATCCAGAGAGCTTGGCTTCAAAGTCTACACTATAGCTTTTCTATTCATTCTAAACTAAAGCTACCTAGACTTTTTGCATGGGAAAATGTATTTTAGTTATGCTTAATTAATGCTGTTACTTTATGCCTTTTCCAGAATGATTTAAAAAAAATTTTTTTAAAGATTTATTTATTTATGCACACAAGAGCTGGGGTACAGGCCAGAGATATGGGGTGTGAGAGGATCTGCGAGAGACAGAGTGGGGAACAGAACAGGCAGATTGACTGAAATACACTGCTGAGGGGACCAGTGGGCGAGACAGGAGAGATCTGCCTCACCATGTGGGATTCTCCCTGGCCGGTCAGGTATCAAACTCATGCTGCAAAGGCTGTGGATTGCTTCATAGTGCAGTGCCTAACCCGTTGGCCACCAGGGAGCTCCAGAATGATTTTCAATGGTTTACCTAAAATCCTTTCATTATTGAACATAATCTATAAAAGAGAGTTAGGAAGTGTTTACACTAATGAGAACCACCTGAATACTCATCCGGCTTACTGCCTCTTATTTGCTCATGACTTTGATGCCATAAGGTGAAGACAGTTTGCCTGGTTCTTAGAATGAGACTTTCTGATCAGAACATAAATAAACCAGGCAAAATAGAAACCATCCCACCAAGACGGGGGTGATTTACTTGCTCAAGCACTGGATGCATTAGATTTCTCACCATTGCCATTTCTAGCAGAGGGAATAATTTCTGAAGATTTTCTTAGAAGGCATGAAAGTCACCATCTTCTTACCTTCAGGGAATGGTAACTACATCTGGTCCTATATTTCTGTCTCTTGGGAAAGCTTCATTCTGATACCTAGCAAGCAAGGAAAGAGTTCATGTCATTTAACAGTTTTACTGACTGTGGATTTTATATATAGCAGAAATTGTTGCTGGAGATCAGTGGTTGTTTAATTTCTTTTTTTTTTCTTTTTTAAAGATTTGTTTATTTATGCATACAAGAACTAGAGTACAGGCCAGAGGTGTGGGGTTGGGAGGGTGAGAGAATTCACCAGAGACAGAGTGGAGAAGAACAGCAGCCTGACTGAAATACACTGCTGAGGGGAGCAGTGGGCGAGGCAGGATGGGTCTGTTGTGCCATGTGGGTAGCTCGCTGGCTGACTGGGGCTCTAACTCGTGCTGTAGATAGTTTCATAGTGCTGTGCTTAACCCCTTGCACCACCAAGGAGGCTCTGGTTATTTAATTTCTTAATTCATGAATTTTGGTTTCTGGATCTATTTAATCAAGATAGTGGGTGACAATGAAGGTCAAATCCTTTCATGACTTAACTTCCAGGGTAAAGCATCACTGATTCTGCCCTTTATCATTATTAGCATATGTATAGTAAGAAGTATAGTAGGAGAAAGGAAGGAAGAGATGCAGGACAAGAGGAGAAGAAAGAGAAGGAGGAGTGGGCCTCCCCTGTGGCACAGCGGTTGAGAGCCACACTGCGAAGCTGTCCGCAGCCTCTGCAGCGCCAGTTCAATTCCCCGCTGGCCAGGGAGAACCCCACATGGTGCAGCAGACCTCTCCTGCCGTGCCCGCTGCTCCCCTCAGCAATGTCTTCAGTCCGTCTGCCTGTTCTGCTCCCCACTCTGTCTCTAGTGAATCCTCTCACCCTCCCGCACTTCTGACCTGTACCCCACTTCTTGTATAAATAAATAAATAAATCTTTAAAATAAAAAAAAAGAAAGAGAAGGAAGGGAAGGGAGAGGACAAGAGGTAGAGAGGGACTAGAGAGAGGAGCAAGAAGTTACAGCTGTCTTGCTATTAATTGCTACTAATTATAACTGTAATTATGTTAGTATTTGGGCCCAACCCATGTCTCATGAGCTGCTCACATCTAGTGGAAAGTCTGAGTGGGGCAAAAGAACGGTATGGAAATCCTACATTCTTCTAAGTACCTTGGCCTGAATTCTCTATATTTGAGGGTCATTAAATGTAAGTGGCCTCACCATTGTGAGCACTGTCCTTTACACAGTTTACCTAAAACTTTGGCTGCGAGCAAGAGCTGTAAGCATTCTCTGTACAGCCAAAACAAACTGCCAGAGGCCAGCAACATCTCTGGTCAGGAGTTCAGGAGAGATCTTGCCCAGCCCAGTCCCCCAGGCCAATTATGACACACCACACCACACAGGAGTCTTGGGCAATGTGAGTGATTTTGAAAAGACTTCAGGAGACAGAACAGATTTTAATGTCATAGGAAGGTTTGTGGAAGGAGTGATGAAAGTATGGTTTTAAGAATGTTAACCAATCACGCCAGCTGTCTATTTTGCAACTCTTACAAAATTTATTAGCTTCTTTTTTAAAAAAGATTTATTTATTTATGGGGTACAAGCCAGAGGTGTGTGGGGGGGTGAGAGGATTCACCAGAGACAAGAGTGGGGAACAGAATAAGCAGATTGACTGAAATACACTGCTGAAGGGAGCAGCGGGCGAGACAGGAGAGGTCTGCCTCGCCGTGTGGGTAGCTCCCTGGTTGGGGATAGAAATCGTGTGGCAGAGGCGATGGACAGCTTCATAGGTTGCGCTTAACCCCTTGCACCACCAGGGAGGTCCCCAAAATTTATTAACTTCTTTTTTTTTTTTTTATAGAGGCATATTTTATTTATTTGTTTGTTTGTTTTATTTATACACGCACTGGGTACAGTCAGAAGCACGGGAGGGTGAGAGAATCCACCAGAGCCAGAGCGGGGAGCAGAGCAGGCAGAAGGACCGAAGTACACCGCTGAGGGGAGCAGCGGGCGGCAGGAGAGGTCTGCGCGCCATGTGGGACCCTCCTCAGGTGGTCGGGGAGCAGCCGGGGATCGAACCGGCGCCGCAGAGGCCGCGGGCAGCTTCGCAACCCAGCACTCAACCGCTGCGCCACCGGGGAGGCCCTTATTAACTTCTTGACGAAGGAATAGTAACTCAGAAAAGTTAGAGTTTTAGCAATCCCCTATAGCTGGATTTGTGCATATCCAACACTGTCCTATGCAATTATGTGCACTCTGTCTATTATGTGGGGTACATGCTTCTGCAAAGAGGCCCTTTCCTGAGGGGCCCAGTTCTCTGCTTTTCATCCCCCCTTTCAGTCTCCGCATCTAAGTACGCTTTTCAGCCATTGAAATACTCGTAGTCCTTAGGACTCTGTCCTAGCCCATTTTCTTGTAACGCCTAGCCTGAAATCCACTGACTCTGAGTCCATTGGTGGGTTTTGGGGGGAAGATCCACAACCCCACAGCACAGAATGTTACTTCACACTGACACAATAACTAGGCAGGGGCAGTTATTCTAGAAAGAAAGCCATACAACACATCTGATTTTGGAAGAGATTCTGATCCCACTTCCTATCCCCGGTAAGAACACTGATCACCTTGGCTTCAACTTCCCTTGATATAGACAAACCCTAAATCTATTCTAGACACTTTCTTGAGACCTAGATGCCTATGGCCAAAGACTTTTTGGGAAACTCCCCTTGAAGACTCCATAAGTAACTCAGATTTACCAATCCAAAGCTAAATACATCCCCACCTCCCTCCCCACCCCCCATCTGCTCCTCCTCATGCATGTCTTATTTTAGTAAATGACACCACCATGCACCCTGCGGACCAAGCCAGAAACCTGGGCACTCTTTCTCCCCACATCCCATAAATCACTAGATCCTGTCTTCCGCAGGGTCTGAACTAGCTGTTGGAGCTAGTGTCTCAGCCCAATGTTGGGATGCATTAGCACAAACAGCACAACTGGAGCAGACTGCCTGAGTTGGCACCCTGCCAACAGGTACCTTTTAGTCAGTTACTTAACCTCTCTGTGTTTTTTTAGGTTTTTTCAAATCTTCAAAATGCGGAAAATAACACCATCATCCTTTCTGTGAATAGTGCGTACATATATATGTGTGCGTGTGTGTGTATGCCTACGAGACATTACAATTACTATTTTGTGCAATCAGAGTTCATTTACACTTGCTTACATATTAACCAGCATCTTTACTTTTCATTCCTTCTTGCATCTCAGATCTTTCATCTGAGATCATTTACTTTTTGCCCGAACTATTTCCTTTATTTCATTTAAAAAGGGTCTCGCCTAGTGACAAATTTAGGTTTTACTTCTGTCAGTGCCCAGGGCAAAATTCCCAATCTTTCTGGTCCTTTTCTAGCTGTTTCAAGTAATCAAAAATAGCACTGGGCAGTTGGCAGCAGGGTGGGGGGATTAATTTAATAACCTGTACATGGGAGCAACAATGATTATGTGGATCCCGTCCTGGATGTAGGGAGAAAGGAGTCTAAATCCTAAACGATGGGATGAGGCAAGGGGCCTACTGGGCACTAAGGAGAGAGGGAGAGGACTTCAAATGACAAGGAGCAGATGACATCCCCTTCACCCTAAAGATGTCTTTCTTAGATGGAAATGATCTCATAGTGGGTGGTGACTCCAGACCACAATCTTCTAGTACATTAAAAGGATCAGTGAGGGCCTTCCCTGGTGACACAGGCAGTTGAGGTGGTCTGCAGCTCTACAGCGCATGTTCGATCCTAGTCGGACAGCCAGCGAGATACCCACATGGAGCGGCAGACCTCTCCTGTCTCACCTGCTGCTCCCCTCAGCAGTGTTTTCAGCCAGTCTGCCTGTTCTGTTCCCCCGTCTATCTCTGGTGACTCCTCTCACCCTTCTGACCATCTGGCCTGTACCCCGGTTCTTGTATGCATGAATAAATAAATCTTAAAAAAATAAATAAAAGGACCAGTGATCGCTTCCTGGATTAGGTGTAGGGCAAAGGTTGTAGAGGACCAATGATAGCTTCCTGGATTAGGCGTAGAGCAAAGGTTGTAGAGCTTTTTTTTAGCTCCAGAGTTCTTCACTATTTTCAGCTCAAAAGAATCCTGCCAGAGTGGAGCATCTTGAGAGGGCCAACTCTGCCTATCTTAGGGTGGTCTGTTTTGAGCAACTTTCCTTGTCTGAAAATGTTTGCACAGACACAAACAGGCAATGGCTGGTTTATTAGGAAAAACAGAAAGGACAAAAGAGGAGCCTGAAGGGACAACGGCAGGCAGAGAGCTGTGTTTTTCAGAGCAAGGGGTATTCTTATGTAGCATTCTTGTGGGTCTCAGGGGAGGATGTGTCCTTTGTGGAATTTTTTTTATTGTGGAATCTATCACCTCTAAGATCTGGTTGAGTTAATTAGCAAGGATTGGGGTTTTTCTTTGTAATGACTGGCAATTCTCCATATCCCTACCACCCGTCTTTGCCTCCAGATCTTTGTTTTAACAACTCATTTAATCATTTCTGCCCTTACCTCTAGTTTCTGGCCTTGGGAAGCTGACATCCTATATTTTCTACTCTTCGCTTCCATCAGTGTGCCTCGTCAAAAAAAAAAAAAAAAAAAAATTACATCAGAACAAGAGCTATACCTATTTCAATTAGGTTAGA
This sequence comes from Talpa europaea, assembly GCF_964194135.1. Taxonomy (NCBI): domain Eukaryota; kingdom Metazoa; phylum Chordata; class Mammalia; order Eulipotyphla; family Talpidae; genus Talpa; species Talpa europaea. Next base: position 28,126,401 of record NC_140082.1, on the reverse strand, counting down.
GACATTTAGCTTAATTTTTTCGAAGCTTTGTATCCTTTCACTCACAGCCTTCAGTTGTAGACACCAAAAATCTGTATTTCATTTTATCTGGTTCCTTGACCTTTGATGGCAGATTGGGAAAAACAGGTTCTTACGTGGCTGCTTCGCAAAGCAGGATGGCTGTGCTCTGATTCAAAGTTCAAGGAGAGGATGTTCTGTCTGCTAGAACAGGCAGTGACCTAGCAGAACATTCACAACTCTGATACATGTGTAGTTTATTTAAATCTTTTGCTATTTTTAGTTGTTATTATAAACAAATAATATTCTAATTCATGTATTCTTTGTTCAATGTTTTGGAATTTGTCATCTGCTTTTACTGTTCAATTTCCCAAGCCATTCATGTGATAAATTTCTTTATACCATCTCTAAATGTTTATCATTACGTAAGAGGTAAAGCACAAAATGTGAGTGAAATTCTTATGAGTTACTCAACTGGGTCTTCTGAGGACTTATCCTATCCAGGGCCATTATTTTTTTCCTCCACCCACTTGGACTTGAGCCCTTAATTTAAACAAGTATTTCTGTTTGTCGAACTATAAAGTCTGTGGTAGTGGAGGGATCTACCAGTGATCCCAGGAGCAGTTCTGAGATTCACAGGTTGACTTGATAGCCCTGCTTCACAGCCTCTGAGGCACTCCTAGAATATAAAAGGATAAAAGACCTTTATCGGTGAAAGACCTTTTTGTAATTACTTTTTCTTCTCTTTCTTTTGCAGCTAATAAAAATTAGAAATATGACACATTAGTGGAATCTTTATTAGATTCCTTAACTTTATTAAGATTTAAGAGAATGACTTTATAAGTATCTAGAAAACTACTGCATTCAGACTTAAAAAAAATTATCATCTCCTTCGATGATAAATTTCTGTTCTAGTAGGTGCTGAGTATTTTCTGCTTGTTTTGCCAACGGGGCTGTTTAGTTGCTATAGTCTAGAAATGCCGCACTTTTGTCTTTCTGTATGACATCCAAAGGTTTGGTTACTGAGGCAGGTGACTCCTTATTCTTGGATCATATAATTTATATTGCTTCTAAACCATTTCTTCTTCTTCTTTTTTTAACAGGGCTTGAAGCAGTAAAAGAAGTCAACAGATTCAAATAGAAATCTGGTGCGCAAGGCTGATCGGAACATTTACACTAAAGAGGTAGTGAGTGATTCCTCGTAGGTCAATAGGCTGCTGAAACTAGCAATTTTACACCATCTCCTCATAGCATGGAAACAAGCAAAGCTGGAACAGTCAGGTATGTTGTTCCCTGTGCAACCTTCTTCTTCCCCAAACCAGGTGTTGCACCACTCCACATTTGTAAGATTGCGCCTTAGATTGAAAGGAGCTACTCATAGAAGTTGTTTGGCAGCCACTTCTCATAGTACAAGGCTTTGACAATGGCACTATTATGTAAAATGGTATTGAATTGGTGGTGATTTTTTAAATGAAATTATAATCCCATAATTTGACTGATCCACTCATGCGGTTCAGGAGAGGTGACAGGTGAGGTTCAATTTACACACCAAAAGGGAGATAGGCTGATAGTCTGATCCAAAGTTTCTGCTTCCTGCCACTTAGTGATCTATTTGCATACCAATACTGAGAATATGGGGAAAGGGCGAAGTTCAAATGTAGCTTTTAGATGAACAGGACTTAGGTTTGAATTTCTGATTTGGCTGGGTGGCCTTGGACAAGGGACTTAATGTCTCTGAGTCTTGGTTTCTTCAATAGTCAAATAAGCACATCTTATAGATGATGATGTTACCTAATTCCAAAAATCAGATTCCTGTGTCTGGTGGGCACTTAAAACTGTATCAATGAAATATCCATGCTTGGAGTAGAGAAGATGGAAGAAAAATTCTCGAATCCTTTGTGGTTGCAGTCAGTAGTGTTATACCTTATATAGAAAAACAGAGTGTGTGGGACAAGTAAAAGGAGGAAATGCAGGGAAACTTGTGGTTTTACAAGTTTTGATATAATCACAGTAAACAGATTCAGGTGCACCAGTAATGCCTTCTGAGTTGTATTTGCTAAGAATGAATTTTTGAATCATCACATGAGGACTAGTTCTTTTTATATAGAAGTATGAAGACCTTTTTTCTTCAGATAACTGGAGTTTTATTTTATTTTTTTAAAGATTTATTTTATTTATGCATACAAGAACTGGGGTACAGGCCGGAGGTGTGGGGGGTGAGAGGATTCACCAGAGAGAGTGGGGAGCAGAACAGCCAGATCCACTGAAATACACTCCTTCACCAATGCACCTGTGCACCATCACCTCAGTCCCCTGTGCTCCTCCCTCCTTCCTTCTGATCCCTCTCCCTCCTCCTCCCCTGCAGGATGTCTCTGGTTTACAATTGTCTGTTTGCTTTTGTTTTGTTTTGTTGTGTTCTGTATTGTTATTTTTTCCCCTGATGTCTTATTTGGTTCCCCTATATTCCTGCTGTAAGTGAAACCACCCGATATTTTTCTTTTTCCTTCTGACTTATTTTACTGAACATAATAAAATGTAAAAATTTTAAATGGACTGCAGTAGGACTTCTTGACTTTAAAAATATGTATTATTTTTAAGAAATATTAAATTCAAGTAATTATTCTAGATTCTTCAATAGCTTCCCCAAAAATGAGGTTCAGAAAAGTCACTACATAGTTTTTGCCAAACTGAGGTAGGTCCTACTGAAGGGTTTTGCACTCCTTGAAAAAAGACTTCAGCATTTTCAAAAAGAGATAACTACAAATATCTCATTTTTTTATAATAAATTTTATTTTTATATTCCCCATACAATTGCAACTCCCTTATTTTGACCCCAATCCCTCCCCTCACACCTTCTACCCCCCATAGAGTGTCTCTGGTTCATAGTTTTTTGTTGATTTTGATTTTCACTTTCTTATAGTTATTCATTTTCCTGGTCCCTTATTTAAGTTTTCTAGATTCCTGCTATGAGTGAGACCATCCGGTATTTTTCTTTTTCTTTCTGGCTTATTTCGCTGAGCATGATCCCTTCCAGCACCATCCATATTGCTGCAAATTGCATGTGTTTATCTTTTTTGAATGCTGAGTAATATTCCATGGTATATATGTACCACATCTTCTTGATCCAGTCATCTATTTTTGGGCATTTGGGTTGTTTCCAAAGCTTAGCTATTGTAAACAGTGCTGCTATAAACATAGGGGTGCAGGTGTTCTTTGGAATTGATGTTTCTGTGTCCTTTGGGTAGATACCTAGGAGTGGAATTGCTGGATCATATGGAAGCTCTATGTTTAGTAGGTCCAGAAATCTCCACACAGCTCTCCATAGTGGTTGGACCAGTTTGCACTCCCACCAACAGTGCAGAAGAGTTCCTTTTTCTCCACACCCTCGCCAACATTTGTTGTTGCTAGTTTTTTTAATATGTGCCATTCTCACTGGGGTAAGATGGTATCTCATGGTAGTTTTGATTTGCATTTCCCTGATTACAAGTGATGTTGAACATTTTTTCATATGCCTGTTGGCCATTTGCATTTCCTCTTCAGAGAAGTTTCTTTTTAGCTCTTCTGCCCATTTTTTAACTGGATTATTTTCTTTGTTGTTGTTGAGTCTCATCAGCTCTTTGCAGATTTTTGTGATCAGTCCTTTATCATTAGTGTTGGGTGCAAAAATGTTCTCCCAGTTGGTGGGGTTTCTCTTTGTTTTTGTTATTGTCTCTTTTGCTGTGCAGAAGCTCTTTAATTTGATGTAGTCCCAGCTGTTGATCTTTGCCTTCACTATCACTGCTTTGGGTGATGTGTCTGTAAAGATGTCTTTGATGTGCAAATCACGTAGTGTTTCGCCTATATTTCCTTCTATATATTTTATGGTTTCAGGTCTTATGTCTAGTTCTTTAATCCATTTTGAGTTGATTTTCGTGTATGGTGTGAGGTAGTGGTCAAGCTTCATTCTTTTGCATGTAGCGACCCAGTTTTCCCAGCACCATTTATTGAACAAACTTTCTTTCCTCCAATGCATAGTCTTTGCTCCTTTGTCAAAGATTAGTTGACCATAAATCTGTGGGTTTATTTCTGGATTTTCTATTCAATTCCATTGGTCTGTATGTCTGTTCTTGTTCCAATACCATGCAGTTTTGATGATTATGGCTTTGTAGTATAGTTTGAAGTCTGGGAGTGTGATGCCTCCATTTCCTTCTTTTTTTTTTCAGTAGAGCTTTGGCTATTCGGGGTTTTTGGTGATTCCATATGAATTTCATCAATAATTGTTCTATTTCTTTGAAGAATGACATTGAAATTTTGATTGGAATAGCATTGAATCTGTATATTGCTTTTGGTAGGATGGCCATTTTAATAATGTTTATTCTTCCAATCCATGAGCAGGGGATGTCTTTCCATTTCTTTGTGTCTTCTTCTATTTCTTTTAACAGTGTTTTATAGTTTTCTTTGTATAGGTCCTTTACCTCTTTTGTTAGATTTATTCCCAAGTATTTGATTTTTTTTGTTTCGATAATAAAAGGGATTTTTTTTTTATTTCTTCTTCAGATGTATTGTTAGTGTATAGGAAGGCTACTGATTTTTGCATGTTGATTTTGTATCCTACCACTTTACTGAACTGATTGATGAGTTGAATTAGTTTTTTCTGTGGAGTTTTTGGGGTTCTCTATGTATATTATGATATCATCAGTGAATAGTGATAGTTTGACTTCTTCTTTTCCTATTTGGATTCCTTGGATGTCTTTCTCTTGTCTTATTGCTCTGGCTAGGACTTCCAGTATTATATTGAAAAGCAGTGGTGAGAGTGGACATCCTTGTCTTGTTCCAGATCTTAATGGAATTGCTTTCAGCTTTTCACCATTGAGAATGAAGTATCATACTTCTTGACTTCAAACCATAATGGGGTAATGAAGCCAAAGGCTGTTACAGGTGACGTCCCCTGGAGGGTGGTGCAGGTGAGAATGAATAGCCTCAGATGAAATATGGAGACAGCATGGGTGAGGCTGAAGGCTCTGATAGGAAATATAAGGGACAGCAGAAGCAGCCTCTGGCATTTTTCAGCATCTTTGGCAATGATTCAGTATTTTTGGATCTTCAGTGATTTGGGGGTCAGCCATTTAAGTCCCCACCATGTTGATTTTCCAGAAGGCTGTTACAGGTCTCTGAAGCACTTGGAGAGGCTTCCAGCAGCCAACCTTAGAGAAAAGTTTAGAGGCTTTGCAGGTACTCAAGTAACTGAACCTATTCCCAACTTTGCTGCTGTTACAGCCTAATGGGGAAGGTGAAGACATGGAGCTGGGCACCCCACTTAGCTATGAGTGTGGGCCATTTGTCCAGTCATTTGGCTGCTGCAGCTGCTGTTTCCAATGCTATTTGTCTGACTACTATGCTGGCTTTTCTTGGCAAGTTCTGGTGAGGTTCTCTCATTGCGTCTTCTGCTGTCGTTCTGATACAGGGCAGCAAGGGGCACTAAAACTGGACAAGGACGTTGTCCAAATAGTTTACCAGTTACTGTCTGAGTTTTTTACCTGTGTGCACAATTGTAAGACTACTCAGGCTCAGGGCACAATAATGGGATTTATTTAACAAACCAGGAAAAAACAAAGAGTTACTGAGCCCAAAAATGGCCTTTACATCACCCGGAGCAGTGTCCAGTGTTTATCAGTCCTAAACAAAAAAAACTAAAGTGGCATCCTTTCACCACTGTGGATACAGAGCTCCTCTCCCAAACAATAGGTCATGTGTCCAAGATGGCATCTTCCTATCTCTGCCAACCTGGAGCACGAGACAGCCAGACTCTAGGCCAGGTTTCGACTCACAAAGACAACAGAAGACACAACAGGAGATGTTTATGGAATTGCCGGGACTCCCCAACACAGCACCAGACAAGTGAAACTCAAGACAGCAGCTGCAGCAGCCAAATGACCCAACAAATGGCTATGTGAATAGCTTAGCGAGGCGCCCGACTCCAGGTCTTTGCCTTCTTTGCCACGCTATATGTGCAGCAAAACCAGTAACAGTTTCAGTCAATTGGCACTTGCAAAGTCTTTGAACTTGTCCTCTCCAAGCTTGGCTGCTGGATGCCTCCCCCTTCAGAGGCATACAACAGTCTTCTGGAAAATTGGGATTGTGGGGGCTGGAATCCGCTGACCCCAAATGTTGAAGATCCAAAAACCTTGAATTCCTGAAGACTGAATAACTGAAAGACTTCTGTAGACCTTATATTTTTTATCTGTTGCCCCACCCCAAAATGTGATACTTTTTTTAGCATTTTCCCTGGGGCTATCTGTCCTCACCAGCAACCCCCTCCAGGGGCACCACCTGTAACAGTCTTTTGGCTTCAGCCACCCGTTACAGTTCTGAGTTCCATTCTGCCCTACTGTCTGATTACCACATGCTCCAGGCCCTCAGTGGCAGGAAGACACCATTTTGGGAGCGTGGCCTTTGTTCAGGAGTTCAACATCTTCAGTGGCTGGAAGATGTCATCTTAGATGCCTCTTGTTCAGGATTTCAAAACACTGGACACTGCTTTGGCAGAGGATAAACAGGTGCTTGTGGCCTCAGGGACTCTGCTTTCCTTTATTAAATAAATCACATTATTGCTCCTTAATCCTGAGTAGTTTTCCAATTGTGCACACAGGTGAAGAACTCAGATAGTGACTGGTGGTAAACTGTTTTGGCACTACCCTTGGCCAGTTTTAGTGCCCCTTATTGCCCAGTATCAAAACTATATTACATGGGAACAATAATCAAAACAAAAACAGAAACTCAGGTTAATGGAATAAAACAGAAAGCCCAGAAATAAACTCACATAAATATAGACAGTTAATCTTTGACAAAAGTGATATAGCCATACAATGGGGAGAATGCAATCAACAAATGTTGGTGAGGATGTAATAAAAAAGGAACTTTCATCTATTGTTAGTGCAAATGCAAGTTGGCACAGACTCTCATTGGTATGCAGATTTTTTTAAGAAAATATAAACAGAAATTCAGTATGATACAGCAATACCTCTATTAGGTATTTATCCTAAAAATATAAAAACTCTACATGAAAATATTTATGCATGCCTATGTACATAGCAGCACTATTCACAATTGCCAAGTCATGGAACCAATCTAAGTGTCCTTCAAAAGATGAATGGAGGGCCTCCCCGGTGGCGCAGCGGTTGAGCGCTGGGTTGAGAGGCTGCCCACAGCCTCTGCGGTACCGGTTCGATCCCCGGCTGCTCCCCGGCCACCAGAGGAGGGTCCCACATGGCGCACAGACCTCTCCTGCCGCCCGCTGCTCCCCTCAGCAGTGTACTTCGGTCCTTCTGCCTGCTCTGCTCCCCACTCTGGCTCTGGTGAATTCTCTCACCCTCCCGCGCTTCTGACTGTACCCAGTGCATGTATAAACAAACAAACAAACAAACAAATAAATAAAGCATGCCTCTATAAAAAAAAGTTATAAAAAAAAAGATGAATGGATATAGAAATTATGGAATATATACTCAATGGAATACTACACAGCCACGAAAAAGATGAAGTAGGGGCTTTGGTGGCAAAATGGGTGGATCTTGAGTGATTATCTTAAGTGAAATAAGAGGAAAGTGAAAGATATCAGATGGTTCCACCCATCTGTGGAATATAAATAAAAAAACATACATAGGCAAAAATATAACAGTAATACATCTTGGACTTACTGAAAGAATTTAAGGTTACCAGAGGGAATGGGGGAAAAGGGAAGGTATAGAAGGAATAAAAGGGGATATTTACATGGGTGGTTTTGTGGAGGGTGAATGGAACATGTGCACATATGGAAGAGCACAAATTTAATCCCAAAATGAAAATTAAAGAATTTTTTAAAAAGGCAAAACAGATTTTGTTTTTAGGAAATGTTTGAATTTTGGTGAACACAAACATTTACATATAGGATGAATTTTTTTAAGAAATTATCTTAATACCAGGTAAATGGATATTTGGATCTTGGGATAAAATTTTTAGTGACATTATACTTAGAAGGGAACAAAAATTATGTACCCTGGAAAATTTGTAGATGATGTGAAAAGTGGCTCATGAAGACACTGAGATCAAACTGCCCATAAACTGATTAGATAAAACTATTCCCTGAATTTTGAAAAAGAGAATTTCTAAATTAACATTTATATCACTTTATATGTACATTTGAAATATACTTTCTAAGTGTTTGTTTTTAAAGATTTTTTTAAAAATGATTTTGAACTAATTTTTTTTTATAGAGGCATGTTTTTATTTTTATTTATTTGTTTGTTTGTTTTGTTTTTGTTTATACAAGCACTGGGTACAGTCAGAAGCACGGGAGGGTGAGAGAATTCACCAGAGCCAGAGTGGGGAGCAGAGCAGGCAGAAGGTCCGAGGTACACTGCTGAGGGGAGCAGCGGGCGGCAGGAGAGGTCTGCGCGCCATGTGGGACCCTCCTCCGATGGCCGGGGAGCAGCCGGGGATCGAACCGGCACCACAGAGGCCGCGGGCAGCTTCGCAACCCAGCGCTCAACTGCTGCGCCACCGGGGAGGCCCCTAAAGATTTATTTTTTTATGCATACAAGGAGTGGGGTGTAAGCCAGAGCTATGGAGGGTGAGAGGATTCACCAGAGACAGAATGGGGAGCAGAACAGGCAGACTGCGTGAAATACACTGCTGAGGGGAGCAGTGGGTGAGACAGGAGAGGTCTGCTGTGCCATGTGGGTTTCTCCTTGGCCAGCCAGGGGCAGGGGATAGGAGGGATCTTACCGTGCTGCAGTGACTGTGATAGCTTAATAGCACTGTCTTTAACCCCTGCACCACCAGGGAGGCCCTACTTTCTAATCGTTATAATAGATACTTGAGTATTTCATCTACATTTCCCAAAAGTTTATATATTCAAATTGTCAAAAAAAATCCACATTTTTTGGTCTGGAAAAATTGGCACTTTATAGTTGGGCATATTCTTGTAATTAATAAAGATTTTCACTAAAACAGAACTAATTAATTTGGACAAGTTAATTGATATGTATAACGTTATATATATTTGAATTTTCTCCCTAGGAATGAAAAAGTTGTGAACTGCTTATACCAAAACCCTGACGCGCTTTTTAGACTGATTTGCTTTCCCTGGTCAGGAGGCGGCTCAGTTTATTTTGCCAATTGGGGGCAAAAAATTCATAATTCGGTGGAAGGTATGTTAGTTTTCATCACCATCTAACCAACTTATAAGGTCAGATTTCATGCACATATAGGATTTTGAAGCATGGTAAAGATTTTTTATATTGATAGGTAATCAATAATAATAGGTATTAAAGATTGCTCTTTACAATAAAGTGATGTTTATAATTTTAAAGTTAGAATTTGTTACATTTATTTTGCTATTACTATTAGACCTAGAAAAATTTGTGTATATTGAACCATCATTGCTTCCCACGGATAAATCCTGCTTGCTAGAGGAGCCTGATTCTTTCAATATGTTATCCTATTTCACATAAAATCTAAGTACCTTATAAATGCAAACTTCCATTCCCCTTCCTATACTTTTGCTGTTGTTGCCATACATTTTACTTCCAAGTAAATATTTACTGTTTTGTCTTAAATAGATCATATTTTAAAATGAGTAAAACACCTTTGGGTAAGAACCAGCATCTTCCCATAAATTGTTAAAATGACCAACACAAAGGGAAAGAGGAGAGGCCCTTTCTATACATTTCCTAGGCCTTTTAGAAAACATGGAGTTGTTCCTTTAGTCACATACATGCAAATCTACAAGAAGGATGATATGGTGACATGAAAGCAATGGGCACTGTTCACAAAGGAATGCCCCATACATGTGACCAAAGCTGGAAGAGTCTGTAATGTTTATCCAGCATGCAGTTGGCATTGTTTTAAACAAACCAGGGCAAGATTCTTGCCAAGAGAATTAATATCCATATTGAGCATATGGAGCACTCTAATTGCCAAGAAATCTTCATCTGTTCTTTCATTTCTTTGAGTTTCTTTATCATGGCAATTTTTTAAAAAAGTTTTATTTATTTATGCATACAAGAGCTGGGGTACAGGCCAGATGTGGGGGAGGGTGAGAGGATTCACCAGGGACAGAGTGGGGAACAGAACGGGCACACTGATGAAATACACTGCTGAGGGGAGCAGAGGGCGAGACAGGAGAGGTCTGCCTCGCCATGTGGGTTTCTCCCTGGCGGCCGGGGATCGAACTCGTGCTGCGGAGGCTGTGGTTTGCTTCATAGTGCAGTGCTTAACCCCTTGTGCCACCAGGGAGGCCCTATCATGGCAATTTTGACGTCTGTATCTGATGAGAAGTAAAGTTCTTCCATGTCTGTGCTTGACTTCTGGCGCTCTTGCTCTCACTCTCTCTCATTCCCTTGAGGACTCAAGGTGCCAGTATTTTTACATCTCCCCATTATTACCTTTTTAAAGTTATCTGTTCAATTGTCTTGGGGCAGAGATTCTACATTTCCAGTAGATGGTGCTGTATGTTAGGGAAAACTAATTACCTCTTTGAGGGCTAAGTTACCTTGTCTAGGGGTGAGAGATGGGCCAGGAGGAGTTAACCAGTGAACACTGTGTGTGGAGGTGTGGGTGCAGGGGCTGAGGGGGTGGGGAGACCGCTCTTGGCACTGACAGCCCTCTTCTCTGGAATTCAGACACGGGTCTACAGTCTGTGGGTACAGCTTCAGTGCAATTTTGCACTGCTTATTGACATTGCAGTGATGTTTCACAGTATGCACTGAGGCCTCCAGGGAGGTGAGGGGTTGGGGGTGTCATATTTTTCAGTGCTTTATCTTCTTCACCAGGCACCCTTTCCACCTGGTTCACTCCCACACTATCACATACATCTCCCCACATGGATTAGACCCACATTAAACAGCTTTGCCCTCCCAGCTACTACCTTGTGGGAACACAGCTATCAACCATGGATTGTGCCCAGGCTGTCCAGTGCCTCTCCCACACACCTTTGTTGTTTAGAGTTGAATTTCCTCTGTGTCATGGTCAGCATTGGTGTTGGATGTCCAGAGATGTTCTAGTTCCATCCCCTGTTATGGGATCCTCGGAGCTCAGAGTCTGGACTTCTGTAGATTATTCTGCTAGGACCAAATACGGAGCGTCCTCTGATGCCATTTCTATACCTTCTTCCTCCCAGCCCCCCATCCCACCAGTCCCATTATTTATGGTTTTTTCCTGTGAGTTTCTTCTTAGTTTCTTATGCCTACTTTCCCATTTGTCCTTTTTTTAATTGACATGTAGACAGTCTTTGTATATGCCAGCCTCTTTGTATGTTTTGTGGTTTAAAATGTCTTTCTCACTTCTTTCTTTTTTATGTGTTGCCTTTTGAGTCACAAAAGTTTAAAATTTTAATTTAGTCAAGTTTATCACTCTTAAAGTTTGTACGTTTAAATGACTTGTTTTGAAGAGTCTCCCCTACCCCTAACTCACAAAATTATTATTTATTTTCAACAATTTTTTTAAAGATTTATTTATTTATACATACAAGAACTGGGGTACAGGCCAAGTTTTGAGGGGTGAGAGGATTCACCAGAGACAAAGTGGGGAACAGAACAGGTAGATGACTGAAATACTCTGCTGAGGGGAGCAGTGGGCGAGCCAGGAGAGGTCTGCTGCGCCATGTGGGTCACCTCCCTGGCAGGGGATCGAACTTGTGCTGTAGTGGCTGTGGTGAGCTTCACAGGTTGTGTCTTAACCCCTTGTACCACCAAGGAAGCCCTATTATCAACAATTCTTAAGCTTTTTTTTTTTTTTTAAAGATTTATTTATTTATTTATGCAAGCACTGGCTACAGTCAGAAACGCCGGAGGGTGAGAGAATCCACCAGAGCCAGAGTGGAGAGCAGAACAGGCAGACTGACGAAGTACACTGCTGAGGGGAGCAGCGGGTGGCAGGAGAGGTCTGCGCGCCATGTGGGACCCTCGCCAGTGGCCGGGGATCAAAATGGTGCTGCAGAGGCTGTGGGCAGCCTCGCAACCCAGTGCTCAACCGCTGCGCCACCCAGGAGGCCCTTAAGCATTTTTTCATCTGACTTTTACATAAGGTGTGAGCTAGATATCCAATTTTCTAAAAGTGATCTATAAATTCACCAAATTGACTTAGTAACATTCATTGAGAGGTTTATATGTCTCAGATTTTAAATGTCAGCTCAGTTATAAATTTGAGTTTCCTCTTATATGCAATCTTATTTCTGGTATCTCTCTTCTGTTCCATTGGTCTTTCTGCCTCTCTCCATGCCAATATCAAACTATTTTCATTATGAAAACATGGCAGTCTCGGAGTAATTGGAATTTCTCCTCAGTGTCTTCGTGGAAAAATGACCGTGAGTCTATTTTGTTCAGGGCTACTGAATGATACTGGATTCTGGTTTTCTTTTTTGGAATGGTTTTGTCTTGTTTGGATATCATGGGAGTGATGGACTCATAAAGTGAGTGGGGAAGCTTTTCCTCCTTTTCTATTTTCTGGAAGAACTATAGAATTTATATAATTACTTCCTGAAGTGTTGAGAACATTGGCAAGGAAAGTAATTTGGATTTTGAGTTTTCTGAGTGCAACAATTTTAACTATAAATTCAGTGTAATTAATAGGACTATTCAAGTAACATGTACTTTTAAAATAATTAATAAACTTTATTTTAGTATGGGTTTAGATTTAAAGAATAATTGAGCAGATATTGCAGAGTTCCCATATATCCCCCCCTTCAGTTTTCCCTATTATTACCCTCTAGTATTAGCGTGGTATGCATGTTATAATTGATAAACCAGAACTGATACATTATTAACTACCTGATACAGTTTACATTAAGGTTCATTCTTTGTGTTGCTCAGTTTTATGAATTTTTGTCAACTGCAAAAAGACATGAATCCATTATTACATTTTTTAAAAGATTTATTTATTTATGTACACAAGAACTGGGATACAGGCCAGAGGTATGTGGGGGGAAGCGGTGAGAGGATTCACCTGAGACAGAGTGGGGAACAGAACAGGCAGACTGACTGAAATACACTGCTGAGGGGTGCAGCGGTCTAGTCAGGAGAGGTCTGCTGTGCCATGTGGGTAGCTCCTTGGCAGGGGAATCCAACCCGTGCTGCAGTAGCTGCAGATAGCTTCATCGTGCCTTAACGATGTGCCACCAGAGACCCCATTATTATAATCTGATGCAGAATTAGTTTGTTACTCAAAAAGTCACCTGTGCTTTACCTATTCATCCCTCCACTCTCTATTCTGAAATCACTGGCACCTTTCTACTGTCTGTAGTTTTGCCTCTTCCAGAATGTCATATAGTTAGAATCACATAGAATGTCATACAGCTGGAATCACACATACATACATACATACATACATACATACATATGATTTCTACTTAGCAACATGCAGTTAAGTTTCTCCTCTACTTTTCAGTTTTTTAATGCCTTTCTTTTCATTGCTGAAAAATGTTTCATTCTATGAATACACCAGTTTAATTGTTCACTCAAGGAGGTCTTGATTACTTCTAATTTGGAGATGATATAATTAAAGATGCTATAAACAATGATGTGAAAGTTTTTGTTGCATGCTAGGGCTTCAGTTTTCACTCATTTGGGTAAATATTAAGGAGCACAACTGCTGAATTGTACAGTCAGTAAATTACTAGTTTTCAGATAAACTGCCTAAATGTCTTCCAAAATAACTGCACCATACTGCATTTTCACCACCCGTGGATGAGCATTCCTGTTGCTCTCCATCTGAGTCAGTATTTGATTATGCTAACATGCCATCTTCTTTGCTGCAGTGTTTGTTCAGATCTTTTGCCCATGGACTGTTAGTTTTCTTATTAATGAGCTTTAAGAGTTCTTTGAATTTTGTCAGATGTGTTTTGCAATATTTACTTCCATTTGGTGGCTTTTTTTTTTTCATTCTCTTAAAAGGCTCTGTAGCAAAATGGATGTTTTTAAATATTAATAAAATCCAACTTATTAATTTTTTCTTTCATAAATCATGCAGTTGTTAAATGTAAGAACTCATTGCGAAAAACAAGTTTACATAAATTTCTCCTATGTTATCGTCTAGAAGTGTTAAGGTTTTGTATTTGTGGTCCATTTGAGTCAGTTTTTGTGGAAGGTATATAAGGACTATGTCAAGATATTTATTTTTTGCATATAGATGTGTAATCTTTTTAATCAGAAAATTCTAAGCTTTTATTTCACCAGATTTGACTGTTACCATTTTTTTTGTGTGTGAAATTATTCACATGTTGATACATATGCTCTTTTTTCATCACCATATCTTACTGTGTGCACCCATTAACTTGTGGTTCTCAATCTTCAGTGCATGCCATAAGACTTGCAGGAAGAGAATCTCGACTTGACGAACCTTTTGCAAATGACATGAACCAGGTACTTGATGAAATTGTTTGTGCTTTGCTGCCAATTCTCCAGGATAAACCATTTGCGTTTTTTGGCCACAGGTATTTATAATCTATTTTAAAAGATATTTGAGGATGTTTCTTTAATTATAAACCCGTGGTTAATGTTCTTTTAATTTTATGATACGCACACTTTTGTATTGGTTACATAACTTCATCACTGCTTGAAGGGATGATCGACTCAATACAGTTATTCTCCAACTAGAAAGTCAGACTGAAAGAAATTGTGCAACAGGGACCATAGAACCATAACTTCCAGGTGGTATGATTAATTGAAACTTTGCTTGAAGGAGTGTGAAAATCCTGGGCCTTTCTTGGCTTCTTCTCTTTAGAAAACAGGCTCAAGCTAATGGGTACTTATGACCAGTCACACTCTTACAATTGCCGTTTGTATAGTAATTACACATTCTTTTCAAAATGTCACCTTAGCTTTGTAGGAAATGTATTGTTCCTTTCAAGTACAAATATGTGCTTATGTAAGCGACTTTAGTAATAAGAACAGATATAAACTAAGACTAGGATGAAAAGATTGTCTCTAAAGAAGAGGAATGTAAAATGTAATATTCATAAGCTTTTGAATATGTCTACATGACAGATGTGTTTCTAAGTGTACTGTATATTTTAAGCAGAAATCTTTTTATTCCTGGTTGGTTTGTATACAGCACACTAAATGGATGGAGTGAACAAGTCATTATGTATGAATTGCTTTGTCTTTATGGTAAAAACAACTAATAAATGCATAAGCATTAAAAAAAAATTACACATTCTTTTCTTCTGGGCAAAAATGAAGACTTATAAACTCAGGACTCTAGCAGCAATTTATATTCCATTTTATTTTTAAAATTATATATATTATGTTTCTTAAACTAGAGTGTATAATTTTGAGGTTGGATCATAAAGCCTGGATTACCTGCCTATTACTTGGTAGGTAAAATCCTCAGGTTTCTGAATTGATTTTCTCATCTACAAGGCTAACTTACTAAGAGTCCCTACTAGTGAAGATTAAATGAATAATGATCATAAATGACTGGTGCATTGTCTAGAATACATTTTGGTTACTGAAAATGTAATATCTATGGATATAGTCAACAAAAATATAATATCTATGGATATAGATGTAATAAATAAAATGTAATATCTATGGATATAGTCAACAAAAAAATGAAAAATAAAAAGTATCCATCATCACATTACCCAAATAATAGCACTTCAAAGTTTCATGTGGTCCTAGAGCATTTTAACATGATGAGGTTCTATTTTATATGTTTACCTACCTTTTCTTCCCCACTTATTACTCTGGGACATCTTTTATATTTTTACATGTACACTGCATCATGACTTGTTTTATTAATCTTCTTTTGTAGACTTAAGAGTTATTTTTATCTTTTTCTGTTATAAACAACACATCAATGAACATTCTTGTAGAAAATTTAGGATGCATCCTTTAGAAATTTCTTAGGCTAAATTCCCAGAATTTCAGCTAAATGATATGCACAAAGTTCTTGATAGATATTTTCAAATTACTCACAATTTATACTCCATCAGCAGTGAATAAGGAACTAAATTTCCCCTTCCCCCCCCCCTCAAATATATAAATACACATTTTCCAAATGTTGGTCTACATAATGTCTATCAACTTTTTAGTGCCAGCTCTCCATTTTATACTTTTAAAAAACATTGAGAACCTCAATGAACTTTTTAAATATATATTTTGCATATATGTAATGCATCTGTCCATATTTACCATATTGAAAAACTAGGAAATTTTAAATATATTTAACTTACCTTAAAATAACATTAATAACCCAATTACATGCTGACATAAACATACATTTTTATGTAAAGGACTACTGTAGGGTAAGTCAATGATATCAGGCTTTTCTGCCCTCCCGCCATTAGGATTGATGATGGATCCCTGCGGTCCTGAATGCATGCCTGATGGTAGACACCTGGAATAGGGTGTGGGCATATGTAGATGGGATTCACCTGGGCTCATACTGCATTAATAAGGATGGTGTCATGGGGACGCCAGCAACAGAACGAACAGGAGAGCAGAGAACCACAAGAAGAACCACAATAGAAGCAGAGCAGAGAAGCAGAAGCAGAACCACTAGAGCAGCAGAGAACAAGGCCACCAGAGAAGGCCGGAGAGCCCAGATAGAGTGAAGGCTTGCTGGGGGCTGGGAGGCCTGCCAGCCTCCCGGCTCCCCAGCACCCCTCCTGCCATGTACCTGGTAAATCACAATAAAAGCCTGAAAAGCCACCGAGGGCTCCAGGACTCTCTCCTCCTTTACTCCGTCTGCTCGAATCATAGAGATCCTGCACTGTGCCCTTCCTGCCCCTTGCAACTGCTTAAAAAAAAAAAAAAAAAAAAAAAAGTGGCATTGTTTTTAAACCTTTGCAAATCTTTTAAATGAATGGATTGATAGAAAGCAGCTGGATTCTCATTTCTGCTTCTGTATTCAGACTGTTATATATCCCATGTCTAGTAGCTCCTGGAAAGCTCAACTATACACTCATAAGAGAATAAAAAGTCAAATAATATCTAGTACTATCCTAGAAATAACTTGAACCTCATGGGCTACCTGAAAGTGTCTCAGGAATTCCTGAATGTCCCTAGACCACACTTGGAGAACTGCTGATACTTAACTACCAAGGACATACTGAGATGAAATCTTCAAGGGAGAAAAGGAAAATTAAATTAATTTCAAGACACTATAGAAATCAGTACTAAATCTTAGACTGAATTATCTACGACATCTTGAAACACTTTATGTTGATATACATAATTGAAAATATACCTTTTACAAATAAATTGGAGTATTATTCAACCTTTGCTTTTCTTTTAACTATTTCATGACCATTCCTGTGCTTTCTATGATACTAGTTCTTATCAACTTTTGATGGATTAACAATGAGTATTCCTGAACTGTTACTTTTTTTCTTTCCCAAATTCAGTTTGGGATCCTATATTTCTTTTATGACTGCATTATACCTAAAAGAAAAATACAAGCTACAACCAGTACATCTCTTTGTGTCAAGTGCAGTTCCTCCTCATGTAAGTAAATTCATTCTCCTTAGGGAGGGGTGGGGGAGAGCAAGGAAATGGAGGGCATGTAGGGTGGTGGGCCAAGTTCTTATTTTCCTATGCAGTGAAGATGTAGAAATACTACTGGCTAAGAGGTGAGCGGGGGAAGTTCGCCCACGCCAGACCCCCTCTGGCCTGCAGTCCAAGCCCAGAGGGGAGCAGGAACCCACCGCCGGGGCAGACCAGGCGCACAGGGGAGTGTGTCCCTACATCGGCATTTTAGAACAGGGACCTTTCTCCAGTAAAGACTGCTTGAAACTGACAGATGACTCCTGGAAGAACCAGAGGGGAACAGAGAAGCCCACCCAAGATGCCGGCCAGTCCCAACAACACACTGTCCCAACGCATACGGCAAATTAGAAAACAGACAGTAGGGAAGAGAAGAACCACACGCAACCTAGCAACTCTCCAGAGAAAAAGCACACCACAAAAAGAAAGCCAGCCCCCAGATTGCAAAGACAATAACTTGGAAGAATTTCTGAGCCTTCCAGAAAGAGAATTTAAAATTGCCGTGATTAAAAAACTGACAGAAGTCATAAAGGAAAACAATGATAAGGGAAAAATAATCAACGATCAGAAGAATGCAATTGAGTCCCTAGAGAGGGAAAACAATGGTCAGAAGAAAGAAATTGAGTCCCTAAAGAGGGAAATAAAAGAAATGCAGGAGATCAAAGAATTAATGGAAGAACTAAAGAATTCTGGGAAAAGCAATGAAAGCAGAATAGATGAAATGGAAGAACGAATAAGTAATCTTGAAGACATAGAAATAAAAAGAACCAAAACAGAAAAGGAAAGAGAAGTACGAAGGAAAAAGAACGAAGAAAGACTTCGGGAACTATCTGACTCCATGAGGAAAGGAAATATAAGAGTTATAGGAATACCAGAAGGAGAGGAGAGAGATGTAGGAACAGAGAAAATATTCAAAGAGATAATTGAAGAGAACTTCCCAAATGTGAAGAAGGAGCTGAAAATTGATATACAAGAAGCAAGAAGAACACCAAACTTCCACGACGAAAGGAAAAATACAGCAAGACACATAATAGTAAAGCTCCCAAGAATCCAGGACAAGGAAAAAATAATGAAGCTGGCAAGAGGGAAGAAACAGATAACATTCAAAGGAAAACCAATCAGGCTGACATCAGACTTCTCCGAAGAAACACTACGGGCAAGGAGAGAGTGGAGGGACATAGTCAACAGACTCCAAGAAAACAGATGCCAACCAAGAATACTCTATCCCGCAAAGCTCTCCTTCCTCTTTGAAGAAAGAATATGGACCTTTCCAGACAAACAGAAACTCCGGAATTTCATTGCAACTAAACCCCCACTCCAAAAAATACTACAAGGAGTCCTAAAGCCAGAACCTCAGAGGGACGAATAACAATGAAAGAAGGCCAAAAAAAAAAGTTATTAAAAGAATAAATAAATAAAATCAAAGGAAAGACAAACACAATGGCAAATACAGATGTTAACATATCAATAATAACTCTGAATGTAAATGGACTAAACTCTTCAATAAAAAGACACAGAGTTGCAGCCTGGATTAAGAAACAAAACCCAACCTTTTGCTGTCTCCAGGAAACACATTTAGCTACAAAAGATAAAAATAGGCTCAAAGTTAAAGGATGGAAAACAATCCTACAAGCAAATGGACCAAAAAAGAAAGCAGGAACAGCTATACTTATATCAGATAAAACAGATTTCAAACTCAAAAAGATAAAAAGAGACCCCAAGGGTCACTACATTATGATCAAGGGGACAATACTTCAAGAAGAAATAACACTCATTAACATATACTCACCAAACGAAGGAGCACCAAAATATATCAGACAACTGTTGTCCTCTCTGAAAACAGACATCAGAGAAAACACATACGTAGTGGGAGACTTCAACACACCACTATCAACAATGGATAGATCAACAAGACAAAAAATAAGTAAAGAAACTAAAGCTCTAAATAAGGACCTAGAGCAATTGGGCTTAACAGACATCTATAGAACACTAAACCCCAAAAAAACGGAGTACACATTTTTCTCAAGCGCACACGGATCATTCTCCAGGATCGA
Source organism: Talpa europaea (assembly GCF_964194135.1). Lineage (NCBI taxonomy): Eukaryota > Metazoa > Chordata > Mammalia > Eulipotyphla > Talpidae > Talpa > Talpa europaea. The sequence continues at coordinate 28,106,852 of NC_140082.1, read as the reverse complement.
TCACATACTGGGGCACAAGACAAACATCAACAGATACACCAAGATTGAAATCATATCAACCATCTTTTCTGACCATGAAGGCATCAAACTAGAAATAAACCATAAAAAGAAGGCAAGGAACTTTCCTACCTCATGGAGATTAAAAACCACACTACTGGAAGACCATTGGACTAATGAGGAGATCAAAGAAGAAATTAAAAAATTTTTTGAATTGAACGACAAGGAGGACACCAATATCCTAAATGTATGGGATGCAGCAAAAGCAGTAATAAGAGGAAAATATATAGCAATAGAAGCTCACATCAAGAAACAAGAAAGAACGCAAAGAAACAACCTAATCTCGAAGCTCAAAGATCTAGAAAAAGAACAACAAAAAAACCCCAAAACCAGTAGAAGAAAAGAAATAATAAAAACCAAAGCAGAAATAAATGAAATTGAAACTAAAAAAACAATCCAAAAGATCAATGAAACCAAGAGCTGGTTCTTTGAAAAAATCAATAAAATAGACAAACCCCTAGCCAGGCTCACAAAGGAAAAAAGGGAGAAAGCACAAATAAACAGGATCATCAATGAAAGAGGAGAAATCACAACGGACACAGCAGAAATCAAAAGAATAATCAGTAACTACTATGAACAGTTATATGGAAACAAGTTCAACAATCTAGAGGAGATGGACAAATTCCTACAACTCTACAATCACCCAAAGCTAGATAAAGAAGAAATAGAACACCTAAACAGACCAATTACAATTAGCGAAATTGAAATGGTAATAAAAAACCTCCCCAAAAACAAAAGCCCAGGACCTGATGGATTTACAAATGAATTCTACCAAACATTCAGAGACGAATTAGTGCCTATCCTTCACAAACTCTTCCAAAAAATTGAGAAGGAAGGGACAATACCAAACACGTTTTATGAAGCCAACATTACACTAATACCAAAACCGAACAAGGACAACACAAAAAAGGAAAACTACAGGCCAATCTCCCTAATGAACACTGATGCAAAAATCCTCAATAAAATTTTAGCTATCAGAATCCAACAATGTATCCATAAGATAATTCACCACGACCAAGTTGGATTCATTCCAGGGGCACAAGGATGGTTTAACATCCGAAAATCAATCAACGTTATCCAACACATCAACAAAAAGAAATATAAAAACCATATGATAATATCAATAGATGCTGAGAAAGCTTTCGACAAAGTGCAACACCCATTCATGATAAAAGCCCTTGAAATTCTTGGGATACAAGGAACATACCTCAACATCATAAAGGCCATCTATGACAAGCCAACAGCCAGTATCATTCTCAATGGTGAAAAGCTGAAAGCAATTCCATTAAGATCTGGAACAAGACAAGGATGTCCACTCTCACCATTGCTTTTCAATATAATACTGGAAGTCCTAGCCAGGGCAATAAGACAAGAGAAAGACATCCAAGGAATCCAAATAGGAAAAGAAGAAGTCAAACTATCACTATTTGCAGACGATATGATATTATATATAGAGAACCCCAAAAACTCCACAGAAAAGCTAATTCAACTCATCAATCAGTTCAGTAAAGTGGCAGGATACAAAATCAACACGCAAAAGTCAGTAGCCTTCCTATACACAAACAATAAATCTGAAGAAGAAGAAATCAAAAAGACCATCCCTTTTGTTATTGAAACAAAAAAAATCAAATATTTGGGAATAAATCTAACAAAAGAGGTAAAGGACCTATACAAAGAAAACTATAAAACACTGTTAAAAGAAATAGAAGAAGACACAAAGAAATGGAGAGACATCCCCTGCTCATGGATTGGAAGAATAAACATTATTAAAATGGCCATCCTTCCAAAAGCAATATACAGATTCAATGCTATTCCAATCAAAATTTCAATGTCATTCTTCAAAGAAATAGAACAATTATTGATGAAATTCATATGGAATCACAAAAAACCCCGAATAGCCAAAGCTCTCCTGAAAAAAAAAGAAGGGAATGGAGGCATCAGACTCCCAGACTTCAAACTATACTACAAAGCCATAATCATCAAAACTGCATGGTATTGGAACAAGAACAGACATACAGACCAATGGAATCGAATAGAAAATCCAGAAATAAACCCACAGATTTATGGTCAACTAATCTTTGACAAAGGAGCAAAGAATATGCATTGGAGCAAAGAAAGTTTGTTCAATAAATGGTGCTGGGAAAACTGGGTCGCTACATGCAAAAGAATGAAGCTTGACCACCACCTCACACCATACACAAAAATCAACTCAAAATGGATTAAAGAACTAGACATAAGACCTGAAACCATAAAATATATAGAAGGAAATATAGGCGAAACACTACGTGATTTGCACATCAAAGACATCTTTACAGACACATCACCCAAAGCAGTGATAGTGAAGGCAAAGATAAACAGCTGGGACTACATCAAATTAAAGAGCTTTTGCACAGCAAAAGAGACAATAACAAAAACAAAGAGAAACCCCACCAACTGGGAGAACATTTTTGCACCCAACACTAATGATAAAGGACTGATCACAAAAATCTGCAAAGAGCTGATGAGACTCAACAACAACAAAGAAAATAATCCAGTCAAAAAATGGGCAGAAGAGCTTAAAAGAAACTTCTCTGAAGAGGAAATGCAAATGGCCAACAGGCATATGAAAAAATGTTCAACATCACTTGTCATCAGGGAAATGCAAATCAAAACTACCATGAGATACCATCTTACACCAGTGAGAATGGCACATATTAAAAAAACTAGCAACAACAAATGTTGGCGAGGGTGTGGAGAAAAAGGAACTCTTCTGCACTGTTGGTGGGAGTGCAAACTGGTCCAACCACTGTGGAAAGCTGTGTGGAGATTTCTGGACCTACTAAACATAGAGCTTCCATATGATCCAGCAATTCCACTCCTAGGTATTTACCCAAAGGACACAGAAACATCAATTCCAAAGAACACCTGCACCCCTATGTTTATAGCAGCACTGTTTACAATAGCTAAGCTTTGGAAACAACCCAAATGCCCAAAAATAGATGACTGGATCAAGAAGATGTGGTACATATATACCATGGAATATTACTCAGCATTCAAAAAAGATAAACACATGCAATTTGCAGCAACATGGATGGCGCTGGAAGGGATCATGCTCAGCGAAATAAGCCAAAAAGAAAAAGAAAAATACCGGATGGTCTCACTCATAGCAGGAATCTAGAAAACTTAAATAAGGGACCAGGAAAATGAATAACTATAAGATAGTGAAAATCAAAATCAACAAAAAACTATGAACCAGAGACACTTTTAGGGGGGCGGGGGCGGGAGGGGAGGGATTGGGGTCAGAATGGGGGGGCTGCAATTGTATGGGGAATATAACAATAAAATTTATTTAAAAAAAAAAAAAAAAAAAAAAAAAAAAGAAATACTACTGGCTAGTGAAAAGTCCCTCAAATCTCTTTCACTGTGATTGCCTCTTCTTTTCGCTGAAATGCATTTTAACCATTCCCTGGTCATTGCCTACACTGTCCCTACCATCTCTGAACTGAAGAAAAAGCAAAACACTTTTTCTTTTATTGAGTCAGCTGAAAACTTAATCAACTCTTAGCTAATTCACTGGATTAGAGCCAGGAAAGAATGCTTGAATCACCAAAGGGGACAATGATGCCAAGATTTTAGACCCACCCTAACTTTTAAAGCTGCTCCTTGTCTCCCTGTACCTTTGATATTCCTTCCCTGTTTGGAGAAAGGCCCTGAATGACTGGAATTCCAAATCTAAAGGGCTATTTGGGTGGTATTATGACAGCAGAATTATGGATGACTTTTTCTCCCTGCCTTTAAAAAGACATAGGTCCTTCTGAAACTGTGGATTAAAGTTCACTTTCAAAACTTGATTTAATGACTGATAAGTAGCTTTCAGTTCATGAATAAGCAATATATGAAATAATGTTTCAAGCTAAAGGCCCCGAATGACAATAAGGAAGGTAAAATATTAACAGAAGAACAACTATACCAATACATTCAAGATTCTGGAGGCACTCCCAAGCATATTCTTGAAGACAAGGAACTTCTCCAGCAGTATATGCCCAAACTGGTGGCAGATGCGCAATTGTTTGCTAATTACAAGTAAGTAACTAAGGCAAGTGGTTTGCTTTTTTGATAATTATCTATAGAAAATGTAGGTTGGCAGTTCTCTGAAGCTGCTTATACAGGAAATCAACACTGTAAGAGTTTGGTTCCATTTCTTTTGGGGTCACCTATATATTTTTATTGGCTTAGAGAGGAGCACAGAAATGCTATCAACGAAGTACGAATAGAGCCTAGTTGTCTAAAAAATAAACAGTTTGATATGCATGCTTCATCACTATTTGTGAGTAAATTAGTACCAAAACATTCTCACTTTCTTAGAGGGGTCTTTAGAAGCAGATCTCTACTTATTAAGAGAGGTGGTGAGCCAGGCGAGGAGGAGAGCTTTGCTTGTTTGTGAATTTTGTCCCAAAGCTCATCTGGTTCCATATCACCTGTCCATTCTTTTATCTTCTGAGATATTTGTAGTGATGCTTGATGGGTTCTGTTTAGACTTCCTGGAAAAGATTCCAAGATGCGGGGGAGGGGGGCTTCCTAAGCCAACCAGCAATTCTGGAACACCATAGGGTATCAACTCAATTCTCACTACCTGGAGATAGCACCAGATTCCACAGCCTCACGACTTAGTCTCCCGTGGCAAGCCCAGGCTATTCCCTGTGCTTCTGATCAAACTGCTATAAATCAGAGGTCCCCATGGCCCCCTCTCCTCAGGTTCAATTAATTTGCTAGAATGGTTCACAGAACTCAGGAAACCCATTTATTACCTAGGTCACTGATTTATTATAAGAAATATTATTCAGGAACAGCCATATGGAAGGGATGCATGGGGCAAGCCATGTTCTCCAGGGGCACCACTCCCCAAATCCCCTCGTGTTCAACAATCTAGAAGCTCTCCAAAGTCTCTCCTTTTGAGCTTTTGTGGAGGCTTCATTACATAGGCACGATTGATTGTTTAAATCACAGGCATTGGCAACTGAACTCAATCTCAAGCCCCTTTCCCCTCCCCAGAGGTCGATGGGTGGGACTGTAAATTCTAACCATTCTAATTAAATGTTGGTTCTGATGGCAACTAGTCCTCATTCTGAGGTGCTTCCCAAAAGGTCAGGAACTGTGGATGAAGATCAAATATGCAAACAAACATATATTTTGGTCGCCTAAATGTTAAAATATGTATTTTTTATAAATCACAGTGTCCTAACATTCTGTAAAGTGTAATGGCAGGAATGGCCACAGTGCAGTTTCTCTGATCCCATGCAGACTGGGTAAAGGAGGAGTCAGAGTCCTTAGTGGCATTTTGCAGGTCTTTTATTGGGATTCAGCGGGTACGTGGCAGGCAGGGGTGCTGGGGGGCTGGGAGGCTGGCAGTCCTCCCAACCCCCAGCAAATCTTTACTCTATCTGGGCTCTCTGGCGTTCTCTGCTTCCGCTTCAGGCTTCTTCTCTTTCGGCTTCTGCTGCTGCTGGCATCCCCGTGACGCCACCCTTAAAAGCACAGTCTTAGCCCAGGTGAATCCCATCTACCTATGCCCACACCCTACTCCAGGTGCCCGCCATCAGGCATGCATTCAGGACCTCAAGGATCCATCATCTATCCTGATGGCGGGAGGGCAGAAAAGCCTGACATTTTTCCTTACCCTACAAAAGCCTTCCTGAGAATTTAAACCTATGTGACTGTAGGGGCAGGAATGACATGGAGCAGGTTTTCTGATCCAGCAGATGGGGTAAAGGAGTGAGTCCTGGAGTCCTCGGTGGCTTTTCAGGCTGTTACTGGGATTTACCAGGTACACAGCAGGCAGGGGTGCTGTGGGGCCAGAAGGCTGGCAGGCCTCCCAGCCCCCAGCAAGCCTTCACTCTTTCTGGGCCCTCTGGCGTTCTCTTGCATTCTCTCTGCGTCTTTTCCTCTCATGGTACTGCTCTCTGCTGGTGTCCCCGTGATGCCACCCTTATAAGACCAGTCTCAGCCCAGGTGAATCCCATCTACGTATGCCCACACCCTACTCCAGGTGCCCGCCATCAGGCATGCATTCAGGACCGCAGGGATCCGTCATCTATCCTGATGGTGGGAGGGCAGAAAAGCCTGATACTTTCTCACTTACCCTACTCTTGGGTTTATGCTTCTTTTATTTGCCCCACAAAGCCTGGAATAGGGCAAAGGGCCACCAAAGGCAGTGCCTTTGACTACACATTTACACAGCTACAAAAAGTGGGTTGGACTTGAAGCATTTTGAGACAATCCTGCTCATGTTTTACATGTCCCTCCATTTATGCCCACCTATTTCTAAGCCCACAGTTTCCTGAGTGCCTCGAGTCTATCCACACGTCTCTACTGTGACCCTTAACATCTTTGTCCAAATGTTATTCGTATAGGTTTAGGCTGTCTGTGTTCCCGGCTTAACATAATCAGACATCTCCCCTTCAATTGAAAAATAACCCACATTACTGTGGGCACTCACTAAAGTAATGTATGCAGAAGTTGGTTTTGAGACTATAATAAAGTAAAAATCAAAATCAACAGGCAGCCACAGACCAGAGACATTTTATAGAGGAGGAGGAGAGTACAGGGACGATGGTGATGGTGGACGGGTGTAAGGGCAGGACTTGGACACGGTGCAGGTTTTCTGATCCCATGCAGACCGGGTAAAGGAGGAGTCAGAGTCCTCAGTAGTTTTGCAGGTTTTTTATTTGGGGTTCACCAGGCATATGGCAGGCAGGGGTGCTGGCTGGGGGGCTGGGAGGCTGGCAGCCTCCCAGCCCCCAGCAAGTCTTCACTCTATCTGGGCTCTCTGGCGTTCTCTGCTTCTGCTTCGGCTTCTCTTTCAGGTTCTACTGCTGCTGCTGGTGCTGCTACTGCTACTGCTGCTGCTGGTGCTGCTACTGCTACTGCTGCTGCTGGTGCTGCTGCTGCTACTGCTGCTGCTGGTGGTGCTGCTGGCGTCCCCCCGTGATGCCGCCCTTAAAAAGCACAGTCTAAAAAAAAAAAAAAAAAAAAAAAAAAGCACAGTCTTAGCTCAGCTGAATCCCATCTACCTATGCCCACACCCTATTCCAGGTGCCCGCCATCAGGCATGCATTCAGGACCGGAAGGATCCATCATCTATCCTGATAGTGGAAGGGCAGAAAAGCCTGACATTCTCTTTACCCTACACCGGGTAAACAGGTGATGGGAATTTCACGGGGAAATCATACATTGTAAAAAATGAAGGATGAGGGCCTCCCCGGTGGCGCAAGGGCTGAGCGCTGGGTTGCGAAGCTGCTTGCGGTCTCTGCGGCGCAGGTTCAATCCCCGGCTGCTCCCCGGCCACCGGAGGAGGGTCCCACATGGTGCGCAGACCCCTCCTGCCGCCCGCTGCTCCCCTCAGCAGTGTACTTCGGTCCCTCTGCCTGCTCTGCTCCCCGCTCTGGCTCTGGTGAATTCTCTCACCCTCCCGCGCTTCTGACTGTACCCAGTGCATGTATAAACAAACAAACAAATAAATAAAAATAAATACATGCCTCTTTAAAAAAAAAAAAAGAAGGATGATGTAATAAATATTAGAAAAAGTTGGTTATTAGTAATAAAACCTTACACGATAGTTCAACATGCTGTCTGCACTGTCTGCTTACCAGGCTCAACACCCTCTAGCTCTGGCTTATTGCCTCTGAGGCTGAGAGCAAGTTTTAGTAACAGTCGTGTCTCTGTCAGAGGAAAGGATAATAATAATTCCTCCAAGTGTTACAGAGAGGACTAAATGAGGTCAGGTTTAGGGGGCACTGTGGCCCAAAGTGTAAGCAATTTTTTTTTAAGATTTATTTATTTATGCATACAGAACTGGGGTGCAGGCCAGAGGTGTGGGGGGTGAGAGGATTCACCAGAGACAGAGTGGGGAACAGAACAGACAGACTGACTGAAATACACTGCTGAGGGGAGCAGCGGGCATGTCAGGAGAGGTCTGCTGCGCCATGTGGGCCACTCCCTGGCCGGGGATCGAACTCGTGCTGCAGTGGCTGCAGTCAGCTTCATAAGTTGCATCTTTACCCCTTGTGCCACCAGGGAGGCCCCAAACCGTAAGCAATTTTTAAAAACAAACAACTCACTTCCAAAGGATCTTGATGTGACTTTGTTAAATTAAATTTTAAGTAACGTTCCAGGGTGTCCATCCGGGAGCCCCGGTTCAACAACAGAAATCAAGTAAGGATGCTCATTACTCACAGGTCTGGGTGGGTCCGCACACCTGGAGGGGCCACTTAGCATGTCAGGGCCGGGCAGGCAGCGCGAGCTTCAGGACCTGGGGTACCTGCCTTCATTTTGGTCCTCAGATGGACGAGGGAATTTTTTCCAGGGACTCAACTCCAAACAGCGAGTCCTTCGCCCTCTAGGGAAAGAATTCACCAGAGAGCGCTAGCGGTAGGTGAAGGAGACAAGGCATTTTTTTTTTTTTTAGAGCGACTCGTGCGTGAGGGACAGTTTGGGAAAAGAGAATATAAACCGGCTCTTTGAAGAGAATTAGGAAGAGATTGGTTGGGCTACACCTGGGCATGCACAGACAGGTTACACTCCCGCTCAGCCTCCCTCCAAGAAATCACTTGTTAGTCTCTAATTAATGCTTTTTATCGATCACAGCGCCTCATATTAGTTTGTGATCATTCTGTTCCATCTTTTCTTCTGCCTGTATAGCTTTGCCATTCCCTGTGGGGACCTTGCTTGATACCCAACCCACTCCCACCGTCAAGCATTTGCAGATGACCGTGAACTGGTAGCACTTTCACATCTCTCTAGTCGCCTGATTATTTCATTAGTATGTTTCCCCAGTCTCTGAGCTGTGGGAGGAAGGGCGCTGTTGGTTTATCCACGTGTCCCTAGTGGCTATCACAGTCCCTAGCACCTAGTTCAATAAATGTTTGTTGCTGCTGTAATTAAACTGAGAATAGAATAGAAGCAACTCAAGGGCCCTGCTTGCATGAACCTGCTTTGGTCCTGTTCACAGCGACCCTCTGCCTGAATACAGAGAGCTAGAAAATAGAGAAGTAGTTGGTTTGGGGGGATGACAGAGGCACCTCGAGTAGGACTAGGGCCCAGGTGTTATCCTCCTGCACCCTCTACTGTTCCAGAAGCCAGAAGATCTTGAGAAATAGCCTGGACCATAGTGACGCTCAGGTTGTTACAAGGAGAAGCCCCCTTCATGAAACATACTTACATTATAGATATTGCAAAGGGGAAAGAAGTGAGGGCATCCTATGTTTCATTTAAGTGACGCTGTTGACAGGGAAAGATTCTGGCATGTACATTATGAAAAGTGACTAAGTTACTCTTGTTTTTACAGCTTTGATATTTCCTCTGAGGCTGTCCTTTCTTGTGACGTAACATGCTTTACTGGCTCTGAAGATAAAATAAATCATATCAAAGGTAAAATTATGTCAGTTTTGGGTCTTTTATTGAAATATTTGATGGTTTTCAGCCAATGTCAACTAGCAAAAAGTAGAAAATTGGCCCACGTTCTATTTACTATAAATGGAGAGCTGTGGGTCATGTGTAAAATAAGAGAAGGCAGGCTCTTAATAGGGGTAGGTCTTAGAGAAATAAAAAATACATGACCCATAGACCATGAGACCTTGGAAGTAACTCTACCTCTGATAGCAGATTTTATGGGTGACATCTGGAAGTAAATCTTTTGTTGGTGGTTCTATTATTTGTTATTAAATATAATTATTTTTATTTTTAGCCTGGAAAGATTTAACAAGCGGAAGTTTTCATTGTCATGTGCTTCCAGGAAATCACTTCTATCTTATGGATTCTGCCAATGAGACCTTCATCAAGAATTACATAACCAAGTGTTTAGAATTGTGGATGCTTGTCAATTCTTAGATATCTTTTCCTTCTTAAAATAATCAGTCAATATGTGATACTCTGCATAATTTTTCACAAGTATCTCATTGGTTCTATTCAAAAATTGAAAAATTATAGTTTCTGTTGTCAGGATGATTTGTTACACATAAGTGTGCTTCTCTACCATTTATGGATCTGGGGACAAAAGATAAATGGGTGAAAGCTACTTCTGGCAGGGTCTTTAATCTTCATATCACAATCTTATTTGCGTCTAGTCTGTTGGAAGTTTGTTCCCAAACATCTGCTTAGCAAATTATCTTTTCCCTTAAGTCCTTTTTAATAGAGAAAATGATAAGACAAGGGAGGTGCCTGACATTATTGTTTAGTCAATACACTGTGATTTAAAGTTTGATCAAATCTTTTGAAATGTAGGGTCATTCTGTTAGTAAGAAAATGTGACCTAGTGCTTTGTTCAGATAAGATAGTTGTGAGCCACTGTTGTTACCTGCGCTGGCCAATGAATGCCTGAGAGCTCCGGCTGTCCCCTAGGGTCCTGGCTAACATCCACTGCCTGGTGGCTTTTTGTCAGCCTGCTTCTAATCAAAGTCTGCAGTCTGGCCCTGGCCTGTGCAGTGGTCAGGGGTAAGCATTACGCCTGACACATTGTCTCGGCTTCACTCTGACACAGTATGATAGGGACAAAACAGACTAGCTGGAAAACATACAAGAACTGAAAGGGAAAAAAAGCAGATGAGTTGAGATGGGATGAGTTGAGTCGGGATGAGTTGAGTCATAGTAATGAAGAACACTACAAAGAGGATTCACAGAGCCTACCGATGGGAATGAAGTGGAACCACGTCTTTGGGGTTTTGTGGATCCTGCAATCTCATGTAATTCCCAAACTGTGTTTGTCTCTTGAAATCTTGATGGCTCAATCACTGATTTCCTTGTTTCCTATGGGTCTTCACAATAAACTCCATGATTTGATGTAACTGATGTTTCCTACAGCTTAAATTGTCTAACAAAGTTTTATATAAGAACGTTATAGAATTTCTATGTTGTGACCAAATAATCTGGGTTCATCTCTTCATTAAAATTTTAAAATCATATACACAGAGTCTTCAAAATAATATTAAAGATGTATACAGGAGGTATTCTTCTGAATTTATCATACCTTTTTAAGCAAGTCCAAATAATTCAAAATTCATTACTGGGAAGAGCTTTGAATTAGAAGTTACATACATTTGGGCTAAAAATAGCCTCAAGCAAATTAAGTTAAATGTTTAATACTTTGTGCTATGCTTTAGTCTTTGGTTTGATACGATTTCCAGGATTCCCTTATAGAAGCATTGGTACAAAAGTAATTTGGAATTGTGGTTATTCATTTGAACTATTTTTAGTTAATAATCTGCTAATAGGAACTTCATGGTGTAGCCACCACCAAGCTTTTAGAAGGGCTTTCTCACCTGCCCTTCCATGTGGAGGATGTGAAGTCCCAGTGGCAACAGCTCAGTTTCCAAGCCCTTGGTTGGCAGAGACCAGAACTATCACTGCTGAGATCTTTGTTTTGTTGGATCTGCATGTTTGACTTCATTGTTGATTTCTGAACATCTTTTGGCAAAACTTAGTAGAGATGAGAATCATCTTCATTTTCTAAAGCTTTCCAAGTAGAAAACAAGCTAGATATATTTTAATTAAAAATTTTATTTGAAGATAATTGTACATTCACATGTAGTTCTGAGAATAATACAGAGCTACTGAGCTTCCCTTAATGGTAACATCATTGATCCATGTGAAACATTGATCCAGTCAAGATACAAAACACCCCCTATCCACAGGACCCCTCCTGCTGCCTTTATAGTTATCACCCACCCCTGCCCCAGCAATCACTACTTGTCCACTACGTCTATAATTTAGCTATTTCAAGAATATTACAAAAATGGGACCATATGGTATATAACCTTGCTTCACTCCACATAATTCCCTGAAAATCCATCTAATCAATATAGAGTTTCATAAAGTCACATGAAATCAAACTATTCTTCTTTGAGCAAACCAAGCCAGACCTAAACCCTTAGGCAGAGATAGAATCATACTGTTTTGTTTTGTTTTGAATTTTATCCTGTGGGATTCACACGAATTTTAGAAATGTTAAAATGAGACTATGTTCCATCAGAGTGTCTGTATACTGGCAAAAATGATTGAGAATTGGGCCAATCTGATAGTCAAGATTCTACTGTTACTCTTATTAAACTAAATGTAAGAGGTAGAGTATTTGTATAGTTTATTATCACTAGATATATTTCTGTTTGATCTTCTTGATTTGCCTTAAATGTCAAAATTTAAAGAACAATAGTTGACATTTCTATGGTGGCTTTTTTTTCTTTGAAGAACTATAGATAGACTCATAAATTTATTTCTAAAATTTTTTAGGTTTTTTTTTTATCGCTATGTTTTATATAGCTTTTGCTTTAAAATGAAGGTAGAATAATTACAGTTATCTCATTAAATTCTTTTTTTTAAAGATTTATTTATTTAGGCATATAAGATTGGGGTACAGGCCAGAGGTATGGGGGGGTGAGAGGATTCACCAGAGACAGAGTGGGAAACAGAACAGGCAGATGGACTGAAATACACTGCTGAGGGGAGCAGCGGGCGAGTCAGAAGAGGTCTGCTGTACCATGTGGGTAGTTCCTGGGCTGGTGCTGCAGTGGCTGCGGATAGCTTGCATCTTAACCCCTTGTGCCACCAGGGAGGCCCAATATCATTAAATTCTTACACTCTTGTGAGAGTGATATTTTCCCCCCACTGTACAGATGAGGATGAGCAATGTTCAGTAATTTGCCTCGGGTCATCTAATAAATAAATCATAGAGTGAGCATTAGAATCAGGTGTGTCTGTGATCCCCAAGGCCCTTCATCACGTAAACCCAAAGCTACACAGTTCAATAAAGAAAGTCTTGCTATTGCTTCTTACACCAGTAAGACTTTTGATTACACCAGTAATACGGACTCACTAGAGAAAAACAGATAAGCCCAAAGAAAAAGCCATTGTTAATGTTTTTGTAAATACATTACCAGAGCAATAATTTTTTAAAAGAAATTTTAACATCATCTGGTTTTAGCAAGTAAAATTTCATTAAATATGTAGCTTCAGCATATCTCTAAGGAGTATAATTCATGTAAACAGCAAAAACATTCATGATATGTGAAGAGTTAAAAGTGCATTTCTCCCCTAAATGTTAGGTCATGACACTGTTACGAAGGCTTCCACAGGAAAACTTTCTCATGCTGAATTCTAAATTCCATATTTTTCTATCAGCTCTTTTGCTTTAGAAATATAGGCACTCATGGCATCTTCTTTTGACAACCCTAGAAAGATATAAACAGATATCTCACTGACTGGTGTACTGGGAAATTAAGTAAGTTTGTTTAATTTAAGAATTAAAAACCTTTTTTGAGGTTCCATGCTTCCCATTTAGCTTTTCTTTTTAGATCCATCATAACCGGACACCCTGCTAAAAGAAGATAGATGTATTTTCAAGTTTACCTTTAACTGTATGCTTCTACAAGCAGTGTTCAAATGTAGTATTATTACTTTTAAAAAGAAAGAATACCAATGTTGATGTCTCCAATGATAGACTGTTTGTAGAGCCCGTAAAGTTCTTTCAGTTCTTCATCATCTGGCCTTGTTTTCAGCTTCCTCACATCTTGTGCAATTCTATCAAAATCATCCTAAAACAAAAATAAAAGAGAGGCACATAGTACATTTGCTGACTTTCAGCAAACCAGTCCACTTTGGGGAAGGCATTTACCACCAAGCGGTTTGAACTCAAACAGGAGGGGGTAGACTTCAAATAGAAGTGAACTACTGTGCTTGCTTCGGCAGCACATATCCTAAAATTAGAACGATACAGAGAATATTAGCATGGCTCCTGTACAAAGATGACCCGCAAATCTGTGAAGCGTTCCACATTTTAAAAAAAAGAAGTAGTGAACTATTACTGTCCTGGTTCCCTCAGAATTACCCTAACTTATTTTAATTCATGGACTTATCTCCTGGCACTTACCTTTTATAGACAAGAAATGGAGAAATTAGGACTAATAAATAAAGAATAGATGAAATTCTTAATACCAAAAATGTTCGATTTATCTATACTTAAAACATGAAGAAGACACAAGTGGGAAGATATTTCAAACCATGAATTGGGAAGAATTTATATTGTAAAAATGTACCACCCAAAACAATCTACAGATTCAGTGAAGTTCCTGTCAAAATTCCAAAGATATTTTTCATGAAAATAGAAAAAGTAGTCCTAAAATTTGTATTAAACTACAAAGAACCCCAAATAGCCAAAACTATTTCGAGGAAGAACAAAGCTGGAAACCTCATGCATTCTGATCTCAAACTATATTATAAAACTGCAGCCATCAAGACAGAGTGGTATTAGCATAAATACAGATATATAGGTCAGAGTGTCAGGCCTAGTCTCCCAGCCAGGAACGGATTCCAGGCTGCAGGGGCAGCGCTGAGCCCCAGCCGCTAGACCCCCCACGGCTTGGTATCTCACAAAGCCGCAGCAGGAACTTTGCAGACGCTCAGGCAAGCAAGCAAGCGAGCAAAGGCAGGTTTGTTTAGAAGAAAAAAAAGTTTATTGAGGAGAAAAAGAGCAGAAACAAAGTGGGACTCCCAGGCCAGGGAACCAGGCCTGGGAGGGGCAAGGAAGCCAAAGTGAAGTTGTGTCTCAGGGAATATATACTTTCTTTCCCTGATTATTCTAAAGCTCCACCAGTCTCTTTGTGATTGGTCAGTTTTTGGCTGTTTTACTTAATTTGCTACTGAGTGGGAGATCTTCACATTCCTTATCTAACAGGTTTGTCTTTCCCCATTTGTTACATCTTTATCTTTATGGTCTAGCCCTCCCGGTGAGCATCTTTACACTTTATTTTATCATCTGAAGAAAACCAGAGCCATCCTTAACAAGATTATCTGTGGTGCTAGGATGTTTGTTTTTCCCAGTGGAATTGGTTTCATTTCCTTGCTCGTCCTTATCTCTGAAGCCTTCCTGAATTTTTTCAGAGTTCCCCTCCTGCACTGTCCCTAAAACTGCCTAATAACCCTAGCTTGCCCTGTCTCAAGAGGAACAGAATAAAGAGCCCAGAAATTAACGTAAAAGATCTATTAATTTACACCAAAAGAGCCAAGAACTTATAGTGGGGTAAAGGACAGTCTCTTCAACAAATGGTGTTGGGAAAACTGGACAGTCACAAGCAAAAGAATGAAACTCAGCCACTATCTTGGATCAAGACACAGAGGGTACAGGGAGGGGAACTGGATTAAGATCATCAAATGATTCTTAAAAAAAGAAAGAAACAATTATATCAGAGAGATTTTAAAACATTTTTTCTTGTAAGTAAACCTATGGATATATTTTTTAATGGCACTGCCCTCAGTGCAGTTCTCTTGATGACTCTTGTGGACATGTTCTCTCTTCTTCCTAAATCTATACTTTGCTATATGCAATGGCTTTGCTGCCAATTAATATCCTTGTCCCAGGCATTTGTCTTCAGTGCCGCTTTGCCCACAGATTCAACATCAGTATTATTTATACCTATTTAGTGGACTAGCTAGTTTCTGATTGCTGAACTAGCAATTCTGATTTAGTTGAACTGCTTGTATAGAATCCTTTAAATATTGAGACAAATATGCCTAAGATCTATTTCAACTGATTTCCCCCCAAAAAAGAAGTTGTTTAACCAACTTAGAGCTGATTAGTGAAAAGAAACTGGCTGCCTAGAAACTTTGTATGCAAATATATTGAGTAATGAACCTTTGAACGCCTGACCAAAACACTCAATACACTAGTCTTCCATGGAGCCTGGGCACTCTTAGAAGCTTAACCTTCAACCTCTTAGTTTGTATACAAAGGGCTTTAGTGATTATTTTTCGTAACAGAAATTTTCTTTCTCACACTTTAAAAACATAAATTGTATTTTATCTGGTGTTATTTGTTTTTAAATCAGGAATAAACAGGAATTATTTTCAGGAGCCTGGGTATCCAATAAGAGACTGAAAGCATTCTAGCCCACCCCCATTTTCCTTGTCCAATGCCAGAGTCACTTTCCATCCACAGATCCAAAAACCTGGTAGATAAAGCAGATAACCCCATTGTAACCCAGCATCCTACTAATCTTGGCAAAATAGATGAGATGAAATTCCCATCTAGTGTCAAGTACAGGACAATAGCACAACTAGAACAGCTATTTGTGATGATCAAAAATCACTCCTAAACTGGAGATCAGGATCTCCAATCTACATAAACTTTAAAAAGGTCAGGTTCCTTTATCCATCCCTAAGGGTGTCTGAGAAACATGGGTGCAAGTGACAAGGGACACATGCCCTGCCTCATTTTTCTAAGTGTCCTTCTAGGAGACTGTGGGCTGCTTTATACATGACGTCAAGGTTAGGCACACCCTCTGCAGCTAGCTTGCCTCGGTTTGATCCTCCCAGCAGCAACCGGTGTCGGGCCTCCCGGGGGCTTGTGCCTACTTGGCATTTAATCAGCCCCTGGGGCTCACAAGAGTTGCCATAGGGAGCCCCGATTCGCAGTCAACAGATGGCATCCGTGCAGTCTACACTGCAATAATGGGGACCTGGGGAAGGGTGGGAGCGTCTGGGAGAGACCGCGACCCGCTCAGAGGGGCCTGGACCGCGGGCGGCAGCAGCTGGCAGACTGGCGCTGCCGGGGGGTCGCCTCTGCTCGCGCGGCCACTCGCAGAAGTCACCCCAGCTCCGCGCCCCCCTTGATCGCTTCCCTCCGGGTAGCTGCCCTCCCACACGGCCTGCCTGTCCACACCCGCGCTTACCTGCAGGGACATGGTGTCGGCAGCCAGCGGACGCCACACCCCGGGCTCTGGGTCACCAAGCCTGGACCCCGCAGTGCCTTAATGGGCAGAGCATCTCCGCCCGCCGGCTTCCCATTGGCTGCGCGCCTGTTGCTCCTATTGGTCGCGAGCTGTGGGGGGTGGTGCTTGATGGTGAGTGGTACCCCAGCCTCCCCAGGGCCCGCTGGGGTCCCGCTGCAAGGGTGGGAGGGCTGTGGAGGGCGTGCACTGCTGGGGCTGGAAAGGCAAAGGGAAAGGGATTTAAATGAGTTCCTCTCTGGCTTTGGCCAGCTCCCCAATTCTTTCTCTAGGGGTTGTTTGCAGGAAATCCAGAGAGGTCTCCCTCGGGCACCGACCTCAGTTGGGATTCCCTTTTAATATATCTTTCTGCTTTAGAAAGAGCAGAAACTCCTGCGGTTATTCCGTCCTCGCCTGTCTCCCCACCCATCACTGGCACAGTTCTTCATATATGAAAAAAAAAAAAAAAGAAGTCCTGTAGTCTGAACCGTCTCTTCTCGTTCTAAACAAGCAACCATCCCTACGTGTTTTCAATTATGGTAATTGCACAGGACTATATGCTTGTTCAGTTTGATCCTGTTTTCCAGAATAAACCCAATGTCACTCCAAGTCTGCAGATACACACATCCAAAGATCAAAGACCCAAAGACCCAAAGACCTGGATTGTGATTCACATTTGACTAAGTTATTTAAGAACTGGAGTCACACTTCCTGGCCATAAGAGGAGTTGATTTCGATGCATTCATTCATTCATTCATTCATTTATTAAAAAGCATTCTTGGAGAAAGGTAACTGGAAGAACCTGCACAAACTCAGGGAGAAAAATTACTGATCTGAGTCTTATAACACAGCAACAATGTTTAACAATGCAAGTGAAGGAGAAGGAGCCCAAAACATTTTAGCTTGGTTTTGCTTAAAACTTTATCGTAAGAATAGTTGCTACTTTTCTTGTAAATCTATTGGATTTCCTCTGAAAAAATATTTTCATGCTGAAATCGTTAAGATGAAATAAAAATCAATAAAATGCTGGACAGGATTTTTTAATTTTTGAAGTTCATGGTCATGGAGAATGCACATTGAGGCACCAGAAGCAAGTGGCAGTTTCTGAATAGTGTGTGCTTTCTCAGCTGGAGAGAGTCTTATCAGTGTTTCAGCTGGGAAATTCTGCACTCAGGGTCAATGTCAGTGTCTTATCTGCAGCTGAGATATTTGGGCATTGTAGTCATTATAAGAAATCAGGAGATGAAGAGAGGGAAGTTACAATGTATTCCGTTTTATTCTCTAAATCTTGAATATTCTTTGAATACCTCTTTTCAATGTACTTTCTTCTTTTGTGTTGCCCCCCATTGAGATGCCAGAGTCATGGGTGTCTTGATTTAAGAGCAAGAGAGAAGATACAATGAAACATTGATGTCCTCTGTCCAGCTAGAATGATAATAGACTTGGTACAGTTAAAAACTCAGTTTTCTGGAGCCCTTAGGGAGTGAGTCAATTTGAATGGACTTTTAAACTAGTTTATTAAATATTGATTATAAACAAATACACCCATATGTGTAAAAAAAAGTAAAAGGCACACTCTTAGGAATCTATCAGCAGTTTAAGAAATAGAACATTGATCCAAGGTGGGAGGTTCATTGCTTCACTCCCCTGACAATCATCTAGTTTAACCTGTGGAGTACTGCACCCAGAAAGCCCTGTGCCTTGGGCAAAACTGGAACACCTCCTGGATATCAGAAACTAGACAGATGGCTTTAGAAGGGACATGAAGTAGACTCATGCTTCAGTGAACAAGAAACGATAGCAGAGAGACACCAGGAGGCCATGGTTGAAGGTGGGAGGCTTTCATGCAAACCATGCCTGCAGTGGCTGGTGACCCAAGGGAGGGGAGAGTTGCACTGTGTGGAAAAACACTCCCTTGACTGAGGGGAAATACTGCAGAGGGGCTGGAGTGCTCCCAGTGGGCCAGTTCCCCAGTGAAATGGAAAGGACAGCATACTGGGTTTCGCTCCCTTGGGCTGATGCTGATATTGTGAGCTATGTTAATCTGTGACAAAGGTGCTAAGGGTATGCATACTGAAAAATTGGAGATACCCTGGTGTCTCTCAAGGAAAGATGGCTAATGGAACTTGTACTTTGTTTGCTGGGTTATCTTCAACTGATTTTCAGCTTCCCTAGGTGTATAATCATTTCTGGGAAATGAGGCAGCACCAGCAGCTAATGATACAAATTGTTCATTAGGGCAACACTGAAAGGAAACATGTTTTGAGTTAATTGGATCATGGGAAAAGTTTTTTTTTTCTTTTTTGTTTTAATCTTTGTGCACTACAAATGGTCGAGAAATTACCTTTGAAATGTAGTTATTCATTTTAGCAAAATTCTTGAGGAAATTATATTGCCAGTTTTAAAATAAAACACAACACTAAAATCAGAGTTAGGTATGGTTAATTCTAACTTAATTCTTAATTCAGGTTGTCATTGGATATATCACAGTTTCATGTATCAAACACTTTCTTGGCTAGGCACGTGTTAAGTATCTTACAAAGATGATCTCTTCTAATCCTAACAACAGCTACTATTTTTTATCACTTTATAGAGAGCATTAAGTAACTTGCCTAAGGTCATATGCCTAGTCAGTGATTAAGTTAGAATCTCAAGGAGGGCAGCCTGGCTCCAGATCCATGGAATGTAATGGCTGGTAATCTTCATAGAGCAAACATAAACCAAGATGTTGCTTAAATGATAAATCTGAAACCTTAGGGGGGCAACAATTTATACACATTTCCTTCTCTTACTCTGGTATTTCAATTAGACATGTGTGTCTCTATCTGCCTTACAGCTTAAAAACGAGAGGCTACTTTAGAACATTGGTGGTTCTGTTATAGGGCAGCCCCGATATTGAACGGGTTGCCTGGCTGTGGGTCCTCACTTGCGCGCTTACAAGGGACTTATTAATACTCCACTACAGGCATACACAAAAGGTTAATAAAAGGTTTATTTGTTGTGCCCAAGGTTAGCGGACTCGGCGAGCATAGCCTCCGAGAACCCAAAGACAGCTGATGCAAACACAAAAGGGAGTTTATTTCAGACTCGAGTCCGGGTTCAAGGCACCTACCAACGCAGTGGCAGATACCGAGAGCCCCGAACAAAGGAAGCAGGGGTCTTTTAATAAGGTTAAATTATGCTGGCAGTTACTCATTGGCTACAAGGATGCGTTCTCCAACTTTGCCAGGCTATCATTCTAAGCTGACTGGCCAGGCCAAGATGCAGCTCCAACCTGCAGCTCCAATTACAGCAAGTTCACCCTCATTGGTGACCAGAGAGTAAGGGTGGAGTGAGGGTCCAAACTATCTCTGGAATGCAGTCTTTTCCCGGGACAGCAAGACCTGCAAGACCTGAAATTCTAAAATGGCAGTTACACACAAAATGACAAAGCAATGGCTAAGAATACTTATGCTTGGTTCCACATTATTTATAAGGGAAAAGGAAATAAGGAAAATGTACAACTCAGGGAGAAAATAGGGAAATAAAGTCTTTAATGCGTCCTACCCTATCCGCAGACCTGGAAACCCAAAAAGCACTCTCCGAGCTGGCCAGACGTTGGGAGCTGGCGGAGAGTCAAAATGGGGGACCCCTCCAAAGCCCACGTGTCTGGCTTTATACCAACGTGGCTGCTTAACCCCACCCTCAGGTCCCAGCCACCTTCCCTTTGGTGGTGCTGGGATTTGGAGTTCCCAGTGTCTTTGGCTTTGGCCTGGGGTGGGGGTGGAGTTCACAAAGCCTGTATGGAATTAGCTTTAGGACATCCTTTTCCCCCTAACAGTTCATGGCCATGTTTTGGTTTTTTTTTTTTTAATTTAAATAATAAATTTTATTTTTATATTCCCCCATACAATTGCAAACGCCCCATTCTGACCCCAATCCCTCTCCTCCCGCCCCCCACCCCCCAAAAAGTGTCTCTGGTTCATAGTTTTTTGTTGATTTTGATTTTCACTTTCTTGTATTCATTTTCCTGGTCCCTTATTTAAGTTTTCTAGATTCCTGCTATGAGTGAGACCATCCGGTATTTTTCTTTTTCTTTTTGGCTTATTTCGCTGAGCATGATCCCTTCCAACGCCATCCATGTTGCTGCAAATTGCATGTGTTTATCTTTTTTGAATGCTGAGTAATAGTCCATGGTGTATATGTACCACATCTTCTTGATCCAGTCATCTATTTTTGGGCATTTGGGCTGTTTCCAAAGCTTAGCTATTGTAAATAGTGCTGCTATAAACATAGGGGTGCAGGTGTTCTTTGGAATTGATGTTTCTGTGTCCTTTGGGTAAATACCTAGGAGTGGAATTGCTGGATCATAGGGAAGCTCTATGTTTAGTAGGTCCAGAAATCTCCACACAGCTCTCCATAGTGGTTGGACCAGTTTGCACTCCCACCAACAGTGCAGAAGAGTTCCTTTTTCTCCACACCCTCGCCAACATTTGTTGTTGCTAGTTTTTTTAATATGTGCCATTCTCACTGGTGTGAGATGGTATCTCATGGTAGTTTTGATTTGCATTTCCCTGATTACAAGTGATGTTGAACATTTTTTCATATGTCTGTTGGCCATTTGCATTTCTTCTTCAGAGAAGTTTCTTTTTAGCTCTTCTGCCCATTTTTTGACTGGATTATTTTCTTTGTTGTTGCTGAGTCTCATCAGCTCTTTGCAGATTTTTGTGATCAGTCCTTTATCATTAGTGTTGTGTGCAAAAATGTTCTCCCAGTTGGTGGGGTTTCTCTTTGTTTTTGTTATTGTCTCTTTTGCTGTGCAGAAGCTCTTTAATTTGATGTAGTCCCAGCTGTTTATCTTTGCCTTCACTATCACTGCTTTGGGTGATGTGTCTGTAAAGATGTCTTTGATGTGCAAATTCATGGCCATGTTTTGATACTATTCATTTTATGAAATAAAAACCCACTGTCACATTGAAACTCGATATAACTTCCTTCTTTTCAATCTTTCTGAGATTAAAAAAAAATCTCCCTACTGGTTATGTTACTCTGTGTAACCCGCAAAAATAATCTTGGACCCAAAGCAACAGTTTGCTTTGTTGTTGTTGTTGTTACTTTATGGCCAGTTAAGTACTGCGTAGGTGATGAAAATGACAAATACAGAAAGCAAACTAAAAAAAAAAAAAACAACAAAAAACAAACCATCAGGGAAGAGATTTAGAAAAGGAGCAAAGACAGAAGGGGCAAAGGAAGGAGTGCATTGGAAAGGGAGGAGGTTCATCAAGATCGGAAGCAATCTAGTTCTTGCCAAGAGAAAATCAATAGGTCCCTAAGCTTGAAAATGTTCTTCAGTTGTTTCATAATTGCCCATGCCTTCCCAGTGATTCCGTTCGTAGCTGTCAGTTTCTGCATAGGTTGCAATATCCATAGCAGACATTTGGAGGAGCTTGCTGAACTGTCAGAGAACTCAAAACAGCCTTTCCACGTCTGTTTCCGGGGGACTCAGGATTGCCTACATTGTTGTCTGTAACAATGAGGTTTCCTCAAAGCACCCCATTCATTCCCCATTTATCTTTATTTTCATGGGGCTGAGAATTCGGCTGGGATTTGATGGAGACGGGGCCACTGTTACTGGAGTTTTGCGTTCCTTAGCTCAGCCCCAAAGAGAAAAGCGAGAGAAATAAAACTAAGCCTGCCCGGCGCAGAAAGGCAGAAACTGCGTCTGAAGGCAGCTGTGCCTCGGAGAGCGAAGTCGCCTCCAGGAGACTAAGCGTCGGCTGCTCCCCTCTCTCCCCGCCAGAGTGGGGAAAGAGACAGGTTACCGTGGCAACCTCGAACTCTCGCGAGATTATCTGCGCGTGCGCGCTGCTGCTGTGACGCCATATTGGGCGCCCAACCTCACAGTGTTTATAGGTTTGTTCTTTGTCGCTTGGGGACTGTGCGACACGACGGCCCGACATTTCCATTTGGGGAGTGACCTAACGCATAATGCTGAAAAGTGAGGTTCTCTGAGCGGTTGCGCCCCCCCCACCGTGTTTGGAAGGCGCGGGCTCTGAGCACGCGCGTCGCGGCCTCCGTGGAGTCGGCGCCGTGGCGACTGTGAGTAGGGGCGGGCGCGCGGGACGCCGAGGCCTCCGCGGGCATGGCCGGGTGGGCTCGGAGGCCGAAGCCTGGGAGCGCGCGGGGTCTCCGGGGCTTCCCGCGGACCCGCCCGCCTCCCGCGTCTGCTCACCCCCGCCAGCACGCGCTTCCCGGCCTGGCCTCACCCTCCGCGATCTTTGTGGCGTGGAGAGTGTTTCAGGCACAAGAAATAGTAAAATAAAACCCCACCCTGGCCCTTGAAAACTGGAGGCGACCTCCAGATCATCTGCACTTGTGTCAGCTTCGTGGTCAAGTCTGTAAGCGCTAGGAGGTAGCGGCACAGGGTAGAGATTAGTCCGGAGTGCATGCAGCCACGGGGACCTGGGGCTGCCCTCCCCGAGTGCCGCCCGATCCGGAGCTTGGGGGCGCCCGAGCCCTTCCTCTGCGCTGGCGCCCGGCTGTAAATGTAAACGAAGTGGTTTAGATTTTACCCCTTAACGACGTTAACGGGCATGTCTCTCTGTCCAACTCTGCAGCAACTCCAGTGCCGTGTCACCGCGATTTCTCATCCCACCACTCCGGGAGCCTCTTTGCTGCCAGTTTGTCAGACTATGCCTAGTCTGAAGCCACAGAGATCTTTATAACGCCTTTCTAACCATGCCGTGCTTTAAAAGTTAGTCTCTTCTCGGCTGTGAGGCTTGCAGGGGTCATCACTAGCCGTCGCCAGTATCTGCTTTTCTTCTTCTTTTTTTTTTTTTTAAATTTATTTATTTATGCATACAAGAACAGGCCAGAGGTGTGGAGGGGGGAGTGAGAGGATTCACCAGAACAGAGTGGGGAACAGAACAGGCAGAGAGACTGAAAACCCTGCTGAGGGGAGCGACAGGAGAGGTCTGCTGCACCATGTGGGATGCTCCCTTTCCGGGGATCGAACTCCTGTAGCAGTTGCGGATAGCTTCATAGTGCGGTGCTTAACCCCTTGCACCACCAGGGAGGCCCAGTACCCGCTTTTCTCTAGCATCTCTTCCCCAGCGATAGTGAACCTCTTTCGTTTCCTTTAATGTTGTTCTCTGGGATACCGTTTCTACTTGGTGCTTCATTTGGTAGGCATTCTTCAGATGTAGGGCTGAAGGTCACTTTTTCCAGGAGGCCCTTCCTGACCCCCTCCACTAGGTCAAGCTTTTGCTATCTATTCCTTGAGTGCCCTACAGTTCCCTGACCTTTGCATCTTGTTGTATTACCTTCTGATGTTCTAAGCTGAGACCAGGTTTTACTTCAATACTTAATTTTTTTTTTTTTTAAGATTTATTTATTTATTTAGACAAGCACTGGGTACAGTCAGAAGTGCGGGAGGGTGAGAGAATTCACCAGAGCCAGAGCGGGGAGCAGAGCAGGCAGAAGGACCGAAGTACACTGCTGAGGGGAGCAGCGGGCGGCAGGAGAGGTCTGCGCGCCATGTGGGACCCTCCTTTGGTGGCCGGGGAGCAGCCGGGGATCGAACCGAAGCCGCAGAGGCTGCGGGCAGCTTTGCAACCCAGCGCTCAACCGCTGCGCCACCGGGGAGGCCCTCAATACTTAATTTTTGCTTTGGCGCACTGTAAGTATTTGAAATGAGAAAGAAGGTGGTGTGAGACTGAGTGTGGGAGTTTTCCAGTCATGGAGATGAGAAACATGTCTCTTCCTTAAATATTAAGGGATGCAGTGGTTGTGTGTGAAGAGAGAGGCTTGCTGTTGGGCACCAGAGTATGCAGGCCTTCTGTAGCACCTTAAGAAGTTTGCTTTTGATTCTATGGGCATATAGGGCATTTGGATATGTTTTCAGATTATATGGTCCAAGGTTTAGCTTATATGTGCTACTTGGTTCTTCTCTTACCCACTAGATTCTGAAGACAGGAGTTAATGCCTGCTTTGCTCTCCCTTCCTGGTAAATAACTATTTACTCTGTGTTGTGTGAATGCTTAGACAGCTAACTCCATTACCATGTTTGTCTTGCTTCTTAGTCTTTCCCACTTCCATTGGCTTTGGTTAAGCTGCTTCTTGGTTCCGAGCTCGAGGAGAGCATGGAGAAAGGCAGCTGTCTCAAGGAAGGATAGGCAGGATATAATCTGAGCTAGTGCTTACAGGATTTTCCCATTGAAATCTCTTTTACCATTTTCCCTTAATAAAGTATCTTTAAATTTCATGACATTTTCCTAGTTTTCATCACATAACTGGCAAATGAACAATCAGCTTGGAATAACCATAGGAAAGGGGAATATCCACCTGGGTAGTAAATGTTTTAGGAGGACTACACGAGATACACAGAATGTTGGAGGAAGGCAGACTTAGAAAAGGAGACAGAATGAAAGTATCAGTAGCCATATGCATTATTAGTGTTCTGTATCTTAAAACAAAAAAATCATACCTGGTTAATTCTGAATGGCAGAGACTTAGAGGGCCCTCACAGATTGTGCAGGTGTACGTACCTCAACCCCAGTGCTTAGAACTCTGCACAGTGAATATTTGTTAAATGGATATTGGGAGCCTAACCAGAGAGCAATTCAGAAAATGGTAACAAATTTATAAGATTAATACCATAGTCAATAAAAGGATAAATCATTATGAGCAAGTAGAAACATGGAACATTTTTTAATGAATGAAATAGAATTTCACTGATTGCAATGACGTGAAATATTTGTATGTTGCCCATATTGTGAATAAAGTCATGAAAAATGTAGGATAGAAATTACTTACAGGTTAAATATATGGTCTCATAATTGGTCCTATATTACTGAGCTTGCTGTCAAGCAAATGAGTACATCTGGAATGTTCTTAAGACATACATTTCTAGTTAACATAAATTTTTGTTTATTGTTTTGCTGTTTTCTGAAGGATTTTCAGAATGGCTGTAGCTCCACAAGCACCAGGGAGGGGCTCTGTTCGGAAGACAAGACCTTTAACTGTAAAGACATCGCTGAACAACCCATATGCTATCTGCTGGAGTGCTCTGGAAAGAGAGGATATGCATTTCATATTACAGACACTTGAAGACAGATTTAAATCAGTTGGACTTCAGAAGATTGAGGATAAGAAGAAAAAGAAAAAGCAGTCTCTTTTAAAAAAACAAAGCAGAGACATGGTTAGCATAGATGTTGATACTAATGAGGATCTGAAAGAAAAAAAGCCAGAAGATAATCAGCAGGTGTCTGGGTGGACTCCTGCCCATGTCAGGAAGCAGCTGGCCATCGGTGTCAATGAGGTCACCAGGGCTCTGGAAAGGAATGAGCTGCTCTTAGTGCTGGTGTGTAAGTCAGTCAAACCTGCGCTCATCACTGCACACCTGATCCAGTTAAGTGTAAGCAGAACTGTTCCTGCTGGGCAGGTTCCTCGGCTCAGTGAGAGAATCGCACCTGTCATTGGCTTAAAATGTGTCCTGGCCTTGGGCTTCAAAAAGAACAACACTGACTTTGTTGATGAGGTAAAAGCTATTATTCCCAGAATACCCCGCTTGATTGTACCATGGCTTCAAGACAGACTTGAAGACTTCAGCAAAGATTCACAGACTGAACCTTTGGAAAGCCAAGATGAAGAGATTTTGGAAACTTCCTTTGAAGACCTTGCAAAACATAAGAGAAAGTTTCTTGAAGGTCAGCAGGCGGCAGTATTACAACCCCTTAAAATAAAGAAACTGATTCCAAACCCCAATAAGAAAAGGAAACCACCCAAAAGTAAAAAATCTACTTTGAAGTAATTTTTATAAACATGTCATTTCATACAGCTATAAAGTGACACCTCATAAAGATGCCTTGAAACTAATTAAATGAGTTACTTTTACACATGTTCTTGCCACAGTTTGTTAACATTCCTCTCAAATGCCTAAGACATGGTGACCATATAGCACAGATAAACTGAAGTTTGCTACTAAGTGCAGACTATTCAGAAGTATGAATGTCAAAACAAGTTATTGAAACTAATGTCCATGCTTGCATAAATCACTTAAAAGGCTGGTATGTCGCTTGTAAGAACATCTGTATCTGGTAGCACTTGGGTCTAGCTAGCAGGGTAGATGAATCTGAGCTGCAGGTACATCAGTTATACAGGAAAGATAGTGAATGCCCAGCACTACACTGTCTTCAGAGATGACATTTTATATTTCCTGTTGACATGGCATTCTTTGTGGGAAGGCGTATGCATGGCCATGGGGCAAAGAAAGGTTTGATATTTTGGGAAAAGCCAGATAAGGTATTTTGACTAGTCAGAATTCACCCTTTTACATGCATAACTGACTTCCTTGGAGATGTGATTAGGTGAAATGCAGCAGAAAGAGAATTCAAACAATGAACTGAGGAGCTTGGGGTTTTAGGGTTGAATCTGTGCAATCACAGGGGTCCTTCATCTTAGGAAATGGAGCCTAAACAATGCTCTATTTAAAAGTGCCTGCTATTTACAGTATGTTTGGAAAAGTTACTTTCTGCAAATTAGGGGGAAGGCATTCAATTGCCAAGTTTATTTTAGTCTGATTCATGATTATGCCATCTCCACTCTTCGAAGTTTTATTGATGCATTTTCACTATTGACAAAGATGCAGCACAGTTTTTTTTTTAATATATTGAGACATTATATATTGCATTGAAATTTAGTTCTAATAGCTACTTTATAAACACAAGCAGTTTTACCAATTCTCCATTTTAAATGTTCATTGGTAATGCTTAAATTATAAAGAGGCTGTATATGCTATATATGCTAGTCATTTTTAAATGTGAGCAAAAGAATATGGAACAATTGGAATTCTGTAAAATTCTGTAAAACAATGCCAGTTTTACCATGAGGTAAACAAGTCCATGACAAAATTTATGACTACCCATTATGCAATTTATTTGTAAACCTACTTAGAGTAACACTTTGTGCCATAAAAATGTGTGGAACATAATTCCTAAACAGAGCTTTGACTTCAGACTAAGTTAAAATCTCATTTACTTAAGGCTGGTGTCTCAAAAAATGTTTAAGTGAAATGGTTCTGTTTGGCTTTATTAAGCCTGTCTCCAGTAAGAACAGTAGAGATGGGTTTGAATCATCCTAGCATGCACTACTCTGTGCGCAGGTGTGCCCTCTAGTGGCAGTCTCAGGGATATCAGCTATGGGTAGGTCTTCAGAATAAAGAAGCTGCAGTAAATGCCTTACTATATAAATTAGGCTCATTTTTTTTTTTTTTTTTCTGTAAATGGCCAGATGATAAATGTTAGGCCTTTAGGGCTACTACAGTCTCACTCTACCTTTTGTAGCATGAAGCAGCCACAGGCAATACATAAATGAGTTAAGTGTGGCTGTGTTCTAACAAAACTTTATTCATGGATGCTGAAATTTGAGCTTTGAACAATATTCACGTGTCACAAAATGACAGTCTTTTGACCAACCCCCCCCCCCCCCACAAACATTCAAAAATGTAAAAACCATCCTTTGCTTGTGGGCTGTACAAAAACAGGTGATGGGCTGGATTTAGCTCATGGGCTATAGTTTGCTAACTCCTGCCTGATAAAAGATACGACTGGTTTTATTTGACTACTTAACAACATAAAGGAAAAGCCATTATGTTGTCATAAAATAATTACATTTTTCTGGACTGAACAGCCTAGGCACTGGTACAATAAAGGCAGGAAGAAATATCTACTCTGGTATTTGAGTCAAGGCCAGTATATGTGGTCTCATTTACATCTTTTCCCCTTGAACTATTGGCAATATATACATACATATATATGTACACAGTGAAACTTGGTTTTTCATTTTCTAGGTAAAAACACATCAGTAACAAAATTATGAATACTTATTTACAAAGTTTCCATTAGCATGACACTTCATGATAAATTAAAAGTCAGCATAAAGGAGTATGTGCAATTTTGCATAAGTAATAAAAATATTCAAACTATCAATGTCCTGATGGCACTAATAAATTCCACTGGGCATTTTTTTTTTTACTTCAGAGCTTTTATTTTCCTTTTCTCCTCATATACCTTGCTATGGTGAGAAGAAACTGCAGCAGCAGCAAAGTCTTGTCAGTCATAGGTATATACTCTTTCAGCGAGCATTCAGTGTCTGCACAGAACTTTGCTTTGGAACCAAACCATTAATCTGCTGAAGATCAAAGTACAGATTTGCGTGTTTATTGATTTGGCAATTTTGTTTCTCGAGAAATGTACTAGTCACCAGTATGTTTTAATCCTGCTCTCTACTTGAACATCCATCACTCATCACTGAGTTACAGAAATGCTGATTCCATACATGTTCCCAATGATATCATGTAAGGTGATTTAAGAATTTTCCACATGGATCCTTTGCTCTGTTACATGGACAAATCAATAAATAGAAATGCATCAGTTTATTTCCACACGAGTAAAGATTTTTTTCACATGATGCTGTGACTTCTGTTCAGTCCATAGAAAAACAATCCCTTTTTCTAGAATGGAAAAATACCTTCTCTTCATCAAGAGACTGTCAGAAGTTTGAAAACTAGAGGAATATGTTCTTGGTTCCCTTTCATTCCTCCTACAAATGGATAAACAGTGGGAAAAGAAAAGGACGAATGTTAACATTCTAGCTAGAAATGTGTACAACTGGTCATGTGGACTTTTTCCATCTTTTCTGATTGTTACTACTTCAGTCTCACTTAAATTGTGCTTTTATTCTTCCTTGGAATGGCAGTTCCAGGAATCATTAAATAGAACATTAACAAATGATGACATCAGAGTTCCCAGAAATAGAAATATCCATCTATTGTAATACAAGTCCAACCTAAAGGGAGGAAAGAAATGGAATAATAAGAACAGGTAAAAGGTAAACAAAATTATAGTGTAATAGATCTATATTTAAAAAAAAAAACAAAACTAGAGAAAACCTCTCAATCCTCAGGGAGTAAGTATGGGATATTCTATTTATTAAGTTACAAAGGGTACATTGACATCACTTACCTTTTCAGATTCTGTTCCTGGACATCTCCAGTTGTACAAGTAATATTGTAAATTTCCATCTCCTATACCAAACTTGAGTTTTTCCAAGAATGTTTTATTTTCCATCAAATCTAGTGCATTGAATACATCAAATCCTTTCTGCCAATATAAAATGGATTTACATTTTTAAATGTCAAAGGACTAGTGTTTTCTGTATAATGTATTTTAGCATAACATTGAATTCCTCTATTAATAGCTTGAATGTGCATTTATAGTAAGATTTAATGTCTGCAATACATAGTATAGGTTAAGAATTCAGTTCAAAACTGTCTTGTTACAGTAGCAATGAGCCAGCAGAATTATCCAGAAATGGTGAATCAAAAAATATGGTATGATGGCTGATACTGACATAAAACCATCTATTAGTACTTTGAGACTTTTTGTCCCTATTTTAAAAGGAAAGAGTTATCTAGAAGGTCCCATTTCCACTACTGTTACTAGTTTTTCTAAGCTCTGATTTACCTGAAGCTATAGCCAAGAAACCAAAGTTGCAAAGACTTGAAATAGTATATTTGTTTTAAGCTGATACTAGGAAATAAATGTAGTAAAATTTAAATAGAAAAGTAAAATTTCTTTAAAATGTTATTACTGTATAAAATGTGCTACCGAGCGAGTACTTAAATTTCTTTTTCTCGGTTTTTACCTTAAGTAACTCAGTACTAACATTTTGGGGGAAGGAGCAACAGGATCAATGAATCTGAGGATAATGTTGGTTTTGGGATCCAGAAGTTAATAGATTTTTTAAAAAAGTTTTTAATGATCGAATACTATATAAACAAATCATTTTTATGTGTTATTCTCAATTTCTCATGAACAATGCTTTTTCATTTAATAATTAACATCAAAATGTATCTGTCAGCTGATTTCAATTTTTTTTTTAAAGCAAAATGTTTATTTGTAGCAAGAATTTAACAATTATCCCAATTGCTACTATGAGGAAACAGAAAAATAATGCAAATTTAGTATGGCATGTTTTGAATTTCATTCCTTACATTTTAAATTCCTTTACTTTTTATAACCCTCTTAATTTGAAAAATAAAATTCTAAAATTCAGTCTATTTAGTTGAATTAGGAATTTACTGTTGCAAATTATGCAATGAAACACTCATTTTCCTTATGTCGTGGGATTATATATTTTTCTTAAATTCCTTTTGAGTTTTATGTATTCTATGAAGCTAAACATTTCTAATTTGTACAAAATGTCCTTTTGGTTAGGTTACAATAGAATTGATAAAAACGCTACGGAAATTTTTAAAACAAATGCTTATCAAAATTCTTCCTTTGACAGTTAATGGTAAAAAACATCTGAGATGAATTCTACCCATGTGAAAGAAAATACAGTAAGATATTTTATATACTTTGACACATACTTGGAGAAACACACAGAACAAAAAGGAGTGAGCTGCTTACCAATTTAGCGATAATGAGCGCATCATTCATGAGGTCCAGCAGGGGTGTCTCCGTGTGAATGTTATAGAAGGAGTAGGCAGCCTTGAGGCTCTTGTGAGCAGGGTGGTGCATGACTGTGGAGGGGAGTGTGTAGAAGCTCAGGAAGTCAGTTAGTTTACCAGTGGAGTTCTAAAGAACAAAGGTAATGTCAGGTAAATATCTCCTTGAATAAACTCTAGCCATGCTTTTAAGCTAACTTTTTGAAAGTACTTGTACCGTAACTGTCAGAATGAAAAGCGACAACTCAGACTGCTCCTTGATTTAGGGCTCCTTATGGTATGCTGGGTAGAGGCCAAGAAGAGCACAGAGTTGTTCTTCAATGTTAAGTGCAAGTTGGAAATTTGCATAAAGTTATTAAAAAATAAGACTCTTGTAAAAGGACAGGTTCCTATGGCTGACTAATGAGTCTTTCAAGACTTAATGAACAGTGATAAAAGTAGATTATTTTTGCAGAAATGAGAGTGCTAGGGATTAGAGGCTTCCCTTCTACTAAAAGATACTGTGTTATATCTATCATTTTCTTGGCATAAGGCAAGAATTTTATCAGCTTTAAGTGAAGTTGGATAGAGTTTGGAAGTTTCTGAAAGAGAAACACCAAAATGTACTTAACATGAATAACTAAAAAAATCTGAAGCTATTAAAATTAAAAAGGACACAAAAGATGGTATTCATTTCATTCTCATTGGTATACCTTTCAATACAAGAAGCTAGCCAGTACTGTTTGGGCTTTTTAATTAGTTGTGGTGACCTATGCTGCAGTCTTGTGTTTGAATTACGTAATTCGAACTATGACGTTCGAATTATATAGCTGAAGAGACCACATACATACCATTTTTCTTTTATCAGAGAAGCAAAAAAGGGTGGATATCTGGTTTTTAAAAGTACTTTTAATTCATCAAATCTTTTCTCAGACATTAAGAACTTAAAGACTTTATGCTAAAGTAACTCCTTTTGCTTAGTATTAGTAGCTCAGGATTACAGATGAATTAGAGACCAATATTTTCAGCCCTAACAAGAATTTTCAACTTGAAAAATACCACAACAAATTAAAAACAAAAACACCTCACTGGATGGGCCCAGTAAAGTAGAAATGACAGAAGATAGAAGAATTCAGTGACATTCACCCAATCTAAATAAAAAGAAAGATGAAAAAAAAATAATAAGCTTCAGGGATCTATGAGGCAATAACAAAAGATTCAAAATTCATGTCACTGGAGTCACAGAAGAAAATGAGAAAATGTAAGGCTCAAAGAGTACTAAAGGAAATAATGGCTAGAAAAACCCTCAAGTTAGGCAACACACAGACATAATAGAGTCAGGGTGGTGTGTGAATGCCATCAGAGTAAACACAAAGAATTTCTGGCCAAGAGACCTCAAAATTAAATTTCCAAAAACTAAAGACAAAGAAACATCTTGGAAGTAGCCACAACAATGCAATCCATTCCCTGTCAGGGGAATTGGTTAATTCAAATGATTGCAAATTTCTTATCCTGAAGCCACAGAAGCCAGGGGAGGTGGTTCAGTATTATTTAAGCACTGGAAAAAAAGAACCATCACCTGGGAGTTCTATATCTGGTAAAATTTCCTTCAGGAATGAAGTGGAAATAGGGATAATCTCAGGCAAATGAA
Source organism: Talpa europaea (assembly GCF_964194135.1). Taxonomy (NCBI): domain Eukaryota; kingdom Metazoa; phylum Chordata; class Mammalia; order Eulipotyphla; family Talpidae; genus Talpa; species Talpa europaea. The sequence continues at coordinate 28,073,950 of NC_140082.1, read as the reverse complement.
GCTAAAAGATAATATTAGCAGACATTCTGTTAAGATCAGCCAAAGGAAATGTTCAACTGGGATGGAAATAATAAAAGAAGGCACCTTGGACCATCAGGAAGGAAGATAAAAATAAGAGAAATCTGGTATATACTATATACTATGCTTCTCTTTGTGAGATTATAAACCTACTTGAATATTAAAATAAAAATTATAACACAATTAGATATCAAGATATTTAAAAGGCAAGAAGGCAAAGGGACAAGGTGGAAGTGAAGTCACTTGAAGTGGTCAAACGTGGATAAATGTGAGACCATCAGACCACAAAAAAGTCAGATAGGCACAATACAATAACCAGAGTGAACATCACAAAAACTACTCAACTGCACGTAAATCAAAATAGAATATACAGAAAATTTCAAGTAGCCTACAGCAAAGCAAAGAAAAAGGACTGAAGGAACAAATAAAAAACACTAGTATGGCAGACTTAAGCTCTAATATATTAATAATTAGCAAAGGTAAATTGGTCTAGATTCAGCAATCAAAAGAAAGGTTGAAGAGTGGCTAAAGAAATACGGTCCGATTATATGCTGTTTACTTTAAATGGCATTAACAGTTTCAAAGTAGAAGGAATGAGAAAGATATACTGTGCAAAGCATTTTGAAGTGAGATACTAAAAATAATATAGCAAGTGTTACAATAATGCTAAAATTATTGGAGACAAAGAGGTACATTATATGAAGATAAAAAGATCCATTAGGGAGACATAAAAGTCTTAAATATATAAGTATTAAATAAGATCCTCAAAATACATCAAGAAAAACTGATAGCACTGGAAGGAAAAACAGACCAATCCTCAACAATGTACTTCCACACCCTCTCATCAACTGACAAAGCCACTAGGAGGAAAGTAAGCAAGGATATAGCAAATATGAATGCCACAGACAACAGGATCAAGTTGACATAGATAAAACATTACATCCCAACATAACAGAAAACACTTTTAACATTCAGCAAGATAGACCTTATATGGGTCTCAAGAACCTCAACAGAAATGAATTCCCAGTGTGTTTTCCAAACAAATTAGAAATCAATAGGACAATTCTAGATATATTAAACTTGAATAGCAAAGCTTCAAATAATATAATAGTCAAAGTGGAAGTCTCAAAGGAAATTAAAAAATACACAGAACTGAATGAAAATGCGAAATAATAAATAAAATAGGTAGGATGCACCTAAAACATTGTAGCAGAATTTTATGCTTAAATGTAACAAGAAAAGGTCTCAAATCTAATTTCTTCTCTCAAGGAACAAGAAAAACAAGAGCAAAATAAACCCAAAGCAGCAGAAATAAATAAATAAATATCCATTAGAAAAGAAATCAATAACAACTGTGAAACAATGTCTAGTTTTTGCGGGGAAGGGTGAATCAGCAAAAGCAGTGTAACAGTAGTGAGACTGACAAAAACAGAACATACAAATCGTCAATATCAGGAATAAAAGAAGAGATATCATTCTAGATATCCCTTAAAAAACCAATAAAAAATAATGTAATGTCATGAACAACTTCACTCTTATACCTTTGACAATTTAGAAGAAATGGATTAATTCCTCAAAAACCACTCAGTCAAAATGAACTTAATTGATTTCTGAAAGTATGATTGTGCTTGCATACCTAGAAAAAAATCTATGTGGTTATGGTATGGATAATTCCAATCATCTTAATAATTCTTTAACCATTAGAGAAATTCATTATTTTAATAAAAAATTCTCTAAGGTCATATGGTTTTAACTGGAGAATGCTAACAAATGTTGAAAGAGGCATTAACAATTCTATTCAATTTTTTCTAGAAAACAGAAGCAGAAGTAACACTTCCAACTCATTTTTTTTTTCTTTTGAGGCTAGAATACTCCTAATAGCAAAATCAGACAAAGACAATACAAAGAATAAATACAAATTAAAACATTGTGTGAACTTAACAAATATTCAATAAAATATTAGAACTCTAAATGCAACAATGTATTAAAAGAATTATCTATACCACAACCAGATAGATTTTTTTCTAGGTATGCAAGTATGGTCAAACATTAAAAAATCAGTCAGTGTAATATACCACATCAACAGGTTACAGAAGAAAAACCACATGATCCTATCAATTGAAGCAAAAGAAACATTGGATATATCAGCAAGTTAGGAATTATCTCAAATTAATAGGGAGCACTTACAAAAAACCCAGAGCTAACATCATGGTTTAAGGCTATTGGCAGAAGACAGAATGCTTTTCCCCTCATGTCAAGAACAAGGCAAGGATGTCAACCTTCACTACTCCTATTCACCAAATACTGGAAGATCTAATCCCTGAAATAATGCAAGAAAAAGAAAGAAAAGGCATACAGATGGGAGGGAAGAAATAAAATTGTCCCATTTGCAGATGACATGGTTGTCTGTGTAGAACCCCCAGGAAATTTACAAGTAAATTCCTGGAACTAAAAAGTGATTTCAGCAAAGTTGCAGGATACAAAATCAATATAGAAAAAGCAATCAATTCTATATACTCGCCATGAACATGCAGAAACTGAAGTAAAAAATACAATGCCATTTATAACACTCCAAGGAAAACGAAGTACTTACATATAATTTAGAAAACATGCAGGATCTAGATACTGAAAATTACAGAATGCTATAAAACAATAATGAATGACCTAAACAAATGGAGACTTACCATGTTCATGGATAGAAGACCTGTCAGATGTCTTCAAATTAATCTTTATGTAATTTTTATCAAAATCACAGCAAGAAATTTTATTGACAAAGACAAGCTAATTCTAAATTATATGGAAAGGCAAAGGAAATATAATAACCACAACAACTTTGACAAATAAATATAAAGTGAGAAGAATCATTCTATCTGATATCAAGGCTTACAACAAAGTAATATAGACCATGTAGTATTGAGGAATATTCACAGAGATAAATGAAACAGAGGAGAACTCAGAAATGGACCACAATATAAAGTATTAGTATTCAGCATACAGAAAAGCTTTTACAAGTCAAGAAGATAACAGAAGAAAAATAGATAAGGTATATAAACAGTAAACTCATATTAGAAATAAAAGTGGTTAACAGATTTATAAGATGTTCAAATTCATTAGTAATAAGGAAATGCAAAATTAAAACAAGACACCAATTCATATCCACCCACATTGGCCTAAATTTAAAGTCTGATGTCACTCAAGTGTTAGTGAAAATGTGAGGACACAGGATCTCCCTGGCACTGCTAAGAGATACTTCAGGGAGTACTCAGCAATGGCTAGTAATGTTGAAGGTGTGTTTGACTCTACACTCTTCAAAATGTGGTCCATGAACCCCTGTGGGTACTCAAGAACCTTTCAGAAGTCTTTGAGGTCACACTGTTTTTGTGATAGCACTGAGAAGTTATGTGTCTTGTCACCATGTGGACATGTGCACAGAGGGCAGAAGCAGTGGTGGGCATAGCTGTTGATGCCTCAGCACAAGACAAGGCAGGGCCAAACCATGCCAGTGGCCATTTTAATCTTCAATACCACATGAGTGGTTAAAAAGTTTTCACGTAAGCATATCTGCAATAAAGACTTAGAAATTTTTTAACCTTTTTTTCAAACCTTAAAAACGTATCTTCCTAGAATCTGTACAATGTTATGGAAGGAAGTACACAATGAAACATAAACGTTGTCCCAAGGAGAGGCTCTCAGGCCAGTGATTTGTGAACTGGACTGGCTATTTTTTTTCATGGAAGACCACTTTAAAGTGGGACTGGCAAACCATGGTCATTCAGACTCAGGTGCACATTTTCTAGAAAATGAATGGAGTCTGTTACTTCCAGGAAAAAAAACAGGTAGGTTTTTGCTGCCAATGATAAAATTTGACCTTCAGGAACAAGTTAAAGTTTGGAAGAACCTGCATCTACCCCTGTGAGGTATATTATATACTTTTCTGATGACAATGGTATTTTCTTTAGTGAATATGATTTTTTTTTAATATATATTGAAACACCAATGTTTGGAATATTTATGTAATTCAGTGAACAATATTTTCCATAGGATCAATGTAGGGACACTGAAAACTCACATGTTGGTAAAACTCAAAGAACAAGCTACATCAATGGATTTTAATCTAACCGAGTATGAAAAATACATTAACACGATTTCGATATGAGAATATCCACAATTATCTGAAAAGGCTTTAAAAATACTCATTATTTCCCATATATCCAATACTTCTGTGAAGGATTTTTTTTCACATTTTCTAACCAAAACAATATACCATAATAGATTGAAAGCAGAAACAGATGTGAGAACCCATTTGTCTTCTATTAAGACATTTAAAGAGATGTACAAAAATATAAAACAATGCTTTTCTTCTCACCAGCTTCATTATTTTAGAAAATAATTATTTTTCATTCAAAATATGTAATTTAGGTAACAAGTAATGGGCTTATTATTGTTATGGTGCAATTAAATGAAATAATGTTAAAATTTTTGTTTTAATTTTGAATATAATAAATATCTGTACATATATTCACAATAAAAGCTCCTTGGCTGAGCTTATTATACTAAATTCAACCAATAATTGTACCCAATTTGTGAACTGAAATGGCCAGTAATTCTTTTTTTATTGGCAAAGAAAATCAACTTTATTCTATGATAGGGATCACATAATAAAACAGAATCTTGTCCAGTGTTGCCAATAGTAGTATCATGAGGCTTGCTTAAATGATTTTAACTTCACAGAGAGATTTCAAAGCCAAGAAAGAAGTTTAGCTTGAGTTCCATTTGGAAAACATGTTACTGGTAATTTTGAGAACCATGTCTTTGCTAAAGTGAAGTTCCCAGATATACATCAGAGGATGTCTAAATCAAACTGAAAGACAGTACTTTAAGTAGTGAAATCAGCTGCTGCATAGAATATGGCAGCTGAGGTTCTTACACTACCATTTTCCTCCCAGCAGTGCCTGAGAGGCTTTTATAAAGGTCATCTGGTTTGAATTTAATCATATTTAAATTGATAGTTCATTCTGTGGGTGGACATTTCACCAGAAAAAATCCGATCACCAATTCATGTGGTGAGATTTGATGGTTGAACTTAGGACAATAAGCTCTTATTCTGTGGCTGGCCTAGGCTTTTGTAATGAGATGACTATACACTGTATCTTGGTAACACCCAAAAAGATGACCTTTTTTTTTTTTTGCAGACTAGATAATCATATAATTCTTTTTCTACATACCACACCAATTTTATTTTTACTTTTTTTGCATTATTTTCTTAACAGTTGTTTACAAATTGAATTTTTTAGAAATCAAATACATACCCAGTAAACTTTATCTTCCTAATAATTAAACATCACTAGCCAGGGACTCTAGTCATCTAAGTTTTTAGTTTCTATTTGTCAATTGATTTAAAATAATCACGTAAGTATTCTGGCCAGGTTTACTGTTTAAAGGAAACCTGCAAGGAATTATTTAAAAAGTTCAGGTTTTAAGATGACATTTGTATTGCATCAGAGCCCTTTTTCGAGCCGTGATTGTCACTGCAAGTACAAGAGAAACAAGGAGTACTGGGGCCCCAATAATTCTTAAGAAAGTAAAGAAGCCCTGAGATCAAAGCTTTGAAAACGGTTGCCCTGAACACACTTACACAAATGCTTTAAGCTCTGCATACAAAGATGTCCACTCTAGCAAGACTACTTAGCTGATCTCCAGAGGTGTCCTATGTATTGACCCTGCCTGCTCCAACCGCTACTGCCCTGGCTGTGCTGTCATCTTAACATTCTGAAAATGCCAAAAAGACACTTCTGGCTCACCGCTCACAAAGGGATGGTGGATGGAAACTGTTACAGTAGCGTCTAACTGGCCCCCTCACTCTTTTCCTTCCTCCAGGTACTTACCAGATTAAATCCCAACTTTTCCACCCAACTCCAACTCAACAAAGAATATCCAGCTGAAATGTCACTGAACAACCTTTCCAGGCTTAAAAAAAAATTTTTGTAAAAGCCCTATTTTAAATTCACCTAATTGGTAATCAGAAAACCTAAACTGTTCTTTTTTTCCCTCCTTCCTTTGAACAAGAACTTAGTTAAGTGGTTGAAATATGCTATATCAACCAAGGGTAGTTCAGTTCCAATCAGTTTGCAAAATCAAAGGAATATTAAACTTTGGGACAATTTCACCTCAGAAAAGGTCATTCAAGTTGGCCTTTTCCAAACCAAGAAAAGCAACTAATCCTCACAGTAACAGCAGAAAAATATCCTGATTTCCCATAAATATGTAGTAAAAGTATATTCTTATCCAGCACCAGAAATTCTAAGAAGGAAATCTGGTTCTCTCAGTATAAGCAGAAATGTGGCATAGAAACAAATACGTCACGGAGGAAGGAGATGGGCACTCTGTGATCTTTCTGGAAAATAAATTCAATTGCACACTATTTTCATACTTCACTGCATTTTCTTATCGCCTTATCTTTACCTCCACTACAAACGTGTCGATAATGTGCTCCTGGGGGAGGAACCAGTGGGCAACTTCCTCTTCGTCCATCACCGGAGCTAGGTGAAACTGCTTCAGGTAACTGTTAGTTAATTCTCGAACTGCTTTGACATCTCTTGGTTCCATCGGTCTCAAGCCTGATGTCTTCGTGACCTTGTTGGAGTGAGAATAAAACAAATGGGTAAGTTTAACTATAAAAGGAATGCAATTTTTGTGCTAAAGTGTGATCGGAGACCAGCACTATGGTCAGAACTCATACCTTCCAATTCAGAATGTGCAGTTTAACAAGAATCCTGGGTGATGTATATATACATTAAACTTGGAGAAGCCCCGGGTCAGAACATAAGCTAGACAGTGAACTGTATCTTCTCATCTGTGTGTGCCAGGGCTTGCGTCAGTATTGCTATGACCCCAAACAAAGTCAAAGGGAACACTCCAAATAGATCTCTGTACTAAGGCCAAGAATTTTAACAGCAGGACTATCTCAGCACACATTCTGGAATATTATGTTTTAAAACTGCCTTGTCTGACATTTTGAAAACAGTGGAGAAACCTATTTTATTCAACAGCCCATGAAATGAATGCAGTTATTTTGTTCTCATAAGCAACAGAAATAAAAGGAAAGAACATCATATTGGTCAGAATGAAAAGGCAGGCATGTCGCTGGCCAAGTGTTTCTAAAGGTTAGCTGCTAACCACTGGTCCTGGCCTCTCATTCCACTTTTTTCAGTAAAAGGTGATCAGGATAGGCATTTGATTCCATTACTCCAGAGCACCACAATTTTTACTATTAGACCAGAGGAATTAAAAAAAAAAAAATGCTACAGGTCAGGACAGGTCCCCATTAGGATTTGCTCAAGTACCTGTCTTTACAGCGGCTCCAGATGTCACTTAGCTTTCTTTTCTTTTTTTTAAGATTTATTTATTTATTTATACAAGCACTGGGTACAGTCAGAAGTGTGGGAGGGTGAGAGAATTCACCAGAGCCAGAGCAGGAAACAGAACAGGCAGGCAGATGAAGTACACTGCTGAGGGGAGCAGAGGGCGACAGGAGAGGTCTGGGCGCCATGTGGGGCCCCTGCCTGGGGGCCGGGGATCGAACTGGCGCTGCAGAGGCTGCAGGCAGCTTGCAACCCAGTGCTCAACCGCTGCGTCACGGGGGAGGCCTGTCACTTAGCTTTCTAAAACTATGCAGATACCAGAGCACTTGAGCCCAGAAATGAGAAAACCCAAATATTTCCTTTGTACAAATAAAAAGTTAGAAATACAATTTTTCTTTTCTTGTTTTTTTTTTAAATAATAGATAAATTTTAAGTGATAAACAACTTGTATATAAATATTGCTACCTACCATTTCTGTGCTAAATTATTTCTAAGCATTTTACAATTAGAAAGTATCTGTAAAATTAGATCATTAAAATTCCTGCATGTCCCACACTAGCAGTATGGTAGATGCCCGAGGCAGAAAATAAGTTTTCATCTTGAGTTCTGGCTCTGATTGATGTTAGGAGTTGTGCTGAGTTTTCTAAGGCTCAGTGACAAAGACTACTGATTGATTTTTCATTAGTGAGGGGGAGGAGGTGGGAGATGCGTTCTTTGTATTTACAGATCCAAGAATCCTTCGCTGAGTATTTACTAATGCTATTCATTTACAATTTATGTAATTTATAGCATAATAGTGTATCTGTAGTTTATTCTAAATGGAAAGAATTTAAGCTCTTAACATTTATTTTATTTTTAAAAAAGATTTATTTATTTATGCACGCAAGAACTGGGGTACAGGCCAGAGGTATGGAGGATGAGAGGATTCACCAGAAACAGAGTGGGGAACAGAACAGGCAGATGGACCAAAAGCACTGCTGAAGGGAGCAGCAGGCGAGTCAGAAGAGGTCTGCTGCGCCATGTGGGTAGCTCCCTGCCTGGGGATCGAACTCGTGATACAGTGGCTGTGGATAGCTTCATAGGTTGCATCTTAACCCCTTGTGCCACCAGGGAGGCCCTCTCTTAACATTTAATAGAGAACTCAAACTTACATTTTATCTGTGAATCTCAAAGTCAAAGACAAGTCTTCCAGTCCCAGCTTCCAGCCAACCATGGCCTCAATATGTGGTAAGTAAATGACTGAATTCCTTTGTTTTGTACCTCTACCATTTTACCCAATAAGGTAGAGGCTGAGACATGGTCAATGTCAGGTCAGCTTTGAAGAGGGGGCACTTCTATGGCCCGGCATTTATATGCAAAGTAGGTGTGAAACTATACACATACACATACACACGTGTATCATTAAAATTATGTGTGTGTATATATGTATGTATAGTTTCCCTCCAAATCAATTTTAACATTTGGTAGCATTTCTATACTATAATTCATGAGAAGGGAAAGCCTATGTGATTTCCATTGAAATAAATATACATTTCTAAATGTTAGTAGGAAGTCCAAAACTGCCTGGAATGTATACTCCAGTCATTAAAAAAAACTATTTTCTGCTATGAGGATGACCTTGGTAAATCTTAAATAGCCTTTCTCAATATTAGACTGTTTTTTCTTTTGTTACTGTTTCAGTACAAATCAACAACATCAAGCAACTCAATTAATGAAAGCTACAGGACACATGGTATATGTTAAAAGAGAACATTCAGAAATAAAAAGCTTGCCAGCTTCGTTCTAAGCAAAATATTCTTCTGCAGCACAATTCTTATTCATTGAATATTCATATGGCAAAATCACTAAAATCAACATCTTTTGCCCAGCAGACATGCTTAAAGCAGTTCTCAAATATTTTCGTCTAGAATTCTTGGTTTGTTATGTTCTTTAAAATTATTGTGTATTCCCAAAGAGATTTGTTTATGTGGGTTACATCTATTTATATTTACCATACTAGAAATTTTAAAATGGAAGAATATGCAAGTATACATTCCTTATAGCTTCTGGAAAACTTTACACTACACTCATAAGATAATGAAAGTGAAAAATCAAATTTCATCTTTCTATAAAAATAGTGCAGACTTCACAGACCCCTGAAAGAAGCTAGGGTGCTTCCACAGGTCCCTGGACCACACACTTTGAGAACTGCTATCTTAAAGTCTCTGAAGGTCAGAATTAAGGGTAGTGGAATTCAGATAGAGAAAACTTAGTAAAACAGTATATTTGGGCAGACAGACAGGGAGAAAAATATATAAGCTTGTCAATTTATAAGCACATCAAACAAACTTACAGAAACACTAAAGCAGAAGAGAAAATCAGACTAAATTAGCTATAAAAAATATGAGGTTTTCAGGGGCCTCCCTGGTGGCGCAAGGGTTAAGATGCAACCTATGGAGCTATCTGCAGCCACTGCAGCACGAGTTGGATCCCCGGGCAGGGAGTTACTCACATGGCGCAGCAGACCTCTCCTGCCTCGCCCGCTGCTCCCCTTGGCAGTGTATTTCAGTCAATCTGCCTGTTCTGTTTCCCACTCTGTCTTTGGCGAATCCTTTCATCCCCCACACCTCTGACCTGTACCCCAGTTCTTGTATGCATAAACAAATAAACCTTTAAAAAAAAATGAGGTTTTTTCCCTCTAGAAAACTGGAAGAATATTTTTAACAATGGCTTCTATAGATCTCAAAGCCTACATTTGCCTGTTTCTAACATCAGAAGCACGTACATTCCCAAAAGAAATCTACAGGACATGAAATAATTTTTAAAATGTAAAATCAGCACTCAATCGATAGCTGTTGTCTTCAGGAAGAGGCAGGAAGAACACTAGGGCCTAGATAAAAATGGCAAGTTTTGGCAAAATCAGGAAGATAGTAGAAGTGGCAGTATTTTCTGAGAGTTCAAGAAAAAGAAAAAAAAAATTACCATAACTGAGAATAGGCACATTCTGTACTCCATCAGAAATGCTTTCCCACGACTCAACTACTATGCACTAATTAGACGCTATACATTGTAATCTGTGTAAAATCTGCTTACACCGTGCCTGAGAAAATAAGACCTAGACTTCTATTAACGAATAGAAGCAGTGTTGACCTGTGCCAAGCTATGCGACATGAACTGTTCTAGAGCCAAAACTCCAGAGTAGAGCTGCAGATAATAATTAAAATTATTTATCTGATTCAAAAAGGAACATCATGCTACCATACACTAAAAAAAAAATCATCACTGCTGCTAAATCTAGAACATCTGTGTCTCAGGGTGTCTCAGCAAGCTGACCCTTCTTACACGGTGGAAAGAAAATGCAAGGTTAGTCTTTTTTATCTACTTCAAAATCCTTCACCTTGGAGCGTACTGACAGCAAGAAAATTACAGCTTTGGAAATGTTCAACAAAAACTAAAATAAACCGACATTTAAAGGGTATATATATATGTCACTGGGCCTCCCCGGTGGCTCAGCAGTTGAGTGGGGGGTTGCGAAGCTGCCCGCGGCCTCTGTGGCGCCGGTTCAATCCCCGGCTGCTCCCCAGCCACCGGAGGAGGGTCCCGCATGGCGCGCAGACCTCTCCTGCCGCCCGCTGCTCCCCTCAGCAGTGTACTTCGGTCCTTCTGCCTGCTCTGCTCCCTGCTCTGGCTCTGGTGAATTCTCTCGCCCTCCCGCACTTCTGACTGTACCCAGTGCATGCATAAACAAAACAAACAAATAAATAAATAAAACATGCCTCTATTAAAAAAAAAAAAAAGTTTAAAGGGTATATGTATGTCACTACTGGAAAAATGTCAGTATGTTAGCTAACAGAAGCTAAAGGTATGGGCTCCGGGATGGTTCTGTCCTAAATGGAAGACTCCAGGCAAATCAGATGTCCTCTTCTGTGAAACAGAAGCAACCTGCCCTCCCAGGGAGCAGGAATCATACCTGAAGCTATGGATGTGCTTATCTAGCAGAACGCTAACTCGCTCAATGTTAACTCTGATAGTCAGAAGTCTGTGAAGACCTGAAGCAGTAACAGTAGCGACGAATCAGAAAATGAGGTCAATCTATTCGGTAAAAGTTACATTCAACAAGGTTCTTTTTATGCTTCCTGGTACAAAATGTTCTTAAATGAGGCAACCGCTTGCCATGAGCGAGAAGTGCCCATGTGAGCTTTGGTGAGAGGCGGCGGCCTGGCAAGCGCTGCCTTGTCCGGCTTCTAAGGACACACCTTCTAAATCTCTGACAGGGGACTTTCATTTTTCCTACAGTCACTCTTTTTAATTTCATTTTGATTTACTCTTCATCTTTCTTTCCCCGTGAGTCATCTTTGAGCCTCTTCCTGTCTTAGCCTGCGTTCTAATCACTGTCAAGCGAGACATCAATCAGTAGTGCTGTGCTGTACCCACAGGGGTTGTGTTAATTGTGGTGGCAGAAGCAAAGGATCGAACAGGCCTGCCCAGGTCCTCCACTTTTGAATACCAGTCTCTTGTCCACATGTCAGCCTGCATAAAATTGTTTATTTTCTCAGGAAAAAAAAAAAAATGGCATTAAGAAGGGAGGAGGGAGCAGGATCAAAACAAGGGGGGGTTGGAAATTGTATGGGGACTATAACCAAGATGAAAATGCATACATTGTGCAAAAATGAAAAATGATGTAAAAAATATATAAAACTAAAAAAATAATAAAAACATTAAAAAGAGGTTTGAGCAGAAAAAAAAAAGTCCCAACTTCAAAAGGTTGTTGTGAATCTATTTTGAATGATAATTATGAAAGCTCTGTAACATCCCAATTTAGTGGGGTCAGGGAGAGGCAATCATCACAACAACATGGCTCGAACTTTGTTATCTATGAGTTCATTGGTTCTTGTATGAAAATAGAAAGGATAAAGTCTAGGAAAAACAACTTTCAGCACTTTAACCTGTAATCATGGAGTAAACCAATGAGAGGCACTAAAACTACTTATTCTTCATTCCATTTTAGGCAACCTACATATAACAGGTAGTTTCCTTATACACAATTTAGAGATCTTTAGGATCAAAAAAACTGAAATTTGGGGCCATCAAAGTACTGGGTTGTTGGGAAAGTCATGACATATTAAAACAGAAAAAAATGCATCATGACTTTTCCAATAACAATAAAATAACATTGGCCGCTAGTGAAAAAAGTAGGTACCATTCAAGTTATTTCAACTCACATATAACAAAGTATTTTGCAATTGGCAAGGAGGACCCTGACAGTCCATAGTGTGTGCAAAGGGGGTGTTTCATCTTAGCCTAAAACAGACCCCCTTTTCTCTTTGCCATTTGTGCCTCTGTTCCTTTGAGATGCCCTGATGTTGGCCACTATAAGAAATTGTTTCTAGCTTTAAAAAAATGCTCATCAGAAAATTTTAATTATCATGATGACAAGTGTGACTTCCCTAACATCCTCCTATTTCTCCATTTTAGTCACAGGTCACCTTCACCTCTGTGGTCCCACCTGAGGTCTTGCTCCATCTTCCTCAAGTCACACAGACCCTTCTTCATCTTGTTGCCTAGAGTCTATATTTTCATCTGCTTTGAGCTACCCCCCTTCTTTCTCCTCGGTCTCACAAAGGGGCAGTGAGTTCAATAGTGCTATTCCCCCAGAGTCTCCAGCAACAGCTAAGACAGAACATGCCTTCTGAAGCTTCTGCCAGCTTGTGAAGCCCAAGAAAGATGATCCTGACATTTCTAATATCTGGTTTCCTTCACCCCACTAATCTCCTTGTTAAATTCAGGCTATGTTCAGAAATTAGTTGATTATTGTCTGTCATCAGGAAAAAGACATCCAATTAGCCACCGATTACAGGCAATAGATAAACATACAACTGGGTGAAGAGGCAAAAGGGACAGGGAAGTGAACCCAGAAAGGCCTACAAGTGGGGTCCCCATCACATTCCAGAGGAACATGTCTACAATCAACAAAAATCCCTCTATCACTTAAAATATTGGGGGGGGGGTGCGGATCTCCACCAGGAATGGACGACTTCAAACTCACATGGCCATGGGCGCACTTGAGTCCCTTGTGGACAGTTGGAAAGAGGGGCTCAACTCCTTGCTACCTGTCAGTTGGAGACTGTCTTTAGGTAGACTTTATAAGAACCCAGAAGAAACCAAAACCAAAGATCCCCTCTGTGGTGGACAGGTAAGATAGGCCAGCCAATGGCTACCGCCAGGTGTTCACGGCCTTGGGAGGCTCTCTTCTTGCGTGTGAGTGGATCTGTGACTTGTTTCTAACCAATGAAATATGGCAATGGTGACCAGATCTCACTTTGTGAATTGATTACAAAAAGGTTTTTAATTCCATCTTACTAGCAGATTTGCAGTAGAATTTGCCGTCACTGGCTTTGATCAAACCAGCTGCGATGTTATAAGCTGCCCCATGGAGAATCCCCAAGGCCAAGTCTAAAGGCAGCCTCTAGCCTCCAAGGAGCCGAGCCCCTATGTCCAAGTGTCCACAAGGTACTCAAGTCTGCCCCACAGCATATGAATTGGGAAGAGGGTACATCTCTAGTTGAGTTTCCAGGTAAGACCCAGCTGTGGCAGATACCTTGACAGCAACTTCATGGGAGACCTGGAAGTAGAGGCCTCAGTTAAGCCGTGCTTTGATGCCGTCCCACAGCAGATGTGCTATTTTCAACAGCTGTGTTTATGCTAACAAAAAACTTTTACATCATCCAAGCTCCAAATAAAGCCAAGGCTGGGAAGCACATGTAAGCTTTCGCATATTAAAAGACAATTTTTCATATTGGAAATTTACTAGTTAAAAACATATGATAGGGCCTCCCCCGTGGCGCAGCGGTTGAGCACTGGGTTGCAAAGCTGCCCGCAGCCTCTGCAGCGCCAGTTCGATCCCCGGCTGCTCCCTGGCCACCGGAGGAGGGTCCCACATGGTGCGACAGACTTCTCCTGCCGCCCGCTGCTCCCCTCAGCAGTGTACGTCGGTCCTTTTGCCTGCTCTGCTCCCAGCTCTGGCTCTGGTGAATTCTCTCACCCTCCTGCGCTTCTGACACTACCCAGTGCTTGTATAAATAAATAAATCTTTAAAAAAAAAATGATAATTTAATGAGACATTATTTCCTCCCCCAGATCTTTTCTATAAAGCTTTCCCCCTTACTTCCACTACTTAAGCTGTCATCAGAAAGCTGACTTTTCTTCTCTCTTCCTTAATAGAACACATACTCAAAATTTCAAAACTTTAAAGTCTTGGGTTCAAGCTCACCCCATCACAAACTAAGTTATCTTAAAAAGCTTTAAAAAAAATTGGTATTTCCAAATGAGCATCCCAAATTTTCCTACCCCGGAGTCCCATGTAGTCTTATGTAATCCTTCTAGCTACAAATTCACTTCCTCAGACATGAGTCAGTTTTTTAAGACTCCTGCAAAAAAATTCTTTTCTACATTAAAAACTTCAGTTGTTATATCTTCAAAAAACTGCAAATCATTCTTACTTACATCCGGAAGTCTGTATAGCTTCATTGTTCTCTGTAAAGTCATATTTCTACTCAAGTGAGAAAATTTCACTTCTACCAATTTTCTGGGATTTAGTGATCGATGCCAATATCTGGAATACAATAAAGATTTAAAGATATGATTGATTTCTAATTCTACAAGCTTTTACTTCTGGTATCAGTGTACATTAAATGTCATAGAAGCACTCAATGAACACCTACATTGTCCTAGTACAGTGCTGGATGGTCAGCCTCTTTCTAAGCAATTATTTTATCAGTCATTTTATACCTCTGACATACATCCTGCATTCTGAGTTATGTTCATTTGTAGTTTGGGACTTTTTATCTCTATCTACAAAGAGGAGTCTTAAAAACAAAAAAGAAATATTCATAGTGCCCAGTTTCCAATTTCCATCAATAACTCCATAGATTGCAAAACAAAAAGTATAAAAACATGAAATCATCCTCCCTAAATGTGGAGGCTTCATGTTTATATAATACACACAAAAGAAAACAACTGAGAAAGAAACTTAAATTTCTTAAGTGGTTCCAGATGAAGTATCAGGATGAATGATTTTTTATATTAAAATATGCCTATGAAGTCATATATCCTATTTATGAATAACTCAGTAGGCAAGAGTAATTTTACAGTTTTACCTTTTACACTATGTTTACCAGAAGTTTCATCTTGCGTTAATAAAAATGGAGGGAGATAAACATTCTGATGCTTTAAAAATAGGTCAATCAAGTGACAATGTGATAAAAAATTTTCTCACTGGATTAACCGCTGAAATCTTGGTGAGAGCAGATGAAGACATCCTAACAGAGTGTCCACCTTCTCATTCTTAGCAAACAATTTCTCAATTGCTGTATATTGAACTTTCGGAACAGTTCCTGAGGTCTAAAAGTAAGCGTTTGGAGAGAAAAGAAAATAGCAGCATTGCCTGATGTTTCAAGCACACAGAGCCTTGGGTTTTTCCAAAGGAGAGATAGCACTTGTCTTTCAAAATGAAGAGAAAAAGAAACAGAGAGCCAGCATTATTAGCAGGAAAATGTTAAAAACTTTTATCACCAAGTAGTGTATGACATGCTGGAAAGAATACTGGCTCAGTAGTTCTTGGTTCTAGTCTCCATCTCTGCTACAGAATCAGGGGTAAGACAAAATCCCTCTGAGTTTCACAGGAGGGTAGCCGGCAGTGCGGTTCAACACATTTAATCCAGGTAAAATGTGGTACTATTACCTGCATGTGGCCACTGGCTTAGGAAGGACCACTCCAGCAGTATAAACAGCTTGAAAAATCCCTTCCAGGTTCACCCTTCTGGTTATTTCTCGAATTAACACTGGGGCCACCCGTTTTGATCTCAATTTCTTATGAACACAAAGGAAGTTGATTTCAACCATCTTCTTCACACTAAAAAAGGGGTCAAAAATTAGAGTAAATATGAGATGAGAACATTTCAAAAATTAAGACAACACTCACAAAATCTCAAAGACTAATAAAGTGAAAGACCCCCTTTAACACAGTATTTAAGGAAAACATTCTATTATTGAGACATTTCACAAATTCAGATCGATACACTCTTCCCTATAATCCCCTGCCAAAATGATTATAATACTAGGCCATAAAGACACAGCCCTTTGGTTCTAAATAAATTTCAGGATTTTGGTTTTTATTAAGTTTTCGATTGAGAAACTGGATCAGAGGTGCCTCAAAGTTTCTGTATCCATTTTTACCTAGAATATATACAATTAAGGCATTAATTAGGAGTCCCAGATGCAAAATCTGGTAAGATACAATTCTGAGGATCCCTGAAGGTTCCCCCAGACCAGAGCTGATGCTTTTCTGAGCTATATTCAGCCTCTAGAACTTCACAGCCCATTTCCAGCTCTCCTTCCAGAGATGCATGCATTTAATTTGGTAAACAATATGCCCTGAGCTCAAACGTTTTCAGCAGAAAGTAAGCTAACCCAATATAGTGAAATGTTAATAGACCTATTATGCATTAAATCTTTCACTTCCATAGATTGATCTTTAACTTTCTGAGCTGGAGGCCCAGAGCAAAAATGCAACGTATTTATCATAGATACAAACACTTTTACCCCTAAATTTTTTTTATCCTTTCTGAAATCAAGCTAAAATACCTATTTATGAATTTGTTTATTCTGGTACATACATATACATAGGGGTGTGTGTGTGTGTGTGTGTGTGTGTGTGTGTGTGTACACACATGCATGAGATTGAGAGACAAAGAGAAAAGTAGATGGATAGAAACAGAGAAAAAGTGAGAGATGGTCTTTTGTTGTTTTTCACCATCCAAGATTTTAAAAAATGAATAATTTTTTTTTTTTTTGAGGAGTTGTAGGTTTAAAGCCAACGTGGTCAAAAAGCAGAGTTCCCATTTAACCCTCACCCTGCCTCTGCTCCACACAACCTCTACCACTATCAACAGTCTGCATTTACTCATTTTTAAAGGCTATTATAATTACAATTCTTGGAAAAACAACACATTAAACACAAAATGGACAAGCTTTAATGCGTACCTGTCATAAATCCGAATGTTTGCTGGGATGGCACTTATGAACCCTACTAGTTTTTTGTTTGAAGACACTCTGACCCCACAGTGCCACTGAAGAAGCCAGCCAGGGGGACGCAGAGCCCTGAAGATAATGCAGGCAGAGAGAGCAGGTGCCAATTAGTGCCCAAGAAAACAGGAACGCACACAAGGTGAACTTGGAGCCCCCACCCACGGCAGGCCTGACTATGGGGGCTTACCATAACAGGAACTCAGGTGAATAATCAAAGCGGAACATGTTGTCATCATCTTCTACGTAATTCTCATTCAACAAGGTGTATAACTCCTTGAGCTACAAAAACAAACAAGTGTCCTATCTATGGTGCTCAGAACCAACTCGAACAATTTTTGTAAATGCAGATGTTGAATTTAAGAGATTGACTCACCACCTCAGCATTGCCCAAATCTAAAGTGTCCCACATAAAACCCTGTGGCAAGGAGTATGGCTCTTGACGCACATTGTCTTTATCTGCTTCAATCGCACCGTGGGATGTTATTACTTCATCTAGAGAGGGAGAGAAAAACACAAAAAGATTGAATATTCAATTATAAAGTCTTCTAACCATCTAAATTGGTCAGCTATGTGAAAGAGAATCATATTTAGGACCCTCAGGCTTAATATAATGTTTAAAATATGTAACTATTTCAGTTACCTAAGGAATAAAACAGGGTAGCTTAGCAGTGGTGGAGAATCACTTCTATTTCATCAGGAAAGAAAAGAACCTGTTTGTCACCCGATGACAAAGTGGACATCATGAAGTGATCGTGATTTCTCAGTTTCAACTACTAGGTTACACATTAATCATACAGACAGCACCACTGTATACAATTCGGATTTAACAGCACAGTCTTAAAGTGGCTGTCTTTTTACACTGCAACACTATAAACTGGGGATGGAAGACTGCGGTGACCTCTGACCCCTCCCAAAATCTAAAGTTAACTTCAGAAGTGTTTACTCCTCTCCATCTGCACTGCTGGCAGTGCCCCTCAAGTCATCACAGCCTTGAGCAATTTTTCTTATTTCTTCTCCACAGCTTCTCAGCGCTGTTGTAAATCTGAGGCTTTTGACATGACCGCTACCTGCCTGACCATCCTCGCACACCCAGCCCACCCTGGTCCCCAGAGTTCAATCACATGGATCGCCCTCTGCAGGGGCCCTTCCCTGCCCTTGCCATGGCAGGTCCCTGAGTTCTGTCAGCTATAAGTGTGTGCACTGCTTCCTCCTACATCTTTCCTGACCAAAGATTTTTCCTGCCTGGGCTCTGTCCTCTCTCCACACCCCGCCCCCGCCCCCCACCACCATTTATCATCTGACTTTTCCACTACTGTTTTGCTGTATGTACCTGGTGCCTGGTATTTAATCTGAATGAATGACCCCCATAGGTTCTTACCATCACAGACCAGGTGGAAGTCACAAGGTGTGTTTATTTCTCTAATCCCTGACTTTGTTATTTGCCTCTTATCTCCACTACCAGCTCATCTTCATATGATAGCTTAGGGTTCCTCAAGTTAGTCCAAGTGGCCAGAGTCCTAGCAACTGCTTCACATAGTGCCTTTCCCCACACACCTGGCCATTGCCTTAACTGAGGTGCCTACCAAGTATTCTAGGAATGGTGAATCCTGAAGAATTCAGGGCTAAGGCCAATATGTAGTGAGCACTTAGGCTATCTCCCCAAAGCAGGGCACTGGGGTCAGGTGCACTGGAAGCACCTTCTCCTCCAGGGGCAGTGACCTAAGACCCCCAGAAGCTTGCTAAGGAGTATTCAGAAAACCCATACACTTAGATCCACAGAGTTGTACCTCTTTAGAGCTGATGGCCACTCAACTAATGTTATGTAAAGTTCTATAAATTTATTTTAGTGTCTCCCTCCACTAGCAAATACATTTCTAAAGCCTAAAAGAAAAAAAGACCAGATAACTTCTTTCTTCCTTCGTTCTTGGAAGCTCAGGCTTCTTAAACTACTTGGGGTGGCCATGGGTTGGAGAGAGTGGTAGCTTTAATGACGTTTGAAAGGTATTATGGGAAGGCACAAAGATTGACTGTTGCTGATTTATATTTCTTAAAGCTGATTTATATTTCTTAAAGTTATTTGTACATAGCTGGCTATTAAGAGTTTTAGCTGGCAAATGATCCTTTATATACTCTATTGATTCTGGAACCTAAACAATCACGAAAGAAAAACATGGAAATAATATAAACATAAAACACAGTAACAGGTTTAGATTGTAATATATTTTTAAACACTTTGTGGTATTTATAACATTTTTTTCCCATAACATGAAGGAAAAACCATAAATGATATTTGTAGACACTTAAGTGATAAAAGTCTAAGTAAAATAGAACAGGTAAATCACTGAAGAAAGAGGCCTAGTTATCAAAATTCTTACATTATGCCAAGTCCTGACAACAAAGGCTTTCCCAGTATGTTCCAACTCCCTATTACACTGGAACATTCCTGCACTGGTAATAATTAACACCATTGTGAGTGTCAGAATCTACTGTTGCACAAAATATTTTCCATTTCAGTAAGATTTTAACAGGGCAAATGCTATGTCTTTCAGAATAACTGAGATGTGAAAATGCTAAAAATGTATAAATAGAAAAAACTCCATAAAGTACAGCACCAAAAAATAGGGGCTAGGGGACATGTTCTTTTTTTATATCCATGATATTTTTAATATACTAATATTAAAATAGGAAAACAGGATTTTAAAAATAGGGATAGGAATTAGTCTAAAAAAAATCACTGAAAGCCAACATTATTGCCTAATATTTATATTTTAAGAAGAAAAATACTACTTTTCTGTTAATTTGTAATCTGTGGTATGAAATAACTTACATAAGTGAAGTAGTCCCTTTGGGGCTTTTTGTTTGCTGTTAATCTAGCTTTGGTTTTCTGGAAGGGGAATGGGTGAGCAGAAAAGCTTACTTAGTTTGGGTACCGGCTGTGTATCCCAAAACTGGTATCTGTGTTTGGCAGCCTCATCAATGTTCCTGGCGGGGCCCTGGCATGCGGATAACAGCTCCATTGCTCTCTGGATATCCTGCAACTTCTGCATTGGAAAGGTGGGATTCTATAACAGCAAAGACACAGAGACACAAAAGATGAGGAAGTCGCCACTGCTTCAACACCTGGAGCAGGTACAAGTGTATCTGCCTAGGAGACTACAGCATGGAAAAAATTAACCACCCTCCTATAAGCTGGCCAGCACCTTGGACTTGGATATGCTCATGTATATATAAATGTATATATATAAAGATAACAACTATTCTACAGTTTCAATGGGGGCACTGACAGTTTGGGAAATTTAAAGTAAATCCAAATACCCTTGGCTTCATTTTCCCACCCATCTGCAAACAGCCCTCTCCTGATCACTGTCTGGGTGAAAAGGCAACCCCCAGTAACATGCAAAGCGCGCATTCTATCACACAGCAGCCAGCGAGCCACCAGCCGTGGTGTCACTATCAGGGGGAAGCTCTGCAGCAGCAATGGGAAGGTGAAGGGGGGAATTGGGGGGGGGGGAGCAAAAGAAATAACCTCCAGAATGGAAACTAGGTAGATAAGGGAAATTTTAGTTCCTAAACAACAACACACACACAAAGAAAGAAAGCTGTGCTTAGTGCTGAACTGGGAAGGAAGTTAGTCAAGAAAGGAAACCTAAAAAGAGGCCTCACCTTGCCCCCCAGCTCAGGCTCCTCCAGAGACAAGCCTTCCAAGGACAGGGGTGAGCAGGCCCCATCAATCAGGTCCTTGGTAACCAGAGCCTGTTCTCCTCAAAACATATTGGAAACTAACTTCCTTTTTATGTAAAACATAGTTTCAGTCTATAAAATTAACAACAGCTTTAAATTCTGAAGTTTTCCCCTCAAAACCAACATTTGTGTCATCAATAAAGATTCCTCAGCTTAAAAAAAAATTCCTCCAGCAGCAAAATAATACACTGAACATGAGACTATACTTGAAATGGGAGAGGAATATGTATGTCTGAATATGGAAATCAGTGTATCTTCTCAATATGTGAAATAATCAATTCGTTTCATAATTTTTTTAAAGATTTATTTATTCATGCATACAAGAACAGGGGCACAGGCCAGATGTGTGGGAGGGTGAGAGGATTCACCAGAGATAGAGAGGGGAGCTGAACAGGCAGACTGACTGAAATACACTGCTGAGGGGAGCAGCAGGCGAGACAGGCGAGGTCTGCCACGCCATGTGGGTATCTCCCTGGCCAGCAGGGATCGAATCCACACTGCAGAGGCTGCAGAGAGCTTTACAGCTCTGTGCTCAACCGCCTGCACCACCATGGAAGCCCTCATTTCATAATTTTGATGCCACATAGAGCATGTGCCTCACTGTAGTGTAGAGGTGGCTAGGAGGAATTTCAGAGCCCTTGGGTTTCCTGTAAGTCAACACACCAGGGACCCTCGATGATTTATAAACAGCAGCTCTGGACTTTAGTTCAACTTTAAATCTGAAGTCTGTGGTCTGGAGCAGATTCTTGAACCTGGAAGCTTGCCCATTTGACCCAGTACAAAACAGAGTTTGTTGGTAGTTTGTTTTTTGGCTTGTCTTTTGATTTTTATAAAGATTAGAAGAAGCACAAAGCAATGACTGCAGCTTCTACAATATAATGAGTTTGACAGCTTCCCCCTTGATCAAGAAAACAGGATTTATTTCATAGAGAATGTCCTGTGATTCTTTACTCACTAGATTTCCTTAGGATTCTTGCCACTAACATGATTCAAGGAAATCAAGTGCTGGACTCTAAGGGACACGGGTTGAAGTCTCACTGTCTCCATGGACGAGTCTAGCAGTCCTGACTACACAGTACTGCCGCCATGGGAACTGCTTAGCTTATATTTGAATTAAGGTCTAAATTGTAAGGGTCAAATCTCACTTATACATATTAACTCAACAAGCTACTTTTGCTGTTACCACACAGTACTTTTTTTTTAGATTTCTCTTGTTCGATCTCCAATAAAAAAGTAACTGATTTTAGTAAAATGAAATTTATGACCATCTGAATATCCAACAACACACTCTATTAGGAAACCTACATCTTAAATGGGAATTGCTCAGCATATTTCAACAATAAGGCTTGAACGTGTCTCTATTTGTCTTTAAAAAGGCAAAAGAGAACCCAGCCTCACAAAAATACACCTACAGCATCTGCACTGAATTTGTCATGGTAATTCTCCTTTTCTGACCCTTGAGTTAGATCCTCTAATACTATTATACCAAACACAGACTGTTTTGCAACAAACATGAATCAGCATCTTTGCTCCAAAGGAGCCAATGATTCCAATTCCAAGAAGTGGACTTAGTGTGGTTTCTACCCCACTGAGCTAGCCTCACTAGGCTGGCCAGCATTCATGAACAACCATTCATGAAATATTTATATCCCAATGCTCACTATTTAAACGCTTTCTTAAAGTAAATTTAAGTAAGCACAAGGTTGGAGTTCATGGTGACAAGTCACAAGGAAAACTCAGTTATGATAAATCCTTAAACCTATCCATTCACCTTCCGAAGTGACACCACCTGAGGAGAAATGAATTAGTGTTAGGCAAGGTGAGAATGTATATCAACCCTGCATTAGTTTCCTACTTCTATATTCCTATAAGGTAATAGTCCCCCACATTTGCTTCTTGGGGAATATTAACAATTGTACACTCTACCCATTATTTTCCAATGTTAATAGCCTGGAAAAAAAAAAAAGTCCACGTCCTCTACCACTAAGAAGTCTACAAGAATCCAGACAAATGTTTTATTTTGGTTCTTGAGTCTATGCCAGAATATTCTCTAAACACAGTTCACTATAATTTATGATGTTATCTAGAGCTGGAATCAGCTTAAGGGAAAGATGCTTTAGTTTTAAAAAATACAATGGAGAAAAGCCCACATTAAAACAATTTTGACCCGCTCTTAATTTAGAAAGAAAAGAGCTTCTCTACCACATAATGCTAATTGTGTCTCCCGCCCTGGTTGCTCCTACAGTCTTCTAAGTGACCAGAGGCAGGGGAAGGACTCCAGGTCATGAAGGGTGTAGAGATGGGGTGAAGCTGATGGTGATGACAGAAGCACAGGAAATGGCCACAACTGCATATAAGTAACACCGCATTTATCTGATGGAGCAACATTAAAAAATGGAAAATTATCTTGCAAGCTGATGGGACACCTTATATGCGTTACCTTAGAAATTACATCTGGTGGATAAAATATTACCTGAGAACCAAGTTGAAAAGCTAGGGAGGAAAGCTCCCTTTTCTTCTCACCCCACAAAGGTAGTTGGGGGGGAAAATTGGGGCAAGTAATTTTCCTTCTCAGTGATTCCTGGTCCTTACATGTTAAATAGGTAACAACACCACCACTACCTACAAGACTTAATTCATGACAGTGTAAACTGTGTACAGGAAAAAAATTAAACCCCACAAAACTTGCATAATGGTAATAACTACCATGTGTACCGTGCCTTAATTGTAAAAGTAATTTAATAAAATGATCTAATTGCAACCTCCTAACAGTCCTGTAAGCTGATGAAAAGGGATCATCATGTCCTTTTTGCAGATGAGGATGGGCTGAGGGCAGAACCTGGTGCAAAGACACAGAGCTTGAGAGCCACGGAGCCAGGATGGGCTGGGACGAGTTCTTCCCATCATACCACAGGACAACTTACTCGGAGCTACAACTTTCAAGACAATTTCTTCCCTTATAATTCTAATTCCATCTTCCCCTGTGCGCTGTGAGGGTTTTGTTTTGTTGTGTTTTTGCATCAAGAAGGCTCTGTGCTTCCCTAAGCAGCAGAAAAAGACTGCTCATAGTCAGGGGCCCTGGGGCTGGCCCCCCAGAGAGCGACGCCTGCCATCTGCACCACTGACCACACAGCAGGCTGGCCATCTGCCAACACAGGGCCCAGCCGCACAGCTTGTGGTTTGCTTTAAAGCGGGTGTTTCTTCAGGAGGAGTGTCAGGAGCTATTTCCCACCCTTGGCAATGGATTTAAGAATGGCCACTGAAGACTGGTCTGATTCAAAGTCAACATAAGACTTACCCGTGACTGCTCCCGCTGAAATCTGCTGCCAGATGGTGTTGTGCTATTCAGGTAATTAGACAGACACCCAGAAAAATTAAAATGTGAATATCTTCTGAACTAAAAGTAATCAAATATTAAGTGTAACTTAAAAAAAAAAAGCAAAAAAATAACAACCTCCTAAGAAACTCACATTGAGGCTTTCTTCTACAACTACAATCTAAATACTAATTCAAAACTGAGAGAGGGGGAAAATACAGGCAGAATCCACATCCACACAAAAGAACGGTATGTACCTCTAAGTTATCTGGGTGCCACAGCCAGTTTAGGGAGGCTGTAATAACCTCGTTACTAGTGCCACTCGGTATGGTCACAACAAAACCCTAACTACCTTGGGATTCAACAGAACTAAACTCACAAACCCGCTCTCTCGTGCAGGGGGACCACAGAGGTTAAATAACACAGGGCTCTCACTTTTGAAGGCTGCTGAATTTTAATCTCCTGGGAGTCAGATGCTGAGTCTGACTTGGTGCCTCCGGAATTTGGTTTCTCCTTTTTTCTCTTCTGTTTCTTCTTTTTCTTTTTGGCACCCAAATCCCCTCCAGGACTTCTGTTAGGAAATTCACAGAAGGTAAAACAACAAAAAGTCATCATGCAAAATTTGAATTGAATACAGCCAATCAATTAGAAAAACACTGTAGAAAGAAGAAAAAACCATCAGGATATAAATGGGAGGTAAAATTCAGTAAGATTAGGAAGTTAACAGGACAAGTAATTTGGAAGAATATTAGTTGACAATCATCACAGGTGCTTAGAAGTCATTTAAGCAGGAAAATTGTAGCTATAAACCATATTTTATAACAGAAGTGAAACAGCTCCCACAATTTTCACTATTCCAATAATCTACTTTTTAGTGAGCCTCTTATTAGAGACGCATGCTATAAAAATTTCCATTTATAAACATCTCTTGGGTACAACAAACCATTAATCTTGATACAGCTGAACCAAAGAAACTCTTTCTCTGCAGAGGGGGATATTTTTCCTCAGGAAGATTTTTCACTAGAAGAATTAACAATAAAAAACCCTCTACATTAAAAAAAGGCCAAAACATTAATTGACAGAACATTTCTGCTCGAAACTCTTGTCATCTTAGGGCTGTCAATTTCTGAAAGTACAAATGAAACATGAGGAGATCTCACATCTGCATTTATTCGGGCCCATTCCTCTGTATTCCCACAGAAGGTAAATTAAAATCTAGAGTCAGAGATTTTTGCATTATTGTTAGATGTAAGGAAAAATGATGAAGCTATCAGCTCCATTCTATTGTTCTCAATCAGTCCTATTTGTCCCTACCTACTTTCTTGAATTTTTACCTAATTAAAAAAAAAATAATAGAATAAGACTCAAATGTTATTAATATATATTGACAACCCTATAACATTGTCTTTTAAAGGCAACAAGCAGTTTTCCTGGCATATATTCTACCAAAACTCTCTTTCTTCTCTAAGCATGCCCTCATTTTTACTATAAATTTACATAAAAATTGAATTTCAAACATACCATTCTGAAACTTGTTTTTTATTCCCTTCCACTTACAATTCACCTTGGATGTCTTTCCATGTCAGGATAAACCAAACTATGTCTTTTTCTTTTCAGCAACTGGAGAGCACTCCCTTGGGTAGACACATCATTTTTATTTAACTATTTCTGTATTAAAAATGTTGCTATAAAAGCAATATTCTGATATATCATTGTACATTCATACAGGTGTGTCCAAAGTTGAAATGCTAGGTCAAAAGGCATGCACATTTTTTGGTCTCAATAAATAATTCTGAGTGTTTTATTAAAAACTATATCAAGTCCCACTCTACCAAAGATAAATCTGACAGTTTCTGGTTCTGCATACAAGCAGCTTGGAGGTTGCCACTCTACTCCAACAAGAAGTAAAAAGCTGAACAGATTGAAAAATGAACAATTCTTCTTGGATCCCGAAAAGAGGTGAGGACATAGGGCAAACTGCTGCCCCTATAAATACAGGGAGCTGAGGTTTCCTGTAGCAGAGACATAAAGAGGAAACCTGAGTGGGAAATCAGAGCCCTTGTTGGAAAGCCTGCACTGTAGTCACTGAACTGCTGCAGGTGCAGTGTGGGCAAGCCTGAGAATTATAAACTCCCAGGGGGATCCTCACATGGTTCTCCCACACTTGTTTTACCTCTAGGAGCTCAACCAGATTCTTACAAGTAAATACTAGAGAATAATCCCATTATTCTTCCAGATGGGGAAGTCAAAGAGGAATCATCTTGAATTAAGCCAAAAACACTCTGTTCTTCTTAACAAGGTTGTCAAGTTAGTTGTAGCCTTACCTGCTAGGGTATCATCAAAGCATAACAGACCTGGGGAAGGAAATACCTAATTCTAGCCAGCTCTAGCTTCCTGTCCCATCTAAGTGGAGAGAAGAAAACTGATGAACACTTGAGAAGTTCATAGTTCAGAGGCATGAGCTCAGTAAAACTATTGGATCCGGAAAGTTTGAAGCCTCTCTTTCCCCACCCCACCCCCACACCTTTCCTATACATAACTAAACATAATAGTTCCGTTTACATGGACTATTATGTCCATTTATCAAGAAAAAATAACAAGGCATACTAAAAGGTCAAAAACACAGTGGGTGTAGAAAACAGAGCAAGCATCAGAACTAGCTATAGCAGGAATGTTGAAATTATCAGACCAGGAATTTAAAACAACTGTGATTAACATGCGAAGGCTTCTAAATGGATAGAGGAGACAGCAGGCAAAAACAGATGGGCAATGTAAGTTGAGAGAAGGAAATCCTAAGCAAAAAAACAAAAAGGAAATGACAGAAGATCAAAATCACAGTAATAGAGATGAAGAATGCTTTTGATGCGCTTATTAGTAGGCTGGACACAGTTGAGGAAATCTTTGAGTTTGAGGATATAACATTATCCTGTTAATGAAAACATTAACAGAAACCTCCAAAACTAAAAAGCAAAGACAACAAACAAAGACTGAAAAAAATGAACAGAATATCCAAGGACTGTGAACAACTATAAAAAGTGTAACATCTATATAATGGGAATACCAGAAGGAAAAGAGAGAAGGAACAGAAGAAATATTTGAAACTATAATGACTGAGAATTTCTCCAAGTTTAAGTCAGTATCAGACACTAAACCACAGAACCAAAAAGCTCAGAGAACACCAGGCAGGATTAATACTCAAAAACCTACACCTAGGCATATCATTTTCAAACTATTGAAAATCAAATATTAAAAAAATAGATAAAGAATCCTGAAACAGAGGAAAAAATACCTTAGAGGAGCAAAGAATAGTAAATAACATCAATGTCGCCACATTTTTTGCCAGAAATGAAATATTCTTTTTCATCTCTGACAGGCTTGAAAAAGAAATCTCATTGTACGACAGATTTAATGTTTCTTTAATTAGGGGTGAGGTTATACCTCTTTTCATATGCAACACTGATAATTCATATTCTCCCATAAGTTGCTCATTTAGATCCTTTCCCTATTAGCCATTCTTTTTAAATTTTTTTTTTTTTTTTTTTATAGACGCATGCTTTATTTATTTGTTTGCTGGCTTGTTTGTTTGTTTTTTGTTTATACATGCACTGGGTACAGTCAGAAGCGCGGGAGGGTGAGAGAATTCACCAGAGCCAGAGCGGGGAGCAGAGCAGGCAGAAGGACCGAAGTACACTGCTGAGGAGAGCAGCGGGCGGCAGGAGAGGTCTGCGCGCCATGTGGGACCCTCCTCCGGTGGCCGGGGAGCAGCCGGGGATCGAACCGGCGCCTCCGAGGCCGCGGGCAGCTTCGCAACCCAGCGCTCAACCGTTGCGCCACCGGGGAGGCCCTCCCTATTAGCCATTCTTAAAAAAACCTGATTTGTGGGTGCACTTTTATTTTTTTAAACTTAAATATTATTTTTAATAATACGTTCATGTGGTATAAGATCCTAAATGTTCAAAAGAATATAATATGAACAGAGGAGGCTCCTCCACTATTCCCCAAGCCCTCCAGTTCTGTTTCCAAGAGGTAATTGGTGTTTTCAGTTATTTTCATATCCTTCTAGACACACTGTAGCTAAAAGCATTTTTAAAACGTCCTCTTCTCTACTTCCTAATTTTTATTGCTGGTATTAACTTACATTTTTATAGTATTTTTTTAAAAAAGATTTATTTATTTATGCATACATGAACTGGGGTTCAGGCCAGAGGTGAGGGGGGGGTAGGGTGAGAGGATTCATCAGAGTCAGAGTGGGGAACAGAACAGGCAGATTAACTGACATACACTGCTGAGGGGAGCTGCGGGCGAAGTCAGGCGAGGTCTGCTGCGCCATGTGGGTACTCTCTGGCTGGCCGGGAATTGAACTCGCACTGCAGAGGCTGCGGATTTGCTTCATAGTGTGTTGCTTAACCCCATGCACCAGTAGGGAGGCCCTGCTTTTGTTTTTAATTCTGTTGTTATAGGGGTTGAGTCATGTAGGTGTTTTTATCACAGCGAGAACCTATTTTTTATTAAGTATTTTTACTTTGGGCACTTTATTTCCCTTAATTCTAATAAATTATGAGAGATGCTACATTAAGCTTATGTTACACTGCCTACTTTCTCTACATTATTCATATTACAAATACTTTACCAGTTCAGTTTATTTTTAAGCTTTCATCTTTATTCATTGTATCTTTTCCTATACAGACATTTACAATTTTTATGGAGCCTACTATTTAAAATTTTTCTCTTGTGGCTTCTTGGCTTTTAAATCTTGCTTAGAAAAGTTGTCCCTATTCGAGAATTAAATTAATATCCCACTATACATTTTTCTCTATTACTTCTATGGCTTTTGGAAAA
The DNA here is from genome assembly GCF_964194135.1 of Talpa europaea. NCBI lineage: Eukaryota > Metazoa > Chordata > Mammalia > Eulipotyphla > Talpidae > Talpa > Talpa europaea. The sequence continues at coordinate 28,044,610 of NC_140082.1, read as the reverse complement.
AATATTTAGCTTTCTAATTCACTAGGAATAAAATGAGTACACTGTGAAATGCTGTGGCCCTACATAAGAAAAAGTCATAAATATAAGAAAGCACCATTACAACATAACTTGTCATTATAGGATTCACACAGTACAAGCAGATATAATGTGAGGCAGACATGCTCACATATTGGATACAATTACACAGTGAGGTAATTTTCGCTTTTTGCCAGAGCTGCTCCAGGTGCAAGCAGTTTTAAAAGATGTCCACAAATTCTTTGTTACTTCGCCCATTCAAAGATGGGGTCTCCTCCCCTCCCTTTGAATCTGGGAAGGTATGTCACCAAAAGATCACTCAGTTTCCACCTAGCTCATTTTTGATCCTCACTCTGGGGGCAGCCAGGAGCCAGGTAAAGAGTCTGACTGCCCTGAAACCACAGGCTTGGCTGGTAGTGTGCCAACCCTAGGCAGCAGCTGGCAGCGGAGGAGCCCTCAGCTCTGACAAGTCTGCAGATGACTCCAGCCCAAGGCAACATTTGACAGCAACTGCACTTCCAACCTTAGGTGAGAATTTGCCTTTTCCTGACCCACATCACCTGAAAGTATAATAAAGTGACAGTTATTTTATGTCACCAGGTTTGTGATGAGCTGTTATACAACAATAAAAACCGGAACAGAAATTTGGTACTGAAAGCAGAGGGCTGCTGTCACAAAAACCCAAAACACGTTTCACTGGCTCTAAGACCAAGTGGAAAGACCCCGAGGAGAATGTTAACAGAAGCCTGATGGCTTAGAGGAAGCTGCTGGTGAGGGCTGGGAGGAAAAGATAGGGAATGTTGTTAGAAATGGAGGGTGCTGGGAAAAGTGGACCTCCACATGCAAAAAAATGAAACTAGACCACTACCTCTCGCCATGCACAAAAATCAACTCAAAATGGATAAAAGAGCTGGACATAAGACCTGAAACCATAAAATGTATAGAAGAAAATATAGGTAAAACACTACAAGACATACATCTCCGAAACATCTTTAAAGATGCATCACCCAAAGCAGTGATAGTGAAGGCAAAGATAAACACCTGGGATTACATCAAACTGAAAAGCTTCTGCACAGCCAAAGAGACATTAACCAAAACAGAGAGACACCCCACTGATTGGGAAAAAATCTTTGCATTCCAGTCAACTGATAAGGGACTGATCACAAAGATATACAAAGAAATGGAGGGAAGAGGACCCTGGTTATGTAGTAGAGAAATGTTTATAAAACTGTCCCCAAGGACAACTGATAGATAGAAATCGGACTATTAGACTTGCAGGTCCAGTAGGACTTACAAGATTTCTGGGCATATATCTGACATTCATTTGGGGGAAATTCTCAGTCATTGTTTCAAAGAGCTGGCTTCTTTCAACTGTCTAAAATAAAATGAAAAATAGGGGGATTAATTGAAGAATGAGCTATTTAGCTTTTAAGCAGAGGCTACAGAATATATAAACACAGTCAGTACTTGCTAGATTAAAAAAAACTGTTCCTTATGCCCAGTATTTCCAAGAAGGCAAAGAATTTACATATTAAGAAATAGTCTTAGGGGCTCCCTGGTGGTGCAAGGGTTAAGACGCAACCTATGAAGCTATCTGCAACCACTGCAGCATAAGTTTGATTCCCGGCCAGGGAGATACCCACATGGCACAGCAGACCTTGCCTGTCTCGCCCACAGCTCCCCTCAGCAGTGTATTTCAGTACATCTGCCTGTTCTGCTTCCCACGCTGTCTCTGGTGAATCCTCTCACCCCACCCCCGTGCCTCTGGCCTGTACCCCAGCTCTTGTATGCATAAATAAATCTTTAAAAAAAATAGTCTTAGAACAATAAAAAAAGTAAAAACTTGTGGGGCCATTTAAACCCTTTGTTGAGACCTCAGGGAAATCTAAGATAGTGCCTCACTGACCGTTTCAAGCAAACCACAAATATTTCCGAATCTGCTATCCTGGGGACATTCCCTGGTCCCCTCGAAGCCAGTGGACAGGCAATTTGCTCAGTCACTTGAGTACAAGTCACAGGTATTACTCCTGGCTGAAAGCATTTGAGACCTGACACTTTCCTCTTTGCTGATTTCCCAGCAGCCATGTCAAGATGACAGAATCCAGAAGGGATGGAGCCCCTCCTCTGCTTTGACCCCAGATACCTTTCAGGACCCTGCCTGCATGCATGGAGTATGGGTGAGAGATGAACTGTTGCTGACTTAAGCAACAGAACTATGTGTATTCGTTTGTTTTAACCACATCACACAGTATCCAACAAAGTGCTAGTTTTGTCATCTAATCTCTATTCCATCATGCATTAGTATTATTCATGTATTAAAATCAAACTTTTAGTTAAAAATAAATTTATTTCTCCATAAAGTCAAAATATGAAAGGTATATTCAACAGCGAGAAAAACTGTTTGACATTATGTCTGAGCTATAGATTTCTATCTTAAAGTAGTGCTCATTTTTTGAGATACATTAAGACCCCACCAAATAGTACCCTAGTGGTCTCAAAATAGTAATGCATTCCCATATCAAAGAACAGTTTTTTTCATAGTAGACTCAAAGCTGTACTATTGTGATATTTATATTTAAAATCATCTGGTGGGCTAAGGATTCCCATAAATATCTAACTAGCAATTGGACTTAAACAAACATATTGCAGCCAGATACAACAGCAAAAAATATGCTGTGGATAAGTATGGTTTGTATATTCTCTGATTTAGGATTCTGAGTATTTTGGGCTTTCCTCTCTCAAAATGCCCATGGCTGGCACTTGCAAAGCAGTCAAGCTGCTGTACTATGATTGTGATTTATCTATGCATTTGTTGACCAAGATACCAAAGTCTGGTTGAGTTACAGTAACTGGGTTACAGCTCAAATGTTAGTGCTCAGGTGTCACATCAGAAGAGTTACAGCTCTCGTGACAGCAGTAATGTTATATTTCTCATTTTATTGTTTGATTACAGTAGAAGTGTCACAGCTCCTGTATTACAGCAAATGTTTATTTTTATTTGGGGCTTCAGAATTGCAGTCTGGGGGACAGAGACCCAAGGAACACTTGAGCTGAAAGGCCAAGGTGCTTTTCCCAGCCCTTGCTTAAATAGGCAAAAGTACAGGGCTAGCCTCTGCTGTATGCAAATGAGGCTTTCAGTCAGTGTAATTCTGATTAGTATAAGTATGTTAAGCGATGACTGGTCAATTTTCAACACTGGTTGTGGCTTGCTAGTGGTTTCACTTTCTTCTTGGCTGTGGGTGCATCTGGATATGTCCCAACCTGCCAGGGTGCCTGGATGTGCTGGGACCTGACACTCAAAGCCTCCTAGTTCTATCTGGTTATTACCCAGACACAGGATGACTCCATGTTCCTTTTTCTTTCTTTATCACAGTTGTGTTGGGTGTGTGAGGAACCAGATAAAGTTAGTCATACTTGTATCCTTAAGATCGCTAATGCTTCAGTGTTTGGTATCAGATTTGAATTAGTAACAAATGCTCATTGAATGAATGATGAATAATTCTGGCTCTTGAGGTGGATCCAATCACACATTGTCAAGGGTAAAATAGCTCTGAAAGCTACATTTCTGTCTTCCTGCACCTCCCCCTGCAGTGACCCTTAGGAATGGCTTTCCACCACGGTCCCTAGGTCCGGCTGGGCAACCAGCGCGCAGGGGGAGAACAGCAAAACACCCTGAAGCAGAGGAAGTACAGCGGAAGTTCCCTGAAAAGACAGAAGCTTATCAAAAGATAACGACCACCAGGAACCACTACAAGAATGCTAAAAAACCTTATCCCGGCTTTCTAGAACTACAAACTTTAATCCCTTATTGTCTTTCTAAACTTCCTTCTTTCTTCTATAAAGGTCATTGCTTATTATGTAGATCACCACCCGGATGGTGATAGGCTGAGCCCATGAGCAAGCTGATTTCATTGATATTCGTTGTTCCTGTGCTTTTGGAAAACATATATACTGGTCACAAACTCAAAGAAAATTACACTCAGATTTTCACTCTTGAAGTGTGTCTGTTTGTCATTTCTTTCACCGACGCCCTGACCACCCTGCACGCTTCTCTCAACCCTGAGGTGGCCTCATCGTCTACTGCTGTGCTGGTCCGCGGCACTGTCTACCTGGAGGATAAAGTCTCTTGGGCCAATACCATATCTTTATTCAGTGTCCACTATCATAGCAGGTGCCAGGGAGTGTAGTGGTAAAGAAATCATAGAGGACATGCCCGTGGCCTTGCAACCCAGGAAATTATCCCTTTCCTGCCTCAATTCTTTAACTGTTGCTGGTTATGGCTTTTCTAGAAACAAGTAGGAGTCCAGGAAATCACATATTTTTCTCTCCAGTATACCTACTTTTTAAGGTATCTCCAAATTTCCAAGAAACTTTTATCAGGATGGATATAGACCGGGAGGTTATCACTGATATGACGCCAATCCAACTGGGTGGAAATTTATCTCCACAATGAAGAATCCAGGAATTTTTGCCCTAAGTGTGAAACATTTAAGTGTTTCCCCCCAACCTCACTCCCCCCCCAAAAAAACCAGACAAATTAAACTCATGACACTGGAGTGGATCTAGATATAAAAAATAAAAATACCAGACCATTTTCACAAAAAATCCCTAAAAATGTCTCTATCACCTATTTTATAACAAGACATTTATAACAATATAAATGCTAACATTTGTAACAAGACACCTGCAGTGAAGTTTCCCACTAGGTTACATATGGGAGTTCACTGATACTGTACCAAAACAACCACCCACAACTGTTCTGGTAAATTACTCTACCTTCTCTTGGCATAAAAGAGAATCTACAATCTTTTTTGTTAACTCTAGTTTGCCAAAGGTTTTGTTTCTCTCTCATCTGAATTTTAAAAATAAACTGACAGGGAACTACAGAAATGGGCACTAAATTAATCAGTCATCATCTCCTCTAAATTCCCATACATATCTGATAGTATTTATATAGTGATAAGAACAGAGCTCCCAACCCTTGAATGAGAGAGAGCTGTTTGTGCATTTCTCAGAAGGCTCAAAGAGACTAGGCTCTGAGAGTGAGAGCAGACAGGTATACTACCTCCACTCACTAGGATCACAATAAGCACAATGACGAAAACAAGTGTTGGCGAGGATGTCGACAAATCCAAATCCTCACACCGTGCTGGTGAGACTGTTAAATGGTGCAGGTGCTTTGGAAGAGTTTGCAGTTCCTAAAAATGCTAAAAAATATAAAGATACCACATGGCCAGCAATTCCACTCCTAGATATATAATCAAGAGAAATGAAAGCATATATCCACACAAAAACTTGCACAAGAATGTTCATGGCATCATTACCTAAAAAAGTGGAAACCACCCAAATGTCCATCATCTGGTGAATGAATAAAGAAAATGTGATATATCCATATAAAGGAATATTATTCAGCAAAATAAGTACATATATGTTACAAACATGGATGAACCTTAAACACAAGCTAAGTGAAAAAAGTTATAAAGGGTCACACAGCATGATTCCATTTACATAAAATGCCTAGAATAGGCAAATCTGTAGAGCTAGAAAATAGATTATTGTTTGTTAGAGGCTAGACAGATTGGGGAGAATTGGAGAAAGTGTGTTTCCGTATAGGGTGATGGAAATGTTCTAAAATTGATTGTGATGACACAGTTGCACAATTATGTAAATATATATTAAAAACCACAGAATAACAAACTTTAAATGGGTGTATTTTAGGGTATGTGAATCTCAACAGAACTGTCAAAAACTAACAGGTAAAATTCTTGTCTCGGGGTGGTGAGGCCTGAGTAGATTAAAAAATGGACTATGGTTGCCTATGATCCGCTTCCTGCAGAACCCAGGGGCTCTGTAGGGAGATACACACCATGGAAAGAGATACCACAGTGCCTGGGTAGGAGATGCTGCTTGAGAAGACTGTTTTTGGAAATGAAGAAAAACTCACTCAAACTCTCTGATGATGGTTGATTACAGCTGACGCCTGAACAATAGCAGTTTGGACTGCTTGGGCCTACTGATAATGGTATCTTTTTCTATCAGCGGGTTATGCATTCATGAGTTCAATCAATCCTGGACATTGGCTGACTGGGAACCTGAGGATAGGGAGGGTCAACTATAAGGGAATTGAGTATCCTTGGGAGCCCTGAAACCAGGGTCCACCCAAATAGGGACGACTGTAGTTAAGTTTGGAGGGAGTCCAAAGTTATATACGGATTGTTGACTGGGGAAGGGGCTGGTCAGAAGCCCTCCCCCCATGTTGTTCTAGAGTTAACTGTACTAAACCATAGAAGTTTTGTCACAGAATCCATGTGGCCCCCCTCTTAAAGATCTCTTAGGATCTCTTAGATGTTAGGAACAGAAGTTCTATTTTCTGCTCCCCTAAGAATTCATTCATGAAAGATCCACAGGAAAATTCTCATTCTCTCAGCTAGGGCAGATACTTCAGGCTGTGTGTAGAGAGAATCTCTGGCATATTCAAATCCACGTGTAAACCAATAAATTCCCCCTCAGCTATGGAAATGTCAAATATTTAATAAGTGCACCCAGCTAATTTCTTTGAATAAGTATTCAAGGAGTTGACAGACATTGTGGAATGAACAAAGGAATATAATCACGTAAAGATTTGCAGTTGCCCCAAGAGAAACAAGCAAGGCAGAGAATTCTGGTTGTTCACAAAATCCATATTCACTTTCTCCTGGTGCTCACAGTTTCACTACACTTCCCAGCTTGCCTGCAAAATAGAGGTGATGTTTTCTTCTTCCTGCTGCCCTGAGGCCTCTTAGGTATGCCCCTCCAGGGTCTTTCTTCCCCTTTAATGACTGGAGGCAGGTGCAGGATGAGACACCAGAGGATGGAAGAACCATGGGTTGGAGAAACGTAGCTTCTGGTTGACAGAGGAAGGCTAGACCCTTACCACCCATCTGAACACCTGCCCAGTACTATCTTATGAATAAGAAGAAAACTTCCACTGCACTGAGCAGTTACAGGTCCAGGTCTATTTGCTATAGCTGCTTAACCTAATAAAACGCATAAGAACAACATCAAAGCAGTTCAATTTATGGTATGTGAATCCCAAAGACAGGAAATTTAGATTTCATCACAAAAATCACTCAGCTCCTCCCCACAAGAAATATGAGTTTGATATTGGAATTATTTTATAAAAAATTTTCCCCTGATTTCCATTTTCCTGCACAGAAAATGGTAGGATTATAGGTGATCTTAATCTTTGTTGCACTTTCATACATTTTTCTAAACTGTCTATAATAATCACAATGCTCTTTGCAACTAGAACATAATTAAAATACAACATAGATCAAGAACAGACAAATAGATCATTTCAGTGTAATAAAATAGAAAGTTAACAACCCAAGGCATACAGGAATTTGATCTATGATAAAGATTACATCATAAATCAGCACTGGGAAAAAATGAACTTTTTGATAATGAGCATCAGAAAAATTGACTTCCTAATTGAAGAAAAGTTTATTTGCTACTTCTCAAAAATCACAAAAACAAATTACAAGTAAGTTAATATCCAAGCTTGGAAAATAAAATCTTAAAACTGAAGACAGTGTTTTTTGTCATTTTAGTTAATGTCTTCTTGGGGTCTAGAATAGTGTATCTGGCATATAACAGACAATCTGTTGAATGCATAACTGAAAGAATAAAACAAAAGCTTCATAATGCCAATAAAGGAAGGGATTTCTTAAAGACCTCCCCCGCCCAAAGCCATAAGGTAAAATGGGGATAACTTAACCGCATCAAAACTAAACATGTGGTGGCAAAATGACTATCAATGAAATTCTAAAACTACAGAAGGAGGCAAGATATTTACATGAACACATTATAAAGTGTTAACAGTCAGTAGATAGAAAAAGTTCTTTTCCCCTTCACATTTTATCTCCAGAGTAGTCTAGGAAGGCAACATAATATCCTGACCAGGAATGCAGGCATTAGCTGAGTCTGACTACTTGGTCTTGAAACCTGACTCTGCTGCTTCCTAGCTGTGTGACTTGGAGCCTATTAATCTCTCTGTGCCTCAGTTTCCATAGTTGCAAAAATTAATCTTTCAACAAGCAATATTAGAAAAGCCAGGCCACAGATATCACTCCATCAATGTTACCTGTTACTACGACTGTCATGATTTACCTTTTTTCATATAACTTATCCTTGGCTAAACTGTATTATTTATTTGTCCTCCTCTAACGAGAATGTACTTTCCATTGTATGCTTAGCATGCGGGACAGTGTCTGGCATATAAAAGGTCCTCAATAAATATCTGCTACATGAATGAGAAATCAATAAGGAAAATCAATATTAAGAGGACAAAAGACTGAGAGAAGAATGGACTGAGCATATGAATAACTGCTTCATGAGAGAGGAAGCCCTACGCATCAATAAACTTAGCAAAAGATGCTGAACCTCACCAACAGTAAGGCAAATTAAAAGAAAACTTCAGATACTACTTTTTTAATCTACTGATTTGCCAAATGCTCTAAACTTTACTACTATTGGGAATAGGAGAGGGACGGGAATGCTCAAGTACTACTGGTGAAATATAAACCCATACAAGCAGTCTGAAGAACCTCCTCTTCCTCCCCCTCCTCCCAGCAGCTGACATTTAGAGCACTTACCATGTGTCAGACACTCCACCACCCCCTTACAGAAACCCACCTTGTAAACTGTCACTTTGAGACTCATTCCCATTTTTTAAAAATGTATTTATTTATGCATACAAGAACTGGGGTACAGGCCAGAGGTGCAGGGGGTGAGAGGATTCACCAGAGAAAGTGGGGAAAGAACAGGAGGTGGATTGACTGAAATACACTGCTGAGGGGAGCAGTAGACGAGACAGGAGAGTTCTATTGTGCCATGTGGGTTAGCTCCTTGGTGGGGGATTGAACTCATGCTGCAGTGGCTGTGGATAACTTCATAGTGCTGAGAATTAACCCCCAGTACCACTAGGGGGGCCTCGTCATTCCCATTTAGAGAAGTGACTTACTAAAAGTCACATGTCCAATAATGGCAGAGCCAAGACTCAAACCCAGCACTCCTGGCTCCAGAACTCAGGTAATTACTTCACTAGATGGCCTCTCTTTTATGCCTCTCCACTGGCCAAACATCTTTTTAGTTGGTTGTTGGCAATTTTTAAGGTGTTTGTGTGTGTGTGTGTGTGTGTGTGTGTGTGAACTACCTATTCTTGATCTTTGATTTTTTTTTCACTATCTTTGAACATTTTTTAGTCTAGTTGTCTTTTACTGGATTGTAATCTTTAGTATTGTGTATTCTATTTAGAATACCAAATCATTTTAATCAAAGGAAAGGCACAACAAGGGGAAAAATAAATGAGCAGGCTTTGGTACAGCTTATGCAAAGCAATAAGGTGACCCAAAGGTGTGTCACAGCCCTGCTGACAGAAGGAACTCACTCCGCCAGCGGCAGGAAGCCAGGGGAGGCACCGTTACATTCTCCAGTTGAACTGCCCACATGCTGGACTGCTGCATCCAAGTGAGAAATACTGATCACGTGGCCACCAATTCAATAATGGATTTTACCTGCAGTTTAGCTTCTTGAAGATGAGTGAGCCTGTTATTGTCAGTAGCTCATCTATGCAATTTCAGCATCGACTTCGCTCTTTTTTTCCCACAGTGTAATGCACCACCCAGAGCAAGCAGTCAACCTACCAGCTGAATTCAGCTGACTTCTGCATGGCATGACCTAGAGCAAGAGTTTTGCTACCCCACTGCTTCAGCAGCATCATTCCAATTCCTTCTCTTCTTGGGACTGATGTAGGAATATCTATCAGAGCTTTGTGAATGTTATGCCATCTCTGGTCAAAGCAGCAAGTCATAGATAAGTGCTTGGCAAACTGAGAGCTTAAACTGCCCCTGAAGATCATGCCCAGTGAGGGCAGAGATCATTACAAAGGTCAGCAGTGAGATGGGTGGCAGCAGCCACCTGAAGCTCTGAAGTTTTGGGTTGAGGTCACCATGGGACCAGTCAACAATTGCAATATTTACATGGACGTCAGCAGCAAAGAGTGGCTAACTCAAGGCAGCGGCTGAACAAGCCTGGATTCAACCCAAGAAGACTAGATAATTTCCTTTGCTGGCATCTGGCCTACAGTTCCTTAGATAATCCCCCACTTTTCTTTTAGATACTGGGTTGTTCCAAGTTTTTAGTTATTTCATCTAAATGTGGGGAAATCTCTACGAGCCTCCTTAGCCTTCTCTTTCCATGACTGCTTCATTATTTCAATTGTGGTAGCTACTTCCCATAAAGACCTACTGCCAATAAGAGTTAATGTTACTGCATACACTAAAATTTTACCAATACTCATTGGCCAGAAACTCATTAGCTTATTAAGTGAGACCTATCTTTGTAGATAGAGAAGATCAGAATAAATGAGGAATATTTAAAATGCAAGAAATAAATTTAATATATCTTTATATCTTTAAGATCACATAACTAAAAGACCAAATATAAGTGAGCTATTCAACGTATAAATCTCCTAACGGCTTACTTCTATGTACCTCAGGAATAAAAAGATGAAAGATGAATAAAACAAGTAGAAAAATCATATTTTAACAAAAGACTTGAGAGAGCTAATAAAGTATATCTTCGTGATGTTTCAAATTAGTGAAGAATTACACTATATCCTACAGTCTCTTATCACCCGGCTCACAAATGTTTTTCTGATAGAAGAGCTGATATTCACCACTTTTACTTTTATGGTTTTTCTCATTTCTGGGCCTTCTGGAGTTTTTGAAAGGAAGATAGATAACTAGTTAAAAAAAAAAAAAGAACCACCTTTTTTTTTCTGGCTGACATTCACTTCAATACAGTATTAGCATTGTTAAAGTGAATAATATGAATACGTGCTAGCAAAGTTAACAATTTGATGTGCTTTTCAAGTTATATGCCTATTTCAGAATTCCCCTATATATCAGTTTTTCATTTTTTACTTCATCTTTTATATAGGAGTCCCCCCTTACTGGTGGGGGATATGTTCTAAGACCCCTAGCAGATGTCTGAATTGATAATTGAAGGTAATATTGAACCTTCTAAATACTATAATTTTTCCAACACGTATGTACCTGTCTATGATAAAGTTTAATTTATAAATTAAGTCAAATAAGATGAACAAACAATAACAATAAAATACAAACCTTAAAACAATATACTGCAGTAAAATTTATATATGGTTTTTCTCTCCCTCAAAATATATTTATTGTATTTATAGATGCCCAAGAACAGGGGACTAAGCAGTAGATAGTCATCTATAGGAATTTCTAGAACAAGTATAGGGTATTTGCATTTCTGTAAATACCTATGAATGGGGAAATGTATATACAAAGACATCAGGCACTGACTTTTTTTTGATGATACATTCTATGTTCTATATGAAAAAATTATGTGCTTTTGCAAAAAGAATTATTTTAAAAATTTCATTTGGAAAAACCAAACAGACTTCTACTTTCACTGGTTCTTTGCTTTTTATAAACTTTATGAAAACCTAACGTGTAGTGAAGAACAAGCATCTTCCCCTTCCAGAAGAAAAAAACACCTAAATGTAGAAACTATCATATTATCATATAATTGAATCATATTAACTGAATTTCATATTAACTGAATCAACATCTTCTGGGAAAGTACTATGTGAACCTGAACACTGAGTGACTATAGCCTTGGGGATAAAGAGCTGGTATTTCCCTGGTATGTGTGTTCAAGCCAGTAACAGAGTACAATGTGGTAACAACATAGAAACTGTAGTTAAAATTCCAACTCAGTCTGGGACCCCAGAGAGTGATTACGTGCTGGGTTTCCTCCTTCTGCTGTGAGGGGCCACTCACAGGAAGTCACAGCACACCCCAACTCAAACACAAAACAGGCTGAGCAGTAGAGCTGGGGTACCATGTGCTGCAGCTGATTGCCCTCACAGCGCTACCATCCAGAGATGCTCAACAACAGATTCCTGAACCCATTTTGCTGCTTAAGGAAACTGACTTTGTGGAGGTCTGAAGGACCACAGTGCTGAAGGGCGGGGAGCACCTGGGGGAGATGCCAAGTGAAGGAGGCTGCAGCTACAAAGCTTGAACCAGAAAGGAGATGAGATAGCCATGAAAGAAACGTAAAAGAAAAATAACTCATTGCAAATTATGCTGATGCTCCAAGTAATAGTGCAGCATGTCTTTGAATAATGTTTGGTTCAACATTATAATACTGATGAGAAAAAAATTCCATTCCCAGTCCAGGTCACTGTTGTGCAGAGTTTCATGTCTCCCCTGGCTGTGGGGTTTTCTGTGAGAACTTCGGTTTCCTCCCACATCCAAAGGTGTGCATGTGAGGATCACCAGAGTGTCTCAACTATTCCAAGCCCAGTGAATGTGGGTGCGTGGGGTGCACCCCAAGATGAAAGACTTCCTGTCCAAGGCTAGTGTCCTCTTGCACCCCAAGTTGCTGGGAGAGGCTCCAGCCTCCCTTATCCTGAACTGGAATGAGTAGGTTGGAGAATGAAAGAATGAACACAAATTGTTTAATATTAGAAGGGTTTGGAGCCTTCATTTTAGAGTGTGCTGGTGTTTTGTAAGCAGAAATTCACCAAACTTAACTCTTGTTTATATCCCTTAACTCTTGTTTATATCCATTAGCTTATAGTAAAATTGGTCTCGCTATACATCCTTTCACTTCAAGTGACAGTTCCCAAGAACTTATGGACAAGCACTTAATGTAGTCCTTTAACACACCTAAAGAGAAACCCAAAATGTGTCTCTATAATCAAGGTGCAATATTTTTTTAAACAAAGAAATTATACATTTATTTATTTTTAAAATTCATTGACAAGTGTTCCCATTACACCAGTGAGTTTTGAGTTCAAAGGCCCTCAAGGGGTAACCTATGTTTTGTGGGCTTGAAACATTAGCAAACAAATTACTCTTTGTCTTATCTATTCATGGTCCATGAGACTATGCAGTTTTTATCACAAAGACAAGAGTTTACAGTCAGACAGAGAGAGGTTCAAGATCTCTGAATTTGATCTGTCACTCGAGCAAGTTATTTCAACTTGGATAAGCCTGTTTCTTTGTAGGTTATTGTAATGATTTAGTGAGTGGGGGGAAAAAAGGGTATATGCAAAGTTCAAAGCACATATGAGTCAAAAAAATTAGCTATTATTTTATTTTACCATGTTCGGTCCTATTCAGCATGGAATACAACTGGAAATTGTACAATCCAAGTTCATTCAATTAGGATTAGAAAAAGAAAACCCTTCACATGTTCATAATGCACATCGGGGAATTTTTTTTTAATTAGAAATTAATTTGTCAGTGGGGATTAAGAACACTGGAATCCACTCAACAAATTTATATTAAGCTACCACTGTGCAATATACCAGGTACTGCAGGGGCAAGAGGCTGCAAGTGGTGTCCCTGTGCAGCCAGCCTGGACTTGTTTGAAGGTGCCAGCCTTGCTTCCCACCTCCCTCTCTGAAAACAACCTCTGATCACAGGCCTCACTACCAGGGTGAACCCAATATGATCTCCCACATGCTCCTCCTTCTGCGTAAAAAATGTGAACTAAAAACAGGTTCTTCAGGCAGGCAGTTAGTAGTTGCCTGAAAGGAGGGAAGAGAAAAAGCTAGAGATGGATAAATCTTGAACTCCTGAATTGGTCCCCAACTCTAATAAAGTTGGGTCATATATTTTTTTTTTAGATAACCTGTGATATTTTTTTTTTTTACTTATTTTTTTATTTCCTGCTATATGTTTTAAAATCTTTTTATTTGAGGCAGTGTGTGGAGGTGTTATACCCACACGTTAAGCAATAGACACAAGGACTCTGATCCCCACTTTTCAGCATGTGATGCTGTCACCCAGCTAGGGTCTGCCTGAGAAGATGACTGGGGGTTGTGGGGAGCCGGCAGGGAGGAACCAGGTGAGGGGACATTCAGTGAAAGCTACAGGCCCCTGACAGGGGTTATCACCACTGGTTATAACAACCATGGAAGGCTTCAGGAAAGGACTTTTGAGCTGGATTTTGGATTTTGAGAGGACACAGAGGTGGGACAATTAATAGAACAACCTCAAAGGAAGGTGGTTCTGTGGTAAGCTACAGTGTATTGGGGTGGGGGGCACGGACACTAATATATCCCTTTTGGTGAACACTGATGCTTGATGTTGAATTTGAAGTTGTTTTCTGTCCTATGCAACCATCTAACCCCTCCCCTTATTATTCACAAAATCTTCAGAAAACGGTGTGTGTATGAAGGGGGAAGAAGGAGAAAAGAGATTAACTATATTCCACAAAGAGTCAAGTGGTCTAAGGAAAAGAGAGTTTAAAAGCCCAAAGCATTTGAAGAGTCCAAAGCATTCGAAGCTAGGTGATGGGGGGCAGAGGGCAGCATGGACACACTGGAGGACCAGGGAAACATCAGGCCCCCCAAACTCTCATAAATATGTATGCGCTTCAGTCATTTTGTTTCGCTATTAAAGAAAAGAATGATCCTAGCAGTTAAAAGGAGATGGAAAATACTGCGTTATAGAAAGACAGGAATAAAATCCTACAAACTTCTAGACTAAAAAACAAGTCAATGTAAAGAAAAATAACAAGGTTACCTACAAAAGAGAAGTAGGTTGCCAGAGAAACATCTGTACCATTGAAGTGCTACAAAATAATAAAACAATGTTTATTTCCATAGTTTATTTTTTTTAAAGATTTATTTATTTATGCAGACAAGAACTGGGGTACAGGCCTGAGGTTTTGGGGGGGGGGTGAAAGGATTCACCAGAGACAGAGCGGGGAATAGAACAGGCAGATCAACTGAAATAAACTGCTGAGGGGAGCAGCAGGTGAGACAGGAGAGGTCTGCTGTGCCATGTGGGTAGCTTCCTGGCTGGCGATCGAACTCATACTGCAGTGGCTGCTGATAGCTTCATAGGTTAAACCCTTAAATCTCTGCACCCTAGGGAGGCCCTATTTCCATAAAGTTTAAAGGAGAGTGAGAGTTACAGATTTACAGGCACGGTTTATGCCTGCCAGCAAAGATGATAAAACAAAAGTCATCTTCAGATATATAAGAATTCCGAAAACATATCATCTGCATACTTGTATTCATAATAAGAAAAACATTACAAGTACTCAAAAGAAGAAAAGGAGAGCATGACACTTACCAGGAATCATGGCAATCAATAAAACCAGTAGAGTTGTCAGGAAAATCTAAAAAGCTTTTGATAATATGGATGTGAATATAGTAATATAATGTAATAACTAAGAAAAAAGTTTTAACAAGATGCAAAAATAAAAGAAGCCAAATGGAATTAAGATTCCAGATTATTTCAACAAAACCTAGGAAATACAAATGAAGGAAAACTCAGAACATCCAGGGGGTTGGGGGGAAGGCTATAGAACTTCTAAACATTAGAGGAAAAAAAAAAAAAGGAAGAATGAATACTTGACATATTCTGCAAAAGACAAGGAAAGAATAAAGAGATACTTGAGTCCCATAAAGCTTATACAATTTAAAGGCAAGATATGACCTGAATTGTTCAATATAATAGCTCTAACCCCATAGAGCTATACAATTTGAAATTAATTAAAATTCAGGTCCTTAGTCCCTTTAGCCACATTTCTTTTTTTTATTTAAATATTTTATTTTATATAATTCTTACATCTTTTTTTAGCCACATTTCTAATGGCTAGTGACCTCTGTATTGGACATTTCCACCACCACAGAAAGTTCTAGCAGACAGTGAAAAATACAAAGTCTAAGTCCATGCAAAGTATGATCCTATTTACGTTAAATATGCACTTATATACACATACACGTATATAAATGTCAGTTGATTAAACTGTCAATAGTAGTATCTCTAGAATAGAGACAACCAGGTGTTTTCACTCTCTATATACTTCATTGTTTGTATTTTTAATAAGTATGTTTAATAAGCACTCTCACAATGAGTAAAAGCTAATTACATCTTCAAATGAAATAACAACACACCTATCAATTACCTCTTTCTTGAACTTGGTACAAAACTTGGTTCTAATCCCCCATTTAACCAAGTAAATGACTTTTAATTTGTATTTATTATGAATACTTATGTTTCAAGATGGCAAAGGATGTGCCCTATACTTAGAAATTTTCTATAGCTTTGCCAAGCTCTGGAAAAAGTTTGTCTGGGTTCAAGGTGGTATCACCATTTCAGATACACTTCTGAGCAGACATGAGATCACTTCAAACAAAGTAAGCAAAGTCAGTTTCCGGTAGTAGAGGAGGCTCCTTGGGCAAGGGCTGTTAACAGACCTTTACATTTAAGTTATACAGTTGATAACAAATTAAAATTTCAGAAAGCACAACTCTGAACTATTCTTTTCTTTTTTCAGGAAATGAAAATCTCTCTCATTTTTTAAATCTCTCATTTTTATTTATTTTTTACATCATTGGTCATTTTTAAACAATATTTGCTTCTCCCCACCCCCTCAGGTGTAGTCCCCATAGAGTTTCCTTCATCAATGCACCTGTGTACCATCACCTTAGTCCCTGATGCTCCTCCCACCCTCCCTTCCTCTGATGCCTCTTCCTCCTCCTCCCCTGCAGGATGTCTCCTATTTATAATTGTCTGTTTTTGCTTTGTTGTGTTTTGCACTGTTATTTTTTTTTTACACTGATGTCTTATTTGGTTTCCCTACATTCCTGCTGTAAGTGAAGCCATCCGGTATTTTTCTTTTTCCTTCTGGCTTATTTCACTGAGCATAATTCCTTCTAGTTCCAGCCACATTGCTGCGAATGGCATGAGTTTATCTTTTTTGATTGCTGAATAATATTCCACTGTATGGTTCTTTGAAAAAATAAACAAAATAGACAAACAAAAATAAAAAATAATAAAAAAAATAATATTCCATTGTGTATATATGCCACATCTTCTTGAGCCAGTCATCTATTTTGGGGCATTTGGGTTGTTTCCAGGTTTTACCTATTGTAAATAGTGCTGCAATAAACACAGGGGTACAGGTATTCTTTAAAATCATTGTTTTTGTGTCCTTTGGGTAGATCCCTAGGAATGGAACTGCTGGGTCGTATGGTAGCTCCATTTTTACAACTCTGAATTATTCTATCATTTTCTATCACAAGAAAAAAATCCATTG
Organism: Talpa europaea; assembly: GCF_964194135.1. Taxonomy (NCBI): domain Eukaryota; kingdom Metazoa; phylum Chordata; class Mammalia; order Eulipotyphla; family Talpidae; genus Talpa; species Talpa europaea. The sequence continues at coordinate 28,027,456 of NC_140082.1, read as the reverse complement.
AGAGTCAGTCACTTTTTGCATTTTCTCAGTGATTCCTCATAGCTGATTAAGGACAAACTCTCACAGCCACAGATAAAGTCTACAGGAGTCACATCACACACAGGGATTTCATTTTTTTTTCCCTAGATAGAGAGTAGAAGGAAAAAGATTATGTTTTTTGTTAAAAGAATTCCAAAGTTAATCTTTGACAAATACCAGATCTTTAATTATCCCAAGGAAAAAAAAATCATAAAAACATCTGGGAATAATTCTCAAACACTAAAACTAATATCTACTGCAGGAAATAATTTAGTCATTAATCTGCCAACAAAGACATATTCATGTTTGTTTTATTTCCTATATGAATATTCTTGGTAGCTGCCTCTTATTCCGATCACAGTAAATGCCGAGAAAAAAAGCTCTCTTAGCAAGATGTACAACATCAATATGTCTAGTAAAGAAGCATTCTGAAAGCCAGTGTTGGTGAGGTTTGGTTTTGTTGCCAAAAGTGGTGCTTTAATTTATAATATATATGCATTTCTTCACTTAGATGACCAAAGTAATTATTCTGATACTTATATGGTCTTTACCCAAAAGTGCAGGCTCACAGCTCCCAAGAGTCTTGCAATTTCCTTACTGCCCAGAGTGATAGGCGTGTCATTTGTTATGTGAACAAGGTGACTTTATGGCCTGCATCTAAGGTGCCAGTGGAGCCTACCAGGGTTTGGAGGGTTGGGATTTCCAGTCCAGTCCTCACTCAGGAGGGGAGAGGAGGTGGAGTTTAATTGCTAAAGGTCAAGGTTAATCAGAGGAGTCTATATGATGAGGTTACATCAAAACCCCAGAACAGGGTCCTGAAGGCTTTGGCATGGAAGTGCCATACCCTATCCCCAATTCTTGCCCTAAGTATCTTCTCCATCTGGCTATTCCTGACTCTCTTTTTAAGAAATCAGTGATCTAGTGAGTAAATGGGTTTCCTGAATTCTGTGGGCTGATCTAATAAATAAATCCAACCTGAGGAGTGTGGGAACTGGGAACCTCTGATTTAGAGCAGTATGGTCAGAAGCACAGGGAACAGCAACTGGCTCCTGAGGGTGGAGGGCCATCAGGAGACACTGAGCCCTTCACCTGAGGAACCTGAAGTTGTTCCTTGGTAGACAGTGTCAAATTGAGATGAATTCTTGGACACCCAGCTGGTGTCAGAGAATCGTTTACTGGTATAAGGATATTCCACATATTCACAATAGGACTCAGGTCCACAAACGCTAAACACCAACATAAACCCTGATTTTATTTAGGTCAACTGTTTTTAACACTGAATAACACGGTGCTTCATGTGGGGGTATAGGCAGAATAAGTGATGACCACTATCCAGTGTATTTTACTTATAGAGAAGATGCACATTAATAGGCAAGGATAAGAAGATGGCAAACTTCATCCACATTTTCAACAATTTTCCCTGCCTTCAATGGCTTTCCCAACCCCTTCAGAAAAAAGAAACAGAAGACACGTATACATCAAATGGAGAGGATTATTAAAGATCCCTGACTAGCTACCTAACCTCAAACCCACCTGGGATAGTTCCTCAGGAAGTCATCCTATAAGTAACCTCTTAGTGTCAGCGTCACCCATAGGAGAAGTGAAATTTTCAGTAATCAGTACTATTTATAACAACTCATGCAAAAAAAAAAAAAAATTTGGACTGAGGTTAATATTTACCTATGTAGAAAATAACAGTATTAAACAAGACTATCTTATAATTTTGAATTTGCTCAAAAGTTTTCAAGTTCCCTCAAACTCTTTATTCATGTGTTAAAGGAATTATTTAAAGATTCTGTCTAGGTAATCCTCTACTAGTCTAGGTCTAACTGCTGCATATTGTTTGAAGATACGAAAACCATACTTCTTTAAACAGTCTTCACTAATTAAAACTCACAACCTCTTCCCTATGTTCTTTGGAATTCATTAAATTTTTTAAATGGCATGGCACTTTCATATTTGGACTGACCAAAAAGTTAAACAAATAGCATATTTTCCATGAAAAATAAGATAGTGAGATTCAAGTTTATAATCCAAAAGCATTGCTCTTGATTAAACGTAAGTCACTGCATTTAATTGAACATAAAATATATTTTATTCATGGACTTTCAGTATTTTCCAAAAAAATGAAATATTCTTTTAAGTTCACAAAGGAAATTCTATGAAAATGAAAAAAGAAAGCATATGCCATAACATTTACATAATATAATTTGGTATTTTCATTTTATCTGTGATCCCAGTTTCAACTCATGTCTAATACATTTAGTAAATGCATTGTTCTTAACTGTAGGGATACATTAATTCTTTGAGGCCGCAAGAGTACTATTTAGTAAATTATTGCCTGCAAAATGACCCATGCCTAGTGGACTCAAAGTGACAATTCTGCTTTAAAAGGTAAAGCTTTTAATAGTTAAAAGAAATAAAGGAAGACACAAAGAAATGGAAAGACATCCTCTGTTCATGGACTGGAAGAATTAACATTATCAAAATTGTCACCCTACCGAAAGCAATTTACAGTTTCAACACAATACCAATAAAAATTCAATGGCATTCTTCAAATAAATAGAACAAGCAATGCTAAAATTCATATGAAATCACAAAAAGCCTCAACTAGCCAAAGCTCTCCTGACTAAAAAGAAGAATGGAGGCATCACATGCCCAGACTTCAAACTATACTACTAAGCCATAATAATTAAAACAGTATGGTACTGGAATAAAACAGACACACAGACCAATGGAATCGAACTGAAAACCCAGAAATAAAGCCATACATATAGGGACAACTGATCTATGACAAAGGAGCAAAGAATATGCAATGGAACAAGGACAGTTTGTTAAATAAATGGTGCTGGGAAAACTGGACTGCCACATATAAAAGAATGAAACTAGACTACTACTTCACACCACGTGCAAAAAAAAAACCTCACAATAGATAAAAGACTTGAACATAAGACCGTAAATCATAAAATATATAGAAGAAAACATAGGCAAAACACTCCATGACATACATCTAGGAAACATCTTTAAAGACTCATCCCCCAAAGCAACAAAAGTGAAGGAAAAGATAAACAGCTGGGATTACTTCAAACTACAAGGCTTCTGTACAGCAAGGGAGACAATAACCAAAACAAAGAGACACCCTACCGATTGGGGGGAAATATTTACATCCCACACAACTGATAAGGAACTGATTTCAAAGATCTACAAAGAGCTCATAAGACTCAACAAAAACAAAGCAAACAATCCAGTCAAATAATGGTCACAAGAGCTAAAAAGATGCTTCTCCAAAGCGGAAATGCAAATGGCCAACAGATATATGAAAAAATGTTCAACGTTGCTTATAATCAGGGAAATGCAAATCAAAGTCACAATAAGATACCACCTCACACCAGTGAGAACGGCACATATTAAAAAAAACTGGCATCAACAAATGCTGGCAAGGATATGGAGAAAAAGGCACTCTATAACACTGCTGGTGGGAATGCAAACTAGTCCAACCATATGGAAAGCTACTAAAAATATGACCCAGCAATTCCACTTCTAGGAATCTACCCAAAGGTCACAAAAAACATTAATTCGAAAGGAAACCTGCACTCCTATGTTTATTGCAGCACTATTCACAATAGCTAAGATATGGAAATAACCTACATGCCCAAAAACAGATGATTGGATCAAGAAGATGTGGTGTATGTACACGATGGAATACTACACAGCAATCAAAAAAGAAAAACTCATACCATTCCCAGCAACATGGATGGAGCTGGAAGGGATTATGATAGTGAAATAAGTCCAAAGGAAAGAGAAAAATATCTGATGGTTTCACTAATAGGAGGAACATAATGAAAACAAACAAGGGATGGGGGTGGGTGGAGACGAAATAGCAGGGAAACTATAAATTGGAGGCCTTTAGTTGGGGAAGGGGGAAGAGAGGGATCAAAACATGGGATAGAAGAGCACAAGGGACTGTGGTGACAGTTCACAGGTATCTCAGTGGTGGTAATTTTATGGGGATTACACCTGAGAGCAGAATGAATGACAATGTAAAAAATATATAAATAAAAATAAAAAATAATAAAAGCTGAATCATTTACCTACTTACTCTTTCAAAGACTCTCACTTAAACTAGTGGAGAATAAAGAGGCCACAAGTAGAAAAGAGGAGTCTTTCAAGTTTTAACATTTACAAACTTGAGCTACTTAAAAAAAAAAAATCCAGGTTTCTACTGAGGCAAACCATCAAAACACAATCAAAATAAAACACAACCACTCCCCAAATTTTGCAGATATCATCTAAATTCAAATCCAAAAAAGCAGTTTAACAAGCACACCAACTTGTTTTTTTATTAATCTCTATGTGTAATACAGACTGCCATAAATCCATCACATCAACTTCTTCCCACTAGAAGCTGTTATCATGTTATCTGTTCTTGGTTAAAAAATGTCAATCCATTGGACATCTCTAAAATGTGAGTAACTGTGCTAATATATAATTAATGTGCTAATGTACAAAAGTGAAAATCTGTGAAGGGGACTTGGAGATTCCTTTGGGTGTTAATTTGGGAATTTCACACAGCAAGGCTTCTGGGGGCAAGCCAGGATCAATGAGCACACAGCTGAGTAATTCTTTGTGCCATGCACATTCTTGATCATGTAAGCAAAGACGTGCTAATCAAACGGTCAAAAGAATGAAGAACAATAAATAAAAATTACAGTAGATGAAGACAGAAGTCCATGGTCTCTCCAAAAAACATGAGGGACAAGTCCTTAAGTTATCGGGGTGATCTGTCACCTCTGCATCAGAGCCCAATTCTAGCATTAGTGCTATTGTTTAAAACACAAACAAAAAAATCCCTATTTAGCTATCCATCATAGGTAAATTTCCATCACTACATGAACCGGCCTCAGGCTCAGATTTCTGGAGAATTTCCTTTCCTTCCTTTAAAAATATATCCTAGACTGGAATGATAACAACAGTCGGGACTTGCAGCTGCCACGGAAGTACTCACTGCAAAAATAATAATAATAATAAAAGAAAGCAATCGCAAACGGGAGATACCTTTAGTCAGCTTTTCTTTTCCTTCCTCTCTTTAATATTTTATAACATATTATAAGCTCATTTAAAGTTCCTTCCTTAAATCTTCAAGTAGACTTTAAACAAATTGCAAATGCTTTACACTTGAAATCATCAATCATTTACAGAACCTTCTCCATGAACTGAATAATAAGCCATCTGTGTAGGGCCTCCCTATCATGTTTTTGAGCTGACCCACTTCTTCATCAGTCCACCATGGTCTGCAAAATTTCACTTCGAAGGGGGCAGCCATAAGCTCTGTGCCAGTGCACAGTTTAAACCCAACGGGGTCAAAACACAAATGCAAACCCCAGCTTCAAGGACACCAGTCTTCATTCAAAATGACCCTCACCCCACTACGCTTCTAAAAACAGAACTTCAATGCCACCCTTCACCGGAAGCAATCCCTTTTCCAAGGGGAGAGTAGATCAAGTCTGCGGGGGCGAATGGGAGCCAGTGATAGGGAATAAGAAACCTGATCAGGGGTTAAAGGTTTGGCGCATGCAGCTCCGGAGCTCAGACGCCGGCTTTGCAAGCAGGCTCCGCTCAGGTCTGCACGAGCTGCCTCCCCAGACAGTCTCCATCAGGGGATGGGACCTGCTCCGGAGAGCCCGGCAGACCCGCTCCGCGGTGCAGGGCAGCGCGCCCCCAGCAGCTGCAGGGCGGGGGACCCCCTGCGCGCCCCCTACCCCCCGCGGCGCGGGGCGGGGATGGGGCCGCCGCCCGGGAAACACAACTTTCCGCAGGTCCCCGCCAGCAGCCCAGAGCCACCGGGGGCTGCTCGCACACCGCTCCCCACACCAGCCCTTCCTCTCCGGGAGAGGCGGCGGGGGGGAGGGGGGAGGGTCTGGCAGGACTTGGGGGACGCCAGGAGCGCAGGAGGGGGGCTCCCACAGCCCCGGCCGTCACAAAGGGCCGGCGCGCGGCCGCCCTCGGTGCCCCGAGTCCCACGCCGGCCAGGGCGGCGCGGCGCGGGCGCGGGTGGGGGCGCGCGGGGCCGGGCGCGCGGCAGGTGACAGCGGCGTCCCCGGGCCCCGCGCCTCCCCGCCCACCCCGGGGCCTCGCCCGCACCGCACCGCGCCGCTCCCCCGCGGGCCGAACCCCGCCACCGGCTGGGCGCCGGCCGCAGCCCACGCCCGGGCCCCGGCCCCTCCCGCGCCCCGCGATCCGGCACCCCAGCGGAGCCCCGGCGCGCGCGCTGCCCGCGCCCCTGCGCGCCCCTCCGCGCGCCGCCCGCCTACCCTTTGGCGTGCTCGGCCTCCTCCTCATTGTCCCCGTCTATGCCGCACGTGTCCTGGTCGTCCAGCTCCAGGCTCTGCTGGCTGGCCGCAGACTCGCTATCCTCCGCCATCGCGGCGGCGCGGGCTGGGGAGGCGGCGCTCCGGGCCGCGGGCGTGGGGGGCCGGCGGCGAAGGCGGCGCGAGCAGCTCCCCCTAGTGCCGCCAGCGGTCTCAGCCCGGAGCCCCGGCCCGCGCGGCCCGCCCCGCCCCGCCCCGCCCCGCCCCGCCCCGCCGCGGCCCGCCCACCGCGGCTGGGAGGGCTGAGGAGAGCGAGAGGGGTCCGCGCGCCTCCCCTCGCCTGGGTTCGGGGAGGGGCGTTGGGGGGTCGCGGGCCTGCGCCCCGCGCACCCCGCGAGCCTGAAAAGCTCCAAGCCTGAGACCTCCTCGGCTCAGGGCTCGAATCTGAACGCTGCAACGTGCGCACTCCAAATCCTGTGAGCCTTCATTTTTGGAACATAGGCCACTACATTTTACATCTTTACATGTAAACCCTACGCAGGGATTTGTTTTTAGTCAGGAGTAGGGATGCCAAGGCCACAGATTTGCAGAAGACACCCCCCCCCCACACACACACACATACACACACATACTTTTAAAAATTCCATTTCATATATCTGCATCTCTCTGTCCAACACAATATAAAATCAAAGCCAAAGTCAAAACAGAGTGCTTCCAGCTTTCCCACCTCGCCATTCCGACAGCCCTAGAACTCTTGACAGAAAATTCTGGAGTTGCCCTTGTTTTCCTTAGAAAACACAAGAATTGCCTCAGAACACAACAGCCATCTTGGAAGCAAGGGACACTGTCAGGTTAGCCAGTCTGGCTTTCCCAAGTGACTGACTGTCTTGACCTAGGCCATCCAAGCAAAGGTGGGTGGCCTTTGGGCTGAACCTGGCCTCCCTTATCTCTGCTGAAAAGAGGAAGGAAGGAAGCACAGCATAGGTGGTCAAATAAAAAACAGTCTGAAGTTCAGACTCCTGTTTGCTGTCGTGGTCTGTACACAGCAGTCCGTTTTTTTGCTCTCCTGTAATGAGTAGTGTTCAAAAGTCCCGCCAGGCCACAGACAGCCTTAAAAGGTGCTTTTGCAAAGGCAGTGGGAAGATAGCTATCAGAAAAGCTCAGTGAGAAAAAAGAGACTTCAAAAAGCCACCTGAAAATTTTGGTGAGGCTTCTTTTTCTGCAGAAGTTACTGTATGGGGAATATAAAAATAAAATTTATTAATTAAAAAAAAAAAAGAAGTCACAAAAACAACAACAAAAAAAGAAGTTACTGTGGGCTTTTTGTGGCCCTTTTCCCCGTAAAGAAGACTCTGCCCTTGAAATGCAATGAGATAAAAGTATCTCATTGCATGCAGTATGTTTTCAAAGTCCATCAGCCTTTTAGTGATCAGCTGATGTTGGTCAGCTAAGCTTCTGTAAGATGTCCAAAATGGGGCCAAAACACCAATACTATCTTCCCCAACTGCAGCTATTGCTGAGATTGAAAGTCTCCAGAAGCCTCCAAATTCGAATTTTAGGATAAAGGTAAATCTAGATCAGTGAGTTTTCTGTGGCTTATCCCTATAAGAAGAAATGTCTCATCCCTATGAAGAATTAGGTAACAGTAAGCCCAGTGGGGTAGCCAGCAGGATCCTGGCCAGCAGCACGCCTACCAAATCACATACTGTAACCTATCAGAAGGGCACTCTGAAAGATTTTAAAAATATGAAGCAAAGGAAACTCAGCAGACATATATTATTTGAATTTTCCAGAAGCTTTGACTAAGAGTCACTCAAAAAAGAATAAGAAAACAAATAATGCTGGAGAAATAAAATGAGGTCATCAAAAACCAGTTAAACTCTAGAAAACAATGACAACCAGGAACATCTGTTCCACAGGATGGAAGAAGTTGGCCCAGATGTCTGTTCAGTACCGAATGAGGTATTGTATAACACAAATGTTTATCATCATTAATTGTTTGAAGGAGAAAAAAATTTGTAGATGACCTTGAAGGTGCCTAAATCCTATTGTCATGTACAGAAAAATCAGTTTCTACAAATTTTTTGCTTTCTCTGGTTAATCCCAGAGTTTGAGGAATTGGAACCAAGTGGTATTTTCTGGAATCTAGCATTCAAGATTTATCTGTGGGAAGAGGATACCGTAAAGTAGCTATCAGTGTGTTAAAAGAGGCACTTGAGAATTTCCTATCCTGCTTGTCTCATCTCCTATTACGTTACGTAGGCCATAGATGTATAATTGGTCTTCTTTTATTTAAATGTTTATAACTTTTTCTTTGAAAAAAATTGTGATAACTTAATATAGTATATTCACATGTTGATTCTCAATGATGCACCCCAGAAACGTATATAGTGCTCTAATGCAGTATTTCTTCAATATAAAAAAAGAAAAGAGGGAAAAATTGTGGTAAGATGTGTTACCATCTTAACATGTCTAAGTATACAGTTCAATAGTGTTAAGTATATTAATATTTTAGGCAAGCAATTCCCAAAGCTTTTTCATCTTGCATAACTGAAATTATATCCTTTAAATGAGTCCCCATTCCCCATCCCTACAGTCCCTGGCAACCATTATTTTACTTTATCTAGCTATGAACTGATTACGTACCTCATATAAATGGAACCATTTGGCTTTGTGATTCACTTATGGATATAATCAAGAATAGATGTATAATCCTTTTTTTCTGCTTATACAGTACATTTTTAGACCAAAGCAATAAGAAATTTAAAACTACATGTAATAAGGGATAGACTAAAGGTATTTTCTGTAAGCCATTAGCAAATATGTAGTGAAAAACTTGAAGGTACTTAATTACAATGAAAAAGTCTTACTTGAGTCAGTCTGTCAGTGGAAGAGTATTATGCATTATGTGAAGTGCTACAGAGTACTTGACCTTGGGACATATTTGAATATTTCTTCTTATTTTCATCTATGAATACTATAATTTGAAGAGGAAGTGGGGATGGGGAAGTGGACAAAATTACAGAAAGAAGCAATGATAGGAATTTGACAAAAAGGCAACAGAACTCCAAAGGAAATGTCAAACAAGCTCCTGTTATACCAGAAATATGAAGGTGCATTCTGAAAGGATGCTACATGAAGGACCCGACCTACTGTTCTCTAGTTTTTCAGAAATTAGTAAATTATTGATCCAGCCAAAGAGAGATTTGATGCATAGGAAGATAGATCTGAGAAATAACCTAGAATGCTTTTAGAGAAATAAAATTAAAAAGAGACATAGGTGATGGAATGAAAAGTTTCAACATTCATCCAATAGGAGTCCCAAAAAGAATGAATGAGTTCCAGGAGGAAAAAATGGGGCAGAAGACAATAGCTGAGGAAATAATAAAAGTGACTAAGAATACCTGCAAGCTGGCCAGTTTTTTCTTAGTTCATCTCTTTCTTCATGAACCCTATCACATGTCTCTAACCACAGACATGTGGGAGAGTCCAGCTGAGATTAGCATAACTTCCCAGCTGACCCAGAGACATCTGAGATAGATCATCTGATGATGTAGTCGCTGTTATAAGTCATTGATTTGTAGAATATTTTACTATGCAACAACAACTAGCTTGCAGACTGCAGAAAAGCAAAGCTAAGTAGAAAAATTTCATTTGTTATCATCAATTGTGATTACTGTCTGTGTTCCTGGGTATGTCTGAAAAAGACTCCTGCCAAATGAACAGTGTGCCCTTTGCATCCTATCCTCATAAAAACACTGCCCATTACTTTTTCACTGTACTATTCATGATAGATGGCCCATTTTTCACTCATATTGGACTTGATTTTTTTTTAAGTGATACCATTTCTAATTGTTGAGGAACTTAGGACTATGCTGGACCTTTTGAAATTGTACAGGTGAGAAGCACTTCTGATGGTCATGGTCACTAAGCATGCTTTTTCACCTCCTGCTGCTTATTATTTTGCTGAAAGGTTTTCATACTTGTTGAAACCAGCAAGGAGTTGCCACAGTGAATATTGCAGACTTTTTGCATCATGGAATTTCACTACTGTGGAGCGTGTCTTGGACAAGGTGGGACTTGAGGATGATGCCAGGCAAAATGCCAGGGGATTAAAAGATGATTCCATGGCATGCCTTGGAAGCATGCATTTATTTAGGAGCTAGAAGAGGCCCTAATTCTGTAAACACTGCTTGCCAAACTCCTTAAATATATCCAGGCTTTGTCCATCAAAGCCTTGCAGGCTAGAGCTTTGCCAGAGTTCATTATTTCTTTTATTAATACAGACAATATCTTCCAGAAACATACTGTCTCATCAGCAAGTTTTTCTTCAGAAGAAATACTACAGGAGGCAGAAGGATCTATTCCTGCCCTAGGTTTAGGGCTGCCTGGCCTTCTCAGGAAGAAAGCATGGAGGAGGAAGGATAAGTAAAGAAGTGAGAAGAGTAGGTAAGGGATAGGAAGGAGAGAGAGGGAGACCAGGAAAGGGAGGAGAAAATAAAGCAGGGTGGTGGGATGGGGGCCAAGCAAGAGCAGTGAAGGGAATCAGTGGAATGCAACCCCGAGGCCACAGCCCTGTTCCCGTCTCTCTTCTCTTATGCCTTTTGATCTTTTCCACAGCACTGCTGGAATGACCCTTCAGTGGCAATCAATTAGTCTCCTGATTTAGAAAGCCTGTGGCTCCCAATTGCCTTCTACACAATCAGAGCCCATTAGGTCTGCATTCCAGGCCTCTCACCAGCTGGCCTCACCCACCTCTGGTCTCCACCTCCCAGGGTCTCCCAGTGATCAGCACACTCTTGGCTCTTGCCGCTGCAAGCCCCTCTGCAACCTCTAGATACATCAGGTCCTTTCTCAGCTTTTCACTTGTTGTTCCTCCTCTTTCTCTCATCTGTCATCATGACACAGCCCAAATGTCGCCTTCCCTGTAAAGCTTCCCACACAAGCAGATAGTTGTTCAGTTGTTTGTGTTCCCGAGTCCTCTGCTTGTGCCTGTTATCATGCAGTAGTGAGTCTTTTCTGTTCCGCCGTCATCCCAGCACACTCTGCCAGCCCCTGGAGAGTCCTCCCCTGGCCGTGTCTGTGGCCGCATCACCCAGAGGTGCCAGTCCACCTCGTTTTGCCTTTGAGTAAGCCCTACGCCTTTTAACAGTCTGTTCACAGAGGCAGTCAGGCAAAATTTCCCCTTACTGTGGATTTTCATAAAAACTTAACATACAGTGATAGGAAGCAGTTTAGTAGTTTTAGGGTACAGGTTAACTTGTTTCTTCTAAAAATGAGGATTTCATGCTCAGCGAAATAAGCCAGAAAGAAAAGGAAAAATACCGGATGGTCTCACTTATAGCAGGAATCTAGAAAACTTAAACAAGGGAACAGGAAAAAGAATAACTATAAGAAAGAAAATATCAAAATTGACAAACAACTATGAACCTATGGGGGGTGGGGGCGGGGAAAGGAGGGATTGGGGTCAAAATAAGGGGGTTGCAATTGTATGGGGAATATAAAAATAAAATTTAAATAAATAAATAAAAATGAGGATTTCTTCTAGAAATTATATGTGAGCACTTGATTTCCTTTCCCAATCTTTCAAAATTAAAATATGTGACAGATAATGAAAGGGTGGTCCGCTCTGTAAAAAGTGAAAGACTTCATTCTTGTTGCTAGGGCCTTTCATCTTTATATGGGCTAATACCACCTCCTCTGAAGCAGACTCAGGGATCAGGTTTATTGTTCCCTCGGGAAAACACAGAGCTGCAAGCCAATTGAGTTGCTAAGAACACCTGGATTGTCAGCTGTCCCCAGAGGATGGTCTTAAAGGTGAAGGACTCCATGAAATGCAGGGAGGGGAGACAAGTGTCTCTAAGAGTTGCGCTAACTTCAGTGAAAATGAAAATGGTAAAGGATTTTTAAAGGCACAACTTCTACAGTGGTGCCCCCGAGAAGGCTCCCACAGGCTGGGGGGAGCCAGTGCCGGAGCAGCTTTCCTGCTCTGAGTCAGTGATGTCACCTTGGCAACTTGGTGTTGGCCAGAGTGGGAGTATTTACATCCCAGAGACAACAGATGCTACAAATCAGGGTATTTTTCTGTGTAAAGAGCCGGTTGTTAAGCATTTAACAGTACACCACTGCAACTGCATGTGTTAAAAATCAGTTGATCCATTGATTAATAGATGGATAGATTTGTGATAAAGCACATATAGCAAAACCATTACTTGAATCTAAAAGGCAGATCTTTGAATGTTCACTGTACAACTATTTAAAATTTTATGTTTGAAGTTTTTCCTGATGTTAGGGGGAAATCCTAAAAACATGAAAATCAGTGAATCAAACCTTAAAACTCTCTACGGAATAAATACACTCCTTTATCTGAACATGAACAATTAAAGCTTAGAAATGCCCAGTGTTGCCAAAGTTCAAATCGGGACTTCATAGGGTTGGGCTTCCTCAAACGCAAATTCATCTAATCTGCTCTCAAACTAGACACTGGCACCATCTCTTGCAGTAAACAGCCTTGGGCATCTCAGAACAGCCAAGAGGCCCCACAAAATCTGAGTTATTTGCCAAAGTTAGCACAGTCCTAATTAAAAGGTAAGCAAAACAAAAAGCAAGGTGACTTTTATATTAAGATTTTTTCATTTGCAACAATAGTAACTACTGTTTATTGAAAGTCCCCAGGCTGTGGCAGTTATATACATATTACTTTTAATTCACACGATAGCCTGAAAAGTATACTTTACACTTTCCCAATTTTCAGTGAGCAAACAGAGAGCAAGAGAGATTAAATAATTTACCCAAACTCACTCAGCAAATCCAAGCTTCTCCATCTCTAGAGATTACCATCTTCTTATTCTGCTCAGTCCTTTAGGAGTCTTGCAAAAATGTTCAATGTTATTAATCAGAACTTTTCATCAGTAAGATTACTATATTGTATTGTATATATTATTACTACATTAAAATAATTATACATATTGCACCATATAATGAAACAATGATTTTGTTAGTTTTTATTCATAATTATTGTACTAATACTAAAATTATGCATATATTATTTTAATATATAATGCATGTACTATACTATGTACCATTTTCCAAAACACTCTCCCTCTTTTTATTTTATTTTTATAGCTCCTCAGTTATGTTGCTAATACAGCTATTAACATTTCCCCTAACAATTTCACAAATCATCATGTTGCACTGGAGAAATATCTAACCGGTGCTGGCAAGAATGTAGGCAAATAGATGATCTGCACTTCTGGTGTAAACTTTTTGGGAAATAATTTCAAAATATAAGTATAAAATATCATCCTGGAAATTTACCCTTCGGGCATATTTTCAAAAGTGTACAAGAATAAGCTCTGCGACATTATTTGAGAGACAGGAAGTTAAAGGGTTATCTCATGTTATCTCAGCCCCAAGGCTGAGATAATAAGAGATGCCACCCCCTCATGTTTGGAGGCCCCATTAAGAGGTGGCAGGAAAGATTCAGCGGCTAATATTGTCCTATTTCCTCCCTTTTGTAGGAAAAGAAGTGAGGGAGTTAAAAAGAGCACAGCACAGTTCAAGGCGAGAACTGACACTTTCCTCTGAACTTGCTGAAATGCAGAAATTCACAGACCCACTCTTGTACTCCTAGGCAGTAAGTATTTGGGAGTGAAGCCATTACAGTAGGCTCCGGGAAAAAGAAAAACTAGAGAATGGAAGCGTTGCTCTTCCTCTCTTCCTTGGTTGATAATCCATTTTCAAAAATTAAATAATAAATGCAGTGAGGTATGCTGACTTGGCATACATGTCTGTGGATGATACATATACTGTGGGGGCAGCTGGGGTAAATGGAAAAAATGTTAGGCTGCATGGCAGAAGATCAAGGTACAGTCAAACCCCTAAGAGCTGTGTGCCCTTTGCAAGTCTCTTTACCCTGTAGAGTGTCTGCTGTCTTTGCTCGATGATGGGACAATATTATCTACTCTACGGAGAATGAAAAGTTGTCTGGCTTGTACAAGAAGTGGTGCAAGAGAAAGAACTTTGGAGATTTTCAAGCACCACATAGATGTATAGAATTGCTACAGAGTTGGGTTAGCTAGAGCATGGCAGAGTTTACATTCCAGGGAAAAGACCTTCATTTTATCATGGTCTATTGACTTTTCAACCTTGTTGAAGACAGAGATTCAAATGGTCTTGTTTAGTGGGGCAGATATGACCTCACAGCATTATTGCTGCTAAGTTCCCTGATGGGGGGATGGAGGAGTGGGTTTCGAGATAAATCATAAATCAATGGAATTCTTGGATCTTGGAGTTGGAGGTAAAAGAAGACCAAATATCTTTTGCATAACTGGCAGGGAAAGGATCATGAGTGGAACTGAGAGGTGATATAATTAGGATAATTTGATAAAGTATCTCAAAATCAAATGTGAATAAATTGAATCCACTGCAGAGGCATCACCTGATTATGCTGTCAAAGATGCAGGTGGAAGAAATGGATTTAACTGCAGTGTTTTGAATCTCTTGTAAGGAAGGGTCTGGAGGCAAAACTACAAGCGAGTTTGATTTATTTCAGATGAGAAATGACCTCAGACTGTTCTGGAGACTCAACAGGAGAGGGGAAAAGTCAAACCAAACAACAAAATTAAAAAAAAAAAAAAACAACAAAAAAAAACAGCAAAAATCCCCCAACACCAACAATGAGTCAGTTGCAGGAAGGAATGGAAGATTATTCAGAGGTTCCATGCCTGAGGGAGAGTAACAATGGGTAATCAGATGATCTAAGGGAAATGTGTTAGATGCTTAAATGTAGTTACTGAGCTTTCTTATAAATACAATGCAGCATGATTGCATTTTAAATTAATTCCTAGCTTGCCAGCCTTTGAATTTTTAATGTTTTTACTTTTACTTTGCATGTCAAATTGATTTTTTTTAAAACAAATATCCAACAAAATTCGAGAAGATAGCATTCTAGGTAAGCACTGGGGTGTTTGGCTAGCAAGTATTTACTGTACATTTTCCTCTGATATGGAAGATGAAATGTTCATTTGCCTATGTCAGGTATTAAAACAGATTTCTTATATATTATTTCATATAAATCCTTTTTTAAAAAAGATTTTATTTATTTATACAAGAACTGGGGTACAGGTCAGAGGCGCAGGAGGGTGAGAGAATTCACCAGAGACAGAGCGGGGAGCAGAACAGGCAGACGGACTGAAGACACTGCTGAGGGGAGCAGTGGGCCAGGCAGGAGAGGTCTGCTGTGCCATGTGGGTATCTCCCTGGCTGGCCGGGAATTGAACCCGTGCTGCAGAGGCTGCAGACAGCTTCACAGCGCGGCGCTCAACCCGCTGTGCCATGGGGGAGGCCCATTTCATATAAATCTTGACAACAGCTCTGTGATGTAGGCATTATTCTCATTCCATTTAGGAATCTGAGTCTCCAAGATGTTAAGTAACTTGTCCAAAATAGTGTCTTGGCAAATTCTTACAACCCTTTCAGGGGAGTTGCAGTTAGTTACCTGTTTCCTGTTAGAGCAGACACTTGCCTGAAATAAGCCACCTTCCTCCCACCAGAATCCGCTTGTTGACATTGGGAAAGCCAGCTAGTCACTGCTGTTAAAGGTGGCACCAAGACACTGTGATGTCACTGGGGCATAAAGATGCCTCCTGGGGCCAACGGATGGATCTATAAACCTTGGACTATGGCAGCCACTGTGAGCCACTTGGCTGGTTAGGAAAAATGTGAAGCACCTTGTCCTCTGTGAGGTGGTCTGCCACCCCTTCAAGTCAAGGACAACTTGTCTGCAGGCTTCTTGCTGGGGAGAAAAACACACTTCTAGTGTTTAGTTCCTTGGGGTTGGTTATGCTCTACCTACTCAGAGCATTCCACCTACTCAGGCAGGACAGACTTGCCTCCATCTGCCCGAATTCTCACCACCATTTAGTGGACCTCATAGGTTGCTATCAGGGAAACCAGGGCAGCCAGCCTGGAGGTGGCAGGACCGTCAAAGCCACCTTGCATGAAAATATCCCCCAAAGAGGGTTTGAATATTAGATTCCCTCTTTTAGGAATTTGGAGACACAGGGAGATGAAGTTTCATTTAGAAGAGCAAGGAGAAAAACAATTTAAAAACCAGCAAAAGGGAGCTAGGAGCAAAGCTGAGTCATATCAAGGCAAAGCAGCACACTGCTGGGGGTGTCTGACCATAAATTCCCATTGGGAAGACAGGATGAGCAGAGGGAAGAGGTCAGGTGGGGGCCAATTTTCTGTGCTCATCCCATGAGCCTGGGAAAGAACCTTGTTCTGTAGAGTAGGACTGAGTCTTCCTTCAGCTGAATTCTGCTGTTTAATGATCCTTTTTCTCAATTTCATTTTCAGTTTCTGGGGAGAATTGGCTGAGGGGGGAGGAGACTAAGTGAGCGCATGCTGAGAGTATACTATTCAGATATTTTAGCTCTGTTTATTTTGTAAACATTGAAGAGTGGTTTCAGGTGCTCCCTGAAGTCTTTGGATTCTAGAAAAATCTGGAGACCTGATGGTCCTCCAGGCCAGGGGCTTAGGGAATGCTCCACTATCTGAACAAGGCTATTTCTTTGCCAAAACCTCCAAACAGAACAGTATATTCTTAAGTACTTCAGACTTGCATGCCATTTGTAACCTCAGTGCCTACCTTGACCTTCATACCAGGATTTCAGATCCAGAGTAACCAACCATTCCTCAGCTCTCTCCAAGAGGTCTGGCAGGAAGGCCGCTGCTGGGATTTTTGCTGGCTTCTTTGTCACAAGTAACTGTGTGGAACCCCTACCAACCTGATATAAGCCGAGACACGTCCATCCTGCAGGCAAAACAACGCTCCTAACACACTCAGCCTGGGTATTTAGTCTCCTGGATGACCATGGACTGGGTTGCTTAATCAACTGAAATGATTTTCTCACAGTTCGGGAGACTGCAGTGCAAGATCAAGGAACCATCAGGGTTGGATTTTGGTGAGAGCTTTTTTCCTGGCTTGTAGATGGTTATTTTCTCACGTGATGTCATGTGGCCTTCTCCGTGTGTGTGTGTGTGTGTGTGTGTGTGCATGTGTTAGAGAATGAGGAAGATAGAGAGGAGCACATGTGGTCTGCTGTACTTATAAGAACACTATCCTATTGGACTAGGGCTCACTCTTATGGTGTCATTTAACTTTAATTTCTTCCCTGGAGCTCCTATCCACAAATATAGCAGTATTGGAGGGTGGGGCACAATTTAGTCCATAGTACCCTGATGGTGGCAGTTGTGCCCGATTCAGTTTTTAACCCCTTTCAGAACACAGCGCTAATGTGCCACACTGTCAATAAATACTAGTTCAGGGTCATCATGAATAAATGCAAGAGCTGAGAGTTTAACGCCACCAAATCAGGTGCCAGGCATCATAGCTAGACACCTGTGGGGACTTAACGGAAGACTGAGACATGATTTGTCCTCTAGGAGCTTAATCGTGTGATGGTGGCATCCATAGAATTGAAACCAGTTTATTATAAATCATCATGACATGGTGAATGGGCTGTTTGGGAAGTATGAAAGAGAGCGGGGCGGGGGGGGGGGTGGAACGAGACTTGAGCTTGCCCTAAGCAGTGGGTTTGCTTTGGGACCATGGTGGGAATAGAGAGGGGCCAAGGGAAGGGCAGGCCAGCCAGAAAATCTTGAGATCTGAGAGATCCGAATTCCAGCATGGCAGGCAGGATGCAGTGAGGAGACCAAAGTGCCAGAACAAGAGTGCAGCGTGGGAGAGATAGGACAAAGATCACGAGAGGTCTGGAAGATTCGGAATGAGAGGATATCTTCAAGTCTAAAGTAACCTTTCTAATCAGAACAATAGTCTGACATTTCACCAACTATTTAAGAGTTACTAGAAAATGTAATCCTTTCCTCAGTGAATTATTTCATGGCTATGAAAATTATTAGTGAACAGTTCAGGAAAGATTGTTCTCATATGGAATATTGAGGTGGTTGTATGGAAGGGAAGAGGCTACCATTTTATTTGATTAAAATATAAAGACAATATTTTTATTTGCATAACAAAGACTCTAAGAAATGACATAAAATTTATTTTATTTTATTTTTTATAGAGGCATGTTTTATTTATTTATTTATTTGTTTGTTTTGTTTATACAAGCACTGGGTACAGTCAGAAGCGTGGGAGGGTGAGAGAATTCACCAGAGCCAGAGCGGGGAGCAGAGCAGGCAGAAGGACAGAAGTACACTGCTGAGGGGAGCAGCGGGCGGCAGGAGAGGTCTGCGCGCCATGTGGGACCCTCCTCCGGTGGCCGGGGAGCAGCTGGGGATAGAACCGGCGCCTCAGAGGCCGCGGGCATCTTCGCAACCCAGCGCTCAACCGCTGCGCCACCGGGGAGGCCCAAATTTATTTTAAATTTACTTTCTTATTAACCTCCCCCTCCCCTGCTGTAAGCCTCAGATCTTTGGTCTGCCTGAAAGTGTTGTGCTTTTCCTGATACTCTGTTTGGTTTCCCTATATTCTTCCTCTAAGTGAAACCATGTAATATTTCTCTTTTCCCTTCTGACTTATTTCACTGAGCATGATCCCTTCCAGCTCTATCCATGTTGCTGCAAAAGGCATGAGTTTATCTTTTTTGATCTCTGAGAAAAAAAGTGCTAATATTTTAATGTAGAAATGCATCCAATGTTCATAATGAACTTTTATATGAATTCTTTATACCGTTAAATCTATCTTTTCATATTTTGTTTTCAGTCACTATGATGGACTGCATAACACCTACCATCACGCTTTATGCTTTAACTTGCACTTAATTTTTCTAAATGTATTTGTTGTATAGGACAAGTGAACTCATCGAAGAATCTTTTTCAGAGCTCAAGTCTGACTCCAAATTTTCATACATATACTTTAGGAGAAAATTCCAAGAAGACTTTATTATTTATTTATTTTTTTTAAAGATTTATTTATGCATACAAGAGCTGGGGTGCAGGCCAGAGGTGTGGGGAGGGGAGAGGATTCACCAGAGACAGAGTGGGGAGCAGAACTGGTGGATTGACTGAAATACACTGCTGACGGGAGCAGCGGGAGAGTCAGGAGAGGTCTGCTGCGCCATTGTGGGTAGCTCCCTGGCTGGGGATAGCTTCATAGTGCTGTGCTTAACCCCTTGCACCACCAGGGAGGCCTCGAATACTATATTTTTTTTAAAACAGAATACTTGCAAGACTACGTGTTCAACTACATGCAACTCCTTAGCAAAGCTACAGAAAATCACACCAGCGTGGGAAGCAATTCAGATGGTGTGATACAACAAACACTCTCTAAATGTTAAGAAATTCAAACTCTGAAGGCCACTACTCTCCCTCCTCCACTATCTCTAATGTGTTATCGTAACTGGGCTCACCCAAGGAGACATCCATGTTTGAAAATTATTGCAGATGTGAGTCTCTGGCATCAAGGTCAATTCTGTGTCCTCCCAAAGCACCGCAGGTAGCTCAGCAACAGCAGGTGCGGATCATGTGGAGACATGTGAGACAGCCTCTTCCAGAGAAGGACTCCATGTAAGCTGTGGAAGGTAGTGGGATGAGACCCTGAGGTCTTGGTCAAAAGGGGTCAGGAGCCAGGGAATCTAGAATTATATTGTTACTACAATTCCTATATGCTCACACAGCTTCAAGGTCCGAGAGCCTTTTTTTTTTTTTTAATGCATAGTTTTTTTAAAAACAGCTTTAGTAGGTATTACTTACATTTAAAAAAAAGACTCAGATTTAAAGTGCACAATAACAAAAAAGAAAATTATTACAGAGGTATTTAGTATCCTAAAGTCAAATTTAAGTCAACCAGAAGTGTGGACTCCTGAAAAGCTCCTGAGACAGCATCTAAGGAAGCGCCTTCTTGTGCGGGGAGGTGTATGTGACTCTTTTAATGGTATGACATTAAGAGAAGTTGACTTTTTAACTTTCGCCTCGCTTTAACATGATGCTTCTTGATGATGTCACACAACTTTCCATATTTAGATGATCATCTGGCTGGTCCATTCATTCTTCTATTTATTCATACAACCTTCCAGTGCATTCCGTCACCCAACTTTGGGCATATTTGGGGCACAGAAGAAAAGTTACCCAGACTAGAGGAGTCAAGCTAAAATTGCCCCTCAGGATTAAGTTTAACAGTCAATTTTGGGGCCTCCCCGGTGGCGCAGCGGTTGAGCGCTGGGTTGCGAAGATGCCCGCAGCCTCTGCAGCGCCGGTTCGTTCCCCGGCTGCTCCCCGGCCACCAGAGGAGGGTCCCACATGTCGCACAGACCTCTCCTGCCGCCCGCTGCTCCCCTCAGCAGTGTACTTCGGTCCTTCTGCCTACTCTGCTCCCCGCTCTGGCTCTGGTGAATTCTCTCACCCTCCCACGCTTCTGACTGTGCCCAGTGCTTGTAGGTATGTATGTATCAATCAATCAATCAATCAATCAATCAATCAATCTTTTAAAAAAAAAACAGTCAATTTTGGATCAAATCTTCCAAACATCCCATTATTTTCCACGAACCCCTTTCTTGTCCTCACTCTTCCTCATTTAAATCAGCAGTTTCCTGGCCAGTCTCTGCCCTTAGCCTCATCTTTCTTTCTTTTTCTTCTGTTGGATAACTAAGAAGAAATGATAACAGGTATCATTCTACTTTTTAGAGATTTTTCAGGAAGCAGACATCCCCTGTGGGCAAACTCAGCGTAACAGAAAGTAAAGGTCAGGTGGACTGTGGTGAAGCTCAGGCTTTGGCTGGGCTCTCTCTGGACTCTTCTATTGTGGCCTAGAGCCTTTGATGACTCCAGCTCTTAGCAGAGGAAGAACAGAAAGTGCAAGTCCTCCTGCTTTCTGCCCAGGCTGGCCTGACAAAGGGCCAAAGAGTGTGTTTGAGTTACAAGGAGGCTGAATTTCCAGTTCCCCTTCAAACTTCTGGTTGAGCCACTCACTCAAATGAATGAGTGTGAGGATGCTGAGTGGCTGAGGATACACTAAAATGCTGGCTTCCATTTCCCAGCTGCTTCCTGCCCTGTATTCACAGTTACCTAGCTCTGAATGGACACCTTGAATGGGAATTGGTAAGTCAGGTTCTTTTAAATGCTGGCTCTGAACTGCTTGCTTATTTACCCTTGTCTGATACCTTGCATCTGGCTTTCATCCTGGATTTTGGAACCTGATACAGTTTCCTTCTGTTCTTCTAGCCCAGGTTTATTCTCCCAGTTGCTCAACCTTGGTTTCTGGCAGGAAGGGGCTGGGAAACATTACTAGGTCCTTGGGGACATAAGTGGGTCTTTGGCTCTCTGTGCTGGCTGTTGAATGTGTGCAAGCAGATACAATTTGGTTTTTAGGCCTCAGTCTTCGCAGTTTCCTCCTGGCACATCAGCCCAGAGATGGTAGTACTTGGTCACAGGGTGTGCACGGTCTCAATACTTTGAGTGGGTATTGAAGACCAGCATTAGCAGCAGACATCTTGGTGGCATCAGCTGTAAAAGCATCTTCTGTCTCCAGCATGGGTCCGATCTGTCCCTTTCTCTGAGCCTTTTTATGACCCACTGTTGCTGAGTCCTGGATCTGGGCTCGTCCCCCACCCCGTCAGGCTGAAGGCATAGCAGACGTGGAATTGGAGACTGTTTCAGCAGCTCCAGGAGTTGGTTACTTCAGAGCAGGCCTCGCTGCTCCTGGTGCCCTGAGGGCATTCTCTTTTCTTCTATTCTCTGGACAGGAAGAGTCAGCATTTCGGATTCTCCCAGACAAGTCTTCCCCTAGGGAGTCAGCCTGCCTCCAGAAGAGGTTCTGCAGCTTAAATGATTACTTCCAAGAACTAGGAAGGTCTAGCTGCACCTCTACCTGTAGTCACTGGTAGTAGTTAGGACACTGAAATGGCAGCTTCTGCCTTTATAAACATGTGGGGATAATGCCTCTCCCTCTGCTGATTACCATGGAAGGGGTGTCAGAACCTCACTGTCAGCACCAGCACCCATGAGCTCTCAATTCCTACATTTTATTTTCAGTTCCCTTCTCTTTCATAAAGTAGAGAGTGTCCTTCATGTCTGTCTTAAGGAAATCCTTTGTGCTGTGGAAGATTAGAGTTGAGGAAAGGTTTAAGTTCACAAAAATTTTGTGAATTACCTGCTATACTGATAGCTCAAATCACACCTCACTCCCTTTTTAAATAATGGCGGCACTGCGAGCTATCACAGAGCATGGCTGCGCACCCCTGTTGTGGCATTTTCAGAGCTGCAAGATATTAGGGGTAATATCTGGGGTTTCACATGAGCACTTTACATATTTTCAATTTCAGTTCTATCTCCTATACCAAGAATCAAATATGGTGTTCTTTAACACCAGGCTTTAGAAAAATATAAAAAAAACCTATTTATGAGGATGTGAACAAAAGGGAAAGATGTAAATTGCATCTGCCCAGTTCTAATTTCACTACTCTAGTCCTCTGGTAGAAGGTTCTCAAAGGCTGGGCATTTGTCTTCACCAGAGATTTGGTAGGAGAAGCATGAGATAACATTATCACTTTCTAATTTTTTAAAAGTATTGTTTATTCTTTTAGGGGTGTGTGTTCCTACCTCTATCAATGACACTCTTTTTTTTTTTTTTTTAAATAGAGGCATGTTTTTATTTATTTATTTATTTGTTTGTTTGTTTGATGGTTTGTTTATACATGCACTGGGTACAGTCAGAAGCACGGGAGGGTGAGAGAATTCACCAGAGCCAGAGCAGGGAACAGAGCAGGCAGAAGGACCGAAGTACACTGCTGAGGGGAGCAGCGGGCGGCAGAAGAGGTCTGCGCGCCATGTGGGACCCTCCTCCGGGGGCCGGGGAGCAGCCGGGGATCGAACCGGAGCTGCAGAGGCCGCGGGCAGCTTCGAAACCCAGCGCTCAACCGCTGCACCACCAGGGAGGTCCTATCAATGACACTCTTAAGCCATGTCTTGGCTAGCTCTGGGCTTCCACTCTCAGCTGCTTTTTTGTTCTTAAGGAAGGTTGGAGGGGCCAAGTTGGCGCTCAAGATAACAACCGAATAAGCAATTCCTTTGTGGGGCTGAATCATCTAATAGAGCTCTCCCCCAAGTCCTTCAGAGAAGGCTACTGGTCCTTCCCAAAGGCTGTTACAGTGAATGGAATAACTTTTATTGCCCTGTTTATTTTTACCTAGGGGTACAATATTTATTGACACCAGATGTCAATACACTTCTCTGTATATCTGTGCCTACCAGCTCATCCCATGAATGGCTTAAAACATTTCTCTCTGAAGCTTAAACATCGACATGGCCATAACAACTTACATTAGAAAAAGCCCCAACAGGAATATTGTCTTGCCTTTCACAGTTCTAACAAAATGAGAGAATCATAAACGGAACTTAAAAAAAGATCTATTGTGTTTAATGCTCCCACTGCTTGTATGAATGAGGACAGAAGCCTGTTGTGTTTCAGTATTCTCAGGACTATGCTAATTGGATAGTTGGTACTTGAGAAAAACAACTAAGTAACAGCTAAATATCCCCTATTGCATGAACTAAAACCACATATGCATTATGAGAACTCATCTATTATTCCAGCCCTTAGAGTTTCTATGCAAGAGGACTCATTAGCAAAACTGGAAAGAAAGATGAACCAAAGCTTACTGTTCCATAGAAAATTACTATGTAACAGAATTTGGTCACCTTCTCCAATAAAGAAGGGAAGAGTGAATATTTAATGCAAATTCAAAATAAAAATGGCAAAGTATAATTTATGCATAGATATTTTCAGCCATCGCTCCCCCAAATATCTTCGGTGCTGAATGCTTTGGGTAGATAATGCTGGGGAATCCATATGTAGGGCAAATAGCATGGGAAAAATTCACCAGTTTCATCAAGTTCCTAATGTATTGCCTTTGAAGTTCCTCAAATAATTCTAGACTATCCATTTTTAAAGGGCTGCTTGGCCACTACTGTCTTTCACAGCTCTATGTCCCCTTCCTACGGACAGTGAGAACAATCTCAGTCTAACTTAGACTAAATCTGCAAATGAGGAGATTGCATCCTCGCTCTGTGGTGTTGAACTATGAGAGTAGGATCCTCTCTTTGTGTCTATTTTTCTCCTGTTCCTCTGAGATACAGTTTTAAGGGATGTTGCTGAGATTAATTTTAAAATTAACTAAAAAATTAATCCATGAAGTGGCTCAACTTTAGCAATTCCTGCTCTCCCTAGTCCTGCAGAGCCAATGTAGATCTCATTCTGCTGCGTGGAAGATGCTGAATGAATGTAGAAACTGCGCTTCTATTTTCCTCCAGCTGTGAGCCCCAAAACCATGCAGTGGAACATCATCCCCATCTGTTTTAGTGGTTCTTCCGTCATCCTCTGCACCTTCCTACTCAAGTCTCCTTCTGATACTAAAAAAAAAAAAAAAATTTTTTATAATTAAAATATATCTTCATTTACTTTTGGTTTACAATGTTGTTTGTGTTTTAGAGGTATAGGATCTCCCACTTTAGGTGTGGTTACCACAACACACCCCCACCAACTGGTACTTTTTATTTTTTTAAAAACACAATAGAACTATTAATAAATTCTTGTTGCCATTATCCAGGACAATGTTATTTTTTAAAAATCCAGTGAAGTCATTTTAGAAAAAGTAATTACACAGGTCACATATATAAATATGCTATAAATGTATGATAAAGGAAGTAAGACCAAGTTAAGCCAGTTTTCAGAAGCACTTACATTGTATTCTTTCATTTTCCCATTCATATTTATGGAGGCATTATGTCCTATATCAACCAAATAAATAATAAAAATATATTGGATGGGAAACTAAAGATTGTAAGTCCTGCTGAAATATCTTTTTACCAAAACTAGATTCAATTAAAAAAGTGATGAACAGAAAATGTCTGACATTATAGAATGAAGTTGAAGGTGAAGAAACAAACTACTTCAGTATAGTAAGAATACAGTCAACTGAATGGGCTTGTAACCAAACCCAGAGAGCATATCTAGCATAGCCTTTAGATGTGGAACTATCTTTCTGTGTATTTTATACACTCCAGCACTTAGTTTAATGGCCATGCTTCTGCTTGTGCCCCAGGGGAATTCAAAATAATGACTCTGTCCCCTGCTCCTGCTGCAGCCTGCCATCTGTGCGACTGGAGTCATCAGCTCCACGTTTAGTAGGGAGAATCGTGCCTCCCTCGAACCTTTCCCATCTCTCCTGCAAGATTTTCTTCTGTTTAAGTAAAGAGTTTGGCTTTTCCACCATATCAGATTCCAGATTTTGATACTGTCAGCTATTTCTTGAATTGCAGGCTCTGTGAAGACATTTGCTAGCATCATGTTATAACCGAACAGTATTTTCTTTCTCTGGTAGCCTAAGCATGTCTCTTTCTGGTAGGATCTTATGGAGAGCTGCAATAAGCAATCAACACACTCCAGCATCTTGAATTTTTCTACAAAAAGTTGTGTTAGATTTTGGTAGTCACATCACTGAATCCCAATTTATTGCTATTACATAAAAGGACTCCCAACTTCCTAGTCTAGTAGAGAGTTGTTCTCACTACTTTCCCCTCTACTTACTTAGCCAGTTTTACCTTTCAGGGTTTGTTACATGTAATTCCTTTCCACATAGGACAAAATTTATGTCAGGATGGACTGGAAAACACAATTTAATTTAATTTTTTAATTTTTATTTTTTTTAAAGATTTATTTTTTTTTTTATATACAAGAACCGGGGTATAGGCCAGATGCATGGGAGGGTGAGAGGCTTCACCAGAGACAGAGCGGGGAACAGAACAGGCAGACTGACGAAATACAATGCTGAGGGGAGCAGCGGGTGAGACAGGAGAGGTCTGCCGCTCCATGTGGGACCCTCGCTGGCCGGCCGGGATCGAACACGTGCTGCAGAGGTTGCAGACAGCTTCACAGTGCGGCGCTCAACTGCCTGTGCCACAAGGGAGGCCCCACAATTTAACTTTAAAAAGGGTTCCATAAAAAGGGATTTATTAGGCCATACTCTAAAAGCCCAATGGCAAGGTAAGATTTAAGGTATGGTTTGATCAGGGCTCCAACTCAGTTTCTTTGTAATTCCTTTAGCATGATCGCCTGCTTTTTATTTTTTTATTTTATTTTTTTTCAGTTACACCCTCTAACTTCTTTCCTGGTAGCAAAATAACTATCAGTTTCAGTTTTCACTATACTGAAAAAGTTTCTTTTTCCTCCAGTGGGAGAACAAAAAGAGTGTTTAATTACATTCTAATCAGACTAACTTAGAGCATGTGCTCATTCTTTGACCAGTCACTGGCAAGCAAAATATGTTTATTTTCATTATCTTTGGCCAAATAAGGGTCTACCTCTGAAGTCAATCCTACCCAAGCTATATATCTGCTGTGCAATGGAGTAAAGGAGGCCCTCCTTTACTCTGTGGAGAATCTGTGGATTATCAACTACTAGGGACAGTATTATATTCTGTAAATGTGCCTGCGAGTAGCCCATTCCTGTGGCTTATGGTTAGGTGGCATGGGAGAGCAGCGAGAAGGGACCTGGACAGATCCCCAGGTGTGTCCATTACTAAGGGAAATACACGCTCTCCTCCTTCTAATGGATACCTTAAAATACCATGCCGGTCAACTTGCATACATTTTCATTATTTCTGTGGAAAAATAATTTTGAATGAAAAAAGAGATTTAACTAGCATAAAAAAGTGAATCTTAGAATCTGAAAATCATAAGTTGGTAAAAATCTCAGTCTGTGGCCTACCTGACAACCATTTCTTTGTCCATCAGATCAGAAGACCAAATATTTTCTTGCTATTGTAATGGGAGTGCATTTCAATCAACAAACTTATAAAAGGAATATCCATTTCTTTGTTTTCCAGGGCATCTAGATGTGCTATGGAGACCTAAGCCCTTGGATGAGTGGGGAATTCAATTTTATTCATTAGTGGGCCACCTCCTCTCCCTCAAGGTTGTACAAAGATGCCCAAGGATCTTAACTGGCCAGTGCATTGGGGTGCTGACTGGGGACTCTTTCGGAGTGTATTTCCCGACAGGTTGCTACTAAATACTCGTGGTCCAAGCCTATATGATTCCTCTAGGTCCAGCGGCTCTAGTGCCCCTGGACTAGAGTCATGGTAGGGTAGGATCATCTTAAGCAAAACTGGGCACTCTGGTGCCAGGCCCAGCATGCTTTGACCTCCCCCCACAACCAGCCCTTGTCTTGCCACGTATTTTTGGATTCCTCTGTTCCTTCTCTTTACTGTTGCTCCTTTAATCCCTAAAAATACCATTTCTCCTTCTTATAACTATCAAAGGCACTTTTTTTTTTCTCCTTCTCCTCTCCTGTCTCCCCAAGCCACTCTTAACACAATCTTTTTAATAGCTGATGTTTCAACACAGTGTGTGAACCTGGATGATCCAAAGAAATGAAGTAGATTCTGCTAAATGCTTGGAAGGGAGAAAATAAAGGCCGTGCCACTGTTATCAGGATGTCAAAGAAATCTGATTCATAACATCATCAAACACAAGTCGAACTTTGTTTTTTCTCCTGCTGTCCTTTTGTGCACAAAAGGGAGGTTTCCTCTGTCCATCTATTAAAAGCTGTCAGGTTGGTCACTCAGGCAACACCAGTTTCATAGGACATTCGTTGACATATGATTATCAATTTATTCATCACAATGCTCCAATTTGGAAGGATTCAAATTTCTACTTGTTTCATCTTTAGGATTTTTCTCCCCTGGTAATCATAGTGCAGGGGTGTGGGCAGCACCCCTCCTGCCACTCAGCCTCTTGGCTCACAGCAGTCTCTGCCCTTCACTGGATCTGCCCAGGCGTGGGGGCATGTGGCCGGAGTTCACAGAACCATTTTGTCTAAAGAAATTCTCCCTCTCTCTCATCCCTTTTGTGAGTGAGCTATGAATTGTGGCACCAGTCTCCAAACATTTCCTTTGTCACTTCTGCACAATGACCTTTTGCTCTGCCAGCATCAGCCTGGAGAAGTCTTTTCCCTTTCTGACTCACCCAAGGATTCTTTGCAAGACCAGCTCTCATTCTTACTACAGTAAAAGCTGAAGTTTGTAGGTAAATCTGACTGACCTCTTTGAGGTCTCTCAGCAATTTGTTGGGTGTGACTGCCACATTATTTAACCACGGGGGCCGTGTAGCTGCTCGCACAGAGAGGCAGCTGTGGGTCCACTTTAAGTTAGCCCACAGGGTTGTTGCCTCCAACAGGCAGAATTTATCTGTTAAAGATGCTAGCTCTGATCACAACAGTAAGATCTTGGACAGTTCTGAGGGAGAAGCATATGAACTTTGACTATTAACTCTTTTCATTATCTTCTAGGGGGTCCAGGGCTTCAGTCCCTTCCCTTTTGTTTTACTCAGTCATCCCTGGGGTGGGAGAATTTCATTAGACATCCAGGTGTTACATCCTGACTGCTTGTGCCTTAATTTCTCAAATATATATATTTGTTTCCTAAGCAAACTGGAAGTTTACTGGACAAATGCAGGGTGGGGGGCCATGCACTGTGTGTGAGGAAGCCTGCTTCTTTGGGATGGCAGCAGGTTTATGGGTAAAGAGGGTGGCACTCCTTCCACAGAAGCCAATGCTCCCCTATAGGACTTGGAGGGTTCACTGACTAATGAGGAGTTCATGTGGAACTCCAAAGCAAGAATGTGAATAGAGATCTCTTGGGGTGAGAATTTCCTAGTCACATCCATTTAAAACAGCTTAATATGTTTTTCTGTTTGGGGTTGATTACAGTGGGAACCAGGAGGCTGCAGGCAGTCATCAGCATGCTCTTTGGCAGTTCTTAGGGGATGAATAGCTGACAGAAGTGCAACCATAGGATTTTATCTGTAGATTCACATTGAAACAATGGGCAGTGACTTTATCAAAGGAAACAGATAACAGATAATCCAATTTGTGAGTAATCTCAGGGAGAATGCAATGACTTCATCTACCAAGGGTTTCTGGAATCCTAAATTCCTAGGACAGGTCAAGTTATAGGCCTCAGAGGACAGAAGGAGGGAAAAAAATTGAGTCATACTGAAGCATTTTTCTAATGAGGAAAAAAAGTCTTTGTTACTATGGTGTTCTTGAAAACAAGAGGTTCGTCCTCACAGCAGATGCCATCATTTGACAGCTAATATCCCAAGGACAAAGGTTAAGAAAATGTTTTGATGAAAGGTCAGTTAATTAACACATCCATCCCCTCACAGATTTATCTCCCTTTGAGAACATTTCAATCCTACTAACAAATTTCAGTTAAACAATATAGTATTATCATCTAAAGCCACTGTTTTTACATTAGCTCCTCAGACCTTATTCATCACAGCTCCGAGTTTCTACCCTTTTACCTCCCTTTTACCAATCTCTATTTCTCCCACCCATGGCCTCTGGCAACCACTTTTCTACTCTATATTTCTAGGAGTCTGACTTTTTACTTAAGATTCCACACAGAAGTGATGCCAAGCAGCATTTGTCTCTCTCTGCCAGGCTGATTTCATTTAGCATGATGTCCTCCAGGGTCATTCGTGTTGTAAAATGTGGGATGAAAATTTTTTATTCAATTAAAATAGTTAAGGTACAGTTGAAAATTCAGGATGTTATGTGGTAACTAATTTAGCTCTACATTTCTCAGGTACAGCTATCCAGAGTCTTGCTCACCGAGAATAAACATCCAAAGAAATACATTAGGAATTGGAGAGCTGAGTCCTTAGTAAATAAGATCGAAGCCCACCTACTCTCTCTGAAAACTGACTTTCTATCCCTAGTGCAAGTCTCACTTCGTAGGCCCCACCCTCCTTCCAAGCTTTCCTTATTATCCATATCCTTATCTATTTTACCTTTGGATTGTGGTTAAATCTACTGGACTCTGTCTTAACTGAAAAGGCACTGATTCTCAAGATGTCAGCTGTGATGACACCGGCATGGAAGCTTGCATTCCATGAATTGTTCATATGTTTACTTTCTGTGCTTTGGGCTTATATTATGGTGCATGTTAAGGCAAGATGCAGCCACAAAGTCAGTTTTTTTTCCCCTATGCAAGTACCTGCCAGAGAATATAGAAGGTTAGATGCAGGTCTTAAAAGAAATAAGAAAGATGAGTTTAGTAAAAAAAAAAAAAAAAAAAGAAGAAGAAGAAGAAGAGTAGATCTTTTGAATCAAAAACCAATTGAATCAATACAAACATGAGACTTCACAAGTATATTAATTAAAAAGCCCATTTGTTGCCCCCCCCCTGGTGGCACAGGCAGTTGAGCGCCATGCTTGAAGCTGTCCGCAGTCTCTGCAGTGCAGGTTCGATCCCGATTGGCCGGCGAAAGTCCCACATGGTGCGACAGACCTCTCCTGTCTTGCCCGCTGCTCCCCTCAGTAGTGTATTTCGTCAGTCTGCCTGTTCTGTTCCCCGCTCTGTCTCTGGTGAATCCTCTCACCCTCCTGCGCACCTGGCCTGTACCCTGGTTCTTGTATAAATAAATAAATTAATTAAAAAAAAAACCCATTTGTTAGACAATTTCTGTAGCTTAGTTTTTTTTAAATTTATTTTTATTTATTTATTTTATTTATTTATACAAGCACTGGGTACGGTCAGAAGCGCGGGAGGGTGAGAGAATTCACCAGAGCCAGAGCGGGGAGCAGAGCAGGCAGAAGGACCGAAGTACACTGCTGAGGGGAGCAGCGGGCGGCAGGAGAGGTCTGCGCGCCATGTGGGACCCTCCTCCGGTGGCCGGGGAGCAG
Source organism: Talpa europaea (assembly GCF_964194135.1). NCBI lineage: Eukaryota > Metazoa > Chordata > Mammalia > Eulipotyphla > Talpidae > Talpa > Talpa europaea. Next base: position 27,996,421 of record NC_140082.1, on the reverse strand, counting down.
CCGGGGATCGAACTGGTGCCGCAGAGGCCGCGGGCATCTTCGCAACCCAGCACTCAACCGCTGCGCCACCGGGGAGGCCCCCTGTAGCTTAGTTTTGATAAAAATCTGTGTTCTCACTCCCTCCTTAATATCAATGGCAGAGAATGTTTTTGTGAACTGCGTTAGGGAATGACTGTGATCACTGTTCACAAAATTCGTCATTCTTATATATATCCTCTATATCGATTATGATAAAATGCTATAAGTTAAAGGTAGGGGAAGTCAAGAATGCTCTTTAGTTCTCATTTGTACAGTGGAGAGCACCTCAGACCCATCCAAATGGAATTTTTTGTTTTGCCGTGGTGATTTATGATTGCTATTGAGGTGACTTATGAGTATAATAATGAGGTAGTGTGAATTACCTAGGGCTCTATAATGAAAACTTTCACATACTTCCATAGAAGTGGTATATATATATATACATATATAATATATATACACACACACATATATATGTATATATCCAATATTACCTTTTCAAGCACAGTATCTATTAGTATCTGAGTTGTATTTGCATAATTTAATGCAAAAACATATCGCATTTTTGCTGACTGGTTTGTTTCAAGAACTGAGCTGCCAGGTGTCGAGGTGCTCAAGACCACAAGTGGGCTGTTACTCACAGTAACTTACTGAGATAGTATAAGCAAGGGGCCAAGTGGGACAAAGCACTAGCTTCCCCCAAGCTCCATTGTTTCTACTGAATGGCACCAGGTTAGGGTCAGTGGATCTGGGACCATCTTACTAGTGAGGAGCCCTAACAACCAGGCAGGCTCCCACCATCTCATGAATGCAGATGCAGGAATTCCTTTCAGGGAAAGTGGGTAGCATACTAGCCATGCCTGAAATTTGGAGTTGGAAGGGTTACTTCCCCTTTGAGGCCTGGCAGGCAAAGTTCTGTAATTGCCTCTGGTTGGACCCAAAAAGGGTTTTTAACCAGGAGCAGAACTCCTCGGTTTATTGGTTTACATCTGGCCAGAAATTCTGGGTTCTATTAGACACTAATGACAAATAAACTTGAACCAATTGAAAACAAAGGGTAATTTATTAGAAGGTTATTGGGACATTTTAAATAATGAAATGCAAAGAATAAAAAAAAATGATGGGCATGACTTGTGATAGAGTTGAGCTTCAGAAGCAACTTCAAGAATTGAAATCTTAAACATTGCCAGGACTCTCCTTTGAACCCTGTCTCGTGTATGTCAAGTTCATTTTCTTTTACTGGGGTCTCGCTGCCCAGGCAAAATAGGGACTTCACTGGAAAGTTACTGGTATGGTACACTACCCAATTATTTTGGATTTTGGTTTTGTCTATGGAGCTTTGCATCATCAGAGAAGGTACTTATTCTAACAATGATACCTATGATTGACATTGACAGAAGTTAGCTTGAGTTAGATGAGATAATATGATTCGGAACAACTTTAGAGATTTGCATATTGCAGTTCTATTACTAGCACTACCATTCCCAGTTCTAGTTGGGGGGAGGTGGGAGAGAGGAGAAGAGTGAGAGAAAGAGAGAAACTGATTGGCTCCTTGGCCCAATCACATTACTCCCATAGTAAATGGCCTTTGGGCTCCACCCTGTCTATTGGACATCATTCCCTTACAAGAAGGAATTATTAGCCAGAAAGAGGTTTAGAAAATTCTTCTTTAAATGCATGAGAAAAAAGTATCTAAGAATTTAAAGAAAAATGGATTATTGGGAAAACTTAGCAAACAACTTTTCATATTGTTTTATAAATATAGGAAACACCAAAAGTCACTACATGGTTCAGCAGTTGTTTTCTTAGCTTTTTAGTAAATTTATTTATCAGTATTTCTTTTGAGTTCTTATGTCTCTCTTCCCCTTCACACCCACCCATCCACCCACTCACACATACATACCATTATTTCTAAGTCTTAGAATACAAAAAAAAAAAAGAAAGATGAGGTTTCTGTTCCGAAAAGCAATTACTTTTCCTCTTTCCCTGTGATTTTCACCTTCAGTGTGCTAAAATTTTAGTTGAATTGCCCATATCACTAGCTCAGTACACATGTCTCTGGAAGTACATGTGCCTTTCCAACCGTAACATTTGCCTGATGTTCCAATTTTTTTTTCTGTTAGTCCAAAAAAATGTTAAGTATAAAACAACATGCTGTATTTAATAAGGCTAGGAGGAATGACTGCAGTTCTAGTTTCTATTTAAACAGCTCACAAAATTTAACATTTCATTGCAGTTCACTATGCCATCCTTGGCTATTTGGATTGATACCCCCTCATTCCAATAAATATTCAAGAGGAGCTAGCTTCAGCATTACAGAATAATGACTTCTTAAAAAAAAACTCTATTTCATATGAGATAGACCTCAATGACTACCATTACATGTCTGGCAGGAGGTTATAATTATGTTATACTATTTATCAAACTGCTAGCATTCTGGGAAACAAAAATTTTAGCTTCCCATAAGAGAATAATTCTATTTCATAAGCACTGCCAGGTGGCAAAAAGCACAGGTCCACAAGCTAAGTTACTCTGTGTCTTGCTTCAGAGTCCAAAAAATGATAAATGTGCTGATCTTACCAGGCTATAGTGAGGTTAAATGAGATGATCCATGGGAAATGCTTAAAACCTGCCTGAAACATGGAAAGTACTCATTGCTAGTGCTGTTACCATGCCTGGAATGCATCTCTGTGAGGCAGCTGGGTGAGCAGTTACTGCACTTCTGCGCAAAGCATTCTGTTCAAATCTCGAATTGATACCACTGTTTGGGTGATATACTTATTTTCAGCTTCTTTGAATGCAAATGCAGAGAAACATCACCTGCTTTAACCATTTCTAAGAGTCAACTCATGGCCGAGAGCACTATAGTTCATATATCAACAGTTTATTTCACACATATATTCTCTCCGTAAAGCTAATTATGGTATTATGGCTGTGAGACTAGACAGTACTTCAGCTCTGTGATTGGGGGCTATTTCAAGCAGCAAATTCATAACAAAAAGCACAAAAATGCAGGAAAGGGGAAACTTGTTTGCAGTATGCAAGCTGAAGCAAGATGACAGCATTGCATGGTTCATCTTCAGTTGGGAATGAGTGTTGGGCAATTCAATTATTTCCTTGCTCTTAGCATGCCATGAATAACCGTAGAAGCACAGTGAGGACTGATTTTGAGGTTACAGGTAAGTTTATGTTTATTATGAGGAGAAATTATATATTTGACTATGCTATTGAGGTTATTTACCTTTATTGTGTCTGTTTGGTAGAAATGAAACTGTTTTAGGGTCTTCTCTTCCAACTCTTCTGTGTGATGGTATTACTCCAGTTGCTTAAAATTGGCCATGTGGTATTTTTACACCGAAGCAAATGCTATAATTGAGGCTTGATTTGTTGATTGTCTAGATTCAAGAAAGTGATGGAGAAAATGTTATCAATGCTGGGCCTCCCTGATGGCATAGGCAGGTGAGCGCCGCACTGTGAAGCTGTCTGCAGCCTCTGCAGTGCGGGTTTGATCCTAGCCGGCCGGCGAGAATCCCACATGGCGTGGCAGACCTCTCCTGTCGCCTGTTGTGCCTGCTGCGCCCCTCAGGAGTGTATTTTGCCAGTCTGCCTGTTCTGTTCCCTGCTCTGTCTCTGGTGAATCCTCTCACCCTCCCGCGTATCTGGCCTGTACCCCGGTTCTTGTATAAATAAAATCTTTAAAAAAAAAAAAAGAAAAGAAAATGTTATCAATGTAGATTAAAGTTAAAACTGTGTCATGTCTGGAGCTACTACATTGAGAATAGCAGAAAAAAAATTAGGGAAATATCCTTCCAGTATTCAAAAATGATTGTTTGATGCAGTAAAGAAATTCCTTCATGATTGATGAACCAGTGAAATTCTGCATCTTCATTGTTTCAGCTTCATTTTAATCATTAATATAAAAAAATCAACCAATGTTCATGTCAGCAATACATCCTTTCACTAATTGCAAAAACAGGTTGGCTATGACAAAGATCAATGAAAGTATTCTGTGAGAATCAATTGTTAAATGGAATTTACTATTATGTATTTTACTATGATTTGTAACTTGTGTCCTATGCATCCTTTATCAGGAACATTTATAATTTAACTGCATTAATTTCCAGAAAGTTAGTTTAAGTAGCATACCACTACTTCTAGCTCAGTGACCTCAATTATTTAACCTGCAAACCTCAATTTAGTTAGGCATAAAACAAAGAATAAACATACCTATCTCACAAGATTTTGAGAAGTGAATGCATCATGTTCCCAAACTACTGTTTCTAAGGTAGAGACTCAACAAAAATGTCAGCTCTCACCTCCTCACCCACCTCTCCTGGAGGACAGAACATTGACTTAAATCCTCCCTGTGCACATGCACCCCCATCTTCCCAGAGCAGGTCCTGGAGGCTGTGTGGTCTCTTAATAGCCAGGTGAAAACTCACCACTAGGTGGCGGAAGCGAGATGCCTTTGCTGGCTTTAGTTCTTCAGACAGAGTAATTGATTAAGAATACCAATTAAAAGACACAGATTGGGGGCGGAGCAACATGGCGGCGAGGAGACGCTGCGAGTAAGATCTCCCATTAAAAAAAGTTAATAGGGAGGAAAAGCGGCAGGTCCCAGTGAGAACTGGGACACGGAAGATAAACGGACGACTCCAGCAAACTGCCCGAAGAAGAAAGTTGCCATAAAAGAGGACCAGAAGGGAGGGAAGCGCAGAACCCTGCTCCCCTCCCCCGCCCACAGAGGCGGCACTCTCCGACCGGCAGAAAGGAGGGAAACAACAAACCAAAACGGCCAACAAGAAAAACGGACGCAGCAAGTGGGACTGTGAGTGGAAAGGAACTATTGCAGCCACCACACCCCGTGAACGGGAGAGGCGAACCCTGCAGGATCCGCTGCGGAGGTGAGCTCCAGGCGCCATTAAAGAGAGCCACGCCCCCCAGGAGGAGACCAGCACCAGCACACAGCCCTGGCCGCCCGGTAAGGTTGCGTGCGGAAAGCGGCGCGGATCCGGACCGGATCGCAGCTGCCCAGGTCCCCGCGCCTGCGACCTAGGCTTGCGGGGAGACGGCGGAGGCCCTCCCTGAGTGAGCAGGAACAAGGCGCCCAGGCAGGGGAGCGGGATTCAAAAGGCGCCATTCCCGCGCCACTGATCTGGGCTACAGCCTGCGTCCTGGAACTGAGGGCTTTGGAACTGAGACCCGGGGCACGAAATTAGGGGGAGACTGCGGAGGCCCTCCCTGAGTGAGCAGGAACAAGGCGCCCAGGCAAGGGAGCTGGATTCAAAAGGCGCCATTCCCGCGCCACTGATCTGGGCTACAGCCCGCATCCTGGAACTGAGGGCTTTGGAACTGAGACCCGGGCACGAAATTAGGGGGAGACTGCGGAGGCCCTCCCTGAGTGAGCAGGAACAAGGCGCCCAGGCAGGGGAGCGGGATTCAAAAGGCGCCATTCCCGCGCCACTGATCTGGGCTACAGCACGCGTCCTGGAACTGAGGGCTTTGGAACTGAGACCCGGGGCACGAAATTAGGGGGAGACTGCGGAGGCCCTCCCTGAGTGAGCAGGAACAAGGCGCCCAGGCAAGGGAGCTGGATTCAAAAGGCGCCATTCCCGCGCCACTGATCTGGGCTACAGCCTGCGTCCTGGAACTGAGGGCTTTGGAACTGAGACCCGGGGCACGAAATTAGGGGAAGACTGCGGAGGCCCTCCCTGAGTGAGCAGGAACAAGGCGCCCAGGCAAGGGAGCTGGACTCAAAAGGCGCCATTCCCGCGCCACTGATCTGGGCTACAGCCCGCATCCTGGAACTGAGGGCTTTGGAACTGAGACCCGGGCACGAAATTAGGGGGAGACGGCGGAGGCCCATCCTGAGTGAGCAGGAACAAGGCGCCCAGGCAGGGGAGCAGGATTCAAAAGGCGCCATTCCCGCCCCACTGATCTGGGCTACAGCCCGCGTCCTGGAACTGAGGGCTTTGGAACAGAGACCCGGGGCACGAAATTAGGGGCGTGGGTTCCCCACGACGGTGGGGCACAAGGCAGACACAGCACCCCAAAGCCGTTGAGGTGTACCCTACCATCCCCGCTCTGCTCCCTGTCCCATGGGGTGGAAAATCAGCTCCCCAAGGGCTCTAGGAGAGATCTCTGGCACCACCTAGCGACTTGAAGCCAGCAGAGGCTCCTGAAGGAGCTAGTGGCCAGCTGGGGAGTTTGCCCACACCGGGCCCCTTCCGAACAAGTAGTCTGAGCCCACAGGGAGAGCGAGCACCCACAGCCGGGGCAGACCAGGTGCGCAGAAGAGTGTGCCTGAGACCAGACACGCAGGGAGTGTGTCCCACATCACCATTTTAGAACAGGGACATTTCTTCAGTAAAGACTACCTGCAGAAGGCTTCCTCAGGAGCCAGAGGTGAGCGGGGTAAGCTCGCCCACGCCAGACCCCCTCTGGCCTGCAGTCCAAGCCCAGAGGGGAGCAGGAACCCACCGCCGGGGCAGACCAGGCGCACAGGGGAGTGTGTCCCTACATCGGCATTTTAGAACAGGGACCTTTCTCCAGTAAAGACTGCTTGAAACTGACAGATGACTCCTGGAAGAACCAGAGGGGAACAGAGAAGCCCACCCAAGATGCCGGCCAGTCCCAACTACACAGTGTCCCAACGCATACGGCAAATTAGAAAACAGACAGTAGGGAAGAGAAGAACCACACGCAACCTAGCAACTCTCCAGAGAAAAAGCACACCACAAAAAGAAAGCCAGCCCCCAGATTGCAAAGACAATAACTTGGAAGAATTTCTGAGCCTTCCAGAAAGAGAATTTAAAATTGCCGTGATTAAAAAACTAACAGAAGTCATAAAGGAAAACAATGATAAGGGAAAAATAATCAACGATCAGAAGAATGCAATTGAGTCCCTAGAGAGGGAAAACGATGGTCAGAAGAAAGAAATTGAGTCCCTAAAGAGGGAAGTAAAAGAAATGCAGGAGATCAAAGAATTATTGGAAGAACTAAAGAATTCTGGGAAAAGCAATGAAAGCAGAATAGATGAAATGGAAGAACGAATAAGTAATCTTGAAGACACAGAAATAAAAAGAACCAAAACAGAAAAGGAAAGAGAAGTACGAAGGAAAAAGAACGAAGAAAGACTTCGGGAACTATCTGACTCCATGAGGAAAGGAAATATAAGAGTTATAGGAATACCAGAAGGAGAGGAGAGAGATGTAGGAACAGAGAAAATATTCAAAGAGATAATTGAAGAGAACTTCCCAAATGTGAAGAAGGAGCTGAAAATTGATATACAAGAAGCAAGAAGAACACCAAACTTCCACGACGAAAGGAAAAATACAGCAAGACACATAATAGTAAAGCTCCCAAGAATCCAGGACAAGGAAAAAATAATGAAGCTGGCAAGAGGGAAGAAACAGATAACATTCAAAGGAAAACCAATCAGGCTGACATCAGACTTCTCCGAAGAAACACTACGGGCAAGGAGAGAGTGGAGGGACATAGTCAACAGACTCCAAGAAAACAGATGCCAACCAAGAATACTCTATCCCGCAAAGCTCTCCTTCCTCTTTGAAGAAAGAATATGGACCTTTCCAGACAAACAGAAACTCCGGAATTTCATTGCAACTAAACCCCCACTCCAAAAAATACTACAAGGAGTCCTAAAGCCAGAACCTCAGAGGGACGAATAACAATGAAAGAAGGCCAAAAAAAAAAGTTATTAAAAGAATAAATAAATAAAATCAAAGGAAAGACAAACACAATGGCAAATACAGATGTTAACATATCAATAATAACTCTGAATGTAAATGGACTAAACTCTTCAATAAAAAGACACAGAGTTGCAGCCTGGATTAAGAAACAAAACCCAACCTTTTGCTGTCTCCAGGAAACACATTTAGCTACAAAAGATAAAAATAGGCTCAAAGTTAAAGGATGGAAAACAATCCTACAAGCAAATGGACCAAAAAAGAAAGCAGGAACAGCTATACTTATATCAGATAAAACAGATTTCAAACTCAAAAAGATAAAAAGAGACCCCAAGGGTCACTACATTATGATCAAGGGGACAATACTTCAAGAAGAAATAACACTCATTAACATATACTCACCAAACGAAGGAGCACCAAAATATATCAGACAACTGTTGTCCTCTCTGAAAACAGACATCAGAGAAAACACATACGTAGTGGGAGACTTCAACACACCACTATCAACAATGGATAGATCAACAAGACAAAAAATAAGTAAAGAAACTAAAGCTCTAAATAAGGACCTAGAGCAATTGGGCTTAACAGACATCTATAGAACACTAAACCCCAAAAAAACGGAGTACACATTTTTCTCAAGCGCACACGGATCATTCTCCAGGATCGATCACATACTGGGGCACAAGACAAACATCAACAGATACACCAAGATTGAAATCATATCAACCATCTTTTCTGACCATGAAGGCATCAAACTAGAAATAAACCATAAAAAGAAGGCAAGGAACTTTCATACCTCATGGAGATTAAAAACCACACTACTGGAAGACCATTGGACTAATGAGGAGATCAAAGAAGAAATTAAAAAATTTTTTGAATTGAACGACAAGGAGGACACCAATATTCTAAATGTATGGGATGCAGCAAAAGCAGTAATAAGAGGAAAATATATAGCAATAGAAGCTCACATCAAGAAACAAGAAAGAACGCAAAGAAACAACCTAATCTCGAAGCTCAAAGATCTAGAAAAAGAACAACAAAAAAACCCCAAAACCAGTAGAAGAAAAGAAATAATAAAAACCAAAGCAGAAATAAATGAAATTGAAACTAAAAAAACAATCCAAAAGATCAATGAAACCAAGAGCTGGTTCTTTGAAAAAATCAATAAAATAGACAAACCCCTAGCCAGGCTCACAAAGGAAAAAAGGGAGAAAGCACAAATAAACAGGATCATCAATGAAAGAGGAGAAATCACAACGGACACAGCAGAAATCAAAAGAATAATCAGTAACTACTATGAACAGTTATATGGAAACAAGTTCAACAATCTAGAGGAGATGGACAAATTCCTACAACTCTACAATCACCCAAAGCTAGATAAAGAAGAAATAGAACACCTAAACAGACCAATTACAATTAGCGAAATTGAAATGGTAATAAAAAACCTCCCCAAAAACAAAAGCCCAGGACCTGATGGATTTACAAATGAATTCTACCAAACATTCAGAGACGAATTAGTGCCTATCCTTCACAAACTCTTCCAAAAAATTGAGAAGGAAGGGACAATACCAAACACGTTTTATGAAGCCAACATTACACTAATACCAAAACCGAACAAGGACAACACAAAAAAGGAAAACTACAGGCCAATCTCCCTAATGAACACTGATGCAAAAATCCTCAATAAAATTTTAGCTATCAGAATCCAACAATGTATCCATAAGATAATTCACCACGACCAAGTTGGATTCATTCCAGGGGCACAAGGATGGTTTAACATCCGAAAATCAATCAACGTTATCCAACACATCAACAAAAAGAAATATAAAAACCATATGATAATATCAATAGATGCTGAGAAAGCTTTCGACAAAGTGCAACACCCATTCATGATAAAAGCCCTTGAAATTCTTGGGATACAAGGAACATACCTCAACATCATAAAGGCCATCTATGACAAGCCAACAGCCAGTATCATTCTCAATGGTGAAAAGCTGAAAGCAATTCCATTAAGATCTGGAACAAGACAAGGATGTCCACTCTCACCATTGCTTTTCAATATAATACTGGAAGTCCTAGCCAGGGCAATAAGACAAGAGAAAGACATCCAAGGAATCCAAATAGGAAAAGAAGAAGTCAAACTATCACTATTTGCAGACGATATGATATTATATATAGAGAACCCCAAAAACTCCACAGAAAAGCTAATTCAACTCATCAATCAGTTCAGTAAAGTGGCAGGATACAAAATCAACACGCAAAAGTCAGTAGCCTTCCTATACACAAACAATAAATCTGAAGAAGAAGAAATCAAAAAGACCATCCCTTTTGTTATTGAAACAAAAAAAATCAAATATTTGGGAATAAATCTAACAAAAGAGGTAAAGGACCTATACAAAGAAAACTATAAAACACTGTTAAAAGAAATAGAAGAAGACACAAAGAAATGGAGAGACATCCCCTGCTCATGGATTGGAAGAATAAACATTATTAAAATGGCCATCCTTCCAAAAGCAATATACAGATTCAATGCTATTCCAATCAAAATTTCAATGTCATTCTTCAAAGAAATAGAACAATTATTGATGAAATTCATATGGAATCACAAAAAACCCCGAATAGCCAAAGCTCTCCTGAAAAAAAAAGAAGGGAATGGAGGCATCACACTCCCAGACTTCAAACTCTACTACAAAGCCATAATCATCAAAACTGCATGGTATTGGAACAAGAACAGACATACAGACCAATGGAATCGAATAGAAAATCCAGAAATAAACCCACAGATTTATGGTCAACTAATCTTTGACAAAGGAGCAAAGAATATGCATTGGAGCAAAGAAAGTTTGTTCAATAAATGGTGCTGGGAAAACTGGGTCGCTACATGCAAAAGAATGAAGCTTGACCACCACCTCACACCATACACAAAAATCAACTCAAAATGGATTAAAGAACTAGACATAAGACCTGAAACCATAAAATATATAGAAGGAAATATAGGCGAAACACTACGTGATTTGCACATCAAAGACATCTTTACAGACACATCACCCAAAGCAGTGATAGTGAAGGCAAAGATAAACAGCTGGGACTACATCAAATTAAAGAGCTTTTGCACAGCAAAAGAGACAATAACAAAAACAAAGAGAAACCCCACCAACTGGGAGAACATTTTTGCACCCAACACTAATGATAAAGGACTGATCACAAAAATCTGCAAAGAGCTGATGAGACTCAACAACAACAAAGAAAATAATCCAGTCAAAAAATGGGCAGAAGAGCTTAAAAGAAACTTCTCTGAAGAGGAAATGCAAATGGCCAACAGGCATATGAAAAAATGTTCAACATCACTTGTCATCAGGGAAATGCAAATCAAAACTACCATGAGATACCATCTTACACCAGTGAGAATGGCACATATTAAAAAAACTAGCAACAACAAATGTTGGCGAGGGTGTGGAGAAAAAGGAACTCTTCTGCACTGTTGGTGGGAGTGCAAACTGGTCCAACCACTGTGGAAAGCTGTGTGGAGATTTCTGGACCTACTAAACATAGAGCTTCCATATGATCCAGCAATTCCACTCCTAGGTATTTACCCAAAGGACACAGAAACATCAATTCCAAAGAACACCTGCACCCCTATGTTTATAGCAGCACTGTTTACAATAGCTAAGCTTTGGAAACAACCCAAATGCCCAAAAATAGATGACTGGATCAAGAAGATGTGGTACATATATACCATGGAATATTACTCAGCATTCAAAAAAGATAAACACATGCAATTTGCAGCAACATGGATGGCGCTGGAAGGGATCATGCTCAGCGAAATAAGCCAAAAAGAAAAAGAAAAATACCGGATGGTCTCACTCATAGCAGGAATCTAGAAAACTTAAATAAGGGACCAGGAAAATGAATAACTATAAGATAGTGAAAATCAAAATCAACAAAAAACTATGAACCAGAGACACTTTTAGGGGGGCGGGAGGGGAGGGATTGGGGTCAGAATGGGGGGGCTGCAATTGTATGGGGAATATAACAATAAAATTTATTTATAAAAAAAAAAAAAAATAAAAATATGCATCATATAAAAAAAAAAAAAAAAAAAATAAAAGACACAGATTATCTGATTGGATTAGGAAACAGACTACTGTAATACATTTTACCCTTACCAGGCTGAAGAGAAATGTACTTAAACCAGTTACTTCTCGATAATTCTAGTCTGGTGATTAACGTTGGCACCAGGAGCAAAAATGTTAACCTCTGGTCTTCATTTTGGACAGGTATAAAATGATTAAAGGTTTGTTGTTGGCAGAACCGGTTTCCCTTTGGCAAACACAATACCTTGTCCTCCTAGGCACACAGAGTCTTGAGACCACTGCTTGCTGCTCAATTCTGCTTTCCACACTTAGGGTCCACTGTCTAATGAAGAGTCAGAGAAGTTCCCTTCCCACCACCCTCCCTCTTCCTGCCACATCTCCCATAATCAGCACAGATTGTTAATGTGCTCCCTACTTCTCACAGGTAACAAGCAATGTAAACTCTTCTGGAAACTGATGACTTAAGGAGATGATTCCTCTGGCCTCTTTTAGCAGAGCTGGGGATTTTCCAGAACTCTCTAGCTCACCTGTCTGGTCTCAGGTCTTCTGGGAGAGACCAGTTACTTTTTGTTTTGATGGCACCTCCCTGGAGTCTCAGTGAAGCTTGAAAACATTCACCTGCCACCTGTTGGTGAGGATGCCCACCCCCAAGCAGCCCCTCATCGTAGGACCACAGGCTCCCAACCATTTAGATGCTCCAAACAGTCTGGAGGCACTCAACTTTCCCCCTCTTAAAGGCAACTTACTGATCATCAACATTTGAGAATGAGGACAATGAGAATAAGCTTGATTAGTCTTCTGTCTGCATGGAATTCAGGGAATAGACTTTGAATAAACCTAGCTCACTTAATTTAGTTCCACAATCTCTGTCCCCACATCTCCATTAATGATGTTGATGAATAGTTTTATACACACGTGGGATGGTTCTGGTCATATTAATGAACCTTTTTGAAGCTGTCCTAAGGTGGATCAATACTGAACATAAAAGGCTAAAATATCACTTTCTTCTTAAGTGCAGACACTACTCCTGATCTGAAGCACAACAAATGCTCCCTTGTTTTGCTGAATGTAACTAAACACCATGGTGGTGTAAATTTCTGGGTGTCTATGTGGTGGTCTTTGAATATTACTGCAATAACCAGCATTTCTGGCTGCTGAGGAATGAATAACACATTCTCCAGGAAAACTCTGAAAGAATAATGGCTTAGAAAGAAGGACAAGGCCCACAAGACAGCTTTTTTTTTCTTCAGAGTTTATTTTGAATGTTCATTTTTGGATAACCAAGCAGCTCTTTAAGGAGAATGCACAGAAGAGTGAATCTGGCACTTTTGGATAGTACATAAGATTTTTTTAATAGTCACATTCAGCCCACTCGCTCACTCCATACTCCATGTCTGGTGAGCAAGATTAGCCCATAGGATTCCAGAGTTAATACGTAACCATATATACAAACAGCCAATAAAACCATAATGGTGGCCGGTGGCCAAAGGGATGGAGTAGGGAGGGGTATCTCTAAAGTGTCCTCTAGTCTATCTTAGCTAAACAGAATCCACATCACACATGAGAACTAGAGAGTACACTGCGTTGAAATGAGAATTCTGAGCACAAATGGGCACTTGGCAGCATGCAGTCTAACAAAAAGGGTATCGTTTAATAACCTTATAAAATCCAGGCAGTTCAATAAAAGGAGTTAAGAAAAACAAAACAAAAAAGTGAGGGACTGTCTGTTGTCACTGTAAAAAAGGCACTTGGAGTTAATGGGACCAGGATCGAAGGACTCTTAGCTGATGGAAATTTCAGTATGATTTCATTAAAAGGCTTGGCTGTTAAGAGATGACACTGAGGAGTTCCTGAAAGGAGACACTGAAATAAACCACCGAGAAACAGAACAGATTAAAACAAAGGAATGAAATCTTTACAGCCGAATTGTGTTTTTTAAAAAAAGCAAACTGGAAACGAAACCTAACCAAAGCAAAAATCTAAGCAAAATCAGATCATGAAGCAGCGATGCATAGCTTTCCTTTGAGATAATGCATACCTTGAGACACTAAGTGCCAAGCTCATTTCTCAATGATAACTTCATAGTAGCATTATCATGATACAACTGATTCAAGCAATGCAAAAAGAGTTTCATCTGCTCCCAGCATCTGAGGGAGAACTGAGGTTATTAGAACCTAGCAACATCACGTGCGGCTTTTCAGTGTCCTTGGACGGATGTGTCCAGTGCGTGGAACAACATTCAGAGACTACTACGTTCAGCCACCTTCCGGGAGGCGAGGCCTCCATGAACATCATCCTCTATTCTGAGTAGTAACTAGCATGTATAGCGCACAGTACTGCAAAGCCCACTTCCCACGCTGGCGCTGTTCGGCTTCCTTCACAAGCAGCCAAGAGCTTCTGTAAGAAAGAATTTTTGGCAATTTTGGACTCCACCGTTGGGTGGCTCTGGAATAGCTCATTTGATGTTAAATGCCATCAGGGGTCTCTCCTCCCGCTTCTGCCAGGGGCTCTTCTTGTCTTCTCCTTGGTCGTCATCATCATCATCATCTTCATCTTCCTCCTGAGCAGGTCTTCTCTGTTCGGGACTGGCCAGCGGCTCCGGGGGGATGTCTGCAGTTCGTTTTGTCGTCTCCTCCTGCAGGCTGGGCAGCTGGCTGCCGCTCCTCCGGCTAGAGCCATCCAGCAAACACCGCAGGGCACTGTCCTCGGGGGTACAGACGGTGGTGCCGCACTCACTGCCACTTTGGTCCATGTCGTCCAGATAGACGAGCTGCGTGTAGGCCGTGCTGTCCGCAGCCCGGAGCTCTTTCTGGGGATGCTCCTGGACAGGCGGGTGGTTCTGTGAAAGAGACAAGGGGTCCCCTCTTCCCTTCCGGGCAGATTTTGGTTCATTCATATCCACACCAGAGTCCAAACTGGCATCGTTACTTCCATTCCTTCCAGCTCTTTGGAGATCAATGTATGAATGTCTAACGTGCGCATTGGACCTGCCATCCAGGGAGACAAACCATGCCCGGGGGTGTGGCAGTGGCTTCCCACCCCCTAGTTCCATCAGAGCCTTTTCCGTCAGGAGCTGGACCTCGCTGTTCATCTGAGCCAGGGCAGCATCGTTCAGGGACGCCGGGATGGACAGCGACTCTGACATGGATGCGTTCTGTGGGCTCCACTCCCTCGAGCCAGCGTCCTGCAAGTGCTGCTGGGAGATTGCCTGGCAAGATAAGGGCTGCGCTTGGATCTGGGAGGAGGGGTGTGGGAAGATCCCTGCATGAGGGCTGGAGAGCTCAGCCTGTAGTCTCTCTATTTCAAGCTGCTGGTCAGCTGGGACCACCAGGGGCTGGCCCACATAGGAATGGTCCCCTGGGAGTTTCATATAATGAGCGGGGATGACCAAGGCAGGTAATACTTTTCTGTAAACGCTGTCATTGACCTGATCAACAGAACTGCAGCAGATCAGCTGGCCGGGCCGTGGAAAAGATGTAGGTCTTTCTAGGTGGTCTACTGACCGAGACATCATACATTCGGCCGGCCTGCGATCCAGGAGCTGCTCCTTTTCAGGAGAAGAGGGTGCGGGGTACAGGTGTTCCTGAATGGTGAGCTTACTTCCTGTGGAAATATGGTGGATGGAGGCCTGACTGTCTCTGTCTTGCTTGTCAAATAAAGACTGCGAGAGCATGGCATTGTAACTCCTCCTGTAGTCACTGCTGCCAGGGGACTCGTAGCCTTCTCTCTCCAGAGACTTTCTGGACTTTAAGGGAAAAATCTCCACAGACTTGTGGTAGTCTTTTCCCAGTGTGCCACTTGGTGTCAAGTTATCGAAGGAGATTTGGCTTTTGTCCTCTTCCTTATGGGAGAGCAGTTCCTCCCGAGAGCTGAATTCTTGTGAGGTACTGTAGGACAGCTTGAGCATGGGGGTGTGCATGTCCACTTCTCCGCTGGACGAGACCATCTCTAAGTGGACTCCGCTCATCAGCTCCTTTGTGCCTGAGGCATCGGGGCGGCCGTGGCTGGTGACAGAAAGCGGGCCAGGGAATTCTGACTCCCGACGAGAGAACAGCAAGTTTATGTGGGACATGGAAGTCGACTGATCTCTTTTGGAACTCTCCAGGGCTGGGGGAAGTTGCAGTTTTCTGTGGTGCTGACGAGGTTTCAAGCACTTCCGTCTGCAATCAAAGATAGAATCCAAACCCAAAGATTAAAGAGTCATAGTCAAGTTTCAAGTGAAGTCTTAATTCTCAATTTCCACAGGAAGCAACAAGACAAACCACTAAATTGGCAGCCAAAAGCCTTCTCATCCCACACCCCCATCCTTACTTTAATTCACAGCAGCACAATCCAGAGATTTCCCCCATGGCCATTTATATAAGAGCATCCAAGTATTCATTTAAAGCTGTTACCCACAGCCTATGAGAAACATTTTCACAAACTGAACAGATGAGGTATCAAAATGAGACTATTTCTGCTTTGTCCTTGAGAACATCATCTCTGAATTAGTCTTCTGGAATATTCTGAATGAATCACATCACAACTATCAAACTTTTAAAAAATAACTCTCCTAAGCAAGGTTAGACACAGCATGTCTCACTGGTCCTGCTTGTTTGTTTGTAACTTAGGTGACAAATGTTTAGTTCTCAGATAGGTTTTCATGAGTAAAAAAGGACCTCATTCAAAAAAAAAAAAACCCTCAATATCAATACTTGCACAAGAAATTCCAAATTAAAAAAGATATTGCCAAAATGGTAAAACTTTACCTGCAATAATACAAAAGGAGACACAGCAAAACCAAAAGTATGAAAGCCATTCCTCCTAAAATGGCCAAAAGAAACACCGTGTGATACGTGGTAATGTCCTGTGTGACAACGGGACCTAGAAGGTCAGAAAAGGGCATTTTAGATTTGTGAGAACCTTTAAATAAAAAGAAGGATAGATAGTCAACCAGAACATAAAGGCTTTTCCTTCTTCTTCCTGGCTGGGGGGGGTGGAGAAGTACCCAGATGGAAACCCCCTTCAGATGATGCGCTTGTGCCGCAGCACCAGAATCTCACTCAGCGTAAAGGGATTAACACGTCCATTACTGCAGCAGCTGTGGCTGGGAGCACGCTGAATACACAAATACTAAATGCAATGTCAAGAGTCCCTCCTTGGCTAAGAAGAGAGCTGCATCTGGTAGCATGTTCAGCATTTTAAGTACTTGATCTTTTAATAAAAGAAAATGGATGCATGAAAATATAATGAATGGGACTCTTACATTCAGAGATGGCTTGAATAACTGGGGATTTTATACTGCAGGGAGGAAAAAAAATCCACAAGATTTTATTCTCACTTCCCTGGGCAGTCAATTACTGTGTGGAGAGCCCTTCACCTAAATGAATCAGTTTAAATTTAAGTATAAAATAAATTTACTATGACTTTTTAAAAATCCCCAGCTTATTATGGGGGTGTTAAACATTTTTAAAATGCCTTCCACTTTTACAAGTAACATCTTCCTCTCTAATTACCTTTTCAAAATGGTTAACTTTATGTGTTTTTCAGAATTTAAAGACAAATGCTTATCAGAGACAAGCATATTTTCCTTTGAATTTACATTGCAAATAATCCTAAGAGGTAGTCTAACTTAGACTCTTTATATTCCATGTAGCTAGGACAGACCCTAATGTAACTGATGAGAGATTGAAAAGAACAATGAAATCCTCTCCAAATGATAAGATTTGGACATTTCTTGGTGTCTAGGTATCCTGGCAATGCACCAATAGTTGGGAAGGGATGTGGCTTCACGTTCTATTAGAGTAGCATGGCTATGACCACTAAACACCCATTTACTATAATGATTTTTTTAATATTTCACAGGATAGATTTCTTTGAAAATCTTGAGGCAGACAAGTCTTAATTTAAGAACTAGATAACCTCAGGAGAATTATTAGTTTTTGAAAATAGTGACAATATTTATGGTTTGAAAGCTCATTCTCTTCTAAATATAATTCAGTTCAATGGGGGCAGAAGGGTGGAGTTGATGTTTACAACAGTAGGAAAAAAACCTGCAAACTAGATATTGCCTAAATTGTTTGGAGAAACAAGTATATACGCAAAGACAACCCCCAAAGACATAGGCAGTGCCTTGGCAGGAATTACCAAGAAATCTGGGCATACATAAAAATCATTCCAAAGAACTGCAGTTCAGTCCTTTGAGTACTTAAATGTTATTATTGTAACTTCTGTCAATTAAAATCTTTAAAACATAAAATCACTCAACTGAAATTCAAAGCCATACTTCACTTCCTTCTTAACCAGGGAATTAAAGAAAAAACCCTAAGGATTTTCTTGTTGGGTTTAGGTTCATGAAGGTACAAAGCATCATTGTACTTTGTTTAATGAAAGTAAAAGCTCCGAGGTTACCAACATACATGTGTTTCTACAGAAAACACCATCGGGGGCTGAGCTATATGTGTTTTTAATAGTTTTTGTCTCTTCTTTCACAGCAGGGAGGCTACATTGGACTTACTACCCCCAGCACTGCTCTCTCCCCTCTTTATAAAAGCATCTATTAATCTGTCACATGATGGGAAAACTGACAGCCATGGCTGCTTGGAATATATCTAAAATAAAAGTTAACTTTAATGCAGGGGCTTTGCGGCCTCAGCATTGGTACTTAAGGAATTTCTTCTCCTTCATTAGTTCCTTCCTTCCTCTTACTCATAGTGCTGATAGTTCAGATTTAGAGACTGGGCATTTTTGTACCTGGTTCATGCCTGTATGGCTATACGAACAATATCACAAAGGGAAACATGTACCCTTAAAACATGGATGTAAAGTACCAATTTTCTCTGTATGGGACTATAAAGTAAATGGGACATATTTTTCAACATCCATCTAAAGGATGGTCTCCATCAAATTATTTACTTTGGGAGTCTAAGTCTTCATTCCAGAGATGATTCCATTTCTGAAATATTTTGAACTCCCATTTCAGAACTGTCTTTGTGGGTAATTTACCAGAGACACCTTTTAATCACTGCACACTGTTAGTGTGCAGCCATCTCAACCAGTGACTTTGTTCACTAGACTGGGAAATGCGTGACTTTTAGATGTGTCTGTGAAAAATCAAAGGGGCCCTCTGAGCATATAGATTTGTCACTAGTGAAGAGTTTCACTAATGAAGATAGTCCAAGTGATTCAGATTCTAAAGGCATTTTGAGCACAGAAGCCATCCCTATAAATAATTTTCCCAAGATGACTATTTGAAAAATAATTCTTGACTACTCATTGGGATAAATTAGGGCATGTAGGCTAAAAAAAAATTAGTTAAACTTCAAAAATGTGAGTTAATTCACAGATTCTATAATGGAGATGAATATTCTTTCAGACACAAAGCAAATGGCCTGTGCTTTCAAATTTTGACTTTTAAGCCAATTCAAGCTTTTCATCCCAAGAAGTCGCCAATGGTGACTTTCTATTAGTCCCTCTGTTGAGTGTGTTTTCCTGCATGTTCTCTTACACCAAGCCACAGCTGTTTTAGGAATTAGGGAGGAGGTCAAAAGAGCCTCTTTGGGTTTTAGATTAAGAATTCCCCATGGCAGCTGTCTGAGCAAAACAGAGGATGAGACAAAACTATTTTTTATGCATTATTCTTATCCTAGATAGAAGAGTCCCAACCAGAACTCCCCCACTTCCTTGAAATACCTAAGTTTCATCATTTGATTTTTCCACTGAAAAAGATGGATCCATTGTTTGCAGCAAGATATAATCCTCCTGCTGAAGTTATTTTTAAAAGCATTACATAGTGTGACCCCTCCAAGAAATTATTCCTCATCACTGTAACCGCTGGCTTCATGTTACCTGGGTTCGGAGGTGACATGGCTGCCACCCAGTACCCCAACTGAGGGGCGATGTACGTCCACGTCAGCTGGCTGCCCTCCTGGTGCACAAGGCCCAGACCACTCTTCAGCCACGTTCCTGTGGGGTGAAGAACAAAACTTCAGCTACATGCATGCTGACCTCCTACTTAAGGCTTAACCACATTGTAGTGTAAGTCACCTTAGCTGTCATATTAATAACCCAAGAGATAGCCAAGAATAGTTCAAATGACATCTAGGGACCACATACAGCTTTCGGTAGATTCCTTTCTGTACAAATTGAGCAACTTTTGTTTTTCTTTGCCTTCCTGATCAAATTCCCTTCAGCCACTTTAGCAAACATCCTTGCTTCCACTCAGAAGCCTTTGGAGCTAGAAAACAGAGTAAAGGGAGCATGATACCTTTAGATGGATGGAGGAGGGAGAAGGTAGGGGGAGTTCCAGCACTGCGTATTTATCCTAAGCAAAGAAGTGAATTTCCTATTCTGGCTACATCAGAATTACTTACTGGCTACATCTGGCTACATCAGAATTACTTACAGAATTAATTACTGTGTTGTTTTTTTCAATTGAGCTAAGGTTGGTTTACAGCACTGTATATGATTCTGAGATACAGGTTCACACTTCTTCAGGTGTATGTCACCATACCACACCCACTACCAAAGCACTCATATTCCTCCACCAGCGTCTACTGGGCACCCTTTACACTTTGCCCCCCTCAGGTAACCCCCTCCCTCAGCCAATTCTACAGTCAGATTTCTAGGTTTTGTTTTGGTTTAGATTTGTCTATTTCTTTTGTGTTGTTTTTCTATATTCCACGTATGAGTAAAATCATCCGGTATTTAACTTTCTTACTTAGGCATTTTAAAAAAAATATATAGATTGGTCCCATCTTTGCATATTTTAAGCTAGTAAGCCAGGCTTAGGTGAATATTTGAAAAAGCTTCCAGCTGGTTCTGATGCTTAGAAAAGCTGAGTTAGTTAAGTTCTGCATTCCACCTTTCAGTTATTATGTTAACTAGTACTTAATCATAGTAAATGTATTTTACATACATTTCTATAACTCTCACAACAACCCTACAAGTAGACTCACTTCCCTTTTTGGATGAGGACACACAAGATCGGTGGGTGACATAACTTTTCTGAGATCTCCCAATGGTAGCGAGAAGAGTAGGTGCAGACTTAGTTGTGTCTTCAAGGCCGTTGCAACTTCTCCACCTACTGTGCCACATCTCCTGTCAACCTTCCAGCAATTGATGACCTTTTCCCTTTATAAGGTTTCTAGGAGAGGCCCAATGATGTTTGTTAACCTGCCCATGGGTGTTCACCGTCTCCAGTCTCCCCTGCAGCTGGCAATAGAAGGCAAGGGAGAGCACTAGCTATGCCTCCAGATGCATGTGAATGCCCACCCAAACCACCAGCACGCAGACCTGGGTCACTTATATAGGGCATCTCCTCTGCCTTCATGCCCACATAGTTCCTCTGATCTGCCAGCTCCTACAAACATCTGCCACCTGTAGAACCCATGCCACTGGAGGCCTACACATGTCATCTGTGCACCAAATATTCTACCCAATGGTCTCCAAATCCTCGCCTTTCCTGTGCACACACATCACTGAGATGGCAAGAGATGGCAATCGTGGATTATTTTTCCCTTAAAGAAAGAAACAATACTTGGGGCTGCTTCAGGTCTATCAGTTGCCATAGCAACATTCAAATGGAATGGGTGGGAAGGTGCTGGTGGTGAGGACTCCATTTTGCACACCTCCTCCCCTGCTCAGAGTAAAACAAAGGAGGATGGAAAATCAGAGCGCTTTGCATAGTCTGACCTTCTCATGCAACAGGCTGAATTACTGCTGTGAGGGTTTCAAATCTGTGAGGTGAGAATAGAGGTGCACTTGAGAAAAGGACTCTGAAAGCAAGGATGCCCTCTGCAGCTCATTTGCTGAAGAACACCAACTGAGACATCAGCAGCTCCAGCATCACTAGCTTGTCCAGGGCTACAGAGAACATGAAAACAGGGCATTTGACAAGTGAAGCTAAAGGGTTTCTCTGTTGCCAAGAGAGTTTCCCTGAAGGTAAAGAGCAGACTGTTAGCAAAAGATTCCAGTTTCCCCCTGGGGGATCCCATGCTGTTTAGCTTAGGATTTACATACCATGCCCACACACCTCCCACAATAGCAGCACTGACAGCCTCTCTATCAGCCAGGAAGTGGCCTGCATTCTTTGGTTTGCAGTTTTCCCCAGATTAGATTAGTGAGTCACCACTCTTCAGTTGGAGCAGATACCAGGTTAGGCTAAAGGGGACCCAGCAGGAAAGAACTGGAAGCACCTGTCCCAATTCCTACCATAATTCAAAACTAAGCTACTTCAATTTAATGCTAAATTGCCTTTGTTTTCTACAGTGCGAACATGTGAATATGAAACAGACTTTTAAAATATATGCCAACTGCAGTGAGGACAGTCAAGTAGGTGGACACCCACCACCACTACTACCACCACCACCAAGCTAACAAGTCCTCCCTATGTCCCCAAGTCAAGACTGGAGGCCCACAATTGGGCGGGGTGGAGGGCCATACTGGTGGGGGCCCGAAGAGCCACCAGCTGCAAACAACACGCTATTTAGGGAGCACAGAGGGCTGAGCTGGTTTCAGGATGAGTTGAGCTCTGATGACCAAGCAAGACTGTCAGTGGGGGATGAGAAGGCAGCTGAGAGACGAGAGCAGCATCCACAATGGCATGGAACGCATAGGGGCATGCGGGATGCAGATACACAAGAATGGGCTAGAGACTCAAGGTGGAGGCGCTGGGAGGGAGAGCAGCAGTTTGCGGTTAGAAAGGAGTCTGCCTGGAAAGGGATTCTCGCACCTTCCGCTCCTGGACCCACTCATGCAAGCAGGATGACAGGGTCAAAGCTTTCCTCACCATCTGCCCTTTACCATCACCGCCTCACCCCATCTCAGTTCTTCCAGGTGAGTCCCTAGAATATTCAGTTGGCCAAGTCTGTGCCACCAACCACTGCTCCAACCTCACAGTTGTCCTGGACTTGTTGAAATTTGACCTGTCTTTCAAGAGTCAAGTCATGTTTTTCTGGAATCCCCCCAGCAAGCAAGGATCTTCCACGTGGCAGCTGTTCTAAGGCCTCACCTTGTCTGAGTTGCTACCCTCTTGTCCTATGTCTCAACTCTTCTACCAGTTGGTAGGTTCCTTTTATCTTCTCAGCACCCAGAAATATCCTCAAGATTAGGAACTCAGTAGTACATGAGAAGAAGGGAAAGTCAGATGTGCAAAAGCCCTAAAATACAGGTGTACCTCATTTATGGTGCTGCACTTTATTGTGCTTTGAAGACACTGGTTTTTGTTTTGGAAGGTTTGTGGCAACCTCACATGGGGCATCTATCAGAGCCATTTTTCTAACAGCATGGGCTCAATTTGCTTTTCAATTTTAGCAATAAAGTATTATTTCATGAAGGTATGCACATAGTTTTTTAAGACATAATGCTATTGCACACTTAGCAGATGACAGGACAGTGTAAACACCACTTTTATGTGTAGTGGGAAACCAGAACATTTGTGTGACTCACTTTATAGCAGTACTTGTTTAATTGCAGGGGTCTGGAAGTGACTACACAGTATCTCCAAGGTGTGCCTTCCGTGAGAAGCTGGGTGCGGTGGGCAGGAAAGATATGGAGGAAGTGCAGTCTAGAGTCACACTAAAGCAAGCAAAGTCATCTGGGGGACAGGCATTTATTTTGGCCTAAGTTTTCTACAAATGTACATGTATTCAGTGAATAAAGGGTGACACTGGCCAGGGTTTCAACAATCTTGCTGTTTTTGGCAAAAGCATTTCCGAGCTTTCTGTGCTTTGTGGGAGGAAAGAAGCTACAGGGGATATGAGAATTGATGACTTGTGTACTGGAGACATACGCTTCTCATTACTGACTCAGGATGCCACAGGGTGAGGATGCAGCCCCCTCCTGAGAGACTGTCACACCCTGGAAGATTCCTGCACTCACGGCTGGCGCACCAGTGCTGGCGGCATCACTGGTGATAACAGACGGACGGCAGGAAAAACTGACTTGGTCCAGTCTCAGCTGTTGTGACACTGCACCTGTAATGGGGTGTGAAGAGCACTGACCCTTCCCTTCCATCTCTGTGGGGGCTTTAAGCAGCTCTCAGACATAATGGGGGGCAGGGGCGACGCTAGGTGATTTCTGCTGGTAGACACAGGAAAGCTCCAACTGCAAGGCCTTTTGCCTGTTCTGTGATCCGTGCAACTTCTTCCTGGCTGGGGTCAGCCTCTGCATCCTCCCGGGTCAGTACAATGGCCTGACAGGCCTTTCTGTGAAGGCTGTCTCCTCTGTGGTCCAGACACACAGGCTGGCACAGCTGCTCCCTCAGAACCACTTGGTTCCTTGGTTCTCTTCCTCCAACCTGCTCCTTCCAGCCTCTTCCCATCACTTCCTCTGCAAGGATGGTTACTGACTCTCAGGCTCCTCTTCACAAGCAGTCAAGACAGCTGTTGGGGCATGTAGCATCCAGGCAGGTCACCTGGTGAAGGTGTGCAGGTGCACTACCCACTGGCCCAGCCAGGTTGCCACCCAACTTCAAGCTCAGCTCCTGCACAAGGAGGGCAGCTGGCTGTTAAGTGGGTCTTTGGGGAGCAGGCT
The DNA here is from genome assembly GCF_964194135.1 of Talpa europaea. Lineage (NCBI taxonomy): Eukaryota > Metazoa > Chordata > Mammalia > Eulipotyphla > Talpidae > Talpa > Talpa europaea. The sequence continues at coordinate 27,972,090 of NC_140082.1, read as the reverse complement.
GGTGGCCACGTGTACCTCTGTGCTCTCACCAAGGCCTGGCAGTGTCTACTAGTGGGACTCCGTGTATGCAAAGGTTATATAGAGAGTCCTGCCCTGCCCCCGCAACCCCCCAGCCCCATCAAGGAAATAAATTCTCCATTACTAAAATTTCTAGATCACTGGGTTTTAAATAGGTTTGAATGCAATTGCACCTTCTCTTTAATGGAATCTGAAGCAGAAATTAATATATAAAAAAGAGAAAAGATAAGCTTCTCTGCAAGAAGGTGAAGAGAATCTCCCCTCCCCATGGTAACCTCCAGGATATCTCCTCAATGTGGTGTGGAAGCTATTGTTCTATATAACTTGGGTCTTATTTGTGGAAAATTGAAAAGACAGATTTATTAAAATTCTAAATAAGTATCATTTACTCCTACTTCTTAAGTCAAATATAATTTTGATTTTTCAGGTAACTCAGGGTTAAGATGAAGATCAAATACAATGGTGGGTCCAAAATATTCATGCCTTGGGCTCTGAGTGACAACACAGTTAGCTCTTACACTAAATACCCCACCCAGCCCCTTGTGTCCTTCTTCCCTCAGAGATTGTCAGTGTTTCTGTTATTATCACTGCTTTCTAACCACCAAAGGCCCACTCCTCACTCAGCACTGCCTGCAGGACTGTGTCTGGAATGCCCACAGCACGGTGAGGGACAGGGGATAAAATCAGATATCAAATGGTGGTATTCTGCATACAGCATTTTTTTCCCCCAATGCTACACCCTTAGATCAGTTTTTGTTGGAATTTTTATTCTCTAGAGTTAAACCTTCTACATTGGATTTAGATATATTGTTAAGATAAATACTTTGTTGAAAAATTGTCCTAATCTTTTGAAAATGAGTTAGTTATGCATTCAGCTGGCAAGGTTCATTGTGTAAAAAAGCACCAAGAGTTCTTAACTTGGAAGCTGCATTTAACTACAATGGTTATTACACAAAATCACTGACAGGCAGAAAAAAAGATATGCCTTATGTTTGCCTGTAAGATCTGATGGGGGTCTCTTTAGCAATCGATGAGGGTGCTGCTTTCTTGCTTGGTTACCAAGCAATAATGAAATCAGCTTCTATTTGCAAAATAGAAAGAAAAGTGAGTTCAGAAATGTAACAATGGTTATCAAAAGGGAAAAGAACTCTAAAATCAGAAAAAGGAACCGAAAGACAACATCTAATTGGAATACAGCCTCTAGGCTGCTGACTTATCTTGCTTTTCCTGTGTGGCACATTTGTTCTGCCTAGAAAACCCTTATATTAGCGACCACATTACCTCCCAGCATTTATATTATGAGCACTCTTTTGATTTTGAAAAGGAAACTATAAGGTAAGCCCACAATTATGGTTACAAACTGAAGTTGGCATTGTACAAGGATGCAAGTCACTGCTCTTACATTGAGATTTGTTACCACATCAGACCTCAGAACAGGGGCAGATACAAGTCCAGCACTAGATAGATTTGTGTTGTCTAGCACTGGAGGTGGGGGACAGGCATGGGTGGAAATTAACTTAAAACCCCTGAGAAGCCGAATTTGGGGCAATGAAAATGTTCAAAAACTGATTTATGGTGTTAGTTATTCCATTTGGTGAAGTTACTAAAAGTCATTACATACTTGAAAAATGAAAATAAAAATAAAGGGCCAACTGACCCATGCACAAATTTCCTGGCATTAAGATAGTCCTGGATGTGAACTCCAGCTTCACCACTTCCTAGCTGTGTGAACCGAGGACATGCTGAGGGAGGCGCAGCAGAAAAACGGAAGATCATTCACGGTGTCAGGGAGGCCTCTTTTTTGTCATGTAAACAATAAATGGCCTTATTGGTTCAGCATTTGTTTTGTGTTCTACTTTACTCTTCTAATTCAGATATAATTCTTATGACAGAGGTTGGAGTGAGTTCCACTAGGTCTGTAAGGTCTGAATCACGAAGAAATAACCCAGTCACTCAGAATACCCTTCTCAAAAAAGTTTCTACCAATCAAAAGGTGATTATTCACACTGAAGTTGTGGGGGACTGTTTATGGTGAGAGATGAGACACATCTATATGCATGAGCTAGTTAGAATTCAGGGCAACAGGAACCTACTGCTGTCTTGCCTCTCCATGTTGGCTACAGCCAGCAACCACCTCCTTGCTTGTGCTGTGGGGATGTGCTAAAGAATGAGCACAGTGTGGGCACTGGTTCCTTTGAGGAACAGTCTCTTTAAGACATATGCACTTCTCAGAGCCATTAAGAGCTTGTTATTGTTATTGGTAGTTTTAGTTATGGTGTCTTTCCAGATTCCTGAGTATGTTGACTTTCTCTATAAACCAGATGACTTGCTTTTCAGGGTATTCATCTGCATTATCATAAGCTATAAACTCCACTATATTTTTCTACTAGTTGTACCTATTGAACAAGCAAAGTCTAGGTCTATTCTACTGCATGCTTTAACTAAACTGGGATAGGATCACTCATTAAAAGCAGGATATGAATCCATCTGCCCTAAGTCACATTCATTGTGTATAGCTGAAACATGGAAATTTTTACTTTCCTGATATTGCACAGTAGCCTTCTTTCCAAATTAAAATCTGTGCCTTTGAATAGCTATGTTTCCTTCTGTGGCATTATTTTTCCATGAAATCTGTGAGGGTAAACATTCTTCGTTAATTATATAGCAAAATATTTTCCTGGTGGCCAATTATTTAACCATTCTTGTTGAAAGCCACCAAACTGAAGAGCAAAAGTTATGTGCAGATAGTTGGATTCTTATAGCTTTGGGTAAATAAATTTCAGGACTGGTTTCAACAAGAATAAAATTAAAGGCAATTCACTATTACCAACAACCTTCTGTTTGCAGCATAAAGTCACAGATATGTTGAGTTGTAAGGAATTAATCTATATTCAGCAACGACGTGTTCCCTGGATATTTTTAGGGTAATTTTTGAGAAACAGATTCTTAAAAATAAATTTAATCTAAGTGACTGATTTTTTTCTCCCTTTAAGTTTTAGCTGAGCTATCACAAGATTTAAGAAAGAACAGTAATGAGAAAACATAAAGATTCTGGCAGAGTTATGGAAAACATCTATCTTAAATAGGTAGTGAGAAGTATTAGGATATACAATAGCATTAATAAAATTTAATGACAGAATTCTGTCTTTATAATAATCGGTATATATAAATTTCCAGAGCATAAGCTAATTAGGCCAATATGGAGAGCAATTTGATTATAACCCACTAAATCCAATATCCACTTTGCAATTACACATCAGAAGAGGTTGGATGGGGGAAGCACATCCCGATTGGGGGAGGCTTAGCCTCTAATCCCCCCACATTAGAAAACTCAGTCAAATGAAGGACATTGTAACAGAGAACTTGACAAACATCTGGACAGATGTGATAAGATGCTCTTAACCAGTAATGTTAAAGAGCTGGTTAAAATGGACATCTTGTTAGAATGCAGATTCCGATTTAGTGGGTCTAGAGTAAAACAGGAGATTCCTCCATTCTATCAAGCTCCCCGACACTTTTAAGTAGCAAAGTTCTAAATTATTTTGCACTTTTGTGGGTGTGATGATGCTTTTAGAAAATGCTGATGTCATATAGTGCATCAAAGGGCAACTAGTGCTTGAAGAAACTTCTGAAATATTTATAATAGGTTTAAGAAATATCTTAGTCACTTGTTCTACTAGCTAGGGGTTGGCAAACTCAAATGTCTACAGATACTGTTGTGCACTTGCTTAAAGGGGCAGTGCTGCTTCATGAACTGGTTGCTAGAGGTTAGCCAAATCAGTTCCAACTTAGGACCTCTTCCTTGATTTGTTTTCTACCTGGGATGTTCTGTTCTTCCCCCAGACCCCACACCCCAAACAGTCCATTGTTAGTCTCTCAGGTCAAATGTCATTTCTCTGAAGGCTCTGACCAGCCAATCATTCACCCTTGACATCACTCTGCTTCACTGTCTTGCAGACCTTATGTTATCTGAAGTAAACAGGTTCATTGTCTGTCTCCTTCATTTAGAACAAAACACTCATAATTCTAGGACCGTTCCTTGACTGTCATTGTTTTATCCCAAGAGTCTACAATAGAGTGATATCTGGCATAAAGAAGATGTTCAATAAATTATTTGATGAAATGAATGATTTGATTTTTTAAGAGACACCCAGAACAGAATTCCATGTGAAATCTTTCAGTTTCTGATTTGGCAGCAAATTAAAACAACACAAACAAACAAATGCCCCCCAAACAATTGTATGGGCCAAACCAAACACATCTGGGAATGGGTTGCTGTTGTGCATTCCCAGATTTAGTCCATTATTCTATTAAGCTACATTAAGTCTTGGCATAGAAGCAGGAATGCACAAAAATCAAATATACTAGAAGAGGAAGAGGATTTTTGAAGTCTGAAGGAAATCACGTTTTGCATCTCCCCTTCGCTAGGCTGGGCATGGACACTGAGCACTTACTTGTCCTGGGCTTGGGCTGCTTTCTGGTTAAGAAAGATTGGGCCTCCCCGGTGGCGCAGTGGTTGAGCGCTGAGTTGCAAAGCTGCCTGCAGCCTCTGCAGTGCTGGTTCAATTCCCAGCTGCTCCCCAGCCACCGGAGGAGGGTCCCGCATGGTGCGCAGACCTCTCCTGTCACCCGCTGCTCCCCTCAGCAGTGTATTTTGTCAGTCTGCCTGTTCTGCTCTCCGCTCTGTCTCTGGTGAATTCTTTCACCCTCCCGCGCTTCTGACTGTACCCAGTGCTTGTATAAACAAATAAATAAATCTTAAAAAAAAAAGGATATTAAAAAAAAAAAAGATAGATGATGGCTCCCACCTCCGGGATTGTTTTGAGAACAGTGAGGAAAAGAGCTGACTTACAGTTTCACCTCTTTATTAATGAATAAGCTCGGTCTAAAATAAGCAGAAAAAAAAATCTTTTTCGAAATGGTCTGATTTCCCTTTTCCTTCCATTTTGGTACCCTTCATTCTGCACCTTTGAAACAGCTGAGCTGCCACATACAACCACCTCTATGTGTCGTATTCAAAGCAAGCAAGGGTGTTTGTGGAGGAACCTCCAATGAAGTGCCTTGGAAACTGAAGACCTCTGGTGCAAGGTCCTACACTGACTTCAGTGCAAGTCAGTCTGGGCAGGAGTGGGTTTTTCCCTTTTATATCTGGAGCAATCAGGCTGCAGCTAAAAGGACCAACAAGGTTCAAGCTCTCCAGATATCACTCAACCTTGAGTTAATTATTCTGATTCAAAATGGAACGTGAGCTGATTGGTGCAAAGTGGCCCAATTAGACGCTTAGGCTTGAAAAAAACAAAAAAGGTCCACTCAGTCTTGCAGGGTGGGGAACCCTGAAGAGGATATAAGACAGAACAAGAGCCAGTTTGAATTAGTCAGCAGCCAGCCTCTGAAGACAGTAGGATTCACTGGACCACCTTTAAAGAAAGATTCAGCACACAACCTCCGGGGGATTCATCAGATCGCCACAGATCTTTGCAGAGACCTGGCTGCTGTACCTGACATTACCTGCAAGAAGCAGGCCAGTGTCTCATAGCCCCGTTAGCTGTTCGTGTATGCCAATAGCTCACAAAAAGCTGTCCACAGCCTCTGGTTCTCTGGCACCACCTCCTGGTGCTGTTGAGTCTGCAACTGTCTGGTCTGGTATTTGACCCAGTCTTTAGACTGTGGCTGTGGGCTGCTGCAGTGTCACCTTTTCTTCCACAAGTGACTTTTGTATGGAGCTTTTGGACACTGGGCATTATTTGGGGTCCTTTGTAACTGTTTCCTTTTCCCCAATCTCCTGTTTGTTAAATAAACCCTGTTGTTGGATCCTCAGCCTGACCGATCCTGCAATTGTGTGTGCAAGTGACAGTGAACAGTCTCCAACCTTGGGCACTATCCTTTAACACTGTCCTTGGCATTGCTTTTGCACTGTTGTAGTACTGTTTTAGGTACTGTTTTGGGTACTGCTTTAATTTCTGCACAGGTTGGATTTGTCTGGTGCGTTTTCTGCGTGTGCACACACACATATGTGCATTAAATAATTTTATTATTTATTTATTTTTTTAATTTAAATTTTATTTTTATATTCCCCATACAGTTACAACCCCCTTATTTTTACCCCAATCCCTCCTTTCCCCGCCCCCTACCCCCCATAGAGTGTCTCTTGTTCATAGTTGTTTGTCGATTTTGATATTTTCTTTCTTATAGTTATTCTTTTTCCTGGTCCCTTATTTAAGTTTTCTAGATTCCTGCTATGAGTGAGACCATCTGGTATTTTTCTTTTTCTTTCTGGCTTATTTTGCTGAGCATGATCCCTTCCAGCACCATCCATGTTGCTGCAAACTGCATGTGTTTATCTTTTTTGATTGCTGAGTAATATTCCATGGTGTATATGTATCACATCTTCTTGATCCAGTCATCTATTTTTGGGCATTTGGGTTGCTTCCAAAGCTTAGCTATTGTAAATAGTGCTGCTATAAACATAGGGGTGCAGGTGCTCTTTGGAATTGATGTTTCTGTGCATTCAAATAATTTTAAAGGGGTGATTCTTCAGAACAAGAGGCAAAAATAACCAAGTTTTTTTTATATTTCATTTTTGAGACTAGAAACATTAGGTTTAGACAAGTTAGTAATTTGCCTCTATACAAGCCTACCCTTAATATTTGCGGAACTCAAGGCCAGAGATTCCAAATGGTAGTCAATATATACTGTATCTAAATATTTTTTTAAATTTTTTTTAAGATTTTTAAAAAATTTACATAAGAACGAGGGTACAGGCCAGAGGTGCGGGAAGGTGACAGGATTCACCAGAGACAGAGTGGGGAGCAGAACAGGCAGACAACCGAAAACACTGCTGAGGGTAGCAGCAGGCGAGGCAGGAGAGGTCTGCCGTGCCATGTGGTTATCTCCCTGGCCGGCCGGGAATCGAACCCTCGCTGCAAAGGCTGCGGACAGCTTCACAGCGCTGTGCTCAACCCGCTGTGCCACCAAGGAGGCCCCCACTGTATCTAAATATTTAAAACTGTAAAGCAGGTAACCACATTGTGAAATAAATGTGTCCTACCCTCCCACCAGAACTTTATAATAATCTAAAGGCTACGGTGGACTGCAGAATTCTTAGTTTCCTCAGAAAATATGCTGGAACAGAGCTGGTTTTTGACTTACGTGCTTTCTCAACTCATGCCCCCAAGCCCCTCCTGCCTTGTGCACATGGATGTGGACTTCAACCCTCATGTCTAAGCTCAAGCCCCTGCCATTAGCCACACCTCTGTTCTGGGCTGTGCACATGGCATGTGCAGACAATAGGAGCACCTCTCTTCGAGAGGAGATATGGGAGAGAGGGCCTGAAAGCCAATTTAGGTCTGTTTGGTCAGGGAATTCTAGGATCTTGTGTACCAAAGGGGTATTCTAGAAGGGGAGTTCAATTTCCAGGTGGCCACAACTCTTTGGGTCAGAGGATTCCTTATTCCAGAAGGAAAGGGCTAGAGTGAGGTCCTTTAAAATGTGGGACTAAGAGGAGGGGTCCCTCTTGCACTGTCCAAGGGGGAAAGCAATGAAGAGGTAAAACTATTCCAAAAGGTAAGATAACCTATCTACAAGGCTTACTCGGTAATGTATATTTTTCCAAGATTACAAATCAACTGTTGATGAAGCTTTACCTAAAGTAAAGATGCCATTGCATAATTATCATACCAAAGATTTCCAAACCTGATTAATGCACAAAATCACTTAAAATGTATTGATGTAAATGTAAATTTACATCATATAAACTGCATTGATCTAATTTAGAAAATTAAAAAATGTTAAATGTCTTAATATATAAAAGAATATAAAAGAATGTGCAGCTCATATAATAATAAAGACCAAAACAAATTTATAAAAGAAAGACTATAAAATCTCAAAATAAAATTTAAATGAAAAACATCAATTTGAGGTAGTTTTTTTTTTTTTTTTAAGTTTTTTTTTTTTATAGAGGCATGTTTTTATTTATTTATTTTTATTTGTTTGTTTTTTTGTTTATACATGCACTGGGTACAGTCAGAAGCGCGGGAGGGTGAGAGAATTCACCAGAGCCAGAGTGGGGAGCAGAGCAGGCAGAAGGACCGAAGTACACTGCTGAGGGGAGCAGCGGGCGGCAGGAGAGGTCTGCGCGCCATGTGGGACCCTCCTCCCGTGGCCGGGAAGCAGCCGGGGATCGAACCGGCGCCACGGAGGCCGCGGGCAGCTTCGCAACCCAGCGCTCAACCGCTGCGCCACCTGGGAGGCCCAATTTGAGGTAGTTCTTGATAGGTTAATGAAAGGGAACTTGTCACTTGCAACACAAATCTGACATAGAAGGTTAGGGTGAGGCTCTTTGGAGGTTGGCTTATGAATTGATTCCCTACAATCTTTTCTACCTAAATTTAGCATGAAATTTTCCATTTTGTACATACTCTGATTTCCCTTTTCTTTAATATGGAAGGTTGTACCTTTTATGTATGATATCTTCTGCTGGTTAGTTGTCTTTAGTCCTGTTCTATCAAATAGTCATTCATCAATGTAAATCCAGGCAATTAAAAGAACCTAATTATTTTAAATTCTGTACTGAGTTTGAATGAGAGTATTTTTCATGTTAACTTTTAAAAGATTATTATCAAAACTAAAATCCCGGATTTAAAAATCCTTTTGCACAAAACTCCCAGATTTCAAGAAGCTCTTTGGATCTGTAGCTCCAGTTTGAGGAACATGGACTCTTACGTGAAAAAGTCTGCACATCTGGGATCATTGTCAATCCCAAGCCCTAGATTTCAGTGTCCTCACCTGTGAACTAAAGACAATGGCACAGGCTCCTGCAAAGACCAAGAGTGATGACTCGAAGAGCAAAGATGCATTCAAGCTCAGATGTCAGGGAGTCACCAAGCTTGCTCCCCGGTCAAATACGTGCTCTGCACACCACTCAAATGAGGACATCACCAATTCATAACTTAAAGCCACTTGGAAACCACAATGACATTCCAAATATGGAGCAATGGGTAGAGGATAGTTATCAAGTAATTAGACTGGATGCCTGGAGCATACCAGCGACGTGACAACCTGGGTTATTTTAAAGACCGTAGGACTTCAATGTAACTTCTCTATATATCATTGCTTCTCCAAAAATGCACCAATTAAATATAGGCAATGATGAATAAAATAATAATACCTGCCATTTATAGGGCTTTTTACTAAGTGCCCACACTGTTTTAAATGCTTTCTATTCACAATTCTATGAGGTAAAAGTGATGATGATGATGATTATGATTCTTCCCATTTTATAGATGAGAAAACTAAGACCTTACTTAGGAGGTTAGAGGACTTACTCAAGATGGTGCAACTATTAACCTGAGAGGGGATAGTGCTCAAGTCCCAGTTGTCTAACTGCAGGGATACATGGTAGCTATATTCCATACACTTTGGCTATAGGCTGTGCAACAGCCTGATATTCAAATACACCAAAATAATTTTACCATTTAATTACATATTCCAGTGGAGATAATTGAAAACAGAAGACACTTAAATACATTTGATTCTGAAATAAATTGTCGCAGTTTTACCTTCCTAATTATTTTTTACTCAGGGATATTAAAACAAGCATGATTTAAGTAGTGCTTAAAATGCAGGCCAAGAGGCAGCAAAGCCAGAAGATGGAGGCTTCTAGGTGATGGGAAAGCCAGCAGGAGAATACCTATTTGCCACAGATAATGGGAAAAGTGAATATTCCATGAATGGTAAAGAGTTGGCTGTAACATATGATTCATTTTCCTTCAGGAGGAACATATCGATCTGTATCCTCTAAGACCACAAAACAATAATCAATTGTAAAACTTGCTAAAATCTGTTCCCATTAGACTCAGTCCCGGGGAAGTTCTAGTTCTATATAAAATGACAACTTAAGAAAATTAAGTTTCGAAGAATAGGGTTTCAAAACAAAAGTGGCTCTGAACCACAACTACAATGTAGCTAATGTGATGGTATTATTCTCTGAAAATTCTCACTGGGGGATGGGGGCCAGGGCGGAGGGGGGGGGTGGCGGGGGGGCGGGGGAGGCAGCAACAAACACAAAAGGCTTAATAATTCTTAGGAATTACAAGATTGTTTTTTGAGTTGCCTGGCAACTTTGAAAAACAAATGTCCATGTTGTGAGGTCACCCTTCACTTGCTCTTCTCCCCATGGGCAGCTCGTGCGATCCTTGCCTTGCTCCACTCTACTCGGACAACAGGGGCAGGACTCGGCCACTGTGATGAGACGGCCTGTCATGGCAGAAAGATGCCAATCTGTGTCTCAAAAACAAATGACAAATTTTAGCCATTTGGCAGATGAGATCTCAGGCAAGACAAAGTTTTCAATGGACGGTCATGGTTTACCCAACTGAAATCTATGCCTTTGGTGTTTTTTTTTTTTTTTTTCCCTATTACATGACTTCATTCAGCTTTGTTTGCAGGTAAATTACCTTTTTCCTCTACTACATATCTAATAGATGCTCGACTCACTTTTTTGGATAATTTTAACAGCTATAGTTGTTTCTAAGAAATAACCTTCACTAGAAAACCTATTTCTGATACCACCTTTCTTTTTTTTATTCTTTCTTTTTTTTTTTTTTTTTTTTGTGGGACCCTCGCCGGCGGCCGGGGAATGAACCAGCGCTGCAGAGGCTGCGGGCAGCCTCACAGCCCAGCGCTCAACCGCTGCGCCACCAGGGAGGCCCTCTGATAACACCTTTCTTAAGTTAGTTAGGTAAGTCTGCTTCCTTCTTTGCTTAGTGCTCTTGACAGTTGAATCTATTCTCATTAAAAAAAAAAAAAAAGATGAGGTGTATAGCTCTAAAATAAATACCATATATTTAAGTACACAACTGTTAGACAAACAGGCTTCCTAAGTTTTGTACATACAATGTAATGCAGTTCATCCTTGTAATTCAATCACTACAACTTGTATTGCACATATGTCCTGCTCCAGCTAGACATGTGGCTCATGATGATATATATGGACATACATGTATACACATACATACACAGATATATGTATATCTATAAAGATAAGCCAGTAATACTTTCATTTTCTTGAAGTTACAAACATCATTTAGTGTTTTAAGAACAGCTACTCATCCTTCCACATCAAAAAAAACTAAAATGGAAAAACATCTTAAATATGTTTTGAATCAAGCTCTATCTTTAAGGGCAGGCTGGCCATGACTTACCTAAAAGGACTAGTTCAGTGAGCACAGCACCGTGGTAATGTTCACCCTCTGAAGCGGAGTCAAATCCACTGCAGGTCAATTATAAGTGGGTCTTCCTGAATGCTTGACACATTTGTACCATCCATGATAAGATGCTGCTTCAGTAACCACCATTTCTATAGCAACCTCTTCACCACCACCCCCCACCCCAACACACACACACACACACACACACACACACACACACACACTCTGCAGGCTGTGTTTTGGAAAGGCAGTTAAAACTGGATTCTACAGTGTAGCTTCACTTGGAATACACTTTTATTTCTGTCATCTCATTAGAATGAGAGTATTCTAATCAAGTACTCTATCATTAAATAGCAAAAATCCATCACCTACAGAATCTTAAATCTCAATCTCTGCCATTAAATATTAGCCTGTCGATTTAAATCCAAACCACTGACCTGGTTTACTTGCTCATGAGTGACCATTCCCTAAGGCAACAAGTCAGATCGCAGTCTGACAACCTGGAACACCAGACAGCCATCTGCTGTCCAAGCTACAGGCTAAAGAGCAAGCAAAATGCCTGCAAAGAACGGACATAATCATCTCTTACCATCCCCAAAATTTCAGCTAAGATGCATTCATCTGACCGATGAAACTTCATTTCCCATTCCAGACCAGGGAAGGAAACCCTCTTCTTTCAAGGTCACAGCCTCTGCACACGATTGATAAGAAGGTACATATGCCCACTGATTCCATATCCACAGACACACCTTGACCTGGCCACGGGCAATAGCATTGTACCTGTTATATAGATCCTCCCTCGCACGATGCATTCAGTGGCATTTAACATGATGGCTTCAGCACTGCCAGTCAGTGTGGTAAAGCTCTCAATCATAGAGTATGCAATTTGCACTTGAAAATATGATTTTTATTGCGAGTACACATAACAATGAGCCAATTCATACAGTTCATCTATTAGGTCACCCTCTTATGAATAGTATGTGGGCTGAAATATGGAAAGGCTAATTCTTATAATGGGAAATTCTTTGCCTGAAAAAAATTAAAAGACAATTGTAGTCATGAAAAACAACAAGAAAACAACTGCGATAAATGGTGGCATCAAATCCTGACTCTACTTTGAAGGTATTTGAAAGTGTACTTCTGGATGTCTCTCCTAAGAGTAAACTTTCAGTTATCTGGCAGTCAGGCATGAAAGTATTCGAGTTAGTGCTAAAATGTGGTTTTATCTTCCAAGTCGAGTCTCATGGAACTAAGACAGACCTGCCTTACAGACTGAAATCTTGCGCTATAATGGAGGTGTTATCACCCCGAGCTTCATGTGTCATTCCTGCACAATGAGGGCATTGAACCTGGATAAAAGAAGTGGGTCTGTGACTGAGTTGGGCAGCTCTGTGGCCTGCAGAGTCTGGGATATACTTGCATTCTAAGACAGGAATGGTAAAAAGCATCCTTGTTGAAGGTATTTTAGATCAGTGGTCACAAACCTTTTCTGTAATAGGCTAGAGAATAAATACTTTCAGGTTGTGGGGACACAGAGGCTGTCCAGACAACTTAGTTCCACCAGTAAAATGAGAACACATTCATGGACCCTAGCAAACCAAAGGGCAGGGTCCTGTTGTGATGTCTTAGATCTGCCTGAGCTGCTGTAACAGGAATTCCTGAACTGGGTGGCTTATAAACAACCCTAGTTCACTGCTCACGGTTCTGGAGGCTGGAAGCCCAAGATGAAGGTGCTGTCAGATTCAGTGTGTGGTAAGTACCTGCTGCCTGGTTTGTGGATGGTGCTTTCTCCCTGTGACCTCAGAATGATGAAAGGGTGAGGCAGCTTTCTGGGGTCTCATTTATAAGAGCACTAGCCCCATTATGAGGACTCCACCCTCATGACCCAGTCACCACCCAAAGCTCACTTCTTAATTTCATCCCATTAGGGACTGGGTTTCAACATGTTAATGTTTTGGGTTTTTTTTTGGTCGGGGAGGATCTCATTCAGTTCACAGTATCCAGTAAAACTATTCTGATATACTTACATTTAAATTTCATATAATTTTGTCTGTCATGAAATATTCTTCAATCAATAGAAAAATGTAAAAAACCATGCTTAGCTTCCAAGCCATATTTTGCCAACCCTTATTTAGATACACAATTCTTTTTTTTTTAAATTTTTTTTTTGTTTTTGTTTTTTTAAGATTTATTTATTTATTTATACAAGCACTGGGTACAGTCAGAAGCATGGGAGGGTGAGAGAATCCACCAGAGCCAGAGCGGGGAGCAGAACAGGCAGACTGACGAAACACACTGCTGAGGAGAGCAGTGGGGCAGCAGGAGAGGTCTGCGTTCCATGTGGGATCCTCACCAGGTGGCTGGGGATCGAACTGGCGCTGCAGAGGCTGCGGGCAGCTTCACAACCCAGTGCTCAACCGCTGCGCCACCAGGAGAGGCCCTAGACACACAATTCTTAATGGATTCTTCACAAATCGCTATTTCTAGCTATTAATCATGTAATTGCAATTACTTTGATATACCTCAACAGTAGAGAATTTAAAGTATTAACTTGTTTGAGGTGATTATTGTATTCAAATTAATCATAAATAGCAGCTAAATAGTAAGTTGTATTTTATGCTTGAGATGTATTCCTATTTTTTTCCTGATCTGATAATACTTGGAACTTTTCATTTAAATGAAATAATTTAACTTTTACTTAACTCATAGTATTACTGATTAAATACAAGAGCTAAAAGAAAAACCTTTATGAATTCTATAGGCTTCCACTGACTTTTAGTAAGTTAATATATGCTTTCTTTGAAATGTCCATCCAATATTAAAGATAAAGTTTTCAGAATACATGTTTTAATTCATTTGATTATTTTTGAATGACAATCCAAATGTTGGCTTTTTCCTGCATACATACAATCTGTTATAGTTAGAAATTTGGCAGTTACATTTTTCACAGTAGATGCTAAGTTAAAAAAGATCATTTAAATGGAAATAGATTAACTACACAATAAGATTCTCAGTTGAAAAGGCTTGATGCCATAGGGAATAGTTCCAGAGAGGAAACAGAACTGAATAACTTACATTTTAGAGGATTCATAACAATACGCATTTCTTTGTTTTCACAAAGACTTGTTTTCACTTTGATTCTATATTGTCTTAATTTCTTCTTGTTCCTGTAACAAATCACCACAAACTTATTGGCTAAATACAACAGAAATTTATTCTCTTATAGTTCTGGAGGTCAGAACTCTAAAATTGGTTCAGTAGGCTTATTACAGGGTGCTGGCAGGAGTGCTCCTTCCAGAGACAATGCCTTTTTACCTTCTAGTGACCACTGCTATTCCTTGGCTTATGTCCCCTTCCTTCATCTTCTTTTTTTTTCCCCCTTCCTTCATTTTCAAAGTGCACCATCACTCTAATTTCTGCAATCTCCTCAATCTCCTCTGATTCTGACTTCTGCTGCATCCCTTTTATAAGTACTGTTGTGATTACAGTGGGGCCATGTGAAAAATCCTGAGTATTTCCCCATCTCATGATTCTTAGCCATACCCATAAAGTTCCTTTACCATGTGATAAGAATAAAGGGGTCCAGAGGTTATGATGTGGTTTTTTGGGAAGCCATTATTCAATCTGCTACATAAAAAATATTTTTACTACATTATTGTTGCTTGTGAATTGTATACAAATAAACTAATGAGAACTAGAATGCTACTTTTATATACCTGCACTATACAGTTGGTACACATGGCATATATGTGTATATATTTATTTCTCTTGAAAACTTTATCATATTAAGAACATAGACTTTTATACCCCTACTCCTACTCCATACTCATCTATATTCAAATATATACACACAAAAAAGAGGAGGCAGAAGGGAAATACAATAGCAGGAATGGAATCTCCAGGGTGGAGAAAACCCAATATAACTATTCTCTCTCTAGAGATGAGCTCAAAGCATTAGCCTTTTATTAAACTTATACATATATAGATGCTTAAAGGTAAATTCTATGTATAGAGTCATCATAAGTACAAAGATTATGTTGCAACATCTTAAACTGCTCTCATTTTTAAGACATCTAAATGATCCAAATCTGAGCCAATCATTCAACAAAATTCTAACTGGGTGCCTACCAGGAGCTGTCCTTGATTACAAGGATTTAAAGATAAGACTCAGTGAGGACACAAGTAGTAGTAAAAAACTTCAAGGCCATATCCTTATACACTTCTGGTACCATTGCAATATATACAATGTACTTAGGAGGGCCCTCTTTTTTGAGATTTTAAAAACAATTTAGTTAATAAAAGTTCGACAAATGAAAACTGAAATTAATATACATCCTAGAAATTACCTAATTCCATTAATGGGAAAACCCTTTTCTATGCATATATTTGAATTAAACTCAATATACGCACACACTGTTGGTGTGTTTCTCCGGCTATCTTTAATATACTATAATAACACTGAGCATGATTATTATTATCCTCATTTCACAGTGGAGGAAACTATGGCACTGAGAGGTTAAGTACCATGGCCAGGGTCACACAGCCAGTGGGTGGGAGGACTGGATCATCCATCCAGCCCCTGTTCATAACCACATGCTAAGTGCTGCTCCCTAGCACTGACCCCAGTATGTTGGGGTCAGCCAGGAAGCTCTGGAGAGAGCCAGAGTATACAAGGGAATGAGACCCTCAGCAGATGTCTGTCTTAAAAACAAGAAAACAAACATAAGTAATTTGCCCAAGGAGGGACTTAGATTTCCTAACTTAGATTTCCAGGTTTCTAGCATACAAAAATGCAAACTTTTCACTTCTCTTTCCTACTCTCTCTCCATTCTTCGTTATTCAAGACCTTTCTGATTTTCTGTTTCTTCAGAGTCTCTCAGTTATGTCCCTCGAGTTGCTTTCCCCTGGGAGGTCCAGGGCTCCTAGGCCATGGCTGTGACCACAGTGCCTCATAAAATGGCTACGTTGTAGAGATCACACACCACAGGTAAAACAGCCATCTTACACAGCACAGGAAGTTAACTGGCACCACAGTCCACACAACAACATCATGTTTAGTATATCTGTTAAAATCAGTGAACTCCACACAAACAATGTGTTTCTGTTATTCATTATTTGGAAAATAACAAATAAGTCCCAGAAATCCCAACAGGCATTTGTTTCCAAATATAAATACCTATAACTACAATTTCACTCAAGGAATTAAGTATCCTTGAAAAGACACTGGATATCAAAAATCTCCCAATAATCTTTATACATGGTCTACCAGTTTACACTTCGGAGATGGGTGATTTCAAAACTGATATTTTTCAAGCATGGTGTGCATGGGATTGGGAACCAAAAGAGTTTAGAAAACCACTGTGCTATCAAAATCTTAAGCACAGACATGTACTTGCGTCCTGTAAGTATGAATTCCAAGGGCTACAACTCTCTGGAAGTGAACTGGGAAATATGTATTAACTTCAAAACTGTGTTCCTCTTTTAACCCGGAAATTCCATTTCCAAAATTTTATCCTAAGGAAATAATCATGGATGTTCATAATGATTTAGTTACAAGGATACTGATCACAACAATGCTTAAAATAGTAACATTTTTTAATTGTAGAGAATTAAACAGGCAAATTCTGACATGGTTCTTTAATGGAATACTATTGCAGAATAATGGTCAATGCTGTGCAGACATATTCATGATATATGGATGATGTTTAAAGCAAGCTACAGAACAATACAGAGCATTTCTGTTAAATATATATTAAATACACATATATAAATATATAAATATTTATGTATTTATTAAAACTATAGCTAAAAATTATTTATATATATTTATAAATATTTATAAATATAAATATATATTTTGTGGAAGATAGCCTCCAGGGGTCCCCAGTGATCCCCTAGGTGACATAAGCTCAGGACCAACCTTAGGCTGGTGACCAACAGCTTCTGGGAAGAAGTGATGACAAGATACTTTGACTGCATGTTATAAAAGGCCATGATTTCCATTTTGCTTGTGCCTTTGTATTTTTAGCTTCTTTTAAATTTTTTCTCTTGCATCACTTGCTTTAGTGGAAACATGCTACCATGCTGTGGGCAGCTCTATGGAGAAGGTAAGTACTTGACATCTTGCCAAAGTCAGTGAGGAGCTGAGGCCTCCAACAGAAGACCTGAAGTGCCCTGGCTGGTTGCAAGTGAACCTTGAGATGAATGGAATCTGAGCTTACAGCCTAGCTACAATCTTTTTAGAGACCCTGAGCCAGTAGCACTGGCTAAGTTGATTCTAGATTCCAACCCAAACGGTGGGGTAACATGTTCACTATAATTTAAAGCTAAGTTTTTGGGTAACTTGTTATGTAGCAATAGATACGTGCACAGTGAAATAACAGAAAGGATATAATTAAAAATACTGTTAATGGTTCTCTAGGTGGAGTTATTATTCTTTCCTTTTTTTTTTTTTAAGATTTATTTATTTATACATACAAGAGCCAGGGCACAGGCCAGAGATGCAGCAGGGTCGTGGAGGGGTGGGGGAGGTGAGAGGATTCACCAGAGACAGAGCGGGGAACAGAACAGGCAGACTAACTGAAAGACACTGCTGAGGGGAGCAGTGGGCGAGTCAGGAGAGGTCTGCCTCGCCATGTGGGTTTCTCTCTGGCTGGCTGGGGATTGAACTTGTGCTGCAGAGGCTTTGGATTGCTTCATAGTGCGGTGCTTAACCCCTTGCGCCACCAGGGAGGCCCCATTTCTTTCTTTTTTTTTTTTTTAAGATTTTATTTTTGTGTAGAAGAACTGGGGTGTAGGCCAGGAGTGCTGGGGATAAGAGGATTGGCCAGAGACAGAGTGGGGAGCAGAACAGGCAAATCTACTGAAATATACTGCTGAGGGGAGCAATGGGTGAGGCAGGAGAGGTCTGCTACACCATGTGGGTAGCTCCCTGGCTGGAATCAAACTCAGACATAATGGCGAAAAGTGCTGAGACTTAGTCCCTAAGCCACCAGGGAGGCTTCTTTCTTTCTTTTTTTCAATACTGTTGGCAATGATTTTCCTTTTCAGAAAAAAAAAAAAAAAAAAAGAAAATCACAAAACCAAGAGAGATCACATGACCTTCTAAAGAATAAAAGGGTAAAGATTCGGAGAGTCCTCTTGCCTCTACTACCTTTCAGAGATTCTTATCAGGTAAGTTAGCTTAAAAGTGAAAACCAAAACAAAAAACGCCGAACAACCAAACTGCAGAGAGCAGGCCTGAAAGGCACAGCAGAGTAAGTTTTACCCACTAGGAACCATGTGATACACAGAGAGCAGCAGCACCCAGAAGCTTCATGGAATGGAGACTGTCCCAGATCTAAACCGAAAAGCAAATAGTAATGAAGTCGTGCTCAAGCATGCAGCACAGGTGTCTTGCTTACCCAGCTTCTGGTCAAACCGCCAGGCTGCGACGTAGGCATTGTGCCTTAGACCGCTCTGCGTGGCCAGGGGCACAGTGACGTACATGGGGCCATCCACCAGCACTGGCGTTCCATCGCTGCTGAGCAAGTGGACGCTGACAGCGGTCACCGGCGTCAGGTCATACCTGGTGCCATTTCCTGGAAGCAAAAAGCATCTTCTATCACACGATTACACAAGACCCCCATGAGGCTGCTGTGGGATCCATTTGCAAGAAAAGAGTAACAGGTACCATTTCCTGGGCACTGTGCTACCTATCTGCAAAAATTCCTAGTTCAGGGACTGTTATAGCCCCTTTACATACATAACACTTACCATCTTATAAAGTAGGTTAAAAATCTCCACAAAACATCCAGAGGCTCAGAGAAGGTGGTAATAGGATCTGCCTAAGGGCGTTTTGTGGTAAGCCTGGGATGTGGGCTCAGATCTGCCTCAAAAGGGAAGGACATGTCTATAAATGTGAGGAAGGTGTAAGCAGATATTGTTGAAAAGGGCCCCAATACAAAGAGTACCCTGTGCACTTGTTAATGATTTGGCAGATCACCATAATGAAACTGAATGTCTAAAATTAGAGATCACTTAAAGAAAAGTTCTTCAAGGAGTGCTTCAAACTATTCATCTACTAAAAGTAAACGATTAAAAACTTGCACTTGAAATATTTATGAGTTATTTTAGTTGCCACTGGTATTTTGATCTGTTTAAAAGGAATTTAATATACCAATTATTCTGCATTAGAGACCTTTTATCCAAGTCAATGCTCTAATGACTGTCTACAGATATATTAGGGAATGCTTGTGAGAGCAATATTGTATTTATATATTTAAGCGATCCATTTTAGAAAAATTTCTCTTCAGTGAAATATAAGACAAAATATATTCTATCATGATTTTAAATCTTTCCTGAGACACAAGGATGAAAACACAATGATAAAAATTTTCAGCTGCTTTAGAACACAATCTATAGAACTTTTTAATCGACTTACATACATACCCACTCATTTAACTACCTAAGCTAATGTGAACCTTCAATTAGGACAAAATGAAACATTTAAAGCAAATCTAGAGAATTTGAATTTCAACTATAGTTAAGTCCTTCACAGAACAATGTCCACACAGCTAATGACAGTGAGAGCTTTAATAACTTGTACCCACCTTTGTTTCTCAATGAAGGGAAAGGTATGGCAAAGGAGATTTCACCCAAAGATTCAAGTCTTGAAATTTTAGTGTAGTAACTTCAGTTTATGGTTAAAAAAAAACCCAACAACCTATACTTACCATATTTCTGGTGAAATTAACTTTGAATTGAGACCTAAATGTGCCAATTGCCCAAAGATGACATATAAGCAAAGCCACAGTGAACCATCCAGGTTCTGGTAAGACTCTCTCAATGCAACAGAGCTTAAAGCTAGAGAGATTAAGTAACTTTCCAGACTTTGTATAAACAACCGAGAGATAATGTTTTCAATTAGGTGCTGCTGTTACTTTCAATAAACCTGGGGCAGGATGTCTCTCTGAACAGAGAACCAACAAGTAAGAGTAGAAAAGCACTTGAGACTTATCATCCATCTTTTTTTCCACTACACTTAGTCTGCTGATTCCCAGAAATGGCACACCCCCTCCATCCCCCACTCATTACCTTCCAATTCTCACACCCCATCATCGTGTATGTTCCTGGCCCCGGCGAAAGAGGGTTCCAGTTTTGGACCTGCCATTAACAGTTTATGTGGCCTCCAGTAAGTTACTTACCCCCTCTGGGGTTTTTCTTATCTGTACATCTAAGGCAGTTGGAGTGGATGCTTTCCTCTGGTATATGGAGGTGAAAATACTTAGGTGTAAACATTCAGAAGTGTGTGCAACATAGCAGAAGCACTGTGCTTTTGGTTGATGGGATTTAGTGTTCTTGCAAAAGATCTCTAACTGGTTGAAGACACCGCAGGCAATCATATCTGCTTTCTTGAGGCCTCTCTGCTGTCACTGTGTACCACTAAATTCTTGCTCCTGCTCTGCGTCTTCCCTAGGACTCTCCTTCAGCCCTCCAACTCTCTTCATTCTGGAGTAATGAATACTTTGAAGGGCTAAATTGCTTCCTTCCAGTCTTTGTTATGAGATCACAACTCTACACAAACCCTGAGTTCTCTATGTAAAACGGCTTTCCATCCTGTTCTACCTTGATGCCACCTGCCTTCCCATTATGTCTGAAGAAAGATAGGAGTAAGGCAAAGGCACCAACAAGGAAGGGGCAGCACCCCAGACCACGTCAGGAGGCCAGCTATGTCACTGGGGCCTCTGATACTTCTCTTGGAACATGAGAGCAAGTTCAGATAACATCTAGAGTTCTGTTTGACTCTGCATCCTATTACCAATTTTTCCCAACTGCAGGAAAATTTCATGTTATTCATTTTATTGGTTGTTCCCTCTCTTTCTGGAGTTACTAGATGAAGTAATTGCTTGACTCTCCCTTGGGAGTGCCACAGAATGTTTCTGTGCTTTCTTAGCAACGGGTGGGGCGTTGTTATGGTGCAGGGACTCTGGCTTGTGTATGCAAGTCTTGGAAAAAATGGAGCAGATAGACAAACCAAGCAAGAGAGGAAGTAGTCAAAATCCCACATGGCTATGTTTCTGGATGGATTTTTCTAGAAGCGCCCTCTAATGGGATACAACCCTTCTTAGGATACTCAGCGCACTTTCCAATCACCCCTGTGCTTCCATTCACCGTAGCTGAACTCTAGTTTTGACCTGTCAACTCACACACAGGGATGCCTATGTGTGACTCTTATGCTAAGCTGAAATCTCTTTGGTGCTTTTTATAAGACAGGAGGCAAATAGCTGTGGGGCAGAAGGGAGGCTGTGGAAAAAGTGGGACTAGATATGGTACTTACCCTGTGGGCTGCTGGGTGCTAAACATAGCCCCGTGGGTGTGTGAGGGTACCCCTGGGTAGCAGCCTTTCCTGGAGGACTCAAAAAAAGTCTTGGTTCTTTCTCGTTTTACTTGCTGGTTATTTCACAGGAAAAGGAGTTCAATATAACCTGCCAAGAATTTGCCTCCTTCCTCTGAAATAACAGAGTGATTTTAAAATAAAACAAACTCTTCTAAAAATCAATAGTCCTAATATCTCCATGTTCTTCCTCCTTCTGGCATCTTGAATTTCATAATTTATTCAAGAGCACTTGGAAGTGGGACACAGAAAAATTAATGAGCTCTGAGGAATGAGGTGGTCACTTCAACGTAAGGCTTTATGATAGTGCCACAGCTTGTCTGGGCGACTGGTCTCAGATTATACTTGGTCGAGTTCCCTGAACTAGTGCTTTCCTTCCAAGCCTGAACATTTAAAGTAAAAGTCAACTTTTCCCCCCACTATCTGACTTTTGATGACAAGCACGCCCCTATCTGATGGTCAGTTACTGACATATGAATCACATGACCATCATCAAGCAAAAATAATGGGAAGGAGAAATATTTCTGAATGCAGATACAATAGAGGAAAGTAAAGCAAATGATAAATTGCCAGGTTACCTTGATCTATAACCAGAAGTGTATTAATATTCTGCAAAATAGATCAGATGTTTCAAGTTTATGTAAAACTCTGGATAATTAAGTGAAATTCAATAAAAGCATCCCTGAGAAATGTAAAACTTTTTCACTTAGGAGATTTAAATCAGAACTTCTGGTTTTGTGCTGTGACTAGTCTAAAGAAAAGAGGCAGGACAAGAAAACAATTCAGGACTTCAGCATATGCCATTCTCCATCAACAGGAGGGGGACCTGGGATCAAGTGCACCCCTAGTGCCCTGCGCTGCCTCCTTGGATGTGAGCAGGGTCGGAAGCACACATCCCCAGTTTTTTTTCTGAAAAGGAATTATTGTATATTTCCTGACTGGCGCCTTTGAGTTTCTCTGATTGTTTAGCTCTACATGTCATGTGAGAGTGGGGCCATAAGAACAGAGCTGACTTAGAGGTCTGCGGGAGAGGAAGCAAAGTCAGCTTCAAAGTCTGACCGCTCTGCAGGGCCAAAGGCAGGGGCAAGGGAAGCCGTGAGAGAAGGCTGGACAGACTCAGGTGGTAGGCAGCAGAGGTCCCCCACTCCTAAATGTTCCACATGCTGTCAGAGAGCCCCCGGTTACTGCATCTCCCACCTCCCAAGCAGACCCAGCGTCCCCCACCCCTCCGACCTTCCTTTCCTCTGTGACAAATGTCCTCTGTTAGGACAGCGAGGCAGGCTGTTTCACTGAACACCCGTTCCAGGGGCAAGTGGAAGGCGGCCAGGACAGGGGGCTAGAAAACATCTCTCATCTTACACTTAAAACAATACAATTTCAGTCAAAAGAGCTTCTCTGAATTAAAATATATGTAGTTTATATATTGAAGAAAGTGCTCCAGGAGTAGCTACCAGCAGAAAGGCTCACGGAGACGAATTCAACTTCCTTAAATAACACAGTTCCAATGCACTTGAACTTGTAGAAAATATTCCTCTTTGGCAACCGTGGTTCTCCCATTATTACTACTACTTCCAGCCACATATAAAGATAAAATACAGACGTGCCGCTGAAAAGAGAAGAGACTCAATTACCTGTTCCATTTCCATCTAATCCTCGCAAATAAGGAAAGCTGTCCACCTCGGAGGGAGAGCTGGCTGCTGTGAGAAAAGCGGTCAGGTCACTGTAGCTGGTGTTCTCCGGCAAGCGCAGGGCCCTCCTCTGGAAATGAACTCGAGGCTGCGGCCGGGCACCTGCAGACATCAACCTCTGAGTTACTTCCCCAAGGAGCAGTTTCTGTTTTTAGAAAATGCAAAACCAGGAAGTGCTTCTCTAAGGTTCCAGCATGTCTCTCCCCTCCACCCCTCACCTCCTCCCTACCCCCAGCCACACAGGACACAAAGATGTGACAACATGCTATTATGGGGACAGAAATAATAGTCCATTGTCACATTTGTTTTGACACAGGATGTTATTTAGGCTTTTAACAAAAAGCCTTCCAAGTTCTATTTGTGAGCAGGCTTTCTGCTGCAGGGTTGTGCCTATGGATGGTTTTACCCCATGGATGGGGTAACATTTTGGGAAAGAAGTCCAAGGTAATGAAGGGTGTTGGTTTCCCACACAAATAAGGCAGGAGATACCCTTTGATAGTGTTACAAATACATCCTTCATTTCCCTGGGAAACTATGGCTTAACTCCACACGCCAAGCTGAGGAGGAGCCAGAGGATTCAGTAGCCAGCCTGGCCAAGAACTGCCACGTGCCCGCAGTGGTGGGCCCTCTTTTCGCAGTGGGAGCTGTCACTTGGAAGTTGGTCTCTTCTAAGGGGGGGTTCTATTCGAGGCAGACTTTTGTGGTGAGACTTTTGTGGTGAGACACTTTAAATGATAGGAAATGCTCCCTTCATCAAACTCGATTCCTTTGTGCAGAAGGACGTGTGGAGCCCACAGGCCCTATTGAATTAGCTGGCAACTTGGCCAGTTTCACTCTGTTCCAGATGTTGTTTTGATGGTAAAACCCCAATCTGTTTTAATCTAGCGCTCTAGTTCCAGTGGCAAGAGGTGAAAATGCTAAGTTCTTTTGCGCAAAAACACCATGACATTAACTAGTAGAAACGGAAGTAAAAGCATTTACCAATGAAAATATACATTTCTCCAGATTAAAATAAAGCGGCCCCTCCACAGCGATGGTGTGCCTGGAAGTTCTGGTCATCCCTCATTCATCCAACCCTAGGCTTGAAGGCGACCATATTTCTGCTATGGTTGGCTGGGGGTGCCTTCTCACCAGACCATGACTGTCCTGGTGCAACTGCCCAGCCCACACTTGATGGTCCCTATACGGACTCTGGGTCCCTTTTAATCAGGATCAGAAACTTAATCAAGGCATGAAGAAGCCTGTCTGGACGTATTCTAGAAGAAGAGAGTCAGAGCTCACAGAATCAACTTGCCCACTTTCTCTTCTTAGAGCTGACGCACGGAAGCCCTATGGACCGACCACCAATGCAGAATTAGCTCTGGGGCAGGGGTAGGCTGGGTTGACCACATAGGACCGATGTGATCAGTCCTCTGAAAATCCCAGATTAATTTTCTCAAGTGGCTGGTTCTCTGCTTCATGAAACACAGGTCCATCTTCAGGGTCTTGGGAACCAGGTGACCAAGGTCAGGACAATCCTATGGGACTAGGGTCACCTCCACTGAAACTAGCTGGACAAGGGCTTGTTCCAGACCATCCGGGCCCTTCTCTATGCCTACAGCAAACCTGCTGTGAGGCACTCATCTCAGCTCTGTAGCTTATAACTCTCAACTCTTTATGGTCTGGTTGATTTTACACAGCAGTTTAGAGAGGATACAAGATACAAGTCTGATTTGAATCTCCCTCGACTGCAGAGAGTTCCAACACTGCACGCTCCTTGGGGCTCTCCACACTGCTAGGAGCAGTTTGCTTCTCCCTGCTCCCTTTCTTCCCCTGCCCGTACATGCTGTTTGCCTCTTCTGTTCTTCTCTGCAGTGCTCTCAGAGATGGAAAGTCAAAGTTAACATGCCCTCATTCCCAAATACACAACAACATTCATTGCTTCTATTTTTTTTAATGATTGTGAACTTTCTGGGACTATTTCCCTTTCTCCTTTATTCTTCAGTCTAAACAATGCTGCTGATGCTTGGGTTTCAGAGAGCAGGGAAACAAAGGACTTTCTAATTTGAGGAAAAGCGTGGTATGGGGAGGGAGATGGTGGTGGGCAAATGGGGGTTGATTCTATGGGGGTGGGTGGAAACTAGAGGTTTGGTGGTGATTGTGATGTCATATATACAGACATCAGGTTATAACACTGCATACCTGAAACATGTTATAAACTCATGTTACTTCAATAAAAATGTTTTAAAAAATGAAGCCATGCCTCCCCGGTGGTGCAGGCAGTTGAGCACAGCACTGTGAAGCTGTCTGCAGCCTCTGCAGTGCGGGTTCAATCCCCGGTCGGCCGCAGAGATACCCACACGGCGCAGCAGACCTCTCCTGTCTCGCCCGCTGCTCCCCTCAGCAGTGTTTTCAGTCCATCTGCCTGTTCTTCTCCCTGCTCTGTCTCTGGTGAATTCTCTCCCCCTCCCGCGCCTCTGGCCTGTACTCCGGTTCTTGTATAAATAAATAAATCTTTTTAAAAAATGAAGTCAAGTGGGAAAAAGTGGTGCATATCTACAGTGTGACAGGGCAAAGGGCGGGGGGGGGGGTTTGTCCTCACAAGGGTCAAGGCAGAAAACACAATCCAGGCTGGTATGAGAACAAGGGAGAGTGTGTGCCCTTCTACGCCTCAGAAATAGCCCCTGTGAGATCTCTGAGAAGGCTCCTTTAGCTAGAAGGAACAGAAATCCACTCAAACTAGACCAAGGAAAAACGACTATTGCTGAAAGATGAGGGGAGAATGAATCATACTGAACTCCAGGTCAGCAGCCCAGGCCTTAAGGAGACTGGTCTGGGACCCAGAAACTCCAAGCCAAGGCTGCTCCCTACCTCTCAGAGACCACGACTCTCTCTCATGCCCACTCTTATTTTCTGGCACGTCGTGCATTTCAGTGGGCATTGCATCTCCCTCCTCCAGGCCCTTGCTCTACCCCTTCTTCCCCCAGGCCCCTTCCTTTTTTTTGTGCAGGAGAACGTGTTCCCTGACCAGACATCTGGGGCTGGGGCCACAGAGGGACAACGCAGGCCATTAGAGCTGGATGTGAGACTTCCTGCTGACTGGACACATGCTGTGCCTGGCATGACATGGACACCTCTCCTGCTGAGGGACCAGACATCCTTTCCACCATGGAGCAAAGGCAAGGTCACTGGTGACTCATGTGACCACAGAAACACCTGA
This sequence comes from Talpa europaea, assembly GCF_964194135.1. Lineage (NCBI taxonomy): Eukaryota > Metazoa > Chordata > Mammalia > Eulipotyphla > Talpidae > Talpa > Talpa europaea. The sequence continues at coordinate 27,945,603 of NC_140082.1, read as the reverse complement.
GATATTTAAGGGTAGGAGCTACTCCAAGTGACAATGTCAACAGAATCGAAAGTATGTGTGGGGGGCGGGGGTGGGGTAGGTTGGGGAGTGGTTCTGTTCTTAAGCCAATCTTTATGTATGAAAGCTGCTAAATTTCCATGTTTCAGAAAGGGATATGACTGTTAGGGATGGGAGGATGGAGAGTTGGCAGGTCTGTCAGTCTTCTCTGGATGCCTCTCTCCCACTTTCCCTGGAGCAGCTGTTTCAAACTTCCTCTGTTCTTTTCAGACTTAGGTTTCTACCACCATCCCGCAAAGGTTCAGGTCCTACTTTACTGGAAATACTGGGGCCACAACTTCTTCTCTCTGAACTTTAAAATGTCTTTCTTCCTTCTCCTTAATGTCTCTTCTGTCCTTGCTTTCCTCCCTCCAGGGTGAATTCAACTATCCCAAGTTTTGTATCTTTTACTGTAAGATTTGACCCTACCAACTAGTCTTGCCTTTGTCAATAATCTTTCTCTGCAGCTTCCCGCCCCAAGCAATACATAGGCCCATTTCTTCCTCTCTAGAAAGATAAAATAGGACTTTAACTTTGCTATGCCTATATAGAAATGCCTTCTCTCCTTCTACCCGCCCCCAGTGATGTGGCTTTTTCTTCACAACACAGGCTGCCCTTGGAAATGTCAACTGATGGCTGTGCAATCTGCCAGCCCCATACCATTTCTCAGCCTTTATCTTTGGAGACCTCCTCACAATGGTCAACTCTGTTCACCAGCTCCCAACGCCCAGAAGCCCCTCCTTCTGGGCATTCATGCTGTGGCATTCTGCTCTCCCCAGGGTCAGCCTGCTTTTCCCTCTGCCAGTACTCACCCGGGCCTCACTCCTCCTGATCAAACACTTCTCAACGCGGTTGTCTCTACTCTTCTGACGCTTTCCCTATGGATTCCCTTCCACAGCCACAACCTCAGCTCTTACCTTCCTCTCCAACCTGGAGCCTGTCCAAGCCCCAGGCTGCATTTCCCTCTGCCTTCTAGATAGTTCTAGCTGGATGCCCACCAGGTACACTAAAACTACCTTCTTTCCCGTTTAACAGCACCCCCTCCTCTCCACACCCAGGTCTCATTCCAGGTCTTCATCATTATTTCCCCCTTTGCACTACTTCACATGTTCACTCATGGGCAAGCGGCTTCTCTTATCAGCACTTCTAAGCATCATCTTTTCCTTTTTTCCTGCCCCTACTTTATGCTACTCTTCATAACCCCTTGCCTTAACTATTGCAAAAGCCTTCTGAAAGTTCCCTCTACTTTTGGATGACCCCTTTTTTTTATTTCATCTGTTTATACACAGGCTGTTTTAAATTCTATGCTGATTATATCCTGCTTCTGTCCAGAAACCTACGGATCTCCACACTTGACCATGGTGGTGACAATCAGAAACCAATGCAGACCCAAGCCACTACTGCACTGTACTGCAGGTGTGGTTCAGTGCGCTACGATCCACAAAGCTCTCATGTAAGTATGATTTCACGTACTATTCACAACAGGTCTGTGAAGAAGGAACTCTCTCCTCTCCTTATTTGGTGGTGGGGGTGGGGTGGAGAATTAAAGCCCAGAGAGGTTAACTGACTTGCTGAAAATCACTATTTGTAAAAGGAAGAAATGAAGTCATTTATCTAACCTCTGAACCCTTTTTTAGTACAGTCTACCTCAAAACTGATGTTCGACTTACTGCCATTGAGGAGCGGATGGAGAGCACTGATATGGGTGGTGCCAGTTGTCCTGATGGCAGTGAAGCCACCAGCCATCACGGGCATCTTTCTTCTACCTGTGTATTTACCATCATCATATTCCATCATCATCACAGTGCTCTGTTCTTCTTGAGACAGTGTGGCCTGCAAGATGCTCTGGAGCCAGAACTGCAGGCTGGCCACCATTGTTTGGTCTCCAATCATCCAACAATTCCAACATTACTATCCATTCTTAGTGGTTAATAATCTTGTGATTTAAATCTTAGAATTACCACAAAACTCCTCCACTACAAGGTTTCAATGTGAATGTTTTCGTCAGCAAAGTACAAAACACTCTCCAAGAAAATGATTCTTGTAAAATAATTGAGAAGTATTCTCTCTTCTCATTCTCTTCCCATATCATTAAAAAGTCTGAAAGCAATTTGCAAACAATGGGTACATCTTCAGATACAGCGGATGTTGGGAAAAATCACTACAGTTAACCAATTACTAAGTCACACATTGTAACTGCACCAGACTTTCTTTAAAACATTATCAACCATAAACACACAATCACTTTGGTTACATTTAAAACAAAAAAGTTGCTGACTGCTAAGGCTGGTTGTATGGGAAACAAGCACTGTCCATCATCCCGCAGACATGTATGGTCTGCATTAGATACTACACCTACAGAGAAGAAAACAAGAGCACAATTTTTTTATTTTCCAAGGAAACGTCTCATTGACCATGAGTTTACTATATTTTATTTGACCATGAACATTTCAAAATGGAAACTTCAATGGAAGTACTGAGCATGTTCCCTATGCCCTGCTCAGCAACCTTCATTCTTCTGCATCTTTTACCGTAGGGTCCCATAAAACCAAACAATGGGGCATCATTCAAAACAACACATGTAACACATGCAAAGCTGCATCCCCAACCCATCGAGTGCTGTCCACTCCCTTCTAGAAAGGGTTTCACGTGCAATGCCATGTGAGTGACACAATAATCCTAATGCTTAGGGCACCGCCCTTTCTCATCAGGTAAGAATTGAAGTGCCTCCCCTCTGAATCCACCTGACCAGTTCAAGAAAAAAAATTTAATATACCATGTATAAATTCAGCATCTTGATTTCACACACCAGAATGGCAAAGAGTGCCGTACATAGGCAGCCCTTCTTCTTACTGGTAAGAGAACATGAAACAGGGCCTCCCCGGTGGCGCAGCGGTTGAGTGCTGGGTTGCGAAGCTGCCCGCAGCGTCTGCGGCGCCGGTTCGATCCCCCGGCTGCTCCCCGGCCACCGGAGGAGGGTCCCACATGGCGCGCAGACCTCTCCTGCCGCCCGCTGCTCCCCTCAGCAGTGTACTTCGGTCCTTCTGCCTGCTCTGCTCCCCGCTCTGGCTCTGGTGAATTCTCTCACCCTCCCGTGCTTCTGACTGTACCCAGTGCATGTATAAACAAAAACAAACAAACAAATAAATAAGCATGCCTCTATTAAAAAAATAATAATAATAATAAAAAAAATAAATAAAATAAAACTTTAAAAAAAAAAAAAAGAGAACATGAAACAAAGTCACATAATTATGGCAAGTCTCATTCCACCAAGATGGAGGAAAGTAGAACTACCATGACTAAACTAGTGAGGCAGGAGAAATTTAAAAAATGAACAAAACTCCAGTGATGAAAAAAAGTGAAATGTAAAAAAAGTGATATGAAAAAGAAAGAAATGGTCCTCTATATACTTTCTGGTTATAGAGAGAACAGTGACAGAACAGGCTGAGTCAATTACCTGGAACAGAAGCTACCTGGATGAAATATATCCTTGGTTTTGTAACGTGACCATGTGTCTTGTTCCTTAGAGAAAGTGCTATTCAAGTACTGTCTGCACAGGCACTGTGCATGTGTGCAAGTGTGTGTGCATGTGCACACATGTGAAATGTACTTTTAATAGCAGCCACAGCAAGGAAAATCACTGACGATGGCAGAGAAAGTGCTATTCAAGTATTGTCTGCACATGCACTGTGCATGTGTGCAAGTGTGTGTGCATGTGCACACATGTGAAATGTACTTTTAATAGCAGCCACAGCAAGGAAAATTATTGACGATGGCATACACCATCTCTATAGGAGGTAAAAACAAGCAGTGGGGTTTTGACTGGCTTTTGGTTTCTTTACTTGATCTTTGTGTGGCCTGTCCTGGGGTACCTATTGTAGGGCAGGCTTGGGGCAAGCTCTGGGGGCTCTGAGAAATGATGACACAGTCCTTGACCTTTAGGTCTTTAAATTTTAGTGGGGGCTTAAGGGATATTAACAAATATGCTAGAAAGGTACCATAAAAATTACAGAGCCCCCAGCTGGAGGGTTGTTTTACCCTGCAGCTCCAGTTACTGAGAAGGACATGAGGGAGGACTAAGGATGACAGGGCTGTGGGGGAAAGCAGGGATAGGGCAGAGGGCAAGGGAGGCACAGGGCAGCTCTAGACAGCTAAGACTGAGTGTATGGATTTCACACTGTGCAGCTACTTAACTCCATCAATTTCCATTGTTCTCTCCCACCCGCTGTCAACTCGTTCCTTTTTAGTTACTCAAACTTCCTGTCCCCTTCTAACGTGGGGTTGTAGGTGGCCCGGATGGTCATGGACCCGGCTGCATCTCATGACCAAGCGATACTTTCATTTTCGCTCTTAGTTCAGTCCCCGTAAAAGGAAGAGCAAGAGTTGATGGTTCTGGCATTTTTCTTCCAACTAGTTCCCAGTCCCTGGTCACACTGTGGACTGGTTACCCCTGAGTAGGGCGTTTGCTCCAGACTCAAGGAGTTGGTCTGGAGGATCACAGGATACAGCCCCTTGGCAGCCGAGGCAGACAGGCAAGGTAGGCACATGAGTCACATCTCCAGGGAAGACACACAGAAGACCCTGGAGGGTGTGGGCTTGAAGCAGGTCTTGATTCCCAGTGAAGAACTGAAGACATGGGAAGATGGGACAGGACATCCCAGATAAGAAACCAAAAGAAATTCAGTTAGGCTGGAATTCAACACAGGAAGAAGAACACTAGAAAGGAGGTTGAGGCCAGGTCAGGGAGGCCTTTGTGTGTAGGGTAAGGAGAATGGATTTTATCCACTGGGCAGAGGGGAGGCTCTGAAGGAAGTGGAAGAGCTGAGGTTTGCTTCAGGAAGATTATATTTCAGTTCAGCTCAAGGTCCACTGTTCAGGAGGTGTGAGAGGCTGGAAATCTGGTTAACCTTCTCGGGCCCAGCTCCACCCTAATGCACAGACTGAAGAAGAGCACACCAGGGAGGCTGTTACACGGTCTGGGTGGGGTTTCAGCTGGGCTGGCACAAGAGCACAAAGTGTACCTGCAGAGAAGGCATGCCAGTGTGTGTCAGCGTAGGGTGGCATGTGAAAGGACTCGGGTGCTAAGGCTCAGGCTCACTGTAATGCTATCTGACTCGTGGAGTATAAATAAGAAGGGGAGATGAAGGTCATACACAACTGCCCACTTAAAGAGGGCAGATGGCACGGTAGCTGAGATCATTTACACCCATCACAGCCACCGGAGGAGACAATCAGGTGTCAGGGCTGGCAGGTGACAGTGAGGAGCAGACGAGGCAGCAGCAGGAGGTCTGGCTGCCACAGTTGCACAGAGTGTGGTCACAGCAATGGGCCCTGCAGGTTGTAGCTGGAGCCCTTGTCACAAACACCTCACTAAGGTGTCACTCCCAGGGAGTGAGGGACAGGGAAGGGATCACACATGTGGATCTGGTGAATGTCAAAGGTGGCTGTGAAGGAGAAGAGAAAAGGCTGAGGATGAACATTGTGGGGCTGAAAGGGGGAGCAATGGAACCCTCTCTGTGGGAAGCTCTATCATAAATACCTTCCTCATCTACAGTCGCCTTTCAGATAATCCCGGCAGCCACAAGAGCCAGGGCCAGGGTAGAAAGCCTTAGAATAAGGACTTGAGATTTTATTCCAAGTACAATGGAAAAATCAAGGAAGAAGCAAGATGACTTGATGGTTTTGACTATGTGGAGAAGACTGGCCACTAGGTCAGCAAGAGTGGCCAGCTAAAGACCCGCTAAAGATTGACTGCAGCTTTCTGGGGGGAAGTTGGGCTAGAGAGATCTTGCATTAAAGGGATGGCAGTGCAGAAAGAGACAATATGTTCTGTAAGAGAAACAGACATAGGAGAGAAGAATTAAGGGTAGTTTCTGGCAAATTAAGGGTAGTTGCTCACAACTTCAGATATACGTTTATTGAGATGGAAGATAAAAAGCATCCAGAGTTCTGTGTGCCTGTTAAGTTTGAGATGCCTATTAGATATCCAAATAGAGATGGTTAAATAAGCAGCCAGCCCTAAGCCTGCATCTCAGGGGACAGTGTGGGTTGGAGATAAGAAACTGGGAGTCACAGGTGTCTCGGGAACATTTAAAGCAATGGATATAGGGAGAACTGAAAAGAAGTGTAGGTCAAAGATAGGCACTGGAGTGTCCAGAGATGTGACTGAGGGATAAAAAGAAAATCACAGCGTGATGTCATGGAAGTGAAGGGAAGACAGACCCAGGACGGGGCGGTGAGTTGTCTCCTCTGGCTGCGGTGGAGATGTCCAGGCAGAGGGATGCACAAGTGTTGGTGATCTGGAATTGCAGGTCACACGAAACAGACAAAGCAGTTTGTGTGGTGCAATGAGGGAGGAAAGCGGACTGGAGCATGCTGCAAAGGGAGTAAGTAGTGAGAAGGCGGAGACAAGGATGCAGCAATCCTTGCAAAGGATAGCAGAGAAGCAGGGCAGTGCCGGAGCAGAATACAGTCACAAGAGCACTTTTTTAGCGATGCACAGACTTTAAATTTGTCCACTACAGAGTGGGAGGAAGCAGCAGTGCAGGAGAGGGGGCGAAGTATGGCAAAGGAGTCCCTGTGACAAAGAAGAGATGGAGTGTGGAGCACAAACAGGAGCACTGGCATGTCATCGACAGGGACGCTTCCTCCTGTGTGACAGGGAGCAGCAGGAGGGCGTGGGTTGTGGTGGGAAGGTAAGGGCTCTGTTTCTCAATGAACTATGTAGAGGTGTCATTAGCTGAAAAAGAATGTGAGAATACGTGTGTATGACTGTGTGTGTGACCTAAGACAGGAAGCTAGAAGACAGGAGATGACATAGCCATGTTGGAGATTCAAAAACTAAATTACTAGGAAGTGTCCTCCTTCCTGCAGGGCTGAGAGCCCATCTGAGGTCTGTGGTTATGACCACTGCAACTAGTCATGCAACTCTGAGGTTTCCTTGAGCCACATGCAGTTATTTGGTGCGGCCATCAGTAGCTGAGCTCTACCAGGGTCAGAAGTTACTTAGGCAAAGGTGGCAGAGGGAAAGAGGAGCAAGAGTGTTGAGAATGTCTGCAAGGGAGCACTCCCAAGGATAAAGCACAGCACCCAGGAATGAAGGGAGGCGATCGTGAGGGGAAGAACATGGCAGTCAGGATATACTGAAGGTCTCAGTGGGTAGAGCCCATGCTGTGGAGTGGAGGCTGGAATGTGGCGAGTGAGCCTAGAGGTAGCACAGCTGCAGGAACAATGAGCTCAAGGGCATGGTTGTGGATGTAGGTGACTGAGGTAGGCAGAGGAGAAGCACTCCTGGAGTAGAACAGCAGCTGGGGTGTGAAGGGGGGGCCCCATCCATATGGATGCTAATAGACCCAGATGCAATTACGAGAACAGTGTGAAGCAGAGAACCAAGAGCTAAAGTCTTCATTCCAGGAGGAAAGTTGACCAAAAAGTGGCCAGTGCTCTAATCAGCTTCCAAAGGAGCTACATTGATTGAAGGCAGAAGGAGGCAGAATAATTTGAAAGAGTTACAGGGGAGCAATAGAGTAAGCCACTGTGTGGAAACTCAGCTGCCACTAGCAAAGGCTGCAAGGAAGGCATGTCCTCAGGGACATTTCAAACCAGGGAGTGGCGATGTTCAGAGCAGAAGAGGAAAGGCTGAACGTATGTTTGAGTCGCACAGGACACAGGCTCAGGGTTGGGGAAGAGGGTGCATGTGGGGTTCCACTGGAAAACATCCCTTTCTCAACTGTACCCCATGGCCTGGCTCTTGTCTGTTTTCAAAGGCCCAGGGGCAGGGCTGTAGCACAGAAGCCTTGCTGCCCACCTACTTGAGAACTTTTCACAGAAGGTTTTGCTGGTAGACCGGTACCTCATGGAAAAGATGGGCCATTTAAAGCAAGCAGAAGAGGGCCTCCCCGGTGGCGCAGCGGTTGAGCACTGGGTTGCGAAGCTGCCCACAGCCTCTGCGGCGCCGGTTCGATCCCCGGCTGCTCCCCGGCCACCGGTCTGACTGTACCCAGTGCTTGTATAAATAAATAAATAATAAATAAATCTTTAAAAAAAAAAATAAAGCAAGCAGAAGAAAACCTGAAACACAGGCTGAGACTGGCTGGAAAGACAGGAGCTGGTGATTAACTATGGGAAAATATAAATGGAGAGAAAGGACCAGTGAAAAGGAAGGGAGGCATTTATAAATTGATGAACAGGCGATGAAAATCACAGAAAATCATAGCCCTTAGAACAACATGTAACAAGATAATCTGTTTTAAAAACCCATATACTCCAGGTTGGGAGAAAGACTGGTTCTTCAACATATCTTAGACTGTTCATAGTCACTCAAAACAGGGAGAAAGGTGCCCACCTCACTTGCAGATGGCACACGAATGTGATCAGGTAGAGAATAACTACTGCAAAATGGTATTCAAATAAAGGAATAAAGTAAATAAAAACTAATCTGCTGAAACATTAACAACTGGGAAATATTCTCAGGATCATGATTTAGATGGCGGAAAATGACCCCAACACAAATTGACCTTACACAAGCTTTATTCCCAATTCTAACCCCAACACCAACTTCCTGAATTAGTTTTTCTGCAAGAGAAGTTTGAAGGGAGGAGGTCACATTCATACACATCAATGTATATGATGTGGGTTAAAAACAAAACAAAACAAGGCCAGGAGATGAAAGAAAAAGTCCATGATCAAATGCCAATGAACCTTTCTTTTCATTTTTTTTTGGGGGGGGGGAGGAGACTTTTATTATTGTGTTAAAAATATATGTAACATTAACCACGCTAGCCATTTTTAAGTGTCTAGTTCTGTAGTGTTAAACATATTCACAATGCAACAGATCTCTAGAACAATCTCATCTTGCAAACTGAAACTGTTCCCCCAAATGCTTGTGGACCTTTTAAGAGTGTCCAGTGCCCTGGTCAGTGAGGTCCAAGGTGAATTCTGGAACTGATGTCATGATTTGAATATTCTTCCCTTTGGGAAAGAAAGAGATGTGGTAAAAACAGTGCAATAGAAACCTTCTTTTCTCATATACACTTAAAGGCTGGACCAAAAAAGAAATAGAATCAAGGGCAACAGACAATTCAACCAAAATTCAAATGTGTCGGGCACTCACTGGGATGGCAGACCTTCTGTCCAGGCACGAGATAAATTCATCACCATCACTATCTGACAACAAGCCATCCCTGAGATTTTAGTAATTTGCCTGAAAGTTACTATTCTCTTCTATTTAGTTATCAAACATACCTTGGAATCCTGATACTATTTGGACAACATCTTCATACACCATTAGAGTAGCAGATCGTTCTGGAAGCAGGCCAAGGCTCAGTGAAGAAAATACTGCAGAAACAAAATGAATATAAGGGAATTCTGACATTTAAATCAAAATGCCCACAAAACCTGTGCTATTCTAAAATTCTTGCCTGTGTACCTGTACTGCCAACTAAAAAAAAATACATAAACCCTACAAATTTCTGGGTATAATATGAATTTAAGAGAAAACAAGTGAATGTATTATGGAGTAAAAATAACCACTGACATTACTGAACCCTTACTAACAGGTCAGACATTATTCTGACTGTTCATATTTTAGTAATTTATTGAAAGTCAAAACAACACTATTAAATTGATAGTATTAACATGCCCATTTGACAATTAAGGAAACAGATTTATAGGGAGTGAATCAAATTCCCCACAATCCCACAAGTGGTAAACACTGGAGCTGGAACTTAAACTCTTAGTTTGTCCTCAACCACTTGCTATGCTACATGGACTTAAATTCTAAGGTCCCCTGCATTTCATCCAGTCTGTCTCTGAATTTAAAGAGGAGGAAGGAAGGCCTGGAGCGGTAAAGTGTCTTTGGAGGAAAATATCGAGAACCAGAGATATCAAGCGCTAAGAATATCAATTACATAGCACTGCTAACTCTTTTTTTAAATTTTATTTTTATATTCCCCATACAATTGCAACTCCCTTATTTTGTCCCCAATCCCTCCTTTCCTCCCCCCCTCCCACAGAGTATCTCTGGTTCATAGTTGTTTGTTGATTTTGATTTTTTCTTTCTTATAGTTACTCTTTTTCCTGGTTTCTTATTTGGGTTTTCTAGATTCCTGCTATGAGTGAGACCATCCAGTATTTTTCTTTTTCTTTCTGGCTTATTTTGCTGAGCACGATCCCTTCCAGTGCCATCCGTGTTACTGCAAATTGCATGTGTTTATCTTTTTTGATTGCTGAGTAATATTCCATGGTGTATATGTATCACATCTTCTTGATCCTGTCATCTATTTTTGGGCATTTGGGTTGTTTCCAAAGCTTGGCTATTGTAAATAGTGCTGCTATAAACATAGGGGTGCAGGTGCCCTTTTGAATTAATGTTTCTGTGTCCTTTGGGTAAACACCTAGGAGTGGAATTGCTGGATCATATGGAAGCTCTATCTTTAGTAGGCTGAGGAATCTCCACACAGCTCTCCATAGTGGTTGGACCAGTTTGCACTCCCACCAGCAAGCATTGCTAACTCTTAAAGGTACAGAGGGAACTAGTGAGCTAGCCTTGGCCACAACTCCTTTTCACACACCCTCTGCAGTTTATTTAGAGCTGCCATTATACACAGGGCTCAGTGCTGGGTCCCAGGCGGAGCAGATCAACAGGGGCAGCAGGCTGTCCTTCAAGGGCACTATCTTAGAGGAGGACTCGGAACATAACACGTGGCTGTACGACAGCAAAATGTGCCAAATGCCATGGGAAAAAAACCTGCCAGTTCCTCAAAATATTAAACACAGTTACCATGTGACCTGGCAAACCCACTCCAGAAGTGAAAACACCAACACACACAAAGGCTCATATGAGAATGTCCCCATGAATGTAATTCATAACAGCCCCCAAATGCAAACAACCCAATATCCATCAAGTGATGAACAAATGAAAAAAAAAGTGGTATTTTCATACAATGAAATATTGTTCCTCCATAAAAAGGAATAAAGAACTGATTCAGGCTACGTGGATGAATCTCGAAACCATTACGAAGAGAAAGCAGCCAGCCACCAAAGGCCACATGCAATGGGTCCCACTTTTCTGCAGTGTCCAGAACAGGCAAACCCACAGAGACAGAGCGGAGAGGCATGGTTGCCAGGGGCTGGGGGGAGTGGGTAAGAGCCAATCAGTGCTTAGGGACGTGGGTGAAGAACTCAACCTTTTCCTCCCACCCCCCAACCTCCCCCACATGCCATCCCTCTGAGCTTGGGACGGAGAAAGGGGGCTTCACAGAACCTATCACATCACGGCCGCTTTAGGAAGCAGGGTGTGTGTCTCCCACCCACTGTCCATCTGTTCGGTCCCTTCCATCACCAACCAGAAACCTGAGATTCAACTCACATTTCTTGTGTTTTGCCCTTTCTCTTACCTTTTCCCATCTAGTCCACAAAGTTTGCTGGATTTTTGCCTGCTAAATGTCACTTGGGCTTATATCTTTTTCTCTAAAATTTTTCTACATAGTCTCCAGTTGTATCTGTATCACAAAGCAGTGGCCTCACACTTTGGTGAACATTTTTATTCATAACTATTGAGCAGGAAGGAGTTGCATGACAAAAAGGCAGACTCCTGGGTCGCCTCATCCCAGACTGAATGGCTGAGTCCCTGAGTCTGATGTTTTCACATGTCAGGACATGTGAATATCTATTCATCCTCAACACTCAGCTCTCTTCTCGCCCCCTCAGGAAGCCTGTGTTCACTCATGGAAGCTCCCCGCCAGCATCCCATATGTACAGAGACTTGCAAATCTCTCAGCATTTTCCAAATTAAATAGGGGTGGCGTACATGTACATGGATGACTCCATAACTAAATTACAAACTTCCTCAGGGCAAGTTCTGTGTTCCTAGATCTGTTCTTGATGCCCAGGGCAGTGCCTGGCACACAGTAGGGACTTAATAAATAAGCAGCAGGGATGGTGATGGGGTGTGGCTGCAGCAGAGATGAGCACTAACAGTGGACCTGTGCCAGGTACCATGTATTTATGGAGCCCCTACTCTGTTATAGGCACTAGAAGGTGGGTGATATATGTTAACTCATTTTTAATCAGAACAACTCTAGGTATTAGTTCCATTTTACAGAAGTGTCATTAGAGCAAGAGGGACCCAATCACAGATTGGGAGCCAGAACCGTGCTCCTCCCTCCTCCCCTGGCTCTTATCTCCACCCTTGTTATTCACCTCATCTTGGTGCCCAGAGATAATGTGGTCCAGGTACTGCCTGGAGCCTGGGATCAGAGGACAGAAAGGGGACCTTGGGCTGTTCTCCACCTATGCCACCCCAGCCAAATCTTCATCAGCCCCTTGTGGAATACTGACCTCTTTGAAGAGGTGAATGGTAATGTGATATTGTGATTTATTTAATTTTTTTAAAGATTCATGTATTTATACAAGAACTGGGGTACAGTCAGAGGCACGGGAGGGTGAGAGAATTCACCAGAGACAGAGCTGGGAGCAGAACAGGCAGACAGAACAAAGACACTGCTGAGGGGAGCTGCGGGAGAGGCAGGAGAGGTCTGCCACGCAATGTGGGTTTCCCCCTGGCCAGCCAGGAATTGAACCTGTGCTGCAGAGGCTGCGGACAGTTTCACAGCACAGCGCTCAACCCATGAGCCACCAGGGAGGCCCTGATATTGTGACTTATAATAAGAGAAATATATTTGGTTTTGGACTCTCTTCCAGGCTTAGAGCTCCTAAAACCTTTGGAATTTCCTAAGTGATAAGAGCTATAAAGGTGTCTTTTGTTATTCATAATAAGCTCCTTTTCAATTGGAGTTAATTTAACATAGTGTTTTATTGAAAAGCCTTTAGATAACTTGAGGTTAGGGGCTGGCAGGCAAGGGAAGGAACCATGAAGTAGGAGTTGAAACTTTCAGTCCCAACACCATAACCACAGAGGAAGGAAGAGGCACTGGAGGTCAAATCAATCACCAATGGCTAATGATTTAATCAAACCCATCTAAATAATAAAGACTCCATAAAAATCCAAAAGGAGTGGCCTCCCTGGTGGCACAGGGATTAAGACGTAACCTGTGGAGCAATCCGCAGTCACTGCAGCACAAATTCGATTCCCAGCCAGCCAGGTTGCTACCCACATGGAGGGACAGACCTCTCCTGTCTCGCCCGCTGCTCCCCTCAGCAGTGTGCTTCGGTCAGTCTGCCTGTTCTGTTTCCCGCTCTGCCTCTGGTGAATCCTCTCACCCACCGCATCTGTGGCCTGTACCCCAATTCTTAAATAAAAATAAATAAATCTTAAAAAAAAATCCAAAAGGATGGGGTTCAGAGTTTCCAGGTAGATGAGCACATGGAGCTGCTGGGAGGGTGGCGTGGCCCGAGAGCACACCATAACTTGCCCAAAGCATTTCTTCCATGTGGCTGTTCATTTTGTAATAAACTGTGCTGTCATATGGGATCTTTTCACTGAGTTCTGTGAGCCACTCGAGCAAATTAATGAACCCCCAAGGAGGGAATCATGGGAATCTCTGACTCATAGCCCGCCAGTCAGAAGCACAGGTGACAACCTGGTCTGGGGACTGCGGTCTGAACTGGGGCCAAGGGGACAGACTTGTGGAACTTAGGCCTTAACTGTGGGATCTGACTCTACGTCCAGAAATGGGCGTCAGAGTTGTTAAACTGTAGGATACCTTGCTGGTGTCTGAGAATCTGTGAATTGCTTGATGCATGGGAAAAACCCCACACATTTTGGTGATTAGAAGTGTGCAAATGAAGAGTATTATTGAAGGTGCATTGAATACACTGGAGTGTTAATCCTCAGTAGGTAAGAAGGGGGGAAAGATAAAGACAGTCTTGCCCTTACTCTTTGACTGCCTTGTTCTCAGGCCCCAGAAAGCAGAACAAGGAGGCTCCATTCGGAAGCACTGCCCAAGCCCCATCTTCCAATTAAAGTCAGTAAGGTAGAGAATGGAATGTCAGGGGAATAAATATAAACTAAGGCTTTTGATTACATTGTGTATGTTAAAAAGCCTCATATGTTAGCCCCACTGTCCCGTCACATAAGGGGCCCCAAATATAAAGCAGAGAATAAACACTTTGCTGACTGTCTTACACTTTCAAAATTGCTTCTGTGGCTGACTCCGTTTACACGAAGGGTGAAGAGCACCTTACCAGGTAATCGGATAGGCTTCCACGGAGCCGAGTTTGGTACGTAGGCGTGCTTTGTGGCGGTGACGATCAGCTGAGTGCCCAGCTTATACTGGAACTTGATGAAGGCAACTCCATCTGAGCCCGAGGTGCCAGAGGCAATGGAGACCTGGTTGGTGAAAACCTCAATCAGAGCCTCTGGGATGGGCTGATGGGTGCTGGCGTCGCTGACATGAACCTTCAGAGTAACCTCTGGAACAAGGAAAAAGCAACACAGAACAATTGTTATTAATTGGGCCCCTTCTACAGTGATTCTTTTGTAACTATGATAGCAAGTGGAAGTGGATACTCTAAGTTAATCTATATCTATATTCAAATATGAATCATGTTAACCAGGGAAAATTTCTTCTTAGAGACCCTTGTCTTCTTTGTATGATTTCCACCCAAACGGCCTTCCTCTTCATTCCTCCCTGCTCATAACAAGTAACTTGAAGGAAAATTCTATCTCTTGAAGACATTGTGCAACAAACACAATGCTCGCTTATCCTCCCCAGAGTTGCAGGCAAACACAGCCCAAACAAGGCTTGAACTGCTACAGAAGGACCCTGCCAGCTCTAAGATATGCAGCCAAGTTCTTCAACAGTCCTGATAGAAATGAGCAATTCAGGATCATTGTGCTGGTAACTGAGAAGACTAAGCCAAAAAAACAGGACCACATTATCTTTGAAAGGGAGGTGCCAAAGAGTGGAAGAAGAGAAGGCAAGGAAAAAAAAAGTAAACATTTGAAAGACAGATGAAATTTAGTTACTGCCAAAAACAGATCATAAATATGGGAAATTGAGAGATTAAAATGTTAAGCAATTAAAATGGAATGGACAATTTTCACTTATTTATGCAAGAAATGTTTGTTGAGGTGTTACTACCTAGAATTGTGAGTACGCACAACTGCAGCAGTGAAGAAAAGTGCTGTGCTGGGGACACAGGCTCAGGGGCAAGAAAGCCATGCCTCCTGGAGAAATGCAAACAGGTTCTGCAAGCCGGATGGAAAATATGAGGGGTGTGAGGCTGGAAAGGTCAGAACAAGGCTGGAGAGGCAAGCAGAGGGATCACTCAGGACTTGAGATGTGACTTATAGGGATCATTCTCTATCCCAAGGGCAACAGGATGTCAAAAAGGTTTTAAAAAGGGGATCTCAAATCAAATTTATGTTCTAGAACCCCAGGCACTGGTTACAGAATAAACTGGGAGAGGCAAGTTTGGAGATTGAACATGTCATTAAAAGGCCTCTTCAGTGATCCAGAAGAGATGATAAGGACCAGACTCCAGCATCATGGTAGAAGTCCATTAAAGGACACCAATTCCAGAATCACATTCCAGAACAATCAGAAGTATATTCTGCTTCTGTGATAAACCCTTTTGCTTAGGTGTGAAGGCACTGAGAAAGCAGGTGAGAAAATGATTGACTAAGTGAAATTCACAGTTAGTAAATTTCCGTAAGCCCTGTAAGCCCACTCCTGGCCGCCACTTGCCATATATTTTGAGTTTCCTCAGATCTGAAAGCCCTAGTGGGGACTTGGAATAGAAGATGGGGGCAAGGAATAGCAAAGAACATGTTCACAGAAGCTCATTTGAATCTAGCTCATTTGAATCTAGTTGAGGCCGTGGCCTTGTAGTAAGGGGAGGAATTGTGTCAAGGCTGGAACTGCCGCTCACTCCCTAGGTTGGAATTTCAGCTCCACCAAGTTCTAGCCAGGTGGTCTTGGGCAAGGGGCTTATACTCTTCAGGTCTCAGTTTCCTCATCTGCATGCAGGGGGCGGTAATGACACATGGGAAGAGACATTCAGGATAATCGCTGACAGTGAGCATAGACACAAGCCATCACCATTATGTTATGCCAAGGGCTGAACTATTGGGTCACAGTGTCCAAAGGTGCAAAACAGGCACTAAGGAGGGAGCTGAGGTGGGAGGGGATGGTTAAAACAAAGAGGAGGTGTGAGACATTCTTCTTAGGGGTAATAACTTTCTACACAAAGCTCTTTAACTAGGACCACCACATTGAGAATTTCTTTTGCTTTTTTTGACAAATATCTTATGATAATAAGGCAACCTTTTACTAGCTGTTAATTTACTAACTGTAAATTTCAGTTAATCCATCATTTTCTCACCTGCTTTCTCATATACTGACTTAATACATTTATTGAACTAGACGACCACAGAGAATAGGTAAAGAATCCTAGACCTCATTACAGATTTGCAAGAAATAAATCTCTCGGAATCTTGTAGACAGAAAAACAATACTACAAAATCAGAACTTGGTTACTTCCTACCAGAGGCAAAACCGAATGCCTAAACAGGGATAAAAGCAACGCCATAAAAATCAAGGACATCATTACAAAAAACAGTCAATTCCCTCCAATCTTATCAGTGGTATCTTTTTTTAAAAAGATTTATTTATTTATGCATACAAGAGTTGAGGAACAGGCTCCCGAGGTGCTGGGGGTGAAAGGATTTACCAAAGACAGAGTGGGGAACAGAATAGGCAGAGTGACCGAAATACACTGCTGAGGGGAGCAGTGGGCGAGCCAGGAAAGGTCTGCTGTGCCATGTGGGTAGCTCCCAGGCTGGAGATCGAACTCACGCTGCAGCGGCCATGGACAGCTTCATAGGTTGCGTCTTAACCCCTTGCACCACCAGGGAGTCCCTTATCAGTGGTATCTTAATGCAGATCTGCAGGGCACACACCACAAATTTTCTTATTTAACTAGATTGCTCTAGCCCTCAAGTAGTATTCAAAGTTATCTCACAAATGAATTCAGTTTTCATTAACATTCACATAGTAGACATCCTCTAGACCAGGGCAAGTGGGAAGGAGGCTTTATAGGGCTGCATTGATGATTTATGCAATTTTATGGTAATGCAACATTTACTAACAATTGGAATAACAAGATTTTTAATCCCTCTTCACTGTTTACAGTAAAGAGGAAAGCAACTGAGATTTGGAAAAAGCTATAGGAGGTCAACTACACTCAAAATCTTAGGTTTCAGTACATGAGTTTTTCTAACATGGGATGCCAAGTTTATGTTCTGCAATTGTGTACTTTGAGATTGTTTAGCTACTTTTTCAGGTGCTATAGGATGTGCAAATATGTCAATGATTACAGATGACTGAGTATCAATATTCTTTACTTTTGCAATTTACTTGTATGACACTATGTCATGCAGTCCCCAGTTTAGTAGCTCTGGATCTAGTACCTTTAAAAAAAAAAGTTTATTTATTTTTTGTTTTTGTTTTTAAGAACAGCTTTAGGTTCACAGCAAAACTGAACAAAAGTTAAAGGAATTTCCCACGAGGGGTATCATTTTTATAAAGTAACAGAATTAGATAATCCATTCACCAGCAAACAAAGCTATTCCTATTAAATAGCATGTAGTTTGTATTTGCTATATATTATAACAAGTAGGTTATAAATTTAGAACCAGGTGAGATATCTTGCAGATTAAAGAAAGACCCTACAAATGGCCCCAGAACTAAACATGCATTAGGATGTGCTGTTTCTTTTTTGGTCAATGAGAACACAGGGATCCTGCTGAGATGATTGCTGAATCATAGCTGGGACATCATTTTTTTACTCCCTACCCTGCACATCCATCACTGAGTCCAGCTGATTCCAATATGTATGTCTCCAAGCAGGCCTTTCTCTCCCATCCTTGTTAACAATGCTCTGGTTCAGGCCCTCACCATCTATCACCCAGACTGCTGCTCAGTCTCTCAACCAAAACTGCTATGGACAGGACCACTGAGATCCCACTGAAGGCAGAGGGAGGCAGCCACAGTTAAACTGGTCTGGCCATTCCCTGCCCTCCTTCAAACCCTCCAGTGTCTTCCCTTCCCCCAGAGCAACTACCAAGGGCCATGTATGGCCAGCTTCCTTCTTTTCATAACTTCCATAAGCTAAGAATGGTTGTTTAAACCTTTAAATGATATGTCAAATGAAAACTATCTGGAATACAAATTGCAGTGTCCATAAACAAAGCTTCCTTGGAACACAGCCACACCCCATCATTTGTATATTGTCTAAGGCGGGTTTTGTATTGCAGAATTCAGAAGTTTAGAAACTTTGACCTAGCTTCTGACCAGCAAAGCTGAACTATTTACTTATGACTCTAAAAAGAAAAAAAAAAAAAAAGAGAAATAAACAAAGAAAACCTCTGGCAACACTAGACCAATAGGATCCATTTCAAGGCAACCCCTGTCCTTACATTCAGTCCCCACCCAATCGCCACATACTACCCATGGACCCCCAAACTGTCCCATACTTTTCCTACTTCTTCCTGTTGTTGGCTTTCATTTTTGTAGGAAATAGCTTTCTACAACCTACTTTCATGTTGCTCATTCCTACTTATCCTTTAAAATCCTAAATAAGGTTTATTGGAGAAACTACTCCCTAACTACCACCCCCTCCCCAAACTGGGTTAGAGGCCCCTCATTTCCACCTCCTCAAACCGTATACATAGACAAGGCTCCTTCCTTATTTCCACTTGAGTCAGTATTTAGTGTAGACCTACTATGTGGCTAGACAATGGTGACCACACCCCAACCTTGAAGAGCTTTTGGCTTTAGATATTCATTAAGTACCAAAGTGCAGTTGTGCATGGGGAGAAGTGCCTTCAAGGAAAACTAGGTACCATGAGAGCAAAAAGGAGGGGGACCTACTTCTAGCAGGAAAGATATCACTTCAGCTCGGACCTGAAGGATACACAGGAAATAGTCAGGCAAATTTGTATATGCTTGGGCCTCCCCGGTGGCGCAGCGGTTGAGCTTTGGGTTGCAAAGCTGCCCGCGGCCTCTGCGGCGCCGGTTCGATCCCCGGCTGCTCCCCGGCCACTGGAGGAGGGTCCCACATGGCGCGCAGACCTCTCCTGCCGCCCGCTGCTCCCCTCAGCAGTGTGCTTCGGTCCTTCTGCCTGCTCTGCTCCCCGCTCTGGCTCTGGTGGATTCTCTCACCCTCCCGTGCTTCTGACTGTACCCAGTGCATGTATAAACAAAACAAACAAATAAATAAAACATGCCTCTATTAAAAAAAAAATTTGTATATGCTTGGGGGTGAGACTGACCTGGATGCTTGAACTAAATAAAAACCAGTGGGGAAGGAAAAGCCAAATGAATGAACCATCTCTCAATATGGTAGACACCAGCCACAGGAGGATGCAGACTGAGAAACCCAAGTCTGGTCAAGTTGCAGCAACGGAAAAATGTTTATTCGGGACTTTAGAACTACAATCCAGAGGGCATAGATTCAAGAACTCGAGCTGTGAGCTGCTTCCATGGGGTGATGGGTAGTCACCACTCGTTTATGCTTTATGCAAATGAAGTCATTGGCAGTGAAGTTCTAATGGGTGGAAAGATCCTATGTGGTGACTGGTTGTATCTCAATTCTGAGTGGTCGTCTAGGAGCTAGACATGCCTGGGCATGCCTAAACCTGTCCTAGTGCCTGGACATGCCTGGGATGGACCCACCCAACTCTTTGGTTCTTACCCAGACTCTGGATGGCACTCTTGTTTCCTCTTTTATATTATTTATCATGGGCATAGAAATTCAAGTTCAATTTAATGAAAACAAAATTAGATTAAAAATTGAGCTCCTTGGTTATACCAGACACCTTCAAGCACTCAACAGCCACAAGTGGATAGTAGCTCTCACACTGGACAGCAGACAGGGAACACTTCCATTATGACAGCAAGTGCTATTGGATGGTGAGGATAATATGTATTAGAGATTCTTATTTCAGAATCAAAGTAAAGAAATGCAGGGTGTTTAAATGGTTTAATGAATTGCCAAGGAAAATACATCTGAACCCAACTCTGCAGCAGTGTCTTTGAAGCCCTTATGGATGGATATGACCTTCATGTGAAGTCACTAAAGTGACCTAAACCCCCAAACAAATTACCTTCCTACCTATTCCTATACCTTCCTCCATTCAGGGTTTCATGGAGAACAGCATTCTGCCAGTATGCTTTGTGTTGGCTATTTCTTTGCTTGGCACATTCCCTACACGCACATACACACACACACACACACACAGCTCTTTCCCTTATCTTCTTTAGCTCCTCCAGTCTGTTTATTTTTTTAAGATTTATTTATTTATGCATACAAGAACTGGGGCACAGTTCAGAGGTGTGGGGAAGGGGGAATTTGAGAGGATTTGCCAGAGACAGAGTGGGGAGCAGAACAGGCAGATTGACGGAAATACACTGCTGAGGGGAGTAGCAGGCAAGACAAGAGAGGTCTGCTGTACCATGTGGGTCACCTCCCTGGCCAGGGATCGAACTCATGCTGCGGTGGCTACGGACAGCTTCACAGTGCTCAGACTTAACCCCTTGCGTCACCAGGTAGGCCCTCCTCCAGTCTGTTTAAATGTTACCTCCTGAATGATAACTGTCACATCACTTTTAAAAACTTTTATTGTGGAAAATTTTGAACACATATGAAAGTAAACAGAATAGTATGAGAACTAACCTCCCTCCCCCATAAACAAGTTGCAATGATCAACTTTCCAGAGACATTTATAATCTAGATACTATTAAAATTCACCTGATAAGGATTAATTCAGATGAATAATTTATTGCACATAATCAAAATATTTATTGTTCAGCTGCTCCTACATGCTTAGTATGATACTAGATACAGTGGGAGATTAAGAAGAAAAAAGACATGGCTCCTATTTCTAAGGAGTTTACAGTTTTGGAGTGAGCTGGGATTTAGTAAGACCAACCCAATGTGGCAGAAAGTAAAAAGAATAAAACTGGGTAAGACAGAGTAAAAAATATAGAAGAGTTTAATGAAGCCTGGAGTTTAAAAACAGAACCAGAAACAAAGAATAAAGATCTGAAAGTAAGCACAGAGGCAAGTCAGGGGTATCCCGGAGCCATTCTATTGACTTGGATGGAATGGGCTCTGGTTATTTGGGTCCATACTGCATGAATACTGGCCCTGATTGTGGCTCATTGACTTCAGTGGGTAATGCTTTGTGCAACAGATGAGAAGTGAAGCTGCAAGAGGATGGATAAGTGCAGCATGTAGTAAGCGTGACCTCATATCTTTGAAGAGCCTTCCTCCATTTGAGTTTGTTCCCATATCACATGTTCAGCACCAGGTAAAAGCCATAAACCTTTTCCTAGCCTTTCTAGTGTCTAAGGCTTTGGCTCTGCAAATATGATGCTCTTACCCTTGATTTTGATTTAGAAAGTAACAGAGAGAAGCAGGTACTTTTTCTGATCACAGGGACTAGGGAGGAGGCATCTGGTTTGGGGGCAGCAGTGCAAGCTGCCCTGGCTCAGTCCAGGAAGGCAGTAGTGTATCCCTGGCTCAGTCTTGCCATGTGGTTTGGCCCTGTTCTGGCTCTGAGGCTCATCTTCCCAGAAGTTCTGTGAGCTACCAGAAGCTCTCATAAATGTCTTTCAAGTTAAAGCAGCCAGCGTGGGTTGTGGTGTTTGCACTGTGCAGGCTCTGTGCTGTTCGGCATGACAGAATATGACTGAGGACTGTCAACCATCCTGAAAATGCACCCATCTAGTTTTCTCCCCACCCTTTGGTTTTCAATACCTGTGATGGTTAATTTCATGAGTTAATTTCATTGTGCCACCATGTGTCCATATATTTGTTCAAACATTATTCTGGATGTTTCTGTGAGGCTGTTTTTGGGTGAGATTAACTTCTGAATTGGTAGAATGAGGTTGTCCTCCCTAACGTGGTGGGTCTCATCCAATCACTTGAGGACCTAAACAGAACAAAAAGGCTGACCCTCACCTGGGTGAGGGAGACATCCTCCCACCTAACAATCTTTGCAGTTGGACACCGGCATTTTCCTGATTTCAGAGTTGAACTGAACTCGGACTTTCCCTGGATCTTAAGCTCACCAGCTTTTGGGCTAGACCTGTTCCACTTGCTCTTTTGGGTTTCCAGATGACCAACTCACCCTCAAGTTCTTGGACTTGTCAGCTTCACGGTCATGTAGACAATTCTTTGAAATGACTCTTTCTACACACACACACACACACACACACACACATCTTTTTGATTCTGTTTTTCTGAGAATCCTGACAAACATTGTCCTCATCATAGGTTCTAATTTTGCCTGCTCATGAGGTGGGGTTGGGGGGAATGCCCCGAAAATGGGTGCTCTACACGCTTACTCAGTGAATTATTTCATGATTAGAAATATAGTCCCTGCCTCTACAGCATTCTTCTCGAATTTCCATCAGCCAATGGGGAGTCAAGGAAGATAGAACCAAGCGTTCAGGAATTCTTCCTCCGCCAGGATTCAGAGAGCCTTTGCTTTGGGCAGGCACAAAGAATCTGGCTCTGTGGGAACAAACGAGTCTGTTTTAAGTGGAGCATCTGCTTTGTGGGTAGAAAACTAAAAACCATCTTTTAGTGTAATATTATCTTTTAGTCATTTCCTTTCTATCTGCCACAGATTTAGAACTAAATGCAGCAACATGGTTTCAAATTGTTGGCTTGAGAGAGGACACCACTAAGTAGCAAGTTTGGAGCAAACATAATGGCAGCCACATCAGGAAGGAAGGACAATGCGTACTTCACAGGCTCACACAAGAGCCCTCAACCAATACCTCACAAAGTGCCTGCAAATGGCAAAAGGCCGTTTTTCCCTCCTTCTCCGTCTTCATTTTCAAATAATAATTTATACTCACAGTTATTTTCTACAAATAACAGAATGCATTTACATTTTAACTTCTCATCCAGACTCTAAAGCCAGCATTCTCAATCTCTTTTTATAATCACCTGCTAACAATGGCCTCCTCCAGATCATAATGTCAATCTGTGTGGCTTTCACTGGCAACAGAGCTAGAACAACCTGAACCTGCTCTTTGGATAGTCGACACTACCGGCCGTCACCCATATTCTAACAACCTCTGGCTGTATCTTGGAAGAGAAAGTGAAGTTTGTGGAGAACATCTTCTTGTTTGTTTCTGTGAAGTTTTTGGCTTTCTTTGTCACTTTGTGTTCCCTCAAATTGGCCTCTGTTCTGCAATTTTAATTATTACTTTCTTTTTGGTGTTTAGAACTGCTGACTTCAACAGTGACCTACCTCGTTGGAAATCCAATATTTGCTAGGATGGTCTTAGGACCTGGCAGAAAGCAAGGCCATTGCCACCAGCATATCAAACAAAGGCTTTACCCCAAGTTTCCCGGAGCTGCCTAAGACCAGGGAAACAGGAAAAGCAAGTCGCTCTACTGAGCCTCCAGCACCACAGTGAGCAATCTTTACCCCAAATTCGAGGAAGTCACAATGGCTTTTCAGCTTACTTTAAAACAACAGGAAATTATTTGCTTATTTAAAAATATTTTCCAAATATACGATTATTTTTAAAATGTTACCAGACCTTTGCTCAAAGAGTTTGCCCCATGTTCCGTGGCACTAAAATCTCACAGTGCCAGTATGTCCACAGAATTTCCGTGTCTTCACAGAGCAATTAAACACACATCCTAGAATAACCAACGGGTTAAGGATCGGTTTCTATTAATTTATTTCACTGATAAATTTGAAAGATTTACTTCACTTTGTACTCTGACAAAGTTAGAATGCACTTTGTTTTTCTTGTAATTTATAATTTATATTCTCTATTTCACATAATGTATATGTAACTTTATATTGTTCAATTTAATTTTCTTCTCAAAATGTAATGAGTCTTGTTCTTCAAGCAAATTATATGTTCTAAAAAAGACCTGAAATTAACATTATAAAATATCATATAATATTATATATAATATGCCACACATGAATTATATAATTATATTATGCATTAATATATAATGGGTAATACTATAGTGATATAGTAACTCATATACATTATATGTGAATAATATATGTCATGTATAATAAATATTACATATTACATATAGCATATAGCACAATAAAATCATGTTACAACTCACACATCTTAGGATTTACATCCAATCTCTAGCTGTTCTAAAGCACTGGCAGTCCTTACATGTATTTAATTCTAAAAGTAATACTCAGTTTGTTGTTCTGCAAGGAACACGATTTCTGTTCTGTTATGAAGATGAGAAAGGACAAATGCAGGGATATTTCAGAAAGACAAATGTTCCTCCAGGTCCCCCCAATGTCCCCTCTGCAACCATTTTCTACTTAGACAACTTTTGCTCTTGACTGTACTGAGCGTTGTCCTGAAATCTCTCTTAATTTGAGGTTACAGTATCTGATACAGAATTCTGACTCATGTGGAGTATTCCTTGTAATGTGTCCCTTAATTTTCAGTGGAGGACAATAATCTCTGTATGTCCATTTGACTTTCTCTTCACTTGAAAAAACATATGTGATAAGCTTGCTGTTACAAGCTGGCAAAATGGAATCCCATTTTGAGACTTTCTGTGTTCTGCAGTCTCCAGACTCTGAGTCTCAAGAAAATATGGCTGAGTGGTAGACCCAACAGTTACAGCCCATTTGGAGTAAGGAGAAGAGAGCTGTGCAGGGAGCTCAAGAGCTGCTCCTGCCAGCTGCACCCCAACCCCTTGGGAGAGGGGATGCGATTTGAACTTTTCCCTGTCGTAGTCTCAGCAGGCTTGGCATACAATTCATTCTCACCACTCAACCTCCTGGTCTTTCTGCCCTTCCGGTATATAAACTTCTGTCTTTCCAGGGCTGCCAGGATATCTCTGGGCATCAATCAGTGAATTCCTCCCACACTCTCTGCTCCAACAAGACATTTGTACAAGGAACTGACAATCATTGTGTAAACCATGTTTCCTAACCAACATCAGTGAGTTGCCAATACACCATAAACATTCACAGAAGTACAGCAATTAAAGAAGCCATGCTATACACATACAGAACGCAAGCTGACATATACACGTATGATATGTGTGACACTGACATTCTGTTCTCTTCAAGTGACAGGATGCCTTTTCCCCCTCACTTTGAACACTTGAGAATGGAAACAGAAAAGGTAATATTCAAATACCCTCAGCTTCTGACAAGCTTTTGGCTAAGAATTTTATTAAGTCTAACCATTTACCAGTAAAAGAGCAGAAGTCATTCTCTGTTTCTGTAGCTAGTACAAAATGAGGCTTCCTAAGGCTGGTTCCATATATGGGTTAGGCTAAAAGAGTAACTTTAAAGTGCTACATTATTGTAACTAATCAAGGATTATTTAGGTAAACATCCCCGTGATAATCTAAAAATTTATTGCTGACTCAACTATACAATTTACAGGTGTAGCTAAGCGCTTGTTCTCAAGCAAAATTAATGACAGAGTGTTTTATGATTTTACCTAACATAGTATCTGATAGCAGACTAAGCTGACACAGTCCCAATTCTCTTTATGTGGTAGCAGGAATTGCTTAGATTAGCTTTAAAGTGCTACACGAACTTATCTTGGGGGAGATGTCTCCAAAAAAATTCAAACTGATTTAAATAAAAGAAATCTTTAGCAATTCAGAGATAAGAATTGAAGCAGTTATCTAACACCAAAGTGATGCTAAATATAGCTTAAAAAGCTATGGTTCTAACTTTTAAGAACTTTTCCATAAAGTCAATACACACATACATCAAACAATATCCTCATTTTAGTCAGATATGAGATTGTATATAACAACCATATATAACAACTATAACACAGAAATGTAACAACTATAACACGGAAATGTAAATACAGCAGATGTGTTTATAAGCTTCATACAATATCCTTCACGATTACACAAGAGAATTACGATAAGGCAACTCTGTGGTGAGGAGAGGACCCACAAGTATTTGTAAGGAAATCACTCTAAGAAACCACTTTAAACAGCTTCTGTTTTGTTGGTGTTTTAACATTCTCACAAAGGCACAAAGTCCCCTCAAGAGAATCTGGAAGGATCTGGGAACTGTGAACTTAATAAGCAATATTAAGCATGTCGATAAAATTAACATATACACCTTTGCCAAATTTTAAATATCTGTTGGAAGACGCTAGTGGAGTGGTTGCCAAGGGAACCACTGGAGGAAAAATTCTGTGTGTGTGTGTGTGTGTGTGTGTGTGCGTGCGCTCTTCCAGATTTTCTTACATCTATGGATATGCATTTTAATAGTTTTTGTGTAAGGCTATGCCAAAAACAAAGTTAAATGGCATTTATTTTGAATAAGCAGTCTTCAGATGATGATAATGACTACTACGACAGTATTTAGCAAGTCATTTTTCTCTCTAGGAAGAGATCAGTTAGAAAGTGCTAAGAGGGAGCTAGTAGTGAGGAAGTCGACTCATTCATTACTTTCAGAATTAAAGAAAGGGCCAAAAATGGCAAGCTCAAGTGGCTTGCTGGAAGGCTGTGAATGGTGTTAGTGTGTGAGGCTCTCTGATACTTGAAAAAATATGAAAGAAAGATAAAGGTCCTGGAAACAGCTGCAGTTTAGTCAATGCAGTGATTAAATCATACACATGGGCCTATCTTTTCAAGGAAATAGAACTATTAAACAAGCTACTGTGATCCGATTATTAAAACTTTCTTCTGTTTCAGAAGCAGTTTAAATAGCAGAGGGCACGCGAGTCTTGGAAGTGAATGTCCACGGCCGTGGGGAGTATGAATAGAACACACATTGTAGGGCCACATCGTCTGGGCTCCGCTTCCAGGAGTAGTGTGGTCTCAGTTTGAGTCCATCAACCTTAATGGGTGTTTTGTTTGCTTTTAAAGCACTGCCCATTTTAGCCCTCTGTTAAACCTTAAGGGTAAAAAAACCACATGTAGGTCACCACAAGCTATAAGTGATGGGCAAAATTAAGTGCTCATTAGGTTGCTAGTTGCTTTTCATTTAACATTTGAAAATGTCCGTGTTTAAGTAAAATACCATTTCTGCTTTTCTCATCTGTTTGAATAAATTCTGCATTAATGAGGCAGCACTGTAGGCTCACTCCTACGTGTTACGTAGACTCACAATGTTCACATTAACATCAGTATTTATAAATCCAATGTGAAGAGGTTTCCTGGACATTTAAAATGTCTCACAACATCATATATTTCCTGCTCCGTGACTATTCTGGATCACAAAGTACTGGTCCTTACAATTTTTTTCCATAGTGAACATAAACCTACAATATTTTCCACACAGTTTAAGTTTATAGAATGGTATTTAATTTGTGCCAAAAGGATTAACGTTTAGCATTCTAACCTTTACAGCTCATGTGCTGGCATCGATGTTATTAATAAAGGGATTTTATTTTTCTGTCTTGCCTTGATAAGAGTTCCACATGCCTTCACTGCCAACTCAATTAATAATTCTGCAACATAAAATGGAGATTTATTTTTCCAAGATGTAGAACAAAAGGTTTGCCATATTTTGTCTTACACATGGAAGTTGATGCTGTTTTCGCTCCTCAAGAAATCACACACACAAAAAAAGAAGGTGCTTGCCATGTTCTCCTCACTTCCTCTGCCTCTTAATCTACCCTGGTTCTTTCCCATGTAACTCCATGGCATGCCCTGCCCCTTCCTTTTGGTAACTGTGAGTATAATAAATTATCTTTTCAATGGCGATGGTTTTCTGATCTATTGGCCTTGCCATACCTGAATAATATAAGACCTTGGCTTAAGACATTAGATGACGCAAAGTTTTCCAGGCTGAGGATAAGACTTGGAGAGAGTAGGTGCAAAACTAGTTATAGTTACACCTTACTTACTATGAGGAAGAATTTTCTAAAAAGTCTTGGCTGCATGAATAAACAGTATGTTCCACATCACAGAATATACTTCAGCAGTGAGAGGAAAAGATGACTACATCAGGGAGGCACAACAGAGGACTCAGATCAGCCCTGATGAACCTCTAAGTTACCTTACAGAATCTGTGACAGTTGTAAAATGACCAAATGTATCAGGCAGTAGTGACAAAGTGCAGACTTACAAAGAACAAAGGAACACTAAAGATTTTTAAGCAGGGAAGTGCTGTGATTCATCTTAGAACCAAAAAGCAAAATGCACTGCAACAGAGGGAGACTGTCCGCGGAAAGGATAATTAGGAGATTGCTTTTGAAGTCCAGTCTCAAGATTATAGAGCAGCTTGTGGGTGCCTATGTGCATGACAAAAACAGGAGAAATACAAACTTGAATTTATTTCTCTCCAGCCAGGAGAGGAGAGAAGGGCTGAGCAGAGGTCCTTGGTGGAACAGATACCAAAATATCACAAGAAGCATCATAAGCATGGACACTGGTCTGCAAAAGAACTTCCCAAAGCAGAGTTTAGTCCATTCACCATATGGGGAGCACATCCTGGATATCACTTCGGGGAGCAACTTGACTGTATATCTTTTGGGGGCTGGCCCCTATCTTCACACTCAGAAGTAGCATCTATCAGAATCATTTGATTCAAAAAGATTTTAAGTTATAGATTTAGGTTTAGATGTTTCAGGCAAAGTATTTTTGGTTCTTCTTTGAAAAAGTCACATTGAAATATTAAAATCATGCAGAGGAAAGATGTTTAAATCACCCTGTCATCAATATCAGTAAATGTGAATCATTTATTTAGCTTTTTTTAGGGTGAGATGTTCTTTTGAAATTGACTGTCAGGACCACCTCAGAGTGAAGACTTTCAAGGACGACCCAAAAAACAGAAATGAGGGCAGTGGCAGAAAAGAGCCTGCTAAACACAACAATCTGCTCACTAGAACCATCAATTACTTCAGCATTCCAATTCTTCTGCTCAATTAGGTCATATCTACCTTCTCATTGAGCTATATTCAGCAAGCATCCGCAATGGCTGAAACCTCTGCCAGGTCAGAGTTCCCATAAGGGAACAACAATTCTGGAGTGAACTCCAGGACTATTCAGGACTTTGGGTTGCGACATTTTGCAGGTGCAGATACATACTGAGGTGCAATTCACTGTTTGCAACAGTCTCTGTTGTATTATTTTATTTCCTAATTCCATGTGCTGACCCAGGAATTTCAGGATGACACAATTTACTTATACTCAACAGGGCAATACTTTTGTTCTCTAGGAAGTGATGAATCAGCACAAAATTGTAGTTTCCTACAACTTCCCATTCAATTGCTTGATGCATTAGATGCCATATCCATGGACCATATGGAGGCTCAACCCATGACCTTGATGGGACACATACAGGGTTCCAAAAGCTTGAATTAACAGGCCATGCATAGGAACAAATAACAGTTAAGATTTCATCCTAAAGTAGGAAAAGACTGGAGGATGACCCCCAAAAATAACATCTATCTCCACGAAGCATGTGAATATATTCTTCCAACATTGTGATGTTGTCTTTCCAATCAACCAATCAGTGAGTATTTTGTACTTATTTAGGAGCATGGAGGCAATGTAGAGCAATGAAAACTTGTAAGATTAGAAAGGATTAAACATTTTGGCCATTTTCATACTGCCAGACTGAAGCCTAAATTTTTCAAAATCAGTGGTTGTTATGGACAAAATCCAAATGCAATATATTATATACATTATATTATACTTCATGTTCAAGTACATACAGATTACTGTAGTTAATCAGAAAGTAAAATCGTAGCCTCATTGTGAAAGTTAGCACATGCTAGAAGAATAAAGTCTTGTAAACAGATACACATCTGCTAACATTTAGTTTTTAAAAACAGAAAGTTAGGTTTAAAGGTAGGGAACAGCTTAGACACATTACTTCAACAAAGTCTATTTTGATCATTGTTTCCATAAATAACTGCTCTAGTTTTTCAACTGTAAAAAAACAAATACAATCTTACCATGAACATATCCCTTACTGTGAATCTGGTTCTACTTTAAGCCCTTGAACTTCTAGTTTGCTTGCTAATTTTTTATTATGTAATTTGCAAACAATAAATTAGCATATGTAGATAACTAAAATATGAACATAATTTATTCATGTTTGGATGCATGTGGATAGAAGGAAAGAATTAGAGGCAAAGAGAATCCAGTTTATCTTATTTTCTAATACACATATTTACTGAAATTATCAATATTCCCGTAAGCTAAGCATGTGTTTACAATTCACAATTTAAAGCAAACCATAGTATGTATAGTCTTGGAGGACAAGTTTAAAATTAAATATTCAATAGCATGTGAATTTAAATCCACAAAGAAAACAAAATATTTGGAGGTTAGGAATCTTACATCTAAGTATTTGTTTAAGGGCTTGAAGGATATTTGCATTCTCTATGCCTTTTCTGCAATGTGAAAAACCACTTGTCAATTAAAACCAGAAAATGCTAATATTTAAGTGTTGAAAACTTTCAGTGATCATTAAATTGTTATTCTTATTAATAGGGCAAATCTTTAATTTGGAGGAAAGAAGAACATAAGTGGTGTGTTTAATTTCTGAACTTGGATCCCCAAGGTTGGTAGATATCTGGAGGTTGTTCTTAAGCAACAGATGCAAGCTGTCTTTTGGATCCAGGACCCCGCCAGTCTGATGATAAAAGAGAATTGAGTTTTATTCACCAACTGCACTTTCAGTTAAATTATCTTTCTGACTTTGAATGACAAAATATGTCAAAGAATGACCAGTTTCTAATTTCTGTTGCCATGGTCTGCATGGGGGCAGGTGTGGGTTGTGGGAGAGTTTTGGTGAGGGATGAATTTGGTGGGAAAGAGTAACATAAAAGTAATTAAAAGAAAAATTAATTAAAGAAAAAAACCTATGTTTGGGATACTACAGTCTCTAAATAACTATCCCATAGATTCTATGCTTGATCTCAGCAGTAATCTCATGACAGAATTTAGGTTACGTCCTTGGTTTTTAATAGAGGGAATTGTGGCCCAAAAAGCTTTACATGCCTTAAAAATGGCAGAGTTGAGATGCTAACTAGTCTGATCTTGTGGCCCTGCAGTGCTGAGCCTTGTGCTGGCCTGTGCTGCTCTGCCAAGGGTGCAACTGGCCCCCTCTTGGGTCCAACCCTACACTGAAAGCTCTCCTCAACTGCCCTGTCTTTACAGCAATAATTTCCTCTTGTATAAAATCGAAGGACCCAAAAACATTGATTCAAAAGAACACCTGTACCCCTATGTTTATTGCAGCACTATTTACAATAGGTAAAACCTGGAAATAACCCAAATGCCCAAAAATAGATGACTGGATCAAGAAGATGTGGTATATATACACAATGGAATATTATTCAGCAATCAAAAAAGATAAACTCAGGGCCTCCCTTGTGGTGTAAGGGATTAAGCAACGCACCATGAAGCAATAGCAGCCCCTGCAGCATGAGTTTGTTCCCCAGGCCAGCCAGAGAGCCACATGGCGCAGCAGACCTCTCCTGTCTCACCCACTGCTCCCCTCAGCAGTGTATTTCAGTCAATCTGCCTGTTCTATTCCCCAATCTGGTGAATTTTCTCACCCCCTGCATCTCTGGCTTGTACCCCAGCTCTTGTATGCATAAATAAATCTTTTTTTTTAAAAAAAGATAAAGTCATGCCATTTGCAGCAACACTAATGGAGCTGGAAGGGATTATGCTCAGTGAAATAGGTCAGAAGGGAAAAGAAAAAATATCAGATGGTTTCACTTATAGCAGGAATATAGGGGAACCAAATAAGACATCACTGTAAAAAAATAACAATACAAAACACAAGAAAGCAAAAACAGACAATTATAATTCAGAGACATCCTGCAGGGGAGGAGGAGGGAGAGGGATCAGAGGGAGGGAGGGTGGGAGGAGCACCAGGGACTGAGGTGATGGTGCACGGGTGCATTGGTGAAGAAAATTCTATGGGGACTACACCTGAGGGAGTGGAGGGAAGCAAATATTGTTCAAAAATGAGCAATGATGTAAAAAATAAAAAAAAAAATTAAAAATTAAAAAAAAAATCTGCTGGGTTAGGCACTGATCCTCCAGAAGTCTTCCTCCCTTTCGACCTCCTTGTGTCTGGGAAACAGTTCTGCAGCAGATGGACTTGAAGCACAAGGTGTGAGGAGGAGAGAGTTGCAAAGAAAGGAGTGAGTCCAGGTGATGAGGGGCATGTGGCGCTGGAGGGTGTAGAACCGGGGCCTGCAGGAAGGCTGTCCTGACATATTTCTGTTCTGGGCCTCCTCTCTGCTCCTACTGCAGCTGCAGCTCACAAGTTTTCCCCAAACAACCCTGATCACTTGTTTTAAACCGAGAGTCTAAGCATTTCTGTTTTGAAAGACTGAGCAGGTATTTGCATTTTATAAGCACATATATACCAGGTACAAGCTTTCTGCCAGCACAGGTTTAATCTCAGTGTATTGTTTTAATCCCCCCCCCCCACCATTTGCATTTAACATTTTAAACTTATTAGAACGGAGGAAGAAGACAGAAAAAAATTCAAGGCCCATATTCCCTTTCAATTAGTTTTGACTTGCTTGCTACAAGGGTAAAGGCACTTAAAGTTTGCATGAAGTAACCTGTGCAAATCCATTTCTCTCTCTCTTTTTTTTTTTAATAGAGGCATATTTATTTATTTATTTGTTTGTTCGTTTGTTTATACAAGCACTGGGTAGTCAGAAGCGCGGGAGGGTGAGAGAATTCACCAGAGCCAGAGCAGGGAGCAGAGCAGGCAGAAGGATCGAAGTACACTGCTGAGGGGAGCAGCGGGCGGCAGGAGAGGTCTGCGGGCCATGTGGGACCCTCCTTCGGTGGCTGGGGAGCAGCTGGGGATCGAACCGGCGCTGCAGAGGCTGCGGGCAGCTTCGCAACCCAGCGCTCAACCGCTGCGCCAACGGGGAGGCCCTCCTTTTCTCTTTTAAAGATGTAAACTCCCTGCACTAAAAATGAATACTAAGTATAGCATAATCTCCATTCATCCCGGGGCTCTCCTTAAATAAGTGCTGAAACACTGCTGGGCCAAGATGGGGTAGGGGCTTCAACTGAAATCTAGGCTGCCTCTACGAATTCTGGTGCACTTTCTATTACACCAAAACTGCCTGCAATGCAAATCTGACCAGATCTAAAGGTCACCTAAATGAGGTTTAAAAAAATCCCCATTTAGCAAAGTGCACTGGAAAAAGCAGTAAAGTCTGCCCCAAGTTCTAAAGAAGTGAGGCTAGAAATGAACGATACTGATGTTGACTTCACTCGCATCCCTAAGCCTACCTTGCTACCTTGCTGCTGAGCTAAGATGTTGGCCCACTAATATGTACAGGAGTTTCCAATATTGTTTAGCCTTAGAGTCCTTTCTTTAAAATGCTGTGCCAAAGCTAAGAGGGCATGGAGTCCGCTCTGGTTGGAGCAGCAAGGCAAGGTCAGAGAGGGCATGGCAGCCTGACCTCCACCTCACCCTTAAATACCACTTAAGCAGAGTTTCACAGGAGTGCCCATCTGCTCACTGAAAAAAGTTACCTTTTTTTAAACTTGGCACCAGAATGCAATCCACTATCATTCTGGGTTTAGCACCTTTTAATTTTCCACCAAGACATTCTTGATAAAGTAAGGAGAGCGGCGCTGATGGCATCCTGGTGTCAGCTCTGCATCCCCTGCAAGTCAGGCACAGGGCACCATCCTAGGGGACCAGCCCCAGATCCTGGAGTCTCACAGTGCTCGGTTAGGACTTGTGCCTTCCACACATGCGCAGCCCCTACTCAGAAAGCAGGAGTCTCTCCTCCATGCCCATTCGCAGCAGCAGAACCGTCTCTGTTTCTGAACTTGGCAGCTGGATGAAGGGAACTGGGGAGATCCTGGCAGCCTTCTAAGGGAGAATTTCCTCACCCGTGGCTCAAAGCCCTTAGTGTCTGCCACCAGCTTCCTTGCCCGGGGCAGCGGCCCATTCCAAACTGGAAAGCTCCGGATATTAGAAAATCCTACTTTTCCTGAGCTAAAAGTTTCCCTTCTGTAACTGTACTCTCTTCACTGTCCAAAATGAGGACTTGGAGTGAAGGATTAACACTTAGTTTCCCTGCTCAAGAGGCAGCCTAGCAAGAATTTAGAGACGACAATATCTGAAATATAGACTGTCTCTAATTAGATATACAAGGTAACTTTATCAAAATAAAGGAACTGGCCATTTTTAATATGCAGGACACCCGGTTACTTATAGATGTTAACTTCTGTGTCCTTGTATCTTTCCAAGTCTTTTATACAAAGAAATATCCAAACCAAAAGGAAAATTAGAGTGCATAAACATTCTGAGAGTAAAGAAAATTCACCCTTCTGCATAGATAATTCCATTCGCTATTCACATTGTTTTTTTAAAAAAAATATTTATTTTACTTATACGAGAACCGGGGTACAGGCCAGAGACAGAGTGGGGAACAGAACAGGCAGATTGACTGAAATACACTGCTGAGGGGAGCAGCGGGCGAGACAGGAGAGGTCTGCTGCACCATGTGGGTTGCTCTGCAGGGTGCGGGGATCGAACCGGCACTGCAGAGGCTACAGACAGCTTCACAGTGCTGCGCTCAACCACCTGCGCCACTGGGGAGGCCCCTCGCTATTCACATTCTTATTGCTAATTTTGAAAAGGTCAAATACAATGTACTTGTGCAGGTCATTTTAAGATGAGCAGTAGTGTGTGATCCAAGAAAAGCAAACCTCCACATCCCTGAAAGAAGGTGATGGGTCTACATTCCGAGCAAGTAGGAGCTGCTCCTGCCCTGTGTCCTTGGTCCCCAGAGTTAAACACCAGACCGCGATCTGGTCTCCCCTCTCAGAATCTTTCAGTCCATGTCACTCTTTCCTGTTGATGACGTACTTCCCTGATGAAGCCCAGAGAAGCCCATCTCCTCTGCTTTTGCCTGGTGATGGGAGGGAAGGCAAGCCAGGTGTCTGAGCTTATGGCATATGGCAGGACAAACCACCACCCTAAGATTGGAGGGGATTTCAAAACAGGAAGCCACAGGGATGGTATAAAATCACAGGCCTGAATGCACCCCACGACATCACTCAGATCTGCCATTGCCGCAAAAATCATTTCTCTGGCATGTTTTAGAATTCTTTGATTTAGTTGATTAACTGAATATTCATTTTCAAAACCACAACAGGCTTGGGAACTTGTTGATTTTAACTTTTGTAGCTTTGCCTATTTGTAAGTCTTTTGAGGCTGGCAGTGTGGGGGAAATTGCCATTTGCCAGGGGTGTTCATCCTGCACAAGAAAGACATTTGGCCCATGTCCCCATGCCCCAGGCTTAACCTGGCAGCAACTTTTCTGTAAGAATCAAGTAACTTCTTGGGAAAGAGCTCAAAGGAACCCAGAATCCCTTCCCATCTCTGGGGCTAATTGAGGCATCTCACCCTGACCCTGAGATGGGGCGAACAAGTCTCCAAATACCCCAACTTCC
Organism: Talpa europaea; assembly: GCF_964194135.1. Taxonomy (NCBI): domain Eukaryota; kingdom Metazoa; phylum Chordata; class Mammalia; order Eulipotyphla; family Talpidae; genus Talpa; species Talpa europaea. The sequence continues at coordinate 27,910,191 of NC_140082.1, read as the reverse complement.
TGCTGTTCCTGAGTGAAATGTTGGGGAACACCTGGTGCAGTGCTCCCTTCTCTCATGAGTTCAGGGAAGGCCAGAAAAAATGCCCCAGCAATTGACCCACCACCCCATGTCTGTGAGGTCACTGCAGTGGGGAGGAGGCTCAACCCACTCTGTCTGTCCTTTTTCCTCTGGAGTGGGCGGTGTTCTGCGGATTGATTCTGCCATTTCTCCTGTGACAGGGTCAATTCTCAGACTCCAGCATGGGATTAGGGAAAGAAGTCATTCTCGGGTCTTTATTTTTTAAAATCAACTTTATTGTGATATAATTTAGATGCAAAGACATGAACAATTAGTGTTCAGGTGTATGAATTTGGACAAATGTCTACACCCACATTAACCACCACCACGAGGTACATAAGCAGAGGACATTTCCGCAGTATTCCAAAGCTCCCTTGTCCTCTGGTCTCCTTTGGAGTCAGCTGGCCGGCCATTTAGTACCTATGGGACCAAATGAGTTATCTAATCTCTTTCCCAGTTTCTTCATCTGCAAAATGGGAACAGCAATAATATCTTAAAGGTTGCACCCGGTGGATAGATTATACGGTGTGATACAAGCTGAGCATTAGATATGTGCTTGGCACAGCAAGCCCTGCCTAGTCACAGTTGTCCCTGTAGGCTGTCACTGTCACCCCCAATACCATAAACAGCTGAGATTATCTGACTGAACTCCCCTAGGGCAGAGGGTATCTGTGATAGGGTCTTCCCCATGAGACCTGCTTTTAAAACCATATTATCCCAGGATGAATATACATGCTACACATTTATTCATAAGTCTCAGGAAGAGATTACTCTATCTCAACTGTAAGAGTTTACTATAGTCCAGTTAATCAGGATAACTGAGAGCTTGATCACACTGGCAAGACACCTCCACTTCCCTGAAAATGTGGTGTTCACAGAAAGCTTTCAAAAGCTCTGATGTCCTTTTTATTGGAGTTAAGGAGGAGCCACTGAGGGCATAAAGATTTTGTTTAAGCTTTTCCTGCCTGATCGTCAAACAAGGCAGAATATATAGAAAAACTATAAAGAAGCAGAAAGAAAGAAAAAACTCCCAAGATACAACCTCACCTCCTAAAGGCAACTAAAGCTAACATTTGGGCACATTTCCTTTTAGGTTTACTCTATGTTTTTGATTTTTTGTCTTTTTTTCTTTACAAAGCATGAAGATTAGGATACATGTACATGTCTACATTTTAACTTAAATTCAGCATATCACATATAACCTCCCTTGTCATGAAAAACTTATTACATTCCTTCATATATCATGTATTTAGTCCATCTGTGTCATATATAATTATTCCCTATTTTGGACTTTGTAGATTATTTCCAGTTTTTCATTACTATAAATAATGTTATGAATATCCTTGTGTATAATCTACCTGTTTTGAGTGACAGGTATTTCTTGGCTTACAGAGCAGCTGTATTTTCTGTTCATACTGCTTGGGCTGTCTTTGAAATGTGTGGGCATCACGCCAGAGGGTGGCTTCCTTCCTCTGCAGGCCATTCACCCTCCAGGCCATTCACTCTGCATGCATTGGAGGGGGTCCTTCCAGAGCAAAGTTAGTATTTGTTACATGAAAGGCCTCTTACAGCCACACTCTTAGGACAAGAGCACCAGTGCCTAAGTGATCCAGGGCCTTTGACCCCTTTAATTCTAAGAAGCCCCTCCAGCTTTTAGCAGTGGCTGGCTTAGTGACTGAAGCAGGATGAACACCTCCATTGAAGGATTTTTTGCTTTTTTTTTTTTAACCTCTTAGACACAAAAACTTTTTTCCTCAGTTCCCAAGAAGAGGCAAAGTATAAGTAGAGTCACAGACAAAACTATCTGTCAGATACCATTTTTCACCTCTTGGGCAAAAATCCAAAAGTTTGATAATAAATTATGCTGGCATAATTTTGGTAAAATGGACACACAATATTCATTCCTGGTGGGAACATAAATTAGTATAACTCCTCTAGAGGGTAGGATGATGATATCTGTCCAAATTACAAATGTATACATGCTTCGATAGGCAATTCTCCTTTTAGGAATTTATTCTACAGACTCAATGATTCATGTATTCTCTGACACAAAGTAAAAGCCCCCTGGGTGTCCTATAGCAGTTCGAGGGACACAGGGAGGCCACATTTGACCAATATTGAGATACTTGATATCTAGTAGGAGTTGTCTGAAAAGATTTCTTCTGGGTGAGGTTGAAGAAAAATTACAAGGGGCCAAAAGCTGCACAGGGAAGAAAAGCAGGCCAATAGGATTCAAGGGGGCAGGAGAGAGGACGGTTATGCCAGACAGTGAAGAGTATGCAGAAAGAAGGTAACTGTGAAACGATCCTCACACCACAGATCAGTCTGGATCCACCCCCCATGCTCATGGTCATTAACATGAAACACAGAAACCACTTAGCTATATTTATATCTAATAAAGAAGTCAGGTTGAACTAACATCTTATTCTGTATCTATGACCTAACCATACATAAATATGCACATATTGGGGCACATGCTCCATTCTATACCTAGAGAAAAGCAATGAGAGAAGTATACATACGAGCATCTCCAGGGTGGCAAGCACTGGAACTTCACTGGCAGGAAAGTGATATGATTAAATTTATTGTTATAGAGAACATAGGGAGCCTGAAGCTCCTTCTTAATTCAGGAGCAATGAATCTGCAGGAGCGAAGGGTTGCCAGGGAAGCCTGGAGAGTGGGTGCTGAGATCCAGCTCAGCTCTTCTGGGGTAGGAGCAGATAATAAGATTGGTGATGAGATCACACTGCAAGAGAAGGGCTGTGAAGCTTGAGATATGTGATCATATGCAATATGATTTGGGGGTGGCAGTTCTAAAGAAGAAAGGGTAGTCAATTCTGGCCTCTTGCAGAGAAATCCATTCACCTTCTGCTGGGCAGTCCATGTCACCCAAAATGCTCCCCCTTGGATCCTGGGTGACAAAATCCCTTATCAAATGCTAAAAATGGCTCCTCTTAGGCTTTTCTGAAAGTTCAGTAACTGGTCAGTTACTTTTAATTTTGGTGTATGCAGTCTCATATTTCTTGTTAATATATGCTTAATTTTACTTCCTTCATCTAAGTGTGTTTCACATTTTAATTTTCTTCTCATCCCTTTAAGACTTTCCAGGTGCTACTGCGGGAGTAGTTCCTGGGCCCACACACTGGGGGTGTTGAAACCCTTACTATTTTGGGAACCTATTCATACTGTTTTGCTTGGTGAAGCAAAGGATAAGGTGATTTCAGATTGTTCTGGGAAAGGAGTGAAATCCTGATTTTGACAGCATGAGAAGGAAATTTCAGAGGTCTCGTAATGGTTCCAAGCAAGATGAAAGGCTTTGGAGGGGACAAGCAGGAGAGAACAAGAACCACAAAGTCACCAGTGGGAAGACCACTCCCACCCCCATTTCAGTCTAAAGGAGACTATCAAGGTGTTCAGAGACCAATCAGGAAGGCTGACATGAGGGTTATGTTTCAGGGGGGATACAGTTCAACTCTGAGGATGGTGAAGAGGCTTCTGGAAGCAGAGCCCAAACCCATCCCTCACTGCGAGCCTGAGGATGGGTCGCTTGTTCAACTAATCACAGAATCTCTGCCTCTCTTTTCTGTCTCCTGTCCATTCCATCAGAAAGCCCATGTCACCACAAAAGAAAAAGGACACATCTCTTTGAAAATAAAAAAATAAGATGGACAGGGATTTTGAACACATATGGGAAGGTTCTTTCTGGTACCTCCCTGGTGGCATAGGAGTTAAGTTTCAGCGCTATCACTGCTATGGCCTGAGTTTGATCTCCAGCCCGGGAGCTGACCCACATGGCACAGCAGACTTCTCCTGTCTTGCCTGCTGCTCCCCTCAGCAATGTATTTCTTTTCTTTTTTTTTAATTAATTAATTTATTTATACAAGCACTGGGTACAGTCAGAGGCGCGGGAGGGTGAGAGAATTCACCAGAGCCAGAGCCAGAGCCAGAGCGGAAAGTAGAATGGGCAGACTGACAAAGTACTCTGCTGAGGGGAGCAGCGGGCGGCAGGAGAGGTCTGCGTACCACGTGGGACCCTCGCCGGTGGCCGGGGATCGAACCAGCGCTGCAGAGGCTGCCAGCAGCTTCGCAACCCAGCGCTCAACCGCTGCCCCACTGGGGAGGCCCGTCAGCAGTGTATTTCAGTAGATTTATCTGTTCTGCTCCCCACTCCGTCTCTGGTTAATCCTCTCATCCCCTCCCCCCATTCCCACACTTCTGGACTATACCCCAGTTCTTCTATATAAATAAATAAATAAATTCTTAAAAAAAAAAGCACTCTTGCAACTGGAGTGGAGGAGGAGAAAGGAAACCAACAGTAAAAGCAATTCCTTAATTCAAGAACCCAAGAAAAGCACAGAACACAAAACATTTCTTTATAATATTGTTCACCATCTATAGCCCTCTTAATGAAAGAAATGAAAACAGCAGGTAAAAAGACATTTGCATACAGATAGAATAATTTATTACATAATTATGCACATAAGAAATCATCTCATAATTTTATCTATATAGTTATATTGTGCAATTGATGTACTAAACTTATCAATAAGAGGTATGAAAGAGTTTAGGTAATTCAGCCAAATTTTAAATGTCTATATCAAATGGTGACTAGATGCTGCTTTGAAAAGAGTGTAGCTGCGATAGAACATGGGCAGATTTTTCTACTGACCTTGGCATTCAAAGTTGACCTCGTACCATCATCTTGGCTGGTATCATGTTTGAACATTGTGTGGCCTGACTCAAAAAGGTTACCATATAAAAGAATGTCCTTATGTGTTCAACTTTGCTATTTGGGAAAGGTAACCAAGATAACTCCCAAATATTCAAAATATTAAATATTTTAACTAAGAAAGAAGATAGCACATATGATTTTTGTGTAATACCTGGTTAGGAAAATGAGGGGAACCTAGAACTCCAGCAGAACCCAGGCCAGGACTTAACAGAAGCTAAGTTCTGCTTCTCAGATGGGCCCTCTGCCTTCTCACACCTTCCAAGGTACTTCTCAGGATGACTGCTTAGGAACACAAAGAAAAAAGCCTTAGTTTCAGTTTCAAATCTTAGATTCCGCCAATTAGATCTTTATGAAATTTTTTCACTAAAACTGTGACTCAGTTTCATGTTGAAATTGTGGATTTACAGTTTTACAAAACTTTCACTAAAATATAAACTTTTTTGGCAAACATGAAGCCACAAAGGAAAACCAAAAGAGAAACTTCTCAAAATTTTTAAGGATAAAATTTTTATATATTCAAATACTAGCATACCCCATCAGAAACCTAAACCGTTTTATAAAAACAAAGAAAAAAATTAAAGCTTCACAGTCAAATGGTTTGTGCCTCAAGTCAAAAAGACCATGTTGACTGTATTACATATACCATTAGCTCCCAAAGCTACGTCAACCCGCTTCTCTATAAGATGAAATGTTTAGAATAGAAATTGACCCGAGAGTTGTTTCCAGTTCTGTAATTAGGCAAGGAATACATGTAACTCTGATTTTTATCTCAGATTATTTATCATGTAGTTGAGAAAGCAAATTGTAGATAAACTGCTTTAACTATATCTATGAGCCAGTACAGCTATAAATGATTATGGGCCACGGTGCAGAATTTTTCAGGAAATAAAACTCTAATGGTTATAATTCCTTTCTCCTGAGTACTAACTGTGTCTCTTTATGCTCCAGTGGTAACCTCAGGCCTGAAACAACCCTGGGTTATTAGATCCTTGAAAACCTTTGCAGAGATTAGAAGACTGCACACAAAAAAACCACTGGGGGTTAAAAACAGCTTTCTGAAATCGTTCTAAATGGACAAATAATGCTTTGCTTTCTTTGACAGCTGTTCAATAACTGAATACAGCTGGAGAGAGAGTTAGCTGCCAAGAGATTCTATTTGGTTCGCTACCAGGGTTTCCTTTCCAGAATGCTTTTCAATACTCTTAACTAGTCTTATTTATCTTAAGTGCATTAAAAAAGATGATTCTTATTTTAATTCTTTCCCATCATGCTTTACCCACAGTAGATAATTTAAACTGTGGACTTAACGGAGATAGAACTTAAGGTTACCCTACTCGCCTAAACTTTGGCTAGAATAGGTGAGACATGGCTGATTACCTTTAAGTTACCTCCAGTACTCTCAAATGTATTGAGTCCTAGTTGACACTATTTGTCACTATCACAAAACAACTGAATGGTAATTATTTACGTTCCCGGTGAAGAGTAAAAGGATGGTACTTGTAGAAGTAGCAGGGGATTTCTTTCAAGTGGTTTCCCAGAGCGGGATGTTTCTGGTAAGTTCCTCACTGTATATGGGTCTGGTCTTCAGCCCTGATGGAGATCTTGCCCCCAGCATGGACCCCACCTTTATCAGGCTAATGGAGAGTGACATATGAAAACAAAATACTGAAGTTTTAATTTGCAAAGAAAAATACACCCATCGTTAAGATGGCAACACTTCCATCAAATAACCTGTAGTTCCCTCCTTTGAAAGCAGCCCAACTCAAGAAGCCAACTTATAATCAAACATTTACTTAGATTATCTAAGTATCTTAGATTATTTATCATGTAGGTGGCGGGGGCATAAAGAAGTAGAAAAATGAGAGCTCATTATAGGATTCAAGTACAAGATGGCATCAGGCTAAACTAACTCAATGCATACACTTCTACCATGGGAATAGTCTTGTGAACGGGACTTTGCTATTTCCTACCCTCTGTGTTATGATTTTATTTGAGCAAGTGGAAAGTAATACAGGTGGGAAGAAAGAACTTGGTACTAAGATGCCAGGGTGATACAGTACCTAGTCTAGTTTCAACAACTACAATCCATAAACGCAGTGCAAAGAGTATAAAGTAATGGCCACCTTGCCAGGAGAAGCTTCTCCTTTCAGTACTACCAAAAACACGCTGATGAACAAGTACACACAGGGCATAAACCATTTCCAAACAGACCATCAAAGACAGAAAGGATGGTGGTTAATTTCGGAAGAGTGTTATCAGGTAGTTTTTATGTAGAATTCTTCACATTCATAAAACATGGCAAGTGAAGTGAATGACAGCAAGATAAAGCTTTAATCTGCTCCCAAAAATGAGTAAGAGTCAATGGAAAATGACTTGGATAATGTCTGGCTTAGATTAACATGGAATTTAACATTTGGGATCTACTTGTCATCCTCTTCTGTCTTCTTCTCAGAGAAGGTGATAGTATTTAAGTGCAGGAGAAGTCCACCCCTAGCAGGGTGTGAATGTCAGACTAACCCAGTGTTACAGAATCTCTGACCAGTCCTCAAAATGACACTCCTCGAGAGGTCCTATTATGGAGAGCCGGGGCGCTATTCTTTATCTATTGGAATCAAATATACTTTGATCCCCATAGCATTACATATTGTTAATCCTCCCATGTTTCATACTCTCCTGCAATCCCAGCACCCGGTGAAGGTGTTTCCCGCAGCGTGGAACACCTTGGCCTCTGGCCGCACCAAGCACACCCAGCAGAGGGTCAGGGCTTGTTTTCAGAGGCGGTTTTACTCACACATCTCCTCAAGGGGATGGTTAAGAGGATTCCTATCGACAACTTTAAAATCTGCTTAAGCACCAGCTTCTATAAAAGCCTCGTATATACGGATGAGGAAGAAAAGAGTCTGCGGAAAAAAAGAACAAAAAATCAAACCGATCTATCAATACCCTCACTGACTTGATAGGAACTGCAGTTTAGTCATGGATTTAACGACAAGTCGCAGACAGACCGACCCACACTAAACAAAAGTCTTTATTTCTAATCACTCGCAGAGTAGAAACATCTGTGCCGAGGCCTTCCCGCCAGCACTTGCTCCCACATATGAGGATTCTGAACAAAATGGAAAAGCAACCAAGTGACAAGACTTGAGAAAAGGCAGCCGCACAGCCTGGGCTGTCAACGACAGGTAGGAGCAATCGGTTCAAACGAGATGAGCTCTGCACGGCTTTCCTCAGAGCTGGTGGATTTCCAAGTCACTTTCTTGTGGAATCTCCACGTAATGCACTTGTACAGTCTCCAGCTTCTGTTCCTTCACATGGAGAGAACTTTTCAAGACACGTTTAAAGCAGTCTGATGCAGAATTCTAACTTTTAACAACTGTTCCCCTTCCAATCCTTTTTTTAACCGTTGTGTTTCACCCAACCCTTTTTTCACTGGCTAGCCTTTCATGAGTCCTTCCAGAACTTCTACTGTGTCTCACGGAAAGAAAACGTTCTTTCACGTTTTTGTTGTGATACTTAAAACCGGCTAGGACAGATGATCAACTGGTGATAAGAGTTTGGGAACAAAATTGTCTCAACAAGACTTAGCTCCCAGGGCAGCCCTGCATGGTGGACTACCACCGCTGCCCCTTCTCCCGTGCCCTACCCTCTCTCTTGCGTTCAGCCAGCTCTGGGCACCCACCTGGTATTCCTTGTGGGACGCCCAGTGAACCTGCAAGCTCCAAGTACTTATGACACCTGAATCTACCATCAGGAAAACTAAGTGGACTGTTTTATAAATTGCCTCTTCTTTCAAGGTCATCTCTGCAGATGACCTTGCTGCTCAAGACTCTGCGGTAGAGAACTGGCCTTTTGCCTCATCTTCCCTGCTTCCTTGGTTCTCCAACTGTCGACCCTGCAGAGGCACGTAGAACTCCTGCACAGTGCATACCCCTCCCTCCATCTCCACTGAGGGTTCCTTGACTATCCTAAGTCTGGGCCTGGTTTCCAGCCCTCCTGCTGGCCTTTCCTCTCTGTTAGCTTAACCCCCACTGCTTTTTCAGGCGTGGCCCAGTTCCATCTGTTCTTTGCCCTCGTTCCAGGTCTTTCTGTCCCAACACTGTGTACCCCAAACATTTCTAGTCTATGTCAGGATTTACATTGGGCTGGACTTGGCTGTGCAAAAGCTTACTGTGTTCTGTGGGAGCCAACATGTAGAATTAAACTTAGATCTATTAGATAAATCCTAGAATGTATATTACATTCCTTTTTCTCATCACCAAATGACATGCTCAGCCCGCCCAGGGTGGGAGTGGCTTCCATCTTTAATCAGACTGGTAAGGGAATGACTGGGGTGGATGCTGAGTATGAACACTATAGCAAAATGCCATTTTACTCTGATATGGGTGAAGGTCAGTTATAAGATGTACAGAGAAACAGCCTGTTTGAGGCCATCAGCTTATCTTCTCATAGTCATTTTTAAATAATTATCACTTCACTATTAGTACATTACATTTCTGACTTCAACCTAGTACAGATTAGACATATCTAGACCAAATTTCATTATAAAAACTCGAAGATGTTCAGGATTAGGAAATCTGTGATGAAGTGTTCAGTAAAAGAATTTTTCCACTGCAGTTAATTATCCTCTAATTTATGTGTTGGGCAAGTTTAGATTCTACTATTTTATGTTCCATAAATAACTTAAAGAGTCAACTGACTTACTAATCTCCCTGCCTCCCCAGGAACTGCTATCTCAGTCATAGTCGGTTTGTTGAAGTAGGCTCAGTAAATAGTTAAAAACAAGTCTCACATGGCTGCCCCTGGTGAGAGTGAGAGTTTCCTACTATTCTTGTTTTTTTTTTTTTGGTCAGGAGGACAAAGCTACATATAGTGGCAACACATGTGTGTGAAACGATTAACCATCTCTCCCCTTAACCACCAATCAGCATCAATGGAAGCACTGTTTTTTAAGTTCTCTTAAAAAATATTTAACTGTGATCAATTCACTAGGCCAAAAGCTGTCTGGGGGTCAAAAACTCTGGCACAGGAATACTGGTTCCAGTCCCAGCTTTGCCTCTTGAGTCAGCTGAGGAACCTGCAGTCAGTGCCCACCGCTTGGAGACCACTTATTGTGGATAGCAGCAGAGTAAAACACGCTCACGTGCACACACACACACACACACACACAGCCCCCAACCCCCAGCAACAGAGTCTGGCATTGGTGCTCCCCAGGTGCCAGCTACCCATATTATTTCTCTGAGGAGAGCAAAGATGACCCAATTGGCAATTTTCTCTATCTCAGTAAGGAAACTTGCCTCAGAACAAACAGGGTACTTAGTAGTACTTATACACCCTTTAAGAAAATCTTTTTACAACTAGATATCCAATTACTGGTTTTCATCAGGAATTGAGTTATTCTAAACATGACTAGGCAGTACCTTGCAGTTTAACCCTCTAAGTACGGAAACACTGAATCTCTCAAGAACTGCTGAAAGGGCACGCCCTGTCCCTTCCTGCTTTCATGGGGGGTCGCAGCTTGGGTCTTGTGGCTGCGGTCCTGTGGGAGTGTGGCTGCTCCTGCTGGGATGAAATCAGCATTCTTCCTTCATTGGCTTTGTTGATTTCCTCACCCATTTTTGCCTCCAATTCCTATCTAGCCCTGAGGAATTGGTAACCTAGTTTTCAAACAGCTCAGCGCCTGGCAAGCACCGCCACCCCACACGTTGGTATCCTGCCTCCGAAAGTATCTCCAGGGCACCAGCAGACTTGGCCTCTGATGATCAGGTTCGAGGTCAGAAACCACAAGTCCACCATGAAGCTGCTTCCTGTGACAGAGATAGCATCTTGGAAAATATTCAAAGTAATCCTGCAAAGAGGGTAAATTATATGAAGAACCTCAGAGGTTAAGTAATTCACTCTTGGTCATACAACAAATGAGCAGCACCGACAAAACCAGTGTAGTGAGACACTGTGACTGCGGGCTTCCAAGATGGTTCCAGGTGGAAGGAGACCCTCAGGTGCAGTGAGGGGAAAAAGGCTGAGAGGGCCTCTGGGGTAGGTACAGAACAGCGTGAAAAGCACGAGGTCAAGTAAGGCACATTTTTGTCCCCCCAGAAATTCAGTTGTAAGTTTAAAATGCACACTTTTCTTAAACTAATAACTAAGAGTTTATCAATAGGAATCTTGATGAGCCAGCCACAATGAATGGATAGACACTTCGGGAGGACCTCTGCTGACTAGGAGTCCCCAGTTTCCAGTGGGGGCTCCATTAGGTCCTAGGGTGACATCTGTTTGAATCTGGATTAAGCCAATCAGCACAGCCCAATTCCCTTTGCTGTCATGACTTCCGTGCTGGACCTGTGACCTGAGCAGATCCCATAAGAAGGAAGAGCTGAGCTTTTACAGTGCCATGTGTCAGCGCTGTGCCTTTTGGTTTTTTAGTTTCATAAACCAAACGCTCTATCATTTCTGTCAGTCTTGAGCTGTGTTTCTTATTACCTGCAGTCTAAAGTGTCCTGTTCCAGAACACATCTAAGATATGCTCTTTTTTTTTTTTTTTTTTTTTTTTGGGAGAGGATAGAGAGGATTGTTGTCTGTGAGTTTAATTTGGTTGGCAAACATTTTTCCCTTCAGGAATGGTTGGTATAATCAATAAGCTTTAGTTTGTTTCAGATTCCATTATTTTACTATTGTCAAAATCATGATTTCCTTCCATTTTTAAAGGTAAAGCCATTCTTTGGGAAGCCAAGGAGGAGGCAAACATAAGTAGAAAGAAGAGCAAAGCTTCTATGGAATAGTCCAGTGGAGAGAGCTGACAGATATTCAGATGTCACAGAGGAGCTTAAGACCTTCTTTTAGTTGTTATTCATTTCACCCTATAATAAGAGAGGTACACTAATCAAAAGCTGTTCAGTTAATTTCTTCTGACACAAATATAAGTTGCCACCCACAGGCACCTTCCATGAGTCTTCTCCGCCTCTGCCTGAGAAGCCTTCCGTCACCCCAAGGGTGTGCGTAGTCTGTAGCACGCTTTCACACGCATCGCCTGCAACCAGACGAGGCTCTGTGGACTAGAAAATGTTATCGCAAATGAAGAAACTGAGGTCCACAAAATTTGGCTTACAGGACTAAGGTTACAGGACTAAACAGCTGGAGGAACCAGAAATTGGAAGCCCCCAGTCTTATAACTCAAATCCAAGGCCCTTCTAACATATCACTTCATCGCTTCCAGTTTTGCAAGTATCTCCTGCCAAGGAAAGTGAGTAGGCAGAACAAAGGATTAAGAAACAAGTGCTCTAAAAATGCAACTAGCAATATGAAAATTAAAAATGAGCCTTAGAAACGTACTCCATTGTACTTCTGCCTCCAGTAGCCATGTCGCATCCTCAGAGAGCAAAAGGCTTTGTTTGGTACTTGAAATACCCTGCACTCAAAGTCACATATATACTACAGCATTGATTTTTACATTAAAAAAAATACATTTAAAATCCAAAAGTTCAAGTGCTACTATCTAGAATACCTAAAAACAGATATCAGCATTTTGAGGCATTTGTATTTTAAGTTCAGCTTCTTAGAAATATAACCAAGTCTCAATCCAGTGTTTCCCTTCCTAGGAGACGAGAGAGTATTTGATTTACTGGGAACACCCTCAGTTTCTGTGATGCCCCACAGTCCCCTTTTATTCTTTTAAACCTGAGCGTTTTTATACCTCTCAAGCTGACTGGGGTCTAATGGAGGCAGTGCTATGCTCTTCCACAGGAGTGCAGATGCTGATGTGGGGGCTGCCTGCACAACACTCTCTTTTGTATAATATGTAAATGGTTTTTCAATCTTCTATCCCGTGGAATTAGGAATACAAGTAGAAAATCTTCGTTTGCTGGACAGAACCTACCAAACTGAAATAACTAACAACAGCAAAGAATCATAGCTGGAGCCTTCTGGTACAAATCAGGTCAGAGCAATGGTACTACAGGCTTATGGTGGGTCTGGAGAATGCAACTGCTCTGCTCCATAGCCTCTGCAATTCTCTCCTGATCTTCACAAAAGTGTTTTTGAAGTTCATTTAAGGAATGGGTGGGCTGGGAGCAAAAAATTCCAGCGAATCTGTCTGGGTATGGGTAGGAAGGAACAGTTAAGAGAACCACTTTGCAATCATACAGTATTTATGATAAAGAAAGAAGAAAAAGTGAACAGATTCTATTAAGGGATATTCCTGCAAATGGGCCTAATGCCCCCCAACATCCTAAACACAGAGCAGCGGTCACTTACCACACACACGGCTCATTGTATCATCAACACCACCCCATTAGAGTATACAACTCACCATTAAAACCCACCATTCAAGTTCCCACCTGACACCCCCTAAACCCTACACTCAGCTCCGGGAGAACTCAGTCCAGTCAAGGCATTCCCTTCCTTGCAGGACGTCCACCACTAGCATCTGGGACCTGGGGTTGCTCAGGTCCTTGGCTCCTCACACAGCATCTTAACCTTCCCTGCTCACCATTTCCCTGCCTTCTGAGGAATCCATTTCAAAGTTCAAGGTTTCACTGGCCTTCCCACCACAATCACAAGCCTAGCTTTTCAGATTTGCCTCTTGAATATCCAAAGTCCCTTCCCTCAGGGAGCCCTTCCTTCCAGATCTCCAGCTCCTGATTTCCCAACTCTAAATATGGGCATTGACATGAACTAGCCCAGATGTTATAGCTCTGTATTCTGTCTCTGTATTCCAGCAAGACTAAGGTTTCTCTCTACAGAACCGCTTGAGTAGTGGTTTAACTGCAGTAAGGGTTTTCTAGAGACCCTTTCTCCTTTTTCTAATTCTGAGAAATACAGCATTAGAAAAATGGAAACTGTTCTTTAGCATTAGATTTTAGAATTTGGTTCTGTTACCAAGGGAGACTCCATCACCTCCTTGCTTGCCATGCACTGCAAACACTCCCAGCATCGATGTTGCTCTAGGAATGAGGAGAGCTGAGCTAGCATCTCTTAAACCTTAAACTGACTCACAAAAAATTTCAGCAAATGAAACATTTGGTGGTGAACTACTAATATCATTAACAGTGCTTTTCCAGAACTTTTTAGATATATTTAAAGACAACAAACAAAAGATTTCAAATGCTTAAAATGGTGTTTGCCATACTGTGTTTGTAGGACATCAGTTGCTTTGGGGCGGGTGTGGTGGGGAGAGCACAATACATCTGGTGAAGCCTGGGCTGAGCAAAGGTCCCTGTCTTGACAGTGCACCTTACTTTGGAGGTCCAAAGTCGTTTCTAACATATCACGGCCCCAAAAAACTTTAGAATGTTCTGCCTGTCTTCTGAAAACAGCTGAACAGACTTTATGCCACAGAATTATCCTAGAAATCTGTAATTTCAGAACCCACCATCCAGGAACACAGCTTCCCTAAGTGCCTTCCAAATCACATCAGGGTTCTGAAAAATCCCTATTCAGAATATGCATTAAAAATAGATTTAGGATTATCAACATGCACACTCAACATATTACATTATAGTAGTGCTCTCATTTATTTTGTAAGAGAAGGACTATAACTCTGAAATGATAATAAACCAGATTGGTGGTTTATATAACCAAGGAGTGGGGTGAGGGGGTGGGAGCGTAGTGAGTGAAGGTGGTCAAAAGGTAAAAACTTCTAGTTATAAGATGAATAAGCTCTGGGAAGGTAATGTTACAGCATACAGCTAATAATACTGTATATTTGAAAGTTGCTAAGAGAGTAGATCTTTAAAAACATCATAAAAAAAGCATAATTATATGTGGTGATGGATGTTAATTAAACTTACTGTGGATTTTTAAGAGCATATATGTATTAAATCACCATGTTGTATACCTAAAGATATTACATGGTTATATGACAATTATAGGCCAACTTAAATAATAATAAAATTACACCAATAATACTGCTTAAAATATCTATTTGCTTGATGGAAAGATTTTGCTGCTAAAAAATAAAGAAATCAGTCAGGATTTTCAAACAGGAGAACAAAATGTGGGCCAAAGCATATTATTAAATTGTAAACAGCAATTAAACATTTCTAAGAGGTATGCTTCTGTTTAGCAATAATGTGGAGATTGGAAAAATAAAATGCTAAATTTGATTCATGGTCTGAAAGTGACACCAGCTTTTCAATCTTTTTTTTCTGTGCAGACTCCAGACACATTCTTTGTGTATTTATTTTTCAGCAAAAGCAAACAGTGTGCACAACTATACTTTATCTTTGTTTCCATTCCAGTGAAGTAGAAGTGTGTACATAAAGATATATTGCTTTTTTCTCTAATGTAGATTAAAAAATGAAGGAGGAAGTAAGAATAAATTCTTAAGATTGATAATAAAGGTTAGGTTCATTTTTATCTTCCCGAAGTCTCAAGTTTCTGGCTTGTTTAAGCTTTCATTATTTACCTTGACTGGTGATAGAGAGAAATTCTTTTCAACTCTGCAACAGTCCTCAGATTCTTACTCAGCCATCAGGAACCTAATACAACATCTGGTGTCAGAGGTCCTTATGAGTGACAACTGTGAAATCTTTGATTTACACACAAGTCAACAATGCAGTATTCTGAAGGGAAAGGGTTTAAAAATGAAAAGGATGTTCTTCAGAGCATGTTACCCTCAAAAAATAGAGTTAGGGAAATAGAGGGAAACCTATAGAGACAAACCAGGATGTGAGACCACATCTGGGGGGCATCTGTCACCTCCAGGCAGACTGGGGTCATTGGTGTTTTGTGCATGTCCCTCCTGTGGCAAAGTTTGACCGAAAAAAGACCCAGGTCAGACAATCAATCAATTATCCAACCAACCAATCAATCAATCAATCAATGGATAATAACCAAAGAGGGCAGAGTTTTCAGTAAAACACATTTGAAGTCCATAGACATTAGGGGGAGACCCAACCTGATACATTAGAGGAGAGGTTGCCAGCATGTGGGGATGGTGGACTTGCAAAGTCATGTATGGAAACATTTTTAGTGAACTGAAAAATCTAAAAATGTGATTTTAGGATGTAACTTTTCTACTATATTTTAATATTTCTGAAATGAGGATATAATTTACAGTCAACAGGGGCCTAAGATATCATAAGGTCCAACCAGAAATGCTTCTTTACCATCAAGTCTATGCCCTCCCATTATTTTCAGCTCTAGAAATATAGTTTTAGCTAATGAAATTCCAGTTAAGTGTGAAGTGTGAAGAATAATTGTATTTTCCTATTCAATCATAATATGTATGCAATGGTTTCAAGTACCACCTACAAACTGTTTTGATAAGAAACAGACCCTCACATTCAATAATTTTGAATCAATGTTGGGGCTGAATTTTCTAAACACGGTGGAGAGTGACAGGATCACACTGACTTTCTCACTCCTGTAGCACATTTGAGCTCTAAACAGAACATGCTGTCTCCTCCCAGGCCATGGCTGGAGCAATTGCTCTAGAAGTCCAAGCCCAGTACCACAGGCAAGGTTGGGAATTAATGCTGGAAGTGAAACCTCCCTGATTTTTATTTTTTTAAAGATTTATTTATTTATGCATACAAGAGCTGGGATACAGGCCAGAGATGGGTGTGTGTGTGCGTGAGAGGATCCACCAGAGACAGAGTGGGGAACAGAACAGGCAGATTGACTGAAATACACTGCTGAGGGAGCAGCAGGATGTGGGTTTCTCCCTGGCCGGCTGGGGATCAAACTCGTGCTGCAGAGGCTGTGGATTGCTTTGCAGTGCAGGGCTTAACCCCTTGAGCCACCAGGGAGGCCCAGAAACCTCCCTGATTTTTAAGAAAATTTAAGAAATTGCTTTTGGCTAGAGTAGTAAAAACCCAGTGAGCAGTGGCTTACACGAGTAGACATTTATATTTTTCAGAACAAGAAGTCTGGAAGAAGCATCGCAGGCTGTGCTCAGCTGCTCAGTGGTGGTGTCAAAAACTTGGGGTCTTTACAGGGGTTCACTATCCTCAGCAGATTGGCTTTTTATTGCTTGCTAGTCAAAAGTCTCATGGCTCAAGCATGGCTCATCCCAAAGTGCCTAGGAAGGAAGGAGGGCAAGACACTCCCATTTTCACAAGCCTGACACTCATAAGGACACAGAAACTTCCAGAGGCCCCTGGTGGACTGGAATCTGGGCTCATACCCTAACTGACTGAGCTGGCCACCCCAGTCCTGAGGCTGTGCCCACCTACCCTGAAGCTGGAACAAAACTGGAGTTCTGCTAGCAAGGAAAGAAGAGCAGTGTACACTTACTGGTGTTTAAAGTGTGTGTGTTGGGAGAGGGGGAACCTACCACTTGAATTAATGGTAGGGAAAAAATACTTTCAAGATTATTACAGCTCATTTACCATGGTTTTAAATAAATGCCTATTTAAAAAACAGAATACTCCATATAAACAGTCCAATTAACATCTTCACTGAAATATTCACTTTGTAATTAATCCTGAGGTCTGATTTGGATGAACATGACCTGACCATGAATGCTCAGTTATAGAAACCAGTTCTTCACCTGCATCTCACGTATTCAAAAAATAAGCTTACTACAGGGGAAAGTTACTAATTCCACATTCTTAAAAGTGATCTTGCTAAACACAAGCAGAATTTCATCTTGGGGACCTCCCCAGTGGCGCAGTGGATTGAGTGCAGCACTGTGAAGCTGTCTGCAGCCTCTGCAGGGCGGGTTTGATTCCTGGCTGGCCGGGGAGATACCCACATGGCGAGGCAGACCTCTCCTGTCTCGCCCGCTGCTCCCTTCAGCAGTGCATTCAGTCAGTCTGCCTGTTCTGCTCCCCACTCTGTCTCTGGTAAATCCTCTCACCCTCCCACGCCTCTGGCCTATACCCCAGCTCTTGTATAAATAAATAAAAAAATCTTTAAAAAAAAAAAGTTCCTCCCATAGTGGAGCTGGTGGTTGAGCACTGCGCTGTGAGGCTGTCCACAGCCTCTGCAGTGCTGGTTTGATCCTGGTCAGCCGGCGAGGGTCCCACATGGTGCGGCAGACCTCTCCTGTCTCGCCCACTGCTCCCCTCAGCAGTGTATTTCGTCAGTCTGCCTGTTCTGCTGTTCCCCACTCTGTCTCTGATGAATCCTCTCACCCTCCCACACATCTGGCCTGTACCCCAGTTCTTGTATAAATATATAAAATAAATCTTTAAAAAAAAAGAATTTCATCTTGATCTAATTCACATCTGGAATAGTTAAGAAGGAAAGTTACTATCTCATATGCTCTCTCATAATAGCTATAAAAATAAACAATATTTACAATGGGTATGCCAGACTAAAAAATGAATGCTAATTAATAAAAAAAACAGTTATTAGCAAAGTAGTAATTGTGGTACAGCTTTTGCTTCTGTTGTCTTCACTAATGATCTGTTTTGACATCTATTACCTTTATTAGACTTATTTAGTGCCCATAAATAAATATGCAACAGATTTAATTTTTTATATATATTTTATCTGAAATTAAAACATACAAGACCAAAGAGAATTCTAACAGTATTAAAAGCCGTCAAGTTCAAATATGGCATGTATTTTCTCCTATAAAACTTATAGCTAATAGGGCCTCCCTGGTGGCACAACGGGTTAAAGTCTCAGCACTATCAAGCTATAGCAGCCACTACAGCATGAGTTCAATCCCCGACCAGGAAGCTAACCCACATAGTACAGCAGACCTCTCTTGTCTTGCCCACTGCCCCCCTCAGCAGTGTATTTCAGTCAATCCGCCTGTTCCGCTTCCCACTCTGCCTCTGGTGAATCCTCTCACCTTCCATGTCATATCCCCCGCACCTCTGGCCTACACCCCAGCTCTTATATGCATAAATAAATAAAAAATTTTAAAAATTTTTTACAGCTAATAAGTGTTACCTTCTAAAACTTGCTCACTTCTTTTTTTTTTTTTTTTAAGATTTATTTATTTATTTATACTGCACTGGGTACAGTAAGAAGCGCGGGAGGGTGAGAGAATTCACCAGAGCCAGAGCAGGGAACAGAACAGGCAGACTGACAAAGTACAGTGCTGAAGGGAGCAGCAGGCCCGGCAGGAGAGGTCTGCGCGCCATATGGGACCCTTGCAGGCCGGAGATCGAACTGACACTGCAGAGGCTGCGGGCAGCTTCGCAGCCCAGCACTCCACCGCTGCGCTACCAGGGGAGGCCCTAAAACTTGCTCACTTCTGCCCCCAGCACAGTTATCTTCCTCCTTGGGATTATTTTATTTCATTTGTTAAATAAACTTTCAATTTTGAACAGTATTAGATTTACAGAAACATTACAAAGATAGCGCAGAGAGTTCCCATATACCTCTTACCCAATAAAGTCCCTAAAAATAACATCTAATTCTTTTAAATTTGCAATCTTATTTAATGCCAACAGATCTCAAACCTTTCAGTTGGTGGAACACCTAGAAATTATGGTGAAATCTGCACTGATATCTGAGTATAACAAACTTAACATAAAATTCATCATCGCAAAGTTCCTAGTAGATAAACAAGCAGCATGGGCAAGAAGGGTTTATAGGAGGAAAAATTTAAAACTATGATACTGTATTTCCCAGTATAAACTGGGGTAAGCCCCTAAATGTCTCAATTTTGATTATCAAAACACTCTGCTTAGTTTACAAAAGTCCTATTTGAGAACTGCTGGCTTACAACATGACTAATTTGTATAACAAATCCTGTTCGCAGCTAATGATAAGAGGTCATTCTCTGCCTAAATCACTACAAAATCCAAGTTAGTGAAAAATAAAGAGGCTGCACAATACCAATTTTAAAATCTTTATTCAATAGCTCCTTTTCCCCCAAATCCTGACAGCAGTCAATGTTCTATTTTTGGCTCAGTTAAGCATTAATGAAGATTTGATATAAAATACATGGAATTGCTTATGAGTTAAACACAGAAGACTCCACTTGTGATTTAAAAAAAAAAAAAATCAATCTGCCTTCAAAACAGGAAGAAAAAAGTATTAAAGAGGAAAAGTGTTTGCAGCACAGCAGAGCCCAAATCCTCAGCTACTGCACAGAGCTGGAGATGCCCCTGGAGATGACTCTGGAGCTGCCTGGGACTTCTCAGGATGCCCGCTGTGTCCTCAGACACATCACAGGGGGCAGAGAGGCCCTTTTGCAAAGGAAAGAGGCTACATGCCAGTGCCCCAAGCAGAGGGAGGGCCAGGGACATGAAGACGATGTGGTGATAATGGTGATGACAATGATGATGATGATGAAGGTTGGCTTCTACCCTCCTCCAACATCTGAGTCTGTCACCCACAAAACGTTGTCAGGCGAACCCTTTGGCCTCAGAAACTGAATCACAGGGGCTATTTCCTGGATTCATAGGCTTACCCCAGAAATCAACCTTACCCCTGATCCCTTAGCTCACAGGTATAGCTCAGCATCTGCATGTTTAACCAGCATCCCAAGATTCAGATGCAGGAGGTCCTTAATGACACTTTGAGAAACAGTGTCTTGGGGCTACAAAACAGGCTATCTGTAGGCCAGACCAGCTCACTCCAACCTGGGATTTGTCCCTTGAGACTTCAGTAAATGGACAAATTTGTTAACCAAATTAGGTGGCACCCTGGTTGGGAGAGGGTTTCATCAACAGCCTGGTGCTACCATTTATTGTGTGTGAGTAAGCATCTGTAACAGGCTTCTATCAGAAAATTCTTATATTTAATTATAGTCAATATTTTAACTCCTCCAGGTTAATGCTATCAAAATGACGTCAACAAAGTGCACGGCGTGAAGGATTAATGACAAATGGAAAGTAAGCATAAAAATAGAGCCTATTTTGTTTTAACTGCAGTTTGAGACACTCTGTGGTGCCAAGTCTGACCTTCTCAAGTTCCACTGATCACAATTATTTCTAAAACGCAGTTGGCACACACATGGGTTTCTGATCATTTTGGTGACTACCGAAAGTAATACTGGAGCCCCGTCTGTGAGTCATGCCCAGAATTAAACTTGCATAACCTGTAAACAAGGTTCTGTCAGCTTTGTTCTGCCAACACTCTTCCTCCACACTGGCACTCCAAGAAGACTGCGGAACAATACATGATACTGAAATCTCAGTAGGTCTCAACCTTGGTGGAATACTTTGTCCTCAGGCCCACCAGATCCTTCACTCAGACTCTCTCGGGTGTGTCCTGGAAGAGAGGGTTGGAGAGTAAAATGCTCCTGGGTATGATAATGCCCCCAGGGGTTCAGTCCCCCTGGGAAGGCTTTTCATATTCCCCAAACTGTGGGCGTCTTAAGGGGGACAAGCTCACCTTTCTTCTGCCTCACAAATGGCATACTTAAATCACTGCTGAACTAACTGATATTTAGACATCAGACGATTCCCAGCTCTATAGCAGGGTTGCCATTGTGATCTCACCTTCTGGCTGTACAGGCTGGGACACAGAGCATCCCACCTGCAGTGGAAGGGGGAGCGATGAGGCTCCTGTGAGTCCGGAGGATGGTAGATAAGTGCACTCTAAGTGGGGCTGGGATTAGTTAGCAAAGGCAGCAGCTTTTACCAAATACTGGGATTTCCCTCGAAACATCAGATGACCGAAAATGAGAGCTAAAAATGCAACTGCTTTCTGCCAGTTACAAGGGTTATCAACCTTAGCAGATAAAAGTGCAGGATGCACAGTTTCATTTGAATCTCAGATGAACAAGTAGTTAATTTTTTCGTGTCATTATGTCCCATAAAATATTTGGACAAACTTCTACTCAAAACTTAATTCGCTGTTGATCTGAAAAACAGCTTTAACTGTGTGTCCTGTATTATATCTGGCAAATCTACTGGTTAATAGTCACCAAGTAAAATGTCTAGCTGAGTTGTTTTGTTTCAGGAGAAAAGAATGATAGTGCTACAAGATAAAAACATTTGAAAATCCTGTGTTTATACCCCAACAAACTGCTCTGTTATTTATTCACAGGCACAGGGACTATCTAAGAATAAGCAGAATATTCCTCTCACATTGACTTTTCAAAGAACTGAACTCTTCAGCTCTGAACAAAGGCCACATCAGAAGTGAAACTTTTGTTGTTGGCTGCAGCTGAGCAAATTTATCAAACAAAGGAGGCATTCTAGTCCCACTTTGCATCAACTCACACAAAAAAAACTTCAACAAGCTATATGTAGAAATCAGAACCAGTGATGAAATTTTATCTGGCTAATCTTGTAATTATGAAGTTCTATTTCCTGTTTTTGCTCTGTGAGAGTTGGAGGAAAGACATACAGTAGAGCTGGGGGAAAAAATGGGCATCACCGAGTCTGCTCGTTCAGCGAACACTGACTGTGGACCAGATGGCAGAGATGTGACTCTGGCTCAAGACAGACAATGTACTATGGATATTATAGCACAACTGCTCGGTACTGGGTGGTAAGGGTTTGGGAGACTTCCTGCTGTGCCCTCAGTACCTAGAACAGTGTCTAGAACACAGAAGCATTCCAATTTTTGAATCACAGCAAAACACAAACCTAAGGAGGGAACAGGAGACTGAAGATGGTTTGTCAAAGTGGGCAACACCTGTTTCTTAAGGAAGAGTAAGAGTTAATCAGGCAAAATAATTCCATTCAGAAGGAGCGGCTTGTGCCAGGGTGCAGGAAGGTGAGCATGTGGGACTCCATGTGTACGGTCATCCAACACACTTCTGAGGTCCAGGGTGGTGTTTTGGGGGAGAGGGGGAGTAGAGGGCTCTGAACTGGGGATGGAGACCTGGAGTCCACCAAGAAGATGGCTGGAAACTGAAGTCCCAGTGTAAACAGGATGTTCTGGGGGTTCAGAGGTAAAGCCCTTGTCTACATCTTCCTCTCAAGGGGAATTGGAGATCAGGACATATTCAAAGGAGACTATGAAAGGGCAGCCGTAGCTGAAAATCAGCCAGGAGCGGCTACTGTCATGGAAGACAGAGATATTGTCACAGACCTGGGGGGTACAGGGTTCCAGGATCAACCAAGACAGAGAGCAAAAAGGCTAAGGGATGAATTTAGGGGTGAGACTGAGTGTGGAGAGCAGCTTTTCTGGAGTGGAATGGAAGAAATGAAATTTGAGGGGATCTGTGAGGTGAAAGGGGGTGCATCTCACATGGTGAGAGAGGCCTCAGATCTGCATTAAGTGAAGACATGGGTTATAGACAGGGAGATAACACAGCTCCTGGTTGAAAATTGGAAAGCTGGGCACAAGGACGATGGGGTGACTTTTCTCACCCCCCCTCTCCCTTGTGTTCCCTCCACAAGCTCCAGATTCCCTACAACAGGAATGAGCCCTGCCCACCCCTGAGTGCCCTTGCTTTATCTAGGTGAGTGATACTTCTACTGAAGGTGAGGACATGAACATTTCAAGAGATAAGGGATTAGGAGACCAAATCTTAGTCCACTCCAGTTAAAAACACAAAATAAAATAAACCCACTGAGCTGGAAAGACAAGTGCCCACACATCTCATCAAAAAACCACATTCTATTGGCTCCTCTAAGATCTCTTGGGACTCTGCAGGCAGCCAGGAATCTCTAGGGAGATAAATTACTGAAAGGTCACTCCAGAATTCTGCTGTCTCAGCAGTGCCAGAACCACCTGCTACATAGGTACGAAGAAGAAATCACAGCCAGCAGCAGCTGACAGGGCTTCCACTATTATATGGGTGTGGTGGAAAAACTATGACTTTTGAATAAAGCAACTCAAAGATCTAGCCATTCCTTAGTCCTTAAAAAAAGAGAGGAAAAAAGGCAATGGGTGGGGGACAAACAAATACTCTACATCTCTGAGTAGCAATAGTCAACTATTATTTCTTAAAACAAGCCCCAAATAGTAGGCAATAAATGACTTACTCAAAAATGCCATTTATGTAATACTAAAAACCATACTACATAAAACCAGTAAGAATGTGCCAAGGTTTACAGTTTATAATGGTTGCACCCTGTTTAAAGAACATAAAAAGGTAGTTCAACATCAAGCACAAACCGGATCGATGTCATTGTAGGCATTTCTGTTGCCCTCCTAAATAATTTTCATAGGTTGGAAATACATGTTGTATAATTATAGGGGACTAAAGGCAGATTAAAGATAACCTAACGGAAGTCCACAATTAGGTTCACTACAAGCTATGGTGAGTTTTTATTATGCACATCGAATTCCTATAATCAATGAATATTTTATTGACCAATGATACCTAGGAAAATATACCGCATCCCTTTGTGTTTCTACCCCCTTTGTGTTCTACCCCAACACTTGAATGAACTAAGCTATCTCTTTTGATGGGAGGCTTACACTAGGTCAAGAATTTTCTAGGAAATTTTCTTAAACTGGGAAGTTAAAAATCTAAGGAAAAAGTAGCGTCCTGTTTATCTGTTGGCAGGAGCAGAAGCAGAGAATACAGGGGCTATGAAAGTAGCCAGATTGGCTGGACTGTTTCTCAAGACAGCCTCAGTGTGTCTCTAACATTAGGGCCTGATGGGCAGGGGAGAACACCCCCATTTCAAGGTAGTTCATCCGTCAGCAGCAATTGCTGTGGCAATTTAGGGGTCACACTGAGTCTTCAGAACCAGTAGGTGCATATGATCCACAGGTGATTCAAACCCACACTGAGGTTTGGGAAGCAGTGGTTAGAAGAATAAGACTGGCTGGCTGGCTTTCTGCACTGTCACCCCAAATGCAAGGGGCCTCTGGAAGTTATCAAGCACTACTTAGATTACTTAGATTACATTAATAATGTATTAGATTACATTTCACCATATATTTTCTGGTATTATTACTTTTTCTTTAAAGTAATACAGCTGTTTTCCTTTTCTTTATCCATAAGCCTTAATTTTTCAAAGAATAGCCAATATTGAATTATGTACAGTAATGGGCAGGAGGAAATGGAAATATTTTTGACATTCAATGTTAGATAGGATTACACAGTTTTTTCTTTTTTGAGACCTGTTTATTGACGCATTAGCAAGCCTGTATTTTCACAGTGAGTTAGGGCATCGCTTAGAACTTTATCTAGAAAAATGACATGTAACTAGAACTACACAAAGCCCTTTATGAGGGCTGGTGTCTTATAAATCACAAAATAAGATTGTATGCACAAATCACTATATAGACAGATGTTCTCCAATAGACCTACACACACATTTCTATCTGGAATAGCAGACCTCGCAAGTGAACAGTTAATCGTATCCACTAAATTGTCCACTCTGCAAGAGTGGAGGTCATGAATCTACTTCATACTGCCTGACAAATAGCAAGAGGGGTTCAATAAATATCCGTGAATGAGTGAATAAATGAATAGCACTTACAGCTAGCTTCCCCCCAACAACACTCTGCTCCTTCTTTTTCAATTCCTACAAAGGCAAGATAAAGGAACTTCTTGTCCTGATTGCCAAGCAGACACTCGCAGTAAGTTGTCTCCATGGTGGCTTCCATGTTTGACAGACCTTTTCCTCTTGGAACTAAATTGCTTCCATCCCATCACTATGATATCATCAGCTCCCTTATCTTGAACACTATAAGGACCTGGAGAAGATAAACACTGCATATTCAATAAACTTATATAAACTAAGATGTGGTGGTTATTTTCAAAGACTCTTTGTATTGCTGAAAATGACTTTAAAGACGCTGAACTTCCTGTACCCTTTTGGTTGCTGTGATGTGGACACTTTCCATTAACTTAATTGACAAATAAGCACAAGAATGAGGGAAAAAAGTAAAGGAGATCAGTAACAAGGATGACTAACTGTGTTCTAAATAAATGTCATGAGATTAGCAGAGGAGGCTCTGGTTGAGCAAAGATGCTGTAAAAGCCAGATCCTTTGATGTTGGAATATCTGGTGGAAGATTAACCAATCTTGCAGCATAATAAATGGTGCATACAATCTAATAACTTAAAAGGAAGACAGAACCAGTTCATAGAATTAGAAAAAATAATACCCATAACTGCATTTACTCACAGGCTCAGTAATTCCACGGATAATTTTGCCAAAAAACAAAAAATAGGTTCCTTTTCAAATGCTTTAGAAACTCAGGAGGCCTGGTTTGGAATGATGTCATTATTCCCTTCTAATCCACCCCTACCCCCCAAAAGTTACAATTCTCAGTGATAGCAGTGAGGCCCAGGGAGTGCCTTCCCCCCCCCCTTTTCTATATGATTAATCGTTAGCCTTTAAACCCCAGCTCAAAAGTTATTTCCCTGCAAAGCCTCCCTGACTACCCAATTAGTGATTCCCTCCTCTGTACCCATACAGACTTTGCTCTTACCTACAGGGCTTTTTGTTTATCTATGCTTCCCCCAGAGGAACCTGAGTTCCTGAAAAGCCCAGGCTAGGTCTTAATTATCTTTGGTTCCCCAGAGCCTGGGCCCATAAGCAATGACTGATAATGCCTACTTCATGATGACTATGTGAAGGATGCCTGGAACTGGTAGCTCAGATTGGACAGTCTCTGTGCAGAAAGCACACCTGAAGAGAGAGTGTGAGTGCCTAAAGCAACGGAGAGAGACAAGTAAAGAGCAGAAAAAAGGAGTTTGTGTGGGATGACCGCCTCCTCGCTCACCAGCCAGATTGCAAGTCAGCTTTGTTTCATGTAAAAAAAAGGAATATTATCTCTCCTGACTACCTCTCAGGATTATGAAGAGCTAAATAGATAATGGATGTGAAAGCACTTGAAAATCTATAATGGATCATGCAAATTTAAGGTAATAATATCAACATTTTGGTGGTAAAAGGTAAGGAAAAAAGACTCTTGGTTGGATAAATGAATGATGGATGGGTAGGCGGATAGAAGGGTAGTTGGGTAGGTGAGTGGATGGAAAGGTGTGTGTGCGCGGATGGATGAATGGGTGGCAGGTTGATGGGCAGATGGGAGGGTGGAGGGATAAGTGGATAAGTAGATGGATGTGTGGGTGGGTAGCTGGGTAAGAGTGTCTCATCAGCCATAAAGCAGAACAGGAAGACAAGGTTAAGAAGTGTCCAACTTCAAGTCTTGCCCCACTCTTTTGTGTAATCATCTCTCTTAGGATTCTGAATTGAGAAAAGGGAAGATATAATCAGCCCTGCCCAATTAACAAAATGTCATCTGATGAGTGCACATAAACAATACCCCTGATCTGAAAGCCAGTATTCCTTTCTTGTATTTACTTAGCACTTGTGTAGCACTCTAATGTGTATTGATTTAGAATGCCTAAGTTTAATATTTAATGTGACATCTAATAGATTTCCATCAAGGCACTGAAAAAAATCATTCTATGCAGTGTTTTTTTTTTTTAATTTGAAAAAGCAAATAAGGTTCAAGACAATAAAAAAAAAACTTTCAAAAAAGGAAAATACACAGAGAAGCCTTTTATCAGTTTTAAATCCAACCAAAAAACCCAATTAGAGCACAATAATCAATTCTAAAGAAAATAGAAAGTTTGCATTAAAGGCCATTTTAACAGTTTTCTCTGCCAAGGGGAAAATGAGCAAAAGGGATCACTTTCTGAGTTTAATATCATAGGCAGTCTTTGAGTTTATAGTAAAAGAAAAAAAAATGTATGCATAAAACCGTGTACTGAGTATATGCACTGTGTGCCAAGTGAAGTCCTCTAGGAAGGAGAAACTTCATTTTGCTATGGCCATTCAAGTAACATGTGGTCATTCAAAGGACAGAGGGGCTCTCGCACACAGAGTCTGGAGAGCAAAGCGACATTTTACAAGGGCCCCCTGTGCTCCAACAGATGGGCTGCAAAATTGCCCAGACAGCAGACAGTATCCTCACCCTCACCAGTTGAATGCATTAACTTTTCTATCCCTTTCCCATATGCCTTATTGCACATTCAAAAACATGTACAGCAGATGGCAGGTAACAAAGAATGATCGATCAGCAGAGCAAAAAGTAACAACCCTTCTTTCAAAGAAAGCAACCAAAACCAATCACCTCCAACCTCCGACTAGGTGGGAATATTTTAAGTAATCAAATGACATTAAATATAAGTCATTTCTTCTATGTCATGCATAGGAAGCAGTTACTGTTTTTTTTGAGCTATACTATTTGGAACAACAGACTTGTATTTACCTAGTGCCATTATTTTCTATCACAGATTTCCTTACTATCAGAAAACTAATCACACACTAACAGATTAGTCAGCAGTTCCTGGAGGATGACTTGGTCACATGAGAAATGAATATATTCAGTTTCTGAGAGTCCACGTTCAGAAATCAGACCCAACAAACATCTCATGAGCATCGACACAAAAAATGTTCTCATTCAGAAAAATCCCTCTCCTTTTACAAAATCTCCATTTTAATATACAACAGAAGGCATACTTATACCACTAATCATCTCTGCAGAAGTCCAAAGAGGCCAGGGAAAGGGCAAGAGGAAAATGACCGTTGTTAAAAGGACAACAGTATATTCAGCAGGAAAACTATACAGACCGCACTGTTCTTTGTGTGGATACGGTTTCTAAAAATCAAGTGGCTCTGAAATAGAATAAATTAGGAGAGACTATAACAGAAATAGAAATGGAAGGCCTAAGACAAAAACCCCAGCACACCTCTGGAATGGCTCAGCTCCCTGAGGCCTGCACGGGGACCTACATCTGTATTTGAAGTACAAACGTGTAGTTCTAACATGTCACGTGGCCACTCAGAATGAATGAGTTAGCCAACACCATGCATCGTCCTTGTAAAAGTCACTTCTAGGGCAGCACAGGTGTGTCTTCTGAGCAGGAGAATGGAGTGGACCCAAGTGAGCGTCAACCCACATCTGACAGCATGGACAATCACCAAGTTGGCTGTCATCACTCAACAGCAGCAACCATAAACCCTTGCTGCCTTTGGTTCTCTGTCCCTTCCCACTCTCTGAGAGTTCTAAAAAGAATTAAAGAAGGCAGTGGCCTTGAGAGCACAGAAGCTGGCGACTGTCTCCCTACACATCTCAGGAAGGGTCCTGGGAAACACTGTGTCTAATAGACGAGGTCTTTTTCCACCAGCACCTCCCACAGAGACCACATGGGCTGAGGCGCCATCTGAAACAGTCACCTGGAACTAGAAAGTGCTCTAGCCTAAACTTTTACTATACAACAGATACTGCAATTAGACTAATACTCCTATCACTGAAACTTGTCAACAGACAAGAGGCTTATGACATAAGCAGAGGAGATAAGGAAATGATCATACCTAATTTTCCAATACTCGGTCCTTAAAATTTCAAGAGATTTCACTTTTTACTGGTCTTAGAAACCATCTTCTGATATGTTAAACACTGATTCAAATTTCCTGACTTCAGTTATACATATGTTTATAACTGTATCTGAACTTTAAAATAATAACTATTAGAAAACCTTGAGGAATTGACATAATACACTATGACTCAAAAGGGCTAATGAAGTGTCCAAGTAAATCCTAGAAGTTGCACAGTCACGAGGAGATCTAGGCACTTGTTTGAGGTAGTGCACATTACAACTTGCATTAATACATTTGGGTTTTCTTTAAAGAGGAGAACAGCCATTAAAACAGTACTATATAAACTCTAGCTTTGCATGAATAGCAAATGCTAAAATCTGGGTTATTTTAATCTTTCCCGTTTCTTTTCCACCCTCATAAACTCGCACATGGAGGTACACGCCACGCATATATAAAATATATCTACACAATCAGATGGATCTTCATTGAGAGACAACCTGGCCAAGTGATGGGCTTTAATAATAAAATGTAAAAAAAAAAGTCCGTATGAACATACTGTTGAAATTAAACAAACATAATGGTGAAATCTCAATACTGGTACCTAAAAGTGCTTCACACACTTCAGAAACCAAAGCCCTTTATATCTGTGAAACAAAATGTATGTACTATATTACCTATCTCTTTGCATCTACATATTTATCTTTCTACCTACCTACCTATCTACTTACCTATCTAAAATATTTAAATCTGCCCACGAAAATGGCTAAAATGAAAAACACTAACACCACCAATTGTTGATAATTCTCACATATTTCTTGGTGGGAGTATGGAAAGTTACAATCAATTTGGGAAAAGGTCTAGTAGTTTCTTAGGAAACTAGACATTTGCTTGCTCTATAACTCAGCAATTCTATTCTTCAGTATATTCCCAAGAACAATGAATACCTATATCCACAGAATATAATGGTATAAGAATTATATTTACAGGGCCTCTCCGGTGGCGCAGCGGTTGAGCGCTGGGTTGCGAAGCTGCCCGCAGCTTCTGCAACGCCGGTTCGATCCCCGGCCACTGGGCGAGGGTCCCACATGGCGCGCAGACCTCTCCTGCCGCCCGCTGCTCCCCTAGCAGTGTATTTCGTCAGTCTGTCTGTTCTGTTCCCCGCTCTGGCTCTGGTGAATTCTCTCACCCTCCCGCGCTTCTGACTTTACCCATTAGTTGTATAAATAAATTAAATTTAAAAATCTTAAAAAAAAACTTAGAAAAAAAAAGAATTATATTTACAATAACAAAAGCCAGGACCAACTTTTATGCTTAACAATAGGAGAATAGATACATAAACTTAGAATATTCACATAGTAGAAAACAATAAAAAGAACCAACCTATTGAGAAAAGCAACAGTATAAATGGATTTCAAAAATTGTCCTAGTGAATAAGGAAGCACATACTGTATGATTCCATTTCCATAATTCTTAGAACAGGCAAAAAACAGAATGATGGAGGAAAGAATTAGAATAGTGGTTATCCTTAAAGGGTTGGAGTGGGATTTCTGAGAAGGGGCATGAGAAAACTTTCTGGGGTGATGGTAATATTTTGTATCATGATGGGATTTGGGTTACACAAGTGTATGCATATGTTGACCCAAGATTTGCGTATTCCCTTTTATACACACTTTCTATGAGAGAAAAAAAAAACATGAACAAATATTGAACACTAGTTAATGAGATGCCTGCTGCAGTACTTGGAGCAAAGGACATTTATATCTGAGGCACAATTTAAAATGCATTAAAAATAGATTAATGGATAGATAGAGGATGAACACGTTGATAGATAATAAAGAAAGTATAGTAAAATGTTTGTTGCAGACTCTAAGTGATGAGTATGTGGAGACACTGAAATTCTTTCAATTTTTTGGTACGGCCAAGAGTTTTCATGAAGTAAGTTGGAAAGAATCTGTCCTAATTCCATAGTAATGCCATCTTAAAATTAATGTATTAGCAAAGAGGAACTATGAAGCTTTTTTTCCTTAAGAGTGAAAAAGATTAAACTTTTGCAAGTAAGTTCAAACACCAAATCAATACAGGTATTTCACACTTACGTCAGAGTGGATAAAGCCCTCACTTGGTGCCAAAAGAGAAAAAGGACATCTCATTATGCTTCACAGATGCACACATACCTAAAGGACTGTTTTACAATAACCACATCCTTTCCTACTACCAACTCTCCAATGGTTGGGTTCAAACAAGTTTCCCTAGTTATATAAACAGTTTGCCAAACACTAATGGGCTCTGAACACAAGCCAGAAGATTCTCTGAAGCCCAAATGGGTGTAACCCCAAATCCCACCCTGCTGTACTG
The DNA here is from genome assembly GCF_964194135.1 of Talpa europaea. Taxonomy (NCBI): domain Eukaryota; kingdom Metazoa; phylum Chordata; class Mammalia; order Eulipotyphla; family Talpidae; genus Talpa; species Talpa europaea. Next base: position 27,878,946 of record NC_140082.1, on the reverse strand, counting down.
GACCTCCCTCAAGGGCTCATGAGCTATTTGTGCAAACTTCTTATCGATCCTACATCTGGAGTCCACATAACACCAGGCACATAGCTTTGTTCTGAGGAACTGCTGAGTGAATAACTGTTCAAGCTTGGCTCCCCAAGGTCCAAAGGTAAACAAGGGCCAAACAAAGGTACGTTTAGTCTTTTTTATAAAAATAACCAAGCTTATTAAGAGCCCCTTATTTATATTGGTAAAATGCCATGAAGACGAAAATCATGTAAAATTAGAATTTAATCCCCCAGATCACAAAGCTGCTCCATCTGCGGGTGAAGTGCCGGGTAAGTGGCAGGGTCCTCCCTGTGTGTTTAGGAAGGTGGTTTAACTTCCTTATGCCTCACATTCCTCTTCTACAAAGAGAATATTTACACCTCACAGCACTGATGTGAAGAATAAATAAAATATTCCAGTCAGGTATTTAGCATTGTGCCTGGCATGCAATAAGCACCCAGTGCAGGTTCTCTAATCATCATTACAATTTTTTCATGTCTGGGTGAATGAAGCTGAGACTGCCCATCATTATTACATTAAGTTGACATCTAGTATAACCAAGATATATATTGTTACCATTCAAGGAATTTAGTAAATCACCATTACCAAAATAAAGTTCCCTTTCAGGTCCTCAGGCTCAAAATACAAAAACTCAGAACCTCTTTTTAAAAAGATCAAGAAGACTTGTAGAGAACCTCAAATATCTCAAGGGCTTATGCGGTTTACGCAGAACTCACCATAATCTCAATTTTCAAGCACTGGAGGGACTGCATAAGCTGTCCTAGGTTTTCCTCAAATACAAGTCCATGCCAGAGTTCTCATCCCAGGGAGGGAAGAGACAGAATACTTTTCAAGACCTGTCCAGAACACCTTTAGCTCTTCAACATTCCAATGGCTGAGAAATCCCCTCCTCTTCGCCTCTGCACACTGGAGGGAGATGGGGTGACCCAGACTATATATTACAGTGTGGTAAGCAGAATGAGTGACCCCAAAGATGTCCATGCCCTCACACCTACAACCTGAGAATATATTACATTAAATGGCAAAAGGAACTGCAGAGGTAATTAAGGTTATAGACTTTAAAAAAGGGAATTTTCCTGGATTATCTGGCAAGTCCATCTAATTGTATGAGCCCTTGAAGGAGAGAGCTTTGTCTGGTTATGGTCCAAGAGTCAAAGCGCTGAAGAATGTAATATAAGGACTCCATGTGCTATTTGCTGGCTTAGCAATGAAAGGGACAGGTGTCAAATTAATGCAGGTGACCTTAACAAGCAAAGAAAGGCTCCTAGATGTCAACCAGCAAAGAGACAGGGAATCCAGCCCACTGTCTTCAAGAAACTGAATTCTGACCACTTGAAAGAGACTGGAAGCTTCCAAAAAGGAGCACAGCCTGCTGACGCTTTGATGTTGGCCTCAGGAAACCCAAGCAGTGATTCAGCTGAGTTGTGCTATGCTTAAACTTTCCCATCCATGGAAACTGTATGATGGGTACTACTTCAAGTCACTATGTGCTGTGAAGGTAGAGATGGAAAACTAATGCAAAGGCCCTTAAAATATTTGAAGTTTCTTACATGTCTTCCTATAGCTTTTTTTTTTTTTTTTTTGGTCTAGATGAAATATCCTGTCACTGACCATTCTTTACAAATAATACTTTGAAACCAACCAGTTAGCTGGCTGAGGTTTAAAAACAGAAATGTCAGCAACAGGCCTGGAACTCTTCTATCTGATTAATTCAGTTCAGCAATTCTGAGGCTGAGCCTGTGATAACGTGGAGGGTGAGGTTCTCCTGGAGGGCTGGGGTCCAGGCCGGCACTTAGCTGAATCATGGGTGGGTGACCACATGAGATGGATAACCATGGCACACAAAGTCAACTGACCTGATTTCGAGCTGTCCTTTGAATGAGTGCTAGAGGGTCAAGCAATCTGGCATCTAGGATCAAACACAAGGCTCCAAGTGTGAGCAAACCAGCACATGACACAGCAGTCCCCGTCCAAATCAGCTATTCCAGAAACTTCATGTGCATCAGAACAGCCCAAGACCATCCTGGCTGCTTTGGTAATCAAGTCACACATAGCACGTAGTCTGTACTCGTCTAATCTTGTATTAAGATAACTTTGACCAACAGGAATATGAAAAAATGTTCACCATCACTTATCAGGGAACTGCATATCAAAACCATAGTGAGTTTCTACTCACACATGTGAGAATTACCCATGTTAAAAAGACTAAAACAGAAAGTGTAGGCAAGATGTGGACAAAAAGGAACCCCTTATACTGTTGGTGGGAATGTAGACCTGTCCAGCCCCTACGGAAAAAAATATGGAGGTTTCTGAAATTATTAAAAATAATCTACAAGAGCAATCCCACTCCTAGGTATCTATCTGAAGTATACAAAAACTTGACTCAAAGGGATACATGCACTCCTCTGTTGATGACAGCAATGTTTACAATAGCAAAGTTATGGGAACAACTTAAGTGCTTAATGACAGATGAGAGGATTAAGATGTTGTACATATACATAATAGAATACTACTCAGCTATTAAAAAAAGGAAATCTTGCCATTTACAACATGGATGACACTGGAGGGGATTATGATAAGCAAAATAAGTCAGGTGGAGAAAGACAAATAAATACTAGATGATTTCACTCATATGTAGACTATAAAGAAACAAAACAAAGAAGCAGATAAAACTAAACCTAAACAAACCCAGAAATCTCACTGCAGAATTGAGTGAGGACAGGGTGGAGGTGGGGAATAAATGGAAAAGAGCAAGGGACTATGGTGGAAGATTACTGGGCGTTGGTGGTGTATGTGGTGTGCTAACAAATATCTGAAGAGGTATGAACCTATACCTCTCAATCATATACAGTGTTGTAAACCAATTTTACTTCAATAAAAAATGATACAATTAGAAAAAAAAATGCTTCTTGTGTTGAGTTTCTCTCTGAGAGGAGAGATACAGGGTGTAATTGTGGCGCAAAGGAACCAAAACACATCCACAGTAACCTGGTGGCACAAGGGGTTAAGCACCGCACTGTGAAGCAATCCGCAGCCTCTGCTGCACGAGTTCGATCCCTGGTCGGCCAGGGAGCTACCCACATGGTGCAGCAGACCTCTCCTGTCTCACCCACTGCTCCCCTCAACAGTGTATTTCAGTCAGTCCACCTGTTCTGTTGCTCACTCTGTCTCTGGTGAATCCTCTCACTCCCCCCTACCCCGCATTGCTGGCCTATACCCCAGCTCTTGTATGCATAAATGAATAAATCTTTAAAAAAAAAAACTCTCCCACTATAAAGAAGACAGTGAACCTTGTCCATTGAGACTGTACTAATTACTGTTTAGATATCAAAAGCCTTGGTGATATGACACACCTATGGGTTGAGGACAGCTTTCATCTAAGTGTTCTGTGTCTTTAGGTTAGCTCTGTCAAAATTACTTTTAATTTTACACTAAAAATCTTTCCCTCAATAATAAAAACCAAAAATGTTTTCTACTCAATTTCAGAGGTCAAAAAAGTTAGACTAAGCAAATGAAATGTTCATCTGACTTAGAAATAGCTGTCTGTCTTCATTAAACTCATGCTTTCTCTATCCCTGTGGGGTACAGTTTAAAACAAAACAATTTCTTATATACTCAACACTCACTTCCAAGGTATCTTTTCCTGTCACTTTTTCCTGTGTAATCTGCCACTTTCCACAGTGTAAAAGATCTTACCAATTTTAACACCTGAGTATGTGTTTATATGTCTTAAGGAAAATGAAGGTTTCAAACTGTTTGATGAACACATTAAATCCATATTTGATCATGGTATTTCCCCATCCAATTTAAGTAATGTGACAGCCACATCCAATATATGCTGTCCCTGCTTCAATACTTGATCACCATATCTCATATCTAACCTACAGTTTTTAGGAGCACTGAGTGATCCTCCGCATGCTTATTACGCTCTCTGAAAGCAAACTTCCTAAGTTCTACCATGTGTAAATCCTTGAAATGAGCATCACAGACATAGATGGACTTTTAGTCATCCTTTAGAAGGTTTTATCTTACTCAAGAGACTTCTGCCTAATTAGAAAAAAAGAGCTCTCGTGATATCCTTCTTATTTTATTAGTTTTCCATATCTTTTTGAGTTAGACTGTAAAATATCACATTGTAAGAACTTCTGAATAATCAAGTTTGCCCCAAAGTATATTATCCTCCTCCACACCATCTCTTTTTGTCTCAGGAATATTTAGTATATACTGTCTTCACAGAGCAGATGCTGAATATCTAGGCTTGCAAGAGCACAAAAGAGAAGCGTAGCTGTAGATGAAGAAATGAGGATATGCAGCAGTTCTTCAGCGGTGATAGATGAAATGTTGTAGCTAGAAAAGATGACTTAAACTGGTGAGGAATTAGAGATAAAGTTGGAACAAGCAGAGGAGAAAAGCCAAGGAGATTGTAAGCCAGATTTAGCAATTCAGATTTCACTGGAAAATATTAAATGTTTTTCTGCAGAAGAGAAATATGAAAAAAATAGTGTTGGAGAGGGATAGCATGGGGATAGCTTAGGTAGGAAGAAGAGACTAAAACAGACAGAAAGTCATTCCACATTCATGAGGGCCAAGTAAGCATGGTGGTGAAAATGAAGAGACTGGCCTGAATACATGGTTGTAAGATACTGGGAAGGTAAATACAATAGTTTAACATGTGGAAAGGTCTTTTAGTTGCCAATAGACATGTTCTAGCAAAAAACAGGCTTAAAATAACTGAGTGATTCCCCTCCTTTCTCCATTATTTGTTTACTTTTTGGCTAAATCCCTGAAATCAAAACCCTGTCCTTTTTTGAGTTCAGTTCCTCTGGGGCAGATTTGTGCCAAGACACTTCATTACCCTGGTCCCAATCCATGAAGTTCGCATCCCACACCACTCCACCACTCTACTATCCCTTTAACTGTTCTGGGATTTGCCCAGTGGCATGTGCCTCCCGTCTGGGCTATGATGAACTTAATGCTTTTGATCCCAGTCAGATAGAAATTACACAAGATGCTAAATTTCACTCTTTCTGTATTCCCTAACAGGCTCAGGGTCAAGGATCATCCAGGGGTCTCCACACAGTTTCTGCCCTTTGCCTACATGGGGGATATCTTCAAATACCCACATGGTTTGGAAGGCTGGCGGGGTTCATTTGCCTAAGAAAGGTGGAGAAATATCAGAGGGGGTGTTCTCAGTTCTAAGCTGGGGAGTCCCTGTCATTTTATGACATAAAGGCATTCTTGTCTACATTGACATCCAATCATATTTTTTAAATCACATTTAGTTGCCAATAGACATGTTCTAGCAAAAAAACCAGGGAAAAGTTGAAAAGTAAGCAAGATTTCTAAAAGTAGCTTTTGGCAGGAGTTGGTGAATAATTTCAACTCTGGAAGTGACATGGAAGACTTGATACACCTTGCTTATAAACAAAAGTTATAGATCACTGAACTCAACAGGGAATAAAAATTATTTTGATAGAGGTGGTGGGAGGCCCTTCAGGTGTTTGCCAAGGATCCCCAACATAGCTCCAATTTGATTTAACACAAGAATTGTCTTTAAAAGATGCAAAAACTCCATGCATCTCCCCAAACGTTATCTTCAGCAGTTTGGGGGTTATGGCCCATGTTAGTTATGGTCTATGTTAGTTTTCTTGCTACTATACAATAAATTGCTATAACTTAGTGATTTAGAACAACATGAATGCACTATCTTAAGGTTCTGGAAGTCAGAAGCCCCAAATCAAGTCAAGGTGTTGGCAAGGCAGCATTCTCTCTGAGGGCTCTAGGCCAGAATCCATTTCCTCACCTTTTCCAGCTTCTAGAGGCTGCCTGCTTTCCTTGGCGTGTGGCCCCTTCCTCCATCTTCACAATCATCAGTGTAACATCTTCAACCTCTGATTCTGAAGCTCTGCTCGACTTTCATATGTCCTCCTCCAACTCTGGTCTTCCTGATTCCCTCTTAGAAGGATCCCTGTGATTTTCATACTGTGTCCACCCAGATCATCTAGAGTAATCTCCCCATCTGGAGATCCTTCTTTAATCAGTTCTGCAAAATTTATTTTGCCAGTAAAGTAATATATTCAGAGGTTCCAGGGTCTCAGACATGGACATGTCTGGGGGGCGTTATTCTACCTACTATCAGGCAGAATACACCCCCAAGCACTGTGTGGCTAGAAAGAACCATTACTTTAGCTCATTTTGCTTCTCTCAGCCTGGGTTTCTTGGTCTCCAGAACAAGTATAAATTTGACCTCCAAGATCCTTCCTATGCTAAATAAATGCAGCTATCCTGATCTCAAGACACTTAATATAAATGCATCTGCAAAATTACTCACTGTACTGATAACAGGGCGAAAACAGAGTCTAAGGGGACACACAGATTCTGAGTTTAGTTGATAATGAACCTAAGGTATGCTTGGCTGGAGAAGGAGGTTGGTAGATGAGTTTGACGCAGACTTGGTGTATTGAAGTGGAGAAGCCTAGTAGTGTGTAGAATAGAAAGAAATACACTAGGGCACCAGCTTAAGCCAAGAGAAAACCTGGAGTCATCCACATACAAGGGTTTTATTACTGGAATTTGTATGGATTAACACATCCTGTAAGGGGTAAATGGAAGACAAAACAGCAAATGCCTGCATACTGACTGAATCCACGTGGAAGGGGATTTGGCAAATCATTTCAAACAGAAGCTTGATCAGAGGAAAGGTGAATCATCTTAAAAACTGCAGGTCCTCAAATAATATCGTTTTGTTCAATAGTGACAAAATAATTTTTTTTTTTTTTTAAATAACTTCAGGCCTTCCCAGTGGCGCAAGGGGTTAAGCACAAAACAGTGAAGTTGTCCGCAACCTCTGCAGCACGAGTTCAATCCCCAGCCAGGGAGCTACCCACATGGCGCATCAGACCTCTCCTATCTTGCCCACTGCTCCCCTCAGCAGTGTATTTCAGTAGATCAGCCCATTCTGCGCCCCACTCTGTCTCTGGTGAGTCCTCTCAACCTCCGTACTTCTGGCCTGTACCCCAGTCCTTGTATGCATAAATAAACAAATCTTTTAAAATTAAAATAACTTCTACAGTGTAATCCAATATTATCCCTACATTAAGGAAAATACAAAAGGTAGTTATTGCAGGACAAATTATTCCATCTAGATTTCAGAGCTATTTTGGTCACTTTTCCATCAATGTACAGTTTTATACCAGTATACTGTTCAACTTATTTCCTTATTTTAGTAAGTAGAATCTACCGAAGCCAGTAAATTAGTATCTGCCAATAATAAAAGTGACCAGTTAGATTTACAGAAATATCAGTAATTTATTAAAAAATGAAGAGCTAATTAAAACTTAGAAAGTGTGTCTCCTCGGTGGCGCAAGGGGTTAAGACGCAACCTATGAAGCTGTTTGCAGCCTCTGCAGCACAAGTTCGATCCCAGGCAGGCCAGGGAGCAACCCACATGGCCCAACAGACCCCTCCTGACTCGCCCGCTGCTCCTGTGAGCAGTGTATTTCCCTCGATCTGCCTGTTCTGTTCCCAACTCTGTCTCTGGTGAATCCTCTCACCCCACCCCCACACCTCTGGCCTGTACCCCAGTTCTTGTATGCATAAGTAAATAAATCTTTTAAAAAAAAAACTTAGGAAGTATTTTCATTTGAAAGCTATTAGTTTAGAAACCCATGTAGTATTTCCTTGTTTTTGGCTAGGATTTTAAGCTAATAAACTGTACGTTACAAAGTATTATAGGGCAAGGGCAAATAGGATACAAAAATAATTCATAGAGTAATTTAAAATTCTGAAATTCTCTAGGCATTGCTGTTGCTTCCATACCAAGTTCTCACACCTGACTCGCAATGAAGTCCAACTGCCTCTGCAAGTCCAAGTCCAGCAGTTTCCAGGGACTTGGGAGCCCGTGAATAGTATTAAAATGTTATGTTCTTAATATAACGTCAGCATAAGTCATGCTCGCTGGATGATCCTCCACTGGTCTCTCAGCTGATCATGGTGTTCTAAGCGAAATTTGAGTCTGGCAAAGAATAGGACTTCTTATAGAGAAGAAAGCCAACCTCTCACCTCAAATGTTATGACAGATTGTAGCTTTTCTGAGATGAACAAGAAGTTAGCACATCATTGCAAAATGCCTTATTATTAGATAATGAGCAGCAAAATGAAGATCACACAATGGCAGTCTGAGCACGAAGGCTTTAACCTAGCTCTGACCTTTCTTTTGGCACATGAAGAGATTGCTGGGCCTCAGAAGTACATCTCTGTACAGTGTATCTGCATGGCTTACCGTTCTTCAAGGAGGCCCCCTTCCCCACACCCCAATCAAGTTGGCCTTAATGCACAATTTTGTAGAGGTCAAAAGAGTCAAATTAGTCAATATTTTGGAATAAGTTTTTGCAGATTTCCCAGTGGAAAAAAAAGTAAGTACTATAAACACTTCATATGTAGTTTATAGACAAAAACACTTAATAAAAACATGCAATCATATGCTAGAACAAGTTCAAATTCATGGTTATCAAAGAAAAGCCTCACAGTGACAACTGCTGGTGTTCTAAATTCCTCTTCTGATTCCAAGCAGTTACAATTAACTGTTGGTATTCAAAAATCCTCTGCCAATTCAAAGCAGCAATAGTAAGAAGGGAGAATTTGAAGCCAAACCTCAAATTTTATCTTGAATATATAAATGGCAAACTAATGCCAAGAAACTTTGCAGATGTCTGTTTCCTCAGATAGTTTAATAAGGATTTATTTAATAAAGAAAGTATCACCTAATTCTAGCAATCTATAGTATATGACTTTTGCATGTTCTAAGTTTCTAAGTAGTTTCTAAATCCTATTGGTACACACTATCTATGTGTGCACAATGTATATTCAATGTGTGATTCAAATAAGTTTCTACAATAAAAGCAAAACTCTTGTAAATTAGGCTTCAGAGAAGGTAAACATTGAAGTTTTCTTCTTAAAATGCAACCTAACAAAGATGACCACATGTTGCACTATAGCACATGCATTAACATCTTCAACCCCTTCCCCATTACTATGTGTAAAACATCTACGACCTGCTGTGGAAAATCAGAAGGAGCATTTGTCTTCATGTTTTTATATGATCTGGGAGAATCAAGAAGACATAAATTTGAAAACAATGTGTAAGTGTCAAGATGGTTTGAAGAACCTCAATGGGTGGTGATTACCATGGAATGTCAAAAGGAAAGTGTCCAGTCCCTTAAAAAACAGTGCTTGCTCTAAACCTGGTGACCATACAGTGAGAGCCTGACTTTTAGGCTCAACTCTTTAAAAAGCCATCGTACCCGATCATGGAAATAATTCTGGAGGAAAGCAGTTCCAAGACCAGTCTTCTACTCAAGACACACTATATTCTAAGATACTCCTAACTGTGACATAAATATCCTCCAAGGTTGACCATTTCTCACTCAATTCACAGAATATTCCATTTCTGAGAGCTACCTGGTCTGATATTCAGCAGCAATATCTTGTAAAATGTAGTGCTGGTCCTAAGTCTACCAGGCTTTTTCATCATTTTTTTTTTTCAACCGAGGCCATGCCATCCCCTATTTTTTAAGTGCATTAATTTAATGTTTCTGTATATTGCCTATTTCAAGCACACAACAAAAAATCAACCTGTATCTTTGGAACTAATGGCCTTGTTTAAATGCCAATATCATATTCATTAAAATAGCTGTAGGGTATTAATGAACTAGGCTACAATTCAACACGGATGATCTAATGTCCTAGCCATTCATTTCCTACATGAAAAGACATGTGGGTCTTTGCACTAGTCAATAATTCCCCTTCCATAATATATTACTAAATTTATACACAATTCATAATGCTCATAGTATACTCTGGCAATAGAAAAAGCAATGCATGAAAAAGATGTTGGCAAATGGTTTCGCAAGTGATGAACCTTTAATGCAATGTGTAGGTAGCAAACTAAACACAGCAGACTGTGGGCAGCACTGCTTTTCCCTGTCAGGGAATCAGGAGTGGGAGGCCATGCAGGGTTTCAGCTCTGGACACCAGAAGCTCTGAATATTTATTTTAAAAGGGAGTAGGGTTAGCCTGAGGAAAGGGGAAAGGCAGACTTCCAACCAGAGGAAGCTGGGATGGAGATCCTAGCTCATTCAGTCTGCAGAGCAGACTTTGCAGGGCACCCACCTTTCGAGGAGAAAAGGACAAGGGCAAGGAGTCTGGGGGTTCCACAGGGCAACTCCCCAGAGGGAGACCCAGAGGCCTCGGAGAGGCCCAGCACTGGTGGATGCAGATGCTCAATCACCCTTTTGAAAAGGGAAGCAGCAGAGAAGCAATGGATTTGGTGCCCACAAACGCGTGCAAAGGAAGGTTCGGGGTCCCCCCAAATAAATTCTTATTTTAAAAACAAAAGCCAGGCTCGTGGCCATTCTCAGAGGCGACCACATTACTCCCAGGGCTGGAAAGCAGATCTGCAGAGGCCAAAGATTAAACAAAAGGCATGAGCTGGCGAGATACAGACCTGGAAATGAATTTTTTTTTTTTTTTTTTTTTTAGTGATTAGGGCCTCCCGGTTCCCATTCTTTCTCCCCTTTGGGATGATTCTTGGGCCGCTAAGCAGATCTCTTAAGGCCTGTTAAAGACGTCGGATGGGGAGGGGGAGGAGACCCCGAAACTTTCCCAAACTGCGGCAGGCTGGTGGCGAGCAGCGACCGCAAATGCCGGGGTCCTGGGGCGCAGGGGGCATCCCCGGGTCGGCGGCCACCCGGTGGCCCACCACAACAAAAGGGCCGAGCGCAGCCTGGGTGCTCCGGCTTCCAGCCCCTGAGCCCCGACAGGGCGCAGGCAGCGGCGACCCCGAGACAGCCCCTTCACCCCAGGATCCAGAGCCGCGTGTCCGTGTCACGGTATAAAAGAAAGGACCTTCGGGTGCATCCAAACCGGCTCCCCAAAGCAGCGACAGCTGGTGCCACCCGCAGTCTCTCCCGCCCCCGGGCCGGGTCCCCGGGGAGCATCTGCCCCGGGCACCCCGGCGTCCCCGGGCGGCGCCGCCCCCTCGGGCACCGGCGCGGGGGTGCAGGCCCGGCGGCGGGGGCTGCAGCTCGGGCTCCGGCCGCCGCCGCCACAATGCGGCCCGGAGGTCCCCGCCCGCCCCTTCTCTGCGGCAGGCCCGCGGCCGACACAAAAGCCCGCCGGCCCCGGCCCTGCGCCTCCCGGGCCCCGCCGCCGCGCACCGACCTTGGGCTCCCGCGCCCGGCTCCCGCAGCGTCTTGGTCACCGCCTTCCAGACGTGGCAGCCCAGCAGGCAGAGCAGGAGCGCGGCGGACCTGCCCATCTCCGCGCCGCGGGGCCCGGGCGGCTCGCGCTCCCCGACCACCGGGACGGAGCGGCGCGTCAGGGGCGGCGGGGCGCCGCGCCTCCCTCCATGGCTCCTGGCTCCGCGCGCGCCGGGCCCGCCGCCCGATTGGCCGCGCCCCCCACCCCGGCGCGGGGCCGGGCGCCGCAGCCCACGGCCGCTCCCTCCTCCGCGCACCCCGGTGGGTTTCCCCGAAGAGCCGCGGCCGCCGCGCCGCCAAGTCTTTAACCCCTTCGTGCCCCCCGCCCCGCCCGCGGGCGGCGCCCAGGCCCCGGGCCGTGGTGCCACCTGGTGGCCGCCGCGCCGCGGCTGGAGAGGCCGTGCGCCCCAGAGCGGGGCTCGGGCCTGCGCCACCACGCCGCGCCTCGCCACCCCGCGCGCGCGCCAGCTCCCGCCGCAGAGAGCTCCCCGCACCCCGCGCCGCCCGCGCGCCGCTTTGGAGAAAATACACCTGCCCTTCGGGTCAGGGGCCTTCGCACCTGGTTAACGGAGGGTCCTTGGGCGGTGCCTGGGTCTGGAGGCGGGGGGGGGGGGGTGGCGACCTCCCGGGGTGTCGCCACGATAACGCCACCTTGCAGGTATTCACGTCCCAACCCACCTGTGCCCCCAGGGCAGGTATGACCGCCAGCGATAAAGGGCAGCAGGAGCAGAATCCCTAAGCTTGTATAAACTGCAATGGTCCGTAAAGCCTAAGGGGAGCATCTCCAGGTGGAATTGTGCTTGGAGATTGCGGGAATGTTAGGTGTGGGGAGGATAGGGAAGAGGTGTTACAGTCATGGGGCCCTGGGACCTTTTTATTTATTTATTTATTTTTCATTTTCTTTTATCTTCACAATGTAAGAAGTAAGTGTTAACTCCATTCACACTTGAGAAAATCGAGGCTAGGAAGGGTTAAGATTTGCCCAAAGCTGACACAGCTGGTCAGTGCCAGAGCCAGGCTTGGAATAAAACAGTCTGGCCCTAAGGTTTGAAGCTCTTCACAAATATCCCAGACTTCCCTAACTCCCACCCCCCACCCCAGCTTCCCCTTCTCCCAACTTGTTCTTGTCTGTGTGCCTTCCTCCATATAACCCTCAGGACCACCTTCCACTCTCTTCACTCCATCTCTCAAGTAGCACTGCAGAGACCCTGAGACCTGTGCTGGGATCCAGGTTCTGAGGAAATCCACCCCAGACTGACTGAACACTGGGCAGAGGAGGGTTATTACCATCATTTTATTAATTGAGCATTAAGGCATAGCAGGCACTGTACCAAAGAAAAAATGATGGCACTTGCCCAGTTAGCTTATAAATAGACAAATTATTGTCCTACACAATAGAGGCCAGGAGGTAGAGGAGCCCATATGGGCTTTATGATCACCCTCAGGACCAGTGCTACAATTAGTGGAAATTGTGCACCTGCACAGGGTGGCAGGTTGTCAGGAAGGCAGAAAGAAAACCCGCAATTAGGCCTGCCTGATCCCTCCTCTTCCTGACTTCAGTGGCATAACCTTAGTGTCGTTCCAGGGTCCACCTCAGAATCAGGGGAGAGAAGCAAAAGGGATGATGACAGGGCAGCCAGGCCCCCCGGGGCACCCACCTAGATTGCTGGAGGGCAGATGACTTCATGAACAGAGCTTTTCCAGTTTTCAGATCACTTTCTTGGGACAAGAGCTTGCTTTGAGAAATAGCATTAAGCCCTTCCCACTTCATATCTTTCCAGGATGTGCCTTCATCAGGAATGTTGGTTATGAGATTATTTTTGCCTGAACAACAATAACCATCATCATTGTCATCATATTCATCAAGAACCAGGTTATTATTAGGTCACCCAGTACTCCTACAAAATCCTGGGAGCTGAATTGTTGGGTCTCATGAAGGAATAGAGGGAAATGATTATTGGGGGTGAGGGAGGGTGCTCCTTATATGCATAGTCTCATTGAACTGGAGACATTTACTCATAATAACTTAGTCCAATTTTGCGGATAGATAAACTGAGACGCAGTGAGAAATAATTTGCCCAAAATAGCCAACGCTCAAATTCCCTTTACCATGTTACCACCAAGAATAAATTTCTTGCCAATACTTCCAGTTACCTCCTACTGTGTTCAGATTGTTTTCCAAGCCTGTTCTGCTCCAAATAAGGTCCAAATTCAACTGATAGTATCTGGTACATAATATCATGACTGTCCGTTTCCTGGTTTTGTTAACGCACTACAGTTATGTAAGATGTTACAATTGGGACAGGAGCTGAGTGAAGAGTGTAAGGACCTCTCTCTACTATTTTTGTCACTTTTTGAGTCTATAATTATTTCAAAATAAAACAAGTTTTTAAAGGAAAAACGTGTTCTATAGTATGTGGGTTTTTTTTTCTTCCTGTCTTGTTGTTCACTCAAAACACTGGTGCTTGTGATCCCAGTATAGTGTTCTAGAACTTTTAAGAGCCTAAGGAGTCTTAGAAAACACTAGATAAGTCAGATCAAGTTTGGCTCACTGTTTTTGACTGTAGATGCTCAGGAATAATGGTTGTTACTATTGTGTGTGTAACAAAGTTTCTGAGGATGACATAGCACTTGAGGAGAAGTTTATATACATTTATAGCAAGCTGAGGCTTCTATAAATAGTTTCAGAACCACTGCCCCCATCTCATTTTGCAGATGCCCATTGTGAAACAGAAAGGCTAAACACTGTGCAGGTGCACCCTGCAAGCCAGTCTTAAAGCCAAGAAGAGATTTGTGTGTGATCAGCAGGAGCTGAATATTTTCCAAATGCATGAGTGGGAGGCTAAGAAAGCGCAAATTCTGCTAAATCACAGCAAGTCAGTTGCATATCATCTGCCCAGAATTATGTAAAAATTAAGTAATCATATGTCTTCTCTACTGGAATAAAAGAAATGGTTTACCTTTTCTCATGTTCTAATAATCAGACTCCTACTTGGTAACTGTGAGGGGGAAAATCACTTCTAGAGAAGTAGTGTTTGCAGAACAATGGCAATCAGAAGTGTTCTTTCCTTCTAGAACTTTTCCTGTTGCTCTTATTAAAATCTCACATTGTTTAACTAAAGATGAATTATGACTGTACTTATTTGAAATTGCTTGGAAGTTGCCTGACTGTGCAGCATTTGATTTCAATTTTCGAGTCTTCTGCCAAAAGCAGAGGCGCCACATGCAGAACTTTTCCTGCCTGCATTTCCAGAGCCCTTGGTTTCAGAGGCTCTGTGTCAAGTTTCTTAACCCAAGGTTATTTACTCTATTGAAATCTTTCCTGCTGTCGGTGCCACTTGGTGGAGTTGTAATTGTCCCAATGTACTTCAAGAGGCATTGTTTTTCCTTCATCTCTTTCTCCTCCTGCCTCCTGCCCCCCTTCATCCGCCCCTGAATGAGAAGCTGCCTGTGAACAACACATTTTTATGAGGTTTGTACAGATCAGGAAATGTGTCATGGACATTCCTACTTCTGTTTTCTGAAGCTATTAGATAAATAAATCGTAGCCATAGGTGGAAATTACAAGGACTCAGCAATTTTTTCAGAGCTCGTTTTACATTCATTTGAAAAAGGCAAAGAAATTAGTAGACGAAGAAATTATTGAAGAGGGATTGACATGTTCCATTTATCCTAACACTCCTTTTTCTCCTCTATGTGTGGTCCGGCACCCATAAGGCAATCCATATTACTTTCAATAAGAAATTGCCTTCAGGGGCCTTCCCGGTGGCGCAGCAGTTGAGCGCTGGGTTGCGAAGCTGCCGCAGCCTCTGCAGCACTGGTTCGATCCCCGGCTGCTCCCCAGCCACTGGAGGAGGGTCCCACATGGCGCGCAGACCTCTCCTGCCGCCCGCTGCTCCCCTCAGCAGTGTACCTCGGTCCTTCTGCCTGCTCTGCTCCTGGCTCTGGCTCTGGTGAATTCTCTCACCCTCCCACGCTTCTGACTGTACCCAGTGCATGTATAAATAAATAAATAAATCTTTTAAAAAAAGAAAAGAAATTGCCTTCAAAGACCTTCTTCTATTTCTACAACCTCTTTTCTCTCATTCAAGTTCTCAACTAGAGGAGACAGTTTATTAAGGAAATTATTCTGTGAATGAATGTCTGATGTTAGCTTCATGTGAGAAGTTGTATATTAGCCTAAAAGAGCAAATGTCACCTCCTTAGTGAAAGGAGGCTGGGACATGTCAGTAGGTCCTGACTGTTGGAAAGAATATTCAGTGGCTAGTGGCTATCCCAGAATCCTCAGCCATACAGTTTAAGTCAGTATTCCCTTTTAATGAGTCTGCTCCATTAGAGCAAGGAGAAGCTTCCAGCATAACCCTTCGCGGATCCACTGAATTACTCTCATTGAGATGAGGCGAGTTCAAGGAGAGGAATTAAGTTTCCACTTTCCACCTGGAAGAAGTGTCTATCTGTGATATCTGCCTTCAGAGAATTGGCAGGGACATCAAGCCAAGCAGAAAAAAAAAAAAAAGTTTGTTTTTTTTTTTCTCCCATAAAAAATGTAGAATGAGAAATAAAAAGACAGGAAGATAATGGAAAAGAATGGAGAGTGTAAGTAGCATTCATTGAACTTCTGTTGACTGGTTCATTCTGTACCTGAAACAGGGAAGGAAATTTCACTATGCCAGAAGCTACAAATTTCCCTAATCTCTGGTTAGTTTTCAGGTTAACTCTTTGGGTATCACTGTCTTACTCTTTTATTTTTCTTCATTCCCTCTGTGTTTAACTGTGAGGTTTTTAAACCAAAGTTACCTGCTACCAGACACTTTATCTGAAGGCCCTAGTCCTCTTAATTAAACAAAGGGCCTCTCCCTCTAACAGAGCCCTTCACAACATGTCCCATAAACATGGACATGAGTGAGAAAGGGATTTGTATGGACAGATAATACAATAGGCTATGGTGTATTTACATATTCAGTTTCCCAGTTCACTTTAGTCTCCACCAGAGTAACACCACTGGAATTCCTGTACCTTGTAGCTTGTGGAGAGCAGACTCTGGAAATTCTCCATTATTATGTGAGCCAATTCCTCATAATAAATCATATACATTTATTCTATTGGTTCTATTACTCTGCAGAACTCTGACTAATATACTAAGGAACTATCGGTCTCCTACTGATCTGGAAATAAAGGTGTAATAAATTAAGAACTTCAGAGATATGGTCTGAAAGAACATAGGGTAGACGCTCTATCAGTTAGCTCACAGTTGATGGAAAAAGAAATCTTGCTCATTTTTAAAGCAGGTACTCTACAGGGATTTAAGAGCTTTGAAATTTGTGGACAGAGAGGGCTCTAGACTGAATCTCCAGAGCATCACAGCTCTTTAACATGGTCAGGAAAGGGTGTGTGTGTGTGTGACCCTGGTCAGGAAAGAGGGGATGCGAACCCCTCTGTAAAGGTTGTACTCAGGACCCCACACTGATGCTGGGTCCACGGATCTGGATGTGGTGCTTCTCCCTGTTCTTCTGCTTGGGTCGACACAAGGAAGCTGCCATTGCAGAACAGTCCAGAACTTTCAGGTCAGTGCTGGCAGGAGCAGAGGGACAGCCCTGTCTCAACGTCGCCTTCCAAATCTCTACCAAGAGTGTGTAATTAGCAGAAATTCACTCTCACCCAGAAGCCTGGCTGAGAGGAAATATGGAAATATCATTTAAAAAAACCTAACTTCTGACGTGGATGACAGCATTCCAGAACAGCATGATGTTGACGGCCAATTTATTACATTCCCACAGAGCCCTAGAATCTAGTGGCAGGCAGCTCCATCCTGACCTCTCCCCAGTTGTAGATTTAAGGATAACCGAAAATGTCCAGTGGCTCCTTTATAGTGGTTCTTGTATCTTTTCTGCATTTTTGAAAATAATATGCAATGGTAGAAATAATGGCATGCTGGAACACAAAGCAAAACAGGAGCTGCACGCTGCTGCTACCGCGGGGTATGAATGGGCTTAAGGGCCCACCGCACTGCAGTCTGCGTCCTCCCCTGCAGCACCCGCACTGCGGCTACAGTGGCGATGTCCTGGCTCAGGGTTGCTCTGGCGAGTGTTCACCCGGCCACGGCTTCCCTGAGTGCGCTGCCTGCGAGCCTGCCCTGAACTCAGCACGGGTAGGATCTGGACAGGCCATCAGTCGCTGTTAAGTAAGATGCTGGAACTGAAAATGGACCCCACTGCTTGGAGCTTGACCACCACCAATCAGACAGCTGGCTCTGCAAGTGGAACAGTCAGGTTTAGAGCAAGGGGATATAAGCTGAGGCTCTGGTGTGCTAGGATTCAGACCTTTGGATTCGGCCTCCTTGGAACTTTATCCTGTGAAGACCTTCACAGGCAGTCTGGTGGAAAGGCTCTCTGGACCTCCTGGAAAGAACTTTGAGAACGTCAAAGACTTTCGTAAACCTCAGAGACCTTGGCGTCTGATTTCCACTTCAAACCGCATCAGACTTTTCTGCCCTCCTGCCATTAGGATTGATGATGGATCCCTGCGGTCCCAAATGCATGCCTGATGGTGGGCACCTGGAGTAGGGTGTGGGCATACATTAGTGGATACACCTGTGCTGAGAGACTGGGCTTATAAGGGTGGCATCACGGGGACGCCAGCATAAGAACCACGAGAGCAGAGAGCAGAGAGAACACGAGAGAAGGCCGGAGAGGCCAGAAAGAGTGAAGGCTTGCTGGGGGCCTGGCAGGCCTGCCAGCTTCCCGGCCCCCCAGCACCCCAGCCATGCTGTTCTGGCACACGCAGCCGCAGCACTACACCCAGCACAACTCCAGCAGCTACCTGCGTGATGTGCTTGCTCTGCCCAGCTTCAAGCAGGAGGAACCCCAGTTGTCTACTGAGAACGGGGCCTTCCTGCCCCCTACATGGGGTAAGACAGTCGCCGCTGTGGTCCTAGAAACTCCTTTCCCCCCAATTTCATTTGTTATTCAGCCCCATTGTTGCTGCTCCCTGAGCCTGAATGGTGTCTTGTCACTCTGAGCTCATGGAAATTGTGAACTCACAGGTGAGAACACACAGTGACCTGGCCCCAAACTTTGGCACTGTTTGAGTTAACTCTGTTTTAAAAAAACAAAACAAAAACTTGAGAGAACTCGTCTGTCCTCTGTTTCACAAATACAAAATAAGAAAATGATTGTGGGATGATAAGTTAGTCAAAAGTCTTCCAGTAGGCTGGGAAGACAGGTTATCTGCGGAGATGAGGAAGGTGCTCCTCACTCTGGCCCGGGGAGGGTACCTCCAGGTGTAGTGTGGAAGGTGTGGTTGCACAGGAGAAACTCACAGATGGGGAAGGCAGCCTGTGGAGACCTGTCTGTAGAAATAATTCTCTTTAGTGTTCTTTCATAGCATTAGCTTCATCATGTCACTTCTTCAAAGCTCCTTCTGACTACCCTATCCAAAGTAGCCATCTTCCTAATACTTATCATGATCTGAGGTGGTCTTAATATTAAATTATTCAGCTTTTTATGTCTGTTACCACCACTTTCACTAAAATACAGCTTCCATGAGAACAGGGCTTTTGTCTTGCTCACTATCATATTCCTGGCACCTAGAAAAATGGGGACAAAATAGGTTCTAAAATTGTTGTCCAAGGTGAAACATTGTATATTACTTTGAAGAAATATTTCTTTCCAGTTAGTCTAAATATATCTCTGCTACACTGATTTATGAATTAGCAAATATTTATAGCATCCTTGCCATGCACCCAAAACTTAAGGAGGTAACTTAAGATCTTTTCCAATCTGACCTTCTGCCTCCTCCCAGAACTTCCCTCTGATGACTCTTCTTCAGAAATCCCACTCCAGATGGCAGGCAGCACTCCCTGGACTGAACTTGAGCCTTGCCAATACTGATTAGCCTATGCTGATTCATCCATTCCTTTTTTCCTTTAAGGTGAAGTTCAAACCACCTCTCACGATGACCGCCACAGTCCTTAGTGCTCTCTGGAAGGTAAGGCACATTCCATTCATTAACTACTCTGTAGAGTTAGTTATCTAACTGATGATTTTATGTTACCACCTGTTGGAAATGTCTTTATACGCGTATGTTAGACTATGTATAGAAAAGATGTATAGCCAGATTCTGAAGTGCAAGAAGTCTGTCTCTAAGAGTCAAAACCACTAACATCTGGAGCTGCTATCTGGGAATGTTTGTGTAAACTTTTGACCTCTGAAAGTACACTATTCATGAGTTCTGACATTAGAATTTAAGGTAAAAGATTTATGCATGCAATAATTCTCTAGAATCGTCTCCTCAAAAGCAGGCATCCTTCAGTTATTTAAAATAAACTTAAAATAGTATATCTGAAAATCTGCGCGTGATATCTTTTCCACAGCTATATTTTGTCTTCCAACTTAGCAAGCTCTTGAAAGAAATGCCTCTTCTACATCTTTGTAACTCCCTCAAGATCTCCACGATGCCTTGTTCAGAGCTGACTTTACATGATGCCATTGATTTACATATTGGTTGGTATAAATAGATTTGATAGATTGGAAAGGATTCAGATGAAATCTCAATTGTCACATGGAATGGGCTGCTTTGGTGTACATATGATCTTATACAAAAATTATCCTTGCAACTATTTTTAAAGCAAGTTGTTATATAACAGCATCATTTTTATCTAAATAAAAATATTTTCTTCTCAAATAAATATTTTTGAGTCACCACTCTGCAAAACTTAGGCATTGTCTCCCCCACTCCATCTGCTCAACCCTTCTCCCCAGGAATCTGCCCTTCCTTAAAGTGAGGGTTTGGGCAGAAGATCTATGAGTGGTCATCCTGGGTTGAATTTTCCTGAGCAGGATGGTTTGTCCTGGCCAGGAGTGATGGGAGACAAGAACTTGAGAAATTCAATTATCAGGCAGGAGAACCTTTTGAATGGGGCCAGGAATGGGGTCTAACCCACATGGAAGAACCTGGGACATACTCTGCATATCCTGACAGCTGGCTCTCAGAAATCCTTGTGAAAAAGTGTCCAATAGGAGCATAAAAGGTAAGATTCCCAGGTTTACAGAAGTACCAAACAAACAGACCAAAATACCCCACTACTCAGTCTTTCCCTTCTCCAACACCAAGATCAATGCCTTGCTAAAATGATTCATCAGCTGAGAGTCTTATTGGGAATCACTGCAGTTTCTTTCTGTCCATAATACATAAGATGCCAGGAAGTATGGTGGTTACATGTCTGAGCACTTACTCTAGGCTGACTGGACTTGGATCCCAGTTGTGTGACCCTTGGTAAGTTAGTTCATCTTCCTTCATTTGCTTCTTTGTACAATAGGGATAAAATGCTGGCATCTCTCTGCTAGAGTGGTTGTGTAGATTCAGTGAGATAAAGGCTCATTAGTAGCTGCCTGCAAGTTTAGTAGTTAATACTCTGCTGCACCAGGAGGCTTGTTCTGAAGATCAGGAGGCCCTTGGGAGGCACTGCCTTTGCCTTGTGTGGTGCTGTTGAGGGCTCTCTCCTGTGCTGCAGGCTTCGACTCTTCAGACAGAGTGGAGATGGCTTTAATGCTGTTCCTTCCATGATAGGTGCTCGTGTGCCTTAGCATCTTTTTTGTCACAACCCCTGCTGAGTTGGGGATGCTGCATGGGCCCTTGGATACCAGAAAAGAAGGATGGTGATGCTTTCTTGTAGAGGACAGAAACCGAGCATCTGAGCTTATCTCCTGGGCCTATCATGCAGTCTTGCAGTCGAGGGAGCCCCAGGTCAGGCTAACAGGGTTAGGAGAATAGCAAAAGCTTTCTTTAGTAAGATGCAGCCTGGAGGGGCAACAAAAAAGTTAGGAGAGAGAGAAATGATCATCCCACATTCTCAAGTCTTTAATGTTAATTTACCAGTTTACATTTTTTCACAAGAACTAAATTGTCAAAATATGAGGATTAGTTCTCTCTTAACAAGGCCACAAAGAAGGAAATGTATTCTGCAATTGGTTCTTTTGCAAAATGCATTATTCAAAGTAGCTTGCAAATTGAAAAGGAAATACAGGAGAAAGAACAAATCTTAATTCAAATATGCCTCAGAAGTTCTAGAATAAAGCTGCATTATGAGCAAAGCATTCAACTTCTATTCCACAGAGACAGCTGCAGATGTGACTTGGGCTTAGAGCACATTCACCATCTTGCCTGTGTGATATGCAGTCTCCATTCATTTGGTACCCATGCTTTCCTAAGTGATCTACATTTACTGTCCTCAGTCCTGGTGACTTAGGGCTGACTCCCGGGATGGACATGCTATCCACATCTGACCAGTCCACATGAAGATCTCTCTAATCACAGCTCAGAGCTGGGAGCAGGTGTTAGTCTAAGTCAGACTTAATTTCAGGAAAGACACATAGCAGCAGAACCAGGAACTTTGGACATATTGGCTAACCACTTCTTGAAATCCTGCTTCATAATAGATGAAGAAAGTCATTAAAAGCACGGTAATTCTTTGTGTATTAGATCCTAACTTTTTATTATGTTTTGAAACATAACCTGCCTATTACTGTTTTCTCTTCCTCCTTGTCACATGTACATCACAAACTGTCAGTGACAGATCTGCTTTTTTCACCTTAAGAGTGTGAATTTAAATGTCTTTTGTGCTCAAGTATCACAATCCACCACCACCTGTGAGCTGTCTTCTGGGTAAGAGGAGGTAGAGGCTGTCCTTTTTCATGAGGTAAATCACAAAAACCAGACCTATTTGGTAAATGGTTTAGAATTCAACCATCACTGAAAACTCAGTTTTCAAATATAGATGTTATCCTGGCCAATAAAAATAGAAACCTCCATAAAGGAGTTAATTAAACATAATAAACAGTTCAGGCGGAACAGGAAGCTACTATTTTTCCCGTCTCCAAAGCGTATATTATAGGGGAAGGAAGGCCTAATCAGCAAAGAACTGGGAACACGAGAAGAATGGGAAACTCATAGCCAGGACTAAGTGTTTGGCATTGAAGAAAAGCAAAATCACAAATTTAATTCTTGGTGTGGTTTCAGTGCACGCCTGTGTGTAGGGGGTGTGGTGGGGAGGGGGCCTGGGGATTAGAAAGCTATTTATGCAGATCAGTTATCCATACAGTTTATGATGTAAAATGGCCAAGTTTGTGGTTTCTTTACACTAGGATTTGCAGACAGGTGTATACCAAAATACTCTTTGGTGACAAGACAATACATATCATAGAGTTTTGAGGACAGAAAATTTCCACTTGATTTTACCAAGTTTCCCTCAGACAGAGACCCTCAGAGTTAATGATGGGTGAGTAGAGCATGAAGCAAGGAGGGAACCCCACATCCCTCTAGAATTCGGCACATTGCACTATATTTGAAATAGGGTCCTCGTTGAGAACAAGCTTGCCCATTGCTAGATTCGAGGAGCCCAGGATTTGAAAATGGGTCATTTTCTGCTTTCCTGGAGCACAGGCCTTTTGCCTCCCCCACAACCTGAAGATTGTGGCTCACATCTGCTGGGCTCCTCCCCCACTGAGCACACCATCTGTGCTTGGGAGGGAAGAGGGAGGCCTCCTGGCTGAGTGCTGCTGCAGACAGAGCCCCACAGCTGACTCCAGGTCTGGCTTATGAGGAGTAAACTCTAGAAAAACTCACACGAAATTGGTCAAGGTCAAAAGTACAGTTAAGGGAGGATGAGTGATAAAAACAAAAATTTCCCTGTAATTTTGACTTGTCCCTAAAGTAAGCATTTATACTGAGTTTGAGGGATGAAAGGGGTGATTACAAAGTAAAGGGTGCCGGAAGGCATTTGAAAGGGAAAGAGGACAGAATGCGATTTTACCACGTTAAAATGTGGTACATTTATTTATTGCTGTGCAGGAAATGAGAACAATGCCAGTAAATTGGAGATGACCTGCTATGTGCCAGGACCATTTAGGGAGGAAAAAGAACATCAGTTTTCTGTGATTGACCAATGAGCAATTAAATTAACGATTAGGAATGAAGATAAAGATCTATCATGAGTTATAAGAGAGTGAAAACAAGATGAGAAGAAATGGGAATATTTAAGCAAGTTTTTAAGGTTTCTGTAATTCAAATAACCACGTAAATTGAGACAAAGCATTTAGGTTTAAATCTCCCCACCCAAATTAAAATATAAGTCAAAGGTCAATAGGTCAGACCACTGGGAATTATTTTTCAAGGAAGTCATTATATTACTCATGTAGGTGTATTTTTTTTTACTTTAAGTTCTTCCTTCTTGGATAAATTGGAGACAAAGACCTTGATTATTTGCATACCCTTTGCCAAGTTACTTAATCTTTCAGCTTCAGTTTCCTCATTCTGAAAAATGGGATGGTCATAATAACTATCTTACAGTGTTGTTGGGGCAATGAAATGTGACTATATGAAAATAGTATAGTGTACCTGGAAGCTCTAAACAAATGCTAATGTAAACTCTTTAATATTTCACATTACCTTTGTCCTTTGACTTTATCACATCCCTGTGCATCATGTTTTTGGAGTAAAGTCAGGGATTAGGTGCTAACTTTAGATGAACCTAGATAGTTTGAGCATTGGGGAACTAGAAACACTAGCACCCTGGGAAAGGCATCAGGAAAATTCTGAAATGAAATTAATCAGAGTGGGTTGTCTCTACATGGTTGCCACAGGCAAACCACCATGACTGACCCCAACTAACAATATTTGTAATATGAGGCTAGAGTAAGCATTGAAAGACAGCATGGAAAAGCCATAAGGTTTGTTATCAAAAGATGAGCAGCAGTGGTTAAGTGCAGGAGAAAGGAGAGGCACCATCATCTCTCTAGTTCCAGGGAATGAGAAAGGGGAGTTACTGAGTTTCAGTTTTGCAAGGTAGAGAGAGTACTGTAGATGGATGTGATGAAGACAGCACAAGCATGTGAATGTAAGTGACATCTCTGATCCATGTATCAGAAAATAGTTAAGACAGTAAATTTTGTTATATGTATTTTGCCACGATTAAAAATATATTATGGGACACCCCCCCCCATGTATCCCATTTGATCTCTATATCTATTCATTAATAAGATAACCTGAAGAGAGATTTTGAGAGCATAGAAGATGAGGTCTGGAGGTCAATGAATATTGATGTAACTCTTTTGACTACTAGGCTGATGACCTGGAGGCAGAACTGTTACTGAGTACCTGACTTATTCTCCCTCAGGAGTTACCTCCAAACTGTTTCCTCTAACCCACCCTTAACCATTCAAACCTCTGGTCCAGGCTTAGCAGCTCCATTCTCTTCCCTCAGTTTGGCTCCAGGTGAGAGGCAGAGGAAATAGAAGGGAAAGAGATTTAGAAACTGAAAATAAATATCAGTCAGCATTGATTTCTGCAACAGAATGATGACTTGCAGTGATTTTTCACGCATTTCTCAATAATAGGAAAATATTATCATCTTGTAACGACTCTGAGGCTCATATGCTGGATATCTTGACCTATGGTGGCTTCACTGTTAAGCAAACATGCTTAACACTCCCCCCCTCCCCCCTACCAAAAAAAGCTTTACAGAAGCAAATATATTCAAGTGAGTACTCAGGGAAGAATTAGGAACTTGGTTAGAAGTAATATCCCCATTCCTGTGTCCATAGGTGGTGTAGAACACCAGATTCTCAACCTAGAAAGTCCAAAGCTACAAATGAAAATGAAAGAAACCAAAGAAACAGCAGACTAGGAAATTGCTACAAAAACATCCCAGACTTTATTGTTCGAAAATGACTTTCTAAAGAGGAGCTATGGGCTTCCAACTTGATACCCATTGCTAACTCCAGAAACCTCAGAGGCTTTGGGCATTGGTCATGGAAGAAACCTTTGTGTCTCCTATGAGGTGCAGGAAAGCAGACATAAAGGGGTTGGGTCTTTCAGATAGATCCAGAACCTGATCCTGTAAGAGACAGACAGTCATGACAGGCCATGAGGCTAGAAATGTTGTGACTTGCAAATGGTTAATTACCTTTAACAGGTAGGAATTTGGAATAGCATTGCAAGGAAAATTAAAAGCTGTGTGGCTGTTTTTTGATTGTTTACTCTTGGTCTACTCAGGAATTCTTTCTGTGAAAATAATCAGTCAAGTCCAGGATGTTTTTTTACAGTGCTGCTCACAATAGCACAGAAAAAACTTGGCCATAACTCAAATATTTGTATTGATTAAATAAATTATGATATTCTTATAAAATACTATGAAGGCATTAATATGATGGGAATCTATTGATGTGAAAAGATACATAGAACTTGGCAACATGGATGATTGCTTCAAAGAAACAGTTGAAGCAGTTTCTGTTCTCCTAGAAATTTAACTTCAAATAATGATTAAACAAACCCAGGATGTTCACAGCAATGTTTACTGTACAATGTTTGCTGTTACAAATATTGTTGTAACATGAGGCTCTATGAATAGAGATTTGTTAAATATATCATAATATAATCATGCCATAGAATATCATGCAGGCATTAAAATTATACTGTAATTTATCTTGGTTGCAAGATAAATTTTAGTTAGGGAAAAACTAAATGTTATTTACAAAATAGCCAATAATTGTATAATTCCATTTTAGTAAAACTATAGAAAAACTGTATACACATGCACAGATGCATACCTGTAACCCTACATGCATAATAGTAGTTATCTTTCGGTGGTGGGGTTTTTAGCAATCTTTTCCCTTTTTATGTTTTTCTCATAATGGAAACATATTATTTTATAATAAGAAAATGCAACAATGCAATTTCCATGACTTTTAAAAAAATACACACTGACAATTTTTCAGCAGTCATAACATTTTTCTTTCTCCACATTCACAATACAAGCATTCTGTTCATATGTTCTTTGACATTTATGATTGTGAGTTATTTCTATGAATGGTGTTGAAGAGCCAGTTGATATCACCATTCTGTCTCCTGGGCTCTGAAATTTAGCATATACACAAGAGGATCGGAGTGGGGGCTCAATCTATGACTTTATTGCTGGGCTTGGACATGTAGCATGTGAGCTTTTTGCCATTACTTCCCTAAGTTGAACAAGCAAACTGGTTGGATCATAGACAGGGTATGGGATGATGACAGGCTGTGGATCTACACAGGTAGATTGGCAGAATCAGGGCTGAAAGGTGCGCACATGCAGCTGCAGAGGAGCACTACCCAGGAGTCAAAAGAGATGTGGCTTTATGAGTATCAACCTCTACTTGGTTCACCAGGTCTAAGACAATGATAACTTCTGTCTCCCACCACAGCACCAAACATAGTGAAGAACCAGTGACAAGTGGGGCACAAACAGCAACTTTCTCCCCACTGTTCCCAAGGAAGGTGGGAGTTTTGATAAAATTGCCCATTATATGGGCCAGCAGGAAGTTTGGAAAGGGAGAAAATGATTTCTCTTTTGCCATGTTAAAGGTTTCTGTATATTTTTATCCATCCATGCATATAATATTTATTGAAGTTTTGCTGTGAGTGAAGAATCATGCAAGTGATCCAAACACAAATAGGACAAATCACAGTATACCCATTCACCCTTTTGTAATATAATAACCCACCTCACCTAGCCAGTAATTTCTAGTTGTCTGCAGCCCCCAATACTAAGTCTACATGTTTTTAAAAGGTTGGAAGAGATGACTGCTTGAGAGCATGCATGCTTCTGTGTTACAAACAAAAGAAAACAAAACTTATTAGTTTGTGTAAGAAAAGAAAGCAGTGTTTTCACATTCCAGCATTGTTCAGTTCCAGAAAGAATACACACAGAATAAAAGTGAAGGAGACCTACTAATAGAAGGGAAAAGTTAAAGTTGTGAGATAGCAGGAGAAAAAGAAATAAAAATTAGTAAAAACTGCTAGAAGGAAGTAGAGTAGTTCTTAGTAGAAAGATAGCATGTTCGACCCCTGTTGGAGATAGATTTTAATGTCTTCAAACTTTATTAATCCCTCTTTTAGCATGGTAAATCAATTGATGTATATCTAGATACAATGTCTTTATGCACGTATAATGTATGTATGTATGTATATATACATGCAATAGGGAGCAGAAGAGAGAGAATGAGACATAGATCCTAATACCAAAAAAGATCAATTTCTATTTTCTAAGGGAGTATACAATGTTTGAGATAGTTTTCAAGGACGATTATTAAAAAATAGAACTGACTTTCAGCTCTGTGGAATATTTGCTCATCCATATAACTTATTGCTGGACTTAGCTGAAAAATTTAATGTTATTCTGCATGGCCCCCCGTGGGATAGGTCACTAATGATCCCATTGTTCTGTAGGGACAAGAAGGTTATATTAAAAATAAACTGTAGAAATACTAGAAAAAATTAGTTGGTTTGTTTATAATCTGGAGGTAGGGTTAAAGTGGGAGGTTAGATTTTCCTCAGATGTCATCAAACTTGAAGTCATGAAGGAAGAGTTTAATCAATTATATAACAAAAATATTAATATTTCTTCGTGACTAATTTTCCAGCTAGCATTGGTTCATATCTGCTGTTCAGGACTAAGTCCTGATCGTTTTGACAATGAAAAGTACTTTTAAAAGAATAGAGGGAAATATAAAAATAAGTTCATATGGCTACCTCTTGTGGTGAGTATGGGTAATTTTTTGTTTCTATTTACACTGAAAAATTTCTGAAATGATAGCATTAATAATGATAGGATGAATTCCTGAAATGACAACATTAATGGGGAAATAAAATTTTTACTTCCTGAATAGGTTTGATTGTCATATGCTTAAAAACAAAATGTTTCCTGAATAGACCCTTTTCACAGTCTTTCTTATTTGGCTGGGCATAGTGTACTTAATGAACGCTAGGTAACAAAGGACTCCCTAAGCCCCTCTCCTTCCCCAGGAAGGTTGGGATGGAACTGTGTCAGGTTAGGAAATACTCTCAGCACACGAGGGCCTCTCTCTTCCTCTTGTGCTCTTGCTGGGGCTGGTCATCCGGAGACTCTTACTCCTTGGAGGCTGTGTGGACCAGGAAGTGGTCAAGGTACTAACTCTTACTATGGTGCTGTATTCATGAGACATTTTTACATTATTAAAAATAATAAAATACATAAAAGCAGGACATGCTGAAACAATGAAGGAACTAAAGATTAATCAGTCCCATTCTGGGCACCTGAGATCACAAATTTTTCCCTTCATACTTTTTCTGAGTTTTTAAATTTTTCAACAATGAACTTTCTTTTGTAGTCAGACAAAACACCACAATGTTTCTTCCTAAAAATCCTGTGATAGGCAAGAATGTTTATAAACTAAATACCTAAAATTTAGTGCTTGAAATTCTGCCCTTCATTTTATAATTCACAAAATTACTGTCAACCCTTGGACCCTGGCGGCTCCCACCTAGAATGTGTTTACAGAGCAGACCATTGGCTTAGCTACTTCTCATCCTCTCATTCCACTTCATTAAGCTGAAGCTCTCCACAGTAGACAAAGGGGCTGTATCCAAGTGTCCATCTTTGTCACTGATGGGTCCCATAAAGCCCCTCACATGCTTCCCTGTCAGGACCTTTGCAGGTATAGATGCTACTGAATCACAAATCACTATCCTCAATCTGTTTGTAATAGTAAACAGAGGATACATCTACTCTTCAAAAGGAAAAGGGGGAAAAAAAAACAAAGAAAAGTACAAACCTGCTAATCTAAGATTACAAAATCATAACATATAACAAAAATTACAATTTCTTTCTTAATTTTGATCTTCAGGAAAAATATAAAGGAACCAGAAGAAGGCATGCTGCCTGTTAATCTTGGCTTCTTTCTTTTTAGGAAAAGGTCATCTCTCTCATAGGTGCACACATTTAAAATAAAAGACATGTTAATACTGTAACTTGATTCTTAAAATATTAACTATAAGACCCAAAACCTTACAATACATCGAAGAAAATATAGGCAAAATATTTCACATCATTGGCTTACGTGATGTCTTTGTGAATTTGTCTATAATGCCAGGGAAGCAAGAGCAATAAAAAAACTAAGATACTGCACAGTGAAATAAAAGTGTGAAAAGACACCTATCTGAATAGAAGAAAGCATTTATACATCCTACATCTGACAAAGGACTGATTTCCCAGACATAGAAAAAACTCATGCAACTCAACAAAAAGAAAACAAATAACCCAATCAAAAAATGGGCAAAAGACTGAAGTGAACACTTCTCCCATGAAGACATACAGATTGTCAACAGGCACATGGAGAAATGCTCGTCATCACTTATCAGGGAAATGCAAATCAAAATAACATGAAGCAACATAAAATATCACCTTACACCTGTGAGAATGACTCAGATCAAAAGGTAAGAAACAACACGTGTTTATGAGAGTGTGGAGACAAAGGAGCCCTCCTATGCGATTGGCAGGAATGTAGACTGATCCAGCCCTTTTGGGAAACATTATGAAGGTGTCTGCTCTAGATTTCTAATATAGATCTACCATATGATCCAACAATTCCACTCCTAGGTATCTACTGAAGAATGCAAAAATACTAATTCTAAGGGATATATGCATTCCTATGTTCATTGCAGCCTTGTTTACAATATCCATGTCATGGAAACAACCTAAGTGCCCAATAGCAGAGAAGTGGATTAGAAAAATGTGGTGTACATACACAATGCAATCACTCAGCCATAAAGAAAAGATGAACACTTACAATTACAATTAACATAATGTTCAGTGAAAAAAGTCAGAAGGAGAAAGACAAATGCCAGATGGTTTCACTTATATGTGGAATATAGAGAAACAAAACAAAGCATCAGACAAAACCAAACCAAAAACAAACCTTAGAAAACTGAATGTGGAATTGATGTTACAAGATGGGGAGTGGCTGGAGGGCAAACAAGGGAGAGAGCACAGCTGACTATGATGCCGAGCTGAAGGTACCTTGATGGTATGGTGTGGTGAGATGCATCTGAGGAGATGTGATCTTATGCCTTTGAGTCACATACAGTGTTGTAAATCAATGTTACCTCAATTGAAAAAAAAAACAAAACAAATGATTTGAGAAGAAAATAACAGAGTTGTAGGATGTTAAAAGTTCAATAGAGGAGGGCCTTCCTGGTGGCGCAATGGGTTAAGCACCGCACTGTGAAGCAATCCACAGGCTCTGTAGCACGAGTTCGATCCCTGGCCAGCCTCTCCTGTCTCACCTGCTGCTCCCCTCAGCAGTGTATTTCACTCAGTCTGCCTGTTTTGTTCCCCACTCTGTCTCTGGTGGATCCTCTCAACCCCCACCCCCCTACATATCTGGCCTGTACCCAGCTCTTGTATGCATAAATCTTTAAAAAAAAAGTTGAATAGAGGAGATAAAAAATTCTGGACAAGGCTATGAAAGCAGAATAGACAAAATGGAAGATCAAGTTAGTGACCTCAAGGAAGATAATGTGCAAAGGACCACATAGAAGAAAGGGAAATAAGAGGAAAAAATGAAGAGACACTTCAAGAATTATCCAACTCCATTAGGAAAGGCAGCACAAGAATAATGGTTATTCCAGAAGGGTAAGAGAAACAGACTTCTTATTAACAGAAATAATAGAGGAAACCTTCCCAAATCTAAGAAAGAAAATAAATATACAAGTCTGTGAACCTTTTAAAAGAACCCTTGGTTATCTAAATGTAATGAGACCAACACACAGGCATAGTCTTTTTTTATTTTTTTAAAGATTTATTTATACAAGCACTGGGTATAGTCAGAAGCACGGGAGGGTGAGAGAATTCACCAGAGTGGGGAACAGAACAGGCAGACTGAGGAAATACACTGCTGAGGGGAGCAGTAGGCGTGGTAGGAGAGGTCTGCTGTGCCATGTGGGACCGTTGCCGGGGATGGAACCAGCGCTGCAGTGGCTGCGGGCAGCTTCTTAGCCCAGCACTCAACTGCTGCGCCACCAGGGGAGGCCCCAAAGGCACGTTCTTGACTTCCAAGAGTTCCAGTAGTATATCCATCAATTCCACTGCTAGGTATCTACCCGTGAATGCAAACACACTAATTTGAAGGGATATATGCACTCCTATATTCATTGTCAGACTATTCACAATAGCCAAGTTATGGTAACAACTTAAGTGTGCCATAACAGATGAGTGTATAGATGTGGTATATATACCCACTGGAATACTACTCAGTTATAAAGAAAAAAAAAAAGATGAAGTCTTGCCATTTGGATGGAACTAGAGGGGATTATGCTAAATTAAAGAAGCCAGAAGGAGAAACATAAATACCAAATGGTTTCACTCAGATGTAAGATATAAAGAAATAAAATAAAGGGTCGGATAAAAACAAATCCTAGAAACCTGACTGTAAAATTGAAGTCACCGGAGGGAAAAGGGGATGAATAGAGCAAAGTGGGGAGGGGACCCAGTGGCTACATTGGAGTACTATGGGTGACATGGTGTGGGTGTGGAATGGTAACATACATCTGAGCAGTGAAACTATGCCTTTGGATCACCTCTGGTGTTGTAAACCAATGTTAATAAAAAATATTTTTATTAATCTTAGAAACCTAAGGAGAGAAATATAGTTAGAATTGGTTGAGGTGCACATTTTAAATTGCTAATGTATCAAAATTATGTGCTATTTTTGTGTGCATTAAAGGACACTATCAAAACAGTGAAAAAGTCAATCCACAGACTGAAAGAAACAATAAAATAAAGCAATATGTGCTATTCTGTCCACCAATGGAAGCCATGTTTGTCAGATATATGTAAAACATTGTCCGGATCTAATTTTGAATTGTAACTTAAAAAATTGACATGTTTGATAGAATCCTTAACTTTTAATTGGATATACATATTATCCAACCAGAAATGAAGGGAATTGAGAAAACCTATAATTTTGCTGTAAACAAATGTAACAAAACATTAAGAAGAATTTAAATGATCAATTTATTCAATAAGTTTTATTTATAAAACAAGTTGCTAAAGACAAGTATTCTGAACAGACAAAAATAATCATATTGGTAGAAAATATTAGGTATATTCTATTCACATAGTTCAAGATGGCCAAAACTAGATTTGAGATTATCCTTCATTTAGCAGTGCTCTGAGTTTACATTCTACTTCAGCACCTGTAGAACAGCATTTGTGCTAAAAATATATCCTATGGAGAAGAGTTCATTGAAAGTGTCAATCACTAAATCTATTTAGCATAAAATTCAACTTTGATGAAATATTGTAAGCAGTTATAAAAAATATAAATAAGACTATATAAATTTTTTTCAGAAAAGACTACTAGATGTGGCTAAATCTCTAATTCACATATGTGAATATGTACTAAGCATCATTTTTCTGTTTTGTAAAAAATATATTCATATTAACATATTTTTAGAATTTTAATGTCCATGGAAATATGTCATTTTAATATTTTAGAAGCAAATTTATTTTTAAAATGTACTTTGCATCAAATCTTTTTATAGGTCTACTAATTTATAAAACTAAGAGGATTTGTGTTCCAACATGGCAGCGAGGAGACGCTGCGAGTAAGATCTCCCATTAAAAAAAAGTTAATAGGGAGGAAAAGCGGCAGGTCCCAGTGAGAACTGGGACACGGAAGATAAACGGACGACTCCAGCAAACTGCCCAAAGAAGAAAGTTGCCATAAAAGAGGACGAGAAGGGAGGGAGGCGCAGAACCCCGCTCCCCTCCCCCGCCCACAAAGTCGGCACTCTCCGACCGGCAGAGAGGAGGGAAACAACAAACCAAAACGGCCAACAAGAAAAACGGACTCAGCAAGCGGGACTGTGAGTGGAAAGGAACTATTTCAGCCACCACACCCCGTGAACGGGAGCTGAGGCGAACACTGCAGGATCCGCAGCGGAGGTGAGCTCCAGGCGCCATTAAAGAGAGCCCCGCCCCCCAGGAGGAGACCAGCACCAGCACACAGCCCCGGCCGCCCGGTAAGATTGCGCGGAAAGCGGCGGATCCGGACCCGATCGCAGCTGCCCAGGTCCCCACGCCTGCGACCTAGGCTTGCGGGGAGACGGCGGAGGCCCTCCCTGAGTGAGCAGGAACAAGGCGCCCGGGCAGGGGAGCGGGATTCAAAAGGCGCCATTCCCGCGCCACTGATCTGGGCTACAGCCCGCGTCCTGGAACTGAGGGCTTTGGAACTGAGACCCGGGGCACGAAATTAGGGGCATGGGTTCCCCACGACGGTGGGGCACAAGGCAGACACAGCACCCCAAAGCCGTTGAGGTGTACCCTACCATCCCCGCTCTGCTCCCTGTCCCACGGGGTGGAAAATCAGCTCCCCAAGGGCTCTAGGAGAGATCTCTGGCGCCACCTAGTGACTTGAAGCCAGCAGAGGCTCCTGAAGGAGCTAGTGGCCAGCTGGGGAGTTAGCCCACACCGGGCCCCTTCCGAACAAGTAGTCTGAGCCCACAGGGAGAGCGAGCACCCACAGCCGGGGCAGACCAGGCGCGCAGAAGAGTGTGCCTGAGACCAGACGCGCAGGGAGTGTGTCCCACATCACCATTTTAGAACAGGGACATTTCTTCAGTAAAGACTACCTGCAGAAGGCTTCCTCAGGAGCCAGAGGTGAGCGGGGGAAGTTCGCCCACGCCAGACCCCCTCTGGCCTGCAGTCCAAGCCCAGAGGGGAGCAGGAACCCACCGCCGGGGCAGACCAGGCGCACAGGGGAGTGTGTCCCCACATCGGCATTTTAGAACAGGGACCTTTCTCCAGTAAAGACTGCTTGAAACTGACAGATGACTCCTGGAGGAACCAGAGGGGAACAGAGAAGCCCACCCAAGATGCCGGCCAGTCCCAACAACACAGTGTCCCAACGCATACGGCAAATTAGAAAACAGACAGTAGGGAGGAGAAGAACCACACGCAACCTAGCAACTCTCCAGAGAAAAAGCACACCACAAAAAGAAAGCCAGCCCCCAGATTGCAAAGACAATAACTTGGAAGAATTTCTGAGCCTTCCAGAAAGAGAATTTAAAATTGCCGTGATTAAAAAACTGACAGAAGTCGGGCCTCCCCGGTGGCGCAGCGGTAGAGCGCTGGGTTGCGAAGCTACCCGCAGCCTCTGCGGCGCCGGTTCAATCCCCGGCTGCTCCCCGGCCACCGGTGGAGGGTCCCACATGGCGCGCAGACCTCTCCTGCCGCCCGCTGCTCCCCTCAGCAGTGTACTTCGGTCCTTCTGCCTGCTCTGTTCCCCACTCTGGCTCTGGTGAATTCTCTCACCCTCCCGCGCTTCTGACTGTACCCAGTGCTTGTATAAACAAAACAAACAAACAAGCAAGCAAACAAATAAAGAAAAACATGCCTCTATTAAAAAAAAAAAAAACTGACAGAAGTCATAAAGGAAAACAATGATAAGGGAAAAATAATCAACGATCAGAAGAATGCAATTGAGTCCCTAGAGAGGGAAAACAATGGTCAGAAGAAAGAAATTGAGTCCCTAAAGAGGGAAGTAAAAGAAATGCAGGAGATCAAAGAATTAATGGAAGAACTAAAGAATTCTGGGAAAAGCAATGAAAGCAGAATAGATGAAATGGAAGAACGAATAAGTAATCTTTAAGACACAGAAATAAAAAGAACCAAAACAGAAAAGGAAAGAGAAGTACGAAGGAAAAAGAACGAAGAAAGACTTCGGGAACTATCTGACTCCATGAGGAAAGGAAATATAAGAGTTATAGGAATACCAGAAGGAGAGGAGAGAGATGTAGAAACAGAGAAAATATTCAAAGAGATAATTGAAGAGAACTTCCCAAATGTGAAGAAGGAGCTGAAAATTGATATACAAGAAGCAAGAAGAACACCAAACTTCCACGACGAAAGGAAAAATACAGCAAGACACATAATAGTAAAGCTCCCTAGAATCCAGGACAAGGAAAAAATAATGAAGCTGGCAAGAGGGAAGAAACAGATAACATTCAAAGGAAAACCAATCAGGCTGACATCAGACTTCTCCGAAGAAACACTACGGGCAAGGAGAGAGTGGAGGGACATAGTCAACAGACTCCAAGAAAAGAGATGCCAACCAAGAATACTCTATCCCGCAAAGCTCTCCTTCCTCTTTGAAGAAAGAATATGGACCTTCCCAGACAAACAGAAACTCCGGAATTTCATTGCAACTAAACCCCCACTCCAAAAAATACTACAAGGAGTCCTAAAGCCAGAACCTCAGAGGGACGAATAACAATGAAAGAAGGCCAAAAAAAAAAAGTTATTAAAAGAATAAATAAATAAAAATCAAAGGAAAGACAAACACAATGGCAAATACAGATGTTAACATATCAATATTAACTCTAAATGTAAATGGACTAAACTCTTCAATAAAAAGACACAGAGTTGCAGCCTGGATTAAGAAACAAAACCCAACCTTTTGCTGTCTCCAGGAAACACATTTAGCTACAAAAGATAAAAATAGGCTCAAAGTTAAAGGATGGAAAACAATCCTACAAGCGAACGGACCAAAAAAGAAAGCAGGAACAGCTATACTTATATCAGATAAAACAGATTTCAAACTCAAAAAGATAAAAAGAGACCCCAATGGTCACTACATTATGATCAAGGGGACAATACTTCAAGAAGAAATAACACTCATTAACATATACTCACCAAACGAAGGAGCACCAAAATATATCAGACAACTGTTGTCCTCTCTGAAAACAGACATCAGAGAAAACACATACGTAGTGGGAGACTTCAACACACCACTATCAACAATGGATAGATCAACAAGACAAAAAATAAGTAAAGAAACCAAAGCTCTAAATAAGGACCTAGAGCAATTGGGCTTAACAGACATCTATAGAACACTAAAGCCCAAAAAAACGGAGTACACATTTTTCTCAAGCGCACACGGATCATTCTCCAGGATCGATCACATACTGGGGCACAAGACAAACATCAACAGATACACCAAGATTGAAATCATATCAACCATCTTTTCTGACCATGAAGGCATCAAACTAGAAATAAACCATAAAAAGAAGGCAAGGAACTTTCCTACCTCATGGAGATTAAAAACCACACTACTGGAAGACCATTGGACTAATGAGGAGATCAAAGAAGAAATTAAAAAATTTTTTGAATTGAACGACAAGGAGGACACCAATATCCTAAATGTATGGGATGCAGCAAAAGCAGTAATAAGAGGAAAATATATAGCAATAGAAGCTCACATCAAGAAACAAGAAAGAACGCAAAGAAACAACCTAATCTCGAAGCTCAAAGATCTAGAAAAAGAACAACAAAAAAACCCCAAAACCAGTAGAAGAAAAGAAATAATAAAAACCAAAGCAGAAATAAATGAAATTGAAACTAAAAAAACAATCCAAAAGATCAATGAAACCAAGAGCTGGTTCTTTGAAAAAATCAATAAAATAGACAAACCCCTAGCCAGGCTCACAAGGAAAAAAGGGAGAAAGCACAAATAAACAGGATCATCAATGAAAGAGGAGAAATCACAACGGACACAGCAGAAATCAAAAGAATAATCAGTAACTACTATGAACAGTTATATGGAAACAAGTTTAACAATCTAGAGGAGATGGACAAATTCCTACAACTCTACAATCACCCAAAGCTAGATAAAGAAGAAATAGAACACCTAAACAGACCAATTACAATTAGCGAAATTGAAATGGTAATAAAAAACCTCCCCAAAAACAAAAGCCCAGGACCTGATGGATTTACAAATGAATTCTACCAAACATTCAGAGACGAATTAGTGCCTATCCTTCACAAACTCTTCCAAAAAATTGAGAAGGAAGGGACAATACCAAACACGTTTTATGAAGCCAACATTACACTAATACCAAAACCGAACAAGGACAACACAAAAAAGGAAAACTACAGGCCAATCTCCCTAATGAACACTGATGCAAAAATCCTCAATAAAATTTTAGCTATCAGAATCCAACAATGTAGCCATAAGATAATTCACCACGACCAAGTTGGATTCATTCCAGGGGCACAAGGATGGTTTAACATCCGAAAATCAATCAACGTTATCCAACACATCAACAAAAAGAAATATAAAAACCATATGATAATATCAATAGATGCTGAGAAAGCTTTCGACAAAGTGCAACACCCATTCATGATAAAAGCCCTTGAAATTCTTGGGATACAAGGAACATACCTCAACATCATAAAGGCCATCTATGACAAGCCAACAGCCAGTATCATTCTCAATGGTGAAAAGCTGAAAGCAATTCCATTAAGATCTGGAACAAGACAAGGATGTCCACTCTCACCATTGCTTTTCAATATAATACTGGAAGTCCTAGCCAGGGCAATAAGACAAGAGAAAGACATCCAAGGAATCCAAATAGGAAAAGAAGAAGTCAAACTATCACTATTTGCAGACGATATGATATTATACATAGAGAACCCCAAAAACTCCACAGAAAAGCTTATTCAACTCATCAATCAGTTCAGTAAAGTGGCAGGATACAAAATCAACACGCAAAAGTCAGTAGCCTTCCTATACACAAACAATAAATCTGAAGAAGAAGAAATCAAAAAGACCATCCCTTTTGTTATTGAAACAAAAAAAATCAAATATTTGGGAATAAATCTAACAAAAGAGGTAAAGGACCTATACAAAGAAAACTATAAAACACTGTTAAAAGAAATAGAAGAAGACACAAAGAAATGGAGAGACATCCCCTGCTCATGGATTGGAAGAATAAACATTATTAAAATGGCCATCCTTCCAAAAGCAATATACAGATTCAATGCTATTCCAATCAAAATTTCAATGTCATTCTTCAAAGAAATAGAACAATTATTGATGAAATTCATATGGAATCACAAAAAACCCCGAATAGCCAAAGCTCTCCTGAAAAAAAAAGAAGGGAATGGAGGCATCACACTCCCAGACTTCAAACTATACTACAAAGCCATAATCATCAAAACTGCATGGTATTGGAACAAGAACAGACATACAGACCAATGGAATCGAATAGAAAATCCAGAAATAAACCCACAGATTTATGGTCAACTAATCTTTGACAAAGGAGCAAAGAATATGCATTGGAGCAAAGAAAGTTTGTTCAATAAATGGTGCTGGGAAAACTGGGTCGCTATATGCAAAAGAATGAAGCTTGACCACCACCTCACACCATACACAAAAATCAACTCAAAATGGATTAAAGAACTAGACATAAGACCTGAAACCATAAAATATATAGAAGGAAATATAGGCGAAACACTACGTGATTTGCACATCAAAGACATCTTTACAGACACATCACCCAAAGCAGTGATAGTGAAGGCAAAGATAAACAGCTGGGACTACATCAAATTAAAGAGCTTTTGCACAGCAAAAGAGACAATAACAAAAACAAAGAGAAACCCCACCAACTGGGAGAACATTTTTGCACCCAACACTAATGATAAAGGACTGATCACAAAAATCTGCAAAGAGCTGATGAGACTCAACAACAACAAAGAAAATAATCCAGTCAAAAAATGGGCAGAAGAGCTTAAAAGAAACTTCTCTGAAGAGGAAATGCAAATGGCCAACAGGCATATGAAAAAATGTTCAACATCACTTGTCATCAGGGAAATGCAAATCAAAACTATCATGAGATACCATCTTACACCAGTGAGAATGGCACATATTAAAAAAACTAGCAACAACAAATGTTGGCGAGGGTGTGGAGAAAAAGGAACTCTTCTGCACTGTTGGTGGGAGTGCAAACTGGTCCAACCACTGTGGAAAGCTGTGTGGAGATTTCTGGACCTACTAAACATAGAGCTTCCATATGATCCAGCAATTCCACTCCTAGGTATTTACCCAAAGGACACAGAAACATCAATTCCAAAGAACACCTGCACCCCTATGTTTATAGCAGCACTGTTTACAATAGCTAAGCTTTGGAAACAACCCAAATGCCCAAAAATAGATGACTGGATGAAGAAGATGTGGTACATATATACCATGGAATATTACTCAGCATTCAAAAAAGATAAACACATGCAATTTGCAGCAACATGGATGGCGCTGGAAGGGATCATGCTCAGCGAAATAAGCCAACAAGAAAAAGAAAAATACCGGATGGTCTCACTCATAGCAGGAATCTAGAAAACTTAAATAAGGGACCAGGAAAATGAATAACTATAAGAAAGTGAAAATCAAAATCAACAAAAAACTATGAACCAGAGACACTTTTAGGGGGGCGGGGCGGGAGGGGAGGGATTGGGGTCAGAATGGGGGGGCTGCAATTGTATGGGGAATATAACAATAAAATTTATAAAAAAAAAGTATAAAACTAACATGATAATAAATACATTTTAATTATTTTTATATCATCCTGTACTCTAAAAATGTCCCAGTTAGGATGGCTAAAATATATGGTCACTCTACTTGTGACTTGGAAATTCTGCTCCAAATGCATAGACATGATCCACATAAAAGAATGTTCACAGCAAATTAGTTTTAATAACCCCAAACTGGAAACAACCAAATAATCAAGAATAACATGGATAAATAGGTGGTGGACTCACCTGTGGCTGCACACCTGCAAGCTTTCAGACAACTTTCCAAGACTCTTCCTTTAGTCTCTAAGACACACTGCCATCACCTTTCCTTGGAAGTTAGAAAAATGCTGTGGTTCATGTTTCTTCTTGACATTTCCCAAATTTCTGTGTAAGAATAGCTAGGACTCAGTAGATGGCGCTGCCACACTGCCTTTTGGGTCAGATTTCAGCATTGTTGTTTTCTGGGACACTAATCAGATAATTGGTAATAAGCCCAGAACAGTGGTTAGGAGGGAAACCCAGATGGCTTGACCTACTTCTAGTTAGGTTACAACTAAGATTCTCAGCCTCATTGTTTTTTCAAATCCTTTAAAAAGTTGTTCACTGAGTAAACAGAGCTACTGTGAAAACATTCATTCCTTGGGCATTTGACCTTTTATGTCTATGATCTGAGAATCTGAAGGTATTTTAACTCAATAATTTCTCTCCAGGTTTTACAATTTAAATGGTAGTTAAATCCTCCCACAAATCCTTTATTTTATAAATATTATACATAAAACTACAAAGTCCAGAGATGTCATATTACTCTGCAAATTGAGTTTTTACTCTCAGAAAACCACCTTTTAATTTGAAAAAAAAAATCACTAGCACTAGAAGAAGATATACTTTATTTGATAAATGAATGAATGTGCGACAAGTTGCTTAGGGGAAGAATCCATTCTTTTCACTCCCAAAACCTTCATTGGAGCTGACTAATAGGTATCATCTTGTTCAGTTTTTTGTTTTGTTTTATTGCTAAGTAGTGTATGGATACAAATTAGAGTAGATATATAACAAGCATATAGGAGCCTACCATTCAACTTAAGAAGCAGAAGATTATGGGTATACTAGAGCACCCTATGTATTATTCCCACTTGCTTTTTTTCATTAAACATTATGTTTTGGAAAAGTATCCAAGCTGATACCTAGTTTATTTATTTTTACATTTGCACATTGAGTGAATTCTCCACACTTTAGCTGAAACCATTTTTCCATTGATGCATATTTATATCGCTTCCAGTTTTCCACTATTATAGACAACACGCATTCTTGATTATGTGTAAGATATTCCTGTAAACCTATGTATTTTATGTAGCTTAAATATTTCATAACAGCAAAACATAAAAAATGATGTCTACAGCCATTGTAACCAATTTAGCTTCAAATTCCTGCATTAAATGTAGTGCTTGTAATCTCTTACAGGAGTCAATGATATAAAAATCATACAAGTCAACAAACGGGGAGTTAAAAAGTCACGTAGAGGGTAATGCAGCTGTAGGGGTGTGCATAGTCCACTTCACTGCAAAATGCCAAATAGCTCTTCAAAGTAGAGTCAACAAATCCTACCCAGCTGTGTCTGGGAACTCCAATTGTTCATCACACTTCCTAACGCTAGCTTCTCAGTTTTTTATTTTTTAATATTTCCTTATTGAAAATTGTATACATAAAAAATATATATATATATTTGAGACTATGGAACGAACATTGAATTTTTTTTAAGTATTTATTTATGCATACAAGAACTGGCATGTAAGTCAGAGCTGCGGGGGATGAGAGGACTCACGAGAGAGAGTGGGGAGCAGAACAGGGAGATCCATTGAAATACAACTGTTGAGGGGAGCAGCAGGAGAGACAGGAGAGGTCTGCTGCGCCATGTAGGTCAGCACCCTTTCTTCCGTGCCCCTGCCTTATGTCCAACTCCTGCTGCAGTGGCTGGAGACAGCTCGATAGCGCTATGTCTTTAACCCCTGCGCCACCAGGGAGGCCCTTATCATTGAATTTTAATAATTATTAATTGATGGCCCATCTTGAATCATATATAATCATTTGCCTACACTCTCCCTAAGATAATTCGAAGCAAGGCTTATCATTCCAGGATATTACTCTCAAAGAGAAGGAGGATTCTTTCAAAAACATCTGCAGTGCTGTGACTGCACTTCAGATGATGATCAACAATCATTCTTTAAAAGCATAAGCTAACTAGTCAAGCTTCAGCTTTTCACATTTGTCCCATGACATTGTTATGGTATGTTTGACCCATGCTCCAAACTAAGATGATAAGTTGTGATTGCTGATATGCCACTTACACCCCTTTTAATTTGTGGGTTCCTTTTTCTCTCCCTTGTTTACTTATTTAAAAACTTCTCTGTTAGAGTTTCCTAATCTGGATTTTGCTGATATTTCTCCCCAGGTGAGCATGCTTCCCTCTCTTCAAATTTTTCTGAAAACTGGTGTCAGACCTTGATTAGAATTATGTTCAAAATGTTGGGTCCCATAGCTTGCAAAGCACTCTGGCACATTCTTGCAGGATCTGTTCCCAGTCCAGGAATGGAGCCTCCCTCCAAGTACTACGATCATGTTTTAAATGATGAGAGGCAACATTCTTAGTTATTTATGGACATGTTCCCTGTGATTTTTTTCTCTTGTCTCTTTACCAAAATTTGAGGACAATCTTGGAGGGTAGTTATCAGATTGAAATATTTTCTGTATCAAAATAATATTTCTCAGCTAAAAATAACTCCCTGTGATATTTGGATCCTGCAGGTCTATTCTCCAATTAGTAACATGAATTTATTTTTCATCCATCCAGAGCGCTTAGGATTAGAGTAGAGAAAACAGAAAACTTCTCTTACTGTTCCATTCATTACTAAAAAATAAACAAGATTTCTTTCCATGTTTCCAGGCTATTTGGTTGAATTTGGAGAAGGCAAAACAAATAGTGTGAAAACTAACCACTACAGAAAATCTCAGCGAAAAGTAAGATGACATTTTCTTTAAAATTCATAGACTTGGTGGATAACACATTGCAGGACAGAAAAATTGGGATCTGTAATATTGTTGAAAATTAATTTCTTATTTTTTTTTTGCTCTTTAAATTCTGGATGGAAAAACTAAACCCAAAACTGGAACAAGGTCCAAAGAGGAGGCTGTGGTTTAATTTGATGCAAAGATCACAAACCTGGAATGGAATCTGGCATTTTTGTGCTGAGTCTAAATAGCTAAGGAATTTCAAATTATCACTGCAACCTAAGTAGAAAAAAGAAAACCTCTATGATGTTTCTAAACCTTGAGTTGTGGTTTGGGGACTCAAGCACATGTGTCACGAATTCCTTTTACAAGGCTGGGGGTGGCCGAGTAGCAGAGGTAGATGTGAAAACCAGCATCCCTCTTGCCTTTACAATGTTATGGAAAGTTTTCCTATATGTAAATATATTTGGGGATAGGAATGATGGGGAGCATTACTTGAGTCATTGCTTGTCATGATCTTCTAAAAACAGATTTTTTTAATCCAAAAATTTGAATTTATTCACCAAAATAAATTCTGAAGACTGAAAGCAATCTTATGAAGATTTTTTTATTTAAATATTTTATTTTATATAATTCTTACATCTTTTTTTCATCTTTGCACAATGGATGCATTTTCATTTTGGTTATATTCCCCATACAATTGGCACCCCCCCTTCTTTTGACTCTAGTCCTTTCTTTCCCCGCCCCTCCCCTCCCCTCACAGCCTCCCGTAGTGTGTCTCTGGTTTATAGTTGCTTGTTGATTTTCATTTTTACTTTGTATTGATTAGTCTTTTTCCTGGTCTCTTATTTGGGTTTTCTAAATTCCTGCTATGAATGAGACCATTGGTATTTTTCTTTTTCTTTCTGACTTATTTCACTGAGCATGATCCCTTCCAGCGCCATCCATGTTGCTGCAAACTGCATGTGTTTATCTTTTTTGATTGCTGAGTAATATTCCATGGTGTATATGTACCACATCTTCTTGATCCAGTCATCTATTTTTGGGCATTTGGGTTGTTTCCATAGCTTAGCTGTTGTAAAGAGTGCTGCTATAAACATAGGGGTGCAGGTGCCCTTTGGAATTACTGTTTCTGTGTCATTTGGGTAAATACCTAGGAGTGGAATTGCTGGATCATATGGAAGCTCTATGTTTAGTAGGTCAAGAAATCTCCACACAGCTCTCCATAGTGATTGGACCAGTTTGTACTCCCACCAGCAGTGCAGGAGAGTTCCTTTTTCTCCACATCCTCGCCAACATTTATTGTTGCTAGTTTTTTTTAATATGTGCCATTCTCACTGGTGTAAGATGGTATCTCATGGTAGTTTTGATTTTCATTTCCCTGATTACAAGTGAGGTTGAACATTTTTTCATATGCTTGTTGGCCATTTGCATTTCTTCTTCAGAGAAGTTTCTTTTAAGCTCTTCTGCCCATTTTTTGACAGGATTATTTTCTTTGTTTTTGTTGAGTTTCATCAGATCTTTGTAGATTTTTGTGATCAGTCCTTTATCGTTAGTGTTGTGTGCAAAAATGTTCTCCCAGTCGGTGGGGTTTCTCTTTGTTTTGGTTATTGTCTCTTTTGCTGTGCAGAAGCTCTTTAATTTGATGTAGTCCCAGCTGTTTATCTTTGCCTTCACTATCACTGCTTTGGGTGATGTGTCTTAAAAACTGAGATTTTTGATTGTCTTTACTGTTCTGGTTTAAATTCAGTTCAGTGAAATATCCTTTAAAAAATGAAAATTAAATAGTGATCAGTAAATAATTAGGAGGTTTCTTGATTAAACTGTTTTTATTTTGAGATGGATAAGAGTAGGTTCGGACACACTAAGAAAGTGTTTTGCAGGATGGGGATGTTTACTAACTTTGTGATTAAATG
The DNA here is from genome assembly GCF_964194135.1 of Talpa europaea. Taxonomy (NCBI): domain Eukaryota; kingdom Metazoa; phylum Chordata; class Mammalia; order Eulipotyphla; family Talpidae; genus Talpa; species Talpa europaea. Next base: position 27,834,526 of record NC_140082.1, on the reverse strand, counting down.
ATGGGCTTTTTAAAGCAGTAAAGCTAAACAATTGAGTTTTTTTTTTGGATAGTGTTATAAACCACCCTGGAGCATCATAGTGGAAATATGCATTACACACGGTTGAAAGATGTGGGGAGATCAGGAGACCAAGGGAACCCTTAGAGAATAGAAGCATTTCCACCAGGCAAAGGGGAAAATGCTAATTGGCTGATACTTAGCACATTAGAACTGGGAGGGAGCCTGGGATCATTTCATGGACAGGAAAACTGGGGTGTAGAGGGTATAACTGGCTAGTCCAACACCTCATACATTGTTAGAGGTGGAGAAGGAAGTAAAAGCAATAATTCCTGCAGAGAAGAGGCTTTGAGATCAATCTCACCAATAACAAAGGCTCTTAAGGCAGGTACTGCCTAGAATAGCAGCCCCTTGTTGCTGGTATAAGCTTAGTTCTTAGCAAGCATTGACCTTTCTTTCAGTTTAAAAATTAGATGACTTGGATGAGTAGGTCACTTCAAGAAAAGCGAAATGAGCTCCCAAGCTCAGCTTTATCGTCCATACAACACAGTATACCAGCCCTTTCCAGAGATTTATGCTTTGAATACAAGAGAAGGAAGCAAAAATTGATCATTTCCAAGCCCAGGGATTTTCAAGAGCATGAGGATCACTTTAAAATAACTAAATGTACAGCTTTATAAGAGATAAAACAACAAATTAACTTCTGTGTCTTAAGAGCTGTGACATTTGGGGGAAAAAAAAGAAATCCTGACTCTGAGATACTTTTCACTACATCCTGATGGCAACGGAGCATTAAGGACAGCATGTGGAGCCGTTTGTTATGACTGGACAACGGTGGTGCTCTATGAAAGCTACACTCTGCTCCCGGCCACAGACCAGGACACAGACGACAGCTACAACACTGCATTAAATTAACATTTTCCCATGATTTCTCAATTACACACTTGATGATTAGCAGCACCATGAGAAGGACCATCTTTTAGAATGACTGTAAACAATACGCAAATTCACATACATGTTACAGTAGGAATTCTTCTGTTTTGGGGGTCAGCCATCAGAGGGTAACAGGCACTTTCTCTTTCTCCCTGTAGCGTGAACATCATCTACTATGTTACCGAGGTGACTTCCTCTGTCAGATGATTGGTCCTTTCTCCCAGTTCCCACTGCCCTGCCTTACCTCCCTGCCTTCATCTGCTGGGGTCTGGGCTGTGTCAGAGCATCCTTTCCAGTTTCTGGTCTTCCATGGTGCTGCCAGAGAGCTATTTATGATTGCATAGCTTTGCTGTTTAAAATCCTTCAAGGTCATAATCCCTTCTGGGATTCCATGGCATTTTGAACATACCTCTATTTAGTAATTTATCACATAGAACAGCAATGATTTGTGTATGTGCCTACCTTCCACACTAGTACATGAACTTCTCAAGGATGGGGATCTTACCTCACCTAAAATTTTTTTGGCAGCTTTGACTCAGCCTGACACATAGCATGTTGTGGCTGATTAAATGAGTAGTCAGTACTAGAGAAGGAACTTTGATCATCCCTGTTCTATTTTGACACACGAGAGTAAGTTCATTGGCTCTCTTTACCATGCCTCTGAGTCACAGAGCATAAGGCCAGAGAACCCATCACTTATATCATTTGAAAAGGGACCTGGACTTAACCATGGCTTTAAACATTTGTCTACATATTTTAAAAGCTGAACATTTTAACAGGAATTAATTCACAACTGAGAGCAAGAAGGAGATCCAGGCTAGAGACTGAGGAATATGAGAGGGGGTGTGTATAGAACAGAAGGGTGCTAAGGTGTCCCAAGGAAGGTTTCCAATGAAACTCTTGGATCTCACAACCGGGCAGTGCTGGGCTCATTTTGCATGAGTAGCACCTCCTCACTGACCATTTTTGACACTGTTTTTCTAAACCTTGAGCTAAACGATTAAGATACATGCTCAATTAAAATGGTTGTAGTTCTTTTTTTTTTTTAAGATTTATTTATTTCTACAAGAGCTGGGGTACAGGCTAGAGGCGCTGGAGGGTGAGAGGATTCATCAGAGACAGAGCAGGGAGCAGAACAGGCAGACAGACCGAAAACACTGTTGAGGGGAACAGCGGGCAAGGCAGGAGAGGTCTGCTGTGCCAGGTAGGTATCTCCCTGGCTGGCTGGGAATGGAACCCTGTGCTGCAGAGGCTGCGAACAGCTTCATAGCGCTGTGCTCAACGAGCTGCGCCACCAGGGAGGCGCCTGTAGTTCTTTTTTTAAAACCTCACAACATATGCACGTGATAAAAAGCAATTCAAGGATAAAATTTAAGTGAAAACTTGTTTTGCCTGTTTCATTTTCCTTAGTTTTTCTTTATCCTTGTTTAAAATACCCTCTTCCTTCCAAAGCTTGAAATAATTTTATTTTCAAAAAACAGGTCTATGATCATCATAGTTTAAAAAACTTTGCCGAGTAAAGCTTTAAAAAGGTCATATCTAGGGCCTCCCTGGTGGCGCAAGGGGTTAAGACACAGCCTATGAGGCAATCCACAGCCACTGTAGCACGAGTTTGATCCCTGGCCAGGGAGCTACCCACATGGTGCAGCAGACCTCTCCTGACTTACCCACTGATGCCCTCAGCAGTGTACTTCAGTCAATCTGCCTGTTCTGTTCTCCACTCTGTCTCTGGTGAATCCTCTCACCCCCCCACACCTCTGGCCTTTACCCCAGTCCTTGTATGCATAGATAAATAAGTATTAAAAAAATAAAATAAGAGGGCCTCCCCAGTGGTGCAGCTGTTGAGCACAGCCTCTGCAGCGCTGGTTCAATCCCCAGCCGCTGGCGAGGGTCCCACATGGTGCGACAGACCTCTCCTGCCACGTCTGCTGCTCCCCTCAGCAGTGTATTTTGTCAGTCTACCTGTTCTGTTCCCCGCTCTGGCTGTGGTGAATTCTCTCACCCTTCCGCGCTTCTGACTGTACCCAGTGTTTGTATAAATAAATAAATAAATCTTTAAAATAAATAAAATAAGAAGGTCATATCTGAAATGTGGTTCAGCGGCCTTTAATATTTATAAATATCATTCTCAACTGTGAGTGCACAAACCTCACCAATTTATCACCAAAGCCAGCAGTGAACAGGTGGTATAGAGTATGTGCCAGAAATTTGTGTGAATCAGATTGATCAGGTGAATCGGATGTCTAATATTTACACCCACTGGTTGCAAAACCAAACATAGATGGGAACCTGCAGAAAGTTTTGTCTGAGTTGGCAGCCTTTTCCATCTCATATCTTGCTGGTAAATGAGGTTCAGGGTGAAAAAATATCTGGGATTGAACTAGGTGATTCTGCTTTGTCTTGTTATGGAAACTGTGGCTATACTACTATGAGCTTAGTAGAAAAGGTGAAAGCTATTGCTATACCTAAATAAGTCCTAGGTATATAAGGTCTTGGGGCAAAATTATTTTCATAAAATGTTGATCTTTCAAAGATGTAATATGAGAGAGAAGACGTTTATATTTTATATTTGTATTATTGTTTTGGATTTTATATTGGAAATGAATGAATGTGATTACTTAATACTCTATTTTGAAGATATAAATTTTTAAAGGGTGTTGACAATTTAAATGCTTCTTAATGGGGTCTCTATTGCATTATTTAAAAAAGCTGCAGAAATGAAAACAAAATTCCAGAGAGGAGACATGGCTCTGTAATCCAATTTTACAGAAATGTGTGATAAAATGAATGCCAAAGAATTTTTTGAGACACAAGGAGAACCCAATGCATATGGGGATTTTTATGGCATTTTGAATCTTCCAGGCTGTTGAGCTGAATAGTTGCCATCCAAGATGAAAGTGCTTAGTACTCTGCTTTGTGCACTTAGGTGCTTAGTAAATATTGTTGGCTATGAGAAGTTTATTGTAGAGAAAAAGAGAATTTTGTGCAGAAGAAAACTAAAATTGTAAAGCAACACATATGAATGTCTTAAATAACTCAAGAACCTTTTTTTGGAAATAGAGGTAATTGAATAAAACATTTATTTCTGGAACATAGTAAGAATTTGAAATGGCGATCTGAGCAAGCAATTCCATTAATTCTGGCTTAAAATATTTGAGAAGGAAAAAAATTTATCTTAACATTTCATTTACATAAAATGTTCAGGGATTCATATAAACTTGATGCAAGCATATTTCATAGATGATTATTCAGACTTGGTAGCAAATTTTTATTAACTAATTTATGAATGCTCCTATGTTGCCTATTTTTGAAGAAACAACTCCATGTCAGATTCTTCCATTGGAAGTCATCTCTCTTAGGAAGCATCTCTTCTGTTCTGATATTTACACAAAGCTAATGCCTCACTGTTTTTTTCCACATTAAGTGAGTAAAATTTGTTGTAGGGGAGTCACGAATGAGACAAACGACAGTCTGAAAGGATACCTCCCTATTTTAGAACTTTGCACTGGGTTTCCTTTCATGGCCAAAGTCCAGCTGGCCAACCTCTCTTTACCCCACTTTGCCTCCTGTGATTCTGTTTGGGATGAAGAACTCAGAGGACAGTTGACAGAGTTAGATTAGAAGTTGGCAGCAGGGTGAGGCAGGAGTGTTTCCTTCCCTTGCTAAGGGAATTTGCCTGTCACCACAGGAAATGGACCCTCGCTGCAGGCAGATCCCACACAGGTTTGTTTTAGTTCTCATCAAAGTCAGAAGAATTCTTTCCCCTTGGGTTTTACACTTAATTGTGTCCTCTCCAAATCTCCCCACTTGGCATTAGAAAACTCTCATGAGCTGGCTAGAACTCCAGATGAAAGAGTTCACGCCCTCCATGGTGCAGGGGGATGGCAGAGCTCAGTCCTGTGAGGGAGGGAAGTCTGTGCAGTGTTTGGAGTCAATTCCACCACAGCATGCAGATTTCACAGAAGTTGTCCTGCCAAAATAGACCTGCTCTCCTTGCCACACGCAAAGAAGTGCATCTGAAGAAGCCAGCACAGACTCAGAGAAACAATTGAGGAGGAACATTAAATAGGAGAAATTTCAAATAAGTTTTTATTTTCACAAAAGAACTTGTAGACATGAAAGTGGGAGAAAAAAGAGGAGAGAAGTAAGAAGACTTGTGCTTTTGGGGCTACAGTCATCTTAGTAGAGGTCAGGCTGGGAAGTCGGTTAACAATTGTAGTTGCCTTTTTGTTACTTAATTAAAAAATATTTCTTAGCTGACCCCTTTTGTTGCCAGACAATATTCTAGGAACTAGGACTAGAGGAGAAATTTATATTTATATACATATATCTATTATATGTGGAAAGTATAAACATCTACTTTTAGATATAAATTATTTGTATGTAATTTATATATATTGATAATATATTTATCAGTATATAACCTTTACATATATAAAACATGTTCCAGGGTATGTGTGTATTTTCCAGGAAAGGAAACGAGCAATCACCAATAACCAAATAAATGGATCTTATAATTTCAGTTGGTGATAGGGGCTGAAATAAAATGAAGCAGGGTCAGGAATAAAACAAGCAGGGGTGTGTGTGTATGTGTGTGTGTGTTGGGTGGGTGTGTATTTTAATTAAGTGGGGAAGCAGGGAAAACTTCTAGGAGGTGGTAACATTTGAGCAGAGAATCTGATATGAGGAGGTGAACATCCATGTGAATGATTTATCAGTAAAACTGGGGGTTGCTTTCCTTTTCTTCCCACTCAGGATGATACTTTCCCAGAATGTAAGAATGTCTGGATCACAGAAAGACCAGATTGTGGAGAGTGTTGTCTTCTCTTGCAGCCAAGTGAGGGACCAATGTCAGAACGGTGGTTAGGACTGTGACGGGGTGGCAGAGACTCTATTTCTGTGGAGCCACTGTTGAGGCTATGTGCAGACCTGGGGTATCAGGGCATAGTTGCTTCTGGAAGGATAGAACTTGAATCCTAGCACTGCCATTCATTAGCTGAGTGATCTGGCTGACTTTCGTAACCTCTCTGCATTTGTTTCCTTACCTGGAGAATTGGGTTAATAATGGTTGGTCTGTCACTGTTAGATTAACTGAGCTAGGATATGTGTAAGGTCGTTGGGGCAGTGCCTGGCTAATAATAAATTCTGTGTAAGTCTTGACTATTCCTCATCCCCATGCAGCCTGCATGGAGTCAGAGTAAGAACTTTAGGGCCTCAGAACTCTCCCCACTTCCCTAAACCTACTCAAAAAGGTTGATTTAAGACCACCTACACTAGAGTCATTATTCTTCTCGGTGAAGCCAATATTTTCAGGGCCCACCATGGCCCCTGCAGCTTTCTTCATTGAACCAAAACACAAAAGGGCTGATTGTTTTCACCTTCCGGACCATATGGTATCCTAAGGGCAGACACCATGGGTATTTCCTGCAGCTTTTTCCATGGATACTTTCCTCTTAGAATTTCTTCCATAGGGATGGATACAACTTTCTGGGCTCTTTCTACCTAGAGATGAGGGGAAAATACGTGAATTTAATTTTCTTGAGAAATCTTGCTACACCAAGCAGCTGAGTCTTTAAGTCCAAATACAGAGCATCGTATTTGACACTGTTACAGAGGCATCTCCATGAAAAGGGGAGGGGCATTACAGAGCACGGAACGGGAACCATTTTCCTCCCCCACCTACATGCAGCCACCTTGAACTATATTAGTTCTAGTATGTTATCAACTGGACTTCGTAAGAGGAGGACAATTGGGAAAGCAAAGTAGATATATATAAAGGGAGGTGGAATGAAGGAGGAAACTGGGAGTAACTTGGAGGAGACACGTAGAGGAGAGATATGTAGAGACATTTGGAAGAGATACTTGGAAGAAATACATGGGGAGTCTACTCTTGGACTTTGGCAGAGAAAATGGTAGTCCATTATCATGACTTCATATTGGATAATATGGTATATTTTGAATTTTGAGTCTTTCCTTCTGTTCTAGCCCTTTCTCTGTCCCTGTTGAACCCCTGCCTTGTGTCCCTGCTTAAACCAGCCAGTAGTTGCCTTAGACTTGTGGCAAGCTTTTGGGTTTCAGCAGTCCCACTTTGAGCTGATCCTGTTTGCTGAGGCATTTGCCCACAAGGAAGGGGTAATTTGGGGAGTTTTTATTGGGAAACTACTATTTGAAATCCTTTCTACTCTCTCTGAGTGCCAATTCTATTAAAAATATTTCTCACATTGGGCCTCCCCGGTGGCGCAGCGGTTGAGCACTGGGTTGCGAAGCTACCTGCAGCCTCTGCAGCGCCAGTTCGATCCCCGGCTGCCCCCCGGACACTAGAGGAGGGTCCCACATGGCGCGCAGACCTCTCCTGCTGCCCGCTGCTCCCCTCAGCAGTGTATTTTGGTCCTTCTGCCTGCTCTGCTCTCTGCCCTGGCTCTGGTGAATTCTCTCACCCTCTGGCGCTTCTGACTGTACCCAGTGCTTGTATAAATAAATAAATCTTAAAAAAATATATTTCACACTAAGAAACTGCATCCTTTGCCTTTTTGTGTGTGGCTAGCCAAATCCCTATCAGAGCATGTACATCCTGACAGTTTTGGGTGCTTGGATGCTCCTCAGTCATATGCTTACAATAGTATGTAGGGAAATATAAAAGAAAAGAGACCATAGTGATTGTTCAAATATGTCATCTGGTCATATGACCCTTCTGCTGAAGACATTTGCTTAACCTCATGAGCCACCAGGGAGGCCCCTGCTGAAGACATTTTAATAGTAAAAGTTGTCATTTCCTGCTGGATGAAGAGCAAACTCTGGCTTGAGAACTTTTTTGCTTTGTTCCTTCTTCTCTTTATAGCTTCTGTGCTCCACACTCCTCTGTTGCCCCTGGTCATTCCAGTTGCAGGGAACTTCTTTCATTTTCTGCAGCCAGTCAAGCTCTTTTTGACCTCTGCTTATCCTGCGTGCTTTTTCTCAACCTAGAGCACCGCTCCTGCCCCTCAGTCCCAACCAAACTAACTTTTCATTCCTTCTTCAGGAAGGCCCTCCTGGTTTTTCCAAGTCTGGCCTTAGGACCCTTTTTAGGTGCTGCCTTAGCAGGGATCAGTCTCTACCTCTAAGCATGGGAGATGTTCACTCAAGGACATCTGGGTACCTTACTCAGTGTTCCTCATCCCCATGCAGCCTGCATGGAGTCAGAGTAAGAACTTAATGACTGCAAGCTTGTTTTTTTGCTTCCTACAAACTTGCAATCTATTTGCTGGGAGGCCTGAAGGTTATGCAGAACACATACACACAACTGTAAGGCTGAGTGTTCAGTGAATGGATTTCTAGGGAGCTTTTGCCCTGATTTAGCTAAAGCATAGAGGGCAAGACAGAGAGTGATGAGAGATGAGGCTGGAGAAGGAAGCAGGGGTCCAATCATGAAAGCCTTTGTAAGCGAGATGAAAGAGTTTGGATATCATCAGAGGACAATAAGGAGGCAAGCAAGAGTTTTAAGTGAGGGAAATTGGCCATCTTTAAAGCTAACCATGACAAAACAATTACACACATCTTAGCTGCAGAGTCTAACACTAATGGGCTTCTTTTTCCCACAAAGTATTGGGAAGCCTCAAAGTTTTTAGACTCACCCAGACTTGTCATATCCCAGCTCTGCTCCTTAATAGTTGTGTGACCTTATGCAAGTTAGCTAAGTTCTCCAAACATTAATATCAGCATGTGAATAACAGGAGTAACACAGGAGAAAAACAGAAGTAACAAATTATAAGACTTTGTGAGAATGAAAGGAGAAATATAGGTATGGTACTTGTGACAGGAAAAGAATATAAAAGTGAATTATAAAGACAGTAGTAGCAGCAATAGTAGTAATAACAGCAGCAACAGCAACAATGATAGTGCAGGTACTCTTTTAGCACAATAGCTGAAAGGAGCTGCCCACAGAATTGTGACTCTGGGGGTTGTGAAAAGGCTTCTTATTGGGCAGATGCCATTTCCTGAGGGCAGATCACTGGGAAGTCTCCTTTCCCGGGTCCTCCTTTACTGACTCAGATTGACACCTCTCCAGCAGGGAGCTGATAGAGCTGAAAGAGCCACTTGACTAGAAGAGGAAGTGGTTGGAACAGAAAAGGCCAGGGGAAAAGGCCAGGGGAGTGGGGGCAGGGCGAGGAGAAACTTGAATTGCAGGGAGAAAGAGGTTTCTCTCTGACAGGCAGGATAGACCTTCTGCTCCCGTCACATTGCATTCACATGTGGGAGCATGCATGTCTGTTTGCATACATGTGCACACATGTACACACTTTCGCTCCCACATACCAGTGACAAAGCTGGGGGAGAGGAAGCTTGCAGGAAAGGATAAAAAGGTATTATGAGACCTCCCACCTCCCCTGGGGATTATGTAATAGAATAAAATGCACTTTAAATTGGAATTTAAGGATGATTTTATGCATTTTCCATACCCCATTTGAGTGTGAACATTTAGGTTGGTGTCACACCTTTTCCTTCTTCCTCTTCTCAGCACTACAGGGGTGTAATGCCAAGATATGTTATTATTACCTCTGCTGTAATTATTTCAACGTGAATGCATGGAGTCCTCATTGAAGTCTCTGGGAGATCAGGATTTCCTTGGGTGATCAAAGTGTTGATAGGAGGTGTGAAAAATGGAGGTCAATGTGGGGTCAATCCTCCCTAGAAATGTGTTTTTATATTTGAAATCAACCCATCTAAATAATTATTGGAAAAAGCAGTCATTTTGGTATATTAGGTTACATACCCCCCAAGACTCTTCTGTCTCCCTCTCCCAACCTTTTGTCCCCCTTATGTCATTAGTAGCTCTACCTCTGCTATTTAGATTTGAATCCTTTTTAAAAGGCGATTGGCACAGAGAAAGATCATTGAAAATATTTCTGCTTTGCCCCCCATTGAAAGAAGAGAACAAATTGCCTTAGCCTTTTGTCCATTTCAGTTTGATGTTGATTGTGCAGAATTCTGTCTTGATAGTGTTCTGAATTTGCTGCATAGATGACGAGTAAATGTGGAGTCACTCACAGACACTACAGCAGCAATAGGGTCTGCACTCAGCGTTCAGCAACAACTCTCCCTTCTTGCCAAAAGGGCCAACAATTTCCAAACTCCTGAAATGAGCTGTGGATCGGGCAGCAAATTGGACAGTGACCAGGGCAAGGTGTAGCCTTGTTATATCCAGATGCATGAGAGTTTTTCCCGGGTGTCTGTGGTTTCGGTGTAGTTTGGGGTTAATGATATCACAGTTTCAAAGGAATTTTAGAAAAACATAAATATGTTAAAATGTTCAGAAAGAGTGCTATCAGGACTCAGGAGAAAATTCCTCTTGATTCGTCTCTGGCTGGAAGAGTAATCAAAACAGCAGCAAAAGGGTTAACAAAGGAAAGATCAATTTAATAGTGTACATATGGAGGATTTACATGGTTTTTTTGTTGTTGTTGTTGTTGTTTTTTTCTTTTCTTTTCCTTCTTTCTTTTTTTTTTTTTTTTGTGGGACTCTCGCCAGGCCGGGGAACGAACCGGCGCCACAAAGGTTGCGGGCAGCCTCGCAGCCCAGCGCTCAACTGCTGCGCCACCAGGGGAGGCCCGGATTTACATATTTTTTAATTTCTGATGAAAAATGAAGAGGACAAGGGACTATTAGTCCTGTGTTTATGGACCTGGGATGTCAGAGAGAGAGTGGGGGAGATGTGACATGATAGACAAGAAGGGGTGACCTCATGTTTACTCTGAGAGTAAAGATTAGATTGTCAGATACAGATTAACCTACTCCTGGGTGATACCCAAGTAGAGCAGTAATGGGACAAAACTTGAGAGGATGATCTTTTCTTTGATTAGGAAAGAGAAAAGAGAGAAGGACTAAGCAAAGGACAAATCTCCTCAACCTCTAAAGATTTCACTGCATTTAATTTAAAATAATCTGCATTCTTTAGGTAATGGTACTAGGTTTTCTGAATCTCACAGTTTCTCAAATGACCTTCAGTTCTTCATATAAGGTGACATTTTTTGAAAGACGTCTACTCTGGGCATATCGAGAAAAAAACCTATGGGACTAACATTATAGTGCTAAACTCCATGTGAGTCTGATATAGTATTTTATTCCTATGACTCAAATTGATTTACTTTTCAATATAAGTTTTGACTGTATTTCAACATGTAGAAATATTTGACTTTGGATTTTTTCTGACAGTGAGGAATAGTTGGTAGCAGTGAGAAAGAGACTATAAATGACTTAATAATATAGCTGTTAGCATTTTTTTCCTAAACAAATATATTCACAAGTTAGCATTGTATCTTTATTCTTATGCTGCTTCTATTGATGAGAACACCTTTAGAATTCTCATTTGAAAAGATCCCTCAAAGACTATGCTAACCAAATGTACTTTATGGGTCAAATACTAGCCTTTTATAGGTACCCTTTGGATCAGTCATTCAGAAACAAGACTATTGAGTAAAATGAGTCAGAAATAGAGAATTTTATTTGATTTTTTTTTTTTTAAAGATTTGTCCATTCATGCATACAAGAGATGGGGCACAGGCCAGAGGCGTGGGGGGTGAAAGGACTCACCAGAGGCAAAGCGGGGAACAGAACAGGCAGATTGAGTGAAATACACTGCTGAGAGGAGCAGCAGGCGAGTCAGGAGAGGTCTGCTGTGCCATGTGGGTTGCTCCCAGAATTGAACTTGCGCTGCAGAGGCTACCAATTGCCTCATAGGTTGCGTCCCAACCCCTTGCTTCACCAGGGAGGGTCCTTTTTATTTGATTTTTTAAATAAAATATAGATACAAAGTATTGAGATTAATTCTCTTACATGCGAGTGGCTCAGAGCTCCAAAAATGTTTTGATTAATAAACATTGGAATAATTGTATGATTTTTTGATAATTATCTTAAAGGAATCATTGGGACACAATGGACCTATAGATGCTTACTTTAAAAAAAGTAACAAAATACAGAAAATGTGTTTAATGACTGTGTAACACCATCTGTTCTGGCTAGAATTCTTCCAGTAACCAAACTGCATATCTAGTTGTGCTCCCATTGGTTACTAAATAACCAGTGAAATTGGTTGTTTACTTCTTATGTCTTTACTTCTCTGTTTAGACTTAACATAAAATTCCAGCCTTCCTCAGTGGAACTTCTGTGGGTCCTGAAGAGTTACTGGTCTTCCTGTTTAATTCTCCTGGGTTCTGAGAACCATGTGAGATTTAAAACTTGGTGACAAAGATACGTGACAGATACCTAAAGAGGCGACAGAAGCTCAGTTTCCAAAGGGCAGTCTGCAAGATTTTTGTTATTCTCTGTCCAAGTGTGTGACCATAGTGATATACCCATGTTAATATCCAAGACCAACAAATGACAGCAAAGGGAATTGTCTCGATAAGAATGAAATTCTTTCCCTGGAGCCATCTGCAAGCTGAAGTCTGTTGGTAAGCACTCCATAAATTATAACATTAACAGCCCATCCTCTAGTTTTAGAGGGAAGCCAGCATACCCCAAATGCACAGATAGCAGTCTCAGGTTCTCATGTGGGGAGAAAAGGTTATAAACAACTTTTCTTTTTCCTCCTGCTAGCTGCTGTGCAAAGGAAACTGACAAAACAGAGATGAGGGTCACCAAAATCGTTTCCAGTTTCTGCAAATCACTTTCCCTAAGAGTGAAAACAAACTGTGTAAACCCTTTCCAAGGCACATTGCAGTGTCATGTTTAGACCATTAATCACTGTTTCGAGCACCAGAGGATCCCTTGGTTGATGGTCCAACTTCCTGAGCAAGACTTCTCCCTATCGGCAGGATTTATGCCTTGTTGTTCTCTTGGTTAAAGAGTTCCTCAGATTTCATAAGGGTTTTCTCTTCCCACAGGATGAGGAGGAAAAGGACAACTCCCAATCTGGGTTGCGTTTCATTTTTTCCTTCTCCCTCTTTAGTCTTCACCACGATTGATGGGCCTCTAGATTTATTGGTTCAATGAAGGCTCTATCCACATGACACTAACTGGTGAGTTTGGTCTGGTCTCAAAAGTAGTGAGTTCAGAGAGAAAATAATTGATCCAATTACTGATCAATGGGATAGAAACTGTCAGAGCAGCTCCTGAAGTGTGAGTAAAGGTCCAAGGGGACGAGTTACTATAGTGTGATGGACAGGAAGTTTGGAAAAGTTTCTAAATATCTTCTTGATGCACTGATACCTTCTTTATCATGTACCATTTTGACATAGAAATTCTGGTTTTGTATCTATCAAATTAATGTTCTTGTATTCCTGACTAGCCTGATATCCTGTTAACCAGCTGTGAGATGTTTTAAAACTGCGGTCATAAGAACCCCTTTGAATGAATGCCTGGTGAACCAAGTTACTCAGGTCTGATGTCCTAGACTATCCAACTTTAAGGAATCATTCAGATTATTTGGTTGGAAAAGTAATTGATTGAAGCCAATACAACTTCCATCGCAGACACTGCAGGTTGCTGATGAATTTATCATTTATTTCACTAGCCTTTCTCATGAACAGAACCCCAGCATGTGCATGTATTTGGTGGACCTTCCCATGTCTCAGGAGTGAATATTGACATGGAACGTTGAATTTCTTTGCCCACTCAGGCTTAGGTTTGGTTTGGAATTGTGAGATAATTTTAGTCAATGAGTCATGAGAAAATTCTTCTTTCCTAATAAAAATTGGTATGAGAGGAATAACTGTCCTTTTCTGGTTCTGGATGAGCATCCAGAACTTTGAGAATCTGTGGAGCTATCTTGCCACCTTCAATGAGGGAGCGAGGGTTGGGTGGAAGATCCAAGAAGCTAAAGAGAAGAGCAGAAAGTTAAAAGAAACTCATACTGTTACAGATGCTGACCCAAAAGGGTGGGTCCTTTGCCAGCTACAGAAAGAATTCACCAGAATGGTAGGTATAGTTGAACCAGGTAAAATTTTATCAGAGACTCACGTGTAGGGAAATAGTGATGGAAAGGAGAATTTAGCCAGATTCTAAGAAAGGAATTAGGGGTAGATAGTTAAAGGATCCGTGAGGCAAGGAGGAGGAGAGTAGCTTCACAACTTGTTCTGGGTTGGGATTTTTTGCCTGGCATGACACTTTGGTGTGTTTGGTGGGCCAAATGGAAAACATGTTGGGATAAGACCCCTAAGTCTGTCATTTTATCTATCTATTAAACTCAGACTATTTCAGCCCTTAATTCCCTTGTTCAAATAGGACATGGGGCAACGCTTACCCTAGGGGCTCACAATTTCTTTTACCTAAGCTGTCTGTCTCATTATGATTAAAGATAATCACTGGGGCCTCCCTGGTGGCGCAGACGGTTGAGTGCAGTACTATGAAGCGGTCCGCTGCCTCTGCAGTGCCAGTTTGATCCCTACTGGCCTCAGAGCAACCCACATGGCAAGCAGACCTCTCCTGTCTCGCCCCTGCTCCCCTCAGCGTGTATTTCGTCAGCCTCCCTGTTCTGTTCCCCGCTCTGTCTCTGGTGAACCCTCTCACCCTCCTGTGCATCTGGCCTGTACCCCGACTCTTGTATAAATTTAAAAAATAAATAAATAAAGATAATCACTGAAGTGCCGGATTACCCTGGAGCCACTTTATCTTTGGATTTTTTATTATATGGGATAATAAATACCTTATTATTTAAAGTACTGGTAGTTGATTTTTCTATAACTTGTAGCCGAAAAGCATTGTAACAGATAGAAGCATAAAATCAGTATAATATTGCTTTGAAAACTTGAGCAAATCAATCTTGATTTGAAGCCCTATCAAAGAGATAAATCCTTAAGTTCTGGATTAAATATCAGGATTCCTGGGAAAGACTCTTTCATAATGGAAATCAAATTCAGAGCTTCAAAGTGAGGGCAAAAGTGATGTTGTTGCTTCCTGTCAAGACTGAAATATCTACATTATGCTAAGCAAAAAGAGGCCATAAACAAAAAATTGTATGAGTCCGTGTATATGCAACCCCCAGAATAGGTAAGCCGACACAGACAGAAAACAGTTTAGTGTTTGCCAGGGATCCAGGTAGGGTGGGGATGGAGACTAACTATTAATGAGAACGGGGCCTAGTGGGTGATAAAATATTCTAGAACTAGATAGTGGTGATGGTTGTACAAAATTGTGACTGTACTAAATGTCACTGAATTGTGTACTTAAAATGGATACATGCAAATTTTACATTATATGTATTTTATTGCACCAAATTTTGTTTTTTAAAGAAACACAAGATATACCACACAGTGGAGAAAAGAGAGCCTTTTTAATAAATGGTGCTGGGAAACATGGATAGCCACATGCAAGAAAATAAAGCAAGACCTATATTTAACACCATACATAAAAATTCACTCAAAATAGTTTAAAGATTTGGACATAAGAACTAAAACTGTAAAGTGCTTGAAAGAAAATACAGGGGACACACACCAAAACATCTACCACAAAGATGTATTGGGAATACAACCCCCCTAGCAGCAAGGAAAACAATAGCAAAAATAAAAAGTAGGATTATGTCAAATTTAAAAGCTTTTGTACCTCAAAAGGAATCATCACAGAAACAAAAAGGCAGCCTACAGAATGGGAAAAGATATTTGCATGCCATACATCAGACAAGGGGTAATCTCCAAAATTTACAAAACACTTAAACAATCCAACAACAAAGAAACCAATGACCCAATTGAAAAATAGGCAAAGGACTTCAAAAGACATTTCTCTAAAGAAGACATTCAGATGGCTAATAGACATGTGAAAAAATGTTCAAAATCAATTATTAAAAGACAAATGCATATCAAAACCACACTGAGATACCACCTCATCCCTGTGAAAATGACTCATATAAAAAAGAACAGCATTAACAAATGTTGGTGTGCTTGTGGAAAAGAGAATTCTATTTTTTTTAATTTAAATTTTATTTTTATATTCCCCATAGAATTACAACCCCCTTATTTTTACCCCAATTCCTCCTTTCCCCGCCCACCCACCCCCATAGAGTGTCTCTTGTTCATAGTTATTTGTTGATTTTATATTTTCTTTCTTATGGTTATTCTTTTTCCTGGTCCCTTATTTAAGTTTTCTAGATTCCTGCTACGAGTGCTATGGTTGTACAAAATTGTGACTGTACTAAATGTCACTGAATTGTGTACTTAAAATGGATACATGCAAGTTTTACATTATATGTATTTTATTGCACCAAATTTTGTTTTTTAAAGAAACACAAGATATACCACACAGTGGAGAAAAGAGAGCCCCCCCACCCCCATAGAGTGTCTCTTGTTCATAGTTATTTGTTGATTTTATATTTTCTTTCTTATAGTTATTCTTTTTCCTGGTCCCTTATTTAAGTTTTCTAGATTCCTGCTATGAGTGAGACCATCTGGAATTTTTCTTTTTCTTTATGGCTTATTTCGCTGAGCATGATCCCTTCCAGCGCCATCCATGCTGCTGCAAATTGCATGTGTTTATCTTTTTTGAATGCTGAGTAATATTCCATGGTATATATGTACCACATCTTGAT
The DNA here is from genome assembly GCF_964194135.1 of Talpa europaea. Classification (NCBI taxonomy): domain Eukaryota; kingdom Metazoa; phylum Chordata; class Mammalia; order Eulipotyphla; family Talpidae; genus Talpa; species Talpa europaea. The sequence goes on along the minus strand of NC_140082.1, from coordinate 27,818,103 downwards.
CCAGTCATCTATTTTTGGGCATTTGGCTTGTTTCCAAAGCTTAGCTACTGTAAATAGTGCTGCTATAAGCATAGGGGTGCAGGTGCTCTTTGGAATTGATGTTTCTGTGTCCTTTGGGTAAATACCTAGGAGTGGAATTGCTGGATCATATGGAAGCTCTATGTTTAGTAGGTCCAGAAATCTCCACACAGCTCTCCACAGTGGTTGGACCAGTTTGCACTCCCACCAACAGTGCAGAAGAGTTCCTTTTTTTCCACACCCTCGCCAACATTTGTTGTTGCTAGTTTTTTTAATATGCGCCATTCTCACTGGTGTGAGATGGTATCTCATGGTAGTTTTGATTTGCATTTCCCTGATTACAGGTGATGTTGAACATTTTTTTATATGCCTGTTGGCCATTTGCATTTCCTCTTCAGGGAAATTTCTTTTTAGCTCTTCTGCCCATTTTTTGACTGGATTATTTTCTTTTTTTTGTTGAGTCTCATCAGCTCTTTGCAGATTTTTGTGATCAGTCCTTTATCATTAGTGATGTGTGCAAAAATGTTCTCTCAGTTGGTGGGGTTTCTCTTTGTTTTTGTTATCATCTCTTTTGCTGTGCAGAAGCTCTTTAATTTGATGTAGTCCCAGCTGTTTATCTTTGCCTTCACTATCACTGCTTTGGGTGATGTGTCTGTAAAGATGTCTTTGATGTGCATATCATGTAGTGTTTCGCCTATATTTCCTTCCATGTATTTTATGGTTTCAGGTCTTATGTCTAGTTCTTTAATCCATTTTGAGTTGGTTTTTGTGCATGGTGTTAGGTAGTAGTCAAGCTTCATTCTTTTGCATGTAGCGACCCAGTTTTCCCAGCACCATTTACTGAACAAACTTTCTTTGCTCCAATGCATAGTCTTTGCTCCTTTGTCAAAGATTAGTTGACCATAAATCTATGGGTTTATTTCTGGATTTTCTATTTGATTCCATTGGTCTGTGTGTCTGTTCTTGTTCCAATACCATGCAGTTTTGATGATTATGGCTTTGTAGTAAAGTTTGAAGTCTGGGAGTGTGATGCCTCCATTCCCTTCTTTTTTTTTCAGGAAAGCATTGGCTATTCGGGGTTTTTTGTGGTTCCATATGAACTTCATCAATAATTGTTCTATTTCTTTGAAGAATGACATTGAAATTTTGATTGGATTAGCATTGAATCTGTATATTGCTTTTGGTAGGATGGCCATTTTAATAATGTTTATTCTTCCAATCCATTAGCAGGGGATGTCTTTCCATTTCTTTGTGTCTTCTTCTATTTATTTTAACAGTGTTTTATAGTTTTCTTTGTATAGGTCCTTTACCTCTTTTGTTAGATTTATTCCCAAGTATTTGATTTTTTTTGTTTCGATAATAAAAGGGATTTTTTTTTTATTTCTTCTTCAGATGTATTGTTAGTGTATAGGAAGGCTACTGATTTTTGCATGTTGATTTTGTATCCTACCACTTTACTGAACTGATTGATGAGTTGAATTAGTTTTTTCTGTGGAGTTTTTGGGGTTCTCTATGTATATTATGATATCATCAGTGAATAGTGATAGTTTGACTTCTTCTTTTCCTATTTGGATTCCTTGGATGTCTTTCTCTTGTCTTATTGCTCTGGCTAGGACTTCCAGTATTATATTGAAAAGCAGTGGTGAGAGTGGACATCCTTGTCTTGTCCCAGATCTTAATGGGACTGCTTTCAGCTTTTCACCATTGAGAATGATACTGGCTGTTGGCTTGTCATATATGGCCTTTATGATGTTGAGGTATGTTCCTTGTATCCCAAGAATTTCAAGGACTTTTATCATGAATGGGTGTTGCACTTTGTCGAAAGCTTTCTCAGCATCTATTGATATTATCATATGGTTTTTATATTTCTTTTTGTTGATGTGTTGGATACCGTTGATTGATTTTCGGATGTTGAACAATCCTTGTGTCCCTGGAATGAATCCTACTTGGTCGTGGTGAATTATTTTATGGAGACATTGTTGGATTCTGATAGCTAAAATTTTATTGAGGATTTTTGTATCAGTGTTCATTAGGGAGATTGGCCTATAGTTTTCTTTTTTTTTGTGTTGTCCTTGTTCAGTTTTGGTATAAGTGTAATGTTGGCTTCATAGAATGTGTTTGGTATTATCTCTTCCTTCTCAATTTTTTGGAAGAGTTTGTGAAAGATAGGCACTAATTCATTTCTGAACGTTTGGTAGAATTCATTTGTAAATCCATCAGGTCCTGGGCTTTTGTTTTTGGGGAGTTTTTTGATTACCATTTCAATTTTGCTTCTTGTAATTGGTCTGTTTAGGTGTTCTATTTCTTCTTTATCTAGCTTTGGGTGATTGTAGAGTTGTAGGAATTTGTCCATCTTCTCTAGATTGTTAAACTTGTTTCCATATAACTGTTCATAGTAGTTTCTGATTATTCTTTTGATTTCTGCTGTGTCCGTTGTGATTTCTCCTCGAAAAGAGAATTCTTATCCACTGTTGATGGGAACATAAGCTTGTACAGCTCCTGCAGAAAACAATATGGAGATTTCTCAAGAAAATAAAAATGGAAATTGCATTTAGGTATTTATCCAAATAACATGAAAAATCTAATATGAAAAGCTGTTCCTATACCTATGTACATAGCTGCACTGTTTATAATCACAAATCATGGAAACAACCCAAGTGCCCTTCAACAGATGAAAGCATAGAGAAATGGTGGAGCATATCTTCAATGGAATATTATACAGCTGTGAAGAAAGGTAAAACAGTGGCAATTGGGGCAAAATCGATGGACCTTGAGGTGAGTGAAATGACTTCCACAAGCGAAAGAAAGATTTCATGTGGTTTCACTCATTGGTGTAATATAAATTCTCAAAAAACAATTACATGCAAACAACAGAAGAATTAAAATTTGAACTCAGAAAAAAGAAGATAATGATTACCAGAAAGGGTAGAGGAGGTGGAGGTGGGAGGCAGATGGGGTATGGGCACAGATGCTTTGGCGGTAGGAAAAACAAAATAGATGTAAAGTGTTTTGAAACCTATAAATAGCCTTGTAAGTATAAAATGTTAATACTGTAAAGATTAACATAAGTAAAAAAAGATAATGCATGGAGTCTGTAGGGTTTAATAAAATAGTGTGCACAAGGTGTGCCTGGTTCATAGTAGATAAAGGGAAAAAAGGAACATGAAGTAAGCATAGTGTGATAGTCATTCCTGTTTATGAACTAAAATCATTATGTCGCTGAAAAATTTTTGGTTTTAAAATTGTTGGATTTTTCCACTTTTAAGATGAATTAGTTGGTAGCTTTTTATAAAACATGTTGGTTGTTCATTATTTTTAATTATTGAAAATGTTTACTGAAATATTATTTATTTATTTATTATTTATACAAGTACTGGATACAGTCAGAAGCATGGGAGGGTGAGAGAATTCACCAGAGCAGGGAACAGAACAGGCAGACTGACAAAATACACTGCTGAGGGGAGCAGTGGGCATGGCAGGAGAGGCAGGAGAGGTCTGCGCGCCATGTGGGACCCTCACTGGTGGCCAGGGATCGAACCGGTGCTGCAGAGTCTGCAGGCAGGTTCTTAGCCCAGTGTTCAACTGCTGCACCACCAGGGGAGGCCCTGAAATATTATTTAAAAAGAACAAATATACAATGTTTTTACAATTGTCTATTATGTTCTAAAGGCTACCTTTTGAAACAGTCATGAAACATTTATTAGGTCCCTAAATATACATTGATAGACATTGGCATTGAAAATATGAAGCCCTTGAGTTGCTTAAGAAAAGCCTTGCCAAAGGGCCTGGTAAGGATGTAGAGAAAAAGGAAATCTTGTTACTGTTGGTGGGAATGTAGACTAGTCCAGCCCCTTTTGAAAATGGTATAGGGATTTCTCAAAATATTGAAAAAATTGTATACCATATTAGTGAGCAATTCCATTCCTAGGTATCTAACTAAAGAATACAAAAATGCTAATTTGAAGGGACATGTACACTTCTGAGTTCATTGAAGCACTCTCTTCAATAGCCATGCTATTGCAACAACCTATGTGTCCAAAGACAGATGAGTGGATTAAAGTGTGTGTGTGTGTGTGTGTGTACACAGTGGAATGCTAGTCAGCTATTAAAAAAGATAAACTCTTGCCATTTGCAACAGAATGGATGGAGCTGGAGGGATTATGCTAATTGAGATAAGTCAGGAGAAAGACAAGTACCAGATGGTGCCATTTATATGTAGAACACAGAGAAACCAAACAAAGGGTCAAATAAAATCAAATCTGACTGTAGAATTGAGGCTACCAGAGGTATAGAGAGAGGGGGAGAGCAAAGCAGGGAGGGGCCACAATAGATTATGGTGGAGAATTTTAGTGCCTTGGTGGTGTATGTAGTGTGATAGCATACAGCTGAACGGTGTGATTCTATACTTCTAAGTCATATACTATATTGTAAACAAATGGTACCGAAACCAAACTAAACCAAACAAAATCTCCATGAATTGCTTTAAAAAAAAAAAAAAGAAAATTTAAAATCTATAGTATAAACCTGTTTCATGGACAGAAGTCAATCCTATACAAGTAGGAAGATTTATCAGCTCTTAATAGTAAAATACCTCACTCTGCTTGGAAGTAATGTGAAAATTTGATTGATACATTCAAACTTTAGAGAAAGTGGGGAGTCAATGTTTTCAATATTTATGTAATCTGATAGGGTAAAAATATGTTTTCAATTTCAGTTCAGTATAATTTTCCAACATAGACATGATGTGAGATGATTAGCTGAGGATTAGCTATCCCTTCAGGTGTATGTAACGCAGCAACAGCATTAGCAATATCCCTCATATACTGAGTTTGCACTTGCCAATTAAGCAATTGAAAACTATGCTATCGTTAAGTCATCTAACTGAGGTGAATTGTATACTTGAAGCAGTTACTATTTTTTTTTATTTTTGATGAGGATCAATAGTTTTATTTCCCCAAAGTGTTTATTTAGGGACCCAATTAAAAACTTGACTAAATCAATAGGAGATGGCAAGACTTTTAGAAAATTGGAAATGTGTGGGTTTTATTTCGTATTCTCCAAGTATGTACTTGGTTTTAACATCTTAGCAGGCAGTGCTGTGGCTTCCTATATATGGGTCAATTTTGAGTGGACATGAGTCATTTTTGTCCAAACTTTATATATTAATTCATTTTCTCTCTCCTACCCCACCCTCCCAAACCTCCCTACATGTTTTAAGGCCTTATATGTAGGACAGAAAAAAACTATTCCAATACACATTTGTCTGTAATGGGCTTGGTCTTCCAGCTTTTAAAATTAAGACTGTGTCTTTTTAGCTCTTCTGCACATTTTTTGACTGGATTATTTTCTTTGTTTTTGTTGAGTCTCATCAGCTCTTTGCAGATTTTTGTGATCAGTCCTTTATCATTAGTGTTGGGTGCAAAAATGTTCTCCCAGTTGGTGGGGTTTCTCTTTGTTTTTGTTATTGTCTCTTTTGCTGTGCAGAAGCTCTTTAATTTGATGTAGTCCCAGCTGTTTATCTTTGCCTTCACTATCACTGCTTTGGGTGATGTGTCTGTAAAGATGTCTTTGATGTGCAGATCACGTAGTGTTTCGCCTATATTTCCTTCTATATATTTTATGGTTTCAGGTCTTATGTCTAGTTCTTTAATCCATTTTGAGTTGATTTTTCTGTATGGTGTGAGGTAGTGGTCAAGCTTCATTCTTTTGCATGTAGCGACCCAGTTTTCCCAGCACCATTTATTGAACAAACTTTCTTTGCTCCAATGCATAGTCTTTGCTCCTTTGTCAAAGATTAGTTGACCATAAATCTGTGGGTTTATTTCTGGATTTTCTATTTGATTCCATTGGTCTGTATGTCGGTTCTTGTTCCAATACCATGCAGTTTTGATGATTATGGCTTTGTAGTATAGTTTGAAGTCTGGGAGTGTAATGCCTCCATTCCCTTCTTTTTTTTTCAGGAGAGCTTTGGCTATTCGGGGTTTTTTGTGATTCCATATGAATTTCATCAATAATTGTTCTATTTCTTTGAAGAATGACATTGAAATTTTGATTGGAATAGCATTGAATCTGTATATTGCTTTTGGAAGGATGGCCATTTTAATAATGTTTATTCTTCCAATCCACGAGCAGGGGATGTCTCTCCATTTCTTTGTGTCTTCTTCTATTTCTTTTAACAGTGTTTTATAGTTTTCTTTGTATAGGTCCTTTACCTCTTTTGTTAGATTTATTCCCAAATATTTGATTTTTTTTGTTTCAATAACAAAAGGGATGGATTTTTTGATTTCTTCTTCTTCAGATTTATTGTTTGTGTATAGGAAGGCTACTGACTTTTGCATGTTGATTTTGTATCCTGCCACTTTACTGAACTGATTGATGAGTTGAATTAGCTTTTCTGTGGAGTTTTTGGGGTTCTCTATGTATAATATCATATCATCTGCAAATAGTGATAGTTTGACTTCTTCTTTTCCTATTTGGATTCCTTGGATGTCTTTCTCTTGTCTTATTGCCCTGGCTAGGACTTCCAGTATTATATTGAAAAGCAGTGGTGAGAGTGGACATCCTTGTCTTGTTCCAGATCTTAATGGAATTGCTTTCAGCTTTTCACCATTGAGAATTATACTGGCTGTTGGCTTGTCATAGATGGCCTTTATGATGTTGAGGTATGTTCCTTGTATCCCAAGAATTTCAAGGGCTTTTATCATGAATGGGTGAAATGCAAATGGCCAACAGGCATATGAAAAAATGTTCAACATCACTTGCCATCAGGGAAATGCAAATCAAAACTACCATGAGATACCATCTTACACCAGTGAGAATGGCACATATTAAAAAAACTAGCAACAACAAATGCTGGCGAGGGTGTGGAGAAAAAGGAACTCTTCTGCACTGTTGGTGGGAGTGCAAACTGGTCCAACCACTGTGGAGAGCTGTGTGGAGATTTCTGGACCTACTAAACATAGAGCTTCCATATGATCCAGCAATTCCACTCCTAGGTATTTACCCAAAGGACACAGAAACATCAATTCCAAAGAACACCTGCACCCCTATGTTTATAGCAGCACTGTTTACAATAGCTAAGCTTTGGAAACAACCCAAATGCCCAAAAATAGATGACTGGATCAAGAAGATGTGGTACATATATACCATGGAATATTACTCAGCATTCAAAAAAGATAAACACATGCAATTTGCAGCAACATGGATGGCGCTGGAAGGGATCATGCTCAGCGAAATAAGCCAAAAAGAAAAAGAAAAATACCGGATGGTCTCACTCATAGCAGGAATCTAGAAAACTTAAATAAGGGACCAGGAAAATGAATAACTATAAGAAAGTGAAAATCAAAATCAACAAAAAACTATAAACCAGAGACACTTTTAGGGGGGCGGGGCGGGAGGGGAGGGATTGGGGTCAGAATGGGGGGGCTGCAATTGTATGGGGAATATAACAATAAAATTTATAAAAAAAATAAAATAAAATTAAGACTGTGATTTAGAAGTGATCTCAGGGTGAGGAACTTGAACAAATGGAATTGCTATACATAAGCAAACTTTATCTAAACACAAGATTGGGAATCTCGGTGGCTTTGGGAAAGACTATTTTGAAGTGGCTTTAGTTCTTCTTGTATTGCTATAAAAAATGGAATCCTGTATGGCTGAATTTCTGAATTTTCATTTATCAAAAGGATATAGAGAAATCTTGTGGGCAGAGATTCACACCCAGTGTGTTAGTAATTTTCCAACAGGCTGCACTAGACTCTGGTCATAAATCTGTATGGAAAATGGTTTCCTTCTGTCTGTTGAGAGCAGCCTCATTTACTCAGATAATTAAGCAGTGGGACGTGTCCCCACATCTTCACTGCTGCTGTCTTCTGAATCAACCGTCTCATGGAGCAGCAGCTGACAGTCTATGTTTTCCCTTGTGTAGGAGCAACCTCCTTTTGATCTCAACCCTTGACTTTATGGCAGCCAGCCACATCCTGGAAGGAAGAAGCAGGACAGCGTCAGGGCAAGTCATATCTATTTCAGAGGAACGAAAAGGGGCAGGGAGAACATTCAGATGAGCAGGTATACCATGGAGAAATGCAGAGCAGAAATTTGTAAAGTGTAAGAAAAAAAAGACTTTTGAAAAGTTTGAAAATACCAAAGTATCATTATTCATAGGGAGCAGAACATACCATCAAAAACAATATACAACCCAAGATGAGTTACTTTTATGAGATTTTGCCACAGCTCTGGAAAGTGTGGACAGAAATCAAAGGATTCGCTCTTCTCACTGGCCTTGTTTCCACTCCCTGATTTTTTCCTTGTTATGATAATGGACTGTACTCATGTTTTATTCCTTGCAGTGCCAATACCAACACTGTGATTTGGGGATGCTCTTTTGATAGGGCTTTGTCCCAAACAGCTGCCTTGTGTCTTGTTTTGAGAGCATAACCTTATATAAATCAACAGGAAATTCTCTCTGCCTGTCTTCTGGAGCCAGGGGGAGCCCTGTAAACTCCTCATGAAATGGAGCTCAAGCACGTGCACCAAGAGCCCCTGATCCTGGCCCTCATCAAGCCATCTGTTCAGTAGAGAGTAAGACTACCTGCTTGTGGGTACACAGATAGGTGGATATTGTGCTTTTGAAACAGGTCAGGTCTGTAAGTTTGTTTTCTCTGTCACAGTCCTCAAACTAAAAATGTCTGAGTCTAGTTAAGCACATCTTTATCTGGAAAAATACTTGCAATGTTGTGCAGGCTTTATGCATCCGTTCACATACTACCGATTTAAAAGTTAGAAATCCTTCAAAAAAAAAATTCTTTGAAAGTATATGCTGTTCCCTGCTGTGATCTAATTTGGCTGGGTTATCCTTATGCTGTGTCTGAGCAAGTTGACACTGCAAGTAAAATGGAAATGATTCCCCACCACCAGCCATGGGTCTCCATTTTTTTTTTAAATAATAAATTTTATTTTTATATTCCCCATACAATTGCAACCCCCCCATTCTGACCCCAATCCTTCCCCTCCCACCCTCCACCCCCCAAAAAGTGTCTCTGGTTCATAGTTTTTTGTTGATTTTGATTTTCACTTTCTCATAGTTATTCATTTTCCTGTTCCCTTATTTAAGTTTTCTAGATTCCTGCTATGAGTGAGACCATCCGGTATTTTTCTTTTTCTTTCTGGCTTATTTCGCTGAGCATGATCCCTTCCAGCTCCATCCATGTTGCTGCAAATTGCATGTGTTTATCTTTTTTGAATGCTGAGTAATATTCCATGGTGTATATGTACCACATCTTCTTGATCCAGTCATCTATTTTTGGGCATTTGGGCTGTTTCCAAAGCTTAGCTATTGTAAATAGTGCTGCTATTAACATAGGGGTGCAGGTGTTCTTTGGAATTGATGTTTCTGTGTCCTTTGGGTAAATACCTAGGAGTGGAATTGCTGGATCATATGTTTAGTAGGTCCAGAAATCTCCACACAGCTCTCCATAGTGGTTGGACTAGTTTGCACTCATGGGTCTCCATTTTGAATGAAGAAGATACAAACTTCACTGAAGCTGCAATAGAATCAGTGGACTTTAGTTGCTGTTGAAACTGTCCTTTAATTAGAAAGTGAATGATTCCTATAAGTGAAATTTCTTCAGGAGATTCTGGAGGATAATTGTTGAAATTTTGTCAATTTATTAAATAGTTGTAAATAGTCCCTATTGTCATCTAGTTCAAATCATCCTAATTGCATTTTATTTCAGTAATATGTAGAGATAAATAGATGGATATATAGAGAAGTACACATAATATTCAGTTTAATAAAAATAACATTTAGATGGAGTGATTAGGTGGCCCTCTTCCTCAATCCTTGGTAGCCATAAGAAAAAGTGTCACAAACCCAGTACTCATTGTGTCCTCACTGTAAACAATTTCTCTGCTTTGAGTAAAAGATCTAGATGGGAACTCAAAGTTTACACTCACTGCTTACGAGTACTAGAAAGTTTGATAGTTTCCACAAATAAAAGCCATTTAGATAGCTTTGTAAGTGTATTGACTGTGGGGTTCAATTAAATAGCAAGAACCAACAAAGCAATTTTTTTAATAAAGTAAACTCCTTGTATTTATTGCAATAGCATGTATTTACATTGAACTGTAGAAGTTAAAAAAATAGTAAGAAAATAATGAATGTCAGTGACAATCTTAATTCCAGAGATAAGTATTTTGACCATATTTCATAAAAATTTTGTGTCCTATAGTTTTCATAGTCCTGTAGTGCTTTTGAATGATCTTTATTCTATATTAATTAAAATTAATTTGTCTTACCATCAACTACCTGTGCATGTGCCAAGGTTTCTTCCACCACTGCTGTTACCTTATTAACCTGCATTCTTCTATTCCTTGACTCTTTTACAACGCTTTAAGGTTTATGTAAGCTATTCTTCAACCCCTAATAATCTCTACTAAATCTGATAAGTGTTTTTAAAGCTCAGCCATTGCTTAGTTTCTCCTACTCTCATGGACAATACGGTATCTAGCTTCTAAGTTTGATCTTAAGTCAAATTTTTTGTAGGTCATTCTCTTATCAGAGCTATTACCTCTCTAAAGTGTTTCCCAGCAGGGAAAGAACACCTTTTTGTCTCTTTTATTCTAAAAAGAGCAGAAAGTGAAATATTTGACGAAGCTATTCTATATAATGAACACTTCTCTATATATCTGAGAATTTATTTGGGAAAATTTACTTTATATATTGAATTATTTTACATGGAGTTAAATTGTCTGAGTGAAAAGTAAAAATTCTACCCTCCAGATTTAGATTTGAAAATAAACTTTACAGAAACATCCAGATATTTGTGAAATTTATCTGAATCATTTAATGGAAAAAAATAGAATTTTTCATATTCTCCCAATGCATGGTCACTATGTTGACATAATTGCTTTCTTCTTATATTTTTTTCATGTTTTTCTGAAGATATTTTATTGTCACGGTATTTTTGTGATTATGAAACAGAGATACCCAGGCAGTCATTTCCCAGGCCCTTCACTCATCCCTGAGCACTCATGCTGGCTGGATCATTTAAGGATGTTTCATTTCTAGTTGGATTGTGTATAAGGCATTGAAAGGGAATTCAGGTGTGTACAGATTGAAGCAGAGCTTCTGCTTATCTGTGGCGCGGCCAGCTTGGGCTGTGTGCACGACTGCTTTCTCCATGAGCCAGTGTGGAAATGGCCAGACCAAATGGATTCTGTTGAGAACTCCTCCCAGGAAATGTGATCTTACTGGAAGTGGGAGTTTTGCTGAAATCACCAGTCTAAGAGGTAGAGGACTTGTAGTCAGGGCTGCATTTTTGTCTGTGGCATGGGCAAAACAGGGCACGTTTCCTGTGATTTAGTTTCCTCATTTGCATAATGGCATGCTGGCACCAGTCCTGCCTAACTCACAAAGTTATGGTGAAAACTCGGTGAGAAGATGTGTGTTAGGTCCTTTGTAAGGCATAAAGCATGAGGCAAACCTGAGGGTATAAATTACTATCTAGAGTATGATTGAAAGAACATAGATACCACATATGAGGATATTCTGTAAGAGCACACACTACATACCAACAAATAAGACTTATATTGTATCATTTACAATCTGTATTCTGTAAAATATGAGACCATATGTTCTTGGTTGCCTAAAATGTAGTTGTTTGCACAGGTAGATGGAGAAGCATTAATACATGCCTGAGCCTATAAAATTATCTAATTTACAAAAGATCTTTTGAGAAGAAAAACAGCTAATATCAAAATAAATCTCCAAATACGAAGATTTGACTAGTTATGAATCTGAGCATAAATATTGTAGTATGTTTGCTTTTAATTTATGCTGTTTTTTGCTTTTGGTCTGTAGGTGTTGGAAAACTGCTTTCATTTTATTCCACCTAATTCCCCTTTCTTTTGTTCCCTCACAGCATAAAAATTAATTTTCAATTTGTGAGACAATCCACATACACAAAGTGTACAATCCATGAGGTTTTAGAATAATCACAAAGTTATGCAACTGTGATCACTATTTACCTCTAAAGCATTTTTGCTCCTATTGGAAGATGGAAAGGTGGGTATCTATAAAAAAATACCCCTTTGTTGTGGGGGAAGTTGTTGAGAAAAGGTAGCTTGGATCTGTAAACAAAAAGGTTTGCTAAACCTCACCTGGAACTTGGTGTCCTCTTTTTACAGAGCTCCTGGCATCAGTCAGCAACCATAGACCTCCCACACAGGTAGACGACTTCCTTTAGCAAAGAGTAAATCAGAACACAAGTCTCTAGATAGGAAAGGAAGGCCTAGTGGAATGCTTGGTTCCTTCTGAATTCACTCACCAGATACTTCATCCAGGGGAGAAGCGAGGGAGGAGCAAGTAGAAGAAAATAGAATCCTCCATGTTTATTGTCGTTATTATTATTATTATTGTTCTAAGGGGCAGGTTTATTATAAAAAGGGAAGGGATTCAAAGATGCTTGCACATACACAAGGAGGCAGGAAGAGCTGCCCCTGAAAGGGACAGGATTGTTGACTGCGAGGCCTGCACAGTCACAGGCGGGCTACCTTGGGAGGAGAGCTGCCTCTGCTGCTTTGCAGAGGGAGAAGGTTGGTGATGAGAAACACCTGCATAGTCAAAAGCAGGCAGGAGAGCTGCTGCCCATGCATAATGTCTTTTAGTTGATGTGGATCCTTTTTCCTGGGTCCTCTTTTTTACTGTGCAGAAGAATTAAAAAGGATGGGAAGGGGCCAGGAGTGTTCCTTTAACAAAGAACCCTCCATTTGGGAACACATAGAATAGGGGAGAAAAGTTCTACTTAATAGGGGGTCGGTTTGGTGTCTCATAGCAAAGCAATGCTTTGGAGTATTCCTCTCGTTGGCTCATAATCCCGGGTCCTGCACTGAGCTACTGGAAAATCACACTCTGTTAGGACGGCAAGGCCATTTTGAGATAGCTACTTGTCACTTCTAAATTGCATTCTAAAGTTTGGGACTGACCTCAAAAATGAAAGCATTTCCTGGAATTAATTTTGCTAGGAATTTTCTTTATCATTTCTTAGCACACATCTTTTTAAGTCACTTTCCATGTTTGCATTTAACAATCCTTCATTTTGTGAAGGGTCCTAATGTCAGCTGCAATGAGTCTCATGAAATCAGATGATAGATTATGCTTGGAGTCTATTAAGCCATTCATTTACATTTGTTAAAGTGAAGGAAGTTCATAATTCTGTGTTTTATGAAGGAAACCTCCCATACTGTAATTTCCTCAGTCAAACGATAGTTACATAGAGATTCAATTCCTTTTTTATATTTTTTTAAAGATTTATTTTTGTTTATGCATACAGCAACTGGGATGTAGGCCAGAGGTACAGGGGGTGAGAGGATTCACCAGAGACAGAGCGGGGAACAGAACAGGCAGATCGACTGAAATACACTGCTGAGGGGAGCAGCGGGCAAGACAGGAGAGGTCTGCTGTGCCATGTGTGTCACCTCCCTGGCCAGAGTTCAAACTCAGGCTGCAGTGGCTGGCGATAGTTTGATAGTACTGAGACCTAACCACTTGCGCCCCAGGGAGGCCCCCCTTTGTGTAATTTTATGATTATTTTCCCCTAAAAGTCACTTAATGTGGGCCTCCCCTGGTGGCGCAGGGGTTGAGCGCTGGGCTGCAAAGCTGCCTGCAGCCTCTGCAGCACTGGTTCGATCCCCGGCCACCGACGAGGGTCGCACATGGGGCGACAGACCTCTCCTCCCGAGCCCGCTGCTCCTCTCAGCAGTGTACTTCGGTCCTTCTGCCTGTTCTGCTCCCCACTCTGGCTCTGGTGAATTCTCTAGCCCTCCTGCGCTTCTGACTGTACCCAGTGCTTGTTTAAATAAATAAACTTAAAAAAAAAGTCACTTAATGTAACTTTTAAACTTGAAGTTCTTATGACACTCTCACCAGAGTCATGTGAACCCATTTTCCTGTTCTGCAAAAATACATTTTTCAAAATGTGAACTATTCAAATAATGAGCTGTGTCTGAACGTTTCACCCAATGGTTTGGCCAAAACCCTGCCTTTCAGACTGCCTCCTTGTTGAGTGAAGATCTCTGTAAAGATTTGAGGGACTCAGTTAAGCTTTATGAGAGAAGGCTCATATCTATTATTAGACTTATTATAGGAGCAAAATATGTGTGGAATTATGCAATGGCTTGTTTGGGTTATGGACGTTAGGGGGATCCTCTGCTCTGGAAGCAAGGAATAGGGGAGGAAATGAACAGAGAAATCCTAGGACAAAGATGTAGAAGGAGAAACTAAACAGAAAGACATAGGGGGCACTTTTGAATGCTATCCACAGGTTCTTCTGACTTTCTTCCCCTCACAGACTGAGACACCTTCTCCTTGCAGGTTCAAGCCCTTTTGCACTTCATGCTTCATCTCTTCCAGTTTGTCTCTGATGTTACCTCTTTATTTCATTTGTACAGGTTGCCAGACTAATCTTTCTAAAATACAATGCTTTAGGGTAACCCCTTTACCTTCAGTTTCACCAGTGGTCAATGATGCTCTGAAAATGTTGGGAATATGCTTATTCTCCTACCCTCTGATTATTTGTAAGATCCTAGAGGACACAGACCAGCTTTGCCTCTATTCCCAACCTAAGAACATTTTGGTGGAATATAATACAATAAAGAGTGGAAACCTATTTCTTAAATGAAATTCTAACTTTTCATGTCGCTACTTTGTGAAAATGCCAGTATCTTTGGAAAGCCCTTATTCCTTTCTTTCCTTATTTTTAAAACATCACTTCCACAAAGCCTGCTATTTTATTTTTTAAATAATTTTAACTTGACATTAAATTAATTGCTCATAGCTATAATTCCTGCATCATTTGGAAAGAACAGGCTTGTAACAAAACATTGGTGCTGTGACCCCACCTCTGGCTTTTACTCCCCAAATCACTTCACAGAAGTAAACACTTTTGACCTTTAGCTCTTTCAGGTAACTTTTAACAGGAAGTGCTATTGGACTTCAGTCTGCTTTGAAATAGGTCTATGTAAGGGTATATTTCCAGGGATCATTTCTATAGTTTGAAATAGCTGTATGTATATAATCCAAAAGCACTGTAATCTCAAGGAATCACTAAGAAGATAACAAAATCTGATTATTTGAATCATAAAATTGAAAATTATATAAAAGTAAAAGCAGGGCCTCCCCTGGTGGCGCAGTGGTTGAGCGCCGGGCTATGAAGCTGCCCGTAGCCTCTGCAGCGCCGGTTCGATCCCTGGCCACCAGCGAGGGTCCCACATGGCGCGCAGACCTTTTCTGCTGCCCGCTGCTCCCCTCAGCAGTGTACCTTGGTCCTTCTGCCTGTTCTGTTCCCTGCTCTGGCTCTGGTGAATTTTCTCACCCTCCGGCACTTCTGACTGTACCCAGTGCTTATATAAATAAATAAAATAAATCTTTAAAAAAAAAAGTAAAAGCAAACAGTTATTCCATTATTCAAAGATAATGTATTTGTAAGTAATAATTGTTTCTTTTTAAACAGAATTAAGTTATAAACAATTTGGCTCATACTATCCAAATATTTTTCAAAAAAACCCCAAAACCCTTTGAAGCTATGCATCTTTTCCCCCCAGAATATTTTTTCAAGTCCTAGAAAGGTTGACTCAAGCATGTATCTTTATATCCTGATGTGGGTACATACAATAATAGCATGCAGCAGACTTTTGCCATTTATTTCCAGATTGCTTTCCAGAGAATTTATACCAAATTACACCAAAGGAATGACTCATGGTGGAAATTTTGGCTTCTCAAGAAAAGGATGTTTTTAAAGTATGTGTTAGGAACTATTCGGCATTCTCAAATATCCAGTGATCTTTATATTATCTCTGGCTAAGATTTTAGAGAGGATTATTTAAAAAGTGATTTGCAGGGCCTCCCCGGTGGCGCAGTGGTTGAGCTCTGGGTTGCGAAGCTGCCCGCAGCCTCTGCAGCACCGGTTCGATCCCCAGCTGCTCCCCGGCCACCGGAGGAGGGTCCCACATGGCGCGCAGACCTCTCCTGCCGCCTGCTGCTCCCCTCAGCAGTGTACTTTGGTCCTTCTGCCTGCTCTGCTCCCCGCTCTGGCTCTGGTGAATTCTCTCACCCTCCCGCGCTTCTGACTGTACCCAGTGCATGTATAAACAAAACAAACAAACAAACAAACAAATAAATAAATAAAAACATGCCTCTATTAAAAAAAATTAAAAAAAAAAGTGATTTGCAAATTCCCATGTAAGGCATCAGTGTTCACCAACATTAATTCCCTGAAAGTAAGTTAGTCACATGTTGTGAAATCTCAAAAGTCCACTCCAGGTACAATTTATACCTTATACCCCAGCTGGGTTTCATGGGCAGGTCATCTTGGGTGTTAAAAGAGAGCACCAGTGGATATGGGCAAAATACTGTCAATCACAGGAAAATCTAGTGAAACACATATGCTGATAGTGATTCGTCATTTCATCATACCAAGGTGGGGGCAGCTTGTGTGTGTGTAAAAGCCATTTTCCTAGCTTTGACTGGTCAGCAGGGGGGAACATAGCTGTCATGCTATACTAAGGTCAAGATTTAAATACTTCTGGGGTCCTACTTATTGGTCAAATGGTCTGACTTGAGGGTGGAAGGATGGACTCAGGGACTGTACAAGGTTTATGATTAGTGATTCCAAGACACAGTGACCCAGAAGAAATGAGGTTTTCCAGATAGACCAGGACTCTGAGCCAAAGCTGACCACCCACTGTCATCAAACTCCCCTGGGGAGACAAGCAGAGTTCTGTGCCTCCCCACCCAAGAGGCAGCAGTCCTGGCCCCTTGGCCTCAGAGCTTCTGCCTGCTGCTCTCAGACGCTGTGGGAGGAAACAGTTGCGCTGAACTTTGAATGTAGCTAATAGCATTCTCATGACTTTCTCACTCGAGGCCTGCCCATCGCCCCTCCTGAATAGGACTGGGAGTTTGAGTCTGGAGGGCTGGCTTCCTGCAGAGGAGCCTGGGAGGCCGAGCTACAGCCAGCAACTTGTGGGGGTCACTATGTCTGTGTTCTCCTCTTTGTTTTCCTGTCCCGTGAAGCAGCATTTTGAATAAACTAACTCTTTTCTCTCACAACTCAAAGACATGAAAAACACTTCTGGGGTCCCACTCATTGCTTTCCTGGTCCTATTTGTTGTGCTCTTTTCTTACAATCTCTCTGATTTCTGTCTCTTTGGGGAGATAGTGCCATCAGGACTAATAGGAGTGGAGAAAATAGACCACAACATTAATACTATTCCTTTTTGGGAAAGGTCTTAGTTACAGGAATCTCTTCTGTGTTTGGAAAGATTCTGTGTTTTCTTAAAGGTTGTTTCCTTGCAGCAATCAAGATTTAAAAAATTCCACAAAGAAATATTTCCATTCCTGGTCATGCTTGATATCATGCATCACTTAGAATTGGAAGAACATAATTAAAACAAGCAGGGGATTCAAGTACACGTAGAGATATCAAGACTTTGGAGCACCAGTGCAGGAATAGAAAGCTGGCGTCTCTCATTAGCCTCTTCAGTTCTGGTTCCCCAGTTTTACTGACTCCAACATGGCTACACACAGCCGATGGCTACACACAGCCGATGGCTACACAGCCAGTGGGCATGCATGTGCCACCACCACATGTAACTACAATGCCAGGCAGACCCCCAGATTTCTGCTGCTGCTGATTTCTTTAGGACAAACAGGAGATGCTCGTAGAACAAAAATGTTCTTAAAATGTAAATAAACATTTTGAATACCAGCCTGGCTGCTCATGATTAGAAATCATTCTGTTTTCTTGTTTACCCAAAGTTCATTCCTCAGAAACCACCGAACCTGGAAATTCAAGAGTAAGCCATCTACTCTTCTAGCCTTTTTTTCTGGGAGTCATCTATGAGACTTCCCACCCACTCTCTGTGTGTGTTCAAACATGGGAAAATTTGATACTTTTTGTTTTCTGATCCCCTGGTTCATTGATCAGAACTAAATTGTTGATTTCACTGTCTTTCAGTTTAAGTTCATCAGGGACATCGCCACTGCTTCCATCCTCATCCAAGCCATTATTCTTTCTTGCCAGACTGAGCAAGAGTCCTTATAACTGGCCTCACTGTTTTTACTGTTCCCACCCTAAAATCTATTCTCTGCATAGCAACACAAGAAGATAAAAACAACAATAACAAGAAAGCAACACTTCCCTTTCTTAAAACTGTCTCATGGCTCTACTCCACTTAAATTCAAATGGCTTACAGGTCTTACCTGATCTGGTCCCTGCTTTTCCTTCTGATTTTGTTGATTTTTTTAAAAAAGTTTTGATTTTAATCAAGGCTTTTTCTTTGTGACCATCACCATAACCCAATTTTAGAATGTTTTTATCGCCTCAGAAAATTATCATGAGACCATTTGCTGTTAATCTCTTTTTCCTCTAGCACAGTAAGCACAGATCTGTTTTCTATCTCTATAAATTTACATTTTCTGGATACTTTTTGAAAATGGAGTCATGCAGCTTGCAATCTTTTTCATCTAACTTTTTTTCACTTAGCATTTGTCTTTGAGATTCACCCATGCTGTAACTTACTTCCTTTTTAATGCTGAATAATATCTCGTTGGATGGATATATCACATTTTATTAATTAATCTCTTAATGGGCATAAGGATGGCTTACAGTTTTAGGCTATTATGAATCATGCTGCTATGAATATTCACATACTTTGTGCAGATGCATGCTTTCATTTTTCTTGGGTGCATTCCTTAGAATACTTCTTTGGGTAGTTA
This sequence comes from Talpa europaea, assembly GCF_964194135.1. Classification (NCBI taxonomy): domain Eukaryota; kingdom Metazoa; phylum Chordata; class Mammalia; order Eulipotyphla; family Talpidae; genus Talpa; species Talpa europaea. The sequence goes on along the minus strand of NC_140082.1, from coordinate 27,799,313 downwards.
ATGACTGGCTTAAAACAACTGCCAAACTGATTTCCAAAGTGACTGTGCTACTTTACATTCCCATAAGCAATGTACGAGGGCCCCATTTTCTCCACATCCTCGCCAGTACTTGATATTGTCTGGTTATAGCCATTTCGGTGCTTTCTGCAGTTGTTGAAATGATTGTGTGAATATTGCCTTTTGTTAATATGATATATAACATCAACTACCCTTACATTTCACAAATAAATACTTTTGGTTTATTGTATGACTTTGGTTAAATTCAGAGTGCTGAAATTAGTTGTTTTTGAAAGTTTGTCAATTCTTACAGTTATGTTTTGGAGCAAGGACTTGTTGCCTTGCTTGCTCAGGAAGGCTGGCTTCACTTTACCAGTCTGCCCATTGTCAGTGTGCTCTGGACCTCTGGAATTCTTGTTCTTTGTTGGATAAGTGAATTTTCCCACATGGCCTTTATATTTTAATCCAGGAATGTTCTTTCCCCACAGCTTTTCTTGAGTGTTTTCATCACCTTCTCTATTCAAATAGCAACTCAAATGTCACCTTCTCAGAAAGACCTCCTTAAGCATCTTATCTAAATAGCTTCCTGCCATCTCTTTAGATTCTATTTCTTTGTCCTATTTTATTTTTCTCATAAAAACATGCATACTATGCTAGTAGTGATTTTAAAACTATCTTTTCCCTCAAGCTTCATAAGGGCAGAGATTTTGTCATGTTTATTGCTGTATCTCCAATACCCAGAACAATTCCCAGCAAATACAACTGACCCTTGAACCACATGGATCCATTTACATGTGGATTTTCTTATAAACAAATGACATAAATGTATGATATTGATAAATACCATCCTGTAAATATGTTTTCTCTGCCATATGATTTTCTTAATAACATTTTTATTTCTCTCACTTTATTGTAATAATATGGTACTATATAAAATATATAGCATACAAAATATGTGACAATCAATTGTTTATGCCACCAAGGCTTCTAGTAAACAGTGGGATATTAGTAGGTAAGTTTTTTGGGGAGTCAAACATTAACACAGATCTTTAACTGTGTGAAGAATTGATATCCCAATCCTTGATTTGTGCAAGGGTCAACTGCAGGACCTCTCAGTAGTCTTGTTGAACATATGAGTTGATAGTGAAGTTTAACTTTGTCCTCTACATATTCTCTTCTTTATGAGTACCTGAAAGTCCATTTTCTTTTTCTTGCTTGAAAACATTAACATCAAGTGTTGGTCTTAAAATGAAACACTTTCATGGCAATCATCAATATCTTGAACAATGGGAACCTTTTCCTAAACATGAGGCAATAGCAAGTATATCCAGGGACAGGGAACTTAAACTGCATTAATGACTGAATGCAGCAGCCAACCAATCCACTTGAATATCTTTAGGTATAATATTTGTTGCAGAGGGCCTCCCTGGTGGCGCAAAGGGTTAAGCACCACACTATGAAGCAATCTGCAGCCTCTGCAGCACAAGTTCGATCCCCAGCCGGCCAGAGAGAAACCCACATAGCGAGGCAGACCTTTTCTGTCTCGCCCGCTGCCCCCCTCAGCAGTGTATTTTGGTCTGCTGGTTCTGTTCCCCACTCTGTCTCTGGTGAATCCTCTCATGCCCCACATCTCTGACCTGTACCCCAGCTCTTATATGCATAAATAAATAAATCTTTTTTTTTTTTTTTTTTATAAATTTTATTGTTATATTCCCCATACAATTGCAGCCCCCCATTCTGACCCCAATCCCTCCCCTCCCGCCCCCGCCCCCCTAAAAGTGTCTCTGGTTCATAGTTTTTTGTTGATTTTGATTTTCACTTTCTTATAGTTATTCATTTTCCTGGTCCCTTATTTAAGTTTTCTAGATTCCTGCTATGAGTGAGACCATCCGGTATTTTTCTTTTTCTTTTTGGCTTATTTCGCTGAGCATGATCCCTTCCAGCGCCATCCATGTTGCAGCAAATTGCATGTGTTTATCTTTTTTGAATGCTGAGTAATATTCCATGGTATATATGTACCACATCTTCTTGATCCAGTCATCTATTTTTGGGCATTTGGGTTGTTTCCAAAGCTTAGCTATTGTAAACAGTGCTGCTATAAACATAGGGGTGCAGGTGTTCTTTGGAATTGATGTTTCTGTGTCCTTTGGGTAAATACCTAGGAGTGGAATTGCTGGGTCATATGGTAGCTCTATGTTTAGTAGGTCCAGAAATCTCCACACAGCTTTCCACAGTGGTTGGACCAGTTAATAAATAAATCTTTAAAAAAATTTGTTGCATAAATGGTAGGAAAACTACTTTCTTCTAAGCTGATTATTGTCTTTTTTCTACCTCACTTTCCCTTGGAGATTTGCTGCAGAGACAGGTGGAATGATGTGGAGACACTACTGGAATGATTGCTAGAACAACCAGAGAATTAAAAGAAAGCCTGAAGGGCACAGTTAAAAGTTAGACAACTTAGACAATTGTCAAGATTCCTTGAAAAAGGTAAAGTCTTATCTATTTGCTGAATGAAGGAGTCAAAGGCAGAGAGAGACCCAGGAAAAGGTGCTGTCATGTGAGAGAGCAGAAAATTCAAGGTGCGAATGTAGGAAAATGTAGGAAAAAATAATTATAATAAAAATAAAAGTTAATAGGCAACTATTAGTTAAAGACACTCTACAGGGGAGGGGGGAGGGAGAGGGATCAAAACAGGGGCAGGAAGAACACAAGGGACTGGAGTGATGGTGCACCAGTGATTTGGTGGTGGGAATTTTACGGGACTACACCTGAGAGGAGAAAGCATGCATTGTACAAAAAGGAATAATGATGTGAAAAATATATATACATATATGTATAGCATAATAACAAAAAGTATTTCTTTAAAGTGGAGGGGAAAAAAATTCTATGATGTGATAGTGACCCACTGGAGAGAGTTCTTGGTGGAAGGGGAGTGGGCTGGAAGGAAGAAAAGCATTTCTGAGGAAGTCAAACCTGGGATGAATTGTAGAGGATAAGCAGTAGTTTGCTATACAAGTAGACAGCAAAGGGGGAAACAATGCAGGTAGCACAGAGAGGTAGCAAGGAAGAAACAATCTACTATAAAACAGCTTTTCAATATTGGTCTTCACAGTTATCTTTGCTTAGTTCAGTCCAATAATTGTGTTAGCTATGAGCTCATAGCAACTGAGCATGAGGGACTGAGGATCTCAGACAGGCTAGAATGTGAAATAAGTCAGCTCAAGGTTAAAATGTCCACAACATTATAGTAGAACAAGCCACAGGGATAAGTGAATTCTGCTTGCATGGACATTTTGTTATGAAATCTCTCTTAAGTGCGCATTTGGAGATGACTTATATAACATTCCAACATGTCACTGTTTTTGTTTTTGCCTTAAGGAAATTGTTGTATGTTTATTCATTTCCAGGATATTTTACCAACACAGATGACTATTAAAATAAGTAATAAAAATAAGGAGTGTAGGAAAGTGTGTTCAAAGCAGTCTGGTGAGCTTGGATTAAATGAGGAATTATATTCCGAAACCTCAGAGTCATTGCGAAACCAGAATGGCCTCAGGCAGGGCTGAATGGTAGGAGGCTCCGCACTGCTATTGTCCCCCTGTAATTGCTTCTGCTCTGTTTCTGTTAGTCATCTGACTGTAGTTAAAATAATATTTATTGCTTTCTGCTCAATGTTGTAGAACAGACAATCAGGAATCCAAAAAAGCAGAAACAATGGGGAATCTTAAGTCAGCGAGGTATCCTAACGAGCCTCCCCTCTCCGCTTTATTATTGGTTACAGGCAGAGGAGATTATTAACAGCCTCATCCTTATGCTGACTATGTGAGTGGGTAAAAACATGAGATGAAAAGTTAGAAGTCTAAAAGAAACTTCCATATAGAGCAGCTTGGGAATGTATAGATAGTACAGGGCTGCCATTGTACATCCTGAGCCTGAGACTCCAGTGTGTTTGGGTGTGGGGGCTGAGTTGAGAAAGGATAGTGTAGGGGCAGGATGGGCACAAGGCAGGTTATTTATGATTTGGCAGACTGGGTAAAGGAGAGTCCTGGAGCCCTCGATGGCTTTAACAGGCTTTTATTGAACTTACATGTAGTGTGGCAAACAGGCACACAGCAAGCAGGGGTGCTGGGGGCCAGGAGGGCTGGTTGGCCTACAGGCCCCCCACAAATCTTTACTCTGGGCTTCTCTGGCCCTCTTTTGCCCCTTCTCTCTCCTGTCTCTCTCCTGCTTCTGCTTCTCTTGGAGGAGACTATCTCAATACCCCTCCCATGGCCCACAGAAGTAAATAACACAACAATGTAACAACTGCAGGTGGTGACCCCTCTGGCAGGGCAATCCTAATGGTGGGAGGGCAGAAAAGCCTGAAAACCATTTACCCTACAGGTAGGAGGCTACTACCAGCCATCCTTCTTCTCTATGCAATTTTGATTTTTTTTTTTCCATAAAGGGGGAACCCTCTCACCTAGTTGTTTCATTGCTTTTTTCCTTAGGAGTCAGCCACATTACTGACAGGAGGACCTCAGTGTGCACATTTAGGGCAGAGGGTTTGGTTCATAAAACACGTTGCATTGCACTTTATTTCATCTTTTTAAAAATATGTTACCTTCAGGTCTAACCCACAGTTGTTTTCTTCTTTACAACACTTACTGTGGTCTTCATTCCAAATACTCAGATGTTGCCTTTTGAGTCTACCGAGTACAGATCCTTCTCTATATGGAACCCCCTGCAAAGAGTATTTTGGGAAAATGAATTACACATGAGGGCCAGCTCAGACAATCTCAGCAAATTCCTGGTGGCAGGCAGTTGGAGGAGTTGCTGCCACCTGGGAGATTAGACTAGATAGTCACCAACTCCTCCAGACTGTGCCTTTGAAATGCCCTTCTCATCTTCTCTTTGGAATGTTTCTCTTCCCTTCCCTTCTCTATGTGGCGATAACCACTACTTTTTAATCAAGACTCTCATTAACCAGGCTTGGATCTCAGCACATCTTACTAGCTAGTCAGTCTGACTCCCGAACAATCCGAGTGGCTCCCTATTTTCTTATGAAGCAAGGGTATGTGTCCCTACGTTGCTTTGATATCTGCCCTCATCTGACCTCACACTAGCCTGCAAAGAATGTTCTGTGCCAGTGCTCCTCATCACAGTCTCTCTGATCTGATCCGGCCAATGTCCTCACTGTCCAGGGTCTTTCCCCTGAAGACTTGAGTGCTGTTTTCTCACCTGCTTTGTCACATCTCCCTTAGACTTTGGGATCCCATCTTCCAGACGCTTCTATGAACATTCCTGCCCTCCCTCTCCTGTGAATTTATCTTGACTTCATGAATATTGCAAAAATTCTGTGCAGTTTTGCACTGGCTTCTTTTAACCGTGGGTGGTTTCCAATTTGGTTTTTCAAAATAGAAAACATGCTTTTCAATGACGACAATTCTATTACATACTTCTTTGCATGCAGAAAGTACCCCAAGAGTCCTGGGTCTATAATACTTTTCAATAAATCCTTTTAGCTTAGGTAATTCTGTATTTTCTAGCACTGAAGATAGTAAAACGTAGTTCTTGTTCCCTTTGTTATGGTTACTCTAAGACACTTTTAGCATCCTTAGGGGCCTGTTTTAATATTAAAGGAACAAGGTAAGTAGCTTAAGGTATTCATCTGGAAATCTTTTATTATTATTATTATTATATGGTCACTTTTGCGATCAGGATTTTTTTGTTCCCTCTAAATGCCACAGAAGTGACCCCCTATGCTATCTCCTGCCTTATAGGAGTTAACTGACCTCTCATGCAAGGCTTCCCACCTGAGTGATGGTGTTGCTCACATCATTCTCCCCCACTGCCATTGCAGTCAAATGTGTTTTTTTTTTAAATGTGTTTTTAAAGTTTATTGAGTTTTGAAAAAAATGTCTCCTTAGGTTTTTGTCACTGGACAAGTGTTCAAACAAACCATGTCTGTGTTTATGTACATGATGAATGAAACATAATTTCTGTATTCTGGTGTCAGGTGGGTTATCACCTCAAAGTCAAGTGAGAGCCTTGGCCCCAATATCTGTTATGCTAAATATAGCCCAAACTTCTATTTTCCCGAAGTCATGGAAATTGATGCTATTTTATATAATTGGAGGTGAAAATTAATCAATTTGTAGGGAGTAGGAAAAGCATCTTTTCTTAGGAGGAAAAGCTTCATTAATTCCTAAATAACACAGGTTTTTGGTTTCCTTTCTACATAGCACAAATTCAGTCACATAGCACGCATGTCCTCTATACGTTTCTTTACTGTCTTCAAGTCTTATACTTGTAGAGGTCTGTATTATGGGTAAATTTCTGCTGGAAGTTGAATTTTTGCTAGGTAAAACTTCAGACTTCTAATTATGCTTTATTTTCTTTCTGGATTTTCTTCAAATGTTGTTTACTTTTCCTGCTGTTTATCTCTCAGGACATTCACAAAGATGTTCAATGGTCAGTTCTAAAAGATTCCTCAAGTGCATTAACTGTTAAAATATCACCATTTCCAGGAAATTACATGATGTATTTCCAGTTACGTTCAGCTAAGATTTTTTAAAAAAGGTTGAGTTACAGACACAATAATGTCCCACTAACTTCTACCATTTCACTGTATTATCTAAGTTAAAGAATTTAGCTTAACACTGATTTCTCAGGGATGAGTATTGCTTTTAGTTCACCTGGAAAGCAGCAAATCATTTCCAAGATACTCCCTGGGGGTGAATATGAGATAGTTCTTTTGGGGGCACCATGCGTCATACAAAAATCCTGCAAACTGGTTGAGTGTCCTCCTTCTCCTTTGTCATTCTTTTGCTCAACTCATGACATTTTCCAAAAGCCTTGTTTTTTTTTTCTTTTTTTTTTTAAATCACCAATTCTAGAATTTCCCCTGCTCCAACACCTACCACTTGATTTCTTCCATTTTAAGAGATTTGCAATAGAATTTAGATTTAGAAAAAATCCATTTGGAAGAAATGGAATTATACCCATACCAAACGGGATAGAATTCCTTACTTCTTAGTGAGGCTATTTGTAACCTGGTATTAAACTTGATTAACAACAAGTGTTGAATTTTCAGTCTAGGTTTTCTAAGAAAACCCCAAATCTAGTCTGAATGGTGAGTGAGTAATGTGGGCATTAACAAGAGATTTATGTTTAGAAATTGGAGTTACTCTGTTGCAAACCAGTCTGCTTTTGGAAGGGAGGAGAGAGGGAGGGGTATGCATTGTTGAAAAGTTCACGGGTGACTGGAGAAACCCAGCAGAGTTCATCAGGCTGAAGGGACCGCCCCTGGGCTCCCCAGGCAGCCGTCCTGCCTGCTGCCTAAAACCAATAACCTTGTGTCCCTAAGTGTCTCTGTCTCAGACTGTGTCTAAGCTGTCCAGTTGTTTGTTTTGGAAATGTCACAATAAATAACCAGAGAGAGGATATTAGGCTACAAATTCTTTGGGGACATAATGCCTCATGCATGTGGCCTCTGAGAAGAGGAAATGGCTATAGATAATATTTGCTTTTTCTACATTCCCCGAGGACAATAAAATAGAAACAGGAACAAGAAGTGGGGTAAATCTGTTATTTGTTCATTGAATAAAGTCTTCTATTTTAGTCATTTTGGTCAAACAAGGGAATTGGGATGCTTGATCATGTGCTGGTTTCATGTCCTGGGACCCAGGAGTGACACATGTATCCGGTGGGGCGAGACCTCCCAGGCCATGAGACTGGACCAACTTTTCCTCCAGGGAAGCTGGCAGGGCTGTCCTGCATCACCAGTCCCATCCATCTTGTCTGAGACAACCTGAGGCTCTCTTAGAGCTTGGAGACAACATTGTAGCCTTGGCTAAAGGAGAGAAAGGGTCAAAATCCAAGCACCTTTTATCCCAAGGGCATCATCTTGCCTGTGCACAAGCAGGGCCTCTCTCCTTCCTAATCTCTCTAAGCATCGCTCTGTAAGTACTTGGCACAGGCACAACCACCACCACAGGAATCCGTGAACCAGAGCCAAGTCTGACATCACCAAGAAGATGAAACACGCCCTGTACAAGGCCTGTAGCCATAGAACCCACTGCTCTGGGGGTGGGGAGCACAGGGTTCATCCTCCATGGTGACCCTCCCTAGGACCTTTGCCCCTCACTCAGAGGAGGAGCTGCCTCCTTAGGAGTCCCCACATCACTCAGCGACCCATCAAAGAATTACTTAGAGGCTCATCAAAGAAAGAACTCTGCTTCCCTGCAGAGTTGTTTATCTTTCCTCCTAATTACCAAAACATAAGGTGTCTTTTCTGAAATGTGGATTTGGAGATTCCGAATTTGAATTTGTGATGCTGATTTCCTTTAACCTGCAAAAGAGTTAGATTCCAAATAGCACAGCAGGAAGGTCACTGGGTTCCAATATCCTCAACCTGAAAGAGGTGGGCAGAAGAGTTCAGGAATGCTGAATTGCTGACATTTTCAAAGGAGTAATTAAGATGGACAAAGACTGACAAAAAACCATGAAAAGTGGAAGCCACTGTATTAAAAATAGAGAACTTTAGCAAGAAATGGTCCTTTCTTCATCTGAAGGGGGTCATACTGGAATGAAAGAGATTAATTATACTTTAAATCTCAGAGGAAGATTCCTCTAATGTTGTAGATGATAGAAAGGAAGAATGAACTTTATTATCTGATCTGAAGTAGGAGTCAGAAGTTGCTGAGGAGATGCATATGGCTGATATGGAGGAAGAGACAAGAACGAGTTTAAAATAAATCCAGGAAAAGCTTACTGAAAAAAAATTTTGTGTGTGTGTAAAAGCAATAGAAAATACCCTGTTTGAATTAGACTTGACATTTGTTTTAAAACAGAAGAGAAAAATAGCAACAAGACAAAAAGAACCAACCAGGTATGCAGTCATTTGGGGAGTTATGCCACCCTGGAAGCCTTCTTCATGGCCTTTCTATCCACAGGTATAGTTAGTGGATCTATCAGTATGTTGATTATTCTGGGTCCTCTAAGAAGAAGATGCCAAGATAAAATTAGAGATTTCAATAAGGAAACACTTGTGTGAGAGAAATTGGAGTGACCATCAGAAAGACTAGAACTCTCAGACTACAGAGCTAGTCTGAGCCTGCGTGAAGGAGAGAGAGAAGGAAGGTTGGGTGGTAATGTCCAAGATTGCTGTGCAGTTCAAGGAAGGCTCAGCAAGGTCCTTGGGGGGCATTGAGCCAAGGTCAGTTCCATGTATGAGAGGAGTTCTGCATCTCCCGGGTGTGCCAAGCTGTGCAAGGAGCAGCCCATGGGATACATGATCTGGATACAAAAGTGATGAAGGATTGCATGTGAGCAGCTGGACCTCTCAATCAGCTGTACTTCCTGTAGCTAGATGTTTGCACATCAAATTCTCATGGCCACCCCAGTTAGTGGCATGTTTGGAATAGGAAAGGACCTTGGAGCCAATTCTTCTCTGGAATTGGAAAGGACCTTGGAGCCTACTGCTCTGTCCCTCTTCTGCTGGCCATGAAGAGACTTGGCTACATGGAGCTGGATGACTTTTAGTTTGGGCAACCCTGGGTAGTGGTACTGATCCTTTGCTTACAGCATTCAGGTCTCCTGACCCTAATGCTCTTTCTGAAAATTTGAGGACATTTAAGTTAAGTATAAAGTTTGAAAGAAAAGGTTGTGAAACTTATTGTCTCAACCTCAATTGCAGCAATCTTTCTAATCTGTTCTTTGGATTATCCTTCCTTGGACATTTAAAGAAAAAAATAAGGCTTTTTAAATTTCAGAATACTCCTTTTTGATAGGTAGGACACTTATCAGTTCTTGTTGAAATATCTTCTTTGTGTACCTACCTATTTATGTTTTGGAGTTTTTGTTTTCTTAGTTTTTTTGAAGTTGAAAACTGGTTCGTAGTTTTAAAAATAAATGAACTTGTACAAGAGACTCCTTTGTCTTCTCCCTTTCATAGTATCTATGAATTTCAAGAGAAGATGGCGAAAAATGGTTAAAAGCACAAGCTTTGAAAACAAGCAAATTTGAATATGACTTTCAAGTTGGGCCTGGTAATGCAGCTGTGGATACCTTTTTTTTTTTTTTTAATTTCTGTGATCTTCAATTTCGTGATCTATGAAATGGAAATAAGAAGCTTTATTTCACTTGACTTGTGTAAAGAGCAAAGGATGTTATGCAAGGCTAGTATTTCACACTGATCTTGTACAGTTGAGTACTAAAATAAAATGACCAATATTATTATTTCAGACTTTCAGTCTTTTCATGTTCTATATTTTTAGTCTGTTAATGGGTGAACCAGAATACATACCTTGTTCATGCAGTAAACCCAGATGTTTCCTCATTAGTGACACCAGCTCTCATCCCCACTAGATATGCACATCATCAACCAACAAGATAAGGTTATCACTATCAATGAACAGAAATCTTCCACACTGCATATTCAGGCTGCGACATGTCAGTGTTGCGTTATGAGATGTGATTACTGTCTTCTGTCACTGGGGAGCATTTGTTGTTTTTGTATCTTTGTGTATAAAATAAAATTGCTGCAATCTCAGATTTGGAGACCAGTCTCCCAGGGTAAGTAATACGGGAAAGTCCAGTTTAACTCAATTCAGTACCCTAACTCATTCTTTTAATGTGTATAGGAATCTAATGCATTTATGAGAACCTGGTGATAGAGTGAGTAGTCCTGTCCCATCAGTCCCACCTTGGTATTAGAGGGCCCATTGATTATGCTAAATGATTTTTCTGAGCTATTTAATGTCTGAAACAATCCCCTTTGTCCCGTTGTATTGACTTTGGGAACTTCTTTTCCCCCTTTTTAGTTTTCTATTCTAGAACAATAGCTCTAGCATGAAGATTGTTTTGGTGATGTTCACTGTCCACTTGAATGCTGGTTATGGTGCCTCCTCAGATTTGTAGCTGTATGACTGCTTAATATGACAACTTCTAGTTCAGTTTCCAGTGTCAAGGAGACATTGGTTCCTTTATGTATCTGTGTATTTATATATTTTGAGGTAAAATTCACATGGCAAATAATTTAGAAACATGCTTCACACATTTGCATGTCACCCTTACACAAGGGCCATGCTAGTCTCAGTTCCAGTATTGAAGCAAGCTTGGCACACATCTGTCGAGTGTGACTGATGGGCTGAGGGAAAGTTATTTCCTAGTCTGTTCACTACCTAATTCTCTGAAAAATTAACCCAGGGAAGACCAGACACTGTAGGACCTGTTTCTCTCTGTTCTGTAGGACTATATCTTCCTGTCTCCTGACCGCTTTCGGCACCATTGCTTTTTGAAAATTTGGCCTAGTCTGTGGACAGAAAGATTTGGGGCTACAGGTTGGGAAAGGATAAGGGAGGATTTATTAGGGCTCAGATCATCCCTCCAAACAGAATCTACATGTGTAAGGGATGTTTGCCCCATGTTAAAAACTTGGAATCTCTGAGTCCAGACCTGTGGGATTTTTGGTGCAGCGACAGGAAGGACAGTCAGTAACTTACATTTGCAGGTCACAGGTAGAGAAAAGAAGGAAAACCAGGCTGTAGCTGACCCTATCAAATGATGGAGAGTCTGGGCTCTCACTGAAACTGCATAGTCCTTTCACGCTCCTCACAAAAGTCAATAGAAAGTGTTATTTGTGATGTGTTAAGAGGCCGAGGGAAGTATGAGCCTGGTGAAATCAATGCCAAGGGATCATTCCTTTATCAGCAGAAAGAAGAACAAAGTCTCCTTGTTCTTCTACCTTTTCCTGAAGTGAGTTAATAAAATGGCTACCTGAGCAGCAGGAGCAGAAGCCCAGCAGGAGTTTTGAACTGAGTCTGAGAGACACCAGGTATAAGATCTGGCTATTGTCGGCAGATATTTCACTTCCATAGAGAGAGCCATAGCTTCTCCAAAGAGTGCTTGAGAAATTGCAAATGGAATAAAATAACGAATAGCAGGTTTAGGAGAAAACCTTGTTAAAGTATGGAGAAAGTTGATGGTGCTGTCTGTCTGTGTATTTAACTATAAAATTATTTCAATGAATGTGAAGAATTTCAAAGTCTTGATAATTATTAACTAATGATTAGTTATTTATCAACAAACAACTATGAACCAGAGACACTCTTTGGGGGGTGGGGGGTGGGGAGGGAAAGGATTGGGGTCAAAATAAGGGGGTCACAATTGTATGGGGAATATAAAAATAAAAAAAATTATATTAAAAATTTTATATACTTATATAATTTAAATATTGTATATATTGGTATGTAATGTATGCTTATATAAACATATACGTGATGCTGAATAGACAATCAAAAAATAAATAAAAAATAAATTGTAGTTTCTGTTGAGAATATTACTTTTGGATTAAATGTCTATTAGCTGACTGTCCAAGTGATACACAAACTAAGTTATCCATAGTTTGTTTTCTTGTCAAGCCATAGAAAAATCTATGATGTGGTTCTTCTTTTGGAAAAATTGAAGTGTAAGTGACATACAACATTATTTTTTTTCAGGTGTACAACGTAATAATTGGATGTTTGTATATACATTTTGAAATGATCATCACAGTGTTTATTTCCCACCTTTTCTTAGCAACTTTAAAATTTACATTATATTATTTTTAGTCCCTATGCTATACAAGACAGCTTCTTGACTTATTTTTTAAGTGAAAATTTGTACCTCTTGATCCCCCTTCACCCATTTATTTCACCCACGCCCCAAGCCTCCTCCCCTTTGTAACCACTAATCTGTTTTCTGTCTCTATGATTTTAGTTTAGTCTGCTTTTTCAGACTCCACGTGTAAGTGAAATCACACAGTATTGTCTCTGAGCCTGCCTTAACTTCAGTCAGCATAATACCCACAATGCTGTTCTTTTTCATGTAATAAATTGGGAAGAAGATCAGTGGATTGGTGTAGCAGTAGTACCAGTAACTTGCAATAGTGTTGCAATCGTGTTGATTTTTTTTCTCCCAAAGTAGGCTCCAATAGCTTCTTCCTGTGTGGTTTTCATTATTAAAGGCTAAAATTAGAATAAAGTCACTTCTGGAAAAGTAATAGGAGAGTTGAGAAAAATAAAGTATTCTTAACTATTTAAATGATCATTGTCATCCCTCTTAGCTCTTCATCTTTGTAAAGTATGGGAGGTAAATCAAGTTAGATGCCAAGTTAAAGTGTTTTGTGCAAAATGTGTGGAGATAGTGTAGTGTAGGCATGACCTCAGGTGTGCATGTTCATTTAGTTAAAATCTGTTTTGCACACTGATTATGTACCAGACATAAAACATGTGTGTTCACCCCTGTGTGTGGGGGAAGCAATAAGGACCAAATCTATGCTTCTGCCCTCCTGAATCTAACACACAAGAGTACTAACAGACAACTCAGGTAATATGAAATCTCAGCAAGGCCAGTTTGGTAGATAGAGACAGACTTGGAGGGTAAATTTAGGAACTTATGCTTTGAATGTAGCTTTTCCACTACAGTAGCTCTGTGTCCTCAGGAAGTGTGCTGATACTTTTTGGTCTGCAACCTCCTGAAAAGCAGAACCTGCATTAGATTGTCCAAGTCCAGTATCTAATGTCTTAGTATTTGTTGAGGGCCTCCCGAGTGGCTCTGGTCATTGGGCACAGCGCTGTGAAGCTGTCCACAGCCTCTGCAGCGTGGGTTCAATCCCGGCCGGCCGGGGAGCTACCCACATGGCGTAGCAGACCTCTCCTGTCTCGCCAGCTGCTCCCCTCAGCAGTGTATTTCATCAGTCTGTCTGTTCCGCACCCTGCGCTCTCTCTGGTGAATCCTTTCACCTCCTCCAACCCCCGCATCTCTGGCCTGTACCCCAGCTCTTGTATGTATAAATAAATAAAACTTTAAAAAAGAAATGCAAGAGAAATGTTCCTTCTTCCCCACTGCACACACATGCTAAAAAGCCCGTCATTCATCATGGCCCTGACTCGCACTGTCCTGGTTTCCCCCACTCTTCTATTTGTTGTCCTATTCAGATGACCTTGATGGGTCATCCAGCACCTCATATTTGTCTATTGACTAGTGTAATGGCAGGATGAACACAGAGCAGGTTTTCTATAATCCGAACAGACCAGGTAAAGGAGAGTCCTGGGGCCTCCGGTGGGTTTCTCAGACTTTTATTGAGCTTTTACATGTAGTGCAGCAACCAGGTACACGGCAGGCAGGCGTGCTGGGGGGCCGGGAGGCCAGCAGGCCCCCAAGCCTCCAGCAAGCCTTCACTCTGGGCTTCTTTCTCTTTTCTCTCTGCTGCTTCGGCTTCTCTTGGTGACTATCTCAAATATTGCAGCCATGGCCCACAGAAGTAAACAACACAGCTTATAACAGTGTAACAACTGCGAGTACCCCATCAGGCAAGGCAATGCTGATGGTGGGAGGGCAGAAAAGCCTGAAAAGCATTTACCCTCTAGCTAGGATCATACAATACTCTAATTCCAGTAGCTCAGGTTACCTCCTTGAGGCAAACAATACCTGTAAACAATGAGTGCATCCACAAAACATTTAAAATCCAATATTATAAGTAAAAAGAATAATTTTTCAAAGGTGGCAGTAAGATAAAATAGATAGGTGACATCCCCAGCCAATGAAGGGATTTCCATTACATGGTAGTCATTTCTCCTTGTTTCTGACTCTTCCCTGGCTGAGATGATCCCAGAAAATAGGGATGATATCTGTCTGGCATGTCACTGCTTCTCCAGTGGCAGCCTATTTGTTGAATGAATGAATGAATGAATGAATGAATGGAGTGAATAAAGGAATGTATTGAGTTCTGTTTTAGATCAGGATGCTATAACAAATTACCATAGACTGGGTGGATTAAACAACAAACATTTATTTCTCACAATTCTGGAGGCTGAAAGTCTAAGATCAAGTTGCCAGTAAATCTATGTCTGGTGAGGACTCTCTTCCTGGTTGACAGACAGCTAGTTTTTTTGCTGTATCTTCACATGGTGGAGAGAGCGAGAAGGAAGCAAATTCTTTCATTTTTTTCTTATAAAGCTACTAATCATATAAAAAAGGCTCCACTCTTATGACCTAATTACCTCCCAAAGATTTCACTCCCTAATGCCATAATATTGGGGGTTAAGATTTCAATGTAGAAATTTTGGGGGAAAACAAACTTTCAATCCATAACAGTCTCAATCTGTTTTCCAGGTTCCTTACTTTCCTCTCACATGTCTCCATGAATTGTTTATTAATAATAGCTATTAGGATTATAATCACTACCGTATTAGTAGTGATACGACTTCAATGTTTTGATATATATCTATGCTTATAGACAAGTGGAACTCAAATCTCTACCCAGACTAGGCAAGCAATTATCACCAACATAAGTATTAAAATATACTTTTGGGAAAGTATGACATGAACTAGGTATTAGAAAACGATTGTTATTTTTCTTACCAGTGATAATAAAACTGATTATGCAAGACAATATCTTTTCAGGAGATGCATGATTATGTATTTAAGAGTTAAGCCTCAGGATATCTTTACTTTTGGGAGACTTGTGATATCTGCTTATTTTCTATTTTTTATATATGCTATTTGAGTAAAACAAACATGGTAAAATGCTAGCAATTCTGCATTCTGGGTGGCAGATCTCTGTGTCATCATCATCCTGTTCTTATGTTCGAGGATTTTCAGACAAAGCTTTGGAAAAAATGATAGCAAGGATGCTTATGATCTTAGGGATGAATGTGACCCCCAAGGGCCATCTGTTTCAGGTTTGCCTCCCACCTGAATCATACTTGAACCATGTATGCTAGAGAATAATCTTTCTTCAAGGAAGCACTCCTCCGTCTTATTTGGCTGTCTACTCTGTATTTTCATAATCTTTGCTGTCAAGAGTTCTTCCTTATGTCTATTTTAAATGGTGTCTGAAATCATCGAGGCTCTTAGCTAATATGGTGTCTTTTGATTTCAAAAATTAGAGATCTGGAGCAGGTACTGGATAGTTTTCTCCAGTATTCAAATTCCCATAGGCATTCTGGAATGGTTGGTAAAACAAGCTCCTCTCCAGTGTGGTCTGATATTTATCTGAAAACGCTGAAGGGAAATGGACCCTGAGCCAGCCATGCACGTGTCCCTTATCCTCACTACATTCACTGCTCCAAATTCACGGCCCATCCCTCACTCCCTGTCTGAAATACAACAGCAGCCTACGATTCTCTCTAATTTCTTGGTTTGCTTCAAAAAATAACACTGATTATTTCCTGCCATGATTTCACATGTTGGTTATTTACTGTTTACCTCCTCCGTCAGAAGGTACACTATGGAGAGGGCCTTAACCCTGCCAGTGGTTCTCCAACATGACTGTGTATCAGAATCCTCTGGAGGGTTTGTTTTAAAACAGATTACTGGGGCCCACTCCTAGAGTTGGTGGTTCAGGAGGGCTGAGGTGGCACCCCAACTTTGCATTTCTAATGAATTCCAAGTGATAATGCTGCTTCTAGTCCCTGCATCTCACTTAGAGAACACTAGGTCTGTCATTGGCCCGTGCACCCCAGCATGTGGAATGTATATGTTCCCTAAGTATCTGCTAAATATATGAATGTAAGAACAATGGGAAGCGGACTTGCTGACATGGGCATGGGCTCTGGAAATGGGAGAACTTTGAAAACCAAATAACAAGCAGCTGAGAAACCAATTTGGTTCCCATGCTGGAGGCCTCTGACTTTGGGCCTGGGGCCAGGAATGATTTACTAAGAGCTGGGACACACAAAATCATTTCTAAAAGTCATTCTTACCAAATTTGGGCATACTTACGAATATTTAAAGCTTTAGAGGATGCTGCTATGGAGGATACTAATTCCTTTAAGGCCTTTATCAAAAAGAGAATACAGAAGGAGACAGAAGGTTTTAACTGAATGATCCAGGGGTCTGAATTTTAGAACCATTTTTCTTTCTGCCTTTAGTATCTTTCTATGATGCTTTCCCTTTGTTAGGGATATTACTTCTTTTTGGAAGGATTTATTGATTCATGCATAAAAGAACTAGAGTTTAGGCCAGGGGTGGGGGGGGGGCGGGGGTGGTGAGAGGATTCACCAGAAACAGAGTGGGGAACAAAACAGGCAGATTGACCAAAATTCACTGCTGAGGGGAGCAGCAGGCGAGTCAGGAGAGGTCTGCTGTGCCATGTAGGTAGCTCCCTGGCCAGGGATCTAACTCATGCTGCAGTGGCTGCAGATAGCTTCATAGGTTGCATTTTAACCCCTTGCACCACCAGGGAGGCCCTGGGGATGTTACTTCTAATTCAGTTTCTAAAGGAATTGCCATTATAAGAGATACTTAGTTTGGAGTTGCATACATGAATGTATCCATACGCCTTTCTCCAATCGTATTTGATCTCTAGAGTAGGACAGAAACAGAAGAGCTTTAGCTAAGTGTCCCCAGTACTTTTCCTTAAGCCATATTTGGTTTTTTGCTTTCCACTGATAACGACCAAAGCACCCTGTCAACCATGTAGGGAACTGGGTTTTTGAACCAAGTGCTGAAGATTAAGAACAGAACAATCTCAGGTATTATTACTAGCAATATCAAATGATAGTTTCCAATGCTGGAACCAAGTGATGGAGATTAAGAACAGAACAATCTTAGGTATTATTACTAGCAATGTCAAATGATAGTTTCCAAATGACACAAATGATCTCATCTTTCTTGGAATTCTTCTGTAGTGGACAGTTGTGGTTTTAAGCAATGTTGGGTGAGTGGAGCAGTTTGTGTTTCCAGATGTACATTTGTTGATCAAGACTGTGTGTACACACATGCCCTATAATGAAGTCGTTCTAGCCTGAGAATGCTTGTACACACACACACACACACACGTGCATGTGCACACATGCATGCATGCACCAACTCAATGCATGAGTATTGAACTGGAGTCCAGGCCCAAAGAGGCAGTCCTGTCCCGGGTGTGCTCAGATCACTGGGGGGTGGGGGGGTCTGGTATTTTTTCAAGGTTCTGTTTTGGTGTCAGATTGAGTGGAGATAGAGCATCCATTAATTTAGCAGAGCATCTGGGATCTTTAAAGCCAGAAAGAGCCATACAATTTATCAATCTTAATTTGCTCACACTGTAGTTAGACAGGGGAGATCTCTGGGAAACCCTGACAGGATCCAGATGTTCCCCATGCGGCTGATACCACACATACTAGTGAGGCTGTTCAGCTCCGCGCCCCTACTTCCTCAGCTTCCTTTAAGGCTTGTCCCTTGTACTTTGGTCTGCTGGGTTAGTGCGGAAACAGTATTTATTAGCAGAAACACACCAACTCTGTTAGGTATTCTGTGGGCAACCCTCCTTGTGCAGGAAATGACTCCACTCTAAGCTATTGGCCTGGGGGCTAGTGTGAAACATTCCATGCAATAAACATTTGTGTTCTTAATTAGCAAACTGAGATGGAATCGGGGAACCCACACAGTATTGAGGACACTCACAGATCACAGATCTCCGAGTTCCATGTTTAAGGCCAGTGGAAGGGTTAAGGTTTATCACTTCATTGTTTTAAGTTTCTTGAAGGTAGAATTGAGTCTTACATGTATTTTATTTTCTGCAGTTTTTCCTATAATGATAGACATTACATGTTTGACCATTATATAGCAATATTCAATTACAGTAGGGGCTGAATGGATTATTGGACTCACACAAATATGCTTATATGTCTATATTCATACATTTATCTTATCCCCTTTATATTTCGTTACTGGTTTCCCTCACTTTTATTTTTTAAATATATTTTTATTTATGCATACAAGAACTGGGGCACAGGCCAGAGGTACGGGGGTGAGAGGATTCACCAGAGATAGAGTGGGGAGCAGAACAGGCAGATCTACTGAAATACACTGCTGAGGGGAGCAGCAGGCAAGATAGGAGAGGTCTGCTGCACCATGTGGGTCACCTCCCTGGCCGGGGATTGAACTCATGCTGCTGTGACTGCGGATAGCTTCATAGTGCTACGTCTTAACCCCTTGTGCCACCAGAGAGGCCCCCACCTAAATTTCTTATGTAAGTATCTGTGCCTGACTTACTGTAACATTTGGAATATTTTAGTTCTGTAAACAATCCTCAATTTATTTATTTGTTTATATATTTCTTGAGAGTAAAGTGTACATTGAGTTCCCTAAAATGAGTGACCCATAGAATGTCTGAGCACTTACATACATGCTTTCCAGCAAAATGAACAAACTGTGTCTATGAAAGTCTCACACAATCCATCTTATCCACTTGACCTCCTTTATCTTGCTTAGTTTATCAGTTCATCTTGGAAACACACTTTCACCAAGCTCACCATGACTATTTATATACATTTGGAAGACATTCCACTGGAAATTACTCTCAAAAATGTTCTGTTCAGTATAGTAAGGAAGTAGTAATAAGACCCTACTGTTTCATCACTGTGTTTTCCTTCAGATAGTTTCCTGCAGTGTTATCAACCAGTTAAGGATTAAGAAAATCCCTTGCAGGCATTTCCAAAACTTCCTCCCAACTCTCTTGGTTTCTCCCTGAGCAAGAAATGTTTAAGTTATTTCTTTGCTAAAAGCTGAGAAGGCAAAAGCCTAACAGAGGAAAGAGAGGGAGAGCTATTTGTTTTCTTTATTTCAACTATTTAAATGTCTACCATACACAGAGGTGGCTGCACATTATAAAAAAAAATGTGAAAAGGTAGGCGTGGCCATGTGGGCCTTGCCATCAGGAGGCTGACAGGAGAGGAAAGCAAGATATCTGCATAAGTGATTAGCTAGCAGGCAGATAAAGGCACACAGGAGATAACAAAATGCTCAGACTCACACTCTAAGGGGAGTGAAGGGAGAGCTTTCTGTGACAACTTCATGAGTGAGTTTCATTGGAGAAAGGCTTTGAAGAAGGATGGGATTTCAACACGATAATTGGAGATGATGTTTAATGAAGAAGGCGGAGAGAGAGTAAATAAAGGTTTGTACCTGAGGTGTGTTAAGAAGCAATGGGCAATTGAAACTGTTGTACTATTGTCACTCATTCAACCTGTAATGTCAGCTAGAAATCTGGAGTCTTTCTCAACAACTCCTCTGCCTCCCACCACCTTTCACCCAAAAGCTCCCAAGTCCTGTGCATTTTATATGCTGAGTGTTTCTCAAATTGTGCTTCACTCCTACTTCCTCTTTCCTAGCCCATCCATAAAGTAGGTATCTTTAGTAGCCGTCATACATATTCTTATTACACTTTACCTCCTCTTTTCATCCATTGGCACCCTTGCCTCAGTTTCAAGGCACTGCTGGGGCCCTCAATGTACAATAACGCTCTGCCTCCTCCCACCTGTCTGGCCTCAGCCTCTCTTCCTTTGGAGATCTGCCCTAATCCTCTCTAGTCCCCAGGGCCTATTGTGCATTCTTGTCTGTCCCCCTAACACTCCCACCCCATTCTCTATGCACCCCACAATGCCATGTGCCTTCATCCTCCCATACCTGAATGACTCTCTCCAGGAGAGATTCCCAAAAGTAGAATAGCTGGTCAAATGATATGTGTATTTTGAATTTAGATGCTCAGTGCCAGATAGTGCTCTAGAAAGGGGTATCAATTTCTACTCCCATAAGCAGGATAAAAGGGTCTTGTTTCCCTCTGCCTGGTTAACCTTGAGTAGAATAACTTTTTTTTGGTCTTTGCCAATCTGATGGGTGAAATATGATACCTATGTCATTGTTGCTAAATAGGACTTTCTTTCCTACTGACAGCATTTCATGGTATCTGTATTTCTACCAATGTGAATTGACTCTTTGTTTCTTACCTGTTTTTTTCCTAGTGGAGAATTCCTCTTTCTCTTATTGATTTGTAAATGCCCTTCTGTATTCATCTTTAAAGAAGATACAGTGGAAATACTTCCCCTAACTTGTTATTTACTTACAAATATATATCATGTGTTTTTTTCAACCCTAGGGAAGTTTAAAATCCATCAGTTTCCAGGTTGTTTTTGTTCATACATAGACGTCCCTCATGGTTGGATTTTTAAAAATATTCTACCCCATATTCTTAGAATAGTTTGATGGGACTTGTTTTCTTTGCATTTGATCCTTAATCTATTTAGAATTTATTTAAATGTTGTATGTAAATAAGGATCAATCTTCATTTCTTCCCCAGACCAGTAGTCCACTGTTTCAACAGTATTGGATAACAGTCTTTTCTCCATGAATCATCATTTTAAAATATTTACATCATATGTAAGTGTGTGTGTGTGTGTGTGTGTGTCTAGTCCCTGGACATTTCATTCTTTTCTGTCAGTTTATCTTTCTATTCCTGTATGAGCTCTATACTATTTTAGTAAACGTGGCAGGATAATATGTTTTGCTATCTGGCAAATTTTCTACATAGTCTTATTTTCTATAATTTTTCTGTGACCTGACCTGTCTGCTAGGAATAAGGAAATAAATCAGAACGATTAGCAGCTCTAGGAGATGCTTGGAATGCTTACTAACTGAGTAGATCTGGATTTGTGTGTTCTTTCAGAAGGTTGCAAGACCCGGGGTGGCCTCAGATTTGAGGTTGTTTGCAGAACCTCTGAGTTTGGGCTGGTCTGAACCTGTGCCTGTGTATCGGTTCAGAGTATTTCAGTGACAGTGGAGGTTGTAGAAATTTTCTATGTACCGTCTAGAGACTGATGATCATTGAGGGCAAGAATAGTGATGAGGGAGGACAACAATTTGATTTATTATACTCAATACCAATGTGATCTCTCTACATTCATAAAATTGCAATATCTAGACTGATCCATGAGTCTTATTGTAAGAATGTGGAAAATGATGTACTGCAAACATGAACATTGGTGACTGGAACACTGTGTGAAATGTCCATCTAAGAAGGAATGAAGTGTTGTTTATTTATACCATGGAATTCTTTTACTATTTTTAGGGCCAGGAGGAGAGGGATTTTACCCCAGTACCTTATATGGGAACTGTTCCTGTCACATTCTGAAGTGAGGACACTTGCTTTGCCATGCCTCCATTCATGCATTCATGTTCCTAGCTGCTGAAACTGTCTAGCTGTCTTAACTCAATCCAGTACCCCAGCATACCATCTGCCGGAAACAAATGGTTCAGGGAAAGCAGCAAGCAAGGTTTGGATTAGACCTGTGGAGAAGGCTGCTGTAGCGCTATCACGTGGTCACACAGGTCGCATTCCACTGGGGCAAGACTTGGGCTAAGTCTTCTGTGGTCTGCTCTTTCTTAGTGATCAATGGTGTTCCTTTAAGTAGTTTATCCCCTTGGGGTGTAACAATCTTTTGTTATTGTGCATTTTTGTGGTGACTGAATTTGACCTATAAATAGAAACTGCATGAATATGTTCTCCTGGGAATTAGGAGCAAATCATGCCTAAATTCGGCTTCCAGGGTGACTGGTCAGATTGCGGACAGAGTATAGTTTTGCCTTCATTAGAAAATGACCCATTTCTGAGTGGTGGTGTCATCAGGAAATGTGTGCTACATGGAATTTCTCTAAAATGCTGCTCAAGTGTCAGGATGTCTTCAGGCACCTTATTTCTGCTCTGAGTTTACAAAATGAAACCCAGATTTTCCTTTTAGAGATGTAAATGGAATTACTCCCATGAAGAAGCATGGCCAGGGCGAGTAAAAATAAGTACTTCATTAGCTTTTAATTGAGTTTTATTATTTTGTGTTTCTGCATTCTTGAACACAAGCAGTCCTCAGGGCAGGAAAAAATGATACTCCAGAGTAACTCTTTTAGCATAGAAAAGTATCTTCTTGATACTCAGTAGTCCCTAAAGCAGATCTTCTCAAATAAAAAAAAATAAAAGAATTGAAAATGCAATGAATGTATCAATATATGTTGTTTGCTTGTTTTGTTTTTTTGACTGGCATCTCATCTTCATTATATGTCCCAGGAAATCATAAGTGCCCCCTTAATGGTGACCACAGGACACTGTTGAGTGTGTGCCAGACACAGAGCTGAATTCACGTGGCCCTGAGGCAAGGTTCAGTCCTGATGAAGGACTGGTGATTGGATAGATGGGGAAATGAACATAGGATGCCTATCTTTGATGCTGTGAGAAGACATAAGCGGGTTAATTAGCCTGAATTAATTGGGTGGGAAACACAGAAGGCTTTCATAAGGTGGTGATGTCTGAATTAACTCTCAACAGAGAAGTAAAGTTGGCCAAGACAGGGGAATGAGAAAGGTGTAACAAGGAAGTGGCATTTGCAAGCTCTTGGAAGCCTGATGAGTAGCTAACCTGGTATGGTGAGAAAGCAGGGTGTGCGTGGGAAAGGAGAGGGTGGCAGGAAAATGGGTGATGCGAAAATGGGAGTTGTGGGCTCCATAAGCCACCAGCAGGGGGTGATGCAGAAACTCAGAGGTGGGATGGAGGGCAGGTGACATGTGATCAGATTGGTACTTTGGAATGAAAATTTGGGCAGTGTTGAAAAAGTGATGAAAAGACAATGAAGGTAGTGAAGTGAAAGCAACTTGTTGTAATAATGAATATGAAAAGTAAAGCAAACCTGGGTTAGAACAATGACACAAAGGATGAATAAGATGCTTCTGATGGAACAGATCTTTTTGATAGCAGGGATGGAGATAGAGAGAGGAATCCTTGGATCTCTGGGCAACTGAAAGCAGAACTTTTGGCAGAAATGGAAGCTGGAGAGGAGGATCAGGGGAAAGTGGGCTCTGGTGAGGGCAGGATGATGTGTTCAAATTGAATGTGTAGTGTCTAAAGATAAGCAGTTTTTCAATGTTCACGTCTCTAAGTCAGGAATGAATTCTGGCCTAGAACCACTCCAGCCTCTGAACCACTCCACCTCCTATGTCTGTGAATTTGACTGTTCCAGATATGTCCTTTTAGTGGAATCATACGATATTCATCCTTTTGTGATGTTGTAGCATGTCTCAGAATGAACATGATCCCATTGTACATATAAGCCACGTTTGTTTATTCATTCATCCAGTGATGGCTATTTGATTTCTTTTCACCGTTTGGTTATTGTGAAAATGCTGTGAACATTGGTGTGCAAGTATATATTTGACTCTCTGCTTTCAGTTCTTTTTGATATGATCTTTCTGGATCATATGGTTATTTATTTATTTGTTTATTTTGGTGGGACCCTCGCCGGTGACCGGGGGTCGAACTGGCGTTGCAGAGGCTGCAGGCAGCCTTGCAACCCAGCGCTCAACTGCTGCGCCACCAGGGGAGGCCCCCATATGGTTATTTTTTTGAAGAACTGCCATACTGTTTGCCACCATTTTACATTTTCACCAGCAATGCACAAAGCTTTCAATTTCTCCACATACTCATCAGTGCTTATTTTCCCTTTTTTTGGTTAATAGGTTTTGATAAAACTGTTCTTTTTAACTTTTCTCTCTTTGAAGCTGTAGCAGAGGCTGTTAAGTTTTCACCAAACTCCATCTCCCATTTCCTTTTGGGAATTTAGCTGGATTATAATTCCCAGAATTTCCTTGTAATTATGCAGACCCTTGTGGCTGACTTCTGATCAGTCAAGAACATCTTCTCCCAGGCTGTTCCATAAAGACTTCCTTTATGTTTTTTATCCCATCCTCTGGCTAGGTGGAAATGATACCAGGGACACAGGGGAAGGCAGACCCACTAGATGAAGGGAGCCTGGTTCTGGCTTCTCCCAAGAAATGCCATGGCAGATAGCTACATGAGAAGAAATAAAATTCTGTTGTTATCAGTCACTGACAGTTGGGGATGCTTGTTACAGCAGTTATTGGTGCCTAATGAAGGATAGCAGAATCTCTCAAGTTAGTTCTTCTCGGCACTACTGCTTCATTTCCTTAGGTTAGCTTTCTTTGCCTTTGCATATATGAGGAAGAAGATAGCCCTGCCTATGTGTGTTTGTTCTGTCCATCCTTCCAGTTTGATAATTTGTAGATTTTTAATTTTTAATTTTTAATAAATAATTTTTTATTGAGCATGGCGTCATAACATTATATGAGTTGTATTATAAATCAACATGTGACTATACTATATTAAATTCACCAGTAAAAATCCAATTTCATCCCTCATAAGATTGACTAACTTAATATCCATCTCCTTTCTTTCTTCCCTTCTGGTAACCACTCATATGATCGCGTAGTCTAAAAGTTTGTTTTGGCTTTATTTAGTTCATCCATTTGTTTGGTTTCCCTATAAATTACATATGAATGAAATCATACAGAGTTTGTCTTTCTCCTTCTAACTTACTTCACTAAGGATACTGCCCTCTAGGTCCATTCATGTTGTTGCAAATGGCAGGATTTCATCTTTTGGTTTTTTAGTAGCTGAACAGTAATCCATTGTGTATATACCCCATCTTCTTTATCATTATCTGTCCATGGGAATGTAGGTTGTGCCCAGTTTTTGCCTATTGTGTATAATGCTGCCATGAACATGGGGTGCATATGAATCTTCAAATTAGTGTTTTTTTAATATTCTTTGGGTAAATATTCAGAAGTAGGATAACTAAATCATATGAAATTTCTATTTAAAAAGTAGAGATTATTGGTAACACGGAATTCCAAGTTCAAGTCTTCAGAATGGAGACTCTACAGGTCCAACTTGAGGCTGATGTCCTCTTCTATGCCCATAAGTGACGTCCAGAGGGAAGGACCTCTAATCAGAGTCTGTGCGGGTCCATGGGCCCACACCTCGTGTGGTAAGAAGCTGTTGGCTTAATGGGCACCCCTTATGGTATCCACAATAGTATTGTTTCTTGAAACATGGTCTAAGCCTTCTGTGATTAGTATCACTTAATGAACCAGAACCTCAGCGATAGAGAGGAGTGGGGTGATTTCAGAAATCTGCATTTTTGGTAAGCATTCCAGGTGCTACCCATATACACTGGACTCTCTTTATTCTAGGACTCTCAATACTTTATTCTTGGACTCTTAACAGTATTTTAATGCCTGATCTTGATGTAAGTTTACGCAAAAATCATTGGACACAGATCGTTAAAAATCCTACTATTAAAACTCACCAGAAATGGGTCTGCAAAAGCTCTCTTTGATTTAAAGTTGTGGACTATTTCTTCGTATTTAATCAAAGTCTCTTGAAGTACTTTGAGTTCCTTCTTGGTAATATACTATGGGTTTAATTGAGCTTTGCAAGCTAAAATGCTTTTAGAGGCTATACAGGGATCATAAATAAAAGCTGCAAAAGGATTTAAGACAATTAGAAATAATGGGACCCATGAGAAAATGGGGTGTGTGTGCCCACATAAAGGTTTCCATATTCACAACTGTGTTAAGCGCCACTGTCAAACAGAACATATATCTCAAGGCTATATTGGGCAAGAGAAGCTGTGAGTTTGGGACCCTAATCAGTAATCTCTTCTTCCTTCCAAATCAAATGATTCCAAATCCTTTCATCTTTATTCACATGACCTCTTTACCAGGAGTCATTTTTGTTACTTTTTTTCAGACCCTCATGCCTCTTTTTTTAAAAGGCAGAGAAGAAAGTCTGCCAAAGTTCATCGGTTAACATGAAAATAATCAGTGCTGAGAAAAGGGTCTTTATTTTCAAATGTCACCGTTTCTATTAATGTATGTTATCAATGTGTTTGTTTTAAACCACGGTTGTTTAAATTTTGTTATTAAGGTAATATATAAGCCTGAAGGAAAATTTGGAAAAGAAAAAATAAACGAAATGAACTCATCATTTCTCTATCCAGAAAGCAATCACTGTGAACATATTGATGTACTTTCTTCTAGTCCTTTTTCTGTATAACGTTTGAAAAACAATTTACTTTTTTAACTTCCCCTTGTTCCAATAAGGATTAAAGAAAAAAAAAAACATTTTAAAGTGATTGTTTACGTTCGTTGATATTTATGCAAACCTAGATACATACCATGTTTTATACATAGATGTAACATTGCAGTCACATTGTGTGTGTGCATGAGTGCATGTGTATGTATGTTTCTTAAACTGTGTGTCTAAGACAGCTTTCTGCACTGTTAGTTAAAACACAGCTAACATTTCTTGGTATATGTCAGATGCTGTTCTGAGAACTTCACACTTATGGCCTTATTGAATCATCACAATGAAGGAGAATTGTGTTGTTAAATTCCAATTTCAGATGAAGACCTTGGGGCACAGAGAGATTCAGGGCTTGATGTTCACACACATAGTAAGTGGTGCAACTAGGACATGAGACTTATTGGTCCAAATCCAGTGTCTACAAATTTCACCATGTGGTACTGCCTCTCTTGCTTTTAAAGTATTGTGTAGAGTTTCATAGACCATACCACTACTGGTTTGAACTAGCTTTATTGGGCAAGAGAAGCTGTGCTTTTGGAACCTTAATAAGTAATCGCTTCTTCCTTCCAAATCAAATTTAGGTACTTTCCAAAATTTTACTGTTACTATGGAAATAAGGAGACAGAAGGGAGTGGCACATGTCTAAGGAACATAAAATGGATCATCCCTATCACATGGCCCATCTTCCCACACACACAGTCCACCGTGTGCCCCCCAAAGGCTGATTGCTAAGGCAGGCACTGCCCCACTGACTTGCCCTCTGGCCCCTGAGGCTGGCCAATGAAAGATAGTGGTGGGAGATCAGGAGATGGGATAAAAGAGAGGTCAGAGTATTTATTCCTCTTATTTTTTCCCTGTTTGGCCACAGATTTGTTTGTCCTCTGTAAATAATTCTTATAATGCTCTTCAGTTCAATCCTTTCAATTTTCTCTAAGTGCCCTGCGAGGAAATTCACTAACATAGCAGTGGAAATGAAATGAACGAAAATGCGTAACTGCAGTTAGAGATAGGAGGAAGCCATCTAAGTCGACATATGTGATAGAATTTGTTCGTAATGCAGCCAGAATCTGTGGGTTATAAGGAACTCTTTTGAATAATGTCTACAGTTGATGGCCACTCTTATTAGTTGCTCATTTTGGGTGACAGTTAACTAATTCAACAATATGAAGTACTCAGTAGAGAGTTAAGTCTGTGGACATGTATTTTAGCACAAAAACTTTTCTTCCAGGGTGAATATTTGTGTTATTTCTGTTAGGGGAGGAAAGTGAACTAAAAAAGGAGGGAGTAGATAGTGCTGCTGTCAACACATAATTAAAAGGATTTTTTCAAGGTCATGTTTTTAAGGGACCTATGATTCTTTGTGAGATAGCAAAGATAAAATGTGACTTGAGCTACAGAAGTATTGAAAGAATTTTTAGTGACTGTATACAAAACCCTTTGACCTATGTACAAAGACTTCCCCCATGCTTTAAACGCCTTTAAAAATAGCATCATAGCTGTGTGAAGGATTGCCACATTTTTACTGATTTCCTACAAATAAGGACACTATGGCATAAACATGGTCAACATGATGCAGCAGAACAATCGAATTAAAAACCTGAAAGTTCTGTATTTGATAAGATAATGATTTTGCACATAATATTTCAAGAGCTGAAATCTATTCTATATAATCAGGATTATTTCCTTTTTTATCTCTCACACAATTCATGGAAACCAACTCCTTTCTTCCCTCTTGTTTGTTCTTATACTTTCATACTTCCTACTAATTTAACCAACGTGATATCAGACATGAAGTGATAATACCCTCGAATGGCTGCTCTGGTGGAGGTGGGGAGCATAGAAGGGGGAGGTGTCATTTAAAGATCTTCAGTGGAGAGTCACGACCACCCTGTGTCTGTGCATGGAAACCTGTTTTGGCAGGAAGTGTCACTTCCTATCCGCTCTGTTTTAGTCAAGGTCATCTCTCTTTCGTGTCCTAATCATCATGAAAATGTATAGACACAGAGCTCAGTTAGAGAAACAGCAGTAAAATTTCCAAGATGTAGGCAGTGTTTTTCAAAACAATTTGGAGAAAAAGAAAGCCATCAAGGAAGTAGATTGATAAAAATTATTTAACTGTTACTTAAGGCTAGTTTATGTGTGCATTGTTTATGTTATGTGTGCATTATTTACATTATAATATGTACATTATAATATTCATTGTTATAACTCCATTAGGGAAGGGAACATCTTGCTTACTATTATAAATGCAGTTTTGCCTATACTATTTACTCAGTGCTTATTTTACAAGTGAATTAGTGAATAAATTTATGAGCAAGAACTTAGCAGAAAGAGTTCTGAGGAATGAAGAAATCTTGAGCAGGTAGAGTTAGATCACTTTGAGATTATGGAAGAGAATTTATTTTAGGCCTTGTGGTAAGCAAAATAATAGCCCATCCCCCAGGATATTCATGTATGAATCCAGGAATCACACATACCTATACATCACATACCTGTACGCACATACCTGTGCATCATCTATCCTTTCTCTCCCTATGTATTTTATTAAACATATTTTCATGATAGAGTATGTGTTCAACCATTCCCAATTAGTCATTTTTTTCATCTTCATAAAGATCTGAGCTAAAGAACCTCCACTCCCAAAACTACTGGCTGTAGCTCTGGGTAGACATGGAGTCTGCCTCAACTATCTGACTCTGAGTGGCAACAATTTATCAGGAAGATGGTGCCCTTTTATGGGATTTTGTTAGTATTGGTCTTGCTTCTGTCATTGTGTGTTGTACATTATAGTATTGCTTAGCATAATGAAATTCTTCTCTTCATCATTCAAAATCGTAAGTAATCAAAAGTTTTAAATATTTCTTAAAAACTCATCAACTTGATTTTATACATATCAGCAACTTTATTAGTTTGAGGCATATTTGTCAATGGGTTATTTGCCATCAAGGAGCAAGACTTTCTTTCTATATGGAAGCCTCTCTTATGAGTCTTCTTCTTGCATATAAAGACTGCCCTTCCTTCACATAGGCAGGAACCACCGGCAAGTGCCTCCCAGGGATAAGTGGACCCTAATTGAAGTAGGCTGGGTGGGGATTGTAATTGACTAGAGAACCAGGTTTGGTTTGAAGGGTCCTGCCATTCAGGATAGCTGCTTGTTGCTACAGACTATGGACTCATCTGTTGATCTTTTTTCAAAAGAGCCCATAAATTGGGATATTTATATGCAATATAAAGCTTTGCATATAAAAATCAAATAAAAATACTTTATGGGCCAAATAAATCTCAAATAAGCAACAAAGTTATGTCTATGGGCTGCATTATGGGTCATAGGCCACAAGTGTGTCTTTTGGAATATAATGACTCATCCTCTGTGTCAACAGATGGCGTTGCCCTCACTTTGGTCATTAGTCTAGTTGTGTTCACTATGCTTTCACTGCGTTTTCAGGTGTTTGAGGACATTGTTGACCCTGACATGGGCAGTAAGTGCTAAAGCTATGACACAGTTGAAAAGACTGGTAAGGGAAGGCATGCAATTATCACGGGAGATAATGGAGAACACAAAACACAAGCAAATTATGAGAAAAGAGCAGCAGTTGTACATACACATTAGATAAATTATTTGGCAGTAGGCATGACTCTGAAGGAAAAAGAATTCTCCAACATATGAAAACTTCATGATAGACAATCTTTAAAATAAACAAGAAGAGTGGTTGGCAAAATAGAAAAAAAATATAATTGTGTGGCTGTGGGATTCAGCATACAAAGTTGACATCTGTTATCTAATACTTTTCAGGAGAAGGATAGCAATTTGTTGAAGAACTTAAAATACAAACAAGGAATTTGCAAAAAGAGAAATTTAAAAAACTGTATCATTTATAATCACTTCAAAAATAATAAAGTACCTAGGAATAAACTTAACCAAGGAAGTGAAAGCCCTATAAAAATGAAAGAAATTGAAGAAGACACAAAGCAATGGAAAAAAATTTTGTGCTCACTTATCAGAAGAATTAACATTGTGAAAGTGGCCATTTTATTTAAAGCATTATAGAGATTCAAACAATCCCTATCAATATCAAAATGGCATTCTTCACAGAAATAGAACAAAAAAGTCCAAAAAAAAATTGAATGGAATCAGAAAAGATTTTGAATGGCCAAAACTATTCTGGGAAAGAAGAACAAAAATGGAGGTATCATGCTTTCTGACTTCAACCTATACTACAAAACTATAGTAATCTAAATAGTATGGCATTGGACTAAAAACAGACATACAGATCAATGGAACAAAATTGAGAGCACGGAATTCAAACACATATATATGAACAAAGGAGTGAAGAGTATACAAAAAACAGAGTTTTTTCAATAAATGGTGTTGGGAAAAATAGACTACTCTGTGCAAAAAATGACAAAGAGCTGGGAGAAAGAGTGGTGATGAAGAAGAGGTGGCCCTTGGATTTCACCTCAAGATCACTGGGAGCCAGGCAGAGTGGGGGAGTAGAGACGGCAGCTGTAGACCGTCCTGTTGAGAGTAACATTGTGGAGGAGAGGCAGGGAATGAGAGATGGTTCCTGAGAGAATATGTCTCAGTTAGTGGGAGAAATTTATGTTCAGTTTTTAGGATTCAAAAAGTCAACTGATTCTCTCTTTTGAAGGAAATGCCTCAGAATTGCCATCTTTGAACTTATGAACAAATTCACTTACGAACCATCCCTTGGAACCTAACTTACTTCCAAATAAAAGATCTTTATAATTCTCTTAACAAGCCTAAAGAAATGTTTAAAACAGTGTGGCAATTTTTTTTCTTTAAGCAACTTGCAGCGGCAATTTGTGAAATAGGTCATGTTTAGCATAGATAAAATACTGCTTTATTCTCAGATGGAAACTTTTCCATTTCAAAATTATTTTTATGTGCCAGATTTATACTTTATCATTAATCAAATGGTGCAGGTAGACAGATAAGAGAAGAAAGGAAGGGATAACAAAGTCTCAGATGATTCCAACAAAGGCATGGGTGCTTGGGGAACATTCTTGCTGGCAATAGTCAAGGTCATTAGTCACCATCCCTTGATGACTTCACCTTGGATTACCAGGCTGCCAGTCCTAAAATAAGTAAAGCAAGAACAGTGCAGGCATCAAAGAGGAACAGATAAATAAAGACCTTAAGTTTTTGAACCATTTAAAAGAGACACTATGCAGTCTTACCAAATGATCTAATCGTGGCCAATAATGAACTGCTATTCAAGATTTAGAGCTCTCCCCAAGACCTTCCAATTTTAGTTAACAGTATCTTCTTGGTCAGTAAACTCAGGGCAAAAAGTGGTTTAAGAGCACAAATAAGCTGTTAAATTTCCTCTAGGAAAACATTCTGTATTCCTTCTCCCTAAATAAAATCCACATCATTTGAAAACCCACGCATTTTCAAGCTAAAGCAAAATGGCTACGCGAGGGAAGCTGCCACATTACATTGTCCCAGCTGCTTCTCCAGCCACAGAACTTAACTCTTTCCAGATGTAACCCTTCACTGTTTCTCCCTCCTCATAATTTTTGTCTAGAGTAAAACACAACTGAAGGAGACTTTTTCTTTTCTCATGTGAATTCAAAAGGCAGGAGATAGTGAATTGTAACTTCAGTCATACATACTTCATAGAGTCTGTTTTTTTTTTTCCCCCTGGCCCTCGGATAGACATATAAGGGTAATGTGGTATTATGAGGAGCAAAAGAAAACTTAAAGTTGAGTCACAGGACAAGATTAAAGATATATGATAATGTATCAAAGAACAATTTTGATTCTAAAATAAGGGCAACTGAATGTAATTGTCTTACAGACAGTAGTATTAAGAATGGAGAGAGATTTTGTGCATGCTTGTGTCAGAATATGTATATGTGTGTGTGAGACACAGAAGGCAGGAGAGAGAGAGAGAGAAAGAGAGAGATAGGGTAGCGGCAGGGGGAGAGAGGAACCCTCGTTATGTGGGTAAGGCGATAATTTATGAGGAACTGCTTCAGGTGTCGATCACAGGACAACTTCAAGAAATAAAAACCTTAGTAGAACATACTGATTGGGTGGAAAGAAGAGAAATCCAAAATAACACCAAAGACTAGGGTCCCGGTTAAGCATACAGAGACTGAGGGAGGAAATGATGATGAGGTGACGCTCCTTTTCCTCTGACACGCAGTGCCTTGGTCAGTGTAAGGGTTGTGAATGACTGTGAGGGTCAGTATTGTAATGGGCAGGGTCCAGGATTGCACCCCTGAGAAGTTCTGTGGGCACCACTGATGGGCATGTAGAATTAGGCTTTACTTCTTAAAACCTCTTATTTATAAATTACCAAGGGCAACATATACTCTAAATTTACATTGAGAACAACTCATGGGCACAATCCAAATAGCTGGATGTCTGTATTTTACCTTAGGGTAGGAGGGTGCAGTAACATGGCTCTGTGTGACCAAGAGAATGTTATTTTAATTTATTGACCTGTGTTTATACTCGGCTGGGAGGGGTGGAAACAAAATGCAAAATGTCATGTGTCTGTGGTATAGATCATATAAGTGTAGATGCTTAATCAACTGGAGGAAGGTCTTAATTCCAATGGAGGAATTTTTCACAATTCGTTAGGCAATTTAATACTTTTAGCAATATCATCATTATGGTAATAGTTTTGAAAGAAGTCTCCTTTGAAGGTGACAACACCTCAAAAGCTGTGAAGGATTGCTAGCAGATTAGTTACTGTATTTATAGTGCTATCCATAGATGCCTACTAGACGTACCCATTCAAACTTATAAAATGCTCAGGATACCTGAGCCAAGGATACCTGAGACTCTCAGAAGCTACAGAGATGCATGGAAGCAATTCCTTCCCTTAGGACCTTCAGTGGCACCATGGCCCTGCTGGTCCCTAGATTTTTGACTTCTGGCCCTGAGAACTGTGTGACAATACATTTCTGTTTATTTAAGTCCCCCAGTATATGGCTTTTTTGTTATGGCAGCCCTAGGAAATTAATACAGGGGAGAAAAATGGAGTTTTTAAAAGCTGAGATTTCTCATAGAAATAAAAATCATTAAGTATGCTTTGACCCCTAACAGTTAACTAAGTGAATTAAAATTGAAATCTAGAATATTAAACCTGATATGGCTTTTTAAAAAAAGTTCCACTTAAAGCTTGGACAGTGGGTAATTATCTGGTGACTTAATTGTTTCTACAACACACCGCAAAATCAAAATAAGCAACAGCACGGTTATATTAAGAACATCCCTACTGTGTCATATCATGGCGCCAATAGAAGTTAAAATCAAGACTTTTTATTGTCAAGAAGCACTAGTATCAGGATACATTTTCATATGGATTTTGGCCAACAATCATAAATAACAGAACTTGCTCATAAACAATTCCAAAAGGCCGTGTGTCGGGCAGATGGTTTTTGTGGGGGGAGTTTAACATGGAAACAGAATTGTGCCTGATGCGTGCTGGCTACTCTGAACTCGCCATCAACTTAAACATCCCTGGAGTTATGGTTTTATTCAGTTCCCAAATGAATCTAAAGTTGCAATGTTTTAAATTTCCCAAGCAACTCTGCAACTCTGCCTCCTGATCTCAAGTTTGCACATTGTAGGGACAAAATTTCAACTCAGTGTTTAGAAATTATTGACATAGTTAAGTGTCTACATACACAATGGCTGGATATGATAAAGATATCAATTGCATCTATCCAGCTTACAAAGGATTTCACTACTTACATGGTAAAAGTACCATTATCCCTCTCTATAAGCACGTGTGGATTTTAGCCAGGGGAAATGACCCAGAATAGATTCTTCTGCGTGTTCTGCAGGGAGGTTTTGCCTACTCAGTTTATACTGGAATGGCACTTTGACCTTTAGCATCAATATTACTAAATCTTAGATTTGGTTTTTCATTTGTTCATCAGGGACACATAGGCACCTCTGGAACAACATAAGCCTTTAGTTATGTCTAGGCTTTGGAGTGTGAATGATATACAATATGAAATGAAGGATTCATCCCATCGCTTACTTTAGGCTACAGGGAAAGCACCCAGGCACTGGGCTCCTTTCAGTAGGATTCATGAATGCCAGCCAGAGAAGTGGCAGGTATTTAAATAAATATCTTATGGGATCTGACCAATAAATTAGTTGCTATTCAATGGTTAACAAGTATTAGAACTCAAAATTAAATTTGTACATTACACTTACAGAATTCTAGTGAAATGCAAATTAAAGTAATATTTGAAACAATTACCAAAATATTTTAAAACTCTGACAGAATTATTAAGGGAATGGTATAGTTAACTGATGGTAGATTGATCTAGTGCTCTTAAGAAGCAATATGTTATCAAGAACTATAAAAATCTTCATTGCTTTGATCAAGTAATCTAACTCATAAAGTTCATTCGTTGAAATAACCCATAAGAAGCCTCATGTCTCTTTTATAAAAGTATTCAATTTAATGTTTTAATATATGAATATGTGGATTAGTCCCAGTATGAACAGGATGGTTAAACAAATGAAGGTCCATTAATTGAATTGAACTTTGGGTAACTATTATAACAATATTTTATGAACACTATAAATAGGAACATGTCAACATGTGTGTACCCTGGGGCTTTGCAATTGAAGCAGATTACGAAAGTACATGTTCTCCATGGTTAGTACACTGAATATCCATTGGCTCATTTTATAAATGTTTTCAAACACTGATTACATATAACAGATGTGGGTGCTAGGTATGGGAGACCCAAAAATGGAAAGCTATGGTTCCTGCCCTCAATGAGGATCTATCCTGCTAGAAAATAGTGACATGACGAATGAAAAATTACAGTAATTTATGAATTGTCATTGATGGATAGTAGGAGCCTACGAGTTGGCTGGAGACATAAGGGAAGACTTCATAGAGGAACTAAAGCTATATAGAGACAAAATTGAAAAGGCATGGGGGGGGGAATCAGTTGTACAATGGTAAAAGTGTTATAAATGGCTTAAACTTTTAAAAACCTCTATATTCACAATGGAATACTACTCAGCTATAAAAAGGTGAAATCCTGGGCCTCCCCTGGTGGTGCAGCGTTTGAGCGTTGGGCTGCGAGGCTGCCTGCAGCGCCGGTTCTGTCCCCAACCACTGGCAAGGGTTCCACATGGTGTGACAAGCCTGTCCTGCTGCGCCTGCTGCTCCCCTCAGCAGTGTATTTCGTCAGTCTACCTGTTCTATTCCTCACTCTGGCTCTGGTGAGTTCTTTCACCCTCCTGCACATCTGACTGTACCCAGTGCTTGTATAAATAAATAAATAAGTAAATAAATAAATAAATATTTTTAAAAATTAAGTTTAAAAAAAGGTAAAAAAGGTGAAATCTTGTCATTTGTGACAAAATGGAAGTGGAAGGGGTTATTTTAAGCCAAATAATCCAGAAGGAGAAAGAAAAACACCACATAATTTCATTCGTATGTGGAATATAGGGAAACAAAGGAATTGACAAAATAAACCAAAACAAACCCTAAAAATATGATAGCAGAATCAAAACTACTAGAAGAGGGTGATGGGACTAAAAGGGGGACAGGCCAGTGGTATATGGTGAAGGTGCCTTGGTGGTGAGGGTGGTGTCGTGACAGGCATCCAGGGAGGTGTGAACGTATTTCGCTGCATCACATACAGTGTTGTTAACCAATGTTACCTTAGTAAAAAATTAAAAAACTTCTTGAAATTTAATAATATACCTTAAAACTTACCCAATTTATACAATTCAGTATTTTTTAGTACATTCATGAAGTTGTATAAACATCACCACAATCTAAGCTTAGAATATTTCATCATCCCAGAGAAGGGTTGCACTTTTGCTTTTTCAAATTTCTTCCAATATTTAATGTTTGTTTGTTTTTTAATAAAGAAGCAAGGTGTAAAGACAGAAACCTTTGATGTCTGCTGTTGTGAGAAAAAGTTTTACATTGCTCGTAAAACACATCACAAGCACATCATCGTGTCTTTTAATTTTAAGTTTATTCGTGACAAGGTAAATACATACATGAAAATCTTCACAAATATCTACATACATTTTTAAATAAATGAGAAAAAGTTGTGTTCAAAGAGGGGTTTCAGTGGCAGCTAAGGACATGTCATTCATTTACTGTATAAAAAGCTCCAGGTTTATAAAACTCGATTGGCCCATTGTTTCCACACTTCAAAAGCCAACCGCAAGAATTTTAAAAGGAATACCTAAGCTATAATAGACTCTAACAGAAGCACGGCGCATTATGAATTATGGGGGCAATTGGTGATGCCAGGATGAGAAGCAGACACACAGGTGCACTGGAGAGCGTTTTCCATGAGGAAGGGATGCTCAAGTACTGATGAAGGGGTGGAATTCCTGGACCTCAGCTGTCACCTTTCTGGTTTCCACATCTCAAGTGGCAGAGAGGGCCACTGCATGCGTGGTATATGAAACGCCTGTGGGTAGCAAGGGCCATTCCTCTAGAACAGGACCAGTGCTGGATGGGACTGTGAGGAGGAGAGAGCTTGTCACTGAAGCTCATACTTTGTTCTGTCCTGGGTCCTAGGTTTCCTCACAGCTGGTGTAGTGTCCTCCAGGTGTCTGTACCACCCCTTACAGCATCCTACACTGACCTAGCCCTGAGAGTCCTGGGTTCTTTCACCAAAGTTAACAAGCAAGGGGGATATTCTCTCAAAGAGCTTTAAAAAAAATTCTGAGTATCTAATCTCTATTGGTCAAAAGTCAGGCACTTTGACAGGAGTACAGGCATTACTGGTGGGGAAGGGTAGACGCAGAGACCTCTCTCAGACACCCTTCTCATCATGATAGTTGACCTTTCTGTAAAACCTATTCTGCCTAGAGGGCTAACACTCAAGACCCCCAGAGGCTGTTTTGGGACCTTCTTTGAAGCCCATATGATTCTCCCTAAAATCAGGAACACACTCTGAGAGCCAGATTTTGATTCCTGACAGACTTGAAACTGCTACCATGACAGGATTTAATTCACAAGCAGGAAGAATGTGCATCCGTGTGTCTTTCCATGTGCCTTTCATTTGGTTTCCAATGAAGTTCTGCAGTCGGAGCCAGATGGCTTGTTTCCAGGTTAAGGCGTGAGAAAATTCTGTGTCTGTGGATTTGACTCATCTTTCAAATCAAGTGTGATTGTTGAAACTGGGATACAAATTTTCCAACTGCTTTATAAACTCTAAGGATTTTGGTCCTTTTGTTCTATCATACTTAATATTTGGGATATTAATTAAAAAATAACTAATGCCAGTGTAAACATGCTTTAGATACATAGGTCTATAAAATATTGCACATAAATATAAAAATTTGTTCAGCATTTCTTCATAGCAATTTTTCATCATTATAAAAGGATACAAAATTGTGCAGACTAACTGAATTTGGCTGGTCAATTTTACTTCAAAAATAACATTATTACATGATTATGATTATTTACAAGAGTTTTAAATATCAAGATGGTTAAATTCAAGATGGTGGGAAGATAGCTTAAATAAAGATTACTTTCCAAAGTTATGTAATATAAAGATTAACAGTAAAAATGAATAGTAAAGTTGGAGCAGGCAATTCTAAAGAAAATCCACTTTCTAGGTTCATCGCACATTTGCATAACATTATATTCCCTTCCTATTTATGTTTAACATGTTTTATCTGTGTTTGCAAGTTTGAGATACAGTAGAGAAAATAGATATTTGATCCCAAACTAAATATTGGTGTTGCTTTTTAAAGATACTAAAAATACTGTGTTTACTGATGTGTTACATTGCTTTTTTTTTACTAACAGACCTCAGAAATTTTACCATTACTTTGAAACACAATACCAGGTGGAGAGTATCTGTATATTTATGCTTTGTCAATTAAGTCAATGGAAAGATTATGTTTTTAATAAAGGGAAATTTAAATGCAACTTTGTGTAAAGCTAAATTAAGCAAATGAGAGTCTTTGGAAAGTAGAATTAATTTTAGGAAGAAGACAGCAAGGTATTAAGTGAAACTGTATCCTAATACCGATTTGCTGTTCCTTAACCCATGTGTTGATTTATCTGCACAAATTGCTTATCTTAGTAGAAAAATTTAGTGAATGATTTGAAAACTAGCTAAGCAAAACTTAACTTCCAAATCTTCTAGATGACCAGAATATCAGCCTAGAGAAATGGAATATAAATAAATAAATTGCTATCCTCACAAGATTATCTTTGTCATTTCAAAAGTACTTTCACATTAAGTACTACCAACATATGTTTGTCTCCCTGAGCCATAGCATCAGTTAGAAATGTTTCTTTCCCATAGGGAGGTGTCAAATATTCCTTTGGGTACAGTAGTGTTGGAAGGTTTGGTCCTAGTTCACCCCCTAAGTTCTGTAGTAATTCAGACATTTTGTCTTTCTGGCTTAAGTTGCATTTACCTGGAAAGCAAGCTCAGTTTCCAGACCCATTTCAAAGTGTCTGCCAAACACAGGATGACAAAAGCGAGAGAAATCTGCCACAACTGCTGATGGTTCTTAGAGCGTGGAGGACATTTCCTTTTTCAAATGGGCCTCTGGGCCCATGGCAACTTTTCCAAAGCATGGTGTAGATGAGGTCCTATTTTCCAGGGCTCTTGTATTTCCTAGGTCACAGGAAAGGGCCAGGAAGATCTTTCTTTAATCCTACTGTCCTTTCTTTTCTTTGAACTGGACCAGGGTTTGAGTTTTTAGGTTTTTGGTTTTCCTTTTCATGCCTCGGGGGTTTTCTCATTTGTCAGTTGTTCCGTGTCAGTCATATCATCTTTAGGGGGTCTTGCTCTGTCAAAGAATCCACACTATGGAAAAAGAGAACAGGTTATAAATCAAGTCATCCTCATACTAAAATTTTTTGCTTTATATATTTTCTAAAGAACTTGGAGCTCTGTGAATAGAAACTATAGAATTCTCTATATTCAGAGGTGAAAACAGTGTGTTCTTTACCTGCAGAGAGGAATTCATAGCATAGGAATGTTGTGATAGTGGGAGAATGCCCGTTTTTTACAGACTACTTGACTTTGTATAGTGTCCTGAGAATACACGAATGGCCCAAGGAGTCCCTTTTTGCTTTCCTGCCTGTTTTCTGTAGCAGTAGGCATGCTAACTGTTGACCAGGGAAGCGGGTTCTCTGTGTACTGGAGGCACCCTTAGGAATGGTTAGAGTAGGATGAGAAGAGATGGTTGCATATTCCTCTGCCCTTGATGGAACATGTAGTATATAGAGAGGAGAAACCTAGATTTCTCATTTATTTCAATCTCAGAACACCTTGTTGAATATCCAGATTAGCCAGCAACTCAAGTAGGTTGATTCTGGAATCTCTTCTCTTGAATTTCAAGTTGATATTTGGTATAGGAGAATGTATCTTTTCCTAGAAACTTTGCCACTTGGCTATTGCAGGGAGAGTCTTCTTTATTGCAGCTGATGTTGGAAGCCTAATTCACTGGGCTGGCTTACAGTTATTGAGTCCAGCTTTTGTTGATAGGACTGGGACTATATTCTGTCGATTGGCACATACTGCTATCATTTACAGAAACAGAGTTACTATAACTAACAATAACAGACATTCATTTCTAAATAACATAAAAGTCTATTTCTATGATTTCATAGTACACTATGTAAGCTTAAGAGGGCACAAAATAGCTGATAATGATTGAGAAAGTCATTATTTAACCCACAAGTCAGTTTTCTCAATTTATTAAGCATACCACATATTATGTTAAGCTAAAAATAAGCTCTGATTTTGCAGAACCACAATAATAGTGGTTAACTAAGATGTGACTTGATTAATTACTTTTATAGTCATGTAATTGTGACATTGTTTCTATTTTGCAACTGAAAGCTTTGTAAAACTTGGCAGTTGTGTTGGTTTGGAGCCAGAAACTAATTCCTATCGTAGCCTTCTAGAACAAATGTTAGCAAAACACATGAAAGAGTAAGCGAAGGCTTCCTGATGGAAATAGTCTAAATTGGCAAGGTTAAAAAAAAAATTCCAAGGATATTATAACAAAATGATCTATTTGGCTTAAATAGAGTCGACATTTAAAAAAATCAGAATTGATATATGTTAATTGCATTTATATAATTTTATAAAGAAAACTCTCAAAGGATTGATGATAGAACCACATCAATAAAAAAAAATAAGTATCCACAGTAACATTGTCACTCCAAGCACAAGGAAAGACCACAGGTCTTAGTTAATAATGGCTAA
This sequence comes from Talpa europaea, assembly GCF_964194135.1. Lineage (NCBI taxonomy): Eukaryota > Metazoa > Chordata > Mammalia > Eulipotyphla > Talpidae > Talpa > Talpa europaea. Next base: position 27,758,377 of record NC_140082.1, on the reverse strand, counting down.
ATATCTATATATTTATTTACAAGAAATCTCTAAATAAAAATAACGTTAAACTCCCTCAGTCTTCTTAAGTGTCAGCTACATAAATATACTAAGTTTGCCAAAGCAAACAAAATTCAATGTTCTTTTACATTGTTAAAAGTTCTCAAATGGTGCCTCTAGTGTTGTCTTTTTAAATTTCTGGGTATACGCCCCTCTGTGGCCTTTCTACTCAAAAAAGAAAAGAAAGTAAATAAACTTACCTTCCATAAAGCTAAGGTCAAAATGGCCAGAACCAGTAATCCAAGAAGTATTGCTAATATTATTACCCATAATGGGATTGAGAAGGAAACATTTGGGGTTGCCCAAATAACTGATGTCTTGATCTGAAATAGAAAATGAAGCAAATGAGCTCCAATTTGGAAACTACTGGATGAAATAAAGCAGTAATTACCAAAATAATATTGGGGACAGTTCCTATAGGATCCATATAATAATCAGAATCATCCCATAATTACGTTCCATATCCTATGCAAGTGTTCAGAATTGCCAAATTCACTAACAGGTGGTTTACAGTAAGGTAGGTAACCATACATCTCAGTCTTCCCTTCTCCTGATTTACCTAATTAATATCTTAAGGCACCTCTTCCACTTCATGTTAAACACAGAAAACAGTCCTAGTTTTGTAAGTAAAAAATAAAACCTAAACAAGTTGAAATAGGGTCATAAACTGATCGAAGTTTTAAGGTTATATTTAAATAAGTTAAAATAAAATAAAACACTAGTTCAGTTCTTCGGGCATAGAAGCCACATTTCACTCACTAACTACATGTAGTTACCATATTTGATTGAGAAGCTTCAGATTATTTTGTATATTCTCATATAAGGTGTGGTTTGCTGCATTACCCAAGCCCAGCTTCATAAGAGTCTTTCATTAAGAAGTAGTTCCAAAGCTGAAGATGGGGTATACTTACTTTTTTTTTAATTAATTAAATTTTTTTCTTACATTGTTGTAGTCCCTTGGGATATATTTAAACTAAAGGTTTACTTTAAGATAGGGGCTTGTAATTTCATGGGGTGTTCAATAAATATTATTTGAAATAAATGAAAAATTCCTTCTATAAATAGTACTTTAAAAAAGAAGGGTAACATTGAATAACTGTTGCCCTTAAAATTTAGGAAGAAAAATTTAATTGTATGCCAATTAATCCACAAACTGTTTTACTTCCATAGCTCTTTTGAAGGAATAGTGTAAGATCTTAACAATTCACTTGTTGTTAAAACTATCTGCAATTTTAGGAAGTGGGATCCATAAATTTTAAGTGGTTTAGATGTTCTTAAAGTGATGTTAAGTAGAGAACATTTAATCTTACCTTCACCGTGTTATAAATCTTCTTGTTTTTTATTAAGGTAGAAAGACCATAAATAAATTTTAATATGCCTACATCTTAATATTGACATTTATGATATGGTTTTGTATATTTTGACAAAATACCAAGGTAGAAGGGAAAAGCCCCCTTGTAATTGCAAAGTGTAATTAATGTTGACATCTGTATTTATGTATTGCAAAATCTTGTATAAACATACTTCAGTGGGGTCACAAGAATGTTTTAAATAAATGTACCAAGACACCCTACCTATAATGCCATTTAGAACAAAATAACAACACAAAGTTAACCAGTTGAACACACATCTTAAAAGCATTTAAATAACCCCTTATCAGGGTCCTTATCAAGTAGTCCTTCTCAAGTTTGGGCTCCAATTGTTTAATATAAAAATTCTGCTTTAAAGCCCTAAGTTCTCCTAATAATTCTGAACACCAAACGGATTCACAGCTTACGGATGGGGTTCTTAAATTAGAATTTTCATGTAGTATTTATGATAACTACCTTTGGGGTCATAATAGATAGCAATCTTTTCTAAATGTAAATTAGGGAATTCGACTTGGCATTAAGGGGATGCCAAGTTCATTGGTAACCAAAAAAAAAAAATGCTTAAATAGCTGAATAATTTCTTTTCTACCATGTTGTAATGATTCGGTGTTGTAACCATTTCCTCACCTCTGGACATGACAAGTGTCTTGTCACATGAGGAGCTTATTTTTTGTAAACACAGACACTCCGCAAGGAGCAGAATGGGATTTCTATTTTCTTTACTATGTGAAGTTTATATAGACCTCAAGAAATGACTGATTTACAACCATGGTGAAAAGGGAGCCCCAACAGACTAATCATCCCACACAGGGGCCTAGGAAAACAAGCAAACATTATTGAGTTTCTTTACAAAAGAAGGAATGGACAATTTCCTAATGTCAGAGTATAGATTGGAATTTTGATGATTCTCAAACTACCTATTCCAACTATTTTACCACTTTCAAGTAATTCCCTTCTGCTGAACTCTTTTCGAGATAAGAAGGACAAGATTTTTGAGAAGATCTTGCTATTGAAAAAAATTCTGCCAACTGCAAGCACACGAAGTTCCTTCACACGAAGCCACCGAAAAATTGTTTTCCAGAAACAACTTTCTCCTGGCAAGATTAATCAAGGATTATGGGGAGACCTAGAAACACCACCATTTCTAAATGTTTTTCTAATAACCTTTACATAAATCATGTGGTAAATCACCTCCATCAGATAACAAGACTTTAAAAAATGCAGGAACGACGGTGGTGGGGGTGGAGAGGCGTGCATTTGATCACTTTGTGCCTCTTTTGAGATGAGTTGAGAACAGCAGGCTGTCACCTGTGGCCAGCACAGAAAGATGCAGCAGTGCCGATGGAATGGACTGTGACATGTGTTTCTGTTAGGGAACATATGCTGAGAGAAAACAAAAGAGCCCAGATTTATCTCCCTTAGAGCTACAAGCCTTTGAACCTCTTTGGATGAACACTCTATATTAAAAACCTTTGCCAAAGCCTCTGTTTTTTAGGTTGAACATAAATCCAAACTATAGCAGACATCTTGTGAGAGAAAGAGAGCTCAGGAGGTAAATGAGGAAAGATGTGGCAGTCCTTGCTTTAAAATGCCACCAAAGTTTATAGACATAGTTTGTGCAAATCTATTGGCCAGTTTCGGCCTACATTTGGGGAAGGTTATAAACATTTACTCGGACTGGAGGCTTACCTTGTGCCAGGTACAATGCTAAGGCTTTCGAGACATAATTTTATTAACTTTCTTAACAGGTGAATATGGGGAATATGGTAAGTGTCTCAGTGAAGTTGAATGACTTTCTGCAGGTCCCCTAATGAGAGTGGGGTGCAGCCAGGAAGACCTATATTAAAAGTTGTGGATTTTCCTCTACCCTGCCTCTGCGCTGGAGTTCTCAGGAATGGTTCCAATGCTGAGTCCTCACTTCTAGTGCTTATAAAGCACAATGCCAGGGCCCCATCCTGGGCCTACTCCACCTAGCAACTTGAGTGAGGTCTTAGCACATGTGTGTCTGTAAAATCATCTGCAAAGATGATCCTTTTGCACACTTGGGGCTGAAAATTGCTAATCAATGGATTAACTGAATCTACTAAAAGTAGATTAAGCTAGACAGATTATATATTACATTTATACTTGTAATATTTAATTATATTAAATAATTATATTAAATATTGTGATGAGAAATCACAATAGCAGAGGCTTATATACCGCCCAAAGCAGAGCTTCTCAACTTTTGTTGTGCATGTGCTGCCCAGATGATTTTGATAAAATGCAGATTCTTTGACTCAGCTGGTCTGGGGGGGAGGCCAAAAATGATATAATTACAAAGAGGTATTGGTCATGCCCTACAATTTTTTGGGTATAAATTTATATTGAACTTTTACAAATTTGATCCAATGACACTAAGAGATTTCTAGCCTGGAATAAGAAAATAGGGATCTGAAGATGGAAACTTTTCTCAAATCAATGCAATCACTTAAATCTACCTCAAGCTGAACAATGGTTAGAAAATTACAATTTCAGTGAAATTTTTGTGCCTATATATATGTTTAAAAGATACTCACTGCTATGTTTCCTTCTGGGAGTTTTGCTGGCTGATCTCTATAAGGCATCTTCTTAACTTGAAAGGATACCAGGGATGCAAGAGAATAGGGATCATTTTTTCTCTGAAAGTAAAAACAGTTATTTATATACTCCATGTAAATCTTTTAAAAATTATGCTGGAAAAAAATTTATACTGGCAGTCACACAATTGTTTTCAGTGTTTTCCATTTTCAAAATAAAATTTCTTTTTCCCTTTCTTTTATTTTTACCCCATCATTTACCCATCCATCCATTCATCCAACAATCCATCCTCCAAATAAGATATACAGATGGCAATAGGCACATGAAAAAAATACTCATCAGGGAAATACAAATCAAAAAACACAGTGAGATACCACCACCTACTTGTGATAATGTCCCATATAAAAAAGATCAGAAACAAGTGTTGGCAAGGGTTTGGAGAAAAAAGAAACAGTACACTATTGGTAGAAATGTTTACTGGTCCAAACTCTATGGAAGTTTCTGAAAGTTCCAGTATGGAGGGTTCTGAAAGCATTAAAAATAGGTCTACCATATGATCCAGCAATCCCTCTCCTAGGCATTTAAAGCAAAAACTCTTAATTCGAAGGTATATATGCATTCCTATGTTCATTGAGTCATTATTTACAATAGCCAAGCTATGGAAACAAGTGTTTCCATAACAACACATGAGTGGATAAAGAAGATGCAGTATATACATACAAGGAAATACTACTCAGCTATAAAGAAAGATGAAATTGTGCCATGTGTGGCAACATGGATGGCATAGGAAGGGATTATGCTAAGCAAAATAAGTTAGACAAAGAAATACCAGATGATTTCACTGATATGTGGAATGTGAAAAACAAATCAAAGGAACAATCAAACCAAACCAAAACAAAACAAACCCATGGACTCTGACAGTAGAACTGAGGTTATGGGAGGAAAGAGCAAAGGATGGATGGTATCCAATGAACTGTGGTGGAGGATTATTTGTATTTTGGTGGTGGATGTGGTGTGGCAACATTCATTTGAAAAGGTGTGAACCTGTACTCCCAAAACATACACAGTGCTGTAAACTGTTGCCTCTAAAGAAAAGAAAAAGAAAAAGAAGGGTCTTCTAGTCTTTCAGTTGGAAAATGCAATTTTTTAAATCTTTTTTTCGCAGATGATCTAGACAGCCAAGGAATGGGAATTGTGATCTATTAAGAGTATGGTAGCCTGAGTCAATGCCACAAATACACCAGTACTGTTATTATAGGTCAAAGATATGGCACTGGCAAGAATTTAATGCATGTAAACAATTTTTTGCAGAGTCATATTATTGATTGCAAGTTCAAAATTGAGTGCTTCATATGTTTTATATCACAACTATATTATTCTTAGATTAAAAAGTCTCCTCTTCCTCATAGCAACCTATTCGTGTAATAGTAATCACTGTCTTATTGTTGGTGATTTAGGGTAGAAAAAGCAGCTGGAGTTACTATCCCTTGACAATGTCTTGGAGCTTCAACTTGAGGAAGGTAGTTATTAAATCTCAGAAAATACTCTTTCCTCTGTCAGTGATGACTTGCTTAAACTGTGCTTTGCAGGCTCCGTTATGTACTTTCCACAATAATTTGCTTATGATTGAGATGCTAATAAAAGTTACAGGGTTGGTAGCAAATAGAGAAAAGAGTGAGGCTTCTGGGCTGGTTTCATACCTAGTGTGGTTGGTGGCATCATAAAGTCTACCACTCCCACCGTCCCACTGCTTCATTCCTCATCAAAACTATTTTTAACCACATATCCATCTTATCTAGTCCATGTTTAAATACTCAACATTTACCAGAAACAAACACTTGTGAGAAGATAAAACCTGAGCAATTACTGGTAAAACTCGAAGCTGAAAAGAAGGTTTTTGTTGGAAGTAGAGCTCACAGAACAGGGAATTGTTTAGGATTAACCTCAATAAAATCTTTTTCCTGAACAGGGTGCATGTTCACCATGTGGACAGAAACAAACACAGTGTAGCAAATCATGTCAGCCAAGGTTTGGAAACTTTTATCCTGGATTAGGATGGAAAAAATTGTTTACCACTTTACAGGTTTCATGAAGAATCTATTAAAGACCTTATCTATCTATATCTATCTATAGCTATAGACTGGAATGAGCAGGAACTATGTTTGAAGTGCAGAGATTTGGGATGTGGGTGTGTGTAGATATGCAATGATGTGAGACTCTGTCCCTTATCTTTGGAAATGGCACTTCGCTCTGATAGGATGTCCATGCAGATTGTCATGGTCTGACTCTACTGGTACTAAATATTTATTGTTTGGAAAGTCCATTATTGCTATTGACTTCTTCCAGTCTCATTGGATCTTCTTAACAGGAAAATGAAGATGCCATTTTCAGTCTGCTGGAATAGAGCATCATACAAATAATGAGACATGACGTCTAAAGTAACCATTTTCCCCTTGATGTCCCTTGTCATCATGATTGAGGTCCTGCTTCATTGGAACACCCTTTTCATTTCAGTAGCGTGTGATGTCTGCCCATAGGAGGAATGTAGGTTCTCTTTTGGCCTGTGTGGGCTAACTAAAGTCTTAGATAAGGTGTAACAGCCCCACAGCAGAGTGATTCTGAGCAGATTGATGAAATGCAAATGGTACTGGAGGTAGTGCCTGGTGCAGAGTTGATACTCCACAAACATTCACTGAGTAAATGAATAAATAATGATTGAACTAAAAGAGAACAAGAATCAAATAAATTGTGCACTGCAGTTTTCCATAAGTCACTTGTCCAAAACCAGGGGTATTCTGTCACCTGGAGACACTGACAATATTGGAGACATTTTTGGTTGTCACACTGGGGTGTCAGTTGCCACTGGTATCTAGTGGGTGGAGGCCAGGGATGCTGCTAAATATTCTACAGTGCACAGGACAACCCCCACACCAAAGAGCTAGATGGTCCAAAATAGTAATAGTGCTAAGGTAGAAGAATTCTACCTCAGATTAAAAAAATAAAAGGGGGCTTCACAACCATCTCTTAAAAAACAACTTTAATTTCCCTACTGCTTATTTGAGAAACAAAAATAAGATTTGTGAGCATATTTTGAATGGTAGCAAACATGAAAATCTAGAGCTATAAAATTCTATATTTATTAGCAGAGCTCAAGAAAATTTTACCATTTGATTTTCTTTGGTACACTGAACCAGATGAGCAAGAATGTATATCTTGGTAGGGGTTTAATTTGGCTTCCCTACCAAATCTTTCTAAAACAATAAGGTCGGGGACAGGAGGGGAGGGATTGGGGTCAGAATGGGGGGGTTGCAATTGTAAGGGGAATATAAAAATAAAATAAAAAAAATAAAAAATAAAACAGTAAGGTCACAGCACAGTAGTATAATTTAAAGAGTGCTTTCTAAAGGGAAAATTTCATCTCCTTAGTATAAAAGAAATTTTAAACCTTTGAAATGCACAGTCAATGGAGTTATCTATGGGATTCCATGATGCAGATAAAACAGAGCAGTGAGGAATGTACTAAGCACACGTATCAGGAACTTTATTGAGATGCTCTCCTGGCTAGAGTCCAAGCTGTGGGATCACTAAGCCAGTGGAACTTTCTAAGGCAATCTCCATTTCCCCTTATAAATTGACTTCTATTTTTACTTTATTGGGCATATGGCTTGAATTGTGTTCCTGTACTCACCCACACTTCATTGACTAATGTTTGCTGAGGAACTGCTAGGTGCTGGGTATAAAAAAAGCAGAGAGCTAAACAGCATTGTTTGAATCTAAGTTAACATATGAAGGTCATAGATATTCATTTTATTTAAATTGTCTTCCTTAAATATACATACATATATATATATACATTTAGACTTAGGATATTTAAATTGCCTCATATGTATAGTATTATATATGATGATATAATATGCAATTATATTAATGCATTTACTTATGTTATATAAATACAATTAATTATTTGTAACATTATATATAATATATGATATAGACTTTGGTAAGGACAATAAAAATAGCCCAAGTATAATGCAATATTATCCAATCATAAGAAAGAAGGAAATGTGGCTGGAAATTGAGAGCACTATGCTAAACGAAATCAGTCAGATAAAGAAAGACAAATGTTGCGTGATCTTACTTATATGTGGAATCTCAAAAAGCCAAACTGAGGAATAGAAAATAGAACGATTGTTACCAGAGGCTGGGCGAGTTAGAGGGGGCTAGGGGAGATGTTGGTCAAAGGGCATAAACTTCCAGCTATAAGATCAATAAGTTTTGGGGATCTAATGTATAGCATAGTGAGTATGATTAACAATACTGTACTATAAACTTGAAAGTTAAGAGAATAGATATTAAAAGTTATTAGCACACACAAAAAAAGGTAACTATGTGAGAGGATGAAGTTATTTAACCTAATTGTATAATGATTTCTCAATATATACATTTGTCTAATCATCACACTGTGTATTTTAAAATTACATGTTATATGTTAATAATATCTCAATAAAATTGGAAAGAAATTATTGTCACCTGGTAAGAAAGATGACCATTGGATCTTGGCTCAACTCCTCCACAGAAATTTCTTTTTAAAATTTAAAAGATATTTAGATTAAAAAATGTTAAAATTTTAGTTCAATTTAAAATTTAAAAATTTTTTAAATGAAAAAATTGCAAATTAAAGCCTCTTTTAACAATAAAAAATTAAAACATTTTAGAACCCTTAAAAATTTTTTTCTCTGAGCTTTTGAGTAAAGGTTCCCTGGAGAGGTATGTATGTACACCAATATTTTTATTACCTGGAGAAATGTCTTAGCCCATAGCCGGGACTGGACTTTCAGGACTGCACTTTCTCCTCCTTCTAGTCGTCCCACCACACAGGAGATCTGCAAGCACTCAATATTTGTACAGTTCTGAAAAAAAAAAAAAAACCAGCTGTAGTAGCAAATTGTATATTTAAATCATGATAGAGAACCAAACTTTTTATTGATATTTTGTTTCCTCAGTTGTCACCACCTCATCCATAAAATATTAATTTGAATAAAGAATAAGTACATGGAAAAAGCCAAGAAAAAAAGTACAGCTCAGTGGTAATAATGCATCAACTTCAATGGTTGTAGAGCGAAAATGGAACATAAAACAACATAAAATCAAAGCTCTTTTCTAAGGACTTTGAACAACCTTCCTGCAGTCTCAATTGCATTGTTCTGTTTCATTTTCTCAGAACTCCAGGAAGGTATTTCTTAAGGCATTCATAACACAAGAACTTGGACTAAGCAGGTCCTAAAAAGGCTTCAGATCAAGGTCCCTGAGTCTGTATTATCTGCAAGATGCCATATTAATAAGCCTTTGACAAACAGTGAGTGTTAGGGTGATAAACAGGCTCTGCTGCTGTGAGTTCCATTTATTAAGCAGGTTTTTTTATTAACCAGTTTCTAGAGTTGCCAACTTATAATGGGTAGCTTTTTAAAATATGAGGTGCATGTTCTTGAAAAGTGCTCATTATCATGACGTTCTACCTATCAAATTGTATTTTCTGATTGGATCTTAGAATGGAAGTAAAAGGACACCTCACAATTCATTTTCACTGTGCCATGTGTAGAATGGTACTTCTGGAATTGTACTCCACTGATTTGAATTTAGCATCTGGGCTATGCTTTATTCATTTTTCATATCTCAAGCACTGGACACTGGCCTATAGTTGCTCAGTAAAGATCAGTTTACTCAATGTTATGTGAAGTAATTAAGTGAGGCAATTCAATTTAATGAAATTGCTAAACCACAGAATCTGATGAATGTGTTATCAGGAAAACCTTTTTAAGGAACTGTGGAATTCTCTAAAAACAAAACAATTTGGAATGTATATGTGATAAATTCCAGTATGGCCAGAGTTTGACATTATGTTCCCAAGGACAGTGGTTGGGCTGGCTGATTCTACTAGAATTGGGTACTGACTTATTTGGAGTTTTGTGTCTATAGTAGGAGCAGGAGCCCTTAAAGTTCTGCAGTTCGTCACCTTTGAGGTTCTCATGTTTATGTAATGCCATTATCGATATACTCTTCATGTCCTATCCTCTAGAGGCAAAAGAATCAGAGGAGGTAATTCTTGTAAACTCCGTGGAATGGTAATCCAGTTAGCTAGACTTGTTGGAGAATCTTGAGGAAGGTGACTTTTGGAAAGAATCATAAAGAATGAGAATTACCTAATGTATGGGATGGTGGAGACATGGTTCCCTTATATAAGACCAATGCATGTTCAGAAAAAGAGAGAAAAGTGTATCTGGGTATAATGTGGAAGAGGGAAGTGAGATGTGAAAAAGAGAAAATCTAGGTGGTAAAGAATCTTCCTGTTTGTGCTAGGGAGTTTAGATTTTATTCAAAAGGTCCTGGGAGCCTCTGAAGCATTTTAAACCAGGGATATGATCGGGCTTATATTTTAAGGCACAGGATGAATGTGAGGAAGGAAAAGAAAGAGGAGATTGGGAGGCAAGGAGGGTGTTAAGAGTCTATTTCAAAAGTCCAAGCAATAAATGAGAAAGCCCTGAATCCAGGTCTTGGAAATGGAAGACGAAGATGAATTTGAGAGTAGTTTAGGAAGTGGAATAGACACTTGGTGACTAATGGGAGGTAGGGGTGAAGAAGAGCATGGGTATAGAGTACTCTTTGACTTGGGAAACTGGCGGATGGGTACTGGCATTACTGAGATGGGAAATTCTAGAGCAGAAGGTTTTGGAAGTCATGGAAACACAGTATTAGGCATGTTGGAACGGAGATGATTATTGTACATCCAGATCAACAAATACATCCGCTCAGCAAACACAGTGAGACTTTCAAGGGCTAAGATGCCAGGAGGCACACCTCAGAATGACTGGATCATGCAAAAAACTTCCATGAAAGAGCAAAAAACAATAGAGAGAAGAGGTGGGCCAAGGATAAATCCTGAGGTTCAGGAGCATGTAAGGATGCGCAGAAGACAAATCCACAAAAAATGCTGAGGGGCAGGCCAAAAGTTAGGAAGACAACCAGGAGAGAATGTTTTCAGGGAAGCTGAGGAATGCTATTGTTTCAGGAAGTAGCCAATAGTATCAAATGTTAAAGAGGGTTAGAAAGATAAGGTTTCTGTAAGCTGAGCACTGAGGAGGTGGGGTGATAACTACCAAAGCAGCAGGGGCCCAAGATGAGAAAAGCAAGGAAAGTTTTAGGCAGAGGAGAAATTATATTTCAGTGTTACAGATAGACATTTTTTTCTATGCAAATTAGAAATTATGATCCCAACACAGGATGTTGGCATTTTGCTCTTTAAAATTCCTAATCAGTAATGTGATTCAGTAAGTTGTTTTTAACTAAACAAAATCTGTAGGAGGTCTTATTTAGCTTTTGATTTTAGAATAAACTTTGCATAATCACTTTCTCTCCAGAATTGTTTTGACTTGAGGACATGGGGAGGTGTAGGATTTGCAATTTTGAACCAATAAGAAAGAGAATAAAATATGAGTTAACAAAATCAGATATGGAAATCAGGATTGCCTTGCTCTCATCTGCAAGTAATAAATTTCAATGATACTCAGAAGTTAAAAATGAACTGCCTTTAAAAAATCCTTAATGAGAAAAAAGTAGAGGGAAAAAAACTTTACAGCACAAGAGCAGATAATTTTCAAAAGAGTTTTAGTTATTAATCTCTACTACCTCCGTGGACTCTTGAGACATATGCTGAAGTGGACACAGAAAAACATATTTTAACCTTGATTTTCCAAATTGTTAATCCTCCATAAATTTGGATAATTGGTTTTCCAGAGGGGTTCCCATTGGTCCTGCATATTAGAATTCTATAGATGTCAATCATTGTTTTCTCTTGTTCTTATTAGAAGCATTTTAGAAACAATATGTGGAATTGTTAATTTATTCTAAAGTGAATAGCATGTTACTTCCCTACTCTTACATTAAAAAAATATTACAGGGTCATAAAAATTTATAGGGACTTCAACCACAATTTGCCAACTGACACAGCCTTTTGCCATGTAATTTCAACTGCTTGATCATAAACATTCCTCTCTTGATTTAATTTTGACCAATTAAATTAGACTTGCTCCTTTTACTTTTCTGTCCATCTCCATCTTTGAAAATTTTTATATTGGCAGCCTCAGTCAAAAATGAATGTCAGAGAACGTTTAAGACCTGTTTTTTGAAAACCATTTTTTTTAAAGTTAGCATTCACACTGGAACAAGTGAAATTTGAATTAAAAATTCTGACTCCTGACTGGTGTTTATAGTTTTGTTAAAGGCTGACTCAGCTCAGCCTAGATCTACCTCAGAACCTGAACACACCATTCTTGTTCTTGCCGACAGACCGAGGACTCTGAGAACCAGGGCAATGCCACCTGTACAAGGCCCCACGGCTTGGGCAGTGCTTGTCCAGGCCCATTGCAAACTCTTACCGCTGAGTCTGCAGATGAGCTGATGGAATCTTTACATTCTTGAAATGAACTAAAGGTCACACTTTCTGTTTTCATCATTATTTCTCTAATGTGGCCTGCATGGCAGCTTTAGAAGAATGAAAATGTTATATTGCGATTGTTCCTTTGTGCCCACAGAAACACTGCTTTCCTTTCTCACAATATGTCCTGCCAAAAAACATCAGGCATATCTGCGCATTGGAGAAGACTGTAAAACAACACTTGAAGTTAAAAACATGTGTATTTGGGAATTCTGTCCAATCCAATTCTTCCCCTTAGCTAGATGCACACTGAGATAACGCACCAGAATTTTTGTGGGGCTCTGTCTTTGGGGCTCCGGCATAGGGACATCTCTCTTCCTGATAAGATGAGGGATGGTCGAGTTTCGCAAAAAGGCACTGAGCTCAGGGGTGTCCTCTGGGGGAGCGGCAGGCTGCAAACAGAAAACGAGAGATATCACATACAATTATACTAACTCTTGATACCTTTTCCTTAGCCTTGAACTCCAGGCAGTATTTTTCCTGCCACTGAATTTGATCTACATGAGACTACAGACATGTTGTCATATATCAGCAGCATGTTCAACAGCAAAATTCACTGCACTGACCAGGAACGAGTCTTTTTATTCCCCAAATATAGGACTTCATGAAGGATGAGGAATGCATTCCTGGAAAGTTTATCTTGTAAGGATAAGATTTAAAGCAGAAGAGCGTCCCCATCAGGATAGAAGGCATGGGGGTGACTACTTGTTACCTTCCTCTCACATTTTACCTTGTAATTGGTTAAACTCATTAAAGGAGAAGCATTCTGTGTGGGGGGAGATGGATTGGAGGTGGCAAAAAGCGAGGTGCTGATGGTGGGCAAACAGTTTGGTGAGATCGAAGAGCTGACATCAGACATCAGGGTCTGAGCCCCACACCCCTGCAGCTGTAAGAAGCACCCTCAGGAGAAAATCTTGTTCTAGTGAAAATGACATTTCCAAAGCCCACTGCTTCAACCCTGCTGTGGTGGACCTTGTTTTCAGGTCTGAGTTTGCCTTGTAAATGTTCTAGAACTTACAATTTTATCTCAGGCCCCAGGCTGGGTATATCTGATGACTAAATAAATATTTTGAAAGTTCCAAGAAAACACACATATTATCCCATGAACATTCTTTATTTTAGATGAACTGAAGAGAGAAGCCTAACTGTCCGCAAACCCTCTCCACCCCCAGCACATCTTCTTTTCTAGCTTCTCTTTGTAGTCAGAGGGACAATAACAGTATCTTGTCTCTGTAGAATGAAGAAAAGATATTCTTATACTGCAGATTAGTGTGTACCTCAGAAGATGAAATGATAGAGCTCAGAATGTGCTAAGAACCTGGAAAAAATGTACCAAACAAAGAGAAAGACAGAATCCAGCCTCCTTAGCACGACTGACATGCAAGCCCTGTGGGTGCTGGCTTCAGCTTGCTTCTCCAGGCTCATTTCTCACCAGGACCCCTGGAATCCTGTTTTCCTGTGTGCAGAACTGCTGTCCCCTGTTTCATGCTCCAGGCTGGTTCCCTGGGTCTCCGGGGGGGGGGGGGGTATCACATTATAGCTCTTCTCCCCATCAGTGCCTAACCAGCTCTATTGCCTGTTCACTGGTCTGAGTTGTCCAAAAAGAAGATGCAAAATAAAAGGCACAGTCACATGTAACACCCCAGGAAATATCAAAACAGGGAGAGGAAGAAGATCCAACAAGTATAACTAAGATGGGGGGGAAACCATGCAAAATAAGGGAGTAAAAAATAAGTCAAAAACCTGCAGAAAAGTAAACAAGAGCTGAATGTGTCACTTAAGAGTTTATAGGTGTCCTTTTCTGAGCAGAGGATTTGTACAGGTGAAAATTGAACTGTGGATGCTAAAGAGTGAATAGGTTTGGATAAATGGATAATTGTTTGAAAAAGTATGAAATTAAATCCTAATTTTAGTCTCAGATAGACTAATTCCCAGGGGCTCAGGGATGAGATGTAGCCTCATCCCACGCAAAGTAAAAAAGCTCCAAAACCAAAACAAAATAAAACACGAATTTTAAAGTAGTCATTTACAATAGACAAAGGGTATTAATATAAAACTTTATGGGCACATACAGGTTATAGATAAAATAAATTAATGGCATTTATACAAAGACTCCTGTACAGTTTTTTAAAATGATGATGTAGAGCTGCAGAGTAATTTCAAAAGATTCAAGATCTTAGTAAGGGAAAAGGACAGGGAACTAAGTAAAATATATAATAAGATTTTTTTGAATAAAAATGGATTTATCCTTCCCTTGTATAGCTAGAAACAGAAAAAAAATTCTAGAGAAATAGTGATCTAAGAGTTACAGTGAAGGAGATTTAATGATATTAAGGAATTTTGATAGTTTCTTTTTAGATATGATAATGACATGGATTTTTAAAGAGTATGCTTAATTACTGGTAATACACAATGAAATATTTATATATATAAAATGTGAATGCATAAATAGAAAATGTGACAGTAAAAATGGGTGGTGATATTAATAGAAATTTAAATTTTTCTTCTTTCTATTTTTACACATTTCCTGATATATTCTCATGATGGATATTTAACATTTTAAAATACAAAACCCAACCCTGGTATTTTATAATCATAATCAGAGTAAAAGAGGAATAAAAAGTACAAATAGCAAGTACAGCTTGGCTGAAAATGGAAGGGGAAAGAAACCATTCAGTGGAGGAGGATGCAGAGCCAAATTATTAAATTATTATTTTAAATATAGAGGAAATTTAAATAAGTTGATAGGATCTAAGAAAGGAAATAGTGGGAAAGAAGTTTCCTATATAATATAAGGAAATGGGGGGGAGGTACTTGATGTAGAAAGTTAAATTTGGAACTGGAGGAAGAACTCTCCTTTTTCTGAAAGTGCTGGAAAAGAGCTGAGATTGAGGGAGAGATGATTAAAAGGTGTGTGTAATATACTTATGCCAGGGCCTGGCACAGTGAGAAGCACTGCAAGCTGAAGAGTTGCTCAAGGATACTAAGTGATGGAGAATATACTAGAAAAGGCATGAAAGCAAGAGATTAAAACTTGAGCTTAAACCCAAATGCCCAAAAATAGACGACTGGATCAAGAAAATGTGGTACATATAAACAATGGAATATTACTCAGCAATCAAAAAAGATAAACTCATGCAATTTGCAGCAAATGGATGGAGCTGGAAGGGATCACGCTCAGTGAAATAAGTCAGAAAGAAAAAGAAAAATACCAAATGGGCTCACTCATAGCAGGAATTTAGAAAACCTAAATAAGGGACCAGGAAAAAAGCCTAATTATAATAAAGTAAAAATCAAAATCAACAAGCAACTATATAAACCAGAGACACACGACAGGGGTGGGGGGAGAAGGGAGTAGGATCAAAACAAGGGGGGTGGAAATTGTATGGGGACTATAACCAATATGATAATGCATACATTGTGCAAAAATGAAAAATGATTAAAAAATATATATATTAAATAAAAAAATGGAAAAAAACTTGAGTTTAGATGAAAAAAATGTGCAAATCTCTAAGATTCCCTAATATATTTTCTTTCATATTCTCTCTCATTTTTTTTTACATATATCATGCATAATTTTGTTTATAGATCACTGGGAGATAAGTTACAGAGTTAACTCTAGGTACCCAAACTATAGAGAGGACATGTTGGAAGGAATGAGTTTATCCCAAGTTACAGGAGGAGGAGGTGGAGAGGGTAGAGGGGGAGGAGAAAAAACAGTCGCCCGAAGAGAAGAAAATGCTTCAACTTTCTTTTATGGTTTCACTGGACACAGTTAGTATATAAATAAAGAACACATCCCCCTGTGGTGGCCCCTGGTATATCATCATTCACAATTATTTGTAAGTGGTCTTTTAGTAAAACACTGGACTTAACTCTGAAGGCGAGAATGAAGGACTCACATGGCAAGGGATGATCAATGACTTTTAGTAATGCTGTTTAACAAAACAGGGATGCCACTGCCACGCTGCAGTCTGAAAGTCTTCAAAAGGTTTGCAGGACCTTTGTTCTCAAGTGGAATGACAGAAATAATTTTAAACGAAAAGAGAGAATCAGAAGAAAACCAAAAACAAGGAAGAAATTATCCAGGAAATGGAAACAACAGTGGAAACGGTTAAAGCCTATTTTCTCAATGAATGTTTCAAACCTCTTTCACCACTGATCATGAACCCAAGGTTGTGGCTTTCTTTAGTCGGAAGCCACAGAGGCGAGGGAGCCTCAGCTGCCATTAAAGCAGCCACTCAGTTCAGTGTCCGCTTCGCTAAGTGCTGTGAGAAGTTGGTGACACTAAAGTAGAAGTAAAGTGGTGAAGAAGTAAAGTAGAAGACACGTCAGGATCTTCTTCAGAACAAATAGGAAAATTGTTCCTTTCTGCAGTAAGGAAACAATTGTTAGTAAGTGTGGATCTTTCCCCAGCTGCTACTCACATTTTGACCTCAACAGGAGTTTTCTATTTTCATAACTTCATCAAACTCTCTATTCTGGTATAGGTTTGAATTTATGGATTAAAGGGATACAGTGTAGCTGGAATGTACAACAAAATTGGAAATGCAGCTTCTGAAGAAAAGGATTGGGTAACATAGGATTAAAATAAGATTGAACCCAAACAAATCCAACACATACTGGTTTTCTTGTTGTTTGTGATTTGTTTGCAATTTGTTTGGATTTCACGTACTCCTATTGCACAAGAGATGATGGACTTCTCTCATGTAATCTTTCTTTATAATTACATTGAAGTAGAGACAATCCCAGGGTATCTGTCTACAGTATAATTTTCCTTAAGACATAAATGTTAAGGATTTGTTGGGAGACAAAGAAAAACCCAACACCTCATTTTTTTTAAAACATGAAAGTTCATGCAATCCGTAGCTAAAAGAATCAATTCACTTCATTGGTGATTTTGAGGCTCTACTTAGTTGGTGGACATGTACTTTTACGTTTTAAAATATGAAAATCGGGCCTCCCCGGTGGCGCAGCGGTTGAACACTGGGTTGCGAAGCTGCCTGCAGCCTCTGCAGTGCTGGTTTGATCCCCGGCTGCTCCCCGGCCACTGGAGGAGGGTCCTACATGGTGCGCAGACCTCTCCTGCCGCCCGCTGCTCTCCTCAGCAGTGTATTTTGTCAGTCTGCCTATTCTGCTCCCCGCTCTGGCTCTGGTGAATTCTCTCACCCTCCCGCGCTTCTGACTGTACCCAGTGCTTGTATAAATAAATAAATAAATCTTTAAAAAATAAAATATGAAAATCTGAAGCTCCACTTAAAGAGACATTGATTCTGAAGAAAACATTTTATTTGGCGGCTGAAAATTGGACCTACTGGTACAGTTAAAAGGAAAAGATGAATGCATTTCCTCTATCAGAGGGGAACATTCCTGAGAGGGGAGGTGAGGAGAGAGGAGAGGGGGCGCAGAGGAGAGGTGGGGAGGGGAAGGGGGAGTGGGGAAGTGGTGAGTGATGGAGAGAGGAGCAGAGAGAAACATGGAAGAAGACAAACTCAAGAGCAAGCAGCAGTGGTTCCCAAAGCACCATCATCAGAGAGGAAAAAATTAAAATTAGCTGTTGCTCTCCTGATTAGGTATTGTTAATGAGCAGCTAGGTTTTTCCCCTGAAGGAGAGTTCATAATGAAGTCTCAGCATTAAGGGCCAAGTAACCGGCAATCAGATAATGCCTCAGGTATGAAATAAATCATGGCTCCTTATCTTCAAGACTCTCAAAATGATTCCGAAGAGAACAGAAAGAGATCAGCAGTTAACAGTAAAGTTTTACTAAATGGTCTTCTTCCGTTTGTGTCCTGATTTATAAGAGGTGCGTGTGTGTGTGAGAGAGAGAGAGAGAGAGAGAGAGAGAGAGAGAGAGAGAGAGAGAGAGAGAGAGAGAGAGAGAGAGGAGAGGTGAGGAGCTGGCTGTTCTTCTAGGAACTAGCAAGTGTCTCCGCATCCTGAATTAATGAGAAACAGTAAGTAAATGGAAGCAGTTATGAAGCAAGAACACTCTGAAGGATAAGACAAAATCATGCAAATTTGTGAAGCCAAGTCACTGTCGGCAGGACCATTGATTTTAAAAAAATCAACTATTTGCTGGGCTGTAATCCCTGACAAACGGTTTCTGTTTCTGCTTTCCATGTTTGTACTATCTGGTTGTAATTTGGACTTCCTGTGGGAATGGTCTTGTTTGAGACTAGTTCCAGTTGTAACCTCCTGCTTCCTGTGGCTCTGAAGACAGTTTGTTACACAACATTGACTTTTTCTCTTGTTATGGTCATCCTAGTCTAGTTTCTAGCAGATCATTTTTACCTCAGGATACTTCTTTCTTGAATAGATGCCCAGAATGTTGTTCTACTGTGATCTTAATGCAGGTTTAATTGGAGTATATTACTCCCCTGGGCACGGCCCTATATTCTTCAGCCCTTTGCCCCAATGTCTCACACTACTTGGCTATTTATTACAAAATCTTGCCAATTAAAAAAAAAACTTTATGCAACTTTGGTTCTTTAATCATACTGACTTAGCCTGTTTGAAGGACTCCAAACCCCAGGATAGAGCCCACCAAATTAAGAAAATTGATAGTTTGAAATTATTATTTTACTGTCCTTAGAACAGTTGAGAAATACTTTACTCAACTGTAAAATTTTATTCCAGGAAGGATCTGGAACAAATTAGATTTAATGGATCAGTCTGAATGCTGCAGATGGTTGAATGTTTCAGAATGTTTTAGATGGTAGAATGTGAAGAAATTGCCACATTAAAATCCTCTATCTGACCTGAACCATCATGAAGACTTCATAGCAAACAGCTTACACCCGCATGTTGATAGAAGACAGAAAAATGAACTTGATAAAGTAAAACCATCTTGGAAGGGAGAGAAAACCAAAAACAGCAACCTTTTCATTCAGGCAACCTCCCCTTCAGGCAAATGTGAAAGTAAGAGTGAGTGGGTTCTAGGTAGTTTTGTTCTAAGTTTTTTTCTGTACGCATTTTCACTGCATATCTAGTTGGGCATAAGGTAATTTTGCCATAAAAAAGATAAAAATCACAAAATAAAAGGGACATAATGAAACATGAAAAATTCTTTACTATGAAATAGCAAAAAAGGTCACAATTTCAAGAAACATATAGGATAGGAGAAACACACAGGATAGGAGGAGCTTAATTCTTCTTTTTTGCCTTCAACTTTTAATATCATGTCATAAATTTGGTAAACATGGCACCAGAGAATGAGAATAAGCTATTGTATCTGAAGCAGCCAAGGAATTAATTATTAATATTCTTGAAGACCAATGAGATTTATTAGTTGTCACTTTTATATTTTTCATAGCTTGGTGAACTTCTGGTTTTGATGGGTTGGAAGATAACTTCTTATGGAAGGGTTTGCAATCTGATGTTATCCATTTCCAGCATAGTATGCAATCTGGCTTTACTTTCTCTCATTTCCTCTCATCTCTCATTTCTCTCTGATTTTACACTTCCAGTGAATTTTGTGGCTGTATTTTATAGTAAGTCTTAGCTAATATACATAATTGTTATCATCTACTACTTTAAGATTCTTACATCTTTTTGTCACTGTAGAGACTAGTTTTTGTTATTTTTATTAAATTTGTTTTCTTATATCATTGTTCATTTTTGTACAATATTTGATTTCTCCCCTCACGTGTATGCTCCATAATTCTCCTCCCACTATAGCTCGTTCCACACCTCTTTTAACTCCCTCCCTCCTTCTCCCTGCTGTATGTCTCAGATCTATGGTCAGCTTGCAAGTTTTGTCTTTTTCCTGATCCTCTGTTCAGTTTCTTTATATTCCTCATATAAATGACACAATCCAATATTTGTCTTTCTCCTTTGACTTATTTGGCTTAGCAGAATCCCTTCCAGTTCCATCCATGTTGCCACAAACGGCATGCATTTGTCTTTTTTGATTACTGAGTAGTATTCCATTGTGTATATATACCACATCTTCTTGACCCATTCATCTGTTTTGGGACATCTGAATTGTTTGCACGTCTTAGCTATTGTAAATAGTGCTGCAGTAAACATAGGAGTGCAGGTTTCCTTTCTAATTAGTGTTCTTGTGATTTTGGGGGGTAGATTGCTAAGAGTGGAATCGCTGGATGATATGCCCATATAGACTCTTTTAGACTAAGATTTGTATAAAACAAAAATGGGTACTGCATCAGTTGAAACCACCAGTCATACCCATCTATCAACTAGTTATTTCATCATTTATAGCAAAATTGCCATCTGGCCAATTAGTCATATGAGGAAAAAAGCTGTGGCAAAGAACTTCTGGTGCATCTACTAGAAACAGGAGGGGAAATGTGCCCAAGACACTGCCACCCTCACACTAGCTTGAGTCCCATGAGGTGCTGGGTGGCTCCTTTGGCCTCTGTCTATCCTCATCCTCTGATGTTGGAATAAGTGTTGAAAAGCAGACTAAGTGAATCCCATGATTCACTTAGTGAATCTGCCTATCTGAGATGAGGCAGATATTTAAAGAAAAAACTGATCAAGGGGGGCCTCCCCGATGACGCAGCTGTTGAGCGCTGGGTTGCGAAGCTGCCCACAGCCTCTGCAGCACGGGTTCGATCCCCAGCTGCTCCCGGGCCACTGGAGGAGGGTCCCGCATGATGCGCAGACCTCTCCTGCCGCCCGCTGCTCCCCTAGGCAGTGTACCTTAGTCCTTCTGCCTGCTCTGCTCCCCGCTCTGGCTCTGGTGAATTCTCTCACCCTCCCGCGCTTCTGACTGTACCCAGTGCTTGTTTAAATAAATAAATAAATAAATAAATAAATCTTTAAAAAAAAAAAAAAACTGATCAAGGGGCATCTGAGTGTATCCTTGCTGACCCCAGCCCTAAGTCACTTGCTGATGCTCTGTGTTTGGGCAAGAAGTGAGGTAGATGGGGGAGACCTTTTGCTGTTGTCTCCTGGAGTAGCGTGATTATGGTGGTGGTTCTCCAAGGCAGTCGGTGTCTGCGCTTTAAACCTTGGGCACATTTGGGTGCTGGGTATGTAATGTGGGAGGATAAACAAGTTGTGCCAGTTACGATTGTGAAAATTACACCATATTCAGGCCTTGGCTGACTTTGAGGCTTATGTGAGGACAGTACATTTGGAATGCATGTGCAATTTACAGGCAGACTGCATTTCAGAAGGTTTTAGGCTAGCTGCTTGGCATTCAGAATGCATTTCTCTTTAGAAATGATGTTTTAAATGCTGGTTTAGCACTCAGATCAGTCCACAGAAAGACCTACTTAGTCCACACTATGACTTTGATGCATGAAAATATGTATTTGCAAAAACAACCAACCAACCAAATGACCCTTATGATTACTGCTATATGAATAATTTTTAAAAATAGAAAGAATCACTATTTTAAATGCATGATATTAAACACTGCTAGGTTTAATTAGAGAGAAAGTAGAAATTATGTGGAAACATGGAGTTTCTGCAAGGGATAGCTGGGGAATTTCAAGGGCTTCAGAGTTGCTGGCACTCATTCCTTGCGGTGAGTAGGCTAGAAAATCTGTATGGGGTTTCGTTTTTCATAACCAAGTGTGCCTAGACATGTGTAGAGTTGGAAAGAGACGGTGAAGGAGGGAGCTACTCTAGTAGTTAAGTGGGCAACAATAAGAATGGGGGGGATTGCTTAAAAAGGTATATGTGAACCCACGAGAAAGGCAATTTGCAAAAAGGAAATTAACTGAATGGTTGAAGAGGAAATTATGGCGGGAAACTGTAAATCCTTTGGAGGAAACTTCAGAAAGTTGGACAATAATTTCCCTTCTGACACATCTGTGGTTGGTCTGGGATATTTTGGAGGTTAGTCCATTGGGGACTGGAGCATGCTCAGATGAACTTGCGGAAAACTGCTCAGAGATGCAGATGTTTTAAGAGCATTTATTACTGATTGCTCTATTTATGAAGAAAAGATAGAACCATTTGTAAGGAATTTTATCTTAGTCCACTCAGTAGCTAATATTTAATAGTGATCATTTTTGCCTATATGAATATATTTGTCTCCCTGTTCCTTTTACTAAACCTACCCTCTCTCTACTTCTTAAAGAATTAAGTTAGAAAAATTACTTTGATGCAAGAATTTGCCATTGATATTAAGTTTAAAAAATTCCTTGACCTATCCTGTTGATGATAACAAGATCGGGTAAACAATTTATTCTTTGGCAATTTCCAATTCATGTTAAAACAATATACTGCTTAGTTTTGCATTATCTAGGGGAAAATAATTGCCAAGTAAATTAATAGTGACTTCACCAAGAAATTACTTACTATTTTAAGAGAAAAATAATTATCAAGTATTTTCAACTATGCATAGACAATGATAAAATAAACTAAAATTTAAAAACTTTTATTGATAAAAGATCTTTTAGATTGTCTGGGTCATACTTATTAAATATAGGTAAAAGTACTCTGAGAACCTGAATGTAATAACATTTCATGTTTTTTTTGAATTTAGAATTTTAAGACTTCATGAATTTTCATAATTATTTTAGGGAACTTCTACTTTATATCATAATCAAATCTTATATTAATTTTCTACCAATTGGGGATATTATCAAATGAGCATAATTAAATTGCATTTAAAAATTTATAGCCTCAGACAGATTTTTAATAAAAAGTCTATACCGTGAAAATTACAGGAACTGCAGGTGCTTACTTAGTATAT
The DNA here is from genome assembly GCF_964194135.1 of Talpa europaea. NCBI lineage: Eukaryota > Metazoa > Chordata > Mammalia > Eulipotyphla > Talpidae > Talpa > Talpa europaea. The sequence continues at coordinate 27,735,245 of NC_140082.1, read as the reverse complement.
ACTTGCACTGAGTTTGCACCAGTCTGTCAACATTTAAGGCAAATCATCTATAAATACTGTTCCAGTCACTGTAAATGATTGTTAAATTGCAACAAGAAAAAATAACTCACAACCAACATGGTGCATATTAAACAAGTTACATAAAATGTACAAACATATATAAACAGTGTCAGAAATAAAGTAAACATTACACTCAACTAGAGTTAGAAACCTTGCTCATCATTCTGTGCTCCAAGAATCTTTGATCAAACTCCAGGATATGCTAACTACAGAACAGGATATATGAAAGTTCTCATTGCTTAGCTGTTATAAATTAACATTTGATGATGCTATTTAATAATAAGTTATTATCCTTGAAGACATTAAAATGATCTCAATGAGAAGCAAAGATAGAGGAAGTTAAAAAAATTCCAGGGAGAAAGTATTTGAAATAATTTTGTGGAATACAAGTGGCCTTATTTATTATTTTTGTATAAAAATGACGCTTGTTGCTTCACAAATTCTTGAATACTGAACCCCTTTCCTCTCTTTGCTTGGTAAAAGAAAGTCTTTCACAATAAATAATGTGGTTGGGAGTAGAGGCTAAGACTGTCCTGGATGACTGAGTTAGTATTTCATAAAGCATGCCCTTTGCAACATTCTAGCAGGGGAACTGTGTCTGCAGTTCAGAGGCTCATTCTTAAATGAAGTTCTTTTGGAGGACAACATCTGATTTTAAAGTTTTTTTCTCATTCAAATGGGACATTTCCAAGGGTGTATGTTAATGAATTTCTTTCCTTCCCAGAAAGAACCTAAAGCCATACTTGGATCTTAATCTGGAGGCATCAGCTTCATGGACCCTGAGCTCCTCCCTAGTCAAGGTGTGACTATCAGGTAGGTGTTTGCAGAAGCAGAATTTCAAGCCACATCTGTAGCCTCACAGACACCATGAGATCCACATGTGCTTGAGACTGAGGGGCACTATGTACGACTTCTCTATAAGCTCCACTAAAGAATGGGGTCCTGAAAATTCTAGTTTGGGGATTCTCAGGGCACTGAGATGGCCTTTGGTAAATTATTGCATTTCAGCACTTGCCACTGGCAACATCTGGAAAAACCCCCCCTTTTTTTTTTTTGACAAAGATCCTCATATATTTTGGCAATATGCCAAAAAAAAAAGCTTTTAAAATAAATTTTTGTACAAATTCCCCCAAACATGACATGTCTATTTGTGATTTTTCTTGGTTGTGCTATCTATAAAAGGTACATATTGGCATAGGCTAAATGACAGGTTACTATGAGCAATAAAAATAAGACAGTTAAGTTTTCTAGAAGTGATATTTAAAGTTAGGCCTGCCATTTTAACTATGTAACTAAAAGAAAAGTTCTGTTCAATTATCATTGAATAACATATAATTACTTCACTTAATATAAAAGAACAAAGCCACTGCTTTTATTTTTTCATTATCACAATAAAAATAAAGCTTCTGTTAGACCCACCTTTATATCCTGTGGGTTGATATCAGGATTTGTTTGGCATTGGAGAGGTCCCAGAGTTTGAATGTGAAAAATATAGAGAAGAAACTCATTCCTGGCAGAGAATGGCCAGCCCACCTCCAGTAGGGTGTCACTGATGGCACTTGGTCCAATGTTGTGCAGCTAAAAGCAAAGAACATGTCAGGTAACAGTACAGCCCACGGCAAGATGATAAAATCAAACTCTCTAAGAAGCATTTATTTTTGGTTTCAACTCATCTAGAATAATAACTGGGGGAACAGCATCTGTGTGGGGAGGAGCAGTCCTAAGAGCAAAACGCGCTTGTGCTGAGGGGCTCTTCAATCTGTGAGGCGCTAAGAGCAATTTTCCCCAGCAAAGACCACATGATTATTGTGATGTTTACCTTAAATTTATATCAATTTAATCATGGCATTAGAAATGCAATTTTAATTATATGCTTTCAAAACCAAGTTATTCTTTCCTTACATTGAAATCTGCCTCTTTCCTGACTACTGACTTGTCAATTGCAACCATATGGGATGCACTCTCTTTCACCTTCTAGAAAAATGGCTATCCATCAAGGGTCAGAGACAGTAAAGGCTCACCACAGTTCACTTCAAGTACGCGTTTCAAAGTCGAGTTCCTTCTGTTTCAATCAGCAAATGGCAAAGAAAGGAAAGCTACATCTCATAAAGAGATGAACGCTGTAAACACACAGACCTTGTACTAGCAGAATCAAACAGCTTGCGAGAAACACTAAGTGTATTTAAATTTATTAAGATTTTAAAAATTCACGTTAAAGTTAGCAGAGACCTTTTGTCTTTTTTTCCCATGAAGAGTTCTGACAATTACAATGATCAATAAAATTCTTTATAGTTGATGGTGCTTATTAGGCGGCCCCTTTAATTCACATTATCATAGCAACATGGCATCCATTGCTACAGTACATTTGGAGACATGACATTAGCAAGTAAGAAACTTTCCATGATTGCTTTTGATAGATTAGTACCCTAAATTTTTATGATCCGTTTATGCTGAGATTGGGAGCAGGGCTGCATGAGCATTATCGAGTTTGAATATATTTTCAAATCTTAAAGCTTCACCATTCTTTACCAGAAACTGGTGCATACAAGGTTTAATAATCGACAGCATTTTTCCCCAGTGAGATTCTTTGTTGGAGTGGGCTTGGGGACTGTGTTAATGTCTTGCTATCAAGAGAGCTTAAGGCAAAGCTTTGATCTGGCTTTGTGCAGGAATTCTGATTCTGAGCTGCAGGTTGGGCAGATGACAGAGGTTTTCATGTTGACACTAAGCAGGCGTTGATACTTCTTTCTCACACATGTAAACAACTCGTCAGCTTTGAAATGCTTTATTGTTAGCCTTAGGGAATGCTAGTCATGTCCCTTGTAGTTCGAGATGAGAGTCATCCCCAGAATTATACATCAGAAGCAAGAGTTATACATTGGAAAGGGACAGAGAAATTTAACTGAGAAGGAAACCCAAAGAGAAAATTGCTTGAACATCATTTTTACCAAAACTCCATCCCTAATCCCTTGAAAATGAGCAGGAATGACTTCTCTTCTCCACCAATTTACTTTAACAAAAAAGCAACTACTAAATGTATGTATATGTTGGTTTATAACTTTAAAAAATTTAAATGTTCTAGATGATGGGCCAATAAAGCTCTTCCTATTCATATTTTAACACTTGAAGGGGGAAAAGATCATCAGGTCTTTTTCATGTGTCATGGGTTTGTTTGCCTCTGGAAAGTATTTTACTCATTAACAGGCTATTTCAAATAGCTATTGATGTCTCCTTTGGGTTATTTAGAATAATAGTAATATTATTCTTATCTGTCAACCACCCAACCATCTTACATATGCATTTTTATACAATAGCAAATAATCCATAACTTTTTCAATGTTTTGTACCTTCAGGTTGGTGATCTTTAGTTTAAGTGGAGGGTGAATTTTAAGGGAGCAGGTCATTTTAGTGTTTAGGTTGTTGAAACATTAAAAACAGAGGAAATGAAGAATATTTTGAAAAGAGTAACAGTTTTAAGATCAAAATATTTCTCACTATGTAACAGATCCCCCCCACCCCCAGTGCATTATGATGGCACAAGAGTGCAGAGTCAGGCAGTATTAAAAGCCCAATCTTGGCTTAGTGTCTTTTAAAATGCTATGGAGAGCTTATTAGTAAAGAACGTAAGACTGACACCCCCGCCCCCCAACACAACTTTAACACAGCCAACAGCTACCTCATAAATATGTTCCACTAATGGTCCAACTTCCTCCTCTTGGCGGGGCTCCTCTTCCGGTTTCCAGTTGTGAATGGGCAGAACAATCTGCAGAGGGTGCGACACGCTGAAACATGGAATGTTAAGTTAATTGTAGATAATGACACATGTAAAGAATGTTTCACTAGTGTACAGCACACTAACAGGCGCAGAAAAGTGACTCTCAATATATTTGAATAAATATTGCCTACAAGGAAAAAAGTAGCTTCAGCAGAATGACTGAAGGGGGACAGACAGTAAAGGATATGAAATATCTAGTACAGGCTCTGCTTTTATTGCAGTAATATTTCATTATAACATTGAAGAAGTTTCAGGTATGTGTCATTCAGTATCAGCATGTGTATGTACTATAACAGCAGCTCGTGATCACTGGTCTCTTGCCGGGAGATAATTATTTTACAGAATCTTATGTCTTGGGCACTAAGGGGCAGAGCAGAGAGCATTCCTGAGTTGAAGTTGATAATTTAATATATATTGACACTTACATAACTGTATACATCTATCCGTAGATTGTGTGTGTGAGAAAGATATAATGCCTCTTTTAAGCAATGTCAAGACATGCTCATATGAATAAAAAATGTAGACTTTTGTGCAGTGTGCTCTATATTCAGTTAGGAAGAAATGTAATTTCTTGTTAAATACTTTAGAATGGAAAAGTGCCACTTGTATATTCATCTTTCCTGTTTATCTTTGGCTCCCTACTAATTCAGCCATACCTCTCAAATGGCCCAGAGGCAAAACAAAGCCTAATGAAGTTGTAGCGTTTGGTAGGTAGGTAGTAGGATATTTACTTAATAGAGAGGTATTCCTGCTTGCAACTTAGACCTAGAAGGTGAGCAAGTGTATATTGGATGAATGAAATATAGTTCACGGCATATTCCATATTAAAAACTGGCTATGCACCAAATTAGTTATTTTTATATAATCTTAAAAAGGAACATTCTAATTAAAATGATGCCTTCTAGCAGTTTTTAAGAAAAAGTTATCTTTAAAACAAAGGGACAGATAAAACCAAACGAATAACAAACCCTAGAAATCTGACTGTAAATTGAGGCTGGGGGTGGGGGAGGACATGGGGAGGAGAGAAAGGGAGGAGGGGCCATAGTAATTAATATATGATGGGAGACTATGGGTGCTTTGGTGGTGGGTGTAGTGTGGTAACTTACTGCTGAAGAGTGTGATGTGATCCTATATTTCTAAATCAAATACAGTGTTATAAACCAATGTTACCTCAATTAAAAAAAAAAAAAAGAATTCCTAGACCTTCAGCTAAAAATAAGTGCAACAGAAAACATTTCTTTTGGCAATCAGAGGTCTTAAATGCCTCCCTTTTAAGGGTGTCCAGTAATTAGCACAGTCACTAACAGATTTGACATTATCTTTTCTTCCTTCTTGGTAATCTCTTCCTAAAAACAGAAAGCAAAATTTATTGTTATATTCTGACCTTAGGGCAAGTAATTTAATTTCTGTGTTTCTATTTCCTCATCTGGATTATAATGATAAATTCATTGGGTTCTAATACCACAAATGATTGGAAAACATCTCAAATGCTTTTGGTCAAAGTTAATTGGTCTACATTGTCTTCTAGACGGGTGAAAGAAATACATTTTAAAACCTGACAGCCCATAGAAATGTGGCAAAATATAAAGCCCTGTGCATGTATCCTTAATATTCAAAGGTTAATTAAAAGGTGCAAAGTACAGCTTTGCTATGCTGATATCTCAAAATTCTCTACCCTTATATTGACTCAAGGTTATACCATATTCCCTTTTCCTACTTGGTGTGATTAAGTCATGTTCAGCTCAAACACAGGGGACTTGGTGAGAAGAGTAGAGAACATGTCAGGCCGATTTCATCAGAGGGAAGCTCAGTGTGCTTGAGCTTCCATCCCGTACATCTTGACAACCTCACCACCCAAGACTTGACTTTGCTCTAAGGTGGGCAACAGAGATGGCTCCATTCTCCAAATCCATTATACAGCTCTAGGGACTTCCCCCCACCCCCCTAGAAAACAAGTAGGGAAGAAGAGCTTAGCACATTTTTAATGACAATTTTTGTTCTTATGTCATTAATACTGTGGGACAGGTCATAAATCCTCTAGGACCACAGAATCAGAAATCTTTGCACCTTGACAGGTGCTAGGGAGACAACGTGCTCAAAACCCCTCATTTTATACTGACATCTAGGAAAGTAGAGTATGAGCTGTGGGTGAAGATGAGAGTTCAAGTTTACTAAGCATGGTCAATTCTATTCCCAACATACAGTGTACCACAAGAGCTACTAAACTGTACTGATTTTTAGTAAACACAAGTTAATGAAATGTCCTAGCCCATGTCTGTAACATAATCAAATAAAATATCCCTAGAGAAACATATATAATCTATCACAGGGCATAACAAAATCATTCAAAAATTATGGCACACAAAATTCAGCTATCATCTCTCTAAAGGATCTTTTCAAATCTGGGAAAACCATGTCAAAGAATGGCTTCCTAAAGATCACAACTAAATAAGTGAAACATTGTTGTTTTCAGTTATTTTTTTAAAAGAAGGGTACAAGCAAGAAAGGAAGAGAGAATACAAACAACTAATTAGCCTAGGGTCAACAGTGGGTGCAGTTATCTAATAAGATTTACTGAATTCCCCTCACCTTCCAAGATGAAGGTAGAGCACTATTCCACTGAGATTGACATAATAATAAGATCAGTCTACTTATTGGTACTATTAGATATTAGGAGAGACTTGAAGGGAAGGAAGGAATTAAGTTTTGATCATACCCATATGCTATCAGGAAGTTCAAATCTGATGATGTACAAGTACTTTTCATAACTCTGCTTTCAAATCCCATTAGTCCCAAATAGCAAAGACTATCATTTATTGTATGGAAATATTTTGGCTCTGCCCACTGTAGACAGTATCTGTGGTTATTCATGATTGTAGCCTCTCTTAATACAAATCCACTCAATCCTGATTATTTTACAGAGGACACAATTTTATTATTCTTCATGAAAATATGTGGTGTTGCCTATTGTGGCCAATTTTGTTTGTTAGATCTATGGTAAATTGATTATTTGTACCAACAAATGACATCTTAATTTGTTTAAGAACAGTGTTGACATTTTCTGGCTTTGAAATAAATGAACAATCTTCAGTATTTTTTTATTTGAAGAAGTAAGTCCATTTGATTTAATTTTTTAAATTATAAAACAATGGTAAATTTAAAAAAGAACTATACATGATTAAATACATTGGAATAAACAACTTTGGCAAAATGAAAATTAAATTTCCCTGAAGACTGACCAAAAAGACTTTCAACATAGTAGCTATTTTTACCTTGACGAATGAATCATTGGAACCAATATATTTGATGAGTATTTGGAGCAAAGAGTTTTATCTTGCAAAATGGCTTTAAAAAAAAAAAACGCCCAAAACCTTAACACTATCTGAAATAATAAACTGTGACCAAATTTTGGACATTAATCTAGCAATTAAAATAATTGCAACCATATGAGAAATCCAATTTTAATGACATGTTTTGATTATTTGCAAAACAAATAGGAAGTTTCCTTTTTTTCACATAGAAACACTGGTGTCATAAATATTAGCAGAAATACATTTAAAAATATTAATCTCATAAATAGACTTGTGAGAATAGATTAGTTATGCTAAGCCCTTAGCTGCGTTGGAGTGAGTTGTATCTTATAGAATAATAATGGTTCCCAATTAAAAGTTTGTTTTTAAATTAAGAAAGAGTTTCAATTTATTTTTGGCCAGCTAAGCTCAGCTCAGCTTAAAGGAGACAAAATGTCATATGTCTAGTTGTCAGTTGCAAGATAGTAAAAATAATGCTGTGCTTACTTCTCTGATTTTTAAAAAATAGTGTTTCTCACATCTAGAGAGGGCAAGGGGAATTACATTAGAAGTGCACAAAAGTAAAACATCTAAATTAACTCTAAATATCTGTAAATCAACAAGTTATTTCCCATGAGTCAACTCATAAGTTAAAGAAGAAATCTCAAAGGAAATAAATATTTTGAGCTGACTTATAATAAAACCCAACATACTGACATTTTGGTAGCTGCTGAAGCAAGTGTTAAACGGAAATTTACAGCACTAATTAAGTGTGTATGTAAAAAAAAAAAAGCGGAGTGGTCTAAAATCAGTGATATAATTTCTACATAGAAGAACTAAGGGAACCACTTCTATATAGTCTTGCACTGGCAGTCCTAGTCTGTGCAGGAAGGGAAGAAAAAGAAATAAAAGGCATAGTTTTGTAGTAAACAATTTAACTTTGTCCAAGAGGAGGTCTGGCCTTTGCCCTGAGGTTCTGGGAGGTAACCTCTGAGGTCCAGAAATTCTATTCCTGACAGGAAGAAGTCCTCTCAGTGTGCCTGGGGGCCTTGGCTCACAATGGATGTTCTAACATTATGATTTGAGGTGGGGGAGGGTTTGATTGCATCAGAAAAACCAACTGTATGATTTGGGATAGGAACTTTGGTCCTCTCATATCAGTCTACCTGGAGACTGAGATCAGATGCATTAATCAGCCATCCAGTCAGTTAGTCATGCTTACATAATGGGGTGCCAATAAAGTCTCTGAACTGAGAGATGTGGGTCTTCCAGCTTGGGGATATTCCATGTATGTTATATATCAACACCAGAAAAGTAACATGTCCTGATGCTACAGAAGAGAACCGAATCCCCTGGTTTGGGATCTCCCTAGACTCCGACTTATGTACTTTTTCCTTTGGTTGACTTTTATTTTTCATTTATTCATTTATTTTTAACTTGTTATTTTTGTTTGAGATAATGCTGGTTTACACTGTATTTGATGTAGGGGTATAGGGTCACTCCTCTTCAGATGTACATCACCACATCACACCAACCACCAAACCACCCATAATCCTCCATCCTGCATCACCTCCCCCATTTACTCCAGACCTTTCACTCTCCCCTCCTGGTAGCCTCAGTTCTGCATTGGGATTTCTGGAGTTTGTTTTGATTTGGTTGTTTCAGTACCTTTGTTTTGTTTCTTTATGTTCAACATATGCATGAAATCATCTGGTGTTTGTCTTTCTCTTGATTATTTCTCTTTCTCCTTTCCAGTTCCACCTATGTTACTGCAAATGGCAAGATTTCATCCTTTTTTAAAAAATCCTCTCTTTTTTAGCTGAATAGTATTTCATCATGTATATGTGTGTGTGTATGTGTGTGTGTATATATATTATGTGTGTGTATATGTGTGTGTGTGTGTATATATATATATATATATATATATGGTTGTAAAACCAAATGCTTATATCATAATATACTGAACATATATATAGAATATATATACTGCATCTTTTTTTATTTGAATATTTCTTTATTTTCTTACACATTTGTTAGTTTTTGGATAGTGTTACTTTTGGCTGATTTTAACCTGTATCTTTTCCTTGAAATAAACTAACATGGATATAATAGTTTTTAATGAGTTTTTGAGTTTTTCTAAATAGATTATCAAAGTTGAAGGTGGATTTTGGATCTAACCAAATCTGCCATTGATGGGAGAAGTGAGAATAATTCTTTGTGGGAAATGTCTTCTCTAACTTTATAGTTGGCTAAACTTTTGCACACACAGAGTAGGAAGGAAGAAATAAAGCTGTCTTTATTTGCAGATAACGTAATAATTTTGTGGAAAATTCTAAGAAATCAATTAACATTAAAGCTAAAGCTTGTAGTTTACCAAGATCTCCAGATACATGACTGCATTTCAAGACTTACAGCTGAAGATCAATATAGTGAATAGAAACTACAGAAACAGACCCACAGTTATGGTCAGCTAAATTTCAACAAAGGTGCCAAAGTAATTCAATGAGAAAAGGATGATATTTTCAACAAATGGCACAGAAACAACTGGATACTCATATGTAAAAATGAACTTCTTCCCCTACTGCTCACCAGATACAAAAATTAACTTAAAAAGTAATCATAGGCCAAAATGTAAAGCTATAAAATTTATAGGAGAAAATCTTATGACCTTGAATGAGGACACACAGCACATACCATAAAGCATTTAAAAGTTGGATTTCATCAAATTTTAAAACTTTTACTCTTTGAACAAAGCTGTTTAAGAAAATAAGCCAAACCATAAGTTGGGAGAAAATATTTGCATGACATTTATCTGATAAGTAATTTTGTATTCAGAATATATAAGGTACTTTTTTAACTCAACAGCAAGACAACCAACCCAATAATAAATGAAAAACATTTTTAAAGAGATACTTTACCAAAAAAGGAGATACTTAGAGCAAATAAAGAGTGAAAAGATGTTCAGTATCATTAGTCATTGGAAAATACTAATTAAAACCTTAGAGAGGTACTTCTTTCTACACAATTACTAGAATGACAAAGAACAGACAAACACAGAGCTCATGCTGGCAGGGATGAGGCACAACTGAAACTCTTGTGTGTTGCTGGTGGTAATACCAAATGGAGATGATACAGACACTTTGGAAAAACACTACAGCAATTTCTTATGAAGTTAGATCTATTTTGCCATCCAGCTCAGTAACATTTGTAAAACCAAATGTCCAAAGACCTGCATGTGAATGCTTATAACATGATAATATACTGAATATAATAGCACCAAACTGGAACCAAATGTTTACCAACTTGTGTGAATGGGTGTACAATTCCCGAAACATCTGTATTAGGGAATACTTCTTGGCAAAAGAAAGAAATGAAGGGAGGTGGAGAGGAAGGAGGAATAAAGAAAGAGAGAAAAATAGATGACTCACACATGCAAGAGCATAGATCATGGATGTTTTTCAAATGCACTATGCTAAGTGAAAGAAGCCAGACTCAAAGGCTACATTCTGTATGAGTATATTTACATGATTTTCTTAAAAAGACAAAGCTACAGTGACAGAAAATGTATTACGGTTGCCAGAGCCTATGGATAGGTGGGGGTTTGACTATACAGGAGGTGAAGGAACTATTTGGGGGTAATGGGACTGTTTTATGTTGAATCTCCTCAACGTCATTAATTCTTCACATTAGACATCCCCAAAAAGTGTGGGTTTTATTTTATGCAATTTATATCTCAATGAACCTAACTTTTAAAAAAGGTCTAAATCCTATAGGCTGTGAAAAGTTATTTGCAGTACGTGTCACTGATAAAGAATTAATGTCTACCACCTATAATATAAAAAGAATCCCTATGAACTAGTAAGAAAAAGCCAAGCCTCTTAGCAGTTATATGTGCACAAAACAAAACAGAAATTTCCCTGAATGTGAATTGTCAACAAGCACACAAAAAAGCTACTCACTTAAGAATCAGGAAACTACAAATTCTATTTTCAGCTAGCGTTGTATTTCCTATCTATCATATTGACTCAAAATTAAAAATTGGACCACATGAGAGCTGCCTATTCATGTGGAACAATGGAAGCTTATATCCATTTTTGTGGGACTGTACTTTGAAATAACTAATTTGAAAAATGGTTTGGTATTATCAATATTGAGTAAAATTAAAAAGTGTTCATTCTCCAATCCTGAAATTCTAGTTCTACACCTATATCCCTCTGATACTTCTTCTACATATGTACCAGCATATTTGTACAAGAAAATTTGTAAAGGAAAAAAGAGTAACCTACAGATTTTCAAGAGTAGAACCATTCTACTCTTGAAAATTAGGTATAGCTTTACAATGTCATACCCTTCTGCAAATAAGATGAGTGAACTATAGGCACATGTACCAAAGTGGGTAGATGTTGAAAATATTATTTGAATGAAAAAAATCACAGATGCATACATAAATTAAGAGTATATGTCAATAAGATTCAAAGAAGTCTACCTCATAGGCAGTATAACATGGACATATGAACGTGCCCCTGAGGCAGGCTGGCAGTGCTTCATTCTAGCTTTCCACATCTCGGTTGTGTAAACTTCAACTCCTTGTGCTATAATTCTGTTGCTTGTACAGGTAAGGTACTCATCTGTATTAAGATGTGTTAACACATAGGAAGTATTGATAAATGTTAGGCAGCATTATTATTCTTTAATCCACTAGGTGGCACCTCAGTGGTGCCAGGTCAGCAGGGAGATCCCTCCCCCAACTCCTTTTGAGAGCAACAGATGCCAGCAAGAAAAGCCCTCCTGGTGACATGTGAGTGCAAACATTACAGTTGCTATCCTGGAGGGGTATGAATCACACAGGATCTATGGGAAAGGAAATAAAACCCAGATTTCTAGAATCTCAGTGACATTTCAGTCCACAATACCAGTTTACATTTTTCGCCAAGTCTTTAATTATTCTGAAGAAACACGAATTATAAGATCAATGAAGTTCACACTTATGCAAAATAAATACATGCAGTCCATTTATAGTTTCTACCATTTCACCCCCACATGAATTTTCAGATAGTAGTTATTCTAAATCTTTTACCTGACTACTCTCCTCCTGTCTCTCTATTGTGTACCTCATCAAAGAATAGGACAGAAGGAAAAAGATACAGAATGTAGATCTCACTAATTATCATACCTGGAAGCCAGCCATTTCTTAAACTCAAGAGGTGGTATGGGCAGGCTGGATTTTCATTATGCCTTCATAATTATTGATGAAGTGAGACTTTCAGGCAATCCCAAGGTTGTCTATTTTATCTTGCTTCTTATCACTAGTTTTTATAGTTTGATTACTCAACTGTCAGTTTGGGGAATAAAGTGATCTCTTTATAAAGTGCTTTGATTGATATCCTTAGTGTTAATTTTCATACAGGGTTTACTCTACTTTCCAATAGAAGGCTAATAATGATGGGTAGAAAGAATGAAAATTTATAACCAAAGTGAATTGTGATTTCTAAGTATTAGGAAATTTAGTTTTTGAACATTTTATCATAACTATTACATATAGAAAGATATATTTTTTATGGAAAAACTACTAAAATTCCTTCTTTACTACTTACCCTCTTATTTCAACTTGAGCTACAGCAGTGACGTTGATTTGCAGGCTCACAAAATTGCTGTTTGGGTTGTCCTTGTTAGAACTAAAACAGTGATTTAAATACATTTTATTAGACATTACTATAATATATGATCATAAAAACATTCTGTATATCACAAAGTCTAAGCCAGTCATTCAGAAAACAATGGCATGCATAGTCAATCTACAAAATCATAACCTTTGTAAATGCACTGCTAACATCCTCTATCATCAAAAGTAATGTCATACCTTTCTATGAGGAAAGCTCCTATCTGAGAACACTGTAGATATTTAGAGAAGCTAACATACTTTTGTTTCCATAGCTAAACCAAAGAGGCAATGAGTTGAGTTCATTTTCCAGCTTCTACCTTGAACAAATTCCTTAACGTGTCTGTGCATCATGTTTATCGGCCATCATATGGGAGAGGATAGCACAGCCAAGTCCTGATTTTCCATGCTAATAAAGAGGTAAACTGGCACAAATAATCCATGAGCAACAAATAATAGAAAAGGCATTTGTTTTTGGCTCTGGAATGCATCATACCATACATTGTCTTGGCAGCAAATTGATCTTCTTTTGGGCTTATTTCTTAAGTAATATTACAGTAAGTGTACATTCGTTGCATGCTCACTGGCTGAACAGGGTGGGCATGAGGATGAATTAAAAGCATGGCTAATGGTGAGAAGCAGCAAGATCTAAGGAAGTTGAGAGTTCATATAAAGGCAAGTAAGAAAGCTAATAGATATTTGTCCAGTGCAATGAGTGTCCCAAGATAAAAGGTGTACATTTAATATTTCTTTGAACAGTGGCAAAATTATTTTTAAGTTTCTTTTTTTCTTAAGCAGATGTAACTAGATACAGAATTTGACTTTTAAAAGATGCATGTGTTAATCAGTCACCACTGTAAGGAGACAGAATATGTCTTAAAGAGGTTCAATAAGTAGCTAAACTTTGGGTGCAGTCTATCTTTACATTGATAGTTTTACTCTGTTGTCATTGAAGTCCCCTCAGTATCCCAAAGTATTAGCAGTTTTTAGCAAACTAAGCAGTGGCCACACCACCACTTGCAGGCTGTGTTTATATTTAGGTCTCAGTAAGAAGAGAATGTTTCCCTTTTTTTCATCACTGAATCTCATGCTGATTCAATGGAAAAATGGAGAAGATGGTAATAGGGTCTGTTTCGACTAGGTTTTGAAGCTTTCCAAATGTGGGAGTTGGAAAAGATATGATAAAAATCGGCTTGCAAAGAAGGAGGGGACAGAATTGTTCCCACAATGCTTTTGAAAAGTCCTGTTTGATTGTATATACTGATAAGGCAACTTAAACTGCAAACACACATAAAAGATATAAACAGGCAAATGTCAGGCTCATTTCCTGTAATGGGGTATCACTGCTTAGCTTGTGATGAGCCTAGAGGGACTTTTTCACCAAAGTTTGAACCCCAGTTTCTAGGCCACTTTATAATTATCACATCTGGAGAGGATCAGTCAACTAAAAAGGTTTTGTTTTTTTTTTAAAGGCAGGATTTTGAATTACTAACCACTAAGAAGTCATTAACTAATTCCACTTGTTCCAGACTTTGTGGTTCCAAATGTATTACTGGGAACTCTTTAGCTTGGAAATTTCAGTCTAGTTGTTCCACAGATTACCCAGACTTTGTTCTATTTTCTAGTTCACTGCTGCTTTGAAAGTAGTGGAAATTAGAATTATTAAAAAAAAAAGTTCCATGTAAATTAATCCATAATTCTATTACATTTTGTTTGCAAGTGGTTTAAGTAACACAAGTTCATCACTTACAACACCCTGAAATGTAAATAGGTGGCAAGCATTAAAATCATCCTGGGTCAGGAGTCAAATATGAGGGTGACAGAGGGCTGTTTTGAAATATAGAAAAAAAAAGCAGACTCAGAGCAAGATCTTCCTGGCTGACTAATCAAGATTGTCCTGTTTGCCATGACATTTGGTACTGCAACCAGTGGTGTCAGCAACATCTCCTGGCAGAAAGGCACCAGACATGATATATAACTTAGACGCTTCTTTGACCTCTCTCCTGGAAGGAAACCGTCCTCACTAATACCTCTGCTACATTCAAACAAGCCGTTCATCACTGTCGTGGGTGCTGAGCTATTTATACTGCCAATGTGCTAGCTCTACGCAAGGAATGGTGAACTTCCTCCCCAGGGCTACACCCTCTGTCATGACCCAAGGATAAACAAGTTTTTCACATATTACTCTGATTTTCTTTTTTTCCTTATTGTTTCCTATTTCCTATTTCCTTGCACTCCCTTTATGCTTTCTGTGGGCTTGGGAATGTCAGCAAAGACAATACAACATTCATTTCACCATTACT
The DNA here is from genome assembly GCF_964194135.1 of Talpa europaea. Lineage (NCBI taxonomy): Eukaryota > Metazoa > Chordata > Mammalia > Eulipotyphla > Talpidae > Talpa > Talpa europaea. The sequence continues at coordinate 27,720,158 of NC_140082.1, read as the reverse complement.
GAGAGAGCAACTTCAACAATGATCACCAAGACCTGTTTGTATGTGGGAAGTGCAATCTGAGACCCACTCAACACAGGGAGGAAAATGTTTACATGTCACATAGAGCCAGGACATGGAGCTACCATTTAATACAAATATTTGGTAACATGAAATATTTTAAGTTTATTAATTTATAAAGCCCATTTCTCTTTTGGGTTCTATTTGTGGTAAAGGGCATTAAATGTTGGCAGTGGTATTCAATATGATCAACAGTTTCAGAATTTAGACTTCAGAGCCTTTGGTTCAAATTATTTTGATTTAAACATATTTAAGGGCCTCCCCTGGTGGTGTGGCAGTTGAGCACTGGGTTGCGAGGCTGCCTGCAGCCTCTGCAGCACCACTTCGAACCCCAGCCACCAGCGAGGGTCCCACAAAAAAAAACCAAAAAAAAAAAACAAACGATAAACATATTTAAGCTGAATGCAAACTATCCATTAAATACTAATGTACATCTTCGGAATCTGCTAGCACAGCATCTGGATAAACATCCACTTCTCAAATACCTTGTATTCGAGTGTTTAAAGTATTATCAAATACTTTTATCCCTATAATGTATATTTCTAGAATTTGATGCTTTATTTCTAGAATTTCTAGAATTTTATGTTTCTGTAGCCTCTCTAGTTCTTTCTGCATTTCTACAGTTTTATATTTCTCATAATACTGTTAAAATAGTCATGAGTTCTGTGGCCCATGAGAATGGGATTATAATCATGACCCATTCTTTTAGATAGTGGAATGTAAAATGTAACTATTTCTATTTTCCATCAAATTCAGCACTTCATTGCTGAATTCATTATTTACATGATGATCTACGGGATGGATCTGGGAAAGGCATAAAGGTATCCAGAACATTATTCAGTGTCCTTTGCTCCTTGAGCAAACTACAGTTGCATCCATTTTGTTGTCTGTAAGTGCAATCAAGAGGAAGAAGGAAACATCAAGGAATTTGCCTTGCACCTTTGTACCAGATGTTTTTTCTGAATGTAAGTTGCATATTTTATGAGCAATGCATTCTTCCCAAGTGACACGAGACTTCATCCCCTGCAGGACTGGTGCCATTGACAGTGATGATGGAGAAATAGGAACTTTGGGCTACTGTCTGGGGTGATGACCCTTCATTATGGAGAAATTTTTCTTTCTTTTTTTATTCTGAAAACTTAAAATATAAACAGGACAGTTCCTAAGTGATCATCTTTGGGAATATCTGAAACTTTTGGAAAATATACATTTATGTATTGTATTAAATAAGTGATTTAACAAGCTTTTGGTAAAATGAAGGGGTATGACAGAAGAACTCATTTCATCTCTATCCCATCACTAGTTTGAGTAAAGTTAAAAAAAAAGCTCAGAGTCATCAGGAAAAATACTTAAGTTAAATTAAAAAAAACCTAATTAAGATCAGAAAAGGTCACCAAAAATAAGCTAGAAAAAGTTTCTCCCTAGAAATTCAGCATGAAGTTTGAGACTGATTTAAAAGTAGATTTTAAAAGCTGCTACATTCTTATAGGATCTATATAGTTTTAAAAAAACAAACCCTAAACTTCCAATTGAAGTACCTGTTAAAAAGTTATCCACTGTGCAAAATAAAACTATTCTACAAGTCATTACACACTAAAAATATTTTTTGCAAGTCAGAATAAAAGTTTAGAGGTTAGTTATTTGCACAGTTGCCTTTGAAAATCAAATTGGAGACACTGACTTCAGAGTCATTTTACAGTTAGAACAGGGTTCAACATGCTTGGCAAGTATAAATAACTGGAAGGCATGCACGAGCTGCTTATATTAATGTCTCAAACTTTTAAAATTGCAGAGCACAAAATAATGATACATCTCAATGATCCATCACAAAATAATGATACATCCCATGTGTGTCACACATTTACATTTTATCTGAAAGGAATATCTCATGAGAAGGTGTCTGATATATTATATTCCATTTTATTCTTTTTCTTTCAATATAGATCTGGAGTCATTAAATTGATTCTATCACTGGCTAATGAATTGAAGCCTATAATTGGGGATCCCTGGCTCTCATGCATACTACTCATTGTCTGTCTGCTCATTAAATAACAGAGTAGATGGTGAAAGGGTAAAGTTTCATGTGAATCCCTGAACAGCCTCAACCTAGGAAAAGGAAGGCAGCTAACTCTAAGATTCAGCTGTAGTTGCCAGGGAATGTCCTGCCATCCAACTATCTAATCTCATCAGCATCTTGCTTAGATGCTCAAAATTAATTCATCATTCATTCATCCTTGAAAAGTTAGAATTCAAGATTGCAAATGCAAAATCTAAGTTTGTTTGGCAGAATTTTCTCTTGGGGATTAGCTGACACCCCCCCCCCCATTGAGAGTATGAGAGGTGGTAGGGTGTTTGTGGGAACGGGAGAAGACACATGCATTAGAAAGAGGAAAAACAGGAGCAGAAGGGTGGGAGAGTGCCCAGGCAACACTTGAATCTCATAACCTGGCCCCCAGAAAGAATCTCTTTTATTGAAATAAAAAATACTGAGAAAATAAAAATAATGGAAAACAGAAGAAAATAAGCTGTGCAAGTCTGGGTTCTAATTTCAGAAGAACTTTCAGGGCAAAGGAGCTTGATAAGTGATATTCATTGGTATTCTGAATCTTTATTAAATATTGATGATAATTTAAATATTTAAAGGTCTAACCTTCTGATTTGTAGATCAAAGTTAATGCTCATGTTTGTTTTCTCAAGACGTGGAACTGCAAATCGAAGGCCCAGAGAATACTAAAAACAAAAATAGGAAAAGCACACAATACATTACGTTATCACATGGGAGGGACCTTACAGACAGTCTAAAACTCCTTTAAAGTCATCTCTGCAAAACACCAACCTAGATCACTTTTCACTTATATATCTGAGGTGGCTTAGCAAAAGCCATGCAACTTAGCTGGCAGGGCCCAGAAATTTTGAATCCCTCTTTATCCATCATGAGCTGCTTATATTAATGTCTCAAACATAGAGGCTCATGAGAGCCTCTATATCCATCAAGGTCCCTCTCTTCATTTAACCACAAATTGACTCTCTTCCTGCCGCCTTCCTTCTGGGCTAAATTAAAAACAAATTAAATATATGACAGGATAGTAACTTAGAAAAATGCAGCACTTTTGTTTCATGGACTTTAATGACTTTTTTATCATAGATCATCATCATTTCACTACCTCTTATTCAATGTGCTACAAGCCAGGTATTTCACTAATGACTTTCCATACATCATATCATTGCACTGCTCCAAACATTCCAGTAGGGTAGTCTTCCATTTCAATTTGACTTGCCTAGGTATCACAGCTTATAAGTGGCAAATGGAATTTAAACCCAGGTATGTCTAATTATTAAGCCTGTACATCAAAAGGCTCACCCATGTTCCAAATGTGCAAGTTTCTATCAGACCTCTGGGACTTTTTGCATGTTCTTCTTTCTTCTTTGGAAGACTTTTAGGTCTTTTCCAAGTTTTCTACTTGGAGAACTCCTATTCATCCTCAAAGCTCAGGGCAAGAAACTTCCTGAAACATGTCCTCTCATCCCACAGACTGGATAATGCTAAAATTTTCCTCCTTTTTATTCCCTGTTTCCTTTTTTACTACTCTGCATCACTCAACCTATGAAAGATCACTAATTTTAAATGTCTTCAGGTTATTTATTTTTATCTTGATATTGTTAGACTAGCTTAGTACCAGACTCACAGAAGGAATGCAATTAAAATGATTGAGGGATGATGAAAAAGAGTGTGCCATTGCACACACACACTTATAGTGCTGTATCTTACTTTACTGTGATGAAGTCTGCCCTATGCTGTTCTTCACTATTCAGCATGGGTGAAGATATAATGAAGGTGAGTATTTCTTACTAGTAAGACACACCCACACTGAAGACCAAATATCTGGGCATTGATTGTAAAGTGCTTTGTGAAGCAGAATTTTTTTTTCATTTTCCTGCTTGAGAGATTTTGCAAGTTTTAGTGAATTTTGTTGGTGCAGAAATATTTTATATTACTAAACCTATTCTATGAAAATGACATTACTGCTTACAACTCAGCAGTAAAGCTTCTGAATACCACTTTGAATGCTTTGTTAAGTTAAAATAATGAGTCACTTGATCACTATTTTTTTAAAATATTGGGACTTGGATGAATATTCCCAGTGATTTATGATGCTTTTAATATTTAGGACTGTTTTTGCATTTGGAATTTTATTACAATCCACTGAGAATTTTCTTTTCAAAGTGCAAAATGAAGAAGTAAATAAATCAAAGTGTTTTATAACAAAACAGAATGCAATAAAATTGGATGGTTTAAGGGCATTAAAGGGTGAGATAAGAAAGCTATTAGGTTTCCTCTGCTATAGACCTCAGAGATAAAACGAATACAAACAATTTACTTCCTTGACTTCTAAAGATTATTTGTTGGTAAAATGAACTAACATCCTTTCACATAAATACATTCATAGTTAAGACCACACTGCCATTTTTACCCTCCAAGTTCAATGACACTAGTGGCCACTTTTTGTTCCATGATTATCCTTAATTATTAATGGTTTTAGATGGTCTCTGGCCTAGATTTAACACTTTTAATACTAAAAAAAGGATTGAGTGGCCAGTCACCTATAGATCCTGTTACCATTACCATCATGTCATTTCATTTTTCTTTGGGTAGACTTCTTCATTTCAAATTAGGTGGTTGGATTTTTCTTAAAAACTAGCAGAAGGATTTATTAGCTTTTAGATAAAAGGATTCTAATGAAAAATGTTCTAATATCTCAGCTTAGACATCCCATTTTATCTTTCATGACATTGTTTTAAAAACTCATCTGTTATTCATTAGATTTTATCTAAGTACTTTTGACAATTTGGCAGACTGGACAGATCATGGGCTTTTTGTGTAAACCTGGTTGAATCTTGCTTCTGTTTTTCATTGCCTGTGTGACTTTGGGCAAGTCATTTGACTTCCATAAGTCTCAGCTTCCACATCCATAAAGTAGAAGAAACTCCTCACTCATAGGTTGGTTAGTGTGAAAATTAAATGATAACATAAAAATAGTGCCCAGTTGGGTTTATAACATGGAGGTCAGTCAATACATGTTAGCTAATTATAATCTGTTACAAAAGTTTATCTTTCATTTAAATACTTTTTTTCACACAAGAAATGTGTTTACTAGACTTACTTGGCACATTTTTAATACCGAAGATTGAGGGAATAGTTAATTATAGTGTAAAATGCAAAAATATTATTCTAGTACATCTTAAAGTATAAACTGGGAATAGGTATCACTTGATTAAACATTTCAAATGCTGAAGTAAATGTGTTTAACCCTGGAGAGAAAAAGATAATTTTACTGCAGGACTTCTTAGTACATTTAAAAATACACATATGTACCTGAATCTCCAAGGGAGAAGATGATACTCAGCAATGACACAAAACTTCCTTTGAAAGGTTTAACTCAAGGTCTTAGCACTCTGGACTAACTTAGGAAGCTGTTCTGAGACAAACCTATGCAATTATGTATAAGTTTTCATGAAATTTTTTTAAAAAGCCCATTTCATTGATAATCATAAACACCTAATTTAAAAATAGGGGAATATATATGCTTAGCATATGTAACATTTATATAGTATTTGTAGATTTCAGGAATTTTCTGGTTATGACTTAGTTAAATAATCATTTCCACTGTGGTATTTATTATAATTAGTTACTATGCATATACTTAAAGAGCAATTGCCTAAAATAAATTTATCATCCATGGGTAATCCTAAATGGAAAGTTCCTAAATCCAGAAACAAAGATTTTTAAAAAGAGAGCAAAACAACTCCATATTCTTTCATAAGCATGCTATAGATCATTATTAATCCTTTCCTTTTCTTGTTACAATTTTCTTTATTATTCTTCAAGTAAGATGTATGGAAAATATTAGTGTGTAAAGCTTATTCAAAAACTTGATTGTGGGGATGAGGACTATGGACTTTGCTGCCTTAGTGGTGAATGTGGTGGTGTGATAATATACATCTGAAGAGGTGTGAACCTGTACCTCTGAATCAGCCACAGTGTTGTAAAACAATGTTATCAATGAAAAGTGGACTTTGGTAATATTTTAATATAGAAGTACTGTGAATGATCTTCACATGGCAGGTATATCAAAAATAAAAGCTTTATCGTCTTTGCTAAAATTTTAATTATATAATTTCTTAAGTCCTTTACTTTGTTGATGTTTTTAAATAAAATTGGTGGTGAAATGCAAAGAAAAAAAATCTGATTAAAAAAAATAGCCTTCATAGATTCTGGTGACTTAACAGACAAGAAAGTAATGTCAAAAGACAGGCATATATAAATATTTTTAACCTCAGATTATCCTCTCTGTCAGTTATAATGATGAATCCCATCTCCCTGGTAATTTCCTGACTAATCTATTTTAGTGGTTATGTGCCAAGTTGCTGAGTGCTAACTGGGCACTTCCCACTAGGTCTCTTTAAGATTCAATTAGACAGAAATCAGTAAGAGCCTCTGGGTTTCTCTTACATTTGTTCCAGCCGCCATCGGGTTTCCAAGGTCACACACCACCATTCTGGTTACATTTTCCATCCTGTACTCACAGCTCAGTGGTCGTAATCCCTGCAATGGAAAAGAACACCAGCATGGAGGTCCAAGGCCAGAATAAATGACATCCTGTCACAAAAGTGATGCCTTGGGTGAGGGACGCTTCTTTTGATTTCAAACAGCTGTGTGGGTAACTATGCCCCAAATTAATTTGTGACCATCAGAGAAGAGACCAAAATTGAATTTTAGAAAGAAAAATGCTGCATTGGTAAACATATTTTCATTGTATTTAATTGAGGAAGAAAATGTTTAGTATTTATGTGACTATTTTAGAAATTATTTTCACTATTAATGTTAAAATTGGGTATGAAGATCACAAATAATTAAAGGCGACTAAACAAATTATTCTTCCAATATTAAAATGATGGTAATACATAGACATAACGCATGACTCCATAACTATTGCAGAAGAATTGCCTTGAACACAAATTCTGCTCCTCATGGTCCCGTTTTGAGATTATGCAATCAATCTAAGTTTAACTTTCCAAATATTTAAGATTGAGAACACTTTATATTTCCCTAGAGTTTCCTATCTCCTTCTCCCCCACTATATTCTATTCTGATTAGAGGGTATAAAGTTTGAGGAGGTATTTAGAAGTAGATGCAGAAGAAGGTCTCAAGATTATACCAGATGAGAGATGGAAGAAAATATTTATCTTTGAATGGCTGTCCTCTGCTCACAGTTCCACCTGGAGTTTTCATGCTTCTCCTGATGCCAGGAAATCCACACCTTGGTTTCTACTCTCAGCCCATTTCCATACTTCAAGACCTAATGTCCCCATGGCTTTGTTTTGCTTTTGGTGACAGCTACATGTGATCATCCATTATTCCATTCTAAGTTGTTAAGTGCTACTACTATATTCACCTGTCACCTTTATTCCCAGAGATAAGCTTGCAACATGAGGACTTTCACAAAGGAGCAAGCTTTGGTGAATTTCTGCCCCTATGAGAAATCCATGGAAGAGGGTTTCCAAGATGAGGACTATTTCTCCACTTGTCAGCTCTATGAAATTTCATACAAGGTGTTAACGATTTTACTGTTTGACAAATGAGAAAGGAGTGAATCACTGATAGTTGGAGGCACCATTTATACATGCTCTTTTCAAATAACCTGAAAGACATTTTCATTCCAGTAGGTAAGAAACATATTTTCAAAAAGCTGATAATAATCTCTCTTCTCAAAGATAGCTCCTGTATGTATTCAAGTTCTTAAGGAGTCATGCCTAATCCTGATCATCTTGGGATGTCTTATGCTGGGATTATTAACTCAATCCTAAAAGCAGGGAAAATAAGAACCCAACTAAAACTTTAAAAAATGCTCATGTGTCCCTTGAAAATGATTCAAGGATTTAGTTTCTATAGTAAATAGTTTTATCTTATCTAAGGTTAAAAGTTATATGTACACTTTTTTCCAGCTCTCTAGAAATAGCTTTTTTCAATCACTCAAAGATCTTTCCTCCTCCAGCCCCTCCACCCTTTTCTTTTTTTAACCTTTATTTCCTCTCTCTGAGTGACAGAAACAGGAATTGTTTTTCCCAGATATTTCTAGATTAATTTTCAACTTTTCCAAGGGATGCTCTTGTTCGAAGTCATTTATAGCTTTTAGAGTAAATACTCACAATGTACCTATTATTTACCAGGCATGATATAAAAAAATCCCTTCTCCTCACAGAATTTCCAATTCTTATATAAATTGTAATAAGTAATGATAAGTGATTATATCCAATAGTAGAAATACACAATATAGTTTCATAAGTGTTAAAACAGAAGTAATAGATAGTGATAGGAGGACAAGCACATAGATTAAAGCAATCTGAGGGCTTCCTGAAGGAAATGACATCTCAGCTGATGGGAGGCAGTATAGCTCAGTGGTTAAGAGCAGGGACCTGTACCTAACAGCTGAAGTTTCAATCTTAGTTCTGCTATATAATAGCTGTCTAACTTTGGGTATTCCTGAGAATTTTTCCTTATATATAAAACGAGGATAATAATCATCTTGCATGTCTCTATAAGCCTGTTATGAAGATTAAGTAAATTAAATATCTGCAAGAATTCAGAGCAGTGCCCAGCACACAATAATTGCTTAATAAATATTAGCAGTCTCAATAATTACTAAGCTGAGGCTTGAAGAATAAGTAGAAAAAAAGTAAGTTAAAGAGGATGAGAGAGGAGAGCTCATGTTTCAGAAAGATGGCATAGGGGGTGGTTGCAAGCTCTCTGGGGCTAGAGAGCACAGGTATTACAGAAACTGAAAAGAAATTCAGTCCCACTAGAATTTTGGATGTGGGGGTAAAAGAAGGAATCTTGGACTAGTGCTAGGGCTGCAGAGATAAGTAGCGGTGATAGAATTAAGGACCTCATGAACCACCTCAGGGATCTGAACTTTATCCTAAAACCAGTAGGGAGCTAGGAGGATTTTAATCAAGAGAGTGACAAGGTCAGATGGCATTTTAGAAAGAAATTTCCTTTGCTGGGAAGAGACTAGCGGAGGGGTGGGAAGTGAAGGGGGTAGGAGGGGTGAGTGAGGAGACTGTGAACTAATCTCAGAAAAAGGTCAGGGCAACCTGGATGAATGCAGTTTTGGGGCAGTTAGATGAAGAGGGGATATGGACTTGAGAAATTCAGCATTAATTTAGGCTTTAGAAACTAGATGGATACTGGTGCCATTCTCTGACACAGGAAATGGAACAGAGGAGCTTGTGAGCAGGGGGATGAACAGTCTAGTTCTGGACATGCCGAACTGGAGGGGGTATGAGATGGAGAAGTGAAGTATATATGAGGTCTCTAGAATAGCCGTAGCCATAGAAATGGAAAGCAGAACAGGGCTTACAAGGATCTGGGGAATGGGCTGGGGAGTTAGTATCTAACGAGTACAGGGCTTCAGTTTGGGCGATGTAAAAGTTCTGTGCCACAGGGGACTGTGGTGATGGCGCATGGGTGCCTTGGGGAAGGAAATTCTATGGGGACTCAATCTGAGGGGGTGGGGGAAGCAAATATTGTCTAAAAAATGTAAAAAATGATAAATGTTAAAATAAAAAAATAATAAAAAAAAGTTCTGTGCTAGATGGTGAGGACTAATGTGAATGTATTGAATGCCATGGAACTGTATACTTAAAAATGCTTAAAATGATAAACCTTATGTGACATGTATTTTATAATAATAACAATAATAGTAATAATAATGATGATGATAATAATGTAAAGCACATTTGTCTTTATTCCTACAAAAATTGAGTTAATTAAGGTTTCCAGAAAAAGAAATGAGTAGCACCTACATTCAAAAAGATGAATGTTTTCAACAACAAAAGGAGGCAAGAAGATAATCCCTAATACTTTTCCCCTTGAGAGAAAATTGTTACAAACAAACAAACAAACAAACAAAAAAAAACCCTGGAAACTGAGTTTAAATGAAACAGTTCACAGACCTCAACTGTTTAAAAACACAGTAGAAATTAGATGTGGCTTAGTCATGTGAAATTCAAAGACAGAGCTAAATCTCTGCCCAAGGGAAATGGAAGGAGGAAAAATAGTTAAGGACTCATTTGAGATTATGAATGATGTGTGTTACGTTTACAGCCAAAGATAGAAATGATAAATGCTCACCCATGTTTTCTGTTCGACAAAGTGAATAGTAAACGGGGTGTTTTGTTCAAAGAACATGTTAGAATAGATGCTTTGTTTAGCAAAGTTGCGGTGGAGCGACATGAAGGGAACTGAAAGAAAAATATGAGTGGAGCCCTAGAACATTAAAAAAAATACTTGAACTTTGTTTATGTATTATTTTACATGTAAGTATTTATAGGTGATATTTTCCTACATATTTTATCAGCAGAAATTCTTAATGATTTCACAAATGTCAAAGATACTTGGTTATTACTAATCTGGATTAGTTTTCTACTGAGAAGATAAGCTAATGAAAACTTAAACTTCCAGACCAGAGATGTAAATAGAGAATTCTGTATTCCCTGCATTTTGAAATGCCAACATTACAGCAGTTTCTTGATACCTCTTTAGAGGAATTACTTTTTATTAAATTATTTAATTATATGAATATCCACACTCCTGAAAATATGTGGTTTTCGGCAAACAGAAGACATTTGATAAATTTTCACAGATGAGCAATCCATCAGCAAGAATTTCAGGAAGACACACTGTGCCTAGTTTTGTGTGGAGGGCAGAATGAGAGAATGAGAAACCTGGTCCCGCCCTTAATTGTGAAATCTGTGTATTTCTGAAACCAAGGTCCTCTCTCTATTTTTACATAATAGTTGTAAAAACATTGATAATGATTGATAATGATTTTCCAAACCAACTATTGATAATGATTTTCCAAACCAAGTGATTGAAAACACAGCAGAACATGCAGATACTCTGAGTGGGAAGATCCCTGTTCTGATAAGGACAGACTTCCACATCACTTTAATAAACAGTGGCACTGTATGACAGGCTCATGATGAAAACCTGGCTTCTCTTGGTTCCAATCCCCAAAAAGATGTACCAAGAAGAAAGACAAACGAATGTGTTTCCTTTCCACTGCCTGCCTCGGCTGTTATCAGTACTCAGCTGGGATTGGTCAGACCTTCTTCCATAAGCAATAATAAAAACCAGACCTCCTGGGACCTGCACTGAAAACAAAGACTTGAAAGTCAGCGAGAGTGGGAGTTAACTGGGAAGTTAGCTGATACATCACTTCAGTAAGCTGCTTCTTTCAGCCAGTTGTATTTTCTTCTTTGCTTCAGGTCTCAAACTTGGCCAGCTTATCTTTGCTCTGTGGCCAAGAAAGATAAGAATCCCTCTTCCTGGCTCATTGCTATTATTGTTAACAGAGTAAGGTGCCATTTTATTCTCTTTGATTTAGGAAGACACTGCCAGCTAATAGGGATGTATATTGATTTGGCTCGAAAAGATATCTAGCTCTTTAGTACTTCAGATAAATTGCAGGCATTACCTTGTTGCTGCGTTCAATCCCAACATAATCTGCCTCTTCTGGTATTAGCACAAAGACTTCAGCTTCATAAGCTCCTTCTCCTTCATTTCTTGCATTGATCATGAGCATAAGGTGATTTTCATCTCCAATGATTACCTGATGCTTATCTCTAAAAATGCAGTTTTAAAAGAGTTATTAGGTACTACTCTGGATTCACGGAAGTTTTATTTAAGGAGTTTTCCAGGAGAGAAGAAGGAAGATGTGGAAATGCAAGACAGGGACAAAAGGAAGAGGGTGCATTGTGAAAGGGCGTTGGGAAGAATCAAGAGAACTCCATCTGGATGGGAAGGACAGGAAAACATCCAGTGGTGTGCTGGCAAATGTCTAACAACCAGTTCTCAAAGAAAAAAAAAAGCACTGATTTGTAGCATTTGCTGAGTCCAGTGATGTAAGTCCTGCCACTACGGGCAATTTCAGTCGACCAAGATATGTAGCAAACTGCCAAGAAAATTCCTGAAAATTTAACATTTGATCCCAAGCCAGAATGAGGCAACTCCAGACTATCACTGAAACCATCCAAAAGGAAGAAGACGAGTAGTGAGGCACAGGGAGCGAGATGGTGTAGAAAGTGAGGGGGAGACATGTAATACAAAGTGGACCATAGAAGGGAAGAAAATAGGCAGATGAAAGATCTCGTGTAGCAGAGTGAGGATTTTTAGGTAGTTTAAGGAAATTTAACTCACCCCAAACTTCACATTGAACCAACATTTGTTAGTGCCTATCCTACCTTTAGTCCTTACTTGAAGCTATTGTTTTGGACACTGGCTAAATTGTGAAGTTTGGATAGAGGTTGCCAAGCAGATTCCAAACACTGGCAGTGAGATAGTTGCTGGGAAGGAAGGGAGCACAAATTTGCTCTTTCCTCCACAGGATGTTTTACATCTTAGTCCCATTTCTTTCTATCACATAATGCAGCGCAATTAACAGTGATGGGACAGAGACTCTCCCTTATGAACAACTAGGAAGCCCTTTGATTCTTATTGACTTTGGGATACCTTCTAATTTACTCCATAGGGTGCCATTACCCATTACATTTTTTTCCAGAAAATTAAAATTGATTTTACTTCCACAATTTTAAACATGCCTTTGAATCAAGGGATGCTGCAAAAGCCGGTTTTGCTAAGGTATAGTTAGAACAAGCCTGTCTGAATCCTTTGCTCACATGACTGAGACAAGTAAACATGACCTGAACCACCCCACAGATGAGTTTACTCTGAACAAAAACCCTTTTTTCCACTTTTGCTGAAAGATGAAACAGCTCAGGCAAAATCTAAGGGTGCGTCACTTGACACCAATGACAAAGGAGTGACCCAAACCACAGGCTAACCCAAAGTGTAGTCAAGCTAAAAAATTTCATGCAGTGTGTTTCTTAATAGTAGTTGAAAGTGTATACTTTCTCCAGAGAAGTTTTAAACAAACACCTGTATTCCATTAGATAAAATGCACAAGTTTATTTATTTAAACTTACGGTCTAGCTGACAGCTTCAAATCAGGAATGCACATATTGTCTTCTCCACAGTCCACCAGGATGTGAGCCTGCATTGTGCAAATACATGTGAGGAATAATCTTGGAAAACCTAAGTCACATCCATTTTCTTTGATCTTACAAATTAAACCAAAGCTTTCATTTTCACGATGCCTCTGCCTAGCTAGAAACCCAATGTTAGGCAGTGACCTCCCGATCTAGGCTAGTTTACATATTAGCCCATTTCTAATTCATTCTGAGATCCTGTAAAGAATGCTACTCTGGCAATGTTTTGAGGATTATAGGCTGTATTGCTTCCATTACAGCCACATTTTGAACAAATTAAATCTTGGTTGCACAAGGGGACGGGGCTTCCGAAAACACAATGATGCAGTGTTTTGGAAACATGTTAGGAGAAACTCCCAAATGTTGCAAGCTTGTGTGCAGGAATGAAAACAAAAGGAGCTGGATTTCATCTTAAGGTCACAGGAGCAATGCCCAGGTCCTGACTGAGAGCATACCATCAAAGAATTTCAGCGACCTACCTGTTCACTAACACTGTTGTCCCTGTAGTAGTTCAGTATTGGTTTTACTTCCAGACCTTCTTTAAAGGTGGAGTCATCCAGACTGTAATTCAAACTAATGTTGATTGGAGACAATTTATCTCGGAATTCAGTTTCATCCTGGAGAAAATAATCACAAGCTCAAGAAAGGTTCTGTGAAATACCTGTAAGATGTTAGTCTGTGAAAGGCAGACAACATTTGACTATAGTCAATGGAAATGAATGATGAAGTAATTATCACTGCAGCACCATAGAATAACACTGACTGATGTGGGATGTAGGATTCGACTTAATTAATATATGTTGAGAGATGAAATCCTTTAGAGCTGTGGCTTTATAGAAATATATGCTTCTAGAGGGAATCTTCAGATCCTTCAGATCTTCAACAACTCATCATGTTCCAGTTGCAAAGTAAAAATTATATATACAATAAATGTCATTAATTGGGATTTTAATTTTCATGAGTTTGGCCAAATTTATGAGTCCTCATAGGCTCAGAGAAAGAGAGCATCTTGATTCTCTTACTCTCTCATTATCTTTTCAAGCTAAACCCTCTCTTGCAGGAATGTCAATGAACCTTCAGCACATTTGAAGTTCCCTCACAAAAACAAACAGAACTCCCCTGGGAGTGAGGGGGTAGCCCAACAGCAAGCCCTGTGCACACAGGAGCTCCCTAAACTGTGTAGGGGGCCATGCTACCTTTCAGCTGTGTGGAGTCAGGGTCATAATAAGCTCAGGTGGTAAACCCAGCTTCTCGTTCCAGAGTGTGTTGTGAACCTCTGGCCTTGCCCAGGTCTCCAACTCTAAGTCCTTTCTCAGAGGATGGGAAATGAGAAAAAGTAAATAATCTCAACTAAACAGGAGATAGATAAGTGTGCTGTAAATATTTTGCTTTTTTATTTCATGGTTGGTTTTGGAGTTACTGGGTAAAACACTGCTTTAAAATATAATCATACATTACTTTTAATAAAGGTTTTGAATGCCTAAACATTTTCCTAAACTGGCTATGAAATGTACTTGGCCAAACATCCTCACATAGGACAAAAATTCAAATAAATTGTTTTCAACTTTCATGCTTTTTGGGGGGAGGCAGTTAGAAATGAAAACCACTTGAGTTAGTCCTATTATCAAGATTGTGGTCAGAATAAAAAGAAAGCTTTAGGACCGAATAGAACACATTATTAGGTTGGCTGAAGGGAGGCTCAAGTGGGGAGTGTACAGTCTTACAAGAAAGTTTCCTCCAATTAATGAAAATAGTTGTGGATCTACAGGGACGACTGTGATGGTTCAATGGAGAAAAGTGGTTGCAATGTGCTCTGAGCACAGAGCTCAGGAAAGTGATTCTGAACACTTACTCGCAGGTAAACAATAAAGTCCCGGCATTGGTGGGATTTCTGCCTCTTTATCAGGAGAGAGAAGACCAGATGTGATTGATGATTGTCAAGGAAGAGGGTACGTTT
The DNA here is from genome assembly GCF_964194135.1 of Talpa europaea. Taxonomy (NCBI): domain Eukaryota; kingdom Metazoa; phylum Chordata; class Mammalia; order Eulipotyphla; family Talpidae; genus Talpa; species Talpa europaea. The sequence continues at coordinate 27,705,037 of NC_140082.1, read as the reverse complement.
AATGGCTCCCTTTTGTTTCAGGGTATCTAATTGCACCTCAGCGGTCAGACCTAAAGGACAGAAATCAGTAAATACAACCAGGAGAGGAAAACTGTTCTTTTGAGTGCAATGTCTATCTGAGAGACACATTCTAATTTTAACTTGCTTATTTGGGAAACATTTGTTTTTTATAGTTGGAATCAAAAACAATACCTGAGCTGAAAAAAAGTTTTCTAAAATACTACCATGCTAAAAATTTGGTTTGGTAACAATTTTACACAGCCATTCCCCCATGTTAATTTTTACAGATAATATAATAAAAGTAATATTTGTGTAGAAGATGCCATATACTCAACTGAAATCTTGGTATTAATATTCTTTAAATGTTTGTTATGATATGTGCAGAAAAATGCTTATTTTGGAATTTCTTATGCAGTAATTTCTTAGAGTGAAAAGGAAAACACACTTACCAATTGTGTTTGAAATGCTCTGGCCTGCTACTGATGCACATACTTTTAAAGAAAAGCTATGGAAAACAATAATCAATAATTTTTTGGTTAATAGAGTTTTGACTCTGAAGTAAAATCTTTACCTCTTTTCTCTTACTACTCTAATTACAAATACACACAAATAAGTAAACAACTATATAGCCTCCATCCCACCATGTTGATGCAATACTAGTACAATTAAGACAGGGGACATCACAAATGTAGGTAATACTTTACAATATTACTGGAAATTACCTGATTTAATCAATGGATTATGTGCTACCTTTATTTAATAAAGACTTAATGAATATATCCCATGAACCAGGGAGTGAAGAATTAGGCAAGATGGCTAGTAGGGGAACTGCTAGCAATAAAGCCTGAAGATGAGTAGTAACATGCTCTTCCTTTGAAGAACGTGAAGAAACTTGGTAAGGTTGGAGCACAGAGCAAGATGGGGAAGCTGGAGGAGGCCAGGCTGACTGGGTAGATTGGTAAGGAACAGGGTTCCGAAAGTCATGTTAAAGAATTTGGATTTAATCCTAAGAGGCATGGACTACCAAGACATGATTAACCTATATCCCCACTCTGTTTGGAAGGAGAACAGAATTTAAGGCTAATTTGCAGGGAGTTGGGGAGGGAGAACATGAGAAGTTTGGAGGGACTCTCTCAAGATAATTGGGCACAATAATATGGTCCATAAAGACAATAAAAGAGGGGAGCTGTGTAGGAGAGACTTCATAGTTTTGCCTTGAACATGCACTAAACTCAATCCAGGGAAGTGTCTGCCAGGGATTATACTTGACCATATTTAGAACTGTGGTCATTGAGGGAATGAGAAATAGAAATAGATGGTTGTCTCTGACTTTTGAAGATGCTCATCTCCCTTCTAAAAAATGTCAAGCCCTTCCAGCCTGCATTTGAGATGGGGCTTTTTCGTATTTTAAGAAAGTAAAAATACGAGAAAATACTTAAGTATGATTTAATGACAGTTTTAACATATTTCTGAGTAAAATACTACAGTATGACTTGACTATTTCTACAGAATCCAAAAGAAGTGAATAATCCCTAATCATACTTTAATTATGTGTCAGCTTCCTGTGTCAAATATAATGAAAATGTGTCACATCTGGGATTCATCTATCTACCGTGACCTCAGTCAATGTCTCCCTTTAGGGTAAATAATTTGCCACATGCCATTAAGCCAAAAGTTCCCTGGGATGTCTCTGCTATTGCAAGCATTTGTACCACTTCCTCACAGGAATCACAAATTCCAGCCCACTTCTACTTCAATTAGAATTATTCAAGAAAGACGAGTAATCACATTTTTAAATTTAGCAGCAAGGCCTGGTGTTCAAAATTGGAATTTTTTCTTGTATCCAACTTTTTTTTGGAAATATTTGGCTATGTGTTAAAATAGTAGACAAAGATGATGATCTTTTTCAAATAACATAATTGCTATTTATATTATCAACATATATAAATTAAAATAATTTTAGATACAGTGTGTGGTTTAACAGAGACAATTCAAGAGCAATGTTTTTGGAAAAGAACTAGATTAAAGCTATGACTGCGACATTATTTACTGTTTGTGAGAAGATATTTGATTGAAAATGATAGAATCAGTTGAAAAGTTACTCCTGATTTATGAATTATATGTCAGTGTTAGTCTATTTCTTCCTCATCCTCCCTTTCTGTAACCTTAAAATAATTAAGTGGATGATAAACCGTTTTCATACAAATTTAATATAACTGCTACAACATGCTGAATTATTTAGTAATAGTACTCTGACTTAAACCTGCCAGTTTATACATCTTTTAGCAGAACAGAATTGTCAAGTGATAAGTTTCCAAACAACCTATTCTGATCTAAAAAGAAAATGGCAAGATTTTATAATAGTAAATATTCATTCTGAATTTAGAAAAACATAATTATATTATGTATGTTTCCAAACAACCTATTCTGATCTAAAAAGAAAACTGCAAGATTTTATAGTAGTAAATATTCATTCTGAATTTAGAAAAACATAATTATATTATGTATGTTTCCAAACAACCTATTCTGATCTAAAAAGAAAACTGCAAGATTTTATAGTAGTAAATATTCATTCTGAATTTAGAAAAACATATGTTATACTGTTATGTTATATGTAAACACACACATATCTACATTATGTGTTTTCTATATCAGAGTGTTAGGCTTACTCACAGGTCTATACCTAATTATACAGTACACTTCAGTTGTCAGGGAAAGCTGTGAACTATTATTAAATTAGTACTGAAATGTCAAACTAGAATTCTAAACTAGTTAAACTTTCAAACTAAAATAGTCAAAAGGAATAGGTCTGATTGGACATTAAATCAACCCAGATCCCTCATAACATAAATTCTAAATGAAATTGTTTGTTTATAGTAATTCTGCTATGTCAGAAATCAGGACAACACACTAAAATCCTCTAACACTTCTCCTAAAGCAATTCAACTGTGATTGAAATAACTCTTCTGTGATACAATGGTATATCATGTATGTATACTATGTATCATCCATAGCCATGAATGATGGAGAAAGAACAAGGTAAATGAGAAACTAAATCTAAAACTGCAACCAATTTTTTCGACCAATTCAATGATAGTATCGGATTTTACATAAGGTTAGGCACATCTGAAAAGTCTTTTTCAAGTTAGAAAAATGGAAAACTATAGATTTTTACATTTCTAAAGTGAAAAGTTTTCACTAGCTTTATTTTTCTAACTGGTAAATACCAGTTATATTAATTCTTTTGAGTGGGCTTTATTTTTTTTTCTAATTTAGGAAAGCCAGTAGGAGAATCTTTATAAAAGTGCACAGCTGTTTGAAAGACACAGAAATTTACATTGATGGAAGTGAAAAACTGTTTCCCAGTTAGAGTTTACTTAATAGTTTTCAGATGTACAATATGAGGTTATATCAAATACAGACAAAAATTACAGCAAAGAAAATCAACAAATGCCTTTCAATCACTTTGGAAAAACTGAGCTAAATTCCTAGAATAACTTTAAAAAGTATCAAAGAAACACATTCTAGAATGGACCAGCTGCTAATTTTTCATCTTTTAATATTGAGTCATTCAATATTTTGCATGTGAAAATAAATATCTTTCAGAATATGTAATATCTTTCAGAAAATGTGTGCAGAAGAGTCAAATAAGTAATTACAAAGGTAAACGTTATATATTTGCCCATATAACAAGTTGCATTTTAAATTAATGTGATTTAATGCAACAAGAAATGAATCAAAAATAATATTAAATGTAATGTTGTAATTGTATAAATGGTTATGTATATAATTATAATGTTAAAAATAATTTTTTCCATAAAACCAAACATCTCATAATCTGCTAAAACCACTTAAATTTTATGAAAATACTCAAAGGACTAGAAATCCTTAGATTTTTTAGAAAGAAATGATATAGTCAAATGAACATTTTTATATATAAGAACATGCTGCACACACAAAAAGAACCTGGTCCCCAAGCCCATTAGATTATGAATGCATGAATACTGGACTATTGGGCAAATACTGAAGCTTTAATACTTGTGCGCAAGTAGCTCTCACAGTTCATTTCATGTTTATTTAATCATGCCACGGTTTAGAATAGATGCTGGCTCTTTCACATATTTTCTCAGATCAGGTTTTCATTATAATATTTTATGGCTTTAAATCATTTTAAAATGTGCTCAGGGCATTTCCCAGCTACTTTCAAAAGCTGGTAAAGGAAGTCTCCCCAAATTGGGAGCTCCCAGCGAAGGATGTTTTTCAAAGGATTCCTCAGGGTTCTCCTTATGCCCCCCCACCCCCCAGGCTTTGACTCTGCTATGAACTCCTGTCAAGAGGCTGTCAAAAAACACACTGAAATTGGCTAGAAATAATGTCTTTAGGTCAAGACTGGTTTGTTCTGCATTCTGATATTCTCAGGAACAAAACATATCGAGTTAGACTACATCTTCTAGAAAATGAGGGCAATTTTCAAACCCTCCAAATATTTGCTGACTTTTCAAAGGAGATACCAGCTGACATTATCCAATAGGACAGTCCGGTGGCCCTTGAGGATCTACAGATTGAGAAACAAAGTGACATTTTCTCCAGCTTGTTATAATCAGGGTTCATTCTGCAGTCCTTTCAGATGATGACGAGGCTCCAGAACACTGTCAGGAGCTGTATACTCCATGTTCTCTTAAGGTCTGGGCAAAGGAACTATGATTCTATCACTATTCCTGATAATGAAATCATGGCCACAAAAATACAGTTTAGGTCACAGAAATCTCTATTTTTATAATGTTTACATCTGTCTAATTGCATATGCTAAGTTACAAAACTGACATCTGTTTTCAGCATAGGAAACCAAGTAATTTAACCCAAGCTTGACAATTAAAAAAGAGAGAAAAATTGCTTTCAAGACTATCCAAAGTAAGGCATTTCAATTACAGGAGGACTGTGGAAAATGATGTATATCAAAAATAAAGAATTAGCCTACTTTAAAAAAAAAATCGAGAAAGGATTTATATGGGTTAATTTATCCATTATAAAATAATGTATGTTTGATGTAGACATTTGGAAAAATAAATATATGTAAATAGAGAAAAAGCACCTATGACTCCAACTATAAAGATCTACTCTAAACATTTTAGTATTTTTTAAGGCTCTTTTTCTGTGTGTAGATTGTGTGTGACACAGTTGTGATGAAAGTATAAATGCAATAGTGTGTCCTGAAAAATTTATTTCACTTAATGTTGCATGTGGCTATAAAATCTTTGCAAAAATTTTAAAAGAGAAAGAGCATTGTGTGTGTGTGTGTGTGTGTATGTATATGTATCTATATTTGAAAAGTGGCATTCATAAGCATATGCAAATATAAGAGTAGAGGTATTTTTATTATATTTTTCACTTTGGTTAATGTTTATTTTAGTGGCTAAAAAGAGAGCTCCAAGATGTTTCACTTGACATTTCCCTTAAAGTTTTTATGTTTCTTATGTTTCTTGGAACCTGGACATTGGAGAAGTAACCTTCATGTGAAGATTACTTCATTACTTCATTACTTCATGTGAAGATTACTTCACATGAGCATGATATCGTAGACCCCCCCTTTTTCCTTTGAGAAGCAAAACACTTGCCACTTAATTTGGATGCACAGACCCATAGCATCTGCACATTTTGGGAGCATTTTTATAAAAGTAGAGTCTCAGGCCCCACCCCAGACTTACAGGTCCAGAAGCTGAGCTTTCACTAGAGCCCCAGGTAATCTTGTGCGAGAAGCATGTACTCACCAGGCCACAGGTGTCAGAGATCCTGGAATCTGGCAAGTTTTATTTTCAAGATTGATAATCATTGGGTGCAGCAGAAGCTGGGCATCCACAGTCACCACTGGCCTTGCTCTGCAAGGAGAAAACACAGGGTTTTAGTGAGCCACATGAGTGACAGGCAGAAGCCCATCTGCTTCCAGAAGCTACTGCCAACATTCCCAGCCTCTGTGTCAAGAATTTGCATCACCGTGTGAACAGGTGGACACCAGACTCAACTTATTACTCCAGACATATGGTAGCTCATGAATACAAATAAAGGGTGCTATGGGCCTGTCAAGTGAGGCCATGTTCCCAAAGCCGCTTTGTTGATGGAGTGGGCTTGGGGTGTTTTGGCAATATAGCTGTGAAATACTGCTTTGGCATCTGCTAGCTTATATTTACTATCATTCCTGTTTGTCAGTGCTGAGTTTTGCAAATTTTCTTGCCTTTATTGGTGATTGATAATTTTCTGGTCATGCTTTGTGGATTTCACAAAACACATGAAGGTAGAGTACTTCATGCAGAGCAGTGATTCTCAGTCCTCACTGTACAATATAAGGAACCTTAGACACCACACCCAGGCCCCACCACAGATGAATGGAATCAGGACCTCTGGGGGTAAGGGCCATGCAAAGGAATGTGAAACAAAACTTCCAGGTGATTCAAATATGGCCAAGTTTGAGGAGAGACTAATCTAGAGTAAACTCAATTCTAACCACCCAGGTGAGAATAACCAGACAAGAAAATAAATCATAAATCATAGGGGAAAGGAATGCGGCAATTTTTAAAGCTTGGTTCTAAGCTATGATAGCTGAGGAGCCAGGTGTCCAGATGACAAAGTAAAATGGTTGGCCAAGGTTTCCTCTGACAGGAGGAAGGACTGTGCCTTGGGGCTATAGGTTGTTGATGGCACTACTTTAAACAGTTTTATGATTACCACGGTCGGGCCCCCTGTGAATTTTCCTAAACTTGTTACATTATTTTTCTGTGCTTTTTTTTTTTTTTACATAATTTTGTTTTTAATTTTGTGCTAGCTCCAGTCCTTGGAAAAACAGTACGACAGGATTAGATAGACTGGGATGCAGGTATGATTCCTGTGAAGGGGAGAGGGAAGAACATTCCAGTTGGGCTGCTGGGGAGTCTTGTCTCATAGAATTGGGCCTGAATTTGTATCTCTGATATTCAGTAATTGCCTCTGAACAGCTCATGGGAAATACTTTGTGGTGGACTCAGCATAGCTGTTGGGCCATGAGTCTGTCTCCCTCTGTCAGCTTTGAGTGGTACATCATTGTGGCCACCACAGGCATAACCCTTTTTTCAGGTGCTTTGAGAGTTTCAAACATCTGATTTTCTAAAACCTCAAGTGGGGAGTCACTGGTATACATCAGTCCCCTGAGTATGTCTTGGGACTGATAAAAAGGAAAATCTTACCTGTATGAGGAAACCTAACTGGAAACTCTGAGAGTTGAGCTAAGTGAGCACTATAGACCCCATCCACCTGGTCTGTCCAGTACTTCATGATATCACTTCTATGTGAAAACTAACTGCCCTCTCCCTCCATAAAAGGAACCTGAACTCACAAATACAGTGAACAGACTGGCAGTTGCCAGAGGCATGGGGGTGGGGATAGGAGGTAAAATGGATGAAGTGGATGAAAATGTACCAACTTCTAGTTATAAAATAAATAAGTCAGGGCAATGGACAGCATTGTGACTAAATTAACAATACTGTGCTGTATATTTGAAAGTTGCTTAGAGAGCTGATACTAGAAGTTCTTATCAAAAGAAAAAAATGTTTGTAACTATGTGCGCTGATGGATATTACCTAGACATATTGAGGTGGTTATTTCACAAAATATACAAATACTGAATCAAGCTTTTCACCTGAAACTAATATAATGTTATCTGTCAGTTATATCTTTAAAAAAAATTGCACACCACCAACCACATACCTGTAAACAGCTACTTTTCCTGTTCCGAATGCACCCACAATTAAATCTAAAAAGACAATAATATAAAACACATGCACAGCTGTTATAAAATTTAACCTCATGATCATAAACAGCACATGAAGCATCTACGTGCTGATTGTGGAAAAAGAATCATAAAAATAGAAATCATGCCTTTATGACATTTTGGATAGGATACTGAAACCACTATAACGAATTCAAATGACACCTACACCAGCAGATCTCAAATCCTTCTGAAGTAGGGAAAGTCAACTTTCTAGGAATGCTTAAGAAATTCATCATGACTATTTTTCCTCTCCTCTTCCAGACTCAATGTGCACATCTTATGGAAAGCAAAGGGAAGACACGTAGGTGTGGAATCTACTGTGTACAAGTCTCCTTAGACATTTTGTTTCATTATCCCCCTATCCACCAGTAGTATTAACCATAAAATAGGACATTTTGAGTGTAATTTTGATGCAACCATTTTCTTGCTTTTCATGGATAATATGCATGGTGAGTACACTTTTGTCAAAGTGATCACTTATATATGAGTAATTGATGTCATAATGCCCTTAAATAACAACAACGATAACAATAAATAGCAATATTGCTACTTACTCTAGGCCAGGGATTCTTTACATGATTGACCTTGATTGATTTTTAACAAGAGGTAGGAAGTCCCATTATTAGTGCAATTTTGCAGATTTAGTGAATTGAGGCTTGAGTGTAACCTACAAATTCACTAAAGTGTACACAGGTTAGAAGAGGTGGAGTCAGACACTAGCAGTGTTAGCTATAGAGCAGTCATTGCCTGGTTGAGGGATGATATTCACAATTATCTCCGTGATTCGCTAATATATTGGTAAAACTATCTGTTTTTCAAAATCTAATGTATAATGGCCATTCTTAGTGGATGCAAACAGAAGTATAAACAACAGTGACTAAATCTGCAGAAGTAAAAGTAAGATGTAGATCTAAGAAAACTGGATTTGGTCGAAATAATGGCCACAGAGGAAAACTCATAACAATTGAAACTAAACTGGTTAATTCTAGTAGAAAAGAAGGGGAAATGGAGAAAGAGTGGGGGGAGTTATTGGGCCACTCCATATGGAAAATGAATCAGGGAATTAAATTAGTTTAATGGCGTTTGCACAGGAAAATGATTTGTAGCCTCATTCCCTTGGCAGTCACCTTTCTAGTACAGAGGAAAATACAGACTGCAAGCAAATAAGATGCTTCTCTGGAGGTTTCTCTTGGCTGGGCCAGGGCAGGATGGAAGTGCCCCTGCCATAACCCTCAGCCAATGATGGATAGGGGAACTGGACCAGAATAGGGCCCACAGCTAGCACAGCTTCCTTTTACCCCTCACATGAGATACTTCTGAAGCATGCTGTTTCCTAGATTTTCCCACGAAGGTAGAGTCCTCATTGCCCATAATGTCAACCTGTTCAATTCTAATCTTTTATTGCCTCTTTTCTTTCCATGTCTCTTTGGTTTAGTGATGCTTTTTTTGGGATTATTTCCCAAATAAACTGTTTGTTTCTAGTCCTTGCCTTAATATCTTTTCCGGAAGAATCCAACCTAAGACACAGTAATTCTTATTAAAGTGTTTTTTTTTTTTTTTAAAGAATTGTATACTTCAGGGGTAAGATGACAAAGTGTCTCATGATTTCTAGAATCAAATTCAGATAATAGAGTCAGGATTGAACTCCAAAGCTCCATATTTGAAAAGATGTCTATGTTAATGTTCAAACAAGTCAAATGAAAGGCATTGAATGAGTTTTGTATTTGTGAGATTAAAGAGCAAGTTAAGAAAAGTTAAACTCAGTCTAAGCTTCATGGAATTAAAAGATTGCTTTCTAAGGGTTCAGATCTTTGAAATTAGAAGCCAAAGTTTCTAAGTTTCCAATTTTAAAAATTAAAACAAAAATTTACATCAGAATTTCAACTGCTTTCATATTTATTTTTCCTGTTACTTTCACCTCTTGCAGCATATCAGTGCATTTTTGCTAGGTCAGGAAAAAAGAGCTACTGATTTGAAGAAACACGAACTTGCTTCTTACTGTGTAATCACAGACTCCAATATTTAGACAAGTGTAACACACGTGGCCGCAGGCCAGACCCGCATCTGTTGACATGACACCAGCTAGGAGAGTTCTGTTATGAACACTGATAAGGAGGAATTAAGCGCTTTGTACTTAACTCCAAATAAGGTGAAGTATTTATCAAGATTAGACATTTTAGTAATAACAAGTGAATTTTAAGAATTAATTCTCTGGAAATGGCAGAGAGAAGACTGTAAGCTCTTCCAGGGCAGGGATAATCTTTCTTCAGGTTTGCATATCACATTTGCATATCTCCACTTTATCCAGTGGTGTGAATTGAAATAAATGAAGAAATAAAGGATCTTTGTATCCACAGTAATAATCTTTGTAAGACAGTACTGTGAACTAAGGAGAGAAGTGTCAATGAGGTAATAGACTGAAGGGGAGAGAGATGGAGCAAATACCACCATTAAGACAGACTAATGTAAACCACAGTGAAATTCTGCTGACTTTTGCAGACACACTTGAGGGTGTTGGGAGAGAAATACACACACAAACAAGTTCCAGATTCTAGAAAATAATATACAGACTGCATCATGACTAGATTTGTTGCCATATATGTTTTTAATTTTATTTTTTATTGAGTTAATGTTGTTTTACATGGTTATTTGCGGTTTTAGAGGTATAAGATCTCCCCTTTCAGGTGCTGTTACTATATCACACCCACTGCCAAAGCACCCACAGTTCATACCCATAGTGCATGCCCTCCCCACATTGTTCTCTCCTTGCTTCGCCCAACCCCTCCCAATAGTCACAGTTCCACATAGATTGTCACTATAGATGAGAAGTTGAGAGACCCTTCTGGTGATAATATGCAAGAGGCTTTGCATTTAGGAACTTTACATCCTGTGCCTTCTGGTGGGAATTTTCCTACTCTGGAAAAATTAAACAACTGGCAAAACAGACCACAATTTTCTTCATGAGAATGTGGCCACGGTTATTCAGAGGCCAAGAAAACAGTTATCTACCACAAAAGTATGTTTGTCTTTTGAGACACCACCTTGGTATCATGCCTGCTGGAAAAGGCCAGAAGCATTTATGCACAAAACCTTGAAATGATCAGATCTCTCGAGGGGAAGAGAATTGATTTGCTGTTTTATATTTCTAACCAATTTGTCCTTCTAAAATATGTGATTTGTTTTGATAATTACTATGTAGTTCTGTGTGTGTGTATAAAATGTTATATACATATTCCATATATATGTTTGTGTATGTGGATAGACTCATGTAGGTGTATATGGATATACACATAGACATATATGCACAAAATATTTTCTAAAAATCTTGCATATTCCATTATGCACAGGAATTTAAATGATAATCAGAAGACAAAGAAATTTTGGTGCTAATATTTGGATTCCTAACTCTGCAGATTTTCTCCCTCACTTTGAGATAACAGATCTTATATCATTGTCTAATGTTTACTTTCCTTTCTTGTAAAAACTTCTTAAAGGCAGTCAGAAAACAAAGAAAACTGTTGCCTTTCTTTATATATAAACACTTTAGCCAGCAACTAAAGTTGATTCTTTCCATTTAGTCAAAAACTGTTCTCAAAATGCTGGAGTCCTTTGTTATCAACTCACACTGCCTGAGAAACATAGTTTATTTTACTTTTGACTTTTAATGGAACAACTGAGTACTTTTAAGGATACAAAAGGGAGACATTAGCATGAATGCAGGATTAGTTGGCAAGAGAAAATAACCCTAAAAATGTGAGGTCATAGGAATGTATTATACTTCTGTTTTGTATTTTATTTCTTCAAAATTATTATTTTTAAACAACAAGAAGAAAAGAGCCAAGCTTTTAAAGTGTACTTGGTATATGGGGCCTGATTTCATTAATCTATGAAGGAAAATCTAGAGTTGCAGGAAGTTTATGTGAAAACATCAGCTTTGTTTTGAGTGTGGATTTTAAGTTTGGGCCTAGGTAGGCAGAGGCAGGGAGAGAGACAGTGGATATTTTAGAAGGAAGGAGACAGATGGGGGAGAAGACAATAGGAGGAGAGGTGACAGTCTTAGATTAAAGAGTCACCCAGAATTGTTTCTATCTATGTGGCCATCCTACCTGCACATTTCATAAACTTAGCTTTGCTATCATTACTTTACCACTTTATACTCCCTCATCATAATGACAAATACAAGAGAATGCTGAAGTCTGAGTATGAGTGCCATCAGACACCTCTTTTTTTTTAATCTTGAATTTAAAAGTATTTATTATTTTAAGATCATTCCAGACAATGAGAACTGCCATAAAGGACTTCTAAGTAAGCGAGGAACATGGCAAAGTAAAATTAACAGTTGTATGAAAAAATTATGATTACTCAAAGGGGAGACCTCCATAAACACGAACAAAAAATGCAGAAATCAAAAGGAATTTTAAATTTAAACTTCTTTTGCAAAAAATTCAGAGCAAGATTGAAAGAGAAGTGAAAGAAATGGGGGTGGTGGTGGCAAGGAATGTTTATAATTTATATGCCTGATCAAATGTGAATATTTTCCAATGCTTACAAGAATGTCTGGATCCTAGTAAAAAAAATGTTATTATTATTGAATCTAATTTGTAATAAATTCATACAAATTAATAACGAAGTATAAGCACTTTAATTAAAAGATTACGGACAGTTCATGTAAAAACAAATGACGACAAAGATATGAAAAGATATTCAAATTCTCTAGTCATCAAAGAAATACAAATGAAAGCAACAGTGAGATATCATCTGACCTTTCAAACTGGAAAAGATGAAAAAGATTAATACAGGCATGTTGAGTAGAGAACCAAAAACCCAGAGCTCATACCCTCTTGTTAGAGGGAGTGTACATTGGCACAATTTTCTTGTAAGGGATTTTGCTGATATGTATGAACAATGCAAACCTTTGACCCAGCAATTGCAATTTGAGGAATAAATCCTGAGGTTATGTTGGGCAGTTGTGCAAAGATGCATCAAACAAAAGCTAACTTTCTAAACATTTAAAATACACTAGTTCCTTTGTTTCAACAATTTCAAGAGGTAAGCACCTTAATTTTCTCCATTTTCAAATGAAGAAAATGAGAAACTAAATACGGTAAGTGGCAGGATCCAAGTTTGAACCCAGATTTTCTGGCTGAGGATCCCACACTCAACTATTTTTATTTAACTACCTTTACAGAGCATATGTATAGACTATTTTTTCTCTCTTTAAAAATTAAAACAAGATGTATTTTACATACAGTCAATTTTCATCCTTTTGGTGTCCTGCTTTAAGAGTTGTCATAAATACATTCGGCATGTAACTGTCACTACAACAAAAATTTAGAACAGTTCTGTCATCCCAAATGTTTCCCATGCCATTTTGTAGTCAAGTCCTCTCCTACCCCTAGACCCTGAATCTGCAAATCTGTTTTCCAAATATCACGTAAATGGAAGCATTTAGCATGTCACCTTTTAGATCTGGTTTCTTTTTGTTCAACTTAGTGTATCTGAGAGTCGTCCATGGTGTTGTGTGTATTAGAAGTTCATTCCTTTTTATGCCAAGCTGTATTTCACTCGTGGATGGCCCATAGTCTGTTTTTCCATAGGTGGCTAAGAGACACTTGCGTTGTTTCCAGTGTTTAGAAAGTCACTACAAAGATCCAGACAGGTTTTTCTCTATCTGCAGTCCACTTTTGATTTGCAAATTGTCTCTTGGTGAAACTCCTTAGCATCTTTGAAGCTGTCTTTTAAATGCAATGTTTTCTAGGCTAGAAAGAGGCTAGAAATTGGTAAAAGTGGGCAGCTTTGTCTTGTACCTAATTTTAGAGGAAAAACTTTTGGTTTCTTACCATTTAGCATGATGGTAGCTGTGGCTTTGTCATATATGGTCATTATTATGTTTAGGTATGTTCCATCTATCCCCAGTTTTTGAGAGTTTTTATCAGAAATGGATGTTGAATCTTATCAAATGCTTTCTCTACATCTATTGATATAACCATATGATTTTTATCTTTTCTTTTGTTGATGTGGTGAATTACATTGATAAATTTTCAGATGTTGAGCCATCCTTTTGTCCCTGGACTAAATCCCACTTGATCATGTCATAGGACCCTTTTATTATATTATTCTACTTGGTTTGCTAAGATTTTGTCGAGGATTTTTGTATCAATGTTAATAAGAGATATTGATCTGTAGTATTTCTCTATGTTTTGTTATGTCTTTGTCTGTGTTTGGTATCAGAATGAAGTTGACCTCCTAAAATATCTCTAGATAATTTTTAACTTCTCCATTAACCCAGTAGCGATTCAGCATTGTGTTTTCCAGTCTCCACTGTTAGAGGTTTTCTAAATTTCTTCTTGTGATTGATATTTATTGTGATCAGAGAAGAGGTTTGATGTGACTATATTTTAATTAATTTATTGACACTTGTTTTGTCACCCAACACATGGTTTATCCTTGAGAATGTTCCATAGGCACTTGAGAAGACTGCAAGCTAGAGCAATTAGGTAAGAGAAAGCTGTGTGATGAATCCAAATTGGGAAAGAAGAATTAAAACTATAACTATCTGAAGATCACATACATGATAATATATATAGTAAACTCTATAGACTTCACTAAAAAAAGAAAAAACTATTGGAAGCAATAAATAAGTACAGTAAAGTGGGTGAAGTTTACAAAATTAATTTACAAAACTCAATCTCACGACCTGTGCAAACAACAAACTAGAATAGAAAGAAATTTAAAAAAATACCACTTATTATTGCATAAAAAGTATTAAATACCTAGGGAAAAATTTAACAAAGAGGTGATGGACCTATAAAAAGGAAACTGTAAGATTCTGTTAAAAGAAATAGAAGGAAACACAAAGAAATGGAAAGTTATTTCTTGTTAATGAACTGGAAGAATTAACATTGTTAAAATGGCCATATACAGCAAAGCTATACACAGATTCAATGCAATTCCTATTAAAGATTAGATAAGCATTATTGAAATTTATATGGTACCACAAAAGACCCCAAATAGCCAAAGCAATCCTGGCAAAAAGAGAAAGAATGAAGTATCACACTGCCAGACTTAAAACTATACTACAAAGCTACAGTAATCAAAACAGTATGGCACTAAAATAAAAAATGACTCCACAGACCAATGGACTAGAATTGGGAATCCAGAAATAAAACTACACTTGATATGGGCAGTTAATCTATGACACAATCAAGTCAATACACTGGAGAAAAGAAATATCTGCAACAAATAGTGTTAAAAAACTGGATAGACACATGTAAAAGAATGAAACTTGACAACTGTCTCACACCATATACAAAGGTTAACTCAAAATGGACTAAAAACTTGGATGTAAGAACTAAGCCATCAAATACATATAAGAAAACAGACAATACTCTCCATTACATTGACTTTATCAATGTCTTTGGGGACTGCATGCCAACAGCATGTGAAACAAAAGCAAAAATAAACAAATGGGACTATATCAAATTAATAAGCTTCCACATAGTGAAAGAAACTTTCACTAGAATAAAAAGACACCCCATTATTCTTCCTCTCTGGTTGCCTCAGTTTCATAATCAGATTTTTTTAATTCATTACCAAATAATAAATGCAATGTTTTATTTCAAGTGGAAAATGATTGAATGAATGGTAATATATTAGCAATCATAAATTCCAGTTCATTTTGCACTGTTTTCCTAATGGCTCTGGACAAATCATTATTCATTGGCAAATTTGTGGTGAAGTCTTCAAGGTTCTCCAGATGAGAAAGCCAACAGCTCTGTCAAATTGGTTGGGGTCACACAACTGTGCTTTCTCTGCTCTGATCTATAATCCAGAACTCTCTTTTGCCTCTTTAGTCAGATTTGTACTGGAGGATTTGGATCTTTCTTGCCTTCATTGCGAAACAGCCAGTTCCCAGCATTCTCCCTGGCTGAACCACACCTGGACAGCAGACCCACTAACCTCATGACTCGGTTGCCGAGCGCATCATTCACAGACATGACTCCTATCTTGGCATTGCTGTGCTCACAGCTTATAGCATCTCTTCCAGGCATTTCTCATCACTTCAGGCTCCCTTTCTGCTTAGTGCCTTCCCAGGGCATGTGTGTTTTTTAAAGATGAATGAGGATGGTCATTTAAAGTTGTTTACCTAAATTTACTAAAGGTCTACTCACTTCATACAAGGATAGCATTAAGAGAAATGACAAGATTTAAGATAATGTGTAAAGTGATGGGGTTAAAGACAGTGTAAATATGGCAATGTTGACTTGTAAGTGGTTATGAAATTGGCTTAAGTGTTTGGCACTGGGAAAGTGGCTCATGTCTGTGGGAAGCAGGCATTTAGATAAGTCTTCTTGAGTTTGGCAAATGTGTTAATCTAAAAATAGACAGAGGCAGCCTTTCTTCCTTGCTTCTTTATGCAACATGCAAAATATTACTGAGAGGAAGGTTATGAGTTGAGGAAGAAATGTTTGAAAAAAGTGTATGATTTTATCCCAGAAAGTAGTAATCCGAGCAATCTGTCTGAAATGCTTCCAAATGAACTTTGAAGAAAAACATTTACAAGTTGGAACGTGGTATTAAGTTGCAACATTCTAATTTACCAAGGGTTTATTTTTCTTTAAAAAAAAATCCCACACACAAAAAAATAAGAGTGAAGTAACAAACAATGAGTCTGCCTTATGAGAATAGTTCTTTATACATTATTATTACCCTTGGCTGCAAAAATCACTCCTCTCCCTTTGCTATTGCTTCATGCATCCCTGGTTGCCTTCTGTGTCATTGTATCAAAGGTATTTCTTTGTCCTTGTTGAGGTCACAAAATATGTGTGCTAGCCAGTCAATTGCTAGAAGTAATGGAGGAGAAACTGTTTCTTTAGAACCAGTCTTGTTTATAAGTAGCTACCTATTGGGAATGATTTCACAATTTCCAGAAGAGACGGGTATCTCCCAAGCCACTTCCCCATATCCAATCTGCTAGAAAAAAAATCCTATGATTGAAACCTTTTGGGACATTGTAAGTTTGCTAACTATATGTATTTGGAGAGAGGTCTTTTAAAAAGGTAATTAGGTTAGAGGTCATAAGGGTTGGCCCCAATTTAATCTGACTGGAAAAAGACGAAATTTGGACTTAGACACAGAAAGAGACAATGAGGACACAGGGAGAAGTCAGCCATATGCAAACCAAAGGTGAGAAATCATTAATTAAACATTAATTAAACGACCCTGCCCACATCTGATCTTGGCTTTGTAGATTACTGAACCAGTATTTCTTGCTGTTTGAGTCACCCAGTGTGTGGCAGTTTGTTAAGAGAGTTGTACTGAATGGATGCACACACACACAAATTTATAGAGATGAGGAGGTAGGGGATGAAGAAAGAACACTTATTTCAGAGGTTCCCTCTACCAAGCATCCTTATTCAACAACTCTTTACTGAATAGCATGTGCCGAGTCCTGGCTGGCTGCCGAGGACTCAGCACTGAGCAAGCAGACACATATCCTGCCCTCAAGACACAGTTTATCAGTCAATATTTCATGTGTCTTGTTAAAAATGCAAACTAGCACCCACTGAATAAGTCCCCAGGTCTCCAATATTACATTGTATTGAAGAGAATAAAGATACTGGGTCCTGTTCCACTACACATTAGGAAAGGAATTAGTGTAAGTTTCTGTATCTGGTATGGAGAAGCCATGAGGAACAGAGAGGAAAGGATGCCAGGGGTGAGAGGCTGCACTCCCCCGAGGGAACTTCATTTGCTTTGCAATTAAGGCTGAGGACTGGCCAGACCCCAAGTTTCCTGTTGTACACTCATACTTTCATGAATTTCTGGTACTTTTTTGGAAAACCAGCTTATAATAATGTGATTACAGAAAAATGTCAATAAGAAAATAGAAAATGTCATGTAGAAAGAAGAGCATCACATGAGCAGTGTCCTCAAACAGAAAGTCCTCAAAAGGACTTTGCTGCTTTTAGTTGCCTTGTAAATCTCTCAGATCCTCAACTCATAGGAGACTTTAGGCAGAAATTACTAGAGTAATTACATTAAGACATAGGTCTAGGTCTGCCACAAAGTGCCGGGGTCTAGGTCTGCCACAAAGTGCCGGGACCTCAGTATTAGAATTTATTTCCCATCCCTTCCATTTTCATTTGGTGGATGGTGCTGAGAAATAACAATTCACTTGTAGAGTTCTTTGTAGTTTGCAAATTGCCTTCACAATAACCCCGAGGGATGGGGGACTGACCTGATGACTTCCTTTTGTAGCTGGAAGACCTAACGTTCATTGAAAGATGTCCAAGGTTTCAAAGAAGTTCAAGGCTTCAGAGCTGAGGATAGTAAGTGAAGAAAGAATAGGGCCCCAGACTCCTGCTCTGGCATTGCTTCTCTTACTCTGGCTGCTGCTTCTGGTTCTCAAGGGCTAACAGTTTAAGAAGCAATTGGCATTTAAATGCCCAGTAAATACAGAGCTAGGGCCAAAGTTTCCCCATGTCAGAAATAAGTGTGCCCCTTTGAGTGGACCCTCCTGTGATCTCAGTAGAAGAACACCAAAGTTTTTTTTAAGGGGTATCATCATTTCTTCTTATGTTTCTATTCTCATTCTGCACAAGAATAACATAGTTTAGTAGGTTTCATTTAAGAAAGTTAGAAAGCAGGTGAAAAAAAGAGGAGAGCAGCAGTTTATATGCCAGTGTGTGTGACTGCAGGGAACTTTGTTCATTCATTCATTCATAAATATTTATTTATTTATTTTTGTTCTATGTGTTTGGTTTTTTTTTTACACAACATTGTTCATTTTTAAACAATATTTGCTTCCCCCCCAGGTGTAGTCCCCATAGAATTTCCTTCACCAATGCACCTGTGCACCATCACCACAGTCCCTGTGCTCACAAATATTTTTTATTAGGTGCCTTTAGCACCAGCCAGTGCTCTGGGCTCTAAGGATTCCACAGTGAGCAAAACAAAATCCTGTGCTTGCCCTCACCTAGTAAAGTGTCCAGTCTAAGACATTTATCAAATAATCACATACATGTGTAATTTCAATCTGAAATAAATGTTTTTAGAAAAAAAAGACAATAGTCAGGGAAGGCTTCCTGAGGAAGTGAACTGTGAGCTGAGTTCCTAAGTGGGAAATGAATTTATGGGAAAACATTCAGGGTGAATAGAGGCAGAAGGGCTGCTTCAAGGGAATAACACTAAATTATGACTTTTAAATTGCGTATTAATTAATTTAATGATTATATGGAATGATTCACAGAAAGAACATGCAGTGGGAGGTCAGAAATGTGGAGGTTCTAAGTACACCCCCACTATTCCACATCCCTCATCTCCTCCTCCCCATGTCCCCCCCCACATAAAAGCGAATACCACAGAGCAGCAAGTATTAACTATCTTTATTTACATTAACTATATAAGTCAGATCAAGCATAAATGATATCCTGTCATATTTACTGGTGCCTTGGGTTTCAGAAAGAAGCCAGTTCCTGTGGTGGTGTGTTAATTCAAACTAGAACCAACAAACTTCTAGTTTCTGGTATGGCACTTAAGAAGCTTAGAATTGCTACTCCATCCTAACAAATAAAAAGCCAAATGATCTGAAAAACCAACAAGGCTTTGGGATCCATAAATGAAGTAAGGTCATAGGGCAAATGCTTCCCCCAAAATGGAGAGACTGACAGGGAGAGGCTCGGAACTTAATGCCAGCCAGTGCGTGTAGAAATCCTAAACTGGAATAAGTGGATTTCTGGAGGCTCAGTGTGGACAACCCTGAAAATTAACAATTCTAGGGGGGGCTCAGTCACCAGGGTGAGTGGGGGACACTTTTGTGAGTTTTATGTGCAGTGTCACCACCAGGTTCTCTACTAGAGAGATGTCCTCTTGGGTTTTTTTGCAAGGGGAGGGGAAAAAAACATTTTTTATATACTCAAGGCTTCAGTTACTATGGTCAGCTGTGGTCAGAACAGCTGGCAAATGCCCTGGCTTTACTCCTTCTATTCACCTGATTCAGTGCAAGACTATTGACTAGGATTCTTTCATGGCCTTTGACCTCAAGATTCATTTTCTTTATATTTCATTGCTAAAGACAGAATAGTTAAAGCATCATTTTGAAATATGAAATATATCTTTTCCATTATTTTTCTACTATAGTACCAATTATTTGATATGCCATCCAAGTCCTTTTATTTTTGTTCCAAATTTGCTTTTCATTGATTCTGTTATGTGTGGTTCCATCAATTTGGAACAAAATTGCATGGGGAGGACACAGCATCACTCGTGTGGTTTTCTTACCAAAAATATCTAACCTCAGTCTAATCATGAATAAGCATCAGACAACTTATTCAGAATGTCTAGTCAGTTCTCTTCAAAAATGACAAAGTTGTGACAGCAATGATCAAGAACCTGTCACATATTGGAGGAGACCAGAGAGATGTGACAACTAGATGCCACTGGGATTCTGGATTGAATCCTGAACTAGAAAAAGAACCTAAAGTGACAAATGGCAAAATTCTATTTGAATTTCTAATAGGTCCATAAATTAATTAATAGCTCATTATACTATGGATATATAAGATCTTAATATTAGTGGAAGCTGGGTGAAGGGTTTATGGAGCAGTCTTTACTATTTTTGAGACTTTTCTGCCAGTTTAAAATTATTTTCAAAAAAGTCATATAATTTCACTAATATTTTTTAAGATAGAGCCTTAACAATTTATCCCATATTACAGACATATCTGGGAGGCAGTAAGTCTAGATCTTAGATTATATAATCAGTGGTTTAGAACCTAGAAAGACCCTTCAAGAGTATTCAATAGCATATCATTTTTAGGTGAGGAGAAGTGGAATTACTAATCACAATGGCTTTGGAGAACAGGTTCTAGAACTAGTCTTTCATCTCTCCATTTTAAATTCTACTTTAAGACACTACTGGATTCAAGTCCAGCAACTCTTCCAATCGACTTAATTCAATTTAGCCTAAATTGAAAAGATATTTTTATAAGAAAGTTAATATTCTAATTGCTAATGTGTTTGTAATGAAATTATGGAAATCTTGCTCATTAAGAACATGTTTTGCATTTCATAAAAACTTGAGTTGCAATTCGAGAAGTAAAAATAAATTTTGACTATAAGATTTGAACTTCATTGAACTAAACTTCAAGTCAATTTCAAGAAATGCAAGGCTTGATTAAAATGCATATTCCCTTGATATTATTCCCAAAGCTACCCTTTGATTTATTCTCCTTGCTCAGTTGTTTGCTTGTGCACGTGAGCGTGCGCGCGTGCGCGCACACACACACACACACACACACTCATTCAAACAAATGATGGGTCATTTTATTTCATTTGATATAACTGTCTGAGATGGCTTCATGATATAATCATCATATAACAGGGCCCTGAACAAGACAGTGATAATCTTGGCATTCAGCCCATGTTTTCTTCTAGTTTTTATTGCCTGTAAGATTTCTGCTCCTTAATAAAACATACACTTCCCCTCCCCCACCCTCCCAATCCTGGGCAGCGCATTTAGCAGATGGCCTTGTTATACAATCATGCTAAAGGGATTAGTCTCCATCATTGAATTTTAGGGATTCCTGACTATCACAGCTGTTTCTTCTCTGAAATGCTTTCACTCAAATAATGTATACAATGCACTCCGGTCAATCCTGGTTTTCCAATGAGTACCAAGATAGAAACCTGAACACATCTATATTTTGAATAAAAGAAAGAATTTTGGTGCCAGAAACAAAAATATTTATGATTCCTATTTATGTATGTGTGCCAATGACAATATTTATTCTTAAGAAGCCTAAAAAAATACTGAGTAGTTAAACTAGATGTTAGGAAAATTACTCCAAACATTATGTCTATGAAAGAATATATATTTCTATAACATCTCCCCATTATACTCTGGTACACTAGCTCAAAAATCCAGTCATATTAAAACATCACCTCTTCTGTACTCACCCCCCACCTCCTCTAACTTCCATCAGTCAGTCATTACCAAATTTTGTCTATTTTTCATTTACATTAGTTTGTCAATTCCTTTTTTGTGATTGCCATTGCCGTCACCCTCGTTGGGCCTAATTTACATGAAATAAATACCTTTAAATGGCAAAGGGGTTAATCAGGAAGAGAATTTTCCATTCCTGGTGCCCAGTAAATCACAGTTGTGAGAAATGGGAGAAGTCCCTTTTGCCTCATTTCCTTAGGAGTGGAAAGCAGGACGGAGGCAGAGGTGGAATTACATCATAGCAAGGCCTCTGACATAAGGGAAAATTTCTAGTGAGGGACCAGCAAGAGGATTTTACGAGTAGTTCTCAAAACCAGCACAGCTTCAAGAACCATGGCCTTACCCTCGTATTTTTATTTTTCTGGGGTAGGGAAAGCGAAGTCATCCTGTGAAGTAAGCTTGGGGACCATGGAGATTGAACGAGAAAAAGAAAAGAATAAAAACTAGTTTGTATAAGAAAAAAATACCTCTGAAATATAGTCTTATTTGAAAACTTGATGGAAGAGTTGCCATTTATTAACCTATGCTCTAGATAATATTTCAATTTAAATATATCATTTTATATAAACAACTTCATTTCACCTTCATGCCCAATGTATTATCATCTAATTTTGTAGAGAAAGAATTGAAGTTTAGATAGGTTCAGAAATGTTCTCTTTTATGTGCAAGATTGTTCTTTAGTCTCTCTTTCTCCTACCTTACCCCCCAACCTTGACCCCCCCCACCATGTCCCTTTTTTTGCCCATCCTCAATAGAAAAGTTGTTCCATGTTTCTCTCCTTCTTGGTCCTTATTTAGGAGACTTCAAAGGCTTTATGATTCATACATCCTTTATTTCTTTTACCTTGTAGAAGGCACATTCTGTCTTTCAAGTTCCCTGGTATGCAAAGACTCTGATAAGCATAATAAATAGAATTAATAGCAATAGCTTTTTAAAATAATGGTTTATCTGAAATCACAACCCACGAAAACTGAACCTTAATAGGTGCTGGAGTAATAAGGTGTGTAGGTGGAAATTAGCAATGGTTAAAGGACTAATGTAGGTGGATCAATCTAAGGGTAATCTCAGAAACCTAAATGAATTTAATGAATCACCCTGACATATTTTGGGAAAGAATCTAAGAGACCTAGATTTTTGATTATTTAAAATTGGAATATTAACCATTGTTTATTTGACCAACATTATATAATCTAAGAAAATAAATTTAACCAGATGTTCTTGAAATTTCCACAGATAGGAAGCACTTGATACAATATACAGGTGTCCCCCAATTTTCAAAAGTTAGCATTTGGCAGAAGACCCAAATTGGTACCTGTTTTTGCTAACCAAAAGAAATCTGAAAAGGACTTTTACTTTAACAATAAAAGGCAAACATAAACCCAAGAAAATGCATTCAACATTTTCTTTGTAGCAGTTATTCTAGAAGCAGAGGTATCCTAAGCAGCAAGTTTCCACTTCCACTCATTTTTTTTCCTGTGAGCATAAACTGCTCTAAAAATAATGCCTATTAATTTAAAAATATATATAAAACAAAAATACCCAGAAATTTGTGAGTTCTTCTTAAAATAAAAGACTTAACGCTTAAAATAAAAATAGTCTGGCCCTGCTATTCTTCTCCATGGGAGCTGCTTTATACAGGTTGTGGATTTATTCAATCATTTCTGCTTTTACTGTACTATATAGTACTATTTTAGATTTTATGTGCTATTTGGTAGGTTGATGTGACTTGGTAGGTTATTTTGGGGATCTAGGAATGCTCAAAACTCCTTTCCATATAAATTAATCCTAATTGCTTTTTCTCTTTTTACCATCTCAACTCGCCAATGGCTTCATTAGTAGCACTACTTTTGGATAATGGGGAAAACCAGTAATACTAGATATGCTTTGTGCCCACTACAGAGTCTGTGTTACTGCCATGAAAGATTTCCAGCAAATTTATAATAGTATGTTGTGGTCTCATTTTTGCCTAATCCCAGAGGAGGCAAAAAAAGCCAAAGGATTGAAATTAGTGATATGTATTTAGTCAATGAGTCTATTGGAATGCAGCACCAAACCAGACAAATCCCTACCTATGGAAAATACCCAATTAGGGGAGATACGGTGGAAAGAGACATGTTCTTACTAAACAGTGGAAGCTGTCAGTTAACTATTAGTCATTTCTAAATATTTATTGGAAGCATCCTAAAGTAACCAACATAAAACTAAAAAACTGAAACATAAAACCAAGTCTAATATTCTCCGTTAAATTCCTTGATTACTGAAACAATTCTTTAAAACAAATCCATATTTTTGTACATCATGCACAAAACATGAATTATCTCTCTGTGCTTTATGGATTTTTATGAGCCCATAATATGAATTAGGCAATCAATATAGTTTCTGATTCCTATCAAGAGCCAGTTCTTTTTGCTTCACTTTAAAATATTCAATCTTTGGAAAACTCCCAAAATATGGGTGGAAAATATTTATGCTCTGAAAATGTAAGCTTTCTGACAGGATCATTGAGTTCATAAGTTAATTAATAGGAACTATGAGCTCAAAAAGGAATTACAGGATTAAAATAAATTGCTCTAAAAAGGTATCTGATGCAAGCTGTCTTTGTCAATCCAAATTACTGAGGGGTTTCAAATGAAAACATTTGCAAATTTGACAAATTTCATGTACAATGCAGTTTTTGAAAGTGATTTTGCCTTTCTAGTATGGCTCTTGTCAGGAAAGGGAGTATTTATTCTGTCTGCCTTCAGTTTCTTCTGAAAGTCACTCTGGAATCACACACAAAAAAACCTGTGTCATGGGTAAGCTTGGCCTTTGCCTTTATGAGAGAACAACTTATGCATGATGCATTTTCCAGAAAATGGACTCTTTCTAGGAAGTGGATCTCCCCTGGGAAAACAAAGAAAACCTTACCTGGGTATTCATTCTTGTCTATGTCTGAATCTCCTCTTAAAGTAAAGCCAAATCCAGAAGGGACAGTCTGTGAGGCCCACACTCCTTGCAGAGTTTGGGAAGGCTTGGTGTTTAAGCCATCCTTGTTCCCATTATAAATGAGCACTTTGCCTCTTTGATCCTTGCCTGCAAAAGGCACCCCAATGGCAATGTCTGCAAACAGAGACATGTAAACACATGTTTAAGAGGAAGAATGTTTTAAAAATCAAACCATGTACGATCAAAGAAAAGTAGCATGAAGTCCAAAGGGTGTATTTTGTTTCCCATGAAAATTTTGCAGGGCTACAGTAAATGATTTGTTGTCTTTTATCTCATGAGTAACTACTATGTGTTGAATGTAGTGGGAACAGGAGTGAACTAGATGTTGCCTTTAGAGAATTTATATTTTAACGCAGGTAATAGATAGTTTGGACCGTGAGATGATAGAGAAAAGTTGGAAAGTGACATATACTATTTAGTAAATCATAAATATCGATATGACAGAGAGTCATTGGATTGTTATTTTAGATTACTGGGTCAGACTTGGTGTCTCTAAGGCTGAAATTTTAACTGGAATCTAGAGACAAGAAGGAAAGGAACATGTGAAATCAGAGGGAAGAGGACTCCAGGCAGAAGAAATGACTGTGCAAAGGCCTAGAGGTGAAAGCAGCTTGACCCATTGGGAGAGCAGACAAGGATGGTCTATAGGGAACTTAGTGAGTAATGGGGAGCAGGGTCAGATCACCACACTGGGTGGACTAGAGAGACACCTTTAACGGCACATGAAAGTTTCTTAATAGAAGAAAAAACAAGCTCTTTCACAAAGATTATGTCATTTAATGGTAACAACATCCTAGGAGATTGGCAAAATCCATTTTATAGTTGAGGCCGCTGGGAAACCTAGAGAGAAGCCTATTGCCTGACCCCCACTTTAATACGGCATTGAATGAAAATGACCCCCCCATAGAATGTGTATATTAGGACTGTTCTAAACAATAAACATAAACACAAGTGTCCCCTACTTTTTCTAAGTTCATGTTCCGCCATTTCATTCTTATGAAAGATCTGCATTAGTACTTGTTTTCACTAACAGCAACACAGAGAAAATTTCCATTTTTATGACAAGGGTGAAAAGCAAAGAGCTTTCCTTCAGCATTGGTTTTGAGCAGAGACTATAGAAGCAACAGCTGCTTGAGCAGTGAACGTGCATTAGTTGAAACATACAAGCTTTCAATCGCCTTGAGAATTTTGATAGTTTAATAAAAACCAATGATACCAGCTGCGTTACACACATTTTTTCCAGTACTTTTAAATGTTCATTGTTTCCTTTGTGCAACAGTAACATGAACACATAAATGCTTTCCAAACATTGGTATAAATTACCATTGTATCCATCTTGGTTCAGGTCCCCTAGGTGTGCCACAGCACTGCCAAATCTCCCGAACACCTCGCTACCTGTGAGGACCTGCGGGTCTCTGAAGATGAGAGCGCTCACTTGCAGGTACAGGTAAACTTGCCCTACTTCTCTAGGGTTACTCTCAAATTCACGTTCCATAAAGAGGGGGGCTCCAATCAGTATGTCATCCATTCTGTGAGGAACAAAGAGAGAGATCAGTGCTCTGGCAGACATGAGATTCTCTTAGTACGTTTTTAATCCAGCAGATTGTACAGTTCCATTCGTATTTTCACTTTTGCAAGGGGCATTTTACAATCATCATATTTCTTTTATGGCTTTGTTATGTCTATGGAATAGAATGCTGTAAGAAAATGGGAGTTGTTAAATTATCACATTGCATTTTTTTAGCTATGTCAAAAATAACTTCTTTAAGAAAACCACAGCTATTTTACTCTTTTCAGCTTGCGTGCATTTCCAGAAACTATAGTCACACAAGTAAAGCAAAAAGACTGAAGCAGATTTGTCTAAAAATGGATTCGTTTGTCCACAACTTATGCAACTATATGTTTTAATTATAAGGTTTTCTTGTAGTCAGAAGATTTAAAATAAATTTCATTCCCCACTCTTTCCTCTTGTTATATCAATTTAAATTAAACAGAAGCCAGATGTTTTAGTACTGGCTAGACAATCAGAAAACAAAAATTTCATCCCAGATGAGAAGTGATCATAATTATTTTAATGTATGTATTATAGAAGGAAAGTAAATTTCAAGACATGGACACCTAAGCTAATTATTTAGAGCTAGACTCCAACCTCCAAGAGACCAAAGACAGAAGTGGTTAGAGGTGTTTCCTTTAGATAGACAGGTAGGCATGAAGAATAACAGAACAGAACCTTCTAATTCATGTGACAGTTTTTAAAATGTGCATTAGTAAAGACTGTTATTTGGTCTTTACTAATAACCTCTATGAAAATCTGTCTGAAGACACCGTTGCCCTAGGAGATGTAATAATTTGAAGAATGACCTCAGGCAAAAATACAAATCTGTATTTGACTATTGTGCCTGTGCTGAAGTTTGCCAAATAAGCTAATTGCTAAAATAGTATCATTATTCTAAAAGGCAGGGATGAGGTGGAAACAGTTTCTGAGAGCAAAAAGCCTTTAAGATGTGAGCAAAATGTAAGACACTCCAACATCACTTCAACCTACCCCTCTCCAATTTCTCACCAACCCTGTGATATTCATCTACTATACTTCTCAGTATGATTCAGGAGATATCCTGTGTTCCAACTACTTTCACTTTACTGTGGAAAGTGATTTAAAGGACTATTAGGTCAACTCTTTTGAATTAATTTACAAGTGAGGGTAAATCACCACTCATATAAACATGAAGAGTGGGGAAAAGCTGCATGATGCAAACAAACTGAAAACTGGGAGAAAGACGAACCTTGAGAACAGCTATTATTTTACTTTCAGGTTCTAAAACTTAAGGTGGATAGCTATACTCAGGTAAAACAATTTCTTAACAATGTTCCAAATACACTTACTAAAAAAAAAAAAAAAAGAAATTGACATAGCTTGTTATCGTGTGTGTGTGTGTGTGTGTGTGTGTGTGTGTTGTTTAGGTTGGCTTTTTTGAATCTTGTTTGCAAGCCATTAGGGAACTGTGAAAGTAATTTAATTGGTCCTGATTGTGCTTCAGGCTGACTTGGAGAGCAGGGCTCAGAGCAAATTCTAGCCCTTCCCTTTCTTCCCAGGAACCTAGTTGCCTTTCTGTTATTATAGTCAATGTGAAGAGGCATTTATTAAACATGGAATTGCATGAGCTGTTGCTTTGTAGTTCAAAAATGTCTAAAGTCACTAGTTCTCTGTTGCAGAGACTTTTTTTTTTTATTCTATAAAGAGCACAGCCTTATGATTGGTCCCTGCGGACATGAACATGAAGTGGGGCTGCTACAGTTGGCTCATACATTTCTCACTGCCAACACTGACTTTTATAAATGGGGGAATGATTTGACCTATCGTTGTGAAAGATAGCACATCATGGAAGTTTTGGATTCTTGGAGTATTATGACAGCATTGATTTATTTTCTTAGAAACACATTCCCCTAGAGATTTAAGCATGTCTTCTAAAATGTTCTAAAATGCCAAAAAACAGAGGGAGACATTTGTTCTTAATTTATAATTGTGTTCTCATAATATTGAGAGACAGTAGCTGTCTTGGGTTCAATTGGTACAATGTGCCTTGTATAATATTTTACAGTTAATGTCAATATTATTTTATATTAGCAATCCCACTGGAGAGTCACAATATAAAATCATTGTTTGGGTTGGTGTTTCTGAATCTTGACTTGCAGCCTGTTAATGGGCTGTGAAATCAATTTAATGGGTTTTGACAATCCATTTTTTTTTGACAAAATAGAATACAATAGAAGTAGCGGAGTGAATGTGTCATGTATAGTAAGGTAAATATTGTCTCATTAAACTTTGTTTTAGTTGTTCGTGTTTGTACTGGGTTACAATGTCAATGTATGGACTGTGGGAAAAAATTAAATCATAAGAAAATCACTGCAGTAGGCTGTGTGCTTTATTAGGCTATTTCAAGATTTATTTGTCACATCCTTTCTTTTGAAGATACCTAATTCAAGTTTAAAGTTCAGAAATATTTGTCAGTAAAGATTGTTCTTATTGACCTTCTGATAAGTAGTTGTTTAAAAGGTTGGGTGCTGCTGTCTGAGAATACATAATATATAAAAGAATGCAGATCAGGAGACTCTGTCCTGGAGTTGTTAGTTTATTTACTTTTAATTGTTTTATGATAGGCAAAAATTAATAAAACTGATCAATTACATTACAGAAATCAATTTTGTTTACAACCTCTTTATATTTTGGTTTTGTAGTTATTCTGCTTAATTTAGTCATAATGATATAGCTTATATGAGCAAATATATTTGGAATAAATCTAGCATGAAATACAGTTTCCCAAAGCTGCTTCCTTTCAAATGAGTTTTCTCTAAAATGCTGTCTTAGTTATCTAACTGCTAAGAATTTCTTTAAATTTTTCTCCTTTTGGTCCTGCAGAGGCTAGAAACAATCCAATAGATTAAATTGTGATCCTGTGAATTTCTGAAATAGTATAAATAATATACGGTCCAAAAGTCATAAGAAAAAAAACAGATATGCTTTCTTAGGCTCAAGATAAAAAAAATGCTATCTTCATTTCTTGTTCACTTTGTCCAGAAATCCCTAAAAGAGTTTACAGTGACAGAGTTTGACTAATAAATCAGTAAAATGCACATCAGCATGGCTGTTTTTAATATAATTAAGCAGGTTTCTTTTAAATGCCATGAATCTAGAAATTGTAACTGAATTTTATTTCATCAATCCATTGTCTTTAGCATCATTAAAGACAATCCTAAAGTTGTTTGGGTGAAAATAACTTTAAAATGATGATTTTATATTTTTATAAGTGAAAGTAAGACCTTGCTTATAAAAATAATGGAAATTAATTAAAGTCACACTTAACCTTAATATAAATATAGGATATACATTGCCAAAATAAATAAAACACTTAAATATATATGTGTACATACTTAAATTGTGTACATTCTTGTACCACAACCCTTATTTAAGGTAATATACACTCCATATGTATAAGAATACCTTTATCTATAGATAGATCCATGTGGTAGATCTGCATTCTACTCCCTGTTTTCTCTGAATTTAACTTTTCAGATCATACTTATCAGCAGTGGGGAGGTAGGGGAAATAGGAAGATATTTGCCAAAGAGTACAAAATTGCAGTTATGTAGATTGTGTAAATCCTAGAGCTCTAATATATATCATAGTGATTATATTTAATAGTGTAGCATTATACCTTGGAAATAAGCTAAGGAATATGAGATGTTCTAACACACACACACACACATACATATAGTAACTATATGATGGATGGATAGTATAGTTGCATGGATATAAATGCACATATAATAAACAGATGTGTTAATTAGCATGAATTTAGTAATTATTTCACTATATATGTATATCAAGATATGTTGTCCAATAAAATATATACAATTTTTATTTATAAAATTAAAATGATGATTGGATTTCTTTAGTGACAAATATACTAATTTATCCTATTTCCCAGCTTTTAAAAGTAAGAGGCATGGCAGTCATTATACTCACTTAAGTTTAAAATTCCTAATACTTATAAATTATAACCCTTGAAGACAGAAATTATATATTTTTTCCTACTAAGTGTTTTATAGAATGTAGTAAAAAATTCTCTGTGTATAGTGAAAAAAATGGTTGGGTAAGTCAGCAGATGGTTGGGAAAACTTTCCCTAATTAGTGTATGATTTTAGACAATTTACTTAAGTTTTGTGCCTCAGTTTCCCCTCAGGTGAATTTTAGAGAACTTCGCTAGATTAGAATGTGGATTGGCCCATGTTACTGGATGTAAGTACGAGGATATTCTGAAAGGAAAATTGCACTGTCTGCCATGCAGCCTCACAATATCCTGCGCTTAATGGCTCATGAGTTTCTACAGTAGTCTTGGGAAAATAGAGATTTGAAACTGCTCATGAACTAAAAGACCAAGTATAAAATATCCAGGAAGAATTTTGAGATAGGCATTCATGTTTGCTGCAAAATCCCATGCAGCCTTAGGATCTCTGCTAGAAACCTTGTCAGAAATTGAGAATGGCAAATGTACTCTTAGAGCATGGCGTCATCACAGGGGTTAGGAAGGGTCACTGACACACACATGACTTGTTTCCTTTCTTTTCTTCTTTATTTCTCTGCCCTGATGGCTGGTTTTGTTCCTTCCCTTGGATGAATGTCCTTCCAGGGAGTTAGGACACAGGCTGTCACTGTTATTAGAGACTTCAAGACTTTGTCTTGGGATCAAGTCTAAACAAAGAATCACAAAATTCTGTTTTCCCTATTTGTTTTTATTTGAAAGCCAACGATATTGAGTGATTGTTCTAGAAAAATAGAAGGCACAAAGAAAGTAGTGAATTATGATAAACTAATTGTCACCTCAGACTCTCATGTATTATCTATCTTTATCTGGGATAAAGGGTAGTATATTTCTTTTTTTAAAAAGATTTATTTATTTATACATCAAGAACTGGGGTACAGGCCAGAGAGCAGTGGGTGAGAGGATTCACCAGGGACAGATGGGAAACAGAACAGGCAGACTGACTGAAATACATTGCTGAGGGGAGCAGTGGGAGAGTCAGGAGAGGTCTGCTGCGCCATGTGGGTAGCTCCCTGCCCGGGGATTGAACTCATTCTGCAGTGGCTGTGGATAGCTTCATAGGTTGCATCTTAACCCCTTGTGCCACCAGGGAGGCCCGAGGGTAGTATCTTTCTTTGACCAATCTCTATGGCTTCATAGTGTACTCATTCAAAGTAAGACCAAGAATTTACACATATTACACTGTTGGTGATAATGTAAATTGCTATGGCCATTATGGAAAGCAATCTGGATTTATCTTAAAAACTAAAAATAGAAATACCACACAACCCAGTAATCCCACTCTTGGGCATTTATCCGAAGAGCAAAAAAACCATCAACGCAAAAAACTGTCTTTTCTACAATGCTTATTGTGCACTGTGTACAATAGCTAGGATATGGCTGCAGCCTGAATGTCCATCCATAGATTGCTAGATCAAGATGCGGTATATCCACACTATGAACCACCACCCTTGATAAGGGAAGAGGAAATGCAGCCATACACAGCAAAACAGAGGGAGTTCAAGAGAATTATGTGTAAAGCAGTAAGTCTTAATGACAAGGACAAATACTAGACATTTACATAGCAGACAACTAGACAAAGTAAAATACTTATGAAAACTTGTGGATATTGATAAACACTCTGAGGGCTCTGTAGCTGAGAGAGAGAGAAAGGGAGAAATGGACAAGGGGAAATAAGAGATGGTGGTGGGGAGAAATATAAAAGGTATTATATCAACAATGAAAAAACACAAAAATAAGTGGATTTTAGGGAAACAATGGGCCTGAAAGTTACAATCATGCATGGCTGTGTTAAAGAGCAGAATGGCAATGTTAAGATAATGGATGTAGGTTTCAATGCAAAGGATTTAGTTTATACTGCCTAATATTGCTGTGCTGTGCACAGCAATTTTTAAGAACATGAAAAAAGAACAAATTATCACTGGAAAATTCCTGTATTTGTCACTACCATACTGTTTTGATCAGCAGGAAACCAAAGAGGTTGTTTTCGCACAAGTTTTCTTTTTCTCTTCTTAACATGGCAAAAAAAATAAATGTACTATAAATGTTGTCACAAAACTTTGCTATAGACTCAAATGACTTTTCAGGAAGGAGACAGTGGCCTGCAGGGCATATTGTGAAACTGGGGTAAAGTTGAAAGGATTCAAGCCAGAGGGAACTATGGAAGGGGACACATTGAGTTAATCTGCCTATAAATTGCTGGGTGTCTTCCAGAGAAGCCCTCGTGCTTGTTTTACCATGTGTTGAGCGAAATGTGTCCACACATATCCCAAAGACCACCGTGAGACTTTCTGTTGTCACGAAGAATGGGCTTCCTAAATCTGCACAACATGCCATGTTTGGGACTCAAGTTCCCTGGCCATTTGCTTTCTACAGGATGAAAAGTCTCTGATGACCACACAGTCCATGCAGGTTGGAGGTTTTGCGTGGTGCTCCTATTTGTGACTTCCCTTTCATAACTCAGCTGAAGAAAGCAATTTAATGTTCAATGACCTGCTTCTAGGATACACATGGCATTCAAAATTATCGTCAAATTATATCTAGAATGCAGCCATTTCTCCCTCCTGCCACTGCTATTGCTCCGGCCTGAGCCACTGACTGCCTCAAGTGCCATATGGCAATGGGCTCCCTCAGTTTGGAGCAGGCCACACCCTAGCTTAGAATCCTCTAGTGGCTCACAAGACAATGTTTCATTTTTGGAACCAGACTCATTGAGTTCCTGGCAGACTCTGTGTGCCTCTGCGTACAGCACTTTGGAGGAGGGGCAGTGGCTGCCCATTGTTATCTCCCTGCTTCTCACAGTCCCTAAGTGAGCCAGCGGCTCTGGGAATTTGCCCGTCCTGCTGGAGGAACACTCTTCCTCATACACCCTCTGCCTGCTCCCTCACCTCTTTGGGTCTCTCCTCCACTGTAACTTAACCACTGTCGCCTTTCCTGGCTAGCTAATTTAAAAGTGCATCCCTCCCAACATTTCCTACATCCCTTCTGTTTCTGCTTTTTAAAAGTTTAATTAATAGGCTTTATTCTTAGAGTAGTTTTAGGTTCAAAGCAAAATTGTAGCTTAAGTACGAGTTCCCACATCACCCCTTCTTTGCCCCTCTATGTACAGCCTCCTCATTATCAGCATTCCCACAAGAGTGAGTGGTGCATTTGTTATGATCTCTGAAACTACATGCACACATTGTCACCCACCCAGAGTCCACAGTTTACATCAGGGCTCACTGTCAGTGTTGTATGTTACATGTGTTTGGACAAATGTCTAATGAAGTGTATCCACCAGTACAGTATCATATAGAATAGTTTCACGGACCTTGAAAGTCCTCTATGCCCTGCCTCTCTCCCCACAAACCCCTGGCAACTGCTAATCTTTTGACTCTCCATATTTTGCCTTTTCCAGAATGTCATGTAGTTGGAATCACACTGCTGGTAGCCTTTTCAGATTTCTTTCACTAAGTATCATGCAGTAAAAGTTTCTCCCCATCTGTTCATGGCTTGATAGTTCATTTCTTTTTAGTGCTGAATAAAATGCCATTGTCTAGATATACCGCAGTATCTGCTACCCACAGAACATCTTGGTTTCTTTCAGTCCTTCCTTCCCCCCACATAGTGCTCATCATTATCTACTATACTCTTTACTATACTTGTTTATGCTTTTTAGGGTAGGGGTTTGTTCTCTGTTATATCCTATATGCTCCACTTTGTTCTCTGTTACATTCTAGCACATAGAACAGTGTTAGTGTATAGAAGTTACTCAAGAGGTATGCTGATGAAATCATAGTAAAAAGATATCCAAAGGTACCAATGTTACTAAACTTATCGTTACTCACACAAGAATGAAATATACTTCAAATGATACTGCCATCACTGATAATATTTTCTTTCTCTAAAAATGTGAGCTCCATCACAGCAGAGCTCTATTCTGCTGCATTGTCTGCTATATTCTGGATACTGAGACAATGCCTGGCATGTAGTAAAGGTATTCTAAGAATATTAGTTAGATGGATAATCAGTACATCTAAATTTACTGGCTTCTTTACTTTATCATTTATCTGTTGGCAAGGTATTTTTAGTGAATCAAAGAGATATTTAAAACCAATTCATTTTTGAAATAATACATTAGTACAACCATAAGTTATCACTTTGGTCCAAGCTCAATTGTAATTTACTGCCATAATCTGAAAAAAAAAATTATTATTTCAAGTTCTCTGTGTTACAGTATAATGCTTAAAGTGATGTCAGGAAAAAAAATCTATGTGTAAATGTTTTATGAATATACCACATGCTAGTGGATGAAGAGGAGTAAGGAGGAACAGATGAACAAATCTTCTTCAATGACTGTGGATTTTGAATGGCCAATGACTATTCAATTCATAAAATTAAAGATAAGACTAAGTAAAGTACTCCATTTCTAAAAGTGGCAGATGTGGAAAATCTCAATAAAGTCATAAAATAGGATGACAGAGAATTCTTTAGTTAATGATTTCTCTTGCTCTGAACCCCCCCAAAAATGTTAAAACAAGAGAGCCTTTATTTTGTTGAGGAAGTTTAGAAGGATGTATTTCATGAAGGGAAAAATCCAACATCTTTATGGATGAATATAATATATGATGACTGAAGAAGTTCTTAGAAAACTTACCCATCATTGTTCACATCTGATACTGCAACTGTGTATCCAAAATAAGACGCCATCTGCAAAGTAAAACCATAAAATATTTCATGTTAAAAAATAATTTTATAGCCATTTCTCCATTATCCCTGAAAGATTAATCTCACTGCAGTAGACATTTGCATTTAAAACCATAGACTCTTAGACATAGACAGAGTCTTCAGGCCATTTAGTCTAACCCCTGACCCAATGCAAAATTTGCCCTGCAATACCTCAACATCTGCTGGGACATCCTTTGGAGATGTTCAACAATAAGCCCATCCAGGGCCTCCCCGGTGGCGCAGCGGTTGAGCGCTGGGTTGCGAGGCTGCCCGCGGCCTCTGCGGTGCCGGTTCGATCCCCGGCTGCTCCCCGGCCACCGGAGGAGGGTCCCGCATGGCGTGCAGACCTCTCCTGCCGCCCACTGCTCCCCTCAGCAGTGTACTTCGGTCCTTCTGCCTGCTCTGCTCCCCGCTCTGGCTCTGGTGAATTCTCTCACCCTCCCGCGCTTCTGACTGTACCCAGTGCTTATATAATAAGTAAATAAAATAAATCTTTAAAAAAAAATAAGCCCATCCAATTTGTAGGCACAATTATTAGAATATTCCTTGCTAACATTGGCCCAACTGTAACTTCTTATCCTTAATCCCATCTAGTTCTACAATCTTGAGCCTCACAGAATAAATCTAATTTCACTTCTATGTGAATTCTCATACAAAAATAGTTCCAGGGGCCTCCCCGGTGGCTCAGCAGTTGAGCGCTGGGTTGCGAAGCTCCCGGCAGCCTCTGCAGCGCGGGTTCGATCCCTAGCCACTAGGCGAGGGTCCCACATGGCGCGCTGACCTCTCCTGCTGCCCGCTGCTCCCCTCAGCAGTGTACTTCATCAGTCTGCCTGCTCTGCTCTCCGCTCTGACTCTGGTGAATTCTCTTACCCTCCCATGCTTCTGACTGTACCCAGTGCTTGTATAAATAAATAAATAAATAAATAAAAATAGTTCCAGCTGGTTCACTATCTTGGCCCTTCTGTCTTGGAGATACCACATTTGATAGCAAAAAAAAAAGATGATACCCCATGAGCACACTGACAGAAGAGTTAGAAGGTAGACTTACACTCTACTTTGAACTCTTTATATTACTGAAGCATAAAAAGGGTTGTAATTTTGGGAGAAACCATGTCTCAATATCAATTCATATTGAGCTTATTGTCAAAATTCCTATATCTTTCCTAAGTGTAGCTAGTACAATAGTCTCTGCACACTCTATCTCTTAAGTTTTTTAAACTGTATTTTCAAGATGTATAATCTTGATTTGACCCAGTTTGGCTCATTCCACATGCCAAGATTTTTTGTTTCATATGCTGTTACTCAATGTTTTAACTGTCTTAGACTCCAGTCACCTCCTAATTTAATCAGTCTACAATCCACTAGAAAGTGTGCTGCACAGAGACTGGCCTGTGTTGTTCACTTTTCTATTTGCACAGCCTGGGTTATGTTTAGCCCAATGTAGGTGCTGGGTTCCCATTACTCTGCAGAGGGAATGAGCACATGATGAACAGAGAAAGTATTAGAACAGTTATTCAGTTCTTTCATTTTCTTTTCTTCTAAACACACACAGTTGCTATAGACTGAATGTTTGCCTCCCCCTGAAATTCTTATGTAGAAACCCAGTCCCCAATGTGATAGTATTAGGAGGTAAGTGTCGGAGATTAGGATGATTGTATTAGAAGATGAGGCCATGAAGGTGGAAACTCATGAATGGAGATGGTACCCTTGTAAAAGAGACTCTGGAGAGTTCTCTAGCCCTCCCTCTACCAGGTGAGGGCACAGCAAAAAAGATTTTTGTGAACCAGGTCTCACCAGATACCTAATCTGCCCATCCCTTGGTCTTGGACGTTCAGCCTTCAGAACTGTGAAAATTCAATATTTGCAGTTTTAGCCAGTCAGTCT
Source organism: Talpa europaea (assembly GCF_964194135.1). NCBI lineage: Eukaryota > Metazoa > Chordata > Mammalia > Eulipotyphla > Talpidae > Talpa > Talpa europaea. The sequence goes on along the minus strand of NC_140082.1, from coordinate 27,668,058 downwards.
ATGGTATTTTTCTTATTGTAACCTGGATGGACCAACCAGGGGTTGGTGGTTAGGGAAAAAAATTGGTTATGTAGAGAAACAAATCCAGCTCGTGATGGAGTCCCTTATATGACAATAACATACTCATTATTTAGAGTAATGAGGCAAATTTCAACAAGTCATGAGAGGTAGATGAAATGTGACTCAGGCCATGTTAGATCTGGAGGATGACTAGTGCAGCCTGTTTTCAGGTAAGTGGCCCATTCATAATTTCATAAGGCCCCAGCAAGTGGCAATAGGTAAGGAGCAGGCATAAGATGTAGCTCTTGGGGCACACAGACCTCTCCTGCCGCCCGCTGCTCCCCTCAGCAGTGTATTTCGTTGGTCTGCCTGTTCTGTTCCCCACTCTGGCTCTGGTGAATTTTCTCACCCTCCTGCTCTTCTGACTGTACCCAGTGCTTGTATAAATAAATATATAAATCTTAAGGGAAAAAAAAAGATGTAGCTATTGGGAGAAAAGACTAGAACAGAACAGACAGCTAGTCAACTTCCAGATGATGTTGGGGTCAGGGAAGGGCTCTAGTCACAGCGAGGAAGGGCAGGGTCCAGCCTGTTGGCTCTGACCAATACAGGAGGGTCTATTAGTAGATTGTAACATCTCAGAGGGAGAGCAGGCATCCAGAGCTCACCACCAGGCACACTACACATGGGCTGCAACATAGCAGATGTCTGTCCCATCCCAGCAGTTAGTAGCATTTTGCTTTCTAAGGAGTTGGTTAGCATAAACTCAGTGAGTAGCAGGCCTTCTGAAAGTCCAAGCATGCTGATAGTCCTTAGTCTGTGCCTGGAGTAAACCCTGCCTGCATTTATCTATAGTTTGGTTTCTTGCTCTTAATTTCGTTGCTCTTGAAGATGTGTTTCAGTTGCCCCCACCCTGTGTGTGTGTGCGTGCACATGCACACACACAAACACAAACACACACACTCAGCAGAATGCTCTGTCTCCCACCTGGTGAGAATCTGTAGGTAGCTGGCATCACCATTGTGAACAATTCTTCATTGTTCTCAGCTTCTTCCATCACAACTTGCTGTGCCAGCTGCACCAGGGTTACTACTTGTCACTAGTAATTATTTAGTCACTTCATAAGAACCTACCCCATACTACTAATGACTTCTGTTAACTTATTTTTAAATGCAGCATATAGTGGTCAAGAGCTCCTTCTAACTAGAACTCAGAATTCCCCCCACCCCAACCCCTGCTATCTCAAGGCAGATGCATGATAAAGAGGGAATAAACAGTGTGCTTTGGCAGAGAGGAGCTCAGTGTTGGCTACTATGTCAGGTTTGAACATGTTCTTAAATTTGAATGTAAAGTTATTAAAAATAACTTGAAAGCAGGGAATTACTAAGAAAAAAAATCAGATACAACCACTTTTGAATGAAAACAGAATAAACATTCCAAATATTTTTAAAAGTATTTATGTTATTGTGCCCTTTCATTTGAATAAGTCTGTGGTTCTCAAACTTGTATCTTTAGACTCTCAGGATTCTAAGAAACAAATATTCTCCAGTGACAGTCCATTCCCTATAAGGATTGGTTTATTATTGCTAATGTAGTATTTCCATTTTGATGGTAACCTTGAAGAGCTGATAAACGTGTTCTGAAGCATATGGATACCATCTCACGTTCAATGCCTTCAGGGTTGTGTTTGTGTTTTACCATCTGATTGGCATCCATATGACTTTTTCTTGGACTTGGCCAAAAGAACAGAGGCATGATGTATTTCCTCTGAGTCAAGGCCACATGCTACCACACCAGAAATAGGAATGTGACTATATGTGTGAATTTGAGAACAGAATTGGGAGAAGTCAGAGATTCATTCCATGCAGTTATTCCCTAAGCAGAGAATATCCAGCACCTTGCACTGACTTTGGGCTGTGGTGCAGGCACTGCAGGTAGAAGAGGAAACAAAGTCCCCATCTTCTGTGAGGCACACTTTGGAGGGGGGCAGCATCCAGCTGACAGCCCAGTGCAGTCTGTACTCTCATCACTCTGTGGGCACCCTGTGTTGCCACAAAGCAATGTCATCTGTTCAAATTCAATGAATGGGACTGATTTTAGATGTATTGCTTCCCCGGTTTTTTTGTATATCATTTTTAATTAAATTTGTCATTCTGTTTCTGAATAAGTCTCAAGTAGTCTTATGAAAGTTAGAAACACAAGTTGTGCATTGACTTTAGATGTTTTGTATAGTTAAACCAGGAAACCAGGGGTCTGTATATTACTTACATAAATAAGCAATAGTTTATGATCATTGAAAGTTCATAAATTTACATACATGTTGGATTATAGAAGACTTAAAGAATTAAGGTTTGTTTAATCAAAAAGAAAAGGAAAGAAAGGGGGGAAGTAGGGGATGTTCTTTTCTTGGGGAGTACTAGGAACATAGGAATATACTAGGAACACAATAATCTAAAATCCTTGATTCATTTCATTTTCAAAGGGAGTTTCGAAGGTAGAGGTTTCATTCTTGTTTTTGCAAATAGGGCTCACAGAAGGCAGGTGATTGTTGTGACACAATTCACAGCTGGCACTATGAAAACTGGGGTCCTCATGTGTCCACTTCTGAAGTCCAGGCCCTTTCTACAATGGCCCTTCCTCACATCTTAAATGACATAATTCATGGATTTCTAGACTACTGCAAGGTTCGTGCCAATAAAAAACAGCTTACCACTGCACTTCCAGTCAGTTCCACACTCCTAAATATGGCTCACACATGCAACCCCAAAGGCTTGCATGAATAGCCTCTGACCCCTCTGTCCCCAAAACCTACTCCTCTCTCACTTATTCATGGTCCCTGTGACCTTCTTTTTGCTCCTTAGTCACACCCAGCTGGTTCTTGATCAAAGCCTTGATATTAGCTATCTCCCTTACCTGGAACATTCTACACAAGATGACATAGTTGGCTCTGTCTGTCATTCACACCTCAACTCAGCTCAGATGTTACCTGAGAGGGCTCTTGTATGACCCTACCCAAGAGCTCTCTTGCCAACAACTCTCCTAGTATATTACCCTGTCATATTTTCTTCATATCACTTATCACTATGTGAAATTGTGAGCATTTACGTTTGTTAATAAATCCTTTCCCCTCCTCACACTACTGCAAGAAGGATGGACTCTTGTCTATCTGATGAGAGCTGTATTCCCAATGCCTAGAACAGCTTCCAGTACCTAGTAGGGCTCAGTTAATATTTGTTTTATCAATGAATAGATAATGTGAATATCACAATATACTATTAGTACAGAATGACATTAACTATTTAATATTAAAATATCTTTACCTGTTCACCAGTGAAATTCTGAATAAAGGTCATATCTGTTGAGTTTATAATCGAAACCTGAAATCATAGAAATTGGATAGATTATATCATTTGACATAGAATTAGAAAATAAAATTGCAACATAACTCCTTTTGAAATTGTTGTGAAGTGTGATAAAAGATTAACTACATATCAAACAAAAAAGCCCATATGAATGATTTTTTTAATCCCATGAAAATTTTTGTTTGTGGTTCAATCTGGGATCCTTTCAAGAATAATGCATGCTTATTTATCTGAAGACTTGAAAACATGATTTAAAATATGTTTTTCTTTTCATAAGGTCTGTGGCTTTTCTTTTCCTATTTTGTGGGAACTAGTTATAATAGGTGTGAATAGCATGTCTTCAAAATTCATAACTACCCAAAACTTCAGGAGGTAACTTGGTTTGGAAATAAAGTCTTTGGACTTGGGATGAAATCATCATGGATTTAGGGTGGGCCCTATCCCCAATGACTGGTGTCCTTATGAGAAAGGAGAGAACACACATAGATTTAGATGGCAGAATGCCATATGCAGACAGAGGCACAGACTGAAGTTATGCTGGAACATGCCCAGGAAAAGTAAGGGTCACTAGAAGCTTGAAGACAAATCCACTCCTACATGCATTGGAGGGAGCGTGACCCTGCCGAAGTCTTGATATCAGACTTCTGCCCTCTTGAATTGTGAGAGAATAAATTTAAGTTGTTTTAAGCCACTTAGTCTGTAGTTCCAGAAAACTAATACACAGATGAAATAACTATTTTTTTTTATTTTCACCATGTGAGACAAATTAAAATGCTGATCATATCAACATTGGTAACTTCTGTAATTATTCCAAGATAATGGACAAGGCTAGGGCTGGCTTCATGGATGTGGGACTGTATAATCACATAGGTCCCAGGCTTAGAGGGGCTCTACAGTTGGTTTAATGCCCAGCTATTATTGACCTGAAATTTTTAATAATTTTGAGCAAGGGCCCTTATATTTTCATTTTGCTCTAGATCCCACAAAATTATATAGCTGATCCCTCACATAGAATGGGGTGGGGGCATTTAGCTTCATTTCTTTTTCTTCTTTTAAATAAGCAAATAAGCATGGATTGCTATTAAAGGGTATTTCAAAAGATTTAAAAGTTGTAAGGATCAACACAAGCCTTTGCTCATGAAAGGAAAAGCCCTACAATGCACTCTTAGTACTCACATAGCCAAAGTTCTGTGCTCCTCTTGGAACTCCAGCAATCAATTCTGGGAATAAAAATAGTCCTTTAGAAGGTAAATTTCACCTATACTTTATACAACAAATCAGTTAAAAGCAGTGCTTTTTATTGTTTTTAAATAAAATTTATTTTTATATTCCCCATACAATTGCAACCCCCTTATATTGACCCCAATCCCTCCCCTCCCCACCCCCCACCCCCATAGAGTGTCTCTGGTTCATAGTTTTTTGTTGATTTTGATTTTCACTTTCTTATAGTTATTCATTTTCCTGGTCCCTTATTTAAGTTTTCTAGATTCCTGCTATGAGTGAGACCATCCGGTATTTTTCTTTTTCTTTCTGGCTTATTTCGCTGAGCATGATCCCTTCCAGCGCCATCCATGTTGCTGCAAATTGCATGTGTTTATCTTTTTTGAATGCTGAGTAATATTCCATGGTGTATATGTACCACATCTTCTTGATCCAGTCATCTATTTTTGGGCATTTGGGTTGTTTCCAAAGCTTAGATATTGTAAACAGTGCTGCTATAAACATAGGGGTGCAGGTGCTCTTTGGAATGGATATTTTTGTGTTCTTTGGGTAAATACCTAGGCAGTGCTTTTTAAATGAGTAACCATCCTCTATACAGTTGGAAGTTGGAAGTCATGATATTGCATTTACCTTTGCATCTGCTATAGACAATAGAAATCAGAGTAAAAGTCTTATTTTACCAGTCTATATGTGTTTCTGCCTCTAGCACATAAATCTGACTTCCCAGGTCTGCATGGGATTGGCAGGCTAAACTTCCAACTCTGATTTATCCAGCTTTCACTGGGGTGACATCTTTTGTACTAGTGTAAAAAGTAACAGTTACTATCACACGACCACTTTGGTCAATGGATTTCAGGTAGATTATGAAAAGACAGGGATGAGAGCAGAGAGATCAGTTAGGAAGCGATTGCAGTAACATAGGTGGGGGACTTAGCTCAGAAGAGAAACTATAGAGTGAGAAATGGTCAGATTCTGTATGCATTTTGAGAGATTAGTTAGCAGGATTTGTTCATGGATTGGATGTGGAAGAGGTGTACCGACAGAAAGAGCACAGTCCTTGGTGGACTTCCAAGGTTTAAAGCCTGAGCAACTGGAAATACAGCATTGCTATTTACTAGGATGGAGACTGTAGAAGTAAGTTCTGGTGGGAAAGTAAAGAGTTCAGTTATAAGCACATTACGTTTGGGGTAGTTATTAAAAAGATATTGTGTGTTGAGTAGTGTTTCTAGATATTAGAAAATGTGTCCATGTATAAACCGAAGAAATATACAAGACTGGATGGGATTACTAAGAGCTCAAAGAAGAAAGAATCCAAGTATTTAACTCTGGGAAACTTTAATGTAAAATTGAAGGCAAACCAGTAAAAGAGGTGGAGATGGGGCTGCTGGTATCTGGAAGCCATGGAAAGAAACGAGAAGGTAGTGATTAACTCTGTCAAATATTCCTAATAGTCAAGGACAATGAGTTGCATGGAGGACACTGGTTTGAGTGACAGGAGCAATTGCAGTAGAGCAGGAGTGAATTTAAGGGAAGGGGTGACCAGGAACTGATGGACAAATGCAAGCAGAGAAGTTCTTTTGAAGCAGAGCAATATCAGTAGTAGCTCATAAGGAAGTGGAATAAGAGACATTTTCTTAAGATGGGAGAAGTAACAGTATGCTAGTATGTTAGTAGGAATGATCCAGTAGCAAGGGAAATATTGATCACGATGAATTAAAGAATCAAGAATTGCTAGAGTCCCCTCCCTGTGACCTGAGAGGGAATGGAATCCTGTGCAAAGGGAAGGGTTAACTTTATATGGAAGTATGAATAGTTCAATGATAGCATGGGCAGGGAAGGTGAAGCATGTTCATGAAAAATAAAATGGGATTCAGAAAATCTAAGTTGTCTGGATACATTGCCAGGAGAGCTGTCAAACTGAACACTGCTTACATTTCAATAAACTTTATTTGGTATGAATTAAATTCTCCTGGCACCTAAAAGCAAACCATAATCAAATATAATGATGTTGGGCCTCCCTGGTGGCACAAGGGGTTAAGACACAACCTGTGAAGCTATTTGCAGCCACTGCAGCACGAGTTCAATCCCCGGCCAGGGAGCAACTCACATGGCGTAGCAGACCTCTCCTGACTTGCTTGCTGCTCCCCCCAGCAGTGTGTTTCACTTGATCTGCCTGTTCTGTTCCCTGCTCTGTCTCTGGTGAATCCTCTCACTCCCCACACCTCTGGCCTATACCCCAGTTCTTGTATGCATAAACAAATCTTTAAAAATATATAATGTTGTTAACTAATTTCAGTATCAAGCATGCAAACCAGTAAAGATTGAGGGGGAATTATAGCATTTGAGATACATGTCAATCTCTACTTCTTATACCGCACAAATATTCAGAACTTTGTTTAAAGAAAAAAACAACAATCATCATACCCAGTAACTTTGTAGTCTGCAACCTATGATCACAACACTAAGGAGTTATGAAATGTAATGTTGATTAAAGATATTCAAAATAATTTTAAAACTATCAAGACAGTTAAATTGGTTGGAGTCTAAGGCAAATTAGGAGAACTGTCAGTCATCTACAAAAATATTCCCTCGGGAGGGGAAAAAAGGAGACTTTTCTTAGATCCATTCCAATAACTTTGGCAAAACTTTCCAAGGTCTCTTAATACCAACAATACACTCAGGAAAAAATTTAGATCCCTGACCTCGAAATACTTGACTCAGCCCCAGTAGGGAGAAGTGAAAAGGAGGCTAGAGTTTACTAAATGTCTTCTACCCACTAGACAATGTGCCATGTGCTTTAAAATAGCCCTCAGTTTTTAATTATTTTTTTTATTTTTGCATAGAAGAACTGGGGTGCAAATCCGAGGTGTATGGGAGTGTGTGTGTGAGAGAGGACTCACCAAGACAGAGTGGGGAGCAGAACAGGTGGATCCATCAAAACACACTGCTAAGGGGAACAGCGGGCGAGACAGGAAAGGTCTGCTGCACCGTTTCGGTCAGCTCCTTGGCCAGGGATCAAACTCAGGCCATAGTGGTGATAGTGCTGAAACTCAACCCCTAGTGAAGGTAGTGCTGAAACTAGTGAAGATAGTGCTGAAACTCAAGCCCAGTGAAGGCCATATCTCCCTCATTTAATCTCCCAAAATTAGGCATTCATATCCCTTTTTTACTTATGGGGAAACTGAGGCTTAGAAAGGTTGAGTCATCGTACATAGTTGGTGAGTAGAGAATTCAAGGATTGATGGCAAATCCAACACTCTATCATATCAAATGACTTCCCTCGGATTGCTTAGCATCAGAACACTTTCTTGGGTTCACCATATCTGACTCTACAGTGAGAATGTAGGATTATACAACATTTTTGAGTCATTGTCTGATTAAGTAGAAAGTAAACATGGTCAGCCTTGTACTCAAAGTAGTCTGATGAATAGAATGCAATGTCCTTTGATAGAGCCTTTATTTGGGTACCCACAAATCACTTAAAACTTGGATCCATTTTCTAGATATTTCTGAGATTCAATAGAAAACCTCAATGATCTACCATTTTTCCCTATGATACATGTCATGAACCATCATTAATTTCCTTGGGTCAGAACAAACTGCTTTTCTGAGGAGTTTCCTAATGTTATGCTTAAAACTTATATCGCAAATTTTAGTTTACTTTGCTAAACTGTTAGGTGAGTGATTGTAAGATTTGACATTTTAAGAGTACTAGTTATTCAATTCTATCTCTAATGGCTCTTAATCCAAGGGTTCTTTCCTTTTACAGGTAATGTTTAAATGTACTTATTATATATCAGGCATTGTACTGTTTTATGAATATATAAGATTAACTGATTTAATCCTCATAAGTATCCTATGATGTAAATGGTATTATCATCATTATCCCTCTTTTAGAAGGGTGAAATAAAATTATGGAGCTATTAAGCAACCAGATCACAGAGCTAATAAATGAGATGATGGAAGGAAGCTAGAAGATTTTGGAAGAGATGACAATTGAAATTGGCCACACATAAAATAATAAATAATAGCTTCTGATCACTGGCACATGAGGGTAGAAAGATAATCAGAGGACTGAAAACATAGAAGGCAGTCAAAACAAAGTCAAAGGACAAATGCTGGGGAGCAGGTATGAGAATAGGGTTATTTTGTTCTGTTATTTGAGGTTTGTGAGAGTCCAAGGGGAAAGAGGAAATGATGTGGAGATGGTCGGTTGGAGTCAGTGGGGAGTTTAGTTTGGACATGTCCAATATGAGGTTTCAGAGACTTCCGTAAAGAAGAAGGATTTCTGAAATTGGATCTGTCACTAACAGCATGGCTTAAAGTGATCATCTGTATTTCCTTCATTCATAACATGGGACTGCTAGACTCTTTATTGCTTAACTTGATTTTATAAGGATTGATATTCAGTCTTATGAAAGTTTTAGGATCTAAAAAGCTCTGCCAAAGCATTTATTTTATCTGTATTTCTACAAAATATTACCATACATTCTGGGGATTCCTTTTATATATTTCTGTGTAGCAAAGAAAATGAAAGTTTTAAAAGGACTTTATAGGTCATTTTATCCTTCCCCTGTGTTTTATAAATAACTCAGATTCAATAAATTCTCTCACCTTGCTGAGAGTCTCCAGTAAATTCCCCAGCAGCAACTGAGTATCCTGTTTTAAAGAAAAAAAGAAAGAAGAGTTAATCACATATTTGAAGGTTTTGCAAATGAGCTTTATCTAGAAAATGAAAGAATTATCATCAAACTGCTTTGTGCAGAAATTTGAATGTAAAAGTCTAGGGTTTTGTAAAAGGAAGAATTAATCAAACCAATACAAACACATTTATACTAAGTCATGGAAGCTTAATAAATGTGCTACTTCTGAATGTGACAACAGTCAGATTCTCAAGTCACTTTTAAAATCAGGCATGCTTCACAATCCATCCTAAAGTATAAATGGTGGTTTTAAGAATTGCTAATTCATCACGATCAGACAAGATCTTCTAAAAAGTATCCTTTTTCTCAGGCTTTGTTAGTTTTGATGATCACCAAGTCCTACTTCCTAATTCCTTTCACCATTGTTTTCCACAAATTTTACTTAGCTCTGTAGTGAGATGAGGTGACAAAAGACAACTATAATTTTTTTAAAAAAATTCATCAAAGGCCTCCCTGGTGGCGCAAGGGGTTAAGCACTGCACTATCAAGCAATCCGCAGCCTCTGCAGCACGAGTTCGATCCCTGTCCAGCCAGGGAGCTACCCATATAGCGCAGCAGACCTCTCCTGTCTCGCCCACTGCTCCCCTCAGCAGTGTATTTGAGTCAGTCTGCCTGTTCCCCACTCTGTCTCTGGTGAATCCTCTCACCCCCCCATATCTCTGTCTGCGCCCCAGATCTTGTAAGCATAAATAAATAAAAATATTTTTAAAAAATTCATCAAATAATCAAAATGCCCTGAGGATAACAAAGGTGGGAAAATATTGGCAAAATAGTATTGTGTGGTTTGCTCATAATAAACTTTGAGAACTTTCTAACAACTGGAATATCTCTCGTTGCTCTAGAAACTTGAAAGGGTCGATATCATGTAGTCCCCGTAGCACTGGGTGGTTCCTCGAATACACAGTATCTACTACTAGAAAAACATTTTATGTTCAAGAGACTGTTATGAAACCTATAAAATAGCTATTTACCCAAGTAGGTTAATATATGTTAACTCAAGTAGGTTAATATATGATAACGGAAATAAAAAATAGTTAAGAATTCATCAAGCTAATAAGATAATTTGCATAAGATGTCAAATAATATCAGATTAGGCCAGAAATAAAATTTGCATCTACATTCAATATGCTTGTTTTTTGAGAAATCACAGAGGTCGAGCAATGGATCTCACCAAGGTAACTGTCATCATAGGAAGCCGGAGCCACTTCTGTCTGTTTTTCTCGTGTCAACTTCCTTAGAATATCCTTGAATGAGTAATTTGCAATGATATCTGCAACACTGGCAGTGATCACTTGACCTGTGTTTAAACAAATTAATACATTAACTGAATGTGTGCAAGAGACAGAGCCTTCCTTGGCAGACACGGAACAGCTGAACAACACACTTTCCCTTGAAAATGACTGTGGTTTTGCTTGCATTTCAAAGATGAATTCTCCCACTTGCCACAAGAACTGCTAGTAGATGAGGTACATAGTTTTATCTGTCTTCCTGCTGCCTATGCCATATGGACTTCTTCTACCTCCAAATGATAGCAATATCTTAGTAAGAAAACACATGCAGGCAACATTTATGTGATTAAACTTTTATTCTAGAGTGTTCTAGATAAAAGGCAACTTTGAGATCATCTAGCCAAAATATAGCTTCTTACAGATCCTTAGACAATGAGTGCACTATCAGGTAATATGGTTTTGCTAATAAGCTAGTTGGTGTTACAATGAATGCTTTGGCATTCTAAAACTTTTTGTGTTCTTCCAAAGTACAGATGTATTACATCTAAATCACTGACTGAGTAAACTGTGAAACACATCAGCTAAGTTAAAGGAAAGAATTAAATAAAATTTGAGCCATTTACTTTTTATACTAAAATGCATACATAGAGCATAAAATTATAACAAGCAGCAATGTCTAATGAGACCCAGGATTTTGGCCAAAAAAAGAGAAAAATCCATAGCCACCAACATTGATATAAGAACTTGGGATAATTTCTGACAAATAAAGTCACTGTCAGAAGCTTTCAAGTGTGATTATATTGGGAGGACAAATATCCAAATAATACCAGTAATTTTCATCTATAATATCTAGACATTCCCTTATTTATTATGGGCACCTAATGGAAAAGTGTGATCTTATACTCTTTGGGAGAAAACTGGAGAGGTGCTTTTAAAAGACTAACATTTAATATTAATTTTAAACCTAAGTTATTCCTGGGGAAGTCACAGATAATTCAGTTTTCCTGTTTGAAGTTCAAAAAGAGTAAAATTGTCAAGTCAGGTCATAAATATTTCCAAATGACTGCATGAAATGACTGTTCTGATGTTAAGATGATATTTACACATTAATTTTTGAAAAATGTCTATAGAATTTGCCAATTTTCTGTAGGTTAAAGCTAAATGTCCCCTTTTCTCTTCCCACACACACCCTGCCTTTTTGCTGTTTCCCTTAACTACTTCTATAAACATTACAGTCTTAAGCCTGAATAACATTTTAAGTTATCGCTATCAGAGAAATGTTTCTATATCCTATTGACATGGTTAATTTGCAGGAAAACATTTGTATCAGACATTTTTCAATTTAAGGAAAAGAAAGAATTCTGTAAAATAAATCAAATGAATTAGAAGATAGTCTTTTGAAATACACATCATTTTTATTTCATATCCATCTGCTGGATAAAATACAGTTTTTCAGTTTGAAAAATAATCTTTAAAGACTGAAATGTTAACTACTCACTGTTCATAGCTGTGTATGTAATTACATAGTCCATATACATAGTTGTATGTGAAATTAACAGCAATTTAATGTAAAATTTTATCATCAATCCATATCTCCTGGATCTTTCCTGTTGACTTTTAATCATAATCAGATCGTTTCCCTTTAGAGAATAAACTTCACTCAACTATTCTCTCAACTATTCTCTCTGTTTTTATCCTAAACTTAACAACCAAAATTCAGTCTATGTTCTTTGTAATCTCTTTTAAGGCGTCCCATCCACACCAGAGCTCCCATTATCACCAATGATACAAGTTTTTATTTCAGCCTAAACTAGCTTTTCTGGGCTTATGCCCATAAATTTAAATACTGATGTGAAAATTTTTGGAAATCTCAAACATATTCATACTCAACATAACCTAAAGCAAATTCATAATCTTTCTTCTCTAGCCCAATCCAAACTTGTGTCTTCCAGTGTTCTCCATCTTAGTAAGTGTGACCCACCTATAGTCACTCTATTGCAAAAGTCAGAAACATGTCCTTGATATGCTCTCCTCCCTCACCCCCATATGTCCAACCCATTACCTATTTTGTCTCCAGACTCTCAATTTTCTCTTCTTTTCCTTTCTGTACCATCACCCTCCTAAGAGGCAACCATCTTCATCTGAACCCTGTAACTGGTTAACCTTAGAAACTTATAACTCACATACAACCTTACAGTCAGTTTGCTGGTGCTTCCTTTTGGTCCATCTTCAATCCATTTTCTGTATTGCAGCCAGAATAATCTTTCCAAAACGTAAATGTGATCAGAAAACCCTATGCTTAAGTTCTCCAGTGTTTCCCATTATTCTCAAGATAGACAATATACTCTTGCTTTAGCCAAGGTCACCCATTTATATGGCTACAATCAACCACAGGGCTGTCATTATTTTTAGGTTAAAGGCAAAACTGCTACCTCGACCCGCATACCCTGCCTGGTCAGTGGGGACACTCCCTAGCCACCCTGCCACCCTCCGTACCCATATCACTGCACTCCTTGTACCACCATCTTGTTTGTAACAGCAAATGGGCATTTCTTTTCTAATAGAACATACCTTGCCAATAAAAACTTCCAGGTCCTCCCACAATAAGGTCTCCATTCTATAAAATAGAAACAGCAACAACAATTGGAAAAAGAAAAACAGGTTTCTTAAAAGGGGATAAATCATTGTTAATAAGTTTTATTTGAACAATTAGTTTTACATAAAATTAGTTGTACAGAAAAATGAAGTTTTTGAAAAAGGCTCTTATATCTGAGTCATACAGGTCTTTTTTTTCCTCTTTGATTTCAATTATTTAGTGTAAAATATTGAAAAATTTTAATGTGACTTAATTTTCTCCCCTGAGAATATATAAATTTGGGTTTTTGGCACCTTGTCAGGTAAGCAGAATAGCTACATGTTTAATGCTGTACAATTTAGCAGACATGGTTTTTCGAGCCTTGACAATAAAAAGAAAATTCAGTTCCTGTTTATCTCAAGGCCACAATAATGCCCATTTTTTCCATATATCTGCAAACCCATCCCCTTCCCATAGGAGCAAAAACTCCAGACTAACAATTGCAAACTTTCTCTTCTATTTACAACCCTGGTTTACATACCCTGCATCCTTAACTATCAGTGGGAAAACAAAGACAATGATAAAAAGTAAAACTTAGATGTTTTTAACTTTATGAAAGGATATGCAAATTTTAATATTATATAAATTTTAACTAGTCAATTATCATTAAGCAATAAAACTTTATAGATTCTTGTGATCTTTTCAGAAGTACATTTCTTTAATGTGTTTTTGAGATGTTTAAGTTAAAAATGATTATTATCACAAAGGGACAAAGGGTGGGAAGAAAGATTTGATTTTCATCATATACATTTCTGTACAGATTAATAAAGACCAAACAAAAGAGATTTATGAAGATGTCAAATCTAGAGGTTAGCTATATACCTAGAGCTTCCTTTGTTGGTGGGGGAGGGGAGGTGGTGAAAATCTGAGGGTAAGAAGAAAATGAGACACATAAAATAAATATTAGCAGCTATAAGACCAAAAGAATTCACCTTATAAAAATCCAGACTAAATCCTGCTTGGCAATAACCCTGGCCTTCAGGATCAGCATTGCCTAGAATGATCAAAATATATCAATGTTACATTATTTCCAAGCTATATTTTATTTTTTAAAAGATTTATTTATGCATAAAAGAACTGGGGTACAGGCCAGAGGTGTGGGAGGTGAGAGAATCCACCAAAGACAGAGTGGGGAACAGAACAGGCAGACTGACTGGAATACACTACTGAGGGGAGCAGTAGGCGAGTCAGGAGAGGTCTGCTGCACCATGTGGGTAGCTCCCTGACTGGGGATGGAACTCATGCTGCAGTGGCTGCAGATTGTTTCATAGGTTGCATCTTAACCCCTTGTGCCACCAGGGAGGCCCCCAAGCTATATTTTATAACCAATTCAGGATACCCTGTTGTTTTCTCTATAGACTTCTAGATTTATAATGATTGATATGTTTAAAAATTTAAAAAATTATCCCAAGTAATTTATTAAGCCTCTTCCTATCATTTCCTATCTTTGTAATAATCCTAAAGTAAGGCTGGAATTATGATACTGGATTTTACAACCCATGTTTGTTGAAGAAATAAAATCCCCATCTCTCAAGTATATTCCATATTCTCCATGTGGCAGTAAGGTATTTTGTGTTGACAGGGTAATCTGAGTAGAGGCAGATTCCTAAAAGCAATGTCTTCAGAAAGGGGACACCCAGATCTCTTTAATGATCTCTAATAGGTAATCCATTTTTAATTCTTCTATTACCATTAGTTGGTAAACTTGGAAATTGCATCTGCAAGCCCAGTGAATCTCATAGAAACATTGCAATGCCAGCATTCACAAAAGAGAAAATATGTCTTACTTCGTACTCTCTCCAGTATAATTTACTAACTGAAAGTCCAGTAGGACCTTTCACACAGGCTAACACATGGATTCCCAGGATACTGTTCTATGAAGTCTCTAGGACATTAGGATCAGAAATTTATTACTTGTCACTTGTACTTGAAAAGTTTCTACAGCTTCTAAAGTGCTTAGATTCAACCCAAAATGTAGCTGAATATGGGGAATCTCAGTTGTTTTATAGTTAGGTGTGGACAAGCGAATAATGACTCCTCTCTTATTAAGGAAATTCCTGAATGGAAACTGAAGTGCAGGCAGGACAGGAAATGCATATCATCACTGGAAGGATTCACAAGCAGGAAGCTTTGTGAAATGAATCTGGCCTTTCTAGCATTTCCCAGAATCTTTTGCATTTTCTTTCTTTTGGCTTGTATCTAGCTAATTTTAGCATTGCCATCATCCATTTTTCCAGAATCTCCCCTTATTTTTTAAAATACTATATTTTAAACTACTTTATTTTTTAAAATACTACATTTTTCCATTTCTTAATATATTTAAGAAATGTATTTTTTAAAATGTACACACCTTTTAAAAAACCAACTCTGATTTTATTTTTAATATCATAAATTATTCAAAAGGAAGAAATATCAGCATTCTTTGAAATCATTGTATTTCAAAACAGGAAACAAAAAAAATTAAGAAAAATTTTTTTTTCATAAAAATCATTGAGAAAATAACCAACTTCAAATGTTTATTTTAAATGTGATTATAGTAGAATGTGAGCTTCTTTCCTTTGCTAAGTAACTATTTCTATCAGAGTTATAGTTTATGAGAGTTGAAGGAAGCGCTCTTCCCAGAAGTACAGAGCATCTGTAAACTTTACAATTATGTCTCAGAGAGATCTCATGAATCTAGGGAATCATACTGATCATTCACTACTATTTGTTGGCTCCAAAGCAAAATGGAAAGATGTGTGTAAACCGTCACCACCTGAATTATGAATGACCAACGGAGCTATAGGCATTCATTCATATGAATGAGCAGATTAGCTCCCATGTTGCTCTGAATATCAATGCTGGGTCTGTGCTGTGGAAATAACATGAGAGGCTTCTTTAATTCTCTTTTGAAAATAATATTGCTGATGTTCCTGTTCTGTGATATTGACCATATGCTCATGAACAAGCTGGCTTTGTGTTAATGAACTGTGAACTCCTTAGGGAAGGCAGGAAGTCTGCTTCTTGGATGGATTTGAGGAGGATGAAGTATTCATAGTAGGAGAGAGAGCATGAGGATGTGAGACTATGGATGTGTCCTAGGGTTGAAAGAATTCTTGGCAACTTCCTTAGCTATTCTGCAACTCAAATTCCACTCTACCTTTGCTGAGCTTTTCTTTTATTTAGGAAAATAAACAGTACATAAATTGGCATTAATGTGCCCCTGTAACTCAAGATATGAGTGTGCTGTAATTTGTATTTTATGATAATGGTTCAAGATCATGCTGTGACTTTTACCCCACAAGTCCAGACCCCAAGCGCTGTTTTAATTTTTTTTTAAATTTTTTTCTTTTTTAAATTTTTTATGTCATTGTTCATTTTTAAACAATATTTGCTTCCCCACCCCCTCAGGTGTAGTCTCCATAGAGTTTCCTTCAGCAATGCACCCGTGCACCATCACCTCAGTCCCCTGTGCTCCTCCCTCTCTCCCTCTTATCCCTCTCCCTCCTCCTTCCCTGAAGGATGCCTCTGATTTATAATTGTCTGTTTTGCTTTGTTGTATTTTGTACTGTTTAATTTTTTTACATTGATGTCTTATTTGGTTCCCCTATATTCCTGCTATAAGTGAAACCATCCGATATTTTTCTTTTTCCTTCTAGTTTATTTCGCTGAGCATAATTCCTTCTAGCTCCATCCACATTGCTGCAAATAGCTTGAGTTAATCTTTTTTGATCGCTGAGTAATATTCCATTGTGTATATATGTCACATCTTCTTGATCCAGTCATCTATTTTGGGGCATATGGGTTGTTTCCAGATTTTATCTATTGTAAATAGTGCTGCAATGAACATAGGGGTACAGGTGTTCTTAAAGTGCTGTTTTTAAATCAGATCTCTCCTATCACCTAGGCAGTCAGGCCAAACACCAAACAAGAAGCAGTGACAAGTTTTATAAATGATCAAACTGAATGTTAGTTGGAAGTATATATCATCAAAGCAAGAGGCATGTGAAAGACGGACGTGTCATTTTAGCTACCATTGTTTCCCATTTTAGCTACCATTGTTTGCTAAAGTATCTTTAGCAAATCATGAGTAATGTAATATTGATAGGACTGATGAAACAAGTTCTGTATTGAATCTCAGCTCTACCATTAATTTCCCAATGGATTTAATGTAGCTCTACCTAACTTTTGACATTAAGATATTATACTGACCACTCATTGAACTTCCGAAGCAACATGACCCAAGGATATGCCTCTTGTTGGCTGTTGTCCATGCTGGGGAAGCTCCCACCCCAGCCCTCCTCCAAGAGTCATTTGCTAAGAGAAGCCCTTTCCAATGTTCTATCTGACAAGCTCTTTTCCTTCACCCAGGTCATTTCACAACTTTCTTATGCCTATTGTGTTTTTCCCAGTAGCATATTCACTACCTGACATTAATTAGGAACTTACTTATTAAATATTTGTTGTCTATCTCCCCATAAAATTGTAAGGTTTACTTTCTCTTGTTCCATGTTTTATTCCCTAAACATAGATTAATGAGTGCTCTATAAATATGCATGCAACAAATACATAATTGAGCTTCATAATTTATAAGGAATCCCTGTTTTAAAGCAAGTTAAAATAAATTCCTAATATCACAGACTATTGATTCAGCTGTCAGCATATGAGGAAATAGCTGATTTATTTCAGTATTTTTCACAGAAAGTTATAGTCTTCTCCTGACCTAAACCTATCAGAGTTAATTGTTCGTCTCCCAGTCCTGTAGATCTCTAAATCTCCGTGACATCCTTGCTAACCCTCTGATATCACTGATTCATTCTTTATCTTCATTGCTTTATTTCTGATGTTTGCTCATTTTGTCTAAGTTGATATCAAATTTTCAAGATATTCACACAAAAAGGAGACATTGTACTTCTGGTTTCGGAAATCTTACTTTGTAAGATTTTTCTAAAAAAGAATTGAGTTGTAAAAAGTCAGTATTATGAAATCAATCGCTAGAATCAACTTTCTAATGCTATTTCTTTCCCATATGTGGTCTTGTGAATGATCAAGGATGAGAAAAAGAATCCATTGGTTGCTTCCTGACAAATCCCAATGATGGATGTGACATGTCGAAACCTGGTAGAGTTCACAAATGACTGATCAATCCCTCACTGATGCCATCCGAGTCCAAGATGAAGTGATCCCATAGCAGTGCCCTAAAGATGGCATTCACAGGCTGGCTTTAAAAGATGCTTTGCTGGACGATTCCTAGATTTTCTAGGTGAGACTTGGATCAGAGCACAGTCTTTTTGAAAGATGGGGATTAAATACAGATAAGGAGAAAAGTGTTAGCATGCAGGTTCCCAAGGACACAGCATGTGGAGGGGGCAGGCTGCACAGAAACTCTCATTGAATGTGACCCCATGTCCGAACATACTAAGACCACATCCTCAAGTAACAAGTAAGGTGGGCAGTCAGCATTCTCTAGACCACAGTGTGAATTCTGAACACCAGCTATGAGTTTAAGGCCAAAAATAAGAATCTATCTAGACACAGAAATTTTCTAAAGCAAAGAAATTTTCAGCAGAATTAGATGTCTTGGCCTTCATGTCACAGCAAGGCATCCTCCAGTGCTTTCAACCATCTTTCCCCACTTCCTTTTCCTTAGAAGGCTATAGTATGTCAATTTACCTGCACTGTCTACAATAGAAAAGCTCTTGAGCTAAATTTCATTTTCAAGGAATAAAAATAACTTACTGTTCCGACAAGGAGAGTACTCTGCATAAGCACTGAAATTCTGAATTGCCACATAGCAAGTGCCAACTGGATCCTTTTCTGATGTAGCCTTAAGAGTTCTCCAGTGATATAAAGGGGCACAGGCCTGTGAAACATTAAAGACAATAAATACATATTTTTTGATGTAAACTCTACATATTGCATTTTATTTGTCTTATTAATTAATGTCCCTATATTTGTGACAAAACTATGTTCAATTATTAGTCAATTAAGTGGCCTCTGATGTGCTAATAATTACCTTGGTCGTCAGAGTCGATGAAACTTCCAAAGCCAATTTTTTAACTTCAGTACATGGTAGAATTGGAGTAAATTAAACATAGCCAAAGAAATAATTCTCCCTCTCCCACAGACAGACTTTTCAAATAAAGTAACCTGGAAAAAGTAAATATTTCCTAGAAGCAAAGAATTCATATTTTCTTTTTAAACAACTGAACCTACATAAAAGCAAGTAATTGTTGCAGACAGTGACTCAATGTGATATCTTAAAAAAGAATTGGCTCTTCTCTTTGTCGCTTTAAAGGAACTACTTTCAAATTGAAGCACATAGAAAATTTTGTAACCTCTGTTCTTGTACGCCTGTTTATCACTGAAGTTGTATCTTAGGACACTTATACAGTGGCCTTCAAGTGGACATGCTGCCGCTCATTGTGGCGTGCTTGGTTGCACTTACTGTTCTATGCGGGTGGCAGAGCTGAAGGTGAAAGTCAGCATCTGATGCTTGTTTTAGTGATTTTTGTAAGAGAGGGTCAGAAAGTCATGAAAATGACCCACATGCATTTCCAAGGTATTGAACTCTGATTGTCAGGTAACTCAAGACTCTTTCTCCTATGGAGAAATTTACTGAAACTCCAAGGAACTCACACAAATTGTTTGAAAGAAGTGAATGATCCTTCTCCATTTTACAAAGGTAAAATGCCAAAGGGTTAGGAATGAACTGTTCCATGCTTATTTCCAAGTAACATATAGGGTGGTAAATTAAATAAAGCTGCATAATGCACAGTCTCATGCCATACCCTGGAGTCTCTTTAAAAATGTGCTTAAGTGCCTGCAACACTTAACATAGAGTTCAATGAATGTGTATTGAATTAAATTAAATGATTGTCTACTGGGTGAACATTAACATAGAACACTACTATATCAAACTATTATGAATTATTGCTTTTATGAGATGCACTTTGTCATATCAGAAATTATATGTTGTCTCACCCACACATCTACTTTTTGGGATATTCCTCTGGAGGATGTAAGACATGCTTCATGGTACCTTCTGATATAATTTCTGGGAATGAATTAATGTCAAAAGAGAGACCTGGTTCTAAATTAGTTTGCCAACTACCAGAAATTTTACCAGCAAAAATTAATTTTAGCATCAGTAAGAGATATGGAATGTGAGTGAGAAACACTCTGGTTGCTTTTTTAGCAGCTTAGATTCTAACAAAAACATATTTGATAGAGTGGATAGGAAAGCCTCTTTAAGTAAATTAATACTAATTTTACTAGAATGGGAGAGACAAATATGTAGAAAATACTGGTATTTTAAAAATGGACTCATCTTTTTTATTAGTTGGGAGTATAATTTTATTTTAAGAAATTGGTTATTTTGATATAACTTCAGAAAAGTTACCAGAATAATATAAAAAGCTCCTGTATGCTGCTCACCTAGATTCATTAATTGTTTACAGGATTCACGTGTGCCCCCTCATGTTCCTTTCCTCTGTGTATTTTAGACACCTGCATGTGTTTTAAGAACCACTGGGGAGCAGGCTGCATACACATCCCTTAACACCTCAGAGTATACTTCAAAGAGGAAGAGATTTCACTTACACATTCATAGCACAAAGATCACAACCAAGAAATTATATTGAGTCAATGTAATTTTTATCTAATCCAAAGGACCCTATTCAAATTTCTCTAATTGTCTCTATTTATGGTCTTTTTTTTTTTTTATGACTGAAGTGGTGCCAATTATGATCACTCACTGCATTTAGTTAGCTTCATGTTTCTTTTATCTTTAATGTAGAATCTTCTTGCTTCTAATCTTTGTCGTTCTTGTCTAAGTCTTTCTTAGTGTCTTTGTCTTTCCTAACAATGTCAGTTTTGAAGATGTCAGGCTAGGATTTTATAGGATGCCCTCCGATTTTACTGTTATTTTCCTTGTGATTGAACTCAGTTTGTATATTTTGTTTTGTTTTTTTAAAGATTTGTTTATTTATTTATACAAGCACTGGGTACAGTCAGAAGCGCGGGAGGGTGAGAATTCACCAGAGCCAGAGCAGGGAGCAGAACAGGCAGAAGGAACGAAGTACACTGCTGAGGGGAACAGCAGGTGCAGCAGGAGAGGTCTGCGCACCATGTGGGACCCTGGCCGGCAGCCGGGGATCGAACCAGCGCTGCAGAGGCTGCGGGCAGCTTCACAGCCCAGCGCTCAGCCGCTGTGCCACCGGGGAGGCCCTCAGTTTGTATGTTTTTGACACAAATACCTCTAAAGCAATCCTAATCCTATTCTGTACCTTACATCAGAAGGCAAAGATATCATTGGATTCATTACAGGTGCTACATAGGCACCTTCTTGACTTCTGTTTTGATAGCTCAATCTTCCATAAGTATGTTTCAGCTGATTCTTTAAGCACTCATTTTCTAAGGACACAAAATTACAGAATCCTAGAAAATGAAACCACTGGTATATATTTTTATTTGATGGCATCACACTTAAACCAGTGCCAGAGCAGTGAAGACAGATCCAGATTTTAATGTCTTATCATAATTTCAAGTGTGTTTTTGGTAATCACCTCCATATGCAACTACTTCCAGTAAAGATAACTCATATTCTCAAGTTAAATCACCTTCAACAATTTGAGCTTCTCGGTTTTACCTCTCTCTATACTGTAGGATCGTGGCCAGTAACTAAACTCACTCTAACTCCCTGAATTTCCCTTGTCTTAAAGCCCTCTTAGTGAACTGACAATTTATGGGATTAATGCATTCATTGTGATATGTGAATGGTGGAAAGTAGGAGGAGTTAGGGAGGTGAACACATTTACCTGTATGACTTAACATGCCAATTGGCTTGACCTTCTGTCTCGCCATAGAGCAATTAAGTGCACAAAAATTCTTTCCAGTGGTTACCTACTGTCAACTCTAAAAAGTTATCCTCTTAACATCTGCTAGTTTCATAATGATGTGATTTCGGGGAGCTTGGGTCCAAACTGAATATATATACACTGGATATTCAAAATGATATTTCTGTTTGCATCACTCTGTAGTTATAAGAATTATGTCAGATAAGACAGTATTTAGCTCTTTCTTCTACTATGTTTCAGTGCTCAAAGAAAGTATAGTTTATATTATCCCATTTCGTATCACATAATTTTGAAAATATAAGCATGCCTCCAAAGTAAATATTTTTATTATGAAACTACTATATTATTTTATTTTCAATAGGTTTAAGGGTTTCTGCAAATATGAACTAAATCCACAATAATTATGTCACAGATAAATGTTCAAGTTAAAAAATTAATATAATACCAAAAAGATTTTTTTTAACACAAGTTATTAGGTGGGATTAGCTTTTCAATAGAAATTCACATAATTCATACACCACTACAAGATAAAAAAAGTTTTAACCCAATCCTGAAATGTGGAACTATATTAATGCAATATAATTCTACAGAGAGTATATTGTAAATGTTGGATTTATAACTAGAGAGCCTATCTATACTTTATAGATCACCTGTTTTATGTCAAAATCTCTTTGGGGGCGTTTGCCACAGACCAAATAAAGCTAGGTATTTCCTCTAGATACTTATTCTTATTAAATCATAATTCAAATAGCTTTAAACAAATCCTAAAAGCCAAAGCTATTTCTTTATTGTTGTAAGGAAATTAAAAGCAACAGTTTAAAAAATTCCCCCAACAAAATAAATTTCCAGATGAGCTAGCACAGTCATTTATTTCTCAATAACTTAAACTCATATCATTGCTCAGAACAAGAGAAGAGAATGATAAAGTCATAATACTTTAAAGTTCTATTGATATTTGGGAGTAAGTTTTTTTCCACTTTAAAAAGCTTTAATGTTTTCAGAGAACCATGAAATTAATAAATACATATATTTTAAAAGAAAATTTTTCCTTTAGTTTTAAAAAGGATAAATGATACCACAACAGAGTAACATTTTAAGTTTACTAACAGTAATAGTGCCATTTTTTTTCAGGTCAAATTTTAATTAGTGCTTTAAGTCGATACTAAGCAAGAAAATGTTCACCTACTTAATGTGTAGATTTTAGTTTTCTCTCTTCTTTAGTTGTTTTTGAAATATTTGAAAATAGCTAACTGATCCAGAAATAGGTCATTTCCCTATAACTTTCAACATCAAATAGATGCTTTCAATTTATCACTGAGTTTTGTTTTTTTTTTAGGATGCTGTTAAGATTTTCTTTGAATGTCTGACATGTTCTTTCATGGAAAGGTTTTTAGTAAATGTGAGTTTTGAAACACTTCAGAGTACGCATTATTCCCAAGCACACAATTCCTACTCACCACGACTTTCCCCTTGTGAGCTTTCACCGTTGCTCCAAACCACTGATTTGATTTAAATTCTATAGGTTCCTTGGTTCCATTAACTCTGATTTTTCGGTTGTCTGATAGGAGGAAATGAATTGTTAGTAATTTGTAAAACGTGGCAGTCAATTAAAATATGTACTAATGAATGCGCCCATTAAAAAGACTTGAAAACCAATTTTGACACACGGGGAAATTTCTCTCTGCTTCAGTCTAAGCTAGATCGAGTTCAAATTTTCATTTAGAAAAATGCCAATTAAGTGAAAATATGTATTTTAGCATGATATTTCACAGCTTAACTTAAAAGAAGCAAATTTTATATTTTACATTTTCAGAGCCAACTGTACTATAAATTTGATGTGGATTCTGATCATCTCAAAACCATACTTTTGTCATTGATCTGTAGCAGACTGAAGACCAATCATTTGCAACTGTCTAAAGAATTCTGAATGTTTTCTAGAAGAGAAACCCAAGGAAATCTCCCTGGTCAGGGAAGAACAACTTTCTCAGCATGGGTTACAGGAAACAGCATGAAGGACTCTACGGCCTTGGTTTTAACTGAGTAACATGTGTCCACGCAGCCATAGAAAATAACACCTCAACACAGTTTTATATACACTTTGCAGATGTCAGTATGAGGGGGGCCATCTGGGTTGAAACTCAACCCAATTATAACACACTTTAGGTCTTAATAAAAAGCAGATTTTTTTTTCTTTCACTCTGGATTCCCAGTCAACATATTTCCCATGTGGTTCTAACCACATGGTTCTAACTGGAGCTTCATCAGTAATAGTCAATGAATTTTGAAAGACATTTGTACTAGGGCATCTTATTTGTATGTTTCCTTTGGTATGCATTTTATTTTTCCTCCTTGACTGTAATAGATGCATTACAAAATGACCTTATAAATCCTATTAAGTGTGGCCAAAATATATATGTAATTAACTTTAAATTGAGTTTGCATATGATTACAGACTTTTTTTAAAAAAGGATAAATTATGTATATTCAATCTTAACTTAAAATTTACATTTTGACATATTAGTAAAAAAATAATAAGTTTCCTTCTTAAAACTCTTATGCTTTTGCAAAATAAGTCAGAAGGAGAAAGACAAATACTGGATGGTTTCACTTAAATATGGAATATAGAGACTCAAAACAAATGGTCAGAAACCCAAATCAATAGCAAATCCTAAAAATCTGACTGTAGAATTGAGGCTACCAGAAGGGAAGAGGGAAGAAAGCAGGGTATGGAGGGGGCACAATGGACTGTGGTGGAGACTCTGGGGGCCTTGTTGGTGTGGTGTGGTAACATACACCTAAAACGTGTTATCTTATACCTCTGAATCATATGCAGTGTTGTAAATCAATGTTACCTCAATAATAATAAAAAACACTTTTGATGTTTCTGCACTTAAAAAGAAAAAAAAGTGCTGTAAGCCCCTATCCAAAGACACAGAGCTTGCAAAAAATTAGTGTCTTACAAATTACAGTTTAAAATTGAAAATATAAACATTTCTATTTGCACTTTGGAAGATTGTAGAACTTACAGACAAAGGATCTTAGTGCCATTAGTAGGTGATTTTGGGCAATTCATTTACTCTTTAGAAGTTTTGATTTCTTCTGTAAAATGAAGCTGATAACACTTCAGCTCATAAAGATCACCTTAGACAAATAAATGGGAAAGTGGTTTTGAAGCTAAGTTGCATACTACAGAAATCTCACAGCAGTCCCACTGAAAGTCTATAACTCTAAAAAGAATCTCTGAATTAGAAATCTGGGAATTCAACCTAAGTCCAAGAATTGGGAAGGACCTCACAGACACACACGGATTACATGTTATTATTAGTGATTTGTGGCACTCAGCAATAAAATTAGTGACACCTCACAAGATCGTCAATGTGGCTTTGATTAAGTAAAGGGAGAAAGTTCTATAGTGGCTTTGAAATTTCTAAACTGCTAAAGAGCCATAAAAGAAGATCAGAACCTCAGAAAGTCAAATATACTTAAAGGAGATCCCAAAAGTACTTGAGAAAAGCAGGCTGCAGTGAGGAAGGAAATGGATTATGGGGAAAGACAGAAGCTGGTAACCAACTTGGCTTGGCTTTGCTGGGGAAATTTATGTTAGTTTACTTTTATGATTTCCAAGGCATCTTTTCTGGTATTATAAAGTTAAAAGTGTTTAATTGATTAAAAATGTAAGCTGTGGGTCATTATCTAGTAACACATTTCTTGCAGTCCAAGAATACAAGTGAATGAACTTCACTAATTCCATACCCAATCCCAGGATTACAATAGAGAAGAATTCCACTGTCCCAGGTCTCTTTTTACTGAGTTTGATCCAGGTGTGTCATCTTTTCATTGATCTTTGAGGTAGCCAAATAACCTTTTTGATATTCTGCTGTATTACTTTTATAAGTTCTCTGGCTTGAAATCTAATATTGTGATTTCATAAAATTCCAAATGAGTTATTATTTTTCCATTGATTGTGAAAGTGATTTTTCTCAATTTCCCCCCTTCCTTTTCGAAACAAGGGTTTTTCATGCCAAATAACCCAATGCAGAAAATAGTACTATCTTCCTCACACTTGTGCTCAATATACTTTTGATGCCTGGAGAACATTTTTGATTTGATTTGATCTGATCTTGAATCAACTTTCAGGTAATATCTGTAATGATCAACACAATTTCTGCTAAATTCCTCTAAATTCTCCTGTGTATGGCAAAGGTCTAGAAACCTGAATATGCATTTCCCAAGCCCTTTAACAAGCAGGATTTTGGCCAAAGAGGCTCTTGAGAGATTTGGAAAGAAGATGGGGAGGCCACGTTTTTTGTGGTAGCTACCAGCATGCATGTAGGCACCGGTGGTGACAGATGTGGTATCCTTCCTGCATCTCTCTCATATCATCTGAACAGTTACACCTTTGGGGCTTTGGGCAGCTGAGAGCAAGTTTTGAACTTCCAGATTTCTTGATCTGCAGGCAGTGACTTTCCTGATCTTTGCACGCCTAGTATTTCCAATGGCCATGTAAACCTCTTGCTGTTGTATGAAATTCTTCCTAGCTGTAATACTCAAAGTAGATTCAGTTTTCCTGATCAAGCTGCCACTAATGCACTGATGACATGAAGCAATGCACCTAGTGTGGGATCACATGCCCTTCTGGAGCAAAAGGGAGGTACTGGTTACCCCCCAAATATGTCATTAAACCAAAAAACTCTTGAAAGGGCCAGGGGTTCTGGGAGATGGTGAGATCACTAGTTACCGAAGCAAGTCTCTCCCAGGCATGTAAGAAACAATAGGGAGGCAAAGCCATAAGTTAAGAAAAGGTTTAATAGCAACAGTGTGTGATTTAAAGTTTTCTAAATGACTGAAATCTATCAGACTATTAACAAAGTTAATAAACAAATGAAAATCTAAGTGAAAATTTTTTTCAAGAAAAGCTTCAGTATATTTAGTATATAAAAGAGCTCCAAGATCAATTTTTTTGAAGACTAAAATGCAATAGAAAAAATCCAAAGGACCTAAACAGGTTTTTTGGAAAGAAGAAATCAAATAGCTTGTAAATTCATGGAGAACTCCTGAGCCTCAAATTAATAATGACTTAACACTTGCCACCTGCTAGCTTGGCCAAAAATTACAATATTCACTCTGTTTTGAGAATAACTCAATATAGCGTTCTGGAAAAGTCATTTGGCAACATATATCAACATTTTAAATGTACATATTTTTGACTAAGAAATTCTAGGATTTTGTCCAATGAAAATAGTTGCACAAATGCTTTAAGTTATAATACGAAGATATCTACTGTACCATTTGTGATAGCAAAGCCCAGAAGCTTAACTATTCATAAATGAGGATTCAAAAAGAAATTTCTGTTATCTATAAAATAGACTACTATTCAACTGTTGAAAATTTAGAATAAATTTGTAAGTATTGATAAATAATGTCTACAAAATATTTTTTTTTTGTTTTTCTGAGGCTTTAAAAAAATACCAAAAAGTATGTTTAAGGGCTTCATATAATACTTGTCTTCCCACCAAATAGAACTGATAATTGCTACATTTTTTTACATTAGCATTCCTGTGCCCAGTTGCATTAACCCTCCACTCTTCCTCCAGAGCTAACCACCATTTGCTAGAGGAGGAAATATTAAAAAATGAAAGAATTCGCTCTCCAAAGGGAAAGGATGAGCCATTCTTAGCTGATTAGATTAAAAACAGAGCAAAACACTCTGCGCCGTTAGTATAACACACAAATCTGAAGGATAGAGCAGGTTAAAGGGGGATCATGTAGAGTGAGATATCAGCTCTAAGCTCATCTGTTACAACTCACTTTACCTCATCTACACTGGCTGGAAATAGTGTTTTCTTTCATCTCTCCCACTCCTGAGAAAGACACTCACATGCCTCGTAACTGGTCTCTCTTCCTCCAGGTTTATCATCTTCATTCTCTACCCCGAAACCAGAATTCTTTCTAAAATGTAAAGATTCTTAAACCCGTCTTCTGCCACTCTTAATTTGCCAGTATCATTTCATCGTTCCCAAGCATAGTGATTTTTAATTCATACTTCCTCTCTTCTCTAGATTTCATGACACTTGGAATAATCACCTGGGATCAAGTAGTTTGGTCAGAGATACAGTTGGGGAAATGAGAGCTCTCAATGTGGCTTATGTATCACCTTCTGACTGTCAGGTGATAAGCTTGCTTCTGTTTAGAGCCCAGTAATTTGTTAGAAGAAGTAATGAAAACCTCTCAGCATGGAAATCTCAGGAAGCAAACTAAGAGACATAAATCTCTTCAATATGACCTCAAAGCAGTGCTTTCAAATACAGGATATGATTGGGTTTCAGGATGAAGATTATATAAACTTGTCTCCTAATGGCTGTTGAAAATGTATTTCTACTGCTCCTGATATATGGTTGTATTTTCCTCAGGATCTCATCCCTGATCCTAGAAGATGTGGCAAAAACGATCCCAACTGTCATCTAACACAATGGTTCATTTGTTGTTACAAAAGAAGAAAAAGAATCACTGCTCCCAGTGTTACACAAAATAGGCACTTCAGAATTAAACCTTCTGCCTCTGCAATTGCATCCTTATGGAAGATGAACACCCAAGATGGAATTGTTCTTCAGGACATCTTAAATCCCACCCCAAACAAATACATTGAGCAGAGGCAAAGTGTATTACCTTCCACAAATAAATTCACATTTATAAATGTACATGATCTCTGTGCGCTACCTGTGCACAATTATTCACTAGTCAATTCATTCTGCCACTGTTATTATTTACATGTCCCCCTGCCAAGACTCCCCTTGTCTCCCCTCACTCTTAGCTGATAACCATGCTTCTTATTTTATTGAAAAAATGCCAAGAAATGAAAAAAAGATCATTTTCTTTCTCCTATCGTCAAACCCACCGACTCACTCTCAGTTGTACTGTGACGCTACCTCCTCTGGGTTTTAAGGATGAACTTCCTTTGTGTGCCTCTGAGTTCAACCTCTCCATCCCATCTTGCCTTCACAGGGAGTTGGCCCTGCATAAACCCCTGCTTTTTCAGTCACCATTGTTGGCTGCTCAAGAATTAGACTGGAAGCATGCTATCATTTCTCCTTGATTATTACATTTCTGTGGTCCTATTTAGAACAAGATGTGAAAAAAATTTACTACCCAGATTTGCTCTCTGTCTCTGTTGGTCTTCTCCCATTCTCTCTGGACATATTGCAACTACTTTTTTAGCCATTGGTAAGTAACTTTCCATTGCCAAACCAATATTGTAGTTGAGGTCCTCATTTCACTACAATCCACGAGACTTTCTTCACTGGCTACATGACTTCTTTTTCCTACCCGGCCACTCCTCCTTAGTGTTATGATACACCTTCTTCTGTTCTCCAATATTTCCCTAAATGTCAGTGTGTTTCAGGACTTAATCTCAACTTAATCTCCTCCCACCCTGACACAGCCTCCCAGCCCCTTCTCTTTTCTCTTTGTATCACTTCTCTTCATTCATACTCACTCCCTAATTCATGGTCTTAAATATCAGCTACATACTTATGACTTCCAAAGTTAAATCTACAAACCACTTGCCTGAGCTCTGAGTTTATTTATCCAACTGCCTAACTGACATCACTAGCAAACATCTCAAATTTCACATGACTTGATTCAACTCTTGATTCTTTCTCCAAAGTCACTCCTTCCTCACTGCTCCTTGCCACAGTCCCATTCCTTGAGTGCCTCAGGTCAAAATGTTCCTTTTCTTGTGAATCCTTATCTGATGTATAATAAAACCCAACCGCATTTTCAAATAAACCCCAAATCCAACCACTTCTCAACCCTTACTGCTCTCATCCAACCCAAAACATACTTCTCTTTCACTGGAAAATGGAAGGAGTATCCTTGATTCTGCTTTTGCTTGCCTACAGATGATTAAACTAAAAATATAGTTGAAATTATATTACTTGTCCACTTATAATACCATTGGTTTCCCATCACTCTTAGAATAAAATCCAAAGCCCTAATCGGGCCTTTAAGGTACTATATATACCTGACTCTTTGGCCTCATTTAAATCACTCCTTCTCTACTTCTCCCAAACCCAGTGGCCTTTTTCATTCTCCAAGAACATGGTCATCTCCAGATTTCAATAGTGACTTTCCTTAGGACACCCACTCCCCCATATTGCATGCCTCTTTCCCTCAATTTAGACTCTTGCTCTGGTATCACCTCCTTGATAAAACCTTCTTTGACAAAATTAGTAGTGCCCAAGATGTTTACATCTTACAAGATCCTCAAAATTTGCGAACATGGGGCCTCCCCGGTGGCACAGCAGTTGAGCGCTGGGCTGTGAAGCTGCCCGCAGCCTCTGCAGTGCCGGTTCGATCCGCGGCTGCCAGCGAGGGCCCCACATGGGGTGCAGACCCCTCCTGCCGTGCCTGCTGCTCCCCTCAGCAGTGTACTTCATCAGTCTGTCCTGTTCCCCGCTCTTGCTCTGGCGAATTCTCTCACCCTCCCATGCTTCTGAATGTACTCAGTGCTTGTATAAATAAATAAATAAATCTTTAAAAAAAATTTGCGAACATGTTAGGTTACTTAGCAAGGGGGTGTCAAGGTTGCAAATTAAATTAAGGTTCCTAATCAACTGCCCTTAAATTAGGGAGATTATCCTGGATGATCCAGGCAGGCACAGTGTAGTAACAAGGATACTTTAAAGTGGAAGCTGGAGGCAGAACAGGAGAACAAGAGACACGGCAATATGAGGGCTCAGTCTGACATGGAAGCGGGCCACGAATCAAGGATTGTGGGCAGCCTCTATCAGCTGGAAAAAGCAAGGGAAGAAGGCTCCAAAGGGAACACAACCCTGCCAACACCTTGATTTGAGCCCAGTAAGGCCTTTTTTGACATTGGCTTCTGACTGCCAGAACTGTGAGATAATCAATTTGTGTTGTTTAAAGTCACCATGTGTGGTAACTTGTTACAACAGCAACAGGAAACTAGTACCCTACTCAGTCCAAAATAAATCCTTGTATGTACTGTATGTGCGCATGTACACACACACACACACACACACACACTGTCCCCTTGACATTACCTTTTCTTTTTCAACATATCATTGGTTATTCACTGCAAACCCCACAAGGGTAAGCCCCTGGGCTTTGTTCATGCCATTTTTCTAGTGTCTTGAACAGTGTTTTTCTGCAGAAAGTCACTATTACTCATCTAGTCACTGAAATTTAATTTTACTAAGCTTTATTTTCAGCTCCATTATTCTCTTTAGATAACAATCTTATAGGTAAAAATGAGTTAAAATTAACTAGATCCTGTCTTGAGGGTGAAAAGACATGACTTAATAACATGTTGCCAGCAGTCTGACTGCCAGACTAAAGGACTGAAAGGCATTCTGTCTTCCCAGATAATACTTGTGGTAAAGAATGGAGACTTGTGGTGGAGGTTGAGGACTGATTGTTGGCATAACAGTCTCACTCATCTTCACAACTGTTGATAGAAACACATTCAATTTCTTGCCCCAAGTCTGCTCCCTATTATAGTGTGAGGACTGAGACTCTAGCCCCCCCAAAGATCTATGTTCTTCCAGGTTTCCTAAAACTGTTAGCCTGGGTCCTTGGGATTCTTAAATTTGCAAAGACTCCCCACCAACTCCTATTAAACAAAGAGTGTGCACAAGTAATCAAATGTGATTGTTTTAAGCCAGATATTGAGGTAATTTGTTCCTATAGCAATACCTAGACAAGTTTTTTTTTTCTGTGTTAATTTGAGAGTGTATGCTAGCTTTATTTTTATTTATTTTTTAATATTTTATTTTATATAATTCTTACATCATTTTTCATCTTTGCACAATGTATGCATTTTCATTATGGTTACATTCCCCATACAATTCCATCCCCCCCCCTTATTTTGACTCTAGTCCTTCCTCTTCCTGCCCCCCCCATAGTGTGTCTCTGGTTTATAGTTGCTTGTTGATTTTGATTTTTACTTTGTATTGATTAGTCTTTTTCCTAGTCTCTTATTTAAGTTTTCTAAATTCCTGCTATGAGTGAGACCATCCGGTATTTTTCTTTTTCTTTCTGACTTATTTCGCTGAGCACGATCCCTTCTAGCTCTACCCATGTTACTGCAAACTGCATGTGTTTATCTTTTTTGATTGCTGAGTAATATTCCATTGTGTATATGTACCTAGACAAGTTTTCATCTAAGAAATGTGAGAACAAACAGCTGTGAATAAATGTCCTATCCTGTGAACCCTATGGGATTTTATAGTTCATTAATTCTCAGTGCCTTTTCTGGGAGAATATGCATTCTAGTAGAAGATGTGATGATCAATTTTATGTGTCAACTTTACTAAATCAAGGAGTGTGCAGATATCTGAGTAATCATTATTTCTCTATATGTCTGTGAGGATGTTTGCAGATGAAATTAGCATTTGAATTGATGGATTCAGTAATGTCCTCTTCCCTGCTCATCCAATCTGAATGGCATCACCCAATCTGTTGAGTGCCTGAATAGAGCAAACCATTAGTAGAAAGAAGGATTTGGCCCTTCCTTTTGGTTACTTGAGCTGGGACATTGATCTTTTCCTGCTCTTGTCCTATTCCCAGGCCTTCAAACTCAGACTCAATGACAGCATAGCTTTCCTGCAATTTCCCGCAAGCAAATTGCAGATCCTGGGACTTCTTAGCCTGCATAATAACAAGAACCAATCCCTACAATAAATCTCTCTAAATATATCCTATAGGTTCTGTTTCTCTAGAGAAACTGGACTAATACAAAAGAAAAGTGAATTCAGTCATTTCAAAGCGTATTTGACAGGTAAATGTTTTCTTCATGCTTATTATTAACGAGAATTTGGGAAATGTTGCTATAATCTTCACTTTCTCAGTCCTTTCATATTCCCCTAGCAACATCTCACTCTTTCCTGCTCAACCAATATTTCTGACAAGTATATTGCCCGACTCTTAATTGTGTAAACACATATATCTTTGCTCTGCACAGTATTTACAAACTTACTTGGCAATGCCTACAACAACATACTCCAGAAGAAATATGCTGCATAGAAATTATAGCTCATCTCTGGCACACGTGTACTATTTTAAGGGAGGGGAAAATCTAATTATTGCTCATTACAGATCAAGGACTAAGCATTTATGTTGTGAAATTTTATATGGCTTCATGAGATTTCCTGGGTGTTTTGACTCTACCAAATGCCTTTGGTATTCTAAGGTTCAGGGGGTTATATACACCTGTGGTCACTCTTAACTTTTGCCAGTGGCCTCTTTTAAGAAGTGACCTCTTAAATAACTATAGTAAAAACAGACTGAATTCATTTCTTCTGGCCTGCTCTCCAGGCATGCTCAAAATAGCTCTCTTATTCTAAAAGGCCCTAGAAACTGAATGTCAACCATTAAGTCTGTAGTTCTGCTGATTTAGAAATAATCTAGAATGAAAACAGGTGATAACTACATCTCCATACTTTTGCACATCTAATTGTTATGTTCTTCAGTATCTTGAAACATACACACTTTTATGTAAATAAATATATTTCTAAACTGCTCT
This sequence comes from Talpa europaea, assembly GCF_964194135.1. Classification (NCBI taxonomy): domain Eukaryota; kingdom Metazoa; phylum Chordata; class Mammalia; order Eulipotyphla; family Talpidae; genus Talpa; species Talpa europaea. The sequence continues at coordinate 27,634,529 of NC_140082.1, read as the reverse complement.
ACCATTTACATTCAAGACTTTGGAGGGAGCAATTGAGATTGACATCAACTAATGTAGTCTAAACCATGGTCTTCTATTCCTAATCCTCACAATGTGTCATTTAAAAATGTGTGCAAGTTTTTTTTTCCCATTATTTATGCTTGATCACAGATAAATACCTGTTTGTGATTTTGAAAATAAGAGAAAAATGCCTTAGAAAATGAAAAAAATCCAGTTTTGATTGCATTTCTCATAGCCTCTCATTGCATATCCTGTATTGTATTCTTCTGCAGGTTGTAGATATAATTTAGAATTTTATATTTTTAACAACATTAAAACAAAAGTATTTTCCCATATTAACACTGATTCTTGGCAGGCTTTATTTATTTATTTATTTATTTATTTATTTTTTGGTGGGACTCTTGCCGGTGGCCGGGGATCGAACCGTGCTGCAGAGGCTGCGAGCAGCCTCACAGCCCAGCACTCAACCGCTGTGCCACCATAAGAGGCCCGGTAGGCTTTATTTTTTTGTCATTTTTCTGATACTTAATTGTGTGATTTGTAATATGATGTACATGACTATCCATATTTTAGATTTGGAAAACATTTTCTTTTAGTGTTATGCCCCCTTTCTTCTAAAAAAGGATTTGCAGCAACATTAGAATTAATTTCTAAGACATATTTTCTACTGGACTTGTAGGAAAAGTAAAGCCAAAAGTTCCAGAAAATCATTACTGGAAGGTAAGATGTTCTAAGTAGTTAAGAGAGAGGCACCAGAACGTGGGTCCAGGGTGAGTGGATACATGTGTATGAGGTTGGAAAGATAACTGTGCCACACTGTATGGTGACAAAGAGATAAACTGTGTAAAGGATGTGGGAAGGTGGGTGGCGTAGGCTGGAAGCATCTGGATAGGACAACTGAGATGAATCTGAAATGGAGGCACAACCTGGCTAGGCGGAGCTGGCCTTTTACTCATTGCACTTGGGTTGAGATTGTTGACATAATGTGGGCTATGTAGGCCCTTTCTTAAGTGTATTCCTTAGCAATGCTGATTCTTAGCAGTAATGATTCCCTCTAATCTCTACATGTCCTAGGAATAAGACAGATTAAAACAGAGGTGCTTGTAATATCTTGCACAAATCTGTGTCCAAATGTGGAATTATAGAGCTAAAGGATAAAACTGACCTGGTGATAGTTAAGTGGTGCATTTATACTAATTTTGATACTACAATAATGTGTTGGAAGTGAGGTCTCCTTAATGATTGGTAGTTTAGTGACTATCAATGAAGGTTCCCATATCTGAATTTCAGTAACGATACGAGAATTACAAAGTATGAGACTTGGTTGCAAAGATTTATTTTTACTCAACATGTTTTCATTCACAACTCTCTTGCCAAACACATTCTGAACATATTATTCAAAGAATGATAAAGAAGTTCCCACATGATCTAACTAATTGTTCACCCTTAGTTAGGGGTAATAACCTAAGTCTTCAGGGATATTATGTGACCCTGAATGTACTTCCAGTTTTTGTTATTATATTAGAACTTTCTACAATTTAGGAATTTAACGCCCACATGCAGATAGCAGTGGTCACAAAACCAAATTTAATCATCTTATCAAATATATAACTCTCCAATATTCTCCATTATGTCTTTTCTCATTTTGTTATAGGACAGGGAGAGGGGAACCTCCCCCTTTCCTGGGGACCACGCTGTTACAATTTTTTCCCCCATTGACATGCAGTAAAATTCATTTTTGGTGATGCACAGTTCAGTGGATTTTAACCAGAACACACAGGCATGTATCCACCATCATAATCAAGACACAGATGCCCCAAACCCAAAACTCTCTTGTTTTTCCCTTTAGAATCAACCCTTCTTTCCCACTGACAACCATTTATCAGGTCTTTCCTAAGACCTGACAACCATTTCTACAACAACCTGTTTTTTAAATCTCTGTCCTCTTTTTGCTAAAACGATTTAAAGGACAAATGAACATTTTCATCAATGTTTGTAGATCTAGAAAAGTTTCTTAAACCACTATCTGGCTCTATCAGAGATCCAGGAGTCAGTCAGCTGAGGTGGAATCCTGGTCCTTCCAAATTGGCTTGGGATTTACCTGGCTGAAGTCCCTAGAGATTGAGAATTTATGGATGCATTGCTTGGATGCAGATAATATTTGCTTATCTGCCTTAAGTAACATAGGACATAACCCAGAATTGAAATTATTTTTATTTTAGGATTTCACTACATAGGTTGGCAACTCTTCATTCACACAGTTCACAGATACAGGAGCCTTTATACACGGCAGGTAAAATTTGAATATGCATACCTCAACCAGTCAGCTGGAATGTCAAAGTTACTCATGTACATGACAGAGGAATAACACAGATGTGACAGAATTTCAAAGTAGGAAAATGTGTTTTCCTACTTTCAGAAAAATTTCAAGACAATTTCCTACATTTCTTCCAGACTGCTGCAACGGCTGCATGTATTGTTCCTGCCAGGAGCCTGGAAGCATGTTCCATCACACAGATGTCCAGCTTCTTAAAAGAAATTTGCAGATTAAGCAACAGGCGTCTAAGGCTCACACTACTCAACTAGTTGAAGAGCAGATCTGGTTCCCATTTCTAGCTGGAGTTTCAAGGACTTCCTTTTTCTAATTGCTTCCTCGGTTGCTCTATGTTATCAGGACCACCACCTCCTCCCTTTTCATATCAGGACTCGGTTGCATTCTGTCGCTGAAGTCTGAGCCAATCAGGAGAAGATAAGGGGTGACGGTTGCATCTGTCATGCTAGCACATCAGGCATGGTAGCCCTCAGTGTCACTGCTAGAATAGGCAAGCCATCCAGCTAAGCCACCCCAGGACTCAGTAATTCAGCACTCAGCAGAGTAAGTGTTCTTTCCTAATATATGTACATACATTTTTTTTTCTAAGTAGCAAAACTTGCTCTGATCTTGGCATTTTTAATTCTTCTTTCTAAAGATTTATTTATGCATATAAGAATTGGGGTACAGGCCAGAGGTGTGGGGGTGAGAGGATTCACCAGAGACAGAGCGAGGAACAGAACAGGCAGACTGACGAAATACACTGCTGAGGGGAGCAGCAGGCGAGGAGAGGTCTGCTGTACCATGTGGGTCACCTCCCTGGCCAGGGATCGAACTCGTGCTGCAGTGGCTGCGGATAGCTTCATAGATTGCGTCTTAACCCTCTGTGCCACCAGGGAAGCCCTGGCATTTTTAATTCTTAAAAGGAGCAGCAGGTTAATGTTGGGCTGTCCTCGCTCTCTTTCCATTGAACTTCCTGAAATCCAGATTTTTGCTCTCCCCAGATTCTGTCACATCTGTGTTATTCTTCTGTCATGTACATGAGTAACTCTGACCTATATTCTTTTCTTTGTTCCTGAACAAAAACTGATTTCTTTTTGAGGAAGTTAGAAAAGCAAGACTTATGCGACCAATATGTTTCTCAACCCTCACATGAAAAAAAGGGCACACCCAATGCTATCAAAAAACAACCCTGTACCAATCACAGTGCCAGATGCTTGGAGCTGCTGCTTATTGTGGGCTCTCTCAACACAAAATAAAACAGACCCCCCAAAAACAAAGGCTTCTGGGCTCCGGTTAAAACATGATTCTGACGAAAATCTTGCCATTCCAGAGCTTTGAAATAGCCTAACCAAATTGTCTTCCATTTTGAGATTTTATTTTTAAACACAAAAATACTAAATTAAGGCCAGGCAAGTCCTAGTAGTCTTTCTCAGATGACATCCTGTTCTCCACCGCACCTCCCACCTCTTCCTGCTCACTAGGATCCTAGTGCATGGATGCCAACTGTGCTGCCTCTCAGTTATTATTATGCTATGATAATTATCATCATTAATTAGCACATGACATTATCTTCCTCCCCAAAATGTTTCATTTTAGCATTTGAAACAACCAAATATTTGTGTAGAATCAAATAGATGCTTTTGCTAGTATTGTTGCAATTTGTCCCTTCATTATTCCAGTGATGAGGTGTCTGGTTCATTCTGTTCCACTCAGCCTGCTTTCAGCCAAAGGGCCATCATCTAGCAATTCTTACTAATTCTACACATCGGTTTGGGAAATGTAGGGGGAAAAAATGAGCCTTGGAATGAGATTTGATTTACACATTAGAGGTATGAATTGGGCAGATAGGCTGTTTGTAGTTGTCTAAGACATGGGGTCTAGGTTAGGGGCTGCTGAGACAGAAGTAAAGGAAATCAATTTTGTGATGAGCATTTTACTCTAGTGAAGTAAGGGGAAGAGCTGAAGGGAGGGGTGGAAGTGCTTTGGAACTGTTTGATTTTGTGCAGAGCAGGGAAATTATCTACTCTTTGCACTTTGCCCCTCCCCCACTTCCACATGCTTCCCTAAAATTTCCTTTCTCCACACTTGAAAGGCCCACCGATTTTAACAGCATTCATGCATTTGATGTGCTGCATCAGTCCCAGCTTCCTCTGTTTTTGCATTTATGATGAGAAGTAATAAAATTTCCAAGTTGTATGATAAGGAGAATATAAAATAAATGATGATTTAATGAAAAAAAAATCACACAAAGAGGCAGTTTTTTTAAAAAAACCAGTTGACCTCAAATAAACTGAGGTTCAAGATCACAACCACATTCAGTGACTAAATTACAGGCGGGTCTCCTTCCATGTCCAGGCTGAGAGTTTAGGAGGTTGTTGGCGAGAACATTAAATTGTTCACCCCAGGGGCTTGAACAAGTTGAAACGACGTCATTAAAACGTCAAATTTACTTAGAATGTCTTAAATTTGGATGTAATAGTAAAAGCAGGCACAGAGAAAGACAGGCAAAGTCAGGGTTATCTTTGCAGAGGAATATTTGTAATATAACATAAATTTATACCTTCCACATCACTCTATTTTACGAACATCAGTTTGTGGGCATCCAGCACTCAGCATCACTACCTTTGTTAAGCAGAAAAATTTTCTACCCGTTTATGGGGGAACCCTACAGAGAGTAAGACAGGAGACACTGACTGGGGACCCTGAGGGGGTTCCGTGAGGAGCAGCAGCCTCGGGGGGCATACCCCCTCACTCCCAATCATTCCCTCACTGTCAAAGGCTGCTTCTAGGATTTCCACAACCTTTCTCTCAAAACTGCTTTTCCCTTTCAGATCTTCTCTGGAGGCTTCTTTTAGCTGGGATTTGAGAGCTAGCATGGAATGGCGTGGGAAGGGAGGGAGTTAGGTTTCATAAGCTCTGGCTCTGATTTTGCTCCCCTTTAGGACCAGACTTCTCCCCATTCCTGGAAGGAAGGCAGGGCAAAGATGTGCAAGAGGTAGCCCTCCTTCCTTCCCAACCCTGCCTCTCTACTGCTTACCATTGTGTGGTCTTAGGTGTATTGTTCTTAACACCTTTGATGTCAGTTTCCCTAGTCATAAAATCAGTTTTATGTGACTGTTTTACGGATTAGAAAAAATGTTTAGAAGTGACTTTGCACATGGTAGGTGAGGTCTCTGGCAACTCTGACAACACCGGGAGCCACACTGGGCCACAGACCCAGTGCTCAGACAGCCACACCTGTTCCCGTGACCTGCTTCTCTTTTACAGCTTTGCATCCAGAGGCAGCCACCAGCAGTCCCATCGTCCTGGAGGAGGGCATTAGTGGGGATGAGACGCAGAGCGCTGGCCTCCACTCAGAGCAAACACCTGAGCCTCGAACCTCTCATTTCCTTCTTCTCTAATCCCGCGCCCCCTTTCTAGGACCATTCCCAGAGGAGACCAAGGTTCCTGGGCCCACAGTACCCCCTGATGGCAAACATGGGAACTTACTTTTTTCAACCATTCTTCTGTCTCTGAAACTCTCCAGGGCGTTCCCAGGTCACTGCTTTCTTTGTTCATCCCATTTCTGATCATTCCGAACAAGCTTTGTGTGGCCCTCTACCTTGCTTGCTTTTTTTTTTTTTTTTCATTTTTTGTTCAATTGTTTTAGGATTATGTACCTCCCTCTGTGCTCCCTTCCCTCAGTTTTTCTATTTATGAATCTTCAAATTACTGTGATTATGGCTGCTAAGTAGAATAGCAGGATGAGTACCTCTGTCTATCAAGAAAAAGTCCCATTCATTTAGAGGTAAATAAGAAAGAGTGTAAAACCAGTAGTATTAATCTAATACTTTTGAGATAGCCGGCTGCTGTCCTTAGAACCTACACAGAAGATGCCATCTCCCTCCTGCCCCCCCCTTTTCCTGGTAATATTGATCTTTTGTCAACAGTCTTATTTTCTTATTTGCTTAATTTTTATTTAATTACCCAAATTGAACTAGTTTGTCCCCTACTGTTTCATTGCAATATAATATAGCTACAGTAAGGGTTAAATGCATTCCTGTGGGCTATTCTGGAAGCTAAAGCATTAGTCCTCCATGGGAAAGTGAATCCAAACAGTTGCTCTAAATGAGCTTTTGGAAAATATTACCTATTATAATTAAATGTTGGGAATTTTTGGTGGAAGGGTGGTCAGTTTTTAAAAATTCATATTGATGTCTGGATTTTCTGGTTCTACTGAATCACAATTACTACTGGGATTAGTCCTCAGAAGAGTATTCAGATTTATCTGGACAGACTTTGATGCTTTCTTCATCAAGGAAAAACACACTAACTAGACCCTGCTTTGATAGGCTATAAGAATGTTCTAGACGGTTATTAAATTCATTTTCATGACTATGGATTGCTCCTTGGTAAAAATACATCAAATATGCCTCAACATATGAATGCTTATTCCCTTATCTTAAATTCAAATACCAGTGATTTATGTCTATATGTATTAATATTTAAGTTTAACATGCTTTTAAAAATACATTTGCTAAAATGTCATTAACTTTATGCTTGAATTCATAATTATTCCAGTTTAGGAAGTTTATTCTCTACTAAAGGTCAGTAATAAGAAGGCATCTAACATCTTGATTAACTTATTGTAAAAGAAATGCAAATAGGGCCTCCCTGGTGGTGCAGGGGTTAAAGACAGTGCTTTTGGGCTGCTGCCAGCCACTGGCCAGGAAGCAGCCCACATAGCACAGCAGACCTCTCCAGTCTTGCCCACTGCTCCCCTCAGCAGTGTATTCCAGTAGATCTGCCTGTTGTGCTCCCAAATCTCTCTGGTGGATCCCCTCACACCCCCCATGCCTCTGACCTGTACCCCAGTTCTTGTATGTATAAATAAACAAATCTTTTTAAAAAAGAAATGCAAATAGAAATCACAATGAGATACTAACTCTCACCCCTGTGAGAATGGCCCATATCAAAAAATGAAAACAACAAATGTTGGCTGGTGAGGATGTAGAGAGGGAACACTCGTTCACTGTTGATGGGAATGTAAATTGGTGAAAAGGATTTAGAGATTCCTTAAGAAACTAAAAATGGGAAAAAGTAACCAGCAATACCACTAGGTATTTACCCAAAGAATATGAAAACACTAATACAGAAAGATTTATGTACCCCTGTGTTCATAGCAGCACTATTCTCAATAGCCAAAACAGGGAATCAACCTAAATGCCCATTGACAGACGACTCAATAAAGAAACTGTAGAAATATACTCAATGGAATGACTATTGAGCTATCAAGAAAGATTACAAGTGCCTTTTGGGACAAAATGGATGGCTCTTTAGATGGTTATGCTAAGTAAGTCAGAAAGTTAAAGACAATCACAGGCTACTTTCACTTATTTGTGGAATATTAATAACCAGAGAAAACACATTGGCAACACTTAAAACTAACTGAGAGTCTGTGAAAGATACAGTAGTTACCAAGGGAAGGCGGGACTGGGGGGTCACGTGGTGTGTGCTGGCACTGGGGTTTTGGGGGAGAGGGAGGGAAGCATGTGCCCAATTTTGAGGTGTGAAGTTGGACTCCTCAAATTATATGGTTATGCAAACAAATGGCAAATGAATAAAATTTGATTTTAAAAAGTTCTGATTAAACAACTAATTGAGAGGTTTATTTTACAACTTAACATTAAGAGGTATATTTTTTCCAGTTTCTAGTTGTTAAAAGTAAAAGCTGATAAAATTTGCATGAAATAATTGATTTATTTAATATATTGGTAAGTTATTGTGACTGTATGATAAACATAATTTTAAAATGTGAAAAACATAATTTTAAAATGTTTTTATAAAATGCTTCCTAATTTGATCATAATTCAAGGTAATGCTTGCATGGGATTTTTTTTTCTTTGAAATGATTTCCATACACATAATGTTCTTTTTTTCTCTCCTTTAAAATTAAAAAAAAAATACAATTCAGTACAAATAACAGGAAATATCACCCATTCAATTTCATCAAATTTCTGTGAAAATGGATTTTCTATATAAATTCTGAATGCATACTATTGTAACATAATGGAGAATGTCATAAAATAGTTGCATAGTGCAAAAGGTGTTTTGAATGATTGTTCATCAAAGAACATCATCTGATTAGACATGTTCACAATTTCTTAAAAGAGATAGTTGCTTTCTGATATTATATACCTTTTGAATCCATAAAATTTTGGCGGTACAAATTAAAACTTCCAGTGTTAATGTTTTCAAAGCATTACGTTTAAATTATTTTCTGAGGCCTGAAGAGAAAACACCAGAGGAAACATAACCAGCCTGAATTGTTTAAAATGTATTTTCCCTTTAATTAAATAAGAAACATCTGTCTAGGGATTTTGGAAATGAATGTAATCCATCCACACTCTGCCTGCACTAGTTTGCATCCAATGTCCAATATTTTGAAAGAAAATTCTTTCTTTCTGTAAGGAATTAAAGAGCAACATGGAGCCATTTCGGGGTCTCTGGCAGCTCAGTCTTGCCTCCTGAGTCTGGGCACTGGAAAAGCTAAGGATTTGTCTTTCCCCAGATCTGGCCTTGGGAAGCCACCAACTTCTCTCCATTTGTATCTCTCCGAAATATCCTTTCACCCTGAAAATGCTCATCTTGGAACAATAAGGAAACAGAAGTTACCAGGATGCATCCAAATATTCAAGGTCAAATATTCCCTCTATTGGGATTTACGCAGCATTTTCCTCGCCTTCACTCAGGCTTAAAACAGACTGATTTCTCTAAGGAGCTACACAGCCCACAACACAGACCCATCAGACAGGCCAACTGACTACAAGGAAAGTGTGATGTTGACTCCGGGATGGCTGTGGCTCTTTGAAACCAAGGCCCACAGTTCACAATGACAAATATCACTTACTGGTGGTGTCAAACGGTATCTGCTTGCACTGCGCAGACCCCTCGGCGGGCCAAGGACAGTAATACACGGCTCCCCCTTCCACGATGTCTGGCTGGCTGGTATTGGCTTTGGGCGCCCCCACCAAGACACTCGCTCTGCAAAAGGGTTGGACAAAATCACTCCCTGGAAATTCTACAAGTGTGCGCACGCGATGCAGCCTCTGCAGTGTACCCAACTGAGACTATAGAGTGGGGATCCCTGCAGAAACGTCTTTATGATGGAGACCGACTGTCAAACCTGATTTCCTCTTGGAGACCTACGGGTGTCTGAAACCTGGAAGCAAATACTCCTGAGTTTTCTCTAGGTGGAGCTATGTAGACAGTGTGACATGGGCAGAGAGGGGGGTGAAAATAGTAAAGGACAGAGCCCAGCTGCTTGTAGCAGCCAGCCCTTGCGCCAGACACTTAATTGTTACAGGCTATGTCTAAACAGAGAGTGTTGTGCCCGTTGCTTTAACTGGTGTGGGTCTGTCCGGGTCCTGTCCCCCCCTTTTGTATGATGCTGGAGTCTTCGCGCTGGGCTCTCCCCAGGACTTGTTGAGTTCTGCGCAAGTTCTCCAGCTCAGAGTTCATAAGGCACATCCACATCTACCATGGAAAGGGAGAGAAGAGGTTGCTGGTGGGGAGCTGGGGCGAGATGGAACCCCAAGTGGAAGGCGGGCGGGATTCTCAGGAATCGCCTTCCTCAGGCTGCCTGGACAGGCGTGGGTCTCCCTGCAGAGAGGCAGGGACCCCACTTGCGGCGGGGTTCGCCCGCGCACGCGATTTGGGCGACTTACGTGCGAGCTGCAGGTATGTGGAAGTCCACTGCGTAGCCGAAGTAGCTGCCCTCTGGGCCGCTGTACACCGTGAGCTTGTCCACGTCCAAGTTGAAAGCCCGAGAAGCGGGGGACCACAGCATCCCCAGCGCCGCCAAGCACCAGAGGGGCCCCGCGAGCCGCTGAGCCCGGCCGCTCGGAGGACCGCGACGGACCGCGGCGGACATCGCCTACCTCCCCGGCGGGTGCTCACTGGGCAGCGCGAGCTGAGGACCCCGACAGGGGAAATTGCGGGTGAGCGCTGGCGGTCCCCAGATGCCGCGTCCCGGGTCGGTGCGCTCGGCGAGTGCGCGGTGACAGCCCTGGGCGCTCCGCCGCGCGTCTCCTGCGGTCTTCTCCCGGCTTGCACCCCCGGCCAGCTCAGGGGCTGGCCGAGGGGATCCTCTTCTGGCAGCGGGCGGGGACCTGGCGCGCTCGCGATGCCTCCTAGCGGCGGGACCGCGGGCTGCGAGCGGGAGGCTGCACCCCTCTCGCGTCCGCGCCCCCGCAGGCCGTCGGCGCCAGGCGCCTAAGGAACTCCAGGGCTTGCAGTTGCAGTCGAATCTCAAGGACGATCTGGGTTTCGCCATGCCAATTCAAGCCAGGGCTTTCAGAAGCCATGCCCAACCCTACCCCCGCCCGCGCAGGGGTCGACCAGTTTGCTCCAGTTTCTCCCAAAGGCAAGAATGTGAAAGAGTACCCCACCACCTGGCGAGATAAAGTCATTGAGCATCACCTCTGCACCCCGAAAACCCCCTCAGGTTCTATGCATTTTGAAGTGATGGAGCGTTAAAGTTCAAATCCAAAAATCCTCCCCTCTCCCAACTCCAACCCACCTGCAAAGAGCAACTCGAAATTTTATTTAAGTCTTTCTCAAAGGGACTTTGGGCACGATAAATGACCTGGTACTAAATCATCGTGAGTTTGTGTAATTGTGATGAAGACTGGCAAAATTAGGAATGTTGGCATTTATCGTTTGCTTTCAGCAGCAGTAGATGGTGAAGATTGAAATCTGCAGGAATTCAAATTTCAGTTCCAATTCATGGGTATTATCTTTTCTATGTCCTCTGTTCGTAGGAGGGAGGAGAGAATGCGTAGAAAAGGGAGCCGCAGAGAACCAAATGCCCTTTCATAATACTCGGTGGATCAGGGAAACGGGTGACTGACTGAAGCAGAGAAATTAAGCATTAAACTGGGTGGCGCTGGGGTTAAGTAGAAATGAATGGTAGAGACAGAAGAGGTAAGTCGTTTCCAAAATATCTTAATGAGATCGGCAGGAATTTGAGTAAGAGGCTTAGATCTGGGCATTTGAGACCGGGAAGTTGAGGGAAATTATTGAAGACACAAAGGCTGAGATAAAATGGTTTCTCAAGAGACTTGAATGAAAGAGTGGGCTTGGGAAGGGTGGAAAATGGGGCTTGATGGATCTTCCGAGACAGGGGATCTTAATGAGAACATTTTTTAAGATTAAAAGAGCCAGTTCTGGAGAAGAAAGTCATCCCATGCCCTCAGGGAGTCAAAAAGTTTAGTGGCAAGGATGTTTGGGAGGGAGAGGGGGCTCTTGTTGGAGAAAAGTGCAAAGCAACTATTGTCCGAATGTATTGGATGTGGGGACCTGGGCTGATGAACAGAAAGGAAGCGAATGGAAGGCACAGCAAATGCTAATGACAAGGAAACACGTCCGTGGATTGATGGCAGAAAGGAAGTGAAGAGGCCAAGGTGAATCTGAAGGTAATCACTTTAGAAGACAATGACAAGCAGCAGAAATGGGGCTAGGAGAGCAGGATGGAAGGTAAACAGTGAGCCAGTTGCTGGACTGGTTGAATCTGAGTTCTAGCCGGTGAGCCTCAGAGATGCTGGAAGCGTGAGCTGCAGTGTGGACCAGTGGTCAGGCTGGCAGTGGAGAGATGGGAGTCTACCCGCAGGGAATCTCTGAGCCTGCTGAAAAGCTGGACTATCTCATCTCTTCCGTGAGAACCTACTTGGCAGATTGCTTAAAATTTTATTTCTTTATCTCTGTTGCTGTAAAAATTCTATAAATAAATAGGCTACCAGAAAACTACCTGGGTGGTCATCACATCTGAATAATTTCCTACCTGGGCCCTCCTGTTCCAGATAAGGACTTAAGAGTTGATGGTAGAAGAGGGTTTTTTCCTCTCAGTTTCAGAGTCCATGTGTGTTGGATGTGGTGTCTGCTGCTCTGGCCAAGTTACTATTCTTAATAAGCATGATGTTCCACATGGTAAATGTCAATGAGTAATTCACATGCAACATATACACGGGCATATACAGAACTGTCAAATTCATGGAGGCTAAGGACTAAACAACTAGATCACTTCCTGACACTGGCATGCTGAAGTTTGGAAATTCATTAATTGTAGGCAAGACTTAGATTGAAATGGAACTGCCAAATAGAAATGCTAGATGTGTCCTTGGCCCATGGACCCACTCACTGGGCAGGGCTATTTATACAGTGTTTTGAGTGATTTGTGTAGGACAGACAGCACATTGCCAGGCAACACATCGCTGTTGGTGTTCCAATGCTTTATGAAATTGCCAGCATATTCCTTACCTTTTTATTCATAATAGAGTAGTAGGAGAAAACTACTTATTGCCACAAAATTGATTACTTATACTTGATCCTTTCTTCTAAAACACATTTGTTCTATGAGTTACATGAGTCTATAGAATATCACTGCCTACTTTATAGATGAAAACATTAAGGTTTGAAGAGGTACACACTTATGCCACATTTATAGAACAAGTGAGTGGAGTGATTTGAATCCCAGTACTTCAGATGTTAAAACTAGTTCCTCATGCTATTAGTCTGTAAGGAATATTTTGAAAAGTTATCATTGTAATAAGAAGTCACGTTTTTAGAAGTAATAATCTATTCTGGGGGGCTCCCTGGTGGCGCAAGGTGTTAAGCACAGCACTGTGAAGGTATCTGCAGCCTCTGCAATACAAGATCCATCCCAGTTCGATCCCAGAGGTGACCCACATGGTGCAGCAGGCCTCTCCTGTGTTGCCCGCTGCTCCCCTCAGCAGTGTATTTTCAGTCAGTATGCCTGCTCTGTTCCCCACTCTGTCTCTGGTGAATCTTCTCACCCCCCCGCATCTCTGGCCTATACCCCAGTTCTTGTATGCATAAATAAATAAATCTTTAAAAAAATTATTCTGGATTGACCCTTTGAACTTGCCCATGAGTAGTGATAGCATAAAGCAGCTGCCTGCTTTTTTCCAAGAGCTCTTGCAAATGGGTTTGGTGGTACCTTGATATTCAAAGTGTGGAGGAAAAGAAAACTCATACTAGGTTCTTTGACCTCCCTGGGAGGCCAAAAGCCTGGGAGTAAATCTTCCAAGAAGTCAAAGGATGAAAAAAAAAAAAAAAAGCTGCAATAATTGCAGGGACAGGATAGGTCTAAATAGGTATCTTGTATATTTCACTATTCTGACACTTGGGAACCATGCCAATCAGTAAGATCTGTGCTACCGTCAAGAAACACATGGACAATGACAGATCTCATGCTGAGTGAGAAGTTTGACATTTTAAAGATCTACTAGCACTGATTTATTTGTCGGAAAAGCAAGTCTGGAAATTGTTTATCACGCATGTGAGTACTTGTATATGTTTAATACTGGGAAAGGTATACATAGTTATTTCCCTAAAAAGAAAAGAAAAGAATCAAAAGGTCAAAGATGGAACAGATTTGACCAAACTTTCCAAAAATAAATAAGTAAAGAGTACCACAGGGGAAAAAAAATGATCTCTGGATTGTAGCCATGTACAAAGTATTTAAAAATAGAGATGCTGTAACATTTAACCATTAGTACATACTTTTCAACAGAAGACCAAATACATTCATAATTTCATAACCAATTTTAGTTCTGTTTTAAAATCTCTTTCTTTGTGAGATAAAGTGATTCTTGCCTTCAAATCAAGAGATTTACACACCTGCTAAGATTACACACCCACACAACCACATTTTCAATATGTTAATTAGTCCATTTACAAAATAAAGCAATGTGAAAGCAATGTGACCTCAAAAGTCCCAACAGGGCCTCCCCCGTGGCGCAGCGGTTGAGCACTGTGTTGCGAAGCTGCCCGCAGCCTCTGCAGTGCCAGTTCGATCCCCAGCTCCTCCCCGGCCACCGGAGGAGGGTCTCACATGGCGCGCAGACCTCTCCTGCTGCCCGCTGCTCCCCTCATCAGTGTGCTTCGGTCCTTCTGCCTGCTCTGCTCCCTGCTCTGGTGAATTCTCTCACCCTCCCGGGCTTCTAACTGTACCCAGTGCTTGTATAAATAAATAAATAAATCTAAAAATAAAATAAAATAAAAAATACATTAAAAAAAAAAGAAGTCCCAACAGCTTTCAAAATTAATACACCAGAAATGGAAGGTAATTTTTCAAATTCTTCTTGTATTTTAAGTAATTGAGGTGATCTTGGATTTTTCTTTTACCCAACTCTACTTAGTTTTTCTGCAATATTAGAAACAACTGATTAGGAGAGACTTGTCAGTTACGCTTACTAAAGGGAAACAACTTTTAAATTCCTTAAGTGCTAATTTAAGCTTACGTCTGCAAATTTTCTATTCTGGTCCCTGGAGGGTGAAGCTCATCATAGTAAAATAATTTTTTTTCCTTTTTGATGATTTGGTTTGTAATTCTCTTTTATGGTTTCCCTTCATGACTTTATTAGCCACTTTTAAGTTAAAAGTGCTGCAGCGGTGGCCCCCGTATTGGCAGACGTTCAAGCCCAGCTAACAGTTGGTTTAGCTGAAGGAAAATTCCCACTAGTCAAAACCAGACTCTGAGGCGATCTCTTTTTAGAATGAGCCTTTTAAGTACAGTTCTGCTTTAAACACAAAAATAAAAATAAATGAAACAATTCTTCCTCTAAAGGGAAGGTAACCAAAAAGTACAATATGATGTTCTTCCAAAACTTTGACATTAGGGGTTAAATTTTTTTGAGAGATAAAGGCCCTTGAGCAGTTGAACTTAAACCTAAAATCCTGAATGAATTACAGATTTCAATTAAGGTCAGTTCACTCCGGAATCCTAAAAATGCTACATAGATCTGACGGGTTGGTGGGATGGGCCTTTAGGTCACTGTTGACCAATGACTATAGTAAATTTCGGGGTCGGGGGGTGGGTAACAACTTTCATCTTAAATTTGGAGTCTGGCAATTGGTGAGTCCAGTTTCTCAAGAATTTATGTTTGAGTTCATTGCCAAAGAAGGCTCTGGGAATATATTTGAGGAGATTTAAATTATTGTTATTTTCAGTAAGATGTTAACATTCAGGACAGCACCACTCTGGTCTCTAGGAGAAGTGTCCAGGTATCTCCCACATACCAGGTATCTTAGTCCATTCAAGCTGCCATTCAAAATACCAGACACAGGGTGTTTTATAAAAAACATTTATTTCTCACCATTCCAGAGGCTAGAAGTCCAAAAGCAAGATGCCAGCATATTTGGGCTCCTACAAGGGCCTCTTCCAGACTGCAGGCTTCGAGGTGAGGAAGTTCTCTGGGACCCATTTACAAGGGTTCTAATCCCATTCATAAGATCTCCACTTTCAAGACTTAGTTACCTCCCTAAAAGCCCTCCTCTTAATACTATCATATTAGAGGGTTAATTTCAGCATAAACATTTTGGAGGACACAGACTTTCAGTCCATCGCACTGGGATTAAGAAGCAGAGGTTTCTGTGAACAGAGTGGCCAGCACCTCTGATGAGCCAGGACAAGGGGAACAGCCTTGGCTGTGGTTTCCTGTAGGAGCTGGCAGTTGGGGCCATCTGAAGTGACAAACACACCTTCATTGAAGACTTAGGGGAGACTGAGGGACTCAAGTGGGATACCCCAAATATCCTTCAAATGGGGGGGGGTCCTTCAGTTACAGGAGGCGGTAAAGATAAGAACATCAGTGTTAGACACTAGAGGGTGTCCAGGACTTCTGTCTAGGGTGTGTGAGCTCACTAAAGTGTGTGGGATTTTCTTATGAAAACAAGAATTCACAACAATTTAAATATCTTTTTCATTAAGAAATTTCCAACTATTGAATTGATCTCTCCCATATTTATTATCATATTTACTTCCTTGTTATAGTTTTGCAAGTCAGATAAAAAAGAGAGAGAAATAAAGAGAAAGGGAGAAAGGAAGAGATAAAAAGGAGAAATTTGCCCATAAAAGTAAGTCATTTTCCCAACTAACAGCAAAATTCAAGTCAGATCTCCATTCATCCATGAAAGGACTCAACCTCATCTGCCTACCTGATTTTGGGATTCATTGATCCATTCCTTCTTTCTTTTCCAGTCAACAAATATGACCACCAAGTATTTCTTAGGTTCTGTGTCAGCACAAGAGATGCTGTTGTGAGCTGAAGAGATAGAGTTCCTCCCTTCATGAAGCTTGTGATCTAGTGAGGAGGAGGTGACAGACATGCCAGCAAACTGACTAGAATACAATAAAACAACCAAGTGCCAGGGGCATAACTAACAGGGTGTGTTCAGGAATATGGGGGCGTCAGGAGTGAGGGAAGTTTTTATGAGTTAGTTTTCCTCAGGCAGCAATACTGTTACTTGATAAGACAAAGAATGAAATGGATTATTCATGCCCAACTTTAAAAATAAAAACCATGCTCACCCAGATCTGGCAAATGTGGATTCTATGGGTTGCCTGTGTCCACTGACTTGGAAAAGTTCAATCTTTGCAGGATTCATGTGTGCACAATGAATGAAGTGAAGACAGTAGTGCCCCCATAAAATGCGGTGTGCCTTCTATAGTATGAGTGTATTTTGTCATCTGTGTAACTTACATGAAAAGTCCTCCTAGTTATCATGATAGTATCTCGTGACAATGTCTGCCTATGTTGTCTGTGCCCATGACCGTGGCCACTTTGAGTCTCTTTGTACAGGAATGACCTCACCTTTTTCCAGGGATAGCAGTCTTGGAGAGAACAACTTAAAGGTTGGAAGTGAATTGTACTTAAAACGTGACTAATTGGCTTAAGTTCACCTCTCTGGTTTTTATTGTTTTGACTTATTAAAAAATGTGTCCTTTTCCCAAAGGCCTCTAGGCACATAAAAAAAAAGGAAATATGACAAGTTAAATTAAAACCAGAACATGAAAGTTAAAATGCTCTCATAAAGGAAAAAGACTCAGCGTAGCATTACTGGAAGGAGGAAACTAAACCAAATCAATTAAGCTTTGTTCGTCTTTCAACTTGATTGCAAGGAGGGCTTGTTCAAAGTAGATGTTAGAGTAACTTCCTATGAAATCCCTGAAAAACTCTTGCCACCACTTCTTAACATCAAATCAGGAAAACAATCCCAGGGCGAAAAGGGGTCTAAAGTTATAATTCTTTTCATAGTAATTTTGGGATTGTTGTCTAGCCCCAAGTTACCATGAACTCACTTACTTGCATCTCATTCTTGGGGGGTGTAGGATTAGTCCCAAATATAGGTAACATTTCTCTTTTGAACTATAATCCCTGCTATCAGTTCAGTCGTAGTTCTTATAAGAATGATCTGTTCTGACCAGATAGTTCTGAACACATCTGCTATCTTTCTGTCTGGAAACCAGTGTTGCTTACAAAGGTGGAGAGGCAGTATAGAGTAGAGGTTCAGATCGTGGATTCTGGAGCCTGCTTTGCCACTTACCTGTATGATACTGGGGTAGTTACCACCTGTATGCCTCAGTTTCTCCGTAAGGAGAAAGGACTAAATGAGTTAAATTAGTTAAAGGACTAAATGAGTTAAAATCCATAAACTTATGAATCTATATGAAAGGTGATATGTATTATTACTAACACTTCTAATATGTTACAGATTACTAATGAAATAACACTATTTTTTCCTTTCACCACACACATGTGCTTATTCTTTACCAGGGACCTCAGGTACTCACTATGTACCAGAACCTAGCCTGAAAATTAGCCTTTTCAGCACTGCTATCTTGCTTGAATTATCGTAATAGTCCTTTGGACTATAGCAGGTTATAGAGAAGTTTCAAAATAATTTTGAGTATTTTGGGATAATGAATCATCATTCATTAGGAATATTAATTTATGAATATTAATGAATCTATGAATATTAATCTAAATAATACAACTAAGGAAGAAATAGAAGAATACTTCATATATAATTTATTAATCCACATTTGCAAAAATTAAGGTCAAAATTAGGATGGGGCAATGCAGTGGGGGATAGACAACTAAAAGTTGTTTTTAGTACTTTTAACATGATGTGTATAATTGTGATTGTCATTTTATTTATTCTTGAGTTACAGAATTTCTTGAATCTGTGGGTTAATATCTTTCATGTTCAAAAAATATTTCAGCTACTATCTCTTCAAGTATTTTTTAGCTCCCATGTGTCTCTTATCTCCTTTTAAGACACTAATAAATATGTATATGAGCTCACAGTATAACTTATTTCATTTTTTATTGGTTTTGCATTTTTTATTGGTTTAGCTCTACATGTTTTATTTATTCTTTTTTAAATAATAAATTTTATTTTTATATTCCCCCATACAATTGCAAACGCCCCATTCTGACCCCAATCCTTCCCCTCCCGCCCCCCCACCCCCCAAAAAGTGTCTCTGGTTCATAGTTTTCTGTTGATTTTGATTTTCACTTACTTATATTCATTTTCCTGGTCCCTTATTTAAGTTCTCTAGATTCCTGCTATGAGTGAGACCATCCGGTATTTTTCTTTTTCTTTTTGGCTTATTTCGCTGAGCATGATCCCTTCCAGCGCCATCCATGTTGCTGCAAATTGCATGTGTTTATCTTTTTTGAATGCTGAGTAACATTCCATGGTATATATGTACCACATCTTCTTGATCCAGTCATCTATTTTTGGGCATTTGGGTTGTTTCCAAAGCTTAGCTATTGTAAACAGTGCTGCTATAAACATAGGGGTGCAGGTGCTCTTTGGAATTGATGTTTCTGTGTCCTTTGGGTAAATACCTAGGAGTGGAATTGCTGGATCATATGGAAACTCTATGTTTAGTAGGTCCAGAAATCTCCACACAGCTCTCCATAGTGGTTGGACCAGTTTGCACTCCCACCAACAGTGCAGAAGAGTTCCTTTTTCTCCACACCCTCGCCAACATTTGTTGTTGCTAGTTTTTTTAATATGTGCCATTCTCACTGGTGTGAGATGGTATCTCATGGTAGTTTTGATTTGCATTTCCCTGATGACAAGTGATGTTGAACATTTTTTCATATGCCTGTTGGCCATTTGCATTTCTTCTTCAGAGAAGTTTCTTTTTAGCTCTTCTGCCCATTTTTTGACTGGATTATTTTCTTTGTTGTTGCTGAGTCTCATCAGCTCTTTGCAGATTTTTGTGATCAGTCCTTTATCATTAGTGTTGGGTGCAAAAATGTTCTCCCAGTTGGTGGGGTTTCTCTTTGTTTTTGTTATTGTCTCTTTTGCTGTGCAGAAGCTCTTTAATTTGATGTAGTCCCAGCTGTTTATCTTTGTCTTCACTATCACTGCTTTGGGTGATGTGTCTGTAAAGATGTCTTTGATGTGCAAATCCCGTAGTGTTTCGCCTATATTTCCTTCTATGTATTTTATGGTTTCAGGTCTTATGTCTAGTTCTTTAATCTATTTTGAGTTGATTTTTGTGTATGGTGTGAGGTAGTGGTCAAGCTTCATTCTTTTGCATGTAGCGACCCAGTTTTCCCAGCACCATTTATTGAACAAACTTTCTTTGCTCCAATGCATAGTCTTTGCTCCTTTGTCAAAGATTAGTTGACCATAAATCTGTGGGTTTATTTCTGGATTTTCTATTCGATTCCATTGGTCTGTATGTCTGTTCTTGTTCCAATACCATGCAGTTTTGATGATTATGGCTTTGTAGTATAGTTTGAAGTCTGGGAGTGTGATGCCTCCATTTCCTTCTTTTTTTTTCAGTAGTAGCTCTACATGTTTTATGTTGATATTTTCTTCCAATTTATCTTTCAGTTCATTGAGTATCTATAATTGTGATTAATCTGCTGCTAAATCAATCAATCGAGTTTTAAATTTTGGTTAGTATACCTTTAAGTTACAGAATTGCTACAGGTTTTTTTTTTATTTTTATAGTTTTCAGTTCATTGTCAAATTTTTTCTTCATGTTTTTTACATCACTGAATGTTTTCAGAGTGATTTTTAACTTTGTGACTATTAACTCTATTATATAAATTGTGGGAAATGAGCCTGTTTATATTATCTGTTGTTTGTCTTGTGTTTTGATCTTATCATCTTGTCTTTTATATAAGAACATATAAAAATTTAAATGTTAGATCTCACGTATGAAAAATTGCACAAGAAATTTAAGACCGAGAGTAATGCTATCTTTATTCAGATCAAGTTTATACTTGTTTCTGACAGATTTCTACTACTGATGGAGGATAAGAATAGAAAAACTGGAATGGAGACCTCACAAGACTAAAACCTGACTCATATAAGGAGGTGGGGTCGAGGGGAATAACATGACCATTAACCCAGCTGTAGAGGTCGTGACCCTTAGGCACCAGTGCCTTATTACAAGGCATAAGGCCCAAGCAGGATCAGACTGCTATAGGGAGTGGAGCACAGATCTGAGGGTAAAAATAAGGAGATTGGGCCCACCCTGGAATCTCTGGTCCTGGTTTTGCCTAGTTATCCCAAATCAGCAACTAACAGACCACTCCACGGAGGAGTGACCCCTCCCAAGCAGAAGGGGACTATATCAATGCAGTCTCTGCACAGGCTGGGGCAGCACTGCCACTGCCCACCTGTGACTATGCAGGTGCCTCTTCTCACCAACTCTCTTCCCCCTGCAGGGCAGCAGCCATCCTGCCTGCCCGTGATCTGTCCCATGCCGGGACTTCTCTTCACTGAACTTCCTCAACGGAGGCCGTTCTCCTCAAGGCTGCCCGCCTGCAACCATGCCCGCCTCTCTTAGCAAAACCTGTCCCTTTCCCTTTCCCTAACAAACCTGCTCTTTAAATATGACTAACGTCCCTCTCATGGAGAAACTCCCCAGGGAATCTTGCCGCATGCCACTGAAATAGGAGCTCTGGTGAAACCTTTCCCAGAGTGAACCCAAGGACCCTGAAACTTCACAAAACCCCATCACTATCAATAATATTACTAATTCACTTTAATAAATTTTCAGTGTTTGAGATGACTTGAACCTGAGCTTCAGTCCCAAGAAGGGCAAATTTATTTCTAATTCATCCTTAAAACATACATGTTGGCATTTCAGCCCTAAATTTAAGGTATTTACTACTGGGCAATTTTTTTAAGATTTATTTATTTATATAAGAACTGGGGTACAGGCCAGATGCGCAGGAGGGTGAGAGGATTCACCAGAGACAGAGCGGGAAACAGAACAGGCAGACTGACGAAATACACTGCTGAGAGGAGCAGCGGGAGAGACAGGAGAGGTCTGCTCACCATGTGGGATTCTCGCTGGCCAGGATCAAACCTGAGCTGCAGCTTCACAGTGCACGGTCAACCGCCTGCACCACCAGGGAGGCCCCTGGGCAATTTTCTTACATGACCAGAGGTAAGGCAGGCTTGGGTGCAGGGAGGGCCAGCTCTAAGTTGAGCCCATTAATTGTTTGTATGAGGAACTCCTGTAGGTTTTCTTTTCAGAGGTATATTTAAAGCATCTCCACAATTTTATCCCTGTCTCCTTTAGTCATCAATTTCTTTCTCCTTTTGTGGAGAATCTCTGAAAATATAAGAAAACAATAATTTTTTTTAGATGTTTTGAATTAAATCCTCTATTGTCTTTTTCCTTTGAATCCTCTGGTTCTTTTCCCACAGAGAAACTCCCAGATTTTTTCATTTTATTTTAAGATTTGCTACTGAACCAGATGATCCAGCTACATCCTTTGCTCAAAAAGAAAAAAAAAAACTGCGCATGGTGTGGGATTGAACAAACACTTCTACCTCTTCCAAGCCCTGTCAGCTGCACTGTTCCAATAGCACTCGAGTAGCCCTGTGGCTCCAAAGCCCATTCCTCCCGGATTTTAGTGCTGGCCTTCAACCAAGAACTTGCTTCAGCTGTGCTGGCCTCTAACTTTCTTATTTAACCCTTTCCTCCTCTTTACTCCCATTTTGAGAGTTCTGCTCACAAGTGTTTGTCAAGCATCTGCTATATGCAAGGCACTGAGTTTACAGCAGTGGAAAAGGCAGACAAGTTCCCTGTGCTCAACCCACTGAGCCACCAGGGAGGTCCCATAGCAGCCACTTTCTAATGCAAGGGTAACAACTATGCTGCACTCATTATTGTTACAAGATTATTTGCAAGTGTGATTTCATTTAGTCCTGATGATGTTGGCACGATTGTTCTCATTTACTGAGATCCAGAGATGCTAACTGGCTGACCCATGGTCATGCAGCTAGTAATGGAGCTATAATTTACATATAATTTAAATTCAATTACTTGGACCTACCTGGTGGTACAGGGGTTGAGACGTAACCTATGAAGCAGTCTGCAGCCACTGCAGCACGAGTTCGGTTCTCCCGGCCGGCCAGGGAGAAACCCACATGGCGGGAAAGACCTCTCCTGTCTCGCCCGCTGCTCCCCTCAGCAGTGTACTTCAGTCCGTTCGTCTGCCTGTTCTGTTCCCCACTCTGTCTCTGGTGAATCCTCTCATCCCCCGCATCTCTGGCCTTTACCCCAATTCTTCTATAAAAATAAATAAATCTTAAAGAAAAATCCAATGACTCATATTCTAGAACACTTGGATTCTAACTCATGAGGATTTTGGTGTTAATGCAGGGTCCTTGGGTTCACTCTGGGAAAGGTTTCACCAGAGCTGCCCTTTCAGCAACACGCAGTGAGTTTCCCAGGCGAATTTCTCCACAAGACAGAGATTTTAGTTATATTTAAAGAGCAGGTTTATTAGTGAAAGGACAGAAGAGTAAAGGACACTTGCATAGACACAAGCGGGCAGGGAGAGCTGCCCCAGAAGGGACATGTTTGCTAAGAGACGCCAGCATGTTTGCAGGCGGGCAGCTTTGTGGAGAGTGGCCTCCACTGAGGGTGGTCCGTGAGGCAAAGTCCCAGCATGGTTCAGATCATGGGCAGCCAGAAAGCTGCTGCCCCGCAGAGGGAGAGAGTTGGTAAAAAGAGGCACCAGCATAGGCACAGGTGGGCAGTGGGAGTGCTGCCCTGGGCCAGTGCAGAGAATAGTCCTTTTCTCTTTGGGAGGGGCTCACTCCTTGTGAGCCTTCTGTTTGTTGCTGATGTTGGATAACTTGGCAAAACTAGAAAGGGACAGGAGATTTCAGGATGGTCCCAATCTCCTTATCTTTACCCTCAGGTCTGTGCTCAGGACACCCCCTATAGCAGTCTGATTCGGCTTGGGTCTTCTGCCTTGTGATAAGGCACTGGCTCTAAGGATCTTGATTTCCACAGCTGGGTTAATGGACACATTAATCCCTTCTACCCTAACCTCAGCCTCCTTGTGTGTCAGCTTTTAGTCTCAGAGGCCTCCTTTAGGGTTTCTATTCTCTTCTCCATCATAACCATTATAATATTGATAGAATTGTTCATTTGGGAAGGAAAAAAATGGTGCAGTTGGCATTCAATAGTTGCTTTTGTAGTGTCCATCGCACCTTTTTTTCCTACGGTAAACTTCCCCTCCCCCTATTTCCTCCTGCGGTTGCAGAGTATCCAGGTGGTTCAGCTGGGATGAATAGGCTTACTCCACTTACTCACCTCTGGGTAGGCTTTACTGCCATAATTCAAAGAACCTGTGCCATCTTTCTGGCCACCTGATTGGCATAGATGAGGTTAGTGCCACCAGGTATAAACCAATCAGTACCTGGCATTCTAATAGTGATCATGATTGGTTCAAGTCCACATACAGGAGGTTTAGCAGCGAGGTGCGCTTTCCTCACAAGTAGAAAAGAGAAGGTACCGAACTCTAAAACTCTAGTTTCTGATGGCGACTCTGATGGAGGAACTACTGATTGAAGCAGGGAAATGAAGCCAACCACGCCTGACGTCTGCCTTGTGTCTGGACTCTTTAATGACGTGAGTCATACATATTCTTTATTGTTTAAGTCGCTTTGAGTTGGACTTCCTTCTCCTTGCATCCCAAATCATGCCACCTGATACAAATAATTTTTTATATTATAGGCATTTAAATCTTAACGAAGTATGTTTGTCCAAAATAAATTTCACAAAAAAACTTTGAAAAAAACACCAAAAAACCTAAACTTTCCAGAGGGCTTTAAACATCCAGAGGAAATTTACAAACAAATTTAGCTCTCTGATTTGTTTGGGGAAAAAAATAAGGTAAAGTAAAATAAATTTACCCAGCTCAGTTGATGCCTTTGTTTCACACATGAAGATAATAAGTTGTAAGTTAATAGCTTAGGGCCAGATGTAACAGATGCTTAGTTAATAGGGCCATGATATGCTGGTTTCCAATTGTAGAGTTCAATTGTCTTGGATTTTGTTGCTAAAAACACTCCGGTTTTTGCCAAACAACACTGTTTTGGAGGCTTGCCATCGCAAACACAGAGAATTTGCTGTAAGTGAAGATGTGTGCTAAATTTTAATGGGATCATAAGACACCACTAGGTTATAATAATGTGAGAGGCAAGACATTAGCCTGTATGTGCTCAATTTATCAGGCATTACCCATTATTTTAAAAAACACAGCTTTATTTTCAATAACTAGTAACTAGGGATGGAGGTAATAGTGATGTGAGCAGGACTTTAAAATGCATGGGAAGTTGCTTTCTCTCCAAGGACATTTCTTGCATGTCCAATTTAATGTTCCATGGAGATCTTAACCTCTGAAGACCCAAGGCCAAAGCTAATCAAGAATCTGTTGAGGTACAGCACAGTAAGACTCAACTTTTCCCAAATTGGGAAGATACAGTCCAGGGAGAGGTTAGCTCTCTAAGCTGAGACAACCCGTTCGCTCTTCCATTTTCCTATTAGCTTTATTACCCCAGGATGGTTCTATAGAGGAAAATAGTGAAAATGGCAACTTCCCACTGTTTTTAGATAAAAATATTAGGAAAATAGAGGTCTGTCTGGCAGTAGTAAAAAACAGAAGTGGCTAGAAGTTTTTACCTTATGTTTTTATTTCTTAAATTTAATATAACTACTCTATCTGACAATTGGGATGTGGATAAGTGTAAGTCATATTTATTCTCATAAGAATAAAGTGTATCTGGATCTCAGTTCAATTCTATTAAAACTAATGAGGGTAAAACTCATGTCTAGTCCAAGCAGTGTCTGGATTCTGAACAGACTGTGCTCCAAAAGCCAGTTTTCACAGGTTGTATGGGACTTGGAACATGCTTTTTGATGGGAACAAATGTGATTGTCAAAAGGCCAAGCCACCTGGTTTGCTCATGATGGCCTCATAATAGAACCATGTGCCACAAAACCCAACCTCAATGTTAATGATGCTTCAATGGACATAAGGCTTAGATTTCTTTGCACTTGGGTTGCTTTCTTCCCTGGCTGCAATGGGATTGGGGTCCTCCTTGGTCCTTTCTCAGGGACAGAAGAATCATATGGAGACTGTTGTTGATGGCTAATAGATACCCAGGATGTAAGGGAATAGGACAGAGAAGATATGAGAGAGGGGAGGAGAGCATTCTTGAGCCAAGGGATGAGAAAGTTTGTGGGGGATCAGTACAATTTCTTCACTGGTAAGACGCTGCTATCCTGCCCACCTGTGACTATGCAGGTGCCTCTTTTTTTTCCCCCCTCCCTTTTCTAATAAACCTGTCCTATTAAAATGTGAAAAAGAAATTTGGCTTCTATTCACAGAAACATGGGTAGAACTGGAAGGGATTATGCTCAATGAAATAAGTCAAAAGAAAAAAAAATATAGGATGAAATCATTTATAGGAGGAATATAGGAAAACCAAACACAATTTTGGAAAAAAAAAGACAAAACTTGGAGGCAACTATAGATCGGAGGCTTAAAGCAGGAGAGAGGAAAGAAAAGGGATCAAAACAGGGGTGGGAAAAGCACAAGGTGATGGTTCATAGGTGATGTGATGGTGGGAGATTTATGGGGACTACACCATAAATCAAATACTGTAAAAATATGAACAACTGTGTAAAAAAGTTTAAAAATTAATAAAAGGAAAAGAAAGAAAAAGTTGGTGGCTTCTAATAGCATAAGTGTAAGTCTCTGCTTGTGAGTCATCTCCTTTCAAAGAATTCTCATGTTCAAGGACAATATTGAGGATGCAGAGTTTGCGTGAGGTCACTTTGTAGACAAAGTGACGAAGACATAGACAAAACTCAATATTCTAGTTCAGTTCAAAGCATTGGGGGGTTCCAGTGAATCTTGGCACAAGACTGGGCTTTTCTGAGATAATGACCTCTAGAACTTATTTTATTGACTACCTCCATGTTTTGGGTATTGGAATTTTCAGCACTGTGTTAATAAGAAAGATGATAAACCCAAAATTAAACAGATGTCAAACATGACCCTGACATAGACCTCATTAATACAAAGAATTTGAATAAGAATTTCATCTTCCTATTCAAGGCAAATGCAATTTGACCTTATTAACATGTAGGCCAAGTTAAAATTTTATTTTTCATTATTTGTAGTTTTTAATTTAGTTCCATTTTACTTCAGAAAGCACACATTACTTTCTCCATGAAATATATGAGTACCATGTCTTTAGTATATTTTGTCCATGTGGGCAAATCTCACTGATAATGAAATAAAGTAAATTATATAAACTTTTTTCTTGGGACAGAACCATAGCAGCTCCTCAAAGGATTGTGTCCCCCAAATCAGCTGCCCAATAAAGAATGAGAATATAGACCTTAATTGTGGGGTCCATTCACTTACAATGAATTGCACAGCTCTTGAGAAGGACTGGGGATTTTTCAGCAATCTCCAAAACAGTAACATTAGGCATACTCTTTTGAAAGTACTAATTACTTCAATTCCTGTTTTAAGATGACAAGAAATTTAAATATAATTGTGGGGGTTTTAATCTATGACATTTAATCTGATTTTCATGTTTGCTGAACCTCCCTAATCAACCCCCCTAATGAACCCATTTCTTGCTCTCCATTTTCTATGTATCATAATCTGTTCTACCTCCTAGGAAGGTAAGTTCTCACTGGTGGTCTAGTTATCCCTTCTCCTCTTTGTCTTCTTACTGCTTCCACCTACTTGATATGCTAATTTCTTCAGGTATTGTTCTTTTTGTCTATTTCCACTGCTACTCTAAATTTGACATTCCCTTATAATAATCATTTTTTTAAAAGATTTATTTATTTTTATGCAAGAATTGGGGTACAAGCCAGATGCACAGGAGGGTGAGAGGATTCACTGGAGACAGAGTAGGGAACAGAACAGGCAAACTGACGAAATACGCTGTTGAGGGGAGCAGCGGGAGAGACAGGAGCAGCTTCGTCATGTGGGATTCTCACAGGCCGGCAGGAATTGAACCCAGCTGCAGAGGCTGCAAACAGCCTCACAGTGCAGCACTCACCGCCTGCACCTCCAGGGAGGCCCTCCTTGTAATAATTGTTCAATTTACCAGTTTTCTGTTATACTTCTCCTTAAGTCCCCCCACACCTCAGTCTCCTTGCTGGCAAGAAAGCCAAGAACATAAGCCTCAGGTAACCATTACCTGAGTACATTTTATGCAAGTCCTGCAATACTCTGGATACTAGGGGATAATTTACAGATTCTGCTCTCAAGCAGTTAAAATCCAGTCAGATGAAGCAGCATGGTGGAAACTTCCAGATCTTCTGTCCTTCACCAGAAGGAAAGAGATGTGAATGAAGTTCGGGTGCTAAGCACTCTGCATATTTACCTATCGAATATGTCACCCTCTATAATAAGAGGGTAAGTAAATCAGTCATTGCCAGTCTCATGTTACAGAGGCCTAAACAGACATGCAGTGAGGAGGGCTATTTTATAAGTGAATCTGTTTCAAAAATTAATCTGAGGACATTTCTGTCTTCCTATCCAAAATTCCCCATTCCTTTATGACCAGTATGATGATGTGCCAAGACTTTGACATAGATTGCTTTGGACTTTGTTAAGCAACCAGTCAGTGAGTGAACAAGTGTTCACCGAGCATGGATTGATGTAGGCCAGATTCCAGGGAAACAGCCGAGAACATGTTTGGGTGCAAGACAAAGCCCCTGCCCTCAGGAGTCTGTAATCTTTTGGAGAGAGAGCAGAAGGGGTTGTATCACATTATTTCTTACCTCATTTCTCTAAGGCCTGCTCTAATTTCCTTCCACGTACAAGTCCCATGAACAGCTGATTTGGTTTGTTCAGGCGGAACCCACTCGGAACTCCTAACTTCAGAGCCACCCAGGGGCAACCAGGACTCTCACAGTGGCTCACTCAAGAACCAGGGTACAGGCCAGTGGCTGTGACAAGGCTCCTTGGCCACTGTGGTTTTACTGGCTACGTGTGGTTTGCTTTTCAACAGAATGGTGACCTTACTAGTCTGAGTTGAGTCAGAGTGTTCTCTTGCCAAATTCTCCTACAAGGTGGTCAGTTCCCATTTGTGTGTACGCCTGTGAAACTCATAAAGGTAGATGTGATCCATGTTATTACTAAGGATTTTTCCAGAGATAGAGTAGATATCTGGGAAAACAAATTGTAAGCAAAAGACTGGGACACAGACTTTGAAGCATCTAAAAGCAAATATCCAAGCAGATTGTGGTTTGAATTGTATAGACTTCCCTTCATAATGCAGCCTATATTTTGGTCCATAACACACCTGTCTATCACTCAGGACCCTGTGCTAACATACACTGTGAAAAAGGACTTTCTTCAAATGACACTGCTGGTCTTTCTCCATCTTTCTGACTGCCTTTGGACTTGAATGGCCACACTGGCTCTTCCCTGGGTTTTCAGCCTGCCAAGCCATTCTGAAGATTTCAATCTTGTCAGCATGCATGTAGTGAGTCTGTTCTTTAAAATCTCTATCATATTTACACACAGGCACACACACCAGACACAGAAAGGGAGGGAGAGACAGACACAGAGACAGATGGAGACACACACCCTAGATTCTGTTTCTCTCTGGAAAACTAATATTCTCAATCAGCAGATATCGGCCCACACACATACACTTGCAAAGTCCTTTGGTCCCAAAACTCTGGGGTAAAGAGTCATGGCGATTGAAAGGTGCAGAAGAGAGGATAGCAGCGAGGGGGGCTCTAAGTAGCAACCAAGGGAGTCTGAATCCATCCAAAACATGAAATGTTTTCTAACAGGGCTTTTGTGATCTCTTCCTTACCCTGACATTACACTGTGTTGCCAGCTAGTGGGTATTCCTGAGGTCTGATCGATAGATTTAGTTAGAATTTTTACCATTGGAACCCATTTTCCTCCTGATTAATTCAGCACTAAATAACCAGGAACTTCAAAATGAAATGTAACCTACTTATCAAAGAAAGAAGTGGTGGCAATAATAAATTTCTACCAGCTATTCTTTTACTCAAGCTGCCAAGAATGATATGTTCATAGGTGGAAATGTGTGTGGCTGGCAAAGGGGATGGCTGATGTTAACTGGTTTGACTGCTAGTGCGGTAACATTTTTTTCCATGTTTCTCTTCTGGGATGTCCTCCAGAAGTTAACTTTCCTAATCAACATGTTTCCTGCAGTGGCCCCACTTCTCAAAGGGCTCTGTTTCCTTGTAGAAGCTACCACATTTTTGTGTTCTCTTCTCTTTCTGTCAGAATTGAGTCTTGTTCACTGGTTACTCTTCTTGTTCTGATAGAGACCTGTTTATCAGTCAGAAGAACAGTGATTCATCCTATTGCTGCAACCTTATTTACTTTAGTGAATTAATTACGTAGGCATAAGTGATGTATCTGGGTAGATCAAGTTGCCCAGAACAAGGTTATTGCTGGCTGATTATATGTTAGAAAACGTGTAAGACATTATCAATCCATAACTGTAAACATGGCCACTGTGACTTCCACATCTCTTTCCAAGAAAGAAAATCAAAATATTCTTTGGGAATTACTTGAGCACAGACTAAAATGTGTTCTTTTCCTTTGTACTTCCTAATGTAAAATAATCTCAAATAGATTGAAGTAATCACTAATTAGCCCATAAAAGTACATGTATTTCCCACTAAATTTAGTGCCGTTGATTGTTAAAAAGGTCTTCTGACTCCACAGATTACCTAACTCCATATAGCTCCATAGTTTAACTGACCACATACTATCAGAATACAGTCCTCATTTTGTATCCCAGTTTTGTAGGTCTTTGTTCGAGAATAGTAATTAACCACCTTGACCAGGCTTCAGAATCTTTATTCTGAGTTATAAAAATGCACACGGGCCAGAGTTATACTCCTGAATATCCTCAATCAGTAGATCTAGGATGAGACCCAATGATCTTCAGCTTTAACTTTACAGAGAATTGTGTTGTCGTGCCAACCTGACTGTTCTAGAAATCCCAAGGCTGGTTTCATTGGCCCATTACCCTCGGGTATACCGTCTCTCAGCCATATGAATTGTATCAATTGACACTCAAGTGAGAATGCCAGAGTACCCCACTTGCTTAAAAAGACACGTGCTCTGTATCTTCACAACAGGATTCAGTTGTAATGACTCACCATAGCTCACTGGCCGGCACATTCCCGTTCATAACATTTTTTCCTTGCCTGCTGGTCCCCTGCCATCCCTGGCACCACTGTTACCCTAACAGCTGGTCAGCGTTAAGAAAACTGTCTCCATATACATATAAGGAGTTCAATAACTAGTGCTGGGCCCAGGGTGGAGGAGGTGAGAAGATATTTGTGAGTCTGGACTTGCTTCCTGACATCAAGTACCTTCAGCCCAAGTTACCTGCTGTAAGATCACAGAAGTTGTGATCATGGCGATCACAACTGTAAGATCACAGAAGTTGTGATCTTGCAGCAGGTAACTTGGGCTGAAGGTACATGATATCAGGAAGCAAGTAACAAGAGATGCTGTTGCCAAGGTCTTTAAATTCATGCATTCGATCAGTGCTCTTCTAGATCACCAGGACTCATGATTTCCTACCCCACCTCAAACCCCTAAGTATGTGTTAGAAGAGGCTCTGGGTGTCCAATGGCATTTGTTAGTACTGGGAAGGGTCAGGGTCAGAGAGCTAAGTAAGGAAACTATTCTCCAACCTCAGACATGTTCTTGAGACATTGGGGTCTACTCTGGTTAGACTTGGGGAGATGTCACCCTTTCCTCTTTTGTGTGAACGAGTCCAACCAG
The DNA here is from genome assembly GCF_964194135.1 of Talpa europaea. Lineage (NCBI taxonomy): Eukaryota > Metazoa > Chordata > Mammalia > Eulipotyphla > Talpidae > Talpa > Talpa europaea. Next base: position 27,603,266 of record NC_140082.1, on the reverse strand, counting down.
ATGGGAGGTGGTGTCTAAATTCATTCCACTAAAACCCAAGGGTGCAATTCTTTTTTATACTCAATGTCAAATTTATTTTTAAAGTTGTTTTCTTACATTGTTAATTTTGGGGCAGTATTTCTGCCCTCAGGTGTAGTTCCTGTCATTCTCCCACCTCTGTAGTACCTACGATCCATATTCCCTCCCAACCCCACCTTTGTGCTCTTTCCCCTCCCCTGCTGGATGCCTCAGATCTACATAGGGTCAGCTTGAAATTTTCCTGAGCCTTTGTTCAATATATATTTATACTCCACTTAGAAATGAAAACATTCAATGTCTTTTTCTTTCTGAGTTAGCATAATCCTTTTGTTACAGGGCAAACCCCAATATAAAATGGGGTTGCCTTTCTGTGGGTCCTCACCTGCACGTTTAAAGGGGACTTATTAATGCTAAACTGCAGACATACACAAGAGGTTGATAAAAGGTTTATTTGCAAGGGAAGGGGAAATGAGAAATGAGTAACTCAGGGAGAAAAAGAGGGAGATAAGTTCGTAAATGCATCCTACCCATTCTGCTGACCTGGAATCCCAATGACCTGCCAAGCTGGCAAAAACCTAGCACGCCTCATGGCCAAGCCAGCAACCCCTGGCCACATGGCCAGTTAAATACCCAAACCGAGAGCCTCGTTGCTTAACTCCACCCTCAGGTCCTTGCAACCTTCCCTTTGGTGATCATGGGATTTGTAGTTCGCAGTGTTGTGGGGGTGGAGAACACAAAGCCTGTATGGAGTTTGCTCAGGACATCCTTCACCCCTATCACTTTCAGCTCTGTGTTGCCACAAATGACATGAGTTTATCTTTTCTGATCCCTGAGTAGTATTCCATTGTGTAGGTATACCACACCTTCTTGGATCATTCATCTGTATTTGGGGGCATGTAGGCTGTTTCCATAGCTTGGCTATTGTCAATAGTCTTCCAATAAACATAGGAGTGCAGATTTCCTTTCAACTTACAGTTTTTGTATCCTTTGGATAGGTTCCTAGGAGTAGAACCGCTGGGTCATATGGTAGGTCCATTTTTAGTGTTCCTTTAATAAGAGCAATTGCAAACATTTCCTTTGACTTGAGGAATGTTCCCAGACTGAGCTTACTCCCTGGTTCAATCTTTTTACTTACCCTGGTTTCCTTGGCTTCTCGAGCTTCCTTGGCACCTTTATATTTTCTCTCCCACTTCTTTCTTTATTCCTAGCCTCTTTGGATTGAATTCCGGATTGGATTTTCAACTGTCTCTCATTTAAATTCTGTCACAGATGCCTCTTCTTGGGCTTCTAAAGTCAAGTGGCTCTTTTCACAACACCCTTCCCAGGTTGCTGGGATAGAACATCACGACTAAGACCCAGCATCCCTTCTACTTTTTTGGGAAGGTGAAGAGGCTAGGCCCAAAACATCCAGCAAGATGAGTAAGAAAAATCAATGCCAAAAAAAAAGAAAAGAAAAGTCAATACCACTTCCTGCATGTAGGGAAGAAACTGCAGATAAATACCTAGTTCCTCTGAAGTTTCTTACTCTGTTTCCCCTAGCAGTTATCAGTACCAAGCAATTAATTACTTGGTTATTATTTAATTCATGACTGCTTGCTTTTTTCTTGTTGTATTACTAACTCTTTGAGCACAAGAATGTTATATATAGAGACACATACATATACATGTATATATTCATGTATATGTATACACACACACCCCTTTGTTTTGTGTCCCCACAGTCTCTGGTATAGTCTTTTACCTGAATGGGGGGGGGCAAATAAACAATAATCTTAAACATAAGAAATATGCAGACATACATAACAAGCGCTCTTTCTATATACAAAGATAAAAATAACTAAGGTGGACTCAGAGGGATTTCTGTGATCTTACTGTGCTAGTTGAATAACCAGACCCTCTAGAAGGAGTCACTGATAATAGGGAGGATCACCCCAGCCCTTTTAGGAGGGGCACAGACATCTTACAAGTGCAATGAGAGGATTTATTGAGAATGACTGACCTCATTCTCTGATGTGGGTGCTATATGCAATCAACTACAGACTGTTACGGCCTCTCCCCAAACTAGAAGAAACATGGAGTCAGTTGTGATAACAATCTTCAGTTCTTCTTCACTCATGAACCTATGATAGCATTAACCAGATTCTTATCTGAATCTTTTTCCAGGCCCTGGGCTTTGTTTCTGCACCAGATGTGCTGTGACTTCTTTTCTTCAAAGTCCAGTAACTTAGCACAGAAAGTAACTAGTCTTTGCTGATGTCGCTATTCCCAGGACAGTCTCTAAGTGATGAATCTTTATCGATTTTTTTAGGGAAGATTTTGCTTTTCCCAATGTGTTCTACAAATGCTGGAGAGGCTCTTTTGACCTTGATGTTGCATTGCTCTGTCTTTTTATGTAGGTTAAATTGGGTTTGGGTTCTCTTTGTAGGCTTGATTCTCTTTAGGCAATGAGAATCTTTTTGACCAATTCATTTACTCTGTACAGTTGTTTTAACCAACTTTGTATGGAGTCTGAGTTGAAAGTAGACTTTCCTCTGTGCCACCACAACACTCCCTGCGGCTCAGAAACAGCCAGAGGCATTGTTGCCTTTCATTCACTGTGCACTTAACGGCCTGCTGGCAGGATGGTGATTAATAAGGATGGGAAGGAAGGTGGGAGCTGCCCTTTGTAATTGGAGATGAAAGTTGTTTGATGATGGGGAAAAGGAGTGCATAATAAAAAGCTCTATAACACACCATTGGTTTTATTTCATTTTGTGGATGGTGGGGCAGGGAGTAGCACAGTGAAAACATACTGAGGAAATGGGATTTTTATTTCTAGGTATAAGGTAAAATAGAAGGAATCAGAAATGAGGAGGTTGGTGAAGGAACTGTTGGAGGTGGGTGGGCTCAGGGCTGCATGAACTTAAGAGAAAAGAAATCCCCAGGCCTGGGTAACAGAGTAGAAGCAGGGAGGGAAGAAAGGTTAGGTGCCACAAGGTCCAAAAACATGTGGACTCTGCTGCCAACACTTGGGAAGTGGTTGATTTCGGAGGTGGGCTGTGTGAGTTAAGGAGATCCTTTCTGTCAACCATTTAAAGGAGAGGCCGAACATTTTTTCATATACCTGTTGCCCATTTGCATTTCCTCTTTGGAGAAGTGTCTTTTTTTTTTTTTTTTTTTTTAATACAAGCACTGGGTACAGTCAGAAGCACGGGAGGGTGAGAGAATTCACCAGAGCTAGAGAAGGAAGCAGAACAGGCAGACTAACAAAGTACACTGCTGAGGGGAGCAGCGGGCAGCAGGAGAGGTCTGCGCGCCATGTGGGACCCTTGCCCTGCGGCCGGGGATCGAACCAGCGCTGCAGAAGCTGCGGGCAGCTTCACAGCCCAGCGCTCAACCACTGCACCACCAGGGGAGGCCCTGGAGAAGTGTCTTTTAGGTTCTTCTGCCCATTTCTTGACTGGATTGTTTACTTTGTTTTTGTTGAGTCTTGTGAGTTCTTTGTATTCTTTGTGATGAGTCCCTAATCAGTTGAATGGAGTGCAAGATTTTTTCCCAATCAGTGGGAATGAACTTTAGGCTTTATGGTTTTGGTTAATGTCTCTTTTGCTGTACAGAAGGTTTTCAGTTTGATGTAATCCCAGTTGTTTATCTTTTCCTTCACTTTCTTTGCTTTGGTTGATGAGTCTTTAAAAATGTTACTGATGAAACTGCATGGTATTGGAACAAGAACAGACATACAGACCAATGGAATCGAATAGAAAATCCAGAAATAAACCCACAGATTTATGGTCAACTAATCTTTGACAAAGGAGCAAAGACTATGCATTGGAGCAAAGAAAGTTTGTTCAATAAATGGTGCTGGGAAAACTGGGTTGCTACATGCAAAAGAATGAAGCTTGACCACTACCTCACACCATACACAAAAATCAACTCAAAATGGATTAAAGAACTAGACATAAGACCTGAAACCATAAAATACATAGAAGGAAATATAGGTGAAACACTATGTGATTTGCATATCAAAGACATCTTTATAGACACATCACCCAAAGCAGTGATAGTGAAGGCAAAGATCAACAGCTGGGACTACATCAAATTAAAGAGCTTCTGCACAGCAAAAGAGACAATAACAAAAACAAAGAGAAACCCCACCAACTGGGAGAACATTTTTGCACCCAACACTAATGATAAAGGACTGATCACAAAAATCTGCAAAGAGCTGATGAGACTCAACAACAACAAAGAAAATAATCCAGTCAAAAAATGGGCAGAAGAGCTAAAAAGAAACTTCTCTGAAGAGGGAATGCAAATGGCCAACAGGCATATGAAAAAATGTTCAACATCACTTGTCATCAGGGAAATGCAAATCAAAACTACCATGAGATACCATCTTACACCAGTGAGAATGGCACATATTAAAAAAACTAGCAACAACAAATGTTGGCGAGGGTGTGGAGAAAAAGGAACTCTCCTGCACTGTTGGTGGGAGTGCAAACTGGTCCAACCACTATGGAGAGCTGTGTGGAGATTTTTGGACCTACTAAACATAGAGCTTCCATATGATCCAGCAATTCCACTCCTAGGTATTTACCCAAAGGACACAGAAACATCAATTCCAAAGAGCACCTGCACCCCTATGTTAATAGCAGCACTATTTACAATAGCTAAGCTTTGGAAACAGCCCAAATGCCCAAAAATAGATGACTGGATCAAGAAGATGTGGTACATATATACCATGGAATATTACTCAGCATTCAAAAAAGATAAACACATGCAATTTGCAGCAACATGGATGGCACTGGAAGGGATCATGCTCAGCAAAATAAGCCAAAAAGAAAAAGAAAAATACCGGATGTTCTCACTCATAGCAGGAATCTAGAAAACTTAAATAAGGGATCAGGAAAATGAATAACTATAAGAAAGTGAAAATCAAAATCAACAAAAAACTATGAACCAGAGACACTTTTTGGGGGGTGGGGGCCGGGAGGGGAGGGATTGGGGTCAGAATGGGGCATGTGCAGTTGTATGGGGGAATATAAAAATAAAATTTATTATTTAAAAAAAAATAAAAATAAAAATGTTACTGAGATGTATGTCTTGTGTTTTACCTTATTTTCTTCTATATATTTTATGGTTTCAGGTATTATTTCCAGATAATACTTTTATCCATTTGGAGTTGATTTTTGTGCATGGTGAGAAGTAGTGGTCTAGTTCCATTCTTTTTTTGAAGGAAAAATGAAAAATATTAGATGATTTCACTTATAGGAGGAATATAGGGCAACCAAATAAGACCTGGGGGGGATAAATAATAACAATACAAAACACAACACAACAAAACAAAAACAGGCAATTATAAACCAGAGACATTCTGCAGAGGAGGAGGAAGGAGAGGGATCAGAGGGAGGGAGGGAGGAGCACAGGGGACTGAGGTGATGGTGCACAGGTGCATTGGTGAAGGAAATTCTATGGGGACCTCACCTGAGGGGTTGGGGGAAGCAAATAATTGTTTAAAAATGAACAGTGATGTAAAAAATATGTAACTAAAAAAGAAAAAAAAAGCAAGAGAGAGGTCGGCTGCCCACATGTACTGGCTCACTTGTCTGTCTTGGCTTCCTGAGTCAGCATCAGCCCTAGAACCTCATTGGGGTAGCGCGTTCCAAGGCTGATTGTGCCCCATACCTGCCTATTTTCCTTCCAACTTTCTACCAGGGGCTCTCAGACTGCCAGGCCCTGTGTGTCTTCTAGGACTTGTGTGACTTTCTGTTGTTATAATAAGAAAATCAGCCTGCATTGTCTTGGGAGAGTATTCCCTGTAGTTCACATAACTTTTCTAAAATTTATAATAGTGGGCAGAAAACAAGTTTTCCATTCTTAAAAAAACCCACCTGGTTGTCTTCTTCAGTTTGTATGTGGAAGAGACTGGGGGCTGGGTAAGGGAAGGGGAAAGAAGGGACAATTTGGGAGATGTATTTTTGGCCATACAGGAGGAGTGTTTTCTGGGGCTGGCTGGCTTTTGTTTTTGTTTTGTTTTGTTTTTGAGAACAGTAAAGCCCAAAGCTCAATTTGTTTTTCATTAGTTGCAATTGCTAAAAGAGGCCTTTTGTTTGGGGCAAAGTTAGAGAAGAGTTTATACAGCAGTAATATAATCACAGATACTTGATTTGGGCTTCTTAATTCAGACCAACAGTGATAAGCATAGACCATCTCTAGAGGGTCTGAGGCAAGAAGTGTAAAAGGCTGACAACTGCAAGATTTAAAAGATGGGCTTTGGAACGCAGCTAGAGTTATGGGTAAATTGTGTCTCATAAGGTAGGTGAGCTGTTTAAATCAGAGGGCCTGGCTTTCTGCATGGGGTCAAATTATAGACTTCCATCTGTTTTCAGGAGGACCTGGCCAGCAGCTGTGTGTGTCTGCACATGTCTGTTAGTCTATATTTTGAGCTTAGCCCTCAGAAGCAGTTCGGGAATCAGAGGTTGCTTGTGTGCTTCCAGTATTTGAAAAAAAAATTTTTCTTGTAACAGCTCAGACCTTCTAAATGTCATGTGGAAGTATTCAAACTTCAGTAACTGGAAAGCCTGCAGTCAGCCATTAACAGCTTGCTGGTGCTATATAAGGAAATGCAAGACCATCCTACTGGTCCAGTGGTGAATCTTAGCGTGGGCTGCGAAGCTTTCCTTACTTGCACAAAGGGGCTGTCCCATGGTTTGACCTCCCTGCCACATCTGTCTGCCAGGCAACTTGTAGTTCCCTGGGTACTAAATGAGTAAGGAAAATAATCTTTTATTTTCTCATTAAAGCTGGAAAAACATTAATCTTTGGGAAACCCACCCCCTCTTCTCCCCTTCCCCCAACTCCCAGCACTTCCAAGTTATGTATTTCAGTTAGAAACACCTTCAGTTTTAAGGAAATTCAATTTTTAAAAATCCTTCATTGAGGTATAAATCACAGAATCTATCATCGCAGAACCCTAGCAACCGACAAACTTTTTAACATATAAGGCATAGTTTCTGAAATGATGACATCACAAATGTCATTGTATTAAACGGAACAAACATGGAGAATCTCCAGCTTTTACTGACAGTGCTGAAAGTATTGTTTACTAATAACTGCAGCGTTTGCTTTTTCTACGCCACTTGTATTTTCCATGCTAATTGTCAAGGCATGAAAGTGCAGAAAATTCAGAGGGATATTTCCTTCATGCTGGCAAATTGATATCATGACATGTTTTAGGGCCACAAGATTTTCCTAGTTGTAAGAACTGCTAATACTTTTTTTTTAAATAAATTTTATTTTTATATTCCCCATACAATTGCAATCCCCTTATTTTGACCCCAATCCCTCCCCACCCCCCACCCCCCCTAGAGTGTCTCTGGTTCATAGTTGTTTGTTGATTTTGATTTTCATTTTCTTATAGTTATTCATTTTCCTGGTCCCTTATTTAAGTTTTCTAGATTCCTGCTATGAGTGAGACCATCTGGTATTTTTCTTTTTCTTTCTGGCTTATTTCGCTGAGCATGATCCCTTCCAGCGCCATCCAAGTTGCTGCAAATTGCATGTGTTTATCTTTTTTGAATGCTGAGTAATATTCCATGGTGTATATGTACCACATCTTCTTGATCCAGTCATCTATTTTTGGGCATTTGGGTTGTTTCCAAAGCTTAGCTATTGTAAACAGTGCTGCTATAAACATAGGGGTGCAGGAAGAACTGGTAATACTTGACTCAGTCATTATTTTGGAAATTAGTCTACAGCTATTAATAGTTCTAGAGACTGTATTCTGCTTTTGAAAATGTTGAATTAGAGTAATTTTTTAATCATAAAACTGACAGTTTATAGAAGAAAATAATAGAACATACAACTATATAAAATAATTATATATAATTAATGTATATATTATATATAATAATTATATAAAATAAAAGGAATCTATAGCAACACTTCCTTCCCAGAATTAAGTTTTGTTAAAATTTGGGTGCAGATTTTTTCAGGTCTTTTGCTAACTATATATGTGGAAGAGAAAGCAACCATCCCAGTTTGCCCAGGACTGTGGCATTTCCTAGGTTACTGGGATTTCAGATGTATATCTGATCAGTTCTTCACAAACTGGGAGGGTTGACTTGTGCATTTATATGTTTGCAAGTACACACACACACACACAGAGTAATAAAATTGTTTTTATTAGAACAAGTCCAGCACCCACATTGTTTTTTTTTTTTTTACTTGTATTATTATTCCCATTTTTCAAGAGGAAAACTAAAGCTTGGAAAGCTGGTTTTTCATTATTATCTTCTTATATCCTGTTTATTTTCCATTTCTCTCTAAATTTTTGCCTGACCATTCAATTGCATAGCTATTTAATTCTGAGAATATAACTTGTCACCTTAACATGTGTACCTATTTCACTCACTCTCCATGAAAGCTCCAGTGCCAATCCCCTATCATACTACCTCTCCTCACCTCTATTCCCTGCTCCCATGTCCTCTGGTAGCCACTGTGTTTTTCATAGAATTCAAGAGTTATTTTTGTTGTGCTTTGCCAGTTTTTTTTTTTTTTTTTTGGTTATCTATATTCCACAAGTGCTTGAAACCAGCCAGTGACTTTCCCTTTTGGATTTATTTTATCTAGTATAGTCATCTCAAGATCTAACCTTTTCTCTTTTTTGCAAAAGGCACTACGTAATCATTTTTAATAGCTGAGTAGTATTCCATTTACTGTCTATCCCATGATTTCTTTATTCAGTTGTCTGTCAGTGGACATTGAGATTGATTCCATGTCTTGGCTATTGTGAACATTGCTGTTATGAACATAGGCATGTGTAAATCCTTTCATATTAGTGTTTTCATATTCTTGGGTTAAAAACCTAGAAAAGGGGGCCTCCTCTTGTGGCGCAGGTGGTTGAGCTCCATGCTGTGAAACTGTCTGCAGCCTCTGCAGCACCAGTTCGATCCTGGCTGGCCAGCGAGGGTCCCATACGGCACAGCAGACCTCTCCTGTCTTGCCCGCTGCTCTCCTCAGCAGTGTATTTCGTCAGTCTGCCTATTCTGCTCCCTGATCTGTCTCTGGTGAATCCTCTCACTCTCCCGCACATCTGGCCTGTACCCCAGTTCTTGTATGAATAAATAAATAAATCTTTAAAAACAAAAAACCTAGAAAAGGTACTGGTCAATCATATGGTATTTCCTTTTTTAGTTTTTTGAGGAGTCTATACCATTTTACATACAGTCTGTTTCAGTATACATTTCCATTAACAGTAAAATGAGTATTCCCTTTTCTCAACATCGTCATCAACAATTGTTTCTAGCCTTTTTGGTACAGGCCATCTCACAGGGATGAAGTAAATAGCACATTATGGTTTCGATTTGCATTTCGCATATAATACATGATGTTGAGCATTTTTTAATGTGCCTGTGGGTGATCTGTATTTCTTCTTTGAAGAAATATCTATCTAGGTATTTTCCCCCTTTTTTTTTTTTACTGGGTTATTATTCTTGAGTTGTATGAGTTTTTATATGTTTTGGATATTAATCTTTGTTGATGTGTAAATAAATATCTTCTAGTCCATAGGTTGCCTTTTTTTTCTTTTTTTTGTGGTGGTGGTTTCATTTGCTGTGAAAAAGCTTTAAGTTTGATGGAGCTAGTTTATTTTTGCTTTTATTTCCTTTGATGGAATTGAATCCCCAAATACATCTCTGAGGTTGATGTATATCATGAATATATCACCTCTGTTTTCTTCTATGTGTTTTATGGTTGTAGGTCTTATATCCAAGTCTTAATCAATATTGAATTTTGTGTGTATAGATTTAAGTAATAATTTAGTTTCATTTTTGTGTATATGACTATGACTATCCATTTGTTGAAGAGGCTTTCTTTATTGCATGGTCTTGGCCCCATTGTCATATTAACTGTCCATGTTTGTGAATGAATATGCCCTTTTCTCTCTACATCCTCACCAACATTCATTGCTTATAGTCTTTTTAATACAGACCATTCTCACAGTATTATTCTGGGCTCTCTGTTCTATTCCTACCCCCCCCCCTTTATTTTTGTATTTCTGATTTCATTGCAATACCATGCTGTTCTGATTGCTATCACTTTATAGTATATTTTGAAATCAGGGCACATGAAACCTCCATTTTTTCTTTTCTCATGATTGCTTTGGCCATTTGGGGTCTTTGGGTTCATATAAACTTTAGAGTTGTTTATTATATTGAAGAATTTGCTTGGAATTTTGATAGTTATTGTGCTGAATCTATAACTTGTTTTAGGTAATATGGTTATTTTAATAATGTTTGAGATTATCTACATTTTGGGAGTAGCTTTTCTATCTTTTGAGAGTGTTTTGTAGGTTTCAGTATATAGGTTTTTGGCATCCTTCATTATGTTACTCCCAGGTATTTCATCCTTTTTGGTATAAGTATAAATAGGATTGTTTTCACTTTCCCATAATTCATGGTTTGCATATAGATAAGCAACATGTTTTGTATAAATTTTGTGTCCTACTTTGCTATTTTCATTTTTAATTTTTAGTTATTTTTGGGTAGACTTTTGGATTTTATACGTATATTTTGATGTCATCTGCAAATACTGATGGTTTTACTTTTCCAAGCTGAACTCCTTTTATGTCTTATTATTGCCTAATTGCTCTGACTAGGACTTTCAATAATATGTTGTATAATTGTGGTCAGAATAAACATTCTTGTCTTGTTCCTGTTCCTAATTGGAGGGGACATTTTCAAGTTTTCACTATTAAGTATGCTGTTAATGTTGTGCGTTTGTCATGTATGACCTTTATTATGTTGAGCTATGTTCCTTTTACTCCATATTATTGAGAGTTTTATGGGTGTTGAATTTTGTCAAATTTTTTTTTCAGCATCTGTTGATATGATTTTTTTTATTTTTTTGTTGATGTGGTGTATGACATTGATTGACTTGCATATGTTGGGCCATCTTTGTATTCCTGGGATAAATCCCTTTGTTGCATCCCAAAGGATCTTGTAGCTTGTCTCTTTATTTTCGTTGGCATCCAGATATTTTTACTTATTTGATTCTTCATTTATCCAAGAGTTATTCAAAAGCATTTTGTTTAGTCTTCTGTGTTTGGTTTTTTTCCAAGTTTCATTTTAGTGTTTTCATAATCTTTGGGTAAATACCCAGAAGTAGAATAGCTAGATCATATGGTAGTTCTACTTGTAATTTTTTGTTTTAATTTATATATACAAGAAGTGGGGTATAGGCCAGAGTTGCAGGGGGATGAGAGGATTCACCAGAGACTGAGTGGGGAAGCAGAACAGCAGCTTGAGTGAGACAGGAGAGGTCTGCTGTGCCAGGTGGATTAGCTCTGTATCAGGGGGTCAAACTTATGCCACAGTGGCTGGTGATGGCTTGATGGCTGAGATTTTAACCCCTGTGCCACCAGGGAGGCCCCTCTACTTGTAATTTTTTGAGGAACTTCCATACTATTTTCTTACTGCAATGTACAAGGGTTCCTACTTTTTTAATTTTTTTAATTTTTTTTTTTTGCCACTGGCCATTCTAACAGTTGTTAAGTAAAATGTCATTGTGGTTTTGATTTTTTGATTTGCAGTTCCCTAATGATAAGCAAGATGAATAAACATCTGATAAAATGAAGAACAGTTTTGGTTGGTTGACATTTGGTTGATCATCTGTATGTCTCCTTTAGAGAAATGCCTATTTAGATCCCTTGCCTTTTTTTGTTTTTTAAATAAGGCTGTGTTTTTCTTGTTATTGTTGATGATTTATAAGTTGTTCATATATATTAGATATTAACTTTGTCTGATACATAATTTGTAAATATTTTCTCCCATTGAGTCAACTGCATTTTCCTTTTAGCTATAGTTTCTTTCACTGTTCAGAAGTTTTAGTTTGACCTAGTCAAATTTGCTTGTATTTTCCCTTCTATTTCCCTTACTGTTGGAGACAAACCCACACAATATCATTAAGGCAATGCCAAAGAGCTTATCAGTAATGCTTTTCTTCTATGTATTTTAATGGTTACATATCTTACTACGTAACTTAGTGGTTACAAATCTTTTATTCAATTTTAGCATATGGTATAAGATTGTAGTATAGTATAGCTTCTTTTTTTTTTTTTTCATGTGGCTGTCAACTTTTCCAGCAGTACTTATTAAAAAGACCTTCCTTTCTCTATTGTATGTTCATGGCTCCTTTTGTCATTTGTCCACATTTGTGGATTTATTTCTGGGCTCTCAATTTTATTCCATTGATTTGTGTGACTGTTTTTATTACTGCAGTTTTGTAGTCAGTTTGAAGTCAGGGAGCATGATATGATCTCTCCATTTTTATTCATTTTTCTTATGATTGCTTTGATGACTCAAGGTCTTCGTGGTTCCATGCAAATTTTAGAATGTTTTGGTTTACTAACATTTTGTTGCACCTGTTCATGAGGGATGTTAACCTATAATTTTTTTTTTATTATTGTGTCTTTGTCTTGTTTTATTACCAGGCTGTTCTAGTGGTGATGAACTCTTTTTTGCTTTTGCTTATCTGGAAAGCTCTCACCTTCATTTCTGAATGATAACTTAGCTAGAATATTCTTTAACTTTTTCTTTAAAGCACTTTAAATACATTGTGCCATTCTCTTCTAGCATGCAGAATTTCTGTGGAATAGTCTTTTTCATAGGTTTACAGGATTTTTCTTGTACATATCAATTGGTTTTCTCTTGTTGCTTTTAAAATTCTCTCATTATCTTTAATGTTTGACATTTTAATTATTTTATTTTAAAATAGGTTCATAATATTTTATTTAAGATTTCCCCCCTATTTTTTCTTTATTGTGAAAACACTGGTTTACAACATTGTATATGACCTAAGGGGATAGATTCATATCTCCTCAAATGTATGTTATCACCCCAGCCTCACCATCCAAGCACCCACAGTTGCTTTACCCTAGACCAGTGGGCCCCTCCTCCCTTTTTTCCTTCCCCTCTAATAGCCTCACTTCTACAGTCTTATTTCTAAGGTTAATTTTAGTTTAGGGCCTCCCTGGTGGCGTAAGGGATTAAGCACTGCACTATGAAGCAATCCGCAGCCTCTGCAGCACAAGTTCAATCTCCGGCCATCCAGCGAGCTACCCAAATGGTGCAGCAGACCTCTCCTGACTTGCCTGCTGCTACCCTCAGCAGTGTATTTCAGTCAATCTGCCTGTTCTGTTCCCCACTCTGTCTCTGGTGGATCCTCTCACCCCCCACACCTCTGGCCTGTACCCTAGTTCTTGTATACATAAATAAATCTAAAAAAAAATAAATGGGCCTCCCTGGTGGTGCAAGGGGTTAATACACAGTCTATGAAACTGTCTGCAGCCTCTGCAGCATGAGTTCAATCCCCATCATGCAGCAGACCTCTCCTGACTTGCCTGCTGCTCCCCTCAGCAGTGTATTTCAGTCAGTCTGCCTGTTCTGCTCCCCACTCTGTCTCTGGTGAATCCCCTCACCCCCCGCATCTCTGGCCTGTACCCCAGCTCTTGTATGCATAAATAAATAAATCTTAAAAAAATAATTTGAGTTTAGTTTTGTAACTTTTGACATTCTAGTTATACTGGCTTGTTGTAGGTCTGTTAGATTAATCTTTCTGGGAACTCTCTGGGTTCCATGGGTCTTGGTGTCTGTTTCTTTCCTTCGGTTATGGGGGTTCAGCCACTGATTCCTCAAATAAGCTTTCGGCCTCTCCTCTGTCTCTCCTCTGTCTCTCCTCTGTCTTTCCTCTGTCTCTCCTCTGTCTCTCCTCTGTCTCTCCTCTGTCTCTCCTCTGTCTCTCCTCTGTCTCTCTCTCTCTTCTCTCCCCCCTCCCCATTAGAATCTCTTCACACTTGATAATGCCCTCTAAGTTCCTTTACCTATCTTGATTCTTTTTCATTCCTCTAATGGGGTGAACTCCATTCTCCTGTTTTTGAGTTTGCTTTTTTCCCTGATGAATCTAAACTGTTCTTGAATTCCTCTACTGAAATTGTTAGCTCAATTATTGTATTTTTCAGCTCTTTGACACCTCTTATAATATCCAGGCATTGTTCTTATGGCTTTGTAGAACAGTTCCAAGACCATTAACTTGAAAGCTTAAATTAGATAAATCACCAATATCCATTTGTTAAGGTCTGTTTTTAATTTCTTTGGAACATTTTCCTCCCTTTTTTTTTTTAAACTCAGTTGTTTCTATGCATTGAATAAAATAGTCACCTCTCCAATCCTTAGGGTGTGGTCTCCTACGTGACCCTATTTTTCATTCCTGCTCTAGTTCTGGGTTGTGTCTCAAATCACCTCTGTGATCCTCTAAGCCTCCTCCTTTGTTCTTGGTAGCTTCCAGTAGTTGAGGGACACCTGTCAGTCTCCCAAAGGACAGGATGTCAGTGTTAATTCAGGCTGGTTGCAGGCGGGATCCTCAGGCAGCAGCAAATAAACTTTAGGAAGAGACTGGGACATAGGTGTGTCTATCTGCTCTCTCTGTACTGTGGGGAAAAAACTTGATTAAGAACTGTTACTTTGTCTCTGGTTTATAATTGTCTGTTTTTGCTTTGTTGTGGTTTGTACTGTTGTTATTTTTTTTTTTTTTACAGTGATGTCTTATTTGGTTCCCCTATATTCCTGTTATAAGTGAAACAATCCAATATTTTTCTTTTTCCTTCTGGCTTATTTCACTGAGCACAATCCCTTCTTGCTCCATCCATGTTGCTGAGAATGGCATGAGTTTATCTTTTTTGATTGCTGAATAATATTCCATTGGAGGAGGAGGGAGAGGATCAGAGGGAGGAAGGGAGGAGCACAAGGGACTGTGGTGATGGTGCACGGGTGCCTTGGGGAAGGAAACTCTATGGGGACTACACCTGAGGGGGTGGTAAAAAAAAAAGATAAATGTTAAAATAAAAAAAAAATTCAAAAAAAAAAAAAGAAAAGAAAAGAACTGTTATTTTGTTATAGTCTTGTGGGATGACTGGTGAACACAGTAAGTTCTACTGGCTAGTAGAACCTGTCAATCAAGGTGTGTTCCCCAGACAGCAGTTGCAAAAGCAGAGTTTCTAGACATGTGCACAAGCTCCTTTCATAGAGGTACTGGTGATCTGGAGGAGGGAGGGTAGAGGAAGAGCATGAAGTTGGTAGACCCAGCCTCTCTGGTTTTGGACAGGATTGCAGTAGTTTCCAAAATTTGTGTTAGTATAAACCTGGAGTCTTAACCTTCACGCTGTAGCTTTTAAGATAAGCAAATAGTCCTCCTTCATGGCAAGACTGGGAGTGTGTGTCTCAGTCTTCTGCCAGGATGGCACTGTGAGTCTTCAGGAATCCATTGTACGCTATAACCTTGTGGGTCTCAAGGACCCATGACCTGTTGACTTAAAGTTAGATGTTTTGGTGACATCCCTCAGGTGAAAATCTTAAAAGTTAGGCCTCTAGAATTTGGGTCCAACTCTTCTGTTTCCGAGAAGCAGCTAGGTGTTGTGAGTTCTCTCCTGATTGTATTTCACCATGCTGGGGGTGGCTTATTTTATAGTTTCTCTTTGAGTACAGATGGGCAGAAGTGTTAATTAAACCTAAGTTAGGAAACCGTAAAAATGGACCAAAGACAACAATTCAGCCATAAAAGAGCTCCTTCATCTTGACTGTGTTCTGTTATGTTCATTGGTAGCAACACTGTGTGTTTCAAAGTCATATGTTGATGTTTTGGAGTTCCCCTGGAGACCCACGATGGGATTTAACCTTGTAAAGTTCTTAATAGCAGTAACAGGCAATGTTTAGTTTCACATCTGTTTTATTGCTATACAGCACATCACAGTCTGGACTTTTAATGTTCCCTCACATTGAGAGTACTAAAGGTACTTCATTCTTTTTTCCTAGGTTCCGTGTATTTTCTGGTTAAACAAGGAGATGTAAAAGGATGATGAGGAATGGACTGCAATAACGCTGCAGAAATAGCTGCAGTTGGAGGTAAGATGTAAAATCTAGAATTCTGATCTCATTCTCAATTGGTTCAATGGCGTAGTTCAAATTTTTTATCCTATCCAATATCAATAATGATTACAAGTAAAAATGAAGATATCAGTGATAGTACTTATTGCAATGATAAACATTTTTCCTTGTTTAGTGGTGCTGCTAAATTCTATAATCTGGTTTTATATGTTTGCTCAGTAAATGTAAGTTAAGCTATTATACAATTATTTAAAGGACTGAGTAAAAAGACAAGAGATTTCTCATTTTGCCATAACTCCTTAGCGGTAATAAATTACTTACCCAAAACTTACCCAAAACATGCTTGTCCTGTTTGCCATTTTCTTTGACTATAAACTAATGATGGAAGTAGTTTGAAAAGTTTATCAGGTTTTCATAAAGATGACAATTGTTTTGCGGTTGAGTCATTGAGAACATGAGAGGGTGCAGAGCTGCAGAGGGTATAGGGTTTTTGTTTTTCCTTTCAGTTCCAGCAGTGCAGTGTGCAAGCAAAGTCTTCCAAAAATAGCCAACTGAAAAACAAAGACTTTCTATAATTTAGGCTTTGCTTGGATTTATAATTAACTCCATGCATACTAGAAAACAAATTCATAAAGATTGCACTAAGGAAATACACTTTAGAAGTCAAATATAAGTGAGGGAAAAACATACACAGATTGGTCAGTGAGTGCTGAATAATGAAATGAAGCAGAAACGTTTTGTAAATAATAAAATGGTGCAATGTACCATTTTTTCGGGCTTCCCTGGTGGCATAGGCAGTTGAGTGCCGCACTGTGAAGCTGTCTGCAGCCTCTGCAGTGCAGGTTCTATCCCGGCCACTCAGCGAGAATCCCACATGATGTGGCAGACCTCTCCTGCCTCACCCACTGCTCCCCTCAGCAGTGCATTTCATCAGTCTGCCTGTTCTGCTCCCCTCTCTGTCTCTGGTGAATCCTCTCACCCTCCCGCGCATCTGGCCTGTACTCTGGTTCTTATATAAAAATAAATCTTTAAAAAAAATACAATTTTTTTCTAAAATGCTGTAGCAAAAATATACCAAGTGACTGATACTTACTGAATGTTTGTGCCTCCCCAATACTTATTTAAACCTAATGCCTAAAGAAATGGTATTTGAAGTGGTACCTCTGGGAGGTGATTAGGTTATGAGGATGGTACCCTATGAATGGGACTAGTGCCTTGTAAGAGTCTTCTGGGAGCTATTGTTGAGGAAGGAGTCTATGTATTACCGGAAAGTGGGTCCTCATCAGACATGAAATCTGCTGGCACCTTGACCTTGGATTTCCTAGTTACCACATCTGTGAGGAATAAATTTGTGTTGTTTATAAGCCAGCAAGCCCTGATACTCTGCTATCCCAAACTAAGACAGAGGTATGAGCTTCCATCCCTCACTTTACAATTTCTTTTTCATGTCCTCCTTTAAAATTTTGGAAATTTTTGTTCATTAATTCATTCAACAATCTTTTTTCAGGGGGCTGGGGAGTGCAAGGCACTAGGTAGACAGAACATCATATGTAATTCAAAGTCCTTGCCTTCGTGAACCTTACATCCTAAAGAAGCAAGGCAAACAATAAAATAAGGAGTGAAGTTTCACAAAAGAAGGGACTTAGCAAGTGTCTGCCTGGGAGTACCCATAATAACCCCTTATGACGTCTGGATGGCTGTTATCTGGCCAAGGACCAGCAGCAGCTGCCCCACATGTGTCTCACCCACATGTCTCTTGCAAGTGTCTCTACCTGCCTCTCCTCCCAGCGGGGTCCAAGCTGAAGCTGGGAAGCAAGAGCATCAGCATGTGGGTGCTCAGCTGTGAGCCAAGCGTGGCCACTTAATCTTGCCCTGAGTTGCTGGTGTCCCTCCACCCCATTCAGGAAGTCAGGGTCATGCATGTAGGAGATGGATTCCAGGATCCTGAGATTTCTTCAGTATGGAGTCTGTAAAATCTCCATGGGTGGATTTTTCTGCTAACATACGTGCTATGGGTTTTGATAAGTGTATGATGATGTATATCCATTATAGTATCATACAGAGCAGTTTTGCAAAACAGTTTATTTAGGCATTAAGTTTAAACAAGAATTGGGGAGGCACAAACATTCAATCAATGTAGTTTTGCTGTCCTAAACATCCTATGTGTTCTGTCTATTCATCCTCCTGCCCCCAAAACTGATCTTTTTACTAACAGCATAGTCTTGCTGTTTCCAGAATGTCTTATAGTTGGAATGGTACAGTTTGTAGACTTTTCAGATTGGATTAACATGTAGCAATATGTGTTTAAGTTTCCTCCATATTGTTTCATGGCTTGGTATGTCCTATCTTTTTTTAAAAAAAATTTTTAAAAGATTTATTTTTATTTATGCATACAAGATCTGGGGTATAGGCCAGAGGTACAGGTGGAAGGGAGTGTGAGGATTCACCAGAGACAGAAAGGGGAGCTGAACAGGCAGATCTACGGAAATACACCACTGAGGGGAGCAGCAGGCGAGGCAGGAGAGGTCTGCTGCCCCATGTGGGTCACCTCCCTGGCTTGGGATCGAACTCATGCTGCAGTGGCTGTGGACAACTTCATGGTACTGAGACTTAACCCCCTGCACCACCAGGGAGGCCCAGGTTCTGTCTTTTTAGTGTGGATAATGTTCTATTGTCTGAATACATCACAGCATATTTATACACTCACCTACTGAAGGACATCTGGGCTAGTTGCTTCCAAGTTTTGCTAATCATGAGTAAAGCTGCTATAAATATTCATGTGAAGGTTTTTATGGGAACGTAACTTTTTAACTCCTTTGGATTAATACCAAGGAGTGTGATTTCTGTATCATAGGGTGTGTGTTTAGTTTTGTAAGAAACTGCCAAACCGCCTTCCAGTAGACTGTATCAGTTTTAATTTACATTAATGTGTTGTTTCACATCCGAACCTTCATTTGCTGTTGTCAATGTCATGCGTTTTGATCATTCTAACAGGTATATCATGGTATCTTGCTGTTGTAACTGATTGTATTTGTAGTGGTTATCTAGAACTCTTCTATTTAAAGTTGATTGGACTTTTCCAAGCCCTTCTTCCCCAGGATCACTAATGCCTTTGAGAGTTTCTCATATTTCTCAGAATTCCCCTCTTGGGTCTCAGGCTGCGTAAATCAACAAATAAACACTGGATATTGCTATTTCACCAATGCATCTGACACCAGGGATTCTGTGTTTATGCAGCTTCAGTCCACTTTGCTCTCTCCTTATACTGACCATTTGTCGTTGTGACTGGCCCTGTGGCTCTCCCTCATCATGTTAGTTTCTAAATAAGAATACTTCCCTTTGGCATGACGTGCTGTTCCTGCTCTGTGCTTAGTCTGTTACAGAATATGAACTTTTCAATCATCATGTTTAGCCTAACAAGTCTCAATTTTATATCTCCAGTCCCATCCTTCAACTAAATGCTAGCCATATATTTTCAGGTACCTAGAGAATAATCCCTCTGCCCCCCACCCCAACCCAATATACTTTCTTTTGCTCTCTCTCAAGTTGTGCCTGTGTGTATCTACTGCCCCCTCTCTGGGGTCTGTAGGTGCTAGTCTTGTATGATCACTGTCTGTTTCTCACATCCCACTTTGCACCTGACGGACCCAAAGTATATTCACCAGCCAGTCAACTCTTCTGCTGCTGACACCCTAATCCAGATCAGTACCTGTTACTGAGAGTCTTGAATGTCTTCCTAACTCTTCTGGAACTTTCATTTTTGCTCTTTTATGATACATCCCCCCAACCCCCCCACACACAGGTAACAGCCAAAGTGATTTATGTCTCCCCCCCAGCTTTATTGAGATATAATTGACATATAACATTGTGTAAATTTAAGGTGTACGTGTTGATTTGATACCCTTATATACTGCAAAATGAGTGATCTTTTTAATCAGATTCTAATACTTAACACTCTCCAGTGCTCCGTCACTATAAAAATAAACCCAAACTTCTTATCATGGCCTAAATACCTGTAACACCTGCCTCTGCCTATCATCTCCAAACTAACCTGTGATGATCTCTCTCATCTCTCACTTCCAAATTTCAAATGTGAAAGCTATTCCCACTTTGGGGTCTTTGTACTTTCTGCTCCTTCTGCTTGGAATTGCCAGCTCATTCCCACCATCCAGATCTCAGACTTTCTCTGACCTCCTGAGGTTGAGGTAGTGCGGTCACCAATGACCCTATCAATCCCCATTCATTCTCAATCTCATTTTCTATTTTTATTTTCTTCATAGAATTTGTCAACTATTGGAAATCATTTTGTTTGCCTGTAGGAAATAGGACTCCCTCCCAGAGGTCAGGTGTCCTTCCTGACTGGCGCCTAGAATATAGAACACTATTGGGCACAGTGGGAGCCCCCAAATATGTGAATGAATAAGTATATTTGAAATACAACGCCTCCCAACACTTCCTCATCATAGTCCTTTCACTTGATCCCAAATGATTTTCTTTCTCAAGTTCCATTTATTTCAATCCCCTATTGAGTAAAATTTTGGAGTCATCATCACTTCTTTTTGTGCCACATACCCAGTGCTACCCTCAAACCAAATCCTATTGTGCTATTGATCTGTATTCCCCCCCCCTTTTTTTAATTAAGATTTCTTTATTCACAGCTGACATCACTGATTATTTTTTTTTGACTCTCTCTGCTCTTTCCAATCTGGAGAATGATGCTAGACTGATGTTTCTAAACACTTTGTTTTCAAATTTTATGTCCAAATAGGGTACACTCCTTTTCGGAATGGAGGCAAATACAAAAATAGCCCTCTCTACAATTAGTGTTAGCTAGAATAGACCCATAGTGCAGTATTGTGTATATATTTTGCTGTTGAAACCAGTATCCTTGAATTTCATCCAGAAACCACCAGTTGAAATTTAAACTATTACACCTGTCCTTGGTAAACTGGTGCTATTTACTTTTGCAATAATAATTGCATAGGTTCATAGTAAGTCTTTAAAGAAGAAATTTAGAGAGGAAAATCTTTTTTTTTTTTTTTTTTTTTTTTTTTTGGTCTAGCATATCCAAAGGGCTCATCTCTTTGATTCTAACGGCCACTTCCAGTGGTTGGAAAGGAAATGTTCTGTGACTCAGGCAATGCTAATGCACCAGGTGTCACCAGCTTGCTCTAAGTGTCCTTTGGACTTTGCAGTTTTCTTTCTACTGAACCTTTGTTTACCAAGTGACTTGCAATTTTCTATCCTGTTTGCCCTTTTCAACAATGAGGACCTGCTGTTTGTACATGTATAATACCAAGTTTTGAAACAGGCAGATTTCCCAAAAAAACTGAAGTAATTGACATTATGTTTTTTTTTTTAAATAATTTTATTTTTATATTCCCCCATACAGCTGCACATGCCCCATTCTGACCCCAATCCCTCCCCTCCCGGCCCCTACCCCCCCCATGTCTCTGGTTCATAGTTTTTTGTTGATTTTGATTTTCACTTTCTTATAGTTATTCTTTTTCCTGGTCCCTTACTTAAGTTTTCTAGATTCCTGCTATGAGTGAGACCATCCGGTACTTTTCTTTTTCTTTTTGGCTTATTTTGCTGAGCATGATCCCTTCCAGCGCCATCCATGTTGCTGCAAATTGCATGCGTTTATCTTTTTTGAATGCTGAGTAATATTCCATGGTGTATATGTACCACATCTTCTTGATCCAGTCATCTATTTTTGGGCATTTGGGCTGTTTCCAAAGCTTAGCTATTGTAAATAGTGCTGCTATAAACATAGGGGTGCAGGTGTTCTTTGGAATTGATGTTTCTGTGTCCTTTGGGTAAATACCTAGGAGTGGAATTGTTTTAAAATTAGGTTTTTGTGAAGTTGGCTTGTGTGACGTCTCCCAAACTAGTTCACACTTAAAGTGATGAATTTGATATGCTTGGTGTTCAGTCTGCACTTGGCTCAGACACCCCTGAGATGGCAGTGAGAGGCTGTTCCATCGGCCACCCCCCAGCCACCCCCCCCCGCCGGCCACGTGTCTTACTTTGGACAGTGCAACATCAGCAAACAAAATGAGCTAAGGCCTGCTTGGCACTTACGACTTCAGGACTTGTTCTCTAGCCACAGTCCATTGTAGCATCCGGTTTCTATACTCAGAAGCCTGAGCAGTTAGGTAGAGAGGTCCATTCAGAGAAGAGCTGAGGATCCTGGATACATTCCCAGCTGAACTCCAGCCATCAGCTGGCACCCACTCTTAGCCGTGTGAACGAGGCCATCTGGAACTTCCCACTATTCTGGTGTCCCAGCCCAGACATGAGTTCTCCCTCTCAAAATACACTTGGCATGTATGCCCTCATTTCAGTCGTGTCTGTTCTTTGACGTACAAATAACATACATAATAACAAACTGTCATGTAGCATTTAATATGCACCAAGCACACAGATAACTGGTTTATTATTATGTGATTGCAGTTTGGTGGTATTCTGAGTGTCAAAAGGTTTTATTTTATTTCCCCGTCACTGGCTTAAACCATAATTTGTCAAATCTCCCTTTCCCATTTTTGACAAATTCTTGGCTAGAATAATTCATTCGACAAATGTTTATTGAATTTCCCTCAGATAGCAAACACTGGTGATAGAATAGTGAACAAAACAAGCAAAATCCCTTGCTCTTAGTAGGCCTAAAATCCAGTGGGAAGATGTAGATAATAAGTCTATCAGTTGGCTGAGAGCTTCATGGAGGTAATGACCTAAAGAGCTGTGACAAAGTTTGTTACATGGCTTTTGTAGGTCAGTTGCTGCTCTGCTACTTCATCCAGGTCAAGTAGAAATCCCTCCTGGGACATGGCAGATGTAATGGCAGAAGTAAGAGAGATGTTGAGGCTGTGCAATGGCTCTTACAGCCTCTGCTCAGGAGTAGCATACATAATTTCCTCTCACATTTTATTGGCCAAAGGAAGTTACATGAACAATTCTGATTGGCCAGTGGAGCAACTGAGTGGGAGCATTGCTATACTCCACTACAATTAATAAAATAGGTTAGATATAGATAAGAGCTAAGTAAAAAATGGGAAGGAGCAGTGCTGGTCGCCCAAAGGGGGAGTTAACGTTTAAGTAACATCATCAGGGGAGACTTATTTAGTGACATTTGAGGACAGATCTGAAGGACATAAGGGGATGAGCCTTGGACTATCTGGGTAAAGAGAGTTTCAAGAAAAGGAAAGCAAGTGCAAAGGCTCTGAGGCTGGCATGTTTATGGTGATTTGAGGAATAGCAAAGAGCCAGCTGTGGCTAGAATATAACAATATTTTTGTGGAGTAGTTGTAGGAAATATGATCAGACAGGATGAGACTAGATCATGTATGCCTGTGTTGGCCAGTGTGAAGACTCCAGCTTTGATCTTGAATGAGATGGACAACCTTTGAATTGTTTTGGACAGGAAAGTAACATGATTTAAATTGCGTTTAATAGGATTGTTCTGTCTGCTGTGTTAAAAATAAAGTATAGTGGAACAAGGTTGGAAGCCAGGATATAATTCGGCAGGTTTTTTTGAAGTGGTTTGATTTTGGAGTTATTTTGAAGACACTACAGACAGGTTCCCTTGATGGTTTAATTGTAGGACAAAGAGAAAAGGAATTAGGATGATTTTAAGGCTCCTTAACTTTCAATTCACAGTTAGTAAATCAATCTGCTCTACAGCTGGTAATCTTCTCTACTCTGTTGGTACACCTGCACCAAAATTATAAAACTCTGCAGCTAAACAAAAGCTACTATCTCCTCAAAAGTTGGCTCCATATTAGGAGAGACACAGCCTGTTCCATCTAAAGTGATCATTCCTCTTTCATTGCCAGACATTTTTTAGTTAATCTTGTCACTGACCTTCAAATTTTACCCATTGGTTTCATTTGTGTCACCCAATATCCTAATCTAGGCTCTGGTTCTAGCTAGGTGGAACTTATCATGTTACTTTATTCCATATTCATCTCTTATCCAGGGTTTATAGTCATTTACTGAGAACTCTTACCAGTAATTTAAGAGAAGAATCAGTTCGTGAAATTTCCATTACTCAAGTGGGTGAAGATTATAACAGATTACAAATTCTACATTGAACAACAAATCAGCATACCTCTCGAGTCCCATAAGCTATTACTAGAACTTCAGATATGAAGAAGATCTAGCTACTGCCTCGGAAAAAGCTCAAACTCATTTCAGTGACGATTAATGTTAGAAGTAAGGAAGGTCACTAACCTACATCTGGGAATTTGCTGCAGTCTTTGGGAGTGTGATATGGTGATTTATAGGAAATATATATTTGGTCATTCAGATGAATAAGATCTATTTCTTATATAATGATATTCATCCACAGTTTCTGAGTCATAGCTCCCCAAACCCTTGGAATTTCCTAAGGGTTCAGTCACAGGTTTCGTGACTGAAACTGTAACTTGTGGAATCTGCCACTGTCTTCTGGTAGATGGTGTCAGAAGTGAGTTCAATTCTGGTATACTCTATTGTTTGTGTGGGGAACTCCTCCCCCCACACCAGAACTTGGTAATTTGGACACCAATTTAGGGAGCCTATTAGGTGTAGTTCTAGTCCCAGGAGCTAGTCCCAGTAAATTTGTACATCATCTCCAGAAGGGTACGATTTTGGGTTGGTCAGGACATAGTCATTGGTTGGCAAGTAAGTTGATAATCACCAATTTTTTTTTTTTTTTTTAAGATTTATTTATTTCTTTATACAAGCACTGGGTACAGTCAGAAGCGCGGGAGGGTGAGGATTCACCAGAGCCAGAGCGGGGAGCAGAGCAGGCAGAAGGACCGAAGTACACTGCTGAGGGGAGCAGCGGGTGGCAGGAGAGGTCTGCGGGCCATGTGGGACCCTCCTCTGGTGGCCGGGGAGCAGCCGGGGATCGAACCGGCGCTGCAGAGGCTGCGGGCAGCTTCGCAACCCAGCACTCAACCGCTGCACCGCTGGGGAGGCCTGATAATCACTATTAATGACTATTATACTAACCACTTGTTGGATATTTACTTTGCACCAGAAAATTCATGTAGAAGGTTTATCATACTCATCATAAAAACCAATTTTACAAGGGAAGAAAGCAAGATAGAGACCGAGAAACTTATTTAAGGCTTTATGTAGCTAGAGATGGGACCCTTTCTGGGGCCTACATTCCGCCCTTAGAAATGTTAACTTTCCAGGCCTCCCTGGTGGCACAGCGGTTGAGCGCTGGGATGCGAGGCTGCCCGCAGCCTTTGCAGTGCTGGTTTGATCCCCGGCCACCAGCGAGGGTCCCACATGGCGCACAGACCTCTCCTGCCGCCCGCTGCTACCCTCAGCAGTGTACCTCGTCACTCTGCCTGTTCTGCTCTCTCTGCTCTGGCTCTGGTGAATTCTCTCACCCTCCCACGCCTCTGACTGTACCCAGTGCTTGTATAAATAAATAATCTTTAAAAAAAAAAAAAAAGAAATGTTAACTTCTCTTTTTTTGCAAGGAAATTCTTTAATTATGATTTGGGGAACTCTGATATATGGGAAAGATGGTGTTGGCTTTCTTAGAATTGTAAAAATGAGTAGATGTTATAATTATAAGACTAAGGTAGAAAATGTAAATATAAAGAAATACCATCTTTTATCCAGAGAACTGAGATTTTGACATGGTCTATTTCCCCCATTAAATTTTAACAACATTATGTGTATTTATAGACAAAATGTTTTAATTTAATGTTACAAGACAGCTGGAAATGACTTGCATTTGCTTTACTCAAATATTTGTTTAGAATTAGTCAAATGATTTAATGTGTAACATCAGTTAGTGTGAACTAGAAACGAAGTACAATTGACAGAAAATATTATTGCATAATGTTAACATTGTGATGATAGAATGAGTTATTCTTCAGTGGGTATGTTTAGTATTAACTGATTTGGAACATGGTGAGAAAATATTTGTACTGTCAGTCATACTCAGAACAAAATACCATTACGACATATTTTTTTTCATGCTTAGATAATTGTAAACTATATAGTCTAATATGATAAACACTATGCTATATAATCATGTAGCCTTTTGAAATTAAATGGATACTTACTTTTACAAATTTGGACTTTCTAAATTTGATGGCTAGGGCAACTGTGTCCAAGGTAACGTATGGTGATTCTGCAATTCCATATTACATTTTCATAAGCAAGAGGTGACAGGAAGGACCAAATAGGAACTGATCCTTTGTATGTGCCAAATTGCTTTGTTTAATCCTTGTTAGGTAATAACAGTATTCAGTAGGTGCTTGTCAATATTAGCAATATTCAGTGGGTGCTTGTGAATAAATATGAGTATCATTTTCAAAACTCAATTTCCTAGTGAAATACATGTAAAAGTATTATGTAATTTGCCCCAAAGGGACAAATGGTAATGAGAGGGACTGCAAAGTATTCAGAGATGAGACCAGGTGCCTTTGGAGCCTGTGGTACTTACCTCTGCAAAGTTGTCCTGTCTTGGAAGGTGCACAATTCAGATCTTATGAATAGCTTATTTCTGGAATTTTTCACTTAGTATTTTCAGATCAGGATTTACTGTGGGTAACTAGAAATTTATAAAGCAAAACTGTGGGTAAGGGGAACTAGTATATACAGGTATTGTTTAATATGTAATTTAGTTCAATGTTTGATTTTGTTTGGATGATCTATGAAAATGGATAGTTAAGTCTTATGGTATTGCTTTATATTTCTGCCTTTGGGTTTCTTAACAGTTACATTTTGTATTTGGGTGATCCTAAGTGAGATGCCTAAGTATTTACAAATACGTTTTCTTAGTGTACTGGCCCCTTTTATCATAAACACCTTGTCTCTCAAAACAGACTACCTTAAAATCTGCTTTAAGTATAGCTATTTGCTCTCCTGTTAGTTCCTTTTTGCATAGACTACCTTTTTCATTTTTAGTCTAACATCTGGTGGGAATCTCTTGCAGGCAATGTATTAATGTCTCATGTTTTTATGCGTTCATCTGTTCTTTCTTTTGATTGGAAAAGAGCCCATTTACATTTGACTATTGATAGTATGTACTAATTGGCCATTTTGCTAATTGATTTCTGGATGTTCTGTACTTTTTGTTTCTTCTCTTGCTTTTCCCCTTTATGATATGATTTTCTGTAAAGCTAAGCTTAGATTCCTTTACCTTTATTAATTTTAAAAAATAGATTCCTTTATTGTGTTTTGGCTTTGTGGATTATTCAGTAGTGTAGCTGCTTAATTTTTAAATGTTGGAGGATTTTCTAGACTTGCTTTTATGGTGTAACATATAGTTGATTTTGATTTCCCATCAAAATACATGAGAAGGTACCTGCAGTTTGGTACAGTGTTCCACATCTGTCAATTACATTAAGCCAAAGTCCCAGTCATGCAGACTCCCAGCTGAGCCTCCAGATTGAGAAGCAGACAAACCATCTACACTGTGCCTGTTCACAGAATTTGTGAGTTTAATGATTGTTATGCACTGGAATTTTGGGATTATGATGTAGCAATAGAATACATGATTTTGTAGGCTCAATGTTTATAAGAAAATCTATACTTTGTCATAATCTTATATAAATTTAGGACCTGAGTTACAATTCTAGCACAATACACTTTAATATTAGCTACCTCCAAATGTATATACTCAAAACTTTTGAAATATAGCAGCTGTAATTCAAGTATTACTCCTGAATAGTCACTAAAATTTATCCATAAAATCTTGTGCCATATTTTTTCTTACGTTAAAATAATCTATCTTATAATATTGACAAAATTCCAAAGGTATTTATAGAGTCAATATACAACTTTACTGTTGAAGGTAAAGTTCAATTTTGAAATACAAGAGAGGACACTAAACAACTGTTTGCTTCTAAGTATAGAGAAGTATTTTAGGTTATTCATATTTCAAATTGGTAGGCAACAAATCTATCGAGTAAAGGAAATCTCTCTAAAATAGAAATGTGTCAGTATTTTTCTTTACTGGTCCAGACAGCTGCCACCCAGGTTCTAGTGCCTCTCTGGCTGGTGGTACGAAGGCTCTCAGGTAAGTATAAGGTCTTTTATTCAAGGTGCAGTATGTCTCTAATAGATAACTTGTTTTATGCTTTGCTCTCACGGTTGGTGGGCAGAAAGATTTAAAAGTACTTATTTTGAGCCACTAATGTAAAAAATGCAAGGGTACAAATAAAGAAAAAAAGTGTTTATTTAAGCCATCCACTAGGATCATAATAAATAATGCAATATACTAATGTAATAACAGATGTCGTCATGCATTTACCACATTTATAAATATACAA
The DNA here is from genome assembly GCF_964194135.1 of Talpa europaea. Lineage (NCBI taxonomy): Eukaryota > Metazoa > Chordata > Mammalia > Eulipotyphla > Talpidae > Talpa > Talpa europaea. The sequence continues at coordinate 27,575,047 of NC_140082.1, read as the reverse complement.
GAAAGCTGGCTGTTGGGATAAATTTGGAAAAGTGTATTTGGCAATACAGTGAAAGTTAACAGTGTTAAGACTAGCAAACAGATTCTCTTTCTGATTTTTTTAAAAAATACATCTTTATTATCTGAATAAATGGTAATATTCTCTTATAGGTTCCTGCTTTTATAAACATGCTAGAGCTACTAAGTCAACTGAAAAGGATCTAGGTTAGTAATTTGCCATCAAGATTTGTAATGGAAACCAGATTTTAGAAAAAAAAAAATAACAAAAATTAACTCCTCTGCATTTCAACATGAAGGATGCTATATGGAAAGCCAGAATTATTTAAACAATAAAATGTGTCTGAATCAAATAAAACCCAAAGTTTACAAATAGTAGCTCTAATACTCAATGTACAAATGCTGTAGTATTATGATGTTTGTCATTTAATAACCAATTATCTGACTATAAAGGTAATGAACTTTGGTTAAAGTTTAATTTTGCTAGTAAATGTCATGAAGAGTTAAATAGGGTAACCTTTAACATTAGTTTTAAAAGAAATAATTTAAACATCTTCAACATTGAAAATGTGTTTTTGTTATTTACAGTTAATCAGTGATACCAGTGTAGAGCTTAATTTAGCCAATTGCCAGTCTTGCATCCCTCTTCAACATCTGCTATTACAATCTTCCTTATAAATACTTAGGGAGGTTAGTTTAGGGAAGGAGAGCGATCCGTGGTCCAGAGTAGTTCAATGTATGGCCATTTGGTTTGGAGACAGCGTTTAATAGGCGTGTCATCTGTTTGTAGCATGGGATCTTCAAAACCCATAACAACTGCGGTCCCTTCCACATACATGACCTGTTGAACCAAATAAAGTCATCTAGGTCAATCAGTAGTCTTAGCAAATTCTTATTAGGGATATAAAAATAACTGCTTACTGATTAATGTGCAAGTAAGTTTGGAAACATGATGGAAATTTTAACTGCTACCTGACCAGTTGACTGAGGTCACAATAAAGAGAAACATATGTAAACGCCAAAATACATTGCTTCTGATAAACATTCCTCAAATTTTATATAGTTCCTACTGCTTTGATAGTGAAGCAGAGCTAGGTAAATTAGAAATATTTGCTTTGTGTTAAATACTTCAAATACTTTGACTTAGGAGTCAAAAGAAACAACTTTATTGCTTAAAACAACATTGAATTATGAAAGTATTTTATATATGACAAGGTCACATAATTTGGTTTTATGTCTTTTTATAGGGAATTCTAAAGTGAATTAAAATTTTTCTGTATCTTATCTATTTTATTGCTAGTTTTGATGAAATACATTCACTACTCAAGTTCATGGTTTTCAACTCCTCAGAGGAAAATTTCCTTTTCAGAGAAACTGTACACCAAGAATACAACTTGATTTTTATAATTAACTGCTAAGACAGAACCTACTTCTTATAAGGAATCTTACTGCATTCAGGCAGGCCTGCTTGGGTAAGTACTGTGGCCTACCAGTCTTTGCTTTTATACTCCTTCCTGCTGGGCCAGCATTATCCTTTCCTCTGCTCCTCATATTTTCAGTACTGAGTAACTGTGTGCTCTACCTCTACAACTTAATGACATACGCACCTTGTCTTATAGTTCTTATACACTATTAAGATTTCGTATTTCTGGATTTCTGACCCTTTTGTTATTATGTCAGATGCTTGTGAGCATGATTTGAAGACTTACTAGATATAGGTAGCGTGGCCAAGCAGACCAAGGACAGGATTAGGAATCAGGAACTCAGTTCCAGTCCTTGCTCTGCCAATGACTTGCTGTGTGACACTGGGTGAGTCACTTAATCTCCCTGTCTCAGATGCCTCATCTGTAAAATATGGATAATATTTGACTGGCCTACCTTGTAGGGATTGTGTAGGCAAATAACTATGTAAAATTTCAAAATCTAAATGAAGCACTCATAAGCACATATTAGAAAATAGCATCCAAGATTTTTTTACTTTTAACTAAAATTATATATTTAATGAGCTTGATTTTCTGTAGCAGTTCTTATTTTAGATACTTATACCAGCATGAGTATTTGAAAGTGAAAAGGTATTATCAGTTTTTATTCCTTCTAATGTTGTCTGTTATTTGAATAAATGTAATCATAAGAAACATATGTAAATAAAGCTAATATCTAAGGAAAACGGATAGAGTACATCGGGAGGTTATCAACTTTGTGCTGTGTCAACTGCTCATAGCAAAGCATGGGCGGTAAGAGTGCAGGTTCTGACGTAGACCAACTCATTTTCAATTCCTGAGCGGTGACTTTTAAGGCCATACTTACTTTATAAGGTGCTGGTATGAAACTTCAGATAAAGTACCCAATGCAATCTTAGGTAAATGCTCTATAAAATAAGCACTAGCAGTTTTTCTCTATCAAAAATCTCGCTGTTACTCCTTTTTCCAGATTAAACTGTAATACTGATTTACTAATATCTACAGTCAAGGGCAATATGTACATAAATATAGTTATTTTGTCACAGTGAATCTGTGATCTCACTAACATTAGTCAAATCACAATATGATTAGCTCTCACATACATTGCGACAGTTTTAAAGAGGCTCCTGGAATAGTCACCTTAGGTAGTAATTTTGTGTGAATCAAACATTGGCAACTTACTTTTATCAACCCAAGTAGCCACAATTATTGTCAGTTATCATACCTTTTCATTATAATTTGATTGCTTCAATCCATTGTAGTGGTAAACAGTGAAAGACTCTGGACCCCTGGAGCCCTATTATAGATAAAGTATTAAAACATCTTTAGATCAGGCAAATTCTAATTCAGCAACTGAAAATAAAATGCAAATTTCTTAAATCCTTATTCTTTGACTAGGGAATCATTTGATAGAGCAAGAAATGTAGGTTTGTACAGCTAACTTCCTCAAAGCTGAAATGATTTGCTTCTAGGAAAAAACTGAGTTTTAGTACAAGATCTTCTGCACTAGTTTATTTTCTGACAATGTTCACATATTACTGGTCTTTAAAGGTCTGGTTAATTTATTTCCTTAATCAATGTGGAAGAGTGGGAACAGTACATATACACATGCACCAATACTTCCAATTTGGTCCACAATATCAAATAAGGGTTTCCATCCCCCAGAGCAAATAATTCTATTCTGAGAGACTTGGATAACACTCAGTAAAGGATAGCACACAAAAAACAATGACACTAAACTTTCAGAAAAACTGATGCTAGCTTCAAGGCAGCTAATAACAGCCTGTCCCCTCTGAAGGTGACTGGCTCCAACGATTTCCCTAAGGTTCTATGGCTGAATGTCCCTGCCACAAGTGCTACAAGAATGGCCTGTGACGCCGGGGCATTGCTCCCCTTAGAAGATCTGCTGGCAATTGTGGCATCTTGAGCTTCCGAGGGAAAGGAGGGGAAAAATAGGTACAGACTCGGAGGCCCCTAAAGTTACCGTCTGAATAGATGCTTGCTGCTTCAACTACTTCCAATTTTTAGCCACACCCCCTCCCTTTCTTGATTCAGTCCAGCCTGGGGTATTATGATTTGCAACCAAGAATCTTAAAATGCAGGAGTTAATCTATCTTTTCACTCTTATCTTCCATTACTCACCTTCTTGGATTCTGTTTTAGAGAAGCATAACACTTGTTTCCCCATGAAAACACCTTTTATTGTTAGTCCTTTCACATTTGTGACTTTTTAAACTATTCAACATTCTCCCTTAGTACACTAATTGGGTTGTTTATTACACTAAATGGTTTTATAGTAATCGTTTCAAAATTTAATTTTAGAATGAATCACATACTACTTTGTATCATCCCTTGATAGTATTACCTCGAAAATCTAAGCTCACTTTTTTTTTGGTTTTGGTATTGCTGAATTTGCAGAGCTAATGTACTTTAACTTACAAAAGAAATACTTTACTATAACTGGGTATATTATAGTGGAGTATAATTTATATTCCAGTCATTAACATTGGCATAAAATACTGAAATTACTACTGCGTTACACTACCTTTTGGTAGTGTTGGTAACTGCTTGTCTCTGGGATGAAGTAACCTGCATTGGCTTCTTTAATCATATACTAGTTGTACAGCCTTAAGCAATTTTCTCATTTTTGGATCCTTGGTTTCCTTTTGCCAAAATGAGTAATTTATAAGGCACAAAATGCCTGGTGCATAGTGTATCCTGAATAAATGTATCTGCTTCTGTTTAAGGCAATTTGCTTATACGTTCTTAGAGTAATCATAACAATGTAAGATATGCATTTCTAAAAGATTAGTAAACATCTCAATGTTTGTATTTTCTAAGTACTATGCAAAATCGTTCCAAAATGAAAACAACCATTATTTTACTTCATTACATTAATATTTTTAAAACACTGTTTTGATGCTATCTTGAAGTACATAAAAGTAAAATGAATTTAAAACTTATCTTCAATTACTCACCTTGGATTCTGTTTTCAATAAGAGTGAAAAGATTAGATCCTGCATTTTAAGATTCTTGGTTGCAAATCATAAACACTTTATAAAAAAACTAGTAGTTGGAATATAAATAGGACAGCACCATCTAAAAATAATGATATCAGAAAATAAAAGATTCATTTTTTCAAGAAGAATTAACCAAAATTTTAAAAGCCTAATTGTGATATTCTTAGTAACTCTTTGAATTTTACCTTACTCATTTTATTCACAGTAACCTCAACAGAGACATACAGTGTTAGACGATAATGGGTCCCTATTTTAATTACCAACACTGAATTTTGACATTTCCCCTCTATCATTTTGTTATAATTTTTCTACTTGGAATTTATGTAATAGAGGTGGAATAGGAATGGCATTTTTAAAAAAAATAATTTGTTTTAGTGCTAAAATCCTTCACTGTAAATAGGAAACAGAAGAAAAGGCTGGCATATAGGCTGTAGAAACGGTTTGCCAACGACACAGCTATGACTGAAAAGTACTTAACGTCAGCATACATGTGTGCTAACTGAGGTCTTTGAGCCTAATGGAAGAGGTGTCCCAATATGAAACAGCACAGCTCCACCCAATGAAAATTCTCTGGAACCTGGGGTTTACTAGTAGGAGTGCTCATTCTGTAGAGGCTCCTTCACCTTCCTTCTTAGTATTTAGAAAGCTTTAAAAAGATAATTTAAAACCATTCATAATAGTTACCTGTAGAAGGAAAACAGGGATGAGACTAGAGAATTTTTTCTTTATACTCCACATCCTTCTGAATTTTATCTTCCTTTAAAATAGCAGTATCGCTACATGTACTTAGTAGTGTGTGCACTATCACCTCTCAAAGTTCTGCATTACAATGTCTGAACACATGTTCTATCCTCTGTGTATGGGAAAAGTATTTACAAAATAGTACTTTCTTAGTCTGCATGTTAGAACATTTTATATGAAAGATGCTAGAACAATTACATTCCAATAATACAAAATACATACATTTTTTTTTTGATTGGTCTTTAGTTACGTTACCTGATCAGGAAAAAATTCTTGAAGAAATGGACCCAATAATATGATTCCTAATCCTTCTGGATCTAATTTATTCTTCATGAGATTTATGCTATGGAGAAGGAAAAAAAGAAACAGTGGATACAGATGGGAAAAAAAGCTTACTTTTCTTATGATTAAATTACTGGTACTATAACACATTTGACTGCCAAAACCCTAAGAGCTGTTCTTTTTAGACTCTTAATGACACATACCCAGGAATGACATCTAATTTGCCAAAACTTGGTTATTTTTAAACCACAGTAATCTGTTACTATTTAGAATTTAAATTATGATGATGACTTTGAAATATTGTTCCTTATTAGGTAAAGTAACTTAAAAACTAGGCTTCTAATGCAGTCTGATAATATTCCAATGGTGGATTCTGAATGCCTGGATTTAACAATCAAGTGAGGCACTTAAGTTTATTTTAAGGCCTAAGGAGAAAAAGAAACAGCATCAAAAAGCAGTGGTACATGAAATAAAAACATCTAAAAAGCTAACTGTCAAGAATCAAATGAAGTGTGGAGGCTTAAAATTCTTAGGCAGTATAACAGGAAGGTTAAAGATGTAAGACAGTTCTCTGGACTAGCTAATTCACTAAAGTGTAATGAATGGTAGGAAGTAAGGTGTATGGGCACTTTATTGCTCCAGTGGCAGCCTAGTGAACAGTGCTTTGCAGAACTCTAACAATTTAGATGTAACCAGGGGTGGTAAAGTGCTATTTATGTGTGATTAGAAAAAAGGCAGAGAAAAGTAGGCTGCAATTTGAAGAGTCTCATAAGTGAAAAGCTCTTACAGAAAATATTTATTCTGCATACTACTATCTCCAAACTGTAAATGCCAAGTTAACTATACTATATTACATAATATGCAAAGGATATGACATTTTAATGGGTTTGAGTAAGAGGTTGTGACATGAAACAAAGGTAAGGTAATATTACAGTTATTTAATTTATTCATGCTTAATTTGGTCTTGTTAGTTTATGGGCAATCACATATTGAAAATGTTACTAGACCAAAGTACAGAGTGAATAACTCAGTCCAATCTTTCAGCTACTTCTCGAAAAACGATCTAACTGTAACTTTACAATTTCAAGATACAGTGTGTATTCTGGTAGAACAAGGAAAATTAAGTAGATATGTGCAGGCAAGTCTGTAAGAATTTGGGAAAAAATTAACTCTTCCCTTCTTCCTGTTAATCTTCCATAGCCAAAATTACCTGAATTCAATCAAGTCAGAGTAATGCAAACGAGATGGTCTCCACTTGGAAATTAATAGAGAAGAAATACGGTAATTACTATCATACTGTTTATTGGACTAGCTCAGTTCTAATTTTCTCCCTTTAAGTTGGAAACTATTATGTCTGTTAAAAATGGGTAACATCATAATGTGGATAGTGAGACAAAAAAACTAATTCACGTGTGAACAGTTTGCACATGTTTATATGTATGTAAACATTCTGAAAATACACCTGAACTATTCAAAAAACAAAATAGGATCAAGTTTGAAAAACTGTGTATAAGAGTATGCTTTGCTGAATCCTTTCCTTAAATGTTTTATGAACGAACATTTGTTCATTGTCAGATCAACTTTCAAAAGGAAAATGTATGGGGAAAAAACTGAAAAATAGTTACATTTATGGAAAAAGTTGTAGATTTAATATGTACTAACTTAAGAGTGAGAATGAAGACCATGACACATACTTAGGCAATAATGAAAAACTAGTCATTTAGAAATGTTCATTGTCTTTGGTCAAAATGTCCTAAAAGTCAGAGGCCTACTGGTTATTTAAGTAGGATAACTAGTAAATATTATTATATAGATATGTCACTACTTTCACTGAAGCTACTTAGTGAAAAAGATTTTCAATTTATGGAAAAAGCAGGAAAGTAATTGTAGAGTGAGAAAGGAAGCTTATTTTAAGTTTGTCAAGTCTCCACTATAGTAGTGGTTAATGTCATTTCTTCTTAAATCTTTGCTTTATATAAGGTGCTATGTTTTATAAATGCAAATTTAGATAAAAAAAGGCAAAACTGTACATAAATTGTTTTAAATTGAACAGAATACTTTGAGTTCTTTAACACTTCCTATCTTATTTTGCTTACTATTCAGGATCTGAAACAAGGTCCAGTGCTTTCATTACATCTTCTAGAAGTGAATCAGGTATGAATCCATTATCTGTAGAAAAGTAGTAGAAACAATTTGGAATTAAGAGTTCACTAGAAGACATGTTATTACTATTAAGATTCTAGTGGAAAAATCACAAAAGGGACACAAAGAGTTAAGGAAGACGAGTATATTAGATTTATCTTAGGCACTGGCTTACATGTTACATTTCTTGGGCACATAGACAAAGATTTATTTTCAAGGTTTCTACTAAAGTTAACCATGTACTTTCTACCTGAGAACTGCAAAAAAAAAAAAAAATCCTTAAAACTAAATTACTTCTGAAGCAGTTTTACAAATTTAAGTAGGGAAAAAATTATATTATTGAAAGTTGTTAACAGTTAGTAATCAGATATAACTCTCAATAAACAATGTGAACATTTAAATTCCCTTTAAGAAATCCAATTAAAATAACCCTTTATTAACCAATTCCTTAGGCACATGGTATTTAACTTTCTGAAAGAATGCTACTAATATATTAATGACCCACTGTTAGATAAGTGATATAAATATAAGACCAAGAAAAGATACAACAGCTTGGTGGTCTGAAAATAAGTCATACTTCTAATAGGAAAAAAATTCAAATTAAAATGCAGAGTAGAATTAAATTTTGCTGAAGACTAGCTTATGGAAAATACTTCTTTTCTTTGATGAGGAAACAGCACTGGTAAGTGGTACAAAACTCTGATGCAATACAACATGACACCAAAACAAGCTTGAAGGACAGTCTAAAATCATAGTAGTCTTAAACAAGCAAGTTTATTTTTTAAATGTACAGTGCCAGAGCTTCTCTAGTCATTTACTCATTACTGAAGACTCTCAGCTTTATGTCAATTTTGGGATTAGGTAATAAATAAAGATCTTGTTTTTGAAGAACAAGATGTCCAAAAGCACTACTTCTATAATCAAACTACAGGAAAAAAACTGTAGTTGTTCTTTCAGTCTGTGCTATGTTCACTGTATCAAGAAGGAAATAAATTGTGAGTTTATAAAAAGGTCTTTTCTTACACCTCATAAGCACAGACTTACCCATGGTAAAGAGATTGGTCTTGACTAAAAGGCTAAGAATCATGAGGAGTAACTGAAACTGTGCAATTTTTAAGTGAAGGTTGAAAGTCATTTCAATTTGTCAGTTACCAATAATTTAAGGTTTAGGGAATAAAGAACTTGATACCTGTGAAATAAGCTAAATTTTATAAACTTGCTTTGATGAGTTAGAACACTGGGAAAAATATTTTTCTCAGTTAAGTCACAGTTAAAACCCCAGCATTTCTAAACATAAAGCAGGCTTTTATGGAACAGTTAAAATTATCTGGATAGGTTTCTGCACATCTATTTGACAAAAGTGGCCTGTTCTTTTGGAGCACTAAATGTTTCTCAGCAACACTGAGTAACATACATTTTGTAAGGCAGGCAGCCTTTCCTCCCTTATCAGAACCCCAGAACTCAGCTCCCGCCCCCAGAAAGTTAACTGGTTACATAAAGACATAACAACAATGAACACAGTAGACTTCTTAAATCGTATGTTTAACCTCAAGCTTAAACATTTCAACGCATTTTTAATTTGTAAATATATTCTATAATGTATAAATGCATTCTTAACAATTATACTAAATAAGTGAATCTACATTTTGTACATACAGTATTTCCAACCTAAAAATTGTAATGTACCTCAGCACCGCAAAATTTTTTACTATATCCAAGATTACAATTGGCAATCTTTTAAAAACACTTATTTTGATGTTACCTTATTTTTTAATCAGTCATATTTATTAGGACAAATATTATAGAAAAAGAACAGAATCATTAAGCTAAAAACAGATGAAGCCTAGATCATCTAGTATGTAGTCAACCAATTCCTTAGAGAATATGGAAATAGAGACATCATGGTGATAAGATCTCAATAGCAACAGTAATGGAAATCTGAGTACAATTTACTAGTCAAGCACTTAAAGAAAAAGAACTTGAAGGCATGTGTAAATGTGAATACAAAATCGGACTTCTAGAGGCTGGAAAAGTGGGGAATATGAGGCATGGAGGACAAGTGAGGGCCCAGCACTTGTGATGGCAAACAGCTAAACAAAGTATTTTGTTTGCTTTTTTGGCCAGCAAATAGACTATAAAGTGTGCCAAGCTCCCAGAGGCTAGGAGTAACTCAGAGCAAAAGACAATTGATGGGGAACAAAAGCTGGCAAGTAAGTTATTTCCTGGATATAACCACCATTTCATAACTGTGAAGAAATAAGAGTTGGATTTTAAAGAGAAAGATGTACCAATTCTAACTACGAATTAAGGAAGAGTCTGACAGGTCTCTTTTTAGCACAAACTAGATTGAGTGCTGTGGGAAGAAAGCAAATGGCAGCCACTCAAAATCCACAAGGCAAGATGGGACCTCCTGCATTTGAGCTGGAGGCAGCTTCTGCGGAGACACAGGGATGGGCAGCAAACACTTGGGACTAAAATTTTCAAACCACTGCAGGCGAGACAATAGTTTTGTGGGACTAGAAAGAACACAGAGGTCTAGTTGAGGAGGACCTAATGCCATTTGTTTCAGTAAAATCATCACGATTTTTATGATGTTATTTTGTATTTCACAGAACAACCTATTTCAACTTCAACAATACATAATTACAACAGAAAGAATGGCTTGTGCCACAGGTGAAGACATGCTGACAGCTCAGCTTTCCTTAGTGTTTTATCACTGCTCATCCCCAGTAGATGACTGCAGCAGGGGTTTCATAAACCTAAAGCTGTGTTTGATATAAGCAAGTGCTCAATAATGCTTGTTTCGTTTAATTATTCAAGCTAATCCTAATTTCAAATTTAAAGAAAGTACTCTGTCCAGGTACCATCCTTCAAGCAACAAGTTTTGTAAATTGTATGCATGAAGCTCATAAAGAAATGAGCTTGTCCTGCAAAATCACTCCACTGATGTGATGGGAAACTCGCAGAACAGTAACAATATGATTGCAGAACAAGTGGCCAGGGCAAGGTGAAGAAGAACAAAGGTAAGAAGCAACTGTCATCATTTAAAAGGAACAGAAAAGACAAAAGGCAGCTGATATAGAATGTCCTAAGGGCTGTACATTAAACAATCTATAATGGTAGTTTTTCTTAAAATACAACATGCTGAAACCATTCAGAAAAAAGTCAATATATTTCAGCGACTTAAAATATTAGTATTTAAAGTGCTCATTTTAAATAAAGATAGTTACGCATTAGCCAAATACAACTGCTTCCTTAAATGAAGCCCAAACACCACATTATGTGAAAAACATGAGACTATCATTTCAAATGCCATCTATATAGGTTTGTTTATGAATGAACTCACAATATGCCACACAATTTTGGAATTTTTTTTCTTTCCTAAAAAAAAAAAAAATTTTTTTTTTTTTTTTTTTTTTTTTGACAGAGGGAGAGACGAAAAGAGACAGATTCTGGGAAAGGGAGACAGTGACTCAGAGAAACACAGATGAGCGAGATCATGACAGAGTGCGTCCGGAAGACGCACAAGGAAAGAAACAGAATGTTTCTCACTGTCTCCGTATCTGTCAGATACAGACAGAAGGAAGAAGAGTGACAGAGATGAGTGCGTAACGGGGGGTGGGGGGGGGGGGGAGAGCGAGAGCGCTAGTGACACAGGCCAGGAGAGAGGAGAGACAGAAAGAGAGGGAGGAAGATAGTGAGGTAAGAGACAAAGGGAAAATACAAGAGGAGGGAGAGAAGACCGTCTGGATTTTGTTTTAATAAACCACTACACAATAAATTGCCAACTCATGTAAAGTAGTTCTCGCACAGAAAACTGAGTTTAGGAATTTGCCTAATAATCAGACCACTACTCATATCTTGGGTAGTCATTTGAAATTAAAAAAACAGCAGTACACACCTCATCTTATGTATTCCATTCTGGAGGGATTTTCTCTCTCATACTGCAATTAGTTTTAATATGGTAGAAACATGTCCCTAAACATATCCTGAAATGAGCAGGCATTTATGTACATATGTGCATGGCCATGAAGCAGCAATCTAGACTGGAATATGAAGTATAGTAAAGGGAAGATCTAAATGAGGGTTAGAGCAAAGGGGGGAAAAAAAACCTCATACCTTAAATCCTTAAGACATTATGACACAGGAAATTGCTGAACTCATTATCTAACTTCACCACAAGACAAACACTTTCCTGGCTATTTCTTGCATATAAAATGGTACCTCCTATCTGTGTTCACAGATAAATCAATTTCTCTTCACTTCCAATTGTCAATGTGATTTCCCTTTTCCAGTCTTCATGATATTCTCATTTAAAAAAGGAATAGAAATGGCTTATTCCCTGTCTTGTCCATGAAAGGATTCAAACTGGTAAGACTGCCCATGACATAGTTCAAAGTGCTACACTCAGCAAAGATTCAAGTTAAAATTGTTGACTGACTAGAAAGCTAATTTCATTCAGTGGTGAGAAAAGGAAAAGAGGTAAATCTCCTATTTCCAATCTAAAGATTTAGAAATGTTATATGCAAATTTTAAGTTAGGAAAAAGGCATAGCGGAAGAAAGAAGTCAACTCACCAATATGAGCACTAAGTAACTAGAGGGATGGAGAGAAAGGAACTCACATTTATAAAATATCCTACTACATGGTAAGCAATGGGTAAGGTGCGTTTCACAACATTAATCTTCATAATGACTAATATTTTCAGAAATTAAAAGAGATGCCTAAGTTTAACAAGTTTGAAGATAGAAGAAAATGTATTTTTAAAGATAACTAAATCCTTCTAGGAATTCACAGGGGCTTCACTGACGCATCACTTTCAAGTAGGCTTCGCCTAATAGTTTATAATGGAACATAAGGCATGAGCTGGTTTTAAAGCTACACTAGGAAAGCCGATGACTTGGGTGAACAGTAATGGCTATAGAGTCTAACAGCTAAGTATGTGAATACAAAAATGAACAAAACCTAGCTAACAGTGATATAAACGTGGGCTTTTCAAAACTATGTTGGGTACAACAGTTAAGCACAGGCTCACAAGAGAATAAAAGTCAATTTACTTTTCCACATCTTTTTCCTGCCACAAGCAATTTATATAGAAATACTTCGGGGCAGTCACATCAACAACATGGAGCTAGAAGTCGTCAGCACTCATCTCTCCCACCAAAATAACAAACTGAAGAAAACAGTTCAGAGAGAGCTGGACTACAAAGCAGGAACTACCAAAAAAAAAAAAAAAAAGTCAGGACCTCAAAAATTAAGGATGACCTAGAAAAGCATAGGAACAAATTGCTTGCATCACTTCATTTCTCAGTCAAGAGCAGCTTAGCTCCAGAGGGAATTCCCTCAGAGAAAATTCATGTCATGGGATAAAGGAGAAGAGGAGAATCTCAGCCAACCTCATTACTCTGAACTTTTGCAGTCTGTTACACAAATCTCCACAGACTTCACTTATACTGATCCCAGCTGTCAGCTGTTCACAGTTCCTCCCAGAGACTCAAGTACCTTCTGCTTACCCCAGTCTCTAAGACTGGGAACATTACCTCATTATCTATCAAGCCCAAGAGGTCACTATTCTGTGCCCTGCCTCCTGGGCTCAGGTCATGCACTGAGTACCACTGCTGTGTTGTGTTACTGCCACTCTGACCCAATTGTGAGCCCTGCTCCTCAAGTCCTAACAAATGGCATTAACTGGGGTTGTGAAGCTACTGACCTGCACACAGGGTTGCAGTTGAAACTGACATCCCACTGCCCCTGAACCCAGGTAACCACAGCAACAGCACCTTGTAGTATAGGACTGGTGCTGCTTCTGCATTTCCACCTTAATATCCCAAGTTACTACCGTGAGGCCATGGCCATATTCTAGACATTAGAGACACAGTTACAGCGAATGTATCTGTGTCCAGGACACATGTGCTCTCTTAGGACCTCCACTGTGATACTGCTCTGAGGGCCTGCGTGCCAGTATGCCAGAGCAGGCACCAAGGAACATCTCATCTAGAACTTCCTTCTAAAAGCAAAGAAAGATCAGGAAGGTATCAGCAGCCTTGACACACAGGACCTCTGCAGTATGGCCAATGTTAACCTCAGTCAATGAAGTTGTAAAGAGACTATGCCACCGTACCTTCTCAAGAACTAAAGATTTTACATCCAGTCAGTGCCCTTGCAGCCACCTCGGGGTCAAAGTCATTCTCCACTGAATTGTGGGATGCCATCAAAAGAACAATATTCACATTTTAAAAATGCTCAAAAAATTCAGTGGAGTAGAAACATACCTCAAAATAGTAAGATGACAAAACCATACATAGTAATACATGACAAACCCACAATGAATATTATATTTAATAGAAAAAAAATTAAAGTATTTTCCCTGATCTAGAACAAGGCAAGACTACCCACTTTCACTACTCCAATTCATTACAGTCTGCAAGTTTTAAGCAAGAGCAGTTAGGCAAACAAGAGAAATCCAAATTGGGATAAATAAAATTGTTGCTATTGTTGATATGATCTTACATATAGAAAATCTCAAAGTCAATCAAAAAATTGTTGGAATTATTCAATGAGTTCAATAAAGTGTCAGGAACAACTTTGAAAAATCAACCTAACAGAAATTGATGAAATTCCTATCCAAACTTTACAATACCATCAAAAACAATAAAATACTTGGGAGTAAGTTTAAGCAAAGAAATGAAGGATCTGTATATTAAAACCTAAGACTTATGGAAAGAAATTAAAGACACAGACAAATGTAAAGACAGCCCATATTCATGGATTTGAATAATATTATTAAAATGGGGCCTCCCTGGTGGCACAAGGGGTTAATAAGTCTCAGTACTATGAAGCTATCAGCAGCCGCTACAGCACAAGGTCAATCCCTGGCCAGGGAACTCACCCACACGGAGCAGCAGACCTCCTGTCTCACCTGCTGTTCCCCTCAGCAGTGTAATTCTGTAGAACTGCCTGCTCTGCTCCCCATTCTCTCTCTGGTTAATCCTCTCACCCCCCCACACCTCTGGCCTAGCTCTTTTATGCATAAATAAATCTTTTTAAAAAAACTGTTAAAAATGGTCACGCTATTTAAAGTTCATTACAGCCCCCATCAAAATATCCAAGCATTATTCGTAGAAATAGAAGAAATAATAAAATTGGGGTAGAACCACAAAATAGCCTGAGTAACCAAAGCAGTCCGGAGAAGAAAAAAACAACACAATAAAATCACTCCTCAATTTCAAACTATACTACAAAGGGAATCAAGAATACCCAATAAGGGAAGGACTTCCATAAATAGTGCTGAAAAACTGGAGAAACACATGCAGAAAAACGAAATTGGACCTCTAGCTCACAGCATACACCAAAGTTACTCAAAATGGATCAAAGACTTAAACAATAAGACCCGGTAACATGAAACTCCTACTCGAAAACACTGAAACAACAAGCTCAATATTGTTCTTGGCAATGATTTTGAATATAAAAAGATACAAAACATAGCTAATGTTAATATCTTTTACCTTCTGGATCATAGGTTTGAAAAACTCTCCTGGCTTGTTCTGAAGGAGCTTCAGGGGCAACTAAAGCCATATCCTGACAAGATAAAAAGCATGCTTTTAACCAGCTGTAACATCATGGCATTAAAAATACACACAAAAATGACAACATTTTAAATCATAAGACTGAGTTACATTTTATATAGGTATGTGACCAGGTAAGTAATAAACTGGGCATTAATTTTACATCTTTAAAATAGGAGTATAATATTTCAATCACAAGTAATTGTTGCAGGAATACATGTGAAGTTCTATATAAAAACGCCTGAAAATTCTGATATAATAATTACTAGAAAAATGCAACCTGCAAAAAATAAAGACAAACATCTTCTTTACATTACTGTCTTGGTAATACATGTAACAATAATTTTCAAATATTTAAAAACTAAATTCAGAGATGTGAGAGCAAACATTCATAGAGCAATACATTTAGATTAGTCAGTATCATACCTTGTCAAAGAACAATCAAGTTCTGCAGGTCCAGAATTTTAAATTTTCTTAACTCAAATGAACCATCCGAAAGACAGAATTATTTTTCCCCATGAAAAGAAGTTTCTATTATAACTAGTTTCTTCATGTAGTAAGCAACACTGGTACTTACCAAAATTCTAAGCACAAATACTCAGTATTTCCTTGGATTCTTCACAAACCTTTACTCCAAATATTTAAACTGCTAGGAAACTCTAGTTCTGGACAAACGTGAATCTAGGTCTTTGAGTCATTTCTTTGGTCTAAGCCTTGCCTGTAATTGTGTTTACTCAGACAAACTTGAACAGAGAACAAATTTCCAAGTATTTCTTCATACCATCTTAAATCCATTTTAAGAAGGTATGGGGTAAAAATGTTAAATATAGGGCCTCCCCTGGTGGTGCAGCGGTTGAGCGCTGGGCTGCGAAGCTGCCCGCAGCCTCTGCAGTGCCGGTTCCATCCCCAGCCGCCAGCAAGGGTCCCACATGGCGAGCGGACCTCTCCGCTGCCCGCTGCTCCCCTCAGCAGTGTACTTCGTCAGTCTGCCTGTTCTACTCTCTGCTCTGGCTCTGGTGAATTCTCTCACCCTCCCGCACTTCTGACTGTACCCAGTGCTTGTATAAATAAACTAATATTTTTTTAAAAAAAAATGTTAAATAAAATTTATAATGCTATTCTCCCAGGGAAACAAATTTTTGTTAAAAGATGTGCAGACCTTTATCTTAAGCACCCCATCCTTCTTTTGTTCAGAGATGAAGGAACAAACTATATGAATCAGTTAAGAGTATTCCTTGCCTAATCATGACACCAGGTACCTGAACACCTTAACAGAATTTTCAATTTACATAAAAGAGAAATGGGAATTAAAATAAGTGAAAATGTGTATGGAACGCCCTTACACATTTTTTATGTATTAGAAGATAATTTTTTTAAAAATCTGATTATTTTATGACATAGTAAAATTCAGTATTGTACAATTACTTCCCATTCATTATCCCTTGACAGCAACTTTTTCTGCATTTTCAATGTTATTTAGCAGATAATATGCATACCAGGTAATGTGTTTTCTCCTCTGGCCTAACTTTCAATGTCTTTCTGATTTTATTATCCAGTCCATAATTGGTGGATTGTCTAATCTTTTGCTGTTATAAACAATGCTGCACCAAACATACTTGAACTATAATTTTGTACATGAGCAGTTGCATCTTTAGAAAAGAGCATCAGCGTAGAGTTGCTGGGTCTAAGGAAGAATGTGTTTGTATTTTTGGTAAATACGCCCAGATTCTTAGGTTATGTTTATTCACTTAATCTATTGTGAATAAAAGTTTTTAAGACTCTTTCCTTTTCCTAATACAAAACCAATATAGCCTGAGTGCTGTAATTAATTCTGTATCAAAGCTAGGATTGCAGTCAGTTCCCAGTTTTAGGGAGCATCTGGGACTATTCATTCTGTAGTAGCTTTTATCGCTCCCAAACCTTAACTGCAAAAACTACATTTATTCTTTAGCCCTCATAACTACTTCCAACTGTACTTATTTTCTTCAATTCTTCCCTTCAGAATAATTGTTGGAAGTTGTGAACACCACACTGAAAATCTGGCTGAGGAGAAGGTTACAGATAACTGTAAATCAAATTTTTATGCAAAGGGACTTACAGGGAGAAGAGATGAGAACATAGTCATTCCACTCATCATTTGTTGCATTTAACCTTTGTTACTAGTGACAAGGGAGAGTCTGAAAAGAGTTTTAAAACATTTATATTTTCTAAGTATTACCTAGAACTATGACATAGAGGGGAGAGCAATACTGTTTTCTTCATCAAAAACCAATCTTTTGCGGGAAGGGATGGTGAGGAATATTACTGAAGCATTACTTTAATATTCCTACAAAACCAAGTTTTGAGAAATTACGACTATAAAGTTGGGGAAATAAGGAAGATTTCAGTTTTTTACTATCAAAAAAGATTTACACCAAATTCTCTGGAATTAAAGACTTCAGAAAATACAAGAACACAAAAGTAATTTAATGTGAGCTTTGTCATGCCTTGTCTTTGATTGCCACATATAAAAAATATACTATGCTAATGTAGAAAAAATAATGAACTTAATCAAAAAGATTCACTGCAAATCTCATTTCTGGTTATGAATATATTAAAAACTCAGGCTTCAGAAATGTTATTCATGTTTGAATGGACTATATATGCAAGTCTGATATAGAAAGATAAGTTGAAGCTTAGGCAAAAGTCCTGGGGTTGGCAATATTTCTGTAATGAGCCAGAGAGTAAATACATTAGTATTATGAGCATGATTACATTCCATAAAATATCTTACAAAACTCAGTGGTGGCCTGATTTGATCTGTGGGCCAAATTTTATTGACCCATAATTTAGGAAATACATGTTTTGTTTTGTTTTGGCCAAATGCTCTGTTAAATGCCTTCTTTGGACACATCTGGGAGCATAATATGTCTTAATTACTATAATGGATCTTACAGAGAAGATATTTTGGCCCTCATCTGAAAGAAAAAAAATAAGGTAGGGATTTTTAGCTAGAAAGAACACTTGCATAGCACATAGGTTAGCGGAAACTGTCAAACAGGACTAAGAACTAAGAGAGAAAATATAGGCAAAACAATGTATGACATACATCTCAGTAACATCTTTAGAGATACATCCCCCAAAGCAAACAAAGAAAGTAAAGGAAAAGATGAACAGCTGGAGTTACACAAACTAAAAAGCTTCTGTACAGCAAAAGAGACATTAACCAAAACAGACACCCTACTGATTGGGAGAAAATTTCTGCACACAGTACAACTGCTTAAGGGACTGATCACAAAGATCTACAAAGTGCTGAGGTGACTCAATAAAAACAATGTAAACAATCCAGTCAAAAAATGGGTAGAAGAGCTAAAAAGACACTTCTCCAAAGAGGTGTATAAAAAAATGTTCAACATCCCTCATATAATCAGCAAAATGCAAATCCACAATGAGGTACCACCTTACACAAGTGAGAATGGTACATAATAAAAAAAAAATAATAAAAATGTTGGCGAGGATGTGGTAGGAATGAAAACTGGTCTGCCCACTATGGAAAGTTGTGTGGAGGTTCCTCAGACTACTAAAAATGGAGCTACCATATGACCCAGCAATTCCACTTGTTGGGATCTACCCAAAGGACACAAAAACATTAATTCAAAAGGATACCTGCACCCCTATGTTTACTGCAGCACTATTTACAATAGGGAAGTATGGAAACAACCCAAATGCCAAAAAATATATGACTGGATTAAGAAGTGGTATTTATACATAATGGAATATTACTCAGCAATCAAAAAAGATAATCTCATGACATTCATAGCAACATGGATGAGCTGGAAGGGATTATGTTCAGTGAAATAAGCCAGAAAAAGAAAAATGTGAGATGGGTTCGCTTATAGCAGGAATGTAGGGGATCCAAATAAGGGATCAAGGGAAAAAATAATTGTAATAAATTAAAAAAGCAAAATTTCAGGAACTCTGGTGATGGTGCACAGGTGAACTGGTGGTGAGAATTTTACGAGGACTATACCTGAGAGGCATAGTTAGGAAGGGAAGTCAGGTTTGATGAAAAAATGAATTTGATTTTGAAAATTTTGAGTTTGGAATTGATGGTTAAACATCTAGATAGGACACATGAATTTATCTTAATATTTGACAAACTATGATACTCAATGTTTGCCAATTGCAAGCTTCTTATAGGTTAGTAGAAACAGAACATAAGCACTAAAGGTGGTTAGAGCAGGAAAACCTACCAGGTTAAGATAATGAAATGGACAAAAGTTGATTACCTCAAAGTATCAGAATAGTGATTCCAAAAAGGAATATAGACAACAAGTATCTCAAAACTCTATGTGAAAAAACAACAAAAAACTCACATGAACAACCTATTTTTCACAGCAGAACGGCAGAAATTCCTGTTTTCCTCCCCAAATACAACCCAGTGGTACCGGTCAGTTTCCACATAATAAAACCACCAACTGTAACTGTCATTACTAATAAATTATGTCTTGAACAAGTAAATCAAGTTTTGTTTTTTTGGTCTTACTGATATACTCATAGGTAATTTGCAAAACTCCTTAGGAATTAAACCCTTCTAGTCAAAAGAAACAAACAAAAAATTATAGTAAATTCTAATGAAAACATTCCAAGTTTCATTCACAAACCAAAACCAGTACAGTCTTCCAAAATGACAACTAGCCTGCTTATTTTAAGCATCTACAATGTTTCTTTAGATTACTGTAAAAAGTGATCCCTTAAAGCTTGTTTGAACTTATAGAATGTTTAAATGTTTATATATAAAATCAGAATAAGCTATAAAAAGCACCTTCTATTTCCACTGAAGTGTTCCATGCTGAAGTCCTTTTAACTTTCTAATTGAAAATTACAAATTTCAACCCAAGTTTTTGTGAACTTATTTAAACACTTCTGAACAAGAATACTAGTGTAAAGATTGTTAGCAGAATGAACCATGTCCCAAATTTTATATAATTAAATCCATTTAATATTTGCATAGCAAGTTTAAATAGCAAATACTGAGTTCTATTCAACTGAGCAAGAGTCCTTTACAATCTTGACAAAATATTTTAGTGAGAAAGCTCTGCTATATTTTTCTCACTGCATGTACAGAAAAGTGATTTAGTTATAAAGGGCAAAGCAAAATAGAACTCATGTGCAATAATTTTATAAGTGTGAAGAACAAATAGTGAATTCTATCCCTAAGATTTTCATTTCCAAGACTTAATGTAGCAATAGGTTTCAGGTTACATATTTCATATATATTTTCCACACTGACCTATCTACACACTCAATGTTTGGAATTTTATCAAGCTAATCAATGGTAAATACAGTCTGTACATTTAAGGTTATAATCTAACAGGAGAGAAAAAATATGGTAATATCTGCTTATTTCCTTGAGTATTAACATTACCCTCTAAAATAGAATCCAAACATACTTAGCCAACTACCCCTCCACAAGCCATTGAATTAGTTTTCAGTGATAGAATTACAAGTTATCCAAGTCAGAAGGGAAACTTATATTTCTTTATTTCATTCCTAGTTGTATCAGTTACAAAATTTCAAAGTGCTTTACACTTGAAACTGTTTTAGATACCCCCTGCCCTCCTCCCACTGGGAAAAAAGTTCTGAACACAAGCATCAAATATTGGAATATTGTTTTAGTTAGCCATTTATTTTCACGGATTTACTCTAAAAGTAGTTCTCAGCATTAGTCAAAATATCAGATGCTTATATCAGAAATGTTCAAACAATTTCTATTCATTCAATTTACCGGTCAACAGGGACTGCTAAACAATATAGCTTTTAAAATTTCTTGCTTCACCCAGCTCTCTTTTCATTGTCAGAGTGATGCCAAAGTAAAGGGGGGAAAAGGCAAGCTGTAATGGGACTATCTAATATCCTATAGTCATGACACAATCTCTTTTTCATGTAACTCTGTTTTATCAGTATAATTATTCATTGTTCACCATAAACCTTTTCAAATGTAACTTTAGCTATCCTTCTAAATACCAACTGAAATATAAGGCAGGCCAGTTTTCAGTTCATTGGCTTGGTAAAAGTACATCACTGAATAGGTCTTTAAAGTTCATTCATTATACCTTTTATCAGTATCCAACCCAATCTGCTGTCATGGGGTTATCAAAGTACCTCTGAGAGCCTTACCTAGTTTCACAAATGATAACATATATAAATAACATTTTAGCTTGCTGACAACACTCTATTATGCTAGTTTTTTTTTTTTTTTAAGATTTATTTAATTATTTATACAAGCACTGGGTACAGTCAGAAGCGCGGGAGGGTGAGAGAATTCACCATAGCCAGAGCAGGGAACAGAACAGGCAGACTGGCGAAGAAATACACTGCTGAGGAGAGCAGTGGGCACAGCAAGAGAGGTCTGCACGCCATGTGGGACCCTCGCCAGAGGCCTGGGATTGAACTGGCGCTGCAGAGGCTGCAGGCAGCTTCGCAGCCCAGCGCTCAACTGCTGCGCCACCAGGGGAGGCCTGAAAGTTTTTTTTTTTAATAAAAATCAAGTAGCATATCATTTATCTTTAAGCTTTAAGTAAAATATCACTTTAAAATCACTAGTTCTTAATGACTGCTCACTATGCTTAGTTCTGAACCACTGTGAAACAGAAATTTAATCAAATGCTTTCATATATGTGTTTTCCAGTGTCAGTGCTAGAAACAGAATTCAGTTTTAATCCCATCAATTGAAAGCAGGAAGGAAATGGTCTTTTTTCTTGATCTTCCATTATTTCCCAAATAATGTGCAAAAGTCTCAAGTTATCTCCACAACATACCACTACTATTTGGTGCAAATTTGTATTGAAACAACAG
This sequence comes from Talpa europaea, assembly GCF_964194135.1. Classification (NCBI taxonomy): domain Eukaryota; kingdom Metazoa; phylum Chordata; class Mammalia; order Eulipotyphla; family Talpidae; genus Talpa; species Talpa europaea. Next base: position 27,553,006 of record NC_140082.1, on the reverse strand, counting down.
GGAGCCAGGGTAGTTAACAAAGAAGAGACCTTCAGGTTCATTCTTTAGAAAAACAAACTCTGGGGCCTCCCTGGTGGCCCAAAGGGCTAAAGTGCACCTATTAAGCTATCTGCAGCCACTGCAGCATGAGTTCAACACCCTGGCCACTGCAGCATGAGTTCCATCCCCCGGCCAGCCAGGTTGCTACCCACATGGCGCAGACCTCTCATGACTCGCCCGCTGCTCCCCTCAGCAGTGTACTTTCAAGTCAATCCACCTGTTCTGTTCCCAACTCTGTCTCTGGTGAATCCTCTCACCCCACACACCTCTGGCCTGTACCCCAGTTCTTGTATGCATAAATAAATAAATCTTAAAAAAAAAACAAAAACTCTGAATGTACAAATGAAAACACTGCAGGAGGTAAAGTCTCCAATGGATATAATTTACTACAATCATTACAAATACTAACAAATGGACTGCTTTCTCTCCCTGTTACCATAACTGTACATTTCACTGTCACAATCCTTCCAGCTTTTCCCTAAAGAATTTGGGAAGAAATTCATCCCCAAAGTCCAAGATGTCCACTTGGTATAATGACTCTTTGTATCTAGAGTGCTACCATTTATGGCTCAAATCTTTGGGAGAAATGAGAAAAGTCTCTCAAACCATTTTGTCTTGTCTTTTATATGAATAATTAGGCCCAGAAAAGCCATTGGTATTTTAACAACTGTATTTCATTAAGAAAACAGCCAACATAAACTATTACTCTACATGCATATGAATGAACATCTACATATATCAAGAAAAATTATTTGACTCTTTAAAATGGTAGAAATTGAGATTACATAATTACTTGGGTAAAAATCAATTTTATAGTTAAAAAATTACTCCTAATTTCTAAGTATAGGCTCTAGGTATCATTTGAACTAAGTTAAACTGTTGTATCACCTGACCTCAAAGTAGCCTGTGGTGGGAGTAGGTATTACTGTCCTCCCTTTATTTGTGCCTCCTTATAAGAGGATCTGAAGTACCTTTCTGTGGGAGGGGGCCACGGCCTTGTTCCACTAACACCAGGTTGGGCCAAGTGACTGGTTTGACCAGAAAAATACAAGCAGATATGACATTAGCTCCTAGAAAAAGTTCTAAGTACCATTCTAGTTTTGTTTAGTGCCTTTCCTTTCCCCTCTACCAGTCCTGACAGAGAAGTGGCTGCTACTTCAGCCCAGATCTTAGAATGAAGAAGGTACCTGGATCTCCCCTGTAGAACATAAAAATTAAGAAACAAGCTGGTGTATGTGTTCGGGGAGTAGACTGTGCTGAGAGAGTCCCAGTATAGGCAAAAAGAGGGTGCACTGTTTATAGAGTTTAAATATAATCAAACTGACAAAATCCCTCTTTATCATTGTTATGTGCAGGCAATCCTAAACAACTTCAAGGGTCAAACATTCCTCCAACTTGGGGGACCATTCCCCTTCTTGAATATTATGTAAATTATAGGAATTTTGGCTTGTTATCTCAGAAAACTAGCAAAAGGAAATAAAACCTAATCTTCTGCCTGAGATTTTATTTGTGACATGTATTATACTTGCTCTTCCTATTCATATCTGGCTTACTTTTCTCCGCTTCTCTTCTGATTTAACAACATAAGCTGCACATAGCGCAATCTCCCATAGAAGGGCTTCATGTTTCATATAAAAATAAATGCCTAAAAAGACTAAAATTGTAGTGAATACAATACCTGCAGTGAATGACTAAAAAGAAAAAGAGAATGCCCAAATATTTAACTGGTTAATATTAGGACATTTAAAGTATTTTAACATCTAAATATGAAAAAGCCTGATGCTTAAAGAAAGAAACAATTTAACAAGAAAACAAGTGTTATAGTCTCTTTTTATTTTGAAGAGGAGCCACTTTAAAAAAGGTAAGTTTAAATATACGTTCTAATTCTTCAAGTACCTAATTTTCAAAATCCTTTATTTTACCTAAGCGGTAGATTTGCAGGGTTTTTTGGTGAGACTTCATGGATAGTATCATGGAACAATTTCTGAAGACACAACTTATGCCCACAGGGCACATTCACTCACAACATACAGATCTGAAGGTTTTATTCTGCTATAGCTTAGATGACCCACATAGAAAATTTTCACTCCAAAATGCCAGGTTCCCTTCTTTGAAGATCTCTATTTACATATGGCATTTTTACCTCACTCAGTCTCTTATTAGAGGGTTCTGTGGGATTACTGCTCCTTGATGACTTTTGAATTCCTATAAGATCCCTGTAGCTTTGATTTTGTGACATTTGCCCTTAATATCAAGTTTAAGATTCCCATTTACATAGGCTATCTTGTATGCATTGCCTACAATCACATTCTGTAAGATATTTTGTTCAGGACAAAGCAAGATTAGTTTTGCTTCACAGTAAGGTGTTTAAATAAGACAAAAAGAGATCATTTTGTCTATGTCAGAGAGAAAAGTAACATGATTTATAAAACATGACATAGTTAAATTAAAAAACTTAAAGGCCTCCCTGGTGGCGCAACGGTTGGGCGCTGGGTTGCGAAGCTGCCCGCAGCCTCTGCACACCGGTTCGATCCCCAGCCACCGGGCGAGGGTCCCACATGGCGTGCAGACCTCTCCTGCAGCGACCGCTGCACCCCTCAGCAGTGTGTTTCGTCAGTCTGCCTGCTCTGCTCCCCGCTCTGGCTCTGGTGAATTCTCTCACCCTCCCGCGCTTCTGACTGTACCCAGTGCTTGTATAAATAAATAAATACACAAATAAATAAATAAATCTTTAAAAAAAATTTAAAAAATTAAGGATGGTTATAAATGATCAGCCTGAAATTTTACAGTTCATTAATAAAATTACCTTTTTTTTTAACCATTGATTTTCAAATAAAACTGAGTTGTGAAAAATCTCTTCCAACTCTACACAGTATGTTCAATGATTCTCCATGGGTGGAGAATCTGGGTCACTACACATCTCAAATATGAAGTGGTAACTATTAAGCAAATAGTTCTACTCAAAACTAAAATTATGAACTTACACCTCTTTTTAAAAAAAATTAGTTAATTGGAGTCCTAAAAGTAAACTGTTCATCTCACAAGAAAAAACAGTGAAGAAGTTATTTCTGAATAGAAATAATTTCTTATCATCCCCAAACTATTTTTATAGGTTTTTTTTTTAAGATTTATTTTTATTTATTTATTTATACAAACACTGGGTACAGTCAGAAGCGCAGGAGGGTGAGAGAATTCACCAGAGCCAGAGTGGGAAGCAGAGCAGGCAGTAGGACCGAAGCACACTGCTGAGGGGAGCAGCGGGCGGCAGGAGAGGTCTGCGCTCCATGTGGGACCCTCCTCCGGTGGCCGGGAAGCAGCCGGGGATTGAACAGGCACTGCAGAGGCTGCGGGCAGCTCTGCAACCCAGCGCTCAACCGCTGCACCACCAGGGGAGGCTATCATCCCCAAACTATTAACAAAAATCTTAAATATGATAAGATTACATAATGTGATAATGCTTATTTATAAGTACCCAAAGTGTTTTATTCATTGATCTGGAAAAGTGTAAGTATGCATGCTTAAATTGGTCAGGAAGAAGAGCAAAAAGCTTTGGATTTTTTGGCAGAAAGAATGAGGCTTGGGCTAATGATTTCAGCTCTTACTAGTGCTCAATTTTAATAATTGGGAAAGGTATTATTCCAGTTCCCCAAGCATCAGTTTACAACAGATTCTCTTCCCTTTGCTGCCCTTTGAAGAGAAGTTAGCTTTGAAGAGAAGCATAGGTCTCTACATGCCAGTATGAGAGGTACCTCTCACCTCACCAATATTTTATGTGAATATTTTATTTATTATAGTGAATAAATTGTTTTAATTATGAGTAAGAACATTCATCAATAGTGTAGCTGTTAAGTACACTTCTTCCTAAGATTAGGAGATCTACATTATCTCATTATCTCTCTCTACCACTCTCCAGTCCAAATTCAAACTCATCCTGGCAGTTTTATTCAGAAATAAATCTCTGAAATTTAAGTATTTCTGTATATTTCCACCACCATTACCCTGGATCACTACCCACACTCTACAGTATCCTGCAATATGTCTATTTCCCACAATTAGCCAGAGTGATTGTTCCAAAATGAAAGTTTAATCCTGCCTTCCCCTTCCTAACTCCCCCCAGCTCTCCTGTCTACTTTTACAAGTCCAGTGGGTGTCATTACTCTTAGCAGTCCATGGTCTACCTACCTTTGCAGTCTCATCTTGCACCTTATCCCCACAATTGTCAGTGTTCCAGCTCTTCTTTCATTTTCTTTCTCTTACTCTTTGCCTTTGTCACACCACAACCCTTTCTTCCAAATCATTTATTTGCAATGACTACTTCCAAGGTACAGCATACTTTTTCCCACCCCTTCCCCTAGTTTAATCTCACTGATGAAACAGTGCTCATTTTAACCGTCAATTCTTCAAGGAACTTTGTAATCTTAGAAAACTAGAATAAATTTTCATAGCTTCATAGACCTGTGCTTTGTCAACACTCATCACAGTTATAATTTTGTTAAGTATGACTATTTGATGCTGTCCTCCCACTAGAATGTACACTTCCATTATGAATAGGAAGTATATCTACTCTTTTTTTAAACTCTATTCCCGGCTTCAGACATGCCAGGCACAGACAATATGCTCAGGAAGTATCTCACAGATAAGTATACACATGAGTGAAGATAGCTGTAATTATTATCACGTCCAATGTATAAGTCACATGAAGAATTCTATTGTTCTTCATAGGCATTTTACAATCCCCACCTAAGGGTTGTCTTGAAAATGTATTTTTACTTAATCGTAACCAGCACAAAGAAGTAAGCACATGAAATACATCCTCAGAGAAAAAAGTATACCAGTTTTATTAAAAAAAAAATCATTTACAAAGAGCTATTGGGGAAAAATAAAACCTATGGTTTTTGTTGATTCCATGGAACAAAAAGTATATGAATCTATGCAAAAAGATGCCAAACTCAAAAAGTAGAAAACAAAGTCAGTACAGCCAAAATTATTTGTTCAAATGTAGAGACAGCAAAGAAAGAATGACCAAAATTATAGGTGTTATTATATCAAAACCAGCAAAATTCATTTTCTGTATGGTGAGACTAGACAAATTCTACTTTATTAAAAAAAAAAAAAAACTGAAAACTGGACTTCAGAAATGATATCAAATATTACTAACCTCATTATCATTAACATGGCCTTCTGGTTTTATATTACTTATTTCAAATGGTTAAAAAAATATTTACCAGCAGCTTTTTAAAGGATAACATGTTCAAGTAATCTAAATGCAATTGTTCTAGAATACATTAAAATTAATCACCCAGGCTTTTAAGAAATTTCATAATAAATCATGAAAAACTATTTTTAGAAGATATGTCATTGGAACCCAAGTGTGGAAAATTCATGCAAGGGTTTTATTTATTAATGAATCATCTATACTATGGACAGATTATACACCAGATCCAGAGAATACAAAGATTAGTATAAAAACAGTAACAATTAGTATAAAATCCAAAAGTTCTAAAAGAGAGAGGCGGTACTGGCATCAATGATTTCTAAGTTTTACAATAGGTGAAGAACTTAATAAACTCTTACTATAAAATTCTGTATAATCACTTTTGTGTGAATGCATTTTTCCTATGATTAGGATTAATTTAGTAGTCTCAGGGATGCAAAGAAATGATGATAGGTTTAAAAATCCTGTCTGACTCACATAGCATAAACTTTGTTTTGATATCCTATAACTGATGAACTGATAGTGGGGGGGGTGTGTGTTTGTGTTTTTCTCTAGATACTTCATGTCCCTAATTCAATATTTCATTGGACCTGGTGAGAGACATGAATAAGAATAGGAATCAGTGTTATGTCTCAGTCCAAACCACAGGACAAGAAAGAAACAAGTTTGGAAGAAGAAACTGTATTGTGAGATATATGCAACAGCATAATGGATCACGTGTTATAGGCATACCAAAGAACACCAAGACAGGTAGGTAAGAAGTGTATAAAGGTGGAGATTAATTCACATAATGACTATCAACACACCTAATTTGTTCCAATGCCTAAATACAAAATGTCTGCAAATTTACATAGCTCAACTGACATTGTTTTTATATTAGCTGTGACATTTAAAATCCTAAATAACATAAAATATGAGATTTAAAATATTTTCATTTTGTGTTTTATATTTAAAATGTCATTTATTAATTTTATTCAAGTTAAAGAATAGGGCCAGAGATAAATAATTGGGGTGAAAATACACTTTTTAATGTAAATTGGAACTGATTTTCTTTTCTGGAAGTGAACTGCTTACACAAGAATTAGGTGGTATTCGGTTTCTGTAGTTAAATATTCTGTTTTTAACTTTTCCCTCTCTACTTTAAGAGGGAAATAAATAGTAAAGATTCCAAACTAAATGTAACATATCATAACGTCTGTACTTTCAAAGTTGTACTTTATAGCTTTCCCTGTTTAAGAAAAAATATTCATGTATCTTGCTCCTAATCCCCTAGCTAAATTTTTACCAACACAATAAAAGTAAATACAGTAATAAATAATGAAACAGACCCACAAAACTCCGCATGGTTTACTCACTCTTTAGTACAATTTATATAATCCCTACTTTCAAAAAATACGAATACATCAGACAAGTACAAGGTTAAAAAAAAAACACAAAACCATGGAGTAATCACAAAAGTGCATTAGAATTAAGAAACCTCACAATTCAATTATAGATTTCCCCCTTCACAAAGTAAAACAACCCAGTGATATTTAATAAATATTCATAGAAAAATGAAGATGATGATGCCAACAGCTAAGATCTACTTGGGCGCTTAACTTGTACTAGATAGTCAAATATTTCCTATTTAAGCCTGATGACAATTCTAAGAGCAAAATACTATTATTAATTTTTAAATCACTAAAAAAGCTGAATGATGTTAGGAGGTGGCAAGACTGGGATTCAAATGAAGTCTAACTCTAAAGCTCTCAACTACTTATTGTGGGAAAAGAAATATTATAGTTAATGGTTCGGATTTAGAGTCTTATTGGAAGAATTTTAAAATAGAAAGTTCAAATGCATTTTATCTATTTCAATACTGTAACTATGTGTGTATTAAAGCTGTAGGGAATATTTTATCTTTTCAAAAAGCACTTGACTTTAATACCATTATACTAGTAAAAGAATTTTAAGATATTTCCCTAGATTTTGCAACTAAAATTATTTAACATCAGGTTAGTTTGATCTGTTCTACAAAAGCACAATCCAAACCTCTGAGTTATTTTCACCAAAACAAGAGATTTCTTAAAAAAAAAAAAAAAAGTCAAAGCTATAAAGTCAGAGCTATAAAATCAGAAACAGTAAAGAAATTTATGGCAGATTTTACTGAAATTTAGTTTTGATTCCAAAACTAGAACAGTATGACAATATGTCCCTTAGTATTACTTTTTTAGGTTCTGGAACAATAGACTTGTTAGAGAAAATACACTGAGGTTTGTACAAAGATCCAAACTAAATATGGACTTATATTACTTGTTTGCCTGATGTCATACTTCAAAAAAAAAATTCCTACTATAAGCATACCTTGGCAAAAAACACGGTGAGGTGAGTTTCACTGCCAACAATCCAAATAGGGAATTTTGGAGATTTCAAGTAAGAACCAACCTAGAACAAATGTAGCAAAATAAACAAACAAATGAAAATTTTGTAATGTCCGTTAAGCATTTGCCCACAAATATCTGAAGCATAACTAAAGCGTCCAATTCATATTTAAATGGGATAATGTATTGTGCCAGAATACTTTATCCATAAAGGTCAAATGCTGAATATAAAAATGAATGTTATACAAAGACTCTTAGACTCAGAACTAAGCATATATTGCACCTTTACATTAAAACAACAATGACACAGACTTAACACAGAAGTAGTTCACTTCTATGAATTATTTTCAGGCTTTGCTAAAGGTCCTAGATAAAATTACCGTATCTGGAATTTCAGCTTGTTGATATATTACTTTATGAGGAGAATAACTATGAATTAACAAATGAGTAGGTTTATGGTCAAATAAATAAGGGAAGTTAGTCTTAAGAAAATCTGTTTTGAAAAAATCTAGGGCAATACAATAATCTTAAAATAATAAAATCTCAAGAAAAATATATAATCCAAAACATTTAAGAATATAAAAGATCCTGTCGTTTGACTTTTCGTTAGGGAATTAGGTTCCACAATATGATCTCTTTAAAATAAAATAAAATGTATGAAAAGTGGGCGCAAGGGGTTAAGACTCAGCACTGTGAAGCTATCTGCAGCCACTGCAGCACAAGTTTGATCCCTGGCCAGGGTCCGCTGCTCCCGTCAGCAGTGTATTTCAGTAGATCCACCTGCTCTGCTCCCCACTCTGTCTCTGGTGAATCCTCTCACCCCTCACACCTCTGGCTTACACCCCAGTTCTTATATGCATAAAGTAAATCTTTAAAACAAATTGTTAAAATGGCATACTATTTAAAGTTCATTACAGCCCCCATCAAAATATCAAAGCATTATTCATAGAAATAGAAGAAATAATATAATTTTGGTGGAACCACAAATATTTTAAAATTAAGACAGTGGTGATGGCTGCATAGTCATGCAAATATATGAAAACCACTGCAACAAAGACCTTAAAAATGGTAAGTTTTATGGCATGTGACATATATTTTTCTTAAAAAGCAAGGAGATGGAGGTTTTATTTGTATTAATCAACATAATAAGGTCAAAATGATATGCAAAATATTTTCACTTCTAAAGGGCAATCTGCTACACTATCAAAGAACAGGAAAAGTTTGTACTTACAAAAGCAATATAAACATAGTTATTTCTTTAGCACAAGTGTCATTTCTTGAGAAAGTATCAAAAGCTGTATACAAATTAATACCATATTGTAATAGCATGCTATCTCAACTCATATTGAAGACCCTGGCGAGAGGCAATTCCCTTAAAGCAAAAAGAGCTGTTTAAGTCCATACTACCCCCACTTTCCTTTTAGGTCTCCTACACTCTGGACTGCTAAGCATTTCCCTAACCTCCCTGACAAGCAGGCACAGCCCCTACATCTAAGAGCCCATGGAAACTATTTAAATTAGCCAATCTAGAGTTTGCTCACAGCTAACTCCATCCTAATTTCCATTCATAAGCTGCCCCACAGCTGTAGCTTGCTGTTGCCCTGTAACCTTTGTTCAGTCTTTTATCTATTAGTGTGTTTATTTCTCCATTAAAAGAATCTTTACATCTTATAAAAAGCCATAGTCACTGCTAAAAACCCCAGAGCAAAATGTAAGCAGGAAAATGTACAGCAGCTCTTGATTTCCCACTAATATCTTGCGGAGCCTGGGATGGGGGCACAGACATTCTTCTGTTCTATCTACAGTTAAAAAAAATGTAAAAGTACAAATTCTAAATTTTCTAAAAAGCTTACAATTCTAATGAATTATCCCTTTTACAAGCACTTAATGAGCATCTAATATGTATGTACCCAGAGAGACAATGTACCTACTTTCAAAGAGTCTATATTCCATTAGGGATGATGAATGGAATTCAAGATTGAAAAATGGTAAATACATAAACCAAAAGTAAATCATTACAGAGTGAATTATCCCTGTGAAATGTGAAAATCCACTGAGGGAATTTTCAAGGAAAAGATCCCTGAGGAACCATTTGAAGGAGGACCTGAAGGGGAGAGTGAGCCATCAATTACGAAACTGTAAAGTACCAGGCAGAAATGACAGCAAGTATCAGAGCCTCTCAGGCAGGAATGGGCTCAGCATATATGAGAAACAAACAGGAACCCAGTGTGGCTGGAGATAGCAACAGCAGGACTAATGCAAGAGCAAGGCCAGAGGCATCTAGATGCTCAGAGCCTTAAAGGCATACAGAGAACATTTCAAAATGTATAATCTCCACACCCCATCTATCCTCCTGCAAAAAAGCACACTCACTTTCTTAAGTTGCTTTACTGAAATATCTTTGACATGTAAAAATTCTATTTAAGAAGCATAATATCTTCAATATAAATGAACATAATGTGAAAAGATCACCACAATCAAACTAATTTCATATATCCATTACCCCTACATATATCCATTACCCCTTTCATATATCCATTACCCCTACATCCATTACCCCTGTCTTCTTTGCATGTGCATAAACACACTATTTGAGGATATCAGAGCGCGCACGTGTGTGTGTGTGTGTGTGTGTACATGCGTGTTGTTGCCAGAAAGGGAAAATAGCTTAATTATGGTTGAGAAGCTGTTTCAGTATACTTTTGCTTGTATCATTAGTCACTATAAATGCAAGAAATGCTATTTTTGAACAATGTGATTGCTGCAGGATGAAACCTATTTATTATTTTAACAATATTACCCTTGTCCAAATGTGGTCATGAACAAGGAACACTGCCTGGTAAGAAAAGAAAGAAGGCAAGAAGCTGTTCCTCTTACTAAAAGTAATTGCTGCCAACACTAGAATCACTATTGTGGAACCACTATTCTAAACTGGAAAAGAAAATTCTATCTACTTCTTTCCCCAAAATCAGAACATCTTATAAAGGGCGAATCACTAATGATTTAAACCTCATTAAAACTATGTGGAATATCCAGTAATTATTTCAGTTTGTATAGGAAAGCGATGAAATAAATACAAAAATATTTCATGGCAGTTCTTGTCCTAGCACACATGCTAATGAGTTTAGGGTTGGGATGCTTGGAATTTTTTTTTTAGTGTGAGAGCATTTTTTAGATGGAATAGAAAGGGTTAGAATTTCAGGGTGTTAGCAATTCTTTTCCTTTGCCTTATAAAATAGTACTAGTTGTTCCAATGAAAAATATGCTCAGAGAGGAAGAAACAATATATTCTTTTCCTGCCATTTACCAAAGATAAATTTATATTCAATAATACATTTCTCTATTTTCATAAATTATTTCATGCTGGGTTCTTCTGCCTCCCACCCCTCAAAAAAGGGACAAACCTAAAAATTAGGAAACTCAGCATAATGAGCCAGCTAAACACTATCCTTCGTAAGATTCAATTTAGGAAAGGATATTACAGAATGAATTACACTATCTAATTACAGCAGCAAACTCAAACATACTGTCACAGAAGAAAACTATTATGGACAATCATGGACATGTGAACAAAAAACATTTAAAGTACTTCAATTTAACTTACCTTACAGTATCTTAAAGCTTCCATTAATGTTAAGAATCCTACAGCTGCTTGTTCGTGTATACCAAGAAGCTCTACAACAAAAAAAGTTAGTATTGCATTAGTACATGAAAATCTGAAAAATACATACATGTAAATATATATTCTATACCAAAACTTTTACTTTCCCAAAGTATATTTTAAAACCTAGCACAATTTACTGTTAAGAATTCACATCATGTTATTACTATAACTCTACTCATCATAAAGGGATAGATTTTGTTCCTTAAGGATTTCCAGACTCCAGAGAATCTCACAAATCAATTAACTAGAATAAAAAGTAAGAAGTAGGTTTTGGAGTGGTGCGATGAGAGAACGTAAGTCCAGTTTTAGACAAGGTGGAGTTGAAGCACCTTTACAGTTTCTAGCTAGAGATGGCTATGTAACTGCAAGGAGGGCTCAGAAACACAGGGAAGAGATGTCAGGAGAAAACAGAGACTCATGGGAATAATCCACACAGATTGAGAGTTGAAGTCGCGGATGTAAGTAAGATAGAACAATGTATAGAAAACGAAAAATGAGATTATTTCACTAGAGATGTAATTGCAATAATAGTCTTCCTAGACTGTAACTTTTACTTAATATACATTAAACAGAACTGAAATAAAAATTTGGCTGCATACATATTTCTAAAAAGCATTTTTTTCCCTGACAAAACTTATATTCACTGTAAACACAATGTATACATAATTTTGCATCCTTTATACCATCTGGCCATCTTTTGTCCATTTTTTCTATTAGGGTGTTTTTCTTATCAATTGATGTAATATTATCAACTCTTAGTCAATTTTGTTGTAAATATTTTACTATGTATCCTTAAGTACAGCATCCAGATGGTGAAAATCAAGAATTGGTAATTTAACTTATCAGATTTCTAACTTCAAAATTAATAGAAAGCACATACACATAAGGTGGCATTATTCACCAGCTTTGCTCATTTCTTTCAAGCACAAAGGAGGTAGAGCAATGGTTTTCACATAAGACCTTTTGAGAGACTAGATGAGATCAAAATGATTTTCATAAGAATAGGCAATGACTACCTTTATTATTTTTACTCTCCCATGAGAACAGTTTCCAGAAGCTAAATGTCATATTCTATTATTTACTAATTCTGAAATGCAAGCATTTTAAATGTTTTCATGTTCAAAGAATACATAAGTTGAAAAACATCTGCAGAACTTAATTTCTAAAATCAGTTACCACCACCTAGTGTTCTGATTAGATACTACATCATCTATTTCCTTGCAATTTTAAACAATTAGAATTGTATATTATCCTATTATTATACTCCTAAATATAGCAAACTAGTTATTCTTGGATAATGAATTATTCAGATTTGGTCAGTAATCACATATTTAGGCATGCTGCTTGGGTAGTAACATTACCAAAAATACTCTTGTTTCCTTAAATGAAATATATCATTTTTTTTTTTTTTATCTTCTTTGATACTTCAAATACATCATTAGGGCTGCCCTGGTGGTACAAGGGGTTAAATCTCAGCACTGTCAAGCTATCCACAGTCACTGTAGCACATGTTCCATATCTGGCCAGGGAGCTAACCCACATGGAGCACATGGACCTACACCCCAGCTTTTGTATGCATAAATAAATAAAACAAATCTTTGAAAAATAAGTACATCTTTTAAAATAGTTACTACTGGGCCTCCCTGGTGGCGCAAGAGGTTAAGTCTCAACACTATGAAGCTATTAGCAGCCACTGCTGCACAAGTTCAATCCCTGGCCAGGGAGCTAACCCACATGGCGCAGCAGATCTCTTCCGTCTTGCCCATAGCTCCCGTCAGCAGTGTATTTCTATCAATCTACCTGTTCTGCTCCTCACTCTGTCTCTAGTGAATCCTCTCACCCCCCACACCTCTGGCCTACACCCCGGCTCTTGTATGCATAAAAGAAATAAAGCTTTAAAAAAATTAAAAAAGGTACTATTGCAAAAAGTTGTAATTATTGTGAGGATATAATATTCTTACACATTGCAACTTACAGAATTTACTTAGATGAGATTTTTTTCTCATTCAGTCTCAAAGGGGTCTGTATTTGCAGAAAATCCTATAGCATTAGATTTTATAATTTTTTGTCTATCATTTTTAAAGTAGCATTCAAGATTAATCATGATCAGGCCCTATTGAGCCTTATTTGCTTCAGTCAGTGAGACTGTATTTACATAGTTTTATTTTTCTGAGTTTGCCTTTTTAATACTCTTGTCCTCCACTATCAACTATCACTTCTCACAGTGATCAGGGCATTTGCAAAGCTCCCTTTGGGACTTTCAAATTTGATACTCCTATAACTCAGTAGCAAAGAACTCAATTAAAAATTTGGCAAATGATTTCAATATAGATTTCTACAAAGAATACATACAATGACCAACAGTATATGAAAAGGTCCTCAACATCATTAATCAGAGAAATGCAAATCAGAGCCATACTGAAATATCACCTTACACAGGTTAGGATGGTCGTATTAAAAAAAGTGATGTTGGGACTCTCTGGTGGCACAAGGGGTTAGGTCTCAGCACTATAAAGCTATCCAGCCACTGCAACAGTTCAGATCCCCAGGCAGGGAGGTGACCCACATGGCACAGCAGACCTCTCCTGTTTCCCCCACTGCTCCCCTCAGCATTGTATTTCAGTTAATCTGCCTGTTCTGCTCCCCACTCTATCTTTGGTGAATCCTCTCACCCTCCCACACCTCTGGCCTGCACCCCAGCTCTTGCATGCATAAATGAAATAAATCTGGGGAAAAAAAAAAGTGTTGTCAAGGATGTATAAATACTGGCACCCTTATACATTCTTAGTGGGAATATAAAATAAATAAATAGCTGCTATGAAAAACAGTATGGAGGTTCCTCAAAAAAAAACCCAAAAAAACTACCATATGATAAAGCAATCCCACTTCTGGATATTTATCCAAAAAGAACGGAAATAAGATTCAAAGAGATATTTACATTATTTATCTCTCTCTCTCACATACACCCCCCCCCCCCATGGAGTATTTTTCAGGCTTACAAAAGGAAATCCTACTATATGCAGCAACATATGACCCTTGATGACATTATGCTAAGTGAAAATAAATCCTGCATGATTCTAGTCATAAGAGATATCTAAAATAGTCAAACTCAAAAGCAGAGAAAACTGGTTGCCAGGAGCTGGGAGGAAGAGGAACTAGGGAGTAGCTAGTCAAAGGATAAAAAGCTTCTGTTACATAAGACTAAGTTCTAGAGTTCTGTTGTACACAATCATACCTAAGATGGTGTATGTTTTAATACGTAAAAGAATTTCACATCTATCATTACTTGTCACATTTGGCATCTAGCTAGGGTTGCCTGATTAAGCAAATAAGAATACAGGAAGCCCAGTTTAATTTAAATTTCAGATGAAAAATAAGTAATTTTTTAACTATTGTATGAGAACACTTAGACTAAAAATGATTCATTGTTAATCTGAAATTCAATTTTAACTAGAGTCCTGTATTTAATCTGGCAATCTAGTTCCATCCATTTAATGATAATTAAATGTACTTTTACAAGCAATAAAATTGGGAGAAAATAGCACTTATGGTCTTTTCTTACATAATTTCTGAAAAAACAAATACTTGCAAATTTGTATAATACCTAGCACCACTTGATATTCATATTAATTACTTAAAAATACTACAAAAAATACTACAATTTCAAAATGATTTTTGTCTTGAGGGTTTAGATTCTCTTAATGTCTATGGATCATGAGTTCCTCAACTTTCAATTAACTATGGCTGGATGGAATTCAGTACTAATTTCTACTAGAAAGAAAGAAAAAAGGAAATCTCTGGGTTTCTGATATATAAGGGCTGACTATTTTAATCCCCCCCAAATGAAGACAACACTAACATAAAAATCATCAAGAAAACATACCAAAAACAATATATGTACAATACATACAAAAATAAAAGTGCACAAATATTGAGAAAATCCTTTAATATAAAAAAGAGAAAACTGATCCATGGGAAAACAAAATCAAAGAGAACCTCAGCTGGAAATGCAAGCAGTAGTACAAAATGAAGTCAGATGGTAAGTAAATAGGGAGCAAATCACAAAAGGAGTTGAGAAGCCTGGTAAAGAGTTTGGATTTTAAGTGCTAGGGAAGTCATCTATCGAATGGTTTTAAGTGAGAGTATCACGATCTGATTTAATTTTAAAAATACCACACTAGCCACTATGAAGGACTAAACAGGTAGGCAAGATCAATCTATTGCAGTTTTATTTCTATTCTGTTTTCAGTTGGGGTAGAATAAAAAACAGGGATGCAGGAACTATATATGACCTTTATGATTAAAAGTAAATAACTTCGGGCCTCCCTGGTGGCACAGGGGTTAAAGTCTCAGTGAAACCAAGCTCTTTCTAGTCACTGCACCAGTCATTGTGCATGAGTTCGACTCCCAGCCAGGAAGCTAAAGCACATGGTGGAGCAGTCCTCTCCTGACTCTTATGCTGCTCCCCTCAACAGTGTATCTCAGTAGAGTGGCCTGTTCTGCTCCCCAGTCTGTCTCTGGTGAATGAACAAACGAACACACACCCACCCCGTTCTTGTATGCATAAATCTTTAAAAAAATAAAAAATAATTTCACTGAAAACAATCTAGATGACAAGACAATACTGCAAAGATGTCACTTCTTTAAAATAATCTACCAACTTAAAGTAAATGCCATCAAAATCCTGACTTAACACTAGAATTTAAAAAATTTAACAAAGTTCAATTGTAATAGAAAATACAGAAATTATGACAAATTTGAAAAAGAACAATGTTAAAAAAACATGTGCTAATGCATATCAAAATATATACAACTATTTAACACTGTAGTTTTGGCATAAGAAGTCACACATATATTAGTGCAATAGAAACATCCAAAATATAACTCACATATACAAGAAAATGTGCTATTTGATTACAAAAACAGATGTTTCATATCTGTGGTGAATTGACTGGAAGTTGAATATTAGGTAATTTTGGGGGGAGAAAATAAAAAGGTTAAGTCCTTATACCTCAATACCACAAATAAGCCAGATGAATTAAAGAGAGAAATATTTTTAAAAGTCTACAAAAGCATTTGAAGAGAATATCAATCTTGAGATGAGAGAAACATAAAACTGACACAAGGAAAATTAAAAATAAATCTAAACAGAAGATACAATATAAAAGACCAAAAGACATAAATTTATAAAAATGAAAAAAAGTTTAGATAAAATGAAAGTTACTATATTAGTAAAGTTAACAGACAGAAAAGGATAAGATGAAATTTTTACAATACCAATTTAAAACACAAAGAACTGAAGAAAAAGAGCTCCCAGAAATTGCAAATAAAATAACCCCTCTCTTAAAAATGCCACAAGGTAGAGGCAATTTCCAAAAGAAGAAACACTAAAAATGACAAATACATTAAAAGATGAGTAAGCACTGGCTCACAGGAATCAGAGAAATGTGAATTACAACAGGTTACCACTCGTCAATAAACTGACAAAACGCAGAAAAATAGGAACTGTCCTGCAATGTTGGAGTCTAAGTTATACTTTCTAGTCAGTGTACCTAATTTTAGAATGCAACTTGGCATTTTCTATCAAAGTTTTATAAATGTTCCCTTCATAAGGTTTAACACTGAATTATTATGACTCAAGATTTCCACTCCTAGGCATGTATCAAGGAAAAGTTAAGAGACAAACACAAAAATTTGTACAGGGTCTCCCAGGTGGCGCAGGGATTAAAGACAGTGCTATCAAGCAATTGGCAGCCACTGCGGCATGAGTTCAATCCCATGCTGGTCAGGCAGCAATCCACTTGGTCACATGACACAGCAGACCTTCCCTATATTGCCCACTGCTCCCCTCAGCAGTGTATTTCAGTAGACCCCCCCTGTTCTGCTCCCACCGTATCTCTGGTGAATCCTCTCACCCCCTGTACCTCTGACCTATAGCCCAGTTCTTGTATGTATAATAAAAAGAAAAATCAGGGCTCCCCAGTGGAGAAAGAAGTGCTATCAAGCTATCGCCAGCCAAAGCAGCACAAGTTTGATCCCTGGCTGGCTGGGGAGAAACCCACATGGTGCAGCAGACCTCTCCTGTCGCGCCTGCTGCTCCCCTCAGCAGTGTATTTCAGTGGATCTGCCTGTTCTGCTCCCCACTCTGTCTCTGGTGAATCTTCTCACCCCCCGCACCTCTGGTCTGTACCCCAGTTCTTACATGCATAAACAAATCTTTAAAAAAAAATCACCTTTAGAAAAAAAAAATAGAATGGGTTCAATTACAGAAAATAGAGGAACATAACTTGAGTAGTTTTTTTGTTCATTAATTTTATTTATTAAATTTTGATCTCTACCAGAAATCTGCAAATTGTTTAATATCATCACACTAAATGGATCATTTTACATATTATATAACGTAGGGAGGGAGTTCATAAATTTTTTAATTTCTACTTATTTTTATGTAGAAGAACTGGGGTGTAGGCCAGGGGTGAGAGGATTCACCAGAGACAGATTGGGGAGCAGAACAGGTGGATTAACTGAAATACACTGCTGAGGGGAGTAGCGGGAGAGACAGGAGAGGTCTGTTGCATCACGTTTGAGTCAGCTCCCTGGCTGGGGAATCAAACTCAGGCCTTGGCAGTCATAGTGTTGTGACTTAACCCCTAGGCCAACAAGGAGGCCTCCTTAAATTTCTTAAACAGTGAAATGAAGCATGTTGAGGTGCTTTTTTAATTCTAAAGTTCTATCATTTTTACTGACTTTTTTCCTTAATATTATATCCTTTCCTGTTCTATTAATAAACTATGGTTCATTAACTTGTAAAGTTTCTAAAATGTGAGAAAAATTCAAATATAAGATCCACATTCATATATTTGTTTGGGAGCAGAAAGCAGTAGTTATTTTCTCTATCATATTTGTTTGTGTCATTAGTCAACAACCGGATAGAAATAAAATTCCCTGTGAACTATAGGGATTTTCCCCTATCTTGTATCACATACTTCAATACGAAGTACATAGTAGGTATTAAGTATAAATTGAATAAGTAAATTAATGTAGATTGATCATGTGCTAAGCTGAAGGGAATTTTATTCAGAGCTGTGTATCAGTTTTCCTTAACTGGATGGACTGGCCAAATGTGTTTCATTTCAATGTTCCTAGGAACATATGAAACTATAGGAAATAACTGACACTAGAAATGGAAGTAGTGATTTAAAATTCTCAACAAAACATTTCCCCCATGTTTGAAAGGAAGTATGACATTGAAAGTAAAATAGGAGTAAGTCACGATGTATTTCAAAGCAAGTATTTCAATTCAAAATTCTTGCAATTCTCAATTTTAAACAAAGTGCAATAGTATCCCAGACTTATAGGTACCACTGAATAAATATGTACCAGGTTTATCTATATTACAAGATCTTCCCTGAAGAAATTTATCCTATTGCCCCAATTTTATACTAGAGAAGACTGAAGGCATTAGAAATTAAGTAACTTGAATAAAGGCATACACATGGGGTCTGTACCCAAATTTGTCAGCTTCCAAAGTCTATGCTCTTCATGGTAGGGTGGAACTGAAATCTGTTAAGGATGTAAAGTGCTTCCCCACACAAAGCAATTATCTTAACCTTCTAACTAATGTAGACCCATTAAATAGATGTAGAACCATTAAATATTTAACTGTACTAAAGTGAAATTTTAATCATAAGAGATAAACAATGGGCAGAAGAGCTAAAAACAAACTTCTTCAAAGAGAAAATTCAAATGGCCAATAGGCATATGAAAAAATGTTCAGCATCACTTGTAGTCAGAGAAATGCAAAACAAACTACAATGAGATACCATCTTACACCAGTGAGAATGGCACACAGTAAAAAAAACTAGCAACAAAAAATGTTGGTGAGGATGTGGAGAAAAAGGAACTCTCCTGCACTGCTGGTGGGAGTGCAAACTGGTCCAACCACTATGGAGAGCTGTGTGGAGATTTCTTGACCTACTAAACATAGAGCTTCCATATGATCCAGCAATTCCACTCCTAGGTATTTACCCAAAGGACACAGAAACAGTAATTCCAAAGGGCACCTGCACCCCTATGTTTACAGCAGCACTATTTACAATAGCTAAGCTATGGAAACAACCCAAATGCCCCAAAATAGATGACTGGATCAAGAAGATGTGGTACATATACACAATACAGTATTACTCAGCAATCAAAAAAGATAAACTCATGCAATTTGCAGCAACATGGATGGAGCTGGAAGGGATCATGCTCAGCGAAATAAGTCAGAAAGAAAAAGAAAAATACCGGATGGTCTCGCTCATAACAGGAATTTAGAAAACCTAAATAAAGGATCAGGAAAAAGATTAATTATAATAAAGTGAAAATCAAAATCAACAAGCAACTATAAACCAGAGACACACTAAGAGGGGGGTGTGGGGGGGGGAAGAGGAATTAGGATCAAAATAAGGGGGGTGGGAATTGTATGGGGACTACAACCTAGATGAAAATGCATACACTGTGCAAAAATGAAAAATGATGTAAAAAAATAGAAAACAAAACAAAAAAATTAAAAATAAAAGAGGTAAACACAATAAAGGATATACTTACTCATTCCTGAGCATTCTCTATCACCATCCCATACATTGGAAACAGCATGTCCAGTCAGTAGGAGGTTAATTAAACTTTGGCTATTAAAAAAGTTAAGAAGTAATTAAAATATGAATAATCTTCAAAATAAATAATTCCTATGGTTGTGCATAAAATAATGGTCTTTTACATTAAATTATTGTTTAGGAAACCAAGGGAAAATCTAATATTTTTCATGTTATACACTTAAAGAAACAGCCTTCCTAAATGAATCACCACACTGGTATCCATTGTTCTGTATCATATAAATTCTATATCATATAAACAACGTTATCCATGCTTTCACATGAAAAAATAGATTTACTTAATACTTATAACTATCTTTAAAATACATATATAATTGCCATTTTGTGTTTGATGGAAGCTATGTGAAATTTAAATGAGGCAGAAAGATGTAGAGAACATATGTAATAGAGTGGATTAACAATCACTTTTTTTTATAGATTTTAGTTAGTAGAAATAACTATAAAAGTTTGAGAGGGAAGGGTAGGAAAAATTTTTTCTCTTAAGGAGGAAAGCATTTACCAATAGGTAAGGATATATTTTAAGTCAAATGAATAAATTTCATCCATTAGAAAATTTCATAAGTCAACAGAATTTGTTGAAACATCCTGTTTTCAATCTTAAAACAAAATATATTCCACAATGCAATGCATAGGTAAACCTTAAATGGAAGTTAACATTTCATAAATAAAGCAAGCTATGCATAAAACACACTACTCAAATTCATAGAGTTAATGATGTCAATGATGACAAGCAAAACTATCTGACTCAGCTATGTTTCATCTTAGGTTCCTCAAAACTAAAGCCTATTAAGAGATAATAGATTTTAGTTAATTACCTGCCATGTCCATATACAGGATCTATCAAAGGTTCAGTTGAATCTTCAATTTCATTTTTTATGTTTTCGATGCCCTAAAGAAACCAAGAACTCATTGCTTATCCTTAAAACTAAAAATTAAATTATGGTTGTTTAAAAACTGTCCAATTTGTACTATAAACAAAACACAAACACAGCAGGTCCTCAAATAATGCCATCTCATTCAATGTCTTTGTTATGCTGATGAAAAATCATCATCATCCAAAAAAAAAAAGAATAAGAATCATCAATTCGTGACAGGTTCTATGGCCTAGGTGAAGCGTGCAAATACTCCCTCTGTGTGGGTTTCCTGTGAGTACTGGAGTTTCCTCCCGTCCCAAAGATGTGCATATGAGGTCCCAGTGTGAGTGTGGGTGTGAATATGCCCTGTATTATCCTCTCCAGGGTTGGGCTTTACCTTGTATCCTGAGCTGCAAGCACAGGCTTTGGCCACCTGCACTCTGAACTGGAATAAGCAGGTTGGACATGAACTAATGAAATACAAATTACTGTTTGATATTAGTAGTGTTTGGGGTTTTTATTTAAAATATTGGTGATACTTTTGTGATCAGAAATATGCCACTGGAACTTAACATTCACTTAAATCAATTAGTCTGTGGCAAAACAGGTTTTGTTACGTTTGCTTGAAAGTTGCAGTTTCCAAGAACCTGCTTATGATTTTAAATGAGGACTTACTACATTTATGTAGCTTTTCTAACAAAGAATTTCCAAGATTTTGAAGTAGAGGTGCATTTAACACATTAACAGTAATTAGTAGACCCTTCAAGAATACTTTTTCTTTCTTAGACTCCATATAAAGAACCTAAATTGACTCATGGTAATGGAGCTAATGTTGACATATTGGTTAAAGGGGTATAAAAAGATGGCATTTATATTTCAAGAGGAGGGAAAAGAAAACTATTTAATCCAAAAGTTAACAATCATTTCACTTTAGACTAACAAATTCAAGCCTAATGCACCTGCTAAAGCATCTGATGTTATTTAAAAACTTATTGGAAATAAACACATGAGTACTAATAGAGGTATAAATTAAATGCACAAAAGGTACGGCTAGTACATATGGAAATGGGAATTATATTTTTGACTGTGCATTCTCACAAACACTGGTAACTTGAATGTGTACTGACAAAATAAAATGTAAATTTGGAGGACAAGAAGAAATCATTTTCTTTGATAACTTTAAATACCTCCAAAGGATACCAAAGTCCCAAGGGAGACCTACACATTTTAACCTCATCAACCACAAAATGACAAAGAAAAGTGCCACTCATTGTGCTATGCATATCATTTAACCATTGTTTCTATCAGATTATAGGCCTATTCTACAAATTAAAATCATTAATCAAAAATCAAAATACTGGCAGCTCTTTTTGCCTGCTTGTGTTTGTGCAAGCATTGTCTTTGCCTTTCCTTCTTTTCCCCTAATAAACCTACCTTGTTGGGCATAAATACATATATGTATTTAATTACAGCGAATATTGTAGGCAGATACAAACAAGTACGAAATCTTGCACTTGTCTTCCTTGTAATCAATACAAAACAAGCCAAGATAAGTTAAAATGAGTATGACCAAATTACATAATCATTGGGGGATATTATTTCAAAGACCAGCTCAAGAAAGAATGCCCAGACATGATGATTTACTGCCCTATAAAAGGCAACAGAGGAGTTATCAGATGTTTTGAGAATGAAAACTGGGGGAATAATGTACAGTCAAGACAAACTCCTAAGAAATCAGTCATTTTAGATATCAATGTCACTTCTGTTCACCATATCTAACCAACTGTCAAATATTCTTGGTTCTTTCTCATGAACATGTCCCTAAATGTTTTTAAGTTCTTAAATTAAAACATGCTTCTAAATATGCTTTTTCTTTTCAATTTCCAAGGTCCCTGCCCTCGCTTAGATTCACCTGTTTCAATAACCACATTTCTAGTTCTCCTGACTCTAGTCTTATACTCCACACATCAACACCCTCTGGCTTAACGCTTTCTCCAACTTAAGGAATTTTTTATCAACAGAAACATCTTGTTACTTCCTTGTTCAAAATTTTTGTTTGGTTCTAATTTCAGTTTAAAGTATTTTTAGGTACCTTCTTTATGTAAATACCCAGTCATACCATCTACAATACTGCATTAATAATGATCTACTTACAGTTCCGCAAATATGTATTATACACCTATTTCATGAAGCCTTTATATTGTTGTTGCAGTTGCTTGGGAAACACCTTTATTGTTCACAAGATTGTCTCCTCATCCATCAAGACACTACATCTATCAATGATCCTTATATGATCTATCAATGATCCTTACTATATAGAGTTTACCCTTGATTTCATCCAATAAACTTAGACATACATTCTTTTTACTATGCTTTGTGCATGAAACATTGCTAAAATGGCAGTATTATTTTTTTTTTTTAACATCACCAAAGGAACCATTAAAACAACTGGCATCCCATATTATTATTCCACACCCTAGCATAAAGTCAATGTTTGATAAACACTGGTCAAGTGAAAGAAGTTTGATTTCAGACATGATGAATCTAGTAGGATACTCAGCTGAAACAGGTTACTAGAGATATGAGGTGGGCATTTGGGGAAAATGGGTAAGATTAGAAATACACACAACACAATTAAAAACATAAAGGTAAACTGAGTAAGTATAAGATACCCATAAAATAAAAAGCATACAGCACCAGGGACTGAAATTTCTGGAAAATAAAAGCTGAAGAAAGGAGCAGAACAAATAAGGACAGAAATAAAATTATCAAAATAAATGAAAAGGAATTGTGAGACATTATAGAAAGACTAGTACAGTGATTTATCAGAAAAGAAAGGGAGAGGGTTACAATGAACTTACAGAAGGGTTTTGTAAAAGGTCAAGTGTCAGACATCACTCAGATCAAAGAAAATAAAATTCAGAAGAACTGAGTATTCTTCTGTTCATGAGAACATTACTGATAACTCTCTGCAGCCCAGAATATCAGAAGTCAAAGTAAATTTGAAAATGGTTAACAAACAAGTGATGAGGAAAGAGAATTTGATTCCTTATTATCAACACGTGAGAGTTACATTTTGACAGTTAGAAATAGCATCACGAATAAAATTACTCATAGCAGGAAAAACAGTACTAAACTCAAACTAATAAAAGCTAGAAGAAGCATCTTCTTAAACAAACCTTTGTGAGTAACACAGAATACAGAAAAAGCAATACTCCAAATTTGTTTCCCCACATTGAATACTGATCCAAGACAGCATCTTTTAATTCTGATAAACTTCTGAATGACTTTTTTCTGGGGGGAAAAAGAATTAAGGATTAGTACCATGATGAGCTTACTACATTCATAAATGGGAGAAATTTACGTTGAATATTACATTAAGGTGTGTGTGTTTGTGTGTGTGTTTGTGTGTGTGTGTGCAGGGGATTTTTTTTTTAAGTGCCTCAAATTGTCAAATACAAATTTAGCTATTAAAAGCCAAAACTATTGCTGACAACTGTGACTATAAAACATATAAACCATTAAGATAGAATGTTTACTTGGCAAAGAATCTCATCATCTTTCAGGTAAACTATCTGGGCATCAATAAATGCAATAATCATAGTGTTACTTAAAGAACAAAGTGGCTTTCTTCTAAGGGGAGTTTATTAACAAAGAAGACTTGACTTTTAAAGCCCAAAATTATTTAATAAGTGTGAGGATACAAAAGATAAGGTGCATGTCTGTGGCTTTTAAATTATTATAATGCTGTAATTTCAAATGCCACCTATAATTCTATCAACACAACTATCCTTATCTTTCATTTTGTAATAAAAAGTTTATATGCTTTAATGAAATTATATTTTAATTAAAATTATAGAAAGCACATTTGGGCAAATAAATAATAATTCAAATATATATTCTAGTAGAAATCTTTATATTCACTTAGGACATAGAAACATTATGCTAAAATGATTTTTCTTGTAATGATGAAAAAGCTTTTAATGTCCACAAAGTGTATTTTGATAGTTAATTTAGAAGTGAACAAGTATACAAACTTTTTTTTACATTTTAAAACATAATTCTTCAAGCATAATAAATCTAAGTACCTTTTCACAATATGAATAGACTTAAAATGGCAATGTGTCCACAAGAAGTATTTTAAATGTTCCAATGTTACTTACTGAATTAATGCATGAAATCGCTCAAAGCCAAGCTCTTCGACAGCCAAGGCAGCTATACATAAAAGACACTTTTCAGCACTACACATGGCAAATAAATGACACAAGATACACACAGCAGGCTGTAAATACTTTCAAGCAATCAAAATTTTCCCTATTTCCTTACTCCCTTAAAATTCTGTTTTTTTTTTTTAATTTTACTTTTACATAAATTTATATTTCAAGATCTTGGTTACCATGATTATAACTAAAATGGATATAATACTGAGAATGTAGAGGGGTGATAAATAAAAAAGTACTTCTTTTCATTCAGTTAGTCTAGATAATTTATAAAATATGAGCAATTGACATTCACAGTGCTTCACACATCATTGTAATGTGTCCTGCACTTTTAAATAATCTTTTAGTGCACAGATCCAATCTGTGTAAAATCTAATCTTCCTTCTTTATAATAAAATATCTTTAGTTTTAATTCTTAATTATAAACAAATGTGTATAAGAAGGCATAGCATTTTAAAACTACACAGGTTCAACAACAGCTTTAAGTTTGTTTCCTCATTTCTTTGTGTAACTTTTGTAACAAACTGTTAATACAGTACAGTTACAAATTTTTTTAAAAATGAAAGAAAGCATTTAAATCAAAGGTTGTATCTATTCAGCACTTATACTAAGTGCCAGGAACCTTTCTAAATGTTCTGTATGTCTTACCTCATTTAATCTTCACAACAACCTACTCTCCCTATTTTACAGAAGAAACTGAGGAACAGAAAAGAATCCTCCCAACAGCACAGGGCAATAAAGAGCAGAGATGAGATTTCAATCCAAGTAATCTTGACTACCCAAGATAGTCTTTAAGATGCCATATACTAGTCAAAATGCCTCCTCAGATTTGTCACAATGAACAACTTCGTATGTATTTTATAAAGAAAATGTTAGCTCTTTCAAATATACTCACTACAGATCTAAATGATTATATAAATCATTTATCATCATATAAATATTTTTATTTATAATTAAAAATGCCAATTACATTAATTTTTCGAAGTCTGGTTTTAATTTTCAAATGTTTGAAATTACTTCCTAAATTTTGTTCACATGAATTTAAAGAATCTTCTGTGGAAACAAACTGAAATTGAACCTGAGTATTCACTACTGCAAACAATCGTGCTTTACCGATAAGCCAAAACCATACACACCACACAAGCCAATGAAATAAATGTTTGTACAGAATGTAATAGTGATGGGGAGGGGGGTAATTCTTCACATTTAAAATTTCAGGAAAAAATAAAATTTCTACCTAACCTTTTCAAAATTGTACTAATTATTCTGCAGTGCTTGAATATCTAAACAATTTTACTATGTATACATTATGAGAGTAGACATAAAGATAGTAATTTAGAGAAAAAAGGCAAGCAAAACAAAAAGCTTAGCAGGCAGATGATAGAAAATATAAAACACAAGAAAAAGAACATAGCTGGGAATAAAGGAAAGAACAGGTAAAATAGATTGTTATATGGTGTAAAAATTTTAATATAAGTTCATTTGTCAACATCTAAGGAAAATTCTCAAATTTTCAGTTAACAAAACTTTCCAAATTTATATACTTAAAAAAAGATTTGAAATATGATTTTATGATTTTAATTTAGTAATTAAAAAATTACTAAAACATGTTTTGGAGGATTCAATATAGTATGTTCACCTAAATCAGCTGCTGAAGTTACCATTAGTACATTATGAGGCCATTAAACAGAGCAATTTAACTTATAATTACAGCTATATACTGCATATTCATGTGATCACACAGCATACTATCTCAACACTAATGAAAAAATACAAAAAAGATTTTACTATCTTACAAAGAATGGCTTTTAGCACATTTTTAAAAATAACTTAGTTCAACTATTCTTCTCCCAAAATATTATTACTCTAAATGAAACTGTTCAGCATGTTTGCTGCAACCCAGTAAAATCTGGAAAATATTCTACATCCATTATTAATGACATCTTTATCACTTTTGAATACTTTCCCCTTGTTTTCTTCAATCTTCATTATTAACTCTAGATATGTTAAATTCTTTTTGAAAGGCTATGTTTGAAAGGCCTGAAAAGGAAACTTCATTCAGCTGCCTGGATTAAAAAATATTTCCTTGCAAATTTATTACTATTAGAATTTGCCACTGTAACTACTCAGGTAGTAGAAGAGCGAAGACACTGAATTCAGAGACATTTTAGCTCTCAGAGGCAAATGCCCCACAGCTAGTCCTACATAAAAGCCAGTGTATATCACAAGCAACTGAAATTTACTTTGTAGAAATCAATTAAAAAATTTCTGTAAAGATGACTTAACAAAATATACAATAGGCAGACTAAGCGCACCTATATTATTCAGCATAAAGCATTTGGAACTACCAATCATCAAAACCTACCTACTAACAAGGTAATTCCTATAATGGAAAAACAGAACAGCAATTGTTTGGGGGGGGAGATCATATATTTTTTTAAAAAATTTTTATTTATTTATTCATACAAGAACTGAGTGTAGGCCAGCGGTGCAAGGCATTACATTTAATTAGAAACTTTTATTATTTTTAAGCTATTTTATTTATATATATATTTTTATATTATTGTTCATTTTTATACAATGTTTGCTTTCTCCTCTCAAGTGTAATCCCCATAGAATTCCCACCACCAATTCTCCCAGGCACCATGTTTTGTTTTTAATCCCTTTAATATTCCTTTACAGCTTGGTTCCACTCCTTTTGGTTGCTGATACCATAAAAATTACACCTTTATACAATGTGTGTCCAAAAGCTTAATAATTCTCTAATTGCATTAATTAGTTTCTAAAATTTGATAGAAAACAAAATTTAGAGCTGCAAACTGAAATTACAATACTAGCTTTTAGACTAATGATTTTTTAAAATGTGTCTTTTAAATTATATACCAAATAAAAATTAGAGTTACAAACCATTCATTACAAACCACTGGTTTTTATAATTACCCAAAAGCAACTCTTTAGCTGCTGTATCAGCAGAAGTTTCCATTTTACTAGTTCAATCTGGCAGGTTTTAGGTGAATTACCTAAGAATTTTCAAAGGCTAAAGATAGAATGTGTAGTTTTTATGAACTCCTTATTTTAAAGAGAAATATTCAAAGTTTGAACAAATTAAATGAAGGTATAATTAAAACTATCTTTAAAAAGTTCAAGGAAAAAAGAAGTAACATAATAAATAACAATATCCCATCTTTGCTTAAGGAAAAACTAAGACCATTTAAAATATTTTCTACCAAAAAACCCTCCTTTTTCCAATAACAAAAAAAATTGGTGTATATGAAATTACAGTACATAGTAAAATGTTCTTTAAACTTTATAAATGAGAGCTTTGCAATAAAGCAGAAGTTAACTAGAATTTAAAAAAAATTTGAGATGCATCTTTTTCTCAAAATAAAATACAATCTCTAGTAATTAAAATAATCAAAAGGGAAATTAAAAGTAGTAAAGCTCATGAATTAAGCTTAGGTTTAAAAGAGACATGTTACAAAAATTAAAGATTTTTTCTTAAAAATTTTTAAGTTTTAGTAAAAGAAAGGTACAAGAAATAACTTCAGGAAATAAAAATATATCTTACAAGAATGTTCCACTTGGCAGCTAGACTCTGCAGGACTCCCAGAAATACTAGCAGTTTCTTCAGTTGTCTTTCCTTTTAACCATGAAACCAAGCAGTATGATCCAGAGTTGTCACAACAAGCACTTTCTAAAATATCACATAAGGTATGACAAAGGAGTTCCTTCCGCTCTTCCTCTAAAAATAACCAAAGTATAAGTTATATTGGAAAAAAAAATACTGCCATGAACAACATTAAGAATGTGTTAATTACTAATGAAAGTCAAATTTTTTAAGTGTGTGTTGGGGGGGAGAGAAATCCATAAAATCCAGGTTTTAAGTTATATTTTACAAAAACAATATGCCTAAGGGTTAAAAAAATCACCACTATTAAATAACTGCCAGTAATTAGGGAAAAATATCCTGAAAAATACAGAATTAAAAGTGAGAAAGAATTTGCTACCTGATACTGATTTCCTGGTTCTTAAACTGCAAACAGAGAATTTAAGTCTTAACATTTCCTTTATTGCAGGATCAGGTACAATGTAAGGTCCAGAAGAGACATCTATTTTTTCCCTATTTCTAAATTAATCAAATGTCTCTGATCTTGTCCTTTGGGGTAAGGACAATGAGATAACACAGCACATCAGCACATATAATACCAAATCCTTTACATCCGCAGGGGCCACTGTGATTATGCAACATAATGCAAAAGCTACAGATACTGTACTCCAGAGACTGGAGCATTAGACTTTAAAATAACACCCACGCACAGACAATTTCTTCCGAATGCACTCTCCCTTTTTCAAGTAGTATTATCCTCCAGGTGCAGTAACACTTTCTGAAACTTTCAGACAAAGGAGATAAGATGTGTACACAGCCTATGTAAAAAAGGGGGGGTTTCTGTTTCTTTTTACAGGCTAAAACTTCTTTAAAGACAGGAACTGTGCCATTCACTTTATAAGCACCACTGCATTTGTGACATTTACAACAATATGTAGAAATGTCATCAAGGTGAATATATTTCTGTGCAAGAAATATTTTAAATTTCCTTAATAAGCCACTCATGTTAATTGTATGTCCTGAACAGAATCGCAGTTCTAATAAAATCTGACATTTCAGCTCTTAATACAAAATATATTTACCAGTTACATTTTATCTCTGAAATTCAAAGATCAGTAGTAGATTCTATGGGCATGATTTGGAGTGGAAGCTGTTTTGCCCTTATATACAAAACTGGGATTGTAATATAGCCTACTGTCTTCTAGAAGTTATTGTGAGGTTCATTGTGAGATTAAAATTGTTTAAGGGAAAGAAAGATCTTTGCAAATTGTCACCTGGAATGCACACATTTGTTATTAGGAAGTACCATACACTCTCTCTCCTAACTGTACTGCAGAAACTATGACAGCTTCTTTAGAAATTTAGAATGGTTTGTGGTATTATTTGTATTGTGTAAGGAATCACACCAAAAGATAAAGGAATAAAGATAATTCTGAGTTCTTGCTCAGAACAGAGTAAGACAAAACAAACATAAATGACTATTCCCTTTGTTATGCAATCATTTAATATAGTTCAGGCAAATGAACTATTAAGTATCTTAGCAAGAGACCAAAGGTTTTACTCTCTGTTATACCGTCTACCTCATACTTCTTAGGAAAAGCATATTTGGAGTCACTGTTCATGAAACTTTCTCAAACATATTAAAAATAAACCTCAAGAAAAATGTATCCCGGTGACAGTTTACTTTTTAAGATAGATAATTTCAATTTAAATATTGCCAGTGCTGCACTGATCATAAGAGAGGAAAAGTTTATAAAAGACAGCTATCATACCTGGGCAATCCCTCCAAGAAGACTTCTCAGAAGAAAACAGGAGCTTCTTCAAAAGAAATGCCTTTATACAGTTAAAGCATAATTATTAGAATGCATGATAACCATATCTTACATACCATTATTTTACTTTAAAATTGGAGAAAACTAATTTGTTTCTTTCTGTTCTTTTCAATAGTTTAATATAAAGATTTCAAATGGTTTCCATTCAATTCAACAGTAACTGAATAATTTTTCACTCAGAATATACTATTCTAAACTTGATTTTACATCCACAAAATTAGTCTTCTTTCATATTATGTATTTTCTGGCAAATTAAAGAATTGGTTCAAAATAGCAGCCACCTAACTGGAAAATTAAAGAAACTTATTGCTCTGTTTAATAAGTCACTTCATTGGAACAAGTCTACATTTCTTAGATTTCATGAAAGAAAAGAAATCTAAACACAAAAATCTGCTCTATAAACTCTAATTTGTGATACAGGAATACCACAATGATTTACCACCCCTAACCTCCTTGTTTAACTCAAAAAGCTTTAAGAATCAAATAAAATTGATGCCTAATCTCTCCTTAAGTTAGTCAACTGTGTTACACTGGTAACTTGATAGAAAACATTTCAATGTAGCACAGTGTTTCCTCCTCACAGTGTAGTTCAAGGGCTAGTTGCACCCTAGTCACCTGACATTTTATTTAAAATGCACATTCTTAGGTTTCACTTACTGTATCTGAATCTCAAGAAGGGGTAGATCTAAGAAAAAGAAAATAGTGTAGTGCTTCTTACTCACCTATGTTTGAAAGCAGTTGTGAAAACTGCTTTTAGGCAGATAAATCTAGATTTGCATCTTGGTTGCACTACTTTACTAACTAAAAATAATCAGTAACATAAGTGCTTCTACATTACAAAATTTGGAAAAGTGAGGTGGGACACTCAGTATTTCATCACTACAACAATCACAGGTAGTATTTTTAATATTCTTCCATCTAGTCTTTCTTCCATGCTGCTTTAAATTTTATTACATGTGAGAAACGTGGGATGAGATTATTTTTCCATTTTTCTGTTTTCCCACAGAATTCATATCTATAATTCTTTATTGCTAATTTTCTATCAAGCTATCAAAATTTACTTAAACATTGTAACATGTTTAATTTACTCTGTTGTATATTAGGTTGCATGCAATTTTTTTTTTTTTTTAACTACTAGAAGTACTCAAATATAATCTTACCCACATTAAGGATTTTTTTATTTTAGGAAAGATTCATAAAAGTACAATTACTGCATCCAACAATCTGCTTTATTATAATTCCAGTTATAAAGTAAAATTCCTTCTTAAAATTTGAAATACAAATTTGTATAAAAAAGCAATGTGAGCATTTCAGCATCATCCTATCTTTACATGACTGGCAGTTATTTTGTATTTAGATTAGAAAGTTATCAAAAGAATAGTTTTATTTTTATTTGTACTTTCCTGGATTTCTAGTGAGGTTGAACACCTTAACTCTTTGGTTCCAGCATCAATCCAACAGTTATTGAATATACATAACCATTTCACTACTGGGGCCATAATGTTTTTCTAACCAATTTATAGGAGTTCTTCATATAACAGACAATATCAATTTACTGCTCAGTGTCACTGCAAATACTTTCTGAACTTGGAAGTCATCTTTTCTCTTAAAGGACTAACACATACTTTTAGTTTTCCTGTGGTTAAATATTATGTGGCACATGGTATGAGATGACCTAAGTTCATTTTCCCCCTAAATAGCCAATCAGTCATACAACGGCATTTATTAAACTTCACCTTCGTCTACCATTGATTGCTCCCTTTTAATCATGGTAAGTGACAAATTCTTGGTAAATTGTTGTATGTAATGTGCTACACTAATTTATCTACTTGGTTACATAATATGCCTATTTCTGTAGCAAAGGCATAATGTTCTAATTTTTATAGATTAAAAACATTTTAATACCTGTATTTGCTCATTTCCTACATTACTCTTAATGATTTAGTCTTCACTTTTACATTAAAATATCACTATAAACAAAAGTCTTCTTGAAATATTTAAGTAAATATTAAACTCAAATTCAGATAACAAGGTTACTACTGGCCATCAAAATTTGCCTCAGTTACAGAGCATAACAGCTCTAATTACTGACTTACAATTTTATTCTTTATATTCAATACCTATAGACAAGGTTCAAATAAAACAATTTTATTTTTATAGTTCAATTAATGTAAAAATCAACTTTACTATTTTAAAAAAATATAATAATTATCTACAAAGAATGTATTTTGGAATCAACCCTGAAAGGAAGGTTTTTCTCCTTCAGAGACACACATTTTGAATTTAATAGTATAAATATATGAGTATGAAATTTGAGAGATAAATTTACTTTGAGCTGACAGTTCACAAATGTATTCTTTATGCCCAATGTATAATAAATATCAAATTAAATACGTATTTTCAAAAGGTGCTGATTAAGACAAATAAAATTCCAGCTTATTTTCTTAACACTCCTGAAGTTACAATGCTGTTCAGACACGTCCTATAGTGAAGTGAAAATTTAATTACTGATTTTAACAATGCAAAAGTTTACAGCAAATCAGTCTTAGAAAGTCAAACAATGTAACACATAAAGAGTCAAAATCAAATTTAGATCAACTCTATCTTCTGGGCAAAAGGAAAAGTTTTTACTTTGGAAATTCAATTCCAGTTGCTACCAATTTTATATAAAATACAAAAACTACAGCCTAAAGTAGTATTTACTGTAACTTATTTTAAAAATTTATGAAATTTTGTCATGAAAATATCAATTCATTTTTAACTCATTAGGAAAACCATTTTTGTAGACAGAACAAATGAAAATACCATTATTTTCAAACAAATGAAAATAATAACCATTTCATGTATGTATCTACAGTATAAAATGTTATTACTTAACAATATTTTATTAGAAAGATGTCATGATCATTATTTCCTAATTTTCCGAAAGGCAGGAAACACCTATTATGTTTCCTTAAAAATGAAAAAAAGGTAAGAAATGTTTGAAATGTCCTTCTAAGGAATTGGTAAAGTAGTCTATGTTACCTGAACAGGTGCAATAACAGCACAGGGGCCACCTTCAAACTGTTCTAATGCAGATCCCTCTGATTCACTAAACACAAACCCTAAAAATGAAAGCAAGCAGCAAAGATTAAAAATATAATTCAAGTAGCAGCTATATAATTTTTAATGTATTTTATTCTGAGAAAGGTCACTAAAGCACAATAGCAAAACTACTCCAAGTCAGTCAGTTGCAGTGGTTCTTTACTTTTAGGGGGACAAAGGAACCCTCTGAAAAAAGATACAAAACTAACTCCCCCTCTGCAATTCTATGAGGAATATAACCAAAATGAAAGTGAATACATTGTACAAAGATGAAAAATGATGTAAGAATTATATAAAAACAAAACAAAACAAAACAAAAAACCGTTCCCCAAAATCCCCAGCCAGGGAGATTACCCACATGGCATTGGCAGGCCCCTCCTATCTCACCCGCTGCTCCCCTCTGCAGTGTATTTCAGTTGATCTGCCTGTTCTGTTCCCCGCTCTGTCTCTGGTGAATGCTCTCACCCCCCGCACCTCTGGCCAACACCCTAATTCTTCTATGCATAAATATTTAAAAAAAAAACCTAACTCCCCCTCATAAGTGTACATGAACACACACACACACACATACACACACACGTATACACAATTTTACACCCAGGGACCCCTTAAAGAAGGACTACAAAATAAAGTATGAAATTTACCAAGACAATATTATATTTGCCTTTCCAAAAAGTATTTTTTAAAATTTCAATACTTTATTTTTTTACAAGTTAATGACCATATGGCTACATAATGAGATAATGAATGTACTCACATTTGCTCTACTTTAGTTTAAATATTCCCCAAACAGTACTGACTGAGAGCAACTAGAAGTTCCTGCAAAAATCACAGGGTCAAGGGTAAGGAGAGTGTCTAACTTTCCGGAAATCATTGCACCTCCCAAGGCCTCAGTATATATATATATTTTTTTTTAAAGATTTATTTATTTATGTATACAAGAGCCGTGGGGCAGGCCAGATATACGGGGGGTGAGAGGATTCACAAGAGACAGAGTGGGGAGCAGAACAGGCAGACTGTGTGAAATACACTGCTGAGGGGAGCAGCGGGTGAGACAGGAGAGGTCTGCTGCACCATGTGGATAGCTTCCTGGCTGGCCGGGGATCGAACTCGTGCTGCAGAGGCTGCGGATTGCTTTGTAGTGTGGTGCTTAACCCTTGTGCCACTAGGGAGGCCCAGTATACTTATCTTTAAAAAGATCACTTCCAGGTCTAACATACAAGGAACCTGTAAAGTTTCATTAATGATCATAATTCAGTTATTCATCTAACAAACCATTATTTAATGAACATCAGATAATATATCAAGCAGCTGGGATAAATGCATCAATGATACAGTTCATGGTCTGCAGGGTCCAGCTAAGGACAGAGATACAAACAGATAATTACGAAAATAAAGTAGTAAGTTGAAGTTGTAACAGAAGTATAAAGAGAACAATTGTGGATAGAGAAAGGAGTAACTGATTCTGCCTGGGTCAATTGCTAACAGGTGACTTTGAAGCTGATTTTGAATCAGAATTTTTCCAGAGAGGCAAGACTGGAAGAATGACCTTCAGATAAAGAAAACATGATTACTGAAGGGAAAGGGTATGGTAAGAACAGGACAAGTCTATGGATTAGAAGGAAATTTAACAGTAACAGAAGGAAAGTATGGGGCCAAGATGGGGAGATTGCAAATGGGTGGGGAAGTGACAAGAGGTTAACACTGGGAAGGAGGAGACCATGGTTCCAGTCACACTATAAGCAATATTAAGTAGCAATATAATTAAACTGCCCCCGCTTTTTAATGGGGTCAGAATGATAAAGTGGCTGTTTTAATAGCCCCACAGAGAGGATGCTGATCAAATATAAGCAACATTAGTGTGGAAAGTAAAAATTATACCCAAATGTTATTTCTAAGGTAAAAAGTAAGATTTGATGATTACATCATGCTAGTGGGGTCAAAGTGTAGTACAAAAGAAATTAAGAGCTGACTGAAGTTTCTAACTTGAGACATTAGAAAGCAGTTGAGTGCCTCCCTGGTGGAGCAAGGGGTTAAGTCTCAGCACTATGAAGCTATCGCCAGCCACTGCAGCACAAGTTCAATTCATGGCCAGGGAGGTGACCCACATGGCTCAGCAGACCTCTCCTGTCTCGCCTGCTGCTCCCCTGAGCAGTGTATTTCAGTCGGTCTGCCTGTTCTGCTCCCCACCCTGTCCCTGGTGAATCCTCTCACTACCCACCCTGCACCTCTGGCCTGCATCCCAGTTCTTGTATGCATAAATAAAAATAAATCTAAAAAAAAAAAAAAAAGAAAGCAGTTGCAATAACAAATAGTATACAGTATCTCATTCCATCCCATCCTCTCTAACTATCAATCTCTTTCAGACAGTATTAAAACATGCATCTCACATATTTAAGAGGAAAAACAAAAAGATCCTAATATTTCACCAAGTGTTCTCTGGTATTTAACCAAAGGAGTTGAAATCCCATGTCAACACAAAACCGGCAGATGGATGTTTACAGCAGTTAATTGCCAAAACTTGGAAAGAGCCATGATGTCCTTCAGTGAGTGGATGTATAAACAAACTGTGGTACATCCGCAATGGGACTCCATTTAGTTTTAAAAAGTAGTAAGTCGTCAAACCATGAAAGAACAGAAAGCTTCTTAAATGCATATTACTAAGAGAAAAAAGCCAATCTACAAAAGCTACAGATAGTCCAACTATAAGACAGTCTGGAAAAGGCAAAATTATGGAAAACTAAGAAAAGCAGTGGTTGCCAGGAGTTGGGGGTGGGGACTGAATAGGTGGAAGATGGGATTTCCTAGGCAGTAAACCTATTCTATATGAAACTGTCATGGTGGAGATAGGTCATTATATCTGTTAAAAACCATAGCATGCACAACACCAAGCGTGAAACATAAAGTTAACTAGGAACTTTGGGTGAATTATGATAAGTAGATTCATCAATTGTAACAAATGTAGCACTCTGGTGGGGGACATTGATAATAGAGGAGACTATCATGGGGAGGGGGGCTGGGGTTGCATGTGAAATCTCTGTACCTTCCTTGAATAATGCATCCAAAATGCCTACTAAACAGCAGTACTTAATAAAAAACAAAGAAGGTGGCCTCCCTGGTGGTGCAGGGTTTAAAGTCTCAGCACCATCAAGCTATCGCTAGCCACTGTGCTATGAGTTCCATCTCAGGCCAGGGAGCTAACGCACATGGTGCAGCAGACCTCTCCTGTCTCACCCACCCACTCTCCCCTCAGCAGTTTATCTCAGCAGATCTGCCTGTCTATTCCCCACTGTCTCTGGTGAATCCTCTCACTCACCCCGCACCTCAGGCCTGCACCTCAGTTCTTAGATGCATAAATAAAAATAAATCTTAAAAAAAAGGTGCTGTGCATACCATGGCTTTTGACAGCTGTATAAAGACCTAAATACACCATCACAGTTTCATATTGAATAATTTCACTAAGAAATCCCATCTTCTACCTATTCAGTCTCCCACCCCCAACCCCGGACCTATCAATCCCACCTTCCCTCAGTTCACTCTTATTTTCATCTTCTACAATGACCTTAGGCCCGTAGACAACATCAAGGTTTTTATCTGGGGCCTTGATATTTGCTATTCCTTCTGCATGAGATGTTCTCCCTCTCCCTACCACCCTCCCTATGGCTGCATCCTTCTCATTCTTAAGTACTTAGTTTAGTTGTATAAACTCAACACACTTCTCTAAGAGTAAATATTCCCTAGCATCCCTTTGGCACAAACAGTACTTAAAATCTGTTATTATTTTTTGCTAGTTTACAGCTTGCTTTGTCCTAGTGGTCGCTTGCCTGTTCTATTGACTACTGTCGTCCAAGCATGTTACATGTAATGAATGCTCAATAAATGCTTTCTGAAATGTGGGGGAGTGGGAGGAGGATTTGTTTCTAAGATGCTAAGTTCAGTTTTAAAAATGTGAGGCAACCATTTAGCACTATCCAGAAGCAGAGAGATATGGGTCTGGAGTTGAGGGAAGGGGTTAGGACTGGAGACTGCAATTTGGATCATCATAAACATGGCAGTTAAAGTGAATGAAAACATGTAGGACAAAGATAATGAAGTTGGGAACTGAGACCACAGGCTGAGTCAGCAAAGGAGACTGACAAAGATTAGAAGAGAAAAACACACTGAGCTATTAGAAAGGAAGTCAGGAATCAGAGAGTAGCCATGTGTTACAAATGTTGTTGGTGTCATTGTGAATAATAAAAACAAAAATAAATGATACTTAGAACTTTGAGAAGAGCAGCCAAATATAAAGGATTGAGGTTTGATTCAGAATAGGAGAGATAGTAAATGTAAACCATTTGCTAAACAAACCAACCATTTGCTACCCTTATTAATGGAAAGGCAGTTGGATAAAGAATCATTACTTTTACAGACTGAAGGGCAAGAGTTTAAAAAGGAAAAGTGATTAGTGTGGGAAAGAAGTTAAAATACTCCAACTCCTGAAAGAGCTGAGAAAGCGGGTGTAGTGATGATGGTGATATAGTGCATAAAGTGAGAGCCTCAAAATGTGGTGTAAAGAGCCCTGGTAGTCCTGGAGATCCTTTTCATGGCCCCAATACATATTAAAATAAAAATTTTAATAGCACTAAGACATTATCTGCCTTCTCACTGTGTTGATATTCACAGTGGTAGAATAAAAGCAGAGTTGGTTAAACTGACAGTACATTAGCATATGTCAAGGCAATAATGCCAAGTCGTACTAGCGGTCTTCATGCTAGTAGATTCCACCATATTCTCTCAAAACACAGAAAAAGCCAATTTAAGCAAAGCCCTTATTGATGCCATAACACCACTAATTTTATTAAAGCTTTACCTTAGATACATGTCCTTTTAAAAAATTGTGACAAGGGCCTCCCTGGTGCAAGGGGTGGGTTAAGTCGCAGCACTATGAAGCTATCCACTGCCAATGCAGCATGGCATGGTTCAATCCCCAACCAGGGAGCTACCCACATGGTGCAGCAGACCTCTCCTGTCTCGCCTGCTGCTCCCCTCAGCAGTGTATTTCAGTGGATCTGCCTGTTCTGCTCCCCACTCTATCTCTGGTGAATCCTCTTACCCCCACCCCAACCTCTGCACCTCTGCCTACACCCCAGCTCTTGTATGCATAAATAAATCTTAAAAAATAAATAAAATTTTACAATGCGACAAAATGGAAACTACCCATAAGGCACGTCAGCCTCATACCACAGTACAACGGTTGATAGCTATTTCAAGGAAAAACACATGTGTAATTTTCTGAATTGTAAGAACTTTTTTTGTGGAACACTGTTTTTACTCTGAAAAGCTACTGACAAATTATGATTATATAATACTTGAGTATTTGGCAGACATTTTCTCTGAAAAAAAAAAGTGAGCCTGATCTTTCAAGGAAAATAACTGACAGTATTTTTGCCAGTGATAAAATTTCATCCTTTCAAGCAACAATTAAAATTCTGGAAAACTGTGGCAGCTACTGTTAGCTTGACAACTCCTCAAGACTTAGATTTTTCTGATGAGATCAGTAGTGATAATAATAAAGGTGACTTCTGATACTGTACAATGAAACGTGTTAACATTTGGAAGATCTGCATAAACCAGTAGTCTAATAAACTCCCCAAAGGCTGATGCATGCTATCATAATTAATTCAAGGGTGAAAGTCCCATTTAGGGGGCCTCCCTGGTGGCGCAAGGGGTTGCTACGCAACCTACTAGGCTATCCGCAGCCACTGCAGCATGGGTTTGATCCTCGGCCAGGGAGCCACCCACATGGTGCAGCAAACCTCTCCTGACTCGTCCACTGCTCCCCTCAGCAGTGTATTTCAGTCAGTCTGCCTGTTCTGTTCCCCACTCTGTCTCTGGTGAATCCTCTCACCCCCCACACCTCTGGCCTGTACCCCAGTTCTTGTGTACATAAATCTTTTTTTTTAAAGTCCCATTTAAAGTATAAGACAAAGCAATTAATTTCAATTTAGCAAGCACAAAAAGTTCACTGATGTAGGTTAAGAATACAAACTACAATTAACATCTAAAAAACTAACACATGTTGAGTTTTGGTGTGGTATCAAAGAATGTCCACAATTATCTGAAAAGGCTCCCACTTTCAATATTTCTACCTTACCAATTACATTACTTTCCTGCATATACTTTAACCAAACACAGTACAACAGACTACAAACCCAGAGATCTCCCAATGAGCTAGACAATAAAATTGTGAAAATGTAAAATACCATGGATATCACTAATTTTTAAATTTTTCACATTGAAGTCCTTAATTTTTAAAAGTGTAACTGGCCCTGATGTCTGGAGGGGAAAAAAAAAGTGGCTTTCATGAAAGCCACTGTCTCAAATAAGTAAAGTAAATCTTAGCAGGCTTCTATTTAATACATAGGCAAAGAGAAAATAAAGAGATGCCACTTATTCAGAGTGAGGGCATTAAGCAGGTTAAAGAGCTGTGGAGATTGTAAATTCTGAAAAACAAATTGACAAGGATAAGGAAGTAAGAGAAACAATGAGAGCTCAGTTAAGGTTTCATTACTACACATATTGATGCTGGCCACAATTTTCTTCAGCAATTCACAGAAATTTGAAGTAAAATAAATGATACGATAAACGGAGGATTAGAAATAGGTCAGATGAATGGGATATATTTGATAAGAACAAATGAAAACTAAGGGTGCCAGTTATCATGTTAAGATACCCAAATCTGAGTTCCCACCTAAGTATAAGAGTTGAAGTTCAAGGTCTCCCCTTATCTAGTGTATCTCCTACCGGGAATAAGAGGCAAAACTAAGCTCTGTGACACTTTATGGGTATGTAATAAGTGTAATTACTAATGGATTCTTGCCTTCCTTAAAATATAACGTAATTTTCAAGATCCATAATAGGACTTAAAGTTTAGTGTGCTGCTTCACATAGAGTACTTTAGATAATAAAACATCAGATAATTATAGGTAGTATTCTTTGCTTTACACCAATTTCTGTTCAGTTATAGTATACATGTTTGACAATATTGCTGATAACAGAAAAAAGGCTATTAGTTTTAAAGGAAATAAGGTTAGCTAAATAGAATGCTCTATTCTAAAACAGGACTATGCCAAATAGACTTCCTTTATAATAAGATTTCACTGGAGTTTAAATTTTGGGGGGTATAGTTATTTTTCTTATCAAGTGTTCTCACAGTCAAATTATCTTCTAGTTTTAAAAGGAACTGGCTTAACACAAAATATTTTTTCTGATTAGATCTGAAATCAGTCACCTAAAGTATTTGATCCTAAAAATGGTTTCTATTAGGTTTCACAGTACTATAGACAAAGAAATCTGTCTGTCTTAGATAGTTAATTTAAAACCTAAGCCATGGATGGCCTTACAATTCTCCAGTCTTTTATCTTCATAGAACTTACCATATATACATATATTACTCAAACCAGTTTGACAACTATTGCCTCTATAATTCTAGCCTTCCACATAAACAAAAGGCCTCAGAAAGACTTGGTCTGACATTATAAATAGATGATACTGGTTAAGCCAACAATCTGAATTGGGCCTTGGTTTCCTCACTTACAAACATGAGGATAACTACATTTATCCTTTGCTTTCTCTCTGAGGTGCTGCAAGGATTACACAAGATTTTCAAAAACTGTAAAGCATAATATAAATGTAAGACAGAAAACATATCCTGAATAACAACACATTATATATTCAAAGTACCAAGAAATTAACTTTGCTACTCAGGCTAACAAATTGTAAATTTTAAGAAACTAGAAACATTATGATTAAATAAGGTAGGTAGGCGAAAGGAAAATTTATGCTTAAGAGAAAAGGCTTTCAAGAGCAACAAAATTCCGTGAAATGATATAACTCACAGTATTAACTTATCTTCACTTTGGAAGAAAAAGTTATGATACTGGTATGTCATTTTATTACTTTGGTAAAATAATGACTCACATTAAACATCCAAACGTACTTTCAAACTAAATTTAATTCAAATGCATTAATTCGTAAATACGCTGTACACTTACATTTTAATTGATTGCTCTCTTTTCCTAAATCACCTGCTAAATGTCTTTCTTTCAAATTACAGTAACAAAAATTGTCCTATACCAAAGTTCAAAACTCTAATTTCAGTCAACTATAGCTTATTACCCACACCCCCAACACAGGAAAGTGCTATAAACAGCAAAATGGGATCTATGCCTTTCTAGCTAATCTTTAGGTGAAACAGTAACTAAAAGCTTGGAAAAAGGGGAAAATGGTTTTTGATAGTTTATAATCTACATTAGGGCCTGTTTTTTGTAAGTGAACTTTTGGAGCATAGTCACACCAATATTATTTAGGGCTTTAGCAGCAACAGTGGAGATGAGTATTGAGACACTGGATTCTTTTCAGAATGTTAGCCAAACAATGAGCTACACATCAATACTGAAAAGAAAAACCTGTGGTTAAGTAAAAAATGTTCTCACTTACAACAAAATTCTATTTACTCCTATTAGATTTAGATGACTTTCACTTTGGTTCTACTGAGATGTGGTCACTCTGACATTTCCTACAATCTACTGCAACTATCCTGGTTCAAGACAACATCTCGCTTTCATCTAAATTACGGTCTTATTTGATCGTAATGTCTCTCACCTCACTATCCTCAAACATAGCACTCAGATCAAGCGTTTAAAACTTGTCATATCATGTCCCTTCTTTATTTCAAACCTTCCAATGACCTCTCATTTCATTCAGAACAAGCAGAAGTCCTTACAATGGTCTATGAAGCCTTATGATTTGTGACACATTATTTCTTACATCATCTTTTATTACGTTCCTCTTCCCTATGCCCTCTCCAGTCAAACTAATCTTGTTCCTTTCCCTTGAACAAAAATTCAGGTATAATTCGCATTAAATGCTGTTTAAAGACTATACCCTCTGCCCAGAACACTTTTAGACAGCAGCATGATTAACACAGTAACTACAAGTATTTGCCCAAATCTCATCTTACAGTGAAACCTATCCAGGCCACCTCATCCCTATTTCCTTCCCTTCTAAACTATTGTATAAATTTATGCTATGTTATTACTGTTGGTCTTCTCCAAGTCTATGCTGCAGAGGCCGTGAACACTGTCACATTTATGGAAAGAAGTAAAGGAAGAATAGACAATGATTATGAACTAAGAAAGTAGAAAATATCTGCTTTTATTTAAAATGTATCATAGGAAATTGAGCAGGAGGGAAGGAGGCAGAAAAAGACAGCAAATTTCCAAGTTTAAAAAAAAAACTTCAAATCTTTACATGATTTACTGCTTTTAAAATTGGCAAACAAAACCCTCCATTTAAAGAATTAGTAGAAGAGAATTATCTATAATGCCCATTCAATTTTAAAAAGTATGATTCATTCCAATAGATTATTGTTTTACATTATCTAAAACTGCCAAACCAACTAAAAGAGAAAAAAATACAACAAGCCATGTTCTGCAGCAATTCCTGCCACTTGTTATTTTAACACATTAAAATAATTTAACATGATCAATATAGTTTCATAAGTGGAATTTCCTTAGATATAATTTTATAAATATGTACCCCAAACATCTTACTCTTAAAACTTGCTTTCAAAAAACTAAGATTATAGTGGTCAATTGAAAGCACAGTTAGAGGCTATGAAATAAAGCCAAGTTGATGTCACATTACTAATGCAGTAAGGCAAATGCAGCACAGCAGTGTCTTGTGCCTATTCCCATAATCCCAAATGACTGCATAGCAATCTTTAACAATGGTTTCTGCCTCTAAGAATGTGTAAGTGAATAAAAGTTAACACAGCAAAACCAATAGCAATACCCCTC
The DNA here is from genome assembly GCF_964194135.1 of Talpa europaea. Classification (NCBI taxonomy): domain Eukaryota; kingdom Metazoa; phylum Chordata; class Mammalia; order Eulipotyphla; family Talpidae; genus Talpa; species Talpa europaea. The sequence continues at coordinate 27,509,638 of NC_140082.1, read as the reverse complement.
TGATTCAGAGATAAATTAAAATACAGATTTGGTCACCTTAAAAAAGCATGCACTTTCAGAATAGAAAAAAAAATCCTTTAAAGTGGTATTGAGGGCCTCCCCCATGGTGCAGCAGTTGAGCGCTGGGTTTCAGGGCTGGTTGGATCCCTGGCCACCTGGCGAAGGTCCCACATGGCAGCAGACCTCTCCTGTGGCCCGCTGCTCCCCTCAGCAGTGTACTTCATCAGTCTGCCTGCTCTGCTCTCCCCTCTGGCTCTGGTGGATTCTCTCACCCTTCCATGCTTCTGACTGTACCCAATGCTTGTATAAATAAATAAATCTTTTAAAAAATAAAAAAAAAATAAGGTGGTATTGATAGAACAAATTTTGTCTTCATAAATCTCTGAGTGAGAAAAAGGTGGCAGATCATACCAATATGCCATTGTAAAATCCTATTTTAAATAGTGATCATCCATCAAATAAACAATTTCTTGCAATTGTCAGGGCATAGTCAGAGAATGATCTTTGGTTTAATCTGAAATTAAACACTTTAAATTATGCTACCATTTTTTTCAGAGTGTTTACAATATGTCACATAATGTGCCAAATGCCTGAATATATTTACATGCATTTATTCCTCACAACAGTCCTATAAGATTAACGTTACCTTTATCTGCATTTACGGAGAAAGAAAATGAAGCTTAATTAAGCTAAATAACTTGAACCTACACCCAACTATATTTCAAAACCTGCTCTTAATTGTCACTAAAACCACTGCCTCGGGATTTTTCTTGAATTTTCATCACAATATTAACAGAAATAAGGATGAAATAGTACTTTATTCTACATTGTAAAAGCTTATTTAATGTTGTCTAATTGGGAAGTAAATTTTTCTTTGGGTATTTTAAGACTATTCACTCTTAGGATAAATAAGGCAAAGAGGGAAGTTGTAAAATAAAATCGGCAAGCACAGGTGTCCAAAATTTCACAAATTAGTTAACTGACATAATTGTGTAAAAAAAAAAAAAGCCAAACTCATTACCAATAGAGTTCAGAAACACAAAGGAAAACAGTGAAAACAGAGCTGTATTAGCAGTTGGGAGACTTGGAAACCACTTGCAGTTCTATCAAATTGTGCATCTTCAGGCAGATCATTCACGACTCATTTTTCTATTCATCAAATCAAGAGTGATGAACTAAATAACCTTACTAACTGCAATACATCACGATTCTAATTTTACCGGTCTTCTAAAAAAGTATTTGGCAATAAGGAACACTTAAATCCTAAATTTTTGTTACAAAAATACACATTACAACACTATTTCAGTAATAGATTTACTCTGAAATCCTTTGAGACTAGGCTATTCTCTAATTGTTTTAACAATAGTAATAAGAACCAAGTAGTAACATAAGCTATTACTTATTGCCTATGTTTTACATATGTACACTACCGATTCTTCAAATTCCAAACACAATGCTATTAACCTCACTTAACTTCATCACAGTCATTCTTAGGTTACCTTCATGTGTCTGTTGCATTTTAATATCAAAACTTAAGAACTGCGATAATTACAAGCATTTGCTACATGGATTTATACACCCAGCACCACTCGTGGCCACATAACTCAAAAACAAACACAACACAACCTAGCTAACCGCAGAAATTCAATAAATGGTTTGTTTTGGTTTTGTATTATTCATAACAAAACTTCTTATATAACTTCAAGTCCCGTCTGGGTAACAAGAGAGGGCGACAGGAAATGCTGTGATCAGTGTTCCTTTTAACTGTAATAGACACTAAACCACATTAAAACCGGGCATACTTTGGGTCAAGAAAACACTTTGTGGACCTCTCCTGCCTCGCCCGCTGCTCCCCTCAGCAGTGCATTTCAGCCAATCTGCTTGTTCTGCTCCCCACTCTGTCTCTGGTGAATCCCCTCACCCCCTACACCTCTGGCCTGTCCCCCAGCTCTTGTATGCACAAATAAATAAATCTTAAAAAAAAAAAAAGAAAAAAAACACTTTGTAACAACAAGCATCTGCTACATATATTTATATCCCCGAGCACCACGCCTAGCCACATAATTCAAAAACAAACACAACTGCTTTCTGCCATTAGCCACCTTGATTTCCCCGTGGACTTTCTCGCTCTCAAAATGAGACCAAACACCCAAAAACGTGAAGCTTGTTAAGGGTCAAAGACACAGGTGACCCCAGCCCTCTGGAGAAACTGAGCCGGAGCGCAGCGGGGCACCCCTTCACTGTCAACTACTGCCGCCCCCCACCACCCACCCCTTCCCTCGACTCGAGGGGCACCCCGAAAGGGGCAGGGGCACTGAGGGGGGCAGGGGCACTGAGGAGTCCAGAGCGGACAGCCCTCGCCCCCTGCTCCTCTCCCCCCCACCAGGGCAGCTAGGGCGTTCCCCCAAAGTCTAGTTTCAGCCCCGGGCACCGCAGCCGGGACAGAGTGAGGCGCACGCGAGGGGCTGGAGCGGGCGGCGGCACGGCCAGAACTTTCGGGGGGCAAAGGACGCGACTGGGGCAAGAGAGCGCCCAGCCCCGGTACCTTGCGTCCAGCGACAGAAGATGGTGTCCGACAGCCCCGGGCTGCTCTGGGTGCCCCACACCAGCTCCATCAGCTCTTTAGTCAGTTCGGACATGATGGGATACCGGCGAGTGGGTCTTCGCTTTCAGAACTGCTGCCCCGGCACATGGGGAAGGGGCGGCTTCCGAGACGCAGACTGCGGAACAGCGGCGGCAAGCGAGCGGGAGGCCGGCCCCGGGAGGGCGAAGGAGCGAGAAGTACTTGCAGGGACCGCGCCTGTCAAGCCGGGTCAGAGAGGCGGCCGAGCGCTCCCCGAGCGGAAGTGCCAGGGCCACTTCCGGCTCCTCCGAGGCTCCCGCCCCCGCGCTGGGCGGGCCCAGAAATGGCCTCCCCGGAAGCGGAAGGAGAGGGGGGCGGAAAGAGACGCCCAAGGCTGGGGAGGCCGCTGGCTTGTCTGGGGTGTTGCTGGGGTTCTGGAATTGGGGGAGGGTGTCTGTGTGGGGAGGCCACATAACTGTGTTGGGCGTTGCTGTGTTTCTTTCCTCCTGGAAATCCAGCCTCAACGCACTGCTCTGTGCCTGACTGGAGGCTCCGACGCTAGTGCCTTCGGTCTTAAAACGTCGCCTATGTCTTAAAATTTGTAATATTGATTAGGTTAAACTGATGAGAAAATATATTGTTGAGCAAATGAATATAATAAAGAGTCCTGCAGAACTTTCAGCCCAGGTGCGGTGAACATCCCAATGCAGGCATAATTAACAAGTTTACTTACTTACAGCTTTCCCTTTTAAGATTCATGGCCAGGGCCTCAGCACTCTTATGTACTAGGTCCAGCAGCCAACCATCTGGGCTATTGCTCCAAAGTCATCCCCAAATGCCTGCATCTTGCCCCCCACCCCCTTGCCTTGTTCCCCTCACCTGGTCTGGGGACTTTGCCACAAGTGGTTGTGCCTGCTGACAAATGATGCTATCAATGTCACAGGTAGGGAAACAGTTGCTTACAAAAGGAATCCTTGGGGCCTCCCTGGGGGCGCAAGGGGTTAAGACGCAACCTATGAAGCTTCTGCAGCCTCTGCAGCATGAGTTCGATTACCTGGCCAGCCAGGGAGTAACCCACATTGCGCAGCAGACCTCTCCTATCTCGCCTGCTGCTCTGCTCAGCAGTGTACGTTGGTCAATCTGCCTGTACTGTTCCCCACTCTGTCTCTGGTGAAGCCTCTTACTCCCCCCTCCCTCCACAACACTGCTGGCCTGTACCCCAGCTCTCATATGCAAAAATAAATAAATCTTTTTTAAAAAATAAAAATAAAAGGAACCCTTGGTCTTTAAACCTGTGCTCAGACCTCACAGGACTACCCAGGTCCGGGACCCCATGCATGAGTAATTAAGTTTCTCCTGACCTCACCATTCCTAAAGTACAGCTTGTTCTTCCTCTGCCTGGGTAAAAGGCTACAATCTATCTACAAGAAAACTACAAGTTGATAATTGAACCCCAGTGAAGAAATACATGTATCTGTAAAAGGCTGTCAGTCTCTATGCCTTTGTAAATTGCAGGAAGTGGAACCAAGTACTAAATATGTAAACCGGGGTTGCTTTAGCTATGTCTCTACCAGATGTAGTGCAGAATTAGAAAGCTATTTATAGGAAAACAAAATCAAAGCAACCTGTTCGTAGTGGTAGCACACTCAGCTCCAATTTTTAAGCCTATAAGCTGTGTGGGAAACACCTGGGCTAAAGTTGAGGTTTTTACTCAAGAACTAGAATTTAGTCAAATTTAGTTTGTGTGAAAACTTACATTTGCATTGCTTTAAAAGAGAACTTATTTGACTAACCCTTGAATTCAAGACAAACAACCTCTGAGTTCTCAACAGGTTGTAATTAGAGGGTTTCACTAATTTGTACTCTTTTTCCCCCCCATATCAGCAACCTTTGTTGTAGTTAAATTGTTCAGAGTACCTAAAGCATACATTCACAGCCTTCCTCCTGGTTTTTATTCCCTTTGGAATATTTTTTACCTTATTCTTGCAAACCAAATCTTAGCCATTCTTTAAGACCTAGTATAAATACCACTTTGTAATAAAACTTTCTTTGCTCACTACAATCTGAAGTAATGATTTTAGCTTCTGAAATTTCATAGTAACTTACTTGTATTTATTTATGACAATTACTGTAATTCTTGTATTTTACTTTCCTTCTGGGATATAAATTAAAGGGAGCTGAAGGCCAAAGAACTGTCTTATTCATTGAACCCAGTATACAGCCTTGAACATTGCTGGATTGCAGTAAGAACTAAAAAATGGAAACTTGCCTTTACTGGAATTTAAGAATTCACAATCTTTCAGCTAGTGAGGGATCAGGGGAAGTAATATTGATGCACCTAATTATTTAATACTTGCATGGTGATATACAATTTACATATTTTTTTCATTTCCTGAAACACATAGTTCTGTTTTTAGAGACTGTAAGTACAAATATCTAAATTTACAGCTGTTTAACACATTTGTTTCCTTTCCATTAGTATATATAATGCTATTTCATATTTGTTTTCTTTCCATTAATATACAGATATTATAGATTTGATTAACTATATTATAGATTTGATTAACTATAGATTTGATTATAGATGTGGAGAAGTTATACTTTCAAATGTATTTTAAAATAGAACATGTCATGATCTGTGATTTCTCATAGTTTCCAGCTGTAGAGAACCAGAAACATCTTAGTTAGATGTTGATATATATGTCCTTAACATCATTAGGTCATATTCTTTTAACTGAAAAATATTAAAGTCTCAAAAATCGTTAGACAAAGAGTTTATTATATAATCAAAGTGAGGATCTAGAAAGTAGCCCAACAGATTTTACTTTGTGAGAATTGCTCTAAATAAGCATAAGTTTGAATAAAGTTTATATAGCCAGAAACAGTGAGTCACCAACACCAAGAATGTTAACTATTTTTGATAGAAAGGGTTTCTAGCTCTAAATTGTTTTCATCCAAAGATACGCTGATGCTAGATGGCTATGCAGGGTCCAGTCACTCCCATTCAGAAAACTCTGCAGGGATACAAAGGCTGGACACCCATTCTTACTTTTTTTTTTTTTTTTTTTTTTTTCCCTGAGAAGACTCACTTAATTTCAGGCAGTAGAATTTTGCATACAAGATGGAGCCTGTGAAAATGACTTGTTATTTGACTGCCAAACCAGGAGCATAGTCTCTAGGAAGTTTTACATTATGTTCACTATCCTTATTTGCAAAGATTTTTTTTTTAATTATCAGCACACATTTTAAATAAGGAATATTTAATTAATGTTAAATTATTTATATATTTAATTATTCATTATTCATAAGATTTGAATTGTGAGCTTGCTTAATTAAGATACAACATAAGTGCAAATTAATAGTTAAATTTTCTTACTCAGTAATTATAATGTATAAAAGTAATGATATAAAAATAATTATCAAATGAAAAATTGGAAATGTTCAAGCTTATTTTATCTATATCTGGCATAGGAAAATAGTACCTTTCTTTATAATGACTTGAAAACTGTAACATTCACTTTGAGGCATATTTATTGTTACATATTTTAGCATATTGTTTTCCCTATGCATATTATGTATACATACTATGTATCATTAAGGTGTGTACAGGTTACATGAATGATCTTAAGTCTTAAAAGAGAGCAGTAAAAATCAGAAATTTCTTGCACATATGTAAGTTTTATTAACTACTTTCTCTCAAATTCAAGTCAGGGCACTTTCATAAAACTGAGCTGAGAGGCTATCGTGATTAGTTCTCTTTAACCACCATTTTAAAGATTGAATATATTTGAGAAATAATAGTATGTAAACTTAAAGTTTACAACACGTTACTTTAATCCATTTACATCTGATCATATTGCAACAGGGTGTTGTTCCCCAGGGAAAGGGGAGCTTCCAGGTTCCCTGCCCCACCCAAGCAAGGGTGGAGCTGAACAGGAGAGGAAACTGGGAAACAAGAAGGAAAGCAAAGAAGACCTGGAGGAGGCACTTGGAGCAAAGAGACATGTGAAGAAGCTGAGCTTCCTTCTAAGCCTTGGACTTGTACCAGGGACCAGAGGGCTATAGAAGGAGACACTTGAAAAAGATGTGGGTGGGTGAAAGATCCGTGGGGAAGTTAACAAGGGCAGCCTTATCTTGATTTCGATTTTGTTCCTTTCATGCCAGATGCGCCTGACCCCTTCTGTCCCTTTCCTATGGGTCTCCACCGGGAGGTGCCTTAGACTTGTGACAAGCTTTTGGGACTCAATGGTCCTGCTTTCAGCCAACCTTGCATGGCTGGGTATTTACACACAATGGAGGGGGTATTGGGTGTTTTGTATGAAAACTATCTTATCTATTCTTTTCTCTTTATTGCACACTAATTGTATTAAAGTTCCTTTCCATATAGGGTCTTACTTGGGAGTATGTTTTATCTTAATGCAGCATGTGGCAGGTTTACATGTGCCATTTACAGTAGGCAGGTTTGGGGATCTTGGGGTACATTTTACCCTGCCCTGTAACAATATGGGTACTATTTTTGCCATTTGTACCACATTACATAACTATAGTACAATATTATGTATATCTGTTGTACTCTGCATTAGATTTCTCTGGCCTACTTACTACTTACTGAGATATTTGTGCTGAGAGAACTAGAGAAATACATGCAGAACAAAAAAAAATGGACTCATATCTCACACTACTTAAGATCTGATACCATAAAACATCTAGAGGAAAATGTAGGGAAGAGGCCCCTTGATATTGATCTTGAAAATTATTTTATGAACATGATGCCAACAGCTAAAATCAACAAATGAAATTACATCAAACCCAACAGCTTTTGTACAGTAAAAGAAACAACAAAATAAAATGGCAGAATGGATGAAAACTTTTGCAAGCTATGATAAGATGTTTATATCCAGGGCCTCTCTGGTGGCACAGGGGTTAAAGCACTATCGCTAGCCACTGAAAACTTTTGCAAGCTATGATAAGATGTTTATATCCAGGGCCTCTCTGGTGGCACAGGGGTTAAAGCACTATCGCTAGCCACTGTGGCACAAGTTTGATCCCCGCCCAGGGAGCCAACACACATGGCACAGCAGACTTCTCCTGTCTCACCTGCTTGTCCCCTCAATAGTGTATTTCAGTAGATCTGCCTGTTCTGCTCCCCACTTTCTCTGGTGAATCCTCTCACTCATCTCCTGCACCTCTGGCCTACACCCCAGTTCTTATATGCATAAATTACAAAAAAAAAATTTTAAATCTTTTTTTAAAAAAGGATGTTTATATCCAAAATATATAAAGAACTCAAACTTGATAACAAGAAAAAAATTAACTGAGAATGGGCAAAAGAACTAAATGACATTTTTCCAACGAGAACATAAAAATGTCAACAGGCATGTGAAAAGGTACTCAAAATCATTAACCATTGATGTATCAGAAATATCAGGTTAAATAGGGTGCTGTGGGGCCTCCCTGGTGGCGCAGCGGTTGAGCGCTGGGTTGCAAAGCTGCCCGCAGCCCGGCCACCGGAGGAGGGTCCCATATGGCGCGCAGACCTCTCCTGCCGCCCGCTGCTCCCCTCAGCAGTGTACTTCGGTCCTTCTGCCTGCTCTGCTCCCCTTCTGGCTCTGGTGAATTCTCTCACCCTCCGGCGCTTCTGACTGTACCCAGTGCTTGTATAAATAAATAAATCTTTAAAAATAAATAAATAAATAGGGTGCTGTGACTATTGTTTCCCCCACCATCTGTAAGTTGAAGTCCTAGCCCCGTGTGACTATATTTAGAGATAAGGCCTTTAAGGAGGTAATTACAGTTAAATGAGGTCATAAACATGGGACTCTGATGCAACAGAACTGGTGTTCTAATTATAACAAGAGACACAAGGTCTCTCTCTATGTGTATGCAGACAGAAAGCCATAGGAGCACAGCGAGAAGATGCCAGTCTATAAACCAGGAAAAGAGGTTCACTAACCAGCCCTGATAGCACCTTTATCGTGTACTTTCAGCTTCCAGAACTGCAAGGAGTTAACTTCTGTTTAAGCCAATTTGTGTTATTATGGTAGCCTGAGTTAATACAGAAATGTAGGGCATCCCTGATGGTGCAAGGGTGAAAGGGTCAGTACTATCAAACTGTCACCAGCCACTGCCGCATGATGAGTTCCATTCCTGGCCATGATTTAAAAAAAAATCAAACAGAAATGTAATGCTACTTTATGTATCAGTGAATGGGGCCTCTCTGGTGGCCTACGGGTTAAGTCTCAGCACTATCACCACTGTAGCCTGAGTTCAATCCCCTGCCAGGGAGATAATGCTTATATGGCACAGCAGACCACTCCTGTCTTGCCACTGCTCCCCTTAGCAGTGTATTTCATTTGATCTGCCTGTTCTGCTCCCCACTCTATCTCTGGTGAATCCTCTCATCCCACCCCTGCCTCTGGCCTACCCCCACCCCCAGTTCTTCTATGCATAACTAAAAACCAAAAATTATATCAGCTAATATTTACTGATCACTTCTTGCATGGGCACCATACTAAGCATTATACAGACATTGCAGAAGTCTCACAATTCTGCGAAGTAGTACTACAATGCTCTAGAAGGATAAGGACTTTGTTCTGGTTCATACAGTAAATAAAACAGGCTGCAACCCCAGGTTTTTCTTCCCCAGCACCTGCAGTTAAACTAGAACACAGGTGATGTGATTCCAGAGCCAATGGCCTTAATCTCAATGCCCACAATATTCAGTTCTTACTGCTACTTACTATGAACTTCATTCCAAATATAATGAGAACTAGTAAGGATTTTTGAGCAAGGGAGTGACAATATCATCTTTATATTTTATTATGATAACTGGAAGTATGCAGTGAGGACAATGATTTAATATGAGAAAGCCTACTAACAGCTTACAATAGTAGTTCTTAGTTCTAAGAGATGCTTAGGGCTTGAACTAAACCAGTAGAAGTGGACATTTAAAAAAAATTTTTTTAAAGATCTATTTATTTATGCATACAAGAGCTGGGGTACAGGCCAGAGATGCAAGGGGTGAGAGGATTCACCAGGAACAGAGTGGGGAACAGAACAGGCAGACTGAGTGAAATACACTGCTGAGGGGAGCAGCGGGCAAGACAGGAGAGGTCTGCTGCGCCACGTGGGTTGCTTTCTGCCTGGCCTGGGACTGAACTCTAGCTGCAGAGGCTGCAGATTGCTTCATACTGTGGTGTTTAACCCCTTGCGCCACCAGGAGGTCCAGAAATGGACATTTAAATGAAGGTCAAATTTCCTAAACATTTTGAAAATAGAATGGAGAGAATTTGGTGATTTATTAAGAAAGGAAGGGTGGTATTAAAAGTTAATAAAGCATAACTATATTTAAACACAACACTAGCATTACTTTGTTGAGCAGAAACAGAACAGAAACAGGACTGGAGGCTGAAGTTGTTGGTCTGCTTAGTTACAGGTATGGAAAGAGCAATAGATAAGTAGGATTTTGATTTCTGATGCCACCACATGAAAACTGAAGTTGGAGAAGGATTATCTTGCTCCTGAAAGGAAGCCAAAGAAAGCGATGACCAATTGTATAAAGCCGAGCTCCTAGCAATTAGTAGGAGAATTGGATATAAAGAGAATAGGGAAGATGTATATTATTTTTTATATTACAGTCATAAAAATAACTGCAATATAGTTCTCTGAGTCAGAAGTCTGACACGATCCTCAGCAGTCTAAAGTCAAAGCATTCATTAGCGTGGTGTGGGGCTGGTTCATTTCCTTGACTTTTCCACCTTCTAAAGTTGTCTATATTCCTTCACTTTTTTTTAGATAATTTTTTTAAAGATTTATTTATGCATACAAGAATGGGGTACAGGCCGGATGTGTGGGGAGGTGAGAGGATTCCCCAGAGACAGAGTGGGGAGCAGAACAGGCAGATCTACTGAAACACAATGCTGAGGGAGCAGCTGGTGAGACAGGAGAGGTCTGCTGAGTCATGTTGGTAGCTCCCTGGCTGGGGATGGAATCGTACTGTCAGATTGCTTCATAGTATTGATGCTTAACCCCTTGCACCAGCAGGGAGGCCCCACCCTTGTCATTTTAACATCAGATGATTAGCAATCTTCATTTCATCTGCAATCCTAGTTCCCTTTCACTACGTAATCCACACAGGTTATATTTATAGGTGCTAGAGAAGAGGATATTGATATTTTTGGAGGAGGCAATGTCCTCCCTACCACAGGAAAAGAGAGAAATAAATGACTGGTATCTTTGGTGTCTTGGGCACACTGAGATGAAAAATCTTTATTATGTAATTCAAGTTTGGGGTCTGTCATACACAATTCATTGATCCCATAGTTATTTTCTGAGTGTCTACTTCGTGCATCTCTGTTCTTTGTGTCATGGAGATCTAGCAGTTAAAAGCAAAAGACAAATCTCCATACCCTCATGGATTTTACGGCCTAATGTGGGTCACATACAATAAACAAAGAAGTGAAGTACATACTAAATGTACTTACATTACATTAAATCATTATATTAAATCATCTGGAGGAAAATAAAACAGAGAAAAGAGAATGCTGAGTGGGGAAAAAGGAATTTTAAATAGGGTTATTTCATAACTATGGTAAGAGGCAAAGAAAAAAAAAAGTGAGCCAAGATATATGATGAAAGAGTATGTCTGGCAGAGAAAACAGTAAGTGCTAGAACAAATTGGGAATTTTCCAGGACAGTTGGCAGTACTGAAGGGAGGGACCTGAAGCTGGGGATGCATGAAGAAGAAGCCTTCATTCTCTGATGCAACTTTTCCTATTGGGCTTGTGTGGGACCCACCATTATTTTTGTCTCCAACAAATATCTTGAAATCCACTGAATCTATAAGATTATATGGAAGAAGAGGCAGGATTTTTTTTTTTTTATTGCAGCCTAAACTTCCAGCAAGGCATTTTCTCTTTCCTTTTCTTTTTAAAAGATTCATTATGTATGCATACAAGAGCTGGGGTGTAGGCCAGCGGCGGCATTGGGAGGGCGGGCAGGGGTGGTGAAAGGATTCACTAGACAGGGTCGGGAGCAGAACAGGCGGATCTACTGTGAGGGGAGCACTGGACAAGACAGGAGAGGTCTGCTGCGCCATCTAGGTTAGCTCCCTGGCCAGGGATTGAACTCGCGTCACAGTGGCTGACAATAGCGTCATAGTGCTGAGACTTAAACCCTTGCACCACCGGGAAAGCCCCAAGGCATCTTCTTGTGTCAGCCTCCACTCAAACTTTCTGTGTCACATGATAAATGGGACAAAACATTATATTCAAATATGGAATGTGCAACCTCTGAAGCATAAAGTACACTGCTAAGCACTGTGCAAGAAAAAAAAAAACTTAGTTGTAGATGATACAATGTAAAAATAACTTGTCATTTATTTTGGAGGGATAGTCTGTTTTTTTTTTTTTAATTTTTATATTCCCCATACAATTACAACCCCCTTATTTTGACCCCAATCTCTCCTTTCCCGACCCCCAACCCCCATAGAGTGTCTCTGGTTCATAGTTGTTTGTTGATTTTGGTATTTTCTTTCTTATAGTTATTCTTTTTCCTGGTCCCTTATTTAAGTTTTCTAGATTCCTGCTATGAGTGAGACCATCCGGTATTTTTCTTTTTCTTTCTGGCTTATTTCACTGAGCATGATCCTGGAGGGATATTCTGAACTGCCAAAACTACTGGTCCCCTAAACTTTTCACTGATTCGGTAGGCTCCTGAATCTTTGTAATATTGATCTCTTACTCTCCAGGGTACATTTTTACTAGGCATTATTATACTTAACACTTCTTTGTTATCAGGTCCATGTTTATTTTTCTAACCCCCTAAATTTTGGAGCAATTGGTTATGCAGCAATAGATAATTCACCAGATTTTGGTACTGAGAATATGGTGCACATTGTTAGAGTACTAACAAAATTATAAAAGAAAAATGTGGGACTTGGGCCTCCCCGGTGGCGCAGCGGTTGAGCGCTGGGTTGCGAAACTGCGCGAGGCCTCTGCAGCGCCGGTTCAATCCCCGGCTGCTCCCCGGCCAACGGAGGAGGGTCCCACATGGCGCGCAGACCTCTCCTGCCGCCCGCTGCTCCCCTCAGCAGTGTACTTCGGTCCTTCTGCCTGCTCTGCTCCCCGCTCTGGCTCTGGTGAATTCTCTCACCCTCCCTCCCGCACTTCTGACTGTGCCCAGTGCATGTATGAACAAAACAAGCAAACAAACCAGCAAACAAATAAATAAAGCATGCCTCTATTAAAAAAAAAAATAAATAAATAAATAAAATTAAAAAAAAAAAGAAAAATGTGGGACTTGCTTTGACTAGGCAGTAGGTAAAAGGTGGACCTTTGATGGAGATGTTAGTGAAAGCTTCAATGGCAGCAATGTCTGGGTTAGTGGAAACTAGACAGTGAGGGCATAAAGGCCAGTAAGAAGCATATCATCGGAACCTAGAGAGGAGGAAATCCCTGAGTAACATTGTCTCCTGCAGCAATGTGGGAAGGAGAAATTTTCCTTTGTGAACTGGGTGATCTAGCTTCAAAGATTTCCAGGCACAGTGTTGAATATGCCAGCTGGCTGCTGCTTCTTGTTTGTAGCAAAAAGCAAGAGGAGAGAGATTTGCTCAGGAAATAAGTGTTAAGCATAAAAAGATCTAGGATTTGCAGGTCTGAAGAGTTCTTAGACATTCCATGTGACAAGTGATGTAAAAATCAAGAAATGGCTCCCAGGCAAAGATTAAATACAGGTAAAGTCAAGGAAAACATGGTTTAAAGTTAAAAAAAGAAGGCTTCCCTGGTGGCGTAAGGGATTAAGTCTCAGCACTATGAAGCTATCAGCAGTCACTGAAGCAGGAGTTAGATCCCCACCCAGAGAGCTATTCCACATGGCGCAGCAGACCTCTACAGTCTCGCCCACTGCTCCTCTCAGCAGTGTATTTCAGTCAGTCTGCCTGTTCTGCTCCCTACTCTGTCTCTGGTGAATCCCCTCACCCGCCTACGCCTGTGGCCTACACCCCAGCTCTTGTATGTGTAAACAAAATAAATCTTTAAAAAAGATAAGAAGAAGAATGTGATCATATAAAGGTTAAAAAAAGTCAAACAAAAGACCTTCAAAATATTAGAGGTGTCTCATTGATCTACTTTAAACAGTAAAGCAAAGGGAGAAGGTTGGTAAAAGAAATGCCAGCCTAGTTACAAGGGGGCAGGAGAGCTGCATCTTGCCTCTGCAGAAATTGCACTGATAGAGTCGGCTCCTCTTTGGCGGGTATGGGGCTCATCTCTTCACGGGATTGTTAACTGCTGTTTATTTCTAGAAGTGGCACCTAAAGACTCTTTCTATATTTGGTTTGACTAGGTGGATTTGACTAGTGATTTGCTACAATGGCCCTCAATCTCCATATCCCTTCCTCTGGTCTGGGCCTCCAGATACGTCATTTATTTTTTCAAGATGTATTTATTTATGCATACAAGAACTGGGGTACAGGCCAGAGGTGTGGGGGTAATAGGATTCACCAGAGACAGAGTGGGGAACAGAACAGGCAGATTGACTGAAATACACTGCTGTGTGGAGCAGTGGGCGAGACAGGAGAGGTCTGCTGCGCCATGTGGGTCACCTCCCTGGCTGGGAATCGAACTCATGCTGCAGTGGCTGCAGATAGCTTCACAGGTTGCGTTTTAACCCTCTGCGCCACCAGGGAGGCCCCCAGATACTTCACTTTTCTATCACTTGTGTAATCATTTCTATGCCCACCTCCAGCTTCTGATTTTGTGTGAGCCAGTTTTTGGTCTTGTGATGCCTCCTTCCCAAATTTTCCACTCTTTTTTTTTTTTTTTTTTTAAATAGAGGCATGTTTTATTTATTTATTTGTTTGTTTGTTTGTTTGTTTATACATGCACTGGGTACAGTCAGAAGGGCGGGAGGGTGAGAGAATTCACCAGAGGCAGAGTGGGGAGCAGAGCAGGCAGAAGGACCGAAGTACACTGCTGAGGGGAGCAGCGGGCGGCAGGAGAGGTCTGCGCACCATGTGGGACCCTCCTCTGGTGGCCGGGGAGCAGCCGGGGATCGAACCGCAGAGGCCGCGGGCAGCTTAGCAACCCAGCGCTCAACCGCTGCGCCACCGGGGAGGCCCAATTTTCCACTCTTAACCTCCATCATTTAGATAGCTAATTTTTTTCCCCTTAGATTTCTATAGCATGCTTTGCCTTAATGCTCCAGATCTTTGTCTCCCACTCTTGATTTCTTTAAAGACTTATTTATTTATGCATACAAGAACTGGGGCATAGGCCAAAGGTTGGGGGTGATGGTGAGAGGGTTCACCAGAGACAGAATGGGGAACACACAGGCAGATTGACTGCTGAGGGGAGCAGCCGGTGAGTCGGGAGAGGTCTGCTGCACTATGTGGGTCACCTCCCTGGCTGGGGATTGAGCTTGTGCTGCAGTGGCTGCGGATAGCTTCATAGGTTGCGTCTTAACCCCTTGACTGTCTATGAATCCCTCACAGCATTTACTGAATTTCCTTTAGACAGAGGCTTTAGTAAATGAATATATAATTGAACTGTTTAATTTTTGCCATTAAAATCGCTAGGTTTTCTTCATATTCTGAAAGAAGGATGACAATCTATTGGGTGTAACATAGAAACTGGAAGGACAGAAAAGTAAAACTGGATAGGAAAATTGGTATCATGGGTTACAACTGATTTTAATTTTATTCCATTCTGTCGCCCCAGTTTTCTTGGTTACCTTCAGTGAGAGGTATCCAAATTTGCTTGACTCATAGCTGATATTGCATCTTGTGAGGAGGAACAGGTGTATGAATATCAACTCCTTGGATCTGTAACAGGGTGGTCCCCAGGAAAGAGGGAGGTTCCAGGTTCCCTGCCCCACCCAAGGGAGGGTGGAGCTGAGCAGGAAGGGAAGAGGATGCAGAAGAGACTGAGGAAGGAAGGAAGCAGGATGGAGCCAGAAGGAGACCTGGAGGAGGCGCATGGAGCCTAGATGTGCTTGTCTTTTAGTCATGGACTGGGTGACAAAGATGTGGGTGAGACCCGTGGGGAGGTGACCATGGCAGCTTTTATCTTGATGTTGATTTTGCTCTTTTCCTTCTGGGCTTGTCTGGTTGTTTCTGACCCTTTTCTGTGGGTCCCCACTGGAAGATGCTTTAGACTTGTAGCAGGCTTTGGGGCCTTGTTCTGGGCCGATCCCATATGGATGGTCTTTTACCCACGAGGGGACGGGTAACTTTGGGTGCTTCATTTAGAAACTAGATTCTTTGCCTTTCCTGTATTGTTTTCTAGTTTTATTAAAGTTCCTTCCCATTAAAGTCTCATATGTTTTGTGTTGATGCAGCGGATGGCAGAACCCATTTAGAATAGGCAGGTTTGCGGGGTTTAGGCTGCCCCTCTCCCTGTCCTGTAACAGTTTAATTAGTGACATGACCAACAGCAGGACTTTTGTTCTTGCAGAGTGTCATACTTGCTGAAAGATGAATGACTTTAGCTTCAAACCCTTCATTGCCACTCCTTCTGAAACACAGGGGGGCAGTCTTACCTGAGACAGGAGCCTCTGAAAGTAGAAGTCTGGCTCACATTAGCACCTTTTAAAACAAACAATAGTAAAACCCTAAGGTTGTTTCTATTTTCCCTTGGTTTGTATTTTTGAAACATGCTATTATAAAAATTTTAAACACATAAAAAATGAAAAGGTATATAAATGCCTAATGGAGTCTAAGTAGAAAATTTAGGATGGATGTCTAACCAGACCAGAAACTGGAGATGGGGGTGGAAATGATTAACATAGTCATTAAACTTAAACCAGCTATAGAAATGGAAAATTCTTAGGCCCCAACTGCTATAGCAAGTATCAGATTCCTATAGAAAACCAGAGGTGGGTCTCCTGTCTTGCCCGCTGCTCCCCTCAGCAGTGTATTTTAGTCTGCCTGTTCTGTTCCCCACTCTGTCTCTGGTGAAGCCTCTCACACACACCCCCCACACCTCTGGCCTGTACCCCAGTTCTTGTGTGCATACATAAATAAATCTCTAGGAAAAAAAAAAAGAAAACCAGAGGTGGGGATATGGAGATGAAGGGTCACCGCAGAGTCACCACTCCTTACAAATCAACCTAATCACACCCTAGAAGCAATTAATTTCACAATAGGTAACAATTCCACAAAGGAATTGTAACAGGGTGGTTCCCAGGGAAAGGCGAGGTGTCAGGTTTCCTGTCCCACCCAAGGGAGGGTGGAGCTGAGCAGGGAAGAGAGAAGCTGAAAAGGAGACTGAAAAGGAAGCAGGATGGGAGCAAGTAGGAGGCCTGGAGGAGGCACATGGAGCAGAGAGACAGGTGAAGAAGCTGATTTTTTTCTTGGTCCTGGACTGGTTGAAATAAATGTGGGTGAGAGACCCTTGGCGAGGTTAACAATGGCAGCTTTTATCTTGATTTTAATTTTGCTCCTCTGTCCCAAACATGCTGGGCTCCTTCTGCCCCTTTCCTACAGGTTCCCACAGGAGGTGCCTTGGACTTGTGGCAGGCTCTCTGGCCTCAGTGGCCCTGCTTTGGGCCAACCCTGTTTGACTGGATATTTACCCACGAGGGGATGGGTTACTTCCAGCGTTTGATTTGAAAATTATATTCTTTTCCTTCTCTTTGTTGCACACTAATTGTATTAAAGTTCCTTTCTATTAAAGGTCTTATGCACTAGATGTTTTGTCTTGATATGGTGGATAGCAGAACCTATTTAGAGCAGGCAGGTTTGGGGGTACTGGGGTGTCCCTTTTCCTGCCGTGTATCAGAACGAACCTCCTCCCAAAGAGAAGAACACTAATCAATGCAACTAGAATGCCTTCCTGTTATGTATGTAGGCATTTGCAGGGTAAATGGTTTTCAGGCTTTTCTGCCCTCCCACCATTAGCCTTGCCTTGCCTAATGGGGCACCTGCAGTTGTTACACTGTTGTGTTGTTTACTTCTGTGGGCCACTGGAGGGGTATTGAGAGAGTCACCCAGAGAGGCAGAGGCTGGAGAAAGAGGGAGAGAAAGAAGGTCAGAGAAACCCAGAGTGAAGACTTGCAGGGGGGCTTGGAGGCCTGAGGGCCTCCTGACCCGCTGGCACCCCTGCCTGCGGTGTACCTGGTTGCTGCACTACATGTAAAAGCTTAATGAAAGCCACCGAGGGCTCTAGGATGCTTCTTTACCAGGTCTACTTGGATCATAGAGAACCTGCCCTGTGCCCACCCTGCCCCTACAGCATCTCTTTTAACAAATCTGTCCCTTTGTAACAGGGTAGTACCCAGGAAAAGAGTAGGTTCCAGGTTCCCTGCCTCACCCAAAGGAGGGTGGAGCTGAGCAGGGAGAGGAGGAAACTGGAGAGGAGACTGGAGAAGGAAGGAGGAGGATGCAGAGCAATGAGGAGACCTGGAGGAGGCACATGGAGCAGAGAGACTTGAAGAAGCTGCACTTGCTTCTTGGTCCTGGACTTACTGAAAAAGATGTGGGTGAGAGACCCGTTGGGAGGATAACAGTGGCAGCTGTTATCTTGATTTTGATTTTGCTATTTTCCTTCCAGACTTGTCTGGTAGTTTCTGATCCTTTTCTGTGGGTTCCCTCTGGAAGGTGCTTTAGACTTGTGCCAGGCTTTCGGGCCTTGCTCTGGGCCAATCCCATTTGGGTGGACTTTACCCACGAGGGAATGGGTAACTTTGGGTGCTTGATTTAGAAACTATATTCTTTGTCTTTTCTGTATTCACTAATTGTATTAAAGTTCCTTTTCATTAAAGGGTCTTCTATGTTTTGTTTTGATGCGGTGGATGGCAGAACCTATTTACAGCAGGCAGGTTTGGGGGTTCCAGGGTGCCCCGTTCCTTGCCTTGTAACACCTTCAGATGCAGCTCTCCTGCCAGCTTGTGTCTATGCAGGTGTCTGCAGGCATCTCTTTCCTTTCCTTTCTTTAGATGATAAACCTGCACTTTTGGATATAACTAAAAGTCTCTGCCTCTTGGGGAAACTTGCCATGTACTGCTGAAAGGGGAACTCTGGTGAAACTTTTCTCAGAGGTAACCCAAGGAACCTGTTTTCTGAACCCAACACATCTCCAGATCTACAACAATGCCCTTTTCCTAGATTTAACTATGGAATCATTTCTTTACTCTATTTTGGTAAATTTTTAAATATAAATTGCTGATATCACATGCCTTTAATTATTTCAGTTTGCCTTTCTAAAACATTTTTTTATTTAGCCACTTTATTTTTAAAGATTTTATGTATTTAATTTTGCATAGAGGAACTGGGGTGTAGGCCAGAGGTGTGGGGGTGAGAAGATTCACCAGAGAGAGTGGGGAGCAGAACAGGTGGATCCACTGAAATATACTGCTGAGGGGACCAGTAGGGAGACAGCAGAGGTCTGCTGTGCCATACATGAGTAAGCTCCCTGGCCTGGGTATTTAACCTCTAAGCTGTCAGGGAGGCCCTATAGCCACATTATTAGCACATCTAGCAAAACCAGTAGTTCCCTAAAATAAAGTAGTATTACCAAGTATTATTCACATGCTATTGTTCACAAAATTACTTTTAAAGCTAATTTCTTTAGCCTATTACTCAATCAATGACAATTGTGGCATTTCTCCAAATAATACCTTAATATGGAACATTCCTCTAACCTCTCTTTTTTCCATGACATTAATTTTTTGAAGGGACTGGATCAATTTTCCTTTAGAACATCTGATTTATTTAAATGTCTGATAGTTTCCTGGTGGGATTATTTTATTTGTACCTTACTGTAGGTTTTTTTATTTCCTGTAATAGGAAGTTTAGGTATAAATATTTTATTAGATTTAATTTGAATAAATTAATTATATGGAAAAACACTTATTTGCAAGAATACATTAAGGATAATGCTATGTGTTCCTTACTGAATTGTCAAAAGTCTGTTTAATAGTGTTTTTTTGGGAAGATGTTACTGGCAAGTAATCTTTGGGCTCTGTTTTAGCTCTGTGTCAATTAAGTATCTGTGTAATCTTCTATCTAATTGTTTAACATTCTTGCTTGAATCAATTATTTCAATAGGAACTGCAAAATGTTGTTTATTTTAACTTCTTGAGTTGGATGGTTAATTTTTTTCAAATTCCTAATGCTTGCTAATGTAGTACTTAGTACTAAAAATTAATAAGAATTATAGAGAATTATAATTGAATTACTAGAATTACTAAGAATTATATAATATATAAGATATATATAGTATTATATATATATACCTCTTATTTGCAGAAAATACATACATATATATATATTTTATTTTTGCCCACAAGAACTGGAGTATATAGGCCAGAGGTTCAGGGGTGGGTGAGAGAGAGGATTCACCAGAGACAGAGTGGGGAAAAGAACAGGCAGACTGATTGAAATACACTGTTGAGGGGAGCACCAGGTGAGACAGGAGAGGTCTCCTGTGCCTGTGGGTTAGCTCCCTGGCCGGGGATCGAATTCATGCCTTGAACTCATGCTTCAGTGGCTTGATAGTGCTGAGACTTTATCCCCTGTGCCACCAGGGAGGCTCAATATACAGTATTTTCATAATCATCATTCAAGTCAAATATTTTTTATTTCATTATTTTTCCTTCCTTAACCCATTAGCTGTTTCCAAGTAAATATTAAACATTGACATATTTCTTAAACTATTTATTGTTAATTTCTAATTTAATTATATTTTGTTCCTAGTACACAGATTTTCTGATCCTGATGCTTTGGTATTTGGTGAAACTTGCTTTCTTATACTTAGTTCTATAACAGGGTGGTCCCCAGGAAAAAGGGAGGTCCCAGGCTCCGTGCCCCACCCAAGGGAGGGAGGAACTAAGCAGGGAGAAGAAGCTGGAGAGGGCACTGGAGAAGGAAAGAAGGGTCTCCACCCTTCTGAAGCCTGAAGGAGTCCTGGAGGAGGCATGTGGAGCAGAGACACGTGAAGAAGCTGCGCTTGCTTTTTGATCCTGGACTGGTTGAAACATGTGGGTGAGAGATCCGTGGGGAGGTTAACAATGGCAGCTTTTATCTTGATTTTGATTTTGCTCTTTTCCTTCCAGACTTGTCTGGCTGTTTCTGCCCCTTTCATATGGGTCCCCACCAGGAGGTGCCCCATCAGGAGGTTTAGGCTTTTGGGCCCCAGAGGCCTTGCTTTGGGCTAACCCTGCTTGGCTGGGCATTTACCTACAAGGGAATGGGTAAATTCAGGTGCTTGATTTGGAAAATTTATTCTTCCCCTTTTCTGTATAGCACACTAATTGTATTAAAGTTCTTTTCCATTGAAGGTCTTACACACTTGAGTATGTTTTGTCTTGATGCAGAGGCTGGCAGAACCTATTTAGAGCAGGCAGGTTTGGGGGTTCTGGGGTGCCCTTCTCCCTGCCCTGTAACCCAATGACCTGTGTTAAATATGTCAAATACTGATTTATAACTCCAGTATTTGACATTGTGTTTTTTATAACTTTGTGTTGTAATTTAGGATTTCAATTCTCATATTTCATCAACAGGTGGTGCCATTGTATTATAATTTGAGTTTTGTGAGAAAAAAATTGGAGTAGTTGCACCTATTACAGTAGTATCTCACTGTTTTTAAGAAACTTCTGTTACTGCTTTTATAGCCTAGGAACCATTGATTTTAAGGTTTCTTAAAAAACTCATACAGTTAAATTTATGTTGTGGACATAGAATTGACTGTATTCTTTCAACATATATTATACTTCTAGAAACTGGAGGACAAGTGTGCTATTTTGTCTAGCAAGCAATTTATAGCCCCAAATAGTAGGTAGCCATATATCTTGATAACTACTGAACAAAATACCTGTTTTAATATTTTAGATCATTACATATTCTTATTTTAATTTTTAAAGTATTACTTTGTGTTAGTAAAACTCCCACACTTTGATACCAAGAAAAGTAAGCTATTACCCATTGCCTATTTGTGATTTTTTTTTAATTTTTTAAAATTTATTTTTGTGTAGATGAACTGGGGTGTAGGCCAGAGGTGCGGGGGGTGAGAGGATTTACCAGAGACAGAGTGGCGAACAGAACAGGCAGATCTACTGAAATAAACTGCTAAGGGGAGTAGCAGGTGAGACAGGAGAGGTCTGCTTTGCCATATGTGGGTTAGATCCCTGGCCAGGGATCACACTCAGGCCTTACAAGTGATAGCGCTGAGACATTACCCCTAAGCCACCAGGGAGGCCCTCTTTCTTCTTCTTCTTCTTTTTTTTTTTTTAAAAGAAAAAGTTAAATACAACATTG
Organism: Talpa europaea; assembly: GCF_964194135.1. Lineage (NCBI taxonomy): Eukaryota > Metazoa > Chordata > Mammalia > Eulipotyphla > Talpidae > Talpa > Talpa europaea. Next base: position 27,487,826 of record NC_140082.1, on the reverse strand, counting down.
ATCATAACTCTGCTAAGATCCCTCTGTGCAGTTAAGTGCTTCCAGAAACAACACAATTGTGGAGATCCCTTTCATGTTGTAGCAACTCATATAGGGGTCAGCCTGGGTTGGATAAACCCATATGCCCAGGCATACAGAGAACAGACAGATTCAGGTTAACACTGAGCTCCACCTCTTTCCTAATTCTGACTTCCATTCACTAACTAAATTGCTGTTTCCTCAAGGATGGCTGTCAAAGTCACAGCATGATCACAGAAGGTGGTAATAAGAAGTTGAGCAAATCACCGACAAAAAGATTAGTTTGAGACTTTGTGTGATTCTCCTCAGTGATTTTCTGAAGAGCTAGCTCTTCTAAGCTAATTAGTTCTGCATTTTTGTTATAGATGACAAAAAGTAATCAAAAATGATATCGTTCTTTAATAACACTAAATATTGTAGTTAACATAAATAACAAGAAATGAAACAAACATTTAGAATGTTCTGCATCAGTTAGGTGCAAAGAGTAGGTCAATAGATAGAAAATTCAGTTCTAAGATAAAATGTAGTTCATTTGGTAGCAAAAAACCCAAGTTAGAGACTATATGTTACTGATGCATTTATCAATACACTGGACACTTTCATTTTATGAATACACCTAGAAATTCTTAAAATTATTTGGGCTAAGTTTTAATACAAAATATCCATTTACTGGCATGTTTCTGTGATTCAAAAGACATTTTCATATTTATTCACAGAATTACTGTCAATATACAACTCTGTAATAATCCCCATATATCACAATGAAGAGAAGTTTTTTGAAGATACTCTGAACATAAGTATTGGAGCCCAAACTATAAGCCAGATTCCTTTAAACAATATGCTCTTTTGTGACAAAATGGGGACTGAAAAGATTAAATTTTAGGTTTAAGCAAGTTTATAACATAGAGATCCATGAACATTTGCTTTGGTAAGCGTACACTCTGGAAAGAGGAATATCCACGTAATTTTTAAACTGTTGAGCAACAACAGGATCCAAGTTGATGCTAATATCCAGGGACCAAGTAGTATCATCTTTGCCCCACCTCTCACACTACCCAGACTCCCCATTCACTACAGAACATGGAGACAAGGTAATGAAGTCTATGTCTTTTTGGTAAGTATTGTTTTGAAATTTAGTCAATGTACTAAGAAAAAAGGAGGCAGGCAAGCATGCAAGTAGGAAAGAAGGCAGGAAAAACAACAAAAATAGGATGTTATGATTACCTCTTTGAAAAGACCCAGAGGAACAGCTAATGTTTATATAATACTGGAATGTAGAGGGAATGTCTAAGTTATTCTCAAAGGCAGAAAAACAGACGATAAAGATTGTTATATAATACATTCAGAAAAATTTTAAATTGCCACAAACCCACATACAGAAAATTGAACATCAAATACAAAGAAGGAAAATATATGTATAAACACATGCTAAAGCAAAGGACTAATTTTCATATTTAAATGATTCTTTACAAATAAATGAGGGAAAATCATCTACCATTATAAAAATTAGATAAGCAAATAAACATAAAAGTAAATAAATAAAATTAACCAAATGTGAATAAGTATTTACTGATCAAATAACTAACTCTAAAATAAAATAGTTGTCTTTCCTCTTTGACACAATTTAAATCTTTAGAGTTTTTTTTTAAAGATTGATTTATTTATGCATACAAGAGAGCTGGGGTGCAGGCCAGAGGTGTAGGGGCTAGCGGGGTCTGAGAGATTCACCAGAGCAGAACAGGTGGATTGACTGAAATACACTGCTGAGGGGAGCAACGGGCAAGACAGGAGAGGTCTGCTGCACCATGTGGGTAGCTCCCAGCCTGCCAGGGATCGAGCTGGTGCTGCAGTGCCTGGCAATAGCTTGATAGAGCTCTCTTTAAACCCTGCACCACCAGGGAGGCCTTTATATATTACAGTCTAGCTATTTCTAGAAACTGACTCGTATTCTGTTAATTCCAATTTCAAATTCCTGGAGGGACTTTTGACTTAAGACTACGTATCCATGATGGTGATTCTTAACCATAGAAAGTATGGCCAGAGAAAAAGCTCTCTCAGACAAATATGGCTGCAACTAGCCCACGAGGCTTGGGAGTTGCTGTTATCATGGGAAAATGGGAATGATTAGGACTAGGGAAAAATCTCACCAATATTGTATAGAAAGATGTAAACTTATTCATATAAATCTGAATTACCTTCTTATGTTCATTGAAATAGTGTGATATCCAAAGATTTGAAAAGCAATTAAAATTTTTAGAGTGTTATACTTGGCTCACATTTCTTAGTTTCTTTTTTTTTTTAAGATTTATTTATTTATGCATACAAGAACTGGGGTACAGGCCAGAGGTGTGTGGGGTGAGAGGATTCACCAGAGACAGAGTGGGGAGCAGAACAGGCGGACTGACTGAATGCACTGCTGAGGGGAGCAGTGCGCGAGACAGGAGTGGTCTGCTGCACCATGTGGGTTGCTCCCTGGCCGGCCAGGAATCGAACACACGCTGCAGAGGCTGCGGACAGCTTCATAGGTTGTGTCTTAACCCCTTGCACCAGCAGGAAGACCCCTTAGTTTCTTTTTCTCCCCTTCCTCCTTCTTCATCTTTTTTCTCACACACACACATATACACTGAATACTCAAATTCTTATCCTTCCTTTCTCTAGATTATCTAAACTTTTTCATTAGATCTACTCTCTTTTCCTTCTATATTTCAGATTTATTTTATTCTCTCTCAATGCCTTTGCCTATAGAAATCATTTAGGCCAGTTTTGTCCCTATTTTTATTCTTGTGGTAAGAACATTTAATATAAGATCTACCCTTGCAACCAAGGCTTAAGTGCACAATATAGTATTTAAAGAAATCTATAAGCATAATATTGCAAGGCAGACCTCTGGAACCTCATTCATCTTGAATATCTGTTGAATATCAATTTCCCATTTCTCCCTTCCCCTGGTCATTGGCAACCATTATTCTACTTTGCTAGTGAATTTGACTATTTTCAATACTTAAGGTAGAATCATGCAGTGTTTGGTCTTCTATGACTAGCTAACAGTTCATGTTCATGGATAGAAAGATACAATTTTTTTCATGTACATAGTACACAAGTGGATCTCAGATTTAATGCAATTTCTATCAAAATCTCTAACTTTTTCTACAGAAATAAAAAATAATTTCTAAAACTTGTGAAATTACAAAATACCCTGGATTGCCAAAATGATCTTAAATAAATACAAAAGCATGCTGTGTACCTTCTCTCATTGGGATTGATTAAAGTGGTAGGCTAATATTGCTCTGGTAAGGTCTCTTCTAAAATATGAATAATGATGAACATTATGGGAATACAATTAAAATGGGGTAGTGCTAAGTCTTGCTGATACAAGAATGATTCTATCCAATTTTAGGGTGTTAGAATAGTAGAGTGTGGTTTAGAGTGGAAATATTAAACATCATGCAAAATGTAAGATTAGGTAATAACACCTGAAGGTGGAGATCCTGTATCTCTCAGTCATAGAAAAATATTGTAAAATGTTACCTCAGAAACAAACAAAACCAAACTCTCAAAACCAAATCAAAATAAAAAAAGTAAAGAAGGAAACAAAGGTCTTAGAATAATAGTGGTTATTTTGGGGTATTAAAACAAAGGAAAACTTTTTTTCTTTTCTATATCACTTTTAATTTCTATCCTTTTAAAATGAGCTTTTAGCTGTATGGAGGTTCCTCAGTCTACTAAAAATGGAGCTATCATATGACCTAGCAATTCCACTCCTAGGGATCTACCCAAAGGACACAATAACATTAATTCAAAAAAGCACATGCACCCCTATGTTTATTGCAGCACTATTTATAATAGGTAAGACTTGGAATCAGCCCAAATGCCCAAAAATAGATGGCTGGATCAAGAAGATGTGGTATATATATGCACAGAGGAAAACTATGCAAAAATCATAAAAGACAAACTAATGCCATTCACAGCAACATGGATGGAGCTTGAAGGGATTATGCTCAGTGAAATAAGTCATAAGGAAAAAAAAAATACCGGATGGTATAGGAGGAATATAGGGGATCTAGTAAAAAAAATAATAACCAAAAAAACAACACAACAAAAATAGACAACTATAAAACAGAGATGTTCTACAGGGAAGCAGAAGGGAAAGGGAGTATAACGAGGGTGGGAAGAACACACAGGACTATGGTGATGGTGGACAGGTGAATTGGTGAAAGAAATTCTGTGGGGAAAAGAAATTCTATGTAGGGCCTCCCTGGTGGTGCAAGGGGTTAAGTTGCAGCACTGTGAAGCTATCCGCAGCCACTGCAGCATGGCATGAGTTTGATCCCCAGCCAGGGAGCTAACTCACATGGCTCAGCAGACCTCTCCTGTCTCACCTGCTGCTCCCCTCAGCAGTGTATTTCAGTCAATCTGCCTGTTCTGTTCCCCGCTTTCTCTGGTGAATCCTCTCACCCCCTGCACCTCTGGCCTGTACCCCAGTTCTTGTATGCATAAATTAATCTTAAAAAAATTCTATGAAGAAAGCAAACATTGTAAGAAAAAAAGATTAATAAAAAATGAGCTTTTAAAATGCCTTTTACAATGGAAAAACTATTAATGAAATAAAATTCTATTATAAATGACAGTGGAAAGAAAAAAGATGCACTAAATATATAGGTGTGTGTGTATGTGTATATTTGTGTGTGCATGTATGGAATGTTATACAGCCATGAGAAAGAAGGAAATTCTGCCATTCTTGTCAACATGGATGGATCTTGAAGGTATATTGCTAAATGAGTTAGAGGAAAGACAAAGGAGATATCACTTATGAAGAATCTAAACTAGCTGAATCATAGGAACAGTGAGTGAACTGGTGGTTGCTAGGGCCTATGGGATGGGGAAATGAGAGACTTTAGTAAAAGGGTACAAATTTCCAGTTATAAGATGAATAAGTTCTGGGGAGTTAATGTACAGTATAGTGAACTGAATTATTTCTATTATAAACTTGAAAGTTGCTATCAGAGCAGATCTTATAATGGTCTCATCACAAAAAAAAAAAAAATAGTAGCTATGTGAGGTGATAGACATGTTAGCTAAAGCTATGGTCCTAATTATTTTTTAGTGTGTAACAAATCAGTACATTATACCTTAAGCTTACACAATGCTATGTATCTGTTATATCTCAATAAAGCTGAAAGGCAATGAAGAAAAAGCAAAATAATGAAAAAAAAAAAAGCCTTCCATGGTGGGTTGGTATTTGAAGGTTAACTCAGAAATCCCAACATCTTAACATAAAAGCTGACAAGGATGGCCTCCCTGGTGGCGCAAAGGGTTAAGACGCAACTTATGAAGCTATTGCCAGCCACTCAGCACAAATTTGATCCCTGGCCAGGGATATAATCACAAGGCACAGCAGATGGCTCTTGACCCACCTGCTGCTCCCCTCAGCAATGTGTTTCAGTCAGTCTGCCTGTTCTGTTCCCCACTCTGTCTCTGGTTAATCCTCTCACCCTCCACACCTCTGGCCTATTCTTGTATGCATAAATAAATCTTAAAAAAAAAGAATCTGACAAGGAGGATCATTCATTATATTTCCCAAACACTTGGTTTTCACAAAAAATTTTTTTGGTTGAATAAGCTAAAAAGCATTTTTCAGAAATTTATAGAGATTTCAGAGGTTAAAATTTCAAAGTGCTAAAATTTCCCCTTACCTTATAGAGTTATGAATTTCTAGAACAATATCTATAGGGAAGATGACATTATGCTTCTTCACATTTTAGCTAATACTGTGATTTCTGATCTTTCCTACTTTGTTGACCGGTCTCCTTGTAAGTCAGAAACCTAGAATGTTCAGATTGTTTCTCCTGCTCATAGATTCTGACAGAAAACTCCATTCTAAGGGGAAAACAGTTGAACTGAAACATCAAATGGAATCTCATGAGTCACACACGTCTGGTAACAGGAGGGATATGAGGATGGATGTGCAAGTGCAGAATATAATGGGAAGGGAGTTACTTAATCAGAAAATAGTCTTTCTTCCCCACTCTTATTTTTTTAAACAATGTATTTTCACTGACAAGGAGAACTTAATGATGAGTCATTTCTAGGAAGCAGGCCTTTGATTTTCTATAGACTTAGTTCTTTATAGGTAACAGAAATACACCAGTGACATTTACTTTTTTTTTTTTTTCTGTTTCTGTAACTTGGCTACTCTTTAAAAGAAGAGGATGGTGTTGTGGAGTGGTGTACACCTAGTGATAATTCATGTCAACCAGGCATTACCACAAAAACTCAAATGCTTCTCCACATAAATCAGTTCTGAGAACTAAGAATCTAACTCATTAAAATTTACTTGAGATTCCTGTAACCTTTTCGCAGGAAGCAACAGCAGGTATAAAATGTGCAGTTCTTTTTTATGTGTGCAAAGCTGTAATTCTAGTCTATGAAAGAAAACCTTTTTTTTGTGGGTAGTTGAAAAATCTGGCAGGGAGTAGGCAGGAAAGTCACAGAATTTTGAAAGTATGGCAGTAGATGATGATAAATTAAAAATTTGTCATAGAAGAGTGATTGAGGAGATGCCAGCTTGAGTCAGATTTTCCCAGTGTCTTGGTGATGATCTACTGATAAATAATTGTACTAACATTTTTGGCCACTAGGTTGTTGTACTTCTCCCAAATGCTGTATGATAATAGTGAGTCAGTCTGCATATGTTGTAGCTGGTATTGTATTATTTATTGCTAGTGATAATTTCATAATTCCAGTGTCACTATTTGGAGAATCCTCTTAATAACTACCTTAATAACTACCCTTCTTAATAACTACCAAGGGCTCCATCTCAACACCAGAATCAGTAAAAATTCCTTAGCATGACATGGAAGGCTAGTATTCTGTTCAGATCTTAGGATCTTGTTCTACTAGGAGATTCAAACCCATCTTGCCCACTTTTATGCCATGGCTGTTATGGCTTTCATCACAGTTAAAATGTATTTATAAGTCAGTCTCCTTGAGGCAGACATTATGGTTTATTATTTGGATGAAGAGCACTTGGTACATAGTTGGAGGGCCATAAATATTTGTTGAATTAAGTGTATGCTTCATTTTTTTCTTTTTTTAAGAGAAAGCACTACTAATACAGTTGACACATGGGGCTGCAGATTCTAAGAATGACTCTAAACATCTGCTCTTTGAAGGTGGTGATATGTCTGCACATGATGAGATATCACTTTCATGGTTATATTAAACATGGCAAAAGGGAGATGATCTGAATGGGCATAATCTTCACCAGTCCTTTAATAGCAAAACTTTTGACTGGTAGAAGAAACGGAAATGAGAAATCTAAAAAAACCTTGTGGGGGGTCTCCCCTGGTGGTGCAGCAGTTGAGCGCTGGGCTGAAAGGCTGCCCGCAGCCCCTGCAGCGCCAGTTCGTCCCTGGCCGCAGGCGAGGGTCCCACAGGAAAAACAACAACAACAAAAAAAACCTTGTGGGATATTTGATGCACTGTGGCTGGTTTTGAAGTGCAGTGATGTCACAGAGTGTGGGGAGGTCTCACAACCTGAGTGGCTCCCCTCTGGAGCAGGGAAATGAAGACCTAAGTCCAACAACAACAAAGGAATTGAATTCTACTAGTAACATGAATGAATTTGGAAATGGATTCTCCTGGTCTTTCAGGAGAAAGAAGCTTGTTGACATTTTGATTTCAGCCTTGCGAGACCCTAAGCAGAGAAACTAGTGGGGTCATCCCAGATTTCTGACCTACCAGCTCTGAGTTAAGCAATGGATATTGTCGAAATCCACTAAGTTTGTAGCCATTTGTTCTGCAAGCAGCATCAGAAAACTTTGCAACTCATGTGCAACCACATCAGATAAATTGGATACATATGCTCAGCACCATTTACTTTGTTTAACTAACAGATAATAGATGCTACCACATCTAGCTAATGTTTGTTAACTAGGTAACAGTGCATAGTCCAAGGCAGTTTAGTTATTTTAAAATCAAAGAACAATCTGTTATTGAATATATTCCACATTTCATGTTCTGTGTGGGGCTTTGGCTGAAATTCAGTCTTGAATATTACATACATAGTCAGAACAGCTTGATATTTTATCTCAAATAGCTGGGACATAATCTCAGACAAACATGTCAAAGAAGTGAACATAATAGCTTTGAAGTTTGAATATGCAGGGAGCTTCTGCTGTGGCTAGTAGATTTATTTTCTAATTACTGAAATTCTGTTTGGTTCTGTATCAAGTATGCCAAGCATCTTAATTTGTAGTTTTTGGATAATTTCCTGTTTCTTCTCTTATTTAAAAAATTTGTCTTTGATGTATTTAAATGGATATTTATTTTATTCAGCATTTCTAATGCTTTAGAGTGTTTTCAGTTAGTTATAACCTAGAAATGGAAGTATTAATGAATTCTGTAGGTTTAGAATTGCTAAAGTCACATGTTAAGTTAGCCAAGCTTATATTGAAACCACTCCCCCCCCACACACATTGTATCCTAGCAGCCTGAAAACATTAACATTATTGAAATGCTGAATTTATAATTTCTTTAATATTTTTGTACTGGAGATATTAGACAGTAGTTTAATAATGATTACTCATGCTTATGGTTAACTTCTGTAGTATCAAGAGTTTTAGTGTACACTAAATCATGATAGGCCTCATGGTATATACAGAAGGTTAAAATAAAACATCTAGACATTCTCACTAGGTAGCCAAGACCTATCCTTGATCTATACAGAGCTGGCCATGGGCTATGGGTTATGCTGGCCCTGCAACTGCGCTACCATGAGTTTGTAGAGTGTGCCAAACATCAGTAGAAAATTGCTAAGAAACTCAGATGATCAAATTACTAACAGTTTTCTAAGGATGTACACTTCATGTGTTTGGAATGAGTATTTCAGATTAGTTTCTGGATGATGTGCATGGGGGTGATATTCCTAATGGGCATGCCATACGCCAGGGCTTGTGTTTGGGGGAGTGGGGCAGGTAAGTTACAGGAACAGTGGAGTGCTGGCTGAGCTCTGCTGTCCTCCCCAAATCAGCCTCCGCTTTTCATAAGGTTTGACTGATATTTAACTAGTATGCATTAGAAGAGTCAAATTATTAAACATTAGTGGCTTAATTGAAAAGAAACCAGTAAATACTATATGACATTTAGGGGTAAGTGTAAGACTCGAAGAAGGTCTAATATTTGGAAAGTTAAGACCTTGATAGATCATAGAAGTTGGTTCAGTAGATGTTGAGACAGGAGCTAGGCCTGGGAGGAAGTAGAGAAGTCACATTCCTGCAGGGAGATACAGGGCACACTGGGACCAATGAGAGCCGCCTCCCTGAATCAGTGCCTTGGACAGGAATGTGAGCAGACGAGACAGGACCAGCTGGTGGAGAGCCGATTTCCTGCCAGTGAGAGGGTTTAGAAGTGATCTAATAGACAATAGGGAGAGATTTGCTTTGTTAAACAGGTGGTGCTAATTAATTGAGGATAATCAGGAGTCAGCTGCTCAGCAACAAGTTAATAGCTGAAGAATTCTAGTTTAGGATAGAAGATTTGCATCGGAATAATGTTTCCAAACTGGTCTGACAAGGATCACTTAGGGGCAATGGTTGAAAGCTTAGATTGTCAAGCCCCTCTTCTGGTGCTTGTATTTTAGTGGATTTGAGGTAGAAGCAGTATTTTTGCATGTGCTCAGAGTGAGTCTTGATTATGCATTACTCTTTCCTGGGTAGTTAGAAAAAGAATTTATTAACAGATTTAGTGTTTTCTCTGATCTTAGTCAGATTGCACAGAAATGACAACCTTGGTGAAGAAGTGAAAACTTTAATGAGCATTTAAGCAATTTGACATTTTCCATTACTCTTCAACTTTTTGAGTCCTCTCAACCATTTATACATATACATATAAAGAAATGTGTATAGAAAAAACAAAGTACCTGCTTACTCATCATAAGATATTCCAAGAGATCACCAATATTGCCAGACAGTTTTATAATGAAACGTCCAATCTTTTGTGTAGCCATCAGATATTTTTTGCTATCAGTTGAAGGATTTTCTGCTTTTGATCAGTAGAGGGAGCTATAATTCCTGAAATAAACACCAATCCCTTTTTCCAGTTGGCAGAAATAACACTACCGACTTACTCTATTTTTGAACTATTATGACCTATACTTTATAATTAATATCCTAGAAATGTAAATGGTGTGTATTTTATTCACAGGTAATAACTTGGGACTTCCATATTACTTGGTACTCTTTTTTTTTTTTTAAATAGAGGCATGTTTTTTATTTATTTATTTGTTTGTTTGTTTGTTTTGTTTATACATGCACTGGGTACAGTCAGAAGCACGGGAGGGTGAGAGAATTCACCAGAGCCAGAGTGGGGAGCAGAGCAGGCAGAAGGACCGAAGTACACTGCTGAGGGGAGCAGCAGGCGGCAGGAGAGGTCTGCGCGCCATGTGGGACTGTGGCCTGGGAGCAGCCGGGGATCGAACCGGCGCCGCAGAGGCCGCGGGCAACTTCGCAACCCAACGCTCAACCGCTGCGCCACCAGGGAGGCCCTTACTTGTTACTCTTGTTCACACATCTCCCAACACATTTTTTTGCCAGCCAAATGGACTACATCACCAGAATATTTCTCTGCCTTTCTATCCCATCTGCCTTTACTTATGATTTCTCTTTTCCTGGAACACCCCTGGTTATCATCTGTCATCTTGCTTTGCGCCCAGTTCAGAAACACCTCTTTAGTGACTCTTCATATCTCCCACCTCTCAACTTATATAGCTTGATTGAGGATAATCAATTGCCTATGCTTATTAGAATAATAACCCTTATTATTCTTCTATTATATCAGAATTGCCTTGCCAGATAAAATACAGACCACCCAGTTAAATATGAATTTCAGGTGAAAAATGCTCTATTTTTAAGTGTATCACATGAAAAATTGGCACATGACTATACAAAAATTATTTGTTTATCTGGGATTCACATTTAACTGGGCATTTTTATTTCCTAAATCTGGTAAGCCAAATCATAAGCATTTTTGATTACATAACTGTTGTCTTGTTCATATCTTAACTATAGAACAGTGTCAACTTAAAAGTGTCAATAAATAGAAGGGTCAAAATGTAACTAAGTTATTATAGGGTGAAGGGCTATAACTATTTTTTTTAAGATTTATTCTATTTATTTATTCATACAAGAGCTGGGGTGCAGGCCAGAGGTGCAGGGAGGTGAGAGGATTCACCAGAGACAGAGTGGGGAGCAAAACAGGTGGATCTACTGAAATATACTGCTGAGGGGAGTAGCAGGTGAGACAGGAGAAGTCGGCTATGCCATGTGGGTTAGCTCCCTGGCCTGGGATAGAACTCTTTTCTTTTCTTTCCTTTTTTTTTTTTTTTTTTTTTTTAAGATTTATTTATTTATACAAACACTGGGTACATTCAGAAGCTTGGGAGGGTGAGAGAATCCACCAGAGCCAGAGCGGGGAGCAGAACAGGCAGACTGACGAAATACGCTGCTGAGGGGATCAGTGGGCAGGAGAGGTCTTTGTGCCATGTGGGACCCTCGCTGGCGGCTGGGGATTGAACCGGTACTGCAGAGGCTGCGGGCAGCTTCGCAGCCCAGTGCTCAACTGCTGCGCCACTGGGAAGGCCTTGGGATAGAACTCTTGCTGCAGTGGCTGCAGATAACTTAATAGTGCTGTGGCTTAACCCCTTGTACCACCAAGGAGGCCTGACTATAAATTTTGAATGCAGTGATGGCTTTGAAATATTCTATATTGGTATTACAAGAATTTGTTAACAGTGGATTTTTATTCATTCTAATAAAGTAAATAGTTGTAAGAAAGAACTTTGTGTTAGAAACAAAATCCTGAAACAATTTCAGGATTTAAAAATAAAAATTGGAGGGAACATTTGAAAGCTATTTAAGTAACTTAAAATACCTGAGTTGTTAAGAAACATTATGTGGTTAAGAAAATTCTCTTGCAAAAAGACTGGATCTCTTAACAAGGAAAAATGCATTATTTTAAAAGATTCATTATATGTAGAAACAAGATATAAGTAATAAGATGGTTTAAAATACTGAATGTATTTGTCACCTTTGAAAACTAAAGAAAAAGTGTTATGCAAGTACTATCCTATTTGAATAAATAAATTTGCATACTGAATGTAAAATATCTATGATTGGTTATCTTAAACAAAACAGGGATTTTTCTTCAAAAATTTAAGTTTTGTGATTTAATAATGTAAGGAAGCTAGAGCAGATATTTGTAATTTTCCTTTATGAAAGTCATATGTTGGGGAACTTTATGACTAAGTTCCATCATACTGAGCATGACAATACAGAGCATGAGTATATAGAGACAAAATTATACTGATAAGGCCAATTTATTTATTTATTTTAGGAAATTATAGTTTCTTTTTTTTTCCCCAAAGATTTGTTTCTTTATGCATAGAAGAGCTGGGGTGCAGGCCAGAGGTGTGGGAGGGTGAGAGGATTCACCAGAGACAGAGTGGGGAGCAGAACAGGTGGATCTACTGAAATACATTGCTGAGGGGGAACGGCAGGAGAGACAGGAGAGGTCTACTGCGCCATGCGCCATACCTGGCTGGCCAGGAGATGGAATTCATGCTGCCGGGCCTGGGGATTGCTTCATAGTGCTAAGACTTAACCTTTTGTGCACCAGGGAGGCCCCCTGCTCCCCCCACAATAAGGCCAATTTAAGAGAATAGCAGTCTAAAAACAACTGTCAAATACCCACAAGTAACTGAAAGTTGAAACCAATTTTAATCTGATAAGCAACAAAGAAATGGAATTTATAGCAAAAGTATGGTACAATTCTTTACCTATCAGCTACAGTTTAAAAAAATGATAGTGTCATGTACTGTTGGTGGGAGTGAAATTTATTACACTCTAGAAAGTGTCTTGGTTATGGTTATGTATATATTAAAGACCTTAAGTTCATATACTTTACCTAGTCAGAGCCCTATTATAAATTTTCACTAAGGAATTATGAAAAAACTCATCTAAGGCAAAATTCTATTTTGTTCTGAGGAAGTAAGTGATGTTCTTGATTGCAAGGCCAGAAAAGACCCTTAAAGCTCTCCTCACTGGCCTGCTTCTGCTCTTGTTGATCAGAAACTATAGGTCCAGGGTTTGCCTTTCCACATGTGATCCTTCACTCTAGCTCTACTGTTGCTTCTTATTGAGATTTACCTTCCCATGCCCAGTCTCATGTGGATAATCTTGCCAGGACCATAGCACTTTGTCAGAGTTCAGGCTGTATCAGAACACTGCAGAATACAACAGACATTTATTTCTCACTGTTCTGGTGGCTGGAAGTTTGGATCAACGCACCAGCAGATCCTCTATGGTAAAGGATGCTTCCTGGTTCATAATGTGGGGTCTCTGTTATAAGGGCACTAATCCCATTCATGAGGGCTTCATTCTCATTACTGAAACACTGCCCAGAAGCCTCACCTCCAAATACCATACTTGGGGGTAGGTTTCAACACATGACTTTTGGGGCACACAAATATTCAGTCTCTAGTATATTTAGGGGAGAAAGAGTAGCATCAGAGGCCATTCTTGTGACCTGGGGAGACAGACCACTGATCCCCCCCTTTTCAAGAAAACAAATTAGACAGATTGGAGTTTCAAAGGTCAGGAGCTCCAAGCCCAACCCCTTACTGGAATGCCAGGAAGCACAAAAAACTTGAGAAAAAATGGACATTTGGACAGATTTTCTCCAGTGTTCAGGACTATGGGGTGGTAGATTCTACCTGGTGCTTCTAAAAGCTCTTTACTTTTCAAGCTCCTTGGTCTCAGTGAGGTTATATTTTAAAGATTTTTCTATTGTATTTTGTTCTCTGAGAATGAGATCCACTGTACTTACTCCCTTTGCCAATCATAACATACACATATCATCTAACTTTCAGATCTTCAAATTTGAAATGCATATTCAAGTTTAAAAATCACTGATCTTTTAATCTTAACAAATTGGGGACTGTGACTCCTAAATTGTTCTCTTCAGAGCCTGTTGTTTTACAAATAAATCTTCAAAACTGTATTCTGCAATTCTGTAGACCTTTAAATAATCCAACACTTCCAATTTGTTTAATTAATTCTTTCTACTTCATCACAATGGAATACTATATTTCTACATTATTCCTTATGGTCATTAAAATTTTTAAATATCAGGTATCCAGTTCTTACCTGTTTAAAATGAACCCAGATGTTCACCTACTGAAACTGCCAGTTTCTTTTCTATCATAGATTTAACTTTGGAGAATAAATTTGGAAAAATTCTGTAGGGACTATTGGTCACAGATGGTAGAGTGATAATAAATACTCAGGTTGAGATAGAATCCTTCTGGATTCCAACACTTGCACTGATTTTAATAACTTAAAACACTCTACTCTGCATCATCCAAGTAAGCAGAAGTTATTTTTTATTTAAGTATTTACTTTCAAAAAGATAAGTAATTAGTTTGACAATGTAATTTTGTTCTTAATTCTATACTCTCACATCTCTTCCAGGAATTTCTTCTTTCCCTTTATAAATTAAATAGTTCAATTTCTTTCTTTTTTTTTTAAGTAGAAAGGCTATTTTTTTTAAAGATTTATTTATTTATTTATTTATACAAGCACTGGGTACAGTCAGAAGCGCGGGAGGGTGAGAGAATTCACTGAGCCAGAGCGGGGAGCAGAGCAGGCAGAAGGACCGAATTACACTGCTGAGGGGAGCAGCAGGCAGCAGGAGAGGTCTGTGCACCATGTGGGACCCTCCTCTGGTGGCCGGGAAGCAGCTGGGGATCGAACCAGTGCTGCAGAGGCTGCTGGCAGCTTCGCAACCCAGAGCTCAACCGCTACACCACCGGGGAGACCCTCAATTTCTTATATCTATATAAAATAAGTCCTCTTTTTGCCAGAACTTTCACTTGTATTTCCAAGCTGAGATTTTAAAAAATATTTATTTTTGTTTATTTATGCATGCAAGAATTGGGGTATAGGCCAGAGGTGTTGGGGGTGAGAAGATTCACCAGAGACAGACTAGGGAGCAGAACAGGCAAAAATGAAAAATGATGTAAGAATTAAATAAAATATATTAAATTAAAAAAAAAAAACAGGCATATCCACTGGAATATGCTGCTGAGGGGAGCAGTGGGTGAGGCAGAAGAGGTTTGCTGCACTATGTGGGTTAGCTCCCTGGTCAGGGATTGCACTCATGATGCAGTGGTTGGCTAGCTTGATAGTGCTGAGACTTTAACTCCTGCACCACCTAAGCTGAGTTTTTATAATGCTTTTTCTCTTTTCTTCATCATATATGTCACACAGTCTTATAATTATTGGGTTATACATCTGAGCTAAGAGATAAGCATAGTTTCTTATCAATTATTACATATGGCTTAACAGAGTGTTCAATAAACTAGGAAGGATAGGTTTATATTGACTCATTTATATTCCCAAGTAAAGGATAAAGGAAGGATTTAGTAAGTTCTTTGGCTATTTTAGTTTAAATGTATTTATTTTATAAGCAAAGAGTAGTTATACATTCCTGATTCACAGAATAATTTGAGCACAACTTTCTAAATACTATGGTATTACATTTGAGAGCTTCATTTTTTTCATATGTCGTTAATTTTATAAATCAGGGTTTCCAAGCAGAACCTCATGGCATACTCAAATTGGGATAATTCAGGGGGCAGGGTCTTTCATAAAGGGACTATATAACAGGGATTATCAGAGTGTAGAGAAATTCTAAGGGATTGTGCAGAACTTTGGGGTTAGTAACAGTGAGGATGTGCTGAACTTGGGACCGAAAGGAATAGTGGAGACAGGAGTATTAGAACTTGGAAAAAGAAAATCATAAGTTTTGAGGAAATTTGTGAAATTATTTTTTTTAAGATATTTATTTATGCACACAAGAACTGGGGTACAGACCAGAGGTGTAGGGGGTGAGAGGATTCACCAGAGACAGAGTGGGGAGAAGAACAGGCAGATTGACTGAAATACACTGCTGAGGGGAGCAGAGGGAAAGTCAGGAGAGGTCTGCTGCACCATGTGGGTAGCTTCCTGGCTGGGGATTGAACTTATGCTGCAGTGGCTGCGGACAGCTTCAAATGTAGTGTCTTAACCCCTTGTGCCACCAGGGAGGCCTGGAAATTTGTGAAATTCTAATGAGGGGCATGATCACCTGGAAGCACCTCAAATGCACTCCCCTCTCTCCTTTTACTCTCTTGCGGGGGGGCTCCCATTTGGCTCACCCAGAAGCAAGCCATGGGGCAAGCAGTTATGTTGCTGTGGGCTGTACAGGTTGACCTCCCCTGACATCTTTGGAAAAGGGAGAATGGATCTGGGGGAGAACAGAAGATAGGAGGCTCAGTAACTGCCCTTTCTCTGTTGCCCATATATATTGCTTAGAGAAAGTTAGAAAATCAGCAAATGCTCAACATTGTAGCTCTTGTCTTATATTTGCTTTTTATTTAGATGCAATTAAAGTAATCCTGAACTTCAGGAATTGTGCTGGGTGACAAGAAAGGATGAGCTCATATAAGCCTTCCATTGTTTATTATTAACCAGAATGTGGGCAAACTGACTATCACAGATTGCATTGCTTTTGACCTTAGGTCCACCTTCATATAGAGCTCAGGACCACATTTGCACTAATGGAATATTTTATCCCACATGGGAATACATTTCTCAATGCACTAAAATACTTTCTTTTTTGCTTGAGTCTTCTTAATGATGTGAGCGATTTCTCCGATTGGTTTTACTGTAGTGCCTGCAATATGCAATCTCTTCAAATACTATATTATCTTAGTCTACATCCTTCAATTTAAATTTGAGTAAATGGTGCTTTAGTTTTGTGAAAATTCTCTCTATGCTCTGTGTTGGACTTAAATAGATAACAATTTTCACATATCAGGCTAAAAAGAATATTGATGTTTAAATAAATTTGAGAATAGAAGTTTTATACATATTGATTTCATCAAACCACAGATATAAAGCATATATTTGATACCTGAAATTGGCATGCTGACATAGCAAATAAATGTCTTTAAAAATTTGTATGCATAGAATGGAAAACACAATTTAGTATTCTGACAAACACATCAGTGGCTTTCAAAGAGGAAAAACACCCAATTTAGACAATGGATTCTTGACCAAATTCAGTGGTTAAAGGTCAGTAGGAAACTTGAAAAATGGAAGTGTCAAATTTGTGTATTATTGCAAACAATGTGCCCTATAATTGCAAAATACAGCATATGTAAATTGGAAAATCTAAAAGTTCCTTGGAAAAATTAATGTAATATGGCTAATGTTAATCAAACAAATTTAAATAAAGTTTTGTGTAGTGAGAAAGTATACTCAGTTTAGTGACATCTGAGTAAGATGGAATGATTAGTTTTCACTAAGAAGCAATTCATTTAGGCAACAGCACACTTTGATCCAGTAAATCAATACTTTTATATGTTTTTTTAAAAAAATACCATGTCTTACTAGATATGAAACAACATTTAAAATGAGCTTTTTGCAAAGAGAACAAGATTCAGAGTTGAGACATAATTCTAAGTGAAATGATTGTAGTTTAGAAATGGAACCACATATTATATGAAAATTCACCTAGAGAAAGGAAATCTGAGATGAATCCAAGCTTGACCCCTTTACTAGTCCCATAAGTGGAGGAAATTACCTAATCTTTCTGTGCTTTATTTTTCCTTTTCGTAAAATGTGGGTGCTAAAAACTTACTAAATAGAATTACAATGGGTCTGATAAGTTAGTATTGATATAGGAAAATTCTTAGAATAGTGCTTGTTGTATGGCTGTGTTATATGAGCATTTGTTATTGTTATTATTAATTACTGACTTGAATTGAGCACTACTTTATTCGCTGGCTTGAGCTGACTATATAGGATACTTAGTACAGTTCAACGCAATATCAAAATATGCAAATTAGTGCCTCAAGGAATTCTTCAAGTTTTTGTGTCTATGTATTTTTTTTTAAAGATTTATTTATTTATTTAGACAAGCACTGGGTACAGTCAGAAGCGTGGGAGGGTGAGAGAATTCACCAGAACCAGAGGGGGGAGCAGAACAGGCAGAAGGACCGAAGTACACTGCTGAGGGGAGCAGCGGGCGGCAGGAGAGGTCTGCGCACCATGAGGGATCCTCCTCCGGTGGCCGGGGAGCAGCCGGGGATCGAACCGGCGCTGCAGAGGCCGCGGGCAGCTTTGCAACCCAGAGCTCAACCGCTGCGCCACCGGGGAGGCCCTTTGTGTCTATGTATTAATGCAACAAACATTTATTGAGCAGCGACTCAATACTAGACCTATGATACATATTGGGTAAGACATAGTAAGAGAGAAAGTTCCCGAAGTTCACAGTCAAGCAGTCAATGATGGTATCTGATAAGTGAAGCTCATGGAGCCATGTTGGAGTCTGAATGTTGAGCGGTGCCCAAATGACTATCTTCTGGATGGTTCTAAGTCCCAAACCATCATGTTAGACATGAATTTTCTATACTATCAAGGCTATCCTGTCTGCAAGTCCCCGCAGATCCCTTCAAGTCCTCAAGTTCTGTGTCAACACAAAGGCACAGAATGTTAGAATCCATGTTTGGGTCCCTCACCACCTACAGCAGAGTGTGGGTGATGTGAAGTTCCACTTCCAACCCCTCCCCAGTCTCACCAGCAGTCTGTGTCCCCACCAATAACTGTCCCCACCACAGTCTTATGAGGGGAGTGCCTTAAGGGTTCAGGAACAGGACTTGAAGATAAAGCAACTCTAGATCCTTGCCGTAGGTATTCTCTTAGGATTCCCTTCTTAATTTATTAAGGATGATTTTTTTTTACGCACACATATTTTTTTTACATCATTGTTCATTTTTGTACAATGTTTGATTTCTCCTCTCAGATGTAAGGGTAATTTTTAGGAACAGAAGTACCATTTGTTTGATTAACTCATCTTTATTTTAAAATCTCTGTTAACAATACCTGGAGCTCCTCTGGGTCTGATCATGTTGTGGGATATTTCTGCTTTTTCTTTCATGTGTTCACACCTCCTTTGGCACTTAGCTATTGTTTAGTTTGTGCCAGTTATAAACAATTATATAATTGTTGATGGAAATAATATGAGGTTTTGATGATGTTATCATCCTCCAGAGAAGGCTTTTCATATGCCTTTGCCAGGATCCTGAGACCTCAAAACCTAAGATTGGGCCTCCCGGGTGGTGCAGGGGTTAAAGTCTCAGCACTGTGAAGCTGTTGCCAGCTACTATGGCATGAGTTCTATCCCAGGCCAGGGAGCAAACCCACATGGCACAGCAGACCTCTCCTGTCTCGCCTCCTGCTCCCCTCAACAGTGTATTTCAGTAGATCCACCTGTTCTTCTCCCCACTCTGTCTCTGGTGAATCCTCTCACCCCTGCACCTCTGGCTTATACCCCAGTTCTTGTATGCATAAATTAATAAAAATAAATCTTTAAAAAAAATCTGAGATCACTTCAGCCCATGTACAGACCTAATGGATTTAATTCAATTATGCTTGAAAACCCCAAACAAGACATAGAGTGTTACCATCTCCTAAAATGTTTTCACATGCCTTTAAAGCTGCCACTGCCCTAATGCCCACTACTAAAGGTTAGTTAGCTGGCAATAATTAACAGTTACCTAAAGCTTCATACAAAGGAGTTAAAAATGTATACTTTGACCACCTTACACCAGTAAGAATGGCACATATCAAAAAAAAAAAAAAACAAGCAACAACAAATGTTGGCAAGGATATGGTGAAAAAGGAGCTCTCCTACATTGTGATGGGAGTGCAAACTGGTCCAACCACTATGGAAAGCTGTCTGGAGGTTCCTCAGTCTACTAAAAATGGAGCTACCATATGACCTGGCAATTCCACTCCTAGGGGTCTACCCAAAGGACACAAAAACGTTGATTCAAAAGAACACTTGTACACTTATGTTTATTGTAGGACTAGGTAAAACAATAGTTAGAACCTGGAAACAACCCAAATGCCCAAAAATAGATGACTGGATCAAGAAGATGTGGCATATATATGCAATGGAATATTATTCAGCAATCAAAAAAGATAAACTCATGCCATTCGCAGCAACGTGGATGGAACTAGAAGGAATTATGCTCAGTGAAATAAGCCAGAAGGAAAAAGAAAAATATCGGATGGTTTCACTTATAGCAAAAATATAGGGGAATCCAATAAGACATCAGTGTAAAAAATAATAACAGTAAAAACACAACAAAGCAAAAATGGACAATTATAAACCAGAGACATCCTGCAGGGGAGGAGGAGGGAGAGGGATCAGAGGGAGGGAGGGAGGAGCACAGGGGACTGAGGTGATGGTGCACGGGTGCACTGGGGAAGGAAACTCTATGGGGACTACACCTGAGGGGGTGGGGAAGCAAATATTGTTTAAAAATGAACAATGATGTAAAAATTAAAAAAAACTTAATATTAAATTAAAAAAAACCACAAAGTGACATTACAACACACACAAAAAATGTGTTCTTTGTATTTGATTTTTTTGCTTATTAATTGAGATTCATCCATGTT
Source organism: Talpa europaea (assembly GCF_964194135.1). Classification (NCBI taxonomy): domain Eukaryota; kingdom Metazoa; phylum Chordata; class Mammalia; order Eulipotyphla; family Talpidae; genus Talpa; species Talpa europaea. Next base: position 27,467,244 of record NC_140082.1, on the reverse strand, counting down.
GTTAAATATTTCAGTAGTTCATTTTTCTCTGATGGATAGTACTAATTACTAGTACTATTAATTATTAGTAACACTATGCTAATATACCACAGTATGTTTTCCTGTTCTCTTCTGAAAAATTATTTTCAGATTTTGGTTACTGCGAATGAGGATTCTCTGCGGCTTCTTTTTTTGTGCTTATATATGTAGGAATAAAATTGCTGGGATACAGAGTAGCTAAATGTTTCGCTCTGTAAGAAATTACCAACTTACTCTTCCATTTTATACTCCTTCTGGCAATGCATCAACATTGCAATTGTTTTTATCCTCACAAATGTTGGAAATTGTCAGTATTTGAAATCCAAGTCATTCTACTGAGTGTTTACAGTGGTGTCTCATTGTCTTCTATTTTGAATTTCCCCATTTACTAATGATTTAAGATTCTTTTCATGTGCTTTTTGGCCATTGGTGTATTAATTTTGGGTGAAGTGCATGTTCAAATCATTTGTCCTTTAAAAAATTGTGGGGGTGTTTATATTTTTATTGTTCATTTGAAGGAATTCTTTAGATATTCTGAATATGAATTTAGAATCCATTTTCCAGGAAAAAGTCCCTATTTCTTTTTTTGTGTTTATGTATGTAGAAGAACTAAGGTATAGGCCAGAAGTGTGGAGGGGGATGGGGTGCGGTGAGAGGATTCACCAGAGACAGAGTGGAGAGCTGAGCTGAATGGGTGGATTTACTAAAATAAACTGCTAAGGGGAGCAGTGGGTGAGACAGAAGTCTGCTGCGCCATATGTGGTTAACTCTGTCTGGGGATTGAACTTAAGCCACAGTGGTGATAGCGCTGAGACTTGACCCCTAAGCCACCAGGCTCCCTATTTCATTTCTTAATGGTATCTTTTAATGATAAGAAATTCTAAATTAAAAAAAAAATGTAACAGGGTCTAAATTCCTTTATTTTTAGAGTTTTTGTTTGTTTAAAAAATCAATGCTGGGGGCTTCCCTGGTGGCGCAAGGGGTTAAGTCTCAGCACTATTTAGCTATTGGCAGCCACTGCAGCATGAGTTAGATCCCTGGACAGGGAGCTACCCACATGGCTCAGCAGACCTCTCCTGTCTTGCCCGCTGCTCCCCTCAGCAGTGTATTTCAGTAGATCTGCCTGTTCTGCACCCCACTCTCTCTGGTGAATCCTCTCACCCCTCACTCCCCACACCTCTGGCCTATACCCCAGTTCTTCTGTGCATAAAGAAATAAATCTTAAAAAAATCCTAAAAATAAATGTCACTTTTGATTGCAAAATATTTTCTTGTGTTTTCTAGCAGCTTTTCATATTTTAATTTTTATCTATGACTTATTTCAAATTAACTTTTGAAAAGTGAGTGACAGTTATCCAGCACGATTTCATGAAAAGTCTTTATTTTCCCCATTGAAATAACTTGTGCTTTTGTGGAAAATCAATTAACCTACATTTGTGGGATATTCTGCTTCTTCAATCTATCTATCCTCATGGTAATTTATAGTACAGTCTATATTAATGTAAAGAATAAATAGTATCTGTAACTTTTTAGACACTGTAATTCCATTACCTTTGTTTTGCTACGTCAGGAGTTTCATGACTAGTCTATGTTCTTTGCGATTCTAGAACTCTTAGAATCAGTTTAATTTCTTCAAAAAAGTTGTCTGGAACTTTGATTGGAATTATGTTAAATCCAAAGATCAATTGGGGGAAATAAAATCAGCTTGTTATGTTTCTCTATTATTTAGATTTTATTTCTATCAACAATATTTTTAGTTTTCTGTTTCAAGATCTGCCATGTCCTCTGTTGAATTAATTCCTAGGCATTTAATTTTAAATGCTATTGTATTCAGTTTTCATATATTATTTTCTAATTATTTGTGGTTATTTTGTAGAAATACAGCTGATTTTATATATTGATCTTGCATCCTGACACTTAGCTAAGTTCTCCAATATTTATAATCATGCTGTCTGCTAATACAAAAAGTTACACTTCTTCCCAATATTTATGAAATTAATTTTTTTTCTTTTCCTTATTGCATTCATTACAACATTTACTACACTGTTATACATAACTCTGACTGGATATTCTTGCCATTTTTTCCAATCATAAAGATTTACTAGTTCATGATTAATATAATTATGAAAATAGATTTTTTAAAAAAAATCAGAGATGGATCTTACTTTTGTCAAATGCTTTACTATAGGCTATTCAAGTGATCATTTGATTTTTTCTTTCATCTGTTAGTGTGCTGAATTATACTGATCAATTTGTGATTGAATGTAATTTATTGGTATCTTGGATGCTGGGAAGTCTAAGATTTCAAGGTAACAGCATAGTCATGTTTTAATGACGGCCCTCCTCTGGACTGTAGACTTTTGTATCCTCACAAGAGGTTAGGGAGTTCTTAGGGTGCCACTAATCTCATTAATGAGGACTGAACTCTCATGACCTAATCATCCCAAAGAGGTCTCACCTCCTAATCCTTTGGGATTTTGGATTTCGACATAGGAATTTTGGAAATACATGAACATTAAGACCATAATATTAACTGATTATTTAGTAAATTACACTGTGACTTTTAAGAAAAATACTACTATTAAAACTTGCCTGATTTATTTATGCACAGTTTTAGGACACATGCCTTGCATATGCAGCTTCTACTGGGGCACACTATGAAATCAGGACAGTTTTCACTTTGAGGACAATGACCATGTTTCTTTTGTTCTTTGCAATCGCAATTTCTAACAGTGTATGGCAAATCATAAAATTCACTCTATTTCTTTTTTTTTTTTTTTTAAGATTTATTTATTTATTTATACAAGCACTGGATACAGTCAGAAGTGCGGGAGGGTGAGAGAATTCACCAGAGCCAGAGCGGGGAACAGAACAGGCAGACTGACGAAATACACTGCTGAGGGGGGCAGTGGGCGCGGCAGGAGAGGTCTGTCGTGCCATGTGGGACCCTCACCGGGGGCCGGGGATCGAACCAGCGCTGCAGAGTCTGCGGGCAGCTTTGCAGCCCAGCGCTCAACCACTGTGCCACCAGGGAAGGCCCTCTTATTGACTATATCTTATCCTGTGTGTTCCCATACCTCTCCTTATAATCCTCCCTGTCAGTGACCACTCAACCTAGAAAAGCATAATTCTGGTTGTAAGAAGTTGTAAACTGGTGAAAACGTGATCACGGAGCAGTGCTTTTCTTTTGCAATGACTGTATTAGTGATGGTTATTTCTAGTTCTTGATTGATTAGCATAAGAGATAGAATTAGCCCTTAGACATGTCACCCAGTGGACATCTTTGGGTGGTCTTTATTATTTAAGGCAGATTTCTCAATATCAAGTCATGAAACAATATTCCTATGGTCTTATTATTAGTTTTTCTACAATCTGGTCTCTATATGTGACAAAAATCTGTTACTAGTGTTTCTTGAGCCAAAAGTCTCTGTAGTTTGTAAATTTAAATCTGATCTTAAAAGTAACATATACCTCCTGTAGATAGAAAAGATGTTCCTATTCACACTGCTACAGTTACTTTGGATTATGATTTTCAGTGTCATATTTTTTTAAATAAAATGTTTTAATTTTCTTTCATCGGAGCACTGCAATCTTTATTTTTAGGACTGAAGATTTAATTCCAACAGGATATGTTTAGAACTCTCATGTACTGGCTTTCTGAAAACATTGAGTTTCATCTTATTATGAAAAGTGTAAACAGGTTATAGCTCAGAAACAGGTGCTAGAACACTCAGCTCTTTGAACTTCACAGGGATGTCTTCCAGCAGTGCACAGCAGACTGTTCACATGTGATTTCAAATAACACTCAATAAAAATCTTACATCTTTCCAATTCCCTTTCCCCATCTCTTTGTTTGTTAACTGGCATGATGATGTAAGCTTCATTTATATGATAAATAGAAAAGCATCCCCTTCCCAATGTTGTCAACATATTGCCCCAGGAAAACCACATCAAACTAAGCAAAGGGAATCTTCAAAAGAAGTATTTCACAAACAAAATGTTAATTGTGATTGAGTATGAATATGTGTTTCCCCCCACATTTAACAATATGTACTATGTGCCACACATGATTCAAGGGCTAAAATACACTTGCATGGCCTTCAAGATCCCACATCTCATAGAACTAATATTCTCGAGGAGGCGATGGACAGCGAACTAACAATCTATCAATCAACCAACACCAACCAACCAAATAGCCAACCAAGTCTTTCCAGTAAATAGCTGTCATGGAGGAAACTATACAAGTTGTGCTAAAGAGTGGGCCAGCAATAGGTCCATGGCAGGTGTGAGGGAATTGGAGTGAGGGCACTTTTTAAACCTACCTTATTGTAAGGCATTTAAAAGGTATGAGCTTATATTTCTGATTCATCTACAGTAAACCAAAACTAACTCAATAAAAATACTATAAAAAATAAAAACAATTTACTTACTGATGATACAACATTCCATACATAAAAAAATGAGTATGCATTTCTAAAAAGATCATCTTACTACATGGAAAAAATCATATTATAATAATAAAGTTAATAATTTCTTGATGCCATCTGATAGTCCATTTGTATTTACATTATCCCATTGTTCTCCAAAGGTCATTTACAATTGGTTTGTATGAACATTATTGAACCAGAGCCATATACTGAATTTGTATGCCATATTTAAAAAATTTCCATTAATCAAAAGCAATTTCAAACATAGGAACTTGTGAAATTATCTACCTTTTGGATATTATCTCATTTCTTCCTCACATTATCATTTAATTTTATAACTTAATACCTTGTATTTTCTGTAACCCAGAAGAATTTAGTTCCAAAGTCTTGATTAGACACTAAACATTTTTAGACAAAATGCAGCAAAAATAGTGTTGTACATTTAATCCTGGAACACCACAGGTCCAACTCACATGGATGTATTGTAAACAAGATGATATAAACTGACAGTATTGATAAATACAGCACAGCACTGTAAATATATTTTCCCTATGATTTTCTTAATATGTTCTTTTCTCTAGCTTACTTTATTTAAGAATATACCATATAATAGATGTCCCACACAAAATATGTCAACATGTCAATCAGCTATTTATGTTCAGCTCTGTATGTCTTCTGCTCAACAGGTGGTTATTAGTAACTTAAGTTTGGGGGAGTCAACTGTTTTATATGAATTTTTGAGTGCATGGGGGGGGTATCAGTGTCCCAATATCCATTGTTCATGAGTCAAGGATATACCCTATACTGGATTATATCTAGAAACACAAGATATCTGGTTGTCCTACTATCACTCAAACAGTTCTAAACTGATTATCACTTGGTCACTAGATAAGGTAGAAGACAACCTTGTTCCTTCATTGTACTTCAAAATTTCTCTTTGCAAACAGAAAATAATTTGTCACCAATATGGATTGATTTCTCAAGCACTTGCATAATTGTTTCAAATTCACTTTGTAATATGTATATAAACACATAATTTTATTTGACATTACATTGATTATTATTTATTTCAACATTGTTCCTCTGTCTATGATTCTTAAATAGCAGTCTATGATTCTTAAATAGCAGTCTTCTGTAAAACAGCTTTCCCTCATGAACTGGGTTCACATGGTTATGCTAAAAGATGGTGTACAGTAAAGAAGTAGCAGACAAAGCACCCAGTCTTTCCATGAAAGGGTCAGGTTTCCAGTTAAACAAAAGGCTTTACTGTAACCTCTTTTAAACAAAAGCAGTTACAGTCCTCTCCAGAGATGGGGAGGCTGGCAGATGCCATTTGCACTCTCCCTCTTCCTAACTCCAGATTTCTAGTCTTTGAGAAAAGAGTCTGTGTACATGTCTGGCATTGCAGATTTTGTAGCTCTACCTGGAGGGCACATTCCTCCACATAGCCTGACCGGTACCAGTGGAGTTTGTGGTCATAGGTTCAATGATATACTACAATGTAATAAAACAGTTCTAAACTGATTATCATGCCAGGATGAAAGGTAGAGAGAACAGACAGAATGTCCAGCTCCCAGTCTTCCCCTTGAGAGGTCTGTTAGCATGCTTTAAAAGCTACTACCTAAGAATATGGTTTCATATCAGAGAATGTAGGTGGTGATGGAGATCGTTCTCTTTGGGACAATTTGAGGTCTGAGCACACCCTCTGCTACTGGGGACCATGTAGACTATAACAGTCTGCTTGGACACCCACAAATATTTTATAGAAAGCTAAGATCTAGGGAAAGGTAGAATGAAGTTTCATTCCTATAGTTGATGACTCCCTCAAGACTGGGCAAAATATGTTTTATCTAATGCAAAATAGCAGTAAAAAATGTTAAACATTTTGGGGCCTCCCCTGGTGGACCAGGCAATTGAGTGCCTCACTGTGAAGCTGTCCGCAGCCTCTGCAGTGCAGGTTCGATCCCAGCCGTCTGGCAAAGGTCCCAGATGGTGCAGCAGACCTCTCCTGTCACACCCGCTGCTCCCCTCAGCAGTGTATTTCATCAGTCTGCCTGTTCTGTTCCCTGCTCTGTCTCACCCTCCCACGCATCTGGCCTGTACCCCGGTTTTTATATAAATAAATAAAATTTAAAAAAATGTTAAGCATTCTCATCACAAGGAAAAAAAAACAGGTGTAAGTATGTGTGGTAAGGGATGTTAACCAGACTTTTTGTGAAAATTTTACATTATGTACACATACAAAATTACTTTGTTTTACAAATGTGTCAATTATAGTTCAGTTTTAAAATACTGTTCTTCCCAAGACCTCATCAATACAATGGAAACACATTCACAAAATGGCTCTGTAGAATGAATAAACAACCATGGTGGACCAATTCTAGCTGAGCCTTTATGTTATAACAATGTCTTATTGAAACTCAGACACTCTCATTCACTTTTGATTATCTATAACTCCTTTCCTGCTAAACAGGGGAGTTGAGTAATTTTGACACAGACCTTGTGTTTTGTCAAACCTAAAATATTTACCACCTGCTCTTTTGTGGAAAAAATGTGCTAATCCCTGGTCAGGAAACAATATAATTTTGAAGTTCAAGTAACATGATCTCTTTGGCTTGATGTTTTTCATGAGTTCATCTTGTTTTATTTTTTTCCCAAGTAAATTATGAACTGTTGTTTAAGTGTAGGCAATGGTGTCTTATATTTTGTCTATATCTTTTATAATGCTTAGGCATTGTAAGTATAGGGTGGCTTGTTAACTGAAAGTGACCTTCACAGGAGTTCTTGTTTGTTTAAAAAGACTATTTATTAATCCAAAGTAATAGAGTGTTTAGATACATGTGTATATTTAGTGCATTAGAATTATTTATGAATAATTTATGAATGCACTGGAAATATGTTTTGTGACTGAGAAAAGTTGATTTTCTGTAGTCTCTGTATTACATCAGAGATGATGCTACATTTCTACTTATGCCTAAATTTGCCTTTTTAAAAAAAGATTTATTTTTATTTATTTATACATACAAGAACGGGGGCATAGCCCAGAGGTACTGGGGTGGGGGGTGAGAGGATTCACCGGAGACAGGCAGATTTACTAAAATACACTGCTGAGGGGAGCAGCAGGTGAGACAGGAGTGGTCTGCTGCTCCATGTGGGTTAGCTCCCTGGCCGCTGATTAAATTCATGTAGCAGTGGCTGGCGACAGCTTGATAGTGCTGAGACTTAACCCCTTGCACCACCAGGGAGGTCCACTAAATTTGCTGTTTTTAAACAGAATAATTTTTTCTACCAACTCACTGAAATTATTATTTTTAATACAACCTGATAATTTATGATGACTTTAATAGTGAGAATGAGTTCTCTATGGTAGAAAAGTCCCTAACTTTGCAGGTGAAATACTATGTTCAATATCTGTGCTTCTCAAGGTCTTTTGCTCAGTTTGACAAAGAAAGGGAGATTTGAAAAATCTATATTGGAAAGAGCAATAAAAATTAGTGAATAATTTAACTCTAAGGAATATTCTCACTTGGCATAGACTGAGAGAATTTGCTGAAAGGATAGCAGCTATCATTTACTTTAAATAAACACTTTTACCTCTCCAATATGCAGAACATTGTTGGAGTTATATATTATCAATTTTATTAGAATTTAATTTAAGAAAAGACTGTGCCTCTTTACAATGGGACTATTGGGAGAACATGGATTTAGCTTTATTGGCCAGTTCAGTGTCTAGTGGGTTATGATTCTTGTTATCTTGCCAGGCGAAAGTGATAGCCAGTCATCTGTTGGTGGACATTTAGATTGTTTCCACATCTTGCATCTTGTGAATAGGACTGCAATGAACATATGACCATGGAAGTAAGTACTAAGGCCTTCCTCAGAGCCTATGTTCAAGTTTTTGGATAAATACCCAGAAATGGGATTGCTGCATCAATTGCTGCTGTATTTAAATTTTTAAAAAAGATTTATTTATTTATGCATACAAGAACTGGAGTACAGGCAGAGGTGTGGGGGATTGAGAGGATTCACCAGAGACAGAGTGGGGGACAGAACAGGCAGATCTACTGAAATACATCGCTGAGGGGAGCAGCAGGTGAGTTAGGAGAGGTCTGCTGCGCCATGTGGGTAGCTCCCTGGCTGCCTGGAGATCGTGCTATAAAGGCTGCAGATACCTTCACAGCAATGTGCTTAACCCCTAGTGCCACCAGGGAGGCCCCTCTTTTTAAATTTTTGAGTAAATTCACACACGTTTTCATAGCTGCTGCACCATTTTGTTTGTCGACCAGCTGTCTACAGTTTCTTTACATCCTCACTGGCATTTATTACATTTTGTTTTTTGGATAATACTGTGTTGTACACTTAAACTTTGTTAAGAGAGTTGATCCTACATTAGGTTGTTTCTATGTTAAGACATAATGTTATTCTAAACATAATAAAATTTTTTAAAAATGGGTTATTCATTATGGTGGTTGGTCTTTGTTTTGCATGTGTATTACAAAGAATGTTTGGCTCTGCGCAAATCACAGTTTAGTTTGAATTTATGAAGTAGTGAAAACATTATGGAATGAAAATCTATTAAATAAATGCAATTTCTGTGCAACAAGCAACTTATTTCTTCCATTGTTCATAAATAATGAATCCCAGTAAAATGAATACTTAAAGAAATATAGACCTATTAAAATAATGCACTATTTGCTTAATTTTATGCAGTGGGCAGGATTTGCTCTAACTGTAAATTATTTCAAAATTGACTGCAGTGTTCCATAAATTAAATGTGTGGATAATTTGGCAAGCTATCTATTAAAAGAAAATAGGAGAAATACTACGTCATTTCAGGTACCTTTCTTAAATTACAAATAATTTTCTGTTCCATGTTAAAGACCTCTATATTATTTTAATGTATTTAATATATATTAACACTTCCGTAAAATTATACCTGGGTGCTATAAACACATCTGTATGTGTTTATATATGTTTGCATGCATACCTATGTTTGTATATATATAATACACACATAGATGTATATTATTACAAAAGATCTTAGATTACAAAGCTTTAGTTTCCTTTTTTTTTCTTTTCTTTTACTGTTGGTTTATAAGTCTTAAACCTTAGAAACCCAAAGTGGATCATGGATTTTCTGCCCTGGGAATACAGCTCTTGGGTTAGTTCCATTTTGATGAAATCTGTCATTGATAAAAGAGAGTTCAAGCTTCTCTAAACCAATTAAAATGTTTTTGCCTCAGGAGGTAAATAAAAGCACATGATAGAACTAAAGCAGAGTGGAGAGTGGTAATCAGTATAGTAGTTCAGTATTGAACAATATTGAACACCATAACAATAACACCTAATAAATCATTCTGAAAGGTACATTGGATATATATATTTTCAAGGACAAATAAAGTATACCCATGAGGATCAAAACGATGCCTGTGTTAGTTTTATAGTTTATCTGAGAAAGTATTGACTATGTCTTCTAAAGTAAACTTTAAATTCCTTTAATATATGGAACATTCCTCAAAATATTTGAAACCTTTCATATAATATTTGGATATATTATGAACTAAAAAGTAAATCAATTTAGAGATTTATGTAAATGTATTTGGAACCCTACTTAAATAATTTTGAGAATGTTATTTTTCATTTAGCTTCAGAAAATGGAACTGTGAAGATTAACTTTATAATAAAATTAACACAATTGTATTGTTTTTTCTTATTGCTTTTTTTTAAAAGAACTTCCTTTCCAATTATTTATGATTTAACGATTATGCTGCCACAGTTAGGAGATAAAGATTTTGAGTGAGATGAACATAGCCATTGTTAAGAAACATGCTAGTCCACCTGTCCATCCATCCATCCATCCATCCATCCATCCATCCATCCATCCATCCATCCATTCTTCCATCCATCTTCCCTTTCATCTATCCAATATTTTTGAGCCTTTGCTGTGTCAGTCATTTTTACATTTCTTTAATAACAGAAATAGAAGGAAACCCCAAAGCCCATAATAATTTTAGAAGGAAGAAAACATGTAGTAAACAAATATTAATTTATTCTATGTTTGTTGGAAAGCAAACTGATTTGAGAGCAAATATCTTCCTTAACCAGATACTGTTATTTGATATTTAAATAACTGTTATTTAAAGGCAACTATTGATAGTTAAAACCTCAGTAGTAGTTTTCTTTTACAGATTTTTATAAATATTAAGATATTAAGATTTGGTTACATAACTAGTTTTGCAAGTTGGTTTTATGATGTAATTGCACTAATTAAAATTAGAGCTAATTATTTTTCACACAGATTAAGTATGATAATGATTATGAATGTCTTGACTGCTGTGTTCCTACTGTATATGAGAATGGTTATTTCCTCACATCCTTGCCAACAGAGGGTATTATCATTTTTATCTTCACTAATATAGTGGAAAAATTTTCACTGCTCTCCTAATTAAAATTTCTTTGAAATTTATTATGCTAATCTTTAGTACATACTTAGTGGTCAGCTGCATTTCTATTTCAGTAAATTATACATTTGTGATATGATATTTGCTCATTTTTCTATTTAGACATATTTTCTTATTTATTCATAACAATACATTTATATTAAAGAAGCTACCTCCTTGTCATCTATATTGCAAATACATAAAAATATTTATTTTAATTTCACATATATATCAGTTTAATTTTTTATATGGTCAAATGTTTTATTATTAATATTTATAAATTTATCTTTTTTGGAGGCTATTTTTGGTTCTATGCTTAGGAAGCATTTTCCACATTATACAATACTATATATTTTATCCTAATAAAAAATGAAATTTTTTCATTTGACTCTTAAATTTCCTAGAAATAATGCCAGTTAGTTATGCCAAATGGGGAACGCTATTTTTTATCATTTAGCTATTCACTTGTCCCAAAGTGTTAGGGCTATTCTATAATTTTTTTTTTAAATATGATGAAATGTATCTTTCCTTTTTTTAAAAGATTTATTTATTTATTTATTTACACAAGCACGTGGATACAGTCAGAAGATCGGGAGGGTGAGAGAGTTCACCAGAGCCAGAGCAGGGAGCAGAACAGGCAGAAGGACTGAAGCACACTGCTAAGGGAGCAGCAGGCGAGACAGGAGTGGTCTGCCATGCCATGTGGGTTAGCTCCCTGGCCAGGGATCGAACTCAGGCTGCAGTGGTGATAGTGCTGAGACTTAACCCCTATGCCATCTGGGAGGCCCTAAAATAAATTTTTGTTTTAGAATAGTTATAGATTTATGGAAGAACTGCAAAAATAATACAGTTCCCATATACCCCATACCCAATTTCCCTTGTTATTTCCATACATGTAAATATGTTTCACTCTTTACAATGAACAAAATATTAGTTATACATTACTATTAATTAAAGTACATATTTTATTCAGATTTCCTTAGTGTTTACGTTACATGCTTTCTCTGTTCCAGGATCCCATTTCACATTGCATTATAGTTTGTTGGACATTCCTTGTGTTAAGTCTTTAATAATATATTTTAAAAAACCAAAAGATAGTTGGGATTTGAAGAGCTTCAATAAGAATGTAGAACAATTTCAGTAAAACTAAGGTAAGATTATTTTGCATTGCATTAAAGAGAAGAAAAGGACATTTAGGTGGTAAAATACTTTTATGGTATTGAACTTTAAAAATTAAGTAAAATAAATAAAAGTGTAATTAAAAACTCCTTTGTACTGCTAAGGACCTTTGACCTCTTAAAAATGAGTACCTTTCAAATGTGAGCCATGTGATAAAGCTAAAAAATCTTTCGATAATACTTTGACAGATCTTTTTAAGAAGTTGCTAAGTCATTTAAATGAGGAAAAGGCAAATATGCACAACTCAAAATCACTCCCTGATTTCTCTCCCATATTATATATTTATTTTATTAAGTTTATTTACCCTGGGTTATGCCCTAATATCATTTAGTTGGATGTATAAGCCCAGTTTTTATTATGTACAGGTGGGAAATTATTTTCTTGGCCAGAGATATAACCATAATTTCATCTCTTCAGAGGAGCTGAAGAAATGTGTCTAGTCTTGTTAGATGCTCAAGCTGTAGCAACTTCTGTGCCAATATAAACACTCTTGGCAATGAACTGACTCTACAGTCCCCAAACAGTGACCTGAGTAGGAGCTTCAGTAAAATTGGGAAGTCAGAGGAATATAGAAGGTATCTGAAGAGCTTCAAATAGTACATTCCATGAGAGAATAATGCAGTAATGTAAGTTTCTTCTTTTTCTTGCTGCATAGCACATTACCACATATGAAGCAGTTTAAAATAACACACATTTGGGCCTCCCCGGTGGCGCAGCGGTTGAGCGCTGGGTTGCGAAGCTGCCCGCAGCCTCCGCAGCGCTGGTTCGATTCCCGGCTGCTCCCCGGCCACCAGAGGAGGGTCCCGCATGGCGCGCAGACCTCTCCTGCCGCCTGCTGCTCCCCTCAGCAGTGTACTTCAGTCCTTCTGCCTGTTCTGCTACTTGCTCTGGCTCTGGTGAATTCTCTCACCCTCCCGTGCTTCTGACTGTACCCAGTGCTTGTATACATAAATAAATAAATCTTAAAAAAATAATAAAATAAAATAACACACACTTATTTTGGGGGTTCTTTGAGACAGCTGCCTGGGACTGACTTCACTGAGTCCAGTACCTAGCATCTCATAACACTGTATCCAGATGTTGGAGGAAATGCATTCTCACTTGGAGACTTGACTGAGGAAGAGCCTTTTCCAAGGTCACTCAGGTGATTGAAAACATTCATTTTTTTTTTTTTTTTTTTGGTTGTAGAACTAAGGACTTGAACTGGCTGTGAGCTGGAGGCTGCTTACAGATACAGAGGTCACCTACAACTCTGCCAAGTAGACTTTCTAACATGGATCCTTAACTTCTGCAAATCTAGTCAGAAAGAGTGGGGCTTCGAAATGAATTTGCTAGCAAGATGGACTTCTGTATAATACATTCATGAGAGTGATACCATCGCTGTTGCCATATTCTGTTGACAGAATATGGCCTCTGGCTAGAAGTAGCCAGAGGTCCAAACCACACTCAAGGAACAGAGACAACATTCTCTGAGATGCCATTCACCTGCCATACAATTTAGCCACTTAAAGTGGATGATTAGCTGCTTAAAGTATATTCACAGAGCTATACAACCATTGCCACAATCAATTTTAGAACATTTTCATCACCCCCAAAAGATCCTCCACACTTAATGAGCTATTACCCCTAATCCTGACATCACCCTCAGTCCTAGGAAATCAATAATCCATGTTCTGTCTCTATGGACTTACCTACTTCAGGACAGGTAAATTTTTTTCTTTAGTTAATTATTTTAAACTGTGGTAACACTGGCTATATTATTGTTAGTATTTTGGAAGTATTGGGGGCCCTCCCTCAGGTATCACCCTTGCAGTGTGTCCACCACCAAATTACCCATTACCACATTCCATTTTGCTTCCTTGCCCCTTTGTTCTTGCCCCTACGTTTCAGTATGGGTAAAAATTTATATTATTTTTCATAATTTTGAAAATTCATCTGTTTCAGATTTGACAATGGGTAAAATTGTCACTGAATGGCCTGATTTTTAAAAATTTAGTTACATTAATGTTTACCTTAAAATGGTTATTGTTTTTATATTTTTTAGGGTTCTATTGATTTCTTTAGGATAGGAACAAGGTTTTATTACACCTCTTACAATGCCCATCCTTTCATATTAGTACTTTCAAAAGTATTAAGTGTCTATATTTAAAATAACACTAAGTAGGGCCAAAAGTTTATTTAGCACAGAATTAGGCCTCCTAATAAATTCAACATAAACCCATAATTTAATCCAGCATTGAGTTGTAGAAATAGAAGTTTTAAATTTTACACATAAAAAATAACATTCTACGTAATATTTTAGCATGCCTTTCAAGTCACTTTTTTCTGACAAAGTAACTATATTCATTACAGAAAATCTGGGTAAAATGCAAAGTATACAAGAAGGAAAACTAAAATGACTCATAATCTTGTCACTTCGTAAATATTTCGTAGCATACTGTTTCATATATGTGTGTATGTATATGTTTTTACACATGTACTTTTGTTAAAAAATTGATTTTTACTTGATATCATTTTATATCCCCACATTTCAATATATACTTCTAAAATATGATTTTAAGTGTTTTCATACTATAGCCTTTAAACATAATTTTAGATGATTCATTTTATAAATAAGCCATATTTTATTTAATCAATTTTATAAATAATAATGGGATGAATATCCTCGAATATTCATATTTTTCTATAATTCACTTTATTTCATTACACTTGCAACTGGAAGTTTGGTAATGCATTTTAAAATGCTCCTACTTTGCTCCTTTTACCATCCGACCACGTCTTACCTACCCATACAAACATGCATAATGTTATTTATTTATTTATTTATTTATTTATGCATACAAGAGCTGGGGTACAGGTCAGAGGCGTGGGGGGTAAGAGGATTCACCAGAGGTAGAGCTGGGAACAGAACAGGCAGATCGATGGAAGTACACTGCTGAGGGGAGCAGCAGCGAGTCAGAAGAGGTCTGCTGCGCTATGTGGGTTGCTCCCTGGTTGGCCAGGGATCAAACTCCTGCTGCAGAGGCTTTGGGCAGCTTTGCAGGCTTTGTCTTAACCCCTTGCGCCACCAGGGAGGCCCACATGCATAATGTTTTATCTTGATTTTGCCCCTTGCTTTCCTTTTCTCCTGAGAGCTAATTGTCTGATCCCTATTTTCTAAGCTTTGTGATCTGAATGTACACAGATGATTTATGTGCATAAAAAATGTACCTGGCCTTCTCTAAGGCACTTAGTTAAATGGGGGAAAGTTTACTTTTATTTTGAGCTATCTTGTTCATGATAAATTTAAAAAACTTATTTGATTGGCCTTTCTCTGGTCCTAAATGTTGTGTGTCCTTTGATTCAGAGAAATAGCTTCTAGGAAACCAGCTCTTTCATTCCCTTTGCTCAGCATATACCAATTAAAAGTTGTTTTTTATTTAGCTTTATCTTGGGATTAGGAAAAAGGACTGATAAAATTATAGATGTAATTTAAAACTACTCAGAATTGGATAGGGATTTAACTTGCTTCATCACAATTATGATATGATATTAACTATATCCATTGAGAGAATGTTGGTTGATAAATTATTAGTAGTTATTTACAAAGCTAGTTCTTAAATTTCTAAGGTTTCAAAACTAATCTTACATGGAAAAGCCTATGAAAGAATTTAAAACTAAAGAATTATACTCCAATATCAAAATTACATTATGCTAACATGGTTGAAAAATTAGAAACCAGAACATTTTAGGATGTGAAAGGATGGATAAATTTTAAAAGGTTTGAGTGTTAGTATTAGCTATATTATTTCCAATTAACACTGGAAACATATTGATATATTTTTCATTAGTGCAAGGTAAAAGTATTTCTCCACTAATAATAATAAATGGCAGTATTTAGCATATAAATGGTGCAAGCTCTTAAATTACCTTTACTTTGCTGTATGAATGCAGCTGAAGAGAATTTAATGCATTTTTTACATAGTGTAATTTTGTCTGCTCATACAATGTGAGACAAGTAATAATGATATTCTAATATTAATATAAGTACAAAATATACATATTGATGAATAATAGCCATGTTTTTCAGACCTCCTTGCCAAGTCATATTAAAATGACAAATAATTGCAATTGCTTCACAGAGAAATGGAGCAGGATCTGTAGTCAAAAGCACATTAGGGACCAACAGTGTCCATTTGTTATCCTTTGTCAGGAAAACATGGGTCCTAATGAAAGTGAATGAAAGAACACTGATTGAGGACAGTGACACTAAACCTTTTTCTCGACAAGAGTCATGACATGGGTATTAATAAGAGGATTGAAAGAAGAAGACAGAGCTTTGCTTCTTAACATCTTTATATAATCTTGATTTTCTTTCTGTTTGATTTTTTAAATAAAGCCTAAATCTTTTGAGGACCAGAGGGAGTTTAGCGATGGGAGAAGAAAGTACAGTATACAATGTAATGGAGATATCCCAAAGACATCTCAGGGTCAGAGTGTTCTGGAAGGAATTCCCAGGCAGCACTAAACAATGTTATTTAAAATCTGAATAGCTCTCAGATCAGAATCCGAATAAAAAAACCTCTTAAAAAAGAAAAATTGCTATTTTTTTTATGCAAACTGTTAAACATTCTTTCTCTCTTAATTGCTTTATCATTTTGAATATTACGGTCTCTCTATAAAAGATGTTGCTGTAAGGAAACTTTTGATCAGGAAAATGAGTAGTCTATTAAAAAGAAACAGGAAAACATAATTCCAGTTAAAGGATTTCTCAGCACAGTTTTCAGGGATTATGATAGCTTTGTTATAAATTCAGGCATATAGTTTCATTGCATTTTATCCTGTTCATTCTTATTCTGTCAATAAATAATACTAGCACTTCCTATCTGAGATCGTATAAATATGCATTTACATGTCTGTGAACATAGAAGAAGAGTACCTTATAGTTTCTAGTAATTTATTCAACATTTATGTATAATCTTTTATGTACCAAGCACTATGTCCCCATCTAGTGAGGAAAAAAGTGAACAAATAATACCAACTATGACTAATTGAACACATTATATACCAGGAACCTTGCTGAGCTTTACACATCATACTTAATATTCACAACAGCCCTCTGAAGTAGATACTGTTATTATTGCCATTTGACAGATTGGGGTCGTAAGGTACAGAGAAGCTTAGTGCATTGCATAAGACTACATAATTAGGAGATAAATAATTTTGTGTATTCAATAAATAAATGGGACTCTAGGTACTCATACACATTGTAATTAAGACTGACTTAGCCTAACCCAGAACATTTGTACTAAAGCTGGTCTACTTTCATAATGGATGAACTTTTTTAAAGACAATTATCTCTCATTTTTCAGACAACTTACATATTATAAATGTAAGTGTTCAAGAATGGGAGAGTTAGAAAAATCTAGAGATGGGTATGGGATATGGCAAAAAACGGGAAAATGAAGAAAGATAAATAAGTTTAATAAATCTATATGGAATCACAAAAAGACCAGATTCAAAGCAATTCTGACAAAAAAGAATAATGAAGGTACCATTCCCAGACATCAAACTATATTATAGAGCCATAGTAATTAAAACATTATGGACATGGAATAAAAATAGACACACAGATCAATAGACTAGAATTGAGAGTCCATATATAAATCCATATTTATGTGGACAGTAAGTAGTCTATGACAAAGAAGCCAAGAGTATACAATGGAGAAGGGAAAATCTCATTATCAAATGATACTGGGAAAACTATAATCATCTGTGAAAGAGTGAAACTGCTCTCATTACACACAATAATAAACTAAAAATGGATTACAGACTTGGATGTAAGACTTGCAAAACAAAACCTATGGGAGAAAACATGCACAAAACACCCCATGACATTGGTCTTAGTGACATTTTGGGGAACTTGACTCCAATGGCTAGGGAAACAAAAGCAAAGATAAACAAATGGGGCACCATCAAACTAAAAAACTACTGCACAGTAAAAGAAACTATCATTAAAATAAGAAACCCTACCAAGTGAGAAAAATATTTGAACATCATACATCCAGTGAGGGGCTAAAATATTCAATAGTTACAAAGAACTCACACAAATCAACAACAACAACAAAACCCATAAATAAATAAATTAAAATGGGCAGAGAAACAAACAGGCACTTCTCCAAAGACATGTGGATGACCAACAAGCTCATGAAAAAAAGGCTCCTCATCATTTATCATCAAGGAAATGCAAATTGGAACCACAATGAGATTACAATCTCGCAACTATGAGAATGGCCCATATTAGAAAGATAAGGAGAGATCGGGGTCAAAATCAGGGGGTTGCAATTGTATGGGGAATATAAAAATAAAAAAAAATAATTTAAAAAAATATAAAAATGTGAAAAAAAAAGAAAGAATAGTAGGAATTGATGAGGATGTGTACAAAGGGGAACCCTCATGGACTGCTGTTGGGAATGTAGGCTGGTCCAGCACTATGGAAAACAGTATGGAATTTTACAAAATATTAAAAACAGACCTACTATGTTATCTAGCAATTTGACACCTACATGTCTATATAAAGAATACAAAAGCACTAAATCAGAGGGACATATGCACTCCTATGTTCATAGCAGCACTATTTATAATGCTTAAGGTACAGAAACAACCTAAGTGCCCAGCTACAGATGAGTATATTAAGAAGATCTGGTATACATATATACATTATGAACTACTATACAACTAAAAAAAAAAAAAAAAAGAAATCTTGTTATTTGTGACCAAGTGGATGGAACTGAAAAACAGAAAAACAAATACTAGAAGATTTTACTCATATGTAGAATATAAAGAAAGAAAGCAATAAAATAGACAAAACAAGATCAGAATAAACCCTAGAAATCTGATGTTATAATGGAGGCTACCAGAGGGGCTATGTGTGTGTTGGGGGAAGGGTAAGAAAAGGAGTGTAGGGGTCCCGTGGACTATAAGATTATGGGTAAAATGTGGTAACTACATCTGAAGAGTATACCCATACCCACATGGTGAACCTATCCCCCAAATTATAGTGTTGTAAATCAGTATTATTTCAATAAAATAATGCAATTTAATTAAAAATAGAAAAGATGATTAAAAGTCATTAGCCCTATTATCTTTCATAGACCCAAATTATATTGGACTAACAAAATAGATGATTAGTGATTACTCTGAAGTAATAAGAACACACAAGAGGATATAATTATCATTTAAGATATACTTTAGCAAAATTCACAACAGAAGGTTGAAATTAGAAGTAAGTTTGGCTTTTCAAGCAGTTTATTTTTTCAGATCAATATATAACATATGTTATTTCTTTTACTAACTTACTATACAATTATTTTATAAGTTACAAATGGTTATGCTGCAAACATTTGGGTTAGGATAATAAATTTCAAGTTACTTAGTTTTGTTGAACCAATTGTCTAATTCAAAGGGGTAAAAACATCCTTTTGTAACAGTTGTGATATAAATAAGATGCAATAGTTTTTCACATATTAAGATGTAGTCAACATTTATTGTTTTTATTCTCTCTTCTTTTTGGCAACCACCCTGATATTTGGGGGGGATGTTCCTTCTCCTGTCTCAGTATAGTTGAGGCTCAACCTCTAGTCCTGGGGTAAAGCATGTGACCCAGAGCCAAGCTAATCAAGGAATCTCATTCTGCCAACTACACAGAGACATGAGCCAAGAAGCATATTGTGATCCTGTAGGAGTGAACCTTAGAGCTATTGCTGGAATGTTAAGATGAGACCATGCCTCTTACTTGCTGGAGATCAAACTAGAAAAATGTAGCTCCAGTATTAGCATCTTGTGATCAGAAGGTGGCAGGCAGTCAATTTGAGATTGAGGTCAACACGGAGGTTGGATAAAGAGGGAGAAATTAAGTCTTGATACTATTGCATAACTTGTGAACATATTTATTTCCATTTGCTTAAGCAGTCTGGTAGCTTTCTTTTAAATTTATGATAGAATCCTCATTAATTCAATAAATAACAAATACATGGAGAAAATAAAAAAAAGAAGAACTAAAATTCCTATTATAGGTAGGGTCATGGGAAAGTATACATATAGATTGAGGTAGAAATATATACTGTTACAGTCTTTCTAGCAACTTTCATTAGCATTTTTATATGTGTATATGTGTACTCTTGGGAATTTATACCTTTGAAATATGATCATACATAGGACATGCATTTGAAAAAATTAAAGTTGTTTTCTGCAACATTTTCCATAGTAGCAAAAAAGTGGAAACCAAAATGAGTGAGGTAATGGCTGAATATGTTGTAGTGCAGTCACAGCTTGGACAATTCGTACTATTACATAGCTTTAAAAGAATGAATTAAAGTCATATCAGATGAGTTGAAAGAATTTCCACAAGGTATTTTAGAATGAAAGTCAAGATGCAGGGAATGTGTGTACTATGACTTCATTTTTAAAAATGGTAATCTCCAATGTGTGACCATGCATAACTATGTGGGATAGTAGGCACAAAGGAAAAAAAATATGAATAGTATTAGATTTTTAAATGGATTCTTTGGGGAGAGGGTATTTGATGTCAATGAATAGGGATGCATTAAAAGAGGAAACAAGTGGAAAAATAAATCAATTTATTCTTGAATTAGCATGTGTATGATCATGTTTGTGCATTAATGTAAAATCATGCATATAATTAATACATATTTACATTTAAATATTTATATATTTATACCTAAACATACATAATCATGCTACATTAATATATATGCACATAAATAATGGCATATTAGATATAAAGAAATTAAATACAAAAAGGTATTTTAGGTAGACTCTAATTTTATGGCTATATGCCATTAAAAAAAGGCTGACTGGATTTGAAAATGTGTCCAATTTGTTATGGTAGTCTGTCAGGTGAACTGCACACTGGAGGGTAGTGAAAGCTCCATGCTTCTAATCCACTGTGCTTAGGTTTTCAAGTCCTGGACTTTTACAGAGAAATTATTGGTAGTTCTGAACATGCTCACTCCGTGATAATGCCAAGTAAGAGAATCACAATAGGGCAGAAGGAAAGGTAAGACCACTGATTCCTAGAACAGCGGTCATGAGTTAGATTTTGAAATGGGCTGATTTATCCTTTTACAGCTAGATTTTCAATAGCCACCCAGAGCTATGTCCTATCATCATCTCATAGCCTCTGATAGTCACATGAGATTTCACAAAAATTCACATAAGATTAATGTCATATTTTGCAAACTTGCTAAATTCATTTGTTAGTTCTAAGGGCTTTTCTGGTGAAGTTCTTAGGATTTTCTATGTCTATATTATGTGGTGTGTTCAATTTTTACTTCATTTTATTTCTTTGTGTGATTCATGTCTTTTATTAACACTGGAAATTTCCCACTGCCAAATTAAATTTTATCTTATTTTCATTTAGGTCCTAGGTTTGGAGTATAATTTTTGACCTGATTTTTTTTAATTTTTTTTTTTTTAGATTTTTATTTAGTCATGCATATAAGAACTGGGGTACAGGCCAGATTTGCAGGAGGGTAAGAGGATTCACCAGAGACAGAGTGGGGAACAGAACAGGCAGACTGACTGAGATACACTGCTGAGGGGAGCAGCAGGCAAGCCAGGAGAGGTCTGCCACGCCATGTGGGTTGCTCCCAGGCAGGCAACGCTGGAACCTGCGCTGCAGAGGCTGCAGATAGCTTCATTAGCACTGCGCTCAACCACCTGCACCACCCTTAGTTTAATTTTTTAAGTTTTTTTTCATTTTTCATTTTTTTACATCATTGTTCATTTTTAAACAATATTTGTTTCCCCCCACCCCGTCAGGTGTAGTCCCCATAGAATTTCCTTCACCAATGCACCCGTGCATCATCACCACAGTCCCCTGTGCTCCTCCCTTCCTCCCTCTGATCCCTCTCCCTCCTCCTCCCCTGCAGGATGGCTCTGGCTTATAAGCAAAACCAGACAATTAAAACTTTTTAAAGATAGTTTCTTAAAAAAACTTTATTGAAATATAATTCATATACAATAATATTAGCCATTTCACAGTACATTTCATAGTACACAGTGCACAATTCAGTGTTTTTAGTACATTCAGAGTCACGCACTATCACCACTGGTTTTAGAACATTCACATCAGTCCAAAAAGAAACTCCATAGTACTGGCAGTCACTCTCCTCTCTCCACTCTCACCCTTGACCACTACCAGCTACTTTCTATCTGTATGGTTTTGCCTTTACATTAAAAAAAAAAAAAGCCATTTAGTTTGACAATTGTCTGGGTATGGAATTTTGGGGGCATTACACACCTATTTGGCTTCCTTAAGTGGCTGTTGGGCTGCTTGTTTTCTCAGTAAGTATAGTTACAAGGCTTTGAGGTGATTTTAAAAATAGGGAGAGGGAGCTGAGGAAAGGAAATTAAATGCCATAAGGCTCACTAGCCATCCTGAGAGTCAGTTGTTTTTTCATGAGTAAATGCTCCTTGGGTCATTGAGAGCCTTTGGTTAATTTTCAGAGTCCTGAGAAAAGTTGAATTTTGCATGTTTGCCAGTGTTCTCACTGGTTTTATGGAGAAGCATATTTTCTGATGTCCTTACATGAGTTTTGCAGAAATACTCCTTCCCCAAAGTTACTTTTATTTGTATAACCATATCATCACATAGTTATCTGATCTTTAAAATAGAAATAGTGAGCCTTTGAAAACATCTTTTTCATATGGACATTAGCAGCAGTCATCAAGTGGCTCCTTAGTTAAGCAAATAAATATAAATCTAGGCTATAATGTTATAGAGAAAATCTTCTCTTTCCTGTAATGCCAGGTTTCTTAATAATACTAGATGAAATATTTCAGGCTTGGAATTCTGGAAAGTTTACTCAACAATATCTTTCCTAGCAACTGCCAGATTAAAAAAAAAAGTCATATATATTTGTTGACATGATTTTTTAACACAGATTATCTTGTAATAAGTACACTATTTCTCAAATTATAAGGACTTGTGTATAAAACCAAATCAAAATTCAATGAAAATTACATTTATTTATTTATTTATTTATTTATTTTTTTATCGGGGAGCAGCCGGGGATTGAACCGGCTGTGGGCAGCTTCGCAACCCAGCGCTCAACCACTGAGCCACCAGGGAGGCCCCCTACATTTTGTTTTGAATAAGCAAGAATAAATACTAACTAGCAGTTTTACATAAGTATATACAAACCAGAGATAAGTAAACCCTTTCTCACCCAAGTTTAAAGATCTAACTCATTTTCTGCACTAGGAATAACATTTTTTCCTTAAAGGGACACATTCACCTTCTAGAGTGTGGTCTAAATTATAGCCTTATAGAAACAAATCTTTTACTGATATATTTGAATCTAGGCTATAAAACCTCATTCATGAGGTGGGGGATACATGGGTGGGAGGATAAAAAAGCCATAATATGAAAGAGCATATTTCAGATAATACAGGGAAACTTTCACAGCTTTTGTGTAAAATATTATCAGAAACTCCTTATTAAAAATGAAGGGCTCATGTACTAAGCAGAAAAAAAGATTAAGATCCTGCTTCTAGCTATACAAGGAGTTATTTGCATGGGCTTCATTTTTTTTTTCTGCCTAATTCATTTCTTTTTACTATAAAATGAAGAGGATAAGCAAGATGACTTACAGTTTTCAAGTTGGCGACACATTTTAATGTGGAGAAATCACTCTTGCCAAAAATGGGTAATTAAAAAGCATCTGAGTGGTTATGAGGAATTGGTATGAGGATAGTAGGAAGAATGGAAAATTTAGGAAATTTTTTTCCCAAGCAGAAAGGTATTTAGGTTCTTCATGTATAGGGCCTCCCTGGTGGCACAGGGGTTAAAGTCTCAGTGCTATGAAGCTATTAGCAGCCACTGCAACCTAAGTTTGATCCCCAGCCAGGGAGTTGACCCACATGGCGCAGCAGACCTCTCCTGTCTCACCCACTACTCGCCTCCGCGGTGTATTTCAGGAGATCTGCCTGTTCTGCTCCCCACTCTGTCTCTGGTGAACCCTCTCACCCCTACCCTGACCCCCATACCTCTAGCCTAGACCCCTGTTCTTGTATGCATAAATAAATAAATCTTCAAAAAAATTCTTCATATTTAAATATGAGGTGTAGGCTAATAAAGCTGTATGAATACACATTATAGGTGCCCATGCACTATCTTACTCTTTCTGGGACCATTTATTGCTAAAATATTCCAGATAGGCTATTGCTTAATCACTAAAAGATTTTTAGGAATTGAGATCACATGATGTTTTTCAGACAGTGTCTTGAGAAAAAAGCATGACTATTGTTTTAGCTCTACCATTGTGGTCTGTTACTTATGTAACCAAGAATCTTCAAATATGTGGTCAGTATCTATTTCTCTGAATCATGTTTTTCTAATAACTAAGCCTCAAAGGATAGTAATAGTCAAAGAACAAGAATCTTTTCACAGTACTATTTTAAACAATAGGAAAACAAATCTCCAGGAAGTAAGGTAACAGAAGGGGTTTACTCGTAATCACCTCCTTAAGGGTGCTGTACATCTATGCACATTAAATCCAATCTTCTCCACTTTTTGCCTCTACACTTATAGCTTACAGTGATAATTGATGTGCAGAATGAACTTTTGCAAGGCCTTAAATCATCATAGAGAAATGGAATATGAAACTATACTAATTAATGAAACAAAACATTCTATATTAGAAACACCTCCAAAGTTAAGGGTGAAATATGAAGGTCTTCCTTTATAATTGCTCTAAAAACCCAGTTTATCGAAACATTATTTTCTGGTAATTCTATGCTACTCTTTGCTTCTTCCCTGCATCTACCAACATATTTGAGTTACAGTTGTCAGGCCATCAATAGTCCGCTACTTCTTTTCCCCTGTGCACTATAATCTTTTAAACTTCTCTGGCATTTGCTGTCCTCTGTGTATCTCTAAAACAACCACTCAAGTATCCCTGCCAATTTCTTAAGCACACACACTTATGCATGTCATAAAACGAGCATCATCAAGCTTTGATTTGAGATCATCATTTATGTACACCCCCTGTGGCAATACCAGCAAAACAAAACCAAACCAGAAAAACAACCTTCCAAAGATAAGAAAACCTCCAAACATGATTTTATGCAATCACACGAAGTAGTACAAAAGAGCAGAGAACAATTAATTTTGACCCATGACAAATTGCTTGCTTCTTCACACTTAAAAGTTATTACCCTTTTCTAACCAACATTCCTTCCTACACAAATAATTATTGGCCATAAAACAATGCATAAAAATGGTTTAGAATCTGAATAATTAAAATTGCTTTTGGGTCATAACTGCATTAGATATTCAAAGGTGATATGTTAATCTTTTCCAACTTTGAATTTGCCTTAGACTTGAAAACTTAGCCACTGTTGAAAGTGATGTAATTAAATGGTGTTTCCTCTTTGGTGGTTATTTTTAAGTAATGGAATATTAAAATCAATGTTTTAGTCTAATGTATATATTATGTTTGTATTACTGTGAAATGTCCACTTAAACTTTTATTTAGATTTGTTTTATTGAGATTTTCTTCTTGTTTTACTTGAATTTTGCCTTTTCTCTAATAGAAAACGCAGGCAAGGATGCCTTACAGACAAACGTATAGGAGTCCATTTAGCATTTAATCTCTTTTTAGATAAATGTAAATATTGCTGCTAATAGTATCGGACTCTAGTCCAGCAATCAGTTGGGGAGCTTCCTCATCCATTTTTCAGGCAGTATCCATTACAATCAGTCACTGAAAATTGTGATCTAGAATATTCGTTCTTGACGAAAACAATAGAATTAAGCTACAGGGCTTTGGAAAATTGCTTTCATATTCAAGCAGGGTTACACATATACAGACACCTTGTTGATGATTTTACTGCCTCAAAGAAAATGTATTGCTACTGCCAGAAGCCTGTCTTTTGGCACTTTATCACTTACAAGTGATGATAAAATTGCGACAAAGAGACTTCTTTTTAATCTTATAGGTCACTGCTTGTAGTCTGGACTATCCACCCTTTTGTCCTCTCATTTCAGTTAGATAAGGTGGAAAATTCCCTTTAGCTGTCTCTAAATTTCATTTAAACAGTATCAAACACAGACTTTGTCTTCTGATTTCCAAGTCCCCAGATCTTTTAATATATCAATTTTATTTCTTCATATTTTAAAATTAATTTTTAGAAAGACTTCTGAATATGTTTGAAATGGTTTTTATGAAACTAAATTACCGAGTGTCTTTTGAAGGGTTCAAATACTTCTGTGCATCATAAATACAGACGATCATCTATTTGACATTCTAAGATTTTTGACTATAAAATAATTTTGTTGCTGAGTTTCTTTTCATTATTATAACTCTCAGTTTTTACTAACTACTCATATAAGGGTATTTATACAGATATCCAGCCTTGCAATACATAGATGCCAATAAAATAAATGTTTCTGAATAAATTTCTCTAATCATTGAGTCCTTATATAAGAAACAGTAAAACAAACGAAGAAGAAAAGCATCTATTTTCAATTTATATATTTCCCTTGTGTGTTGACTTCTGAACCTTCTCACAGGTTTTCTTCAGGAGGGAGGTATCCCTCTATGAAGTCATGAATGCATATGTCAAGGTTTATATCCCTGCCACAGATTTGTGTGTTATTTTAACAATCTCTAGCAATAAAGTAAGGCTTTGTGAATACACTAAATCTTATGAAAGAATATTTCACATTACATAAATGAGAAGAAACTTTACTCCCACGGCAGCATTTTATTTCTCCTAAAGTACCAAGGATGCAATTCGAAATGTCTTTCTCTTAAATGGTTCCACACAGTTTACAAATGTAATTTTTATCTTTGATTTAAATATGTTCTCTGGCCTGCTAGCCTCATTTTACAGGTAGGTCAACAATCAAAAAGAAGAGTTAGCAGCTTTTGACACATTTTTTAAGTTAAATTAGGATATAATGTTTAGAGAGCAAAAGCAGGAGGGGATGAAGTCTTGCTGAAATGCTGTTAGTCACAGCTTCCATTTACTGAGAAATTACTACAGCAGTCACTGCACTGGGCTATTATACACACTCTATCTAGCACTGCCTGCAACCTGGAAATGTATGGATTACTGTACCCATTTAATAGATGAGAAAAGTTATGGGATGGTTAAGTGTTGAGCTGTGAAAGAAAGAACAAAGATTCCAGTAGAATGCTTTACTAACCACTAAAAATAATCTGGACAAACCATCTTAAACTTTCTATGCCAAACAGCTAACAAAGACTCAGAACTAATAAGAACTCAAAGAGACACTGACAGGAGTTGTGCTCTCTGCAGGATTTATGGTGGTTTTTTTTTTTTTTTTTTTTTTTTTTTTTTTGTGGGACCCTCACCGGCGGCTGCAGAGGCTGTGGGCAGCCTTGGTGCCCAGCGCTCAATCGCTGCGCCACCCGGGGAGGCCCTGGATTTACAGTGATTTTTACAGAGATACCACTGGCTTTCCATTTCTAGGTCTGCATCTCAGTGTTCTGTTTATAACACCCATTTAGATTATCATGCACAAAACTGTCTTATAAACATGTCTTGTGATGAATGAAAACTTTTTTGGGGGGAGAATTTGCTGGAAGAAGCAGTTAAACATACTAAGATTTTTTCTCATTAGTTTTTATTTTATCTTGTATACAGAATCCCTACCTTATGTGGCTGTCCAGGTAGCCATGTTTTGTCATATTATGGGTATGATTATATTCTGCATTTGCTAAATTTCTGCCTCCTATCACATGTGGCTCTGTGCAACTTTTTCTTTGTTCAATGTGTACAGACTCAAATATAAAGAAGAAATGGCAGGCAATTTACTCAATAGTCACCCCCCTTTCCTTTCTTCCTAACATTACAATGAAGTCCTGTCTGATGAACTGGAAAAGAGAAAAACACTTCTTACTGCCCTGACCCTGTCTAAAAATGCAACTTTCCTATGCACGTCCATCCGGACAGAAATAAGACAATAGAGCCATTCTTGGCCTCCCTACAGACAGGCTTTTTAAATATGAGTGTGCCTATAAGCCATGTCTGTGGTTATGGGCAACCGTGACTATTCAGTCCAGCTTTGCACAGTGACTAGAATCATGGCAGGATGCTTACCAAGATTTGTGATGCTAGAAGACTGTTGGAAACTTCACCTCAAGTAGTTTTGTTTACAGTAGGTTTCAGGCTGCTTGCTTTATTCTGATAGACTGCAATGCTATTTTAGACTTTTAAGTTCCCCCCAAACTACTTAAAAAATCACAGAAGTACTTGTAGATCCTAAGTAACTTTATTTCTGCTGTGAGCCCAAAGTCTTGTTTTTGCTTTTAGCAGCTTTTTTTCCCCGAGTTTTCTCCATAATTATAAAAAATGTCTGTATGTGTGAGCAGAAATTCTTTAATGGTGAATGTTTAAAGATTCTAAAAGAGGAGTAATTGGGTCATTTGTAAAAATATCACAGCCTGTGACTTACTAAAGAATGTTTTTGCTTTATGCAAATGGGGCGGTACTCTTAGGATTTCCTTAAGAAAATGAATTGTTTCTTAAGGAAATGTAGCAAAAGCTTTTAAATCAGAATCTTCCTGCTAAATCTTCGCTTTAAGAAAAATTATCATTATATTGGGGGATTTAGAAGAGGGTCAGTACTCAAGGCTCAAGTAGTGGGATGGCTTACTGGTTTCACTATATCTTTGGATTTGCAGGTTTAAAATCTGGATTACATAAGCAAAATAAAAGTTGACTTGATTTATAATGGACTGACATTAAACAAGACATATACATCAGAAAGTCAATTAATTAAATGACTGGATGCACATATTTACTAATGAGATTTTCTCTTTTCCCAATGTCAAGATTCCTGGGAAGCTAAGTAGAAATTTTCTTGAAGAGCCCAAGTTAGAGAAAACTTCCTGCAAGGTTTCCTAGTGAAAGTCTATGGAGACACACTTTTTCCATGGAGGATGATATGTTTCTCAGGCAGTAATGCTTGTTTGCCCCAAACTCAGGTTTTCTCTCCCCTACACCATTGTAGACACTGCTTTCAGTCATGTCATGTGTAATGTCACTAGAGACCATGTCATTTTTCACCTTGGTAACGTCAGTGTTTGGCAGGCTTTCTGTACCATGAGGGAGACCCAGGAATTGTTGAAAAAGAAAACAAAGTAAAATCAACCAGGTTGAAGCCTATAACAAATTTATGGAATACTTCATTTTAGGATTCTAATGACAGAATTATCATCTATAAATCTTTAAAAATATTTTTCTGTTATAGAAATCATCTGTTCACTGTGAAAAATATGAATAAAACCCCAGAAAAATATACAATGAAATAATTTATTACCTAAATTCTATTTATTTTCATGTGTATATATGCTTTATTTGGACACAATATCACACAAGGAAAATGTCATATCCCAAATTCTATTAGATTCTTATTACAAGCATTTTTCAGTGCCTGCTATTATATCTATTTATTACCATTTAAATTATGGCCTATAATTAAATTTAATGGGTTTAAAATAATTTATGGAAATATTCCTGTGTTATAATAATTCATTTTGGTTGTTTCCAATTTTTTTATTAAAATGAATGTAGTGATATTAGTTTTAGTATATAAATTCTGTAAGTATTGGATATGATTTTAAAACAATGCTTTTTCTTTTTAAATTTGCATTATACATTACCTCCTTAGGATAAAGCATAAAGCAAAATAGCTGAATTAAGAAGTGGTAGATATCTCAACAAATTGCTTCCAGAAAGGTTGTGTAAATTCACACTTCTATTACAAAATTTAAGAGTGGTAGTTTCACTGCCTCGCTATCATAGTCTTTTAAATATCTGCAGTCAAACATTTTTCTCATGTTTATTAGTAATCTCTGTCTTTTCATTTTCTATGCTGGATAGTAGTACTATTATCAGTTTTATGAATTATTTTTATATGAAGTATATTAACCATTAATCAGAAATATTTATGAAATCTACTTTTCTCAGTGGTGGTTTGTATTTAATATTTATTAGTTATATTGCTTATTGGTTATTATCAGTTTTGTGTATTCTTACTAGCTGTTTGAAACTCAGTATGTAACCTGAAAGTCCCACTTCCTGTTTCACAAAGTTGATCAAAGATTACAATAGGTAATGTACTTAAAATATATAAAATAGTATTTGATAGCCATTGGTGCTTACCACATAGTAATTTCTTCTTCACCCATCCATTTTCACTATACATTTTAATAAAAATCAAAACAATAATTATTTTTATTTGTAAATTAGTAATTTCTATTTAGCTTCAGAAATATAATTTTCTCTAAATACAGCTACCTTTAATTCTTTGAGCTAACAGGATGTAAGCTGGATTGTCCAACATTTGTGAGGCTGGAAATTGATGCTTTTATAAGGGAAGGGACTTCTCAACTAGCCTTCTATGATGACTTCAATATAGAATCACTCATACTATATTGCAGAGAAATTCCTCAAATATTCTGTCACACATGGCATTATTCTCCAACACTGATAGAGTTTGCATTTTTTGTTTATTTCATTTATAATGATCATTGGAGGGTAAGAATTAGACGGCTTTGCTCATATCAGCATGCACACTTGGCAGTGATGGAGTGATTCTTCAGTGCTATTTGGGAAAAATAAAGGGCTATTTGTGGCATACTAATGACAACAGATTACTATTATTATTGGTAGTGGTGGTGATTCTTGAATTAATTCATTAATTAAAAATTTATTTTATTTATACAAGAACCGGGGAACAGGCCAGATACATGGGAGGGTGAGAAGATTCACCAGAGACAGAGCAGGGAACAGAAGAGGCAGGCTGATGAAATATACTGCTGAGGGGAGCAGCGGGAGAGACAGGAGAGGTCTGCTTGCCATGTGAGTTGCTCTGAGGCCAGCAGGGACCAAACCAGCCCTGAGAGGCTGCGGACAGCTTCACAGCGCTGCGCTCAACTGCATGCACCACGATGGAGGCCCCCTGGTTTTTGAATTAATATTCTAACTTCTTTTGGCTTCATTTCTTATGCTCAGACTATAGGTTATCAGTTCTTTCTGTTATTGATTTCTTGCCTTCATGTCTCCAATTTATTGGATCTAATTTGCTATAAACAGGTAAAGCAAATGAATACAGAAGTTAATATTATGTCTAAAGTAAGCAGTAGGTGTGGAGAACAAGAGTCTAACAATTTTCTTTTTCTTTTTCTTTTTTTTTTAAAGATTTATTTATTCATACAAGAGCTGAGGCACAGGCCAGAGGTGCAGGAGGGTGAGAGAATTCACCAGAGACAGAGCAGGGAGGAGAACAGGCAGACAACCCCAAAACACTGCTGAGGGGAGCAGCAGTTGAGACAGGAGAGGTCTGCTGTGCCATGTGGGTATCTTCCTGGCTGGCTGGGAATTGAACGCATGCTGCAGAGGCTGTGGACAGCTTCACAGCTCTGCACTCAACCCGCTGCACCACCGGGAGGCCCCTAACAATTTTCTTTTTTTTTTTTCTTGCATTTATTTCTTTAAATATATATGTATGCATGCATTTTTATATACATATATATAATCTCCTTGTTTTTTTCTTGTCTTTTTCATATTCACAGATACAACCACACATATATACTATTTTGTCAAAACAGTAGCTCAACAATAACATACTGCACCTTGGCAAACTCGCTGTCCTGCTAAAATTCCACTAAACAAAGTTTGTTGTTGGTTACATATATTTTTTTAAAGCCTGGTCTCTATGTGATCTATTTGTTCAAGTATTTTTGTTTCTTTCTGATAATTACTGTTTTCTTGATAACTGAAGTTACTAGATAAGTGACTTCTGTGTCTGTGAGGTACTGTATTACATGTATACATGGTCATTTCTGACTTCAGAGGCCTGAGGGTAGGTGAAATTAAGCTAAATAATAAATGACTATTAAGATAGATGGTGCTCTACATTTTATTAAGGGGTGGAACACACAAAAGAAATGGTTACTCAAGATGCCTCAACCTAAAACTACCTTAACTTACTTGTGAGACCACAGTTATTTTAACTTTAAGTTATAGCTTTCACCTCGAGGAAAATATATTACCCATTTTGAAATCTCTCAAAATATTGCAAAATATCCATCAATCAGGGTCCTAAAATATTTATGTTTTTTTATCCTTTGGCAACCTTTTGCCATAATTCTGTGTTACTATTTAAAATAGAGTAGTTTAAGCAGTCACCTTGCCATTGGCTTCCCCAGCCCCAACACTGAGGTAGCCGCTACACTTTTATACCTCATCATAAAACTTTATCATATAATCAGCATAAGATCAGGAGAAGTTGAATCTAGTGATAAATCAGTTCTCAGGAGATAACTTATTTTATCCCAACATATTTTTTATAGATTTTTCTTATTCATGGGATGATTTGGAAAGTTTTCTGTTGAACAACATTCAAGACACCTACTGAATATTTCTCATCTAATCTTGTGATGGAAACATAGTTTGTTTCCACTTTTCCAATGAGGATTTTTTTTCTTATTAAAGTATAATTTCAAGATTTCTTTCACAATAATATCTACACAGTAGACTTTAATATCAATGATTTGTAAATAGATGAATATTTTATTCCTGAAGTCATCTGAGATATTTGTTCTTTTATATCAAATCTACTTTTACATTATATTCTACAATATAATTCTTGAATAGTCTCTGGATCAACTGTTTTTCTATAGGAAAAAGAATGAACACAAGGTAATGTTAAAATAATGCTTTTCAAAGAAGCCATGTGAACTATGGTCAATCTTACATTTGATGTTGAAATGCCTCTAATTATATCATTTAGAGGAACATAGAACTATTTCTCTCACTTCATTTCAAACCACCATCATTCTGTAAAGTCATATTTATCTTTAGAAATTTCTTAGTATCACATAAAATGGTTTAGAAACTGCTTTCAATTAAAACTGTTTCCCAAGTCTATCTATATATCTTAATCACATACTAGGTTCCCTTATAAAAATAATTGTAAACACTTGTGAAAAAATGGTATAAAAGTGCATCAAGTAAAAATTTAAAACCACGGATCTCTTTAATTCTATACTATTTCAGTGTTTGATGGATTATAGATAGTAAATTGAGTTCAGTTTAAAACTTTCTGCAGTGCTTTTTACTAAGCAAATTGACTAAGCAAATATGAACATTTTGAAGTTTGTGTCTTGGAGCTGAAAAACAAGTACACTTGAATGCTAGAGGCTAAAGAATAAGAAAGAAATTAAAGAAACATAATATGATCTGTATCTTAGTGCATCTGTCATTGGTTATCCATTCTACCTATCTCTCCTTTGAATCTAATATTCTCTTTTTCCCTTTAATAAAACTAAATCTTGTTTGTTTTATTCTCATGTGTTTCATTTATTACTATAGAGATATAGATCAGACTATCCAAGGAGTCAATTAAAAAAAAAACCAAACAAACAGAAATGATAGCAGATAAGGACAGCTATGAGGTGTTAGGGCCCCAAAGTTCATAATCAGATTTCATTTGCCCTATTGAAATGATGCACAGGATGGAAATGGAATGTTCATCTGCTCAGATGTGGCTGCCCCATCAAAATTCTTGAAAACCTCTATACTCAAAAATGCCATAATTGTATTGGAAAGGCAAAGAGAAAACCACAAAAACAATTTGCAATATTTATGACTGGAAAAGCCTCTTAGTAACTAAACATTGAGTAGTCAAATCAATAAGAAAAAACTTAAACTGCCCCATTAAAAATATTTATAACCATTCTATGTTAAAGTATTGAAATATTGACACCTACTGAAATGTCTAATAGTAGGGAATTGTTTAATGAATAATGGTACAGTGACATAACAAAATATTATGCCACAAAAAGTGAAAGACCTCTAATTGAAACAAACAGAAGAAGACACAAATAAGTGGAAATATATTCTGTGTTCATTTTGGAAGAATTAATATTAAACTAGTTATATTACCTAAGGCATTACATGAATTCAATGAAATTCCTATCAAAATCCCAAAGGCATTCTTCACAGAAATAGAATAAAAATCACAAAATCTATTTAGAACTACAAAAGGCCCTAATAACAAAAAACAATACTGGGGGCAAAGAACAGAAATGGAGGAATACTCCTTAACTTCAAAGTATATAATAAAGTAATAGTAATTAAAATAGCACATTGTTAGGATAAAAAAAGACATACATATCAATAGATTAGGACTGAGGCCCAGAAATAAACTCACACACATATGGACAACTAGTTTGTGACAAACAGTCAAGAGCATACAATGGAACAAAGAAAATATTTCAGTAAGTAGTTTTGGGAAAACTAGACAGTCACATGTAAAGAATGAAACTTGATCATTAACTCACAGTATACACAAAATTTAATTTTAAATATTTTAAATACTTCGATGTAAGACCTGAAATCACAACATACATAGTAGAAAACATTGGTGACTTGACTTCAAACAGCAAGGAAAACAAACAAATGGGACTATATCAAACTAAAATTACTCTGCATGGTAAAAAAAAACAAAACAAAACACAAAACTATCACCAAAACAAAGACATATTATTGAATGGAAGCAAGTATTTGCACATCATATGTCTGAAAAGGGATTTATATATCTATATATTTATATAGATATATAAAAAAATAAAGAAGTCATACAACTCAACAACAAAAACAACCAACTCAATTAAAAATTGGGCAGAGGAACTTAAAAGATACTTCTTCTAAGACAACATTTAGATAGTCATCTGAAAAGATGTTTATCATCTCTTATTATTAGGAAAACATAAATCAAAGCAACAATGAGATATAAACTGGCACATATGAATATGGCTATTATTCAAAAGACAAGAATCAAGTGTTGGAGAGGATGTGGAGAGCAGGGTACCCTTGTACTCTGTTGATGGAAAAGTAATAGTGTGGTCACTATGGAAAACAGTATGAAGCTTCCTCAAAAACTTAAAAAATAGAAATTCCATATTATCCAGTTATGAAGCTTCTGGGTATTTGCCTGAAAAATACAAAAATAGTAATCTGAAGAGATGCTTGCACCCTCATTTTATGGCAGCATTATTTCCAATAGCTAAGAGTTGAAAATAACTTAAATGCATATATGCAAATGATTTGATAAAGAAGAAATAATATATATATACACATACATACACAGTGGAATACTATTAAGCTATAAAGAATGAAATGTTGCCATTTGCAACAACATGGATGGACCTAGGGGGTATTATGCCTAGTGAAATAAATCAGATGGAGAAATACATATATCACAGGCTTTCACTCATACATGGTATATAGAAAAAACAAATGAATGAATGAATTAAATAAAGCAACAACAAAATTTTATGCTATAAAGCAACTAGTGGGTTATCAGAAGGGAAGAAATAGAGGGATAGATAAATCAGGTGAAGGAAACCAACTTTATGGTGAAGGATAGAATTGAATTCTTTGTGGTGATTTAATGTAGTATACACAGATGCTGATTTTAATGATTCACTGAAATTTTTATATTCTATAATGCAATGTTACATCAATAAAATAAAAATAAGTAAATAATATATTCACTACTTTAAAATAATATTATGGTCAACAGGGTGTAACCATAAATGTGTTCCAGTTCCTAGCTAAGTAAAACATAACTTCTAAGAAAAAAACAGCAGCTGAGCCAGAAATGAAAACCCTACTTCTCTGAGAACTCTTTCACTGAAATAAGACAATAAAAGAGTCCATAAGGCCACTAATGCTCTTCACCATATATTGCACTTCTAGACTTGGTAGAATAGAACTTCTCCAACCCTTTGGAGAAAGGAATGGTTTGTGATTTGTTTTAGCTGATCACGCATGAACAGAAGTGGTAATGTCTCTTCTCAGAAGCTTTCTGACTCAGGGTGAAACTGCTATACTCTCTTCTTTCCCTCTATCTGAAGACTGTCAATATTCCAGTTGGTGACTTCTCCATAAACCTGGGTTTTGGAATGAAGGCAGCACAATGCAGGTGTGCAGCTAATCCATGACAGGTACATGGTACTTCAACAGCAATAGATACAATAGATAATTAAATAATTACTATGGTAATAACATTTTTTGGGGGGGCTGTACTTCCCAAATACAAACAACAATGTAAACCAACATTACTTCAGTTATTAAAAAAAGACCAAAGATAAAATAAGATACTCTTTAAAAAAAGATAAAAATAATATGTATATCAATAGATGCATAAAAATCATTTGAAAAAAATTTAACAATGATTTATGATAAATTTTCAAAAAATAAGGATAGTAGAAACAAACCTATACACAGTAAGGGCCATATATGACAAACCCACAACTGGTATACTTAATGGTGAAAAACTGAAAGACATGTAAGTCCATTTTCACCACTACTATAAAACATATTACTAGAAGTCCTAGTTAGAGCAGTTAGCAAGAGAAAGACATAAAAGGAATCCAAATTGGAAAAGAAGAGGTATAGCTATCACTTTTTGCAGACAACTGCTAATATACATACAAAACATTAATAACTCTACTAAAACACTATTGCAAGCAATAATTACAGTGCATTGGCAGGTTTTAAAATCAATATACAGGGCCTCCCTGGTGGCGCAGTGGTTGAGCGCTGGGTTGCGAAGCTGCCCTCAGCCTCTGCAGTGCTGGTTCGATCCCCAGCTGCTCCCCGGCCACCGGAGGAGGGTCCCACATGGGACCTCTCCTGCAGACCTCTCCTGCCGCCCGCTGCTCCCCTCAGCGGTGTGCTTTGGTCCTTCTGCCTGCTCTGCTCCCCACTCTGGTTCTGGTGAATTCTCTCACCCTCCCACGCTTCTGACTGTACCCAGTGCTTGTATAAATAAATGAATAAAAAAATCTTTAAAATAAATAAAATAAAATCAATATACAAAAATCAGTTTTGCTTTCCTATATACAAAAAATGAACTATAAGAGAATAAACTGAAGAACATAATTCCATGTACAATCACATCAAAAAGAATCAAATACGTAGGAATAAATAACAAAGTTGGTAAAGACCTATACACTGAAGACTATAAAACATTGTTAGAAGAAATAGAAGACACAAAGGTCTAGAAAAAAAATCCCTGCCATGGGCTGGAAGAATTATTATTGTTAAAATGTCCCTTGTTATTTTAAATTCAAACATAATAAATATCCACTGCTGGTCTCATTCCCTACTGGGAGGATCCTTATGTCAATGCCTGAGATTGAATTTTAAGGCCACTAACCTAAACCTTTCTAGTTAATAGAACCAGAAGTAGCCTCTTCAAGCAGACAATAAATCCCACATAACATATTTGTTCCAACATCTGTTTCCTTTTAGTCATGAAGAAAATTATGAAGTCTGACAAATTTTGGGGGAAAGTAACAATTATTTACCCTACAAAATTAAGCAAGCATAAGATAGGAATGAAAGTACTAATTGTTTTCCATTTTTGAGATTTTTGGATTGTATTTCTTAGCTATAAAGAACTATGAAAATTAAATGGGCAAATAGGTATGCTTTAAAATTAAAGACTAAGAATATTTTTGCTATGCTTATGTGTGCTTAAATACTTCTATTGCTTAAGTTGCTTAGATTGATACACAGCTTGCATTGTTATGTATATTTCAGTTAGATATCTAAGCAAAGACATTCTCCTGTATTGAAATTCCAAATTTCTACAGGTTTCACCTAATATGATTTGCAAATTACTTTGTTTAATGTATTATGTATCTTCTCTGTAAAACAGTTGAATAACACTTTTCAAGGT
Organism: Talpa europaea; assembly: GCF_964194135.1. NCBI lineage: Eukaryota > Metazoa > Chordata > Mammalia > Eulipotyphla > Talpidae > Talpa > Talpa europaea. The sequence goes on along the minus strand of NC_140082.1, from coordinate 27,429,386 downwards.
CCCTTAAGATGACCCTTAAGTCACCCTTGAATACTTATTTTTAGTATGTCTAATCTTGAATGATGAAATAGTTGAAAACATCCAACAATAATGTTCAGAAAATTTTATGAAATGAATTTGCAAAGTCATATCTTCTGTTTTCTTTGACCTCACAAAGTTCAACTTACATGTCCTGGTTTTTCTTTTTGAAGAGAGGAAGTGAATTAGACACATGCTAACTAGAACTTTTGTTTTGAATATGTAATAATTATTTTGAATCAATCATTAATTAATTATTCATTTTTATCAAAGAACCAACTCTGCACAAGTTGAGATGGATCATATAGGAAAGGATAATAAGAAACAGAAATGGAATTAGTGTGCACAGAGAAAGAAAAGAAACTTCCTAATAAGAGTTTCCCAATAAAACATTCCATGGGTAAATGCCCAGTCCAGCAGGGTAGGCCTGAAGAGGGGCCACTCAGGACTGGACTTGCCACAAGTCCAAGGCACCTCCTGGAAGGAAACTTCCCATAGGAAAGGGGTTCTCGAGCAGGTCCCAGAAAACTGGGATGAAAGGAGATACCATTTCAGGATAAAGGCTGCCACTGGCAGCCTCCCCACCTGTCTTTCACTCATGTGTCTCTCCCAAGTGTCCCTGTGTGTTTCTCCTCCATGGGTCTCCTTCATGTCTCCTTCCCAGCAGTACCTGGCACAAGTTGGGCCATAGGAACACAAGCTCTCTTTTCAGATTCCACCTGCCTTCCATGTTACTTTCTTTCTAAGCAGCTAGTCCAAGGGGGGGTGCATGTAAGTGGGGGTAGGTAACATGGGACCTCCACTAATATGTCCTCCCAGCTTAATGCAGGAAATATTTTTAAAGTTAAAAAGCAAATTACTGAAAGCTTTACATTGAGAAAATCTAGTCTGTTTGGGTCAGAATCTCTGTGCCAGTTAGGAGGGGAATTTTGCCTAATAGTCCATCTCAGTTTTCAACGTTATTCAGCAAGAGTCCCAAAATTATAGAAAAAGAGAATTGTGAGAATGAACCATAAGTGAATTCTATGAATATTTTAGCTAGTAATCTATAGCTTCTTTTAAACATTCTTTTCTAAATATGATTATGACCATTTTGGTATGTTTAATTTGGTATTTCTTAATCCAGCTCAGAATTATGATTTTTCTTGGAGAAAACAGAAAACACAACTTAGTTAGGTCTAATACAAATCACTCAGTTGTCTATAAACATGTGATTTATGCAGTGTGAAATGCCAGACATCAAATCCCTTAGTTGTTTTTTGCATTAGAAACTTGTTGTCATGCAAAAACCCATAGTTTTTCTCTTAAAATCCATATCATACAAACAGAGAAGCAGAAATATTTTATTATAATTGCCAGCCTCACACTTTAGTGGTAAAATGATTCAAAATTATTAACCCTGTCACAAAAGCTGAGACAGATATATTTGTTATAGATGAAGAAATTTATGAAAATCATGTTAAAGTGGATTCAAGAATACTTAAGATTATTTACAATACAATTACCTAGAACATTTCAAGTGAAAAGGAAACAAAAAGGACATAAATGGACAAAAAAACAAATGACAGAAAGAACTGCTTTTTTCCTTAAAGGGAAGCCAGTAAGGACGGGAATCAGGAGCATTTAAAATGTAATAGTGTTGTATGTGATTTTCCTTCTGGACTCAGAGCCTCAGTGTTATCAGTGAAAAATGAATATGAGACATTTATTGCTGCTGGGGGAATCCCTGGGCCGCTGGTGATAGGTTTGGACTGAAGCTTTGCTTGAAGGTTATGCGAAGACTTTGTCATTCAAAGTCCGTACTACTGACAAGCACTATCCTCGGTAGGGTTAGCCAGAGCTCCAGTGGATAAACAAAGGGACAAGATATATTAGAAAATGCCATGGAATCCTTTTGCCCCCTCACTATTACTCATTTAGAGTTATGGTGTGTGATTTTGACTCACTCTGGATAGGATCACTGATCACTCTATAAAGATGCTCATCATCAATAAATAGCATTGATCACTTAATGTTAAAATATGCACAAGTTGCGCAGATATCACAAAGGAAAACCAGCTGTTAAATTGTCATACTCATTTTAGGTCCCAGGGAATCATTCTCTTCTTGGACCAACCACCATTTTCAACAGGCTCCATACTAAAATTTTTTTTGGCTGTTTCTAAAAAGCAAATTTATGCTCACAGCCTAGAGATTTACTGCTACCAAGGATATTAAGGAAAAAATATTCTATAGGTTTTGATAGCAATCTCTAAAAAGGAATCCCAAAACGACTTAGAAATGCCAGCAACATTGGAATAAATGAAAGATTTGCCAAGATTATTACTTTGAAATAGAAAACTATAACTTGGGATTTATATGCATATTACTAAATTATGAAATGTTCATCAAAATATCAGCTTTTTTACTTTATAATACCTCAAATCTTGATTCTGTACTCACACCATAAAGATTTTTATCCACTAATCTTCATCCTTTCAGTGAACAGCTACTCTATGAGTTTGCTGATACGAAACCTTTAGGGTCATTCCCGAGTCCTTTCAATTTTTTGTATCCTATACCCAATCGACAGCAAATCTGACCAGGGCATTGTAGCAGTTTCTATTTAGAGAAACCTCTCCAGCAAAGTTAGCTAGTTATTCCAGCTAAAACAAAAATTTTAAGCATAGTAGAGATGTTGGAGAGTAAAACAAATTATTTGTAGGTCAATAATGAGGAGAATGCAGAGGTACTGAGTATTAAGTTTGCCCTGGGTAAGAAGCCTTTGCCCTCTGCCCTCGAGCCAGTATCTGATGTCAGAGGGCAGTGGAAAGGACTCAACAGAGAAGTCTGAAAATGAAAAATTTGGCCCACAATGTTTCCATATCCTTCTGGGCAGGGATCTGGGTGAAGGAGGAGAACATAAAAGAATTTCTTAATAATTTCTTACCATAAACATTCAGAAGGGCTTAGGGCTTGAATTCATACTCTATGTTTTTGCTTCCCAAAAAGACATGAAAATAATGTTTTTTTGTCCCTTTGCGGCGTTGTCAGCAACATCATCCTCTCCTTGACCACATAGACCTAGTCACTTTTTTTTTTTATATACTCACTTGTCAGTGCACATTTACTGATTAATGTGTGTCTCCCTTCTTTCTGAACTTCAGATTCATATATTCAACTGCCATTAGGCATCTCCATCTTGTTATCTGAGAAGCTTTCAAACTTAATATTCTCTAACTCAACTTCTGATGCCCCCCTGCAATATTGTGACTTATAGAAATATATGTTTTTGGTCATTCAAATAACCAAAATATATTTCTTTTATATTTTATCTTCATCTACAGTTTCTGATTCACATCTCCCCAATGTCTTGGAATTTCCTGAGTGTTGAGAACAATAAAGGTGTCTTTTGTTATGTCAATGAGGTGGCTTTGGGGGACTCATCTAAGCATGGGGGCTAGTTGCCAGGAGAATCTACACTTGATTAGAGGGTGAGTTCCACATGCAATCCTACCTCCAGAGTGAGTGATCCCTGAGAAAGAGGGAGCTGCACATAGAAGTAACATATTATCACCATTGTCATGTTCAGTGTGTCACTGTGGCCAAACCTGATGCTATGTGAGAATGAGAAAGCATTTATGGGAGGGTGAAAATCTGATATCAGGGTTCCTGAGGCCACCAATTGGAGACTGGTTAACTCAAGAAGTTATACTTTAAACAACCAGGAATGATGAGGAACTTAATGAAAAGAATCACAGCTGGGAAAAAACTAGAGAATGAATTGAAAAATATTTACAACCCATAATTAATGGAGGTGACTGGCAAGGTATGGGGGACAGAGAAAAGAGAGAATTAGAGACAACCCAAGATTTTTAGATGGCATGCCTCAGTAGAAGGTAGTTTATAAAATCAAGGGAAAAAAAAAATTGAGTAGAATTTTTTTCCCTCTTATTTCTTATCATCTCCATCTATGGCTTTTTTGAATGAAGAATGGCTTTCTTCAAACCTCATCATATCCTAAGGTCATCTCATTCTCAACTAATAGCATAGTTTCCTTATTTACAGATAACATTAAAATACCCTGATAATAGATTTCATCAACTCTCAGTCTCACCATCTCAAAAATAATGTACTTCATTGGTTCTAAGATGTATTTTTTCTTAAGTTGTAGGGCTTCTTCTTTAAGATGGTTTGCAGTAAGATGTTTGAGTTTATTATTGGCTTGGTTTTGACTGATCCATGTTTTATTTCCCTATATTCTAAATATAAGAGAGACCATCCAGTACTTAGCTTTCTAATTCTGACTCATTTTCTTATTATCCAGTTTGATCCATGTTGATACAATGGCAGGAGTTCATCATTCTTATAGCTGAGTAGTATTCTATCATATATATTATATATATAATATATATATATATTCCATCACACACACACATGCATATATAGATATATACATTCCAAATTTTTTGGATCCACTCCTCTGTCCTTGCATACTGGCTATTTGCATAATTTAGCTATTGTAAATAGGGGTGCAGTGAATATAGGAGTACATATAACCCTTTGAGGTAGTGTTTTTGTATTCTTTGGGTATATAGATGCTTAGGAGTGGCATTGCTGGGTCATATGGTTTTTGGGTGGGAGTAGAGGGAAGAAGAGGTCTAATGGAAGACTGTTAGGGCACTAGACAGGATGTAGGAGTATATATTGGTAGAGGTTTGAACCTATAACCCCCCAAAACAGATACAAAGATATAAACCTAATTTACCTCAATAAACATAATTTGGAAAAAAAATAATGTAGTTATGGGTGTACTGCCATCAAAACACTTCAAGTGTTGGGTGCTTGCCTGGCAAAAGAACAGACAGTACAAAGGAAGGACATTTGGTCCCTGACAGCCAGGGCAGAGAGTCCAGAGCTCCAGCTGCGTTCTCAACTGACTGTCTTGTTCTTTTTTGGCACAAAGCATCTCTTGTTTTCTGTAAGATGTAAGAAAGCAGTAACTCAGCAAGGGTACCCCATTGTCCACCAAAATCTAAGACTGGGAATCATTAGGAATCATGGTTGCAATGTTAAGAACCATTTTTAGATTAAACCATTAGTGGGTTTTAAAAAAAGATTTATTTATTTATGCATATAAGAGCTGGGGTATAGGCCAGAAGTGTAGGGTGTGTTTGTTTGTGAGAGGATTCACCAGAGACAGAGTGGGGAGCAGAACAGGCAGACTGACTGAAATACACCACTGAGGGGAGCAGCAGGTGAGAAAGGAGAGGTCTGCTGTGCCATGTGGGTTAGCTCCCTAGCCTGGGATCGAACTTGTGCTGCAGTTGCTGCTGAAAGCTTCACAGGGTCAACCTGCAGACCGGCCCCAGCCCAGCCCGGAGTCTGAGGAGGTTGAACTGCAGGCCAACCATAGCCCGGCTCGGGGGGTGTGGGGGTGAGGGTATAAACGTGGGGGCCATTCACAGCAGAGCCCGGAGGCTGACGGGGTCAACCTGAAGGCCGTTGCAGCTCAGCCTGGAGGCTGAGGGGGTAGACATGCAGGCTGATCCCCTCTCGACCTGGAGGCTGAGGAGCTTGACCTGCAGGCCGGCCCCAGCCCAGCCTGGAGGCTGAGGAGTTCCACACGCAGGCCGGCCCCAGAGCAGCCTGGAGGCTGAGGAGGTCACCTGCAGTCGGTCCCCAACCAGCCTGAAGGCTGAGGAGGTCCACCTGCAGGACGGCTTCAGCCCAGCCTAGAGTCTGAGGATGTTGACCTGAAGGCTGGCCTCAGCCCAGCCTGGAGGCTGAGGAGGTCCACCTGCAGCCCGGCCCCAGCCCAGCCTGGAATCTGAGGAGGTCGACCTGCAGCCTGGTCCCAGCTGGATCGGCAGGCTGAAGGGGTCTACCTGCAGCCGGTCCATTTCGGTCTGGAGACTGAGGGGGTCGACGTGTGGTCTGGTCCCAGCTCGGCCTGGAGGCTGAGAGGGTCGACCTGCAGGCTGGTCCCAGCTCACCCTGGAGACCCAGAGGGTTGAACTGCAGGCGGGTCCCAACTCAGCCTAGAGGTTGAGGATTTCCATGTGAAGGCAGGCACAAGCCCAGCCTGGAGGCTGAGGAGGTCAACCAGCAAGCCGACCCCAGCAAAGCCTGGGTCTCAGGAAGTCGACCTGCACTCCAGCCCCAGCCCAGCCTGGAGGCTGAGGGGTCCACCTGCAGGCCATCCCCAGCCCAGCCTGGAGGCTGAGGAGGTCGACCTGCAGGATGGCCTCAGCCCAGACTAGAGTCTGAGGAGGTCAACCTGCAGGCTGGTCCCAGCTCATCCTGGAGGCGGAGGGGGTTGACCTGCAGGCTGTACCCAGCTCGGCCTGGAGCCTGAAGGGATAGACCTGCAGGCCGGTCCCAGCTACGCCTGGAGGCTGAGGGTATAAATGTGGAGGCATTCAGAGCTAAACCTGGAGGCTGCGGGGATCAACCTGCAACCTGGTCACATCTCTGCCTGGAGGTAGAGGGGTCAACCCGCACTTCGGTCCCAGCTTGGCCTGTGTGCTGCGTGGGCCGACCAGCAGGCCGGTCCCATCTTGTCCTGGAGGCTGAGGACATAAATGTGGAGGCCATTCACAGCTGAGCCTGGAGGCTGAGAGGGTCGACCTGCCTGCCCATCCCAGCTCAGTCTGCAGGCTTAGGGGGTGGACCTGCAGGCCTGTCCCAGCTCCGCCTGCAGGCTGAGTTGTTCCACCTGAAGGCCGGCCTCAGGCAAGCCTGGAGGCTGAGGGTATAAACATGGTGGCCATTCACAGCTGAGCCTCGAGGCTGAGGGGTCAACCTGCAGGCAGGTCCCAGCTCAGCCTGACAAAAATGATATGTAAATATCAGCTTTGTTTTCCAACCATGCTATCTAAATATCCTCCTCCACTCCTCTTCAATCGCACTCTCCTTATTTTTCTTGATGACACAATTACTAGAATGAAAGTTCCACAAAGACTCTGTCCATGTTATTCATTGCTCTATCCCCAGCATTAACCCCCAAACTTGGTATATGATGGATACCTAATAAATATTAATCAAAAAAAAATAATTACTATCTTATGTGGTACTCAGTTTTGTACCCTTTATATGACATCTGTAAAACAGAGAATAATCTTATTTTATATATTTTACAATAATTAGTTTCTACAACTCAGCCAGTAAAGGAATTGCAGGCTTTTGCAGGCTTTTCCTCTATTATCCCAAAACATTAAATACTTCTAGCTAAAAAGACCTTCCTTTAAAACTGAGAGCTGGGCAGTGCAAAGTTCTGTAGGTTTTAACTATCATCAAGTTTTTTTTTTTTTAAAGAAATGTTTTATGTGATGAATTTGTCTATACAACTTTCTGAAAAATATTTTGTATTAACTTCTCCAAAATGAGTATGGGAAATCATTGTAAGGCTTTTCTGGATTAGGATCTATGCTTTTGGGAAGTATTTCCTACAGGTCTTTAGAATATCTTGATATTGTTCCTCCCTTGATCAATCTAGTGTGTCTTCATTCTCCTTTGCATCCAGTCTCCTTGGGGTTCCATTCTTGCGACAAAAACTTCATGTCTCTACACACAGTGAATGAAAGAAAATCTTTTCCTAGATCCTGTGGCTTCCTTTACAACTATCTAATCCACTTCTTTTCCTTTTCGTTTTTAACTTCTTAAAAAATGATATGACACCAACTGCTTTCTTTTCTCTTCAAACCCTTTGTGACCTGAATTCTGCTATAATCATTTGTTGAAACAGCACTTCAAAAATTCTAAGTACCTAATTGTTAAAACTTTTGGGTTTTTATAATTCCTACAACATCTCCAACTTTCCTTCTTTCTACTCTTCTCCCTTTTTTGTTATTTTTTTTAAAACTTCTACTAACTCATGTTCTCTTTGTGATCTTTCTAAAGTGAAAATTAGTCATGCCATTCCCTTGCTCTCCCCACTGGCCTCAACATTAAGCACAGAATCTTATTGTGGTTTATAACATTGGCCATTACCTGGCCTCTGCTTATTATATGTCCAGTCTTATCTCGTCTTACTTGCTATCTCATACTCAATACTTCACGTAGGCTGAATTACTTATAGTTCCTTCAAAGTACCAGGCTTACTCTGTCCCACATTTGAAATTTTCACACGCTGTTCCCCCTTCTGGAACATTCCTCCATATTTACTATTCTTATTTTCATGTCACTGTCACATATTCATTTATCTTTGTTCTATTATAGACTGAGATGCCACAAGCAGAATATCTCTTTTCATTATTATATCTTTATCACTTAATGCAATGCCACTCACTTAGTAGTTGTTCAGAGAATAGTGGTTGGCTGACTGTGCCAATGAATGTGAAAATGAATGCAGCACCTGATCTTTCCACCAGAATTCTCAAGGCTCTTTTTTTCCCCACCTTTCTTATTGACCTTGGTATCGTTTTATCCTCTTTTGTCTCTTAGCACACTGTGGTAGTCACTTGTCTCACCTCTTTTTATCTTTTCTCCCATTGTCTGGCTTATATATGCAGAGTGTGGTTTATAAGGTACAGTTCTGATCATGTGATTTCTTAGCTAAGTGATTTTCAATGACTCCTCATTATTCATATTATAAAGGTCAAAGTCCTTACCACACACTTTTCTGGTTTTACCTCTCACTAGTACTGTTCTACTAATTGCTCCTCTAGTAAGCTGACTCCTTGCTCCTTGATTTTCTATGTGTGCTGTTGTCCTGCCTTAGTCATCGGAGGAGCTTCCTCTCATTCTAATGAAATATTATCCATGCTTTAAGGTTCAGCTTAATTGCCATTGGGTGGGGGGCAGGTGAGAGGATTCACCAGAGACAGAGTAGGGAGCAAAACAGACAGATCTACTGAAATACACTGCTGAGGGGAGCAGCGGGCAAGACAGGAGAGGTCTGCTGCACCATGTGGGTCACCTCCATTTCTGGGGAACTAACTCGTGCTGCAATGGCTGCAGACAACTTCATAGCACTGAGACTTAACCCCTTGCATCACCAGGGGTTAATTGCCAGTATTCCATAAATATTTCCCTGACTCCTTTGGGAGACAATAGAATTTTCTTTCTTGATGCACTTTGTTTTTATCTCCTTTAGGCACTGGTTATAAACTACCTTCTGTTAAGGATATTTTGCATTTGAAATTTAGTGATAGGTAAGCGTGGATCTTGCCCACATGTACTCAGTAGATGTTTGTTGAATAGAGTATGTTAATTAAAGATAGACTTCATGTTGAGTTTTAAACCATGGTAAGTTATATATTTAACATATTAACCAAAAAACAGTGGGTGGCGACCTCACCTGAATGCTTAGGGCAGTGTTTCATTAATGTTTTCCTTTCCCCAACTGAAAGAGTGGCTTAATTGACTAGGGGATGAAATTAATACAAAATTAAAATACCACAATAAATACCATTAAACATGATTTCCAGGTTTAAAAACACAATAGCTAAAGCATTCAATGAACAAATAAGACTTTGTATTTTAGAAATTGTTCTTAGTATGTCTTTAAACTGTAACATGCTATAAGGTGCTCAAAGGAAAGAATGGTATTTTTTGGTTGTGTTCTGCAATAGTGACCATTCTTTTTGGACTCTGCAATCAGTAAGTATTTATAGCTTAAACAAGCGAGGCCCTGAACTATATTATCACAACCAGAGATCCATACTTTTCTATTTCTTCATGTTATGTGTGACCTTGGAAAAATCATCTCACTTTTTTATTTTTTAATTTTAATTTTTTTAAAGATTTATTTATTTATGCATAAGAACTGGGGTACAGGCCAGAGGTATGGGGGGTGAGAGAATTCACCAGAGACAGAGTGGGGAATAGAACAGGCAGACTGACTTAAATACACTGCTGAGGGGAGCAGGGGGCGGCAGGAGAGGTCTGCTGCGCCATGTGGGTAGCTCTCTGGCTGCGGATAGCTTCACAGTGCTGTGCTTAACCCCTTGTGCCACCAGGGAGGCCCATCTCACTTCTTTAGAAGAGAGTTATCATTAGTAACATGCAGCTACTAATTCCTGCCTGAAGGCAGGCAGGCAGTTTGCTTAGATGACAGGAGATACTTTCCACATCTATTTTCACCTTCTCTGATCCTCACATTTAGTCACGAGTACCCTAATCTCTCTTAATGAACCCTTCCAACATTGACAAAACATCGTGATCACAAATGCTTCCATGTGGGTTGATGGTGCTCAATATTGCAAGTGACGTAGGTCTCCATATGAATCAAGGAGCAGCACTCTCTAGCTAACCATTCTCTAACTAACCAACCTCCCAAAAAGTAAAATTTCACCTTGCATAAATAAACCTCTGTTTCCAGTACAGGAAGTCAGATTGTGAAATAATAATGTGGTAACCTGTATTTCAGTAGTCAGGATGTAACCACGCTGGAGTTACTCAAATGACTGTTTCTTTAATCCCCTCACCAATTTCTTAAACTAGTTAAACTCCTTTCTGCAACTCCAGTACATACATACTCCTATAAAATGTTCAAAACCTCCTTATTGGGATGGAGGATTTGAACTTATGCTTCCATCATCTATGGTGGCTCCATTTTCTGATTAACAAAGCATTTCCCTACAAGCACTTAGTGTTCAGCATTTGCTCTAACTGGGTATCACACACTAAAACCAACTGGGTGGTAACACGAAGAGCATGGTGGTAGAGGTTATTCTTTGTCTAACAGAATCACTCTTTAGATAAGATAAAGAAACCAGAGGACTCTGTAGGGGAGTTTGCAGACAAGGTAGAGATATGAATGACCTTGCTATGACTAGGGATGCTAAAATCACAAAGATTAGTCTCTAGGACAAAGGAATTCACTTTTATGAACAACCCCCAAGGATGGACTCGGATCAGGCTGGCATCTGCCACCAACATGCACATCTAGGCAAGTTGCTTCAGGTCAGTAGTCAGAAAGTACTTCTTCTGCTAGAATGAAGCTCATGTGGAACTGTTCTCTGAAATGAGTTTAAAGACATATCGAGTGTCATTTTGCAAGTGACAAAAACTGTATTTGTTCATTAGCAAGGTTAACGGGCACCTTTCACAGATTTGATTTCAAATTGAGTTTTCTTAGGCATGGACGAAGGGACTTTGCGAAATTTAATCAGGCCCCAAAATATTATACTCACTGTTCCTATGATAACTGTGTTGATCTGATAGAAATGTTATAAGCAAACTGTTTTAGTGGCTTCCACATCTTTTCATAGATATCTAAAGGAAACTACAAGTAAATGTTAGCAATCAAATTGACATCATGGGTGGCCTCCCTTGCTAACCCACAAACAATTCTTGGGCGGCCACATATTTTCATTCATTTCCTCTCAGCTGATAAATTATCTCAAGACAATGCAACATACTTTCTTCCAGTGGGACTGAATGCCACTGTCTACTGTTTGCAATTTATTAAACTTTAACTCTCTCAAGAGGAATTATTTATTAAGTGGTAACATATATGATTCTTTTTTACCCTATAATCTTTTTGAAACAGATATTCAATTCACTTTCCAGATATGCAAATTCATAGTAGAGGGGTCAAGGAACTTGCATCAATTTACATCATTAGAAAGTGGTATGGCAGAGTTAAACACAAATCTGGTTGGTTTCAAAGACCAAACTCTTCCTACAAATGTACACTGTTTTAAAACTAAAGCACAAACTTTGCTGAATTAACTCTAGTATGTTTCACACCAGAGGTGGCTTCTAATATATGCTAAAATTTATGAGATAAGGTACAGTTGAGATTATTTTTAGTGTTGTTCAAATATAGCAGTAGATTAAGGATTTTCAGGAACAAAGTTCTATGTTCTGACAGTTTTGGAAAACTGCTTAGAAAGTAGGAAATCACTTTCCTTCCTTAGTTTAGAAGGTAACTGGTCAGTCTGTACCAAATGAATTTTTTGTTTCTTTTCTATGGGTTCCTTTTTCTTTAAATTTTCATGTTAGACAAGACCTTGGGGATTAAAAGGTCCTTTGCTCCTTTTTAAGGATAAGCAATATAGGGAAAGTTCTAGAAAGCTAAATAAGTAGGTTAAGATCACATGTTACTTAGTGGCAGAGCTAGGAACAATATTTAAGTTTCTCAAAAGAAACCCAATGCTTTCTTTTTAGTGAAATTGCTACTTTCTGAACCTGGGCTCACATACAAGTGTCAGTTTAAAATCTTTGAGATAACGACTTCTGTGAATTGAGTACTTTCTGCACAACTACCAGTTACCTTGTTTTTCTCACATGTATAGTAAATATGCCTTTACCTTATATTCTAGTAAAAATTCCATTATGAATGGTATATGTGGGCCATCTAAATACATATTGCCTCTCTGAATATTTATCTGGATCTATTACACTAGAAACTAAATTTTTTGAGAAATTGCTTCTCTGTTATATTGTAAACATTCAAACAGTTCATAAGATTTATGAATGTTCATAAGATTTATGAATGTTCATAAATGCTGTTTGTCATTTACTAGGGATAATGAACCTCATAAGAAATCTTTTTAAAAAGTAAACCATTATTGGGCCTCTGTGGTGGTGCAAGGGGTTAAGTGTCAGCACTATGAAGCTATCCACATCCACAGCAGCACAGGTTCGATCCCTGGCCAGGGAGGTAACCCATATATGGTGCTGCAGACCTCTCCTGTCTCGCCCACTGCTCCCTTCAGCAGTGTATTTCAGTCAATCTGCCTATTCTGCTGCTCCCCACTCTGTCTCTGGTGAATCCTCTCACCACCCCACACCTCTGGCCTATACCCCAGCTCTTGTATGCATAAATAAATCTTTAAAAAAGAGTAAACCATTATTAGAGCAATGTGTCCATTACACATGACCTTACTGATACTCTTGAGATATAGGAAAATATATAGAGGCACTGTTTGGTACATTTATTAAGATCTTGCCATTGTCTTTGCTAACAGAGCAAGATTTTTCTATTAAAGGCAAAAAACAAACAAACAAGCAAACACAAAAACCTTATAATTCCAGACTGTTGATTAACCAAATGCAATAAAGTTTTGCTGAGGATAGAAAAGAACACAAAATGGCAGCCAGAGTGATAAGTATACTAAGTTTTGGAGTAATGCCATGAAGTATGGCCTTTGATTCAAACTTCTGTGAATCAGTTAAGAAAGGAAATATAGATGTAGGATTTGAGAAGACATGAGCAACCTTGGACTGTTAAGATGCTTTGAAAGATGATCTCAGCACAGGTGAGTTTGGAGTGAAAGCAAGTTGATTCACATCAAAATAAACTACTTGGGGCCATTTCTGAAGACCACAGGACACTGTATGTTATGTATTTTCAAGTTTATATATAATTTTGTGGGACCAGAACACTTTAATTCAGTGTAACATTTTTCTTGCTATACCAAAGGAGTTCAAAATAAGAGTCATTTGCTGAGAACTGACTGATGGTTTCCCTAGGTTGCAATGTTTTAATTAGTGAGATAAAAAGAAAAGGCCTCATTCTACTGTGCAATGAAGGGAGTTCTTCCTAAAATCCTTATAAAAGTATGAGAAAGAATTTTATTTGATAATGAGAAACAATATGTGCAAAAAAGTAATTGGAGAAAAGACTAAGTAATAGAGTGATGATACTAGATGCTTATTTTATTTTTGTAAGTAACTTTACAGGAAATTAGCAGATTTTGAAACTAGATTTACTTATTCTATATGCGAAAGCATAAAAATCTTTTGGAAATGGCTACATTGTTAAATAGAGTACAAAAACTGGTATTCTCTACAGGCTAAAACTTTTGCTTTTATTGCTTTTTTTTTTGGCTTTACCAATATTTCGTCACTGTACCCTACTGAAACAAACTCCATGAAAATATTTAAAGCAATGAGTTTATAAGTATGAAGGCATTATTTTAATACATGGATAGTTCAGACATTAACTTACTATATTTTAGCTGTATTATTTTAACTATAGCAATAAAAGTGATTGGAAGAGCCATTTTCCTCAGCCAAATTTATGCAAAATAGTTTTGTAAATAAAATCTATAGAAATTTTACAAAAATAAGAAATTTATATTCATGTTAAATTCCCATCTCAGTTTTAATAATGCATTTGTTAATTTTTTTAAAACAGATATATAATTACTTAAAAAGGCAGTAATTATATCATGACATCCATGAAGAAAGATCAGAACTTTTTTACATTTTCTTAGATACCCATTGAAATGAAAGCAAATTAAAAACAAAAACAGTTGATTTTAAATTTTTCTATCCTTTCTGGCAAATCTAGAACAGCAAGTAAATCTTATTTCAATAAATAGCATAAAAGCAAAGCAAATAAATATAAAAATGGATTTTACTGATTCAGTTGGTTTCTACACCCTGGCTTAAGATACGAGTATTCTGGAACAAGTAGCAGACCTGTCTTGCTTTTGTATCTAATTTTACAGTGAACCAGGACAATGGTAACATGTCATCACTAAGGGCATACTGCGTAAGATTTATTTTCCTGTGTTCAAACAAATCATTAGATTTATCTTTTTTGGTATCATAGGTCTTCATTGAGTCAAATAAACTATATTTTGTTTACTATATTGGAAAGATATAAATGCTAAATACTGTTTAACTTTATTTTATGAGAACAAATATTATATTCTTCTTTTCCAGTGACCTTTTATTGCCTTGTGAATAAAGAAATAATTTGCTACACAGAAATAGCAGCAAGAGAGTGATGGAATTTATGTGCAGACCAATGCTCTTACAGCTGAGAGGAAAACAACAGTTTCAGAATAAAAATAGAGAGTTTTTCTGCACCCTATTCTCAAAACTTTTACAACTTTATATCCTACAGTAGGGAATAAAGAAAATTTCAAAGTTAGACAAGTCATCAATGTTTTGTAACAGGAAAACAGGTCAAAACTAGCAATAGATACTATACTTTGATAAATTCTAAAGCTTTTTCTCTTTAAAAATGTTTTAAAAGGAATATAGAAAAATTGGTAAGGCATATATCTTTTATAAGAGAAAAAAATAACCTGATAACGCAAAAAAGAAACTTAGTTCTCTGGCTATATTTTATAGCCAGAGAAATGGGTTAACTCAAGGTCTAAGAATAGAGAGAGAAATTTTAAAAAAGAAAATACAACTGGAAGATGTATATTATTAGATTTCTTGACCTACTATACCCATTCACATGTCAAGTGACAAAGTTGGTATACAAAGTAGCATTGAAAAATAGTAAAAGATAAATTGTTCAAATTAGAGGAAGATATGCTTACAGAAATATTTCGTGTGTGTGTGTGTGTGTGTGTGTGTGTGTGTGTGTAGAACTGGGGTGTAGGCCAGTGGTACAGGGGGTGAGAGGATTCACCAGAGACAAGTTGGGGAGTAGACCAGGTGGATTTACTGAAATACACTGCTGAGGGGAGCAGCAGGCGAGACAGGAAAGGTCTGCTGAGCCAAGTAGGTTAGCTCTCTGGCCAGGGACTGAACGCAGGCCTTGGTGGTGATAGTGTTGAAACTTAACCCCTAGGCCACCAGGGAGGTCCAAGAAATATTTCTTACACTAGGCTCAAAAGCTCTATAAGAAATATTTGAAAATTTGGCCTCACTAAAATGAACCTTTTCTATGCAACTATGGATATCCTATGCCATCTTAAAGATGAGACAAACTCTAGGCATATATTTGCATATAGACAAAAGAAGATTTATACACAGAATGTTTAAATCCTATAAATAAGAATAGCAAACTATCAATAAAAATAAGTAATAAGCATGGGCAATATATAGAAAAGAAAACCTAGGTAGCCAATTGTTGGGAGAGACCCCGCACAGTGAGCAGAAGGGCCTTGACCTGAGTACCTAGGGCATGTGAAAACACATGCGTCTCAGAAGAAAACCTCTGAGTGACAGGACTTGGTGTTGAGTGCCCGGAAAGTGACCTGCATGGAGTCAGGTCTCTACATTTCCACAGTCTTAGAATAACAAAAATAATGAGCGGAATTCCCAAGCTCTAGCTAGGGGGCGATAAGATTATGTGTGTGAGAACTAACCACCTGGTACCCTATTGTCTGAAGTAAATAGATAATAGAAAGTAGACTAATCATTCATATGTGTTATTATTATATGGTATGCTTTGATGTTACACCTGCTGCAATTAAAATAGTATATAATGAGCACTAAGACAATAAAGATTTACTGCATGCTGGACATGACAGTCCCCCATGTCTGATTTCCCTCACCGTCACGTCCCAGGTCCAGGACTCTCTAGAAGTCCACAGCCAATAAATACATAAAAAATATTTAATCACACTGAAATCCTTGCAAATGTAATATGAAACAACAAGCAAACATAATTTTGCATTCTTCAAATTTTCAAAAACAAAAAAATCCTCTTAACAGCCAATACTGACAAGAGTATGTGGGAGTAGGATCTCTTATATGTTGGTGATGGCAGTATATTTTGATGCACTGTTTTCAAGAGAAGTTTAGCAATAATTTCCAGTAAAGTGGAGGATGCTTAAATTCAGTAATTCTGTTTCTGTATATATAACCTGGAGACATTTTAATCGGTGTACAAAGAGTTGTGGTGTTTAATACACATTAATGAAAAACTAGAAAAAATATGTTACTAGAGGAGTAATGTGTAGCTAGAATTAATCAATGAGATTGATACATTAATTAAAGTGAATGAATCATCATGGACTAGTCTCGAGCATACTGTTAAGTGATAAAGTGATCTTTCAAAGTTGCAAAAGGATATATTCCATTTATGATTATGCCATTCATGAAATTAAAAAATCCACATTCCATACTATATATTATTAACATACTCATGTTTACTAATAATAGAAAAATGGCTGGGAAGGGTATTTTGCAATTTCAGAATAGTTGTAACTTCAGAGACGGGATTGGGGGAATGTTTAGTAGTGATGATAATGGAGATGAGGGATAACTGCAAATATTTTATCTTTTAATATGAGAAACATTAGTATTTGCAATACCTAGGTGCTTTTCACAGATATTTCTTACTTTTATCTCTATATTTTTGATAAGCTTGAGATATTTTATCCTTAAAAAAAAATTAAGGAGTTAGTGGTGGACCTGATCCAGGATAATAGCAGTTCAAGTAGAGAAATGAAAAACAGTTAAAGAAACTGAAAAAAAAAAAAAAAAGAAACTGAGCTGATAAAATTGACAAGTGTTGGCACCTGATTAAAATGGAGGGAAGATGGAGATCAAAAAAGAAACTAAAGGGCAAATGTTAGGTGAGGGGGGGATATGGGTGTGCATGAATGGGTGGGGTGGGCAGTTGCACTGGGGATAATGGAGATATTAACAGAGAATATGGGGTGTAGGCTCAGGCAGGAGAGGACAGATTAAGATAATGATAATACACCCAATTATACATTAGTAGGTAGTTTATACTGATGAAAATAGGAGAGAAATTAGGGATGAAGTTATATAATTGAGAGAAATAAAATTAATATCTGAAGCCACAAGTTAGCTAAGTTTTCAAGAAGGTGAGGTAAGAGGAAGAAAAAGAGCCACAGTAAAATCCACTGCACAAACTCTACATTGTAGAATGGATTTGGAAAGAGGAACCAGGGCAGAGGGGGGTAAGAGGCATAGAAGGAGTTTCAGGAGAGGCCCTGGCCTAAAAATCAGTAGAAAAGAGAATGTCATGAAGAAGAGATAGATGGTCCTTGGTGTTAAATGTTATGGGGAAATGAAAGAGGGTGAGAAACGAGGTAAAACTGGAATGTTTAGCAAGCAGAGAAGAAAAGAAGAGATGGTGGCTACCAGGGTGATGGCTACAAAATGGATGCAGAAAGGATCAGAGGCCATCAATGAGTCACTGCCTCCTGGATACTTGGTGTCAGCTGCCACCGCCCTTTCTGCCTAGTCTGGCTGCTGCTTATGAGGCTGGCATTCATCCAGACTCAGGGAGTGCTCATCCAGCTGCTGACACCTCTCACCTTCCTCCTGTGGGTCTTAGCTGGAGAGAGATGGAAAACTGACTCCAAAATAAAACTGTTTATCCCAGCCTGCATAAATAAATGTCACTTCACTATTCCCTGCAACTGAATCACTGATATGGTCTATTTCGCTGATCTTGTTTATCCTTGAAGCTGTCCTCGAACAGTCTCCTGAATTGCATACAAATGGATGAATATTTGAAAAAGTGTAATTGCTGTTGTTTGTTATTTTGTCCTGCCACTGTGCTTCCTTTTACCATCTGGACTGGAGGTGGACTTGTTAAAAAAACACCCAGAAAGGACAGTCTCACTAATTTGAGTCTTAGAGGGAGAAGGAAGTCCTTTGTCTCTCCCCAGAAAACAGATCTTTAGAGTTTCCTGGATGAACATGCAGCCAAGATGTTGCTAAATCTGAGACGCTTATCAAGTGCAAACTGTGAGTCGTCTCTTCACAACAGCGTTCAGCTACACTTGGTCTGTTTGTTGCTTTAAATCAACATCATAGGAACAATCATCACCAACAAACACCTGCGTGGTACTCTCTGCTTTTCAAATTATTTCCATGTATAGGAAATAATTTCTCCTCCCAACAACTCTGATCAGCTACGTGATCCAGGTGGAAAGGAAGCGTGTCTGTGGGTGGGCTGTGTCTTTGACTCCTCGTCACCGAGGCTCATCTCCAACAGACCCACAGCAGAAATCTGAGAATCTTTCTTTGCCTACAACAGCCACAGGGCAGGATTAAACACCCCCATGAACACCTCACGCTGTCCATCCTACATTAACGGGCAGAGGACTGATTCACTATTTCTTTATGCAAAAGATAGAATCAAATGCGTCCACCAGAGGTCCTTTCAAGGAAAGCATTGTGCTTCTTTGACGAAATTACTCAGTAAGTCAATCCTGGTAGAAGCCTGGATCACAAATGAACTTGATCTTGCTCTGCAAGAGGCCAGGAGAGGAACCTATGAGTCAATCAGTAGAAATTGGGTTTGAGGGGCTTGCTTATTAGAGGGCAGAACCAGGAAAGACAAAAGGTTTTATGCTCTGTAATATGGTCTTTCGCAGATACCCCAAATCTGCTGTCAAATTATGAAGTACATGGAAAGGTGTATACCTTCTCCCCAGAGTTAGAGGAATGGAAACACCTGGCAGTAGAGAGAAGAATTAAATAAGGATACCAGAAAGTTTGTGAGGAGGGCTTTGAACAGTCACAGTCTATGGATTTGGAATTCAGGTCAAGTTCATCTACATTTCTAGAAGGCAGGAGATCTCATGAGGTATATAGGATACTTTAGAAATCAGAGAGCATTTTCAAAGTATTTATTTGAATATCTTTGATCCTGTATCTAATTCAATACACAGAAGTTACATATGTTATATATAACAGAACTATATTTATAAATTATATATCCTTAAAAATTGAGAAAAATATACAAAGTGTGATACAAAATTTCAGTTTAAGTGAGGAAGAACATTATACTTTGTACTTGCTCATAAAAGCAACTTTGGCTAACAGTCAGTGGATGTTTATTGGAGATATTTAAGAGGTTGATAATATCTAGGGAGAACATCATACAGAGAATATTTTTACTGCCAGAACATTATTCACATCAACTCTAAATTTTTTCCTTAGCAATTTTTTTTTTTTTTTTTTGCATAGAAGAACAAGGGTATAGGCCAGAGGTGTGTATGGGGTGGGTGGGGTGTGTGTGAAATAGGATTCACCAGAGAAAGAGTGGGGAGCAGAACAGTTGGATCTAATTAAATACTCACTGCTGAGGGGAGCAGTGAGTGATCCAGGAGAGGTCTGCTGGCCATGAGGGTTAGCTCCCTGGCTGGGGATCAAACTCAGTCCTTAGTGGTGACAGTGCTGAGACTTAACCCCTGGGCCAACAGGGAGGCCCTAACATTTGATCTTCATGACCTTTTTAAAATTGGATGAAAAAGCAAGGAGTAAGAAACCATCAGCAATACTACCTAGTTTCCAAACCTTAGAAACAACTCCGACAAGAATAACAATTAAAGCATAATTTTACCATAAGCTTCAATTTCTGACGAAGTTAGTTGGTTTTTATTTTCTGTTTAGTTGTCTAAGATCAGCTGGATACTAAATCTATTCTTTGGATTGGGCCATTTGGGTCTGAAGCACAAGCTGGAGATGGTACCATACACTTATGGGATCCACTTCTGATCTTTTATTTCATATTAAAGATAGGCCTTTCCTCTTTCTCACTGTCGCTTCCTCATTGAGTGATGAGAAGTGTGTTTAGTTCCTAGGAAGTGTATTTCAATGACTAGAAAACTCTAGGATAAAAACAAAACAAACAAAAAGCCCCAAACAACAACAAAAACAACAAAAATCCTCCTCTTTCAGTTTGTCTGCTAAGACTGAACTATGAAACTGAGGCCAGCTGAAAGGCAGTTTCAGGTGAAGGAGGCAGGGAGATCTGGCACCACGCAGCCTGTGAAAACTGTGGGGTGTGGGGAGAGCTGTAGAATTTAAATGTCACACTGATAAGATCATCAGTTTAAGCAACTTAAGAGGGAGGAAGAAATCTGTGGGTAGAATTGACACCTGCAATGAAGGAAATGAGAGAGGAAGAGAAGAGGATTTATCAACAATGTGCAAGCCACACAGAGAACATCTACCAGTCAATCTCAGAGGGAGGAGCAGCAACAATAAGCTCAGTTAAATAAAGTCTTATTTGCCCTTTTCTATTTCCTCCTTCTCACCCACTCCAACAGAGAGGGAACAAGTTCCTAGAGAGGAAGGGAGATTTTTGAAAGCCAGATAACCCCAATTCTCTGTTTTCTTAGAAGAAAGAAGAACTTTGACTTGGGTATCAAACTAGGCATTTTATAATATATATGACTGAATCCTAAATACAGTGATGAGAAAATCAAATAACTGCACGTATCTGAAGAAGTACATGGTCAACATATATTAGAAAGACTGTCATTGTGATCAACCACTTCATTTTTATAGCTCAGGATGCTGGATCAATTCATAAACATTTGGGCTACAAGATTATAATTTATTCCTTACTTTTACTCTAAGCGCCTCGAAGGCAGAGACTAGGATACTATAAGGAATATTTAATTTAAAGGACTTAAATGTGCCCAAGTTACGTACAAAGAATGTGTTTATTCTAAGCATGTAAGTTTAAAGAAAGCAAGCCAGCAACTAGAAAATTCTTTGAGTATATATCAAAGAGCATTAAACATGCCAGAACTCAAGGAATATTCTATCCCCAAATGGTTTTTCAATAAAATATTAGCAGGGGACTAAAAGTAAGTAAGGGAGGGTTTGGGAATTTATGATGAAGGTACTATTGGCTAGCACTGATGACATTTAACAGAATTAGATTTAAACAAATGCAGGGATTGGAGTAAAAAGAAAAGTAAGTAAATATTGCATACTCTGATAAAGCAAAACTACCACAAATGTCAAAAATTGAAAAGGGAAGTGAAAAAAGTAGGAGGTATGTTTATTGGTTCCATCCTATATCATAGCTGGGGGTAACAGATGTCATTTAAAGAGAAAATATCAAAGATTCAATTTATTTTAAATAAAAATATTTAAGGCCACAAACCTAAACACCAATGGATATGACTGACTGAAACTGAATGGTGAGAGACAGAGAAATATACTGATCTGATCAATGTTTATGGCAGAAGACTAAAGATATTATATATAAGCACAGTTAAATAAGAACATTTAGAACAAAGTAAATGTCTTTTATATAAGAATAATTAATCTTTAATAAATCAAAGGGAAAACACAATGAAACTTGTTTTAAAATTATTAAAAACTCTTCAAAATGGATAAGAAAAAACAACCCCATAGAAAACTGAATAAAAGACATGAACTTCCCAGGGGAAAAAAATTCATTCATAATAAAATAAATGAAAATTCCAACTACCTTGAGATACCATTTTTACATATTTATGGACAAAAATCTTAAGAATTTCATCATTTATTGAATGGTGAGACTTTGGGGAGGCACCTTAAAATAGATGCTATTTTTTTTAGAGAAGTTTTAGATTCACAGCAAAACTGAACAGAAAATAGATTTTCCACATACCATTTGGCCCCAAACACCCATAGCCTCCCAACTCTCAACCTCCCATACTAAAGTAGTACCTTTGTGATAACAGATAAATTTACATCGATATATTATTATAAAAGTCTATAGTTTATATTCTATGGGTTGCAGACTTTATGCATTTTGACATATAAATGTCATATGCATCCATCATTATCAGACAGGATAGTTTCATTGCCCTAGAAATCCCCTACGTTCTGCCTATTCATGGTGCCCTTCCTCCCAAATCCTGGCAATCACTGATTCCCTCCCTCCCCCACCACCAAGAGTTGCCATAGTTTTACCTTTTCCAGAATGACATGGAATCATATTGTAAACAGCCTTTTCAGACTGGTTTCCTCCATATCTTTTTCATGAATTGATACTTCACTTCTTTTGAGGAGATATTATTTATGGGAGAGTGTTACAATATTTATAGAAGGTGATTCAGCACACCTATTACAAATTTATAAATGCATAAAGCATTTGATCTAGCTTTAATGGCGAGTTAATTCTGGGGAGGGTCATGTATGCCAGGTTAAGTTCTCTAAGTAATGGGAGACATGGAGATTTACCAGCATAGAAGCTATATAATCAAATTTGCATTGTGGAAAAGGCAGTGGTAATAATAGGCAGTTTTGGAGCAAAGAAAATTAAAGTCAGAGTAACTTTATATAAGATTATCTTAGTTAGGTAAAGGATAATGAAGGAGTCAACTAAAGGGTAAGAATGGGAATTGAAAAAAAAGTGATTAATAAAAAATGCAAAGGAATAAACAATGGAATATGGAAACATTTGGGCTTTTCATAAGGATTTATTTATTCATTCACTCATTTAACACAAATTTATTAAGTATCTATCATGTGCCAGTCTATTAAAAGAACACTTGCATGTTGGGCTTTGCATTAAGCAAAAATAAAGTATAAATATGTTACGACATAGAAAATAAAGATCTAAAGCTCAGATGAGGAGTTATTCTTAAGATAAACTTGTTTTTTGAGATTCATTCTCAAGGAGATAAAAGTGGAAGTAGTGAGCCTGGAGTAGTTGATGTTTTTATATATCTAGAGAGAGGATCAGAGAGAGAGGATATTTGAAAACTGAACTGTGGGAATTTTGTATAATTATGGAATAGGAAAAGAAATCAAATTCAGCAGAATAGATAACAATAGGAAGAGAAACAGTAATGTACATAGCTATGGAAATAAAAAATGGAGAATATTCAAGAATGGGAAGTTGATCAACAATATTAAAATCCTTAGAGAACTCATTAAGATAAACTCACTTCATTTGACATAAAATTATGGTGGTGATTTCATTAAATACAGAAGGAGAATTCTAAAAATCTGCTAAGAAGTAGATACTGAGAAAATATGTGTAGTGGATAGAAATTATGAATTTGAGAACTAAATGTTAGAATCATAAGAAGATTAACCAAAGAGGAAGAAAAATCAAACATGTTTATGTTAAGTGTATTTTGTACTCATGAAGGCACTGTGGCAGGTTTCAGTGAAGAGAAAGAGAGAAAGTTTAAGAGTGGGCAGGGTATAATGATAGAGCTAATATCCATGGGAAATCAAAAGCATTTGGATCTAAAAATATGTCAGAAATCAAATACCATGCTCCTTTGAGATGGAATTGGTCTTGGAAGTAACAGAAAAAAAATTTTAAATATAAATCCACAGTGGTTCAGACCTTAGTTATTAAAGAGATGCACATGAAATGAGAAACAAAAACTATAAAACAGAAAGCTGCTACTATATGTTCTGTTGTCTTGTATCCCAACGGCTTTGGAATATCAATATGAACTAAAAGTGAATACAGTTATATAGCTCTACTTGAAAATCATCTGTAAGCTTCCCATCAAACCAGTTACTCCTCCAGTGTAGACATAATTGAATCAAGTAATGCTGTGTACTTCAGTGGTGAGAATGTGAGAAATACAGCTAACACACACTACTCAGATAAAATATGTTGAGCTATTCCTACATAGGATGACAGACCAATATCATCATTCACTGAAGCATAAACACTGTTCTATCTAATCCCTTTGGTTGAAAAATACAATAGCATTTTCCATTTATTTCTCTGTGTCAATACTGTGGGTAAAGTATGCAAGGATAGAAAGAAGTAGACATATCTGAAGTAGACAGATTATGTATTTGCTGACTAGATGTACCACAAATTTCCCAGTCTGATCATGATTCTGAAGACTAATAATTAATAAATGCAATCACTTTATTAGTGACAAGAACAATGGCAATTAGATAGCTTGGGAGTATGATTGTTATTTTTTACATTTTAAAATTAACAAAGATAAGTAACTGAAAGCTTGATCTCTAATGTCTTCCTTTCTTGTAATGGGAAAAATGAGTCAAACTTTAAATGATTATCGTAATGAAGGAGTTTGCTGAACCCATCAAGAATTCATGTGAACAGAAGGCTTTTCTGGCATGGTGATAGTGGATGGCCACATACAAAAATTCACCACATTTGTCTAATAACCTACATAATGTCAAATTCCATTATTTTCTTTTTCAGGAGTCACAAATGTGAATTTTCTCAAGTTCATTCAGCTAGTAAGTATCTAAGCCAAAATTCAAACCTAGATCTCTTTGATATCAAATCCAATATTTCTTCCAATATTTGTCTCTTAAACAATGAATCATGTACGTTCTCTTACTATCAAAGATCACTATCAAAGATCACAAAATGATCTAGGTCACCATTTTCAACAGCAGCATGAGTTCTGGGACATGCTATAACTGTCCCTGGAGCTTCTGCCTCTCTCCCCTCCAATTAGCCCACAATTTCATAGCTATAATAAATCAATGACTCCACGGGGGTAAGCTTCAACTACCCCCTAGACCAACCAGATTTATCTCTGGAACATCTAGATCTCTGAAACACTGCTATGGTTCTACATCAGTATTCATCATAGCAATGATTGCAAAGTTTTTGGTTGTGAGGATTTGATGAATGTCTCTCCATAAACACCAATAGGGTAGAGATTATATTGTTGTTTAAAACATCCTCAAATCCTAATACATCAACCCTGGAAAAAGAGTTTAAAAATATGTTTTGGATAACGAGTCTTGTACCTAGGAAAGTGAATTAGTAAATGATATTATTAGTGACATTTTCTGCAGACTGGAGACTTTTTATTTTCCAGAAGATAATACTCAAGTAAACACACATCCTGGCTAGCATTTCAAAGAGCCATTTGTGAGAACTCAATTTACACAGATTATGAAGAAGTCAACAATCTTTGAGTGTATAAGAGTGTCAACATTCCTTAGATCTGTGGGTTTAAACTATTATATATTACTTACATATAGAGATAGAGTTACAGGAAAAGTTAAATTCAACTCTACATATTGATGCACAGTAGAAATTGTGTTGTGCACAAGTATAGTACACTTATGAAGATCTTAATGGCCAGGACCACTCAATAGATATTAAGGAGTGGACGAATAATACCATTTACTATGTGCAATAAATGAAGGAGCCAGGCAAACTCAAACTTACTGGAATTATTTTAGAAGACACAGCAAATCACAGCACAATTGTTTTTGGCTTTGACAGAACAACCGTTGCTTGAGTTTGTGAATAGGGAGTAGAGTTTCACACCTTAGTTTTTTATTTAGTTTTGGGGAGTTGGAGAACTAACATTTTTTATTTGAACTGAGAGACATATTGTAAATGATGACTTTAAGAAACCATTTCTTGTAAACTGTTGATAGGAATATAGACTGGTCCAACCTCTACAGAAAACTATATGGAATTTTCTCAAAATATTAAAAATAGATCCATTCTGTGATTAAGCAATTTTACTCCTAGGTATCTACCCAAAGAATCCCAAAACACTAATTAGAAGAAATATATGCATTCCTATGTTTACTGCAGCACTGTTTATGATAGCCAAGTTATGGCAACAACCTAAGCACCAAAGGGCAGCTGAGTAAATGAAGACTATGTGGCATATACACAGTGGAATACTATGCACTGATCAAATCTACAAGCTCTTGCCATTTGTGACAACATGGATGGAGCTGTAGGGGTAATGCTGAAAGAAATAAGTCAGAAAAAGAAAGACTAGTGTCAAATGGTTTCACTTCTATATGGAATACAGAGAAAGAAAATAAAGATTCAGTCAAAACCAAACTGATAATAAACCCTAAAAATCTAAGTGCAAAGTGTGGAGGAAACTCACTGGACTATGAGTGCACTGGTGGTGGGCTGGATGTGATGACATACATCTGAAGAGGTGTGATCCCATACTTCTGAATCACAGTGTATTGTAAACCAGTATTACCTCAATAAAAATTTAAAAATTATACAAAAAAAAAGAAGCCATTGTAATATCTTCTTCAGGTTCTATCAAACTCAGGTAAATAACTATGGAGCAATCTCATGAGAATTTTAGGATACAGAATTTATTTGGTTTATAGTTAGGGTTTAAAAGACATTGTGGTTAAGTGAAGGAATGTAAAAAAGAAAGTTAAGGAAATAGTTATATTCCTCATTTGATAGAGCTAATATATATAAAACACTTTATAGATATTCCATTAAGGGACTTAACAAACAGGATATAAGACTCCTATCCTGCTTAGAAAAATCTTATCAGTTAGTTTTAATTAGCATATATTAGCATCACAGAGAAAACTTGAGTCTTTATTTAAAATGCTACTGAGCACCTATCAAGATCATATGTTGTGGGTACAAAGATAAGTATAACATATAGATTCACTTATTGAGTTTTTTTATACATATAGGAAGCATAATGCAATCTTAACTTGGAAACATGAATGTGCTGCTAAGACCTTACATATAATGTCCTATTTGCACAGCACTATGTGATACTATCCCTGTCCTCATTTGAGACACCGGGCTCCAAAGGATCAAGTAACTTGCACTAGTAGCCCAGTCACTGAATTATGAGACTGTGATATGAACTAACTCCAAGGTTATCTAACTCCAAAGCTTATTGCTTTACCTAAAATCTTACTATTTCCCAATATATGCTATAAGGGTGCAAGAGCTATAAGGGTGCAAGAGGTAGCTAGAGAGAGGTGAGTTTCATCTTTTCTAGGGATGTAGTGAAGAAGAATTCTCTGAAAGATGAATAGATTCTCAGCAGAACAGAAATGAAAATATAAAAGTGCACATGTGATGAAGGGAGTATCTGGAAATGAGGAAGATCAGTGGTTCTAGATTGTGAATGTTCTTAACTGAAGTGCTAAAGAGATTAAATTTCCATATAACCAATAGGATCACATAGGAAGTTTTTATAGAGAGGAGTGACAAGCAGAATTCTGTTAATATTTGTGTTTGTATGAAGGAATAAAGGGATGAAATGTAGCTAATGAGAGATGAGAGACAAGGAAACAAATAATATCTCCAAATAACCTAAATGAGATGCAGCAAAAACTTTCAGTGTTAAGGACAGTGAAGAAAATGTGGCTAATTCTGGAGCCATTTTAGAGCTGTTATCTATAGGATGGGAGATGACTTACATAGGAGGAATAAAGAATGAGAAAGAATTTCAAGTTTTCTACCTGTATTACTTAGATGGGTTGTGGTATTGTTAAAATAAGAGATCTTTGGAGGAGAAGGATTATCTTGATAAGATAATGAGTTTAGTTTGGAAAATGTTCAATTTGTGGCATCTGCAAGGAATCCAGGAGGAGAAAAATAGTTCAGAGTGGAAATTTAAGTATGAAATTTAATAAAAAAAGACCATGCAAGCAATATGAATAAGGAAACATTAAAGTTATGGAAGCGTATGGCATTATGGGTAATAGGATGGAATTAGACAAAAATAGAACCAAAGCTTGAACAATGGGGTATATTATACTTAACTCAAGCAGTCAGGAACCACCATTACTGTGTTCACTAATCCCAAATCTGGTATAGTGTTTGGATCACAGAAAACAATACCAGCCTTAAATGAATAGATGATAAAGAATGAATAAATGAATGAATGAAGGAGAGGAGAAATGAATGTGGAAAAAAGGACAAAGAATAGTTGGAGGTGAAGATGGAGAGTAGAGTGTAGTTGGGTGAAGGGAATAGAAAATGTTAGTTTGGAGGTGTGAGCAATATACTAAAAGTTCATACAATATCACTTTTACTAAATTAGCCATTCTATGCACACATGTCAGATTAACCTTCCCTAAGTTTTATATATATACTTTTTTAAAGATTTATTTATTTATTTATACAAGCACTGGGTACAGTCAGAAGCGCGGGAGGGTGAGAGAATTCACCAGAGCCAGAGCGGGGAGCAGAGCAGGCAGAAGGACCGAAGTACACTGCTGAGGGGAGCAGCGGGCGGCAGGAGAGGTCTGCGTGCCATGTGGGACCCTCCTCCGGTGGACAGGGAACAGCTGGGGATCGAACTGGTGCCACAGAGGCTGCGGGCAGCTTCACAGCCCAGCGCTCAACCGCTGCGCCACTGGGGAGGCCCCTAAGCTTTATATTTTTTAATGACGTAATTATACTTCACAAAAACCTCAATTTTTTGGGGGGGTATGAAAGCTTCATTATTTGAAACATCCTTGTTTATTGTTTTACAATATTGGATTTCTCTCCTCAGGTGGGGTCACCATATTTTGTCACCATATTTTTTCCCCACCATCAAAGTGCCCACAGTCCTCATCACACTCCACTGCACTCTCCTCCACTGACTTCTCAGGGTAGAGAAAGTTACACTCATTGATGGGAGAACATGGACAAGGTGTTTGTGGGGTGATACTCAAATATGGGATCACTGTGAAGCAGCCCGCAGCCTCTGCAGCATGGGTTTGATCCCAGCCGGCAGGCGAGAATCCCACTTGGCGAAGCAGACCTCTCCTGTCTCGCCCACTGCTCCCCTCAGCAGTGTATTTCATCAGTCTGCCTGTTCTGTTCCCTGCCCTATCTCTGGTGAATCCTCTCACCCTCCCGCGCATCTGGCCTGTACTCAGGTTCTTGTATAAATAAATAAATCTCAAAAAAAAAAAAAAACAACAGGGGAGGGAAGAGTACAAAGAAATATGGTGCATGGGTGAATTGGTGGGAATTTTACGGGGACTACACCTGTCAGGAGAAGGCAAATACTGTACAAAAATGAACAATGATGTAATACATATATATATATATATATACACATAAATAAATTAAAAATTTTTAAAAATTCAGGAAAAACAAAAGAAAATAAACCAACAAAAATCCTAAAAAACATAATTAAAAAAAATTTTCCTATGCCTAGCATGGATCTTGAATATTTAGCACTAAATTAAAAAAAACCAGTAAAGTGAAAGAATATGTTTACTAGATCTTCCATAATTATTTTTTGAAAGATTTATTTTATTTATGCATACAAGAACTGGGGTACAGGCCAGAGGTGTGGGGGAGGAGTTACCAGAGACAGAGTGGGGAACAGAACACGTGGTTCTACTGAAATACACTGCTGAGGGGAGCAGTGGGCCAGACAGGAGGGGTCTGCTGTGCCATGTGAGTAGCTACCTGGCCTGGGATTGAGCTTGTGCTGCAGTGGCTGAGGATAGCTTCACACTGATGTGCTTAACACCTTGTGCTACCAAGGAGGCCCAGATCTTCCATAAAGGTGCCATACTTTGCTTTTATGTCACTGGAGACTTTCTGCTCAGAGGTCTTAGAAGAAGG
The DNA here is from genome assembly GCF_964194135.1 of Talpa europaea. Lineage (NCBI taxonomy): Eukaryota > Metazoa > Chordata > Mammalia > Eulipotyphla > Talpidae > Talpa > Talpa europaea. The sequence continues at coordinate 27,399,697 of NC_140082.1, read as the reverse complement.
CAAAGAATAAAAAAGACAGCAGTAAGGTTCTGATGGTGAAGCTCAACACTAGTGTTTAATTTACTCTAGGATGAGGTATTTACCCAAAGGACACAGAAACATCAATTCCAAAGAGCACCTGCACCCCTATGTTTATAGCAGCACTATTTACAATAGCTAAGCTTTGGAAACAGCCCAAATGCCCAAAAATAGATGACTGGATCAAGAAGACGTGGTACATATACACCATGGAATATTACTCAGCATTCAAAAAAGATAAACACATGCAATTTGCAGCAATATGGATGGCACTGGAAGGGATCATGCTCAGTGAAATAAGCCAGAAAGAAAAAGAAAAATACCGGATGGTCTCACTCATAGCAGGAACCTAGAAAACTTAAATAAGGGACCAGGAAAATGAATAACTATAAGAAAGTGAAAATCAAAATCAGCAAACAACTATGAACCAGAGACACTCTATGGAGGGTAGGGGGTGGGGAGGGGAGGGATTGGGGTCATAATAAGGGGGTTGCAATTGTATGGGGAATATAAAAATAAAATTTATTTAAAAAAATAATTTATGATGGATTTCTGGGTAAGACACTGAGCAGAAAAGAGTGGTTTTCATGGGCATCTCCTAGACTCCCATGGGAATAACTAATTGCATAAAACAAAAGGATAGGTAGAAGGCTAATTTGAAAATCCTTGTTAGGAGAAAAACAAATCTTACCTAGAAGGAAGCATCTTTAGAAGGTGAGTGATAAGATAGTAGCAATCCAACTGACATTATTCAGATGTTACAGGAGAGGAAGGTAAGGGTGGGCACTAGGATTGTTAGGGATTTACAAATTCAACATCATGTCAATTAGCACCTTAAGAAGGTACATACAACTGTGTGTGATACTCAGATTTTCACATGGAAGGACAAATTGAATAAGCTGAATTACACGATCATGGAGAATAGGAACACTGCCTTTGCCTGGCATGACTGTAGCTCACGTGTGGCACTGGACTAACCAACCAGAAATTGGTTATCCCGAGAGCTGGAGCCCAGCATGGCAGTTGCCTAAACACAGAGAATAATGACAGAGATTCAAATCTTTGCGGGGACTGCCTAGGGTTTCAGCTTCTGCTCCACTTCCCTCAGGGTATGGCATTGTGAATTGGTAATGATGATTTACAATAGACTTATATTTCCCTTTCCCTATTGTCTAAATATGAAAGAAATGGGCAGAAAATTCCACATCAGTCATTGACAGACTCCATTTCAATGCTGAATTAAGCCAGAAGCCAGTGGATCTTTGGCTGGAAGTATAAAGAAGCAGAAATGATATACCAGAAAATACTCCAGTTCCAAATAAGAGGGATACTATAAATAATCAGAACAGAAACTCTCTCCTGATATAGACATACTGAAAAAGACAAGGGGGAAATTCCTGATTCATGTCATCTATGTTTGAAGAGAATAAAACATCCAAGTAAAAGGAAAAAAAAAAAAAACTTAGATCAAGAGAAACTGCACAGGGTTAAAAGTGATAGTAAAAATCACACTGGTGGCAGTGTACATAAGCTTGGATGCTGCAGAAATCAAATTGTAAAGCAGCAGACAAAATAAAAAATCTCTCAGAATTCATGGGAAAAGAATAAAGAATAATAGGCCTGGCATGCAGGTCTAGGAGATGTTAGTAGTACGTGAACCCTACTACAAATGCATCCACATGAACACCATCAAACCCCAACTACATACACACACAGTCAACACACACATACATGCATGCACATATGCATAAATGTACAAAAAAAGTACATTTACCTGTAGATTTCTTTGCTATTTTCATCCTGGTAATAACATTTAACTTGAAGTCTATATAGCCTTAGCAGACTTTTTCTAAGTGCAAAATACAGTATTGCCAACTATAGGCACTATGTGGTAGAGCATGGCTCTAGAACTGACTCATTTTGCATAAATGAAACTTGATGCCCCCTCAACATCAATTTTCATGCACAGGATGGCACATTCCATTCTCTCCTTTGTTCTGGGACATGGGTCTTGTCCTTGGCTCACAAGAGCCAGAATTTATTCTCCCTGGATTTCCTATTATTTCACTGACATATTCTGTTCCAACTCATTGGGATATCTTTCAGTTCCAACAGTAACATGACAACTAGCTCTGTAAAAGCAGCAACTGTACTTACCACACATTGCTGATTTACTTCTTATATCCTACCACCAATCTATAGGAGGCAAATTATATCATATGCTCTGACAGGCCGTGTTGGAAGTGACCACAGATCTAACATGGCATAATGCAGACTTCTAGTTCTGCAAAAATTATTAAAAAACCCTCACAAAAAATTCTCCTAACTGTCTTCATCATGTCAAAGAGGGTGCTATTAGGAGGAATTTATATTCATTCTCAGTAGAGAATTTGAACATGGCTCATCTCTCTGTGATGGGATTTGATATGACTGATGTCCTTTGTATCATGGCATACAAGAACATGCTTCTCTCCAGACTAATAGGAAACATGATCCAGCGTAGTCTAGGCAAATCTTTGTGAAATGCAGTACCCTCACAATTAGAGAAAAGCTGAGCAATTGGTATGATCAAAGCTCAGGAATCTTGGGTCAAGGAGGATATTTTATAGAGCAAACACTTTAACTCACAAACTCACTTGACAATCAGTGCACAAGGACCAAATAAATAACTATATATTTAAAAACAAATTTTCCAGACAAGGGAGGAGAGTTAAAATCATGAATCAAAAATATTAAGCAACAAAAGATAAAAAGAACCATTTAGTAATCTGTGTAGTGAAAATTGCACAATCAAAATAAAGTTCTAAAGCCCATAGGCAGAGAGAACATGTGATCCTAAGATAATAAGCAGGTTGGCATTAGAAAGTAATAGAGAGGTTTTGTTAGGTAATTGAGGGGAAAATTGGTAACCCAAGAATTCTACATAGACATGTAGCAAATATCTAAAGGAAACAGAAAAACCTTGAATTTTTTAAGGGTAGAGGAAGTAATTCTCATATCTTTCCTAAAACTGTTACTCAAAATTTTACTCTGTAATCAACAAGAGTAAATCAAAATGAAATTTTTAAAGGGGAACCATAAGGAACCATTTCAGTAGCAATGGAATCAGAAAAATGAAGATTTACGCTTAAATAAGTGTGGTAAATGTGGCTACAAACCAATGTAAAAAATAATTCCTAAAAGAAAAAAAGTGATATATAGAAATTTTCAGTAAAATCCTGCCCTAAGGAAGAGAGATCATTTCCCTGATTATTTTGTTAAGCACAGCTAAATACTCTGCTTGAGTAGTTTCCTAAATTTCTTTTGGAAGGTTGGGGTTTTACTAGTTTTAATAATGGAAATTCATTAAATATTTAAAACATTCTACTAAAATGTTTACTGAACTTAGGTTTATTTTTGGAACAAAAGAGATTTGATTTATTAATAAAATGTGTCATGTGTCACCTAAGAAAACTGAGGTGCATTTTATAAAAGTTATGAAAAGATATTTGTAAATCTTCCAATCTAAAGGTATAAAGGCTTAAGATTAGGAAATTAAGATTTTAAGGTTTGCGTTATAATTAAAATATAAAATTAAAATCTAATAACAATAAGAGAGATGGCTTTGTACATTAAAATATAAAATGCACGTATTCAGTGAAAGTATGTATAAAATTAGAACTATCTTTGTTTAGAAAACAAACTTAAACTTTTAAAAATGGGGTAATATAGAGGGCCTCCCCGGTGGCGCAGCGGTTGAGCGCTGGGTTGCAAAGCTGCCCGCGGCCTCTGCGGCGCCGGTTCGATCCCCGGCTGCCTCCCGGCCTCCGGAGGAGGGTCCCGCATGGCGCGCAGACCTCCCCTGCCGCCCGCTGCTCCCCTCAGCAGTGTACCTCGGTCCCTCTGCCAGCTCTGCTCCCCGCTCTGGCTCTGGTGAATTCTCTCACCCTCACGCGCTTCTGACTGTACCCAGTGCATGTATAAACAAAACAAACAAAGAAAGAAAAAAAAATTGCCTCTATAAAAAATAAATAAATAAATAAAAATGGGATAATATAGAAAGTAGGAAAGTAAAATCTATGTAAGAGGCTAATGGGGAAAAACCTTAGGAAAAGAAACTTTGTATGTGGTCAAGTAGGATAAAATAAAATAACTTATTACATCAAGATTATAATATACTTATGACCAAATTTTAATTTCTATCATCTGTTAAACAGAACAAAAATATTTTTAAACTGCAGTGGGGTTTTCCCAAAATATTGTATACTGTTTAAGTAATTTGAAAATCTGGGACTATAAATGAGTTTATTTTATCTAAGTGAAGTATGGTAAGCAGCAGAACCTGAATTTTTAAAAAATGGCATCCTTAATTTTAGTATATGTGCTGCCGAAGCGAGCACATGGCATCCTTAATTTTAAAATAATTGTCACTTTGAATAAAAGTATAATTAAGTACATAATTGTTTAATACTTTAAGACCTATAACAACTTTCCTGAAAACAAAAATTTTAAATAAAGACTGATTAATTAAAAGAAAATCCTTTTTTTTGGTAAAACCTTTACACAAATTTATTTGAAGAATTTTATCGTCTTTTAAATTATCACTTCTTTGATCAACAGCAATATGTTTACTATTTCTGATTTTTGTGGCTTTATTTATTTTACATAGTTGTTCATTTTTGTACAATATTTGATGTCTCCCCTTAGGTGTACTCCCCATAAAACTCCCATTACCACATCACCCATGAACTGTCACCAGAGTCCCTTGTGCTCTTTCCTCCCCTGGAAAACAGACAATCTTAAAAGAGTTCCTAAGGCACCCCCTAATAATAGTCTTCTTTCCTTCTGGAAAGAGAAATATTAAACTATATCTGATATATTACTATTTTATGGAGAGCATTGTAACAAAAGAAAAGTGGTCAACATTCTTAATATGTACATGAATAATAATATGGATCTTCTAAAATTATGAAAAAGTTTTTAGCAGTCTGCTATGTTCTGACATAACATGATTATTGGCAAATCCTAGTTATCATTCTAAAATACTGTGTACCACAAAAACTTAGCAAATATTCTTGCTTTAATTGTGTTATAATCATATCTTTAATCTGATTATAGAAGTTATGCCACTTATAGAAATTACTTATTCTAATTCTTTGCATTATGAAAAGACATTGACAAATACTATAGAATGTCGGTTTATCATAGAACTGGCATGTATTGACTAAATATTAAGACCATCCTCTTTCTGAAACCACGTACAGTCCTCAGAACTCTACTGAATTTTCAGTTTGGCTCAATCTTTAAACTTTCTTTTCCTCTGTCTCCATAGAAATGCCTCTTATAACTTACATAATATAAAAAAATTAACTTTGGGACCCACCCACAGGAATGCCTCCAGAAGTCTGACACAACTATTTAATTGGACTTATTTATTTTCAAGTCTGAAAAACTGATTATATAAAATAATTGAAAACTCAATTTCCAAATTGTAAAACTTGTTCACCCCAGTACTTGCATTTACAATTAAATCCTAAATATTTCTGTTCCTGAAACCACAACCTAAGGCCTAGTTCAGACTGAAGTAGCCAGAATGGCCATCATCCAAAAATCTCTCAAAATTGAGGAATATACAAAACTTAAGGGAGAATTATAATCAAGATTAAATGATTAAATAGTATCAGGTCCTAAGAACACAAAAGAGAAAAAAAAAATTATCTAAGCTTTTCTCTGGGACTTGCTCTTACAGATACAACATAGCCTGGAGACTTACCAACTAGCTTTGGACTAGAGGCAGGAGGACTCTGCAAACACAGAAGAGGGGGGCTGCCCAGATATGAGGGGCCCAGAAAAGAAATTCAAATACTCTAGTGCTTGTTTGATTTGTAAGTGCAATTGCCAATGTAACTAACTAGTCAGTGAACTTCAGACAAGTCCTCTCACCATTGAGCATAAGCCTGAATTTTCCTTTGTGTTCATCAACATGGACGGAAATGGAATGGATTATGCAAAGCGAAACAGTCAGGAGAAAGACAAATACCATGATTTTGCTCATATGAGGAACATAAACAAATCAAAGGAACAGTTAAAAACAAACCAAAACATTCTTTGCTCCAATGCATAGTCTTTGCTCCTTTGTCAAAGATTAGTTGATCATAAATCTTTGGGTTTATTTCTGGATTTTCTATTTGATTCCATTGGTCTGTATGTCTGTTCTTGTTCCCATACCATGCAGTTTTGATGATATGGCTTTGTAGTATAGTTTGAAGTCTGGGAGTGTGATGCCTCCATTCCCTTCTTTTTTTTTTTTTTCAGGAGAGCTTTGGCTATTCGGGGTTTTTTGTGATTCCATATGAATTTCATCAATAATTGTTCTATTTCTTTGAAGAATGACATTGAGATTTTGATTGATAAACACATGCAATTTGCAGCAACATGGATGGTGCTGGAAGGGATCATGCTCAGCGAAATAAGCCAGAAAGAAAAAGAAAAATACCGGATGGTCTCACTCATAGCAGGAATCTAGAAAACTTAAATAAGGGACCAGGAAAATGAATAACTATAAGAAAGTGAAAATCAAAATCAACAAACAACTATGAACCAGAGACACTTTTGGGGGGTTGGGGGGGCGGGAGGGGAGGGATTGGGGTCAGAATGGGGGGGTTGAAATTGTATGGGGAATATAAAAATAAAATTTATTATTTAAAAAATTAAAAAAAAAAAAAAACAAAACAAACCCTTAAAGTATAACTGAAGAACCGAGGCTATCAGATGGGAATGTCTGGGGAAGAATGGGAATAAAGATAGAACGAAAACATTATCACAATTTCTCAAATTATTAAAATTAGATCTACCATCTGGTCTAGCCATTCCACTCCTAGGTATCCATCTGAAAAATACAAAAATACTAATTTGAAGAAACATGTGTACTCCGCCGATGTTGATTGTAATACTATGTACAATAGCCAAGGTATGGAAACAACCTAAGTGCCTAAGGACAGATGACAGATTAGTGAATAAGGAGGATGGGATATATATATTATGGAACACGACTCATCAATTAAACACAGATGAAATCTTATCATTTGCAATAACATGGATGAAACTGGGGGGAAGATGCAAAATGATGTAAATTTGAAGGAAAAAGGGAATGAAATGAAATCAAATACCAGATGATTCTATGTCTGTGTAGAATATAAAGAAACAGTGAAGGAACAGCAAAAACTGAAGCAAAACAAAATCTTAGACCCTGATTGCAGAACTCAGACTACCAGAGGGGATGGGTGTGTGGTGATAGAGGGGGCAGGGAACCAATGGACTATGGTGGAGGATTATGCATGCTTCAGAGGTGCATAGGTTGTGATAACATACATCTGAAGAGATGGTGTTGTTAGCCAGCATTTCTCCAATAACAAATAACACAATTAAAACAAGACAAAACCCATATGAATGTACCAGTTTTTGCGGAAAAAGCAACAGCATTTCCTGGACTGAAGGTAGATTCTTCTAGAAAGAATTCAAACTTCTTTTTTCTAGGTGGGTAAGGACACTGTCCAACTTCTTTAGATTATGTTTTGTCTTGATCTTTGAGGGGAATCCCAAGCCATGTGAATGTCTTTCTTTTTTTTTTTTTTTAAAGATTTATTTATTTATTTATACAAGAACCGGGGTACAGACCAAAGGTGTGGGAGGGTGAGAGGATTCACCAGAGACAAAGTGGGGAGCAGAACAGGCAGACTGACGAAATACACTGCTGAGGGGAGCAGTGGGCGAGACAGGAGAGATCTGCCTCGCCATGTGGGATTCTCCCCGGCCGGGATCAAACCCGCGCTGCAGAGGCTGCAGACAGCTTCACAGTGTGGCGCTCAACCGCCTGCACTACCAGGGGAGGCTCAAGCCATGTGAATTTCAAGCATAAATTTAATGAACATCTTCTGGTTCTAGATGATGAATGGTTTCTCTTCCTACCTTCTGCTAATCAAATGGTTGGAGATCATTTTATTCTCGGTGAAATTTCCTACAGGGGGTGGATTTATTTTTGGTTCACTTTTGCACTAGAATTTTTTGGAAAATCCCAGCTTTCAGGAAGTGAGATTAGGCTTAATGTTCTTAGTGGTTTTGAGGGTCTCTTTCTTATTTCTTTATACTACTCAAGTCTTAGATAATTAAAGGACTAGCTCATCTGAGGCAGAGGACCACAGAGCAAAGCTTGCTAGTGTAGGACTCTAATCAGGCTACAGATTTTCATTCCCTTTATCCTGGGCATTTCTTACTTTCTTGCTAGCTAATCAATGAACTTAAGATATTATAAAAAAACTTTATCCATGATTGTTTATTGCTTTTAATCCATGGGGTGACTGAGCTAGGTAATTTTTTTCTCCTTTTCTTGGAAATGAAATTCCTGGGATAATATTTTTCTTAATACAAATGAAGTAGAACTAGATATTGATTAGTGTAATATGACAAAAATAATTTGCTTTTAAACACTGCTTGCTAAAAAGGAAAAGAAATTGTTTGCTTCTATTTTTAATGCCTTTCTTATGGTGATCAATGTACATATGAGGTTATAAAAATATTTGCCATTCAGAGAAAGGAAGAAACACGGTATCTGAGATGTAAATGATCCTGGTTGGAATCAGTGAATTGATTTAAAAAGTTTCAAACATTGACTTTGAGCCTTATTGGTGTCTTCATCATGATGTATGGGTAATTTGTGGATAATCAATGAAATTGTCATTAAATCTCCCAAAAGATATATAGCATTATATCTATCAGAGGCATGGAACTAACTCCCAGGGAGATCTATCACAGGCAAAAGGCTTTATTAGATACAAACTATGGAATGAACACTAAGCTGTCCAATAGTGTCCAATAAAGTATGGAATCAAATATCTTCAAACTGGGAATGAAATCCTTATTGCTATATTTCTCACAGTCAATAGTAAGCAGTTTGATTCTATAAGTGCATTTTACCTGAAATACTTGTCACAAACAACACTGGAAAAACAGAATTAACTCTGAACACAAAAGGATGTAGATCAAAGATATTCTTTGCTTTCCAGTTTGTGTGAAAATTACAATGTAGAGAATTAAAAGGCTATTTGGATTATTTTAAGGGAAAAAGGAAATTAGATTTTCATTCATATTGAGAAAAATTTGAAGAGAGTAGTAAAATATTACTTTTTTATTTTCTGAATAAAGACAACAAAACTAATCAAGTAATTCACACACAAAACTAATCAAGACAACAAAACTAATCAAGGTAAAATTCACACACACACACACATTATTAAACCCAGATAATAAAGGATATAATATATGTATTTTCAATTTTATTCAAATCAAATGAAAGATCTAGATTTCTGATTTAGCAGCATATAATTCTTCAGTAAATTTAATATATCCTTTCTAAAATAAAGAACTTTTTATAAAGATCAAATTGGAAGATTTGCACTGAAGAAAAAGAGGTTTGGATCCATGTATTGTCAGTAATTACTGCATTTGCTTTATTTTATAGTATACTCATGACACTTAATATGACTAACAAAGATGTAGCATACAATATTTCCCTTTTGCCTGTCTGCTGTGAAATCACATCAAAAGCTGGTGATAGCCCGTTCAAACGTTTTGAAATTTTTTTCCCCTAAATCTATTCTGTTGCTTAAATTTTCCCCTGACCACTGGGTATAGAATGGGATCAAGTTAAAGAGATAAAAAAACATCTCTCCAGCTTCAGATGGAAGTGCAATTTTTAAACATGTCTTAAAAAATTACTTAAAAAGAAATAAGACAAAATGAGGCAATTAATCATACATAAGGTCAGAAAAAGGTCTCTGCTCATTATGGACTGATTAGATATTAGATTTCTTTAGACTGGGCTCTAACAAATTTTAAGTAGCAGTTACTTTCATTTCTGAATTGGGGATAAAATGGGGCAGTTTCCTTCTAAGATCTATAATCCTGATTTCTCAAACATCTGAATCTGTGAATGTAGGGCTTCTCCAAAGAACTCTCTGCACTTTGGTCAGAAATCACAGAGTCTTCTGTTTTCTCCAATGACTGATCTCTAAAAAGGCGATAAGTGCACTTCATTCCTGAAACCCCAAATCAAGAATCTACGAGTGTTAAGACAATATTAAAAAAGGTCAAACTTTAATTCACCTTCGGTCTCAAAAAAACAGTCCTTACAGCTCTCTGATGAAAACATAGCTTTTGATGATCACATTATGACAATCTTGAAGTCAGGAACATTAAGTGTAGCTATATGCTTTATTCTAGAAATTATTAGCTTTGCTATAGCAGCAGATTCAACCCCCCCCCCTCCTTTTTCAAGTCCAGGAACAAACATAACTACTGATCAATTTCTTCAAGATAGATTCACTTAATACTGATTGAAAGTGTGTTCAGAAGGTAGCTTCTACCAAAATGATCATATCATTTCTGAGATAGATGTGTTGTGTTTAAAATATATGCAGTAAAAGAAACAAAAAAGATTTGTATTCTATTTCATTGTCTTTCTTTGTGCCTTGAATGACAATTATATTGCAAACATTCTCCTGCAAGTAATCTGTGTGAAATACCAATGGAATCACACTTTCAATATGAAATCTGAAGAAAAACTTCCATTTTTACTACTTTAAAATGTATTCCTTTTCCCAGAGCCCTCCATTTTTCAAAATTTGCAGTTTGAAGAAGCAGCTTTGGTAACTTTTCATAAAAAACTTTTATGAATGCAAACTTTGAGTGATTTTTCTGGTTAATCTAATTTAAATAAATTAGCTTTATTTAATTGCACACACAGCTGTTCTGTGCCCTGAAAATAGCCCAAGAGACCATTTAAAGTGCTTCAGTCTAAATGTCATGTCTTATCACTATGTAATATGTTGCAACCCACAAAAAATTTGTTGCTCATTGTAATGTAGATGTGATTGAGCTATAAATATGAGAGAACTTATTGTTCACTGAGTAGTACTTCAAGGATGTGGTATTCCTCTTTTCTCTGATGATACTCATAAAACTATAAGCTAAATGTAAGTAGAACTGACTTTCCTTTCACTTGAACACCATTTATACCATAATTAAAGTTATAACCCCCCTTTTTTTTAATTCAGAGAGACTGCTTCTATTCCAATGGCTTTAAACACCATCTCTAATTAAGGTTTCCAATATCCATACCACCAACCAATGTCTCTCTCTAGTGTTATGGGCCCTATATCCAATTTCACATGAACATTAGCTCTCAAATGGTTCACAGGTCTAAGGGGAATTCATGATCTTTCTGTTAACCAACTAATCTTCTTGTATTCTAATATCACCAAATGCAGTTTCATTTACCATCTGGAATACTGATTATCAAATAAAATTTGAGTCAAGATATCAGAGACCTGCCATCACCTCTATCCTTATACAGAACAGGCATTAGCCAGGATCACAGTTTGGCACATTGGAAAGAGTTGGGACTCTGGGACCAAATGATCTTGGCTTGAATCCCAGTCCTACTGTTATTGACTAAGTGGTCTTGGGTGAATTATTTTTAAAAGGCTTGATATCCTTAACTAACATTGAACTTTCCAACAACAACTAGTTACTATTGGAATATATCACATTTAATATACGTGAAAGTGTTATGTAAGACAAAGGTCTTATATAAATGTTGATGATTCTATTTAACATATTCCCAAAACAACCCAACAAAGAGGCTAGGCCTAAAGACAAAATAAACCATATTAGTTTATAAAACAACAGTCTACAAGTCACCATGACTATATAGACACAAAATGCAATTTGGTTCTCTGACCTTTTCTTAGGACTTGGTCAATTCCGGTACCAACTAACAACACAGAGGACAGAAGTACATTTTTCAGAAACATTTGACCCATGTGTGTATGTATGTATGATAGAGAGATATATCTGTAGATATATTTAAATAGCTATATGTAGATATCTTTACATAGCTTTAGAAAAGGATTTTACTGGTAATATATGGAAACATTTTAATTGCTAGAAATCAATGTACAGTTGGTTTACATCAAAGCAAAAGTCAGAATTGCTTCCTTAATTTATAATCAGGAAATGCCATAGGAATGTGAAAACTCATGGCTGGGATGTCATTGGCCTTAAAATTTAGATATTTGTCCCTCTGAAGGATCTTCCAATACACTAAAATTTAAATGAGATTCTGCAACTAGATCATTATTTAACCTCAGCAGTAAATTAACTCAGAATGGATAAAAGACTTGAATGTAAGTCCTGAAATCACAAAACTCATAGAAGAAAACAGCCAAAACACTGCATGACATTAACTTTAGTGACGTCTTTGGAGACCTGAATCCAATGACAAGGGAAAAGAAAGAGAAATTAAATGGGAATATAGTAAACTAAAATGTTTGCAAGTGAAAAAAATTACCACAAAAGACAAAAAGGCAAACTACTGAGTGGGAAAAAGTACTTCCACAGCATATGTCTGACAAGGGGTTAATATTCAAAATATATAAAAAACTCATACAATACAACAAAAAACAAACAACCTACCCAATTAAAAATGGTCAAAAAGATTTGAACAGACACTTCTCCAAAGAAGACATGCAGATACACAATAGGCACATGAAAAAATGCTCAGCTTCATTTATTAGGAACATGTAAATCAAAACCCTGATAGTACTTCTCACCTATGAGAATGGGCTTAGATCAAAAAGACTGGTAATATCATATGTTGGTTAGGGTGTAAAGAAAAAAGGCACTCTTGTATACTGTTGATGGAAATGTAAGTTGGTACAGCTCTAGGGAAAATGGTATGAAGAATCCTTATAAAGCTAAAAATAGAAATACCATATTAAAAATAAAATCAATAGGGCCTCCCCTCTGGTGCTGCGGTTGAGCGCTGGGCTGCGAGGCTGCCCGCAGCCTCTGCAGCGCTGGTTCATTCCCTGGCCACTGGCGAGGGTCCCACACACCAAAATAAAAAAAAAAAGAAAGAAAGAAATACCATATAATCCAGCAGTACTAGTCTTAGGGATTCATCCAAAGGACATGAAAACACAAGTTCTAATAGATATTTGTACTCTTGTGTTCAAAGTAGCACTATTCACAACGGTCAAGGCAAACATTAGAAAACAACCTTAATGTCTTTTGACAGATGGCTGGATAAAGGAGTTGTGATACACAGACTCAATGAAATACTACTCAACTATCAAAAATAATGAAATGTTGTCGTTCATGGGTGAAAAGAAGTGACATTGTAATGCAAAAATAAGTCAGAAAGTGAAAGACAGTACAGGAAACTTATCTCATATGTGGAATATAAATAACACAAACCAACTAACAAAACACAACAAATGCATCTCATAAACTGCACAAAAACATGGTGTTACCAGGAGGGGGGAAAAAGGATCACTTGGTCGTGGGTTGTGGTGTGGTGAAGTTTATATACACATGGAGGCATGAAACTATACTCCTGAAATTTACATTGTAAGATAATGGTAAATCAATAAAATTTTATTTAAAAATATTTCAAAATGCACATAAATTTTGCAAATAAAAATATTTAAAGGAGAGCCTGTCATAGGTTCCAAAATATTGTTATGTCTCCAAATCAGCCCACCAATTTCACATATTCATGCCCAAATTTGGCATGTATGTGGTCTCACAGAGTATTATTTCATGCATTGATTTTCTTTAAAGATTTATTTATGCATTCAAGAATTGGGGTACAGGCCAGAGGTGTGGGGGTTGAGAGGACTCACCAGAGACAGAGTGGGGAGCAGAAGAGTCAGATGTACTGAAACACACTGCTGAGGGGAACAGAGGGCAAGTCAGGAGAGGTCTGCTATGCCATGTGGGTCACTTCCCTAGTCAGGAATCAAACCCGTGCTGCAGTGGCTGCAGATTGCTTCATAGTGTTGCATCTTAACACCTTGCGCCACTAGGGAGGCCCCCTGATTTTATTTAAATTGGAAGAGCTGGCAAGTCCCTTGCTGATCTAGCCTCAACAAGTTGCAACAACCCTAAAACTGTTGAGAAACATCTGCATCCAAATGACATTAGTCTGATCAGAGCATCTTTCCAAAAAGTAAGTCAGTCACTCAGCCACGTACACAGTCACTGGGATTTTTCCACTTTGAAAAAGTAACTAATGGCAATATCTGAAAACAAAATTTTAATCTTTTTCTCCCAATAAAGCAATCCAAGTTTGTCTGTGTTATACCTTCTAATATTCATGTCACATAACCACCCTAAACACCCACAATGTCCAATTTTCACTGCACTGTCATTGAGTTTGTTTATACAGCTAGTTTAATCTCAGGTTCAAACCTTTATCACCCCCAAACATTTGAGGACTGACAGTTTTATCTCATCATATTACGTCAGTCTTTTGCAAGCAAGATGTAGCAGGTAAGTTAATATCTTGGGAATAATTAGTCTTGCAATTATTTGCAACACTAATGATCCTTTTTCCAAATTTTATTGCTGGGGATCGCCTCCAGCAAAATGTTGTGTCAGGGGTTCCTGAAAGGATGAGATGGCCTAGGCAACCTGTAAGGGGCTGAGAGGAAGGGGGTTAAGGAGACACTGATACTGGATGGGGTGCAAGTATATTCTTCTGCTGAGAGACTCAGCAGGTCTTTATTTATTCATTTTTAGTAATCAGAAAAATTACATCATCATGTGCAAAACAGCAACAATTAGTGTATTTTATCCCATGGACTACTGGCTCCTAAGGATCTCAGCTAGACGGTAGCCTTCAAGGTTAATAGATAAAAAACCAAACCTGACACTAAAACTTAATATTTCAGCTAGACAGTTACCTAAGACAGTTGATAGTCGCCAGTACATCCCTATCAGCTAAAGCCTAAGCATCAAAACTCTTCTATTCTTATGGCTTTCAGCCAGAGACCAGCTGCTACTCAGCGAATAGAACTTTTTCTACCTAGAAACTTCTTAACACAGTTAACTTCATTTAAAAACTTTTCTAAGAAACTTCTAAAAAAGCAAAAGAAGAATTTACTATAATTGTTGTGCAGGATTGCTTGTCAGATATATACAATAAATTGTCTCCCATTGTCAAGTGGGCCAAATTGTTTAATAACTAATTTCTAAACAGATAATTTTCCATGCCGTTTATTTGCAGTATACTGATGCATATAATTTATTGCCTAAATGTACTTTCTGATAAGTTTTTTCTCTCTTTATGACCAAGAACAAAAAAATGAAGGAATGTTAGCTCTTCTGCCCCACGGTGTGACACCCTTTAGCTTCCCTGCTTGCCAGTGTCTTATCTAGCTGGGACAACAAGGCCCCCTGCAGCATTTTATGGTACAAAGGTTTATGCTTTATTAGTTTGTACTTGGTTTTTTCTTTGATATTTTTCCTCCTGTCTGAGATTTTACAAGTCTACATTTGTATTATTCCTACAAAGAATGTATTAGATTCCGAAAGGAAGAAAATGATTATGTTAATACTGAAAAGGTCAGATGCTGGTCTTTATGAGTAAAAACATTATAAAACTTGGTTTTGTGTCTTTCCTAGGAGGTTAATAAGTAAATTCAGTTAAGGAGCATGTGCTTCAAGTGTATATGCCCACCAGCATGACTTCAGTAAGCTAGTATATTTTTAAGAGACTAGGTTAGACTAGGAGGATCAACTCCCCCCAATACTGAGCTCTCAGATAGGTCACTATGCAAGATTCAAATTCTCTAGGTTGAGAGCATAGGTAGAGCAGAACTACAAATTGACCTAAGATGAAACTGTGACTCTGTTTTCTGCCCCCAAGTTTATTCCTTTTCCAGAATGTCATAGAAATGGAATTATACAATATATTACGTTTGGAGTCTGACTTACCTCACCAAAGAAAATGTACTGCAGAGTCATCCATGTTGTTAGATCAGACTCGTGTTCCTTTATATTGTTTTCTGTTTGTTTGTTTTATTTATCTTATTTTATATAAATCTTACATATTTTTTCATCTTTGCACAATGCATGCATTTTCATCTTGGTTATATTACCCATACAATTGCACCCCCCTTATTTTGACGCTAGTCCTTCCTTTCCCTGCCCCTTCCTCCCCCTAGCCCGCCCCTGTAGTGTGTCTCTGGTTTATAGTTGCTTGTTGATTTTGATTTTTACTTTGTGTTGATTAGTCTTTTTCCTGGTCTCTTATTTAGGTTTTCTAAATTCCTGCTATGAGTGAGACTATCGGTATTTTTCTTTTTCTTTCTGACTTATTTCGCTGAGCATGATCCCTTCCAGCGCCATCCATGTTGCTGCAAACTGCATGTGTTTATCTTTTTTGACTGCTGAGTAATATTCCATTGTGTATATGTACCACATCTTCTTGATCCAGTCATCTATTTTTGGGCATTTGGGTTGCTTCCATAGCTTAGCTATTGTAAATAGTGCTGCTATAAATATAGGGGTGCAGGTGCCCTTTGGAATGACTGTTTCTGTGTCATTTGGGTAAATACCTAGGAGTGGGATTGCTGAATCATGTGGAAGCTCTATGTTTAGTAGTTCAAGAAATCTCCACACAGATGTCCATAGTGGTTGGACCAGTTTGCACTCCCACCAGCAGTGCAGGAGAGTTCCTTTTCTCCACAACCTCGCCAACATTTGTTGTTGCTAGTTTTTTTAATATGTGCCATTCTCACTGGTGTAAGATGGTATCTCATGGTAGTTTTGATTTGCATTTCCCTGATTACAAGTGATGTTGAACATTTTTTCATATGCCTGTTGGCCATTTGCATTTCTTCTTCTGAGAAGTTTCTTTTTAGCGCTTCTGCCCATTTTTTGACTGGATTATTTTCTTTGTTTTTGTTGAGTCTCATCAGCTCTTTGTAGATTTTTGTGATCAGTCCTTTATCATTAGTGTTGTGTGCAAAAATGTTCTCCCAGTTGGTGGGGTTTCTCTTTGTTTTGGTTATTGTCTCTTTTGCTGTGCAGAAGCTCTTTAATTTGATGTAGTCCCAGCTGTTGATCTTTGCCTTCACTATCACTGCTTTGGGTGATGTGTCTGTAAAGATGTCTTTGATGTGCATATCATGTAGTGTTTCGCCTATATTTCCTTCTATGTATTTTATGGTTTCAGGTCTTATGTCTAGTTCTTTAATCCATTTTGAGTTGATTTTTGTGTATGGTGTGAGGTAGTAGTCAAGCTTCATTCTTTTGCATGTAGCGACCCAGTTTTCCCAGCACCATTTATTGAACTTTCTTTGATCCAATGCATATTCTTTGCTTCTTTGTCAAATATTAGTTGACCATAAATCTGTGGGTTTATTTCTGGATTTTCTATTTTCTATTCGATTCCATTGGTCTGAGATGCTGGTTAAGAACACAAAGTTGCAGTTATGTAGGATGAATAAATCTAGCATTCTAATGTGCAGGATAACAACTACAGTTGATCATACCCTAGTGTATCCTGGAAATTTGCTAGGAGAGTAGATATCATTTACTCTCATTACACAGTTACAAACTGCTGACTATGTGAAGAGACAGATATATTAATTAGCTAAATTTTAATAATCATTTCACTATGTATATATGTAAATCAAAACATAATGTCATGTAATCTAAATATATGTTTATAAAACCTGTCATTCTAATAGGTGTGTAGTAGTATCTTACAGTTTTAATTTGCACTTCTTTAAAGATTAATACTTTTGAGTATTTTTCATATGTTTATTTGCTTCCTTGGTAAAGTATCTGCTCAGATCTTTTGCCCACTATTTATCAGTTGTTTACTTATTGTTGAGTTTAAAGGATAAAATGTCTTTATACTTCCTTTTCCCCAGATGACATCTGGGTGATGCTGACACACACAGGCCCTCAAGCTAGAGAAGGCCCTGGGATACAAGCATTGTGACCTTATGCTATTGTTGACCCTTGTTCAGAATGGCCCTTTGTTACCTCCTGGTAACTACTCCTGTGGCATCAATTACTGAAATCTTGGCTGAAGTCTGCATCTGATATTCTCTACTTTCTCTTCACTTGCCAAGGCCTGGAGTCCTCCTTTGGTATAATCCCAGCTCAGCACTTATTGGCCCTGAAGATTACTTTAATATTCAGTTACATTTTCTTTCTGGTCTGTGACTTAGAAATTATGTATCCCACAATCCCTGCAGAATTTACTGTATCCCTTGCCTTGGCTGCCTTCATTGAAGGTCCACTTTTTCCAATCCACAGGCTACAGAGGGAAACATCTGTATTTTTTCCATAACTGGGAGTCACTGTAGACTCTGCAGGTAGACTCTGCCCTCATGGTATATGGTGCACACCCATCCAGCATGGTGGTCTCCTCTTGGCATTGAGTGAAAATACAACTGTATAGTTTCATTTGGAGTCTTTTTTAAATGACATTTTGGAACTTGGTATATAGATTTCAGAAAGTAATGGATGAAAAACTTCCTAATTGGCTTGGTTATATTTAATGTCTTTGATGACATTAACCACATCTTTACCCATTATGGCATAGAGGAGGAAAACAAAATTCAAATAAAACTGCCTGATGCAATAAATTCTAATAGAGCCAGTCACCAACTAATCAAGCAACTGAAAAAATGTAGCTCTAATTCCTCCATTGTAATGTAGATGTGGTTGAAGCTATAAATATGAGTTAACTTATTGAGAAATGCACTTTTCTCCTTCATTTCTTGCATTGGATTTCAAATTATCCCACTTTAGCAGTTACATAAAACGCTCTACCTTTGCTATGTCCTACTATAGCTAATTGACTCCACTGTATGGTGTGCCAATTTCTAACAGTCTGTGGTTCCCATTGTCAGGCTTTCACAGATTTTCCCCCTACACTATCAAAAGCATAGAAGAATAACTTTAGAAGCATCACATATATATGTATGTAGGTATGCATATATATACATATATATATTCAAGCAGCTCATAGTTATCTCACTTCTAATAATACTGTATGAGAGAAATGATTCCTATATTTTCATAGGAATGAAATATATCTTTGTATTCTATTGCTCTAAACTCAAGACTCATGATAATTTCACTTCAATCCTTTAGTTTGTAAGGTATAGTTTCTCAGGTCTCAATCAAACCTCATACCTCACACTCAATCAAACCTTCTTTATATTCACTGAGGGGGTGTCCTTCCCCAATCAAGAACTCAGCTATACAGGCATTACTGTCTCCAAGAGTAGCCTTGCACATTAAACTTTGTTTTTTGAAGTCAATTTTTCTGAATTGCCCTGGTTTTGTTTAATTAGTCCATTATCCTATTCAAATCAGTGCAAACCCCTTTTCACAAGTTCTCTTCTTTTCATGCAGATACACAGATGCCCTCATTCCAGGTAAGTGTTGCCATAGCAGTTCAGTCATTAGGGGAGAGGGTGTGATTTCAATGAAGAGGCTCCCATAGAAATCTTAAAATTTGCAATGATTTCAACATTGCTAATTAGAGTCAGGCCAGGAAGTAATCACCCAACTGGTTACAGTTGCAGTGAAGTCTTAATGCGATTATTAGGGAACAATTACTGATGATCAGGTGGCTGACCTGGTTTATTTTAGGTCATGTAATTTTAAAACAGAAATGGGCCATAGACATCATCTATTAGAGCACTTTTTAAAGTGTAGTGTATGCTGAATGTAGTTCATGAGGTAGTTACAGGATCAGACATCTTGATCTTGGTTGTTAATATTTCCCCACTGCTGTATACTCATCCAAAGTGAAAACAAAGACTAGGGAGGGAAAAAGGGACAACTGATGAAAGAGTTGGGCAAAAAAGGTCATTCAGAGGATGAGAGGGCAGGAAGCCATCTAGAGCTAAGACGGAGCAAGGATGTTTGACTCCCAGGACTCTGGGTATTGTGAGTTTAGGGGGCAGAACAGAGTGTGAACATGTGCATGAGTGTGGGTACACATGTGGCCAGGGGAGGGGGCCAGTGGGGGGAGAACAGAGAGGGAAATGTGTTCTGGTGATTTATACTGACTTTGCAGTTCTTTTCTGACAGCTTGAGGTCTCTAGCTATAGAACTCAACACCCCCAAAAGAGCCATGCTCTATTGAGAGTTGGAGAGAAGAAATCTCGGAAGCCATATGGAATTAGAAATGGGAAGGTATCTAGAATGGGAAATAAACAATAAAGCTTTCAGAGACAGAGAGATTGAAATTTTAATTCTCAAACTAGCCCACTAGTTTGCAACTAGGAAATGCAACTAAGAATGGGGGAGCTGCAATTTCCAGAAATCAGCCAGCAGGCTGATGAGATGCTAATGAAACAAGAAGGCTAACCTGCTGTTTGGTGACTAGACTCCTGGAAGGAAACTGGAACACTAGCATTGTCTTCCCAATGTGCAACTGAACTATTCTGAATTTTGGGGCAAGTAAGTCTCCGTCTACTCTGATATAATGCAAGATAACTAAATTTATTATTATCTCTGTGCTTTTAAATTAACAGCCATGTTTTGTATCTTTTTAATATTTATAGTAAACAGCTTGGATTGATGACATTGGTTTTCCATTTATGATAGGGGCAAAAGGTTTCTTTTAAAGTAAATTTATTAAAATTAACAAGGAAAAATTTATAGAGAATTAAAATCAAGAAAAATGTTACATTAAATGAAGTACAATGTAGCAAATAAACAGGAATCCTGGAAGCCACTGATTTGGGCTGAAATACACTTATGGCTATGTAAACCTGGCTCTGCAGTTAGGTAATGAGGATGATGGTTGTACTTAGATCAGTGTTGCTGTGAAGATTAAATGAGCTAAGATATTTATAGTTCCTAGAATAATATCTGGTATATTTGTATGTTGTTTTTATCTTTGAGCATGAAAATGACAAAAATGATTTCAAATTTCCTGGAAGGTGTGAACCTATTCCCTTAGTCATACACAGTGTTGAAACCAAAGTTACTTCAATAAAGAAAAGGATGAGAGAAACTTACTTATTTTAAGGCTACAGGGGTAAAAACAAAATGCTAAATGCAAACCACTTTCTTGCTCAAATAGCCGTGTCCACAAAAGTTTAGGAAGTACTGGTTGCTCAATATCTCCTCCAGAATTTGGGTCAGAATTCAGTTTTGAGTCCTGCTTCTATCTTCTTGTTTTACCTACATTTTTAAAATGAGTGTTTTCACTTCTGCTTTTTGCAAGACAAAATAAAACACCACTGCATTACAAACTTCATAGCACAAGGAGGAGCATGTCCTGGTGCAGAGCAATATCACAGAAGGAAAAACAGCCATTTCATTCATGAATCTCATATCTTTTTTTATCATCTTAAGCATGATGGTTATTACCATTCCTGCTTTTGGGGAGAAACAAAAAAAGCAAGTGAGTGGTGATTGCACAGTAAGAGATAATAAAGACAACAGTGGTGAGTGTCTTCTCTCCCAGTGGTGGATAACTTTGCAATATGGATAACCTACAATCAGCCACCTCATGGATTCGCTGAAAAAATCCTGCAATTCTTAACTCTTCATTTGCCACAATAACCATTGGAGCATACACTCTTTGTTTAGTCATTCAATTTTTACAGATTATGTCAAGTATAACTTGCATATCATTTTTTTCATTCATTTTCATGTGTACCTTCTGGTTAACATACACACAAGTGAAAATCTTTTTTAAAGAATCTCTCCTAATAACTCATTGTTTAAAAAGGCAATCAGAATAGCAACCTCTGTCTTATAAGGCTGGGTGTTTTCTTAAATAAGTTCAGTAATTGTGTCCTTGTTAGGAGCTCCTTAAAAGCTTTCAGAATACACAATTTGAGATAAATAATGCTGATCAGACACCTCCCATGAAAGAAATAATAGAAAGGGATCAAGTGATAAATGAAATGAATGTTGCTCTATCAAAGCAAATGGTGATAAATGGAAGATCAGTGCTCTTGCTTACACTGGCACTTCTGCAAGCTGGTCACAGTATTTATAATTGTGTTTTAGCATTTTGCAGACCAGTCATTTATACTAAGAGTAACATTAAAGTGATAAATAAGGAAGAAGCAGGTTGTCTAATCAGCAGATAAGCAGTGAGGCCACTCTGATCAAAAGGAGAGTCATCCTGTTTCTTCTCCATATTCATTATTAAGGCCTGGAAAGATCATTTGGTTCAAAGGGAAATTTGCCAAATGTGCAACCACTCAAATTATTTTTTGTATTCTCTTTCTTTTCAAAGTGGAGTTTCCTTTTTATTTTAGCCCTACTTCAAATGATCTATCTTTTACTTGAATCACCTAAGAGAAAGAATTATAGTCAGGCAGTGCTGTAAAAAGAAGTCATTTCTTGTACCTTAACTATTCGGTTTCAAAAATTTAATATTACATACAGACAATCCTGCTGTGACTTATAACTTTACAAGGAAAGCACAGTCAGCAAGCAATATAGTACTATCTATTGGATTTTAATATTCCATTAAGTTCCTTCTTAGTTAATATTTTATACATCTTATAGTGAAGATTTTTAAGAAAATATATAGGTGTATTTAGTATTAAAAATGTATACTCACTAATAAAATGAATATTCATTAATAAAATGACCCACAATTGATAATGACTCTATGTTTAAAAAAAATTTCAGTGATGAAATATTGTAGTCATTTCAGGCAGAGGACTATATTTTGTTAACGCTTTGGTATCCTGAAGTGATTTTTTTCTGGTTCAGAAAACTGTCCTTTTTATCAAGATCAACAAACTTACTTCCTACTTTGGGGGTTCTTATATTTCTAGACAGTTTTTATATTATGAGCTCTTAGTTTATTTTTGTTTTATTTTTCCCTTGATGTCTGTATTCTGGGAGAAAGGTACCCGGTGACCATTCGCCTCTGTTTGTGTACTGATGTTGGATCTCCCACTGGATGCTGTTTTACAATGTTTCCCTTATTTTATTCTAAAGTTTCTTGTTATCTATTGATCACTTACTTGGCTTTGAAACTACCAGAAAGGCAACAAAACTACATAAAACAACCATATAGCATGAATACAAGAGAGTAAGAAATAACAAAGAGGGAAAAAAAGGCAAAACCCATAGAAGAAGAAAGGTAAAGACATTAAATAAAAATAAAAAAAAAAACCATGATCAACACTTTGGTATAAAAATATGGCATGAAGAGGGTGAGCAAACTACTCTGCCCAGGGACGCACCTGGTTTAACACTTTTTTTATGTGTGGTAAAACAATGAACACGAGATCTACCTTCTTAAAAAAATTTTAAGTGCATCACACAGCATCATTAACAAATACAGTACTAATAACTAACACAGAATTAACTAATAATTAGCCATTATTAACTTATATACAGCCTCATGTAAAGCTGATTTCTAGAATGTAGTCATGTTGCATAAGAAAAACTATATACCCACTGAGTAGCAATTCTGTATTTTCCCCTCCCACAAGCCTGGCAATAATCATTCTATTTAATTCTATTTCTTTCTATGAGGTTGACTATTTCACCTGCCTCAAATGAGTGGAATCATGCAGTACTGTCCTGTGACTGACTTCTTTCACTTAGCAAAAGGTAGGTCCTCCAGATCACACCCATGTTGCCATGTGTGGCAGGATTTCCTACTTTTATTAGACTGAATTGCATTCCACTGTGTGTAAATACCATGATCACTTTATTCAATCATCTATGAATATTTTTTCTCAAATTTTGTTGATTTATCAAATGTTTACATACCTATATGTAAAATGAGACTCTAATCTTAAATTGGAAAGGTTCAAATTTCGAGTTTTAAATTGGTAAGGATATGGTTTTACTCAAATATAGGAGTCAGAAAATAAAAAAAACGTTAAATCAAGATTATTTTAAAGATCTTACTAAAAAAAAATAAATCTACAGGGTGAGCCTTGTGGAAGTGGAATGTTCTAAAACCAGGTTCCTGTTTCTTGCTCATCATTGAATTAGTAAGACTAAGTGTATTTCTTTGGTTCATGTGTAGGTTTATTTTCCATGCATTTTCTTAACAGTAAATAATTATTAATAATGAATATCAAATTGATTAAAATAATCTTTTCTTCGTTCAGCTTTATTTTTTTGGCAGTGGAGCTGGTACCTTGGCTACACATGGGGAAATGATGACAGGAGAAATGTGGGGCCACCAAATATGACAATAGCACTTTTTTCTAAGGGCAACAAGCGGGTTTTACTTACCATTCAGCGTTTTGAGACACCTGATCTCGTTGTTCGCACTTGCTCGCTAAAGGCTAAATTATTACTTTTAAAAGGGGGTTGGGGTTGTGGGAGCACCACCGCGGCTGCGGGGCGCGGGGATGAGCTCAGCAGCTGCAAGTCCTCCCGCTCCACAGCGGAGTGCGGGGCTCCTTCCTCTCCCGGGGTCCCTCCTCTGCACCGCCCACCGGGCTCGGTACCGCCCCCCGGGGCACTGCCCACCTGGCTGCCCTGCGGGCTGGGCGCCCGAGGCTTTGCACCCTGGGGCTTCCCGGCTAGAGAGCGTGGCCACCCTCTAACCCCTAGGACGACCGTGAGGTCTGGCGGGGGGCGCACTGTGGACCCGGGCGCACCTCCACGCCCCGAGCGGCCAATGCGGCCAGTAGCTACTGCCAGCCCGCCTGGCCCCTACACCAGCTGCCGGGTTCAGAACTCCCTGGCGGGGTGGAGGGATGCCGTGCAGCTCCGATGCAGGGGGAAGTAGGAAAGGCCTGACCTTCCACCTGGCCGCTTCACCTGCCGGCCCCAAGGCCAACCAGCTGAGACCTCTTCTGGAGCTCCGGAAACAACACAACCCAGGCCTGGCTGGGGGAAGCCAACCTCCTCTATCATCTGGCTTCGGGAAATCCAAAGGATAGTAAAAAGTATAGAACATGATGGAGCTGGAAGGGATCATGCTCAGCGAAATAAGCCAGAAAGAAAAAGAAAAATACCGGATGGCCTCACTCATAGCAGGAATTTAGAAAACCTAAATAAGGGATGAGGAAAAAGACTAATTAATACAAAGTAAAAATCAAAATCAACAAGCAACTATGAACCAGAGACACACTAGGGGGGAGGGAGGAGGGAGTAGGGTCAAAATAAGGGGGGTGGGAATTGTATGGGGAATATAACCAAGATGAAAATGAATACATTGTGGAAAAAAAGAAAAATGATGTAAAAATATACAAAATAAAATAAAATAAAATAAAAAGTATAGATTAGCAAGTAAGTCCTTCCAGTGGTCTCCCAGATGACAATGATTACAAACACTGGAAAAGATTCTAGCAAAAGAGCTTTTTGAAATAGACACTAGATATGGAAGGAAAGGAGATATTTGGCAAGCCAGCAAGAGGGTGACACGGGAGTCTGCCTCTTCTCAGAGCTGGAGCCAGAATGCAAACCACCCACACAGGATTGAACTACACAACATTTTTAAAGAGGCACAGTCCCTGATGAGAAATAAGATTGTGCCATTTTATAGTGGAGGCGATTGTGTGACTGATGAATTTGAAGATGGCATCCAGGTTATCATTCTGAGGCTGACACGTGAAAACTGGAGTGAAGGTCTTGCAGAAAGCTTGCACCATACACTGTAACCAGAATCTTTGCAGTGCAAAGGATTTGCGAAGACTGCAGCAAAGTGCAGACTTCTCCGTCACTGTCTGAGGCTGCTCATCCTTCCCTCACCAAAGCCAGCCTGTTGCTCTGGGAGATGAACAAGGCCAGAGGCACTCTGGTCACCCACCTGATGGGCAAGAATAATGAGACCTGCAGGCGCTTGAATGGGTGCCCTGGGGTTGATGGGAGATCTGAACTATGGATGTCTATAGGGGAATAGAAATCAGAAACTATCAAGTAGTAGATGAAGATATCAACAAATGATTGAAGTGTTTGGATTTAGAATAGCAGATACCACCTGCTTATACAATGTGGGACAGAATCATTCCATTTTAAGGTGTCAGAAGACAAGTGCAGTAGGCCAGTAGGCCCCGGAGCTTTGTAGCTAGTCAGAGCATGCAAGCTGTCAGTTAAGAACCCTAAAACCTTGGCCAGCAGCACTGAGCACCTGTTGGGCACCAAAGCCTATGACTGGCACTGGGTTGTTTCTCTGGAGCCTGAAAGAGCCATTGAGGTGCCCAGGAGGAAACAGCTCACCCTTATCCTACCTGCTAAAGGTGCCACGTTTCTGTAGCTGCTTTCTGAGGATTCAGTTTACAGTGACTTGTTGAATTTCCCAAGTTCTGCTGTGACTACAGACAGATCTTCCCGTGGCTGTCTTCACAAAGGAATTACAGTAGAGCACATTTTTCAAACTCTAGTATATATATGTTTTTATTTTTATTTTTTAAAAGATTTATTTATTTATTTATTTATTTATACAAGAACCAGGGTAAAGGCCAGATGTGCGGGAGGGTGAGAGGATTCAGAGACAGAGAGGGAACAGAACAGGCAGACTGACTGAAACACACTGCTGAGGGGAGCAGCAGGTGTGACAGGAGAGGTCTGCCGCACCATGTGGGACCCTCGCTGGCATCAAACCCGCGCTTCAGAGGCTGTGGACAGCTTCACAGCACGGCGCTCAACCGCCTACCCCACCGGGGGAGGCCCTAGTAATAGGTTTTTGAACAACTAAAAATGAGATAAAAAAAATAACCCTGAAACCCTACAAGAGGATAAAAGTGTAGCCTTAAACAAATTTCTTAGCCCCTGTATTTCCCAACTGTTAAAAAGCCCTTGTTAAGCTTTTCTCACCAGATATGTCCTAGAATCATTGGATTGTGGCATCAGAGGTGTTGGGAGCCTCCCCACACCCCACAATCCTGGCACCTCAGTGTCAAGTTCCTGGGTGCTCATTTTGGCCAAAGCAGTTTTAAGTTTCTCTTGGGGGTTGTCATTGTCAGGTGCACATAACATGTTCTCAGTGGTGCACTGGAGATCAAGGCTGTGCCCACCCTGGGCTCGGCTACTTCATCTTTCTTTCCACATTTGTAAGTCAGATAACAGCATTTCTTTTAAAGAAGTAGTTGAAAACAGATCTTCCCTAAGGTGCTTTTCGCACCCTGAGCTCTGTAGCTGTCCTAGTGGTTCAACAACCCCCATATCCCCCACCCCTGCCCCAAGCTGTTGCTCTTGGGGCTGAGCTTCCCCAGACCTTTTGTGACCCTTCTCCACTGCTATTTTGACTTTCCCACATGGGTCATTTTGGCCATAGAAATGACCAAATTGGCCTCGATGGAATGTTCAGGCACGATGTTTTCTGTTTAGCCTCTGCTCCAGTTCCTTGTATCTGATTATTCTTGTACCATGAACCTTAGTGACCCTAGATTTCTTTTTTTTTCTTCTGGGGAGATGTCTGTATTAACATGGCTGCTGAATGTAATTTTTAAATTGGACTTGTATTGTCTTTTTATGATCTTGCATGTCAAGAATATATAGTGGAAGTAAAGCCCACCTCCTAAAACTGTCTGCCCTTGGGTCTGCATTAAACTGTATAAAAAAGAAAAGAAAAGCTTCACATAGGGAACAATTTCTTCTGCATACCTGCAGCTCCAATAACATTAACAACTTTAGATACTCAGCATCTGAATAATGCAGCTTTTTATTATACAAGGTTTCCTTGATAAGGAGCAAAAATTAAATTTCAGATTCTGCTTTATCTCTTGCATCTTTGCTATAAGTTGTTTCCAGATTAGTGTCATTAATCATTTTTTGTAGACAAAGAAATGAGACACAAAGTAAGAAGCGCTTTTTTTTAAAGATCTTAAAAGTCTAAGAGACATAAAAGAATATTTTATTTTCCCAGTTTCTAGTTCATGCTAATCTTTTTAAAAAATCCATTGCATAATTTACAACTTGAATAAAACAATAGTAAAAATTGGAAAACAGTATCATTCTTTGTTAGGTTTTCTTTAGTAATAAGATTATTAAAATTATTATAATCACCTGCTATTAAACCAAACTTTTATTAAAGTTATTTTCATTTTAATAATTTGTTGATTAATGACAAAGTCATCAGTATGATTGGAGAAAACTAATAGTTCTACATTGATATATTAATTAATGCAAAGTAAACACCCTCCACTAGGAGACTTTACCAGAAATCCTATTATACACTGCAAATGCTAAAGACATAAGCAAAATGCTTTCTTGCCTACAGCAGTCTACTTTTTCTTAACCCCTCTGGATTGATTATTGAGAAAGAGACTAAATTTTGGTAAAAGGTTAAAGATTTACATGATCTGAGAAACTAGAGTAAGGGAAGATAAGTTTTGAGTCCTAACTTTTCACTAGCCGAAAAAATAATGTGAATGGGATGATTAGTTTACAAGGAATATTCTTTCTGCTATACTACCTAGAAATGTTACCTTTAAAAAATAAGCAGGTTTGCATGATAGAAAATCCTTTAGGTCAAAGAAATGAGGAGAATAATAAAACAGATGCTGAATATGAAAACTCTTGTTTATTTGGAGGCTGGTTTTATGCTACCTATATGTTTATGAATTAAAAACTGACAATAAAATATTAAAAATTGATTTCAAGTGGAAAAACAAGAGCACATTATACTTAAAGTTAGCAGAAGGAAGGATGTAATAAATATTAGAGCAATAATTAATGAATTGAGAAAATAAAAATAGAGAAAAATCACTGAACCAATCATTACTGGAAGAGAACAAAATTGATAGAACATTAGCTAGACAGGCTGAGAAAAAAGAGAGAAAACTAAAGTGTCTGTGATGGGGGATAAAAGAGGAGACATTACTACTGACTCTACAAAAATAAAATTAATTACCAGGTAATACTTTGATTAACTACATGTCAACAAATTAGATGAAAGAAGAAATGGGCAAATTATTACAAAAATGAATTAATGAACCTGACTAATAAATAGAAAATCTGAATAGTTGTATAATATGTTAAGAGGTTGAATTAGTAATGCAAAACACCTCATAAAGAAAATCTCAGGTCCAAATCACTTTGCTGGTGAAGAATACCCAAAATTTTAAAAACAATAACAAGCACATGTAAACTCTTACAAGAAAAACAAAAGTTGGCAACATTTCCAAAATCGTTTTATAAAACCAATACTATCTCAATACTGAAACCAAAAACATTGTAACAAGAGCAAAAAGAGACAATAGCTCTCTTATGAATATAGATGTAGAAATCCTCAAAAAATTATACCTGTTCCTCAAATATATTATGTCAATGAGAACAATCCCAGCGAACATTCAACAAAATGATGTATTCCAAGTTTTTCTTATAGGTTTTGTTTAAAGTCATTTCCCAAGAAGTTGTCAATGACATAAGGATTTACTGTACTCCTAGCTGAATCCAGAAACATATAACAAAGATTATATGTGACAAATTCAGAAGTCACTCACAAAAGAGCATATATTGCATGATTCCATTTCTATGAAATGTTAGAATAAGCAAATCGGTAGAGACCCAAAGTAGATTGGTGGTTTTCTAACCAGGAAGTGAACATTTACTAAAGGGGTTTCACTTAGGGTGATAAAAAATTTTTAAAATTTCTTGTACTAATAATGGTTGAAAAACTCAGTGAATCTGCTAAAAAATTTTTTATTGTACCTCAATAAACCTGTTATATATATATATATATATCTATATATATGTGTGAGATCTCTCTCTCCCCTATTTATCTATTTAAGCCCTTAGCATTGCAAGTGTTATTTAAAGGTATTTTTCACATTTGTATCTTCAAATCTCGTTGAACATAGTATTTTATTTCTATTTTATTTTGCGGGCTTTGGCGAGCTTGACAGAGAGTTACTTAATCAGTTTGTACCCCAGTAAACCTCTCTAAAAAACTACATGGGATTTTTGTGAAGACTAAATAAAAGTTTATGAAAGACTCTAGCAACATTGCCAGGATTATAGTAGGAATGATAGTCTCTTTTAATTTTCATCACCAAACATTGACAAGGCGCACTTTTACAGATGAGGATCCAATAGGGTTAGATGAAATGCAGAAGCTCACCAGGTCCACAGTGGGAGAAATAGCAACAGTTTGATACCTGTGTCCATGCTCTTTCCCACTGCATGGTACCCCCTGAGTTTTAACCAAGCAGCAGCTACTTTTACCTCAGAGAGATATGGTAACATGTAGGAATTTAATATTTTAAACTATTTCTTGACTTAAGCAAGTAATTTGTCATGAATTCGAAGTCTTTTCAGATGGGATCTATGTTATTTTTTTGTAATTTAAATTCCTTGCCTATCTTATCTCTTTCCTTTGAGTGATTTATCCAAAAAGGGAAATATTATTTTGATTTTATCCAAAGGAAAGGAACCCTTGGATTCTTTCTTAAAGGCAGAAGAGTAGATGAATATGAAGAGTAGATTGGTACTTTATTGACTATTGATGAGGTCCTATGTTTCCAAGATGCAGAAAATCCCCCCTTTGAGTTCTTTCTGTCATTGCCTTTGAGAAAAATATGTCACAGAGATCTGGGCAATTGAGAACTTTTATTTCATTACTTTAATGAAGAGGTTTAGTATAGAGCACTATTTAGACATTATCCCCATTTTGACCAATTTATAAATTATATATAATTAATTTAATTTAATTTATAATGATTTAATTTATAGAATACATATTAATATATTAAATAATATCTATAGAATAAATTTATTTTGTCTGCAATGCACTGTGTGGTTCCTTATGGAATCCCAGGCAGTGGCTGCTACAGATGTACACCCAAAAGCATTTCATGAGTTGCTGTTCCAGAAAGAAAATAACAATTTTATTATTAAAATCATAGTACATACTTTTCAAACCAGAATTATGCTTTTTTGCTGAGTTGGGTCATCAGTGGAAGGTATGTAACATCCATCTTGTAACCAACATTAGGCTGACCCTTTACTTAATAGCTGGGGAATCCAAATAGGAAAAGAAGAAGTCAAACTATCACTATTTGCAGATGATATGATAATATACATAGAGAACCCCAAAAACTCCACAGAAAAACTAATTCAACTCATCAATCAGTTCAGTAAAGTGGCAGGATACAAAATCAACACGTAAAAGTCAGTAACCTTCCTATACACAAACAATAAATCTGAAAAAGAGGAAATCAAAAAAACCATCCCTTTTATTATCTAAACAAAAAAAATCAAATACTTGGGAATAAATCTAACAAAAGAGGTAAAGGACCTATACAAAGAAAACAATAAAACACTGTTAAAAGGAATAGAAGAAGACACAAAGAAATGGAAAAACATCCCCTGCTCATGTATTGGAAGAATAAACATTATTAAAATGGCCATCCTACCAAAAGCAATATACAGATTCAATGCTATTCCAATAAAATTTCAATGTCATTCTTCAAAGAAATAGAACAATTATTGATGAAATTCATATGGAATCACCAAAAACCCCAAATAGCCAAAGCTCTCCTGAAAAAAGAAAAAGGGAATGGAGGCATCACACTCCCAGACTTCAAACTATACTGCAAAGCCATAACCATCAAAACTGCATGGTATTGGAACAAGAACAGACACACAGACCAATGGAATCTAATAGAAAATCCAGAACTAAAGCTGGGAGGCTTGCCCATGCCGGGCACCTTCTAGCCTGCAGTTCTAGCCCAGAGGGGAGCAGCACCCACCGCTGGGGCAGACCGGGCGTGCAGGGGAGCGCGTTCCCGCATCGCCATTTTGCAGCAGGGACCTTTCTTGCTGGAGACTGTGTGAACCCAGCAGAAGGCTCACCAAGGAGACAGAGGTAAGCTGGGAGGCTTGCCCACGCTGGGCGCCTTCTAGCCTGCAGTTCCATCCCAGAGGAGCAGCACCCACCACTGGGGCAGACCGGGCGTGCAGGGGAGAGCATTCCCGCATCGCCATTTTGCAGCAGGGACCTTTCTTGCTGGAGACTGTGTGAACCCAGCAGAAGGCTCACCGAGGAGACAGAGGTAAGCTGGGAGGCTTGCCCACGCCGGGCACCTTCTAGCCTGCAGTTCCAGCCCAGAGGAGAGCAGCACCCACCGCTGGGGCAGACTAGGCGTGCAGGGGAGCGCGTCCCGTGCATCGGCATTTTGCAGCAGGGACCTTTCTTGCTGGAGACTGTGTGAACCCAGCAGAAGGCTCACCGAGGAGACAGAGCAGGGACCTTTCTTTGCTGGAGACTTGTGAACCCAGCAGAAGTTCCCCAGAGGAGCCAGTGGTGAGCTGGGAAGGTCGCCCAAGATGCCGGCCAGTACCAGCAACACAGTGTCACAAGGAATACAGAAATTAGAAAACAGGCAGTAGGGAGTAGAAAAACCACATGCAACCCAGCAACTCCTCAGCAAAAAAGCACACCGCAAAAAGAAAACCATCTACCAGATTGCAACGACAGTAACTTGGAAGAACTTCTGAGCCTTCCAGATAGAGAATTTAAAATTGCTGCGATTAAAAAACTGACAGAAGTCATAAAGGAAAACAATGATAAGGGGAAAATAATTAATGACCAGAAGAATGAAATTGAGTCCCTAAAGAGGGAAGTAAAAGAAATGCAGGAGATCAAAGAATTAATGGATACGCTAAAGAACTCTGGGAAAAGCAATGAAAGCAGAATAGATGAAATGGAAGAACGAATAAGTACTCTTGAAGACACAGAAATAAAAAGAACTAAAACAGAAAAGGAAGGAGAAGTACGAAGGAAAAAGACCGAAGAAAGACTTCGGGAACTATCTGACTCCATGAGGAAAGGAAATATAAGAGTTATAGGAATCCCAGAAGGAGAGGAGAGAGATGTAGGAACAGAGAAAATATTCATGGATATAATTGAAGAGAACTTCCCAAACGCGAAGAAGGATCTGAAAATTGATATACAAGAAGCAAGAAGAACACCAAACTTCCATGACGAAAGGAAAAATACAGCAAGACACATAATAGTAAAGCTCCCAAGAATCCAAGACAAGGAAAAAATAATGAAACTAACAAGAGGGAAGAAACAGATAACATTCAAAGGGAAACCAATCAGACTGACATCAGACTTCTCTGAAGAAACACTATGGGCAAGGAGAGAGTGGAGGGACATAGTCAACAGACTCCAAGAAAACAGATGCCAACCAAGAATACTCTATCCCACAAAGCTCTCCTTCCTCTTTGAAGAAAGAATATGGACCTTCCCAGACAAACAGAAACTCTGGAATTTTATTACGACTAAACCCCCACTCCAAAAAATACTACAAGGAGTCCTAAAGCCAGAACCTCAGAGGGACGAATAACAACAAAAGAAGGCCAAAGAAAGTTATTAAAAGAATAAATAAATAAAATCAAAGAAAGACAAACACAATGGCAAATACAGATGCTAACATATCAATACTAACTCTAAATGTAAATGGACTAAACTCTCCAATAAAAAGACACAGAGTTGCAGGTTGGATTAAGAAACAAAACCCAACCTTTTGCTGTCTCCAGGAAACACATTTAGCTGCAAAAGACAAAAATAGACTCAAAGTTAAAGGATGGAAAACAATTCTACAAGCAAATGGACCAAAAAAGAAAGCAGGAACAGCTATACTCATATCAGATAAAACAGATTTCAAACTTAAAAAGATAAAAAGAGACCCCAGTGGTCATTACATTATGATCAAGGGGACAATACTTCAAGAAGAAATAACACTCATTAACATATATTCACCAAACGAAGGAGCACCAAAATATATCAGACAACTATTGGCATCTCTGAAAACAGACATCAGAGAAAACACATACGTAGTGGGAGACTTCAACACACCACTATCAACAATGGATAGATCAACAAGACAAAAAATAAGTAAAGACACTAAAGCTCTAAATAAGGATCTAGAGTGCTTGGGCTTAACAGACATATATAGAACACTAAACCCAAAAAAATCTGAGTATACATTTTTCTCAAGCACACACGGATCATTCTCTAGGATCGATCATATACTGGGGCACAAGACAAACATCAACAGATACACCAAGATTGAAATCATACCAACCATCTTTTCTGACCATGAAGGCATCAAACCAGAAATAAACCATAAAAAGAAGGCAAGGTACTCTCCTACCTCGTGGAGATTGAAACCCACACTACTGGAAGTCCACTGGACTAACGAGGAGATAAAAGAAGAAATTAAAAAATTCTTTGAATTGAATGACAAGGAGGACACCAATTTCCTAAATGTATGGGATGCAGCAAAAGCAGTAATAAGAGGAAAATATATAGCAATAGATGCTCACATCAAGAAACAAGAAAGAACTCAAAGAAACAACCTAATCTCGAAGCTCAAAGATCTAGAAAAAGAACAACAAAAAAAACCCCCAAAACCAGTAGAAGAAAAGAAATAATAAAAACCAAAGCAGAAATAAATGAAATTGAAACTAAAAAAACAATCCAAAAGATCAATGAATCCAAGAGCTGGTTCTTCGAAAAAATAAATAAAATAGATAAACCCCTAGCCAGGCTCACAAGGGCAAAAAGGGAGAAAGCACAAATAAATAGGATAATAAATGAAAGAGGAGAAATCACAACGGACACAGCAGAAATCAAAAGAATAATTAATAACTACTATGAACAGTTATATGGAAACAAGTTCAACAATCTAGAGGAGATGGACAAATTCCTACAACTCTACAATCACCCAAAGCTAGATAAAGAAGAAATAGAACACCTAAACAGACCAATTACAATTAGCGAAATTGAAATGGTAATCAAAAACCTCCCCAAAAACAAAAAGCCCAGGACCTGATGGATTTACAAATGAATTCTACCAAACATTCAGAGAGGAATTGGTGCCTATCCTTCACAAACTCTTCCAAAAAATTGAGAAGGAAGGTATAATACCTAACACGTTCTATGAAGCCAACATTACACTAATACCAAAACCGAACAAGGACAACACAAAAAAAGAAAACTATAGGCCAATCTCCCTAATGAACACTGATGCAAAAATCCTCAATAAAATTTTAGCTATCAGAATCCAACAGTGTATCCATAAGGTAATTCACCACGACCAAGTAGGATTCATTCCAGGGACACAAGTATGGTTTAACATCCGAAAATCAATCAACGTTATCCAACACATCAACAAAAAGAAATATAAAAACCATATGATAATATCAATAGATGCTGAGAAAGCTTTCGACAAAGTGCAACACCCATTCATGATAAAAGCCATTGAAATTCTTGGGATACAAGGAACGTACCTCAACAACATAAAGGCCATATATGACAAGCCAACAGCCAGTATCATTCTCAATGGTGAAAAGCTGAAAGCAATTCCATTAAGATCTGGAACAAGACAAGGATGTCCACTTTCACCACTGCTTTTCAATATAATACTGGAAGTCCTAGCCAGAGCAATAAGACAAGAGAAAGACATCCAAGGAATCCAAATAGGAAAAGAAGAAGTCAAACTATCACTCTTTGCAGATGATATGATAATATACATAGAGAACCCCAAAAACTCCACAGAAAAACTAATTCAACTCATCAATCAGTTCAGTAAAGTGGCAGGATACAAAATCAACACGCAAAAGTCAGTAGCCTTCCTATATACAAACAATAAATCTGAAGAAGAAAAAATCAAAAAAACCATCCCTTTTATTATTGAAACAAAAAAAATCAAATATTTGGGAATAAATCTAACAAAAGAGGTAAAGGACCTATACAAAGAAAACTATAAAACACTGTTAAAAGAAATAGAAGAAGACACAAAGAAATGGAAAAACATCCCCTGCTCATGGATTGGGAGAATAAACATTATTAAAATGGCCATCCTACCAAAAGCAATATACAGATTCAATGCTATTCCAATCAAAATTTCAATGTCATTCTTCAAAGAAATAGAACAATTATTGATGAAATTCATATGGAATCACCAAAAACCCCGAATAGCCAAAGCTCTCCTGAAAAAAGAAAAAGGGAATGGAGGCATCACACTCCCAGACTTCAAACTCTACTACAAAGCCATAATCATCAAAACTGCATGGTATTGGAACAAGAACAGACAAACAGACCAATGGAATCGAATAGAAAATCCAGAAATAAACCCACAGACTTATGGTCAACTAATATTTGACAAAGGAGCAAAGAATATGCATTGGAGCAAAGAAAGTTTGTTCAATAAATGGTGCTGGGAAAACTGGGTCGCTACATGCAAAAGAATGAAGCTTGACCACTACCTCACACCATATACAAAAATCAACTCAAAATGGATTAAAGAACTAGACATAAGACCTGAAACCATAAAATACATAGAAGGAAATATAGGCGAAACACTACGTGATTTGCACATCAAAGACATCTTTACAGACACATCACCCAAAGCAGTGATAGTGAAGGCAAAGATCAACAGCTGGGACTACATCAAATTAAAGAGCTTCTGCACAGCAAAAGAGACAATAACCAAAACAAAGAGAAACCCCACCAACTGGGAGAACATTTTTGTACACAACACCAATGATAAAGGACTGATCACAAAAATCTGCAAAGAGCTGATGAGACTCAACAACAACAAAGAAAATAATCCAGTAAAAAAATGGGCAGAAGAGCTAAAAAGAAACTTCTCTGAAGAGGAAATGCGAATGGCCAACAGGCATATGAAAAAATGTTCAACATCACTTGCAATCAGGGAAATGCAAATCAAAACTACCATGAGATACCATCTTACACCATTGAGAATGGCACATATTAAAAAAACTAGCAACAACAAATGTTGGCGAGGGTGTGGAGAAAAAGGAACTCTTCTGCACTGTTGGTGGGAGTGCAAACTGGTCCAACCACTATGGAGAGCTGTGTGGAGATTTCTGGACCTACTAAACATAGAGCTTCCACAGGATCCAGCAATTCCACTCCTAGGTATTTACCCAAAGAACACAGAAACATCAATTCCAAAGAACACCTGCACCCCTATGTTTATAGCAGCACTATTTACAATAGCTAAGCTTTGGAAACAGCCCAAATGCCCAAAAATAGATGACTGGATCAAGAAGATGTGGTACATATATACCATGGAATATTACTCAGCATTCAAAAAAGATAAACACATGCAATTTGCAGCAACATGGATGGCGCTGGAAGGGATCATGCTCAGTGAAATAAGCCAAAAAGAAAAAGAAAAATACCGGATGGTCTCACTCATAGCAGGAATCTAGAATACTTAAATAAGGGACCAGGAAAATGAATAACTATAAGAAAGTGAAAATCAAAATCAACAAAAACTATGAACAGAGACACTTTTTGGGGGGTGGGGGTCAGGAGGGGAGGGATTGGGGTCAGAATGGGGGGATTGCAATTGTATGGGGAATATAAAAATAAAATTTATTAATTAAAAAAAAAAGAAAATCCAGAACTAAACCCACAGATTTATGGTCAACTAATCTTTGACAAAGGAGCAAAGAATATGCATTGGAGCAAAGAAAGGTTGTTCAATATATGGTGCTGGGAAAACTGGGTCGCTACATGCAGAAGAATGAAGCTTGACTACTACCTCACACCATACACAAAAACCAACTCAAAATGGATTAAAGAACTAGACATAAGACCTGAAACCATAAAATACATAGAAGGAAATATAGGCGAAACACTACATGATATGCACATCAAAGACATCTTTACAGACACATCACCCAAAGCAGTGATAGTGAAGGCAAAGATCAACAGCTGGGACTACATCAAATTAAAGAGCTTCTGCATAGCAAAAGAGACAATAACCAAAACAAAGAGAAACCCCACCAACTGGGAGAACATTTTTGCACACAACACTAATGATAAAGGACTGATCACAAAAATCTGCAAAGAGCTGATGAGACTCAACAACAACAAAGAAAATAATCCAGTCAAAAAATGGGCAGAAGAGCTAAAAAGAAACTTCTCTGAAGTGGAAATGCAAATGGCCAACAGGCATATGAAAAGATGTTCAATATCACTTGTAATCAGGGAAATGCAAATCAAAACACAGTCTATGGAGGGTGGGGGGTGGGGAGGGGAGGGATTGGGGTCAAAATAAGGGGGTCACAATTGTATGGGGAATATAAAAATAAAAAAAATTATATTAAAAAGTAAAATAATATGGGTGGTGTGTTGATTATTATATATTTATAACCATAGGTTTTACTAAGCAGTATTATATAGCTTATAATATTTTAATGACCAAGATATTTGAGGGTTTCAGTAGTTTATGATACTGAAACTTAATGAGTGGGATAATTTTCTGCAGCCTCCCTTTCTCTCATATAGAAATTTCTATTCTCTATCTCTCATTGTCACTACCTCAGCAGAGCAGTTGTAAGAAATTATTATCTGGGTGGGGAAATAAGAATGATGTTGTTCAAGGGTCCAAATTTGCAATGAGTAGAAAATAAGTAACAGATGTCTAATGTACAGTATAATGAATATTGACAATAACATATTACTACAGTTATCACTATAATGGAAATCATAATATACATACATCATAACATAAATCTGAAGGGTGTGATTTTATACCTCTAAATCATATGCTGTGTTGCAAACCAATGTTAACATAATTAAAAAAAAACAGAAGTAACATATTTTATACTCTAAATTTAATAGTCATATATTGAATTTATTCAATAAAGAAGAAAATAATTTTAAATGTTAACTGAGAAATGCAGAACACAATATGATATGTGTTAATTGTATATTAGTGTGCAAATGTGTCTGTGCATGACAAGGATGAATTTGCAATAAGTATAAATACACATTCTTCATTATTTAAAAAAAATAAAAACCTAAGCAGAGCCATTCAAAATTTTGTCCAAAAAAGCTGCATATGAGGTAATTTAGTAAACTGAGCAAAACCTCCACAAGACCCACAACAAGCCCAATATACTGGAACTTCCAAGAGCTGCTGATAAAAGAGAGGTTGTTGAAAGCAGCAAGAAACAGCTCATCATGTCTATACTCATCTTGAACTACTAAACTACGATTACCAGTTGATTTTTCATCATCAACTTTGGGAACCAGAGGGCAGTGAGAAAACATATTTAAGTCAGTGAAACAAACAAAAACCTGTCAGCTGAGAATTCTATATCCAGTAAAACTGTCTTTGAAAATGATGGCAAAATTAATATATTCAGAGACAAACAAAAGGTGAAGAACTTACTTTCCACTAGACTTGCTCTGTAAGAAATACTAAAAGGGGTGCTTTGGTTGAAATGAACAGATCCTACATAGTAAATCATAGGCATGTGAAGAAAGATTTTTGATAAGGCTAAACAAATGAAAATGTAAAAACTAATATTGTTGTAATACTGATTTTAATTATACTTTATTTTCTATGTACTACAAAAGAAAACAAAAATAATTATGAATCTGTTATTTTATATGTAAGATATATTTTGTGAAACCAATAACGTAATAGGATGAAGTAATATAGGAATGGAGACTTTTTGTATGCAACTGAAATTAAGTTGCTATAACTCATTAGATTGATGTAACTTTAGGATGTTATATATATCCCTACAGTAATCATAAATAACTATTAATATACACAAAAAGAAATAAGAAGGGAATTAAAATGTGCCACTATAAAAAATCAACTAGACACAATGGAGGAGAGTAATGGAGGAAATAAAGGGGGGAAAAGCTATATAAATCATACAAAAAATGTCAAATTGGAAAAACTCTTGTTAGTAATCACTTTAAACATAAATGAATTAAACACCTTAAAAAACAGAGATTGGCAGAATTTGTTTTTCATAAACTTGTTGACATTTATTGAACTGTGCACATAAAATGGGTACGTTTTACTATATATAAAGGATACTCAATAAAGTCGACTGAGAAGGAACAATAACAAAAAGCTTGCTGATGCATTGGCTTATCCTGTTACTTAATTAAATTATAAACTAGCCCCAACTATAATATAAACAGTGAAGTGTCAGCCTCTTGGAACTACAGAAGAGGCACAGCAATGATCTACCTTAACAACAAAGGGAATCCAGAATATAGTGACACATCCTGTCAAAATAAGTGAGCACAATTACTACATCATGATCAAATCTGCTCTCAGGCTGAGCGTATTTGTGGAGTCAGATATTGGATTGGGGCTCTCTGTTCTCTGCAGTTCAGTAGGATAAAAAGTCAAGGGATGGTCTTAGTCTAAGTGTACAAATTCATGCTTTATTCCCTCATGAGAGAGTGGTATTTGTGCTGAGCATGAATGCCTATCAGTTGAAGGCACTGACCTCCCGGAGACTGTGTATTAGTCTCCAAATATAAGGCTCCCTCTTTACCTCAGATTTGTTTTGTCTATAGTCCAGTCAATACAAATAAAACTCGAAGTCTTCCTGGTCCTACCAAAGTTTGAATAGTTATGTTGTCGTGATTTTATGAAATTTAGGCCATCAGGTAAGCATTACATATGACACAATATAGACACACCCCAGGCAGCTTATAGCACTTAAATTTTTTTTTGTTTTGGTGGTATCAATCATGGTCTACATTTCTTCGTAGTGCTACAGAGAATATTTTTAAAAATTATGGTCAATGGAGAAGTAAAATATCTTGTAAAACAACAGCAGCAATAGGTAATGATTTTCATAAATTCCAGCTTTCCTAATACTGCAATGTCAAGCTCAATTTTACTATTTTTTTCTTCTCAGGGCTTCCCAGTCTGTCTCTGACCTGGGGTCTATGAGGGAATAATGACCAATGAACTTTGTAGGCTCTGTTGTGCCTCTAGAACTGGTATTACTTGTTTTAAGTGAGTGGGCAAAACCAAGGAACTCTGAGGCTACCCTATTGACAAAATCTGATCATTTTTCTTTCCATTTCTATTTCCTTTACACTGGCTCATGGAGTGATTACTGTCTATCATGGCTGACAAGCAAAAGTTGAGAGATTTTTTCTTTTGGTGTATTTTCCTAACTTTTAGTTTTCTAACTTCTTACTATTATTATTAATATTATTTTACTCAATATTGATTTTGATGATTATATAAATTTCGATCTGTGCAATTCCTCCAAGTTGACTCTGAACATAAAGAAATGTCCTAGGCTTACTATTTAAAAAATGCATATTTCTGTAATTTTTTTCCCTCCACCAAACCATGTGTGACCATACTCTATCTGCCTCCTCCCTCACTCCCCGCTCTCCCTTATTCCATCTGGTAACCATTATCTTCCCTTTGCTGAGTTAAGTTTTATTTCTTCTATTGTTTTTGGTTTAATTTTATTTTTAAGATTTTCACTATGTCCTTTGAGATGACTGCCTTTCCTTGAAGTTCTTGCTATGAATATATGTATTATGTGATTAATATTCAATCTAAATTTTCCCCTACAAGTCATTCTATTGAAAAAATTTGTGTGGTTCTAATGCAAGTCCTAATGCTTTTTCCTAATTTTAATTCTATTTCTAGAAAAGCATCATGCCAGTTATACAATTAGTTCCTCACTTCAGCCATGCCCATCAGATACATTTGATCTTATATCCTATTCAGCTTCAAATTTGTTTTAAAAAAGCTTATTTGGCTGCCTAAATTGTTTCACAAACTTGAGTTTGAAAAACAAATCACACAGTTCAAAAGGCATTAGTGAATTTGTCAAAGATGATGAGATTTTGGTACATATTTCTCTTTCCTACTCAAATCTTAGCAAAAAAGCACGAATTTAATGCACACAAACCACTGCCAACTGACATTCAGGATTTGCTTCCCTGAGTACCGTCCAATTCACCATATGTCAAGATATTTTTATGTATTAATCCCAATTATGTGATAACATCTATTCATATTGCTCAACAAGCAGTTCTGTGGGAAGAGAAGTCACATTTTGTAATCCAATTGACCGCAAAAACAACTATTCCTGTGAAAATAGTAACAAAATGTGTGATGACTTTGTAAGTCAGCAAAGTTTAAAAATTTTTATTATGGGAATCATTGCTTTTCAGCAAATCATGTTTCTATGTTTTTACTTTTCGAGGGTCTACACTTTAGAAGGTCATAAATAATGGTAACAAAAGTAGAATAGCATCGATTTACTTCAAGAGAAAAGAAAATTAATACCCAAACTATGGGCCTGCCTTCACTAATGAGGAATAGTTAGGAAGGATGGTATAGATTTTTTTAAATGTATATGCAATAAATGCCTTATTTATACACTGTGGCATAAAGCTTATAGAGGCAGTAAAAATCAGAAGGGAATGTATTTTCTTTTTTGCACTTAATGTCAGTCTCTAAATTATAAGACCCCAAAATAAAACCAATGAATCAACATCACAAGAAATGAAGTGGGAGTGGGAAACAATCCTTTCCTCTGTTAACAAGGTAAAATTCTGTAGAAGCACTAAATGATGAACTGAGCTTTGTTTTCACCCCCCAGAAATATACCTACTACATTCTGTTCAATTTTAAGAAACTCTTGAAAGGGATACTCATTTATATGTCTTGTTGGGTATCTACACCTGAGGTAAATTAAGATGCACAAACTTATATTTTTATATGCATAAACTATATATTCATTCATAATAAATTTCAAAAAAATTACAGAATGTCCCCAAACTAAATACAAGAAAATTTATAATTTAATCTTCTCATCATTAAACATCAACAAACTAAAGGGACAATTCAGGTTCTAAGGAAGACGATAATAGCCACTATTATATTATGGGAAAATAATAAGTATAACAGCATGATGAAAGAAAACAGCCATTTAAAAAAATAAAGGTATCTCTCCCTGGTCTCCCTGGTGGCGCAAGGGTTAAGACACAACCTATGAAGCTATCCGCAGCTACTACATTACGAGTTCGATTCCCAGTCAGCCAGGGAGCAACCTACATGGCTCAGCAGACCTCTCCTGACTTGCCCACTGCTCTCCTCAGCAGTGTATTTCCCTAGATCTGGCTGTTCTCCCCACTCTGTATCTGGTGAATCCTCTCACCCCCCCACCCGCCTCGGCCTCTGGCCTGTACCCCAGTTCTTGTGTGTATAAATAAATAAATCGTTAAAAAAATCGTTAAAATAAATAAAAAATAAATAAATCATATAAATGATTTTATATCTTTAAAAATCAAGAGATATCTCTATTGCAAATCAAAAAAGGAGCAAATGCAAACTGACTGAAAGAACAAATAGAGAGGGAATTAAAATCATAAAGAATAATATTCTTGAAAATTGGTTGATGTATATGGAAATCTTTACAAATTACTTGGTTTCAAGAAAAAATAAGGTAACCAAAATTCAATTCAAGAAATAGAAAATTTGAACCAATTTTTGAAATTTGCCAAAGACCATGAAAAAAAATTTGTCAAAAAATGTCCTCTAAAAGAGTCTTTTCAGTGTAATGGTTTCCTTCCAACTAAACTTGTAGTTTTAAGGACCAGAACATAAAGAATATGAAAGAACTACTCATAACCTAATTGAACACAGAAAAGAAACTATTCTAATTTATGGATGTGGTTGTTAAAATCTTAAATAACACACGAAGCTGAAATCTAGCTATTCTATACAGTCAGGTAGATTTTTGTTGAGGATTTTTGCAATTTCACTTTATGCACATCAGGGATATAAGTCTACTTTTCTCTTTTTTGTATTGCCCTTGTTTGGTTTTGGGATTAGAGTAACGTTGGCCTCATAGTATGTGTTTGGGAGTTTTTCATCTGCTTCAATTTTTTGAAGAGCTTAAACAGGGAAGGTATTAGGTCTTTTTGAAGGTTTTGTAGGACTCATTGGAGAAGCCATTTGGCTTGGGCTTTTGTTTTTAGGGAGACTTTCTATTATTCTTTCAATTTTTGTGCTTGTGATTGGACTGTTTAAATTTTCTATTTTATACTGGTTCATCCTACATTGCATGATTCTAAAAAATTGTCCGTTTCTTTTTGGTTGTCCTGTTTATTTGCATAGAGACATTTGCAGCAGGCTGATATAATCCTTAGTATTTTTACAACTTCTGTTGCAATTTCACCTCTTTCATTTTTGCTTCTATTTATTTGGATTTTTTCTCTTCATAAACCTAGCTAAGAATTTGTCAATTTTGTTTTTTGTTTTTTTAAAGAATCAACTCTTGGTTTCACTGATATTTTGGACTCTTTTTATGCTTTCTATTTCATTTATTTCTGTTCTAATTTGTATTATTTCTTTCCTTCTACTCATATTCAGATTTGTTCCTTTGCAAGTATCTTCAGCTGTAGAAGTAGATTCCTTATTTGAGATTTTTAATTTAATT
Organism: Talpa europaea; assembly: GCF_964194135.1. NCBI lineage: Eukaryota > Metazoa > Chordata > Mammalia > Eulipotyphla > Talpidae > Talpa > Talpa europaea. The sequence continues at coordinate 27,355,651 of NC_140082.1, read as the reverse complement.
TTATGTATTTTTTACATAATTTTTTATTTTTGCACAATATTTGAGATTTTTGTTGCTTTTAAATTTGTGGGCCTATATTGTTCAGAAGCAATTATTTAGTTTCCACTTGTTTTGGTTTATTATGGGAATCTTTTTGTTGCTAATTTCTAGTTTTATACCACAGTGATCTGAGAAGACAAGAGAGACAATTTCTATTTTTATATGTTTTCTGATACATGTTTTGTGTCCCAGCATATTATCTATTCTTGCAAATGTTCCATATGTACTTGAGAAGAAAATGTACTCATTTCTTTGGGGATGGAAAGCTCTGTAAATATTCAATAAATCCAGCTGATCCAATACTTCACGTAAGGCCTTTGTTTCCTTGTTAATTCTCTGGATGATCTAGTTCTTCGTTTCAGTGGTGTGTTGAGGTCTCTGACAATAATTGTATTTTTGTTAATATGCTGTCTTAGCTTTCTTAGTAGTCGCTTTATATATCTAATTACCTCTGATAGGTCCATGAATGCTGATAACAGTTATATCTTCTTGATGAATTGTTCCTTTGATCATCCTGTCCATCTATGTCTCTGATTATCTTTTTCGATAAAGATAAAGTCTAGTTTATCTAGTTTATCCAGTGTGAGAATAGCAGGTATTGCTTTTCTCTCTGGATCACTGGCTTGTGGCACCTTGCTCCCACCTTTGACTTTTACTTTGTTTTTGTCTTTCAGTTTTAAATGGGTTTCTTGTAAACAAAGCATAGATGGTTGAAACTTTTCAGCCCATTTGTCATTTTGTGTCCTTTTATTGATGAGATCAGGCCATTTATATTTAGGTTAATTATTGATATGTACTGTATATCAGTCATTCTGTTTTTAAAACATTTTTTCCTACTGTTTCTTTTTTCATTTGTTTCTCTCATTTGGAGGCTTTCCTTAGTGATTAATTTTCTCCATTTGTTCTTCTATGTGCCTCCATTCTAGATTTTTGGTTATTGGTTACCATGGGGGCTATATTTATTTCATTATGTCTAAAAAGTCTTTTATGAACCGGTGTCAGTTCTCCACCATTTAACTCTACAGGTTCTGTCCATTTCTTCCTCCCCTCTGTGTTTTAATACTGACTCATAATATTCACAGTGGGCTTGCAGTGACAAGATTCCTCTTGTCACTCAGGGATTGTGCTTCAAGATTTCTTTTCCAGTAGAATTCCTTTCAACACTTTTTCTAGGACAAGTCTGGTGGTGATAAAGTCCATTAGCTCCTGTTTGTTTAGGAAAGCCTTTATTTCACCCTCATATTTGAATGATAATTTTGTGGGACAAAGTATTCTTGACTGGTAGTTCTTGTCTTTTGGGTTTGTGAATACATCATTCTATTCTCTTCTTGCCTGGAGGGGAGACTGGGGTGAGGAAAAGCCTAATTTGGATGTTTTCATAAATTATCTTCATCTCATGGCTTCCTGAAAATTTTTTTTTCTGTGTGTCTTGGTGTAGATCATTTTGTATTTAGGAAATTGGGTGTTCTGTTTCTTGGACATCAGTGCTTATTTCGTAGGTTTGGGAAATTTTTAGCTATTATTTTGTCGAAAAGTGTCTCTCCTCTCTTCACCTCTGATTACCCATGATGCTTATGTTCCCTCTTACCTGAGTGTGGTATTGCTCATAGAGTGTACTCATTTTTCCTATGTCTTCTCTCTTTTCCTAACTGGGTGATTTGTGTATGTGCATCTTCTTTTTCTGAAATTCTTTCTTCTGCCAGATTATTTCTATTAAAAGCACTTTCTATATTTGTCTTCATTTTACTCAGAGTCTCTTTTTGTGTTCTTTTAATATTTTCAATTTCCTTGGAGAAGAACTCTCTTTGTTCCTGGATTTCCTTTTTCAGATCTTACACCTGCCTATCTGCCTTTGACTGACCTCCCCAGTATCTCATCTAGCATTTTAATATCGTCATTTTAAAGTCTTTGTCTGACTGGTCCTCTATTTCTGTATCCTTTATATATGACTCAGAACTTCTGTTCTCGTTTTTCTTTTCCATCTTGTGTTCAATTTCTTTGCTTCTTAGGCGTGTATGTTGCCTTATTTGCTTTTTTGTGGTTGGGGCCATGCAGGGTTAGTTTTGTTTCTCTTCTAAGTTTACCCTGGCATGAGATGGGGGTAGGAGGGGGGCCTGGGGATTAAATACTTAGTGGCTTTTTTGGTCAAGGACTGATGTTTGTCTCCTCTGCCTCCTCTCCTCTCTCCACAGCAAGTTCCATTTAGTGTTTCAGTTGTCCTGACTCGCCACACTCTCCCTTCTACTCTGTTCTGCTTCCAACTGTGATCCATGAAGCTTGAATCTCCTGGCAAGGTGGGCTAGGTGCAGTCCACAAGGCTCACACTCGGGCTCAGTTGGGCCTGGCAAACAGGAGGCACCCAATCAGGCTGTATGCCCCATTCTCCAGCTATGACCAAGGACAACGATCTCCACCAGTCACCACCACTGCCACCTTGCCACTAGAGACCAAGGCTGCAAGTACCACATTCCCTCTGATATTTTCCAAGGGAGTGGTGAATTCTCCCTCACCAGTCCTTCCTTCTGCTAATGGGTCTGTGATGGAGCTTGGGCTGACTCTTCTTTTTATTTTTTAAAAATTTAATTTTTACATCATTATTTTTAAACAATATTTGCTTTCTGCCACCCCAACCCCAGGTACAGTCCCTATAGAATTTCCTTCACCATCACCACAGTCTCCTGTGCTCCTCCCTCCATCCCTCTGATCCCTCTTCTTCCTCCTCCCCTACAGGATGTCTCTGATTTATAATTGTCTGTTTTTGCTTTGTTGTGTTTTGTGTTTTTTTTTTTTTTACACTGATGTCTTATTTGGGTCACCTATTTCCTGCTATAAGTGAAACCATCCAGTATTTTTATTTTTCCTTCTGGCTTATTTCACTGAGCATAATTCCTTCCAGCTCCCTCCACGTTGCTGCAAATGGCATGAGTTTGTTTTTTTGATTGCTGAATAATATTCCATTGTGTATATATACCACATCTTCTTGATCCAGTCTTGTATTTCTGGGCATTTGGGTTGTTTCCAGGTTTTACCTATTATAAATAGTGCTGCAATAAACATACAGGTATACAGGTGTTCTTTTAAATCAATGTTTTTGTGTCCTTTGGTAGATTCCTAGGAGTGGAATTGACTCTTCTTGAAGACTCTTTGTCACTTCTTGCAGGGAGGGGAGTAGGAGGAGAGCTATCCTTGCACTGGTTGTGAAATCCTCAATGTCCCAGGCTGGATCTATGATTGTGTGTAATTTCATTCCATTTCTGAAATATCCCTCCAAGGAAATTTACCATGCCTGAAACACCCGAGAGGGCTGTGGAAACCTGACCCCTAGCCATGGTATCTACCTTCCCAGCCATGCTCCTCTTTGCCTCTTCCAGTTCCTTCCCAGCAACAAACCACCAGCTTTAGTGTAAGTCCTCCATGGGAAAGTCCTGGAATTCTCTCAGGGAACTTGTAAATCTTCCAGAAAGAAAGTTTATTTTATAGTTTTAAATGCTATCGGCAACACTTTTAATATTTAACTTTGAACTAACATAACTTGTTTACCGAATATTTTATTTTAGCATTTGGGTACTATAGCCTAAGTACCTAACACTTACTAGTTTGGGTAAGGTATTTAAATTCCCCAAGCTGCATTTTCCTCATTTGTAAAAATAATAATTTTTATATCTCATATATGGTTAAACACAGAAAAGACTTAGAACAATATATGGCACAAAGAAACAATAAATATTGACTACTTTTTTTAATAAAAAGGCCAACCACATTATGGAAGACATTTGGTTGAACTTAAGATTGCCCAGGGGTGTGCCTAACTATGGATTTCCTATGAATATATTATCATTTTTATTTGTGAATCCCTTTAGTAATTTTTTGTTCTTTTTATTGTCATGAAATATTATGGGATTCAGGGTCTCTCTGGTAGCACAGGGGTTAAAGTCTCAGCACTATCATGTTATTGCCAGCCATTGCAGCATGAGTTAAATTCCTGGCCAGGGAGCTAACCTACATGTAGAGCAGCAGACCTCTCCTGTCTTGCCCGCTGCTCCCCTCAGCAGTGTACTTCAGTCAGTCTGCCTGTTCTGTTCCCCACACTGTTTCTGGTGAATCGTTTCAACACCCCCCCCACCTCTGGTCTACACCCCAGTTCTTGTATACTAAATAATTTTTTAAAAAAAGAAATATGGGATTCAAATTGAAGGTCATTTCCTCCTAACCACTGACCTTCCTTGACCTATTGGCAACAGATCTTTATTAAGAATGAGGTTGAGAGCAAAATGTGAAACTCAGCCTGACAGTACCTTGTAGTGATGCTGCAATAAGATTGACAGTTTATTATGCATGCTGAGGTAGGATGGCAGATTACTCCTGGTAGGAGAGCTACCTACACTAATCCAGGCCTCAGAAGATTTCAAAGTTATTTTGGTTTCAGACATTTATTTTGAATTTACTACATGGCTAATGATGGCAATATTACATTTATTTTTTAAGCTGATAGCTATACCTTCAAGCAAATGATCAATGTCAAACAAATCACTTAGCTGACTAAAAGGATATTGCTTATAGGCTTTATACTACCTGAAGCAGAAGAGAAAAGAATAGGATTACGATCTAAAAGAGATTTGATGGCTGTCATTTCCACAATAGGAATGTTGACAGGTGGAATAAATAACTTCTGGAGAGCAACTTGTTAAACTGAGTTAAAAGAAGATCTGTATGGGCATGGCTGAGCCTGATGCTGCCTGCCAATCTGATTATATTTTATTACTCAGCTGAACTGTATTCCATGATTTGGTTTGTGGTTATCTAAAGGGGTCACAAGCTGCAGTAGCTCATATTTCCTGAACATATTTTGGCAGAAATTGTGAATTGTTTTAAGAGAATGCCAACTAGTGTCACAGATAAAGACAAAGGGCTTCTTTATAGTTATTTACCATTATCAAACTACCAACCCAGGAAAAGCAGGTAGCCTCCTTTGTGGGATTCCAGGGTACATTCAAAGTACATTCGGGAACATCAGAGAGTCAGAAAATGTCATCTTTACCAGGAAACCAAATTTTACATATACAGGATTTATATATAAACACCAAAAAGGCCTCTCATTAAATTCAGTTCCTCTGGGTAATTCCACATTGTATTATTTTGAGATTTCCATTCTTATTTAATTTCAGCAGCCTCTCCTGGGTATTGTCATCATTCACTTTTTGTGTATTTCTAAAATTATTAACTCAAGTCTTTCATTTCTCCAACTACCTTATTCCCATATGGTCTTACTGTTTTCCAATTCTTTAACTTCTCTTTTTTTGTCCCAATATATGTCTCCTCTTGGCTTCACATATTGACCTGTCCAAAGGCAATCTCATAGCTAACCCGTTTTTTTTACCTTCTTATTAGCACCATCAATCCCTTAGCCTTCAGCCTTCAGCAACAATTGTCCTCCCTTGGGTCAAGTTAACCATGCTCCCACTCTTTCCAATACCGAGTTGCTAATATGTCGCCAGACCCATATGCCAAACCTTCACCATCTTCTCAAATTCTTCCATATTATATTGCCTGCATATTCTCTCATAAATACATCTAGTCTCAAAAAAAATCTCTTTCCTCCCAAAGAAATTAGATATTATCAGGATTCAATGCTTTCAATTTAGAACCCACCTCCTCTGATTTACCTTTGTAAGGAACTACTTAGCAGTGTGATTTAGATGGGAGTCACAGGGGCAGTGAAACCTCCTTGTATCATTAGTACATTACTATTCATGGAGTTACAGCTAAGAGAGGGAGAAAGATCATCAACTGGGTAACAAGCAGTCATATTGTACCAAATAAGATGAGTGTTGTAGGAAATGGTGTTCTGAGATTGATGACAATGACAAGGAAAAATCACATAAGAGAGGTAAGGAGACCCTCTCTGAGGAGAAACAATTAAGCTGACAGCTGAAGATTGGAACATGTCCACTACACAAAGAGAAATGAGGAGAGGTTCAGGAGGAGATACCTTGTTCAAATTAAGTGCCATAACTGGACAAGAGTGTTGGAAGCTGGATTTTGGCCCACTCTTCTTCAATGACAACAGGAAGGGTTATCCCTGGCTCTTCCTCTCCCATGACACTGTGTACACCTACTTCCATGTTTTTCCACTAGACTAGCAGTTACCTGAGGATAGGGGTACACACTTAGTATATATAAGTGCATACTTAATATATTTAAGTGATAAATAATAAAAGAAATGCTTATTAAACCATTTAGTGATTACTTATCCTTATTGGTATTGCCCATCTACTTTGGGGGGGTGGCTAAGATTTTGGTAATTTCAAACAATGTCTTCCCATTCTGTGTGGTCACTTCCTGTTCCTCGGCTTTCTTTTATGTGGTTGGTCTAATGAATTTGTGCAGTCAACTGCTGATCATCTAGGTGTTAATGAGACTTAGGGGCTGAGGTTTCTATGCTATGTTAGCACAGTTTCAATATTTTCCTGTCACTGCCAACTATTGGGTTTATATCAAACAGGTGCTAATTAACATCAAAATTTGGCCGAGAAAATATTGAGAAATGGTAGATTTTTCTTGGGAGACTTATGAATATGCATGTTTGAAACTGCTCTTCCTTCAAAGTGGCCTCCTGGAGAGAATACTAAACTGGAAGGTTAAAGCCCTAAGTTTTATTCTTGACTTTGCCACTCACTCCCTCAGTGACCTTGGACAAGTTGCTTAGCCACTCTGCAGGTAACTGTTTCTTTGTTGATAAAGATGTGAGTGATGATAGCTGAAACCACCTTCCATATAAGGAAGTTGTGAAGATTAATGAGATACTGTTTATAAGGCACTCTGAACTCTCTGAAGGAAAGGCACTGTATAAATACAGAGTGTTGCTATTGTTATTCAACAGGATCTATACTGCAAATTCTTTGTACATTTCTCAAAACCTGGGGAGAGTGAGAAAGTCAGAATATTTGGATTATTTCATATGATATGCATCTGCTTCCATTTCCAGTAAAATGTCCACTGAGTTTGTCTCTATCCTATTTTTTATAGGAATAAAATAGTTATTTGAAATTAAGGAAGACACAATTTTTTAAAAATTCAAATGATTTTAGAGAAAATCATCATTTGTGGTCCTGGGAGAAAGAGGAATTATTTAAGACTGAGAGCATAACCCTGATTTTCATAAGTTACTCAAGAAACAAGATACAGGTAATACTTTGTTATTAATGACAATTTCAATCTGGCCCTGCACCCACATCTCCCAAACCACTAATCAGGCCATGAATTGGGACCAAATTGCCTGTTTTCATTTTATTTCTTCTCCCAAAGCTTGAAGGTCCTTGGGGCTGCAAAGAAGGAAGAGGAAAACAAAAGAAACAAGGTTCATACTAACTCTCACTGATTAGACCCCAGATAATCAAGAGTTTACTCCAGTGTGGGCATACATGCTAAAAATGTGAACCAGGCAGCCATTCCTTTCAATTGTATCCATTATACCTCAAATATTGTGTTTTCCAGAACTAGCTAGTCTCTTAGCTACCTTAATATTCAGAATGTGTGGAATGTGGGGAAATTGATGTTCCTCTGAGAATCTCAATCTTGCATTAACAGAGTCTTTTGCATTTAATTTTGTCCCTTGTTTATATTAAAGGCAGAAGAGGTCTCTTTTGACATGAGAAATTTTAAAATGTATATAGGTAAAGTACTTTAGAGAACCCTATTTTTCATCTACTTATTAGGAGTGATAGGAGCAGTGCTTTTCTCAGATTTTAAAGTTCCAGATGAACCACAATTGTCATAGGAGCATTAGCTTCATGGTGTATTTGTTTCTAGAAAAGAACTAGAACAAGTACTCTGCTAAAATGCATACACATGGATTATTGTGTCAGCTTTTGAAAACTACTGATTGTTCCCTTAGACATCAAAATTTCGGAAAGAATATTCTCTACTGTCAAAATTTTTCTGAGTTTAGAGGAATGCAGCCAGAATTTGATAAAATGAAACCTAGGAAATAATGCCACATAATAAATTGTTCTGTTTTTAATTAACATGGCTACATGTCCTTTCTTTTCACCATGGGAAACTTGTTTTAGGAATTCCCTAAATGATATATTATAGAGCAATACATTTCAAAATAATTAAAATTGCTATTTTCAAAATTTATAGACATTGAGGCATGACCTCTGTATCACCTCTATTTTAGACCACAGTTTTTCTTTGAAGAAGGAACAACGGGGTTGACATATATTTCAGTGACAATAGAAGTGCACCAAATTACATTTTTGGATCTGTAACAAATCAGACAGAAACCTTTGAAAACAATAGATTTACAACTAAGACACAGAATTTATATTCCATTGCTGCATTTAACCTCGCCCATACTCTAGTCCACTCTGCCTGCTAGGATCAAATATTCTAATGTTTAAAGGTAGGGAGACAAGACAAATGAAGGAGGAAGCAAGAAAGACAGAAGGAAATAGGATCAGCCTATTTTTTTCTACTAGTTTTGCTATCAACATTAGAAAGGAGTAATCACCTGTGGTGGACTGAAAAATAGTTCCCCAATGATAGCCACTTCCAGATCCCTAGTATCTATAAATGTGTTGTCTAATATGATTAAAAGAACTTTATAAATGTGAGTTAAACATCATGAGATGGAGAAGTTATCCTGGTGGACCCATGTAATCACTGGTCATTATAAGGTGCCATTATGGGGTAGGGGTAGGGGGAGAGACAGAGAGAGAGAGAGAGAGAGAGAGAGAGAGAGAGAGAGAGAGAGAGAGAGAGAGAATATATAAAGGCAGAAACAAAAAACTGAAAGGGGAGAAAATGCTACATTACTGGCCTTGAAGATGAAAGAGTCATGAGCCAAGAAATTCAGGTGGCCACTAGAATTTGGAAAAAGAAATGAAACAGATTCTCCTCTAGAGTCTCCGGAAGAGACACAGGCCCTCTGACATCTTGATGTTAGCCCAGTGAAAATGATTCCCAACTTCTTACCTCCAGAACTGTAAGATAACAAATTTGTGTTGGTTACACCACTAAATGTGTGGCAATCTGTCACAGCAGCAACAGGGAACTCACACATCATCATGAAGTTACCTTGCCAGTGCCATTCCTGCTTCAAACTGAGTTAGTGAAGAGTGTTCCTCGTGAATGTAAAGAAGGAGCCATCATATTTACTTCATGTGTAGAGGGAAGCAGTTACTGCCCCAAACATATGACCCACTGGCTGAAATTCTGGCTGGATATCAAACTTGGAAATGAAATGAAAAGGTACCCAAGAGACACTAAATGCACCTTCCCTAACCTTCCTTCTCAAGTCCTCAGATTTATAAACAAAAAGCATAATACAGTTTTTTCAAGTCTCATCTTGAGATTTTATACTATGATTGATATGACAGTATCATCTTAGAAAATAGCTCAGTAGGAAGCAAGAATATTTAGTGCAAAGGCATCCTGCAGAATAAGTAAACTGCGTGGGAGAATGTATGGTATGGGGTGAGAGAAGCAGATGCTCAAGAAAAATACCTCTAATGAAAACAAGAAGTATACACATAAAAAATGTACACATAAAAATTTCTAAAATATTTACTAAAGACTCACCAAACCTTTTACCGGTTCCCAAAATATTTAGGTATGGCTTATAGTAATGTCCCATAATTTTATGATATTTCAGCTAAAAATAATATCCCAAATTGCTAAGTTAAATTTTATGTTGGTCTCCTGCAAGCTTTCTGAAGGTATTTGTAGGGTAAGGAAAAATGTCAGGCTTTTCTGCCCTCCTGCCATCAGGATAGATGATGGATCCTTGTCCTGAATGCATGCCTGATGGCGGGCACCTGGAGTAGGGTGTGGGCATAGGTAGATGGGATTCACCTGGGCTAAGACTGGGCTTTTAAGGGCGGTGTCACGGGGACGCCAATAGAAGCTGAAAGAGGAGCAGAGAAGCGAGAGAGGAGCAGAGCCATGAGAAGAGCAGAGAGAATGTGAGAGAAGGTCGGAGAGCCCAGAGTGAAGACCTGCTGGGGGCTGGGAGGCCTGCCAGCCTCCTGGCACCCCAGCACCCCTGCCTGCCATATGCCTGGTGAACCCCAATAAAAAACCTGCAAAAGTCACTGAGGACTCTGACTCCTTTACCCGGTCTGCATGGGATCCTGGAAAACCTGCTCAGTGGCCATTCCGGCTCCCTACAGTATTTATAAGTACCACCTACAACCAGAAGAAAGTCAGCATGGTACAGAACAGAGATTGAAAGATTTAGAAGCAGGTAGATTCTAGTAAAAATCAGCATTTTAAAAAGTTCAGCAGTGAGCCCTGACCCTGTGAATCTGGGTATGAGCTCAAGAACTAGATGTAAGCTTATTTATCTCAAGGTCAGAATAGCATCAAGGAGAGCCAAAAGCAGGCAGAAACCCTCTTGCCTGGGCCTCCCCTGGTGGCACAGTGGTTGAGCGCTGGGTTGCGAGGCTGCCCGCAGCCTCTGCAGCGCCAGTTTGATCCCCGGCCACCGGCGAGGGTCCCACACCCAAAAACAACAACAACAACAACAACAAACAAACAAAAAAAGAAACCCTCTTGCCTTCATTCAGGATTAGTCTAAGCAACAGGGGAAAGGAGCCCTTGTTAAAGGTGGTATCAAAGAGCAATCATACTGGATGTGAGGGAGACTTAGTTCAAGACGACTGCAACAGAGGAGGAAGCTGAACTGTACTCTGAGTTGTAAGTGCTGGAATGACCTAAGGGAAAAGTACCAGAGGTCGTGAGGAGGAGGCTGGTCCATGTGATCAGACCATCTGTGTTTGCTAATTGGAGCTTATGGAAATCAGGCTCCTGTTCTCCCATGGACCCTGGAAGCAAGGAGTGCTACCTTACCTGATGATTACAATCCAAAGGGATGGCTCCTAGAATCTGGAGAATGACACTCTTGCATTAAAAAACTGATAATGATGCAGTAACGAAGTATATGTCTTTGTCTCTGTCCCACCAGATAAGCTCTCCCATTTCCTTTCTTTATTTACCCTTTAGGCTTAACACATGTTTTTTCACATTCCAAAGAAAAGAGCATCCCTAGGAAGATAAAGTCAGAATTGCAGACCACCAGCGAAAGCAAGCTGGCATCAACCAAAACCCGCAGACACTTGTGTTGCAAGGATGGACAGGCTGACCCTTGCCTGTTCTACCCTTCTACTCCCTTGTAAATCTGGATAAATACCCCCAACCTCTGCCAAAGAGTAGGACGGTGGTCTTTCAGACATGAGTCTGCTGCCCTCCTCAATTTGTGGGCAAATTAAACTGCTATCTTCTCAAACTCTATGTCCTTTTATTGGCCAACAGAACCAAGACTGGCTGGCATTCTGGACAGTTAGAGAGTGAGAGAAGATTTATATTTCAAAGGGGCAGAGAAAAAATTTGCATTTGCAAGTTCTCTAAAATAAATGCTAAGAAAAGGGAGGTCAGGGATTTACAGTCAGGAAGAAACTTGTCCAATATTTAATGAAGCTGAGGACAATGTTAAGGCTCTTTGGTCAAGAGAGAATAAATAGCTGTAGCTTTGGGAGTTTTAAGTACAATCCCCCAAAGACCTGAATAGTACCCAATTCTAACACGGTGTGTTAAAAAACAGTGTAATCTTTTCAGTGTCTGGTAGTCAGTGACAAAGTAAAAATCATGGTTCCTCTTTGTTTTCTACAAAGGACTACCTTAACACGACTTGAGGGGTTTTTTTTTTTTTTTTTTTTTTTTTTTTTTAATTCCCAAGTCACATCATTGTAAGGGCAAAATGGGAAAACTTGACAGCATTTCCTGGGCTTACTTCCTCCAATTGTGAAACCTCTGGAACTCCTTTCATTCCCTTCAATGTCTCCACCTCCTTCCACCAGCTATTTCTAGGAGTCCCTGGGGGTCTCTTATTGGTAAGTCACAATCAGATCCTTTGAGTAGTAAGGACAACTCCCATTCTCCCCTTCTTGCGCTGACCGCCTTTGGCAGTCCCACAGCTGAGCCCTTGTCCTGCTCCTGTTGATGGTCCCTGTCAGAAAAGACTGAGCCAGTTTCATCCTTTGTTTCAGTGTCTGGTGCCTCCAGGCTTCACTGGCACTGCCACTGGCTACTGCTGAAGCTATGGGTGATGGATATTGTATAAATAAATAAATAAATAAATAAACAAACTAGCCCTCACTATGACTGGAGTCACAGTAGAAGGATGTGCTGGAGCATAAGGTGTGTCAAATGTCCAATGCCCAAGGGGACAGAATGCTTTTCTCCTGGAAACCAAGATATTTTGGATTTCCAATGGCCCCATTGAGCTTCTGAGAAAAGTTTATTCAGCTTATTCTAAGTTTCCCTCCTAGGTCACATGACCTTGGGACCTGGGAGGGAAACTTAGAATAAGCTGAACTGCCTTGAGAACATGAGTGGCAACATATTGCATTAAGAGCTGGCCTGCTTTCCACTAACTGAGCTGGTTTACAGACCCAAATTGAATATGTCTTTCTCCTCCCTTAGGATGGGATCTTTTCCAAGAGGCTACTCAATTCCTCATACAAATAAACATTTCTAGGGCCTGACCTGCCAGTTTTCCTTGCTTACCCAGATCACTGCTTACCTAGTTGCCAGTGTTATTCCCGGCCTAGACCACCAATGAGCCAGTAGAGACCCAGGATAAAAGCAGCTAGAAAGAACACAATTGACTGGTTAATTTTATTACCTTAGAATTCAGAGTCAAATTTTATTTGGTCTTCTATCAAGTAGGCAATTTTAGCTTGAAGAATATACATGACTTTCCGGTGGTACTTGATATTTTTATTATCACTTGGAATGTTGAGAGAAAAAAGTTTCCCATGAACAGTTTCTTTTTCTGAAAGTTGCCCTTGTGCAAAAAGTTTGCCGACCATACATTTAGAATCAAATAGCCTTTGCCCACACTTTTATATTTCCTTAGAAGATTATTTCTAATCAATTTGGGATAAAGGGAGAAACTTGAAAGACAGAACTGATTGAAGAGGCTGGTGTGTTTCAGAGAGAAGTGTTAAGTGCTGATGGACAGTAAGTGTTCCACTCTAGATCTACTAGAATCCCTTGTCCTCAGACTGTTGAACTGGACTCTCCCCATTGAAAGTACAGATCACCAGCTTGGTAGAAAGAATCACAGAATGAAATTTTTTCCCTTGTTTACAGGAAAACATATCCTAAAATAAACATATTTTTTATCTGTATACATTTTCAGTTGTTAAAAATGAAACAGTTGTCTGAGGGAAAGTTAATTTTCTATAGAAATTGAAGAGATTGTTGAAAATAATCACTGGATGAACATGTTTGTCCACTAGGCATCCCTAACAAAAGTGCTTAGAACATAGTAAGTTCTCAATACATCCTAAATGGAAATTTGGATAAGTGGATTTATAAGAGGATTTATAAGAGATGGAGCTGTTCATCTCTTATTTATTTATGTATTTGTTTGTTTGTTTGTTTGTTTGTTTGTTTAAGATTTACAGTGTATGGGGTCTGTTCTGGATTCTTTATTTTCTCAGCAAAGTACAAACTTGGGAAAAAAAGCTCTGTAAGGCTAATGTTTTTTTTTTTTTGTCTTATAAGTACTAATGCACGAAAATCAGCATATCTGTGATATTTAAGTTTTTCCTGTATTTTAATTTTTTAAGGGGAAAATTTTTTAAATTGAGGAAACACTGGTTTATAACATTGTACAAGTTTCAGGTTTACAGCTCTGTACTTCAACATGTCTATAAATCTTCCCCTTTAAAAAAGAAAAGGGGCCCCCCTGGTGGTGAAAGGGATTAAGCACAGCATTGTGAAGCTACCCACCAGCCTCTGCAGCACGAGTTCGATCCCCGGCCAGAGAGTTACCCACATGGTGCAGCAGACCTCTCCTGTCTCTCTCGCTGCTCAGCAGTGTATTTCAGTAGATCTGCCTGTTCTGCTCCCCACTCTGTCTCTGGTAAATCCTCTCACCCCCTGTACCTCTGGCCTATACTTCAGTTCTTATCTGCATAAATAAATAAATCTTTAAAAAAAAGAAAAAAGAAAAAAGAAAAGCAGGTTGCTTCATCTACACTAGGGAGTAGGTATTTAGACACAAGAGTGTTTAAGAGTGACCAGAAATGCAAAGTAGCTGTGGCATAGGAAAGTAAGTGTTGTAACATTTCACACTTGAACATCACAAAATATTTTACAAGGAGAAAATATTGACCCTATTTGACATATAACAGACTGTGGTGTATTCTGAGCAACTGGCTTGCTTGAAAGCAAAGAAATTTCACCAAAATAACAATTTAAACACCCTGTCTCTTAGCTTTGAACATTGACCGTCACTCAACTGAACTACAGAATGATGGAACCTGAAAATTGCTGGAACAACATAGAGATTGTTACAACAATTAAGAGAGAATGATCTACTAACTCCTTCAATTTCCATTCCCCAGCAGTCAGCCACACGGCACCCTGAGGAAGCCAGCTGGAGGTGTCCTTCAGGGTGACTTCTTTTTGAAGCACTCAGGCACAATTTTTTTAAATCAAAGAAGAAGAAATATCTTGAAAAAATTGGCTGCTAGTTGTACTGTCTCTTCCAAGTTGACATCATCAATCAACCAACAGTGTAGGAGAGCTGTCAAATCCCGGCAGCATGAGGGACAAGAGAAATCCTCAGACACCTGAAAAATGGAGATCTCCTCCACAACACAGCTGGAGCCCTCTGTGGCTGATTTCTTGGGGGAGAAAATTTAATGTGCTGAGAGAGGAAAGGGGTGGGTGTTCAGGGGAAAAAAAAAACATCAATTAAAATAGTCCTGATTCATAATTTTCTCTATTTCTCAGCAAAATAACTTTTGTCCTGCCTTCTGCATTGTGCGCGGCTACCCAAGGATTCATTTTTCAGCTGTTATTCATACTTCAGTTCAGTGTTTCTGAATGTATTCTTCCCCACAGTAACTGTTGACAGGTCCAGCCCTGTAACCATCTGGCTCCTGAAGTAATGAGACCAAATGAAATGGAGCTTGAAGAAATTAACATTCTTTCCTTAATCTATTAATAACTGAAAAGTGTTGATTTTGGTGACAGCTAGATACTTTATTATGAGGCATATTGGTTAATTAAGAACATCATAATGAAGGTTATAGGAACGCATATCCCTCCAGAAATACACATATTTTTAATAAGCATAATTTGATTCTTCTCACAGGCTCAAAAAACGTCAGTGAAAATGTTATGCACAAAGAAAGTCTCAACAAAGAATAAACAGATGATTTTGTATGTATGTACCATGGTTAGTGTTTTATTATGTTAAGTGTGCCTGTGTATATCAAATACAGCTGCTGTCTATCAATAGAAGTTGCAAATAATTACATGCCTTCCAAGTACATTGCTCTAGTGTCCCATGATTCTCCCCCACCTAATATGCTCTGATGATGTTGGCAGTTTTATAGGGTCTTTAATGGGGGGTTGGGGGGAAGGAATCACCCACTTTGCCAAAACTGGAATGCACAGCCTTTGATATTTAGATCATAAATACTTCCTTGTTCTTCTTTGATGTTTGCAAACATTTTCCTTTTGTCTGTGAAAATTTTATAAATACTCTATCTTGCACGCAGACCTGTCATTAATAATAGATTGGGTGCTGCATCTCTTTTCTCACCTTTTGGTCACATTGAGCTCAGAGATGTTCCGGGAGCCCCTTGTTGCAGAGTTGGTGTGCAGCTATTGTTAGTCCAAGAATTTGCCCCCAGAGCTTATTAAGAAATTTTATTTTTCCTGCATAGTCTTTGTTCAATTTTAGTTAGCATATGTGCGTACTTTTTAGGGAAGTTCAGTATCATTTTTCTTCCTGCCTGACTTCCCATTAAGAAGCACCCACAAATAAATTCCCAAGGATTTTACTATTGAGTTAAAAGGATTTGTGTGTGTTTTCATCACATAACTTGGCCCCACTCCCTTCTCTCACTCCCTTTAATTTTGCCTTTGTGCCACTATCTAATCAGGAATTCCCAACAGAATATTTGATTTGACTCTAGCCCTTTCTCTTGCAGGACATACTATGCAAGACTGGGTGGAAAGGTAAAAGTAAATGTCTAGATAATTCAGGCAAAACCCAGCTAATTACAATCAGGGCTGTATTTTTCTACTTTCCACTTGTTCTCATTCATCTAATCTGGTTGTCAAAGTTGAAAAATTACTTAACCAGGACCAGGTCTTCAATATAACTATTGCCTTTCCGAACAAAGAATGTTATCTATTTCCTCTTTGTTTTCCTACCCCTTTTGCTGTGTTCAGCCTCCACTTAAGTTATTTCTTTATATTTCATTTTCTGGCACCTTTTCTTCATTTTTTCCATCTTTTCTATTATTGGCACCAAATGTGTGTCGGCTCCTTTGTAACAAGGCACCTCAACATCAGACTCAGGAGGTAGGTGGGGAACATGCTTCCTCATTCTGAGACATGCATTTCAGTTAGTTTCCATTGACACTTGTCCTTGTTTGATTAGAAAAGAAATTCTATTTTCCAAACACAGATAATTAAATTACTAGGCAAAATGCTAGAGTCAAATATATTTAGACAACTGAGTACTTTGCCTTTCCTTAGGGATTCCCAGCCATGGTTCTGCATATCAGGACAACCAGGCTGAGGAAGTAGAAACAGGTTCAAGGTCATTCTGAGGTCTGGCTGTCCTTATCTGCTGTGGCCACAGTGAGATCTGATTCCAAAGCCAGGACTGGTAATTTCTGATCTCACCATTTGAGCTAGAGGCCAGAAAACTCCTAATGCCATGTCATGAGCCATGATGACTGGGTCAAGACTATTCTTAGAATATTTGGCACCAAGAATTAGAATAGTGTTCAACTCAGATTGGGGATAAGAAAAAAAGAAGAGAAAACTCTGCTGGACAAAGCTTTATCTAAATCAGGATCCCTACAAAAATGATAGCAAGATGACTTTGGAGAATAATCAGGAGTGATACTTTATTTTAATTATACCATCCTAGCTTACTGTGGACCTTTCAATGGAGCCCCTACCTCTCACCAAATACTGTTACTAATGGTTATAAAAGTTCAGTGTCAGGCACAACTCCCTGTCTCAGACAGAATTTTTTTAGACCTTCACCACCAGAAAATACATACTCGTGACCTTCTCGGGTCTTGATCTGGTAGCTTTCACTCTGCTCTCAGATCCTGCCTTCTTCCTCCAGTTGTCTTTGCCCTGATGTTTCATTTGGACACTTTTCCCTGCTTTGAACTGTCAGTACAACCTCAGTTACTATTTAATTATTCTGTTCTAGTACCATACGAATTATAGTAAAGGATAAGAGGTGCTGGTGTTGTTCGATTAAGGTTACAAAAATTAATACCAACCCCACTGGAATAGCAGAGTTAGATACTACTCTGCTGTTACTTCTAGACTTACTTTACAGTTTGTTTAGATATTCAAGAATTAAAAAAAGCAATTACATGGAGAATGTAAGATTTTTACATGGATTGCTGATGACCTGGTACACATGGCCAAATGCCAATGTATTTCTCTAAATGCTTTTATTTTGCCAAAGATGAAGCAGAAACACTGGGTCATCCCATTTTGTTACAGGTAAAAGGGTATAGGTGGAAGTCTGCTAATATTAGCATAGAAAACAGAATTTTCAAAGACATAAAAAAAAGAATGATGGTTAAGCCTATAAAACTGGCCAAATTCAAGCTATGTTTCTATTCCACACCACAACCTATATTTTTCTCTAAGCATTTTACTTTCATTATAAACCAAAGAGTATATTCTAATCTAATAAATGTATAATTTGTTTTACAAGATGAAAAACATATCCTACCAACACTATCCTTTTACAAAAAGGAATATATGCTATATGTGATGTATTCACTAATTCAAATATAGGAAATACCACAAATTAGGAAATGCGTATTAATTAATTATTTAAGAATGTATGTAAGTGGCCTCATATCATTTCTCAGTACTTGTTACAAGCTGAATTTTCTTTTTTTAAAAAAAATTATTTATTTATGCATATAAGAACTGGGGTACAGGTCAGAGATGCTGGGGGTTGGTGAGAGGATTCACTGCAGAGTGGGGCACAGAACAGGTAGATTGACTGAAATACACTGCTGAGGGGAGCAATGGGTGAGTCAGGAGAGGTCTACTGTGCCACGTGGGTTGCTCCCTGACTGGGGATCGAACTCGTGATGCAGTGGCTGCAGATAGCTTCACAGGTTGCGTCTTAACCCCCAGAGCCACCAGGGAGGCCGACAATCTGAATTTTCTAAATCAGGAATTCTAAGGTGAAATTCTTTTTTCATGGTCATTATTTTTCTGTATATTGGGAATAGTTTAGTGGAGACAAAACTGTCTCTCAATTAGAGAAAAAGATCTTGTTTTAATATGAAATTACTTGGCTTACCCTTCTTTTACGGAATTATCCTACAGTTCAATCACCCCAAGTTCAAGTGAACAAAGTAGCATAACTTACAAAGGTTTTAGCGTACCAAAACTTATGATGCATCATTTTGCTTTGTTTTCCAAAGGAATATCAGATCTCCCACTTTATACTAACACATACAGATCAGATGTGTCAGCATTCAGGCAGGGGAGCCAAGCTCCTGTGAATGTTAAGGGATGAGAGATTTACTGTAACAGGCTGTGTGTGGAGTCACTGTGTGGGGTGAAGTTGGGTGAAAAGGGGATCACTATGCAGTTTCTCAGAAGTATCCAAACAGGTGGGCAAATAAGTTTGCCAGGGAATTTGGGGAGCTGGGAAAGTCTAGTCTCTAGAGTAGGGTCATGAAAGCAGCTTGTGTGGTCCAGGGAAGGCTGTTGCTTGAACACCTAGAGAGATACATGGGATATCTGGATGCGTAGCTTAGCATGGGGACAAGCTGGAACCCAGCACCAGGTCTGTAGGTTAGCCTTGGGGGCTGTCTATAGCATGTCCACCTATGCACCCTGATACCTGCCACTTTCCCTCCATCTTCTAAAGTTCATGTCAACTTTTGTACCACCCTAACTCAGAAACATAGGGAAGAGGATTCTGGGAAATGTAGTTTTACTTAGCCTGTTGCCACAATACAAGCCATCACTGTCACATTAACCGAGCATTGCATTAAGGTATTATAGGGAATGCAAAATACACAGCATGCATAGCCCATGTTTATGAAAAGGACATTTTCTCAAAGGAGAGCCAAATAGTCCATCCCATAGTACAAAGGAGCATTCCACAGTGTCAGAATAAATGCTTTAGCCAAAACTTGAAAATGCTGAATAAAATGTCTTAAAAGACTTTTTTAATTTTTTTTTCTTGCCATCTAGGAACATTTTTTTTTTAGTGGATCTTAATTATTATTTTATTTTATATATTTTTACATCATTTTTCATTTTTGTACAACGTATGCATTTTCATCTTGGTGAAATGTCAGTTTTGTTTCCTATCTTCTAGTTTCAGTTTCTTAATAAATTTAAAAAATTCTAAGTAGGAAAAAAAGAGACAGGTTATAATAAGCACAGAAAGATAGGAATATCTTGCCTAATTTCATTCATTAGAATGAAGGATTTCAAATTTTTATGGTTTCAGAATAACCTTTGCTGCATCACATTTGTAGAACATATGCTCTTTGAGTCAACGTGAGCCCATTTTGTTGAAAGAATAATGTCTTTTCTAAGTTTAAAACCTTTTCCTTGGTATCCAAGAGAAACAGACTCAGAACCACAGGGTAAAATGTATCGAAATGTGTTCTGTTTGCCAGATGTGTAATTTCCAAAGCTCTCCTTTCTCACAGGTACCTCAAGGGAGAGGCATATCCTTTGAGAAGGAAGCAGGAGAGAAAAGATCAGTTTGAATGATAATGAGGCTTGCAAAGAAAGACCTTTACCTTTTTCACACAAAGAGATAGCTTTTCTTGATGTGAGTTTAGAACACCTATTAGCTTTGACAGGAATTATAGGTCCATCAAGAGAAGAATATATCCCTATAGATGAGGTAGCAAAGGTCTTCCTCTTTGAGTTTCATTATTATTACAAAACACTCATTCACAACACTAAAGGGAGGTAGACACAGATTGGTAGACACAGATTTTAGACAATAGATCTCATGGAGTGGAGCACTATTCTGGAAGTTTCTAAGTTATACACATATGGAAAGAAAAGATTGGTGTGGTGTTTTCCTATAAATTAGTCTCTTTTATACTTTCTTCCACCATCACCAACTTCTCCCATCCTTGCAGCCCCCCATAATGCCCCCGCCACACACACCATGCAAGAGCACATTGAAGTGGTCCACTGTGGTCATAGGAAGGCCCCTAGACTCACAGACCCAGCATGTCCATCCTGGGCTATAGGGGTTGTTCTCTGTTGCTAAGAAAATCAGCTCCAGAAATATTTGTTGATCAGATCCTAGAAGAAAAATGACCTCCTTGACGTTTCAATTTTTGGATCACTCTTTGACAGTTAATAAGTCTTGGTACTATCTATGGAGATGTTAGGGGAAAAGTATGTCCTGGACAAATTCCACACAGGTTTTGTGGACTCTACCCCCACTCCAGACCAAAGCCATCGAGACACCAAGAAATACAAATCCCATCATCACTGATGGGACCTGAGGGTGGAGTTAAGCACCCAGGTTTGGTATAAAACCAGACATGTAGGCCTTGGGGGTCCTTTTGGCCTCTTGGCTGTTCGCCAGCTTTCAGTATGCCATTGGGACTGCAGGTCAGTGGAACTGGTAGGAAGCATTCAGCAATTTATCTCCCTCTCTTTCTCCCTGAGTTATTCATTTCTTCATTTCTCCTTCTTTTGTAATTAAACCCTTTATTAACCTTTTTGTGTGTGCCTGCAGTTGAGTAGTATTATAAGTCCCTTTAAGCGTACAGGTGAGGACCCACAGTCAAGCAACTCATTTCATATTGGGGTTGCCCTGTAACAGGTAACTAGTTGCATTACAGACCCTATGGCCTGCATAAACTATTTAATATTTGATCTTTTATAGCATTGTCAATCCCTGATCTCTGACATCCTCTCCACTCTCAGTGAAATAGAAATCAACTCTTTTAGCTGTTTCTTCTGGTATTTAATTCTACATGTATTAATGTCATGTTTATAGCTAGCCATTATCCTACATTTTAAAAAAGACACATAAACATACACAGATATGCACATGTGCTCCAAACACGTACACATGCAAATGTATATGACCGCTCTGCATTCATCCCAAAGTACCCATAAGCCTCTACCACAGACCATTGGATCCTTTTTCCTTTTGCTCCAGCCCATCCCTTTCCAGCCCTAGCTCCAATTCTATCCACAGATTTTTGGGCCTGTTTTGGTTTGCTGTTTATTCCTTCTCTTTCTTTATATTCCATATGACTGAAATCACCCAGTATTTTTTTTCTTCTGACTTATTTTGCTTAGAATAATCACCTCCAGTCCCATCTATGTTGTCACAAGTCAATATTTCATCTATTTTTCATAGCTGAGTAGTGTTCCACTGTGCATATATACACCACATCTTCCTAAGCCTCTCAACTATCATGAGCACTAGGTTGTTTCCACAATTTGGCTCTTACAAATAGTGCCACAGGGCACATAGGAGTGTGTTATCCCTTTAAATAAGAGTTTTGCCTTCCCAGGGTAGATATATAGGTGGATATAGTCTTATATGGGGACTAGTCTATTTTCCCAGCGACAATATATGAGGGGTCCTTTCTTTTTACAGTTTGTCAAAACTTCTTGTTTCTGGATTTTTTTTTTTTTTTTGATGTAAGCCATTCTCATTGGTGTGAGGTGGTATCTCCTTGTGGCTTGATTTGCATTTCTCTGATAAGTGATCATGAGCATTTGTCATGTGTTTGTTGGCCATATGTACATCTTCTTTGGAAAAGTGTCTATTTCAGTGTTCTGCCCATTTTTTGATTGGAATTTTTGAGTCTTTCTGTTGAGTTGTATAAGGTCTTTGTGGATCTTGGATATTAGTTCCTTGTCAGATATATCATATGAAAATATCTTCTCCCATTCAGTAGTGAATCTTTTTATTTTTATGAATTAGTGATGGGTGTTATGTGGTCTATACATTTTTCAAGCTGTGAACCTATACTTCTGAAACTTGTATTGCAAACCCACAGTACCTCAACGTTTAAAAAAGTTTTAATTCTAAATAAATGAAATTATATTATGCAGTTAAAGAATTCCAAGTATAGCCTAGAAAGAAGGGAAATGAAATATAAAGCACATGTAACATGAGATAAAGAAAATGATTTGAAATATGTATGTAAATGGAGTCCTAGTAAGAGAGAATTAAAGAATGGGACAGAAACAATACTGCACAGAATAGTGGGCAATACTTTTTTCAAAATCATGAAAGTTATTGTGCCACATAATCAAAAAGGCCAACAAACCCAAAGAAAGATCAGAATAAAAGGGAACTACACACAGGCTATATCAGATTAAATAATACCTTACCCACCTGAAAGAAAGAGGGGAAAGAAAGAGAAAAAGAAAATCTTAAAAGCAGCTAAAATATCTTTGGCATAGTAACAAAGGCAACATATTGTAAAAACAATGTTTTCAATGAATTGTGATAGAACAAGTGAATTGTGATGGAACAAGTATTTCCAAAAAAAAAAAAAAAGAAGAAGAAAAGAAAGAAGGGGGAAGGATCAGGAGAGGAAGGAAAACTAGATACAGACCTATAGACTTTATGCCATTTACAAAAATTAACTCAGAATAAATGATAGACTTAATAAATGATAGACCACAAAACATCTGGAACACAGGAAAAAATTAGATGACCCAGGAATGCAAATGTATTTTTAGATTAAAAAACCCAAAGGCAAACCATGAAAAAAATAAGCTGTATTTAAAAACCTGTGCTCTGCAGAAGACAATGTCAAGAGAGTGAGAAGATAAGCAACAGACTGAAGACAAAATATCTGCAATAGGCACATTTGATAAAGGACTGTTGTCTAAAAAATACAAGGAACCTCCAAAATTGAACAACAAGAAAATGAGCAAGACATTTAAAAAATGTGCCAAAACCTGAACAGATACTCAGGAAAATATATACAGATGACAAACATATGAAAAGGTGCTCTACATCATATGTTGTTAGAGAATTACAAATTAAAAACAATGAAATACAACTACAAGCCTATTAGAAAATGGCCAAAATCCAGAACATTGACAACACAAAAGCTGACAAGGATGTGGAACAACAGGAACTTTCATTCATTGCTGGTTGTAATGTAAAATGGTACAGCCGCTTTGAAAGACAATTTGGCAGCTCCTTACAAAAACTAATCATAATAATGACAGATAATTACCTGCATGCAACCACATGAATAAATCTTGCAGACATGTAAGAAAGAAATCAGACACAGTAGAGTAATTGCTGCATGATTCAACTTTTATCAAGTTCAAAAACAGGGACTTGAGATCTATAATAATGGGAGTCATAAGAGTGGTTATTTTGGGGGTTGTAATGACTGGGAGGGCACACAGAGACACTCTGGGGTGCTGCTAGTGCTGTGCATCTTGATTTAGGTGGTGGTTACATTTTACAAAATTTTACTAAGCTGCACACTTTGTACAGATTTGCACACTTTTCTGTACTTTTATTTGAGGCATGTGGGTGAAATTCTTCTTAAACCTTCCAGTTTTATACAAATTTCAGGCTTACATTAATATTGTTTGTATTTTCACATATCAAAGTAATTTTAATTTCATAAAAAATCAAGATTACATGGGAAGAAATGAAATGTGTCAGCTGTTCACAGTAATTATGTAGTGACAATAACTTTAAGAAAAACTTAAATATAAATTTCAGCAAAACAGAATTGTGTGTGTGCCTGTGAGCACATGCATGTATCTGTGTATGTTTATGTATCTTTTTTAAAATGTAGGATAATAGCTAGCTATAAACATGACATTATTAAATGTAGAATTAAATACCAGAAGAAAAAGCTAAAAGAGTTCTGATTTCTCTTTCATTGAGAGTGGAGAGAATGTCAGAGATCAGGGATTGGCAATGCTGTAAAAGACCAAATACTAAATATTTTAGTTCACACAGGCGTTAGGGTCTGTAATGCAACTAGTCACCTTTATCTTTGTAGTGTAAAAGTCTCCACAGACTATAAATGGGCATTTGTTTCAATAAAAATAATTTGTTGAAATAAAAATGGTTTTGGGTATTTTTTTTTTTTTTACAAATATAGCTAGTAGGGTATAGTTTGCTGTCCATTGGTATGGAAGATTATAATTTTTAGCTTAAATGTTGCCTTGAGAATACCATTATTTCAAAGAAAAAAATCAAAATATCATTTGAAGGTCTTTATGACATCTGTAGCAGTAGTTTTCGAATATTTTTCTCCTGCTTCCTCTAAAATTATTTTGAAAACTTACATGCCCTTTGCATATTTTTAGTTATCTAAAAATCTTGATCATAATTCTTGAATTGAGGCATATCATAAATATTGTCATTTAAAAATAAAATTAACATTCTTTTAAATGTAACCATTGAAGACATATAAAAGGCCAAGAGGAATATATAAAGATGTTCAATGTCTTCAATCATCAGTGAAGTACAAATCAAAACCACAATGAAATATCACTTCATAACTGCTAGGTTGAAAAAATCATCAAAAAACAAAGACAAGGGCCTCCCCTGGTGGCGCAGTGGTTGAGCGCTGGGCTGCGAGGCTGCCTGCAGCCTCTGCAGCGCTGGTTCGTTCCCTGGCTGCCGCGGGGGTCCCACAAAAAAACAAAAAACAAAACAAAAAACAAATTCAAGTGTTGGTGAAGATGTAGAGAATTTGAAACCCTGGCACACACTTTGGTGGGCATGTAAAGTACTGCAGATGCTATGGAAAACCATATAGCACATCTTCAAATAAATTAAAAATTAATTACTATATGATCCAGCAATTCCAATTTTGGGCATATACCCTAAAGTACTGACATCAGGATCTCAAAGAGATATTTGCACTCCCATGTTTGGTGCAGCATTATTTGCAATAGTCAAGATATGGAAACAACTCAGTGTCTTTCAGAACATCATTTAGCCTTTAAAAGGAAGGAAATCCTATCTAATTCAACATCACAGATGAGTCAGTAGGACTTTATGCTAAGTAAAAACAGCCAAATACAGAAAGACAAAAACTGTATGACTTCACTTATATGTTGAATTTAAACATTTTAACTCACAAAAGCATTGGGCAGAATGGTGCTTGGCTGGGGCTGGGGATTGGGATGGGTTAAATGGTATATGCTGGGGCCTCCCTGGTGGCGCAAGGGATCCCTGGTGGGCCAGGGAGCAATCCACATGGCACAGCAGACCTCTCCTGACTTGCCTGCTGCTCCCCTCAGCAGTGTACTTTGGTTGATCTGCCTGTTCTGTTCCCTGCTGTCTCTGGTGAATCCTCTCACTCCCACACCTCTGGCCTGTACCCCAGCTCTTGCATGCATAAATAAATGTCTTTAAAAAAATAAATAGTTAAAAAAATGGTACATGCTAATCAACAAATATAAAATTTCAGTTTTACAAGATGAGCAAGTTCTAGAAATCTACAATATTATGCCTATAATTAACAATACTGTACTGTACACTTAAAAATTTGTCAAAAGAGTAGTCATGTTAAAGCGTTCTTATCACAATAAAAATTAAAACACATATATCCAGTGAACTCCAAATGCCATTATAATTGAATACTCATAATATCAAGTTTAAAAATTCATAAACAGGCTCTTCCTTACTAGTAAAACTTCACAATACTTCATTTTTCTTTCATATAGCTATATATTCTGCTTGCCTCTTCCTTTTAATTCCACCCTATCCTTTCTGCATTCCTTCTTCCCCTTGCAATTCATTCTTTTTAAACAGTTATGTTTAAAGTTTTAAGTTAGTGAAAATTCATAGAGCAGTTTTAGTAAGACAAATTGTGCAGGGAGTTCCCCAAAGTCCCACCTATTATTAACATTTTGCATTAGTGTACATGTTTGTTACCATTGTCACATAAATAATGACACATCATTATTCATTAAATTCCACAGTTTACAGTATTCACTCTTTGTTGTATAGTTTTATGGGTTTTTGACAAATGCCATGTAGCTACCATTATAGTATCATACAGAATAGTTGCACTGACCTAAAATTCTACCCTATATTCTACCTTTTCACCATTCTTCCTTTATCCATTAAATTATTTTTTTAAATTTTCATTTTATATATTTTTACATCATGTTTCATTTTTGTACAATGTGTGCATTTTTATCTTGGTTATAGTGCCCATAAAATTCCCACCACCCTTGTTTTGATACTACTCCCTTCCCCCCGTAGTGTGTCTCTGGTTTATAGTTGCCTATTGATCTTGATTATTACTTTATTATAATTAGTTTTTTTTTCCCTGATCCCTTATTTGGGTCTTCTACATTCCTGCTATGAGTGAGACCATCCAGTATTTTTCTTTTTCTATCTGGGTATCTACCCAAAGGACACAAACACATTAATTCAAAAGGACACCTTCACCCCTATGTTTACTGCAGCACTATTTACAATAGGTAAGCTATGGAAACAACCAAAAAGCCTAACAATAGATGACTAGATCAAGAAGATGTATATATACACAATGGAATATTACTCAGCAAGCAGAAAAAGATAAACCCATGCCATTTGCAGCAACATGGATGGAGCTGGAAGGGCTCCATTAAATTATTTTCTTAAAACCACTATTACCAATACCAAAATTACCCTATATTGTCACCAATAGAAAAGAAAATGGGTTCATTCATTCCTGGGCATGTTTAGTAACAATGATTCATATTCCATTTAGTATTTCATATTATGATAAAAAACAACTATTTCTAGGGATAAATATACTGAATATACTATAAACATCCAAATGACTTGCTTAAGGCTCATAGTTGAAGATGGATATAGGAGGTGCCAATATTCATATTTACTGATGGCTGAATCAGTGAGCTCTTCAATCCACCACCTTTGAGTTTCTTCAGAGAAAATAAAAGGACAATGGTTTGTGATTGCTAACTCTCAAGGATTCTGTCAGTCCCTATCTATGATTTATTCATCAGAAGGTAGATGTCTAGTGTTACTATATAAACTTTGGTGATGTGTATTTTTAATAATATGTCAGTAAAATTCTACTGAGTGAATTTTTAAATATTCTTTTTCATTACCCAGAGGATATAATATTTTCTCTTATTCCAATTCTCCCATCTAATATTTAGGAGTATACTACCTGTAATGAAGTGCTACTATCATATATTTTAATCATATTAAGCACACTTAAATAACATCTCAGGGTTTTAATTTTTAACTGCACTCCTTTAGCTATGTTTTTATTTCCGTTTTTCCAAACATTATTTATACTACTGCTTCTTAAAAAAATATAAACCTTTTAACCTGTGTAGAGACAGACTCAGTCACGTCTGTGTTTCAGTTTTTACAAATACTTTCTATGTGATGCAGAGAGCACAGTCTTGTTTATGCTGACAGTTGTGTGTGAATATTTTTACTAATTTGAGCTGTGAACAGGTTGAATTTGGGGGTGCACAGGCAAGTTAATACTTTGTTATGGGCACAGTGGCACTTCCTTGAGGATTAAAAATAGATTTTCTTCTTAATTCTAACTTTTTTGGTAATACTACCAGATCACAAAATGTGTAATAACTATGTATAAGTTCCAAAATTTTTCACTAAATGCATAATGAGAAATCTTTCAAATTCAATCAGTCAAATGATCAATCATATTAGCAGATAGCATTAAGGGTGGGATGATGCAGGAAATAATATTTCAGCCAGATATATATTCCCTTCTCTCCTTTTCTTGTAAGACAGATATTTTTAAGGGCTACTGTGATTTATTTCATTGACTAATACATCAGAATGATAGCTAACTTGTAGTTCTCTGAATGCTACTTACTAACTGCTATCTTAAATTTCAGTTAGACCATGAAAACAATTAAATTGCTCTACAAGATATGGATCCAACTTTTTAAAAAATTTAGACTTTATTTGTAGAGATACTTCAGGATTATTGAAAAATTGCACAGATGTACAAATAGATCCCACTTACATGCTATGTCTACCCACCTCATATCAAGGTATCATTTCCCCTATATTAGTATCTTGAATTGGTGTTGTAGATCTGCTATGAGTGAGAAACCAAATTGATATATTAGTATTACCAAAACCACAATTTAAATTAGTGTTCACTGTGTTATACAGTTCTATAGGTTTAAAAAAAATGCATAAGTTAATATATCCACCATTACAGTAGCATCAGAATAGTTTCACTGCCCTAAAAATACCCTGTATTTCACTGATTTATCTATTCTCCCTGGAAACTGCTGATCTTTTTACTTTCTTTGGAGTTTTACATTTTCTAGAATTTCATTCAATTGATCATACTGTAACTTTACAGATCAACTTCTTTCACTTATCAATATGCATTTAAATTTCCCCCATGTCTTTTTGTGACTTGATAGCTCAGTTATTTTTATTGGTGTATAATAATTCCATTATTAGATATTACACATAATATATAATACTATTCCATTGTAAGGGTGTTCCATACTTTTTCCATCCATTCACCTGTTGGACATTTTGCTTAACTCTCTTGTTGGTAATCATAAATAAAACTGCTATAAATATTTTTGTGCTGATGTCTTTGGGTTTCCCTAATGACTGCTCATGAAATTAAGCCTGATTCCTGACATTCTGATTCTCTATTAAAATATAGGAGCCCTGTAGATGTGGCGGTAAGGTAGGAGGAAAAGGAAAAATTCTGTAACCCTACAATTCAGTCTCAGTTTTTTAGTGGGCCTGTGGCCCTGGTTGGGAACTTCTCAAGTGATTCTCAGCTCCCTTCACTATGGGTCACACAGGAGATCCAAAAGGAACTAAACTTGGGTGATTCCTTTCCTCAATATCAGTTCTTCTCAAATGATATCGGCTAGGGCCTGGTAAAATTTTCCTGTGAGAGCCGCCCTTTGTTACAGAGAACAAAATGTTCTGGGTTTATTTCAAAATTGTTCCCTTTTCTCATAGAAACATGAAAATTTTCTCTGATCTTTTCTCTGAGATCCTATGGGGTTCCTGGAGGTAAAAATCATGAGTATGGAAGAACTTTTAATCTGGGACCCCTGATGTTTTTATCTCTCAAGCTAAGTCATATCAATCTCTAGTGATTAGGTAAATGCTATTTAATTTTTCTTATCAGTAACTGGCTCTTGGCAGTTTCTGCTCCCAGTAAACCAGAATTCTCAGTATTTGCCCATCTCTCCAGTTACCAGGGCTGTTATTTACTCTCTGATCTCAATTTTCTGGTAGATCTGATAAAGTGTGTTGATTTTCATATTTTTTTTCTTTCCTTGTGAGGTCAGAGAAGAACTTCCAAGCTTTTTACATGTCAGACTGAGAACTGGGAGTTGTTTTTTTTTTTTTTCTTTTTGTATTAGTCATTGGTCCATTATAGAAGACTATTGATAAAAAAGAGGTAGTTCTTTCCCTGAACCTCATCAAATTTCTGCATATTGGGGGTCACCATTGGCCAAGGGTCCTCAAACTTTTCCAGGCATAGCAAGGTTCTCTTATCAGTGCTTTAGGGGGTGATCCGTTTTGAGAGAACTGAGTCACAATAACCCAGATAGGAGAAATTGACATTTAAAAGAGGAATTGGATTTATAAAGTAATAGAAATGTGGTGGTTAGGAAAATCATGTATTCACAGTCCATAACTGGCATGGGAAAAATAATCATGAATTAAGCCATGAGCAAGAATTAAAGGACAGGGAACTGAATATTCATTCTTATGGAACACACCCTCAAACAATCCAGGCTTCAGGAATTACATATGTCTCTCTTTTGTTCAGAGATGATCTGTCCCATTCATACTGGGTACTTACATCAGAGTGCTACTGCCTATCCTACTCCCATTAGCATCACTGATATATCTATCACTTTGACATTTCTATACATTGACTTTCTTTTATGTTCAATACAGACCACTACTCATCTATTGTGGCTACATTCATTTAGATAAACTTAATTAACTAAATAGCAGTTTATCTTAGCCATAATTAGAAAGGTCCTATATCTTAAGGTAAGATTTGGGACTTCTCTCTTTTGTCTCAATCACATGAATCAATGATTATTTACTAAATGGCCAACTGCTATGCAAGTAGCAAAAGAAGGCATCACAGACCATACCTGTTCTTATAGAACCTAGTCTTTCTAATCCATTCCTTTAATATACTGAATACATTCATTTTCTGATGCCTCTTATGAGCTTCCACTTTAAAAGCTAACTTTTTTTCCACTAGGTATTAAAACTAAGAAAATAAGTGTGATGCTTCCTAAGCACTGCCTTGTCACTTAGGACCAATGCATGAAATCATTCCTTTTGCCAAGAAATGAAATTGTCTAGCTCAGAATCAGTAAAATCAGGATACTATAAAATCAGAATTTGTTTTCTTGTTTCACAAAAGGACAGAGATTCTCATCTCCTTTCTCTTTAGTTTTTGACTCATGAAATAACCTTGAAAATCAAGATCATACTGGCCATGAGGTCTCTTAAAGTAGAAATATACAAGAATCTGAATAAATCATTGATCCAAGAAATAGAGGTGTCTACTCCATCCTCACCTTGGTAATGGGTATTTGTAGCTTTTTTACTATAATTTGTCTCAATTTCTCTGCCAGGAATCATGTTGTGTTAAGAATAGTTAAGTAAAGAGTGTTATGGTCTTCACTTGATAGACATTACATTTTAGAGTTTTTATTAATAGTACCTTGTTGTGCTAATCAATTTCTTACTTTCTATAAAATTGAAATAAATGCTTACTGATATAATATCCTTCCTTCTTTTTATACCACAATTTTTTGATGTAAAGAATTAAAAATTTTCCATACATAGTAGAATTTATCTAATGGAAATAATGGGTTATAAAGGATTCACTTAGGAATATAAAATTTTATACACTTTCATTTGAACTGTGCTTAAACTTATTCTTAGGTAGTGAGTCACTTTGTTTTGAAATGTTGTTGTGTGCCCCATGAAGCGATGGTAGCCAATCTCTAGGTTAGGATAGGAAAAGGACGACTCATTCATTGCATAGAGCAATAAAGAACAAATATCAACCAAACAGAATCTTTTCCCTAGCTTGCAAGTATTGATGTTATTCAATGTGGCTACAGTGAGGAAAAATTGTCTTGATTTTGCAGGGTGATGAAGCAAACAAAAGCTGACACTGCTCATTATATAGTTCCCTCAAAAACAAATCAAAAAAAATAAAAACCTTAAAATAGTATGAATGGGACTTTCTACAATGACAGAAATTTTCTGTGGTATTCAAAATGATAGCCACTAGACACTTGGGGTTAGGAAGCATTTTTAATGTGGTTCATGTAATTGAGGAACTTTAAATTTCATTCAATTTCAATTAATTGGAATGTGAATATTTCTTACTGTTAGTGACTATAGGCTTAGAAAGAAAATCACCACACATAATGGGAAAGAGTTGTAGAGAATGAGTTATTAGAAAATAATTACATAAAATGAGGAATCAGATTTAAGGGATTGTTAAAACGGATATATATCAGTCAGGCAAGTTGGGTTTAAATCTCAGTTCTACTGAGATTTAATTTTGTGACCTTTATCAGTTTATTATTATGTTCCCTTAGACTTTGTCCTACTTTATAAGCCAAGTTAATAAATACAGTAGTTCTCAACAAATTCCCACTAAGCAAAATACTTTCTGAAAATATTTTACTTTTATTGAAAGGAAATAAGTGGCTAAATAACTGACACAGCAATTTCAAAAGACACTTTGAAAATAACTATATTATTACTAAAGATATAGCTGTACAACATTTAGTGAGTTTTTAGAATGTTCTGGCCACACATATTATCTTGTTTAACCCTCACAACTGTATTCATATTAACACCATTTTAAAATGAGAATTTTCAGGCTGAGCTATTAAGTAAATTGCTTGTCACATATAGATATTAAGTAATACATGTTCCCAAGAAAGTGTTCTTTAGCATCTACTTTAGTGATTCCAGATATCAAGATGGTAAGAACTATCATATCCATTTCATCAAATAATGTTTATTTGATATTATAATATCCTTCCTCCTATAAAATATAAAGAAATGCTAGGGGAAAAATACAACAAACCTCCTATTAAGCGCATATCTAAACATGCACAAAAGTGAAAGAAATTTCTAAGGGTCTAAAATAAAGAGAAAACTGAAATTATTGGTAAGTGAAGAAACCCAATGGTTTCTTGCATGACACCACCAGTACAAGCAACCAAAAAAATTGGACTTCATTAAAATAAAAATTTTCTTATTTCAAAAGACAATCAAAGTAAAAAGACAACCCACAGAATAGGAGAAAATGTTTACAAATCAAATATATAGGGACTTGTTTTAAAAACAGTAAAACTACAATTTGATTTAAAATTGGGTAAAACATTTAAACAGAAATTTTGCTAAAGATGACATGCAAATGACCAACAAGCATATGAACAGATCCTCAATATCATTACTCATTAGAAAATGCAGATCAAACAACAATGAGACACCAGTTCATCCTATTATAGGATGGTGATAATAAAAGAGAGATATAATAACAAGTGTAGGCAAAGATGTGCAGAAGTTTATGCTTTCATACATTGCTGACAGGAATGTAAAATAGCACAGCTGCAGTTAGTGGTTCCCAAAAATGTTAAGAGTAATAATAATAATAATAATCATCCAGACAAATTCTATTTCCAGTTGGATACTTATAAGAAAAAAAAATATCCACACAAAAGTTATAAATGAATGTGCATAGTAATATTATTAATAACAGTCTCCAAAGTGGAAAAGCTCAAATACATATGAGTTGACAAATGGATAAACATTATGTGGCATATTCACACAAGAGATTATTATTCAGCCATAAGAAGGAATGAAATATTGATGTATGCTACAACATGGATGAATAACAAAAGCATTATGCTCAGTGAGATCAAACACCAACAGTTTCAATTGTATGATTCATTTTATTTGAAATGTCCAGAATAGGGAAATCTATAGGGATAGGAAATAGATTAGTGATTGACAGGAACTGGAAATAGGGTGATGGAAATTGACTGCTTATGGGTATGGAATTCCTTTTGGAGTAATGACATATTCTGGAATAACGTGGTGGTAAGGGTCACACAGTTTTGTTAATAGACTAAAACCCAATGAACGGAATAATTTCTAAGTGAATTCAAAGGTATGTGAATTATATTTAATAAAAGAAGAATTCACTGCCACCTAAGGTATCTAACAACTAAGACTTTAATGGTTGAGAAGGTATTAGAAACAAAACCTTGGGAAATTGAAACTGAGATATTCATTATAGCCTAAGTTATGATAAAACTATACTTTTAGTGAAAGGGAGCGTTATTAAAGGATTATCTACTAGCATACTTGTATGGTCCGAGTAGGTGAAGCCAAAAAATTAATTTTGGATACAGTGCCATTGAAACCTACCCTGTATGTACCATGTCTAACCTCTATGGGATAAAGTGTCCTGTAGCCAGGCCTCTCAGAATGTCCATAAATTGAGATAAACCAAATTTAAACTCCCAGTCTAAAATGACTAAGCACTCAAAGTTACCAATGTTGACCAAATGTTTCACAAAGGCATAATTAGAAACCCTAGTGTGCCAAGTACTTGATTACCAGATATAGGAATATGATCAATAATTACAAATTCAAGGAAATAAAAGCTAATCAAAAACTTGCGCAAGGATCAAGAACTATAAAAAGCAAGAAACAGATTAAGCTTCTAGAAATGAAATTATACACATAATTTTAAATTATCTAAAAATCAGTTTTCAATTTTTGTTCAATGAAAAATAATTATGAGTTTAAAAAAAAGACAAAGTATAGGAGGATAAAGAAATTAAAAGAGGGCCTCCCTGGTGGCGCAAGAGGTTAAGACACAGCCTGTGAAGCTGTCCACAGCCTCTGCAGCACAGAGTTCAATCCCTGGCCAGGGAGCAACCCACATGGCACAGTAGACCTCTCCTGACTTGCCTGCTGCTCCCCTCAGCAGTGTACTTCGATTTACCTGCCTGTTCTATTCCCAACTCTGTCTTTGGTAGTCCTCTCACCCCCACCCCCCCACACCTCTGGCCTATACCTCGGCTCTTGTATGCATAAATAATCTTTAAAAAAAAGGAATAAAAAGAAGTAGAAAAGTACAGTTATAAGATGCAAAGAAAAAAATGCAATAATCTAATTGAAGGGGGATGAATAGAATGCAGAAGAGAAGATATCAGCTAATCCAAAAACTGATGAAACTTGGAAAGAATAATTATGGAAAAGAACATAAAATGGTACAGAGTACCTGCAGAGATATGAATATGGGACTAAGAGCTGTTGTCTTGTTAGGGGGAAAAGGCGGTCCCAAAGCAAATTCCATACAGGCTTTGTATCCACCTGGCTGCTTAACCCCACCCTCAGGTCCCAGCCACCTTCCCAAATCCCATCACCACCAAAGGGAAGGTGGCTGGGACCTGAGGGTGGGGTTAAGCAGCCAGGTGGATACAAAAGGCAGACACGTGGGCTTTGGGGGGCTCTCTCCATTTTGGGCTCTTGGCCAGCAGCAGCGTCCGGTCAGCTCTGAGAGTGACTTTGGGGTTTCCAGGTCGTCGGATCGGGTAGGACGCATTAAAGACTTTATTTCCCTATTTTCTCCCTGAGTTGTACATTTTCCTTATTTCCTTTCCTCTTGTAAATAAACCTTTTATTAACCCTTTTGTGTGTGTCTGTAGTAGAGTATTCATAAGTCCCTTTAAAGCGCGCGGGTGAGGACCCACAGCCAGGAACCCGTTTAATATCGGGGTTGCTCTATAATAGTCTCAACAGCAACCATCAAAGACTGAAGTGGTGGACTAGTATTTTCAAAATTCTGAGTGAAACTAACTTCCAATTGAAAATTGTGTCCCAAAACAGAGATAAAAATATCACAGGCACAAGCTGCTTCACCACCATCAGCCTAATTTAATAGAGTTGTTTTTTCTAATAGAATTTTTAAATTATATACCTCAAAAATCCCAAGAGCAAAGTCTGAGATGCATAACATAAAATTAAGCAAATCAATTTGGTATACTAAAACAGAGAGATCCACAAAAGGGTTTGCAGTTATGGGGATTGGTAGTGAAGAAGTGATCGGATTTTCCTCAGATGTCCATAGGACTAAGTTCTGCCCTCAGTATTGTTACTGATTAGCCACAGCTTTTACCCGTGTGTGTGTGTGTGTGCGCGCACGTGTGCAAAATGGCTCATAAATGCCTGACAATATTTTCATGTAATTCACAGGTTTTTCTTTGTTCCTTTGCCAGAATCTTGCAGTGAGTTCATCTAGTTCTGAATGGGCAGCACCTGCTCTGCTTTACACACAAATTCTATGAACAGTGACAAATATTTCCAGGCCTCTGAAAATCATATGATCCTAGAATTGCAAATGAGAATTCACAATTGGTTACTCAAGCTTCAGAGATAATTGGAAACAAAGACTGTATTCAATTCCACAATCTCTTTCTCTTGAGAGTCATTTCATGGTTAACATTATCAAAAACCTCTAGTTTTTAAGACAGTGAAACCCTAGACTTCTTATATAGGATATACAGTCATTAAATTATCTTTTTTCTTCATCTAGCTCAGATTCCATGATTTCCATGGTCAATTATTTACTGACAAAGTGAAAGGACTAAAAGAAGAATTTTGACTATTGGATGAAAATTCAACTTTGAGGGTTCACGAAGCTCATGCTAAGGTAGATCCTAAATGAATCTAGTTTTTCCCATAGTTACTGCTCAGAAAAATGGTGGTGCATAGTTAACCAATGGTTTTTCATTCCCAGGTGTCCAGAAACAAAATAGATGATTAATCCAAGTAGAATTTTTAGCTTCTCAACAACATGAGTCTATAATACAGGGTTATGTTCTAACAGTTATCTTAGTTCTGTGTTATAATTTTAGCTATAAAAGAAAGTCTTAAAAATGTAACAAATTCTAAAAAAAAAAGTAACAAATTCTGTTATTGGAAAGATCACCTGATCCCATCAACCAAACAATAAATATATAAACATATAATTAAGCAAGGTGGGTAAAAAGTTGTCCTATCAAATGACCAAGCTCATTTGGAAGAAGATGTCTTCTTAATAAATCGGGCTACTTCACTGCCTTCATGCACAGGCATTCAGAATACATGCAAACATTTATTTTTATTAGCCTTTCATTTGTTTAATTTCTTTTGGCAGTTGTGGTTTTTACAGCATAGATGATATGACTAATTTATGTTTTCCTAATTGGACAGCTAAATATTCTTGTATATATTAATTTTGCAGAGCCTAGATGTTTCCAGAGAACTCTAATAAACTAATTAAATAAACCAACACACAATCCAATTTATGATTCATCCATCATTCATCTGCTACTGATTCCAATATCCCTTCGCTTCCCTGGTGTGCATGAGCTAGCAGAATGTATAAAGAGAAAACCAGTATAATAATGCATGTATTAGATTTCCTATATTGACTGATAATTAATATTAGCAGCTTACCCTTGCATTAGCAAAAGAGCTATACAGCATCCAGTGTTGGGCTCAATGCCTTTCAGTTCACATTATGAGGCAAATTAATGTTAGAACTTTACAACTTGTAATAATGAAATCTAGCAGTTTCCTCACCTTCTACCCAGTTAAGAATAGTTGCCCTTCAGCAGTCAGTGAGGGGAGTAAGAGGAAACCCTGTAACTCGTCTCATTTTCACTCCTGGAGAGTGAGTTTGAAAAGAGAGTTGCAGCGTTCAGCTCCCAATGACCTGAAGGTACAGCCACTTGCTTTCATTAATGCTTTTGTTGAAATAACCCAACTCTTACAGCTCTTGCTCCTCTTACCAGAATCTTAGTGTAGAAATTCTGAAATATTTTGATAATCTACCTTGGAAATATTTTACAAACAAGTAGATTATATAAACATCATGGAATGTAGGAAATAAATTTAGTAGGAAGCTTAGTATTAAACTGAATTTTTGTTATTGTTAGCAAAACACAGTATTTGCTCAGAGCATTTAAATATTCTTCATTTTAACTGCATTACAAGGGAATAGAGTAAATACAAGGAACTAAAAATCCTGGAGATTATTATAATATATTCTCCTCAAAGATTAGGGAAAATCTAAAATCACCTACCAAATATTAATGGAAACATGAATAGATAAATTTGCTCGATCTTTATTTAATTTAAATACTTCCTTACTCATGAGTTCCTTTTGTCAAACTAAATCACAAATTTAACAGTCACTTTTCAGAATAGGCAGTCTTGAAAGCCTCAGGGAAGTCTGTACATTGCCATCTGCTGGTTGGTTTTTTGAGGTTTTAAGATCTGTCTAGGCTCTTAAAGGTCACATTCAAAACACAAATCTCCAAAAATCAACTTTGGGGAAGGTGAAAAATGACCTATTATGTTTTATTTCTTTAATTTAGATTTCCAGGTCACAGCTTGAAAATTGGAGATACGTAGCTATGTCACAGATATGTCAGCTTTACTAAGTGACTTGTTAATCTCACCTCACTGATTATGGCTCTTCATTTTCTTTTAAAGTGCTGTGTATTGAAGCAGCTAGACCAACAGGAACAGAGCCCAGGGACAGGGGAAGGAAAAAAGCAAGCACCTGTAGGGGGTGACACCACTTCTGAGACACACGTCTGGAGCCATTTCAGATTATTCTTGGCAGGTGTATCATAAACAGATCCCCAGCCTATGCCAGGGGGCTTGGCCGTTGTAATTAAAGTTACGTTATAAAAAGCTCCTGCTGTTTTCTTCTGAAAAATGCTGACAGAGACTTCCTTCGACAACTATGACAGTATTTCCAACACCTCTGCATTTGCTATTCCTGTGGCTGCAAACAACAGCATCCACCTTTACTTCAGTTATAATGCAAATTAGAGTGTGCAGGGAGACACAAACCATATAACTGTACAGGAGACAGGACAGTGTGCCTTTAGGGTAGAGGGCATCCTTTTCAAAAAGTGACAAGGAAAGGAAAGGAAAGGCCATTTGGGTTTTTAAAACTCAAAAGGAAAAACATTTTTCCTAGCTCAGAAAAGTATGATATCACAAGTAGGGATAAAATATAAAGAAGATTATTAAAAATTAGGAGTCTGATACTTCAGGGTGATACCAAAACAGGTCATGCCATTTTATTATTTTTTTCAGGAAATTTTAAGAATTTGGTAGAGAGCTATCTGTCTGGAATGATTAAAAACCCAGAAATAGAGGAATGCATTAAATGACTTCTTTAAGATTTGCAGTCATGTAATTACAAATGAAAATGCATACAATAATATTTCAGCACTCTGTATCTAAACTTATTACTTGTAAGAACTAAAAATAGTGACAAAGGTAGCAGCTGCTTTCTGGATCAAAATACTAGCTTTTGCTATCACTAGAAGACAATATTAGATACTTTAAAAAATAGTGCAGATGAATTACTTATATAACTATGAAAGTAATAGCAAATATGATAGCTAGGAATAGGACAGGACAGAACAAGAGAATTTGCGTTTGTAATGTCTACCCTCCTCAGCATTGACATGCCAGCTTTCCTAATTCTTAGGTTGTCTATAGAGTTGTTTTAACTGTGTGTTCAAAAAAAATCTCACTAAAGAAGGCAATAGCTTTATTTATTTTTTATTATAAATTTTATTTTTATATTCCCCATACAATTGCGACCCCCTTATTTTGACCCCAATTCCTCCCCTCCCCGCCCCCCATCCCCCATAGAGTGTCTCTGGTTCATAGTTGTTTGTTGAATTTGATTTTTACTTTCT
The DNA here is from genome assembly GCF_964194135.1 of Talpa europaea. Taxonomy (NCBI): domain Eukaryota; kingdom Metazoa; phylum Chordata; class Mammalia; order Eulipotyphla; family Talpidae; genus Talpa; species Talpa europaea. Next base: position 27,316,750 of record NC_140082.1, on the reverse strand, counting down.
TATAGTTATTCATTTTCCTGGTCCCTTATTTAAGTTTTCTAGATTCCTGCTATGAGTGAGACCATCCGGTATTTTTCTTTTTCTTTCTGGCTTATTTCGCTGAGCATGATCCCTTCCAGCGAAGAAGGCAATAGCTTTAAATTGTTAAGCATAAGCTAGTCCCCAACAGATAACACTGCTTGAAATTTAAAAAAAAATCAGTTTATTAAAAAATTACATCATTCTTTTTCCTCCATGTGTTCAAGATACTCCTCTCCATGGTCATTCATTCGTTTCCACCAATATGTTTACTGAGTGTCCACTCAGAGACTTACCAAGTGAAAAATACAGCGAATACCAAGGCATAGAGCAATTGGAGCTTCACATTGTATTGTTAGGAGTGTAAAAAGTTAAGACCACTTTCAAAGACTGGCAGAACCTCCTAAGGCTAAATGCGTACATGCTCCTTATGATCTATCATTTCTACTTCTAGCAAAATAGCCAGCAGAAAGGAGAATCAATGATGAAGAAAAGACATGTATTAGAATTTTCATAGCAGCCTTATGTGAAATAGCCAAAACCTCCAACCACCCAATGTTCACCAATAATTCAGGGTAAATTGTGGTATAGTCACAAGATGCAATACTACACAAAAGTGAGAATGAATACAGCATGAGGACAGATGATAGTATGAATGTTGTAATACTGATGTAGCATTACACACTCAGACTAACATCAGTACCTCAGCTCTCAGTAATTACTTCAGTACTGAGCAAATGTAGCCTGGCATAAAAGGGTAAATAGAATATGATTCCACTTACAGAGCACAGAAAGGCAGGGAAAATAACCAATGGTAAAACAAGACAGAAAAGTGGTTACATTTTGGAACTACCGGGAGTAGAAGGGAAAAAACTGGAAGCTTCCAGCTCACTCTAACTATACCTGTACTTTATATGGGCACTGGTTACATTATTTATTTTGTGATCTTCTGTCCATATGCACATACCTAACATAACAAAAGGGTTTTTTATTTCATTTTAAACATGTTTATTTAAAAAGAAAACATCAGAAATACTTAGAAGCTTTATCTGCTAGGTCTCCCAGTCTACCCGAAGATTTCACACCCACCAAACCTGACTCAACTCCATAGTAAACTGCATAGTCTTCCCTACATCCTGAGCGCTCTGCGAAAACCAGCCAAATCCGAATCATTTGGTAAATTTTTCTTCGTGCTGTCCTTCCTTTACCCTTATACTTCATCCATTCACTTTAAAGTCAAACTGTGATAATGATTTGCGACTAAGATCCATTCTTTTAATTGACAAGTTTCCATAGCAGATTGCAGCGTGTTACTATTTCTGTGACTTATTCAGCAGGCAGGAGCATTTTGGAGGCTCTATTAATAGTAGTTTTAGAAATAGCAGGTGAACTTCTAGTAAGGAATAAATAGTAACTTTTGGATGGAACAGTTTTTGGGAATTGCAGGCCAGGGTGAGGTGCCATGCCATTGAAGGGCTTGCCAAAAGAGATGGCATTAACCATGCCCTCAAGTGGCTGCAAAGTTATTTAAAATGGCAAACATTCTGTCACTTCTCCATAAGTTCCTTAGTAATAATGTCCTATGATGTGTCACCAACCCATTTTTCTTCTGGATTTATCGTCAAAGTATACTGTACACCATCTCATGGCAGTCCAATATGCTATTAAAAAGGGATGTCCTTCCATTTGGTAAAATTCATTTTAACACCAGCATGTGAAGAATTCTTTTTATCCTAAGAGTTCATTCTTTGCTTTAGAATTCCTCCTCTACATATAACTATTCCTTTAAGTAGATTTGCTATGTTATGAATGGGGGAATTATCAGTTTCAGAATATTTTTCAAGCCATGGGTGTCCAATGGTCACCATTCTCTCTGCCTTCTTCATCCATTTTCCTGTTTTTTCCAGAATCATTAGACTAGAGTGATTGAACACCCCAGTTTCACTTGAGCTGGCATCCTGTAAAGTTCTTCCCTATGAGGCTAAACATCTACCCAGGTATTTCCACTTTCCATTCTGGCTGTGACGGTGTACAGTGTAAAATAAATGTCCCACTCAACTGTTTGTTGGTGAAGCAGTGGCTTGACAGTTGGGATAAGCAGACAACTAGTTGTCACAGAGCCCCACTATGCCATTAGCTTTTCTGCTCTTCTGAGGAAGAAAATTTGATCAAACTTGCACTCTTTGAATTAAACTCATACCTGCACCATAGCACACACTCACTACCTCTTAGGTCCAGGGGTTACTAAAGGTAGTGTGGTTGAGGGCAGCTTGTTATAAAGAAAAAAAGTTCAAGTGAGCATTGGTACAATCTTTTGTCAATTGATTATCTTTTGGAACTAAGAAAAGAAGCCACCTATGTCCACATAACTCGACAGTTTATTCCAAGAAGGTAAAGCCTTAAACCATATTTTGCTTGTTGCTTGAAGAAATTGTTGCAATCCATCTTTGACAAAGGAGCAAAGAATATGCATTGGAGCAAAGAAAGTTTGTTCAATAAATGGTGCTGGGAAAACTGGGTTGCTACATGCAAAAGAATGAAGCTTGACTACTACCTCACACCATACACAAAGATCAACTCAAAATGGATTAAAGAACTAGACATAAGACCTGAAACCATAAAATACATAGAAGGAAATATAGGCGAAACACTACATGATAAGCACATCAAAGACATCTTACAGACACATCACCCAAAGCAGTGATAGTGAAGGCAAAGATCAACAGCTGGGACTACATCAAATTAAAGAGCTTCTGCACAGCAAAAGAGACAATAACAAAAACAAAGAGAAACCCCACCGACTGGGAGAACATTTTTGCACCCAACACTAATGATAAAGGACTGATCACAAAAATCTACAAAGAGCTGATGAGACAACAAAAACAAAGAAAATAATCCAGTCAAAAAATGGGCAGAAGAGCTAAAAAGAAACTTCTCTGAAGAGGAAATGCAAATGGCCAACAGGCATATGAAAAAATGTTCAACATCACTTGTAATCAGGGAAATGCAAATCTAAACTACCATGAGATACCATCTCACACCAGTGAGAATGGCACATATTAAAAAAAAAAAAACTAGCAACAACAAATGTTGGCGAGGGTGTGGAGAAAAAGGAACCCTCCTGCACTGTTGGTGGGAGTGCAAACTGGTCCAACCACTGTGGAGAGCTGTGTGGAGATTTCTTGAACTACTAAACATAGAGCTTCCATATGATCCAGCAATTCTACTACTAGGTATTTACCCAAAGGACACAGAAACAGTAATTCCAAAGGGCACCTGCACCCCTATGTTTATAGCAGCACTGTTTACAATAGCTAAGCTTTGGAAACAACCCAAATGCCCCAAAATAGATGACTGGATCAAGAAGATGTGGTACATATACACCATGGAATATTACTCTGCCTTCAAAAAGATAAACACATGGAATTTGCAGCAACATGGATGGAACTGGAAGGGATCATGCTCAACGAAATAAACCAGAAAGAAAAAGAAAAATACCAGATGGTCTCACTCATAGCAGGAATCTAGAAAACTTAAATAAGAGACCAGGAAAATGAATAACTATAAGAAAGTGAAAATCAAAATCAACAAACAACTATGAACCAGAGATACTCTGTGGGATTTGGGGGGTGGGGAAAGGAGGGATTGGGGTCAAAATAAGGGGGTTACAATTGTATGGGGAATATAAAAATAAAATTAAAATTTAAAAAAAAGAGAACCGTTGCAAAAAAAAAAAAAGAAATTGTTGCAATCCACTTTATCCAGGCCAACAGTTTGCTTCTTTAAGAAAACAGCTCTCTCTTCTTAGGATAGAGATTGCTCATGTGAGCAAACAAACAAGTTTTCAGAGAACAGTTCACTTTTCAAGACTTCTACAATACCCTTATTTTGCTATTTTGTCACAAGCTCTAACTATTTAGTCACAAATTTGCCCAGTTCTATTATTTTTTTTTACATTGAAACACATTCCGTAAAACACTTAAACTCAAACACCCAAACTGTGTATATATTCCTGACTTTACTACAGTACAAGAAAGGTTTTAAATATGTCATACAATTATAATTGAAAAAGGAAATGAAGAAACTAACTCACTTCAAAAAATATTTTAGGAATCCCACTTCTGGACAAGGATGCCATGATAGTAGATTACTCTTAAAAAGAGATTTTTAAAAATGATCCCATGGGTGTCTTAAACAACGTGATGGCTTGACAACACCAGCACCTAAATGGTGCACCGAGATTATACCACTTGAAATTCAGGAGAATGTTAAAATAATTTCTATTCCAAAATGCCAAATCCACAAAAAAGTAAGTTCCAATTTAAGTCTTCTTTATAAATGAGTAATTTAGGTCTCCAGTCTCTCATATAATTATTTTTGTATGTCTGTGTGATGATTCTATGAAGTCAACTGTTGTTTAAAGAACTCAATGATTTTATTTTATATATATTATATATATTTTAAGATTTATTTATTTATACAAGAACTGGGGTACAGGTCAGAGGTTCAGGAGGGTAAGAGAATTCACCAGAGAGAGTAGGGAGCAGAACAGGCAGACAGACTGAAGACACTGCTGAGGGGAGCAGCAGGCAAGACAGGAGAGGTCTGCCACGCCATGTGGGTTTCTCTCTAGCTGGCCGGGAATCGAACCTGCGCTGCAGAGGCTTTGGACAGCTAATTAATTAGTGAATTGATTAGCGTTCAACCTGCTGCACCACTGGGGAGGCCCCAAGAACTCAAGGAATTTAGATTAAAATTTAATAAGGAAATTTTTAAGCAATCTCAGAATTAATATTATAATGATGGTGATAGCAGTAAGATAATCTATAAAATTTAAGTTTCTCATCTTTCTATTTTTGGCCCCATATTTCCTCTTCTCTCAATTCATACAATTAAACAACAACAAAAAATATAAAACACATTTTCAGTAAAAGTGTACAATTTTATAACTTTAGTTCTTTCTTAGTTTTAGGCCAGCAATTACATCTATATACTGTACAAAGGTCCTGTCTATCAAGGAACTTTGGTGCTAATTGCAGTGATCCAATACAGAGCCATGTTTTTCTTTTTGAAAATTGTCTTTGTTTATGACATCTAGTATTTTAATTGCTTTTGAAATTATTTTTTCACTTGAAAAATAATAAATGCCATTTTGGAAATATGTGGCATTTCTAAAACTTAAGAAAAAAATGCCTTACAATCCTATCTCTCTAAGATGGCCAGTGACAAAACTCTGGTGTGCAGTCTTTGAGCCTTTGTTTCCCTGCAAATGCACACACTGACATCACATTGCAAATTGTTGCGTATTTTGCCTTTTCACTTAACAATGTATTACTAGCACTTTTCATTTTCAGTTGAGCTTCAAAAATCATCAACGTTTTGCTGATAATGTATCACTTATTACTCCACTTACATTGAGGAAGGGAGAGGAGAGGAGGCACTAGAATATTTGAAAACAAATCTCAAATATCTTTTCAATTTTTAAATATTTAAGAACATACCTTTAAGAGTTAAGGCATTATTTTATTTTATTTTTTAAAGATTTATTTATTTATGCATATAAGAACTGGGGTACAGGCCAGAGGTGTGTGTGTGTGGGGGGGGGTTGGTGAGAGGACTCACCAGAAACAGAGTGGGGAACAGAACAGGCAGATCGAAACACACTGCTGAGGGGAGCAGCGGGTGAGTCAGGAGAGGTCTGCTGCGCCATGTGGGTAGTTCCCTGGCCAGGGACAGAACTCGTGCTACGATGTCTGTGGATTGCTTCATAAGTTGTGTCTTAAAACTCCTTGCACCACCAGGGGGGCCCAAGGCATTATTTTAAACCTTTATAAACCTTTATATTCCTCTACTACTGTATAGCAAACTTCACTTTTATCCCATTCTAAAGAATTATTATCTAATTATATCATAGCATAAATTTCAAGATTTCTTAATTTTGAGAACACAAAATAAACTTACTTTTAAAATTACTTTCTTGTTTTTATTTTTATGTGAAATTTTTTTCATAAGTTCTATGATATTTATTTATTCACCCCTCGAAGAGGAAAAGTCATTCCAGACCTGGGATTTGTCATTAATAAACTTAATTAATGCTCTTTTCCCTTCTCAACATCTACCAAGATTTTCAATCTGAAGGATTTTTTTCCAATTGCAAAACTGTCACTACCAGTTTAGTGAATCAATATTTTCAAAAGAGTAGATATGAAGTTGGAGCCATATTTCCTAACAAAGTTTGTATGAAAGCATAAAGCAAAGTTAAAGAAAACAACTTACAGTCAAATGGAATAGAAATCTCAACATACAATAAACAAAGTGCTTAAGCACAGCCCATTTCTACCAGCCTCATCTAGTGCCCAAATGACTATTTGGCTGAGGTTGAGTTTGTTAGGTTGTCCTCATTGTAAAATTACTCACCCTTCACCATGCTATAGTCGGTGGAAGTCACTCTGCCCAGCCCACAACGAAGGGGTGGAGAGTTGACTCCCCTCCTTGAAGACTATCTAGCTACATAAATTCATAGTTAGATAAAATGGAAATATTTTACATGATGTATTTGTAGCCCCCTCACTTTTTATTTATAAAATCAGATCACTGTTAACTCATGGGCATTTATTTTACACTTTAGGTTAAATTCTAACATTTTTTTACTTCTCAAATTAATCTAACTTTTGACTTTGGAAGTGCTTTTGGTTAGCTTCCATTTGACTTCCCTGACCATCTTGGGTTTCCACTTTAGTATTCCCTTACTCTCTGGTTCTAGAAGATATTTCAGACTCATCTTGAATAGTCCTGTCCCAGTACTGGAACCAGTCATTTCTCCAAGGAACCCTGACTTCCTTACTCATGAACATAATCAGAATCCAAGATCTATGTGCTGGAGCCTCAGCTGACAGAGTAAGGAAATATCATGGGTACATACACATATCAATAATTATTTCTCTCTGTATAACAATTTGTCTGTACATTATGCTAAATGTAAGTTTATACTGATGTCTCTTAACTCTAAATCAATTAGTATATGCATCATTCTAGTCTCCTCCCCTTGGTTATCTGTAAATTCCCATGCTTGAAGTGGAAGTTTCAACAGAGCATGATTGCTAGTGCTACATGGTTTCCATGTGATGTGTTTCCAGCCTCTCCAGGGCCCACCATTGTCTTTAGGCCTCAAAGAATTCTGATAGTAATGTTCTGGTAGGATGCACTCCACTTATTTCGATGACGTCGCTCTAATTTCTCAGAAAATAAATTGTTTCAATATCTTATCTGTGGTTCATTTTGTAGTTGAAGGATTTAACCCTGGTGATCATATTGTTATCATAACCAAAGACTATAAGTATCATATTTATTATTAGGTTTAAAGAAGAATGGATTGAGGTTATTTTCCTCATGTGCAAGTCTCTAGACATTCCCTGATGGGCCACAATGAGCATTCAGGGATACAGGAAGACACTCCTCTGTAATGTCCAATTTAAAATATTCTTTTTAAAAAAAAAAAAAAAGAATAAAATATTCTTAAGTGAAAGGCAAGTATGTGCTAGTGAAATATTAGTCCATTGACTTTGTAGGTGGAAAAACAGTGCTGAACAGATTCCTACATTTATTCTGCAAAGAAATGTTCAAATTTTAATTTAATTCCTATTTAATAAAGAGAGAAATGCATGTGGAGAAACTTTTCTACATTTCAACTTATGCTATTAGTTGAATGTTTGCCTCTTTCTCAGTAACACCAACCACTGGTTTCTGATGAACATCACTTTTCGGATTCATTCTATTTTTTAGGTAAAAATGAGTCTTGTAGCCTGAAGTTACAGTGAGTAGTGTTTACCATCCCTACAGGCTTGCTTACTTTAGAAAAATTTTAGGCTCCCTAATCCTCTGTTTTGTTGCAACACACCATGTGGCTTTTGCTAATGTTGAAAGTAACAATGTGTTTTAAATCTAATATACTAATGTGGAACAGCTTTCTTCTGAATCACAGTGGTGTAACCATTGACAACGGGGCTTTGGCTCACGTTGAGTGTGAGTGCGTAGGATCAGGAAATAAAATTTTCCAGTATCTCACCATCCCTATTTAATCTTCACCAACCTTAGTGAATTAATTAGCAAATAGTAAGTGATGATATATCACTAAATGTTTATGACCAATTAAGTGATTTCTTTGAATGTTTGTCATCCAAAAGCCATGTCACCCAGTTCAACCAGGCTTTTATTGCATTTTCTTTTACTGAATGATTTTTAAACTCTGTGTACAAAGAACAAGTGGTTATTTAAGCCATTCTCCTTCATGTTCTCCATATCACTCTCATGCTAGTTGACGTTATTATTTATTCACCCAACACTCATTTTTCCCCCTAGGCCTATGTCCTTCCTCAAGCTTCTTCCCAGAAGAGAGATGCTCTACACTCTTTCTAAAGTAAATGTTCTCTCTCATCACTCTTTCTGTTTGAGCCCCTTTGGATGAAATAAATAGAATTTCTCTTATCTCTTTTCTGTTTTGAAATAAGCTCATATTTCCCTGGGTTTGAAAAAAACACATAGAAATAAGCTTTTTGAACTTCTGGGCTACCATCTTATTCTCCTTGGGTTTGTTGCCACTTTCTTAAAATCTCCTGTCCACCGTGTATCACCTCCTCACCATCCATTCTCTGCAGTTTCCTGAATTCTAGTTACCCTCCCAATCATTGGACTAATAATGCACCCACAGAGGACACCAATGACCTTATTATCAATTTTATGACATCCCAACTGCTCATTATATTTGTCTCAACACTGTCAGATTTAGCTGCTTTTCAAACTCTTCTGTTGGTTGGTTTCCATGACACCATAATAGAGTGTTCTCGTTACTTCATTGTTTCCCCCTTTCCAATTTATTTTTTAAACCTCCCCGCTCTCTAACTATGATGATAAAATTCATTAACTCTATCTCCTTTATCTACACCTTCTCCTACATAAAAGCACACCCAACTTCAACAATTCAACCACAGAGATGATTAAAGTCTATGTCTCTAGGCAAAGTCTACCTCATGAGTTTCTAGTCCTGGATAACCTACTGGCCACTTTCATTTCTCTGCACCTCTTTATCTCAAACACAGAATGCATAAAGTAGAATTCTTTTATTCTCTAACCCCTAAATTGGTTTATCTTTCCATTTCTGTATTTCTTTGGGGATTTTTATCGTTTTACTAGAAACATAGGTTATCCAAAACCTTGGATTTTTGTGTCTCCATTTCTTTTTCTACCCTTATCAATCAGATTTCTCCCTTTTCAGTCTTAAGTCTTCTAATTTAGTTCACAAGTAGGTTTACCATATCTGGATTATTTGCCAGAGACACCTAAGCAAGGGCCCTTATCTCAAATTTCTCTCTATATCAAAATGCACTTGCAAACTGAGATGATGCTAATTTTGTTTTTTTTTCCCCAAGAATGAAAACAATCCAGACTTTCTTAACAATTTTATCCCACAACCGGCTCTCCTGAAAAATAATACATGACTTCTTTCCTGAGTATGCAGGAGAGATCTTACTATGGAGGATCTTGAATGGCAAGATAAAAATTATGGGAAGATTTTTGAGGGCTTCTAATTGGGCAGCTATGTAAAAATAATGAAGAAAGTGAATTTGCTTTATACTGTGGTGGACAGGTTGGTGAATCATCTTTGAATGAAATGATCAACAAGAAATTAACATGATATAGAAGGAACAACCTCAGAAACAGAGGAAGGAAATAATCATCAACCATTGGAGACTGACTGATTATAAGGGCGAGGGAGAGGGAAAAACTAGAAATAAATGCTGGTCTCAGGACTGTGATTGTGGGCCTGGGCAAAAATTAATTGTTAAGGAAGTAGAAAATACAACTGTTTGGGGATAGAGAAAGTTTGTGATTTCCTTTTGAAATATGGTTTGCTAACTGATACTCTCAAGCAATGTGCCAAAGAGACAACTTGAGATATATCAGGAATTTTTAAACATAGGATTCCTTCTCTGAACAATGTTCACAGTATTTCCTGAAGGAAGATATGATAGAGTCATATATCTAATATGACCAATATATTGGACATATATCCATATGGACAGTATATCCATATGGGAATAGTCCTTTATTCCTGAGAGGGTATGAGCTGCCACTTTAGAGAAAGTAGGCACTACAGATTTCAATTACACATCCCTTTCAGAAAGAATAATTACAAACAATAATAAATTATCAAAATTATGATAAATACAGAAAATATTTTTTTACTACATTGCTCTATTTGTGCGTCCTCCAACTTTGTGTTTTTTTAAGATTTATTTACTTATGCATACAAGAACCGGGGTACAGGCCAGATGTGTGGGAGGGTGAGAGGATTCACCAGAGACAGAGCGGGGAGCAGAACAGGCTGACTGAATGAAATACGCTGCTGAGGGGAGCAATGGGTGAGACGGGAGAGGTCTTCCATGCCATGTGGGATTCTCGCCGGCCAGCCAGGATCGAACTCATGCTGCAGAGGCTGTGGACAGCTTCACAGCACTGCACTCAAACACCTGTGCCACCAGGGTTGGCTCAAGATTACTTTTTATATATAAGCATATTCCTATCTTATTTCTTCTGGAGTGAATCAAGAAGGTTGGATAAAGAAAGGAATTGTTAACTCATCCTCATTATTTATGTCCCAAACACATCAGTTGACTTTTTTTTTTGTGATGTTCACACCTAATACCTTTTTGACAAATTCATTCTTTACCCCCTCTGTTCACTTTATCTTCATTTTGGGTGAGGAGTAGATATTTCAGTTATGACATTTTCTGTTAAAGCAATGTTTTTCTTTTTTTTTTTTGCCAAGAAAAAAACAAACAACTCATACAGATCTCTACTACTTTCAGATACAGAGCTGTCACCTGACTTTATGTAGCCTTTTCATAAAATCCATTTTATCTCTTTAAGTAAAAACTAAATCTGCTCAAACTGGACTGCCCAAACATGCAGACTGATTCCTATCTAGACCTTTACATAAATTCAGAACAAGTTCTAGGTAGAAAAATACCACAAATTCTAACACAGTGATATGATAGAAATTTAGAGCAGATGAGGTCAGGATCTTATGCCAACAGTAATCATTCCATTGTCAGGAAACTCACAAAGAAAAACCTGTGCTTTCAACTGGGCCTTAAGACTGGACATTGCAGCTAGAACACACTGTGCAGGACAGGCTGAAACTCATATACAATAATATCAGGACCCAAATCTGTTCATGTCTAGGATACCCTTACAGGCAGCAGCACTTTCAAGGTTCCAATTGCCCAATAGCTTCTGTAAGCACAAGCCACATGTCAGTGTCCAAAGCAGGGTTCCTATCACCAAATTATTAGCCCAGCTTCAGTGACATGGGACAGATGATCACTGGCACGTATGACACACTTATACATTGAAGAAATAGATGTAGCTGTGTGTGTGGTCCCATGTTTTATACACAATATTTCTCACTTGCTACAATAGCGACTCACTTCTCTGTCATTTTATAGTCTAATTTCTGACTATCAAGTGGCGGAGCCCCTTTAATTCTTTTTATAAGAATAAAGATGAAAGAATTAATATATATGATTCAATAGAAGTTACATTTCAACCTAAAGATATTCAAACAAATGTCCAAAGAGGAGGAAACATCTAGGTATGCAACCAGAGTCTATTTTCACCATAAGGTTAAACTTCTTCCTCTTGCTATGGGCTTGTCCTCAATAACATTGAATATTACGTATCTCCCAAACATTGGTCCTCATCAAGAGTAAATTTTTTTTGCTCCCATCTCTAAGATTCTAACTAATCTGGTAATCAAAAAGCTCTAAGATATTAATAGTTGATAATAGTTTCATAATGTCATTTTTCATAGATTAATGCCTTTATGAAATAAGTAATAAAGATGTGTGGCTTATTGTAAAAGATGTTTGAGAACAAAGGCCTAAAATCCATTTTAATTTATACAAATATTCTTAGTATATGAGTTGTATCAATGTCATTGACCTCATTAAAGGACAATCTTGTTTTCATTGATTTTTTCTATTTATTTTATTGATATCTGTTCTGTTCCTTAAATATAGGTGTAGGTGGACTCTTCCAACTACAATTAAGTGAGACCTTTTAAGTAAAATTCAATAATTGTTTCAAATTATTTTGTTCTGCCATCTTTTTTAGCCTAATGCTTATATTTGGCCATCAAATCTTGCCACCAGGCAGTTGTGAATATAAAAATGAATGCATTTGTATGGATAAAACTGTATCAAAGCAAATAATTTATTCAGCCTCTCAGTCCCCTCCAATCTACTTTATTTACCTTTCCCTCCAATAAATTGGACAACACTTGAATATGTCCAGGAAAGACAAAAAGTATTTTCTCTCTTTTCCTACAGGTCATGCAAAAAGAATTTTACTCTGCTAAATAAGAAAATGGGTTCCTGCACATCCTTTCCAGGGTCTATGTTACTTCAGGGTGGAATGTACATCATAAAAGAAAGTACTGGATAACGTGCTATGTACGGTCTTACCCTCTGGACAGCCACAGGACTTCAAACTACAGCAAAGCCTGGTCAGGGTCAAGTTGTCCATCATTCTGAATTTAGCTGTGGTCTCTTTCCCTTAAGCTAAATGGACAAAGTAAAAACTTCAGGTTGTTGCTTAGTAGCTCTTACTAAAAAACAACAAATATTAATGATGTATCTATTATGTGTCAGGTACTGCTAAACAATATTCATTATTTTTGCCATGACAATTTTGGTGTGTGTGGGGAGGTGTTTAGTCATCAAGGCCCACTTTTCATTTTCATGACACTTTGTGATCTCTGACTAATTTGAAAGGAAAAGACCAATGTGCCTGGGAGGTTCATATTTTCTTTCAATAGCCAAACCATCCCATGGGAAGGCTGTCAATGTAGTATCAATTTTAATAAGTTTTAGGAGACCCCAAACCTGCTTCTCATAGCAGAGCATAATGAGACCTTTTTCCAAGACTACATCAGAACCATTCATAGCATCTGATGGAGGCAGGAGAGACAGGTCAAGTCACCTGCCATTGCTCTATTTGACTCCTCCCAATAATTATTGGACCTTCTTGTGATTTCTTACCATCTCTTGATACATTTTATAAGACAGTTGATCATGTGTGTCTGTCCCCAAAGCAACCCTCAATTTAAGTCTAGAAGCACTATATCCTACTTACCAAATACATAAATGACTAGAGGAATTTGAAAACCTGTAAGAGTACAGGTTGCCAATAGTGGCTTTGGAATGTATAAAGCAAAAATTGCTCAGACCAGAAAGGCAGGAAGCTGGAATGGTGCTTAAACCTGGATCAGCAAAAAACTCTAGATTCTCACTGCTTAAATGGAAAGTATAGACTATACCTTAAATTCTGATGCAGGCCTTTAAAATTTGCTTCACTAGTTATACTATGACAAAAGTGCTTGTTGTACTAATAACTTATTTCTAAATAATCAGAATTTTGAAAATTTATACTCTATTTCTGGAAAAGATTTCCTTCTCAATAAATCTTCTCTTTCATATTAAGTTTCACACTAAGTTACATTCTGCATTGCAAACTTGCCCTGCATAAAATTTGTATTAATAAACCTCTTTTAATTCAAGTACAAACACTAAAATCTTGTCCAAATATCTGTTTTCTCCAGTAAATGCCACAGTAATCTTGGCATTGTCTAATTTTATATTCTCAAATGATTTTATTAAAAAAATAAATCTGACCAATTGCAGATTTTTGTTTTGAAAATTTCTTCTACTTCCTATGGTACCTAAAAACATATTTCTCCTTTAGCTTAAGAAATGAGTTGTAAAATGGTAAGGACAGCTTTATGTACCTTTTATTTCTGTTGCACATTGACACTGGGCTGGATAAAAAATAACCTCTGGATCTATTTCCCCTTTCCAGAATTTTGAATTGTTTCTTTTGAAATAACTACTTAAAGTCTAGAGGAACTTCTGTTTTGTCTACACCTCCTGTCCACAGTTCATATGCATTTCAGGATATCAATGTGGGAAGTAATTTTTTTTATATCCAGTTTTCTAACAAGGAAAGGTCATAAATGGTAGGTGTTCTGTATTGCTGGGATTCATGGACACATTTATATTCAACTACAGAAAATAAATTTTCAGGTAGAAATCAAGAGAATATTTTTTTTACAATTTGGGTTGTTTTAAAAATAGAAGCACAATGTTAGAGACCGAAATTCTACTCATGATGTAATCCATTCCCCTCATGCAACTGACTGCTTCTGTAGCATCTAGAAGGGAGAAATTTAGCATCTTCAAATTAAAGCATTTTTTCCTCAAATTTATTATATACTTGATAAAATCAATGTGTGTTTAGACATTACTAAGGCAATAATAGGAGCATAATTCTTACCAAGTTTCTGTCCTGACTGGATAGATCAACATGACTGTAATCTCTGTGTCTTCAGGAACAAGTTTATCACTCACTCGCTAAAGGCTATTGTGATCCCAGAGAGCCAATGAGTCACTCTTGTGAGCTCAGCATATGCACAATGTCTCACACAAAGTACTTAAAGATTATCTTTTAAATTATTTTGGAATAACTTAGAAGACTATTAACTCAAAGAGTTTACAATCTTTTTTTAAAAAAAGATTTATTTATTTATACAAGAACCAGGGTACAGGCCAGATATGTGGGAGGGTGAGAGGATTCACCAGAGACAGAGTGGGGAACAGAACAGGCAGAGTGACTGAAATACACTGCTGAGGGGAGCACTGGGCGAGACAGGAGAGGTCTGCTCGCCATGTGGTTATCTCCACTGCCGGTGGGGATCGAACTGGCACTGCAGAGGTTGTGGACAGCTTCACAGCACTGTGCTCAACCACCTGTGCCACCAGGGAGGCCCAAGTTTATAGTCTTACTGTCTACACTGAACATGAACAAAACAAAAAGTCTGAGCTCGATTACAAGGAAGGAGGTATATTCTAATAAAGGAAATATCAAAGTTTATAAGAAGCAATTTAGTAAATCAACTAGCTTCTAGATTGACTCCTATTGTTCTTATACTTAAAACTAAAACTCTTGAAACAAGTGGGTGTGAAGAGAACTAGATTTGAAGGTCAAGAATACAATCAAGGCTTAAATAACTTTTAACAAACTAAACACATTATTGATTTTTAGTAAACAAATGTATTTGAATTGCCAATAGTGACTATAATGAAGGGAGGAAGTAACATTTATTATTGACATTGAAAGAAATCCAAGAGTTTATAGCTCATTATCTTAAAACTTTTGCTTTTACAAAGGGCATATTTGCCAAATATCCAAGCTATCGCATTCCAGTGGCATTGAGTATTTATTGATAAATTTAAGTAGATAAAGGAGACAACAGGGCTAGATATTATAGACCATGGTTCTATTCCAGAGGAATAGAATCCCAAAATGGTGACATCAAACAACACACAAAAAATAATATAAATATCCAGAAATAATCTAAGACAACCTGGTAACAAACCTTATATAATTGTTTTAAGGGCTGTGACTTACAATCTTAGTGTCCAATGACAGAGAATTGGATTAAGAGGATGTGGTATATACACAGAACAGAATACTATTCAGCTATAAAAAAGGCAAACTCTTGCCATTTGTGACAAATGGATGCAACTTGAAGGGATTATACTAAGTAAAAATAAGTCAGAAGGAGAAAGACAAAATACCAGATGATTTCTCCTACATGTGAAATATAGAGAAACAAAATAAAGGAACTGAAAAAACTAAACCAAAATAAACCTTAGACATATGACAGCACGAATGAGGCAACCAGAAGGGGAGGATGGGGGAAAGGGTGTAAAGGTCTATGGTAAAGGACTATGGGTGCTCTGGTGGTGGGTGTGTTGTGATGACAGGCATCTGGAGAGGTGTGAATCTATCCCCCTATATCATAATCAGTGTTGTAAACTAATGTTATCTCCAAGAAAAAGAAAAAATAACATGTATTTAGATGAGTTAATTCATACAAGTGCTGCAAATTTTTCAGATTCAGTCTCCTTCACATACTAAAACCCCAGTATTATCATGTCCTTTCTTGTTTCTTGTATAACCTTTCAGAATTATACATATCCAAGCACATATATGTATGTACACATATGCATACATGTTTTTATATATCAAAGTTTCTTCTATAATCTGAAACACTGCAAATATATAGAAATTACATAATATAGTAGAATTCTGGACTAAATACTCAGGCTTTTAAGAGTTTAACATTTTTTTGGTAATGTGTAGCCCAAATACAATTTTTTTTTTAAAATGAATAGCTGGAATTTTAGTTGAATACACTCAAAATCCTGCTTCCTCTCCCTTCCCAAAGGTTAACATTATCCTGAAGTATGTATACTATCCAAGCTTTTATATTTTTAATATATTTAAATGATGGTAACAGAAGTAGAATCCTGACATCATAAAAAATCAAAAATAGGTTCCATTCAATGACTGAACAGGTGGTTGGTGCCAAGAAAACCAACCTGGTACATTGGAAAACATGTGCTCCTTCATGTGCTCTGGTAATACAGCTGCTGCCACTATTGTCTTTGATAAGTAAGAATCCAGGTCAAATGCTTCTCAAGTCTGTGACTAGAGAGTCACCAGATTATTATGATTCACTAGCTGCTGTTCTTTGCTGATTTTAGCAAAGTATTACCAAAAAAGATATGAGTTCAGGAAAGAATGGACTTCTTTTAAAGGCCCACTAAAATTTCTTAGTCATATGGAGAGAGGGTTGAGGCAAACATAAAATTAAGGGTGCTGTCTTTCTACCTGATTTTATCTTAAGGTGGCAACCATTATATTGAGGGAGGAGAGGAGATAGTATAGCAAGTATTCCCCGGAAGCTGGAAACTGTGGGAGTTTTCTGCTTCAGTGGAGGGATACATTTTGTCACTCACATTGTTTAGAAATGCCAAGATATTGAAAAGATAAGAACTAGTCCATCTTTTTGGTCTATCGTTGCTTTTAAAATCTCTGCAGACAATGCAAACCTATAATCTCTACCCTGGGCAGATATTTCTCCTTGCTTCCTCTCCTTTGCTGTGTTATTAGAACACAGAAGTCATATCTCTTTTCTCCTTCAATTCTATCATGATTATTTTCTACCTCTAATGAGCTACAGTCATGCTATAATGAAGCTAGCTATGGATTTCAGTTATTATCGTCTTCAATATTGTTTCATGTCACTCTACAACTCTTATCAATATAAAACTCTGAGCCATTTTGCCTTCTCTTCACTACATTTATTCTGTCTGGGAGTAGTTCTATCAGATTCATGTTGGGGTTTGTCACTCTTTCCTTCACATCTCTTAATCATTGTTCAAGGTGGTATAATACCGTCCTATAACATTCCAACTCACCAGTTCTCCCTAAAATTGCCCCACCTCCACATTTGAAAGTTTATTTTATACAACGGCTTTATTAACATGCATCATTCTATATGTTCCTTGCAAATATTTATCCAAGTATTCTAGCCTATCTTGTGATTTTCTTTTTAATGTCCTAATCATCTTTAACACCCTTGTTTAAGTCACTTTCAGATTGTTATCTTTTTTCAAGCCCTCTGGATATTAATCCTATTTTTCAAAGGTCTGTTATGTATCTAGACAACCAGGAGTCCCTGGTTGTCTAGATGGTGTAAATGTCCTAACGAAGTAGTTTCACTTATATATGACTGTCACCTGTTATATAAAATTTCCTGGTCCAGGACCAGTTTTATGTTAATTTCTTTGCTTGAAATTCCTGAATTGTAATGGCACTATAAATTCAGACTGCACACCTGCATATGCCACATGTTTGCAGTTTCAAATCTTAGGTCATTTTTATAATTTTACCCATAATCTTAAATGAAGGCAACATTTTTGATTCAAAAGTTTTTGTGGCTTGCTATCTACAAATAGGCAGCCATTTTAAAAATCATTATTATTATTACTGAGGTAAAAATGGTATACAATATTGTTGTGTTTTAGACATATGGGATCTCCCTCTTCAGCTCTTTGTCTTGCTTGGGCATAGAGCAACCATGTATATTCCCATGTTGTTATTAAACCCACTACCTGGATCACATCTTTAAGCTCTGTTTCCAAATCCAATTTTCTCATATATAATGGCAGCTATTTCAGTTTGTGAACCAATAACTCGATTTCCATTTCCCCTTCATTTCTAGCTCCTGAGCTATTTTCTTTTCTTTTTTGAGCATGATATACATAGAAATTAATTGTAGTTACTATATTTTATTCATCATATCTATATGCTTGAAGTGAGAGGGTAATCTGTGTTAACTGAATATGCATTGCTTTTAAATTCTTATTTTTTAACACAGTCACACTGTTCTGTGCTGCACTTTAATAGTGTAGCAATTGGTGATTATTCTGTGTCAATAACTATTGTTGCCTCTTTTTATTTCCAACAACATGTTTAAACTAACAAAGCAATATTTTCACTGTACAAAGTGTGGAAAATATAAAACATATTAGTGCATATATTTCTAGCATTTTGTCTTTCATATATATTGAATTTTTATGTAAACTTATTATATGATTTGGTAACTAAAAGTAGGTTTTAAAAATAGTGAGCATGTTTTGTGTCTTTAAATATTCTTCAGTAACTAGTATGATTATAAAGTAGTGCATTTTAAAGTATATATAAAAATGTATTCAGAGGTATCATATTTGGATATTTAAGCTATCCTGAATTAGTATAAATGAGGTACATCCATATATAGAGATATATATCTTATTATTGCTGATTTAGAATCAATTGTTATAAGTGGAAAATACAAAGGTACACATATTTTTATGATTTTTGTAAAATGGCCTTCTAAAATTGTATTCCAAATTGCCTAAAATCCCTCCCAAAAGTATAAATGCCTATTTCCTTATATCTTTTTCAATGTTTTCACATTTTTAAATTTTTGTAAAAATGGTGGGCAAAAATTGGCATTTCAGTGTTTTAATTTACATTTCTTTAGTGAAGCCAGGGATCTTCTCATATGTTGAATTTTATTTCTTCTGTGGATTGCCTATTTGTTCTTCTTGTTCAGTTTTTCAATTGGAATATATTTCCTCTGTCATATTCATTCATCATTTGATCATTTATAATGTACCATATTTTCCAGAAGGGGACATAGGTGTTTCATTTAAAAACCCTTCTAATCTTAGACTACCTTTCTCTTTTCTTCATGTATGATTTATATCTTCTTAGTATAAAACAACCCCCCTCCCAGGTGATTCTGTTATAGATCCCATTCTTTTTTTTTTTCTTTAAAGATTTATTTATTTATGCATAGAAGAAATCGGGTATAGGCTAGAGGTGGGGGGAGGGTGCTGAGGGATTCACCTGAGACAGAGTGGGGAGCAGAACAAGCAGATCTACTGAAATACACTGCTGAGGAGAGCAGCAGGCAAGACATGAGAGGTCTGCTGCACCATGTGGGTTAGCTCCCTTGCCAGGGATCAAACTCTTGCCACAGTGGCTAGTGATAGCTTGATAGTGCTGAGACTTTAACCCCTGTGCCACCAGGGAGGCCCGGATCCCACACCTTGAAAAAATACAGTTATAAAGGGAGGATTAAACCCTTGGTTCCCAAGTATGGTCCTATTAAATAGTGCTTGTAGATCAGTTTTACCTGGAAACTTGTTTGACAGCTAAAACTTGGGGCCCCAACCCAGACCTGCTGAATGAGAAACACGGGGTATCAGCCCTGTGATCTGTACTTTAACAAACCCTGCTCCAGTAGATTCCATTGCACACTCAAGTTTGAGAAGTACTGAACTAGTGAGTCAGAAATCCTAGCTTCTAATCTGAGATGTGTCTCTAGCTCCATGACCAGAAGAAAGTTAGTCACTCTCTCCAGATCCTGATGTCTATTTACAATGTAAGGATGAAAGACCAAATATCTTCCAAGGTATTTTGATGCTTAGTCTCAAACTATTTTGTAATGTTATCAATGTTACATCTCATTTCTTCATGAAATAAATTGCATTTGTTGACCTTATGAGAACTATCATTTGTATTCCATAGGCATGCTTTGGGGTCCAACAGCATATATTCCTATGAAGTTAATCAATGAAGCCCAGAATAATTTGAAATTATGCTTAAATATTAGCAATAATCCTGAGTGGAGATTGCATATAATTCCTCTGAATAGTCCACTAGGAAATAATATTTTTTTTTTCAGCATAAAAATCCTGGGATCCATAAGCATGTGGTTTACCCAGCTCATTTTCTTCATCTGGTTCATTTGTTCTTAATTACTAGGGCGAGTTCTTGAATTGCAGCAGCTCGTTTTAAGGAGCATATGGCAGAAGGTGCTAAGCACAGGCAGCAGACAATGTGTTACTAAAAGGAGAAGAATTTTTCCTTTACATAAGAAGCCATATGTAGTCCAAATTTATCCATACTGTATCACTGAAATGTGTATTTTAAAACTTCATCTATGATTTTTCACAGGTATTGGTTTCATCCTTTGCATATTTAACATAGAATCTACAAAAACAAGGTGAAGCTTTTGGGTTCATTTGAAAATACTCCCAATTCTTTCATCAGTAACTGCAGAGGCCACCATCAGTTGTCTGCTCTTGGACAGTCTCACTGAAGACCTAATACCCTTTGGGCATCCTACACTACACATCAGTTTTCAGGTCTCAAAAGGTCTTGTTGTCAAGATGTCCTTTCCCTGGAAACAGCAAAACTGTGAGAATGCCCACGCTTCTACCTTACGAGGGAGGAAGGTAGAGTCTGCCCTTTCTCCCTGTCCTGACACCTTTGCTTTCCTCTGTAAGAGACAGAGGGTCTCCGGGGCTTCTCCCTTCTACACCTTAGAGAACACCTGTGAAGCATCAGAGCCGGGAACATGGCAGAGCGCCAGGCATCCGGACGTGGCCTTTTGCAAACTGTCTTCAACACACTTCCCCTTTGAAATCATGTCTTGAAATCTGTATCCTATTTCCTCTCACCTAGTTTCATTTTCTGTCACCTTTTTTCAGCAGTAGGACGTGGAGTGTACACTTCAGATACTCAGTCTTTAGTGAGCTGCTTTTTTCTTCAACAACTGCTCAGTCTCATCATCATCCTTAGAGCTTCAGATTCCCAACTGTGGCACCTCCAAATCTAATTGCTTGGCACCGCATTTCTGACATCACAGTCTGTTGCCATGGAAAGTGCCACCAATTCAGCATGATGACTTCCCTGCCAGAAGGAGAGGATGCTCTGAGAGGGAGACAACATTTGTTTAAGCATAAATATCTTTGATATTTAGCAAAGAGGCAAGAGACTATATGGAAGACAACAGAGGAAGCAAAAATTCCAGTTTATAGGATGCTTTGCCTCTTCAGTAAAAGTCAGGTGGCTCAACTTTCTTCAGGTTGTCACATTATACAAGCATTTCCAGGTGATTATTTCTTTGACTTGTGGGTTCACTGGAATAATGCTAGAGCTCAATGACACTTAGTGTTCAAAAAGCAGAACGCCCCTTTGAATGCTACATCTGCTTTTTCACATTGCTATTGATGATTATCTTGATAGAAAGATGAGCAGCAGTCATTCTAAACAGAATTGCTCATCTCAGCACAGTCTTTCCAGTGAAGCCAGTTTACAGACAATTTCAGTAGCTTCTCCCTCCTGCCCTTGTGCTAAGCCTCGGGCCCCATCTCTGCCAGAAATAAACCCTAATAATATCTACTGTTGCATTTACAGGGTTTCAATGAACAGTTTTTGTAAGGATGTTGCCAAAACTTAAAATCTGTTCTTATCACATGGATGTACTTATTAGAGAGAAACATGAGAATATTTTGCCTGGAAAATTATAAAAATTAGTCTAGTTTTTATTGTTACCTAACGGTAAGTTATAATCTGTTCCCTAGGATTCTGGGTAAAAAGTAAATTTGAATGAATGTGTCTAATTTTCATAGTCCTTTTTCTAAATTCTTTTAAAAATGATTTTTTTAAAAAAGAAAAACCATATTGTTTTCTGGATACACGATACTCCAGGCTCCCATCAAGAATTTTGAGGAATACCTGAAAGAACTGGGTCAAGGACTAGGAATATGCTCATCTAATGGTGGTGTGAGAAGCAACAATTTGCCTGAGAGGACCTCTACATCCTTCTGTTGGACAGGCGAGATGATATGTAGGTGTTATATTCAGGCTATGTGTCAACTGGGAAGTTCCTCTCAGTCCCATCAGGCCTGGGCAATGCAACAGGCACCAGAAAATGTACCTAACAAGAAATCCAAAGTGACGCTTACTCAATTTTCATCTATAGTAGAGGGTTCTCTTTGAAAGTTATAGGGCCCCTGACAGGGCGAAGTAGGTTGGGTGAAGACTATTAGCTGCCATGTCAAATAAAGAAAAACCGGAGCTGAGAAGGGAACTAGGTTCCCACAATATTCTCTCCTGTCCTCATGGCTCTTTTCTATATAAGTTGTTGGGGTAGCTGAACTGTGTGTGGCACAGTGTACCAAGAAAAACTCCTAGGTCCTTTCTTTTTTGGTCTACTAAATCTGGAATATCCAAACAGAATTACAACTTCTCAAAGAACCATGCTAGCTGGGAATACTAAACATGGCTAGATCACCCCTAATAAAGATTAGAGAGAGGAATCATAGGATTGATGAAGAGATACTGAAGTTCAAAGGAATCAATACACGTGTCTTATATGAAATGGTTAATGCAGGAAACACAATCATTTAGACATTTTCTAATTCTCTTTCTCAAGAGAACTTTTTACCAATAGTCAGATAACATAAAGGAGAGAGGTTAGGATTCCAGGCTTGAACAAATCAAATCACACTCTGGTTTATGGGCTATTTATGGTTATAGGTTGATTATAAAAACTACCTTGTCTCAATTTTTACATTTACAAATGTGGTAATAGGATTGGTATGCATTTTAAATGAATCATTTGTGCACTTGAAAAAATATGTGGCACATACTAATTAGGCTAGAAAAACTATTCTTAGAAAACTAGAGAAGACAATCATAAATAAAAATAATCTAAAATCAGTAAATACAATAAGTGATAAAATATGCAAATGCTGTCTCAAAAGAAGAAAACCACAGAAAACAGCAGATTTGATACTACTAAAACAGTTGTAAATTACATTAGAAGTGGTAGAATTCCTTCTGAAAGTGATAAAAGATAAAAATAGCAAAAAGATGCGGGTGTTTTAAAAAGTGACATAAATACAAATAGATCATATAATAACCATTTCAAGAGAAAGCTGAAAAAATTGGTGGAACTAAAAATCTAGATAAATATATAAGTGAATAACAAATGGAGCAGAAATACTAGATGGTGAGTAGGTTCTAGATTAGAAACTGGCAGTGTTAGTTGAGAGTTGGCTCCTGAAGAGTAAAGGGGAAACAATGTATTCCATTCACAGTGGACAACATTAATTCTCTCAGACCAAATTTATTGAGCTGGCACTATTGAAAAATTGGGGAAAGAGCAGTCAATCAAACAATCCCTCTTTATTGGCGTTTACATTCTAGTGAGGAGACAGGTTCATTAAAGAAAGTCATAGGTTGAGCAATTACCAGCTGCTGAATGCAGGTAAGGGAATTTCATGACTAGCTGAGTAAGAGGAAGAAAAAGCTAAAGAGAGTCCCCCCCCTGCTGGCACAGGCAGTTGAGCACAGCACTGTGAAGCTGTCCACAGCCAAGGTCGTGCCGCTGCTCCCCTCAGCAGTGTATTTCGTCAGTCTGCTTGTCTGCTCCCTGCTCTCTCTCTGGTGAATCCTCTCACCCTCCAGTGTGTCTGACCTGTACCCTGGTTCTTGTATGTGTGAATAAATAAATCTTAAAAAAAAAAGCTAATGAGAAGGCTCAGTACGTGTGTGCAAGCCAAATATGACAGGGCCTGCTCTACTGAAGCTGTTGTCTCAACAGAGTGATGGATGGCCTAGTAACCGCAGCAAGGTGTCACTTCAGAGATAAGAGGCTGCTAAGAGGCACCATCCTTTAGGAAGCAGCATGTACCTGAAATCAATGATTATTGTATTATTCTATGTACCAAATGGGTAGAAACCATGGATCCAGATATAAAGGAAGAGAAGGAGTAATGGTCCAGTTTATCATTTTCAGTGACCCATTTGAGAATGTGGGCTTCTTGTCCTTATTACAGTGCCCTCTACAGACATAGGAGCCTGGTTTCTAGAGGCTGACACTTCTCATAGGAGAAAAAGCAAGAACTTCACAGAGCATTAAGTGACAGCAGCTACCTGGGCACTTTAATATGGCCAGGAAATAAAAAGAAGAGTCAAGAAGGCATAATCAGTGATAAGTAAGTGATTGAGAGCATCAGAAGGTCCTTAGTGAAATAAGAAAAGAGACACATTACAGAAATAGAAATGGATTCCAATCTGCATAAAGTCTGAGTCTCAGGAAAGATTTAAAAACAAAAAAACAAAACAAAACAAAAAAACCCGAGAAAAGAAAACTATTGATGCCCTAAAGGGTACACACACACACACACAAAAAAAAAAAACAAACAAACAAAAAAAAACCCAAAAAACCCTATTAAAATTTATTTAGAGTTAAAAATGGGCAAGACATTCAAAACTTCATTTTCTATTTTCTGTTCATTTCTCAGGCCATTCATTTGTTTGAATTTTATTGTACTTCTTTGATTATCTAGTGCTCTTGTATCACTTTGATTTGCTTTTCTGCATTTTTTAAACTCTGATTTTCTTTATTACTGCAATTTTGAACACTTTATCTATAGGGAGATAAAATTTTCCATGTCTCAGTGGCTGGAGTCTATAGAATTACTCTCACCTTGTGATTTTACAATCCCTTGAAGTCTCAAGGTGCAATGTATTAGTACTATTTGCCTGCCCATTTTTTGCTGCTTTTAAAATATTTCTGACAATTCAGTGGTTTAAATCATCTGAAAAGATAATCAACTGGCAAGGATCAAAACCCTAAATAAAATGACAAAGATAATTAAAATTGCATCACAACATTCTCAACAATATAAGGAAAAAATCCCAAGGAGTTTATGGGAAGATCTTAAGTCCATCATATTCTCTCTCTCTCTCTCTCTCCACCCCCCCAAGGAAAAGAGAGAATGATGGATTTAAGATCTTCCTATAAACTCCTTGGGATTTTTTCCTTATATTGTTGAGAATATTGTATCTGATATTCTATCTATAATATCTTATATACCTCTCTCTCTCTTTTCCTTGGAAATAAGATATTATAGATAGAATATTATAGATATTATAAGATATTATAGATATTATAGATAGAATATCAGATACAATAGATAAGATCAGATATTAGTGTGTGATGGAACTGGAGATTGGCAGTGGGACCTTGCAGAGAGGTACCTAAAATTGAGAACTTTGCATAAAGCTATGAACTTTGAAAGGGTTTCACCATCAGTAAATAAATTGGGCTGGGGGGGGCAGTCTTTAGGAAAAGCAGAAAAGCTGTCTCTAACAAGCTTAAAAAAAAAAAAAAAAGAGGGAGGGTTACTGTTGGGAGCCATAGCAGTTGGCTACTCTCATATGGTCCAGTTTCCATTTACATTTCCTACAAGGTCTGAGAAACCTCAGATAAACTAAATTAAAGTGGACTTCAACATTTGAAAATCAATGTAATTCACCATATTAACAGACTAAAGAACAAACATGTCTGATTATCTCAATAAATGCAGGAAAAACATTTGACAGAATCATACCCTTTCAAGAAAAATCTCTCACAACTGACAAATAGAAGAGAAAGTGCCTAAACTGAAAAAAAAAAAAACTTTACCAAAAATATTACAGTTAACATCACTCCTAATGGTAAAAGACTGACTGTCTTCCTATAAAATCACAAGTCAAGGACATTCTCTTTTATAACTGCTACTCATTGTACTGGAAGTCCTAGGTAGTGCGCTAGGACATGACAGAAAAGCACTCATATTCAAAAGGAAGAAATAAAATAAAAATTGTCTTTAGTCACAGACAATATGACTTTCTATATAGAAAATCCCAAATAATCTACAAAAACTCCTAAAACTAATAAATGACGCATCAAGTTCTCACAGCAAAAGGTCAGTATAAAAAATCTATTGTAATTCTATACTCTGGAATAAAAAAGTTGAACTTTGAAATATTTTAAAGTACCATTTAAATGTCACAAAACACTGTTAGGTAAAAATATAACAAAATATGCATGAAATGTGTATTCTGAAAACTGTAACACACCATTAAAAATATCAGAGACCAGAATTAGCATGTTCATGGAATGGACTGCTCAAAATGTTATAATGAAATAAGGTCTCCCTAAATTCATCTATAGATTCTATGCAATCTCAACAAAAATATCAGCATATATTTTTGTAGATAACAACATGATTCCAAAAATTTGAATGAAAAGGGAAAGGAACTGGAGAAGCCAAAACAATTAGAAAAAATAAGGACAAAATTGGAGGACTTGTGTAAGCTGATTTCAATGCTTCCTATAAAACTACAGTGGTCAATACATTGTAATATTGCAAAATGTACAGACACATACATCTGTAGACTAGAGTCCAGAAACAGAGCCACATAAATATAGTTAAGTAATCTTTCACAAAGTTACAAAGATAGTTAAATGAGGACAAATGTCTTCAGTATCACTTTTCAACAAGTGACAATGAAAAAATTGGATTTTCATATGCCAAAACACCAAACATGAATCTCCATCCTTTATACAATAATTAACTTACAATTCACCAAATGTGTAACATAAAACTGGAATTGTTCTAAAAAAAAATCAGAGAAAGTCTTTGTGACCTAACTTGAATTTTGGAAAGGATTTTTGGATATAACACTTGAATACAGATCTATAAAATTAAAAAAATGATAATTTCTATTTTATTAAATTTAAAAGTCTTTCTCAATGCAGAGAATGCAAAATGAAGCTACAGATGGGGAGAAAATATTTACAAATCATATTTCTGGCAAAGGAATGTAGCCAGAGTACATAAAGAGTTGCCAAAACTCAACAACAACATAAAAATGGATTTTGTGACTATGCTTATATAATGGTTGAGAAAATACATTAAAATGAATAAAACGATGGCTAACATATCTCTGAATTATATATGGTATCGTATACCAATGTCACTTAAATAAAATTTATACAATTATTAAAAAGTTTAAAAATAGACTGAAAAAGTAAGATTCTGAAATATATATGCAATGATTCTGTGATATTTAATGATAAAAGATGCAAAACAACAACATACTTTTTAAAATCATATATAGTGTAGAGAAATGTGTAAGAAAGAGGACACAAAAATCAGAATAATGTTTATATTTAAGTTTAAAAGGAGATGGTACAGAAGGATACATGAGAGATTTAAACTATAGCTGTAAATTTTAATTCATTGCAAATTATTTATGGCATATGTGGGAAACTATTAAGTCTTACTAAAACTGAGTGGTGGGTATGGGACATGCATTCTCTCTTTTATGTGTTTTAAATATTTCATAATTCAAGCATTTTCTGATTGAACACTTGAGTATTAAATTGAAAGCAATCAATAATTACAGACAAAATTAATGAGAGCAGACAAATATCTAGATATATTTTAATTCCAAGGACAAAAGAAATATTAAATTCATCAAAGCAGAAAAAAAGTAAGCTACTTACTAAGCAAAACATCTTAGGGGAACCACCACGAAATGTCAAAAGTCGCAGGGCAAAAATCTACCTAGAGACCAATAATCCAAGTCAATAACCTCAAAATGATGTTATAAAGTAATTGAAGATGAACCATGTAACCTATAAGATGTGTAATTAAACCCAAATATTTGAGTAAGATTTAATACCATGTCAATAATAAAACTTGACATGTAGATTCATATCCCCAAAATTTGATAAAATTATGGTTCTAAATTTACTGAATCAACAAAAAGTATAAAAATGGAAGAAGAGATATAAGGAAATGTTTAGTGATTTCACATAACTGAAGAATAAAAAAGAAGCTTCTCTTTGGGGACAGTCATAGAGTTTTGCTTTAATTCTCAGGCAACAGAATGACTTGAAATATAATCAGGAGATCTAGTTTCATTTCCAGTATGTACAGACTGTAGAAGTTATCACTTAGAAGAAAAAGTTGGGCAAACTGAAAGTTTATAACATTTCTTAGGCCCATCAGAGAACTGATATCTAAAATCTAGAAGGAAGGATGAATCCAGAGTCATAATTCAGATCTGCTTAACTGGAAAGGAACCAATGAAATTACAAAATGGTGGAAGAGTAAATAATAATGTGGATGAATTGCTTACATCTGGGCGTGGACTAACGTGAGAAACTTCCTGGAGCTGCAGTCTTAGAAGAGCTCCATATTTTCCTGGGCTTTGCCTTTAGGAATCACACCAGATGGTAAAAACTTGAAAAAGATTCATTCATGGTTCTGGCACAGGGAAGGGAAGACAAAACCTAATGAAATACGCCCAGAGCTTTCTCATTAACAAAGGTGTTACTCTCCAGGATAAAAGGATTTACCAGAACCTTGTTTAAGAGGCATAGGGGAGGGCATCCTCTCTCATTATGTCTCCCAAATTTGTATGTTGAAGTCCTCACTTCCAGTACCTTGCAATGTGACTACATTTAGAGACTGGATGTTTAGAGAGGTAATTTAGTCAAAATGAAGTCATTAAGGTGGACCCTTACCTAACATGAGTGATGCCCTTATTAATAAACAAGATTGGGACACAGACATTCACAAAGGGAAGACACAGGGAAAAGACAGCATTTGTAAGTCAAAGAAAGAAGGCTATATAGAAACATTGATATTGGCCCTCTAGCTCCAGAATCGTGACAAAATAAATTCTACTGTTTAAGTCACCCAGTCTGTGGCACTTTATTATGGCAACCCTAGCAAAATGATTCACCACATACAGAAAACAAAAACAAAAATAAAACCTATGCAATATATATATTACAGACATTAGTCCACTAAAACACTGAGAGTTAAATGGATCATAGAATAATTTCCTCTTCCATACTTTATTCCATACCCATATAGCTCCAGTTTAGGAATACTGGATTACAGCTGAAAGAGGTTCAAGACATGAATTTTCTGAAGAGAAGTACTGAGGAATTTCAAATATTTGACACATACAGCTACAAAAGAAAAATGAGAAAAAGTCTAATTCCTAATAGATGAACATAAATCGCACACCAGACACCTATTTACCTCAATTCCTATTATACCATACAACATCTTCAGTTTTTAACCAAAAATGAAAGACATGTCAAATCTCAAGAAAAAAAGTTTCAAGATAAAATGCAAGTATCAGGGCCAGACTCAGATATTACACTAATTTTGAAATGATCAGACAAGGAATTTAAAATAACTGACTGATATGTTAAAGGGACTAAAGGAAAAAGTATACAATAGGCAAGAACAGACAGGTAATATAAACAGAGTGAAGGATGTTCTAAAAAACAATCAAAAGGAAATACTAGAAATCAAGAGCAGTAACTAAAATGAAGAATGTTTTTAATAAAATGTCTGATAGACTCAGGAGACTGAGAATTAGTGTGCTTGAATATAGATCAACGGAAACTTCCAGAATTGAAATAGAAAGGAAAGCAAGAATGAAAAAATAGATACTATGTCTAAGAACAATGAAATAGTTTCAAAATATGTAACACATGAGTAATTGGAATACTAGGAGAAGAAAATTAGAATAGCATAACAAATCTTTCAAGTGTAATAGCTAGGAACTTTCCAAGATTAGTGATGAACATCAAAGAACAGATCCAAAAGTATATAACAACAATGACAACTGTACCCAGATAGATGATATTTGAACTGCAAGAGACCAAAGACAAAAACAGTCTTGAAAGACGCCTTATGAAATATACAACTTATATAGAGAAACAGGTTAAGATTTACAGAAGTTTTCTTATCAGAAATAATGCAATCAAGAAAAATTGGAGTGAAATATTAAAAGTGTTGAAAGGAAAAAAGCACCCAACTAGAATTTTAGCAAAATTATCCTTCAAAAGTGAAGGAGAAGTAAAGAGTTTTCTTCAGTGTGAAACAAGAACTGACCACAAACTGACCTGCCATACAAAAACCAGGAAAATATTTTCTTTGCATAGTAGGAAAGCACAACATATCCAACATTAGGATACCAAGAAGAAAGGAAGATGATCAGAGAAAGAAAAATTGAAGTTGAGTAAAATCTTTTCATTTTTTAATGAAATATTTATATAAAATATATGAAATATATATAAATATGTACATAAAGTAAGTGTAACGATGTACTGGATTCTTAAAACATATTGATAAGTAAAGTGAATTATGGGCCATAATCCACACCTTAACAAATTTAAAAGATGGAAAATTTACAAGCTATGTTCTTAAAGCAAGATAGAACTGAACCAGAAATGAATGACAGAAATGTCTTAAAAACTCCCATATTTCCAAATTAAAGAATACATTTAAAAATAATGGATCAAAAAATTCTCAAACATAAATTAAAGACATTTTTAACTAAATGGAAATGAAAATGCAGATTACTAAATTGTGGAATGCAGCACAGCAGTGCTTGGAAGAAAATGTATAGCATTAAATGCATGTAGTAGAGAAGAGTAATCTAAAATCAGTAACTTAAACTTCCACCTTTGGAAACTGGAGAAAGTAGTACAATTTAAACATAAAGCAAACAATAAAAGAAATTTAAATAAATTAAAGTATAAATCAATGAAAATGAAAACAGAAAAAATAAATTCAATAAATCTAAAAGTTGTTTTGTGGAAATGATTAACACAATTGATGAAATTCTAGCTAACAGATAAAAAGATAACATTTACATTCAAATTAAAAATGGAATTGTGAATACTGATCCCATGGATATTAAAAGGGTAATAAAGAAAACCATGAAAAACTTTATGCTAACAAATTTGATAATTTAGATGAAATCAACTAATTCCTTGGGAGATACCACAAACCACCAAAACACACCAGGGAAAAAAAGATAATTTGAATTGCCCCACATCTATAAAATAAATAGATTAAATAATTAATAATCTTCTAAAAAAAACAATAGCAGGCCAGATGGGTTCACTGGTGAATTTTACCAAATAACTATGCAATAAATTAT
Organism: Talpa europaea; assembly: GCF_964194135.1. Taxonomy (NCBI): domain Eukaryota; kingdom Metazoa; phylum Chordata; class Mammalia; order Eulipotyphla; family Talpidae; genus Talpa; species Talpa europaea. The sequence continues at coordinate 27,285,613 of NC_140082.1, read as the reverse complement.
GTCAATTTTCTACAATCTCTTCCAGAAATAGAAACAGAAGGAATGCTGCTTATTCTATGAGACCAGCATTTTTCTAATACCATACCAGAGAAAATCATTCAAGAAAGGAAAACTATAAACCATTATCTCTAATGGACATAAATGCCCAAATTCTCACAGTATTAATAAAAATAATCAAATAGTATTGTGTACAAGGTATTATATGCACTGACCAAGGGTGACTCATTCTAGATATTCAAGACTGGTTCAACATTTGAACATTCAGCAATGTAGTCTGCAACATCAACAGAGTAAACAAGAAAACCCTATGATTAGAACATTTGACACAGAAAAAATATTTCATAAAATCCAACATCCATTCATGATAAAAACTCTTAGCAAATTAGGAATAGAGAACTTCCTCCACTTAGTAGAGAACATTAAAAAAAAATCTGAATCTAACCCTACAATGAGTGGTGAAATATTGGATGCCTTTCCCTGACATCAGAAATAACACATGGCTGCTCCCACACCTAGTCATTGTTGTAATGGAAGTCCTATCTAGTGCAATAAGAAATAAAAGATACACAGATTGGGAAGGAAAAGTAAAACTACACAGATGACATGTAGACAATTCAAAGAATCAACTATATAAAATCTCCTGGAACTAGTAAATGATTACAACAGGTTTCAGAATTGAAGGTTAACATTAAAAATTCATTGGCTTTCCTATATGCCAGCAATGAGTGATTAGAATTTGGAATTAAAAAAGAGTATCATTTATCATAGCCCCCTCCAAATACTTTGATATGACCCTAACAAAATATGTACAAGGTCAATAAGCAGAAAGCTAATAAACTCTGATGAAACATATCAAAAGAGATCTAAATAAACACTCTTTTTCCCCTTGGATTAAAGACTTATTTTAAAGATATCTGTTTTTCCCACTTGATCTATAATTCAACACAATTCCCATCAAATTCCCAGCAGGCTAATTTGTAGATATCAATAAATTTATTCTAAAGTATTCCTTTTAGAATGTCAAGAACATAGAATAGCCAAAAAAACAAAAAAATGCTTAAGAAGAAAAAAGTTGGAAGACTCACAATACTTGATTTCAAGATTATAAGTCTACAGTAATCAAGACAGTGTACTATTGGTGAAATATCACACACATATATCATGTAGCAAAGCAGAATCCACAAATGGTTCATATAAATGTAGTCAAGATTTTTGAGAAAGGAGCAAACACAATTTGATACAGAAATAGAAGTCTTCTTTAAAAAGGTACCAGAACAGGGCCTCCCTGGTGGTGCAAGGGGTTAAGACACAACCTGTGAAACTATTTGCAGCCACTGTAGCAAGAGTTCGATCCCCGGCCAGGGAGCTGACCCACATGGTGCAGCAGACCTCTCCTGACTCCCCTCAGCAGTGTATTTTAGTTAATCCACCTATTCTGTTCCCCACTCTGTCTCTGGTGAATCCTCTCACCCCCTGTATCTCTGGCCTGTGCCCCAGTTCTTGTATGCATAAATAAATCTTTATTAAAAAAAGTACTGTTAAAAAGGTACCAGAACAATTGGATATTCATAAGAAAAAAAAATTGCACATACAACACTGTGATGAGGGAATACAGAAGCTAACTACAAGAGTCCCTAATAGCCAAAGTAAGAACAATTTAGCATCATAATAAATGAGCATTGGATCATAACCCAAAGTATGTAATCCAATTAAATACCTATGCATCCATACTGGTATAAATGATTAAATAAATGATGAAAGGGGGATGAAAGGGAAGGGCAAAAGGGGAAGGAAGAGGAGGGAGAAAAGGAAAGAATTTCTTTTCCAGAAAAGAGAAACAGAAGGAATACTGCTTAACTTCTTCTATGAGAATCTAGAAACATCACCTGTACAGGATTCAAAGTAATTAATGTACCACACCATACTTAAAGAGAGCATACTTTCTCATTCTGTAAGCATGACCTGAACATAGTGACCACATTCTGGGGGACAGAAGGTAAAGAAAAACATAACTTTACAATGGAAAAAACAGACAAGCACTATTTCAAGACAGGTGACTCAGGTTAACTTCAACAGTGATAAGTCATGTTGATAGTATCTATCCTTTATATGCTATAATGAGAATGGCATTTCACTTCAGTGATCTTCCAAAATCCTATTACCCAGCCTAATCCTGAGGAAAAACATCAGACAAATCCCAACTGAGAGACTCTGTAAAAATTACTAGTACTTCTGAGAACTGTCAAGGTCATCAAAAACAAGGAAAGTCACAGAGACATCACAGGTAAGAGGACCCTGAGGAAATACGTCTAAAAAATAAAATGTGGGATCCTAGAACAGAAAATGAATATTACAGAAAATGTGACTAAGAAAATGTGACTAAAGTATGGGCTTTAAAAAAAAATTAAGATTTATTTCTTTATAGGCCAGAGTATAGGCCAGAGGTGTGGGGGGTGAGAGGATTCACCACAGACAGAGTAGAGAACAGAACAGGCAGACTGACGGAAATACACTGCTGAGGGGAGCAGCAGGTATGACAGGAGAGGTCTGCTGCACCATGTGGGCTGCTCCCTGGCCAGCTGGGGATTGAACTCATGCTGCAGTAGCTGTGAATAGCTTCATAGGTTGTGTCTTAACCCCTTGCGCCACCAGGGAGGCCCCTGGGCTTGAAAATTTTAACAATGATGTGTAAATATTGATTTCTTAATGATGAAAAGTATACTATCCCAATGTGAAATATTAGTAATCAGGAAAATTAGGTCGAGGACTTATGAGAACCCTCTATTATCTGAAATAATTCTTTAAATCTAAAATTTTCAAAATTGGGGACTCCCTGGTGGTGCAAGGGGTTAAGCACCACACTATGAAGCAATCTGCAGTCTCTGCAGCATGAGTTTGATCCCTGGCCAACCAGGGAGCAACCCACCACGGTGCAGCAGACCTCTCCTGTCTCTCCCGATGCTTCCCTCAGCAGCGTATTTCAGTCAATCTGCCTGTTCTGTTCCCTGCTCTGTCTCTGGTGAATCCTCTCCCCCCCTGCCTCTCTGGCCTGGACCCCAGCTCTTGTATGCATAAATAAATCTTTAAAAAAATAAAAAATAAAATTTCCAAAATTTATTTAAAATATATGAAAATATATACCCTTTATTTCAATAATATGGGTGTACTTTTGTGTTTTTATTTTTAAAAACAAAACTGGTAACATCAAACCTTACTTTGCTGATGGAAATGTAAAACAGTATACCCACTTTAAAAAGTGATTCTATTCATATATCATTTCAGGAGTAATGGTCAGACTTAGCTACAAAAAAATTTGTACAAGAATGTTGGTAGCAGCTGTTTTCATAATAGCCAAAAGCTGAAGAGTCAAATATCCATCAACAAGAAAATGAGTAAACAACCTGTGGTTTCTTCTTACAATAAACAAGATTTAGCCTCAGAAGGTAGTGAGCTACTTACATCCTCAGCAACATGGATGAATGTCAAGACAAGAAGCCACACAGCAGGCATGAGGAATCCAATGCAAAATGATTCAGAACAGTTTTATCTCTAAGTGAGGAGACATTTCTAAGGAGAAAGGAATTTTTTTGGGTGAAGAAAACTATCTTTGTCTTAATAGGGGTACAATTATGTGGGTACATGCTTTCATCCAAATTCAATGAATTGTACACTTAAGGATTATACATGTCACTGTATGTCAACTTTACCTTTAGCTGCAACTGTAAACAAACAAAAAAAGCAATGTCAATTTACCTCCACTGGTACAGCCCTTGAATTAAGTACATTTAAATTGTATTTTGATTGTCTATTAACATTATGCTTACTTCCATACATGATTTAAGATGATTTATATTAAGTTGATTGAGAATAAATTAAAATAGATGATTAGCATTTTTGCATATTTACTATGAAGCATCCCTGGAGCAAAACACCTATGGAATAAATAGTACCCCCTTTTAAAGATGAGTAAAGTAGGACACAGAAAAAAATTCTCTTGCTCAAGGTTACTTACAATAGGTAAAATTTCTAGTAGCTTTGTAACCTGCTTTTAACTAGGTGGAGAGGGGTTGGCATGGAATAGAAGTCAGGAACAATAATGTAATTGAACAGTGAATTCAGCTCTCAGTTTTCAGGCATCCAGGGTAAAAAAGACATAAAAATGAGCTGTGTAACAGAAATTGCCTGTTCTAAGGTATCACAGCATCTGACCAGGAGAAACTAGCATTTTCCTGACACTGAATTTTAAAAGAATTGGAGAACTCAGCCGAAGAGTGCTTGTGGAAGAACCATGAACAATATCATGCATCATGTATTAAGAAAATAGCGGTTTTACAGAACATGAAGGCACGTTCCTGACCTGACCCTCTCTCACCCTGATATGCCATAAAAACTGGAAACCTGCAGCAGCTGCCTTGCTCAGTTAATGACCTTCCTGTTGATACAGTCTTCTTAGGGGCTCACTTCCAACATATCCTATTTCATTAATTGTAGTCTAAATTAATCATCCTATTAGTAATCATGCTAATTGAACTATTTGTTGTGAGTTCAATCTGATCTGCTACTCAGGAAAATAAACATCTTGGTTTATCCATGACATGTGTTCTCAAGAAACGGTTCACTTAGCACCCAGCTGTAAATCCAAATAAAATTGAGAAGAGAAATTTCCATAGACAAATGTTTTGGCTAACTGTCTCCTTTGGCATTTCAACTGAAATCTTCTCTTTAAAAAATATAGCTGCCATTTGAACTGAGATTTCTTTAGTTTATACCATTTCTAATTAGTGGCTCAGTTTAGTGCTGGCATTTCTGTTGCAGCAGCTGCAGTAGAATCACTGGGCCTAGAACTGCCTCCCCTTTTACCTCCATGCCACTTTCACTGAAGCTCACAGGCCCAGCACAAGTGCCAGGGGCGAAAGTTGCCCTGGACTATCTGCTCTGGTATATTCCTTAACACTTCAATGAGTGAATGGCAGTAGAAATCTGTCAAAATCATAGCTATTTCTGCTGTGGCTCCAAGTAAAGGTCTTAGAAGCAAAAGGGCTGTTAAAAGCAATCACACAATTGCAACTGGGTAGGGAAGGGGTTATTCTGTCTCTCAGCATATAGCGCATAATATAAGCACTGATATCACAAGAAGATATTACATATTTCACATATTCACAAGAAATTGTGAAGATTCCCATCTTAAAGCTTCTATTGAATCTATGGAAGCATCTTTGAGCTTGAGGTGAAACTCTATGCTGGTGCTGCAGCAAACAAGTTATTCTTTCTCTTTCTGCATTGATACTAGAAATATTTGCAAGGACTTGGTTTTGAAAAAGCAATGGAGCGAAGGCCTATAGCCCAAGGGCTTGAGAAATATTTCTGTCCCTCAATGTCTTTTTCTCCAACTTGAGAATTTAGATTCATTTAGGGTTGAGTTAATGACCATAGAATAAATCTCCTCAAATCTTAGGATGTGACTGTATGTGACTATCAGGTAAACAGTCCTCCACTGAACTGCCCAATATGGTTGCTACCAGTTCCATGTAGCTTAATACATTCATTAAAATTTAAAAATTAAAATGTGCATTTCCTCAGTTGCATTGGTCACATTTCAAGTGCTCTGAAAGTAGGGAATAAAACATTCCTATCTTGACTGGAAGAGCTACTGGACAACTCTACTCCCTGTAAGATAAAAAGGCCCTGCAGACCCAGCAGTAGACAATTAGTGTTGTTTTTATTATTCCCTCATAGAGAAGACCATGATATAGGACAGAGGCTTTTGGTCTGACTGCATAATTACTGATGCTCAATTAGGTCAGAGTCCTACTTGTCATGACATTAACACATGCACCGTCATGTCCAAAAAATGCAGAATACTGAACATCTAACTCTAGTGCTCAGGTCCCTCTTGACTTTCTTCTCCACTCCTTTTGTCCATGTATCTCTCTTTATTGCCCTCCCTCTTTCTCTGATTATTTTTCCTTGCTTGCTCATCAGTGAAAGAAACCTATGCTCATTTATGCCCCACAAGTAAAAGATTCAATACAAGAAGTCATGTTGCTAGGTTTGAAGACAAACGTTCTGACACCAGACGCCTGCTCCTGAGTGACTTCTTTGCATATTGTTATAAAATATTTCTATTTTCCTTCTGAGGACTAATAGCATCCACCAAGATACAGTGAAATCTTTGGGTATGTTGCAGTGTCTTGCCAGACGGATGAACTGGTAACTGTCCAAGCTTATCAAAATGCTATTGTGATGTCAAGACAGCTGCAAGACTGTTTCCAGAAAGCCTAATTACTGTGGCTGGGAGATGAGCTTGAAAGGATAAATGCTGTCCCTAAGTAAGATAAGCCAGTGGAAGTTTACAAATGTATATTCCCGTCCTCCGTGTCTCCTCTGTTACCAACAGGCAGCCAAAAAGTCAGCGGGGTTCTTTCAAAGTCTGTCTTTCCATTAGGACTTAGTGGCATTGGCAATGAAAGGTGAGACAGAAGGGCATGCAAAATGGAGTTGAATGCCACCCTGGAACCAAGTTCATTATGCTGAGAATATACTTGTTGCTATGCTAATGGGACAGGATTATATTTCTCTGACTATTTAAAATTTTCCAGCACAAATGAGGCAGTGTAGTGGGGCTGTTACATCATGTAGCTTTCTGGAAGGGCTGGTGGCGCCTCTCCATTTACACCTCCTCCTCTTGCACATGGCCCCTTTCCTGGTGAGAAGATGCTCTAGCTTTTTACAAAGTGGTCCCATTTGCTAGGAAAACATGGTGAAATTCAATTAGGGCTTGTAATAGCCAGATTTCATGAGAAACCCATAAAGGTAAAAACATCCTGGTGACATTCCAAACATGTTCTACAAGCACCCACCCATTCGTCTCACAGTTCCATGGCTGCTCCATCAACACCATGTGTGGGGAGGGGTAGGAGGAGGGCCATTCAGTTGAAAAGAAGGGCACAGTTTAAAGATTTGGTTTAGGTGTTTGTTTTTGTCTTCCAGTTAAACTGGGCTCCACGGTGTGGAGAAGACAACAGCAAAGAGACATAAAGCTGGAGAAAGTAGAAGAGAAAGAAAAGAAAAGCCTCATATTTGAGAAGTTTATCATTTACTGAGGATAGTTTAAAACACACCCAGGAAACAAGGCAGACTAAGTTCCACCGGGAAAAAAAATCTCCTAAGATCATCCAGAAAACAGCCTAAAATCTATATCTCATTTCAACTTACACCTGAGGATGCCTGAATCCCCACACATCTACATTACTGAAGGTGAGGAACCACAACACCCTTGGATTTGGCAGGGTCCTAAGAGGCAGCGCAGAACCCAAAACACAGCAGAGCCGGGCACCCATAGTGGCAGCCACAGCTGGCAGTGCCAGAGCCAGGAATCAGCATAGGAGGGTCCAGATTTGGGGGAAATATATCTCTAGAACACCTGCCTCCTGCCCCTGAAGTTGGAGGTGGTGGTCAGACTTTGAACTCCTGCAAATTTTCATGACCTGGAGTGGTGGGTAGAGGCCCCTCTCCCCATCCCTCGGAAAAGTAGAGAAACCTGTTTCCAGCATCTAAGCTTCAACCTCTACCAGCTAAAAAATTTGCCCCATATCTCCCTCAGCTCCTGACCAGCTACAGTGGTGTGAGCTCTGCTTGCTACAAGGAAAACTAGCAGCTGGGTGGGCATATATATGACTTATCAGGGCCACTGCTGGCAACTTAACTGGGCATCTCAAAGAATATCTGATCCTCTCCACTTGGACTCCTGGGGCTTCCTGACTATTGAAAAAGTCAAGCACTTCCTACTTTAAAGAATAAAGACAGCCTGGAAGAGTTAAGTTATACCTTGGCTATTGGCAGTTAGCTTGAAGTTCCAAAAGATGCCTCCCCCACAATCCATGTGCCCTCCCCCACATGGATTTCAGGGTCTTTCTCTGGTCTCATAGGCTACTGCAGACCAGTAGAACATAGTCTTCCTGCCACCCCCAAAAGAGCACTGATCATTGAGAAGTCGTGGAGTTGACACACAACTGTGTGACACCACCACACAGGCTTCCTAGATCCCCTAGTGCAACACATCTGGACAAGTGCCACATACTCTAAGAAGTGTTGATTGCTAAGCTGATGCTGAGCTGATAGCACCTCGGGCTGCTGACGGCTGGCTTGGTGACCCCAAAGCAAATCGTTCTCCTATTTGGTTTTAGCAGGCATTTGGGTAGCCTAACTACTACCGAATCTGAAACTTCTCCCAATACCTGCCCAGACCCTTGCATCACTATTTACAATAGCCAGGCCCTGGTAACAACCTATGTGCCCAAAAACAGATGAACTGATTAAGAAGATGTGCTATATATACACAATAGAATATACTCAGTTATTAAAAAAACAAAGATGAAATCTTACCATTTGCAACATCTGGTAAGAATGGAACTGGAAGGATTATGCTAAGTGGGACAAGTCAGAAGGAGAAACAAACACTGGATAAACTCACTCATGTGTAATGTGAAAAACAAACTAAAGGAGTAAACCAAACCAAACCAAAAAAATTCCTAGAAATCTGACAGTAAAACTGAGGCTACTAGAAGGTGAGAGTGGAGTTATTAGGAGCATTAGGAGGAGGGGCTCAACAGACTCTGGTGGAAGATTATTGGTGTGTTGGTGGTAGGCGTGGTGTGATAACGTACATTTGTAGAAGAGTGACACCACTCTCCCTAAAACATTCAGTGTTGTAAATCAATGTTACCTCAGTATACATAACTAAAACAAGGTGATAGCATCAATTAATAATTGTTAACCCAAGTACCTAAAACAAAGATTAACTCGAAACCAACAAATAAACCTTTGTGCCTCTCAATTTATCCACCTGTCTTAATTACTACCACTCTCGTAACCTAACATCTTCTCACAATGAATTCTAGTCTTCTCCCAACTGCTCTGCTTCAATGCATTTATTCCCTTCTACAAACCAAGTGACATTTTAACTTGTGTTTAAATCTCTTCAGTAGTCTGTAGTGTTTTAAGATAAAGACAACCTAACAGAGTTTACAGGCTCTATAAATTCCAAGTCCTCCCTATCTTTCTGAGAAGCTTCAGCTCACATGACTCTCAGTCAGCCCTGCCCTTTTCTCAGTCTCTCTTAAGCATCTCATTCTTTCGAGCTTTTTGCATATGCCTGTCTCTTCTGCCTAAGATTTTCTCTCTTCACCTATTTAATGCCAATTCAACCTTTAACTCTCAGTACAACAGATACTTCATTAGAGAGCCTTCCCTAACCTAACTAGGCAAAGTCCTTTATGATATATGGTTTTCTTCTATCCTAACCTTACCTCTGTAATTGTTATCAAGGTTTAGTTTTTACACTCATTGTGTGAATGTCTGACCAATACTCCCCAACACCCCACTCTACCCTTAGCTTCAAAAGAGCAGGGGAAATGGCTTTCTTGCTTAGTTATATTCTTGGGGTCTACCTAGCACCTGACATTTAGTAGCACCTCAAAAATATTTGAGATAGATAACACAAAATATTTCCCAAAGGCACGGGACCTAGCACCTAGCACTGTAATAATTTCTAGGTAAATTATTATTGCTTTATCAAAAGCAGTTAATAAAGATTAATTGACAGAAAAATGGCAAGCACAGTAGGAAAAGGATTTCTGGGTACAGCAATGGGCATATTAAGGAGAAAAGTCCATTAGGCGGTCTTTCCTTGATTTGGTGGATTTTAGTTGAGATGAGCCAGACTCAACATGTTCTAAAACACATGGCCAAAAGCAACAGTAGGATCTTTTCTTTGAGGTATACACATTCTTGAATTTTCTTTTATCTGACATTAGAAGCAAAAAGAGGAACCGCATGGTCTCTGTCAAACCTTCAGATCCCCAATTATGCAAATGTACCAATGAGCTTACTGAAAGGCCAGTTGCAGAGTGTTAAAAAATAAACCTTCCAAAAATTAGACAAACATATTGACTATTGCTATTTTCCCAAACAGAGGAAACTTCAGCTCACCAAATAAGGTAAATATATAGTAAAGTGTCTAACATTTGTCTTGTATGTTACAACATGGGATGTATTTAATCAATGTTCAGTCTAGTGCAATTTATGTGATGGTATTTTATACTGTTTCTCCTGGTCTGACATGACAGCAGTTCTCAAAACATTGATGTAATGTCATCCTGGATCTCCATCCAAGACAGTGTGTCTACTCTGAAACATTCATCCTGGATTTTGTGACTCATACTCCTGTGTATAGTTCCTTTAGTCACCCTGAGTTCCTAATACGATGGATGTTAGCTTGTTCATACCGACACTGTACCAAACAATACATTTTTGCGTTGTCCAATTGTCATTTCTAAATTGAGACATAAAAAGATAAAGTCTTAACTCACAATACTAAATCCATTATTGATCTTCCTTATGATAGTCTATGGCTAAGTCCCACAAGTGTTGAGAAAATTTTATAACAAATGCGTGTTTGCATGTTATATTTAAATTCTAGCATTAAGGTAAACTAGAAACTTGAACTTAATGATTTTGTGAGTAAGCTTGTCCAAGAAAGGCTCAAATTATTATATTTTTGAGTTTTACTTAATTTTATAAAAACAAAAAAGATGTTCAAATTTGTTAACATCATTCTTAACTGGTTAATTATAGTATAAACACTATGATTTTGTATACTGAAATAGAAAAAAATATCCTTAGAGACATGTTTAATCATTTGGATCTAGTAGTGTAGTGTTTATTCATTCATTTTTAGTCCATTAGAGTGTAAATTAGATTTGATTTGCTTGCTCTGATTGGCTTAATTGCCTCAGTTACAGATGAAGTACAAATAAAATTGTAATAAATTGAACAGATGTTTAACCTACTCTACCAAGATCTTTAATAGTCAATTCCAATTGCAATTTCCATCCAACAATTTAACAAGACCCTTAGGAAACCTATTTGATTATTAAAACAAGCTGTTTGTTTCTGTATGTAATGAAAACAAGACCACTGTGTCATGTGTTTTGGTTTGGTGAAACTTTTTTTTGTATTTAATTTTATCTTTTGTGATATAATATATGTCTACATACACATACATACACACACACAAACCCACTAACACTCGCACACATAAATGAATGCATAGCTGCAGAAGTTAGCTAGCTTAAAAGATGGACATCACATTCAAATTAATGTTAAAGGAAAATTTCCCAAAATTATGAAATATTTCATGAAGAAACAAATCCAATTGCATTTTCCACAAGCATCTTACATATGTCTTTTTTTTTTTTGTTAAGACCAACGGGAGAAACACACCTTACTTAAAGCATCAATTAGACAACAAATAACCAATTCCACTATTCAGATTTTGCATATCACTCACCCATGACCCATGGAAAAATGAATACTATCCTTACAAAACATGCATGATATTTCACTGTCTTATGGAATCCTTTTGCTTTAATTTGACTGTTAAAATGCTATATAAGTTTTGCATGATCTTTTGTGACACTCAAGAAACACTCACAAAAAACATCACAATGCATCTCTTATGTTTTCTCAAAAAGGAATTTGAGAAGAATTTTATGTCTAGTTCTATAATTTTTTTAAAGATTTATTTATTTTTATGCAAGAACCAGGGTACAGGCCAGATTCGTGGAAGGGTGAGAGGATTCACCAGAGACAGAGTGGGGAACAGAACAGGCAGACTGAAGAAATACAATGCTGAGGGGAGCAGCGGGCAAGACAGGAGAGGTCTGCTTCGCCATGTAGGATTCTCGCTGGCTGGCCGGGATCAAACTGGCCCTGCAGAGGCTGCGCACAGCATCACAGTGCTGCGCTCCAACCGCCTGCACCACCAGGCACCAGGGAGGCCCTAGTTCTATAAATTTATATGTAAACTTCTAAAGAAATTCCCAGCTATACATTTGGGCCATGTTTAGGGACTAGGAAACCTAGTTTACTGAAAAGATAATCTTAGATTATGGATATAGAATTGTTGAACTGAAAACCAAATAGACATTGGAGCCAAAATTCAAATGTGTATAGGAATCAGAAAAATAGTTTAAAGGAATGAGGCTACCAGATGGAGCCATGGGGGACTGGAGAGTACCCACATCCTTTTAAGGGGGAGCAGACTCACCTGGCTCCTCTCCATGCAGTCATTCCCATGTAGGTCAGATGACACAATTCTGATTTTTCATAAATCATCCAGAATCAATATTTTTATAAAAACTCTCTTGATTAAAAATTATGAATGCTATGGTTACTTTACAATGTCAGGTAATGAAATGATGGTGAGATAACCGAACTCGTCTGTCTGGAAAAACATCTTGGGAGTCCCATCATACTTTTCATATTAGCGAAAATATTGCCAACCATGTCTAATTTTCTTCAGTATTTTTGGCACTTTTTACTTACAGGATACCTTATATATGACAGATCTAGAGAATGTGAGTGCATTTCTACTAATAAGTCCACGAGGCATTCTCTTTGGAGTCAGAGCAAAACAAACTGGCATCTCCAGATCTAGTTTCTAACAGAGTAGTTGAAGAACCCATGGCAAACAAATCAGGGTCCCATTAACCACATATATTTAGAAGTGATTGATAAAAATAAGTCTGTTTGAAAAGTTTCTTTACATTTTTATTTTAAAAGAGCTCTAAATCTATTTCCATTCCTCTACTTTGACACTTTGTTTGCTGCTTCAACACCTAGAAATGTGGAAACTCAAGAGTGACAGACATTCTGCCTCTGTGGCTAAAGAGCCCATTTGAAGATTCCTAGATAACCCCCTACCCTGATAATAAAATATTGCCTTCCCATTCCTGTGAAATCTCACCCAGAAATTCATGCACAGGCACAGTGTGATAGCCTTTAACAAAATTGTGAAGCTTAGAGTTTGAAGGAAAAGTAAGCAAGAAGCAATTACGAGGGTCTCAAAATTCCTAGAACTCATTACCAATTTATTAGAAAAATGTCCTAAAATGTTCAGTTTCTCTCACAAATTAAGAAACTTCCTTTAACCTCCTCCCAATTTAGGTGAGTTCACAAAAAATCCGAAGCAGCTATCGGCCTGCAAGAATATCCAGAGCATCTAAAATGGAAATCCAGAGGTCAGCATGTGTATAGGTATGTATAGGAGAGTTCACACAGTAGAGCAGGTGCAGTGGTTGGGTCCAGCTCTTATTCCTTAATTACTACAGTCATGTATCATGCTAGAATTTTAATAATGATGAATCAGCCACATGAGAAGAACAGACTTTAAAACTAATGAAAAAGTTGCATTAGCTTCCCACTCTAGCTTTAACAAATTATCTCAAATTTAGTGGCTTAAAACAACACAGATATATTATTGCATAATTCTGCAGTCAGAAATCTCACTGGACTGAAATTAAAGTGTTGGCAGGTCTCTGTTTCTTCTGAATTCATATGTTGAAGTGCTAACAACTGCCTTCCACCCTAACTGGCTATGTTGGCTTTAAGGAATTTATTAAGGTTACATGAGATCATAAAGGTGGGGCCCCAACCTGATAGGACTAGCGACCTTGCGCGAACAGGGAGAGACACCAGTGATCTTTCTCCCTCCACACACACGAAGAGGAAAGACCACGTGAGGACAGACTTAGAAAACTGCCCTCTACAAGCCATGGAGAGAGGCTACATCAGAAACCAACCCTGACAACACTTTGATCTTGGACTTCTAACTTCCAGAACTGTGAGAAAATAAATATCATTTTAGTATTGTTTAAACCACTGCCTATGTCATTTTGTTATAAAAGCTTCAGATGGTTAATATGAGGAATGATCCATTGCTTCCCTGTTTCCAGCTTCTAGAGGCTGCCTGCATTCCTTGTTCTGTGGCCCTTGACATCATCTTCACAGTCAGTCACACACCACTTCAAATCTCTCCACACCCCTCATCCACCACCAAATTCTCATATTTTCCTCTTTCTAAGAATCCATGTGATTATATTGCACCCATCCAGATAATCATTTCAAGATCCTTAATCACAATGGCGAAGTTCCTTTTTCCATGTTAGGTAAAATATCCACAGCTGTAGACTTGATTAGGTCATCTTTGGAAACTCAGGATTCTGCCTACCATTATATTGAAATATACAACAACCAAATCTGCCAATTCAGAAGTCATCTTTCTGGTGTGTGTTACTAACTACTGAAAGTAGTTGGTTTTGCTCAGTTATTTTCAAACTTTTGCTTACAGATACCTTAAATACGACAGATCCAGAGATTGTGATAGTTCTATAGAGAACCCAAGCTATCAAGAAGAGAATGGAATAACTTTAAATCCAAGGCCAGTTCACTGAAGGCTGAATTTGGAGTTTATAGCCTTCTTCAGGATATAAATTGGAAAATGAAAAAAAAAAAAAAACTGAATTTGCTCAGTCCTGAGAAGACTGAGTTGTGTACATAGAAGATTCACCCTTCTCTCACCTTGCTGAAACACCTAACCTCTCAAAAAAAGATCCTCTTTGAATATAGTACATTTAATATAAAGAATAAAGGGAAAAAAGGATATACAGACTTGTTAGGACTTGGATTGGACTATAAATAGCCCAATCTTAGTACATAAGAACCTACTGTTTGCTTCCAAAAATGTCTGTTGCTGTTGCAAAATGCTATTGCTGCTTCATATTATTTTGAAGGCACATGCATGAGGGTGTTCACTAGTTTGGAGATTAAATACGTCCTTCTATGTCTAGATAATAGTATTTTCTTTAATATTTCTCCTTAGGTCCTTCTATTCCAACTCAATTATAATTTTTTAGATTCTCCTCTGAGACCATCTATTTTCCTGCATCTCATTTCATTATAAATTGCACAGAATAGGAACCATAATATGCTGTCATTCTTCCACTGAAATTATTTCACAGCTCTTTTCAGAGTATTTTTGAAAAATGTATTAATTCAACACATCTAGGATTCGTTTTTAAAAATCTATGTCTGCTTACTAGAGGTAGAGGTGAATTCAATAGCCATGGGATAAAAAGTGTATAAAAACTGATTATTGTACCCTTTTTGCAAAATGCCCTGCTTTCTGCATCCTAGTTGGCATTAGCTCCAACTAGCCAAAACCCACGGTACCAGTACAGTACATATATTCAGGTGAAGACTTACTTGAAGCTCTCTGAAAGGGGGTTTGTCTTGACAGGCCTTTAAAAGTCATGCAAAGGACTTTAAAAATATTTCTGATGATTCACTGCTGTGGAAAAGCTTTCTAACACACATTTAGAGCAAGACAAGTACATAGGCTTATATATAAAGTGAAACACTGAGACAGGTAATAAAAGCTCAAAACATTTCTTTTTTGATCTCTTTAAATTATCTAGACTTCTATTTTTAAATTCATTTATGTTTTGCTACAATATTTGTTTCCAGAAACTTTTTCAATACCCTGAATTTAAATTTTAAAAATATTTCAAACACATTGCCTTATGCAATTTGTGTGTATGCTTGTGTATAACAACTTTATTGAGAAAATTCACATACTAGACAATTCACTCTTTGAAGAGTACAATTAAGTGGCTCATGGTATATCTGCAAAATTATGCACCCATAATCACAATTTTTAAAGATTTCACCACCCCAGAAGAAATTTCACATCCATTAAGTCACTATCCATTTCTCCCCATGGTGCAAGTCCTAGGCAACCATTATCTATATGATTCTATAGATTTAATAGTTACTGACAATTTATATTAATGCAATCATACCGTATGGGTTTTTTATTACTGTTTTCTTAAATTCAGCATAATGTTTTCAAGGTTCATTAATGTTTTATCAGTATTTTTTCTTTTTTATTGCCAAATAATATTCCATTATAGATATTGCCATATTTCATATTCAATGATCAAGAGATGGACATTTGTGTTGTTTCTGCTTTTGAGCTATTATCAATAATACTTTGAGTATTCATGTAAAGTTTTTCATATGGGTATTATATTTTTCTTTCTATTAGGTATCTATCACTAAGAGTGATAAATTTCTCCATCATATGGTAACTTAATGCTTAATCTTTCCATGAATTATCAGACTGTTTTACAAAGTAGCTGCACAATGTTATATTTCAGATCAAAGGTGTACAGAGGTAGCACTTTCTTATCAACACTTACTAACTGTCTCTATGATTATAGCTATCCTAGTGGGTGTGAATTGGTATCTCATTGTGTGTTAGATTTGCATTTCCCTGGGGACTAATGATGAACATTGCACTTTCTCTGTGTGTTTATTGATTCCATTTTTTAATTAGGTTATTTAATGTCATAAAAGTTCCTTATAGTCTAAATATAAGCAAGTCCTTCTTAGACATATAATTTGTAAATATTTTCTTCCCCCTTTATGACAATGTGCTTTGAAATGGGAAAGATTTTAAATTTGGTGAAGTAAAATGTCCTTATTTTTCCCTTTTTTTGTGCTGTTGGTATCACATCTAAGAAACTTTGAGTTAATCCAACATCATGAATACAATTCTTAGGTGGTTTTTAAATATTTTTTGTAGACTTTTAGCTATTATATTTGGTATCTGATTAATTTCAAATTACTTTTTGTATATGGCATGAGTTAGGGGTTCAAGTCATTATTTTAAAAGTAAAGATCCAGTTTAGGAACATTTTTGAAAACACTATTATACCGCAATTGAAATACCTTGGCAACCTTTCTTAAAAACTGATAGCAACATGAGTTTCTTTCCTAACCCACATACAATCCATCAATTTATCTTTATTCTATAGTATTAATTAAAAAGTATCTCTTTTACAGAAATTGTGGTTCATGGAAACAGTTAAGCATTTTAAACTAATAATAACACCAAAAAAACAGCCATAATATGTATCCTAATTCCCTACTTGACTAATTAGTAGCTTGTAAATGTTAAGTGTTGCCTGTATATTGAAAACAGTGAAACTAAGGCAAGAACAAATTCAGTGTTAGTGCTACATCTAGGCCACATATCTACAGATAATGAACCATTGTTTACATTTTATCTAGTCATAGCAAATGCGCTTTGTCATTAAAATTAGTGCTAGAGTAAATTAAATAGAAAGATTAAAATACAAAAATCTAAATTCAAACATATTGAAATAATGCAAATCTGACCGGGTGTTATACTCTAAGAATCAGTGAAAATGCCTAGCATTTATTATAAACCAAGCATTATACCTGCATCATTGCATTTAATCCTCCTAATAACCTCATGATCCAGGTAAGAGGATTGCCCCAATTTATAGGTAATAAAAAGTGAAGGTTGGAGAAGTTAAATAGTTTCTCAACAACACAGAGTCACTAGTGGACCGGTTGGGATTTGAACCTGGGTGAGTCTAAACTCAAGGGAACTAATAACCACTGCACTACTTTTTTCAATTCTGGTTGTCCAAATGCCCCAACACAGTCAAACTAAGAGTTGAAAGCTCTCATTTTAAAACATTTTAAAATGAGTTCCTGCTGCTATTTTAAATCAATCATCATATCAATTTTTTCTTATTAGTATTACTAACAGCAAATTTGAAGGATTAAAAGAAATGAAAAATCTAAGTACAATAATGTATTAAAAATAGATGACTGGATCAAGAAGATGTAGCATATATACACAATGGAATATTATTTAGCAATCAAAAAAGATAAACTCATGCCATTTACAGCAACGTGGATGGAGCTAGAAGGAATTATGCTCAGTGAAATAAGCCAGAAGGAAAAAGAAAAATATCAGATGGTTTCACTTATAACAAGAATATAGGGGAACCAAATGAGACATTAGTGTAAAAAAAATAATAACAGCACAAAACACAACAAAGCAAAAATAGACAATTATAAATCAGAGACATACTGCAGGGGAGGAGGAGGTAGAGGATTGGAGGGAGGGAGGAGCACAGGGGACTGAGGTGATGGTGCACAGGTGTGTTGGGGAAGGAAACTATGGGAATAAACCTGAGGGGGTGGGGGGAAGCAAATTTTTAAAATGATCAATGATGTGAAAAAAATAGCATTAAAAAATAAATTTTAAAAATACAACTAAAAAAATGTTAAAAAAAAAAAGTTTCTGGATTGTTCACTACCTGATAGCCCAGGTTTTAGTTTTACACATTGGAACTAAGATTCAGAGGGATAAAGGACCAGCCCAATATACTACTCAGTGGTGAATCTCAGCACAGATTTCAAATATCACATTTTTTTCAACCACTGGTTCTACTCTGCTGAGCATCTGTTATCAATTAGTTTGATATGATTCTGAGTCACACACTTGAAGATCTAAAATTTTCCAGGCTACTTTCTCTTATATTTCCCTTCAGATCAACTACTAATGACATCAAAGTTAACACTCAGTGACCCCACTCTTGCTTTGGATGCTTTTTTCCCAACTGTCTCAGAAAAGCCCTTTTCTTTACCTTTTATCTTCTTCTTTTCCAAATAACCATTCCAACTCAACCTATTTCCTGTGATTTACATGATATATTGGCCTCAGGTCTTTGGCATCTTCTTTTTCCACTTATGAACCTTTTGGCCAAAACGCAAGAAAAAATGTGGTCAACTTTGTGGTGGTGTGTAGAAACTAGACTTTTGGTGGTGATTGTGATAAAGAATATACAGATATAGAGTCAAATGATGAAACATATAAATATATACCTGAAACATATGATGTTATAAACCAATATTACCTCAAAATTATTAAAAAAGTGAAAGACCACTAAAAGGTGGCAAAATGAGTTTCCATCTTCTTAAATTTTATGTAATATATATGTAATCTTTTCTTGCCTATAGCTCTAAAGGTCAAAGCTAACTTTGAAGCTTTAGTAAATGCTGTAATTGCCATTTAAACAAAGTTCTTCGTCTTTTGTCATCTCTTGCTCTAGTTTTTGGTGTGCAAAAAAAAAAAAGTCTTACTTAAAAATCTAGGTACTAGTGCTCTGAGTGATATAGCTTAGAACCAAACATAAATGTTATAAAGGCTAATTCACAGTATTTCCTTATCAATTTACAAATATTTTACAAAAATCTACCCCCCATTATTTCTGCCTCTCACAAGCCAAATAATTAGTTTTTTTAATCATTAACTTTTCCTGCAGATTATTTTAATTAGTACTTTTGTATCAGACTCAAAACACAGATTACAAAGCTAACTAGTAATATTTCAGTTGCCTTTTCAAGGTTTTCTATTTTACTCTAAAATCTTCAGTATACAGGTAATATCACTTTAAAAGAAGCATTTTATTAAAGTGAGATTCCTACACTTGGGGAGCAACATGTAAAGCTGTGATATGAGACGACAGTTGGTTTACTCTTACCATTTGATCACAAAATTTTTATGCCATCTGTGGGAAGCCACACAGGCAAATGTGTCATCACATCTAATAATGAAAAGAAAAAACAGACAGAACGTGCTGGAGAAACAGACTGCTTTAATTACCCCCTCACAACGCTCCCTGAGAATTTGGAAGAAAAGCATTGTGCATGCAAGTTATTTATACAAAGACAGTATTCAGTGCTCAAGATTATTTTTCAAATCAGAATGAATGTTCTGGCAATTTCATCATGTCCAGTTGAGAGTAGAAACAGACACAAGGTGAAGGTTGAGGGGGAAATCTTGTAAGATATAGATTTGCTAGGAATATAAATAGTAGATCATTGGCTGCAGTTCAGCAGTGGGAGGGCTGGATGAGGTAGAAGGAACATAAATAGCGCCAAGACTGACCTGCCCCACATCTGATGGTGAAATGATTTTTTTCCTCAAAATTTACCCTTTCTCCATTCAAGCCTAAAGCAGTGACCCATGTTGCCCATGTTGTAATTATGTTACTCTCCCTAATGTAGGTGTTCTCAAATATATGAGAACACTGAAGCCTCTTCCTTTCTTCAAAAACAATGAGTTTGTTTCCTGAGATACTAAAAACAAATGAGCAAACATGGCAGCTTCATTCACTTGAACTTCATCCATGTAACTTCTATGATGCATGCCTGAAGGAAGTACCTTTATAGGTTACCTGCTTTTCTTTACCTTAGTCCCCACCAATATTCTTCTTTGTCTTGAACTCTTGTTAAGTTTCATGACTATGTGTCTTGATGTAGGTCTCATTGCATATAGATAACCAGGTATTCTTTTAGCTTCATGGGCTTACATATCAAGTATCATAACACAGCATTTTACTTAACATTTCATAGATTTTTGAAGTAATTTATAACATTGAAAACTCCAATAAAAATTGTTGAAACACGATTATTTATGATTTGATGGTGGGTTTGGTTTGCTAACATAACTCTGAACAGGTTTAAACCTATATCCTTAAATCATATACAGTGTTCTAAAGCAATGTTACCTCAATAAAAAAGACAACTTTTTTAAAAAATAAGGGCTCTTTTGATTTAGATGTAGCATGACATTTTGGTTTGTTTCCCAATTTCTGCGTTAATTTTAGTACTGCAGATATTAGTACATTACATAGTATAGAAAATGGTGCCTGCATTTTTTACTTTCATGAATTTATCAGATTTTATTGTGATCAAATTTTGTGACTGGTTCATGGGAACCTAAAAAAGGCATGGTGCTTTCACAGTGCAAAATCAAGTTATCTTGTTAATTATATAATTTAAGTCACCTATATCCTTGTGTTTAAATTTTTTAAAATAGTATTTTCATTCTTTTTTTATTTTAATTTTTTTAAGATTTATTTATTTATACTAGCACTGGGTACAGTCAGAAGTGTGGGAGGGTGAGAGAATTCACCAGAGCCAGAGCGGGAAACAGAACAGGCAGGCCGATGAAATACACTGCTGAAGGGAGCAGTGGGTGTAGCAGGAGAGGTCTGCGTGCCATGTGGGACCCTTGCCCGGTGGTCAGGGATCGAACTGGTGCTGCAGAGGCTGTGGGCAGCTTTGCAACCCAGCACTCAACCACTGCACTACTGGGGAGGCCCTTGTGTTTAAATTTAATCAAGTATAGAATGATAGTAAATCAAAGTCTCTTTTTCCTAATGTGACTTTTCTTTTTCTTTGAAGTTTCTATACTACTGGCCTTTTGATTATTAATGGCAGACTATTTGATAAATGGATATTCACAACTGCTAAGTATGTTGCAAATTTCATCCTTTATCTAAGGATGTCCATATTGTATCATCCAATGCATTCCTCTTTCAAATGATTATCGGTAATACTAAGATAGCAATACTTGCTTTTCTGTTTATTTTCCTCATAGGTCTTTTTCCATATTTTAATTTTCACTTGTTGAGTCATTTATATAAAGTATACAATTGAGTGTAGCTTTGTAATTCTAATATTTTAAATCACATTAATATGTAAAAATATAGTTTAATATGGAAATTGAAAAATTATATATTAATATTATTGAGAAGATAGTGTTTCCTTCTAGATCAGTACACTTAAAAAATTATTACTGGTTTCCCCTGCTATCTGAAAATAGAATCTAATTTGGTATGATTTGATAGGTTTTGGGGTCTGAGAATGATCAAAACTTTTCTATATAAATTAATAATTGCATTCCCAGACCCCAGAAATAACCTACCAAATTATACCAAATAGGAATGTCTCTCTTGGATTGTGGGAAAAACTAGATAAGATTATTTTGTAATTTCCTTTTCCAACATATTTTGAACACCTGCTCAATACCAGACACTGTTCTAGATGGATACAATAACGCATGTCATAGACAACATCCCTCCCTCATGGATATTACATTCCAGTGTGGGAGAACGATAATAAATATGATTTTTGAAAAGTACAATTTGAAGTATTGAAGAGCATGGAAAGAGCTAAGGAAAAATGAAACCACAGAAGGAAGATTAGGGGAGTTTTAGTAGGGGGCATCTTAACAGTTTAAAATTGAGTGCCAGGAAAGGTCTCATTGCAAATGTGACTTTTGGGGAAAGACCTGAAGCAAATGACTCCATGAATTATGTAACTATCTTCAGGAAGACCATTAATAATATTCAGACTAAGTACGAATAAATTTGACTTGTTTTCTACTTAACATGTGCCTCAGTGTTTTTTATTTTAAATTTCACAAGAGAAAGCATTATCTGTCAACACCAATTTAATCATGACATGTTTGATTTAAGAATTAAATATGTATCAAAATGTAATATAAAATTTAACTACATGTTAAACACTATCTTAAAAGGCATAAAATACTTCAGCATCTGATATTCAAAAGTTCTGCATTTTGTGCTTTTTTAAAAAAAAGTCAATGGATTTCAGATTCCTATTTGCAAGTGCATTTCTGTAAACAACATATTGTGAGTGGGGATAGTCTTACTTTCCAATAAGTAAAAAGTTAAATGAAATAATCAGCAGTCTGGCTTCTTTTTAACATTGGATTTTAAAGTATCAATTCTGTCTTGAAGTTTAAAGGAGACATCTTGATCACATGAGTGATTAATGACTTATGAAGTTCATGTTCAGGTGAATTTGTAAACTTATCATTATCTGTGTGTCCCTATTAAGTAACTGAACTTCAAAACCAGATTTCCACATGCTACATGGAATTTATCAAGCTTGTTATGGATTCAGATTAAACAATATATGACCTAAAATAATAGAAAACATATAATTTAGAGGTGTAAAATGGCCACTGCCAGAGAATGTATAGCAGGGTTTTGTTAAATAATGAAACATCCAAATTATTGACTCTAGGTAATGGTTACTGATCTTCAATAACTGCCTCTCATGATCATCAATCCACATTTGGAAACTCTCCATTAAATTTCAAAGGGAAGAGAAAGCATTGAGAGTTATTTTACTGCTTGACAGCTTAAATAATTATTTTATTGCTAAAAGGACCCCATTATTCTCTTTAATACTATGAGATGCCTGTAATGATTTGGGTAAACTCAAGTTGGGAAATGCTGTAATTCAGCAACACGATAGCAAATCAAGTGCTGTACTGGTAGGAAGTACTGATTTCAATTGAGAGGAAGGATCTATATTCAGTAAAGTTGCACAATAAGAGTTCACGTGAAAGATAAAGTAGTTTTGGGCCTCTCTGGTGGTGCAAGGGGTTAAGCACAGCACTATGAAGCAATCCACAGCCTCTGCAGCATGAGTTCGATCCCTGCCCAGCCAGGGAGAAATCCACATGGCGCAGCAGACCTCTCCTACTCACCCACTGCTCCCCTCAGCAGTGTATTTCATTCAGTCTGCCTATTCTGTTCCCCACTCTGTCTCTGGTGAATCCTCTCACTCCACACATCTCTGGCCTGTACCCCAGCTCTTGTATGCATAAACAAATAAATCTTTTTTTAAAAAAAAAGATAAAGTAGTAAGTATGCAATTAAGAAGGAATTTCTGCACACAGACAGACATACAGGAGCTCAAAAGGTTTAGGAACAGTTTGTGGTCCAACATGGCAAGTCAAGACGTTAATCAGAGGAAGCAGCCAAAGTTGAAGAAGAAAACAGCAGATCATGAAGTCTTGTCAGATATATAAATAAGCCTGGACTTTATCCTGAGGACATAGAGAGCCATCAAAGGATTTTATAATGGAGATAGCATTTTGAGTGGTCTATGAAGATAAATGAGGCTCATGGGGAGGGTATCTTGCTTTTTTTCTAACAGCTATACAGTATGAGTTACAAAATTCAAGATCTAGGGAATCTTGCTAAAGTAAAACCTTCCATTTCTTCTACCTTCTTGTATATTGCAGTTAGACAAAAACAATTATTGTCTTCATACATTCTTAGTTAAAAATCACAAAGCTCACTGAAATGAGGTAATGAGAGTCTTCAGTATTGCATGGTATATTATTTTTCCCCTAAGAGATGTCAATGAGGCAGATGGGTGGGACAGTTTTTCATAGACTTGGTGGTGAGTAGGCAATTGTAGGTGAATAATCAGTCTTTGGGGATTAGAAGACAGGTAGCCCAGAATTTCTGGAGATAATACTCGACTGGGAAGGAAGATATAAAGGTGGGAATTTGAGGAAGATAGGGCACTGAAGCTAGTTAGTGTAAAGTGGGAAGAATACAGGCATGAAATTAGAACTGAGTTCTAGTTCTTACTAATAGTGGCTGTCAGGAAATATGAAGGCTCTGAGATTTTACCCTGCACACAAGCTTATAAGTTATCTTACCATAGTTTCAAAGATGAGGGCAAAAGACAGACTCTTGGGTCAGAGACAAAGGATTATATTTTATTAATAGCAATAGCAATAGCTGCAGCATCCTCTTACTCCAGTTCTCTGACTCCCAGTTCCATGACTCCCAATTCTTGTAGCAATAGAGCCGGGAGCATGTGACACCTGCATATGTAGTATGTTCAGTTATAGGAAAGGACTCCTAAGCTTAGGAAAGCCCCATTTTTACAATGGGCAGCAAACCCAAACTGTTCAAGCCTGCTCTGGGAAGAGTCATTATCTTTGTCTCCTAAGATGGTTCACTACATAAGTTTCAAAAGATGTTCTAGAACAAAAAATCAGCCTATACAATACGCAGAAATGCTAGATATGGATGCAGAATTGTTCCCAGTAGTGGCTAACTATATGCTTGTGATCAGATTATCTGTCTTGTTTCAGATTATTTGTAGTAGTTACCTTAAAAATAAAATGAGGTGATATTATCTAACACAGAAAGTAATACAAAAATATTATCCCAAATTCAAAAGCAGTCAAGATGAAATAATTCACTTTCTATATACTGTTGGAGCATGTTTTGATAACGCTACTGAAAATGCAATTTTGTCATAAAAACATATTGCATTATAATTTATAACTGCTTAAAACACAGCTGATTAAAGGTAAGATTTACAGTTAACCTCTGAAATTGATAAGGGGCAGAAAGTTCATCATAAATCTAATTTAGCAATTGTACTTATATACATTTATTTTCTATATAAACAATTTTTTCTAAAACATTTTTTGAATTTGCTTTATGTCTTCTTACGGTTGCATTATAGAGAACTATTTTTAAATTTACAGATACTAACAAATTTGTTTTAAAAGTTTAATTTTCCAATAGGATTAAACAATATAACATACATAACTATCTAAAGGTACTCAGTGCGTACTAGTGTTCAATAAATATTGGTTCTTTCCTATTATAATTCTAACACTCTATGATTTGATGGTACCAAGAATAAATCATGTGAACTTTATCATTTTATAATTTAAATAATGACCATTTTCACCAGTTGCCATGTATTTTCAGAATTAACATAATTTTGCCTGCAACTACTCCTGGGAAAATAATGACATGCTGGAACACATTTGTAGTTGGAGTATTGCTTTCAGCTATCTCCCTCTTGTGTTTTCTTCTCAGTAAGCAGACTTCTCTTTTTCCCAAGTTAGTCCATCACTTTAGTTTTAGGAACGGTGGGAGAGAAGTTCTAATCTTGAAAAAGGGAGGATATAGGGCTCCCTGGTGGCACGGTGGGTTAAACACAGTGCTGTGAAGCTGTCTGCAGCCTCCACAGCGCAGGTTCGATTCCTGCCAGGGCCAGGTCGATTCCCACATGGCGCGACAGACCTCTCCTGTCTCTCCCGCTGTTCCCCTCAGCAGTGTATTTCAGTCCTTCTGCCTGTTCTACTCCCTGCTCTGTCTCTGGTGGATTCTCTCACCCTCCTGCATCTCTGGTCTGTGCCCCAGTTCTTATATACATAAATAAATCTTTAAAAAAAAGAAAAGAAAAAGGGAGGATATGATTTAGAGAGTTAGGGGATTATGCAATCCAGGTCAAAGGGGAAGGGAAAATGTTCATCTTTCCTCCCAGTTTTTTTTATGAGGATGAGAAAAGGAACATGGATAATAGCGGGGTAGAGGCAACAGAGGGAGGAATCAGATCTTTGGGTTATCTGAAGTGCAGGGTTGGGAACCCAGACATGAGGGAGAGATTAGTTCCACTGGTTGAGGGGAACATGGAGAGTGGATGGCTTCTTTTCTAGTTCCCTGTCTGGGGAAAGTGTTGGTACACAGGGTCGAAGCTCATTTCACACAACTCAGACATATACCAGTCTACATGGACAGAAAAATGGAAGATGAAGTTTGGTTATCATTCTTTGCTTCCTGGATAGTGTGAGCATTAAGTTGGAAGCCTTATGGAACTTCACAGTCATGGTGAGTTATGGAGCTGCTGTGGTCAGGGCAAGGAAACTCCATAGCAGTGGTTTGGGGTGATCAACATGAGCCAGGGGCCAGATGATAGATGAGGTATGAAGAAATAGAGAAACTGTTTTCTTTGAACATCTAATTACTGTATGAGTAAATGTGTGACCCGACTGCATATTTTTTTGACTGTTCAAACACTTTCCATTGTTATCAGGGAGGAAGCAGTTAAGGGAAGACCCCATTAGTGAAAGGGGGGGTATATTGAGTTTTGCTTAGTTTAGGATTTCAAAGTCCAGTATTACAGTTTTGTGGGGTGTTTTAGTAAAACATAGTAACTTCAGAGTGCAAAGGTATTCAACTTAAAAGGGCTACACGTAGCTGTACAAATTGCTCATTAAAGTTGATCACTTTGCTGTCCTCCAGTTAAGAGAATAACCTAGCAAAATATCTACAAGTGATATTGTCCACAGCCTGAATAGACTGGTAACTAAAACATTCATCCTGTGGCTACTAGCAGCAACCTCATTCAAATCAGTAAGTGAAAACTAGATCTGACTTATGAGTAATGCAAAGTGTGGCTCTTGGGGAAATGGAAAGCTTTGTAGTGATTTAGAACCTGGTCATTTGAAAACTTGATTATAAGGTAAAATATGCAGAAGTTCTAGGAAAGATATAAAAATGTCATGTAAATAGGGGAGTAGCCAAGGAAGAGCTGAGATCAAATAAAATTTTCTCATAAGGTGTACCACTTTATTTTTATGCCCCAAGAGGCAATATATTGTGACAGTTAAGGGCACAGATCTGGAAACCAAACTGCCTGGTCTCGAATCCTGCTCTGCCCCTTATTGATCTTCAAAAAGTCATTCAACTTCACAGCTTCTGGGTTTTCTCACTTATAAATGGGGACAATAGCGCTGACTTCACTGGTTGTTGAGAATTAAACATGAGTGCGTGTCACATTCTTGGAAGAATGCCCAGGACATTAGCTGTGACTCTCTTAGCTGTTAATATTACTGTTATTAATATTATTGCAATGACACAAGTAATTTAACGGGCCCCAGGATTTTCATGACTCCTGCCCTCATAGAGCTTGCACTCTGTCTACCAACCTTATAGAGTAGGCTGAACAGTCTTTTTTCCCCCAGTTAAATCATTAACATGAATATGAAATGCATTTAAAATGTAAGCTGCAACAGGTGTTCTGAAAATTAAAACTACTAGGTAGTTTCAAATGGTCTCCTGAGAAGCTCTGCAGTTTAATAAATATTTTCAAAGATCAGTGTCTTTTCACAGATTGGCAATCAACAAATAAGACATTTCAGTAAGCAGTTTGCAAATGATAAAGGTAACTATGTCAAAAGTGCTTGGAAATTTGAGAATTTTTAACACATTAAGATTTTTCTTAAATTTTCCTTACTAACACATATAAACCATCTAGATCTTTAGCAAACCATTTAGATCCTAGGAAAAGAAGAAAAAGTTCAAATGGGCACTTTTGTATATTATTACAAACTGTTGAGGTCAAATTTACTTATATTTGATCCAACAGCAGTAGGCCCCCAAAACCAAATTCTGACATCTAGATTGTGGTATTTTATTCTTCTAAAAAAAATTCATGTAGTGGTGATCTCCTCCTTATTCACAGAAAGAAAAAAAAATTAACAAATATGAATACAACTTCTTGCATGAAAGTTTTTCTTACACAAATTTTCTTTAGTGTTTGATTGTTGTCGTAAGCAGAACAAGTGGTAACGAATTAAATTAATATAGGTAGTGAACAAAAGTTAATGAAAAACCTGGAAAATGACAAGGTTCAGCTTATTTTCATGGACACTGGGCTATGATTGTGTAGAGCATGTGTTATATTGCTCTATTTTTGTTCTACCTTGCAGAGCTACATGTGCCAGCAGTTCATAGAGTCCCACAGCCCATGACTTCCTGGAGCCCAGACATCTCAACAAGTCTGAAACCATCATAGTATAGGCTCTTAGAGCTTTAATACAATCTAACAAAGAACCTATGTTTCCATGCCCAACAAGTCCCCTGCCAACTTTGCAGGCTATTTGAGAAGCGGCAGGGTGATAAGCAACCATTCACATCAGCTGTGCTATTTGTGATCTGTGGAGACTCATCCACTGGGAACAGAACTGAGAACATTGTATCCCAGAACATTGCATCCTTAGTGCTGAAATGAACAGCAGCTTGATTTGATTGCAAAGCACAGTGGGAGAATTTGGAAAAGCATATTGTAGCTCTAATTCCACGGGGCCTGTCCACCTTCCCAACACCCTTTTGATTATTAGGAAGGACTTACCAAAGTTGTAGGAGTGATCCATAAGTCATGGCACCTCGAGTGGAAGGCTTGCTTGCCACGTCTGCATTTGTGACCTTGGGGAAATTATGAAATCGTAGTCAGTGGAATCCGATAGGGATTTAATAATGATGGCTTTCCCAGACATACTCTAGAGGAATCTGGGGAAGAAGGGGGAAATCATCTCTGTACTAAAACAGAGACAAAACAGCCTGAGACAAAACAAGGATATACTTCCTCATTTCCAGAAATATGCCCACCTCAGAGGCCCCACAATTCCTGGACCATTGTGGGGGGATCTTCCTCTGTGTGCCCAGGCACCCGTTCCTCAAAGGTCTCCAGCTTCTCTGTCCTTGCTGTTGTCTTGCAAGATATTACGTCCATACTGCTGGCCTGCTGGCCGCCAAAGACCCAGGAGTAGAACAGACCTAGAGCTCTCACCAAGAACTTATGATAAGCAGGGAATAATTTAAAAGATTTGTGAAATCCAGTTACTCAAAGAGCCTGCAAACCCAAACAGGCCTGACAGACAATTCGGAACGTATTCATTGATTTCAGCTGTGCTCCTGCTTCACACAACTTTTCCCCTTTCTTCTTAACTGGGAGTTTATGAGGGCCTCTTAAGATGCCTCTTATTTTTCAGAGACTCCAGAAACTTAAAACCTTGAATGCATGTACCATGAAGACAAGATAAATGGGATATATTATTCATAAAATATGAGTGAGAGAGAGAGAGAGAACTATGGGCCTGGAACTATTTCCAAACAATATCTTTTTGAATATCCAGAAAACCTGAGAAACAAGTGAAATCCTCCTCAGCCTTCTCATAAATTTCTGATCTTGAAGACGCCTTCAAAGATCTGAGATGTACAACATTATTCTTCAATCTGATGGTGCCAGGATTATCTGCATCTCAAACCCAAGCACATTTACATTAAGCTACAAGAGCCACACCTCAAACTTCACAGGATATAGGCATAAAGAGCTATTTCTATTATGTTGATTTCATTCACAGAAGTTTTGCATTTAATGATTTTTTTTTCCTTTTGAGAGGATGTTTTAGAAAACCCTATTTTTTTCAGTTAAATGTCTTACTGAAGTACCAATGGTTTACATTGTTGTATTTTGGAGGTCAGGCTCTCCCTCTTTAGGTCTATTACCATAGCACACCCAGCTCCAAAGCACCTAGATTCCCCCCCACAGTCTACTGCGCTCTCCCCACTTATTCTTGCCCTGAGAAATAATGGGGAACCGGCAAATGATCTAGTTGAAAATGACAGTCCAGTGATGCTCACAAGCCAGGTTGTAGCCAGCTCAGGGGGAGGAGCCATAACTCCTAACTCCTTTAGTGCCCTAATCAAATACAGTGGATGCAACTGCAAAGGTGTGAGGTCTGCATATTTGGGGGTCACTGTGATGGATCTGCTGGCCCTTTTGTACATCCTGTTGATACAGACAATAGTATCCTTGTCCCAAGACATGATTTAAAGAATGAGAAGATGCAAAATGTGTGGAGTTGACTCCTGATCTGAACACAGGTAAGAGTTGGGAGGATTGAGGTAGTCTGGTGAACAGAGTGCACACGGAGCACTATGTTGGCTGGGGAGGATGATGCTGGAAGGTTCTAGGCTTTGAGAAAGAGAAAACAAATACACAGCAAAGGAGTACAATGCTGTGTAGTTAGAGCAGCTGCAGGGGAGTGTGGTAAGAGTGTAAAGGGATCATGAGGATGAGCTGTGGGATTGTTAGTGTCTATGAAAAGCCAGTGTTCTGATAGCCAAGCCACTGATTGCCCAGCACAGCGTGGTGAGGTCCTGGAGCCCAAAGCCAGACTCTGGTCAAGAGTTCCTAGTACCCAGACCCAGCCCCACACCATGGGGCCAGGTGGATATTTCTGGTGTCTCACAAGCCAGAAGCAGGTCCTGTTAGGGGACTTTCACCCTACTTCACCGGAAATCTAACTTGAGCATCTGATCACATTATTTAATTTTTAACTCCACAAGTCAAAAGATTCCCATCCATTGCTGCGTCTAGTCTAACAGTTGTTTAACCTGAATCCAGGAAACTCTGTGGTGAGAACAATAGAGCATCCCTTGTGTTAAAAAAAAAAAAAGGAAAGGAAAAAGAAAGTCTATAAAATATAAGGGCAAATAAAAGGGACATTTCCTCTGACCTAGATTATACTTGCCCCATGACAGAAATATCCTGCTAATCTAACCTTTAAGCTGCAATATCTACTTGCAAAGTGATTTGTAAACACCTTTGCAAACCTGATGGTGACAGTTTGAAAATGCAGTTGAATTTCATGGTTATCCTTGGTTACAATGTAGCTGTGTGTGTGTGCAGTGGCTATATCCTTTGGCATTTGCTCTATTTTGTAAACTGTGTCAGTATGAGCTTCTAGCAGCATCTTGGATTTATCTGGCAATATTCTTCAGAAAAACCTCACACTGCTATTCACAAATGTCATTACTTTTTTCTTTTAGGATTTTCATTGAAAAGATTCTTAGAGGCTGACATGAAATAAAAAATGCAGTCTTTACGTTGAGGGAGCTCTTCTATCTAAGCATTTCCTATTTCAGTGAGAGTCTCTTCACATTTACACACACTCTGTAATTTTTCTCTCCAGTCTTCTACCTGCACCCACTGTCCTGAGTTTATTTTCTCTTAGGACTGTTGTCTTTTTAACTTCCTAAGTATAGAAAGTGTCAGCATTTCTAAATATAGAAATGTTGGGCCTCCCTGGTGGTGCAAAGGATTAAGACACAAGCTATGAAGCTATCTGCAGCCACTGTGGCACGAGTTCGATTCCCAGCCAGGGAGCTGACCCACATGGCACAGCAGACCTCTCCTGTCTCACCCCTGCTCCCCTCAGCAGTGTATTTCAGTCAGTCTGCCGGTTCTGTTCCCAACTCTGTCTCTGGTGAATCCTCTCACCCCCCACATCTCTGACCTGTACCCCAGTTCCTATATGCATAAATAAATCTTGAGGGAAAAATATAGAAATGTTGAGGCTCTGGAAAAAATGAGGAGTGTATTTCATGGAAGCTAGGGTAAGAGAATTATTTGAGAATAATGGATCCCCTACATCACATCACATAAAATAATTTACTTAAAAGAGACTAAAGACAAAGATGTAAGAACTAAAACTATAAACTCATTAGAAGTAAACATAACAGTAAACCTTATGATCCTTAACATGTTTTTATTCTTCTCCTTTGCATGAATAGTATCAAAAGGAGATTTCATCAATATTGTTTCCTCTTTATTTTTCTCCCATCACCTTTTGAGGCGAATAGTGAAAATGGAATTCTGAAGTGAAATTCTGGACTAATTTTCAGTGTCAGCCATAGTCAACTAGTTCAACATTTTAGACTTATTACCTTATTGCAGAAAAGTAGATAGTATAACTTCAACAGAGATGACATGTTGTTACTTAACATAATTTTTTAAATTACTTGAAATGATTTGATGAGTCAAATGTTGTGCTACAGGAAATTATGTTCTCTTTTCTTTTTCATTCTTATCTCCAAATACTTAATGAGAATTCACATACTGTTTAGTTAATAACCTAATTAGTAGCTTATGCTTGGGGCTTTTTTATTCCACAAAAGGCTTACAGTCTAGTAAACTACATCCAGCCTCTATGGAATCCTAGTACTTTTTTCTTAATAAGCTAAGTTCCATGCACTGTTTGCATTTAACAACAAAACACTTGTTAGACTTTCTATGTTTGAGAATAGTACTGAAGACTGATGATATGCTGGTGACCAAAGTCATCAGTCTTTCTGGTTTTACATGGAGAACTGATCTACTTTGACTACACTTTCAAATTTAAGACAACTGAGAGGAGCAAAACTACAACTGGAAAAAGAATAAAAAGCAAAAGACAGGATTTATTCCATGAAATCATGTATGAGGGGGCAAGACCTACCTTGATCAGGTAGGAATCACAGAAAGGATCACTAAAGAATAACACTTGCTTATAATCACTAAACTGTGTATTTCATCTCCAGAAGTGTCCTTATTTTAGTTGCAAGAGTGTCTCCTTTAACATTCTCCAATTCTTTGACCTCCTACTTTCCTGGTAGTTACCATTTTATTCTTGCTTTTAGATTCCACACACCATTGCTATAATACAATACTTGTCATTCTCTATCTTATTTCACTAAGAATAATGCCCTCAAGACCCACTCATATTGTTGCAAATGGCAGGATTTCCTCTTTTTCTTGGCTAAATAATATTTCATTGTATACACATGTAGCAAGTTTATTCATTCCTACATCAACAGATACCTAAGTAGTTTTCATATCTTGGCTATTGTGAATAATATTGCAATGTGTGTATGTGCATAGATATATTTTTATATTGTTTTAATTTCCTTTAGATGTATACCCAGGAGCGGAATTGCTAGATCATATTGTAGTTGTAGTTTCAATTTTTTAAGTAACCTCCCTTGTGTTTTCCATAGTGGCTACACCACACATTCCCATCAATAGTGCACAAGGGTTACCTTCTCTTCACATTCTTGCTAACACTTGTGCACTATTAATAGGAATGTAGTTAGTATTACTAACCCTAGAGATTAGTGATATTGAGCATGTTTTCAAACATTCCTGCTGGTCATTTACATATATTCTTTGGGAAAATGTCTATTCAAAATTGCTTGGAAACTAGATCATATTCATGCCACACACCTAAAAATGGTAATTATGTGACATGATAGAAGTGTTAGTTAAAACTACCATGGTAATAATGTTGCAATATAAAAATGTATCAAATCAACACATTGTATACCTTAGAGTTATACAATGCTATATGTAAATCATATCACACAAAAAATTACAAGCTGAAATCTGTGAAAATAAATAGGGGAGCATAAACAAGTGAGGTCCAAACTGATAGGATGGCTTACACATAAGATCATACTGTCTTGAGAAGGATTCTACATTTTTGAAGATAAGAAAAATGCCAGTATCTCTAGATATGGAGAATAAGATGATGAAGTCTGAGGGCCTCTTCCATAGAGGCAGTGATGGTTTTGTGTTTTTTTGGGGGGTTTTGTTTTTAGTTGCTGGAGAGTAGGACTCAAGAATTTTTATTTGCAGTGGCAAGCTACTTATTGGTGGGGTCAGGCTTATATTTTGAAAACAGTCTGGCAGAAGTGTGGAGAAAAAAAGTAAGGAAGTCTAGAACTGATGAGTTGGGATCTGTTAGAAGTCTATTAGGAAACTAGAAAAGTGAGGAAAGTAACATAATTAGGATGGTTGCAGTTGAGATAGAAAAAAGTGGATTACTTTTAGAAATATGTAGGAGGTAAAATTGAGAGATTGGTAACAGAATAGATTTAAGACTAAGAAAGAAGGAAATGTCAAGGATGGCACAAAGATCTCTAACTTTCATAATTACACAGTGGTGCCAGATTAGGGAAATAAGAATGTCACAAGTTTTTAATTGCAAGATTTTGAATTTTTTTGCAATTAAACACAAAAAATAGAGGACTAAGAGTACAGAATTTGCAGTTGGATAAAAGGCTATAGAGTTCAAGGAAGTCTGGCATGATGACATAAATTTGAAAGTCATCAGCATATAGATAGGACTGAAGTAAGTTCTGTTCTTGTTGAGATTCCCAAAGAGAGAGAACGTAGGAGAAGAGAAGCCAAAATGGGACATAACTTTGAGAAAAAAAATATTTAAATAGAGGAAAATCTGAAAAACAAATGTAGAAAAGGGGCTTAGTCAGGGTCAGGAGAAAGTACGGAAAATATCTGTGGAAGCGAGAATAACAGAATTTTTCAAGAGTCCCCTACCTCAAATTACATATAAAAATCAATTTTTTAAAAAGTGGACAGAATAACTAAATAGGCATTCTCCAAAGAAGACATACAGATGGTCAACAGGCACATGAAAACTTGCTCATCATCACTTATCATCAGGGAAATGCAAATCAAAATCACAATGAGATAGCACCTCACACTGTGAGAATGGCCCGTGTGTGTGTGTGTGTGTGTGTGTGTGTGTTTATAAAACAGAAGAAAACAAATGCTGATAAGGACATGGAGAAAAATGAACCCTCTTACACTGTTGGTGGAAATTAGACTGATTCAGCTCCTATGGAAAAAAGTGTGAGAATCCTCAAAAGTCTAAAAATGGATCTACCATATGACCCAGGAATTACACTCTTAAGTATCTGTCCAAAGAACATAAAAACATTAATTTGAAAAGAAAACTGGCTTACTATGTTTATAGCAGCACTATTTACTAAATTGTCAAAATATGGAAACAACCTAATTCCCCAGACAGATGAGTGGATCAAGAGATGAAATACTACTCAGCCATCAAAAAAAAAAAAAACAACTATGCCATTTGTGGCAAAATGGATGGAATTGGAAGGGATTACCCTAAGTGAAGTAAGCCAGAAGGAAAAAGATAAATACTGGATGGTTTCACTGTTATGTGGAGTATAAAGAAACCAGACAAAGGATAGACTAAGACAAACTCTAAAACCAATCCTTGAAAGCTGACCATAGTCTCGGGCATCCAGGAAGGGATGGAGGGCGAGAGACTGGAAGGCCAGAAAATGGGTGGAGAAGACAATTGACTGTGGTAGAGGACTTCAGGTGCTTTGATGGTGGGACAACTACGGCAACAACACCCCAGGAGAAAAATCCTATACTGTGAATAAAACAAGACTATAAAACAATGACACATCATTAATTGAAAAAAGAATTCCAAAGTGATCAAAGCCTAAAACTATAAACCTCCTAGAAGAAAACAGAGGAATAAATCTTTGTGACCTTTTATTATGCAATAGATTCTAGATATAATGCCAAAAGCATATACAACAACAAAAATTAGATAAATTGGACATTATCAAATTCAAACTTTACTTCTTCAAAGGACACCATCCAGAAAGTGAAAAGACAACCCATGGAATGGATGTAGTTTTTATACATCAGATATTTAGAAAGGAACGTGTATCTAGACCATATAAAGAACTCCTACCACTCAATTATAAAGACAAATATCCCAATTAAAAAGTAAACAAACATCCTGATATTATTTCTTCAGAGAATTTTTTAAAATCAGAAAGCATGCTGAACATTAAAATAAATGCAAGTTGAAGCCCAAATGAGATACCACTCCACATCTCTAGGCTGGTGAGAATCAAGGGATATAACAACACAGATGGGTAAGTCTACAGAAAAGTGTGAACCCTTGTGCTCTTCTGGTGGGAATATAAAAGGATACAGTCTTTTTGGTAAACGCATTCTGCAGTTTCTCAAATGGTTAAATATTTGGCTCAACAATTTCAGATATATACTCAAGAGAAATAAATACTTATGTCTATACAAAAATTTGCAAATATTCATTATATTTATATTGTGAATTATAGCCCATGTAGTTATTCATAACAGTCCAAAAGTCATAATAACCCAAATAGCCATCAACTAATAAATGGATAAACAAATGAAATACAATCATGCAATGGAATATTGACAATAAAAAGTAAAAAAGTACTGATATTTGTATGAACCTTGAATGTATTGTGCTAAGTGAAAGAAGTCAGCACAAGAACCATATGCTGTATGATTTTATCACATGAAAGATTCATAACAGGCAAATTCACAAAGACAGAAAGTAGGCTGGTGATTGGATAGGACTGACAATTTGAGAAGTAGGGAATAACTGCTAATGGGTATGTTCTAAGTAGAAAATGTTCTAAAATTGATTGTAGTAGTGATGTTTGAAAAATTCTGTGACTATGGTAAAAACATCAAAATTTACATTTTAGATGAGTGGATCAGATGGATATGAAATAAATCTCAATAAAGTCACTGCTTAATAATAATAGAATAATCAAGAAAGTTAAAGTTTGCTGAGAAGACCAATAAACATTGAAAACTGCCCTTTGAATTACATACACAAGTACCAATAATTACCTTACTGAGAGCTATTTTGGTTTGAAATATTGATGGGGCTGTGGAAGAGATTGAAATGGGATAACTAGTAAGTCTAAGGTGAAAATTTGAAGGCAACAAATCCTAAGTGTTGGTTCCTGAAAAATGTTCATTGAGCACTATTTATAATAGCCAAGATACAGGAAAACCTAGGTGCCCAATGACAGATACATGGATAAAGAAAATGTGGTATATGTACACAACAAAATACTATAATTACCTATATAAGAAAGAAAATCCTACCATTTCTAGCAACATGGATGGAACTTGAGGAGATTATGCAAAATGAAATACATGAGAAGGAGAAAGACAAATAAATGTATGCCTATGCAGATGATTTCATTTTGTATAATATAAAGAAACAAAGCAACTGAATAGAAAAACAAAACAAAAATAAACCCTTGGTTTCTGACATCAGAATTGAGGTTTTCAGAGGGAAGGAATTGTGGGAGGAAAGTTAGGGGAAGCAGTGGGTAGAGGGATCTAGTGGATTGTGATGGAGGATTATTAGAAATTTGTTGATGGGCATGCTGTGCTATACATCTGAGGAAGTATGAAACTGTACTCCTAAAATATATACAGTGTATGCACAGTGCTGTAAATCAATGTTCCCTCAATTAAAAAAAAAGAATTTTGGTTAAAAAGAGAGAGTGTTACCTGGATGGAATGAGAGGTCAATGACAGCAATGAAAGAGACTTGAGAATATTGAAATGTTGACAAAGAACATTTGGTATAGAAAGAAGAGTCACAATACCACTTTCCTAAGAAGACTGTAATGTTTTGGTTACACATACAGATTCTTGAGCAAAACTGCAAGGAATTAAAACTGGCTGTATCAGTTACTGACTGTGTTACTTTGGACAAGTTAGGTCATTATTTTTGTGCCTCAGTTTCCTCATGTGGAGAGTGGGGATAATTATAATATCAACATCCGAGGAGAGTAGTATAAGCACTTTGAATAGGATAGCATATGGGAAGCACACAGTGTTATTATAATACTGATTAAAATTCAAAGCAGAAGTGGGACAAACTTACCTTGGAAAGGAAGAGGAATATTCCTGCTACAAGAACCAGAATAAAGAAGGGAAGGGGGTTTGTATCAGTAGGTGTACATGAATAATTGTAGAAAATTAGATGAGTTTGTAACTGATGACTTCAATTTTTCCTGAGAAGTAGGAGATGGAGCCATCTGATGAGAAAGACAAGCAGATGTGTTTAGAAGCAGGGAGGGTGGGGCATGCAGAGAGATGAGGCTAGAGTTGAGGAAAGTGAGAAAGTTTGATATATTATGAAATGAGGGTTCAAGTTGAGCAGAAAAATGTAACAAGATTATTAAACAGTGTGATTATTGAATAGTATGCTTTAAGGATGAATTTTAATATCTATCTGCCATTTGTTGTAAACTGATTTCTCCAGCAAGGCTCAATTGATTCTATAAGGGTGAAAAATAAAAATGTTTACAAAAACACAATGAAGAAACTTATTTACAAGATTGTTATTGGAAGTATAAATCTTGGAATTTAAGTTTAGTAAGGAGGGGAAGAAATAAAAAATAATGCTAGACTGGGAATATATAAGTGTCTTTCAGTTGACTGGGAATCCCAATGAGATAAGAATAATCATGGTGGAAGCAGTTTAACAAGCAGGCTGGGAAAAAGAGGAGACCAGTGTCCAACAGCAGACTAATTGTAGGGACCAGGAAGTTTCTGATGGAATACCTAGTGTGACTGCAGGGACTAGTGATTGCATGAAAGGCAATGCTATTGGAAATGACAATGACATGGAACTGAGAGACCAGGATGTTGGAAGTGTTATACATATGTTAGAGTCATGAGATTATTATGGGCAAATACTTCTCTACACTGATTATTGGATTAATGGATGTTTCCAGTTTCCCTAGCAAGGGAATTTTGTAAGGAAGTGGCAATTAGAAGGAAGAAGACATGGTATTACAATAACCACTTAAAAAAAAAATCAACAAACCCTGGCAAAAGGGCAGCCTACCCTCTCCACTCCACCACCCATTCATTCATTATTTTCCTTTGGAACACACTGTCTAGGTAAGGAGTTATAATATGCATATGCATAATTACATTAGTCTCAAACTTGATTAATA
This sequence comes from Talpa europaea, assembly GCF_964194135.1. Lineage (NCBI taxonomy): Eukaryota > Metazoa > Chordata > Mammalia > Eulipotyphla > Talpidae > Talpa > Talpa europaea. The sequence continues at coordinate 27,247,196 of NC_140082.1, read as the reverse complement.
TACAGACTCAAATTACATAGGGGAAAAATTTACCTAAATTGCACAAAAAAAGAACATACCCCCATTGCAAATGCAATTTGATAAAAACTAAGAAAACTAAACTCTAAGGAGCGACATCAGCAATATCAGATCCAATGCTCTCTTTCTATGGTAAATATTTTTACTAACTCCTTTATTGACCTATAATGACATTTGCAGAGAAAATACAGGTTTATATACATAAATTTGAAAAAAATCAATGCAGTGTCCTATTTGTAAAATGAAGAAATAAAGGAATGCAATCTATGATAAAATAATACATTAATACTTAGGTGTGACTATACCAGCAATCACAATAAAACATAACCTCATGGACAGGTTCTTCAAGTCCATGAAAACTATAATTTTTTTTTTTTAGATAAAGGCTCAGATAGACCTGCTCCATACCCAACCTTATTGATCAGAACTATAATACAAGACTCCAGACTATTTTCAAATCCATGTGGGGAAAATGTAATTGTTGACTTGAATAAATTTTGATAACCTGAGCAGGAACTATGGGAGTTGGGTTCTTTACCCAGAGAGTTACACAGATTTTAGTGAGTGTACTCCACATAAACTGGGTGGGCTTATTGTAAGTTCTCCTTTTAAACATATTTAGTGAAGTAATTCCTCAGTAATATTTTAAGCACCAGCCTATTAGGCGACAGATTTAGAAGATGAAATATGACCAGCTCTGTGGCTTTTCTCTATGACTAGATTCTGTGTTTCTCTGGTTTCTGGAGCACAATTTCAGTTCTCTGATACCCTGGGCATATCTTAACCATGATGCTATGATTAATAAATGTCTCTGTTTGATTTGAAGCCCGTCTACTGTATTGAATCAACATAGCCCTGCATTTGTGCCTGCATGTGTTGGAGATGCTGTTCAAGCATCTGTCCAAATTAGCGTACTTAGCTTTATTTCTTTCCTTGGGGGAATCCTGTAATTTTTCGTACTCAAGTTTTTTAAGAGGCCCTAATTGTTTATTTTCCTTGTTTTGATGAGTCCCTTGGAGCTGTTAACAAATGACTCATAATAAGATGGATTAGATGATCTCTAAAATTCTCCCCCAGTTCCAAAATTCTATGACTTTATAAGTGGTGCATTAATTTCCCGAGAACTCAAGTGTCACAGGCAGATACTGCAAATTTGAAGATTTTGGTAAACTGTCACATACTTGCATGGTTTGAATACAATGTATACTGGCAAAGGTTAAAGGGCAAAGGAACTACTCAAATGCTCAGGATTACTAGACTTGGATGGTGTTTGAAAAGATTTCACCAAGTAGGATTATCTTTTTTTTTTTAAAGATTTATTTATTTATTTATACAAGCACTGGGTACAGTCAGAAGTACGGGAGGGTGAGAGAATTCACCAGAGCCAGAGTGGGGAGCAGAACAGGCAGAATGAGGAAGTACACTGCTGAAGGGAGCAGAGGGTGGCAGGAGAGGTCTGCGTGCCATGTGGGACCCTTGCCAGCGGCCGGGGATCAAACTGGTCATGTAGAGGCTGTGGGCAGCCTCGCAGCCCAGTGTTCAACCACTGCGCCACCAGGGAGGCCCCAAGTAGGATTATCTTTTAAATGTTTGGAGCAGGGAATAATGTCACATATTGGCAAAGAGGCTTAAGGAAGTTCTACTGGAAAAAGGGAATGATCCAAGAGAGGCTAGAAGAGCACAAAGCAAAAGTGTGTGAGCAATGAAAATATAGATTCTTGTAGTAGACATTTGCAATTAAACTCCACAAGTTTTTATGGTCCACAGATTTTTTTAAGGTTTATTTTATTTATTTATGCATACAAGAAATGGAGTGTAGGCCAGAGGTGCGTGTGGGGGGTGAGGGATTCACCAGAGACAGAGTGGGGAGCAGAACAGGCAGACTGACTGAAATACACTGCTGAAGGGAGTAGCAGGCGAGACAGGAGAGGTCTGCTGTGTCATGTGGGTTACCTACCTGGCAGAGGATCAACAGAACTCATGCCACAGTGGCTGCCTATAGCTTGATAGTGCTGAGACAACACCTATGCCACCAGGGAGGCCCTCACTTTTTACATTTAAAAAGTAATAACATACTTTATAAACTACACTATTAGCAGCCACTGCAGCATGAGTTCGATTAATCCCCAGCCAGGGAGCTGATGCACATGGTGCAGCAGACCTCTCCTGTCTCACCCACTGCTCCCCTCAGCAGTGTATTTCAGTAGATCTGCCTGTTTACTCCCCACTCTGTCTCTGGTGAATCCTCTCCCCTAACCCCGTATCTCTGGCCTGCACCCCAGTTCTTGTATGCATAAACAAATAATCTTTTTTAAAAAAAGGAATAACACTTGAGATGGTTTCCAAGGCCCGCTTAGTGAATTAACTGCCAATAAATCAGTCAAAGATTAAAGCTGTCTTCTTGGTAAGATTTGGTTATGCTCTAGAAGAGAAAGCTGATGTGTGGGTCAAGCTCCTTTCTATTATCAAGAACCATACTAACATAGGAAACTGATTTTTTATTCCTGTTGGAAAATAGAGGGCAATATTTTCATATATATGAAAACATTTATAAATATTTTATGTTACTTTATAATATAAAGAATGAATATGTACATACAGGAAGAGTAAGAGACAGAAAGTAGGTTTTACAAAGCTCTTCTACCCTCATTTCAGAAACCTCCATTTGTAGCGGATATTTCAGTGCAAAGCAAATGAATAATGAAAATTCACATTTATTCTTTTAATTAGGGCATTGTTCTTTAGTCCATTTTACCAATCTTCATTGTATATTCATATCTTCTTCATTTCTAACTGCATTTCCAATTTCCTTTTTTTCTCTGTTCCTTTTCTATATATTTCTGGCTGAGATTTCCTTAAATGAATATTGGCTCAGTCAGTTTCATACTTTTTTATCATTCACCTAAAACAATTTCTCTTCCATTCCTTATTATTTCCCTAAACATTCAGTTGTGGAGGTTTGTACGGTTGCCTATGCCATCGCTTTCCTATTTCAGGATCAGCCTTACTTATTGGTCCTTCTGAGGCACAATATGATGTTCACACAGTTTTCCATCTCTCATCTTATGTGTGTTTATTCCCTTGCTTCCTTTTCAGTACCAGCTCACTGTTACCCATCCACCCTTACTAGTACACACAAACATACACACATCACCACCACCACCTCCCATTCCTCTTTGCCATTTGCTTTGTCACTATGTTGTATTTGTCATTCTCACATCAAAAATGTAAGTCCCTCATTCTCCCCTTGCCCAACCCCATGCCATTATACACCTATTCATTCTCATCTCTTTCTTCTATCAGATCATTTTAGTAGTGTTTATAAGAACAGACTATTTAATTAACCACTTCAGTGAAAATAAATCCCCCAAACCATAATTCAAACATTAAGGCGCAGAATTGACTAGAACCCACTCTTTCATTTAGCTACTATATGCAGGGTGTGACACTGGCTCCAGTTTTGGGAAATAGAATTATCAAATTTGACACCTCAAGGAAGTCTCCTTCTTTAGAAATAACAAAATCACAACCTAAATGCAATTGTCTAAAATGTGTGAAATTGAGGAATTTACCAGCCAAGAGGTCTGAGATTTCTAATATGTCTTATGTTAAAATATTTAAGACTGAAGGAACTTCCCTTGATATGTGGGAGTTTTTGTTAACAATTCAAAAATACATTATGGATCCCTAAATGAAGTCACTGCAGATTGAAAAGGAGTGAAAAATAAATCTAAGTTGGATGTTATGGAAAGACAACGTAGCTTGTGGGAAAAACCTTACCAAACCATACCTGAGTGTTGTGGGATAGAGAGCAACATTCCTAAAATGTTCTGATTTAGGACAAAAATAGAAGGCTCAGGGCCTCCCCATGTCACGCAGGCAGTTGAGCGCAGCACTGTGAAGCTGTCCGCAGTCTCTGCAGCGCCAGTTAGATCCCAGTCAGCCAGCGAGGGTCCCACATGGAATGGCAGACCTCTCCTGTCGCGCCCGCTGCTCCCCTCAGCAGTGTATTTCCTCAGTCTGCCTGTTCTGTTCCCCCTCTGTCTCTGGTGAGCTCTCTCACCCTCCCGCTTATCTGGCCTGTACCCTGGTTTTTGTCTAAATAAATAAATCTTAAAAAAAAAAATAGAAGTCTCAGTAATTAGTGAAATTGTGAATTAAATTAAATGACTTCCATGGAAATTTGTAGAATTACATTCATTTCACTGAAATTTCAGCCTTTCTGCATTTATAGAATGAAACTAGCTATCTTACTGTATTACTTATTCTTGTATCTTCTTGAAAATCCCCATATCTTTGAAATGGGAAAATAATATTTATCTCACAGCTTTTCATATGGATTAATGAGAAAGTGTATACTGTAGAGTGAATCATGGTCAATAGTTGTTAGCTGATGTTTCCTTACTATAGTGTTTGTATGATAATCATTTTAATATAATATGAAGGAAAAGATTATTCATGGGATAAAACCCCTCTGTGTTTCAAAAGAACTCTCAGTAGGACTCATTTGTTTAAAATAGTTATACTTCAAACTTGGCATGAAAATCAGGCTATAAAAGGGGTTTCTAGTAAAACATAGAGCAAACCCTGCAGAGACTGTTTTCTTTCCCAAAAATCTTGTGGCTCTGGATTTCTCCCCCTTTGTTCTCTTGTGGTTATTGAACATTTGCCTCAACTAACCATCAGCTGCAAAATCTTAGGAAGATTTTCACTACAAAAAGTAATCTGTGAGTAGAAGTACTACACTGTTTACATTCATCCACTGCAATTGAAAAATAGGAAAAATATGGTATCTTTGAAAAGAATCTGTGATATCAAAAAATTAGAACATTGCACAGAGATGAAAAGAAAAAATGCATTCAGAATGTTCATAACAGGAAATGGAAAGTTTATAATTGGATGTGTTCTTTCAAGAAAATAAAACAATGATTATCAAATAAGAGAGAAAATATGTCATGACAAGTTAACTTAGTAATGGGGGTGGGGTGGGATAAGATATGATTGTGAAGCTGGTAGAAATGAACAGGAAGCAGAATGGAACAAGAAAAAAATGTGATGTGAAAGACAAGCTTGAGTCACCAGGCCAGAACGAAGCAGAAAAGAAAATTGAACACTTATGATTGAGTCATTGTCACACTTATAACTATTAAAACTTTAGAACAAATTTTAATATCTGGCTGTTATTCACTTTTCAGTCTTCTTTTTAAAACACAGAGATATTTTCATACTTCCTTTTTATGGAATGTTTCAATATGTAACAAGAAAACCACCCTAATTTTATGCAAACAAAATATATATTAACTTAAAGAGAAAATATTTTAATTTTCCTAGAGTTAATTTGGTTTGTGTTTCCTTTTATTTGCTTGCCATTGGCTAAATTGCATACCTTTTTTCATGTAGGCATAGCACATATTTATTTTTTATACCAAAATTGTTTATTTTTATTTAGAACCCTAAGGTGACATTCTCTAAAAGTTGCAATACTGGGGTCATTCCTATTAAAGTAGGGACCTTTCTAATAAATATTGTCAAGAAATTACCCAAGAAACAAAGATTTCTAAAAAGCAGTATAAGTATAAACAATTAAAATGGTAAAACAAACTTAAAATGATGAGCACACTCCTAGAATTCTACCTATAACAAAACCAGCTCAAACTTATTATATGATTTTGTAAGTTTTATAAGTTTCAATAGGAATAAGTAAGATTGTGGATGTAAGGCACTTAGAACAGATAATGATGTTCAATACTTGCTAGTTTTTAATGTTATTTCTTTAGCCACTAAAAAGTATGTTTAACCGTTACAATAGTGCACATTTAGATGCCTCTGTGTGACTAAATAGTGCACATTAAATGCCTCTAAGTGACTAAAAGAAGTGGAAGGTCTACTAGTCACATGCATTTTCAACTGAATCAACTATTGCCAAATGGCTTGCCAATTTACATTCCCACCACCAGTAATTCTTTATTTATTTATTTTTTTTTATGTGCATTAAAAAAAAACTTTTGTGCAACTAGCAATAGAGAACTCTTGGCTAGAAGCTATGGACATAAATAGAACACATAAAGAACAAGTTGAAAGTTGTTTGAAACATTATTTAGGGTCTGTTCTAGAATTGCCTTGAGACAAAAGTCTCATGCAAGAAAATTTGGAAAACATGAAGCATGGCAAATTTATCACTTTGTGTCAAAAAAGGCAGCCAAGCCAAAAAATGATGCTTATTGTGCCAACATATAAAACAGGGCATTTTTTACTTAGAAGAAAAACTTGAAAATTTAATTGAAAGTCCAAGGATACTCAGATATTGTAAGGTTTGATTGAAAGCATAAATATTAAAAATACCATTATTTCCTTATAGCCATATAAATATTTTCTATGAATATGTGTTAATTTTCAAGTATTTTGATGATAAAATAATTAGTTAAAATTTTTCTGAGAAGATAAATTTACATGTGTAATTTTTGGGAATCATTGTTTTGTGAAAAAAATGCAAGCTGTCAAGACAGGAGCTCTTCTCAAGGTTACTCAACACCTTCAATGCACCTTGCAGCCTCTGATATTTACTAATACCTTCCAAGAGTTTCATTTTGATTTTCTTTTGTGTTTTTTTTTTTATAAATTTTATTGTTATATTCCCCATACAATTGCAGCCCCCCAATATTCTTTATTTTTAAGTAAATCAATTTAGATGCTCATTCAAGACCATATTAGCCCTCAAAGTGAGGTCTTTCTGCTATGGTAGCATTTGAAAATTAATAGAGTTTTCTATTGAAATATAATTTGTGAATACACTGCCCTTGAGATGAAAATTTGTCAGAATCAATGGAACAACTGAAAAAATAATATTCACAACTCATAATATCAGAATTTAGTGAGTTCTACATGTCATATATGTATATAGTCCTACCTATCTAAGTGACTATATATAGAAAGAGAGAGGGAGAGAGTCTTTCTCATTTTTTACACACTTTGCTCATTTATTAGCTCAAGAAAATCTGAAAGATAAAAGTTCAGAATTGCCATAACAATTGTGTGGGGAGATAAAAACATAGGAGCAAATAGGAAGGAATAATTTATAAGGTAATCAAAAAGTGAGAATATTGTTCCCATCAACGTTTCAGTGAAAAACCCTAAATACTATAGAAGGAATATACAAATATAACATGAAACATCCTAACTCAGCAGTATTAAAGTAGTATTAAAATGTTGTTTAATAAGTTCAACACTTCATATACATTCTAAGTAAAATCACAGCCCACACATGTAAAGGACATCAGATGGTAATCCCGTATCTTTTTCTGGAAATGTAAGAAAGTTTGCCTCAGTTTCTGCCACAAGAACTTTAGGTTTTACTATATAACAACCTGTGATTATAACTAATTAGTGTAAAATTGTATCTGTGACCTAAAATGTCTAACCTGGAAATACCCCACACTGAGTAATGTTTCTCTACATTAAAGCTAGCAGCGAGCTAGTTCAGTAGAGGCATGCGTGACCAGTGGGGAAGGGCAGATCCTGGAAGAAAGGGTCTGGGAACCTATGGTGAAGATGAGTAGACCATTTATAGATGGTAGTACGAAGATAAACTTTCAAACAGCAGAGGTCTCCAGTTAATTAGAAGCAGAGCCCAGATAAGAAGCTATGTCCCCAATCTCCATTGAGGTGCCTTTTCAGCTGCACGTTTGAAGTTAGACTTAGTGAATGCTTGGATATGGTGTTTTGGAAGAAAAAAGAATCAAAGATGACTCCGAGCTTTGAGACTGGAAGAGTGATGGTGGTGCTGTCATAATTATGAATGTCAGGAGGTCGTCCTTGTATTGTTCCTTAGTGAGAAGGTTTAGCTTCACTAGGGACTAAGCAGGCTCAGATGTTAGAGAAGGATTTGTCTATGCCTGAGGCAGTCTATTCTTAGAAGGCCAAACTGGCTTAAAAGTTTACAAATCAGAGTATAGGGATTGCTGGAATGCTGGTGAGCATGTCTGGGTAGGCAGCAGCAAACCTACAGTAGAAAGAATACACAGGAATGACTAGCTTTATTGTGAACAGTCTATGAAAGAATCAGTGTGAAAAGTGCTGCTGAGGTCATGCTCATGATGTTATATGTTATATTTACAATCCTTAATAAGAATGATTCTGTATCATTTCTGGGACAGAGAGAAGTAATTTAAAATTTTCATCTCAGTAAATAAACATATTGCTGTTAAAACAAACTGTTAGACTGTTAGCAGAAATCAATTATTATCAGCACAAAAGAGGATGAGAATGAGTTAAAATGAACAGGTAGAAAAGGGATCCCATGAGATAAGTTTCAATAGTTTGAACACATATGCAGCACTTTCCTAACATTATTATAAAGTAGCAGCCAAATTACTCAAACTCCTTCAACAAAAATGGTTCAAAACATAATTGAGAAGAAAATGGAATGGGAGAAGGCATATGGAAATTAATTACAAGGGAGTAATTAGAAAGAACTTTTGGGGATGGATACTTGCAGTGTATTCAAGGTATCTTTAATAGAGGTATATCTTTAACCCAGAAAGGATCCATGCCATAGTTCAAGGATTCAGAAAACAGGAAAGTCCTCTTGATTGTAAGGAATTCAGTGAAACTGTCAGCAGCAGTTACACAAGGGAAGTGTTTATGGTCTGTCCATGCTGGGCTGTCCCCCGGCCCAGAGACTTGTCAAAACACCTCACTGCTCCTGGTCAGTGTGTGGCCCTATCTATGGAGTTATGCTGACCCCTTCTGTAAGGAGAAACACAGCAGCACTAAACACATCAGCACACTCATTTAGGAATACGATCAAGAGTGTACATGAAAATTAGTTACAGAGACTTCTGGAATGTTTAAAAATTCACGCGGACTGAAAAGGGTCAGGCTCTGTGAGTATTTAAAAATAACTATGATGTTAAAAACACTATCTAAAGGGCCTCCCTGGTGGCGCAACACTTGAGCGCTGGGTTGTGGGGCTGCCCACAGCCTCTGCAGTGCCAGTTGGATCCCTGGCTGCTCCTCGGCCACCAGAGGAGGGTCCCACATGGCTGCAGACCTCTCCTGCGGCCTGCTGCTCCCCTCAGTGGTGTACTTTGGTCCTTCTGCCTGCTCTGCTCCCCGCTCTGGCTCTGGTGAATTCTCTCACCCTCCCGCGCATCTGACTGTACCCAGTGCTTGTATAAATAAATAAAATAAAATAAAAATGCCAACATCTTAAAAAAAAAAAAAACACTATCTAAATATCCATGACAAATCTGCAGGCAAAATGAAATTAAATGATCCCTAATAGAAGGGAAATTAAATGAGACCCCTGAAAAGTAGAAAATGTTGAAATCTTTGGTCTCTTGAGGTAAAATAAATATAATAAAAATAGATTTTTCCTGGAATTTAATGCTCACCCCATAAATGCTTTAGAAAAATGCCACTCATCTCAAGAAAAATTAATAAACTCAAGAAAGAAAAACAAAAACAAATGGCCCTTACTAAATATTTCAATAGATTTTAAAATACTATAAATTTTCAATTCACAAAAGTTATTGTAATGGAGCATAAAATAAAGGAACAGATGAGGGAAATACTAACTTGAATTTGCATAGGAGAAGAATTTGCAAAATCAAGCTAAATATATTTGCTTATAGAAGAACATTCTAGAATTTATTCTTTAAATTCTGTGTCTCAACTAGACAGCACAAATAAAATTGATAAAAAGATAATTGACTATATACTTTTCTTTTTCATCCTTTGAAAAAGGAATTCAATGACTGATTCCTGTGATTGGTATCTGTAACAAAATTAAATTAGTCAACAAACAAAAAAAAATCCATTAAAGACTTCTTTGTATTCTGAACTTAGGTAGTGCCCAGCTGTGCAGGGTGTGAATCATGGGTCTTATAGAAAGGGTGCTTATAACAATAATTTACAAAAGGTTTTTAAAAGATATAAACCTATATAAGCATCTCTGTAAGAAAAAAAAAAAGCAAACAGAATTTGCAAGGGAAAAAAACACAGGAATAGCAGAACCATTCTAAATTATACTATCATAATTGCTCACCAACTTATACCACCTCTTCGTTTTCTTGGAGCAGTCAAAATGTTATTTTTGTGACTTTACTATTTAGAATAATTTAGGTGATTGGGTCTTTTGAAAGTTATGGTAAAAATGGATATAATCCACAATGGAACAGTTTGATGGACAAGAGCTATATGGAAATAGCCATTAGGGTATTGATAATGAGATTCAAAATTAAAACTGTCCAACTCAGCAAACATGTACTAGCTTTATACAAAAGGCTGGAAAGGTATTCTGACTTGGCTAGAATCAAAGATATGAATAAGACAAATCCTCAGACTAGAAGTTAAACCAGGGATACAAACTCTGTAACCCAGTTATAAAACCCAGTACTACAGACTTGCAAAAGAAAATTCCTATTGACTGGGGGACCTCTGGTAAGAAGGCCTTCAGAGGAGGTAGAATTTCAAGAAGTTTTTCAATAGAAAGAGATGCAAGAGACAGCATAGAGGACAGAAAATGAGTGTATTCTCTGGATGGCGGGAAATAAAATCTGACCAGAGTTTTTAGGGATAATTGTATTGGGCCATCAAGATCAAGCCATGCACTAATGGCCAAGAGTTATATAAAATCATGTTCGTCATCAGTGACATTAGAAAAATGCAAATGAAAGCTACAATGAGATATTATCTCAGAATGGCTGTTATCAAAAAGATAAGAAGCAACAAGTTTTGGCAAGGATATGGAGGAAAGGCAACCTGGTACAGTGTTAGTGATAATGTAAATTGGTTTAGCCACTGTAGAAAATGGTAGGGTAGGGCCTCCCTAGTGGCGCAGTGGTTGAGCGCTGGGCTGCAAAGCTGCCCACAGCCTCTGCAGTGCCGGTTCGATCCCTGGCGGCCGGGCGAGGGTCCCACATGGCGCGATAGACCTCTCCCGCCATGCCCGCTGCTCCCCTCAGCAGTGTATCATCAGTCTGCCTGTTCTGTTTCCCGCTCTGGTGAATTCTCTCACCCTCCCACACTTCTGACTGTACCCAGTGCTTGTATAAATAAATAAATATTAAAAAAAAAAAAAAGAAAATGGTAGGGTAATTTCTCAGAAAAAAATAAAATGAAAAAATGAAATTCTATATGATCTATTTTTTAAGAAATCAATTTTTTTTCTTTTTCCCTCCATCAAACCACTGTGCCGATACCCCATCTGTGTCTCTTCCCCCAAAATATTTAGAAAATATTTTCTTTAAAAATTGTAAAATTTAGGGACTCCTCCAGACTCAAAGAATCAAATTCTTTTCTAGATTCCTGCTATGATTGAGACCATCCAGTATTTTTCTTTTTCTTTCTGGCTTATTTCGCTGAGCATGATCCCTTCCAGCTCCATCCATGTTGCTGCAAATTGCATGTGTTTATCTTTTTGAAGGCGGAGTAATATTCCATGGTGTATATGTACCACATCTTCTTGATCCAGTCATCTATTTGGGGGCATTTGGGTTGTTTCCAAAGCTTAGCTATTGTAAATAGTGCTGCTATAAACATAGGGGTGCAGGTGCTCTTTGGAATTGATGTTTCTGTGTCCTTTGGGTAAATACCTAGGAGTGGAATTGCTGGATCCTATGGAAGCTCTATGTTTAGTAGGTCAAGGAATCTAGAAAACTTAAATAAGGGACCAGGAAAAAGAATAACTATAAGAAAGAAAATATCAAAATCAACAAAAAACTATGAACCAGAGACACTCCATGGGGAGGTGGGGGGTGGAGAAAGGAGGGATTGGGGTCAAAATAAGGGGGCTGTAATTGTATGGGGAATATAAAAATAAAATTTAAATAAAAAAATCAAATTCTTGGAGTGGAACCAAGCTACTTATGTCATAATAAGCCCTCCAGCGATGTACACTCAAATTTGAGAACCACTGTACTAAGCCATCAATGTAGATTTTCTTTTCTTTCTTTTTTTTTTTTTAAAGATTTATGTATTTATTTATACAAGCACTGGGTACAGTCTGAAGCGCGGGAGGGTGAGAGAATTCACCAGAGTGGGGAACAGAACAGGCAGACCAACGAAGTATACTGCTGAGGAGAGCAGCGGGTGGCAGGGGAGGTCTGCACGCCATGTGGGACCCTCGCCCAGCTGCCGGGGATTGAACCAGCACTGCAGAGGCTGCGGGTAGCTTCATAGCCCAGCGTTCAACTGCTGCGCCACCAGGGAGGCCCCAATGTAGATTCTCAAAGTTGGGGAAATAGATCAGGAGTAGCTCCTTCTTAACATCCATTCCTTGAATAATTCCTTTTCAGCTAGAATTCCACATAAAAAAAGAGATTACTCACTAACTCAATTATGTATGATCTCACAAACTACAATATGTAATTATTATTGATATGAAAACATTTGGTTATACACATAATTTTACATTTTTCACAATCCTTCACATAATGTAGATGAAATGTTAGTAAGAGACATTTATAAGAATTTTCAGGAAATGCAGCTTAACTTTTATCTTCGTGAGAGCAAAAGGCCAAATTTTATTAAAAAAATAAAAATAAATACTATATGATCCAACTATTGCACTTCTGGGTATTTATCCAAGTAATACAAATACACTATTTTGAAAATATATATGCATCCCCTATGTTCATCACAATGCTATTCACAGTTGTCAAGATATGGAAACAACCTCAGTTCCCTTTAATGAATAAGTGGATAAAGATGTGATTATGAGCATGGTACCACTCTACCACTAAAAATCAGGAAATCTTGCCATTTGTAATGACATGCATGGACCCTGAGGGGATTATGCCAAGTGAAATAAGTCAGATGGAGAAAGACAAATGCCAGTAAGGAAATGGATGGGACTGGGTAAAATGCATAGAGGAATTCAATTATATGGTGGTGGATGGAAACTAAATTTTGATTGTGATCATGATGTAGCATAAACAGATGTTCACCTGGAACATGTACAATGTTATAGGCCAATGTTATCTTAATTTAAATTAAAAAATACTTAAATTGAAAGCTGGCACTTTGTTCTTGTGGGCAATAGTAATTCAAATTCTTGAGTTAGGAAAGTATGATTAAATCTGTATTTTAGGACATGCATTCAGGCAGTCATATATAGAGTGAGCAATAGTCATGACTGACTGCCTCAGGGGGCCAGTTCCAGAGACTGCTGCAAGATTCTAGGTAAGAGGATATGAAAGCAGTGGGAATAGTAAGTGGGGTATGGCCAAAGGGAAAAGAAAAGAGGCAATGGTACAAAGTCAGATGACAAACTAGAAAAAACAACAGGCGTGAGAGTCTATGGCTTACAGGGATTAAAGAAAAGGGTAGAAGTCAGATGCCCAGAGTTATTCTATTGACTTATTTAGAAGTCATTTCAGAATGAGAAAAAGAAGCTTTAAAAAATAATATAAAGAGTTCCTATAGCTCTTCATCCAAATTTCCTAAATGTTATTTTATTATTCTCTTTCTTCTCATCTTCTCTCCCTCTCTTCCATATGTATATATATATATGTATATTATCAGATTTTTTCCTGAAAAAAATATGTCCTTGACTGCTAAATGCTGAATATGACTGAAATTCTGAGCTTTGAGGTATTGAGAAACAAATGTGGAAAATAATCTAAACTACAAATATGAGAAAAGAAAGTCAGGGCAGGTCAGAGGCCTTGCAATGTAAAAAAGGCTAGAAAGTAGCACAAAAATGCTCTGCACACCATTTTCCCATGTTTTCCTCACCGTTGGGTAATCCTCTTATCACTAGAAAAGCCACCCTTTTCTAGTAACAGTCAGAGCAATGATGGCGATAGAGAGACACTCACCTCTCCAGCCAGAGCAGCTAAATGCACTCTGGTGATTAGACTGGAGCAGATCAAGCTAGACTGAGATAGTAGTCCCACCACCTCACCCCCATTATTGAATCTTTCATTCATTCATTTACTCAACAAATATTTATTAAGGACCTACAATTATCAATTGCTTTTCAAAATACTAGAAACACAGTAGTAAATAAAACAAAGTCCTGTGTTAATGAAACTTATGTTGGAGAGATACAATAAGCAAATATGTATTACAAAATAATAAGGACTATAAAGATCACTTAAGCTGGATTAAAAAGCTAGGAATGGCAAGCCAGCTTTAGGGAACTATTTTAGATTAGGATGTCATGAAGGGTTTCTTTGATAAGATTGTATTAAGCAGAAATCAAATGAAATGGATGCTTGAGTCAGATGTGTATCTAACAGAAGGAATATAGAATAAAGACACTGAATATGGACATGTTAAGCAGATATGGGTAACATCAAGGTTACTATAAAATTGAATCTATGTCTGAAGTAACCACCAAAACAACAAAAGAATCTAGTTTAAGCAAAGAATAAGTCAACAGTTCAGTCCCCGTGTCTCCCTGGTGGCACAAGTGGTTCAGTCTCAGCACTATCAAACTATCACCAGCCACTCCAGTTTAAGTTCAATCCCCACTCAGAGAGCTAACCCACATGGTGCAGCAGACCTCTCCTGTCTCACCAGCTGCTCCCCTCAGCAGTGTGTTTCAGTAGATCTACCTGTTCCTCTCAGCACTCTGTCTCTGGTGAATCCTCCCACCCTCCCCCTGCACCTCTGGCCTACACACCAGTTTTTGTATGCATAAATAAATCTTTAAAAAACATAGCTCAGTCCCAAATAAGGCAGAATAAGAGGAAAAAGGGAACAACAAATGGAAAATAATAAAATTATAAACACAAACAAAATCATATCAGTAATTACATTACATGTAAGTCTAAACACTCAATAAATGGCAGATATTATCATTTCAGCAAGACTCAATAATAGGGTGTATTTAAGAAACATACTTTAAATTAGATGGAAAAAGACTTAGTATGAAAACTAAAAAAAAAAGAGAGTGGGCATGTTATATTAATATTAAAATAATTCCAAAAGAAAGATCATTTTTCAGTATAAAGAAGATCATTTCATACAGTGTAAGGAGTAATCATAAAGACACAGCAATCCTAACAGTTTAGACCTTTAATAATATATTTTCAAAACCTAGGAAGCTGATATAACTACAGAAAAAGAGAAATCTATGACATAATCAGATATTTCAATACCTCTCAATAATTGAACAAGTACTCTGTTGAATAAAAGCACAATAGACTTGAACACAATCAACCAACCTGACCTAACTGACATTTACAGAATGCTCTACACAAAAAGAGCAGAATACATAGTCTTGTCAAGTGCATACAGATTATTTTCCAAAATTGGTTATACACCTCACTGATAATCGCTCCAGGAAAGTGCATTCAATGATCAACATGGTACCCTTCCTATTCTGGCCAACAGGGAGTCACTTGCTCTCTGACATTTTTCTAATTTCATAGGTAAAAAACAAATGCAATCACAAAGCTCTTTTAAAAATACAATCACAAAGTTGCTACTCAGCTAAGAAAAACCATGTTCCAGACTAGAACTAGAGCTCAGTCCACCCATCTTATTCTCCTCATACACTTGTTTGGTTAGCTAACAAAACTGAGTTCACTCTGCCTCTTCACTCCAAGGTGTTCTGTTCACCCTTAAATCATTAACACCTGGTCATTGAATTTGCCCCATATTGCTCTGTTTGAGGAATTTTCAGTGTTTACCACTAAGGGATTAAAACAGACATTATCCGTTTGAAATAAGCACATTGAACATCATCATCTTGAAAATACCATCTAGATGTAGGGTTGCCAGATTTAGCAAATAAAAATACACAACAGATGCCCAGTTACATTTTAATTTAAGATAAACAACAAATACATTTTTAGTGTAAGTTTGTCCCAAATAATGCATGGGGCATATGTGTTTTGGATCACCTGAAACAGCAGTCGAGGACCACATGGTAAATTACTATAGTGAAACGTTAGAAGACAACAGAGTCTATATGTGGTAGGGAAGTAATTTTGGGATCTAAAGCAAAATCAAAACAAAACAGAGGGACAATGAAAAGCCCAGACACAGTGCCACCAATCTCTGATACAGGAATAACCTCTGTGACTTTCCCCAAGAGGTGGTTGTTTGGCCCCAGCATGAACACTGATACAATTAGACAGAGTGCAGCCCTTGAAGCTGCAGTGCTCTATTTGTCTTGAATTTTTCTTATCCTTCTACATGCAGTAATTAAAATAATGCTGCTACTGCTATTTTTATGGCTGTATATTGCTCTGACTTTCAAAATGAAAGTTTAATCTATAATCGTACACCAAGGCTTTTGAGCAAAGGATACAGTCTATTCATAAAACCATTCCCTCAAGTAACCACTCTGCATGGGTTAGATTAAGGGAGAGAGGGAAAAGGAGGGGGACTAGAAAGAAGAGAGCAAGCAAGGAAATGTGAGTAAAATTTCTTTTGCTAATAATGAACTTGTAGTTATAGGAAGCAAAGAAAATGGATATGCTCTAAGAGTTCCTCAGGGCTAAGGCAATCGTTATTTTTACATTTTCAACCTCTAATTTGAGATCTTTCTTATAAAAAGAAAAAGCCCTACAGTCTTAGAATAGTGGTAGGCGCATGCAGCATCCAGCACACTACACGGAATGCAAGGACCAATCCGATTGGAAAGAGACATCAGAACATCAATTGGTCCCCATTTTCAGACAAGACTATTCCTGTGTCTCGCAGGACAAAGAGAATTGATTCTAATTTGGGGAGAGGGGTAAGAAAATAACTCATAGGGGAATGAGATTGTACATCTTCTTTGCTAAATTATTTTAGTCTTCTCTGCCAAAATATGCAGTAAGTTCTTTCTCATAACTCACCCCCAATAACTCCTATTGTAGTTCAGGTTGACATCCTTTGAGATCTATTAATATATTCCATGGAGAGAAAGAACAGCTTGTTACTATCTTCTGGACAGTCCTCATTCGGGCACTGAAAAATCCTGACTCAATAACTCCATTGCCTTTTCCCAGGTTTAATTATTTCAGGTCCTGCGACCTTTGTTAATAAGTCCTATTCTTCAAGCCCTTGCTCATTTTTAATCATTAGTTATACGGTCGCATAAAGATCAGTGCATAAGCCCTTTGAAAAAGTGAAAAACTCAAATAATTCATTCCAACAAATGAAATGCTAATGCTGTTGCTATGTAGCAACACTAGGCTCATTAGATGCCTTTGCTCAGCATACCATCTGCAGATCTCCTTCTTTTATCCCACCAGCCCTGGAACATTTTAAAGGGTGGAATGTGTCATAACCCATTTATTTTGACTAAACACCAAATCATATCTCTGTTTTCTACAAGACAAAAAGAAGCTTGTCACACTTAGACTAATAATTCTTAATGAGGATTATGTTCTTTGTGATTTTTTTTAACATTTTCCTAAGAGACACATTTTTAATTTGAGTAATTGTTTAATTAATGACTATAAGGTAATTTGATGAAACACAAATAACATTTTGCACAAACTCTAAATAATCACCACTGTTATTTTGAGCCAAATGGACTGAATTTTCACTCTATAAGGCATGTTGATAATATAACTTCTTGTAAGTCTCAATAAAACTCTGGGCAAACTGGTTGGATAAAACAAGTAATTAATTTTGTCCTTTCTGACTCTTATTACCCATGTATGTGTTCTCGCTTTTGAATTTTGCCCCAAAATAAGTATTCAGAACTGTCCTGCTCTTCTGGGTATCAGGACTGCTCCAATTGCACAATCTATTTCCTGTCCATCATCACCCCATTACTGATATACTCCACTCTGGGAAAGTGACCCAGATATTTGCCAAAATCTACCTCTCCTATAATCTATTCCCCAGATACTCTCCGCTGCTTGATCTTGAACAACTGGACCAACAAATTTATCTGTCCTTAGGGTTTACAAATTCTTTAGAAGAAAGTATTATAATCTCACAGAATATTTTTCATGTTGGGAGTCTTCTTCGATCATGGATAATTTTAGGTAAATACCCCAAATTTACGAAGAACTCATATAACTCAAGATCAAGAAAATAAACAATTCAATCAAAAATGGGCAGAAGAGCTGAATAGACGCTTTTCCAAAGAAGACACACAGATGGCCAACAGTCAGGTGAAATAATGCTCATCGTCACTTATTATCAGGGAAATACAAATCAAAACCTGAATGAAATACCATCTCACAATCGCCCATATCTTAGAGACCAGAAAGGAAAATGTTGGCAAGTACAGGGGAAAAAAGAACACTCATAAACTGTTGGTGAGATTGTAAAATGGTCTAGCCCCCTGGGGAAAACAGTATGGACATTTCTGAAAACATTAAAAATATACCTGCCACATAATATAACACTTCCAATCCTCAGTATCTGTCCAAATTATTCAAACTCATTAACTCGAAGGGACAGGTACACCTCTATATTCATTGAAACACAATTCACAGTAGGTAATGTATGTAAACAACCTGGTGTCCAATGACAAATGAGTGTATAAAGATGTTGTCTATATACACAATGGAATAATACTCAGTGTTAAAAAAAAAAATGAAATCTTGCCATCGTGAGAACACTGATAAAGCTGGAGGGGATTATGCAAGGTGAGATGTTCAGAAGGAGAAAGACAAATATCAATGACTTCACTCATATGTGGACTATAAACACCACAATGGAAGAAATAAAAACAAACCCTTGAAATCTGAATGTAGAACTGAGTCAACCAGAGGGGAACACTAATCTCCAAGGTTAGAAATGTATTCTAGGCCCTTCTTTCCCCACGCTTTGTTACAAAGGAAACCTGTGTTCTGGTGACTTTTTAAAGAATACTTGAAGGTGAGACTCTTTTCTGTTTTCCAAAATGCAGGAAGAGAAACCTACAGCACTGTCAAAATCCTACTTTGGGGTCATACAGCTGCCTCCAAATGCCAGATGACGTAGTCACCATGTCTGCATGCTGACACCAGAATACATTCATGTTAAAGATGTCAGGTGTGTCTCTTCTCATCTTCTATCTTCCCTGTAGCCTCTTTTTCTCTTGAGTTTCACAAGATGCTTCAGAAGGATTTTGTGCCTCCCTGGTCAGGAGATGGAGTCTTGGACTTTGACACAGGCAGTGCCTCTTAACCTTCCTGGTTAGAATTTGCTCAGAGGGCCAAATTCAAACCCTGATTCAGGGCTGACTTCATTTCTAAGTCAATAATATCAAGTCATGCAGTTACTACACCACTGAATTAGCATATGCTGTTGCAATTTTTTGGCAAGAATGCAGTTTTTATATAGTTAGAAAAGGTTATTACTGTGGTTTTTGGAAGGGAAAAATAAATGGTTGAGGAAATAGGTCTGATATCATTTTTCAAAAAAATATGTGTTCCAAACTCTCAGCAGCTATCTCAGCACAGAAAATATGACTCTGAATTTCAATACATTTTGAACCAGAGCCTCAGTTCTCTGTGTATCAGCAGCGGTAATGTCATGTCATAAACTCCACATAGGATATGTTAAGAGAATTGGAAAATATTTTTCACTTCTGCTTAAGAAACCTTAGGATTGTTTTTCTTTTATTATTTTCACATTGTATTTTGGTTGCTATTAGAACAGCTGGAGGTAAGAACTGATTTCTATGACTTGGAAAAATCTTTTATTATGGGATATCAGCTAGCTAATTCCCATTTTAATGGGGTATTCTGGTTTTAAGCAAAGATAATGATCTCACTAAATAAATATAAACCAACTTTCTGGCAAAGTCAGTAGGTGGGTCTCAGAGGAAAAATTCACAGATCACAGGCGTTCTGGTACCAAAGCATGATTCTTGGCTTGAATAAGATGCAGATAATGTTGGAAAGATATTGGTACACACTGGTCAGAAGTTCTGAATCTTTTCCACTGAAATCATAATTAAATAACAGAAAATGTAGTCTTCTTTTCAAGTACTGGAACTCAAAATGTGTGGGTTTTTTTAAACACATATTGAAATATCCACTGTGTTTGTCATATGAATTGTACCAGAGTTTGTCTAGCACAATTCTTGTGTTCTCAGGGTCTCGTGGCTGGCAGGAAGTGGAGCAGTTCTCAGAATCCATGTCTCTAGTTTAAAGTCCTTGAACTCCTAGGTCATACTCTTCAACCTATCTGTGTTTGCCATATGACAGAAACATACAAAAATCACATGATATTTTAGAGCTGCATCCGCTCTACATTGTCAACCTCTATCTGAAAACATAACAATGGTCCCCCAACGTTAAGATTTTAGTCCCTAGAACCTATAAATATGTTACGTTACATGGCAAGTGCAAATTAAGATTGCAGATTGAATTAAAGTTGCAAATCAATTGACACTGAACTGGAAGATGATCCTGGCATTCGCGTGATCCCCATGGAATCAGATGTTTTTATAAGAAAGAAAGGGAGACAGGAATGTTGGAGTCAGAGTGATGATAGGTGAGACAGATTCCACTGGCTATTGTTGGCTTTGAAGATGGAAAGGGCTATTGAGACTAAGGAATGTGGTGTCTCTAGAAGCTAGAATAGGTAGGAAAATGGTTTTCTTCTCAAGTCCCCAAAGGAATATATCTATGCTTACACTTTAATTTTAACCCAGTGAGACTCATTTTGAATATTTGACTTCCAGAATGCTAATACAATAAATTGCATAGGCTCAATATCCTCTGGCATATAGGGAGGCACCAAATATGCTTCCTCCTACTGGGCATTAATTATTCTACCAGCAAATTCTCTGTGGAGCTCATCAAAATCAGTCCTTAAAAATATAAGACCCACTTAGCTCCATCATGGTCTTTCAGCCCCTCTTCACACAATCTCAGGTACATAATGGGTACCAACAAAACGATACAAGCCACCCTGAATCTGTCAGGGAACTAGCGAGGAACAGACAGGTCACTCAAAAAGGGCTGTTGAAGAGAATTTATTAAAGTGTTTTCAAAAGGGAAATCAGGGTTAAGAGTAACAAAGAAAGGATGATGTGGTAACAAGGGAAGAGCAACAGAGAGAAATCCTGCATCAGACCAAAAGGAGAGGGCCTGGAGACAGTTTCTGGAAGCCAGAGAGAGTTGATGGCTACAGAGAGGATGGTTCAGCAGGAACTGTCTTTGATAGTTAAATGAGAACCTGCCAACCTCAGATTAAGGAGAGAGGGAGCCAGGGGAATAAATCTTCAACCTTTCTCTTCCTACACTCTGATTTCCTGCCAGTGCCTCCTCGTGACTGAAACCTAATGGAAGTCAGGGGCAAGCAAGGGTGGTCAGTGTAATCTACACAGGTCAACTTCACAGGGAACAGTCCAGGGGACAAAGGGAAAAACAGGAATCCAGAGGACCAAACAAAAACATAACATCCAGTTACAAGCTCAAAAGACCCTGCTCCCTTTTCCCAAGAATATTAGAGGTTTAATAGGTTTGTTTGTGGAAACATGTGTGCTTTAGTAAATTGTTTTTAGAAATCAAGAAAACTCATATAACACCCTTTATAATTTTATGAATCCATAAAATGATATCAGACAAAGTAGATAATGGATCCTCCCTAAGTTAAGTTTTTTGGCGTCTTTTTTGGCGACTTCATGAAGGGGCACTACCTGAAGTGCCCTTGAAAACTGTTGATTAGAATCACAACCCACAACCAGGGTAAGATGCTGGCTGGATGCACAGTCATTGGTCTAGCATATCTTATGGTGCTACGATTTGTAGTATTGTTTCTGGACATAAAACAACAGAAAATTCATTAAAATTTCTTCACTTGTCCTTCTAATGTTACATTAAGACAGATTTTTGTGAACTTTTCCCTATTTAATTTAATGGAAAATAAAAGACAATGAAATTACCTAAGAAGCAAGAATGAATCCAAGCTTAACTCACTAGGAGTCTTAAACTGAGTAGATTCATTCTTCCTTAAAAAATTCAATTTAGAGGCTCCCCGGTGGCGCAGTGGTTGAGCGCTGGGCTGCGAAGCTCTGCAGCACCATTTTGATCCCTGGCCGCCGGGCGAGGGTCTCACATGGTGTGCAGACCTCTCCTGCATCCCACTGCTCCCCTCAGCAGTGTATTTCGTCAGTCTGCCTGTTCTGTTCTCCGCTCTGACTCTGGTGAATTCTCTCACCCTCCTGCGCTTCTGACTGTTCCCAGTGCTTGTATAAATAAATAAAATCTTTTAAAAAAATTCAACTTAGATAACTCTTTAATCAAAAGTACCATTGATGTAAAGAGATGCCTCAACTTTTGTCCAGCACTTCTGGGCCTACACATATGCCAGTGTATATTGTGTCACAGTTTAGGGAGGTAGATATGCTAAACTCAGGAATCATCTCAGACTTCTACCCCCATTGAACATCCTGAGTCATGTTAATATCACCAGTCCATAAGCAGAAGCTTAAAGGGTGACCATCAGGATGCATAACACCTTCAAGCTGAAACATGAACCCTGGAATGCATGCACTTCCTTTTCTGTTCCTGTATGGAGGCAAGAAGCTCTGCTGACATAAATCTTCCTCCCAACCACTTCTAAGTATCAATGGAAACCAAAGATAAGAAGCATTAAGCATGAGTCCTGAAGTCTGGAAAGCCTTTAGTCATCCCATGTCCAAGGTGATGAGTCAAGCCAAGTCTCAAGATGTTTGAATATTGAATAGCTCCTTCTGGGTTGAAGTTCAGGTGAAAACTAGTCATTGCAAGAGCCCTTGCAAATTACTCTTTATTCTTTATCAGTTATTCATGTCCTTGGGGTTTAAGGGGGTGGGGTAGAGGGTGGGCTATAGCATAAGGTAATTTACACACAATAATAGAGAACCCAGTTCTGGGGGTGAAAGTTGTGTAGGGCCATTGAGGACAGACTGACTTTGTATCAATGGATCCAGAACCAAATTTACCCATACTTCAATTTCCTAATTTCCATTAGTTTCCAAATTGGCTATATTGTCTTCATGCAGCTTTTCCATGCACAAGAACCATACTGCCATGCTACTTACAGCATTACTAAATTTTTCAAACCCTCATTTGACAGTTCCACAAGATACTTAACACTATCCAATACGTTGAAAAATGCCTCCATTTCCCATGGCCAATTTATTTGTAGAAGGTGTTCACTATCCAAGTATACAATGGCGTAAATAAGCCAGAAAAGAATGTTTTTATAATTAATACATAAAATGATATTAACATTAATGTTCTGAAGGCGTTTGGACCTCTGGTTTCTCCCACACACATTGGCATAATTTCAGATATAAAAACTTTTGACATTTAATCTATTTAACTAATATCTTAATTTTCCTATTAACGTCTCAGTCATCATTTTATTTACTTATATTTATAACTTTCTTTACCCTGGATACATGGCAAATTCCATGCCCCCTTTAAGTCAGATAAAACCATCTGGTTTACTTTGGCCAAGGAAGAGTGAGTAGAACTAATGTGCATAGATTCTGGGCAGAAGCCTATAAAATGTACACATGATCTTCTTTATTCCCACCCCAATGCCAGAGGTACCAGTGATAGCCCAGTGGTTGGGGAGCCCTCAGTCTGGGTCTCAGAGCACCTACAATATGAAGCAAGGCCCCTGTTAACCTGAGATGAACACGTCATATGAGCAGGAACACACCCCATGTGCACTCAGCATACACTGCTTTCTCTGGAAATGATCAGACCCGTCTCAGAATCACAAATACAAATGTCTGATTAGCTGTAAGGTCTACATATCCTTCCCTAGGAGTGCAATATATCACAGTCTACATTGGTGCTTAAGACTCATGAGATTACGGGCTTCTTAACACAGCACAACCACGCCTCTCTTGATGGATAAAAGCCAATGTAAACAGCTCACAATTTACACTGTGAGACAAATGTCACAACAAAGGGTCAACTAGCACTAAAAGGGAGACAGTGCATTCTAATGAAGAAAGGATAAGTTTTGCAACCACCTGGATTTGGTTGACATCAAGGACACTTAATTATGTTTTAAGTGATCAGTCTGAACTTTTTCGTGCATCATATGGGTGAATACTATATATTTTAAAGCCCGCTATAAAGAATAAATAAGATAACTAATGTCAAGTAAGTATCACAGGGTAAATAGTAACCATCAGGATCTACTCTCTTGTTCCCATCCAATCCCTTATAATAATAAAATACTGGAAGAGCTGACAAAATCAGTGGACAAGTTATAGTTCAGAGACCAAATTTGACCTACTGCTTATTTTTGTAAATAAAGTTTTACTAGAACGCTTACTCATTCATGAATTATTTATGGTTTCTATCACACTACAAATGCAGCATTGAGAAGCTACAACAGAGACTCTAAAACCCTACAAAGTCTAAAATATTTACTATGTGGGCCTTTTTAGAAAAGAATTGCTGACCTCTGAACTAGAGTTCATCATAACTTGAGCAATTTCCTTTCTTATATGTATCTAATCCTGATCATCTTTACCAAGAACAAGTCAATGTTGTGTTATATGTTAGTTGTAGCTTCTATTTCCCCTGCAAAGTGCTATTGGTATCTAAAGTCAAATGATCACTACCTGAGTGTGACATTGCCCAAGATTTTCCAGTGAATTATGATGCATACTAAAGAACAACCCAAAGGTTGCTGTAAATCTACTCCTTGAATATCTTAAATAAGCACGTGTATATTCACTTAATAATTCATTCAACAAACATTTGTTCAAATGTCAGTTATATGCCAATAAACTGTGCTATGTACTGAGGATATGAAAATAAATTTGCACTCTAGAAGCTCATATTCTAGCAGAGTGGGGAAATATGTAAATTAAAAAATTACAATACAGTGAGTTACCAGCCAATAAATTTATAGGCATACACACATCAGCAAACAGCACCAAGAGCATGAGAAAAGATATCTGAACAGAACATGTCCAATCCCTTTACATCAAGTATCCCAGAGTGAGAACTTCTACGTATGGTCATGTGGGAGCCACAACTAGCTCAAGCGTCAATAAGAGACCTCAGTATTGGTGGAGTATTTGCTGTTCTTGGTTGGGATTTCAGACAACACTTTGGTCTGTATCCTACTTGGCTCCCCAGCTGTCATTGCTGGGAAATAACATGTGACTTTTCTCTTGACATTGAAGTTTTTTCTCCTGAATAACAAAACAACATGTGAAACCCAACTTGGTCCTTGTTCCCAAATCTGGACTTGTTGAGAGCCATGCCTAATTTCTCATTTGGCTCAGAAACCTTCACCCCACGTTTGAACCTTCTCTTCTGCAAAGATATTTTCAAGCTCTACTCCCTTTTGTCAGTGAATTGTGCCCTGCTTCCATTACCTCAATCCCAACTTGATACTAAGCTGACTGCTACAGAATAGAAGTTTTCCAAGGAGCAAATGCAGACAGTTACTATAGTTATATAGAACAGAAGGTTTGAAGATGCAGAGCTCTGAAAAAGAAAGTGTATTTAGTAATACAAGTAAATTTGATATGCATGATATAGATTACAGAGCATAAAGAGATAGAAGATTAAACTAAAAACTAGAAAAGGGCCAGATTTTGGAGGACCTTGAAAGTCATACAAAGGACCATATACTTTATTCTGTGACTAGCAGAGAGCTACTGCTAAATTTTAAACAGGATGGAAAATGTTCCTATTTGGACCTTAAAATATTGTTCTGGAGGCAATTTGGGACATGCTTAGAGGATGAGTAGCTATATTTAAGGAGAAAGAAAGTAGTTACCCCTCCATTATTATGTTCAGGTATGAAATGAAAGCCTAAACTTAGGGAAGCAGGCACTGGATTTGAGATATATTTAGGAGGTATTTCAGAATTGATGTCTGCTTAGATAGGTATTGAAGAAAACGAAGCAATCTAGGACAGTGCACTCAAACTATTTTGGAGATGTCTAATTTATGGAATTTCTCACCCACTATGAACTAATACTTTTATAAAATACAATGAAATAAAAGGATAATATGTTTGGATACTGCAGAAATGTGAAATTGCTATAAAAACTTCTAATAGTTTCACTTTCTATACGTATCATGTTAGGATGCTAATCTGTGATCTAGTGTGCACCTGCAGACCACACACTAAGTATCGCTATTAGAAGAACTTCAAGAGTTCTGGCTTGGATGACTACATGGCTAGTGATGACTTCAGCCAAGTTAAGAAAAAGATAAGTGGATTTAGAAGTTAGGATGAGTTCCATTTTGGACATGTTATTCTTGATATCTCAGTAGAACACAGATGGAGAAATCTATGAGGCTGCTGGCAATTTTGCTTGCATGCATTTCATTTGTAGAGAACATGTCACGTATGATAGCTTTTTAGTGGGTTTTTTCAAATACACAAATGTAAGCAAAATGCCCATTTAACTGTCTGTGAGGTGTATACTATACCTATTGTAACCAACTAGGGCAGGATATTGGGATGAATATAAGTTTCTGAGTAATTATACCACAATCTGAAACTGTGAATAAGAATAGTTTAAAATAGTATATGATACTATGAAGAAAGAAATGGTCAGAAGCAACCATTTTCCCTTTCTACTTAATTTGTTCATTTTTCAGGACCATACTTCACATGTCTGCTATTACATAGTAGACTTTCTCTAAGTTTACTGGGGAATCACAGAGGTTGGCCAAGTTTTTTTCTGTAGAAGGTACTAATCTCCTATGAGGACTACTACCTGAGGGGGTGGAGGAAACAAATATTGTTTAAAAATGAACAATTATATAAAAAATAAAAAATATTTCCTTCCAAAAAAATAAAAAATAAAATCACACAACTGGAAAAATACATTGTTAAAAAAATAAAATGTATTATAAAACAAAGAAGGTTAAAATCTCAAGTCAAGTGCCCAAAACACATAACATTTTCTATATGTCATATTACTTTTTATTTGTAATCCTCATATTCTGTCAGGAGAAAAAAACAATTTGTCTTTTACCCAGAGTTGCATCTAAACAACAGGGGCCTTACAAAGTGCTGGCATGGTGTAGGTTTGTCTGATGCATGTTGCCCAATTGTCCTCCCTGCCCTACAATCAGTTACCAGAATCACCCTCATTCTGTAGGTCCTAGTCACTCATCCTCTGTGTTTGCTGCTATGCTACCCCTTGTTCTGATCTCCCAGTCTCTCCAGCCATTTCTGAGCTCTCCCCCATGCCTTTCTGAGTCAGGGAACTCCATGGGACTAGACCTTCCACGATAATTATGCTACTTTCTAGTGCTTGTGAAATCATTCCATGCTTCCTTTACTATAGTGAAGGAATTCCATCAACAAAATATACCAGCTAATATTTTCCTGAGAATCTGTTCCAGATCCTGTTTTAGACTCTTGGGAAATATCAGTGAACAAAACTGATAAAATTCTTGGATTCATGGAGTACATACATTCTGGGATGAGAAAATCAATAATAAATAGTAAGTATAATCATGTCTAACTGTATATATAAGAAGTTAGAAGTTGATGCATGCTATGAAATTAAGTAGAGCAGGGTAAAGAGAACTAGAGGTCCAGATAGGAGCCGGCAAAGTGAAATTTTAAAAAAGCTTGTTAGACTATAGCTCGCCAAGAAGACCATATTTAAGCAAAGACGTGAGAGAGGTGAAGTCTGTCAAGTGGGTCATTGGGAAAAGGGTATTCAGGGCAGAGGGGACAACAGGTACAAAGTACCAAGGACCTAGGCAAGCCTACTCAGGAAACAGCAAGAAGGCCAGTGCCACAGTGTGGCAAAAGCAGACTAAAAAAAAGAGAGGCATTCAGAAAGGCAATGGGGAGTTTGCGTTGGTTTTTACTGTTAATGTGATGGGGAATTGGTGGAGTTTTAAGCAGAGTAGCATAAACTGACTTCAGCTGGAAGGGAACTTCGGTTGTTATGTTGGGGACACACATAGGAGAGGTATGGAGCAAGATGACTTGTTTGGAGCTATTTGAGTAGCAGTGGAGGTGGAGAGAAGTGTTTGGATTCTGGATACATAAGGTAGAGCCAAGAGAATCTCTTGTTGGATTGAATCCAAGGTGCGAGAGAAAGATAAATTGAAGGTGTTACCAAGGTTTTATCTGAAAGCTGGACAGAGTTACCTTTAGCTTAACAGGGCAGAATAGGGGCAAAGAGGTTTGTTGAGTATCAGACATTACATTTTTGCTCCTACACCATATATCTATACATTAGTATTCCTAATGCTAAACACGGTGCCTACCACTAGGAGAGTAGAAAATACATGAGGAATGGGGGAAAAAAAAGTGAATGGATGACTAAATATGATCGCCACAGAGCAGATGACCTGAGGTTTTGTGGCTTCCTTGGGTTCTACCCAAGAAGCACAGGGAAAAATTCATCTCTGCTTTCAACAAAATAATTTGAAGTTCTTTCTTCCCATCTCATTCCCATCCAGGGATTTTCATTCTGGAATAGGAGTAGAGTGATGGCCCCTTTCTTGGAGACACATATGTAAGTCCTCTGACTTCCACTCCATCCCCCATCCAGACAATTTTTATTTCCATGAATAATAAAAACTGCCTAATTATTTATTCCTCCAAATGAAAAGATTTGATGCCTGGTTTTCAGCTTTTAAAATGCCAAAGTTAAGAATCATACTCTTATTCTCTGAGTGTAGATCAATTCATGCAAATGTGGAAAGAGAACAATTTTAACTGATTAACCAGTGGCATAACATTGACTGAATCAAGGAAAGGCAAGATGTACATGGCAATGTCAGGAATGAAACACACCAGTTAATACATTAAATATTATGCTACTACATTTTGATCATTTTTATGAAATGGATTTGCCCTTAATAGACTGTCTATACAATCATCTTATAATTGTTACCAGCTTGCCCGTTGATCCAAAGTAAATTAATCTGATGGTATTTAAGTAAAACAGATTCTGTCTATGAAATTATGCATAATGTAACAATGTTGACACTGGTCATACTGTGGAAGCTAATAATTAGACATTGTCTGTGTCATTTTCTGAACTTTTAGAGAGAACATTAAACAGAAAGGCATTTGTTAATGGTATGGCATTTCCCCGGGAAAATGGCTGGCAGGAGAATTGAGAAGGGATCCACAACACACATCAATGAGAATGAACTGTGAAGGGGAGTTTTGAGGGAATAGCAGAGAACTGGATACTTCAACAATAGGACAAAGCGTCCTCTACCTTTAAATGCTGCCCCCATTAATATCCTAATTAATTCTTTTTTATAGGTTAACCTCCATCTCTTGTTTGTGAAGCTGCCAGCTCCCTGTGAGCTCATTAAATAACAACAGAGTCTTTAACTCATGAGAGAGAGTCCTGGAACCTTTGAAAATGCCCATATTCATATACATCATTATAAAATATAATTTTCCATATATAATGCAGTTTCATATAACTGCTAAAGGATATGTAGATGGTCCAACTCTCACTTGATGATCAGCTTCTGTCCTGGCTGAAATATTCACTGAGCCCATTTCACAACTTTTGCTTTATTCTAATTTTCATAAAGAGCATATGGCTGGCTTGTTTATATCATAGATTCTAGTCACCAAGGAGTTTCACATTTCACTCTTTATCCAAAAGGTCTATTTTCTGGCTAAGAATTAATATATATTTTTCTATCTCTTTTACTTACCTCATCATTCTAGAAGTTGTCTTCATTTCAGGCATCATTTATCTATTTTCTGGCAGAAGAAAACATTTTTCATATACACACAAGATCACAAATTGAGCCCTACCCCACACCTAAATGTGTGCATCCTGGGCTGCACACTGGTTTCTGGCCACATTAGTCTCTAAGAGACTCAGTCCCATTCACCAGCTTCTAGGATTCAAATTAATCTCTCAGCAAAATTGCAAATTATTTCATGTCATGAACTTCTGCGTCACTTGCAAAGAGACAACTACAAATGTTAAATTCATGAAGACAAAGGTTCTACTCTTGTTTCCTTTGAAAATAGAGCAATTGATTCAAAGTTAGCTTGCACAAAATCATATTAGCACAGGCTAAATTTGAAGAGCTCTTTCATTCATAGAACAAAAATTCAAGATAATTTCCTAGGTACACTGAATCATGCTGAGATGATTTTCCCATGCCCCTCCCCCCAAAAAAAGAGCATATAGCCTGACTTTAAAGTTAACTACTGGGCCTCCCTGGTGGCACAAGAGTTAAGATGCAGCCTGTGAAGCTGTCCACAGCCTCTGCAGCACGAGTTTGAGTTCCATCCCTGCAACTCACATGGCACAGCAGACCTCTCCTGACTCGCCCTCTGCTCCCCTCGGCAGTGTACTTTGGTCAATCTGCCTGTTCTGTTCCCCGCTTTGTCTCTGGTGAACCTGCTCACGCCTCCTGCCCCCATGCCTCTGGCCTGTACTCTAGCTTTTGTATGCATAATAAATCAATCTTAAAAAAAATAAAATTAACTATTCATTCAATAGACATTTGTGGAGCAACTGCTATGTGCTAACCACCCTCATAGGTACTAGGTATATAATGGTGAACAAAATAAGCTCTGCTCCTGCTCTGTGGCATGAAGACAGACACACAAAAATTAGTAGCAAGTGATAAGTGCTGTGATAAAAAGGAAGCACTTTTTTTGTGATCAAGAATGATCAGAGAGATTTCCTTAAATTAGATCAGAAATCAAACAATGGCCAAATCCTGCCTACCATCTTGTTTTTGTACAGTCAGGAGGATGTTTTTTTATATTTCTAAATGTTAAAAGATCATCAACTTTCCATGAGAACAGTTGTTCAGAGTTGAGGGTATTACTCCTGGACTGCAGAGACTAAATTCTTCACTCTTTGGCCCTTCACTGGGAAAGTTTGCAGACCCCTGGATTAGGTAGCTAAGACTTTGTGTGAAAGATTGCTCAAAGTGGGGACTGATAGGCAAGAAAGAGTCAGCCACAGAGAAATGTAGGGAGAAAAATGCCAGCATAAAGATTTCATAGTAGAAATGAGATGGATATATTCTAGGAAGTAAAAGGTTAATGAAGCTAAAAGATAGACAGTGGGAAGTTTTCAGATATAACATTTCTTGGGGATGGAGGCTGGTGCTAAATAATGCAAACCTGGCCTGTGAGATAATTCAAATCCAAACACATGTAGGTAGAAAAGGGTGCCTCAATGCTTGATACTCACACTCACAATAGCTACACAGTATTTTATCATGTTGAGATTCCCAACTTCATAGAAATAATCTTCGATGGATAGTAGGTTCGCTGTTTCTAGATTTTCTAATTTACTGACCAAATTTCTACAATACTCCCATGTAAGTATCTTGACAAACTTGGAAACAGAGCACATACTATGGCTTTTTAAAGTTTTATTGTGAAGTGGGTCTTGTGTTTAAGAAAAGATTGGGTAAAGGGACAGAGAAAGTACTTGTGGTAAAAATCACCTGAATAAAGACTGAGTTAAAATCTCATTGGCAGGCATGGTGTGCCACCCAAAGGTGGTCTGTAGCAGAGAAAGTGTTATTTAATTGGGAAGAGGAGTAACATAGGTAACACTGGTTTATGAAGCATAAGAAGGTCCCGACATCTATGAACCCAATTCAAGTAGATTAGATGGCCGTGTGTTCTCGTGTTCTCTACGTCTGTAACTGACCTGAGATTAAGAAGGAGAAACTGTTCTTTTGTAATGGGGGAGGGGGGCATTTTAAGTAGAAGACCAAGTAGAAAATTTTTAGCATGGTTATGTAAATTTAAATGTTAACCTTCCTTGACTCCTGAATTCCTCAGCTTGAATGGTTTAACAGTTTTATTGAGCTTTTATTTCATGGAGAACTGATAGTTCCATAGGTGGTAAAAAGGGAAATGAAGCACTGCCCTCAGCAAGCTTACATTAGTTGGTTTCCTCAGGGAGAGTTAGTTAGACCCTCTTGGCAGGGTCACAGCCTATCTCTACCCCCTCTCTTAGAGCAATTCATTCATACATTAATTGATTGTTCAGATGGTTATCCTCACTGTGAACATCTAGAGGGTAGCAAATCCTTCTGATAAAGTGTGTCAGTTCTTCTGGTGTCAGTTCTTCCACCTACATGTGAAAGGTACATAGTGAATGGATAAATAGGCAAGTAAATGATTAAATATGGTCATTCCAAAAATACCACTGAGGAGATACACACACTCATTTCCTATCAGTTTCTGGTTTTGAGGTGACAATAAAACAATCTGTCAATTCGGTTTAACCTGAAGGGATATGGGGGTTGGAGGGAGTCAGACCATCAAACTTGTCAAAGTTGATCAATCTCTCCTTTTAAAGTGCTATTCTGTTTTCACACAGAGATAAATCATCCTGGACTCCAGTTTTTCACCCTGAAAAACCACAAGAGCAGTGGGACCAGCAGACATTTTTGGAGCCAGCTGGCCAGGACTCTGAACTACCTCCGGCAGCTTTCTCTGTATATTACACTACTTGAGTATAACAAGCGTAAAAAAATCAGCCTCACAGAAGTGGGATAAGGATTAAAAGAGATGAAGGCAGAATCTAGAGTGTAGGACGTGTTGAGTATATATTGAAAACACAGACCTTACATACTCAATGTGTGTGCCCTACTCTACTTCCTGACTGGATGGAATCACCCTGAAGGCAGAGCCCATGCATTGCAACTTTATAGTCTATCTTGATTCTTGGATTATTCAAGGTGCTCAATAAATATTTTTTGAATGGTTAGACAGAAGATCTTCAACAAGCTGAAATGTTCTATTTATACATGTCTTTTGGAAAATATAATTTATCATCTCATTATAAAACTAATATACAATCATTATAGAGACATTTGACAATACAGAAGAGAATTAGAATCTCTCATTATCCAAAATCAAGAAAAAGAAATATCTGATATTGTTTTGGTCTCTTTACTTCCAGTATTGATTTTTTTTTACATTGATAGATTTTTAAATGTTATGTGTTTTTATGTATGTGTGTGTATACATACATATATATATATATATATATATCTTTTTCTTTAAAAAAAATAGACTCATACTCTCCCCATTGACTTGTAATCTGATTTTACTCTTTTGCTAGAATTATAAGTATCTTCAAATGGCTGGGTTTTTTTGAAAACATGATTTAATAGTGGAAAAATATTCCCTTATATTATAAATTATTTACCATATCTCAACTGTTGGACATTTTTGCTATTTCCAATTTTTCACTATTTTAAATAATGCTAAGATGAATAACCTCATATATGAATATTTAACCACATCTCTGATTACTGTAACTTTATGCATTTCTGGGAGGCCAACAAGCATAGTGGTAAGAAAATTCCAAATTCTAAAGACACTCCACCCTAAGTTAGAAGTTGAGCTTTCCTACTAATTACAGCTGTGTGGCCTTATGCAGTTATTTAATCTAACTCTCAGAAATGTATAAAACGAAAGGACATTTCTATATATGCAAATTTTTTGTGTAAGATTACAATGTGTGATATAAAAATTTTGAGTTGATCATTTCACTATATGGATATTATTCCAGCCCTTGTTTTAAATACCAGGGTACCCTTCCCTACTGCAGTTGAATCATGAAAAAGTATGCATTTTAGACTTTCTTCCATGTGGCAGTTGTTTATATGCCCAATTGTTTGTGTCCAATTAGATGAGGAAAGGAGAAAAATAAGTGGCATATTTTATTGAGAGCTGTTAAGTGAGTGATTTTGCTAATTAATATACAACATCCTGGCAGCGAATGGATAGAGATGTTAATTGTCTTCTTCATTACAAAGTAGGAACTAACATCCAAGGATTTGTGACAAATAGCCCTTAACCCTCTGAACTCTGGATGAAGAGGCAGATAGATGTTTGCTTTTGATCATTCTGGTCTTTTCATGATCTGAATCAATAAGTACTTGTTATAGCTTTGACTCATGGTTCTAATTAGTAGTTCTCCTGGTCCTGGTTTACAACATAAAATATAAATCAAATCGTATTTGTAAATCCCAACCAGCTTTCTGGGCTCATGTCATCTCAATAAAATAGTTTAAATGCCACCCATTTGTTAAAAATGCTCTCTCTAGTGCCAAAATATTTGTACTAGCAAATTCAAATTACAATTGAAAGGAAGGGTCATTTTAAACTATGAATATATTATGCAATGCTATTATAAATAATAGGGGTATATGGTATGTTTGTAACTAAAAAGGGAAAATTTATTCATATGTTAAGAACTTCAAAATAAAAATTAATAGGAGAATGTGATGAGTATGAAAGGACAGTGTAGGTGGCGTGCCTAATTCACCCACAAAAATCCATTGCCTTGCCAAGGTACAGAAATAAAAACATAGAAAAGTGAACACTGGTCCTGACTTGTGTCCAAACATCTAAAACAACCAAACAAAATCAAAGAGAACTTTTTATTACAAAATTGAAAATTGTTTTTATGAAATAGAGCAATCCATACTATGGGTGGGGTAAGCTAGAAATCCTTTCTTTTGTTTGTGGAAAGTAGGTGGGATGTTTGACTGGCAGGTTATTGGTTCTGGTTAAGAATCACCC
Source organism: Talpa europaea (assembly GCF_964194135.1). Classification (NCBI taxonomy): domain Eukaryota; kingdom Metazoa; phylum Chordata; class Mammalia; order Eulipotyphla; family Talpidae; genus Talpa; species Talpa europaea. The sequence continues at coordinate 27,212,780 of NC_140082.1, read as the reverse complement.
ATTCTCTGTCCTGGGTATAACCACAGTGCCTATTCAATGTGTTGTTTGAATGAGTCATACACATCTTTAATTGGTTATTTGGTATGCTACATGACTGTACCACTAGACTTATGAATCCCATGGGAGCAAGGACAGGTCATCAGCCTCCCCTCTGGACCTTCTGCATCAGGAGCAGAGCAGGTTCTCAGAACACAGATGTTGTACGAATGAACATCTGTGTGAGTAGGTATGTGTCTCCTTTGCCCTCCCTCCTGTATATAAGTCAATGAGAACATAACTCCTATTTTCTGTCTCCTGAATGTTGCAAATTTAAATTCCTATTTTCTGAAATTGCCCTCACACTATCCAAATTCATAATGGGCATACAACCTGCTTCTGAATGGGAGCCATGGTGAATTTTTTTTAACATTAGGTAATAGTATAATACTCGATATATCTGTAGTACTCAATATAAATATCACACTATTACATTATATGTAAATATGCACATATCTAATTGAACACACATAAGCTAACAACTCATTAATACAAGCAATTAGCATCTCGTATCTTCTTGGTATCCAACATGAAGCCTCTAGGCTCCTGGGGGACCCTAAAGAGCTGCAAATTCCTGAGCCCTCCCTCCTCCCCAGGTGAGCGATTTTCTTGTAAGCACGCAGTACCATACCCACTCTGCCTGATTTGTGGCGCTAAACACCCAGGAGGCGCCAACTGCATGGATGTTTAAGTCAGGAAGATTGAATGGACTGTTCCATGGTGTCCCTAGAGTTACACAAAGCAGGGAAGGAAACCCCAGGTTCATTTAAAAAAATTCAAGTCACTACCATTTTAGCAGCAAGATATTTGCTTCACAATATTTGCCTCACATTCTTCACAGTCTTTAACCTCTTATATTGAACAAGCAGAATAATTAATGTGAATCCCAGCCCAATAAAAAGCATCATCTAATCCCAGACATTTCGCTTCTCTCATTCTCTTGTGTCACACAAACCCACCCCTTGCTATATATGATTCCCTTTTTGTTGCTGTGGACATCTTTCTAAACATAACTTCACTGGTCAAACTGCACAGTTACTTCATAAATATCCACTGCTTTTGTTCTTTTTTCCTCCTTTTACAGCTCGCCACAAAATGCATATTGCAAAATTTTTAAATTCCTTTGTATCTCGCTATCTCTCAAATGAATATAAGATTATTTCAGGGTAAATCAAGGGCATTTTTGGTAGTACCTAGGCATATGTATATAGAGGTGCACCTGGTTAAGTGGAAATAACTAATATGCTATATCATTGCATGTTAAAATCAGCAACTACGGAAGGGTTAAAACCAGCTAATAACTGAAAGAGGGCTCCTTTTATTTCTGACTTTTCAAATAGTCTTATTCATTCTCAGTTACATACTGAATGTCTATTTTCTGTTACAGGAAAATAGAAATGGTATAAGACACCTTCCCCAAAAGAAACAATAGACTGATCCATATCAGAGGTTTCTAAAAAATAGCACCCACAACAAGTTGGTTAAAATTTTAGGACAAGTGTAGTAGTTGGAAAGGACTTTTGGTATTAAACTTGGTCACAAATGGGGCCAGAGTGTTTCAACAGAAGGAAATAGGAATATACCTAAGGGGCGAAGGGATAAAAAACATTGTGACCATAGCCCTGGCAAGAAAAACCAACCAGGAAAATTTTGGGGCACCGGAGCAGGTTGTAGGGGGAAAAGGGGCGCTGAGATGAGAATGAAAAGTCATGCTGCAAGGTTGTGGAAACCAACTTAGAAGAATGAGAGCAGGGTCAAGGATGACACTGAATGTCTGTATTTGACGCAGCCTTCACTAAGAATACAGAGCCACTCAGCACTGAGCAGAATACGTGAATATATTAAGATTCTCGTATATGTAGACAGGCTTCACTTATAGCAGCAGTATAGGGGAACCAAATAAGACATCAGTGTAAAAAAATGATAACAGTACAAAACACAACAAAACAAAAACAGACAATTATAAACCAGAGACATCCTGCAGGGGAGGAGGAGGGAGAGGGATCAGAGGGAGGGAGGGGGGAGCACAGGGGACTGAGGTGATGGTGCACAGGTGCATTGGGGAAGGAAACTCTTGGGGACTATACCTGAGGGGTGGGGAGGAAACAAACATTATTTAAAAATGAATAATGATGTAAAAAATAAATTAAAAAAAAAGAAAAGGCAGGGAATAAGAAGAGTTAGTAATGGGTTTTGACTAGTGCTTTCTAATTCATAACTCACTTAGGTAGAGAAAATGGAGTCCTAAATTTAGTCTTGAATTAATTTGATCCTTTGCCTAAGCCCACAGGTGAGAAGAGAAAAAAACTAAATACCTAATCTGCATTAAGCTTAGTCTGTAAACATAGAAATGCCTCTATACAGTTCTGGCCACACTTAAGGGTCTGAACCTCAACTAGAAATGGAAGTATTTGGAGAGACTCAATTATTTAACTTACAAAACTTCGAGCAATATTAAGGACCAAATAACGTAATATATTGTGCTCATGGGTTGGAAAACAATATCGCACAGATATTAATTATTGCTTAATTGGTTTATAGCAATAATGCAATCAAAACACAAATACAGTGGTTATTTTGTGATAATTCTAAAATATCAATAACACCATCAATGAACTACTACCACAATCACCAAGTTAGCTAAAATTAACATGTCTAACAGTGAGTGTTGGAGAGGGCACGCAGAGTTGGGCAGTGTTCATATGCACAACCATTTTAGAAAATGTTCCAAAACATTTGTAGACAGGAAGCTCTGATCTACAAATGGTGGATAAACAAATACTTGGGATTCAATGGTGTCCCTGAAAAAGGTATTTTCCTGTCCTTACCCAAGGTATCTGAATTTGATTTTATTTGGAAATAGGCTCCTTACATATGTAACCAAGTTAAAGTGAAGTCATACAGAGTGGGCCCTGATCCAGTGACCAATATCTTTTTAAGAGAAAGCAAAGGGGGATTTGGAGACAGAGATGCGGAGACACAGGGAAAAGTCAGAGATGGAGACTGGAATACGGTTGCCACAATTCAAGGAATGAAAGGATTTCTTACATCCTTTGCAAGCACAACCACCAGCATCTAGGAAGAGGCAAAGAAGTTCTTTTTCCTAGTCCCTTCCCTATGGCTTTTGGAGAAAGCCTGGCTTTGCTGATATTTGATTTCAGACTTTAAAACTCCAGAGAGAAGCTTCTGTTGTTTTAAGTCACCTGGTTTGGGGTATTTTGGTAAGTCAACCCTCTCAAGCTAATACAATATAGGTACTTTATGATCTAGCAATTCACTCCTTGGATATACTATATAAACTGATACATATGCATTCCAGGATACCTTTTAAATAATATTCATAGCACACTCCTTATGATAGCACCAAACTAGAAATAACCCAAATGGCCATCAATAGTAAATGGATAAATTAATTTAATTCACTCATTCAACACTATGCATGGAGTCTTTACTATATATTAAGTGCTGTTCCTGACCCAGTAGAAGTTATGTTCTCATTAGGGATACAGACCACCAAAAATACACCTCTATTAATCAAATTATATACTATGCTAGAAGTTGACCAGATCTATGAAAATAAAAGTGGACAAGATAATAGGAATTGGAAGTGCCAGGTTGGTACAAATTTCAATATTACATTAGTTGGTAAAGTGTTATCAACTCAATTATCACTCCCTTCCACCCCCCAAAATAAGTTATAATTTGAAGCCCTAACATAACAATACCTCATTACATGACAGTGTTTGGAGATAGGACTTTTAAAGGCATAGATTTAAATGAAATCCTTAAAATGGGCATGAATTCAATCTGATCAGTATCCTTAAAGAGGAAATTAGAACATATAGCGAGACATCAAGGATTTGCCAGCACATAAGAAAAATCACAGTGACAAGAAAGCCATCTGCAAGTCAAGAAGAACTCAGACCTGCTGATACCTTGACTTTGGATGCCCAACCTCCAAAATTGTAAGAAAGTTGACTCTTGTTGTTAAAGCTGCCCGGTTTGGCACAGGGATGGCACGGGAAGCCATGGTGTTGATACGGGGCAGGAAGAGGTACAACTGACCAAGGACACTGCCCAAATAGTTTACTAGTCACTTTGCACATGCACAATTGCAAGACTATTCAGGTTCAGAGAACAACAATAATGGGATTTATTTAGCAAGCCAGGGAAAACAAAGAGTCACTGAGGACACCAATGGCTGTTTACCTCACCCGAAGCAGTATCCAATGTCTTAAAGTCCTATACACAAAGGTTGCCAAGATAGCATCTTCCCACCACTGAGGGCACAGAGCTCCTATCCTGAACAAAAGGCCACACTCCCAAGACACCACCACTGAGGCTCTGGAGCACATGGCAGCTAGACTATAGGTCGAGACCCAACTCACAAAGATGGCAGAAGACACAAGAGGCGATGCTCACGGTGCTGCTGAGATGCTCCAACACAGCGCCAGACAATCCACTCTCAAAACAGCAGCTGCAGCAGCCCAACAACGCAACAAACAGCTACACTCACGCAGCTCAGAGAGGTGCCTGACTCCAGGTCTTGGCCTTTTCCTTCCAGGCTGTAACAGCAGCAAAGCTGGGAACAGTTTCAGTCGCTTAGCTACCTGCAAATCCTCCAAACTTTTCCTCTCTGAGGTTGGCTGCTGAAAGCCTCTCCATGTCCTTCAAAGGCCTGCAACAGCCTTCTGGAAGAAGGACATGGTGGGGGCAGAAACGGCTGACCCTGGAATTGCTGAAGATCCGAAAACTTTTTTTTTTTTTAAACAAGGATTTTTTTAAGATTTATTTATTGTTTATTTATACAAGCACTGGGTACAGTCAGAAGCATGGGAGGGTGAGAGAATTCATCAGAGCCAGAGCGGGGGAGCAGAGCAGGCAGAAGGACCAAAGTACACCGCTGAGGGGAGCAGCGGGCCGCAGGAGAGGTCTGCATGCCATGTGGGACCCTCCTCCGGTGGCCGGGGAGCAGCCAGGGATCGAACTGGCACTGCAGAGGCTGCGGGCAGCTACGCAACCCAGCGCTCAACCGCTACACCATCCCGGGAGGCCCAGATCTGAAAACTTTGAAATCCCAAACACTTTATTTCTTATCAGAGTCTCCATCCACCCACATTCTTTGTTTGCATTTGCCCTGGGGCTATCTATTCTCACCAGCACCTCTTGGGGAGTGGGGTGGAGGCTGGGACCACCTGTAAAAGTCTTTGGCTTCAGTCACCAATCACAGTGTTAGGGCCCAAGCAAGGCAAACAGAGCCTCTGCAGGGTGGGCTGAGCTGATGTAGGGCCTGGGAGCCGGTGAGGGATGAGGATCACCACGTGGTGGCCTGGTGTAAGGAATCTCAGCCTGAGGGGCAGCACAGGGAGTGTCTACAGAGTGGGGGTCCACTGCAGGGAATCTTGCCCAAGCTGGATGAAGAGAGCATCTGTGTGGGGGAGGTAAGGGGTGCAGCCCAGAAAATGATATTAGAGCCCAAGTTGGATGAGGAGGATTTTAAAGCAACACAGAGCGGGTGGTGGTGCAGATGGAAAAGTGGTTACAAATAGTGAAATAAATTAAAGATTAATGGGAGCCAAGTTTCTTCTGGTTACAGAAGTGAGGTGCAAATATGGAAGGGAGAAAATGAGAAGAAACCCTGTGTTGTTCAATGGTAGTTGTAAAAATCTTGATTTTTCAATATAGTCATGGAGATATTCTAGAATGGATGTTTGTATAAATAGGTGCATATATACAAATACATACACATCCCCTAAATGAGCATTTCTATCATCCAGGTCATGACTTCTAAATGCTACGTTTCACTTTAATGGAAATGAATGGAGTGACTGACGCCAAGGTCTTACAAATTAATGAATCTGGAATATCTTCTTGTACTAGAAATCACAGAAATCCTAGAAGAACTGACATGTTAAAAGGACATAGAAACTGACCAGAAGGGGCTCCCGCTGGCAAAATATGGGACAATTTGAGTATAATAATAAACAGTGAAAGAAATATTTAGAACCCATTAAATAAAGTAAGAAATTATAGGACCATCCCGATATACATAAAAGAATTAATGGAAAGTTTGGTGATAAGTGGGTTGTTAACACGGTTTCAGAGTATCTCCCTGCAAAATACTTGTTAATTACAATTGGGAAAAGCATGTACCTTACCAGCAACTGAAATCATGTGTCATCTGAGAGGACACAGCTCCTTTCTATGATGTCCTTGACCAAGATATATAGTCTGAATTGAATCTTAAGGAAATATCAGACACTGCAGATTGAGGGACATTGTAAAAAAACAAGCTGCCCACAATCTTCAAGAGTCAAGGTAAAAGAAAAAAGGATTGTTTCAGACTGAACAAATCTAAAAAGACCTGGCAACTAAAGGCAAAACATGATTTTGCACCGGATTCTTTTTCTAAAAGGACGTTATTAGGACAACTAGCAAAACCCGAATAAGATCTTACAGTAATATGCCAATTCTTGTGTGTAATAGTTACTTAAGAGAGAGTTCTCATGTGTGGGGAAATAGTGCTAAAGTATTGAGGAAAGCTAGAACCTAGAACAGCAACATACTGTCAAATGATTCAGGAAAATAAACGGTCTCTGCTATTCTTGAACTTTTCTGTAAGTTTGTAATTGTTTAAAAATTAAAAAATACAAAAATTAAGAATTAAAAAGATGTACCCAAACAAATACTGGTAGGCAAATGTTCATAACAGCACTATTTACAATATCCTCAAGCTGGAAACAAACCAAATGCCCATTGATGGATGGATGGATGGGTAAATGAAATGAGGGGTGTGTATGTGTGGTAATGGAATATTATTTGGCTATAAAACAAAATGAACTACTGATTCAAGCTATCACATTGATGAATCCTGAAAATACAAGTGAAAGAAGCAATAACAAAAGATCACATATTCTATAATTCCATTTATATGAAATATCAAGCACTGGTAAATTCATAGGCACTGAAAACAACTGATGGTTCCAGGAGATGCAAGGGAGCTGGGGAAAGAGAATTACTGATTAATGGGTATGGAGTTTTCTTTTGAGATGACACAAATGTCTTGGAACTTAATCAAGGTACTTACAGAACATGGTGAATGTACTCACTCAGTGCCAATGAGTTGTACATGCTAAAATGATTGGCTTTATTTACATTAATTTCAACATAATTTATTTTTAAAGATTTTATTTATGTATATAAGAACTGGGTCTAGGCCAGAGGTGTGGGGGGAGGTGAGGGGACTCACCAGAGACAGAGTGGGGAGCTAGACAGGTGGATCTATTGAAACACACTGCAGAAAAAAAAAAGAAAAAGAAAAAGAAACACACTGCTGAGGGGAGCAGCTGGCAGACAGCAGAGGTCTGTTGCGCCATGTGGGTTAGCTCCCTGCCCAGGGATTGAACTCAGACCGTGGCTGGCAATAGCTTGATAGTGCTGAGACTTTACCCCTGTGCCACCAGGGAGACCCCTCAATATAATTTTAAATAATATTTCAAACAAATATTAAATATGTAAGTAGGTCTCTCATTCTTGGGGGTAAAAAAACAAAGGATCAACCCAGCTGCTGTATTGAAAGAATTTTGTATAATGAGGTATAGGTATAGAGTCAGTTAGGATCCTAGTGGAGAAGGCCCGCTCAAGTCGCTGATATTGGGCCAGGGATGTAGCAATGGAAGTGGTAAGAAGTAGGTGGATTCTGAATGTAGTTTGATGGTAGAGCCAACAAGAAGTCCTTAGGGATCAAACATGAGGTGTAAAAGAAAGAAAATGATCACTAATAATTCCGAAGGTTTTGTATTTAACATGAAAGAATATAGTTGTCTTCAATTTGGATGGGAAGTTTACAGCAGGCTGAATAAAATTTAGTTTTGGTCAAGCTGAATATAAGTTGATTATAAGATAATTGAGTAGAAATATGAAAATACATTTAAATATACAAATTTGGAATTTGGTGGAAAAGTTTGGGTGGTATTTATAAAATTTGTAATTTGTTAAGTGATATTTAAATTTGTTATCCAGCATGAGAACAACAACAAATTATAGATCCAAAGAAAGAAGAATATGGATTGATCCTTGAGACACATCCATATTAAGCAGAGAGAAGAAAAGATGTTCATGAAAAGGTACTGAAAAGTATTAACCAGGGCCTCCCTGGTGGCGCAACATGTTAAGTGCACTATGAAGCAATCCGCAGCCTCTGCAGCACGAGTTCAATCCCTGGTCGGCCAGGGAGCTGCCCACATGGTGCAGCAGACCTCTCTGACTCACCCGCTTCTCCCCTCAACAGTGTACTTCTGTCGATCCGCCAATTTTGTTCGCCATTCTGTCTCTGGTGAATCCTCTCACCCGCCGAATCTCTGGCCTGTACCCCAGCTCTTGTATGCATAAATAAATAAATCTTTAAAAAAAAAAAAAAGAAAAGTATTGACAAGTGAAAAGTCATAGAAAGTGCTATTCTAAGACCTATAGGAAGACAAGGTTTCAGGCGGCATGTGTGACAATTCGGAAAAATTTTGCTAATACATTATTAGATGCAAACACATTTAGGGTAGTTATATGGTTTTTTTTTTAAATAATTATCATATTTCTAATGTCCCCCTATTTCTAATAAGACTCCTTGTCTTGAAGGATATGACCTGATATTATTTTTTTAAAGATTTATTTATTTATGCATACAAGAGCTGGGGTACAGGGCAGTGATGTGGGGGGTGAGAGGATTCACCAGAGACAGAGTGGGAACAGAACAGGCAGACTGACTGAGGGGAGCAACAGGCAAGTCAGGAGAGGCCTGCTGCCCCATGTGGGCAGCAACCTGGCGGGCAGTGGATCAAACTCATGCTGCAGAGACTACAGATTTCTTCATAGTGTGGTGCTTAACCCCCGGTGCCACCAGGCAGGCCCTATGATCTGATATTATACTTAATTACATCAGCTTGGTTAATGGCTATGTCAGTTTTGTGTTTACACAGTGTAACTTTTTCAATTCTTTTACTTTCAACCTATCAGTGTCCTGAATTTAAAGTGTACCAATCATAACCAGCATAGTTGGAGCTTGTTTTGTTATTCAGACTGTCTGACAATGGGATGTTCATTCTTTTTGCATTTAATACAATTACTGATAAGGTTTAAGTTTATCACTTTGTTATTTGTTCTCTAATTGTCCCTTCTGGTCTTTGTTCCTTTGTTTCATCTTTTCTGCCTTCTTTTGGATTGAAAAAAATATGTATTTTTTACTTTTTCTTTTTTGTTTCGTATATATCTGTATTTTGTTCAATGTCTGACATTATATGCCCTTACATTTTCAGTTTACCTTAAATTATACTACATTTATAAGAGACTCACAAACTATAATTTTACTAACCCCTCCTGGTTTTTGTATTCTCTTATGTATTTTGTTGTTACCTATGTTAAAAACTACATAGGGAACAAGTTTCAAAATATTCTTAAATTACCTTTTATGTTATTTTCCAATCATTTCTGTAGATAGGTAGGTGTTTCAATTTAGGAATATTTCATTTCTAGCCTAAAATTTTTGTGCATTATTCTAATCATGAGACAAATTTTTGTACCATATTATCTTTTTCTTTTTTTTTAAATCATGCCGTATCATCTTTATTTAAGCATCAAGACTCTTCCATCCACCTAGTAAACATTTCACCCACTGCTCTGTTTGGGTGCCAATCTCTTGTCTCTTTCTTCAGCAATGGTGAGGCGGATACCTTTTCCTCGGGGTAGAGAAATTCATGGTTTGTTGTCTTTGCCAATAACAAAAATGTTGGAAAGGTGTGTGGCAAAACTGTTGCCATTAGCATCTTTTACATGAACTACATCAAAAAAACCGGGATGTCTCTCTCTGTTGGTTATCACACCAATTCTTCCCAAGTTAGCACCTCCGGTTACCATGCAAAGGTTACCAGTGTTATACTTGATGAAATTTGTAATCTTGCCAGTTTCCAAATCAATCTGAATCCCCTTGATGAGAGGATCAGGGTAGCGGATGGTACGAGCATCATGGGTGACAAGATGAGGAACTCCTTTGGTGCCCACAAATATTTTTCTCACTTTACACAACTTGTACTTTGCCTCCTCTGGTGTAATGCGATGAACAGCAAAATGACCCTTAGTATCATAGATCGGTCGGAAATTCTCTCCAGTTTTGTCAATACTGATGACATCCATAAAACCAGCAGGGTAGGTTATATCAGTGCGGACCTTGCCATCTATCTTAATGAACCACTGCATACAGATCTTCACCTCATCTCCTGTGAGAGCATACTTAAGCCTTTCCTTAGGAAAATGATTAGAGGAAGACATTCTCTCAGCTTGTGGGGACCGGTGGATGGACGAGGAGCAAACACCCTGGTCAGTTTATCCAGCATCCAATGCTTTGGAGCCACCACTCGCTTCAGATGCTTCTTGGGACCACGAGACATGGCTACGCTAGGCATGGAAAGAGTGTACCATATTTTCTTAACTCTCCTTCCTTTCTCTCCAAATTTCCTACCCACAAGCCAGGAAACCACAGTATTTTTATAATCTTTCTTTTCAATTCCAAATTCCAAATATCTATATCTGGATTAATCATTTAAGCATTAATCGTAAATACTGGTATCTACATATTTTGAGGATACTTTATGACCTGAATTCCTAGTTTAGCAAAGATATGCCAAAAATGTAGGGATCAATTAAATTTCAACAAAATAGGCTTACAAGGCAATTGTCTTGGCTGCACAGATCTATTCTGAGTGCCAGAAGCTGACATTATTTCTATACCCACAACAAGTTCTGATTCGTCTGTTCTTCCCCAACTCCCACTCCTAAAAGATAGATTCCCAAAATAATTAGAGCCAACTTCATGCATGTGAGAAAACAAAACAGGTCAGATTATGCATTTCAAAATATTAGTTCTGTACACTAGAACCTTATCTAGGGTAGTAACAATGAGATCAAAAGATTAAATCAGAAGACTGCTTTAGTGGAAGATTCTTTAGGACAGTGCAAACGTACTTTGTTTTCTCATTTCTCAAAATCAAATTTTATTTGTAGTTGTACTAGACTGAGGAATACCTCTAGCCCCAAATCATGTCTATCAAGAAGCTCAGAATGTAAATTTATGGACTTCCATGGTGATTAGGGTTAAAGTCTCAGTGCTGTCAAGCTATTGACAGCCACTGCCACTGCAGCATGAATTTGATCCCTGGCCAGGAGCTACCCACATGGTGCAGCAGACCTCTCCTATCTCTCCTGCTGCTCTCCTCAGCAGTGTATTTCAGTCAATCTGCCTGTTCTGCTCCCCACTCTGGTGAATCCTTACACACACCCACCCACATCTGGCCTGCACCCAAGTTCTTGTATATATAAATGAATAAAAGACATCTTAAAAAAAGAATGTGAATTTATGTGGAAATAGATTCTTTGTAGATGTAACAAGCTCAGATGGTGTCACACTGACTTAGTGTGGGCCCTAAGCCCAATGACTTAGAAAAAGAGGGAAATTTGAACATGTGGAGACACAGGGGTGACACCTAGGAAAGAAGTTTATGTAATGAGGGACACAGAGATCAGGGGAAGGTGCTTTTACAAGTCAGGAGACACTAAGGACTGCACCACCAGAAACTAGGAGAGATGCTGGACACATGTTTCTCCCTCCAGGTTCCAAGAAGGAACCAACGTTGCCAATACCTCGGTTTTGGACTTCAAGCCTCTAGAACTATAAACTAATGATTTTCTGTTGTTTTAATTTCCCCTCCTCCCCAGTTTGTTAATTTAAGGTGTTCCTAGGAAACTAATACAGAAATTAATTCTCTCCTTTAAAATAACCCAGCAGTTGGGCCTCCCCGATGGCGCAGCGGTTGAGCGCTGGGTTGCGAAGCCTCTGCGGCCTCTGTGGCGCCGGTTCGATCCCCGGCTGCTCCCCCGCCACCGCAGGAGGGTCCCACATGGCGCTCAGACCTCTCCTGCCGCCCGCTGCTCCCCTCAGCAGTGTGCTTCGGTCTTTCTGCCTGCTCTGCTCCCCGCTCTGGCTCTGGTGAATTCTCTCACCCTCCCACGCTTCTGACTGTACCCAGTGCATGTATAAACAAACAAACAAATAATAAATAAATTCATGCCTCTTTACTAAAAAAAAAAAATAAAAAAATAAAATAACCCAGCAGGAAAAAAGTAAGCAAAATCTCTGGATTTGTTTTTTGTTCTTTTCTTTCACTCTCCGATATTGACAAGGACTCAGCACGGGGTAGGAGTTTTGGTTTTCATTTGTATTTTTGTTTATCACATGTAGCTAAAAAGGATAATCAAATTTCTAATTGTAAAATAAATAATAAAGGTTGTAATAAAGCGTTTTGACTAAAAAATTGGTGACAATAGAAAACGTTCCAAATTAGTAGGTAAAGAAGACTGGCAACAAAATTAGCAGGTTGATGAATGCATTAATCTTGCGAAGGCAACATGAAGGCAAGTGTAGAAAGTGTACCAAGTTAGAAATAAAACAAATCCAAATTACTACTATTATAATGGTACCATTTGTTGAGAGCTACACTCCAACACTCAGATAATTACTTTATATCAAATTTAAGACAACCCTGTGTAGTCGATATTATGACCTCAATGTTCACGGAAAAACTGAAACTCTGAAAGCTTAACTTGGCACAATGCACACAGGCATGTAGCAAAATAAGGATTTGTATCCAAATCTATACGGTCACAAAACCTGTGCTCTAAATTTCTATAATCTACTATCTCATTTCTAAGAGAAAAAAAGAACACCAGAGTATTGGTTGAGATGGAAGCTTAGAAGTCTAATTTTCTTTGGAAGTCACTATCAATAATTTAAGTGATCCTTTCCTAAATCTTTCTGAAGCAATATTTGATTTTGATATTTGCATTTTAACAAGTACAAACCATTACTATATGTGTGATGGGTTTGTTCTTAAGGATGGTGAGGCAGTAGAAAGCATCTTTAAGAAAGTTAATGGCTGGGCCTCCCTGGTGGTGCAAAGGGTTGGGCACCACACTGTGAAGCAATCTGCAGCCTCTGCAGCATGAGTTCGATCCCCAGCCGGCCAGGGAGCAATCCACATGGCGAAGCAGACCTTTCCTGCCTTGCCTGCTGCTCCCCTCAGCAGTGTCTTTCACTCAGTCTGCCTGTTCTGTTCCCCACTCTGTCTCTAGTGAATCCTCTCACCCCCCTGCATCTCTGGCCTCCACCCCAGCTCTTGTATGCATAAATAAATAAATCTTAAAAAAAAGTTACTGGTATCTTTGAGAAATGACAAGTTAATATAATCAAACATTTGTAAGCATACATTTTGTCAAAGTTTTTGCAAGAAAAAGCAGCAATGGGAAAGGACAGTCATTAAAACTGAATTGTTATAAGCAGCAATTTTAGGAGTCAGATATTCTCACTAAAAATGTTTTCTTACTTGGCCTGATAAAGGGGAATATGGATCTGGAAGGACATAGTTGGTATCCTCTAAAAATTGCAATCTTTTTCAAAGGAGATATGTCCACTAAAGGTGTGCAGATTACACTGAGCCAGCCTATCTTTCCACCAGGTGTGAGATCTCCTTAAATTCACTGGAGTATTCCTGCAGATGGTTATCATCACTGATTGTTGGTCACAAGTCCTGCCAGTTCACTGACTCAGCCCCTCAATTGACCAGACTCTGAAATCTGCCACCATCCGGTACTGACAAAGGGAGATAAGTAGTTGAGTGCTGTCAGTGAGATGATGACTCCATTGCCAACAGCCTTTCCTCATTTCTTGAGTAGTATCACAGACTGTTTAACAGGAGAGATAGCTGAAAACAATTCCCCAGGCACTTGAGATAGAACCCTCTAGAACAGAATATATTTCCAAATGTTATAATGTCCAATTATCTCTGGCATTTTCTCCAGAGCTGCTATTGCCATATACCTAGGTAATTAAGCATTTCTATTGGCATGAAGTTCTACCATTTTTCTTGTGTTTAAGTAGATGACAGAATTGATTGTCGGAGGTCATGTTCGAGAGGTCAGTACTCAACAATCACTCCACAAATACTCAACGATATTTATGATGAAGCCAAGTAAGGAGCATTTGGAAGAATACTAGAGTCTGCCTGATGGTTTGCTTAAAGTTTCAAATGGAGTTCTAATGCAGCCCTTCTCCCTAGAAGCACAGAATGAGAAACACGCTCCAGACAGCTAAAAAATTAGAATCAGTGAATCTGTAGTTACCTACAATTAAAAAATTAATTTAAAGAGATTATGATGAGTACCCTTTGTCAATGGTTGGTACATTATTCTGGTCATGTGAAGCTGCTAATCAAGAATTATTTCATTTTTTGAATTCTTACCCACTCAGTTGACATTTATTGCTGTTGGTGTAGAAGATGTTTGAACAATAGTACCTGATCAGCTTTACGGTTATTTCTAGGAATTCACTACACTGTAAAGCAGAGAAGGGTCATATAGGATGATAATTCAAAATGATATGACTGGTTATAAACTGATTATTAATTCCTATTAAGATATTTTTAATAAATGTTCATGAATTAACTAATGACTATAAGTGAAATGTTTTGGATTAAGAAGAACACATCTTTAAAGTCCTTATCTTCTTCTTACATGACACTACTCATTTTTGGGGTGTTTTATCTAGAATAAAATTCCTTTAATATTAGCCATTTAGAACACTTAACAGCTGCCTGAAACAAAAAGCAACTCAGAGTGGCATAAATAACAAGGACATTTCTCACAATGCTTAAAGTCCAGTGATAAGTTTTTTGGAGTTGGTTAATTCAGCAGTTTGAAGATAATGTCAAAGACCCAAAGTTTTCTTTTCCAGAATAACCAACTGGCCCTGCTTACCCAGGATTTTCCTGATTTTAGCAGGATGTTTGGTTGGTCACCCTCTTAACCTTTCCATCATTCCAGTGTTAGCTCTAGTCCTCAGGCCATGTTCTCATTGCCAAAACAAACAAACAAAAAACCTCTTACACCACCCACTCTAGTTCTCCTCATTAAAATATAATCAGAGAGGGATCAGACCGAGGGAGGGAGGAGCACAGGGGACTGAGGTGATGGTGCACAGGTGCATTGGTGAAAGAAACTCTATGGAGACTATACTTGGGGAGGGGGGAAAGCAAATATTGTTTAAAAATGAACAATGAGGAAAAAATAAATGAAAAATAAATAAACTACAATCAGAGACCAAAAAAGGATATTTCTCTTTCTATGGCTCTATAGAAGAACAAATCAACTATCCTAAAGCCTGACCAATAGACTTCCCCAATATTCCGCTGACCAGACTGTATGACATCTTTCCCCCACCATCCCATTGTTCAGACAATATGATATTCCCTCATCTCCATCACTGGCCAAGGAGATGGAAATGGCAAGGTAGCCCTAACCAATCAAAAGACAGCCCTGTTGGGCCTCCCCTGATGGCCCAGTGAGCCTCTGCAGTGCCGGTTTGTTCCCCGGCCACTGGCGAGGGTCCCACAAAAAAAAAAAAAAAAAGACAGCCCCATGGGTCTGGGAAGTCATATTCCATAAGCAGTTGGGGAGAACAAGGAAGAAAGTATAAGGCTATTGGATATGGCAGTATATGTAAGCATGTTAAAGCACACCAGTGCAGAGTCCAAGAATGACCGAGACCCAAGTTTGATGCAAAAGCAAAGGTGGCCTTCATTAGCTAGCTCGAGCTAGGGTCCGAACCCCCGGAGTGGAACCGACACAGTGGCGGTGCCCAGACAGGGTTGGACCCAGAGCACCATAATTAGGCAGTTTAAATAGGCATACAGAATGGGCCCCTCAGGGTAATCTGACAGCTTCAGATGTGGATTCTAGGAATCTGACTGTTAGGGTAATCTAATGGTTACAGACAGACGCTAGTTCTTAGAATCTAGGAATTGCAAGCTCACTCTCAGCAATGCTCTTAAAATAGCTGCTATACTAACATGGCTGCTGTTATGCTCTATGCTCAATTCTTAAATATTGCTGGATGTCTTTGGAATTTATTTTTTAATTTATGCTTACCTCTCCAACGGTGATATTGTGATCAGTGATAAGAAATATATATTTGATCTTCTTCCATGGTTCTTGGCTCACAGCTACCAACACCCTTGGAATTTCTTGAGCAATAAAAATAATGGAAGCATCTTTTATTCCCATAATATTGGATCCTTGTCCCTGTTTCCTGCAACTACTTCAGAGCCATAAATTTGAAATAGTTTTTTTTTTTTTTATTCATAACAAGTTCTACTGCAACTGGATTTGTGGTAACAGGGTAACTTTTGGGAAACATCTAAAGATGGGGGTTTGTTGCCAGAGAACCAAAGAGACAAAGGGCTAGAACTTTCAGTCCCATTGCTTGACCTACCTGCAGGGAAGAGGGGCTGGAGGTTAACTCAGTTGCCCATATCCAATGATTTAATGCACCATTTCTAAGTAATAATACCTCCATTAAAAACCCCAAAGGAGGGCCTCCCTGGTGGCATAGCAGTTGAGCACTGGGCTGCGAAGCTGCCCGCAGCCTCTGCAGTACCGGTTCAATCCCCAGCCGCCAGCGAGGGTCCCACATGGCACGCAGACCTCTCCTGCCATGCCCGCTGCTCCCCTCAGCAGTGTACTTCAGTCCTTCTGCCTGCTCTGCTCTCCGCTCTGGTGAATTCTCTCACCCTCCCGCGCTTCTGACTGTACCCAGTGCTTGTATCAATAAATAAATAACTCTTTAAAAAAAAAATAGAAACCCCAAAGGACAGGTTTCAGAGGGCTCCCACATTTGTGAAAACAAGGATGGGGTAGGAGACTGGCAAGCTTGGAGAGGGCATGGGAGCTCCATGCCCCTTTCCACCTATCTTGCCCTATGCATTCTTTCCATCTGGCTGTTTCTCAGTTATAGCCTAGTAATCTAGTAAGTAAAATGTTTCTCTGAGTTCTGTGAACCACTCTAGCCAAATCAACTGAACCTAAGGACGAGGTCATGGAAACCACCCTCTATAACTGGTCATTCAGAAGCACAGATAACAATGCAGACTAGTGACTGTCATATGAAACAGAAGGAGTCTTGTGGGACTGAGATGTTAATCTGTGAACTATGATACTATCTCTGGGTAGAGAGTATTAGAATTGAGTTTAATTATAGGACACCTAGCAAGTGCCAGGAAATTTTGATGTAGGGAAAACCCAAGTACCCACACATGCTAGAATTGGTGACCCAAACTTTCACCCTCCTATAGATTTCTGGGAGTGAGAAGATCTCTTCCCCATACAAATTTTTACAATGTCTGGTTGGAGGGAAGGTGTGGGACTTTTCTAGGTGATTCTGAAACTCCCCTGCTCCTCTTTGTATTGAGATTAGAAGCTTGTGGGACTGTAAGCTACACTTCCATGCCTTCAGAGGAGTGATACTTTTATTCTACAGGAAAATCAACTCCAACTTTGCAAATATGTTCATAAAGACCTGTTCATTTCTTTACATTGTGCCACTTGTATTTTCAGTCAGTAGCATCATCACTCCTATCTACTGTTGAAGAAGTTGAAATGTCACCAGTTAGCATGTTATCAGAGGCTGAGAAGCAATATGGGGTGGGGGCAGGATAGGGGATATTTCACAGAATTTAGTGTTTATTTGATGAGCTACCTTAATGTTTATATCTTAAAAGGATGTGCAGTAAAGGTTCACGAGTAGAACCACCAATTTGTGTATAAAATATCCCTTAAATGGAGGAAAGTTCTGCCTTGCATTCCAAGCCAGCAAGGCACATTTAGAATTCATTCAATTTTCCCCAGATTCTCAATAGCCAAAACACTGGGCTTAAGCATCAATGCGCTTTAGCAGTAGTGTTTCAAAGACCGACTGAAGTAGCACCTAAGTTATAGGTTAAAAAAAATTTTAAATGAAAGGTGTCAAGCATTAAAGTGAGCCATTTTTTCTGCCTAAACTGGTAGCTATCTTTGTGATACTTAAAAATGACTGAAGTATCACCTTCAATACTTTCAATGAACTGTAATAAAATGACCCTGTTAGTTGCTTTTCAGAATGTCTCTGCTGAGATTTTTTATCTACACTTACTCCCCCTCCACAGAGGACCTTATATCCACATCTGCCATATCACATCAACAGTAGGAATGTCCTTTGCAAAAGCAAATATTTGTAAAATAGTTTTGGAATAGGTGGGAACAGAGTTCACTAATAGTTTAGAATAATTATAGGGGCTCCCTGTGCAAATGTCAAAATAGAAAAAAATTAGCAGAAAATAGGCAAAGTGACAATACAAATGGCCAGATCTCCATTATCACTTGCTGTACATCTCACAAGACAGCTGATTCCCGACTCTGTATGGGCTCCAGCATCCAGTGATTTATTGGGTAATTCAGCATTTGCCAGTATGTCTTGTGCTAATTAAATGCATCGCACTCTATTCAGAAATGTCACAATTGATTTGTCTTCTGCAAGCACTGACTTTATTTCAATCTTCTGAAAAAGATTTTATGAGCCCCAGATAACTTATCCTGGCACATTCATCTCCCAAGGTAGCTTCTGTGTGTGAGGGCAGTAAGAGAGGAAACCCTCAGCGAACATTCAATACAAATACCCGTGCAGACATCTTCTTTATCCATTATATGCCATATATCTGAGAAATCGCATAGATATAGCAAAATTACAAACTACCCCATTATCCTATAAAAGCATTTAAACATGACAGAGTTAACATAAAATGATATTGGCAGATCTTATTGGATGATGTTATATCAATCCAAGAAACATGTACTTTGAAAGTGTTATTTATTACAAGGTGTTTACTTATTCACAGATTGATTTTGACTGAATTTAGCTATTAACTAACTTGCATACAAGAGGAAATCATATAATGTCATTTCAGGGACAGGGAAAGAAGAGAAATGCAGCTTAGTTTAGAGGTGAGATAGCCCACACTCCTGTAGAATAACAAAGGTTATTTAATTCCAGGTAGGTTTCCCCACTCACTCTACCCTCTGAACCCAGTTGTGGTGTCCATGTTCAGTGTTCTCATTAGTGATCAGTCACAGGAAAAGTGTCCAGTTCAGTTCAGAGGAAATCAAAATTCAACTCCAATAGTCATTGCCTGTGAACTGGTAATACGCCACAAAAAGAAAGAAGACTATATATGTCCTATTGGAAAAGAGTGATTGCTGCAGCTATAAAACAAGGAGGCAATTACTCTAAGAAGAGACAATATGCAATCATCAGCAGGGAAGTTTCAGCATTTTTCTGAAAATTAGTAATTCACTAGCTTGAATAATCCCATTTTTCTCCTTGTTTATATTAACATTTGGTTTGGGGTAGAAAAGGTACCACTGAATAATGATAACATCAACTCTCAGGGTCTGTTTGGTCTTCTAGTATCCAGACACTTTTCCTTTAAAGCAAAATACAACTCTAATTATAAAAGCAGAGCTTTTTTTTTTTACAGCATTCCAGTAGGTTTTCTATTGAAATGGCCATTACCTTTTTTAACTTCTCTCTTAGGGAAAGTCAGGTCTATGTAACACTAATTTATTCAGGAGTCTTTAGATTCAGTTATTTCACCCTCATTCCAAAGTAGTGCAATGAAATTTTTAAAAGTCACTCCACGGGATTTGGCTTGTGAGTAGCTGAAGTAAATAATTTGCAAATGATTATAGGAAGTTCTTCAGGAAAAAAAAAACACAAAAGAAATGTAGAAGGCAACACTTTACTGACTAATCTGTTATGCCATTAATCTTTAAAATATACTATTATTTTCAATAATTAGAATAGGAAACTGAGATGCAGATTTGCTAAGTAACCCTACTCACCAGTATACAAAGACCTGTAAGATGGCAGAACTGAAACCTAAAAACAGCTTTGTACCACCAAATTCTAGTTTTCCAAAATAGCACAGTTGAAACTGTGATCAGGCTCTAGATAAATAAAACTAAAACATTATCAAGAGAAATAAATTGACCCAATTCTAAATATTTGGTTTAGTGTCACATTTTCTTAAATATGGAGGTGTAGTGGAGGCTGAGGTATGCTGTCCACATTTCCCTTTCAGGATTAAACCCTTCTTCTGTGGCCAGTGGAAATGTTAGCATCTGATTTCTGGGCTCTGTCCATCTCCAGGAACCATGCTTACACAAAGGTCACATGCCTTTCCAGAGACAACCCACATCCACTTACTTCCCACAAGAAGTATAGTCTTGGCCCTTTGCCTCAAAGTCAGATGAAGCCTGAAAACTCTTAGCTCTGGGGGTCCCTATAGAAATAATCTCTTACCTCTTTGTTGTAACTTCATTGCAATTTAACTTCATTATTGACCAATTTGATTTTCTCCCTTGGGAGAAAATTTCACTCCCTTTAGACATCTCAGAGGTACTGCTCCTCACAAACCTCCTGCAACCTTATCTCCACCCAGAGCTTGTTAACTAGGGAATGTGAGTTCTGGCAATATGCATCGGATTGATTCCCCAAATCATAAAGAACTGCACATTTTGAGTACAGATACTTGGTTTCTAAAGAGCTGTTTTGAGCAATTATTCTCTCCTTAATTTTGGTCATATATAGGTCACACTTATTTTGTTAACCTTATTTGCTCTAAAATTAGGTGCAATCGTTTATTGAGTTGTTGGTTCAAAGAAAATAGAACTCAAACAGTTTGTAACAGATTGAAAATATACGCTTTGGGGGTACTACAACCCCTCACAAGTGAAAGTGGCTTTAATCATCTTAGAAAAATGATAATAAGTGAATTGAGTAAACATAATTTTGTTTTTACTCAGAATAATGACAAAAGAATCTCCTAGAGATTTGGGGGAAATAGTACAAGTAAATGTTAAAAAGTATTAAATTAAATTATTATTCAAGGGATGGTTTAGACAGAAAACAAAAGTAGGTTCTTAAAATATTAATGAGTCTTCAGATAACAAGTCTATAAAAAGTGATTGAGAAATAATCATCTAAATAAGTTCCCAAAAGGCATTTGTGAAAAGTCAGTATTCATTCATGATAACAAAGAAATACTTAACAACAGAATAGAAGGGACTTCTCTTACTCGATAAAGAATGTCTCCTGCTAGCCCTATTTAATTGTGAAATATTCAAAGCTTTCCTCAAATTGAGAAAAAGAGAAGGAGGCCTATTTGCAATTCTATTAAAAATCATATAGGTCTAGCCAGTATGAAAAGGCAAGAAAAAGAGCATAATAATTAGAAAGCAAGAAATAAAAGTGTACCTTACATGATTTTCAGACATAGAAAAAAACAAAAGAAAACTATTAGAATTACTAAGTAAATTTAGCATGGTTTCTGGTTCCAAGGTCACTATACAAATGTCAAGGGTGTTTCTAAAGAGCAGTAACAAATAAAGAGTGGGTTTTAAGAAAAATTACACCATTTACAATAACATCAACAAAATAAAATAACTTGGAATTAAATCTAAGAAAGGGTATGAAAATTTCTACATTGAAGACTATAAGATGTTATTGGGAGAAATTAAAAAGATTTAAATAGGTGGGTAAGTATATTATTTATGGATTATAAGATCAATCTTCTAAAGATATCACTTAAAATGCTATCTATACCTCTCTGGCAACCTAGCCATTTCATACTCAAATATTTACTCAAGAGAAATGAAAACAAACATAAACAAATAGAATTCATTAATGTTTATATGAGTTTTATTCATAATAGTCAAGAATGGGAAAGAATTCAAATGCTCATTAATAGAAGAACAGGTAAACAAATTGTGGTATATCGGAACACAGGAATACTGCTTAGCAATACAAAAGAACAGAGAAGTGATCGATATGACAATGTGGATGCATCTCAAAACTGTTGACAAGTATAAAAACAGACACAAGATAGGGCAGCTATATATTTCTATTTAGATAAAATTCTTGAACAGGCAAATCTAATCTGTAATGATAGAAAGCATGCTATTTTTTCCTGGGGTTGGGGTAGAACAACAGAAAAATGTTTTGGTGTAATTGAAATATTAACTTGATTGTCAGAGTGATTACACAGGTCTGTGCGTGTGTGTGTGCGCGCGCACATGTATATGTAGATATATAGAAGATATATATGTAGATAGATATATACATATACTTTTTCAAATCTTATCAAAGTGTATGCTTAAAATGGGTGCAATAAATTTTATTTCAAGAATCAAAATTTTTTTGTCTAGTTATAAGCACACACTGAATGCAAATTAATTCTGAATGAACACAATCTAATTCTTAAGGTATATAACAATGTGTTATTCCCAGGAATAAAGAGGTCATGGAAATTATAGATGGTTATTTTAAACTCCATATCCAGATTTCAACAGAGAAAGAGAACACAAACTATATAATTTGAAGAGAATTTAATAAAGGACTTTATTTTTATTAACTGAAAGATTTTAAGGACATAGACCAGTGTGTAAGAAAACCACAGAAAAGAGCATAAATGAGAAGCTCTCACCTAAAGACCTATCAGACAAGGAAGGGGGTAGTTATCAGGGCAGAGAAGAGTCCTATGGAAATATTTTCCTTGATTGGAAGATATCAAGAAGGGAGGTGACAGCTAAAACAACCTGCAGGGAGAGAGGGGACAGATTCTCAGACTCACTCTCTTCCCTCCTATCTCCTGCTGCCACACCCCTTCCCTCTGCTGAACACACTGGAAGCCAGAGACAAGAAGACCAAGACTGCTTGGTAATGTCATTCATACAGATCAGCTTCCTGAGCTCTAAGCAGAGGGGATCATGGGTGTGGAGAGGTTAATAGAATATCGTGACAGAACTTTCAACTCCTCAAATCCTTCCCATTGTCCCCACATTTTTATTTGGTAGGTCAACAGTAGACCCAGGAATTTGAATTTTTAAAAGCTACAACAGTGATCCTGATCACCAGTAAGTGTTTGGACCATTGCATAAAAATAGCTGTCTGTTGTTGATCAATACTTAAAATTTATAATTTGGACATTTAATTTGCTGAGAGTCCACCCATAACTATATTTTTTAAAAATACTGAAATGCCATTAACCTAAGAATGTAAAAAGGCATCAAATATTTATAATGCATTAATGCATGCTTTCTGGCAGTCTAAGCAAGCCAACATGACAGACAAAGGGCACTACAGTTGGCTACTAGAAAACTGCAGTCTTTCTGCTGGGACATCTGGGAAGGCAGGAGGAGGAGCCTTCCTTTCTGGATGTTAAGAAGCTTATCCTTCAGGACTTTACCCTGAGGCTTCCTGCAGAGCAGCCCTGAGGTTCACAAGAAGCATGAGGCAGAAACAATGTGAAGTACTCCAGTTGCCGAGATTAAGGTGGCAGTCATCAGGTGGCCACAGGTATATTCCCCCTGTGAAGGCAGCAGCTGTGGATTTAAGGGATCATTTTTACTCAGTCATCTTTTATCTATTTGGGGGGAATGAAGGGGAATCTGGGTATAATTAATAGGGGTCAGCTCACTTTCCAGAATTGCTCAACTGCTCCCTTAAGTCATTCTGAGTCTCTTCATAGAAAGACTATCAAAGAAGGAGAGAAGGGCACTTACTCTCAGGTGTTAGGCAGAAATGTTCCACATTTTCCCCCAGTGACAAGTCATATGACCTGCACTTGAAGTTCTCTAGATGCTTTTCACTGACAAAATGGAGTAAAGTGGGGAAACCTTAGTATACTACAACATCAGCACAGACGGTCACATTTTCACAGATGTATATTTTGGTAGTATGAAAAGCTCTTTGTTTTTACTTTTAAAGTACTTAAAAGGAAAAAATAGAACTGAAATTATAAATTCTGTAAAGAATACACTTTGAATGTATTTTTATCTTGAATTCACGTAATAACAGTATGATACATACTTCATATGAAAAGACAGTTACTTATGCGTCTACAATGCTTCCTTTTTCATTTAAATACCACAGTAAGTAGGTGCATAATGTTCTTATAATAGGAATAGTACATAAATATGTTCAATCCCAAAGTGACATGAAGTGTAAGCACAGTTTTAAGCAAAACGACATTTTTAAATGTTTCTAAATTTTCCCACAAGAAGACAAATTTCACTATTATTTTTTTAAGATGAGTAGGTATTACTAATTCCATCCTGTAATTCCCTTCTGTTCACCAGTTCAGGATTTGACCCAGTTCTACTAGCAAAGGTTTTGTTTCTCTAGACAAAGACTGTGTGAGAGGGCAGTTACAGAAACTTCTGAGATCAGGGACCAGAATATGGGATCACAAGTAATTGACAGAGAAAGATGCATGAGTCAGCATCTATGAGCTCAGAATAGAGGAAACAATTTCTGTCATGTGGCCATAAGGGCATTCGCTAAAGTCATCTCTAGAACTCAGTAGGGTAGGGGAACAAAAGTAATTGTTTTGCCGTGGATGCGTCATTTGTTTCAGACTAGAACTGCCCCTAACATATGTGAGACAATGATTAAGGTGACAAATGCAGAAAATATTTACACATAAAAATCAGGCTAAAAATTATGAAATAATGTATGTTCCCCTACCTTTACAAATATACCTTCATAATAACAAAACAGAAAAAATGTATGTAAAGCTACAGCTTTTCTATAACTAAAATCAATAAAAAAGCAGGTGACTCAATTTATTAACTTTTGTATATTTTAGGACATTTTGTTGATGCACCAGTAAGACGATAAAGACTTACAATGCACAAATTGGAAATTCCATAGTTTTTCTTATTTTCCTTTCCAAAAAAATCAGTTTTATAATGAAGATATTTATATATTTTTGTTCAATTGTCAGTAATCACCTAAAGAATTTTTAAGATATTAATTTTAAGTGACAAAGTTTGAATACATTTTCATCCAAAATATGAATGTACATGTAAAAAGTAGAAAACATTTTCATATATTTAAAAATTTTTTTTCCATCTAGAACACTATTATTAATTTTAAAAAGGGAAATACAAATTACATCTAATGCATAGCAAAAAATTTAATGTAATCAATTTTATTAAAATTTTAACAAAGTGGTTTAACTGTTCATTTAGTTTTTGAAAATAGAACTAAATCTCATTAAATAAATTTATGATGATAAAACAATTCACACTTCAAGGGTTTAATGTTCCATTAATTGTCACTGTAAAGAATGATATCACAGGGCCTCCCTGGTGGCACAAGGGGTTAAGACACAACCTATGAAGCTATCCACAGCTACTACAGCATGAGTTCCATCCCTGGCCAGGGAGCAACCCACATGGCACAGCAGACCTCTCCTGTCTCGCCCTCTGCTCCCCTCAGCATGTATTTCAGTCAGTCTGCCTGTTCTGCTCCCCACTGTCTCTAGTGAATCCTCTGAACTTTAGAAGAAAGATTTAATAACTGAAATCATCTGTCTTCCATTAATCACTTCCATTGTTCAAAGCTCACCTCCAGTTCTCAACCCTTCTCCAAGCCACAAATATCAAAGGGCAGTCTGAGAGCATTTACCTTTGTTTCAACATGACAGGGCAAGAAATGTCAATAACCTTTCCTTGGGTCTTGAGGGTATTAGTCCCCAATGCTGGCTGATGTTAGGGATTGAGATTACATGGGCCCCCCTAAAATTCAGAGCTGGACTACAGTACCCGGTCCCCATCACCACCACTAAAATGTTTCACTAAATTCACTAGTTGCTGCATAGATCAGAGATTGCAGAAATATGAGAACAGCTTGAAAGATAACACAATATGAACCTTGGAGCCTGTGACATATTAGAAAGGTCATGTCTATATAAAGCCATTTAAATGCAAAAGCAATTTATAAACACTTTAAAGTGGATCTGAAGTGTTTTCACCAAAGTCTGCCTCCCTCCCTTTCTCTCACACACAAAATAGTAACTATTTGAGATAGCAGATGTATAATTAAGTCGATCATAATAAATTAAATTCATCAAATTGCACACCTTAAAAACCATCTTGAACAACCTAGATACATACAAGTTTTATTTGTCAATCACACAACAGTACAGCTAGAAAAATGTTTCTGGCAAAATTGTGCTTTTAAGAACATGTTTGAAACCACTGCCGCTCATCCTATGAGACCATTACTGAATTACACAAAATAATTTGCTCTACAATGAATGCATGTTACAGGTATACGTTACAGATGTAATGTATGTTGCAGTTGTAATGATTATAGGTGTTACTCAGGCAGTAACTCCCAAGCCCCTATTCTAATTTAAAAACCACATTTCAACCAAAGCCTGAAGGTTGAATTTTGAAAGTAGTTTTTCCTTCTGTAATTCAAAAAACTCTCATTTAAAACTATTTCAAGAAGAAAAAAAAAAACAGTGAAAAATTGTAATCCCTCAGTATATTTGAGTTTTCAAAGCTATTGCCCAGAAGCTATTATTTCTTCATATTCACTACTCCTGAAATCTGAGAAATTTACTATCAAGTGGGCAAAATGCCGAGCTTATGACACTAAGTTCCAAATATCTATCTCCACATAGCTAGAGTAAGATATTTTAAAATTTCAAATCCCTACAATTAAGCATACATAGTAGAAAGTCTAAATAACAAATCATATTAAATAGTGCCAAGATTCAAATGAAAATATCCTTTTTGGACTATTACCTCTGTGTGTGTGTGGGGGTGTGTGTGTGTGGGGGGGTGTGTGTGTCTGTCTGTCCATCTGTCTCCTACCTACTTACTTTACGTACTTATCTTTATTAAGGTAACACTGGTTTACAACACTGTATGTGATTCAGAGTTATAGGATCACACCTCCTTAGATGCATGTCCTCAAATCCGCTCCCCTTTGCAGTCTCAAGTCCAGTCAGGTTTTTAGGATTTGTTATTTATTTGGTTTTGTCTAACCCTTTCTCTATATCCCCCCTATAAGTAAAATCATCTGGTACTTGTTTTTCCCCTCTGACATACTGCACGTAGCATAATCCTCTCAGAACCATCCATGTTGTTCCAAATGGCAAGTTTATCTTTTTTTTTAATAGCCAAGTAATATTCCATTATGTATATATACCATATTTTCCTAGTCCACTTCTCTGTTTTTGGACACTTAGGTTGTTTCCAAACTTAGCAACTGTAAGTAAGGCTGCAATGAGCATTAGTGACTTTGCATCTTTCAGTTTGATACCTAGGAATGGAATGGCTGGGTCATAGGGTTGATTGATTTTTAACATTCTAAGAAATCTCTGTGCTGTTTTCCATAGGGGCTGGCTCAGTCTACATTCTCACCTATAGTACACCAAGTTCAGTATTTTGAATGTGGTGTTCCATTCCCTCCTTGGGAATATGGTTTCCTCTAAGAAGTTAGATATCAGCTTGGTGGGATTTCCTTTATATCTTACCTGTTTCTTTTCCCGAGCCACTTTCATGATTCTTAATCTTCTCAGTCTTTCCTACCCTTTCTGATGGTTTCCATCTTTTCTTCTTGCTGAGACACTGGTCCTCACATCCCCGGCTCCATTCTCAATAGGTCTGCTACCTCCAGAGACCTCAGCAAAGCGGTGGTGTCTCATCCCTTCTTAGCTGCCTCATCACTCAGAGCACCATGTTCCCAGCCTCCCTGAGTATATGTGGGGCAACTACTACAGGCTATGTACAGTGGGGTGGGGGGGGGAGGGCAAAAATGAGGGAGGGAATGGGAGGGAGAGTCAAAGTTTTCTACTCTCCACCCATGCCTTCTCCATGCCTCAAAGGTCCTCAGCATCTATTATCAATTTCTACTTATATTTTGCCCATGTTTTCAGACATGGGGAAACATGTGTTTCTGATTTACTTTAAAATTTTTCTTATTTGAGGCTAATCAAGACATAGTTTAAGTTAAATTTCACTTAGGGTAAATAAAAATGATTTTTCCTGTGTAGCAGAATTAAGATATAATTCAGTATGTACAACTTCTATATTTGGGAAGATCTTGAGTCATATTCCTAATCCCCAATGAGCATTCTAAACAATCAAGAAACTGCAATCTAGCTTTTAAACATAAACAAAAGCAAAAAGTGATAATAACCTCCCTAAATGAAATATTTAGTAGGGTCTATGTGCCAAGCATACTGCTAGAGTGCTCTACTCATTTTATTCCTCAGAACAAACCTATGAAGTATTATTATCACCATTTCACAAGTGAGAAGAGCAAGACAGAATAGTTAACTTACGTGCCCAAGGTTACATAGATAGTAAGTGGCTTAACCAAGACTCCAGAACACATCTGCTAAATATGAGAGTTAATTCTCACATTTCCTTTTTTTTGCTTGCTAGACTTATCTGTGCCTCTGATTTTCTACTCAGTGGTTTCCCTCCAATAATTCCATTATTACCTCTTCACCCATTAAAGTTATTCTTTTTGAAACTTAATTTGAATAGTGTTTAAGCCTATTTATTAAAACTAATGTAGTCTCATCTGATAGACTTGCTTTAAAAAAATGAACTCTTTTCTAACATTTAAAACATTTCAACAGAAAGGATCAAGAAAGTTAAACAGAAATATGTATTTCTCAACAGAGAAGAACTTATAACAACAGTTCTTATCTCCTGAGAAGATTAGTATACTTGGAAGGTTAACAGAATTAACATGAAAAAATTATGAAATTTTCATAAAATAGTCTCTCATAAGTTATGAAGCAAACTTAAATATGATTTCATGCATTTTTACAAGTGAAACTTTAGGGCTATCTAAAATTACCCTTACTTCAAAGAACTCTTTGACAAAGAAATAAAAAGGTATGTTACTAAGAAGAGCAAAGGTCCAGGGCCATTATAAACTAATTTTTACTACATTGTTGAGCCATTTCTTGATCCATATATTACTTTCTGCAACTTTACTCAAGCAGTGGTTTAACCAAAACCAAGTAGTTGACCTTCACATGGTAAGTAAAATAATCATCTACAGTAGTTCTTGTTTTAGAGATGACTCATCGGTGACTGTTGTCCATGAGCACTGTTCCATATGGATGGTTACGTGTTTCATGATTAACCTCTGTTACAGGCTCAGTTGATTTTGAGACTGAGAAAGTGATTAATGAGTGAAAAGTTTGTTTTTTTCCTCTGCTTCTTATAATGTCTGCACCAAGAGAGAATGCTATGGCAACCAGAATATTGAGAAGCGATAGAGGGATGTTTCTGAATGATGTCAGAACCATTTTGCAGGAAGTACTGAAGCTATGAGAAAATGAATATGAAACAGAAATTAAGTCTTATGAAGTGGGAAAAAAGACACTGAAGGAGAAGGAAAACTCAAGAAAGCTGGACCTTTAGAAGAAAGAATAAAACTTCACAGACATTAAACAAAATGAGAGAAACTTATGGATAATGCAGAATAAATAATAGCAATAGAATCTACAATTCTAGAGTTTGGAGGCCATCAACTAAAATTAGGTAATTTTTCAATCACATTTGAGCAGGTGTGATTTGCTAACCAAATGTCATAAACCATCACCATCATCTTCTACAAGCATCTACTAGATGTCAATTGTGCATGAGTGGTGAATCCAGTTTCTTTTTTTTTTTTTTTTTTTTTTTTTTGCAAGAAAGTTTCATTCTTGGTTTTTACCTGGCACATCTCTTTGGTATACAATAAGTGCACAATATTTTGCTAGTTGTTTTGTAAGGTGACAAAGATTATCATGCATGGAAATACAAAATAGGAAAAAATAATCAGAAGTGATCCAAAATATATCTGTAAGTAGTTATTCAAATTAATGCATCTTGGCAACCTAAATTAAGGCATACATAATCAAGATGGCATCAAGGAAAACAGCCACTGAGCAGAACATGCTCACTGCGAGAAGTGTGAGCTCTAGTCTCATATCTGGGAGGTGTGCAGGGAGGAAGGAATGCAAGAGCATTTCTAGTGATGAGCAAAAAACAAAGAGCTCCATGTCCTGGGGAAGAAGGGGGCTCTAGACAAGGGACTCAGCCAGTTTAAGCAGGTATGTGAATGACTGCAGTAAGTGGAAGCCATGGACTAAAATAGAGGAAGATAACATGGAAGACTAATGTGTGAAAACCCATATGAATAGGGGCAGGACTATGGCACTGTGGGTTCGAATATTCTTGAAAGTGATGCTTTTCTTCTTTGCAGACAACGTTAATGTCTTTTGGAATATAAATTTCAGTAGAATCAAAGCATTTGATCACAGGAGTTATCCAATGACTTCTATATTCGTCTTCCCTCTTTTCTAATAGGCTATATAACTACTAAGACCTTGGTGACTTTTATGTCAGGGTCTATAGATACAGCATAGAACAACATGCACTTAATAGAGAAATTAATCATTCAATCAAGCCTACTATGAATCTAACCAACTCTCATTAAGACTTGCTTAAGTATCACCTGGAATAACTAAAGCTTAGAGAAGAAACTTGTAGAGAGCTGTGAATGCCTACCATGGATTTTCTGGTATCAGAAGAGGACTGATTAGGTAATGTCTGCAGACAGGGGCAGGGGTCCTAAGGTCCAGAGTGGTGCTCTTGAATGGCGAGTTTTCTATGGTAGAATTGCAGAGCTGAAGAGGGAGGGAATGTGCTCTCCAGCTGGGCTGATGTCTAGTAATTGGTTTCTAAGAAGCAACAATTACTTTTCAGGTGTCCTGTCA
Source organism: Talpa europaea (assembly GCF_964194135.1). Classification (NCBI taxonomy): domain Eukaryota; kingdom Metazoa; phylum Chordata; class Mammalia; order Eulipotyphla; family Talpidae; genus Talpa; species Talpa europaea. Next base: position 27,182,199 of record NC_140082.1, on the reverse strand, counting down.
ATGAAGACCTAAATACATGCTGTACTCAAAAAATGTCCCAACTATTTGTTATCTGCAAATCCATTACTTGCAAATAGCCTATAGCTTTTGGCCCTAAAACACCAAGATTCAACTCCTTCCTGCTAAATATCTAAAAGAGGAGGAGAAGAACAATGGAGCTGCATGTGACTAACACATCAGTCAGTTCAGTTCGGTGACTATTTCCCCAGGACCTTTCTCCCCACTCAGCCAGTATTAACTATATAATCCAATTAAACCTGGCGCTGGCCGTCCACAGGGATTCCTTTCATACAAAAATGCAATTCTCTCCAAGATTCTCAGCATTACCTAATGGCCTGCATAGAATCAGTTTGATGGTTTCTGGCTGGTTCCCAGGGGACAAATTGATCACCATGGCAATAATCAGGGACTCTCACCCTATAGAAGGTAAGGTAAAACCCACAGCACAGTGGAGGAGTGTATCTGATTATCTCAGAAGGGCTGCCTGCCGACAAGGCTATTCCTACACACACGCACATAGAGCCAGTGCCAGAATGTGGAATGAGGCATATGGTTGGAAACCGAGTGGGGAAAACATGCCAACTTCTGATGTAGCCCAGCCGCCTCTGCTCAGGTGGTCTGGGTCAGCGCTCTGTGAATGAGACTGGCTCAGCGAAGGAGAGGGGACTGAGGAACACACAACTGGATTGAAATCTGTAAACCACTTTGTTAGTGATAGATTATAAAGGAAATTCAGGAGAAAATCCTGTGAAAATGTTAGAGAAGTAATGTGCCCCTTGACTGAAACCCTACTCATAAACAGATTTTATAATACTTTTGTAAAAACCCAAGTTAGTAGCAGATGAACTAGACCTCATTGAATTTTTTTTCTTGCTATATTGGACCAAAATAGATATGTGATTTTTGTTTGAGATAGCTCTGACAAGAATTAATAATTAAAATATAGGTGAGAGGATAATTGTAAAAGGAAATAAATACCTAGGTTGTATAATCTCTGTAGCACAACCCAAATGTCCAGATAGCCAAAGACCCCAAATCTAGTTTCCTACTCTTGTATGAAATTGGCATGTTCACACTGCACAAAACCAGGATAAAATTGTTCCAGACAGAAGCTAATGTATGCATTCTCAATTATTATCTATTTTAAGACACACACATTTCTGTAGTTCTCTGTTCATTCAAAGGTCTTCAAAGCCTGCATCACAACACTTAGATGTTCAGAGCAATTGAGGGCATTCTCTACAGATAATCAAGGGAGATAATATTTTCTACATCCTCATGGAAAGTTCCCACTCTTGGAAGGTCAGAGGCTGACATACAGCTCCATATGCCAGGAAAGATGTGGGCGAACAGACTGCTTCTCAGGGGACTGCGTGCAATCAGTTCTGGGTGGAGAAAGGGTCTCTTATAGGACTCTAATGAGCTTACTGAGAACCACACTGAACCCAAACATAGAATGATTTCACAATTAGAAGTTAGAATTGTCTATTCTCTTACTTTTCTGTCATATTTTGTACAGGGTGTTAATAGGTCTTTCAAACTTTTTAACTAATCACTTAAATAGACTACAATTAAAGAATTTCAGTGACACCACACCATATAGGATAAATCATATTTCACATCTGTGAAAAAGACTCATCCTTTTTTTTATTTTTCAGAAAACCACTATCTTTGTTAAATTAGTTTGTGTTAATATAAATGGGGATTTGACATGAAGCTTTATAGGATTTTTCTTTCTTTCAAACTGCTGTCATTGAAAATAAATAGCAGTAACTTTTTTGCTGTGAAAGCAGTACCAATTTGACCTGTTTATCTCTGAGTCTCAGTTTCTCCAATGATTGAAGCAATTGAGAGTTGTGGTGCTATCCCATAGATTTCTGGTGAGAGTTGCTTGCTTGGCATAGGAGAGTTTCTAAAAATAAACTAAGTCGTTTCTCCTATTCACTAACAATTTTTTGTCAAGACTTTATGTTAGATATCCTTTAATAATAAAACTATTTTAGCTCTAGTTTCGATTTCAGGAAAAGAAAAGGCAAAATAAAAAGTTTTCAAATACTTGGACCTGTAAGTTAGTGAAACTTTAGGAATGTCATTAGAGGAACTGAGGCAGAACACACCCATCTGTATACCTCTTTATAGACATTTCTTCCTTCCAAATCCATTAAATGTTCTTTCTGATTCAAATGGCTGCTGTCCTTCCTGGTCCTCAAGTTAGGTTGTACAAAGACAACCTAAAACAAGATGTCACCCAACCCCAGAGCAGCTGGAAGCTATGGGCATGTTTCAGTTGAAGAGATGCAGTGTTACCTGGGGGTGAGGGTTGTGGGGGTGTCACCATTAGAGTAAGGCAGACCTGGGTTCAAATCCCAGTTTTACCATATTTGGCTATGCAATCTGACAAGTTGTTCAAACATGAAAAGTCTTAGTTTCCTCAATTGTGCCCTAGACTATACACAAGGACTTATTTGAATACTTTCCTGTCCAAAAATAATCCCAAAGATTGCTTATCAATAAAATCTACCCCCATATTAGAGTTCATTGGCTTCTCCAAAGCATCGTTGTCCATTTATTTAAGAGGGCATGCTCTCTGGCCCCACTCCCTTTTTAAACATCCCCAAATGATTACCTAACTCTATCAATACTGATTTCGTTATAGGAGGTCAACACCTAACCAGATGTTACAACCATCATTGCAAATAAGTTCCCTTGACATATTATTTCATTTTTCTTGTTGTTTGACCAGAACCTCCTTTCTAATTAAGCTATTGTTGGTTCCATCAATGTGTACAAAGCTGAAGGTCCCAAGGCCATACTGTCTACCTGAAACACATTCTTCTAATTCTTACAATGACAGCTTCCTATCTTTGACTAAACAATCCTCTTGAATGCTGGATCTGTTTGCCTTGCTTTAGAAAAAATTGGAACACCTTGCCAAATCTCAATCCACAACGCTTTAGTTTACCTTTGTGTTTTCTAAGGTGGATATTGTCTTCCTTGCTCACAAGTACCGTTGGCAGTGAGTGGCTCAGCTCTCAAGAGTTTCACATTACAGATAACCCCTCTGCTTTCTCTCCACGCTTATTTCTGGGTTTTGCTTGATTCTGTTCACCTCCAGGTATAGAGTCGTTGGGCTCGGGAGGTCAACTGTGAGGATGTTTGAGTTAATAACCTCAGCCAGCCACTGTTCATTGATCTCTAGTTTCCTACTGCATTCATATTTCTTTCCCTGGAATTGGATGCTCAGCTATCTGCCAGGGGAACTTTCCCCAGATAATCTCTGATTTTAACTACCTTAGGGCTTCTCATCAGGCTGTTATGGGAGACTAACAACCCACATAGCTCATGGGGTGATCCAGTCTTGGTGGAGAAGGGTGCTACATTCTCACCAACCAATTGAACCAATACCTCAATCACAGAAGAGTAATGTGCCTCTGCTTATATCCTTGAAGTGCAAAAATAGCTAATGTGCTGCTCTCCTTCATAAAGGCTTCTATGCGGTAAGTGGCTGGGATTAAATTATACAACCACTTCATCTATCTGTTCAAAAGCCTGTCACTCTTATGCTGCATTTGCCAACTTGTCCCTTTAGCAGAGGGGCTTGATACTGTGAGAAGTGAAAAGTGGAGCATTATGATGCCGGGTAATATAATTCTAAATACCATCAAGGCCATAAAATGGGAAGTAAGTGATAAATAATTTATATTTATCAGAATGACTGAATCTTATTACAAGTTCAGCAATATGATATCCTCCCTTACAGCAGACACAGATGGGGAGAGAGACCAGAATTTCAATGGTTTGCTCGAGTCGGACTGAATTCCTGTTTAAAGCCTTATGAACCTGGTGTGAACCCGAGGATATTTTTCCCTCACCAGTTCCTAGAAAAGAGTGTACTAGTCTTATAACAAGGGAGCAAGCAAGTGGAAAAAAGACATTCAATTTAACAAGATAATTTGGAAAAGATAAGAAAACAAAGCTTATTTTTGCAATAAGCAATTGGACTAAAATGCTATTGTTTCCATTCCTTTCTCCATTCCAACTTGACCAGCATAAAACAGAAATTTCATGCCTTTATTCTTAATTTTCTTCATTGATTTATTCACTGAATTAAACACCCATAGCTTATTGTGGAAGACACCACAGTAAGAATTGTGGAAGATGCAATAATGAAGAATAGATATAATTCTCACTTTCAAGCAGAATATACTCAAATACAACACTCTGGAATAAGCCTAGGGGAGCAGAACTCCAGTTTTACAAGGGAAAAGTGAGCATATGTCCAAGTATAACACTTAAAAATGAGCTTTTTCTTCATCCTACTCTTTGGATGGCATCTGCCTAAGTCAGAGTCGTTCCCAGCTTGAAAAGTTTTTTCCTGTGACCAGATCCCTGTTTGAAATGCAAAGTTCAAATCCACTTTCATGTCTTAAGCAATAGAATCAAAGCAATGGCATCTCTTAAATGATCAGTTACACTTTAACACATTTTTATTATGACAGAAACAACCAAGGTAGAGAGGCAGATCTCTCTGTAAACAAACTAATCTCTCCACTCAAGACCTGTTTTGGTGGGATAAATGAGCACAGTTTAAAGGTACATAGTTATTTTTAGTAAATATCAGATAAAACTGATTAAAGGCACCTGCCCCTTTTCACCTTTTCTGCTTATGGGCAGTGATCAAGCTTGAGCTAAGTAGTAGCAGTTCAGCTGTGTAAGGACTCTCCTGGTGCCTGGGTCTCTTTGCTGTTAGTGTTGGTTCCCAGAGTTTATTTTCTGGTCTAAGACAGTGTATTCATACAATTCATTAATTCAATAAATTAATACTAAGATCGGAACATTCCTGCAACATTTCTTCCCATTTCTGCTACTGCAATCTATGCTGGAGAGCCCAACGGGATGGGAAGGTGGTGGACACAGCCACAGCCCCGCTAGTGGCCACAGTTCAGTGACAGTGAGGAGAGGCACTGGGTGGGCACCCTTGTGCCAGCTTCGACATTTAGAGCTTGGGGGGGGGGGCGTATGAGAAAAGGAAGTGCTGCTTTACCACCAAAAAGCTTACAAACCTACCTCCTCCCCCTCCACAAAGGTCCTACTTCTTCCTCCCTCCATAGCCCTGCTTGAACAGAACTTTGAAGTTGAATTAGCAAGGGAATTAGCTCATTTCTCAAAATTGCCCAAACACACCACATACTTTTGTGCCACCAAGACTGTACTTGCACTGCTCATGACACCTCCAACAGCCTTGCCCTCCCCAACCGTCTACTGTCTCCAGAACACTAACTTATCTTTCAAAACCCAGCCCAGGAGGCATTTCACCAAGATCCTGTCTACATACTATTCCAGCTCAGAGGAATGAACTCTTGCCGGGCTAGTTTCCTATTGCAATTTGTTGCAACAAATTACTGTACACTTCCCTACTTAAGACAATACAAACTTATTTACCCAACGGTTCTGGTCGGAAGTCCAAAAGTCGAGGCGTCAGCTGGAATGCATTCTTTCTGAAGCCCTGGGGGAGAATTTATTTCCTTGCTTCTTCCATCCTCTAGAAGCTGCTCCTGGCCTCTATAGGGGCAGGAGAACACGGAGCAGGTTCTCTATGACCCGAGCAGCTGGGGTAAAGGAGAAGAGAGTCCTGGAGCCCTCGGTGGCTTCTCAGGCTTTTATTGGAATTTGCCAGGTACACAGCAGGCAGGGGTGCTGGGGGGCCAGGAGGCTAGCTGGTCTCCCAGCTAGCAAGTTTTCACTCTGGGCTCTCCAGCATTCTCTGGTTCTCTCTGCCTCTCTGCTCTACTTGGTGTCCCTGTGAAGCTGCCCTTATAAGCCCAGTCTTAGCCCAGGTGTACCCACTTACGCATGCCCACACCCTACTCCAGGTGCCCGCCATCAGGCATGCATTCAGGACCACAGGGATCCATCACCAATCCTAATGGTGGGAGGGCAGTAACGCCTGATACTTTTTAATTTACCCTACACCTCATACTAAACTCACTCTGATCTCTGCTTCCTTCACATCTCCTTCCCTGTCACTGACTTTCCACCTTCCTTTTACCTTGTTAATATGCTTCTGATTGTATTGGGCCTAATGGCCTAATCCAGCGTAACCTCCTAGCTCAAGATTCTTAGATTAGCAATATCTGCAAAGTCTCTTTTGCTGTGTTAGTTAATAGAGTCACAGGTTCTAGGGATTAGAACATTTAGACATATAGGGTGAGAGCATTTTTTGTTACATGACTTCTTTCTGAAGCTCCAGTCTCTGTGTCAAATATCCATGTTAGTTACACAGCAGCCAGATACATGTTATTTATAAAACTTGTCCTAACAGGCATGTGTCTCCTAGAAGAAAGTACCTAGGGCCTTGTCAGGGCAGGAATGGCCACTGAGCAGGTTTTCTAGAATCCAGCAGACCGGGTAAAGGAGGAGTCCTGGAGCCCTCTGGGGTTTTTGCAGGTCTTTTATTGGGGTGCTGGGGGGCCAGGAGGCTGGCAGTCCCCCCAGCCCCCAGCAAATCCTCACTCTATCTGGGCTCTCCAAAGTTCTCTTGGCTTCTGCTTCTGCTTCTCTGCTTCTTTCTCGGCTTCTGCTGGCATCCCCGTGACGCCACCCTTAAAAGCACAGTCTCAGCCCAGGTGAATCCCATCTACCTAGGCCCACACCCTATTCCAGGTGCCCGCCATCAGGCATGCATTAAGGACTTCAAGGATCCATCATCTATCCTGATGGCGGGAGGGCAGAAAAGCCTGACATTTTCTTTACCCTATGGGCCTTTAAGTTGTATCTCCATTGCCCAAACTTGGTAAATAAATTAAATCGAATGTTTGTGGGAAAAAATAGCTTAGGGGGAAAAAGGTAGACAATTTCATCGTAAGGCTATTATTTGACAAGAAAATATAATAAATGAATGTTTGCATCTTTGTGAATGCCAAAACAAAGGGTTGCAAGAATTCAACTGAATTCATCATTCAGGCATAAAGTTTCACAGATAATCACAGAACAACAAAACTCAACTGGTCTAGATCAGGGTTGTGCAAATTATAGCCTTTGGTCATCTGCTTTTGAAAATAAATTTTATTGGAAAATAGCAGTGTCCATTTGTTTACCTTTTGGCTGTGGCTGCTTTTGTGTTGCAGTGGCAGAGTTGAGTAGTTCTCTGTAAACCTAAAATACTTACTATTTGTCTCATTACATAAAATTTTTGCTGATGACTGATCTGACTGAGGGGAAACTGAATTTTGTTGCAGGCAGGTTGAATTAGCCATTATGAAAGCTAAATTCACAGATTCAACCATCATGGCAACTGAATACCCACCCCTTTAGCTGGACTCCCTTTACCCACCTAGATTTGCAAACTGATAGTCACAAAATGGTATAACTGGTCAGTTGATTTATTTTAAATATCCCTTCTTTTTAAATAAATATTTAATAAAATGAATCCAACAGAAGAGTAATGTATCACCTTTTTAAAAAATAAAATGCATTCAAAGAATGTCTCATTCAAACAATGTCTCATTGTAAACTGGTACTACAAAAATAAATATTAATACACATGTTTATATATGTTGTTCATCATATAAATACATTTCATGTTCAAATTCAAAAATTTCTGAGTGTTTTGTTTATGATTCTCAATATGTCTGAGAAGTAGGGAAAACAGCTAAGGCACAAATATCCTGCATACCACATATATTTTTGTTTTTAAAAGATTGTTCAGTACAAATGTATTTTGAATTTCGTAATCAGAGCTGGGGCAAGATAGTATCCAATTTCTTGCACAGTGATCAAACTTCACATTTCTTTTTTTTTTTTAAATGATGGAATTTTTTTTTTTAAAGATTTATTTATATACAAGAACCAGGGTACAGGCCAGAGATACAGGGGGTGAAGGATTCACCAGAGACAGAGTGGGGAGCAGAACAGGTGGACTGACTGAAATACACTGCTGAGGGGAGCAGCAGGTGAGACAGGAGAGGTCTGCTGCGCCATGTGGGATTCTTGCCAGCTGGCCAGATCGAACCCGCGCTGCAGAGGCTGCGGACAGTTTCACCGTGCGGCGCTCAACCACATGCGCCACCAGAGAGGCCCAACTTCACATTTCTTAACTCCTTCCTTATGAGTGTGAACCGAGTCATTTTGTCAGCGCTTAACAGTGGTACCCTTAGAAAATTAATTCAGCATTTAAGATGTATCATTTCTACATTGTACTTGCCTTTTCTGTATGAGTTCATAGACTAGGGAGAAACAGCCACTCATTCTCTGTGACAGACGTTAACCTATTTGTAAGAGAAAATGAAAGGCTGAAATGAGGAAAAGCCAGGAAGTAAAAAAGAAAAACTTTTTTCAAAAATATGACCTTTGAAATATATAGAAGAAAATATAGGTAAAACACTACAGGACATACAACCATAATAACATCTTTAAAGACTCATCACCCAGGTCCTCCCTGGTGGGGCAGGCGGTTGGGTGCAGCGCTGTGAAGCTGTCCGCAGCCTCTGCAGTGCCTGTTTGATCCCCGCCGGCCTCGGAGCAACCCACATGGCGAGCAGACCTCTCCTGTCATTCCCGCTGCTCCTCTCAGCAGTGTATTTCGTCAGTCTGCCTGTTCTGTTTCCTGCTCTGTCTCTGGTGAATTCTCTCACCCTCCCGCGCATCTGGCCTGTGCCCCCGTTCTTGAATGAATAAAATAAATCTAAAAAAAAAAAAAAAAAAGACTCATCATCCAAAGCAAAGATAGTCAAGGAAAAGATAAACACCTGGGATTACATAAAACTGAAAAGCTTCTGTACAGCAAAAGAGACATTAACCAAAACAGAGAAACTTCCCACTGATTGGGAAAAAATCTTTGCATTCCATTCAACTGATAAGAGACTGATCACAAAAAAATACAAAGAACTCACACGACCCAGCAAAAACAAAATAAACAATCCAGACAAGAAATGAGCAGAAGAACTTAAAAGACATTTCTCCAAAGAGGAAATGCAAATGGCCAACAGGCATATGAAAAAATGTTCAACATCCCTTACAATCAGGGAAATGCAAATCCAAACCACATTGAGATACCAATTACACCAGTAAGAATGGCACATATCAAATAAACAAGCAACAACAAATGTTGGCGAGGTTGTGGTGAAAAGGAACTCCCCTGCATTGCTGGTGGGAGTGCAAACTGGTCCAACCACTATGGAAAGCCGTCTGGAGGTTCCTTAGTCTACTGAAAATGGAGCTACCATACGACTCGGCAATTCCACTACTAGGGATCTACCCAAAGGATACAAAAACATTGATTCAAAAGACTACCTGTATCCCTATTTATTGCAGCACTATTTACAATAGGTAAAACCTGGAAACAACCCTAATGCCCAAAAATAGATGGCTGGATCAAGAAGATGTGGTATATATACACAATGGAATATTACTCTGCAATCAAAAAAGATAAACTCATGCCATTCACAGCAACGTGGATGGAGCTAGAAGGAATTATGCTCAGTGAAATAAGCCAGAAGGAAAAGGAAAAATATAAGATGGTTTCACTTACAGCAGGAATATAGGGGAACCAAATAAGACATCAGTGTAAAAAAATAATAACAGTACAAAACACAACAAAGCCAAAAAGGACAATTATAAATCAGAGCATTCCTGCAGGGGAGGAGGTAGGAGAAGGATCAGAAGGAGGGAGGGAGTAGCACAGGGGACTGATGTTGGTGCACGGGTGTATTGGTGAAGGAAACTTTATGAGGACTCAATCTGAGGGGATGGGGGAAGCAAATATTGTTTAAAAATAAACAATGATGTAAAAAAATTAATAAAAAACTTAAAAATAACAAAAAATATGACCTTTGAACAAAGATGGTTTTATGCTTGAAAAAATTTTAAACAACAAATCTGTATGTGGCATTTGCTTGAAATTAGAACTTCCAGTGTGTAAAGTTGAAGAAAATGAACATATTGGTCAAGTCATTTTTGCCACATCACTTTAAACAATACCCTTTTCACTTAAGAAGCATGTATGATCAAACATCAGAAACCACTAGTATAAAACCACTAACATTTAACCTAGTTTCCCATTCTCAGAAAATGAAATTAATATTCTTGATTATGATTCCAGTTTTGCCACTTACCATGTAAAGTAAAAGTCACATACTTTTCCAAGGTTTTACTTTCCCAGTAAGTAAAACCATATGTTCTTCACCTAATTCATAGCACTGCTGTTCTGATAAAATGAGAATGTTTGTGAATTTGTGCAAACACTATACAAGTGAAAAATATTATCCTTATCTGATTATCCCTCATGTCTTCCCAAATTTCTATGGCATTAAACATGTTATAGCCATAAGCATCTACAATGGTGCTCTAAAATAGACCATGAAATTCCCTTTGTGAATGCATAGTTTAGATTTTATTTTGATGTAATAAACAAGCATAATTAACTTTTATTGCATGCATTATTTGTGGGAATATTTTAGCACATTAAGTATAGCCATCCATCTCAGCATTACACAAGACTCACCAAACTGAGAAGTGCTATCTTTAAAAATGGGATGATTTCATTTGGAGATTTGAGTTTGGTTTTATTACTGAGATTAATGAAATGTTTCTGTTTTAAATGAAACTGTTTTCTTTCTGGCACTTCATATTTTTGCTTGGTTAAAGAAACAGCAGTAATATGATTAGATGGCAGTAATTAAATATCTTTGTAGAACAGTATCTTAATAGCATATTTTTAGAACACAGCCATACCAAAAACATTCAATTACATAGATACGGTTTTAATATTTAACAGCTTGTTTCTTAACTACCAACCTTCTGGTGAGCTGATGTTGACTATGTATAAAGGAAAGCAAGCAGCTTAGTGTCAAATTAAGAGAAGTGGAATGTATTATAATGGTACTTTTTATGCTTTGTTATTCTCACATTCAGCCAAATATAATGTTTTTATTGAATGTATTTAACTATTGATTCATCTCTCTTAATTTTAGCAACAAGAGCCTTCAGTTTTCTCTAAACAAATGAAGGTTTATTCAGGGGCCAAGAAAGGGGAGGAAAAAGTCACTTTCCTTAAATATCAGGGGGAAAAGAACTGGTACAAGAAGCAGTAGATATTAATTAACCCAGGGCCCAATAAAAGTCTCCAAAGATGAAATGTTAAAATCACTGGAAAAGGCATCTTGGAAGTGGAGAAGAAACCCCTGTCACTTTTCTGTTAGAAAGGCAAAGAATAAGAAGTGCCTCCGTATTCCTTTTACCCAATATTAAGCATAAGTTTGTAAATAAATGGAATTATCACTTATTTATTTATGGTTTATTTTGTTTTTGAAAGAACTTAACATTTTCCCCAAATTTTTATTTTGATGTCAGTTTCATGAATTCTTGCTATGAATCAGAGCTCAGTTCTTATTACTAGAAGAAAAAGAACTATCCGTTCAATAGAATAGGCAGAATGATCTTCAACAATCCATACAGGTAGGGATATGGCTCATATTTTCTAGGTCCCCATATGATAATGACCAGGGAGGCTCAGGGATCAAGTTGTCCATCAAATACTGATTCATTTCTCTGGTCCTGTTAAAATAAGTCTGTCTGTCAGATAGAGTAGCCATAACTGTCTGTGAAGTTAAACCACAGGGGTTCAGTGTAGTGCCACCACTATTCCCTGCATGATCCTAGGCAACTTGCTAACTATCCAAAATGCAGTCTCACCTGTGAAATGAGAGCTAAAAATGGACTTCCTTTCTGATGTCAGAATATTTAAGCCTAGTATGCAGTTAGTACTCAATAAATACTAGAAGAACGAAGGTCAAATTTTCTTATAGAAAAATCAAACAAAAGGGAAGCTTTATAGGGAGAGAAGAGGGGCTGTTTGCATTAGAACAAATTTTTTTAGGTGGAAGGCATATTGACTTTTACAGTAGTTGCAGAGAAGTGCAAAATCAAACAGTCCTCACCAGCAGGTTTTAGCTCCCTTACATCCTCATACTGGCTACAGTTCATGGGGTTACAGGAAGTGAGAAGGTTTAGACTTAAGTGCATTGTACTCCCTCTTGCTCTTTGATCCTTAAAATATTGTCCTTGGTTTCTGGCCTTTGCATCTTCATTAGAACAATAACAATGGGTACTATCTGACACACACCACTTTGCATGTGAATAGCTGAGCAGTTGAGCACAGCTCTCTTTACTGTATAGCTGAATAGCTGATCTTCCTGATATCCTTGTGGCTATTCTGCAACATTATCTGTGGGCCATCAAGTCACTTGAATAGAATTGGGGGAAACCGGGAGGCCTGCCTTACTTCTAGCAAATAAGGATACACAGGAAGCCCCAGGGAGATGCTACTGAGCGACACTGCTTTGTGAAGGCAGCAGCTTGTCACTGGGAAAATGAGCAATACAGCTGAGAACTGCTCCCCTACGCCCTCCTGCTCTATTCTCCAGCCAAGATCATAATCAATATCTTTTAGCATTGAATGACCTATCAATGGCTGAAATGGAGAAAAAAAATGCTTTATTTCTGATTCATCTCTCAAGAACCTCCAGAGGAGGGGATTCAGATAAAGAAGAGCATACGCATTCTCCATGCTGTGAGCTGGAAGAGGACAAACACTGTTTCCCAATCTGTTAGGAGGGGGAACTAAGGCTCTTCTGTAGAAGCAATATGTCTATGAAATCCTCCCTGATCATCTCCACCAGGTCTGCCTATCTCAAAAGTGCACTATTTAAAAAGAAAGAAGAGCCAGCATTGCTATGAATAATGTGAACATGTAACGGGAAAAGCACTGGAGAATAAGGCAGAGAGATAGCATTAAAATGCCTTTTCATATTCGACATAGAAGAAACCTTATCTTGAAAAAAAGAAGTCTGATGAATATATGAGCAGCTAATACTCTGCTATATCTAAGATTCCATCTTGGAGGAAGAAAGAATGATTTCATTGTGGTATTTTGAAAAGAAATCTACAGAGAACGAAGATGAAGTATCTCCACTTAAAGGTGGGAGAGTGTGGTAACATATTCTGAGAAGTTGTCTCCTGTCGCCAGTCACAATAGCATCCCAGATTCCTATATGATTGGATACAGAGAAAGCACGTTTTAAAAATCTCTGTTTTAAAAACAAAGAATGAGAGAAGAGCAGAGTGCTATTTTTTAAATTAGTAGTTACTTCCAAATCAGGAGGGTCAAAGAATATGGAGGGAAGATAAATTATAAAAAAAGTCATCGGTGACACAACAGCAAATTAATTATCAATTCATCAGGAAACAAGCTGAAAACTGCTTTATTCATTTTGAAATATTTTAAGCCCAACTCATGGAAAATAACGAAGAGAAAACAGTTGGCCTCACAAAGAAAAATCAGTACAGTGAAATGTACAATAATGGAGTAATATTCTCCCTCTCTGATACCTTCAGATTACCCTACCCCAGGGATTCTCACTATTCACAGTGTGGGTGAGACTATTCTTTGTTGGAGGGGTGGAGGTAGGGGGACTGTCTTGTGTAGGATCATCAGCTGCACCATGATTTATGCTATTAACTCCAACCTTCCCCCAAACATGACAAAAATGTCTCTAGACATTGCCGAAAGTCCCCAGAGGAGGGGAGAGGGGAATATAAAATTACTTTCAATGGAGAACCATTCCTCTAAACCCTGTTATGCTTTTCAGACTCCCTGTAAGTTTCACCTGACATCATCACCAACTTCTAAGATATCTCAGGTGTCACCTTAAATGTGCTAATCTGTGCTATCCCAAGCTACTCAACCTTTATTTCCTCATAAGTGGTCCTTGAACAGATCTCTTTGATGAAAGCTTAGAGTAGAAAAATTGGGGATGGAAAGTCTCACAAGAACAAAAACCAGAGGTGGGGGAAGATGATGAACCAGTTGTTAAACCAGCTATGGAATTTTCTAAGAACTGCGGTAGGCTCAGAGAGGATTATCTATTATAGCAAATGGATCCAATCTGACCGTAAAGAGATAAAATTCCATAAAGGAATGAACCCCCCCTCCTGCCCCAAAGAACACTGTAAAAGAACACTCCTTGCTCTGGCAAAATGCAAATCTTGTCCTTTAAGAGGGCTTCCCTGGGTCTATGTCTGTGTCTCTTTCTTAAAACTATCCCTTTCAATGTAGCTCTTTACTTACCTGTGTCTATGCAGGCATCTATTTTTGTAATAAACCTTTAAAATGCAGCCCCTTGTTTGTTTGTGTCTATGCAAGTGTATTTTTCTTGAATAAATTTGCTGCTCAATGGGACCCAAGGACCCTACTCACTGGACCCCAAAATCTGACCCCCATCATTTGAACCCCAACAACTTTGCTTTCTTAGGCACCTGACTATTGAACAACACCAAACTGCTTTTTAGGTTTGCAAAGTTGGTTAGCCCAGAGTTCAATTCCTGCCTTTGCCACTTAGAAGCTGTGAGGCTCTCAGGCAGGTCATTTCCTTTATTGTATTTAAAAAATGAGAATAGTAGTTACCTTATAACAATGTTGTTGATTAAATTATATTGTATGTAAAGCCCCTCCGAGCATCTGGAGAAACTTATCATAAGGTTTCATATAGTTGATAACACTGGAAATATATCACTTAGATAGCAACAATGTGAAGGTAAAAACAAGTCAGTTGGAGCTGAACTACATTTGATCAATTAGGACAAAATCAAAATAAGCAAAAGGAAGGGAAGTGACCAGGGAAGACAGAAACACAGGTGAGAGCATCTGGGCACTTGTAAACTGCTCAATGATTATGAAGATCAGTGCCAGGAAATACCAAATTACAGGGTAAAAAAGTGGAAATAAAAATAGCTGAGAGAAAACACAACATGTGCCTAAAATACACACAAATGAGTCAAAGGGGAGGTAGGTGATCAAATTTTGTTTTGTTTTGTTTTGGTTTTACTGTACTTCGCCAGCCAACTAAACTATTTTCACCTCATTGATTTCCTTGCTGATTTGGAAATGGTTGCCTGTTTATAAAAGATTTCCTCATTTCCTTTAGATTACATTTTACCTGCTCAGTATTTCTCTTTGATTAATTCATCACTTCAAAGTCAAAGTCCTGGGGCCTCCCTGGTGGCGCAGGGGTTAAGACGCAACCTATGAAGAAATCCGCAGCCACTGCAGCATGAGTTCCAATACCTGGCCGGCCAGGGAGAAACCCACATGGTGGGACAGACCTCTCCTGTCTCACCCGCTGCTCCCCTCAGCAGTGTACTTTGGTCCATCTGCCTGTTCTATTCCCCACTCTGTCTCTGGTGAATCCTCTCACCCCCCCGTGCATCTCTGACCTGTACCCCAATTCTTGTATAAAAATAAATATTTAAGAAAAAAAAAACAAAGTCAAAGTCCTTATTAATGTAATGTGATATTTGCATAGCACCTATTTCTACATGTTCTTTTAAAAAAAGATGCCTGAAAATTTCTTCATCCCATATAAAAGCATTATAAGTATTTTAAAATGTATTTTAAAATGATGAATATTAAAAACCCAACTAGTTTAAATAATTAGATTTCAGAAAAATAAGACAAAACGCATGCTTTGTTAAATCCATTTGTACAGTGGATTTCTCTCTGGCTAGAATAGTACACTTAAGATAATTAGGTAAGCTTTGAAGATAAATGCACCACAATCTTCCCTTTAAATCCAATATTAGTATGAAATTTCACTGTTGCTTATTTAGGGGCTGAGATGGTAGGCCAATATATCCTTTTACTGTAACAACAGTCATGAGAGAAATCATTGTACAGCATTTAAATAATAAAGCAGTAGCTGACAATTGCATTTTCCTATCAGATGCATTCTCAATAGCGCTATACAATCACTATTAGACCAAGCCTCAGTGAGGAGTATCAGGAAAATTAAAACGGACAGGCACCTCTTTAAGGCACTTGGTACAATTTAGCTTGACTTAATAGGATCATTCTCCTGGAGTCTGAATAGAAGTATAAGTAGCTCCACCAAAATTTGCAGATTTGTTTGTGTTAGAAATGTCAGCTGCTTTGGATCATGTTAATCACCAGGTCCTTTCATTTGACTGGGACAGAAGTTTGGGCTCCTACATGATATTATCTTGTTTCTTTATGCACTTAAATGTTTCTCTGCTTTTGTTTCAGTTTAAAGAAAGATGCAGGTGTCAATAACTCAGCAAGTGATGAGCTTTGCGAGTCTATTCTGTACGCACCTTTTCAGCCATGTCTCTTTAGTTGCTGGGCATGTCCCTCGCCACATCCATTTTTAGGTGTCATGTATGTCATCTCTGCTGCATCCAGTTTTATCACTCATTTTTGAACAACTGCAAAAGAGATCTTACCTCTGTAAAGATTACAAAAAGAGACAACTTATTTTCCCTCTGAATAGAAGAGATATCCTATAAATTTTATTATCAACTCTATCTCTGTTTTAAGCTTTTAGAACAATGAATTTTACTTTTATTGCATTATCTATTCCATTTTTGAAAACAGTTTAGGGTGCATATCTAGACTGTAAGACTTTCCATAGCAACAAGATATAAGAAAGGACATGGCTTTCTTTTGCATTTTCAAGGATAAGTGACTGTGATGTACTTTGATTTCTGCCTTTTAAATGCATTCCTGTAACAGTTCCAGCCAGGACAAACCCAGCATCTACTGTGTGTGCCTCAAATCCAACTGAGTAAATTATTTTTATTTTTAACCACATTTTTAATTATGACCCGTGTTGGGTACTGTATTTCAGGAAAGTAATATTCTTTTACTATGTGTACATATGAGCCATAAGATTATTTTTATATATTCTGGAGGATAGAGAAGTTGGACATGTGATCGATCTCTCTCTCTCTCTTTCTCTCTCTCTCTCTCTCTCTCTCTCTCTCTCTCTCTCTCTCTCTCGCACACACACACACACACACACACAACAAACCCACAGAGCTACTTGAACTCCAAGAATTTAATCCAAGCTGGGATTTGGTGGAATGATGGAGGGTAAGGTGGCCATTAGTGATAGTGTTAGACATGGGTGGGAAGAAATCTCAGGACTCACTGTTATACTGTTGCCTCGCCTGCCTCACTAGACATTTTATGTCCTATGAGCAGAGAAGCCTGACTAACTGCAGAAAGGGAGGCATGATGACTAATTTAACATTTTCAAAAGCCACGG
Organism: Talpa europaea; assembly: GCF_964194135.1. Lineage (NCBI taxonomy): Eukaryota > Metazoa > Chordata > Mammalia > Eulipotyphla > Talpidae > Talpa > Talpa europaea. The sequence continues at coordinate 27,165,082 of NC_140082.1, read as the reverse complement.
ATCTACTGGCGGAAGACTCCTGGGTTCAAGAGTGTGGCCAAGAAATCCAGACTCAATATTCATACAACCTGGTGTTCTTTTGAAAAATAGTTCTTGTAAAGCAGTGCCTGATAATGATATTTGAAAATGAATAATCACATTCATAATCAAGGAGATGGGACAGAATAAGCCCTAAGTGTTAATATTTGTGAAAATAAACAATTTGTGTTATTTGAATGTAAGGAGCTAATAATGCTTCTAGGGGATGACGCTGTGGAAATCTGGCACCAAATTTCTGTATTTGTAGAAATGCATACCTCACACAATCCGTGTTTATACAGCTCTAGTTTACATTAGGAAAGGTACCTGTTACATATTTGTTGATGTTCTCTTACCTTGTGTTGTTGAAGCAGTTTTGTTTTTATATGAAGAACTACAAATTACGAGGCTCTGTTTCATGATTCTCATACATCTACTTACAAACATGGACGTCTGTATAGAAATAGAGAAAATGTATGAAACTACATACAGTAAATTTACAGTCAATCATGAGATTTGTGTTCTTTTTTATTTTTTAATAGAGGCATGCTTATTTATTTATTTGTTTGTTTGTTTCGTTTATACATGCACTGGGTATAGTCAGAAGCACGGCAGGGTGAGAGAATTCACCAGAGCCAGAGCGGGGAGCAGAGCAGGCAGAAGGACCGAAGTACACTGCTGAGGGGAGCAGCGGGCGGCAGGAGAGGTCTGCGCACCATGTGAGACCCTCCTCCGGTGGCTGGGGAGCAACCGGGGATCGTACCAGCGCCGCAGAGGCTGCAGGCAGCTTCGCAACCCAGCGCTCAACTGCTGCGCCACCGGGGAGGCCCCGATTTGTGTTCTTGATACTTGTGTCATTGTTTTTACTTAAAACTGAATGGATACAAAAGAAAAATTGATGACGGCATGCCCACCACCCAAGGTAAGTGACAAAGTACTTTTGGTATCTTTGAGGGCCCTGACATGCCACACCCTAATGTCATATTGTTCCTCCCTAGAGGAAACCACTACCCTGAATTTTGGCTTCTCACTCCCTTGCTTTTCCTTCTAATTTGGCACCTATGTTGACATCCTTCAACAATTTATAGTTTAGTCTTGAATGTTTTTATCTGATATAAACAGAATCATTGAATTCTACAATTTGGCTTTTTCAATCTATTATATTCTGAGATCCATGCAACTTGATGTGTGTAACTATATTTTATTCTTTTTCACTCCCATATAGTATTGTTATATTTTTATTTTAAAAACATTGGAAGGGAAAGTGACTGTAAAACACAATACATCCTCATTATGTGCTGTTTAAGATAACTTCTATAGGGCCTCCCCTGGTGGCACAGCAGTTGAGCACTGGGCTGTGAGGCTGCCCGCAGCCTCTGGGGCACCGGTTCATTCCCCGGCTGCACAGCGAGGGTCCCACAAAAAAAAGTAATAATAAATTTTAAAAAAATTAAAAAAAGATAACTTCTATCTTCACTTCATTTTAATCTTTGACCCAACTTTAATGCTTCCCCTGAAAAAAACATGATATTCATTAATACTAAAATGGGATTTAAAGTATTTTTGATCCATTATCTCTCCCATCTCACCATATGAATGAATGAGGTACCTGAAACTCGAGTAAATAAAGGCATCCCTCCAAGATTATGTAACAGGTGGATTTTGAGGAATCTAGCCCTTACCTGTATTTCATACTGCCTCAAAAGAAAAAGTGTTCACCCTATGCCTTTCTCTTGTATTTTCTCTTTTCTTCAGGAATAATTCATCTAAATAGTAAGAGAGATACAGGATCTAGATTCACTTCAGAGTTACCAGGTCTTGATTTTTAGCAATAATGTAAGGAGTTCATTGTACAATACATGTTCATATTCTCAATCCTTTTCTAGAAAATAGGTTCTTTGTGGATTATCAATTTTTCTTTTCCCATCTGCACCAACAGGAATTAGTGAGAAAAGTAAGTCAGAAAATTTTAAGACACTCTCAAACTTCAACCAAGAATCTCCTAGAAATTCAGATTCTGAGGCCACACTCTCAGAAACACTGATTTAACAGGATTAGGGAAGAGTCCAGGCATCCTCACTTTTAACAAGCATCCAGATAATTAACACAGTCATCCATAAGCTCCTTGAGAAATATATAAGGGAGAAGAGCTTATGTATTGTAGTGGGAAACTAGTTGCCAAGAATGTTCTTGGTTCCCATGAATAGAACCTTTTTAAATAACAGAGAAGGAAAAAAAAAAAGGAAATGACTGGAGAAACTGGAAGATTAATTTTAACAAAGCTATGGAGGAAGAAGAAATGAGAATAACAAGGATTCAGGATAGCAATAGCAAGTCTTCTGATAACATGTTTGAAAGAAAATCCTTCAATATCCCAGCAGATAGCCTCTTGCAGTGCAATTCTACTCCTTGTCTAGGACAATGTAATGACAGGTGTAGTAGACCAGTGATGGTGGTGTTGAATGCTTTTCCATTGTTTTAAATTGAGGTATAATTGACATATAGCATTATATCAGTTTCAGGTAGACAACATAATGTTTCCATATTTTTGTACATTGCAAAATAGTCACTGCAATGAGCCTAGTTAACATCTGTCACCACACACACTCACATAAGTTTTTTTCTTGTAAAGAGAAATTTTAAGATTTACTCTCAACAGCTTTCAAAGCTGCTATACAACATTATCAACTATAATGCCATGTTGTACGTTACATCCCCATGACTTATTTATTTTCTAACAAAAAGGTTATACCGTCTTACCTCCTTCCCCAGTTTTTCCACTCTTCAGTTCTTGACTCTGACAACCACAAGCCTATTTACTGTATCTTTAAACTTGATTTTTTTTGGATTATTTAGATTCCACCTATAGATAAGACCATTAGGTATTTACCTTTGTTCATCTGACTTACTTCATTTAGCAGGATATGCTCAAGGTCCATCCATGTTGTTGCAAGTGGCAAGATTTTCATTCTTTTTATGACTGAATAACATTCATACACATATATAGAAAAATCACATTTTATCTATGAACTTATCCAGTGATGAACACTCAAGTGGTATCCATATTTTTTGTTTCAAGGCTGTAGATCAAGGTATGTGGAGAAATGTTTTCCTAAGATCTGAAATGTTAGTTTCAAGAATGGATGTTTACACTTATGAAGAATGCAGGGTCCGCATTGAGTATGAAATCCCAAATGTTTCAGGGGTGCCTGTGTGTCCTTTATATATGAGTGTGGGCACATGCCCGTGCATACCATGTGGGTTCCTTTAAATCACAGGACACAGGGCAAATAACAACCATGTAAAATTAACAGAAGAGTTTTGTTTTTTTATTTTATTTTATTTTTAAAATAAATTTTATTTTTATATTCCCCATACAATTGTAACCCCTTTATTTTGACCCCAATCCCTCCCCTCCCCACTCCCACCCCCTATAGAGTGTCTCGGGTTCATAGTTTTTTGTTGATTTTGATTTTTACTTTCTTATAGTTATTCATTTTCCTGGTACCTTATTTAAGTTTTCTAGATTCCTGCTATGAGTGAGACCATCCGGTATTTTTCTTTTTCTTTCTGGCTTATTTCGCTGAGCATGATCCCTTCCAGCACTATCCATGTTGCTGCAAATTGCATGTGTTTATCTTTTTTGAATTCTGAGTAATATTCCATGGTGTATATGTACCACATCTTCTTGATCCAGTCATCTATTTTTTGGCATTTGGGTTGTTTCCAAAGCTTAGCTATTGTAAACAGTGCTGCTATAAACATAGGGGTGCAGGTGCTCTTTGGAATTGATTTTTCTGTGTCCTTTGGGTAAATACTTAGGAGTGGAATTGCTGGATCATGTGGAAGCTCTATGTTTAGTAGGTCCAGAAATCTCCACACAGCTCTCCATAGTGGTTGGACCAGTTTGCACTCGTACCAGCAGTGCAGGAGAGTTCCTTTTTCTCCACAACCTCGCCAACATTTGCTGTGGCTAGTTTTTTTTAATATGTGCCATTATCATTGGTGTAAGATGGTATCTCATGGTAGTTTTGATTTGCATTTCCCTGATTACAAGTGATGTTGAACATTTTTTCATATGCCTGTTGGCCATTTGCATTTCCTCTTCCAAGAAGTTTCTTTTTAGCTCTTCTGCCCATTTTTTGACAGGATTATTTTCTTTGTTGTTGTTGAGTCTCATCAGCTCTTTGCAGATCTTTGTGATCAGTCCTTTATCATTAGTGTAGTGTGCAAAAATGTTCTCCCAGTTGGTGGGGTTTCTCTTTGTTTTTGTTATTGTCTCTTTTGCTGTGCAGAAGCTCTTTAATTTGATGTAGTCCCAGCTGTTGATCTTTGCCTTTACTATCACTGCTTTGGGTGATGTGTCTGTAAAGATGTCTTTGATGTGCATATCACATAGTGTTTCGCCTATATTTCCTTCTATGTATTTTATGGTTTCAGGTCTTATGTCTAGTTCTTTAATCCATTTTGAGTTGATTTTTGTGTATGGTGTGAGGTAGTGGTCAAGCTTCATTCTTTTGCATGTACAACCCAGTTTTCCCAGCACCATTTATTGAACAAACTTTCTTTGCTCCAATGCATAGTCTTTGCTCCTTTGTCAAAGATTAGTTGACCATAAATCTGTGGGCTTATTTCTGGATTTTCTATTTGATTCCATTGGTCTGTGTGTCTAATGGAAGAGTTTTGATCTTATGTACTCAAGAAGGGGACCCAGGGAACCCAGACCATATGATGCTGTGACTGCTTGTGGGTGACCACGAGAGATGCTCTGCTTCAAGGCACAGGAATAATTTGAACAGCCAAAGGATTTAGGTTCAAGTACCTGGAGGCTGAAGCTACTCTAAGAACACTGGCACCCTGACATTAGTTTAACAAAATGAGCCCCTTATTGGTGACTATACTATGGCAATACTTTTAAAAGTTGAACTGCCTGATCCCAGTTGATGCTTGACCCCCACATTTTCCACTGTCAAGACAAAAGGATTAGAAACACAGTACCCCTTTTCTGAAAGGCCACTCTTCTGCTGGATTAGAGTCAACATTCACTAACAGACAATGTGGTCAATTTGAATGTGGGTTAATTTTTTTTTTAGGTAAAGAGAGGGTACCCCAGGCAGAGTTGCCCATGGGGGAATGAAAATGGGTCCTAGGTGAAAAGTGGCTCTACCAATTACCTGGCAAAAGCATCAGAAATGTGATCTCCTGCCCAAAGCCTCCCCATCCTAACCCCAAATAATGCAAAGAAACTGCTTGAAATAAAAGCAAGTCATTTCATATGCAGGCAGACTTGGGTGGCTCAGCTTTGAAATGGCAACTTGATTTCTTAGAAGCAGTTCTCCCACCACCCACAGTTGCTCCAACAGAACTGATGCCTGGTAAGGGAAACAGGTTGTCTTGTCTCAGTTTTCTGGATTACAACAATGGTATGTAGAGTTTGACTTGGTAAAAATTACATGGTCAAAGCAACAGTCCTTAATGTCAGATTATTTTTCTCCAGGTGATCATATATGGTTGGCATTTGGCAGGTGGGGAGCAAGCTGATGGCTTTCTCTGTGGCAACACACTCTTTTACCTTGGATGAGCTACTGAAGATGGCTTTGGAGCTCTGACGAAATAAAGAACAGGTGAGCGCTTTGGAATAAACTTAAAACCAGAATTGATAACCTAGTAAACTGGATAAGAATGCCAACTAATCATGGATGGAAGAGACAACTATTCTTGCAGTGTCACTTTACAAGATTTTAAAAATGCTCAAATTGCAAAAAGCTTACCCAAATTGTCACCATGATATCTGAAATCCACACCATCAGACAAAATCACTACTTTAAATTTAATATCTCTCAATATGTTCCCCATGGAGTATTAAGAGGTTGTATACTAAGGAAAAAATACACACAAACATATATGTTCATTAATATTCACATAAGTTAGGAAAATCCCAGGTTTAAACAAATAGCTGTTTTGAAAAACTTTACTAGGGAGGGAAAACACTAGGTGTGAAGAATCTCCAATAGTGGGATATAAATAGAAGGTATTATCCAAAGTCCATTGGCCACAGGGCACTTTCTTTTTTTTAGTGTTTCTCATTAGACTTTTTTCTCAAATTGAAGAAAATGCATCTTACCCAGTTGAACTCTAATAGTATGCAGATGTCCTAAGCAGATATACAGCACATAAATCCATTATCTTTCACAAATACTTGAGTGTGGAATTTTATTTCATTATAAGTAACTAGCTTCAGAGAACAGAAACTTGCAGCCAAAACATATTTGATAGAGAACAGGTGATATTTGATAGAGAACAGGTGATATTTGATAGAGAACAGGTGATACGACTGGGTGCTAGCTGTGGGCGAAGAGTACTGCTGAGCAGGTAAGCATGGGTACAGCACTGTCCAGGAAGAATGACTACAAATCCCAGAAGAGAAAGTGTATAATGGGGATCCAGAGAGCATGAGAGAGCCAGCAAAAAATATTAAAACTGAAGTGAATAGGTAGAAACAGGAGACATTAATGGCAATTTTTGTTCATCGAAATCAATTGCCTAGGACTACCCTTACAAAGAAACGGATATTTCATTATTCCTTATTTCCAGAGCAGCCAATCACTACAGTCTTCCCTGTTTCTAAGTCCTCCGAATGTTATTCTTCCTGCAGTCAAATATATAGAAGTATAACTACAGATGCAAAATAGTGGAGGTTGTCAAGAATAGAAAGCTAATGTATACTATTCAATATACTGTGACACTCCAGTGCTCTGAGATTTAATACCAACCACATTTGAACACCTCCCTTCTCCAAAAAATGGGTTATAATTTTGCTATTTAAAACCATTACTCAAAACCCCACAATTTTTAATTCTGTGTCTTTGAACTTACTAGAATGAGAGTTTAAGATTCACCTCCCAGATAGAGAAAGTACCTCGAATAGTTAGTTCCCCACAGGATATTAATTTCCACTCTAAAGTTTTAGGCAAGATTCAGAATTAATATATAAGTACAACTTGGATTTTGAAATTAAATTTCTCAAAGTTTTTAAGGGATTAGGGATTCACTTGAATGTAAAAACATCTTTTCTACACTGTCTCTCATTATAAGTGAATATTGTCCAAAAGAAAGTGATTACAGAGGTTTTATTTTGGGAGATGAACATATCATGTGAGCACCATAATTTGATGAAGACATGACATGTGTTTGGACATTACTTTGAACTGCAAGCTTTTCCAACTGAAGGAAAAATGTGCCTTGCCATAGCAAGAGGGTTTTTTTCCCTCCACTTGCCATCAAAAGTCATGTTTTCCACCTTAATACTCACATTCAATGAAATATTTTCATGTGAGTTCTCTACTGCCTGTCAAAAAGGCGTAATCTGCCTGTTAGATAATGTGCTAAGATATTTGTACCTTATCAACTGTTAATTAGCATGACAGCCTGCAACTTTTTTTTGAGTGCAGCTCTCGGTGTTTGAACTTAGGTTGAAAGTGCAGACTGACATAACTGCTCTCCTTTACACTTACTCCATGTTCTCTGGTTGCTGACAGAAATATTTTTTATGCTGATAAGTCAGCCTGTCCTGTTATCTGAAAGAGGAAAGAAAGCAAATGAAAGAAAAAAAATAGAGAAATAAGCATTTCCACAACTTCACCCAAACCAGAAAGAAAGTAATAATTCCATCTCTGAGGGGTCTGAGATACAGCTTATTTCTACATGATTTATTTTAAAATAGTGATTTTGATATTTAAAATATCTTTTTTCTACTGCTATAGAAAAAGATGCATGTAAGAATAGCTTGTCTTTTTAAATAAGTTCCTGATCAATTTCAAATTTTGTTCTTTCCATCTTTTTCCCCCTCTTTGTCTTACTGTCTATCCATCTATTAGGAGGTCATCTTCAAAATAAGTCTGGTTTTAGATATGAAATTTGAGCAGAACTACAAAAATTGCTCAGGGCAAGCACATCTGCAAGATCAGGTATAAATCATGGAGAGCCAAACTGGGTTTTCATGCAGCTCTTTGGCTAAAAACAACTCCCAGCAAGACAAAGGGACTAATACCCAATCTGGGGTCAGGTAGATTCTCAGCAGCTCATTTTCAATAGCACATGACTGCTTTTCCACAAAGTACAACATAAACAACTTAGATGCATATTAATCACTAGCATCTCCATTCTGAAAGCTTTTCCAAAGTTATCACTGGAACATAACCAAAGGCACACTGCATCAAAATATTTCTCCAACCAAAATAATGAAACAAGTTTTTTAACATCATTGCACTCCCCTTTTTTTTTGACAAAAAATTAAAGCCAACCACTTGCTTGCACTGCTTTGTTCTCATCTTCCTTACCATTCCACTCCCTGACAAAATCATAGGACTTCTTATCTCAAGTCATCATTATTCCATGTCTTTGGGTTACCAGGATTTCACTCTAATAGCCTCGGTCAGGATCTTAGTTGGGAGAGCCCAGCAGTCCTGAGCTGGAGCACCAACCAATACTGTAGTATTCCTTGAGTACCAAGGGGTTCATAAAGGTCCAACATGACCTTTGGTAGACCAGAAGTCTTTCCTGGTGGCCCTGCATACTCAGGTTCTGTAGATCTGCCACCCCTGTCCTAACTCCAGCTGGGAAGTGAGGACAGGCCTGCCCATCAACTTCTTAACCTCTCTGCAAAATATCCTCATCCCACACCATAACTAGAAAAAAAGTTTTTCCTGACAGGTACCATATAGTGTCTATGGTGTCTCATCAGGAAAAGATTGGTATCTGATATTTAAGGAACAGAAAAATAAGCTGTGAGATTTCTCCCCTATTCAAAATCTGCCAAATACAAAAGTCTTTCTTGCAAACACATATTTTTATGACTGTACTAGGACTCAATACACTCAAAGTCTGAATGTTATAGAATTTTGAGTATTGATATTAAAATGGGCTTTTTGATAGGTAACTATTGTAGATGTAATTCACTTAGGAATTATAATCCCTACAAAGTTGAGACCATGTTAGCTTTATTGAATGACTATGGAATTTAACTAGCATCCAATGTGTTAATTATGTTGTTGAGGGAACTTTTAGGTCACTTATGCCTTATTTTCTGTCTGCATAAGGTACCATCATGAACTAATTTTATTTTATTTAAAAAATGAACTAATTTTAAAAACAAATTAAACTTGGGTCAAATTTTGTTAAGAAATATGGCATTTGCCATCACACTAAAACTCTGATTTATAACAGTAATACTTTCTCTATTCTTTGGAATCCAGGTGATGCTGCAGAGGAGGTACCTAGAATATTGGGTATCTCTAAGAATAGTAAGATTCAGGAGAGAGACTTTCCCTCATGGAGATGTGGAGGGGAGGTATAATGAGTCCAAAGAAGACCATCAAGAACATCAGCGGTTTTGGTGATGTTGGGTTCTGGATTCACAGAGGTCTATTTTACTGCTAGGTTTTATAAGTTAGATAATAGATATTGAATATATTCTTCTGTATTAAAATATCACATGCCGGATATTCAAATAAGACTGTGTTAAAGCTTCCACACATTTATGTACCTTAAGTTTAAAAGATAGTTCTTTGTTAAAAAGACCACACCATTCTCACATCTTATTACCATCTAAACATCAGAATAATGAAATGTTCTATTTTAAGAAAACTTAAGAAAAGGAATGCCAAACCCTAATATGGAAGTTTTCCTATTACATCTGTTACTATTAACACATATTCTAACCTTAATCTCACACATATGCCATCATTATAAAGTGCTTTCTGACTCACTCTGCTTCTCTGAAGTTAAAACCTTTCTCTGGGACTTAGGTTCTTTGAGTTAAAAGCCCTTTTGAGTTTGCTTATTTCTCGGCAGTCAGTGATTTTTTTTTTAAATTCCAGTGAATGTCCTTTGCCCTTTTCCAAGAGAAGAGGGTTGGATACTAGATTGTTTTTTAAGATCTTCTGCTCTAAAAATCACTGATTCTTGGACAATCAAGGAAAATGTTAGCTTGTCTTTCCAGCTTCGCTGTTCTCAAAGTATCCAGTTCTTTGTGCAACTGAAGAGAAAGAAATTAGGAATGACTCTTGAATGTGCATCAACTTTTCATCCTCACCAGCAGGTCACCCCCTCAGCTCCCTCCCCAATACTCTCCCCTTCACACAAGTTGATAAGGAGCCTGACCTCACAAGGATTCCAACTTAGTTCTAATATTGCTTCTACCAATCTTTGCCAGACACTCCTTACCCTGTTAAATAACAGCTAATATCTACTGATCCCTTGCCCTGTGCAAAGTACTTGGATTCTTCAGTAGTTAGTTTTTAAGTGTTTGGGTTGTGGAGTCAGCTAATCTAAGATTTGAGTCTCAGCTTAGCTACTTATTAGCTATGAAATCTGAGCAAAAAGATTTTTCACCTCTGACCCTCATTTTCTATTCTGTTAAATGGGATGTACTTAAGCATAAAATCTTAAAAATGTTAACAAAGGACTAATACAGACTGGCAGTCCGTCTGTCAATTAATGACTGTTATTTTTGATGCTATCATTTCCATTATTGCAAATGTCATTGCACCAGTCAATATTCCTAAATCCTTACTCCTGACCTCTTCACCCAAAACACCAATACATGATTTTCCTGGCCCCAGCTTGGGTGTGGAATTCTTCCTCCTGACCCTTGAGATCCAGAGCTTCTGTCTGATGCTCTTGACAAGGGTGCTCTTTTAGAGTATTGCACCCTGACACCTCACCCACCCTTCTGTCTAAAAGCACATAATTTACATCACTGTGTGTGCTGTTTCTGGCTTTTCTACTCTTAAACCCTAATTACTCTCCCTGTCAAGCACACCTCCCAGTATCATTCTGAACTGCCCAGATAAGACTCTTTCATGCAACATATCATATAATCATGCACAAATCCTGAGCAAGGTTTCTGCCAGCCTAACATGTAAACTCTATCTCTGGTGCCAAGGCAGCTTCTTTGAATTTTATCATCTCCCAACAAAATGGCTAAATCACAAGGCGGTGTCTGGCTTCACGAGAGGCTGCAAAGTGTACTGTTTAACTGGGTGACTACAAACCCTGAAAAAATGGTTAGTGTGAAAGAAAAGAGTGGAGCTTAAAGACAATGAGAAAACTGCCAGAGGAAAGCAACAGACTCTTTCCTTGCAATGGGAAATTAAGAGTTCCCACAGCAAAAAAAGTAGAGGAGTATGGCGGAGTAGAGGAGTAGTTCCATTTATCTAGAACTACTTCTGAAGTCACTATCTGGCACTGCCCAGCTCCCTAACTTTGCTGGCAATGCAGCTGCCTCCCACTTTCTGTGTCAGAAACCCTAACTTTCCCCCTTATTCTAGCTAAGAGCAACCTCTTATCTTCCATTATTTTAGCTCAACATGATTTTTATAAACCCTCATACTTCTCTTACAATATTTACCAAGTAAAAGACATTTTTGCCAACTACTCACGAGGCTGTGTTCCTTATCTAGTACAAAATATTTAAAAATAGTAGTTAAAGTTCCTGAATAATAGTTTAAGAAACTTAAGCTAATATCATGGCAAGCAACACACACACACACACACACACACACACACACACACTTAAAGGATCCTGGAACAAAAAGAAAGATATTATCTATAACAGTTAAAGAAGAGAATAAAAAACTTTATTTGAATATAAATGCAAGTCATCCTTTCAATGTTTGGTTCAAATTCACATTGTTTTGTTTCTCAACACTGAGAAACTACCATTTGGTACACTTCAGAGCCACACATGCTTGGACTTACAGTTAATGAATGACTAGCTTTCCTGCTGACTTTTTTTGGGTTTCATTTCATTCTGTTTAACCCAGCTCTCCCCTATACTCATTAGAGATCAATAATCACGTTATCATGTGTTAATAGATTCTTCTAACACTTAAATAATCCTTTCAAGCTTCAGAAGTCATCATGAAAGCCAGCTAACATAAGTTGTTAATGGCTGACTAAAGGAGGGGGATTTTTAATTTGCGCACAGAACCAGCCACTCTCTTACCAGGACAAATACTATGTTAATCAGGATAGGTTATCTGAAATAAGAATAAATTATTCACTCACATTTTTGCACAACTAGGGTTGGAAGGAGGGCTCTGTTCCACACAGCCATTCTCTTCTCAGTTCCATGTCAAGTTCTAAAAATTCTCTCCATCCTGTGGACAGAGAAAGAAGAGAGAATGATGGGTGGATTTTTTTTTATGGGTCAGTTATGGAAGGCATATGTCACTTCTAGAACATCCTATTGGCTGGAACCAGTGAGAAAACCACACTTAACTGCAAGGGAGGCTGGGAAATGTAATATAGCTGTGGGCCCAAGAGGAGAGGAAATGGGTTGAATGAGCACTGGCTACTAAATACCATTTAATCTCTGCCACAAATGCCAAAGAAGTTTGCTGGGTCAGGAAAGATAAAGCAATTCAATTAGCAAGTTTTTTTAATTAATGGTGATATAATTTGAAATGATCACATTTTATATAATCCTAGCAAAGGATTATCAAAGTCAAGTCAACTTTTTACAAGTTATTTACAAACAGTTGTCTAAAGTCAAAATACCTTTTTCATAACATAGTATTTATCATTTTAAGCAATTTTAAGTGTACAATTCAGAGATATTAAATATATTGATATTATTGTGCAGTTATCACCACTACCCATCTGCATAACTTTTTCACCACCCAGTGAGACTCTGTGCCCATGAAATTATAGTTCCCCATTCTCTCTCAAGCCCTTCCTCCTTAGAAGGATGACAAAAACTATTCAACTTTCTGTTTCTATGAAATGACTGTGTATCTCACATAAATGAAATCTTATAATTTGTTCTTTTGTGTCTGCCTTATCTCATGTAGCATAATGTCTCCAAGATTCATACGAATTGTAGCATTATGAGAGCTTTCTTCCTTTTTAAGGTTGAATGATATTCCATTGTATGTTTATCCCATTCATATGTGGGTGGATACATAGTTTGTTTCCACCTTTTGGCTATTTTACATAATGCTATGAACATAGGTGTACAAATATCTGCTTGAATACCTGCCTTTGCTTCTTTTGGATATAAGCCAAGAAGTGAATTTGCTGTATCACTTGTTAATTCTGTTTAATATTTTGAGGAACTGCTGTACTGTACTCATGGTAGCTATAGTGTTAAAGACAATTTTGTAATTGGCTTCTACAAAATGTTATAATGACTCACTAGTAAAGTTACAGACCCCATTAAAATGATCCCTGAATTGGGGGATTATGTGTTTTCAGTTTAGCCATTTAAGAAGTGAAATAGTTTTCATTTCCTTTTTCCTTTGCCCCTTTTTCCTTTGCCACTTAAGTGAAGTAATAAGATATGTTGAGTAGTTCTCTGAGAGGAATAAAACAGGAAATTGATAGAAAAATATGTATTTAAAGTCTGCCTGAACTCTCTTGTGTCACTGGTATCTAATAGACTTCTTAAAAATAGTGGGGTCAGTTTATTACCCCATGACTAAATTTTAAATAACGAAAATCTCCCCGACACTATAAAATTTAATATCTAAGCAGCAATTAAATTCAATAACAACACCTTTTATGAAATTATATCATCAGTGGTACTTATTTTTTCTCATCTGATTATTATCTGAATTACTTTGTGTTGTCCTGTCCAGATTTGTTCTATGGATTATTTTTGTGTAAATATTTAAAACAACTCACTAGGATGATGAAAACCTGAGTGCTTTCCAGAAGTTTAACCCAAACAGCAAGGAGTTTTGGATGTTTGCTTTTGATTTTATTCTTTCTGCCAATTTAATGTTTCTGAATACAGGTACTGTCAAAATTCAAAGACACTACAAAAATGAAAAGCAAGTACCATGGAAATAAGAGGGCATTTGAACTAACCCCTTAACTGAAAGATTGATTTGGAAACCTAGTTTCCCCAATAATGTGATTTTTAACTTGGCTATTTCATCATGCATGGGATGGTACATCAATATTCTAGGTTTCAGAAAATATCTCCAAGCTTCTTGAGGGGAGGGGGGAGGCTGAAAAATGAAGATGGGCACAAGGGTTGATACCAGATTATCATTCTGACAGTAGAATATCATGAAAGACCCCTTCCATACATTCTTGCCTGCCTTGATTCAGGGCTAGTAGATTTGGGGGACATGCTGAAGAATGTCTAATTTTTTAATTTTTTAATTGTTTAAAATAGAAAAGCATTTGATGCTTCACTAACAGCAAGGCTTAAATCATGTATGATGTAAGAATTGCAGTATATACTCAAATGCTATATGCTACAAAAGAATTTCACTGTTGTTCTTCGAATTTGCATGAATTTCTCTCCCCTTGTTTGAATACACATGTCCACAATATTTTGACAATGTTCCTGAAATTAAACTTCTACATATTAATCGAAATTTCTTTAAAGCTACTTCTGTAGAAGAGAATATAAAGAGAATATAAAGAGAAATAAAATCTAGACTAGTTGCTCTTTAACTCTGTCTTTTAAAGAAGTAAAGCCATAGAATAAGAGCTCACATGTGAAATCCATCACAAATCTCACACAATGGGTGTAATGTGGGCAGTGGAGAATTTAGTAACATCCATAAAAAAAAAAAAACCCTGAAGTTATTTTTTAAGACGATTCTTTGTATAATTTCATGTCTGGCAGCATGGACTTGTAAAATACATAACATTATAAATAATGGACTCTTAGGCCTATCCTTAACAACCATTGTTAGATACACATTTATACAGCTTCATGGTTGCAGCACACGCAATTAAAGTGGTAGCCAGCCCTGAAATCACTCTAGAAGCCTTCCTCCAGCCATCTATTCATTATACAATCTCAGTATGTGCCCCGTCATTCCTAGTAATAGTCAATGCACTCAGTACTCATCTCTCCGGAGTTCTTAACCTCCACATTTATTCCTGTCTCTCCCACCCTTCAGCCCTATTTTTATTCTCTTCCTTGTTCCTAGAATTTAGCAGCCACTATGCTCAATATCAAATATTAAGGCTTTCCCTTTCTATTTTCTCCCTGCCTATCCCTTGCTGGCTCACTTCTCAGTAACTTCTCATAAATTACCCTCCTTGAAGGACAACAAAAAAGTCTTCATATCTTCTTCTCTTTTTTTAAAGATAAATATATTAATCTCCTAGCCTCTTATCAAAGTGCCCAATTCTCTACTCCAAAGGCATGATCTAGTGGCATCAACGAAAGTGGGTTCTAATCCTGGTTTTGCGAAAGAAACTTCTCTAAGCTGGTTTTTGGTGGGCGTTTGGGAGTCTTTTTGTCTCTACTTGGCCAGAAGATCAATCCTACCATATGCAGGTTGTTCTAAAAACTAAGCAAGATAGCACATACAGAGTAACATTTAAGAAGTCTGTTAGAGATGGCTTCAGAAATCATCATCTTCTACCATCATCATCATTACCATCATCGAATGTCTACCTTCTTTTCAAATGAGAGATACCATTTGAGTACTCATCCTCATTTTCTCAGAATTCAGGATAAAATTCATTGAATAGAGTGTAATACTTTAAAGTTCATTCTTAATTGTGGTCACTGCTCTAGCGCTGTTTGGTAGACAGACTCACACATATTCATTAAATCCATTTCAGTCTCAGCCCCGTAATGGAGAAATAAACTATAAATTCTCTGTATTCAGAATGTCGATCCAAAACCTGCCTGGGACACCGAATTGCCAGTGCTCCCCCTCTAACTTGTTATCCTTGTAGAAAACTAAGACTGACCGAAGCCTCCAGGCATTTCTATGGAGTACTGGGGCTTGTGGAAACTGTAGCTGCTTCCCCTCCCCTTAGGGATCCAGTCACTAATCCTTTTGATTCAGTCGAACTAGAGCGAGATGGGGAAAGCTCTCATTCCAGGATATTTGGGCGGGGGTTCGGGGGGTGGGGGGGGGGAATCCACAACAGACTTGAGCAGAAGAGGGATGCCAGCCGAGCCACTGGGATTCCCAGCTACAGTCAGCGGTGCCTTAGGGGTTCTTAGAACTCTGCGGGACTGGAGCCTAGACTTGGCCTGGAAGCTGACAGGGCAGAGCATTTCTTAGGTTGAAGGTGGGGCGGGCAGGTGCCAGTGGGCCTCGGTGTCAGCTCATGGGCGGAGCCCGGGGCGGGAGGGGCGTGGCCCGGGGCGGGAGGGGCGTGGCCCGGGGCGGGAGGGGCGTGGCCCGGGGCGGGAGGGGCGTGGCCCGGGGCGGGAGGGGCGTGGCCCGGGGCGGGAGGGGCGCGGGTGGTCTGGAGCCGCTGTGCGGCGGGCGGGGTGCACAGAACTAGGCTTTAGGTCGGGGTTGGGCGTGGCTGGGGCGCGCGAAAGCCTCTCGGGGAGCGGGGGCGTGGAGGCGCTGGACTGGACGGCGCGGTGGGAGGGCAGTGAAGGAGCCTTAAAGGGCCAGGAGTTTGCCCGGGGGTCGGGGACAGGCGGCGCTCGGCGATCGCAGGGAAGGCGCCGCGGAGACGAGCTGTGGGCCTGGTAGGAATGTGGGGGCCCACGCTGGGAGCCGCTCGGCGAGGGTCACGATCCAGCACTGAGCGCTAATCTCCTTAGGGAGCCCCGGGGAGGGCAGTCCCGGGGGAGAGGCTTAAAACAGCCAGCCTGTGGCTTCCCCCAAATGCTCCGGGGAAGGTGCAATGATTGGGATTGTCAGACTGCATGAGGCCTAGAGGTGGCTGCTTGCCCCCGAAGTTTTGTTTTGTTTTTAAGATTGATTTATTTTTACACAAGAGCTGGGGTACAGGCCAGAGATGCGGGGGGTGAGAGGATCCACCAGAGACAGAGCGGGGAGTAGACCAGCAGATCCACTGAAATACACTGCTGAGGGGAGCAATGGGCGAGGCAGGAGGGGTCTGCTGCGCCATGTGGGTATCTCCCTGGCCGGGGATCGAACCCGCGCTGCAGAGGCTGTGGACAGCTTCTCAGCGCTGCGCTCAACCCGCTGAGCCACAGGGAAGCTTGACTTGAAACCCGTGGCCGAGACACCTGCGCAGTGCAAGGTCTGAGCTCAGGGTTGCTAGACAGAAATGCCCCTAGGTCGTTGTCCAGCGGTTGGGGGCTTCTTTTCCTGTGCTTATTGTCTGATGAGTGTTGAAATCATACCTCTAAGCTTTGGGCCTCAGCCTTCCCTTTATTTTACTCTCTCTTGGTTTTCAAGCAAACTTCGGTGCTTGGTGTTTATGTCCGCTATGTTGTGCTGTTTGTAAAGGGGCCTTAGGTGTAGTGAGACCTTCCAGAGGCGGCAAGTTTACAGTGAGAATTTCCATCCACCCTCTGTGGAAGCACAAGTCTATTCGTTCTTAAATCACCTGTACAGTTAAGGAAACTGACAAGCATTTACTTCTAAAGGATCATTACCTCCATTGCCATATATTATAGAATGAACACCGTTAACAGTCCTAAGACTTAGGACACCTATTTAGCAAGTTACATTTTATTTTACATGGACAGCGGGGGTGTACTGCACTCATCCTAAAGACCTGATGTAATTCCAGAAATATCCAACACCTTCAAAAATAAATCTCAGAGTACGCTGCAAGAAAAGGAGATCAAATAACTTACTATTGATAGTAAACCATCAACTTGATTTTAGCTGCTTTATCAAAGTATGTGTTCATTTGTGCAGGGTGGATGTTGCTTTATTGTTACAAAAGTTACTAAAACATGTGTAATGCAGAGTTCTGGGATAAAATAGTAAAATAGTAAAATACATTTGATTTCCATTCCTTGATCTTAGAAATGACCAAGTCTACATATTTTAAGAATTAGTAAAAATTAATCACCAGAAATCTTTTCTGAACTCTTTTCTGAATTTAATCTCTCCATAACCCTATGAGGTATTCTCATGTTACAGAGGAGAAAGTTAAGGCACAGAAGGGTGAGGTCACACTCCCGGAAAGTTTAAGGAAAAAAAATCTGTCTTTTGTACTCTAAAACATATGCTCTTACCCCATACTTACCTGATCTATACTCTTTTTTTTAAAAGATTTATTATTTGTATACAAGAACTGGGATACAGGTCAGAGGCATGGGAGGGTGAGAGGATTCACCAGAGACAGAGGTGGGAGCAGAACAGGCAGATGGACTGAAAACACTGCTGAGGGGTGTCCGCTGTGCCATGTGGGAATCTCTCTGGTTGGCCGGGAATCAAGCCCGTGCCGCAGAGGCTGTGGACAGCTTCACAGCGCTGTGCTCAACCCGCTGTGCCACCGGGGAGGCCCCTGATCTATAATCTTTTTCACAAGTGTGCCCCTTATCCAAAAGGGACTAACATACTGTGATATTTAGCAAGACTGCTTGGTGGTTTAAAAACCTCTGGACACATGATAGAGCCTAATTCTGGTTCTGGTCCCAGTTCCACCAAGGAACAAGTTATCTTTTCCAGGCACATAAAAGTAATTGATCTCAAGGTGTCTAATAGAGCTAAACATTTATAGGTTATGAATGCAAGATTCTGTTCTTATTATTTAACATTTTTTAATCACATATTGTGTTGAAATTACAAGATGGTCAGGAAGGGTGGGTTAACTAACTCATTCAATAAATATGTGTGCCTGGTCAGGCACTGGAGCTACAATAGAATAAATGAGTTTATCTTCTGGTTGGAAGTAGATGGATCTGAGGAAACAAAGAAGAAAGCAACCGGCATATAGAAAGCTACAAATTATTAATAGGGGGGCTATGATAAAGAAAAATGGAAAGTATTGCAAGGGGATATGGTCTGATTTAGAAGTTTGAGAAAGTCCTAGCAATGTTTATTCTCTGCACTTGGTCTTGCAAGGTCATCAGAGGCATGAAAGATCTTGACATGTTCTAGAGATTTCCAGGGGTTTGTGGTTGGAATTTGGGTTCTAGGTGAAGTTGGAGACACAGGGTGGGATCAAGTCATGCCAACCATTGTGCAATCTGGTAAGGCTCTAGATTTCATCTAACAGCAGTGGGAAGCCAATGAAGGACTGTATGCAGGAGAATGCCATAAAGGTGACTACCAGGAAGCCCAAACAAAAGGCCATGGTGTCCTAGGCAAGGAGAGTGGCAGAGCAGACAGAGAACATGGAGTTGTTAGATGTCACTTTATCAGTGAGTTCTTCCTGGCAACCCTATTTAAAACAACATTCTAACACCCCTCCATCACCCTGGCATTCTCCATCCTCTACTCAACTTTAGCTTTCTTCCACACTACTTACTGCCACTAATATTCTATATATTTTGTTAAATCATTACTTACTAAATCATTTCTCCCATGAAAAATAACCTTTTGCTGTGTTTAGACCATGAGATTTGGGGATTTGTTTCTTTTCCTAGTAAAATTATATCCTGACTAATAAACTCTGGTACAACCCAAGACACATGTATTAAGGGATTACTGGTTTCCAGTTTGCCAGACACCTTGGAAGCCTAAGGGAAGATGGTGTAGAAGGTTTGATATTATGACTAACACTTCTCTTATTGCTGGTGAGATCACAGGCTCACTTGATTTCATAATGCTCAACTCAGTTTCATGATTTTAATCAAAGGTGGCAAAATGGCATCAAGATGTTTACTTAGAATGTGTTCTGTATGGGAGCCAGTGTTAAAATGTAAAAGCATAATGATTCAATGCCCAAAGGTATAGAAATTAAAGCTCTCATGTTGAAAAACATTATATATATTAAATTTTTAATGTATTTCCAACTTTTCCAACATTAGAGGAATGTTCATGGACTCATTGTTAGGAAACAGGTCTTCCCAAATGGAATTATCAGTGGATACTTTTCAGAAATTGTTTTGTCACCCAAGGACATTTGCAATTGAATCACCCATACTTAGAATTTACTAATTTTTTTAAAGTTGCTTCAAGGCTATTTTAAATATAATTTCCTGGCTATCTTATTTCAAAGCTCAGCGTGTCAGACCTAAGTTTTTGCTCTCAATGTTCTGCAAGCAGTGTGTTCCACTCTTTTACTCTGACTTAAGCCAAAGTGAAACAGGGAATATTCTGCTTTGGGCAGAGCCCTGCTGCATTCTTCAGGATGTTGGCTATAAATCCACACTCCTTAGAGGTTAACAATTAAAGTTCTCCCCTCTTTTACTCAGATGAGTGATATGATGATGATCAATTGCTTGGACATGACCACTCCAAGCACTGGTTTGATGAATTACGTTGTTCAGGAGATGACCAAAGATTCTCCTTTGACAGTCTTTAACACTGAATATTGGCAGTAGTTATAACTAGCCTTCTGCCTATTTTGATCTCTGCTTTGCATATTAAGTCTGTTTTCACAGGTCATAGTTCCTAGTTCTTAATCATCTATCTTCCCCTTGAATACACTAAGTTGATAAACCTTTTGTTTTTTCTGTCCCCTACTCACTAGGAAGGTGGGGTGTTCTCATAGTTGTTAGTAAACATTGAGTCCTTCTTCACAGAAACTGTTAAAATAGTAATTATTAGTCCTTTTCATTAAATCCAGAGTAATAACAGCTTATCTTGCAGTGGCTTAATTGGGTAATTTATTTAGTGTTTGAAGAGCACTTTGAAGAGAATATTGGTAAATATTGTTGTTAATTCTCCTTTGTGTAACTGAAAGTTCATTACAACTCTAAAATCCTCACTATTATGTCATACTAACAAAGATTTCTTAATATTGCTTACTATTTTCTAAATTATATATGCATCGATTTTTGAAGTATTTTAAATATTTTTCTAAGCTTCCAAAGTTACCATGTTCAAACTGCAACATTCCCACATGTCTCATCTGCTATATTCCTTACAGATATGAAAAGTTACATGTGATCAATCCTGCTCTCCTAAAGTTTGGAGGCAATAGAAACAGCCGACCCTTAGTTCAGGGATATTTCACATCACATAACTTCTATTTATGTTGTGTGTGGGATCGACATAACTTTTCAGTAAGCTTTCCTATTATACTCTGACAAATAATTGAAATAATGATTTATTTACTTGGAGTCCATACTCTGACCTATCACCTCACTGTCATCAAAATTTTTCAGAAAGGCTGAGATTGAATTGCACGTGCCTGGTCAGCCCTTTTGACAAATTTTCTACTCACTTTATAGAACCAGAGCCCCCAGGTGTAATTAAAGGCCACTTCTATAGCTTGGATTAGGCGACCTCCATTACTGACTGCCTTAGTTGGCTAGGGCTGCCATAACAAAACCGCACAGGATGAGTGACTGAAACAACAGAAATGTATTTTCTCAGTATTCTGGAGGCTAGACGTCTAAGATCAAGGTGTTGGCAGATTTGTTTTTTTTTTGAGGCCTTTCTTGGTTGGCAGATGCCTCCTTCTCCCTGTGCCCTCACTTGGTCCATTCAGTACAGAACATCTCCTGAACATTACCTGGAGGAAAGACCTGTGCTTGTGGCTTAAGGCATTGAAATAATTAAGATGAAAATCGAAACAATGTTATTAAATGAATTCAATAGAGTCTTTTAAGCTGTTAACCATACAGTGTACATTATTGAGGATACTCTGCCCTCTGGATTATGACCATCCAAATACTTGTTATAACAACTTATAAATACTTTTACCCAAAATTTCCTCTCTGAATCAAAAACATACTATGATTAGTCTAACACTTGTGTCATCAAAAAAGCAACAGCTCCCATGTTGCTGCAAATTGCATGAGTTTATCTTTTTTGATTGCTGAGTAATATTCCATTGTATGTGTCCCACATCTTCTTGATCCAGTCATCTATTTTTGGGCATTTGGGTTGTTTCCATAGCTTAGCTATTATAAATAGTGCTGCTATAAACATAGGGGGATCATGCTCAGCGAAATAAGCCAGAAAGAAAAAGAAAAATACCCGATGGTCTCACTCATAGCAGGAATTTAGAAAACCTAAACAAGGGACCAGGAAAAAGACTAATTGCAATAAAGTAAAAATCAAAATCAACAAGCAGCTATAGACCAGAGATACCCTACAGTGGGGGGTGGGGGAAGGAGAAGAGGGATTAGGGTCAGAAAAAGTGGTGGGAATTGTATGGGGAATATAACCAAAATGAAAATGCATACATTATGCAAAAATGAAAAATGATGTAAAAATTATATAAAATTAAAAAAAAAAAACAGCAATAGGTATAAAGCACACTGTGATTCTGTCACAGGGCCGTATCTGTGCTCACCTTGTTTACATGTGCTGTAAATTGTCTCCATATAATCAACTGAAAATTTCTTAGAAAGGAGAATCTCTGAAGAGATGATGAGCTAAGAAGCTAGGAAAGCTCTTACAGTTGAAGAAATATTTGGGCTGTGAAAGTATCAAAGACCTCAGTTTGACTGTTAGTTGTCCACATCCACCAGCATACTGTATTTTATTCTTAGAAGGCTCTACAATGTTCCTTCAGGATAGGTAATAGTATTTCTTTAATTCTAAAAAAAAAAAAGAAAAGTCTCTTGTAGTAAATTAATAACCAGAAATCCTTAGAGAATTATTATGTGGGTATATAAGAATATGTTAGTAATATTTGAGCTGATATGAATGAACTGCAAAACATCTTTCCCTTTAAAAAGTGTTTCTAATTGTAACTTACTGTTGAAGCTGCCTGTCACTATACTATACTACTCTTCTACAATTGTGAACTTTTGAAAATATCCATCTTAAAAAAATTTAAAAAATACAGTTTTTTGAAAATAAGAAATGAGTCATATAGCCTCCTGGGCTGCAAAATTTGACACCATGATGTTTTAAGAGATAGATTAAATGTGAAGAATGAGCCACCCTGCATATATAAGTACAGATGTGTACGTAGAGTGTGGTTTTCACTATGAATCTCTCCATAGAAAAATATTGTTGAAACACTTATCCAGGAAAGGCTATAAGAGTGTCTTTGCTAGTTTTGACCTAGATTATTTGACACATGTTTTTATTTATGACTCCTTGGCGTATGGCATGTCTATCACTTCATGAGTCAGTGCCTCTCTACCAGTTACAGAGTTTCCCAGGCTGCGTTTAGTCTTTAACTTGAGAAACATTCCATTTGCCACTGCACAAATTTATCTAACAGAAATTCAAGAAGAGGCAGCTTGCTTCCAATGTGCCATACCTAGCTAAAGCCTGCTGCCCAATGCTTTCTGTATTTCTCTTGAAGGAGGGGATCTTTAGAGACTGACAAGAGACAAGAAAAGAGGTCTGCTGAGTGTACTATACAGGATTGTTCCTGCAAAGCCCTGGCCCCTGCCTGTCACTGCAGTGTCTACCCAATTTCTTCACACTTCCTCTTGTAGATTTAGGAACTGTGCTGCCTCACTGGTGAGCCTCACTCATGTTTCTGCTTAAGTCAAAGGCCCGAAACTCCTATACTAACATTACTGAGACAATGATCTTATGGCATATTTGATCTGAGGAGTTTACTTGGAGGGAGAAGTTTCCTGCAAATAGAGCTGCTGTGCCCTTTTTGACATTCATTTCTCTCAGGCATCTTTTCACTTTTTGTCTAACAGTGTTATTTCAGTAGAGAGATCAGACTAAGAGATCCAAGTTTAAAATGTTAGAGTTAAAATATGTGAAAGAACATTATAGTTTATAGCCATAGGGATAGTCCATGGACCTTTGCTACTATTTTTGCTACAGTGAGGTCCAAAGGATTAATTTCTAAATTCCTTTGCTTCCTGATAGACCAAGTCAGACTTACAAAAACTAATTTATGTGGAATTTTTATAATGCATGATATAGAGAAACTTATTTTGGTGAATCTGCTGTTACTTCCTTATTTTTATTTTTGTGTTGGTAATACCATGAATAAGATATTTTCAATAATTTATGTCACATAATGATTTTACAAAATTAACATAAAAAAGAAAGTTTCCTCATATGTTGTTTCTATACAAAGAATGACATTAAATTTTAGATTTTAAAATTGGAAAGTTTACTAAGTAGCTATATTGTTTTACCATAATGTCTCAATCCATACTTTTTAACACCGTAAATCATATTCATGTTTTCAAATCAACGTCATTTAAAATAATGTCAATACTCATGAGATCAATAAAAAGAAAATAGTTTTCTCTGCCTAACTAAAAGTCAAAATTGTATTTCTGATGAGTTGGAGGATTGTGCAAAACAGGAGTTATTTTTTCAATAGGCCAGAGAAAATAAATGTGTTAAAAGATATTGTAGAGATGTTAAATGCCCTTTAATTTTCACAAACCCAGTTTAATATTCATTGGAATGTATGAATAAATTAGCCATTTATTAATATTGATCAAATTTGTCAAATTTGAGTCATTCTCATATCAGAGTATTTGCTATGCCTATGTACTACCTTAAATGCTAGTTATTTAATATTTTTCCTTAAACCAATCCACTTTTTTACTTCAGCCTCATCCTAAGCAATATTATTTATGAAATAACAGGTTTGTAACATTTATTAATTTTTTTCAAGTACTTTAGATAAATTCTTGCCTAAAACAATTTTAAATGCCCATATAGCATCTAAAATGGATCTGAACTACCAGTGGAATTTGTACATAGATATACACACACATATAGATTATAACTTTGACTGTTCTTACCATGCATTAAAAAATAAAATCATGGTGGCAAAGTTGACACAAAACAAATTTCAGACTAATGCCTGTCCTTGTGATGATTAGGAAAAGTAAATCCTGTAGCTATAGACATATATGGATACACACACATACACATGTACATAGTTGATTTAGCTGTTATTTGGGAAATAGCCAAGATAATCAGCACCATTTGAGAGTGAATAAAGCCACAATTATTTCATACTATTACATCCTTTTACTTTTATTGATAAGCAGTATAAAGAGTAATAGTGTGGACCTTCTGGGTCATGAGCTATTTCTAATTCATTCATCTGTCTTTATTAATCTGAGGTTTATAGTAAATACTACAATATGGTTTGTTAGAGTGTGGGAGATCAGAAAAAGAATTAGTGTAGAGAAAGATATCTGCAGTTCTCATATTCCTTGTCTAGACACATGCTTTATGGCTTTCTACTCCACATATTTGCCCATTTACTTTATGACTAAACAAGGTGGGCCTCTCAGGCAAGTACCTGCAAAGTGCTGAGGGATCACTTACTACCCCTTCACATGGGACCACAGAACTTGTATCTGGGGGAACTTTAGTGATCCCCTTGTTTTATCAATGGGAAAACTGAGGCCCACAGACTAAGTGACTTGCCCAAAGATACACTTTTGGCCTATCAACTTTTTGGCAACATTTATGCAGTGGGTAAATTTCTAGTTTTTCTCGCCCTTGGAGAAAGAGTCATGTATTCTTAAGAGCATTAAGTTTTCCCATCTATGTCCATTGTTTGATTATTGAAATATCGTAGGCTAAATTAGTTTTTGGTGGCATTCAAGATATTGCCACTGACTACTATGTATATCAAATAAAAGGTTAATATATTGAATATTATTAGGAATGATGTCTGTTGCCTTAATGCACTTGAATGAGAGGGGAAAACTGATATTTTTCTAAGAAGTGTCAAGGTATATTTTACAAAATAAATAAAATTTCTGTTCTTCTGATGAATACATTTGAATCAAACATCCGAAGTTCTCGATTTTTAGCCTGTATGTCTAATAACAGAGCAGATAACAATAAAATGGGTAAGTAAATGTAGTATACTTTGTTATGAATTTATAATGAAAAAGATACAAAATCATTTGCTGTGAAAAACAGGCCAGGAAGTGCAAGTTTAATTTCATGGAGTGCCTAAGTAAGAATTCAGGGAAGAACAGGATAGCAAGTGTTGTGGACTTTACCTACTTTACCTATGAAATTAAAAATAATTTCTAAAGGAAGGACAGCATTTTGTTTATGTAATAAGTTTATATTGCTCCACAGCTTGTTGGTGAAAGTAACTTTGCGCACTAAGAGATCTTCATCTTCATTGTGTTCTAATTAAGCCAGTGTTATTACTTCTTTTTGGAAACTGAGCCATGGAGTAGTTCTGAGCTCTCCCAGGCACACACTATTCGAGAAAGGGAAAATTAGCAACCATTACCCTCAGAACGCTGTGATTCGATATAACCAAGAAAGCAAGCAAGTCTTTAATAATACAAGAGACATTGCCAACTCTGAATTCCTCTGCTGCTGATGCCCCAGAGAGGCTCTTCAGAATCTGCCCCTCGTGTTTTCAGACCCTGTGCAGCTCTGAAACCAGCACATTCTTTCCAGTAGAGTTAATTTACTCATCCATCCACAAACACTTGCTGCTATAGCCAGTCAGGGTGATAAACGCTGACCGGAACGTTGTTCTCACTTAAACACTGAGCAGGGAGGATTCCTTGCTAGTTATGATCATCTATTTGCAGCTCTCCTGTGGTGTCAATCCCCACAGAGTATCAAAGGATTAGAGGCCCCTCAAATGAACACAATACCCTGCCAGTCTCTGCAGCAAGCGCCATTTGTCATTGACACAACATCGTCATTTTACACTGTGGCTCCCACTAAGGAGAATTGGGGGCTGGGCAGTGCTTTTCCGAATTGTTTTTCTGGCCCTTGAGCTTGAAGCTTAGAGAGAACATCTCTGCTCATGCTTCTCTTAGCAATAAACAATAAAATTCCTCTGCACTGAAAGCTATAAAGATATATGCAGAAGAGAGGTTTCCTGCTCTCAACTTGTCCTTTTCACTCCCTTCCAGGAGTAGAGCTGTGTCCATGTCCACTACGGGTGGCACTGACGCCTTTTCTCATCCAGCCAGACTCTCACAAACCCACAGCATGTACTCCATTCTTCCAACAGTGCTATGGTCAATGTGTTTAACTCTGTCATTAATTATCAAACATTATCTCTTTAGGAAACCCTCTTTGGGTTGCTCTGACCTTTATGTAATGCCAGTTACTTTAAAGCACTTTGTTTATCAGAATAGTATTAATTGAGCCCCCCCACCCCGGGTGGCATAAGGGTTAAGTCTCCGTGCTATCACCCTGATGGCTTAAGTTTGATTCCCTGCCAGGGAGCTGACCCACATGACACAGCAGACCTCTCTTGTCTCGCCTGCTTCCCCTCAGCAGTGTATTTCAGTAAATCCACCTGTTCTGCTCCCTACTCTGCCTCTGGTGAATCCTCTCAACCCCTATGCCTCTGGCCTGTACCCCAGTTCTTCTACACACACACACACTCACACGTATTAATTGGGTTTACCTACATACAGTATATAATTCATTATCAACCCAATTAAATTGTAAACTCCTTGAAGACAGGGGCTTTGTTTTTTCTCCTGTACCACAGCGAGGGACTGACCTAATTTATTACTGTTGGATGAATCCTAAGCAAACAAACAGAAAAAAACAACAACACAAAATATTGTCATCTTGCAAAGGACATCAATTAAGGGTTTTTGGCAAACCTGACTGCACAAGGCACTGACCTTTTGAGATGTGAAGTGCATTATTGCTGAGCATCGTTTTGTTTTTTTAAGCTTGCCAATCACAACAACATGGCTCCATCACAATTAATCATATATGGTAATGCAGTGACGATGAGATGATTTCTCTGGAGAATCTATGCTAATACTATTAAAATGCTCTTACAATGTCAAAGTGATTGCAGTGGAAGTATGTGGGGACTGTGCTTATGTGATTATGATATTATAGTGATGGGCGATTACCAATGGAAACTACTAATTCAACTCTGCAGGGACTTGCATTATGAAGCCATTATAACATGAGATTATAATGACACAATAACTTGGATGCACATCCGTGATGTGAAAACTAAAAGCTAATTTGAATGCAAGTAGCATTTCCATTAAATTGTAATTAAACACTGAAAGCAATGCTTGTTTAAATTTAAGACAAAGATATACAATCCAGAAATGAAAATTATGGGTAAAGAATGCATGTCAAATATAACCTTCAGGATGGTTAGAAACCATTTACAACTCTGCCCTTTACTTTGAAATCTCATTCAAGTGGCCTCCACAGAATTTCTCCCTCTCTGCTGACCCTGTAAATTAACCCAAAAAAGTACCAAGACACAAGAATCCTGGATCCAACTCCCATTTTCATTTCTATGTCCACTTAACTTCTTGTTTCATTTTTGAAGTAGACATAATAGTACCTTGCAGGCCTCCCTGTGGTGCAGGGGTTTAAATCTCAGCACTATCAAGCTATTGCCAGTCACTGCAGCATGAGTTTCATTCCCAGCCAGGGAGCTGACCCACATGGTGCAGCAGACCTCTCCTGTCTTGCTGCTGCTCACCTCAGCAGTGTATCTCAGTAGATTTGCCTATTCCGCTCTTCACTCTCTCTCTCTGGTGAATCCTCTCACCCCCTGCACCTCTGGCCAACACCCCAGTTCTTGCATGCATAAATAAATAAATCTCAAAAAAATAAAAATAGTACCTTGCCACTCAAGAGACTAATGAGTTATTTTCCCCCACTAATTAATCTATGTTCAAAATTAGACAAAAGAGATATGCGGAAAAAAAAAAAAGGCAGGGATGATAAGAAATAATCCACCTCTTAGAAATTACCTGTATTAGTGTCTTGGGGTATTTTCCTTCTGATTATTCTTTATGTATAGTATAAACATTTTTCCCAAAAATTTATATTATGCAATAATTTAAAAACCTACTTATTCATTCCATCCATGCTTTCCAGTTGCAAGATCTATTTCTTATCCAAGAGAATCCAGTTGAAAAGTTTTAGTTTTCTAAAGGTCAGCTCAAGCTGGATGATTTTCCTTATGGTCTGGGAAACGATGTTTTACTATAGGGAATATTATTTAGCAGGGTTTATGTGCTGTGTGTATCAGTTACAGGGTGGGTCTACAGTAAACTCTTCAGATTCTATTGATAATACTATAGTGCTTCACTAACATTTCTTTCTGTTTAGGAATAAATGGTGCATTTTTCTTTTTTTCCATTTATTAAAGTGCATATATATATATGTATTTATTACATCATTGTTCATTTTTGCATGATGTTTGCTTTCTCCTCTCAGGTGCAGACCCCATAAAATTCCCACCACCAATTCACCTGGCACCATCACCATAGTTCCTTGTGCTCTTCCCTCCACTGTTTTGATCCTTCTCCTCCCCTCCCCCACAGAATGTCTCTGATTTATAGTTGCCTGTTGATTTTTTTTAATGTATTTTTTTTTCTGATCCCTTATTTGGTTCCCCTACATTCCTCCTATAAGTGAAAGCATCTGATACTTTCCTTTTTCTTTCTGGCTTATTTCACTGAGCATAATCCCTCCCAGCTAAATGGTGCATTTTTAAAAGTCATGCAGTTATAGTTTATTCTCAACTGAAAATTATTACATAGCTTGGGCCAGCACAAAGATAGATTATGGAAAAACCATTTTGCCTTGTTCAGATCTTATAGGAACACACAGTAGCTATATATACTCCCTCCTAATTATGACTCAAAGTGGTTATTATCCTTGGCTTAAATATAGTTAAGATGAGTTTTTTTGTTATTAAGCGTTTAGTTTGCACTTAGATATGCTGCATGCTTTAGAGATATTTTTATTGCCACTTCATACAACAGCCAATTTAGGTAAGTCTAAATTACTTGAGTTCTTATTTTTATAATTACAAAAAGAAAGCACAGTGCAATTAAAAGGCTTGCTTCATGTCATGCAGGCACAGTAGAACTGGGATTTGATTTTCTGGTCTTAGGTAATTGTAGCTCTTCCCTAGACCAATGAGTGATGTTACATCTGCATAGTACTTCCATAGTAATGGATACCAGGGTAATTTAGTGAGATATTTATGGCAAATATCTCTGTGGTTAAATAAAAAAATTCACTAAACTGACAAGTTGGATTCCAGTCTGGGCAGTCTGACCTTCAAAAGATAAGGGATTCAGTTTTGGCATCTAAAAATGAAATCATTGAATGAAATGATCTCAAGGTCCTTTCTAGTTCAAATATTCTGAGATCAAATAGCATTTAACATTAATTGAAACTTAGACATTTTAATTATAAATATTACACATCTAATATTTAATTAAAATATTTACTTTGCCTACTTTAAAACCATTCATCTAAATTCAAAACCACACGTACTTTAGATATATTTGATAATTTGATGTTTTTGAAGCGCTGTGATTTGACTGATTATGTCTAGTCAGCATATTAAAATTATTAAAGTTTCACATAAATCTAACTTAAAAAGAGATTAAGACTATCATCCTTCAGCATACCTATAATATTGTTAAAGTACAGTTAAAATTACAGTGAAAAAATTATGCTTGCATAATTGTATAAGTACATAGTTTTGTTGATTAGTATTTAAAATAAGTAATTTTCTGTGAACTACAGGAGACAGGTGACAGCAATGACTGAGGGACCCAATTAAAATATAGTGCTAGACCAACCTTTTAAAATCTTTTAGGACAGCTTATTTTATTGGGGAAAATATATAAGCAATTACATTTCCTTTCTATTTAAATGCATATGTGACTAGGGATTAGTTAATTAAAAACATGCTATTTGACTACAGGGAATTTCCTAATTTTGTGAGACTTTTTATCTAAAGAATTTAGAATTCCACTAGAGCACTTTTTCTGCCATCTCAAAGATGAGGAAGGAGTAATTATTGCTCTGACAGTGTAGTTATTACAGATATGCCCTTGATCGCATTGTCAGTAATTCAGCTTTTGGAGTAGAAATAAGCTGTTTGTCATTTCGTTTTTAGTACATCAAATACTGATGCTTTCTGAAAAGTGGTTTCTGTGTCGGGGGCCACTTTCTCCTATGATTTGGCAAAATTTGCTATCCTGCCTTCTTTTCTACATCCATTAATAAAGGCTATCTCAAAAGAAATTTTTATTGAACTTGACGCCACAAAGTCTCAACAAAATTTTCCATTGTGTATTTTCATTTTTATTATAATCTAAACAATTGAAAATGTCCTGGATTACTAAAATCATCTTACAATTAAATATTGCCATTGCATTTCATTTTTATTTCCATTTGTTTTCCACACTTCAATGATAAAACTGATGACTTAAAACCACAACATATATCTGCTTTTGACTTTTTTTTTCCTAACCTAGAACCTGTCTCTGGGAACCATGATTGATAATTCTAGGACTTCAGGAGGCATCTGTATTGGGTCCTTTAATTCCCTTTATAAGAAGTGGTGTTGGTTTATAAACTGTATCTTATATGATAACTAAAGATATGTTTGTTTTTCAGAGTCTGACTGTAGAATCGACACCACTATCTGAAGGGTAGAACCATGGGTCAGAACTTGCTCAGATTTCTAGTCCTTTAAATTCTTTCTAGTCCCCCAGTTTGTACTGAGATTTCAATAGAAGCAATTCTTTTCTCAAAACTACCTTCTAAGGCCAGTGCCCCTCATCTCTCTGTTGCTAAGGAGAGTATGGAGATGGGTGGAAGGAAGCCAGGAGGGAAGTCAGCCAATCTTCTGTAAACCAGCCAATCAAAGCTGAGAGACTACGAAGCATGCTAAACTGGAATTCTTTTCCTGTGTTCTTTGCAAGAAAAGGGCAATGCATATTTTCTTTGGTGCACATTTTAGGTGTTCATTAATAAGTGTTGTTTGGATCTCAAAGGAGAAACTTCAGAGGTCATGGTTTTATACTGTTTTTAAAGGTCTCCCAGGGGATGCTAACAGAGCCTATAGCAGTGTACTCTGGCTTCAGTGAAAATGGAAGATAGCTCATCATCTTTGTCTGAATTATCACCCCATTTCCTCATTGGTGAAATGGGAACAATAATAATAAAAGTGGATTTCATCTCAAAGCATTTCCTGTGGTCCAGTCTTGTAGTTTGGATACTTTTGGATGACTCACCTTCTGCTGATCCCTTGCCTACTTCACAGGGACATTAGGAGATTTAATTAAAATGTGCAGAGTGCCTTAAGCTCTTCAGAGAAACACACACGGCATTATTATTGTAGCAATACTTCTGATATTCCATAATCTCTTGAAGGTAATGAAACCAACAAGATAGAAAGCTGGGGCTTCAGTACAGTTAGAGCTTTATGAAAGCACCTCCATCCGTGTTGTATTAATAGTGGTCATAATGTGGGGCCTCCCCTGCTGGCGCGGCGGTTGAGCTCTGGGCTGCAAAGCTGTCCGCAGCTCTGCAGCGCCGGTTCGATCCCTGGCCGCAGGTGGGGGTCACACATGGCGCGACAGACCTCTCCTGCCATGCCCGTTGCTCCCCTCAGCAGTGTATTTTGTTAGTCTGCCTGTTCTGTTTTCCGCTCTGGTGAATTCTCTCACCCCCCCCCCCCCCCCGCACTTCTGGCTGTTCCCAGTGCTTGTATAAATAAATAAATAAATAAATCTTTAAAAAAAATAGTGATCATTATGTGGGTGTGAGAGTTCAGAGGTCAATTACTGTGAAGCTTCTAATTGTTCTAAGCATTTTTATTTATTTTTTCCCATTAGTAACACATTTGAGAGTTCTATCAGTATTCAAGTCATGCTAGTTTTAGTAAACTTTTAAGACTTCCCAATTTTGTTTTCAAACTATGATTGTGCAATGTATTTTCCACAGCTCTTATTATAACACATTTGCAAGATAGAGGGGGAAAGAAGACGGTGCTCCTCTAGGCTTCCCTTCCCCTGAAGTGCACTCTGACTCTTAAAGTCCCTGAAGACCAGTGTAAATTGCTTTATTTCCCAATTCTTGCCCTAGCTTCCTCTCTCCACCATTTAACCCATACTCACAAAGCCCATTCAGCCATTATCCTAATATAAGTCACTTCCTCTAAGCCCAGCCCATGTGTCAGTAGTTTTCACTATGCATTTGCTGTGCAACCTGTGTGTGAAACTCTACAACCTGCTTTCAAATTCCAAAACTTGTCCTCATTGCTAACGCCACCAGAATGCCTCTTGATAAGATCCTCTTAAAGTTCCACAGCATTACCTAAATGCCACCTTCTCCAGGAAGCCATCCCAGTTTTTCTAGTGCCAGTGAATATTGTCTAGATGCATCTCCCCAGAGCACTTGCTTCGTGTATCTTTTCTATTAATAATATTTACGGCACTGTGCATTCTACCATAGGCGTCCCACTAATATATAAAAAATAATGATCTCCCTTTGAATGTTCACCAGGTGCAGTCATTGTGTTGGGGAGTCTGCAGATTCCCAGGGCAACACTGCTTCATGTTCATTTTGTTTCCCACAACATTCTCCTTTGAACACAGCAGATCCTCAGCACACATTTGCTACATTGCATTGAAATGTTTTTAGGTGAATTCTATGGGTGCCTGGAAAGTAGCTTCCTTTATATTGCTTTGTTATGTTCTGGGAATTTAAGGTCCAAAGTTATTCCCTCAAACCTATAAATCAAAGCAGGTTTTCTTAATATTTCAAGAAAACTAACAATCACTGGTCACAAACCCATAAAGAGGCCACAATGCTAATGAAAACATCAGATTGCTTTTGGCTAAAATTACCTTCCATCAATGTGAACGGGAAGAGTGGACAGAACTCAAAGGTGTTCACTGGTTGAACACTCATTAAGCATCTGCCTCTTGCCAATTGATAATATAGCTCAGAGCTGGAACCTGCTTCTCCATGTATGGAATTAATGTGTTACCGAAACAGAAGCTAGTGATATATGCCACTCCTTTTCATCAAGCATGGTGCAGCCTTTCTCAGCAGATCATGTTTTAGAAGTCACTGGAACAACACAAGGAGGGCTAGAAACAGGCCGTCAGTGCCTCTAGCTCTCCTTGCTGTGGTTCTCAGACCTTTTCCTGCACAATTACTTTTTACACCAAACAGACTTAATTTAATAATCTAAATGCATTTATATGACACTGATTCTTTTTAACTCTAAATTAGCTGAACAAGGTGGTGAAAATCTAGACTTTTTTCTAAGAGTGTCTACTGTGTGGTCTTCAAAATAAAGCAGCTGAGATGGTCTTGTGGGAAATAACTTTTAAATATATAGTTATTTGTAGTACAACTGTGAAAGAAATCTTTGAAATCTTCAAGGAAGATTTCAAATTAAATGGCCTTAAAAACTAATGAATATATATAGGTCTGTATATTTTAATAATTAGCCTAAAAGCCTTTATCCAGCTTTACCCCTTCTAAAGAAGTGGCTATTGCCATGAACCACCAGCAGTCATTTAATATTTTGTTTGCTGATTTTCAGTTGGCTTCTACCAATTCAGATAAGAAATGTAAAGTCCTTAAATGTAAAGTCCTTAAAGGTAAAGTCGCTGTGTTTTCATATGTGGCAGATTCTTGCTCGTATTTAAAATCTTGCTCTTATTTAACTATCAAAAATAGATATTCCTATGCAGTATTATCTTGGGTGCAGAATAAAAAGGTAAAATGGTTTGTTTGCTACCTTCTGAGAATTTGGAATGTGAAGGTAGAGAACACATGCAAATACAAACATGGCTTTAAAATCCATAGCCCAAAAACTT
This sequence comes from Talpa europaea, assembly GCF_964194135.1. NCBI lineage: Eukaryota > Metazoa > Chordata > Mammalia > Eulipotyphla > Talpidae > Talpa > Talpa europaea. The sequence goes on along the minus strand of NC_140082.1, from coordinate 27,130,719 downwards.
TTTGGAAAACATTTTCCATGCTTTTTAATAATTTTTAGCTGTTTTGATTTAAGGAAATAATGTGATATACCATAAAAAATTATGCTATGGTCTCAGAATTGTCTACTGTCAAAAATATATTCAATAAATATTCCAGGACAATTCTTTAGGCCTTTGTAACAACTGTTAACCTCTACAGAGGACATGTGTATGTTCTTTTCTGGGCCTAATTCTAAATATTTCCATTTATAATTTCCTTGCTTCTGCTTTAATATTTGTTTTCTTCACTTAGTGTGTGGTTTGTGCAAATTACCTCAAATTCTTTGTGGAATAGGTTGGACAAAAAAAACAAGCAAGAATATAAATATTAATTAATTAAGTACCTACTATGTACCAGGCCCAGCAGGGTCTGAGTCTTGAAACCAGACTTTGACACCACCCTTAAGAAGCTCAAAGTCCGCTGGAGAGACACAAACATAAGTAAGTTTCAAGGTCAAACTCATAGTGCTGCAAGAACCTATAGTCTGCATCTTTCATAGACTGTTTGAGCAAAAAGGAAGAACACCCAGAAAAGATTGTAATTAGAAATGATGTCCAAGTCCCACCCTGAAGATGAAGAAGTTAGCCAGGATAGGAAAAGGGCTGAAGGGGAGAGATGGCAGAGAGCTGGGTTTGCAAGGTCATAAAAAGGTGGTAGATGGGCCTCCCCTGTGGCGCAGAGGGTTGAGCACAGAGCTATGAAGCTGTTCACAGCCTCTGCAGTGCCAGATGGATTCCTGGCCAGCCAAAGATATACCCACATGGCGCGGCAGACCTCTCCTGTCATGCCCACTGCTTCCCTCAGCAGTGTATTTCGGTCTGTCTGCCTGTGCAGTTCCCCTCTCTGTCTCTGGTGAATCCTCTCACCCTCCAGCACCTCTGGCCTATACCCCAGCTATTGTATAAATAAATAAATAAATAAATAAATAAATAAATAAATAAATAAAATCTTTTTTAGAAAAGTGGCAGAAACACAATCAAAGACCTTAAGACAGGTATAAACATGCAGAGTCCAGAGAAGGCAGCTCAATGCAGAGAGGGCTCAAGAGGTTCTACCAGGTTCCAGGTTTAGATTTGTTCCTTGAGGTTCCTCCTTAGAAGGAAGACTCTGGGAGAGAGTCTATGTTTTAGAAAGAGCATTCTATAGACTTTGGTGAAGGCAGATGAGAAAGATGGAGACACCCATATACAAACTTTTACTGTGATCCATCTCAGAGATGATACGTCAAACTCAGGGGGTAGAGGAAAAGATAAGCATTATAAAGACTAAAGAGGAAAAGATTACATTAAAGAGCTATTAAAATGGTGGAATTTATGGCACTTAGAAACAAAGAATGTGAATGAGGTGGGAAGTCTTGAATGAAACTTGATTTATTTCGTAACCAGGGCAGGTTGGTAGATGTTGTGTCACTGAGAATATAGAATGTAGACTTCCAAATTCTCTCTGAGGACTAAATACGGTGACCTGTGTAAAAGCCCAAATGCTTAACGTGGCACACATTCATTATCCTATAAAACTGTTATTGTAACTGTAAGCTACACTCATCTGATTAATCCTGATAAAACTCTCTGTGACTCACTATTCATAATCATTATTTGGCATTCTTTAAGCACACCCAGGTTCAAATTACAGCTTTCTAACTCTGTGACTCTAGATAAATTTCTTCACTTTTCTTGGCCTCAACTCCTTCAAATACTATCAACTAGGGAGTATGATAGTGAGTATGTGAGCTGAGAGAGAAGGTTATTTTTTTGTGGGTGGCACCTGCTATCTAGTTTGAGCTCAGTAAATGATAGTTCAGTAAATGAATCATTATTGGTTCCAAGCCTTCAAGTGAGGACGGAGTTCACTCTTCTTATTTATCTTTGTACCTCCCACAGGCCCTGCCTGCCTAGCAGGTCTTACGCTTAATAGATGCTCAATAAATTTTTTTTAATCTATGAAAACTATTTTTTGATCTTTTATTTTTTGGCTAACATTCCAAAGGCAGTTTATCATATTCTTTTTATGGGCTTCTACCTACTTAAAATCTATTTTGATTGATACCTCTTTTTCACTTACAAATGATGAACAGACTCCATAGTTTCTAACACTTTCCTATAAAGCATCTCCTTACAAACTTCTATCTCCACTCCAGCCACACTGGAGTGGATCCACAGTGTGGTCCTTGTGTGGACTGACTGTGATATGAAATCTGCTGAACATTTTCCAGAATTCTCACTGGGTTCAGGAACTTCCACTAGAGTCAATCAGTTCATTTTTTTTTTTTTAATTTTTTTTTTTAATAGAGGCATGCTTTTATTTATTTATTTGTTTGTTTGTTTGTTTTGTTTATACATGCACTGGGTACAGTCAGAAGCACAGGAGGTTGGGAGAATTCATCAGAGCCAGAGCGGGGAGCAGAGCAGGCAGAAGGACCGAAGTACACTGCTGAGGGGAGCAGCGGGCGGCAGGAGAGGTCTGCGCGCCATGTGGGACCCTCCTCTGGTGGCCGGGGAGCAGCCGGGGATCGAACCGGCGCTGCAGAGGCTGTGGGCAGCTTTGCAACCCAGCGCTCAACCGCTGCGCCACCGGGGAGGCCCCTCAATCAGTTCATTAATTTGACTCCATGAAACAGCGTGAATTTAATCAAAGTGAGCCATAGCCACTGCAAAGGAATGTGATTTGATCAGAAATGTTTGCACATAATACCAAATCTCAGTCATGCCCAGCAATTAGCAATCCTGTGATAATAATTAAGAATTTGAAATAGCTTCTGAGTTCATAAATCTTTGCCTGTCTGTTTTTCAGTTGGAAGACTCAAAATCTATATTCTATTATTTTACATATGATATTGGTATAGGCATCGGTGGGTTGAAACTGGTAGCACTGATCTATTCCCATTTTACTCCATTTTGCCTATTATAAATGAAATAGATAAACATAAAAAACTGGAAAATACATTAAATTGTAATGAAGAAAAATATCTTTTCTCCCTCTGCCACCCAAAGATACACATAACATTTTAGTATTTCTAGTCAGGCCACACACACACACACACACACACACACACACACTTCCCATAAATTTACACTACTTAAAGTTTTGTATTTTGCTTTTTCACATGTTACTATAAGAGCTTTTCCCCTATGTAATTAGGTATTCTTTGAAAATATAACTAGAAGTTTGCAAAATGTTTCACATATATGTCAACATTCCCACATTATAGGGTATTTTGATTGCTATTCTCAACAATGCCACAATGAAATCCTTGTGCATAAATATTTTTTTACAAGTGTCTAAATATTTTCTTAAGACAGACCTCCAGCAGCAAAGTAACATTTTAAGATTGTGGATACACACTGCTAAACTGCTTTTCAGAAAATCGATAAATGCTTTTGCTGGCATTACATATAGGAGGGCTGTTAGATCTCTGTATTCTTGCTCATTTTTAACAAACCAATTAGTGAACTAGCTGGATTTTTTTAATTGTCGCCAAGTCATGCTTTCTAATGGATTCCCAGTACTTCTGCAAACATTAAGTTGTCATTTAAAATGGAAAGCTTTTTTTTCCCTAAAATGTGAAAGTAGGTTTCCATTGATGAAAAATCCCAAATGGTTATTTGATGTCGCTTGTGTTTTAAGTGTAACTTATTTCCTTAAATATGGTACCCATTTTAAATATGTGTATTATTTAGCACTGTTTACACAAAACTGAAACCAAGCCTTTGTCTTCCCCACTATGTCTTGGAACTTAGTTGGCAGCATTAATTCTAAATAAATATCTTATTTAAAATTTAGACATTTGGACAGCTATTTGACTTGGACAGTTTTCCATTATGTTGTAGCCTCTAGAATTATATTTTAATATATCAAGCTTTAGGTTTAGTTTGTAGATTTGAGAATTTTATGTATGTAGTCACTGTTTTCTTCATTTTCACCAAGAAGGCAATTTAAACTTGACTGTCACTTCCATTTGTATATAAAAGGAAAAGTAGCTATTTATAGGATATTTTAATCCAGTGGGATTTGGGGTAGAGTTCTACATATTATGTGTCTGTTCCACTTGACAGCTTCAACAAACAAAGGGAAATTTTTAATCTTATTGGAATTTCAGAGTTAGAGTAAATTTTATTTTATTCATTTTAGAAGGAAACTTTGGCTGTTTCACTGACTGTATAATTAAGGCATATACTAATTTCTTTCCCTATATTCATTTCAGTTTTACAGATACAAACCAAGTACTAGGTATTATATAAATATGGGGAATAAAAGGAGACTCCATCCCCTTCCTACACTTCCACACTGTCAAATGGAGACAAATCCCTTACTATTGATTCAGTACAATGTAACATGCTGAGATATACAGGTGAATCTCATGTTATGATGTATTCACTATGCATGTCCGTGCCCCCAGTTAATAGGTTGTTTAGATGACAAAATCAGTAAACCATTTAAAAATTAGTTCCCCTTTAAGCATCTCTATTTATTTAATACTCATTTCTGTTCCTGCCTAGCATTTCAGCATCTTTTTTTTTTTTTAATTCTATCTCTGGCTTATTGCTGTAAATATTCATAAATATCAAGTAACACAAATAGATTGCAAAGTAAAACCGAAAACCTTAAAGAAAAAGATGCATTTTGTCATGAAGTTAATGAAAGTGATATTGGAGAAATGCTAAATTACAACAAAGACAAATGAGCATGCGACAGAGTTAGAACCTTAACCGAAGAAGAGAAATTGTCATTAATGTTATCAATAAGTGTTTCAAAGGAGAATAAGTTGCAGAACAACTAATTAATAATAAAGGACGTTGGTAAAAATGATAAAACCTTCAGAAATATTTTGCAAAAATGTACTTTTTCATGACTGGGTTATCAAAGTCAAGTTAAAGATGTTATATACTTTTGTCAGGAAAGTAACAGCTTCTCCCTCATATCCAACATTCAGTTAGTTATTATAAGAATTAGAATACATGTATAATTCTGACATATATATATATAATATTTATGTTTCTAATTTGAAATCTTACTCAAGTCCTTTAAATATGGCTTACTATTCAATGTTGGTCTCAAGATATTTTGGTTATCTACTGCTGTATAACATACCACAGGTTTCAAACAACTATATTATTATTTCCCACAATTCTGTGGGTGGGCACACTGCTGTGTTGGCTGCAAATGGGTCTGCAGTCATTGTGGGATCTTGGTGGGGTAAGAATGTTTTAAATAACTTACCTGGTCAGGTATCTTTGGAGGAACAACCAAGAGGCTGAGCTCAGGGGGGCCCTAGAGTGATGGGGGGATGGGTAGAAGGGACTCTCCCATTCCTGTAGACTCAGGCTTCTTCAACCACCTGATAGGGTGGCCAAACTTCTAGTGAAGTTCAGTTTTCTCCAAAGCACAAAAGCAGCAGCTACTTCTAAAGATTTGGGTCCCAGACTAGTGCTGTGTCACTACTGCCACTTTTTGCTGGTCAAAGTCAATCACAGGCCAGTTCAAGTTCACCCGGGGATCCAAAGACGTGAATATTGGAGCTCATGGTCCACCAACAGCCATCTGCGGAGGGAGCATAGCTAACGTGCTGCAGTCAGCGCATCCATTTAAAAAGGCATTTCGGTATCAGTTATCCGTGGATAATGAGGACCTCCTACAGCTGTAATCACTTCAGTGAGTAGTTTCTTAAAGCCTAATGGGTTGTGATGTCAATCGCAACAGTCAGTCTACTTTTAACAATCACAGGCCTTAAGTGAAGGAACTCATTTGTAAGAAAATTAGATCCTCAGTTTGACTCATAAACTTCAGTGCTTTATTGTTAGTTGGTTTTTTTTTTTTTTTTAAGGAACGAGTTTAGGTTCATTTGCTTAAGGATACTCAGTAAATATTTGAAAATATTTCTAACTTTGGTGTATAATAATCATTTTGAATACTTGTATGGTGCATTCTAATTTCAGTAGTACTATTAGGTATCATCTTATTTGCTTTTTATTTCAAATCTTATGCCATTGATCCACAGATATTATTTCAGTTTGCAAGTGAGGAACTAACTTATCATCAGCTTTTGAATTTTCTATAACCACAACAGCTAGCAAATATTGAAGACAGAACTCGGCATTCAGTGTTCTTTCAAACAACCTGTCTCTCCTGTAGTTTTCTTTAAAACTTAGAAACCTCTGAAATTTAAAGTCATTGATGCATTCTCTTCTCCGAGTATAAGTATCTATGCATTCATATGTATATAAGACAGATTTCAAAAATCATTCTTATGGAATTGCCTTTATTGACAGCTAATGATCTATAAAAAAGTCTACAATATCCTTTTCCAAGTTAAAGAGGATCACAGAAAAATAGATGTGAAGTCATCTGGTCCAACCCCTTCTTTTCACAAATCAGAAAACAAGTTCAGAGTGGTTAAGTTACAGGCGCAAAGCAACCAGCTGTTTAGTGGAAGAGGCAAAAACTCTTGACTGTGAATCTACTGCTCTTCCAACTCAAGCAAATTGTTAGGGGAAAGGAGGTCCTGAGCGAATTCATATAGGCTTTGTGGATGCCACCCCCACTCCAGCAAGACACTGGGAACTACAAATCCCATGATCCCCAAAGGGAAGTTGTGAGGCCCTAAGGGCGGAGTTAAGCAGCCATTTTCTCTGTTTGTAAATAAAAACCAGCCATGTTAGTGGGGTCTGGGGGCACTTGGCTTGTGCTTTTGGCCAGGCAGGTTTGGGCTTGGTGGGTCATTGGGATTCAGGTTGGTGGAATGGGTAGGATGCATGTAAGAATTTATCTTCCTCTTTTCTCCCTGAGTTGTACATTTCCTCATTCCCCATCCCTTGTAAATAAACCTTTTGTTAACCTTTTGTGTGTGCCTGCAGTTTAAGTTCCCTTTAAGTGCACGGGTGAGGACCCACAGTCAGGCAACCCGTTTTATGTTGGGGTTGCCCTGTAACAAAACCAACTCAAGAATAGCCTCTCAAATGAAACAGAGAGGAATAGAAATATTTCATATGTTTAAAACATTAATGTGTGACTTGTCAGAAATTAAAATAACACAAATGTTAAGCTTTTTAATGACTAAATTCAGTTTAGGACCAGCTGTGCAATGTGCTCAAAATGTTGTTTCCAGGAGACAACCTATTGTTGGGAATCGGTGAAAAAGAAAATTTCCTCTATAAAAAAATCTGATAGCTAACTTCAATGTGGGGAAGTTTTTAGGAAGAGAAAGAAGCTAAACTTCTTTACCTAGCAACTCATTATGTGATTCACTTCTAGGACTGTATGTTAACAGCAAAATCTAAACATTTTCATCAAACATTCTCACAGCATTAAGCATGGAATCTGAGAAAGTGGAGGTGCTTGAATGAGTCAAGTCTCAGTTCTTCAAGGGAAGAAAAACATACAGGTCAATTATGCAGACAGCATCTTGACCATACAGTGCTTGTTGGGACTCTCATTTGTGATTCTGAGAAGTCATGAGTGATGCTGCATTTTGACCTGAGTAAAGATGCTGGGCTTTTCCTCCCTCTCTCTTTCTATCCCTTTCTTTCTCCTTGCACCCCTCCTTTTCCCTCCTTTTATTTTATTAGGGAGAAAATGTTTTCAGTTTGTTGACTAAACAGAGAAGAAAATCATGATGGAAAAAGTCCATCATTCTGCGTGTGACTCTGACCAGTTAGCCCTTTGGATCCAACTAAAGTCAATTAGCCACAGGTATGAGCTCTTCGGTCCTCAGTAGATTTCTAACTTTAAAACCTACTTGACCTGAATGGGACTATCTGTTTAGATGAAGTGCACCCATCCAGGAGGGCAGGATAGACAAGTCTTGGGTTGACAAGATGGGGGAACTTTACCAGGAAGACCTGGCTGCAAATGTCTTCTTCCAGGAGGGTTACTTCCTGGTCTATCTCTGTCAGGTTATCTTCACTCCTTCCTTAGTCAGATGGAAAAAAAAGAGAGAGTGAAGAAAACTTGGGAATGAGACCATTTTCTTTTGAATATAAAATACGAACTCATTTGTATCACTGAACAACTTTGTTTTATTTATGTGACCATGTAAAGAACTTGCTGGCTTTGTTATTGCTCTGTGTACTGAAGTGGTTGGCTTTCTTTTCCTTTTTCAGATGCAGCTATTGATTTCTGGGTTGTTTAATATGAAAAGTTACAAATCTCCATGCAGTAGAACCGTTTAACCATACATATCTGGGAAAGTGTGTTTGAGGAGGAAATCGGCCATTGTTCCTCTACCAGATCAATGCTGTTTGAGAGCAGGCCTGCCCCACATGTGAACCTGCACACAATGGATGTATTCAAACGAGCTTTAAAAAATATTGTGCTGTTTTAAAAATATGTTGGTCCCAAGTCAAATGCCAGCTTTCAGTGCAGTGTTTAGAGAGTACTGCCTCACTGTGTGATGTAACCCATAAGAAAATAGAAGTGCTGACACATTTGGACAATCCAACATTTTTTTTTCTTAGGAGCTAATTTATTTGGGGGGATACTTTTATAGCACCAGCAAGTCCAGTTGGAAACTTCCATCTGCTGTGCCTCTTACGGCTTTATCTCACCATCTCACTGGTGTCATCTCAGACCAAGCCACCACCCAGCTTTTTCCAGATTCTAGCAACACCCCCTGTCTCTATGCAGGCACACTGGCCCCCTTCCATCCACTGTCCACATAGCTGCCAGGTTGTTCACTTGCTATCTTCTGCACAGAACTCGGAAATGCTTTCCCATTTTTTATCAGTTAGGGTTTAACAGGGGAAAGAAAATAGCTCTAAGTGAAATGGAATAAGGGATTTATTAAGGGGATTAGAAATTATATAGTTGTTGGGGGAGTGAACCAAAAATCAATTCACAAAGCATCAACTGGCCAATTGAACCATTGCTTCTAAAATTGTAAATCAAATTTCTTCAACAAGGTCTAGGACTGCTGCAGCAGAAGCAAAGGCAGGAAAAGGGCATAGGTCTGTTAAATAGGGAGGAGGGTGTAGGCATTTAAGAGAGAGTCTACTCATTCATATGTAAATTATTCCACATTCTAAAAGTCCTGCCTTCTGAAATGTGAAATGTAACTGAGATGGATATTCAACCTCGGTAGGCAGAAAAATCTTAAGTATAATGGCCAGGAAGAAATAGCTATGAAAATCTCAGGGCAAAATCTCAGTGAAATTAAATTAAAATTGTTCCCCAACTACTCACCCAACAGTAAATGTCCAATAATTCAACCACTTTGTTACATATTTTATAAAAGCTAACTTATGCAAATGTTTTTTTAAAAAAGATAAATTCTACTAGACTAAGGAACATAAAACAGAAGGAGAAAGACAAATACTGGATGATTTCATTCATATGTAGCAAAGGAACAGAAAAATCCAACAAAACAAATCCTTGAAATCTGACTGCAGAATTGCAGTTATCAGAAGGGGAAGGACAGGTGGGGAGCAAAGTGGAGAGGGGCCCCAATGGACTGGGGTGGAGGTAGGTTGGTGCTTTGGTGGTGGGTGTGGTGCGATAGTGTACACTTGAAGAGGTCTAAACCTATACCGCGAAATCATATTCAATGATGGAAACCAATGTTACCTCAATAAAATCAATTTAATTTAAAAAGGTCAAATCCTAAATATCATCTCTGCTATTTTGGCTCAGTACTGTAATACTGATTCACTTTCTCTTCTTGTGTCCTTTTTTATTTTCCTTTAAAATTCTATTTTCTTTTTTTGTCTTTACAGCCATCAGTCTCCCTGACTGTTCAGAATTCATATTTGGAGTATAGCAAAGCTGTTGGCAAGTGTGTGTACAACCCGGCTATCCCTTTACCCACCAGCTCCTGTGCAGGTATGTGCAATGCTGGAGCTCTCCCTGGTTGCTCTGCAAAATGCCGGAAACGTGCTGTTTTTTGTGAGGGATCACTGCTTGCAGTTGTGCAAAAAACTCTCATTGCTCATTCCCGTCCTCCTTGGGCTGGGAATGTGCCTGTCTATGGTGGAAGGCCTTTCATAGCTCCTTGTGTGTACTGAGAAGAGAAGAACTTCTAGGCTGAAGGTAGACCAAGAAAGGCTTCCTCGCTGCACAGGAATCATAAATCCTACATACATGCTTTATCCCACTGAAAGACATATTCAAGTTTTGAGCATTGTTGTTCTTAATCTTTTCTTTGCCTTTAAGTTTGGGTTACATTGTGGTGATCGTAGGAAATACCAACTAGTTCTGCTTGAAAGCACTGGAGGAATTTCCCAGAAGAGATGACATTTCTTAAGTGATTTTTTTCTCACAAAGACTCATAGCTTGTGAGCTTGAAACTTACCAACATTGCTCTTTTAAATATATCAATTTAAGATGCAGTTTGGTACTTTTCTAGTGAAAGTGATAATGTTTTATCAGTTTACCCACATTTTTGGCCCCTGGTGTCTCTCTAGGAGCACATCTGTGAGATCATCAGCTAGAAGGAAAGAAAAGGTAAATTAACTCATATGGAAGATTGAATTTATTAATGGTACTATGATTTCATCAACCTAAGGAACTAGCTACATATTCCTTGCTCTCCGTAAAAGGGAATCAAGCTGTAAACGGTGAGTCCCTAGACATCATCAGTGAAAAATACTTCACTGTGTGGTGATTGGCAGCTAGGAAAGTGATTCTCTAAATAGACACCATCTTTTTTCATCATGGCTACCACTGAAACATGTAGATGTGGGAAGTAAGTTTGGTTTACAGAAGAACACTATCCAAAAGAAAAAAAAAGAACAATCATGCTAGTCACAAATCCTAGAATTCCCTGTCAGACAGTTTATATCTATCATTTATGCACTGTGGGACAACACATGTCAAACACCTGACTCATTGCAGTGGCTTGACAGAAATTGGCCTATACTGCAGTACTGCTTTTTCACCAACCCTAATTTGTTTTCACCTTGTCTTAGGTATATATCTTTTATAAACTTGCCCTCTACACATTGCTCCCCAAATAAGCTCTTATCAACTGAATGCGCTGAAAAGAAATTACTTAGGAAATACATAATAGTTTCTAGAACTAGCGTAACAAGGCTTCTGTTTGTTGAACATGTGCTATGTACCAGACACTTTCACAGGCCTTTTAACTTGTGGTATCTAATTTAATTCATCCTTCTGACAGCCTGTGAAATGTGCACTGTTATTCTAACTTAAAGATGAGAAAACAGACCTAAGAAAGTCAGAGGAGACCTTCAAAGGATTGCTGGGGAAATAGTTTCACAATGTCCTTTAAAGTACAATTTGAAAGCTTTGAAAGATCCTCTTTTGCTCAGTTCCAGTCAATGTTTTTCACCGTCCTGTTAGGCTGTGTGGGTTGCTGTTTCTGGCAGTGGTTTGTGCTTGGCCACGAAGGCGTGTGTCTTCGCCATCTTCAGTAGCACCTTTTTCTTTCCAAGCAACATCCCTTCATTTAGGAAAGCTACTTTCAAATGAAAGCTCTGGAATTGGGTTCTTGCTGTCACTGATAGGGACTTGGCGAAAAATTAATTTGTGCTACAAATGAAAGTAAATAGAGGATAGAGAGGTGTTTGCTCCTTTCAGAGTCAGAAGATTTCAGTTTCAATAAATCATAGTTATTTTCTTTATGAGTAAGAACTTTGTTTTTTAAGTATTCTTGAAGTATGTTTCTGTGTGCCCTAGACAAAATGAAACATCTGAAGTGGAGAAGTTTGTTTCTATTTTTCCTTTTTTTCATTATTAAATTTAGCTGTCACTCTCCCCCTTGTTTGTTTGGGAGCATAATCTGTGAAATCATCAAGGTCAGAGATTTTGTCTATGTCTCTTTGTCTTTTAATAGCTCCACGTTCTAGTATATGGTGGGCCTTCAAAGGGAATTTGTTCACTTGGATAGTGCATGAACAGTGGAATGATCAGTAATGTCAGTATATTTAATTTAGCTGAAAAATGACAAAAGACTTCAAATATATCGTTGGTTTTGATATATGGTATTGATTATAAAGAGTTTTTTTTTTAATGGAGATTCTTGTTGAATTACCCAAGAAAGCACAACTATGACTAATGAGATAAAATTAAGTGAACAAAAAATGTGAACTGAATATCAAGAAATATTTCTAGTAGATAAGGTTGGGATTAAATCAGGCAGAGGACTCCCAGAGGAAGTGGTCGGGGGACATTTAACACCATGCATGTCACTTAGAGCTGCAGTGAACTCAAACAATTTACAAGGGACAAGCTCTGACTTTGGCAGGATGATAAGTGAGATCATATCTCTAGTTTCATTGATTCTCTTTCTTGCACAGGTATGCGTTCACAGCCTCACATCCCCTATGGACACAATTTATGTATGTGTTAAATTTTCTGATTATAGTTTTCTTTTCTCCAGAAAATACTCTTTTTCAGAGTATCTCCTGGTGCCATCAGAAATGTCTTCCTTAAGTGGAAAGGTCCAAACTGTTTTAGGCCTTGTGGAGCCAAGCAAACTGGGCCGAACCCTGACCCACGAACACTTGACAATGACCTTTGACTTCTGTTACCATCCACCTTCACCAAGCCATGAAGCTACCTCTAAGGAACCTATTATGCTGAAAAATTTATTTTGGATTCAGAAAAACCCTTATTCCCATAAAGAGAATCTCCAGTTGAATCAGGAGACAGATGCCGTAAAGGAGGAATTGTTATATTTTAAAGCCAAAGGCGGGGGGACTTTGGTGGAGAACACAACCACGGGGATTAGCCGAGATGTACAGACTTTGAAGTGCCTTGCGGAACAGACTGGCGTCCATATCATATCTGGAGCTGGGTTTTATGTGGATGCAACTCACTCTCCAGAAACTAGAGCCATGTCAGTGGAACAGGTAAAAAGCCTTAAGTTTTTTGACATTATTTGTGTATAAATTCAGAATAGCCAAAACCTCAGACCTTGGGTTATCCCTGCATGTCATCTACATTTGAAAATGTCATTGTTTCAGAGGTAGCTGGGCACACTGTAGAAATTTCTAGCTAGCAAGGATACCGGCCAATTGCAATCTAAATTAGGAACAATTTATTTCCTAAAGAAACAGGGTCTGAAGGAGATCTTAATGTTCTGGTCACTGTAAAACCCAATGTGTTCATATTTGGAATTGTTTGCATCATATATTGGTTCTGTAGTGGTGCTACAGTCTGTTTGTAAACCCCAGTTTTCCATGAAAAGCTTCAGTTATGCAACCTTGATTTTTCTTTCTGGATTTTATAATAACCAACAATAAAAATTCACTGTAGGGTGAAACTTGGCAGGCAGAGACTTGGCACATTTGTGAATATGTTTTCTTCTCCTTTTACAAAACAGGAGGAGTAGAAGAAAATCCATTCCCTCGTTTTTATAATAATATGATCTTAAGTAAGAAAGAAGTAAACCATTCAGGACAAAGAGAAAAGAATGAGCTGCAAAGTTTTTTGCATGCATATGTATTCTCATTTCACACACACATGTGGATATATTTATATATGATTATACATGTATGTATATATTCATATGTATCTTCCATTATCTGTTTGAATGCCATAGAATGTTTGCTGCATTTTTTGCAAAGAATCAGTTCATCTTTAAAATATTTTGCATTTTGAAATCTTATTTGCTTTATTTTCGAATTAGGGCTTCCCATTTTTTATATATTAACATTATTTGAAGACTTGTCATGATGTCATGATTGCACATTCTTCCAATTATTCTTAATAAGTATAATATATGACCAAAAAATATAACATTAGTATTGTATGCTATAAATTTTACATTCTCTATAAAATAAAGGGCTGAATAAATAAGGAAATATTAAAATAATTAACATGATGTAGTTAACAGATTCAAAGGCAGTCTTTTTTTGTCTAAATGCTCCTCAGGTTAACGTAGATTTTTTTCCCCCTTAATGTGAATGTATTCTCATTAAGTCACTTTATCCCCTAAAAGCTACCTTAGCCATACATTTCTTGTTAAATAATCACAGTAAGATATTGTTCAATTTTGATTTATAATGACATGTTGAATTTGAGATTTGACCAGCAAGCAAAATGCCTCTTTCATTGACAATATCAGTTGACTGAATGTTGAATATATTTTTTAAATAGTGAATGATTAAATGAACAAATTCATTCACATACTGTGGTGTGTGAATGCATTGCATTGATAAACTCCAGTGCTTAAAAGGTTTCATTCTCACTCTCAGCTAACTGATGTCCTCCTTAATGAAATTCTCCATGGAGCTGATGGAACCAGTATCAAGTGTGGTGTCATTGGAGAAATTGGCTGTTCCTGGCCTCTGACTGAGAGTGAAAGAAAGGTTCTTCAGGCAGCAGCACATGCACAGGCTCAGCTTGGCTGTCCTGTCATCATTCATCCTGGACGGAATGCAGGTTCACCATTTCAGATTATCCGAGTACTGCAAGAAGCAGGTGCAGATGTCTCCAAAACGGTTATGTCACATCTTGATAGGTAAGCAGGCCATCTAGTATTAGTGCAAAACCACCAGATGATGAATGGATGTTAAAATAGATAAATCAGCAGATAGGAAGTACTGGATCACCTAGAGACAACCACTAATGGCCTGGAAGGTAGGCCAGATGGTCTGCCAACTTAACAATGGTTCATTTGACTTGGGATGTTTGTACTTGATGATGGTGTGAAAGTGATAAACATCCAGTAGGACACTATTTAGAATTTTGAAGTTTGAGCTTTTCTCTGGTGAAAGTATGCAGTAAGATACTCACTCATGATGCTGGGCAGGGGCCACAGCTCCATCAGTCACATGATCATAAGGGTAAAATACTGATACTCTACAGTTTTTCATCATCAGTATAGTATTCAATAAACTACATGAGGAATTCAAAATGTTATAATAAAGTAGACTTTGTATTAAATGATTCTGCCCAACTATGGACTGATGTAAGTGTTCAGAAGTAAAAGGTACACCCCATTTATGGGCTGGTGAAAGCTATGTCTCCATTTATCCATAGCCTATTCAGGCCCCAGTGCTATCTCAGTTGGCTCATGTAGCAACCCCCAAACCCCCACAAATTCTAGCTCTAAGTTTACCTTTATTCCTCATTTTCTCTACTTGTTTTTGTCCCTACTCTCTCCCCTCAGCAATCCTTTACTTCCTACCAGATCAACCACCTGCTTAAAAATACGATATTTCCCTCTCATCTTATTCAGAATTTTACATGTACTAGACTGGAAAGGTTCCCTGTTGAACATTTAGTGTGCTATTCTGCTTGAAACTGGCTCATGATGATTGTCTTCCTAACTCTGTTTCTAGTTAGACATGTAAGTTAGAAAAGTATGCTGAAGAAAGCTTTCATTGGAAATAGTGAAACCATAACTCCTAGCACATGTTTATTCCTTTCTGACAAAAATCAAACATTTATATGTACATATATATGTATACATATACATATACATGTATATACATGTATAAAAATACATGTGTATTTTTTTCTTTTAAACAATAAAACCTCACTATCTGATTTTTATTAACTGCCATCTCAATATCTCCCTCTGGAAAGTCTCGGGATGGAATGCTCTACATTCCAGATCAACCTCTGTTGATCTGACATCAGAAATACTCTCAGAGCATCCTAGAAAATCCTGAGACCATTTCTGGAGCAGTCACCTATTTTGTATCCAGATTGTGATTATTCAGGATACCTGGTGCCTGAACAAGAAATACACAGAAGTATGAGCCTTTCCCTGGAGGTGTAACTGGGGAAAATAGCTTTAGGAAAAGTAATGTATTTGGAAAGCCAAACTGAATAAAGTAACAGGAAAAAGTCATTTGAGGCAGATGCAGGCAACTTTAGCTCCTTGGGGTGGTATTCACACAATGCAGTGGCCAGGCCGACTATGGGGGTCAGCCTTTCCTAGGCCCTCAGAGGTCTGCTCAGCTGTATGCACAGCCTGCTGTGCGCTGAATAGGCCAGGGCGCTGGCTTTTATAATGAGGACAAACCGCAAAGAGGCAAGTTTTTCATGCAACAAAATCACGAGCAACACACACAAAGAAGAGCATCCTGAGAACAAGGCCTCTGGAAGCAAAATAAAAAACAACCAGAGAGTCCTTTTGTTCCTCACCCCATTCCTTTTTAGGCAGGCATAAAGGAGAAAGTTCTGAACCCACAGGCTGTAGGGATCTCGAGGTAACACGTGTTGGTGGTAGATCTGCCTGCAGCCCCTTTTAGGCAACTCACTGGCCAGCAGGACGCTCAGCCTTGCCACCTGTAAAACTGGCTCGCGCATGCCCTAAAAGGTAGAACTTCTATCATTTGAGAATACAAAGTAAGATATTCCAGTATGTCCACATTGGCATCGAAGCATTAGCAGTTAAGTATTTTTGAAGGTGTATAAATCTAATGCATTTGTGCATAAGCCATTTTACCTTAAACTGCACTTGCACGCACTCGTCAACAATCACAAAAGTGCTGTAAGACTATTCATGGGAGAAGTTGGGATCCCAAAAGGGAAACGTTAATAAATGGTCACCACCTTAGGATACTGCTGAACCACACTGCTGTCATGTGACCATTTGTGACCTGCTCCAGGTCATTTACCTGGAGATAACAGCCTGACAAGATAAATCTGCTTCTGTGTCTAGGCCCTCCCCTCACCATCTGTTGTCTCTAAGAAATATGGGCCTGTGGAGGTACAGATGAATGTAACCCCAGAGAACACCAGAGGGAGCTGCCCTTGACAGTTATAGCCACCCAAGCCAACATTTATCAGAAATAAAGCCACACCAGTGCCTAAGTGTACCTGTTAGGGCTTCTAATTCATAAAGACTTTTGCCTTTTAATCATTTATTGTACTTTTACTACCTGTTAGAGCTCTAGCCACATTTCCAGGTGGTAAATAATCACAGTACTGCCTCTGCCCACAGCCTAATACAGCCTGTAAATGATTGAAGAAGACCCCACAGAGACTCTGTGATTCATCTCCAAGGAAGTTTGATCCTTCATGGATTATAGAGTACTGTAGATATTTGATGACAACAAAGGTCTTTTATTACCAGGGAAAGTTGGGAAAAATAACATGGCTGGAAGGGATTTGGCTACTATTTACTGATTAAACCTTTGAGGTCCAGGAGTGGGTGACAGGTGCTAGGCCTCACTCTTTTTTCTACTTGGTTATCTATTAAACAAACCAGAGTACTTTGATGGAGATCCAGGGCCTAAAGTTTGATTAGGGGCACATTAATTAAGTGCAGGGAAATAGTACATCTCTCTCTATGAAAATAACTCCCTGTGGAAGGTAGAGGAATCTGATCCAAGGGTTTCTGAGAAAGAAAGGAGAGCACAGGGGTGGGGCTGAACACACATTTATTTTCTTTACCACTGATTATTCATGCCAGATTTGAGCATTTCTTTAAAGGATACAATTTTGACACCTTATTCCATGCTCTTAAATAGATGAAGTAAGAGGCTGGAATATCACATCATTCATTCATTTATTCATTCATTCATGGATTATAGAGTACTGTAGATATTTGATGACAACAAAGTTCTTTTATTACCAGGGAATGTTGGGAAAAATAACATGGCTGGAATGGAATGCTCTACATTCCAGATCAACCTCTGTTGATCTGACATCAGAAATACTCTCAGAGCATCCTAGAAAATCCTGAGATCATTTCTGGAGCAGTCACCTATTTTGTATCCAGATTGTGATTATTCAGGATTTATTGTGATTATTCAAATATTTATTGAGAACCTAATGACTGTATGCCAGACCAGGGATATAGCAGGAGAAAGACCCATTCTCTACCATCAAAATGATTATTTAATTATAATTTTGGTGACTTTTTACCTTCAAGTTATCCTTGCAACTACATACTGTTAGGTTCTATGAATACTAACGAATTAATATGAAATCATTAAAAAATAATTACAGGGAAATTTAGAATGAGCAAGCATCTTTATATATTTAAATACTATGGTAGCATTTTTCAAAAAGAACAACTGGAATGTTATACACAGCAAATGGTTTAATTCCTTAGAATCCTGTGTGTCCGGTGCTGCATTTCTCAATAGTTTATTAACAGGATTATGTGTATGCATGCATTATGTGCATCCTGTATACAGTAGGCATTGAGAGGAGTATGTATTGTATAGCATATACATTGTGCACATTATGTCTAGTAAAGGTAACTTATTTAGTATTTAGTAAAAATATTGATTCATTCCAACCAGAGAGTGAGAAATTATCTAGTTCAGACAACAACATGGAGGCCTGCTAAGCAAGTCAGAAATTTGCAAAGAAAATATGTACTAATAACATTTCATCTACTGATGTCCACTGACACTTCTTCTGCTATCACTATAGAAGATAATTAGAAATATAAGAAAAAGTAGCTACTTTTAAGCATGTCCTCATGGCTACTAGAATATTCTTGAGTATGAGTGTGGATGAATTTTATTTTAGATTCTATGTTGATCTGTAGACAGTACTCACTGACATAGAAACCCAAGCCTTGAATTCATTTCAGGTTGAAATTGTGTGATGACATTGGCAGCAGCTATTCTTTTATTATGCAATGTATATTCCACTTCTGCATGGGAAGTGGGGAAATAAAAGGGGTGCTGGGGTCAGATTGTCTAATTTCTAGTACTGACACTAGCAATTACTTGCTGTATGACCTTGAGCAAGTAAGTCACTTAAGCCTCCAAGCCATTTGCTCCTCTGTCAAAGGGGTTAAGAACAACTAGTTTAACCCTTTAAGTGTTATACAAATCTTCTCTCCCTTTATTGTTTCTCAAAAATTTCCTCTCTGAGCAACACCTATTTAAAAAGGAAAAGAAATCCAGGCAGACATTTCAGAAACTGAAATATAGCAACATTTCATAATTTATATAAAAGAGTGTTGAGTAAAATGCAATTAAGTCATCCTGATAATTGATATTTGTTAGGTACCCCCCAAAATGCACTCCAACAGAGGCATTCGGGCCAACCAATCCAATGTCAGGGTAAATGAACACACAATTCATGTATTCCACCCAGTATTTACACCATCCAAACTTCCACTAGTAATTTTTTGCCTTCTAAAGCAATTTTTCATGACTCTGACACCATTCCCATGGAATATGACATTTTAACAAATAGGATTGCTATGTCTATGAGATTTATCTTCACTCTCTTCAATAACATCATTCCTTGAACTGCATATCACCTTACATGAAAAACGCAACCTCTTTTGTGCTGTGTGGCAGCTGGAAATTTCATATGGTAAAAAGCTCTTCCTAGGGTGTATAAACTGTGAAATGTATTTTAAAATAAAGTTTTAATTACATCTTGCAATTTGGAGCCAATTCTAGTGCTAGTCTAATTTAAACAAGGGTTTTTCTTTCTTCCAGCCATCTGTTCCTTTTGCTTAATTCTACACTTGAATCACAATATTGAAAGTATGACATCATTCCTTCCTATGATGTCACTAAACATCTCTATATGCTATGGAGGCAAGCAGTCAGAAGACTGAATTATGTGGAAGGAAGGTGCTCATTCAAATGTAGGGGAATATATACAAATAATAGAGAACAAAATAAATCTTTGGCAATCCAAATTATTTTTCTGTTGTAGTCATTACCAGTAATTCGCCAATATTGAAAAGCTTTTCCATAATGCAAAAAAATCCTATAAAGTAAGATAAATGAATCTTTAAAATGCTTACATATAAAAATATAATCTAGACTATTAATGTGAATGCACTATTCTAATTAATGGTTTTAAGTTTGTGTGAAACCAAAGTTTCTGGTAAATATTTAATTGAAGTAACTAATTATACTTTCTACCATAGGTAAAGTTTAGGCTATGCATTAAGAACTTCTATTACTCTATTTAGTTTCTGTTTTTGACAATAAAAAATAAATTGGGCCTCCCCAGTGGCGCAGCGGTTGAGCGCTAGGTTGCAAAGCTGCCCGCAGCCTCTGCAGCGCCAGATGGATCCCCGGCTGCTCCCCGGCCACCAGAGGAGGGTCCCACATGGCACGCAGACCTCTCCTGCCGCCCGCTGCTCCCCTCAGCAGTGTACTTCGGTCCCTCTGCCTGCTCTGCTCCCAGCTCTGGCTCTGGTGAATTCTCTCGCCCTCCCGCACTTCTGACTGTACCCAGTGCTTGTATAAATAAATAAATAAAATCTTTTTTTAAAAATAAATAAATAAATAAAAAATAAATTATTGAGATTCATCAATTAAGAAAATTTTAGATTTTGCAGTGAAGGAAAGAATGCTATTAGCAATCTAGGAATATATTATGAATAGTGTTTTAAAATTATGTTAATTCTGAGTTTTTTATAGTAGTTTTTATATTTATTTCTTTTGGACATATAAATGTTTTAAAATTCATAAAGAGTATATAAATATTTATTTAGTTGTTAAATATCTAAAAACATTTTTAAAATTCATTTTAGGTTATTACATGAACAGTTGTGAGTTTAGTAATTCTTTTAAGTAGTTGCTTGAAAACTCTCATAAAATAACAAAGATCCCACATGACACCATCTGTATAAATATCCTCTGGTTTTAAATTGAGGAATTCTGTGAGGAGGGAGATAAAAGAGTTTTCTTTGAATTGTTTTTGTAGTGTACAATTTTTAAAATAATCAGTCATTAAAATTCAACATTGTTTTTAATAAATCTATTGTTTGTAATCATCCCCTTATTATATTTGCACACCAATTTTAAAAAGCTACTTGGTTAAGTTCCTAAGCTTTAGCATTGTGTATATTCCTGAACTATCAATAATTCAGTCTCAGAGCTGGCCTCATGGTGCTTAAATTCTAGGCAAAGGAATTCACAGTTTAGAATGGGTGATGGATTACAACAGTTAAGTGACAGTGCAGTATAGTGGAAAGTGCACTAGAGAAGAATAGGAAGACATGGGCTCTTTATCACTTTCAGATATTCAAGTGTTAGAGTTCTCAATAATATTGCTACCTGCAATAACAGGTAGCATAATTGTGTCACCAGTTGATTGTGCGTTTCAGAACATGCTCCTCCCATGTTCATGGTATCATTTAATGACACAGTCTAATTAATTTCCCAAGACAAGGCCTTGATTTGCTTCCATTGCTGTCATGATGGTGCTAGTACCCGATCACTTACTCTTACTCGCTTGCCCTGTTATGGCCAACAACAGAATTATTCACCCAGATGCTAACCTAAATTCCTCCCTCTTCTAACCAGCATTTGATAAAACCTGTTTAACCTCACTGAGATCTGCCAGCTTGACCCCTCCTGTTCTTAATCCAGACCCTCAACTGTCACGTTCAAGAACTATTATAAGTGTTTTTGCAAACAGCAATCATGCCCTTAGCCTTGTTCCCTGCTTTAGCCTGCCATTTCCACCACTTTGATATTTTCAAATGTAATTCTGATTATATTTCCCCATGTTGATTTATAACTCATCAGTGACTCCCTTTCATCTTCATCACAAATCCCAAATGTCTTGGTCTTTTGGTCTCCACCCGTCTCTCCACCTCATTTCATCTCAGCTTCTAGCACACATATAGAATCTGGGCTAATACCATACCGACCATGACAAGTATCTGTGCTACTTGTTCTTACATATGTTTCATACAATCTAGGCCCTCTGCTATGAATACCCCATTCCTACTTATCTACTTAGAAGAATGTTTCTTCAATATGCAGCTTATCAAAGGTTTTCTTTTCTATGAAGTTTTTCTTGAACAAATCAAAGTGTTTGCTATTTCCTGCTTTGTACTAACCAGGTTCCTAGTAGTACTTTTATTATGATACTAGACAAAGTCAATAAAGCAATTATTTGATTCCATATCTCTTGTCCTTGAACTTCTTGAAGTATGGGGCTGTGTGTTATTTGTCTTTGTTTTCCCAGTTCATGCTTCATAGTCAGTCAGTGATCAACAATTTCTTTTGGAGGGATGGGATGGATGGGTGGGTGGATGGATGGATGGATGGATGGATGGGCAGGTGGATGCTTCTCTTTTCATCCACTTTATTATGACAAATTTCAGCCTTACTATCCGGGAACAAGCTCCTTTTTTGCCTCTCATTGTTCTTTTGTATCATCTATCCCTCACCCTAATATCTGAGCCCCACCAATATTTATCTGAATAGCCTTCTCCAAGACTCAACTCATATAAGTCATTCCTTTCATTATTCTATCATAATACTTTGTATTTATTTGTACTGTAAAAAGTTTTTAACACATTTAATTGTAATCGTCAGTTTAAATATCTAACTCCTTCCCTAGACTTTAAGTTCTTCAAGACAGCAGCTTAAGTTTCTTATCCATGTATGTGTTCCCAGCATGGGCTAGCACAAGGCAGGTGATAGTACAAGATAGTAGATGTTTGCTGAAATAGTTCATGAAGGCATGTTGAATGCATGAAATGAAATAATAATTTGAGAGTCCTTTGAAACTGTTAAGCCCAAGATAAATATTAGGTATTATTAGTATCTTGATCATACCCACAAATCATATCATTTCTTTTGCTCCTTAGTTCTTTCAAGGGCTCTTAGATAGCCCTTGTCTAAATTATCACTTTACACAGACCTCCTTGCTCCTACTCGGGGGGCATTTTGACATTAAACTAACCCCCTCAGCACTTGGATAAGATCTAGAATATAAAAAAGTTTGAAAAATAGAATCAACTCTCTTACATTTTAGTGCCATCCTTAAACCCTTAGTAAGTGATAACCATTTCTGAAGATGGCCAAATTACTTTAGATATAATTTTCTTAACTGACGATAATATGTTTATCATAAATTTATCCCTGTTCCTTATATAAAGAAAAATTGCTTACTAAAAAACAAACAACAGAAGAAATGATATAGTATGAATGACATACTTGATGCAAAAATCTCTTCTTCCTCAGAATATTTTACAAATGACATTGCAATCACTTCATTCACCTTGAAGGGACTTTCTCCAGAAAGAAATGCAGTAGTTCTTCTGCAGCTCACAATCACCTCACTAACTATTTAGGGCAAGAGGTGAAAAATATTTACCCTAAGGACTGGGGAAGATTAGAATAAGAAAGAATATAATTATTCATGGATATAGAATATAGAATGAGAAAAACTGGCTGAGGTTGACACCTCCACGCATCTGATAAGCGCTATGAGGTCATTGATGACTGGGAGGGGCAGGACCTCTGTTGAATCCTCATCTGAAAGACGTCAAGCAGAGTACATTTTCCCATGGTACCATTCTGACATTTGGGGTCAGTGCTCTCACCAAAAAAAAAAAAAAACAAAAAAAAAAAACAACAACAAAAGTCACTTGCATAAATGCAGCTTCAGTAGCACCTTGAGAGTCCTTGGAAGTCATCCAGCTGAATGTCCATTTAGTGTGGCCAAGTCAACTTATTAGACATTTATGGTGTTTGAGATGTCTTTCTGATGGGGGGGGGGTGTGTTTCCATAGGTGTGAGTCTATGGAAAGGAATGAAGCTGCTGTGGTTGGTGGATGCTCTCAGCACAGAAGGGTCTAACAACATGGTTTCTGAAGACAAATGCAATCTAGCTTTATTTATAACATCTTATTGTGGAAGTGGAGTTAACTTTTCTCAAACTTCCTGACTTTTTTGAGACTTAGATTTCTGAGACTTAGTTTCCTCATCTACAAAAGAGAATGATCATACCTTCCTCATATACTTTTTGTAAGAATTAAATGAGATAGGACTGATAAAATATCTGATAATTATTAAGTATTCATATTTTTGCTTCATTTTTGCCCCCATTCTGCCACTCATTAACATCTAATAGCTTATTCTACATATTTTCAGGACTTTCCTTTGAAAGGATGATTACTATTTTTCTTCATTGAGTTTATACTTCAATAAGGAGAATTTAAGGGCCTCCCCGGTGGCGCAGCGGTTGAGCGCTGGGTTGCGAAGCTGCCCGCAGCCTCTGCAGCGCAGGTTCAATCCCCGGCTGCTCCCCGGCCACCGGAGGAGGGTCCCACATGGCGCGCAGACCTCTCCTGCCGCCCGCTGCTCCCCTCAGCAGTGTACTTCGGTCCTTCTGCCTGCTCTGCTCCCAGCTCTGGCTCTGGTGAATTCTCTCACCCTCCCGCGCTTCTGACTGTACCCAGTGCTTGTATAAATAATAAATAAATAAATATTTAAAAAAAAAATAAGGAGAATTTAAGATAATTCATTTCTTAATTACCTTCACGTTAACATTCAGTTATATGGATAGTATCATACCAGTAAATGTCAGTATAGGTAATAAATAAATATTTATTTTGTCTGCCTCCTTTTTAAACAGCATTTTTCTCATTTCTGAAATATCAGCTTAATTTCTTCTCTTCTGAAAAAATCTTCTCCCCTACATGTGACTGAAATTGAGTGTTTTACAGAGGGGACATTTCCCCTTTGTAGGTCAAAAACATACTTCTTTCTGTAAACTATTCTATAGGATAAGAATTCCAAAGGATGACTTTTGAGATTTACATGTAGATATGAATCTTATTAAACATGCTAATACTCTTCTAGAAAGACTACCTATATTCTTCACATAACATTTATAATATGAGTAGTACTTAGTGTAGATAATTAACATCTGGAGAATTGGATCCCTATATTCCCCATTCCTCTCTTAGATGAGGCTTTTATAAGACCCATCCAAGGAGACCATGCAGGTCCTCATAAGAAAAGTCTTTGCCTTTTCTCTGAGGGATGTAGGGAGAAATTGGGGGGTTTGACTTAAGTATGGAGACAAATTTTGGTTGTGGTACTTGGATAGACTATAGTAAAGCATAGGTAGAAGCAAGAACAGATGATGATGATTTGGACCAGGGGCTAGTAGGAGAGGTGATGACATTTCTAGATTCTGGTCATATTTTGCAATTCAAGCAGAGAGTCCATCTAGCTGGGCTAGACATGGCAAGTGAGCAAAAGAAAGCAGTCAAGGATAACCACAGGGTTTTGGCTTGACCATCTAGATGGATGTAGTTTCCATCAACTAAAATAGCACAGGGTGTTAGAGCAACTGGATTGGGGTGGGGCCTGAGGGGTTTAGTTTGAGACATGTTAAGCTTGAGCTATCAATTAGACAACCAAGTGGATATGGCAAGCAGGCAATTAAACATGCAATCTGGACTTTAAGAGAAATGTTTGGTTTGGTGATAGAAAACCTTTGATATGTACCTCTTAATATTTGTTAAGGTAAGCAACAATCATGATTAAAACAGACACATCTCCTTTGGCCAGGTCATTTGATATGTCCACAATAACTGTAATGCTTTCTTACTTACTTACCAGGTTTATTACCCCCATTTAATGGTAAATTCCCCATTTTTTAGTCTAGTTTGATGGTATTTTGAGAAGGACATTACATTTCAAAATAAATGTCAAAAATGTTATGTGCACATATAGTCAATATAATTCTGAAAAATGCCCTTTTAGTACAAAATACTTAGCAATGGAAAAGTCATTCAGTATGATGATTAAGACAATAGGTCTCAGTCTTGAAATGAATTTACATTGTAACACATCTCCATGAATAAGTCTCTAATTTTTCAGGTCTCAGTTTCCTCATCTGTGAAACTGAGACCAGATGGGATTATGGAGACTATTAAATGAGATAATAAATATGATGCACTCATTACAGTGCCAGATACACAGTGGGGTTCTTACCAGTTTCAGCTATGATGCTGATATAATAAGCAGCTTTCCTTTTTGTTTTCAATTGGAGTGACAATTAAAGATTCCTATGGTTTTTCATTTACTGTGGATTTTGCATATATCACTTAAGTTTAGAAAACCTTATCTTGAGACATTACACCAGGAGAAGGAAAAGGACATTAAGAGTTTGATTCAGGGCCTCCCCAGTGGTGCAGCGGGTTGAGCGCAGTGCTGTGGAGCTCTTTGCAGCCTCTGCAGCACGGTTTGATTCCTGGCTGGCCAGGGAGATACCCACATGGTGCAGCAGACCTCTCCTGTCTTGCCTGCTGCTCCCCTCAGCAGTGTTTTCGGTACGGCTGCCTGTTCTGTTCCCTGCTCTGTCTCTGGTGAATCCTCTCACCCTCCCGCACCTCTGACCTGTACCCTGGGTCTTGTATAAATAAATTAAAAAAAAAATCTTTAAAAAAAAGTTTGATCCAACCTGTTACAGGCACCTCCATTTTCCCCTTTGCCAATATTGGTCATTAACAAATGGAATGAACTGACTCAAAAGAAAACATACTACATTTATGTCTTCTGTCTTCTGCTATTTTAATTGTGTATAATTTGTTTTTAAGCAATGGTTCTTTGGGGAAAACAGAATATGTTTACTATAGGAAAACACATTCTTTTAGCCCAGTAATTTTGGAAGCAAAAGATGGTCTCCATGGTAAGAGATGGAAAAGGAGTAGTATTAATAGAAGATGGCACAGAACTAATGCACATTTTATAGTATCAAGGAAAGATTTTTTTAGCCTCCCTGCCTAAAACAACATTGTGAACTCTAAGTCATGCTAACTTGGTGAACAGAATAAAAAGGAAAGAGCTCCAATCTAACTGCTCAGCGCCAGTCAATAGTAGCTCCCAGGAAGCATCTCAGGGCAGCAGGAACCTCTCACACTGTGACACATGGAGGCTTAATTGGTCCTCTTATAGTGTGGAGGAAAGACTTGGAAAATTCTTCTGACCTCTTAGAAGCAGATTTATACAGGTATAATAGTGCTTTAGTCCTTGCCTCCTGAACCCGTCAAATTAATAGGATATCAAAATGGATAAAAGCCTAATAAGCCAATGATGGTCCAACATTCTACCTCTTTTCCAGAATAATTTGGATCCCAATCACTTGCTTCTGTGTCTTTAGCACCTTGCATACAGTGTCAAAAGGGATGTGCTCCCTCCTGACACCCACTTTTCCTGTATTGTTTTCTGGTATTTTTTTTCTTATTTTTCTCTGTGTTTGTATGTATGGTATTTTGGGGGTTAACACATTCCTTTTTACTTGTTAGAATCTGAATTTCTTGAAATGATCTATTCTTGCTCCAGACTCTATTTTCTGTTCTCTATACTGCACTTAATCATACAAGCCTCTCCTTTCCCTTTCATTTACATAGTCTTCCATGCTAAAATAGTGACATTCACACCATAATCACCATTGAAATGAGACAATATCCAGAAACATGATCATAAAATAGTAAATTATATTTAAAAAATAAGCACACCAGAATATAATTATCTCTAGGAGTATTGCCCCCACTAAAAAGTAGCAATGAGATACACATAAGGTATTAATTTTAGAACCATTTTATGATCTTGACATGAAAATCATCTTATTACCTTACATTAGCTTCCTGTTTTTTCCACATTAGTATTACTCACCTAATTCACCACACTTGATGCCAAATTCCCTTTGACGGTTTTCACAGTTCAAAGCAGTACTATTACGGACTTTCAAAAGGAGACGGAACATATCCACAAGATAACACTGAAGGAGAATTACAAAATTGTTCTTGAGTAATAGCAGTATGATTAAAATGCCTGTAGTTCCCAAGTACTTTAGAAAGAAACACTCCCTTTTGGATACATAAATATTCAGATTTCTGATAAGGAATCGAACTTACTATTTTACAGTCACATCATAAAAGCCCACTCTAAAGTTCTGTATTTTAAACTCTATTCCAATACATAAATTAAACTTTATGTAGAAAATATGCTGTTGATAATAATAATAATATATCTGTCTTTTTGTCTCTAGGACTATATTTGATAAGCAGGAACTACTGGAGTTTGCTCAACTTGGCTGTTACTTGGAATATGATCTCTTTGGTACCGAACTCCTTCATTACCAATTCAACCCAGATATTGACATGCCTGATGATAATACAAGAATTAGAAGGTAAATAGCATGAAATCTCTCATAGCACTTGCTTTAACCAATCCTTTTTGATTCTCATATCTGGGTGAGTATTAGCAAAGATTTAGAAAACAGTATGCTGGCTGAACCAGAGACTTGCAGAGAAAAATGTACGTGTGCTGTTTCAGGGGGAAAATCTCTATCTATTATTTCAAGGAGAAAATGAGTCATTCTAAGTAGGCAAAAGCTTAGCAGAGCCTTAGACATTCAGCTCAAATGGGCAGCTGACAGGAAACGCATGTAATACTCAACCCCTGCCATGACAATAAAAGAGCAAAAGACATTTTCCTCCTTTTACTCCTAATGAAATAAGCTGTTTCTTTCCCAGGTTGACCACACTAAAGTCATAACTTCCTACAATGCGTTTGTAAAATGCTTTATTAAAAATTAAATTAAATGCCATAAGTTTAATGTCTAAAAACCAGATATCATTAAAATTTAAACTCCCCAAATATCGAATGGGTAGTGAAAGCAACAATTATACAAGTCATACTCTGCAACCAAATAGAAAATTTTGAAAGTTAAGGATGAATGGCTCCTTGGTTTGTCTTGATTACATGGTGAAAGAAAGATTGAATGCACCAAAATAGGGGATGTGGGAGGAGACACAGATTTGGGATTGACAAGGATGACTTTTGTTTGGGCCCCTGGGTAAGGGTGTGACGCACAGGGCAGAGATACGATGTGAAATATAAATCTATATCGGATCATTTCTATGTGATAGTTGAACACATGGGGTTGAAAGAGATTACTCAAAGATGAGAATGGGAATGGAGTCCCAGAGAATACTGACATTTAAGGGATAAGCTGAGGAACAGTCATTCTAGGATAGGCTGAAAAATTTTCAAAGGGCTACAAATATAAGGGAAATACACTGTTATGGAAGTTGGTAGACAAGAGTGCTCAAAGCAGAAGGACTAAAACATTTTTAGTGCGTGACAGGTATCTAGTGAAACAAAGGCTGAAAAATGCTCATTGGCCTTTACAATCAAGAAGTTCTCACTTCACAGTCTATAAGTGCAGCCTTTCTAGAAAAAGCTTGAAGAATGAATAGGAGGTAAAGAAGAGGAGAGAGAATGTGGAGATTACTCTTTCAAGAAGTCTGTTAGTAATGGGAAGCAGGGATGGAGGGCTAAGTCTAGAAGGCAAGACAGGAACAACAGGAGTTTCGCTAAGTTGAGCAATGTTTATGTGACTGAGAGTAAGAGGAGAGAGAGAGCGAGCGAGAGAGAGCAAGAGAGAGAGAGAGAAAGTAGTGTCTATTCTACAGAGTAGTTACAGAATTTATATGAAATAAAGTATGGAAAGTTTTCAGTTGAGTACCTGGTGCTGAGGATGAAATGGTCAATGATAACTTAAAAAATCCTGGAGATATTTGAGCAATAGAGCAAGGCCCCTAAAGAGACAAGTAATTGGAATCTGGGAAGCAAATCGAAAGTTGGTTGAAAGGAAGTACTCATTCTCCATCTAAATGAAAGGGGACAAGGCAATGAGTAGAATGCAGATGAATGTCCTGGTCAGAGGAACAGGAAACTGAGGAGTTGTGGCCTCATATTTTCTCCAATTTGCCTAAGAAGTAGACATGATCCTCTTCTCAGAAAGAAGTCATAGATTCAGGACAGAACCTTGTGAAGGAGAAGAAAGCTGGGAATGGATGTTGTTCCATATAGATGAGATGTTCAGTTCGACATGAGGTAGCTAATTGACTGCCCTGACCAAGGATGCTAGGGTTGGTGGTTATTTTTTTAACTACTAAAACCAATTATTTGACAAGCAGATTGTTTCATCTCTGTCTGCTTAATTTTATGATTTCAATTTACTTGCCTAGGAGCACCGTTCAATACAGAAAAACACATTTCTGTAGGGTTCCTCCTTTGCACATGCCTTACTCAGCTTGCAGATGAATGTCCTCTGGAATTTAAGATGGGGTGGTGGGGTAGTTCTTTCTCATATTTCATGATCTCAAAACCATGGTTTTTTGATGAGTGTTCTCAACACATGTTTCACAATTCATCTTGGAAATAAAAGTTTTCTCCCAGCATCTGCTTCATTTCCCAAAGCCACTGTGCAGCAATGAGTGAGGTGTATCATTTGCACCCCCGTGCCTTCCATGAGGCTCCCAGGCCTTCTGCCTTCCAGAATACAAGTGAGAACATCTGTAGAGAGTTATCTATAAGGGAGACTGGAAAAAAAGATGGCCAACAGACCCCTATTCCTTCTTGGCTCCTTAGGCATGAATTTAATGTTGGTCAGCTTTCATTGTGCTAGAGGTACATCAAAATTGTATATAACACAGGTGTCTATGTGTCTGTACATCTGTGTATATGTGTATATATTTGTGCTTAACCTGCCTTAAACTGATAATATGCAGTAGCTCACTTGACTCAAGTACACAACTGAGTAACTTGGTGGGTTGTGTGTCCTGCAGTGTCCCCTTGTCCATCACCTCCTAGGTCCTTGATTTCCTTTCTTCAGCAGCAGCCCTTTCCTAAACCTTAGTGGTCTTAAAGCTCTGGAGGATAAGAACATGGACGCATGCTTCTTCCTACCTCTGGTTTTCAGCACCAGAAATTCTGTGCTTAGCACCTGTTTTCAATCTTATGTTCCATTTCTCAAATCTTATTATATCTCTGCCTTTTCACACTTTGTAGTCTCTCTAATATTTGTTTGCAAAACACTAACTCATTTGTATTTCTATAATTACTGTGATTTTTTGTCTTCTCATCTGTAGTGGTTCTTTCCTTCTGGCAATAACTCTGGAACGACTCTTCTTTCATACAATGGTACAAACTGAAAGATTATCTCTTATTTTAGGAGTGAACAGGCAGGTTTTCTTGATAGTCAGGATATAATCATGTCTCTAGAGCTATAACATTATCTTTCTCATGAAATAACTAGTCTATGGATTCTTGACTTAATGAGTCCTAGGATTTCCTTTTTTTTTTTAAAGATTTATTTATTTTTATTTATACAAGCACTGGGTACAGTCAGAAGCGCAGGAGGGAGAGATAATTCACCAGAGCCAGAGTAGGGAGAAGAACAGGCAGAAGGACCGAAGTACACTGCTGAGGGGAGCAGCAGGAGGCAGGAGAGGTCTGCGAGCCAGGTGGGACCCTCGCTGGTGGCAGGGGATCGAACTGGCACTGCAGAGGCTGCAGGCAGCTTCGCAGCCCAGTGTTCAACTGCTGCGCCACCAGGGTAGGCCCAGGATTTCCATTCTTAAATGAATAACTTATCCATTATACCCTCACCTTACTACTTTACAGTTCAATGACTGTGATTCCAGGTTGGACATAAGACCTCTTTCAGGAATTTCTTTAGCCATTCAATATGACTTTGCAGAGATAACATATAATATTTTCTCAAAGAAAACAGACAAAAACTTCAGGCTCAACAACTCTGAGCTCAGTGCTCAAAAGACATCAGGGGAAAACTACACCCTAAAACTTCCTGTACTGTGATACTCCTTTCAGTTGTGGTATAAGGCTACTTATAGGAAGTTTCCACATTGTCTATGCATTCTGTCAAATCTTTCCCTTTTTTCATAAATGATCATAAAATGCTCTTAGGTAATTCCCTTGAATAGAATTTGTTTCGAAAGTAATTTCAGATCATAACTATGAACAGCACACAAATCTCAAAGAAGCAAATAACCATGGATGCACAAATGACATGCCAGTACATATAGGACATGCAAGGGACACATGTGGTATAAATGCTGAGTTCTAGACAAAAATGCCCCAGGTTGGCTGTTCTTTTGCATTCTTTTGACAAGCAAACTTGAGTTAATCTTCAATTATGATTTATTATAAAATACAGGTTCTCAGAAAGCAGGGTTTTGTGCCTGAGTTTTTTGTGTAGTGGCCCATATTTTGCTACTGTCACAGTGATCTGCACTAGAACGCAAAGAAATGCTATCAAAACCAAAAGAATTCTTTTCACATAATAGCCCTTGGCACATGGTGCTATCAATCTGTCTCAATCCAGTTGGAAATCTAGAGGCTGACATACTATACACAGAAGGACCATCGTCTTCAAGTTACCTCTCCTGCTATCAGAGACCCAGTGGAAGTCACGACAGACACTATCCAGAGTCCAGACACACAGATGGAGGCTGTCAGGCAATGACTCATACGGCAGCATACAGCATTTAACAAAGCAAAGAGGATTAGATATTTAGACAATAGTCGGGAACCATTCTTTAGTCCACTGACTATAAATGAAAAGGAATGACATTATTTATAGTAATCATGTAGAAATGGAAGAAAGAGCAAAATTTTTTGGTCAGTTTAATCCAATGCTCCAAGATTACTCCTGAGTGAAAATTCCCAGACTTTAAAGAGATAGGAGATCAAAATACAGCTACCTTTGCTGACCTATTTAAAAAGGACTATCTAGCTTATATATGACCCTCACTTTCAAATCAACTGATGTTACTCTCAGAAAGTTTCATATGTACAAAGATTCCCTTTATTTATCTGTTTTAATCACAGTCATTGATTTTTATTTGCCAGGTAAAAGGAGACAGAGAATGAGATCTGAAAAATGGGCCACCAAATGAGACATTTTTAGAGTGGATATCCGGATACAAATCCAAAATTAAGTTACCTAGTGAAATGCTAAAGTGGCCATTCATTCAAATTAACACATCCTATTAAAAGCTATCTTTAATGCAATATTGCCAAGCATTGTCATCAATATCACAGATTAGAAATCTCTGTGCATGGAATAAGGATTATGTTCCCACTAGGATGCAGCAATATCTTTATCATCACCACACAGTATTTATTAAGGGTCTCCTAGCACACAAGCCACAGTAGAAGGCGGTATCTTTATGACAAACACAATATGTTTGTGAGTAAAAAGCTTAAAACACCCTGAAATTTTTAAATGTGAGACAAATGCCATATAATGAACTAACATTTTTCACAGGGTGCGTCTCCTGGTGAATGAGGGCTATGAAGATCGAATTCTGATGGCACATGACATACATACGAAGCATCGGCTGATGAAATACGGAGGTCACGGCTATTCTCATATACTCACCAACATTGTTCCTAAAATGTTGCTTAGAGGTATAACTGAGAATGCAATTGATAAGATACTAATAGAGAACCCTCAACGGTGGCTAACTTTCAAATAGGATGATTGTGAATTCATATTTTGAGTATAAGACTTACAGGGAATAGTCAGTGATTTCAAACCCACAGTGAAAGATTAATTGGCGCTACACAGGACTAATGAAGAATCATTTCTTTTTTATGAGAATTAAGAGTTTTACCTTTTCAGAAACTGGCTATTGCATCTGCACCTTCAGGGAGTTGCTGAGCCTAGTTGAGCTCTATTTTTTGCCTTAAAATAAATACAGAAATACCTATTTCCAAACAAAGACTTAAAGTCTTTATCCCCTAAGTGGGCTTTTGTTTTGTTTTACTAATCTATCAGCTGCACTACTTGAGAAATTTAAAGTGTTTCTAGTTAAATTCCCCCCTTCTGGAGCAATCTGATGTTTCTTTTAATATTGATGATCCCACTAATTATCCTGCTGTTCTGTAATTAATGCTTAATGAATAATATGACACTTTAAAATAGCTTCTGCAGCAAGGGAAGTTAAATTTTGAGACTTTTTTCGAAAGGATCCTGTAACACAATTACCAATTCATGATGGTAAAAATACTATGGCAGGATAATTATATGCTATCCACCTATCTATCTATCTATACATACATATATATATATATACTTGTAATAAATTAGTTTTGTTGCCTTTGTCTTTCTGATATTCATTTTTACTCTGAAATTTATTGTGTTTTGAAAAATTCATATGAGGGCATGAACACATAACAGTACTGAATTGTAAAAATTCAATCATAAAAGTCAAAAAATATATTACATAATATATTTTAATGAATCATTACATTTGTAATAACAAAGGCCACAATTTAATTAATAAGATATAATGCAAAAAAAGAAATGTTTGCCTTATATATATTCCTTTTATTTCTTTTACCTTTGATTTGTTTTTCCTTGGGCATAAACAGAGAAACTAATGCTTATTTATCTGAAGAAAAGGTCAGATCTATTAGAAATGACAGTCCAATTCTAGAGCCTACTCTTTAAAAGGTACCCAGGCCTGATTTTTTGTGTAAATAAAGTTTTTTTTAAAAAATGCTTTATGTTAAAACTCTTAGTTGATGTTCTTGCTAATAAATTTATAATTTATTAATTATAAATTAATCTTTTGGTTTAACCCTCACTATATTACTTGTTACCTAAAAAAATTCTCCAGACCCTGCTACCAATTCCTTTTTGATAAATATATATTGTTAAATAGAAATAAAATCATTGCAACTCCTTTATGAGTTATCTTACATACTAGGAAAACCAAACAGAATTAGTCATTATTCTTGATGAACAGACTGTCATTTTTTTCTCATATAAATCATGACAGTTACTCAGACCAAGTCATTTAAACAAAGCATACAGCACCTTCAGATGAGAACACCATGCATAACTCTTTTGGAAAGTTGAGATTTGCAAAATAAAAGGTATTTTGTGCATTAAAGACAGTTGAGCATTCTGTGTATTAGAACAGAAAGTATCACAAAAGAATGAGCCAGGAGAACAAACTAATTCCTTTAAATGAAAAAATGCAAATGTCCTTCACCAGTAAAACAAGCAGATTTTTAAATCCCTGTTTTTTGAAATCTACTTGTCAAAGAGTCTTCAAAGGCAACTGAGGGGAAACAGATTTTTCATTGCAATAGTGGAAGTTGTTTGATAGTTAGGATACATCAACATGCATTTTTAATCTTTTTCTGAGATTAAAGAGATGGCTTTTGGCAGTGTGTTTTAACCAAAGAGAAAGGATTTGCACTACTCTTAAAATCTACTTTACTGTCAGCCTCAAGTCACCTGAGAAAAAAGAAAAAATTGGTAATTCAAATGCATATAATTCATAAACACTGCAAAGGAGAGTCTCTTTGTTTCTGCAGTCCAAATATTAACAGTCTGCCACAGAATGCAGTTAAAGTATTGACTGGCATATGGTAATAAAGAAAACATAGGTTTAATTTATATGATGTATAGGGCTTTTTAACCTAATAAAAGTTAATTTTCTGCATAACTCTTAAAGAGACGTGATTATAATTATTTTGCTACTCCATATATTTTTGTCATTGAAAATAATTTTAATCCAAAATAAGTCAAATAATTTATCTGTGTGTACACACACATATATTTCTTTAACTAATTTTTTGAGGCTATAAAGCCACTATGCCTATTGTCTGAAGCCATATATATGTATATGCCTATATCATTTATATCTCATCCTACAAATATACATATATATGTATATATGCTAGATGAGATGCTACATATACAAGTAGCAGATATTTGTATAAAATATATACACTTTGTTGTCACACCGATTATATGTAAAATTGTTCATTTTGAAATAACCTCAGGCCACAACTTGTAACTATTTGAAAGCCTTACTTAGTGTCCCTTTGGTGACCCATGCAGTGGCTCAAATTAAACCTTTGTCCATTGGGTTATGAATGAATAATCTTTCCTTCCAAAGAAGGCAAATGCCTCCGTCTAATTTAATGACAAAGAATAAATTCCTCTGACTTTCCAAGTCAAATTAAATGTATTCTGTTGACA
The DNA here is from genome assembly GCF_964194135.1 of Talpa europaea. Taxonomy (NCBI): domain Eukaryota; kingdom Metazoa; phylum Chordata; class Mammalia; order Eulipotyphla; family Talpidae; genus Talpa; species Talpa europaea. The sequence goes on along the minus strand of NC_140082.1, from coordinate 27,095,231 downwards.
AAAAATGGACACATAGGGGATTTGCTAATGCCATACATAATTACACATTTTTACATTTAGAGGGTTTTCCTATGGTAGCATTGCAATAGCTATCTTTAAAGACTATCACCAGAAAAGAGAGAAAAGAAAATTCATAAGAAAAAGAAAATGTGAAAATGATCATAAGCTTGGGAATTCCCTCAAATCCAGAAAATTCCATGTTAAGGCTTGAAGTTGAATCATTCCCAGGTCTAGCTCTAAAGTTAACAAGAGTACAAGGCAAACAATTTCTTTGGGGACAAGCAGCATTATTTCAATTAGACCTTCTCCTGCAGGGTAAAATCATTCTTCCCCCAAACTATGAATGGACTCCAAGTATCATAATAAGCAGGTAAACTCACAAGAACCAAAGCTGACATATGGATAAAAGCAGCAAGATCACAGTACACCAAAGTATCATATATATTGAAGAAATAATTCAGTGTCTTAGATTTTTCTATAAAAATTTGTGATCTATATAGGACTTCATTCACATGGACACTAACGATAAGGAGTATTTGCTTTGGCGGTAGAGGATCACACATCTGCTTATCTTGCTTTTAATATTTTTTTTTACATAATGTTTCTGAGTATACAGATGTGAGTCAGGTAGCATTTGATTTCCCCACATATACACAGACTGAGGTGCCCCACAACTGGCATCCCCGGGATCCTTGATTCACTGACGTTAGCCATACGAATCCAGAGTCCAAACTCAGAACTTAATAAGCTGAGTTTCTGTATTATCAGTCAGCATAAATAATAAATCCAGAGAATGTGCTGTATTTGTTGTTGTTTCCTCCATGGGCTTTGCCGCCATCTAATTTGATGTAGACTTCATCTCCAGGCTCCAAGTGAAGAACCACACTGTTACTGGCGTAGTCATAATTCTGATCTGCATCTTGGGCAATTGCACTAGCGCGCACCTATGTGAAACAGACAAGAATTAAATTTCATAAAAGTAAAATCTCAAAGTACAATCTCAAAGTTCTATTTCTTGCCATTCCCACAACATCATAAGCAGACTTGCTGCTGTAGCACCGAATTTAGCACAGGAAAGTCCAGTTGGCCAAGAGCTTCCTGAGGCTATATTTGTTTTCAGCTATTATAAAGAGGAGGAAAGAAGAAAATAATGCTTTCGTGAGGGACAGTCCAGGAGTCTTTTCTGACTGTATGTTGTAAACAATGCATACCAATCTATACTCTTCCTAAATCACTACTTTTTCTGATTCCTTCAATTTCTATGCCCAATCACTTCTTGAAATGGAAATAATTGGATTTTTTTTTTTTTAAATCTTAACTTAAGCCCAAGAGTAATGTTCTAACCAGCACTTTTGGAATACAGAACTTCAGTCCAAACATCATTTGGCCCCATGTTGATTATAAATGAGATCCACAGGCAAAAACTCAAAAATACCACCCTACATACCAAGAAATCTATTACATATCAAGGGGAAGAAAGCCTTTTGATTTGGGGCTTTCCAAATCTGATTCAAGGAAATCACTTTTCCAGGAACTTAATTCATTTAAATATCTTTGGTTATATAATAAAGTTTTATGAGTTCTTTTTTTATGTTTATGCCTTCTTATCACTTCTGATGTATGCACTAATTACTTAATTTTAACATGTCTAAAAGGTAGAAGAACTGAAATTTCTACAATTTGAAGTCTCTAAAATTTCTAGAAATTTTTAATGATTTCATTGCATACCCTATTATATTTAACAGGTGATTCTAATGTGTGGTTTTCTTTGAGGATGGAGGTTGACTATAACCTATTCCTGTTGAGCCTGTGATCTCATTAGGGAGTTGACAGACATTTGCAAACAGTCAAATTGCCTATCAGATCAAGTAATTAGGACATTCTGTCATATCCTCAACTCAAATTAGGCTTCTTTTCATTTAGATGTATCTTGACTTTGCCTTGGAAAATCTTTCAATAGGCAGACTTGTATTTGATTTATTTCAGTAAAACATCTCCTACTTTGTGGCTTGTTTCTATTTCACTTTAATGATATTTCCCTGAATAACATAGCAAGTGATTTAGTGGTTTTGTAAACCTGCACTATGTAATAATGTATGACTTGGGGTACAATATGCTGGATTTTATCACTTGGCAAAATGAGAGAAATGAAACATAAGTCAAGAATTTTCATGCATTTCTTTCAAAACTTAAATGATAGGTTTCCAAATTAAATTTTTATGTGATATGTCTCACATTAATGCTGAAATGTTAAAAAAAAAAAAAGGAGAAGGCTCTTTGACACTGCTGAACTAGCAAAGTAATTTGAGCAGTATTTTAAAAATTTCTGTCTGGATATCATATAGCAAAAGGAGAAAAGGGCTTAAGGGATTTAGAATTGCTTAACACTGTGCTAACTGACACTGATTGAATGAAAGCAATATGCCATGCAATTATACTCAGAAGCACTGATTCAAAAGTATATGCCAATTTAGTGAGGTGATCTGTTTTGACCAGTAAGTGATAATACAACTGAAAGTCATAATACTTCTTAGGAATTAATCATAAGTTTATAGTTGAATGCTTTGATTCATTAACATCATCTAGTCATTAATTCCCAGGGAAAAAAAATGTCTACAAGGAGGGTAGTGCTAAAATAACTTGTTTTTTTAATGTGTAGATTTTTAATGGGTGAGAAAAATTAACATACAAACAATAATTAGCCATATATTAATTAATCATTGATCCATAATATATTTCTGAGCTATTATTAATAAGCAGACACATTTTATTTAGTGTTTTGGGTATTTAGTATATGTTATGTGGGTATTGTGCTTTAGTATTGTTTTCTCTGTGCAGGTATTTGGATATCAGAACTGATTAAAATCACTTGATGTAGAGACAATAATCTTACATATATATGTATAAAGTGCAATTTTTAATTTAGATGATATAACCAAAAAAAAAAAACCCTATGTAAATGTTATTTTTATTTGGTAGGTGTAACCTGCAAATGCATTAGTGTGATCCCAGAGACTAGAAGGTTACCCTTACAAGTTTTACTTCCTTTGTTAGATAAAGCCATTATGATTGCTTTTTAATGAAAGAGATTCTCTAAGATTTTAACCTATCCTGTACCATAAGACTTTTCCAGAGTACTTTACATAATTTTAGTGTGCCTGTTCACCGGATTGTACTCTAAAGGTATAAAGGGACTTGAAATTTCAAACTCTAGTATCCAGTTCAGTGACTTCTGACAATTCTTCCTTGAAGCTATCAAACTATTGAGGTAGGTAATGCATCCACCCTGGAAGCTATTTTCAGGTTCCTAAATGTGCACTGATTTCAGCATTTTCTCTCGGAATATGATGCATCCTTTCCTCAGCCCGATATACTCATTTCTACCTAAATGTACTCTAATATCTTCTCATGTTCCAAGTTAACTATTTAGATTCTGCTTGATCTTTACTGCATATTTCAGGGTTACTAAAAAGATAATTAATTTGACACTTCATTTAGCTCTCTAATAAATGAATAGCAACATGCAAACTCTTGATTCTTTCCCATACATTTCAAGTCTATGGGTGCCAAAACTAAAAATTCTTAGAGAGAAAAATGAGTCTTTAATTATTTATAGTTCAAATCCTGAGCCAGTTGTATTTTTTATGCTAGTGGCTTCCTAGTGGTTGCATCCAGCAGCAATGGTTTTTATTCAGCTTTTCTGCTAAAAGTATACAAACATATTAAAAATATTTCCCATGTCTTTGTAAAGTTATTTCAGTCCAACTTTTTACTTTCAATATGCATGGTACTGGGCTTACTACAATTGGTAAGATTCAATTGAAGTTAAAGGTTTCATGTAGAATATGAGTACACTGGTCCTTTTAGTAGTATGTTTGTGAGAATGCAATAGGTTGAATAGTTTTAGCATTATCTTATTAGTGAGAGTTTATCATTAGAGACAATATTTATGGTAACATTTGCTAATTTAATTAATTGCTACTGATGTTCTTATAATTTCATTTTCATTGTACTTCTGTGGAACCATAAACAAAAGGTTAAGTGGCACATCAGGTTAATTTACTGGCCTTTGATGTTCCATCTGTGATCCTGCATTCAACACAAAGCATAAATAAAATGGTTCTCATATGGTTATGGTCCAGAGAGATTGCTCTATCCTAGAGTGAATTGCATTTTTAGTTTAATTTTTGTGCTTCTCAAAATCCACTTAATCCATAGAACATTACATTGACATGGGTCTCTGACTTTCTGTTTTATGAAAACAAATTAGGTCAGGTCAGAGGGGGAAACTCATTCTCAGACGTGATCACATAAAAGCATAACTAAAAATCATGGATAAAGTCTTTATTTAATATTAAATTCAAAATTTTAGATTGTGTATTCACTACTGCCTGCAGACCAGACTTTACAAAAATAGTTCTATTCTAAAGATAAAATTCCTTAACAGTAATATTGCAATAATCACTTTCCCAAACAGTTTATGCTGAACTCAAAAATGCATTATTTGCTACTACTCATTATTTTTTCTGAATTACTTGTTGCACTCCTTTTGCAGAAGTGGCAACTTGATAATGCCAATGGAAAGTATTATACAGCATACGATCAGCTCTTATTTTTCTTATTTTTCTTCCTGATTCTCATAGAATGTACATGTTAGGATGATACAAAGAGGCATTGTGCACTCTAAACAATGAAATAATTTTTTAAAAATGCACACATCTGGAATGGTTTTCTTGGAATCAGTGTAACATACCTGGGCTCAACAGCCTAGATATCAACATTCAAACTAATTTAAATGTTTTGTTCACTGTTTTTTTCTATACAATTACAATTTCCAGATATTTAAAGATGTGAGTACTTTTTACACATTTGCTGATAAAACTTGAATCTTATTCCATTTTTATTAATGCTTATAAAAATATCCTCTTCATCCTGATAGTATTTTCCAGACCTAACCTTTGAGCCAGAGAGCCAATTTGTAAATAAATAGGTGCCTCATCACTGCCTGCTGGGGGGGGGCAGTTCATAAACCATTTTGTAAGGATGACACAATAGCTCTATTTTGGTACAGTGAGTCATGTCCTTTTTAGCCATTTACCTATAACTATCCCTGTGAAAAATTTTTATTTAGCTTAATATTATTTTCATGCATAATAACTATAATAAACAACTGTCAGTGCCTCCTGGTGGCCGTTTTTCCCTTTTTGTTCTATGTGTGTCCTGTTGGTCCCCCACGCTATTTATTTCTAAATTCCTTTGGAAATAACGGGTGAGAAGAAGGGGGTGGCACAGAATTTTTGGGGTCCTTTTTCTTATACCTATAGGATATTTTTATTTCACTTTTGAAAGTATTCTGACATTAAGTTAGGTCTTTGGAAGAAATCCTGCCTTAATATAACAGAAACCTGCATTATTGCTTAAAGGGTCTGATTTCAAGAGGCTGGTGAACTGATGCCCAAGAGCCCCTATTAAAGCTGGTCGCGGTCGACTGGGGAGCGGTCCTTTCCAGGTGCCGCCCCGAAAGCAAAGTTGAAGTTCAAGAACTCAGCCCAGACTGCGGGCTGCAAAGCTTTGCCCGGTGGTGGCTGTAGCCCCGCATGCAGGGTGTCCATTTTACACTTTGGCGTAGTTACAAAGAATATTCTCCTCCTTTGACCAAGAGATCAGATACTTGGGTTTTGGAGTAAATGTGAATTTCTGAAGCAAAGGATCAAGTTGCCCCAGCAGAAAACCCAGCCCCGCGATCCTCGTGGCAGCCCCAGGCAGCTCTGGAGAGCAAGTCCTCATGGCCAGGGGCTAATCCGACACCGATGGCAGTCAAGGCAGCTGCCACCGCCTCTGCAGGCAGCGAGCGAGCAGGCTGGCGTTGGACAGACCCTCACACAGGCGTGGGGGGCTGGGGGGCTGGGGGGCTCGCTGGTGGCAAGGCCAAGTCCCCGACCCGGCTCCGGCCCCCGCGCTCCCAGCGCCTGCCCATGCGTCCTCCAACTCCAGTCGGTGGAGTTTGGGTTTTGTCGTGCAAACCCACGAATCTCAACTTTTCCTTTTGCTACCCATTATTTCCCCCCTTTCTCCTTTAGCTGAAAACTAAACCAGAGCCAGAGTCTTGAATTTGACTCATTGTGATTTACCTGGTCCGGGACGCCTCGAGGGTCTTGTGACCTCGGGCCCCAGGGTCCCGCTGTGGATCTGGAGGCTCCCAGTGTGGACTAGCTCCTTTGGATCCCCTTGTGCCATGGATTTGCCACCCTCAGCCTTCCCATTCCAGGCGAAGCCCTAAACTATGGGGGGCCCTACAGTTTGGGACTCTACCTGCTCCCGGACTCCCCCGTGCATGAGCTGCACATTGGATGGCGCTACGGTCCCCTCCCACGAGGGTCGCGCTCACACCCGCCGGCCCCGAGTGCAGGTCTCTGGCTCAGGAGCCAGCCCCCTCTAGGCCTCCCGATGCTGCCCTCTTGGCGTAGGACCCCCGTCTCTCCCAGAAGGAACAGCATCGCATCCCCTCGCCTTGCTCCCCCAGAGCCCCGCAGCTGGGGCTTCCTCTGCGGGCTGCCACCCCCTTTTTCAGGGTCTCCTCCCTCGAGCCTGCACCTTCCCGCACTTCCTCCCAGCCCTCCCCGCCGCCCGCCCGCACTCACCTGGTTGTTTTTGCAGAGATCAGCCCACATGCTGGTGCCATCCCCTCCGCGCATCAGGACGTGGTAGGTGAAAAAGTAGATGCCCGGGATGGAGCAGGTGAACTTGCCCGTGGTGGGATCGTAGTGGTTGCCCAGGTTAGTAACCACGTCGTCGAACTTGAGCACCTCGTAGCCCTCGTGCTGCCGCTTGAGCCCGGCGTAGAAGGCGATCTTGGGCACCGTGCTGTAGGTGGCCGCGCTGATGGCCCCGGCCGCGTTCAGGCCGGGGGCCCCGGGCGGGCCCGGCAGGCCTTGGCGGCCAGGCTCGCCCTTCTCGCCCGGGGGGCCCACGGGACCCGGTGGCCCGGGCTCACCGGGGGGCCCACGCGGGCCCGCCTTCCCGGGCCTGCCCGCCTCGCCTTTGGGGCCCTGGATGAAGGTGGGCAGGGATTGCATGAGGCCGCGGTCAGGCGTGGCAGCCGTGCTGGGGGCCTTGGTGCCCCCGTAGGGGTCGCAGACCATGCGGCAGGTGCCCAGCATCTCGTAGTGCGCCGACGTGCCGGCCGAGCTCACCAGCACCGGGATGAGGATGACCAGCAGCAGCACCATCACCACCCCCAGCGCCCCGGCGGCGATCAGGCGCCTCCTGCTGCCCACGAGCCGGCTCAGCGCGGGGCGATCCTCTTGTCTGCTTTTGGACAAAATTTTGAAGGTTGGGCGGGGACCTCCTCAGAGCCGAAAACAACCCCCTGTGCGCCCCAACTCCCCTGGGCGGGCGCGCCCGGCCGCTCCTTGCCTGCTCTTGCTCCCCCCGCGGAGGTTGCGGCTGGGGAGGGAGCTCGGACGCCAAGTGACTTGAGCTGAAGTCCCGCGCTGGGGGTGGCGGCTGGGGGAGGGGTGCGCTGGGCGCCCTCTCGCCTCGGGCGAGCCCCTTCGCACCTGTGGATGCCGCGGGCGCCGGCGCCGCCACCCGGAGGGCAGAGCCAGCCGCCGCGCCTCGCGCGCTCGCCGGGGCCGCTCACACTTTTATGCCGCAGCTGCCAGCGATCGACTTTTCCGTTTTTGCCGACTGCGCCAGTTCTCACCAACTTTCCGTCTGAAGTTGCCTTTTTCTGCCTCCTTCTTCTCTTTTTTCGGTCGCCGTGGTCACCCTTCCCTTAGCTTTTTTTTCCCGTCCTTTGCAACCACCACAACTCTAATAGAGGCGCACCCCCAAAGCGCCGGGCTGGGCGAGCGGGCACGGTCACCCGGCGGCGGGGCACGGTCGGCTCGGCGAGGCTCAGGACTGGAGCTGAGGCTCTAGCAAGCAGCGGCGAGCGCCTCGCGGCCGGGAGCGGAGCAAGAGAGAGACTGAAGGCAGAATTCTGCCTGGGTACCACCTGCCAGGAGAAGGGGAGGCTGACAAACGCGCGCGCCGGAGCAATTTATAGGCACCCAAGGCACAGAGGAAGGGGAGCCGCTTTGGCATCTCTTTGCAGCATCTGCTCTGCTCATCCCACTCAGAGAGAGTTTGGCATTACTCTGACAATGTGGGATTTTTTTTTTTTTTTCGGCCTCTCTCTCTTTTTTTTTTTTTCCCTCTCTGCACATGGATGAACAGTGAGATCCTGAATACTCCCTTGCTGAGTCCAGGCGATGGCAGCCCTCTCACGGGACATACCTGGGGGCAGGGAGACAGATGTGCCACAGCCTTCAGGACTCCAGGGTCACACCTAAGCCCCCTATCTGCAGTCCTTGGAGGGAGGCTCCGTTGGGTTGACAGTTTCTCTCCTGGCTCACCCACAATCGGTGCTTCAGGTGTTTTTCAAAATGCCACTTTTAACATAATAAGGCCCTTTAGAATTTTCCAGATGGTAGATGTGATTTTTTTTTAACCTTATGGTTTTCCTCGCCAGTCTTCCAAAATGAAATGTTACCCAGATAGCAGTAAAGTATGCTGAAAAGCCAAAGGACATTTCTCAATGATTTTATATGCATATGCCCATTGTATAAGGGGGGATTTGGTCATTTTCAGAAATGCTGCAATCGGTGGGTGTATACATATGAACTCTACTTACAGGTTTACAATTCTAGCAACCTTCCAGGAGATACTGTCATTGGACTTGAAGTTGCATTTACTTAAAGGTGCTGAATGCATGAGAAATAATCACTTGTCAAAATGCCTTTGAAAGTCTTAAGACAAAGCACGTCTTGCTTACAAAAGTCCAGGGCAAAATCTTTTCCTAAGATATGGGAAGAGTCCTATAAACTCCACAGCACATTTCCTGCATGTACAGTGGGGGAGGGGGAAATAGGGAAAAATGAGAAATAAGACCCACCATTTGCAGTGGGGGAGCAGGAGGAAGAATAATATGGATTCATAGTATTAGTGGAAAGCCCCCAGAGTAGATATTAGGCAAGTTATCCCACCAGCAAATAATAAAACACACCAGAACAGCTTTAAATAAACAAGTAGGATTGATTCGTATATCATACTTTTGCATTCAGGAGCAAGGGATGTCAATCAAACATGGGTGACATTTGCTTGTCAATACGCGGATGATGGCTGGGAAGATGGTGACTTATTACATCAGGGCAAGAATCTGAAATGAGCAGCAGGGACAAATGAGACCACAGGTAGTGAACAATAACATCCCGGGCGACAATTAGCGGCCTGTGATCTCGCCTGTGGGCTCTACAGCACAGACATGTCTTTCTCCGCTCCTTCTGTTTGCCCCTCACCCCATCCAACCCACCAGTTTAGTCCTTTCTTTCCTCCTTCTCTGTTTCCAAACAAAATAAGGTCAAATGAGCAGGCAGAAGGAAACAAAGATTCATTGATTCTTTTAAGAGAAATGTCAGGAGCTCCTTCAGGTCTTGGAGAATCAACATGAGGCCTTGGGCTGCCAGGCTCAGCCTGCTCAGACCTCCACATTCTCTCTCTGCCCGACTGCTGAGAGCGACTGCCCTGCTAATGGACAGCCACCCTCCCTACCTGCAGACATTTTACTTTTATTGTAGGGGTAGTGGTTTTTATAGATGCATATTTTAGGCATAATTATTCATATATTTCAGGATAGTTTTGTTTGAATGAGCTACCTTATTTTCATATTTTTAAGCTCCCAACACATAGTAAGGTCTGTTCTGGTCACAATAGCTATTTTCCTAACACACCTTCTGGATACTATTTTTCTTTTGGGGAACAAAATGGTAACGTGTGGTTTCAGCTATGGAGGTATTTAATGTATTATTGAAATAAGTTGTTTTCTCATGCACCAAATTATTGGAATTCATAAGGCCTCTTATGTCTAAGGAGGAATCTATGAAGGATAAAGGGAATTTTTAAAAAGTAGAATTGTATAAGTACATTCTCATCAAAAGCCCCAAGAACTGTGCATTTTCATTCCATTGAAGAGCCCATCGAAAATAACAAGAAATATTAGAGCTGGAATAGACCTTAGAGAGAGAAGTTTGCTGCTCACTTTGTAAATAATGGTACTGAGACCTGGAGCTTAGAGTAGAATCAGGGCCAGCCAATGAGCTTCCCTACCCCACAGTATCTATACCTAGCTTCCCAAGCCAAGACCTATGTATGGCAATAATCCTAGTAACTGAGGCTTTTCTTCTTCCATTTTCTCGAATGCCAAAGAATAGCTGGGTTTTGCAAGTGAGGGCACGGACATCTTAAAGTCCTCCTCAGATTTAGAAAGGTGCTCAGTATTCATCATTCATGATGAAGGATCATCTCCCAGGTCACATGACTGATACCATTCTTCCTGTGGAGTATGTAAACCATCGTCAAATCACATTTCTAGTAAAATTTAAATTATTGTTCCCATCGAACCTTTCCTCTAGCAATGTCCCACAATGTATTTTGGAGAAAATTTTTGTTTCCCCCAGTATTTTCAGGGATGACTGTGTAGTACACAAACTTATGGCTGGTTATTACCACTTTCCACTGCTTGAATTTCTCAGAAGATTCTCTGGAAAGTTACTCACACTTCAGCTCTTATTCTGACAGTTTGAATAAACCATCTGATATGGCATATTACTCATCATCTTTATATGTATATAATAATAGAAAATGTGTCAATTAAGAAATATTTTATTTTCTTCAGTCCTCATCAGAGAATCAAGTTTGCTCTCATACTTGATATTAATTTTGGAAGTAGGCCTTGGAATCTAATTTTCACAGCACTTCTGAATCATTTCTCAAGAAAACACCAGGCTCCACAATCCCATGCCTTCTGTACATGGACCTTTGGGACCTTTCAGATGATGAAGTCAAATACAGAAACCCATGATCTGGATTGAGTGGTGATCCTGTGATTTTCACCTACCCCACAGCATTTCTGTTTCTTGTGGAGAACCGAGCAGATCCTACGCACACAGCTCCCACACAGACGTGCATGACCATCCATTAATCTTTATTGAGCACCCACTGACAGCATAGCCCTACCCTGGGCTCTTACTAGGCAAACAAATATTTAGTCATGAGAATGAATTCCAAATCCAGCAGCACTTAAACAGAAATAGCTTTTCTTATAAGAGAAAAAAAATGAATTAACAAATCCCAGGACTATCTAGAGAAAGAGATATAAAAATGTCTTCAGTGGGATTGGGTCCATTATTTACCTTTGATTTCTGGGTCTCCAAATTGTGTTTCTGAAAATATACTGCTCTGACTGAAGACCTGTGGATTTCCAGCCAGAAAGAGTCTGCTTAGAGTTATGTAGGGACACAACTTTGGAATCAGCTGGGTCTTAATTTGAATCCTAGCTACCTTATTTAGTAGCTATGAAAGTTATCAATACTTAATGTCCCTGAAGCTTTCCTTTTTGATAAAAGGAAATGTACTAATACCTAAACTGTAGTTGTTCTGAGGATTGAGTGAATATATACAATAATATCCAGCTCATAACAAGACCCTGATAAATGTGAATTTTCATCTTAATATATTGCAGTAGTAGATGTGTTTACAAATTCAATACTTAATATATTGTAGGATTGCTGAGTAGTGTGTATCTATGAAGTAGATGGAAAAAACAGAGGCTTTGTAAAGGAAACTAAAGCTAAAGGGTCAGACTTAACACAAATGTCACCAAATGGACAGTAAGTATTACACACTTGGACAAACCTGGGAAGTATACAGAAATTCTCCCAGAGAGCTGCTTATGCATATTCTTCTATAATATAAAGCAAAGCAGACAGGGCTCCAAACAAGGCTTTCTTTCTTTCTTTTTTTTTTTTTTAAACAGAGGTATGTTTTTATTTATTTATTTGTTTGTTTGTTTGTTTTGTTTATACATGCACTGCTGAGGGGAGCAGTGGGCAGCAGGAGAGGTCGCCATGTGGGACCCTCCTCTGGTGGCTGGGGAGCAGCCAGGGATTGAACCTGAGCCACAGAGGCCCTGGGCAGCTTCGCAACCCAGCACTCTACCGCTGCGCCACTGGGGAGGCCCCAAACAAGGCTTTCTTTACCATTCTCCAAAGTGAGAAAACATTTCACACATGAATTCACGGATGGGCCAGTTTTCAGACTGAGAATCTAGTAGGACACATTAGAAAGTGCTCTTCTGGGAAGTCCCCAAAGTCAACAAGTTGCAAGTGTATTTAAGAATCACTGAGATAGTTCTTCAGGAATTATGCCTGTGGAAGATGATTCTTAACAAAGCAAATATACCAGAGAGGGCTGCTAGTATAGTTAGCCAGAGAGCAATCACTCTGAAGGAGACCTAAGTTAAAACCAGATTCAGTAGGGAATTTTTAACACAAAACTCTCCATTGGAAACTGAGAGTTGGAAAGCTAGCTTGGCAGATCTGCTGTCAGAAATGATTGACTAGCCAGATGGAGATGATAATTAGCATATTACATAAGACTCAGTTATAATGTATGAGTTCAAGTTGGTCTCCAATTCTTGCTATAGCCATCAATAGAAGGGTGGATACTCTACTATGGGTTTGATATTTTACATTTGCCATGGTGGAATGTTCAGTCCCTATGATGCTATTTGGTATAGGACTGAAGTGCAAGTTACCAAGAATGAGATCTCAGAGGTCAGCAAGTTCTCCTAAACTATAGTCATGATAACTCAGTCAAACAATTTAGGTGGGTGAATGCAAGAATCTAACAGCAATAAAAGCAGCTGCCAGTTGTTATTGGGAACTTTTAAGCAGAAGAGATATCATAAGACCACAGCTGACAAGCTGTACAGCAGACAGATCCACTGGTCAAGTAATGATGAGAATTTTGGTAAACTTGTTCTGCCGAAAGTTTTGTTTTAAAAATTTAAAGCATTTTGCATTCTGAGAAGAGGTTACACAGAGTCACCAACAGTCAGATCCTGCCAAGAGTAGCTGATATTCTAGAATCTAGTTTAAGAATAATTTACTAGAGGGGATGTAAACACCAAAGGAAGGTGCACTCAACCCCGCTGCTGTGTGAAACCCCAAAGCAACTCACCTTCAAATAGGAACAGTATGTCCTATGAATAAACACTGTGTCCCTTGGGTATTTGTATGCAAATAGACATATCAGCTTTTCCCTAATGCAGGCAGTCTATTGGGAATAGGCCAACTATTTATAAAGCCATAATCCTAAAAATAAAATTGTGGAAATCATTTAGATTTGTGATAAACTGAAGGGAAAAATAATTAACCTACTGTGTGGGTAGCTGAGGTTTCAACATAATCAGTTGTATATGACTTGAAAATTAGTTGTAACAATTCAAAATTTAAATAATTAACTTTATCTCAGGCTTTGGAAAGTAGAAAACATCAGCAAAAGTTGGTCCTATTTAGATAGGGTTTTATGCTTTTCTTTTTCTAAAGATTTATTTATTTATTTATACAAGCACTGGGTACAGTCAGAAACGCAGGAGGGTGAAAGAATTCATCAGAGCCAGAGCAGGGAGCAGAACAGGCAGACTGACGAAGTACACTGCTGAGGGGAGCAGCAGGCACGGCAGGAGAGGTCTGCACACCAAGTGGGACCCTCACTGGTGGCCGGGGATCGAACCAGCACTACAGAGGCTGTGGGCAGCTTCGCAGCCCAGAGCTCAACCGCTGCGCCACCGGGAGGCCCTGCTTTTCTTTTTCCTGGACAGCTCAAGATACAAGTGGTAATCCTATCCACCTGTGATTCTGATTTTTGGGCTTTTATTTTCTGCTGCTGTCTAGTTTTGACCATTCCAGTAAGCCAGCAACTTCACAGGGGCAGGAACAGAGGCAAAATTCTTCATTACCCATGGCTGCTTTAATGAAAGCAACTTTAAAACTATTTACTAAATTAGAGGATTACCTGAACTCATCCATTATTCAATAGTTGCCATCATGCATTTATATAGAGGTATCTATATTCCCCATTATATACATTGTGTGTGTTTTTTCATATAATGTGAAATACACATGTGCACGCATGCACAAGTGCACACACGTATATAATTTCTCTTACATTTACTTTTCAGGATTTTGTTTTTTGTGGTTGTGAAGACGGTCTCAACAGCCAGATAATGAGAGCCAGGTATGGATTAGCCATAATGGATTTTCTTTGTCAAAAGCCTTGAACATGATTTCCATATCCTAGTAGACATGAACACTTGTTCTACCATTAAACACCCCCTTAGTGCCCCTCATTCCCATTTCCCCCAGACTGAGGTTGGCATCCACATGGTCCTTTTTCAAAAGACCCTGAACAGAAAAGAGAAAAAAATTGACTCTAAGAAAAAGGAATTTTTAAAGAAGTATGGTTTTCAGAGAAAATCATGCATTAGGGCTGAACTACATAATTAACTTTACCTTCAGAAATGCAGAACAAGTTCAGAAGGCCCTAATCTAATGTTTTATCTAGTGTTTCACTGCACTGGTTAGAATGAAATTCTCTGGATAAGTTACTTCTATTATCTTCTCATTAATGCATTCAATTTAATTCAATTTAATTTAATGTAAAACATGCAAGAAGAGAACTGGACTTAGCTGTCCATTTCCTCTTCTCCATCTCCAAACCAGCTCACAGGGCATTTATAATCATCTTCCTTCAGCACCTGTTCAGACTTTGTCACTTGACCCAGAAACAGTAACTTCCTGATTGTCCGGGTGGTCAGACAGTCCACGTATTAAAGCACAGCATGCCAGGATCATAGTCAATTGTAGCAAGTTCTTTTTAAATTCACAGAGGAGATTTGCTTAACAGCCCCCTCTCTAATTCCATTTTCCAATCATCGATAATTATACTTGAAATGGCTTTGTGATTTCCCCACTTTGCTCTTGCCTTCTCCTCTACTCTAACTGCCCCTTTCTGGCCTCTCTCCCTCGCTGATACTTACCCTGCTTTCAAGACCCCACTCCAAAGCCACCTCTTGGATTCCTCCTTATGCCTCCTTGCGGCCCTCATCCCTTCTCTCCCTCTCTCCCTCCCACTGCTTCTTGCTGCTCTGTGCTTCCTAAACACATGTTTCACTCTTGCTAGAGCACTGACCTCATTCTGCTTTGTTATAGGCTCTTGTCCTTTCTGCTGTTATTGAGAGAAACACCAGGTCCTTTCATCTTTGGCCTCCCACCCCACCCCCACTTCCGCCACGCTAAACACATGTTTACTTGGGGCTAAATACTAGTTTGTTGATTTGAATTGTTGAATTGGGAATAAATAGCATCATTTTCCAAAGAACTTTTTAAATTTAAGATCTGGATTGGAGTGAGTGAGCCCGGGTTAGAAATTAGGCATTTCCAGGAACAGTAAATTCTTACAGTTTTAAAAATGTCAGATTAAGAACCAGATTTAGTATCATCAATTCTTTATAGAAGAAGTAAAGACAGGCACTCAGAAATACCTTGTATTAGGGTTGAACTTAGAAACATTTTAGGCCGTAGATGTCAGAACTAGTAAGTGATTACTGTGCAGGAAGGGATTCTTACAGACGCCTCAGTATTTAGGTGCAGTTGTAACACTTTGAAGACACACTGGGTTTGTTTTGTAACAGGGTGGTCCCCAGGAAAAGGGGAGGTTCCAGATTCCCTGCCCCACCCAAGGGAAGGTGGAGCTGAGCAGGGAGGAGAAGAAGCTGGAGAGGAGACTGGAGAAGGAAGGAAGCAGGATGGAGAGCCAGAAGGAGACCTGGAGGAGGCACATGGAGCAGAGAGACATATGAAGAAACTGCGCTTGCTTCTTGGTCCTGGACTGGTTAGAACAGATGTGGGTGAGAGACCCGTGGGGAGGTTAACAATGGGAGCTTTTATCATGGTTTTCATTTTTCTCTTTTTCTCCCGTTTCTGACTTGTCTGTTTCTGATCCTTTGCTATGGGCCCCTGCCAGCAGGTGTGTTAGACTTGTGACAGGCTTTTGGGCCTTGCTTTGAGCCAATCCTGTTTGGGTGGGTTGACTTTTACCCATGAGGGGATGGGTAACTGGGTGCTTGATTTGGAAAATATATTCTTTGTCTTTTCTGTATTGCACACTAATTGTATTAAAGTTCCTTTCCATTAAAGGTCTGTGTGTTTTGTCCTGATGCAGCAGATGGCAGAACTTATTTAGAGCAGGCAGCTTTGGGAGTTTTGGTGTGCCCCTCTCCCTGTCCTGTAACAACTCAGCCATTGTATATCCCAAATGCCTCATCCTGTGTGCATGGTAGGGTGCAGAAATTCCCCAGTGATTACTGAAGGGGAATGTGAATTCCATAGGGATTTCTACCAGAGAGGATGGTCACAGAAGCCACCTAAACCCTAAGCCCACGATCTCCAGTGGAGTTTTTCCCCTCATTTCTTTAAGATTTGTGTTAAGGCATTCCGTCTATATCCTGTTTGCATTCAAGAAATGGAGACAATATATTTCTTCTAAAATACACAATGATCACATTAATTCTTTAAAACTGCACCTATTTTCAAAAAAGTATTTGAAGTTTCTGATAAGAAAAATAAAAGACATATGAAATAGATCCCTTAATATAAAAATATGAGGACTTGAGCTTGGTGATCAAAAGAAAGGTTGTGGACAAGGAGAAAGAATTGTATAAGACATATTACATCAAAGATGGTAGCTGCTATATAGAAAATAAAATACCTCTGTGTTTTCAATAACCATGGCAAAAGGGGAAACACCCTAAGTTACCTTTGTCTCATGATTTATGAAAAGAAACATATCCATCTTTCAGGAGAAAGAATTTTTTAGCACAGAATTCAAAGAAAAAATTATCAAGTGAGGGTTAGGAAACAGGATCATGGATAATAGTCAAAGGCAGCTTTGCACAAAATGAAGAAATGTTCCCCAGTGAGGAACTACAGCAGCACTGCTCTAATCCAGCTCACAAGTCCAGTATATCTTGAAATTCATTCAAGGAAAGTTGATGTGTTGAATGTAAAGCCAAACTCCTCCTAGAAAACACACAATTAGCAAGATCAGAATGCAAGGGATACAGAACAGAGTGGAGTCTAAACCAGAAGAGGTGACAACTCATTTTTAAATAAAAATCAAAGTGTAGTAAATGCTATCACTGGAGTGATGAAGCTCTGGGAAAACAAATGCAAATAAACCCCACATTTCTGTTTCTGTTTAGTATGTAATTTGAAAAGATCAGTCTATGTGACTAGCTACAGAAAAAAAAAGTTCAACCATTTGGCAGATTGTTCCCAAGTCCTGCCTACAATATTTTGACCTGTGAATTACCACAGATATGAAAGTGTTACTAGTTATATTGTAAAAAAACACAAACTAAGCAAATAGGAAGTTGACTGAATCACACCTAAATCTCCAATTTTGAAATACAAAATGATCACATATACATTTGATAATGTATTCATAGACACCAGGAACTACTCACATAAAAAATTAACAGCTGTATGCACCCTTAGGAATGGCAAGCACTTGTGAAACCTCACTGCAAATACCAAAATTATGTTTTTTCCCTTTGCATTAATTTTAAGTCACACTGGTTACTTATAATTAAGGGCATTTATTTCAATTCTAATAACTCCTTCATTTTGCTTATGGTAAATCACTGGATACTTACTCACAATCTCCAAAATACAGATAAGTGTATGCAAGGTACAAACATTCCAGTACTCCTGAGACAGTCAATGAATTTTCAGAAGATTTTTGAGCACGCAGTACAGTACGAATTTTAATGATTTTTCAGCTCTTCTTACATCTACACACAGATATAGAAATATGCCTTGTGCAATGCAAATGAACTTGAATGGGTAGTGGATGTTAATGCCCTCCCAGTGACGGCTATATTAATACTCAGGACCAGAAGCCACTCAAAAGGTAACACTCCCAACAGCAAAAGATAAAAGACACACTGCTCTGACAAAGCAATAAACATCCACAATACAAAGGGGGGAAATACATACTGTTTCTTTACACAAAAGGGAATGGAGTCAGGGAGATAAAAATGCAAGAATAAATATTTGTGGTTTCTACTAGTCAAGGAGAATCTGAATGGGAGGAAAATGACTTATTTTCATTCCTTGAGGGCTTCATTCACCAGCTTTCTGAGACTAATTCAAGTTTCAAATATGGCAGCATATTGAAGTCCAGCATTAACATTCTGTCATGGTCACAACAGATTTGGAAGCAATGTGGGCATAGATAAGGAACAGAATTCCTTGGAAAGGACAATTACACTAGTTACCAGTGTAACTGGCAATAAATACTCCAGAGGGATGAGAGGAAGAGCCAGGTTTCACCATACAGGAGTCTGCCATTTCCTTTGACCGATTTGAACTCCACTGTAATCCTTAGACCACATTCTGATGACATGATAAGCCACAGTCCTTCATATTCATAAGGCACTTGATGGATGTGCTAGGAATGGAGAGTGGGGGGTGGGGCAACTCCAAATTAAAATCTTCACTGTTTGGTTGGCCAGGAGATTCATTTTCACTGTCATCTACTCAATACACTCCTCTTTTTGTTTCCTGATTATTAATTTTGGAATCATTAGGGATTTAATTTTTCAACCCCAAATGCAATTATTTAATTATTCATTTGCGTAACATTTTTAATATCAAGCAGAGGAGAAATTCAATCTAAACAGAGTTCTCTGAAAATGAAGTGGCCTCTCTATGGCAGATGACAGATTTTAAAGGGATTTGAAGTCTTTGTGTGGAACTCAGCTGCAATCACAGAGCTCAGTGTTGGGGATGATTGTGGTACATAGATGCTGACTTAAATAAAATGCATAAGCTTGAATTTGGAAAGCTTTGGGGATGAACTATTCATGAAAATGGAAAGTTAGAGATTTATTCCTACTTCCATAAAATGGTGGGCCTTAACAAGATGTCATTAAGCAATAAGAATTGTCACTGGTAATAAGAACTGGCTAAAGTAAATGAGATAGTTACTTTAGAAGGAGGGTCTTAGGTTTGAGGGCTGTTTATTTGTGATGAAGGAGCAAAAGAATAAAAATATTTATTAAGGTTATTAAAGTAAGGGACAAAGAAGCCAGTGGAACCAGCCTCCTTTCAGTTAATTATTCAGTTTTGTTTAGAACAAGTCATAATAAGAGATTCAATATATTTTTTAATATAATGTATTTTATCCCCTCTTCCGTCTCCCATAGGATCTATACCAGCACCCAGCTACCAAGCAAGTCTTCAATAATTGTCAAGATAAATAAAGAGAACCATCCTACTTGCTGCCTGTGCCCCACTCAAAGAGCATATACAATTCTTACTTTGTAATGGAAGGTTCCAGGTCAAGCACTAAAGAGAGATTCCTTTCACCAGAACACCTGACCTACACTGAGGGGGTGGCACCAGCCACAGGGACTAACACCTTGCTCTCTGGGATCTCTGGGAAGACACCCAGGTGGACATGACGTTCCCATTTGTCCTGGAGACCCAACTGTCATCTCTTTACTGGCCACTGTGCCTGAGTGGACCCTTGTCTCAGCATGGACCATTCAGGGACTCTTTCCTGATTTTTTGAAATGTGGAATAGAAATATATGGAAGTTGGCAGCTCCATGGAGGAAAAGCCCACAGAGGTCCACTGCTGAAATCCTTGGAGCTGCCCCTGATTCTTTCAACTGCCCTAATACTGTGGGATATTTTATATCTTCTAATAAAGCCCACCATCACCTTCCAATCCCTTTTATTTCTTTAAATTTATTTTATCTAGAGTGGGTCTGTGTGAGTTACACTTGAACACACCTTAACAAATATAGCCAGGCTGGGGCTTTAGGGAGGGTTAAGGTTTCCTCTGTACCCACACTACCTAACAGAATTTTCTGTGGGGGTGAAAATTTTCTGTGTGTTGTTCAGTAAGGCAGTGCCTACTGAGCACTTGAAACATGGCTCGTGCAGCAGAGGAACTGAATTTTTAATTCTAATTAAGTGAAATAATAGATAATTAGTGACTGGGTATTGAATGGGACAGTCTGATGATGATGACTGGATCCTTTTTCGCTGCTAAAGGACAGAACAAGAAGAATGGACTTAAATGGAAACAATGAGGCTTTACGTTGACTATGAGCAACATCTGAGAAAAAGATGATCAAGGAAGGTTCCTAGAACTCTCTAGTATGCTCAGAAGAGGCCCTAAGATTAGTACTTGCTAAGCTGCCATAACAAAGTAAAACAGACTAGGGGGTTTAAACAACAGAAATTCATTTCCTTATAATTCTGGTGCCTAGAAGCCTAAGATCAAAGTGTTAGGGGATGGTTTCTTCTGAGGTCTCTCTCTTTACTTGGCTTATCAGCTGTCCTCACTCTGTGTCTTCACAGGGGCCATCCTCTGTGCCCTAATCTTCTCATGTAAAGACACCAGTAATATTGATTGGGGTCCACCCACATGACTTATTTTCATCACCGCTTTTAAGGCCTTGTCACCAAACACAGTCACATTCTGAGGTGGGGGCATGGGACTTCAACATATGAAATAGAATGGGGGAGGGAAGAAAAGAGACACAATTTAGTCCATAACTAATGGTTTAGGTGTGGATACACCTAAGAGACAAGAGAACAAAGAAAATTCCAATTACGAGCAGAGCCAGGAACTTGCAATCCCCTGAGACTGGAGACCTGTTCAGCATTTTCAATCCAAGTTTGACTGCATTTTCTGCATTTTAATTATAGCAACAGATGAACTATAGATATAGGCATAGCTCTCCTCCAGGTTACCATTTCCAGGGAGTCTAATGAGTATGACTTACTTCATGTAACTAAGAGATTTGAATGCTGATATTGACTCAATAGATTCTTCCTTTGAAATTATCTTTAGTTTAACATTTTTTCTTTCTCCAATACCAGGTAAAGCAGGTCTTTATGACAGCACACCAGGGCCCTCATAATAGCTTTCTGCAGCATGATCTCCTGGTCTCCAACCTGTCCCTGTTCTCACTCATTCTAAATACAGAATTTAGATTCTTCTTACCAAGAGACCATGCTCATGCTCACTTTTTCTTCCATCTTCCAGAATCTTCAAAGGACTCTCATCCTAGTTGTCTGAAGATAAATGCCAAATTTCTAACTTCACTCAAGTGTGATTTATCACCTCTTACATCCTGAGTATGACTTTGATTTCCACTACTGCCAAGAAAACCCCCACCTCCTGAGCCCCCACTGATCTACCTCCTCACTTTCTAAAACACCCCACACATTTCAAGGCCCAAGTCCTTGCTTACATTTTCCCATCTGGAATATCTTCAAAGGCCTAGCTCTCAAATGGCTAATTATTCATGCAAAGAAAATCTTTATTCAAATTTTACTTCCTCAGAAATGTCTTCCCTGACTAGTCTATCTAAAATAGTGTCCCATCAGTTGAAATCCTGTAACCTTGCTTGATTTTTCTTTATAGGGCAATTATGGGTTGAACTGTGTCCATTCTTACTCAACATGTTGACATCTTAACCCCAGTACCACAGAATGCAACTATATTTGGAGATAGGTTCTTAAGAGATGTGACTGAGCTAAAATGAAGACCTTAGTTTGGCCCTAATCAATGTGCTTGATATCCTTATGAAAGCAGATTAGGATATGGACACATACACAGGGAGAATATGGTCATCTACAAGTCCCTCCTCCCCCATGACACTCAGAAGAAACCAACCCCACAGATACCCTGATATCAAACTCCTAGCCTCCAGAATTGTGAGAAAATTAAGTTCTATTGTTGAAAACCAACCGGTCTGTGGCCTTGTAATGGCAACCTAGTATACAAATGCAGATATATATAGCACTAAATTTTTTTTTCTAGTCTATTTATCCCCATAAGAAGGTCAAGTTCTTAAGGTTGGGAATTTAATTTTGCTCATTACCCTTTATCTTCATATTTAGAGCACTGCTTGGCATATAGTAGGTGTTTAACAAACAGAGTTTGGAATGCCATTCTATATGACTGACTCTATCCACCTCTGCCTAATTCTGGAGGTAAAGGAAGCCCATATGTCTGCAGATAGAGACTACATCCTCCAACTTAGCTTTTACTGGTAATAGGTAGCACTCCAGTCTCTGCTTCAGGTTATTTTTCATTTGGTATAGAACTTGGGCAAGGTGCTGATTACCAGTATCCTAATCCCATAACATTTTGCAAAATCTTACAAATGGCAGGCACTTAATAATATTTTATCCCTAAATGTCATATGTACATATTTTCTGACAATGCCCATATGTGTATATGTTGATCCCAGCTACATCCCTAGCTTCTAGAAGGCAGAGGTTGTCCTCAGAATCTGCATGTCTTTCCTTTTGTAGTAGCAGTTCAATAAATCTTTAAGGAGTATATGACGAGTAGTTGCACTCTAGATCCCTGTGGGTGGGGGGCAGGTATTAGTGCAGCTCCTTAAGATGCCCTTTATCTAACTTAGGATATTCTCATGTCCTGATCCCTCACCTCTCCTCCATCAGGTACAGAACATGGGGTGGAGGCAGGTGAACCTTACCATGAGTCACATCCCCTCTCTTTGCCCACAGGTACTGGACCAGAAAAGGGCACTGTACCACCAAGATTACTTTGCTCGAGAACTTGATTTGTGACCAAAGACTCATGATAGCCTCTTCTGGAAGCAAGAGTTATTTTTACATTTTTAGGTAATGGCAGAAGAACAACTGATGCCCACCTTGTGGCCTAGAAAATGGAGGCAGTTCACAGAGAAAGTGAAGGAGTAAGCAGTTGGGTAGAGAGGAACAGGAGCAGGCAGCCCTGATGGCTTCCCAGGAACATTCTAGAGGTAATTTCCACTCCTGATCACCATTTCCACTAGATACTCCTGTGTCTCTGTCAACAATTCACCCTTCTTTGTGCAAATTGGTTTGTTTTTGTTTCTATTGTTTGCAAAAACAAAACACACACAAAGATAAAACAAATAACAAAACCATTAAAAACCTGTGATAGTTTTTATTTTTTTGAGAAATCGGGCCCATTCCCTTCAGAAAATGAGGCACAAAAATCCCTGGCCCCCTCTTCTACCTCTCAAATCATCCATTAAAGCCCATTTAGTTGGCGGTAATTGAGGAGCCACCGCCATGCATCAGCTAATGTACAGTGTTGGACAGCATTTCTTTGCAATTCTTTCCAAATAGGAGAAAGTACACCTGTGCTCCAAAATCTACCAGGAACACTCAATGTTTTTAAATCTATCTTTTTCTAAATTGCCTCATAAATTCTCACTGTTCTCAGGATCACCTTTCTCAACTACACCAGCTGAGATCAACTCAGGAGGTTACCTTAACAGTTCCAAGATGTTAACTCTGAAATGCAAAACAAAGATCTTTATGGGAAGAAGGGTGTGCATTATTTTCTTTAGTTTACAGCTACACTATTCAAGAGAAGGGGACGGAGGGTGGAATCCCTTGTGGATGAAATTAAATCCAAATTGGAACGAAAGGGGAAATTATTGGAATCATCTTCAAGGACTCTCACCCATCTTCATTTGGGTGTTATTGATAACCAGTTAGGAGGCCGCTGCTGTGGTCCAATCAGATGGTGACTTAGCTCAGGAGGTAATTAGTGGTCAGTGTGGCTCAGTGAGAACAAGAACCAGAGAGCAGAAAAGGAAGAAATAGATGATAGACACAGAGATAAAACTCACCACTCAATGGTAAGTTCAGTGAAGAAAATACAAGCAAGGAATGGCACAATGAATGCCCCGTGGGCGACCTTAGCTTAAGAGGCCAGGTGTTGCATCATGCAACACCACACTGATAAAGACATGGGTGTCGTGGAGCAGGCTGCACAGGGTGGATGCTCTTGATAGCAAGATCTGGGCCGTTTTTATTGATAGAATAAGTCTAGCAGACCCACAGCCAGGGAAGACCTTGCTAAGAACATAGCATGTAAACTCAGACCCAGAACATCTGGGAAGGAAACAAGTTCTCCAGACCGAGGCAACACCCTGCTAATACAACTGACAAGGTCTTGAACCAGGAGGAAGACCAGTGTGGCTGGAAAGGAGGGAATGGAAACGGCGAAGAGTTGAGGGAGGTGGGAAGGTCCTCAAGAGCTCTTGCAGTGTATGGCCATTAAAGGGGGATTTTTTTTGTGTTTTTACAGGATTTTCCTTTTGAAAGAATCATTGGACTATTTTTAGGGCAGTTTTAGGTTCACAGAGAAATAGAGCTGAAAGTACAGAGCTTTTATATAATCCCTCTCCCCTCCCTGCTCCGTTTCCCTATTATTGACATCTTTGCATTAGCACGGTGCCTTGTTATATCTGATAAATCCATATCAATAAATTATTATTAACAAAAGTCTATAGCTTACATTCCAGCTGACTCTTTCATTAAAGGGATCTTAGTATAAGAGAAGGTAAAACTGACTTAGTTGATTTACAATTTTGAGACTCAGGTTCACAAAGCTGTTGTAATTGGCAGAATGGATGCTTCCACTCCCTTCCTCCACCAAATTAATATGTTGAAGTTCTAACCTCCCCTCCCCAGAACCTCAGAATGTGAATGTATTTGGACATGGTGTCTTAAAATGATGATTAATACAAAATGGGGTGGTACTAATAATATAACCAGTGCCTTGTGAGAAGAGAGTAGACACAGACACACAGAGGGAAGACTGTGCAAACTCAGCACGGTGATAACCATCTATAAGCCAAAGAGGAAGGTCGCGGAAGAAACACTCCTGTTGACACCTTGATCATGGACTTTTAGCTTCCAGAACTGTGAGACAATAAATTCCTGTTTAAGCAGTCTGTGGTACTTATTGTGGTAGCCTCACAAACTAATCCAACCTTGAAGAACTGCTATAAGAAAACCCACTCATAACAGGAATCTAGAAAACTTAAATAAAAGGGACCAGGAAAAAGAATAACTGTAAGAAAGAAAAAATCAAAATCAACAAACAACTATGAACCAGGGACACTCTATGGGGGATGGGGGGCGGGGAAAGGAGGGCTTGGGGTCAAAATAAGGGGGTTGCAATTGTATGGGGAATATAAAATTAATTTTTTTTAAAAGAAAACCCACTTGATTTCATTCCACTACATGTTTTCTGACATTTAAAGTCAGAGGACACCCCCATTTATTTTCTACCGATTGTTAAACCCCCACAGACTAGCATTTACGTCTAGGATTAGCATTATGCCTAGTGTTTACTAGGACACTCTGGACTAGAATATAAGCTCCCTGAGGGAAACAACTTCTTTTCTTGTCATTTCCCCAGCCCAACATCCAAAATAGCGCATGCAACTCAACAAAAATTTGTTGAATATATTAATTAAGCAGGTGACTTTATGCCTTTACATATACATAAGTGTCCTTTCTGTGTGTTATTCCAGGTGCCTTTTACAGATCTTGCTACCAAGGCCCTCAGGTTAAAGGTGAGAGTTACTCACAGCTTTTTAAAAATGTTCTCTGAACAGTTCACAGGGAATGGGGGCCAACACCATCCAAAACCAGTCCTATTTCGCTGAGCATGATCCCTTCCAGCGCCATCCATGTTGCAGCAAATTGCATGTGTTTATCTTTTTTGAATGCTGAGTAATATTCCATGGTATATATGGACCACATCTTCTTGATCCAGTCAGAAATAAGCCAAAAAGAAAAAGAAAAATACCGGATGGTCTCACTCATAGCAGGAATCTAGAAAACTTAAATAAGAGACCAGGAAAATGAATAACTATAAGAAAGTGAAAATCAAAATCAACAAAAAACTATGAACCAGAGACACTTTTAGGGGGGCGGGGGCGGGAGGGGAGGGATTGGGGTCAGAATGGGGGGCTGCAATTGTATGGGGAATATAACAATAAAATTTATATAAAAAAAAAAAAAAAAAACAAAACCAGTCCTGACGGATGGTGTTCCACGGCACTGAAAAATGCTTTGTTCCCTGATGTTGCCTGTACATCCAAACTTAATAATTTTTGAATTTATGTATTTTCTTCAATTAAAAAAACCCACCAACAGAGTAAAACAACCTTAAGCAGTTAATCCACTTTCCTCCTCACCATCCTATCCAGGGAGGTCTCCAGGAGTACCAAGTTTTCTAGGTGGTGTGTACAGGGAATTGCATTCTCTGAAGGAGAACTGCATTCTCTGAAGAACTAATCATCCCAAAGGGGCTGGTAGGACAAAAATTCGCTCTTCAGAGAAATGAATCCACACCGTAGGAAGCGAAAATGTGAAGCATTTTTATCTCTAGTCCATACAGGTAGCTTTAAGAGTACATGTCTAGATATTTAAGAATAACAACAATATATCTGGTGCAGAGATTAAAGTTAGAGCAGAATTAGTGTCTATCGCCGATCCAGTGGTAATGAAGAACATTCTGAAAGAAGGCACACAGGCACCTTTGAACATTTCCAGTAAAAGGGTGTGTATCATAAACACATGCATGGGCTAAAGCAAAAACCGTCAGTCAGTAAGTTGCCTTCAAGGACTAACTTGATTTTCTAGTGTCCACATTCAGATATGGTCTCATTTTCAGTATTTGGTGTAGGCTCAGTTCTCCTTCAGGGGCTGACTGATCTTCTTTCCATCTTCTCAGGCTCTGGAGGGAAGCAGTCTTCTTTGCTTTAGTTCATTAATATGGGACACTGGGCACAGTCCTTTGAAGAGGCTCTCTTAGGTCACTGGGCAGGCTTAGAACCAGACAGTCTACCAGACAGGGCCTTATGGGTAGTGCACAGTGACTCTGGGGGTGCCTGTGGACCATGTGCAAACCACTGGTCTCCCCAGAGGCCACCTTTTCCAAAGGAATAACTTGAATATGTGCGGCTGCTGTGGACATGTCCAGGATGCCTTGCCTGTACATCTTCTTTACTTGAACCCCAGTTTTCACCTAAGTTCTACTTTGAGGCTCACAGTCTGAAATGGTATATCAGGGTCGGAGAAAAGCTTAACACAGCAAAGACTATTGTGCATTTTTCTATCTATTAACTTGATTCAATCAACTTGCAAATTATATTTCACTTGCACACAAGCCAGTATATGCAAAATTTGATCTTGCTTAAAAACTTCAAACAAGGTCTCTCGGTGCCACAGGGGTTAAGTCTCAGTGCTATCAACTATTGCCAGCCACTGCAGTATAAGCTCTAAATCCGGTCAGGTAGCTTATACACATGATGCAGCAGACCGCTCCTGTCTTGCCTGCTGCTCCCCTCAGCAGTGTATTTCAGTGGATCCTCCTGTTCTGCTCCCCACGCTGTCTCTGGTGGGTCCTCCCACTCCCTGCACCTCTGGCCAACACCCCAGTTCTTGTATGCATGAATAAATAAAATAAATCTAAAAAAATAACTTCAAACATATTTCAACTTGAATGCAATATCTTGTAGTAATTTTAAATATATATCTAAGCTTGTAAGTAAAAGCCTGAGAGCAAATGTAACAATAAACACAAGGTTGAAAATTGTCAGGTAAATGACAGTTTAAGAAACTGACAATAAAACTGGCATCTCTAGTTCCCTTGCACAGAAGTGAGAGCTTGATGTTGGCTCATAGGATTTCAGGAAAATGTAAAGTCTCCAGCAACAGAAAGTTTAACTCTCCACCTCTCTGCAGCCCTTTCTGTTGAAGAAGGACACACTATCATTACACCCCAGACAAATGCCGTTGCCCCAGTCCCCTGGCTTCATTTGAAGATAGTAAAGGAGGAAAGAGCCTGTCTCCCGATAAACAAATGCTGACGGTTCCAAAGATCATCTCAAAGAACCTAATTTATTTTCCAGCAACCTCTCATAAACCCAAGGGCTTTGTCATGGATCAGAGTAAAAAGGATAGTTATTGTATAAGCCAAAGCATAGGGATAAAAATAAATAAATAAATAAAAACATCTGGTCACTTAAAAAACAGATAGACGGTACTTCGTGGATGTACAAATATCTTATACAGATGTATAAATATCTTGTATAAAATCTTCTCGGTGATTGGAAAGGGAAGAGGTGCCAAGCCTGAGAAATGGCAGTTACCAGCAAATGCGTGAACAGGGAGGAAAAACTGGTTTGCTTCTCACAGTCTGTGAATCCTGTTTCCACTGGGAAAAGGCTGTCCTAGTTCTCTTTCACTATGTACTTAGCAGCTCTGCAGCCAGATTTCTTCTAGAGGAAAGAGGGAGGTTGGTGAGAAGCAAAGTAAGAGTTTTCCAGCAATTTGGTTGGCATCATGCTTGTTAAAATGAGTTATATTACTTCATAGTCCCCAAGACCCCCAAATCTACTTTAAAAAGAAAGGAAAATAAAGACAGAAATCAAGTGTTTTCCCCCCAGAACATAACAATAGCAATAGCTGTTCTACATTTTATTTTGACCTTTGATTGTAGGACCTTGGTTTTAAATGTTCAATTTTCAATTTTTAAAAATCAGCTGATATAAACTAGGAGTCATGCTTTGCTTCATCCTGTGTTGCTTTCTCAGGCTGGATCTCTTTGGCAAGCATTTGTTCTATTTCCCTAGGCTTGGGCAACAGCATATGCCAACAATGGCGTTTCCTCTCTATTTTCTGATTGTTAAAGCCACGTTTGTAGACCGCATCTTCGCGCATCAGTGTTGTAAGGGAAAAGATGTTGACAGCAAACGCGCCCTCTGCCGGTTATGGGCTCCCTCTGCAGACACAAACGCCGGCATTGTTCATTTTAGAGACTGGATTCTCTCACCCTCCTGCCCAGCCATGAAATCCCTCAGGATGGAGGTGAAGAGGGTCAATGAACCCAAGACCTCAGAGAGCCTAATAAGCAAATACTGGAGTGGATTCCTTGGAGGGGTGACCCTGGGAGGTTTTACATGCAAAACCTGTGATTTTGGACAGTATTAAATTATAAAGTTTATCACTGAAAGGGACAGATGGTAGACCTACCCTAAAATAGCTTTTCTGGAAAAGTAACACATGGTAAATTGCATTAATTGTAATAAATGCTTTTTATGCCTTGATAAAAACTGGCAAAGACCTTCAAAGGTCTTCTAATCATGGCAAATTAGCACAGTACCCGTGAGCAAAGACAAAGCTAGAGAGCTTGGTTTTGGCTTCTGCTAGAAGCCCCGGGGTTAACAAGGGCTTGGGAAGCAATGGCTCAGGAGAAGGATGGGCAGTTGAGGCTCTGAGGACGCACAGCTTGAGAAGTATCTGGGCCCAGCTGCAGCGAGGTTGTAAATCTATCTTTCAGGCAAATATTTAGTTCATTTCCTAGTCATGGCACATGGAATTCAGAGGCTTTAGAGAGTTTAGAATGTATTGTAGGTGAAGGTTATATTGGTGCTCAAGCCTCTTTCCTTTAAACTTGTAGACCTGGGGAGGGTAATGGAGGGCAAACTTTCCTACGTTTCTATCTTTTCCTTCTGTTAAAAAATACACTTTACTTTTTTTTTTTGTGGGCTTTTTTTTTTTCCTGTGTGAAAAACTTGTTTCTCTTTCCCTGATACAATTTTGATTATTTTTCTCTTAATCTGTAGCACTGAAAAGGTCTTCATATCCAGGTTTATCAGCAAAGCAGGAAGACAAAAACATCAGAGCATCAACCATCTACACACAGATAAACATGGTCAAAGAAATGTGGTATTCCAGAGACTCTGGGCTGAAACACTCTAAGAGATACTCAGATAGTAGATGAGGACAAATTTTTGTCTTTTGTAAAACCCCGAGGGTATAATTTTGCCATTAGTTAAGATGGATGTTTCAATGTTGAGACATGAGAAATCTGAAACATCAACGGCATAACAAGAATGCTGCAGGGAAACGAAGTTAATTCCATTCTTTTTCTTGGGCTGTAAGTCAATGAAAGTTGCCTATGACAGCTTGCTGATGAAACATGATTTATAATGTTCACAGACACTTGTCCAAGTCATTACGTTTATTAGGATTACTGCATAGATCTGAAAGCTATTGAGTATGGTGTTGGATTCTATTCTCTAAAATCAAATCATCTCACCAGGAGTATATCTGGGACAGTTTCTCACAACAGTTGAGTCTCTCTATGGGAGAAAAATGTGTGGGCAGGAAAATAGATCAGTTTCCTTCAAAACATGGGTAAGTCCTCTCTATGCAAGCAGGGATTCCCTCAATTTTAAGATTCCCCGTCTGGAAAAGATAGATTCAAATAGAGCATAAAGATAAAATAGATGATATTCTTAAGTCAGATGCCAACCACGATACAAAATTTCAAAAGAGAAACCAAAAAATATTACACGAATCTTAAGCCCCTACCTTTATCTAAGGAATAAAAGAATGCTATTAGGGTATGTTTATCTCTACTTCACCATACCATCCATGAGAGCAAAGTGGAGAGACTGTGTCCTATACCGCAAGCTTAGTGGGGCCTCATGAAGACCCCAACACTTAGGTTTATATGGTACAGTTCATTGGACTTCCTAAGGGGTAGGCAGCTGGCTGGCCAGCTGAAGGAAAGGTAGCTGAGTGGGGCATCATTGTGCCTGTGAAAGTTTGTCAGAGCAAAGATCCCACAAGTATTTCTATCTTTCTTTCTTTTTAAGATTTATTTATTTATAAAAGCACTGGGTACAGTCAGAAGCACGGGAGGGTGAGAGAATTCACCAGAGCCAGAGTGGGAAGCAGAGCAGGCAGAAGGACCGAAGCACACTGCTGAGGGGAGCAGCGGGCGGCAGGAGAGGCCTGTGCACCTCGTGGAACCCTCCTCCGGTGGCCGGGGAGCAGTTGGGGATCGAACCAGTGCTGCAGAGGCTGCGGGCAGCTTTGCAACCCAGCGCTCAACCGCTGTGCCACTGGGGAGGCCCCACACAAGTATTTCTTGTAACCTAGAAGTGATAGTTATGTGGGAGAGGACTAATGAGCAAAAGTCAATCCAGACATGAAAGGTGAAGGGACTTTATTGGAGGATGGAGGTGAATCCAGATATCCAGGATTTGAGGAAAGAGTCATCTCTGAAGCTGTCTCCAAAGAACCCAGAGAGGAATCCCTCAGAGTATTCAACATCGGCCAGGCCCAGAAAGCATCATGTCAACCTTTAACAGTCCCAGTCAAAGAACTTCCTTGCCTACCCTCCACTCTGCTGTCCCACCCACCCCTCACTGCAGGCGAGGGTGTCAGAACCTGCACTTGGCAAGGTAAGGGGGGATGAGAAGAACAACACAAAGAAACAGGGCAGTAATGAACCACACCACTTTCCCCAGAGGCAGCTTCAGACTCTACTGTTCCAAGTTTGAAGAAAGCATCATCAACTTAGATCAACTTTAAAGCATAAAAGCACACAAATGACATCTCATCAGTAAATTAACACTGTGCTATGACCTAAGAATGAGCAGAGAAATCCTGAGATCTGCCAATGTTTTCATCCATGGTAAGCAATTGAGGAGTCACACTCAGG
This sequence comes from Talpa europaea, assembly GCF_964194135.1. Lineage (NCBI taxonomy): Eukaryota > Metazoa > Chordata > Mammalia > Eulipotyphla > Talpidae > Talpa > Talpa europaea. The sequence continues at coordinate 27,063,921 of NC_140082.1, read as the reverse complement.
AGATTTAAGCAAAAGGGAAATAAAGTTGCTTTGATTTTATGTTTGTGCTGATCCTGGTTCCTCCAGATCCATTTTTCTCCCTCCTCTCCTCTGTTCAGCATGTCAGGGCTATGGTTACATAATACTAAGATGGTCTTCCAAATCTCTAACCACAAATATATGTGCTCATTATAATTTCCCCTTGGATGGGGGTAGAAAGTGTGAAATTAATGGGGTAGTGAGCCTGCTGGTGAGGTTATCTTATGTAAGACTCTGCCTTAGCCTACTGAAGAGGACAAATCTCCTGCTGGCTTGGAAGAAGGAAGCGGCCATCTTGTAAGAGGCCCAGTGGCAAGGACCAAGTGAGACCTTGGGGATCCATGACAGATATCACAACCAGCAAGAAAACCCACACCTACAATTGCAAAGATATTAATCAGTCAATCCACCTGTTCTGTTCCCCACTCTGTCTCTGGTGAGTCCTCTTACCCCACCCCCACTTCTGGCATGTACCCCAGTTCTTGTGTGCATAATAAATAAACCTTGAAAAAAACTTGAATGAGCCTAGAAGACCAGAGCCTCATGTAAGAACACAGCCCAGACCAATACCTTGATTTCAACATTTGAGACCCTGACTAGAAGTCCACATCACCAATGCCGGGACTCCTTCCCAGGAGAAATTTGGAATTATAAATATACATGGTTTTAAGTCTCTTAGTTTGTAACATAGAAAGCTAAGAGCTTCCTTTCCTAAGTTCCCATGTCACCTGGGCTCTAGCTGAGGTTAGCCAATGAGACATACTACAAAAAGATGGGGGTGCTTGGGAGAAGAAACCAGGGCATTTCCCCAACCTCTCTGTGGTAGAGGACCTCTAGAACAGTCACTATGTTTCCATGGTTCTGGCTGCCATCAGGTGATCAGACAAGAAATACATCCCCTCTCCCCCTTATCTTCACCCCACTCCCTTCTCTGACTTCCCTCCTCATGGTTAGAGATGTCAGAAACTGCCATCAGTAAGATGGGGACGAGAAATAGAAAAACAAGGAAGAGAGGAAAAGAGTAGAAGCTTATCACACTTTTCCTTGACTGCAGCCTTCAGTAATTCCAACTCTTTTTACTGTTTCTCATACTACCTAATGTTGTCAATTTCTAGCTCACCTCGCTGCCCCCTGTTCAGTTTGCCAGCACTTCCACACGCATAAGCCACTGACTGAGTCCCTCTTTCTTCAAAACTGAAGTGTTGGGGTGCTCTGGAAGAGGTCCTTGTTTTATTTCTGAGGATGTTCACATAACAGTCAACCACAGGGACGCCATACACAAAGAGCCCCATGGCTTAGGTGAAACTGGAATCAATACAGACCGTGCAAGAGAAGAGGAGAGAGAGAAGAGAGGAATACTTCAGTGAGCAGATGAGTGGAGAGAAAAGCTTGAAGGCTGTAGTCTGGGCAGGGGGCAGAGATGACAGGACTGCCAAATTCAAACAGGATCTCTGGGAGCAGAGGGTTAAGTGGAGCGGAGGTGCAAACCTTTGATCTTGGAGGAAAGTGTGCAGAAGAGCTGAGGTGCTTCACAGGTTTGGCCTCCAATAAAAAGCACAAAAACAGTGAGCTGGACTGGACATCCCCTTCCATGCGCAGTGACACTGGCACTAATCTCATGAAGTGCTCTGACGGCACACACTGCAAAGTCTCAGATCTGGAACCCCAGAGAAGAGGTACATCAGCCACAAGCAATAGCAAGCCCTCTCTCCCCACTCCCCAGTATACCTGAACCAGCAGTTGGCCCCCTGCAAGCTCCTCCCACACTCTCTGATGAAGCAACTGCTAAAACAGTTCTCAGGATCTATGGAAGCCAGGAAAGGCCAAAAAACCAAAATCAAATAAAATAAACCATAGCACTACATGCAAGAAAAGAAAAAGTAGCTCAACTCTTTTAAGAGGCAGTAAAGTGGGTAGACAAAAAATATAACACATGGCATCTTGTGAAGCTTAAGGGAATACGACATCACAAGGAGAGAACAATTCTCAAATTCAACCACATATAAAGAATTCATATAAAGAATTCAAAACTGCTAAAATAAAATTAAAAAGGGTAGAAGAAACTGCAGTCAAATTGATATATGAAAGCTCAAAATACTAAGCAAAAAAGATATAAAAATTTTCAGATAAGTGGATGACCTGAAAACTAAAATGAATGAAAAGAAAATAGAAATGAAGATCTAAATAAGAAAATAGCGGAGATTCTGGATTTGTAAAGAGCTCGATTAATGAGATTTTTAAAAATTCCAGAGAAAGCTATGGAAGCAGAATAGACCAAATAGAAGATCAAATCAGAATAATACCAAAGGACCCAGGTGGAAGAAAAGAGAGAAATACAAAGCAAAAAAAAAAAAAAAAAAAAAAAAAATGAAGAAACACTTTAGGAAACAGCTGGCTCCATTAAGAAGGGCAAGATAAGGATAATGGTTATCCAAGAAGGGGAGGTGGGGAACAGAGATGATAGTCAAACAAACAATAGAGGAATAGTTCCCAAATCTGCAGAAGAAACTAAATGTACAAGTTAATGAAGCTAAATGAAAACTAAACAAATCCTAAAAATATGACTGTCGAGTTAAGGCTGGCAGAGAGAGAGAGTGGGGTGGCGGAGGCAAACGAGGGAGGGGACATAATATGGACTAGGGTGGAGGCCAATGGGTGCCTTGTGGTGGGCGTGTGGTGGTAACAGACATTTGAAGAGGTGTGGTCCTATTCCTGTAAATTGTGTACAGTGTTATAAATCAGTGTTACCTCGGGCCTCCCCGGTGGCGCAGCGGTTGAGCGCTGGGTTGCGAAGCGGCCCGCGGCCTCTGCGGTGCCGGTTCGATCCCCGGCTGCTCCCCGGCCACCGGAGGAGGGTCCCACATGGCGCGCAGACCTCTCCTGCCGGCCGCTGCTCCCCTCAGCAGTGTACTTCGGTCCTTCAGCCTGCTCTGCTCCCCGCTCTGGCTCTGGTGAATTCTCTCACCCTCTCGTGCTTTTGACTGTACCCAGTGCATGTATAAACCAAACAAACAAACAAATAATAAATAAATAAATAAATAAATAAATAAATAAGACATGCCTCTAGAAAATTAAAAAAAAAAAATAAATCAGTGTTACCTCAATAAAAATATTACAATTAAAGGGCCTCCCCAGGTGGCGCAGCGGTTGAGCGCTGGGCTGCGAAGCTACCTGCAGCCTCTGCAGCGCCTGTTCTATCCCTTGCTGCAGGTGAGGGTCCCACATGGCACAGCTGACCTCTCCTACCGCGCCCGCTGCTCCCCTCGGCAGTGTATTTCATCAGTCTGTCTGTTCTACTCCCCGCTCTGTCTCTGGTGAATTCTCTAACCCTTCCGCACTTCTGACTGTACCCAGTGCTTGTATAAATAAATAAATAAATCTTTTTAAAAAAATATTACAATTAAAAAAGAGAATATGTGCTCCACTGTGGATTACAAAGTGAGTAAAATAATAGAATCTTCACGCTGGCACTGACATGGGAGACCTTAATGAAATATTTGTGATGGTAATGAGTTTGAGTTTGAAGGGCCCAGTGTGGTCACTGAGCTCATCTTCCTAATGTTTAGTTTGTACAGTTATTCAATTATTTTGTACTACTTTTTTTTGTGTGTCAGCATATATTGGCTGGCAGGGCTTTGAATACCTATACAAAGGAGACTATGGAGTTACAGAGATGGGATGAATGTATATCCTGTAACCTAGGAATTCCTATTCACACGCTTTTGGTATTACTGTCAATTCACCTGTATTCAAAGCTATCATGACAATATACTCTATAGATGCTTACAAATACTCTCAGATCCTAGTATATTGTAAAATTTATATATGCTTTTGGATTATAGCAATGCACTGGATCTACTTTGTTCATAAGGAATGTATATATTTTAAGAAAATTATAATTTTTGTTTATGACATTGTGTTTATTAACATATATTATTTTTAAATTTGTTGCATAGAATTTAGTGAAACATAATATTTATTCATTTGAAGAGGTGATATTAAGAGTTCTGTACATTATAGAATAAGTCACCTTATTTTTTCCATATATCTTTTCCCTTCATACTCTAAATGACAGCATTACAACACAATTATTTAGGAGTTTAGAGGAATAAGCATAAATATGTAGATTCTGAGGTTGAATTAGATATGTTTGCATTGGTATCATTTAAATCTAATCTTGCCATTTTTTCTAATTTGCTGAGGAAGAAAAAATTGGGCATTTCTTTGAATAAACAATTGAGCCAATGAATAATTCTTTATTCTTTGGGTTAGCACATGTAGGAATAAATGAAAGGTTTTGTTTTATAAGGAAGCACACTTCTAAATGAGTATGGGAGAAAAATATTTTAAATATCCACTTTATTTTGAACTCATTTTTCCTTTTAATTGAATGTTGCACTTGTTTTCTTCTAATATTAGCATTAAAATGCTTCTCACTTGTTAGTACTGATGATGAGATGACAACTTAATGCAATTTTTCCCTTAACATTTTGTTTTCAATATCCACTTAAGTGGTTTCCCTTCCAGCATGACCAAAGACAAAATACAAATACAATGTGGACTTGTATTTTAGGGAAAAAAAAAGAAAAAGAAAAAACCTCAGTGGTTTCTGATTCCTGGTTAGATTCTAACTGACACAGCACCCTAGGAGTCATATTTTCTGTCTATCTATCCATCCACCCATCACCCCACCCACCCACCCACCCATCCACGTATCATCTGTTCATTTATATATACAGCCATTTATTACATTTATGTGAATATATATGTATGTATGAAATATTTAAGTAAAAGAATGAGCCAAAGCAGATTCAATGGTTTCCATCACTTCCAGAGTGCTTTAGGGTTAGATAGTAATAAACTTCTGAAGGTATACAGTTGCCTGCAATTAGTAGGACAAAATGTTAAAGGCTTTCATAGATCTTTTATCTGATTTGGAATCCCAAGTCTAGCCTTGCCATCTAAACTGTGACATCACAAATCTTTGGGGGTCCTTAGTCTTTTGAACTAGAAGATGAGTCAGTTCCAGGGACTCTGGAAACAAATTCTCTCTTCCTCACCATTCTCTGATGCCTTCAATATAAACTTGCATCACTGGCCTAAATTCACGAAGCTCAGTATTAGCAAGCACTGGAATCAAAGATACCCAGGGTGTCCTGGTCATTCAAAAACATTTCAACCTTATTCTGAAAGACATAAGACATATCAGAAATCCACTCATTTGGTCATGCTGGCTGTAAATTTGAAACATGTCTTCAAAGGAGTGAATTCCTACATTGTTATAAAATTTCAACTTTCTAAAACCCTTTTATGGCATGCCATTAATGGCTTAAATTTACAAAAAAAAAAGTCAGGAGAAAGGGAAACTTGGATGCAAAGACTCAATAACCAAACAAAGGTGAAGCTGCTGTGCCAACCTTTTACTTAACATTTGTATATAAAGAGCTAGTCAGTGGTCTGGTCTGTGCATTTGTGTCACATATGGGTTCTTAGTTTCTCACAGAGCTGATTAAATCACTAGCCCTACCCAGATGTCTCAGCCATCAGTTGCCCAACACCAGCATTAGGCAGACAGAGAAGGAGAGATTCAATGTGCTCTAACTCATCATGGAGGGAAAATATAGCCAACTCCTTATATGCAAGATTTATTTTATTTTATACTCTCTGGCCTTCCCAGTGTTACTAGAGGGAATTATTAACACTACTATATAAATCAGCCTCTGCCATTACCTATCTTGGGCTATGATAGATTTGCCCACAAAAGAACATGCTTGACAATGCAGAGAATTTACCCTTCTGAACTTCGAATTTGAACTTACCATGATACTGGAGACAGAAGAAACAATGGATTCAAACATGAGCCAACTGATTCCATAGAAAGTTTTTGTTTAATTTTGATGAATTATTATATCTGTTGCCAAACAATGGCTGCAAATGATAAACGAGCATAGTTCTGACATGGAAGTTGGTTGATATTTCTATTTATGTTAAAAAGTATGAGGAAAGTGGAATTTCACTCATTTCTCAATGACACAAGTGACTCCTTTGCTGAATTGTGTAATAGTTTTTGAATACTAGAATACCACCTCATTTTTTGTACTATTCACATTATAGTAGCTATGAACACAACAAACACACTTTGAAGTTTCACCTGCATGATTAGCATTTTCTTCATCACTTGATCTTAAATCTAGAAAAACAATAACCCAACCTCAGATTTATAGTATTTGCCAATATTTATAGTGTAGGTTTTATATGAAACCTTCAAGTACTAATTACAAAGCAGGAAGCTGGATGAAGATAAGTTAGAATCTTATCTGCTATGCCTTATGCTTTATCCCCAGAACTTTGTACAGTTCTGGGCACACAGTACATATTTGTTGAAAGACTAAGTATACGAAAAAAATGTTCAACATTACTTGTAATCAGGGAAATGCAAATCAAAACTACCATGAGATACCATCTTACACCAGTGAGAATGGCACATATTAAAAAAACTAGCAACAACAAATTTTGGCGAGGGTGTGGAGAAAAAGGAACTCTCCTGCACTGCTGGTGGGAGTGCAAACTGATTCAACCACTATGGAGAGCTGTGTGGAGATTTCTGGACCTACTAAACATAGAACTTCCATATAATCCAGCAATTCCACTCCTAGGTATTTACCCAAAGGACACAGAAACATTAATTCAAAAGGATACCTGCACCCCTATGTTTATAGCAGCACTTTTTACAATAGCTAAGCTCTGGGAACAACCCAAATGCCCAAAAATAGATGACTGGATCAAGAAGATGTGGTACATATACATCATGGAATATTACTCAGCAATCAAAAAAGATAAACTCATGCAATTTGCAGCAACATGGATGGAGCTGGAAGGGATCGTGCTCAGCGAAATAAGCCAGAAAGAAAAAGAAAAACACCGGATGGTCTCACTCATAGCAGGAATTTAGAAAACCTAAATAAGGGACTAGGAAAAAAGACTAATTATAATAAAGTAAAAATCAAAATCAACAAGCAACTATAAACCAGAGATGCACTGTGGGGGGGCCAGAGGGGGGAGGAGGTGGGAGTGGGATCAAAGCAAGGGGGGGTGGGAATTGTATGGGGACTATAACCAAGAAGAAAATGCACACATTGTGCAAAAATGAAAAATTATGTAAAAAAAATAAAATTAAAAAATAATAAAAATAATAAAAAAATAAAATTTAAGAAGACAAAAAAAAGAATAAATAAGTTTTCTCTTTCTTTTCAGAATAACGGAAGCTTCTCACCTTTATTTTACTACACCTCCTTGGTTTAGACGGTTTTTACTCCTAATTTGTGACAGATCCGGCAGTCGCATTAGAAGCCTAAGGGCGCCTTCACCATCATTCTCCCCCTTGGTCATGAAGTGACAGCAGAGGGAAAGCAGCGAATTGGAAAATCCAAATGATATTTCTACAAGTGTAAAGTCCTGGTTGAACATGGACTTGTGTAATGAGGAAGAGATGCGTCATCCATTCTAAACTTGCCTTTTTCCTTCTTATATTTGTATCAGTTAGAGTTTTTCTTTCCCCCCTAACCATCTTCATTCTGGACCTGCCTTCGTCAGCCCTTTTCTTACATGAAGGCTTGCTGGGAAAACCTATCTTCCTTAGTTACTGATTAAACAGGCCCCAGTTCAGATCCCCATAGTCTCTACTCCTTTATTTTTCTCTAAAACACTCTATATACTACACAATCTTATATATGAATTATATATATACATACACATACATTTTTTCTCTAAAATACTCTACATAATAGATGTATTTATTTGTTAATTTCCTGCCCCCGTCTCTCCACCAGAATGTAAGATCCACCAGGTTAGGATCATTTTTTTGTGGTTTGTTTCACCTACTGCTTTATCTTCAGCTACTTGAACAGTAAATATTTGTTAAATAAATGAGCAAAGGTGTCAAGAACCTACTTTTTACCATAAACTGTTAGGAGGTATGCCACCATTATAATGAGACATAAATTTATGTTGTCTTAGAGGAGGGTCTTCAAACAATACCACACAACTAATTAATTATAATTCTATGTAATTTGAAGGAAAAGTGTAGGGAAACTAACCATAAAGTTATGGAAAGCTTCACATAAAAGACCCTGATTTGTAGGTTGAGAACTCAGGAAAGAGAGGCACAAATAATCAACAATCAAGAAAATGGCAACAAAGCTATGATCAAGCACGAAAAGACTTAGAGAGCACAGGGCTTTGAGGCCTTTTTGAAATATTGAAACTTCAGGAAAAGAAGCAATTATGGTAGAACAACTAGTCCTGAGCATTGAGTCATGAGTCCTTTGATAAAGGACTAAGCATGAGCAAAGTAAGCATTGTGGTTATGGGTCACAATGAAAATGTTAAAAACCTTGACAAGATAAAAATATTAATGTAACCATGAAAATAGGAAAAGCAGGGGAAAATGAATCAGGAGGAAGGACAAGTGTGAATTTCCTCATCTTTTTTTTAATATTTTATTTTATATAATTCTTACATCATTTTTCATCTTTGTACAATGTATGCATTTTCATTTTGGTTATATTCCCCATACAATTGCACCCCCCCCTTATTTTGACTCTAGTTCTTCCTCTCCCTGCCCCTCCCTAATCCCTCTCCCTCCCTGTAGTGTGTCTCTGGTTTATAGTTGCTTGTTGATTTTGATTATTACTTTGCATTGATTAGTCTTTTTCCTGGTCTGTTATTTAGGTTTTCTAAATTCCTGCTATGAGTGAGACCATCCGGTATTTTTCTTTTTCTTTCTGACTTATTTTGCTGAGCATGATCCCTTCTAGCTCCATGCATGTTGCTGCAAATTGCATGAGTTTATCTTTTTTGATTGCTGAGTAATATTCCATGGCGTATATGTACCACATCTTCTTTTTTTTCTTTTCTTTTTTTTCTCAAAGCACTATTTTTCCAGCACTTCCATTATGATTTTGAACAGAATCAGTGACACAGACATCTCATACTTATTTGTGAGAACAAAGGGAAGCTTTCTGAATTTCTAACCAGTAAGATATCTAAGGGGTTTTTTAAATTTTTATTTAAATATTTTATTTTATATAATTCTTACATCTTTTGTTCATCTTTGTACAATGTATGCATTTTCATTTTGGTTATATTCCCCATACAATTGCACCTCCCCCATTATTTTGACTCTAGCCCTTCCTTTCCCCGCCCCCCCCCCCATAGTGTACCACATCTTCTTGATCCAGTCATCTATTTTTGGGCATTTGGGTTGCTTCCAAAGCTTAGCTATTGTAACATAGGTATGCAGGTGCCCTTTGGAATCAATGTTTCTGTGTCCTTTGGGTAAATACCTAGGAGTGGAATTGCTGGATCATGTGGAAGCTCTATGTTTAGTAGGTCCAGAAATCTCCACACAGCTCTCCATAGTGGCTGGACCAGTTTGCATTCCCACCAGCAGTGCAGGAGAGTTCCTTTTTCTCCACACCCTCGCTCATCTTCTATAGTAAGAAGTTAGCAAATTCTGTTAAAGTAGGTATTAAAAATCATAATGGACTGTTTATTTTCTTAAGTTTTGAGAGGTCTTTCTATACCCTGAATACAATCCTTTACTGGATATGTGCTTTGCAAATATCTTCTCCTAGTTTGTGACTTGCTTTTACATTCGTTTAACAATGCCTTTAAAGAACAGTTTTGAGGAATTCTAATTTATCATTGTAAAAGCATGAAGATAGATACAACCTGTCCATCAACAGGTAGTGTTAAACTGTAGTGTATCCACTCAATGGAATACTATGCAATGATAAAAAGCAATAAGTTACTGATGTACACAGCAGCCCAGATGAACTTCAAAAGAAATATGTTGAGTGAAAGAAGCTAAATAAAAAATAGTATACAATGTATAATTCCATTGGAATAAAACTCCAGAAATTGAAATTAATATATAATGATAGAAAATGTATCCCTTTGAGGGCAAAGGGAGGTAGGGAGACAGGAAAAAATTGGGGGGTTAAAAGTTCTGTTCACTCTCTTTAGTGTTTCCAGGAAGTGTACAAACACAAAACTTAGGAAATTATGCACTTAAAGTAGGTGCCTTTTATTGTATGTCAATTATATCCCCCCAAAACTATAGTAAAACAATTTCATTAATATTTTGCCATGATTAGAGAATTTTCTAGGAAGTAACATTGCTTATGAGAAAGAAATCTATACTGGAAGTTTAGCTTTTCTTTCAGTTTCCCTTTAGTTTCTTTTAATTTTTTATATTTAAATAAATGTAAAATATTTCACTTAAAATACTATGTATAATATCCATTTTAATAGTTTTAAGAATCTAGCCTGTCATTCATGTAAAAATAGGTAAAAAGTACCTTTCATATGTGTATATATATGATATATATATTTATAACATATATTTTTATGTTATGTGTGTACAAGAGATTAATACAAAATATGCATGTTTGTGTATATATATGTTTTTATATCTATATAAACAATGTTGAAATAATGTTTAATGTGAATGATAGTTATTTCTTAGGGGTGGGTTTTCAAAAATTTTTTAAAAAGTTTGAATTTCTCTGTATTGTGTTTACATTAAGTATGTATACTTTTGGTAAACAAACAGTTATTATGAAGAAGGAGGATAAGAATTGAAAGGTTCGAAGCGGTAAAGAAAAGGTGAGCCAGGCTAAATTTCTCAAAGGAAGGGAAAATTTATTGAGCCCCGGGCGGAACTCAAGGACCCAAGGTGGGGGTCCGTGAAGGTACGCACATTGTCAGGGGAAAGCAGGCTTTTATAGGGTGAGGAGAGGTCAGGTGGGAAACTGGGTTCTATGGTGGGAAAAGATTTGTAGGGTGGGGGAAGGTTCATTATCTGAATTCTCTAGGCAGGCTTCCGCATTCCTGTTCCCAGCTGGGCTTCCTGGTGGGTTTTTGCATTCAGGCCTCCTGCATGGACCTTTCAGGAGAGTCAATTGGACAGGAGGGAGGACATTTGAGGTAATGGGAAGACAGAAATAGAAGAGACTTGGTATAAAAGAATAAACCTCCTCATGTGGAACATGAGGGTGTGGTTAGAGATAAGGTGAGGACGGACAGAAATCCCATTTACACAGGACCTAGCAGGCTGCTTGAAGGATAGAGACCTATTGAGGAAATATGTGAGATTTACATAATAAAGGGATCACTACTTCAAAAATCTACTGGGAGGGTAATTTATAGAGGCTTAGTTATTAGGAAAATAATGTTAGGGACTCCCAGGTGGCTCAGTGGGTTGAGCGCAGCGATGTGAAGCTGTCCACAGCCTCTGCAGAGCGGGTTCAATTCCCAGCTGGCTAGGGAGATACCCACAAGGCGCGGTGGACCTTTCCTGTCTTGCCCGCTGCTCCCCTCAGCAGTGTATTTCGTCAGTCTGCCTGTTCTGTTCCCCGCTCTGTCTCTGGTGAATCCTCTCACCCTCCCACACTTCTGGCCTGTACCCCAGGTCTTGTATAAATAAATAAATAAATCTAAAAAAGTGGAAAATAATGTTAGTAAAATTAATTTAAAAGAAAACAAAACAACATATGAGGCTTTTCACCTGAAGTAAGGTGAGCTCTTTTCAGTCCTACTCAATCCATCCGTGCCACCAGCCAGTATCCACCTAGCTGGCATTTGTGGTGCTGACGAGGATGCTGGTCTTTGCCTTTCTTTCTGCCACCATCAGGAGGATATGCAGACATCACTGTGTGTTCTCCTACACAGTATGAAAATCCGATTTGATTCATTATAAAAGATGAACACCTCATTTAAAGAGGGAACAAGGGGTGGGAGAAGGGGCCTCCCCGGTGGCGCAGTGGTTGAGAGCTGGGTTGCGAAGCTGCCCGCGGCCTCTGCAGCGCTGGTTCGATCCCCAGTTGCTCCCCGGCCACTGGAGGAGGGTCCCACATGGCGCGCAGACCTCTCCTGCCGCTCGCTGCTCCCCTCAGCAGTGTACTTTGGTCCTTCTGCCTGCTCTGCTCCCCGCTCTGGCTCTGGTGAATTCTCTCACCCTCCCGCGCTTCTGACTGTACCCAGTGCTTGTATAAATAAATAAATAAATCTTTTTTAAAAAAAAAGGGGTGGGAGAAGGAGGAAGAAGAGAGGAAAAAGAGAAAAGAGGAGGAGCAGAGCGGAGAAGGCTGGGCAGGAGGAGGAAGAGCGAAAGGAGGAAGGAGAACAGGAGACAGAAAGAATTGTAAGACTAAGCATAGCAAAATAAGCACATAATGAAGCTGAAGGTAGAAAAGAGAAAGGAAAAAAAAAAAAGAAGTGGAGAGAAGATGGGAGGGTGGAAAAAGAAAAGAAACAAAACGAAAGAGGCGACACCAGCAGACCTGAGTTGATCCCTCAGGCCCCAGGCTTGCTGCAATTATTTAGCTCAATGGGTTTGGGCACAGGCAATGGCCCCCAGAGGCAGTGGATTAGACTCATCACTGTGACCAATTAGTTTCACTGCATTCCCTGCTCTGCCTCAGCCACTTTTGATCACCTCAGGTCATGTACTTCAGTTTTTCACACTTCAGATTATTTTTCTATAAAATGGGAGCAGAGATATTTTTTTCTTAAAAAAATTGCATCACTTTACTTGTAGGAAGCCAGAATGTCAATATTTAAAAGAGAATTCCCAATTCAGAGCTTTGTTTGCTTTTTCTGGTTTCTCAATAAACAAAGATTCACTAAGAGTCTACTACTGTGTTCAAAGAGTTCTATTCAAAGTTCAACCTATGAAAGAGACAAGAAGTAGGTATTTAAAAGGGTTCCCTTTCATCAAAATCCACAACTTTTGGTCTTCTAGTGACAATGTTAAGAAAATGAAAAGAAAATATTTGCAGTATTTTTAGCATATATATAAATACATACAAGAGACATATTACAAACATATTTTTGTGTGTTTGTGTGTGTGTGTGTGTGTCTGTGTGAGGGAGACAGACAGACCTGACAAAGGATTATATAGAAAATATAAAGAACTCTTATAACTCATAAAATGATGAACAACTCAATGTAAAAAACTTAGCTAAACATATGGACAAACACTGCACAATGAGGACATATGGATGGATAATAACCACACAAATGATGCTCAATATCATATCACCTGCAATTAGATATTATAACACACCATTAGGATGGCCTAACTCTAAAAGACCGACAATACCAAGTGTTGACAAATACATGGAGTTTGTGGTGAGGGTATTAAATTGTTCATCTCCTTTCAAAAATAGTTTGACCATTTCTTGAAGTTAAATATGTACTTATCACAAGTCCTATCATACTACTTCTATGTGTTTACCCAAGAGAAATGAAAACATGTTCATGAAAGATTTATTGATGAATGTGTAAAGCAATTTCATTTATGGTAGCCAAGAAGGGGAAACAAATTAAATGCCCATCATCAAATAAATGGAAATACTACTCTTATATTGTATGCAGAGCTGTGTTCATACGATCAGATACTAATAAGCCAAGAGGGTGCCAGGGGGAAGGAATGAACTACTGATTCATGCAACAATGTGGATGAATCTCAAAAGCATTATACTCAGTGAAAGAAGCCAGACACAACATACTGCACTCTGTACAATTCAATTTATATAAAACTTTAGAAAAGACAAATCCATTGTGGAGTGACAAAATACATAATCAGTTGCTTAGGGCTCAGGGGGAGGGGTAAGTAACTGGGAAAACACAAGGTAACTTTTGGAGTGATGAAAATGCCTCAGACCTCAATTGTTGTGGTGGTGACATGGGTGTACAAGTTTGTTAAAGCTTATTGAAAGGTACCATTAAAATGGGTACATATTATTGTCTATGAAATATACCTCAATAAAATGTATTTAACTTTCAAAAAAGAAAAGAACCTTTAAGTCAAAGGGCTTGTAATCTAGGAAGTATTTTATCCTTAGGGCATTCTATTCCAAATTATATCAATTTGAGGTGGGGGAGAATTTTCTAGTAGGGGATCTTAAAGCCTGTTCTAATATTAACATACTTTCTATATTAATGTTATCATCAATCATATCTCAATCTATAAAGTGGCAAAGATGCTAAGTAAATCAAGCAGCATACGAACTCCCTCTACTGACATATTGACTATCCTTTATAATGTCATCTGCCTTCAAACAAATCAAATTTTGTCCTAAGAGGTACTATTCATAATATTTGTGCCATCAGTTTTACATTTACTGTGCATACTGGATAATTGCAAGGTTTTTTAAGCTTAAGAGACTTAAGTGACATTTGAAAAATATCTGAGATGAAAAATATAGTAGATGAATAATTTCCTTAATCAGTATAATCGTCAAGAAATTGATTATCACAGTTAATAACTGGTTCATGGGAATATTTTTAAAGTCTTGGACTACTGTCAAAATAAATGTGTTACAAATGATCATTTGTATTATGAAAAGAGAATTAATAATAAAAAGCTACTTTTTCATATCCCTTCTACTCAAATTATTTCCAATTACTGTCACTCATTCTTTTGTGGAATTTCTTGCTATTACCTTTTCATGACAAGTTTGAGCTCTGGTGTATCCACAGGGAGCAAAAATTGTTGCACTACTGCAGAGCACACTGATTACAGCAAAATTACAGACTTCAGTTACTTAAGAAAGATGACTTTTCCTTGTTGCTTTAATCCTTGCAGGAGTTTCCTTCTCTGGTTCATCCTAAAGGTGCTGATTATAACCCTGTCAACTCATCTGTGATGGAAAGGTCTCCTTTGGTCCTAAGATACAACAGGTTGCAGTTCTGGGAGATGCAGGGGATGAATCAGACAAGTAACTGAGATCTCTTTTCATAATAATAATATAAAAATCTATGTGACCCAGACTACAGGTACAAAATGTTTCCATTCCTATTCATTTTTTATTTAGTCATTCTCTCCTGGAAGCGCATACAGGATAAGGGCTAAAAAGAGATTATTTCTCTGAGGAGTTAATTTTATGTTTGCAGAGATTATCAGTATCTAGAGGGATTTATTTATTGCCAAATTAAACTCAAGCTATCAGGTATTACACAGAGATAACAGCACAAATGTGGTTCCTGGCTTCTAGACTCTTACTTAAAATTTATAGATAAAGAACAATGTTAAACAATTACAAATAGAAAGTATGCATATGGTGTACAAGTTGAAGTGATGGGGATTAGGGTAATGTTGGGAAGTGAAATCCATAATTATGCAAAATGGTGCAGAGGTAATGCAATGTGAACTTGGGTGGTGGTCTGGGGGCCCTGCCACCCCACTGAACCACAGAATCACCCCATTTCAGCAAAACGGTTCAATCCATGGAATTTTCATCTCTCCATCTGTTAAATGCCACTGATATTAAATGTTTGAGGACACATTCATCTATTTGCTTATTCAACAAACACACTGAATTTTACCTCCATATGCTGGGTACTATGAGTAGACCCAAAATTGTAAAACTGAAGGCAATATAATCCTTATCTTCATGGGAAGTTGGCAAAAAACATTTAATAGAAGGGAATTATATCCTTTAGGATGGTCTTGATTATAAGTAAAAGATAATGCAAAAAATGTGCCTTAAATAATAAAGATATCACACATCAAAAAAAAAAAGTCTCACAATTGATTCTAGGGTTGGTTAATACAGTGGCCTAGCGTCGCTGTGAAGGGACTCAGGTATTTTCTACCTTTCTACTCTGACCTCCTCAAATTTGGCTTCTGTCTTCAAGCTTGTTCCCATCATAGAAAAAGATGGCTGCCTCAGCTCTGGGCACCACGACCTGACGCAAGTGAGGATGAAACTGAGGATTCAGAGAAGTAACACATATATAAAGCATTGGTCCTGGCACAATAGAATTACGCAAAAGATGCTAGCTTTCATTACTCTGTGATACTATTTTTGTTTTAGAGAAACTGTTTAAATCAGTTTTCTAGAGCTGCCATAACAAAGTATCACAAAATGGTGACTTAAAAGACAGAAATGCCTTGTATCATAGTTCTGGAGGCTGGAAGGTCTACCCACATAGTTTTGGAGGCTGGAAGTTTGAAATCAAGAGGTCAATAGAATTGTTTCATTGTGAAGAAAGGGTGTGTTCTAACTCTCTCCTATCTTCTTGTGTCTCTTCACATTATCTTCTCTTTGTGTGTTTTTCGTCAATGGCATTCTTTTTATAAAGATTCTGGTCATATTAGATTAGGGGATCGTCCTATTTCAGTATGATCTCAACTTAACTGATTGCATATGCAAAAAAATCTTTCTCCAAATAATTTCATATTCTGAAGTACTGGAGGTTAGGACTTCAACACATGAATTTATGGGGGTGGGGTGGGGTGTAAAACTCAACCCATCCAACCGCTCACTGATGTGCTTTAGTTCAGGTGTCTTTATTTACAGATGCTTTTAAGAGAACCTTTCCAGACATAGGAAACCAGAATCAGTGAACAATTGTTCACTGCAACAGAATTCCCTTCCAGGTAGCAAATTCCTTGTCTCCAACTATGATTGGATTCATGGTCCACTTGAAGGGAGAGTCACGGTGGTAAATTCTGCAGATACTGAGCTCTTTCTCTAAAGAATATACTATCTTCCCCCAGCTCTATTTATTTCCTTTACTCTTCTCCTCTCTAATTCCTTTGACTTTTTTAAGGAAGGAAAAAAAAATTCTATCATATTCATTTGCATTTCTTTCCGACGTGGGGGAGAAAATCAATGGCCAAGAAGCGTCTGTGAATGTGTTCTTGTTTGTTGCCTTACTTTCTTCTGTTAGAAATGGTGTCTGGAATTCAGCCACAGTTTATATCAACCACAGAGTAAAACAAAGCATAATACATGTTTTTTTAAAACCAACTTGCATGTTCTCCTGGGTTCAGGGAGAGTTTGCGAGCAAGTAAGAGTTGAGTGAGTTGCTCTCAGTTGCTTGAGGGAAACACCAAGACCATCTGGATGGTCTGTTCCCCATTCACCTTTGGGCCATAGTCATTCTGTCCTTGGCCTGGAGGGAAGTTGGATGGCAGAGAGCCCCAGGTTTCATTTCTGGATAGAGATGGAAGCTGGGAGAGAACCTAATGGAAACGCTCCCTTCTGCTCCTCAGCAGGATGGCAAGTTTCTTCATTATGCCAAGCTGAGCAGCAGTCTGGTATCAGCTCCCACTAACCGAGCCCCTGTCTACCTCCCTCTTTCTTTTTTTTTTCTGTTCCACCAGTGTTTGGGAACCAGAGCTTTTCAATTTAGTAAATTGGAACCATCCAGCCATGAGCTGCTTTCACGAGTGCACCCTGGCACATTCTCTGCACCCACTTGGTGGGATGGAGTACTTGGCACTTGCCCTGGCATTCAATTAAAACAATCAGGTTTGTTAATTATGATTACTCACAGATGCTTTATTCACAGTTATATGTATAATTTTTAATAGGAACAAAGCTTTCTGAAAACCAGATTAAATACTTTTCCTTTCTTTTTTAACGTTTACCATTAATATTTTTAAAGGAGAAATGAAAAAAGTTTTAGCATCTCCAACAGTGTGTTCCATGAGTTTCCTGGTGGGAGGTGATAAAGGCATTTTTTTAACTGACTAAAAATGGTTAGCCACAACACCATGGAAATATCTCAGAATGTTTTAAAATGAAAAAACCCTGACATGGAAATAGCAATTTATAGGGGGTCCAGGGGGTGTTGGCAGCTTTGAATGACTGATTTTAGTCTTCTCTGGCCCTCCCTCGTGATTTCCACACCAATTTCCATCTACTTCAAAAAAGCAAGCCTTCTGAGGTACAGAGGGGAAAAAGTATGGGACCATTTGTTATTTTGGACACAGATGATTCCAACTGAGGGAGGACATTAAAATGTTTCAAGAAACACAGCCTTTGAAACACACAGCGATAGATTCACATCTATAACAGACTCTTCCGTAATATAACCCCCTCCACTGAATGCGGAACCTTTTGTGACTCTGTGAGCTTTAGATCCCACCCCCTAGGCACCTTTTCAAGTAGTGGAATTTAGCCAGAACCTTTGCTGATGCTTAACAACTACTTGCACCACACACAGATCTAAGCATAAAATTATGGCAGACAACATCATTCTAAAAACTTCTGCCATTTTAAACTTTTCTGTTCAAAATAGGGTGGAAATGCACTGCTTTGCTGTATATCCTGGAGGAGGATTAACACCACACTTGTCAGTTGCTGTGTATCACTCAACAGGAGGATTTCAGTTGATATGGCTGGAAATCAAAAATAATTTCACCTAATTTGCATGTCCCAAATAGAAATGTGATGAAGGAGACTTAATTACTATTTACTGTTACTTCAAACAATACTGAGTGACAATGTGAATCCATTCTTGCAGTTTTTAAAGATCTGAAGTATTTTTATTGATATGCTGATTTTTCATGACCATCTTTCTGTCACCCCTACCTGTCTCCTCATTATATTCATATTCTTAGGCTTCTCATGCCCATGAAGCAGCCTACTCCAAGACTTTCACTAGAACATCTTTTCAAATGTTTGTTTATTTTGGTCATACTTTGCTTTCTTTTTCACTCAAGCTACCCCTTACCTAGGAGGAGACAGAGGATGGCATGCACAGGGGAAGAGCAGAGGAGGCTAAGCTACAAGATGCTTCTGTTTATTTCGACCAGCTTTAATATTTCAACCATTTTGGTATGATAATGAGAAACAGCAATGACAACCAGCTTTAATATTTCAGCTTTAATATTTAATATTTTGGTATGATAATGAGACAGAGCAATGAGTTGAGATGTGCAAACCTATCATGTAGCACTACTGTATTATGCTAGGATTAATAAAATTTAGGTGAGACAACACACAAAGTTCTAGGTACATTTTAGGGGTCTGGGAAAATGAGAGAGTTCCCTCTCTTTGTCTCCTCTTTGCTACTTTGCGAGGGAAAAATAGCCCTCACATGAACAGACTGGCATGGCGAGACCTGTTGACAGTATCTCTCTTTAGTTGGGTTAGATGGATCTTTGCTCAAATATAGTTCTTTGCTTCAGGCAGTCTTCCAAACATGCAGAAACCACCAGTTCCATTCCACTAGACCTGGATTGTACTTGATATTTTTCTAGGTTTTTCTAGCAATGCTCATCTTTGGAAAAATTTCAGACTTCTCTTTTCAAATAACTAATGAAAGGGATTTGCTTTTGCTTTTTGGAGCTGAGCTTTCTTTTACCCCAAACAAATCTCTGGGATTATGCAAGTAAATATCGTACTACATCACATTCCAAAAAAGAGGCTTTTGCCACGTGGTCTTTGAGTTAGCTGTGGTTTGATCTGAGTATCTGGTTTGGCTCCAAATGTGGTGGTGGGATTGAGCTACAGCAAAGTAACTCACCAAACACCAGTCTCTTATTTAACTCAACTCTTCATAGAAGAGACAGAAGATACAAGCCAATCTCTTTGACAGATCAGGACAAGGTATGGCGATTATGAAATTTCCAAGGAAGACCACCTTTGCATTGCTCTTGTAGGTTTGTTTCTATTCTTCCTTTGTAGTATTTTATTAAATTATCCCTGAATTATGTCCAGACATCCTGATTCTTGTCTTGGTTTGGACACTAATTTGGTGAGACCCTTGGATTTCTGAGATCACTTGACTTCTCTGAGCTTCCGTTTTCTCATCTACTAAATGAGAGAGTTGGATGATTTGTCTCCAAAAACCTTCCCTGAACGAATCCTTTAAGGTTCTCTGACATCGTGTTTTCATACCACGATCTTTTTTTAAGAGAAGGGGGAATATAGTTAAGACAGCAATAGATGCTATTTTATTTCCCAAAGCTTTGATTAGACAAAATTGGCTGAGTAGGGAATTTATATCTATCTACTCTTGTCTCCATATATAATGGCATAAGTTGCTAACTATATGCAAGGAAGCATTTCTTGGGAAAATGTGAAAAATGTAAATGCGGTAAGAACTTTTTATAATGCATACATATGATCTCTACTTTATAAAGTTGGTGATCTTTGTTCCTGGTAGTCAGAAATGATAAAGAACAAAAACAACCAGTTGCTGGGGGAGATGTGGTAACACTTCTAAAGAGTAAAATGGCAAAATAAAAGTTACCTGGTAACAGAAATATCATCAATTGACTCAGTGGGATAATTTGGTGCCTGGTCTTACTCTGGAATTCTTCTATAGGGCTTTTGCCATGTGGCCTTTAAGTCAGCTGTGATTTGACTGGGTGGTTTGGGTTGGTTTCAAATGTGGTGGTGTTTATGTCAGTTTGAGTTCATGTCAGTTTGCTAAATGATGGTTCAGTATGAAATTTTGTGCTAATTGCTCTAAATGGTAAAATGAAGTGTATATATATATTTTAAAAAGTTAGCGGTTAAAAAAAAAAAAAACAGGTTAAATCCCACCTTCTCATATTTTGGTTTCCTACAGAAACTTTTTCAGAATGGACACACCATTGTGTGGAATAGAATGGCTGCCATTTTGCTACCCGAGGCCAGTAAAATACAAGTACTGTTAACCAATAGCCACACAGTAAAGTGGTAAAACAAAGTTCATCGCCCAGGTGATACTGTGCCAAGGCAGTCTCCACTTCTCCTAAATGGTCTTCTAAATATCTACATCAGATCATATCAATTATTGCTTCAAATCCTTCAATGGATTTCCTTTGGGTTCATAATGAAATCCAAACCCGTAAAATTGTGTGGAAAGCTCCTGTGTTTCTTTACCACTGAATTTCTAGTTCTGGGACAGTACCGGGCATGTAGATGGCACCTGAACATCTTCTGATGGGCAAAAATCCTGAGTGATCCGATCCCTGCTTACCTTGCCTTTCTAGTTACTCTTCTCCAGCCACTCTGACCTTCTTTCCAGTTCCAGAAAAGTACCAAACTCCTGCTCACCTGCAGATTTCAGGTTGAACACCCTTCCTTTCTTTTCTTGTCTCATTAATTCCTATATTCCTTCAGAAAAAACATCATTCCCTTAGATTTTTCGGGAGTCTCATCTTATTTGGTTCCTCATGCGATTTTTTTTCTTACAGCACCAAATCCAAATTCTTTTTCTGATGATCAAATTTGTAATTATACAGTTATAAAAAAGAAATTATTTATATGACTATTAGTATACAGAGGTTTTATTTCATTAGACAAGACTATTAAGTTCCAAGGAGGCAGAATTGTGTCTGCTTCATTTAAAACTATATACTCCATAGTTAGAAGGGTATATGTATGGAAAGTATGTTCAATAAACATTTACAAGTTATTTTAGAGAAAATATTGTGCCAAAATTAAAATGTTATTGATATCTTATTCTATATATTTAATACATGTAGTTAAATTTAAAAAAGGGTAGACAATGGAACGTTCCGCTTCTATCCCCAGAGGCAACCTCTCCTTTGTGACTTATAGATCCTTCCAGATTTAGTATCTGAGAATCAGCACACATTTCACATATACCTAATAACTGTTATTTTATGAATGAATTAATAAATCACCTCTATTATTACAAACCTATTGTGAAGGTTTCTCAGAGGGCAACTGGACGCAAGCTTTCCATTCTATGCATAAAACTGTATAAATAAGCCTTACCTAGCAACAAAGAAAAAAATAGTATAATTTAGCCAGCTCAGAAAGAATCTTTTCATATTGATTTTTTTTGGGTCTTTGTTTATAGCTCTGGATCAGAAAATAAGTGTGAATATAAAATGTCACCCAATACCTATAAAGAAATGAGACTTCTTTAATGAGGTAACCCAAAAAGTTTTTTATTCTTCAAGAGGCAGTTCCATTTTTAGTCTTTTCTACAGCAATAGCTGCCCAGCAAAATAAGATTCATTCTGATTTTTAACTGGGGAAGCTGCTACAGTCAGGAGTGGGTAAAACAACTTCCTTCATCTCTCTTTGGACTCACATTCATTCTAGGATGTGGGTCACATTCATTTGCACTCACATTCATTTGCACTCACATCCATTCTAGGATGCTAGTCACACATAGTTCTAGAACCACCAACAATGGAACAAAAACCACCGATCACCCTGGGCAGCTCTGGTTTCTATGTTCTGATCAGAGAGGCAATTGCCACCGGCTGCAAGTTATGTTCCCTGGGCCTCCCTGGCCCCAGAGGAGAAGTCCAGGTCTGTTCTGCCCTCCTGCTGAAACCAGTACCACCAACTTGGTGGGTTAAACCAAGGGTAATTTATTGTCACAGCTCTAGAGGCTGGAAGAGCAAAAGTCAAGGTGTCTGGAGAGCCATGCATCTCTGAAGGCTGCAGAGAAGGCGCTGTCCTTGCCTTTTCTGGCTCTTAATATTGCTGCTAACCCCTAGTGTCTCTCCAGCCTCTGCATCATTCCAACTCTGCCTTCATTGTCACATGGCCTTCTTCCCCATGTATCCCTCTGTCCTCACATGGCTTTCTTATAAGACACCTGTCATTGAATTTAGGCATACCCAAACCACAATCACCGCATTTCAATGTACCATCTGCAAAGACTGTTTTCAAATCAAGTCACATTCTGAAGTTCTAGGCAGACAAAAAAATTTGGATGGATACTATTCAACCCATTCCAGTGACTAAGGCAGATAAGAAAGCCCAAGGCCACAGCCATCTGAACAGTCCCATTTGCACAGACCACTCCCTCTGACTTCACCTTCTCCTCAGCCCATGGCAACCTAGGTAGGCACATCATGTGTGTGCCCAGCAGGCACCTGCAGTGGAAACCACCAGCCTCACATACCTTTTTTTTTTAAAAGATCAAGTGTGATTTTTATTGTTTTTCACCCAAATCCTTTCCCTTGCTGGCCCTAGCAAAACCCAACAGGAATGCACCACCCTGCATGGGAGCTGCTAGATGGCTCCATGATCTCAGAGCTGAGATGGAGGATACAGGCAGACTTTCCCTAATGGAAACACCGGTCTCACAGCTGCATTGTGTGATTCAAGAAGTGGCTCTTTGTTAAGCGACAGATACAGCAGCCCACACAAGCAGTGAGACTGTCGGCCTGGTGTGGCAGGGATATTTTGGGTGGTACTCCGGGGGAGTTATGAATGGATTGGGCTCCTTTCTCCACTTTCAGCTGTTAGCTAGTAGAAGCTGCTTTCCTCCTGGGGCAGAAATGAGTTGGTTTTTCTGACAACACCTGCACACAGAAAATGCCAATTTCAGAGTGTGCTCGGCAGAAGCATCAAGAAGACAGTGTCTCCAGAGACACGCAAGGCTGGCCCTGTGACTGGACCCTCCGAGGCTTTCTGGGGTAGGAGAGAATTCTTGACCTTAGAGAGCCACATGTACTGGCAGCTGTGTAAATGATGGCTCATTTTGTTCTTACATGAGGGGCTGACGCATTCTCTAAGTAGTAGGTGAAAACAATTTTCCTAATTAGAGGCCTTTTCTGATAACACTACATTCCTATCCCAACCAGTTTACTTAGTTCACTCCCAATTCCTGGGCCTGAAAATTTATTAGAGGGCTGCCTAATGCTTCAGAGAGATTAAAAATAAACCATTGTTAAGATGCGATCTTTCTGTTTATGAGTACAAATGCTTAGGGACAACAGGAACACATTAGAAATATCCAGTAGAAACAGCATTCATTTATGCAACAATATTTCAATGTCTAACATGCTCTAGGTATTCTGCTAGGATTAGGATACCAGCATGAATACGATCCTTGGTCTCTGATTGACACTAAAAACAAAGCTACAGATGGTCTGATCATTCCAGGCCAAACTGCTTGAAAATGAAACCCAAAGCCACTCACCACCTATTTCAGAGGACCAGGCATGTGACAGAATACCCTTTGGAGAAAACTATTTTCTTGATGGGATAGCGTGTGTGGTACAGCATTTCTGGGTGAAACCGGAAAAAGGCAGAGCTGCTCTCAGGACCGAGGCTTAGCTGCTTTGGTCAGTACATCATTTGGCCATCAGAGAGACTTTGTCACCTTACCTAGCACGGGGTACCGAGACAGCAGAACCAAAGTCCCAGCATTTACAGAAACAGGACTTTACCAGCCTGGCAGCCATCAAGCACCGACCTAAATGTGTTAATAAAATGCACATTTCAGGAGATCACAAACAAAAACTCCAATAGAAGAGGTGACAGGGAGGAAAACTGCTGCCTTTCACAGACAGTCTTGCTTGACAGCAGAGTGCAAAGTGAGATTGAGAAAAGGACACTGAAAAAATCAAGAGAATTTTCTTTAGTTCCTGAATCTCTATGAGGTCAAATTTCCTATAAAATGAGGATGATCACTGAGTAAGAATGAAAGGAAACATTAAAGTGCTTCATACATAGAAGTTCCCCAATAAAAAGAGCATTAGCAGCATAAAACCAATTAAGGAGAAAATTAGAAATTACCAAATTCTATTATGTGTAAAATAGCATGAGGTAAGAGGTGTATTACAAAATATTTATATGCAGTATTAATAGTACCTGATTTATTTCTAAAGAGCACAGGGGTTTTCTAAGATTATTAGTGGGCAGTTTAAGGATACAACATACACATATAATTATAGAACACACATAATACATATGGCATCTTATCAAAATTACAGATAGAAGTATCTACATTAAAGATTAATGACTGATTTGAGGTCACAAGTGTTTGGGTAGAACAGAACTACAGTAGTGTGGTTGCTGGTCCTGCCACCTTAAACATTGCTTTCCAAAGTTTATTTTGGTGAAGATGCACAGGTCCTTTTGTCCTTTTGTCCTTACTCACACTGACCAGAGCACTCTGTTTGCTTTTGGACCCCTTTCTCCGGACTCATAAGAGGTAAATCAGAATGCAGCGTTCAATATCAGTTGCTATAGGAGAAACCAATGGGTATTCAATGAAGGTTTTAAATCATCAAGTATGCAATAATTGGGTCAGTACAACACAAACCCCAAATTCAGGTAACAGTTTATTGGAAGTTTTACGGGGTTGAATGAAGCATCACCTACTCTGTCTGTCTGAATAAAGTGTTCAGAGATTATTTTTCCCTCACAGAAATCTGGTCTTGATATATCAAATGGGCTCAAGTTGTGAAGCAGAAAACCCCCAGGAATGTCTACAGTGTTCCCAGTCTTCCTCCTTAATGTTAGCTCTATACCATCCAAAGAGCAACACTATTGCATTTCATTAAATAAATATTTACAGAACACCTACTAATGTACCAGACATCATTGGAAAGGTCAGGGATATAGCAGTTAATGGAATAATTAGCCAACTTTTTCTGTGAAGAGCCACATAGCAAACATTTATGGTTTCCTGGGGCATATGGTCTCTGTCACAATCAGTCAGCTCTGCTGGGCTGGCACAAAGCAGTCAGACAATACGTAAAATAGTAGGAACAGCTGTGTTCCAGTAAGCATTTATTTACAAAAATAGGCAAGGGGTGGATCTGGCCTGTGAGCCACAGTTTACTGACTTTTCCTCATAGAACTCAGAGATAATGGAGCCGACATTCTGGGGATGAGAGAAGCTACCTTCTGGGGGTAGAAGACAGGCAATAAAATAAACTGAGTTGTAAGTGAAGGCCCTATTGAAAAAGTGACTTTTTAATGAAGATTTGAAGTTGGTGAAGTAATGATAGTTGGGAGAGGAATATTTTAGGAAAAAATAAAAGTTGTGTGATGGGAAGACCCTGGAGGCCAGGACAGCTGAAGTAGAGAGAAAAGCAGGAGGTTCAACCTTATAGACCATGGTGTTGAGAGACATTGAGCAATACTCTGAGCAGAAGTGTGATCTCATGTCAGTGTTAAGAGGTGCTGAACACAGAAATGAGAGGTCAGGGGTAAACGCAGGAAACCAACTGAAGGAATTATAGTGATCCAGAGAGAAGTGACGGTGGCCAGGACCAGGGTGGAAGAGGATGGTGAGGAGACTTTAGTTCTGGTTATATTCTTTTTTTTTTTTAAAAAAAGATTTATTTATTTATTTATTTATTTATTTATTTATTTATTTATTTATGCAAGCACTGGGTACAGTCAGAAGCGCGGGAGGGTGAGAGAATTCACCAGAGCCAGAGCAGGGAGCAGAACAGGCAGACTGATGAAGTACACTGCTGAGGGGAGCAGCGGGCGGCAGGAGAGGTCTGCGAGCCATGTGGGACCCTCGCCCCGGCAGCCGGGGATCGAACCGCCACTGCAGAGGCTGCGGGCAGCTTCACAACCCAGCGCTCAACCGCTGCGCCACCGGGGAGGCCCTCTGGTTATATTCTGAAGGTGAATACAGAACATTTTTTAAAGGGTGTATGTGGAATATTATGATTATGAAACATCCTTAGAAACGTTAGGTGTTAGAATCATAACTTTGTAATTGATTGAGACAAAAGTATTAACTACAAAGTATGTGACTGTATCTAAATAAAAACATGCACCAATTACTTCTTATACAATGACCGAGATACCCAGTTAATGGATTCATGGTTTTCATTCTGTATCAATGCCTCCAGTTTATTATAGTGAGGATTAACCTATGCTAAGTGGTTTCACAGCACTTTCTATTTCAAATGTGGTATGACTCTAGGCCAATGCTTGATCCCATAGAGAATGTACTCCAAAGTGGGTTCTACAATAGTACAGTGTAATAGTGAAAAAGTGGTTCTGTGCTCCTTCACAGAGATTCAAAATACACAGTAACTTGATAGTGTCTGAGTAATTCTGATACCAAAAAAACCCTAAAACCCTTTAACAATGAACCTCTCACCAATTAACCTTTTCTATTTGTCCCTCTACTAACTGAAAACAAAGACAAAAAGAAGGCACACTCACAATAAACAGAACACCTAACTTCTAGCAAAGAAAGAAAAACACTTTCTTGATTTAAGAGTTATATGGGCCTCCCCTGGTGGCGCAGTGGTTGAGCGCTGGGCTGAGAGGCTGCCTGCAGCCTCTGCAGCGCCGGTTTGATCCCCGGCTGCCGGCGAGGGTCCCACATGCCACGCAGACCTCTCCTGCCGCCCGCTGCTCCCCTCAGCAGTGTACTTCGGTCCTTCTGCCTGTTCTGCTCTCTGCTCTGGCTCTGGTGAATTCTCTCACCCTCCTGCGCTTCTGACTGTACCCAGTGCTTGTATGAATAAATAAATCTTTAAAAAAAAAAGAGTTATTATACAACTTATTGCTAAATAATCCTGCCTTACCTATCTCAAGGTAACCATGAGGACCAAATGTAATTATATACACAAAAGTATTTTGCACACATCTCTGTGGTATCCAAGCACATGGACAGGCCCAGTGTTTTATATAAACAGAAGTCTAAGGAAAGAAGTTTAAACAAGGTATAAAAATCATCAACCGGTTTTGACAGGCACAAAGACCTAGGGTGAAGGCCATCTTGAGAGACTACCAGGTATCCCCGTGACCACCAGTCTCATCGTTGTACTAAAAAGGTCGGGCTATTTTGATTAAAAGCTACCTTTTGGAGAGAGTGACATCATCAAGATGGTTACACAGGTTGTTCCTGGCTTGCTTCTTCTCCCTAAAGCTAACAACAATTCATGGACAAGGCACTTCTGGGACAGTCCCAGAAGTGTCTGGTCTCTCCATAAGAGCCCAAGACAGAGTGATTGAGGTAAAAGGATCAGCTACATGCTGACCACATGGCCCCTTCCCCAGGCTAGCACAGCACCACAGAGAAATGTCTCCTGAGTCTATGGTCCGTCCAGTGAGAAAAGAGAGGCCAGAGCAGTTATCTAGCTTCCCCACACTGTGGGAGATCCCACTCAGTCTCATATCACAGGGAATAAAAACAAACACACAGCCAGTGAAGCAGGACTGACAGCCCAGAAAGAAGCTTGTGCATATACTAATATTTGACAAGAGAACAGAAAATACTCATTGGGCAAGAGAATCTCTTCATTAAATGGTAGTGGGGAAACTGTATTCATTTATGAAAGTATGAAAGGACACACTCTCTTGCACCACTTACAAAAATTAACTAACTTCAAATGGATTAAAGACTTAAAAAGTAAGACAAGAAACCATAAAAACCCTAGAAGAAAACACAGGGAAAAAGCTCTTTGGCATGGTTCTTGTCAATGATTTTTTTTTTTTAATGTAACACCTAAAACACCAGAAACAGAACAAAAAATATACTACAGAGACTCCATCAAACTAAAACCTCTTGCATAGCAGAAGATGAACAAAATGAAAAGACAACTTATGGAATGGCAAAATATATTTGCAAACCATGTGTCTGATACAAAGAACCCATACAACTCAATAGCAAAAAAAAAAAAAAAAAAAAAAAAAAAAAAAACCAGAAAAACACCCAATTACAAATGGGCAAAGTGTCTGAGTAGAGATTTTATCCAAAGAAGATATACAAATGGCTAATCTATTCATGAAAAGGTGTTTCACATCACCAATCATTAGGGAAATACAAATCCAAACCACAATGAATCTCTCAGAATGGCTGGTATCAAGATGGCAAATGGCAACAAATGCTGGCCAGGATGTGGAGGAAGGGAACCCTTGTGCACTGCTGCTGAAAATGTAAATCGGCACATCTAAAATGGAACCACTACATGATCCAGCAATCCCCCTTCTGGGGATATCTAAAGGAAAAGAAAACCCAATATTATTTACAATAACCAAGATATGGAAACATCCATTCCCCCCAAGATTTTTTGACCACCGTCTTGCAGTTTCAGCACTGCCTGTCTGTACTACAGGCAACACTGTGGTCTGGTACATTTGAAAGTTGTTGAGGGTATACCCAAGAATCTCAACATGAGCAAAAAGCTGGCTTTTTTTGTATCTATATGAGATTATGGGAATTAACTAAACATATTGGGGTAACCATTTTACCATAGAGGCATGTCATTATGCTGTATACCTTAAAAATACACAGTGCTTTATGTGCATTTTCTCTCAACAAACTGGGGAGAAAAGCTATCTTTTGAATTGTGGGTATTCTGTTAATCCAGATACCAAGTAACCAAAATCAGTGTGAAAAGGTGAAAACCCACTGTAGTGACAAAAGAATAAAAAAAAAAAAAACACCTAAAATTTTTATGGTTGAAATATATAATCCCATGTTCCAGATTGCATAATCCATCCATTTCATTTTGAAAATATATGCATTTAACATTCTCTGATTATAAAAGTACATCATGCACATTTTAGAAAATTTAAAGTACAGAAAATGTATAATTTTTTTTAAATCTTGATTCACCAGAGATAACTTATCAACCATAAAACCCAAGACCATTTCCATTTTTCTGTGTATACATATCACAAAGTTTCCTCTTACACAACGGAAATTATTTTTTTTTAAATCTCGCTTTATTACTTAACTTGGGTGATATGATTATCCATGTCCTTAAGTACTATTCAACAATTTTTAATGTCATCATAAAAATTTATCATGTGGCTACATCACAATTACTCACTCTTCCCTTCATGACTGTTTGGCTTTTCCCCATCCTTGTGTCTACAATAATGTTAAGGGCAATTTCCACTATAGCTCTTTATGTGTATCTTAAATAATTTCCCCAGGATAGATTTCTAGATATAAAAATTCTGGGCCAGAGAATACAATTTTAAGGTTTTGCTACATGATGTCAAATTGCTACCACTGTCCTGGAGAGAAATTTATATTTCTGATAGCAGTATGTGTTTAATCTCATGTTACTCCTCTAGCACTGAGTCCTACCTTAAAAATATTGGCACATTTCTCATTGCTATGTATTTCTCATTTTTTGTTTTGATTTGTATTTTTTTGATTACTACTGAGTTTCAACTTTTTTTTTCATGTTTCTTGGAGACATATCTTCCCTGTGAATTTATGCATATTGACTATATTTCTATCTCGCGTGTTCATCTTTTTAAAAAATTACTCATAAGCATATATTGTGGTATTTTTACAAATGCTTTGTTGCTAGTGTTAGATTAAGTTTTTCCAATCAACAACAGAAGATTCTGTTCTTCCGCCTGCAATTTCATACTCTAAAAAATCAATTAAAAATTTAGGTGGAGGCAAACAGTGTACCTTGAAAAATTACATCAATCTTATTGCCAAATAGGTGATGGCACATGAGGATTCCTCTTCCCACAAGGCTGTTCCTCAGTAAGTTATTCAGAATAAAGAAATGTAGACATGTTAGGTGGACTCTGATTCAAATGCAAGGTCCATTTACTAAGGAAGGTCAGGGTTATTTTTGTGTTTTTTTTTTTCTTTTCTTTTCTTTTGGCTTTGACTTTGGCCTTTGACTTGTAGTTCCAGTGATCCCGGTCCTGGGAATTCAACTGGGAAGCTGAAAGATGGTACAGTGGTAGGCACAGGACAACCGGCTGAGAGCAGGTTGATTTTCACACGCCTTGTTTCTAGGCGTTCCAGTGTGGCAGTCCTGTTAGCACAAAACTATTGCTTGGATTAATTTCATTTATATACATATCACCTGTGAGAAGAACAAATCTGCCTATCATGGACGTTCAAAAATTGGTTGCTCAAAGGCTCCGCAAATATAGTTTCTACACTGAGTGTGATATAGATGGTGCACATTTACAAAACTTCTTTGGCATCATCAAAGTCACTTAGAAGAACGATTTGATATGAACAGATTTTCCACAGTGACAAGAAACATACTTGAGTTTTTTTCTCTCTCCGTTTCACAGCTCCTGTCTACCAGTCACTGGCAGAAGTCACCAGTTCTTTAGCTAAGAAATACCGCTTTCCAAAATCCTTTGGCAGAATCTCCTAGAGATTTGTTTTTCTGCTCCTTCTTAATTTAGCAACAGTCTTCAAAGAAAAAAAAAAAAAAAAAAACCCTGACAAATCAATGTGAGAAGAAACTAACTCTGATTTAATTTTGCATTTCTTTCATGGAAAGTTTCAGAGTTTATCATCTACAAACAATAAAATTGGACAAGATAATTTTGGGGGGAAAAGTAAACAAAAATGTGTATTCCAATAGCAGACTATTCTTTATTCTCTTCAAAAAACAACAGGATACAAATTCAAGATTTTATTAAAATCATTTGTAAGTTAAATTAACATATTTTGGTGGTACAAGAATACTTTTCTTTTAAAATAATGAGTTATGTGAATAAACAGAAGAGTGAAAAGTGTCAACTGTGACAATGAAATGATTATATAATTTTAATTAAGCAACTTTGTGAATATCTATTCAAGGCACTGAAACCTTATCCACTATGGAATTTGCAGTTGAATTAGGGCTTTGTTTGCTACCTTTGGCAATTTTTTAAAAAAGATTTATTTATTTATGCATACAAGGGCTGGGTACAGGCCAGAGGTGTGGAGGGTGGTGAGAGGATTCATCAGAGACAGAGTGGGGAACAGAACTGGCAGACTGACTGAAATACACTGCTGAGGGGAGCAGCGGATGAGACAGGAGAGGTCTGCTGCGCCATATGGGTTGCTCCCTGGCCGGCTGGGGATCGAACTCGTGCTGCAGTGGCTGTGGATTGCTTCATAGTGCAATGCTTAACCCCTTGCGCCACCAGGGAGGCCCTATCTTTGGCAATTTTAAGGAAACAAATAGAAATGGTTTTAAGAACTTACCAAAAAACTACCACCTACCAAAATGGTTTAAAAGGTAAGGTGATAAGCACTAGAAAGAGAAAGTGAAAAGAAAAAAAAAAAAAAAAACACCACACACATCGTATTTATTTGCAGGGTACAGCAACAGAGGACAGAATAATGAGAAGGGACCAGATGTCCAGTCCGTGCCAACCCCTTATTTGTTCTTGGCTGTCAGGGGCTTCCGGCTGATCTTTTTTGATTTGTCATTATTTTTCTTCGGCGGTTCTGGGTTTGCCTGCATATGTCTGCCGTAGAGGCTGAAAAAGAGAGGAGGGAAACCATGAGCTCCATCTACTAACACAAGATAAGCTGCTACTGGCAGAGCTGTAAGCAAAAGATTCATCTCCAAAGATCACTTCTGTTGTCTCTGGGTCACATACTATATTAAGAATTTAAAATTCTCTTATACACACGCGTACACAGCTGCCACAAGGTCTAATTCTGGACAAGCCTCTTGCAATGTCACACTCACTGGGCAGGGTGTGAAAACACCAGAGGAAGAGATTCAGTTTTGTGAACCGAATGCTCAGCCCAGCTGTTCCAGACTGAACTCAAAGGCCCGGAGTGTTTAAGTCGACAATGACAAAAATTGGGAGGAACTGACGAGATAGAGTGTCCATTTAGTGAAAAGTGAGCATCGTGCCTGCCAGAAAGCCCAAGGGCTGGATAACGTGACAGAGAGCAATGGTGTCCGAGCGCGCTGGCTGCTCCTGTGTGATTGATCGTGCTGGGATGTCGGCCGCACATCAATGCCACGTTAATAAGCACTGCTGATTAAATGTTGACAAAGTACCCTACAATTACAGTGGATGGCATCCATCGCAGGCGAAGCTGGCTCCGTGGCTGAGGGGATTGAACTGAACAGGAGATGGTAATTAATGGATAATTTATGAGTAATTCTGATTAAACTAAATTAAAAGTCACCCTAAAATAAATACAGCTCAACCTTAACTGCCCTTATTGATATGACTGTGTTCCTGAGAGAGCCCTAGTGTATCGCAGTTCCTTCAGAGCAAAGGCATCGTCTGAAAGCTTTCGTTACTGCCTGTGCCAACCCAGTGAAGGTGATTCCAAGGTTGGCATCCCTATGCTGTCCCCTGTTGTAAGGTCCATGCAAGGTAAGGACATGCATGTGTCAGGCTTGAATTCTGCCATGCAAACTGCTGCCATGTGCAGTGAGGCACAACTTGGCATCACTGATGCTCCTGATGACACTGCCCCAAGTTCGAGGGATGATTCAGCACATGGAGCTGCCCAATGGGTTGACTGCTTAGGGGAAATAGGACACCTGGGTTTGGATGGATCATACTATATTTTATTTTCTCCAGAGGCTTCCATGTACATTGTAGCATCACTATGACAGTTCTACCTATGTTGATCATGAACATAGGTCTCTGCTCCGAAAGAACTTAAATGCAGAGTCTGAAGTTGGCAGCAGATCAGAACAAAGTCCATAGAGCCAGGTGTTGCAAAGTTGTCCAGATAAAGGGGAGGCAGAGCTCTTGTGTTAAGCAGGCACTGCATATCCTAGAAAATTAGCATTAGCGCCTACAAGTTTGCTCTTAATTTGTGTAGCAGTCAAGGGGGAGCCAGAAAGATCCAAACTCTGTATCCGCTACCCTCTGCCTCTGAGCATCTTTCCCAGATGCATCAAATTGGGAGAAGAAACCCTGGTCAAATAGATTTGTCTGTTATGTTCCTCAGTTTTACCAACATACTTGCTGAAGCATATTCTTTCTTCTCTTAGTCCTCTCCTCTTCCTAAGATGCTGCTTTCCTCCAGCTCACAGTTCAATGCTACAGAGTAATATCCCTGAAGGCCTTTGGTCCCCGAGGCCACCTCGCCTGGCCCAGAGTGGAGGTGTGACTCAGTCCTGTGCCTGCAGTCTCAGGGCCTTTTAGCTATACAGCTTCCTCACAACCTTGTGAGTCTGTATTCCAGACTTTCCAAACCCTTACTCCCATAAGGTCAAAAATACACACATTTTTATAGACACCAAACTTTAAGGGTTACAGGATTCTGTAGAAATACAACTCCACAGTTGATGCACTTGTTAACCAGGCAATGCTGTGGTGCTAGGAAAGTGTCACTGATAGAAATAAGA
The DNA here is from genome assembly GCF_964194135.1 of Talpa europaea. Lineage (NCBI taxonomy): Eukaryota > Metazoa > Chordata > Mammalia > Eulipotyphla > Talpidae > Talpa > Talpa europaea. The sequence goes on along the minus strand of NC_140082.1, from coordinate 27,030,320 downwards.
GGTCAAAGGCAGAAGAGAACGAAGATTTGATAAGGGCCTGCTAAATGCCATGTCTTGAAGGAGCAGACACAAAAGGCATCCCAGAAAGGATGGGTATGCAGCTGGCCCTGCTAGCAACGTCATTTCAGAAGGGGGTGCAAACACTGCTCAGCACTCAGCAAGGCTCTTTTCATTTTTAGGAAAGAAGTGGAATGTTTCAGCGTTTCAAATCCCATTGTGTAGCCTGGGGTTACTTATCAAGTCACTATAAGGAGCAGATTGGAGACAATAGTCCTTAACTTGTTGTGTAACTCCTAGTTTTGCCACTTACTAATTGTTGACTTCGGGTAAATGATTCATTCCCCACACCCCATCGTGCCTCGGTCTCTTCCTCTGTAACAACGTGACGGTATAGCTTTCCTTGCAGGGTGGCTGCAGTTGCTAAATATGCCCAGCACCATGGTCAGCTGAATGGAAGTGGCCGGCAAATGCTTGTTGAAAACTAGGGCTGATGTGTGATTATAGTCAGAGTGATTAAATAAAGATAATTACATGATTACGTCTTTAGGACTTTTTTATCTGAAAAATAACAGGGTATATTCTATCAATGCCAAACCCCAAGCATCTCTGGAAGAAAGGTTTTAATCCTCTTTGAAGAAAGCAACTAAGCAGAGCTAAATGCATTGCCCCACTTCCTCAGTGAGTCACCGGCAGAGCAGGGATGACGCTGGCCTTCTCGCGTGATCCTCTCACTCCTTCTGCTGTGTGGGCAGAAGAGAGTCCGCGCTTCACTAAGCGGCCATCCCCAAGGTGGAGGCGTAGCTGGGCAGAGGAGGAATGACCAGCTTAGGGGCAGAAGCGTTGAGTTTCCTTCCTGGCTTTACCAGCTATGGGGTAGCTTTATCCCCAGATGTCCACATTCTAATCCCTGAAACCTGTGAATGTGTTACCTTGAATTGCAAAAGAGACTTTGCAGAGGGGGTTGAATGAACGATTTTAAACTCCAGGTAACAGACCCCCGTATTATGTAGAGTTGCACCTATATGGTCACAATGGTTCTTGCAAAGCGGGAAGCAAGAGGGTCAGAATCAGAGAGACCTTTGAAGGCTCTGAAGGAGGAAAGGCTACCAGCCAAGGAATGCAGGTAGCTTCTAGAAGCCAAAAAGGCAAGGAAGCACAAGGTCTGTGTAGGCTAAGGAAAAATGTCAGGCTTTTCTGTCCTCCCACCATCAGGATAGATGATGGATCCTTGCAGTCCTGAATGCATGCCTGATGGCGGGCACCTGGAGTAGGGTGTGGGCCTAGGTAGATGGGATTCACCTGGGCTAAGACTGTGCTTTTAAGGGCAGCGTCATGGGGATGCCAGCAGAAGCAGAAAAAGCCGAAAGAGAAGCCGAGAGAGAGAGATCACCAGAGAGCCCAGACAGAGTGAAGACTTGCTGGGGGCTGGGAGGCCTGCCAGCCAGCACCCCTGCCTGCCGTGTACCTGGTAATCCCAATAAAAACCTGCAAAACCTCTGAGGACTCTGACTCCTCCTTTACCTGGTCTGCTGGATCAGAAAACCTGCACTGTGTCCATTCCTGCCCCTACAGTCCCCTAGAGTATCCTGCAGGGCTCAGCCCTGCTGATACTTTAATTTCATGTTTCTGACCTCCGTAAGTGTAAGACAATGTATTTGTTTTGCTTTTAGTTGCCAAGTTAATGTAATGTGTTACATCAACAATAGGAAACAAATCAGTAAGTGAAACCTGGGCTAGCAGGGGCATCCTATCAGAGAGGATTCTCCTTAATTTTAGCAGGAAAAAAAATTTCTGCAATAGCAGCTCACTGAAGAGAAGAAAAAGTTAAATATTAAGTTTCAGAAAGAGGAACATGTTCCCCAAAGGAAACGTGGGTGTTACCTCTACCAGAAGAAGTAGGAACAAAAACCAACCGTCTCCTCTTTACTACAGAGTGGATGGTTCCCACACCTTTCATTCAGGGACTTAATGCTCAAGGCCCCTATTTTTAATGTACCTGGCAAGTTAATTTATAGAGCCGACTGGGTGACCACACAGAGGTCAAAGCTATTGAAAGAAGTTTCATTACACACGGTTCCTGAGAGGAGGGGCCCTCTGCACCAAGCAGGACCACGTGGGGAGTTTCCACGGGCAATTACAGGGAGAAGGAGAGAGCGTGGCCCAGAGCCTTTGCTGTGGTTTCAATGACAGGAACTGGTGAAGAAAGGCAAGCAAGTTTGCGTGAGTTTAGGACTGGACAGCTTGAACAAGCTTGGCAGCTCTGGGCTTATGGAGGTCATTACTTACCTGGACATGGGGTAGGGGAAATATTGGATCAGTGTGTATAATTCAGAAAAAGAAAGTGGGCTTTGGAGTGGCTGGTGTGTGTATGAAAGGCATGCTTGCAGGCAAGTTTTTTGCCATCTCTGGGAATTACTTAGTCCTGGGAAGACCAGTCTCTCCCCAACCAGCAAGGTCGCCATATATCAACGTATCATAAAATGTAGAAAATAAAAAAAACATGATTAATTAACACAGGCCAAAGTCATCAGAATGAATTCTGGCCCCTGGTCACCTTATATCTTCTCTTACGATGTATTTTTTTCCTTGGTGAAATACAGCTTTTCTTGTTCCTGTTCCACTTGGGGAGATCACAACATCTCTCAATCATTGGCCCACTTACTTCCCCAGCATTCTGCTCAGGTGTCCCCTGTCCTGTTCTATAGCAGCCTGCAGCACCCTGCCCCGGGGAGTCTTGGAGGACAGTACCCAGGTGTAGGGTAAGGAAAAAATGTCAGGCTTTTCTGCCCTCCTGCCATCAGGATAGATGATGGATCCTTGTGGTCCTGAATGCATGCCTGATGGCGGGCACCTGGAGTAGGGTGTGGGCATAGGTAGATGGCATTCACCTGGGTTGAGACTGGGCTTTTAAGGGCGGTGTCACGGGGACGCCAGCAGAAGCCGAGAAGAAGCAGAATGAACAGAAGAGCAGAGAAGCAGAGAGAATGCCGGAGAGCCCAGAAAGAGTGAAGACTTGCTGGGGGCTGGGAGGCCTGCCGGCCCCCTAGCACCCCTGCCTGCCATATGCCTGGTAATCTAAATAAAAACCTGAAAAGCCACTGAGGACTCTGACTCCTCCTTTACCTGGTCTGCTGGATCAGAAAACCTGCTCCGTGTCCTGCCTCTACACCAGGCTTCACACACCCCTGCATCCCTATGCTCCGCTCTGCCCTGAATGACATGTGACTTTGGAAAGTGACTAGCTTACCACAATCTTATGTTCTTATCTGCAAAACTAGGAGGAAAATTCCCAGTTATCTTGCAGAGCTGGTGGGAAGATTAAATCAGATATGGAGTAGGCCTTGTCTATGTGGGCATGAGGATGTTTTGGAATGGCAGTGCCACCTCAACCTCCCATGAAGATTTACAGCTCAGGATCTGCCAGCAAGTTCTTCACTTCTCACATGTGGCACCCGAGCACAGCGCATGCCTGCTTCAGGGCTTTGCCATCATGTGCTTTTACAGTAGATCCTCTCCAGGGAGGTTTCCCATGGAATGTGGCCATGCCAGCTGGAGCATGTTGACTAAGAGCCAGGTGGAAGGTCAACCACGGGGTAGTGGCCACAGGCAGGCAGATGCTCTACCCAGAAAGTAAGGGGCCCTTGGCACAGAATCTAGAAAATCTTTTCTCCCTTGAATCTATAGAGGGTTTATAGAGAGTAATGGGAGATGATTAAGGACAGGGGAGAAACCAACAAAGAACAATCTAAATTGATAAGAAAGGAACAGTGTCGCTTAGGAGTCTTCTTTTCGAGAAGGTGCGGGTGATAAGTGAGCCAGCACCGCTTCGCTCATGAGGGCTCCATTTTTGTCCCCGTGGGAGTGAGTCCTGGCCTGAGGAGTCACCTGGAGAACTCCCGCTGAAGACCACCTGTGGAGGAATCATGAAATGATCCCATGTGCCACAGGGGTCCTCATGCTGCTCACTTCAGAGGCATCTTTCAACACAGCCTGCACCCTGGCCGCCACAAGCTCCATAACTGAACACTTAGATGTTGACATCTAAGATGGCACAGCAAAGAATTCCAACCCACCAGAATCAGAGTAAGTTTTGCAACAAATAGACTGAGCAGTGTGATATGCTTGCCTTTCTATTTCTGACATGCAAATTTTATTTAATGTGAGCATCTTCATTTTGGGGGAAAAAATCCATGGGAGTCTTATTTCCATTGGCTGTAAGGGTCTTTTGCAGACCTCGTGCCCCTTTACAGCTACAGCAACCAAGACCAACGTGGACCACCCTGGTCTTTCTTGAACATTTCCTCCTGTGGCTGGAATGTACTAGCGTGGGTCTTATTCTTTTCTCTGGACACTCTCCTTGTGTTTCTGCTTTTACTCTGTGTTCTTCAGAAACCTAGAAAACACCTAGCTTTATATTTTCAATGGCTATTTCTGAGGAGCAGCTCTCTAAGTCACCACCCTCGTCCACCCTCACAGTGCCATATTGCCCAGGTGGAAAGTCAGCTATCAACCCAACCAAAGCACATGGCAGTTCCCTAACCCAACTTCCTTCTACATCCCCAGACCTTTAATAAAGTCAAACTAACATCTGCCCCTTTTTGTGGTCACTACACAAATCAAGTTTGACTGAAGTCTCCTCTACAGTAAAAATTCTTAGCTGGGGACCAGAGAGCATCTAGAATTCCACGCATGTCATCTGTATGTGTGTTTCCAGCAGAAAGGGACCACGCCTTTCTCAAAAGGTTCATCACGCAGTGGTTTCATTAGCTACTTTATGACATTTACTCTATTTCCATCCTTCATTCTGTTTCTCTTGCCCTAATGCAGGCCCCTGTCAAATGGCTATTATTAGAATGGGTCCCTTCTTGTTATCCCTGATGCTGATCCCTCACCGAAAGTGTCCTACACATAACCGAAAGAATCATATTCCTTGGCTTTATGCATGGGAAACAGTGTCCGCTGTCTACTGGATCAAGTGCCCAGCCTGGTACATGACACAAAGCAGCCATAGAACATGCCACGTAATGCTGAAGGTACCAGCTTCACCTCTCTCTTCACTAACAGATCTGAGCCCTCAGGCTGGTCTGGAGGAAGGCAGTGGGCAGTGAGAGAATGGTTCTCATGTGAGTTCTGCGACCTAAGAGCTAAGTACACAGAGTGCTATCTCTTCCCAGAACCTGTCAGCCTAACGAGAAATGAGAATTATCTGCAGTTTGTCTACCTTGAAGGTGTTTTGACAGTCAGATGGCTTAGACTCACTGAAGTGCTTTGAAACTTAAAAAAGTGCTAAATTAATCTGAGGGCTGGAAGTAATCTTTTCCACAAGGCAGCATTCCTCTAGGTCTCTGGTTTTTGCTGATCTGTGTTACCACTGCCTAGCAGGTCTGCCTAGCTCCTTTCTGCAATTTAGATATTACCCAGATTTTTAGGTCTTCAGTAGTTTTCTCCTCCCTCTCTACCTTGGCTTCAGCCTTCACAAACTATTATGGGATTTCATCATTAAGTCCCTTGATGATATATAAAGTGATACCTGCTCCTGGCTCATTATTTCCAAGCACCAGTAGAGAGCTTTGATAACGACCACTCACTTGGCATTCACTGTCACAAGAAACCACTGAGGCTGGGGCTTTTTTAATCTGTATTTTTGGAACAAGGAGAATGAGGCTTAGCAAGTTTAGGTGTGCATCAAACCTAGGCAATAATTCCGAAGTTCAGACTCTTAATGCACTAAGTTACCTCGTCTTTCCTCTTTTTGGATTCCTCAGCTTTGTCTTAATAAAAGTACCATTTTCTTGAGGTGGGAACAGCAGACTTTGCTTCTTTTGTATTCTACATACTCAAGGCACTGCTAGAAGCACATTGTGTACTGGGTAAATATTGTGTTTCAGAATGCCAGGTATAAGAGAGGTACAATATGCTGTTCCTAAGTCATTTGCTCATGTCATATGCCTCCCTCCTGTTGTTTTGGGTGTTTCCATGGAAAGTCCTCATACAGACCAAGAAAAGAACCAATTTTAAAAATCTAAGTATATGGGCAGAAGCAATAATGGAGACAAATAATTTTGTTTATAATCTGTAATCTTATGGTAGGATGCTAAATTTAAAATCTCTGCAAGAAAATCTGTGGACAAAGTGTGAAACCTAGATTATTAATAAGTAGTTACATATCTTTATTTATATCCTATCTGGCAGCTATGAGGGTGACAGAACCTTAGCACATAAATTGCTGAATCTCAAAGAAAAAAAATTAACAGTTATCCTATTCCCATGAGAAGTCTCATTAATTCAAAAAGCAATGATTTTTTTGAGATCCAGCCTCCAATAGATGGTTATGCAATTCACTAATGGTGGTATATGTCTTTCATATTCTTCTCTATCATCACCCTTGCTGCTTTCCGTCTCCAGCACAGGATGGAAAAAAGAAATGTATAAACATATATGTGCAGATAGCATCTACATAAACAGTCAAAAGGAATTTGTGGCTGCCTTAAGAAAAATATTAAGCTATAAAAAACCATAATATAAAATATAAGGCAGATTAAAAATCCCTGATACATTCTAAACTCCCTATCTGCCCCACTGGAGGGGAGAAATGAGGATTCTGGCAGAGCAAAACTAACAATCTCATGCACAAAAGATGCTCATTAAACTTCATCATCCTGTCTACTCTAATGATGCTTTTACTTAATAAAAATTCCCCAAGCAGTTGCAAGGATATTAGGCAAGGCCTTTGGTTATGTATCAGAGGTCCGAGCTGTCACCAGCAAGCATGCAGTTCAGGGGGTATGTTCCCTGGGGAAGGAGCAAATACAGCTTCCACGGAATACATGCAGAGAGAAATCAATAGCTGCAACTTGCTTCCCTGCTTAAGCATTTAAGAAAGTAGGTAATCCTTTTAAATTAAACTGCAAAGTGCTAAATATTGCAATTTCCAGAATAAACTAAAGGCAAAAGGAAACAAGTCTAAGGGCATTGCTAAGTTTTCTAAACAAGCTACTTCTTTAATAGATTTCATCCTGGAGTACTGGACAACAGTTTTTATGAAAAAATTATTTTGTATATAACACTTAGCATTCACAGTGACTAAAAAAGTGACATCACACTGTGTATGTTTATTTGTGTTTGTAATATACATATAGATATACAGACCTATCATAAATGCATGAAGGAAGTGAGGAATTTTTGTATGTGCATTTATCCTTCAAAAATAATTCTCCCCAAACACACTAGTACTAAAATTCACTAACTTGAATCTGGCTCTTAGAGCTAAATGGTCATTACCTAACACATCCCTTAATACAGATAGTAGATGTGAATACTGTATCATCACAAATTGTTTTTGTCCTTATTATCGAACCCACTCCTAATTCCACATCTGGCTGACAAAGACTTGGCTGGAGAGATCACAAGTGGAGCAAGAATAAGGTGGCCCCCACAAACCTGAATTTAAAGGCAGTAAGGCTGCCCTCTGGGCATGCAATAATATCAATGCAAAATGTATTACAATAGAAACACAAAAGTCACTCCAAATCAAACCAGCACATTTCTAGCCACTGAGACTTGACAGTAATCAGACTGGGGTATTAACAAAGCTGGAGAGAATGTGTCCATCAGATGTGCTGGTCTTGGATAGCAACACAAACTTGCTGAAACCTGCCTCCTTTAATAGAATGTTAATTGTTCTAAAAGAGCTGGAACCTTGTTAGTCTTTTTAAGTATCTTCTAGAACTAGCACACCATGGACACGCATGGAATGTTTGTTGACTGATGTATTCAATGTAATTAACTATACCTGCTGCCATAGTCCCTCACACACTGATTGGAGGTGGTACCAAACTATCCCCAGAAACCACTTAGAGTGAGGACTCCAGGCAAGGGTTCAGCATGGCCAGAATTGAGCATTTGATTGGAAGTTGCCTATTTTACATATAAAATGTATATAGTCCTTTACTAATATTAGACTACTTACCCTTGAACAAAACCATGTGAAATGAAACCTAGATGGCTCCGATCACTTAAGATTCCTTCTATGTTCTGGTGAGATTACTGCATCATGATTTTAAACAGCTTTGAATTATTAACTCTCCCTTCCCATGTCAGGTGAGTCACATTCCAATTACAGAGCAAAGAGATAAGCAACAATTTTAGGAATTAAAACCAGAAAGTACCCATCTACCTGTGGGTGGAAATACCCTGACAGACCTTCACCCATGAAGCTCTCTCACCCAGGCGGACTTTAGGAAGAAGCAGCTAAATTCTATTCATTACCTCTTAAAATTTCCCTGGCTCAGCTGGATTCCCTCAAGTAGACGGAGCACTCTCTGAAGTGGCAAAACCTGATTCTTAGAACACAGCACACCAAGTTGATTTGTGCTTTCATTCTATTCCTGATCCCAAGCTTTGCAGCACTGGCCAGCAGTACGGAGAGGCTAGCAATAGGGGAAGACTCAGGCTTTCGGTGAGCAAACTGGTATGGGGAACAAGACCACAGTTGTGAAAAGAACAGTGGAGAAGACTTCTCTCAGAGCTCAAAGGTAGAAGAGTTTTTGGATCTCACCCTTCCTTTAGTCTTCACTTTCATGGTTTTCACTCTTGTGGAAAAACATACTTTAGAAAGTAATGAAGGTTTTAAAAACTACTTTCCAGCTTATTTCACTGAGCATGATCCCTTCCAGCTCCATCCATGTTGCTGCAAATTGCATGAGTTTATCTTTTTTGATAGCTGAGTAATATGAAATAAGCCAGAAAGAAAAAGAAAAATACTGGATGGTCTCACTCATAGCCGGAATTTAGAAAACCTAAATAAGGGACCAGGAAAAAGACTAATTATAATAAACTAAAAATCAAAACCAACAAGCAACTATAAACTTGATACACACTAAGGCGGGGAGGGGAAGGAGATCAGAGTCAAAATAAGGGGGGTGGGAATTGTATGGGGAATATAACCAAGATGAAAATGCAAACATTGTGCAAAAATGATGTAAAAAATATATAAAATAAAATTTTTTAAAAAATTAAAAAACAAAAACTACTTTCAGTCCAAGTATATTCTGTAGGTTTAATGTATGGCATTCATTTCTGCCAAGGTTTTAAAACCATATTTTTGAGAGTTTCAGAGGAATTTATGGTCTTCAAGTGCAAAAAGGTTAAAAACTAAGATGCTTGTGGTTTATGCTTGACTTTAAAAATCCATCTACTTGAGGATTCTAGACATCAGCAGTAAATCTGAGTGGGGACGCTGGGAAAGTGTCAAGAATATTCTCCCCTGCCCCACCTTGTGCCCCCCCCCCCACCCCGGGCTCAAGCTTTAGTTGTTTGATGCCCCCAACAGGCCTTGCAGAATCAGAGCAAAACTGTGGTTGTGGGTGGGGAGCGAGCTACAGCTTGTCACAACAACCTTTTCATCCAAGAATCTCAAGTGCTTCATCTAGGAATCTCACCCACAAAACACTCCTGGAAGGTGTGAGAGCATTCTGAATACAGATGGTGGCAATGAGGCAAGTGAAGCATGAGGTGGAGTGCCAGAGGCCCAGGGTGTCTGAGGAGCCCTCCTTGGGGTGCTCTTTTGTTACAGTGTCTGATAGAGGAAAGCCTCTGGTCATGATGACATCTAGGCTTAAAAACATCACAAAGGCCACATACGCACAGTAAGGACCGCAGATATTAACAAACCCTGCTCTACAACAATTGACTGAAACTGACCTAACAATGTCCTCATCGAAAAACATTCTCGTCTGAATAACTTATTCAAGAAGATTTCTGACCAGCATATTTTGTCTAGAATGGTAAAACAAGCTGTGTTATTCAGCAGTACCTGCTACAGTGAATACCTACAGTGAGTTCATTTTTACCATCATAAATATTTCAGGAAGCTACTTTTAAAAATCTTATTTCTAAACCTGTATTAGTACTTCCTATTGCAGACATATTCCGTACTTCACACATCACTATAAAATAGCACTAAAATATAATTCAGGCCACAAATGTAAATAAATTTTCTAGGAGTCACATTTAAAAAGAAACAGATGTAATCAATTTTAATAATATATTTTATTTAACCCAACATATTCAAGATATGATCATTTCAACATGTAATCAATATAAAAATGATTAACAGCCTGTTTTATTATTAGTTTAATGATAAATGATCTAGTATATTTATCATATAAATTTAATGCTATTTTGATACTAAGTATCTTTTAAATCTGGTATTTTACTCTTAAAGCACCTCCCAATCAGAAAAGCTATCATTCAAGAGCTCAAGAACCATGAGTTCTTAGCAGTTACTAAATTGTATGGCACAGAGAGATCTAATGAATATGGTGAAATCTAGCCATCTTCTTATACTTAGAGGAAAAGCAGTTTGAGAGCTGATGGACTCTTTCTTGCCATTTGGTTAGTTTTAGTGCTTTATTAGAAGAAACAGTGGAGAAAATAATCTATCTGTCCATCGTTCCAAAGCAATCCCACTTACCAAGAGGCTCTTTCAATATCTTTAAATCATTTATAATAGTTCTATGTATCAACCTAGAAAGGCCTTTAGGTTAAGAAAAATAACTCCCAATGTCCACGAATACACTTGGTTGGTCATTTTCTCTCTTCCCCCCATAGCGGGAACACACAGAACCAACTTTAAGAGCCAAAGGTGCTCAGGAAGCAGCAGCTATAGGCCTTGTGTACTCATGAGTCTTGCCATTCCCCTGGCAAGCCAGGCTTCCTCACCCAGCCGGCTGCTTCTCGGGGGCAAACACTAGACCTAGACACTGGCATTTCACACTGCCCCACTCCATGCATTCTGACCTGTGTGCTGGGACGGCAGGGAGAGGGCTGCAGGGACATTTACAGAAGCTCTGGTAGGTGGCCTGGAAGTGGGGCATCACAGTCAGGCTTTTATAAAGGAGAGAACAAGGTGCTTAGAGAGACAGTATCACATATTAAATCACTAGCTACTGCTCATGCTGTGTAAAGGTATCATTTACCATAAAACTTAGACAAAATTGAAATCCTAAGGATGGGTGAGATACAAAGACTTACCTACTATCTACCCCTTGATTTTCTTTCTTATTCTTTTGATGACTGTGGGGTTGTTCCTAAATACCACTCTGCATGTTTCCATGCAACACAGCCTCTAGCATCTGGGGTTCCCTGATTCTGACTGCATCTCCCACACCACTGAGGCTGTCTCCTCCACCTAATAATGACCTTCAGTCTCTTTTAAGGGGGGCACAGTACAAAGTTGACTCTGAAACTGCAACAACATGCAGGGTAGGCACAACTTGAGAATATAGCCTGAACACATAGGTCTAGACAGACTGACTACCTAAGTAGCTTGAGTTACTCTGAGCCTCCAATTTTCAATCTGCAAAGCACTGATATAATTGGACATATACTGCTTACAGTTGAGAGGAATGAACGAGGAACTCACGTAAAGAGCTTATCATTGTGTCTGGTCACATTAATAAAGAGACATTTTCCCCCATTACAATCGCCTTTAAGAGGGGTTATGTCACTTTCACAGGATCTTATATCAGATGAAAAAGTCAAGATCCAAGCCTTGATGTGTCTGATTTCAAAACCCAGCCTGCTTATTCTCTAGTTGGCGGGGGTGTGGTGGGTGTATCTCTCTACACTGAGCACCTGGGAGGATGTTAAAAGAGATTCTGAAAGTCTGTTAGAGAGACCTAGCTTTGAAGATCATCTCTAATAAGGGGCTGCATGGGAACTCTGGTGGAGCTACCACACTACTCTGGGTATGTTTTCTCATCTGGGAAATGGGTCTGATAATAATGTACATACCTCACAGGGCTGCTAGGAGCAAGTAACAGCATCAAGTACTTCTCAGGAAGCAAACAGGTGTTCAGTAAGCCAAGATGATTACACACTGTGCTGAGAACTGGAGTTGTTCATTCTAAACTTGGTAGAAGCCACAGAGTTGCAAAATGCCTTATGGCTGTGTGCTCAACTTTTACACAAAACACAGCTTCTTTCCAAAGAGATTTTTTTTTTTTCAAGTGTTGTAACATGTATGCTTGAGGAAAATAGCAAATGGCAGAGAACATAAGGAGGGGGCCTGGATATAAAACTACCAACAAGTTTAGTCACGTTCTGAGCGTGGTCTTCACTGAGTATGACATGCAGCCATGCTAGTCAATGCCGAAGGTAATCACCAAGTCTTTCTGGGCAAAAAAGGCCAACTCTTGCTCTGTCCAGGGTTCTGAATGGGTAGCTCATACCAATTGAAAAAATGAGAAAGGAGACTGAGTACATCTTCAGTTGTCTTCTTGCTTTAGCTCCCCCATTCATAGGCTAGGCTGTTCTCGAATCTATTCAGATGGGAACCAAATTATGTAAGAGTCAATAATCTTTATGGTAACTCTGCAGTGAAAGTGTCATTTGTTGTAATGAACACTGATCATAAGTTAAGCCCCTAGCTACTCTCTTGGTTATTTTTCATTATACTGTTCCTTGCTCTGTTATATTTCAGGAGTACTGAGGGAATTCATCCAACTATGTTCACTAGTCAGCTCTTCGTTACTCAGATTAGATTCTGCTAAGATGCAATGAAGCAATTTGCAAACACACTGATTCTTAGGGAAATGCATCAGATGCTGGTTATATGTTCTCCTCTGCTGATGCCAGTGGGTACCCCACCTCCCCCCTGGTTATTTGTCCCCTTAATTTGCTATTTTTCTATTTATCTTCCACTCAAAGCACAGTGTGGTTCTCCGGGTTCAAATCTGAAAGAGTATTAACAATGTGTTTCTGGGTATTTTTTTTTTCCTTCAGTAATGACTCTTTGTTCAACACCCAGAATAATGTTTCCAAAATGATCATTGCCTCTCATACAGCTCTCACTTGCAAACACCACTCTGCTTACATTACAATCATTCCCCCTCTGGCTGCTTTAAAGGGCACTAACTCCAAAAGGCACACGAGTGAGGAAATGCTGGAATGCTTCCATTTTTTAAAAACTCCTATGAAAAACTCATTTTGCATGTTGTGTACTAAGACTGAGAGTGGAATTTCCACATGTCTCTGTGCTTGGTACTCCTGGAATTGCTTCTAAGTAGGTTGCAAGTCCATGGGGACACTCTATCACTGCCCTGCCTACGAGGTCACCAGCATGAAGACTCAGAGACTGGTTGGGGCTTTCTGTGACAAGACACCTGCAAGCTTTGCCACTCTCACTGGCAGAGAGGGTCTTGCCCATCCCTGTCTAATACTGGGCACTGTTACTTTTGATTAGGTCATTAGCTTTGATCCTGTTTGCCACAGTGCCAGAGAATAATTTGAAATATTAAGGATAAGAAAGTGGCATTTGCAGGCACCAAAAAAGAGGGTTGACCACCCTGGGTATCTTTTCCGGGCATACTTAGCTAGGAAAGCTCCCTTTTCAGGGAAATCTAGCTAAATGAAATGAAATGATTTCAGACAGGCCTGCCACAGTAATGTCATAGTCTCTGTTACTGTTCCTTTCTCCTGATAAATCAGAGAGAGGCAGAGAAGAAACCTTTATTAAAATGTCTACAGCTCTTTAAAAACAACAGTAAAAACATTTTTTTCCAGACAAGATCTAGTGCTTCTGGTTAGTACAGACGACTATGTAAATGTATAGGAAACAATCACACCCCAGGTTATATAGTACCTGGGGATTTTGCGCTTTGCAGAGTGGAGACAGGCTCAAGGCCAGGAAAAGAGTTCAAAATGTGGGTATGGGTGGGTGTGGGGGGATTCCTTTAATGTTGAGGAAGAGTCACATATAAACCGATGTTATAAGCAAGAAGTACAAAATCGGTAAACCAAATTCCCCTGGACTTAAGGGAAATAATCATGCTGTGAGTGAATTAACCAAGATCTAAATTTTAAATTAGGCATAACACATGAACAAGGTAAATGAGCAAAAAGCATCAGAAAATTTTAGCAGCTCTTAAATCAAGAAACAGCATTTGACAAGAATAACTCTACACAGTTGAAAAAGAACGCCATAGATATACCTCACTTTCAAGAAGAATTGCTAAAGAATACAGCACTGAATCAATGGCAGAAATTGTTTACCTGTCTGAGCCTCGTTTTGCTCATATGTAAAGTGGACATCCCCTCTGGGCCCTAGCTAATGGTGATTAAAAGGATTATGTATCAGGATAATACTATATATTATCATTGGAAAAGAACTGCCCTTTAATATAAGGTTTATGCTGGGACCAGATAATATGAAGTACTAAGAAATTAAAAATGAAAAGGAGACATAGGTGGGAATATTTTTAAATAAAAATGGTATCGTTTAAAAGAACAATCAGGGAGTTCTAAAGTGTTTCGTATACTCTTCAGGCAAGCCAGGATCTATCTAGTTGGCTCGTGGAACAGAGCACGCCATGTTTTCACTCCACTGCCTCGTCAAATTGGTTCCAGTTACAAGTGTTCAGTAGTGAAAAAATCAATGGGGACATAGCCTGCTACCAATTTTGTCTCCTGTTGTCACTAAGTATGAGCCAATCTAGGCATGAAGCAAGTCCTTTCTTTTTATAGAAAGGCTGACTCTCATTCCAGAGGCAACTGTATTAAAAAACTAGAACAGGAAACGGAGCCACCATCTGCTTTCATTCAATACATACTTTGGTTGGGTACTGGAAGGAAGTTTCCTGTGTGCTACCTTCAACGAAAGGTAGGAGCCAGCTAGCCCTCTGCCTCAAGGTACCCCAAACCAACTCTGACCCCAGACAATCGGACACAGTGCAAGTACAAAATATGAACTTCCCTTGGTTAGCATTATAGAGAAAGAGGAGCTGTCTACAATAATCCAAACTATATTTTCCTTTGTTTTTAACTTACACATTTCATTTTTAAAAGAAAAAGAAATACATTGCAACCCATTTAGAGATTCAGAAGAGCACTGAAATGAAAAAAAAAAAAAAAAACTACTGGAAGTTTCCTACTGAAACACAAATTCTAGTATTCTATAAATTTCTTGTAAGGCTTCATCGAAAGTATTTTTTTAAACAGTAATGCTCATAGTTCATAATTTTATAATTAGGATTAAAATTTTTAAACAAAAGTTGTTGCAATGTTTTTGCCACACAATCATGAACACAATTACTGACAGGCTACCTACGGAACCATGCTACATTTCATAATAAATGCCAACAATGGAATTCTGCAAAATAAAAGGGCACACTGCTTCTGATACTCTACTTTCAACTTAGCATGTGGCTTTGCTTTGCTCATAACAAATGGGAGAGGGATGAATGATATTAAACAGCATCATTGGTCTTTTGTGAAAGTTAAGAGACATGATGTATTTAAAGGCAGTAATAGCTCACAAAAAATGCAAGATTCCATTGATGAAAAGTCATTATTACATGAAATCATTTCTCATTGGATCTTTAAAAAAATGAGCAGATCTGTATATAAACCAGAAACAAATGGGGAAGGTAGGTTAGATACCAGGAAGAGAGGGTCATTGAGCAGTCAGTCAGTGGGGCGCTAACCCACTTCTAAGTGAAGAGACTACGTGCACCACAGCAGGTCTCAGGAGAGCCCAGGACCACTTCCATTTGGGGCTAGAGAATATAGGCATAGTCACAAAAATGCTAACACATGGTTTTAAAAACTGAAGTGCACTTTAAATATGTACACTTAACAAAGTTACAATTTAAGACAATAGTAAAAGTCAATAGACATATTGACGTATGTATAACAGAGTGGCTCTCAACCAGGCACGGCAGCTATGCCCAGAGGCCATTTGGCAATATCTAGAAATATCAGTGGTTGACACACTTGTGGGTGTGTTCTTGGCATCTAGATGCTGCTAACCACCCTACAATGCACAGTTTCCAACAACAAGGAGTTATCTGACCCAAAAGGTCAATAGCACTGAGGTTGAAAAATCCCAGTGTAGACAAAACTTACAAGTCAAGTTAAACTCGAGGCCCTTACTGAATATTAAAACTAGGAGAAATGAGTCTATCTCCCTCACCCTCATCAGTTCCCTCTCATATATCATCTCCCCCAATTACTATTTCCCACAGGTGTTCTGTAAGATGACTGTACCGGTAGACATGCAAGCTCTAACTTTTAATTACTATGTATTTTTACCAGTTGCAAGTAATACCACTTTGCCCTCCAGAATAGTGCTATCATTTCCTAAGAATGCAAAGTGACTTAAAGAAAAACAATAAACCTTGTAACAATGCAGGTGCTATCTGGATATGGCAAATCATGCTCCTAGACAAGTATCTCAACTTATTTAAGTTTTGTATAGATACCATCCACATGCAGCCATTCAACAGATTCAGTTCAAGGTTGATTATTATGTGAGGTCAGTAATTTCTCCAAGTTACAAAAGGAAAAGCACAGATCCACTAGTTCCAAGGTTTCTTCTTCCCCAAGGGAACAGCTCTTATAGTAATATTCAGAGATTTCAGAACTAAGACCTTAGGCAACTTTCCAAAGATGGAAGCTGATAAACAAGCAGCAGGCAGGGTTCCTGAAAATACTCAGTGAAAAAGTTTCTTAGCTAGGGAAAAGATGGCCTTGGATACCTGGATGTATTGAAAAGAGCTGTTTATAAACTAGGGCTAGAGAGGGCTTACACACTCTTGTGCACACACAGACACACATACACAGACACACACACCTATAGCCTGTCCCCTACACACAAGCAGCCTGAATGAAAATCAGCACTCAATTAGAAGAGATATGAAGAGAAACAGTTCAGTGAAGAGTTTGAGGAGAGAAAAGCATCATCAAACATGGTTCCTTAAAATCTCTATGCATAGAGAATAATAAGCCTTTGCAAAAGAACATGTCTCAGGCTCAACATTAGGATTTCTGACCAGGAATTCTTCTTGGAGGGAGAGACCTCTGGAGAAACTCTGTGAAGGAACATGGAGAGCAGCAGATTGCTGGATGGAGGACACCAGCCCGAGAAGACCCAGAGCACCCTATCAGGAGACTTTGCAGAAATGTTCATCTACAGAGACTCCTCACTTTCTCAGTATGAAACTAAAAGAGAATGGCAAATTGGGGTTGGAAATAGGCAAAAATTAATACTCAGTACGTAAGGTAAAGTCAAAAGACAGTACAGTACACCTTCATATAATTACTCAATGGATAGTAACTCAACATCGTCAAGGGACACAGCACATGGACAGGGATTTTGAGATGTTTCCTTTTAAACCCCCTCATTCTAGGCACAATTTTATTAAGGAGCTTGGTGATGCAGTGCACAGTCTCCTGCTTAAACCACTCCCTGCACGCTCTGGCCCAGGGAACTAGTCCTGCAGGAGGCCAGGCTAAGCATAAGCCATCACTAATGCAATGGCTGGCTGGGAGACTTGTCACTGAAGAGCTGCAGTTTAAGTACCAATGCCCTCACTTCACTCTCCTTCCACCTCTGTGGACTTCCCATTGCTCCTTACTCATTTGAAATCTTTTCCCTCCTCTTCAGAGCCCAGCTGAAGTCATTCCAACTGTTTCTGTCCATGATCTTTGTTCCTTCTGAACTCCAGCTCTCCAGTTAGCAGTCCCCACCGTTGGTCCACCCACCGTACCTGGGGATACAATACTCTCCATCAATTACACTGGCTGGCTTCTGCGACCCTGGTAGAGGGAGGGCACCTGTGTAGTTTGAAAAAGCTCCCTCCCACCACCCCGCCACACAGCTCTGATGCTTCGACCCCACTGAGAGCAGGCTTTCACTTCACTGTTCTGAATGCTGGCTCGCTTTGTTGGCACACACTCCTCAATTAGGTGGAGATCCTGAAGGCTATGACAGTATCTTATAAATCTCTGTTCTATAGCCTGGTCCCGTACACACAAAGTATACTTAATAGATAACTGCTCAAGGGCTGATTGATTAAAAGAGGCCCAGGCGAACTCCCTTCACAGGCTCGTAAGACGAAATATACCATGAAACTGCAGAATATAGCTGGCTTCCTAATTAATATTAGTCACTTGGTAGTTCTTAATTAAGAACTCTAAAATAAAGACCCACCTTTCTACCATGTCAAGTAGGAATCACCTTCATTAGTATTTAACAGCTGTAACTGCAACTTCATTTTCATGGTCTCTTCCCTGCCTTGCCAGATGGGAACATTAGCTGCGTAGTATTTATTAATATAATAAACAAAGGCAAGTGCAAAAGCTTAGGGAAATTCAGGGGGAATTAGTCACTGTCTGCCTTTAGCACAGACTTGATAGATAAGCTGAAGGAACTTCTCTTGTCCTGCTTTTGAGAGTAAGTGAACAAGGCTTGATGCCTATAGGAAGCAGGTTCTCTTTTCCAGTCACCAACTACAAAAAGTTCTGTCCCCTGGGATCCAGTGCGTCCCACCAGGTCTGCCCCAACCTATTCTGGTGATGTCCGAGTGGCAGCATCCAAGGCTAGCTACCCTCTGCCTCATGTGCTCTTGGGAGGGTGCAGTGTAGCTCTTTAAACCGGGAAAAATTATGAAAGAGAAGTGACTGTCCCCTTCACGAGAGTCATATGGTCACCAGGCTAGGAAAGCAGTGTCCTGGCAGGTCCTTGCTGTGTCTGACTGGGAAGCACAGGGCACACATCTGGCTTATGTGCACCACTGATGGATTAGTGAGTGTCTACTTCTTCAGGGCCCTGAAACGGGCATCAGTGAGGGACCCAAACCTATGTCCTAGAATGAGAGTGCCCATTATTGTGGTCAAATATCAGGTGATGAAGAAGTTGAAGGAAATCAAGAAGACGTAGGTGAATGGTATCTTCGGGCGATACACTCCCTCTTCCTGAGAGACCAGTCAGCTTTAAGAACAGGGCAAGAGTATGAGTGTTGGAGTCAAAAAAAAAAAGTGAAACCCAGTTCTGCTTTTCAGTGGAAGGGGCTCCGATGGAATCTTCCAATTTGCAAAGGAGAATCATAATGACCACATCCAGGGTTGCCGTGAATATTACAGAGACAAAGCACTGGATGCTTTTGCATGCAGAGCATCCTGACAGAGCTGATAGCAAGCCAGGGGCTTTCAATCAATTTAAAAACAAACAAACAAACAAAAACTTTCTTCTTACTATTACAATTTTAGGAAATGATCCACAAAGCCTACATGTGTTTTAATGTGGCAATGCTGGCCTGTCCCATTGCACTAGGGGGGGTGGAGCATTGGGCTAAATGCAGGGATTCTGGGGTCACAGAAGAGTCTTCCTGCCACTACTTCCCAGCTGTGTGCCTCTGGGAAAACTGCTGAAGCTTTAGTTGCCATGTGAGAAAGATAGGGATGAAAACCACAGTACCCGGGCTTTATGGGGCGGCAATGTTCTTGAAGACTTTCTGGAAATCTGTGGAGGTGTTTGAGGTTACCTTAATAAATCTAGTGTTCCACTGGCATTTACTACATGAAGGTTTGGGATGCTGGGTGTCTTTCAATGAATTGCCCTGATCTACCACATTGAGAGTGGTCTCACAGAATATATGATTTCTCAGTGTCCACTGGCCATTCACATAGGTGAATATCCTAGAAACTTGACCTCTTTAATGCATGATCCCAAAGTATTTTCTGTCTAGCATCAATGTATACTGGAGAGACCAGCAATGCAACCTTTGTGCAAATTAAGGTGGGCCAATATTTTGTTTTTAGAGCATGAAAAAAATGCTCACTATTCTGGACAAATCAAATCAGTGTCTTCTAGGCCACTTTTATTTTATGAGTAGCTGGTACAGCACATCTCCATCATTCTGCAGCCACATCCATCAAATTCACAGAGAGGATTTTGAGGCAGATATGCAAACATATGCCTACTACCACCTATTCTCCAGTGCCAAGAAGAAGCATTTATACACTGAATATATACAATAATACGTCATAATTCTTTTATTTCTCCATATGGGATAGCTGGGGAATTACAACAACTTAAAAAAAAATAAAATGCAGGCTATGCCATCTATGAAATCTATTTCACGATTAGAGTGGTGAGGAATATTTACCTGTTACCTCAAGTATCTGAGAGGTTTGAGAAACTGATATTTCTCATAGGATTACTGTGAAGAGTAAATGATAGCTGGAGCCGGGCTATTGGGCACAAAGTCGAGCACACAGTGACTGCACAAGTAATGTTAGTTACTATTATCATTAGCACCATCAGGAACCACACTTCCCAGCCCATGTTGCTTGAGGATCTGTTAGGATAAAATGAAAATCACTTTCTGGTTCTCCAGACACTTCGTCCAGAGGTGAGACCGGTTATGGTGAAGGACATTCTTCTCTATCAGAGGAGACTAATGACGTATGGCAAGACGCCCAGAAGGGAGAGAGATTTTTTCCCAATAGCTCTGACACTCACAGAGGGTACTTCATTAGCCTGTCTATTACAAACCACTTAAGACACATATTTATTGACAGCAATCTGCCAATTGATTAAACATCTCAATATATGAAGCTGACTTGACATTCATTAGCAGTTTGAAGAACATGATCTTAGACGTTAGGATGGATAGTTTTGGGACTTCTTTAACCTTCTGTAAAATATCAACACAGCCTAAAATCACAGGATTAGTAATAATCTTGCTCCCATCAGAACACACTATGCTCACACACACTTACATCCTCACATTTCATAGGAGATTCAATTTACATTATAATCCATTTATCTTTTGTGCATACTTTTTTTCTAATATAAACCTGAAAATCTTCACTGAACATATAATTTAACTTCTTCTAAATGAACTAAGTTTCAATTTTCACTTATAAGTGAGAAGTTACTGACTGTAAGAAATTCTACGTGTTTTAACTGCAAAATAAAATTTTGTGCATTTAAGAAACAGCCAAGCGGGCAAGAGAGGTATTTGTTGCTACGCGCTGCTGTATTTGTTCTTAACAGCAAACATGAGTAATTATTTTATATGACACACATGATTCTTTAGGAGCTGTTTTATGAGAAATGTGAATGTTTAGGGGGAAAAAACAAAAAGGGCAGGTAGTTCTGCAGTTAGCTCAAAATGAGAGCCTTAAGAAATTAGGTTTAAAACTAAGTTTCATCTTTTGATTCTTACTTTTTAGTAACTGGACTTCATTGTTTGAACTTCCCAACAATCTAGAAGGATATTTTCCAAAGGAGCAGGGAGGGAGGGCATTTCTTTCACAAGTACAAAAAAGTACAGTCCATGGAAAGAGCATTTTCACTTCTAATGCTTCTTTTGTGTTGAGGTCATTTTCACTCCTCCCTAGTGTCAGCTTCTTCAGTACCTGGTATCTGTTCCTCAGATGTTTCACACTTGGTCACAACACTTCGTGTTGCTATCACATAGTGCTACCCGGGTGCTCCTCTGCTTAGCAGCACAGGGCTCACCTGGGGGCTTGCTAAACATGCAGAGCTCCCCAAACATCAGTGTGTGTAGAAGTCATCCAGGGAACTTGAGTACGTGCAGGTGCTGATTCAGCTGGCCTGGGAAGGAACCTGGCATCCCTTTTTTCTGATCAGTTACCAGGGGCTGCCAATGCTGATGGTCAGGACAATATGCTGGACTACCAGGGGCCAGAGGTTCATGTCATTATTTTAATTAGTGAAAGTTTACCTCTAGATCCACAGGTAAGAAAATGATCTGGGAACATGGCACCGTCTCCGTGCACAATGACACAAGATATTTACCAATGGGAAGCAAAAAGGGCTACCTGACTACGTCTTCAAAGTGATCACATGAAAAATTTCAAGCATTTCACCCACCATCCATACATTACTGACAGACCCCTCCTTTGTGACAAGCACGGCTAGAAAGCTGACTGAAGTCTCTGTCCGCATTCTCTGCAGATTGGTCACTTCACTGTCCAAAGTCACCCAGAAGGTGTCATGTAACAAAGCTGGCATACAGAATCCAGAAATAACCGCCTCATCTGAATGTAGTGCCAACATTAGGGTACAGTCTTCTACTAATTGAAACTAGGGAGTGACAAGTTGTGACTCTTGCACTCATTCGCAGAAGGGACTTGCCCCACTGCCCTGGGGGCCTCACGCTGCGGAGGGGCCCGGACACTCAGAGTTGCTGTAATACACAGCTGGGAGCTGAACCTCTGAAGGTAGGGCCCACATTTTCCTTACAATGATGGACCCTATATAATGCACCCTATATAATGCCCAGCATGTTCTGGTGAAGCAATGACTGAATGAATGAGTGAATAAATGATGTGGAAACTCACGAACAATTCCAGGTGCTCATGCTGGCTCGGCCTCACTCTCCCTAGCCCATCCTCCAGAGCCAAAATGCCAACCTCTACCTGTGCACAGCTCCCCTTGGGCAGAACCAGAACAGAACAGAGGTGCCCAGTCTAAACACTGAGGGCTTTCCTTGCTGGCTCATGAGAGGGAGAGTCGAGGTTACTGAACTGCTGTATGATAAGCATTAAAATTATCAAGAAAAAATTGGAAAAGGCCAAGTGAAATGAAATGTAGTAAGTTACTTCCCTTAAACTTCCTCTTCATCTTACCTTGCCCTTATACCTTAGAAGCAAGAAAAAGTATTAGAAAATTGAACACAAAGTGTAATTGCAGAAAAATTTCAGGAACTCTCCAGCAACCCCTTAAAAACAGAAACACGTCCTCCACCACGAGCGCCCTGCTACAGTGCAGCGCAGTCTATTCTCTGTGTGAATTTTCACCCGAGAAATGATTTGTGCTAAGAGTAGTTCATGAGAGGTGACCAGTTATGGCACTGCTGCATCCCCACATAAGCCTGAAGGGCAGGTGGTGTTTCTGCCAACAGATATATCTGAAGATTGACAGCTTATGGTCAACATTAGATAAAATTTATTTTTCAGATGATTTCGTATCACCTAATTTGATCAATTAAAGCTTTGAGGGGAAAAAATGATTTAAAAAAATCCGTAGAATGCCCCGAAAGTTTCTTTGAGACCCTTTTGTTAACTTATTCATTCAAGATTATTCTAGACTATATGCTTGAAACACTCCTTGTATTAACTTAAATCCTGCTGAAGAATGTCAGCTCATTTGCTTGACACAAATGATTATAAAGTTTCCCATTCTTCTTTCCTGTCCTTTTCTGCTTTCCCTACTAACACCTGATGCCACTTTCCTAAAAGATGACCGTCTCTTCAGTGATCAAGGGTCCACTGTCCTCGGTGTCTGCCTCAACCCAAGCACCAGTGACAGCATCCACCTTCCTGCATCACACAGCTGCATGAAGCACCCACCTGCCTCCATGTCTGTGCCTCATTAATGTAACTTTTGATTGGGAAAATGAAATGATATCTAAAGCCAGTATTAGCACAGACTGACTCCCAGACTGTCCCTTTATGAGCTGGGAAGCTTTGTTCACAACATGACCCCACACCACAGGGGCCTCTTATGTTTCTTTCTCGAGTGGTCATGATCCATTTAATTGAAAATAATCCTTCCTGGGTGGAACCTGCTAGAATGGTTTCACAGACCTGGGACACAGTGTGAAATCAAATTGATAATCAAACTTAGACATTCTGAGAACACCTACCCAAATGTCACCTCAAATTTAATCAGTGACAGCATTTTTTTTGTATTGCATTGAAATATCCAATCTGAATCCCCTCTTTACCAGAAAGTAACCATTAATTAACCACCCCTTCAATTCCTTTCTTCCAGCCAAAGGTTGAGTAGCTTTGACCCAATCACAGTTAACTCAATCATAATTTCCTGGATCTAATTTGCATTGCTTTCAGTTGTTCCGAGAAAAAAAAAAAAATCCTTTCATATTTTATGGTGTTTTATTTTTACCACCAACAATAAACATCAACAGATTTGAGTTTAAGGACCCCAAAGGTTCCAATGATAATTAGCAACCAACTGTCTGCCAGCAAACCATTTCTGATAATTAATTCAGCCATCACAGAGAAAACTGTCATGTTCTATGGGAGAGAATCCGAAGACAAGCTTTGGCGTGAGAACTGCAAGACCATCATCGGTGGGGACAGGTCAGAGCGTGTCTCCCAAGGATAGAATTCAGAACACAGATGTTTTAAACTCCCAACAAGTGCCAGGGTGCATAGGTGCTGGGTCCTACTATCTCTGGAGGGAGCAAGTCACTCTTTTAGCAGGGACACTTGGCCGAGTGTCCACCATACGCCCACGGCTCCTTGTGTTTACATAAGTTTCACAATAAAAGAGAACACAGGGGTGATTGGTATTTTTTTTTAATCTAAGAATAAACAGCACAACCCAAACAATTTCCAGAATGACAACAAGCTCCAACTGGCCCACCACTATTTAACAACAGTTTCGCTACTTTCATTTAAAAGTGAAAACAGCCCTTCAATAATCACACTCACAAGGCAGAAAAGAAAGAAATTCACCTGGTAGGGCCATTCAGAATCCCCGTCCTTTGTGTATACTGCTGGCAAAACGCCTCTGTGAAATTTCACCCAGTCACTTTCATTATAGGTCTCAGAACCCCTCCCTGACGCTGCTTTTGTACCCTAAGGGATGTGTGCTTCCATTCTGACACCCCGCAATGATCTCAGTCCACCAGTCCGGCACAGAGTGGACACCCCAGCAACTGTGATTCTCTCTGCTCTGGTTTGAGTCAAAGGAATGGAGGAAGTGGGGTTTGAACTGACACCCATGACAATTGTGACAGGGCGTGTGTTTCTGGAAGCCATCCAGAAAGGCACTGGAGCTAATCTAATTAGCTGCTGCCTTGACTGACAAGCTCTTCTGCATCCTCTCCCAGCATGGGTTCTACCCCAAGAAGGACTGGTGGGAAAGACTTCAATGTTTATGCCTGTTGTATTACTATTAAAGATCAAAACTTGCATCCATATTACATTTGCCTTCTCAAGGAAAAAAAAACACACACATACAGGATTTTCTTTCAAAACTGCTTTCTTGTGTCTTCCTTACTACACAAATAAAACCAATGAAACAGAACCCCCACCCGGGAGGGCACACAATGGATATGGTGGTGGTACCTGGGTGTCATGGTAACGGGTATGGTGTGGAAACAGCACTTGAGGGGGCAGATCCTATATATGTCTAACACTCCATGAAAGAACCAATGTTGCCTCAATTAAAAAAGAGAATGCAAAAACAACAACAACAACAACAAAACCCAAACCTAAAAAATCCCACCAAACAATAAATATACCAAATTTATAATCATATGTAAACTATGGAAAATAAATTGTTTTCTGAAATGTAGAAATAAACCATTAAAAAAACAAAACCCTTTACAGCTCTTTGATCCTGGCTACTCATTCTTTTCTGTTAATTTGGAGGCAACCTATACCTCTTTGGTTGATTAGTAAGTTGAACATATATTAAGAAACCCAGGCAGCCTTTTCCAAAAAAAATCCCTTTTTAGGATTCAAAGGGATCCACTGCTCTGTGAGGAAAATTAAGGATTAAAGCCAGCAAACTGCACAGCCACCAGCATCTTATTACAATCATGCCTCCAACATCTACATCTCAATGAATTCTTTTTTACAGCAAACTCTTGGTTCTACTCTGACTCCTCTGTAAGAAACATGAAGACAAATTAAGTGTAGATGCTCTTGTGCTTAGGAAAATGCTTGAATCCTCCTAAATATAAACCAATCTTCATGTCAGAGCAAAAAATTGTCAATTGTATTGTCGACCATTGGGTGGTGCCTCCTGGTCATTTGGAATGATGGTTCCTTTAGACCAGTTTCTCAATTCTAGATCCAAGACAATCTGGACTAGATGCAGCATCTCTGGCCTGTACTCATCAGATCTCACTAGAACTCAGCACCCCAGATGTGGCAACCAAAATGTCTCCTGACTTTGCCAGAGCTCCCTGGGGCACAACGCTGACCTGGTGGAGAATCACTGCTTTCAATTTATATATAATTAGACTTCTGAACAGCTATGAAGAACAGAAGCCCCATGTGATCAACGGTCATCTTTACAGATCAATGTAAAGATAAACCAGTCACGTAGGATACAGTGGTCTCTGACTGTAGGAAAGAAAGCTTATTTGTGCTACTTCAATCCACCAACAGAATGTTGTGGTGTCCATGATCCATCCCCACCTGGGGAGACAGATGCAACCAGGGCTGCCACCCTATGCTAGATAAATATACATGCTTTGGTTTTTAGAAACTTTCTTCATGTCATAAAGAAAACATATGTTTATGTCATAAAGCATTGGCTTGGTAAGGAGGTTTCCTGAAAGAATGTTCTAGAAAGCACATATGACCAAGACAATCTACTGAGGTTGTGAGTTCCCAGTCACTCTATGTATTTGGGCAAAGGTTAGCATCAGGCCAGATAGTCCACAGGGGAGGTGACACGTGTGACAAGAATTTGGAATAAATGACTTCTAACATTCAACTTTCCAAGCGTCTATGAATGCCTTTAAATTCTCAGACTCTTCAGAGCCCCCTTTGAGAAAGCTGTGGCAGCAGAGGGCATTTGTCCTGTCCTCAGTAGCGCAGAATCTCACAACCCGAGGACCCTGCAGGGTGAGAGGCACCCTTTGAACATCTACCTTCACCACCAATCATGACTTACTGAATGTTCCCCACCTGGTTCAGAGCTATCTCCAACTGGGCTTCCCCCCTCCCTCTTTCTATTTCTCATTAACCCAAAAGACAAATTACAGAAGGATGTGATCTCACACTGATGTTCAATCTGTCTTTTCTAGCAACCTCTATTTATCAGACAACTTCAACCAAGTGAACCATGACTCCTTAGTCTTTGCCAAAGTGTACCCTTCACCACGTGGTGCTGAGTACGAAAACATGCAGCCAAGAAGTCACAGACAGATTTGCAGCAAGGCAGATTTAAATCCATTTAAAGACAAATATTTTATTTTATTTAAAAAAATTACAATATTACATGAAAAAAATGCACACTCCCCAAGTGTGTTTATGCTAATTTGTAACCTCTGATTTACATGCAAGAAATAATTATAAAAAGAAATTATTCATGTTATCAACCATGATGATGTCAAGAATAGATACATCTAAAAACTGTAACAAAAAAAAAAGAAATAGACAAGTCTAGTGCAAGATGGCAATAGGGATCTGCTCCTGTCAGCTGGAAGAAAAGGGAATACTGACTTTGCTCTTGGCTGAAGAGGGTCCAGGTAAACAGAACACTCGTCCAGCAGTTTTTCAGAAGTAACAGAGGGCAAGGTTTCATAACTCTAGTTTCAAAGCAAACCACAGCAATCTGCAGTGCATATGCAAACATTTTTACCTAAACCACCCAAATGTACTTCTCAGTATTTGTTTTAATTAAAAGAGTGGGAGTTATTTACAGATATACAACTTTTATATATTTTGAGGGGATCCTGTATCATTTTACAGTGTTTTCTTTGAAAGAATACGTGGTTTACACACAAGACTATGTGATTCATATTAAGCCTAATCCTTTGACCTCTGCACCTTATGTTCTAGATTTTCTTCCTGTGTCCAGTACCTTAAATGCTGTTAATTCCCATGGAATAAAACTGCAGAGATATTGCTTTTTTACTTTTCAAGTGGCCATATTTAACCAAAATTCATATAATGCCAACTCTCTAAGGAATGTTGTAGATTACCCAGTTGATTTCTTCTCATAGCTTTTGGGGAAACTGAGTCCACAGAAGTTTAATGACTTTCCTGAGATTCACTAATGGCTAAGTTGAGACTCTGAAACTTTGTTTTTATTT
Source organism: Talpa europaea (assembly GCF_964194135.1). Taxonomy (NCBI): domain Eukaryota; kingdom Metazoa; phylum Chordata; class Mammalia; order Eulipotyphla; family Talpidae; genus Talpa; species Talpa europaea. Next base: position 27,002,703 of record NC_140082.1, on the reverse strand, counting down.
AGTATTGACTTTCCATCTGGCTTATTTTCTACCAAAAAGGGTAAAGCATTTGCTTTTGTAGAACCACCACTTCAAAAAATGGACAGCTTCTGATAAATGTGTGTGTCTTTATTCTATACTTATCATCTACCCATCCACTCATTCATCCACATTTCCTACGATGCAGGGTGTCTGGAGAACTCTTCCCCTGAATTTCTGCACATCTCTTAGGTTTCTAAGACTTCCTTGACACTTCTTATCCCCTCCCTCTTATCACTACTGTACACAATATCCATCTATTTGTTCACTGATGATACTGCCCCATTAAACTGCAACCTTCATGAGGACAGGGATTGTATTTTGTTCCCTGTTAGATCCAGGGCAAGTAACAGGAACTATAAATAGCACTTGAGTGAATATATAAATAACAAAAGAGTATTAGGCTTTATATTGAGTGAAACAATTTCCTTCTGCTTCCTTCCACTAAAGCATTATAAATGAATTACATTATCAACAAATTAGCTCACAGAGGCCATGGCTGTAGAACTCTATATTCTCCAAAATTAACGGAAGGAATCAACAGCATAGAATCAAGCCATGGCAAATTTAATCTTGTCTCCATATGAAATCAAAATAGCATTTATGGTACACAAAGATACTTCCAAATTCAATAAACATTTACCAATATGCTACTGTGAACATGAACTAGTAGTTAAAGAGGAAAAATCCAGGTAGTTGGAGCTAGGGGCAGTTTCTTGTAGGGCAGGCTATCTACATACCATATAGCAGGCATCTGTTGGGAACTTCACTTACGCTACCCTGTTTTCAAAACTTAGATCAATCTGGGAGAGCTGGGTATTGTAAACAGAGGGTGTGTACAGCCTATCATATGGCATTCTAGGTGGTATTAATAACTGACAGTAAACATTTAGAAGCCAGCATAAGCACAACTAGTAATACCACCAAAAAAAAAAAAAAAATGAACAGTCACTCTGGTCAATCAGACCAGTAATTTTCTGCTATTAGTAATATGATCCTTCCTTCAAACAAAGGAGACTATCCCAGCATAGAGTAGGACAGGAAGAATAAAGGACACAAGTAGTATCAGGATCACTAGAAGTATAAATTATTAGTTATAAAACAGTTTGGCACATTTTTTCTTTGACGTTATTTTCTAAATGATCATTTTTAAGGTACTGTCACAGTTTGAAAATTATGTGAACATACACTATTTCTTTTACCCTGACAAAATTTATGTTGTGGATAGAATAGGGAATTATATACTTTTTATATGATTTGTAAATATTCATACTTATATATTGCATAGAGAAAGAAACCAAGGTAGGTTACTTTTCCTAAAAGGGTTCTACAATCACTGAAGTTTAGGAAATGCTGTACTCTGCAAGACTTGATCGAACACCACAATGAATGAACACTTACAGTTCAGAAGACAGCCTCCCTAAGATGTCTAAAGCTTATTTGAACATAACATCCTTTCATGGCGTAGAATCTATCAATATCCTCGCATCTTATGTAGATCACCCTAGCCTGAAGATTCTCCAGAATCATTTCATGGCCTCAAAAGACTTGGCGGAACTAAATCCCAGTGGGCTTATGACTTAAAATAAAACCTTTGTGAAAATGACAAGTATAAACTGGCCCAACCCCTCTCGCAGTCAATCCCTGAGTGTGAGTTTCCTTGCTTCTGGGCAATGGCAGGGGCCCGAGGTGTTCTCACAGGGGCTCTTTGAGAGGTTAGTTTTGGACGTGATGAGTCTGTGCTTCCATTAGACAGAAATGGATGCCCAGAGGCAAGGAAGCACACAGGCTTCACAGAGCCTAAGCTAAAGCATGACACATGTGCCATTAAAATCCACACAGCTCAATCCAATTCACACAACAGCTTCTGACATACACTTGAGCCTGGCGGGGTTGGGGGTGGGGGAGGCAACTGTTAGACAAGAAAATGCTACAATATACCTGAATTCAGATCCCTTACAGTTTTTTCATGACTCAAAGAATGGATGTGGACTTCACTGGATAACTCATGCTTATTAAGTATGTGTGAAATTATTGTGATTCATCTTCCCTGCTTTTTAAATGACTTTGTGAAACCCAAATAACACAATACAGTGCAAAATGATCTCATTATTAAAAGTATCCTTGAATGCAAAATGATCTGGACAGTTATTTGATTGTGATCCTGAAAGACTCTGCTCCTCTTGATGAGTGGTAATGTATGGGGTAAATTATTTCTTTGATAGCACGTAAATGGAACTTCTGAACTCATTATGTATAAATTATTAAGTTATAAAACAGCACTGCTAATAAAACTGGCTACAACAAGAAGTGTGATTAAAATCACATGTGATTGTGACCTATTAAACAATAATGTATTAATCCATAAAGCTGAATGCAGCTTATCCAGTTACTATAATTAGAATATGCTTCATCACTAATTGCCTTTCCAACCTTTAAATTTCCCTGAAACTATTGGCAAATGATGGCCAAACAGCAGTTCTTGCTATTATAAGTCTTCTAGTACTGGTAACTAAGAAAACCCTTATAATAAAAATTTTTTATTTCCATTCTAATGCAACCTTATTGATTAGTAATAGATTTATAGTTGGCAAATGTTTTGGTAAAATTAATGTGCTTAAAGGTAGAAAAAAATCCATGCACAGAAATTGAGGGGAATAACAATGTTTCACATATTTCTGCCAACATATTAACTAATACAGCAAAAAAGATCCTTGATATGTCATTTGCTGACTGATGAGAGCACAGCGCTGAGACTCAAGCATGGAATTTTATTGCTGAAGACATTTTCATCTGCAGCCAAATCACCAGGGAAACACTTTGTCAAACAACTTCATTCTGCATGGAGACTTTGTGACAATATTGGCATCCTAAGAATTTGTTCCGGTTTTTCCTATTGCATCTACCTGTCTGTGCCTGGAAATATTTACAGCAACACTGCAATTCATGCAGACATTCAGTTTAGCACCCAGAAACAACCGAGCCAGCTCATGTTTTATCTCACCAGCAGGTTGAAAATAAGTGCTCAGAAGTTGTATGCTTTTAATATAAATGAGACAATATATTTCAGAAAGGTTTCATATCAAATCCATTTCATATTAATAGGAACTGATCTAACTTTGGGCATCTGCAAAGTTATGGACCAAAGTTTCTTTATAAGCATTCAGGGCTTTCTGCCTGAGTTGAAACCAGAAAGTTAGAGAGGGTGAGAGACAGTGAGAAGGGAGGGGTAGAGGAAGATGGTGGGGGAGCAGGAAAGATGGGAAGGTGAAGGGGTTGGGGGTGGGCAAAACACAAGACTTGCTAGATTCTGGTTATTCTGAATTGTGCTATCCATTTAGTTTATATTTTTGTACTTCCAGTTTTAGAATCTGTGTTTATTTTGCTTATTGTGGGGCCACAATCCCTTGAAACAATCTTTGACATTTTACCCTTCATCCCAATTCAATCATCATATAAGTTTTGCCAAATTTTCAACTGGAAATAATTTTTCATCATCCCTTCCTCAAGCCACTCTCATTTCTGCTGCTGAGATAGCCCAGGAAGGGGTCGCTCCAATTCTACTCAGCCCTTGCTCCTAGTCAAATATGGTTTTTGAGAAAAGCAAATTTGATGACTCTCCCCTCGCCCCCAACACACTCTTGCCATTTCCCTTTGCTCTTGAGTAAAAATGTTCAACAAAGGCTACCAGCCTGCATGACATGGCCCCCGTCCAACATTCTAACTTCATGGGGACAACTCTTTTCGCGCCAAGCATTAGTCAATTGTCTCTGCTACCACAGGGCCTTTGTATGTGTGGCTTTCTTTGTCAGTAATGCCCTTCCAGGCTGCTCCCTGGATTCCCTTCTCATTCTTTAACCTGATCAGCTCCTGCCACTCTTCAGAGCTTTGATCATGACTCCTGCTACATGAGTATGGTATGGAGCATGGTATGCTTTTCTTTTTCCATACTCAGTATGGTTTTTAACATACAGCTATTTATAAGATTGTTTAATTAGCTGTGTCTCCCTTTCTGCCTTGCACAGTTCACAGGGAACATCTCTCTCACTCTTCATCTCTGAATTCCTCAGAGGGCTTGTTGCAAATGTAAAATAGGTGCTCAACCAATGCAGTCTTCTGAGGGAGTGGGGCTGATCAGAGGGTACACTCTCAGCAGTAACATTGGCAGGAAGACCACTATAACCCTTCCCACCATCATCTTCAAAGAAACCAGGACTGTACAGAACCACACAGTGAGTCAATCACCTGACAGGAAGGTCTCCCACCAAATGCTTATGTTAGCAGGTTTTTTCCCTCAAAGCAGAGACAACTTTTAAAAGTCACTTACACTCATACTCTATCCCACACAGTGGTTGTTGAGGAACATCTTTAATAGGACATTAACATAGGAAGAACTTGGGATTTGGGTCTGTCCATGAGTGGGTCTGGCTCTCTGAACTATGTAGACCAGATTTCCATCAACACCTGGCCTCTCCTTCCAGAAATCTGAGTTTCAGGCTCAAGCGCCTGGATAATTCTTAAACTCTAATTAAAGCCACTAGAAGATATTCATTCATCGTAGGTCCATGAATGAGAGGCAGTGGAAGCAAGCCCTGCACAGTCAACCCACATCCTCAGGCAGAGGGGCAGGGATCAGAAAGCTGCCCTTCTTGGAAGAGGGGCAGGAAATGTCCATGGCCTGGCACAGGGGATCCTTACAAGCTGACTGCTGTCAGTCAGTGTCTGGGATGCTTCTTTTCAGGACTAGCAGTGTGATACACAAATCACTTTCATAAACTTAGCATTGTATGTTTACAAAAACATCCTGCCCTAGCTTTTTCTTGGGTATACAAACAGGAGGAGTTGAGCATGGACATCAGTCTGAATTTAGTCTCATTTTCATTTCCTCATCCTCACACATTGCCTGGTGATAGAGGAGAATACTGATAATGACTTTCTATTTAATAAAGTTATAATATTGTTAGTAAAAAGCCTTAATACATGTAAAGGCAGACAGGTAGTGGAGGAGGAAAAAAGCAAAGGACATGGTAATAGATGTTCTAGAAAACCATGCCCCCATTAAACCAGAAAAGCTGTAGAAAAACACAGCTTGCTCTGTGGCAATCCATAGAGGTCTTCTTAAAGATAGGCACTGTATCACTGTCAGCTTTTGACACTGGACTCTGGATAGCAACTGGAGTCTCCTACCAGCTATAGAATCTGGGTCTCTAACTTTTTCCATTAGTGATATTTCATAGGTTGCCAGCTATGTGCTAAGCAAAGATCTAGTTTCTTTTGTTTTCTATTTTCTGGTCATAAATTATACCCAAGATGGCATGTTTTCATATGGTTGGTAAACAAAGAGGTATTTTGGGCTTTAAAAGAAGTATCAGTGTCATGCAAAATTAGAATTGTTTTTTGTTGAATATTATTCCTGAAATCCAATCTATTAGCCAATTTCTAAAAGATTAACCAATATATAAAATAAAAGCCTTCTAAATTCTCTATTTGTAACATATGTTTCTTTGCTGGTCTTGAGATTTTAAATATTTATGCTTTCTTTATTTTTTAAGTGACATTTATTTTACTAGGGTATAATTTATGCACAGTAAATCTCATGCGTATTCCTTAAATAACAAGCCAAAATAAAAATTTATCAATGCTTTAAGATTAAAATATTAATTGCATGAGGTAAAAAAATTCTTTTTGATTAGTATGTGTGTTTCCTGCCTAATTTTCTCAGGAGACAAAAAAGACTGATCAATTATTTAATAATGAAGGGGTTTACAACACAGGATGGCTATTCAGAGATACTACCATGGAGGAAAGTTTAGAATCTGTACAGAACTGCTTTACTTAAGCACCAGAATACAGAATGAAAAGTCAGTCCAATATTCCAGCCATGTGGATCATATAGATTTGTCTGGACAAAGTCAAACACATAATGGAAATTTTAAAGAGCAGAATAACAGATGTGATCTGTGACTGAGAAGAGAAATATCACAATTGCCTTTAAACTATGGCAACCTTTTACTTCGGAGTAGATACTTGAAAACATAAAAATTATTCTGGTATAGGAATAATGTTCATACATTAAAGAATTCACAAAGTCAGTCAGCTTAGTTTCTTATGAACCAAAGTTTCATTCATAGTAATGAATGAATTGCTTACTATGATATGAATCATATTACATAAAAATTAGGCTTGGTATAAATATAGGGTCCATTCTTGTTAGCTTAATTCACCACCTTCCAAGAATTAAAATGACAACTCCTGTATTCACTCTCATCCAAATAACAAAGTGACACAAATATAAAAAGTGATCTGTGTAGTTCTGATCCTAGTGCCCCTTGTATGATTTATGGGACCTTGGGAAAGTCACCTAACTTCTCTGTGCCTCAGTTTCCAAATCAACACAATGGAAATAAGAGCACCTGCCTTTTAAGATTGTTGTTAAGCTAAACTAGAAAACAGAAATACAGCCGCTTTTTACCCCCGGCTGTGCCTGGCACATACCCAGCCCTTTCATGCCCCAGCTGTGCCTGGCATATACTCAGCCCCCAATACATACAAACTATATAATTATTTTCAACAACTTATCTACTACACATCCAGATGGAGATGACTTACAAATTATATAGGAAGTTCATGTTTTCAAAGTGAGTCATCAGCACAAAAAATGTTTCTTGATAGTCTAAAGGATCTGAATTTAAACACTGACCTTTCCCACGAAGTAGATTTAATGACAGACACAGCAACTGCAGGTTCTATGGTTTGTATGCACCATATACCAGGTCCTGTGCCCCCCGATTTCAATGTGCTCATAATGACCACAGGATGTATTACTGATTTTACACATTACCAAGCCGAATGTAAGATGTAAACTGGGATGTAGGAGAAGATAATGGACTTGCTCAAGGTCACAGCACTGGTAAGTGGTCATGCTAGGATCTGGACCAGAGTTTTTGGGTTTCTAAGGCCTGAAGAATTAATTGCCATGTAGAGTGATAAGTTATGATTTGTGCATGTTAAATGTGTCTGCAGAAAAGAAGGGGGGAAATTATGGTGAACTATAGGGTACTATAGCAGAAGGGACTAGGAATGATAGTTTTCTCATTGCTATGAATAAAAGTGGTTTTTAAGCAAAAATATATATTCTGATAGTGTTTAAGGAAATGCTATTACAAATAACTGAGCTTTAATTTTTTCATGACATTTCTGCAGTAGCCTATTTTTTCATGAAAGCATCCCATAAGCCCTTTGTTCTAATCTAATTTTACCTGTAGAAAAATAAAAATCAGACATTGAAAAACCATACTTAACAGGTTTTACTTATCAACATCCTTCTTCAAGAACTGGGTGTGTGTGTGTGTGTGGGGGGGGGGGGTTGAGGGAAGCAGTGGTGTTGGAAAGCTTCCAGAAGTTTCAACATACAAATCTATTTTTCCTTGGGTCTCCCCTGGTGGCGCAGCAGTTGAGTGCTGGGCTGCGAAGCTGCCCGCAGCCTCTGCTGCACTGGTTCGATCCCTGGCCACCGGCGAGGGTCCCACGTGGCGTGCAGACCTCTCCTGCCACGCCCGCCACTCCCGTCAGCAGGGTATTTCGTCAGTCTGCCTGTCACGTTCCCTGTTCTGGCTCTGGTGAATTCTCTCACCCTCCTGCACTTCTGGCTGTTCCCAGTGCTTGTATAAATAAATAAATAAATCTTTTTTAAAAAAAAATCTATTTTTCCTTAAGCCATAAAATGCCATAACCAATGGGTGCAAACATTATATATGGCTTTCTAACCCATCATGCCAGAGTTTCAAATTTAGTAAACATAAATAAGGATTTGTGCTGGTGAGAGTGCTGAAAATAATTTCTCCTGTATATCTTTTAAAGACTATATGGTAGAGAGTCTGTAAAAGGTATTCTAGGTGAGATTCAGGTACAGAAGGTGCTTTTCTCTGCATAATTCTCAGAAGCTAAATTTTTCTCCAAAACCATCATCAAAGCTATCAGAAAGAAAAAAAAAATATGAAAAAGCAAAACATTCAATCAAAAGGAAAGAGTAACTCATTTTCTAAAAGGAAATAAAAAAGTTCTTTCACATATGCAAAGGACTTGGGGAGGTCTTTTCCTTTTTCATAAATTGAAGATTACAAATCACATATTTTTCTGATATGTCACTTTTAAAAGATATCAACCTGGCACTTAAAGGGATTCTGAGGTACACTCAAATAAAAACAACAAAGGCACTTTCTGGACCAAATGGACCAATTCTTGTTCAGCTGCTTTGTCTATGTTGCCCTGTCCTATCTGGTATGAGAAAGCTCTCTCTCCAGTCAGGAGAGTTGTAGTGAAGCAGGAAGATGCCAGGTCAGGAGTGCTATATTGTATGTGGCCTGAAACATCTTTGCTGTCAAGAATTAGGACCTAAACAGCCACTGCTCACTCTTAATATAATTGGGAGTGTGTCTTTCCCTTGTATGCCTCTTTATGGATTAATGACTGAAACACAAAGGTTCACAGGTAAACCAATACCACCTCTCTTTTTTCCTGATCTAACCCCTTCATTCCAGCAGAAATCTGGAAGATTTCCAGCAGAAATGCAGTAGAATTGAATTCTTCTATCCTCTAATTCCATTATTCTTTGTTTTTGTTTTTTTCATATAAGAACTGGGGTATAGGCCAGAAATGAGGGAGGTGAGAGAGAGGATTCAACAGAGATAGAGGAGCAGAACAGGTGGATTTACTGAAACACACCACTGAGGGGAGCAGCAGGTGAGATTGGAGAGGTCTGCTGCACCATGTGGGTTAGCTACCTGGCCAGGGATCAAACTCAGGCTGCAGCGGTGATAGTGCTGAGACTTAACCCCTACGCCACCAGAAGGCCCAAGATTTCATTATTCTTTGACACCACTAACTTCCATCATACCTATCCATAGATTTTATTTCATATATTTATTAACAAGATTCTTTTCTTCCTTCTACCCTGGAAGTCACTGCGGTAGAATCCAAAGCTCTTCCCAGCTTCAGAGGTTAGTACAGACAGGTACAAGGTAATAGTCTCATCAGGAACTACGGTAGCAAACATCAGTTTATAAGGTACTATAACAAAATTAAAACATGGGAGTAAACACATGAAATGCTCAATTATAGCTATTAGGAAATGCAAATTAAACATATAATGAGATATCATTTTACATCCACAAGGATGGCTATAATGAAAAAGATAGATAACAACATGTGTTAGCCCTGACGTGGAGACTCTAGAATACGCATGCATTGCTGGGGCGAATGTAACATGGTGCAGGCACTTTGAAAACAGGCAGTTCCTCAAATGATTAATAACCGAGTTCCTGTAAGACCCAGCAATTCTACTCTTATGTGTACTCCCAAAAGAAATGAAAACACATCAACTTAAAGATTGCCCTAAAATGTTAATAGCATTATTCACAATAGCCAAAAAATTGGAAACAACATACATATCTATCAACTGATGAATGGCTGAAAAAAAAATTGATTTGGCACCTAAAGGGATTCTGAGGTGCACTCAAATAACCACACAATGAGATATTATTTGGCCATAAAAAGGAATGAAGTACTAATCCACGGATGAACCCTGAGAACGTTACAATGACGTGAGAGAAGCCAGTCATACAGCCAGTCATACCATGCATCATATGATACCATTTATATGAAATGTCCACAGCAGGCAAATATCTAGAAAGAGAAAGTAGACCAGTGGTTGTGAGAGGCTGCAAAAAGATTTGAGGATGATACTATTAGTGTGTGTGTTGGGGATTCTTTTTGGGGTAATGAAAATGTTGTAAATTGATCTGGTGATAGATATTAAGTCACTGAACTATATAATCTGAATGTGTGAATTGTACAAAAAGCCAACAATATATGTGAGCTCTCTAATACATGACTGTTTGACATCTAAGCAAGAACTCTGGCCACTAAACTATGTGCTTGTTTTAGAAGGAAGTTTGAGTGGGGTTTTTTGTTTGTTTGTTTGTTTTTTTGTTTTTAGTCTCTCAAGGACTGGTTCATTGGGGGAAACAAAGGCAGCTCAAAGATAGCTGTGACAATCAAGATTAGCTACGCTACCCTGGTTTCTCGGATACTCAGGAATCTGCTGACTCTGGTTATATTGCTATTGCTACACAGCCTGTGAAGACCTATCAATACTTGTTACGAGCCTCTGGATTGGAGATAGTTTCAAGAAGTTGAAATCTCCAATTTGTCAAGTTTATAACTTGGGTGAGGAAGTAGGATGGAGAGAATAGTGAGGGAGGAATACAGATGGCCAAAACAAATAACAAAACTTCCAATTTTCTGAAATTAAATAGGAAATTCAACATTTCAATCTTACACTTAAAAGCAACAGTTCACACAGGAATTAAATATACCTGGAATATATACAGAAGATTTACAACAAGAGTTTCCCTATTCCGTACTTTACTGTTGCAAAGCAAGATACTGTTTTTTAATTAATAACTTTGCTTAGCCTAACTATGAAAAACAGGAAAGAGTATGGAGAAAAATATTAAGTAATTTGCCTGTCACAAAGTATCAGAGCCTTAGTTAGGGCAGATGACTTTTAAATTACATTTATTTGCAATGAAGACTTTTCTACAGAATATTCTTTTTCCCTTTTCTACTCAATGTACTACACAATCAAATTCTGTTTTGACTTTTAAATAGCTATGGAAAATCCATTTAAATATTTCTTGGAAAATTACATAAGAACTTTATGAAACTGCTTAAGCAAAGATTTAAACAATCCCATCTTTATTTTTAATTTATTTCTTGAGCCATCAATGAGGTTTTAACTTAAAAAGGTTTTTTCCCTCAAATTTATTCATAAGCAAGAAAAACACCCTAACAAAACAAAGATTAGAAGTGGCCCTTATGAATCAGGGAGACACAATACTCAGCATGTGTGAAAACTGAGAAATAAATTACTCTCCTTCTCTGAGATATGCATCTTATTTCTTCTATATCCAAGCAACTGGTATAACTTATTTATCCAAATCAATTAAGAAAATTAAAAGAAAAAGTACATTCAAAGAGAATCAATCTTTTCAGTATGTAAAAAAGAAATACCCTGCCTAAAAGAAGCAAAGACACAGCTTTGTAAATCCTTAAGAAGTACTTTAAATCAGAGTGGCTAAAAACAGAGAAAAACAAACAAAAATTTTAACTTTCCTATATAATAGAAATAAAAAAGAAACCTAAATCAGAGGCTTTGTTACCACTATCTTGCAAATTAGAATGGGGAAAATGTCAAGAGTACAATTAGCATCTATCTACTTCCTTGTAATTTTTTTATAGGCCAGTGACTTTTCAGGGCAAGGTGGAGGGAAGAATTAAATTCTGCACTAAATTCAGTATGAAAATCCTGTGCCAAAAAACCCACAAAAACAACAAAAAAACACAATTTGTATTTTCATAATTCATTACTATGACTAAAACCCCAACTTGACTGGAAATCACTTTATAATCTTGTTTAAAATGAAATTTTATAAGACATAAAGGCATTTATTGGAAACAAATTTACTCACACATAGTGATAAAGTCAATTCCCAACTTGCCACTTTCAGAATTTTTATAACATTAAACACGATTTTTAGACTTCTACTTTATTTTATTTTTTTGTGGGACCCTTGCCAGCAGCTGGGGAACGAACCAGCGCTGCAGAGGCTGCGGGCAGCCTCACAGCCCAGCCCTCAACCGCTGCACCACCAGGGGAGGCCCTGGACTTTTATTTTAAAAAATGCATTCCAAATTCTCTGCATTCTAAATTCTTTTCAAATTCCACTCCCTCCCAAAGACAGGCTAGGCATTTTTCATTTCTGAGAAACACTTGTAGTTATAAAGTTACACATATGCAATTATCTCATTAATTTTGACAATAATTAATTTTCTCTGTCCCTCAGGCTCCATCTATAATAATGCAATGATTCTAACACAAAACGAAATTAAAACATTCAGGCATGTCCATTCTGTAAAAGCAGAGACCATCTCTTTAGCTTATTTTGGCTATTTTTAAAATTCCCTATATTTGCAGGCATGTCAAAATGTTGACAGGAGAGTAAGCAAATTCACACGGTCTCATTAATCATCTCTCTGTTACAACAGAGGTTTAAATGAAGACTGTACAGCAGCACAGCTAAGCACAACTTGAAAAGCCTTCCTTCCTATTAATCATCCTACTAGGTCAGTGTTGACCAGTAGTGTTGACCTACTGTCAGTGTTCATGGAGCATGGCACACAGTAGGTGCTTCATAAATGTTTACTCTTATTGATAAAGATAATGATAATCTCTTTTGAGAAAAGACTCTTTCAAGTAGACAGGTAAGGGGAAAAAAACACACTGGTAAGAACGGAGTTGAAATTAATTGAAAATCAGGCACAAACAGGAGTCCTGAAAAACTTTTTATGCTTTTTATCTAAAAAGAGAACCAGTAAATTTTTCATAATATATATTTCATTCATGTTTTTAATATTTATAACTGACACATACAATTTACAAACAAAAACGTGGACTATGGAATTTGTTTAGAGTTGATTTACTTGCATCATCTTTATTAGATAAATTAATTTTTTATTGTCACATATACAAGATGATCTGCACATCAATTTTTACTACAAAATAGTTTAAAAATTTAAATGCTATGTGTCTAAAAGTTTTTACTACTATCATCTTTCTTTTTATGCAGTTATAAAACTTATTTTTCAAGCTTATGTCAAACAAGGCATATATGATTGAATCAGTGATCTGGGTTACCTCTTTATTTTCTTCTCTTTAGGTTAAAAGGTGTCTCATGTTTAATGATGAAATTTATTCATTCATTTATTTTGCCAATTCTTCATCTAAAATTTATTCAAGGAAAAGCCAGTTCAAATTTACATTATTTGAAGGAAAAATGCCAAATGTTCATCATTCAAGATTGTATTTTTTACCTTCCTTTAGCATAAGCAGATAAATTCTCAGTGTCAGTGCTGCTGAGTTTCCCTGCTATTTTTATTTTCTACTGACAGAATATTCAAAGCTGACAAATTGTTGTAGAACAGACATAGTTATTAAAAGCTTCAATTTACAGCAAATAGTGACAGTTTCCTTTGCTGCTCATAAAGCAAAATCGAAGAGGTGTAAATACATAGGGAAGGTGGAACAAACACACTTTGGATACGTTCTTAAACAGTTCTAATAAGTAATGCTTATTTGAAAATAATACCCCAAAGCCAAAAGTTAGGTAATTCAAAGAATAAAAACAGGATAACAGTTGGCAACTTTCAATATTATTTTAAAAACTTCACTCTGGCATAGCTTATAGATCTAAGGAAGGCTTTTTAAGAATTACAAATAATTGACTTAAATGCAAAATGGAAACTGAACTAATCAAGAATTGTGTATTTGAAACAATGAAGCAAGTATGTAAAATTTATTTCTGCTGCCCAGGAGCAGCTGGTTTGCTTTAGAACTGCATTTCCTATTACTTCACTACATTTTAGTAAATTTTGGGGTGGTGGGAGGGATGTGGAAGAAAGAACTTACAATGTACATAAATTCAGAGCAATGGTAGGAGTTAGATAAATGTAAGGTACATTTCAGAGACAATACTAGTGTTTTCATTTTTTTATGGAATCCTTTAAGATCCTTAATGAGTGACCTCTTTGGAGTCCAACTTACAAAGTGCTAAACCTTAAAGAATTCTGCCAGCAGAGTTAGAACTGTGAAGAGACATTAGAATAAAAAGAGAGAAAAAAGCAAGCAAACTTTCTTCCATTCAAAACACATGTCAAGCCAGGAAGGGGCACTGATAACAAGAAGGGGTGATTCACCTGCCCCAAGACAAGAAAACAAAAGAATCATACTCAGCACAGACAAGTTTTTGCCAGTTGGGAATTGGTAATGTTCTGTATCTTGGACTGGAGTGCTGATTATACAAATACACACATTTTTCAAAACCCAGGAAACTATGTACTCATGATCTGTACATTTATTATATGTGTGTCAATCATACTTCAATTAAAAAAAACCCTAAAAATGTCAACACAGGCTTATTTTAATGTGTTAGATGCAAAAAAATAAGTTTTCTATTAATTTTTAAAAATTCTTACAGAAGAATTGAAAAGGGAGAGCAAAAGAAATCTGGGGGGAAGTAGGAGTACTGCAGAGAGACAAATGATTAAACTCTGAGTCACCCCTGGGAGGGAAAAATCCCTTCAAAGACTCAAATAGTGTGTATGGAACAAGGGGGAAAAAGGGGAGGAATAGGTCTCATATTTGCATAACTAACATGTGCTACCTACTTTTAATAAACAAGCTTTTGTATTACAGCAGTTATTAATAGTATCCCCATTTTTAAGTTGATGAAATACATAGAATAGTTCAGTGATGTGCCTAAGTATACACAATTAGGAAAGAGCTGGGATACAAATAGATCTCTAAGACTCCTACACAGAATTCTCAGAAAACAATACTTTGTGTGCATATTGTGTATGCACATAAAGAGGAAACATTAAAAGAAAAACCACTGTTGCTTCATATAGCAGTGATGAGGCTTCCCCCCTCGCCCCCGCACAGGAGGGGTGACGAAAGCACATGAACTAAATAAAACAATCAAGAATCTTTTTCTTAAATACTCATTCATTAGTTTGAAAATCTGCAAGGAGATATACTTGAATATGCAAATACATATCAGATAAATACTTTCAGGCAAAAAGACTCTTTGACTACAAATAGTGAGGATAGTTTTATTATTTAAGTACAACTTTTATTATGATTTGGTTGAAGTTAGTTGTACTTGATTTCAGAAGAGCTGGAAGATATAATGACAGACAAGACTGCACTTCCTGGGATTTAATTATTAGGTTGTGTTCTGTGAAAATGTTATAACAAGTGTGTTAGAATGGTACCCCTAAAGGGATTTCACATAAGTTCACCAAGACCCAAAGGTGACACCAGAGGTTAGGGACACTCTGGCTGGCCCTGGAACCCATGTTTTCACTTAAGACTCCTCAGATTCTTAAATACGCAAGATTCTGCATGAACAATGCTTTTCTATACCTTTTAGTTAATCCAACTGCTTAGCCTAAGAGGCTCATTGTGATCCTAAAGCACAAATGATTTGCCATATTTGGTCACTGTACTCATTCTCAGCTTAACACAAACACACAAATACACACACACAAAAGACTGTTGTGGATTCAAATTCACAACCATTGATGCCTCTTTCCTTCCCAAATGGATATATACATTTTGCATTATTTCATAAAATATGCAAACATAATCTAATGCTTAGTTAATAGGTATCTGGGGATAAAATATAGCTGTGAATTTCAGTTTCAGTTTAAATGTGTAAAATTTTCTTTTAAATGAAGTTCACATCTTCTTCCACAATGAGAAATAAAAGACAAGAAAAAGCAAAGTCATTGTTAATATAAAACCACCACCAAAAAGTACAAGACAAGAAAGGTGGAGTTTAAGAGCATGGGCTTGGGAATCAGCTCTGGGCTCTGTCAGAACTGCATGACTGAGGGCAAAATACTTAGTCTAAGACTCAGTTTGCTGTCCTATAAAATGGGGATGATTATATTATATGTTGATTTCACTGAAGAATCAATAAGAAAACTTACACAAAAGGCTTAGCAGGCTATGTGGATACAATATACACTTGATAGCTACATAAACTTATACATAATTTTGTACATATATATACATAATAATGCATATAATAAATAATCCTATAATAATTTAATCCACTATGATAATACAAGAATTATGAAGTTCCTTTCTTCCTAAATAGATTTTTAAATTAAGAAATTGTATTAAAATATTTATATATTGTTAGGGAGACTGATAAACTATTAAAATGTACATGTTAAATAAAAATAAAACTTATTCTGAAAACAAGTGACCTATACTTCTGAATCATACATGGTATTGTAAACCAATAGTACCTCAATAAAAAATATACATTAAAAAAATAAAAGTACTAAACAACAAAATAACTTAAGGTGGATGGAATTAGAGAAAAATTAAAAAGTAGCAGAAATTATAAAGAAAGGTCAAAGCCACACACAATCCTACTACTTGAGAAACTACCCCTAATACCTGAAAATATCCTTTAAAAATTTTTTTTCCCGGGCCTCCCCAGTGGCACAGCGGTTGAGTGCTGGGTTGCGAAGCTGCCTGCAGCCTCTGCAGTGCCGGTTTGATCCCCGGCCGGCTGGCGAGGGTCCCACATGGCACTCAGACCTCTCCTGCTACACCCGCTGCTCCCCTCAGCAGTGTATTTCGTCAGTCTGTTCTGCTCCTCGCTCTGGCTCTGGTGAATTCTCTCAACCTCCCACGCTTCTGACTGTACCCAGTGTTTGCATAAATAAATAAATAAATCTTTAAAAAATTTTTTTTTTCCTATACAAATATCATGTAAGTATCATTCAGAGAGTCTGCTTTTGAAATTCATGGTATGTCATGGAAATTCTCTAGTCACTGAATGGTCTTATACCACACAACCTGAAAAAGCTTCATGGTATCCAATCTCATTGCTGCATCATTTTCTCAATCACATAGTGGGGGCACTCCATCACTGCCAATCATTGCTACTACAAATGTATTTGAAATTTTGTTTGCTTGTTTATTTGTTAAAAGAATTATTACTTTATGTATAAAGTCAAGTGAACACCATTAGTATTCCTCTTAAGGTTTTAGTCAATGGTTGTAGGGTGGGGATGTTATAACATCAGTGTATTTAGACAAGTGATTTCTTTTTATTTTGGTAGCCTCAGAATTCCTTCCTATACAGCCTTGTCCAGCCAACTGTACATAAGCATAATCCTAATAAGGTATCTGAATTAAAAGGCAAAACTGGAATGACTTACATGACCTAACAGAATCAGATTACAATGTCCTGCCAATAAAGACATTATGTAATACCGAATGAAAGATGGCTTTAATGAAGTCAGAAATTTTACTCAGGGTTTTCAAGAAAATTTTTTTGGAAATAAGTCTTTTAACAAAAATTTTTCCTTATTTCTTGTATTAATCAACAAAATGAGCAATCAGTGGAAACAAAATGAGAGCCAGACATCTGAGTAGCTGTGAATGATGTTTTTCAGTATCATACAAATAAAAGAACCAAACAGATAATGTTTCAAGGAAAATCACCCTTCACTTTAAATCCTGGAAATATGCAAATACAACATAGCTTCGTTCCTTCAGAAAACTGGTTCTTTATTCCACAGAGATTTTTCTGTCAGTGTAACAAGCTAAAAACAAAATATGAATGACAAGTGCACATACTTAGCTGATGGAGAACACAGGGTCCAACAGTAACCACATTAATCTCTCGTGGAGGTTATGTGACTTCCAGGCAGAAATATTGATTCAGACCTAGTCTACTGCTGCAAAGTTTGACAAGTATTCAAATCTGAGCTGGGAAATTTCCCCCCAAATGATAACTCCTAATACTTCTTTTATCTTAGTTGGCTAGTCAGGTAACTGATTTGGTTAACTAGTAGTTATATAGTTTCATGCAATAGCTTTTGCATGAACGATGTTAAATAAATAGACTGCTGGTTAATAAGAGCATGTGCACAGCTACCTCACTAGATACAGAAAGTTATCTGGACCATTAGAAATTAAAGCACTAGGCAACATTTTCAATGTATTCTAGGTTAAACTTTCAGCTTTGTGGATTTTTTCATTTTTCATTTTTTTAATATTACCAAAAAATTCTTTAATCATACTCAACCAAATTCTAGATTAGACTTTAATCTTCTAAATTAGATTTTTGTGTTTGTATAAGAAGATGTCAGAGAATTTGATTCTCCCTCTCCTACTTCTTCAACTGCCTCAGAGGTCATTTCAACAGATAGTTCTTATACTTCAAGTTCTGTGAACTCTCCCCACTATCCCACAGACCAGCAACAACTTGATGTTCTCTATAAAGCTTCTTCTAGAGGATAATCAGGTATTGTGACATGGTTTCTCTGTCTTAAACACTAAGAATTTTAGTGGTTGGTGGTTTATGTCATTTCTCTTTATTCTATAACAACTTACTTGTGGTTTAGTTTTTCATTTTGTATTCCCGTTTGTCAACTTCAGTGACAGTAGAAATAAAAAGCACAATACAAGGTTATTCCGTCAAGTTATCTTCTGAATTACTTAAGTTTGGGAGTTGGGAGCAAAAAACCTCCCAGAAAACACCCCAAGTTATTGGTAGGCTGTGGATCTCTCTTTGCAGATTTCCCCTTGAATATATCCCGACATTCAAAGTTTGACTGAAGATATTTTGACTTAAAAGATAAGTTGGTGTTTGATAAGAAAAATGGGAAACATCTTTGTTAAATTAAGTTTCTCCTATGTGTGTATATGAAAAAAAAAAAAAGATTCTATTTGTCTATTAGACTCTTGTCAAATACATAAGAGTTCTCATGGCCCCTCATTCTTGTACACAAATAGTATTGTTCCAAATTTTAACTGTGCCAACCTGCTAAAGTGGTATCACTGTGGTTTTAATTTGCAGTTTTCTGATTGACTGCTAATAAGGCTGATTACCTTTTTTCTGTGTATTAGTGATTCTTTGAGTTGTTTGTTCATACATTTTACCAATTTTTATTTTATTTTACTCATATTAACTTGTCATCTGTTTTAGATTCTACCCATTATTACTTATGAATGTTGTAGATTACTTCTCTCAGATGTCACTTTTTTTTTTTAAGATTTATTTATTTATTTATACAAGCACTGGGTACAGTCAGAAGCGCAGGAGGGTGAGAGAATTCACCAGAGCCAGAGCGGGGAGCAGAGCAGGCAGAAGGACCGAGGTGCACTGCTGAGGGGAGCAGCGGGCATGGCAGGAGAGGTCTGCGCACCATGTGGGACCCTCGCCAGCAGCTGGGGATCGAACCGGTGCTGCAGAGGCTGCGGGCAGCTTCGCAGCCCAGCGCTCAACCCCTGCGCCACCGGGAAGGCCCGTTTTTTTTTTTTTTTTTAGGTATCTTTTGACAAAGAGAAAATTTAATGTAGTTGAATTATCAGTTTCCTTTACAGTTTGTGCTTCTTTTGTGTTTGGGTAAGAAATCTTTCCCTGCTCTGAGGTCATAGAGATATTCTCCTAGCCACCCTACCCTTTTGATGCAATGATTTTTTATAATTTTCTTTCCCTTTTAAAGCTGGTTGTAATTTAAGATTCAAATATTTAATTTGCCTACAATGATCTGCTCTCTCTCTCTCTCTCTCTCTCTCTCTATATATATATATATATATATATATATATATATATAATAATCACAATCTGGTTTCATTTTTTTCCCTCCACACATATAATCTTGTGACATCATTTATTGAATAGTTTATCTTCTCCCCATTGATATGCAATACTCATCCTGTCAAACCAAGTTTGCATGACTATATGGGATTTTATGTTCTATCCTATTTTATTGATCTCTTTGTCTTTACTAACAATGATATCCTAATATCACACTGTCTCCATTACGGCAGCTTTATAATAGACAGTCTCGATGAGGCAAGGCATCCCCTCTCCTACTCTGGTGATTAGAGAGGACTCTCCAAGAAAGGGGGAGGTTCTGTATTCCCTGCCCACCTGAGGAGGGGCAGAGCTGAGCAGCCAGGTGAAGGATCACAGGGAGGAGAGAAACTTGCAGAGACACAGGAGTAGATAAGTTGAGCAGGGAGACACGTGAAGAAGCCACACTTGCTCTGGGCTTTCGACTTGCACCAGGTACTTGGTGGAAGGGAGACACTTGGGAGAGACATGGGTGAGAGGCATGTGGAGAGGATGAAAAGGGTGGCTGTACTTTTATTTTGCTTCTTTAATTCTAGACTTGCCTGGCCACTTCTGCCCCTTCTCCATGGTTCCACAGGTGCCAGAAGGTGCCTTATACTTGTGGTGAGATTTTTGGCCTCAGTGGCCCTCCTTAGGGCCAATCCTGTCTGGCTGGGCATTTACCCATGATAGGTAACTTTGGGTGTTCTATTAGTAAACTATATCCTTCTTCTTCTTCCCTCCCTATGAACACTCATCTGTTAAAGTTCTTACACATTGAAAGTATGCTTTGTCTTTTTGTAGTGATGGCAGAACCCCTTCAGAGCATGCAAGTGTGGGGGTTCTGGGGTACCTTTCAGTCTGCCTGCTAACAGTTCCTCCTCAGGAAGGTATTGGTTACTCTTGAGCCTTCTCTCTTTCAAATGATTATTTGTCAATTTGAACTATCTTCACTCTCTCTCTTTTTTTTAATGTCTTACTTGTCTTTAGCAGCCTATAGTTCCATCACACTATATCTAAATATGTATTTATTTACGGTGCTTGGCATACAGTGTGTTTCTCCTATAGGAGATTCTAATCTTTCAACGTTTCTGGGAAATTCTGTCTTAATACCTCAAACTGTTTCGCCACTAATGGGGAATAATTTTTCAGGGGACCTGTATGCATGGGATGTCTATAAAGAACCTTAGAAGATAAAGGTCATGTCCCTATGGGGCTGAGGGCAGATCTGTTTACTGTTCTGGTTAGTAAGGCTAATGTCTCCCTTCAAGGCAAAAAGCAAATCTGCTTAGAGTCCATTTTAAAATACTATGGACTCCTAAACTAGGCTGTCTTTTGGGGGTGACTCACTGCAAGCCCAGTGCCCAGGAGGGCCACTGTGCATCACCCCCACATGAACAGGGGAGTACAGAAAACTTACTCGACCATAAAGTTCACGCAGCTTATTGCTGTGAGTAATAAAGTCCTTTGTGCCTAACCGAGGACTCCTGCATCTTTAAAAGAGCATCCATGAAAATTGTAAAGAACTAATTGAAATACAAATAAAATTTGTATTATTTATTTATAAATGTTTATTATGGTAAAATTTCAGATCCTTTATAGCTCCTGATATCCCTAGTTTCAATATTTTAAAATTCTGGAATTTCAAATAGACACGTGTTTGATGATTTCATTTTATCCTTCCCACATCTTGCTCTTTCTTTATATTTTCTTTTCCTTTGTCTCTCTCTGCTTCATGTTGGATAATTTTTCCAAAATCTTCCTGCCCATTAACTTTCTCTTTAGCTGTGTGTAATCATCTACTTAACCGATCTACTTAGTCTTTAATTAGAATGGTTGTTTTTTTGTAATTCTATTTGATTCTTTTTCAAATCTTTCTGATCACTTTTGAGGGCCTCTTATTCCTGCTCTTTTCTTTATCTGTTCCATACTCATTTGTTTTATCTTCGGTTTTCATCATCCCAGTGCCATAAGGCACAGAGGATCTAAATCTTTATTGTTTCTTGGACCTCCCTGGTGGCACAAAGGGTTAAGCACAGCACTATGAAGCAATCTGCAGCCTCTGCAGCAGGAGTTTGATCCCCAGTGGCCAGGGAGCAACCCACATGTCCCAGCAAACCTCTCCTGTAGCGCCAGTTCCTCCCCTCAGCATTATGTTTCAGTCAGTCTGCCTATTCTGTTCCTCACTCTGTCTCTGGTGAATCCTCTCACCCCCACCACCCTCCGCACCTCTGGCCTGTACCCCAGCTCTTGTATGCATAAATAAATAAATCTTTAAAAAATAAGTCTTTATTGTTTCTTTGACTCTCATGAATTTTGGCTTATGTTATTTTCTGTTTGGTAATTTTTGTATTGTTTTGTTGAATGTCTGGTTTTTTATAGTAACCCCATATAAGTTGAATCTGTAGGATTCTCAGGGAACTAGACTTGTTAATATTTTTCTCTAGAGAGGATTTATGCTTAACTCTATCAGATGCCAGAGTGTTCTGTTGATCTGGGAAAA
The DNA here is from genome assembly GCF_964194135.1 of Talpa europaea. Taxonomy (NCBI): domain Eukaryota; kingdom Metazoa; phylum Chordata; class Mammalia; order Eulipotyphla; family Talpidae; genus Talpa; species Talpa europaea. The sequence goes on along the minus strand of NC_140082.1, from coordinate 26,980,914 downwards.
CTGCTAGTTAAATTTTTTAGACTATGGTTTCCATGACCCTGAAGGAATTATAAACTTATACCACAGACTCTCCAAAAAATGATTTTTTCAGCAGCAAATTCTCAGGGGAGATAAGGATTATGATGACAGCTATTTTTCTTCTACTGTTACCAATAGCAAAAGTGGATCTCCTCATCTGCTCTTTTCTGGTGGGCTAATTTTTTCCAGCTCTGGCTTTCTCTGACGATGGAGCCTCGATGAATGTTAGCTTTGCAAGAGTGCTTCATGCTAGGCCCTCCCACTTTACCCAGATCCCAGGCCTAGTCATGTCTTTTTCCCAAGGCAGGTAAGCTGCGAGTCCCTTATCTAGCCTTCACCACTGGATCATCCTGGTCCAGTCACCATGCCTCTTTGATTTCAAATTACCATAAAGACTTGGAGGTTCTTTATTCTCTTACAAGTTCAAGAATACATCTAAAAACTTCATATCCTTCATATAATCTTTCATGATGGGAAGGCTTTCTGAATACTGGTTCCCAGAAACTATCACTTCTATGCATTTCTTTTTTATCTACATACCCCCCAAATGGGCCTCTTTTCCTTTTTTATGCACGTCTCTCAGGTCAAAAGTTACATGGTTAAAAGTGAACCATATAGATAAGCAAAAGACTTTGAAGGAACACTACTTTTGTAAACTACAACATTTACATCACATGCATTCTGCAATACCTGTGCAGTGGTCTGATCTAAACCATTTGTTAGAATGACTTTCTCATTTCACACGTTTAAAACAAAGCATTTTTACCGACCATTTTATCCCAGATGCCCATGGAGTTCACAGGTGGCACTTTGAGAAACACTGGTGAATTTGGGGGGAAGAAATTTCTAATCAAACAGACTGTAACACCTCCTGAACCAGTATTTATTTAAGAGGCATCATAAAGTACTACTACATACTTGAATGAGAAGTTGTTTTATATTTTAATCAAATATATAATGAAGTCTCTTAATTCCATAAGAAACATTCCTAATAAAATTACATTGACATTTTTTTGACTGTCCTTCAAGTACATATTCTAAACAATTGACTCAATAACTTCTTGGAGATATTAATTTTGGTAACTTTTATCCACAGCTCTCTCAAAGAGCCCATTTTAGTGACTTGGCCAACACTTTTATGTTTTTTTTTTTAATATTTATTTATTTATACAAGAACTGGGGTACAGGCTAGATGTGCGGGAGGGTGAGTGGATTCACCAGAGACAGAGCCGGGAACAGAACAGGCAGACTGACTAAAATACACTGCTGAGGGGAGTAGCAGGCAAGACAGGAGAGGTCTACCGTGCCATGAGGGATTCTCACCAGCTGGTCGGGATCGAACTCGCACTGCAGAGGCTGCAGACAGCCTCACAGTGCGTTGCTCAACCGCCTGTGCCACCAGGGAGGCCCTTAACCAACACTTTTAAAAATCTTGGAATATGGGAAAGAAGAACCAATTAATAAAAATTCTGTTTAAGTTTGATGTGATAGTTCATGTTAACCTGCAAAGATCTAAGATCTAATTAAAGAAAACATTAGAAGCAATTTTTCCAGCCATTTTAAAACTAAAAGGCAAAATTAAGAAATCCATCAGGAAATGACTGATTATTCTGTGAAGTTAAAGATAAGATTAAATTTGACTATATTCCATGACTGAGTAAGATGTCAGCTATGGTGATAATAATCATTTTGGGGACATCTCTCAGCAATTCTTCAAAAAAAAAAAAAAATCAAAAACACCTACGTTTGAAAGGATGAGAACATATTTTCTCAGTAGAAAACAGAAAGGAGCCAGAAAGAAAAGCCCATTCATGTTCCTCAGAGTGTTGCTTTCATTTCCTGTGGCCTGGACACCTTTAAATATCTTCCTGCCAGATCTGTGTGTGCCCCGTGAGCCGGAGACATGCTCACCATCACTCTGGACAATTTAATTATGATGGCCCATTCCAGTCATCCTGGCCTAAACAAGGGTGCTCTGATTGTTGGTGTGACAGGAGAAAGAATCATTTGTAACACTCTGCCTTGTTCTTCCCCTTTTCATGCCCTCAGAGAGGAGAGTCTTTATTCTGGGAAGATGAAGGGACTAAAAATAAAGATGGATTACTACTTAAAGTTATAACTTGCTTATTTGGTTATCTCCTTATTTCAATTCAAAGAGCTGCATTGACACCTTTTGCACATTTCCTCGTAAGGCTCTTGAAAATGGGTTAAAAATATTCCTCAATTAAGCCTCGACAGGGCTCTGTGGTAGAAGCCCAGGACATCAGCCCCTCGCTGTGTGGTGCAGCAGCTGGCGGGCTGGGCGGCTCTGCTGACAGCCAGGGAGGCCACAGAAATCGCCACTTGCAGAGCAGAACAACTACCTGTGCAGTCAGTCAGCAAAGGTCACTTATTGGGTTTTTTTTTTTTTTTTTTTTTTAGTTTCACATGAGGTCTCTGCATCCAAATACAGAAGGATTCACTCAGCACACTCCACAAATTGGTGTGACGACAATCTTTTCACTTTAACCACAAATACAAAACTGCAGCTGAGCCAAAGGGAAGCTCCTACGCCCATGCTGTTAAAAATGTGAAATCACTGCTTTCATTTTCTCCTCTGGTGAAAGACTGGCCCCAGAGCCAGGGGTGGTGAGGGGTTTCTCTAAGAAAGAGAGCCCCCAGGTAGCAGTAGGGTCTTTTGGGAGAGATGATGGGTAATGGGGCACTTTCAAAGAGAACAGTTCAATTGCTGGGTACTCTGGGAATCACAAAGAGACGGGGTTAAATATGCCTCTGCGAACACTGTTTATGGAACACACACTGACCTTTCCTTTATTGAGAAGTTTATAGAACCCACTAAAATATATAACCCAGAAGCCTCTAATTCATCTCCTCTAACACATGACTCTGTTTATAAGGAAGAGAGGCTTCATTTCAGCTTTAGAAGTTTATGAGATCTCCAGGGAAATTCTGGACGACACTGTGGACATTCCCTTTTTTATACCCCGTCCCATAGCTACAGCTATGGTCCCACCAAGACATTCAGGCAGAGCTGTTGTCCTCATTGAGGATGACATTAGCTCTGGGACAATTATTTTCTTCATGACTCTTAGAGGTATGAAAAGATGTTTCTAGAAGATTAATAATCATCAGGACAATAAGCCAAGAGGTGCAAGGAAGTGTCACATGTGGATGCCATATACGTTTTAGTTTTGAAAACAATGACCACATCTAAGACGGGGTTCAGTGACTGTTTCCTATTCATAAACTAGTGCTTCCAAGCACAGTGATGAACACTGAGCTTTGATCTGGGAGACCTGGACTAGAGTTTGTCGGTCTGGCTGAGGAATCCTGGGGAGATCACTTAAGTTTTTGGAGTTGTAATTTGTACCCATGCAAAGAGAGGGCTTTAAACTAGATTTGAGGCTTCTTTGAATTCTAGATTATAATTAATATTCTAGTTTAAAAAGTTTCATTCTTCTTTCCTAACAACATCTTCCAAGTTTCTAACAGTTTTAGAGATATGTTACTGGAGATAACGCATCTCTTTACCATGTATTCTTGCTAAAACCCTAATCCCCACTTTCTGTGGCATTCCATGACGCACCATTATCATTAACACTTACAGCAACTGGTATTTAATGAGCACTGACTATGTGTCTAATCCAGGTTTAAGCAGTCATATGCATCATCTCAGAGAATCTTCCCTAAAAAATCTTATAAGGCAAAAACTACTCCCATTCCAATTTACAGGTGAGCTAGTCAATGCTTACAAATTTAAATAAAATCAATATCAATAGTAAGTAACAGATTTAGAACATGAACTGAAGGCAGTCTAATTCCAGAACTCACTAACCCAGGCACACTGCTACATTGCCTGACCATAGCAACAACACTAAATACTCAAATAAAATCTACCACAAACACAGATTTCCATAAAATTCATACGAATATCATAAATGTTTACTATTCCAAAGAATTAGCATCTTGTTTAAAATTTTAGTTAATAAGGAACATTTTCATACTGAATAAAGATTTTTGTCTAACATTTACTCCCCAAGGGGAAAAACCTATAGTTTTTATATAGAGAAATGATTTCTCCAAAAATCTATGAAAAAGATCCTTTTAGGCAAAATGGAAATAAGACATATATTTAGGAGATGCTGATACTAAAAATATTACACAAATAATTCCAAAATTTAGACAAATTTCTACTACAGTGTCATGATAAAATGGACAAGATAATATACTGAATCAAGAAATAAGAACTCCATAATCTAGGCAGCTTCTCAGTTATGAATAATTTTAATAAATATGAAAAGCTGGTATTCAGCCACGTAAAATAGCTAGTCAATTGTGAACCTGAAATATATTTTTAGACTATAATGTAGCTGCCCTTGGAATTAAATAATTAATCGTCACTTTCATGAATACTATTTTTGATTCCAGAATATCTGCCTTTTGTCTTGTGCTTTTTTAACATTAATTTTGATCTCTTCAACATTTTATCTGTGACTCTAATAGATTAATTTTCCCTACAGTCAGGCTCTGCATATTAGAATACATTGCTAATCACATGCCAAATGCATCTCGATACCCCAGAGACAACACTGCTCAACTAACTGCAAGGACAGGATTTGAAATAATAAATTCTACTGTACCACACAAAACATATGCCAGGAAGACCTGAAATGCATGTAGAAACAAAGCATCTGAATGACCAAAGAAAGCCTAAAGCAGCAAGTACTTCTCTCTTGCTGTAACTGAATGAGGATGTAACAACTACTCTCAACATTTATTTGAAAATGCTTACATTAGCCTTAACTAATGTCCACACTCCAGAGACTGATTCAGAAAGTTATCTGTTAAGTACCACTAGACCATGAAGACTCTGCATCTGTCTCATGCAAAGTGAAGCTAACTTACACTTTAGCTCCCTTTTGAGTTAAGAAATACGCTCTGGAAAGCAATATATTTCCCAAGATACACTTTTCTAACTATGATCATTATAGATGCAAAGAGGAATAGGGAATATAGTTAAGAACACGCAATAGTTGTGTTCAGATTCTTTTTCTGGTCTTACATTACTTCTAATTCTGTTTTTTGTAACTATGGTCCTACAGTTGTTACCAAGTGACATGGACTACTGAACATTTTGTTTGCATTTTCTAAGTTCTCATAATGATGCAATTATGTTACAGTACTGTACGTAATTGTACTATGGAAATATGTAATTAGAACACTAAATACTATTAAAAATGTACTAACGACTCCATTTTATATGTAAAAATATAATGAGCCTGTTAGATGCTACAACTTAGGAGCTAAGTAAAAATGGTGTATCAAAAGCTAAGCTCTGAATCCTCCTGAAGGTTACAAATTAGTAGCAAAAAAATTTACAAAACCACAGAAATGTAATATTACAAAAGCAGTAAGTACTACGAGAGGTACAAGGATAATTGGTGGCATAGTCTGGTGAACTGAGCTTACATTCTGCAGTTAGACACTTGGGTTTAATTTCTGGCTCTCCCACATATTAGTTTTAACCCTGCACAAGTTATTTAACCTTTGTATATATTAGTTTCTCCCTATATAAAGTTGGGGGATAAACAGTGTCTACCTCATAGAGTTGTTATAATAAATAGCAACTGTTCAATAAACAGTTGTGGTTGTTTTCTTTTATTGCAATTATTTGACCTTGACAAGGCATGGGAGAAGTGGTCAGGGGAGACACCTAGGGAAAAAGGGATAAATGAAGTAAAATCTGTAGAACAGTGGGAATTAACAAGGCTTGGGCAGCATGGGTAATGGGCAGAAGTGTTAAGGTACTGACAGAAGTCAGTAGGGTTAACAGGCCTTGAAAAGGCCCAATGAGTACAATATAAAATTAACTAGTTAGGTTATCTTATATCATGTCATTTGGGGATTCAATTTCATCTGAAAAAATAAAAGGAGGGAAATGAGATAATCTCCCTGGATTAATGCTCTTTATAATTCTATGAAATTTGAACAAAATAAAACAAAAAAATTGAAAGACTTTAATCAAATTTTCACTCCTTTGCCCAACTCTAAATGTAGCAAAGAGGTCCTCAGATATAAGTTTTCAGAACATTCTCACTTAATCTCTTTTCTAATCCCTTTGTTCTAATCTGCCTCATTATTAACTTTCCTACACCTGTGAATAAAAGGAATCACACTGCAGTGACCTTGTTTTCTATTTCTGAAGGTGGTTTACATTTTTCCAACTGCAATGTCAATTTGCTGTTTCAGGAGTATCATCCATCCACATGATTCCAGGCAGCTACATCCTATCAAAGGGTCTGTTGTGTACAAGTTTGGCTGGAAATACATTTAAACTAACCAAATTTCTCATACAGCATTATATAGATTTCCTGCCATAGAGATGTCAATTTATTGAGAAAGTATGGGCTTTTCCTTCAACACTAGTGTGCATTGTGTTCTGCAGGCATTCAAATCTCTCTAGTTCAAGTTATGCTTTATGAGAAGTATTTGGAAATTGTGCATTACTGGTGCTATCAGAGCTTACTTCAATAACCAAATTTCAGACCAGGAATATGGCCCACAGCCCGGTAGTCCTTAATATGTCACAGAAGGTCAAGCAGATTTCAAAGCATTTATGTAATTCTCCCCATGTGATCACCACCCCCTAGATTGTGGAACTGCGATTCATAACCTAGTCTGCCGCTCTGAAAAAGCCCATGTGAGATCTCTTGTAGTATTTTCTTGAAATTAAAATTTTCTTTCATTTTTTTTTATACTGTTTTTTAACCACTTTTCATTAACTTCCATTTTGTAATTTCTACAAGCTGCTGATCTTTCAGTCTTTGGCTAAAGAAAACTAAAGTCTTCTTTCCAGTTCAAAGAGAAGGCCCTTTATGCCTAACAATGACAATGTATTCACAAAAGCTCCCATATCTTCACCTTCTCTTCTTCATTCTTGTTTACACATCAATAGTCAGAGTTGGTATTTAACAGCATCTAAGACATAACAGCTCATATTGAGAGAGGTCCTTAAAAAGTATAGCCTGCTCACAAATGGTTTCCAAGGAAAAATTTTTAATAAAAAAAAAATCTTGATATAAAAGAAAATTTCTATCATTTTCATACAAGTCAATTCAATAAACTGTGTTCTAAAGCTGACTAGAGAACGTTTGCTTCCCATTGCTTGTGCTAGGGACCAATTAAGGAGGCTAAAGAATTTCATGTCATAACAAAAAAGTCAATTCATCAAGAGGATGCAAATAACCCTAAACAATTATGGATATAATTAGAGTTTCCAAAAAATATGAAGAACTGAGATACAAAGAATTGAAGAGAAAAATAGACAAATCTATAATTATAGTCTGAGATTTCAATCCCTTTCTCTTAATAACTGATAGAACAAGTAGACAGAAAATCAGTGAGAATATAGACAACTTGAAACAAGCAACATTCACCCAAATAGGGCAGAAACAACTGGATATTTATATTCAAAAACATGAACTTTGATCAGTATCTACACTATATACGAAGCTTACTTCAAAGTGCATTACAGACCAAAACACACAACTTAAACTTATAGATTCTGGACTAAAAGGAGATAATCTTATAAACTTGGAATAGGTAAAGAATACTTAAATATGACAGAAAATGCTCAACTGATAAAAGAACAAATTGATAAAATTGGACCTCAAAAAATTTTAAAAGCTTGATTCTGCAAAAGATACTGCTAGGAAAAAGGCAAATCACAGAATGGGAGGGAGAAGATTTGCAAAGCGTACATACAACAAAAGATTTGTATCTAAATATAAAAAGAATCTAATTTTAAAAAATGAATGGATGTGAACAAAAATTTCACTAAAGGAAATATAGGAATGGGCCTCCCTGGTGGTGCAGGGGTTAAGGTCTCAGCACTATCAAGCTATCACCAGCCACTGTGCCACGAGTTCGATCTCCAGTGAGGGAGCTAAGTCACATGGTGCAGCAGACTTCCTCTTTCTTGCAAGTTGCTCCCCTCAGCAGTGTATTTCAGTAAATCCGCCTGTTCTGCTCCCTACTCTGTCTCTGCTGAATCCTCTCATCCCCCCACACCTCTGGCCTACACCCTGGTTCTTAGATGCATAAATAAAAATAAATCTTTAAAAAAGGGAAATACAGGAATGGCAAAAGCTCAGTATCATTATTCATCAAATAAATGTGAAATAAAGTTTCGGTGAGGAACAACTAAAATAAAATTGAAAAAAACCCAACCATATCAAGCTTTGACATGCATGTGGAGGAATTGGAACTCTCAGACATCACTGATGGACATCAAAATGATCACCAGTTTGAAAATGGTTTGACAGTTACTTAAGAAGATAAATCTATACCTAGTATGTGGTCCACACACCCACTTTTAGACATTTACACAATAGAAATGATAGTAATGTCCAATCAATCACCTGCACACAAAAGCTCATGGAAGCTTCATTTACAATAGCCTAAAACTAGAAACAAACCAAATGTCAACTGGATAAAAAAAATGATGGCACATCCACTCAATGGACTACCACTCAGCAATAAAAATAAATTAACTATTAACACATACAACAAAATGTCTCTCAAAATAATTATGAATGAGGGCCTCCCCGGTGGCGCAGCGGTTGAGCACTGGGTTGCGAAACTGCCCACAGTCTCTGCAGCGCCGGTTCGATCCCCAGCTGCTCCCCGGCCACCGGAGGAGGGTCCCACATGGCGTGGCAGATCTCTTCTATCATGCCCGCTGCTCCCCTCAGCAGTGTACTTCAGTCTGCCTGCTCTGCTCCCCGCTCTGGCTCTGGTGAGCTCTCTCACCCTCCCACACTTCTAACTGTATCCAGTGCTTGTACAAATCAATCAATCAATCAATCAATCAATCAATCAATCTTAAAAAAATTATGAATGAAAGAAGGCTGATTAAGAAAAAAAGACATTATATATCTATATTATGTCATAAAGTAGGTTATGACATGAAGTAGGTTAGCATTTGCCTAAAAAAGCGGGGTAGGGGGGTGGTGTGGGGGGAATAGAGGAAATGCCTGAAAGGATATGGTTCACATAGGGCACAAGAAAACTATGGGTGATGATGAATATGTTTTCCATCTTGGTTACTCTGACTGTTTTACAACTGTATACATATGTCAAAATATAGCAAATAGAATAAATATAGTTTATTGCATGTCAACTGCTTTTCAAAATAGACGTTAAATTAAAAAAAAAAAATCAAACTGGCACAATGACACAAAGCTAGCTAAAAGTAAAAGTGGGATTCCAACCCGTGCAGACTGCTTCCAAAGCCAGTGCTCACACCCACGCTGTCTACACTCTTCAGGGGAATCCTCCATGCCGCTTGGAGCTAGATTATTCTCCAGGGCTATGCATGCTCCATGTTTAAATAGCTAAGTCTCTTCTTCCAGTGTTCACTCCCAGACAATATCCAGACATTTCACAATTTGTTGTATTTCATTTAGGTTTATTCAGAAATGCCCTGCCCCATACACAGGCTTCTCCAGGGTGTGCAAGGTGCACTGGCAGAAGAGACCTCCAGAACCTGGCCAGGCTCTGAGACCAGAAGCTGATGACACTGGCTGTGTTCTGACTGCTGCTGTGCTGGTAGCTCCCTTCAGTAAAGGAGGCAGGTACCCTTCTTTTCAAAAGCTGGATTTCTGGTAGAAAGTAAGCAGAGCTGCTATATCCCCCCCTGCTCGCTCTCTCTTCCTGCACATAATTAAAACTAATCTGCACTATTTCCATATCTTAGCAAAAATTCTTAAAATGTCATCTTTCTAATCCTCAACACTTAGTTACAAAAGAAAATCTGGCTAAGAGAATTTTATTTGAAATATGTAACATTAATGCAACTGTGAGAAGATTTTATATCAGATTTGGAACTGGTGTATCCACAGGATCCTTCCCTGTGCAGAGAAGCCAAATATCTCTTTAAACACACCATGGCTCCTCACCTTTGTTGGCATCTCCTGAGTTCAACCCATCAGGCAGCACTTCAATGGCACAGGTGTGGAAGACAAGGAGTGGCACATAACCCACTGTGGGTTGTTGTAATTCCTAGTCAATGTAGCCGATCAGGAGGCCTCTGATTCCCTTAGACTGAGTGATCACTGAGGCGTTTCTTATGCCCTCTGGCAACTCAGTTTTTGGGTTCAGAGATGGCGTTCTAAATAATTCTTCTAATTTATCAACAAAACATTTTGAGGGCACGGAGCAATAGCTGCCTCCATTTTCCTCTCATTATCCCTCTTCTGCTGTTTATTTCTAAGCAATCACTATAGTGTAAAGCCTGCCAATTCACATTTTATACACTCTTTCACACCACCATGATGGTGGACAAAGCCACATCTGCCCTGGAGAGACTTAGCAGCCAGGATCTAGGTCCCACACACAGAGGTGTCTGGTATCTTGTGAGGACAGAGTCTCTGACCATTGCAAAGCGAAAAACAGAAGCAGGCTAATGGGCTGACTCAAGGTCAATGAATGCACTCTTACAGCTCCAGTATTTTTTTTTCCATGCCCCCCGCCCCCGCCTAAAATTCTATGGGCAGTGTTTCTTTCAAAGCCTATCTAAAAAGAGCTACTAGATCTGATGGGAAATAGCTGGCTAGGGAAGGCTGCAGCCTTGGAAACATCATAGAAACATTTATGGTGATGGAAGCCGCACTAATAATATCATGAAATCTTAGCACCTCAGATATGAGAAGAAAAAATGTGTGATACACATGTGTGATGGAAGGTTTCTGAAAATCTTTCTCCAGGAGAAATGTCTGAATTGCAGGCTACGGTGAATAGTCACAAGAACAACTACTCTCATTCAGTAAGTATTTTGAGTCAACTAAGTCCCATGCATGGTCTTAGGCCCTAGGGGACAGAACAGGGCACAAAACAGAGTCCCAGTATTTGGGGAAACCGCCATCCAAGAAAGGAGACAGATAAAGTTGGGGAGATCCGTGGGGACTCCATTTTGGATAGGATCATATGGAAAGTATTTTGTTGAGAGGACAGTGTTGAGAATATAATAGAGGAGCAATCCAAAAGCTGTTTAAAATTTGAAAATCAAAGTAAAGTTGTTTACGTTAAAAGGCAGAGACTAGTTTCCAAGAAAATAAAGAGGTACTAGAGGAAACTTCATGAAATTGTACATGAAATTGCAAATGTATGTCTTCACATGAATGATTTAGTGTGAATTGTTTAGCAATGTGGGGAGTGGATTCCCATGGTACAGTAAGGCCAGAACAAATTTAATGATACATGTAAATGGGAACCATCAACATAAAGGCACGCTCCCTTACACGTAGGTAATTTTTCTGCTTTGTCACTCAAGTAGCTAGTAGATCTCATGTCATTCTACTCTGATGCTTATTTGGAAAACATGTGCTTCTGGGCCTCAGATTTTAGATTTGAATGTCTTTTCCTACTTAAAGGAACCAAGCACCCTTGGAGAACCAGGCATCCTTGTTTCTTTGCTGGAGCAAATGAATGAAAGCTGGATCTGAAATTAATAATTAAAAAAAAAAAAGATACAAAGAAGAGACCACAGTGAAAGCTGGGAAGGGATTGTACTGTTCAAACTGATTTCCCTCACTGGTATAAGCTGAGCTGAGAAAGGCCAGGAGTTCATAATGATACTCCAAAAGTGATATGTAATATAAAGAATGGTAGCGAAAGGTCACGTCTTTAAATATACATTAATTGACTAAAGTGAAACCACAAAACAATCTAAGTATGCAACCCTCAGTGGATTAACATAAACCCATTGAATCAGAGGGTACAGCTGGCAGAAGATGGATTTGGTTTTCATACCAGGACCACCCACATAAGAGGACAGTGAATCAGAATCAGAGTAGATACAGGAAGACAGGCTTTCAAGGACTAAAAAGCTAGTTGCAGGGATGCTGTTAAGGGACCCCAGAATATTGCATATGCCTTCAACCACAGGATGGGGATATGGCCCTACAGGAGGCTGAGTTTGTTTCAAAAGCCAGAAATATTGAATGGCCATAAATGTGTACTTAAGCTTCATAAGCTGACATTCCTTTAGAATGTCAGCATAAGCTTGGTGTCTCCTCATTTGCTTCCTAGATACCACCCAAAAGCAACAGGAGAAGAGGAGATAATGTTCTATTAAATAAGACAAAGACAGTCTGACGTCTGGCTCTACCCCTTTGGTAAATCACTGGTCATTTTACTTAACCTGCAACTCTCCATTTTCTCATGTGAAAGAGGGGTGAGCTTCTACATGTGAGACTATAGGAAATGAAGCCTGTAAGAAACCCACCACAAGGAAGTCATTGAATGTCAGTCATTGAATGTCAGTTCTCTCTCTTTCACATAACTGAGGAAACTGTCACACACTAACTCACCTCAATGTTAGTAAGTGAATAGATGACACATGGGGGAAAGAAGTATAGCAGGAGTAGCTAATTTTAATACACATGTTCTGAATTTCTCTAATTAGCACTGTTCAAATTTCTTAATATTTCACTCATAGTAAAACTGAACTAACTTGCCTAATGCATTCATCTGGAGATTCTGAGAGAGTGCCTTCCCCAAAAGCCATTATTTCTTTTTCAAACCATCTTCCAGTATAAAATTAATAAAGAATTGTTTTGTTCTATTAGCTTGATGACCAGTATATTTTTTTGTTTTGTTGACCTATCTTGCTAGTTAAACTTATAAAATAGAAGCCATTTTCAGAAAACTGGAAAAAAAATACTGTTTCAAGATTTTAGATTTCAAAACAAAAACTTTTATTGACAAAATTTATATTCCTTAGGAATTATCTAGTTTAGTTACCAAAATAAATTTGCTAGTTGCAAGACACAGTCTATTTAAAGATCTCCACTCACGCAGTTTCTATTGAGAATGCACAAGAAAGAACAGATTAAAAATGCTCATAATCTCACATAAACAATCTGAAACACACATGTCATCTTATCTACAGACAAAAAAAAAATTAAATGAGAGAATTCAAACAAAAAAACCCCATGTTTCACATACATGGAAATCTCAAGTCCAATCTTATCTTCTGATAAACACTTAATTCTTCCAAGATACACTCTTTTTATTTCAAATACTCAGGATGCTTCAAATATAGGGAAGCTTTTCTTTTCAATTACTTAAAATCTTAGGTGGGAAAACACCCCTCTTTAAAGAAATTCAATATAGAAATTTTGTTTTTATTCCTTATTCTCTTTCGTCATGTCTTTGTGAATGACCACCCTTTCCCGGTCAATGCTGGATTCTGAAGGAAAAACACATTGCTACAGATCCTTTCAAGTACACAGGAAAGCTTGAGTTATTACACACAATGTAAGATCCCACAACGCTTAAGTCAAGAATAGGAATGAAGACATCATCTCTCTCAAGTTCTCATTCATATTATCCCTTTCCAGGATTCAGGGCATATTTTTAAGAGAGGATGTGACCTTGATGATTCCGGGTGTACATGGCTAAGGAGAGAATGATAAGAAGGGAAAGCAGACATTGCAGAAGACAAAACCAGTTCTACAGCTACATTCCTTATGGTTTCTGCCTTCTTAACTTCACCAATGTTAACTGCGCAGGTTCTCTTTTTTAAATAATCTATTACATAGTGAATGCACATATGAAACAGAACATCCAATAAGAGCTGAAGGGTAAAGAAAATGTATTCTCGCACCTCCCCTCTCCCCCATTGATTCAGTTTCATTCCCTAGAGATAACCACCCATACTAGTTACCTGAGTTTCTCTAAAAAACACTCCATTTACAAACACAATCATACACTCTACATGCCTCATGAAACAATCCCATACTGGATCAAGAGAAGGCACACAAAATAACCCAGGCTGACTTACTCATTTAGAGGAAGGTCTCACTTTGAAACAGAATTCATTTATTTATGAAGCTAAAGGACTGTTTCTTTTCTAATATGAGAAGTGTGTTAAGAAGAAGAGAGCTAGACAATCAGTAAAAGACTTCAGTGAAAACATAACCTTCACTTGATATTATACACTGAAAATGCATTTTAAAGTTTTGAGTATTGTTTATCATGTACTAGCAAAAACCAAGAACTTTAACTTGGTCCATTCTGGATGCCAGAATCCTATCTTATATCAGAAATCAGGGTACCCTGTCAGAGGATCTCTGTTACAATATAACACTGAGGGCATGCTGCACATGAGACCTAGTCATGAAGTAATCCTGATGCTTGTCTTGCTTTCAGAAAAATTCCAGGACCTTAAGAGAGAGAAAACATGTACTGAACCACAACCCCATATACAAGAAGTATTCACAGAAATAAATACTCAATTATAAGCTGAAGAATAGTATACACAATAAATTGTGTACTTTGTCATATGTTAAATACTCAATAATTGATAAATATTATTGCTGTTATTTAAATTGCTACTAAGGAAAAGTAAAGGTTCCAAAGAACGATGGTAAGAAGGACCTAGAGCAGGTGGCCAGTAGGGAAGCATTCAGATTAAACTATTTGAGGAATTGCTGTTTTGCATGATCCTTTAAGAATAATTGGGCTTCAGTAGGTAAATACAAGAAGAGGGAACATTACAGGCAGAGAATGCAGCTCTTATATGGAGATATGAAGTGGAAAGCAGGTTGGGCTTTTGACAGGATGTCACCCAGCCTTGTCTCTGGACACATTCCCAGTGAGTCTGTGTCAAGATTCTTCAGTGCAAACTCAGCTCTTGTTTGAGTGCCCACCATGATCCTTTTGTCCAATGGATAATAACTGGGATGGGTCTAGGATGATGGAAAAATTCTCTTCCAAGGAGCTCATCTCACCATGAAGATGCAAGTCTTTTCTTATACTTTGAGCCTGCTGTCAAAAACCGTGCTAAGAATACAGTAGACCTAAGTCACGTTTATGAGAAGGTGCATAAAGAACCTGTTCACAAGTAAGGCAATTTGTCTATGGCAATGTCCCTACACCATTCCAAAGAGTTCAAGGTTAGCATTCTTGTCCCTAAGAAGAGGCTAGAGCTTGATAATTCTTTACTTTGGATGATAATTGTAATTAAAAACCCAAAGAAAATGTAGGTACTCTTTTAACATTAGAACATGATGTTTCCTAGCTTCCATGTATATTTAGTATCCCCAGTTTTACATTTAGGTCAACCACAGTATTGTCCTGGAGAAAGACAAAGAAAAAGGTTTTTGCTAAGAAGACAGCTATCACCCTGCTGATTCTGTGCATGAAATTATGAGTAAGTCTCTGATACTGGTTGTAAATATAATACCCAACCGACAAAAGCACAGTTTTAAACGATCCTTTACATGCCACTTTCTCTACCCTATTAAGATGCTCGTTGTTTCTTTGATTTATCTGATAATAAATTTTTGATGACTGGTAAGTCTCATAAAATTGCTCTGGTGCTGACTACACTGATTAATAAGTCTGAAGAATCGAAAGTGTCAGGAATTCATGTGTACGAATAAGTTACTGCCAAACATATATTAGGAATTCCATAAAATATAGAATAAAAAGGTTGATCTGGTAATTTTATCTTGTATCCCTTTTCCTGTAACAATTTATATTCAGGGTCATCATCATCTTCCGTTGCCCTTAAAAAAAATTCAATAAAGTAAATACAAATGGGGTGCAAATTCAAGAATGAAACTAAATTTAAAAAAAAAAGGAATTTTCCCAGAAAAATAAGAATTCAGAATCAGAAATCATTGCTGTGACAATTCTCAGGATGATATACTTTTAACTACTTGCTTTGAAGGTGATACAGCGGAAATGGGGTATGGTGAGGTCATCTGCCACTTACAGAACTGGAATAAAAGCCACTTCTAGAAACAAAACCAGACCTCATTTTCCCTCCTTTGTCCTCAGAGCACTGCAGCAGAACATGTCACTGTGCATGATATGAAAAGATACACTCCATCTCTGGTGTCTCATGCTGGAGGGCAAACCTCCTTTAATTAAGTGAGGAGAGATTTCCATGCCCAGTATTAGTTGTTTTGATGTCGCCCATTAAAAGTCCAGAGTCCTCCTGATATAAGGTGGGAAAAAAGGAATGAAGTTTTTAGGGCTCCTGATATAGGAACTGGGCCCCCCAAGAGGTGACAGGAAATCCTTGATTCCACACCTTATAGAGCAAAACATCAGCAGCTACCACTCAAGACCATGAAGACCCTGGGAAAAACACATTTACTAGTGCAGGGTCCATTACAAAAAAACAGATTTGGAGGAGGATCACTACAGACATCATCAGGTTAAAACGAGGTCACTAAAGTAGGCTTTCACTCAATGACTAGTGTCTTTTCATAAAGGAGAAATTTGGGCAGAGAGAAAACACAGAAGGAAAACCCTGTGAACAGACATGGGGAGGAGACGCTGCCCACCGGGCAAGGAGAGAGACAGCTGGGGCAGGGCCTTCCCTTGCAATGTTCAGAAGGAACCAACTCTGCAGACACTGTAAGCTCAGGCTTCTAGCCCCTGGAACCGTGAGCCAGTAAATTTCTGCTGGGTAGCTTAAATACCCCAAATCAGACAAAATTAAGTATCATCAGGGAAAAAAAAAATTAAACTTTCCAAAACCTCAATGATAATTTACTTATTAACTTCTACACAAACACCATCTCAGTGGCTAGAGGTAAAACATATGTACACTTTGAAGGGGACATAATTGTGTTTATTCTAAAGGAGTATTTAAAAATTAACTATCATGGGCCTCCCTGGTGGTGCAAGGGGTTAAGACACAACCTATGAAGCTATCCTCTGCACACGAGTTTGATCCCTGGCCAGGGAGGTGACCCATATGGCGCAGCAGACCTCTCCTGACTCACCCGCTGCTCCCCTCAGCAGTGTATTTCAGTCGATCTGCCTGTTCTGTTCCCCACTCAGTCTCTGGTGGGTCCTCTCATTCCCCCACACCTCTGGCCTGTACCCCAGTTCTTGTGGTGTACATAAATTTACATAAATAAATCTTAAAAAATTAAAATTAAAATTAACTATCATAATGGAAAAAGAAAACATCTTCTTACAAATGTCTATATCCTGAGTCTTTTTTTTCTTTTTTTTTTATTTTAACATTTATCATTTTTTACATTTTTTTAGACAGTATTTGCTTCCCCCACCCCCTCAGATTGAGTCCCCATAGAATCTCCTTCCCCAAGGCACCATCACCACAGTCCCCTGTGCTCCTCCCTCCATCCCTCTCATCCCTCTTCCTCCTCCTCCCCTGCAATATATTTCTGGTTTATAATTGTCTGTTCTTGCTTTGTTGTGTTTTGTATTGTTATTATTTTTTTACACTGATGTCTTATTTGGTTCCCCTATATTCCTATTATAAGTGAAACCATCCGTATATCCTGAGTCTTAAGAGCAAATATGAAATAATATACAAACACAATAGAATAAAATATGGACAGTTATCGCCTTAATGCTTTGCAAATACACTAGGGAGCATCAACTAATGCCTAGGGACATAACTGACATATAAACCTTTTATCTGATAAAAGGTGATTAAAACTCCTTCAATGATATTATGCATTAACCAAAATACTTAATAACACAGAAGAACACTTAACTGCCAAAAATGACCAAAACTAAACCAACCAAAAAAATCAAAGCAAACCTCCAACAATGCTTAGTCAGAAAAAGAGAACAGAGCCCAATAAAAAACCAGCATGCAATGAAAAAAAAAATATATATATACCACTGTGTAGAGAACAGAACTCACAGTTTTGTTTGATTATAAAAATACCACTTATTAATTCATCTCTCAAATAAAAACAGCAAATGTAAGCAATAACTCTAGCTGACTGGATAGAAAAGTATCAAGCATTGAACTTTAAGATTACTGGGAATTAATAAAGGTTATCAATATGTGGGGCTAACCAATTTCATTTCATTGAGTAGGTCAATATTCAGTCGTTCAATACGATTACATCAAGTGAACATCATCTAAAAATGGAACTCTTGACGAGAAAGCAAACTGACATATTTTCTTTTTGGAGTGTAGATTTGAGTTTAGCCTATGTTTATTTTCCTTCTGTGAAGAGGGGCAAATTATATTCTATTTACCTTAACGTGATACTGCAATGCTCTATGCTCAGTGCATTATGCTGTACATGAAGCACTGACTGCAAGCTTGAGGGTAAACACACAGTGAAAAGGGCACAGAGAAACGGACATGTCTGTTCTGCTCGTCAAAGTCTTATGTAAAACCTTCTGTGGGGCAAGGTTCAGAATCAGCACTATTTCTCTTCCTTTGATACAGCAGTGTTTTTTTTTTTTCCTTCTGCCCCTTTAAATTTATTCACAATCCAAATGATAACTGCACTGATCATAAATAAAATGCAGAAATACTGTCAGGGTTCCTGCTCATTGATCTAACCTGAGCTCACCAGGCCCCTGCAGGGCTGGCTGGTCAACACAGTGCATGGGGTGTGACCACACAAGAGGGTCAAAGAATACATCTGGACATGTGAGGGACATGTCTGCATTTGTATCTAAGACACATCAGTCTGAAGAACATTCCAAAATCTCTGTAAGATGGGATTTCTCAGATGACTTCAGGAACACTAGCTAACTACATTAGCTAACATAACTAGCTAATACCAGCTATCCTGGTAGGGTTCACCTATGAACTTTACTGACATGGAAGGTGGAGGTTCCCTAGTATAACTCTCCCAGAATCCAGGTACACTGGAAAAGTCAAATGGGAAGTATCTTCCATTTAAAAAAACTGAAATATTTTGCATGAACTTAAAAATGTAAAGCTTTGAGAGACTTAAATACTAATTCTGAAGTATATCAGAGTAACAGTGCTAAGATAAAAAGCAGGAAAGTCAAGCCAGCTTTTAAATGTAATTACACTATTATTATCTATCAAAAAAAAATTGGGAAAGAGGTATTCTTCCTCAAAGAGTGAATTCTTGCTATTGTCTTAAAAGTGGAGGTATTAATTTACCAGGACAATTAACAGCTCAAGGCCACAGGTAAAAACAGTTGAGTAACTAAATCAAACGTCAAATCAAAGATCAACAGTTGGTATTATGTCCTGATTTATATTTATTCCATGGAGTCAACATTCTTTAACTCTTTTCACTCATAATACTATCTGGAGAAAAATTTTATGTAAATTTTTCTGTTATGTAATTTACCATATAAAGTGAATATGAGATAAGAGATGTGACACAATACCACCCAAAATATAACATATTTCAGAGTTTCCCTTTTCTCTTTGGTATTTCTTAGTAATATTAGGTAAATGTGACATATCTGCATGCAAATAGGTCCAGAGATGTCAAATTCTTGACTTATATTTTGTATGATGGGGGAAATGTGATAATACAACTATTAACTAAGAAATGGAACCAAAATATACATGTGTAGCAGCTATAAAGAAAATATAAATTACCAGGCACAAAATATGTAGTCAACTTTGAAAAATAAGAACAAACTATGTTATCAGCTTTAGGAAAAAAAACCTCAGTTCTTCATTTTCATGTCAACTATAAGGAAATACTGTTTTCTCTGGCTAAACATTTCAGATATAGTAATGAAAAAGAAAAGACTACATTGCTCTGCATACCGACTGTCACTATGTAAAATTTACTAACTGCTAAAAAGGTCTTGACAGTTTAACCCTCTCCCCTACACCCTTCTGTGGTATTTACAAAACCATCTGCTAGTTCTGTGTATCAATTTATACTTCATCAGGAAAAAAGATTTGGAGTTTTTGTTAAGATATAATTTCCTTCTGCAAAGGGATGTTTTCAAATGAATGGGATCACCTATTAGGGTTGAGATTCTTTAGCCTTTTGGTAGACCTAACATACCCGTTATTTAAGGGTCTCTAGGCAACTGACTCAGCAGTCATTAGAAGTATAGTAGTTGCTTAATAAAGCCCATTTATGTCCACTATAGCCTGTAACAGGTTTGCAGAGAATGCAGGATAAAAGGAAGATATTATTTAGTTTTCATGTTACAAGTAAAACAAACCGAGAAACAATAACCTGGAGATAAAAGTATCCTTCCTACAAATCAAACACAAGGATTCACTTTGCTAGATTTACAGAAGAGAAATAGTCCATTTTCCTCATTATCACTCACCATTCACCAAATACTGCTTTGTTAAAATGTTTCTATTAATTAATATGAATAACAGTGTGGCAGTCTTCATTTAAGATTAAGAAACAAAACAGAAAGCCAGTTAGTGTGGCAGCTCTCCCTAGAGAGAAGAGGAAGCACAAGACAGGAAGAATGACAGGGAGGCATCCTGTGAGTTATGCGGCCCTGGAAATGAGGCTTTAGGGCTGCTGTGCTCCGCAAATTGCAGCCTTCATGAGGATGCCTGTTTTCCAAATGCCTCTTTCCACCAACACATTTTCAGTCTAACATTTGTCAAACCTCTTCTTTTGTTAAGAGTTAACTTGTCAGTTTTTAAAATGGCTTGCAGTTTCTTTCCACCTTCCTTGATGGAAATGTGAAAAGTGTGAGTTACTCCCTTTCACAAAGAATCTTGTCAAGGATCCTGACTCCAATCTGACTTCTCCTCCTGGGGAAAAAAATCTACCTCTGGAAACTTAACAAGTGGTGACTATTCTATCATAATTCTGCTTCACAGAAATAAAAGAGGTCACGCAAGGGAAAAAAAAACACCAAATGAAGAGTTGAAGGTGACAGAGTAACTCAACAATGTTTGACGATGTTAACGCACAGAGTTAGTCCTCAATGGCTGGGCTGAACAAATGATTTTACTTGAATACGGCGATTAACTTATAATGAAAGAACAATGCAATGACACCAGCCAATATGACCCCTTTGTTCAAAGTATGAGAAGTGAACAAAGGCAATCTCCACCTGAGGAATGATGAGGAGGACATGATGAATGCCCAAGATATACTCAAGAGAACAATCTCCCAAAGAACTATACCTCAACATCCCCCCGCCACACCGACCCACATCTCCCCCTGTTTAACTGCACAAATTCCTATCTTCATCAACCTAAGTCCTCTTAAAGTATTTTAATTCTTCCTAAGCACTGACTTCACTGTTTTGTTTCAAACGGCCACGTCTCCTCCTGGAGTCCATTAGCGTTTAGAAACCAGATAATCCATCTTCTCTGCCTGTCGCTGCTCTAGACTCAGAAGGCCTTTGAGGATGTGCTTAGAACACGAAAGTCACTGTGAAAGTCAACCACAGATGTGAAGGAAAATGAAACGTGCTGGTGAGTTCTTTACTGCTTTCACTTAGATAATGGGTTAATATATACTAAAGTAAAATAAGAGAGAGGGAGAGATTCATTGGTATTTTCAGTGCCAAAACAAAGCTAAAATATGCTTTCTTGGTAGACTAAAGATTTTTGTATAAATTAAAGGATTTTTTTCTCCTGGAACAGATATGTGTCTTATATAAAAACAGACAAAGTAACAATTAGAAACTATAGGTTTTAAAACAGAGGATCTATGACTAAGATACTGAATGTGAAATATACTTTTTAAAACAAATATGATTCTAATGAATTACCTTGTTGAGGACTGCCACATGTACAACTTTTAAAAAGCAGCCAAGTACCTGCTAATCAGAACAGTATTTTTTAGATGGGGAGGATACTGAATGTTCTAATTATGAAGTGGCTGCTTCTAAAAAATTAAAGAATTACCATCCATTCTACTTACATGATGATACACTAATACATATCTATTCACATAAAAATAAGCCTTA
This sequence comes from Talpa europaea, assembly GCF_964194135.1. Classification (NCBI taxonomy): domain Eukaryota; kingdom Metazoa; phylum Chordata; class Mammalia; order Eulipotyphla; family Talpidae; genus Talpa; species Talpa europaea. The sequence goes on along the minus strand of NC_140082.1, from coordinate 26,959,203 downwards.
ATTTTTTAAAAAGTATATATTAATAATTACATCTACAAAATCAGCGTGAGTCATATAAAAGAGTACCTCAAATTAAAAAATCCATGAAATGCAATGGTGGCATTTTTGTACAAATATTTTAAGAAAAAGACTAAGAGTGTGTGACTTACTGTCTTACACAGTTAATAGTCCATGCTTTTGGGTAACATGTCTGAGAAAGGAATGAAGTTAACTGGAAAGTGTAAGAAGCACAGAAAAGCTGATACATACACATGGTTAACACAGAGGAGGAGCAAGGAGAACTGGTGAGGCCTCCCCAGTGTCCCACCCTCCAGGAGCTCATGGCAAGTGTATTCCCTCAGCAGAGACTCATGGAGATGCCTCTAAAAGCAGGTACTGATAAGGTACTGACCAGTATCCCTAGAAAGGGGACAATGGCTCTTGTATGCTTTAGTTTTGTAATGTCAATTTAACTGTTAAAAAGATGATATAATTCTCCATTAGGGAATCAAACACAAAAAATAAGCTAGTAGGAAAACTGCTTAGATTACTCTGATCTCAAGTAGGATGCCAATAAGAGGTAAGAACATACATATACATCAAATATGTTATAGATTAAAAATGTTGTGTCACATATTTCTTTCTCAAACAACCCATCAAATAACTCAATCAACACAGGACTCCATACAGAGTCCTAGCCATGTTCAAATAAAGAGAAATAGCTTTGAATAGTATATGATGGTGATTAATGACCTAAAAATGATTGAGGGAAAACAAAAATGCATAAACTCACAATTTATACTTTAAAAATGAAATTAAAATTGAAAACACTTTTATATGTAATATATTCTAATTCCCCATTAATTATCAATTACTGCATGGTAAGCTAAAAATTTGTTAACCAAAATAATAAACAGAATATGATCCCTAATTCCACATTAATAGGATCTTGGTTTGTGTATTTTTCATATATTTCTTCTGAGTGGTTTTCTAAAAACATACCCTACTCTACATAGCTTCCCATTCACTAATAAGAAATTAGAACCTTATCTAAAACCCATGACAGTAATGATTAACAGTTTAAGAGGAACAAAATGAACAATAATCGCTAACTTGCAATAATATTTTCACACATTTTCATAATTTACTAATTTCCAAGGAAGCAGTACAGTCATATTTAAAAACACTCTGCATCTGCTTAATTGCACATATCTATGTGGCTCATAAAAGAATCACACACACATCCTATATGCCCCTCACTTTTCTCTTAGGATAATTGTGTATGTCACAGTATTATCTTAACAGAAACCATACTGTAAACTGCTTTCATAAATGAGGACATGTTATCATTTTGGCAACTTAGTCTTTTCAGTTTTAATGCCATTGCTGCTCTCAGCTTCCGGTCTCTGTGATCTGTCAGTCGGTGACAGAGCCCCACAACTGGCCACGCACAGGTGTGGACTCTTCCCTGCAATGCAACACTGCCCACAACCCCAGCACAGATTGTGTGAGAGCAGTGTTGGGGGGGAGAAGGGGCATTTTCCTGATACCATAAAAAGGGAACTCCTATCTAATAAGAACTGTAATGTCCCTCCAGCTCCTTTCTAACAGCAGAATGTTAAACTCTCAAAAGTTGGTAGTGGGCACAAAAGCAATTTAAACCTATGGAATCTATTAGACTTTACTGCATTTGCTTAAAACTAGAGGAGACAGGACTTGAGACAACATATTGTTCCAACTTCTAGGTGGTGGTAGGGAGGGAGGGAAATATAACAGAAACAGTGACAACAGAACAGGTGGGAATGAAAGAAATCCTTTCAATGGTGACACACTGACGACGAAAGAGGAGGGAATGGTCTAGTTTTAGGGTGGGCTCCCCACAGTCATGCTCGACCCCAGACAAGGACATGGAGGATTTTGAAGCTGTGGCTGTAAGCTAGTTCATCCCCCTCTGTTTCAGCCTTTTCTTTTTCTCAGAGAGAGATTACCATCTCACTAGAGTGAAAACTATTAAAGAATAGAAGGATGCTTTCCTAGTATTAGCTTCTGATTATACAAATAAACTGCTGAACAATTTTGTTCATAACATTTGTTATTCTTTGCATTCAAAGGACAAAAAGAAAGTTCTGATCTTAATGTAGTTGATGAATTTCCTTAGTGCTATGAATATTCAACGAATAGCTTAAAAAAATTCCAAATAAAATTGGTATAAACTCCCTTTGAAAATGTCAATTAAAAATAATCTATAAATAACAGATCTAGATCTAAAAATAATCTATAAATAATAATCGCTATATGTGGGTTATTAATAAAATGTTTAACAATGCTATGAGTTAACTGCTACTAATATGACAATTCAAATGGTAGTTTTTTAAAAAGACATAATTACAAATACTATAAAACCACTCTCTACTATTTTAGAAAATTATAGTCTACTTACTATTTGTATGTTTCAGAACGGATGTATTCAAAAACATGGGACACGCCAAGCTGGAATTGGTCAGCAATCGGGGTAACCCAGGGATTGTTCTCTGCTTTGAATACTTGCTTCTGACCAGTTAAATCCAAGTTTCCTGAAAATATGGAAGAAAAAATGGTGTCATTTTACCCAACACAAATCAGGTCTAAGAAGTTCTACCAGTAATCACAGTACAACCAGAAGTTCTTTTGGGTCACTGGATTTGATTTTTGAAAAATTTCTTACCTTAAGTCATCATTGGTGCACAAATACTGACAGGTAGTTTCCTTGCCTGAGAGATTAAGAAAAATGGTAGGGAGAAAAAAGGAAGCAAGAAAAAAGAAAGGGGGTAGGGAGAGGAGCTAAGTAAACCTGGAAGGAATTCTTGCAAATATGGCATATGCCTTATTTTTCAAGGTGTTTGCTACAGAGACTTAAATGGCTGAGAGAGGCAATAATATCAAAATCTGCTGAAATTCTATCTTAACAATGTTCATCACTGCTTGCCCAATATGATCGAAACCCAATCTGATCAGTGCCATTTTTTTATCAGCCAAAGTAGAACAGTGAAGGAAGATAAGAATATTACACAAGTAAAATCATTATTGTATTACTCAGCTACTAGAAGCATATCTCAGAATCAGTACTAAATGAATCTCATTAACATGGTAATGAGAGATACTCATATATAGCTTTTACCAGTTTACAAATTATCATTTTTTAAAAGCATTTCTACATTTGATTCTTCAGTAATTGCTAAGGTCAGTTATTAACATCATTTTATAGGGAAAGAAATGGAAACTTACAAAAAATTAAGTAATATGTCCAAGATCAGAAAATGTCAAGCTTGGGATTTGAAACTAAGACTCCTGACTCCAAAACTCATATTCTTTCTACAATTCCTGGTGACGCTATCAGGTTACATGTCAATCTAGATCAACCAAGGATGAATTATGAAAGTAGCAAAAAAAAAGTCAGCAAGTGCCACGTATCTGGATATTAACTGTTGATGATTTGTTGACTCTACTTTTTTTCTCCTGCTTGGTATGTTCAAAAATGGGAAAAACCGTGTTTGAAAGAACTTTCTATAACATGCCTGACTATGAGAGAGACAGTGACAGGGAAGTTAAGCAGCAGCTATTCATGTGGTTTTATTTGGCAGTAGACACACCAAACTCCTTCTCCTAAAGGGATAAAATTCATTTTCAAACTCTTGGTTTACAGACCAAGATTTTTTTGAACATAGTCAACATCCAGCAATTCTTCTTCCTAAGACCAAAGTAACATATTTATCCTCTTTTGAGAGTTCACTGTCAATTTTGTCATTACTGATGACTCAGGATGAGGAAAATGCATTTTGTGATGCAAGTATACCATAAAGCACATAAGCTTTATGTGAGTTTTAGAAAATGAATAGGTAAATTAATATTTTATAAGATAATGCAATGTTTATTCATAAAACAAAAGAATGGATACTTCAAATCTTTCTCGTTTTTGTTATATGAACTTATAACTATTTAGAAAAATAGAGAAAGACCAATAAATGATTTCAAATTTATAAAACAATTTTAAAGAGGTATACCAAATATCAAGAGCAAGTAACTCCTCATGATCTTTCCAAAGCTACTTTAATTTTTTTTTGTTTTAAGCACAGAAATAAGCAGATACATTTCTCTCTGAGATGATCAATATTGTCAATTTTCACATCTTAATGGTGAAACATCATTAGTCAATATTAAATCATTTGAGAAATTAATGGGCTTTACTGTCTAAACCATGGGATCAGAAAACAGACTAGGGCAAATCCAAATCCAAAAGTCACACACATTCTGTTTAGCTGGGTCTTTTACTGTCCATAATGGGCTGTCATTTATCTTTTTAAATCTTCACTTGGTTTTAGGGGGCTTTAGCTTCCCAAGAGTGAAACTGATCTCTTGTTTAAATAATTAAATGATCTCTTAGGATCTCATTTGCTATAATCTTTAGCCTCTTTTCCATGTCATTTGTTCCTTAATGCTTTTTCTTCCATTTCTACTTTTCCTACAAATGAACATAAGAGAATTTCTGGGGGAAAAATCCTTCACTTCAAAACAAGCCTTAAGTGTCCTGGTTTACGTGCACAGTGTATACTTTTCCTACTATTCAGGGACCCAAGGCCACTGAGGAAGTGCCTCCTTACCAGACAACAGTAACCATGGCACAGCTATTCACTAATACGTTGGAAGTAGAAGCCTAAAGATGAACACAGTTCTTTTAAAACATCCTCAGAATAGCCAGTCCGTGCTCATTATATACTGTCATCTTCCTGCCTCCAAAGTCTGCCCACTAATATCAGCATAGAATCAACTATGGGACAAAGGAATAACTGAGATCTTTGGAAAAACATTTGCATTCCAAAGTGGATGAGAAAAAAAGCAAGCAAGGGCTGGGGGGAAACCATGAGACATATAAACTGCATATAGAGGTGAACTAAAAGGAGATCTCCCTGTGAGTGATTACTGTGGTTAGCTTCCCCCCACCACCCCCTCATTAATCTAAAGAAAAACACAGTGCTAATTTCTAATGGGTATTTCATCTGTTCAAAAATCATCCACAACACACTGTCATTTACATATTACTATGAAGGAACTCAAATGAAATGCTTTCCTACTAACCGCTGGTTCAGACAGGGATTACAAGAATTATGGTTTGGGGGTGGTGAGGTGGAGAAGAGTGGAAAGACTTGGGAAGGTGGCCATGTGTGCAACACAGGGCATTTCTCACCACACTGCATTTTCAGGGTGCTGGGTCCATGTGAGAGCAATGTGGACCAGAAAAGGCTCTGGGAAGGAGAGACACAAGTCTCAGCTATTCCAAATTTGCTCAGGGATATTCCATAGGTGAGTGTGGGAAAAAACAAATCACCAGCTCCCTTCTACCAAGGTCCAAGGTTAGCCCCAATAATCCAAAAGGCCAGGTATGTTCTTGAACTAATTAAGGTGCAGGTGCATATTCCTGTAAGAGGGAACTTGCATTCCACACCTATCCACCCACAAGCCCACTTTGGAAAGCACAACCTCTTGCCAACTTATTAGCAAGTCTTACTAATAAGCCTGTAGATTTTTTAATGGCAATCTTCTGAAAATAATGTACTAAATTCTATGTTCCCCAGTTGCCACATACAGAAGACAGACCTAAGGGAATAACACCAAGAAAGGTCAGCCGTGTTCTCTAGGCCCTTTTGTCTGAAGACTCGAACCCCTGGAGATCTGTCAATCGCAGGCAATGTCTCCATTTAAGTGCTGTCAATGGAGACAGAGAGGCCAGGGGGATTGCTAATGACATCTGCTAAATGGAGCAAGTGGGAAATGCTTGATGCCAGCTAGACACACTCCCTTCAGGGAAAAGGAGTCCTTTATTTTTCTTTTTACTGAGTTAACATTAGTTCACAACACAGTATAGGTTGCAGGCACACAGCTTCTCACTGCAGCGACTGTATATATCATACCACGTCCACCCCAGATGTCTAATACACCGATGTCTGAAAGTTGGGGTCCACAGACAGGGCCACAGGCTTCTCCTGAGCATTTTCATTTATATCCCTTCAAGCTCATCTTGACATACTCACTGGAGGGGGGAAGGATGGGGGTTACCTTTCCCCATCCCCATTTGTTGATTATCGTATCACACAAGGCTACTAAATCAAATTCTCAGGTGCTTCATGGAGCCTAACAGAAAAGAATGATTCAAGTTCACTGGAGGGAGGCGGGGGCCAGGAAGAGACCAAACAACAGCTTCCTGGTTGATGCTGTACTTTCCTTTTAACAAAGCACCATGAAAAACATGTTTAATAACCACAGTCAACCTTAAAGGAAGAAACTATTACAGTCGACAGAGATGGAAACCAAACTGCAGGAGCCAAACCGAGCACTGACTCCTCAGAGTTATAACCGAGGCTGGCTTAATAGGGCGTGCTTATTTTGTTTTTCAACTTAATGTCACTGGTGGATAACACAATACCTGCTTCGGTGCAGTTGTAATCCTCCCAGCAAGCTATTTATCTCCAGTTTTCTTAGCTCACTCTGCGCCAGGTCGGAATGCAGCAATTTCAGAAGAGGGTTAATATAATTAGAGTAAAGCTAGGCCATTATACTGTGTGAAAAGATGACACCCGCTCGGATTGGCCTAGCAACAAGTTCCCACTGCCTCAGCAAAGCTCATCTGTCAGCTGTCTGAGGTGGGTTCCCTTTTAAGTAATAACATGCAGGAAGCAGCTCACCCCCCTGTCAGTCAGGCTGCAATCGCCTAACTGCCGCACGCTTCAGTGCGTCTAGTTAGAAGCCCTCACCCATCTCCTTTATTAGAAGGCTGAGCGGCGCACTGGTGGTGTTCTAACAAGGATCAGGCGGCAGGATTAAGCACTGTGACAAAGAGGATCTAATAAGCTAGAAAGTGGTGCATCCACAGACACGCTGGCTGGCTCCCAGACAGTGATTCACTCTGCTCCCTCCTCGGTGGGAAGGCCCAGGCCACAGGGGAAGGCGGCCCTTGCCGTGATTAGCGGTGACCCGCTGCCCAACGCTGCTATGAAGATCATATATCACTCAGGGGCTTATTCTGCAATTGCAAATTGGATTTTCCATTTTATTACCTGCAAAAGGACCACATATGCTTCTTTAAAAAGCCTCCAGTACAGTAAGCTTTGCCGTGCAACTGTAATTTTGTAAACACTAAATCATGCAGAACAAGCATTCTCCTTGCTAGTTATAAATGTGATTGAATGCAAGAAGCAATTGCTGGCCCATTAATAAGCACACTCATATTCACTTATGGAAATTGGTTGTTTTTATAACCACATGGTTAAGAATTCTTCTCGGGTGCTCAAAATCCTCAAACATGTGGCCAGTAACATTGCTGAGCACATACTAAGCAACTGAAAGGACGCGGGGTCAATTTTTCACGTCATCAAGGCAGCATTCCCTCCCTTCCTAATTCTAAAACAGCACAAAGCACTTTTGAAGTGAGCATATTGTGAAAGTCAGGCTCTCTCACTCATAAAAATCTAAGGTCGTGGACTAACGAGATAAAACAAGCAAACCATGGTTGATTGGACAGCCTGTCATTAATGTCGTAGATTTGCCTCAGCCCAGGTAACGGATTTGCTCTTGACGGAGTCTGGATGGGCTATGATGACAGCTGAAAGATCACTTCAGCTCTGCGAAGAATCTGCACACAGAAGCTAAGGACAAGTGGCTCCAACGCAAAATGAAAGCTACATTTAGGACACTCCCTGTCCGAAGAGATATTCTGTACATAACTTTCTATAATTCTACTACATTCTAAGTTACTAATCCCAGAAGCACATGATTGTAGAGAACAGGGGAAGACAGAAGGTCCCCACTTTTTTACTCCTTTACCACCACACTTTACTGAGTGGAAAATGATCATAAGATTTATAAAATGATGTTTCTATTATAAAAGTAAATATTTATGGTAAGAAAACACTGGAAATAACCCAAATGTTCATCCATAAGTGATGAGCAGAATAACGTCTGCTACAGCCATGCAATGAAATGTTATTTCAGTTATTAAAATGAACGAATAAATTTACTTGTATGTACTGGCCTAGAAAGAGGTCTTCATTATAATAAAAAATTATAAGGTTACACTAAGCTTGTGATGATCTGATTTTTGAGAAAAGGAGAGAAGAAACCCCATATATGTATGTGTATGAGGAAATGTTTATGTGAAAAGGAAAAGGCGGCTACATAGCAAATTGTTAGTGATGGTTTCCTCAGAAAGGGGAATTGAAGGTGGGACAAGGGGTTGAACTGGCAGAGCCCAGGGGAAACTGTTAATTCCTTCAAGAATTCTGTGTTATTACAAGTATGGATTATCTTTATTACTAAAATAATTATAAAGCACATTGAAAGGAAATGGCCAAATAACAAATTCAAAGTATATGAGGCACACTAATTAGAACAAAGGAGTGTGTCTTACTTAAAAAGGCATCTTGCAGAGAATACCATGTTTACAGATGATGGTTCATAAAGCCCTAACTGGATTGAGATTCTAGGTCTGAAGCTGTTGCTCTGGCATGCATCTTCAATGCAATCAACGTAAGCTGGGATGTCTCGTGACAGCTCTTAAATTTATTCCATGGTGAATTCGAGGCCACACTGTCATTCTGGCAATTGTCTGCCTGGCCTTTTCGGCAACACATTTTTAAAATTGGCATTTTATTCATTTAGTCCATATAATGCATTGCTGCTTTATTATGCATATTTAAATAAACTGTGACTCTTCTGATCTAATCAAGGAGAGAGTACAATTTAAATAAGAGATTAAAAAAAAAAAGGAAAGAAACACCTCGCCAAATAGTTCCAACAACAGCGGAACATGATTTATGTGTGTGTCGGTGTAAATGGGCCCAGAAGCCCTTTTACAGATGAAGAAAAATAACATTTTACATAGTTTCCCTCTGATGCTCTTCTTGGCCATTTGACATCTATATTTCAGGGTAAGATGGAATCATGGAAGGGGCTCTCGGTCACTTATAAATATGATTAACCAGCAATAGAGCAATAGGCATCCCCAAAGGACACCACCATAATTGTTTTATCTTAACAGCAGGTCCCTTTCTATGGGTGTTAAAGTTATTCATGTTTTAAACCTGGCACTCATGGAGGATTTCCCAATCATTCTTCTAATGTGGAAGGTGATCTTATTTTTGCTTGCTAAATATTTTAATTGTTGATGTAATGTTAGGAAATCTAGACAAAAGCCTAATGGGTCTGGTCAGAAGACCTGACCCCCTGACCCCAAGCACCACTCATCAGCTATGTGACCCAGAGACTCTGGGCAAATCTTGGTGCAGGTGCCACATAAGCCAACCGGTGACAAAATATATCTGAAAACAATTTGCCTAAAAGAAAGGTTTGCAAGAAATTCATTAACTACCTATTATTGAATGCAAAATAAATGTATATTTATATGGTGGCACTTTTTCTGGCATTAGGGGGCCTGGTTCTTATTTCCTCAAATATCTGCGATCAAAAGGCAGGAAAAGAACAAAATCTAGGAACACCAATTTTCTGTCCTAAAAGACGGAGAGAATTCTAAATAGCAGCCGCTTTGTGACACCCCCACGTTCAGTTCCTGGAGGGAACTGGGCAGTTCCTTGTCTTCTTTACCCCAGGTCATGGGAGCTGAATCCAGGACACCCTTCTGATTGACTGGGAAGCTGGAAATGTCAGCACCAAGTGCATCCTAATTACTCTGGAGACACCAGAGAGAATTCACTGATAATCAAAGATTGTATTTTAGAATCTTAAGATTTATTTACTTATTTATTTATTTATAAATACTAGCACTGGGTACAGTCAGAAGAACGGGAGGGTGAGAGAATTCACCAGAGCCAGAGCGGGGAGCAGAACAGGCAGACTGACAAAATCCACTGCTGAGGGGAGCAGCGGGCATGGCAGGAGAGGTCTGTGCGCCATGTGGAACCCTCGCTGGCGGCTGGGGATGGAATCAGCGCTGCAGAGGCTGCGGGCAACTTTGCAGCCCAGCGCTCAACCACTGCACCACCAGGGGAGGCCCTATATTTTAGAATCTTAATTTCCTTTATAGGATTGCTAAAAGCCAGCCTTCACCATCGCTGTTTAAATTAAACATATATAGTAGGATGACCACCGTAATGACAAAACTTTTCCATTAAGTTTAGCATATACTTAATACTCTACCTCGGATTCCTTCCACAATTCCTTCCCTAGCAAGATTTCATAACAGTATAACTTGTGATATTATAGACAGATACAACTTGCTTTTCTCTTCTACAGAAGTCCTGTATCCCTTAGTCAATTCTAACACCTGAGTTTCAGGGATTCACCATTACATTCATTGTCACCCAGCTACTTTCGTCCATAGCACCTCTTTCGACGAGCTGTGACACCCTTTCAACAAAACTCATGTCTGTGCGGGGTGACGTGCAGGCTATAATCGAAGAATAAATTTTAGAAAGACCAGTATCTAAGACCGGAGGAGGAGTTTATGGCAGGGCTGGGATTCAAAGGCCAATGTAACTGTCTCTTTCAAAGCCCTAGGTCTTTCCAATACATGACATACTTTCTGCCCCAACTGTAAAAAGGTCTTGAGATGTTGGAACAGTCAATGATGTGACAATGGTTTAAGGAGCACTGGGGGGACATCTATAGAAATACATCCCTGATCGCCCTCTAAGGTCCCAGCATTCTATCAGCACCATTATCTTAGGGCTGAAACCCTTATTGCCTCCAAGTATTTTCTGTTGAAATTAAAATACCCTAGCAGAGGATCGCCTTATGCTGCTACACTTTCATGAATAAGACAGTGAATATTTTTAACAAGCTACATGATATAGGCATGCATTTTCACATTTAAGAGTCAAAACACAGTGTCAAGGAATCCGTTTGTTGTTAAACTGATCATTTATAAAGGTCTTAAAAATCTCATGTAATTCCATGCTGAATAAATCATTTTTAACACAATCAAGTTTCATTAAGTCAGAATTGTTTAGGAAAATCACCACACTGACTATGAGAATGGGAATTATTTGGGGAAAATTTTGATCAAAGCAAAAGGTGGACTAGGCTTGAGTCTGTATATTTTAAATACTTTTTTATTACTTATATTTTTTATTACAGTTAAGATTGGGGGTGTGGGGCAAGTTGCCAGGTTAGGATGTGGATTTGGGGTGATATATCTTTATTTTTTCCTTCAATGGACACTTCTACACCATTGCAGAGAAAGAGCCATGACTCCTGCCTCACAATTTTCATGGCCAATTATAAGCCCCTCTCACTATTTCAGATAGTTTTACAAAGAGGGTGGGTAAGAGGCAAGGGTGTCATGTCCTCTTTATGCCCACTTCCCACCACCTCCCACCACACTAAGATATCAGCACCAAATAAAGAAAGTGGTTGCACATGGCCTACAAATCCAGTGACCCTGTCCCCACCCAACATCTGTAACTGAACTTTAAGATCCCATCTGTGTACAAATAAACTAACTGTACCTTTTTCAGAGAAGGAATCTGACCATGATCTTGACACTTGTATAACTCAGAGCCCAGGAGGGAAGTTAGGGGGGGGTGTGAGGGAGTTATAAGTATGGAGTCTTAAACATGTCCAGCTGCTCACTGATTTTTATTTTTAAATTATATAAAATGAGGAAATGGCTTCTTAGGTAACTTCATAGGTGCTAAAAGGTCAAACACACAGACTGAGTCAATCAGTGTGAGTATGATCACATAGCCTCATAATCATCATCCTAATAACCCTCCCAAATGGCATCAACTTATCTTTTTAATGCCTAACCTCTAACAGTTGCTATAAAAGTATGGCAGTTTTTCAGCCAATGGGACTAATACTGAAGTTTAAATGCCATTGTAATAAACTACCAGGCCCTTGCTCACATGGAAGTATGAAACAAAATTAACTTTATTATTTTATTTATATATAAATACCCTTGAATCCAATTTTATTAAAGGTTAAGTAAGGGATCAACCTACTACATAGAACCTAAACTTAAGTTATATGTAAAAATGGCTTGTTTCGGCTTTGCTTCTCACTCTAGAGCTTATATTTTTATTACTTCGGTGCCAAGTGTTACAATTTCCACAGAGGATATAGACGGTACTAGTGCAGATATTATGTCATATAAAATATGTACTAAGATAATTAAGAATTGTGAGTGACACAAATTCTAAGTCTACATGAAAAACTGCAACAATGGTAACTTAATTTCCACTGAATTCAAAATTATAGATGCTTAAAAAATACCAAATTTTTTTAGGTTATGTATTAACAATCCATTTCAATGCATTTTGATGAAACTTATTTTCAAGTCTAATGAACAGCTTAGGCAAACAAGGTAATGGAAAGAAAACCACAACTATTAAAAAGAAATATGTCCACGTATACATACACATGCCCATATGCACAGACTTACCTCAGGACTTAACATAATTAAGGTAAAAATTACACACTGTAGTCAAAAAACATGGAGTAGAAAAAAGAGTAGAAAGTTTACATTTCTAATTTTATAGAAATCAACATACTTTTCTTTCTGTGAAAAGTGATTGAAGGTTCCTAAGTATCCCAAACTAACACTAACCGAGTGCCTTACTGCTGAAAGCTAATCCAGAGTCAAGTATCAGCCAAAGATATGAACGAAAATGTTTAAAGACCTAATAAGGCTTAAGAAAAATGAAAGCAAAAGGACTACACAACTACATGGAAAAAGTCTACCAACCTTCTGAGGATCTACTTAGACAATTTACCAGGCCTAACATATGAAAAAGCATTCACTATAAATAACAGAGAACTACCATAATTTGGGATTTGGGTGAGGATGATTACATCATGAGTTTGTTTCCAGTATTTTTGGAAAGCCAACTGTCTCGGGTTAAAAATATGCAATACTGTCACAGTAACAACAAAAAAGGAAAAGTACTATGATACTCTACTCAAGGGAAAAAACAATCAACAACTACAAAATTGTTTTCAGTGTGTGAAGGTGTTTCAGATGCTCAATTTATTTACCAAGAAATAGAGCTCAAATTAGCCAGCCCAGGCTTGAGTCCACACATTGGTATTTCTAAACAACTCTTGACTGCTACTGGTTTATACAATGGTGTCAATCTCTAAATTCCAGCTTTCAGGCTATTTTGATATTCCTTATCATTATTATCACAAAAATTGTCATCAGAAAAACAGAATGCATTTTCAATGGCAGAGCTGTTAACTAAATTATTTATATGTAATATACATAATTCACATTTATATTTTATTTAATTGTCATCATCTGGAAACCTGAAGAGATGTTCATAAAAAGTATCTGATAGTAATTTGACATCAACAAATATGAACAAATGGTGTCCTGTGACCTAATCAACAGTCAGGTCCTCCAGTCTATAAAAACTTCTTTTTTTTTTTTTTTTAAATACCAATCACTTCTACTTATTTCAGGACATATTCTATTTATTGCAGGGCAAATGCAGCCACAGGGCAGAACGACATGTCAGATGTGAGAGAGCTGGGCATGGAACAGACTGCCCCAAAAGGGCAGAGTGAAAAAGACTGACAGTGCTCTATAGCAAGTCCTCAAGTGAGGGTCAAATTGGCAAACTATTAGTGTTTGTTTTCAATATACACGATTCAATTTCACCCAAACATAATGAACAAAACATAAACGTTTGGCTTAAGTATTACTCTAGTAATGCGCAAGTAGGGGAAATGCTATTTTGCATTTGTGTGCCACAGTCTAACCTCATTGCTTTAGGAATATGACTTCAGACCCCAAAGGAACCTGAAAATTGAGGAGGTGCCCCACAGTTAAGGGACTGAGTTTAAGGAAGATAAGAAAATGGCCGTCAGCCAGCATCAATAAATGGTAGAACTGGGATTCAAACCATGGCTGGCCCCTTCTTACACATCAAGGCCAATAGTTGAAAGGTCTTGTTTGTTTTGTTAGTTCTCTTCCCTTCTCCCAATTCTTGCTTATCTTTCCTCCTCCTCTTCGTTTTGCTTTTTTTTTTTTTTAAGATTTTATTCATACAAGAGCTGGGGTACAGGCCAGATGCGCGGGAGGGTGAGAGGATTCACGAGAGACAGAGCGGGGAACAGAACAGGCAGAGTGACAAAATACACTGCTGAGGGGAGTAGCAGGCGAGACAGGAGGGGTCTGCTTGCCATGTGGGTTGCTCTGAGGCTGGCGGAGATCGAACTAGCACTGCAGAGGCTGCGGACAGCTTCATAGTGCTACACTCAACCGCCTGTGCCACCAGGGAGGCCCTTTTTTTGCTTTTAAACAAATGGCAGTGAAAATGGCAAAATAGTTGATGCTAAATAGTGACCAGGGTAACTGGCTGATATAACTAAAATAATGTAAAACCATGGTTATGATATAAAACAAGTAGTCTATCTATGGACCTCCCTGGTGTCCTAGGGGTTAAGTCTCACTGCTATGACCTGAGTTTGATCCCTGGTAAGGGAGCTAACCCATATATGGTGCAGCAGACCTCTCCTGTGTTGCCCACTACTCCCCTTAGCAGTGTATTTCACTAGATCCGCCTGTTCTGCTCCTCACTCTGTCTCTGGTGAATCCTCTCACCCCCCCATAACTCTATCCTATACTCTAGGTTCTACACAAAAAGAAAAAAATAAATAACACCAATAGTTTATCATAAAAAATACCCTGGATAACAAATAAACATGCATATGTTTCAGAAACATATCTACAATTATAAAACCAAATGTAAAAAATAAAAATGCAAAGAACCATTAAACCACTATAGATATTTGCTTAATTATATAGATAACCTGATTCTTTCACAATACAAAACACAGGACAAGCAGTGTATTACCATACCCTTGGGTGATAAATGAGTAGAAAACTGCTATTGCACCAGTAGCTGTGCTTCGAAACAAAGTTCTGATATCCTTATGTATTTTTTTTAAAGATTTATTTATTTATTTATACAAGCACTGGGTACAGTCAGAAGTGCGGGAGGGTGAGAGAATTCATCAGAGCCAGAGCGGGGAACAGAACAGGCACACTGATGAAACACACTGCTGAGGGGAGCAGTGGGCGCGGCAGGAGAGGTCTGCGCACCATGTGGGACCCTCATTGGCGGCTGGGGATCGAACCAGCGCTGCAAAGGCTGCAGGCAGCTTCGCAGCCCAGCGCTCAACCCCTGCACCACCAGGGGAGGCCCCCATCCTTATGTATTTCAATTCAAATTCCAGATTCAACATTTACTAAGATTAAAAAAGTCATGGATCCTCTCTGTGTCTCAGTTGTCTTGTCTGTAAGATAAGGATTGTGTGTCTGCCTCCTAGGGTTAAAAGAGCTTTTAGTACAGTGTTTGCGTACAGCAGGAACAACAGAAATATGCACCATTACCATAACAGCAAATAACACCACTACTCTATTACTAAAAGAAAAAAGATAAAAGATGACAACTTTTGATCTAGAGAATAGATTTCCAAAAGCACAGGAACAGATACTCAGGCTTTTAGTTGGCAAATGAGTAAGTGATGTTATCTACTGAATCACAGAATTCTGGCATGTTAAATGTGATAAACCCATGGAATAGCCAATATCACTGGCAATCAGGCCTACTCTATGGAATTTCAGGTAAATAGACTAGCAAGTTGAGGATATAGTGTTAGAAATGAGCAAAACAACTCACAAATTTGCCTTCAAGAAATAGGCTCATAAGACATTTATAGAAGGGACAAACAGAATTCTGAAAAATAAGTTTAGAGAAAATCAAGTTTTAAGAGCATGGTATTTGTATGTAACTCAAAGTATATACTTATATAAATATTTATTAACTGACATAATTTAAGAGGGGAGAGTAAAGAACATAGCAGTATGACTTCATTATCTTTATTGGCATTTTCGACTATGAACATCATTGCATTGGATTGGAAAGAGAAGGAATCAATCAGACATAAAGGTTAAATTTCTCATTAATTATATAACACAGTAATTTTTCATCATTTGGATAAAATATTTCCTCAACAATGTTGTTACCATTTTAAATCATTAAACTGTGTATATTCTTCAAGAAATACTAATCCTTGGTAAGAGTTATGGCTCCATCTTTAGGGGGCTGCCATGTTGGCACCAAATTACACACAACAGAGCAAAAAGCACCTCACTACAGTTCAATGAAGCATAAGAGCAGGAGCTCTGATGGCAGTTTTCAGATGCTTTTTGATGATGAATGATAATATTAAGCTCATACTCGAAGGCAGCATACAATAATTCTCCATTCCCTGATATTAAAAACCTATAAAGGAACATAAAGCTAGCCTCATACTATAATTTACCCCCTCTGGTTAAAGCACTCTTCTGAGATAACCAGCCTCAAAGAAGAATGGAAAGCTTCAGTGAGAGTGGCAAATACCAGGGCTAACACAGGACAGCAGAGACAGGCCTGCAAAATGATGGGCACAAAGGACTAAGGACTCAAAGTGGGTGAGGAAGGAGAAATAAGATCCCACTGAGATGTACCAACAGGAAACTAGAAGCTGATTCCACTATTCTACCATCTTGGGAAATCTGTACTATCAGTCTTAGATTCTATTCCTGTGACTTAGTCCTAAGATAACCTATAAGACATCCAGTTAAGCAGAATGAAATAAAAGTACTTTTCCTGTGTTCCTCTTTCTTAAAGTCAATTGGAAAATGAATAATTTCTTATAAGAAACAAAAAAAATAATCACCTCACATCATAAACTATGATGAGCAATATCTGAGTTCAGGGAAACATATACCAAAAGGGAAGAGCATTGGTAGTTGATGTAAAGTTTCTCAGAAGTCAAACATGACATACATTTTTATAATGGTCCTAAAGTCTCATCAAATGAGTGCTTGCTCACTTGTTTGAAGCACTAATATCTCAGGGTGATAGTTGCTAAAAGAAAAAGGAAAGAAATAAGTATTTGCAGACAAATCCTGCCCCAGAAGGAGACAATAAAAGAGGAGCTGCAGGATGACCTCCCAACAGCACCTATACTGACTGAGAAGGGAAGTGACAGGAACACAGGAGAGGAAGCAGTAGTGCCACATCAGCAGCCTGAAGGCCTCTGATTTCATTGGTGGTCCCAAATGTAAGAGGGAGCTTGCTTTAAGCAAATATAAAGCTCAAATAAGTAATGTAATTGATTCATAGGTAATTCATATAATGGGAACAATAAAATGAATGTGGATATGGATATGAACAAATATGTATAGACCTCAAAACATAATACTGAAAGACACCAGAATACATATTGAATGGTTCCATTTATATAAAATAAAAAATAGCAAAACTAAAAGTTGGCATTAGAAGAAAAAATAGTCATTACCTTGGAGCAAAACAGAAGGTCTGATTCCTGACTGGAAGGAAGCCTAAGGGGGCTTTTGAGAGTCTGGTGACATTCTATTTCTTAATTTCTGTAATTGTTGTGTGATTTTTTTGTAGGTTGCTAGCTCACTGAGTAGTAAGCTTATGTTGTATTAACACTTTTGCATGTGTGTTATGCTTTAATAGATACAGGAGAGAGGCGAGAAGGGAATGAGGGAGGAAAATACATATATAAATCTATAGGCATCCTAGTAGAAAAAATAAACCATGCAGTAAGTGAAAAAATCAGGTTGGCCTTTGATATGTCAAAAGACAATGCCTACAAAGTTTGAGGAAATGAAAAATTTTTATTCCCAGAGAAATTATCAAAGAACATTCTTAAGTTTACAAGAACTCAGGCTATGTAGTAATCTCTCTGAAAAAAAAATCTATCAAGATAGTTGTCTTTCTACCTCTAGTTACACACTGCTGTCAGAGGTATCCTGAATCATGGTCTCCAAACATAATGATCATTATTTCAAGGTGGTCAGATTTTGAGTAAAATTTTTGAGCTTCCGAAAGATGTTAATTCTTAAAATAATTAACACTGCAGGGGAGGGGGTGGGAAAGAGACCAAAGTTAAGGTGGGAAGATCACAAGGGACTATGGTGGTAGAAATTCTATGGGGACTACACCTGAGAAAAGAAAGCAAATATTGTGGGGGAAAAAAAAGGAATATATTTAAAAAATTTGAAAAGTAATGAACATAATTTATTTTATATTAGCAACAGAAATTTTTTTTTGATTGCATTAGTTGGGATAAAACATGACATCTTTCCATTTGCCACCATTCTCCCTACACCACCAAAAAAAAAAAATACGAAAAATTTTAACATGCCTAAAACATGAGCCCCTTTGATCTGTACCCACTGATGAAGACAGCCACACAGTTTAAGAAGATCAAGTCCCTAGTAACAAAACACGATCCCCCCTGGAAAAGAACTGTATATGATGCAATGCAACTGCTTTACAAACAAGATGACATACTCTGATGCTCATCTTGTTTTCCTGCTATGACAACTAATATTCTGAACTGCTGAACAGTTTCTCTAACAACTTACCAGGAGTGAATGAGGGAAGAGTTGTAAGTAACTAATTTATGCACATTGCTCCCCACACATGCTACCTGTTGGTTTCTGTGAAGTGCCATCAGTGAAGAAGCAGTGACATAAGTCACCCAGGTGCGAAGATGAAGACATTCTGTGTGCTGCATGTTCGGTAAAACTTATGTGGAGTAGATAATGGGCATGGGAATAAATGGATATAAATCCTCCCAGAGCATTCAAACTCCATTTTTATATTAAACTAAAAAACAAGCATCATACCTTTTCTAAGTATGTGTTTCTGGTAAATTCAAAAGGCCAATTAAAGTTCCAACAGAAGCTAGCAAAAATTAAAGAATTCATTTTCCTTATACACAGCAAAAATGGTCCAATTGCAGACTATAGCTATAAACATCTAAGTATTATTACTTACACCAGGTAACAATGGAGCTGGAATTTTCAAAGTTCGCAGCTCTCAAAATACACAAGCTGTCTAAGGCCTCTGCTTTTGGGACAAATTTCAAGAGATGCTCATAGTTAACTTTTTCCATTTTTCACTCCAGATCCATACTGTGAACAGGGCCCTGAAATTTCCAGTGGTGAAATGAGTAAACATTAACAGTAAAGTGATAAAATAAGAAAAATCTTAAAACGGTATTCAAGACACCACTAGCTCAACTGCGTCGTGCTAATGACTTCTACTTTTAGATGACAAGTCGTGCTATTTAAACCACCAAATTTCACTGCAGACAGCCTTCAGGAACAGGTACCAAGGCAACCACACTGATGCCAGGCTGTGGGGAGCTGTGGGGGGCTGGAGGAGGAAGAACAAATTTGATCTACTGATAATGATCCAAAACACCACCACAAACTCAAGAAATTATCTGAAGCAAAATGAAAAACTGGACTTAATTCAACATCCATCTGGCACCTCTAAAAAAGAAATAACTTAGGGTTCCCTATCTTTTAAAAAAAATGGTATTTCAAAATTGTAACTAACAAAGATTCAAATCCTCTGAATGAGATGATTCTAAAGAGATCCTGCAGGTGACATTTTGGTAGTATTTCCGGATATGCTATCTTGACTTGATTACTCAGGAGTGGAAAGTGAGGAGTCCTAGGAATCTACCCCAGCTAAGGCAGCTATACCCTGGCACTGCTGCTGTCACATACGTCATAGAAACTCCTGTTTCAAAATAGTCTGGTGTCAAAAACCATTAATCATAACATCAATATATAGAATAAAGGAGGTAAGCAATAAAAACTTCATCTTTCTCCAACATGAATGAATGATGAAAACCAGTCATACATACACCTACACCACTCATCAAACAGTCTCAAATCCCAGCGTAATTAGAATCCTAGTCGTGAGGCACCATGCAGAACGGGAAGCGTTCAGGATTCAGGAGGATGCGAGGAGGGCCCACCAAGAAGCAGAAAAAAAATTATTTTTACAAATGGAACTGCACTGTGAAGCTCAAATGCGGATTACTATGTATGACAGGTTGAGTAATCGTCACCCAATATATTCATGCCCCAATCTCCAGAAATTGTGATGCCAGCTGTGTAGCAGTGATTACGTTAAGGAACTTGAGATGGGGAGATTATGTGGGTGTACCTGATGTCATGGCAGTGGTCCTTCCTATGAGGGGTGTGCGGGTGGAATCCGTGTGAGAGCACACAATATCGTAATGAAAACAGAGATGGGTGTGTTCTGAAGGTGGAGGACCACAGGCCAAGGAATGCAGATAATCACTGAAAGCTGAAAAACATTCTAACCTACGGCCTCCTGAAGGAAACAATTCTGCCAATACCTTGCTTTTACTTCAGTGACTTCTGACCTCCAGAACAGTTAAGAGAATAAACTGATCTTATTTTAAGTCATTAAGTTGTAGTGAACTGTTAGAATAGCAATAGGAAACTAAAACATAATGGGTGCTTAAAACATTCTGGGTGCTGAGCTCTTTCAGCCATTCAATGTCACCTTCCTCAACTCAGTCAATTTTTCAAGGCCTCCGCATACTAGTCATGCAATATCTATGAAAGCTGTTGCCTCTTGCTACAAAAAAAAAAAAAAAAAAAGAAGAGTAGAATAATATACTTTTTCTTGGCACTATTATTTGAAAATTAAATGTTTCTTATTCTCGGAGAAGGCTATGAAGTTATATTGGCAATATTACAAACACAAAATATACTTCCATATCAGATCCATAAAATGGGCATTTTCTCTATTTAACTTCCATTAACCTCCATGTCATTCCCATTCTATTAGTTTTATTTTGTGTATGGTAGAGGCTCCATTAAAGAAAAATTAATGGGAAGTTCAAATTTCTGGCTTTGGCTGAAGAAGAGAGTGGTGGGAGGCATGAAGTCTAGAGGAAAGTTAACTGTAAGTTATTTGCTTACTGTTTTCTTTCCTACTCACCATAACCACAAAGGAAAGAAAGCTGTAAAGGCAGGACCTCACATAATTTAGGGATTTCTACTTGAGCTTTTTATGGCACTTATTTCACTGTTTATGTCAAATATTACTTATTTTCAAATATTACTATTTTCAAATAGCTGCAAAGATCCAGCTCCCTGCGACTACACATTAGTCCTTCTGCCCACTGACTCTGGGTTTAGTCACGTGACTTGATGTGGCAAATGGGACTTTAGCAAATGTGAACCAAGTAGGGATTTAGAAAATGCTTGTGCACACAGGCACTGAGGAGCTTTAGCCCACAGTCAGTCCCCAGCTCAGGGGGAAGCCCACCCAACCTCGGCCAGCATCAGCCAACCCCCACTGGCCACAGAGCCATGAGAGAGCTGAGTAAACATCAGCTGAGCCAGTTCCAAACAACTGAATTATGAGCAAATAAAATGGCTTTGTTTTATTCCAAGAAGTGTTGCGGTAATTTCCCATGCCATAAAAGCTACCTTGATATAATTTGTAAAATGAACAGAAAGATAGTCTAGAAATTTTGAAAATTAAAAAAAAAGTAGAAAAGCAAAAATCACCTAAAACCTCAACACACACATAATCAATAACTTTTTTTTTTTTTTTTTTTTTTTTTTTTGTGGGACCCTCGCCTGCAGCCAGGGAATGAACCGGCGCCGCAGAGGCTGCGGGCAGCCTCGCAGCCCAGGCACTCAACCGCTGCGCCACCAGGGGAGGCCCATAATCAATAACTTTTTAATTCATTTTTATGTATGTAAATATTCTCTGTAATTAAAATCACACCATAAATTCAAACTTATAATGTACTGTTGTAAGCATTTCCCATGTTGTTTTATATTCTATAATTGACCTAATTTATTTAACCATTCTTTTATCACTGGACATTAAGGTGGCTTGAAAATAGTCACTATTATAAAAATTACTGCAAAAAAACATATTTATACAAACCATTGTCTGAGTTCTTAATTATTTCTTGAGGATAGCTTTTGAAAGACAGGACTCCCCAGAACACATCACTTTGACATGTGGATTGTTTCAAGCTGAGGTCAATTGAGGCCCTGCAGGCTCACTAGAATCTTTTACCACTCCCTTATAAAAGAATGAAAACTGGGTGTCTTACCCAGAATTAGGGCTATTACCGGAAACAGCCTTTTTATTTGAAAAACCTAACTGTACAGCAGGACATTTAATAAACATCATTGCTTTCTTTCTTCTTTTTTAAATTGTTGATTCTGCTAAGGGCCAGCTAAAGTCTCACCCCTGATTGTCAGTCTCTCCAAAACTCCTACATCGAGTCCTAGTCCCCATGTAATTGTATCTGGAGGTAAAGCCTCTGGCAGATAACTAATTGTGAGTCTGAAGCCCATGTGAAGTAAATGCCCTAATAAATGAGAATGAGGAGAGGACACAAAAAGAAGGTATCTGCCCCACAAACCAGGAAAACTACCTTCACCAGTAACTAAATACCCCAGGCACTTGACTTCCCAACCTCCAGAGCTTGACTTCTGAAGGTTGGACTTTGCAGTCTCCAGAGCTATGAGAAATTTGTTCCAGCCACACAGTTTATGAAAGTTTTATTACAGCTATAGGAGCTAAAGTCTTTTTAGACTATCTGAAGTCATGAAGATCTTTGTGCAGGTTGTAATCCTATTTCAATTATACTTGGCATCCTAATTTAATAGTTCCTTAACTGTTCTTAAGGTTTCATTAGATTAGATAAAATGTCTTTGGGAAACATTTACTAGATTCCTAACCACCACCACCGGCACAAAACATAAACAGTGGTTAAAAGTATGGAGTTTGAGAGACACAGATTCTACCTATGTGACTTTGGCAAGCTACCCTTCTCTAAGCGTCTGTTTTCTAATTTATAAAATAAATTACAAGTAATTCTACCTCATGAATAGCTTATTTAGGAGGCATTAATTAGAATATTCTAATTAAATATTTTCATTAGAAGAGATAAACACTCATAAATGGTAGCTAAGAATATCATCATTATGATTATTATTGGTATTTTCTACCTCATTCATAAAAACATTAGATCAATTTCAAAATCAATATAACACAACGCAATACAAAGTTAAGAATTTTATTAACATGGAAAGTTCAATGTTCTTCAAAGTGGTGTTTGCAACAATTCATGAAGTCATCTAAAGTTTATGATTCACTAGTATAAGATCTGGTCATGTGGAGAATAAGAAAATTGTGCTAGTCTGAAGGTGAAAGAACTGACAAAGATCAAAAGTTTTGTTAAAGAAGTGGGTGAACAGCTAAAAGTTCAAAAAAAATAGATGTTAACTAGGCTCTTTTTTTTTTTTTTTTTTTGCGTAGACTATCTGGGGTGCAGGCCAGAGGTGGGAACATGGGGGAGGGAGAGAGGAATCACCAGAGACACAGTGGGGAGCAGAACAGGAGTATCTACTGAAATACACTGCTGAGGGGAGCAGTGGACGAGACAGGAGAGGTCTGCTGTGCCATGTGGGTTAGCTCCCTGGGCGGGGATCAAACATAGGCCATAGTGGTGATAGTCCTGAGACTTTACTCCTGGGCCATCAGGGAGGCCCCCCTAACTAGGCTCATTGTAATCAGTTCACATGGTATACAAATATCAAGTCATTGTTTTATACCTGAAACTAATATATTGTTACATGTCAGTTATACCTCAATAAAAAAAAAAAAATCAAATAAAACCAGGGTTGCTCACATGCTCATAGGGAGACTCAGTCCAGAAGCACCTAGTATTCCATGCACAGGCTGCACACTGAGCAGGCTGGCAATCCTAACACTATCACCAAGATCACCACTGGAAAGCAACAACTTTTATAGCTTGGAGATTATCCAATTTACAGGCCATGTCATTCAGTCCACCTGTCGTCACCACATTAAAAACAATAATGAGGTAGGTGATTTATTTCATGGTTTTGAAGTCTATTTATACTGTGGTTCTGGGGCTAAAAATTTTACAAGAGTAATCTTGCAGTTCTATTTGTCAAGGCACTATGAATAAAAGTCCTGCTTACAATGAAAAAAAAAGTATATGACTAAACAAAAGTTCTGGAATATCAATTAAAAGCATGAATGAAAAGAACAAATTTGATCTTTTTGGTCACCGTCTTTAGGAACACCTAAGTGGTATAACAACATTCCCTAAGATGTTGGAAAGTTGGGCAACTCACTTCTGCAAATTCTTTAACAGCAAATTATAGCTAGCGAAGTCTTTTGGATAGCAATTGCTTTCACTTGGGTCAACTAAAATGGCCAAACAATGGACCTTTAACACCAACCATTGATCTTGCTAATTGTATCTGCCACTATATTTGTTTCCTTTGTTTCCAGGCAGTCCTCTTTTCCAACACCATTCCAATTGTTAAATGGTCACAACACAAAGTGACAGATTTAGTGTTTCACTGGCAATTTATATAACTGACTGCTACCCTGTTGTTGTAGTGAATCATGATTTATTTGTCTCACACTGTAGCACATAACCTTTTAAATGCAAGGGGAAAAAAAAAAAACAACACCTCTTTAAAGTTTATATATGACCATCTACCACTATATGCTATGAACTAGATTTGTAAGAGAACCAATCAAATGAGTGATGGATTTCTCTTTCTATAGCTTTACCTTCATGCACAATCCGATTATGTACCCGAGGCTCAGGCACTTTCTTTATTTCCCGTGATTCAGGGGAGATAAACATAGATGACATCCATAGCTAATAGAACCTAAAATAATAAAGGATTAAAACAACAAAGATTTGTTTGGGTGGGAATTTTATGCTGCCTTCAGTCTGGTCCATAGATGGATTTGGGGGCATTTTAAAATCATCTAAATTATATGTAAAATTTCTTAAATGAAAACACACACTTTGGGGGAAAGCATTTCACTGGTAGTATCAAGGGGTCGCTGATTCTTGATAAGGTTAAAAATGTGGTTTACAGAAAACTGATCTATTATTGTGAAATAATAGTCATTAAAAGCACAAATAAGCATGTGAACAATGTAACAATATCAAGGGATGTCAAGTTTTACACTAAGTTTTATAAGTAAAGAAATGAGAGAAATGCTTGGTGTTACAGGCTGAACTGTGGCTTCCCCCCAAAATTAATGCTGAAACCGTAACTCCCAGTATCTCAGAATGTGACTGGGCTATAAAATAAGTCAATAAAGTTTAAAAAGATGAAATGCAGTTTATGATTTATGAACATAATGAAATGAAATTAGAAATTGAAAGATTTGCAATTTGAAATCCTGGAAACAAAGAAAAATATCTTCAAATATTTGAAAAATAAATAGTTTTAAGTAACCCATGTGCCAAAGGAGACATTATAAGGGAAACTGGAAAATATTTTGAACTGAGTGATCCTGGAAACACAAAAGGTATCAAAATGTAGCTAAAATAAGTATTGTAAATTTGCTTAAATGCTTATATTAAAAAAAAAAAGATTGAAATCAATGACCCAAGTTTTCTTCTAAAGAAGCTTAAAAAACAGCAAATTGCATACAAAGTGAGCAGAAGAAAAGGAAATCAATGAAATATAAAACTGAGAATAGAGAAATCAATAAAACACCTCTGGATTTTAAATGAGTAGCCAAATTAATAAAGTCTAGCTAAACCAATCAAAGGAGAAAAAAAAGAGGAGAAACACAAATTACTAGTATTGCAAAATAAAAATGAAACATCATTACAGATGCTGTATGTTGCATCTATAGATGCTACAGGCCAATTTAGAAGAAATACACCAAATCTCTGAAGTATGCAAATTACCAACCGACACTAAATAGAAAATCCTAAGAGCTTTAGATCTATGAAAAAAACTGAATCCATAATTCACAACTTTTCCACAAAGAAAACTCAAGACCCAGATGACTTTACTAATGAATCCTTTTGAACATTTACAGGAGAATAAATACCAATTTTACACATTTTAACTCTATTTCTGATACAAAAATCCAAGATCCTTTCAGAAGAAAACTATATACACGCCAATATCCTTCATGAACTGAACAAAGAGTTACAATATTAGATACTAGCAAATCAAATCTACAAATATACAAAATGGAAAATATACAAAATAAAAAACACATGATCATCTCAACAGATGCAGAAAAGCATTTAACAAAATCCAGCACCTTTTCATGATAAAACTACTCTACAAATAAGAAACATAAGGGCACTTCCAAGACCTTACAAAGGTCATCTACAAGAGACGGGGTATATAGAAAATCTAAAAAATATGTCCTCACCAAACAAACAAAAAACAGCAAGAAAACCCTAACTACTAGATCTTAGAAGAAGTTAAGGAAAAACAGAGGAATCAAGGTCATTTTACAAAAATAAAACTGTATTTCAATATGCTAACAACAACTGAATATAAATTTTAAAAAATACCACCTACGAAAACAGCAAAAACAAGAAAAACTTAAGGAACAATTTAACAAAATACATGTAAGTGAAAACTACAACACTGCAAGAAAAAAATTTAAAAACCTCAACAAATGGAGAAACAATGTTCACAGATTGGAAAATTATTATTAAGATGCTGATTTTCTCAAAATTCCTCTATCAATTCAGTAAAATTCCAACCAAAATTCCAGCACACTGGAATTTATATGCAAAGGCTACAGAATAGATAAAAAAATTTGAAAAAGTGAAAGGAGACATATTAGGTGACTTAAAAGATTTCTTATGAAGCTATAGGCATCAAGACAAAAGCTATAAAGGTAGAAAAATGAAATATACAGTCCAGAAATACATCCAAACTTAATAGCAAATTGGTTTTTGACTATATAGCAAGACAATTCAATAGGAAAAGAAAAATGATTTTCTAGAATGGTGCTGCAATTATTTATATGGAAAAATGATTTTCTATCATACACAAAATTTGAGTTGATTAACCTCCATGAAGACAGGGATTCCACTTTACCCCCCCACTCCAGTGAGAAAGATATCTATAACTATACATGTATGTTACGTACTAAATTCCCTGGATATCTATGTGTGTATATATAGTTGGTGTTGAATAAAAGAACTATAAATGAAAAGAACATGCTGTTGTAGAAACAAGAAAGGAACTACTGAGCTAGAAATTGGTGAGGAAGGACTCAATGAGGGAAAAAACATGTAAGTTGGTGCCTGAACACACCAGCATTTTAAAAACATTCTGGGGAGGATTTCATCTCTAGATGAAGCACAGGGCAAAGATCACAAAGAACCAAGAGGAGTGGTGGTGGTCCATAAGTGAGGGGAAGAGACACAAGAAAAAACAGAGGCCAGATGACCTGTGGTACCACAGCCTCAACAGAGTACATCAGGTGGTCAAATGATGTTCTTTTGTTCATCGTTGTTTCATATTAAATTTTATAAGGAAAACAAAAAGATTCTTCTAGTGGTTCCCACCACTAAGAGAGGTGCATGTGAGGCTCACTGGCGTTTCATTTATGCCACCTGGAATGTGGAGGTGTGTGTGGTGTGCTCTCCAATAGAAGAGCATCTATCCAGGGTTGGGGCCCACTTTGCATCCTGAGATGCCAGACAAACTTCTGCCACCCTCAACCCTGAGCTGGAGTAAACAGGTTGGAAAATTCATGAATGAATGCAAATGATTATTTAATATTAGAAGTGTCTGGAATCTTTACTTAGAAGTTTGCTGATTTTATTTTTTGTCGCTAGAAATATGCTATACTTTATAGTTTAGACCAACTAGCCTATAGTAAAACTGGCTTCATCACATGTCATTTAAAATCAGGAACCTACCAATGGCATTGAAGATGTACTACATTAAAGAAATCTAATCACAAAAGTGACATAATCCAGCTTGTGATTCCACAAAATCACCTGGACCACTCTGTGAAGAAGACATTACAAAGTGCAAGACAGGAAGCAAAGGGAGCAGGTAGGAAGCTCTTGTGGAAGCCCTAGTGACAGGAGAGGTTCTGCTCTCTTAAGGATGCTAAGCTCAAGTGTAACACCGGAGTTGGCATTCTAGCAAATTTGGGTACTAGTTACAATTTCTGTTACTCTAGTGTCAATTACCTGTTCAGTTTTTTCTTTCAAAGATTCTTCCTATGATGGCAATGGATATGTCTATCTCATTTACTACTGTTCTCCAAACCCAACAGATGAGAGAAATACATTTTATAGGTCAGAATCTGACATAAGATAGACAGGGATTGTTCAAGAACCACCATCCTTTTTGAAACAGCAACTCTAAGTGGCAACAGAGAGAATACTGAGGCCTACCAAAAGGCTAATTGTAGTTGAGAACAAGTGTTGTTTATTCCTATTAGGATGTCGGTTACCGCCTAAAACTTCACAGAAGTACAAATGGCACCATCCAATGCTTTCGTGCAGCAGACAATTCATGGAATTGACATTCAGTTGAAAATAAGAATGATTCTAGAAAAGTCTAAATAAACAAGCTAAAAAAGAATGGTCCACTATGAGTTACAAGAAGACATAACTATTATGGGTCTATCAGTACATTTGTGGTGTTGACATGTTCCACTGTGCTCCTTCCCCAGCCTCACTTCCCCCAAAGATACATTCACACAAGCAATAGCATTTGGGTATGATTAAGTATAACACTGCCTGTTTTGTTTTTTTTTTTTTTATGTATAGAGATAACATATAGGAGATGTTTTGAGAGGATGTTACATAAATGTTAAGGTATTATCTATGTATTCAAGGAATAGAACCAATTTTTCAGATACGCCTCTGGAATTAAAAAAAAAAAATTAAATCCAAAATCTCAGTACCGCCAGCATTTCTCTCAGGGTAAGAATACATTTAGTGTCCTATTAAATCAAAGGATGGTCCATTGCAAACAGTGGCATGCTTTCCCAGCTGGTGTTAACACAGATTGATGCACATGTTCAATCACACTGAACCTGACATTGGGCTTCCTGAAATTTATAATACAGAATGGAAATGTTTTATGTGTTACAACTTCCCACCCCCTTTAAAGTAATAATTCACCAGGCAGAAATATAATTCACTTAGCATTTTTAAAATCTACACTTAAACCATTTTACAGGGCTAAAGATTCACTGAAAGAGAATATATAAAATGAAACATGTTAAAAAATGCCAGGAAGGAGTTAAGAGGGGAGTAATTTTTGATATCAACTAAGACCATGGGAATTTAAAAAATACACATTATTTTTCATGAAGTATGACAAAAGTAATATTATCCCTGAAAACAATGTAAAAATGTGAAATAATTCAAGTCAAAATTCAAAAATTTCAAAGAAAAAAAGGTAAGATATATGTTTTGAATTATTGCAATCTGTCATCTGATGATAAATGATGTCTTTTTTTACTGGCTCAGTATTGATCAATTTATGGATACATCGTTATTGGAAGGGATTTATTTCTGAAGTAAAAAGATCTGCACTAAAAACCTGATTCTGTCAATAATATAACTCTGGCTAAGTCACAATCGTCTTACACATTCTAGTTTCTCCATCTTTAAAAATTGGCCAAAGAACTCTCCCTGCCTACATTATAGAAGTAATATAGATGTCATGACACTAGTATGCAAATTATGATACTCTGTGTAAAAACTATGTATCTCTTATCTAACTTTAAGGTAACTTTAAGGTAAGGTAACTTTAAGGTAACTTTAAGGTAATTGATTTTGGCAATCAATTGACAGATTAGATTTTTTTTTGTACAAGTGGCATGCATCTTATCACGCTAACATATTTTGGCATTTGGCAACTATTTTACAACTCTTTTTGGGGGGATATGTAGCCCCATTCATGTTTAATCCAGAGCCTTTTTTTTTTATTTAGATAAAATGCTATTCTTCCATAAAGACTAATTTCTATCCTACTTTATTCTAGAAAGGGCACAAAACAAAAGCAGCAAATGGCCCAGCCCTCGGTTCCCTGGGTATAGTAGTCACAGGCTGAGTGAGTCCTATGTTCCAGCTCTGAGTCTGTGACCTCAGCAGGTGAGCAAACCTGTCACAGTCTCATTAAAAGGAGAGAAAGCGCCCAACCTACTGCGGCTCTTGTGACATTGGATAAAGCACGTAAGGGGCAGCTTCATGTTCAACCAATACTTGCATCCTCCTCCTATACCCTTTTGGCTTCTTCAGGGCAACACAGAAAAACTAAAATAATAAAAACAGAACCCTAAAATATTTAATCTGTAAATGATGCAGACACACAAACAGGTGCAGGCCCCTCATGGCTCCCCCACCTTCACTCCCCCAGGTGTCCTTGCCACCTTGCTCCTCTCAGAAGACCTGCTTCCACTCTCCCTACTGGTCACAGCTCTGGTGCCAGACCCCGCTACCACACCCCGGTCTTTATAGCAACTTTCCCTGAGGGCTTCCAGCAGGACCGAGTCAGAGTCAGTTGCTTCTTCTAAAGGTGGAGATGGAGACAGAGAAGATTAGTGAAAATCACATTTAAGTGAATAAAGCAAGGACGCTTGTCACAGAAGTTGGAAGCTGGAACTCCTGCATGATGGTTGTGTTTCTACCGTCAAAAAGTAGGCGAAGAGTAACATGGGGTTTGCAGACTCAAGTGTATACAGGGTTATGAAACAAATATTGTAAGAGGAACAAAAAAAAAATGGTAATACAAGTGAGAGGATGGGACAAAGCACTTCCAGAAAGTCTCAAATGGGCACTCTGGACATTATCTGCTGGTGAGTAAAAGGAGACTACATTAAACTGTCCAGACCATGCAACTGGTAACATTGCTACATTTGATAAATTCTATAATTATCTAGGGAATAATGGTAATTTCAACATGCTATGTTTTAGGATATTAAAAATTAATTTTTGAGGGCCTCCCTGGTGGCACAAGGGATTAAGTACCGCACTATGAAGCAATCCACAGCCTCTGCAGCACGAGTTCAATCCCTGGCCAGGGAGCAACCTACATGGCGCAGCAGACCTCTCCTGTCTCGCCCGCTGCTCCCCCCAGCAGTGTATTTCAGTGAGTCTGCCTGTTCTGTTCCCCACTCTGTCTCGGGCGAATCCTCTCACTCCCCCCCATCTCTGGCCTGTACCCCAGCTCTTGTATGCATAAATATTTAAAAAAATTAATTTTTGAGTGAAAATAAAATATATAGATCATTAGATAATCCTGATATGTGACATCTTCATTTTCATTTTGGCAAGAATCTTCAAGCAGCAAAGTGGTTCAGGCAAGGATCCTGCTAAACTAGAACTCACAACCCAGTTGGGAAAAAAGTCAGCTGCTACCAGTTATAGTGACTGATCAGCATGTGGATAAAGTGACTTGCCCGAGCTCACCCTTCTTGGGATGCTCACAAATAGATTGGTATCCCAGGCCAGCAGACGCCACTCCCCTCAAATTTAACTACACTGTCCTACAACTTGATTTTCCTTACAAGTGTGAGATGGATAGATCAACAAAACCAAGGAGAAGAGAAAATGGCAAATTCAGTAATACTAGTTCCTAACCTAATTAGGCAGAATAGGATTCATCTCTATCTTTTACAGGTAACAGGATTTGGGCAGAAATGTCCCAATAGAAAGCTACCTTGGGTGAGGGCAGATAATTATCCACTGTGGAGAATCTACACAATTTTTTTTTTTAATTTGCTTATTATGACTGGGAATCTGATTATTTTGGAGATGGTTATCACTGGCATTGTATTTTTTTCAAGATTTATTTATTTATGCATACAAGAACTGGGGTACAGGCCAGAGGTGGGGGGGAAGGCGTGAGCAGATTCACCAGACAGAACGGGGAGCAGAACAGGCAGACTGACTGAATTACACTGCTGAGGGGAGCAGCAGCCGAGACAGGAGAGGTTTGCTATGCCATGTGGGTAGCTCCCTGGCTACCCACATGTGCTGCAGAGGCTTTGGATTGCTTCACAGTGCTATGCTTAACCCCTTACGCCACCAGGGAGGCCTTGGAATTATGTCTTAATAGACAAAAGCTTTTACATGATAGCTAGTATGCTCAACTATGAAACAATCAACCTCACATTCTAGATCTTCAGTGGTTTTAGTTTACAACAAAATAGGAATGATTTAGAAATACAGATTTATATGAGGTATTCTGAACTGAAATAAATTACTAACAGGTAGACAAGTGACAAAGAGTCTACACACATTAGTACTATTAAAATGAAAACAAGCAGCGCAGAGCAACAGCTATCATGAGTTCTAGGAAAAGAAAATATCCTTAGTGAGAGGAGTGTTGTCACAAAATGCAGCATAAGACAGTGAGGAATTAACTACTGGAAAGCAAAGTTGCCTCCTGCAGAGCAGCAGTGTGAGATCTAACCCAAGCAGTGTGTCTTACCAGTGCAGCACTCAAAGGATTCCACATTCAGGGACAAGGTCAGAGTCAACAACAGGGAGAAAGGGTGGACCCAAGCAACCAAAAGGTTCCAACCAAAATCTAACCACAGAGCCTTCTAGAAGGAAGACCTTGGTAACCAGCTCTGAGCCTCAACATAAAACTCACAAGAAGGGTAGAGACTTGGAAAACCATTTGTGAAATTAAAGTTTATTATTATAATTATGATGGGGTTTTAAGAATGGCAAGGACCCCGTCTTGTGAACTTCATGATTTTGTGTAATCTCTTTCCTAAGTTTTCAGGGTTCTCTTATTCGTTCACACCCTCCAATCATAAGATATTTCTTTGTACCCTTATACATTTCTAAACGCAAACTGGAACATACAGCGCATAGAGCCACCAGCCTGGAAATCACCTAAGGTTGTTAGCTCTAGGGCTTTATCTGTTTTGAGGGTTGATCGGGATATCTGCCTTTCCTTCCTCTGCTATCAACGCAGCCCCTTTCTCCACTCCACTAATTAATTCTTTCATTAATTAAAAGTAGGTGAAACTTCAGCAAGCTGAGTTGCTGTTTTTTAGGAGATACTGGAGGCTGGCTGAAAATGCTGACCCAACAAAGACCTGGATTCAGGTAGGCTCCCAGGGAGATTTCATTTGTGTCTAGTTCACTCTATCACTGGCAGAGTGAGGTAAATGTAAGGAAAAGGGGGAGGGGTGGAGCCTCACTCTGTCTTGTAAAAGAACCCACTTTTCTTATGGAAAGCGTCAAGCATCCTATGATGAGCATCAAGGCTCAATCCACCCTCTCATCACTTTGGGAGCTCTCATCCCTATCTGTTAACACCATACCTGCACACGTAGCCCAGACCTTTCATGTGAATTCCAGACTCTTTCGCCTTTCTCAGTTAGATGGCCAAAAGGCACCTCAAACTTCAACTACCTGGACCTCAACTCAGGACCAGCTCTGTGCCGCCTCCTCGACTTAACCTGCTCTTCAGTCACCCCCCATCCTTCTGGCTCCACGGGAGCAACCGCTCACAGTCAGCAACTCTCTCCTCATTTCATCACCATTGATTCCTGTCAGTTCTGCCTTACTACTATCTGCATGAAGGCAGAGGGCTGCACCCCTTCTGGAGGTTCTGGGGAAAATCCATTTCCTTGTCTTTTTCAGTTTCTTAGGCTCCCTGAGCTCCTGGCTCATGGTTCCTGACTCCAACCTCCAGCTTCTGTCACCGTATCTTCTACTAGATTCTCTGGTCCCCTTCTCTTTCTCTTCCACAGACCCTTATGATTACACTGGGCTTACCTTCTAAGGCAAATAATCTCCTGCCTCATGATTGTAAATCATATTAGCAAAGCTCCTTCATCCTAACAAGGTAACACATTCACAAGTTCTGGCAATCAGAAGGTGAGCATCTTTGGAGGTTACTGTTAAGACTACTACCATCTCAGTCGTGGTAAAAGCCAGTATCACAATGTCCCTCCAAGGTCCCAAGAGATCAAATCCCTACATCCTACCTATGTTCATCACTTCCAACTCTCCCTCTCGCTTACTCTGTTCCAGCTACACTAGTCTCCTTGCTGTTCCTCAATACATACCCACCTTAAGGCTTCAGCAAGTGCTTCGCCCTTAGTTCTCTGCTTACCTGACAGCACCTCCTGAGTGAGGTTTCTGAACACTCTGTATAACAGAGCAACAACACCCAACACCCCCCTCCATCTGGAAACTCACTTTCATGTTTATTTTTGTCCCCGAGCCCTTACATCTGATATGCTTAGGGTTTACCTATTCACCCTCCCCTATTTGAATATCATACGGGGTGCTAGCTCTTGTTATGTCCTCAGCAAATAAAATATGAAGCAGGGGCTCAAGAAACAGTTTCTGGTTAAGTGCATTTTACTTTATTGGAAAAGTTCGTTAGAGACAAGACCTGGTCTAAAGTGGGAAGTTAATAAATGTCTGAATGAGTGAATAAATGAATGGGTGAAAGACAGACCCAATTTATATGTAATTTTGTACAGATATACAGAATAACACAAAAATCAAGTGCTTCACTCTTTACAAATCAGACATAAAGGTTAAAGAAACTTATTCAGGGAGGCACAATAAAAGGAAGGTAACACAATTACATATTCAAACTCCAACCAAGGCCCTGACTTTATTTTGCTCTGTCCCTGCATATTTTTAGATCTGACAAATCAGAACTCTTCTGGATTCCCTTGCTTGGCTCAAATGCTCTTACCAACGAGGTTTCAAGTTAATAAACTCCAACTTTGTTCTTAAAGGAAATTTCATAGTAATCTCTAAAGCATTTACCTTGCTGCTTCAGATATGCAAAAAATGAATATACAGATGAGAGATCATTTCCACACTTTAAACTGCACCCAGAAGCAAACCTGAAGCCAGTGGATACTGCAGGGACAGATATAATAAGCTTCAAGCACCTCAGTCCTGTGACTGCATATCAGCCAGCCAGGGCTGCTCCAGATGATCAGCTTAGATACCAGGCACACAGACAACAAAGCCATTCCTTCTGTGGCTCGATGTTTACTGGGGAAAGAACCATAGGGACAATGCAGCTGGTTTGGCATGTTTCAGTGGAATAGTAATTTGTTTCACAGAGCCAGCTCAGTCTGCATTTTGCAGGGAGCTGTCCTAGTCCTGCTGCTCAGACACCAGCAGTCGGCCTTGCCACTGGCCACATTATATCCCCTCTCCTCCCAACACCATTTGATGGCAGTGGTGGGAACCAGGGTCAGAAGCTGTGTTTTGTCTACACTTGAAAACTGCTTTTTGGAATACTCTTGCTGCCACAAAAATGGACTGGATACAGCACAGTGGTAAAAGAACAGGTACCTGGACCACGAGCTGTCAGGGTTCCAAACTCACTGTGTCCCTGAGGATGTGTTAACAACCCGTTCTATGCCTCAGTTTCCTCACCTTCAAAAAAGCCCACTTAGCTATTTTTGTGATGATTGTGGAGATATTGCAGGATGTAGCAAAGGCAGCCATCATCATTGTATCCTGGCACACAAGGCCTTAATATACTACTACTATTTTATTCTTGACTTCAAAAAAAAAAAAAAATCATTGTTCAAAAATAAGTAAAACATCTGTCTTCATTTTGTGTTTAGATTTGCAGCAGAAACTCCCAGGGGTTTTAGCACTTATCTCCAGCTAAGTGTTTGTCTGCCATGAAGGAAAACTGCCACCAAGCAGATGTTGAGATGAAGCTTTTCTAGGTCTGGCTTACAAAAATAAAGTCCTGTAAATACTTCCTCCTCAATTCTATTCCTGAATAAAAATATATATAATTTGTTATTGGGGACCTCAACAGTGATGTCAGGCAAATAGGTTTACATGCAATATTTAAATAGGGTAGGCAACATGAGTAGGATTTAAAAATACACAAATAGATGTGTAAGTCTAGGTTCAACTAGCTATTTGTTAGAAAAACAAATTATCTGATAGAAATCATTCATTAATCTAATGCCTTCAATTGCCTTGTTATTGGACTAAAGAAATAAAACAAGAAAATAGACATTCTGTTTGTTTCTACTAGTCACACCAACCAAGGACACACGTCGGAGCACTAAGTGAGCTCTGCCGTAGTAGAGAGACTTCGATTCTTGTGTTGAGATTGGATTTGGTAGGCTGGGAAGGAATCATGCATTTTTATTCTGTAAAAATGTGTATGTGTTGGTAAGGCTAATACCTATGGTTAGCAATCACTGTACAGAGTATTTCTTTTGACAGGAATTTTCTTGCCTTAAAATTTCTGCAAAGATCTTTTCTTGATCCTCTAGCCTGTTCCTGAAGTGAGAGTGACTATTATAACTCAATGCAGAGAAGGTTCTGAGTTACTTCTGGGCCCTTAAAATCAGTACAAATTTCTCTAGGCCTTTATACTAACAAAGGAGCTAGATGGGTGGGTGGGAGTGTTGGGCTGTGAAACTACATCTGTTGAATGAAATCACATGAGTGCTTTTCCCTTACACTGGCAACCCCCATCTGAGCTTTCTGGGCCAATGAAATGTTCTTTACTTTTGCTTTCCCATGGGGTAGCCGCTAGCCACATGTGACTACTGAGCACTTAAAAGGGAGCTAGTGACAGTCACACTGGACAATGCAACTCAAAAAGAAGTCAAACTGTGTCTACTCAGAGTCTACCCAACACCCTGCTGTCGAGCCCTTCGATGATTCACTCATTCTGTGCAGGCTCCTTGAGCACCTCCCACATGCTCAGTACAAGGGTGGCACTGGGGTTAGAGCCATGAACAAATGCCAAACCTCTGCTCTCATGTGCTTACATCCTCATTTATAACAACTGACCTCTTTAAAACCACCAGCCTCATTTGAGGAACTACTTCCTCCAGGAACTCTGAGTTCAATGTGTTTATTAAAATTATAACATTTTGCAACAGAAAAGCAAATAATCATAGTATGAGAAAACAATGCAGCTGTTTTGAAGAAATCAGTGAGTACTGAGAATATGCCTGAGAAAAGAGAAGTGCATTCCTGAATTTTTCCAGAAGGGAAGCACATACACAACAACAGAACATTTGGGCAGAGGTAATTTCTGAGGAGGCCATCAGCCCACCCTGAGCTCTGTGAACCAGAGGGCAGAATCTTGAGATCTAGCTGCCGGGGGAGAAATATCAAGGAATTCCGAACCAGAGCACAGTGACCAATTCCCAACGGAAATGGAATCAGGAGAGAACCAAGTTCAAGTTTGGAAAAGGTATTTTTCAAGGAGCTATAACAATTATTTGGTAAAAGTGCTTTAAGGATTAAAAAAAAATTAAGGATTACAAAAGATAAGAGCAATGATTGGATTTTTAGAAAATCACCTGCTAGTAAAGAAGGAGCTACTGATAAGACCATTACCACTGATCTGAGGCTCTTTCGTGAGCCTCCGTGTGGGCAGCAGAGCCAGCTGGTGTTTCGGCAGCAGCTTTTGAGACACTGGGCACTGCAGCTGCTGAACAATGCAGGACAGGTCAACCTGAAATGGCTAAACTCTGGTCAATGACAAAAGCTACTAGAAATGATAAGAATTGGGTGCGTCAGTGGAGGCTGTTTGCCAAGAAAAGGAGAGTTATTCAGAATTGCTGCATTTGGATCATTATTATTAATTAAACCCAGAACTAAGGTGATTCATCAGAAATCTTACCGAGTTCTGGGGGCAGCACTGTCAGACGGTTCCCCTGAATGTGGAGTTCCTTAAGCTGAGTAAGCTCCCCGATTTCCTTTGGCAGCGAGACCAGGTCGTTATCCCTGAGGCTGAGCTAAATATAAGAACACAAGGGGTTGTCAAACAATTTTCACATAAAAGGTGCTCAACAGCAACTCTTGTCCTCTCGCATGTCCTCTCTTCTTCGAAGGCTCAATCCTTTCAATTTATTTATAAGGGTCTAGGGATGAACAAGAAACAGTATCGGGAGTAGTGGTTTATTCCTGCAAAACAAACCATACTCCTGCTTAAATTGACTTGATTCTACTCTTACAAGGGCTGCAGAAGTGAATTGATTTTCTAAGAATTTAGATAAATTACTTACTATCTGCAACTTTGTGAGCTTCCCAATATCTGCCGGCAGGGTTTCAAAATCGTTGTCACTTAGATAGAGTGCACGCAGGGTGGCTGCAAATTAAACAGCAATATATAAACAGGGTGGCATGGAACCCAACCACTTGAGGTCTGATCAATACAAGGGAGTCAGCTTTGATTAATAACCCCGGCTTGGTGAAAAGCCTGTGACATACCTAGGGCTCACAATAATAACAAGCAGGTCAAACTTAGATTTACTGGCTTATTGCGGAGCTGGTGTGTTTAGGAAAACATCTATATCCAGCAGGACTGACACAATTAACAACTGTGGGCACTAGCAGTTTTTGGCATGGAGTTTCCATAAGCACTAGAAAAAGATAGCTATTTTTCTTCTATTACTTCCGACTCACATTTATTACTGTTTTTGCATTCCAAGTAAAACAAAAAAGACCATTGTGTCACTTCTATCAATACTCAGGAGAAAAGGGCTCTTTCTTGTAAACAGAACCGTGTTAAAATAAGTAAGTAAAAGGCTTCCAAGTGATGGAGGCCATAGTCAGAGTTTGTTTCTGGGATCAGACTAATTATTATTACTTGCTTCCCAGCTTTAACAACAGCAATAAATGAAGACCAAGGGTCTAAAGTGGTGACATGGACTTTAAAAACAGAGAAAACCCTAGCTTAGGTGAACAGCTGTATTCAGACACTTATTTACCATGTTACACAATGATAACACTATTACAAACTATTGAAGGGTAAAATCTTAAAAAGGAACATAATTAGGGCCTGGTGGCCCAGGTGGTTGAGCACCGCGCT
This sequence comes from Talpa europaea, assembly GCF_964194135.1. Taxonomy (NCBI): domain Eukaryota; kingdom Metazoa; phylum Chordata; class Mammalia; order Eulipotyphla; family Talpidae; genus Talpa; species Talpa europaea. The sequence goes on along the minus strand of NC_140082.1, from coordinate 26,920,703 downwards.
GTGAAGCTGCCCACAGCCTCTGCAGCGCGGGTTCGATCCCGGCTGGCCAGGGAGGGCCCCACATGGCACAGCAGACCTCTCCTGTCTTGCCTGCTGCTCCCCTCAGCAGTGTATTTCGTCAGTCTGCCTGTTCTGTTCCCTGCTCTGACTCTGGTAAATCCTCTCACCCTCCCGCGCATCTGGCTTGTACCCCGTTTCTTGTGTAAAATAAATAAATCTTTAAAAAAAAAAAGGAACATAATTAGATTTGAGTTTTGTTTGTTTACAGCTATTTAATTACATTATAATGTTTTAAAATTTGACAGAATTTACATAACAGATATAATTTCTTCCATGGCCCGAGAAAATATTTTAGAATTGGCTTCATATGCTTGAGAAAGTCTGGGAGTGAGAGCATACACAAGGTAAAAACTGAAATTTTAGAAACCAGCTCACAAAATTCAGATTTTCTGGATGCTTTCTATGTCACTATTGGAAGAAGCATAACAGTCATTTAAGGGAAACAACTCATTCCTAAATATTTCATGAGATCTTAAAAAAATTTTCCTTATTTTTTGAGCATCTGCAGCAAAAAAAGTTTGCATATGAAAGGATAAAGTGTGTTCATCTGTGACTAACAATTTCTCGACATTTGATTATATACTAGACAAAAATAGAATGCACCAATGAAAACAACCAAAAGACTTACAACAAGTATCCTGTCTGGAAAGTCAAAAAATTCTGTTAGTGGTTAATTAATGGAGATTTTCATAAATGGAATATCTACAGGCAAGTAACCCATAAAGAGTTAATAGACATATTTTTTTAAACATGCTCTTCAAAAAGAAAGTCAAGTTCCTAAGCTAAATGTGAGACTTGATCTCATTTAGGCACATAAGCTCTACTGGAAAGTTAATATGACATTACTAAGTCCACTTCAGCGGAATGGTGTCAGCTAACTATATATCAAACATACATACTGCTGAGCAATGAAGGAATATGCAAAAGGAATCTGTGAAGAAAAAAATATATATGTCCAATAATTTCTCTTGGAGTTTGGGCCCTGGCAAATAAATTTCACTTTTAGAACGCAAAGTACCATTTTAAGGAGATTTATAGAATTAAAAGTTTCTTACTAAGGTAGAAGAAGTTTCCAGGAAGAGACTTTTCATACAAGTTGTTGTAAGTCAAATCAAGGACCTCCAGAGCTGGTAGGGAGCCAAATCCTCGAGGCAAGGTGTTTAATCTATTCATGCTGTGGAGAGGGGTAGGGGGAATCCAAGACATCATATATTAAACATCAGTGTTGACATGCTTACTCAGACCACCTCTTCAACAGGCCTACGAGTGCCATCATTCTATAATCATTTAATGATTTTTGAAGCAGCCTAAAATTTTAGTGAAAAAACCTGTTTGAGGAAACTGTATGTTTGAGAAACATTTGAATATGTCTTAGCTGTCATTTTCTCCAGTGGTGAACTTCAATCACTGTTTTTCATTGAAACTTAAATCATCATAAAATATCTGTTTTAGAGAAAAAACTTCTTTATGAATGCAGCAATAACAAGACCTCCAAAGATACATACTAAGCTTTATAGTTTTCAAACACTTCCTTTATTTTCTCCAATGGTGGGGGAAATCACTTTTTTGTTCTATCACCAATAATGTTCAAAATGATGTCTAATTAGAACAGTAGGTGCAGGGGCTGTAGGATAGGGAAATACAGAGCTGTCGTTGATGGGATGGTGTTTCCATTCTGCAAGATGAGAAAGTCCTGGAGACTGACTGTACCACAATGGAAACATACCACTTCACACCATTGAATCTAAACCTGAGATGACTTACATGGTAGATTTTTATGGGGTGTGTGTTTTATCATAACTAAAAATTTAAAAATCCGTATCTCCAATAAAATCTATGGGAAACTTATCTATTACTGCCTCTTATTATTTTCTTAATGTATCTGTGTATACTTAAGAGCTGATTTTTAAATAATTCTTTTAAAATATCTAAGCTCACAGACACTGAAAGTTGGGAGGGATGGTGACACTAAAAAGAATTCTCAACATTGACCTTTGCCGTGTTAGATATAATCCAGTCCATCAATCAGGCATCATGAGAAAATAGCTTATAGCAGAAGGCAAACCAAAAGAAAAGGAATTCCATCCCTTGATGGGCAAACTTGATATTTAGCAAAATAAACCCTATGACAATTTGAGTTTATGTATGTATTTATTACCTAGAATTTCACCTGGATCATAAAAACTACTGTGTAATGCAGGCAGGACAGTGCTTGCAATTATCTCTGTGATTCTGACATGAAGAACAAACTAAAAGAGGTGAGTAATGAGGACTTCGGGCTCTACTGATGAGGGTGTCAGGTTTCAGAGAGCACCCTGACCTCATGGAGGCCAGGTCACTCTGATGTGAAGAGCTGAATAAAATGAAAGCAGCACCAGAGACAGTGGGAAAGGCACAGAAATATACACTAGGTGCTTCTTTCTTTAAACACTGCTCTTACCCATTTTTTTTAAAGTAACCAATCAAGTAGTCCCTCCAAATAAAGAAGTACAGTTTTGAAACATAAGGCTCAGGAAGTCATCGTCAGAATTCCTTAGAGAAAAAGGGGTCGAGAGTCAGCATGAGACTGACCACCTCCAGGTGCAGGCATCTATCAAACTGCAGGGGGTTCTTCTCTCTGAGCCACAAACCAATAACCCCAACTTATTAGGAATACAGCAGAGCCCTCCCCATGCATTGAATAGTAAGTGACAGTAGTAAGCCCACAAGGCTGGCAGGCAGAAAGGAAGCCATATGTAGGGAAATGCTTCAGAAGGTCCAGGAGGTCCAGAAGCAATGCTAACAATGGGCTACAAACAATGCAAGAATTGCATATCTTTGCAGGCCTCAGGGCAGCAATGTGATGGCTTCACCCTCAGAGGCTGCTAACTTCCAAATCTACAACAAGGGTGCAAGGTCTGCTTTGAGAGGATTTCCATGAGATGTAGCAACAGGCGTAGGGAAGTAAATAGCAGGTAAGAAATCCTGTCACAGCACTGGCCAGCTGGATGACTGTGGGAAGTTACTCCGCTTCTCTAGACCCTATTTCTTCAACTGTATGATAAGGATAGTGATACATTCCCAGCAACAAGAGGATGGGAGGATGGCCAAGAGGATGGGAGAGAAAACACATGAAGTCCCTAACACAATTCATGGTTCCCAGTGGGCTATCAAGAAACGAGAGCTCTAAGTACAATTATATTTCAGGAGAATTAAGGGAAATTTTGACTCAGCCTAAACAGGCAAGTTCCTTTTGGGAGAAGACCATCATGGATAACTTCAACTGCCAGGCGCAGGTTTTCTATCTGCACTACATCAGCTCAATTATGCCAAATGGTACAAATTCTTGTTTGCATGCAAACATTTTTCAAATGCTAATTGGTAATGGGAAAACACCAACATGTGATGAAATTTATAAAATCAGAGAGTCAAAGGCTGTTCAACATCTTTTTTCTTCATCTAAAAGCTGTGACAGTCCATACTAATACCTTTCTTTTAGAAGGTTTTGCTCTCCGAGGTCTTCTTGGGCTCTTCCTCCTTCAATAAAATGATTTTGGCTAAAGGCAAGAGTTTCTATGTCTTCTGAAGTAACCTACTTCCCATTTTCAGAAAAAAAAACAAAAAAAAACAAAAAAAACAAATCCAAATCCATGAACACTCAATACTGTACTTAGCGAAAACCTCTAAGTGTACCAAGAGAAGCTTGAGCATCTCCCTAGGGGAATCAGAGTCCAGAGTAGCTGGTGCTGTGAGATTATCCCTTGACCAACACTAACCCGTGGGGCTTCACATGTTTTGGGAAACAACTCTGTAAGTAGAAATACGAACAGAAGAAAAAGACATAAGTAGAATAGAAATTAGGAAGAAAACTAAACTCGCCTTTATTTGGTCAGATGGCCTAAAACTCACTTCTGATCTCTTTAGTCATCATCAGCAAATAAACTACATAAAACTTTACAAGCAACATCTGGCCGGGCACGCTGTTCAGATTCTACACACACGTGGCCTAAGTGCTTGGCTGCAGTGTCTCCTGCAAGCGTATTTCTATTCTGGTTGCTTATTTTAAGACGGCCCTCTCTGTGACCTGCCTTTACCAAGGCCATACAGGTATAATTCTTTATGCCATTTGAGGATGGGAGCATCCTTTACTAAAGCCAATTTTCATTCCCTTCACAGAAAACCAACAATTTTGTCGAGACTTCGACAACCCCATCTATGTAGCCACGTAATTAAATACAGAAGTTTTTACAATCAATAAAGCACTGACAGTAAAACAGGTGAACAGTTCCAAAGGTGACAAAGAGGCATCTAAGACACATCTGACTGAAAAAAATTTTGTAACTGCTCTAAAGCACCTAGAGCCCAAATGAATAAAACCTGAGCTCACCTTCTGCCCAAAGCTATCTGCACCTTGCTAGTTCAGTTGCTCACAATATCCCAGCCCATCCGTTATTGTCTTGCCAATTTTGCCTCACCCATTTTCTCTCTTACGTTTTTTTCATATGCAATCCCTCCTGTTGTAAATCAACATTAAATTAATAGAACATTAAAAACAGGGGTAAGTAAGATATTCATTAGTCATGCACCATTTCGTTTGGAACTATATCCCCTCCCCAAGGTTAAATAAATTTCATGGTAATGTAACATAATATTATAAATGATATATAAATACGATTTCTCCCCTGCCCCCACTCTCACTGCCCTGGAGAACTAATCCAGTATTCAGACAGGTGTAAGAACCTCTCCTTGTACCTCCTAAAACTTCCCCCAGCTAGTGACCCTTTATACAAAAGGTGGACTTTATTTTAAATTCATTACTACACTATGCAAATTCCTCAGTGGTTAGCGAGATAGAATCAGAGTTCCTGTATTTGACACATGAGCCCCTTCATTAGCATTTCCGACTCCCTGCCATTAGAGATGATTTGTTTACAGTCTGCTTCCCCAATTGTAAAGAACACGCCACATAAGCTGTGTGGCCAGTATCTACCACAGTGCCTGGCATGAGAAACACTCATTAAAAGAATGGCAGGCAGCCATGCCTGTCTGGTCTCGCCTCTCCCCTTAGCCACTCCTTGCCTCACACGTCACATTTAGCTTCACCAAACTACTCTCGACTCCTGGAGCATGTAGTGCTCTGAGATTTTAATATGTCATTCTCTCAGCATGAGATGCCTTCCCGCTGCTATGTGTCTAAGAAATCCCTTCTCTTGAATCCAGTCTCAGCTCAACACTAACCCCCGTGGAACCCTTCCGAGAATCTCACCTGAAGTAGTGGCCCTGCCCTTCCCATGACCGTTGCAACTCCAACCCTGGACACATCAGGGTCATCGTGTGCTGCCCAAGCTCTATAGCTGGCACTGCCCCAGCCCCCAAGTCCTGCATTGTGCTTCACTGTTGAGCCCCACCACCAGCAAGGTTTCCAAGGGAACAGCACTTAAGAGTTCAAAAAATAAATGAGTAAGTAAAATGATAATAGCAGCTAACAGTCTCCATCTCTGTAGGTGTAAAAAGCCATCTGATCTAAGGTGACACTAACCTACCCCTAAACTTGACTTTCCCTAAGATATCAGGGAAAAGAAAGCTCATGGATTTTACAGTGTCTCATCCAGAGAGAACATCAAAATAAATGTTGAACCAAACTCTCCATGGAAAGAATGACCCAAAAGTTGTTTCATGAATGAGATTTGCTTTTCAGGTTTGCTTCCTATTGAAGCCATCAAACCTGGCCAGCTTTGACTGTCGCTCCATGTAAATCACTGGCTTAACTATCATATTTAATGGTTATAATGATAATTCAGAGAATATATTACTTCACACTGGGGATGCAGCATGAGTAGGCAGTTTCATCTAACAGTCGTTAACAATGAAGCCAGAATTCAGAAGCTGAAGTTCCTGGTGGCATGTTGGTGTCTGATTGGGAGGGCATGGCCTCAAACAATAGTATTATCAGCCTAGGTTGGCCCTGAACTTCAGAGGCAACTGGGAGCAGTACCTCTTCTGAAAGGGTTTAGCTTCCATTCCATGAAATGAAAGCTAATGTCTACCTTTCCTCCCTCATCATTATTGAGGGTCAAATACTGGCAGGAGGACTTTGAAAACTGTAAAGCAATAGATGGTATTATTTATTCACTGCTACCTGGTTCTGCAACCTCAGCTGAATAAAACTTCTCTTCACCTTTGTATAAATGAAGACACAGGATTGTAACCTCTCAACTACATAAAAGAATTGTAAGAATCAATGAAGTGGTATTAGGAAATGTACCCCCCCCAATTCCTCCGTAGAAGGGAAGTCCTTTGTAAACCATTTATTCTTAATACAGAGAAAACAATCAACCATTGGTCTGAATAATCAATGCTATGCAAGTAAGTCCCTTCTCAATCAATGTAACTGAGATAAAATTTTATTGGAAACAAACTACAATAAAAAATCCTCTTATTGTGACAATTAGCTCTCCAATAGATAGGCACTAATGGAGGCCTCTGAAAGGATGTAGTATAACAAAACTTTCAAAAACCTAAAACATAAAAAGAAATGAATAATCGGCTTCTCCCATACAACCCTATAAATGGCAGCCCTCCCTCACCCACAGCCACCCACCCCTTTCACGCTCTTCTTCCTCCTTAGTTTCCTTCCTCCTCCACTGATACTCACCCAAGGTTCAGGTGTTTGAGCTTCTGAAGGCTGCTAATCTGTGTGGGCAGGTCCTCGATCTGGTTATTAAAAAAGTTCAGCACTTCCAAATTCTTCAGTTCTGCGATGTTTGCTGGCACAGCTACGGAACAAAAATGCTGCCTGTGAATACTGGAACCCCACTCCTTGCAAGGAACGCCAGCAACACGCTTTGCCTGAATCAAGCAGAGATGAAACTCCAATGGCATCACCTAATTCATGTATGTGTCTTTCTGGTTTCGAGGTAGCTTTTTCTTAGAAGTAACTCACCACCAAGTACAAGTAAAAATGTTTTTAAGATTAGGGAAGCACATGGCATAACCTGTATCAGAAGGACAAAGAGGAAGGAAGCAGGCAGAAAGATGACAATTTGGGACATAAACAGCTGATACGTAAGCACTGTAAAGAACATATACTTTTTAAATTGCCATACAATGTCTAATAAGTACAGCTGTCTCCTTCCTTTTTGCTTCCTTGTAGCTCTACCAGAAGACAGAAAAACTCCAAATCCCTGCCTAATGATAGATATAGTCACCAAACTGTTTCAATCATCCTTTACCTGAAGAATCACCCCATTCCTTTAACATTGCACTAAATCACAACTTAAATTCAACCCTAAATGGTGAAGTTTTCACATTATCTAGTTTCTGATTTGGGCCTCTGGCCTTCACACTTTTGAAAATCCTCCCTTCCCCCCACCCCCAAGGTACATCAGATTAGCAACAGACCAGTGTTCAGCCATTTATACGGGAATGTGAAAACAACTTCAGAGCATGGCATGAACATTAGCTTGCAGGTCAAAATAAGTCACTGGACCCTGAAAGCCTCTTCCTACCCTGGAGTACTTGTAAATACAAATTTAAAAGCTAAAGGCTTCTTTACCTCAAAAACACTAACTCTCACTTGGTACCAGAAGGACTTTCATTAGATCATTCTTCATCTACACCACTCGTTGATCCAGTTTTTCTACAAACATTTGCTATTGGCCATTAATTTCTCTGTGGTTCAAGTAATCTCTAATACCAAGATTTTCTAGGTAACTGAAACCACTGACAAGGGCTCTAGGTACAGCAAAAAAAGCCACTATCTTATGCCAATGTAAGATGCCAATACATTTTCTCCCATCCCACCAGCTCCATCCAGGGAATGTTCCAGAAGGTTGAGGAAACAGCGAAAAAATGGCTTAAAACTACTAAAAAGGCATATATAAAACTGCAAATATACACCTAAAATATTTAAGAAGACAGCTATTTCAAAGTGTCAGGGAAATAAAGTCAAAGAGGACAGAGTTACTGTCCATTAGCATTTTATGCCATCATTTTCAGCTTTCTAGAATGTCTCAGGTACAGATGACCCGATTTCTTCTAGAGGAAAGAAGGTGTAGCAATGGTACAAGGCATGCTCTTGCTAGAGGAAGGGACTGTGAAGAATATGAACCATTCTGGACAAAGGTATCTGGAAAGAGGCAATGGTTGAGATGGAAAATGATCGAGTCATACTAGTTACTTAAGTGGAGGTGGAAATAAAAGGATGGATTTTCACAGGATATTGAAGCAGCTGGAAATTTCCCCCAGAAACTGCACCTTGGGACACCAACAAGAATACATATGAGCCCTATCTGTACAACATTTCTAGGTGTGTAGTCAGTGACACACTTGTGTGTGAATGAATAGTATTCACTTTGTGAAAGTGACCATGAAGAAATTCACCAGGCCGTGCCTACTGAATCACTGGGTGTCAACTTGCGTCCTTGAACTTCTGTGGACACTCCTGTGTCCTTGAACTTCAAATGGAGTGCGTGGAGACACACCACGCCAGACACTGCTCCCTGCTCCCACAGTGCACCCGTCCCCTGTTCCCTCCAGCCACATCTAAGGTCCTTTTACTGCATTCATTGGATTAGTTTGAAGAGCAATAAAGAAAGTTAGTGCAACCAGGAGAAAATGATGACCTCAATTTAACCACAAACCAAGAATAATGCAGCCAGAATTACTGCTGCCTTCCCCAAGTTACTTTGCCAATGCAATTAAATGCTGGTCTGAAGGTATCGCCTTTTTTGACAGGATGAGAGATTATTTCACTCTCCTTGCTAAATCAGTCCAATTTAAAACCACAAATTATGCTAAATGTGATTTAGGGCTTTGTTTTGTGGACACAAACAATAACCCCACATTCAATTTACTAAACCTTGCCTAGCCTTTTGGTGTGCATGTGAATTTTTTTTTTGTTTCAGGTTCCATTCAAGTTAGGAAGGGAAAAAAGTTACACAGCAAATATTCTTTTCTATTGAAACTTGCCTCCCCCATCACAGTATAAATCAGAAGAAATAATAATCAGACCTGGGTGAATGGGATAAATAGTCACTCTCTCAACCAATACTTAGAGGGTACTTATTACACGTACAGTGCTACATGCTTTTAGCATCTAACATTTCAAAAGTTTTAGACTAACAGAAGAGGCATGTATTTTAAAGAAGGTTAAGTCACAAAAGAAAGGGTATCAGAGTTAATAAATAGAAACAAACCCATCCCACAAAACTGTCCATAAAAAAAGAATCAGTTTACAACACAAGTTGTACAATAAGTAAATCATATGCTTATATGGCGTGAGCAACTCTAGTTAATATAAGATTAGGTAGCGGCAATGGTTCATCAGTCAAAATATTCTGGTGGAATTTTTCAAGATATCTACCTGACACTTAAGCAAGAAGAACTGCTTTAAAACATAACTAAAGAGTGAAAATCATAGATTTCTTATTATGCCTTTGAAATATTCCTTTTTCATCAATCTGTTCAGCCTCTGACTATAATACCACTGCACACACACAATCTACAGACAAAAAGGAGCGACACACAGGAAAGAAACGGTGTGCTGTGAGGATACAGAATCCTGGCCTGGTCCTCCTGGGGTGGCTCTGGCCTCCCAGGACTCAGCCCTAGGCTTGCTGTGTGTCTTTACTCAACTCAAAACCTCTCTGGCCTCCGTTTCGTCAAGTGTGACAGCAGAAGGCTGGATTATGGCCATTTTAAAATTCTCTTCCCCTGTCTTTAACTTTCTATGATTTTTATAAGAGGTGGATTACAAAAATCAATGATATGGATTTAAATAACACAACAAATGGGGCCCTCAATTAGGATGCTCAGTCATGTAGAACTTTGCTTATGACAGAATTTAGGATTACTTTCTGTCAATGACTATAGCTTTAATTTTGAGACTTCTTCAGCTGTTCCATTTGGAAGAAAGGGCGCTAAGCACTCACAGGGGCTCCCTGGCTCCTCACTGCTGCTTTCTGCTCTAGTCACAGGCTCTGCTGACTGCTGGGACACCGTCAGTCAGAGCTACCCCCGTGCTTTGGGAAAGGGGACAAAGATGTGGTCATGTTATCCATGGAGCTATATGTCCACACACTGGTCTTAAAGTATCTTCCCACATTTATAATAATTCAGGTGAACAAGACAGTAGGACTCTCTTTTCCTTCAAGTCCTCCTAAATCTAAAAACCCCAGTGTCATTCAAGAGTTTCATTTATCAGAGTACTATGTGTTGGCACAGATTCTACAATCAAAGCTGCAATGTTTCTGGATGATTCTACAAGGAGAAACCCAAAGTGCCTGGGAACTCAGGTATGGGGAACCAAGAAAGGGACTCACCAAATCTCCTGCATTAATGTCTTTTTTAAAAAATATTTTATTTTATGTAATTCTTACATCATTTTTCATTTGTGCACAATGTATGCATTTTCATTTTGATTATATTCCCCATACAAATGTACCCCCCTTATTTTGACCCTAATTCTTCCTCTCCCCGCCACCCCCCCTGCAGTAGTGTGATCCCTGCAGCAGGAAGCCACAGAAAGCACTTGCCAGATACATTGGATAGTACCATCTGGAATAAATTGTTGACCCAGCTCTACTGAGCAACAGCTTAACTCTTAAAAGGACATGTATCTGCCCTCATTAGTTATATTTATAAAAGCCATAAGCTACCAGGCACTGCACAGCTGAAGTGTATTCACAAATTCAATACTAAATACTCAATATGTTCCCCCACCAGCTAGCAACAGCTACCTGCTTTCCCTAGAGAAGAACCTAAATTAACTATTGTTATAACAGTGGAGTTTTCTTCTAGAAGCATTTCATTCTGGGACATAAAATTAGTAATTTCACAACCAATAACTTATATTTAAAGACTTTTAGTTTATCCACATGATAATAAACAGAAGTGTACGCTTTGGAGTGAGGCTATCCAATGCGTAGCCACTAGTTAGATGTGGCTATTTAAATTTAAATCTGGATTGGGAATACAAGCTCATACAGTTACTATGAAAAAGTGGGGAGGTTCCTCAACATTTTTAAAGTAGTACTACAATTTCTTCCAGCAATCCCATTTCTGGGCATTTATCTGAAGGAAAGAAAATCATTGTCTCCAAGAGAAAACTTGCATCTCTATGTTCACTGCAGCATTACTTACAGTCACCAAGATATGCAAACAACCTAAGCATCCACCAACAGATGAATGGTTAAAAAAAATGCAACATATATTCATAAAAATATGAAATCTATAAATCCATACAACGGATGTGTGTATGTATGTAAGTGTGCGACAGAATACTACAGACACAAAAAAGGAAACCTTGCCATTTGCAACATAGAGGGGCCTTGAAGGCATTATGTTAAGTGAAATGCATCTTACAGAGAAACACAAATGCTATTAATGTATTATTTATATGTGGAATCTAAGAAAAACACCTCATAGATCAGACTTATGGTTGTCAGAGGTTGGGGTGGAGGGATTGAATAAAGTTATTAAAAAAGGAAACAATAAAGTTATTAAAAACAAAGTTATCAAAAATAATAAGTAAGTTTAAATCTAGATTCATACTGGTTATATTTTCAGAGCTTGATAGCTACAAGTAACTAGTGGCTACCCTATTGGATAGACAGATACAGAATAACCCCACCCCTACAGGAAGTTCTACTGGGTAACTCTGCTCTGCAGCAGTGGATCTCAAACCTTCAAATACATCAGAATTACTAGAGGATTCACTAAAACACAAACTGGGGGAGGAGGTACCCCAATCTTATTCAGTAGACTTTGTTTAGGGCCTGAGGCTCTGTATTTCCAACAAGTTCCCAGGGGATACTCATGCTGCTGGGCTAGAGTAGATTTTGGTTCAGGAAGTTTCACTCATCATGCTATAAAAATCATTAACCCAACACATGTGTACCTTCCCTGATACAATATGCTCAATAAAATTAATAGTCCAATTTAAGATGCCTCTGTCACGTGAGCAAGTTAGTAAGCCTGGGGGTTGATGAAAAATGAATCTCTCTCTCTCTCACACACACACACATAGCACAAAAGTTAGTTCAGCCAACTGAGGGGCTGCAATCAAACCATTTCCAGCCAATGCCAACTGCCCATACAGGTTGTCTTGGTGAAATCAGTATGGAGTATAGTCAACATTCAACATTCAAGGGGGAAAAGGTACTGCCTTCCCTAATCCATCAAATTAAGTCATTTTGCAGCAACTTTGTCAGGACCAAGTGTGGTCACACAAAGCGATGCCACTACTGGTCTTAGACATGAGGCCTAACTGCAGAATGCTGGGTGGCAGCAACAGCACAGACCACCAGCTGGGGTGCAGCCGGTCCGGGGGCTTTCTGAGCAAAAGCATCTTGGGGTCCGAGGCAAGGACACAAAACTGTGAAGAGTGACAGTTCTGGGAGCAGCAGTCACCACGCAAAACATAAGGATGGGTGCTCGCCCGCGTGTAGCCTACAGAAGGGCCACCAGGTCACGAGTTGGTCTTTAGAACCATATGGCCAGCACCGGCAGCCAGGGCCTCTTCAGCTACTAAAGGGTAGTAATAGACCAGGCACCACGTTCCCGCCCACGGCTGCTGGAAAGCCAGAAGCTGCTCAGAACACATGTAGGTTTTCATCATAAGCCCCGGGATGAAATCCGGAGGTGAATTCTACCCACCACTTCCACTAAACTTCTGAGTGGTTAGAACTACACGCTGCCCAACTATTTTGGCAGAAGTAACCAGACTGTTTTTAGCTCTGGTGATTCCCGCAAAGGAGAGGCAATAGGAAAGCAGGAAAGCAAGGGCCCCTGCCTGCACGCCTCTTTGAAAAACCAAATTCTTGGTTCGGCCATTGCCTTCATCTTGGGAAACCAGGGACAGACTGGGCAAGATGATGGAGATTCAGATCAGGAATCGACAGGGACCAAGTGACCACAGCCATGACCCAGGGCCATGACCCACAGATCACACAATGCCAAAGGTACCATACAGGATAAGGTAAAGCAAAATAAATCAAAAATAGCACTGCTTCCCCAAGCTTACTCAAAATTGGAGATTTTTGTCTGTTGCCATAACAAATGAAAATGCCTGGCAAGATTTTACACGCTCTGGCTGCTTTAAAAATTTTTCTCAAACAAAAGGAAAAAAAGATGGTAGAGGATATTTAAATGAGGGCAGGTATTTAGATTCCTATGTAATTCAGTTATCCTGCTACAACAAAGTTACTAAAAAGTGACCAAAACTCTAAGAACACATGAAAATCAGTGAGAATGTTCATTATGCAGAATGGTGGGGAGGGTTGGCCATTGAAGTGAAATGGTGAAAGCAAACCTTTTTTGCCCTAGTATTTGATGAATATGCCATCTAGGACAGCAAGCTAAGGGAAGGTGGGTAGGAGCCAAACTAACAAAAACGCTATGAAATATGACTCAGCATTCTTGGCCAGAGTGAAAGGACAGCCCTTTCGATCCTTAGCAACAATAGCCAGAAAACATCAGTCTATTCACACTACAGAAGTGAAGTCTAGACTAATTATATAGCTGCCAATTCGCCCAGCAAATTAGGAATCACAGTCTCGGATGCCATTTTAATGATTACATATAAAGAAGCATCTCTTCACTCTCACATACAAATAATCACGCTCTTCAGAATTTTATATGCAAAACAGGTCATTTGTACTTCTAGTGATTTATGACTTCTGTATCCTGGCCAAAAACTCAAGGTGAATAATGAACTAATTATAACTTACCTGAAGAATTTGAAGTCCAAAAGTATGCTAATGATAACCAGCTTTACAGATTTTACGGGATTTTCCCCCAAGCAGCCATTAAGACAATGAGCTACAATAGATATGGGTTATTTAAAAACAAAGTTTATGAAACAGTGAAGCAAACTGGCATTTAAAACTATCTACATGCTCTTTAAGATAAAAATAAAATAATAAAATAGCTAAATATCCACTCCAATAAAGGCCAACATCCCCCAAATAGTATTATTTTATAAAGGACAACAATAAGGCTGCTTTCTGTTAATCAACAAGTATTGCTGAACACTCACACTTACTAGTGCATACTTATTGTATCCTATCATGGGCTAGGATTTTGTAGCTTAAGTAATTTTACTAACAAAAAACAACTCTGACTTAAGTTAGCGCAAAAAAAAAAAAATGGTCTTACTTTCAGCAGCAATGAGAATAATCAATTACACAAAAATTAGGTGGAAAAGTTACAAGCAAGCAATGGAGCAGATTTTATGGTATAAAGACAAATATGTAAAAATATATGTCCCCGAGCTATAAAAAGTGTGTATGCACAGCCAAACAAATCTAAAAAGCTGACAAAAGCATGGATTTCTTCTCCACTGAGGTTGCAAAAATTAGCGAATGCCTGAATCTAGAATTTACTTCCCAGACAGAACCAAGGCATAGCCCAAGCAATCTTCAGGAGCACCTCCAGTCTCTGAATTCTTTCAGGAACACACCTTCTAAGTTGCACTGCAGTTTTGAGGTGCCAGCAGGCGATACATCAATAAATAGCTTTAATTTGGAAGCAGGGTTGGAGGAGCAGCCCTGAGGGGAAAGGAGATGGAATTCGATGGCTGGTGAGGAAGTGACATCTAGCAAAGGGCAAGAAAAGAACAGAGGCTTCTCTGGGAAAAATGCCCAAGAAGTTTCGAAACACATCGAAGAACAAGACTTTTGAAAAGGAGAACAAGAAAAAAGCAAGTTTAGTGTCAGAAAAGGAGCTCTCCAGGCTCTTAAATGTATCATTATAATGTAGTATTATTCATGTGTAGTCAAGGTTTTTGTAGGTACACACACTCATTCCCCCAACACTAACATTGAGGGAGATGACAGACAAGTCAGCGTCTTTGTCTCTGTCTGTCTGTCTCTCTCTCTCCCCCACACACACATAAACATACACTCACAAACATGCTGCCAACCACTCATGCCTTCCTTACAATCAGGAACGACTTTAGCAAGAGCCACGCTGGGTTGTTTCTCTTCCGTCCTCGCCTTATGTTTCTGTGCTGGGAAAAGGAGTAGCTTTACAAGAGGAAAAAGACAGGGTGGGGCAGATTCCCAGAGGCAGGAAATGCTACAAAATCCACAGAGGAGCTTTGATAACTTCCCTCTACCAACTGTGTCTCTGAGCCTTAGGAATTCTCCCTGCCTTTCTATTTGAACAAGATCCAGGGCACCAAATGCTTCATCCCCAGACTCCTAGATATACCTCGCTGGGGCACTATACCTTGGCAGTGGCACACAGAGGCTCAGGAGCCCTCAGGGCCCCACCACCTCCCAGGTTTCTTTCCTCCACCACTGTGTAGGTCTGTGCTTCCACCAGACACAGAGCAGGGAAGTGACAAATCTGTTTGGTTCTTTTCTCACTGTTCCTTTCAGTGAAGCTGTGGGTGCCCTATACTTTATTTTCCACAGAGTACAGGTTCAGTGGCAGGAAAAGAGGGCTTATCAGAGAACATACAGGCCAGGGGAGAAGATTAAATGAACAGAAAAAAAACTAGAGCAAAAAAATGCTCAGACCAAGAATAAGCTTTAGGAATTTGGTGATGAAGTGGCCAATCATATCAGGATGGTGTCTTTTCCTATTAAGCTAATTGTAGCTGACTGACAAAGAGAAAGAAAAATTGAAGGGCAAAGTTAGGTATTCTCAAAGTTTTTCTGGAGCTGGAAAAAAATTATATCTCTATATAAATATAGATATATACATTCCATTAAAGACTAGAAGTGACATTACAAATTCTTACTTAACAAGATTTAAACAGATCAATTGGGTGGGGCTTATGGATATTCTTAAAAAATAATTAAGAATGGGTTTCACTCACATTAAAAATCATCTTTTTAAAGCTTTGTACAAATTTCCAGGCAACATTTCCCTCACGGAATAGTAGCAAGTATATCTACACTGAAATAAACTAATGTTATTGTTCACCTCCTCTAGAATTTATCAATCTGAGCTACAAGCACCCTTAAAGAACTCAAGGATAGCAATAACACCCTTGAAACTTGCTGAAATTATAGCCATTTTCTGCATTTTTCTTGGGATCATGGCCACAGTTTCCACCTTATTCATTAAAAAGTTAACTTATGAAAAATTAAAAACTGCTCTACAATATATATACCCAAGAATTGGACCTCTTTAGAAAACCTACACACATGCCACTAGATAGCAGAGATAGTCAACAAATGATTTATATATAAAATTTTGTTATTAAATCAGTTCTGTTTGAGAATTCTAGTGTAAATATTTAAAGTCTTTTCAGGAGCTGCTTCCCCAAGCAGGCTAGTAAAGGACTTGGAAAGTGACAGGTTCAACCTACACCTTACACTATTTTCTCCAGTCTGCCACTATTCTGAAATTTCCATCATTGAAGTCATTCCATTTAAAAATATAATGTGGAAGAATTTAAATATTACATTTAGTTTAGTTTCTTCTAGCACAGAGCAGAACCCCAAGAACTTCCAGAACAGGTCCATTTTGTTGTCGGAACAGGCAAGAAGGATCAGCAGACACTGTCTCTGAGCTGAGGATATAATACCATGAAAATCAGCTTCTCCAACTTCTTCAGTCTCTGACCTGATGGTTTTGGACTAGAGGCTAACAGAATTTTACATGTGATAATCTTGCATGTTTGCTTATTAAAAGCAAAAATAATAGTGAGCTGCCAATGGTAGGCAGTGTTTTTATAGTAATCCAACCCCTGGTAGCACCTAAATAGCTACTGTTTAATTAATAGATGTGAGACTCAAAAACACTATGTATGTTTTTGCAAATCCAATCTTTCAAATGATGGCACAATAACAAACTGATAAATGTACACTAATTAAAAAAATAAGCTATTGATCAAAGCCTCTGTATTATAAATACATTTATACTGTTTTAAAATGCAAAGAGCAAGTTGTTTTGATATTGTCACAAGATAAATTCATGACACAGAGACGATTTATTTTGCATAGTCCCCCTCGTAGTTTAATTTCATCCAAAACATGCACAAGAACTTCTGCGTAAGGCATGACAAATAATCTATGAAATAGGAAATAACTAGAGACTTCAGAACAGGAGGTGTTAGGAGACTGGTGAAGGTCATTCTTATAAGTTGGGACAGTTCATTTTTCTCATGCATCTCAACAATCTATTACGTCTGTTGAAAGGGTTTCAATTTATTATGATTTTAATGACTGCTTAATTTTTTTCATTTTAACTGCATCTGCAATACTTTAAGAATGCAGTATTTCCATGTGGAATATGCTACATAATTCATTTATAATCATACTTATGGTAGCTATCCTCTCAATGTGTGTGTGTTTGTATACACATCTACATAAAATTTTAAAACACTGTATTAACTTCTGTGTATCTGGAACAATACCGTTGACATAGAAATTATTGAAATCATTAAAGAAAATATCCTAGCATTTTCTTGTTCATTATAATTTCAAATTCATACATAAGCTATAACAGGAAATAGTCTGTAAACAAACACATACACACACACACACACACACCCCCCACACACACACCCCAACCATAAAATCTAGGTTTACTGCCTGCCTAACCATTTCAGATACATTAAATGATGAGCCATGGTCACAGTTAAGACCTGAAATGACAGGCAAAACTACTAATACATCAAGAAAAGATTTTACATTAAAGTTTCAAGTTCAAAGAATAAAACCAAGCAATGACATTCTGAGGTCCATGGTTTACAAAGAGTTGGCGACTCAATGTTTGCAAAGAGTAAAAAGAAACACCTGATATACTGTGCACAGATGAGTGCTTTCTTCCTAACATGCAGGGGTCACAGAGTGAAAGATATAATCATATGTAAGGTTGTAACAACACGTGTATCTGGGTCTCACTGTAAAAATGAAATTGCTTTTAAAATGAAGAGCTTCACAGTAAAAAGTGAATACCGAGAGATTTTTTTATTACTGATGTGAATGTAATTCATTTTATAATGTATAGTAGCCTTCCTTACACAATGGCATTTAGTAGTAGGAGAATCGGTATAAATAGGCACAAAATGCAAAGAGAACCTACATGATTATTTTTAATTAATATCTGATTATATACATAAATATCTTAATCTTTAGTCCACAGGAAAAACAATCTCACATAACACACAATACAAACTACTACCAAAGGCAATAAAATTCTTCCAATTTAAAGATACTGGAAGAAAAGTTTCTAACTTGAGAAAGTAGACATAATAAACATCAAAAAATGATACATGAAATCGAATGTATAATTTTAGAAGCAAAACAAAAAAATAACATACCTCCTTATAGAAGGATCTACCTTAATTATGGTAAGCTGCATTATGCAAATGGAAATCACGACATGCCCTGTTGGACAGAGTGGAAGAGCGTGCAAAAAAATTTTCATCTGACAACATGAATTTGGTTTTTCATCTTTAGGCATGAAAGCCAGGGGGAAAAACATACATATCTCAATAGTGACCTCTAGTGGACAAGTGTTAAAATGGTTAGTCTCCACTTGAAACTCCTTTTTAAGAATTTAAGCAAGAAAAACATTTATAAAACTAACGCTCTTAAATACCATAAAAGCCAGAGATCAGATTAAGTAGTAAACAATAAAAAAGCCCAGCTAACACTGGCTTCAACAGCGCGATAACCACACTGCAGGGCTGGAGGAGGGAAGAGACAAGAAAGTCCCTTGGAATCACTGCTACACTCCCTTCATTAGTAACCGTGAGAGCAAATAAGCACTTGGTTATACCATCTCGGTCGACTTGGACTTAGCACAACTCATCACGTAACATCATATTAACCAACCAACATTAACTTGAGTGCCATATTTCATATTTTCATGCTTTTGACACTTGTTCGGGGATGGGATCAAGAGAAGCATAAGACAGGGTTCCTAACTTCGAGAAACTCATAATGCAATTAATGGTATGTAGAAATCAGTATATACTTTGGACCTTAAATATATAAAACTGAATTTCATCTGAACGAGTAGCAAGCCCAGAAACCATGAGACCTAGAGTGGTAAAAGCAGGCTAACTGGAGAAGCTGAAGCCGGGAGGGCTGCGTGGTGGAAGAAACATCCATTGCTGGTTATGAGTCCAGCTTCTCTACCTGCGGGATCTTTGGTGTACCTGAGGAGTACCATGCAGCATATCATCCTTCAACTACGAAAGGGCCTCTGTGACTCTAAAGATGACAGGGACATCAGTCTTTGGGACATAAGGTTTTGTTTCTGTAGAGTGCTCACAGTCCAGCAAGACTGAAACAGACAGAATGAGTGAGAGAGGAGTGGTCACACCTACTTAATTCCTTCTATCAGTTAATCCTGAAGAAACCATCTGGTTCCTACACAGACCACTTCACCTCCAGCCAACTACTTCTTTTGTCCTCCCTGTCATCTCTCTGCATCCTTCAGTCAACCATCATTGCTTTTCACAGAACACATGGGTATAGAAGGATAAGAAATCGTCTCTGCCTTCAAGAAAGCTAAAGGTCTATTTAGAGAGAGAAGAAACATGAAGAGAAGGACAGGCAGTGCTTACCAGTGTTAAATACAATACACAGTCAATTTTACAGGAGTTGGGGCAGGATTTCAAGTTGACAGGCAGTCAGGAAAGGGAGCCTGGAGGAGAGGATGGAGGAGAGGAAGGTGAGGCATCGAAGGCAGCTGGGAACGGAGCAGGCAGAGGCAGGGCTTGGCCCCGGGAGAGGAGACAGACCAGTCTTCCTGCACATAGGGAGGAAAGGCTTGCTGCAGGCTGTGGGGCCAGAGGAGTGCAGCTTCTGAGTTAGGTGAATAGAGCACCTTCCACCACTTTCACTATGTGTGATAGTATCAAAGATCGGTGCACAGGAGGTGGGGTTTCTGAAGAGGAGACCAGGGACAGAACGTCTTTACTCTGAAACCACTCCCACTGGGCTGGAAAGAACCTCCTTTGGGTTCCCAGATAAGAACCCAAAGCAAAAGAGTGGAAGGAAAAGATTTAGCTGCTACTCTGCCTCCCATCTCCGAAGAAAGTTTGTCAAGGGCACACGGTATCTAGGAAGCAGCTGCAGGTGGGGGAGTCCCATTGCCTTCACCAGAACCCATTAGCACTGCTCTCACCCCACACCACCCCACACCTAGGTCTAGGTGCACATCATTTCACTGTAGTGACGGTGACGCTCCAACAGTGATTAACTTGACAATTTTGAAATTGACAATTTTATCAAACACACGCTAGAAAACATCAAGAATTTCTGGTCACGAAATCTTGGGGAAGTTCAGGCTCGTAAGTGCATTTTCATCGTCCCTGTGTCCTCACTGGCACTGTGTTGAGGGCCCTGTCGATACCAAATCCCCAGAGGATCAAGGTTGTCAACTCAGTGCCACGCTGCTCCAATGGCCAGCAGATAGTAACACACGGTGGCCCTAAATTAAGATCCCAGTTTGAGTAAGCCAGTCCTTCATTCTGTAAGGACATAGAGGAAATGTCAATGTAATTGGCATACTAAGAGAAAAACACAAATACTTTTGCAAGATAAAGGCAGTGCTGAGGGGTCTATCTTTTGAGTCCCAGAGGTTTTAATGTAGCACTGTCAGCCAGTCCCTACTAAAAACCATGGAAAGTGAAAGACACTGATTACAACGAAAAGTGACAGAAGGGTGTGCTCAGCCACTTACATTTAATGCATATTTATATTTCCATCAAATGGACATATTTACTATAAACACTTGAAAAGCCATGGCAAAATCATTCATTTAAATGCCAGAAAAACAGTAAAAGATGCTAATTTGACCTTAGTGAAACAGATCGGGTGTCACTGACACTACTCACAATGGCTTTGAAACAGAGGTAACCAAGACCATTAATTAGAGTTTACTGGATTAGGTCAAGGGTGTCTCAAATGGAAAAAGAGAAAGAACATAGCAAAGGAAGAAATATGAAGTTTGGGTCATTCACTGTCAACCTAATAGCAGACACAATTTCACTCCGTATTTATGCCTCTCTAAATTACCCTTCTATTATACACCTGGAGAAAGAAACCGATCCACTGATGCCTAATACTGTCTATGACACATAAAAAGAAATAAACTACAACTACCTGAAAGACAGATTTATTTTTAAAAGAATAGATCAACTAACGACATAGTAGGAATAAAGCACGTTATGCTTTTTGGTAGACTGGCAATTAAGCCTTTTTTTTTTTTTTTTTTAAATGAACTATATGATAGAGAACTATAGGAATAGCTGCTCTCAAAATCCTAGGGGAATTTAGGGATCAGGCAGCCCGCCCTTTGAAACAAACTACAAATCCCCTCTGAACTGGGATTAAGGCATCCATGAACAGCAGGGCCATTTACTACAAAACATTAAAACTGACAGCATATTACATGTTACAAAAATGATCACACATATCTTTCAGCATCCACGGGTCCCACTATTCAAACGTGACAATGGTGCTACTCAGTCTTGCCTGACAAATATGTGCTTTTTACTAAAAATGAACTAATCTGCCCATTTCCTGCCTACAAGGGGCCCTCACTGCCACTCGTAATTCTCAATAATCAGCAGCTCTGTGACACTGCTTCAAGCTGTATATAATGCACATATACACATAATTCCATAGTGAAAATCCCTCAACATGACATTCTGCTCGATTTCATTAGACTTACAAAGCTCCCTAACAAACTCTGGCCACATGATTAGAAAATCATTCGAGTCTGCAGGAAATACAGGAAGCACCCAAGAAGTGACAGTCAATTAGGAGAAAGAGGAGTGGTGATTAGAATCTTTACAGCCAGAGTTCAAAGACTGAAATAATGTTATTCACACAAGATATTCTTATAAAAGCAGGTGATTCTTCTATTATGGTAGCCACACTGTGACATTACCAAAGCCCAAGAAAATTTTTCTTATGAAACGACTCAAAATTCTGAAAAATTCTGGTACAAACTTAGATAACTTATATAAATTTGTGGTGTCATCTCCAACCATGTAGGGAAACAAACTATAAAACAGTTAAGCTTACCCCTTTGGGAAGGAAGATGCAAATCAAGAATTCTTAGTCTAATCTTTCCTGAGAAGTTTCTCTTCATGAAACTTCTAACAAATGTCTTCAACAGCACATGTCATGCAGCACTACCATCTCTAACCAGGACCATTTTTTTCCTTCAGTTTACACATGTGCTAAGAGAGAATTCACAAAACAGCAAAGCACACACCAGGGGAAGGCAATATGCTTGCATGCATCTTAGTGTCACCAAAATAAATGTCAGATTTCCTTAAATAATCACTTGTCGGACCTCCCCAGTGGCGCAGCAGCTGAGTGCTGGGCTGCGAAGCTGCTCGCAGCCTCTGCAGCGCCAGTTCGATCCCGGCCACCAGCAAAGGTCCCACATGGTGCGCAGACCTCTCCTGCCACGCCCACTGCTCCCCTCAGCAGTTTACTTCATCAGTCTGCCTGTTCTGTTCCCCACTCTGGCCCTGGTGAGTTCTCTCACCCTCCTGCGCTTCTGACTGTATCCAGTGCTTGTACAAACAAATAAATAAATCTTAAAAAAAAAAATAATCACTTGTCATTAGTATCTTTAAAGGAAACCACTGAATCAGGAGTATTATTACAGCTTTTCCTGAAAGGAAGAAACTGTAGAAAATGATAAAGTCAACTTACTTGTGAGCTTGTTGTGGCTCAGAACCAGTTGTGTGATGTGGGACAAGGAGACTGTAAAAAAAAAAAAAAAAATCACCATTAGTTATGTACCCAAATTATACCTCCACTCCTCCAAGGTGAAGTGCTTGATTATATTCACAGGTTGAAGAGTTACCACACACAAAAATAGGAGCAGAAATTCCTATAACACTGTCTGTTAAATGTTAAACCATATTAAGAAACGTCATGCAATTAGCCGTGCAATTAGCACAGCAAGTTAGAGCTAATGAGATTAATGTTGAGGATCAGACATTCCCAGGGCCGGTAAGAGAGGCTGGGGCCCGATCTGCTGGCCTCGCTGTGGTCACCCGTCTTAGCAGCGTGCTGGCCAAAGGGGCTGGCCCCAGTGTGGGGAGGCACAAAGCCCTCACTGTGCTGAAAACCGTTTCAGGACAGAAATTTTTCTACGTACTATAGATGATCAGAGTAAAAACCCTCCACAACTTCCTCTAAGCTGATTTTGGTTGGCGTGTCAAGGTACCTGCAGATTGTGCGCCCGTTTCAAACATTATCCTGGAGGTTTAATCTGCTGAATGAGATTAGATTGGCTTAGAAAATGGTCTCACAACTGCAAGGAAAAGAAATATACACAGATACACACAGCCATCTGAGAAAAGTGATCTGGCTTTCCACCTTGGTTCTAAGACTTCACTGCTGGTTAGCTAAGACAGATTTTGAAAAGCCTCTCATCTTCTTCCAATATGAACACTGTATTAATGCAGCATGTAAAGGGATAAGAACAAATTTGTTCTCAGTGTCAATTTAGACCGCAACTTGCTAAGGAGAAAATGAGGATGTATCACTCTTAAGCATAAATTTTTAAGTGTTTAACTATCACAAAGCTATAGAAAAATTTAAACTATAGAACAACAACAAAAAACAAACAAACAAAAAAAACCCTGTCTTTCTGCCCTGAATGATTTGTGACTAAACTTGTCTAATGTCCCACAAACTTTAGGGAGTTCCTGTGAACAAGGTGTTCTCCAGCAGAGTCAAAACGGAACATAATAGGTCATCACCATCTAATCCTCAGACCCCATCCCAATTTCTCCAAATGACCAATCATTTCTTTATCAAGAAGGATCCAGTTTAGGTGCAAGTCAGATCCCCTAAAGTTACCTTGAGTCCGAAAGCTTCTCTTTCCTTTACTCACATGCCCTTGGCAGCTGTGAAGTTTATGAGCCACACTATTTTGTACAACCTCCATGTGGATTTTTGGTTTGCTTATTCTTGATTAAATTCAGTCTGTACCTTGGGCAGGAATATCCCCCAAATGGGGTGTTCATTTCACAGGCCCCTACTGGATTGGGGGGGCACAAGATTTCAATTTGTCCCATCACTGGTGCTGTTCCCTTATCACTGAAGTCTGTGGGCTTCGCCATTGTAAATTTATTCTTTTCCTTTTGGCAATTAATGAGTTTTGGGGGTATGGAGGGCAGAGAGGAGGGAAAATATTCTGAAGCTATATAAAGTATCCCCCAATTTTTAAAAGTTCCCATTAAGCCACTCCTCTTTTATAAACAGAACATTAGTACCTGCTCTGCTAACCAAAAGAAATCTAAGGAGGATTTTTGCTTTCACAACAAAACGTGAATAGCTAAAAGAGCATTTGGCATTAGATCTGTAGCAGCCGTTCTAGAGGCACAGCACAACCCCAGCTACGAGTATCTTGGTGGCTTACACCTGGCTACAGGATGCATGACCAGTTAGGCACAAAAGACAGTGCTGGATCATTTTTCATGGTCCCTTCCAAAGCATGACCCTCACAAACATTGATGGCTCATAACCCAGACACAAAATATGTTCTGAGCAACTAAGAAATGACAGTCAGCCTCTAGAACCCCAGATGCGCACCTGTGCTTTTATATCCCTGTGAAACTACATCCTTTGCCTTTATTAAATTCTTTTTTTTTTTTTTTTTTTTTGTGGGACCCTCGCCAGCAGCCGGGGAACGAACTGGCGCTGCAGAGGCTGCGGGCAGCCTCTGCAGCCCAGCGCTCAACCGCTGCACTACCAGGGGAGGCCCTGCCTTTATTAAATTCTTACCTGAGTAGTTCTCCTGAGTCCTTTCACTCTCCAACCAGTGAACCAAAGAAGTAACCAGTGTTCCCTGCACTCTCCCCTCCTACCTGGACACCTTTCCACTCTACTTAGCTTCCTAGGATGCATCTTAATTGCCCTTGCGCCACCAGGGAGGCCCAAGAGTTAACATTTTTTTGGCCTTCTAAATAAAGCATTCTCTATCTCTGAAATATAGTTTGACATGAAAAATATCTCAAAGATCTGCCCTCACACCAAACAGGACAAAACAAATTCAGAGATACATCAGTTAAGACCATGGTCAGCTTTGTGTGAAAGCACACCACAAATAACAGGAGTTACACAAAATAGGAGTTCAACCATCACCAATGTATGGTTTCCACTTCATGGTCCAGGATGGCTGCTTAAGCTCAATTCTCATATCTGCATTCCCTTCAGGAAGACAGGAAGGAAAAGAAGACTTTCTCCTTTAGGTGACTTCCAAGAAGTTATGCATGGCACTTCCACTTGCAAGCATTTAAATTAAAATTTTGTGATACAATGATGCCTTGCTGCAAGGGAAGCAGGGCAATGTAGTCAGCATTCCAGGTGACCCTGTGCCAGCTGAAGATGAAGGGATTTTTTACCAAGAAAAGATGAGCCAATGAAAATTGGCATGCAACTCACATCCTCTCACACGAGCAAGACTGTCACTCAAATCAACTCTGCTTAAGAAAGAATACTGATAATCTTATCTCCTCTTGCCCTGATTTTCCAAAAAAAAAAAAAAAAAAAAATCACAAACTAAACAAAAAAGAAAAATCCGTTTGCTCTTCTGCCAGCTAACATTCACAAGGAAAGATTTAATTAAGGAAAACTGGTTCTTTTCAATCATTTCACGCCCGTTCAACAAGCATTTTTTTTTTTTTTTTTTTTAAATAGAGGCATGTTTTATTTATTTATTTATTTGTTTTGTTTTGTTTATACATGCACTGGGTACAGTCAGAAGCGCGGGAGGGTGAGAGAATTCACCAGAGCCAGAGCGGGGAGCAGAGCAGGCAGAAGGACCGAAGTACACTGCTGAGGGGAGCAGCGGGCGGCAGGAGAGTTCTGCACGCCATGTGGGACCCTCCTCCGGTGTCCGGGGAGCAGCCGGGGATCGAACCTGCGTCGCAGAGGCCGCGGGCAGCTTCGCAACCCAGCGCTCAACCGCTGCGCCACCGGGGAGGCCCTCAACAAGCATTTAGCAGGAGAACGAAGTGACAAAGTTTGGAAGATTTTTTCAAACAGAGAAAAAAAATTCAGTTGTTGCAATCACACCACTAAAAATGTATTTTTCTTTTTCACTATTGTTATAAGTCTACAGGTTAACTTAGGTAAGAGGGAGAGAAATTAGAGCAGGAAAGAAAAAGTTAATGAAAGATCTTTGAGAAATTATTTAAGGCAACAAAAGAGGACAGAGTGGGCCTGTGGGGAGGGAGTTGCATTGGACAAAATCAAAATTACAGCTTCAATCCCAAGCCTGAAAGAGGCAAAGATGGAGCAGAGAGGTGTATTTATACAACAGGCTACTCCCTTCCACTTGGCAGTGCTTTAGTTCATTGTGAGTCTCCTGTGGAAACAGTGCTATTAAAAAAGAAGGGGGAAAAGGCCCACAAAATGGAATGGATTATTTAAAAGTACAAAAGCTGCCACAGTCAAATAAGCCAGGGAAATGGGAGCAGGCTGGACCCACGGACCTGCCTTGCTCAGCTTAGCAGCACGCTGGGAGCGCCTTCGTGGGTAACTAGTGCTGTTGGTGGCCACCAACTGTCAAGAATGAGTTCCCCAGAGCTCATTACCTCTTGTTACAGTTCCTACAGCAGTGTTAAACTATGCCTTGTCTGGGTATTTTCAAAGGAGAATGTATTTCAAAAAAACCAGTAATAAACTAAGAAAATGTGCTGACACAAAAGTTAACGTCGTTTACATACCCAGCACCTCGGCTGTCACTGAGGCTCCAGCTGCAGCAAGGGTGTATACAGGAATGTGGCGTCACACCAAAAAAAACATCAGGAAAACAAAACTGTCAGGAGGGAGGTGTTTGAGGGGGTGGGGTGGGGGGCATGCTGAGGTTGCTGTATTTATGAATTATGATTGTTCTCCAGCCAAGACAGGAACCAGCAGGAAAATGCTTTTGGTCAATACTTTCATAAGACAGACCATGAAGGGCTCATGGAGACTCCCTGGCAGTCACTCACCACGCTGCAGGAGTGAGATTCTCTTAAAAGGAATGTTGACCATAGCTCCTGGTTCAATCTGGGACACCCCTGGATTAAGCCTGCTGCCCTTCTCAAAAAATGTCAGTACATTTTAGATGATGAACTATATAATCACTCCATTTAGGAAACACAGAACACGCAGCAAAATCTTAAAATGCAAAGTATAAAAGATCCATGGATATGAGAGAAGTATAGCTGGATGGATAATCGCTCAGGAGAAGCTTCTAGGGACTGGTACATCCACAAGCACTACAGGGCAGAGGGCTCACCATGCACTGAAGAAGCTGCAAGGAGTCCAAGATGGAAACTGGAGATTGGGGAAGCAACCCCAAGTTTATCTGAGCAAAGAGAGGGGAAGCAGGGAAGGCAAAGGACTGGAGGTGGGCATACAGTAACTTAATGAAATAAATTCAGAAAAATCGAAGGGCTAACTAAACACTCCCAGAAAAAGAAGGCTCATTTCTAGATAACTCATGGAAACAGATGCTATTTGAAACAAGTTCAGTTTTCTCCTTCAGCATAAAATAGGCAGCACGAGAAAAGAAAAATAAGCCAGAGAAAATCCACAGCCCCATAAGATGACATTATAGATTTGTTTTCAAAACAACCCAACATATCACAAAGATGTGGCAGACTGGAAATGCTAGTTTTTAATTTGGCAAATCAGAAAGCAAATTATTCTTTGGTAGCACCTTAGAGAGGGTAAAAAGTTCCAGCTTCACAGAACTGATATCCACAGAAAAGCACACAGCCAGGATGATACAAGAGGGATGAGATTTCGAAACACATGAGGTGATGGAAACCTAATGTTTATTTCTGCAATCTTGTCACAGGTCAGAATTGGCCATCTTTAGGTTTCAAATAAAAGGTTCTGAAATGTTAATTACAAAACTGGACTGCAACTACCATTTCATTTTACAGAATTCATCCTGACCTGAAGCATCAGGAGAGAACTGCTATCAGTGGAAGCTAAGCCGTCTAACCCTTTCTGACAGTTCTTGTGGGATCAATTGTGTCTGTACTGGAAGAACACTCAAAGGCTCTGGGTATTCAAAAGGGGCCACTTGTTCCACAATGCCAGGGGCACCGTGCCCATGCTGTGCACTCTGCAGAGAGCTGGACTATTTGCAATGTTCCATCATACTGAGTGATTATGACGTGGCAATAGGACCTCTGCTAATTCAGTTTCTCCCAAAGTCACAGACTAACAGGGAGAATTAATCTGAACTTAAAATACAGGATGGTCCAAATGGTTTTCCCATTTTGGCTGCTCAGTGAGCTAGAACAGCAGAGTTCTAAATACTCTGCAGACTCCATGGGGATATGGACTCAGCCGGATGTCAGCACCGGGAAACAATGCTGACCGATTTCAGTTTTGCATTCCAGGAGGCATGATTAAAATGTCTGCCCATGTCGCATGGCTAAAATTATTTTACCCTTGATAGCAGGATATAGATTCAGATCTTCTTAAAAATGCAGCCCTGACAATATATTAAAGTGAAGACAATAAAATGTTTGATACCAAAATACAATACAAATATCTATTCATCAACACATCCAGAATCATAAAAACCTTTCTTTTGGACTTTGTTTATAATTTAAAACTTTAAAAAAAAAATCATGGCACAAAAGCTT
Source organism: Talpa europaea (assembly GCF_964194135.1). NCBI lineage: Eukaryota > Metazoa > Chordata > Mammalia > Eulipotyphla > Talpidae > Talpa > Talpa europaea. Next base: position 26,892,064 of record NC_140082.1, on the reverse strand, counting down.
TTGTTGACTTCCTGACTGTGATGAAAAATTGGAATTTCTTTAGCAGCAAGTTTTCAAAACTGGCTGCTTGACTGAATTCTATTTACAGATAAAGGGTCTATAAACATTTATTCCATAAAAAGCAATTTTATCATAGGAGACCATGGAGGTGGGGGAAGGAGTGATACCTGTTTCTATACTTAAAGAAGAGCAGAGAATTCTCAGGTAAAGAGCCCCCATGAACTGGTCACTGACTGAGTCCACCAGGACATGAAGTCAAAGGATACCACACGCAAGGCACAATTATTATAAAGGTGAAACTCACATCACTTCTGTCCAGAACCTATCACTGAGTTTATAGTCTTCCCGGCAGGAAAAAATGACCCCAAAAAACCTGTATCTGAAGGTGCCTTGGAGAATTACAAAGAAAAACACAGTAAGCTATCTAGTATATGCTGCCACTCTTGAAGTGTAAGTAGGAAGGTGACTTAAGGCTGTTTTGCAGGGCACTGTACTTAGTTGGTGTGGCAGGAACAGACTATGCTTGAGTTTGTTGCCCTCAACAAACTTATTCTCTACTAAGAGGATATAATAAAACACTATGAATTAACATAAAACATAGGCATTATAAACGAGCGAGCTGATTGGAAACTCTCAATAAAAGGGTTATAAGTTTTTTCAGGGTTAAAGCTTCAAGATCCAGGGCCTCCCTGGTGGTGCAGCGATTCAGCGCTGGGTTGGGAAGCTGCCCGCAGCCTCTGCAGCGCTGGTTCAATCCCCAGCAGCCAGCGAGGGTCCCACATGGTGCACGGACCTCTCCTACTGCCCGCTGCTCCCCTCAGCAGTGTATTTCATTGGTCTGCCTGTTCTGTTCCCTGCTCTGGTGAATTCTCTCACCCTCCCGCACTTCTGACTGTACCCAGTGCTCGCATAAATAAATAAATAAATCTTTAAAAAAAAAAAAAAAAAAAAAAAGCTTCAAGATCCAGAGATACTTTTATTCTATATCTACTTGACTATCTACACCCCCCCCCTTTTCTTTGCTTGTTTTCAACTAATTTTCTAGCATAAACTTTAACATAAAATTAAGATGCATTTTTAGAAATCATAATGATAGAATGTCAAAGGAACTCCAGAAATCAAAAAGCTTAAGTTCATTCTACAGAGAAGGAAATAGCAGTCTAGAGAAGTGAAGTGCTCTTCAAAAGGTTCACAGTTGAATGGAATCAGCACGGAGACAACAAAAGTATCCAGATTCCAAATCTTGAGTTTCTTTCAAAACTGGGGAAATAATATGAACAGCTGGATGGAGTGTTCTTTTCAAGATGGTGGAAATGCCAAATAGTAAAAGTATAAACCAAGAAAACACCTTCTACCTTGAGTAAGATATGACAGTTACATAAAGTGACTCAAAGCAAAGAAACGTATCAAGCAGTGTGAGGCCCAAACTAATCCCCTGGGATCCTGAGAAAAATCATTGGATTATTCTGGTGTGTAAATTTTTCATCTTTAAAATGAAAGGTGGAATTAAATTATTTGACTCTGAAACAAATGAGAGCAAGAAGATTTAAAAAAAAAAAAAGAGAGCATTTATGCAATGCCCACTACATCAATATGATATGCTGCACGCCTCAGAGCCACTCACTAGAATAACAAATGCAAAAAGGTAGTAACACCAATAGCTAATGTTTACAAACACTTCAGGTGGCTGGCACAGTTCTAAGAACTGGATCACCACCTCTAATCCTCACAATAACTCTTCACAATCATACGATTACTCCCCAACTCCATCCCAGTTTTAGATGAGAAAATGAGGCCTCAAAAGGTGAGAGAGCCTGCCCAGGGTCTCAGAGCCTGTAAGGCAGTGAGCCCTGGAAAAGCCTTTTCCAAACAAGAAACCAATTAATTCTGATTCTGCCTGTACTGCCCAAATACAGCGTAAATACCCACAAATAGCTGGTTGTATACCATTTTAAGATGTCTAAGAGATAAAAGAGGGCTCTTGATAAACAGGTATTCCACCCCCAAAATGAAGACTAGAGGTAGGCAATTATCAAATGCAAATACTTTCCACTTCAGACAACTGGTGAATCTCAACGTGCAGACATGAGCAGATAAACCAGGCAGCTGGGTGGGAGGCAAGCACTTTTTCTCCTTCCCAGGTCTGATAATAGACATTTCTCTCTGCTTCCTCATTTCTCTTTTTGATCAGAGGTTCTTTGTCTCCACCTCAACCTTTCTCCACATGCCTTACTGCAACCCCAGAGCTCCATGTATCCTGGTAAATGCAAGTCCCTTTGGGTAACAGAAGAGCTGAAATCCTAGACCTACAGCCAACACGAGCCACATGGTTGTCAGAGCTCGGTCGGGAGCCTTACAACAGCTATTAACTAGGTGAGGAGCCCTTACACCTGCACTGAGACAGCTCGTCCTTGTTCAAAGTGTTTGGTCTCTGCTTCTCTCTCCACATTGTCCTGCCCTCCAAGCCCAGGTTAAGAAGTCGCTGGTCTGACCCTGGTCACACACTGCCCTGGAGCTCAACCCGGGGATGCTCTACTTCACAGGATGATGTCTCTGCCCCCAACCCTGCTCCAGCAAGCCTGAGAACTGAGAACCCCCAAATAACCAAATTCACTACGAAACACAATTGGCTAATTTGAGGAGAGCTGAACTGGGGGGGTGGGGTTTATCCACTCCAACAGGAGGGACAGGATAAGTCCACCCTGTGACGTGGAAAATGACCACCCAAGGTTCCCCTCCAGGACACTGCTGGGATCAAAACTGAGCAAGACAAAATGCAGACCAAGAACAGAGAAGCTCCAGATAAACTAGGGATGGAAACTGAGCCTGGTCATCTCCAAAAAGAAGCCATTATACTAACATGAAAACAGTTCCATGCTACCAGAAAATATGCCCAGGACCATGTCTCCCTCTGAAATTTTGGGAAAAAGAGTTTCAAATAAAAGTGAGCAACATAATAGTACTCAGAGCAAATTCCATGAAGTTTTCGTAAGAAAAAAAGAAAAGACAGAGAACATTCTAAGTGAGAATGAAAGCTCACCAACAAAAAAAATATGCCCAGAGAAAAGATGCAAACAGTAACCACTACTTCAAAACAAGTCAAAAAACAACCACATTAATAACAGAACACAGAACAACATATATCAGAATCAGAAAAATTCAGAAATGAAGGATCAAAACTCAAGAAAGAATTAGAAATACAAGAAAAAATTACTTCAGAAATAAAGATGAAATTCAAAGTCACACAAGAATGAACAGACCCAGCAGGCAATGTATTAAAAGAAAATGAAAGAAATTTCTTTTTTAAATTTTTAATTTTTTTTTAATAGAGGCATGTTCCATTTATTTGTCTGCTTGAACATCAAGTATTAGATAGGCAAAACAGACCAACATTCACACAGTATAAAAGAAAACATTAAGCCAGCTAACATATATTAAAAACCATAATTTAAAAAATATCCTGAAATAAAAAGATTTAAAACTTTTTAACTGCAAATATAAAGAGCATATAACACACTTGGAAAATAATCACTCCAGAAAGACCTATCCCACGATTTATCTGAGTAAAATTACTAGACTTAAAAAAGAAAGTTAAAAAAATCTTCATACCAAGAGAAATAGACCTACTTTTTATATAGAAAATAAAATGAAAAAATCATGAGACTTTTTGGACAGCATTGCTTTATGCCAGAAGAAAACAGAAGACATTTAAAATACTCCAGGATAGAAACTGTGAGTCTTTATAGCCAAAAAACCTGACTTTTCAGTGAAAGGGTATAAACCTTTATCTATCAGGAATATGCAAGAATTCAGCATTATCATCTTGGTCCTTCCCACGGAATTTACCAGAGTACCCGGTTTAGACAAACAAAAAGGTCCACCAACAGAAGGAACAAACTGTCTGTGGGAGAGTCACACCTGGATCTGCAACCACCGTCACAAGAGGAATGAACCCCCACAAATGGTGATGGTAGGCAAAGGAAGCACCTGCTAGTCACACACTGTACAATCCTCTTTATGAAAAAATCAACAAAACCAGGCAAAACTATTCTATGCCTCAGAGTCAGGAGAGTGGTTAACCGTGAGGGGAGAGAGGCGTACTAGTCATGTTTCATTTCTTGGAGAATCTGACAAGTTAGACTGTCCTATATGCACTCATCCACTGAACACTCCAGTTCTTCTCTGAGGTGGACTTTTTTAAAAATATATGTCAATTTTGGGGAAGAAGAAGATTCCCCAGTCCGCATGAACACAGGAGCATCAGCAACTCTGAACTTATTCCTAATTGACCCAGAATCATGAGCGCAGATAGGGCAGCTGCCATGGCTTCCAGAACAGGAATGGACAGCAGTAGGCACTTGGAACTTGGAATACCCTTGCTGAATTAGTGCTTTATTTTTGTGTCCTCCATACAGTAGGTGCATGTGCCTGTCAAAAATGTCAGTGAAAAAAAGGCAAGGCAGGATAAGCTAAGAATATCGCTTCTGAAGACTGACTGGGTTCAAGTCCTGGCTCTTCTTACAAGGTGTGTGATGAGGGCGGTTGCTTCTGCAACCTCAGTGAGGCAGGAGGCACTGGGTGTGTGGGTCTCCTCAACTCCTGAGCTAAATGTAGAGGCTCAACAGTGACCCCTGTTGGCCAAGCACTTGATCGCCATGGACTATTCCTACTTCGTGTTAAAAATGAGTCTAGCTACCAACTTGCTATCTCAAGAAGCAATAGGTCTGAAGTACTGTAAAGAAATCAACTCTACTTTTCCACAAAGATCTCTTTGTGGATCTTGTATCTCCAGATCATACTTTCTTTAAAGCTTCTTCATGTAAATTTATGAAGGGAACACAGGATCTGGTTTTCCAAATATCCATGTCAAGTCTCTCACTGATTGTCACAATTAAGAGCTGGCTACAGCGACAAGGCTGTGGGAGTTATGGTTTCTATGGTGAAAACTGAACTCCTTCAGATCCATTAAATAGCTTGCAGTTTCTTAGCAGAGCATGCATGAACTAATTTAAAGATTCAGAGTGGAAGAAACTCCCAAAGACACCGCTTAGTCACCATCAAGAAACTACACTCAATAAACAGCTATTGATGACGTACAGCATTTCAGTTATTAGTTGAAAAACTGGCAATAACTTTAATGCCTGTTTGCAATTTTCAACAGCCTTGGCCACAGCATATCTAAATAAAATTTTGTGAAATGCCCTGCTGTCCCCCGAGCCAGTGGGAAACAGAAGCTGATGTTGTCTGGGCTCAGAACTGGCCAGCGTGAGGACACAGCTATTCTTCCTGCCCAGTCACACTGGGCCCGCCCATCTAAATTCCCCTAGAGATTCTGAATCAGGCAAGGACTGGGTGTTCAGAAGTGAACAGTGGGATGAGCAGGCAAAGGTCAATGGCAATGTGATACCACGTGAGCATTCAAAGACTGAGCCCACTTGTCATGCATTTTTAGACAATCAGATAAAGCAGATTTTAAAATACTGATTGCACTATTAAGACTAACATGTGCTATGCTATGGACTATCTTCCCTCTCCCATTCATATGTTGAATCATAGCCCCCCATGTGATGGCATCTGCAGGTAATTAGTCCACAAGGGAGCCCTTGTAAATGGAATGAACAGCCTTATAAAAGGGACGACAGGGAGCTCTCTCACCCCTTCCTCAATGTGGACACACAGCAAAAGACAGCCATCAGTCCTTGCCTTGATCTTGGACTTCCAGCCTCCAGAACTGTGAGAAATAGATTTCTATTGTTTAAAAACCACCCAGTCTAAGGTATTCTGTTAGAGCAGCCCAAACAGACTGGCACGGCAGGTGGTGTACTAGGCATTTTACAGACAATGACTCTCAGCAATCCCACGGGTTATTCCTACTCCCATTTTATAGACAAGATACCTGAGGCACTGAGAGTGTAAGTAACGTGCCCAAAGCTACACAGTTCCGAAGAAACTGTTGTGGCCACGCTGACCGGCGCCACAACAGTCAATGATTGAAAAACAGTAAAAGTAAAAAATAGTAAATTGCAAGTTCAGTTACACCAAAGGGATCACAATTTTCCTTTATTTTCCTTTCCTATCTGGATGAAATATGTTCCGTTTTTACCTCGTCCTGAAATCAACAATTGAAGTTAGTTCTACCATGCTTCCGGTGGCTGTGAACTGGTCTCCCTCTGGCAGCTTGCAGGAAGTAGCATCAGCCCCTCACCTGTGCTATGCTTTTCACCCTCCTCTGAATTTCTTAACTAAAAGCATCCTCCAATCAACTTTCCCCAAGCACTGTGCCAAGTACAAAGATAAAAGAGGCTTGCATGCCAGGCCTAGAGGAGAACTTGTATCAGACTAGATGGAATGGTGGTTTAAAATTTAATTCTCAGGAGCTTCCAGAGAAGGACAGGTAGAATGGAGTCAAGTGGACAGAGGAGCTATTCCTTTCTTCAACAGCAGTAACTGATGGTGGAGAGATGGTCCGCTGAGAGCAAAAAGGGGGTAAAGTTTCCCAGGCCAAGATACTGCCTGTTTAAAAACAAAAGGTGTTTTTAAGGTGCATATTCACTCAATCTAGAGGAGTAAAAATATGGAAGATCTTAATAAAGGTAATAGCTAAAATGACCTGGTCTTCCTTCTAGCTTTTTGATTAATCCTCAAAACAGGTGATGGATAACATACGCGCCAACAGCCTGCCCACTTTCAGGTTTAACAGGACTTTCAACAGCCCTCCTTGATGACCCACCATCACCTTCCTTGGCTATTTTTGCATGGTCCTTTATTTAGAAAAAGCACTTCCCTGGGAGGCAGGTTATTTTTCTTTTTAAGATTTAGCTTAAAGCTGTATAAGTGGAGTGGGGAGGCAGGAACTGATAGGGCTTGACCAATCAACTTGGAGATTAAAAAGTCACAAAAGATTTAAATAAATGAAAAAAGTCTCCTGGCTGCTGATGGGATCCCTGCTCCCCTTGCAGATGATTCCAGGAACCTTCCAACGGCTGCTCTATCATCCAGGTGAAGACAGTTGCTGCATCAAAGTTTTTGCAGTGAAATTTTCTTAATAAAAAGAAAATCAGTACCATTATTGGCTACATCTGAGGCTTACGGATTCCATTTGGAGAGTCTCATTAATAGTTAATGTTTGCTGCAGCTCCATAGCAAGCAGGAAGGGAGGCACCTGCCACCAGCCTGCCTCAGTGCACTCAGCACAAAAGCAGTCTTACGAATACCTAAGTTTCCACTTTATGATGAGGAACCTGAAGCTCAGAAAAGTCAGGCAGCTTCTCTGAAGTTACACAGTATTAAGGGGTGAGGGGGACAGCAAATTTGAAGTCAATCTATTCAACCTCAAGGTGTTCTGTCCTCTTATGCCTCTCAGGCAAGGTCACACCACACCCAGAAACTAGAGAGCCTGTCTGCTGGCTGTCTGCATCAGAAAGCTTTGATACCTAAACCGCAGAAAACATTTTTAAAGACATAATTTGTTGTCTCCAATAAAGTGCTGCATTTATAAGACACAACAGTCCCAAGCAGAAAGAGGAGCATTTCATTTGCTGAGTACATTACCTCCATTCTATCTTCAGAACTTATTCTTGCTTATCTTTTGAGAAAGTCAAGTAAACATATGAAGGGGAAGAATAAAATGCAAGCAACAACCACTCTTGGCCCAAGTGCTGGACTATTATTCCCTCTGTTCGATCCTGACACTGATACATTAAGCTTCAGGATTACAGTTAAAATGTTCTAAGGAACACAAGAATGCCTGTGCTACAGTAACCATAGGGATATTTTAGTACAAATATAAACTGAGGATTATGTGTAACAACTGATGAATGAGCCCCAGCTAAGGGCTTCCTGAAGGCATCTGCCACTTTCCAGACTCCGGGAACCCAGAAGTCAAGCAAATACAAAGCAGCCGCCCCTGGCTCTCCACACCACTGAGGCAGGAAGAGGTGAGAAGTTCAAAATCATTTCCACTGAGCTCCCCAAAAAGCACTGTTGTTCTTCGTTAAGCTGCTTCTTTGGGAGAATTTAATTTTGCTTTTCAGCACCTCATGCTACACAGGAAACAATTTTTTTTCAGGAAGCAAGTGGCTATCTTTTCTTCCTCAATAAAAACCAAGGCTTCAAATAGATAACAGCACTAAACTGAAATAGCTCATTCACTACGCCACTGACAAATATTACATAAAGAGTCTTCTTCAAAGCAAAAGAGGGTATCGTTCCTCTGCCAAAAGCAATCTTTCCTCAAGCCCCTGAGGAAAAGGCTGCTGAGAGCAGAAACCAGGGGACCAAGTGCACAGCTGGGCCAGGCGCCTGCCTGCTCCCCCCATCTCCTTCTCTTGCAGCAGCAACCCCACGGTCATCGGGGTCACAGGAGAACCAGAGGGATACAAGCAGATCCTCACCTGCCAATTCAGCACCTGGGACAACTGCTGTTAGTGTCCCCAAGAAGCCATCGCCATTGACAGGAGCCAACATATCCTCAGAGGATGAGAAGCCAATCAGTAAAAAAGCCAAGTTTGATGGTTTATCTACCTAAGGGTTATCAAAGGCACCACTTACAGCGTTTCATCCCCTTTCCTTTTGCCAAGACTTGTAAAGAGCACCAATCCCAATCTCTGTCCAAGACACAACCATGGACTCATGGTAAGTCTGACGCTGCTGTTTCTGCCTAACATGCAGCTTATCGTCTCCTATGGTCTCCCGGACATCCTTCTCCAATTCCCAGGTCTGAATCTCAAACTCATAAGCATAATCCACTGTTTTCTTCATTTATCAAACATTTTGAACACCTATTATATCCTAGCTCGAAAGGCAGCAAACACAATATACATGACAGTTTTAATCCCCCCAGTGGGGAAAACAAATCTCTAGAATAAAGAGACAATACAATCCTTTGTAACAAGAGCATGAAGCAAGGCCCATCCACCTTCAGAGGAGAGCAGCCCGATACAGAGAAGGTTTCACATACGCTGTCACACTGGAGCTGGCTCTTGAAGTAAAAGGATTTAAGCTAAAGAAGGGGACAGAAGTACATAATACTTGTGAAACAATATGACCTACAAGAGTGTGCCCTGGCTCAGGAAGGGCAGTCAGTCAGTATGGCCATGACAGTGAGTGTGTGGAAGGCAACAGGTTGTGCTCAAATTCTGGCCAAGGATGTCTGGCCAAGGAACCCTGGAGAGCATTGCCCTTGGCGATGAACACCTGTGAGAAATGTTCAAGGGAGGAAATCAAAGCCACATTCAGCCTAAAGTTTGTTTCACCTCTACAGTATTTTTTCTTTTTTTTTAAGATTTATTTATTTGTATAAGAACTGGGGTACAGGCCAGAGACGTGGGATGCTGAGAGGATTCACCAGAGACAGAGTGGGGAGCAGAACAGGCAGACGGACCAAAAACACTGCTGATGGGAGCAGCGGGTGAGACAGGAGAGGTCTGCTGCACCATGTGGGTATCTTCCAGGCCGGCCAGGAATCGAACATACGCTGCAGAGGCTGTGGACAGCATCACAGCACTGCACTCAACCCACTGTGCCACCAGGGAGGCCCACAGTATTTTTCAAATATTGGAATCAACTCCCAACTTATAAAAATTAGACAATTTCATCTAAATTCTTGGCTTATTGAAAAAAAAATTCTGGCAAGACTAAGCCAGTGTTTCCATGTGGTGACCATGATTAGGATCTGAGTAGCAGGTGTAGCAGCTTCCCCCTTCAGATGGGATTTAATTACGGCGTTTCTGCCCATCCTCCCCTGTTCATGGTTTCAAGGAGAGAGAGTAATGTAACGTTACAGGAAAATAACACTGAAAGCAGTAACTCAACTTTAAGGGGGATAAAACTGTAGGTAGGCAAGAGGGACAGTTAGGAAGATGTCACAATAACACAAATAGGAGCTAACTAAAGCCTGAGTCAAGTTAGGAGGATCAAGATCCAGGAAAAGATAATGAGTCAAAAGTTTAAAAAACATTCCCACCTCAAAAACACTTCATACTTATCAATAACTGTGTGTGTCATTTGTTCAAAGGCCAAAGACAACATTAGGACAAAGGACAAATTATTCAAAAATGACTTACATTTAAAAAATAAAGTAAGGACCTCCCTGGTGGCGCAAGGGGTTAAGCACCGCACTACAAAGTGAAACACTCTGCACCTTCTGCAGCACTAGTTCATCCCCAGCCCGGCCAGGGAGCAACCTACATGGTGCAGCAGACCTCTCCTATCTCACCCACTGCTCCCCTCAGCAGTGTATTTCAGTACATCTGCATGTTCTGCACCCCACTCTGTCTCTGGTGAATCCTCTCACTCTCACCCCCTGCATCTCTGGCCCTCTGGCCCGTACCCCAGCTCTTGTATGCATAAATAAACAAATCTTAAAAAATAAGCTATTTAAAAATAGAACTATAAAATAAAGTGGCTATTAGGAAAACTGTAGAAAATCCACCCAGGTGCCATAAATCAGCACAACTGATGAGACACAGCAGCACCAGCCTGTGTGATTCATATCTGCCTCTGGAGTTCGTTTTGCAGCTGGGATGGAACAAATTCACACCTAAGCTCTGGACTGCTGATGCTGACCTACAAGCAGGGGGAGGGGTGTGAGGGGGTGGGCTGCAAACCATTACCCCTTCTCAGACCAGGCCCCTCAGGGACCTGGAAAACTTCACCTTCCCTGCTCAGCCCAGGGGCAGGCCCGCCCGAGCACTCACACAGGCCGTGGACGTCCAGCAAGCTGGAGATGCCCCGGTCGCTCATGTCCACTTCCGGCTGGTTCTTCTCCTTGCTCTCCTCCACCAACTTTTTCAGAGACTTGGACATGATCTGCACCAAACGACAACAACAAGCACGTGGGCGACGGGCGGAGGGTGCCGGGCTAGAAAGTGGAGCCCCCCAGGCTGACACTCCCCGGGTTGCCCGGGCCGGGGAAAGTGGGGGGCAGCGGCCGGGAGGGGGAGGGGACCGGGCTGGGCGGGGGAGTGGGCAGCGCCCAGGGTCCCTCCGCTCCCGCTGAGAGACGCAGATCCACGTGCAAAGCCACACACACTCACCGCGGGGCGCAGCGCCTAAGCGGCTGGAAGTGGGGACCACGGGCGTCCTGGGGACCCACTTGGGGCAGCGGAGATGCACCCGGGCTGGGCAATCCGGCCCCCAACCAGGAACACGCCCTGTCCCGGCACTCGGCGCAGGCGCACTAGGTGCCGCTCGCCGCTGCCCGCCCCGCCCGCGCCAAGCGCTTCCCAAATTAGGGAAACAGCTCTAGACCTGGCTCCAGGGCGAGGCTCCGCCCACAAGGGAAATGTGTGCCCCGAGGCCGGCCAATCAGTACTGTCTTTCGGTTCCGGGACTCCGCCCCGCCTCGAGGTTACTCCGTCCCTCCCGGAATCCCTGGGTTTGGGATTCTGATTGGACCGGACTTGGCGCATGCGCGCCAGGCCTGGCGCAGGCCCAGTTTATGCGTCGAGGCTCAGGGTGCTGTGGGCGGAAGCCGGGAAGTTGGAGTTTTGTGAGCCTGGGTCTTGGGGACGCTAGAAGTAAACTTGCTCGCGGAGTCGCGTTTCTGTAGCTGACTCTACTTCTCAGAAATTGCTACGCCGGGACCCTGCTGCACAGTCGTGCTTCCTGTATGAGAGACTCAGAAACAGCTCCATGGTTGTCTGTGTATCCCCAGCGCCCAACTTGGAATTCTGGAAATCTGTGTCACATGAAGGGGAATATACCCAGATAAATAAAGTAGTTCTTTTCTCTTACACTGTGCACAAACGTCTGCGGGAACAGGAGAGTCCACTGTGTCCACAAAGCTGTGAGCTATCCTAGTCAGTTTCTGAAGGCCAGATGAGGGCCACCCTGGCCAGCGATGGCAAGGCTTAATCTCTGAGACTAAAAGGCATAAGCACTTGTAAAGGGCAGGAATGGACACAGTGCAGGTTTTCTGATCCAGCAGACAGGGTACAGGAGGAGTCAGAGTCCTCAGTGGTTTTTGCAGGTCTTTTATTGGGATTACCAGGTATAAGGCAGGCAGGGGTGCTGGGGAGCTGGAGGCCTGCCAACCTCCCAGCCCTCAGCAAGTCTTCACTTTATCTGGGCTCTCTGGTGTTCTCTGCTGCTGCTGCTTTGCTTCTCTCTCAGCTTCTCTTTCGGCTTCTCCTGCTGCTGGCGTCCCCGTGACACCGCCCTTAAAAAGCACAGTCTTAGCCCAGCTGAATCACATCTACCTATGCCCACACCCTACTCCAGGTGCCCGCCATTAGGCATGCATTCAGGACAAGGATCCATCATCTATCCTGATGGCGGGAGGGCAGAAAAGCCTGACATTTTTCCTTACCCTACAGCACTGTTCTTCCTGCTAAGGGCCAGTTGTTAGGGAAACAGGAGGAAGGAGGGGAGAAAGATAAGGGGATTGGGGGCTGGTAATTATCCCCCCAATCCTGGGTTCTCAAAAGTCGTAGGGGTAGGGATTGGTATCACCAGGAAAATTGAATCAGAATGGCCAACGAGCAGTGCTGGGACACTTCGAATGCAAGCATTGGCCCTTTGATTGCTGGGTGAGGGGGCGATTGCATGGGGGAGGTGGAGCTGCGTTCTTTCTCAAATAGGGTGTCTGAAATTTCCATTCTCACCTGTATGGGGTGGGGAGGGCTTAGAAAGTGACCTTGAGACTTTCTCAGTTCAGATATGATCAGTTGTGGACAGTAGATATTTCCTTTTCTCTACATTTGTACTTATTTGGGTTCTTTCAGACCCATGCAGAAAATCATTTGTTTTCCATTAACTTCCAAGTAAGACCTCCTGTGGGGGCAGGAAGACCACAGTGCAGGTTTTCTGATCCAGCAGACCAGGTAAAGAAGGAGTCCTAGAGAGTCCTTGGTGGGCTTTGCAAGCTTTTTATTTAGATTTACCAGGCATATGGCAGTCAGGGGTGCTGGGGGGCCGGAAGGCTGGCAGTCCTCCCAGCCCCCAACAAACCCTCACTCTATCTGGGCTCTCTGGCGTTCTCTCTGCTTCTCTTCTTCTCTAGGGCTTCTGTGCTCCTACTGGTGTCCCCATGACGCCACCCTTAAAAGCCCAGTCTCAGCCCAGGTGAATCCCATCTACCTATGCCCACACCCTACTCCAGGTGCCCGCCATCAGGCATGCATTCAGGACCACAGGGTTCCGTCATCTATCCTAATGGCGGGAGGGCAGAAAAGCCTGATACTTTTTACCTTACCCTACACCTCCTATTAATTTTTTTATATTATGGCTTTTTTTTTATTCCATTGGTGGTCTGAAACAGTGTTTTTGGTGTGGTTCAACATTTTATTAATGACACTGACTGTACCAATACAAACTAGTTGATTGTTAGCTCTGTCCTGGGCTCTGCAAACAATGGAGCTTCCTGGTCATGCCATTTGGGAACAGGAAAGTTATCACTTGGTCACTAAATCTGTGGAAATGGCTTTGTATGAGTTTCACCTGATAAGGAAACGGAGGATTTTTGCCATGGGACTGGCTCAGCAAGATGGAGCTGGGAAGTAGACTTCTTGAAGTAGAGAAACATTCTTTGATAGAGCTCACTTGATCACTTTATCCTCAGTGTGTGCTTAATACATGTCAGAGTAGATGCCCAGTAAACAGAAATAAGTAAATTAAATGCAAAACAGAACCAGGGGAAATAAGATGGGCCTTACTAATGAGAGTAGACTTTCTCCTTCCAGAGGAATTATTACTCTTTTTACTGTACATAAAAATATCACTATCCCAAGTATATCCATTGTCCATCCCCTAACTCACTATAAATCACAGGCTATTTCCTGAATACCTAACCTTGAAGATTTTGGAGAGCTTCTTTTTGTTCCTTTTTCCATTTTTAAATTTTCAGTTTTAAATTACACAATAATAGTGACTTCGCTTTCTTCAACTTGGTCTACTCACCTCCTGGATATTCTAATATGGCTCATGAAATGCATGTCTCTCTGACTGAAAATGACTCTTGTAAATTCAAGACTTCAGTGGTGCAATCACACCACCCTTTACTGTTTGATAGCTGCATATGTTACTCTTGCATTCAGATAATATTCCCATGTGATTTCTTATGTTATTGTTAAACTTTCTCCATATTTGGTATCTTTATTATTTATTTTAGAGAAAAGAGTGAGAGCTGATGCCTACTCCTACCAAATTTCATCTTGATAGTTTCAGTCCATTGTTCCTGCCTGTCAGGACCCTATGGATTGGGTGGTAGTATTCATGATTCTTTCCAAAAGGGTGGCACCCATAAAGGGTGGCATATCTATCTATTGATAGATAGATAGATATAGATATATATGTATATATAGTTATGTATAGATATGTATATAGATATGCATAGATATGTATATATACATATCTATATATATCTTATTATTGCATACTTGAAAGAAGAAGACAATTTTAAAGTGAGACTAATTTATTTATGTAACTCTGTACTCCATACATTTGAGTACTGAATTAAGCTGCGGTAACTTCCCACACTTTCATTTATTCACTTGGTCCCATGTTCTTAGTAAGACTTGATTTTGCCTGTTTAACGTAAAGCCTCTTGCTTTGTTAAAGGTAGCAGAAAACTTCATAAAAGTGTTGCTTAACAGTTTATAATTTTACATACTATGTTGTTAACTGGTACTTATAGAAACTAAAGCACCGAGATATCAGGTAAGCACTTAACTAAGTAGGAGAATTAGTTCAATTCAAATGCAGGCAGCATGGCTTCAGAGTTCCTATTCTGAAAGATTCATGCACTTTATCGAAATATAAATATACAACTTGAAAATTTATGTATGACCCATAGTGAAAGACTTAATTTCGATGAGTAAAAATTATTGACACATCACTAGGTACAATTCAATAGTTTATTACCCCTAATTTGACGTTCAGTGTGGAAACTCATACTTCTATTTTATCATTAATGTTTGAAAATTTACATCACATATCTCATAATAATTTCCAAACCTTTTAGAAATTTTAGACAATATCAGCTCAAAATATTAGAACTAAGAATGATGTACATAGCCAAGACAAAAGAAGCTACAATTCACATTGAAAAAATGTACAAATATCAACTCTAAACATACTTTGTGAAGAACATAAAAATTCAAATTATTCTCAGTGGCACAGGCAGGCGGTCATGTTTCAAGATGGCAGAGCCCTGCCCTGGCTCATCCAAAGTGCTGAGTAAAGACAGTGGGTCCACACTTAACTGTCCCAAGTCAAGCGGATTGCTGACGGGAGCACTGCATACTCGGCATGAAATTTTATGAAGACTCGATGTGAAGAAGCTTCAAAGGGAGCTATATTAGTATCCTAAAAATTTAAACAAGAAGAGTAAGTTATACTTTTCACAAGCATGAACTTTTTTCTAAAGTGTTGGCCTAGTTAAAAAAAAAAAAAGTACTATTGAAAAGCTTTATAGAATTTATGGTAAACCTGCATATATTTCTAGAAATAATATTACTAAGAATTAATGTAGATACTTTAAAAAAGGATATTGCTGGGCATGGGGGACGGAGGGGAAATTGGGCCTAACTGCTAATAAGCACAGGGTTCACGAGCTAAAATTTATTGTGCTGACAATACCTACACAAATCTAAAAACTAAAAGTCACTGAATTGTATGCTTTTAAGTATGGCTGTAAGGTCTATTTGTTGTATTTCCATAAACTGTCATAAAAATCCCATTCAAGTTTTTACTAGTCTTAATTTTTTTGATGGGGACATATACTTTTATTTGCAACTAAAATGAGCATATGAGCAAAGTATACTACCTTCCCCCCTTAACATCTATAGTTTTCTTTTGAGATGTATTTTCATATTCTTTCTGTGAACAGTATACATACAGGCTTGCATGTATGTGTGCATGTATGTGCTTGAAAGGTAGTGCATGTGTGTATGTGTATAGGGTAGGGGATGAAGAGATGCAGCTCAGTTTTCACTCATTTAGCAATCATCCATTTAGCAATAATACATCAAGAGACTGCCATATTCAGGTATTACTGTTAGCAATAAGGATATAAAAAATGAACCAAACTAACAAAAAGCTCCGCTCTCATGAAGCTTATATTCTAATGAGAGGAGGTTAACTATGAACCAAATAAGTCAGTAAAACACGCAGTAGTTTGGAAAGTCAGAGAGGCAAGGTGCATCCCAACTGGGTCAAAACTGGGTCAAGGTTGTAGTTTGAGGCACTGCTCCCCTATTCTTCTGGGCCCCACTGTCTCATTCCTACGCAAGAGTCCTCAAAATACAGACCTTTTTCAAAGACAATAAATTATTCAAGTAAGTGAAGCAGAGAGGTTTTTTCCTAAGAGCTTTGTCTAGATATAGGCAATATTTTACATTCTTATGTACCTACACTTTTCTCTTCCATTTAAATGTGCTCCCAAATTTCCATTGGTTAGTCTGTGTTGACAAACAATGTGATTCACAGTGGACACTTAACAGACATTTACAATTCTCCTTTGATTCTCTTCATTTTTCCTATTTTCCCTTCATGTTTCTAGGTGTTCAGATTCTGTGACTTATCTTGTACAGGATTTTCCATGAACAATGACATTTATTTTATCATAAAAGGAAACATCATTATGCGACTATAAATCTTAAGGAGGCACTACTGCTCTCACTCTGAAAGTAAACTGACTTTAGTGGACTTGAAATGCTAAGGAAATTGGTGGTATATATGATATAAAAGTGAAAACAATTAAAAATGAATCTGTGTCCACATTTATAAAAGAAATGGGAAAATATTGTGAACACCAAAAATTTTAAAAAAACTGACAGATCTATTTACAGACTTCAATTTAATATGACATTGGTTTAATTAGGATAAGTTCTCCTGTCAGAGTCATTTTCCTTTTTCTGCAAAGTCCAAGTAATTCTTTTTTATTCCACCTCACAAGATAGTCACTGCAGGGATCAAATGGAGTTTTATGTTTGAAAGACACTCAAATCAAAATATAACAAGAGCCATGCAGGGCCTTCCCTGGTGGCGCAGTGGTTGAGCGCTGGGCTGGAAGCTGTCCACAGCCTCTGCAGCACCGGTTTGATCCCCAGCCACTGGCGAGGGTCCCGCATGGCGTGACAGACCTCTCCTGCTGCACCTGCTGCTCCCCTCAGCAGTGTATTTCAGTCAGTCTGCCTGCTCTGCTTCCCGCTCTGGCTCTGGTGAATTCTCTCACCCTCCTGCACTTCTGACTTTACCCAGTGCTTGTATAAATTAATAAATAAATCTTTAAAAAAAAAGAGCCATGTAGACATAAAATAATTGAATTATTCAAGTGATCTCTTTTCCTCCCTTTTGACATACATACAAATTTCGAGTAAATGTCAACACTGAATCAACTTCTAAATCTGAATCCCATGATTAAGTCATATGGTATCTGTTGGTCAGGTAACCAAAATTCTCCCCAAGTAATTCACTGTATACAGATATGGCTACTGGAGAGTTTATCAAAATGTCATCTACAAACCAGAGGGACTTCATGAAATAAATTAGGCTGTACCAATGTGATAGAACATCACCCAACCATCAAATATCTAATATTTTTATTGGAATGGTAAATTACTAATAAAACATCAGTAAGTGAAAAAATAAACACCACAAAACTGTGTGAAATGTGTGTATATGCAAATATACTCAAGGAAAGGTATATATACTCAAAGGAAATATTCTCAAAGGAAGACTATCTGGGAGAATCCCCAGTCTTTTAGAAAATTTTATGTATTTTCTGATATTGCTCATGGTATCATTTTTCAGTTGTATAAACAAGCTATATATTAAAAACTATAGATTCCTTGCAGATGTAATTCTCTCTCCAGTTTGATTAGAGAGCCCAACTGAGTAGTGAGCACATAGCGAGATGCTGATATCCTCTGATATCCTCTCATCAGCAAAGTCACATTCCTGTGTTTGAAGCTCCACATGTGTCCACTTTCAAGGACAATGAGAGGCAGGGGGGGCCAGATGTGAGACTCCATGTCAGAATTCTAACTTGATATTTAGGGAAGATCTACTCCATCAGAATTTTACAAAAACAAACTACTAGTCACCAAACCAATCTTAAATATTCCTGTGTATTTCTTCAAAGAATTCCTGCAATTTTTAGCAAGTAAATGAAATGGAACTAGACCTACAAATTTTCTCCAGTTCTGTTCCTTTAGAAATAAACGTGTGTATTCAAGCCTGCGAGGTACATTAAAATCACGTGTGAAATTTTTTAAAAGCAGTATGTCATGGCTCCACCCCAGGACAACTGAATTCTGTAGATACTAGTGGGAACTAGAGAAGTCTGTAATGATAAATAACTGCAAAGGTGATTCTAATGCGTTTACTATGGTTAATTCAACAAAATGCCCACTAGGTGGCACTAATGCTTCCCCAAAAAAGTAATGGCTGGCAACTATCAAAACGTCTACGTACTTTAGATTGTTCACCTTCGTACTACATGTATACTGTCATGATTTAAAAATAATAAATGGAAAGATGCAAGTATCTGTTTTACTCACTGCTCCACAATATGGTCCAGAGGATGGAGAATTAGCATCTGGTCCATCATAGAGTATGAGATAGTTCTGGACACAGTCTCCAGGATCGTCAATGCTGACAAAGAAAAAGTTGATGGTGACAAGCCTTCCCGTAGGTGCAATGACTGTCCATTCGCAGTGCGTGTTGTTTGGGTAAGTGCCTGGGTACCCCGGGCTGGTGAAGGAGCCACTGTCTCCATAAAGAGTCCCGCCACAGCCTGCAGGAAAGAATTGTAGGAAGTTTGATTCAATACCAGAGAAACCATCCAGTCTGCTTTTGTGCATATCTGAGGCAATAAGGCTGTTTTCATTTTCTCAAGGTGCTGAGACAAATACTGGATAGTGCCACTTATAGGTGGAATATAAAAAAACCAAAGGGTCAGATCAAACCAAAGTTGAAAACTAACCGGGAAAGCTGATCACAGAACTAAGGAATCCAGAGGGGATGAGAGAGGGGGAGTGGGAATAAGTGGGGAGATTCTGTGGTGGTGCACTGTGGGTGCTTTGTGGGCAAGTGCACTATGGCAATAACACCTGAAGGGGGGATCCTATACCTATACTCCCCAAATACAAATGACAATGTAAAGCAACATTACCTCAATATATATATGTATGTGTATATATGTGTACACACACACACACACACACACACACAATAAAATAAAAAGAATAGTGGAGGCAGAAACTCTTTCCCTGTTCCTTCTTTAGGCTACTTCCCTTACCACCTTCCCCCGCCCCCTCCAAAGATTCCTTTCCCTGCATATTGTGACTTAGACTTCCTCTAGGCCTCTGCTTTGTAAATAGTGGGATGAGAGCACAATGGGAAAATTAAGAAATTGATAAGGTAACAGCAGGAGAGAATATTATAATTAAAGCTGTTGTGCACTTTTGATGGTGCAGCGTTCTCCACATGCAGCAAGTTGAGATAATGGTGTCAGTGAAGTAGTCAGATGTGAAATTCCAGGTATGAAACAAAAGGGAGTATATTATTGGAGGTTTTTGCAGTAATTAGTTTACTACAAAAGTGAGTTCAGCAGAATTAAAATAGATAGTCCCAAGACTTACAGGCTTCAGATCAAAGTTAAGTATCATGTTGAATTTGTTCATTTGTCTGTGAGTGTAATTATTTATATTAGACAGCCGAAGGGATCCAGATCACCCGCAGAATGGAAAGGAACTGCATGGAAACATTAAGAAGCACCAAGCTATGTCTCCCTGAGTTGAGTCCAGTTCTAACTCTGCCCCACAGAGCTGTGGCTTTGGGACAGCTTCTTAACCTTGGGGATTTCTTTCTTTCTCTGTGAAACTAGCCCCTTGGACATAGCTTTTTAGTTTCTTTTAGGAGCCAAGATTTCATGATCTAAAACTGTCCTGGTAAAACGCTTTCCATGTCCCTTAGTTGATTTAAAATGAGTCTTTCTTAGCTCTCCTACTTTTAAAGTTTTTTTTTAGCTATTTGGGAAAAGTTTCATTAAAATATTCTTCCTCTCTTGAGTTAAATGTATTGACATGACTTAAATTTCTTTCAGTGATGTGACACAGCCAAGCAAAAATGCAGAAAGGCACTGACTGCCCTGAAAAAGCAATTAGCTTCCGTTTTTGCCCAGAACAGACAGTACTCACAAAGGCCCATCTGTTTAAATAGTGACACAAGAATTAGTGAGTTATTTGGCCTTTTTGGTAACTTTTTTTTTTAGTTCTCAGAGAACTACCTTGAGGGTCAAACCAAAGTTAAAAACAAAAATGACAAAATCTGAATTTATAAATGAATTGTTAAGACACTATAGACTATTTATGCATTCTTTAATATATATTAATATATAGAAACAGTGAGTAAAAGTGGAATGAAAAGAATCCCTATTTTCATTAGAAAATTCTTTTTATCAGAAGTAATTGAATGTACAGCTGGCTAAAAAAATAAGGTCACTTTTCCCTTCCTGATGCACATCTCACGTGTGTCTCAGCCATGTCACCTTCTCATAAAGTACAACTCTTACCAGAGGGCGATGAAGTCCAGATAATTTCATAGCCGTGACTGGAAACTGCACTGTCGGTCTTAAATCGGAGGTGGAGTTGATTATTTTGGGAGAAGAGGGGATTTGGTAGTAGAGTGCCACAGTACGTGCCAAGGAGAGGCGAACTGTTCTCGCTTCCATTTCTCACCTTCAAAAATGAGTCATTAATTATTACAGTGAAGCCTATGATTTAGACTCTTTTCCCCAATTTATCATCGCTGTATATTAAGGTGTGAAATAATTTGAGTGACAACTTTCTTGGAAACACTTTGTCTTTTTATGTAGTTAAGAATGAAGGATTTCTGAAAATACAAAAGTCACCTCCTGAAACAGAGAGAAACATTCCATTTATAGATCAAAAAACACTTACACTTGGATTTAGAAATATCTGCTAACCTCCAGTAATGACAACTCGGAGCACTGTCCCGTGCACTCGGTGGGCTATAACCACTAGTTATTCTCTGCTTTGGGGAGACATATGGAGGAATGTAGTTTAAGTGAATTTTAGAAAGATGAGGAGCAGGGGAGTAAAATATCTCCTGCTCTGTTCCAGTCAACTTTATTACACTGTATTCACTATAATGAGCTTTAAAAACTGTGTTTTGGGCCTCCCCGGTGGCATGGCAGTTGAGCGCTGGGTTGTGAAGCTGCCCGCGGCCTCTGCAGCACCGGTTCGATCCCCGGCTGCTCCCCGGCCACCGGAGGAGGGTCCCACATGGCGCGCAGACCTCTCCTGCTGCCCGCTGCTCCCCTCAGCAGTGTGCTTCGGTCCTTCTGCCTGCTCTGCTCCCTGCTCTGGCTCTGGTGAATTCTCTCACCCTCCCGTGCTTCTGACTGTACCCAGTGCTTGTATAAATAAATAAATAAATAAATAAATAAATAAATAAATAAATAAATAAATAAATCTTAAAAAAAAAAACACATACTACATTAAAAAAACCCAAAAACTGTGTTTTTCCCCTTGAAAACTGCCTGACTATAAAAGGGGATATGAAAAAAATACAACATTCAAAGTACAATAAAGTTCAAAATACAAGGAATTTCTGCATGGGAAAAGGACAAAACTCAATCAACCTATAAAATTTCTGATTATTAGATGTATTTTAAAAACATCCTGTAGCTGAATTGACTTTTTTTTTTAAATTCATGATGTAGAAGAGACATGTGTAAAAACAGGAAATATGTGTGGTGTGGGGTAACCACACTGAGCTCCACCATTCTACCCGCCCTGCTCCTATTATGCTCACATAATTAGCCTCCTCCTCTGAGAAGGGACTCTTAAGAAACATCAAAGAAATGTTATCTAGGCAATGTGGAGTTGGAACCAGCTCAACATATATAAAAGCTGATTTTATTGATGTAAGTATTCAAAATCTTAAGTTCCTCCATTTCCTTTATATTTTCACAGTTAAAGACTGCTGGTTGTCCTGAGTCACAGAGTCTCTTCAGAGGCACAGTGAATAGTCCTGCTGGGTGGTGTTGATCTGGCAAGGCTCCTTTTAGGTGTATGTAGCCAGTGGGAGAGATAATGTCCTTCTTGGATTATTTTGCGAAGTGTTTAAACACTGTGGCCTGACCATGGACAGGTGGCCAGCTGTCCACCAGCGCACAGAGAGAGGGGTGCCATCCTCAAAATGGGGGACAAGGGGCCACCTCTCTACTCTTGGCTTGGGTCTTTTTCCTCTGGATCCTCTTTCAGAAAGCTGATGCTCTGAGATGAAACACAAGACATCTATTCCTGACAAGTATGTCAGAGAAATCGACTCCTATTTCTTTTTCTCTTAGTGGGATGATGCAAGCAGAAGGTGAGGGCACTGAAGACAAGTGCAGATGCCCAGTGTGATCCAGAGCTTGGCCATAGTGTGGTAGTGGCAGTTGAATCCTTGGTAATAAATTTCCACTGCTGCCAGAGTTCACACGAATGGAGTATTGAGGCTGGCGGGCATGGCTGCCATGTCACATAAGACACAGTCTTCCCACCAAAGCCCAGACACAGTTGCACTCCACAGGCCTCAGATGCAGTTTTCTTTGTTGGCTTATTGAACAGGACACTTCAGACATCTCTTTGGGGTAAGGAAAGGTAGCCAGGAGGGGTAGCTCTCCCTCACTGTGTGGGAGCTCTAGCCTTCACTTCTCAGTGGCCAGAGGCAAATGGCAAATGTAACTCCAGTCAACAAGGGTAACTCAACAGGGAGCTCCTGTACTTCCAAAATACTAACATAAACCAACTTCAAGAAAAAAATTAAGCAAACAAACAAAACCAATGGTCAACTTAGCCTTAGATGAAATAAGTATAGTAACCCTGTGACTGAAGTGACATGATTATTCTATCCTTTCCCTCCATTTCCTCCTTCAAATTTTCTCCTTTGAGAAGCTTTCCCCCTACCCTAACTGGCTCTGTTATTCCTTTCCACATTTTGTGGGAATTACCTATTTCTCCTCTGTCTTTCCCATTGTATTGTGACCCTCTGGAGATCCTGAAAATGTCAGGTCCCCTATTGGATTTCCAGGGCATCTAGGAGCTACTAGGTAAATATGTATGGAATAAAAAATAATGAATGAATTAATAAAACAAGAAAGTGATATACAATGGCCTCTACTAGAGAAAAACGTGAAAAATCTTCAGTGATCTTCCGTCATGTAGTATTTAAATGATAGACAGAAGCAACTTACCTCCAAGAAATCATGTCTGCATTCACTTGAGTCCTCGATGCCAAATGAGTGAAAGAAGAGGGAGATAGTGTGATTCTGTGGGGCTGTGAGGATAATCGTGCAGTCCAAGTTATTGTTGTAATTATCTGGCCAACCAGGACTCTTCAGGTTGCCAAATGCCTTGTTATATTCTCTGTTGCAATCTTAGGGGAAAATATTCATAATTAATGTATGCATATCAATATTTAGTGCCCTTTCAGCCTGATAGGAATAACACAAAAGAGTATTAAGTCTGAACATATTTTAGAAGACAGCTAATCCAGCCTCTTCATTTCCCTTTCGCGATAATTAAGATCCTCAGAGGTGAGGTGAATGGCATGGAGAACAAATACAGTGCAGTGTCTCGTTAACAGTCACATTAACGTAAAATGCTCCCATGTAAAACATGAACCATGAGCACTCCCCTTTGAAGAATATTCTAGAATTCTCTGCACTTTTCTGATCATATTGAGCTGGAGTGGGCTGACATTTAGACTCTTGAAGGCTCTACTTCCAATGCAGAGTTTTTCATGAGAATTTCTCTTTCATTGGTGAAATATTTATTTTTGATAGAACCGGAAAACTGTTCTCCTTTACCATTTTTGGTAAAAATACCCAGAGTATTTTGATTTGTTTATTTTAATCAAAGACAGCTTTAGTTTTAATCAAGCTTGAAATGAACATTAAATAAAGTATTCTCTGGAAATAAACTCTTTTATAGCAGTAAAATAACCCATTCAAGACTTCTTGGTTTTTACAAAATGGTTTCCTAAGCTGTATGACTCCTGCATGTGACCAGGTTGATAATAAATGAAGTAACTGGTGCATTTTAAAATTAACTAAATGAACTTTGAGGAATATGCTGGTTTTCTAACCATTTTAATTACTATTTTACTTTTTATTCACACTGCCTCTTGACACAAGCTTAGTAAATCACTATACTGGGCCCAAGTTTAGTGAATTTATCTCAGATGGGTGTGAATTTATCTCAGTTTTATCTCCAATGAATGTGAATTTTTTAACAAACCCTCATGTACTTACAGGAGCCAAATCTAGCAATAATTATCATGAAAGCAATTATTAGGAATAAAAGATAAAGTTCCAAGGCTCACCTGCAATCTGATAGGTAAAACCAACTCTAAAGTTTTGGTTAAAAACTTCAGATTTGAAAATGACAACT
Source organism: Talpa europaea (assembly GCF_964194135.1). Lineage (NCBI taxonomy): Eukaryota > Metazoa > Chordata > Mammalia > Eulipotyphla > Talpidae > Talpa > Talpa europaea. The sequence goes on along the minus strand of NC_140082.1, from coordinate 26,867,657 downwards.
GCAGTGCTCATAGAAGAATATAATGTTGGTACCACTGAATAATTTCTGCCACAGAACTGAATGCCTGGATTTGCATTACTCTGAAATGAAAAGGAAACCAAACTTCATTAGATTTAACTCCAGAAGAGAATAAGCCAGACCAGAAATCAAAGTGCACTTAATAGCGTGGTTTAAATAGTCAGCCACGATAAGCATTACAGTGTATGAAGCATTCTGCAGCCAGACACACATTGATCTTGGGATTGAGAAACGTCACAAATTCTCTGAAAGGCAGGGGGTGGGAGGTCAAGTGTCTGCTGAGACCATGAGCTGGACATTTGCCTCCTAAAAACAAGACCCTTCCTCTCTCAAGCTGCTACAGAGCTCAGGCACAGGCAGGCTGTCAGAGATCACTGCAGTTCTTTTCTTGGCTTTCTCAGCAGTCCTTAATGCCTTAAAACTAACTCAGCCTTTACCCCTTAGCAAATCTAGCCAGAGCTTTGGTTATACTGGCCTCCCTTGAGGTAGTAAGGTATGTAAGGCAGCCCTGATACTCCTTTGTAAAACTTAGGTGGTCCTTATCAGCTACTGAAGAGAGTAAGATAAAGGCTACCTACCACCTTGCAAAAACAAAACAAAACAAAACAAAACAACAATTCATACCAAAGTGAGGACATTTATCTTCCTCTTGCTCACATGTAATCCTTTAATACCTGTCATTTTTGGGCACCTGCTGAAAAGGCCCAGCCCCTACTCCTACTTGCCAACTCCTGTTATTGGTATGTTTCTGCCCCTCCCTGCTTTTGCTATAGGCTCCATCCTACGATTGAACTTGAACTGAATGCATCATTAGCCTTTCCATTTTGTGGCCTTGACCTGTGGAAGTCTCCTGGTGGAGGTCATTCTGGCCTCCCACTTCACAATTCATTGAGTAGGAATGGCAGTGGGGTAATGGAGGGATGGGCAGGGGGTATTTTCCAGGCTCCTCACTGCAGTATCTACAGGAGCATCTATCCTTACAGGAAGAGAGCTCTCCTTTGAGGAGCTCTACATCTGGTCAAAAATACTCCCTGACCCTTCTCATCACTTTCACTTCCTTTTACCTGGTTACTTCCCTTCATTGATGCAAGACTTGTGGTGTATTGACTCACAGCCACTTTCTGCACCCCTGTTCCTTTCTTAACCCTTGGAGGTTTGTGTTTTTACACTTAATATTCTAGTTTGCATTTCTTTCGTCCCTAAGATAGGTCTGTGGTTCTTAGCCCAATGTCAGCCATCCAGGCAGACCTGTTTGTCAGCTATCATGCCTCTATCACTTCACTATTTTATGATGTTCCAACAATATCTTCTCTTTCTACTCTTGGGCACCTCATGAGCTCCAGATTCCCCCAGTCATCAGTTAATATTTCTCTTTCCTCCCTACTTATTCAGGCTGAAACCATTTGTTCTTTATTTGTTCATGACAAATATCAGGTTTCATTTGAGGTTAATCTAGCTGCTGTGGTGATCCAGAGCTGCTTTCCATCTTGTAAGTAGTAGTTCTGCAACTTGTGGGAAGTTCACCCTGATCTAAGTGTCACGAAACAAAGGGAAATTAAAAGAGCTTTAATTAAAAGGCCTGTTCTATCTAGCAAGGATACCACTGAAGAATCAGAAGCCTATCCTGAAATCCACTACCAATGGAATGAATGATAATGAAGATAACCAGGTACCTTGACCTCTATCAGAGTCTAGGGTGTATCTCAGTGTCTATGATTCACATAAAACTCAGCAAACTCAATGCCTTCTCAGCAGCCAGCACTTCTCAGACCTCTACATAGGAAGGATCAGTTGAACTGAATTCCCCCTGCCCAGCAAGACACATTTGTAAACCAGGGAACCCCAGATATATTATGACAATCTTAAAAATCTTGGAAAGTGTTGGATTGCATTCTATCACCATCATCACATATGGGTTGGACCATGACACTCTTGGAATGAACTGGAGTCCCTGCCCCTCAAAGTGCAGAGACACAGTGCAGGTATTCCCCACTGTTCCCCAAGTATCTAATCTTAGTTTATAACCCCTCAATTTATATAGCTCCCTGGATAAATTCATTAATTTCATTATTTTAATTATCTACTACATGATGACAGCATCCAAATCTTCAGACGTTCTGTTAACATCACATTATTATGGTCAACTGTTTCTTCATATTACCCCATTGGCAATTCAAATCTATCTTTTTTTTTATTTTTGACCAAAACAAGTTTTTATCTCCTGTTACTATGGAGCCTCATTAGACTGGTACCAAATGACCTCTTAACTGATTTCCTATACTGGCCATTTCAACTCATCCTACACACAGACCCCACGACTACACACGTGTTGCCCCAACATGGCCCACAAAATGCCCAGAGCACTAGTATCAGAACACCAGAGATACTCATCAAAAACTCAGATTAATGGGCATTACATATGGGATTAGTCTCTGTATACATTTATCAAGACTCCACATGTTTCTTTAAGCATGTAAATGTTTGAGAGCTCCTGACCTACAGGGACCAAGATCACTTTTCTTAATGCCTAGATAGAGGATTTTGTATACAGTTGAAAATCACATTAAACCAGAAATAACTTTGAAATCTTTAAAAAATAATAATCGTTACTTCAAGTATTCTTGCAAATATTAGCAAAAAGGTCACTAGCCATGATTGCCATTCATCCTGTAATTATTACCTCTGTTGAGTCCTGAAACTCTAAGTAATTCTGGTCGCAGGCTGGGGAGTACAGATGTAATGCCCACAGGGTTATCTTGACCTGCTGATGAGGAGGAGCTTCAATGACCCAAGTGCAGATGGATAATGGGATAGCTGTGTTTGATGAATTGGGTGATGAAATACTCTGTGGGGTCCAAGTTGCATTATATGATCCACCACAAGGCACTGGGATGTGAAAAAAGAAACAACTTATAAGACATTTTACTCATGTCTATCACATACACACAATATTTAATATTCTGCCTTCCCTACCCTTCCAGCCCAAAGGAGCTCTATTGACAATATTCCATTTAAGGATTTAGGGTATATATTGTTAGCTAAGTATTATACCAAATTTGTATCACTGATTAAACACAGAGTAATTAACCTGGAATTCAGGAATTGACATTGAGCTTAGACAGTAATTAACATTGAGGTTAGTGATTAACATTGAGTTTAGTGATTAACATTGAGTTTGGATATAAGCATGGCATTTTTAGTGCATAAATACCCATGTATTTCATAATGCATAAAAATGCCTCAATATACTCACTGTCCAGGATGGTATATGTAGCATTAAATCCTTCTCTTTCTAAGGTTAAGTCACTGACAAATTGAACCGTAAGGAAGTTACCAGAAGAGATGAAAGGAGCAGGTACAGTGGAACCACAGAATGTTCCAGCCAAGTTGGTATTTTCACTATCCCCATCATATAACTGAAAGAAAAACTATTCTTTAGTTCTCCATCATTCACAAAGAAACCACATATTTTACAAAAAAAATAGGCATGAAGTTGCAATAGATCATAATGAAGAACATACATGGGTGTGCCTAGAACTAGTCATAATTTAGAAATAGAATTGCTATTGAATTAATTATATTGTAATGATTTTCAGTAAAAACATGATAGGATACCTAAGTTTTCCTTTTCTTTTCCATTATATTATTTTTTATTGAGGTAACTTTAGTTTACAACACTATATGTGATTCAGGGGCACAGATTAAGACCTCAGATGTATGTCACCATCCCACACCCACCATCAGTGCAACCATAATCTTCCACCATAGTCTATTGCGGCCACTCTCCTATTTGCTCCCCACCCTCCCACTCTGAGTTTTTTTTTTTCCTCATGGGAAAGTAACATATATGACTTTTTAAATGTGTCATTATAGTCAACAAACTCTTCATCACCTCTGCTCTCCCTAATGCTGGTCCAGCCAATGCAGCCTCCTGCATGCATTCTTATTGCCACCTCCCTGTAAAACCTCCTGATTCTGCTCTTTCCCATCTAGAGTCTGTCCCCAATTTATCAGCTCTGGGATACAATTAAAAATGTAAGGTCACAATTCTGGTCTCAATCTCCCCACCTCATCCCCATCTACTCAGTGCAGATAGAAGCCAAAGTCATTGCAACAGCCTTCAAGGCCCCAATGAATCAGCCTCCATTCCCACACAAGCCCTTCCCAGTCCCATCTCTTACTGTCTCCACTTGGTTGACTCTGATCCTTGAGCAAACAGACTCCCTCCTGTTTCGTGGATGCTGTATCTGGTGTTCCCTGTGCCTGGAACATTCTATATATCCACATGGTTTACTCTCCTACATTTCTTTAGGTCTTTACTCAAATATCCCTAACTTGGTAACGTATTCCCTGACCATCCTATTTAAAATGTAAACTCTCCAAAACTCCCCCTCTCCTTCCTTGATTTATTTTTTCTCTGGAACATGTATTACCTCCTAAATGTACTCTACATTACTTGTTTATTTTATTATTTCCCCCTTTGAAGAAAATGCAAGTTCCATAAGAGCAAGGCTGCATCCCCAATTTTTAGAACAGTGTCTTGGTATATAAAAGACACTCACTAAACATACCAATGTTTTGACTCCTGCCACTTATACTATCCACCCCCCAAACCTGTTCTCCCCAGTTTTCTTTGTATCAATAAATGATTCACACCTAAAATGTTAGTCAACCTTGAACTCTCTCTTTTTCCTTTACCCTGTATCTATTCCACTCTACCTGAAATAGGTCCCAGAGTGCTCCATCCCTACTGCTACCACCAGCACTATCCTTCTTTATTATTGTAACATCTCCATGGTAAATCTGTTTCCATATAGCAGACACAATATCTCCACTGAGGATGTTTGCAAACCTAAATTGCATGCGCCTGCTCTGCCTGAAATGCACCTAATATAAAACCCAAACTCTTTATGGCGGTCTTCAAGCCCTTACCTGGACTGGCCAACTCTCCCCTCCCCCTGCTCCCACTCCCACTTCCCAGGGTTCTTGGCCCAACCCTCCCACATTCCCTACTCTGCCTGCCAGAAACACCCCTTCCTTAGCTATTGGAATGTCAAGCCAACAGCTCCAGCAGTCTCAACTCAAAGGCCACTCCCCTCAGCAAACCCAACCATATCTAACATCACTACCCTCATATCTCCCTGTCCTATTTTCTTATTATAATCAAAAGATACCTTATTTACTACTTATTTTCCTATTTTTGGGGGGGGTGGAGGAGCTGGGGCAGTGACAGTGAGTATTATTTTGAGTCACCAGCATCCAGAAAAATTCCTAGCTAAACAAAACCCTCAACACATGCCTGTTCAAAGACAGGGTGTTTGGATTTCTCCTAACACATTGCTAGAAAACAGTTTTCTCCAGCCAAAGAATCTTCATAGTATTTCTAAAACAAGTATTTTCATGTAGATTCATATATTGAATTTATAACAGAACTGTGGTGTGTTATAAAACTCTGAATAGCCATGGCCACTGACATTATTTTTAAGGTAGGAATTTATAAATTAGAAACAGCTAAGAACCACCATTTCAAAATGATCAGAAAAATAAATAAATTTTCCACTAGATGGCACTGTCTCTCCTACTTAAACATCATTTCAGTAAATTTAGAGATTTTGGTTATCTAATCCTCTCATTGTATAGAAGAGTAGATTTGCCAAATTTTAGCTAATATACTTTTTCTGATAAACAAGTAAAAATTTTGTTATTAATCATTGCTGTCTTTATGATCATATTCACATCAACAAGCATTTTCTTTCTTTTTTTTTAATTTTTTTTTTATTTATAGAGGCATGTTTTTATTTATTTATTTATTTGTTTGTTTGTTTTGTTTATACATGCACTGGGTACAGTCAGAAGCGCGGGAGGGTGAGAGAATTCACCAGAGCCAGAGCGGGGGGCAGATCAGGCAGAAGGACCGAAGTACACTGCTGAGGGGAGCAGCGGGCGGCAGGAGAGGTCTGCGCGCCATGTGGGACCCTTGCCCGGCGGCCGGGGAGCAGCTGGGGATCGAACCGGCGCCGCAGAGGTGGCCGGCAGCTTCGCAACCCAGCGCTCAACCGCTGCGCCACCGGGGAGGCCCTCAACAAGCATTTTCATTCTATTTACTGTGCCAGACCTCTGTGCTAGGTCCTACCTACACAAGAATATCTAAAGCACTTTCACTACCTAATTTGACACTGAAAGGTTAATAATAAATAATAAATTAAATATACATACGTGTGTGAACTATATATTAAGTGTAGAAAAATAAGTGCCACAATAAAAATAATTAAATGTCTTAGAAGAAGCCAGTTGATGGAGTGGGATAGGCCTGACACATCTGGTCATAAATATCAGCCTTTCCCCTTCACGTCTTTTTTTTTTTTTTTTAAGATTTATTTTTATTTATTTATACAAACACTGGGTACAGTCAGAAGCGTGGGAGGGTGAGAGAATTCACCAGAGCCAGAGCGGGGAGCAGAGCAGGCAGAAGGACCGAAGCACACTGCTGGGGGGAGCAGCAGGCGGCAGGAGAGGTCTGCGCGCCATGTGGGACCCTCCTTTGGTGACCTGGGAGCAGCCGGGGATCGAACCGGCACTGCAGAGGCTGCGGGCAGCTTTGCAACCCAGCGCTCAACTGCTGCGCCACCCGGGAGGCCCTGCCCCTTCATATCTTGAGGGTTTTCAGAGCAATAACTTGCATGGAGCTGCCATCTCCTATAATAATACCTTCTTCTGAAATACACACTGGAGGACCTGCCCAAGATTCTTCTTGAGGAGGTGTTGCTCTTTTTAGAAACATGTAAATGGACCACCTTGGTTTGCTTCCTTTCTTCATCACAGATTTACTGGCAAACAGATAATGCACCAGGGACATTACACTCTATTAATGAAAATCACTTCGTGTTGGGGTCCATGTCTTCAGACTTTTTAAGGATCTCATTGAGAGCTACAAAAATCTTCTACTAAATCATCCACTGTGAATTTTCTCTGGGGTGGCTGTTTTGCATTTTCCTTTCCTCTTGCCTCTTTTTCGACTATGAGTTCCTGTTCAAGTTCCAATAGCTCCTTATTAGTCAATTCCTCAGGAACAGCATTCCAGAAGCTCCTCATTATCATCCTCATCCACACACCAGTTGCTTGCCATCTCAACCCGTTGCCTACTGATTTTGCGACCTCCTCTTCCTTGACAAATTCTTGGACAATATGCATGAAGCTTTTGAGTGTCTTCTTCCAGATGTCACTCATACACTCCTTGTGGATACCACTCCAAGCCCAAGCAAGATTCCTGAGGCAGCCATAGATGTTTTAACCCTTCCAAAATTATATCACTGTCCCAGTAACTTCCTCAGTATAGCCTGGGCATAGATCCTCCTCAGAGACTAGACCTTAAAGACTCTTCTAATGCCTTGATCCATTGGTTGAATCAAAGATGTGGTGTTTGGAGAGAGAAACACCACTTTGATATAGCTATGAATATTACTAATAGGATGAGGATGTCTGGGAGCATTACCAACAGTAAGCAAAATCTTGAAGGGTAACTTATTCTCTAAAAAGTACTTCATTTTGCAGGCAAAGCAGTTCAGGAGGACATCTCGGAAGAGCAGGTGGATCATCCATGACTTCTTATTGCTACTGGAGTACGCTGGCAGTGTGTGTTTACTGATTGCTTGAAGGCCTTGGGGTTCATTCTCCCTGTGCTGGATGACAAAGGGTTTTAATTTGTAGCTTGTGTCATTGCCTCCACATATACCGTTATTCTGTCCTTTAAAGTCTGGCATTGACTTGGCCTTCTTATGGATGAAATTCCTTCCAGGCACTTATTTTCAGAATAGAAGCCTTCATCCATGTTGAAGATTTGCTCTGGCAAATAATTTTTCTCCACAGTTAGTTTATCTAGAGTTTCCAATTTTTTTCCAGCTGCCTTTACATCAGCTCCCAGCAACTCACCACTCACTTTCACATTGTGTAATGAATAATGACTCTTGAATTGTTTGAACCATGCAAAGCTCACAGTAAGTTCAACATTGTTCTTTCAACATCACAAAGAAATTTTTGCTTTGGTCATGATACACACGGTGCTGAGAGGGTATGCTTCTGGGTCTGGTCTTCAATCCAGGTCATCGGATGTTTCTCTATATCTGACATAGGCTTGTCTCGAATTTTGTTACTCATTGCTTTCAATGATGCAGATCTTTCAATAGCTCCTGTTCTTCAATAGTGTAGCTAAGATGGAATGGGGCAGGCTTGACTGTCTAGCACTGACCATCACTGATTTTCCATTTTCCTAGTCCTTCATCACTTTTACTTTTGCTTCCAGGTCAATTACTCAACATGGATTCTTACTGGCAACATTAGCAGTGAGTTTCGTTCACTTAAACGACCATTTTGACCAAAACAATATGAGATTAAATCAAGCATAAGGGGAAATGATGCCACCAAGTGAAAAGACAGACATGAGATGCATGAGGCTGGTGTCAACATAAAATTCACAACACTGTGAAGGCAACAGTGTCACTAGGCAACAGGACCACCATTGCATATGCAACTGGTCATTGACCAAAACATATTTATGCAATGCAGGACTGAATTGAAATCTGCACTGTTTCCTATATTTTTATTTCTTTTTTTTTCACTGCATTTAGTACATTATACTGATTTTTTTTTAATTATGTGTATGGCTAGGGTATGGCATCGATGTGATTTTCACTTCACGTGGTCAAGGAAGCATTACAAATGGCTATTCCAACAGGCACTGAATGGGTTGAGAAGATGGGAAATGTTAGGAGGGAAACCTCACCTTTCCTCTTACTCCAGTATTTTCTAGCAGAGGGATAGCAGTTAAGGCCACAGTCCTCAGTCCTCTCTGCCACTTCCCTCACTGTTTACCACTAGAGAAGTGACAACTAAAGATCAGCAAGTTGATGTCAAGAAGCTAAGCACACACTATGTAGCTTGCTGCCTTTCCTTGTTGGGGGAAGATTATGTCCTGAATGAACTTCACCCACTGATGTTTTATGGACTCCATTCCCACCTCCATGCCAAAGAGATCCCAGGCCCAAGGGCCACAAATCCCATCAATGCCATGAATCTGCATGACTTGGCTTCCCAAAGTGGGTACTGCTGGGAAATAAGGGTGGAGTTAAGCAGCTGGGCCAGGTTTATAACTGAATAACTGCAGGCCTGTGCTCGCTTGGTGTGGCCTGCCCTCAGTGTGCTCCCGGGTCCCAGCTCAGACTATTACCAGTAGGAAGCATTCACCAATCAATCTCTCTCTCTTTCTCCTGGGTTGCCCCTCTTTTCATTTCCCTTTTGAAAATAAACCTTTTATTAACTTTCCTATGTATGCCTGCAGTTGAGTCTTGTACTAAGTTGTTTTAAGTGCATGGGTAAGGACTTACACAAAGGTCACCCCATTTCATTTTGGGGCTGCTTTGTAACATCCTCACTCCCTTCACTTTGGTAGGCAGCTCCCACAGGAATCATGTTTTAGTGATTCTCCTCCCAAACCGGAGCCAATTATTCCATATAGGTGTACCCTTTCCTGCTTTACTTTTCAATTTCTCATGTTTCTTATTTGGCAGGTAATGCAATAATATACATGCTTGCATGTCAGTCTCCTCTGCTTTACAGCCTCTTGAGGAACCAAGAGGTTCCTCAAGTGTTAAAGGTATCTTTAACACTCCACATCTTTCATGTTGGATACCACCCCACACAGAATTATGCAACATGACTCTTTATGGAAAGCATGTTATTTAATCTCAACAGCAACTGCTCAGTTAAATACACAATTCACTACATCCTGCAGTGATCCTAATACTTTCCCAGCCAACCGTTTCAAAAACAATAGTGATCTAATTATGAATGAATAACGGAATTGGCACATTTTCACTTGCATATATTTACCTACTAAATTGAATGAAATTAGCTTTTCTAAGAAGCTATTTGATTTAATATCTGAGAAACCATCTAAAAAAAATCAACTGTCCCATTTATCACAGAGGATCTCTTTAATAAATATGCCCCAGACTGTTCTTTGATCTTGCCACTCTGTAATAATCTTGAAAAGTTGCCAATTAAAGGGACTGGTTTCCCAAGAAAAAAAAAAACAAGAGAAGTTCTGAACAAAACATTTTTTCCAAAAGGACATTTCATTTTGAAACTAGAAAATTCCTGTTTGTGATACTGCTATTTCTGTCCTAAATGGCTTAAAGAAATTCAGAAAATTACTAATTGTTTTATTTATTTTTTTTTTTTAATTTTTTTTTTTTTTAATAGAGGCATGCTTTATTTACTTGTTTGCTGGTTTGTTTGCTTGTTTTGTTTATACATGCACTGGGTACAGTCAGAAGTGCGGGAGGGAGGGTGAGAGAATTCACCAGAGCCAGAGCCGGGAGCAGAGCAGGCAGAAGGACCGAAGTACACTGCTGAGGGGAGCAGCGGGCGGCAGGAGAGGTCTGCGCGCCATGTGGGACCCTCCTCCGTTGGCCGGGGAGCAGCCGGGGATTGAACCGGCGCCGCAGAGGCCGCGCGCAGTTTCGCAACCCAGCGCTCAACCGCTGCGCCACCGAGGAGGCAGAAAATTACTAATTGTTTTAATGATCTTATCGCATCACAGTCATAGAACTTGATCTTGGGGATAAATCCAATCAACCACTCCCTTAACAGGATCACACTGAAAATATTCCATTATGAATTTACATTTATAATAATGATATATATATAAATTAGTTTTTAAAAATACTTTAAGAAAACAAAATCCCACAGCCTTCATGCTTGTCTGGTGGAAATAAAAGAAGAAAATTTGTTCTTTTCATGTATGCTGAACACTCTAGCATACATTATCTTTATTTTTAAAACAGCCTTGCCAAATACATATGATTATATGAATTTTTTAATAGATAAGGTGATGAGTAATTGAGGAGATGTGGATATTTACTGGTGGCAAAATTGGATTTGTGTCCATACTACCTGTCCTCAAACTTCTTACTTTTATGTAAAATCAGGATCAGTCTTGATTGTTTGTTTCACTGCTGCTCTGGCCATTTTGGCCTCATTTTAGAAAAGAATTCAACCTGACATTACGTGCCTTGTTATCTCTAGTTTTTCGTGAACTCCCTCTGCCAATACTCTACTTAAATGGTTGTCATCCAACCTAATGAGACTTTTCTTCTTCTGAACCTTTCTTGGACTCTAATTTGCAATTTAATAGTATTGACCACATGTCCTTGGTAAGAGAATCTGCCCCATTGACATCAGTGATAGTGCCACTATTCCTGGTTTTTACATTTTCCCCCCTACCACTCAGCTGTTTATTGTCCTGCCTCTTTTTGTCCTCACCAACTGCTTCCCTGTGTACATATCCTAGAGTTGAATGGAGCTTGGCTTTCTAGTTCCATCATTCTCTTCCAAAGAAAACATCATTTCTTCAGATGGAAAGAATGCTCTTTTGCTATCTCCTCCTCTCTGTTTAATCTGTTGTCTTGCTGGAACACCATTCAATTCTCTGCCTACAAGCAATCCCACTCATCTGTCCTACAATCACCCAAACAGAACCAATACCTGTCAAACCTACAATCTCCTCTAAAAAATACTGACAATCTTCTGGCATGCCAGGTTTGATGCTTATCACAGTGAAAATATAAGATACTGTACAATTAAGTACTCAAATGTATGTTCCATCTATGACTTTCCCTTCCCTCTCCTTTAAAACTGATTTCTATAAAATTTATAATTTTTGAATTGAAAAGTTCCTCTCGCATCAAACTTGTCATCTTCACCATCTTTGTATATACAGTTTCAGGCCCCGTACTGAATGGTAACCCTCCCTGGGGTTCTGACTCCAGAATGCCCCCCTTAAAATCCACATAGACTTCTGAGTCCATATTTATTTCCTTAATCCTTAAAAATTGCTCTTAACAGGGCCTCCCCGGTGGCGCAGCGGTTGAGCGCTGGGTTGCGAAGCTGCCCGCGGCCTCTGCGACACAGGTTCGATCCCGGGCTGCTCCCCGGCCACCAGAGGAGGGTCCCACATGGCACGCAGACCTCTCCTGCCGCTCGCTGCTCCCCTCAGCAGTGTACTTCGGTCCTTCTGCCTGCTCTGCTCCCCACTCTGCCTCTGGTGAATTCTCTCACCCTCCCGCGCTTCTGACTGTACCCAGTGCATGTATAAACAAACAAACAAATAAATAAATAAAACATGCCTCTATTTAAAAAAAAAAAATCTTAAAAAAAAATGGCAACATTTAAAAAAAAAATTGCTCTTAACATATCACTCACTGGAAAAACTTCAATCACTTATTTTCAACTGCATAAAATCAAAATTCATTAGTTTGAGTTTTCAAGAACCTTTATAATCTGGGTATTTCTCTAATTAGTAATTTTATTTCTTGCTACTCTTTGCCAATATTCTACTTCAATAAATCCAGCCTGAAGACTCTTTCAAGAACATGCACATCCCAACTACTATGTCTTTTTATTTATATTAACCTTGTTTAGAATGCCTTCTTGTCCGACTTGACCCAGCTTTCTCTCACTTCATGAAGACTTTTGATTACCTCAGATTGTCGTGAAATTGTCTTCCTTTTAAATGTGCCTTTAAGGCTGGATTCAACGTATTAGTTAGCACTTAGATGCTGACTCTCCTGAATGCTGATTGCAGATTTACATGTATCTTTTCTTAGATGTTCAGTCAGATTTAAAGTCCTCAAGGGCAGAAATCTTGCCATACTTGCTATTTCCATTCCCAGGGTAGTAGTATATATTGATTGTTACTACTTACCATTTTTAATCTGAATTCATATAACTTGATAGAGTGATAGTAGTCATTTAAAAATGAACAGGAAAAAAAGGAATAGAAAAATTTCTTGATTTACTTCTAATGAGACTTCAGAACAAGCATATTTTCTACATCTACAGGTGTTATGAAAAGCAAATATGCACAATTTTCAAGCTAGAAAAACTAAGGGATGATTTTTATATGCAGAAATTATTAATTGCAGCGTTTACCAGAAGTCCTTTGCGTATGTCTGCCCAACCAACCCATCTCCCCACAGGACAGCTTTGACAAGTCATGGATGAATGGTGAATCTTAAGCTAAAGCTAGCAGCCATGGGAGGCATCCATAGTAAATATTAATTTGATGTGAAGATAGAGCATCTGTAATATTATACATGATATCTTTGAAAATTAGTATTAGTCACAATTTTGTACTCACTAGACTCTGTTAAGATATTTAATTCCTTACCTTTACATAATCATAAAGGCATCTTTGAAAACTACTTGCTGCTTCCAGAACAAATGTATTGAAGGTGAGTTTGATTAATTTGTTTACAGGTGCAGTTATGAACCATATGCAGTTTAAACTCTTGTCGTATCTCCCATTTAAATCACTATCAGGAGAGGCAAATGTGCCATTTGAACCTGTGAGATAACCACCACATCCTTGCCTAGGTCCTGTGTTAAAAAAAAAAAAAACCAAACACGCATTACTATGCAGACCAAAGAGAATCACTCTTATTTCACATGGCGGGTTTTGAAAATCATGTAATTTCTATTTCCTGTCACACTTTGATGAACATTATCAGGTTGTTCACTGAGCATAAGTGCACTTATGCCACTTGCCTTAGTGTCTTCATTACTTACCTCCTCTTCAATTCTTTGGGCCCCTCCCTCTCAAGCATATTGCCTAGAGAAGTGAGTAACAAGATTTGGTCCTTTATGCATTTTTATAACTGTTGATGTCATTTATTAAGACTTTCTCAATCCTTGAAAAAATCAATTTTATACAAAATAATGTATTTTGCATAACAAAACTGTTGAGAACTATGAACATATTCTACTTTTATGTTCTATTTTATGAACACTACCAGATTATAAACTGAAATTATAATTTACCTAACACTCTAAGAAAATTGGCTCCCAAGCAATCTTTTATTAAAATAGTCTGATAGAAAAAGGTTGAGAGACATGTGAAACTATAGTCCAATTTACATTAAACCAAACTGTATATGTGACTTTTTTCTTTTTTCAAAAAGAAGGAGAAGCTGAAGAAGTTTACTGGAGAACAAAAGGTCTACATTGAAAACTTAGAAATTCAGAATAAAAATACAAAAGAAAAATAAAGAATACTTTCAAGATTATTAAATGGTGTACTATGAAAAAAATACAGACAAAATTCTTAGAATGTAAGATTGAGTTTTGTCCATTCCATAGCCTAAGCCAATGCCTCAAAAGTGATGAAAGGGCATAAAAGAAAAACCTATTGAGTATTTGGAAGAAATAGTGAGGAGGAATTAAGCTCAAAATAACCCTAGTAAGAATAGGGATTGAATAGTTTTTCAAAGAAATGTTCATAAAGCTTGCACAACTACAACTTATTACTAGTTCTGAAGTTAAATTTCATCAACATTGGCCTTCCGTGGATTAAGTCTCATTTCATTCCTTTCATCTTTCTGCTAACTGTGAAAGGATCTCTTTCAACATTAGGGGGCACTAAGATTTTGGACTTGGATCCTGGTAGGAAATGCAAACAGCTGCAGCCCTTCTCAGACATAAAGAGTGTCAAAGGTGCAGGGTTTTTTTTTAGTATATGTGAATAGGCTGTCCTCTTCAAAGATTCTAAGTTAGATAAAACTATAGGTTTTTTTGCACAGTCAGAGGTTTCCAGGAGTTAAAAATGCTTCCAAAGGCCCAGTTCTTGATATATCTATAGATGGTATATAGCACAAGTTATTCTGAAACCAAAGCAATTCACAGTGCTGTACTACTTATTGCTAGTAACTCTATATGGAACAGGTCTACAAACTAAAGAAAGAATTGGAGTTTGCACATCTTTTATTCCAGTGTGGATTGATTGCTATTTAAGGAAGCCACTTAAGCTTACTGACATGCATAGCAGAACAGAACAATTACTTAAGGAATTAATGAATTGATAAATTTACTTATCAGTTAAATATTGCTTTAGTATTCAGGAAATATATTTAGTACTGAGATGAATGACAAGTCTATAGTAGTGATAAGTCACAGATAATAATATAATTTAGAAAATGACAGAAGCCATAAACGATGCAGAAAAGTGTGAGATTTGTACAGAAGGAAATTGCTTCGGGTTATGAGGATGTAGAAAGTTTGAGGAGGAGGTGATATTTGACCTTGGTTTTCAAGGATAAATAGGACAAGACCATGCAGTAATCAAACTGGTATTGGCAATTCCAGACTGAAAGAACTGATCACTAGATGTTAAGTAGACAAGAATTTACATACTATGCATAGGAAAGAGTAAATCTGTTTGATAAAATGAATACACGAAGGAGAACAATGAGAAGTAAGATTGGGAAACAGTATAGGTTTTTCTACAGAGAGCCTCAAATTTAAATTATTGGATTTCATCTTTAGACTTAATTCTGTAGATAATGGGGATCCACTTCAAAGGTCTTTTTTTTTTTTGCAATTATGTTTATTGAGGTAACATTGCCTTAGTTACCTCATTAGTTTACATTAGTTTACAATGTTGTGTCTGCTTTTTTACAATGCTGTGTCTGCTTTGGGGGCTATAGATTCAAACCTCTACAAACATACACTTGAAAGGGTTTTTCATCAGAAGAGTGATAGGATTAGAACGCACTTGTATGATCTAAAAATGGCATCTGGTAGTAGAAGCCATGTGTAAGGGAAAGGGATTAGAGGAGATGAGACCAGGTAAGACAACTTGGAGGGCTTCATACAGGAAAATGATGTCACTGGATTTTTCCCATTAATACATCAACTTCAAAAACTAAGTGTTACTTTAAAAAGTTTAAGCTATATCTTTACTATTGCTTGTACATGAATTATTACTAAAAGTTAGCAGAATGACAAATGTACTTGGACACAGTGAGCACATCACACACACTTTATAATATTATTTCTACCACCATCACCAACACTACTACTGTCACAAGACAGATACACTTCTCTCTAGGGAAACCCAGAGCAAGAATCTGTAAATTATTGGCATGTGTTGGCATAGATCAAATGACAAGTAGCTGATTAGATGATTTCTAACACTTCAGTTCCTCTTTGCAGTGCACTAGAATGGACAGGGTTCATTTTTCTGTCCACTTGATGTTAAGCTTATTCTAAATAATGGAATACTAGCAGTCATGAAGTAGGAAGGGGTCTCTAGTGGGCTTGTGCTTTTTGTCTTGACTTTTCTGCTCCCATGATCCATCAAGTCATGCCCTGGGTAACCAGTGGTGAAAGAGAAAATGGATTCCTGCAGAGCAGACCTGAACCAGTCTGGACTGCAGAGTTGAGCACAGTCAACCACATCCTGCAGCAGAGGCCTGAAAACCAGCCTGCAGTCCCATAAGTGATAAAATCAAAGAGCCAGGCATAATCCAGTACATTTTGGATAGTTTTATATGCAACATTATTGTGGCACTAGCCAACTAATAAACAAATAACTCATTTGAATTATCAACTGAGTATAATAGAGTATATGGCTTAATTCTAATACTCTGTAATAGAGTATATGGCTTAATTCACAAAATATTCACACAGAATAAGGAAAATGGAGGACAATCCTAACTCAAATAGTTAGATAATTAAATATAACATTTGAATGCATTAGATAATTTATATTATATAGGAATAATACTAAGAGTAAATATATTGTATGAGTGGATACTTATGTATTGCAAGTAAATCTAATATATGAGTGTTTGGGTATTTGTGTGATATAGGAAATGGCTATAATTGGCATAATTTCCCCACTTCAATGTTTAAATACAGTACAACTGTTCTGTACTTCTACTGTACCCATGGCTAAATGGAAAAGTAAACCTTTGGGAGAAATATAAAGGCATATTAACAAAAAAAAGTTCTTTACCAAAGGTGTTATTGCCGCAGCACTACCTCTGTATTTCAATGATAACAGAATTTATGAGAAAAACAGGGGAGAACTCTGTGACTATGAAATACCTTCATACATAAGAAAATATTTGTTTACTATCTTGATATTTCAAAATTCCCCTTTTGTTGTTAGTATAAGACCTTAACCCTAACATCTTGTTTAGCATCATAAATTCATCATCTTCCTTATTACTACACATTTTTTTTCACCATCAAGTGGGCTCCCATCCATCAGTACCTACTTCATCAGTCAAGTTGACTCAACAGCATTCTACAATGACATTACTTGTCCCAAGAAAAAATGTCTCTCTAACCTTCCTCTCCAAATTGAAAACACTTCCTATAAAACAGTTTTCTTTAGAGAAAGAAATTGTTTGACTAAAAAAATATTGGAAATATAAGCCTCTAGTAAGCAGTGATATCTGGATTGAGATCTATTTAATTAAAAACTAGTAACTGAATCCTAAATTATTTCTCTCCAATTATTAAACTCAAGGTGAAGCTGTAGCCAGAATAAATCTCATAAAGTAAGAAATATGTTATCTAAGAGAAAACATCTTGAACACTTCAGTGGATATAGACACATTTCTAAATAGATACCTTGAGAATTGACATTTCTGTGACTGACTTCACATGTAGTTGACATTTTATTGAGGTCTCCTGGATAGGATCTCTAGCCCTCTCTGGACAACCACTTCTTAGACAGATGGTGGGCAATGAGCAGTACTCACGATAAAGATCAGCATTTTTCTGTTTGCCAGTGAGTAAGCTGGGCCTTTAGGCTATAGTGGAAGGCAGCACAGAGACACAAAGGGAGCAGAACATAAACTCTTTTAAAGCTGGTGCCTTAGGGAAATGGGAGCACACCAGGATAGCTGGCTTTCAACCACACAGGGTTGCAGGGTTAGAGCTCCATAACCCTTTCTTTGGGTAAATCCTACTGTGATTTTCAAACCTGCAGTATACAACTGCCTTAAAGCAGTGAATTTATTTAAAAATTCAACTAGGTTTCAGATGAACCTGCAAATTTGATTTATTTTTCTACTCCCTAACCTCAAATATATACACATTATAAGCATCATATTTATGTTATGGAAGAAAAATAGCTTTAATGGTTTTTGTAACATGAGTTGTATTGTTTCATTTAACAATGTGTATGATTTTTGTATTTTTATTTGATTTGATTCACTTTAGATATCCTAATTTGATACCTAGTCTAACTTATTTTACAATTTGTATTTAGTCTAGTGATAATACAAAAGGTAATTCCAATAGCCAGTCAGTACCTATCATCACTAGAAAAAGAATAATGCAATATATAAAGAATTAGGATAAAGAGAATGTTATTATTTTTTCATTTATTTTGCATTATTTAGGCATAACCAAACATTTATGTATGCATCATTAATTCCACCACAGAGTTGTTCTTACCAAATTTGATATTTTAAAAATGATTTATTAAGCAAAATGGTAAGATTACCTTAGCTGATGCAGGAAAAAGACTTGATAATATGCAATACATTCATCATATAAACTCTCAGCAAACTACGAGCAGAAGGGAATTTTTTTAACTCCATAAACTTCATCTTCAAGAAACTAATAGCTAACATAATAAAGTGAAAAACTACCTACTTTGCTCCTATGATCAGGAAGATCTCCTACATATAATCACGAAAAAGGCAAGGGTATATTTTCTCAGCACTCTTATTTAACATAGTATTGAAAATTCTTGCCAGTGTAATGGGAAACTTAAAAATGAATACTAACTGTAGAAGAGGAAATAAAATCAACACTATTTGAAGATGTAGAAAATCCCAGGAAAATTAAATAAAAACTCCCAGAACTAATAAATGTATTTAGTAAGAACTCAGGATATAAGAACAATACACAAAAATCAACTGTATTTCTATATATGAACAATGAACTTGTGGAATTCAAAATTAAGAAATAAAATTGTTCAAAAGAAAATGAAATGCACTGTTATTACTTAATGAAACATACAGGCTCTGTGTACTAAAAATTACAAAAGGGTGAAAGTAGTCAAAGAAAAATGGTGACAGATACATGTTTATAGCTTGGAAGACTCAGCATTGTCAAGATGTCAATGATTCCTATAGTGATGCATAAGTTTAATGCAATTGCTAGCAAGATTTTCTGTTAATATTTTAAAAAAAAAGCTTATTCAAATACGGTACAGGCCCTTGAACAGCTAAAACAATATTGACAAGAAAAACAAAACAAGGCATTACTCCACTTGACAATAGGTTTAATTTATAGCTATAGTAATCAAGACAGAATGATATTGATATACCACATATAGATCAATGGAGCAGAATATGGAACCCAGAAATAGATTCATACAAATATGCCCAATTGATTTTTTACAATGAAGCAAAAGGAATTCAATGAAGGATGGCCCTTCTTTTCAACAAACAGCGCTAGACCAACTGGACATTCAAAGGTAAAAATATATGAACTTCAACCCAAACCACACCTAAAAAAAACTAGTTCAAAATGGCTCAGACAAAATGAAAAATACAAACTATAAAATATAATGGTTTATTTAAATCCAATAATGTCAGTTATTTTATTAGATGTAAACACATTAAATTATCCAATTGAAAGACAGCATAAAACAAAACCCAAATATATTCTTTGGGATTAGTTTGAAATTGGAAAGTTTAAAAAATATACCATGCAAAAATGAACAGAAAGCAAGCTAGGGAAGTTATGCTAAATCAGAAAATGTAAGGATTAAGCTAAGAAGCATTAGATATGGATCTTGAAAAATGATATGATCAATTCACCAGAATTACATAGTAACATAAAGAATGTATGTACCACATTATGTTGCCTCAAATTAAAAAAAAGACCAAAGTAGCTCAGATCTTTCGACTGAGCTTCTTTTTTTTTTGAAAAAAGATTCATTCATTCATTCATTCATTCATTTATATGAGCACCGGGTACAGTCAGAAGCGCGGAAGGGTGAGAGAATTGAGCAGAGCCAGAGTGCGGGCAGCTTCACAACCCAGTGCTCAACCGCTGCGCCACCAGGGAGGCCCTACTGAGCTTCTAATTCCCACCTCTTCATACCTTCTGAACATTAGCCAGATATCTTACAATAACTAAATTATTCAAATCATATACAAAATATATTATTTTTGCCTACAAATTCTGGTTCTCTCCTGGCAGTTTCATATTTGGGTAGTGGTATCACAAGATATAGTCCAGGAACTTAGGATAATAATTTGTTCTTGTCCCTTACTACATTGCTCATAGAATATTGTGTACTATTAATTCTACATGTTAAGTATTTCTTCCTTAAGCCCCCACCTTTTTATTTTCACATTGCTATGCTATCATCATCATCTCCTGCCTAAACTCCTATAATACTTGCCTAAATTTTCCCTGCCTAAAATGTTGCTCCTATTTAAAAACATCATCCTCATAGGTACTAGAATGCGCTTTCTAAAAAAAAAAATCACTCAGTACTCTCTTGCTACTTTTTCCTATCTTACAGAACCTCCATGTTCAACCCTGCTTATCTCTCCTGTTTCATCCTTATTCTCCATCTCACACCCAAAGCCACCTCAACACCTCAAAACATTATCAAAGAATGGACACATCAGTCTGCAGCCTCTGAAATGGAATACACTTGCAATTTTGTACATACTTTATATGTTTTTTCTTATCCATAAAATATCTGTTTTCCCAGATAGTATTAAATAGTATTTAAATAGTATTACCCTTCCAAAATAATACTATTTAAAGTTCAAATTTGTTGTATGTTAAATGTTATTAGGGAATGTTCTAGTTTAATATTCATCACAATACTATGAAATAGTTACTAGTGTGCTCACTTTAAAGATAAGAAAATCAAGACACAGAGTAGATTAATAGTTCTCTAAGACCAAACTAGTTAGGATGTGCAAGAACTG
This sequence comes from Talpa europaea, assembly GCF_964194135.1. Lineage (NCBI taxonomy): Eukaryota > Metazoa > Chordata > Mammalia > Eulipotyphla > Talpidae > Talpa > Talpa europaea. The sequence continues at coordinate 26,846,829 of NC_140082.1, read as the reverse complement.
GATTTGAACCTGGGAAGTCTAGCTCTAGCACTTAAATTCTTAACCACCAGACTACATGTCAGCATTCATGTTCTCTGTGATGTTTTCTCCAATAATGGTCCTGGGCCCTGTGTTTTTTTTTTTTTTTTGTTCATTTGTTCATTTTTTTATTAATTAATTTTTTTAATTTTTTTACATCATTGTTCATTTTTAAACAATATTTGCTTCCCCTCACCCCCTCAGGTGTAGTCCCCATCGAGTTTCCTTCACCAATGCACGGGGGTGCACCATCACCTCAGTCCCCTGTGCTCCTCCCTCCCCTGCAGGATGTCTCTGATTTATAATTGTCCATTTTTGCTTTGTTGTGTTTTGTACTGTTATTATTTTTTTTCACTGATGTCTTATTGGTTCCCCTATCTTCCTGTTATAAGTGAAACCATCCAATATTTTTCTATTTCCTCCTGGCTTATTTCTCTGAGCGTAATTCCTGGGCCCTGTTTTACTCAAGACCAAAGTAACCACAGATTCCTTCTTTCCTGCCTCCACTGTCTTTTGCATATACTTCAAAAGCATTTATTGTGTTGACTTTACAATTATTTGCTTTTCCTACTACTTGATAAGCTTCATAAGGATATAGTTGAATTCACCTTTGTATCTCCAGAGAAAAGTTCATAGTAAATAGCTAGTGAACACTGTTGAATAAACAATAAAGAACTGGGTAGAAAATGTAAAGAGTTCTTACTGGATGGATCTTTCTCTCTAGGCTTATGAGAAATTCTTATAATTAAACATATTTCTTGATTTATGAAGTTGTTATTATATTACAGGCACCTATTATGTGTATGTATGTGCGTGTTTATGCATTTGTGTATATGTATGTATTTATACATAGATAAGTACATGTATATGTATGTGTGTATATTTTTGATTTTAGCAAAATGACTTTTTGGGCCTATGTGTTAACCTGTTTTCAAAGCTAAATTTAGTTAACCTTGCAGCATATGTGATTGTGAAGAAACAATTAGTGAAATAAGAATAAGAATATCACTGAAGGTGCATTAGGGATATTGTAGTAGGAAAATGCTTCTTTAACAAAAAATTTGCAATTCTTTAGCTAAATAGTATTAGCTCTTCTACTTGAGAAAATTTAATCTCTGTATATTAGATTTCAGCAGGCAGAGAAAATTCAGGATACATTAATGTGCAGCAACACTTATGTACTCAACACTGACAATCACAAAATCAAAAGTTATCACAAAGCTGAAAATGCTTAGAGAAAATAGGATACAAACAATGTGCTATTAAGCAGTCATAAATTAGGTTGCAATATAAAGGATGTGAAATTCTTCAAACTAACCAAAATCAAACAAAAAAAAAATCAGCTTTTTGAGAATGACTTAAACAAGGACATGGAATTGTTTTGTTCTTCTTATTTTTACATTAAGTTGTGTACTATGCTATTGATATTTCAATTTATGACTGTGATGGCAGTATTATTTAGTGAGGACAGGGTTTACTTTTCCAATTCTGCTCAAAATTTGCCAAGTGACCTTTTTGCAAACTAAACTAATTTGTAAACTAAACTGGATGATAAGAATAACAATCACATTTACTTTGTAAAAATAAATGCACATGTGCCTTCATTTTGTTAGGATTTTAAGGAATTTTACTAAATTGGAGGTCATAATTTGGGGGGGGTAGAGGGATTTTTTTTGTTATATAGATATTTCTTTCCTTTATATTCTAGTGAAATTATACTCCACATAACTGTGAAAATTCTTTACCATTATGCCATGGAAAGTTGATAAGAGAGAAATGACATCTGTCCATCAACATCAGAAGATAATGGAGTTTTACTACATATATATATAATGTTACTTGTAAATAAAAATATCATTTCTGTTGTAAACACTAAATATATTTTAGCATTATAAAATATGTCATATAATATTAATTATTTAAATATATTTATTATGTATTAAATAATATTATATGTTGTGATATAAATACAAATATACCAAGATAGTATATATATGCAATTATATTATTTAATAATGTATTATTTATAATGCTTTATATATTCTATATGTTCTATCATAAATGTCTAGATATTAAACATACAAACATATTATAAATAGTATATTATTAAGAATTATGTTTCTATTCCTTATGGATAAGAGGAAACAGTGATTGCTACAGTTATATGCAATATTCATATTAATAGGATATTACCTACTGGGACAAATCAGATAGGTAATAGAAATAACAAGATGAATGCCTTTCAGAAAATTTACCCTGAGAATCTCCTCTGTCCCTGTGTTTATTTGTTGCCCCAAAGGTGATGTGGGCTGATTCAGAAAAGAATAAATTAAGAAAGAGTCATGACTGCAGGCTTGGCTTTACCTCTTACAAAACATTTTGGCAGCAAACAAATTCCTTACATTGTTAACTTCTTATTTCTTCCTATGTAAAATGGGACAACCCCTGTATCATGGGTGGTAATGAGCACTACACAAACACACACACACGTAATTTTATATATATATATATATATATATATATATATATATATATATATATATAAAGCCTCTCCTGTAGATGCTCAGTGATAGGAAGTCATTATCATTATGTTCTTGAATTTTGTGAGGTATTCACTGGGATTTAGCAGGACATAAAGCTGCTGTATAACATTATATCTGATTCATGTATTAGAAAACAGAGAAGCATACATAGCCTGTAGCCCTAATAATGTAATAACATTGTAAATCAAACAATTGATTTACAACCAATTAGATTTTTTTTAAGTTTATTATCGGTTAGATATATTGTGCTTTCAGACTCCTGGGAACCTACATCAAAGCCAAGCTGATCTGTGTAAGTATAGTGATTTTTATAGGGAACTCTGCTTACAAATAATTTAACTCAAATTTTCTCATGAGTTTAATTTTGAGAAGGGCTTGGTGTGGTTTAATTTATGCAGAACATATTGCTTCCCAGCTTTTCCTCACTTGAATGTTTTTCAAAGTGTTATGTTATAATTTGCCATTAACTCAGTTTTATCACTTAGCTTGGTTTCTACAATACCATCTGGTTTTATTTTCCCAAAGACAGCCCTACCCTTCAAGACCAGAGACAGCAATCTGGTCATTAGAGGACAGGGAGGCGGGTGGAGAGAGAGGTACAGACTCTAATGTCAGAATATATTTTCGTAACAACTTTTCATTTGTTGATCTGGAATTTTACTCCTGTCTGTTTCTTTTGTAAGGGTTTGGTGTACTACACCTAGGTAAACCTATGGTTTCTTGATCGTATTCCCACATTCTCAGTCTAGAAATAAAAAACCTTTTCAATAAAAGCCACAAAGAATAAACTTCAGATAACCTTGTCTTTGGTATAATCTCCCAAGGGATGTGCAGTCACCAGTGAAAGTTACAAGGTTTAAAAAGGGCGGAAATAGGCTTAGCCTAGTTTTCTATAAATGGGTTTTCAATTTCAGCTCATCTCATTCTCAGACTTTATCAGAGGGAGCAAAAGACATTAAGAGAACAGACAGACATCACTTTCGTGTAAAGCCCCCATTATTGCTAGACTGAGAGTTACTTGAGCATCGATTTATAAAATCATTCACACTGTAATTCAACTATCATATTGCACTTATACTTTTAAAAATAATGTGGTTTCGCAGCTTAGATTAGGCTGCTAAAAAGCACCTAGAGTTATATATATACAACAAGATATGTAGTGACATTGAATGATTTTAAGTATATTTTTTATTGTTTAGTTACAGAATTTTAGGATGCCTCTCAAAGTCCAAATATAACAAACTATGAAACTTAAAAATGACTAGATCAAAGTCTGCATTTGTTGTTACACTTTTCTCCATTTGTTGTGACTGTATTTTCCATCACTTTGGTCCCTTAATTTCATCAGCTTTCTTGGTCTCCCTTTCCTATCCTCTCTTACAAGTAAACCCTGTTCTGCAGCCTCAACATCCTCCCACCATGTCCTTTTGTCTTCCTTTAGTACATTTGGGAGATATTTTACAAATGTTATGGAAACAGTTAAAACTTTAGAGACAAGATACACATGACCCAAATGTGGAAGGTGATCCTGTATTCCTAAGTCTTTGAGAATGAAAATGATCTAACTTACTATCCTGAGTAATAGCTGATCTATAAGAATCTTGGTTGAATTTTGGGAATGAAGTGAATCTAGATATAACATATATATATATTCATATATATGCACTATCATATAATCATGAAGTAGGAATAATTTATCTACTTTTTTTTAATAGAGGCATGTTTTTATTTATTTATTTATTTGTTTGTTTTTTGTTTATACATGCACTGGGTACAGTCAGAAGCGTGGGAGGGTGAGAGAATTCACCAGAGCCAGAGCGGGGAGCAGAGCAGGCAGAAGGACCAAAGTACACTGCTGAGGGGAGAAGCAGGCGGCAGGAGAGGTCTGCGCGCCATGTGGGACCCTCCTCTGGTGGCCGGGGAGCAGCCGGGGATCGAACCGGCGCCGCATAGGCCGCGGGCAGCTTCGCAACCCAGCGCTCAACCGCTGCGCCACCGGGGAGGCCCTATCTACCTTTTTTTTTAACTAACAAAGTCAATGTTGATGGAGTAATATTGCTATATACTAGGTGTCAGCTAGTTCTTGTGATTTAACTGGGACTTGGCTTTTGATTTTAGACTTAAGTTACAAATTATAATTTAGGGTTTATTTATTTATTTATGTATTTATGTATTTATTTATTTATTGTACTGGGTAAATTTCAGTGCAAAGTAAGAAGGAATAAGAAATTATTGCACCATGGAGTGCTCCTGTTGATAATAATTATCACACTTACAGTGCCCCTCCCCCCACCTTGGAAGTAGGGTGGAATGGGTCATGTACCCTTGTAGGAATTCACCACCTCAAGATTACTTCCTAATGCGTAAGTCTTTGTCTTTGACATTTGAGGTACTTTAAAGGAATTATTTACTTGCTGCCCATCACATTGTAAAAAAATAGGAAATAATAATAATTCAAATTGATCTTTTTTAGTGGATAAAAATTGAGCTAGGAAATGGTGTTGGACTTTTTTATAGCATCTCACCAGGCAATAACATAGTAAAACAACTGGGTGATAACCACCTGTTTCCTGTTCTATAGCTTTTCCTGTTTGGGCATATTTCCATGTTTGTGGATTGTGATTCACTTTGTCTGAAAACAGGGCGCTGATGAATTCAAAACACATCTGCAAGTTTCAAATGTTTCCCGAGTGACACAGGCAAGCAGAGTCATGACTGAAGCATACCCTGGTGGCAAAGGAGGGGCGGGAACTCAACTAGCAGGAGTTCCTGGAAAATGGGCACTAGTAAGTATCAGTTTTATACTATGGTGCATGTTGACTCTGGCCAAATCGAAAGGACCAACAGTTTCTTAAACTTCATGGGATTAAAAAATCCAGTGACTATCAGATAAAAGTTATGCCAAATGATAAGTAAACTTACATGTGCAGTTTTGAAAGCTTTGTGAAAGCAAAACAGTACAAAATTATAATACTTAGGTTTTCGTTAAAAATTACCATTAAAGATGATTTAACTTTGCTTCTGAATTATTTCCAACTGGTCAAAAGCATTTATACAGATGACAAGGAGGCAAAAGTCACCATCATGGAATGCAGTAGTAGCACAATGCTGGTAAGTAATGAAATTCCATTTCTAACTCTCCGCACTTAAACCTTTTCTCTGTTACCAGAAGAAAAGAGTAATTGACTGAAAGTATCCAATGCTCATGCATGAACAGTGCCTCTGACAGGGTAATATTTTCCTTTCTGTGCTACTTCAGTTCAGTAAAATCACAATAAGTTGAAAATGTCTTCTCTGTGGCTCAGAAAAACACAGTAATTTAATGAGCTAGGGAACACTGGCTAACTCGAGCTTCATGCAGATGACAGCAGTGTGGGGCACTTAAGCCTATTTTAGTGGTCATGAGAGAATATATTCGAAAAAAGAAAAACAACTTGAAAGCAGGTAGCAATAGCAAATGTAAATATATGCCATTTGAAAGACTGTGCTGAGGGCAAGGGTATATGAGTTGCTTTTTGCAAAGAAATCTCCAAAGGAAAATTAATTTTGCTTTCAAAACAGCCTTCTGTGTTTTGTATGCCACTTCACTTAGGCAATTCTATTAAGGCAATACTCTCGTCTACCCATGAGACTTGCTTTCAAGTTATTGTTGATACTGCTAAGTAGGGTAGGTGGCAAAGTGACTTTCTGATACAATTTCTCATGATGTCTACAGTTTATTGGGAAGCCTTCAAAACACAAAAGTCTAAATGCTTCCCTCAAGGAATGCACAAAAAAATAACACTACAAATGTAAAGGAGTTTAAGGTAAGTTCTGCTTTGTATCAGGAGAATGAAGATAATCTCATAGCCTGGGGAAAAGAGAAGGAAGGGGGTTTTTTGAACAGTGAGTCAGGATGCTCATTGTAGGTCTCTCTGAGTCTTCACATACTATGTGATTTGTTCAGTGAGCTGTTCATTTTCAAATCTATTCCCTAATCACATCCATATTCAAGTGGAAGAATCAAAACACTTTCCAGACAATACCACTGACACAATGAATATAGATAAACAGATAACTTGTGTTTAAAATGGTTCCAAGTTCTAGAGATAATTTCTCACCTGCAGTGGGAATAAACAGGGGTGATATTTTCAATTTTTCTTCACATGATAGCTTTCCCAGCCACCTCCTAGTAATTCCCTGATCACTATCTCCAGCTCAAATCCTCTCTCAAGCTTCAGTGTCCTCCTATATTTCTGCACTTAGATATTTCAAAGTACTTCTACCCAAAATACTCAAACCCAAATATAATATTTCTTCCCTAAATCTTAGCTTTCTAAGGTATCCACTCTCCGAAAAGTTACTGACAAGTCATCTTCAACTTTTTTTCACATGTAACACATCAAGCTCCAAACACTGTATGTCTGATGTATTCTACCTTCTGACTATCTCTGAGATTTCTATTCCTCCTTCTGTATTCATTTCCACTGTATTAGTTTAAGAACTCTCATTTCCCATGCGGAATTCTGTAATAAGCTTCTTTTTTCTCAGGTCACAGGGTTTCCTGAGTCTTCCTCCAACCTGCTACCACTGTGATCTTTCATAAAAAATTAAATTAAATTAAATGAAGCAGAAAAGGAACAATAAGTGAAAAAAAGACATACATGTCCAAAGTTCTTACCCAGTGTCTGCTGGAAAGTTATCCTCCACCCTCTTGCTGTTTGAAATGAATCTGTCTTGAACACTAGGAGCACACTATTATTGCTGCTCTTAATATTTGGAAAACGTTTGGAGCCACAGAATCTGCCCAGAAGGGGATCACTCATGTTAGAACCATCATAAATCGCCAGGTAGTCGTTGGAGCAGGAGGTGGAGGGAACCACATCAAAATCACTGAACCTGTGAAATGAATTTCATTAATATTGATGATATACATTCATATTTCCATGATATTTATTGTACCTTTAGTTCTTGTAAAAAAACACACACACTAAAAGCAGAACATCTCAGCTTTGCTTGATAGAAAATATTAGAAACAACATACTACTGTACTGATCAGGTAAAAAGTTTAGCCAAAATATTTTGATTATAATTATGTGAAAAAGTGAGATATTTGCTGGGGATGTAGAGATGAATATGATACAGTTTTAGACTTGTAGGAATTCACAGTGAAGAACATATTAAGTCTCTTAGAACTAGACATAAGACCTGAAACCATAAAATATATAGAAGGAAATATAGGCGAAACACTACGTGATTTGCACATCAAAGACATCTTTACAGACACATCACCCAAAGCAGTGATAGTGAAGGCAAAGATAAACAGCTGGGACTATATCAAATTAAAGAGCTTTTGCACAGCAAAAGAGACAATAACAAAAACAAAGAGAAACCCCACCAACTGGGAGAACATTTTTGCACCCAACACTAATGATAAAGGACTGATCACAAAAATCTGCAAAGAGCTGATGAGACTCAACAACAACAAAGAAAATAATCCAGTCAAAAAATGGGCAGAAGAGCTTAAAAGAAACTTCTCTGAAGAGGAAATGCAAATGGCCAACAGGCATATGAAAAAATGTTCAACATCACTTGTCATCAGGGAAATGCAAATCAAAACTACCATGAGATACCATCTTACACCAGTGAGAATGGCACATATTAAAAAAACTAGCAACAACAAATGTTGGCGAGGGTGTGGAGAAAAAGGAACTCTTCTGCACTGTTGGTGGGAGTGCAAACTGGTCCAACCACTGTGGAAAGCTGTGTGGGGATTTCTGGACCTACTAAACATAGAGCTTCCATATGACCCAGCAATTCCACTCCTAGGTATTTACCCAAAGGACACAGAAACATCAATTCCAAAGAACACCTGCACCCCTATGTTTATAGCAGCACTGTTTACAATAGCTAAGCTTTGGAAACAACCCAAATGCCCAAAAATAGATGACTGGATCAAGAAGATGTGGTACATATATACCATGGAATATTACTCAGCATTCAAAAAAGATAAACACATGCAATTTGCTGCAACATGGATGGCGCTGGAAGGGATCATGCTCAGCGAAATAAGCCAAAAAGAAAAAGAAAAATACCGGATGGTCTCACTCATAGCAGGAATCTAGAAAACTTAAATAAGGGACCAGGAAAATGAATAACTATAAGAAAGTGAAAATCAAAATCAACAAAAAACTATGAACCAGAGACACTTTTAGGGGGGCGGGGGCGGGAGGGGAGGGATTGGGGTCAGAATGGGGGGCTGCAATTGTATGGGGAATATAACAATAAAATTTATAAAAAAAAAAATAAAAAAAAGAACATATTAAGTCTCTTAGAGATTAAGTTTTGGTAAGTTGAACTTACATATTTATTTATCATTTCAGCAACACTTTATTTTTCAGTATCATTAAAACAGATGGCTTTCACTCTGTTCCCTTGTTATTCTGAGATTCAAGTGGTACTATATTCTTTGTTTACAGTGACAATATCTGTGCAGAGTGGAAGAAGCTAGAATCGTAGCACCTTTCTCATTCTGAGTTTCTATTTTCCTCTTAAAATGGAGAGCTTATAGTAAGTAAGGTTATGTGCAACAATGTATAAAAACCAGACTCTCATATATGCATAAGTAACTACTCAAAAACAAAATAAATCAAAACAAGTGAACATTATTACTGTGATTTTGAAAACCAAAAATATGAAACAATATTACTCACAAAAGAAATAATAAAAAAAAATGGTAGAAAAGAATGAAATAATTCTTCAGTCTCATCTGATTGCAATCACCAGAATTCATATACTGAGGAAGCCCAGGGCACACCCCAAGCATCTTCCTTCCCAACACTGGCAGGACTATCTGTGCCCCTCTCCCCTACATCCCCCGCAACCCCTATGCACACTGGAGGTTCAGCATGGTGATGAGGTCAAAAGACAGCTTTGTCATGCATTAAGAGCATATGTGATATGTATTTAATTTTGGAAGAAGATTTTAAAACTACTACTCAGTTTGCAGTGATGAACGTTAAAGCAGAGGCAGAGATGAAGTGGCCATGAGCCTGGATGGCAGAGCAGCTGCGATGGGTGGTATCAAGCATATTGGAAACACTCATAGTAGTGAGCAGTAAAATTGCTGAGTGAAGCTACTGTGACTTGGGGCCACTTGTTACCTCTTATCACCTGGCAGATATATCACTAACTGATCTTTCATGGCCTGGGTTCATGGCCTAAATGGCTTTGTCATTTCAAGTTAACTATCCCAGGGTTTCCACACAGGCGAGGCTTCCTACATGGTTTAACTTCAGGATTTTGTGGTGGTTTCATAGCTTACTCTTTTTTAAAAATCTGTTAATTATTTTGATATCCTGTCCTCATTTTTACAGGTTTCTTCTGCTTTCTTGGTTTTATTTTTATTAGCAGCTATAATATAATATATACTTTGGAACAACTTGAAAATATCTAATGATTAAAATATGTCCCTTTAATAGTCTTAAGAAAAAAGGGATCTGTTAATTTTTTTCTCAGAAAGGTTTTCATTGGTGACTTATTTTTCAAACCGATGATGAAAAAGGAGATGAAAAAGTATTTTCTTTAAACAAGATAACATTTAATGTTCTTATAAAAGAAGATGAAGAGAGAACGATAGGTAGACAAATTCTAAAAACAAAACATTCTTTTTTTATTCTTTATAGACGTCTATTTTCCACAGCATGAATCCATAAAGGAAAATAAAGATTTGAGTTTCTAAGAGGATTCAAAGCTGTTTTGATTTTTTATCTTGCATAATTTTCCCAGGGGAGCAGAAAATATTTGGAAAAACACAAAACGTATGTGCAGGCACATTTTAAGAGTCTTAATAGACTGTTTATGCTGTATTGCTGTCTGCCACTTCTATAGCACTTAGTAAGTGTTTCATAGAGTGCAGGTTCTTAGAAAGAGTATAATAAATAATTTTCCAAACATGTTGATGGGAATGCTGACTATGGTGAGCCCCAGGCCCCTGGAGGGAAACCAAAGGAATTTGCATGTTATCAAGCATGCACAGTATAGATACAGACATATTGATATAAATATAAATATGTGTAGAATTATAGTGTGTGAGAGTGTATACACACTACAATCCTACATGTGCTAGAAGCAAATATTAAATATTGAGCAACAATGGCAAATGACTAGAAGCACCCTCTGTGCTTCCATCTGGGCAGGTGGTTCCTTTATGGGCCTTCTGCTCCTGGCCATCTGGCAGGTGCTGATTACTCATTTTTTCTTAGGACTTAAAAGTGTCTTTGTCCTGGCGGCACAGCTTCCTTACAAATAATACCAGGTGGGATCTGCAGTTTCCCTCGAGGTCCAGCCTGGAGACCACTTACTTACTGTCTGATATAGGAAGCAAATCACTCTTGATGAGATTTGTTTTATAGCCCAAGAACCCATTTTAACACATGAATGTCCCTAGGGGCAAATTACTGAGAATTTGTGATTTTGGGAGGAGAAAGTGATGACAGACAATGGCGGGGGTGGGGGGAGATAGGTAGGAGTGGTTAGACCACAAAGTTTCTATAAAATATTCTGTGCTAGTGTGATGTACACAAACTTTCAGAGTTTTTCATGCTCAATGTCACTGAGTTAGAAATATATTATCTAAGATGAACATGATTTTCAACTTTATAGCTGTGGAGATCGTATACTCTTTATCAGTCTTATTGGGAATGAGGAGGATTAGAAGAGAATGCCACTGATGATAAAGATAACGTGTACAGTACCAATTTAGAGGTGTTCTGACATACTAGTAAAAATAAATGTCTTAAGGAGCTAGAAAGTATGAAAGCTTTGAGAGCTACAATGGGAAAATATTAAGGGCAGGGAGAAGGCAGTAGGGAGAAGGCCTGGTAAGGATTCAAATTTGATGCTTCAGGTAATAGTGTATCACCTTGGGAAAGTTATTGGCCCTCTGAGCCTCAATTTTGTCATCAATAGAATGAGATTAATAATATATACCTCATATGACTATTTTAAAAATAAAATATTTAGGGAAAGCATAAAGTTCCTTGTTTCTAAGTACCTGACAAATGGAAACAGCTTTCTCTTGCCTTCTCTACACCCTTTGATTTAGAGAGACTTTAGAACTTTATAACCCAATATATGAAACTCCTTTAAAAATGGTGAATAAGTAGAACAAATTGCTTTAATTGGTAGGGCACTTGTATTTCCTAGTTAATCACTATCGGCTTTTGTGGAAGGGGAAGACCCCTTTCCCAGGTTTATACTAACAGCTAGTTACCTCTCTCTCCCTTCCTCTAGATTCCCTTGTAAACATGCAGTTAAAATCAGTGCTCTCCATCAGAAAAATATCTTTTACACAAATAGAGGCAAAATGATTTTCTAGTAAAGGTAAATTTGTCTTACGTACTTGAGCTGAATCACCCTGTTGGCCCAGACAGTGATGGTGTACAAACAGAACATGTTGTTGGGGTAGTCTGAGTAGGAATAGGCAGGGCTTCGGATGACTCCAGAGGTGAAGTTGAACATCCCACCACAAGCTGCAAACGAAGATGGGGGAATTTGCAGAGAACAGTTATTACTCATAGCATGGAAAAATAATTTTGATATATTCTTTAGTATTGACCTGAGGCAGGGTGTGTGCAGGGGGGAGGGGAGAAAAAGTGATTGTTTCAAAGCAACTTAAGCCTCTCTTCATTGTGTTTACAAATAATTCTGATCTTTTCACTGAGGTGGGGGAAGAGACAGTAAGAGTTGAAACAGGGAAAAGTGTTCTAAGACACATCTTGGAATGGAATACATCTGAGTCATATTGATAGCGGAGTGAAAATAATGAGAAAGAACATTTCAATGTTTGGGGTATAACTATTCTTTCCCTGTAATTAATTGACAGATTGAGAAAGATGACGACAGTAATCGGAAGTTTAGAAAAGTCAGGTCTGTTTTAAGAAGGGAAGAATGGTAATCTGGAAATGTTAAATACAAATCTGAGTCTCCTCTTTCAAAGAGATTTTAAAAGTTGAAGGTTTTATTTTTTCAAAGAAAAATGTTGATTTTGTGGGGATTATGAACCCAACTGATATTTTTTCCCCTTAAAATAACTGAAATCATTCTTGTGGTGATGTATGCATCACAGTTAAAATTTCTTGTAGAAATTGCCCAAGAAGAAAAGAAAATTCCAAACAGCTTTCAGGCTACTCACGGGTTATCCTGTAGGAAAGTTTGAATCCAAAATCTGTGGTGTGTGCATTAGAGTAGAAGTTAAGCATCACTGGACCAGAGAGAGCGATGGGAGATGGGGTGTCATCACCACACAAAGTGGCAAAAGGCGTGGAAGCTGAGCTATAACCCCTGATGATTCGCACACCGTCATGGGCACAGCTTCCTGCTATGGCTGAGCGAGCTGTGTGAAAGCAACAACAACCAGTGTCACAGTCAGAACCAACATAAACAATCAAGGCTGTAAACTTTCAAACAAAAGTGTGATGAAGATTCATGCCACCGGCATAGATATGAAATTGAGAATTGAGTTAATTTGTCGCTATTTATCACGGTTTCCAGGATGAAATGTTTATCCAAGCTTTACAACAAGCACCTGTATGAGAACATAAGTGCAACTTCACAATAGAGAAATCCCACTTTGAAACAAGCCAGCATTTTCTTCCTTTGTAAAATGGCTCTTTTAATTCAGTGGTTATAAACAGCACAATTTTTCCTCCCAGGGATATTTGGCAATATCGGAAGATATTCTTTGCTCTCATACTGGGGTGCGCTGCTGAATTGAGTGGGCAGACACCAAGGATGAGGCTAACCCTGCTGAATGCTCAGGGCAGCACTACACCCCATGCCCTCCTGCCACAAGAAAAGTCACCTGGCCCAAAAATGTCAATAGTGCTGCTCTCAAGAAACCCTGCTTGAATGTGAAGCTCATGAGGAGATAAGGGACTTTTACCAGGGAGAGGTAATTAGAAATTCCTTAATGTTTATTGAATAACCATCATAAATATTCACACAAATAATATTAGCTTAAGAGTTTAGTCATTGTTTTGCTTTCTATGTAGAAATCAAATATATACTCCAACCTACCTCAAAGAATAAATAAAAAATTAAAAGGTTTTTATTACTACAACTTATTTAGTCATTTTTAGAGGTGAATTATACTGTTAAAACATTCACTGCAATCATGCAGAGCATGATCTTTCATAGCGTGTTTATTAGAATAAATAACATTAACAGCATGCATTTTATGTGATTAAATACTTTTTCAAAACACCAAGTTTAATACCTGTATAAAATTCTAAACATGTAGACGTGCCATACTATGTTTTGTTAATCTTCTATTGCTGACTAATTCTGTCTTTCTACTTTTTTGTGATTAAAAACACTGTCAAGGGCCTCCATGGTGCTGCAAGAGGTTAAGTCTCAGCAATATGAAGCTATCCGCAGCCAGTGCAGCATGAGTTCGATCCCTGGCCAGGGAGCTGACCCACATGGCACAGCAGACCTTTCCTGTCTCTCCCACTGCTCCCCTCTGCAGTGTATTTCAGTCAATCCATCTGTTCTGCCTCTCATCCCCTGCAACCTCTGGCCTGTACCCCAGTTCTTGTATGCATAAATAAATAAAATAAATCTTTAAAAAAACAATGTCAAACCAAACAGACTATATATGTATATATGTATGTGTATATATATAAATATATATATGGAAGTTTCTCATTATTTCATTGAATTTTTAGAAGCTGAGTTAATGGTGCCAAGGTAAGATCTTTTACAGGTTTTTATATTATTATTATCTTTTACAGGCCATTATTAAATGGCCCTTTGGAAAGCTGTTAAGCAGTTTATAATTGCACAGTGCTCTAGATATCTGACATTTTCCCTAATTCTACATTTTCACCATCCCATAGAGAAATATTCTATTGATTAACACTCTGTTTTTCTCTCCCTCTTTATTTTTCTCCTAGCCTCAGGCAACAAGTAACCTACTTTTAGTCTTCATAGTCTGTCTATTCTGGACATTTCAGATAAACAGTACCATATAACGTTCAGTCTTTTTTGTATGACTGCTTTTTTAACTGTTTTTTAAAGGTTCACCTACATTGCAGTATATGTTAGTACTCATGCTTTCAAAAATGAATAGTATTCTGTTGTGTTAATAGATCCTATTTTGTCTATCCCTCTAGAAGTTAATGGACCTTTGGTTTGCTTTCCTAAATCATTTACATTTTTTAAAGATTTATTTATTTATGCATACAGGAACTGGGGTACAGGCCAGAGGTGCAGTGGGTGAGAGGATTCACCAGAGACATGGTGGGGAACAGAACAGGCGGGTTGACTGAAATACACTGCTCAGGGGAGTAGCAGGAGAGACAGGAGAGGTGCTGTGCCATGTGGGTCAGGTCCCTGGCTGGGAACGAACTCATGCTGCAATGGCTGTGGATAGCTTCATAGTGCTGTCTTAATTCCTTGCACCACCAGGAAGGCCCCTATATTTAACATTTTGAGGACTTATAAGACTGTTCCAAAGAGGTTACATCTCATCAGCAATGGATGAGGATTCAAATGTCCCACTTTCTCATCTCTGATTGTTATTGTCTGTAATTTCTATTTTACCACTTGTAACTGAAAGACTCTTGATGAATACATTTGCTTTACATATTTGTACATTAAGATGTTCCATTCCTTTTTGGAATCAGTGTATTAACTTAAAGAAAACTGATAATTTTTAAATCTCAAGTCATTTTAGGGACATATTTGGCTCCTTAGTTAAGTCTCCATCCAGCTTAAAAAAATCTTAAGGTATCAATTCTTTAAGAGGCAGGAGGAAACTCTGACATAAGCTTATGGCAAATATTGTAATAGTTTCATGAATACATACTTGTCTCCAAATTCATGGAGTTGTATACATTCGATGTGAATGTCAATCATACCTTACTAAAGCAATTTACAAAAATATGTATTTCTTAGATAAATCTCAAAGAATTCTTTCATTTTGAAAGTTCTGGAATAGAAGTGTTTTTAATTGGGCATAAATATACCAGTTAAAAACATGAAAGACTTAACTGTAGTAGCCTTATCATAGAAATAGAAGCAATGTGATATTATAACACATACAGTTTTGTAAACCAATTTAACCTCAATAAAAATGAAAGTATTAGAGAGTTGAATTTTAAGTTTTTGGTCAAATGATACAGGATATCAAAGCAGTGTGTGTCTTGGAAAATTATAGAAAGACTGTAAAACATGAGGAAAAGTATGTCCTAAAGTTAATTATGTTTCAAAAAATTAAAGGATTTCAATTTAAAAAGTTATTCATAAATCAGCAAAGGTATGTCTATACTGAGACATAATCAAAACTCATTATCTATAAAAAATTCAACAATAGGGGATTTGGGCAGAGAAAATGCAGAGGAAGCTGAGAGTGGATTTTCTTTTCTAGATGGGAATAGAATATTAAATAACTAAACACATCATTAAAGACAATCTGCTAATTTCCAAAGCCTGACACAATAGATTGTGAAAATCATGATATTGGCAAACTGATTCATGGAGTAAAATATTTGTGTATCCTTTCCAGTAGCTATTTCCTTAAGTAGAATGTTCTTACAAATTTTATGCAAAAGAAATCAGATATTACATACAATAAGAATTTGGCAAAGTTACTGAAAGTCTCAAAACATTTCAAGCATTAGTATAAACAAGGTAAGATATAAGAAAATGAGATATATATGTTATTAGGTATCAAATAATTCATATCAAATACATGCATATCTTTTTCTCAAGCTCAACATATCACATCACTGCATTAGATCAAAGACATCAGTCTGATTCTTCAATAAGAAGACACTTGGTGACAAAGACCGCGGATATCAGAAAAAATAATGATATTAGATACTTTTCCACAATCACAGGGGCTATCAATTGAATATGTAATCAAAATATAAACAAAGCTGTCATTTAGTATATAGTTAAATGCAATTGGTTGATTACCTTCCAAGAAGAGAAAGGAAATCAGTCAATGTTTGGAAAAAGTTCTTTAGGAGTCAGATGAATCTCAAAGTTGAACTTACGACCAAGAGGTGGAAGTCAATCAGACATATGCGAACTTGTCAAGAAGAGAAGTCTTTGAAATTTAATTGACACCTTCTTCTTGGTCTATAGTCATCCTTAATCCTACCTTCAATAAGTGATTTTTTATGTAGTTACTGCTGAATCTCTGGGGTATAAAACTTTGTTTTTATGACTATCTTATCCTTCTGAAAAACTTTGAAATGCAATTGTTGTTTGAAATAGAGTATGACTCTATCCAACATATTGAAATATAATTTCTATTATATTCTTCTGGGCTTTACTATAAAGCAAAGTTTCATTCTGAATCCCATTATAATTCCAAGAACTTGGAGAGAACTGAAAGGAAAGTTAATATGGATGTTTCAGCAAATAGTATAAACTTGAGGAATTTATACCCCATCTGCAATTTTTCCTCAGAGTTATAGAGAGGCAGAGATGCCAAAGAGGACTAGAGATGGGCGGGGGATCATTTTGGTTGGAATACTTTAATAGTATATATAAGTCTTTTCAGTAAAGTAGAACAGTGTTCTGCAGAAGATAGGTTAATTAGGGGACAGTGATTTGTGAGCCTGTTCCCCATGTTTATTTAATTTGTGTCACAATAGATTGAGCCTGGGCTCCTAAATGGAGCAATGATTCACCAGGAGGGAGCAGCACATGCTCCTACAGAACTATACCCCAGAAAGTGTGAAGATAAAGCCTTATAACAAAGGCAAGCAAGAAATCTCACAGAAACTAAACTGTCTCCTCTAGGACTAAACTTGAAAAAAAAATCAGTAATTTGAATTATTTCAAAAGAACCATTGTCCAATGGTTTCTAAAATAACGAATTGTGCAATGTGCCTAAAGTCTTATTTCTTTTTTTAATTTAATTTAATTTTTTAAATTTAAATTTTATTTTTATATTCCCCATACAATTGCAACCCCCTTATTTTGACCGCAATCCCTCCTTTCCCTGCCCCCCACCCCCCATAGAGTGTCTCTGGCTCATAGTTGTTTGTTGATTTTGATTTTTACTTTCTTATAGTTATTCTTTTCCCTGGTCTCTTATTTAAGTTTTCTAGATTCCTGCTATGAGTGAGACCATCTGGTATTTTTCTTTTTCTTTCTGGCTTATTTTGCTGAGCATGATCCCTTCCATATGATCCAGCAATTCCACTCCTAGGTATTTACATACCCAAAGGACACAGAAACATCAATTCCCAAGAGCACCTGCACTCCTGTGTTTATAGCAGCACTATTTACAATAGCTAAGCTTTGGAAACAACCCAAATGCCCAAAAATAGATGACTGGCTCAAGAAGATGTGGTACATATACACCATGGAATATTAATCAGCATTCAAAAAAGATAAACACATGCAATTTGCAGCAACATCGATGACACTAAAGTCTTATTTCTTTAGACACAATTAAGAAAGCAAAGAGAAGAAATGGTAAGCAATTGAGTAATAGCACTTTAAAAAAAAAACTTGTATCAAATGAGGGAAAATGTGAACTAATACAACAGAACTCAGTTATTGTGCTTCTAGGTAGAAAAAAGTGACAAAAGGGAAATCTATTTTTTTCCCTTTTCCCTTTTAGCTTTATATTAAGTATGGCCTGTAAACCAGGACTTCTAAATTAATAAAAGAAAATTTAGGCAAATACTAGTTAGGATCTCCTTTTCCTATCACCCTCCCCGATCCCCATGACCTCTCTGAAAAGCTAGCCCTAACCCTCTTGGCATTTTTGGTGCCATCCCCAGTGGTCAACAAGCAGCATTTACACTTCTGGTGTTTTTTATGTGATGTGTGTTACTTTGCTTTCTAACCTTTATCAAGAGTTACTCTGGACCTGAGAAAAATTGAGTTTAGAATTTCCCTAGGTTCAAGATTTTTTAATTAAGAATTTCTAAACCCCTCCTTATCACCAAAGTGTGAAAATGTTATTACCCATTTTTTTTAATAGAGGCATGTGTTATTTATTTATGTGTTTGTTTGTTTGTTTGTTTATTTTGTTTATACAAGCACTGGGTACAGTCAGAAGCGTGGGAGGGTGAGAGAATTCACCAGAGCCAGAGCGGGGAGCAGAGCAGGCAGAAGGACCGAAGTACACTGCTGAGGGGAGCAGCGGGCGGCAGGAGAGGTCTGCGCGCCATGTGGGACCCTCCTTCGGTGACCTGGGAGCAGCTGGGGATTGAGCCGGCGCTACAGAGGCTGCGGGCAGCTTCGCAACCCAACGCTTAACCGCTGCGCCACCGGGGAGGCCCTTATTACCCACTTTTAATGATAGAAAAATCAAAGAAAAGAAGGCATTGGCTTGTCTTAGTTTACCTTATCTGCTAGGTGCTTTATTATGAATTTGAAAATAAGTTTATAATTTTCCCCCAAACTTGGAGGCATCTACTTGGTCACATGAATAACGAAAACATAAAAAATATATTTTTATATTGTTCAATATTTGGAAAAATAAAATAATTTTTAAATAGCATCTGCTTCCAAAATATATACAGGCATTGATAGTTTCTCACTTGTGCTTTGTTAGCTCTTTGTCTGTTTCTAGTATTTCATTTTTGACCAAAAGAAACATTTTGAATTTGTCAATTCCCTATTTTATTTTATGACTTTTAACGATACTGTCAACAATACACACTCACTTTAGTCTTGAGATTACATTCTGAAAAAAAGTGGTCTCATAAATATGCAAATGAAAATTTCTTCCATAACATTTAATTGATTACCCTGGAATTTTCATACTTCAGTAGTGATTATATAGAAAAAATGAGAATCTTAAGTTCATAGGATGACTAGTATTAGACATGTAATAATAGTGAGAAACTCAGGGCAACATAAAATATCATAACATACTTTTAAAGTAAATTACTTCAGTTGTTGGTCACTGACATTTGTGAACTCCCTGTTGGAAAACGAGTATGTGGTTGTATATTCTGTATATTTGCCTGAAGAGGAAAATGTTTTCCAACCAATTGTCAGCCTTTAGTATACACAGTGTGTAGACATCATGGTTCCCTGGGATAGGATAATCTATCATTTTCTTGCCAAATCCACTTATTTGTACTATCACCTACCAAAAAGCAGACTGTCGGAACCCTCATCTCTACCTACGTCAACAGCAGCTCTGCTGGTATGTTGGGCTCAGCAATGCTTACTTGTTTGGAAGGATCCTCTCAGGAACAGTTTTTGTGGCCTACAGCAGCTAGAAAGGCTCCTATAACAAAGCTGTGATTTTTTCCTTAGAGCAATTCTCAGCTTTATCACACAATATTAAACATGAACTTTTCAGGCTCATTGAAAATGGATGGAGGTTACCTCTACTACAGCAAACAGATCTCTAGCTTGTTGATGGTATTCAATGTACATCAGCATGGATATAGTTAGTGATTAGAATATAATTATAAAATAAATTTAATTAATGTTGCCCTTTTTGAAAAATCACCATAATTCAATTAATCCAGAGCTAGAAATTACTCACATAGCAGTTTGAAAATTCTGAGTACTTGTAACAAAGTAAATGTCACAAGCCATTATAAGGATATTTATTTCATTTAAAAAATAAATTTTTAAAATAGGTGAAAACTAACAAGTCTATTAATAGAAGTCAAAATCACTTAATATAACAAATTGGATCATCTTATGTAAATTGTTTTCTCTTCCCTTAGTACATTATATATTATGAACATGTTTTTATATTGTTGGGATTTAATGCTAGCAAATACTAAAAGATATTTTATTTCACATGCCATTTAACAATAGTAAATATCAATTTGTAGCTGGCATTTTCTAGAAATCATATATGTTAGAAACTACCATTTGTAGAGATATAGGAAAAGGAGGTGATAAGAAAAGTATAAAGAAAGGCATTGTATAATTTATCACTGTATGAGCATTGACATGTCATTTCTATTTTTATGAAACATAAATTTTCCAGATGCTGAATACTATAAAATATTTTTGTTAAGTGTAACTTTTTTGCTGCCATGAAAGACTAACCTAAAAAGAAAAAAAAATTGATTATGCAGAAGTAACTTAGCAAATTTAAGATTAATTATAATTTAGTAGTAAAAAGTTAATTTGAACAAAATCATGTTTTTGTTTGTTTTAAAGGTGGGATAAACATTTTTATTTCCAATTGTCAGGAGAATGCTTTTGAATACAAAAAATTCTATACAGATATTATGTGGTACTCTCAGTGACGAAAATAAACCTGACTTTCAAAAATAAAAGTGAAACACAATATTTTCCATACACTTCTTCCATCTTCTGCATAATATCCCATTGACTTTCACAGAGTGTCTAGGACTAGGTGAACAGTATGTATTTAGTGATTAAATACAATCTAAGTTGATGGCAAATTTTTCAAAAGAGAAAATACGCAAGTACTAACACGTGGCTGAGTAGTTGAAAATACCCATCTATTTGAAGGGATCTTTTTTGCGATGTCATAGCATACACTCAATGTCAAGTTTGTGGTAAGAGCCAAGTCAAACCAGCAGTTCCACTCTCCATTCCCTAGAATAAAGGAATAAACCCAAAGGGGTGCTTGTAATTAGTGATTTCACAATACCCACAGGATTGATGAAGATATAAAAGAGAATGGAGATGAAAGGGTGTGCTGTGGTAATATTTAATAAAGGTTGAGTACAGATACTAATTTTATTAATTTATTCACTCACTCAACATTTACTGAGTACTTACTTTGACTGGGCAAGATCATTTCTTATGTTAATTATAGTGTGTGCATGCAATAAGTATGTGTCTGCACACGTATGAGTATCGAGTGTAAACACAAATTAAAAAAACCATTAACATGCAATACATTTCAAACTTTTTTAAACATTGTTTAAAATAAATGATACTTGTGTTATTAAAGCTCTTATATTGTGTTTTTACTTCTCCATGGAATATATAGGACAGCACATGTATTCTTAAATTACTGGATAGAATCTTAATCAAGTTTACATTAAATATACTCTTAACATTTTTAATATTTTCTTAAGATGATGACTTTAGTCTATTTACTTATCAGTCATTTGTTTATTAAGAAATTACATAAGCAGAAACTTACCTTCCAAATGGAATGATATAAAAGTCAAGAGGACCACAGAGGAAGGATCAGTTTCTATGATGTAGGTGCAATTCATGTTGTTGTCATATTGCTTTGGGTAGTTTGGAGAAATAATGTAACCTGAAGGTTTAGTGAAATTTCTGCCACATCCTATATGGGAAGAAAAAGATATTATGAGGGTATTTGTACTTGCACACAGCATCTTTTTATCAATGAGGGAAAGACTGAGATTTCCTAAATTCTCAAGAGACATATTCCCTGACATAATCTGCTCTGATTTAAAATCTGCTCTAATTTACACATACAAAATAAGAACATTATATATTTTTAGAAAATGCTGCAGAGTTTTGGGCTGGATAGTGGAAAGTTTACCATAAGACCATTGCAAATCAATTAATATTTTTTAAGATTTATTTTTATTTATTTATTTATTTATTTATATTTATTTATACAAGCACTGGGTACAGTCAGAAGCGTGGGAGGGTGAGAGAATTCACCAGTGCCAGAGCGGGGAGCAGAGCAGGCAGAAGGACCGAAGCACGCTGCTGAGGGGAGCAGCGGGCGGCAGGAGAGGTCTGCGCGCCTTGTGGGACCCTCCTCTGGTGGCCAGGGAGCAGCTGGGGATCGAACCGGCGCTGCAGAGGCTGCGGGCAGCTTCGCAACCCAGCGCTCAACCGCTGCACCACCGGGGAGGCCCACAAATCAATTAATTTTAAGATATTAAAGAAAGGATAATTTAGGGAGGACTTAGTGTGGCTCACATAAGGAAATAATACTGATTTGTAGCTAATCAGTACATTTAATGCTTATCTTATTACATTATTAGAAATTGATGTCATTTTAATTGCCATATCAATCTGGCCATAAAAAGAATACCTGCATTTACAAAAATGGTTGAATTTGTCATATGAACTCATCAAAATCTCATACAAGTCCCTGGTGTTAGAAAGGTAGAGAACTATTTTTTTATCACTAATGAGATATTGTTTTCATGTAATCACTAAATTAGTTATTCCACATCACTCCTTGATGTATCCCAGATGAAAATATTGGTATCATTTTAAAATGATATTAAAATGCACACATATACACACATACACAGAAAACAAGTGAAGACCTACGATTAGGGCAGAGCTACCTTCATTACTGCCTTTACACTACCTTCATTCTGAAATCCTTGTTCACTGCATTTATTTCCTCTAATTTCTTTCATCAAACTTTTTACTAGGGCCTCCCTGGTTGCTCAAGGGGTTAAGCACCGCACTATGAAGCAATCCACAGCCTTGGCAGCATGAGTTCGATCCTTGATTGAAACCTTGGATTGAAAGCCCTAGTTGATTTCAATACAGGTAGTTAATGTGCTGCATTCTAAACACTTAAGTCTTATCATCCTCCTGAGCTTTGCCCAATTCATGCCCTACTCAGTGTTTTGGGGTAATTTCTAGATGATGACTATGGACTTAGGCATTTTACAACTGCTCTCAGTTGACCTATTGTTGAATTCGGTTCCATTCTTGCTGATTTCTGAGGAAAGGGTATTCTCAGGCTTAGGTGGCCCATGCATGCTCTTCCCCTTTAACCTACAATTCCGTGAAATCCCCTTCTCTCCTTGAAGCCTGATTGTGGTGGTCACACGCCTTTAAGGCCCTCTCATTGTGGTTTTCAGTGCTACTTACGGCTCACAAAGGATGCAGAGAAGCCCTGAGCTGGGGCCTCCTGAGACTGGAACACAACAGTGAATGTGTTTCCTGGAGTGATGATGGAACCGGGAGCTACGTTCCCACAGCTGGTGGTTAACAGGGCTTTGTCAGCCTCCTCAGTTCCGTCCCACACCTAGAAGAGCCATATATATGACTTAATACTTGAGGTTTTCACCTACCAATTTTTTCATATGCTTAAGCTGGACGTTAATGGTACTCAGGTATATGTAGAACAAAAGGGAATAGTAAATAAAACACATGCATATATCTGTAATATTTTCTTATGAGGTTTTTTTTTTCAAATTGCTTTTTAATAGCACATCCTATTCTTGAGTCTTTCAAGGAGATTGAGTTCACTTTCATTTAAGTAGAATTAATTAAAATATATATGTATAAAATATATAACCAACTAGTTTTCTTTTAACTCCTAATGTAGCTGAGCTTGCTAGAAACCAAGGGAGACAGAGTAACAATATGTGCTACCGTAGTGCTTACAAATTTTTCTAGGTGATGGCAATTGTGGGGTGCAAACATAGGACATTTACCAAGACAAAATCCATTGAAATTAATAAATTTGTGGAGCTTAAAGAAGACATGAATTTCAAGTATTTATTAGAATAAATTATAGAAGAAACCCTGGCAGTGCTGAATCTTAGGGTGCATTTTGAAGAAAGGATGAAATATTTGTAGATTCACATGCATATAAGATATAATATAGAGAAATTCCTTGTACACATTTCTTAGTTTCCTCTAACACTGATATCTTACAAAAATACTGTATAATATAATCAGGATATTGACACTGATGCAATCCACACTTTTTATTCAATTTTACTTGTATTCATGTGTATGTGTATGTATATGTATTTAGTTAAATACAATTTACATGTCACCACATTCAAGATACTGAACAGTTCCAACACCACAGGGTTTCCTCCAGAGGCCATATTCTAATCACACACAATTCATCTGGCACCCCTGTGTCTTTAACCTCTGTCTGTCTAGCCTCCTTTTCTAAATGTTTTCATTTCAAAAATATAAGTGAACAATAGAGGATGTAGCCTTTCAGGATTGACTTTTTTCACTTGGCATAATTTACCAAGTGAAATTTGGTAAAATTTGTTGAAATTTTTAGTCTGTCAACAGTTTCTTTTTACTAAGAAGTTGTACCCCAGATATTTAGGTACCAGAATTCATTTAACCATTTACTTATTGAAGGACATTTGCATGAATTTGTTTTTGACTATTATAAATATAGCTGCTGTGAGCATTTGTATGTAAGTTTTTGTGTAGACAGTTTTCATTACTCTGGGACAAAGGCCCATGAATGCAATTACTGGATTTTATAGTAAATACACATTCAGTTTTATAAGAAACTGCCAAACTACTACACATTAGGTAGTTTTACATTCCAAATGCTGAGGACTATTTTTGTTATTATATCCTATTACTGCTAATGCTTAATGCAGCAAACTATTCTCTTCTTTATGGTTGAGTAATTTAAAGCCCAAATATTTAATTAGCTGAATGGAGTCCAGACTAATGTGAATTTAAGGCCTATGTCCTTGCTGCTAAAAGCATAACCTCTTAGAGCTACGATGTACCAGATGTAAAACAGTACAGACGAAATGAATTTATAATACAGTCATTATGTTCCTAAGTCAATGAAAGAGATGTCAGGGCCACATGAGCAGTATTTGAGACTTTACAGAAAGTCTTATTGATTGATCTACTGCCATTTTTTTTCTCAAAATGTATGAAAAACATTTATTGCAATGAAAAATATTTTTAAAAATAAAAAATTCCATCTCCAATGACTGTAAACCTCCAAGTATTAAAGATTATTGTCTGGGGCCTCCCCGGTGGCGCAGCGGCTGAGCGCTGGGTTGCGAGGCTGCCCGCGGCCTCTGCGGCGCCTGTTCAATTCCCAGCTGCTCCCCGGCCACAGGAGGAGGGTCCCACATGGTGCACAGACCTCTCCTGCCGCCCGCTGCTCCCCTCAGCAGTGTACTTTGGTCCTTCTGCCTGCTCTGCTCCCCGCTCTGGCTCTGGTGAATTCTCTCACCCTCCCGCGCTTCTGACTATACCCAGTGCATGTATAAACAAACAAACAAACAAACAAACAAATAAATAAAACATGCCTCTATAAAAAAAAAGATTATTGTCTGGGTTATCACTACTTTTCAATGATGAAAATAAAGGAATCTTAATAAATTATATACATGGGTCTCTTATAGTCTTTTCAGTCTGTGGGCACTTAAGGCCCAGTGAAGGCTGGCATTAGCTACATCTTAACCTTCCATCACTACTATAGCATACTTAAATTTTTCCTGTGATGTTGTTTTATATTTGTTTTGTTCTTGAGGATCTATTAGAAAAAAGAAGAGAGAAAACAATAAGAAAGAAAACAAACAAAAATCTGACTCTCTCTTTAATTTCCACAGAAAAGAAGAAATGTAAGTGCTTGCGAGAATGTAATAAGGCCAGAAAACAATCTCCTTAATTAAATTACTTTGCCTACATGTTAGCAAATGAAAATTCACAGCACAATTTAACTTCTAATAGCTAAGGTTCCCACATTTTTCTTCAATTTAGAATCCAAGCAGCAAAATTATTGCTTTCTTATTTCAAGAGGCAGTAAGTCATCTCTAGTTTAAACATTTATGTTCATTAAGCCAGTGTGATTTCAATTAAATAAACCACTACACTCACCTTCACAAAGCTGTTCTGACACTGTCCGTCACCACTGGGGATTAGGAAATTGTTGTCAAAGTTGATCTCCAGATGTTGACTTTCATGAGCAATGATGGTCCAGGAACATCTGCTGTTCTCGGGAAAGTTTTGGGGCCAGTGAGGAGACCTGACTGTGCCATTATGTGAATGAAGTGTCCCTCCACAACCTGAAAAGTTATCATGAAAAAAGTTATTAATTTGGCAATAAATTAGGAAGACATTTTTTTGTAATCCAAGATTTCTAGAGAAGACACATTTCTAAAGGTAAGATTTCACTTCATCCTTCTCGCATGATTCATTAGGTTTTAGGCAGGAATACAGAAATTCTCACTCAATTCAAAGGAAACTCCCACTGTTACTACTTTGTTATACCTGTACTTGGCTACCTGAAATAACTAATCCTTGCCATAAAGAAGACAGATTTCTATTCTGCAGCAAACTATAACAATAACAATAATTTCATACAATAACAATAATTTTTGCTTCCCTTGAGGCTAAAGAGTATGATCTGCTAATCCCAAGTTCAGTACTTTATTACTGTTAACACATGCGAATATAAGTCTATACTAATATGTGATTTTGCTTTAACATAACATACAGACCTAGAGAAATGATTTAGAGCAGGGGAAAATTCTTCCAGTAAGTAATTTTACTCACTTATATTGAAATTTTGATGGCTGAAAATAAATGACATGGATTGAAAGAAATACCTAGAATTATTAATACATATACTGAAGAAAAGTCAAAAGAGCAAAATATGAACTCGAAACAAAATGAAGTTAAAGAATATTTCCCATATCTTTTGTTTCTAAACCCTTGGAAAACCAGTAGTTCATCTAATACTCCCCTCTGATTTCAACAGCAACTAGTTGCTTAATAAGGGACATTTGGATTCATTCTGTACAGGCCTGCATTGTAACTGACTCTCCTAGAAAGAATTGTCATGAGAATGTGTGTGTGTGTGCATGCGCGTGTGTGTGTTTGGATGTGTGTGTGTTTGTGTGTGTATATGTGTGTGTGAGAGAGAGAGAGAGAGAGAGAGATTACAAGACTTTAAAGAAATCCTAACTTAAATACTTGATGCAAGTTTTTGTATTTTCTGGGAATTTCCATGTAGTTTATACTTTAAAAGCCACTCTGTTGAAATCAAATCATCAATGCTATTTTGCCACACACTATAGTCAGAGTGTTCATTCTAAATCATGTATTTGATCTGCCATTTTGCTTTTCAAAACTCCTCAATGGCCCCTCATTTCTCAAGGGGTAGTACAGAAGTCAAGGTTCCCCATAATATGGAATACTTATCTCCTTGCACTCAGTTAACCACTCAGCATTGTGCCTCCAAGCTCCACATATTTTAAACTAATTGTGATTCTAATTCATATTTTCTGTTATGGATAACAGAAAATTCTTACAGAGGCAGCATGAGAAGTATTAAGATAAACACAACAAAAATAACTCTTATGCTTTGGGGAAAATACAGTGGTTACCAGAGGGCAGGTGGAGGGGAGGGGTAGAAGGGCATAGAAAGTGAAATGTGATAGAGCATTGGCACTGGAATTTTGATGCAAGGCTAGTAAAGCAGATGAACAAGTTGAGGTGTGAAGCTATATTCCCCAAATTATAGTTTTGTAAGTTAATAAAATTTGAAGGGAAAAGTTTCTGGCTCTACTATCTTTAATCAAACACTGACTCCATTGATTATCAAATATGCTACCTGTCAGATTATCAACCCATTTATCCTCAGTTTCTGCCCACGCAAAATGGAAAAAGTATGTATGTACTGATATTGTGTCTTCCTTATGAGGTGATAAAGACATTTAGAATTGCGTTAATAGAGTTTAGGTATTAAATGCATACTTTTTTAATATATTTTTTTATAGAGGCATGTTATTTATTTATTTATTTGTTTGTTTGTTTGTTTGTTTTTGTTTATACATGCACTGGGTACAGTCAGAAGCGCGGGAGGGTGAGAGAATTCACCAGAGCCAGAGCGGGGAGCAGAGCAGGCAGAAGGCCAAAGTACACTGCTGAGGGGAGCAGCGGGCGGCAGGAGAGGTCTGCGCGCCATGTGGGACCCTCCTCTGGTGGCCGGGGAGCAGCCGGGGATCAAACTGGTGCCGCAGAGGCCGCGGCCAGCTTTGCAACCCAGCGCTCAACCACTGCGCCACCGGGGAGGCCCTAAATGCATACTTTTTAAATTTGTTGATAAACTTCTAAAAATTGATTTAAAAAGACAGTAAGCATAGGGAATGTGGTTTTTACCTAAAGTTTGTGTGCTCCATGTTGCATGAAATCCACCATTTTGCACCGAATGGTCTGAGTTAAAAATCACCACTAGTTTGTTGGAACCAGACTGGATTGGCCTGGGGTTTGAGTCTCCACAGTATTGTCCTATTATAGGCGATCCTGGAGAACCACCATTCCTGACGGTGACAGAGTCCCAACTACAGGTCACATGGGTTTCAATATTAAAGTCACTAAATGTCAGCTGGAAGAGAAAAAAAAATGACTAAAAAATAAACATTTTTTCTATAAGATTATCTAGCTAGAGTTAGATATGATGTTCACATCTATCTTATTTTTGTTTTATGCTTAAATTTTTAGGTTAATATATGTAAATTTGTATTTGTCTCTTATTTATTTCTCCTGTGCTTCCCTTTCTATTTCCTTATTGAAATTGTTCTTGGAAATATTGAGAGGGGATCTTCCAAAACTGCAGTCATTTTGGTGACCATCTCAGTCCTCTGGGGTGGAGTGACAACTCAGAAACATGAATACTCCTGGATGGGGAATGCTCTCCTAGATATAGCTTCTCCTGTGCTTGAAAAGAAGATGTCATTCTTCATTAATTGTAAACTTGTAGATGCCAATGTATGTGCTCTATCTAATAAGAGAATTTTAGGGAGAAATGATCTGATTGCAGGATCAAAGCCTATTCTAATCACTTGCTTATTTAAAAAACTCTGTTTCCACACAGGACATGTTACTTTTCTATAGTCTCAGAAGTATTTTAATCTGTCATCAGAACTTACAGTGATGGTATGGCCTTGTGGGGCTTCCAACAACCAAGAACAGTGGGTCAAGCTGTCATAAGAAGCTGGATAGTTGGGGCTTGTGATGACTCCACTCTCACCTATTTGCATCCCACCACAGTCTGAAATTAAATTTGTAACCTGTTAAATAACAGAGAAGAAAAAACACAACCCTACAATCCAAAGTAAGTAGTACAGCCATCATACTCAATGATTAAGTGTATATATATATATATATATATATACACACACTTATAAATGTATGTGTATACTTTACACATATATATTGTGTGCATAGTGTATACATATGTGTATATATAGTATATACACGATATAATATTTATATTCTCATTTAATGATTAAAAAATACTAATTACCTTACTAAATACTGGACAATTTGGAAGTAAAGAGAGACAAAAAATGAATAAATTGATGAAATTGAATGAAAGCAAAGTAAAACTTGGTAGAAGATTAGAAATAAACAGAATCCCATGTAGTGTTAAAAAGAATTACATACTGAGAACTGGCTCAAGTTTAGTACAAAGGAGAAGGAAGCTAATCTACACCATAGCTGGAGAATAAATAAACATGCGTACAACTGACAGTCAATGCACTATGACTAAAATAAACAACATCCCATTTCTTGAAAAAACTAGGCCAGTCAGAGAAGATAAATATATTTGTACAACATGATGGCTTCCATCACTAAAGACTGTCATTTGCTAATAAGTACATTTTTGAAGACAGCTATCACAGCACACATTTTCATGAGAGCTGAAAAACAGACACATTTCTAAAGCATAGTATAGTCTGATGTTCGATACTAATAATACTGCATCCTGTAGCCTATCTCTTTTCTCTCAGTCTGCTGAAGAAAAATCAGCTGGTGAGATAGTTGAGTGAGTAATCTTACCCTTTCCCAACCAATCATTTGAGTATAACACACAAATAAGTTAGATAAAACTATAACCAAAATATACATCAATTTATAGCCAAATTTAGTGGGAATAAAAGAATATCCAAAATAATAAGGGTACTCAAGTTCCAAGGATTAATCTCATGGGGACAGTGTCAGTCTGAGAGGATGCAGAAACAATCTGTGGCTCCAGGGGTGAGGGTCTGAGGTTTTGATCACCAGGAAGAAGAACATTTGGATTTAGACCCCTGCAAAAGGAAGGATTGGAACTGAGACTTTACAAAGTCTTGCATGTTAGTTAAAAAGGGTTAGGAAAATTTCAATGACATAGGAAAGCAGCAAGGAGTACTGCCATCTGTCTTGGGCTGAATTTTTAGGCACAAACTGAATGTGACAGACAGAAATCCAACACAAAACAATAATGACTATTCTCCATTAATATAGTTGGAGACACATCATGACCAAGTAGGGTTTACCCTGGAAATGAAAAGATGACTTAAAAATAGAAAAATCTTTTATTTATCATATTAACATATTAAAAAAGGAAAAAAATAGTATCATTTCAACAATGAAGGAAAATCATTTGATGAAATCTTATGCCCCTTAATAGTAAAAGAACAAACAAAACATATGTGAAGAATTAGAAGGGACTCTCTTTGATCTGATAAAGAGTATTTATGGAAAACCTAAGAGCAAACAAAAATATTTTAATAATGAAATGTCAGACATTCACATTAGATGGTCGCATTACCTCTTCCATTCAACATTACATGGTGGTCTTAGGTAGAGAAATAAGACAAGAAGAAGAAAGAGTATTGATATGGAAAGGAAAAGAATACTATCATTTTCAGAAGAAATGATTGTTTACACAGAATAATCAAAGACAACCTATAGAAAAAATACTAAAATTAATAAAAGTATAGCAAGATCACTGGGCTAAAGACTAATTTACAAATTTTGACATTTAGTATATCAACTACTGTCAAGCAGAATCTGTAACTTGGAATGTCTTACTGACATTAGCAACAAAATTAATAGCTACCTATAAATAAATTTAACAAAATATTTGTGAGATCTTTTACCCATTATTAATTGCCAGAGTTTGAGAGTTTGTGTCTTGTGTCTTACTTGTAAAGGAATACTCTGCATGGAATCCAATGTTTTCTATACGTTCATTGGTGACAAATTGTATCCATACTTGAGGATAAGGTATAACCAATGGCACTGCAGGTTTTGAAGATCCACAAAGTCTCCATATCAAAGGTCCATCAGCATTATCTGAACATAATAACATGGTGCTATTATTTATATAAATTTTGAAAAATAAAGTCAATAAATTCATCAAGAATGAATAATAAAAGCCATTACAAGCTATTAACTGACATACAATTAAAATATGATTGCAAACATTTCACAAAGTTTCTATTTTTGTCACCTGCCAAAGAAAAAGTCCCTCCAACTGGGTGAATTTCTCTTACACACACACACACACACACACACACACACACACACACACACACACACACACTTTTTTGGTATGGGCTGTTTCCTCTACTGTAAGTGCTGATTTTTTTTTCAGTTTTTGTTTTCATAGTTGCTTTAGCATGTTTAAACAGAGATGCAACTAATTTTTAAATTAGTTGGTGTAGGGTAAAGAAAAATCAGGCTTTTCTGCCCTCCCGCCATCAGGATAGATGGGGAGACCCTGTGATCCTGAATACGTGCCTGATGGCGGGCACCTGAAGTGGGTACACCTGCTTTAAGACTGTGCTTTTTAAGGGCAGCATCAAGGGGACGCCAGGAGAAGCCAAAGCAGAAGCCGAAAGAGAACCACGAGAAGCAGAAGCAGAGAACACCAGAGAGCCCAGATAGAGTGAGGATTTGCTGGGGGCTGGGAGGACTGCCAGCCTCCCGGCCCCCCAGCACTCCTGCCTGCCATATGTCTGGTGAACCCCAATAAAAGACCTGCAAAAAACCGCTGAGGACTCTGACTCCTCCTTTACCCGGTCTGCATGGGATCAGAAAACCTGCACTGTGTCCTGTCCTGCCCCTACAGTTGGATATGCTCTTTGTTATTTAGGGAGTAAAAGTATTATAATATTAGTGACAAAGGATATCATCAAAATAAAAGTAATAATTACATACAATTTTAAAGATTTCTCCACTGTATTTAATCAAACAAGATGAACAGAGTATTCACTAGTCAGGACTGGATTTGGAACTGTTTTTGTGAAGATTATTATTCACAATAATTTGATTAATATTTATAAAGCACCTACAGATTTGACACAACCTATTTGATTAACATCAGACCATCACTAATCATATAAGTCAATAAAATATAGTACTTTGAATGTCATTTAAAGAGAAGATTGCCTTTAGCTCATTGACAATATAAAGCTGTTCTGCTTGATTCTATAAGTTAGTGACTTTGAGCCAGGTGGAGGTGGTAAGGATTTATCAGAATCACATGGAGAATAATCTCAGACTACACGTTCCATTTCCTACATAAGCCTTCTAAGATTCATTTTCCTTAGAGAGACCAGATGATTTTCCTGCTTAAGGCAGTTGGTCTGTGACCACAGACTTCATCAAATTTTCCTTCTTAAAAAATTCTTCCATGTTCTCAAATCCCGATTGATTTCCGTAGTTTCCCATAAATATTGCTACCAGCTGACTATATTAGCTTCTACTGCTTTCTGCCCCCTTTTCTTTACATTTTGCAAAAATGTGGAACTCAGTGAACCTTAGCCAGCCTAGATTATCTACACTGTTATTTACTCTATTGATTTTTTCAATTGCGAAAAGAGTACCCACTGGGTGTGATCCTATACCTTTAAGTGATTTCACTGTAGGAAAGAACTAAAATGGATTCATCTTCTACAAATAAAGATTTTTTTAATCCTTACAAGATTATGGTTTACCAAGTACAACTCAACCCATTTCTCTCATGAAAACAAAGACTGCTTTGGGGATAATTCTCCAAGTATCTTCCATGTGTTTTCTCCATCTGCAAAACTTCTCTAGATTTCTAAGGCCTAATTTGAATTTTACATCATCTTTTGAATCTTGTAAGTTAAATAAAACACCAATGCATTCTGACCATGCTGCATTCCTGTCTTCAGAAAAGGAGTCTTGAGTAGTAGGCGATAGCTACAGAACTCATTAAAACATCAGAGACAAAAAGAATCTCTCCTGGGTAAGTCTTACTTACATCAGACTGAGAGCTACAGTAAACACTGACAGATCCCACTGTTCATAGGGCATGCTTTCCTCAGCTGGGCACAACACAGAATTAAGCTTTGGTTTGAAGACTATTTTGGAGCTTATATATACTTATTAGTGATATGATTCCCTTCATTGTTGGTGGTCGCCAGGCATAAGACAAATACTGTTGATAAATGTGAAAACATGTTCCTTGACTAAACTCACCCACTCGGAATTCGAGGACATCAAGTTGACAGTCTTGGTGACTTTCAAGGTAAAAGTCGTCAAAATTGATGTAAATGGATGAATTTTCCTGATTTGGATTGCTGAGAGTCCATTCACAGTTTAGGTTTCTTGAGTAATTACTGACTCCATCATAGCCAGGAGAAGAAAAGTTTCCATTAGGGGAATTTGTAAGGGACCCACCACACACTAAGAAAACAAAAGGTGACAGAAAATTAGCAGTAATGTTAATGCCATAACAGAAGATACAAATGCTACATAAATAATAACTAAAATTGAATGACAGCAACATTTTTATCACTTTGATTTGTTTCTCTATGTAAAACTCATGCATGCAAACTAACGACATTTCTGTGGGTTTAGCAAAGAAAGATGTACCAAAATAAACAGCTTCTTCATGTCACTTTAGGATTGATTAGGTGAACAGGGGTTTGCTGTACATAAATATCTCCTAATTTTGGCCTATTGTTCATTAACATTTTTATTTATTTGTTTGTTTGTTTATTATTTACTTATTTTTAATTTAGAGTAATATGTAAATATAGTGGTGGTCCCAATGATTAGTAATTCTCTTCTGATTAATAATTCTGCACTTGACTCAAGCATTTTATTGGATCAAACAGCTAATGTACTGTTGGAGTACCAATGAATTTGCTCCATTTAATAAGAAAATGGATGTTCCTTGCATCAGTGAAACAACTCAAAGTTCATTTTTAATATTCAGCTCCACTCCACCCAATTTTAAAACTCATAGATAAAAGCACAAATACAGAAAGTAGGAAGATCTATAGGCCATATCTTGCTTAAATGTTAAATATATTAAATTTGAACCCCTTATTTACTTACATTGGAAAGTATATATGGGAATAATAAAAATGTCTGTCTTCAGTTAAATTAGTTGCAAATTGCCTGTCTTCATTTAAATTAGAAGCAAGATACCTTCTAAGAGGTAGATTGTCTCTTTAGCAGAGAAGAACAGACTAAGGGCTAAGGAACTGCTACTAACTGTAATGTTGACATTGCATGGAATGGAACTAGACTTAGCTCTCCTAATAACACATTTAAGTTTCTAATTCATAGTCACAGTTTTCTTTCCAAAACCAGAAAGTATTTTTTTTCTGTTTGGAGGGAAAATTCCTTTTTCGTTTTTGGCAATAGTTATGGGGTATCTGCCGTGCACATGACTAAGGCAGGTGCATGAATAACCTCCTTATGTTACCTGCATCTTCGCTGGATGTGTAGGAAGCAATGAAGCCTCCATAAGGCCTGGATCCATCAGTGAAATAAACAACTTTCATTGTGTTTCCTGAAGATTTGATCTCCTCACTTACATTCACACTACCGCACAGTTTCTCTAGCTGGGGTGAGTTACTTCTAAGGCCATTGAATACCTGTTGGAAAAATAGTGTAGTCTTTAGACACATAGCCCATCTTATTGAATATTTCCTAAGAGGTTACATTATTCCTAGTCCAAATATACTTTCTTCTAAGGAAACCCTGTGCTAAATGAATTGCTTAACAATACAGGTTCCTAGCCCAATGCCACAAGCCACTATGCACCTGGAACAAATTTTTTGGCCTCAAGGTCATTTCACTAAAAATTGCAATAATGTCCCCTTGCCATGTGGTGACAAACGACTTACTGCTATACTCTTTGCAACTGGACAATTGCGCCCTAAATGTAAAGTAGATATGCCAACCTACATCTTCTCAGAGTTCACTCATGGCAGTTTTTTTAACAATGCTTCAGGACCTTTGATATTTGGACTGAAGGCTTGCTACAATCTTTGAAATGATTTGAAATATATAATAACTCAAGTATCTTTAAATATATTATTCTAAAAATAATATTAAAAATCAACCTCAATCAATGTAATGGTTCTTCCCTAATTATCTATAGATTCAGCACTTCAAATATCCTAATTTGAATTTTTAAAAATGAATAATGGTTTAGTTGACTTCATATTATTAAACAATCACTCTTTTTACACAGTTATAATAATTTGCAAAGTATTATTACGGTTATGCACAAAATCAAGTGAATGTTTTAGCATGCCTCATTGTCATAGTTTAAGAAAGACCCAGAAGTAACTAAATAACTGATTGGTTCTGTGGTTGATATTTCTGTTTCTAAGATGAATTTGAATGGCTCACAATTAAAAATAATGATTCGGAGTATGAAACTATGAAATATAGAGAAGAATTATGGAGAACTTACTTCCAAACAAAAAATGTAAGCTTTTTTTTTTTTTACTTACAATAATTGATCATTAAATTTAGTTTTGTGGGGGCTTCTGGTTTAAAATGTCTTTCAGATCACAGGACCAGACACAATATCTATTATTTACTGACATGGACAAATACCAGACGCTACTAAAAATCCCCTGGGACTTCATTTTTCCAGCTAGCACAACACCCTCTCAGACATATGGTTCTATCTCTCTTTTTCAGATAAAGACAACAGAATTCAGAAAGATTATCCAATTTGCTTAAGTTAAAAAAGGCAGTACTAATAGAATTGGGATTCAAATTATCCCTCTCATTCCAGACCACAAAGCAATGTGCAAGGAAAGAAAAGATGACAAATATCTTAATAATTCTGAAAACAGAAATGGCCAAAACATTGCCAGAGTCAAAAGGGATTATTAGTAACCATAAGGTTAATGGGACATACCAGAACCCTACCCGAGTGTCTGCTAAAAATCACAGTGTCTAAAAATTGTGCAGGCATCCATTTCTCATGTGAACACCTGCTTTTAGAGGCAACCAGAGCACTGGTCCATTTTCCTCCTCTCTCCTGTTTGTACTCAGAAGCTACAAATCCCAGCAAACAATGGAGTAGGAAGAATGCATGTGAGATTCAGGACAAGCTCTAAAATTTCCTTTAAGTAGGGATAAAGTCAGGTACAAGTCTCACTGTAGTGCACACTGGATGGTATAGCTTTTTTTCTTCTCCATCTGGATAGACAGATTGGCAGTGGGGGTTAGAGGAATTTTATGCTCAGGTTAGTTGGATATTAATTTAGAAGCAGTGTATTTGAAGTTGCCCTTGCTCAACCTCCCGTCTGGTCCCCTCTTTTCCCCTCCCTCCCTCCCTCCCTCCCTCCCTCTTTCCCTCCCTCCCTCCCTCCATCTCTCCCTCCTTCTTTCTCTCCCTTCCTCCCAATGGTGCAGGGAAAATGCTAAGCCTGGGTAGGGTTTAATAAATGTAGAATATTTAAGGAAAGCCTCAGAGATCAAAAGTCATTTGAGCAGAGACCTGCTTGAGTGAGCGAGCAGGCCAGCAGTCATTGGGAGAGTATTCCAGACAGGCAGCAGGACACTGGAAGTGGGTTGTGGGATGTCTTAGCATATTCACAGAACAGAATAGAAAGGAGGCTGCATGGCTGATCCTAGTGAACAAGATAGGAAGGGAGTTTGAGATAAGAAGCATAGCAGGGGAAGGAGGCAGCAGCAGAAAAATGTAGTGCCTGGGGCCATTGCAAGGATTTGGCACTTTTCTATGAGTGAGAGGAGAGGCCAGCAGAGAATTTTCATAACATGATCTGATTTAGCTTTAAACCCATTGCACCGGTTGCTGTATTGAAAATGCAGAAATAAACAATCCAGTCAAGAAATGGGCAGAAGAACTTAACAGACATTTCTCCAAAGAGGAAATGCAAATGGCCAACAGGCATATGAAAAAAAATGTTCAACATCCCTTTTAATCAGGGAAATGCAAATTAAAACCACATTGAGATACCACCTTACACCAGTAAGAATGGCACATATCAAAAAAACAAGCAACAACAAATGTTGGTGAGGATGTGGTGGAAAAGGAAATCTCCTACATTGCTGGTGGGAGTGCAAACTGGTCCAGCCACTATGGAAAGCTGTCTGGAGGTTTTTCAGTCTACTAAAAATGGAGCTACCATACGACCCAGCAATTCCACTGCTAGGGATCTACCCAAAGGATACAAAAACATTGATTCAAAAGAACACTTGCAGATCCTTTTCCGGTTCATAAGCATGATTATTGGGTGCTCACGCGGCTGTGTGAGATGTGCCTCCCTTAAACCTTGTTACGACGTCGGCACATTACCCTTCTGGCATGAAAAAAAAAAAAAGAGAACACTTGCACACCTTTGTTTATTGCAGCACTATTTACAATAGGCAAAATCTGAAAAGAATCCAAATGCCCCAAAATAGATGACTGGATCAAGAAGATGTGGTACATGTATACTATGAAATATTATTCAGCAATCAAAAAAGATAAACTTATGCTATTTGCAGCAACATTGATGGAACTAGAAGGAATTATGCTCAGTGAAATAAACCCGAAGGAAAAAGAAAAATATCAGATGGTTTCACTTATAGCAGGAATATAGGGGGACCAAATAATACATCAGTGTAAAAAAAATAACAGTACAAAACACAACAAAGCAAAAATAGGCAATTATAACTCAGAGTCATATTACAGGGGAGGAGGAGGGAGAGGGATCAGAGGGAAGGAGGGAGGAGCACAGGGGACTGAGGTGATGGTGCACGGGTGCATTGGTGAAAGAAAGTCTATGGGGACTACACCTGAGGGGGTGGGGGGAAGAAAATATTGTTTAAAAATGAACAATGATGTAAAAAATATAATAAAGAAAATAAAAATTAAAAAAAAGAAAATGCAGAAAAACAAGGGTGAGGTAGGAAGGCCAGATGGAAGTTATCAAAATAAACCTGAGTGCATGGTGATGGTGGTAGGAGGGGATCTAATGAGAAGTAGTTAGATGCTGGATCTTTTTAAAAGATATTGCCAATAACACTTGGCTTATGGACATAATACAAGGTATGAGAGGATGAACTCTAAAACAGACATCAAGGCTTTTGACCTGAGCAACCAAAAGTTTGAAATTTTATTTATTGAAATAATAAAGACATAAGAAAGAGAAAGCTGGGTGGGAAAATTAATATTAATATACAATTAATACAATATATACTCATATAGAGCTGTTACTTCAAAGTTAACAATTCTCTATCTCACTCATAGATCTCATTTGCTTTCTTTTGCTCAGGGAAGCTAAGGGTGCTAGGGGTATAGCTGATAGCATTTCAGTATGGCAACATGATGGGGCAGGCAGCCAGAGTCTTCCAGAGGAATCATTCAGTACCTCTGGCGGAGAACAGAAATTATGTAGGACCACCATTTGCTTAAATTTTTTGTTGGAACTTATCCTGTGACTGGCGCCTTTCAGCTATATGCCTCCCTTAGGCTTAACTTTTCTCTGGTTAACCAATTTTGCCATATGTTATCATCATTTGCTCTTAAATTTTGACCTTAATCTATGTAGTGACAACTGATAGTCTCTTAACACAGCTTT
Source organism: Talpa europaea (assembly GCF_964194135.1). Taxonomy (NCBI): domain Eukaryota; kingdom Metazoa; phylum Chordata; class Mammalia; order Eulipotyphla; family Talpidae; genus Talpa; species Talpa europaea. The sequence goes on along the minus strand of NC_140082.1, from coordinate 26,807,978 downwards.
TACAATTATTTTGGCAGTTAATCATGCTTTTGTGCTATCTTAAATATGTAGAATTTGTCTGAGATTCTGCTTCACAGGTGGAAATATTCCTGCCCTAGATATCTGTCTATGATTAATAGGTCAAGAAACTCCTTAAACAATGGACTATAACATGCCTGGATTCTGGGGACACTTACTGTCACATGCTCATTGCTGCAAGATGGATGAGTTTCCAGTCTCAGGTTGTTAAAAGTTAGGGTGATTTGCCTTCCTTCCTGCACAGTGAGTCTCCACTCACAGATTCTGCCATGAGGATTTGGGTTCAGGTAGTTGGGAGAAGTAAATGTTCCCGTAGGGCCCTGTAGATCCCCACCACACTCTGAAGGGGAGACAAAAATAAAACAACATCCAGTCCAATCAAAACAACCCCTTCTGGAAAAAACAGTTTTCAAAACTAAAGGACTTTATTATTATTCCAATACAATCATTGCTCTATTTATCACTATATATATGCAAGGAGTAACAGAGAACATTTATATTCACTTCCTATCTCTTATATTTAATATTTACTCTTTGCTTCCATGGATGATAGTTCACTGGCAGAATTTTATTATCACAGCCCAAAAAATATGAAAGACCAATAAATGCAGTAATCTTAAGGGTCAGAAAAGTCAGATGGTTAAAATATCTAGATTTTTTTTTTTAGATAAAAACGTTATTCCACCTGACTTTGTCAGGAAATTTGGAATGCAAATTCTGTGCAACTCTAGGATTAATGCACTGGCTTTCTTGAGATTGGATACTGCAGTACAACTCTCATTTCCTTACATCTCTCATGGTGCCAGTTCTTATCCATTGTAGCTCTAGTCATAGTTGTGGTTCTTCATTCATTAGTGTGACCATTTGACTAATGTCTGCTTCTCCACTAAATTCCAAGAATATAGGTGTCAAGTTTTTCCCAATTATTGTAACACCAGTGCCTAGTACAGTGCCTAACCTGTATAGTTCTCAACTATACATATAATACTTTAGTGAATCAATGATCTTACCTTCCATACTGGATATAAACTGTATTCTGAATCCTGAGGCAGTAAGAGAGCCATCTGTGACAAACCTTACCACAGCAACATTGCTAGAAGTGTCTATACTGCCAGGAATGGTATTTCCACAGTATCTGCCCAATAAATTTCCTGTGGTAATCACAAAGTTAAATATGTTTATGTCCAGGTAACTGATTTCATTTAACCTATATTTGAGGTGTTCTGTTCATAAAAGAATAAGACAATCCCCTATCCATGAAGAAATGGCAGCCTTTGTCAACAGAAGCAAGAGAAACATGAATAAAAATCAACATATTCATCACTTGTTGATCTTTTGGTGAAGATCAAGTATAAAAAATCAACATACTCAAATTTATGAAGTATAATTGCAATCAATTTATGCAAATGCAACTTAGCACAATAAAGAAGATTAAAGGAATGACCCTGGGCAACAGGGTGACAAACGTCCATCTCATACAATATCCTTTCTTCTCTTTACCCTATTGGATAGCTTTAAATAACTGCTCATGGCACTGGAAGGTCTCAGCAGGAAGAAGATACCTTCACACTACAGTGCTCTTTCAGTGTGGTCTCCAGGGTAAGTTATAAAATGACACCCATTGATTGTGGGTGGAATTGAGGGAGAGAAAAGCTGGCACTTTCCAGACCTAATTGAGCTGTACATCTCTGCAAAAGAATAGACACAGATTTTTTCTTTCTTGGAGGTGAGGAAACATCAGAGGTTGAATGAGTGAAAATGAATAAAATACGTGAAATAAATATGTGAAATTAAACACCCCCAAATGACAGCATGTATAATTCACTGACCAGAGGTATGGTTTTCCCAGATCTCCACAAAGTCTTTTTCACAGTGAGAAGAATTCTGAAGGTTAAAGTCCTCAAAGTGGATGGTGAGATAATGTCCTGAGGGACCTTGGAGATGCCACTGGCAGAATAAATTGTCTGTATAGGGAAGCGTTGGGTATCCAGTGCTTTCAATGACACCACTTTGCCCTGTCACGGTTCCCCCACACTGGGCTGCAAAAAAGAGTAATATGCTATTATAGACTTTTTTCACCACCATATTTTAAAAATTTTAGGTGCCAAGTGATTGTGAAATTTTTAAAATTCTGAAAATGTTTAGTTGGTGAAGCTCTTCTTATTTGAAGTCTGTCACTGATATATAGAGAAATTAACCAGAAGTCTGATCCAGTAATGGGAAATGGAAGGCTGAAAAGCTGTTGAATGGCATATTCAGTAATGTCACATGAATTCTCTTGGGACATTATTTAGGAGCTATTAGACATTATGTAGGAGCTATTAGTGGCAAGTAGGTTTCATTTCAAGAACTCATAGATTGATAGGAGTAGACTTTGCCCCATATTAATGTTTCTAAAGACTGAGCTGGAAAGGGGGCTACGGCTGATTACTGATGCCTGATAATTCCAGTTTAACCATTAATATTTAACAAACATTTTATGGTAGTAACTGGTATCTCAGGGCTTGAAAATTATTATCCAACCATTCTTATCAGTTGCATGTGAAAGTTAGATTGAAATATATATGCTTTCCCATAGGTTTAAAACAACAACTGACTAAGTAACAACTGGGTTTTGTATAGTTAAAACTAAGATTTCCAATTGTGGAATATATTTAATATCAATTAGTGTCCAGATCCACCAGTTACTAAATTCTATACAATTGTGACCAAGCTGTAGTGAATCTTCAAGATGCAAGTTTATTGCTCATGCTTGAAAGAACAAAAATAGAAATAGTGAGGAGACACACTTGTTTTTTATCCAGTGACTGATTTGACACTAGAGACTTTGGGGGAAAATTCTCAATCATTTATTAATGGAGAAGAGTTCAAGGTCACTTTTCTCCTCTTTGATTTGATTGCTAATTTTTTAATTTGATTTGATAGATCAGTAGCTTTACTACTTAATGACAAAGAAATACATATTTCATAATAAAAGTAAAAAAGAATTTGACAAATAAATACATATTTCATAATAAGAGCAAAAAAAGAATTTGAACTAAAAATGTTTTTCACAAACAAAATAGCAAAAAATACAAAATAGTCAAGCTCACTATAGAGCTTTAAAATAAAATAAAAGTTAGAATTGGCAAATGAATTTGTGATTTTAACACATTTCTTATTTACATTCCTTATTTATTTTTATCACTAAAATCATTATAAAAATTTAGGCAGAAAGTGTTCTTTTAAAATATATGATTTTTCAGGCCTCCCCGGTGGCGCAGCGGTTGAGCGCTGGGTTGTGAAGCTGCCCGCAGCCTCTGCAGCGCCGGTTCGATCCCCGGCTGCTCCCCGACCAGAGAAGGGTCCCACATGGTGCACAGACCTCTCCTGCCGCCCCGCCCACTGCTCCCCTCAGCAGTGTACTTCGGTCCTTCTGCCTGCTCTGCTCCCAGCTCTGGCTCTGGTGAATTCTCTCACCCTCCCGCGCTTCTGACTGTACCCAGTGCTTGTATAAATAAATAAATAAATAAATAAATAAATAAATAAATAAATAAATAAATAAATATTTGAAAAAAAAGCAATGGGTTGGAAAAAAAATAAAATAAAATACATGATTTTTCAAAAGAAATTTTACTGTATTAATTCTATCCTACTGTCTTAATTGAATATAAAAAAATGTTTTTACCTATATAATACTTGGCCTTGAATCCCACATGAGTGGAGCTATTGTCAGTCCGAAACCTCAAATACATCACTTCCCTTGAGGACAACTGACTGCTGGGCAAGGAGCTCCCACAAAGCTTGGACAGTATTGGTGCATTGGAATCAGCTCCATCTCTCAACTCAAGGTAGTTAGATGTACAGCTAATGTGGAAAGAAAATCCTGTTTATTATACAGTCAATTACTTGACATATTTTGATAACAAAAATTTCACTAATTTCCTCTGAAGGCATCATTAAATCATTTCTGTAGCAGCAGATAATAAAACAGAGCAGCTTAAGTGGGGTGTCACTTCAGATGCTATATATTTTTCCTAATCATAACACTCTGTTTTAGTAGCTCAAAAAGATAGATTTCACATGTACCATTCTGAAGAATATTTATTTGCCTTCTACATTCTAAATTAGTTGTACAAACATAAAAGTCATTATCAAATTAATCCTTAGGAATTTCCCAAAAAAATCAAGTATTTCCTCTCATCTGATGGTATGACACATAGCACGTGAGAAAGATGAACTCTCTTTTCAACTCTGTAACCTGAGCTAATGGACAGTCTTCACTGGAATTTTCTGGGTCCATAAAAGAAAGACAATATTTACCCAACATTTCTTGAGATAGTTAATCAGTCAAAAATGTGGCGTGATGGGGGAATGGCGTAATATCAGGTGTGCAGGAAAAGTAAGCACATACTCTTCTAAGTTTCCCACCACGCATGCATTTGTGCAAAGGTACACATGCTTTTGTTAAATGAAGAGAAAAATACAGGACTTTCCAGTTTATGTAGTTATGCTCTTTGCGTTCAACATAGTAAAACTTACTCTGGGCTTCATAACCCTTTAAGAATTCTTATTAGTAGATACTGGGAAATTGCACTTGCTTTGTTCCTGTTTCTGACATTAGTGCCTCCTGGTATCATATAACATAAATCCCTATTTGCTAAACATATATTTTATCATTTATGACATTGAGTATGAAGCTAGGCAAATAAATATTCATCTACCATACACACTATATTTTTCCTGTGGGAGGAAGAATGGGTAACAAATCTCAAACAGTCATCCTCAGGGTCTTGTGGAGGATGTGCTTAGGGTCACAAAGGACACTCTCTGTATACATAATCTGCTCAGCTGACAGGAGAGCTACTGCCAAGCAGTGTTTCAGACTTGAGGCATTAAGCATTTCTTTTCTGTGTCCTTAGATTCCCTATGCAGTATATGTTGCTAAGAAAAGAAGAAAAGAAGTTGTTCTGAGACATGACAGCTAAAGAATATTAACTCTGTGTAGGAGGAAAATTAAATGGAGGTGACCTACTTGGGTGTTACTTCAATATTGAATTGATCTTCAAACTGCACCCTTATGAGTTTTCCAGGAGGAGCAGCTAAGAGCCAAATGCAATCAGCATTCTGGGGATAATTATCAGGGTGGTTGGGGGAGGTCACATATCCAGCAGAATCTGCATCATGGATGTAAATGTTGCCCCCGCAGGCTGTCAAGAAACAAAGTTAAATCAATCCACAGTCTGGAGAAAGAGGATGCAGTCAAAAGCCACTACCCCTTTTTCAAGTCAATTATCAGTACTTCTGTTCTCAATTTCCTTTCGTTTGAAATTATGCTTATATTCTCTTTAGGAAACTATATCCTTAATTTGCTAATTGAGATACTTATCCAGTGTGTCACTTTCAAAATTGCCAAATCATATGTTCTCTTTGGAAATTTTAGCTTTCCTTAAAGCCAACAACTGTATGTACAGAGCAGGCAGAGTATTATGAAAGCGTTAAAACACAGTGATCACTCAGACAAGTTTGTAAATGTACTAGCACTTACAGCTGCCCACTGACTATTCAGTCCAAAAGGATGATGCACAGTTGGGTACTGACATGTTTAAGTGTATGCAGTTAGATATTTGTACAACTCTGTGGGCATTCATTTCCTGTGTTTCTTCAGAATTTGGGTGGATTTGAAGAATAAGAAGTGAACAGCATGAATTCATTAGTTTTTGCAAGAAGATAAATGTATTTTATATACGTTTCTCAAAGACCAAAGTACTTTCCTTTTATCAACAACCATTTGCTGGCAATCACAGAGAACAAATCAGGGCGGAGAAGACTGGGTACTTATCTTGCCAATAAAATTAACCTGTTCAAGGATTTAGCCTCACAGACACCAGATCTGCTAAATTCTATTGACATTTACTTCCACCGTCAGTAAGCCCTTTATGGTCATATCCTCAATTTTGTCATTATCTGGAATTCTGTCATCTCTGAAACCTTAAGTTGCAAATTCTTCTGACTGAATTTGCTTTTAGTCCTTCCTTCAGTCAATCCTTACAAAATCCAGCTATTTGATATTTAACCTACTCGCTAAAGACTTTATTCTCCCCATCTCAAGACATTACTTAGTTAGAAAAGAGAATAAATCAGATGAGTCCTCCCTCCATGTGTTATCTAGTATTTGTTACCATCCTTAATAATCAATATGCATTTCTACTGCCTTTATTTTTTCGTTACATCCTCTCTTTTCCTCCCCTTCTTTCCCCCTCTTCCTTACATCACTCATCTCTCCATATATCACAAACTCAAATAATTACACTTTCTCTGCTTCCTCATCATCCATTTTTTTCCTCATCACCTCTTTACTTTTTAATCTTATCAAAGCCCCCTCGTCCAAGTCCGTACTTGCCTCACGTTTGCATACCCAAGGATGTTTTCAAACTTAATTTTATATCCATGACATTTAACATGATTTCCCTTCTTTCCAGCTCTGTTCTTTAGTTTGTTGGACAATAAGCCTTCCACCTCCTTCTTTTATTTCTCTTAGGATTATTACTTTGGTCCTTGGGTGCCTCTTTGCAGGATTTTTCCACTGTTGGTGAAGATCACCATGAATTCCTCTTTAAGACCTCATCTTCTCAATCTAAATAATTGTCTGATTAATTTCATCCTTTCTCATGAAACAAACTCTAACTAGAGAGCTAATGATTGACATATATCGAGATTCAGTCCATTTACCACTTCTGACCCCCAGGTTTGTGTTCCAGTAGCCTACTGGACATCTACAAGGGATATGATTCTAAGATTCCAAAGTGTCCATGGCTAAAATTGACCTTATTTACTCACCACCCAGAGTAGCATAAATGAGTGACTAATAGTCACTCACCTTATTAATTCTGATCCTTATTCACTACCTTAATTTTTCTCCATATTACTTTTTAAAATGTGACATTGCATGTCTTATATATTATTTATGTTTTAACATTAAAATTAAGCTCCATGATGGCATGGATTTTATTCACGTATTTCTGTACCCCAGAACATGAGGCAAATTATTAATAAATGTTTCTGAAATGCACAAATCCACCCAGCCAGAAACCTAGGGTTTAACCATTGCTCTTCTCATTTCTTTTCTCCCTCTCACATCCAACTATTCTCCAAACCCACTCAATTCTATATTTAGAATATTTCTCACTATACCCTCTCTTCTACAGTCTTACTGTTACTGCCTTAGTTCAGGATCTTATAATTTTTTCCTGAAATAATCCATATTCTGGTATCTCTACCTTTTGTCTTCCCCTTCCAATGTGTCTTCAGTGCTGCAGTCACAGTGATATTTCCAATTTGATTATAAAACTCATATTTTGGATTAAAATCTTTCAGTGCCTCTCCCCCTATCGATTAACCTCTTCCTCTTCTTACTAGGTTGTGCCTAGTAGTTTGTAATTGTTTGATTAATACTTAATGAGTCACTGAATCAGATGAGAATAAAATGCATTGAGCATTGGGACATAGATATCTCAATTGTAAAGAACAAGTATCTCAGGAGAAAGGTGGTATATAGAATGAGAGGAATTTGCCATCAAAAGTTGCTCATGGAATAACATGGTAAAGCCAAGAAATAGGAGTGGCACACAGGTAATTATGGTGCTGAGACAAATGGGAGAGGTAGACAGCTGACAGCAGCTTGGTTGAATTGGGAAGTCAGAAGAAACAAGACTGATCATAGTGCTTGGGGTTACCCAGTAACAGGTTTTGAAATAAAAAATGTTCTTTCTGTCTAATACTAAGGACAGGAAGATGAGGAGATGGTAATAGCCATCCCATTCTCTCATGAGCAGAGGGTCTACAAATGAATAAAAGAGTTACAGTGTTTGTAAATAGATCTTTAGTATATCTGAATTACCACTAAATGTTGACTTTAAATCTACTCACTAGACAGAAGCACTATTATTATTAAGTCCTAGTACCAGTTGACATTTAGCTCATTCACAACTTGGTAGCAAAGATCATTGTGAAGATGGTGACCAGAAACCACCAACCTATAAAGTAATAGTGCTACTATTCACAGCACCATATTTTTAAAATCTCCTTCCAATTTCTAGAACTGTGAGTACAGGGAACTACCTTCCCTGTAGTTATGGACCCCACTCAAGCAATTAGAAAATTTTTTGTCAGTTTATCAGTTGCTGGCATTTTCAATTCTCATATTTTGGAAACATGCAATAAAAATATGGCTTTACAGAAGGAAAAAGAAAAATATTGGATGGTTTCACTTATAGCAGGAATATAGGGGGGCCAAATAAGACATCAGTGTACAAAATGATAACAGTACAAAACACAACAAAGCAAAAAAGGACAATTATAAATCAGAGACATCCTGCAGGGGAGGAGGAAGGAGCGGGATTAGAGGGAGGGAGGGAGGAGCACAGGGGACTGAGGTGAGAGTGCACGGGTGCATTGGTGAAGGAAACTCTATGGGAACTACTCCTGATGGGGTTGGGGGAAGCAAATGTTGTTTAAAAATGAACAATGATGTAAAAAAATTTTAAAAATTAATATAAAAATTTTAAAATATGGCTTTATTTAGATTAATATATACTTTGACATATATATAATAATCTGATATTGAGGTCAGAGGATTATCCTGAAATCTTTATTATTTAATTTTGGGGGATAAGTAAAGATATACTCTACTGACAACACTCCCCCTTTATAATATATGCTTATCTACTAATTTTTCCAATTAAACATTACATAAAAATAAATGTCACAAAAATTAAATCATTACAGTGGGATTAAATATAATTATAATCAAGGGTAATTAAGTAAAAATCACTGTGCTAATATGTTACTCAATGGGCAATAACAGAATCAGGATTATGTGTTCATTTAAAAGGGAGCAGGCAAATGATTACAAAATAATGTAATTATCATTCTTACAATGTTTCCATAGTCTAAGAAATTTCAGGGGATCATTAAGATCAGTTCAATTTATACTCATGAAGAATTTCAATTTTTATTTACTTCTTGATGGGTGGCCTGAAAAGAGTCTCATTTTATTTATTAGTATAATGAGAATAATAATATTTTTCTTAAAAAAGTAGTCATTATAAGTTACAGAATGCATCAAGTGAACAGTGTTTGTTAATAAGTAGTTCTTGTTAATGTAATTCTTCTAAAAATCAGAAGAGAAAAACTACATATTGTTCTTCAAGTCTAGTGAAACAAGGAAAAACAAGTAATTGCAAGAAAAGCATAAACATTATTCCGAGTGAAAATACTTACCTAAACTCTTTGCCTCATATTTGATCTTGAATCCTTGCCCTTCATAACTATTATCAGAAATAAACCGAACAAACATTTGATTATCTGAGGTGAACAAAGTGGTTGAAGGACGGTTGCCACAAAAGTGGCCATTTCCCCCATGGGCTCCCAAGGGTGGGGAATGGATATCAGGTCCATTTTTTAACTGGAAAGACAAATTAAAATTGCAAAAGTTCATTAATATTGAGAAAGATGAAGTGCAAAAGTCTTATTGATGTATATATCCCTGGAGAGAAAAATCATCTTTTTATCTTCTGAATGATATCTACAGAGAAAGTAATTAGAAACACGTAGCAAGCAAGACCTACCACCAAGTAATCCCCATGATTGCAAGAAGAATCTCCATTTGGAATCTGGAAGGGCTGTTCAAAATGGACAGCGATGGTCAGACCACTCTGAACCAGGACATGCCAAGAGCAGTTCAGGTTGGGAGTATAGTTGTCTGGATAATTGGGTGATGTGATAATCCCTCTGTCTGCATGTAAATATCCACCACAACCTCCAAAAAGAAACAGAAGTAGGTTATGTAAATGAAATTAACCATTGGATTTTTGGGTAACATTTGTTTATGGTACTGTATATGATGCAGAGGTACAGGATCACACCTCTTCAGATGTATGTTAACATACCCACCACCAAGATACCCATAGTTTCGAATTTTTATGTTTTGCTGTTTTTCTTAAAGATTTTCAAAATACAGATGATGGAAATGTGTTTCCAAACTACCAGGAACCAAAATATAATAATGATAACCTCACTATTATTTATCAAATATTTACTAGTAGGTACTCATTTTGTTATTATTCTCACTAAGATAAGGATATGGAAGTAAGCAATAGAGAAAATAAAATTACTTTTATGAGGCTTACTTTATAGACATATAAAACATACAACAGACCATGTAATATAGATAGATGATAATGATAAATTTTACCAAAAGAAATGAATGGTGAGAAGTAGATAGTTAATATTGCCAGGGAAATTTAAAGTCACTTTCTTGGACTAAATTTGAGTAGAGACCAGAATGAAAAGAGAGATCAAGACTATGGCTAGAGAGAGAGAGAAAAAAAAATTGATCCCAGAAAAGTAGGAAGACTTGATGTGTTAGAGTGTATCAGAGAAATCAGAATGGATGAAGGAGAATGAGAGATCCAAATGTAGAAGTGGTAGGTAATGCAGGAAATGAAAGGACTTATTTGAGTAAGAAAGGGAAGGCACTGAAGGGTTTGGGGCAGCAGAACAGCACGATCTGAAGTAAACTGTAAAAAAATCACTCTGTCAGCAAAATTTATACTCTAAAGGAGTATAAAGAAAAGCAAAAGAAGAGTATCCAGTAGGAAGGCACTTACCTGAGTTGAAGGCATGATGACAGATGTGTGGATGAGAATGGTAGCAGTAGAAATAGTGAGAAATGATTGGAACCTAGATATGTCATGAGGAAAGTTCCACTGTGATTTGTTGATGATTAGGTTTATAGTAGAAAGAAAGAAGAACCAAGGATTATGTCAAACTTTCTGGCTTAAAAACTAGAAGAATATATCCCCCATTTATTAAAATTACAAAGTGTAGCAGTGAGCTATTTTTGGTGGGTGGGTGGAAAATGGTGGGAATCAATATCTCTATCATGAGATGTAATACATGCATGTGGGATAGTGAAAGGTTTGGAGTTGAGAAAAGACATGAAAAAGGCATAAATTTGCCAACTGTCAGGGACTTAACAACTCATTCACAAGTGAGTATAGATCATTCACACAACTAGTTAAATCGAAAGTGAAAATTGATATGTCTAATTCCAAAGTCCCTTCTCTTAAACAACTATGTAGCATGACTCTTTCAAGTGTGAAGAAGATAATTTATAGTCTACTCCATAAAAGACATATATAATAGTGAAGGAAACATTAATTTTTTATGTTTAGTTGAGACTCTACTTTAAAATTATAGTTTTCAGTAAAAACCATGAATCTTTTGATAGTCCATGTTCCATAGACTGCTTCTTCAATCTAGTCTGGATTGAAAGTTATTATTGGGCTTCACATTTTGTCAAGTGTTGAAAGTCTAAATCACACAACATATGGCAGTCTCCCACACATTGTGCACATTCTTCAACTCATCAAAATCCATATTTCCAACAAACTCTCCCTGACAACCTTTAAAGGGATTATTTCAATCAAGGGATTTATGAAGTTATCTTCTCTGATACTCTGACCAGTTATTTCTTAGATTGACTATGAGCCTGACTTTATTGCTCCTATGAAATGTTATGGATATTTACCCTCTGCTAGTTCCAACCTTCTGCTAGGCTGAAAACTGTCTTAAAGTTCTCATTCCCATACCTACTATGAAAATACACACAACCCTTGAGGGGAAGATGCTCTTAAACCAGAGAACTCCTGCATATTTGGCCACATATTTTTTTCTTTTTAGATCAGGATTCAGAACCTGACCTGAGAATAGCACTGTGTGCTCTGACCTATAATCTGTGACCTGGCATGGAAAATGAAGAGTATATTAGGGAGAGAGAAAGAGATTGAGACAAGATGAGATGAGATTAAAAGTAAAAAAGTATTTAAACATATTACTCTTGTGTAAAGATGCATTAAAGCCTGCCCTGTTTACACTTAAGTCCGAGGTGAATCGGATCAACATGTACTCTCCAGTAGATCGGATGGGTCCAGGGATCTCTCTGCCACAGAGGACTGCTAGCGGTTGAGCCATGTTATTATCTCCTATGAAAAAAGAGAATAAACATCAATGTGAAAATATAATACCTTTAGAATATCTTCCATCATCATTAACCACTTGCTGAGATAGCTCATACATTTTCCCCAGAACATCACCATACCTAAAAGATAATGGGATTCATAAATACAAGGACACTCCAGTATCACATCATACTCCAGCTGCTAATCACTTGCCTTTTCCTTTACCCCTTCTAAAAATTGGCTAACAGTTCTTGATGCTGAAACATAGAATCAGAGTACATAGGGTTGGAATGTGATTGAGGACCCATGCTGATGCATATGATAGACTGAGCTAAACTATAAATTATTCTGATTGCTGAAGGCTAAGTACTAAGAGGAAAAGGTTGGTTCTTCAGCCTCAGATCCTATACTAAAGTTATAAATAATTTGCTAAGAGTTGTGCATTATTTTTGCTACCCTTTCTTCAGCTCTAGTGAGTTTTAAAATTTTTTTTTAACTTTTCATTTGTTGTTATTAATTTTGCTGTTAGAAGAACACACTTATATCTACATATCAAGGATGAAAAGACACATTGAGCAAATATGCCCTTCCAGGAAGAGATACAGAGAGGAGCTGGGCTTCCACATGGCTATTTCACTTTTTGCTTCGCTTGGACATACGTCTCAATAAAAGCAACTGTACCAGTCAAAGACAAATGGAGCAAAAGGGATTATAACATATTGGATTCCTTAGCTTTGCAAATGCATTGTTCTTTTCATAAGGCAAAGATTAATGAATTCCAAATTATAAAAAACAAAAATAGAATATGAGACATGAGGAAATTTGTCTTTTAACAAATCAGCAAAATGAATCCCTTTTGACATTGACCACTACCTAAAACTCACTCATTACTGATTATTTTTAAAACAAGTTATTTTTTAGCTTCCAAATTATGTAATGAAAATGATATTTATACACAGAAGAGTTTCCATAAGATGATACTTGACATTTTCATTCATCAAAGTCACTTTTGTTTTTTGAAATATCAAACCTGTACACCTATTCTCTTCCAAGCTTTTGTGGTGGGGGGGGAGGCTCTGAGAAACAGAAGTCCCCTTCTGACTCGCCATTTTATTTTATTTTATTTTTAAAGATTTATTTATTTATTTATTTATACAAGCACTGGGTACAGTCAGAAGCAAGGGAGGGTGAGAGAATTCACCAGAGCCAGAGCGGGGAACAGAACAGGCAGACTGACAAAATACACTGCTGAGGGGAGCAGCAGATGGCAGGAGAGGTCTGTGCACCATATGGGACCCTCGCCAGGGGCCAGGGATAGAACCGGCACTGCAGTGGCTGTGGGCAGCTTCGCAGCCCAGCGCTGAACTACTGCGCCACCAGGGGAGGCCCAGACTCACCATTTTAGAATAGTGATCTTTGCCTTTGCATCCACCACCACTGAGAAACTGCTTGGAACTGGGAAAGGGCTGCCCCCACAGCCAGAGGGGAGCTGAAAAGCCCCCACACACTAGGCCCCACCTGGCCACCAGTCAGAGCCCAGAGAGGGATCCAGCCACTGCCAGGGCAGACTGCAGGCCCAGGGACGTGCCCTTCTGACTCGCCATTTTAGAATAGGGATCTTTGCCTCCAGAACCCACCGAGACTGTGTGGAATTGGGAAAGGGCTGCCCCTACAGCCAGAGGTGAGCTGAAGGCCCCAGAAGCCAGACCTTGCCTGGCAGGAAGTCGAAGCCCAGAGGGGGATCCAGTGATTTGGAGCCCAGCAAGAAATCCAGTCGTCCCACCTCCAGGGCAGTGTGTGGGACCTCAAGACACAACTTTGGAATTAAACAAATACAGGAGGAGGAGATATTCTGTGACAGAGACCATTAACATATTCATAGTACCACTGCCCTAATGGACTTCTGGCATAACAATATTTGACTTGACAGGACCACCTGTTTCCTACATCCCAGAAAGAGCACACCAAAAAGGTGCCAGTCAATACCAGTGACACAGTGTCCCAATGTAGCAGGGAGAAGAAAACAAGCAGCAGGGAGAAGAAAAACAAGCAGCAGGGAGAAGAAAAACTACAAGCAACCAAGCAAGTCCTCAGGGAAAAGACACACCATAAAAAGAAAATCACCCACCCGATTGCAACAACAGTAACTTGGAAGAACTTCTGAGCCTTCTAGAAAGAGAATTTAAAATTGCCATGATTAGAAAACTGACAGAAGTCATAAAGGTAAACAATGATAAGGGAAAAATAATCAACAATCAGAAGAATGAAACTAAGTCTCTAAAGAAGGAAGTGAAAGAAATGCAGGAGTTCAAAGGATTAATGGAGGAGCTAAAGAACTCTGGGCAAAGCAGTGATAGCAGAATAGATGAAACGGAAGAATGAATAAATACCTCGAAGACACAGAAATAAAGAACCAAAACAGAAAAGGGAAGAGAAGTACGAATGAAAAAGAATGAAGAAAGACTTCGGGAACTATCTGACTCCATGAGGAAAGGAAAAATAAGAGTTATAGGTATCCCAGGAGAGAAGAGGGACATAGGAACAGAGAAAATATTCAAGGAAATAATTGAAGAGAACTTCCCAAACATGAAGAAGGAGCTGAAAATAGATATACAAGAAGCAAGAAGAACACCAAACTTCCATGATGAAAGGAAAAATACAGCAAGACACATAATAGTAAAGCTCCCAAGAATCCAAGGAAAAAATAATGAAGCTGACAAGAGGAAAAAACAGAAAGAGACCTGGAAGGTCACTACATTATGATCAAGGGGACAATACTTCAAGAAGAAATAACACTCATTAACATATACTTACCAAATTAAGGAATACCAAAATATATCTGACAACTATTATCATCTCTGAAAACAGACATCAGAGAAAACACATATGTAGTAGGAGACTTCAGCACACCAGTATCAACAATAGATAGATCAATGAAACAAAAAATAAGTAAGGACATTAAATATCTAAATAAGGATCTAGACCTCATGGGCTTAACAGACATCTATAAAACACTAAACACAAAAAAATCTGAGTACACATTTTTCTCAAGCACACATAAATCATTCTCCAGGATCGATCACAAACTGGGACACAAGACAAACATCCACAGATACACAAAGATTGAAATCATACCAACCATCTTCTCTGACCATGAAGGCATCAAACTAGAAATAAACCATAAAAAGAAGGCAAGGAATCCTCCCACTTCATGGAGGTTGAAACCCACACTACTGGAAGAACACTGGATTAATGAGGAAATCAAAGAAGAAATTAAAAAATAATTTGAGGTTGAATGACAAGGAGGACACCAATTTCCTAAATGTATGGGATGCAGCAAAAGCAGTAATAAGAGGAAAATAAATAGCAGTACAGGCTCACATCAAGAAACAAGAAAGAACGCAAAAAACAACCTAATCTCACATCTCAAAGAATTAAAAAAACAAAAACAAAAAAACCCTAAAACCAGTAGAAGAAAAGAAATAATAAAAATCAAAGCAGAAATAAATGAAATAGAAACTAAAAAAAAAAAAAAAAATCCAAAAGATCAATGAAACCAGAAGTTGGTTCTTTGAAAAAATAAATAAAATAGACAAACACCTAGCCAGGCTCACAAAGGAAAAACAGGAGAAAGTACAAATAAATATCATCACAAATGAAAGAGGAGAAATCACAACAGACACAGCAGAAATCAAAAGAATAATCAGAAACTACTTTGAACAGTTATATGCAAACAAACAAGCTCAACAATCTAGAATTGCTAGACAAATTCCTACAACTTTACAATCACCCAAGCTAGATAAAGAAGAAATAGAACACCTAAACAGACCAATTACAAGCGGTAAAATTGAAATGGTAATCAAAACCTTTCCCCAAAACAAGAGCCCAGGACCAGATGGATTTACAAATGAATTCTATCTAACATAAACTATCCTACATAAACTCTTTCAAAAAATTGAGAAGGAACGGATAATACCAAACACGTTCTATGAAGCCAACATTACACTAATACTGAAACCAAACAAGGACAACACAAAAAAAAAGAAAACCACAGGCCAATCTCTCTAATGAACACTGATGCAAAAATCCTCAACAAAATTTTAGCTATCAGAATCCAACAATGTATCCATAAGATAATTCACCATGACCAAGTAGGATTTATTCCAGGGAAAAAAGGATGTTCAATATCCGAAAATCAATCAATGTAATCCAACACATCAACAAAAAGAAATATAAAAACCACATGATAAAGTCCCTTGAAACTCTCGGGATACAAGGAACATAACTCAACATCATAAAGGCCATATATGACAAGCCCACAGCCAGTATCATTCTCAATGGTGAAAAGTTGAAAGCATTTCCATTAAGGTCTGGAGCAAGACAGGGATGTCCACTCTCGCCACTGCTTTTCAATATAATACTGGAAGTCCTAGCCAGAGCAATAAGACAAGAGAGAGACATACAAGGAATCCAAATAGGGAAGGAAGAAGTCAAACTATCACTATTCGCAGATGATATCATAATATATATAAAGAACCCCAAAAACTCCACAGAAAAACTAATCAAACTAATCAATCAGTTTAGTAAAGTAGCAGGATACAAAATCAACACACCAAGAAAATCAGTAGCCTTCTTGGGCCTCCCTTAGTGGCACAGCAGTTGAGCGGTTGCGCACAGCCTCTGCAGCACCGGTTCATTCCCCGGCTGCTGGCAAGGGTCCCACAAAAAAAAAAAAAATCAGTAGCCTTCTAATAGACAATCAATCTGAAGAAGAAATCAAGAAAACCATCCATTTTATTATTGAAACAAAAAAAAATCAAATACTTGGGAATAAACCTAACAAAAGAGGTAAAGAACCTATACAAAGAAAACAATAAACCACTGTTAAAAGAAATAGAAGACATAAAGAATTGGAAAGACATCCCCTGCTCATGGATTGGAAGAATTAACATTATCAAAATAGCCATCCTACCAAAAGCAATTTACAGATTCAATGCTATTCCAATAAAAATTTCAATGAATGACATTCCTCAAAGAAATAGAACAAATATTGATGAAATTCATATGGAGCCACCAAAAACCCCTAATTGCCAAAGATCTCCTGAAAAAAAAAGAAGAAGGGAATGGAGGCATCACACTCCCAGATTTCAAACTATACCACAAAGCCATAATAATCAAAACTGCATGACACTGGAACAAGAACAGACACATGGATCAGTGGAACCAAATAGAAAATCGAGAAATAAACCCACAGATTTACAGTCAACTAATCTTTGACAAAGGAGCAAAGAAATTTGTTCAATACATGGTGGTGGGAAAACTGGGTCGCTACATGCAAAAGAATGAAGCTTGACTACTACCTCACACCATGCACAAAAACCAACTCAAAATGGATTAAAGAACTAGACATAAGACCTGAAACCATAAAATACATAAAAGGAAATATAGGTGAAACACTACATGACATATACCTCAGTAACATCTTTAAAGATTCATCACCCAAAGCAGTGATAGTGACGATAAAACAGCTGGATAAGCAGCTGTTTATAAACAGCTGGAACAACATCAAATTAAAGAGCTTCTGTACAGAAAAAGAGACAGTAACCAAAACAAACAGACACCCCACCTACTGGGAGAAAATTTCTGCACACAATACTAGCGATAAAGGACTGATTACAGAAATCTACAAGGAGCTGAAGAGTCTCAACAAAAACAAAGTAAATAATCCAGTCAAAAAATGGGCAGATGAGCTAAAAAGAAACTTCTCCAAAGAGAAAACGCCAATGGCAACAGGCATATGAAAAAATGTTCAGCATCACTTGTAATCAGGGCAATACAAATCAAAACTACCATGAGATACCATCTTACACCAGTGAGAATGGCACATATTAAAAAAGCTAGCAACAACAAATGTTGGTGAGAGTGTGGAGAAAAAGGAACTCTCCTGCACTGTTGGTGGGAGTGCAAACTGGTCCAACCACTATGGAGAGATGTGTGGAGACTTCTGGACCTACTAAACATAGAGCTTCCATATGATCCAGCAATTCCACTCCTAGGTATTTACCCAAAGGACACAGAAACATCAATTCCAAAGAGCACTTGCACCCTTATGTTTATAGCAGCACTATTTACAAGAGCTAAGCTTTGGAAACAACCCAAATGCCCAAAAATAGATGACTGGATCAAGAAGATGTGGTCCATATACACCATGGAATATTACTCAGCATTCAAAAAAGATAAACACATGCAATTTGCAGCAACATGGATGGAGCTGGAAGGGATCATGCTCAGCGAAATAAGCCAGAAAGAAAAAGAAAAATACTGGATGGTCTCACTCATAGCAGGAATTTAGAAAACTTAAATAAGGGACCAGGAAAAAGACTATAATAAAATCAAAATCAAAATCAACAAGCAACTATAAACCAGAGACACACAACGGGGGGCAGGAAAGAGAGGTGGGATTAGGGTCAAAATGAGGGGAGTGGGAATTGTATGGGGACTATAACCAAGATGAAAATGCATACATTGTGGAAAAAATGAAAAATGATGTAAAAATATATCAAATAAAATAAATTTTTTTTTAAAATTTCACATTTCCCCTCAGTTTGCTCTTGATTTTTCTGTAACTGTATCACAGAATTGTGAAGTTCATCATATGTAGTTTTTTCATATGTGTATATTTTATCTCTCAATAAGACTGTGTAGGGTCTACTGATTTTGATTTATTTTCTAAACTTTACTCAATTCTGTCTGATAAGAAATGCTCTCTGTAAATAATTATTTATTGATTAATTAACTGATTAGTTGGTAGATAAACCAACATGGTTTGTTCTTCCCCATTGTATCCATAATAAATACCTTGGTGTTTCTAGAACTTTCCATAACCTCAACATATTGATGGGCAATAGATGAAACTGATCTGTAAAGAGAGGGGCAAGTGGGGAAAAAAAATATATGGTAAAGGAATAGTACTAGATGGTATTCTGATGATTCTCTATAGTCCTACCTGCTCATTTAGAAGTATGGAAACTCAGAGCCCAAGATTATTAGTAGTTGACATTTTTTTAGCCATTCTTGTTACCACTATTTATTCCTTTGAGTGTTTTACATGTAATATTTCATTTTATCTTCACAATAACATATTGTGTGGGTATTATTATCATTATTTTGTAGTTGATAAACAGTCTTAGAAAAGATGCATAACTTGCTGAAGGGTATAGAGCATAAATGTCAGGACAAAAACCTTGGCTAATTAACTCCAGATCCTCTAACTATGCTATTAAATGATTTAAGATTATAAAGAAAGTGCATTTCAGATCTATGAATAGATAAAAGGATTACTGATTTGGGTACATATTTCTATTTAAAAAAAAAAACTTTTCTAGGCTCAATGTAATTTCAACAGACCTCAGTTCGGGGGAATCTTTGGTATGCAGAATTCGTTGGAACATGGTCTGGAAAAGATTGATTCAGTTTTGAACCATGAAAACAACTCTGCAAAATGAAAAAGCAGGTGGGGGGAGTGATTCAGCTCCTTCAGGAAGGCTGCAGGGTTCTTTCTGGGTTAGCCAAGAAATGTCCACAGTGTGCGGTGATGCCTGGCAAAGTGGCCTATAAGCAAGGTTGGTTGTGACCAATTGGCTTTAGCTATTTACTTCAGAATGTTACATGCTTCAGTTACCCAGAAACAAAAGCATTAAAGTGGGACTTAAATCTACTCACCTTGATAGTGAGTAAAAAGGAGTCACGTAACACTGATTTCATTTTTTTCCCTAAGTTCAGGTATATGATTAATTTTAAGTTGTATATATGTATTTCTGGGAAATGGCAGAGCCTGATGACTAAGTCACAGGATCTAGAGCCAGACCCAGTTTCAAATTCTTCTCTTAATACTTTCACTTATTTTTCCTTTTATATTGTGCTATTTTTTATTGAGGTAATATATGTTTACTCTTTGTATATAAGGTATAGTTTCATTTCTTTTCAGACATATGTTACCACACAAACAACCAAAATGATATTTTCATTGATTTGGCATATACCTCAGTTTGTTGAGTTTTCTCATGTAGATCTGTTACAGTAAGTTCACTTTCATTCTGTACAGAGGCTATGATAAAACCTTCCAAAAATATTTCTGTCCAAACTGATATCCAACTAAAACTATTCTGAATTCTGCATCAATAAAATATGAGGACTTTTGCTACAGAGCTTTACCTTCTTTGTTTTCCCTGATCCTCACAACAAATCCATGAGGTAGATATTAGTCACTCTTTTACAGATTCTAAACAGACTTGCGGCCATTTAGTGACTTGTACAAGATCACATAGAAGAGAGGAAAAAGAGGACAGTTCCCTGGGTTTGAACTTCCAAGAAAAATTATTGATGGAACAAAAATCAACTCAACAGGAAATGATTTCTTAAAGAATAGCTATAATTTACATTTGATGTGGATTTTTAAAAATTTCTTCTTGGTTTTGAACACTTGGACTATGTATGCAATGGCACATTTGAAAACATGATAAGCAATAAATTTATCATCCACAGGAATGCCTTGATGTGAGGAAAGATGATAGTTCTTCTGGGAGATGTGCTGATAGTTGATTATTGATAGAAAATAAGGGGTAAGTTATGGCTTATCACTTTGTCTTTTGTATGATTGATTTGTCTTTATTTAGTGTCCAACCTCAACAAACAGAAAATAAAACATCTCTACCATTTGATTTTCCTCACTATACTTAGTGTGGGTCTAAGTTTGAGGGACTAAATAAGAGAAAAACTTGTACCCTATCAACTTGTGAATCAAAATAAAACACTTATTTGTTTTGTCCACAAAATGTTCTGAAACATTTTTCATTAATTTCACAAATTTAACAATTGGGGAATTCATAGAAAATTCATTTTTCTCACTTTTCATGGAAATAAGAAGATCCATAATACTCAGCCTGAATTCCTAGTAGCTGCCTCCTTGATTCTCCAGTTTAACACTTCATTAATTATCTTACTTGTCTAAACAGGCACTTGAGATTGCAATAGCTTTATAATGTAGGGCAGTAGTTCTCAGACTTTAGAGACCACCATCATACCTGGAGGCAAGGATGGGGGTTAGGCAACTGAAACACATTACAGGCAATATTTAGGGAGGTATCAAAGTTTTCGGAAATCAAGATAAATATCTTAGTGCAATATTTTAAAAATCAAAATGTAATATAAAATGATCCAGATATCAAAATTATAAATAAAGGCAGGATCTGACTGCATTATGCACAGTCCTGACTATTTTCCTCATCCTAACTTGGCCCTGCCTGGAGGGCCTTTTATCATTATATTTTATTATTGAGGTAACATTGGTTTACAACACTATGTGATTCAGAGGTATAGGATCACACTCCAATCCACTCCAGTCCATCCAAGTCCTCCACCAAAGTCCACTGCAACCCCTCACTATTTGCTCTCCTATCATTCCTTCCATAGCTTCTATTCCACAGTCAGATGTCAATTCAATACTTTCCTAACATTCTTCTGAAACTGTAGCCAATTCTAGTTTTTGATATTTTTTTTAAGATTTATTCATTTTTATATAAGAATTGGGGTACAGGCCAGAGATGCAGGGGTTAGAGGATTCACCAGAGACAGAATGGGAGACAGAACAGGCAGACGGACACTGCTGAGAACAGCGGGCAAGACAGGAGGGGTCTGTCCTGCCATGTGGGTTTCTCCCTGGCTAGCTGGGAATCAAACTCGTGCTACAGTGGCTGCGGATTGCTTCATAGGTTGCGTCTTAACCCCTGCCACCAGGGAGACCCTAGTTTTTGATATCTTTACTGACTTCTGGGAAATACCATGCAAAATTGAATAAATATTACTATAATTGAATGTAAGTAAATTTGTGTCAAGTTTAAAACTGGTAATTATTTTTTTTAAAGTTTCTTACCATCTATTACCACAAGCTTGTCATAGTCACATGTTCTATGAGATTCGATGTCCAGGGAAAGTATATTGAGTTCTACCGTAGAATCAGGTGCCTGGATAAGCCATGAACAGTCAGCATTATTACTGTAGCTTTCAGGCCAGAGTGGGGAGAAAAGAAAGATGGGTGCATCTCCTGTCCTCAGGAACCCACCACAAGCACCTATGGAATGAAAAACAGTATCTTTGAGACACCTCTAATGGAAAATAAACAAGCATGGTCACCTTCAAGTGGTAATCCTATACTGAAATGGAACAATTAAAATAACCTTCTCAAAGAAATCTATAGTTTATTAAACCCACTGATTCAGACAGCTGTGTTTTCCACAGTTTTTTCTGTAAGGAATACACATCATATTCTATTTTTCCACTTTTATTTATTTATTATTTGTCAAGCATGAAGTAAGTGATTGCACTCCAGTAAATGGATATACATCATTAAGTTTTCACCAGTTTTTTGACACTTGGGTTGTTTCCCCTTTTTCATTATTATGAATAATGTTTCCATGAGCATTTGTGCAAAAATTTTTGCATAGACATATGTTTTACTTCTCCAAGATATATAAATAGGAGTTATATTTTTATTATATAACTGTTTGATTATGTATCTAGCAATATATGTTTATATATTATATTATGTAAATATATATAATTTTTTCTTTTTCTCTTTTCCTCCAGGTAGGAAAACTAAGCTATCAGCAAGTTCACTAATTCTTTTTAGTGCTTGCTGAAATTTGCCATTGAGCACCTCCAGTGGATTTTTATTTCAGTTATTAAACTTTTAAATCCCAGAATTTCTAGTTGGTTGTCTTTTTTATAGTAATAGTTATCATTTTATCAATAAGCTCTATTTGATTAGACATGATTCCCAGATTTTTCTTTAATTTTTAGATATGGTTTCTTTCAGTTAACATATTTAAAATAGGTAACAAAGTCTTTAAGTAAGTGCAACATCTTGGCTTTCTCCAGCAGTTTCTATCAATTGCTTTTTCTCCTTTACACATGCAATATTTTTCTATTTCTTTGTCTGTTTCATAATTTTTGCTTGAAAATTTAACAATTTATATAATACAACATGGCAACTCTGCGTATCAACGCCTCTTTCCAGCTTGTTGTTACTGTTGTTTTAACTTATGTGCTTTAATTCTGTAGTGTCTGTATTCAGTTTTGTGTGCAGCCATTGAAAGTCTGTGTTCAGGTTAGTGGTGATTCACAATTAGACAAACATTCCTTTAAATGCCTTGAAACAAAAATTCTCTCAGTATTTGGTCAGCTTCACCTTAGCTACAAGTGTTATCACTACCATATGTGGTTATGGTGATAAATAATTGCCACCAATAGCTTTCAACATACACTGTAGGGCTAGGGCTGTTGGCACATAGAAAACTCTTAATCAGGTCAAAGACATATCCCAAGAATGGATCTTTTCTAAGAAGACAGGTCAAATAATGGAAATTCTTCAGGAATCGGATGTTTTCTGGAACTCCAAGCCTGCCTTACCTTTTCCAATGGACCTAGGCTGTAGGTTTTCCAATGGACCTAGGCTGTAGGTTTTCCAATGGACCTAGGCTGTAGGATACCATAGTTGTGAGGTTACTAAAAGGCTACTACAAAACTGGGGTAGTGGAAGAAACAGGAATAGAGAATATTAACATGCTCTTGCTGAATTCAGCCATTTTTCTTGGCTTACATACATCTAATCCCTATAAGGAATTTCATTTTATTACCAAACGCACCTGTAGCAATGGTAGGTAAAGGTCCATTTACCAAAGAGTCATTCATTGCAAACCACTCCAGAAGGAATCCTTTCCCTGAGACTGAAGAGTCAGAAGAAAATTGAAATGTCAAAGAATTTCTAGTGGAGCTAAAAGATTCTGTCTGGGTACCACAGTAAGTTCCAATTAAGCGGGAGTGAGTACCAAGCCCATCATAAACCTGCATATAAAAAGATAGTAGAGCATTGAGCATCATTAATTTGTAAATCTTTCTTCATAAAAAGAGAACTATGATGATGTTTTTATATTATTACAATATCGTGGTGATGGAAAAACAATAGACAAATATTATATATCAGTTTAAAATAGAAAGTGCCATTAAATACGATTACAAATAAGTCAATGTGTCTTAAAATTATTTATAGCTTTGCCACAGAATTGTGTTAATAAATGCATTTTATGTGCTACAGTTCAATATGTGATTTACAGTAAAATCTGAGGGTGAAACAATAGGTACCAGGAGAGCTATACAACAGCACTTAATGAATATGCTTTGGAGTCTCGAAGGGAAGAGTCAGGAACAACCTCCCAACCACTGCTTACCAAAGGAATTAAGGATGTCTTTATAATAGTCAAAAGAAAGTTTAAAATTTAGGTTAGTTTTACCTTACAAAGGGAAAAAAACAAGAAAGAGAAAGGTTTAATGAGAGATATTGGACAGGTCTCCTAAAGGAATCCATGTCACTACAGAATGGAGAAGCAGAATTAACAACAATGAAAGACTCACAGTTTTCAAGGGCTCAGTATATTCAAAGCACTCAATATATCTTTGCCATTTGGCTCAAAATATTAAATTATCTACTTAGGAACATATTTTGTGATAGCTTCCACATATATATCATTGAGCATGATCTATTTTTCTGCATATGTGGATGGATGCTCTCTGACTACATTTCTTATTCTTCTCTCCATCTTCTCAGAAATAATTTGGATCAAATTCAATGTAAGACATTACAAATTTCTCTACTGAAGCTTCCATACAAACTCAGTTTTTTACAGAATAATTGGATATAAAAATAGAAGAAATACTTGACTAGAAGAAATATATACATAACTAAGTTAGATATACTAAGATAAAGCCCAACAGGTAAATTACAATAATGCTAAAAAAAACACACCTTAGAAACAGTATGGAATATAATAAACACAGTACCAGAATAACCTTTGCACAGGTAATCTAGAGGTATTAATCATGAATTGGGACAAACCATCCTATGTGATTTTCAAATGCTTGAATAAATATTAACTTAGATTTATTTCAGCAAATAGAAATTCACCAAAATTTATAAATCTATATTACACTCAGAAACTCACCTGTAATTTGTCATAATAGCAGTTGTGTGTTGCTTCAATGTCCATCTCCAAGATTCTACCATGGATGAGTTGAGATGTGTTCACATTTACTATCCATTGGTAATTGGAGTTGTGGGGGTACTTTTGAGGCCATAAGGGAGATGCAATTTTCCCATGAGTTCCTACAATATTATCATTGCCAAATACTGGAAGGGAAGCAGAGTCATAAATCAGACCTATGGAGAAGAGCTCTTTAATCAAATGAAAGAAACAAAAGGCAAGGGATGTTGAAAAGGATGGGCTTTTAATTGACTGTGATTTCTTTTCTGAACACTGAAAGAAATACTGCTTCCTTTTTGGTTTCTGCTATCTATTAATTCTTTGGAGAAGGGTGATTTTTGTGAATGGAATTCTATCTCCTTAGAAGGTTGAATGGTAGGAAAAGAGGCAATAGCTCTCCATGTGAAAAGGGGTTCTCAGACTTCAGGGGACATGGGGACATGGATAGGGGTGGCTATCAGCCCCATTCTCTAATTTTGGCTTATCTATTTTACTTTGTTTTACAAAAGGTTGGAATCTACTTCTTAAAATTCTGTAAGAGAAACTGACACTTTTGAACCACATATAGAACACCTAATTATGGACAAGTTGAGTAAGGAATAAAAAATATCTAACAGTTTATCCTATTTAAGAATACCCTGCTATAATACCTGATTACTTAAATCAATTCTAAAGTAATATTAAAAGTTTTTAATTTGAGGGATATAGAGTTTATGAGAGTAAATGAAACACATTTGATCTAAGTATACCAACTATGAAGCATAATACATTAGAAAACTCTAACACAATAACATAAAAATAATTTAATTTAGCATTTGGTAGAAACCACAGTTTAAAAAGTATATTAAAACCACTGAAAATGCTTTCCCTGGCTCTTACTGAGCCATTCACATACAGATCTTCCTCAACTTAAAACGGAGTTATTACAAACCCATTATAAGTTGAAAATATCTTGCCAACAATACATCTAACATATTAAGCACCAAAGCTTAGTCTAGCCTACTTGAAATGTACTGACAACATTGATATGAACCTACGGTTGGGGAATCATCTAACACAAAGTCCACATTATATTAAAGTGCTGAATATTTCATGTAATTCACTGAAAACTTACTTGGAAGTGGAAACATAGGATAGGATATGAAAACACAAACAAAATATCAAAAAAATGCCTGTAACTGAGCACTCTGTACAGTTGGTTTACCATGATGTCATGTGGCTTACTGGGATCCGTGGCTTGAGGTCACTGCCCAGCATCATGACAGAATATACAGGTTGCTAGTCCAGGGAAAGTGCAAAATTCAAAATTGGAAGTGTGGCTTCTATTGAATATGTATCACTTTTGTACAGTTGTATATTTGAAAATTCTTAAGCCAAACCATCATAAATCATGAACATCTCTTATTATTTACTTTGATAAATTTACTTTAACAAAATAATTCCACAAAGATAATAAACATGGTTCTTAGTGCATTACTGAAAATACATTGTCCTTTCTAATTTAAGACACATTTGGGAAACCATCACTAAAATAGGATCAACTTACATTTAGTAAATGTGGCCTGGAAGCCTATACCACTGCCTGAGCCATCGGAGACAAATCGGATCCACAGAATGTGTCCAACAATGGATGAATAGTTGACAGGGAGGATGTTTCCACAGTATCGTCCCACGAAGTGACCTGTTTCATTTCCTTCCCGGACCTCCACAAAATCCCTGCTGCAGTCCTGAGACTCCTCCAACTGGAATGTTCTGAATTAAAAAAAAATTCAGGATGATTAAATTGGTAGAATAAACTTTGGGATTATCCTGAATTACATGTTGGGTTAACCTGTTCACTTTTTAAATGCTTCCCTTAACTTTAATCACAATGCTTTCCAGCTAACTGAAAAAAATTCCTTCACTCAAATTTGTTGAAACTATTCAAAAGGCATACAGTCAGTCAATACACCACCTCCTTTCTAAGGGAAAAATTGAGCATATGGAAAAACTTTATCATATGTCAGAATATCAAAATTGTTATCAGAGCTATACAGTGGTATAAGAACTTTGAAGCAAAGGTATCATATTGATCATTGGACTTAGTAATAATTTAATGGGAAGATTCTTTGAGATAGAAATCTAAATATTAACTGTAGTTAAGCTACAGAAATGGTAAGCAGAGAATGCATACAAATAATGCACATATGCAGGAAAGGGTGGGACATTTAGAAATCCGTGAAAGTACTACTTTGGTTGTAATATAGAATACCTTTAAGAAAACATTAGGAGAAAAGGCTGGAGTGGTATGATGGGCTAATTTTGGCAGTGCTTAAATGCCAATTAAAGACATATGCATTCAATTTCTGGGAAGGTAGGGAAAAATAGGATTTGTTTTAATACAGAATGGTGCTCAAATGTGGGGCTTTCAACTTGTATTATAATGTGCAGTTATGATGAAATTGGGGAATGGGAGATAGGAAGTAATGTCTACATCATTTGCTTGTTATTAGTAACATAAATTACAGATGGAATAAGTAGATGGAATGCATAAATGCTAAGTGAATTCTTTTAAAACTTGGCCTTAATAATATTTTCAAGAATAGATTATATGTTGGGACACAACACAGATCTCAATAAATTTAAGAAGATTAAAACCATACAAACCAAGCATCTTTTCTGACCATAATGGTATGAGGTTAGAAATCAACTACAAGAAGAAAACTGGAAAAAACATAAATTCATGGAGATTAAACAACATGCTACTGAACAATTATTAGGACACTGAAGAAATCAAAGGAGAAATAAAAAATACCTGAATAAAAATTAGAATGAAAAAATTAAATGGTAGGATCTTTGGGATATAGCAAAAGCAATACTAAGAGGGAAGTATATAGCAACACAAAATTATCTCAAGAAACAAGAAATAACAGAGCAGAAATAATTGAAACTGAAAAAAATACAAAGGATAGAGGAAAAAAAGAGCTAGTTGTTTTTTTTTTTTAAGTTGACAAATGAGACTATAGCAAGCTAAAATGTTACTGCACAGTGAAAGAAGCAATCATTAAAACGAAAAGGCAGTCTACTGAATGGACGAAGATATTTGCAAATATTTATCAGACAACAGCTTAACATCTAAAATAAACACTAGCACAACTCTACAACAACACAATGATGCAATCTGATTAAGAAATGGGCAGAGAAGCTAAATAGGCATTTTACAAAGAAGACAGTCAACAGACACAGTAAAAAGATGCTCTACATTACTTATTACTAGAGAAATGCAAGTCAAAATCATGATGAAATTTCACCTCACACCAGTTTGAACTGCTATTATCAAAAAGTCAAGAAATGTAAATGTTGGTGAGGATATGGAGAAAAAGGAAAACTGGAGCACTGTTGGGTATGTATATTGGTGCAGCCACTATGGAAAACACTGTGAAAGTTCCTCAAAAAATTAGAAATAGGGGCCTCCCTGGTGGCATAAGGGGTTAAGACGCAGCACTATGAAGCTATCCAGAGCCACTGCAGCACGACTTCGATCCCTGGCCAGGGAGGTAACCCACATGGCACAGCAGACCTCTCCTGCCTTGCCTGCTGCTTCCCTCAGCAGTGTATTTCAGTCAGTCTGCCTGTTCTGTTCCCCACTCTGTCTCTGGTGAATCCTCTCAACCCCCACATCTCTATATGACCCACTAATTCTGCCTCTGGGTATTTTTCCAAAGAATATGAAAACTAATTTGAAAATATACATGCACCCCATGTCTACTACAACACTATTCACACCAAAATATGAAAACAACTCAAGTGCTTGATGACAGATAAATGGTTAAAGTTACACACATACACACACACACACACCACACACACCCACTGGAATACTACAACATACCATAAAAGAGATGAAATTTTGCCATTTGTGATAGCATGGATGAATGCCAGGATTATGCTAACTAAGTGAAATAAAAGGAGATAGACAAATGCCATGTGGTTTCATCATTTGTGGACCATAAAGAAACAAATCAAATGAACAAATCAAACAAACCCTTACACTCTGAATGAATGGTGGTAACCAGGTTAAGGAAGGTATGGTACAGGTAAAGGGATCGATTGATTGATGGTGGGTGTGGTGTGAAGATATAGTTGTTGAGATGAGAAACTGCACACCTGAAGCCTATACAGTGCAGTAAACTAATGCTACCTCAATTAAAGAAATAATGGAGGCAGGGTGGGATAGAGAGAAGAGGAAGGGAAGGAGGGAGCAAGGGAGCGAGTCTGAGACTCTAGGAAGGAAAAAATTTCTTGCAAATAGAAAATGTACTTCTCTGTTGTGTGTATCTTTCATAATGTGCAACATAATGTACTGCATAATTTCACAAGGTGGTAAGTATAGTGCTTTCATCTAGATAATGGATTAGGATGCATAAGTTAGACTGGAGTCTCTGGGCACCTGAAACCCCACTATGGGATCCATGTACTAGGCACACCTCTGAGCATTACACTGTGAACAGAACACTGGAATAAACTGCTCCGTAGCTCTAATCTCTCAAGTCAGATACCAGCATTGGTCTCTCACTAGATGAACAGTGGGCTTCTGGCTATCAAAGTCCTATTAAGTTAAGTTACTACAGTACAGATCATCTGGATCTACATTCTAGACACAGATTTAGCAGCAAGCTATGGCTGATAAATGAGCAGCAAAAGAAATCACATTAGACTAAGCAATCTACACATTTGTCTTTACCCCAATGGTCTTCCTTGACAATTTGATTTTTCATAATACAAAATTTATATCTACAATCATTTTCAGCATAGAATTGTTCTTAATCCATCTTTAGGATGACTGGTAAATTTGGTGCTTAAGTTCAGTCTCATATTTTATTACCCATTATATTATCAACAATGTGAAACATGCTAAAATTGTTTTCTTCTGCTTCTCAGAATGCAGGAAGTGAAGAAAGGGAGACCATTTTCTTCAGCAGGTCATTTACATGAAATTGCCTCCAAAACCTTCCCACTCAAGTGCAAGACAAAGTTCAGTAAAATCAGCATCACCACAGAGTTTGTGAGAAAAGAAGAATCAAGGGCCTCCCCCGGTGGCGCAGCGGTTGAGCGCTGGGCTGCAAAGCTGCCAGCAGCCTCTGCGGTGCCGGTTCTATCCCTGGCCACCGGCGAGGGTCCCACATGTGCGCAGACCTCTCCTGCCGCCTGCTGCTCCCCTCAGCAGTGTATTTCGTCAGTCTGCCTGTTCTGTTCCCCTCTCTGGCTCTGGTGAATTCTCTCATCCTCCAGTGCTTCTGCCTGTACCCAGTGCTTGTATAAATAAATAAGTAAATCTTAAAAAAAAAATTAAAAAAAAAAAGAAAAGAAGAATCAGGTCCCACCACCCAACTGAATCAGAAAGTGAATTATGGGTGATAAATATATATATTGAAGCTTGGTCAGGGGACAAGCAGATTACTAAGTGCAGACCTTTTACTGTCTTAAAACCAGGCTGGCATAATCTAGCGCTAAATAGCAAAAAAGGCATTTCTTCATGAACAATGATAGTGCAGATACCGATAAGATTCAAGTTATATATTTTTAAAATGTTTTATTATTCTTGGAAGTCTTTGTTTTAAGCCAGCACATTTTGTAAGCAAATCTAACTATCCTCTTTCCAAAAGACTCTGGCTAAGAACTATTTGTAAAAAATATGATGTGGAAAAGAAAAACCAAGCACAATCACTGTTTCTCATTATCTCATTTTGATTCTTGAAAAAAGATCAATCACTTTCTAAAAAAAAAAAAACCACTATGTGTATAAAATGCATGCTTTCTGTTAATTTCTTTAAATATCTGTTTTAGAAAAAACTCCTGTTTAGGTTTTATTTCTCCCCTCCCTTTTGATACAGACTCAATCATAATTTCTCCAGTTTTTCTCCCTTCTCTATTTCACCACAGTGTCCACAAGCCAAAACCCATGTTTTAGATCTTGACATGTTCCATATGCTTCTCATATGCCTCTCACACACCCCAGGGGGATGTTTCCAAGCACCCATCTGGATACAGTTTAGACAGGGCAGAAATAACTCGCAGGACTTGCCATAAAACCCTTCTCATTATCATCCACATAAAGAGGAACATCTTGCATGGTACAAATTTTGTTTTAAAAATGAAACTCAAGCAAGTAACACACAATAATCAAAATCAAGTTGCTATGGATGAAAAAGGAAAGAGCTGAGTCACTAAGATTTATCTATATAATAATTTGGATTTAGTATTCAACTAGTTTTTGTGTTATCTTCCATCTTCTAGAAGGAGAGACCTTTATTATCCATTTGGATTTAGCTGTGAACTTCCACACAAGTTACTTTAGAGGTAACAGTGTGAGAGGATTTGATATTCTTTGCACATCTGGTATGACCAACCTGTGCTGTATAGGTCAAGCCTGACATCTTTAATCCCATCAGTGGTCCTATATTTTTGTTATGATTATCCCCTGAGGCTGAGATGAATCTTTCTAAGATGTACAAAAATAGTTTCTTGACACTACTTTAGTAATTCATCAAGAAATGGGATGATTTCTTTCCTTTATTTAACATAGACGAACTGGGGGATAGGCCAGAGGTGCAGGGGGTGAGAATATTCACCAGAGACAGGGTGGGGAGCAGAACAGACAGATCTGTTGAAATACATTGCTAAGAGGAGCAGCAGGTGAGACAGGAGATGTCTGCTGCACCATTTGTGGGCTATTGAACCCAGGCTGTATTGGTGACAGTGCTGAGACATAACCCCTATGCCACCAGGGACGCCCCAGATGTTTTCATTCTTAAACATCTTCAATACTGAGCTCTATGGCTGGCAACCACTAAATAGCAGACTGATCAGCAATACAGAGGTGGTAGAGGTCAAAAGGAAAAAGGACAAAGAAGGAAGCACATTTATTGGGTGATTATGAGTCCTGGGAAGCCATCTGAAGGACTTGAATTTTTTCATAAGGACAGTGATCATGTTTTATTCATAATTTTATATAGTAAAGTATCATATACAAGCTTTATATATATATTCCTATATCTAGCATAGGAATAACAAGTGCCATCTATAGACCTACAACATAGTAGGGGCTTAATAAATATTTGTTTAATAAAGGAAAATAGAAATATATATATATTTATAAAATATATCAGGTAAAAATAACATACACAGATTTTTTTCCCCATATAATACTCTGTGCAGTAGTAAAAACAAAAGCAAACAAAACTTCTTTCCCATGTGGCAGCTTAAACTTGCATTGCCTTTCAGGCCTCAGAGGTTGTCTTTGTTTTAGCACAATGCCTTTTGTACCCAGAGGAGGCACTGTCTGATTGATGTACTGAAAGAAAGCAACTTGAGAGGTTTCAATGTGGTCAATAAATAGGACTGTTCTCTTATTTTACTCTGTTTTTAATGCACATAATGGCATGTCTAGGAGGAGGAGCAAGACTCTTTTTGAATAAATAGGCCAGTGTCCTCAAAACAATCCTCTTCTCTCAACCATAAGTTACTGATTATATTCTCTTCAAAAACAGAATTAGCAATGCTAACCACAGCTTAATAATCATGAGTATAATAAATAATATTGAATTTAAAAACCAAAATTTTATCACTCAGTATTGGTTAAGCATTATTACAATGTACATCTCACAGGTCGCTCTCAGTTGATTGATTTAAAAAGTTCTACCATGTGTTTTTTTTTACTATCTCTAGAAAATACATTAGTGTTTTTTATTTAATCTAAGACTACTCTGAATGTGGTCCTTCCTACTGCTAATTTCATAGTCATTGTCCATATTCAAAAAGTCAATTAAGTAATCAACCACTAAGATCTAGAAAACTTCCAAAATCATTCTCTTGGTAAGAGTAGAAAGAAAGGTAGATTAGGGTGGGGATAAGGTATATGAGTGAAGGTCTGTAATGGGGATTCTTTGCAAGAATCTAAGTGTTCCTAATTTAACCAAAAGAGATAAAATTATCATACTCTGAAAAAGACCATTCCACAAATTAATGCACCCAGAGTTGTGGTTTATACTTCTGGTAATGTTAGGCAGGACCCTAGAGAACTTTAAAGCTATTTATAACTGAAACTATGATTAAAACAGAGGAAACTTGGAAGCCAACTTCCTCAAGTTCCCACCGTATTCTTAACAGTTGCTTGGACACATATGCTGTTAGTTGTCCTTCTTATTAGGAACAGTGCTTCCTTCCTGCAGATTCATTCTCACTGAAACAATACACCATAAAAAAAGATTTACATAAAAGACAGCTGGAGCCGGTTGCCAGGCGAACTGACAATGTTCCAGACACATTCCACATTATGGGGATAAATTTCTGGGTAGCCAGGGCTGTTGAAGGTGCCTTCAATCATGTGGAAGGTTCCACCACAAGCTGGAAGAAAAGAAACAAAGTCAGTGCCAGAGCAACGCTCTATTACAAGACATCTTAAATAAAGGAGAGAAAATACTAGAGAAACTGAGTAGCTTCAAAGATCCTAGTTCCATTTTACATTAAAAAAATATGCTTGTCATATATAATAAGGAAGAATCTCAAATGTTAAATTTAAAAGTTTCAGGATATGGTGGATTCATAGGAATCCTGGTAGCTTCTTTTCCAAAACTCTTTTCTCCCTTTGAAGTATTTTATGAAAAAAAAAAAAAGAAAAGAAAGAGACTTTTTTCAGGATGATTTTTAACCTCAGTCTAGAACACAAGGCAGCATTCCAGCTTTTCCTAGAACACTGAAATATACACATAAATCTTCTAGGTGTTCTATGTCTTTTGGCTGTTTCTAACAAGGAAGCTGGCAGCTGACAAATAGCACTCTCCTGGCCAAGAGACAGAATTGGTAGACTTCCTTCCCATCTGCTCCCCATCCTGCCTGGTGACAACACTCAGACCCTGCCTGACCCCAACTGGAGTTGTCTGTCCTCAAGACATGCTGTTGGACATTGTCAGCAGGGGCTGCCTTAACAAGATTATCATGAAAGAGAACAAGACACTAATAAACAAACCATCCAAGATCATTCCAACAAGTTGTCCCTATTCCAGATTTCAGTGCAAGCATCACTAGCCCTAATAGCCAAGGGATGGAAACAACCTGAGTTTCATCAGGTAAATGAATAAAGAAAATGTGCTATAGCTTTTACGCTTATGTTACTGCAATGTAATTCTGTAATGTTAGCATTCGCAGGTTTGTTAGACTCATTTGTAAGAAGGGAAGGTTAGTCACAGGAGTAATCCTGTGACTGTTCCAATTCTGAAGGCAGTAGAGTTCTAAATAACAAAGAAAGGATTTCAAACACATTCCTCTTAAGCTAATAGAGCCATTTCTAATGTTTCCTACCTGATGATGATGCAGTGTATGTAGCATGAAAACCATCATAGGTGGCTCTAGAGTTAGAGACAAATCTCAGCATCAGAGCATTGCTGAAGGAAGTGATGGGATGGGGCATGGAGGTGCCACAAAAGCGACCTAAATAATGAAGATAAAGACAAGAATGATGGATGACATGACTCAGGTGGGCCACTATTTCCACGAAATGTCTATACTAGAGTCACTAGAGATCAAAGTATACAGAAGAAATTATTATTAGGGCTAATGGTTCAGTAAAAAAACTGAGAATTAATAATAGACAATTATTAATCCTTCCAGTGTAGGAGTGATCATTTATAACTGTTAATAAAGAACACTAAGGAGAACTGGGGAAAATGTAAATGATCTGGCTTCAAAGTAACTAATGCTAAAGTCTCTAGCAGAGCAGGGACTCATACACATAAATGCACTCATGATTAAAAGCAATCTGTCATAGCAGAGCAAGGTGCGGATGCTGGAGCCAGAACACCTGGGTTCAGCTCCTGGCTCTGCCATTAACTAGTTATATGACCTGAGGCAAGTAACCTACTTCCTTATGCCTCAGTTTTCCCACTTGAGACAAGAGAATATCAATAATAATAACTCTATATTATAAAGGTATGAGGATTGATTGAGTTACTATTTATAAAGTTCTTAGAATAGCATTCAACACAAGATTAGTGCCATAAGTGTTTTAATATAATATACATATAATATTTCACATAACATAACAATAAACTAGAAACTAGATAAATAATAGATAGCCCTAGATAAATAATTTTCTATTTCACTGGGAAACTAAGCAGAATTCCAGTTTGTTTGTTTCCACTGAGAACAAAACCAGGGAAATAAAAAGCTCTACTTGAGTATTTTCATAGAATGTTAATAATGCTGGAATGGATTGAATTTTACTAATACCTAAAGCAGTCATAACTATTAAAATTTTTGTAAGGCCATAAACCATTCATGTCCTTGAAACAAGCTGAGTTTTTGAACCCTGCATTAACTTATATTTCCTTATCCTCTAATTATCTTAACTTGGGTTTGTGCTGCACTTCTTATTGATTGGAAACATTCTAACCTTGAATGACAGCACATGATACATAAGCATATAAATAAAACCCAGTCAAGGCCATAGATGTAAATAAATGAGTGCAGCAGTACCTCTGACAGGGGCATCATCATCATTGCCATCCAGTATTTCCAAAAAGTCCTGGGTACAGGTGGTGCTGCTTTCAAGTGTGAAGTGAGTAAAGGAGAGGGTGATATGGTTGACTGTAAGAAAAAAAAAAGAGACTATTAAATAAAGTAGTGGCAAACAGAACATGCAGGGAGAGAAATTTTACCTCTGATAGTTTCACATGAGGAGTTTCCAGCAGAGAAGCACAAATTGGGAAGATTTGTAGACTGGTTAGGTAGGTGAAGAGGAAAAAGTGACTCTATGCTAAAAGGTTTTCTTGGAAGAGTAACAGAATTAATGTTTTTGAAAATGTCTAGAGAATCTGACATGCTGGCAGTAATAAATAAGAGGTTCATTTTATGGATATGGGGAAAGTCTTGTTGGAATATACTGTCTTTACACATTATCCATCATCACTGTTTCACCTCACAAGAATTCTTCTTGATAGGATAGCTAATAGGATATTTTCCTTAAAGACCTGTGTTTCTAAATCATTTACCTTTTCCTCCTGGCAGTCATAACCCAGCACTCACTGTTTTACTGTATGGTCACAGCCAGCACCCTGAGAGTTCAGAGCCATTTATAAGGAAGGCTTTGAATTACTTGCAAAACAACAAGTAATTGGGTAAGTTTTCCTTTTGTTATTCTTCCAGGATTCCTAATTTCCAGAATAGAATCTGTTCCTGCTGTCCTTTAATAAGTGAGATCTTTCAAAGAGATGATGTGCTAGTCATGAGGTGCAAAACTGCTCAACTCAAAGGCAGGGTGTTCCTTATCAAAGGCACAGTTTTTGACCAGCAACTTCCTTTAGTGCTTCAAATCCCCCCTTCTACAGTTGGCTGAGGATTATATCACCAATCTCCAAATGAATGCATTTAATAAAGATATCCATTTGTTAACTCTTAAGGTCCCTAGGAAAATTGCTAGAGAATATTTAAGCCAAAAGTGCTTCCATTTTTAGATTAGCTTATGGGGCCACATTAACTTAAGTGATTCTCCTTTTATCACACCGATCATTAATTATAGAGCAGAATCAAGAACCTAATGCCTTTCCCACATTAGCCTGAAATCATAAAATTTTTCCTGTAACCTCAAAAGAGGGCAGGAGTTAAAATGGTTCAAGGATCACCCTTCTCATTGTAGTCATTTTGCTTCAGTACTGAGAGGAACTTTTCATTTTTCTCACTCTGTAAAATGTGGACAGTAATTCTTACTATCAGATTGTTACCAGGTCCGAAAATAAGATTCTAGGATCCTAAAAAAATAATGTAAGCATTTATGGGACATTTTAACACAAGTAATACTGGAAAGACCAGGGTTTACAACTAGCTTTCACTTTCATTAAAGATCAATAGGCTCCTGGCATTGCATTCCCAAACTCTGAGTCATTAATTCCTGAGTTTATGGTTTTTATTATTCATTTATTCATTTAGCAACTTCCTTGAGAATCCACCACAGTCAAGGTACATGTGTCAAAAACTACTTATTTATTAATTATTTTTGCTTGTCCCCAATCTCACAATCTTGTTGATACAGCAAGATTATAGGTTTTGTGTGACTTTCTTTTCCTGTGCTAAGCCTTACAATTTTTATAGGGGCTTAAAATGTTTTTAATTGAGAACAAACAGCAAAAACTACTTTGTTATTGGGTTAGGAAATGTATGTTCTCATTTACATCAG
Source organism: Talpa europaea (assembly GCF_964194135.1). Classification (NCBI taxonomy): domain Eukaryota; kingdom Metazoa; phylum Chordata; class Mammalia; order Eulipotyphla; family Talpidae; genus Talpa; species Talpa europaea. The sequence continues at coordinate 26,770,656 of NC_140082.1, read as the reverse complement.
TAACAGATTTTAAAAAAAGAAAGGAAGGTCACCAATTGTTACCGTGAAGAGATAAGAACATTAGTCATAGGTGGATTTTTCCCATGGACACCATCCATCCTGGATACTCTTTCTTTTTTATTTTTGTTACTTACATGGAGGTTGAGCTTGAATTATCCAGCTGCAGTTCTGATTGTTTGGATACTTGGCAGGGAACATTGGAGAGGATATAGTATCAACAGAGTTGGTGAGGATATAGCTTCCACAGGCTGAGAAACACAAACATACATACACACTCTTCATATACTTTTGATTTCTACTGACTGTACAAAACAATTATTTGATGAATGAAAATATAAATGATTTGTCCCTTATTTCTGAAATGCATGCCAAGGAAGTTTTCTGCCAAGAAAGCTACACATAAACCATGAGAAAATGGGAATGCACTACACATTTATGACAGTATCTTCAATTACAGGAAATGAAGAATGACATAGAACAACAGGTTAAGTGGCTATGAATTGGCTGAATCGTTCAAAACTCTGGCGTTGATTCACTTACTCTACTCACTCATCAATTACAGGTATAGGGATAATCTCTTTATGAATGAATTCTTTTTCTTTTTTTTTTTTTTCAGAAAATAAGTACTCAATTGAACATGACTTCACAAGAATGGTGGTGCATTATCAGAGAAGCCCAAAATTCTGAGAGCGTTCCGAAGAGGGTGATTCTGTTGCCAGCTGGAGAGTGGAAGAGGCACTTCACATAGTGACTAAGGCATGAATTGTAGATGGGGAAGAGTAGATGATGGAGAGAGTGTGATCAGAGCTGGGCTTCTGTCAGTTGACTTTGGAGAGAGATGAAGAAATGGTAGGTAAGGTGTCCAAACAGCCCAGATAAGACATATGGGGGATTTTTCATTATGAGGTAAAATATAATAGATTAATTAAATGAAAAAAATAAAGATTTCCTTTATTTTAAAAGCAGAGAGTAATTTGATTTATCCAGTTTGTCTTGCTCTTAATGTGTCTTTTGAAGATCTCAATGCAGAACTTATCCTAAAGCGCCTAAAGTCAAGGCACTTTACTATATAAAATAAGAAGGCCCGCTGAGACAGACTAAATGACTAAACAAACTAACCTTATTTGAAATGACAAGGTTATCTGAATAAATCTCAGATACTGAAGCCAACCCACAACACTTTCAGTTCTGGGCTCCAGCTCTGAAAATGGGATAAAGCACTAATCTTCGAGAATGTCCTGATTAAAGCAAAAGGTGAAAAGGTCTAGTAAGACAAACTGAAAAATAGTGATTTAAGAACAAAAACAATAGAAACAACACTAACTTCTCTGTTGAAAAATGGAAGGATCTGGAAATGAAGAAAACCACTACCTTGAATGTTAGAATCTTGATTCTACATTACAAGCAAGTCTTGTAATTTATAGTGGTGTATCTCTTTCTAGCTACAATCTTGAACAGATGGTAGACATAAATGGATTTGGATTAAAAACTCTTTTACAGTGTCTCTAACATTAAAGGTCCTTTCAAGTATTATTCTGAAAACTTATTTGAGAGCAACAAAGGAAGATTTAAAGGGAGCTGGCATCATTTAAGTTAAATAAGAGTAAAGCTAAAAGCATCAACAGTTGGAATAATTGCAAGTCATAGTTCCCTTGTTAAATGTTGCATGTTAAGTAGAAATTTCTGAGGACAGGTCTCATTTTTATGGTGACACAACGAGTATACCTAAGAACTGATTGCCTGTGCCTCCTCACAGTACTTGCCTTGTCTGAAGTGAGCTCGGAAGCCTCTGTTTTGTCTGGAAGGGCCAGACTGAAATCTCAGAAAGAGGCTGTTTCCTGAAGAGAAGACGGGGTTAGGCAGCTGCTGTCTTCCACACACACCAACAAGACGAGTAGTTGCAGAGCTTAAACCATCATACACCTGCAAAGAAAGATATCAGGGATGATAGGGTCTCAGAACCTCAGATTTACACTCTAATAACCACGTTCCATGGTATCTATGCGCACTGGTGAGCTAGTAGAAAACACATTTTATTGTCTTGTCACTCAGTCCCAGGGACATGTCAGTTTCTTTGGTCTTTTCCAAGGATTTCAGCAGGAGAGTCTCTACCAGAGCCACTACCAGATCTCTGGATATCTTTATAGATACCATCATTTTCACAGCCCTCCTTCCTCCCTCAACTCAAGAGCAATGACATCATGACCACACCCACAATATGTGCTGAAAATGTTTGGTGCAAGATTGAATAGATGAGCAAATTGGTAAGGGATCATGAGTAACCATTCCTTTTCAGAAACCCAACATTTTTTGCTATTTATAGGGCTGTGGTCAAGAAAGAAGTGAATTTCAGAATTCTTTCAAATGATACAGTTATATGAGGCTCACATAGAAAATGATCTCATTAATTAAAAAATGCACTAGGTTCCACTGTGCAATCTGACTGAGATGCTGGGACTTAGCTGACCCTCTGTACATACCAGTAGAATACAATTTACATTAAGTTCACCCAAAATCACCATGCTGGCTTGAAAAATTGAAGCATGCTCATTTCCTTGCACTCTTTGCACATGGTATGAATTTGTTATGCTCTTATGTATAAACCAAGGGGAAAATGAGTTCCTTTTCTTGGGATGATAATGAAAACAGCAACCATTTACTAAATGCTAACTATGTGCTGGGAATTGCATTCACATACACGATTACATTTTCTTCCCCCCAACATCCCTCCATTTTTAAGAAGAGGGCCACTGATAAACAGAGAGCCCAAGTTATATGGCCAAGTCACACAATTCCTGAAAAACAGTGGATCATCTTCAAGCAGACAGAGAAATTCTAGAGTTCAGAACTGATATTCTCATTTTTTTTGTATGCAATATATCAATTTAGGAAGATATGTTAATTGCCCAACCACCTTTAATTGGCCAACAATTAAAATAAGTTCAAATATGGGTATTTTATAGTCATTTATATATATGACTATATATCATAAGAATAGTCATTTACATATCATAAGAAAAGGCCTCCCTAATGGCGCAAGTGGTTAAGCACAGCACTATGAAGCTATCTGCAGGTTCTGCAGCATGAGTTCAATTCCCGGCCAGCCAGGGAGCTACCCACATGGCGCAGCAGACCTCTCCTGTCTCGCCCGCTGCTCACCTCAGCAGTGTATTTCAGTCAATCTGGCTGTTCTGCTCCTTACACTGTCTCTGGGGAGACACACTTCTGGCCTGTACCCCAGTTCTTGTACGCATAAATAAATAAATCTTTAAAATATATATCATAAAAAAGTATTAAGGGGAATGCTCAGGGGTTCAATGCAAGGAAGGTACATGCAAGTGACCTGAAATATCTAATAATGATTATAATCAGTGTTCTCCTTAGCACATAAGTATGATTAGGATGCTATTCTCAGTTTAATTTATATAGGCACGTGAGTCACACATCAATAGGGTTTTTAACTCTTTAGTGTGGTTGTGGAGCAGTACATACATTCTTCCATTTTTCATTTAGTGTTCAAATTCTAAACCTATTTGTCCAATAAATAAAGCATTAAAACTTATTTTTGCTCAACATTGTAAGATAGATTAAATACCAAAGTACATTTTCCTGGTCAAGTCAAAATATAATTTCCAATTTAGTATGACTTCTTCCTTTAAACACTTTGAACACCTTAACTGATAGCCAAAACAGCATTCACACCATCATTACAGGTCCTCTACTACATTTACATTTCGGCCTACTCTAAAGTATTACTATCATTGGTTTAATCCAAGACTTCATTATCTCCAGACATGGTTTCATGCTCTCCTAATGTTATAGCTATGCCATCCTAAGATTTCAGCAAGGATATATTAATGGTAACTTGTGTTAAAGAATATATTTTCAGAATATTTGGGGTACAGGATCTGGGGAAGATATCAGTGACTCTGTCAGAACTACTTGCTTCTTTCAGGGAGGTTCATTAAGAACAGTGTAACAGCATTAAACTTTAGTGAAACACTGGGTTCTATAAGAGTACCCTATACTATAGAGTACCCTAGTAAAATAACCATTACCACCATTCCCTACCCTCTCCCCACACACACACTTTCACAGTGTTTTTATAAGCCCAGGAACTCATGAAGGCAAGATTCTTCTAGATGCCTTTATTTCTCCCCATATTCAAAGGTCTAGTGGTTAAGTAGATATTGTTCTATCCCTTCCTAAGTTCTCTCCTTTTTTAAAAAAAGATTTATTTATTTATACAAGCACAGGGGGGGGGGTACAGACCAGAGGTGCGGGATGGCGACAGGATTCACCAGAGACACAGCAGGGAGCAAAACAGGCAGATACACCGAGAAGACAGGGCTGAGGGGAGCAGCCGGGAGGCAGGAGAGGTCTGTTGTGCCATGTGGGTATCTCCCTGGTGGGCCAGAAACAAACCCATGATGCAGAGGCTGCGGACAGCTTCACAGTGCTGTGCTCAACCCACTGCGCCACCCAGGAGGCCCCCCCTTCCTTAGTTCTATTAGCTATCTGAATGGCTGCAGTCCTCCTAAGATTAAAATAGAGAGATAGGAAGTTAAAGCTAGAAATATTAGGAGCCACTGCCCCAGCAATCTTTTGAAAGAGTTATATGTCCCAGTGGTTCTCCATGTTTTCCAATCTCCCAGACATCCTGGAGTTATAGACCTTGGCTGGAATTCATATGGTGCTGGGGTATTATTTTACAAGAAATGGATCCAAAGTGAAAGTTTTCAAATGTCCCTGAATAAAAATTATATATGAATGGACCCTAAATTTGATTAGCAATTGTAATTTCACCAATACCTTCACAAACATCCTAATCTAGACCTCAATATCTTGTTGGATTTTTTTTTATTTTAAAGATTTATTTATTCATTTATACAAGAACCAGGGTACACGTGGGAGGATGAGAAGATTCACTAGAGACAGAGCGGGGAACAGAACAGGCAGACTGACAAAATACACTGCTGAGGGGAGCAGCGGGCGAGACAGGAGAGGTCTGCTGCGCCATGTGGGACGCTCGCCCACCTGCCCCGATGGAACTGTTACTGCAGAGGCTGCAGACAGCTTCACAGCACAGCGCTCAACCACCTGCGCCACCAGGGGAGGCCCTGGATTTTTTTTTTTTTTAAATGAAGTCAGACCTATGTATATTCGCTATTAAAATATCAACTCATCTAACATGAACTATTGACTCATGCAAGATCATACAGTTAGTAAGTAGCAGAGTCAGGAACTTAATTCTCTTCAAATTCTGTTATTATACTATGCTACTTCTCATTCAAGTGTGTATACTTATTAAATTATAGGTAGCTAATTGTCATTTTGTGAAAGTACAGACCTCAGATTATCAAGACGAAAGTTTATTTTTTTAACAGTTTGGAATAGCAATTCTTTTGAGAGTATTCTTAAAGCTTGTAATAACAAATCAATTTAAGCTTTAATCCATAAAATTTTAAGTGGTAAAAGGAAGAAAATTTGAGAAACCTTGTACCCATTATTTAAAATTCTAGTCATGAAAATGATCAATATGCACTTTCCCTTACTTACATTTAGATCCCAAGGCAGAGCTAGTAAGTTATATTACTATTGACAACACATAGAACATATTCATGTAACTTATTCTTGTATAATTCTTAAGTATACTGCCAAGAGTTTTTTTAGGTCTGGGAATTGATTTTCTGACCTAGTGCATAAGTAGTAAAAGTCTGAGAAATATGCAAAAACAGAACCAAACTGTATATCTAAACTAACTCATTTCTAGATGACACTAGAAAATAAAATTTGAAGTTGAATCTGCAAAAGGAAAAGTGGTCACACTCCCTGGGAGTTCTAACTATAGAGGCTCTAAAAACAGGCTGATCTAGTTCAGTGGTAAAGTAATTAGACAGGAAAGACAGTTTCTTTATGCAGCATCCAGAGTTTATAAAATCTCCAGATACCAACAGACACATTCAAAATATCTAAACTTGGGGCCTCCCCGGTGGCGCAGCGGTTGAGCGCTGGGTTGCGAAGCTGCCCGCGGCCTCTGCGGTGCCGGTTCGATCCCCGGCTGCTCCCCGGCCACCAGAGGAGGGTCCCACATGGCGCGCAGACCTCTCCTGCCGCCCGCTGCTCCCCTCAGCAGTGTACTTTGGTCCTTCTGCCTGCTCTGCTCCCTGCTCTGGCTCTGGTGAATTCTCTCACCCTCCCGCGCTTCTGACTATACCCAGTGCATGTATAAACAAAAACGAACAAACAAATAAATAAATAAATAAATAAAACATGCCTCTATAAAAAAAAAAAAAATCCTAAAGTACAAAATATCTAAACTTGTCTTTATTATATAAAAAGGGAGTTTTTTAAAACAATAAAACCTGCCATATAAAAGGCAATAAATGTCTGATTTGTTGTACAACTGAGCAAATGTAACTAACATATATAAATGTACATGGTCACTAAGACAGAGGACTGGGGTTGAGGAATACCCAAGGTTAAAAAAAAACCTGTCCTCTCTCATAGAGTGGAATGTAAAACTGCACGTTAGATACAATTTTAATTGTTATTCACAGTGGGAAGGAGGAGCTGCTTTCTGGGAAGAATTTCTACATTCTGGGCCAAAGGGCAAGAGAAAAGAATCTAAGCAGAAGACATGGCCCCTGCCACACAGACACATAGCTCCAGGGGCTTTCTCACTGTCAGCCTCTGCCAGAAGCATGGGAGAACACAGAAGCCCCAAAGTAAGGGCTCAATACCCAGCTCCAGGGAATTCAGTACACAGAACATATTAAGGTACCTCCGGGAACTTCCACACCCTAACTAGGTAGAACTCAGAACTGAGCCAAATATTTATGATTTAATACGTGTTGCTTCACTATCTTGAGGAGATTTGAGTAAATGTCATTCTTTTTTCAAAGTTAATGCCATTCAACATGAGTATAAAGTGACACAGAAGAGGAAAACGATACAAATGAGAGACTAGCATCCCTAGCGATGTTTATAGTGGCCTCTGGTCAGAGTCCTTAGCATTGGTAATTTTGAAAAAAAAAAGAAGTGAAACAAAGGGAACCTTTTACTTCTCAAGTGCTTATAGATGATAGAAATATGTTTTATTTAACAGTAGACATTATTTAAAAGTTGTTGGCAGAATTTCTTTTGGAGAAGAAAAAGTCTTTTAGAGTAAAATACCTTAAAGGTGCTCATGGAATGATTAAGAAGGAAGATAATTATATTATTGAGGAATCCTACCTTTCTCCTCTCTATCCTTCCCCTTCCAAATCTGTAAAATGGGATTGAAAATAACTATTTGGTTCATATTGATGATAAGAATTAAATCAATTAAAAGATTAAAGTACTTAGGTTAGCTCCTGGCACACAGAAAATACTTGATAGATATTAGTCTCCACTATTAAAGTGAAAGAGACAAAGTCAAATTGCTGTTTAAGAAATGAACAAAACTTTGGGGGGAGCTGTGGAGACAAAAACAAGAAGCCCAAGGATGGAGGTTTGTCCAGCAATATGGATGAGTCAGGAGCCTGAATGGAGACATGATCTGTGAAAATTACCCAACTGGGAATTTGGGGCTGAGGGGTAATAGTTGACTTCTGACCTAGCTCCCAGTGACTCATGTCCTTGTGTAATCTCCTCGCCATGAGTGTGGAATGGACCTAATGACTTGCTTCTGTGAGGGATGCCCACACAAGTTACTTCCTGGGGTCCCCCAGACTAGGACCTGACAGTGATGAATGGAGCCTTATCTGCAGGCAACAAGCCAGGCAAATTGAAGAAAAGTGTATTATGTGGTATTACTTACATAAAGTGCTTAAAAATGCAAAGTATTACTATGTAGTGTATATGAATAAACACATATAATTAAAAAGAATAAAAGCAGTCCTGGAATTCTTAAACCCAAATCCTTTTAGGTGGGATCGAGGACACCATGGGGTACATGTGGGACTTCACTGTTTCCTTAGTGATTCATTTTTTGGGGGGGAAAAAGTTGAAGGAAATATAGCAATATATTAAGATTTGGCAAGTCTGGAATGTTTTTATTCATATATATGTTATTTGCATTAGCTATTCTATACTTCTGTATATCCTTAAAATATTTCAAAATAGAGTTTCCAATTAAAAAAGAAAATACACATAATGGAAACAATAGGAAATGTAGATTAAGTTTCCAAATAAAGATGCTCTTGATAGCATGATAATTATAATAATAAAGGAAGGTATCTAAATCATCAATATTAAGTCAGTGGTTAACTCAATTCCAGAATTCAAGTAAAGTCCATATAATTTACCATTTAGCCGAATAATGTTATTTTTAAGAAGAAATGTTACTAAATGATGCTAAGTCAAAGGCTGGATACAAAATGATGTGCAGCATTATCTTAATTCTATGTTTATATATATTAGAGTACATTTGTGAGTTTATATATATGTTTGTGTAGGAAATAAGTCAAAATTGTGTGTGTGTTGTAATATAGATGACATTACTTTCTGATTTCTCTATTTCAGAAATGTAATATGAGGAACACATAAAATTTTTAGATAACATAGATATTTAAAATGTTTAAGTATAGCCAGTCAAATGTGTAAATGATCACATACTTAGACATGAAAATATGCTAGTCACATAACAGTAATTGCAGCATCTAAGCCAGATGGATAAAAATGACATTTAGTCTGGCCTTTTGCTGTCTGACAGAGATGCATCAAGTTAAATGGATATGGCTTCTGTTTTAAGATCACTAAGACATTTGTTGGCCAATATCTACAACTGTACTCCAGACCTCTCCCCAAGGTCCCAGCTCATATATCCTACTGCATTCCAGACACTGTTACTTGTATGCTGCATAAACATTGACTCAATGTCTCAAACTGAAGTCACCCCCCTCCCTTTAATTCCTTCTTCACCTTCATTTCTTGCTTCAGTAAATGCCAGAGCATGTACCTAGTGGTCAAGTCATGTTAGATCTCTCCCATATCTCCCCAAATCCAAAGGATATCCTTATACCCTGTCAATTTTCCCTCTGCTAGACCTCTTGGAATCTGTCCTGCCAACTTCCATGCAGGATCTTCTCGTGGTGTCTTAGATGGGATGTCATCACATGTGGCTAGGTCACTAGAGTGGCCTAAAATATTTGCTTGCTTAAATTTTTCTCCCCTTCCAATTCAGTTGCCAAACAACTGCTAGTAAGCCATGTGCTCTTTCTAAAATATACAATCCAGTACAAAAATAAAGCTGAATATTCTGATAGTAACTTAACAAGCAATAACTTGCTTTGCCTAAAAACTGAACAAGTGTCTGATGCAGATGCAATGCCTGTAGGCCCCCTCCCCTATAACCAAAACTCTGGTTGACTGACTGATTCATGATCACCCCATTGAAATAGTCATCACAGCCCAAAGCACATGACTGAGGGGGAAAATGGACATTTGTTTCCTCAGTAATGCTTCTATTTTTGTTTCTAGAAACTGGAACATGCTCCCTTAGATTATTGGAGAATAGGAGGTGGGAACATATTTCCACTGCATCTCTTATCTTCTTATTCTAACTGTGTTTCATCAAGCTAGGGAGAAAATAAAACAATTAAGTATATATGGAATAAACTGGAGAAAGAAAAGACTATCTTAATTCAAAAGCAAGATATATAGTATGCTTTATAATCCCCAAAGCATGACAATTTAGATTTAGGAATTCCATAACTGTTTTTATACTCAGAGTTAAACTTTCCATGCACTCAAATAATTAGCCTTTTTTGTTTTCAAGTTTTTTTCTTCTTAATTCATTGGTGAATCTTCAAGAAAGTATCAAAATAACACACTTAAGAAGGAACAAAACTCACTTCCAAGATGATATATTGAAGAATGTGTGAAAATTTTGAAAATATAATTAAATGTTTTAAATATTTTAAAATACAAAGAAATGAGTCTGTCTGTTAACTAGTATTATTACTTAGCAATGAACTATGGATTATGGGTCTAGTTTTCTGTACATAGGGTTTGAAATTTTTTAAAAGGTAAGTTAAGACTTTTAACATAGTATTAAAAGTAACAGAATCAGTAGAAGTAGTAATAAAAAAATTAGGAGTACCAGTTAACATCTGTCTATACCAGATAGTGTGATAAATTTTAAATACATTTTTGAAAATTAGATCCTTTTTACAATTTCATTTTGTAGTAACAAAACTGAGATCCACAAAAACCTAAGTAATTTATCCAAAGTCACACACTGAGTGATAAAAAGCCAGTTTACAAATGCCATCTGTCTGGCATCTGATCAATTATCATTAAACCTATCAAAAAATAAAATAAAATTTTATTTACTGGGAATACAATATTAAGAGAACATGAGTCCATAAAACTAAATAAGATGTCAGTGATCTCCTAGAAAGATAATCATGAGAGCTGGGGAAACAGAATGGAAGTCAGTGGCATTTTAGAAAATCTTATTTTGGTCCCTGTGGATTTCAGAGTAGTTGGCACCTGTTACACATTCCAGCCCACAGGCGTGGGATTCCCAGCCTGGCTAATTTAGCAGAATATGTAACAAAGGGGCACAGTGTCCAGAACTGATCTGTACCTAAAATTCACATCCTTGATTGCTAAATTAGGTTCTGTTCTTGGATTCAGATATATATCCATTCCTTGCCTTCTTTCCTGGCCTAACCACAACCGACTGTCTGGTCTCTTTTCTTACCTTGCCCCTGTTCTAACTTAGCTTTCCACCTGGTCCTTACCCTTTCACTTTTAACTCCTTTTGGTTATACAAGTTTCCACTTGGATTGCCTTAAATCTTGTCATGAAAAAAAAATCTGGTGAAAGATAAAATATTTAGTTTTATTTACATCAGAGTGCAATGTCCATTTCATGGAGAGTCCATAAAATTCTTTCATATGTTACATATGGTAGTATAGCTGCTAAAGGAATTCCCAGTTTGGATGGTGCACTGCTTCAAGATACAGGAAATATTAAGTGATAGGAAGGTTAATCCCTCAGGAAATTATCCAAGCAGTTAAAGTCATAAATGTAAGTGAGGAAGGAAATGAAAATATTACTCATTATAGCAGCTTCTCTAAGGGCGGGGAAGGGAGGAAGCATCGGTTTCCTTAGTCAGTGATGTTTTCCAGTTATATTTCTTTTTTTTTTTTATGGAGGCATGTTTATTTATTTATTTATTATTTGTTTGGTTGGTTGGTTGGTTTTTTATACATGCACTGGGTACAGTCAGAAGCGCAGGAGGGTGAGAGAATTCACCAGAGCCAGAGCCAGGAGCAGAGCAGGCAGAAGGACCGAAGTACACTGCTGAGGGGAGCAGTGGGCGTCAGGAGAGGTCTGCGGGCCATGTGGGACCCTCCTCCGGTGGCCGGGGAGCAGCCGGGGATTGAACCGGCGCCGCAGAGGCTGCAGGCAGCTTCGCAACCCAGCGCTCAACCGCTGCACCACCGGGGAGGCCCCAGTTATATTTCTTAAAAATTAAATACCAATTAAGTTCACAGACACATAGCTCATGTCAGAACTTTCTGATTCTGACTCCTTTGTTCTACATTACCATACCCAGTGTTCAAATTTTACAAGGAGACCATGAACTCTACAAATCTGCAGAGGTTGCAAGCAGTGACTCAAAAATTACTGGAAATGTGGCTATAAAAAGAAATCCAAAAAGCTCATTTATTTTCACAAATAAGCATTTATGGAAATTCTGAGCTGAAATGTAAACAAAACAAAACTTGTGTCCACAAATTAAAAACTGTGGCTTCAATTCAATTATTCTTTGCTGAGGACATGTTAAGTACGAACCTAGCTTTTAGTGGCAACCTAGCACAGGGATGCAAAATGGCTAAGCAGATTATCTAAAGCAAGTCACAAATTAAGCAATTTAAAGATTATCAGAGCTCATCCACAAGTATCAAATGGAAAGCAGCAAGTCATGGAAAGAGGGAAATGAGAAAAAGCTAGAGAGGAACAGATTGATTTCTGTCATGGATTTATTTGTAAAACAGCAAATACTTTAAAAAGAATTCTATCCATTGTCTCTTTGAAGCATAGCGTTCCATTCTTTCTGTGTCTATGTGTTCTGTTTTGGAAATGACAAATGTTTTAAAAGGAAACATATCATGGGTAGTGTCTTAAAAAAATAAAAGAGAACATGGATACCACAACTCTGAGTTTGCCCTATTCCACCCTGGGTCTTGCTGACAGATACTGTGAACAACAACAGACACAGCTTTGAGGTGGGAGGGTCTGGTTTTCTTCAGTTAAAATCAGACACTTTGCTTTCTTTCTCCTAGATCTGTACAAAAAACTTCAGAAAGAAAACAATTACTCATCATGTGTCCCTTTCTTGTACCAGGTCTATTAGCCCTAGTGCATATTTTTTTTTTTTTACACCAAATAAGAGGCTGATCTGGACTATGGTCTGCTTGCTTTTATCTGTTTCTTACTGATTCTCACAAGGCAGACATTCCATTGTGCTGAGCAAAGAGGATGTTGAAATCTGAAGTGGGAGTCTCCCAGGGCCATTTGGAGCCACTGAACGGACTTCTCTTCCCGCTCTCACACTGAGATCCAGCCAGCATTTCTCAGAGATCAATAAGAGCTTGAAGAGTTACATGGATTTGAGGCACAGAAGAGAGACTCTAATTAAGCAATTAAACTGTCAGTCGGAGGTCACTTTAATACTCAGCCTTCGTGAAAGGAAACATAATGGAGCCATTTTCATGCTGACCATACAGAGCCATGCCCAGCCCATGGGTCCCGCTGCTGCCTTAGTGAAAAATACTCACACTATGTCATTCAAGAGAGCCCGAGGTTTATCACCTCTCCACTCAAAAGTGACTGAGCAGAGAGTACAAACATATTATCAAATTAGCTGAAACCTGAGCGCTAGTTGAGCTTTCTTATTAACTCCCCATGATGCCATCAACATTTCAACAGAAGTCAAAAAAATTCAGTTTCTTTCTTTTTTCATTATAGCAGCATGAAATTCTAGAAAACACACTTCTGAGATGCTATCTAAGTTCTCATGTGGCTCAAAATAGTGAGATTGTATATCAGTAACAGTGCCAGGGAGTGAAGTCAGCACAACACATTCCCAAACGTGTTGTCTGCAATTTTCCACTACAACAATGATCATTGCTGGAGTAGAGACAACAAAAATCATTGATTCATTTACTCAGTTGTATATCTATGATAACTCATGCATCAAACACATTGATGCTTTTGGGACACAAAGACTACCGCCGTGGGTTATATGAGAAGAGACAAGAGGCTGTGTATTACTATTCCATTTTAAAATTTTCCTTTCCTTCTACTCACTAAATTTTGCATTTTTTTAATAGAAGAACTGGGATGGAGGCAAGAGGTGCAGGAGGGGGGTGAGAAGCTTCACCAGAGACAGAGTAGGGAGCAGAACAGGCAGATTTACTGAAATAAACTGCTGAGTGGAACAGCACCATATGTGTGAGTTAGCTCCCTAGCAGGGGCTCAAACTCAGACTATAGTGATGATAGTGCTGATTTAACCCCTATACCATCAGGGAGGCCCCTGAATTTTGCCTTCAGATCCAGGAAGCCAAGAGGGATGACCTGGGGTTACTTGTGGTCTTATCCTGTGTTCACTTGGGAACACGAGGACACATTCTACGACAAGAAGAGTATTCTTTTTCAGAACAAGTATGGCAATAATCTTTCACTGATGTTGATGGACTTGTCCCCCAGAGGGTGAACAGAGGCTTCATGCTGTCTGAGACTTACTATGACTCCTGGCATGAACCCACTGCCAACATCTCCTAACCCTGACTATCCATTTCTTCAATCATGCCTTGTTCAGTTCCTCTCACCCATGAACACAATTTCCAACTAGATCCTGTTCCCCAGTTTTCTCTGTCCAGATGGATTTCCCCAGGCACCAATATTTATAAATGAGCAAACTAAAATGCCAGGCCATGAAGAGAGTGAGTAGTGATGCCACACCAGAAACCAGTGCCTCGTAGTGTCTAGCACATACTCAACCCCAAAAATTGAATAAATGAATGAATGAATGGAAGCCATATCACCTGACTATGAAGCAAGAACAATTTCCATTGCTTATTTGAAATCTTAACACTTTTCCTTATAGTGATAAATAAAATTTGGTTTCCTTCCTCTGATAGAGATTTCAGCGTGGTTCCTAAGTAACTCCAATTTTATTTTCTGTTTCCCAGTTGTCCTTTATTCACAATTTAGATCCCTACAAGTAGACTGTCATATTCATGTTTTTCCCAAATACTTATTTTTACTTTAGATTTGTTCGCATTTTAGAGTTGGTGCTATTAATTTCTTTTGGACCTCAATTTTCTTATTTAAAATAAGAAGATGACAACAAATCATCTCTAATTTTTTCTTTTCAACCTTAACAGTCTATGTACCTATGTGCTTATGACTATGAACCATCATGACTATTAAAATTAATATTTCCATCTTACAATCCAAACTGTTATAGGAGCTTTTAAAACCTGATGGTTGCTCCCTTCCAAGCATAATGTCCCTCAGTATTGAATAGTACTCCTGAGCTCTATTAAAAGTCCCCTGAACACAGATATTATCTGGCAGCATCATTGGCAGCTGAATATACTCCTCTTTGTTAATGACTCTGTCCAAGCAATAGAACCAAGAAATTAATGAAAATGCCTCCAAAATGAATGATTGGCTTTGTATAAACATAAATTGCAGAGATATTATGTAAGACATTGGACTTTAGAGTACATTTCACATCCAGTGTCCACCTAGCTATTAAGGTAGATTGCCGGTGCCTCAATGTCTACCTTCATGAACTTCTGGACAACTAACTGTAACTTGGAGCCAAGCTTCCAGACTCTGCAGGGCAACAATGCCTGGTTCCAAACCTTTACACATACCCCATCTCCATAATTGAGTTTACCTGGCAACCCACAGCAGATTTCTACTTCAATTTAACTGAAAGGTCATGATTCACTTTTCTTTATCTTTTATAAAGGTGATTTATAGATTATTAAAAAAAAATGAGCTTGTATGTGATTTTAATATAATTTTAATATAAATAAATTGACAATTTAGAGAAAAAGATCTCATAGCTGGCTATGTGCTCTAATTTCTCATTCTGAAAATACAAAATTTATAGTCCCAATCTTCCTCTTCCTTGGATTTCTACCATGATTGCACCACTCCACTGATTACTCCATATATCTGTTACATTCAATTTCTCCTTTTTCCATCGAAACCCTGTCCTCTTAACCTGATTAAGCTTCTCCATCATAAAAAATACTAATACTACTAATAGGTTTCTGTTGTTTTTGTCTTCCCCTTTGGTTTATAGCTTTTTATCTCTCAATACCATTCACTTCCATAATTCTGAAAATTTTGCTAAGAAAATCCTGTCCCTCCTAAGCCATTATTATCTGAAATTCTCCAGTAGTATCCACATCAATCCTGTTCCTTAGAAGGTTATTAAAGACTGAATTGAGTGGCTTTGTTTCAGTCCTCATCCTAGTTAACCTGTGCTGGTTTTGATACTTTTGATTACGCACTCTTGAAAACTGGCTTCATTCTGTGTTTCAGTGCTACCATTCTTTTATGGTTCTGATTTCCCACCCACCTTTCTGAGTTCCTTCTTCTGTCTCCTTTTCTTTTTCTCCTTGATCTGTTTTTTAACTAGTGTTGCTTCCCAAAGGATTCATTTTCTTTTGAAAAAATACTCTGATAAATGGCCACAATGACTTCATGGCTTCAATAGCCACTCACATATACATAAATTGTCCTCAAATGTATTGTCTAGCTCAGATCCCATCTTAAACACTGAACTCTATAAGAGGCATAGTGTAGACTTTCAAATCAAAAGTTTCCAGCTAAAACTCACTATCGTCTACCCTCTTTATTCACCCAATAGCATCTTTGTTCACTCTTATTCCAACAAATAGTATTAACCTCTATCTTTAACACCATCTCACCATCCACCATGTAATTAGCCTATTAAGTTTTGGTGACTATATGACCATAGAGTTCTCCAATATATTTCTTTCTTTCCTCTCCCAAGACCACTGCCCAAGATTTATCCATAGCTTCCCAAATAACATTTATATGAGCTTTCCTTCTCTTTGCTACCGCTGTCTGTTATTATTATAAAGTCTGGATATTTTCTTCTATTTTACAGAAATGTTTCATCAACCCCATACTACATATAGAATAATTCCAAATTATAAATCACCAGAGCATGAAAAGAGTTTGTGCAATTCAGATGTCTTCTATAGACCGTTAGTTCCCACATGTTCCCCAATACCTATCTGTCTACCAGGCACATCGGCTTCCTTTCCTGTTCCCAAATGTCTGTGCATGTTCATACCTCTATGTAATTATCCTCATTCGGTCCCCACAGCCTCCTCCCCTGGCCTTGTTACCACATTTCTACTAGTAAAATATTACCACTTCAATGTCATCTCCAGTGTGAAATCTTCCTTAGCTTCCAGGCCCAAATGAATCACTCCTTCTGCTTTCTCATGATTATTATTACAATTTATTGAGTCCTAGAGACACTAAATGCTTGGCGTTATGCTATAAGAAAGGTTCATAAGTAGGTTCCAATTTTCCTGAAGACCTCAAGGGCCAGGATCACAAATGAAAAGCCCAAACTTGGCTCCTAGCTCATTTTGTCAGCTCACTGAACATGCCTCTCTGAGAGGACTCACTCTTTCAGCTAATTGAACATGCCTCTTTCAGCTCACTGAACATTCCTCTCTGAGAGGACTCACTATCAGCATCATTATGACTATGGCAAGTATGAATCAAGAACTTTCTATGTGAAAAGGGATCACTTGCTGATCTCAAATATCCCAACAGACACCCCATTTCACAGTTAAGGAAATTGAAGCTGGAAGAGTAACTTTCTTTAAGGCAACACAGCTAGAAAATGGCAAATGCACAGGTCCTCCCACCATAGAGCTGGACTGAACTGTGGCATAGTACTGACTCTTGCTTGCACTATTGCATTTGGGATTTTACCTTGTTGACTGAACTGGACTCCTCCAGGCACCTGGGTTTATTTCTCTTTCTCTATGCCTATGACCAGGTTATATTTGAGGTTTCACTTCCTCCTCTCCAGTGCCTCCTGCTATAGCTTGTTAAGTCAGGCCCAGCTGCATGCTGAACAGGCAGGGGTTAACAGGAACCCTGCCTTTGCATTTCTACCTCATACAAGTACAACACCCTACTCATGACCACAGGGGAAAAATGGAGCTAAATGTGCCTCAGACTTGGGCTTTGTTTGGTCATAAACCTTTGTATGTTGAAGTATATGGAACATTGACTTTACCAAAGGAAGAAACCATGCTTAACATCATATATATAGTATATACATAGTACAGGGAGGAAGCAAGTTGTGGTGAAATTCCCATCCCAGTCAAAACTCTGAGGTAGACAGTTTGTCTCTTGAAGGTCCTTCTGGCTTAGTACTTTATTTCCTCTTCATTCTTTTTTTTTTCTTTCTTATTTTTTAATTGAGGTAACTTGGCTTACAACAATGTATACAAGTCAGAGATTTAGGATCTACTATGTGTGTCATGGTGATGGGTGTGGTGTGGTAATATACATCTGAAGAGGTGTGATCCCATACCTCACCTTCATTTCTGAAAAGACTATTTAGGAGAGCATTGAGTTTCTGGTTGGTAGTTATTTCTTTTTTTAAAAATGAAGATACGATTCCATCTTTTTTTCTTCCAATCATTACTGTTGAAAAGTTAGGATATAATCTGTCACCTAACAAAAGTTACAGGTATGCATCATTTAATAATTCAGTCAACAAACAACTGCATCTATGAAAGAGGTCCCAGGAAGCTATACTATCCAGGATATGAGAGAGTTTACCAGAATTTCTAATCTATTCAGGTCCTTGACTCAAACTTGCTCCACTTTGTACTGAGAGACTCTCAGAAGTGCCACTAACTGCTTCTGGACCAGCAAATGCCTTATAGGTAAAAGCAGTCCCAAACACTAGGTCCACATCTCCCTCAGATATTAACCTAGAAAGAAATGTTAACTGAGTTCTTTGTTGCACTTAGGGAACTATTTTTAAACATCATCAACAATGTTTAAAGTTTCAGGAGAGTTAATCTAAGTATGATTGTGAAAAGTGTATGTCCTACACCTTCAGTTTGTGTAATGCTCTGCCAACTCTGAGGAGTCATTTAGGTGAACACGTAGTGACAAATCAACTAATGATTTAATCATTGAAACAATACTTGGAATCAAAACACCAGACTAAACTACATTAAATAATGTGAAAACTTTGGTGTTTCCTTGAATTAAATTTGAAAGCTAGTCAGTTGGAAGAAATTGTATGTAAGAAGAAATTCTTACGTAAGAAATTGTCAGGAAACTAAAATAGAAAGATCCATTAGCTAAAAGAATCTTATTTATATTGAATTAAACGTTTCTAATGACAAATGAAAAATGGGAAAAATTTGTTAAAAAATTAGGTAACCCATAACTTCAAAACAAAAAGATCATTTCAAAATACAACCTCATTTACTCTTACATTAAACATAAAACATTTGCTTTGGGTGAAAATATATTAAAGTTGTTACAAGTAATTGAATGATGTCATCTAAACAACTAATGGACATATCCCTTCTCTTCTACCTCCATGTCCCAATCTGTTCTGTACTGAACCCTGATCTGTTCAAGTAGAGAGAGATATCCTGACAGAGATATCCTGATCACCTATTGACCTCCAGATACTCAATAATAATTAATTTAAACTAGTAATGGAAATCCACTCCATTATATGTTTCTAATCTCTCTCAAGGTTAGTTTTTGCCAATGATAGGTTAGGGTTCTTCTGTGAAAATTTTACTTTCATGAAAAAAATAAAAAAACAGAAACAATGAACACTGTTCCTTCTCCCATTCTCCAGACTTGAACTCAGGATGGCTCAGAGGTACTGCAGCCATTTTGTGACCTTGAGGTAGCAAATTCAAAACATAAAGCCACCCAGGTAAGAAATTTTTATGTTAGAAAAAAGGGAGGGGGCCTTTTATTTTAAGTTGCCAAAAGTTCAGATTCCTATGATTTTAGATTGAAAACATCCATAACTAATAAATTTACTAAATATGCTCCTATGGTAATAGGGTTTTGACCCAGGTTTGACTGTGGATAAAACTTGAAAATTGTGTGACTTACCGTAATGCAAGAGTCCTGAGGTTCAAGGTCAAAGTCAGTGAAGTTCAACAGCACACGATGTTTTTTTTCTACTTGAATGACCCAGGAACAATCAGTGTTACTCCTGTAAGGACTGGGATAATTTGGAGAATGAATTTCTCCACTGGAAACCTGGAAAATACCACCACAACCTGTAGGTGGGAAACCCAATTCAATAATGAGACCAGATGAATCCCTGATATATAAATTTTATACCATTAGCTAATAACATAGAACAATATGTTAGCTTGACCACCAGTTTTATGTGTTCTGTGGTAAACATTATTAAGGACAGTATATGCCACCATTAATTAATTTACTCCAAGAAAATGAAAGATGACTAAGAAAGTATTTCAAATGTATTTAACACTGATATCAAAAGTTACTTTAAAAATAATGAAAAATAAATGCAAATAATATTTTCATAAGACCATAAAATGTCTTTTCATTGTTCGCTAGAACTATAACATACTGCAAGAATAATATATCTCCTTCTGAGAATTCTGACAATTCAGTATGATGTGCTTATAAATAATTTAATATCTGCCTCTTGAAAAGTTACTATTCTCTATTTAGCAGTTTTCAGTGTTTGTTTCTATGTTGTTATCAAACACCTATAAATTACTACCCTTATAACCCATCATTTCTTGGATTTATGATGACAGAAATCAATAATAGAAATAGGTATTATTTTGTAATCATTAAGAATCATTTTGGGATAAACCCTAGACATGTCTCATTGAAATTATTATAATTAAATTATTACTGAATTTCATTCATCATTAAATTTCAGAGATATCTAACATACTTTGTATACTGCCTTAAAGTTGAACAGATAAGACCATAATATAGCCTGAGTTGCATCTCTTCTCTGGCATTTTCTAACTATGTGACTTAATCATTAATTTCTCTAAGTTTATATTTCCTCATTAGTAAGATGAGAATTAATGCCTCATTTTGATGAGCCTGATAAAATATTTTGTCTTTCTTTTATTTAAACAATCTGCCACAGGAAATTTATTTAGATTGCTTAAGCTTTTTTTCAGAAAGTCACTTTACAATCCATGATAATTTTTTGGAATTCACAAATTTAACATTTTTAGTTTTGGTATTTTCTAGAAATCAAAAGCCCAAAGTTATTTAGCATTTTACTGATGACCAAATTTAAGGCTGGTGAAGAGGCACAAGTTTCTTGGAAAATGAATCTGACCAAGTACCCCACTTCCACTCTCACTGTGGATTTACACACTTTCCTTGTTTTCACAGACACGATGACTCTTTGGAAGTTACAATCTATCCCTCTTTTAGGAAAAACTATATACCAAAGCAGAATTTGCCAGTTTACAAGTCACAAGGTTATCAGGATATAGCCTTCGCACCTCTCTCCATGACATCATGAAATTTACCAAGGGCTCAGTTGAAGTACTTTGACATGCCTCCTTGGTCCACTCACCTCCAGGGACTGCTTGCCATGAGACATTGAAGCCTCTCCCATTTACAGAGCTGTCGGTCTTAAATCGGATTGCTAGCTCATTTCCAGTGCTGGAGACCTGCATAGGATTCTCTGACGATCTTCGGGCACATAATTTGGCTATTCTGGGAGAATGGAAGTCAGGGCCTCCATAGATCTAAGATGGAATGGGATAAACAAATAAGGACTTACACTGAGAGATATATTTAAGAATTACAGTTCTTAACCTGACTTTTTCACCACCAGCTCTTGGAATTTATTTCATTAGAGATTGAGATCTCAGTTTCCCTAGGTAGGGATGAAATGCAAACTTGCGATGAAACTTCAAAGGCTTCCCTTTGCCCTAGGAAAACATAACTTCAACCATTCTCAAAGTCACTACTTGTGGGCCTCCCCTGGTGGCGCAGCGGTTGAGCACTGGGCTGCAAAGCTGCCCACAGCCTCTGCAGTGCCGGTTTGATCCCCTGCCACCGGGAGAAGGTCCCACATGACGCAACAGACTTCTCCTGCCATGTCCACTGCTCCCCTCAGCAGTGTATTTCGTCAGTCTGCCTGTTCTGTTCCCCACTCTGTCTCTGGTGAATTCTCTCACCCACCCGTGCTTCTGACTGTACCCAGTGCTTGTATAAATAAATAAATCTTTAAAAATAAAAAGTCCCTACTTGTTTCATCCTTTTGTGTATGAAAGTTAAGTTCATCAAAGGCTATAGATCATCCAGTTATATTTGTAGGATTTTCCACTTTGTATTTTGAATCTTTTACAAGATTAGACATTTAATATAGTGCTTGTGCTTCTTCAGTGGGAATGGAAACACTACCTCTATCAGTGTGCTCTGTGACAGCCTCAAGAGCAGATCCTCTCTGTGTCTACTCTGACCACTCACAGAAACATCTAACTTCTGCTCTGGAATTGCCAGTGGACTTGGCCCCAGTGTCAAGACGATTCCCTCCAGATCCCCTTACTGATATTTAGATCTCCTACTGCTCCTCCAATTTCCAACTATCCAACTGACAGGGATCCAACACTCCGCGACACATTCCTCAGGCAAGTGTTCCCTTGGTCTCACACCCAGATTCTGCAGGCTTGTCTAGCCCAGCTGGGTCTCCAGAATACTTCATATTCAGGTTGCTCAAACACTCCAAGGTCCTGCTTATTTAATGTGTGTGAAGGGGAGAGGGGCAGGGAAAAGGAGGGTAGGGGGAAAAAAGAATCAAAGGGAAGAGGTATTGTCCTTCAAATCTGGTCAAATCCGAACTTGCAGGAGGACAATTTTTTTAAGACAATGGTTAGGCATGTTGGTATCAGGGTCCTTCCCCTTCCCCACATGTATATGCTCATAACTCTGCATGCAGGGTGGAAAGGGGAAGTAGCACCCAGTGAGATCTATGTGCGGCCTCCTCCCAACTCTACCATCTGTGCAGCTCCCCACCGCACAATTTCTCTTCACCCATCCTTCAGGCCCCTAGGCCCGTGCCACCCTTAGGGCAGCCACTGACAGATAGTGGAAATCACTCAAGTGTTCTCTGGGGAGAGGCAGTGAGAACAAGAAGCCTACTTTTAGGGAGGAATACGTGATTTGAATCTATAATGATGTCTTTGTCTGAGTAACTCCCCCAGTCTAGCAGTAAAATGAATGACACTGCTGTTCCACAGAGGCCTGACAAGGCCTGTGTAATTGCAAAGGAATGAAGCAAGCTGACTGCTTCAGGCTTATTTTCATTAGGATGAGCTATGTTTGTGTGGCCCCTGAAGTCCCATCTAAAGCAGGGCTTCAAGAACAGCCCTGTGTGGCCCTTTACACTCTATATTTGCAAAAGGAAGAAACAAGATAGCTTCTTGTTTCAAGTGTCCTTTTGCATTTTCAAGATTTCCCTTCTCCCTTGGCCAGGGCGCAGCCCTCAGAGCACCAAACTGACAGCATGTGCTCCTAATCATCTGAGCTAAATAAACAGCACATATTTGGAGAGAACACTGAGCACAAGGGTTTAGTTCTAACAAAGAAAACTTGCACGTCGGTAACATTTTCTTTGGTTTCTTCACTCCTGGGTCCCCCTGAGATCACAAGCATAACGGTATGAATTGGCAGGGCCTAGAAGCCTCCAGAAGAATAAACACTGACAGTTTTGACATTTTTTGCTTCCCCTTTTACTGAGCTGGGCTCACAAAAGACCATCGCAGAGACTATAGGGAGCCAGCTGTCCACACCAAGCAATTGTCTTGGTTTATTGCACCAAGGAGTGGATTTCCTTTTTCTGCATTATGCCAGTTCAAGCTCCTTTCTCAGAGACTAAAGTAAAATCAGTGTTTTTCAGGACCAGAACAATAGAATGGTACTTTTGGCTTCCACATATAAAACCAATAGTTAACACATGACTCTTCAAAAGAGGAAAAAGATGGAAAGAATTTCAGGGTGTGGTTCATTTGACTTTAGCATATGACTAAACTTTGAGGGAAAAGAATCGGTCTGATGATCAGAGATTAAAAAAATGTGATTTTAGCAAGTGCTCAGGAGATTGAAGATTCCAAACCCCATGGTTTTAATCTGTTTTGAACATTTCTTTCTGCTCTGTTAGTTTCATTTAGAGTTACAATTAAGTCAGCATTCCTGGGTTATGAGTAATAAAATGACTGTTGTTCGATGCATCTGGTCACTCTCTGGACATGCATTTTGAGGGGGGAAATATACTGGCTTCTGCCTTCATTTCGTGAAGCCCAGATAAGACTGTGTGAAGCCCTACTTGACTGCATTAAGCAGAATAAGAAAGGAAAATGTGCAGATTGAGAGCAAGTGGGACACAAAGTCAGCAGTGTTTCTGGGCCACACATGCACCAGGAGTAACAGATTTTGACACCTATTGCTAAAATGCTATCAACATCTACAGGGTGAGGAATGGAAAACATCCTTTTATCATCATTAGCCCAAATTTACCACAGCTCTTTCCACCTGACTTGAGCATTCACTTGTGGAAAAGTCAGGTAGTGATTCTGAACAAAATGTAAGGGGGTTGTTCATTTCAGCATTAAGAAAAACTTTCCCAAAATATTTAAAGGATTCGAAATGCTCCCCCCAACCTTGATTTCGATGGAAAAAAAGGGGCCACCTTGCCCTAAGAAAAATAAGCCCCAAACAGACTGCAGCCTTCTCACAGTACTTTCTGTGCAAGCACAGGACGCTGCTGGGTACCCTGCTTTGTCCCTCTGCCCCCAAGGCTGCTTGTAGGGAACAGCCCCAGTCTGCTTTCTCACGTAATGGGTGTGACAAAACCCAAAGCACAATGAACCCATTTACATTTTGCCAAGTGGGCACCAATCACATGAGCTTTGCAATATGAAATGATGGGTTAGGAACATTTCACATTACTTTGGAAAAGACTGCTGCCAGCCCTTTGTAAAGTGTTAAGGAGTTTTAAGCAGCTAAGAAATATCCTTGCCAGCAAGAGAGACCCTTTAAACATTCCACATGTGCATGCTTATTCCTACTTCATACTGAGTATGAATTTTGGGAGCCACCTTGTCTGTCCTCCTGAAACACCCTCCACTCCTCTTCTGGGCTGGAGTCATGACTTGTCATCCATGTATACACAGAGACAGGAGACGTGTTTCCACCCAAGAATTTCCCAGCTCTATCTCTGATTACACTTACTGCAACATTCTCCTCCTTTAGAGAAATTTGGGCTGCTAAGTGCATTTCCTGGAGACTGAATCCATGAGGGGGATGATTTGAGAATCTCATTTATTTTTAAGGAAAGAGCTTGTTTTTTAATTAGTTTTTCAGTTTTATAAAGTTCTCTATAAAATACATGGCACACATTTCAACATCTTACACAATTCCCACCTCTGTCTTTTTATGCTGCCTTACATAGAGCATTGAGCAGTGATATATTCAGTTCTCAACTCCTGGACTTAGTATTTGCATGGTCATGGAAAAATCCATCAATATTTTGGCGCCTCAGTTTTGACATTGGTAAATTAGGAGCAAAATTCTCCTCTTAACTCACAAGATTATTTAACATTCAAATAAGAAAATATATGTAAAAATCCTTTTGTAAACATCCACAGATGTGCATTATTTGGATGTTTACTATTTACTGGGGGTATGGCAGTAAACCAAACTAAAATAAAACCACAAATCTCCATCCCTCATGGAATTTAATTTCCATTGGACCTAGAATTCTTGTCAGGATGTGCTATAGCAGGCCCTGCAGCTGGTGTCACAGAGTTGTGTGTGTACTTAAGAGCCACAGAATTTTGCAGACAGGTCAATATATATATATATATATATATGTGTGTGTGTGTGTGTGTGATATATATATATATATATATATATATATCTATATAAGGTTCCTGCAATAAAAAACTGATTCTATTGTAGCTTCTCAAAGCCATCTTGGTTATCTGCAATAAACCCTTTGCAGTAGTGTTTGGAAAAGTCTTATCTTCAAACGCCTCCCCTATCTAAGTGGCCATTTTTTAAAGCCCACTGCAGCAAGTGACTTTTGTTAATAACACCTGCAGAATCCTCAGATGGAAACTACAGCTGTGGGCAGTTCCTCTCTCCCCTAAGCATCTGCCTCTTCTCTACACTCTGCCTCCCCACAGCCCGGCCTTGGAGCTTTCTCAGATTGGAAGTGTGGGTGTTAACAATACCAGCACAACCCACCATCACAGGGTAGCCTTAGAAGAACAATATCAAGGAGCAAGGAGGGTCCTCAGAGGATCCCTGCAGGATGAAGCCCCAACTGCCCTCAGGTCTCCATTCACTGGCTCTTCCTCTAAGACCCTCCCTCATGCTAGCCCTCACTCCAGCTTCTGGCATCATCTCCAAGTTAAACTGCCAGCCACCAAGTCCTTAGGCACTGTTTTTGGGGAAACCCAAACTGAGGTATTGATCCTCTATACCTACAAACAATATTTGTGAAGGAATGACATTCATCAAAATGTCTGAGAATAGAACACTGCTGGTCACTGGAAAGAATTTGGGAATTTCTGCAGAGTGATTTCCATTTCTAAGCCAAATTTTACAAAATGCTGAAAAAAATCTAAATTCTTACCTCTAGAGCATCAAAGTTGCAGCTTGCATGATATTCCACTTCAAAGTCATGGATGGTGAGCTGAATACTACTCCCAGGGGCTGTCTTAATGTACCAGATGCACTCCTTGTTGGGGGGATATGTGTTAGGATACCCAGGGCTGGTGAAGGAGCCGGTGGCCCCAGACAACTCACCACCACAACCTATTGAAACAGCAAGGTTCAGACAGTTTAAAATGTCATCAGCTACTGGGAAAAATTCAAAAATCCAACTAACCAAAAGGTAATTGAAATGTACAACACCTTTTTAGGGGAAAAATCATAAAGCCATAAAAAAAGTTATAATTAAGCAGTCATTAAACAATGCTAAAAAACCATGGCTACAATTCATTAAGTTTATTCTTTTTAAAGAAAACATTAAATATATCATTTAGCACAATAATTTTCAGTCCTTTTTTCTTACCATATCAAAACTTTGATAATTTTTAAATGTCATTCTAAGTTTTCTTCAGTATTTTTAGGTAAGATTTCCTTCATAATATTAGATAATAATTTCACAGTAGGAAGTACAATGGACTGTGTGAGCAACATTAGTGAACTCCATGGCTCTTGGTCTTCAGTTTCCTTGTATTTAACACATCATTTTTAAGTCCCTTTCCCACCTAAGATCTAAAATTCTAAGGGCTTACAATCCCTGCCTTTGTATGTAAGACTATAGGAAATAAAATACATGTATGAGATAACAACCAAAAACCTGCACGTTTATGTTTACAGCAGTTTTCTACATAATTGCCAGAACTTGGAAGTAACTAAGATGTCCTCTGGTAGATGATAAAGGAACTGCCCTACATTCAGACAATAGAATGATATTCAACACTAACAACAAATGAGTTAAAAAGACACCAAGGAAAGGTATATGCAAATTAATAATAAGTGAAAGAAATCAGTCTGAAAAGGTTACATTCTGTACGATTCCAAGTCTATGACATTCCGGAAAAACACACCCTGTGGGGAGAGTGAAAGATGAGTGGTTGCCAGGGATTAGAGGAGAAGGAAAGATGAATAGTAGAGAAAAGATTTTTTAGGAAAGTGAAATTACTGTATGTAATACTACAGTGGTAGATAGAGGTCATTATAAATTTGTCAAATCCACAGAATGTACAACACCCAGAGTGAACCCTGATGTAAAGCTTGGGCTTCGCATGATTATGATGTCTCAGTGAGGGTTCATCAGTTGGAGTTTATGTCTCACTCTGGTGGGGGATGCTATGCAAGTATGGGGGCAGAGGTACATGGGAACTCTGCCTCACAGTCAATTTTGCTGTGAGCCCAACACTCTCCTAAAACATAAAGTCTATAAAACAACAAAAAGTAAATGACACAATTCAGGGAACTTTATATCAAAAAAAACAACCTACCTGACAAACAGAAAGCACATAGATAAAATCCCAAGCCCCCGAAAAGAGCAGCATATGTTTTATGGATGCATGTATACCCTTCCTTAGAAAGTAATTAAGGCATGTCATTACAACAAATAGTCGAACTCAACACATGGAACACAGTAAAAAATTACTGTTTACTTCGGTTTAGAGATATTTCCAATTTTAATATTCATAATAATTTCCTATTTTTTTAAAGATTTATTTATTTATTTCTACATACAAGCACTGGGTATAGTCAGAAGCGCGGGAGGGTGAGAGAATGCACCAGAGCCAGAGCAGGGAGCAGAGCAGGCAGAAGGACCGAAGTACACTGCTGAGGGGAGCAGCGGGCGGCAGGAGAGGTCTGCGTGCCATGTGGGACCCTCCTCTGGTGGCCGGGGAGCAGCCGGGGATCGAACCGGCTCTGCAGAGGCTGCGGGCAGCTTCGCAACCCAGCGCTCAACCGCTGCGCCACTGGGGAGGCCCATAATTTCCTATTTTAATACTCACAGCAACCACAAAGAGAAAGTACTATTATTATCCATATTTTCAGGTGAACAAATCAATATAAACAGAGGTCAAGTGGCTTTCCCAAGATGATCTGGCTTGTAAGTGCTGGGACAGAATCCCAGTTATCTGGTAGGTACTTACTGTACCTACAGATTCACATCAATTGTTGTTATTCTACAGAGATTTCAGAATGGGATGAGAGAGAAAATTTTAGGTAAGTAGTAAAATTTGAAAATGATTCAAATTTGAAAGGCAAACATAAAATCAGAAATGAGATTATTTTGTTTAAAGACAGCAATTTTTGGTGATTAATGAAAACACTGTTTGCTTTGTTAATATATCTGGGTCTCCTTTTCTATTTTTTCAGAACATTTTGAATTGGTTTAGATTCTTCCAAGTACTTCTTTTATTCTGCATCAAGTTTTTTCATTGTTTAAAATGATGGTGGTGCCTCCTCACTGAATTATGAATATGTGTGCATGTTCACATGATTGAAAGTAAACCACCAGGACTTAAAATGTAAGACAATAAATCCTAATTCATGTCTGCTATCTACCCTGCATTTCTAGTACAGTGAGTTAGAAAAATGTTTTTTGAGACATTAAATAAATATATTCTCCATTTGGACTCTCCATTTAACTGAAAAAAAGGTGAGGGGAATTGTGAGAATTCCTGTTCAGTGTGCTACCGTCTTTTTGAGCTGTCAGTTTCTTGCTTCCATTTGAAAACCTCTGTGTTTTCAGAGGGCTGAAAAAAATTTGCACAGGGCAGTATCTTTCTTATGGTCTATGAAATTTCCACTTTTATTTCTGGTTAAAGTCCAATGAAATAAATTGTTCAAAATTAAACATGCTGACATTGTTTATAGACTGTGGTGAATGTTAAAAAAACATAAGTACCATGAAAGATTAGAAGAGGTTTTTCCTGCTATAACAGCACATGGAAAATATTCCTAAAGCCAAAATCAGCACAGGTTGTATTTATCCTCAGAACCATTGCACAACTCCAGGGGGCGCGAGTCACAGTAGAAGTCGTACAGCACTGTCCGTATTAGTTCTCTTGGATGCGTTTACTAAATTATTATATATAGTAAGAAAGCCATTCTGTTACCTCAATTTTTTAAACCTATATATCCAGCTTCTATGGTTCTTGATACCAGTTGTCTCAAATAAATAAGTGAGTGAAAGGAATCTTTTGAGGAAAGTTTGTGGCCAATAACATAAGAGAGAACAAAGAAATGGAAAAGTAGATGTTGCCGCTCTGCATTTTTATTTAGATTCGACTCATCAGACAATCTAATTAATTTTTCAGTCATAGTTGATTCATGTAAAAATCTTTATAACATCTTTCTATTGTCCTTTCCAATTGCTTTAGGTTTCCTTGTAAATTCCTTTGCAAATAGCAGGATGCCAATACCTTTAAACTAGTTACTGCAAGTGGAATGATAACAGATTCTTGGCATTCAGTGATGCTTTGAAAAATTACAGCACTTATTTTATTTACCCATTTAAAGCTCTGGAGACGGTAATTTTTCTTAAGATTTTAAACAAACATTAACACATTTATTTTTAAAAAGCTAAATTATATTTTTCTGGGTTTCATTTTTTTCTTTTCTCATCAATAGCACTTTATATGTGTGTCTTTTAAAGAGAAATTCCAATATTACTAAAATGACACTCTATTGATGGAAGATATTGTGTGGTTGGAGGAGAGAAAGAAACTGTTGGAACTTGAGAATGCTTTAAAGTTTTCTTTTTCTCATTCATGTTCTCACTACCTCTGAATTTTAACATATGAAAAGGTAACAAATTTGATTTAAAAATTCACATCAATTGCAAAAAAAGACTATATCAATTTAGTTCTATTTTATGGTAAAAAAACTAGAAAATTACTGGGAAAAATATTAATTCTGATAATTATGGTACAGATTTAACTCTTATCTTTGCCTTTCTAACTTTAAAAAATATAAAAATAATTTTCTAATTCCACTCTTCATTCAATAAGTATTTATTGAACTTCTACCATAGCACAAGCAGTGTCATAGAAACCAGGTGCAATTAATATCTCTTGAAAGAAAACATTTGTAGACATGAAAAGTGCTATTGACACATGCCTTTATGCATGTCATTAAACTTTTTTTCTTTTCCTTCAGTTTGCAAAGTGTTATTTCAGTAAGTTTTGATTTGACAAAAACAGCCAGTGAAGTCTGTTTAACCTTTTTCATGTTAGTGTAAGTTAAAAATACAAATAAATAAATCATTATATTTAGTTGCTTCAAGATATGCTTTAAAGATATGCTACTAATTTCTAGTCGACAGATGAGAGATTTTCACCAGTATTGAGCTGTTATGCCTCAATCTCTTTGGTGTCATCACTTTTCCCTGGAATTTTACATTTTTTGACAATTATGTATTTCATATGAGGCAAAAGAAAATGAGTCAAAACATATATTTTATGAAAACTAAAAAATGAAATTTTTTCAATGAATTATTTTAGTTACAAAAGAAAGCAGATTCACAACAAAAGTATGAAAATTTCTCTTAGCCAAAAATATTAAAATATGTAATGAATTACTTTGGTTCATAAATTCAAATAATCATTAGGCTTATAGTGAAACAAAAACATGAATTTTGAATTGTATAATTATGAATAAAAATGAAAAATAATAACTTCCCACCAAGAGTTTTAAAATTATAAATGAAAGCAAACAAGAATTATAATTCATATTAAATAGTAATTTTTAGAAAAATATGTAAAGTGAACCTTTCAATTTGTATTTTTACATAGTTTTGTAGTTAGTTATGGAGTTTTGTAGTTATGGAATGAGTCATTATAAAATGAGGAATGTGATTTAGAACCTTTGTCAACCCACACTATCAGTCAGTGCCAGTTAAAAGAAATAACAGACAATTCAAAAATCCTATTGTGTATAATTTTAAAGGAGAGAAAATGAGTTCCAAATGCTGAAACAAATCAAAAGCTAGTGATTTAATTATGCCTCATTGACAATCTCTTGTTCATATTGTATAATGTTGTTTATTTTATTTGATTTACTATTCCTGCACGTCCTGTGATAAACAGGATTTGCTTTTGTTTCATTTTTAATAAATAATTTAGAATTCAAAGACATACTAATTAGTCAGTAGCTCTATCTATATAGTTATCACTGTTGCTATATTTAATATTTAAAACTTTCCACATAAGCAAGTTTTCTCACTTTACTCTCCTACTAAGTTTAGATTTATTTGGGACCAGGAAAGTGTGAGATTTAGGACTTGAGGATCACTTGTTAAATAAAGTTTCTCTTGAATTAGTCACCTAAGAAAATCTCTTTCTAAATCCATCTGCCCATTTTGGAGATGAACGCAGCGAGACTTCTGAAACATGTTGGGTGTCTACTTTTCATTTAGGGAGGAAATAATAGTACAGGCACATCTGTAAATATTGAGACAAATGAAATAGCTGAGAAAAAGCTTAGTAAGCAACAGAATGATTTTAAAAATCATGTCATTTTTCAGTCATATTTGTGACTTTGGCTACATGACCAGGGGACATAGGAGGAAGGTGGAAAGAGAAATCAAGGAGAGACAAGCCTGGAGATAAAAGAAGTTATATCAACAGATAGTTATCAGAAAGTGATGTTTAGACTCCCAATGTCCTCTTCATTATCATGTTACCAGTTGAGTTGAAGAATAATAAATGTATCATCTATTTCACTGACCTAAAATAGATGATAATGATTTAAAAAATATTTTAGGGGATGACATAGAGTAAATGGTAAAAAGATAAAAATACTAACCAAGGAGTGGACAATAGAGTGATAAAGAGTTATGAGAGATATATAGTTAGAAGAAATGAAGATAGTGACTCTGCACCCAATTAGCAAGAGAAAGTTTTCATGGAGGAGATGACATGATTTCAGAGTTCCATAATTTCATTTAGGTTGCAAAATTTTTGGAAATGTTATGACATAAAGTAAATTATAGAACATAAGAACATATGGGTATCAACCTTGGCTGTTGTTACTCTTGAATAACTAATTTAGACTTTCTAATCCTCAATTTCTTCATCTGTGACAGTAATCACTACTTACCTGGTAGGCTTGTTGTACAGATTAAGTGACATACCCTAATTAAGAGCTTTAGCTAAATGCCACGCATATAATTGCTGCATAATGCTGTGTATTATGGCTTAAAGGAGTTTATCTAGATATGGGATGAAATTAGAGAATGACTTGGAGCTAGAAAAGAAATTACCATACAGCTAAAGAGTCATTATGGATTTTAAACGGAGGTAAGAAATCAATTGTTCATCAAGCTACAATAAGGATAGTTTATATTTGTATGGTAGTTCAGTGTTTCAAAGTGTTTTTAGCAAGTTCATTACCTATCTTATTTGAAATTAATAACAACCCTATTAGGTAGCCAAGAATGATGACATCAGGGCCATTTCAGAGAAGAGTAAAGTGAAATTCAAGAAGGCTATGGGACTTGTACCTCATATAAGAAAGGGCCATTTGGGGTCAATTGGAGCCCCGCTCTCCTCCCACCATGCCAACCTCCCTACCCCTGGTTCTGTATTCTCTCCTCTCTGTTTTGTTGGGCACTTTAGCCCTAAGGCTCTGAAATGTCAGTGTTGAACACTGCTCCCATTATTGTTCTGTCCACCTACTGAGGGAAAAAACATCTCTATAGCAACCTGGAAAAAATAAATAAAACAAAAACCTTTTTCATTTATTTTGAAGCAAATCTGATGAAATCTAATATATTAACATCACTATGCATCAACAGAGCTGGAAATAAAATAATGTCCTAAAGATAGGTCATATGTTTTTCAGTTTTAATTATGTGTTCTTTACAAAACTTTTAGTACTGGTGACTGATAATCTATTTTATTCTATTTTCCTCCAAACTCCCAGTCATCCACTGAAAGCTGAAAGGAAGTGTTTACCTTATCAGCAGGAAGCACATTGATAAACTGAACTCATAAAAAGGAAGAGTTAAAAGCTTTTCCTAAACCTGCTCACATGTAAAGATAAATTTAAAATTTTTTCAGAAAAGGACTTTTTCTACACTTTGGGGGAGTTTAAAAAAAGCTATGAGTTATAAAATTCCAAAACAAAAATAAGTGAAGAATAATCTCCTGTAGGTGTTCTATTTTCAAGATTTTAGGTGTTTATTGCTAAAGAAGAGTTTTAATAAAAGAAAACTAGCAAGGAAACTATTGAATCAGGGCACCAAGTTTTAAAAGTACATTTTTTCTCTTTGAATGCTCAAATGTAGTCACCTCTTGACACTTGATATTTTCCTAATGCTGTACTCCATAGAACAGTAGTACCAAGAGGGCTTGCAGCTAGGAACGGACATTGTCCAAGTCCAATGAGGTTGGAAGAGAAGGAACAGAGAAAACACCTAACAAAGACACCTTATCCTATTGTTTCAGGGAAATCACTGAGAATTCAGTGGTCACTGTTAAAAAGGAGCTGGAAAACTGAAGTATAGAAAGAGAATATATTCAGAACACAATAAATAATGATGCTTACATACTTCTTTGAAATGGCCCATTGATATTGCAATAATTTTATTGTAATTTAAAAGCAAAAACTTTCTCTTCCACAATAGTTTGGAGGTGTCTCACTGATTAGCCCAATTTGCCTCTGATGGGCAGAAGGGTAGTTGTGGAGGAGTGGAGTCACAGGGAGAAGTTACCAGTAAGGGTTCTGGTGGGGCAGGTGTGATGTGAAATGGGGTTAGAATTCGGGGAAGATCTAAAGGCAAAGTTGAAATATTCTCTGATGCGTATAAGCCTCATTTCTGAGGAGGAGATATGCAAGTAATATGATTAAACATATTTGGAACAGAAACTTTCAGATTAGAGGTTGTAGAGAAAGTGGAAAGGAATGTGAGATTCCTAAAATGACCAGGTAGTCCAAAGGTGTAAGGCCCATAAAAGGTCAGCAATTCTTGGTTACACTTTATCAGTTAATTCTCCAACAAACAACTACTATCCTGATAACAGAAATGGAAATTATAGGTATTGGCCCTACTAGTAGAGAAAACTAAAATCAGATCACTAATGTTCTCTGAAGACAAGGCCAAGAACAGTTAAGTCCCCAGAAATCTCCTGATTTTTAAGGATTTCTATCTGATCTTAAGAATTTGCAGATTAATTTTCTGGGGGATTATTTGGGAGAGAAGCACAATCTGGAGCAAAAAAATAAAATCAGAAAATCAGGTAATACAAAGAGCAAGGAATATGAATCTCTCCCAGGAAAATAAAAGAAAGAAGTAAAGTATGATGACTCCAAGGGAGGAGAATTTGTCAAAGTTTGTAGAACCCCTCCCCCATACTGGTTAAATAGTCTCCCCTGGCCTTCACATCCACTTGGAATCTGGGAATTCAATACTACTTGGAAACAGGATCTTTGCAGATGTTATCAAGTTATGATGAGGTCAGACTGGATTAGAGTGGGACTGAAATCCAATATAACAGGTGTTCTTATAAAAAGAGGGAATTTTGGACACAGACACACAGAAGGTGGAGACCATTTGAAGATTGAGGTAGAGATTGTAGTTAAGCATTTACAAACCAAGGAAAGTCTAGGATTGCCAGCAATCAACAGAAGCCGGAAGAAATCAAGGAGTCTTCCTTAGAGCTTTCAGAGATTGGCACCACTGACACTTTGGAATTCCAGCCTCCATAACTGTGAAAAAATAGGTTTCTATTGTTTTAAGTTTGTCACAGGAGGTCTCAAAAGCTAACATACTATCATTCTTTTCCTAATAAATGTGGTGACCAAAACTGAAGGAGAGTTCAGTTTTCTTTATTCACACTTGTGTTACTTCTTATTTAACACACTGAGGTTTACATGATGGTTGATCAAAGAGAGTATGGAAGATAAAGTATGTATTATTCTGTTTGTTACAGCAAAACACCACAGACTGAGTAGCTTATAAACAACAGAAAATTATTTCTCACAGTTCAGGAAACCGGAAATCTGAGATTGGGATGTTGGCATGGTTAGGTGAGGACTCCCTTCCCTTCTGAGTCAGAGGTTTGTTGTATCCTCACTTGGCAGAAGAAGGCAGGGGTCTCTTTGGGACCTCTTTTATAAAGGCTCTTATTACAACCAGGAGAGCACAGTCTAGTCACCTAATCAACTCTGAAAGGCCCCATCATCTAATTCCATTATCTCAAAGGTTACGTTTCAGCACGTGAATTTTTTTTTAAAGACTTATTTATTTATTTATGCAAGCACTGTGTACAATCAGAAGCGCAGGAGGGTGAGAGAATTCACCAGAGACAGAGCAGGGAGCTGGACAGGCAGACTGACGAAGTATACTGCTGAGGGGAGCAGCGGGCACGGCAGGAGAGGTCTGCACGCTATGATTTGCAAAGCTATGATAACAGGTCAAATGTGGGACCCTGGCTGGGGCCGGGTATCAAACCGGCGCCACAGAGGCTACGGGCAGCTTCGCGCCCAGAGCTCAACTGCTGAGCCACCGGTGAGGCCCTCAGCACATGAATTTTAAGGAGACACAAACACTCAGACTCAGCAAAATCTATTGTTAAGAAAACTAAACACAATTTTAAGGCTAGGTATCATATGAGGAGGAAACAAGCAAACCCAAGTACTAATAATAATGATTTTTAGCATTGAGGAGTCAGTTAGGGTTTTAAAGTTTCACCTTCCATAAGGACACCTCATCAAAGATCTAAAATATATGATAATCATTTTATCTCACTGATATCTATAAGCAATATATAGAGAGTAATCTGTTTTCAGTGGTAGGAACAAAACAAAAATAAAAGACAAACATCACAAAATGAAATTAATGATTTAGAAAACAGCTACAAGCAGCTCAAAAGACAATGCTGTCTATAGCAATAAAATAACTTTTAAATTACTATTTAAGATGTCATGCAGATATTCAAAATTAAGATGATCACAGCCATCTGACTCTCTGAAGTGTCCTGAATCTGAATATTGAAGTCTTATACTAAGATTTACCATGTAATTTTAATTTCCTGTATATGAAAGGATAAAAATCTTTCATTTTGACCCAGAAAAGTATGGTCAATCTTGCCATCTTTTTATTTCCCTTCTACCATATTCATTTTAACCAAATTTAAAAAATGGTATCCTAGTAGAAATTGTTGCTTACAATTCAGGAGATATCAATCAATCTCCTATTTAGACTTTTGAAAGTCATTAAATTTTTCCAAACGAGAGAGAGAGAGAGAGAGAGAGAGAGAGAGAGAGAGAGAGAGAAAGAGAGAGACCATGGAAATATCTTCCAAAGAAATGATATGAGACCAAGGCAGCTAGACTAATTTTCCCTGAAATAAGTAGTCATGCTTAAGGCTACAAACAGCTATGTTATGAAATCTCCCAAACAGGCAAAGGCAGAGGAAAGAAATATGTCCCTCTGTACATTCAAATATTCACTTTAGTCCAGCCTTCTTTGAATTTAATTATTCTAGTACACACTGCTTTTGCAGGGAAAATCTCAGGAGTCTCCCTCCCAAGAATCCACCCAACTGGCCCTCCTGCCCCAAACCCTTTTCACTTTTCCCTCAACCCTCACCCCTTCCTCCACAGTCAGATTGCTTCATGTCATAAATGGACAGATGTGGGCAGCACCACACCAAAGGTCATGTTGGTATCCCCTGACTCTCCAAACGTGGTCCAAACCTGAGCCAAAAAGATAGTTTTCTGTGATTATAATACCAGGTGATCATAATACCATTGTCTCTCCTAGGCAAATGCTGCAGGCATCAAATAGCCAAATCCTTAGCTTGGTTAAGGTTCGCCTAACCTTAACTCTGACGAGTTCCTAAATTAACCAACTCCTCACTTATTCCTGTCTACCTCCCACTGTTTACCTCTAGTTAAGCCAATCTATTTGGAGGGCAGCTATCACTCCACTCTTCACTCTAATATAATTTCTCTTATTAATTAGTTTGCAAAGCTATGATAACAGGTTAAATGATTCTGTGGCCTATCCCAGCTAGAAAGGCATGATTCCATAAACCATTATGTGGCAACTATCAAAAAAGCACTTTATAAATGAGTAATAATGCAGACATTGTGTTGAAGGACAAATAACATCAATTTTGAACTATTCTTTTGCAAAGTAGTGCACTTTCCCCTATTATTGCTACTTGAACCTGAAAAATAATAAATCGTATAACTTAAAAGGGGCCCCTGGGAACCCCAACATTATTTACCTGGCAAAAATTGTTCCTATTCATTTAAAAATATTTATTATACTTAGTGGGAATCTAGTCAAAAATTACTGATTATAAACTCTGACCTTCTTTGCACTGTAATATCATTTAAACTTTTTTTTCAATGAAAAATTGTAGAGAAAAGTTACTTTCTTTTAGGCAAGGCACAGTTATTTAAAACAGTTTTTGTGTTCTGCTTCCATCATTTAATGGACTAGTGAGTTTAATAATTTCTCTAAGATCCCTTACTCAGTTTTCATATCCATATTATGGGGATGAAAATGCTTATTTCAGAGATTTACTGGAAAGAGACATGAGACAATATTTTAAAAACATGAACCAAAGCACCCACACATGGTATAGTTTTTTTTTTAATGACAGCATTAATAGCAATAATAAATAATATGTCAGAATTAAATCAATGCACTGAGCATTTCATCGTATTTTCGTACTCTTTACTCAATGTGGTTTAGTCAATGATTTATTTTTATCATTTCTAGTGTCTTAAAATAAATTTAAAATTACATTTAGGTGGTAAAATTTATTTTATTTATCCTATGAATGGTCTGTAATTATAACTAGAAGGAGAAAAGTCAAGGGCAAGTATGTTAATGTCTATAAATACATAGAGAACATAAAATTGTATCAAGACTTATCAAATGCAGTTACTATCTAATTAATAACAGAGATTCATTCTTTGCTTTATCAGCCAATATCCTTGAAGCTGGCATTAGTTTCTCTGAGTACATAGTGGCCTACACATAAAACAAGTCCCTGGATATGTAATATTAAATAGAAACATGGCAATAGTTAAATAAATGTTCAAAAAGAGAAATCTCTGGGGACAAAACAGTGCTCTACACTGAACATGATGTTTGTTCTGTGTTGGTTTAGTCATTTTGGGTTGCTATAAAATTTCAAACTATGAAAAGAAAATGTGTGGTTTCGTTTTTCACATTATATGAAAAAGTGTGGAATCCCCTGGAAATTATGTGTAATAGTTATGAGAGATGTTGTTGCTAGGAAACCAGAACACAAACAGAAGATTCAAGAAAGCTCTTCCTTTAGCCCAAATCACAAGGCTATTACAAATTGTGCAATATATGATTT
Source organism: Talpa europaea (assembly GCF_964194135.1). Lineage (NCBI taxonomy): Eukaryota > Metazoa > Chordata > Mammalia > Eulipotyphla > Talpidae > Talpa > Talpa europaea. The sequence goes on along the minus strand of NC_140082.1, from coordinate 26,732,687 downwards.
GGGAAGGTCATGGATTTTTAAGGGTATTTTTTTCTTTTTATAACTATTTCAAAAAATGGCAATAGAAATAGATCTCTAATATGTTCAAACAGTGGCACCATGGGAATTGGGATGCAAGGCTCCTGAAAGGTCCTCCTGGTTACATGACTCAGAGCCAGAATTAAGTGAAGGTCAACTCTGTGTGTGTGTGTGTGTGTGTGTGTTTTCTGTTTGTCGTCAAGGAGGCAAATCATTTCAGGATTCAGCTTTTCTGCCCATTCTGAAATGTCTACATATGTGTAATGCTACCACTGACTACAATAACCTAACCTTGCTGGAACTATTCTGAAGCCAAGGTAAAAAGAGCAATGTGACTTTGTTAGTAAACTATTATTCCCATTTTACAAGAGTTAATTAAGGCTAGATCTGAAAAAAAAATTGGCAACACACATTAAAAACACTTTGCAAAAGAGACGTGAGAATTTGTCATAAATAAAAATCAGATACAGAATCATAATGCAGAAATTTATGCTTTGGTTGTATACTAAAACCACATCCATGTTCAGTCTCTGTGCTTAAAATTTTTCTAAGAGTATCGTATAAAATATCAAGTAGACTGAAATGGCCAGAATTAGCAGAACAGGATATAGCAAAAGGAAATAGGAAATAAGGTCTAGTCAGCATTTAGGGAAATAATCTAACTTAAACAGAAGTCATGTTTCTTAAAAAATTCTCTTTTATTCATATAAACTTCTTCCCAAACTGAACAGGATTTATTACATTATAATAAAAATATCACAAAGGTCCACATTTTTACCCATGTGCCTTTACCAAGAGATTGCTGACAGGCTTACTGAACAAAGGATGAGCTCTAGATCAGAAATGAGGTTACTTTAGAGGCAGACTGGGACAGAGGGTTTACCACATTCTGTCTCTGTGACAGTACATCTATCATCACCTAGCAGGAAGTGACACCATGAAAGCAATTCATGACCAGCAAAGAAAGGTCTCTGCCTGAGATTTAGACCAGACGTGTTATTCATATCCCCGCCTTGTGAGAGCACTCTTGGAATCTTGGCTGACCACAATTTACAAAATCACTTTCACTGTGAACATCCTACCTCCCAATTGTGAATTTTTGCATCATGCAGAAGCATAGCTCAGGGCAGACTATAAGAAATAAAATCTGAGTTCCTGCAAAGGCTCTCATCAATTGGTATCTGACAATTTGTCCTGCCTCAACTTCAATCACTTCTTTCACCTCAATATTTCTCAAATTGTGCATTATTGTTCCTCTAAGGAGCTTTTCAATTCCATCCCACATGATTGCAGTACCTCAGGTGTACTATATATCTGCAATGTACTTAATGTAGCTGTGTTTTATACATAAATTATAAAATTTTCTTCATCTTCCCCAGACCCAATTCTCAGTCCCTTGATACTGAGAACATGTGCTCTGACTGAAATACTTGCCTATTGCAAAACTCTGGCACTCTCCCAAGCCTCCCTGCTTCTGTTAGAAATCTCCCAATCACTTGTTTGTTTAATTCTTGTTCATTTTTTAGAAAGTCAGCAGCAAGTATCAAAGCTGCCTAGAAGGCCACTCGAACTTCCTCAGGCCCTCCTGGATCGCCTCCTTTGCATCATGCTTTATGGAATTATTTCACATTTGGTTTATTTGTTTGTCTCCCAAATCAGGTGCTATTTTCTTCTTCTCTGTTATGAACTGCACATGTCCTCCACCCTGAACTCATATGATGCACCCCTATCCTCCAGTAGCTCAGAATGTGACAGTATTTAGAGACAGGGGTATTCCAGAGGTGATGTGGTTAAACTGAAGCCCTTCAAGGTGGGACCTAGTCTATTCTGACTCATATGAAGAAGAAATTTGGACAGAGACTCCTGGATGCATGCTCACAGAGAAAAGGCGACATGAGGACACTAAGAGAAGTGGCTGAGGAGAAAGCAAACCCACTGCCTCCTTGATCTTGAACTTCCAGGCTCCAGAATTTTGAAGAATATATTTCTATTGTTTAAACTACTACCCAGTCTGTGGGACTTTGTTATGGCAGGCTGAATAACTAGTACATTCTCTATAATCTAAACACCAAGCCCAGAACCTGGCAGTGAATAAAGAAACGCTGGCTGGTTAGATGAATGGATGCCTGAAAGGAAAACATGTTCTCAATAAATACCTGCTTACAGAGGTTATTTGTAATTATTATAACATGATTCACAATTGCAAGCTCGATTTGTTGGAAGTTAGGCCCATCAGATTGTCCCAGTTCACCCTCACACTCTGAGGGTAAGTATCCAGCATTCACCTATCAGGCAAATGTCTAATGGGATGGGATGACAATAGATAATGGGGTCACCTTTTGTTCTCAACAGGAGAGTCCACAAAAACACCACCACACAAATGCTAAGACACAAAATAAATAGAATTCAGAAATTAGAATGAATTTCCTTGAAAGACCAATAATAAACAAAGACAATCAAAAAACCATGTAAAACAAAAAGAACTAGAGTGAAGGTTTATGGGAAAGAGTGATCTTTGTCAGATCACTATAAATATATTTTTTAACAGCCCTTTGGCACAATGCTGCATGTCCACAGGCAGGTAGTCACGAAGGTACTGATTCATGTTGTCACTGAGCCAATCATGGGAGATATTGATAAGGTTTTAAAAATGTTCACCCTGCTTGGATTTCTAAAAACACTTAAAGCTGAGAAATCTCATTAATAGCTAAACAGGAGATAAAATGGAAGCAGTCCCTATTGGAGAGGCTGATGTCATCTGCCTCACTACAGAAAAGGCCACACTTTCCTTTGTGCAAATCCAGGGTGACATCATCTCCTGATCACATGTCGCTTAGACCTTCCCCTGCTAGTTCCCAGCTGAGGGGTGCTCTCCCTTTGGAAATGTCACTCTTTCACTCACAAAGCTCCTTGACCTTGTTTGTATACTAGATTCTGTTGCTAAGTGAAAGAGGGCCTCTGGGAGCCGTGGCCAGAGGAGGCAAGGGGTGTGCACAGCTGGCGGGAAGGCCCCTATTCATAAAGCTTGTAGAAGGTTCTATATTCCCTTTAGCAACCCAGACAGAGGTCCCCAAGGCCGAATTCAGCCCCTGGACAATGCTGTCAATGCTGAATACTGTGAACCATTTAGCAGGGCAGGGCAACTGTGGCCATTTCTTTCTTTCCAGAGTGGGATTCTCTTTGATGGCTCATATAAAAGGCAAGGCAGTGTGGTTTAATCTCAAGTCTACAGTTCCACTTTAAATATGAGCTCACAAATAAAGACTGATTGTAGATCCATTTTCTCAAAGCAAATAGATTTGTGCAGTCCACAAAGAAGCACATTTTGTAAATGGGTTTATTTATTAATTGGCAAAAATGAATGAAGTGTGTGGAGATCCTTCCTCAGTAGCAGTGCTCAGGAAGTGATGCCACTGGGGAGTGTGCACTCTCTGTGCAGAGTTTTTGTGAGTTCTTATTGCCTGATTTGGAAAAAATTGGGAGGGGAAAGAGGATCTGAAAGAAGATTTAATTCTAGTGAAAAGAGGCTGAGTTTTAGGTATTTCCTACAGTCAGGTAAGGCAGCACAACCCCAGGCCAGAGTCAGGCTGGGTGTCCTAGGCTCTAGAACTTGATTCTGAGATCAAGATCTAGAGAGACTGTACACGGACAATCATTTTGAATTACATTCACATGAAAATACATGCATGTGCACACTCAAACCTAGATTCAATAATTCTATTACACTTGAAAATTGAGAGAAATCTTTATAGTTATCTCATGTTTGGTTGTTTTGTATTTATTAGTATTTCGAGTCACACAACATTCCATGTTATTTCAGTCCTTCAAAATCCTACTCAAAACTGTTTTCTCTGAACTATGATGGATTTCATGAAAGCAATGGGTTAGCCCTATCCTGCTGAGTCCCTAACCGTGTGCATCCAAATACTCCAGCCACTGCTTTGCTCTCCAGCCCCTTGAATACTGACTGTTCCTTCTGACTCTGGACTCCAGCCACTCTGGACTTCTGGTTCCCTCACAGTCACCCTGCTCCTTCCTACCCCAAGGCCTGTCTACCTGGGATCCTTTTCTTTGTCCTACTTGCTTAGATTTTAGCTGAAAGTTCCCGCTCTCATGCAGGACTTCTCTGACCGTCAGTTTCCATCAAATTCCCTTTTGTGTGCTCCCTGACACCATATTTTATTCTATATTTATTTATGTTCTTATTTGCTTGATGGCTACTTCTCCCAATTGTCAGGAAACTCCATGACAGCAGGAACCAGACCCAACGGTATGAGGGATACATGGTCCCTAGCCTTAGCACTGGACTTTAATATCCTGGATGAGAGTGGAAGAGGGAGAGGGGGAACAGGAGGGAGAGATCACAGTGGACTAGAGTGGCAGACTATGGTACTTAGGTGGTGGGTGTGCTACAGTGACTACAGCTGAGGGGGTGGGGGAATATCCTATACTTCAAAAATACCAACAATGATGTAAACTATGGGTACTTTAATTAAAAATAAAAATCTAAACTAGGGCCTCCCCGGTGGCGCAGCGGTTGAGTGCTGGGCTGCGAAGCTGCCCGCGACCTCTGCGGCGCCAGTTCGATCCCCAGCTGCTCCCCGGCCACCAGAGGAGGGTCCCACATGGCGCGCAGACCTCTCCTGCCGCCCGCTGCTCCCCTCAGCAGTGTACTTCTGCCTGCTCTGCTCTCCACTCTGGCTCTGGTGAATTCTTTCACCCCTCCGCGCTTCTGACTGTACCCAGTGCATGTATAAACAAAACAAACAAAAAACAAAAACAAAACAAAAAAAAATATCTAAACTAACTTAAAAACCTAAAAAACAATCTATTGCTCTTTAGTTAAAAAAAATACCCTGGATGACTGAAAAACTATGATTTAGATATCAGTATACCTCCAATGGGTAAGAAGCAGGGGAATCTTCCCCACTGAAGACATTTTCCCTGGCCCCTCTTCTCAGGCTATGGCAATTTAAAGACCCAATTCAGAAACAGAATATAAACTCTGCATATTTGTGGCATTGCATAACTATAGTATATAAGTCAGTTAATTTTGCACAGATCCAGACCACTAACTATCCCCTTCCAGAAGGTTCTTCCAAAGCAGAATTTACATACAGTGGGCTGCGGAGAGTTAAATAAAAAAATCAACTTCTGGTCCCAGTTGGCAAAATCTTGTTGCATAACTCTGGTTCCAAGCCTAGCAAGTTTTCAGCAACTGGGAGAAAGTTTTGAAATAGTAAACAGGAAAATAGAATAGACAGAGGGTGTCTTTGACTTTCCCAAATAAAGACAGTTTCCAAATGCACCAGTTAAAAAAAAAAAAAAATGTTCCCTCAAAAACAGAAAGCAGAGACTTTAGCAGAGGATTCATCTATGCCCATCAAGTTGGCTTGAAGAACCCTGTGATACAGTAATCTGATGGAGCCAACAATGATCATTAAATCAAACTCTTTAGAGTGTCCTTGAGTTAGTATGGCTAGAACATCTTGGAGGCAAAAGGAAGAGCCCTATGAAAAGTAACGCACAACCAGCAAAATCTCTACTTCAAAATTCTCCATCCTGGTGTATGACAGAATTACTAGGGACATTGTTAAACTGAACAATAGGCAAGGTTATAGCACATATCAGTGGAATTCTATCTCTGGAGGCTGGAACCCAGGCAATTCCAATGTGCATCTAAGGTTGAAGACTTCTTTCCTAGGTTTTTAGTGTCTGTCTTACTTTCCACCCTTGTGTCTCATGCAAAGCTTTTCCCCTTAAGATCTCTGGCACAGTAAGTTTCTTTCTTATAGGGGTCCCAATTCTTACATAACTGACGTTGAAAGATTGAAGATATTATTGCGCTGTTAGGACAATGTACCCTCAAAACACCTTTGAAGCATTCTCTAGTCTCTAGGAATGCTCTCCTTCTGCCACTTTTTTTCTCTAGCCTTAACATCTATATTTGCTTTGCTCCTCAAAATGCAGTCTACAGAGTAGCACCATCAGCATTGACTAGAAGTTTTTAGAAATGCAGATTTTGGGCCTTATCCCAATCTGCCCACAACACATCCTATATTTTACCAAAATCCCCAGTGAGTCACATGCATATGAGAGGATGAGAAACAGCGCTGTGGGATTATACCCTTAGCTCTTGAAAACCTTGATCATTTCCTGGGATTTCCCTGTCACTTTCATGTCTTTTCACTTTCTATAGTTTCTCAGAATCAAACTATTTCAAAATCACAGTATGTTAGAGTTGGGTTACATAAAAAGATGCATCAATCCAATCTCTTCATGTAATAGATAAATAAGCTGATATTCCAAGGTTGAATCTACTAACCTCGTGAAGAGAACAGTCAGAACAAGCTTAATTATCATGGCTCATTTATTTTGGGAATTCATAATCTGTATTTCAAACTGTAAGTGACTTTACAGATTAATATTGAATATGTTTAAACCCTGAAAATCCCATATTTATATTTGAACAGAAACACACTTGGTCCCCAGCTCATAATCTCACAAGATTTAACACTCAAACACAAAATAGGGTTATTGAGTGATGTAGCAATAGAACACTGAGATCCCTACAATAATGCACTATATTGTTAATACTCCAGAAGCAACCATGATACACGCACACATGTGCTCATCTTGGGATCACCCCTGCTTTTCACAGTAGCATCACAGCTCAGATGGCTGTGTGTGATTTTTGGTATAATATGGCAACTCCACTTTTATTTCAAATTGATTAAAACATACCAGTAAGCCCTAAAACCTTGGCTGAGAACTGCTAACCTAATATTCACAGACTAATTTTGAGGTCTGGATTACTTTAGGATAGATGTTCCCAAACTTTAATCACCAGGAAGACTGTTGAGACAGATTGTTGAGCCTACTCTGAGTGTCTGTGACTCTTCATGTCAGGAGTTTGAGAATTTGCATTCTAAAAAGTTCGACTAATTGCTGAACCTGATTTTGGGGGACCACATTTCAAGAATCACTGCTTTGGGGCCCTTTTCTTTCAGATTGACCCACATGAAGTCAATCTAAAAATCTCAAATTTGTATTAAAAATGAATTTTCATCTTCAGAGGAACAATTATATGAAGCTGTTTCCTGAGCCACTACATCATACGTGGGCTCAGAGGCACCACTACACTGTCTGGGAAGAAAATCACACTACTAGCTTAGTGCATCGCCAGCTTAATTTCTCTGCCTTGCCATCTTATCAGTCTAATCTTCCTTCTTTACTGCTGGTCGAAGTGACTCTCATTTTTCCCTTCTATCCTTGTCACTTCATCTCTAACTAATGTCAAGGTGAGCCTTAAATCTCATTTTGTTCCGCTCTACTTCAAAGACTCCCATACAACATTGCAATTTGCTTGCCACATCCAGGTCTTTATCCATAGAAACTTCCCACTGCTGTCTCCTTCCTCTTAAGCAATTTATCACCTGTGCTGTCATAAGCACTATCCAAATCCTGTCCATTTTGACTTCACCTCCGCTCATAGGATTTAATTCTCCAAGTTCCAACAATATCTGAGCAAATTTTCTAAGACCTAGCACCAGATTACTACCCTGATCCCATTATTTGTTGATGGGGTTGTTTCCAGATATAGTTAGAAAAGTAACAATTCTTGATCAAAGAAAAGATAACACATACACTAAAATTGGTTCAAGATTTACAATGAATGAGGGCCTCCCTGATAGCCCAAGGGGTTAAGATGCAACCTATGAAGCTGTCTGCAGCCATTGCAGCATGAGTTTGATTCCCAGCCAGCCAGGGAGCAATCAACATGGCGCAGCAGACCTCTCCTGACTCACCCACTGCTCCCCTCAGCAGTGTATTTCAGTCAGTCTGCCTGTTCTGTTCCCCACTCTGTCTCTGGTGAATCCTCTCACCTCTTCCCTCCCCCCACCTTCACATACACACCACTGGCCTGTACTCCAGCTCTTGTATGCATAAATAAATAAATCTTAAAAAAAAAAAAACAACTTACCTTGAATGAACCAGTACATCTGAAATCCTTTCTCATGGTGACCAACCCCATCAGTATGGAATAGCACTTGAAGCTTGGAGCCTGTGGTACTCCCTGAAGGGGGCAGATCCTTTCCACAGTAGCGCCCCATTCTCTGTGGGCCATCATAGAGCTGAAATCAAAGAGAAACTTCACAATGTAAAAACCATAAAATAAAACTTCACATGGTTTGTCTCATGGAAAAAGTGACTACTCATGTAAAGAAAGTATTCCTGGGTTCAAATATCAAGGGCAAATCTGCAGAGGTGGGTTGAAGAGACGAGGTTTTAAAATTAAAATTTTAAGTAACTAATTACATAGAACTTTAGGGATAGATCTGATTCCTAAGGCCAATAAATCTGAAAGTCCACATATTAATCATTTGGTTTTACATCTGTTTTACATCACATAAGTGATGTTTAATGAATTATAAAATAAGACATTTTAGAAAGCTACAAAAAAGGAAAATACAAAAATTAATCGCATTGAAGATAATCACTGTTCATATTTTGTTAATACCATAATTTCATAATCAGATTCTACAAATGTTTCTCTTGCTAACATTTCCTTTCTTTGTCTGATATAGGTTTGTTTATAAATTTGAGCTATAAATTTAAGTGTATTCCTTGTTTTTCACTAAGTGTGGCACTAAATAGTCTGTGTAAACATTTTTAGTGGGGGCTGTGAGTGCTATTAAGACATTGTATTTGCATTACAATTCTATTGTTCATTTAGATTACTTTTGACTTCCTATCGATATAAACACAATATTTGATGTTTTCAATTTCCCTCAGAAAATATTTCTATAAGAGGAATTAATCAAAGAATATAACGTTTTATGGGTCTCTCTAAATATATATATACATATTAAATTTCTTACAGAAAGTTTATATAATTTTATTCTCCTACCATAAGTTTACAGAAATGTTTCTTACAGTGGAACCTTGGCAATTACAGCTATTATTTAAAAACTGGTGCTGGAGGGAGTTGTTGTTTCAACTGGTGTTACTCTGAGGTTGAAGCTTTTTTCCCCATGATTATTGGGCATATATATTTCTTCCCCTGGAAATTTTCTTCTGAAGTCTTTTCTCACTGAGGTATATATACATCCTCTTGTGCATACTTTATCTGTTATATTTTTAATTTCATCAGATACATAAATCCAAAATTTAAAAAACTCTGCTGGCTCTCTTCAATCAGGAATGATAATAATAATCTGAAAAGACTGGCTCTGCCTCATAACTTGAGCTATTATATTTTCTCTTACTCTTCTAGTATTAAACACTTTGTCCTAGTTACCCTTGGGGCGAGCTATCCATGCCAATAAAATGGAAAATGTTTTATCAAAGATTTGCTAACATTCTTGGCTATCCTCATAGAGAGTACACGTATGTAAGAGCATGTGTGAATGTGTTTATTGCATGTGACTCTTGATTCAATAAATTCCCAATCAACCAAATTATTTTGATTGACTGAAATGTTATGGTGTAATTGTTTGAAACATACTTATTTAAGTTCAGAGAACTTCATAATCAAATTCTGCAAAGCACCTCCAATGCTATCTTCTCTAATCCCTATAATCAGTCATAAATTTGTTTTCTTTTAAACCCCATCATCTTTCATTTATGCTTCCTTTGTGGAAATAGTCACATTCCCACACACTCTAGTTATAAGCATGTGTGTCTCTCTCTCTTAGTAATTATGAGTTTCTTAGAGCCCAGACTGCCTCTCTCATCCTAGGGCACAGTTTGGCCAAGAACAGGTTCCCAGTACATCTTCAGTGAACAGACACAAATATTCCCCCACCCAATGCATTTATTTTAAGGAGAATTAATCTGCACTATTACTTGAAACCTTTATAGTTAGATACATATTAGGGTCCTATGTTCCTGCAAGCTCCTTTTAGGCAGCAAAGAGCCTGAATCTTTTGTGGCCTCTCTGTAGATGGGGTTCCACGCAAGATCTTACTGAAGGTCAGAAATCTGTTATTTATTAAATGTCTCAGCTCTGTCTCCTTCAGTTCTCAAAGCTGGCTTACTCATCTGATAGATATGCTTGTGAGATTTGGCAGGAGGTGAGCAGGGTTTTAAAAAGAGAACCTCACAAGGGCATCATCACTGATCCTGAAGCATTAAACCTCAACATTTTCAGCAAATGAATAAAGATGAGGTTTACTTTTCAGGCTTACTAGTTCAGCTTCCTTTTTATTTATTCTTTAATACTGCTATTCAAATGTGTATATTTATCATCAAGTTTCTAATATTGTAGATATTTGGCAGGAAACAAGAAAGAGAGAAAGAATAAATCAACATAAAAAGAAGAGGGAACTGCAACCAAAACCCTTCCCCTCCAAGAGCTCAGGTCCACCATCCAGGGCAGAGGAGAGGGTACAGAGTGGGAGGAGGCCCAGTTCCAATATGTTTGCCCCTAAAGGACTGCTTCATTGTAAGAAATTTATCTCAGCTTTAGCATTTTTATTAAATCTAGCATATCAATTGCATTTCAAAACTAATTAATACAAAAATAAACATACTGTTCCCAAGCAGAGGCATAATAAGCAAGAAAAACACTCCCCTGTTTTCCACCCCAAAAAGCTCACTTTAAACTTTGCATTGTAGTTCAGTGACCGACACTTTAATTATTTCAACTTAAGCAGCAAAACATGAGGTAAGATTTCTCCATGGCCACAATCACTCTGTGTTTGATAGATCTTATAGAAATAATGGGGAGTGAGATTATGAGGAAGTTTTAGTCTATACAAGGTCATAATTATGATAGTACTTTTTTTATTTCATTTTTATTTTAGTGTATGATAGTACTTTTTGCCTCTCAGTTCAGCAAGGATAGGAAACCTGACATTTTCACATAACTTTGAAGGGATTTCTTTTTCTTCTTTCCGGATGGGATTACCTCATTCAAAGAGGGCCCCTGAGTCCCAGTAGTTCTTAAATAACATTATGAATGGGAGGGGGACAGGGGCAAAGGGAGGCAGTTTGGGGGAAAAAAACCTGATGAATGACAATTAGTTTTTCTTTGCCTTTGGAGGGAAGAGAATAATGCATTGAAACAAACATTAAGCAGACATTGATGAAAATGCCTAAATATAATGTCAAATAAATTAATGAATTAATTAGTGTAGAACAGAACTTCTATAAGAAGAAAAGTTTCATACCCTCAATTTTATGTCTTTCTAAAGTTTACACTTAATTAAATCAGGACTTTTTGTTTATATTCACACAGATGGCTAACGTCACCTCCACAATTCATTCCCGCGTAAATTTACCACACAAAAAGGAACAGTCATTTTTCAAAGTACACAAATACTGGTTACCATGGAAACCTGTTAGTGCCTGCTGCTTCTGATTCTGTTTTCAGAGCAGAATGTTAACCACAGGACATTCCAGCTGTGACTCATTGCCACTACTGGCAAGCATGCTGGCTTGGTCCCGCTAAGGCTATGCACGATTTCCCCTGCTTTTAGAAAATCTACAGATCTACCCAGTGTGAACAATATTCGAGGTTGGAATTAGGTCCATATACAGGAAACTAGTAGAAATTTAGAAAAGAAAGATTAAGATTCTGACTTGAGTATGCAGATCTAACTTGTAAAACTGTGTTTAGAGGTTGTATTTTTTTAATATTTGAAATGATGCTTGTAACTTCAAGTTGGCTGTAAAATGTACCACCAAATGTGGATATCTGTAAATGAAAAACTTCTCATGCTGAATCCTTTTAGTTATCCTCTTAAGGAGACTATTGGTTTAGGACTTTTGTGGCTTAAGTCTTCCCCACCTAACCCCACCCCAAACTATCTCAACCATTCTTGGCACAAAGAGGAAGGAAATCTCTTGCCTAAGCCACATTAACCAATTTCTATCTACTTCCTTCATATGGGTTTGATAACTTGGCACATGCATACTTATTAGGCCATCACTAACTTCAGTATCCAGTTGCAAGATGGTCCTTCTAAATACTAAGGACCCACACATAAAAGGCGGAAGGCATAAAACTGAGGCTATAACTGATATAGTCCAATTTTGATATTTTTATAAAGGTTTTATAATTTTAATTTTTGTGATCAAAGGTACTTTAGAAATCGCTCTAAGTGAGCAAATGCCAGACTCAGCTAATGTGTACTTCAACCTCTTCCCTCACTGGGAATGAGCTTTGTAAACTACAAGAAATCTCAGAGTAGATATGTGCTCTTGAAATCCTCTCTGTTGCTAAATTGTTTTATTATTTGGAAAATATGTGACTATAAAGAATGAAAATTAGAATGATCTCATATATATGAATATGGAATGTACTAATTGACTTTTGTTTCTAACTTCATTTTGGTGTCACAATTAGTGGCAATTAAAACTCAGCCTTTTCTATTTTTGATTGGCATCTAACTCAGAAATTTCCTAAGTATGCGTCTTCTTACTGAAGTTTTTCTGGAAGAAAAATCCTTTTTTAGAGTGAAGGATTAATTTTAAGGATTAAGTGTATACAGTTCATGTAGAGAAATTAAAGCAAGATGACATCATTAAAATATGGACAAATTTCTTGGGGAAAATGGCTTATTTCCTATTACAAATTTTGAAAACTCCAAATAAACTTCAGCTTTTAGAGTTTATATGTAAAATTGAAATAACTCATTTGTCATGTGGAAGAACTCTAGGTATAACAGAAATCGCCCTTTGTAGAGAACAAGAATTCTAGTCAATATAAAGAAGATAGCAAATTTCTGAGAACAATACTCAGTGGGTTCATAGATTGACCTTCTGAAGTCAGTGTCACTCATAACATTATATTTCTTTTTTTTTAAAATATTTATTTATTTATTTTTACAAGCACTGGGTACAATCAGAGGCGCAGAAGGGTGAAGAATTCACCAGAGCCAGAGCGGAGAGTAGAACAGGCAGACTGACTAAGCACACTACTGAGGGGAGCAGCAGGTGGCAGGAGAGGTCTGCGCCCCATGTGGGACCCTTGCCCAGCGGCTGGGGATCGAACCGGTGCTGCAGAGGCTGCGGGCAGATTCGCAATCCAGCACTCAACCACTGCGCCACCGGGGAGGCCCATAATATTACATTTCAGTTGAAAGCAGGGAGGAGGGCCTCCCCAGTGGTGCAGGGGTTAAGATGCAACCTATGAAGCTGTCCACAGCCACTGCAGCGTGAGTTCGATCCCCGGCCAGGGAGCCACCCCCGTAGCACAGCAGGTGCCCGCTGCGCCCCTCAGCAGTGTATTTCCATCGATCTGCCTGTTCTGTTCCCCACTCTGTCTCTGGTGAATCCTCTCACCCTCAACCCCCCCACACCTCTGGCCTGTACCCCAGTTTTTGTATGCATAAATAAAATAAATCTTTTTCAAAAAGAAAGAAAGCAGGGAGGAAATTTAATTGCAGGGACGTACTGAAGTATATTCAATATGGCCAGAGTCAGCTTCTGGGTTCCCAGTCTGATTCAACTTTCAACTTTGCTTAAAATGTAATTTCGTAAACCAGAGACATCCTGCAGGGGAGGAGGAGGGAGAGGATCAGAGGGAGGGAGGAAGGAGCACAGGGGAGTGTGGTGATGGTGCACGGCTGCCTTGGGGAAGGAAATTCTATGGGGACTCAATCTGTGGGGGTGGAGAGAAGCAAATATTGTCTAAAAAATGTTAAAAATGATAAATATTTAAAAAAATTAAAAATTAAAATAAAAAAATGTAATCTTGTGAAAATGACTTAATCTTTCTAAGTTAAATTTCTTAATAAATTTGTCATCATAATGGTACATGTCTCATAAGGTTGTTGTAAGCAGTAAATGAGAAAAACCATGTAATAGATCAAATGTGAGATCTGGCATGTACCACGTTCTCAAAGTGTTATTCTAACTCTTGGTCAGATGCAAAGGAACCAACATTTTCCCAAAGAAACCATTCCGTAAATAAATTTGAGAGAAGAAATATGATGAATACAGAGAACTTAGGCTGACTCATGCAAAATATTTCACAGAAATAATCTCTGGCAGGCCAGACAGGGAAGTAACAGATCAATGAATCACTTGTGAGGAGATGGACAGCCATTAGTGGCAGTGCATTGCCATGGCAACCTGGTTTTGTGTGGAGACTGAGACTGTCCCTGACATGTGGAGTACACAGAGCAACAGAAATCATACAGCGTGGGGAGAATGTAGGCATGGTATGTGTATCAGGGTAGAGGGAGAAGGTGGATCATGACAGGGGATGGCAGCAGAAAGAAGACAGAGAAAACTGTCAAGGCTGCTGTGATGAGGTACATAAGGGAGCGACAACTGGTAAAGAAAGCAGCTCCCAAAGTACAACTGTAACAGGTATCCAAAGAACTGCCTGATTAGTGTAGTTATTAAAAATGTTGTTTACACACAATCTCCAGGATAAACTTAGAACTTTCAGAATTTACTTTAAATTTGAAGGGCTTTGGGCCTCCCCGGTGGCGCAGCGGTTGAGCGCTGGGTTGCGAAGTTACCTGCGGCCTCTGCGGCGCCGGTTCGATCCCCGGCTGCTCCCCGGCCACCGGAGGAGGGTCCCACATGGTGTGCAGACCTCTCCTGCCGCCCGCTGCTCCCCTCAGCAGTGTACTTCGGTCCTTCTGCCTGCTCTGCTCCCTGCTCTGGCTCTGGTGAATTCTCTCACCCTCCCGCGCTTCTGACTGTACCCAGTGCATGTATAAACCAAACAAACAAACAAATAATAAATAAATAAGACATGCCTCTAGAAAATTTAAAAAAAAAAATAATAAATTTGAAGGGCTTTGAAATACTCATGCGATATGGTAGAAATTGCCAAACAAGATCATAGAGTAGGGTAAAAGACCTCCACTGTGGATGAGAAAAACCCAGAGGGCTAAAAAAGTAATCAAATTGTGGAGAGTAAATTAGGCAAATGTTGAGGAAGAAAGCCAATACGCAAAGCCTGTTGGAATCTAGATGGCTCCATGATGGAGGTGAAGTCTCCTCTAGTGGGCACGTGGCCACATACAGTGCACTCCAGCACATAGGTCCCAAGGCCCAGGAAAGCCAGTGCTGCCATGTGCTGACGGGGTGGGGCAGGAAATATGAAACACCCATCTAAAATTAAACAATTACTCATAGTGCCAGACTTTGCATGAGAACAAGAAACCCATAAAAATACCACATTCTGAGTGATTTTATGTCACTCCAAATTAGAGAGCTGTCTCAAACAGATCATGTCCTTCTTCTCCACGTAGTGGCTGGTTGCTGACTGCTCTTAATAGAGCATTGATATTTTTATTTCTATTGTCTACATGTTACTCATTTTAGAAGCGACAAAGGTCGGTTTGGTTTTTGATTTTTTTTTAAATAATTGTCAAATAATGGATTGTGCAAAGATATATCTACATATGTATTTATCTCAGCATTGCTTAAAATAGTAGAAATTTCAAAAGATTCCAAATGCCCCACAATAAGAACTAGTGGCTATATTGTGATGATGGAATATGCAGTGTTATAAATGATGAGGAGAAACATTCATAAGCTAGTGTTAGATGGAAAAGAAGTCATAATGTGATGCCCTTTGGATATGAAAATAAAATAAATATATAGGGAAAGAATACAGGAAATAAACACCATCAAATTAGTAGTCATATAATTCAGGTTATTTTATCTAGATTATTCTGTTTTCCATATTTCTTGTAATTATGTATTTCGATGTGATCAGATTTTTAAAGCGTTTTCTTTGGGGATCTATTGACACAGCAATGTAGATATTTGTTGATGATTTTCCAAACTCAGAATTCCATACCCTTTTGGGTTTTCAGATACATAGCTGGTCAATTAAATATATTACACTGTCTATAGCAATAGTTTTTTGTAATGTATCCAAATATTGTACATGAAAATTAGTACATTAAATTATACTGTGGTGTGGTAACTTACACCTGAAGAAGTTGAAGCCTACATGTTTCTAAATCATGTAAAGTGTTGTAAAACAATGTTACCTGAATAAAATAAAATGTTATTATATAAGGTAATCTCCTCCAGCATTAGTTTAAAGCCATATTCTGTCTGCTAAATGCTTCCCTTATTATTGTAAATAGGTTTTCATTATTAATTAAGACTAATTATTGAAAAAGAATTCCTTCAGATGTTCAGGGACTAAAGACTTCCTAGAAACATAAGCTTTGATAGTCGCTGATGGTGCAGTAATTGCTTAATTCCCTCCCTAGTGGTAAGTGAAATGCTTCGAAAGCCAAGCATACTCTCCTGTGCACACAGGAACACTTAATTCCATGAACTGCAACCTTCCTTCTGACAATTCTACCACTATAGTGGAAGACTGAACTTTTTTTTTTAATTAGTACCTCCTAAAAGCCTCACCATCTGCTCGATGAACTCAGATATAGGAAAGAATCTGGTTAATAGAAAATTGTAGAACCTTATGCTGAAGAACCTAGAGCACTGCTGGGCAGACTCCTCCAATTTATGCAGAGTGAAAAAAAAAACAGTTAAATAAATAGCAAACATAAAAACGAAAAGGTAAAGGGGTCTTTTTGGAAAAAAAAAACTCTGAAATGTTGTGATTGGAAATCATTCCCATTTTTAAAAAACAGAAAATCAATGTAATTAATCAAAACCCACAAAATGAATCCTAATTTTAAAAATTAGTATTCTGATCTATGCACTCTTACTCTTGCCTGGCGGGAGAGACCTCCATGCACTTGCAGCCTGTAGTCTAAGGAGCAGAGTCACCAGCAGAGGAAATACGGATAGAGCAATTTTAAGTTTTGAACAACTATGGGAAATTTTGCTGGTTTAAGTTTAGCTTGGAAATTATCGAGAGATCTGATTATTATTCACCCTAATTCTGTCCTTCATGTCTGAAGAGAATCTTGCGAGAGGACACACACAGTTTCTTTTGAATTTGAGAGCAAAGGCTCTCTTTTGAAAGCTGTTGTGTTTGCCTCATTAACTGCAGTAAATTAACGCAATCACATGAAAATTCTTTTTTGTGAGGGATGGTAAGACAAGATTAGCATTTCCTTTTGAGGAAAGGGATTTTGATCACATTCAGATTTTTTATAATTAAAAAACATCATATTTTTCTCTGATAACTTTAGTCTTATAAAATGCCTCTGGTTACACTTAATGACTCCATGAAGTATTTGGCTCAATTAATCATTGGATACAGCTTTCTAAACTTCTTTTGAACACAGATCATGTTTATTTAGTAGAATGCTAGACTCAGGTCTTTTATCTAGACATAAATTGAATTGTTTGGTATACTGTTGTCACTTTTTTTTTTTTGCATGTTTTTGAATAGCATTTGTCCTCTCTGAATTGAAATAGCTTATCTCTGAGTTATAAGCAAAATGCCAGGCATCCTAGAAGTAAACTTCCCCTGACAGACAGTGGCAGGAAACATGACTCATCTCCCCAGGAAGTGTTTAAGGAGGTGCCATGATGATGAGAGTCAGCTCAGACCCCTTGCTTTTCTGACATAAAATCTCACTGCTTCTTTGCATTTCTTTGTCTGTCAAAATGAATTTTAACTACAATACTTCTTAGATTCAGCTATAGAATCCCTGTGGCTTTTGTAAGAAAGCTGAAAGGCTGAGTTAAGAAACCTGCTTTCACTACTAGGGCCCATCTATCTATGTAAATCACAACTGGGGCAGCTCTTCTGGAAATCAAAGCCTTTCATTCACTGAAAATTGTGTTAGAGAACAAGAAGTCATTCATAATTTTGTGTTTATGTTATAATAATATTGGATAATATTTATTAGTACTTCCTCTGTGCTGGGTAATATTCTAAGCCCTCTGTATGCTTCACCTAAAATAAAATTCCTAGAAATTCTAAAATACTGGTAGTATTGTTATCCCTATTTTAGAGCACTGGAAAGTGAGGTATGTAGAAATTTAGTGATGCAATACTTTTTAAAGGTATCAGCTACTCAAGAGAAATTTTTCTTGTTTTCTTCATTGATAATTTTTAAATATTAAAATTCAAGGATACGACAAAGTCCTTTATGTCTGTAATAATAGAAAATAACACAATTTTTTAAAGTAACATTGATAATACATCAAATTCCCATTAGTCAAAGGAAATGACATTATCTTCACTACATTTCTTGACTTTAGAGTAAAAGAAGTGAACTAAATCATTTATCATTTATCCTTTGTGAAATATGTCAGTGCATTAACAGATCAAGCAGCAGAGAAAGCAAGAGGAAATTGTCTTGAGAAATGAACCATTAGTTACATCTCAACCTAAAGAATCAAATGTTCTCTATTTGTGAATTTCTCTATACCCCATTGAGGTATATCTCCTACATCATTATAGGTGCAAATTTGAAAGTGAACGGCATGCCCAGTTTATTCTGTCTCTTTATGTATATAAACTCTTTGACACTAACTCCCCATTTACAGATGGGGAAATCAAGGTACCTAGAAGTTCAGCAACTTGTTCAGTGTTACCTGGCTCATAAGTGGTAGAGTCTGTGTTTAAATTCAGGCTACCTTGCTTAAGTCTTCATTATTAAGCACTAAGCTAGATGAACAGGTACAGAGACTACTGAGTTATATAGTACATTCTATTATGTGATCTGGGCACCTGTAAAGCATTTTCTTATGAGTGAGCACTGGACACAGTAATCTCTTTATGTATCATTAGCATCTCATAGTAGTCAACAGATAGAAGAGAGATGGTTTAAGCAATTCTAATTTCACTGACTCATGCAAGAACAACAGAAAGACTAGTTCCCTGAAGTTATTTCCAAATGTGGCTTATCTTTAAACCAAAAATTTGGTAACTGAAGAAATTGTTCCTGGGCCCTTTACAGAATCTGTTATGTCTTCATGTGACCATCAGTAATCTGTGGTGCAATCATAAATGCCTGCTTTTGTTCTGCTTTTAAGACAGAATGTAAATGTAAAGTTTCTTTTCATTTTATATATATTTTAGATCATTCTTCCTTTTTGGACAATGTATGATTTTTCCTCTCAGGTGTAGTTCCTATAAAATTCCCACCACCAGTTCATCCATGTACGATCATCATAGGCCCTTGTGCTCTTCCCTCCCTTGTTTTGATTCCTCCCCCTGATCCCCTGCAGAATGTCTCTGATTTATGGTTGTTTTAATTTTGATTTTTAATTTATTACATTATTATTTTTAATAATTTTTTCCTGATCCTTTATTTGGTGAATATAAAGCTTTTAAAAGAATAGAAGGGCCTTCCCTGTTGGCGCAGGCAGTTGAGTGCCACGCTGTGAAGCTGTCCACGGCCTGCAGCGCAAGTGCGATCCCCGCTGGGGAGGGTACCACATGGTGAGGCAGACCTCTCCTGTCGTGCCCACTGCTCCCCTCAGCAGTTCGTCAGTCTGCCTGTTCTGTTCCCCACTCTGTCTCTGGTGAATCCTCTCACCCTCCCATGCATCTGGCCTGTACCCCAGTTGTTGTATAAAATAAATAAATAAATCTTTTTAAAAAAAGTTTTCAAAAATAAATAAACAAATAAATAAAAGAGCAGAAGATGTCAAACACCTACTAAGGGCTGTATACATGGAGTAAGGGAACTTGGAAAAGAAAGAGAACAAATTCTGGATTGTCAGAGCTGCCAAACAGATTCAAGGTTCTTCTGGGAGAGGAAGTCAGACCCCACGAGGGAAAAGCAGTCACTCACTATTGACAAGTCATAAGGAGTGAAGGTGGCATGTCTAAGCCATGAGACTACTGTAAGTATTAAAACAATGTCCTAAAAGGTTGTGGGAAGCTTGGGTTTAAAAAAAAAAAATGGCCTCTGCATTTATTTTTTTTCTTTCAGCTTATGTTTATTGACACAGTGTTGATTTACATTGTTGTTTCTGTTTGGGGGGATTATAGGATTAAACCGCTACAAATCTGTTTTCATACCATACCAACCACCACATGTTCCAATAGGGAGAAGAATTTGAATGGCCAAATGGCCAGGAGAGTGGGAGAACAGTAACATGTGCCTCTTGAGTGTTCAGTATTTGCCAGGTATGATCTTATCCAATGTATAGCAATTTTATAAGAAAGCGTAATTATTCCCTCCCTTTAACATGAGAAAACTAAAGCAACAAGAGACTCAATTCCATGCCCAAGGTCACAGCTAATGAGGAGGAGCCAAGCTTTAAGGCCAGGTGTACTCCAGCACCCACACTCCAGTCAGAGTGAACCTGGGTTCCGCCACCTCCTGGCAGAGTGATACTGAGCAAGTGTTGCTACTTCTCTGAGCCCTAATTCTCCTGCCTGTTAAATGGCATGCATAAAAATACCCAATGACCGCACTGCACTGTGCAGATTATGTTGTACTGTGAAGATCCAGAATAATATCTATCAAGATGTCTATAATAGTACCTAGCACAAAATAGCCATTTATTATTGTAATTTTCAAAATAAATATCTGAGACATGAAGGAGAACTTTCTAATATCTCATGAACTTAAAAGTTTCCCTTATTTTTATGAGCATAAAAATGGAAACTTTAACTTGGCCCACCTTTGTTTCTCTTTGATGGTTCCTCAAACACAACTCCCCTAGTGAGACCTCCAGCCTTTCTATACCTTTGTTCAGTGATTCTTCCCCAGGGATGCCTTTCTTGACCCACAGATAAGGTTGGTTCTTCCATTCTATATCTTTGGAGCTCCCAATAATTTTCCCTCACAGCATGTTACACAACTGTAATTAAATCTGTACTGTGTGAGAACCATCTGTCTCTTCCATGAAAACAAAGAAAACTGACATAAAACAGTAATAGTCCACAGGCTAGGTGTCTAAAATATATTTGAATGAGTAAATGAATGAACAAATCACATGTAAGATAGTAACATCTTGAGGAAGTACAACAGCAAAACCAGAACAAAACAATAAACCCTGTTTAATTCTGGTTCACTGGGGACTTCCTACATTTATTAGAACTTAGGTCTCTTAATTTATGAAACATTAATATTCATAGCACACAGCTTTCCCTAAATCAACTTCCCCTTTGTCTCTGTTTCTAAAATGCCATATGTAAGGCAGGAAATACCTTCCTAACTCCAATGTTACTGAGAAATAAACTTGTATTAAGCATCTGAGAACTTATGAGTTTCTCCAACAGCTAGTAAATAAATATTATTAACCTAACTAAATATCACAAGAGCCTGATGTTTCAAGGACCTGATATGGAAAATGTGCTCAGGCTCCAGATTTACAAAACACGACCACAGAACTGCATGTAGGGTTGAAAGATATAGATTCAGTTTTCATCTACTCTTTCACTTGAAATGCATGATTTTGCAACGAAAGGAGGATATGGAACTGTAATAAATAATGATCTAAACATCTGTTGAATAAGATGACATCAGAAAGAGAATTTGGCAAGAGATGAAATGAATCTTATAAAGACTAAGAGGGAAATGCATTTGACAGAATTCAATGACATAATCCAGAGGACTTGAAATATTTACCATAAGTGGAAAAGAGGAAGAGAAAGGCATATAAAGTTATGAAAGGGTGTAATGGAAGATGATAAAGGCAAAGGTGCCAAATAAGGAAAGGCGGTAGGGAGAATGTTTAGAATGAATATAAAAATGCAATATATATATATATATATATATATGACATTTTATGTAATAAATAAGTGTGATATTAACCAAATCACCAGGTCTTGGTGAGATAAGGCATATTATTTAGCTATAACAATGTTAAAGTAAAACCTGTTGAAAAAGAAACATTTCATAGCACTCAAAGGTAAATGTTAAGAAGATACCTATTAAAATATTTATAAATTCCCAGGAAAGAGCATTGAAGTAAGGATAAAATATATTGCCATGGTAGAGATGGACAACAGACAGTGGTCTCAAGTGCTGGACTAAGGGACTGGTCTCAAGTGCTGGACTCAATTGCTGGACAAAGGTAGGCTCACTCTATTGGGATCCCTAGGGATTTTGATTTGTCTGTCTGAGGTGGATCTAGGAATGTGTTTTTCTAACAAGATACACAGATGATTCTGGAATGCAACCAGATTTAGCAACCAGTTATAGGAATTTTATCTTCCATCAGCATCTTCCTCAGTAGAGACTGCATTTTTTTTTTTTAACAAAGGACACATACCAACACTGGGCAGAGAAAAAGAAATACAAAAAAAAGGTGGTAGTGGAGAGATAATTTTAGCCATCTGCACATCTCTTAGATGTCTTTTTTAAAAACATAGCATTTAGCAAATTCTTTATGTTCTCCTCTGCCAAAAAGTAAAGAAAATGGTGAAATGCTACTCTGAACTAACTCTGGCCAACGAAGAAGTGACTACTAATGAGGTGGTGACCAAAGCATTTGGGGACAGTGATCAATTTTCCCTGAGCCTGTGATGAGTAGAAACATCAGTCATAGGCCTAAGGTTGGGAAGTGAGACTTCAAAAGGAGGTATGAATCCACGCACCAAAAAAATTTAAAAAGTGAAAGAAAAAGAAAAGCAAGGACAAAAGGAGATATGATTCAAGAAAAATAAGTCTTAAAAAAATAAATTCTGTCCACAAAATCAGGGCTTTTAGAGAATGAAAGGAGAAATCGCCAAATAAATCAATTTAATAAGGAACTTATGGGGCTATTCATAAGCTTTCTGATCATTTTATGAGCACCCATACAAAATAGCTAAACTTTAGGAAAGAGCACATTTGTGGGGGGGGGGGGGAATGTCTACTTTTAAAGCTATGATTATTGCAAAAGAAAGATGAAAATAGGATGTTTGCAGAAGAGAGTGTAATATGTATGATGAAGGAAAAATATGCCTGTATTTAAAGCTGGAAGAACCACTGAAATCCAAGGCAGAAGATTTGCCAGTCAGTTCCTTTAAATGAACTTTTCCAAGTTTAAGTGCATCACCTCTTGCAGTAGAAAAAAGGTATGTTCACTGCAGAACAAGTGTAATCTTTCTAAGTGTATAGGTATTTAAGGAATGTTTTAGCATGCCAGCAGAAACCACATCTCTGCTCAAAGATGCTCCCTCAGCCCACAGACATGACCTGTGAGCAGTGCTGGATCTCATACAGGGGCCAGCTGTGTTGCCCATTCATAAGCAAGTTGGCTCCATCCTTTTGGTGTCAAGCTTAAAAATATGAACCGTCTGTGCTTTTGATTTGTCACCAAGGCAAGGTCTAGTTTGTTGTAAGTACTGTAAGTCAAAGGTCATACAAAGTCATGGAGGGGTGATCATGTTGAAGCTAAAATTGTGATGTTGTAGAAACTGAGAGAGAGCTTTCAGGGAGAAAAATGAAAATGAAGGATAGATATTCAAGGGGAAGCAGCAAACTCATCAAAAAGGAGAGAGAGGGGTGACTCCTCTGAACTTGTGTCCTGCCCTCCCCTGGCCTTTCAATTTATTTTTAGTCACGAGGTTTTCTTTCCTTCCTCAGAGTAACTGCCCCTTCACAAATACAAATCTTTTATACATGGTTTAGTGTGAGTATGTACTTGCAACCAAGAGTACAAAGCAGAACAATAAAATAGAGGACTGTCAAAGGTCTGAAGGGAAAATGTTTTAATTTTCAAAACAGGGAAAATATTTATCCCAAAACCTCACATATTAATAAGATTGACAGTAACTTCTAAAAAAAAATCTATATCAGACTCCAAAAATAATTTGTTAGCATGTAGTAAAGATAATAATAAATTACCAGTGCTTATCTATAAACATCAACTTCTAAAATAACAAACTTCTTTTTGTGACAGTGCCATTAGAATGGTAAATTAAAGGGCTCCTTGGAAGCTTCCTCATATTAGAAAATTGTGACAGAAATTTGTGTAAGAGTGTTCAGATAAAGGGCATGTGATGTTTTGGCTAAGAGAATCAATGTGTAGCCCCAGTGCTTGGTAGAAAGCCTGGTCTTGCCACCTAGAATCTTTGTGACTGTGGAAAACTCACATTTGCCTCAATCATCTTACCTGCAAATAAGCATAATATTATTTCCTACATTACTAGGTAAGAATTGCATAGCTGCTGTGAGAATTGTCAAGCAAATAAGAAGTGTTCCATGAAGATGAACTATTATTATTACCAAATTGTTTGGATAATGTTATCCCAAATACATTCAGTAATGATTTTGTGTTAACTGAAGAAACCTATTATTTTAGAGTATTTGAAACAGGTGCTATCTTTTTTGACATTTTTATTAATTATTTTCGAATAAGTAGTAGGTCTGTGGCCAATGAATCTATATATAAATGAATAATGCTTTGAATACCAGAGAATCAAGATTCAGAGGGATCATATGATAGTATTCTCAGGCCAATTGTCAAATATTCTAGGAAAAATATCCTAGGAAAATATCCATATTTAGCTTATATATTTTTTGATTATATGAGCTAAGGCTGTGAAGTCAATATAATTAATGTAAAGGTGCACTGGATATTATAAGTCACTAATAGTCCAACTTTATGACTTGAACAACAATAAATTAATTTAACCTCAGCCAACAATACCAGAAATACATGAATAAGTTAATACAGTGACAGCATAGCTAACTCTGGCCACGTTAGTTAGAGAGTTGCATCCAATTTTTGTGGTCATATCTTAAGAGGCACTGATATATAAGAACACATGCAGAGGAGGGTATTCCATGAGAGCTATCACATGAGGAGTTATTAGGAAAATGATTGCTGAGGATTAGTGAAGAGAGGTCATAATTTATTTGATTTGCTTCTGAGACCTTGGACAGTGAATTTATAGACTTAGTCTATACTCACTCTCTTGCTTCATGTCTTCACACTATAGTCCTGCTCTTGCTCTAACCATTCCTTAAACACTGCTCTGCCCAGGGTTACACTGATTACTGAGGAAAACTTCTCAACTTTGACCTTTCTTGATCCTTGGGAGCACCTCTCTTTGCTGATCTCTGTAACCTTCTATTATACTCTTCTATTATACACCTATTATACCTTCTATTATATTCTATTTTTCCTTCCTATGTTTCTAAGGCACAATAACCTTGTAGTTTTTCTACAAAAAATATTTGTAGACAAAATATTTTGTATTGTGTAGTTTTTCTACAAAAATATTTGTAGTAGGGCCTCCCCAGTGGCGCAGCGGCTGAGCGCTGGGTTGCGAAGCTGCCCGCAGCCTCTGCAGCACAGGTTTGATTCCCGGCTGCTCCCCAGCCCCGGAGGAGGGTCCCACATGGCACGCAGACCTCTCCTGCCACCCGCTGCTCCCCTCAGCAGTGTGCTTCGGTCCTTCTGCCTGCTCTGCACCCAGCTCTGGCTCTGGTGAATTCTCTCACCCTCCCGTGCTTCTGACTATACCCAGTACTTGTATAAATAAATAAAAATAAATCTTTAAAAAAAAATACATATATATATTTGTAGTTTTTCTACAAGGTTATTGTGCCTTAGAAGCACAGAAAGGAAAAACAGAATATAATAGAAGGTGTATAATAGGTGTATAATAGAAGAGTATATTAGAAGTTGACAGCAAGAGGAGGTGCTCCCAAGGATCAAGAAAGGTCAGAGTTGAAAAGTCTTCCCCAGTAATCAGTGTAACTCTAGGCAGAGCAGTTTCTCCTTCCTCTTCTCAACCTACACAAACTCCCTGCTAATCTAATACATGCTCTGTGATTTCTCCCTAATTCATCACTTGTTTTTGCAAGGTCAATCACCTATTAGAAACCTCTTCTATATGGAGACTCAGACTCAAAAAAGAAAAATGAGAAGGTAAAATAAAATTGTAAAATACAGAAAGAATTCTTAAGGTTGACTTCCCATAATGGCATGGCCAAAATGTTCTTACTCCTATAAGCAAATGATCATTTCTCCCACTGACTATTTTATTTCCAAATCTGACTCATTTTGTTTTGCCCAGAGGACAAGATAATAAAGGATAGGTTATCTATCCAATGGGTTCTTTACCAAGCTACACCTCTCAGCAAAGCTAGGTATAATCACTGACCAATTTCTAATCAAGTTCTTTCATAGTTTCTGTTTCATTAATTCAAAATAACTCAGCTCTGGCAGCAATAACAGTCACTCAGTTGGGACTTGGCAAAGACATTTGAAATAAACCCTTAAACTAAAAGTTATTAAAATAATGGAAAATGAATTTTGTGTTTCTGGCTTTTCTTTCCTTAAATGGTTATATGCACTCTTAAAATTTCCATCATAGACCAACCATGGCAGTTATTGCTCTGGTCTTGCCCCTTGGCTTACAGAAATGGAAATAAAATCTCCTCCCTCTGGCAACAGTATCATTCTTTGGAAGGCTTTGCTAAACTTCTGTTTCTCATTCTGTATTTTGCTGCTTTTACCATCAATGTTACACAAGATAGATGGCATGCCTGTAACATCCTCTACCAAGGGCTTCTAATTAGCTGCTCTACAGTTGCTGGAACATGTATTTTTTTTTTATTTGACAGTTTTCAAACGCCTCCAAAAATTATCTGATGGAACTTAATGTTACTATCCTTAAGTCAGTACAAAGAGGTAGAGTCCAGTCCCTGGAAGCCTTTCATCTCATTTCCTCCCCCACTCTGCCAAAGCTTTCTTTAAAGTCAAGTTCAAAAGTTTTTCTCCTCTGTAGCTTTTGCCATTGTGTTTCATCAAATCACTCATATAGTGCCTAGCATATTGTTATATATGCAACACCTTGAAAGACCTTGATTCTATTTCAATTTGTGTTCAGGCTGGAAGAGCTGCAGTGAATGTGTAGAAATTTTACAAAATGACCAATTGAGAAATCAGTTCATTCTCATTAATCAATAGGTAACAATAGACTGATACTAAAATATGATTATAACACTCAATTTAACCTAAACTTATTGAATTCCTATAAAATTCCAACTCTACAATCCATGTCTGGGTTACCAAAGTAAGTAGAAAACCACTCTCACCTTCAAAAAGCTTTTGTCTATCAGGGCATGAGGATTCAATTACAAATAGCAAAAATATGATGTAACAAACTGCTGTGTTTGTGAGATGCACAGGGGACTTTATATAAAACAATTATGATGAACAAAAATAGAAGTTACTCTTCTGCTTCTGCATTATTTAAAAAACATGAAGTCAATCATTCTAGAAGCTACAATGAAACCTCCAAACATAGTTATTTATGTATATAATTTATGATATTTTAAGATGATATAGCAGAGAGACATGAAATATACCTGTTCAAATACCATGGACTTGACATATTAGAGATGTATAGGGCAGAATTATGAATTCAGTTCTAAAATGCATGATGACTTCTAGCTTACCTTGTTTGATTTGATCTGAAAATGCAAGAATTTATTTAGCTTCAAAATACATACCTCTAAATAGTCTGTGGAGCAATTTGTGTGATATTCCAAGTCAAACTCTACAAATGTGAAATTCACAGTGTTTCCAGTTGTTGCTTGAATGGTCCAGTTGCAACGCTCATTGGTAGAATAGGGATCTGGGTGATGTATACTCTCCAAGACGCCATAGGTTTGATTCACAGTCACCACATTCCTACATGCTGGAAAAAGAAATATGATTGTTAAGAACTATCATATATATTATAATTGCTCCAAAAGGTCTGTGAGATTTTCCTTTAAGAACACATCTGGAGTAAAATTATGTGTGTACATGCATACATATACACCTATATGTATATATGTGTACATGCAATTATAATACTTAAACAAATTCAGAAACTTAAAAGTGTCATGAAAATTGCCTATATTAAAAAAGCCATTAAATTCCTGTCATTTAGAAAGCAGACCATCTTAGCACTACTTGGAGATCAGACTAATTTGTTTGAGAGTGTATTAAACATTCTATGCTTCTTTTAACTTTAATGCTCGAAAGGGACAGAAATTCTGACCTTTAAATTTACAACAGTTTAAAAACACAAAGTCCTATGTGAATGCTAAAAATGAAAACAACATGGCATTGTTGAACATCCAAAAGTCAGCATGAAATTTACAATAAAGTCTCCATTATTCCTCTAGTTAGTCATCAGAAAGTACCAAGGGAACACAGGAAGCATAAAGGATTTAAAGAAGAAATGAAAATCTTAAATCATGAAAAAGTCTTCAATCTGATGGTGGCTTTCTTTTTTAAAAAAAAAAAAAAAAAGATTTCTTTATTTATGCATACATGAGCTGGGGTACAGGCCAGAGATGTAGGGATCCACCAGAGACAGAGTGGGGAGCAGAACGAGCAGACTGACTAAAAAAAACTGCTGAGGGGAACAGTGGGCAAGGCAGGAGGGGTCTGCTGCGCCATGCGGGTATCTCCCTGGCTGGCTGAGGATTGAACTTGTGCTACAGAGGCTGCAGATTGCTTCATAGTGCGGTGCTTAACCACTGCGCTACCAGGGAGGCCCTGATGGTGGATTTCTTGAGTTGAGTTTTCAACATAACTACATTAGGTACCTCAGGTATGGCCAGTTCTAGGAGTCAGCGCCAAACTAGGGTGGGTTTCAACCAAACCTAAGAATTTTAACAATGCACGTGCCTGCCCTTTTCCAAGTCATTTCAAACTGTTTGATGTGTAATAAGAGAATGGGAAAGTAAGTATTATTTTGAAAGAAGTGTCTCTGAAAAATGAGCTAGATACATTTCTGCTACAACACTGCTTCCTGGCAGGAGGCCGCAGCACCATTAATAAATTCTGGGATGAGAAAGAAAAAGAAAAATACCGGATGGTCTCTCTCATAACAGGAATCTAGAAAACCTAAATAAGGGACCAGGAAAAAGAATAACTATAAGAAAGAAAAAAAATCAAAATCAACAAACAACTATGAACCAGAGACACACTATGGGGGCGGGGCGGGGCAGGGAAAGACTGGCAACAATAAATGCTGGCGAGAGTGTGGAGAAAAAGGAACCCTCTTACACTGCCAGTGGGAGTGCAAACTTGTCCATACACTATGTAAAGCTGTGTGGAGAACTCTCAACCTGGGGTCAAAATCAGGGGATTACAATTGTATGGGGAATATAAAAATAAAAATAAATAAATAAAATAAATTCTGGTATGATGCCTCCCTGGTGGTGCAGGTGGTTGAGCACAGCACTGTGAAGCTGTCCACAGCCTCTGCAGTGCCAGTTCGATCCCTGCTGGCCTTGGAGCAACACACATGGCGAGCAGACCTCTCCTGTCTTGCCCGCTGCACCCCTCAGCAGTGTATTTCGTCAGTCTGCCTGTTCTGTTCCCCGCTCTGTCTCTGGTGAATCCTCTCACCCTCCCGTACATCTGGTCTATACCCAGGCTCTTGTATAAATAAAATAAATCTTTAAAAACTAAATAAATAAATTCTGGTATGGAAAAGTATACATTTGTGGCTCTCAAAATCTACTTTTGCTGACTCAGGGAGATATTCAAACTATTATTCTTTGAAAACCTCTAGCATGCTTTTATACAAAACAGATTTATAAGGAATAATTCTGTTTAGATGCCGCTGAGAAGTTATACCTATTAGAAAGGTACTAAGTGCCTCAATGGCTACAAAAGAGATCTGAGGAAAATATATTCCATTGAATTATATCAGGAGTATATATTCCTGCAAACACTCAATTGGCACATTTTTCAGAAAATATGACTGGTTAGCTCTGATTTTACCTCTAAGGACCTATATCCCTAGTACATTAAATTCCACCTTCATTGTTTTGAAATTATAAAAGAAAAGTAAATATCGCAGGAATAAGCAGTCTGACTGTCAGAATGCCAAAATATACAAATTTAGATTTAGTGTGGCAAGAAATTGTGCTTTCCAAGACACAAGAAAAATATTTCTTGTGGGGAGCAGCAGGCGAGACAGGAGAGGTCTGCTGAATTTGTTTTCTGGAATGTCCATTTTAAAATTAACTTTAAGAGCACAATGGACTATGGTGGAGGACTGTGAAAGTCTGGTGGTGAGAGCTACGTGACCACAGCTGAGGGGAGAAAATCTATGCTGTCAAAATATTAATGATGATATGAAACAATGGTACTTCATTAAAAAATTTTTTTAAAGAAGCAATTAATTCTAGAGTTAGAAGGGAGCATTTGTGTGCTTAACATCACTTATAATTAGGGAAATGCAAATCAAAACCACAATGAGATACTACCTCACACTGGTGAGAATGGCCTATACCAGAAAGACTGGCAACAATAAATGCTGGCAAGGGTGTGGAGAAAAAGGAACCCTCTTACACTGCCAGTGGGAATGCAAATTTGTCCAAAAACTATATAAAGCTGTGTGGAGGACTGTCAAATTACTAAAAATGGAGCTACCATATGACCTAGCAATTCCACTCCTAGGAATCTACCCAAAGGACACAAAAACATAAATTCAAAAGACATTTATGTTTATGTTTATTGCAGCACTATTTACAATAGCTAGGATATGAGAGCAACCTAAATGCCCAAAACAGATGAATAGATCAAGAAGATATCTTAATAGTCCATATTCAATATATTGTATATATACACACGGAATATCACACAGCAATCAAAAAATATAAACTCGTGCCATTGGTGGCAACATGGATGGAGTTAAAAGAGATTATGCTCAGTGAAATAAGTCAGAAGGAAAAAAGAAAAATATTAATGGCCTCACTTATAGGAGAAATACAGGGAAAGCTAACAAAGGGTCAGAAAAAAAAGAAAAAACTAGCAGGCAAATCACAAGGTTGTATACAGATGGAAAAACATTAGTTGTTAACCTGCTACACTGATCTTTAGCAAAATCGCAACTATGTCAGCATATGAAATACCCTTAAATTTCTATAGCTTATCACATGCTTTAGTTAAACGACATTAAATTTAATCCATAAGTATTTCTCCCTCAAAAGAAGCCAAATTTTTTTCAAAAGGAGCAAAGACTTAATTCAATTGCTCAAACCAATGGGTTATATTTTTTATTTTGATTTGTTTCATTCATCAAGAGTTTGAAGGCCTGCTCTAGGCACCAAACAGTCAGTGTATATACTTACTTTGCCTGTATTTGGCCAGGAAGCCACTTCCTTGTTGACCTTCATCTGTCCTCAGTTTTAAAGACATGCTATCTCCACTAGAACGGATGAGAAGTGGCTTTTCATCCCCACACAGTTTAGTTAGCAGATGAGAGCTGGTACCTGGGCCATCATATACCTTTAATAAAATAAAATATCTTAAATGTCAGATGATTGTGGTTGTAAGCATTATCTAAAGATCCCCGTAATCTTTAATAAGAGGTGGTATATATGTGTGTGTGTGTGTGTATATCCTATATATATATATATATGTGTGTGTGTGTGTATATATATCCTATATATATATATATATATATATATATAGGATATAATAAAAGAAGACCTCTGGATTAAAATGTCTTTTAATATTATATTGAATACCTATAACTTGGGGCATAAATCTGAGCTATTTAGCCCTGGATGTGTATTATGGCTAGGGTATGAACCAGGTGGAAATCTGAAGAATGAAAATGAAAGAGTCATGGATATTTTTGAGACTATAGCTGATAATCAGTTCTCCTTACTTTTTGATTCATAGTTTATAATTTATGACACTTTAACACTTTTTAAAATTTATTATTTTTTTAATACATACAAGAACTAGGCTGCAGGCCAGAGGTGGGGTGGGGCAAGAGAATTCACCAGAGACAGAGTGGGGAGTAGAACAGGCAGATCTACTGAAATACACTGTTGAGGGGAGCAGCAGGCAAGACAGGAGAGGTCTGCTTCACCATGTAGTTTAGCTCCCTGGCTGGGGATTGAACTCATGTTGCAGTGATCAGTGATAGCTTGATAGTGCTGAGACTTAACCCCCAGAGCCACCAGGGAGGCCCTAACACATTTTAAAATTTAGATTGTTTTTTACCAGACAAGGGTGAATTGTTGGTATGCAAAAAGTTATAGTTGAATAACTCAATTACATTTTTAATTCACCAAAATTTTCCACTAAATTACTATTTTTCAATGCATATATAAAATAATATACATAATAATTAGAAAAAATCTCATGACCTCTTTCCAGAGATATTAACCATATCTTAATAGTCCATATTCAATATATTGTAAACACTTAGTGCATCAAGCTTTTTAGAAATATATGCTATACTTAGGTTGTCATAGCCATCAAATTTTCTTTTGATTAAGTTTTGACTTTGTTAATTTTTGTGTAAGTGCTTTTTTTAAATGTTTCCCTTTCCCAAATCTCAGAAACAAAAATAAATGCATTGTGTGTTGGGTGAGATGAGATCAGTGTATGATGCAATGAAACTTCATACATACAGCCAGATAATCTAAAGTGCAGTCTGGATGATGTTCCAGGTGAAAGTCTTCAAATTCCAGCTCAAATGGGCTGCCACGGCTGGATCTCAACCACCAGTAGCATTCCGAGTTGTGGTAATAGGGCATCGGGTAGTTGGGAGATGTGAATGTGCCAGTGGGAGTGGTGAGATTGCCCCCACAACCTACGGGAGAAAGACATAGAAGGACTTAACATCACTGGTATCTCTCCTTTAACCAAGTTGCAAAACAAAACTGCATCACCAAAGACTAGCTAGACTATAATCCTAATTTACATTGATGAACTTTCCTTTATCTAAACCAAGATGACCAACTTGATGAAAAACATCAGGAAACTAGAACATATTCCCCTACTTTGTCATTTATAAAAGGCTGCTGTGAACACAAATATTTATAAGTTTGTTGGTAATAGTAATGACAAAAACACAGCTAGGAAAAAAATAGGTAAGAGCATGGAATCAAGACATCAATCAGACTGGACTAGCCAATAAGAGACATCTCACTCCTATTTACCTGTTAATGATCCATCCCAGTAAGCTGAGAACCCAGACCTTGAGTCAAATGAGTCACTCTGAAATTTTAACCATAGTTTGTTACTGTGAGAGATGATTCTTGGAGGTAGTATTGAGCCACAGTATTTTCCCAGGAGTGGTGAATTTTCATAGCCTCCATCTCTGAGAGAAAACAGAGAGGTGATAGCTTAGGTTACTGACAACTCTATTATATAAACATTTAATTTTATTTGAACTTTAAGATCACAAACATCAGTTTATGTTAGTCAACTTCTTTCAAATAAAGAAGTGGGGGAGGGAAAAAGGTGAAACAGTGTGGGAGATTTGATGAAAAAGATTTTGTGAAATCAGACCAAACACTCGGGGAAAAGGAACCACTCCTCCCAAAAAACAAGCATACTCAGAAATGGATAGCAAAAATACTTTCATGTCTTAACCTTGGTTCTGAGGAGTAAGAAATAAAATACTTTTCCCTGAGTACATAGAAAAAAAGTTTCTTTAAAAAATTCAAGTTTTCAATTTTTCACATTATTAAATAATATTTAAACAGCTTACTAAAGAATAGCCATCTTTTATAATTGGCATGATATTTTATATAGCCAGTTGCAAACTAAGAGAAAATATTTGATCTTTTCCCTTTCAAAGTATCTGGCAAATGTGAAGGACACAGAGGAAACCATTATTATTAACAGTATAAGCAAATTTTGTTTAATTTTACAAAGAAACCTTAAATATTTTCCTTCTAATTTGAAAAATTTCAAAAGTTAATACATCATATTTGACCTGTTAGCAAAATTTTTAAAAAATATCTTTCTTCTAGGAAAAAGAAAAATATCAGATGGTTTCACTTACAGGAGGAATAAAGAGGTACCAAATAAGACATAAGGGGAAAAACAATAACAATATAAAACAAAACAAAACTAAAACAAACAGACAATTATAAACCTGAGACATCCTGCAGGGAGGAGGAGGGAGAGGGAGCAGAGAGAGGGAGGGAGGAAGGAGCACAGGGGACTGAGGTGATGGTGCACAGGTGCATTGGTGAAGGAAATTCTGTGGGGACTACACCTGATGGGGGGGGAAAGCAGACATTGTTTAAAAATGAACAATGATGTAAAATATATATAAATAAAAAAAGTTATCTTTCTTCTATAACTTTTGGAGTGTTAAATATAGTTTATCATATGTAGCTTTTTACTCTATATCAAAGTACAATAATTAATTGCTAAAATTTAATAAAATTATTACTTAAGCATGATCTGGTGCAACAGTGATTTAATACTTTAGAATTTACATAGTAAAATAAGACATTATAAAATAGTAAAGTATTCCAAGTTTTGGAAATGTTAATTTTTTCACATAGACATACAGTAAATTGATTAGCCTAATGAAACTCACTGTAATGATCTGGTGAGATATCAACGTCTAAGTTGATTTATCTTTACTGCAGTTGTCACTTCTAAACGTAGTCTTTCAAAGTGCTAAAGAATTACAGAAAAGCATGCGTTGCACTGGAATTCATAAGCCAAGACTTTCATTACTTGAACACAAAAAAAACCTCATTTGCCATTATTTTTGTGACATATTTAGATTAAATGGACAGCAAAGCAAACTGAGTTTGTGCACAGAAAGTAGGTGGCTGGTACTCTGCAGTGGTGATACATGATTGAGAGAATCCTAATATTAGCACAATTAAAACAATAAATTAAAAATTATTTAAAAGAAAGGATTAAGAAAAAAGTAGATATTCAACAATAGCAAATATCTAATTTTAGAATAGTAGTACATTATGCTAAATCTGCCCAAATAAAATCTAGAGTTTATTTTCAAATAGTCCCAATAAAAAATTACTTCAAAAAACCTACTTGTGCTTTTTTTCTGCTGTCAGGCTCTTAATGATAAACTTTATCTTTTAACAAGAAAGAGCATGCAACAGGGAGCATTACAGAGGAAGTCCATATTTTTTCATTAACCTTGCCAGGAAAGATTATGAATGAAAATACATAATGAAAAAAATTATGATGAAATAATGGTGCTTACCTGATTTCTACAAAATCAGCTACACATTCTCCACCAAGGGCATCCTCTAAGGAGAAGTTTGCGAAGTGCAATGCAATCTGTTGGCTGGTTTCCACTGTGATCCTGTAAATGCATTTCCAGTTGTTGGGGTAATTACTAGGGAAGTGTGGAGAAGTAAATGTCCCAGAGTCATCTGTATAGCTTTCCAAGCATACTGTGAAAAGAAATAGACCACGGGAGAGAAAATGAAAAATATGACACTACATTCAGCAATGTATTCTTTATTAACTTGTACCAGTGTGCTTGAGCTTGAGTTTCAACAGGCCATTTTGGAATAGTCAAAGAATGATTTAATTTCAGAATAAAGTTTTAAAATCTAAAAAAAAAAATAATTACTAACAGCAAATCTAAGTTACATAGTCAAATTGATATATCTATCACAACATTTTATTTCTTGGAAGTATGATCTATTCAAATAACCATAAACATTTAAACACTGAAAATTGGGTCAAGATTAGCAATGGGGGGTAATGAGAACAAAAACAATTGGTTCAAGGGACTTAGAAATAATTAAGTTCTGCTCTCATTTTCATAATCTTTCTTTAAAATGATTTTTGCCAGAGCAAGGGATAGAAAGTGAATAGTCTATCATCTGCGATTTTGGCCCTGGACCAAAGGAAAATTTACTATACAGGTAGGGAGATTGGGAGGTCTCTGGAGTTTGCCACCTTGCATGCCTTTCTCTTTTATTGCTTATTTTTTGTTTTCTCTTTATTATTTTGTTTGTCTGTACAGCTTGCTTCTTTCCTTTTTCTCTATTTTAACTGTATCTTCTTACTGAAAATTTTTTCTTATTAATACTTAAATTCAACATCCTCCCTGCCAGATTATTTCCACTGCTCTGAATTGTTTCAGCACAAGATATTGCCTCACAAGTTAATGTGATATTAGCAGAGTTGTTTTAGTCATTACAGAGATGTCTTATGTTGCATACTGCTACAAAGATTACCATGATATTTTCAGGAAGCCCTGCCTGAAAGGTATGTTATCTAAGACATAGCTAGTTTAGTCATGCAGCAAATTAAATTTGTGTTCAGAG
Source organism: Talpa europaea (assembly GCF_964194135.1). Classification (NCBI taxonomy): domain Eukaryota; kingdom Metazoa; phylum Chordata; class Mammalia; order Eulipotyphla; family Talpidae; genus Talpa; species Talpa europaea. The sequence goes on along the minus strand of NC_140082.1, from coordinate 26,696,832 downwards.
TTGATTAGAGCCACAAGACATCTCAAAGATCATCAAATGCAATTCCTTAATTTTACAGATGAGAAAACAATAGCCTAAAGAGTTCAAGTGACTTGTTCCAAATCCTACTCTAATATTCAATGTGGTTTGGGCAAAATATATGAGGCAGATAAAACTACAGAAGAATGGAAAATTGTGTGCCTATGATGATTTCTTGAGAAGCCAGTTTTGGTCATTGGATCTTAAATATCTGAATTAAGTCCAGTGAATATGTCAATTGCATGTTATACCCTATAGTAATTGCTAGGGATTCAATTTCCCATATGCAAGAGTTGGATAACAAATTGTCTCCTAAGGAGAGTTCCACAGGAGAAAAGGGAATATGATTCATACATACTCAGGATTTTGAAAAATCTAGTCATGTCCAAAACACAGGACTTGAACTACTGCAGAGAAAAGCACTTTTGCCTTAAAAAGCATGAAACAGAAACATTAATTCCAAAGGGCACTTGTACCCCTATGTTTATAGCAGCACTATTTACAATAGCTAAGCTATGGAAACAACCCAAATGCCCAAAAATAGATGACCGGATCAAGAAGATGTGGTACAAATACACAATGGAATATTACTCAGCAATCAAAAAAAGATAAACACATGCAGTTTGCAGCAACATGGATGGAGCTAGAAGGGATCATGCTCAGCGAAATAAGTCAGAAAGAAAAAGAAAAATACCATGTGGTCTCACTCATAGCAGGAATTTAGAAACCCTAAATAAGAGACCAGCAAAAAGACTAATCAATACAAAGTAAAAATCAAAATCAACAAGCAACTATAAACCAGAGACACACTACGGGGCGGGGCAGGGAAAGGAAGGACTAGAGTCAAAATAAGGGGGGGGGTGCAATTGTATGGGGAATATAGCCAAAATGAAAATGCATACATTGTGCAAAGATGAAAAAAGATGTAAGAATTATATAAAATAAAATATTTAAATAAAAAAAGCATAGCAAATAACAGCTTTGAGGAGAAATAAATAATTGGGAATTCTGAGTGGGAATTCTGTTAACTTTTATTTATCTGAGGGAGTGGAGACTTTAAATGATGTGTACTTAGAGATCATTGGCTATGCCAGAGGGAATACCTCCTGGCAAAGGAAAAGTTCCTATATCTCTGAAATCATCAATGAACCATATCAACCCACTGGGGGCAATCCAGAGGCTCTGAAATGTTCAGAAAGTGCAGTCATCATATTTCTACACAGGATAGTATTTTAACTTATTAAATACCTTCCAAACATGAAACCCCAAACTCTCTGATAAGATACCCAACCCAGATGTAAACAAGAGTCTAATGAAACCTGACAGCTTCATAAGTCCCAGAGGCTTTGGGGCCAGGGGTATCTCTGGTTCACATACTATCTCAAAGACACTGCTTTCAAAGAGCTTTTGCTTTCTATGCTGTAGTTGCAAAAATCAAATAATGAGAATTAAGTAATGAAAATACAATAAAAGGAATGATGCTGAAAAGTTTCAATTTCATGAAGTCATTTAGAAATGTATATTTTGCTAAGAAATCTTCCATTTCCTGCTATAGAACCCCATGTAGTACTGTCATAGTCTTATCTCTTGCCCATTTTCTAATTTCTTAAAGTAAGTATTTGGTAATTTTCTATTTTAATAAAATTTAAACTTACATAAAAATTTTAAGTACGAGCTCCTGAATTTCACGCTTCTCTCCCCTCTCTCTCCTCTCTCCTCTCTCTCCTCTCTTCCTCCCTTCTCTCTCTCTCTCCTCTTACAGAACCAATCACAATGATCAAAATTAGAAATTTTATCACTGAGACAATACTGAGACATTTTATCACTGAGACATTACTCTCCTTTTAATAAGAATGGCACTAAAATCATTAAACTTTATTATAAACACAGCTTTCCCTGTGTGCCACAAGTTTCAGGATGAAGTATTCTCATAGTATTATTTTGTAATGCAGTAAATTAAATGAAGTATGCAGAAGTGTTTTGTTACCTGTTGATTCACGAATTGCTTCATAATTTATTAAAAATCCTTCATAAGCAAGGTGAGAGTCAGCCACAAATACAAGTATTAAGGAGTTGCCACTGCTGGTAAGAGACGGTGGGACTGATTTTCCACAATATCTATTTGAAGCCAAGAAAAAACATACTTTTAATATACTTAAAATGATATACCAGAGTTTAGGACATGCAAAACTGATAATAATTAATATCGGTAATAATATCACCTATTAACCTTTGAAAAATAAATTTGAGACACAAAAAGTTTACAAGGTTGAAGATCATCCTATGTGCGATCATTTCCCTAAATGGTTTTATATGTGTGTTTTTTTGCTGCTTCTCCTATACATGAAGTTTAATGAAATTAGAAAGTACAAACTACATTAGGTCTCCATATAGAATATTAGATGAACTTATTAATAGAAATGTAAAAAACTTGCACATGTATCAGAAATTCAGAGCAGAGACTGAGTTTGAATCTGCTTTTCACTTAGAGGCATTATGACTTTGGACAGATCACTCAACTTCCATACCTCAGCTTTCCTATCCCTAAAGTGGAGACAATAAGAGTACTTACTCAAAGAATTGTTTTGAGAATTTTACGAGTGAAGATCCTCAATATAGGGTCCTCCCCTGGTGGCACAGGCGGCTAAGCGCGGTGCTGCAAAGCTGTCTGCAGCCTCTGCGGTGCCGGTTTGCCCGGCCAGCTGATGAGGGTCCCACATGGCGTGGAAAACCTCTCCTGTCTCACCAGCTGCTCCCTCAGCAGTGTATTTCATCAGTCTGCCTGTTCTGTTCCCTGCTCTGTCTCTGGTGAGTCCTCTGAATAAATAAATAAATCTTTAACCAAAAAAAAAAAAATCCTCAATATAAAAGACTTGGAATAATGTCTGGAACAGTAAGCCCTACATCGGTAGAATGTATTATCTTTAAACAGTTGGCTTATGCAGAAATTTGATTATTAAGATATGTCAAGTTTTTGCTGAACAAAAGCAACTTTGCTCTGAAAAACTATTCTAGTAATGTTAAACTGGAGTTTAAATAAAAACATTACGGCATGGACTTTGATCTAGAAATACACCTGGAGGAAGGAGTGATGTAGAAATGATCATTTAAGAAGATGTTTGTGTCACCTGGTTTTTATAACACGAAATATGGATGGTTTTTAACATTCTTCACTGAATCAGGAAAGCAACAAAACGGAAATTTTTGTTATTTGAAAACAAAATGATCTTACTTCCCAAGAGATGTTCCAGAGTTAGTATCATAAACTTCCAGGTAGTCATTTGTGCAATTGTAATGGAACTCCAGATGAAATTTTGTGAATATCAAATGAATCAGGTAGTCAGGTTGTACTAATACATGCCAGGTACAGTTGACACCATGGGGGTAAATATTTGGATGGCCAGGACTTTGAATGATTCCTGTTGACTCTGTAAGAACTTTTCCACATGCTGTTGAAAAAAATAATAATGATCAGTACAAATCAACAAGCTATCCAGATATCAAACTGAAATAACTTGATCATAACCTCTTAAAAGTCCAAAAAAGAAATATTTCTTAAATGTCACTTAAGCTAACCTAGTTTTTCCTCTTAATAATAGACACCAACTATTGGAATGTACTGAATAGGAAATACATTGTTTGTCTTTAAGTGTGCTTTAAAACTTTCATACTGCTGATGAATTTTCTACAGTAATTTATTTTATTGTATACTTATTCTAAAACAAAAACAAAAGGCAAAGGAGTAGAGTTAATTTCTTACCCAAATTGGTAGTACTGAACTTAGCCATGAAACCATGATTTTCAGTAGAAGAACTTTTCACAAACATAACATAAAGAAAATTGTAAACAGATGTTATAAATGAAGGTATGTCTGTGCCACAATACTTTCTATTTTCAGGAGAGCCCAAAATGGTACTGCTACCAATCTAAGTGAAAAAGACATTCAAAATTTATTCTTTAGATATTTATTTTGTAAATTTGCTGTAAGTCATTATTTCTGAAATCTTATTATTAATATTGTAAAAACAATTTTAGAACACAGTTATAGAACATTATCAGTTATACCAAAAGAAATCTCAAGCAGGGCCTCCCCGGTGGCGCAGCGGTTGAGCGCTGGGTTGCGAAGCTGCGCGCAGCCTCTGCGGCGCCGGTTCGATCCCCGGCTGCTCCCTGGCCACCGGAGGAGGGTCCCACATGGCGTGCAGACCTCTCCTGCCGCCCGCTGCTCCCCTCAGCAGTGTACTTCGGTCCTTCTGCCTGCTCTGCTCCCCGCTCTGGCTCTGGTGAATTCTCTCACCCTCCCTCCCGCACTTCTGACTGTACCCAGTGCATGTATAAACAAAACAAGCAAACAGACCAGCAAACAAATAAATAAAGCATGCCTCTAAAAAAAAAAAAAAAAAAAAAAAAATTAAAAAAAAAAAAAAAAAAAAAAAAAAGAAATCTCAAGCCTATTAGCAGACACTATTCACTTTCCTCAAGCCTTTGGCCTAGGAAGTCACTAATCAATCTGCTGTGTCACTATAGATTGCCTATTTGACATTTCAAATAAATGGAATCATGCAATATGTGGTCCTGTGACAATCTTTTTCATTTAGCATTGTTTTCAAAGTTTGTCCAGTAACTTTGTAGAAAGTGCCATTACCTCATTTCTTTATAATGCAATATAACATTTCATTATATGGATCATGTGCCACATTTTATTAATACATTTATCAGTTAATGGACATTTAGGTTCTTTCTATTTTTTGACTTATGATAATTATTGTAGTCATATTCATCTATAAATTTTTGTGTAGAAATATATTTTAATTTCCAATGGGTACACACTTAGAAATGGAATGGCTGCAAAAATGATAGCTCCATGTTTAACTCTGAGAAACTGCCAACTGATGGCCAACATGGCTGCATCATTTCTCATGCTCACCAGTAGGTCTAAGGATTTCAATTTCCCCAGCACTGATGATGCCATGCCATCAACTGTTACCTGACTTCTTGATCATAGCCATCCTAGTGAATGGAAGCAGTATCTCATTGAGACATCAGTTTGTATTTCCCTGATGACGGTGATATTGAACATATTTTATGTAATTAATGGCCATATGTTTATCACTTTCAAGAAATATATATTCATACACTTTGACCATTTTAAAAATCAGGTTATTTGGTTTTAATTTTGATGAAATCAAATTCTTTCCTTTTGTTGTTTATGCATTTTCAGTTAGATCTAGGAAGTCTTTACCTAATATAATACAAGGACATTATTTTCTTCTAAGAATTTCATTATTGTAACCTCCATGTTTGGGTCTATTATCTACCCCCTTTTGAGTTAATTTCTGTGTATGGTGTAAGGAAGTGGTCTGATTTGTGTGCGGATTTCAGCAACATTTGTCAAAAAACTATTTTTCCCATTGAAATGTACTGGCAGTATTTTCAAAAATTAACTGTCTTCTTGATATGCTGCTAAATTCACTTAGATAGTATTACATTGAGGATTTCCACATCTATATCCATAAGTGATATTGATCTGTACAAATTAGTTTTGTGTCATGTTTGAGAATAACATGACATTGTATTTTAACAATAAACAACCAAATACAAACGTGCAAAGATGTTTAATTCTTACCTCAATATAATCGGTATCACAGTGGGTAGAACTTCCAATTTCAAAGCCAGTAAAGTTAAGAAGAACGACTTGACTTTGGGGTTGATAAATTATCCACCTACAGATCTTTTCTCCTGGATACACATTAGGATAAAAGGGCGAGCAAATGACCCCTTCTCCAGTTAATTCACCCCCACAAGCTGTAAATATGAAAATTATAACAGTGTTTATTCAGAGATTAATGGTTCTAGCTTTCAATATCATTGCAAAGTCTAATTCTGAGTAAAAGTATAATAAAATGTGGCATTTGAAAGTTTTCCTTGCCCCTGGAAGACATACAATAACTAAATTATTTTAAGAAATTAAAATGTTACAACAAGCAAATTAGACATTGAAAAATTAAGCCAAATTTTCTTACCAACTTGATAAATGGCTCTGAAACTAGCTTTTATAACAGAAGTGTCTATTTTAAGTCGGATCCAGATATTATTAGTAATGGATTTAATATGAGAGAATGTTTCATTGCCACAGATTTTTCCAAGTAAGGTTTGGTCATCTCGAACCTGAACAGAAAAATAAAATAGATTTGTAATTCTAATAAACAGAATTACCTTGGCAGCATTATTTGGAGATGAGAAAATGGCAGCTACAAAATGAGTCACAACTTAATCAGGGTTACATATTTATATTACATTTGAAATTGGTTATTTTTCTTTTTTTACCCAATGCAACAACAGTAAATATTTATAAAATCTTAGGCCAAAAGAACTCCAAAATCATGAGACTACTTTAAATGTTATCTCAATAATGTCAAAGAGGAAATAAATGTACAATTTTGGTCTATTTATAAAACAAAAATTTGAAAATAGTACATTTCAAAATATACAACTTTTAGCCAAATCTTCATCGGAGTAAATCATAGACTAAACTACTTTCATACTGAAAGACAGATAAGTAGATGAAAGAGAGAGCTCTAAGAAGTCAACTTAAAAATTACAGGAAAGCATTAAAATTGTGGATAATCTAAAAATAAAAGCAAAATCATAACAAATAAAATACTAAAAAGAAATTCACGAATATATAAAGAACTGTTTTCTGAGGAAGGTTGGGGAATGGAGATATAAAAGACAAATCTCTGGCAGCTGGATAAGGAAAAAATAGTAAGCACAAATATTCATAATTAAAAATGACAGGTGATACAAATATATAGATACTAAGAAATTTATTCAATAAAACTTTTACATACAACTCTATGCGAGTATATCTGAATATGTGAAATGATTATTAAGGTGCAGTAGAACTCTCCTGTCTTGCCCACTGCTCCCCTCAGCAGTGTGTTTCAGTCAGTCTGCCTGTTCTGTTCCTCACTCTGTCTCTGGTGAATCCTCTCATCCCCTGTACCTCTGGCCTGTACCCTAGTTCTTATATGCATAAATAAATAAATCTTTTTAAAAAAGAAATGATTATTAGTAGAAAAAATACAAATTACTAAAATTATCTTGAGGAGTAAAATAAAATCATAATGGACAATAAGCCATGGATAAAATTGAAAACATTATCAAATAAATATTTTCCCCAAAAAATCTTCCAGAAGATGTCCCATCTGGCAAGTTATTTTAAACTTGTAAAGAACAGTCAATTCCCACATATAACTTGGGCTAATGCACTCTTAAACAGGGAACAATTTCCTACTAATTTTTCTCAGAACTAGCTTACCAAATCCTAACATTGAGAATACAAATATAAACTATGGCTAGATCTCACCTATTATTATATAAATACGTGAAATATTATATATTTCACGTATTTATATTCATATATAAATATGTGAAACACTACTCTAGAAAATTGAATTCACCCACTGTTATGCTAACATAACAATCATATATGAGAGTAAGAGTAAGGCAAGGAGAGCCTCCCTGGTGGTGCAAGGGGTTAAGTGTCAGCACTACCAAACTATCAACAGCCACAGCAGCATGAGTTTGATCCTCCGCCAGGGAGCTGACCCACATGGCGCAGCAGAACTCTCCAGTCTTGCCCACTGCTCTCCTCAGCAGTTTATTTCAGTGAATCTGCCTATTCTGCTTCCCACTCTATCGCTGGTGAATCTTCTCACCCCCCGTACCTCTGCCCTACACCCAGTTCTTGTATGCATGAATAAATAAAAATAAATCTTTAAAAAACAAGTATTATAAATTAAGTTCCTCAATAGAGCCAATAAGAAAATCTATATATTTCCGTATGTGTCAAAAAGTTTGTTAGCATTCCCATTTATAACAAAACTCATATAAAGTTAGGAGCAAAAGAAAATTTCTCATGTAACAGAGATCCCTTTTTAAAATCAATAGTCAATATCTTAGAGTGCAGTGGCAAGAGCACAGTCTACAGACTCATGCAAGCATGTGTTCAAACCCTACCTCTGTCACAAACCTCCTCACTTAACCTTTAGCAAGTTACTGAATCTAAGCCTAGCTCATGGGGTTGTTGAAACAAATAAATGAAATGATAGTGTGAATTTCTTAGCAAAAGGCCTAATAGAAAATGTTAAGGGATAGTTAAAAAGGTGCGATTCTATACCTCTGAATCATATACAGTGTTGGAAACAAATGTTACCTCATTTTTTTTAAAAAAAGGGTAACTTCTATTATTTTTTACTTTTTTTAAAAGATTCATTTCTTATTTATTTATGCATACAAGAACTGGGATGTAGGCCAGCAGTGAATGGGGTGAGAGAATTCACCAGCAACAGAGTGCGGAGCTGAACAGGCAGATCTACTGAAATACACTGTTGAGGGGAGCAGCAAGAGAGACAGGAGAGGTCTGCTGTGCCATGTGGGTTAGCTCCCTGGCTGGGGAGCAAACTCATACCACAGTGGCTGGCTATTGCTTGACAGCACTGAGACTTTTAACCTCTGCATCACCAGGGAGGTGCTTATTTTTCAGATTTTTTTAAGATGAAACATCATCATTTGCAGATGATATGATAATATACATAGAGAACCCCAAAAACTCCACAGAAAAACTAATTCAACTCATCAATCAGTTCAGTAAAGTGGCAGGATACAAAATCAACACGCAAAAGTCAGTAGCCTTCCTATACACAAACAATAAATCTGAAGAAGAAGAAATAAAAAAAACTACCCCTTTTATTATCGAAACAAAAAAAAATCAAATATTTGGGAATAAATCTAACAAAAGAGGTAAAGGACCTATACAAAGAAAACTATAAAACACTGTTAAAAGAAATAGAAGAAGACACAAAGAAATGGAAAGACATCCCCTGCTCATGGATTGGAAGAATAAACATTATTAAAATGACCATCCTACCAAAAGCAATCTACAGATTCAATGCTATTCCAATCAAAATCTCAATGTCATTCTTCAAAGAAATAGAATAATTATTGATGAAATTCTTATGGAATCACAAAAATCCCTGAATAGCCAGAGCTCTCCTGAAAAAAAAAGAAGGGAATGGAGGCATCACACTCCCAGACTTCAAACTATACTACAAAGCCATAATCATCAAAACTGCATGGTATTGGAACAAGAACAGACATACAGACCAATGGAATCGAATAGAAAATCCAGAAATAAACCCAAAGATTTATGATCAACTAATCTTTGACAAAGGAGCAAAGACTATGCATTGGAGCAAAGAAAGTTTGTTCAATAAATGGTGCTGGGAAAACTGGGTCGCTACATGCAAAAGAATGAAGCTTGACCACTACCTCACACCATACACAAAAATCAACTCAAAATGGATTAAAGAACTAGACATAAGACCTGAACCATAAAATACATAGAAGGAAATATAGGCGAAACACTACGTGATTTGCACATCAAAGACATCTTTACAGACACATCACCCAAAGCAGCGATAGTGAAGGCAAAGATAAACAACTGGGACTACATCAAATTAAAGAGCTTCTGCACAGCAAAAGAGACAATAACAAAAACAAAGAGAAACCCCACCAACTGGGAGAACATTTTTGCACACAACACCAATGATAAAGGACTGATCATAAAAATCTGCAAAAAGCTGATGAGACTCAACAACAACAAAGAAAATAATCCAGTCAAAAAATGGGCAGAAGAGCTAAAAAGAAACTTCTCTGAAGAAGAAATGCAAATGGCCAACAGGCATATGAAAAAATGTTCAACATCACTTGCCATCAGGGAAATGCAAATCAAAACTACCATGAGATACCATCTTACACCAGTGAGAATGGCACATATTAAAAAAACTAGCAACAACAAATGTTGGCGAGGGTGTGGAGAAAAAGGAACTCTTCTGCACTGTTGGTGGGAGTGCAAACTGGTCCAACCACTATGGAGAGCTGTGTGGAGATTTCTGGACCTACTAAACATAGAGCTTCCATATGATCCAGCAATTCCACTCCTAGGTATTTACCCAAAGGACACAGAAACATCAATTCCAAACAACACCTGCACCCCTAGGTTTATAGCAGCACTATTTACAATAGCTAAGCTTTAGAAACAGCCCAAATGCCCAAAAATAGATGACTGGATCAAGAAGATGTGGTACATATATACCATGGAATATTACTCAGCATTCAAAAAAGATAAACACATGCAATTTGCAGCAACATGGATGGCACTGGAAGGGATCATGCTCAGAGAAATAAGCCAGAAAGAAAAAGAAAAATACCGGATGGTCTCACTCATAGCAGGAATCTAGATAACTTAAATAAGGGACGAGGAAAATGAATAACTATAAGAAAGTGAAAATCAAAATCAACAAAAAACTATGAACCAGAGACACTTTTTTGGGGGTGGGGGAGCAGGAGGGGAGGGATTGGGGTCAGAATGGGGGGGTTGAAATTGTATGGGGAATACAAAAATAAAATTTATTATTTAAAAAAATAGAATTTCAAAAATTTTTAAAAAAATAAATAAATCTTAAAAAAATTAAAAAATGCAAAAAAAAAAGATGAAACATCATATTCTCACCAAAATCAAGAATCATTCCATAGATATACAAACTACTCCTGTTATATAGATTATTTTGGAAGATCTTATTATACAAATATCAAGGCATCTACTCAATTGACATTACCAAGCCATCAATAAATGGTAGGATTTGTGCAATAACAGCTCTGTAAAACATCAGCCTACCTCAGAACTTACAGCAAGCACATTTCTTCAGAAGCATGAGTCACATTTGTGAAAGTACAAGGTGTTGTATTATTACTTAATAACTAATTGCAATTATTCAATATTCAATAAATATCATAATTAGGCATTTTGGGAATTTGTGAAGGTATTTTTTGTTATTTTAATTATGAAGACAATGGTGGGGGGGGCACTTTGATATTTAGTGGCTGGAGACAAATGATATTAAACAGCCTGAAATGTGAGAGACAGTCACACACAACAAGAATTCTTGTATATCCTGAGATATATTCAAATCAAATCAAATATGCTGGCACAAAGCCTTGGAGCCATGAAGAGCTGAAATTCTGTTACCTGGGGTGAAATTTAGATGTATTTTAAATATTAAGTACAAAATTTCTTATACAATTTTATGCACACTGAATTTCCCAGTTATACAAAGAGTATAAATCATAAGAAGTTATTGAATTTATTTTTCCTCCATGGAAATCTGCCAGGAGTTCATCACTCTTTAAGAAAATTGGTCTCCAACATAGCCATGTCAGCCTGCATTTGTCCTGGGACCTTCATAGTGATTCTGGCTTTTAACATATTGAAATAGACATTTAATTTTTTGACTTTTATTTCTCTTAAACCTACAACTCTCTCTCTCTCTCTCTCTATATATATATATATATATATTATATGTGTATATATAAAATATATTTACTGAGGTTACATCATCTATGGATTTCATTTCAGAGTAGTGAAAGGATGTTATAAAAAGATTTTAAAGCGTAAAGAACCATTGGCTTAACTAAAAACTTTGAACTCGTCCAAAGGATTATAGAATATTTTTCAGTGGAAATAACCTTTCAGCTGAGACCTGAAGAATTATCCAGGCCAAGCAGTATGGGCAGTAACAAGATTTTTAAAGCAAAATATTCTAAGCTGTGGAGACAGAGTAACACAGTTACTCCCATATGTAATTGGTGGAAACACAAATTTCTGGAAAATACTTTGACAATATGTATTGAGTCTTCAAAATAATCATCATTTTGGACCCATTATCTCTAACTCTCTAGTGAGCAAATAACTTGAGATGCAGACAAAGACACAAAATGATCCACATCAAGTATATGTTCTATAATAACAGGAATTGAAAATTTTCCAAAGGTCTAATAATAGAAGAGTGGTTAAATAAATTATGGTATAGCCATTTGATAGTCTTACAACAACACTAAAAATCAAATGCCTCTCCACTGACTCATAGCAAACCAGATCCTCTCTATGAGCTATAATACAAACTGCAATGTCATAAAGTTATACTATAAATATCTCTCTAACCAAATAGCAAATCTCTGAGCAAAGAGAAAATTTCTGTATCACCATTTCTTAGAAACGCAGACATACTACAGTTCTTGGAAGTCAGGAAGCATGAAACACATAGTAAGATATCTTCCTGCTCTCTAATCCTCAAGGGTTCCATTAACTTCTGCTAAGATTGTAGTCTCACAATTATATTTTTCCCATTAGAAAATGACAAGAAGGAAGAAAAACAGCCAAACAGTATCAGAGCAAGCTAAAGTGGGCTATTCCCCTGGGCCTCACTAATGAAATTCAAGGACTTCAGCAAGGAGAAAGGCAGCTGCAGTCCAAATGTTTTAAAAGGAACTTATAGGGCTCGAGGGCTTTAAACCTAGAAGGTACAATTGATTTTGGCTATATTTCTCTCTCTCTGTGGAAATGAAACCTTATTAATTCTGAAAGTCTGTATTCTCCCTAGATCCCAGACATGGTTTAACCACAACCCCTTTGAAAAAAGACATTTAAATAAAATTCATCAAATGCTTTAAAGTGATCCCAAGTACTGTTGCAGCAGATCCTGCATTCAGTATTATAGGACTGGCAACTTTGCACTGTCCCACCCCCACCAAAAAAACCCTCTTTCTTTTGTACTTGTGAAATGGGATAGCCTGTATTATTTTTTTTTTCCAATTCTTCACATCCTTCCTTGTAAAAGGGCTGAACATCTATGCTTCATTGTTGTAAGACTTGCAACATCTCCCTAAAGAGATTTAATATTTATCCTTCCCCGGGACTGTGAGCCTCTCCATAGACACATTGTCCAACAGAAGGTGAGCAGAAATGATTTCCTACAGAGAGAGGAGCTAAAATTAACTGGACTGAAAATCACAGTTTTAATGAAACCAAAAGTGGACACTTAGAGCCCAGTCAGTATAAAGTTTTAACATCTGGAATAGATCAAGTCTCAAAGCCATATTTCAATACACTTGATCTCTTGTTTGTATTTACTTTGTATACAGATTTGTTTTTTATCTAATAAGTTCAAAATCTACATTTTAACTCAAAACAAATCAAATATGCTGCCACTTAGGCTTGGTCCAACCAAGAGTTGAAAACACAATGCTACCACACAGTAATGAGCAACATGTGCCAGGGCAAATGAAGGAATAATGGATGAGGGAGCAGAGAGAAGCTACAATGGAGCTAAAAATTATTTTCTTAGGTTACTGCTCTTCCTTATTCATTAGTGTGTATTGTGATTTCATAGTTACCATATTAAAGTTTATTTTACTTCATAAAGCTGTGTTCCTTCTGACATCTCTATTAAGAGAGTAACCTAATTTTTAGTGACCATTCACTGCTGTTTCAGACATTGTTAAAAATATTCCAGTTGTTTCCCTTTCATTTAGCCAAGCTAAATTCTTTACCTTGGGCTACAAGATCCTATAAGATCTAGCTCTGGTCTTATTCTTGTTACTCACTTCTTGGTGGTTCCAGCCACACTAGTCTATTTTTAATTATTTGCACCTGTCAAGATTTGTTTTCTCAATTCAGTCTCTAGGACCATGTTGGCCCTCTTTTTCTGGAATCCTCCTTCTTTTCACTTTTTGCATTGCAAACCCTTTGTCTTCTTCAGATAAAAAGTGTTACATCCTTAGGGAAGCTATCTCTAATCATTCAACTAAATTCAGTAGCCCTGTTATTTACTTTCAGAGCACCGCTTCTTTCCTTTCTGATACTTTCCGCAAATTGAGATTATGTAATTGTCATTATATATTTTATGTAATGACAAATATTAATATCTATTTTCCACACACATCTCCTAGCACAGTGCCTGACACATAGGTTATTTGACAAATATTTAGAGAATGGATAAATAACCTCTTTTAATTCTTTTGAGGAAAATAATACTATTCCTATTATAGTAAGAAAATTGAGGTTAAATGTTAAACATTTTGCCTTTAGTAATACAGAGAGTTGAAGTACCTTATCCTGTTTCCATGCAATATTGCGTTCATCTATAGGAAATAAGCACTGGCATTACTCTGTATTTGACCTAATAGTACACTGTTCTTGATTGATGCTCTTTCCATAGCTGCCTGTTACTGCTCTCCACTTAACTGTTCCCATAGGTCTGTGGTCTCCATGTGAGCAAGCAACTTCTTTACATAAAGAAGAACATAATCTATATAATTTCTCACAACTCCAAGACCTGGTGGTCCTACGATCTCATTCTTTTCCTTGGCTCCTACAATGCATACCTAAAGAAATATTTCGCCTGAGTAATGGCATATTTTGTCACCTCATTAAAAAGCACCAGAATGACTCCAGTCACTGGGGAAGCAACAGAGCTAAAAAACAAAACCCCAAAATTTAATATGCTAACTACAAATGCAAAGTACTCGATATCTATTTCCCTTTTTCCCCCTGCCATTTCTAGAAAGACCTTTCTCTGAAATAAAATTAATTTCAAAATGTTCGTAACTGGAAAATAATATTCTTCAGCCTTTGGGTGTGGTTGCTTGCTGCAGCGACTTGCTTACTTCAAGCAAATTCATGCACACCAAAGTCATTAATTCCCTCAACCAACTCCAAGACTGGAGTTGAAATAAGCTTCAATTCCTAACAAAGAGTAGGCTTCAATGGTTAGGCTTCAATTCCTATCAAAGAAGAAAAAGAGGGCTTTGTGAAACCGAATTCATCTGAAGATGTGAGAATGGTGCAGAGGGACAGCTGGGAATGGAGGGGAGTAAATGGAGAGGAGTGAGGAGGTGGTTAAAGGCTCAGAGGGAAGACAGACCTTCAGAGTTCTAGCTTGCTGGGTTCCCACTTTTGCAATGTCTTAGTACATTCTTTAAGCGCATAAAGATTTCAACTTCACGTTCAGTTTCATCATATCTCACAGATCTTGATATATAGCATTTTCTGTTTATTATTTTTATATAGTCCTCATTTCATTTTCATTTTCATAGTTATTAATTATTTAGGAGAGGGTTTATAGAGTGGCAGGTAGTTGGATTTTTGTATGAATAATATCTAGTAGCACTGTATTGTGAGAGGGTGTATTTACTATCTGCTTTACCAATTTACTGGGATTGGCTTAGAGGTCTCAAAATGATTAACCTGTGATTCAATGACACTTGTAAAATAAGTACATTTCCTTGATTTGGGAAATCAACTTTAATATAACTTATCTTTATTAATTATAGTTTTCAACTTTTCTATGCCATTTATTTTTTTTTTGCTTTCCACCATTCAGAAGGAACAACTTTCTCAGAAGCTCTCCATTTTCCCAGCAGATTCTTCTCCTTCCCCTTCCCTTATCAATCTCTTGCAATATCCCCTTTCCATTCTGCTAAAGTCTTGGGGGTAGGGGGAGAGACAACTAGGGATTATTCAAAAAAATTCTGTGGGTGAACAACTATATCCATTTCTTCCATATTCCATTTCAGCTCTGGCCTAAGCATCATGTAGCTTCTGAAATTATTATTCAGTCTACTACTTGCGTTCTCTGGGATTAAAAATTAAATTTTCATTACTGTCTTAGGTGTCCTTCACTCAGCGTTCTGATGGCTTAAATCACTTATGAAATATTAATAAAAGGTGCTGCTTTTTATTCTGGAAAGATGTTCTGTCACATTCATTGAACTGTTCTTTACAATTTCAAAGCTCTCTTAGACAAAAACAGATGAACTAACATTTGATCTGTTACTCATTCTTTTGTTACAGCCACAGCAAATCACCCATAGATAGTGTTTTTAGATGTATAACATTTAGTTAAGAGGAATACAGAAATTCAACAATTAATATATAAAGTGTGTCTTGTTAAAAAAGAAAAAGAAAGATATACTACACTGGATCTGGGCAACACCACATTTACTATCTTTTATAGTTAAATTTTATTTGCAAATGAATGTTTATGGAGCACTTACTGAGCAAAAAGCAAGTCTTTCAAAACCACATTATACATGAAATAGCTACACTAGGCAATAGTATCTTAAACTTCATTTAAAGGAATATTTGCATGGCAATAAGACATCTGGAACCACATAATAAGATCTGGGATTCTTAGAAGTGTGTCTCAGAAAGGCATAGTCACACTAAAAGAAAATTCCTTGTTATCATCATCCCACAGCTCTCTAGAATTCCCTCTCAGCTCTTCATGTTTTTCAAAACTTTGGGTAGTCTTCTCTCTCCCAAACATAGAATTCGTAAATGACAAGGTTATCTCCCTTCCTAACCACTAACGTATTCGAAATAATCATCATTCTTTCTTTTATTCCTTTGCTTAAACATTTCATTCTTTTAGGTATATCTTTAAAATGAAACCACCAAATTGGGGAGCAATATATTGAGTGATAATGATGTAATTTGAATTTAATTCCAGTATCACTTTCTTCCATACTCACTGTCTGAAAGACAAGTAGAGAATTGGAAGTGGTTTTTTTTTTTTTTAATGGGCTCAGTTCACAAATTCCAGTGACAGTGATGATTAATGGCAAGAACTTTGATCTAAGTTAGTTAATGTCAATAGTGTCTCATCCAAATCCTATTCTCACAATAACTAGAGTTTGACCCTTGTGGCCTCAGTTTCCTCATCTGCACAACTAAAGATTTAGATGAAGTAAATAGATGCTCTGGCTGGTGCTAAAATTCTACAAACCAACTGGCTTTATTCCCTTAGGGCTAGTCAAGGATATAGTAAAAAAAAAAATCTATTCAATTATTCGAATAACTATTCATGACCTGTCCTTATGACAATAGAGTTGTTTCATCTTTCCCTCAATAATTCTAGGAACTTTTGGCCAAAACCTGGCTGTAGAGGTGTGCACATTAGGATGCTGGTACCTTGTTGGTCAACTAAGACACAGGGCCCCCACTGGCTGTCTCTGAAGTGTTACGTAAAAGGCAGGAGTTGGAAATTTGGTCTAGGAAAATCTTGCATTTATATAATTTTTTAAAAATTCTTCAAGCTTTTTCTGCCATTAATTTCCTTCAGTTATCATCACAAAATCTGGAATAGGTAGGGCATCTCATGGAAGTAAGAACTAAAGTTTCCAAGAAAACGTTTATACAGTCATCAAATGACTAAACTAATGCAAGAATCTAGATGAATTACCTCCAATCCCAGTCTGGCTATAAAACGTTCTGCCACTTTGTTTCCAAAGTTAAATTTTCAATGCTACTTTTAAGATATTTTTCCGATGCCCTTTCAGACCATTTCAGAGGTGTTCGTGTAACTCCTTACTGAACTTCTATTAGAGTATATTGCAAAGCCTTAAGGGATCATTCCCAGTGCTTTGATGACTTTTTAAAGCCATTAGAACCATCATTAAAAATCTAATAGAAAGATGTCCAGATTACTAATGTTTTCATCTATCTGAGAAAAAAGCTTTAGGCCTGATTCCAAGTTACAGTCCTATAACCAAAGAGCCAGTTATGGAGTCGGGACATTCAAGAGAGATTTCTCCCTAGGGAGCAGGGGCAGCTTTGTGGTCACAGTTACTGTACAAGGCTGTATTTCTGCTCATATCAGAGGATAGTACAGCCCAAACTCCTCACTGCAATTCCTAGCTTCTTTGCTCCCTAAACATGTAATCAGGGCCCAAGCACAACTTTTATGGTCCTCAGTTTCCTGATCTCTAGATAAGAATAATAACAGTGGGTGTGAAGATTCAAGGAGTTAATTCATGTAAAGCACAAGCACATCATACCGGACAGGCAGTAATCGTGACCTACTTATTCTAGTATTTTAAAGTCTTAGGGTAACATTTGGTGATGGTAATGCTAATGCAAGCTATTATTACTATTCTCTAAGTATAAAAGAGATGTTGGAAATTTAATTTTTATTTACATAAAAATATTTAAAATTTCTTTATTTCAGTATAAAACACTAACATTTATCATAAAAAAATCTTTAAAGGATTTTTTTTTAAGATTTATTTATTTATTTATACAAGCACTGGGCACAGTCAGAGGCTCAGGAGGGTGAGAGAATTCACCAGAGCCAGAGCAGGGGGCAGAGCAGGCAGAAGGACCGAAGTACACTGCTAAGGGGAGCAGCGGGCGGCAGGAGAGGTCTGCGTGCTATGTGGGACCCTCCTCCGGTGGCTGGGGAGCAGCCGGGGATCAAACCGGTGCTGCGGAGGCTTCGGGCAGCTTCGCAACCCAGTGCTCAACCGCTGCTCCACTAGGGAGGCCCTATCATAAAAGTCTTTAGAACTCATAAACAGAATGAATATACACATCCCGCTCATCATCTGAGATAAAAACCTCTGGATTAAAAAAAATATATTGCTACAATGCCATGGCCAATGTACTTCTTCAGGCAAGTCCAAATCTTGCACTAAAATTCTATATGTCCCCTCTCTACATCTGAAAGTGGGAAGAGGGCAAGGGATTATATAGGTTTTTCTGGAAAAGTGAATTGGTTTGATTTATATGAGCAAACTGTAAATGCCTCTCTGGGTTTTTAAAAAAATTGCACCCAAAAAAACATGTTTTGTTTCCTTGCCCAAAATTTAATTTGTGGCTTGACCAATAATTAAGAAAAAGAAATACCAGGCCAGAAAAACAAAAACTGCCCTTTTGTTTCAGATATTCTCCTTATTACAACCATCACACACACTTAAATCAATGTAACTTTTCTGAAGGAAAATAATCAGAACTAACTACAAAAGAAAAAAAATGTCTAAACTTCCAAACAAGAGTTATTCATTTCTCTAAGTTAACCCTTTGCCACTAACTACCTAGCTCACCTGGTCAAATCCTTTTACTTCCCTCATATACAAAATTGTTCTGTATAATCGCTGTCATCAGTATCCTATTAGTAAATCCTTCTAGTCATACTTGTATTTACCTTAATTATTCGGGCTCATTTTAAAAGCTTGTAACTGTGCATTAATATGAATTTCTAGTCTCAGTTTTCATTTTCTTGTCTAGTCCCTTAGAATGTTCTGTTTCATTCTCTATAGTTCTTTTATAGTTCTTTTTTTTGACAACTTCTTTCACACTCCCTAGTATATTTGTTTGTCAAACTCTAGCCTAGTTAAGTATAAACCACAGGTTTCTGAGCCTGCCCTAGAGGTGCTGATTCAATAGGTCTAGGAAAAAGTGCAGAATTACATTTCTAACATTCAGATCATCCAGATAATGTGGATTCTACTGGCCCAACAATCATTTAAAGACCACTGTGCTACAGAATATAAGTGTTGATAAGTACCATCAAAGAGTCATTGAGTGGTAAAAGTTACCTCAATGTAAGTCTGAGAACAGCCACTCTGGCTTTCCAGCTCCACATGGGTGAAGTTGATCTGTATTTGTTCTCCCAGGGGTTGCTTGATAATATAGATGCATTGTCTGTTATGCATAAAAGGTCCAGACAAGTCCAGAGAGAGAAGACCCTGTGGGTCTGTGTAGTTCCCTCCACAATGCAGATCCACTAAGGAGAACAAAGAAGAGAAGGAGAAAGTCATGAGAATGTCCATTCCTCTGATTCCAGGAGTTGGATGCACACACACCATATATCCATTTTAGTCACCCTGTATAGAGTTATACCTTGTTTGTAGAAATGTTTACCTAACTTCCAATCTAACATTCTCTTCTACAAATTTTAAATACATTTGTGTATTTAAAAATACATTTTTTAAATACAATTATGTTGTGAGGAAAGTTGATATGCACAGACAATAAGTAAGACTGACAAAAATTAAAGGTCAACTGTAGATTCAGCCGCAACCAAAGTAAATGGAGAAAGTGGAACAGTGAAAACATATTCAGGGTTATTTTTCCTGATACTGAGTCATAAAAAAATCTTTCTCCAGGGAATTCTCATTCAGGCATATTGATGTATGTCATGAACAAAATCTTCTGCACTCCTAAAACAAAATTCAGAGAGTATTTCATTGTATTTGTCGGTTTGTTTTAAAATATCAATGCAAGTTAATAGCTATGGGTCTGACATAGCTTTAGTGTTTTTCTCACTTGAATAACATCTCTCAAAACAAAACAGAAAGTAAAGAGCTATGTCTGAATAATTTATGTTTAGGTGTCAGGTATGTATTTACTAAGACATGGATCTCATGTCCTAGGGATTGATAAATACTGTAACATTAAAAACAGAAATTTGGAGAGATAAAAAAATCTGTAGGTACAAGAAAAAATATAAAGACTTGTTATTAGACTAAAAATGTAAGTCATCTGCAACCTCACATTAAAATATAGAACAGCTATAAACACAGCATTGTCCTTCACATTCATATTAAGCTCTCTCTCATCAAATTACATACAAGGTGATGTTAAGTAGGTGATGTGGAAGCCTTGGTCACTAATCTGGTTGTCAGAATGGAAATGAATTCTGGCAAAGGGACCAGTAGTCTGGAGTGGTGGAGGGGAGAGAGTGGAGCAGAATTTCCCAAGAACAGGGTCCTGATGCAAAAGACCATCTCGAATCTAAAACAAAGAAACAAATCATTACACTCAAAGTGATCAGGCTTTAACAAACCAAGTTGTTTTGTAGATTAACTTCAGAAAAGCCATCATTTGAAAGTGATGGTGGCTCTGGCAGATTTGCACATACATATCTAACACAGCATTGGAATTCAGTAAACCATAGTCTCCTTCGCCCATCATCCCTGACACCTTATCTTCTGTTTGAACTGCAAATGGGAGATTGGATGTACATTTTTAATGTTTTTTCTTGTAATATTATTACTCTCATTAATAACTATTTCCTTTCCTAGGTCTTCTTGCAGATATTTGTTTTGAAATTATGAATCCCTAGTGATACAAAAGAAGAAAATAAATATATGCAAAGAAAATAAAAGAGGGAATGCTAGCAATGTCAACTGATTCACAACTTGTTTTAAGTATCCAAGAGGATCAGAGGTGGAGAAGGAAGTATAGTCAGATTAGATACAATGAAAAGATGGCTTACTGAATTTAAAAAGTGCAGTTTTAATAACAATTAAGTACCACAATAATGATGACAACCTTAGAAATTCTTTTTTTTAGTTGTTAGTTTTGAATGTATTAAATAATTATGTTAATTTCTCTATAATTGTGTTACAATTGCAACTCCTACACTATATAGAACTCCAAAGCATCAATGGACTAAATGATATTTTGATATGGTCAATTTTGTCTACTGATAATATTTTAATCTATTGGCAGCAAAGGTATTTGTATAGTTAACAATTTCTTTGAAATATTATAGCTCATAGAGAAATAAAGGTGTTTCAATATTGTGAGGGTGGTTGATACTTACTATTATACATGTATGCACGTTAACATTGGGAAATGAAAAAAGCCCCTGATTTTAATATGATGGTAGTTGCTGAAAATGAATTTCAAGATAATTTTGTCAACATTTAAAAGGCTATCTTTCAGCAATTTTCCACGGAAAAGTAGATCTTCTAGTCACTCCCAAAGGTTTCAAATCCATTACAACTGCTAAATAACTAATGACTTTAACTTGTGGAGATCCCTGATTGACAGTCAGACCCTTCTGTCCTTTATGAATAATTCCACAGTACTCCATTCTTTCCTAATGGACTTGGAAAAGTATATTGCCTTTTATGACTACTGTAAGAGGTACTGAGATTTATGGCGATGACAGAAAAACATAAGAGCTCAATTTTCTCAATGATCTTTCAGTCTACAAATGAAGAGCAATATTTTTTTACATATCTATATAATAAGGTTTTGAATAGAACAGCTTTTTTTTCCTTCCTCCATATTCTATAAAAATCTTGTGCTAAGAAGAAGGAACACAAGTTAAGGCTTCTTCTTTCAATGACAATTATCAATACATACCAGTTAAGTCTTGCCTTTTACCAGCCCAGTTCACATAATCACCATTAAATTATTTCTCTTCATGGAATACTATGATTAACTTGTGAAACACCTCACTGGTTTAAACAGAAAACTGAAAATTTGAATTTTCATTGGGGAAGTTAGACATTAATTTTTATTTCACTATTTCTATTATCCCCATGTTAGGGGACTGGGTTTCCAGAAAATGGCAAGGGAAGAGAAGGCAACTGCTTCTCATATTCAAAAGGGACCCAAGAGAAGCAATAAGCCAGCATAATTAATAATCAGAATTTAGCAAGACTTGGACACTGGAAGCCTACTGAAGAATATATCTACCTAGAACTATTGCTAATAAATTATGGTCATGTATAGGCATCAGAGACCACAACCCCCTGACTTCTCAGCACACAGTGATGAGTCCTATACAAATCCAACTCCTTACCTCAAGATAATCTTTGTTGCAATCATCATGGTGCTCCAAACTCAAGGTCCCAAAAGTAAATGTTATCAGAAGGTCAGGACTGGTTGTTACTTTCCAGATACAATCTCTTCCTGGGGGGTAGTTTCCAGGGTATCCTGGAGACTTAATAGAACCATAAGTACCAGTCAGGATACCGCCACATTCTAAAATATAAAGAAAAGTTATGTTTACATTAGTAAACAAGTTATGCCTCATGTAGAATGATCAAAGTCCTTGCTTGCTATGAGAAACCAAGTTTGTTTAATAACTATGTGTAGTTTTGGACACTCTCTAAATTAAAGAAGTTGCTGAGTTTTCCATTTTGCTTAAGTTATAAATGTAGAAGAACCTAATGATAACAAATAAATACACCCATATATTGAGCTCTATGATAATCAGCCATCACACTGTGATCTAATTTAAAATATAGGTTAAATTGTCTGAGGAATGAATATGAGAAGATATTTTCACTTTCCACTTTGAGGGAGAATAACTGTATATTAACTCATAAAATTCTGGAAACTGAGGCATTTATGAAATTTTAGAAAAATAATAATTATCATAAATGTAACAATAACACAAATGTAAAATATCTAGAAACACCAACAAAAGATGTTCAATGTCTAAAAGGTTAGACATTGAAATCTATGAACCATAGTAAAGATAAATTAAAAGAGAACTGAATAAATATAGAGAAAGTCAATGTGCATGCATTGAAAGGGTCAGTATTTTTTTTTAATTTTATTTACTTATTTTTTAATTTATATAAGCACTGGGTACAGTCAGAAGCGCGGGAGGGGGAGAGAATTCACCAGAGCCAGAGCGGGGAGCAGAGCAGGCAGAAGGACCGAGGTACACTGCTGAGGGGAGCAGCGGGCGGCAGGAGAGGTCTGCGCGCCATGTGGGACCCTCCTCCGGTGGCCAGGGCGCTGCAGAGGCTGTGGGCGCTTCGCAACCCAGTGCTCAACCACTGCGCCACTGCGGAGGCCCAGAAAGGGTCAGTATTTTTAAGACATCTCTTCCCAAGTGAATTATAGATTCAGTGCAATGACAGCAAAATCCCAGCATATTGTTGGGAGAAATAAATGAACTGATTCTGAAATATATATGGATATGCAAAGAATCTATCACATTTTAGAAGAACAAAATTAGAGATTTACAGTACCAAATTTTAAACTTCAGTAGTTATATCAATGTAGCACAAGGATAGATAGACCAATAGAAAAGAAATTTCAGAAATAGATCCACAGATTTACTAATGAATGGAATTGCAGATTTAGTATACTGTTCTCTTTACTTTTCATATGTTTAAAATATTCACAGTAAAAAGTTTTAAAATGGAACACCAAAACCAAACAAAAAACACCAACAAATAAGGTATCAAATGATCACTAAGATAAGAAATACTAAATGAAGGAGTGAATAGTATCCGCAACAAAATCTCTGCAATAATATACTAGTAAAGCTTATAAAAAAGCTATTTAGTAGTTTCATAAGGGAACTATTAAGAATAATCTCTTCCATTTCCAAATTTTATTATCTCTCACACAAAATCAAATGCAAACTCATTATAGGTTTATTTGACTTGAAAATAATTTTAAAAATATTATGTCACTGAATTCCTAAACTTTTAATGCATTCAAAAACATAATCTTAATCAAGAAAATTTAATAACCTCAAAATTTTGTTTTTATATAAGTTTTTATATATAAAATTTTGCTTTTTTTTCCCCCATATTTACACTTACCTGGTTGCTGTGTTTCCCATCTTATTGTAAAGCCTCTATCATTTCTTAAATGTTCAGAATAGAGATGAAAATAGAGAGCATTGTCATTGCTGAGGAGTTCCTGAGGGGGGCTGGAGCCACAGAATCTTCCAAGTTGAAATGCTGCAGAAGAATCTCCATCATGAATCTGAAGAAACTCATGTGGACAATTGTTCACTGATTCTAGCTGGAAAAAGGTGAAAGTAATACGCAGCACCTAGAGATATGAAGGTCACCATATATTATTTTTAATTTTCACATTAATTCTAAAGTATTTCACCCACTAATTAGGAAGCATTTGTATCAAGTCACTTTCAACATATATTTGTATAAGTCCCTAATCATCCAAAATATATGAAAATGCTACATAGTAAATGAATTGTATTAAAAATTGCTTAGACCTAACTTCAGCTAATATCAAAATATATTAAAATCTTAAAGTTAATGAAATAGATTGTAACAGTATTATTGAAGTAAAATACACAATGATATACATTGCATATATTTAACGTATACAATTTGAAGAGTTTCAACATATGTAAACATCTGCAATATCATCACCACAATCAATGAAATGGATGTATCTAACAACTACCACAGTTTCCTCCTGTGTGCGTGTGTGTGTGTGTGTGTGTGTTAAAATGAGATACACCCAATCAACAAATTTTGAAGTACATAATGCCATGTTAACTACAAGCACTGTGTTATACAACATATGTCTAGAATTTATTCATCTAGCATAATTGAAACTTCATATCTACTGAGTTGCTATTCAATGGATTAATGAAATAGATTTACCTAGATTTCATTAAATTGTAAAGTCTATTAAACAAAGGCACTTCATGCTTCCAAAGCAGTAAAATGAGCATTTAGAAAATCTACTTTGAATTAAATTTAATTAATATTACCACAAGAATGTGTATCCTGATAACCAGAATAACTGAAAATCCACATAGATTTTCATCACTCACTCTGAGATATGTTATTTCCTTAAGGGCCTTTGAACCTCTCAACAATATACTGTTTCCCAGATCAAACTGACATCCTATGTGTAAAACTGAGTAAGCACAGTCTAGGCATGTGTGGAATCTGCAAGCTTTCATTGATTGGTTGTCATCAAGAAATGAGTAATAACAAGCGTAGAGTAGGGAAATGGTAATATGATGACTACTGAGCAAACAAATAGGAGAGAATAAGCACAAAAACTGAGGGTGTCTGAGTTTAAATGTTAAAATGTACATACTTTAGATAGTAATATAATTAATAACATATATATTTCAAACATGTATTTCAAAGAACAAAAGGGAGACTGTTGAATTTAAACCATTATGACATAAAACCACAATAGTATTCAGCTAATGAAAAAGGACATCAGGATATTGTTTAAATTCTATCCTGGAGTATTTTTAAGATCTGTTCTGTACATTACATCATTTTTTACCTTTGAATCAATTTCAGTGAAAATCTGAAAAAGTTTGGGAATTGAACTATCAATGATTTGTAGATAATTTCCACCATATTATGTAAGTTGCGGTAGGGATAAGGAAATATGAAAGTCACACTAATCTAGAAAATGGCATGTATTTCTTACAAGCTGATAAACATATTAAATTTTTTTCACAAATTAATTTTTCTTGAAAGACAAATATTTTTACTGTCAGGAAACAAAATTCATGAAAACTAAATGGAAGGAAGAAAATCACATAATAAAGCCACTGGGAAATTGATTTTGGAATTGAATCTGTTGTGGGGTTATTAGACCTTAAAGAGTCTTCCATTCTCAAAGGGGGAAAATTGTTTTCTGACCTTGTACAATGACCTCTGTAACATTAGTTTGCTGGGAAAAGTTAATAGGATTTGGGAGAAAACTTTCTCTATCCCAGCATACAAATTTATTTCAATGAATCCAAGAGTTGGCTGAGAAACAATATTTGGAAAAGTTTGTGTAGTTAATGCACTAAAATGCTTGGACTCAGATCTAAATTTGAAGAGTGTTCATGCAGCAGTTCAGAGTCACTGGAGTCGAATGACCTAAGTTCACGTCAGTGCATGCCATGTAAAGTCTCATTCCCCTGGATCTGCTTCTCAGCTTCTATAGGGTCTATTTCCTCACGTGTAAAATGAGAATAATCCTTTTCATTCAGGTTTCTGATAATTAAAATACAATAATGTCGTGTGAAGCAATTAGGATAGCACATTGGCACATCAATGGCACAGAAAGCTATTGATAGGAAAATAATTTTAACAGTAGTCCCCATTTTTCCCTAATATATATTGTAGCACTGAGTGATCATCATGAAACACCACCATCTCATTAACAATGTGACTACACAAATCACTGTACAGTCAGTCCACCTATGCAGTCATCAATACAGAACAAAGCATGGGCTTTGGAACATGACAAACTTGACTTTGAAATTAACTATTCCAATTACCAACTAAGGATATTCTTTAAAAATCACTTAATGTCTCTTAGTTTCCATGATCTCATCTATAAAATTAGAATGTTATTACTTATTTCAAAACATTAATGAGGGTTAGAAAAAGGTATGTAAAATGTCTATCCCCAAACCTACAGTATATGCTCAATATATGATAGATAAATTATCAGTATGTATACTTTATGTAATATAAATATATGTGATAGATATGTGAAATGTACATTTGAACCAGAAATACTACATTTACCTTTCCCTCTTCAGTTCGGATAACCCAGAAGCAGTTAACATCACGAATGTAATCAACTTCAGTATTCTTGTAGCTGAAACTTCCACTCATTCCGGAGAGAGAATCTCCACAAACTACAAAGGAAAACAAAGATGAACTGTGCCTTTCAGAAAATACAAACAGAAAGAGGCTAGGCAATTGTAAGCCTACTACTGAAATATTTAGCAAAATTTGAGTAATGTTGAAGACAAAAGTCCTGTCATTCCTTCTTTTCTACTCTCTCTTTTTTCCATCACCATCTGCCCCAATCCCACTCCTGTTCAAAATCTAGTTTGGTCTATCCTCACATTTGCTATGAACTTCATTTGCTATGAACAGGCTTTTTGCGTTTTCTCTGGTTTCCATTTTCTCTACCTCTATGATAGTTGAGCCCACACAATTTAGTTATTTTCTCTTCTTTGTTATTTTATATTAACCTTGTCTCCCTAACTAGAAAATAAGCAGATATCTGGAGACAATATTATATGCTTCCTTATTTCTTCACTTCCGCAGGACCTAACATAGTCCTAAATATATGATACAGCCTCATAAATGTGGCAATTCAGAATCAGAAATAATAAGTGACAGGTGGAGTGGTTAGATGAGGATTTATGGAAGAGGTCGAATGTGAGGTACTCCTCAAGGAACATAAACATATAGATGAGAAGCAAAGAAAAAAATTGGGAGATTTGAGAGAAGAAATATCCCAAATAAAGGAATGCAGTAAAATTCCTCATGGTAGCACATGGAATCAGGTAGTAAGGAAAGATGTCTGGCCTTAATGGGAATATTTTTAGAGAACTGGTAAAAACTGAGGTTAGGTGAATAGGATCAGTTCTATTTACAATATAGGATAATTGAAAAAACATGCCAATTTTTATTTAACAGGCAATGGAGAGCCACTGTATAGTCTAGAGGAGGTGAGTGACACAATTATGTGTGATATTCTAGGGAAATTAAAACTTCCTTAGAGAACTGAAAAGAATAATACTCTAGCATATTTTATTGTCAGAACAGATATAATGAAAATGGCAAATACTAATTTAATTCTTTCTTTGAGGAAAGGTTCTTCTGGCCTAAATTGAAATATATAAATATTTATCTTGTGAATTCTACACCATTTCTGCAAGGAAAGACATAGCTCTAAGCATCCGAGCAAACTGACAAGAAAATAAGTTCAATAGAAGAATCGGCAGTAGGGCTCATTAAATAGTGATACTTCCAGGTTATGATAATCTGTAACATAACAAATGTCAACCATACCTTGCTGGGGAACCTGACAGAAAAATCCAGTCCAGAAGCGTGTGCATTCACAGCTGAACCCATTAATGCCATCAACACAAGTTCCTCCATTCAAACAAGGGTTGCTCAGACACTCATTGATGTTTTCTGTGCAATTGATACCAGCCCAACCTGATTCACACTTGCAAAAATAACCAGACACTGTTTCCTAAGGGGAAAAAAAATTCCATGAACAAATGATAGACAATAAACTTAAATCAACCCAAAGTATAAAGAAACATAGTACTATACGACACTTGTAGGAGGTATTGAACCACAAACATCTTTCAGTAGCCTGACTTACAGTAATTCATTAAAGGTAATTGCTAAATACAAGTTAGATTTATTTGGATCACACTGCAGGCTTTGTTTTACTACTTTGTAAATCACTGATAGAAAAATTAACTCATTGGTTTTTCCTGAGAGCTACAGTTACTACCTACCTTTTTTCTGAGAATTATAGACAGTTCCTTATCTTAAGCTTGAATCATTACCTAAAATTCATGAATCATAGAAAACGAATTTCATAAACATGAAACTAAAATCATGCAACTAAAAATATTCTCAAGTACTCTCTCTCTTCAGGAAGCACAAAAGACTCACGATGCATTGTCCATTTAAGCAGGGGTGACTCAGACAAAGATTACTGAGTTGCACACATCCATTTGGCCCATAGCCATTTCCAGTATATCCAGGGAAACAGGTACAGAGAGGTAGGGAACCTGTTCGGAAATTAAAATGGAAGAGTAAGTACAGGTCTCCTTAGTTCAAACCCAGCAACTGAACCCAGGCTCTGCTGTCTAGACAAGAAATACAAAAGTCAAGTCTGTACGTCACCAGGGACAGACAGAACAAGATATGAGGACAATATACTAGAATCCTAATTTTTCATTTTTTTTTCTTAAAAATACAAAAGCACTAAATATTTCCAATATTCCATGTAAGGACTGACACTGGTGCTATAAGGCCATATATCATGGTCCTGAGTGGTATACTTAAATTGGGTATACAAAGGAAAAGAGAGGTTTCCCATCATAAAGGGATTGACAGCAGAATAAAAGTATTCTTATGATGATGGTATCTGCTGCAGAGACTTTATATATATTAACTCACTCAATTCTTCCAATAGGATAAATCCTCTTAATCCTACAGACGCGATTATGATTCCCATTATTGATGTACACAAAGTACAGACAGAATGAGTGTCTTGACGAAGGACACACAGCTAGAATATCATGGAACCAAGGATAAAATATATAGAATCCATTACTAATCACTTAATAAGCATTTAAATAGCCACACATGATCTATGTGTGTAATATAAATATATAAATATATACAATACTACAAGGATATATACAACAGTATGTATACTAAAATCTACACATATTTTTATATATGCATATATCTGAGAAGTTCGTAAAAAAGTGCTATTTCAAAATAGCAACAGATAGACATTTTTCAATAAATGAAAATGGATCTACTCATTTGAACAAGCACAATCAAGCCAGATCTTTATTTGACACTATAGATAAAAACAAACCCTGAAAAAGGTAAAAAAATCTTAATGTCAAAAACAGCATGAAATCATAAAAGTATAGAAGCATATATACTTGACTATTTTAAAATTTGATAAGGGAGTTCTCTTTTGACATAACTCTAAGGGGAAAGATCCTTAAAGAAAAGATTTATCATCTTGATTATGTCAAAATTTCCAACTTCTAAATAGGAAGTGACATAGCAAAATTAAAATTAAAAGCAACATACCACAAAAAACACATTTAAAGCAGAATACAGATAATAAGCTAATATCCTCAGTTCATAATGAAATTTCCAAACAATAGAAAACAGATGAACAAAGGACATGAAGTAATAGGGGAAAAAAAAGACAAGTAAAAATGTGAAAAGTATGGGCCTCCCCATAGCGCAGCAGTTGAGCGCTGGGCTGCGAAGCTGCCCGCAGCCTCTGCAGCACCGGTTCGATTCCCGGCCACTGGGTGAGGGTACCGCTGCTCTCCTCAGCAGTGTACTTAGTCAGTCTGCCTGCTCTGCTCTCCGCTCTGACTTTGGTGAATTCTCTCACCCTCCTGTGCTTCTGACTGTGCACAGCGCTCATATAAGTAAATAAATAAATCTTAAAAAAAAAAAGTGAAAAGTATTAGCCAGAATTAGAAATGGGAGAGCCAAAAAAAGAAGGAAGCATGTCCTTCCCCTTTTCTCCTTCCTGCTCCTTGGAATATACTCACAAATTAATGAACTGATTAAATACATTGGGAAGTAATTCTTAAAAGAGAGATCATTAAAGAGCATAGTCTGTTGCATTAAAAAATCCAAATCTTTAGTTTTAAAACATGGATTATTTGGGGTTTGAAGATCTAAATAAGGATTTTGAGTTCGCTTTCAAATGTTAATTTATTCTAAAAAGTCATATGAAAATACCCAAACTGGAGAGAGAAATTAGTCTTTACCTAGAACTGAAGAGCAGGATGCCTCTGGGTGGCAGCCTCCATTATTGACTGAGCAGATGTCTATAAGGGTGCACACTCTTCCATTGCCCTGGTACCCTGGCCATAGCAAGAGCAGGGACATAACAAGCAATGTTAAGAACATGAGAGAAGAATTACAACCTGAGAATAAAATATTCTGAATCCAGACCAACCAAAGATTCTCTATCATCCAAACAGAAAATGTAAATATGAAGTATCATAAACAAAATTTCATCATTTGGAAAAGTTCAACAAGAATTAGAAACCCGATTTCAGAAACATTACTCTGGGTTGCTTCTAATGACTAGCAAAAAGAGAGAGAGTGAGCATGCTGATGCTAGAAAGTTGACATTTTTAAAATATAGTGACTTTGATAATCTTAGAGTTTAATTATCGTAAAGTCCAAAGTACTGCTGTTTTGTGTTAATAAAATATATAGTATGGTTTCAGTTTATATCTTAAAATTTCCAGAACTTCTTGAATAGTAACTCAATTTGGATTATAAAATAGCAGTTATGACTTCTTTCTAAAAGAGACGGGAAACTAACAATTGCCTATAATTATGTCTACCACTTTGTATGTATTATATGCAAAATATCTCTGAATATATTACTAAATCATCTGTAGGGATAATAGAGCTGTAGGTCTGTATCCACAGAGAATTTTTTTTTAATTCTACTTATCTCAATAGACTATTTCAGCTTGTAAAGGCTTATTTTTCACTGATACTCAAAACCTTTTTTGTTCCTTATAATAAAGCTATAATTGTATGTCCTGAATCCATAAGTTAAGTAAAACTTTCCGCACTATTCAGTTCTGGTCCTTAGAAATCATCTTTTAGGGCCTCCCCTGGTGGCGCAGGTAGTTGAGCACAGCGCTATGAAGCTGTCCACAGCCTCTGCAGTGTGGGTTCGATCCCGGCCAGCCAGGGAGATACCCACATGGTGCAGCAGACTTCTCCTGTCTCACCCGCTGCTCCTCTCAGCAGTGTATTTCAGTTGATCTGCCTGTTTTGCTCCCCACTCTGTCTCTGGTGAACCCTCTCACCCTCCCACACATCTGGCCTGTACCCTGGTTCTTGTATGCATGAGTTAATAAATCCTTTTAAAAATAAAGAAATCGTTTTTAAAATGGAGCACAAGATTCTGTTTTCAAACATATGTTTTGCCCTTCATGTTAATCAGGGTTTCAGTACCACACCTGGGGGACATTGCCGACAGTGGTAAGATCCCTGTGTATTCACACACTCAACAGGTGGAGCCACAGAACAGCCACCATTATTTATCTCACATTCATTGATATCTTGACAATTGTATCCATTTCCTTGCCAGCCTAGAAAAAGATTTGAAAAATTAGCTCTATAAGACAAGTTAACAGAGAATTGCAGATTTGCCAAGATCGCTTTAAATTCTTAGAACCAATTCCTAGTAAAATGGTGGGCAAATGGAATACTCTTACATACTGTTGGTTAGAAATTAAGTCACAGTAACCTGTTTTGGAAAAGATCTGGTACTACTCATTTAAAAAATTTTAAATCATACCTTTTGATTCACAATTCCACTTTTCAAAATTTATTCTAGTGATAAAGCTAGAAAAAAAAATCTTTCAATAGTCAATAGTGACATAGTTGAATATATAATAATTCACTTTTACTATTGAATAATAAAAACTAATTTTATTATTTTATTAGTTTTTATTAAAATACCAGAGTATTTGCAATAATATTTAGAGTATGATACCAATTTTGAGAGAGTTTGTTTTTAATCTACCTGTGTTTCATACAAGCAAACAGGAGAAGAGAGAACAAACTGCTAATGGTAGTCTCACTAGGAAAATGAGATTTAAATTAAAGAAAAAGATTTTACTGTAGACATATCTGTTTTATTCAATTGTTATGAATTTGCTTTACTCATGATTGAAATTATAGTAATAAGAATGCTTAAAACCTCTTAACTTCTTTAAAATATTTATGTATTTTTGATCTATGAATCTGAGAAAATTTTCATATTTGTACATGAAGAAATGAGTTCACAGAAAATAACTGGAAGAAAATAAGCCCACATATTAATCATCATCTTCTGAATGATAAAGCTATAGGTATTTTTTCTGTTTTTTTTTTTTTCATAGCTTTTAGTTTCCTTTCCTTTTTAACAGCATCTATTAACTATGATACTCAGGAAGAAATAAGATGATTAGCAGTATAACAAAAAGCAAATTACCTTTAAGAATGAGATATGAAATTATTTGCAAATTTTACTTGGCCCTATAAACTAAGGGGAAAAGTCTTTTTTTTTTTTAAGGGGAAAAGTCTTCATGTGTTTTTTCAACTTCTTTCTAGCTTTGTAAAATCTAAACATACAACATGCAGAAGATCACTAAACCAAAATTCACCAAGTGAAGCCCCAGGTATGTGGGGTTGCTTAGTAAGATAAGAGAAACAAAGTATTCAGCATCTCAGCTCAGATCCTGAGTCCAGCAAACCTGACTTTGAATCCTGATATAAGTTATATCCCTCTCTAAACCTTAAGTTTTTACATCTTTAAAAGGTAAAGATAGTAGTTACTACAAATTCTTAGTTTTGTTCTAATTGCAAAAATTAAAACTGTCTACTAAAGTACTTTAATAATGTTTTCATAAAAGAATACTTGCTATTATTATATTCTCTTTGTACTCCACTTTCTAAGAACACCTAGTGAGTGCAGGAAGGTCTTGTAGACTCTCTGATGTCTGATTAATTATTGAACAGTGAACACAGCATGCTGCTTTGCTCATAGTAGGTGCTCTACAAATATGAACTGAATGAATGATGATGATCCCATATAGCGATGTATGAAGCTTGCAGTCAAACCCAGGCAGTTTCTGATTCTAGAGACTATGTTTTCAACAACTTGACATGTGACCTCCCTTGGAGATTTCAATCTCTGTGGGTCTGTGATGGGGCTCCTATTTATAGCAAGGCCACAGGGTCTTCTAATGACACAGCTTTTAACATAGGTGAGAACTACAGGACTCTCCTGGAGACATTAAGAGGTCAAATAATTTGCCCAAGTATATAAATATCAGGCTTGTATGAAGGTGGGACTAGAGCACCTGCCTTTTGATCCTCAGTCTTATCAGCTGATGGGCATAACAATAAATTGTTTGACTTCACAAACTCTATGGTTAGCATTAGCCCCAACCTTTGACTGTAGCGCAGTTTTGGATAAATCTTCCATTTCTGTGGTTTAATGGCAATACTGCTAAGATTGCCTGGAGTGGGAGTTAGTCATATAGTATGTGATACTGGATTGGAACACCTCCTAAGAACAGTCTACTTGTCCTTCAGCAGTAGACAGAAATTGGTTTTGGCATCTTGCCTGGCAGACTTGCAGAATCTGGCACAAAACCTCTGGCTGATGATGGACATGCTCACATACCTGTTGGACAGGCCCCACAATAGAAAGAGCCTGGAGTGTTGAAACACTGCACAAGAGCTGAACAAGGCGCAGGCAGGAGGCTGCACTCATCTACGTCCAGTGTGCAGGCTGGGCTGTGTGGCGGGGGAAGGGATGTCCACCCAGCATCACAGATGCAACTGTACTTGGGCTGGTAAGAAGACAAGAGTGTGGAAAGAGACAATCTAGAAAGTGAACAAGAAAAGTCTTGGAAAATCTCAAGTCCCAAACTGTTGATCCTATAACAATCATTTTCATAAGGCCAATTGAATGACTTCTCTTTTTCTTCCCATATGATTAAACATTTAGAACAGACCAGGCAAAAAGAAAACACCTTTATTTCAGAGTAAAGAGAACCTATAATTTGCCCCAAAGATGCCAGGGAAAGAACAACAACAATCAAGAACTGTAAGTCAATATAATTAAACTCAATCAACTCAGCCTGCTATGTTTTTAGAGGAAAAAACACCCATGTAGGCACATCCCTTGGAAAATCAAATGTTTATTTCCTGTTTGAAAGTCTCTCTTCCCTTCCAGTCCGCATTCCCCCCACCACCATCACTACCATTGGAAAGGAACTATTTTCCATCACATAGGTAAGAAAAAATGGAGCAAAACTTAGGACCTGAGGGCCTCAGAGAGGACCAAGAAGTTGGATGGGTGAGTGTCCCTGAAGGTCAGGAATCAGGACCCACAACATGGGGGCACTTGGGGACGTAGGTTTATGGAGTCTACAACCCTCACCAAGGCTCAGGAGTCAGACAAAAATCCATACTCCTTAAAAGGTATCACTGTTAAAACTTAGAAGGGCAAAAAAAAGTCTTGTCTCACAGAGAGATTCATGAAAGAATATTTAAAATGTTATATATTTATATAATGAAATCTTAACCTCTGGGTCCAATTTTCCCCATTGTGATGAAGAATTCCCATCTTCTTCCTTACCTGTGCCCAGATTAAGTTCAGGAAGGGACTTCCTTTCTGCAGTCCCCTGGGCTGTGCTTATACATAGCCATGCAGGCAAGGAACTAACACTGTGACTTCCTTCGGAGAGTCACATTTGGAAGGAACCCACCTCTCCAGTCTGTGTGCGGACCAGATCTTCACAGATGCCGTGGACACAGAGGGCCTTGGAGCCCCCTTCACAGTCATTGTATTTGGATGCACACTGGGGGCCGTATGTCTCAGGAGAGCAGTGACAACTGTGGATTACACAAGAGCACATTAGGGCTTGTGTTTCAAGGGGCATGTTTCTTAGCATTGCTTACAAAAAATCCAAATGAAGGTCAGTGAGTAGAACCATAAATCAACAAATCAGATTTACTGACAAGAATCTTGGAAACAAATCACTCTGCTCTACTCGAAGTGGTGAATTGAGTCAATGTGCCAACTTCTCAAATACAGTGTTGGAGAGCCACAGTTTATTATCCTGGCAAGACTGCCACTATAAATTATTCTGGTATCATGTCATCAAACAGTGCTTTCAAAGATCAGACATCTATAAACTAAGAGGGATGGAATTAGTTCAGGATGGTAAAAGCAGAGATCAACAAGTCCATTCATCATAAAAGAAGAGAGCAACAAGACAATTCCTTGTCCATCCAACCAGTAAGCACAGGTGACCTGGATTGTTCTCTAGGATTTTATAACCCCACAGGCAATGTGGGGTTATATGGACACATGGACACATCTCAGAGTCCATTATTATTATCATATGACAAAGGGCAATACTTCTATCCATAAAAGATGTAATTATACAGAGTAGTATTTCTTTTTATAGTCACATTTTAACTCACAACAAAATGAACAAAATTAATAAAAAAAAAAACCTGAGTAAGCTTCATACCTCTTTATAGCTGCACTGTGGCTTACAAGGAATGTGAAAGATACAAGACTGGCAATTGGGAAAGGAGAGGCACAGAGGACTCACAGAGCCTAATCTCATTTACACATGTCTGAGCGCATCTGACTGAGTGGACAGTCAGGCTCAGAGGTTGCCACTTGCCTGAATGAACAGTACTGGCCCACATGGGGGAAACTGACCAATCAGGACCAAGGGTCAAAGACAAGAACAGATGAAAAGGAACTCTATGGCCATGAACCATGAACTAGATTCTGAATTTTCTGGAAAAAGGACCATTTTACAAGGTAAAAGTTCCTTCAATGGGACATTTAGGTGCAAGGAGTTCAGTTGATATTTAAGCAAATATATGATTGACATGGTTGTCTTTCTCATTAAGATGAGGTCTAATATTAATAGCAACAGATGATTAAACTTAAGGAAAAATTCAGTCATTCTTTCCCTATTCCCATGTGTTTCTCTTCCTCATCTCTTTTTTTATAATATATATTTCATATTCTGTTCCCTTTCCACTGTGCTCTCCCGTCCTTACACAGAATATCATTTTAGGGAGTTTAATTATAGATGTCTGAAGACTACAGAAATATTTAACATTTCAAATATATAGTTGAGCATTTGATGCAGATGGTTTCATTTCTAAAATTTTCTTTTACCACTAGCTGTGCCACCTGAATTTTTTGTTAATCTTTAAACCTCTAGCTTTCTCAGCCTATATTTCTATGTAGGAAAGAACTGAATATTCAGGATCACATATAACTAAATTACCAGAGTTTAAATCCTGACCAAGCCTATTAAGTTTTCACCTCAGGCAAAGTTGTAACTCTCTCTACCTCTGTTTCTTGTAAAATAAGAATGCACAATGAGCACTATTTTCACCTTGAGGTCTAAAGGAACTCCGCTATAGGAAGTGCTCAGGAAATCGTGTTCATCATCCCAAGCACTTTACAGTGGAGGTGATTTAAGATTTGAGAAGAAATTCTGGCTCAGGGACCTGAAGTTAAATCTTTCTTTATCACTTTTTCTATCTTTTCCCTTTCCATTGTAACGTGGAGATGAGATTTTAATCCTACATCCTTCTCTAAGCAGACACATTTCTTTCATTTACGTTTAGATACTTTGAGAATACGAAAGGAGGGAAGAAGGAAGCCAAGTACACGCTCAGCTTCTTTGCTATGATCCTCAAAGGCCAGTATTTATTAAGCCCATTTAACAGATGAGGTTCACATTATCCAAGGCCATAGAATACGAATAGGTGAAAGATGAATTAAAATCTATGTCTTTGAAACTGCATATCACATTACATTACCATGTTCTGAAAGGTATAGTAATTATAAAGACATTGTTTTTTCAAGGTATATTTATTAACATAAATATACATTCTCAAAGGTTTATACATTCTCAAAGGTTGTATACATTCTCAAAGGTTTATAGATACGCCCTTAAAAGAAAAGAATAAATATACCTCCCTAAGTTGAAAAATAAAAGCCATATGTGGTATTTTTAAATTAATCACTCCTGTCTTTGCCTCAGTTTTCAGTTGCTGATCTAGCAGAAGTCACTGCTATAGTGACCTTCTATTGTATTTTGTATTAGCAGAAGAAAATAAGGCTTTTCATTCTTCAGAAACATTGCAAATGCATTTGGCAATTGAGAAGAGGTCAGATAGACTTTCACTGACATTGTTTAACTTGCATTAGGGTTCATGGTTCAATATTAATATAACTGACTAACTGAAAGAGGTAATAAGTTTAATGCCTAACTACCATCTGAGCTAAAACCAGATTATCCAGGAAAAACAATAACTATAAGAAAGAAAATATCAAAATCAACAAACAACTATGAACCAGAGACACTCTACGGGGGTGGGGGCGGGAAAGGAGGGATTGGGGTCAAAATAAGGGGGTTGTAATTGTATGGGGAATATAAAAATAAAATTTAAATAAAAAACCCCAAATTATCCTCATCATTTAAACTGCATGTTTTAAAACCCACTAGTGATAAGAATAGAAATAAGTAAATATGCTCTCATCAGTGTGGTTCTAGGAAATCAAACCACACAACAAACTCAGTTTTGTTTTGCTTTTTTCCTAGAAAGACTTCTAGATCTGAAGTATGTAAAATATACTCTCCATGCAAGGAAAGTCTGGATCCCAAGAACTGTCTTAAATCCAACGTAAGTTAACAATAAGAATCAATTCTTCAAGACAAAGAAGCAATAACAGTATAAAGAAGTGGCACAATATTATGTTTGCTCTTTGAAGCAGTTGGCAGCAAGACCTTGAGCCAGAGTAACTGGTGGAAACAGATGATGCTTTTCCTTGTTCTGCTATCATTACTCTAAGTAAGAAATATTTCCTATAAAATAGTGCCTCCAATTAATTAGTATTTGCTTGGTGCTTTATCTTTCAGAGGTTTATAATTAGGAGTTATTAATCCCTTTAAATAGAGACTCCTTTGTCTCAAGTAAATGGGCTCCAAGAATTAAAAACCAAAGAGGCTCTAATCTAGAACAAATTCTGCCCATCGTGACCACATTTCTGTAAGCGCAGATTATTTAACAGCAATGCAAATACTCCTTTCCAAGTGCCTGCTGAAGTTCCCCGAAGGGGTTTCTAGCCTCCCGGAAGCTACTGATTAACAAAGATTTAATCTCATACAATTAACCAGACCTCAAGATTATCTAAGTGTTCTCTATTTCATTACATAGATTCCACAAAGCAAGAATTTAGTCTTATGCTCACACACATTTTTCTATTTTCTTTTAATCCTTCAAAAAGTGTTCATTATATGCCTGAATTAGAGTATTTAGTTCATAGATAATCAATGGAATTCATGAGGTTTCTTAAACTATCCAATTATGGATAGAAGAAAGAAATCTAGAAGAAACCAGATTTAAATTCTCTGCAGTGAACTGTCCTCCAACAAATCTATAAAGGGCAGAGACAAGAAATCAAAATCAGAGTCACCACAGAATCCTTGGGTTTTCTTTCACAGGGTGGGGTGCAAGGGAGAATTCAGTATTGCTCTTATAAAGTCAAATCTGCCAACTCTTAACAAATAAAATGTTCTCTCACTCATATTTAGACAAAAAAACCTCTAACCCTTAACATGCAGTAGAGTTGTGTTAGTTTTTTTATCTTTCCATTTTGCAGGGAATATAATGCTATAGAGGAAGAATATAAATGCTATAGAGGAAGAAATTGGAGTTTGGTCTATGGACCTCATTCCACATATATATTGTTGTTACTCTGCTGGCTTGCAAGAGCACAGAGACAATGATGATAAAGGAGGATCAGGGGTGAGAATTGATCTCCAGGATGTTCCTTGACATTGGGAAGGCAAAACAGTATCAGTGCTGGAAGCAAGGACATTTGCTACAAATGGCCAAGCAGCAATTCCCATTGATAAATACCCATAAACAGAAATCAGGAGAGAATGCTTTCAAGAGAATGGAAGATTAGACTTGCATCCTGGATCTAACACAAGCTTGAATGTTTTTAAAAGCAGGGATCAGAGAATTCACTTAAATGAAATGGAGTTCTGTGAGCAAAAGACCCTTTAATAAGATAGTGCTTAATTTAAGTCAGAGGTGTATAATTTAAGGTTAATTATGGCATTGCACAAAGATTAAACTTATGGACATACCCACCAGAAGTTTGAAGGAGTTAAGTTTATAACTTGAAATGAGTACAAATTTTAGGATCAAATCAAAAGAACAAAAAGATCACTTAAATGAAAAACATGATTGCAACTGCTTTTTGAGAAAATAATGTGTTAGCAGAAGACAAGGAGGAAGCAGACAATGCTTTTCCTTGCTATGCTTTCACTATTCTAAGAAAGAATTTTTCCAATGACATAGCCTTCCACTATTTTATTTTATTTTATTTTTTGTTGAAATAATAGAATGGATATTTTTACAAGGTAATTGAAGAAAAAGCAGAGACACTAATAAGAGAGCAAATAATTGTTCTTGGCTCCAGGGAGATTATAACCCAGAGTATTGGAAAAAATTTGTTCACACCATAGCAGAACCCGTTTGTTTCTCTTTTAATAATCCCAGAATAGAGGTGACCAATCAAACAGGAGGCCTTGTGATGCCTAACTCAACTCAAATTCCTAGAGCTTGATAAGAACATGGAGGCCCTGTGATGCCTAACTCAACTTCATAAGGGAAAGAGAGGTGTCCCAGAGCACGTGCTGTTTAAACTGGGCAAGGGAATACTGCAGAGCACTGGTGTGACAGCAGATCAGAAGAGGAGATAGTTGCTGCACTATGATTATGGTAAGGGGCCCAATGGTAATTAAAAGCAAGCAATGAGAGTTAACTCTTTGAAGAAAACCTCAGTTCAATATCTGACCTTGAGTGGTCAACATTTCACATAGCACTTGGATGCAGACATTTTAATAAAAATACAAGCTTGCTGACATATTGAATGAGCGTGGCAATGGCTCACTGCTACAGTGTGTCCCACTTTTGCTTACATTCCATCAAAGTCTGTCCTTCAGTCCTCTGACTCTCACTAACTACTAATCTTCCTATTGTAACAGGCCACCCTACTCTCTCTGCCAGTTGCAGTGGCCTTCTTCCAGTTCCTTAGGGAAATCTTTTCTCTGGAGTTGAGAATGCACAAGCTTTTCTTCATCTAAGTAAATAGCTTTGTGTACACTGAATGAGAGTGACGTATTCCCCAAAGAGTGCTACATTTTGCTGGTAACACAATTGATCTTGGATGCTCTTAACTATGGGATGTTTTAGTCCTTCAAAAATATACCCTGGTATTTTAAAACAATAATATCTACAACAACAAAAAGTCACCTGTAACTCCCAGCCGTGTTTACACATGTGGCTCCATTCTGGCAGCCCAAGGGTGTTTCTGAGTAAACTGTACATTCGTTAACATCAGCTGAGCACAGAGGTCCCTGCAGTCACATAAAAGAACAAAGTTAAGAGCCACAGGTCACAGTGGCATCTAGAGTCAATTTTCATAAGATATATTTAAGGATTTGCACACAAACAATAAGTTAGTCCTTGATCAGCTCAGATACAATAATATAATACTAATGCTAATCTTCAGTCTATCTTTCCCTGGAACCATATTTGGCCACAAATGTTTAAGAACTCTTGTCAGATTACATCAATCACATAAAAAGAACTAAACAAACTAATCCTTATTTCACTGAGGGAAACAGTTTGGGAATAGTCAACATTTTTTTTTAATGTGGACATTAGGAATATCTTCACCATTAACATAAAAAATGGAAGCAAATTTACATGACTCATGTCAAGACTCACTTAGTACATCTAATGCGAACTAGTTTTAAGTTAGTAGAAAAACATCCAATCAAGGAAACCCCTCCTTAAGATGACTGAGTAATGTAATCATACTGGCCATTATTTGGATTTTAGCACGAATGGTGTAACTCACTGATACAGAGAACACAGAATCCTAGAAACTCTGGGTGGAAAATTAAATATATCTCAATGAGTCCAAGGTAACCACAGATGCTGACTCACCATCTTTTTAAAGCAAAAGCCAAGCAACTCACCTTCCATTGTGATGGACAGATACAATAAAAGGAGTCATGAAGATTGAGGCAGGTTCCCCCATTTTGGCAGGGATTGCTGCTGCAAACTTTTTTGTCAACTGTCTAAAATAAGGACAGGGCAGCCAGTAAGATAATCATACTCACAGAAGGCAGTTATATATATGCTTAAGGGAAGGCCTATGTGTAGGATTATGTTGTACTGCTATTCAGGTGGGGGCCGGGGTGCTCCATCCAGACTCTAAATCAATTACCTAAGTACTTCATCAAAACAAAACTCTAGTGGAAAAAACAAAAAGCATTTCAAATTATCAGTCCTATTCATATTTCTTTACTATTTACATTCATTTAACCCTGAAAGGGATGAGGGTAGAAGATTCTCACTTTATTCTTTGGAAAAGTGTTGTTTACTGGAGAAATACATGCTGGTAGACAAGAATAAAGATTTTAGGTGTCAGAATAATACTGAACATTCCTTTTGTATGAAGTAAATGGAATGGAAATTCTGGGTTTTTTGCTGTTATTCTATCTTTGCTAACTTAGATAAGAATTTGAAATCTGATCATCTTTTGCTGCCACCACTCCTCCCATGGGTTAAGGTGACTGAACTCTTTTCACTCCAGGTTCCTTTCTTTGAAGTATGGTCGGCTTAGATACAGCCTCCACTCTCGTGCTCACGTGACTTCTTTCAGACCAGAGTCACAAACACAACTGCCTTTGTCTACACAACCTGGGGAATCATCCCATATGCCAGCTGCCAGTTCCAATCTTGTAAGCTATGCCACAGCTTTGGAGGCAGAGAAAAATTTAGAGAGAACAGGGATTATGCAAGGAAAGATGTCCCAAAATTTCACTTAATTGTAGCTTAACTCTTTGTTTTAAAAGTTAAAATAGGGGTAAATTATTCCTTAATTTTTTTAAATTTAGATCAAAGAACATCACTTCTGTTCTCTTGTTTTACAGATGAAACAGAGCCAGGGAACAGCCAACTGGCCAGGACCATTTACTCTCTACTGTGGTCATTGTTCAGGTGACCATACAAGTGGACCTCTTTCTAGACTCTATTTTCTTCCATTATTTTGTCTGCCATTGTACCTGTACCAGAGTCATCTCTGTTCATAAAAGGATACTATCAACAAAATTAACCATAAACTCATTAGAAGTTTTTGTGGCATACAAAAACAACAATGTCTGGGGATTAAAATCTCAGAAACCTAAGGGCCCAGAAGGAACTGAAAACAGTGCGCTGTCAAAAGGAAGATAACAAGGAGTGGCAGGGACTGTGGAACCTAGAGAGCTCTTGTCTTATCTAAAAGTATAACAACTTACATTCAAAAATCATTAAAAAATTTCTG
This sequence comes from Talpa europaea, assembly GCF_964194135.1. Classification (NCBI taxonomy): domain Eukaryota; kingdom Metazoa; phylum Chordata; class Mammalia; order Eulipotyphla; family Talpidae; genus Talpa; species Talpa europaea. The sequence continues at coordinate 26,654,087 of NC_140082.1, read as the reverse complement.
GGGGAGTGGAGAGTGGGAGGAGAGTGTGAGCTAATTATGATCTTGGCCTCCAGTTCTTTACTTTTGGTAGGAATAATAGAGCACTCTGAGACAGAAAACTCTAGCACTGTGTCTTGCCCAACCCCCATCCCAAAAGATTATTTGCTCACTTCCTTTCATTCTACTACTCCCTAAAAATATAAAAGGTAAGAGGGCAATTTACTATCAAAGTCAGGAAAAGGAGCACATAATCTTGCTCACCAAAAGTACAGGACAACCCTCAACACATAATAAAAATAGGTAAAGAACATTAAGTCAGGGGCTCTTAACTTTTGAATCCTCTGACTTTCATTCAAAAATTTTAGGGGGCATTCCGTGCATTTCTCTGGGTAGAAAGTTATGTTATGGCTTCCATGAAAGTCTTGAACAAGTCAGCAATCTACACAAGGGGTCAGAAGTTTAAAATTAAAAGAACACATCTATAAGCATGTAGTAAAATTATGAAAAGTTTAAAACTTTTATAAAATTGTCCAAATATTAATCACCAGTGAATGCAGTTTTAAAGAAACTTGGAATATTTTGTGACACATACTCCATATATTTTAATGGCATACTAGAGAAGATACACAGCCTTTCAAAACTCAGTACTTGATAATAGAATCAGCAAGTTGGGTGGTCATAGCTGACCAGGTGTGGCACATTGTATAACACTGTTAAAAATGTGACAGTGGGGCTTCCCTGATGGTGCAAGGGGTTAAGCACCACACTATGAAGTGGACAACAGCCTCTGCAGCACAAGTTTGATCCCTGGCCTGCCAGGAAGCTACACACATGGTGCAGCGGACCTATCCTGACTGGCCTGTTGCACTCCTCAGCAGTGTACTTCAGTCAATCTGCCCGTTCCGTTCCCCACTCTGTCTCTGATGAATCCTCTCCCCCCACCCCTCACACCTCTAGCCTGTACCCCAGTTCTTGTATGCATAAATAAATAAATCTTTAAAAAAAAATGTGACAGTGAAGGGGAAGACCACATGGAATCTGGTCCTCAAGCTCAGAAAGACTCACATGCCCAGATCCCTGGTTGATCTGAGACTCAGATTTCTCATCTATGTCCTAGAAAGAATGAACTGTGATGGGAATTAAATTATGGGAATAAGTAAAGTCCTTCACTTTGATCATTCATCTACCTTAAAAACAACAGCTCCACTATTTACAATAGCTAAGCTATGGAAACAACCCAAATGCCCAAAAATAGATGTGGTACATATATACACAATGGACTATTACTCAGCAATCAAAAAAGATAAACCCATGCAATTTGCAGCAACATGGATGGAGCTGGAAGGGATCATGCTCAGCAAAATAAGCCAGAAAGAAAAAGAAAAATACTGGATGGTCTCATTCATAGCAGGAATTCAGAAAACCTAAATAAGGGACTAGGAAAAAGACTAATTATAATGAAGTAAAAATCAAAATCAACAAGCAACTATAAACCAGAGACACACTACGGGGGGTGGCTGGGAGGAAGGGGGGTGGGAATTATATGGGGAATATTACCAAGATGAAAATTCATACACGGTGCAAAAATGAAAAATTATATAAAAAATATATAAAATTAAAAAAATAATAACAGCTCCATTAAAAACTCAGAGAAAGGTGTTATATACCTAGTAGTTACGGGACTTACCTGCTGTAGGCTTTGAAATTTTCTCTCAAGATCCACAAGCTAGTAGTAGGAAAGAAACAGCATTAGTTAGCCGGTTTGAAGGCATTTCACATATGATATCATCCCCTTGACATATTTTCCTAATGTTTTCTGGCAGGAACTCACTTTATCTGTTTGTTTTTTTATTGCCTTTTTTCCTCTCATTCCTCTCCCCTCCAGGCTTCCCCTCCTTCCTACTCTCTCCAATCCCATGGATATTTTTAAAGGTATTTTTTAAGAGAAGTATCACCCATTGACTTGATTCACAGCTTTTATGCACAGTGTGATTCTGGGGATTTTCATAAAGGAATGTGCTTCATCTGCTTCACCAATAAGAAGCCTACTGTGGGAAAACAACTAAGTGCTTGTCACAGTCTCCCTACCCTTCTGCATATCACCTCTTCTACATCTTCTGCTAGAGTTGTGTCATTTAACCAAAAAGCCCAGAATTATAATGATAAATTTCTGAAAAGGACATAAAATCCTCCTCAAAAATCAAAGTCTAATGCAAAATGGTTACTTACAAAGTTGAATTAAGGCCAACCTGTTTGTTCTAACGATGCCGGTAACAGACTTACCTTGGTATTAAGCTCATGGATTTGATTAGAAATATTTAGAGGTAGACCAATTGTACTCCTTTTTAAGTCTGTAATATCATCTTTGTTTTTCTGGATCTAATTTTAAAAAGAAGGAAGAGGAAGAGAATGTTAGTGAAAAAAATCATGTATATCTTATAGGAATATAATTTAAAATTTTGAGGAGCACATTATTTTAACCACCAAGATCTTGCCTATTGTTATAAAAGTGAAAACAACACTATGTGTAAGAGACATCAAACCAAAAAAGAGTCAAGGCATAATTTTTCCTTTTCCCTTTTACACCATGTATAATAGACATCAAACTAAAAGAGTCAAGGCATAATTTTTCCTCTTCCTATATCAAGGTATTTTCCATTGTCTGTTTCCCCATAATAACAGTTTAGGGCACTTGTTCAATACCTGGCTTGGAATCAGATTGTTTGGGCTTTAAATCTTGGTGTAATCATTTATTTTGTCCTTAGGCAAGTTACTAACCTGTTGTGGTGTACCTTTACCCCCCTATGAAAGGGGTGATAGTAAAGGCAAGCCCAGAGGGTAGCTGTGAGGTCAGAGGAGATAATGCACATAAAGTGCTGAGAACAGGAGATAGCCCACAGTAAGAATTAAATTGTGCTAGCTTCTTACATACTAATACGCCAGCATGATAGAGTAAATAATGAACACTGAAAATAATAAGGAAGAGTAATTGATCAGTTCTGTTCTGTGGCAAAAGTAAGCTGATCACATTTATATATTTCTCTGGTCCCCCTCCTTCCGTGCCATCCTTATGGAAGAATTCCAGTACCCCTTTCTGTACTTTCTCTGGACTGGAATAATTATGACTACACAGTATTACTTCCTCTATCCATCCTTAATCTAAAGCATTGTTCTTTACAAAAATAAGTCTCACCTCCAATTATGTTCCCTGTGCTAAAGATTTAAGGTACAGATTAATATAGACTTGTCTAATTTAGTGACTATAGATGGAGACACAAAATGATTTCAATATATTTCCAATGTATTACCTGATGGATGCATTCACCAAGGTCTTCATCATTTAATTTAATTTTCCCCAGAGATCCAGTTCTAAATTCAATGTTTTGGGCAGACCCAGTAAGAAACACTAAATTTCCCCCCTCTGCAGCCATTCGAGGCCTATATTTCAAACAAGAAAATGTATCAGTAATCAGCATGCACAATTTTTAAATCTAAAGAACAAAGTTTCTGACTAATAACTGACTGCATACGTCTTTTCTTTGTGATCAACTGAGCCAAATTCTTCATTCTTATTTGCCATTTCTTTCTCTGCAAATTTCTTGGAGATATGGCTTAGTAATTGTATGCTTATTTGCAAAATGCAAGATGAAAAATGTATATGTAAGAGCACATATTTTTTCTTAGTTTTTGACATCATAGTTTTCCTCAAGAAAAATTACACCTTTGCTTATCTGGCTATTTTTTTTTTTTAATTGATGAGGAACTTCCCTAGACATCAGCAAAAGTAACCCATGGTCTACTTACTGTTGAAGGTTAATATTCCTTTTTTGTCTCTGCAGCTCATCTCGTCCAGCTTCACCATCTAATTCAGCAAACGTCAATAAAATAACCAAACTCCAAAGAAAAGGTGAGGACATGTTCCTCACCATTCTGCCTAGGTTGTCAAGTAAGAGTGAGGTCACTCCAAACAACTAAGTATGGAAGTTTGTACTTTGACCTGTGGAATATCCTGCAACTTTTCAGTTCTTTTTTTTTTTTTTTTTTGCCCTAGAAGGTTATTTTTTCCTTCCTGAGGGATGTAAATGATCTTAGATCTTCAGTACTCTTCAACTTGTCAGAGGTCAAAATCTACCCTGAAGTGATGTACAACTTAATCATTATCTATTTGACCTTTGAAATGGTAACAAGCTGCTTTGGAAACATTTACTAAAAGAATTAACTATAAAGGAATAAATTACCTACCTGTTGGAATAAATGGAACTCTTAGAAAAAAAAGCGAGGGGGGAAATCTTCATGACATTGGATTTGGCAGGGAATTCCTGTGTATGACATCAAAAGAACAAGCAACAAAAGAAAAAATAGATACATCAAACTACTTCAAAGTGGAAAAAAAATTGTGTATCAAAGGATACTATCAAGAGAGTGAAAAACCAACTCATAAATGGGAAAAAATATTTGCAAATTGCATGTATAAGAAGTTAATATCCAGAATATAGAAAGAACTCCCACAACTCAACAAGAACTGAATAGTCTGATTAAAAAATGAACAAAGGAAATAGACATTTCCCTAAAGAAGATATACAAACAGCCAAAACGCATATTATAAAACTATTCTTAACATCACTAATGATATTAAAAATTACAATGAGATACCACTTCACACATATTAGGATGGCTACTACCAAAAACAAAATCAGAAAAAAACAAGAGTTGGTGGGAATATGGAAAAACTTGAACCCTGTGCACTAATGGTAAGAAGGCAAAAGAGTACAGTCAGTATAAAACACTAGGATGCTTCCTAAAGAAATTTAACATCAGGGCCTCCCCTGGTGGCGCAGCGGTTGAGCGCTGGGCTGCAAAGCTGCTCGCAGCCTCTGCAGTGCCAGTTCAATCCCCGGCTGATGGCGAGGGTCCCACATGGCGCGCAGACTTCTCCTGCTGTGCCCGCTGCTCCCCTCAGCAGTGTATTTCATCAGTCTGCCTGTTCTGTGCCCTGCTCTGGCTCTGGTGAATTCTCTCACCCTCCTGCGCTTCTGACTGTACCCAGTGCTTGTATAAATAAATAAATAAAAATCTTTAAAAAAAAAAAAAGTGTACAGCTTTAAAAAAAAAAAAGAAAAGAAAAGAAATTTAACATCAAATTACCATATAAGGCCTCCTTGGTGGCACAAGGGGTTAAGACAGGACTATGAAGCTATCCATAGCCACTGCAAAACAAGTTCAATCCCAGGTCAAGGAGCTAACCCACATGGTGCAGCAGACCTCTCCTGACTTGCCCGCTGCTCCCTTCAGTAGTGTATTTCAGTCAATCTGCCTGTTCTGCTCCCCTCTCTGTCTCTGGTGAATTGTCTCACCAACCCCTCCCCCTCACCTCTGGCCTGCACCCCAACTCTTGTATGCATAAATAAATAAATCTTTTAAAAAATAAATTACCATATAACCCAGCACTTACAGGTATACAAAGAAAAGAATGAAAACAGGGACTATTCCTAATAGCCAAAAAGTATACCCAACCCAAATATCTATTGATAAATACAAACTAATAAGCAAAACATGTTACATACATACAATGGAATATTATGCAACCTTAAGAAGGAAATTCTGATACATGCCACAACAGGGAGGACTTTGAAGATATTATGCTAAGTGGAATAAACCACACCCAAAAAACAAGTACTATATGATTCCACTTATATCAGACACCTAAAGTAGTCAAATTCATTGAAATGGAAAGTAGAATGGAAGGGGAAAATGGGAAATTACTGTTTGATGGGTACAGAATTTCCCTTTGGAAAGATGAAAAAAAGAGATGGATAATGGTGATAACAGTATAACAATGTGAATATGTATACTGCCAGTGAAAAATTACTAAAATGGTAAATTTCCTGTTATATATATTTTAAAATTGAAAACAGGAAGATAGCATGGGGATTGTTTGCTGTAGAAACCATCTTTTTTTTCTATTTTTTTAATAATAAATTTTATTTTTATATTCCCCCATACAACTGCACATGCCCCATTCTGACCCCAATCCCTCCCATCTTAAGAAATGAAAGAATGCCTTTGTACATAGGCTTATCAGTTTTAACATTTTAGAAAAATAGTATGAAAAACCTTGAAGTGTCATGTAAAATTTTAGACATATATGTGTAAAATTTTAGACATATATATCTCCTCAAATAAGTCTGTGCAGTTTGATATTAAGAAGTAATGTAACACTATTTTACAACTGTTTTTAATTTAACAACCACAACAAAAAGCAAAAAAAACTTGCAAGTTGCTTTATACTTGAGCTGATACTAAAGTCAAGTAATCGATTTTTTGTCATTTTGTTGTTTGTTTCCTTAACAATGATTTTTTTTTGAGGTAACATTTGTTTACAACACTGTATGTGCTTCAGAGGCATAGGAACATACTTCCTTAGATGCATGTCCTTGCACCACACCCACTATCAAGGGGACCATACACCTACACCATAGTCCATTGGGTCCCCCTACTTACTGTGTTTCCCCTCTCCCCCTTTTGTAGCCTTGATTCCACAGTCTGTTTTCTAGAATTTGTTATTTCCATGATTTTATCTAATCCTTTGTTTTGTTTCTCTATATTCCACACATGAGTGACACTATCTGGTATTTGTCTTTTTTCCTTGGACTTACTTTGCTTAGTATTATCCCCTCCAGTTCCATCCAAGTTGTCACAAAAAGCAAGAGTAAATGTAAAACATATGTCAACTTTAGAATAGAATAAAATAGAACAGATTAGAATCTTCCAACACAAAGGACAAGTCTAACTGTGAACTCTGAATAAAACAATTATGAGTATATACATACATACATATATATGAACTCAGCAAATCTTTCTAATGTGACAGAGAACATCTCTGGTGTAATCTCAACAAGAACTTCCTCTTATACAGGATTTTCCTGTTTTATTAATATGCTTATTATTAAACAAAGTAAAGATAATTTCTCTGTTGCCAATCTAGGCAGATAATTACTAAATGTCCCTTATGTTAGAAAGAAAATAAAGAAATGTCCCTTCAAGGTCTGACTGAATTTTGGTGACAAGTTAGGGAATTTTCCATGCAGCTCACCTACTCAAGTCTAGTTCAGATCAATAGACAAGTCAGACTGCCTGTGTATGATGACTCTGTGGAAGCAATATAAAAATCAATTTCTGTTTCCACAGCATTATCACTCATTCTGTTTACCTGCCTTATTTGGAATTTCTTCAGCAAAGACAAATAAAAATAGGTTTAGAACCGATACCCTTTAGATTTAGAAGGTGAATAATTTCTTCTCTCTTCTTCCCAAGGTAAACATTGTATGGACCTGAAATTCCATCTTTCATTGACAAGCAATGCTCTTATTTTCTCCCTAATCCAGAATGCATTCCACAAAAGTTCTGCACTTCCATGTGCCCTTTACATATTAGTTATGCTACAAGATGACAAGATAACAAAATAGAATACATTGCAGATTCTTCCCTCCAAAGTCATGTCTACAGGACCATATGGTTGAAGGGATTAAGAACATGGACTCTGGGCTTCCCCAGTGGCGCAGTGGTTGAGTGCTGGGTTGTGAAGCTTCCCGCAGCCTTTGCAGCGCTGGTTCGATCCCTGGCCGCAGGTGGAGAGTCCCACGTGGCGCTCAGACCTCTCCTGCCGCCCGCTGCTCCCTTCAGCAGTGTATTTCCGTCAGTCTGGCTGCTCTGCACCCCGCTCTCGCTCTGGTGAATTCTCTCACCCTCCCACGCTTCTAACTGTACCCAGTGCTTGTATAAATAAATAAATAAATATAAGGGGTTGTCTTAAAAAAAAAAATTGCCACAGCTCTTTGAAAAAAAAAAAAAGAGCATGGACTCTTAAGCTCATTCATGTGGGTTCAAAATCCAGGTCTATCACTTCCTGGCTATGTGACATTTCTTTACCAGCAAAATAGTAATAATAATAACACTGAATGTATATAAAATACTTAGCACAGTGGGTCTCATTGGCACATAAAAATTATACATTAAATATAAGCTGTTGTTATCACCATCATGTAAATAAATATAATAATTCTCCTTAATTACCACTTGGGTTTGGGTTCTTTAAAGCAAGATACGATAGAAAAATTCATACTGATCTTAAAATATTGGATACAAGGATAAACTGGGCTATCTAAACTCTCATCTTATAGAAGAGGATTCCAGAACAGAGTCACACATTGGGAATACAGGGTGAGGAGCATAGCAGATCTGTAGTTAGTAATTGAGGCAAAGATCAAACTGATGTTTGAGAACTAGAAAAAGTGACTCTGGGAAGCAAAGAAAAACTCCACATGGGGAGGTGGAAAGCAAGATCAGATTTAAACCCAGAGTCTTCCAGAGAAGGTAACCCAAAAGAAACAATCTCTTCCTTGAAGTATTGCTGGGGAAATGGGGTTAAGGAGGAGAAGGATTATTATATTTATTTACATGATGGTGATAACAACAGCTTATATTTAATGCATAATTATTAATTTTAGTGTATAATTAATGTATAATTTGACATATAATTAAAGTATAATTATTTAATGCATAATTTAATGTATAATTATTTAATGTATAATTATTATGTGCCAATGAGACCCACTGTGCTAAGTATTTTATACACATTCAGTGTTAATATTATTATTATTATTGTTATTTTGCTGGTAAAGAAATGTCACACAGTCTGGAATTGATAAACCTGGATTTTGAACCCAGATGAATGAGCTTCAGAGTCCATGTTCTTAATCTCTTCAACCATTGGTACTGAGGAAGGAGATTGATGATGAGAATACTCCTAAGGAAGCCCTTATACAGTTTTTACATTAAAATGAAATCATTAAGGGCCTCTCCAGTGGCACAGCAGTTGAGCACTGGGCTGCGAAGCTGCCCACAACCTCTGCAGCGCTGGTTCAATCCCCGGCCGCCAGCGAGGGTCCTCCATGGCATGCAGACCTCTCCTGCCACGCCTGCTGCTCCCCTCAGCAGTGTACTTCATCAGTCTGCCTGTTCTGCTCTCCACTCTGGGTCTGGTGAATCCTCTCAACCTCCCGCGCTTCTGACTGTACCCAGTGCTTGTATAAATAAATAATCTTTAAAAAAAATGAAATCATTAAGTCACATTGGTATCATCAATGACATTCTACATGCCTCAAGTTCATAATGGGCCTGTTGGACTTTTGATTTATACTTACAGATTTTCCCCAAAAGTAGATCATTCCTGTTTAATGTGCCTACATTATAAGTGATGTTTGGGGTCTGAGAAGACTATCCATTAACTTATGTAGAAAGAATTTTGAGCATTTCCAAACCCAAAGAAGAGCCTATGAAATCATACCAAATAGGAATGTTCCACTATTCGGTAAAGGGAAAACCTATACCAGCCTTTACTCTTTGTCCCACCTTCAACAGGGTACATACAATATGTTTTGCTTTGTTGCAGATATTACACATGGTATAGAGAATTAGGGTTGTACCTGTTTCTCCATCTATTAATAGATGTCTTGTGTATTGTTAATTAATAATTCATAACCTCTTGACTTCTGTTCCTAATCCTGCCTCAAGGTCTAAATTTTCTTACTCTTGGCTCCACAGCTCTTCTTATAGAAGTCTAAACTTCCTTTTACACACCCTCCCCCCTTACAAAACCACCAGATATGCAATTATAAGAATCAAAATTACTTTCTCCTTTCTCTTTTCTTTAGATTGTTCAAGATACTTTGCTTCTTCTGTACCATCTTCTTTACCTCCTTTTTCTATTCTAAACCTTTAACCCCACACTTTCGATGATACCCAACAATTCACATATGAAATTCACAGATGACTCAATTTACAAGTAAAAAATCTTGTGATCTTCAAAAACACACATGAAAGTAAATGCCAGTTTATTAGAATATCACATGAGGGGAACTGCTGGTTAAGAAAGAATCACTGTAATCACAACACTGATAAAAAAAATAGAGAACAGTATTAAATCTCTCTTGGAAGGCAATGCAAACTTTCCAGGAGACGAGTCTTATAGCATGAATAGTTATCCAGGTAAAGTAGTAGGGTTGGGAGTTTCTGACAGAGAAAACTTTCCAATTAGAAAAGAGCTCAGTGTGGCTAGAGCAGTGTGTTTGTGAGACATGAAATTTTAAAAATGAATAGGAAGTTGATTAAGAGGGACCTTGAAAGGTGACTTTAATGAATTTAAATGTTATTTTCTTTTAAAATAATGTAGAATTAGGATAGTATTTTCGGCAGTAGATTAACATGGCCATGGTTGTATTTTACAAGCATTCCTGCAGAGTCAAGTCTCAGACCCAGAATTAGTGAGGACAGTAGTAGCAGGATGAGACAAAAGGAGGCCTGCTGGAGTTAGGCAGTGGACAGAACACAGGAAACAGTGAGAGAGAAGAGAAATAGGATCTGCCAAAAAGAAAGGGGGGAATTAACACTCAGGTTTCTTACTAGAGAAGTTGGCAAGATAGAGGTGTCATTCACTGAGTAAGAATCAGGGGAAGACTTGGATATAAAAATAACTGAGGAACATCTAACATTCCTGCCTCACAGCCTCACTCTGCAGGTCGGGATGGATATAGGAAGGATCAAGATATGGTCTAAACTACAGCCTGTCTCCTCAAAGTGTGAGCCATGGATCAAGTACAGGCATGGCTTGGCAGCTTATCAGAAATGCACTCTCAGTTTCAAACTCAGACCTACTAATTCGGAATTTTCACTTTTGCAAAGATCATCCTTCCCTGATCCAGGGAAGGTGAAAAGGCCTTTTGATCCTTATGTTTTCATGTAAGTTTATTTTTTTTTAAAGATTTACTTATCTATTTATACAAGTACTGGGTACAGTCAGAAGCGCGGGAGGGCGAGAGGATTCTCCAGAGCCAGAGCGGGGAGCATAACAGGAAGACTGACGAACTACACTGCTGAGGGGAGCAGTGGGCACGGCAGGGGAGGTCTGCCACACCATGTGGGACCCTCACTGGCGGCCAGGGAATGAACCAGCACTGCAGAGGCTGCGGGCAGCTTCACAGCCCAGTGTTCAACCACTGCACCACCAGGGAGGCCCTCATACAAGTTTAAGAATAAAATGCTGAAGAACAGATGGTAAACTCAGTGAGAATGGTAGCATCGATATTCAGCAGGTTTATCCTTGGTGACTGTATGGCAAGCTGACAATTGTACTGGAAAACAGCAAATGTCAATTTTTTTTTTTGTGGGTAAAATATTTTATTTTTTTTAAATAATAAATTTTATTTTTATATTCCCCATACAATTGCAACCCCCCCATTCTGATCCCAATCCCTCCCCTCCTGCCCCCCCACCCCCCCCAAAGTGTCTCTGTTTCATAGTTTTTTGTTGATTCTGATTTTCACTTTCTTATAGTTATTCATTTTCCTGGTCCCTTATTTAAGTTTTCTAGATTCCTGCTATGAGTGAGACCATCCGGTATTTTTCTTTTTCTTTTTGGCTTATTTCGCTGAGCATGATCCCTTCCAGCGCCATCCACGTTGCTGCAAATTGCATGTGTTTATCTTTTTTTGAATGCTGAGTAATATTCCATGGTATATATGTACCACATCTTCTTGATCCAGTCATCTATTTTTGGGCATTTGGGTTGTTTCCAAAGCTTAGCTATTGTAAACAGTGCTGCTATAAACATAGGGGTGCAGGTGCTCTTTGGAATTGATGTTTCTGTGTCCTTTGGGTAAATACCTAGGAGTGGAATTGCTGGATCATATGGAAGCTCTATGTTTAGTAGGTCCAGAAATCTCCACACAGCTCTCCATAGTGATTGGACCAGTTTGCACTCCCACCAACAGTGCAGAAGAGTTCCTTTTTCTCCACACCCTCGCCAACATTTGTTGTTGCTAGTTTTTTTTAATATGTGCCATTCTCACTGGTGTAAGATGGTATCTCATGGTAGTTTTGATTTGCATTTCCCTGATTACAAGTGATGTTGAACAGCAAATGTCAATTTTTGAAGGCATTTCCCCACTAGAGACATTCACTTTCACCAGAAAAAAAATCCTCCATAAAATTTTCATTTTCTACCTGAAGAATGTTTGCTGGAAATTTTACTAGTACCTAGTTTATAGATTTTATTTAGCTCCTTGTTTTCTATCTTTATTCCAAATTCTTTAAGAGTGCAACAATGGGTTGATATAATTCTTCTAACTGCTATTTTACATCCGAAAGTTCATCTTTTATTCCTACTAGTTGAATAGAATATCCATTGTTTTATAGTCTTAATAAGCATTTGTTGCAGACATATGAAGTCCTTAACAATGAGGGAAATTCAAAAGAAGGGAAAGTCATGACCTCCTCTGGTCTGCAATAAAAGTCATATGTATAAACCTGAAAAGTGTCATAAAGCAACATTGTAAAGATGGGTGTGACAAAATATATATACCCACATGCTGTTAAAACACACTGAAAAAGAGGCACTAAACTCAGTCTAGATAGACTAGAAAGCAATGGCTCTGAAGTCCAGCAGAGTCACGTGGAGAAAAAAATAGTTGGTGGGGACTTACGTAGCAGGTTGAAGAATTTTGATTTAATCTTTTTATCTAATAGGGAATTTTTCTTATCTCGAGTGAAATCATCCATATGTGATATTTCTGGTAGGAGGGCTGCATCAGTGAGGAAATTGCAAGATGAAGAGAAGGGGTAAAAAGGGTGAGGCACTGTGGAAGAAGAATTGGAAAGATTCTCACTCCATATTTTAGCTCCCATTATGTTTTATAGCTTTAGTCTGGCTTTGGTGCTTTCTTTAGTCTCTTTTCATTTTCATATCAGTTTGAAACAGAATGTTATAGAATTAATCTCTTTTTTAGTCATTAATGGAAACATTTGTGAACATAATAATCTCTTTTAACCTTTATGACCCTTAACTCATTCTCTTCGGGAACATAGATTGTTGAAAAGGTACGTTCACATATGCCATTTCTGTGATTTTCAACAGTTTCTGGGAAATACAATATGTTTCAATTGTCTATTCATTTTCCGTAAAAGATTACATAAAATAATTATGGAAGTTGATGTACGTTTAAGACTATTCATCTGCTCATTTCATAGGAAATGCATTACCTCCTAGAAAATTACCAAGTCCACTACTGTGATGAACGGATGGTCTTTTTGAATGCAGTGTGGTATTGATTCAGGGAACATAATCCAGGCATTTGTCCTCCATGCTCATTACTTCAATGAATTGCAATTATTGCTGAGTAGGATGAAAAAGAATTATGAGTTAATCATTACCATTTGAATAATTCAGGTTTGGCAGAGATTTTCCAGAAAGGAAGGTTATTATACATTATTGAGAGTTCAGAGAACTATTCTGCCTTTTTTTTTTTTTTTTTTTTTTTTAGATTTCTTAAAGTACTATAATCCCTATTTAAACAAAGAGACTATAATTAGAAAATTCACATCCAGAGGCAGGAATGGGAATAAAGGACTAGACTTCAGATAAGGAGTAAAGGGCCTACTTAAACGAGTGCACATACACGCACACACTACATATTAACTCAAGCTAATATGTTCTAGAAAACATAAAATATGTGCTGGTGAGTTTTGGGTCATTGTGAGACAGGGCACCCAGCAGAGCAAATATAAATTGCTAAGATTAAGACTCTGAGATCAGTGAGGAAACACAAAACCGCTTTCTGTACCTTCAACAGCTTTTGGCAACAAGATTTCAGCACTTTCAACGTAGATGAGTTAAACCTTGATTTCCAGGAATCTGTGAGGCAGTGAAGTAAAGGTTATCTTTGTTGAGGCTCATGGGTAAGCCCTCCTGACATCACTTTCCAAGTCAATCTAAAAAGAACAAAGTAAGTTTTCTGCTTGGTAGAAATTTCTGAAAAAGGCGAAGAGTAAAGGATTTAAACACCATTCACATTATAATGGAAGGGAAATACCAGGTGGTACTATTGATAGTAATTCAGTACAAGTAACTGTCAATGCAGACACTAAACAACTTACATGGAGCCAATCTTTAGAAAGGGGAAAACACAGTTGACAATATCGTGTTTAATGAGAGGAAGAGAGCAAGTGAGGTGAGCATGTTACCCCTGAGAAGGGGTAGGACAAAGGGCTTGGGAATACTTGGCACTGCAGAATCTGTCTCTTGTATTTTTAATTGGGAAGATACAAATAGAAGCAGTACACAGAGGCATCTTTCTCTGGAGAGGGGCGCCTTTGCTAAGTGATGTGATTTATGATAGAAGGAGTATTTTAACAAGCCTGATGACTTACAAAAGACCATCATTCCCAGAGGATTTGTTAATTGAAGTGCCACACAGATCTGTGGGAAGATAGAAGGTGTTGTCATCAGGGGCAGGAAGAAGGATGAGATGACCTCACCTCTCAGTCCTTTTCAGTGCCATTATTTAAAGATCTATAAAAACTAAAGACTTTGTCCCTTTGTATGCTTTATGGTGACTTGGGCTATATTTATTATAGGACTACTGCTAAATCAGGCTTTGTCAACAATTCCTAAACTATGTTTAGAGGAGGCATAAACAATCCCCTAAGAGTTATACACAATTCTGGCATTAGCATACACTTCCTATAACTTCTAATATGTTTCTTTTGTTCTAGTTGACTGATGGAATTATCCCAACAACTCCCCAAGTCATGAAAGCCCATAATGATTCTGCTATAATATTCAGCATACTCATATTCAAGACAGGGTAACTGGACAATGATTTATTTATGCACTACTTATCAGCATCTGAAAAATGTGCTGAGGTTACAGAACTGGGGAAGATAAAGGATCTATCCTGGAGGAAAGGGAATCTGGAAGGAGCTTGTATTACATGTCATCAAAATGCAAATGAAGTAATGACTTGAAAACTAGTTTATAATGATCAGAATCTAAGGTAGAGACTTGGAATACAATATGTGTTTGAATGAAAGAAAGTTTTTAATTTTAAAAGTAATATAATCATATTACATTCAGTTGCAAAGTATAAGCAAGAAAAATATAATTCAATTACTCTACCATGGCTTATCTTTTATTGTTCTATTCCAATCTATTTTCAAATTCAGATTCAATCTATACTCAGATGAATAATTTCATGTAACTACAATAATAGGATATACATGTATAGAATTGCGTTTCTTCCAATCCTTATTTTATTTCACATAACAGTAATTCAATGTAAAATTGAATTACATTGCAAAAGGTTGCATTATGTTAGATAGACAGATATTATATATTTATATAACATGTGACCTTTTGTGTCTGGCTTCTTTAACTTAGCGTATTTTCAAGGTTCATTCAAGATGTAGCATGTATCAGTACTCCATTCCTTTTCATGGTTGAGTCCATTGTCCAGATATACACATTTTGTTTACCCATTAATCAATTTCTAACAGAAGAGCTATTTTAACATTTCGGCTATTGTGAATAATGCCGCTAAGAACATTCGTGCACAAGTTTGTATGTGGACAATACACTTTCAACTCTCTTGGGCATATACTTATGAGTGGAATTGTTGAGTCACATGGCAACTCAACTTTCTGAAGAACTGCCAAACTGTTTTTCAAAGTGGTTGCATAACTTTTCTGCATAGTTTATTGGTTTCACAGTTACTTTTACTATCATTGTCTTAGGCATTTTATTTGCTTCTAGCTTTGCTATGTCTTATACCTACCTTTATTCCTATAACATTTTGTCCTTTTGATTTTTTACCTTTAAGGCAAATTCCCCTCGTGGGTCTTGTCTTTATCATCTTCTTTCAATCTACCTACATCATTGATTTCAAAGTGAGATTGTGGTAAAAAGCATGTGATTAATTTGTGTTTTTTAATTCATTGTGCCAATCTTTGTGTTTTGGTATAGCTTGGCCAATTATATTTAAGATAATTATAGATGTCACAGGTGTTTTATTTAGTCACTTGCTTTCTGTTTGTTTCACCTGCTTTTCATTCCTATTTCCCTTTTGACATCTTCGGATAGTTTATTCTAACATTTATTTTAGGATTCCATATTGATTTACTTACAGTGTTTCTGAGGGCATTTCTTCATATAGTCTTTGTAGTTCTTGTTCTGGGTATTGTGCTGTACATATGTGATGTATTTCAGTCTAATGGTATTAGCATTTACCACTTGAAATGAAACTTCACTTCCATTTATGTCCCTTTACCTTCTCACTAAATACCGTTGTCTTGAGTATCAGATAGAGTTATAAGTTTTTTAATCATCAAATATGCTTTATTGTATATATCTATATTTTTGCTTTTTTCCACTGTTCTTTATTCCTTCCTGATAATCCAAGGTTTCTTCATTTAATATTCAATTTCTGTTTGTAGAACTTTCATTAGCCACTTGTTATGGGTAGGTTTGCTAGCAACAAACTCTGCTTCATTTCAGAATATTATATCCCATTCATGTCTTAAGGATAGTTTGCCCAAATATAAAATTTGCAATTGAGAGTTCTTTTCTTTTAGCACTTAGGAAGTATGCCAATTCCTTCTCATGCCTCTGGTTTCTTATGGGAAATCTGTTGTCTTTTAAATTGTATTCCCTATACCATCATACATTGCTTAATGACATTTTGGTCAACAATGCAGCACATAGATGATGGTGGCTGCAATAGGTTATATCATATAGCCTAGGTATGTCATAGGTTATACCCAATAGGTTTGTGAAGTTACACTCTATGACATTTGTACAATGATGAAATCCTTAATGACACATTTCTTAGGATGTGTCACAATCATTAAACAACACATGCCGGTAGTAGTAACGTCAAAAAGAAATGACCTCTGGCTGCTTTTGATTTTTTTCTGTTTTTAATTTCAGAAGGTTAGTAACAATATATCTTGGCATAGATTTCTTTCTATTTTTCCTATTTGGAATACTTTCAGCTTCTTGAAGTTGCAAGTTTCTATCTTTGGCTAAATTTGGGATGCTTTCATCCATTATTTCTTTTATACTTTTAGCTCCATTCTTCTTTCTCTACTTCTCAAACTCCAAATATATTATTGTCTCACGGGTCCCTAAGTCTTATTTTTTCTATTTCACTTGTTCTTTGTTATTCAGATTAGATAACTTCTACTAATCTAGTCTCAAGTTCACAGTCCGTATTCTCTGTCAGTCCCATTCTACTTTGAACTTATGCAGAGTTACTTTGGTTATTGCATTTTCCACATATATAATTATTTCTTTTTAAAATTGGGGTATAATGCACATGCCACAGTGGTTCTTTTGTTAACTTTAAAAAAAACCTCTTAATTATTTCCTGAACTTTCCTATTTCTTATAATGGCTACTTTAAAATCCTAGTCGGGTAATTCTGATTTGTATTAGTCTTGTCATCAGATGATTTTATTTTCTTATTCAAGCTGTAATTTTCTTGGTTCTTGGTATGCCAGGTGACTTTAAATTGGATCCTGGTTACCTTACTATGTTGATGGATGATCATACAATGTCCAACAACTGCCCTTCTCCTTTAGTCTTGGGGATCATCAGATTGTTTTCCTTTTCCTAACTTTCAGAGTTCTCATTCTGGTTCTTCCTGCATTATCTTATAGTCATATTTATCCAGACTTTATAATTGTACTTGTCAGGAAGAGCAAGAAGAAATGACTTTCCCCTTTTATCCTAACAAGAAGTCAGAATATAATATTTCTTTTTTATTGAGATAACACTGGTTTACAACACTCTATGAGTTTTAGCAGTACATGTTCATCTTTTCAGGTGTATGATACCACACTATGCCCATCACCACTATTTCAATAATTTTCCACCAACATCTAATCACTTCCCATTTCCCATTCTTTCTCAATGGGATTATGCCAAGTACAGTAAGTCAAAAAGAGAAAGATAAATACTGAATAATTGCACGTATGTATGACATATAAAGAATCAAAGCAAATAATCAAAACAAAAATGAACTCTGATAACAAAATGTTGTTTACCAGGATACAATATTTTAAAAAAATTCTATCTGTACAATTCCCTTCAAAGTCCAAAAAGCTCAAACACTACCCTAGAATTATTTTTTTAATCATGTATTCCAAACTTGAATAAATTTGACTATTTCTTTACATATTAAAGACATGACAACAACAGATTAAATAATCCTAGAAGAGTGACAAAGATATTTAAACGCCAGTATGATGGCCTATATGTAGCTTCACTATCAATGCAGTGTGAACACACAGTGATTATGTAATCATTTAAAAAAATTAATTAATATTTATTGTGTGATTACTATGCAACAGTACTGGTTTGGTCACTGGGATGGTAGGAGTAGAAAAAAAGGTTAAAAATGCTTGCTTTTATTATGTACCCACTCAGAACTCAAAAAGCAAATTCAACTTATACAAGGATATCATATCCCATTAGGTATTTTCAATCTTTTTTTTGGTATGAAATTTAATTGTACTTATATAATGAATTATATAAGTGAACAATAACTTTTGGTTAAAATTATATTTATGCCACATTTCAGAAGATTGAAATCTGTTGAGTGTCCCCATTTACCCAAACACACTTATCTAGTTGCAAATATGTATGCATATTTTGAGATCTTAGAGTGACAATGAATCATAGCTCAGGAAAGGCCTTCTTTGGATGGTCACTTATTAATAAGAAGGAATAGAGTGAAAGCAAAAGTGAAGATGATCTTGAATAACATAATTTGTACTTGGGATAATGGAAAAGCAGCAGTATTATAAAGAGAAATATTGAAGTTCAGAGTGGAACTGATTTTAGAATGGATAATTTATTTTCCAATATCAACTTGATGTGACAGCAAGTTACAAATTATCCGAGCATAAAAATTCTAGAATAGGGCTTAGGAAAAATACCACAGCTGAAGTCACCTGGATGTCATGAGCTTTTTAAACAGGAGTTTTAAAAGGAAAGGGTGAGCTCTCAGAAAATGGATCAGCCAGTAAAAGGTAGAGACCTGAGCTGAGGACTGATACAGTTCCAAGCATCTGTTCCTCTCTCTCGCTCCCTCTCTTTAAACTCTTTAGGTGATCTCATCTGATTATAGATCAACTTGGCTAAATAAACACTTTCTTTATTTACACTCTTATAATTTAAATCTGCCTGATATGAAAAGACATAAAGATGCAACCAAAATAAAATACAGAGCAAATACTCAAAACAATGAAGCATGTTTAAAAAATAAATAAAGCAGGAATATTATAGGCTATAATGAAGTTATATGGGGAAAATAACTCCCTATCTTCCAGTTTTTGCGAAATTTTCTATCTACACTTTTATTTGTAAGAAAAACAAAATTCTGTAAGCTTTAGGAATCAATTGTGGTATACTTGAGGGAAGAGTTGTTATTTACTAAATTTTAAAAGGGATAAATTTGCAAATATAAAAATAACCATTTAAGTTGGATCATGGCTGCATTAAAATTTTGAAGAGCATGAGTGTCTTAATGTAAAATGTTCTTAGAGCGAAAAAGAGAATGGCTTTACTGGATTTTTAAAAATTGAAGCTTTAAAAAGTTAGTTAACAGACAGCTCTCCTGCCTGCCTGTCACTATGAAGGTGCCTGTCTTCTTTCCCCTTTTCTTAATAAGCCTGTACTTTTAAAATCTAAAAACAAACAAACAAACAAATAAATACAATGTTAGTAGCAAAGTGAAAGAATGACAGGAGAAAGGAAAATGGTACTAAAAGGCTGACTGGTGAAAACTGAAGTTGAAGAACATGTATAGAATTCATACTGTTTTCTAGTAAAATATGTAGAGGGACATTCCTAAAAGAAATGTAGGCATAACTAGACATTTTGGTATGATAAGAAGAGGCTGGACTGGAGATGCATCCGAAAAGAACTGGTAGGACAGTTGTATAAAGCACACTTGGGTGTTAAAAGTTGAGAGAGGAGTGAATTCTTTGCACAGAGGTTCAAAAGCTGTCTTGAAAAATTACATAATGAATTCAATCACAAGCTATGAGAAACATGAGACCATAAGACCATTACTCAAAGCCCAAAGCCAGTAACAAATCAGTTTATAACCAGGGACCTAAACTTGTCTTAGTTCCTCCTTTTTCTTTTTTTTCTTTTTAAACAATATTTGCTTCCCCAATATCCCTTTGATCCCTCTCCCTCCTCCTCCCCTGCTGTATGTCTCTGGTTTATAATTGTTTTTGCTTTGTTGAGTTTTGTACTGTTACTATTTTTTTACACTGATGTCTTATTTGGTTCCCCTATTCCTGTTATAAGTGAAACCATCCAATATTTTTCTTTTCCTTCTGGCTTATTTCACTGAGCATAATTCCTTCTAGCTCCATCCACGTTGCTGTAAATGGCATGAGTTTATCTTTTTGATTGCTGAATAATATTCCATTGTGTACTTGTACCACATCTTCTTGATCCAGTTGTCTATTTTTGGGCATTTGGGTTGTTTCCAGGTTTTACTTATTGTAAATAGTGCTGCAATAAACATAGGTGTACAGCTGTTTTTTTTGAATCCGTGTTTTTGCGTCCTTTCGCTAGATCTCTAGTAGTGGAATTGCCAGGTCATATGGTAGCTCCATTTTTAGTAGACTGAGGAACCTCCAGACAGCTTTCCATAGTGGTTGGACCAGTCTGCACACCCACCAGCAATGTAGGAGAGTTCCTCTGCAAAGCAGCAAAGAATATGCAATGGAACATGGACAGTTTGTTCAATAAATGGTGCTGGAAAACTGGACCTCCACATGCAAAAAATGAAACTAGACCACCACCTCTCACCATGCACAAAAATCAACTCAAAATGGATAAAAGAACTGGACATAAGACCTGAAACCATAAAATATATAAAAGAAAATATAGGTAAAACACTACAATACATACATCTCAGAAACATCTTTAAAGACTCATCACCCAAAGTGTGATAGTGAAGACAAAGATAAACACCTGGGATTACATCAAACTGAAAAGCTTCTGTACAGAAAAAGAGACATTAACCAAAACAGAGAGACACCCCACTGACACCCCACTGGAAAAAAAAAACTTTGCACTCCAGTCAACTGATAAGGGACTGATCACAAAGATATACAAAGAACTCACAAGGCTCAACAAAAAATAAACAATCCAGTCAAGAAATGGACAGAAGAACTTAAAAGACATTTCTCCAAAGGGGAAATGCAAACAGCCAACAGGCATATGAAAAAATGTTCAACATCCCTTATCATCAGGGAAACGCAAATCAAAACCACACTGAAATACCACCTTACACAACTAAGAATGTCACATATCAAAAAAACAAGCAACAACAAATGTTGATGAGGATGTGGTGAAAAGCTCCTCCTTTTTCAGTAACATACCCAACACAGGAAAACACACTTTAACTCCTGTGTTTACATGGGTTTCAAATTAGATGCTAAAGAGGATAAACATTTATCTCTTATTTCCCCCATCTTCATTGAGATATAACTGGAAAATAAAAATTGCATATCTCTAAGGTAAAAATTTTTTAAATGTGTGCCAAAGTAATTTCAGGTTGTTGTACACTAAATGTTTGATACTTGCAATAAGGATTTTTTTTAAAGCACATATACCTATTGGCTTATAGCTTCCCTGTGTCCATATTTATCTGTAAGATTTTCTGGAAAAAAGTTACTAGGGTATGATCTTCTTTTATGTTGTAAAATGCACATAACAAAACTGACTAGTTTAACAATTCCTGTGTGTGTGTGTGTATACTTAAACACACTATACACACACACATCCTTAAACACTTAATACATAATTTCAGTGTCATTAAGTATATGCTCATTATGATGCAACCATCACCATTATTCACCTCCAGAACATTTTCACCAGCCTAAACAGAAACTTTGCTCCCATTAAACACTAACTTCCCATTTCCCAGATTGCCCTAGACCAGTCTAGTGTTACGGACTTGGTTCCTTTATGGACCTCATTTAAGTGTAATTATACAATACTTGTCTTGTTGTGTTTGACTTATTTCACTGAACATACTGTTTTCAAATTTCATCCATGTTGTAATATATCTGAGAATTTCCTTTTTAAGGAATTTAAAGGCATAATATTCCACAGTATGCAAACCACATTTTGTTTATCTACTGATAGACATTTGGATTATATATACACTTTTTGGCTATTGTGAATAATGCTGTTATGAATAGTGATGTGCAAATATCTGTTCAATCTTTGCTTTCAGTTCTTTTGCATATAAACCTAGAAGTAGAACTGCTGAATCGTATGGAAATTCTATACTTAATTCTTTTAAGGAATCATTGACTCTTTTCTATAATGACTGCCCCATTTTATATACCCACCAGCAATGCACAGGGTTCCAAATTATCCACATTAAAAACAAAAAATGCTTTTTAAGGATAAATTGTGAATTAAAATTTTATGATACTATTTCTAGTCTTATTTCCTTTAATTTCTTTTCTACTTGTCTTTTGTTATTATCACTTAAATCAAAACCACAAGAAAGTCTGATTTTTAGAAACCCTAATTCCAAGAAGTCCATTGAGGGAGTGACAGAGAACGTTAAAGAAATTATAAAAGTTAGTTCACATAATAGTCATACAAAATGGGGCTAGAGGGTAGAATTTCCTCCCTAGAACCTAATACCTTACTACATTCCTTAGAATGTGAAAATAAATCCAATTTACAAGCTGAAAAAATAGAGCTCTGATAATAACTAGAGGGAAGTATGTACAAATGAAAAAGAGAGAATGAGTTTATATTTTAGGTGGAGATAGAAGAAAAGGTAGTAAGATAACACAGTTACATTTTCTATGGCTTCCTGATGGAGAGGTAATGAAGTTAGGATGAATTTTTGACATATTTTTCAGACTTGTATAAAGTGAATAATAATTGGAATTAAGTAAAATATTCAACATTTGAAACAGGTTAAATTAGAATCATTTTAGAATAAAAAAGTTAAATGACAGAATTCATAAGAACTTCTTTAACATGCAAAAGTGAACAATTTCTTGGGTTCATATGACTGTTGTGACATTTATTTCTACTTTAAAAATACAGTAATATAAATTAAAGAAAACAAATTGTTATTTTTGTAAAAAATTCCAAATTTCTTGTTAAAGAGAAATTAAAATGTAGTTGGACTTCATCAAAATTCAAAACAGAATTTCACAATTATTACCCAGACATGAAGGAATTGCCATGACCATCTTTCAGAATTATTTCAAACTTATTCACATAGAATTTTTATTAGTTTCGCTACCACAAGCACATTGAGACTATTTCCAAGTAGACGATAGCACTGTTTCACAGCTATATTCTCAGGAAATCCTAGAAGAAAAGAGAAAACAATTTATAATATTATATAATCATTTGTAATATTAGTTTCCAGAGATAAAGATTGCATTCTTAGGAAGAGTACACCAGTCATTTACATTAATAAGTCCCTAGGGTCTCTTAAGGGAAGAATCAAAAATATTATATAATATTACATTGCCTACACAAGACAATACATTACATAATATCATGATAGTATACTAACATAACATGCATAGACCTCATTAAAATCTGCGTATTAGTGAATGTTAGGAAAAGCAGTGGTTACCATGATTTCACCTGATTTAATAACAGCTTTATGGAGACAAAAATTCACATTTTGTGAAATTCACCTTACTTAAAAAGTGTATAGTTTGGTAGATGTTAGTACACAGTCAGAGTTTTGTACACATCTCCATTATCTAATTCTAAAACATTTTCATCACCTTGAAAAGAAAGCTACTATCTATTACCAGTCATTCCCATTCTCCTTCCCTGCCTCCCAACCACTAATCTACTTCCTGTTTCTATGGATTTGGCTATTCTGAACATTTAATATAAATGGAACCACATATATGTTGTCATTTGCTTCTGGTTTGTTTCACTGAGCATAATGTTTTCAAGGCTCATGAATGATACAAAGCAATACTTCTTTCCTTTCTACGACTGCATAATATTCTATTGCGTGGATATACCAGACTTGTTTATCCATTTACCCACTGACATACAGTTGGGTTGTTTTTATTTTTTTATTATCATGAATGATGCTGTTATGAATCTTATGTACAAGTTTTTGTGTAGACATGTTTTCAGTTCTCCTGGATACATACCCAGGGGTAAAATTTCTGGGTCATAGGGTAAGTCTAAGTCCAATAGTAGAGGAACTGCCAGACTGTTTCCCAAAGGGGTGGACCATTTTATACTCCACCAGCATTGTACAAGGGATTTTATCTGCTC
This sequence comes from Talpa europaea, assembly GCF_964194135.1. Lineage (NCBI taxonomy): Eukaryota > Metazoa > Chordata > Mammalia > Eulipotyphla > Talpidae > Talpa > Talpa europaea. Next base: position 26,629,907 of record NC_140082.1, on the reverse strand, counting down.
ACATCTTTGCCAATGCCGCTACTATGTGTCATTTTATGAAATGGTACCTTAATTGTGGCTTTGTTTTACATTTTTCGAGTAACTAATAACATTCAACATCCTCTCAGGTACTTACTGGCCATTTTTTTATATTCTTTCTAGAAATATCTATTCGAATTCTTTACCCATCATTAAACTGAATTATTTTTCCTTTTGTCACTGAGCTGTAAGAGTTCTTTATAAATTCTGGATACAAGTCCCTTATAGTTGCTTTTTATATTCTGCTTATTTTCATAAATTGACTTTGTCATATTGGACTTCTATTTGTTACATTCTTTTTCAAAGGAAAATGGCCCTCAGAGTCTATTATTTGCTGGAACAAAGCTTTGAAATTATCATCATAAGGACTGTCCATGCATAAGAATGCACACTATTATGTTCGATACAAAGAATTTCATATTCAGTATCCTTTGGCATATCAACTGAATAAGGGACAAACAAATTAGATAATAAAATAAAGGAAAAACTTATAGAGCATTAAGAACAGCATAATTTTATACATTTGTATGGACCAGAATTTAGAGTTGATTATGATTAAAGTTTCTTTATCTACATTTGGCATTAAACTTACTGCTTTAAAATAATATTATCACAATAAAAGTTTATTTGCAATTGACAATAATTATGAAATTGCTGTTGTAAAGATAACATGTCTTAGCCAAACACATTAGTCATCTCATCACAAAAATTATTTCATTCAAAGTAGCCAGAAGTACAAATATATCTACAAATAGATATTAAGAGTATGCCAGGGATGATCTTTTGCAATATTAAGATTACATCAGAGGGGAAGAAAGGTTTGAAAAACAAAGAATTTATAAAAAATAATATGTATTTTATATATAGATATTAAAATCTAATCTGGTTTACAGAAAATGACTTTTTATGTTAGAAGGTTACTTTTTAGAATGAGCAGGTGCCAGTGAGGATGTGCAAAAAAATAAAGGAGCCCTCATGTACTACTGGTGGGAATGTAAAAATTTGTGCAGTCATTATGGAAAGCGGTATTGGGGTTCTTCAAAAATTTAAAAATGGAACTACCATATGATCCAGTAATCCCACTTCCAAGTATTGACTCAAAGAACATAAAATACCAATTTGAAAATATATATGTACACTATGTTCACAGCAACACTATTCACAATTGCCAAGATATGGAAACAACCCAACAATGGACAAGTACCCAACAATGGACAAGTGGATAAAGAAGCCGTTGGGTATATATGCACATGAGCGCGCACACACACGCATGCACGCACGTACGCACAGCACACACACAGTGGACTAATACTCAGCCATTAAAAAAAAGATGAAATCTGGTCATTTGCAACAACATGACTGGACTTCCAGGGGATTGTGCTAAATGAACAAAGTTAGAAACAGAAAGACACTTTATGGTTTCATACACTGCGGACTATAAAGAGAACAAAAAAAGAAAAACTAAAACAGATAATAGAATGATGTTTACCAGAGTAGAAGGAGATGGAGAGGGAATGGACAGAAGGGGTTGGGATAATGACCAGACAATTGGTGGAGGACATGGTATGATATCGTTAATGAGGTAAGAAACTGTTCACCTGAAAACCATACAGTTTTATAGACTAATATTACCTCAATAAAAAAAAACCTCAATAAAAAAACATAGGTACAATAAAAATGATTCTCAGAAACAGAATTAATGAGGCCAAGATAGCAGCTTACATTCAATAAAAATTTCCCTCTTCCAAAGCCTGCTATCTCACATGTGATTGCATGTCTTTAGTCACAAAGAGAACCAGACAAAATGTATATGGCAAGATCAATGCAAATCCATCACTGCCAGTTTAAAAACCAACCAAATAATGCCCATTTTGTATCCAAAGTCAATAGGAACGCATGTGAAGGACAGTTCTGTCAGAGTGCTACTCAATAATAACAGAGGCATGCTTGCTTGATTTTATAACAAAATATATTATATGCTTAAAAAAAGCTAAGCAATTAAAAGGGCTTTCTTTTTTTTTTTTTTTTTTTTTTTTTTTATAGAGGCATGCTTTATTTATTTGTTTGCTGGTTTGTTTGTTTGTTTGTTTTTACATGCACTGGGTACAGTCAGAAGCGCGGGAGGGTGAGAGAATTCACCAGAGCCAGAGCGGGGAGCAGAGCAGGCAGAAGGTCCGAAGTACACTGCTGAGGGGAGCAGCGGGCGGCAGGAGAGGTCTGCACGCCATGTGGGACCCTCCTCTGGTGGCCGGGGAGCAGCCGGGGATCGAACCGGCGCCGCAAAGGCCGCGCGCAGTTTCGCCACCCAGCGCTCAACCGCTGTGCCACCGGGGAGGCCCCTAAAAGGGCTTTCTTAAGCATATTATACACATATTTTCATAGAGCTTTGAAAAATCCTACTTGTCTCCTAAAATTTAAAAATAAGGAAAAATATTTATGAGGTCAAGACTGTAAAAGCAAATAAATGTAAATGTCCACCATAAAAATAACAGCTGACATGTCAGTTGTTATGTAAACATTTTACATATGCTAACATACGTAACAAGCCTGGGCTATAAATATCATTTTACAAATCCATAAAGTAAGGTAGAGGGTAGTTAGGGTAGAGCTAGGATAGTCCAACCATGAGGTTCATACTGTTTCGGTATTACCAAAGCGACCACTACTCCTTGAAAAACAAGCACATGAGCAATATTCAGAAATAAATTTTTATTAAAGAAGCCATCTCTTTTCTCTCTTCATTACATAGAAAATACCTCTGATTACTCATTCTAAAAAAGAGAAAATAACAGTAACTAGGAAAGCAGACTGGGAATTATACTCTTGAGTCCAATTCTCAGCTTTTTATTTGTTTTATGATGTTGTCACTCACTTTATGACACAAACTAAGACAAGGAAAGTTTGTGTTTTTCTTAAATCATGCTCCCAGGATATCTAGGAGTGAATGAGATCACTAAGAAAAAGGCAGAGTACAAAACAAACCTAGTTGCTGTGACTACACTCAGAGAATCATTTACCAAGAGGATAGTCAAATTACATTTGGCAGTTTGTTCTCAGAATACAAAAGGGACGTGCTCTAAAACCTTATCTATTAATTCATCACCCTTCTACCACCCACTTTGCCATTTTCTCTTTTCTCCACTTAAACCTTCTAGTGAAGACAATGACACAGAATTAATAAAATGTTTCTTTGAGCAGCACAAATACAAATATAGTCCCACAAAAAAATGAAAAATTCCTCAACTGCCTTTGAATTTGTTTTAAAAAAGATAATGCTAATCATTCTTTCACAAGATCCAGTGAGGGGTTATGGCAGCAGGACCTCTGAAGCAAGAAAGTAAGTAGGAGAAAAAAGTGCTATTAACAACCAGCTCTGGGGAAAAAGATGTAGATTTGCAGATTTGGCCCTTCTCCCCCTACAAACCACTCAGACCATTACTGAAATAAAGAGAGGGAGAGTTGAGTCTGAAGGAATGGACTGAAGCAAGTAACCAATGAATGAGGAAGAGAAAGGAAGGAAAATGCCAAATGGCACAATCAGGAAAGGAAGATTTCTTATACCCATCAGTCTGGGCAAGGGTTTGTTCATAAAACACAGGAATCCCTATGAATTCGGGGACCTTTATAAAATGAAAGCTGAGGTCTGCATGTATATCACATACCAAACTCTGGAGGAAATCCAAGAAGATTTGCTATTTCTTTAGGAGTGAAATATCGAAGTTTAAGCAGTAACAATTTTGCTATCTTTTCTTCTTCTGACAAATTGGTAAGGGATTTGTAGATAGTCTCAATCTGTAAGAAAACATCCAAGATAACTGATAAAGGAGTGCCAGTAGATTTGTTAAGACCACTAATTGTTAGACAGTTTAAAATGATGGACATAATAGTCTACTGTAACACATGGTAGCAAAAGACACGGGAAAATGTGCAATAAAATGCGTAACAGGCCCATTAACAGCAACGCAAACTATGAAAATAAACAACAGTTTTATTATGAGCAGATCAAGGCATTTTCAGTGTAACTGTCACTTTTAATGACTCAAAAATTAAATCATATATATATAAACAATAAATGACAATAGAAAAACACAAAAAACGCAATAGAAAAACACACAAAACAAAAACCAAACTTGGTCAGCCCATAAAGTCTATTTACCATGCTAACAAGTAATCACTAAAATATCTACTGTTCAATAACAGGTTCATCATACTAAGGTATTTTCTTAAAACAATAAAACATAGGTAGTAAATTTACCACTGAGAGAATTTTTACTATGAGTGAATTTTATTAATAGAGTTTAGATAAGTATAAAAGGAGATAATGTGATTTCACTTCAAAACTAATAAAAAATATTTCAAACTTATATCAAATTTGTATTCAACCATGCCATCATGAAGAGTTTATAATTTTTTTGTAATCTCAGCCTTATTAAATGCACCACCATACACTAATCTATGGCAGTCACTTCCTACCTACAAACATCAAGCTACCTGGTTAGTCACAGTGTCCACAATCAGCACACTATGCATCAACAATGCCACTGATATATATATACACGCACATATTTCCATGAAAAATAAAATTGCATGTCACAGCTACTTTCCATATTATCCATTAGGCATATTAAGTAAGGAAAGATATACACACACACACACACACACACACACGAAAACCATAAATAAAAATAATAATAATATCTTGGGGAGTATAAGTATACCTTACAAAGTATTCTAGCCACAAAGAATTTATAATTGAAATATTAAGAATCTTGCTAAAATATAATTTTTCCCAAATCATGTGCTCCAAAGGAATGTTCCAACATTAATGTTTGTGCATAATTTTTGAGAACATTGACTACTACATGCTATATATCATTTTACCCTTTATGGAAGCAAAGGAGTTACAAAGACAAGAATAAGGGAAAGCAAAAACATTTAACATTCTATGTACACAACTGCATCTCCAGTAACAAAAAGAAAAGATTTATTATAAAAAATTATTACACATATGAATATACTAATGAGCATGTACAATTATTTTAATGTTCTCAAATTTTAGCTATTAAATATAATTTCACTGAAAATAATTTTCAAGTATTTTAGTTCTAAACTACGTATAGTACCTGTACATCCTCTGTAGTTTGCAACACAGATCCTGTTCCTTCTATGTACCTTCCATAACTGAAAAATTAACATAAATATTATGCAGTACCTAATGTATTTGTTAATGGTAACTTTCTTATATATTTCTTTAAAGAGTAATAAATTTCCATCATTCTGAAATATTCTGAATATCACATAAATATGTTTTATAATTGAATAATTACTAAGTAAAAGATAAAGATCATTCTATGTAAACTTCCCAGGCACTAAACTGGGCATCATTTAAGTTGTGTAAATACCATTTTACTTTATGTATTACTGTCATTTCTCCATACTATCAGTTTTAATGTTCATCAGTATGAAGCTTACACTTGTTATGACTTTATTTACAAATACTATCCAATATTGGCACCCCTGCTATATTAAACCATATGTAATGTACATGAAAATAAATTGCTGTTAATTTGCCTAAACCATCATTTCTTCTGATGACCCCAAAACCTTACTCTCCAGTACCATAATAAATACGGATCTACCAAACTTATCTGCTTCTTACTGTAATACAGTATACCTTCACTTTTTCATATAACAATCAAACCATTGTATAAGTAATTGCATGAAATGCATAAAATACTACAGAAATGCAATGTATTCATATTTCTTTCCCTAAGATCATTACCAATATGGATGTTCAACATATCATTATTATTTTTCCCTAACTTATCAATTTAAGATATAAATTAGAAAAAGTCACTATGGAAAATGTTTTTCAAGTTGTTTTCTCATATCACACACACATAAAATGATTAAAAATGTGTTTATGTCTACATTAACTACACTAAAATAGACTTTCACAGTGTTTCTTTAATACCATCTTTATAATTTCAAAAGAATTTCTGGGTTATTTTATTACAAAATTGGTAAGTCTTGTTTTATGAGAAACCTACCACACTAGGAAATAGAAAACAGCTGACTGTAGTCTTTTAAGGTAATGGAAAACAATAAACTCACTTCCTTGGAATTTCAAGGGCAGAATACGAGAAAATCAGAATGAGCCTGGTGTGTCTATATAAAAAACACTGCATTTTGAACAGATAACTATCTAGTATGGAAAAAGAGAAGTCTTAACTTTCACATCATACAACTACCTATCAAATAAGGTTCAGTGGCATTAACAAAGCGGAGATAAATATCTTTTATATAATTTTCTGGAAATATCTAATTTCCCCCTTTTTCCTAGGTTTAATCAAATTGATAATAACATTTCAGAAATACATTAAAGCCCCCTAAAGGTAATCAATAAAATAAATTCATATATCTATAACAGAATAGAAAAGTTCTATATATATATTCACATGTAATAATACCCAATATATATTGTGCAATTATAAAAGGGGGCAAGGATAATGTATATAGTGTGCTATTATCTAGTTTAGGGGATAAAAATACACATGTATAATTAGGTATAGCCTCACACCCAATAATCTGGAAGATGAAACAGTTGAACAGTCAAGAGACGGAAGTGGAAAAAGAGTCTACAATATTAGTACTTTTAGAATTTTGAACCATGAGAATATTTACTTATTTAAAAAATTGAATAAATTTTAAGTATGTTTTAACATACCCCAGATGATTCCATTTTGTTTATCTTAAAATTTAATTTCTTCTTAGACAGTGATCATGAGAATAGACATAAATGTTGGAGGTCTGATGTGCCATAAAATGAAAGGTGCTAAAAATCAGCAATTCACCATCTATAGAAAACATGTTTCTACCACAGATAATAAACTCCCATGAAGGTCATCAAACAAATGGACTGTCTTTTATAAGCACTTTTATGGATTGTGCACATGTTTTGCCAAGAGGAATTTTACTCAAGGATTCTACTAGACCAAGAAGCAGGCAATTAAGGACAAGAAAAAAATCATTCCATTATTTTATAAAATACTAATGTTTCTGAAAGAACCAAAAGCCATGAAATCCTGTTTAATTCTGGACATACCACAAATAGAGTCTCTTTAATACCTACCCTTTTGTGAAGCAGGTGGACCTCCGGCAAGTAGGCTTAACAATATCTAACAAAAGAGAATATCGCAACAGTGACTCTGGTGGTAAAAAGTACTGCTTCATGTCAATATCATCTTCAAGAAAGTCTTTTAACATTTGCACAGAGAGATCGCTATCCTGTTGATGTTTTCTGTCAATTTCTTTTGCAGTTTCAAGCTTAAAAAGAACAGTCTCTTTTTGAGAATATTGCGTGCTATTATCAAAGCAATTATGTGGTTCGATTATCTTTTCTTCAAGTTTCTTTTCTGGATCTATTGCATGTTTTTGTAGGACTTCAAAGTGAATTTCGGGGAACTCCATTAATATCTGAAATTAATAGAAATACACAAATTGTCAAAAGCTTCAATAAAAATAAAAGACAACTTAATGTATAAATTCCAGTAAACATCATGCAAAAAATATTCTTTAGCATTTACAGAGGTATTTAAAAGCAAAGAAACATGGTTTACTTGTATTTATACAAGTTGTTACAAGTTTTTAATCACATAGCTAGAATGACATCATGCTACTATTTATTTCATGGAGTTACCACTTTTTGTTTTTCAGAGAGGGAGGGAGGAGCACAGGGGACTGAGGTGAGGGTGCACCAGTGCATTGGTGAAGGAAATTCTATGGGGACTACACCTGAGGGGGTGAGGGGAAGCAAATATTATTTAAAAATGAACAATGATGTAAAAAGTAAAAAAAAATTATTAAAAAAATAAATTTTAAAAAAACACGAGTCAACAAAGTAATAGGAAGCATGTTGAATACAGATAAAGCATCATATTTGGAAAAGAAGTTTTGAAAGCACCATTAATATTTCCAGAAAATGTGTTTTCAATAAAAGCCCACTATTTCAGAGACCTAAAACAATCTAGTAATTAAAAAAAGAAAAGTACTTTTCATACTGCAAGGTTATTGCTACTGTTGAGTCTCCTAGGAAAAAAATGTTGCTGAAAAGTAACCATGTGTTAAATAAAGTTCTATTGTATAAAAGAAAGACAATTCCAGGAATTCATAATGAACTGTTTCTTAGTATTTTTTATAAACTGTTTTTTGAATTGCCTTCATGGAAAGGATAACTATTGGTATTGTATAATTAGATATTATATAATATTGGTATTGTATTATAGGAGATTCAAATCACATTATTGATCCCCTATTAGTAGAACATACTTTTGAGTTCTTACCTGTGATGGTTACAAAGAGCTCCACTGAACTAATCCAAACCAATTTTTTTTTTATTAATCACTACTGTATTTTAATCAATTAAGGGTCAATAGGACTAACATGAAACAAAAAGTAACCAATGTACTAACATACTCTTGCACACTTTTTAAAATTAGTATATTGAATTTTATCAAAAATAGTCAATGAATTCTACATAGGGGAAAGTAATACATGTAAAATAGTCAAGAAAGTAAATTACTGAGGAAAAAAAGGATAGTAGCAATAATTTTTATTTTACTTTTAACTTACTTTTCTTCTAATGATGAAAGAAAAGTTTTTGATTTATGACGGTGGCAACAGAAGAAAAAAACAACCTTGGCCATAGACATTGGCAATGGTCTATATTACAGACTATATAGCACACATATTAATCCCCACAAGGTTGTTCTTGAAAATAAATTAACAAACTGAATATATTTACAATATAATAAAAAACAACAATAATCTAACAATAATAATAATAATAACACCACCTGCCCAGGGACTTGAAAAGAGAATGGCTCTGGCTGAAGCTTTGCGATAAGGAAATAGCGTAGTCTTGAATTTGGAATGCCAAGCTGTAAATAAAGCAGAGCAGTTAACTAAAGGAAATTAAAGAACTCTATATCAACTGTTAGAAGGTAGTGAAAAAAATTCATTCAGATATATATTTGGCTACTGCCAAAGAAAAGTCTTTGATTGATTGAGAAGACTTCTTTATGACACATTCTTAAATCTCTGAAACTGCTGCTTTGTACATTTACTTGGAAAAAAACAATGACTCTTATGAATCATATGTACAAGTCACTTCATTTTATATTCTCCAGGTAAGACGTTATATAAGAATATTTTTATATTTGTTATTGATAATATAGTAGCCATAAAAAGTGAAATTTAAATATAGAAATTCTTGGATATTTATTACATCATTTTATTTTTTAAAAAGGAGGATTTACTAAATTTTAAAAGTAAAAAGGCTATAAATTTGAAATAAACTTAAAAACATCAGGTATATTGCCAATTTCCATAGCTTATATAACTTATGAAATGGGCAATGACATTTGTTCTTCTAGTAAGAACTATGACAAAAGATGAAATAGTGATAATAGTAATATCAAATGTTTACCAAATATCATAACCACTTAAATGTCTTACCCACACAAATAGAAGAAATGCTTGTATTTTAATAATTTGACTCAAAAAAAGCAATTAGAAAATTGAAAATAGAAAATTATCTGTTCATTTTTTTTCTATTTTGAATTATTGTCAAGCATATACCACACACCCAGTATATAAATACCAAATGTCACATATCTTCAAAACATACTACCCTTAATTTTCTATGTGGAAAGAAAAATACATTCATTGTGAGTTTTAAGATAGACAGATGTTATATATCTATACACATACATACATTTATTTCATAAAAATATATTAGTAGGTCTAAATGCCTGTATTACATTGTTTAGAAATTAAGACTCATGTCTGAACTCATTTCAGCATTTACCACTAATATGATCCAAAACAGATCCTTTCTTTTCATTGAATCTAATTACCTTTGGGAAAATTTATATAAGAGTTTTTCAGTGTGGTACCTACGGAGGTTGGAGACAATAGAAATTCTTGGTACTGAAAGCCGCAATTTTCTATTGTTTGCACTAAGAGGTCTCTGAAAAGACAAAAAGAAAAGGAAAAAGAAAAAATTTCCCCTATAGTTAGAAATGCGGTTCTTACATAAAATACCGTATGTAAAGCTTCATTCTAACTCCACTCAAATTTGTTAGAAAGAGAATGATCCTAGAACTCTAGTCAGTCAAGTACTTCTCAAAAAAAAAAAAAAAAAAGATAACTATTATAACTCTCTAACTCTATTATAACTCTCTATGTATAGAACGGTATTATAACTCTATGTACAGAAATAACTTTCTATTATAAACAAAACTTAATCCAATCCAAACTGGTGGAGTTAAAATTGCCAATCTACTAATGATAAATTTGCTGAGGGAACTGAAATAAAATCTGCAGCAAATCAGACGGGAGAACACTGTAGAGAGCAGCTCAGTCAACAACGTGGATGGATGTTTGCTCTCCATTTGGCAAACGGAGAAAGGGCCCTCACACATCGCTTGCTTCTTCCATCTAACTGTAGGATAGAAAACACCTGCTACCATGACCAACTCTTACTGAACACATAACTATTTCTTTTTTTTTTCTATGACAGTCAAGTATAAGTTTAACTTTTATTAAACACATGTTTTAATTTACATTAATTTTAGCATGAGTGTTTGGAGTAAATGAAAGGTTAAATTTATTCAAGGTTACTTGCTGATAGAATTTGTGAATGGTAGTAGAAGTCTTCATAAACTATAGTTCGTGTAGTTTTGAAGACCATCTTTTAAATAAATAAATATTTTAAAGCCTAGTGTTATGAGTTATTCAAACACTTCCCTTTTACAGTGTTTCTATTACTGACTTTGAAAATTTATTAATAAAACAAGCTACAGTGATAGGTGATTATATGAATGTATAGATGGAAAGGGATGTTACCACAAATGTAGCAAAATGATCATGTAAAATTTAGGAACTGGTTTTCCGGGTATTCACTATATAATTTTTTCAGTTTTTGTTTATGTTTGACAATTTTCATAATAAAATCACTACAAAGATGAATTAGTGTTTTAAATTTCAGGTTTTTTTTTTTTTTAAAGGTTAACAAAAGCACTATTTCTAAAGATACAGGAAACAACAGAAGCAGATAAAATTGAGAAATACCATTCTCATTAAGATGAGAATTCTGGACAACTTCAAACATCAAAATGGGAGAGAATCAGTTAAGCCTAACTTTGTGATAATTTATATTATTAACTAGTAAGAATCAGTTCTAATGAACAAAATACACAACCGATGTAAAACGTCAGAACGTACATGTTTATTTTTAGGATTATTGTATCCCGCTATAAAATAGACCACGTCTAAGATGAACATGTGACAAATGCATTTCTTACCTTGTAGAAGATACTTCAAAACCTTTAACATTTTCTAAAAGAATATACTTTGGTAATTTTTGTAACCTAAAAAAAATAAATAAACAAATGGCAATCCAAATATTTCATCACTAAAATACAAAAAAACTTTACTTGTGGGAGTTATGAAGTAAGTCATTTTCTTAACTCTCTTTTTAATAGAATTTTATGAGATGAAAACAACTCATTTTATTCATTTCCTCCCATACAAATGGCATACTTGATAAAGTTAACATTTGAAATGTTAGTTTCCATTGAAGTTTATCTCAAAACTTGGGTTCACACAGAGAACTCTGAACTGCACAACTCAAAGAGCTGTCATGTCCAGAGAATGGCAGTTTCCAGGGTAAGCACAAATTTTCAGGTCATAGGCAACATCATTCACTTATATCAATATTAGCATCACTTGCATTAATACAATGAACAGAGGCTTGAGAATTTAGTTATTAGGCTGTAATTTTCTGTTACTCACTGTAGCAGCAACCCTGGCAATGGCAAACATTTGCAGTTATTGCTAGTCATGACAGAAAAAGATAAATGATGTGCACGGTATCTGAAGGCATCATCAAACTCTATTAAATAACAAACATCACATTCTTCTAGTTGCAAAGTTTTTAAATTTAACGTAATTTTTTAAAAGAAATGAGGTTTTTACCTTGGGAGAATATCTAGAATATATAAGAAGCTCTTTGTCCTTGGATCTGTCACATCACCTTGCAGGCCAATTCTAAAGGGGAAAAAAAAAGCACAAATACATTTACCAAGAATCTTATAAGAAGATATCAAATTAATTTTAAAAAGTAAATACTGAGAGAATTAAAATTAGTTGGTCCTTACAAAATAAACAATCATAGTTGTTGCTATGAAGAACAAATGCATTCATTGATTTAATTAAAAATATAAAAAGCCTTGCCTATTAATAAATACACTTAAAATTTATTTTTACAGAACAGTATGTTAAGTGACTTACATATAGCAAAGAACAAAAAGTCAATGAAAATTAAATTCAATTACTCTCTCTTAAAATGACTTGATATAGGAAACACACACATGCACGCACACACACAGCTTTTGCTCTATCCCAGATAAGCCAACAAAAGTTCAGATGAATGAGCTGGTTTTATAGGGTGGCAACATAACAGATGATGGTACTGATGACTAATCAATATCCAAACAAATCAAAGTAGTAGATAAAATTGCAACAATTTTGTCCAATTTTGACCTTAAGAGACTTAAACTTAAGGTCAAAACTGGTTATGTAACAATCAGATTTTACAAGTAAGATTCAATATGATCAAGGATCGAACAGAAAGAAAGACGTGGATTGAGCATGAGTAGTAGAAACAGAGGAACAGGGAATAAGATCTTGCTATGTATTAGCTTCACAGTCTGAACTCTCCTCAGACATGATAGCAGGACCAAAATCATCAGTGGACAGAGGCTCAGATGGGAGATTAGAGTCAACTTAGACTCCCCAGAAATCTTCAGTTCTTTCCATTTTATCCCTTTCCTCTCAGCATTACAAATATGATGTTACCACAAAATCATGACTGTTACCATAGGCTATGTTGGGCTGTTGCCTGTGTGATTACTGGGCTAACATAGAGTGGGGGAGGTAGTAGGGAAGATAAAGGGGACCCGTGACAGTTATTACATACGAGGTTTCACCATGCTGGGGCTGCATTCTGTTCTGTACTTCTTACTGCAGGTTAAATATGTCATATGCTTGCATCTGCTTAGAGTCATCTATACATGGAATGTCCTCCACATTTTCCAATACCTTCCCAGTATGCTTTCAGACACAGCTCAGATATCACATCTAAAAGAAAATCCCCTCTCCTGGTATATAACAATTCTTTTTCTCCTCTGTGCTCTCATGGCACCATCAGCATTCGTTTATTGTATAGGTTATCTCATATTATAAGATAATTATTTGCCACTCATTCTTATTAGAACTCTTATCGAAGCTCCTTAAGGATGAGAATGATAGCATCAAGGCAATGTCAGGTTTATAGGTACATAATAAATCCTTCAGAAATTAATTTCCTAAAGAGCTAGTTAAGCCAAAATTAAAATGGAAATTAACCATGATAATAGTCATTTAAATGAAAACCTTATTATATGTGATAGCTCATTAAAATCATATTATATAAACAGGAATATGTAAAGTAATTGATAAACCCTGACTCTGACACATTCTAATTATATGGCTTTGGGAAAGTTACTTTTCTATGCCTTAACTTCTCACTTATAAAATGGTAACAGGAATGTCTATTTCAAAAATTTGTAAGTTAAATCACATGTTCCATGTAAGATTCATGGAGGATTATTACTGCTGTTATTATTTTTAAAATTTTAATTATTATTAAAATAACTAATAAAGATAGATTAGTAGAAATTTCATCTAAGATATAATTTCCTGAAACACAAAATAAATACTAAATTAAAAAAAGATACAACATAAATATAAGTCAGAATGAATGTTCATATGATTTTCAGAAATGTAAAATTCAAATTCATTCTTGATTGACTTGTAAATTTTACAGCCATGCAATTTAGGACATGAATATTTACTATGGAAATTTATTTTGATTAATCAGTGTTAGAAAGATATTCCTGAAAGCTCATTAGTTTAAATAATTTAAGTTAATTTGGCTCAGAAATAAATACTGAATCTTAAGTATAAAAGATGTCCTATATAGTCTCTACATATCTAACACTGACCAAATTACTTTGTTCATTTGGCAGTAATTGCCAATTCCTTTATGACTAATACTGAATTATAAATATGAATAGATAAAAGGAATTATTTATGAAAATTTCAAACTATGGAAGTATAGCTGATGGACTTCAAAGTGTCCATGCTTGAAACTGCAGTATGATTTGATTTAATGAGTCCTTCAAAAGTTCTCTTTCTCAACAGAGCAATATTTATTATACCTACCTTGTGAATGGTTGACAGGGAGGGCTCATTAAAATCATATTGAAAGATAATCTGTCAAACTCTTCTAGTGTAATACCCTAAGAAATGAACATGGGGGGGGAGGGGAAAGAATATGAAAACATGGACAGAACGGGAAAGAAGGAAAAGTGCTAACTATAAATAAACATGTCAGAAATTTTAATAGTTCCTTTAACACTTAATACTTTTCAAATCAACTTTACTTAAACTAACTTTAAACAATCTTGTGAGGAAGAGGAGCAATAAACAGAAACTATGAAAAATTAAGAGCCTTTCTCCAAGTCCCAGAGACAGCCAAAGCAGTGATAGAACACTGAATCCTAAATCAGGAAACAGTTTCCTGAATCCTAAGCATTTGAAGCTCCTGTGATGCTCAAGCCTAAAATTGCTGTTTTCTGGAGCTAAACATGGAGAACTTTATTTTATAATTAATGATTTTTATCATAGTATATCTATGAAATTTTAATATATAATATATCTAGGAAATTAATGATTTTTAGCATAGTATATCTAGGAAATTTTTAAACAGCTATCAATAACATATTTTAGATAGGAAAAATGGACAGACCAGTCACCATGCCTTTCATATATATATATATATATATATATATATATATATGTTTCTGCTAATAAATCACAAAATGGAGAAAGGTGTCATTTTTAGATATCCACAACTATTACATTGTTTTACAGTTGTGTATATTCAAAGAAATTCAAAAGATTACAGCTAAGATTAATTTAAGTAGTCACTATTGGCCTAAATAGTTGAAAAATGTGTTATTTTGCTCCCATATTATATAGCAAAAGATAAATGTAGAAAACCAACTCATGGGTTTGCCAAACAACTGAAATACTTTAACATTGATTGTGAGAATGTAAAATGGAACAAACCCTATGGAAAGTAGCATTTTCTCAGAAAGTTAAAGAAAATGACCAAATGATCCAGCACTTAGGTATTTATCCACAAGAAATGAAACCAAAGGCCCATGTAAACTTATAAGTGAAATTTCATAGCAACATTTTCGCAATCTAAAACTGAAACAATCTAAATGTCATGTCTACGTTAGATGACTGACCAAATGATCCAGCACTTAGGTACTTATCCACAAGAAATGAAACCAAAGGCCCATGTAAACTTATAAGTGAACTTTCATAGCAACATTTTCGCAATCTAAAACTGAAACAATCTAAATGTCATGTCTACGTTAGATGAGTGGATATACATATTACACTATGTAATATTCCATTGCACTGAAAATTATTCACCAAAAAATTAAAAAAGAGCAAACTCCTGATATACACAACCTGGGTGAATTCCAAAAATAAAATAAATTTAAAAGTTACACTCAAAAAAAGTATTAGAACTGGAAAATTTAAATGATATAATGACAGAAAGGAGATCAGTGGTTGCTTTGAGTTGAGATCAAAGAGCAACTAAAATGGGGCACTCAGGAATATTTTAGGGTGATGGATGTTCTACACCTTGATTGTGGTAGCACAATTATACACTTGCAGATATTGGTCAGAACTCAAATACCAGACATAAAATGGGTGCAGTTTATCCTATATAAAATTATGACTTCATGAGAAACTTGTATGAAAAAATATTCACAATAAATTGGGTGAGAAATACAATTTCATATTAGTTTTTGAATAACAATGTTTATCAGTATTAAGATTATCAGTATCCCTCCTGCTGAGTACCTTCAACTTTGACAGGCTGGCTAAATTGATAAGAAGCATTCAGTAAGTAATAGCCAATGACTGCTTCTTGTTTTCACTCCTACATATGTATCACAATTATTGCTTAAAAGTAAATTATTAAAGAAAGTTAAACATCATTACAAAACCAAGCATCTAAAGAAGTCAAGTACATTCTATTTAAATCCGTTCTCTTGGGGCCTCCCCGGTGGCGCAGCGGTTGAGCACTGGATTGCGAAGCTGCCCGCGGCCTCTGTGGCGCCGGTTCGATCCCCGGCTGCTCCCCGGCCACCAGAGGAGGGTCCCACATGGCGCGCAGACCTCTCCTGCCGCCCGCTGCTCCCCTCAGCAGTGTACTTCGTCAGTCTGCCTGCTCTACTCTCCGCTCTGACTCTGGTGAATTCTCTCACCCTCCCACGCTTCTGACTGTACCCAGAGCTTGTATCAAATAGATAAATATTTAAAAAAATAAATATTAAAAAAAGTAAATAAATAAAAAAATAAATCCGTTCTCTTGAAGACCAAATACTGAACTCTCTCTCAAGCTGTAAGTTGTTTTGTTTTTTTTTTTATTTAAGGGGGTGGGGATATAATCTAATAGACTATAAAATATTAATTCCCTTCCCCTAAACTTTTTCATTTATATGATTTATTCTCCACCTAACACCAGAAACCAGTATATTATAAGACTATGCAATCACATTTATCTTGCTACATACTTATTAAAACAATGACAGTCATTACTCACTTCAATTGTCTTGGCAAGTAACTGGGTGTGAGGAAAATTATATTTGTATACTTCATTAGCAACAGTGTTTACATCAATGGCAGCCACCACTTTTGCAGGTATACAGCTTTCTGTAATGATAAAAACATTATATATATAAACTAACAAGTATTTATTCATGACCTTCTCTATTAATACAAATCTCCTTCTCAATACCACTGAGAATGCTTTTAGGTAAGTTCTGGTAAGCTTTTGTTTGTTTTTTTAATAATAGTTTTATTGAGTTATAACTGATATACCCCAAAATTCACTCAGTTAAGTATCAGATAAGCTTTTTAATAAGATGAACAATTGGTGTCCAAATGTAAGCAGGTCATGGACCAAAAAATTAAAATTTTTGACAGACCATGACAGAATGTGAGAAGAAAAAGGGAAATAATTAAGAGGGCACTGACCTTGTCATGCTGCTAAAATCCTTTCAAAATCATTTCATATTCAGACAGTTTTGCCAGTCTTTACATGGCAGTCAAAATATAAACTTAAACTATGTAAGCAGAGCTGTTATCATTACGCTTTGCAATTACCACCTTCTTCACAATTCTTCCCGAAAACAAATATGTGTTATGTTATCCCTGTCCCAAATGAGGAGAAAGGGGAAGTTTTAAAAATAAAATTGAAACTTCTTTGGAAAATGATGAAAGAAAATACTGCAAATTACACAGCAGTTCCAAAAGACTATTTCTTTAACAATCATTTGCTGTTAATAGTTAATGTAGGTAGCTGAAACATCAAAAAATGAAAAAGAAAATGAGGATGTGAGGCACTGGAGTTCATGCCACAGGCACTTGGAAATAAAATCCATCTATGGAAGATGGGACAAGGGAGGAAGCCCCCCCACACTCAGAAAACAATCATAGTCCTGCACTGAGGCCTTGCAGATATGAAGCCAGAGACAAAACAGGGTACACACGTCCATTTTGTGTACTAGGCTCAAGACACTCAGCTAGAACACTTATCTCCTTGATACTCTGCTGCCTTGCATATGGGCCTCAGGGAACTTCTGAGCACTACTTAGTAATATCACAGGGAGCTGCCTCCAATCGAATTTACGTTCAATATCCAGTTACTTGAGTTAGTATAAAATAAAATTCTCATAAATAAAAATCAATCAAGAAGGTTTTTAAACAAACAAACAAAAAAACAATTAGTATATAAAGGTCACTTTACAAAATTATAAACCTATTATAATTTAGGTCAAGGACTAAGCTACTACTAATTATTATAAGATCAGAATTAAATAAACTTAATTAACATACACAACTACTTTGCTGTTTTGCTATATAAGATATATTGTAATTATCATGGTATAACTAGCTTGCATTTCTACTATATATGCAGCAAATTGGGATTGTCTAGAACTGGTTAATATGACTTTTCCCTTTTCCCAGGCTGACTGAAAAAACCAGTGACATGCTAAATCTGTACCACAGTCAATAATTAATTTTTGTTCTTGTCTTAGATGCCTGGAAGACATAACAACTAACAAAAAGCAACCACCAAGTGAGTGATGTGGCAATCCAAGAACTGATGAACTAAAAATTCACTCAGGAAACAATGGATTTTTAAGGTCAATTAAATTAGTTTGCACCCACTGATGTACATATTTTAGATTGATGTGAAATTAGAATCCACGACATGACCTAAAAAGTTACTTCCATGAGAAATGGATGTGCTAAAATAATACTGACACTAAACTAACTTGCCTTTCCAAAACCTAATAAAAACTGGATGGATATATTTCTAAGAAAACAGTTACTTATCAATAATACCAACATGAAAAAGCAAGAATGTCAATTCTGTCAAAAATCTTAGACTCCAAAACCAAGCTCCAAAACCAAGCTGTCTTGAAATTTCTTACTATAACCCTCTATCTGTAGCATCTAAAATTTTTTAATCTGTATACACAGATTTTGAAAATATTTAACTAAAAAAACCAAAGTAGTATAATTCAACAGAATTTTGCCTATGTTAAAGTCATCAATTAAATGATCCAAGAATAGTTATTCTAAAAGAAGGGACAGAATTTGGGGAAGACAGTCCACCAGTATCCTTCCATGGAGGTGGCGAATTTGTCCTCAGTACTTTTCTCTAATGTTTTAAAAAACCCTGGATATTATTCATGTCATTTCAGTATTATTCTGGACTGCATACTTATCAACAGGTAGCATGGGCATAAAATGTAAGAGAAATTCAAGATAAATGATTTTAAAAGGTTGTCAGACTGATTCTGTAAGAAAAGGATAAAGGGAATCATGCTCCATTTACATGAGGATTGAACTAAAAAAAGGCTAATTTAGTTATTTCAAGACTTATAAGTGAGATGTCAGAAATGTCAAACCTGACAAAAGTATGTATAATTCGTAATTATCAAATATATTTTTTATTAAACAAAAAACATACAACACACACATACATGTTATTTGAATAGCAATAATTTTCCTTCTTCTGTTCATACTTTCCAGAAAAGTTGTAGCAAAGAACCTCTGGTTAGTGATAGTGGAAAAGTACACATTCACACTCTATTTCCAAATATTAAATCAAAAAGTCCACATGGCCATACACAATTATTAATGAAAGCAGAGGAATAATCAATATTTTAAAAATGCAAACACAGAATTAACCAGCCACTTTGAAATAAGGAGTTTTATTTTTTCTTCTTTAACATTTATTTTCCAACCTGTGCCTCATATAGGTGAGTTACTTGAATTACCTCATTATAATCATACCTGAGACATCAGGTTTGTTAACACTGACACCTAGTTGTGAAATGGAAGATTAGATGAATACATCAGATGTCTATTTGCTTTCATTCAAATTAATAGCTTAATTAGGATGGAAGTACTAAGCAAAAAGAGACCTGCAAGGATTCTGAATCTAAAATCAGAGGTCAGCAGACCTCTCCTGACTCACCTGAGGCTCCCCTCAGCAGTGTATTTCAGTCAATCCACCTGTTCTGTTCTCCATTCTATCTCTGATGAATCCTCTCACTCCCCCACACCTTCGCCCTGTACCCCAGTTCTTGTACCCATAAATAAATCTTTAAAAAAAAAAAAATCTCTCCAATAACGCTAGAAAAGTCCATTTATAATGGTATAGGCATGATGAAGTACCTAACATAACTTGTTCGTTCTCTCTCTCTCTCTCCCTGCCTCCCTCCTCCATTGTTTCCTCCATGTCTCCTCTCTCTCCTAGCAAGCCCCACATTACCCTTAGCCCTGGGGATGCAGACAACCTCAACTTCCAGGGACACAGGCTGTTCTCTAAAAAGAAAGCTTATTTCTAAATATAGGTAGTTAAAATTAAAGCTCTAAACTCTATTATAGCACAGCTCAACAGAACTTCCTGTGATGACAGATATGTAATATATTTGTGCTGCCCAATATGACAGTCACTAGCCACATGTAGTTACTGAGAAATTAAAATGCAACTAGTGCAACTGAGCAACTAACTTTTCATTTTAATTTTACTTAGTTTAAATGTACATACTACATGTGGCTAGTGACCACCATATAGGACAGCACAGACCTATAATCATTGGAATCACCACCAGCAAAAGTACTGGGTGGTGGGAAGGGGGCACATATAGTGAGAAAAGAGAAAAGCAGAGTCTATGGAGTCAAGAGAAATTGTGTTCAAACTCTGGATCTGACACTTAGTAGTTATGCAGTCTTGGAAATTTAACTTCTTTTCCTAAACTTTAATTTCCTAACAGGTTTTTTCTGTGAGAAAACTTTTTAACAGGCTTTTCCTCCATGCTTTCCACTTAGCATTCACTAACTTCTTTAAATGTGAATTATCCTCTTGAAGATCCCTCACTGGCTAGGCCAAGCCCAGCCGGGCTACCTCCCCTCCCCCTCGCCGGGATGCCCTCACAGGGTAAGGGGCCAAGTCCCCAGGCCTCTCGGTGACAAATACACTTAGAATTGGGAATAGGCTCTAAGGAGGAGGCTCACCCCGATCCCTAAATCCCAATTTAGTCTGACTTCAGAGCCTAGTCTTGAGGCTCATTACTAACAAAATGGGACCGTGGAGGGGCCCCACCACCCTTCTGTATAGGGTTCAAGGGGTGAGGAGGAAAGTCTCCACGGGTCGCCAGCCCAGGGCTGCGCTTTCAGGAGGTTTCCTTGACAACCGAGCCCCCCTCGGTCCCCCGCCTGCACTATCCCCGCCCCCAGCGTCATCCCGCTCCGCCCCTCTGGCGCCCTAACTGGGGCCTGCACTAACGCGCAGATAAATAGTGAGGCATTTCTGCTCACTCTCACCTCGCAGCGCCTGGTGCATGCCTCCAATGCCGCTATACAGCTCTAGGACCCGTAAGGGCTCCATCTCGAAGCCTCCACGCAGGGAAGCGAGGCCTACCTGGTGCTCGGTTCCTCCTCCTTCCGCCCGCGCAGCTCCCTGGCTTATGGTTCCGTGGCTCTTCCGTTCCGCCTTCTCCTGGGGTTGAGACTCAGAGCTTCGAGGGGCAACGCGGATTGTAGGGCTGGCGGGGGTCTGCGGGGGGATAAACGACTGGAAACTATAAGGCTTCCCATGTGAATAACAGTCACCCTTTGTTCTGATTTACACTCCATCTTGCTTCTAAAATGTACTAAGAAGTTTGAGTGGGGGAAAAAAATCTCAGGCTCAGTAGGTGGGTGAAATCTGCCCTCACTTCAAAATAAATTAACACAAGTTAGAATACAGAAAAACTCACTATTTTTCCACACGCTGTTTTCTTGTCCTTTGGTAGCCTAAAGTGTTCAAACTTTCCATTAGCCTCAACCTGTCCCAAGAGCCTGGTGTGCCCACAATGGAGTAATGGAGATAAATCAGTCTTTTTCCTAAGGAAGGTCCAGAGTTACAAGTTCAAAAAACAGCAACAAGCGGCCGAGCCCAAGAGCATGCTTTGAACTTAATGTAAAATGTTCTGGGAACACGACCTCTCCTTGCTCTAGGAGACAAAGGAGCAAGGCCATCTGCATAGACTTGAAGTCTGAACAGCTAAGAAATCTGATGCCTGCCTTCCGGTAAAGCTAGTTTTTTCACTTCCACTAATTACCACGGAGCGGGATAAAGATTTAACAATGGATAGCCAACCTTTTCATCTCTAATGTGCATTCTTTAGAAAGGAAGAGATTAAATCCCATAGTTGCTTTCCTCTGCATTTAGATAGCATCAACATAGCTTTAGGTTAAAAAAACTAAAACTCACCCTGTCAAGAATAATTACATTTTTAATGCTAACGACTCATTGTTCCCGTCTATATAAAATAACTTCAAACTTGTTTTTTTTTGGAACACTTCTCAGAACAAAATCTGCCCTACTCCTTCGCCTTGCTTCCCAGGTTCGAATCCTCACTTTGATTATTTAATAAACTCTATTATTGAGTTTTTATTTCCAGTGAACAGTCTAATATGGAAGCCACTTACTGCAATTGTTAGTGGGTTAATTACATTTTATGTTAGAAAAAATACCCTCATTATGTTAGGGGGAAAGGATGTCCTAAAGCTAATTCCATACAGGCTTTGTGGACTCCACCCCCACCCCAGGCCAAAGCCAAAGACACTGGGAACTCCAAATCCCATCCCCACCAAAGGGAAGGTGGCTGGGACCTGAGGGTGGTGTTAAGCAGCCAGGGTGATATAAAGCCAGACACGTGGGCTTTGGAGGGGGTCCCCCATTTTGGCTCTCCGCCAGCTCGCAGCGTCTGGCCAGCTCTGAGAGTGACTGGGTTTCCAGGTCGTTGGATCGGGTAGGACGCATTAAAGACTTTATTTCCCTATTTTCTCCCTGAGTTGTACATTATCCTGATTTCCTTTTCTCTTATAAATAAACCTTTTATTAACCTTTTTTGTGTGCCTGTAGTGGAGTATTAATAAGTCCCTTTTAAGCACGCGCGTGAGGACCCACAGCCAGGCAACCCGTTCAATATCGGGTCTGTCCTATGGGCTGCCCCTCTCCCTGTCCTATAACACTATAACAGCTATAGCATTTGCTGTTAATATAATGTAGGACTATTTATTGTCTCCCACTAGAGCCTTGCTTCTCCAGGATAGCCCAGCTGTTACCGAACGCCGGCCTCAGTTTCCCTCAGCCAATAAAAGGAAACTGAGTTTGAGGAAAAGGAAAGCGGTTTTATTTGTCGACAAATGAGGAGGGCGGCAGACTCATGTCCGAAAAACCACCATCCTCCTCTTTGGCAGTGGGCAGGGGTATTTATACAGGGGGAGATGGGTAGGCATCCGCGAAGGGGAAGGGGAAGGGGTCTGCACAGAGACAAGTGGGCGCCAGCTCAACAGGGAGATGGATGGGTGTCAGCTCATTCATCTTAAGGGAAGGGGAAGGTGTCAAGGCACAGAGAGGTGATCGCCAACTTGTTTTCCTTAGGGCGAGGGGGAAGGGTCTACAGGGAAACCGGTGGGCGCCAGCTTTTTTTTTCTTCCCAAGGGGAGGGGAAGCTGCAACAAATGGGAAAGACAAGTCATCAATCCTGTTAATGCTAGATAAGGGGAATTGCAAAAAATGGGGGAAAGACAAACTTGTTAACTGTATCACAGCCACTGTATACTAAAGGTTGGATTACAAGCTAAGAATAAAATGGCCATATGCAAGAAGAGGAAATAATCTCATTATGAAGTGTATTTCCACTGTTTACCACCACCTGTTAACTTCTGTTAGGAAAAATTGTGAGTACCACTTGTAATAACTTAATAACTAATTTGTTAGAAAATTTGCATGTGTGTTTTGTAAAACTGTTAAGTAAAAGTAAGACCAGTGTGTCTGAATTATAAAGTCATGATCCATTTTGATAATTCCTGTGAAAGTTTTACATTGTAAGTGTGTATGCCCTTTAAGTGTTTTGGTTTTATTGATCATTTATTTCAGAAAAAAATGTTGTGTGATAGAAAGTTACCATAGAGCTGAGCTTTATCCCAGGTATTATTGTAATATTACTACTATAGATATAGATTATGATGTAGAACATTGATTTAGAGTCAACAGCCAATATATTAAATAACATATATGTCAATTAGTGTTGTAAATCAAGAAAAATATGACCAAGGATCTCACTCTGCAGAGGAGAGATAGGACAGAATATGTGGAAGAGTTCATGAAAATTACCAACCCTTGAGTGGAAAGGAAGTAGAACCTGACCCGTACACAGGCTCAGAGAAGCATGTCAGCAAAAATTAGGGGCATGGTGCAACACTATGGGATATATTAATAGCATACTCTTAATTATTTAAGGGTTCATTGCCTGACCTAAAACTTACTGGCTTAATTCTTCCTCTCCTTGCCATCATTTCTCTAGTCTGCTTTTGCAGTCATCCTTGAGTCTCCATGATCCAAACCATTCTTTTTTCCCCAAGGTATAAATTGGCAATGAATGTCCTTAAGAAAAAAAATTATATTCAGAAGAAATATGTATTGAAAAGACCCAGAGAGTTCATCTATCACTCCTGAGCTCCCACTTATTGGAGATTGACATTTACTACTTTCAAACCTGCCAGCATCAGGCCCTCAACTTATGAGCTACTCATTAGGAGCACAGCATATTTCACAACCTGAGCGGTTTGATGGTCTAGAGCTTGAATTGGTAGAAAAACTGTCTTTAGAGTCGTCTAAAATCCAGTTCTTCTTAGATTTGTCACCTGCACTGATTTTGTAGAACTCTCCCTCTTCTGTAATAAACTGTGTTGTGGATGAGACTGCAAACTGGAATGCCTAAGAGTGTAAATAGAAATCATAGATCTGTAATTCCTAGCTATGTGCCTTTGCAAAAGTCATTGCTCATCACCGAGCCTAAGCACACATTTAAAATGTATAAAGAAGAGGACGTGTGGTTGTTCTGAGAATTAAAATACTTAACTCAGTCCCCAGTACAACGAAATGCATGGTTAAATAGTATCTATATAGTGACATTGTCCATGTGATGCATTCTCTGTCCCCTCCACAGCATGACTCTGATCCCTGAAGTCAATCACACTCCAGTGTGGTGATGCCTGTTTTAAGAGCTATAACTGAACACTGGGCCCCAAACAAGGTTAGATCAGCATAGTACAGACCAGTCCAGATGACCATAGATATCTGGGCTCTAGGAGAGCGTGTAGGGGAAATTCCTAGGCTTGGAGCTCTGCGAAGAAAGGGCTGGAGTCTGCAAGCCCTCTGCATGGCTAAGGGAGATGCTGAACACAGACGCACAGGTAATCAAATATATCAGCACACATGTAGAGACTGCCCAGCTCTGAGCTCCTGGGAAGGGATAACTGTGAAAGTGGGCTTACAGGCCTGGCAATCTTATGACAGAAAATGCTCCAATGACCTTATCCAGGATGTATGAGTTAAGACCTGGGTACAGATGAGAGGAAAATTACTAATACCATCCAATCACTTATTGACTATTATGTGCCCGAAATTTTTAATTAAACCCTGAAAGTATAAAAATCTGTAATGTGTCTGACCTTAAAAGTGTCAATAATAAAAAATGGCTTAAAACTTTCTATTCCATAAAGATGGAACTGTTTTTACAAATTTCATAGATCCTCTAGAGCTACTGCCCAATAGGTGGTCACAAACCACATCTGGTGATTTCAGGTTACATTAATTTGATATTAAATACTTATTTCATGAATCACAATAGACATGGTTCAAGTGTTTTAAAGCTACCTTTGTTGGCCAAAGTATTACTCAGCAAAGACAGGACATTTTCATCACTGCAGGAAGTTCTACTGGAAAGAGCTGCTCAAAAATGGTGGTCTCTTGAAGTTCTTATGGGTAGCCCATCAAGATATGAACAGCGTGGAAGTGTTTAACAATCATTTTTTGAACAGTGGTTTAAAATAAGTGCCTCCAAAAACATGCAGTAAAAGGACCCAAGTAAAAATATTTCCCTTCTTTCTCTGTATCCTGTCACCTTATTCATTAAACATGAGTAAGAATAGAAAGGGAAAATTCACAGGACACAATAAATGTGTTCTAGCAGTGATAAGATAAACTTACAAGCAAAAAAGAACAAATGGAAAATGATGAACTTCCTGGTGTCTTAAAAGAATAGTGCTTTTCTTTTGTGAAGTATATTCTGATGCTTCAGAAGAAGGAACAGAATGAGTGTTTTAAAAGTAGAATCAAGAGAAAGTTATTGATTTTCTGCTGAAAAACATGGAAGCCATGCAGTTTGCCTTGTAACTGCCGTTTCAAAGAACTGAGTTATGGATTTTGACACATATTTTTCTCTTTGAGGGTATTTCTGAAATTTGTAATTTACAATGTTTTATAGTACAGTTTAAAGATTGTATTTTAGTTAAATTAAAGATAGTGAAATTCTCTTTGAAACTGCTTTCATAAGTTAGAGCTAGAAAAAATCTGAAGGGACCATTTTCCAGTGCTTTTTCAACTATTTTTAGACATGATCCTTTTGTTCAAACAATCTCTTCTAGAATCTGGCAGGAGAGGTAGAGTGAGGACATGTGCACTCAGGTACACACACACACACAGCTGCTCTGTTTGAAGATGGGGGTGGGATACAGAACAATGCCAGATCTCCTTTCCTACCTCCTTCAATCACTATGGGCTACCTCTAAATGACTCCAGGGGCATGGATTGTAAACCTCTGATTTCATCCAGCCTCAGTTTGAGATTTGAAGACAGAGAGATTCAGAAGTCTTAGATAACTTGCACTAGCCCACAGCTGGGTACAGAACAGGGGATTCCAAATCATGTTTCCTCAAAAGGTCCTTCAAGGACTAGCTATAGTATAACTTAAAACAAAAAAATAGTAATAAAATCCTTATATATGATTTTATCAAGGCAAGTCTAATGCCTAGTGAGTCCATACTCCCATAGATAAAGCTGAGACTCCAAACTAAAGCAGTCAAGTCACCAGAATATGTTGCTTCCTAAATACAAGTTGGCCCAAAGAATGAAGGCAACTTTGGATTATGAAGCTAAATCATACGGTAGTGCATGTCATTAAAGCTTATGTGGCAATGTATGTCAATAAACATCAGACAAAAAGATGAATTTTGCTTAACAAAAAAAGGACAATTTCAAAGACTGATTATTATAATAGATTCTCTGCCCAGCCACTCCTGCAAAGACAGCTTGATACAGTGCAAGGAACATGGTCCTTAGAAGGATTAACATGAGTCATGCTTCTAATGGTTTCTTTATAAAATAGGACAATATCTGCTTATAAGTCAATTATCTCTATTCAGTTATTAATATATATGTATATATTAATTATATATAAGAGGTCCTCAAATAAAGTTGTTTTGCTAAAATGTTAAAATAATCATTTCCCAGTGGGAGCCACTGGATGTGTGAAATTGACGCATTCTCCCCTGTGTACGTGGGTTTTCTCTGGGAACTCCAGTCTCCTCCCACATCCCAAATTGTCATAAAGAGTTTCACAGGTGTGTCTCAATTGCCCAGTCAGAATTAGTGTGGGATAGTGTGTTATGTGCCCTATGAGGAGCCCCCCCTTGTATCCTGAGCTGCCAGGATGGGCGCTGTACCCCCACGACACTGAACTAGAATATACAGGTTAAAAGATGAATGAAAATGAATGAAAATGATTGTTTAATATTAAACTATCTTTATTTGTCTTTATTTAGAAGTTGGGTGATGATTTTGTGACCAGAAATATGCCATAGGAACTTAACTCTTGTTCACAGCAATGAAATTATGATAAAGTTGGTTTCATTACACATTATTTTACTAAAAGTCACAATTTACAAGATACTATAGACAATGTTAAATGAGGATTTAGCATGCACACATACAAACATATATACCACATATAAACACCCAATAAACCATACACGTATACGCCACATATGCCAAAGACTACATAAGCCACATTCACATATCACACACCACACACACATACACTACATATATTCAACATACTCACACAAATGCTCCATAAAAGCCTTTATTCTTCTTCATAGTATTTATCGCTGCAGTTGTCGATACTGACAAATTAAACTTTAGCGAAAACACCTATGTAAGGATTTTTCATTTTACTCTTGGTAGATACTAGCAAGATCTAATAGTGATAAAAATAGCTGAAATGTAACAACAGTTCCACACTGTATCTATTCACTATATATTGAAAAATCACAACTTTGTGTTTATTTCAAACTTAAATATAAGCTATCAGCATTCAAAGTCAACACAAGTACAATTTTTGCCCCTTCTATTCATACTTGGAATGCACCAAAGGACATTTACCCTTATTTTACAGTTAAACTTACTCCTGCAGAGCAACTGAGTGCTTCATTCCCATCTAAGGTAATTACTGCTGAGTTAAAATATAGTACAAACCCCAAAGGAATTTGTTCTATGTTTAGTCTTATTCAGAGACTAAAAAAAAAAAAATGCCTATAATTGACTATATTTCAGTAGATGGCAAAAGTGTGTTTTAATAATAGAACATTGTAAATAATAAATGATAAGATAGACCTATGAGTTTCAAAGAACTTTATAAATGTTTAATGCTTATTAATTCATTTTAGAACTATCAGTGTTTCTCTTTTCCTTTAAAAAATTTTTCTGGTTGATTTTAAATATACATTTTATTTTGTGTATGTGTTTCTTTCATTGAAGTAATATTGGCTTATAACATAGGTTTCAGGTGTACAGCATTACAAAAAAAATTTGTAATATTCAGTTTTTTTCACAGAATAAAAAGGAGAAAATGTTATGGGATTTTCTCAATGTCACATAAGCCAATATTCTCCAGGTTACAGGATTTATTTGCAAATCACAGAATGACATGTTTTGAAGAAAAGAAATTACAAGACAGCATGACTTTGTTAGTTTTTTTTATTATCTGGAAGACATCAAGTAATAAATGAATGGAGAGCATTGGTTTATTTTGAGGGGAAAATTCACATTAGTAGTTAAAAATTATCATGGTTGGGAAAGAATCTCAGGAATCTGCATGTTATGTCTTTTTTTATTCTGTTCATTTTAGGACTAAATCCAAGAACAGGGTGGGGAAAGAATGCAATAGGAAAGTATTTCTGTATCCTATATTCTCTATCCTTACAGAACTCACAGATTTAAAGTCTAAAATCTTAAGATTTATTGATTTATTTATGCATACATAAATGGGGTATAGGCCAGAGATGGGGGGGATTTGAGGGGGGGAAAGTGAGAGGATTCACCAGAGACAGAGTGGAGAGCAGAACAGGCAGACTGACTGAAATACACTGCTGAGGGAGCAGCAGTTGAGACAGGAGAGGTGTGCCTCGCCATGTGCATTTCTCCCTGGCTGGCGGGGATCGAGCTTGTGCTGCAGAGGCTGTGGATTGCTTCATAGTGAGGTGCTTAACCCCTTGTGCCACCAGGGAATCCCTAAAGTCCAAAATCTTCAGACTGAAGTTTCATCATATTACTTGTTCTCTATAGAGATAAGAAATTATTTGAAGAACAAACTTATCATCAGATATGAAAGAGACAAAACAACTATATCAGAAATGCCCAGAGTATTGACAAGTTCAATCCAGCTGTAAGAGTCTCTTCACTTTCATATTCCTTTTTACTACTAATAAAATACTTACACCACTACACATAATTTGGAAAATAAGGTATATTAGAAAAGAAAATTTAAAGACTACAAAAGAGAACTATAGCTAAAATTTTCATAATTATCTTTCTACTTTTTGTACTAATTATATTTTACCAAAACTCATAATCTTACTGCATTTATATTTTATACCATTACTTTTCTCACCTAATAGTTTATCATGATCAGTTCTATACTTTATTAACTGTAGCAAAGAAACATATAATATTTAAGTGTCTTTATTTTCTCCTGGATTTTAAAAATAATACATGCTAATTTTTGAGGGATTGAATAATCACAAAAGTGTAAAAAAGAAAAAGATACATTAGTGTATAAAACTCTTATTCCATCCTTGGACCTTAAAAGGAAAAAAATTTTACTGAATGTTTTTCTGAAATTTTTTCTGTAGTACGTAAACATTGAACATTTAAGAGTTTTCTGGTTTTTGCTACATGAACAGGGTAATGAACATTTTTGCATATTAATATTCAAATGCTCTCTGGAATTTTCACTAGAACTAAAAGTGAGGTTACTGGGTTTAAGATACAAATTATTACATTAATTAATTATGTATCACTTTAAGTTTAAGTTCTTGATGCATAAGGTCAAAACTTATTTTCAAAATGACTCTAAAGCACAAACTCCTATCATCCATAGCTTAGAACTCTTAACTGCTATATTCTCATCAACAAGAGCTGCTGTTTTCAACCTCACAATATCTGATATCTACCAAGGCAAATACCAAAAAGGTGGTTCATATCACATCCCAATTACAAGTTGCATTCCTATTCTACTTAGTTACCCACTTCCAAAACTGTTACAGGAAGTCACAGACATTTTCTCCCCGAGTTGCATCTATCTGCACATATATATCTAGGTGTGTTTTCACATTAAAAAAAAAAAATGCCTGATCTACAAAAACCAATTCAAACACAATATGTAATATAGTTTTGTTTACTTTTTCTCAAGACTAGTTTATTTCAGTATATGTGGGAATTAATGGGACAACTGATCAAAGTTCACTATTTTTTAACTTTGTCTGAACACCATTTCTAAACACCTTTTAGCTCCCAGAATAAGACAACCCCAAGATTGATTAATAAGTCAGAAATAATAAGTCAGTTTCCTAAAAAGCAAAAAAGCTTCTTATGAAGAAAAGATGAAGTGTGAACATTTCAAAAACCATTCACTCTTGTTTAAAGCTTTATTTATGATGAGGATAAGCCCTCAGCAGAGTTCCAGTTATAACTCTTGCGTGTATAAATCATCTTTTCTGCAGCGCCAGCTTCTTTAGGGGTGATAGCCTTTGAAGTCAGAGCATCCCCAAGTGATTCTCTTCCCTTTTACCTTTAATAGGAGCTAAAGTACAAGTTTTGACTAAAGTACCAAACACTAAACAACACATTCCAACGGGAAACACAATATAAGGTTCCAGAAAGAGTTACATAATTCTTAGCAACCATTTACCCAGGTGGAAGTTAAAAATAGGCGCGATTACTGAAGATGAAGGTTTTTTGAGAAAGTTGCCAGCATGCTGTGAACTGACCTTTCTCCCCAAAGATCTATGGGGGTGTTTATTACTCACCACATCCCTCAGGCAAAGAGCTTCAAAGGACCACCCAGGGAGTTTGAAATCCTTATTACACTCTGAGTTTCAGAAGTAATATTTCCCTTGGACTAGATTTAAGCCAAGCAAGAGAAAGAGAGCACAAACTGTTTTAGATTCAGTTTCAGGATCATTCACAGGAAAGAAGGTGCTGTAGCAAAAAGAAGCAGAGGTGACCTTCTGAATGACTCCTAAGGGCCATGGAACCAAACTAAAAATGCTTTTGTGCATGTCAAGGGAATGTAGTGAGAGACATGCCTATGATAAGAAGTCTCCAAAAGGCACCTGCTAGAAGGCACTTACAAAGAAGCACTGGTTTTAGATACACACCAAATCAGGAGGCATAAACAGTAGATTACCAATTGTACTTGTCAACTAAGAACTTTCTTATCTTTCACCTTTTCTCTTCTATCAGCTCTTACCTTGGAGCAGCAAGAAACCTTAGTTATAATCTGTGGAAGGAGACACACTTTATTAGAGAGAAAAAGAAATCCATTAGGACTTCTATTTCTTATGGGTTTTGCCGCCAGCACACTCAAGCTGGGAAAGGGAAGACACGAAACTTCAGAGCAAGACTGTAATTCGGATTGTGACATGTATGTTGACATTGTAAGTGACTATGATTGATCTTCTCATTAGCAGCAATCAGAGAACAGCTCGATTATAATGAGAGTGATCAGGAAAGTCATGGGAAGTGCTTAAATTTTCACTTGCAAAATGATCAGACTGTTTTATTCATTATCCCTTTTCTTACTGCCTTCCTGCCCTTGACTTTCAGACACAAGCCCTTTTTTTCTTCATGCTACAGTTTAATATCTACTTGTGACAAATTCTCTGTATTTTATAAACATTTCTCATTTTATCCTCATACAATCCTATTATTATCATCTCCATCTATAGCTGCACCCTTAGTGGGTAGAGGATCTGGGTAGCCTGTCTCCAGAGTTGTCATCTTTCTCCAAAAGAATTTATGAAATGAAGTCTCTCTTGGTTCAAAGGATAAAAAATATCAGGCTTGTTTTCTTTAATAAAACATATGTGGGTCTCCCCCCTTTCCTGAGAAAATGGAAACATTCCACTGTAAGAGAATTAGTAGAAAAGTAAACAACTATTTTTTGTAATCATAAAATCTGCTGACGTATATACATTTACTCTAAACTCCTGGATGATGTCATTATGTCAACAATCACAAAATTTCCTCAATCCACACATCAAATGACAACAATCGGGCCTCCCCAGTGGTGCAGGAGGTGAGCGCTGGGCTGTGAAGCTCTGCAGCACCTGTTCGATCCCCGGCTGCCAGGGAGGGTCCCACATGGCACACAGACCTCTCCTGCCCCCGCTGCTCCCCTCAGCAGTGTACTTTGGTCCTTCTGCCTATTCTGCTCTCCACTCTGGCTCTGGTGAATTCTCTCACCCTCTTATGCTTCTGACTGTACTTAGTGCTTGTATAAATAAATAAATAAATCTTTAAAAATAAATAAATAAATAAAATAACAATCACAATAATAATATCTGAAATTTGCGCTGTTTGACCTTTAAAAGCTGCACTTTCATATTTTAATCTAATTTTATTTTCACAGCATTTATTAATACTGCATTTTTAATGAGGAAGGAAAGATTAAAATTTTACAAAAATCATGATATGTTTAACATCAAAAACTAAAATAGGAAAAAGCCAGGGCTAACAGGAACATATATCAAAGAGAAGTTGAACCACCAACCCACTGTTATCATTCTAAACCTCTCTACCATCAACATTTATATTAATCATTCTTGATCTTTATGCTGCAACTTTGTTAGTAACAAAAATACCTTACAAACCCCATTATATATACCATATATTCACTTCACTCTAATGAGAGAATTCGTGGCAAGTAATAACATGATTTTCAGATGTAGAAACAAGGGTCGAGGAGCAATAAGCTGGCCAATTCAATGGAATACAAGAATCTTACAGGATTTTTGCAAAGCTAGATTGAATACATGTTTTCATATGGGAAGGCATGCATTTTCTTACTAGAGAAATTAATTAAGAGTTTTAGAACCATGCCAATATATTTCACAGTAATCTAGTTATCTGGATTGCCCCTTTCTGAGAAAGCAAGTGTTCAAGCAAATGATTGGTTCAACCAATTAAATGCCAGGCTTTTTATTTTTACTTTTTAATTCTGAAAGATAAGGCACTCTTTCCTATCTATACTTCAATTCCTCATAAGCAAGGCTTGCAATCATCCCCACTGGCCAACCATTATATTTCATGCTCTACAGGGCCACAAATGCTAACAATTCACTAACACGGAGGTTCTCAGACTTCAGCATTTCTCAGTATCATCTGGAAGTCTTACAAAAACACAGACTGCTAGGCCAGAGATTCTGATTCAGTCAGAAGTTTCCAGGTGGTGCTGCTGCAGGTCTGCAGGCCATTGGACAAGTACATCTCCCTTCAAGGTCCCCACATGTTCCCTTCAAGGATCCCCACAGAAGCTTTCAACTTCGAAGGCTCGTGAGGCAAACAAATGGTGCTCTGTTGCCTTGGCCTCACATTGAAGGCTTCTAGCTGGAGGAAAAAGAAATGGTTATCATGACTCATTGTTTTTTTCAAGGCTTTCCAACCACAAAATTAAAAACAGAGTAGGACCAGATTGAACGCATAATGAAAGACACTAAAGTAGTACTGGCTAACTTTTGAGGGTTATAGAATGGTTTCTGGACTTGGGACAAAAGATATAACAATGATTCAGGTAAACTGACCACATTAAAATCTGGCACCATCCACCAAGACTGCCAGCAAGATTGGAGTCCAAATGAAGCTGCTCCTGTTCTAATCTGAAGCCAGCCCAGCTGTATGGCTTCCAGTTTCCTTAATCTGTCCATAATAAATTATTCCATAAAGTTATCCCAACACATTATCTACCTATAACTCTTCAATATAACTAACCTAAAAGTATCTAGTCAACTTTTAATACACACACACACACAAAATCAAATGTCAATAAATACTGTTAGAAACCTAGTGGAAAATCTGAAGGAAGAAGCTGGCAAAGGAATTTCCTTCAAGTTCCTTTATTTTCATAATTATCATCTCTTGAAACTATCCATGGAGATTTTAGTACCATTCGTCATATCTTTGTTGGAAATATAAAGTAATTAAGTAGCCTAGCTAATCAGAAGTGTGATTATATTTTAAATAGCACTATGAACATTAAATAAAAAAATTGACAACAAATGTTATTTTCAGATGTTACTAAAAGAAATGTTATAGGGCGCTATCAGATGTTATTATAAGATAGAACATTTCTGCTTAGAAAATAAGCTATTAATTCTACCAATAATATATCACTAAATTGCCAGAACTACTGACCTTTTATTCTCAAGAGTCCATTAAACTTCAAAATATTGGCCAGCCAATGAATAAAAGTAAGTAATAAACTTAGGCCTTCCAAATGTAGTTTTTCTGCCCCAGTCCAAAGAAGAAAGAAAACAGAGTAACAGTCAAGGCACTGACTACACTGATTTTGAAATAAGTGATTCTGCATGAGTCACCAAAACTACTTCCTCAGTGATAAAAGTTGCCTAAGTAACCTAGATGTTCACTCTGCTAAGAACTGCATGGCAGTGAGTTGGGTTTCAAAGCCACTAGTCATTTCCTTTACTTAATTGCTAACTGTTCTTCCTGGCTGCAGTTTGGGGCCTGTGTTTTATGCAGTAGCCCGGCAACTAGTTATTATGTTATATTTTATCCAGGAGAAGAAAACAGTAAACTTTACATTTCCATGGATTTCAAAAGTCAATGCTATTTTATCAGAAACTTTAACTTTAGGGGTGAATGCTGAAACTGTTGAACGTGGCTGGACAATTGTACAAGACTTTAAGACAAAATGATTTAACAAAGGAGAAGTAAATCAAATGTTCTATGAACATGAGGAAAGTGCCTGATCCACTTCTGCATGCTGAGCATCCTGCAGAGAGCCTGGCACACAGTAAGACTCAGAATACTTTGACAAAAGGGGATCATTGGTTCTCTTCAGGATAATCTAGTATGTTAAGTGATACTTCACATACTTTGCCATTACTGAGTTTTCATCAGTCTGTTTCACACTTTCCTGCAGATCTACAATAGGACTATGATAGTTGTTGCTCTTGCCCTAGGTGTGTGAAGTATGTTAAGGATGCTCCCTTTTATAACAGAATGAGGGGTGATGAGAATTACTTGGAAAAACACTGACATGCAATAAGATTAGTACTGTGCAAGAAATTGTTTTAAGTAGTCAGTGAGCTCATAAGTGTTAATCAGTAACGTTGTTTTAATTTACCCTTAAACATCCCGGTTGTGTAATTTACTGAACCACCTCTAGTTTCATACAACTGTCTGTTATTTTTGGACTGTAAATTATTACAGTACCCTAAACATTAATAAACCTCCCTAAAATTCAAACTGATAGAAAGTACAAGAATTTGCTCTTACTTATAGGACTACTATGTTCCAAAATACCAGTCAGTTCATTTCTTTTCCACTAGCAAAGTGGTTAAGAATTTTTATTCATTTAGTTATATGTGGGAGTCATATGCCATAAGTACCAATCATTCTGGTGGGTTGAGTCAGAATTAAGAAATGAAATAGCCACAGAAAAAAAAAAAAACCCTAAAAATTGATGTGTTGATGATTCATTAAGGGAATTGTCTTATCTGAATCAAAGGGCGTCCTGTTGCTGCATTAGAACAGAGCAGGGGAGGGGGGAGTCCTAAGAATTAGATGGACAATGAGATAAGAACATCAAAGAGATGGGATGTCACCATCAATACTACAAAAATACTACTACGGCATGTAAGACACCATAGTATAATGATGTTTACAACATGGGACCTGTAACCAGAAACCCTGAATTCCAGTCCTAGGTCTGCCATTTTCAGGCTATGTGATTTCAAGTAAGTTACTTAACCTCTCTGTGCCTCAGTATCTTCTTATGTCTAAACAGGCTGTTGTGAGAATTAAATAAGTTAACACATGGCAAGTAAGTTAATATTGGGCATATCATAGGCACTCAATATATTGCAAGCTATTACTATGATTACCACTAAACTTTCTATGTGGGTGAGACTCCAATTCTAGGAATGAGGCAAAGGTTATTGTTATGACTGTTTAGAATTAACTAATCAAAGACTTTAAAAATGAAATCAGGGCCTCCCCGGTGGTGCAGCGGTTGAGCGCTGGGTTGCGAAGCTGCCCGCAACCTCTGCAGCGCCAGTTCAAACCCCGGCTGCTCTCCGGCCACCGGAGGAGGGTACCACATGGCGCGCAGACCTCTCCTGCCACCCGCTGCTCCCCTCAGCAGTGTACTTCGGTCCTTCTGCCTGCTCTGCTCCCCGCTCTGGCTCTGGTGAATTCTCTCACCCTCCCATGCTTCTGACTGTACCCAGTGCTTGTATATATAAATAAATAAATAAATCTTTAAAAAAAAAAATCAAATCATAGTCATCAAAGGAAAACCCTTATCTAGACACCCACATATCTTTATACTTCACATGTCTACTCCTCTAAAGTCCCAGAGAAGAAACGAGTAAATTATATCAGAACAATTTTTCAAAATTTATGATCTGAAGAAAATGTATTAAATGTATACCAAGCTCAAGTTCTATAATAATTTTTGTAGTCATTCCACATATCCATCTGAGTCACATTAGAGATCATATTTCTAGTACATAGCTAATTAGTAATGTAAAACCTTACTCCGTATTTTAAAAACCACTGCACTTGAATTATGTAGAGATTCTGTCAACCTCTTTATTTGGCTACAGTTAACTCAAAATGGTCTTACTTGACTTACTATTTATAATTTTAATGAAATTTCTTAATCCTTTGCCTTGCATAGTTTTAACATTATGCCAACTTGTATTTGTTTCAAATGCTACACATGACTTCACTTAGGGTTACTGTGATTTATGTGTTTATTGTTTTTCTAATGCTTTGCCTCTTTTCATTTCTAACCTCTACAATCATGTTGCCCTCTGTCAGCACACACAGAGACCAATGCTTGATTGGGTATATTTTAAACTCTGAATTTTACCAAACATTAAAAAATTAAGTTTAATATGCAAAGTTCTGAAAAAATTATTGCATTGGCTAAATAAATGTGATATACCAAATTTGGGGAATGATTAGTTGACTCATTTATCAGTTTAGATATAAATGGAATGTAGTTTCATTTTCCCCAAAAACACGGGAAAAAGATTATGGCATATAGAGGGCCATTGCTTTTTCTTTCCAACTTCATAGGTTACTATCAAGACAAATCAGAATTTTAAAAAATATCTTCAGTTCTTTAAAGGAAACCTGTGCTGTTAAACAAAGTTAGTATTATTAGGCCCATCACCTAAATATGTCCTGGAAAAAAAAAAATTCCACCACTTGGGAGCTAGATGACCTCAAAATAGGCAGAGTAAATTCCCAGGATACCAAAGCAATTGGCAAGTTTCCTTGGAGTGGCATGCCTTTCTCTAGCCTGAAAAATGGTAAAAGCAGGGTTATAGGCCACAAGGCACATACCTGCTTGTTTTCTTGCAGCACATCACTCAGATGACAACTAAATGCTGGCAGTATCATTGAGGTCTCTTTGATAGGTTTGGTTATTTTTATAACAGAGCTGACTTTATTGGATATGTTGTTGTTTGTTTTTTTTGTTGTGTTTTGTTTTGTTTTGTTTTTTGCAACAAGTGAACCAAGACTGAAAATCTAGCTTCATTTCTTTTTCTAACATTGGCTTGAATTTTCTGCTCTAGGCTTTCCCTCTCTATTAACACCCTTTGTTCTCTTACTTTCTGCCTTCTCTCTCCTTAGACATAGACGTGCATTAAACTTTGATAAAATTATGAATTATATATAGTTCTATGAGAAACTATAATCTCCTTTTATCCCCCAAAAGGTTTAAAGAGATTTCTAGGAGTTTGTTCTTAAGCTTCTTTTCCTCTGAACATTTTAGAGGACACTGAAGAAGTGCCTGATTTTATTGCAACCGTGAAAACCAGGCTGAGCACTAGAAGCAATCAGCATTAACTTACATAAAGACTGAAAGTGCTATAAAGGATAAAACTGCATGATCCAGTTTATACCAAACCTCCCTCCTGCACTTTTACTTCACATAGATGAGAAGGGAAAATATGTCCAGGTAAGGGGATATGAATGAATGATCTTTCATCTCAAATAAATTTTCCACTAATTTTTCTCTGTCTATCATGCATCTATCCTCTTAGATACTCTGGAAAGCTCAGAGCCCTTTCACTTGCTTGTCTTCCTCCTAACTTCACAGTCTCCAGCAGTCACCGCTCATCATCATCACTTGGTATCCCCAAGTCAGTGCCTTTCACCCTTCACTTGATCTACTACAAAGAGCACTAAAGTCAGTCTCCCCAATTCACAACATGCCAGAACAATCTTCCTAAGACACTGCTACAAGCATGTCTTTCTCCTCATCAAAAATTTCAGTGAATTCCCACTGCCCACCACATCAATTATAAACTCCTCTCCCTGGCATTTAGTCCTCCAACGCATGGTTCCATATTAGCTCTCAATTCCTTCTCTTCTCTCCACCATGAATGCTCCATAATCCACCCATCCTGGGATAGTTGCTCCTTCCTAAATGTTTCCGGAACTCTGTCATCTACATTTTTTTACACCATTTGATCTGTTTTGAACATCCCTTCTCTACTAGGATAAGCTATTGAAATCATATTCATTCCTCAAATGAAGTATATTTTTCTTATTTCCCATAAATTAATACGATCATTTCTCTAACCCTCTGGCATTTCATTCCTATCTCCAACAGAGCTCTCTGGCACCACACTCTAATGTGTTACAACTCTGTGTGTTTCCTGATCACCCTACAAGGCTGTGAGCTCCCAAGAAGGATGAAATAGTTCTTATTAACCTGCTTATATTAAGAAGCATTGCAGGCTATGCAGAAAATGAGCACACCTACCCACTGAATGAAATATGAAAGACCCGAGGGTATGAAAGACCAAAAGTGCTATAAAGGGTAAAACTGCATGATCCAGTTTATAACAAAGCTGACTTTATTGGATATGTTGTGTGTCCTCATGGAACAGAAAGCAGCTCAGGATGCCATGGAAATTGCAGGCTGGTGGTGGGGAGCAGTGGAAACAAGGATGAGCTAGAGACTTAGCATGGCTTTCAAAGGCCCTGTGAAGCTCTGAGTCTCAACTGCTTTTAAGCAAAATTTTTGTTTTCCTCATCTTTATTGCAACTTTAATAATTTTGTTTGTTGAGTATTGCCTCTCTGTATCCCATATATGCACACATAGGCCCAACTCTACAGTCCAAATGTGCATGCACATACCTGCCTTGTCACTTTCCCAGTGTCCAGCAGGTGCCTGCCATATAGTAAATAATCAACAAACTCAAAACAAACATGTTTTGAGTAAGTGAATGAAATTTGAGGGTCATTATACCCTACAATGATTAAATGCTGTCTTGTGTATAGTGATAGCACAAAATTTGAACATAATGAGCATTATTACCTAGTAGCCTTCTTTCCTTCTCGTCCTTCTTCCTGCTTTACTTCCTCCATTTTTCCTTCCTTGCTTCCTTTTTTCCTCACATCCTTTTCCTTTCCTTCCTCTGCAAATTACTCCTGTATTAATGCAGACATTCAACAAATGCACCAGGCTTCTTTCCAGATACTTCATTCACTAGGATAGTGGACAGAGAGAAAAATCCATGCCTCATGGAGCTTATGTTCCAGCGAGGAAATGAATGATTCACTTTGGATCTTCAGGGAGTTTTAAGAATGAAGTTATTAAGAGAAAAGGGTTGTGGCTTGCAGACAGACACTTTGATGAGGGTAAGAAGAGCCTGGAGAAAGAGAAGCCAATTATCACAGGGGTGAGGTATAAAATTGCCTGGACAAGCGACCACATCAACAGACAGGAAACTCATTGGATCTGAGTGACCCTGGAGTCATGAAGGAGAAAAGATGATGAAAGTTTCTAATATGGTTAGTTTGCTGTGTTGTCCTCAATCAACAGAGAACTTGGGAGTGGAAGCTGCTGGAATTGGAGGGTTTCTTATTCCAGTCCCTGGATATGATGAAGAGATAGAAAGGAATCTAGATGAAAATATTTGACTCACAAAGTAAGGATTTAGAGTGTGGTGAAAATGAAACTCCCCTCTTTATTATGAGTCAATCAATAATACATCACTTAAATAACATAGAACATGATATTCCATGTATCTGCCAAACTCCCCTAGGAAACTGTTCCTTCACCATATAATCTGATAATTATCCTTCCTTTTTCATCAGTTCCTGAAATGAAGTAGGCTCCTATGTAATATCTGTGAACTGAATTTGCTGACAGTAAGAGAAATTTTATCTTCAAAGCAAGGAGAAAAGGGCAGAGGAGTCAGAAAGACCTCAATTTCAATCCTGGCCCCCTTTCTCCCTACTTTCCCTACCAATTATTAGACAATGAACAAATTGCTAGCATGAACAGTAGATGTCTCATCTGCAAAATCTG
This sequence comes from Talpa europaea, assembly GCF_964194135.1. Taxonomy (NCBI): domain Eukaryota; kingdom Metazoa; phylum Chordata; class Mammalia; order Eulipotyphla; family Talpidae; genus Talpa; species Talpa europaea. The sequence goes on along the minus strand of NC_140082.1, from coordinate 26,589,365 downwards.
TCTGATCAAATTTATCTTATAACATGCTTTGCAAGCACTAAGTTAAATGCATACCGTGTTCCTATCATCTAGCAAGCACAAAAATTAAAGTATGGATGTTGCTGGTTACTATTATCTTTATCCCCATGCCTTAGGGTTTGCAGGCTTTTCACCATCTCTCTTTATCCATCTTCTCATTTTGAACATTCCATCCAGGCGGTTGGCTAGAAGATGTGCTCTCATCATGACCTCCTGCCGGCTAGCTTTCCTAAATCCCCACAGGCCACTAAGCTCCTTTGCTACGCATGGCTGGCTGGTCCATCAATTCAAATTACCCAACTCAATGGACATTACCACTGTTTGCAAATTCCAAAATCACTTCAGATTTGGAAATGTCTATGCCTGCTTTACAAATTGTATCAATGTGTCCTTATTTATACACCACTTGCATCATGATTTGTTCAAAGCAGCTTCACAATTCAGCATTTAAAAATACTTCTGAAATAGGTTTTTATTCAATCAAAAAATAAATTCAGAAGCTGAGAGGTAGATAGATGCACTATTTACTTCCAAAACAGTAACTAAGAAGACAGCAGATATATAGCAAGATTACTTATCACACTAAAGGAAGTGAGTTCAGACATATTTACTTCCTTGCTTGATGACCAGCACCCATTGAGGCTCTGTGCTAGGCACTGTATAATTTCTCTCAGAAGCAAATTAATTCTTTCCAAAGTCACATGCATTCCACATAAATGAGTAAAAGTGTGTTTGTAACTTTCACTTCTCTACACTCTACCACTTCCATCAAGTTAAGGAACTTTCCAGTGGGACGGATGCAAGATATGGTATCACTACATGTGTGCAGTGTGTGCTTGTGTACATGCTTTAAGGCAAGTGCCATGGCTTCAGTGTATTCTGCCTACAGATACCTAAATTGGAACCCTAATCTTGAATGTGAAGGTATTTGGAGGTGGAGCCTTTACAGGTCATTAGATTAGATGAGGTCCTGAGGGTGGAGCCTCATTGGTGGGATTAATGCCCTTATAAGACAAAGTGAAGCAAGAGTTTGTTCTCTCTCAGCCACATGAGAACATTGCAAGAAAGCAGTCTGCAAACCATAAAAGCAACTCCTCACCAGATACCAAATCTGCTGGCACCTTGGTCTTCAACTTCCACCTTCTAAAACCATGAGGAATAAATGTTTGTTGTTGATGCCACATAGTTTATAGCATTTTACTATGGTAACTGAACTAAGCAAGTCAACATATCAGCTGTGGCAAGACAGTAATCTGTCACAGTCCTGAAAGTACAGATGGGGGAAGGTTAGGAAGGAGAAGGGACACCCTCAGATGATGAGGGGGGCCAGAGTCCATCCCAAAGGAAGTCACCACAGCCCTGTGGAATCCGCTGTGGTGACCAATGCGTCACATTGCCACACCACACTAGAGCCTTGCCCATATTTTCCGTAATGAGTCAGTCTGCCTATGTCCCTGACAGCACCAACACATGGCTCTGGGATCAGCATTTTGGTGGGAGAAAGGTCCAATCTTACTCCCTGCCAGGGAGATCGCTGTTCTCAGCCTTAGGGTTCCAGGCAAGCGCACAATGGTGACATTTGCTGAGAAGTCACTTCAATAAAGGGCTCTCAGAGAGCAAGATGGTAACATGCAGCATAAATGAGTCTGCCGGGGAGTCAAGCCCCAGGAATGCTCTCGGGAATAACACACGGCCTCTCAGTAAGGAGAGAATAAAGGAAATACACAGTGGGAGGACTGTACAGCGAGTGAAGGGTCCTACAGCGCGACCTTGGCAGTGCTACATCCCAGAACTACCCCAAGGGTAGTAAACAAACTATTGCTTAAAAGATGCTTGTACAAGGAAGCCAAATAAACCCTTCAATTGGTTCTAAGCTTTTTCTCCAGTATACTGCCTCCCCAACAAACAAACAAACACAGAGGGAATGATTTTGCTGTCCTCTCCTACTCACTATAAAATCAAGATGCTTTTATTTTTACAGTGGTTTTGCAATTAAGCCTTTCAATGATCCACATATCTTCTAAATACTGAACAAAAACAAAAAATGCAATTTTAAAATTGCTACTTAATCACAAAAAGACTGGCTGGCTTTTCCCCCCTTCAAATTCTCTTTGAGGGGAACCACTCTGTTCTGCTTATTACTAATTCTGCACCAGGAGCCCTTGTGGTGAGATTTACCTAGAAAGATATTGGTGGTGGAATCTGAAAACTCCTTTGGTGCCGTAGACCAGAAGGTTTTGCTCTGTGCTCATTTTTATTTCCCTCACTCTGACTGGCAAATTTTTCTTCCGTGAAACAGGCCAGGAAAGACTTGACACAAAAACAAAACAAAAAGCTGTGATATTTCGCAGACAAGTCACCAGACTGCTGTAGTGCGCATCAATGAACTAAAAGGAATACATAAATCTATCTTCCTCAAACATACTGTCATTTGAGCTCTGTGATTGCCTTATATTAATCAAATTGGGGGTTTAAAGCAACAGCTAATTCTGTAACTGGGGCGGCTGATGACTTCCACTATAAAAGGAAAAACCACCGATCACTCAATTTGTGCCTGAAACTATGGACCATGAGTTTCCTCTTTCACCCAGAACTTGCAGATGAGTGTTAGAAATTGGGTGTGGTTTCAAGGCGGAGGGGGCACTGGAGGAGAGAACCAGGGCGGAAATCAGGGGGAGGGGAACTCGGCTAGTAAATAAAACCTCTCCCTAGTGCCTCCGTGAGACCCATATTTTGCTGCCAAGGAGGGTCTGCACGGTAAAGCCACACTTCACAAGATAAGCAGGTTTGGGTACTTAAAAACTGAAGTGCTTTAGTCCTTCCACTCTCCCCGCAGCTGAATGCACCCCAAAAAGTAGAAACCCAGCTCGAAGTTGGCTACAACTTAGAACAAACTTCATGGAGCTGCCGAGACTCGAGTCAACCTTGTCTAACGGTTTCTGTCTGAGCCGCTAGAATCCCTCAACCTCGGCGGGGCAATCGGGAGATGTGACTCACTGCAAGTGACTCAGCGACCCCACCCCTCCCCAGGGCTTTCCTCCGCAGCCGCCTCGCAGTTCGCTGGCCCAAAGCCACGTCGAGCCCGTTAGGTCCCTGCATGGGCGCCCCCAAGACAAGAGGATGAAAAGAGACGCCTACGAAGCGCTCCCTTTGCAAGATGCAGTGCGCGCGGCTGCGCTCCAATCTCGGCTCCCTTAGTTTCTTTCTCCGAGTTTTAGGATCTTCCAAATCCCTTAACCCCCTTTTTCGTGCATCCTAGCCCGCGGGTGTCCCCACCCACCGGCGCACAGCACCCTGCGGCTCTGCGCCACGGCCCCTCCCACTCGCGCGCCGACTCCAAAGCCCCTTTGGGTGGAATGCGGGACCCCTCAAGTCCGGTTTCGATCCGGTGCCCCCTTCACCGCGTGACCCAGACTTTTGCAGCATTCCGGGGTGAGCAGAACTCGTATCATCATCAGGAAAGTACCCGAAAGTCCTTGTCCAGCCAAGTGACCGGGCTGTGCCCAGTCCCGAGCTGCCTCGAAGTTAGGAGGACGGCTCGAGGACGCCCCCGCCCCAAACCCGCGCCCAGCCTCCGCGCTTCTTGTTGGATCCCCATTGGCTAGCGCGCTCTGGGCTGTGGGAGGGGACCCGTTTTTCCAATCGGGTTATAAAAACAGCCCTTGGCGGGGTCCCGTCCTCTGCAACTCTTGCTCCGAGGACCCCGCTCCAGAGACACAGCAGCGCTCCACCGCCCACACCCACAGCGCGCCAGCTCGCGTCTCCACCCGGACCAGTCCGCGCCACCGCAGCCGCCCAGCCCACCGCCACCCTCTGCAACCATGTCCACCAGGTCCATGTCCTCGTCCTCCTACCGCAGGATGTTCGGTGGCCCCGGCACCTCCAGCCGGCCGAGCGCCAGCCGGAGCTACGTGACCACCTCCACCCGCACCTACAGCCTGGGCAGCTCGCTGCGCCCCAGCACCAGCCGGAGCCTCTACACCTCGTCCCCCGGCGGCGTGTACGCCACGCGCTCCTCTGCGGTGCGCCTGCGGAGCGGGGTGCCCGGCCTGCGGCTGCTGCAGGACTCGGTGGACTTCTCGCTGGCCGACGCCATCAACACCGAGTTCAAGAACACCCGCACCAACGAGAAAGTGGAGCTGCAGGAGCTCAACGACCGCTTCGCCAACTACATCGACAAGGTGCGCTTCCTGGAGCAGCAGAACAAGATCCTGCTGGCCGAGCTCGAGCAGCTTAAGGGCCAGGGCAAGTCCCGTCTGGGGGACCTCTACGAGGAGGAGATGCGGGAGCTGCGCAGGCAGGTGGACCAGCTGACCAACGACAAAGGCCGTGTCGAGGTGGAGCGCGACAACCTGGCCGAGGACATCATGAGGCTCCGGGAGAAGTAAGGAGGCGCCCACGCCCAGGCTACTGGGGGGCAGGGAGAGGGACCCGGGGGGTCGCAGTGAGGGGCTGCCACGCCCTTGGGGATGTGGGATGTGGTCTGGGCGGCGGCCTTCTGCGGGATAGTGGGGAGCAGGGCTGTGCCTGAGGCTGCACAGCCCCGCCTAGAACCCAGATCTTGCAGATGCATTTCCTTTCTGCTCTCACGCGTTGCTCAAGAACACCCTTTTCAACCACAAACTTCTTAAAAGTACCATGTTGTCTGTAGTTGCAGACTCTTGGGAACGATGCGCACTTTTTCTCCAAACTTTCTTAAAGTTTCCTGGCTCCCTCTGGCGGGCTGCCAGCTTTGGATGGGACCGGGGCGAAGAGGATGGCTGTGGAGGAAGCGAGACAAAGGGATTGTGGAGGCTCGGGGCGGGGTAGCGGATTTGGTATTGCATGTCGCTGTGGCGACGGTGGCTGCTCCAGCCGAGGTCCTACTGAAACTTGTCGAGGGCCACAGTTGTAAAAGGCGCCGTCTCTGGCTTCCAGTGGAGGTGGCGCAGCGGGTCTAGTCTTTGGGGGTAGCGACGTGGTCGTAGGGTGTGGTCGCCCCGCCCTTGGTGGTTTTCCAGTTCCCCTTTGGTTACTGTGCAACTCTTTCAGGTTGCAGGAGGAAATGCTTCAAAGGGAAGATGCCGAGAGCACCCTGCAATCTTTCAGACAGGTTTGTAGATTTCTCTTCCCCCTGGCAGTTTCTGGACCCCACCCAGTCGACCCATCTGCAGTCCTAAAAGTTACTTAAAAACAATGCAAAACTTCTCGCCTGTGCGCAAAGCCCCCTACAGGCCAAAAAAGAAAACACCACAGATTAAAGTTTCACCCGATTAAAATAATAATAATAATAATAATAATGATTTAAATCATCCCTTTGACATAAAGAAAGTCTTTAACTTTTACTTGGTGTCAAGATTTTTCCAAAGAAATATTTTTCCATTTCGTTTTTGCAACACATTGATCTCAAAACAGTTAGCGTTTGAATTAGATTGCAGTTTGCTAAAGCCCATTGGCTTTTGCAAGGCCACAAAAAGCGCAATTCTGCCCTGTAGTTTAAAATGCAAAACGTGTTGGAGGATCAGAAACTTAGTTTACTGGCATTAAGCCAGAAAGTTTCTGTTCTTCTCGGAGTTCTATTGTGCCATTAGAGTTAGATGGGAGTATCGCTATGCGCAACTATTTTGTGATCCACTAGGAATGAAAAGGAGCCATCTGTCCCCTCAGCTGAAAGATATTAATGGTTTCTACGGGCTTCACTATGGAATGTAGATACAGACATTCTGGCAAGTGTGGTGGCTCTGGACAGATATAATAGGAGTCTTTGTGTTCCCAGAGAAGCTTTCAACAGGCTACATTCTTATTGAATATGTAATGATCTAAGCACAGTTCTAATTGGACGCAAGTATTTGCTAACATCCGTTATCTAATATCTGGCCCAGACTTGTGAAGTATGTGATGTGAAGAGTTCTTAAAGCTACAGCCATACCTCCCATTTAGAAAGGCCTTCCTTTAGTGGGGTCTTGTATCCTTTAAATCTCTTTCCATAAATAAAGCAAAAACCTAAGATTGAAGAATGGCATTTTAATGAAAGAGTTTGTTTGTCTTTTTGCTCCAAAGCTAGATGGATTTAATATTAATTTAAAATTGGGATCCAGAAGCAGGAAGGTCTTGGCATAGTTTTATTCTTCTGAACACTTAACTGGGGTTGGCTACAAAAGCACTCTAAAATGAATAGGTTAGAATAACATTTTGAAGCAAAAATACCTTTGCCAAATTAATTTAAGCCCACGGATGTGAGATTAATTTTACCACTGAGCATTTATGATTATCATACCTGACATACTTTCTGCAGAGTAGTGAGTTAATATAAAATGGCATTAGTAGAAAAGATCTCCTATTTCGGGATTAGATCAAATTTTTCACATGCTCTTCGATGAAGTAGGTTTTCACATTAAATTATTTAGAGGTTAGTAAATTATCTTTTCTTTTTTAGGGCTTAGTAATGAGCAAAAATAAATTTTTCCCTAAATCTGATCTTTTTATTATCATGCGTTCCTCATTCACTTTTCCATGAAGGTGATAGAAATGCCTTAACATTTTAAGGCTGTAATGCTATAAACTGTACTCCAAATATAATTACTTACAAGGTAAGAGGTATAAAAATCCTCCTGACAGTCCCTCCAGAGGGAAATAAAACTTAGATGCAGAATTACACATTCTGACTTGGAATGTAGCAGTTACCAAATAGTGGATATGCAGAAGGAGAGCAAGAACAGCCCAAATGTTGAGACTATCTTTTTGTATGCTAGTGCTTTGGCCAGTCATTCTGAAACAAGGTTAGTAACTGAATTGATACAATGCTAACTGAAAAGGAAGGACAGGCCCTAGGGTGAGAAGGGATTGTTAGGAGAAAAACCCACAGAGAAAGCAAACACAATTTCTTGTTTTCCTGAAGTGTATATTTGCCAGTGTGCTTCCTAAATTAAATTTAAATCTAGCCTATGACCTAAATTCCAGTTGATTACATACTTGCTCTGTAGTATGTTTCAGAGGTTGAATAGAGAAAAAAGAACTTAGGTGTACACTACATTAGGGAAGCATAAATTTCTGTGCTATATATATACTCATGTATACATGACATTGTGAAAGTGGGCTACTACTCTGGCATATTATTCCATATTACCAAAAAAAAATCTTTAAAATGCTGTGACACTGACTTTCTTTTTTTTTTTTTTTTTTTTTAGCTTTTGGAATCAAATTTATTCAGAAAAATTATTCAGTTGCATGACTTTAAATGAGCAGATACAAGATATCTTTTCTAATTTACTGACAAATTTCCATTATAGAATACAATTTTCTATTTTGTAATTAATGCAAACAGAGGCAATGGCTACACTTTTCTCACAACATAAGAATGACTGTGTAGCAAAAACTTAAACGTCACAAATTGTGTGAGTCTGCAGACAAAATTGTGACACTGACTTTCTTGATTAAAAAAAAAAATTACACTAAAAATGTCACTGGAATAATGTGAACTCAGTAATAATTGGACGCAGTTATTCATTTACTTCTTAAACTTATTTTTAAATTATTAATCACCTTGAATACAACACAGTGAGTCACGATTCAAATTTATTAATGAAGAGAAGGAAGCAAAGTGTGTTATGGCGCTGGGTACCTCACAAACTTATTCAAAGGTCATCAAATTTATCAACACCCTCTTTGTAGTACTGCACTAAGCTCAAATGGTTAATTTAAAATGAAATACTGAGATAAGCTGCAGATGTTAGCATCCTCCAACTCCTGTGTTTTCTCTTTTCAAACTAGGATGTTGACAATGCTTCGCTGGCACGTCTTGACCTTGAACGTAAAGTGGAATCCTTGCAGGAAGAGATTGCCTTTTTGAAGAAACTACATGATGAAGTAAGTGGAGTCACTTTCAGTGAATGAATGTGGGTGAAGCTATTCTGTACTTGGCATGGCTGACCTTCTATCTGTTCTTTCTTCAGGAAATCCAGGAGCTGCAGGCCCAGATTCAGGAACAGCATGTCCAGATCGATGTGGATGTTTCCAAACCTGACCTCACTGCTGCTCTGCGTGATGTACGTCAGCAGTACGAAAGTGTGGCTGCCAAGAACCTTCAGGAGGCCGAGGAATGGTACAAGTCGAAGGTAGGAAACAGATCAGTGTGGCCAGAACAAAAGAAAGATGCTTGTTCTGCAAATATAATACCTGACCCTGATTCCTAAATTCCCTTTAGCTCCAGCTAAAAAGCTGACTCCGATGTCCAAGTTTTGTTCGTTTCTATAACTTCCTTACCACTTACACATCCTTGTTTAGTAGACTTCCATTCACTATCTTTCTTCCATCCTACTTCAGAATAAACTCTAACACCATGCCCTTTACCTCTACCTTTTTTTTTTTAATGAGGGTGATACAGTGAATTTTTAGGTGAAAATATCAGCATAAGACTTCCACTGCTTTTTTTCTGGCTTGCAAAAGGACATTTAGACATATTCTAGAAGACACTGAGATTTGAACACAAAATATGAAATATGGTTTCTATCATGTTTGCTTTATTTGTTTACTTGCCATCATTAAGCTTTTGCATTTGCTCATTAAGATAGAGTCTTAGAAGATTTGTAGACAGTTCATTTGGGTGATCTACATTTCTAATTTCCTCCTGACAGTTTGCTGACCTCTCCGAGGCTGCTAACAGGAACAATGATGCCCTGCGCCAGGCAAAGCAGGAATCAAATGAGTATCGGAGACAGGTGCAGTCCCTCACTTGTGAAGTGGATGCGCTTAAAGGAACTGTAAGTATCACACTGCAGTAAAAGAGGGAAATTAACCAGCTTGGAGACATTCACTTGATCAAGCTAATAGTGACATCTAAACAAAACACTAAATTAAAAAAAAAAGTATATTTTAATCCTAAGAAAATGAGTTAAGACAAATTCAAAAAGGACTTTGAGATGTTATGGTTTTAGCTTACATCTATCATTGCTTCTAAGAAGGGACTTAGTACTCTATTCTTCACCTAAAATTGGAGTGTTCCCCATTTGCCACTAAGGAAAAAGGTTGTAAATGGTCTGTGAATCATTCTAGCAGTAGCTGTTTTTTGTTTTTTATTCTGGACAATAACATTGCCAACTTTTCTTACCTACTACAGAATGAGTCTCTGGAACGCCAGATGCGTGAAATGGAAGAGAACTTTGCTGTCGAAGCTGCTAACTACCAAGACACTATTGGCCGCCTGCAGGATGAGATTCAGAATATGAAGGAAGAAATGGCTCGACATCTTCGTGAATACCAAGACCTGCTGAATGTCAAGATGGCTCTTGACATCGAGATTGCCACCTACAGGAAGTTGCTGGAAGGCGAGGAGAGCAGGTATAGAATAAGAACTTTGGGTATGATTAATAGCTGCCTTTGTTAGGGATTATGTCTCTGGGCTTTATGAAAATTAACTTATTTAATCTTAAGGACATTTCTAGAAGGCAGCTATTTACTACTTTTTATAGACAAGGAAATTTATGTTCAAAGTTACTTGCCCTAGTCACTCTTAGCAGAGCTGGGATCTGAACCCACAATTCTGTAAAACCCAACGGTTCCCAATCTGTGATGCCTCCAGTTGATGCTCTATGTTCAGATAATGCTTCGTGTGAAATATTTAAATGTACTAATGAAACCAATCATGGATCAATGCTTCTGAAGCAGACCCCTCACTTAAGAATTACAAGAGTAACTTTTCTTAATTGTTGGAAACAAGAAGCCTATAAATTTGTGCCTTGTTCAAGTAGTTTTCCAAAAATTTTACTGTTTTTCTTCATCTTTTTACAGGATTGCTCTGCCTCTTCCAAACTTTTCTTCCCTGAACCTGAGGGGTAAGCATCTAATTGCCCTTTATAAAAACTTCAGACCTTGTAGACATTCTGTTTATAATAATGCACTCATTTTTAACAATAACTGGAAAGTGCCACACAAGAGAAAATTCTAGAAGACATCCATAATTTTCAAACCTAAGTCCTGCTATACAGTCTGTGCTACAAGTTAAATTTAAGCTCCATTTTAGTTCTTGGTGACAGAGTATATGTAGAGTTATATAGATAGCCCATCTCATCCTGAAGCTACAGTGGTGTCAGGCACTGGGTTTGAAAGTCCATAAGAGTCTTTACAAATATTTTTGAATTAATACTTACACTTCAAAAACATATAAGCAAAAAAATCATAATTCTTCAGTGAGATAGTTACTTTTTAAAATTTCATTTGTATTCATTTGGGGCCTGTTTCTTTATTCAGAAACCAATCTGGAATCCCTCCCTCTTGTTGACACCCACTCAAAGAGAACACTTCTGATTAAGACGGTTGAAACTAGAGATGGACAGGTTGGTATCTTTAAATCAGAACTGGAGTAATTCCAGGCAGATATTGAACTTTTAAATCAATAAATATGCATCTTAGTTAGATACAACTATCTAATTTGGGACGTTTCAGATTTACTCATGCATACTAAAAAGAGAATAGTCCTCTTCTTCCAGTACTACACACAACCAACTAATGATTTGGTTTTTGGAAGTGAAGATGAGATACCAGTCTTCCTGCAGTCCAGAATTAGTGCTTGTTCCTGGGTGCTTCATTTGAAAAGGGAATATAAGTTACTTCCTACACTAGCTTCGTTCAGCTACCTCAATGTCAGAAATGTTTTGATCCTAGATATATGGCCTTCTCTGCTAACCACCACCTAGACAATCCAAAGGCCTTTTTTGTAGCACAAGGTTGTGCCATATGATCCATGAATTTCTTACTGTACCTCTCTCTATACCAGGAAAGAAGTGCCCAAAAGTAGTTGTAATTTTCATCTCATCTTCCCTTACACATAAACTTAAAGTTTTAATACCTTAATTTCGATCTTATGGCATCCTTCTTCTTAAGGTTTTTTGGAGGAATTTTCTCTTTTTAAAGTCATAATATGCATTTGACATACATATGTGTCCACGCAGAGCAACAAAATCTTCCAACTTTCCCAGTAAATGACATAGATGTAATATGATTTTTTTTGTCATGCTTTATGGGGTAATTTAAACTTTAGTATATAGTATGATATTTGATTTGAGGTTTTTTTTTTTTAACAGGTTATCAATGAAACTTCTCAGCATCATGATGACCTTGAATAAAAAGTGCACACACTTGGTGCCACAGTATACTACCAGCAAGAATAAGAATTACATATATTAAAGAAACAGCTTTCAAGTGCCTTGCTGCAGTTTTGGTAGCACAAGATAGATTTGGAGTAGGAGTAAGTTCTAGTTCTTAAGAACCAACACTCATGAAAGAATTAGAAATAGAGTTTACTGCATAATCTAGTTAATGAAGGAGACTTGTGCTAGAATACTTTCTGAAAAGTATTTTTGACTACCATAAAACTGCTTTTTTTCAACAACTATGTGATACCTTGTGCTGCAATAAATATTTGGAAAACCTTTGGTGTGTTACTTATTTGAAGATATCTAAATAACTTTCTACATTTTATGTTTTAACTAAATATTTTTGGACCTATTGGTTAATTTGCCACAAAAAAACAAGTTTAGGTTGACCTAATAAATTCCACCTATTTATGATTGAGGTGTAGTCCTAAATTTGGTCATTTTAGGTGGACTTATTTTTTAATTGTTATTTTAAAAAATGATAAATAGATAATACAAATATAATAAATAGCTTTTTCACAAAATGTGTTCATTTGGGTTCATGTCCATGGATAATTTCAATTTTAACAGACTTCCTAAAATTAGAAACTTTGAGTAAAATGAAAAACTTTTTTGGTGGGTACAGCAAATGAGTAGCATGAATCCAGGGTGGGAGTGAAAGCAGAAGGCAATGTTCATGATAGAGGAGCAGCATCTTCGATTAGCCAGATGCAGAGGAAAGGGAAAACATATTTAACATGTGAAGTTCCAGCATAGATGTGTGTATATCTGTATCTGATCTCTAGATATTTTTAGACACTTGGTGTTTGCAGAGAATGAAATGAACCACAAAAGAAGGAGAAATCCTACTTTTTTCTTTGGGACATGAAATTAATTCACATGAACCACATGGTAAAAAGATGTGAACTGTAGGTGTAATAAGCTTTCAGAACCTAAAGCAATGAAAATGAAGTGGTCCTGAAAAACTTCCTGGAGGCCCTGAGCAGTCCTAAGAAAGAATTTAAATAACAGAGAAGGGAGGGTATTTCCTTAGGGCAATCAAGTTTCGATGTTTTGGTATTGTGTTCCGCAGGGGAACTTCTTTGTAAATGTCTGGACCCCTCTAAATTCCAATTTCCTATATTACCATTTTTAAGTTTTTGCAATGAACTCTCCAGTTGCTGTGGGGGAATAGTAACATAGTTCACACAAAGCCTACCTAAGCGCCAGGCACTGTCCTAAGCACTGGCCTCAGTTTCCACGGTTTTAATTCCTGTGGGCACTCCATGTGTGAAAAAAGGATTGGCTGTAGAAGGCACCCCTAGCTAAGGAACTCCACATCCCAGTACCCAGAGGGTATTCTTGACTTAGCCCAGTTAATCATTTCTCCTCTCAAACTCATAATTGTACCAGTTTGAACAAGAGATTCTATCTGGTCGTCCCACCCTTAGCATAATCTTACAGGAAATGGCAATTCAATTTGAGATTCTTTGTTGTGCTTTCCCGGCTCCCCCACATATTTGAATAGCTGACAAATTTAATAGTATAATCACTACCACAGCAAGCAGCCAGGTTTTGAGCCCTTATGGTGGGTTTTTCTGTTTGATTTTTGCTTTTGTTTTTGCATTAGCCATGCCCACCATATCCCCACAGCCTCTGAACCTCTGTCTCTTCTTTCAATGTACGTGCCTTAGTTTTTGAGGACCATCAGTGAAAACATCATACCCGCGTTAGTTTTCTTCCAGCATATGACTAATACTTTTTAAAGTAAGTTACAGGTTTTTTCCTAGGGAAAAAGAAACTAGGATGACAAGGAGTTCTGCCCAGATACATTGAGACAGGAGAGTTCCCCACCCTTAAAAGTTCCTTCCAGCAATTTCTAAAATCACTTCCACGAAATGGAAAAGATGAGTGGGCCTCCCTTATCTGTGACTGTCAGAAATTAGCCCTTAATGAAAAGCCTCCAAGGGGCTCACCTCATAGGAATTCGAATCTATTCAAGTCTTTTTCATTTTTATCTTTAATTATACTGTTAGCATTTTCCTTATCTTCTACTTTGGAAAACTAATAAAAAGAAACTATCTTCTCACCACCTATGGTGAAGTAAAGATTAATGCTTGGTTCTTTTATGTAGAACTGTAACAGGGTGGTCCCCAGGAAAGGGGGAGGTTCCAGGTTCCCTACCCTACCCAAGGGAGGGTGATGCTGAGCAGGGAGAGAAGAAGCTGCAGAGGAGACTGAGGAAGGAAGCAGGATGGAGCCAGAAGGAGACCTGGAGGAGGCACATGGAGCCTGGAGACACGTGAAGAAACTGCGCTTGTCTTTTGGTCATGGACTGGGTGACACAGATGTGGGTGAGACCCGTGGGGGAGGTGACAATGGCAGCTTTTATCTTGATTTTGCTCTTTTCCTTCCTGGCTTGTCTGGTTGTTTTTGACCCTTTTCTATGGGTCCCCACTGGAAGATGCTTTGGATTTGTGGCAGGCTTTGGGGCCTTGCTCTGGGCCAATCCCATTTGGATGGAGTTTTACCCACGAGGGGACGGATAACTTTGGATGCTTGATTTAGAAATTAGATTCTTTGCCTTTCCTGTATTGTTTCCAAATTGTATTAAAGTTCCTTCCCATTAAAGTCTCATATGTTTTGTGTTGATGCGGCGGATGGCAGAACCCATTTAGAATAGGTTTGCGGGCTTTGGGTTGCCCCTCTCCCTGCCCTATAACAGAACATTAATCCAAGATTAAAGCTGATGAAAAAATGGGGGAGTGGGGAGAAGGAAATGATGATATAAAATATAAGTGTGAAAAAAGAAGTCACCAAAAGGACTACAAAGTCTATGGAAATAATGTGAAAATCAAGTCCTGTGAAGTCTCTCACAGTGGTGACAGAGGAGGTAGCAGGTGAAATGGATGATTTAGTTATCACTCTCCTAATACAGGGCCTTCCTTCTTACCTCAGTTTCTGAGCAAGGACATAGGAAATGAGATCTCTTTTCTAAGGCTATTGTAGGGTAAAGAAAATCAGGCTTTTCTGCCCTTCCGCCATCAGGATAGATGATGGATCCTTGTCCTGAATGCATGCCTGATGGCGGGCATCTGGAATAGGGTGTGGGCATAGGTAGATGGGATTCAGCTGAGCTAAGACTGTGCTTTTAAGGGCGGCGTCACGGGGGGACGCCAGCAGCAGCAGCAGCAGCAGCAGCAGCAGCAGCAGCAGCAGCAGCAGCAGCAGCAGCAGCAGCAGCCAAAGCAGAAGCCGAGAACCAGCAGAACGAACACCAGAGAGTCCAGATAGAGTGAAGACTTGCTGGGGGCTGGGAGGCCTGCCAGCCCCCCAGCCAGCACCCCTGCCTGCCATATGCCTGGTGAACCCCAATAAAAGACCTGCAAAACCACTGAGGACTCTGACTCCTCCTTTACCCGGTCTGCATGGGATCAGAAAACCTGCACTGGTCCAATTCCTGCCTCTACAGCTATGAAACTAAGGGAGTAAATGTGTGCAGTGGTTGGAGGAGGGGCCTGAGGAGAGAGTACCAATTTCCAGTCCCAGGCTAAGTCTCAGGGAATTACAGAAGGAAGCAAGAACTAGGCAGACACTGTACCCTCAAGAAAGTCTTTCCCGGGCCTCCCCTGGTGGCGCAGCGGTTGAGCGCTGGCCTGTGAAGCTGCCCACAGTCTCTGCAGGGCTGGTTCGATCCCTGGCCACCAGCGAGGGTCCCACATGGCTTGACAGATCTCCCCTGCTGTGCCTGCTGCTCTCCAGACCTCTCCAGACCTCTCCTGCCGTGACTGCTGCTCCCCTCAGCAGTGTATTTAGTTGATCTGCCTGTTCTGCTCCCCGCTCTGGCTCTGGTGAATTCTCTCACCCTCTCGCGCTTCTGACTATACCCAGTGCTTGTATAAATAAAATAAATAAATCTTTAAAAAAAAATATAAGTCTTTCTAACTGGCCAGACTTCAGTTTTATTTAAGGGCTGTCTTAGTCTGTCAGGGCTGCCATAACAAAATACCACAGATTAGGTGGCTTGAGCAACAGAAATTTGTTTTCTTACAGTTCTAGAGGCCAGAAGCCCAAGGTCAAGGTGTCTAGAGTTGTTTTCATCTGAGACCTCTCTCCTTTAGTTTCTCTCTTATAAGGAATCCAATTATATTGGATCAGAAACCACTCACATGTCCTCATTTTACTTTAATTACCTTTTTAGAGCCCCTATTGTTAGGTAGTTTGGGCAGGGGAAAGCACCTAAGATAACACAGTGAAAGGTATCCAGGAAACACCTACAGAAGCCAATAGGGCAACACCTGGGGTGCATTTGCCTCATAGAGGGGGGAAAGACAAAGACTACCCCCTCCCACAGTGTGGACCCAGTAACATCTTTTTTCCACAATGAGATGGAGCTAGGAACCATGGTCCCTATTTAAGCCAAAAATACTTCACTGTCCTATGCAGTTGCTCCTCCATGGACACTTCCCCCCCCCCCCCCAAACTTCTCCCCACTAATTTCAGTGAGAACCCTAGTCCTATAATCTCATCTAACTCTAATTACCTCTAATGAGTCACAGTGCCAAAGGTTAAGTAGAAACACATGGGGGTCTAGAGCTTTCAATGTTTGAATTCTGAGGGGACACAAACATTCAGTCCATAACCAAGTATGCTTCCCAGAGGAGTGAGCATTGTATTAACAAACTTTAGCTGGAAAATTATTTGGAGAAGAACCCTGTAAAAGTAGACACCACCATTTCATACCCAGAGTTTTTCTTGGAGGCCTTCTGTAATATGGATCAGCTATTCTCTTTCTGGCCTTTTCCTGAATTTGAAGCCATATGTGCTTCCTTGAGGAAAAAATGACTGTATGTAAAGTTTAAGCATTCCTTTTTGACTTGTCAAGTATTTTTTTTTCCACAATGCACAAATCCCATATTAATTGTTCACTGTTTATGAACAAAATTAACTTTGTAGAAATATATGGTAAAGTTAACTCTAAAAACCTGCATTATTTTTTTGATAATTTCAAAAGCTTTTCTCTTTCTATTCACTGCTTATTTTGCCCAACACAGCAAACCCATCTTTCAAGTTCAATTAAATATAGGTAGTATAGCTACCATTGTATAAGCTAATATGTGTAGGGTTATGGATGTCGTCAGATAATTGAATGTTCTCCTCACCACCTCCAGGTAAACTTTCCTCCTTTCTGTGATTCACAGATTATAAATTGGTTTACTGCAAAAGGAAGAAACGGATAGGCTGAAGCTGTCCCCAGGTGGTGGCCAGGATGAACTGCCTATGAAACAATGGAATCGGCTCCAGGCCGAATACATTTCAAAATGCTTCTCCCTATGGGCAGAAACAGGCAATTTTTGTTCCAATTGCTATGTGCTTCAGCAAATCATCCTGGCTGTTCTAAAGAGTCACCTTTAGGCCCATGACTTACTATTTGAGCTCTTGCTCCAAATTGACAGAGCAAAGCTAACGCAGAATGTCATCCATGCAGTTTCAGGGTCTGCTATTCAAGAATTTGATATACTCAGATCTATGCCTAGCTTTCAGTACCACTGAGTAATGATATTTCTTGGCTTGACCACAAACTCTCTTGACAGTACTTCGTGATGAAATTTTATGGTTTCTGATAAAGTCAACACAAAAGTGAGACTTTCTGACTGGAACAACCGTGCTAAAATACTAATCAGAAAAACTACAAGGTGATCTATTACAAAGTAGCTATGCATTCACATAACTTGGCTAATGGATCTTCTTTTTAATAGATTCCTATAAATAAATATCAGGTTCATAAAATTTGAGCTTACCAGAATGACACAAGACTGAATTCCAAATACTGGTTTTTTTTCGGCATGTATCTTAAAAATATGCTGTAAACATGTCCCTGCCAAGGATGGATTACTGACTTTAGGTCAAAACTTAAGATGAAGTATAGCTTAGATGAGAGAGAAGCATGCATTTCAAGTGCAGAGAAACTCCAAAGCTACAGTGTGACCCAGGGGTAGGTGTGCTTTTTTTATGAATGCATTCATCAGAGACAGCAGTAGCCTGATTGCCCATGACTCTGAGCTCACGTGTAGCCTCTGGGTCTGCCACTGTGGCCATATATGCACTGTTCATATGTCCATTGTTCCATTTCCAGAATGGTTGACAGCAATGACTGACTAATGCAACTGGCTGAGTCATTTTGTCTACGTGGATCTTCTATGTCTCTTCAGTGGTCGGCATTAGTATGTGATATAAAAACTACACTTTGTGAACGTCACATATTTCCTTCCATATGCCCCAACTCATGTTAGCTCCCCTCATGTCTACTAGTCCTGTCCCTGTCTTTCCAGTCCCTTGGCAACCAAGCTGTTGGTTTCAAGTCTAGGAATCTCTGTGTAGTCTCATCTTATATAGGCTCTTTCTTTTGTCCCAGGTATACCACCTTGTTTATTATACCCTTGTTTATTATAAAGTTCCACCTCCCCTTATTTTTCAAGGCTGCCCCTGAATATATGACCACCAGGCATTTTAGCTCTACCCACAACTGAGCCAACCCTCTGTAAATGAAGTGCGAGGTCTGCTGGCTGCATGGCACCATGCCTCCACGTGGCCACAGATGTGGGCTGGGTGAGGGGAATAAATGCACTCACAGATAGTGAGGTCAGGCATCAGGGCTACCTGCTCCTACAGCTCCTGCTTTCTGGTCTTGCTCAGGCTTGATTTTATTTTATTTATTTTAATTTTTTTTAATAATAAATTTTATTTTTATATTCCCCATACAATTTCAACCCCTCCATTCTGACCCCAATCCCTCCCCTCCCTCCCCCACCCCACAAAAAGTGTCTCTGGTTCATAATTTTTGTTGATTTTCACTTTCTTATAGTTATTCAATTTCCTGGTCCCTTATTTAAGTTTTCTAGATTCCTGCTATGAGTGAGACCATCCGGTATTTTTCTTTTTCTTTCTGGCTTATTTCGCTGAGCATGATCCCTTCCAGCGCCACCCATGTTGCTGCAAATTGCATGTGTTTATCTTTTTTAAATGCTGAGTAATATTCCAGGGTGTATATGTACCACATGTTCTTGATCCAGTCATCTGCTTTTGGGCATTTAGGCTGTTTCCAAAGCTTAGCTATTGTAAATAGTGCTGCTATAAACATAGGTGTGCAGGTGCTCTTTGGAATTGCTGTTTCTGTGTCCTTTGGGTAAATACCTAGGAGTGGAATTGCTGGATCATATGGAAGCTCTATGTTTAGTAGGTCCAGAAATCTCCACACAGCTCTCCATAGTGGTTGGACCAGTTTGCACTCCCACCAACAGTGCAGAAGAGTTCCTTTTTCTCCACACCCTTGCCAACATTTGTTGTTGCTAGTTTTTTTAATATGTGCCATTCTCACTGGTGTAAGATGGTATCTCATGGTAGTTTTGATTTGCATTTCCCTGATTACAAGTGATGTTGAACATTTTTTCATATATCAGGCTTGATTTTAGATGTGCCATTCACCTTTTTACTAAGCCCAATAATGGGTGCTGTTCTTCAACACAGAATTCTCCATTGTAGATGAGAGGGACTTCCTTTTGATTCCAGGGGGTCTGTGTAGTAGTTCTTTCACTAGGATTTCACACTGCACATTTTCTTACCAGGGACACATCTAACAATACAGTCAACTGGATTTTAGCACCAACCTTCAAGGCCATCACAACTCTTTTAACATAGTCTGGACTTGCTGAGTCTTTTCCTGTGCTGGGCACCTGTACGGGGCAGGATAGGGACAGAGCAGGTTATCTATGATCTGGCAGACAGGTAAAGTCAAGTCCTGGAGCCCTTGGTGGCTTTCTCAGGCTCTTATAGGGCTTTACATGTAGTATGGCAAACAGGTGCCCGGCAGGCAGGGGAGCAGGGGGTCCAGGAGGCCAGGAAGCTAGCAGACATCCAAGCCCCTGCCAAGTCTTCACTCTGGGTTTCTCTGGCTTCTTTCTTGCCTGCTCTCTCCTGCTCTCTCCTGCTTCTCTTCTGCTACTTCTTCTCCTGGTGACTATCTCAATAGTCCTCCCATGGCCCACAGAATGAAACAACACAGCTTGCAACAATGTAACAACTGTAGGTGCCCCATCAAGCAGGGCAATCCTAATGGTGGGAGGGCAGAAAAGTCTGAAAAACCATTTACCCTACAGCACCACCAACAGGCAGCCCTCTGTGTTACCTGATGTATGGATCAGAGAAATATACCTGTAAGGGATGTGTTGCTTCTACAGTCCAAAGAAATCTAACAGGGTATTGTCTTTGCTACTTTGAAGAAAGATGGATGCAAAACACAGAAACTGTTTTTCCACTTGCAGGGAATATCCAGGCATGTCCCTGACTCCAGGACTCCTAATATTTGACTGAAGTGGAAGGTCCCTGACTCTCACAGGGTTTGTCTCCCACCCTCTGGAGGACATATTTGTCACCAAGGCGTCTAGTGTAATAGCCTGCTCTTCCTAGCTTTCCTTATTCACATGGTAGCATTGAAGTAGAGGATCAATGTGATGATATCTGGTGTGTCCTTAGTTTGCATCATGACTATGGGTAGAAGAGTTAACAGAAGCCTGGAGCAAAATTGTCAATGAATGTCCTGTCCATTTCATATGAATTCAAATTTCCTGAAAAGAGAAAATTTCACTTGCCTCGTATTTGCTAAGTCAGTGACTTTACACCATTTACCTGAGGTATCTGCTCTAGCAATAATGCCACATGCAGCACAATAGTTGAACATAGGGTTGTGATTTAGCTGGGTGTGTGGAATCCATGTTCATTTTCCTGGATCCTGAAAGTTTCTCTAAAACTCAGACTGGTAAATTAAACAGCGATATGATAGAGATCACCACCCTTATATCCCAAATCCAAATCCAAAGTGTACACTCTCCACCATGACAAATATTAACAGCAGCAACAACAAAACTCCAAACCTAGTTTGTAAATAGGTGATGTCTGAGAAGCATAATCTAGCTCCTTTTCCAAGCCCCTTGAGCAAAATGACTCTCACCATCAATCTACATAATTGCTAAATTACAAAAGAGGTATTCTGAATAACTCTAAAACTCTTCTAAATTTTCCAACTCACAACTGATTACATCCTCTCTGGCAAAATGAAGGAAAACTGTTTGCTAATCAGGTCTCAGAAGGACTTAACTGTTCCACACAGAATATTGGAAATCCAGAGAACCATTAAGTCATTACCTAGTGCCAAATTGAATACTACAGTGTATTTTTCTGGTATTTTAACCTGTCTAGCACCTAATGACTCAGAAAGTGTTTCTCTTATTTAATCCCTCTCAAGATTTTTTTCCTCACCAGGAAGCTACTAATAACTTCTGTTGTCAGAGAAGTTAGTCTTCAGATACCTGTCAAATGATTTTATGTGGTTAATCTAAAGCAAAGGAGAAAAAAGCAAAGGTAAAAAAAAGTAGCAAAATCATTCTGAAAAGCAAACAAGTAAAAGCACTCAGCTGAGAAGAATCTAATTGTTATTAGCACAGCCACTGCTGGCAGGAGCATGAAAAAGCCACACAAATCAAACACCAGCATCTAAAATCAAATGCACATCAACTTAAATTCTAGTCTTCTGCAAACCTGATAAATTATTCAGCCTTCTTACACATTTAATAAAACTCTGACACAGGTCCCAGAAAATATTTGCATATAAAATATAATTTGAGAAATAAATAAAACCTTGGTAGGAGGCTACAGTCTTACCCAACTCTGAAAAAATTGCTCAGAGTGAGCTGTCTGTCCTGCTGATTTCCAAGGCACTTATTTAAAGGGCAATTCTTTATGGGTTGTCTTTTAGCATGATAGACGTTTAATTTCTGGAGAATCAGGTGGGTTTGATTTACAAGGCAGAGGGGATTGATGGTCTAGCTTCAGAATCCTCTAAATTTTTTTTCTGACCTTGATGCAAAAAAAGATCAAAAGATCTTGGGGGAAAATCCTTTATTTGAATCTTTCCCATAAAAGTGTGTGTGTGTGTGTGTGTGTGTGTGTGTGTGTGTGCTAGAGAGAGAGAGAGAGAGAGAGAGAGAGAGAGAGAGAGAGAGAGAGAGAGAGAGAGAATGCTTTTGGTTTTATTAACATCCTTGATGTATATCTAAGAAGTTTGCCCCGAATAAATGAGAATGTGAAAGAAATGTTTATCCACTCTTCAAATACAATCATGGATTGAGTGAGAGGTAGGGCAAAAACCTGAGACTTGGTGTCCAAAGAAATACTGACATCTACTGGTAGGCCTAGAAATCACAGGACACTTCCAAGGACCACTTTTAGTTAAACGGAAAAGGAGGGGTTAAAATCCAATGGTTACCGGATGGTCTCACTCATAGCAGGAATCTAGAAAACTTAAATAAGGGACCAGGAAAATGAATAACTATAAGAAAGTGAAAATCAAAATCAACAAAAAACTATGAACCAGAGACACTTTTAAGGGGGCGAGGGCGGGAGGGGAGGGATTGGGGTCAGAATGGGGGGGGGGCTGCAATTGTATGGAGAATATAAAAATAAAATTTATTATTTAAAAAAAAAATCCAATGGTTACAATTCGAAACTCTTCTAAGTAAAAAGCGAATTTATTATGATTTTTTTATTAGGGCTATTTCTGGTTTTTCTATTACTTTTTCTACCAGATCTAGACCCTTAGACCCCAATCATTTAGCCACCAAGAAGCAGTCAAGGCAAGACTAAAATCAACCAATTTCCTTTGTAATTCTTTAGGATCCAAAAGATAATATCTTCATAAACAGGGGCTCAAAAAGCAGCAAGAACAATATTGTTGAGTTGGGAGATATTCCTGGAACTTCCATTTGAGTGATTTCTACCGAATCATTTAATATTTCCAAATTTCAATCTCCTCACCTGAAAAAGAGGGTTCAGATTACCTACCCTGAACGACTGTACCAATAATTAGAAGCAATTAACACGAGATGATTTACTCACTTTAAATACTCCACAAGGGGGATTGTTATATATTTAAAGAAAAAGAACCTCTGGGACCATTTGCTTCTTCACTGACCAAGCTGTGATTTAGGACAGTGCTTCTCAAATTTTAATTTGCACTTAAAACACCAGGGAATCTTGTTAAAATGAAGACTCTGATTCAGCCAGTGGGGCGGGGCCTGAGATACCGAATTTCTAGCAAGCTCCTAGGTGGTTCAGGTGATGCTGGCAGAAAGTAGCAAGAATTTCTGGGGTCCTGCGCCCCCTGGTGGCCCGGGCTTTGAGACAGTCTCTACCCATTGTCTCAGTTTCAGAAAAATTTTTTAAATGAGGTTAAATATCTTTGAAAACTTCAGTTTTTCTGATATGTGGGTAAAGACTGCAGAAGAAAGCTCTGGATGTGGAAGAACTGACTGATGTAGAGAAGTGGAAAACTTGATTCTCTTCTCATTCCAATTTAAAGATTCCACTTCCCATGAGAGAGATGAGTTTGGGTTATGAATCAAAACCGCCCCCATTGGAAGGATTTGGTGAATTAAAGCCAAGCAATTAATTTGTTTGTTTCAACTTGAGGCTTTCTGCAGAATCTGCCAACAGCGAGCAATTAAGACCATGAACTTTGGAGTGCCAGTGAGTCTGTATCTTGTCTCTGCCACCGACCATCTGCAAGGTCTCTGGCAGGTTCCTTTAGCATGTCTCGCCTTAGCTTTCACAGAGCACATTGTGAATGTCAAACAAGATAATACAGATAAAGTCTTAGCACAAATATTGCTCAATAGAGGATAGTATTATTGTTTTCCAGATAAAACAGCGCAATTATCTTTTACCCCCTTTTGTTTTAAATACAGTGCTGCTTCTTCGGAGAAGAATTTATTAGGGCAGGCAGTGGAGTATCACAGTGAGAGACTAAAGGCTTAGAATCTAGTTCTACCACCAGCTGGATGACTTTTGACAAATTTATATAATATCTCCGGGCCTCGTTTTGATTTGTACAATAGGGGACTTTTAACTTATTTTGGTAATGTGAGAATTAGAAATGTTAATTGATCTCTGACATGTAATAAGCCTTATAATCAGTTGCTGTTATACCAGTGAGCTGGGTTCCAGAGCTCCTTGTTCTGACTTCTCTGCCCAGATCCATAGTGCTTCAGACAAATCAATAAATAGGCTTGGACGAGTAAACTACAAAATGGAGATATGGGTTCTGATCACAGGGTAATTGTGTGAATACAGTTTTAAAGTCTTTATTATCCTTGCTAGTTCATTATTATAATCAGTTAAATAGTATTTGAAAGTATTTTTACATGTGTATAATTTCTAACAGTAGAGCTTTTCTTATGCATAATTAGTTTGAACAACAAAGTCATAGGTAAGAAGAATGGGTAGGTTTGTCTTTTTTACAGATAAGGAGACAGAGGTTCAGAGAGATTAAATAATTTAAGACCATGGAGTTGACCAAAAAACACTGAGGATTTACTTATCCTCACTCTCAGGATTTATGATGGAGCTTTGTAGAGCAAATAGCACTATTGAAGTGAGCAAGTGAAAATGTTCTATGTTGTCACCACTAAAATTGCAACCTAACTTTGGAGAATTGTCACTTGGTGAGCATGCCCACTAATTAGGCCCTGTACTTCCTGCTTTGCTAAAGTGACCACCAACATTCTTGTGATGCGTTGGGGGAACACAATTCACAATTCAAACCCCACTTCTTAACTATGCAGTGTACATGAGGCACTACGAAAGACAGGGAAAGGAATTAAAATGTAGTTATCCTTTAAAAAATTTTACTTTAAATGTCACTTCATTCTCTGTTAATCAGGCATTAATGTCCCTTTCTAAAAACATGCCACCATGGTAATAAATGAAAATTTGTTCAACAGGATATTTATGTACATGACTGGCACCTTACAATTCTGTGAGTGTAGTGGAAAAGTGCTATGTGCTTAGTAAATTTAGAACTGCATTTCCCAAATGTCAAGTGTTTATTACCTGGAAAAAAGAAAGGAAAAACAACTCTACATTTAAAAAATGTTCTGCAGCTTCCTTGATGAGACATTTTAAGGGCCATTAGTTGACTAAATAGAAATTGTATTTTAGAGGGAGGAAGAATTGGAAAGATTGTTCTCTGGTTTAAGTGTTTAAGGTTATATCTTTTACTTGCAATAAAGCTGTAAACTCAAGCAGGCATTTTGTATTCTAGTTATTCCAAGCTATCTTTCTCTGCTGACCCCTTCAAGCCTCCTTCTTCACTCTAAAGAGAAATGCATATGAAAGCACCTAGCACAGCCTGCCTGGGGCAAGGCTTGTAGATATGATCCTGGACTTCTCTCCTTTCACTTAACAGGCAGATTAAATTCTGACTATAGTCTGAGGGTTAAAAAGTGTTCCTCTCTGAATTTCATGTACCTGTTGTAGCTCATACATGGTTCCAAAAATGGATTTTGTCATAAATAAGTGATCATTTTGAAAGAAAATATTTGGCTCAAGCCCTTCAGGAAGGATAAGAAGTTGAAATATATATATTGCCTTTCTACTTCTGGCAAACTAGCAAACTGTTCTTCCTCAGATTTCTATCCTTTCTGTTTTAATTTAGGACTCCAGAGAATGTAAATATCTAACTGCCCAGAGGTCAGCCTCAGAGATTTCCAGCCACAAAGGAGTTCAATTTGGTTTTTGCCTGGTGGTTTCTAATATGGATTATTCAAAGAAATCTTTGCTCAGTTGCTGCCTTCATTTTTACTTTTGTTTTGTTCTGTGGAGCCTGGGGATAACTGGGCTCAGAGCTGATATTTCCTAAAAATTAATGTCAAGATATTAATTTTGTGAGATGTGCTCTCACAAGTTAAAAATATCAAGGAGAGTCATCTCTAATGGCTGCATGCCTTGTTGTAAGAACACTCATGGAGAAGTAAACAAATAACTCTTTTGGAAGAAGGAAGCAGTTTGAACCAACTTCTCTTGACCTCACTTTTGTAGGCTGCAGAGTTGATTTCAGGAGGGTTCTGTCCCTCTAAATCTCTAAAACTTAAATGGGTGCTTTCACAGGAGCTGGAAAGTCCTTGATTGATGGCCAATCAGATAAGATTTATCACGCTTACTATATATGAAGAACAAGAGTGGAGAACTTTACAGTAGTGATCTATCTCATCAAAAAAATGCACAGTTCTACATAGGCAAAGTGCGCATGTGTCATAACAACCTTGGTGTCAGATACCTGTTAAGAAGAGAGACAGTTTGGAGGCAGGGTACAGGGAGCACTTTTCATGGGAGGGTCAAGCACAAAAGGGTACAGCATGAATATCAGAGGCAGGCAGTTGGCTGTGTTCCCAAAGAGGAAATGATCTACCCCAACCTTGGGAGTAGCAGAAGGATGGAAATCAGACAACTGTGGAAGTCCTTAGTCTCCAAAGGTAAACCGTGGTAAAGGTGCTTGCTTAGCTTAGCACATGGCTTGCTAATGTGGTATTTTAAAAAATCAACAAACTATGCCTTTATTCTTCACATCAAACTAATCTCTCAGGTGGCTTGTTGGCTCTCCTCAGGACAGCTTTTCTGTGGTTTAAAGAACATAGGATTTTATGGAGAATCTCCAGTATGAAGACTTCCAGTGCCTGGATTACATTAAAAAATGAAACAGATCCCTCTTGTGTGATATAGCAGTGCTCTTTAAAATAGAAATCAGTGCTCTAGAAAATAGAAGTTTTCATTCAGCATCATTAGTGGATAACAGGTTGTCATTGCTGGCAGCTTAAAAAGCCCACACGTAGAACGAGACAGTTCTTTGTGCCTCAGGACGGGAAGCCCAACACCGGTCTGCCAATTATTAATTGCAGGGTTGACATGCAGATCACTGAACCTTGCTGATGGACACCTTCCCTTCACAAGATGGAAACGAGCACTTCAGTAGACTCTCTGAGGTGGTGATACAGGTAAAATCACTGAAAAACAGCAAAGTCCTACTCACCTATAAAGGTATCATTATTATTGAAGATCAATGAAATGGAAAGAATAGACACTGGTTTGTGGTCCAATGAACTGTGAAAACTCTTAGAAGGAAATTAATGAAAAGTAGAGGTTTAGATAATCAAAGATGGAGAGATTTATCAACAAAGGCAAACTTTTATGTCCCTTTCAAGTTCTATCTGATCATGGTATATAAACAGCCCAGAAATGAGATAAAATCCATTTAGCTAAGGTGATGTGAAGGGAGGGCAATTATTTCCTATCAAATGCACATGACAAAGCTGGGCAGCCTCATTTTCATCAGAACACATGGATGCTCTATTAGCTGGATAATTAAAAGGCACTTTAATTCAAATCGCTCCTAAAATTAAAAAAAAAATGATGCAAGCAAGTTTTACTATCATGGTGCACGGCTGTGGCATAAATAAGAGGGTCAACTTGTCATTTTTCTTTCTTCAAGAATAAAAGAGTTTCATTTTAACCTGAGAAATAAAAACCATGTTGCTATGATATAATCTATAGCCAGCACATGAAGAACTCCATAAAAACATTCAATATTTTGAGAAAGCTTTAAAGCATACTGCATAATAAACCACAGTGCCAGAAGATTAAATCCAAATTATAGTATTACTCAGACAGAAACTGGTTCAGCCAGAATACCTATTTCCTTCGTGTCCTAATGCTCTAATTGCTTCTTTAACCTTGAGATCCATCGGATTTCCAATGAATTCTTAAAGTTGATGTAAAGTGAACTTCAAAGATTGAACAAGATGAACTTTCCAATTCCTTCCAATTCAGATGAGAAAGACCCATCTCTTCCTGGGACTTGCTTGATTGTGATAGCCCTAAAAACTGAGCTGGAGATGATCACACTGAAAAACTTAAAGTAAAATAAAAATTGTAACCTCTTTTATTCAGAAATATATGCATTTTATAACTTTAATGAAAAGGAAACTGACCTTTTATTCTGTTCTTTCAAATTCATCCTGTGGTCTCCAAATTAATGTTAACACCATATTAGTTTTAATTATTTTCAAATCTGAGATCCTATCTATCCGTTAGTCTAAATATCAGCATCCCATCTTTATAAACATATTTTTGCTGTCCTTGTTCCTTCTTTGTAGCTTTCCTGAGTTGTAAATATAAAAATCCCAGGTTCATGAGCATTTCAAGTTTGAGATAGTTTGAAGTAAACTACACTACATTTGACTGTGAATACTTAGCCATGGTACATACCATTCCTCCTGCAGAATAGTAAAATATCTATTATGTGCAGTAGATCAAAGTTATGAGACCCATTATGTTCTTGCACTTACTTCAAATACTTTCAAAAGAACTTTTAAGATGTGAAAGGTTTTCCTATTTCTCTCTTTCTAAACAGATGGGGTCATAATACTCCCAAAATAATAACCCCATTATAGATTCCAATTTTATATATTTATTTCCTTTTAAAGAGAAAAAATGAGGCAGAGTAAAGGTTTCTTAGGAGCCCAAGGGAATTATTTTTTATGCCCTCATCCCCAAGATTTAAATAAATGCTCTTAGGTATGTTACTTACTCTCTCTTTATACAAGATTCTTGCTCTGTGAATTAAGGAGTGTGTCGTATGCTATAGTTGTTGCTTATTTTTCTCTAAATAAAGCAATAACTAATGAAACCTCATGGGGTCGCCTGTGAAAATAAACACTAAAAATGGTATCTTTGAACTGATAAGGCAAAATGAATAAAAATTAGATGAAACATAAAAGCCAGGGAAGAAAATGAAGTCTTTATTGAGACATCAAATATATAGTCTACTCCATTCTTTCTTTATTAGTATCTAAAACTTGGTATACATACTACTAATAAGGAGTCTCTGCGGTTGCTGGAAGACATTTGAAAATCAAAATATTTGGCTCCAAATGTTAAAACTGTAGCAAGATCACACACATAAAAAATCCCATGAGTAAATACTAAGTCCCATTTGTGTGCCAGACAATATTTTAAGTGTTGAGTATACACAATGAACAAGATAAAAATCTGTCCTCCAAGGTCACTTATTGTATTGCAAACATGATGTAAAAAAATACAATGTATTCTTATTTTTTCCCTTTTTAGGCTACCAGTATAAAAGGAAATGCAGAACAACATATTTGTGGAGCCTATGAATGTAGACACCAAAAAGTATCCCAGTTATTCCCTGTCTCCACGAATGAATCTTTATTCTGTATTAACCACCCGGACAAGTATTTCTTGTCTGGTTAAATGATCATTTATGAGGCTCTTATGATTAATTACAATTAACTGACTCATTGAGTAGTGGATGAAAATATGGTCAGGTACTGGAAAAGATGCATTTCATGTGAGATAAAATAGATTTCCTAGCTTTTAAGGTGTTTGAAGTTTACGTATATATAAAAGCAAACAGGACACAAACCCAAGGTTCTTTCTATGTCATGTAAAGCAAAGGTCTGCTTTATAAATAAATGATATATTTTGCTTTTAAGCTTCATTTGTCCTCATCCAGTTAAAGGTAAATAATTCCTCACTTCAAAAAATTAATGTTTCCAAACTTTATATCCCGGCCACCCATTTCTGCCTTCAACAGCTTCCCATTTTAGCCTCAGGAAAACCTCCTAATATTCTACTTTCTAGGCGCCTAGTATGTTGCTGTTCTTTTCATTGCCTCCCTATTTCTCATATTGTGAAAGTGCAACAGAAAGTAGAGACTTTGACAGAATGCAATTCCCTCTAACATGTTTGTTCACATGGCCTTTTCTTTAAATTTCCAATCTTCTGCCTCCTCAAACCCCCATCTCCCTTTTACCTTTACCACCCCAAACTTCCAACAAAAAGGGTAGGAAATGCTAGGATCTAGGGATTCCTAAAATTACATGAGGCCTTTTCAGCTGGTCTAAAGGAAAACCTGATGTTGAATTTTTAATGGCCTGTAAGGAGTGCCAAGAAGGCACTGTCAGATTGCGCCATCAGAGCTGAAGGAGTTTGTGATGCTAGTAGAGAAAGTTCTGGTCTCTTTCAACCTTAAAAATAGTTGATAAAATCCTGAAGCCCTTTACAGAGGCTTCTCTGGGTAAGGAGTTTTCAATTTTGTCTTTTCATGATAGATGTAAGTCATATCCATTACCCAATTCATCCTCAGGGTTACCTTGGAAACATGAACTTCAGCTTGGTGGCTCTAACCATCTCTTTCCAAACAAAGCACAGCAGAGCTGATCATGGGGATAACCTCGAATCCACTCTACTTCCTTCCTTCCTTTTTTTTTGTGTATCATTGACTAATTTGGGTAATTTTTGTGTTTTAGTTATTATAACTTACTCATAAGCTACCTCACAGCCTGTCTCAATATTTCTATTGAGGAGAGAAGTACTAGACACTTTCCTCTGACCATGGGGGCAGCAGCCTCTCCAAAGAGCCAGACTGCAAATGCCTTCATCTTTCTGAGCCATACAGTCTCTGTAGTGTCTATTTACTCTATGTTTGTACAAAAACATATGTCACTCATTCTAAACAAATGAGCTTCTTTGTTCCTAATAAAACAGAAACAAGCAGGCTGGATTGGGCTTGCTCGCGGGTCAGTAGTTTGCTGATCCAACTCTAACCAGCTCTCTCCCTTCCAATTTCAGAGGAACCCAGTTCATCTAGTCTTGGATCATCTCTGATGACCCTCTCTCCTTCACTATCCTCTCCCCTCCAGAAAAAAAAATCCTCACCAATGCATATTTCATTTGTCCCTGAACAAGTGATGTTATTTTATTTACATTTCAAAACTGCTGTTTTCCTTCAGTCTGATATACTGAAATATTCCTATGCTTTTTATCAGATTTCTGCCCATGATAACTCCTATTTTTGATAGACAAGCATATTTCTTTCATTAAAGAGAACACCACAGTATTTGTAAATTTTCCAGTCAATAGTAGTTACCACCAAATAGAGCAAGACTTCTAATTAACAAGCAAATTCCAAATTCTAAGTGGTGTGCCAAACTACTTAATTTGATCAGTTGCTTTTTAAATTCCCCTACTGGAAGTTTCAGGCTTGACTTTATCCTTTATCCAGTCACTTCATTTCTTTAGCCTAATCTTGGCTGTACTCTAGTCATGTTAATTATTTCCAATAATTTGTTAACCTCAGATAGAGGATCTCTTACTCTTTAGAGGTCAGGGAATGTCAAAATTTCTCTGACCCATAGTTCTCTTACTTTTATTTCCCAGCCTAATAAACAAACAAACGAACAAATAAAACCTGACTATGGTTTTGTTTATATTTCAGGCCTATTTCTTTTTTTTTCTTTTTTGCACACAACCACTACAATTATAATATAACATTAAAATTCAAACAAATGACATAAATGAATAATAAACATTTAACTAGAAATATGAAGTCCAGAGACAGGTGAAGACATGGTGTTAGAGGATGTCAGGTACAAGTGTGAAGAGGTAAGTAATAAGGATTTGGCATTTGAGTATTTCTCTGTTCTTTCCCTAATTGACAGTAATTTCCAGATGTTTTTCCACAACTTGGCACCTGGTAACCATGAGCAGAGTTGAAGGATGTGAGTAAAGTCTCTGACCAGGTCAGGAGGAGAAAACTTAGGTAGAATTTTCCTCCCTTAATACCAGATCATTAGTTTCCAGTTGCTTAAACAAATTATCAAAAATTGGGCCTCCCTGGTGGCACAAGGGGTTTAGTGCAGCACTGTGAAACTGTCCACAGTCACTGCAGCAAGAGTTCAATCCCCAACCAGGGAAGTGACCCACATGGCGCAGCAGACCTCTCCTGTCCCTTCCACTGCCCACTGATCCCCTCAGCAGTGTATTTGGGTGAATCCACCTGTTCTGCTCCCCACTCTGTCTCTGGTGAATCCTCTTACCTCTTGTACATCTGACCTGTACTCCAGTTCTTGTATGTATAAATAAATAAATCTTTAAAAAAACAAATTGTCAAAAATTTATGGCTTAATGCAAAATGAGAGGACTTACAGTTCTGGAAGTCAGAAGTCCAAACTGGGTCTCACTGGGTTAAAATCAATGGTTAGTAGAGCTAAATTCTTTCGGAGACTCTCAGGGAAACCAGTGTCCTTGCTTTTCCCAGCTTTCAGTGGCCACCTGCATTCCATGGCTTATGCCTTCTTCTCCCATCTTCAAGGCAACACAGGAGCACCTTGAGTCTTTGTCTGACTGGACCCTTTTGCCTCCCTTATTCACTTCTGAGAACTCTTATGATTATATTGGTCATACTCAGTTAATCCATGATAATCTCCCTACATCAAGGTCAGCTGATTAGCAACCTTACTTCCATCCACAATTTTCAATTCCCTGTTTGAATAGAAGATAACACATTCACAGATTTGATTCTAAATATAATTTAGATGAGAAAAGTCAAAATGAAATCATGAACTATAGAGAAAGCAATGAAGGGAAGACTATCATATCCTAAAAGCCTCTGGAACTCAGTGAACAGTTCACTACCAAAAAATTATAACCTTGAATACTATGTTGGAGGTCTCTAAGACCACCCTCAGATGCGTTTGATTCCTAGACAGCACTCAAAAATGCTATTACACTCACAGTTATGGTTTACTGCAGAAAAGATAAAGAGTACAATCAGCAAAGGGAAAAGTTGCATGGGACCAAGTCTAAGAGAAACCAGGTGCAAATTTCCAGGTATCTAAGAGAGAACATGGAAGTTCCCACACTTAAATAAGATGTATGATATTTATCTACCTTCTACATGATTATAAAGTGATGTGTGGAAGTTTTC
Source organism: Talpa europaea (assembly GCF_964194135.1). Lineage (NCBI taxonomy): Eukaryota > Metazoa > Chordata > Mammalia > Eulipotyphla > Talpidae > Talpa > Talpa europaea. The sequence goes on along the minus strand of NC_140082.1, from coordinate 26,557,562 downwards.
AAAATTAAGTGGTGTAGACTGATGGAATGTCAAGTAATTTAAACTTTCTCTTCCTTTTATTTTCATATTAATTTTAATTATGATTAAAAATAAAACTTATGATATAAGAATATATGCATCTACCTACAACCCATATGTGCATACATTAATCTTGCTTCTCTCAACCAGAATTCCTTAAAAAAGACTAATTTGTGAGATACTTATCAGGTGTGGCTGAATTAAGGATTCTGTGGTCAAATCGATTTAGAAAATATTGAAATACATGAAGTTGAACGACTTTCTTTTTTTTAAAAGATTTATTTATTTATGCATACAAGAACTGGGTGCAGGCCAGAGACGCGGTGGGGTGGGGAGGGGTGAGAGGTTTCACCAGAAACAGAGTGGGGAACAGAACAGGCAGACTGAAATGGCTGTGGATTGCTTCATGGTGCGATGCCCAACCCCCTGTGCCACCAGAGAGGCCCTGAATGACTTTCCTTATTTGGGAACTTTCAGCGTCTTCCACTGTAGGATGTTGTCCAGAATGTTTCTTGATCTTAATTAACCATGCAGTGTTCTGTGTTCTCTACCTCCTGTCTTGGGGGGTTGAGGAGCACTTTGAGACTCTGGTATTCCCTGCACCTTCCCGAGGAAAAGGAAACTACTGAAGGCTTTTGAACAAGGTAGTAAATGTTTTAGGAAAATTAATGTAGACTGATGTGTTAGACATGAGTAGTTTTTCTTCTCTGAGACATAAATCCCAGCCTGGCTGTTGAGCAGACTGAGATCATTGGAACATTTCTCTTTACTTTGTCACTTGGCTGTCCCTAGTGATTTATGTAACTTCACAACTTTATAGTTTATTTATCTGTGGAATAGGTAGAGGGGGAGAAAATGGGTTAATGTAAACTTTCTGTTAGGACATCTGGTATAAAAGCTCTCAAGGATGAATTTTGCTATAACTGGTGTTGAAATAAAGGGAACAACACTATAGCAGTCTTCATGAATGATATTCTCATTACTATAAACCACTTCATACTTATTTTCAAATATGCCAAACACTTTGTCTATTTTCACTAAGACCATCCTCATAATGAGGCCCAGCTCAAATGATTCCTTATCTTCATAGTCCTTTGTATCCCCAACAGATGAACAAACTGTTGTCTTTTTCTGAATCTTCAGAATATGTTATCTTTACATAGCTGTTCATGGGAAGAGATGTTTAGAAAGAATTAAAGATGCTAGAGATTTTTTTAAAAAAAAAGATTTATTTATTTATACAAGCACTGGGTATAGTCAGAAGTGCGGGAGGGTGAGAGAATTCACCAGAGCCAGAGCGGGGAGCAGAACAGGCAAACTGATGAAATACACTGCTGAGGGGAGCAGTGGGCATGGCAGGAGAGGTCTGTGCGCCATGTGGAACCCTCCCGGAGGCCAGGGATAGAACCAGCGCTGCAGAGGCTGCGGCAGCTTCACAGCCCAGTGCTCAACCACTGCGCCACCAGGGAGGCCCTAAGAAGATGCTAGAGATTTATTAGGAGAATCACCTTTGAAAAGTAAAGAGACAAGAGTACAAATAGACAGCAATCTTCAGACCCAGAAGCAAGTCAGGTACCCGTGAAAGGAGAGGAAGGAGGGAGGAGAGTAGGAGGATTGCACAGGGAGAGCCTTAGACTGCAGTGTGGCTGAGAACATTGTCAGGCTGTGGGGAGCCCTACAACAAAGGCTGCCTGCTTGCTCCACATTCAGCAGCAATGAGAAGCGGCTTGGCTCCAGCGCCCCATCCCTATGGTAGGTTGTCATCAAGGTAGAGCATGGCCTCGGTAAGATGGGTGGCCAAGGCATGGCAGCTGGAGCCCATCAGCCATCTACATTCCCTGCAACAGATTCCTTCCAGAAGGAGGAACCGTGCAGAGTGTTGTGACTGTTATGCTTTTATAGCTCATATCTCACTCCCCTCTTTATATTAGAATTATTTATTCTGTATATTACTTCCCTAACTAGCTTGTTAGCTTCTGAATGAGATCCATATCTGATTTATTCTTAGGAATGTGCAAAGCTATGAAATACTTGGCGGGACCTAGAGACTCGTAATATGAAACAAATCGTCAGTAATTTATTTCTGCTGTAATAATCATTTCTCTAAAACATAATGTTTCATGGTGTGAAGTCAAGTTTCCCTCAGCTATTACAATTGTTCAGCTAGTTGCTCTTCGTGCCTCTTGAGTATAACAGATTATTGTCCTGACACCAATCTCTTATTTACTGGAGAGTTAATGTTTTCATTTGCTTCCTAAATACATTCCCTTTTTGACAGTGGTTTAAGGTTAAGCTAGGCCAATAATCTGTAGTAGTGCTGACCTTTCTCTCCCATATACTCACTCTACTCACACAACATTCCACCTGAATTTATGAATACGTAACATCAACTTTAGACACTTACAAATTTTACCATGAAGCTGTTAAAAGTTCAAGCTAGAGGTATAGTTACAGACAATAGTAGGTACTAATTAAATATTTCTAGTTTGAATAACCCAAATACAATATTTCTTCCTAAATACATGGCAGATGCATAACACAAAGAGCAAAAATAGGCTGCTATGTGCACTGTGACAGGTCCTACTTCTCTCCCTTCTCAAGAGTCATTTAAAAATAATATTAGGTTAGGATTGTTGGGGTATGTAGTTAGCTTTTCCTTTTCAAGTCAAATATAAAAGTCATTCTTTTAACAAGTGATTAAGCGCTGTCTGTCACACTGACGACTTCATGTAAAGAATTAAATGGCAAGAAGCCATAATTCTTTTTTACAATCTGGTGTCAAAATTGCTGATGCTGGTTAAATGGCTCTTTATAGCATTTACATTACTGTATTACCAGTAACCATCAAAATCAGCTGAAAACACTGAAGATGGCTTATGTATTTCACATGCACATATGCATATAAAAAAGAAATATTTTCTCAACTTCTGTATTTCAAAATATTAGGAACACCATAGGCTCTTTTCATGTCTATTATGAGAAAGGAGGGAAGAACTAATTTTAAGTGTTATTTTATTTTAAAAGAAACACATTCTTTGATTTCCCCCAGTCACTTGCATCACATTGTGGAATTGTGAATCAATAAATATTTTTCTCCCCATTAAATCATTTATAACAGAGAATACCCACTTCATAAAAGATCCAGGCTAGAATTTTTCAAATTGTCTACAATAAAGATCACATGATCTGAAATTTGTGAATTCTGGAGGTTTCATAAGCCAAAGCCAGAGCAAGGATCTTGAAGAGTCTCCCTTATTGCACTTTTTTCTGAGTGTGTAAAATTGTCCTCACATTGACAACAGTTTCCTATGAAACAAAGAGGACTGCTGACCCTGAGCAAAGCAAAGTGTACACAGAGGCCTCTGAAAGTCAGAGGCTTTGATTCCTACTATTGCGGTCACCATTCAGCAGTCTGAAAGGCTTGGTTTAATTCTTCACGAGTCCCATTAAGTAGATATAAGAAGTAGCAAAGTCAATTCGTTAGACTGCCCAGAGGTAATGGCTTGTTAGTAGCACTCTGTGTTCAAGAGAGAATCATTTATTGGGGCAAGTCCATCTCCCCATGGCTGGCAGCATCCTGCAGTCCACTGGACACCTTTGTGTGTCACAGAGTGCCAAATGCGCTCGCCTCTTCTGAACTGCAGAAAATAGAAGCTTACAGCAAATTGCCATTTCAGCACCTGCAATTCTGCTAATCCTTCATTTCAGTAGAAGAGTGAATCTGATTTAGCCAGAGTACAAGTTATTAGGAAATAGTGGTGATTATGAAACTTCTGTCCTCTGATAGATACTCTTAACGAAAAAATAATAATCCTTTAAGAAAATATGACTGTGCTTCCTTTCTTCATCCCTCAAGTATTTGTTTTCCACCTACTGAATGAAGTCAAATAACATATTGAAGGAAATCTCTTGACGGCAAGTTGAGCTGAAGTCCTGCGTGGCCTGAAACATTATCATTTCACCTCTCATTCTCAGGTCTGATTGAAATGAGCTTTGGAGATTGCAATGTAGTCCCTAGAGGGCCCTGCAGGATAGTACATCCATATCAAAAAGGCACTGTATGTACGGATTTGTACTGATTTTATGGGACAGCCTGTTTCCATTTAGACAGGTTCAAGCACCACAGAGTGGAATTACTTCTCTCTAACTTGTAAGATTCAAAGTGGAACCATTTTTGAACAGAATCCATTGCCTGGTAGTCTCCAAGCTACTCGTTGCCCCAGAATTACAAAATCTTTGTTTCCTGACGACAGCAAACATTTCACCCTCCCTTCACCCTTTACTTCTTCCTACAGAAAAGAAGTGTCACAAGTAGAAAGGCAGTTTGTTCAAGCTGTGTTCTTTCATTTTGGTTATAAAGGAGAATTACAAGGCCTCAACAACAACCAGCCCCCTGAACTAAAGTGCCATCTCCTAACACTTAACATATCAACATAAATTAATAGAAGGTTTTTAAAGTCTTATTTATTTCTTTAGTATGCATTGGTGTTGAAGAAATCCTAAAAAAGACATATCCACTGAACATTTATTAAAATCTCTAATAACTCCTATGACAATAATGGCTTATCTATTCATGTAGGATTTAGACACACCTGAATCCAGAATGTGAAAACCAAAGACACTGATTCAAGCGCTATTAATATGACACACTTTTAGCTGATGAAAGCCACATCTGTACCTTCTGGAGAAGATGTCTCCTCACTCAGAGACTTCAGTTCCTAAGCAATTTCAGTGATGAGATGATATGTTAGGTATCCTCCTTTGGGGAAAGAGAATGTTCTATGGGTGGCGGGAAAAAAATGTCTGCCTTCTAGAGCTCACCCAAGCATTTTTTCTTTCCTTTGTATACACATAAATGACATTTCTTACCCTTCTGTGCAAGACATACAGCCATGTAACTATGCCAGTGACCTGTGACTCGAAGTGTTGGCATTATATTTAGAGCTGGCTCATAAAAGCACTCCAATCAGAATGCTTCCATGTCTGTTCTTTTTCTGATGGATAAATAGGCACAGATACATTTCAAAATCATATGTTCAAGACAGCAAAATCAAAAAATGGGACAAGCATGTCAGGATTACTGCTTGAAGGTGAGTAATCTACCAATCAGAAACAACTATTACTGACTTTACAAAAATTGTAACTAAATATCAATATTGTTTGAATCATTATGATAATTTTGAAGTCTCTTGGTTATGCTTGTTCATCTTACCCTAAATCATATATTTAATATTTCCAATTCCTTTTAACTTTTTTTTTTTAACAATTTCTTTATTTATACAAGCACTGGGTACAGTCAAAAGCGCAGGAGGGTGAGAGAATTCAGCAGAGCCAGAGCGGGGAACAGAACAGGCAGACTAACGAAATACACTGCTGAGGGGAGCAGTGGGCGTGGCAGGAGAGGTCTGTCGCGCCATGTGGGGATCCTCTACAGGGGCCGGGGATTGAACCAGCGCTGCAGAGGCTGTGGGCAGCTTTGCAGCCCAGTGCTCAACCACTGCGCCACCAGGGGAGGCCCTCCTTTTAACTTTTGATGTAATTTTCTGACAATAGTGATTGTTCTATATGTTGGATATTTCCTGAAATAGAAATGTCAAGAAAGTAAGTATATTATATTTAACAATGGTTCATAAAGTTAAATAGCTGGAGAAATTTGTTAAACAAATACCCAGTTTTAGGACTTACATCAATGAAAGCACAAAATTATGTTCATCAATCTTTATTAAGAAACGTTCTAAAATATCAATAATAGATACAGCTCTGGGAAATGACCAATAACAGATCAAATGTATCTTCACAGCTCTTTAATGATTTAGGCACAAGATATAGTACATAAATATATTAGCAATACTAGATATTTCCTTTAAAAGCAAGTCCAAATGTGTTAATTTTGTCTCTTTGAAATATTAATCAACCTTTAAAAAAACACAACCATATCTTTGATGCCAGTTGTAGTTTATTTTGAAAAATACCTTAAAGTATAGATATCTAAAAACTATGGGAGGCTGATATAATAAAATCCATTACACTACAACAAAAATAAGTTAGCAGAAACCCAAGATACCTAAAAAAATCCCTCCACCTGGAAATAAAAATAATAGAAGACAATTATTTATACACCACAAAAGAAACAATACAAGACACTTTACAATATTGTCATGATTGATTACAAAGTAAATATAATAGAGAAGTCTCTTTAAATATATAACTCTAGATTTATTTCAGTAAAAGTTTAGTTTGCACGTCACCAGCTTTTAGAAGTTTCTCACTGATATCTCTGTTGCACATTTTTAAAAGATATAAAAAGAATGTGAGATGATAATAATAATAATAGCAGTAGCAATGGCTACATGTTCTGAATCCTTTTATACTTAATCACTTTACATGGATCATTTAATATTCCCTGAAGTCCTATGGAAAGGTACAATGAATAATAGCTGCTCACCTCCTGGGGCGGGGGGCCCTAATATATAAGGGTGTGTGCAAATAATGGTTAATGGAGTTGTGCAGTGCACAGTCTCCAAAGTCAAGAGGGGTTCTGACTTTCATTATTCTCACATTAGAGGTGAGGAAACTGAGGGTCACAAAGAGAGGAGAAAAAAAATTAAAGAAAGTGAAATCTGTGCCTAGAGGCACATCCATGAAGATAAATAGCTACAGAAATTCACTAGGCAAATATTCTGTTTTAGAGTTTACATTGACGCAAGCACAAAAATATGCTCAGCACATCTTTTTAAAAAATATTCTAAAATAACAGTTACAGGTACAACATCTTAGGAAATGACTGACAATAAACCAAATGCATTTTTGTAACTCTCTAACATGGGAGCTCGCCCACCGTAATCTGAGTTCCTTAAGGGCAAACTGTCCCATAATTATATCTCTAGAAATTAGCACACAATAGATATTTTATTAGTTTCTGGTGAATTAAAGAAAAGGATACTAGTTTAAAAAGTTTATACAAAAAGTTTTAGATCGGTTTTCTATGAATCACACATAAGAACCAAAACCTCAACATATTTCAGAAGTCAAGCTGACAGGAAACAGAGGAAAATGTTATTTGACAATCAAAGGAAGCTTTTAAAAATGGATTTTATCATAAAATCCCAACAGTTAAACTATGCATGGTTATTTGACAAAAAAACCCAGTATGAGATACATCACATTAAGACAAGTTTAACAGTAAAAAGGTTTTCTTTTTATAGTTTCAATCCCTCATTTCCTAAAGTTTGAACTAATTTGAGCTCTTAGATTATTTAGTGTTGAAGAAAAAATATATTTTAGTTTAGAACCAACTGCTTCCAAAAAGTTTTCAGAGCAACTTGAAGAAATAATTGATTGTATCTAAAATTATTCCAAGGACCGTCTTGCTTCTAAAATGCCCTTTTTCTGTGTTTTTTTTAAAGGTTTATTTATTTATACATACAAGAACTGGGTACAGGCCAGAGGTGTGCAGGGTGTGGGGAGGGGGGGCGGTGAGAAGATTCACCAGAGATAGAGTGAGGAACAGAAATACACTGAAATACACTGCTGAGGGGAGCAGCGGGCGAGACAGGAGAGGTCTGCTGCACCATGTGGGTAGCTCCCTGGCTGGCCGGGGATCGAACTTGTGCTGCAGAGACTGCGGACAGCTTCATAGTGCTGCGACTTAACCTCTGGCACCATCAGGGAGGCCCCTTTTTCTCACTTGTTTTTTGTTTTTCTTGTCTTGGGCAAAATACTCTCCACTGGTTTGTTGCTGACTTTTTGTAATAAATAAATTTAGAGATGAAGCAGCAAACCCCTAAAAGTAGACGTCCCTGAGCTCTCTTGTCACACCAGGCAGACAGCTAAGCAGGGAGCAGGGAGGGTATTCATGCTCATAAATTCAGTAGATCTAATACACAGTTGAAACAGGGGGAACCTAAAGAATATGACAGCTTTAAGCTTTGAGACCAGAGGTATATGAAAAATAAAATTAGAATATCACTGTCTCCTCAGGAATATGCCTTACATGACATGTCGAAGAAAAGAATCATGTTATGCTTAGTGTCAGAAATAATGCTACTTACTATTAAATAAAGATGATTTGTAATCTATATGTCTTAGAAGTTGACAAGTAATTCTTCCAAGAGTCTAATATTATACTTTTTTATTGCATATTTACTGAGGACTTTGAATTAAAAACCAGATTTGTCGCTTGTGATGGAACATGGGGTGTTGTTTTGCTTCCATATTTTGTCTTACAAGGATGCCAATGTTGAGAGCTCATAAAACAGTAGGTGTTTGGTTTGATCTAGGTATTTTATGAGGTCATCAGGGTCAGAATTCACTGGTTCTAATATGGGAAGGAGAGCATCTTTTGAATACATGCCATGGGAGCCTTCGGAGTTCTCTGCTTATGGAGATATTTACAGCAGGGTTCATCACCATTCTGCTGCAAAGGAGTGAACATGGGAAACCCCAGTCTTCAAGTCTTACCCTAGGAAAGACTGCAACAACAGGAACCACATTAAGACGTGGCCTCTACAGGAACTCTCACTTTATCAATCTTCCACTTCCAAAATTATCCATATATATATATACTCTAGGTCATGTTACACACTGTTTTTGAAACCTCAGTATTCTCATCAATAAAGTGAAAATGAAACTGGTATAGCCTCAAATAATTCAATGGAATAGTCAATAACTCATAGAGTAATAGTTTTAACACAAATCTTAAATTTTTTTTTCACTTGTGCTTGATTATATAATTTGATTTTCACCAACTGGAAGTAACTTTTATGTTATTATCTTTTGTAAAGGGCCATCTGTACTCAATGATATTACATTTTTGTAAATGTAGCAACATTATAAAGCAGGCTATTATAGAAGCACTCTGTGTAAGTATATAAAAACTACATAAATACAAAGATATTCATTAAATGAAACTGAGTGGACTGGGAATTTATCAGATGCTAATATTTAGAAATGATGAAATTTTTAGCAGTTTCTCAAGAAAGCAGAAAAGACAGATTAAAAAAAACAGGAAAGAAAAAATGTTTAGTTTTCCTAATTGCAATCAAAATGTTAATATTTTTTGGCTTTTATAGACAATGAGATCATTTACTGTGATCATGCTGGTGGGAAAAATATTTTATCAACAAAGAAAGTATCAAATGATACTAGCATTGTAATTAAAATCAATTTTTTTTCACACAATCGATTGTTTTTCTGATCTTCGTTAGTCATAGTTACTTTAGCAACTTCAATGTCAAACTTCAACTCTACTGAGAAATATATTAACTAACAATAATTAAATGTTTAAAACAGTTAAAATGATAGATTGCTGCTTTCTTTAAAACACTGAACATATTAATTCATGAAGCTATTCTGTAGGAGAGGTACCTCTATCCACATTTCTTGGCATAGAAAAAAAAGAAAAGAGATAGAATATATTCATAGCTCTGAAAGAAAGCTGGCATTAGAGTGGCTGAGGGGAGCAATGGAGCTGACCCTACAACCCTCTAATTGTGCACTTTTTAAAAAGAGAGTTGTACATCCAGAAAACTAAATCCATTCACTGTGGAGACAAAAGCAATTCTTGTGAACCTTACACTTCAATATGAGCAGGTGTCACCACTCTCTTGAATTTCAGAGAGGTGGCTATATTACTTCTCTAGTAAGAATTTTTAAAACCAAAACTTTAAACTTTTGGAAAGCCATATGGTCTGAACCCATTGAATACTTTTTATGAAATTCTGATTTCAAAGCACTTGGGTGACGATATATGCTGCTCATTCAAACTGCACAATTTTGAGAATGAAAGGCATAAACTAAGGATTCTGGGCAAACAAAGACATATTACTAATATGAATAAAGTTTCAGTAAACTGTTGTCTTAGTAACACAAAGTGGAAGGCAGTTTTCTTCAGAGATGTTTATTACTTATTACTAGGGGACTAAGCATTACTCTGTGACTACTATGATGCTATTAACATAGAGAGGATTTAATGATTCTTAGAAGAGAAACTTGGGTAAATACCTAATGAGAAGGCAACTCTTCTGGGAAGCCATCAGCATTGGGTTCCTCATAAATAAAGTTGTTAAGATATTGTATTTACTCAGATCACTGAGCTCAGAAAGTCTACTACTATAAGGTAAACTGTCTTAATAGATATTTTTAAGACTGTATACATAAGCAAACATTCCACTCCATATATTGGATGAAAATTAATCAAAGTATTATCTTACAAATTTAACAAATAAAAGTACTGGCTCCTATATATTACAATTTGATTAATACAGAAGAGGGATTAGTGCCCAAAGTGAAAAAAATTAAAGTATTTCTATAAGATTTCTGGAGTGAATGCATTTAATGCCTAACAGCTAATTTTAATGGGGAAAAATGAAATGTTAGAGAGCATAATTTCTCTGTGATCATCAGGGATAGAATTGTAAAGTTTAACTCCATGTCCCCTGTATTCCCTTTGTCAATGATTGGCTGAGGTACATATGACCTATTTGCGACAATGAGAAATGAGAAATGTTTGCTGGGACTCTGGGGAAAGTTATTCCTCCTCCTTCTGGGATCTAGACACGCTGCTCTTCTTTTGATTTGTACAGATGTACAGATATGAGACCTGCATGTGCAGCTTTTTTTTTTCAATAACCAGCCTTAGGATGAAGTCCACACAGGGAAGTAAGCTGGATGAAGGCTTTCACAGGGAACTGAAACTAGAACCAATGTTCTTAGGTTGCTCTAATTCTGGACTTCTCTGTCTGTAGGCCAAGAATGCAAAACATTTAACCCACTTTGACTGGAATTTTTTGTAACTAATGGCACCTCAATCTTCTTCACTCAATTTCTCCTCTGGGAAAATCAGATTGATAGCTGTATTGCAACCTTGCAAGAATTCTTAATACTTAAAAAGTATTATGTACAGCACTTGGCAGTACAAGCTTTCAATATGTGATAGCAGGCTTGAGGTGCTGGTTGCCTAGCATACCAAGTGGCTGCTATTAACTTCGCTAACAATTAACTTTGGCAAATCTTTAACAATCTTGATTTTTGATTGTTCACATTTCCATTTCAGATGCGACTGGTGATATTAGCCTCCAGTGAACACAATGAAATGGCTGAGGTTGGGTTTAAAACTCTTTGAGGTTCTCAAAAGACAAGGAATAAAATAATAATGCATATTTTATAAAAACCACACACACACACATGCAAAAAAAAAGTCAGGCTGAGAAAAGAAATTCATGTATCATATTAAATGCTCATTTCAAAAAGAACTCAGAAGAATACAGTATTTTGGGTACTTCCAAAATTAATCAAACTCTATAATGAATAGAGCAGAAAATAAAAAGAGATACAGTCTAAGTTTGAGCCATAATCCGTAATTCCTGAATTTAGAATAGTTAAAACTTGGGATTTATCAAGAAGAATAATGCAATTAAAAAAATCAATGTGATAAAAATAAAATTCTGTAAGTTTTAGAATGTTTCCAAACAAAACGACATCTACAATAAAACTAGATAGGATGAAATATGATTAAACACATAGGTTTCAGACATAGAACCTGAATTTGAAATTTTGCTTGGAGATTTGCAAACCTTGGAAGGTTTCTTAGTCTGAGTTTTGTCATGTATAAAACGGGAATAAAATCTAGCTCATAGATTTGGTTTAAATAAGAAAATATAATGTATGCCAAGTTCTTGTATAGGTGTTATATGTGTAGTAAACTTTTAATAAAATTATTCCCAGGGGACCCCACTTACTTCTGATTATCATAGATGGGCAAAGGGAAATCCAAGAATCTATTTCCAGCAATCCACAGTTATAGTTTTAATACTTTTTTCTCAATAACTAAGCACACAAAAAATCAGTAAAGATATAGATGGCTTGAATGACAATATCAACCATTCTGATCTAACTGACATTAGTAGAACTCTCCACCAAACAATTTTAGAATACACATTCTTTTCAAGAGCACATAAAATATTTACCAAGAAAGACCATATTCTGGCCAGAGAAATAAAATCTGAATAAATTTAAATGAATTCAAAACATACAAAGCGTGCCACTGACTACACTGAAATTAATTTAAAATGATCTATAGCAACATATCTGAAATAATCCAGAAATATTTGGAAGTTAAACACTTTCTAAATAACACATGGTTCAAAGATGTCATCAAAAGACAGAACATATTTTAAACTGAATGATAATGAAAACCGGACACATCAAAATTGTGAAAAGCTGCTAAACATTTTGTTTTTTATTTTTTGAGGAAGTAATAAGGTGTTTACTTAAAAGTTCTTTCAGGGCCACCCCTGGTGGCACAAGAGGTTGAGCGCTGGGCTGTAAAGCTGTCTGCAGCCTCTGCAGCACGGGTTCATTCCCGGCAGGTCGGTGAGGGTCCCACATGGTGCAGCAGACCTTTCCTGTCTCGCCCGCTGCTCTCCTCAGCAGTGTATTTCATCAGTTTGCCTGTTCTGCTTCCCACTCTGTCTCTGGTGAATCCACTCACCCTCCCACGCATCTGCCCTGTACCCTGATTCTTGTATAAATAAATAAATAAATCTTTAAAAAAAAGTTCTTTCACCCAGAAGTAGTTAAAATTTAAAGGGAAATCGATAGCACTAAATTCTTATGTTCAAAGCAAAATGAGGTGTCAGGGCCTCCCCGGTGTCGCAGCAAGTTGAGCGTCTCACTGTGAAGCTGTCCGCAGCCTCTGCAATGAGGGTTCGATACCCGACCAGCCAGGAAGATTCCCACATGTTGAAGCAGCCCTCTCCTGCCTCACCCAAAGCTACCCTCAGCAGTGTCTTCAGTCCCTCTGCCTGTTCTGCTCCCTGCTCTGTCTCTGGTGAATCCTCTCACCCTCCTGTGCCTCTGGCCTGTACCCCTTCTTTATACAAAAATAAATCTTTAAAAAAAATCAAAGAAGTTATAATTTTTTAAAAAAGAGGTATCAATTCAATTACCTTAAGCAATTATACAAGCAGAAATAAATGAAATTCAATGGAAGAAGAAAGAAAATACTAAAAATGAGAGCAGAAGTTAGAGATCTAAAAGCTGATTCTTTTAAATGATCAATAAAATTAATAGATCTCTAGCCAGACAGACCAGGAAAGAGAGAAAAAACACAAATTGCCTATCTGAAAGACAAGCGGGGACATCCCTATAGCTTCTGTTACCATGAATAGTAATGAAGTAAACATCTGAGTATGCATCTCCTTGTGAACTTAAACAAAAAATTCTGTGAACATATATCCAAAAGGCAGAAGTGCTGGACCACAGGATAGATAAATAATTGCTTTTACTAACTCACTACTAAGAGACTGCTTTCCAAAATGGTTGAATTGGTTTATACTTCCACCAGCATTTGCAATGAATGATCCTACTAATTTTTCCCAATATAATAGTCATAATATTAATTTTCATTTTCATTCTCAGACACTAATAAGTTGAAACATCACTTCCTATTCTTACCAGCTACTCAGCTTCTCCCTTTGTACATAACATTTTTACCTGTGGCTCTTTTTTAATATTGCATTTCTAGTCTTTTATTTGTTGATTTATAGTTCCTAAGAATGTTTTATACAATCATTAATTTTACCCATTGCTAAAAATTACTCCAGTCTGTCACCAGTCTATTAACTTTGTTGAACCTAATATTCATTGACTAGAAATTCTTCATTGTAATAGGGCCATAGTCATCATTTCTTAAATGTTAACTTTAAAAATTATATAAAGTACAGTCCCTCACCTACATTTTGTTCTATTTGTTTTACAGTTTAACCTTCAATCCATCTTTATTCTATACGGAGTGTGACTTTTTGAACTATGCACTGTAGGCATTTGTTATGTTCCATATAATAAGCCAGTGTTCCAACAACAATTGCTAAAGAGTTTGTCTTTTCTCCATTATATATAAGTGCTACATCTTTATCAAATATCACTTGTAGTTTTTGATAAAAAGAATAATAATAATAATAAAAAGAAAAATGATGACTGAGATAAGATAAAACCAGCAAGAGAAATATTTCTTCCCATCCATCTTCAGAAGCATAATGATAACTACTCATTGTGGAATCAGCCTCCTGAAGCCAAAGGCAAATAGGAATTCTTAAATCACCCAGCAGCTCTAAATTGATTTTTTTTTTTTTGGATCAAGAGAAAATAGTCTTATTAGGCCAAGTGTTCCAGATATTTCATTTGAATTTCTACATTTTTTTCAATGCTTAGTAGCATAACAGTGGGTTTTTGTGCCCTATTATGTAACAAAATAAAATATTTTGAATGTCATAATTATACTATACATTGTATCATAACTATACTTCTGCAGTAGCTATTTGGGATGTGAAAAGATGTGCTATCCATAAAATTTCCAATTTTCCTAACACTTCCTCAAATTCATGGAACACCTTAGGGTTCTTGACGTGACAAAGTATTTAACTGGTAAATTTTTTATAAGCAAGGAAAAAGCTAGCCCCAAACAGCTCTGATTTATGGCTTAATTCAGTATTCTATACATAGAAAGTCCTAAAAAAAAAGTCCTTGGCTGATTACCTGGCTGAGAGCCTACATATTGAATGGGTTGCAATTTGCATGCAGAAGAAAATCTTCTTTCATAAGAGTCATAATCTATTTGTCTTTGTTTTTTGTTAGGAGGGAAAAAAAAACACCAAAGACTTCAAGGATTATTGTACTGTAAAAAACTTAACTCTATGCCATTGTTCAGTGAGTCCTTTCCAGCCACCATTCAATGGACCATATGCCTAAAGGAATATTTATGCTTTACCCTTGGATTTGGATGGAAGTTATTTCAGGATATTGTTATTTGGTTACATTGTTCAGTGATGCTAAAACAACAGGTAGAAAATAGAATAAAGCAAGCTGAAATTTCTCTTAGAAACTGATTGCGTGGAATTAGGAGCTGGAGTCTTCACTGAAGTGTTAGTACTGTCTAGTACCAATGCTCAGATTTTCCATGTCAATGCCCATGGACATATTTGTTTAAGAGCAGACCACATCCAATCCATCTAACAACATTTAAGCTCCTTGCACGCAGAGATTCCTGGAAAACGTCACAGTCAAACTTGGTTTTGGTTAATCTACAAACCTACAAGATGAAGCTCATAGTTCTTATTTTTGTTTTATCATGGAGAAAAACTTATAGTAATTCACCACTATAGAACAAAAAGAACTGTGATGTTTGATTTAAAATTCACATAGCTGAAGTGTCATATTATCAAAATTCATGTTCTATTTTAGAAAGTTCTCTCTCTCTCTCTCTCTCTCTTTTTTTTTTTTTTTTGTTTAGGAACAAAGAACACTATTGGCACACCACAACAGTACATGCTGTGGAAAGTCATCCACTGGCAGGGAGGAAATGTTATACTGTGAATGAGACACATGCCTCCAACCCCCTTTACTTCCTTGCAGTAGGATTGTAGAATAATTGCCAATAATGGCAGAAAAATTCAAGTTGTGAAAATACAACAACTACAGGGAAAGAGATAGAATGAGTACACATATTCTTTTTGGTAAAGACTTCAGATTAATGTGCCTGTCCAACTGTTATAAAATTTCAACATGCTTTTAGAATTGCAACACAAACTTTAAATAAGAAGTAATCTCAAAAAAAAAGAAGTAAACTGTTATGTTCATGTGGAAAGTTCTACAATTTTCTCCACAACTTAAAAATATTTTTCTACTGAACTTTCACTGGGTACCATTAGGATGATGCTTCTTGCTTATGTACCATTTTGAATATTTCTGAGATCTCCATAAATGACATTAAAGATTATGTCTTGAGATTTTAGAGGATATTTTCTAAATTAAGATAGGAAGGTATGTGGGAAAAACTTAGGTAAATTCTAAATGTCAAATCATATGTAGTTTTTTATTAAAATAACTTATAAAGTCTCCATATTGCATTTTTAATGATTTATTTCAATTTGTGCTACTTTGATTAAATCAATCATATATTTCCAATATCATTGAAAAGTTTCTTTTTTCCAGAGAATGCTTTGTGAAAAACATTTTACTAAATATAAAATACAAGAGTGTTATGATCTATTTTAAATAACCCATCAGTAGTAACATGATTGATACATTACCAATACTGGTAATAGATTTTTTAAAAAAATTAAATCCATCAAATGTAGTAGAAAATAGCCATCTTTTCAACATCATAAAAAGAAAGATAAATGTAGACTTTATGTAACTAAGGGCACGTTCTTCCTGGAACATATTTATATATGAAAGTTTATGGAGCTATTGGTTTCATTTGCTATAAAAGAATAAATGAAAATGTGAATGAAGAATAACATCACAAATATCAACTACCATCAAATTTAAGGTGTACTTTTTAAAAAATAAGCAATTTATAGCAAAGTATTCTTACAAATGAACATTTAATATAATGTTCATAAAATAATAATTAATGATAATTAAAATTTAATTTGTAATTAATTCAGCATGCTCCACTTCTATTTCAGCTCTTTATGTGATGGTATAAAGATAAGCAGTAAGATATACACATAATTATTTATTTAAGTCAAATTACTTATGCAGTAGATGCATAGATGACCTCTATTCACAGGTATGATCAAAATGTAAGGGGAGATGTGTGGAAATGCTAATATTTAATATCTAATGCTTTACTTTATTGATGTTTAATTTATTAGTCTTATTTCTCATGTAAACATATATCTTTCCTTATGAGGATTAAGTTTTTTTGTGCTTTAATCTTTAATAGCTTTACTATGAAATCAATCAGATCAGATTATTTCCATTTCATAGATGTGGGCCCAAGTCACCACCCCTACATACTACAGCTTACCATATGACATGGGATGTGGCAGTTCTTGGGGCAAAGTCTATGATTTATCATCAAATATCCTCATTGTGAAGAATCAAAATCAAAAGAATAACTTTCTCCTTTTTCATATTTCCACTACCTGAACTTTTATCATTTGGTAAAATCTTATTTATTTTCTAGGTTTAATTCAGGATTCATTTGTTCTCTGAAATAGATTCCACCAAAATAAATTTAATTTTTCCTGCTTTTGTTCCTCACAGTACTTACATTAAAAACTATTGCAATAGCATTTATGAACTACATCATAGTAGGTGATACACACATCTAATTCCTAGCCATCTTTCCATTCCTTCCACAGAGTTTGGCATAAACAAGCTTTAATATATATATTAAAGTATATAATAAAGTAGATCCTTGATGTAGATCCTTTCAGTGGGAGAGGCTTATGAATGAGATAGGAAGTTAATATAAATTCTAAAGAATCATTTTGAATTAAATAAAATGGGAAAAGAATTGGTCTAAATCTAACCAAAATGTCATAGCAGCTAATAATACAAATGAACATAATCAGAAGTAGACATATTACTACATGAAGTGAAGGATTTCATTTCTGAATAACCAAGGGATTCTTGTTTCAGTACATCCTTTTTGTTACATGCATTCTTTAAGATAGGAAGAAAGATGTGAAAGATATTATTGATAATACAGAGGACTGTCAGAAAAGAACCCCAATGTGTATCTCTACCGTTTTTGAGAAGGGCCAATCAGCAATTGGGCTGATTTCTCCAGAAAAGATCTCTAAGATAGCATGACTTTAATCATAGTTTGTGAGGGTGGAAACAGCTGTCACAAATATCAACAAGGAAATACTCATCCAGTCCCTACCTCACACCAAATACTTCAACAAATGTTTTCATAGATTATCACATTTTACAAATACGAGCTAAATAACATAGTACCTTTTTTTTTGATGCTGAAATATCTTCCAAATGTATAATGATAAGATGCTATCTCAGAACAATTGAATGAGTGAACTAATTGGGAAGTTTGATCAAACCAAGTGTTGGGGCCATTCCTACTATATCTTAATATGATCTTTCTTCACATTTGGAAACACTGTTAGTTACCCACTATATTGTATTAAAATTTTTCCCATTTTAAGATATTTTGCTTAGGCTGTTTCACATTTGCTAAATTGTAATTTGAGTATTCCTTTGAGGTGAAGTTGGAGAATTTGGCTATATTCTTTGGGCATCTCATGGAAACCACGTTTAGGTAAATTGTTGTCATAGTAATGATGGCTGACAGGTGTATCTTCTACAGTTTTTGAGAAGGGCCAGAATCCATACAGCTTCACATTCTCACACAGTTCAACTGCCACACTTGTGATCATCAAGCCAGATGACAGGCGATATTCTGTCACACCTTTAGTTCTCCAGAAAAGGGCAAGATTTTTCAGGTACTTGGGATGGAAAAATATGACTCTTGGTCTTGCTTGAAACACTTTCAATGTTTCATACACTCTAAAAGAGGCAATGGTGTTGGCTCTAAAGGAAAATGCTGGCAGAAGAAGGTATGCATCTCCGTAGTTTGCAATATCCTTCAGGAATATTGTTCTCTTTTCCTTTAAGTTTCCATATCTGCCAAATTTTTAAAAGATTATGATAATGACATCAATAATAGTCAAAGTAGTAGTTTTGGTAACATGAGTTTGAATTAACAACTGACATTAAAACTGAACCATTTGTATTGCTGTATATAAGAGAAATGATTGATTTGAGGAAAACACTACAAGTAAGCAACTGTTAAATATCAAGAGCTAAGCCCTCAATATCAAGAGCTAAGCCCTCCATATTCATCTCTCTTTCTTGGTATATCAGGCTTTATTTCTATTTTCTCACCAGGTGATACCCTGACTAGATAAGCACAGCACTTGCATTATTTTATTTTCCAACTCAGTCATTTTTTTTTCTGAGATTGTTTTTTTGATGCTGAAACACCTTCCAAATGTATAATGATAAAATGCTATCTCAAATATAGCACACTCTTCAAATATTTACACATTAAAAAAATCATATAGCTGAACCTTTATAATCTCATTTGTGCACCTTTTTTACATGTTATTATGAAATAAAGGTTTCCTTATAAAACCTATGATATCATCTCTATATATACACACAGATACAAATGTATTTTAAATTTTCTTCACACGTTGCAATATATCTATATGTTTGATTCAAACAATAGATTAGTAAATATACTTATACGTACAATTTATGTATGTTTAGAAAATGAGCTCTTGGGAGACAAGCATAATATTTTATATTCTTTCAAGATATGCTAGAACTATTTGGGGGCATGTTATACTAATAGTAATTATTAGCCATATTTCATGAAAAATGGTGTAAAACTATGCATGGAACTTTTATTTACCAAGCAACATTATTTTAGTAGTTATGCTGCAGTAAAAAAAAACCATGGGGATTATTTTTTTAATAATAAATTATCCAAAATGAAAAATTAATTTTGCCAGGTTCTCCTAAGGCTTACTCTCTGAAGTTTCTAAATATTGTCTCATTGAAAAAGTACTACCAAGAAAAAAGAATAATGCTAAAATTCTAAAATAAAATTGAAAAAGTAACTTCACTATTGTTAAAATGATGAAGAGATAAATAAACTCTTATTTGACTAGAAACATTCAGCTTATAACTGACCATATTTCTTATGAACAACAAATTTGACAGAATGTCAAAAAATACAAGTGTTTTCATATATATTTCCCCAAGTCAGTAATATTGCAAGTCAGTCTCAGCAACAAGATTAATGCTCAGATTAAGAAACATGTTAAGCAATGGAGGAAAATATTCTTAAGTATTAGGAAATATGTAGGTACTTACTTTAGCTTTATGATACTGGGATTTATAGTTACAAGATTGGTTTTACTGCCAACGTCTTTACTAATATTTCCTGTTACTGGAGGGAGGTTACACCTGAAATTTGGAAGGGAAATTATTTTCAAAATAGTAAAAATAGTGTGTTCACTTAAGCACACATTTATCACCATTATCTTTACACTGAAAAAAATGCCAGATACTGTTCTCTGAAAGCGATCTCTTAGAGTCTCTCAAAATCCATTTGATTTCCATTTAAAACTATTTAGTAAGTACTGAACTCTTAGTTGCCATTTCAGCATTGTAAAAGTATACAAATTTAATAAATGGTCTTGATAGTAAGATTTCATAAGCAACAAAGTTGGAAATAACAATTACACTGTGCCTAGCCTTAGAAGAATATATAATCTTTTATTAAAGTTGTCATTGTTTGTATTGATTGTATTCCCAACAATCAACAGTTTACAGATTTAAAAAAACGGGCACTGTGACTGAGATTATGCACTCTACCAGAAGCAAAGATTATATAAAAAACTCAAAATCTCCTGATTCCCATATGGATAGCTTTCCCATCAATTATGCTGCTAATAAATAAAAGCTTAATGTTATTATAATGCTGTTTTCATGTTGATATTCTCATCTCCTTTTGAGTATTAATTTGTTCTTTAAGTTGGAAGACAAATTCAGAATTGTATTGAGTAATTATATTTCTGTTTCAAAAAAAGAGAAAGTTGGTTATGTCTCCTTAAGGGTCATTTACAGAATTTCAAGAAGGCCATTCCTTTAAAGCCATACATAGAAAAGGAGCATCTCTGGGTACTTCTTAAGAAGTCCTAAAGTTGATGTGTTCTGCAGTATGCAAATAAGATTGAAGCATTGGATTCCATGCTCTATGAAATAAAAGGAATGAAACTTGTACGTTTCTCATAAAAAATATACATCAGGGCCTCCCCTCGTGGCGCAGTGGTTGAGCGCTGGATTGTGAGGCTGCTCGAGGCCTCTGCAGCGCCAGTTCGATCCCCAGCCACCAGCGAGGGTCACACACACACACACACACACACACACAAAATATATATATATACATCATAGAATTACTAAATAAATAATGGCACTTGGGAAAAAATAAATAGTAATCCTGTATTTATTTAATTGGCTTCCTGTAACAAATTTGTATTCTAGAACATCCCCCATATTATTTCTCTCTCTCTCTCTCTCTCTCGCTCTCTCTCTTTTATTTATTGAAATATCATTGTATTACAACATTGTATATGATGCAGAGGTATAGGATCACACCTCTTCAGATGTATGTTACCAAACCATACCCATCACCAAGGCTCCCATAGTCCAATTAAAGGTATGGACAACTCCTACAGGAAATACTGAGTGTTGTGATATCTACAACAGTGCAGTACAGTTACTCATTGACAGTTTTTGTTCCTTATCCTCTTAACTGAAACCTCTCAACATTTTGAAATGAGGAGAAGCAATAACTTTTCCCTTTGCTTATAAATTATGAACATGTACAGTCAAAATAAGTACAGGCTTAATAATTGAATAAATTTTAATGATGCTAATCATTTCTAGCCTTTCAGTTGGGAAACTTAACTTCAAAGGGATCTCTATGTTCAGGAAAATACCTGGCATCTGCAAATGCAGAATCTAGAAATACATGCATTTATTTTAGAATTATAAATTACGTATCTGTTGAGAATGGTTTTTTTAATTTTAAAAACTAAAGTTCTATTTCCTATATTTGCTACAAAGGAAAATGGATGCTTCAGTATAATACCACAGATATTGTTTGGAATTTTAAGTCTATTAATAACAAGTACAAGAATTATTTACCATTATTATGGCTTTTTTCATACCAAATACCTTAACAAAACGACTAAATCATTCAGGTATTGGCTATTTTAACATGAATTATAAGGAACACATCCAATAATTGTGGGACTGTCAGGTCTGTTGTTCTGTCATTACCTTCAACAGAAAATTTTAAAATGAGAATTTTAAAATGAGGGAGAGCTACTGATTCAAAACTGTATTTCCTTTTCATTGCTTAAAAGAGCAACAACATTAAATCAATAAGGATCAAAGGAGGTCCTCTGATGTATGAAATCAGTGCTCCTAAAATAAGAAGAAACGGATTTCTAGTTACTTTTTTATAAAAGGTGCATTTCAATGGAAATCCATCCTCACAGGGATGAATCACCTTTCTATCATATTCTGAACGTAGAGCTGTTCTACAGCTTGACTTAGTATTGGCACACACAGAAACCACTTTTGTTTCTATTTTTGCAAGCTTGCTGGTACTGAGATATAAGCATTTAAAAAACAGAATGTAGAAACTGCAGAAGGAAAGTTTTAATTTCAAGCCAAAAAACACAATAAATAATGATGCTGCGTGGCTGTATAATGCCTAGGCCAGCATTTTCCTAAGTACCTGAGAATGAAACTTTTTTGAAATGCGCTATTAAAGCGAGTAGGAGGAAACCCGGGAAATGACCCCTAAAATGCTTTCCAGGGAGCGATGCTAACATGAATATGCTCTGACAGTCCTGCGGCACAGACTCTCTTCCACCATGATTTCACCCACAGTTTCTGACAAGTGACCACAGCACATTTTGATCCTTCAGGCATCAGCGTTCTTTAGAGCTCGTGATTCATTCAATACTTAAGAAAACTCTTTCAAGATAATTTGTAGATTTAAGCACCTGGCTCAAAAGTTGAAATTTACATGAATTTTCTTAACACTATGCCTTTACAATATCCAACTGATCTTTGGTTACAAAGAAACCAGCTTGACAGCTCTTACCTAAAAACGAAGTCGGATTTATCTATTTCAGCTCCACAGAGAGACTTATTCAGGATCCCTCCATTTCCAACCACTGCACACTGATTGTAAGGGTACTCCATAAATGGCTGGGACTATCAGGAGAAAGTAGAAAAGCACCACAGAAAGTATTTAGTTTTAAAAAACCACCACCACCACCACCAGTTTAATTCATGTAGCTTAATTTTTATACACCCTAAGGAAAGTAGAAGTAGCAGAAGTAGAAACACTATAGCATTGCTGATCAACTTATGACTATAATAAAAAGTCCTAAAAACCTAAGTTTCATTTCTCTTGAGAGAAATAGGCAGCCTATCATATGCAGTTTAATATAATAAAACAAATATATGTTTGTATATAACAGGTAATATAACGTATTTATGTCACATAATGAAGTAGATAAAAAGAGAATGGCAAAATTCTACTTTGGACCTTTCCAACAAGCAGAATGTTTTCAGCAAAAAAAGAGAAAATAAAGCATTAGAAAGGAACATTGTTATCTATCTTGGAAATAAAATGAATAGTTAATGTAGTGAAACTTAGACCTCCAGGTTCAGGGGTGGTGTGAGACATATGCCTGCCACCCTCACAAATGACCCACAAGGGTGCTTCAGGGAGGTCTTCCAGCTCTGTGCTGACCTATTTCAAACTAATTTCCAAGAATGAGTCCTTTTTATTTCCTCCAAGAACCCAACTTACTTTCCCCAGAAGGTTTCTTCCAATCCTTCTTAGTCTGAAACATAACTTTTCAGTTCAATACCTTTTCTTTGTTGGTAACATTCTGTGAAGTAAAGGTGTGACCTTGATTGGCAGGTAAGATGCCAGCTCAGACTTCACAGTGATGAGTTGCCGACTTACCTCTTTTGTCTCTGGAATTCAAGTGTACATTCTTGAGGGCACAGAGTGTGTGGACCACTTTAAATCCCTCTCATCGTTTGCAGACCTAGCACCAGGCAATGCATGCAGTGACTTTTCTATAAGAGCTTGCTGACCCAACGACCCACCCTACATGAGCCCCAGCACTGTGTTGGAGCCCACTTCTACCTACTTGTGGGAGCCAACAAGTAATTATTCCAGAATTTGATATCTGGTTGTGAAACCTTTGATAAATTAAAACTGGCCACAGTAGGAATATTTACATCCTTAAAATTGGCACATGCTACAGATCAGGGCATCCTACCGACAAAAGTCAGTTTACTAGCATCACTGGAAACACCCCAGGTTTAAGGTAGTTCTGGGCAATTCAACAGACCCCTCAAACACTGTGTTCCCAATGCTGCATCTAGAAGATACCAAACTAGCAAAAAACCCACAAAAACCTGTTTCAGCATGTCTAGGTTTGACTCTAAAAGTTAACAATCATATATAATGCTTGTTATGCATGAGCTACTGTTCACAGTGCACACCTTATCAACACATGTAATTCATACAACCACCACAGGAGCATTTCACAGATGGGGAAATGGAGGCAGGAGATTAAGGAGTGGCAAGGAAGGGGCAAATGTGTCTTCAAACGCAGGCAGTATGCTCCAGAGCCCATGACCTTAACCTACACGTGATACCACTCCTCTCGCTTAGTGGATAAAATGTTAACTTCAGTACAAGTCTTATTTCTTTTTATATCTGCGATGCTTAGCATATTGTTTGGCTTTTAAATGGGTGGTTTTCAGATATCTCAGGTTATCATAACTTACTGAACTTCTAGCTCAAGATGTCTTCAGACAGTGCTTACTCACAGTACCACAATAAATCCTGAATTTTATAGATAGGGCAGAATGCAAATATGTGATTTATCATACAATGGAAAAGATTACTGAGGGAAACCTATCTCCAATTAAACACTCAAAATAATGAATGTTTTTCTCTGGTTTCTTGGTCATCTGGGGGAAAACATCCATATACTTGGGATCTCATATTCAGTAAGAGTTTCAATAAATTACAAACTTCAATGTTACCTAAAATAAACCTGCTAAGAAAATGCAAATTTGTGCCACTCAACTGCCTGCTCATTTCTCAGTCTGGTTGAAAGCCAACTTTGTCATTTTTTTTCAAGCAACTTAGAAAGCTTTTGAAGGAAAAAGCATTCACATTATCCAAATGCATTTATTGCATTCTGCCTTATGGCCGAGTCCTGGGGACCCGAATGCAGCAGAGCAGGGCAGAGTGAGACAGAGCAGGGCAGGGTGTGTGTGGGAAGCTGGGTAGGAAGAGGCTCTCTCACTGGAAGTCATGTCCATTGAGAGCAAATGCTGAAGCAACACAGAGAAGTGTTGCAATTGTTCTATATTGAATTCAGAATTTTCTCCCCCCAGCCTTAAAATTCAGTACAAACTTGGAAAATGAATGCTGTTAATCACATACAGAATTAACAAAACTAGGTAAATATATTCTTTTCAGGGGGCCCAATAGAGGCAAGGGACCTCTTGTTCCTTTGTTCTGGTCATGTAAAGCAAGGGAACACTAGCAAAAACTGCTGAATAGGTGGCTCTTTGTGGAACTTTTCAAGACCTTCCCTGATAGGGAACATAAATATTCTTTAGCTATTATTAAATTTTCAACTTTTGGTCATTTCAATGCAACATGAGGGCATTTTTAGAATGCTGTTTGTTATTTTTTGTCCTCCTATCCTTCCAGAAAAGTTTCATTTTTCTCTATAATTTTCTGTTTATGGGCCTCCCTGGTGGCGCAGCGGTTGAGCGCTGGGTTGCGAAGCCGCCTGCAGCCTCTGCAGTGCAGGTTTGATCCCCGGCTGCTCCCTGGCCACCTGAGGAGGGTCCCACCCACATGGCGCATAGACCTCTCCTGCCGCCCGCTGCTCCCCTCAGCAGTGTGCTTTGGTCCTTCTGCCTGCTCTGCTCCCCGCTCTGGCTCTGGTAAATTTTCTCACCCTCCCACACTTCTGACTGTACCCAGTGCTTATATAAATAAATAAATAAATCTTAAAAAAAAAAATTCTGTTTATTTCTTATTTGTTCTCAAAAAATTATTCTCCATTGAATTATAATATTAAGAAAAATGGGAAAACATACATGACAAATTATTTGAAAGCAAAGTTCTAACAAAAGGGAATTAATTGTAAGTATCAAATACCCCACAGCATTTATAAAATAATCCTAGTTTTGACAATACTGACTTGGCCTGATGGCTTTTAACCAATTCCTTAAAATATGCCTGAAAGTGTATATTTATAAGCAATGGAATGTTCTTCATGACAAAATTTCTCCCTCCCAGTTTGGATTTATATAAAGGAATGAGTTTCTTCTTATAAAGATACCATATAATTACCCATTAGTTTATTTAGCAAATATGTAATGAGTGCACTAGGGAATGTTCTAGTAGCTCTGAACACATAAGACAAAAAAATCCATGTCTTACAGAGGTGTTTATTGACCACAAATTCTCACATATTTACTTCCCCCCAAATATACCTTAAGTTCTTTGTAAAGAAATTGATTTAGTCAACCAGCCTGACAACTGGAAGAATCTTATTCCAGGTGAAAAATGGACATCTCCCAAGTGCCAGTAATTACTATGCAGAGAGCCTAAGTACCTCATCTCCTTCAAGATGAGTCATGAAGACTCAAGGACTAGGAGAGCTTATCATTTAAGGGATAAATGCCATTCCTTACAGAGCCACCCTGCATCCAGAAATACCTTTTAAAAATGGACTGCTATACATATTTTATACAACATATCAGAGTATAAGTATGGTGTTTTAATTAACTCCTCCATTACTATAACTTAAAGTGAGTGAATAAATTCCCTGGAATTCTCACCCAAATAAACCACAGCAAATCTTTACTCACCACTGGAAACATATTAAAAATGTTCTGTCTAATTAAAATCTCGTATTTGCTTTCCACCTCATAACTGATGTTAGTCCCAACTGGAGTGTTATTTTGAGAAACAACGAAGTTTTGGACAGCATCACAACAGGAAGCAAGTTTTGTTCTGCAAAGAATAAAAATCAAATGAGTCAAGGAATAAGATTAAGAAATCAAAAAGGGAGACTACAATGGAAAATTTGCAAAAGGGATTTTGCCATATGGACTCTCAGAGAGAAGATAAATCATTCACAGAGACAACATTTTCGTCTCAGTTCTTTCTAACTGGCCTTGGATGGTGAAATAGGGTACCTGCAGGATAAGAAGCAAAGGCTGTTAGACATACTTATTCTCAAGTAGGGACCCTTTAACCAATAGGAAGCACTGATTAATATAATAATATTATATTTAACTATAAAAACTCCCTTTTAATTATGTTATGAAATAAGAGAAAAATGACAGAATTCATTCTATTTTATAATAAAAATAAAGTAAGAAACTAAATTAAGCAGTGTGTTACAAGGTCATCAAAGCAATATGTAATTATCTGTTATGAAACAAACCTAATGAAAAGGGGAATAATTCAATATAGTGACTTTGTCAAGTTTTACTGAGGTATAATTCACAAATAAAAACTGCTTAAAATTGTTTATATCTAAGGTCTATAACTTGAGATATATAAACATTGTGAAATAATCATCAGAATCACACTAGTTAATATATCCATTTACACAGTTAGTTTTTGTTCTTTTCTTTTTTCTGTGATAAGAACATTTAAAATCTCAGCAGATTTCAAGACTACAGTACAGTATTGCTAAGCATAGTGGTTCACTGTATATTAGTGAATTTTTAAGTAAAGCATATTTAAATATGTCATTTCTTATAGAAAGCCCTGAAATACAAAATGTAGTTCCAAGCTGTACATCAAAATCTTACTGTGGAGTGAAACATTAGAAGACTGCAAACTCAGGAAGGTTTTTCCAGAAATCATCTGAATTTGCCCTCAACCTCTGGCAGATGAACATAGAACCACCAGAATTTATATTTTTTATAATTTCCCAGTATGTGGATTCCATCATGTCTCTTGGTAATTACTCCAGAGTTTAATCAACTTTGAAGTCAAGAGCTACTTCCATTTACACAGTGAAGTACGGCTTAAATCAATTTTCCTTGTTAGTTTTTCATAGAAACTCCTCATAAAGCACTTCATGTAATTCAAAATGGAAAGCAAGCAAATCCTGAATCTTCTTGGCCTTTAAGTATTCTGAGAATTTTTTTCTTCCCTTAGATTTTCCTCACAGGTCCAGTTTTTCATTATTTTAGTTATCTTGCTCCTCTTTGAACATTTACTCATTTCTTCAATTACTTAAACATATTTAAATATATAGACTTGTATAATATAAATGTATTATAGATGTGTGTGTGTGTATAAATATATCTCAAGGTTGACACAATCATTACACAAGGGACAGTGAATATTCCGTGAACACACTGCATGTGAAATCATAGATTCATGCCTGGTTCCTTCCTCATTCCACATTTTTCCTTGGTTTTGGTCCTGAACAGTGAACTTGTATGCATGTTCCTGCTGGACTTTGTGCATTTGAAAAAAGCACAATGTCCTTATCGGTCATGGTCATTCTGAATTATACTCTAGTCTTCCTAAAATCCAGTAATTCTTAGGGTATGAAAAGTCAGTGCTATGATATTATTTTACCACAAAGTCAAGGGTTTTTTTTAAAGATTTATTTATTTATTTATACAAGCACTGGGTAAAGTCAGAAGCGTGGGAGAGTGAGAGAATTCACTAGAGCCAGAGGGGAGAACATAAAGTCAAGATTTTTAATGTTATTTCTTATGAGTTAATTTACATCATTAAAATATACTTTACTCTTCCCTGAATTTTTTTAATATTTTATTTTATATAATTCTTACATCATTTTTCATTTTTGCACAATGTATACATTTTCATTTTGGTTATATTTCCTATACAATTGCACCCCCCTTATTTTGACCCTAGTACCCTATCCCTTCCTCTCCCTACCCGTCCCGCCACCCCTAACCCTACAGTGTGTCTCTGGTTTATAGTTGCTTGTTGATTTTGATTTTTACTTTGTATTAATTAGTCTTTTTCCTGGTCCCTTATTTAGGTTTTCTAAATTCCTGCTATGAGTGAGACCATCCAGTATTTTTCTTTTTCTTTCTGACTTATTTTGCTGAGCATGATCCCTTCTAGCTCCATCCATGTCGCTGCAAACTGCATGTGTTTATCTTTTTTGACTGCTGAGTAACATTCCATTGTGTATATGTACCATATCTTCTTGATCCAGTCATTATTTTTGGGCATTTGGGTTGTTTCCGTAGCTTAGCTATTGTAAATAGCACTGCTATAAACATAGGGGTGCAGGTGCCCTTTGGAATTAATGTTTCTGTGTCATTTGGGTAAATACCTAGGAGTGGAATTGCTGGATCATATGGAAGCTCTATCTTTAGTAGGTCAAGAAATCTCCACACAGCTCTCCAGTGGTTGGACCAGTTTGCACTCCCACCAGCATACTTGCACTCCCACCAGCAATACTCTTCCCTGAATTTTATCGTCAGCTTATTATCCCTCTTTGCATTTCAGAACCTATCATTTCTAAAAGAGAGTTGATGGGGATTAACAAGAGAAAAAAATTAAAACTAAAGTGCTGTGTAGTCAAAACCAGAACACTAGTTTTTTTTTTTTTTTTTATTTATTTTATAAATTTTATTGTTATATTCCCCATACAATTGCAGCCCCCCATTCTGACCCCAATCCCTCCCCTCCCGCCCCCGCCCCCCTAAAAGTGTCTCTGGTTCATAGTTTTTTGTTGATTTTGATTTTCACTTTCTTATAGTTATTCATTTTCCTGGTCCATTATTTAAGTTTTCTAGATTCCTGCTATGAGTGAGACCATCCGGTATTTTTCTTTTTCTTTTTGGCTTATTTCGCTGAGCATGATCCCTTCCAGCGCCATCCATGTTGCAGCAAATTGCATGTGTTTATCTTTTTTGAATGCTGAGTAATATTCCATGGTATATATGTACCACATCTTCTTGATCCAGTCATCTATTTTTGGGCATTTGGGTTGTTTCCAAAGCTTAGCTATTGTAAACAGTGCTGCTATAAACATAGGGGTGCAGGTGTTCTTTGGAATTGATGTTTCTGTGTCCTTTGGGTAAATACCTAGGAGTGGAATTGCTGGGTCATATGGAAGCTCTATGTTTAGTAGGTCCAGAAATCTCCACACAGCTTTCCACAGTGGTTGGACCAGTTTGCACTCCCACCAACAGTGCAGAAGAGTTCCTTTTTCTCCACACCCTCGCCAACATTTGTTGTTGCTAGTTTTTTTAATATGTGCCATTCTTACTGGTGTAAGATGGTATCTCATGGTAGTTTTGATTTGCATTTCCCTGATGACAAGTGATGTTGAACATTTTTTCATATGCCTGTTGGCCATTTGCATTTCCTCTTCAGAGAAGTTTCTTTTAAGCTCTTCTGCCCATTTTTTGACTGGATTATTTTCTTTGTTGTTGTTGAGTCTCATCAGCTCTTTGCAGATTTTTGTGATCAGTCCTTTATCATTAGTGTTGGGTGCAAAAATGTTCTCCCAGTTGGTGGGGTTTCTCTTTGTTTTTGTTATTGTCTCTTTTGCTGTGCAAAAGCTCTTTAATTTGATATAGTCCCAGCTGTTTATCTTTGCCTTCACTATCACTGCTTTGGGTGATGTGTCTGTAAAGATGTCTTTGATGTGCAAATCACGTAGTGTTTTGCCTATATTTCCTTCTATATATTTTATGGTTTCAGGTCTTATGTCTAGTTCTTTAATCCATTTTGAGTTGATTTTTGTGTATGGTGTGAGGTGGTGGTCAAGCTTCATTCTTCTGCATGTAGCGACCCAGTTTTCCCAGCACCATTTATTGAACAAACTTTCTTTGCTCCAATGCATAGTCTTTGCTCCTTTGTCAAAGATTAGTTGACCATAAATCTGTGGGTTTATTTCTGGATTTTCTATTCGATTCCATTGGTCTGTATGTCTGTTCTTGTTCCAATACCATGCAGTTTTGATGATTATGGCTTTGTAGTATAGTTTGAAGTCTGGGAGTCTGATGCCTCCATTCCCTTCTTTTTTTTTCAGGAGAGCTTTGGCTATTCGGGGTTTTTTGTGATTCCATATCAATTTCATCAATAATTGTTCTATTTCTTTGAAGAATGACATTGAAATTTTGATTGGAATAGCATTGAATCTGTATATTGCTTTTGGAAGGATGGCCATTTTAATAATGTTTATTCTTCCAATCCATGAGCAGGGGATGTCTCTCCATTTCTTTGTGTCTTCTTCTATTTCTTTTAACAGTGTTTTATAGTTTTCTTTGTATAGGTCCTTTACCTCTTTTGTTAGATTTATTCCCAAATATTTGATTTTTTTTGTTTCAATAACAAAAGGGATGGTCTTTTTGATTTCTTCTTCTTCAGATTTATTGTTTGTGTATAGGAAGGCTACTGACTTTTGCGTGTTGATTTTGTATCCTGCCACTTTACTGAACTGATTGATGAGTTGAGTTAGCTTTTCTGTGGAGTTTTTGGGGTTCTCTATGTATAATATCATATCGTCTGCAAATAGTGACAGTTTGACTTCTTCTTTTCCTATTTGGATTCCTTGGATGTCTTTCTCTTGTCTTATTGCCCTGGCTAGGACTTCCAGTATTATATTGAAAAGCAGTGGTGAGAGTGGACATCCTTGTCTTGTTCCAGATCTTAATGGAATTGCTTTCAGCTTTTCACCATTGAGAATGATACTGGCTGTTGGCTTGTCATAGATGGCCTTTATGATGTTGAGGTATCAGAACACTAGTTTTTAATTACAAATTTAATTTCATAACAGTCCACGTGACATGCTACAAATTCAGAAACCCTTATGTGTTTACAACTATATGTCTCTTAAAAATAGCATTTTGCAAAAGGCAATGTAATAAATTCTCATTTAACTTTTACAAGTAACAATTTCTTTAAGAATATTCAGTACTTTAAACAATATTGCATCATTAAAAACACTACCCAGGGTTCCCTCCATGTTTTTTTATGTAAATAGATTCTTCTAAAACTGTATCTTTAGTGTTTTACTAAAATTTTCAAATTTACCAAAATCTTGAAAGACCTGGAAAATGAGCACTTGAAAAACCACCTGAATGCTACAATTACTATATTTGCCTTGTTGTGTATTTATCCATCAGTTCATTTTTGTTGTGATTACTGCAATTCTAAGTAAATTGCAGGTCCTAGTATACTTCACCCCTAAATATTTCATCATGAATGTCATTATTTTGTTTACATTTTGGGGGGTACAATTTATATACAATAAAGCTACAAATGCATCCTATGGATTTTGAGACATGCATACACCTTTGTTACCCAATCTCTATCGAGATACAGAATGTTACCAGCTCCCAGAGGTTCCCTATACTTCCCAGTCTCTCTCCAGCCTTCCCCCAGCTTAAGGAAAACACTTTTGTGATTATTTTTTTATCATACATTAATTTTGCTTGTTCTCAGTCTATATAAAAACAATCACAGAGCATAATGCTTTGTGTAAAATTTCTTTCATTCAGCATATTGTTTTTATAATTCATGTTACATTGCTGTATCAATAACAGCTTTTTCCTTTTTTTTTTTCTGGAATAGTATTCCACAACATGTCTGTGTCAGAGTTGGCCTAGCCAGTTCTAAGAAATTACTCTCAAAAATCAATGTTAAATACCTAATCACTTATAGTAATCTCCCAGGAAAAATATCAGAATAATTATCAAAAATGTCATTTTAGAAACCTTCCTTAGATCATAGATTAAAGGGACTTTTTAAGTCTTCATATTCAGTGGCAAAATTGTAAGTTGATGCCATTTGTAACTTTCCAGCTCACTGTTCTAGAGACCTCTGTGATAGCCAGTGTTAGTATAAAACTGAGTTACTTATAACAAATAAAACAAAATGGAGTGTTTATCTCTGTTATTCCATTGCCCATCACCCCAAAGGACAGAGTCAATTCTGATTCCTGATGACTCAAAAGTCAATGAGGTTATTGTCACAATAGGCATGACAATTCTTCCCTTCTTGTGTAAAAAGAGCACGAGAAATTAAGAAACAAAGACAATGTCAGTATTGACTAGATGTGATGGTTAACTTTATATTAATTTTGGACTGGGCTAAGGGATGCCATATAGCTGGTAAATATAATTTCTGGAAGTGTCTATGAAGATGTTTCCAGAAGAGATTTGCATTTGAATTAGTAGACTGAGGAAGAATGTTGTCCTCACAGATGCAGGTGGGCATGATCCAATCTGTTGAGAACCTGAATAGAATAAAGAGGCAGAGGAAGGCAAATTTGCTCGATACTTGAGGTGGGACACCCAACTTCTGCTGTCAGACATTGGTGCTCCCTGTTCTTAGGCCTTCGGAGTCAGACCAGGACTTATACCACTGTCCCCCAAGCTATATTTTTTGACATTGACGCATTTGCAACTTACTTTAAAGTAAGTTGTAATTGCAGAGTGATGCTCTCGTTTGGGTTCTTCCTTCAGGAGGCTTTCCAACAGGGCACCAGAGCAACATAAAGCTGGCAGCACCTTTCTGAGAATTTGCCCAGACACTACTCAAAGGCTGCTTCAAACCCTATATATAATTGAGGCATTAAAGCATCTCATTTCACAGAGAGGATTCATCCACCAGGGGTCAAGTTTATCAAGTGATCAGTAACTGACTTGATGATGATCTAACCTTTGCTGTATCATACCATTAGCAACTTTCTCCCCATCATGAAGTTTCAAAAGGAGAATACACTACCCTCCACTTCCAGGAAAAAAATGGGAGCACTTCTCATAGTTCCAGAATTCAAAAGCTTAACTTTTTAATTTTCAAAAGTTCTTAACTCTCAAGAATTAGGTTTGTTCTAGGAGAATCTGGCTTAATACTTTGTACCTTTTTTTTTAAGATTTATTTATTTATGCATACAAGAACTGGGGTACCAGCCAGAGGTATGGGGCTTGAGAGGATTCACCAGAGAAAGAGTGGGGAACAGAACAGGCAGATTGACTGAAATACACTGCTGAGGGGAGCAGTGGGAGAGACAGGAGAGGTCTGCTGTGCCATGTGGGTAGCTCCCTGGTTGGCCAGGGATTGAACTCATGCTACAGTGGCTGTGGATAGCCTCATAGGTTGTGTCTTAACCCCTTGTGCCACCAGGGAGGCCCAATGCTTTATACCTTGATCTAGAAAGAGACTCTGCAAATGTGCAAAATCCTCTTTGTATCACAGATATTGCAATAAACTTCTGAGAAAGGGATTTTTGATAAAACCGGAAATTCATTTTTATTTTTACTCTATGTGCTGAGTATGTCCTTTGTTTTTATTTATTTATTTATTTTTATTGTTTTGGGTTCATTTCAAGTCTTAGGTCAAAATCTTCTTCAGTTCTAAATGGGATGCTTCCTGGATTTCCATGAAATGTTAATGACTGCTCAAGGCTTACAGAGTGGAGCACTAAAGGACACTGAATACTAATGACCTGACTTTTTCAGCCTGGAGCTCAGGGACATATCTTCTGCCTATCAAACTCTTTAAGGCTCTCTAATGAAAGGGCCATTTAGGGTATTAAAAAAGGGTTACCTTTTTAAGGAAACCACTTGCTAGGATTCTATGTGGTAGGGGGGACATCTTGAGAAAAGGAGTTTTAAAACGTAAGCACCTATATAAATTCCAAGGGATTTATTTACCATTGTAATGATTCCTAGACTAGTCAAATTTCTTTTCCTTCATTAAAACTATAATGTACCCAGGCCAAGCAATATACCAAATGTCTCTCCTATTGATGCTTCCTTTTAAAAAACTTTTTTCTTCTTTCGCTGCTCTATATTTTATATCATTGATTGACCAATAATAACACCAAATATTTAATGCATTCTCACAATGTGTTAAAT
Organism: Talpa europaea; assembly: GCF_964194135.1. Classification (NCBI taxonomy): domain Eukaryota; kingdom Metazoa; phylum Chordata; class Mammalia; order Eulipotyphla; family Talpidae; genus Talpa; species Talpa europaea. The sequence continues at coordinate 26,523,212 of NC_140082.1, read as the reverse complement.
ATTTTATATATATTCTGATATGCTATATGTAAGCCCCACAATAACCCTGCAGGTACAATTAACACTCACTTTACAGTTGAGGACAACTCAGGTTTATGAAAGGAAAGTAGGTCACATGTGACATATTCTTTCATTTGCTTATAGTTGTTTAGCTTCCAGGCAGGCATTAAGCACTGTGAGAAGCCCTGTCTACATATTATGAATAAAATAGGCATTTTCCCTGACATTATTTATTTATTTTTTATTTTTTTATTTTTTAAAGATTTATTTATTTATTTATACAAGCACTGGGTACAGTCAGAAGTGAGGGAGGGTGAAAGAATTCACCAGAGCCAGAGCGGGAAGCAGAGCAGGCAGAAGGACCGAAGTACACTGCTGAGGGGAGCAGCGGGCGGCAGGAGAGGTCTGCGCGCCATGTGGGACCCTCCTCTGGTGGCCGGGGAGCAGCCGGGGTTCGAACTGGCGCTGTAGAGGCTGTGGGCAGCTTCGCAACCCAGCGCTCAACCGCTGCGCCACTGGGGAGGCCCTCCCTGACTTTACTTTTATTGTGATCAAGTGAGGCAGAAAATTTAAACGTTTATAAGGATAATTTGAAGGGTAGCAGAATATGCTACCTACCCTCAAATATCACACTATGGTATATTGATTATTTTGAGTTGTAGTTACCTGAAAAACAACAAAAGCAGGGAGAGGCTTTTTCTGAACTTTCCTATTTTGCGTAAAAACAGATCCTCCAAAAGAAACTCAGCTGTCATAAATCCCCTGCTGGCAGTTTCATCAACCAGATAAGAAGGACTCACCACAGGAGAGACCAGAGAACTTTGTCACAAACTATCACACTTTCCATCCTTTCTCCTAAGGGCTCATTCATCTTGCCTAAATCATGTACTTTTTCCTAAGAAGCCAATGTGACCTCTCTTTTCCTTAGTAAGATGCTATTTAAATCTGATTTCTAAGTCACTCATTTTTCCTTAAAGTCTCCCATGTATATATGAGGTATACATATTAATAAACTTCTGTTTTTATTCTCTTGTTAATCTGTCTTTCATTACAGGGATCTCAGCCAACAACTGAGAATGGTAGAGGAAAAACTGTTAAAGCCTCCTTACAAAGTGTAAGAGAATGAAAATGGCAAAGCTGAGATTCAAAACCTTACTCCAGAACCCACTCTCAGAGGATACCTTATAAAGTACCAGGGTGTGCCATGCTCCCTACTTGGGATTTAGGGAAGATTAAGATGATTAACATGTTCTTATTACAATCACCATATCTTGCTACCTACACCTCAGGTTTTTTCTAGAATCTTCACATTCATAATCAGAAGCATATCTTAAAAAAAGAAAAGAAAGTTAAGATGGTGCTATGAGCTCAAAGGACCTTTCATATCATGCAGATGCTAATGTTGTGTCATGTAGACGACCCCCAGCTTGGCGTTCACACGCAGTCATCATGCCGGGTGGCTGCATTAAACTCTGTGTGTGTGCGTGTGTGTGTGCATGTAACTCTGAAAGTTGGGAAAGTAAGAAAAATTTGGTATTGGAAATTAAGAACAAGTTATTCCTGGTCATGTTATAGGACAGGGAGAGGAGCAGCCCAAACCCCGCAAACCTGCCTATTCTAAATGGGTTCTGCCATCCGCCGCATCAACACAAAACATAGGAGACTTTAATGGGAAGGAACTTTAATAAAACTAGGAAACAATACAGGTAAGGCAAAGAGTCTAGTTTCTAAATGAAGCACCCAAAGTTACCCATCCCCTTGTGGGTAAAAGTCCATCCACGTGGGAATGGCCCAGAGCAAGGCCCCAAAGCCTGCCACAAGTCTAAAGCATCTTCCAGTGCGGACCCACAGAAAAGGGTCAGAAACAACCAGACAAGCCCAGAAGGAAAAGAGCAAAATCAACATCAAGATAAAAGCTGCCACTGTCACCTCCCCACAGGTCTCACCCACATCTGTCACCCAGTCCACGACCAAAAGACAAGCACAGTTTCCTCATGTGTCTCTAGGCTCCATGCGCCTCCTCCAGGTCTCCTGGCTCCATCCTGCTTCCTTCCTCAGTCTCTTCTGCAGCTTCTCCTCTCCCTGCTCAGCTCCACCCTCCCTTCGGAGGGGCAGGGAACCTCCCCCTTTCCTGGGGACCACCCTGTTACAGTCAGAGTCCACTTAAGGAGTGAACAAGATTTACAGGTTTGAAATTGACTTGATATAATTCAAGAGTCTTGTGCTTACTAAAGTTCTAATGTTATCTGAAACAATATCATTAAAAGAACAGTGATGCGAGAGGGAAGAGATAGAGTCTACTCTGTGGTACTCACAGCACCCACACTCGTTGTGCTGCTTTGGAAATAGTTTTCAAAGACATACTGAGAAACCAGCTGTCCATGTAGAAGAATTGTGATCTTAAACAGATAAAGAACTAATAATGTACAGATTGGACAATAACAAATTCAGGAGGATTCACTTGCAGTTTTCAATATGGACTTAGGAGAAATTATATTTGACTTGTATAACTGCAAGATACAGAAGTGGGATCAAAGCATACAACAATTCAGCACACATTTTCATCAGGTGATTACCATAGTTCAAGGTCATTACAAAGTACAATTGTTAAATATACAAATATAAATAAAGTGTGGGTAGACCCAGCCCTTTGGGAGCTTACTAACATCAGGAGAGCTATACACAGGGAGTAGCCTAAACGAAAAGCAGTTACCTGTTTTTTTCTTAAAGGTCCTAAAGGGAGAATGAGCTCACATTACAGCAGTAGAACTAGAAGTTAGATTGTGAAAAAGCAGGGCTGGAGAGATTTGAAAATAGGATTTGAAAATAAAGTCAACCATCTGGCTGACTTTAGATGTGATCGGGAATAAGCACAAAGCTATGACCAAACCGACCTCTCAAATTGACTCACAACAGTCTAGTCACATGGTTGGTCCTACCTTTTAAAAATGAAGTTCAAGTCAATTGCAAATTGCATGAGTGTGGAAAACACAATTCTAAAAATACAAAATCAGCCGTTAAGATGGATGTTGAGATTTCTGAATATATTTTACTTTGTAGACCAACAAAAAATCTAGGTCACTGCTTTATTGTTCAACATGTTAAAAAGTCATTTATTTCAAAACTTTGTTAACAGAGTTTATACTTCTGTTTGAGACACAGGGCAAGCTAGGGTTATTAGGCAGTTTTAGGGACAGTGCAGGAGGGGACCTCTGAAGAATTTAGGGAGGCTTTAGAGATAAGGACAACCAAGGGAATGTAACCAATTCCACTGGGAAAAACAAACATCCCAGGACCATTGTTAACAAAATGGGAAAAACAAACATTCCAGGACCACGGACAATATCCAGGATGGTCCTGGTTTTCTTCAGGTGATAAAGTGTGGAGATGCTCTCCCGGAAGACTAGGCCATAAAGATAAAGATGTAACAAATGGGGAAAGAGAAAGCTGTTAGATAAGGAATGTGAAGATCCCCCACTCAGTAGCAGATTAAGTGAGACAGCCGAGAACTGACCAATCACAAAGAGGCTGGTGGAGCTTTAGAATAATCAGGGAAAGAAAGTATATATTCCCTGAGACACGACTCCACTTTGGCTTCCTTGCCCCTCCCAGGCCTGGTTTCCTGGCCTGGGAGTCCCACTTTATTTCTGCTCTTTTTCTCCTCAATAAACTTTTTCTTCTTCTAAAGAAACCTGCCTCTTCTTGCTTGCTTGCCTGAGCGTCTGCAAAGTTCCTGCTGCGGCTTCGTGAGACACCAACCCGTGCTGGGGGCTCAGCGCTGCCCCTGCAGCCTGAGATCCGTTCCTGGCTGAGAGACTAGGCCTGACAATTCCGGTATCATGTTTAGTTACATGTTTTGTAGGGGAGGAAAAGGGAGGGGTAAGAAACTTTTTTTTGTAGATATTTTTATTGCAACATACTTGGTCTTGAATTAACACTCCGAACCCCATGAAAACAGTTCTCTTACGGTATGCTGAATCAATCTTCTCCATAATTCTACCAACATGCTACTTTGTGAAGCATTTCCTAAGGAAAATATTCTTGTACACTTTGTGTTTATGGCACTTTTTTAAATAAAAGATTTCATTATTTCATTATCTTTTCCTTACCAAACCAAGTTCTAATTGTATGTTTCAGGAAAAGCAATGCAATATGCGACATTGCATAGGGCTCCTTCTGTACATGGAAGGGTGTCTGTCCTGCACAGATGGAAGAACAAGTAGGAGGCCAGTTCTGAGAACCAACATTTAATGAGCCTGATACACATGCACAAATGGCCCCTAAGTGCTCTCAACAGCCATGCAGGCAAGCTCCCATCTCAGGCGCTCTTTCAGAACAGCTCTCATAGCTCTTGTATGGTAAAATTCATCATCTGCATTTTGGCTTCAGCCCCAGACTCAGCTCCTATTTCTTTATGGCCTCTGGGAACTGTCCTCATAATCCCCTTTTGGCCTCTGGCTTCCCTCCATGTCCTGACTTTTCATCTCTGCCCTCAGGCTTGACCAAGCGGAGAATTATTCAGTTCTACCCTGAGCTTGTCAGCCCTTATTTAGTTCCATCTGGGGGCTAAACAATCTGAAGAAAGGGCGATGTGTAACTTTTCATTCTGTCTATAATCGGGTTGATAGATTTTCAGGCGACTCATAGTTAATGGTAGTCAGGCCTTAGAGCATAATCTTTAACTTAACAAAGTGATTTGACTAGATTGTCTCTTGAAAGCAAATGACAAGCTGCAGACTTATACCAAGTTAACTCCTTTACTATTGCAAATAATGCACTGGAAGTTTGTAAACCTATAATGTTAACGATTAATGGTTTCTGCTCTCTGTGACCTATTTTCCATGGTGAAAAGATCGAAGAATGTTCAAACAGAACAAACTGAATAGGAAGCGTAGCCCTTTTCTTTTTTTTTGAACATTTTATTTATTTTTTAAAGATTTATTTATTTATGCATACAAGAACTGGGGTACAGGCCAGAGGTGTAGGGAGTGAGAGGATTTACCAGAAACAGAGTGGGGAGCAGAATAGGAAGATCTACTGAAATACACTGCTGAGGGGAGTAGCGGGCGAGACAGGAGAGGTCTGCTGTGCCATGTGGGTCACCTCCCTGATTGGTCCTTTTCAAAAATGTGGCATAATCCATATGAAATACACCACAAAGGCAAAACTGGGGCTTATCAATGTTTACATGTTTCTCTAGGCAGAGGCTTGGGATGAAAACTATTATAGTTTTATTGTTACTCATGGCCTTGCTATCTTTATTACAGATGCCAACTACTTTTAGAAAAAATATTAATTGTATGCTAGGAAAATGTTAAACTGATAATAATAATTTATTATTGCTTCTCAGCCTTTTGTCTAAGATCAAGCATAGCATCTGTTCTTACCAGTTTAATAATAATAATAGTGATCATGTATTGAGATAGTATCATATAACAGATTCTTTTTGAGCATTTCACATAGGGAAATATTCATTAAAAACTCAATGATATTATGTCCTTTTTATGATAAAAGAGGCTGGCTAGGAGAAGTGGTTTAGTCTAATAAAAATAATGCTAAATCCACAAATAACCAACTACCAAATGCCTTCTGGTATACTCTATTTTCTTTTCAGCTCACATAAATTTTTCACCTTTTACAAATGCCTCCTGTCAAAAGCAAAACACTTCCTTTAAGATGTTCTAGTGGGAACTCAGCCACACTTGGAGGAGACAGACTTAAAATAAAAGGCAATGGAAAATAAACAAAAAAATGTCAAAAATAAGATGCTTGAAGTCAACCTGAGATAGTCTCTGATCCTGAACCCAGAAAACTGACTATTCTTTCCAAATCCTTATTCAAACTCTGAGTCTGGACCTACTTGTAAAACTATTTAAAAAGATTCTGGGTTCCTTTGGATGAAAGCATGTCTCTGTCATTGTTTCATACTCTATAAAGTGTATGGATCACAGATTAAGTAGGTCTATAAATTAATCACAAGCACAAAGTGGAAATGCATAGTTGTGATCAGTTATGAAGGAGAATCTCATTGAAGTACAGCAGCAGGTCATTCAGGGAAGGTATTCCTTGAAGAAGGGATGTCTGATTTGTGATATGAAGGATTAGCACACATTAACTAGGAGTAGCAAAGGATAGAGAAAGGATAGTGTTGTCCAAGATCTGTGGCTAAAGTAAGCACAGTACATATAATGATGTAAAAGACCAAGATAGAAAAAAGAACCAAGGAGAGGTGTGTTGTGCGGTGAGGCCAGAGAAGTAGAGAGTGGTCAGGCCTTGAGCTTTTGTTTTCAATGTAATAAAAAGAACAATAGATTCCCAAAAGATATGAGTAAGAGTGAGAGTGATAGAAGGGAATCGTGACCATAAATGGTAGTCCAATTTCCATTTTTAAAAAATCAATCCAGTTATTGTGTAGAGAAAAGATGAAGACACCAGCATGGTACATGATAACCAGGTGAAGGTGATGGTAATAGTCCAATGGAGAGATAATGGGGAAGCAAACAAATTGCACCCAATAATAGTCAGTCCTGATTGATTGTGTGCAATATGTCAGCAGACATTTCCTTGTTCTAGAGAAAGAGGTTTCTGAAATACAAACAAAACTTGAGGAAGGACTGATATGTAGATGAGGAGGAAGGAGCTGAAAGAACAAATAGAAAACAAAGAAATCAAGTATAAGAATCATCTATAATTTCAAAATACTGGTAAAGGTAAGACATTGAACAAAATGCAAATTGAAAATGTCTTTTGGATCTGGCATGTGTGCTGTTGCTGATGACAGGATCAGTGTTAAAGATGTAGGTGGAAGATAGTATATGGACAACTCTTTCCAGAATATGGCTGGATAGTAGAGGAGAAAGCATCTTTGAGTGTGTATGCAATGAATTGAAAAATAAAATCAAGATAGTATGTTAATTGTTAAAAGACTGATTTTTAAAATGAGTAGGTTTCCAAGGAATCCATGTTGCAAGCTAAAGGAATAGTTTGTTATTAAGAATACTGATCTATGAATTCTGAGGCATGAAAACATTTTGTTTCAGCCCCAAAAGACGAAAAGAATTAAGAGTTTAAAATAGACACCAGCTTCTAGTTAGCAACATGTTTGTGCCTAAGTTAAAGTAGAGTCATCCACAAGATTGAGTTAGCTCCCAGAACACTGGGAAAATTCCAGTAACCCAGAGGGAATCTGTTAGTAATTTGTGTGGCCCTTCGGTTGGCATCACACTGAGAGTGAAGATGGAAGAAAGGATAGGAATCCCTGGTTCAGGGTTCATTCATGACCCTAATCACCCAAAGAAATTTTATTTTCAAATTTCTGGCTCTGTTGCAAAATGGTTAGGTCTAAATGTTTAGGTTCCAAACATTTAGAATTGGGAAGTCAGACACCAGTGATTGTCCTTAATAAATCCTGTTGGATACAGAATCAGACTCATGGCTTTAGAAAACTAAAAAACATTATCAAATTATAATGCAGAAGCCTAACGTTATCCATCATCTTGCCACTTTTCCTTTTCTCTGGAACTGTTGAGCATACCCTGTCCCACTTCAGCCCAGTGTCTCTCTTCCAGAATGCTCTGTTGGGATCCTTAGACTGAGCCTTCATTATGTCACACCTGGCTTACTGCAGTAAAAGCCCTTCTGTTACTCATTTTGCTTGCAATTACCAGATTAATCACCCTAAATTTTTTTATATGTATGACAGTGGGCAATGGAAACTGTTTTGAGATTAGATGCCTAGTTCCCACATTCACTAATGGTGACACCTTAGAAAATTCCACCAAACTCTCCATAACTCTACCTCTTTATGGTATTAAATGGGTAAAACAAATATAGTGAAATCACCTCCAGGAACTAAGTAGAGTTGTTGTTTAGCATTATAAATATGATGCCTATATTTAACCTTGAATTACTTCACATCACTTATAAGACAATCTAAACTCCTACAGAGTATGACATCAGTCTCCCGCAAATGGTTTACTAGTCCTCTTTCTGAGACTTTGTAATGGCTCTGCAGACACTTGTCAACACCCAAACCTTTCTCTCCTCCTGTATGAATTCTTCCTGTTCTTCTACAGTCCTTCTTGAAGACTCCACGAGCCTCCTTTCCCTCCTTCATGAAACCTTCCTTTACATCTCCATTTTTCAGGGATCCAGACTTCCTCTAAGTCTTAACATAAATCTATCTTTTTATGCCATAAACCATATTTTATCGTTAGTCATCTAACTTTGCATATATGTCACCTGTCATCATGTATACTAAAGGTTTGGGAGAGGGCTGTATCTTATTACACTAAGATAAGAGAGAAACATCAAAAATACATAGCATGTAGTAGTTACATTTACATATGTAAAAATACTCATAAAAATTTGCTTTGCTATGTATGGTCAGCTTGGGAACACTACATTCCTCTTAATATTCAATGAGATACACACCCTGCCACATCCTAAGGGGCTCCTCTGAGGGAGGAGGAGGAAGATAATTACCGAACTTGAAGCTGGTTGTGATCTCAGAAATGATCCTTACTGTACAGAAGAGAAAACAGGGAACTAGAGATTTCTTCAGAATCACTGGTCAGGCACTCACAGAGCTAAGACTGCAACCTTAAATCCTTAAATCCTTAAATCCTTAAATATTTTATTTGCTGTATGCCTTGGATGTGGCTATTATGAGACTGCAGATAATCTTGGTATCATACTTTTCCATCCTTATGCTGCTTCTTCCAACCTCTTAATCCCTATAATTTCCTTCAGTTTCCCACTGAGATTTCATCTTTATATTTACATAGTAACAAAACTACTCCACTGGATGATGTTAGAGACAAACAAGCAATGATTGGACAGTAAAGCAGTATATCTAAATAATGACCAAAACATACTGGCTAGATTTGCACATGCTATTAAAATACATGAATGAAACAACTAATGTGATCCCTGAAAGAGGGACAGGAATAGAGAAACCTGATTACAAAGCCAAATTGTCAATAAATATGAATATGTAAGGGTTGCAATGAACGGAAGAATAAGAAGTGAATGGAAAAGAGGAACTGTTCAAAATTGACTACTGTATCTAAAGGGACAAAAAGAATGGAGGCACTTGCACTTTCACTTTTAGAAAACTATATCCTTTCAAGGTTAACTGAAAATGTATGATACAGAATAGTGCTCACACTTTTCAATTTCAAAAGTCAATGCAAGGGTACAGTAATCAACACTGTGTGATATGCTGGCAAAAGAATAGACAAATCAATGAAATAAAACTAAGAGTCCAGAAATAAACCCTTACGCTTTTTATAAATTGACTTTTGACAAGGCTGCCAAGATAATTCAAGAAAGAAAAGATTATTATTTTATTTCCCTCAAAAAAAAATAATATCTAGTTGGGACAACTGGATATGAAGCTAGGTCCCTACCTCATACCATATACAAAAAAAAAATAATTGAAATTAATTCATAGATCTAAACATAAATTCTTCAAGGACAATATTTCAAGGAGTAATACTTCAAAGGATAATACTTCAAGGTCATTTTCATGACCCTGGGCCAGGGAATGGCTTCTTAAATATAATATCAACAGCACAAGGGCAAAAGAAAAATAAGTACATTTGTGATTAAAATGTACAAGTTTTGGTCTTCAAAAGATACTGTCAAAAAAGTGGAAATGATATTGGAGATACTATTTTCAAACTGAATATCAGATAAGAAACTTACATCTAAAATCTAAAAGAACTTTTACAATTTAACTATAAAATGAGTCTAATTTAAAATAAGCAAAAGGGATTGCAGATTGCTTCATAGTGCGGTGCTTCATCTTCTATCAAGACTACCCAATTGTTCTCTAGCTAATTATTTCTCTTTAACCCCCCAGTAAACTAGAAGGTGAATTCAAAATGCAAAATCTGTCCTGTCATTCTCCAGTCCCAACTTTCCTCAAGACACCCCATACCAAACAACAACAACAAAAAAATAAAATAAGCAAAAGGGGGTCTCCCTGGTGGCACAAGGGGTTGAGTCTCACCACTATGAAGCATTCTGCTGCCACTGCAGCACGAGATTGATCCCTGGCCAGGGAGCTGACCCACATGGCTCAGTAGACCTCTCCTTTCTTGCCTGCTGCTCCCCTCAGCAGTGTATTTCAGTCAATCAGCCTGTTCTGCTCCCCACTCTGTCTCTGGTGAATCCTCTCACCCTCTGCAACTCTGGCCTACACCCCAGCTCTTGTATGCATAAATAAATAAATCTTTAAAAAAGGTAAAAGATTGGAAAAGATGTTTCTCCAAAGAAAATATACAAATAGCCCATTGATGGGCTATTTATCAAAATGTTAAACCTAAAATTACCATGTAACCCATCAATTCCACTGCTAGGTTTATACAAGAGAAATTATAAAATATATTCACCAAAAAAACCCCTAAATGTCCATAGTAATAATATTCATAATAACCAAAAACTGGAAACAAATCAAGTGTTTATTATTAATGAATGATAAACAAAATATGGCATATCTTTTTTTATTTGACAGTAAAAAAAAAAGGAATGAAGTGCTCCAAAGAAAATATACAAAAAGCCCATGAAAAATACTCAACATTTGTAATCATTAAGGAAATGCAAATCCAAAGCACAATGAGATACCACTTCATACTCACTAATATGGCTAAAATTTAAAAGAGAAAATAGCAAGTGATCGACATAAGAGCACAGTAGGAATAGCAGTAAGAAAGAAACTTGAAGAGATAAGCAGGCCAGACCACAAAGGGCTTTGTTATCATTCCTGTAAGTGATTTTGGTGGTGGTGAGTAGTTGGGAGCAGTTCACATAAATGATCGTGTATGGTGGAGTGATGTAGTTGCAGGGAAAGACTGCACTGGATGAAAACTACACAGTAGGGGGCCTCCCCAGTCGTGCAGTGGTTGAGCGCTGGGTTGCGAAGCTGCCCACAGCCTCTGCAGCGCCGGTTCGATCCCCAGCCACCGGGCGAGAGTCCCACATGGTATGGCAGACCTCTCCTGCCGCCCGCTGCTCCCCTCAGCAGTGTATTTCATCACTCTGCCTGTTCTGCTTCCTGCTCTGGCTCTGGCGAATTCTCTTACCCTCCCGCACTTTTGACTGTACCCAGTGCTTGTATAAATAAATGAATAAATCTTTAAAAAAATAATAAAATAAAATAAAAAAATTGCGTTAAAAAAAAAAAACTACACAGTAGGGAAAGTGGCAAAGGAAACTATAATGCAATCCATCCTACATAATACTATCAGGAGAGGTAAAGAAAAATAGATTGCAAAGATATAAATGAAATAGAATGATGCAGTTGGGCTGATTGGATCTGGGAGATTAGGGGAAGCTCTAATCAATGTCATTTGGATTTTTGACCTGCACAATTCGCTGCAGGTAAGATTTTTTTTTTTTTTGTGGGACCCTCACCAGTGGCCAGGGAACGAACCAGTGCTTCAGAGGCTGCGGGCAGCCTTGCAGCCCAGTGCTCAACCGCTGTGCCACGAGGGGAGGCCCTGCAGGTAAGATTTTGACCAAGCCAAGGGACAATGAATTAAACCATAGAGTGTTTTCCATGTTGAATCTGACATGACAGTGGGAAATCCAAGAAAAACTGCCTACGAGGCAGGCAGACTATTTATTAGTTTTCAATTCACTTATTAACAAAATTGTATCACAAAATTCACAAATTGCTGTGCAGGTTAAATGTGATCAAATGAGCAGCTCACTGCATGTGGCATGCATTGAGCCCTCATTATGCATTCATTTGCTTCCTTTCCTTCTAGATCCAATCCATTAATCATTCACATCTTAACGTGAACTTGTACATTGCATGTCAATGGAGGTCTGGCATAGAGAAAATAGAGACTTGAGGAAGAATGAGAGAGAAAATTTGGAACGTGGAAACTTGACATGGTTCCTAGCCACTGGGTCATTGAGGCATTGCATTGAGAAGCAAGAGATAAATGAAGAAGGAGGTAGGACAATTTGTAGAAAATGAAAAAAGGGAGGGGGGGACAAGATGCCTGATATAAGGTACCTGAAACTGAGTGGATGTTGAAATACACATGAAATTAAAAAATAAATAAATGAAAATTTCACATACTTTGCAATTTTGCTGAAGGTTCATCTATCTATGCATCCCACACATAAAGCTCTGTTTCATAACCTGGCAGTCAAAGAAAAGTTCAGGAAGGTTATATGATCCCATATTCAATACAGGATTAACAAAAATTTCAGTCTAAGAAGAAAGAATAAAGTCCAAATTCAGTCAGCAATTTGGATAACTGAATTTTCCCATTATTAGCTAATGTGGGCACCAATATTTTTAATTTTATGAAAGATGAGCTCATATGTTTGAGTAGACTATAAGAACTAAATGGGGGTAAAATAAGTTATAAAAGAACATGATTACCAAACCAAAAAGCAGGAAATTAACTGAAATGTAAATTCAGAAGAGAAGACACAGAAACACTGAAGAGCTGTATACAGGACATCGTACTTGTGTTTCAACAATGGAATGAACCAATGAAGACATTGAAATGTAGTAAGGAGCAGAGTTGAAGGGCATGACAGTCTAGAAATAGGCTTATAAGATAGCATAAAACAACACTGTTAATACTGAGGACAGCTTGGGAGATAAGTTTTGAAATAAAATATAAAAGATCAAGCAAATTCCATGTGGTTGGATGCATTTTTATGGCAAAGTTTATATTCTGAAAACTAAGAGTGGCACTAGTCCTTAAATGTATAAGAGCCAGTTCCTATTATTAAATACAGCAAGAGTAATGGCATGGTGAGGGTTTTGTTACTTCTCTAACGGGCATGCTATGTGGCATGACAAATGGAAGATGATATGACAGGATATTAACAATGAAAAATGGTCTCGATGCAGAGGAAACAAGGAAAAGAAGCTTTTTCACTCTGACAACTGACCCAAAACACCTATCATAAAGTATACACATCTTCTTAAATTAAAAAAAAAATATGTATCGCTTTGAGTCATCATCATGTCAACCCCATGTGAATCATAAAGCGTAAACATTTAAAGAGTGTGAGGAGGAAGGGATCAGGAGCTCAGAAAAATAAACATGGTTTGGCATAATCAAAAGAAGCCCCAAATAAGATGATTTTTGCTTCTCTCCAAGAAATCTGTACAACAAAACAAATGTCTGGGACATAACCATGTTCAGTAAGTGTTGACTGAATGAAGGAAAGTATAACCTCATGAAATGCTATCCAAAATCAACCATAGCTGTTTTTGAAGAAATATTTCAGGAGACAACTGAAAACTTTGTTAGTTAAAGCAAGTTTCATTGCTCCATTCTATACTTTCTCTAAAAACATTGATTAATTTAACCACATGTTTTATTTGCAGAATTTATATATTCTTTCACAAATGTAAAACATTAAACAGCACTGGGTTAATTATGTAAATGTCATGTAGTCAAAACCTACCAAATGTGGTATGCTACATAAGTTTATTTAGTTTAACATTGTATTTTTTTCTAAGGCACTAAAATAAAAATGAAATCAACACACTGGCTGTTTTATACAACCCATTTTTTGGAAAGATCAATTAATGTGCTAATATAGCATTGGAGTTTGTTCTTACATATCCAACACAAATTCTGTGCAAAGAATTTTAATCTCATAAAACCTGAGGGGATAATTTAAGATTTAATAAAATTGTTATCAGTAATAGTTATCTGTATCAAAGTAATCAGGTACAAAATACGTTTTACATGTAAAACAAAATCCATTTCACACTCTCCTTTGTGAGAACCTTGAAGTGTGCATTTGTATAATAGGATTGTTTTCTGCCCCCAAGTTTTCAGCAAATATGTGATTGATAATATCCAATTATTCTGGATTCAAGTTCACATCAATGAAACAGGAGGCCATACAAAGAAATCGATGGTATTAGAGAGTACAAAGGTAACTAAACAAAATCATAGTATGAGTGTTTATGAGAGAAAATGAAACTTAAATGAAAATTAAGAACTGTTGTTTGTATATCCATTAGTTTTCAGTAATTGATTACACAATTTAATACAGTTCTTTTAAGTTAACTGACAGAGGAAAGCTAAGACAGTTATTACATGAAAGCTAACTAGGGAACTTAAGACTAATTATTGATGTTCTAAGATCTTCTACTGGGATCAAACCTGCTTCCAAGAAGTCTGGAGCGTCACAAAGGAGCTTTCAAGGGTGCAATATAGCAAGTGGGGAAAGGGAAGAGGATGTTTCATATCGTGTTTAAGTTTCAGCATCTTGGTGTTTTTCTCAAATATCTGAACAGTACGTTTAAGCAGATGTTTAAGCAGTATGTTTAAGCAGATGTTTAAGCAGTACGTTTAACAGTACTGTTTAAGCAGATGATAATGCATCTCAGTTTCTAAAAATGAGAGAGGATGTAAAGAACCATAATTTCTTCAGCTCATTTTCTGATAGATTTTCCACAGATTATTGTATGTGGATTGCCTTGTGCTTAGGGGAAACATTTTAATAAGAGAATCAATTAATGATTTTAAAACCAAGAGAATTAATTAATGATTTTAAAAACAGAAGGTGGACAGCACACTTAGCTATATTCCTAGCTATATGTAATGAAATTAGAGGCCGAGAAAAAGCAGGAGGTAGGACATGCTCAACTTTAATTTAAATCTCTTTTTAGGTTCAACTAGAATCTCACAGAAACACCAATTAGGATGTCTGGGAGGGAAAACTCTCAGATGATAACTATGCTCACAGGGAAGTTAATAAAAATCCCAAAGCAAACAGAGCCTCAGGTCCAAAGAGTTCTTAGAAATATTTTCATCCTCTCTGGGATCCTAGACTCCCTGAGAATCTGAGAAAAGTTAGGGATCTTTTTCCCAGAAACATGTACAAAATTTTATACATAATATCACTAACTTCATGGAACCACTGAAGTGGACCTCAGACGTTTCCAGATAAAGGCTGAGGAGAAGTTAGGGATGCAAAGCTCAAGCTAAAAGGTGTCAGATTCACAATTAGGTGCTAGATGAATAAAAGGTTAAGAATTATATAAAGAGAGCAAATACTGTTAAGTAGTAGTGAGGGAAGATTTCTGAGAAGACAGAATTTCAGAGGGTCATATTTCTTCCTATTTTTCATTTTATTGAGGTAACTCTGGTTACAAAACTGTATGACTCAAAGGTATAAGATCACACCTCTTCAGATTGCATGTCACCACGACACACCCACCATCAAGGCACCCATAAAGGGCCATCATTTTTACAGAAGCTAGATTTAAACTGTACTTACCTTAATGGGGGGAGGGTCCATTTTATCTTAACACTGATATTTATCTTAGACCAAGGAAACATCTTCTGCATTTGGATGTCCCAATGTCAGCTCAGACACAGCCTGTCCAATATAGACTTACCATCTTGAAAGCAACTTCCCTTTGAAATGTTTGTATTTGTCAGTAGAATTACTATGATTCCAATCAATCAGACACAAAATTTCTCATTTGTTTTTGGTGCTTTGTTTTTCTTCTTCAATTGAAAACTAGGAATCAACAAGGAACTAATTCCTACCAATCCTCAGTCATGTCTGCTATAGCTATTTAGTCGCCACATACTGGGCCTGGAGATACAAAGATAAATAAAATCTGCCATGCCCCTCAGGAGCTCACAGTCGAGTGTCTCTTCCCTTATATTTTGATAGTTACCTTTGAGGTTTTAAATCTTCATCATTCTACAGTCACCTGCCTACAATCAGATCCTAAATGCACTATTTCCTTTAGTCTACTCTACTTAAGAGCTCAATTCGGGCCTCCCTGGTGGCACAGGGGGTTAAGCACTGCACTATGAAGCAATCCGCAGCCTCTGCAGCACGAGTTCAATCCCCAGCCAGAGAGCTACCCACATGGTGAAGCAGACCTCTCCTGTCTCACCCGTTGCTCCCCTCAGCAGTGTATTTCAGTCAGTCTGCCTGTTCTGTTCCCCTCTCTGTCTCTGGTGGATCCTCTCACCACCCCCCAACCCCCACATCTCTGGCCTGTATCCCAGCTCTTGCGTGCATGAATAAATAAATCTTTATATAAAAAAAAAAACCTCAATTCATTTGAGGTCATTGTAACATTTGACTGACTGAATATGTTCATAAAATAATACATTCATCATGTAATTCCCTTGCTAGGAAGATCTCTATTGGGATCCTGGTTTTGACAGAAAACCTGGAGATGATCAAAGCCTGGTACATCAACAGGTCCACACTGTGATAAAGTTATCACCTTTATCCCAAGTACCCTCTGTACAAGTTCACCGCTCCTATCAAATTGGTGCTGAAACATACTCATGTTTATTCCTGGTCTGACATGCCTGTATTTGTCTCTCCCTCCCTTTCTAATCATCCTCAGAGTTACAGCTCAAATCCTTGCTCTTCCCACAAAATATTCCAAGAAATTATATCCTACAATGATCATGCATTGATATAGTCTGGTAGCTGCAAAAATCACACATTTGACACTAAATACTAAATATTCAGTGTTTTTTTGAAAGGAGTCTACTGTGTTTTGATGTAATACACCATAAGTGAACATTTATTGATAAATCAAATTTATCTCCTTTGCTACCAAGCGGCATATTTGTTCAAAATAACTGAAAAGTTCTCTTATGTTAAGGTCACATGGCCAGAGAAGTCTTATAATTTTTAACTAATTCCTAGGAGTCAATTTTGGGAAGCTTCAACTATCATATTGCAGCTGGATTTAGAATATATTTACTTGCTCATGTAATTCTAAATTTAATGTAACTTTTATATTCTGGTCAAAGAATATTACCACCTTTTTAAAGCTCACATTTCACTTTTCCTCAATTTGGTATAAAATGCTGTACATAAATAAAATGGAAACTATTAGCTACATGACATCTTTAATAATAGGGGAACTTTCTATAATACCAGCATTATAAATAATCCAGAAACTCCCCACATGTGAGCAGCTATATTAAGAAAAACTTACAAATATGGATCATTTATTATGATTCAATTGTATGTCTATTAAGGGTTTATATAATTTAGTTTATATGTCATAAAAAGAACATTACAATGGTCAAGTAAATCAATAAATGTCACCAAGAATATTGTCTCAAACGACAACAAACAGCAAGTGTTATTGTCCCAGATGTTTACTGGATTGGCCCTGAAGTGACAGATAGGCCATCGGGTGATCATCATGATTACTGATGCACTTTTTATACCAGTGTGGTACTAGGGAAAAATGGCTATTCTGTCTGCTTTCCATCCATCTATACAGCTTCTATTCATCATAATTTGCAGCAGTGACTCTCATGCAGCTTTGGATTTAAAAAGACTCCTGATTTTTTTTTTTTTTTAAAGAGGGAAAGAGAAAGGAAAAACCTTTAAAGACAATTCTTTTTTTTAATTGAGTCGGACATTGTGTGTGAAAATTACATCATTTAAGACTCAAAATGAGATTACCTTCTTCCAGAGAGGATTTACTTTTGTTTTTATCGGCGGGCATCTTGGCTAAGGGCAGATCTAAATCCAATTGAGGATGGAAATGACTCAAATTTGGGCTTCAGTTTTTTAGAGAACTGGTCTTTTCTAGCAATTTGATTGCTAGAAGCGCTTAGCTTCCTGCCTTTTAGCCATGCTTCTGCATTTACATTCCGAAAGTCCGCTGTGAGAAAAAGCAGCTCCAAGTGCAGGGCTCGTGTACCTTAGCTTTCCTCCTGGATCTTGGTCCTATAAATTCTCCCTGCCTTGGTATATTGCCAATGCCCTCAAACAGGTATTTAGTATAGTTTGTTCTATTTGTATTATGCCCATGAGGCATGGTCTAAATCATCTTTACTGTCACAGGTAGGAACTCTTTAATCCCTACTTTGATTATTGGTGTCACTATCTAGTCTTTTTAGCTAATTATCTTGGATTGATTTTCAGTAGCTCAATATCTCAATATCTCCATCCTTTTTTGCCTATCTGCAAGTGTAGAAGGGCTTCTCAACATCAGATTCTTTTACACTTATTGACCCTGTGATCACTTAGGTTACAATTTCCCATGCACCTTTATATATGGTGTCTCTATCACTAGGATCTCCCAAAACTACTCTTAAGTAGGACTGAGTCTTAGTCTGGTCAGACTGCTATATCAGAAAATCATAGTCTGGGTGGCTTATAAACAACAGTTATTTTCACAGTTCTGGAGGCTGAGAAATCCAAGATCAAGGTACCAGCAGATTTGGCTCCTGATTTTTAAAGAGCCATTTTGCTGTGTTCTCAGATGGTGGAAGCAGTGTGATGTCCCTAGGGTCTGTATTGTAAGGTCAGACCCCACCTCCAGATACCCTCTACTTTAGGGATTAGGTTTTCAGTTTAAGATTTTTGAGTGGACACATTCAGTCTGTGGCAGACTGTGTAGCATAAACTATCCTGGAAATGAAATAGTTAAGCAGGGGTGCAAGTATTCATGTACCCCCACAGCATGTTGTTTTAACACAATTGATTTCTGTCTGGCTGGGTTCCAAGTTATCCTAGCAGAGAAGACAGCTCTATAATCATCAACTGATAACCTGGTCTTAACAGGTTGATGGCTTCTCCCCAGGTGATTACCTGAAACAACTCACACTCCTGAATGTTGCTTGTGTTAAAAATCTACTGAGAAAAATTGGAAGTGAATATGCAGAAAGGAACACAGTTTTTATCCTAAAGTAATAAGATTGTGGGTGATTTTTTCCGCATCTGTTTTTCTAATGCCCTGATTATTACTACATTTTATTTATAAAACAAATAAATAAATGTCAAATACAAATGGTACAAAGAAATAGCAATATTTTCTAAAATGCTTTTAAAATGTATACCAAAAACTCTGTTTTGAACTTGAGATTTTTACATTAATTCCAAGTAGTGTGCTTACACATACAAATTTCTATGTAAAATCTGGAGATGGAGTGCCATGTGCCTCCTGAGACAGCCCTAGAATTAAATGACCCTGATTGTCAGTTGGTTCTTTCTATTTTCCTTTGTAACAACATGCTGCTTATTTTCCCTACAAAGCAAATGTACAAAACATTTTTATCTCATAGTATTTATGAAGAAGTTTTTTACCTAAAATTCTCATATTCTTCTGATTGTCGCTTCCATGGACAGTTCTGTATATTTGTGATAATCTGAAGATAGTCATTCTCTGAATACCTAAAAGTCAAATGTCAATGAAATTAGAAAATAGAGATCTCACACATTACTAAACAAACATAAGTCTTTTAAAGAACACTCATAAACAATTCATTTTAGCCTTCTAACCTTCTTCTGAAATAAGGTGGTATAAATTATTTACAATGTCCAAATATGGAAACAACCTAAATACCCCAGAACAGATAAGTGGATTAAGAAGATGTGGTGCATATACACTATGAAATACTACTCAGCGATCAAAAAAGATAAAATCATGCCACTTGTGGGCGACATGGACAGAACTGGCAGGGGTTATTCAGCTGCCCCTTCCTCTCATAGGTTGTAGTACAGTTTAATTACAGTTTTATTAATCCCTTCTACCACGCCAGTGCTCTTGATACTTGGCATCCATCCGCCATTCAAGGGTCACTGTCTTTGTTTAGATAGAATTAGTTTGTAAATTAATGGAGAAGATGGCACAATACCATAACAATTTGTGAAGTCGGAGGATGGCTGACATGACCAGCCCATCTGACCAGGAAAAATCACATGTATGCTACACTTGTGGGCTTACATAGTGGGATAAGAGTGTCTCTATAAAAGTTGCCTTTGTAAAGTAAAATGCTCTAAATCACATCATACTTTCCATAAATTTACATTTATAGTTGGTTTTCAGGTTAAAAAATATATACAAGGCCCCATAATTTGAGAGACAATTATTCCCATGATATTAACCCCTTTTGTATGAATGACAAAAGTAAGAGTTTTGAGAAGATAAACAACTCGCTCAATATTGTATTGTAAGTTGATGAACAAAGAATTAAGCTCATGTCTTTTGATTCATAGTGTGGCTCCCTTTCTAATATATCATGCTGCATCTCATCTATTTTCATAATGAAACTGAAAATTAATCTCATCAGAAACATTTTCTGGTTCTAAGACAAACAATAAATCATACAAAATAATGTAGCAAGTTATTATCAAAAGAATAATGTCCATTTAAATCATTATTAATAATACTCAAAATGGGGTACGAATTATAAATAACATACCAAATGATACTAAATAATATATTAAAATTCAAAATATTTTTAGGAACTTCTCTTTGGAGATAAAACCACACACTGTGACAATTTTGATCTCAATTAAGATATAAATAGGGATTTATAATGACTATAATTTATAGTTAATTTTATCATTAAATATTTTTTGGACAGGGCCTCCCTGGTGGTGCATTGGGTTAGGATGCAACTTATGAAGCCTCCTGCAGCCTCTGCAGCATGAGTTCGATCCCCCGGCAGGCCAGGGAGCAACCCACATGGCACAGCAGACCTCTCCTGACTCACCCACTACTTCCCTCAGCAGTGTACTTTGGTCAATCTGCCTGTTCTGTTCCCCACTCTGTCTCTGGTGAATCCTCTCACCCCTGTACCCCAGCTCTTGTATGCATAAATAAATCTTTTAAAAAATAAATTTTTAAAAAGTAATATGTAGCACAAATGGAAACCTATTCATGCCATTTATCAGAATTATTTTGGAATAACTGTAGTCATTTCATTGGACCAGTTTGATATAATGTCAAAATCAAGTAGTACCTCATCTCAAAATGAAAAATGTAATTTTAAGTATCTTCTCCTCAAATATCTGCAACATGAAAAATATCACAAGGACAGGATAAATGAAGAAAAAAAGAATGAAACTGCTTTTCTTCTTGCAACATAATACAAGATTTCTGGAGATGAAAAAATGATAATCCACTATTCAAGTTTATATAAAGAAATCTCCAGACATAAAAAGGATATCCAGAGATTAAAACAACTACTTAGTGATCTTATACTATAAATTTTTAGAAATGGGGTCCTATGTATTTCAAGAATAAAACCTATGAGAAACCTAAGAGAATCAATACATTTAGAGTCTCTCCATCTCCTGTAGAGCAATGTTATATGGTTATAGTGAGTTACAATAGTGATAGAACTAGCACGGAGAGATCCCTGGTATATATGAACTCTTTGCCTTTCAAATTTATTTGACTCACATAAGTGGGGTTGGTCTCTCCCTTCTCTGTCGTTTGCACCATCCTATAGCTATTATATCTTTACAACATTTATCCTTTGTTTTCATGTATTTATTCAATAAGCACTGGGCATCTGCTATGTGCTAATCTAGGGGCCAATAACACAACAGTGAATCATACAGATTTCTTTAAAAAAAATCTATGGTCTTGTGAAATTTATATTGTAGCAGGGGGCAATGGACAATAAAACAAAGTCTATTCATCATGGGCTGAATTGTGTTTCTTCAAATCCATGTTGAAGCCGTCATATCCAATACCTCAGGATGGACTACATTTGGAAAGAGGGCCCTTAAAGGGGGGATTAAATTAAAACAAGGTGATGAAAGTGGCCCTATCCAATGTGTCTGGTGTTCCTAACAGAAAAAGGAAATTTATATATACAGAGAGACCCCCCCCCCCGCCCCAGAGAATGGTGTGCATAGAGAAAACACCAATGCAAAAACACAGATATTTCTGTAGGAGAAACCAAACTTGCTGGTATCTTGATCTTGGACTTCTAGACTCCAAAACTGTGAGAAAATAAATATCAGTTACGTAAGCCACCCCATCTGTATTAGTTTGATGTAGAAGTCCTAGCAAACTAATGCACCAAATAAAAAGTAAATTAATAGCATATTGAAGTGCTCTGTTCTCAGTACTATGACTAAAAACAAAATGGAAAAAAGGAAGAAGTATGTGAAATACTGCTGCAGTTTAGATAGGGTGTTCAGAGAAGCTCTAACTTGGAGGTAATGGTTGCATAGAGAATCAAAGGAGCTGATTAAGAAATCTATATGCATATAGGCTGTGGGAAGCAGAAGAGCACTATAGATAGTGGTAGAAGCAGGCATGGTATATTGGAGGAACGAGATGGATAGTGGCTGGAAACTACCACGAGTCGCTCATGAAGGTAGCAACAAATGAAAAAATAGAGATGATAAGAAACTGAAAATATAAGTCTTGTTATTTGAAGTATGGATCTCAGAGTAGCAACACTTGTATCATATAGTATATTACTGGTAAAAATTCAGAATTTCAGCCCCTCTTCCATACCTACAGAATCAGAATCTGCATTAAAATAACATCCCCATGTGATTTGTACATTAATGCTTTCAAGTTTTACCGAGGTATAATTTGTATATCATACAGATCACCCATTTAAAGTGTACAAGTTAATGTATTTTATGACAGTCACAGATATCTTCAACTATCACCACAGTCAATTTTAAGATATTTTCATAAACTCAAAAAGAAATCTTGTACACTTCAGCTATCATTTCCTGAATTCTGTTACTTTTGGTATGTTGTGTTTCATCTTTCTTCATCTCATTGTGAGGTAGCATCTCATTGTGAGATGAAGAACCTTTTTATTGTTTCTTGGACCCACTGCCTAGTTAGAAGTATGTTGTTTAATTTCTACAAATTTTGAGATTCCCAATTTTTTTCTGAATATTGATTTCTAACTTAATGACAACTAGTCAGGTAATATATTGTGTAGTGTCGCTATCCTTTTAAATTTATTGAGGTTTGTTTCATGGTCTAGCATGTGATTTATTCTGGAGAATATTTTGTATGCATTTGAGAAGAACACATATTCTATTGCATGGTGCATTCTATAGGTGTTCAGTAGGTCTACTTGGTTTATATCATTGTTCAAATCTATCTCCTTGTTGATCTTCAGTCTAATTGTTCTATGCACTATAGAAAGCAGGGTATTGAAATCTCCAATTATTGTTGAATTGTTTATTTCTCCCTTATTTTGGTCAGTTTTTTGCTTTATTAACTTTGGTGCTCTCTTATGAGGAGCATCTATGTTTATAATTGTCATATTTTCATTCCAGATTGACCTTTTTATCACCATAAAATGTCCTTTATTCATAATCACTTTTTTATTTTAATTCTATGTTGTTTTATATCAGTATAGGCACTCAAGTCTCCTTATAGTTGATGTATGCATACTATAGATTTGCACATTCTTTAACTTTCAACTTATTTGTATTTTTGAATTTGAAGTGTGTCTTCTGTGGACATCATATAGTTGGGTTATGTTTTTCAATCCAGTCAAATAATCTGATTTTTGATTGCATGATATAACTATATATATTATTATTAATAGATTTACCAACTGTCACTTTGTTTTTTGTACTTATGTCTCATGTAATCTTGTGTCTTTATTCCTCCTTTACAGCTTTCTTTTGCTTATATTTTTCTAAGGTAGCATTTTAAGAGCTTCAGTAATTTTTTTTTAAAGATTTATTTATTTATTTATTTATACAAGCACTGGGTACAGTCGGAAGCATGGGCGGGTGAGAGAATTCACCAGAGTCAGAGTGGAGAGCGGAACAGGCAGAGTGACTAAGTACACTGCTGAGGGGAGCAGCGGGCAGCAGGAGAAGTCTGCGCGCCATGTGGGACCCTCACCAGGGGCCAGGGATCGAACCAGAGCTGCAGAGGCTGCAGGCAGCTTCGCAGCCCAGTGCTCAACCTCTGCGCCACTGGGGAGGCCCCTTTAGTAATTTTTAACTACATATTTTTAGTGCTTTCTCTAAGATTTATCATATACATATTATCAAAATCATCTTCTAGTTTATAGTTGCTTAACTATACTGACAAAAAGAAATGTTATTACTCTTCTATAGCTCTATTACCTTCCCCTTTTTTGAGGTATTTTTATACAATATTATATATACTGATATTTTAAGTACCAAGACACATTGTTATAATTATTACCATCTGTAGTCATTTCCTTAGCCCAATACAGCTTTGTTCCAACCGTCTAAGGGTGAAAGTGGGGGAGTTAGTAAAAAATTTAATAATCTTCTGAATGTGATTTGAAGGAAACCAGCAAGAATTAGTAATAGAATATGGGACAGATAAAAAGAGGAATCAGAATAATGCTGAGCATTTGTACTGAGCACTGGAAAAACCAAATTATTTTTAATTTTTATTTATTTTTGATAAGTTATTACTTATTATACATAAATCTTTGAATGACCTTCAACTTGCTATGAAAGGAGTGATCATCCTTACCCAAGAATTAGAGGAAATATCTGACTCTTTCTTTGATATGAGGATACAAGCATTGTGGTTGGTAAGCAGTGATTCTTTCCTATTTGTTTGATTGAAATAAATAGAAACAACTTATTTTTAAATGATAGGAGAAGAGCACTAAAGTACAAAGTTTAGGAGAAAGTCCAGGAGATCATGTGAGACATGTTAAGACTGAGATCTTTATAGACACCCAGGAAGTGTTGACTGGGCAAAGGTTCATTCAAATTTGGGAGTAGTTTTAGGTGGACGATATAAATTTGGAAATAAGCCACATATAGATGATATTTAAATCCATGTGACAAAGTGATATCCTTGAAGACTAAGAAAAAAGAAGTGAGGCCTGAGGAGAATCTGCAAAGAATAAGGAGAAACCAATACAGTATATGCACTTAACTCTCCCAATCTATGGAGTTATTAGAATGCAGCAATAATTTCATTATAGTCATGTCCCTCATGCAAGAGTTCTCAAGCATACATTCTTTGGAAAATTTTTCCCAATGAGTATGATATGCAACTCCAAATGGGAGGATAAATATCTCTGTGCCTGTCATAGGGCTGGGCACATAGAAGGTGTGTGTTTCTGTAAAATTTAATGATTAGAACATATCAGTAACGAAGTTTATAAATATTAATTTTGAGCTATTAATATCTTAGTTATTAATATGTGAAGTGTTAACAATTAGTCATCAGTCATAATCTTACCAAGAGAAGCCACATTGATCACCAAGACGCAATCAGAGTAATTGCTATCTAAGTATACACAATAATGCTATCTAAGTATATTTATATTACAGAAACTTAAGTAAAAAAGTAACAAAAATAGAAAAGTGTATAGTGTTTTGGAGATGGATTGCTTTTGAGTAGTTTCACATTATAAAGTCAAATGCCTTTCTCTTCTTATACTTGTGACATGAAACTTTATTTTCATTAGGAGTGGTACCATGGAATAGTGAAAAGAGAACAGTCAGAATTTTGAGCAAATCCTGGCTGTGCCATTTGTAACTGTCTGATGTTCTGTGAGCCATTTCAACCCTCTCAATTCATTTTTCTCACTTGCAAAATTAGAATAATAAAATGTTTTCTGAAGAACAATCACATGGACTTAGATACATTTAAATTATTTTGCATATGGTAGGTACATAAAAATAGTAGTTGTTATTGCTATCAATAGCGATAATAGAAATTATCTTTTTGATAAAATATATAATGTAAATGCTTATAAATTAAGTAGTCACTTTATTATCTATGACTATGTGATGAATTAACTCAAAACTTAGTGACTTAAATCAATAATCAACATTTGTTATTTGCACAGTTCCTGTAGGTGGAAAAAAAAATCATGAATACCAGAGTCAGGCTGTTATGATCCAGAAGCTCTCATTAGGTTGCAAAATCCAGATGTTGGTTGATCTAAAGCATCTACTTCCAAGGTGGCTCACTAACATGTTTGACAAACTGGTGCTACTTACTGGCAAGAGACCTCAATTCCTTATCATGTGGATCATTACATGTCCTCATGACAAAGTAGCTGGCTTCCCCCAGAACAAGCATTCTAAGAGACAGTAAAACGAACACACAACTCTTTTTGACCTGACTTTGAAAGCACATATTGCTATTTCTGTTACATTACACCAGTTACCCAAACACTGGGGGGAGGAAATACATAATGTTGGGGAGGAAAAGCTTGTGACTATGAAAAGGAGAGGATCACTGGGTGCCATTTTGGATGTGTGGCTGCCACAAGTAGTAAATAAACTGTCCCCTTTGTATTATCTGTCATATTTGAGAACACTGAACAAAAGCAACACATTTGCTTTTTTCTCTGTACCACTAGTAAAATTGCAAATAATTCCAGTTATTTCTCAATAACCTTAAATAAGTGTGATATTTTAAAATCATGGTCTTCCTAGTAAAGGTTTCTTTCAAATAACTAGCTATTTGAGGAAGTATGAGGATGTCATCTGTTGTGAATACATGATTAACATCTTAGTATAACTAGAAAGTCAGCATTTCAGTTTTCTCTGAGGGAAAATTCAGTTTTATTTCCACTGAAAAACACTTAAAATAACACCATTTCAGTCTTCATCATGGTATAAAATGAAACTAAGTAACTACTACTAAGTATTAATTAAGGAAATCAAATTAGGATTATGATAATTATCTTCCAATAGCAACAACACACACACACACACCCATTATTTCCTACCCTCCCATTAATTTGTTTCTCATTTTGAAAAAAGCATACCTTTTTATCTTTAAACTGAAGGAATCAGATTTTAGAAAAGCTAAAGTCATATAATTTTCATGGAAAGAGAAAAAGTATCAGGTTTAGAAGAATTAAAGAGTCTATCCCTTCAAGTTCTTATTGGTTGTTTCTTTGAGATACAAAATGATAGTTAAACTACCTTTTAATAGATTTAACATAAATTTTTTTTTGGTACAAATGCAAAGAGGTTCAGAGACTTCAATCATAGTTTCAATATTAGCTCATGGGCCCCAATCTAAAATTTTCTATCAGCAAATAGTCACTATTTTGGTTACCAAGAGAAATTTCCTAGATATTAAGAGAATACTGTATTGGTATGAATGGTTGTGTTGTGTTCATTCTTTTTCTGACCTATACCTCTATACCAAGGACTGGAAGTAGTGCTAGATTTAGAAGGGCAGTAAGAGGGAAGTTAAAGGAGCAGAGGTGAACAGAAAGACTAAAGTGTGGGTGTCATTTTTAAAAAGCAATGAAAGCACCATAGATTTAAGGCTGACAGGAAACAAGTCAGATATAATTCTATGCCAGAGAAATCTTGTATATGACCAAGAATTGTTTTTCTTGATAGACAACTTGAAACTTAAAATACTTGCTTTGTTAGCAGGCTGTCAAGTGATATGCTCACATTTGCGTTTTTTGAAATTTGATCTGCCATAATTTACGCCTCTTCTTTTCAAGGTCATGTTGTTCTCTCCAAGATAATAAATAGTGAAGAACATGTAGGACCAGTTTTCAATACACTTTGCCTTTCACCCTGCAAAACAACTCCTTCTAACAGGCATCGTTATGCTGCCCCATTAGGAAGATATCTTTCTGAAAATTCTATTGTTCTCAGTAATTTTAAATGCTACTGCATAAAATAACTCATCAAACACATACAATCACCAGTGTATGATTCAAGCTACCCTAGCCTATGCAAGGCAGTGTTCCAAATCTTAATTCTGAGCATTTGGATCTTTCAAAAAAATAAAAAGCTATTTGAATGCAAGTGAATTTTTCATGGCTTAGTGATTGTGTAGGAAGTTATAGAACAGTGGCTTATACTCTGTTCCCGTAATCTCTAAATCTCTCCTTTTACTGGAGATATTATTAAAACTGTTCAAGCATTCAAAAGATGTAAAAGATTGCTGTTGGTTTTCAATCCACCTTAGAAGCCTACAGTCAATGGAATGATCAAAATGACAGATTCTTTAATATATTATCTGTGGCAAAAACATATGGTGGACATATCTGGTGGTGCTTCCTTTCCAGAGCATACAGCTGTTATTGCAAGCAATTTCCCACTCAGGTACTACATTCCCCTCCACCAACTGCATACCAATTCCACTTCTATTCTACTGCCTAAAATTGGTCCCATAATCCCAAACATCTGGATGGTCCAGTTCCAGCCTGTAGAATGTAGATGGAAATGATGTGTGTCCCCTCCAAGCTGGGTGTGCTTTCTCATTGCATCTTCTCTTACAACAGCAGGGCTGGGATCACCTGTTAACAATGGCTGTATTATACGCTGGATGGAGGTCAACATAGAGGAGAGTTACCAGATCAAGAAGGATTATCCATATGGAACATGATCGAGAGAATAAAATTTTGTGCTATGACACTGCATTTTGGGAGCAATTCACCTATCCTGACCAATTGGTGGAAATTGGACAAAAAATAAGCATATATACTCTTGGGATTCTGGAATCACCTCGGACAATGGAACAGGCACACAGAAAGAAAAAGGCACAGCAACAGAAGCAGAAAAACCCAGGAAGGATGAAATGAGTTTATTTCCTGCATCAGTTCCTCTGAAGTATCTGCTCTTATAAAAATCAGTTCATACGTCTGAAGCAATGCAGACTAAGATGGACAACTTGGATACCTATATAATCACCACTTCTCTAAAATTATAAGCAAAAAAGATTATAAATAATCTTCCACTATACTAAAAGATGAGCAAACTGGTGTGATAAGATGGCTATGTAGCATTTTTAGGACAGTAAAATACTTTATCTGAAGATAACCTCATGAATAGGACTGGGCTGAGAAACCCATAGAAAGATTCAGGGGAAAAGGATAAAGGTAAAAAGAGGCAAAAACAGAAAACTGAAGATTTAAAGCAAAAGAATCTGAAAAATTAAAAATTGGTTTCAAAAAGGAGCTGAAGTTTATGGATTTATGGATAATTTTAATACCTATGTATTAGACATGGTACAGAAAATGCTTTGAGGGCCTCCCTGGTGGTGCAGCGGTTGAGCGCTGGGTTGCGAAGCTGCCCGCAGCCTCTGTAGTACTGGTTGGATCCCCGGCTGCTCCCAGGCCACCGGAGGAGGGTCCCAGATGGCGCAGAGACCTCTCCTGCTGCGCCTGCTGCTCTCCTCAGTAGTGTATTTCGTCAGTCTGCCTGTTCTGTTCCCCACTCTGGCTCTGGTGAATTCTCTCACCCTCCCGCGCTTCTGACTGTACCCAGTGCTTGTATAAATAAATAAATAAATCTTTTTTTAAAAAAAAGAAAATGCTTTGAAGACCTACGAAATATAGTAATCGATTCATTTGTTTATTCAACAAATATTTACTGAGCAACTACTCTGTGCTGAGCTCTGTAACAGGCACCAGGGACAGAACCCAAAATAAGTTCTTTGAAGCACACAGTTTTAAATAGAAAATAAAGAATTGTCACACACAGTTCCCTATCCCATTGCTCCTCTGAATGGTTACTGTTTAATTTTCTTTTATTTAAAAATGCAGTGAGACCAGCGGAGAAAAAGAGCACTGTTTCCCTCACATTATAATTTCATCTCCTTAAAATCTATGTTAGGGACAAATTGGTTGAAGAAAGAGAAAATTCCATGTCTTTATCAGACCATGACAAAAATAGAGCTAAATAATTATTTCTAAGAAAATGAAATTACTTTTTATCACCACACACTAAATGGCTTTCCCAATTGTCCCCTGTTTAAGTCTGTAATAGCACTGGTTGCAGAATACACAATTTCTGACAATAGATAATACAACTGAAAAAATTAGTCTCCTGTGTGCAAATAACACTTTTATAACAATGGGCAATTCATGCCTGCTCTCTCTAGACCTTTGCAGAACAGGATACCAGTAAAGGCTAATTATATGAGCCAGCTGAAAATTGTGTGTGTAATGGAAAGGCTTCCCCCTAAAGAACAGATGAGGAAAGGTCTTAGCACCACACACAAAACAACAGGGAAAAAATGAGAGAGCAAACACAAGAGCATATGCACAGGCAGTTTCAATAGCACACTACAGCTAGCCATTTTGTGGATGCACATAAAAGAGTTGTAGAATTCTCTGCTTTAGAAAAAAACTCCTTCCTTGACTAAAGAATTTTTCCCTGTATTGACTTCACTGCTTTTCTCCAATGTGCAGTTCTGGATTGTTCTTACACTGAAGACTTCTGACACTTTGGAGAGCAAAAGATAACAGGGAGAGAGCTGAAGAAGATCAAAGTTGACTTTATATGCCGATCCACACATTGGGCAAGGAATTCATCCACCTTCCATAGGGGATAGTGGAGTAAGAACGATTTTTCCACATTCTACTTTATAAGAGGCAGGTGGGATGGCGCTGTAAGAGATTTGGAATTTGAATCCCTCCAGAACAGTTTCAGAAAGAGCCTTGCAACATTCACATTCCAATAAACAGATAAGCAAAACAAAATAAAGATAAACTCCAGCAAGAGCAAAAAAGATGTGTTATGCCATCTATAATGCATGAGCTATGTTAAGTCCACCCCAACATTCAATGAGTTTATCCTGCAAGAAGAGGAGCCTTCGAAAGTGTTCATCACAGTTGATCTATGCTAAGCAGGGGCAGAAATGATGACCCACTCATACTGCTTCAGTTAAGAAGAGCTCACCGAAGGGACTATAAGAACAAAACAGTGTTCACCAGAATGCAAAAAGAAGAGGGGCTGGGCAAGTTGAGGGAGAGGGGTCAATTGTACGGTAGTGGGCGAAAACTACACTTTGGGTGGCCAGCATGATACAATACACACAGATGTCGATGTATCAGTCTGTGCACCTGAAACCTATATAGTTATGAGTCAGTGTCACTTCACTTAAAGAAAATTCAAAGAAAAGAACTTTTCCCAAAAGGCTGGGTAGATGTAGGGAAATCCAAGAACAATATCAGGGGACTGTTAACAACTTATCCTGTAGTTGAAGGGTCCAGTAGGAGATGGTGGGAGTGAGAGCTCTTAACAAAAGCCACAGGGCCTCTCTGGTGGTGCAAGGGATTAAGCACAGCACTGTGAGGCTATCCACAGCCTCTGCAGCATGGGTTCGATCCCCTGCCAGCTAGGACCTTTCCTGTCTCACCTGCTGCTCCCCTTAGCAGTGTATTTCAGTCAATCCACCTGTTCTGTTCCACACTCTGTCTCTGGTGAATCCTCTCATCCCCCGCACCTCTGGCTTGTACCCCAGTTCTTGTATGCATAAATAAATAAATATTTTTTAAAAAGCCATAGTCTTCTCTTAAAACGCAGCACCTTTCTCCGAGGTAAGAATGTAGTTAACCTGCAGCAACACCACAAGAAAAAGCTTTTGATCCTTCCTCCCTCTTTCCAGTCTCTTTTTTGTTCTCCTCTCTGAGTCAACATAAAAAAAAAAAAAAAAAACCCACACCAGATGACAAAGGAGCATAATGACAAAGGAAGTCCTTGTAGATCTGCTTCCCAGGGCCAAGACAGACGAGGGCTAAACTGAAGTAAAGGGAAGGAAGGAGGTAGGTAGTTTTGGTGAGCAAATGGCAAGTACACAGCATGGGAATTTCTCCATGAAGCTTTGGGCCCATCAGTTGGAATTTAATGTAAAGGAAACAAAAATTTCAATAGGGCTGTCCTTTTGTAATAAACTGAGCCAACACACAGGATTGGACTGTCAGACCAGATTAACTCAATTGAGAGGGCTTATGCAGCATTTGGCTTTCCTAATAATATTAAGGATCTAAGCAGGCCAAGAGGATCAGACAAAGCAGAGAGAGGCCTGAGACATCAAGGGTGACCAAGCTGCGTTCCTGCACTGAACACGCATCCGTGGCTCAGAATAGTAGGTGAGGTCTCTGACAGAGGTCTGTGGTGGTCCTTCAAAGCTGGAACATTTTAAGTCTGGAACATTTTCTTTTTCTATCCAGAGAGTTGGAGACCATGTGCTACTCTACAGAGAGCCCTGCCTCACGGTTCCTAAGTTCCAGTTACTATAAGTAGTACCTTAGCCTTCCAGGGATATCCAGTGAAAAAGTTCTCTTCTTCATAGCAAATATTATTAGAGTAGTCCCCCTCACCCCAAATCTGTGGTTCTGCTTTCCATGGTTTCAATTACCTGTAATCAATGTATTTCAAAAATAGTATGTACAATATTTTGAGGGAACACATTCACATAACTTTTATTATAGTATATTTTTCTAATTGTATGTTTTCTTATTAGGTACTCTTATCTATAAATTTATAAGCGAAACTCAATTCACAGGTATGTAAGAAAAAATATAATATGAAAAAATATAAGAAAAAATATATAAGAAAAAATATAAGTATAAGAAAAAATAAGAAAAAATATAATACAAGAAAAAATATAATATGGGGTTTGGTCCTATCTATGCATGGTTTCAGGCATCCACTGGGGTCTTGGGACATATCCCCTGCAGATAGGGGAGAACTACTAAGCCTAGGGCCCAGAGGACCAACTGCAAAGAGGTAAGACAAGGTTACTTTATTGGTTTCTTTTCCCCAGGTCAGTCTCTTCACACCTCCAAGGAAGGGAGTGAATGGCTTATAGGCAGATGCTTTAACTCCTTCCTCCCATGAATGCTACTTTAAAAATTAGAAGAGTGTAAGTGGGGTTTGTTTGTGTGTGTGTGTGTGAGGAGAGGAGAGGAGAGAGACTGATTAATAGTAAGAGAAAGAGAAAAATGGGTAGAAGGGATGGTCACTGGGTCTCCCTTATATGAGTTTGGCACTAGCAAACCTATCCTTACCCTGCAAAAATCTTCCAACATTTTTAGGCAAGCACAGGGCAAAATGCAACTCAGGTTAGTTTCTTGAGGGAGACTGCATACATAACCACAAGCTGCTGGCCTACAAGCACACCCTTGTCCAGCACAGTCAGACTCTGCTCCCTCTGGGTACAGTCAGATATGAACAATGTAACTCTTTGAAGAACATGGTATCATGAACTCTGCAAAATACAGGTTTGGGAGCAGATATGGGGAAGCCGGGAGCGTACCACAGGTGGGACTGTGGGTAAAACTGTTTAACTTCTGGTAGTATAAGCAACTTAACATAACTGTGCATTTTTCTAGAATAGAATCCAGAAAGTTTAAGGATTCTCAAAAAGACTGAATCTTTTTGACAGTCTATAGAAGTTCAGCTGGAAAAACGTCATGGTGTTTTGGTGAATGTGGATCCAGGGACAAATTAGTAAAGTCCCCACTGCCCACACCCAACCCTGGTCTGCTCTGTTGGGGCCTCCTTCTGACTGCTCACTATCGGAGGTCTCAGAGCCCAGGTCAAGCCTGAGGATGAGCAGTCTTATTTTCCAAAGGATTTCAAAGATGCTGTGAGACATTCTGAATACCAAACACTCATCATTTAAATTAATGAACTATAAAGAGTAGAACTTACCTTTTAGTTTTGTTAGATAAAGTCTCAAAGTCACCTTGCAGATTTTTGCATGTTTCTTTCCATTCAAGAGACTTCTCATTTAGATATGTGCTGTTTCTTGAAAGAGATTTTAAAAAAAGATTATTTAAAATGAGAGCTTCTAAGATATTGCTAACAAAAATCCAATTTAATTGATAATGTGTGCCCAAACAAAGTCTGCTTTTCTTTCCATTATTGGATTTCTCCGTGGAAAAGGAAATTGATATTTTTACCTGTAAAGAGTCCAATTTTTTTAAAAATTATTCTATAAAGTCAAACAAAAAAGAACTCCCTATGGGAGACTTTATATTTTCAGGTTTTCATATTTTAAGGCTAGTATTTACAATGTACAAGTTATTGAATAATTTTAATCATTGGGTATGGAAACAGCCTTTATTTTTAAAAAATGTCTGGTAGGAAGCATCTCAGACACAAAAAGAATGCAAGGTACATCTGGGCTTTGATTATTATAATAGCTGTGGCATAAAGGCCTGTTGCTATTGTTTTATGATCTGGAGTTGGAACAAGGCCAAATCAAAATGCAAACTTTAGACACAGGGTATGGAGTTGGGCTGCCCAAAGAGCCTCACCAGCATATGCATGTTAGTTAACCATGTAGATACCAGTCCCCACATCTCTACTGGAATGATAGTCCTTACTGCATAAGGTTATTGTTATATGTACACACAATGCAAAGCCCTTGGTACTCCACCTGATAAAGTAAATGCTCAAAAATTTATCAATTACCACTTACACTTCAAAAATATGCATACAACTCCAACTTACTGTTAGTGCATTTATTTAACCACCATGAAGATTCTGCTGGGAACCTACTACGGGCAGGGGGCCAGGCATAGGATGCTTCCAGTATGGAGATGGATAAAACAGACATGGTCCCTTCCCCTGGAGGTGCTTGCAGATGGTTAGGGGGATGGACATTTTCCAAACAAATAACCACTCTAATGCATATGGAATTCTGAACTATGGTTAGGATCATTAAGAGTGGAAATGCCCTGGAGGAGTGTGAAGGGGACAATCTTAAGAGCATCTCAGGGATAGGGTCATTTAGGCTGAGATCTCAAGGAAAATTCAGATGAGCTGGATAAACTGAATGGGGTTGGGGAGAGACATTCCAGACAAAGGGGAAAACACGTGCAAAGGGCCCAGAATGTGAGGAACTGAAAGAAGGCAAGTGGGTAAAAGACTAAAAGGTTAAGGACATTTAGAGCATCATGCAGAGGGAGCAGGCAGAGCACACAGGGCTGGGAGTCATGCTTGGAATTTATCCTAATAACAAGGGGGGCAGGAGAGGGAAGTCATGCATTTCATTTCTATGCAGAGAAATGATATGATGGACGGTTAGATATAGCAGAGCTGGGAAAGTCAGGCAGTTGCTGCAGGATTGCAGGAAAGAGATGATGGCAACTTGTTTAATTAGTCAGCACAGAACAGACTGTGATGTGAGGATAACAACCACCACCGAACCCACAGCTGCTTCACGTAACAAAGCTTTGTTTTTCACTCATGAAATGCCCACTTTTTGTCTGGGTGGCTTTGTGGGGAAGCTGTGTTCCATGCAATATGGGGATCCATACCAACTGGTTCCTGTGGGGCCTATGTTCCAACAACCCGCTTCCATAATTACGTAGCTAGAGAAGACAGTGCTAGAAGACCTTACCCTGTATCTGAATGCTTTAACCTGGCCTGAGAGGTCGTGTGGCCAAGCTGGTCACAAACTGGGAAAAGATTAAAGAAAAGAGCAAACACCCATGTGTCCAGAGAGAGGAGATGAGGACACAGAGTGCAATGGAGCCCTGGATGCTCAGCCCACAGGTGATGAGTCCATCACCTGTGTCCATCAGCGTGAAGAGAAGCTGACAGATCGGGATCTATTCTAGAGGTAAAACTGACAGGACTTCATAATAAATTGGATATGGGAGGTGAAGGAGTAGAAGGTGATGTAAAGGTAAAGATACAAACAAGACAGATTCATAATTAATCTTCCAATATTTCTCAGAAATGCTTCTTAAAAGGACTGTGCAAGGGTCAATCTAGGCTCACAATCTCCATCCTGAGAAGAATTTTCTCCCCCACCCCCATCACCTTCTGCCTCCTTCTCCCTCCTTTTGTTTACATGCCTCACCTTCTGCGCTTTCTGAATGTATTATTGTACTTTCCAAGGATTTGTTTATTTCTAATTTGCTGTGTGTTTTATTCAGGCAGCACCATTAATGAAGTGAATTACTGAGCCGGCAGTGCTTTGAATTATGATGGTTTTGCAGCATCAAATGGTGAAGCTGTGACAAGCAGGCACCAATAGGATTTGGTGTCATATAACTTTCCTGAAATCAGATAGTATCTTTGTTAATAAAAAGTCAAAACAGTTTTGCCCAAGTAATATCACAGAAGATGTGGAAGCAAGTGAGACTCTCTGGGGTCAAGTGAAGATGACAGAATGAAATTCTAAGGAAAAAATGAGCTTTTAGGCATCAGCAAGGCCAGCCTCTAATCTGGACTCTACTTGTTGACCTCAAACTTAACCAACCCTATCTGAAATGCAGACCACTCATTCTGCACCACGTTCCCATGACAGGCCTCACTCTCTGTGAGTGCTGACCGGCGCCCTCTTGCAAGTTCTTTCTTGGACCCACCTATAAGTGCTGGCGTTTCTCACAGTTCTTTTTCTGTGACTTTAACATGTTTCCTATTTTCCATGGTGGGGTGCAGTTACAGGGATTCCCAGGACTGTCTCCAGGTCTCATTGTCTCAGTCTGCCTGTTTTCTCTGAACATCTCGACCAGTCTCGTTTTCTGTCTTCTGCTCCATCGTCACCGGCCCCAAGATGGGTAGTATTGCATATACATTTGATCATGTCATTTCCCTGCTCAATGAAACTTTGTGACCACAACCCCTCAGGACATGCTCCACACTTCTTGGCTGGACATATATAGCCATCCAGCACCAGGCCCCTGACTGCAGTTCCAGTCTTATTGTCCACTGACAGTGAGCTAAGCTTTAAATGGAACAAATTCTTTTTCCATTTCTTGCAAGTCCTATGTTATGGATTCTAACTAGTTTTATTATTTCAATATAGGATTTATTTATTTGGTACTGGCAACCAAGCCTTCAGGCACATTTTCTTCAGTATGTAAGTTTGGGTGAGTAATGAAGGAGAGATTCTTTAATAAGATTAGGAGAAAAAATACAAAAAACAAGCATTTTTGTTATCATGTTGTCTATGTAGCTGATCTGCACTGTAGAAATTCTATCTGTATGAAAGCCAGGCTTCAGTTGAAAGTGATCACTTTATAAGATCACCTAGCAAGATTTTACAGAATAATGAGAAGCTTAGAGACTACATCTGCTGCAAAACAATAAAACTTAAGATTCTGGTAACACAAAGAACATCTCTTTTTTAAAAAATAAGTGATTCAATCACTACAAAATAGTGGCATCAGTACTTAGTGGGCATTCACAAGAACCTCTAATACGCTGAGCTAATGTCACCTTCTGAGCATGACTTGTAATTAGTGCAATCATGCAATCAGTCCCCCAAACAAGAGAAGCATTTCAAAGAATAATCTGCTTGCAGGTGACTAAGGAGTTTCAAGAACTTTCAAATTCTATTTACAGTGGCCATAGCAGAGGAAAAAATGGAATGTGAACCAAAATGAAAAACTTAAACCTAATCAATTTTACTCTCTGAAGAAAGACTGTCATTTCAAGTGGGAAATGTGACCTAGAAATGGAAAGCCTAAAGAATAAGAATTTTCCTGAAATCCAGGGAAGAGTTGCTGATGAGCCAGGAGTTGTCATCCTGAAAACTAGCAGAAATCCCTACAGAGGCATCTAACATGCTGGCCTGCCTCTAGGACAAGAGCAGTAGTGAGTGCTACCTGTGCTCTGTCATCAAGCAAGCTTCTAACCATCATGCTCACCTCCCCAAATCTGAGCACCCTGGGTTTTCCCTGAGGGAGGAAGGCAAGCTTCCCAGACCACTACTTAGAGTTGATTACTCTCTTTAACCTATAAACTAATATTCTGGTTTATAAATCACCCTTCTATATGAGTCTAGCTAACATAAATCTGTCTTTGAAATACCAATCATATTCTAGAACCTACAAAATCATATTTTGGGGCCTCAGAAATGAGTCCCTGTCCTGCCTCTTTGTTTAGTCCTTCATGAAGTATCTTGTGGAGTCCTATCGTGTGCCCAGAGTGTGGTAGCTATTGAAGATATGACAGAAAAGTACACAGTGTCCCTGCTGCCATGGAGCAAAGAGTGTAATGAGGTCGACAGTCAAGTAAACAAACACCACACTGAGTCTGCAGAATGAGTGCTGGCTATCTTCCATAATCATATTAATTTCATGAAACCACAGCTCTGTGTTTTGGTTGGTGTCATTTAATTCAAAGCATAGAAACTGCTTTTAAAAGGACCATAGAGAACTTCACTCTTTTATACATAAACACTGCAGTCAACTTATATTGCAAACATTTCTGCAAATACTGTTAACATGGTTTTACCTTAACTCTTACCTGTCTTTGGTTACCCTTGACAAAGTTTAATTATCTAGCTCTTGACTACTAAATCAGTTACCATTCTGGCTTTCCTACCATTGTTGGTAGTTTTCAAGCATATGAAAGAATAAATCCTGTACAAGTAGGAACTGAACACATTAAATATTTGATTTTATTTATCATAAGGAAACTGGTTCAAAGACGAATCCAAAACACAGACACATTTCTAGATCAGGAATATTGAGATGGGTGTGCAAATGAAGCCCAAACTGGGGCAAGAGGTGAGTGGGGGCAGAGAAGTGAATTGGACCTCTACCAGACAGGATATAATTTGCATATTTATGGACAAAAATTATTTTGCATTGTTCTAACTACAACTTACAGAGTTGTAAAATTATTCACATAGGATCAGAATCAGATAACTCAGGTGTGTGACCTGAACAATGCAAACTTATCCATTGAAATTACTCAACTATAGGGCCTCCCCGATGGCACAGCAGGTTGAGTACAGTGCTGTGAAGCTGTCCACAGCCTCTGCAGTGTGGGTTCAATTCCTGGCCGGCCCAGGAGATACCCATATGGCGCAGCAGAACTCTCCTGTCTCACCCACTGCTCCCCTCAGCAGTGCTTTTGGTCCGTCTGCCTGTTCTGCTCTCCGCTCTGTCTCTGGTGAATCCTCTCACCCTCCTGCACCTCTGGCCTGTACCCCAGCTCTTGTATGAATAAAAAATAAAATCTTAAAAAAAAAAGAAGTTACTCAGCTATAGAAAGAAGATGAACTCCTGTTGTCTGCAACCACATAGCTGGAACTTGAAGGGATTAGGCTAAGCAAAACAAGTCAGAAAGAGAAAGACAAATACAGGATGATTTATTAAATGTGGAATATTAAAGAAACAAAGCAAATGAACGAATAAAACAAAGTAGAAACAAAACCTAAGACTAACAGCAGAATAGTGGTTAGCAGATGGGAAGGGGCTAGAGGGAGGGAGGATGGGTCAAAGGGGCTAATTGACAGAGGCAAACGGTGACTAACATTTGTGGTGGGTGTGGTGTAGTACATACATTTATTGAGGTATAAAACTATACTCCTGACACACTCTATTCTAAGACAATAGTACCTCAATGAAAGAGATAGCACTTCCCACTGAAGCACAAAATTTTCTCTAAACCATTAACAATATCATTGTCCATCACTCTAATCTTAAAGGAAAGCTCTACAGTGAGGAACCTAATTCACTCGCCCTCTAAATTTCAGTCCCCTGCTTGCCCTGAGGTCTCCAGCGGACGTGACTCAGGTGAGTCCTTTGGGACAGAGAGGAATCACTGAGAAACAGGTTACCAAAGATCAAGACTGACATGGAGCTTTATTAAAACTTTAAATCCAGAAAGGGAAGAGGAGGGTCCTAAATTGGAAGTGGAGTCTTTAGCAGGTAGAGATAAAATAGGACCCGACTTGGGAACAAGCAGAAGAAAATAATGACAGCAAGGAGCATCTGTGTCTCCCTCCCTTGTCCTTCAGTATCGATCCTCAGGGGCTGACGCAAGCTCAGAAGTGTAAAATCAGAGTGAAATTCATTTATAGTCAGTGTTTCTAAGTCTTTCTTTTAACCTCCAGCAATACTCTTTTATTCCACACAGCCAAGATTGTCCTGACCTTTCTTTAACGTGTTTTGAATTTGAAAACACCAGATAAACTGAGTGTTTTTTAACGCTAATATCCACATTTCTTTATGCAAAAATTCTGGTATGCTCTCCCAGTTAAGGATAGGGATCATGTTAGCAACAGATAATGGATGGTCATTAGGTGCCAGGTATTGTTTTAAACACTTTAAACAGATGTTATTTGTATATGCATATGTAATTACATCTACATATACAATTCACACTTTAAATATGTTTGTTTACAATGTACTGTACAAGTCAGGTATTGTGTCCATTTTATAGATGAGGAAAATTGGGCACGCTGTAAGATTAAATAATATCTCCAAAGTCACTCTGCTAGTTAGAAGTGGAGCAGAGTTCTAAACCCAAACACCATGGTTCTGTGTTCTTAGCCATTATGACACCCTACCTCCTCTTACAAGAGAGGGGGGAACTTGCCCTTCAATGGAGAGTTATTCATTGTCTATCATATCACCACCCCCTTCAGGTTACTTCACTCTGAGTCTGTGGAGTCTGACATAGATTTTCTCCTACAAGGCTCCTCAGAACTCTTTTGGAACTGGGCTCCAACCTTGGGCATATCCTTAAAACTGGACAGAGTCCTGCTAAGTCAGTTTAGTCAGGATCTCCCATCAGCCACATGTGATCACCCTCAGTATCTGATCAAATTCTTCATCCTCCACCACCCCCAGGTAGTGTCCAATCACCCTGACTTGCCTTCAGCAAGAATCCTCTCAAGTAGGCTAAGTCAGGATCTCTCTTATTTGTTGACACTTTCTCACTGTAAAGTTCCGTCTACTGACCTCTATTCTGACTTTTGACTATGAATTCCTGTATTTCTTTGCTGCATTCAGAGTTGAGTCCAGTCTCTCTGCCCTATTGCAAAACCCCACCGCAGCAGTCCCTGTACTTACGCGACATTATTGAATAAATCTGCCTTATTACTTTAACAAGCATCATGAATAATTGTTTTTAACAGAGCTATTTTGTGATTCTATAAATTGTAGCAAAGTGACAGCAACACAAAATAATTCTTGTCTGTAGGCATGCACGTGACTTACGTTCTGAAGAGAGATAACTCTCCCCACTCCTGATGGAAAAATTAGCTTTGTCTCCCTTTTTATTGAAGGGAGACA
Source organism: Talpa europaea (assembly GCF_964194135.1). Lineage (NCBI taxonomy): Eukaryota > Metazoa > Chordata > Mammalia > Eulipotyphla > Talpidae > Talpa > Talpa europaea. The sequence goes on along the minus strand of NC_140082.1, from coordinate 26,482,722 downwards.
CTGAATGGGAGTACTGAAAATAATTGTGAATTGAATAGACACATTAACCCTGGTCAAGAGGACAAATCTGGGTGGCAAATGAATTCAGATCCCAGTTTTACTCCATACTACCTTAGTCCCAAGAAAGTCATTTACCTCCTCTTTTTTTAAGGTTGATGGTGCAAATTGGGATAATACTAGCTCTTCATGTCAATCTAAAGCAAAACTTTCAACAAATGTGGGACTGTCTTATGGCCAGAGCATTAGTGAGAAAGGTAATAAATCGACTTGAAAAACAGGAAGAGTAAAATGAGCTAAGGTACTTTGTCACCAATAAAAGATTTTTGGTGCATTTTTTTTTTAATTTTCAGATGAAAAGCATAACAAAGGAAATAATAAAAAGGTACTTAAGGGAATAACATAATTGCTTTCTTGAGCTCATCCTCCTGGGAGCTCCGTCATCGCTGTCTCCCCTCAGTTCCACCTGGCCCTTCAAAGGCAGCACCCCCTCCCCTTCAGTGGGCATGATTCCAGCAAACTGGATGATAACATGATAACTGAAGGAAGCTGGCCGCTCTGAGAAAAGGCCAAAGGACATGAGTTCTGAAAATGTCTCTAAAATGCCAGCTGAAATTCATGTTTAAGTGTCCATATTAGCTAAACAATCCCAATCAAAAAGGTCTTTGTCTCAATCAAAAATATAAACATATTTCTCTGTCAACTAAATATTTCTTCAATAAAACTTAGAGAAGTGCATTCTGCAATGAGAACTTCCATGAGAAAACAACTTTTTTCCTCATTCCATGTTGACTCTATGGTTGTGTTTGAAATAATAACTATATAGTCAAATAAATAATAAATAAATAAATAATAAATATATAATCACTGTAGAACACTCAAGGATTTTCAAACACTTAAATATTTGAACCATAAGTCCATTTTAAAAGTAAGTTTAGTCATCAAAGAGTAAAAACTTCCTTATAACCTGTAAATCCATGGCTCAAATATTTTTTTTAACATTTATTTATTTATTTATTTTTTGCTATAAATTTATTTTTTTATTTAAATAATAAATTTTATTGTTATATTCCCCCATACAATTGCAAACCCCCCATTCTGACCCCAATCCCTCCCCTGCCGCCCCCCACCTCCCAAAAAGTGTCTCTGGTTCATAGTTTTTTGTTGATTTTGATTTTCACTTTCTTATATTCATTTTCCTGGTCCCTTACTTAAGTTTTCTAGATTCCTGCTATGAGTGAGACCATCCGGTATTTTTCTTTTTCTTTTTGGCTTATTTCGCTGAGCATGATCCCTTCCAGCGCCATCCATGTTGCTGCAAATTGCATGTGTTTATCTTTTTTGAATGCTGAGTAATATTCCATGGTATATATGTACCACATCTTCTTGATCCATTCATCTATTTTTGGGCATTTGGGCTAACATTTATTTATTTATGCATACAAGAGCTGGAGTACAGGCCAGAGATGTGGGGGGGGGGGGATGAGAGGATCTGCCAGAGACAGAGTGGGGAACAGAACAGGAAGACTGACTGAAGTACACTGCTGAGGGGAGCAGCGGGCGAGACAGGAGAGGTCTGCTGTGCCATGTGGGTTGCTCCCTGGCTGGCTGAGGATCAAACTCGTGCTGCAGAGGCTGCAGATTGCTTCATAATGTGGTGCTTAACCCCTCACCCTATCAGGGGGACCCCAATGGCTCAAATCTTAAATATTCATATTTCAGACTCACTTTCAGGGAAGCATGAGGTTTAAAAACAATGGACCTCAGATAGAGAATTTTATGGAATGGCCTTTTAAAAATAAACCAAAATGAACGAAGTTGAATAAGTTGATAAAACAGTTTCAGATCATCGGAGCAAGGAAAACTTGAAGCAATGAAAACTGGTGCCATGACTGGATGCTGATATTGGGAAATCTGGGAAATCATATACTATAAAAACTGGCCACTGCACACATTCGTGCAAAATCATAAATTTACTGATTCAGCATTTAAAACAAGTGGATGGTCCTATATTTTACAGAGGCCATTTGAGTTTTTGTATGGTTCGTGTCAGCAGAATGACAACACAGTGCAAAAAATCTTTCAGAAATCATAGCCAAACATTTGGGACACCTAAAATGGGAAATGGAATGGCAAGAAGAATATACAAAAATAAAAAAAAACAACAAATGGCACATTTTACCTTTTATTGTACAATTTTAAAAATGTGAAATGAGGCAAAAGTCCTGTCATAGAACTATAATGATTTTCAAAATTATAAAATGCAAAGATGGCAACTATTTCATTTAGTTAGCAGGAAGCATACCAGAATCTCCCCATTAATCAAGATTTTTTTTCTATGACCCACGTTTTGTAAGCCAACAATGAAAAACCTATAAACTAGAATTTATTCAATAGCAATCTCTAGAATGTGTCCATAATTCAATATTATACCGCTTTTATGTTTGTCTTTTACATGATGTGTCTTTTTCATCTGAAGTAGCCCCCTAGTAAATTTGAATAATAATGCGTGAATAAATAAATGATAACTGAACTGTAAGATTGTAACTCAATGAGTGAAAATAGATTTTGGAGCCAAACAGGTTGAAAGCAAATTAAAATTCTAAAAAAAAAAAAAAAAGAAAATCAATAGGAAAAATTAGAAATTATGAGTCTTCTGATTAACCCTCTAGCTAATTACAAGATTTAATTAAAGGAAGAACCCAGTCCTTGTTCATTCTATTTAATTGAGATTTTACTGTACTTAAAATGATGTCCAAATGTTCTCATTAATATTGAATGAAAGTGTAAGAGAATTGGCTAACCAGATTTACTGTGCTTAGGTAAACTGTAATTAGAAAGGGTTATGAGACAGTCCTAAGAGACCTATCTATCTCAAAATGGAGCAATATAATTATAGATGAAATTCAACAAGAAACAGCACAAAGTAATAATCCTCAAAAAAATGGAATACAATTACTCGAATGTGGTGTTGGGTTCTGAGCAGTGCAGTCAATCAAGACTCATTTCACGCAACTCAGGAGCAATAAACCTACTCAACAATATTGAACTCTTGATTAAACTGTATTCATCTGATATCTGTATATTCACAATTTCCCAGCCAACAAAATGTCCTGCTGCTCTTTCACTTAAAATTTGGAATAATCTCTAGGGAAAATCAGAGTTTTGTGTGGTTACAAGTTCTTTTTTTTAGGATTTATTTATTTATACAAGAGCTGGGGTACAGGTCAGAGGCACAGGAGGATGAGAGGATTCACCAGAGACAGAGTGGGGAACAGAACAGACAGACCGAAAGCACTGCTGAGGGGAGCAGCGGGTGAGTCGGAGAGGTCTGCTGCACCATGTGGGTAGCTCCCTGGCCGGCTGGGAATGGAACTCGCGCTGCAGAAGCTGCGGACAGCTTCACAGCACTGTCCTCAACCCGTTGCGCCACCAGGGAGGCCCTGGTCATGGGTTTTTTGGTTTGGATGTTTACTTTTTGCTGTGCTGTCTTTCTACTCAGCAGAGCCCAACCACTCTGAGTCCATTTGCAGCAGGATCTTTTCCCCACTCATCTCAGGTTCTCCTTCAAAGCACCTTCCAGCTAACAGATATTCTTTCTTGCTCTTTAACTAATTCCCAGTTCCATTTTCTATTCATCTGAAAAACTACACTTTGTGAGTAGGATCATACATGGTAATGAGTTCTAATGAGTTTTTAATGGATCCTAGCTTACAATAAACATATTTGCGTTTTAAAAATGCTTTAAAAAATGTATTTTCCTGCCCTTATGCCCAACCTTGTTGCCTTTCTTTCAGAAGATGAAAAGTGAGCCTGCTCATGACTGGTCCTAGGACTGCAAACACTGTGAGCCTTGGGAGGGGCCCTGTCCCCTCTCTTCATGCATTCATGTCTACATCTACCCAGTTCTCAACTTCCAGCCAGTCCTACTCCCACTAGATACATTTGCTTTTCTGGCTTGTCTCCTGGGGGATCCCCGTGGCCATGGTTACCAATCATTGTGGCCACCCTCACATCACTGACATCTGGCTCTTGTTGTTCTGGACAGTACCTGATGTCCACCTACTCCCACCTCTGACCTCCTACTTGCCTGCAGCCCACCAACCAACCTCCTACCAAGCAGGCTGTTCACAGCCCCTCTTAACTTCAGTTCAGAGAAATTAGCATTTCAATCAAAGATGCTAAGGTAGGGATTTGAGACTGAAGTAGGCTCCAAATTTTGAAGAGATGGGTCCCACCTAAAACCAAACCATGTGAGCCCCCATTCCTGCATGAAGTGTCAGGTAATAGGTGGGAGCTTAACAAAGCCACAAACAGGATGACTCTGAGTAAAGACCATTTGCTGAGAATCCTTAATTTGAATTTAGCGGACCAGCTACTGCTATGTCAAAATGACTGCATTGGTATGGACTCTTTGTTGTGACCTGCATTTTCCTAACATGCAGGTCTTCTGGGAACTTTGACTAGAATGTACAGGAATAGTTCTGTAATCAATGCAAGTTCCATTAATGTATGAGATTCAAGAAGTTGAGATAAATGCACACAGCATTTTCTTATCGAACACACCTCTTTTATTCCATTCTGTCAAAACATGAATACATTTTTAATTTAAGAAATATAATATTCAGAATGATTATTTTTATTATAGCTTTTCATTTTTCTTTAGGCAATAACTATTTCCATCTAATCCATCTACTTGTTTTTTTCTCAACTCCTCTATTTCTTTTCCAGTAATAATATCTGTATTTTCTCAGCTGTTTAAGTTGCTTTAATAGATCAAATTGAAAGTAATTTGGAATTTACAAGTCTTATCATAGTCTCATTCTGCCTGAGCAATTCTCAGTACAGAAAATTAGTGCAGAGAAAAGCTAAAGACTGTATACATTTATTCAGAGTTTCTGTAGCTTTTTGCTTATGAGTCCTAAAATAAATACTATGGACTTTTGACATCTGATATATTATGGTGTTGGTGTCTGGAAAACACCAAAACCTTACTAACCCACTTATTCAGTGTCCCACCCAAACATCTCACTTGCCTGACATTAGAGTACTGACCATCATTTTGCTAAGAGAGTTGGCACAAAGATAAAAGCCAGCAGCTTCTGATGCAATTATTTAGTTATTAATGATTCCAGCTTATGTGTTATTATTTACATAATATGATTTTATTCATGGTTTCTACAGCTGTGCAGAACGCCTTAAGGAAATGAAGATACATCCTATCCACTGCATTAGCTTGCCAGGCTGATCACTCACCCTGTCCTTTAGCATGTAATTCCATCTGATCCCTGGAATGAATTTGTGAAGTATTTTTATCACCAGTTTCATAGCATGAATTTAACTTATTACTATATTACTGATGTATTTATTAATGTATTCTATTTGTCTAGCTCACTTACTCTAGTATTCTCTAGGCAAGAATTCTTTAATCTTGCTGAGACAAACCCCTCCCCTCCCCAACACATATGTCCTATTTTCATTTGCCTCCTTCCCCGACTCAAGAAACATTCTTCATTTTCTTGCATCTCTGAACGCTGTTGTTCTTGCCTGGCAGTTTTGGTATCCTGAATGTACTCAACTATGCCATCTGGACCTACCCCCAACAAGCCAAATCCTGCTGAAGAAAAATCACATCACTCTGCTCAGTGACTTCACTTTATACAGCTTTACAAACTCCAAACGGACATTTAATGATACCTGGCAAACCTACGTTGGCTCCCTGATAAATTGCATTCTTCTCTTTCGAAACCATTACTTTCTTTTCTTCCCTCTGTTCCAAATCATCTCCCACCCTGCTTCTTACCTCCCCACTCACTTCAGCTGATGGTCTTACCTCAAGATTTACTGAGAAAACAGAAGCCTGCAGAGGGCAACACTTTCACATGCCTTCCACTATATCTAAAACCCGTCAGCTTGTGCCTCTATTAATATGTTCAGGCAGCCACAACAAAATACTGCAGGCTGGGTGGCTTAAACAACAGACATTCATTTCTCACAGTGCGGGAGGCTAAAAGTCCAAGATCAAAGCACCATGTGATTGGTTCTGGTGAGACCTCCCTCCCTGGCTTGCAGATAGAATCTTTTCATGGCCTTTTTCTGTGTGCACACAAATGGAGAGAGAACTCTCTGGAGTGTCTTCCGTGTTTTACAGAGACACCAGTTATGCTGAATTAAGGGCCCAACCTTATAACCTCATTTGACCTTAATTGTTTCTCTAAAGGCCACATCTCTAAATAGTCACTTTGGGGGTTAGGGCTTCAGTTTATAAATTCAGTTTATAAGTTTGGGGGACCAAACCAGTCCTTAACAGTGTCCCTCTTCTTCATCTTACCAAGTCTTACAACAAAGAAAAGTGCTGCTCCCACCAAAAGCCAACAGCCCCAATGTGCTCTACATCATAATCCTTATGCCTTCTGACCCCCTCACCTCCCTGTCCTTTTGCATAGTCTGTTTCTTTCTCCCCACTGGGTTGTTTTCCCAAGCATTCAAACATGTGTCTCCCTAGACTCAACAATCCTTTTTCACCTTCCAACTCATTTTTCTCCCTTCCTCTGAAACATTTCTCGAAGGAATTATCTAAAACCACTGCCCCACCCCCCTCAACTATTTATTCACTTATCAGAACACCCCCATCTGGCTAATACTGTTTCCTCAGTATCCCCCATGTTCCCAATTCAATGAACACTTCGTTCATCTTATGCCATCTTTCAGCAGTATTTGACTCAGTTGATGACTCATTCCCTGAAAACTGTCTTCTTATTGGACCTGATCCTAGTTTGATTCTGCTAGCTTCTGTGTCTCTTTCGAACCTCTAAATATTGAATGCCCTAGAATTTGCTCCTGCATCATCTTCTTTTCTCCAGCTCCTTCGAGTGTTAAGTGATCTCATCCAGCTTCCCTCACTGTGAATATTGACACTCTGGTGATGATTCCCAATTTTATACTTTCAACTCTGACCTCTCTGATGAATTCCAGCTTCATTTACATGGTCTGAATGCCTATCTGACAGTTCTGCTGGGATGTCTGGTAATCCTGTCAAATATAATGCACCAAAACATAACCCTTGACTTCCTTCTCTCTTTCCCGGGCTTCCCCATTTCCACAAATGGCTGTGAACTGCTCAAGTCAAAAATTTATCATCCTTGATTTTTCCCTTTCTCTTACCTGCTACATCCAGTCTTTTGGCAATTCTGTCTCAAATTTATCTACTTCCCTTTAACTCTGCCTCTATTACTCCTGTCCAAGACTCATCTTTCTCTTGTCTGAACTGGAGTCACAGCCTCTTAACCAGTCTTTATGTTTCTCTTCTGAACCTACTGTTATCTATGCTCTATACAGCTATCCAAAGAATCTTTTAAAAACTTAAATCATGTGTCAGTCCCTTGTTCAATGCATGGAAGGTAGAATATAAATAGTTCTTCAGTGATCTCCCTCATCATAAAAAAAAAAAATCATCACCAAGACTTGTGTCCTACAACATTATCTGATTTACCAGATTTCTCAGATTTCTCTCACTATTCCCACCCACCCTGCTCTCTATGCTCCATTCTTTCTGCCTTTCAAAAATATACCAAACTCAGATCTAAGTATTCACCATTCCCTCTGCCATGAACATTCATTTCAAATGTCAGCCTCTCAAAGTGACCTTTCCTACTCCCTAGCTAATGCTTGCTCACACCCTTCCCCAGCTCTGACTTTCTTTCATACCACCTATCACAGTGTGCTCTGAGGGTAGAGCTCTGATCCGCCATGCCCCTTGCTGCATCACTAACAGAAGCATACAAAAACTCACTGAAAGAATGAAATTAATCAAAAAACTCTCACCTTTCTTCAGGCTGCCAAAAGAAGTCCATAATTGCCTTCCCCAATCCTACATCTGTCCCACCCCACCTATTTTCTAAGGAGAATAGTTACAGCCAGAATGGTTCCAGCCTCTTTGTACATCAGAGTCAGAAAGTTGACAAAGAATTAATAGAGGAAGATAGAACTGAAAGTCTCAGAAAGGAAACGACTTGAAGAAATTGGTTGTCAGTCAAAAATAATAACGAGTAGAGATGTGGCAAGGAGGGAGGAGGGAGGAGTTGGTAAGGAGGGAACGTTGGTAAGGGGGAAAAATACATTTGGTCTAGGTAGAAGCCAGAGACATTGAGCATTTGTCAAATTTGAGCTTCTGGAGGGCTGAAAAATAGTAAATGGGATTGACTAGCATAGCTAAGGGTTCTGAACTGAACCCCATTTACTTACTTTAAGAGAAAGGAGAGTAAGGATATAATTTTTTGCATATTATTTTGTGCCTCTTTCTTTTTTTAAGATTTATTTATTTATGCATACAAGAGCTGGGATACAGGTCAGAGGTGTGGGGGGTGGTGAGAAGATTCACCAGAGATAGAGTGGGCAGCAGAACAGGCAGACTGACTGAAAAACACTGCCGAGGGGAGCAGCGGGCGAGACAGGAGAGGTCTGCTGCGCCCTGTGGGTAGCTCCCTGGCAGGTCGGGGATCTAACTCATGCTACAGAGGCTGGGGATAGCTTGAAAGTGCTGTGCTTACCCCCTTGTGCCACCATGGAGGTCTCAGTTGTGCTTTTTTAAATACCAGCTTGGGTTTGAGCTACATGGCAGTTGTTTTCAGTAGGATCACCTATATCTGAAAAAAATGAAGTTTTGGGAGGTACTGTGACATAAATAGTCATTCAGCTAAAAAGTGACAAATGAAGATTCAAACCCAGGACTTCCACCTACAAGGCCTTGGTTAATAATCCTACACCATCTGCTGCCCTTCCAAAAGAAGAAATGAGGTTAATCAGATTTGTCTTTTTTCTAATAAGCATCGTGACGTCTAATGGTCGCCATTTTCCCTTATAACTACTCACAGTAATTTAAGTCAAATTCACTAACTTGTGGCCTCCAAAATATATCATTATCCTCCCAATAAATACCAAAATAACATCTGTTCCCTTCATAGCTTTCTATCACCTGTTCTCTCCTCCATGATTGCTTAAATATTATCAGTAGTGGGCATCCAATGACATGTCTACGTCTAGAGAACTGAATTGACTTAAAATGACAAGTGTGATCTCTGACTATCTCTTCACCTGTCTTTGGTTCCATTCTCTCTCTACTGAGTGAGATGCTTCTGAGTTGAAGATCATTGTTCTTGAACTGGAAATTGGAAACACAAAAGAAAAGAAATAGTTCTGATTTCCCCACTGCAGGGAACAATATCCAATCTGCCTGCAAGCGGTGAGCATATCCCTGTCTCTTTTTTTTTTGCTTAAAACATGGCTATTCAAAAATATCAGTTCATTGTATTCTTTCCTTAAGTCTTTTTTACAATCTTCTTCAATCTTCATGCCACTCTTTGGTGTACATATATTATACACCCTTATTTTTTTTTCCATTCACCTTTTCTGAAGTTGAGATCCTGTAGTCATACTATTTTGAATTCATATCTTCAGAATTTTATTTTTAAAGAGTTTTTCTAGCTGGCAGTTGTTAAATAAACACATTTTCTGAAGAGATAAGAATGAGGTTTTTAAATGATAACTACGAAATAGTTAATTTTTTAAGAGTATAATCACAAAGATTGATGACTCTGAAGTGCTTTTTAAAAGTGTACTTTTTCAGATAAACACATGCAATTTGCAGCAACATGGATGGCACTGGAAGGGATCATGCTCAGTGAAATAAGCCAAAAAGAAAAAGAAAAATACCGGATGGTCTCACTCATAGCAGGAATCTAGAAAACTTAAATAAGGGACCAGGAAAATGAATAACTACAAGAAAGTGAAAATCAAAATCAACAAAAAACTATGAACCAGAGACACTTTTTGGGGGGTGGGGGGCGGGAGGGGAAGGATTGGGGTCAGAATGGGGGGGTTGCAATTGTATGGGGAATATAAAAATAAAGTTTATTATTAAAAAAAAATATAGACACCTAAAATAAATAAATAAATAAATAAAAGTGTACTTTTCCATGGTGGTACAATGTACTGTGAACACCTGCATCATTTGTGATCACCCCAAAAATGCTCAATGGGGGTTTTCCTGGAAACAAATATGGAGGACAAGCTCTCAGAGGTAATTTAGGTGCTAAAATATTCAAGTGCTAACAAATGAGTGTTCACACACAGAGCATGCTATGGGGTGCCGCCCAGATGCTTCCTTCAGAACTGTTCAGTCATCCTGCTGCTCAGACTATTGTCTGCTGATGGCCCCTAAGGGTCCATCCAGGGAAAAGGTGCTGCCTCCCCCAAGGTCACATTCTTAGGGGGAAGAGGGCATCTGCATCCTAAGATGATCAATGTCCCAGTCCTTTACCTCAATTCAGTGCAACTCAGAGGGGCCATTCCAACTTCTCATGGTCCTCCTTTGCAACTGGACTGAAGTTCAACTCCTCCTACTACTCCATCATGCTTCCGTTACTTCCTTACAGGCATTGTTCATGAGAACAATTCCTAGTACACTTTCTGCATGCAAATCTCCATCCCAGACTCTATTTCCCAAGGAATTCAACTCCCAACAATCCCGAATACATTAGAAAGTATATAGTGTATAACTCAATTTCTTTGTGCTTCTAATTGGTTAATAGAAAAAATGTATACAAACTGCTTAATTAACTAAACATGAATTAACCTGATCTCAGAATTAAAAGGATGCATACAAAGTTAGAACAAGTCAAACTACATTTTATTTCCTCTTGGAGATAAACATTTTCTGAAGGTGTACAACCCCCAAAATATAAAGGAAGAAAGTGGAGAAACATAAAGTTTCTACAAATGTATAATTTATAAAACATTTCTTTTCTGAATCTAATATAGATTGTTAATTTACTATATATAATATTATAGAATTTATGTCAAATGTATAGAGAATTTTGATCTTAAAGTAAGAGCACCGGATATTAGGACCCTCATTTCACTTAATGAAGAGATGAACAATCTTTCAGTCAGTAGAAACAGTCTTAAATCATGCTACAAAATCAGACATTTGCTATTTAAGAACAAAATTTTTTTTAAACTTTGGGGGAAATATGAAATATTTTTAATCTCCAAAATAATGAATTTCTGTTCATCTTCCCTAAAGAAACTCCCCACAAGTAGGAAATATTGTATGGGATAGCATTGAGCCAGTCAGAGGCAATTACAGAGAGACAAAATTTATATAATCTCCTTCTGTCTTCCCACAATGCCAATCTTCTCTTTATCAAAAGGTAGCAAATAGCTACTTCCTTCATTAAAAACAGATACTGTAGCACCTCCCTGGTGGTGCAGGGGTTGATCTCTGGGTTCCAAAGCTGCCCGCAGCCTCTGCAGTGCCAGTTCAATCCCCGGCTGCTCCCGGCCACCGGAGGAGGGTCCCTCATGGCGCGCAGACCTCTCCTGCCGCCCGCTGCTCCCCTCAGCAGTGTACTTCGGTCCTTCTGCCTGCTCTGCTCCCCGCTCTGGCTCTAGTGAATTCTCTCTTCTGACCATACCCAGTGCTTGTATAAATAAATAAATAAATCTTTAAAAAAAAAAAACAAACAGATACTGTATTTGTCCATGGCAAACCAAGTCTTAAATAATTCTGCTCCTCCCTTACCACCATCCTTGGGCTGAACAGTGAATATGCATTAATATGGCTCACAATATATTGATTGATCAAGGTAATACTCCTTCTAAACACTCAGTGAAATGGAGTGAAAACACACTGTTTTACTGACTCTCAGGGGCAACAATTCATCTTCTCCTTCTTTAATAACAGAGCAGTATCTATATTTTTACAGTCATGTATTTGAAATACATGTGTTTTTTGGCTCCCATACCATACAAAGTCCACAAAGTTCTGCTAAAATTTTCAAGAAAAAAATAAACAAGAACTACTAAACAACATAAAGCATGCTAAGAGATAGGGAAGGGAATGATAGAAAATATATAAATTGTTTAACAACGTGAACAACACAGGATGATGGGTAATGGTAATTTCACTTTAAATAGAACTGACTAAAAAATGCTGGAAATCTTTTTCAATAGGACAGAAAAGAAATGTGCACAGGAACAATATTTAATAGCATACTGTTACCATTCATTTGGCAGCACCAGAGCCAACAAGATACTCAGAGAGTGTTTGGTAACAAAAAATATGTGCCTGATATATTTTGCAGCCAAATCAGCAAGCAATTAGATGGAAATATTGAAAACGCACAAGAAGCAGTGCCCACCCCCAAAATTCCAACCATAGACAACAAGTAAATGGAAGCTTGTAAAATTCACTGCATTTCTAACTCTCATTCTTATTTTCCAAACCCTAATAATCTCCTCAGGGAAGCCTTCTGGAATTTTGCAGACCTGGTTTCCTTATTTTCATAGTCCCTTACTTATTTCTTCTTCATATAATTTGATATTGCTGGGGTTCTGTGTTAATGTTCCCCTCCCCCAATTGGGCCACCACATCATTTAGGCCAGAAATCCCAGGACTGGTTCCCTGTGTGGGTGGTGCAGTGTGTGATACATCACAGGAGCTCCAAATATACTTTTTATGCAAGTGAATGATCTCGACACATCAACGATTTTCTCCATTTTCTTGTCTATGCTACTTCCTGCATTGTTCTCTAGACTTTCTTTCTTTCTCTTCTGCTACCACTCGCATGAGAATACAATAGCAGACAGCATCCCTAGAACAACACGACAAGTACAGGAAAGGGACATATCCCTCCTACCCCTTTGTTCTATGCGCACAGAAATAGATCACTTATTCAAGTGCATTCAGGCACCTGTGATGGGTCCCGAAATACATAAGCAATAATCTTAAGGGGAATCTTACATCTTTGTGTGAAATCATCTTCAGAACAACACTATATATTCCACTGGGCTCTTTATAGAAAAGTAAATTGATGCAGAAATCACAGGTTTTAACTGAGTACCTACCATGTGCCAGTTATTATAAAATTATCCAACATCAAGAATAGATGTATCACTGATTTTCACTGAATTATTTTTGTACAGCTAAGGTTATTGTTATACTTTCCAACTTTATGTTTTGTAGCAATATGCCTCCCATGATCCCCATATCATGCTTTATACCCATCCCTTACCTTAAACAACGTTTATTGCATTATAGCATTTATAGCATTAAGTCAATTAAGTTCTATTTTTGCCTGATTGTCACTGTAACAGACACCATATTTCAATGCTGCCTTTATTCTGCACAAATGGTGTGTGTGTAAACCTATCATTTTAAGATTTACTCTTACTGTCAATTATAAAAGAAGATTTTATTTTCATTACCCAAGACATGAGATTTCCTCTCCACTTATTCATAGTGATTTAATATATGTCAATTTTTTACTTACAGCTTGCATCTAGCAAGCATTCACTTTTTGTTTGTTTGTTTTTCTTCTAGAAAGGAGTAACATATAACATTATGGTGTTACCATAAATAAGTGGTCATCTAAAGAACTACCTTACCTTGCCACCAGCAACTTGAGATTTAAAACTGAAGTTGCAACTTAAGAATGTTTGATTAAATAAGATGATTTGCAGAAACTACAAAATATACTGGTCAGTACAAAAAAGCCAGGTAGTAGGACAAGCTTGCACATGGCTGTGGAAGCCTGGATTCTCCCAAAAGCAGACCATGAGACAAAGATTCAAATGTAAGTAGTATGTTCAGATATTGAGACATAAGTCCTAACACAAGGTCCAATATGATGTGTGCCTTAACATTTGGAACAATGATGAGGATCTTGAATGGCCTAAGTGCAAGTTCCCCTTCCTAGTCTTCTCCCATAGATAAGGTCCCTCAGTCAAAGGGTTTCCCTTATCATGGGGAATAGACAGCCCCCATTTTCCCCTGAGCTTTCATTCTTTGCCATTATGTAGAATTATTTGAACAAACAAATCACAGTCCCCTATAAGAACCCAAGTCACCGTACCCTCTTGATACCACAAAGTATCCTGCCTCAGGCCTCCCCTGGTGGCGCATCGGTTGAGCACTGGGCTGTGAAGCTGCCCACAGCCTCTGCAGCGCTGGTTTGATCCCCGGCCACTGGCGAGGGTCCCACATGTTGCAACAGACCTCTCCTGCCACGTCCGCTACTCTCCTCAGCAGTGTATTTCGTCAGTCTGCCTGTTCTGTTCCCCACTCTGGCTCTGGTGAATTCTCTCACCCTCCTGTGCTTCTGACTGTACCCAGTGCTTATATGAATAAATAAATAAATCTTTAGGGAAAAAAAAAGTATCCTGCCTCCCACATTCCCTGCCTGTTCACTGTGTTCCTGAGTATTTGGCCCCATGTGGCATGCGATGTCCCCCTTCCCACGCCGGGAGTTTATGTAACTAACAAAGAGCAATGATCCATTATGCTGAAATCCTATAGTTCCCAAATTCTTCTATAAAATTCACAGAAGGACTCTGTGAATTTTTTAGTAGAAATTTCTATGTATGAATGTAGGTTTTTGCAGTAAAAAAAACATGTTGATGATCATAGCTTGATAAAGTCCCAATTCTTTCCTCTAATCTTTACCATTCAGAAATGAAGTATTCTGCTGGTGGTTCTCAGACCTTAACATGTATCCAAATCACATGGAGGGACTAGGTCTCAACTCCAGTTTCTCATTAAGTAGTCTGGGGTGAGGCCTGAGAATCTGTATTTCTAACAACTTCCCTGGTGATGCTGATGCTGCTGGTACAAAGGACCACCTTGGATTCTAGACTGAAGTTTTGCCATCAAAGGCCTGGAAGTGTGGAGTTATGGAGTTTTGTGCTGAATGCTAGGAAAGTAACAAAACCAAAATGACCTTAGAGCAGGTTTCTACCACACTGGGATAAACAATAAAGCATAAGGTTAAATAACACAAGAAAAATCATCAGCTTACTTTGCTACATTGTAATTAGCAGAGATAGTGAGATTTCCTTATAGATCAAAGTCAAGGAGACAGTCTGGGGAAAAGCACAAGAGGAGAGCAATTCAACATGCCTCCACCCAAGGTCTGGTGTACATGGACATTGTCTCCCTGGGCAGAGTGACAAGTGTTTCCAATGGAGTCGATGTTGGGACTGGAGTCAGGTTCACTCATTCCCAGGTCACAACTGGGCGTGGGTTGATAAGGGGATGTTAATAAGGGGATGCCTTGTGTTTCGGTGCTTTAATCCTTTCATTCTTTAGTCCAGCAAGAATCATTTGCTGCCTTTGGCAATAGCCTGGTGTCCTGGCCTCATGGAAATCCACTTGCTCATGAAAAGAGGACAACCCTGACTAGTGTTTTATTCTTTTGCTTCTGAATTCAGATGCCCAGTAAGCAATTAGTAAATCATCATTGGTTGGAAAAGAAACAGGAAGCAAGTCCTGAGATTTTATATCCAGTGACCAATGAAAGCCCATCACAGCAGTCCATTGAGGTGTAAGAGAGCAAGGCAGGATGGAGGAAGTGTTTCCTCCCCAAAATCCCCACTGAAACCCAAAGTTCAGCCCCCAGAGGAATTTGGCTTCAAAAGCTCTAGAATCCCAGACCTTTCACAGCGAGGGTTAGTATCACCATTCATAAGGTTTTCATTTCTCAAATGTTTATTGAGTGCCTCTTGTGTGGTATGCATTGAGCAATAAAATATATTCAGAATACGCACTTTTCAGTCTCATAATGTTTAAAAGAGCATTGCAAGAAGAGACGGATCCAAATAGATCAATCCAGTCTATTTGAAATTCAGTTTCACATTCACTCTTTCCCAGCAAGGACACAATTTTGAAGAGACTCCCAGTGACTTGTGATCGAGTTGGTAAGTAGCCCCAATACCAAGCAAGAACCCTGCAGAAATATCTGTATGGAAATTAATATGTGATACTGTTTGCTAAGGGATGGGTAACTCCACGCAAAACAAAATAAGAGGAGAAGCAGTGACAAATCAGGATTAGGCGAGATGCTTCAATACAGATCCCGAAACACTAACAGGAAATACAACATCTAGAGGAGATGGACAGTCCAAGGAGCAAACAATGCTTGAGGCAAGGAAGGAAGATTTGTATGGTCCACTTCATAATCTTGTCTATAAATCTAGATGAGCATCTGTCTTCCTGCTGCCTTCCCCTGTGAGGGCAAAGCCAGACACCTTCCAGGAGCCCAAGGAGGGAGGGAGTCAATAGGAAGGGAAGGTTTTTCCTAAATCTGTGAAACATCCTTCTCTGGTATGAAGAAAAGAAACATCATTTTGTTTATTGTCAGGGACTTTCAAGGCATTATTTTGATGTCATTTTAAGCCTTATTAACTTCTACTATTATCCTCTACAAGTTTTCCTCACTTATTAGCCTAGTAACTAAATCTTTCTGAATGTCCACCTTATAAAATTCTATAACACAGATATTCTAACATGTATTCCACTGAGATGATAAACAAGTGTGAATTTCTTGCTGGGCCTCCCACTGTAGCCAGTGTGAGCTGCCACGGCTCCTGCCCCTCCCACACGCTGTCCTCATCACTACTTGACAAGATAAGTGTCTTCTCCCTGTAGAGATAAAGTGCATTACAGATCCTAATACATTCATTCAACAAATATTTCCCCTTATTTTGATATGACAGAAATGCTGGAGACGTAAAAATGATGGGTAGTCCCTGTTCTCACACAGATAGCTTTCAGTCTCCCCAGGAAATGGGAAAATAGTCAATTTGCTCGAGTGTGATAATGAGCTCCGCCAGAGAGACACAAAGGGAGGAAGTTAGAAAGAGGGAGCAAAAGGAAGGGTTCGCAAGGGAAGGGGCAGCTGAGCTAGGGCTCTAGGGAAGTGAACTAGGTCAAGCATAGACTCACTAGGTGGCTTTTGAGGCCTGAGCTGCACCACCATCTCCACCACCTCCCTTCGTGTTGGCAGTCATGGATACCCAAGATCTCATATAGTAAGCACAGAGGTAGGCCGCTGTTGGCTCACAGCTGGGATTTGCAGATATGTCTTTTGACATCCATGTTTCCTATTTTAGAATACATCTATTGTCCTTACAGTTTATGACCCTTTACAAGTTTAAATCTCCGTTCAGGATACACCACTGCCACCGCTCACTACCAATACCTCACATGCTCCTGGGTACTTACTCCACTCTGATATGGACCTCACATTCTTACGGCCTGGGGCTCCATTTAGCTAAATGGAGCTTTGCTTTGTGGTAACCCCTCCTCTTTGTGGTACCCCCTCCTCTTCCAAGTAGCTCTATTCTTCTGGTATACTTGCTTCATGTGACTCAGGGCTCCCCCTTGTGACAGACTGTGGGTCAACAGCCCCAAAGCCACTCGCAAAGTCCTTTCTCCTTGGCCTTCCTGTAAAGACCACACAGGTAAAAAAAAAATGGAACATTTCTCTTTCTTGGACTTCCTTCTACCCAGGCTGGATATGGGATAGCTATGGGCCAAAACATTTAGGCAGAAATCTTCGGGTGGGCATTTTCTTTGCAAGTGGAAAGATAAAGCTTTCTTAGGAAAAGCCCTTTGCCCTCAATCCATCCCTCTTCCTCCAAACTACAATGTACAGGGCAGTGGGCCGCCACCACTTGCTGACATGAAGACAAGAATCACACAGGTGATGATGGAGAGAGAAGGGACTGGGACTCTGATGACACTGGGGAGCTGCCACAGCAGTCTGGACTGCTACCTAAGCACTTTTTGCACAGTGAGAAGTTAAATCTTTGTTGTCTATGCTCTGTTACTCATTATTAAAGACCATCCTAGAAGATCTACATTTGTACCATGAGAAAACAGGCACTTGGTTCATTCTCATTGTTCTGTGGGCCCTGTTGAGACTGGGGAGGCTAGGGCATCCACACTCCTCTCTAACAATCTACTACTTGGAGGGTCTAAGTCTATGCAAATAGAACTGCACCTTGTTGCACTGCTGCCTCATGTACCCCCACAGCTTCTGCTGATAAGACCTCTCTAACCAGATAACCCTGAAATCCAGTTTACACACAGGTCCTGGAAATTCTTGACTCCTGGCAAAAACCACAGAAGGAACCAGAAAAACTTGTCTGAGTAAGAAAATATCTGCCTGGGTCATAGCTCTGCAAATGTGGGGTGTTAATACTCACCCTACCACCACCAGTAATATAAAATTACTGATGGAGAGGAACAGAGGGGGAGAATTGGAGAGACGGTGCAAGAGTGGGCAGTGAAGAGTAGGCAGGGTCTTGAGGCCCTGATGCCGGGAGCACCGGAAGCAAGGGGAGTGTACACTGAGAGAAGGCCCCAGGATACACCAGGGCAGACGCACCATGGCTTGTTTAGAGATACAGATTCCTGGGAGCCGGCTTAGGGATTCTAAAGCCATAGATCTGAAATGGGGGCCAGGAATTTCCATTTTTAATTAGCACCTCAGGTGATAAATATGCATGTGCTTTTCCATTTTAAAACTCTGCTAAAGGCTATAAAACCCTGAGCTAGTGAAGGGAAGTCTGGAATGAGAAAGAAACTTATTGAGTCAGTAGCTTCCTGAGACTCAGCTGTTAAGTAACTAACTAAATAGCTCTCAAACTCTTTTGCTGCAGGACAATTTCTTGCTTTTTTTTTAATTAATATGACTAAATACAAATACTGAACATAGCAAATTGAAGAAAGAAACACACTTCTGACTGAAACAGAATGGGGACCTAAAGTGCCACCTAATCCCTCTAACCCTGCCACATTCCTCTGAGGAAGCCTGAGGCTCCAGGCATCACCAAGCCAAGAGGCTCCAGGCATCACCAAGCCAAGTGGCCTGACTCCATTCCAGCAAAGACAGCATGACTTTAATAGAATGGCAGAAAACACAGGGGAAATATTTGTGGTCCATTCCAAAGATCTGGCAGATTCCATCCTAGATGGAGGATAAAGGAAAGAAAGTTGGGGTATATATTTTAAACCACATTCATAACCTTTATATAAAAGGGATTTCTTCACAGAGCTGTTTAAAGGTATTTTAAGCACATCACTTCAAGGTGTGATGAAAATAATGATGCACTGATTTGAAACAGGTTATTTTAGAAAGTTTAATTTAAAAGGGAGGAGATATAAGTTAGATTTATTTGGATTTTTGAAAAATATAGGTTACTCAGGTTACACATAAACTAGAAGAGCATCAGAGTCCACTGTAAAAACAAAGGGAGAATTCAGAAAGCCAATATTGAACACTTTCTGATATAAAAATATCCCTGGGGGAATGAATCTTGGCTCAAGTCACAAGTCTTATACCTGTTACCTATGGGATATTAGATAAATCATTCCAATTCTCTACATCCTGTATTCTTCACTTGTAAACAAGGATTAACTGAGCAAGTATTTATTCAAGGTCTACTATGTGCCAGGTATTATTCCATGTGCAGCTATATAAGCAACAAGTGACGATTCCTGCCAAAATAATGACTCAAGAAAATACAGTGAAAAAACAATGAAAGTAAAATATACCTCATATCATAAGATGCAAAGTGGTATAGAAAAAAAAGGCAGAGAAAGGGTAACTGGAGAATAGGATTATGGAATGGTGACTTCTGTGGTCAATGGAGTGAAAAGGAATGCCTCAGTTATCTAAAATGAGGGGAAGGAACTAGCAGGTGGAGATTTGGGGGTGAGATCTGGGGCACAGTTGTCTGGGCAGAGGACACACTGTCTGTGTTCTAAAACAGCTAGGCTTTCTATGTGATGCAGTGAGCCAGGAGGAAACTTGAAAGAGATGAAGTCAGAGAAGCAGTGGGGCCAGATTTTACAGTGACTCATAGGCCTGTGAAAGGGTCCTGGCTTTTGCTCTGAGTGAGATGAGGCATTACTAGAAAAGTGACATGACAGGGTTTACATTTAAAAGAAGCCCATTCAGTTCACTGTGTTGAGCTTGAGAGGGGACCGCGTTCACAGGCAGTTACAACAATCCTACCAGGTGGATGGATATGTGCCTTTCCTGCCCCACTATGATGTAATGTTATGAGTGTAAGTTTCAAAACATGGAAGGCATTTAAGGTTGAGTATTATTGCCGGTCTATAACCTTTATGGTAAAAAACACTCTAGCGAGAAAAAAAATCAGCCAACAAACACAATATTGTATTATGAGGAGCTCACAAGGGATAATGAAAATGCACTTTTCAGCTTGTCAAAGAATCCACAACAGCTTGGTGTCACATTTAGGGCCTGCTTAATGGCCCAAGGAAACAGATGTGTAAAACCATGGACAGGCACATTCTGACTTTTCTGTCTTATTCATATGACTCAAGAAACTGTTAGCATTCTACATCTGGATAAAAATAATAACCTCTACCTTTCCTCGACAGGACAACACCATACATCACCTTGTTAAACACCCAACTCAAACACACATACATACAAACACACCCACACATGCACACCCCTTGCCTTAGTAATTGTTGAAGACAAATGTCAAAAAAAAAATGACAGAGCATCATTAATCCATTTGTTAGATCAAAGTGCTAAGATAGCTATAACATTCAACTAGTAAAAAAAAATCAAAGAAATTAAAATTAAAACATACTGTTTACATGCATCAAACTAACAAAAAATAAAAATAAAATAATACCTGATATAGGAAAAGTGATGAAATAAGAATTCTTACAGGAATCTAAGATGGAAAAATAGATCTTCCCAGAATTATATCAATAGGCCATCAAAGTTAAATTGTCAATATGTGATGACTGGAGTTATTTTGATGGCAGTAAAAATACTCTGTATGACACCATGATGGTGGATACATGTCTTTATACATGTGTCCAAACCCAGAGACTATACATTGCAAACAGTGAACCTTAATGTAAACTATGAACTCTGGGTGATGATGATGGCTCAATGGAGTTCATCAACAGTAAAAAAAAGCAACATTCTGGTGGGGATGTTGATAGCAGGGGAAGCTGTACAAGTATGGGAGCAGGCAGTATACTGGAAATCTCAGTACCTTCCTCTCAACTTTGCTGTGAACTTACAACTGTTCTAAAACAACTAAAAGGACTTAAAGCAAAACACAAGGAAAACAAAAGATCTAATCAGGTCCAGGATATGTCTCAGCTGTGAACAATATTTACAAACTCATATAATACAAATTTCATAAAGAATTAATTTTAAAATTGATAGAACTATATTAGAATGGTGGAATGTCTGTGTTTCTTTCGGTGAGGAGGAGGGAAAGTAAAAAGGACTGAATCTATTTTTAAGCTTTGAGTTCAGAGAAGAGATAACTGTACTACTCGCTAGACTACCTTGTTTTAGGAGTTACCAGATGTTTTCTCCCAGTGGAAATAATCAAAATAATTAAATTTTAATGTGCCCATTTTGTTAAACTTATGAGACTACCGGACTGAATTTTTGATTAAAGGTTTTGACTGCAATAAAAATGTTATATTTTGAGGGCCTCCCCAGTGGCGCAGAGGTTGAGCACTGGGTTGTGAAGCTGCCCGCAGCCTCTGCAGTGCTGGTTCGACCCCTGGTCCCACATGGCACCACAGACCTCTCCTGCCGTGCCCGCTGCTCCCCTCAGCAGTGTACTTCATCAGTCTGCCTGTTCTGCTCTCTGCTCTGGCTCTGGTGAATTCTCTCACCCTCCCCTGCCGCTGACTATACCCCAGTGCTTGTATAAATAAACAAATAAATAAATAATCTTAAAAAAAGTTATATTTTAAATTGCAAAAACAAATTTTCTGTACTTTTTTTCATTTCTTTGGAATGGCTTTCAAGTTTCTGCAAAATATGATTGTGAATTTAAAGTATTTAGCATTTATTAATGAATAATGTGTACATATTCCCATTCCATAAAAAATAAGATGAATGAAGTTTATATACATTCTGTAATGTCTAAAATAAATAATAAATCTATTTCTGCCATAGTTTTTAATATAACTCTAGTTTTAAACCTAGGGGAAAATGGGAGCAAATTGCTAGTCGTCATTCTAAAATTTTTAGTACTATAAATGACACTTAAATAATACTAGCAATTGTGTAACATACACTAGTCAAAGTCACTTTTTTTTCTAGAGCAAAATATTACTTAATAGTGCTCTTTGGATATTTAACTATTTAATACACTACTTAATAAGCAATAAAAATTGACTTTAGGGCCTCCCCGGTGGCGCAGCGGTTGAGCGCTAGATTGCGAAGCTGCCCAAAGCCTCCGCGGCGCCGGTTCGATCCCCAGCTGCTCCCCGGCCACCTGAGGAGGGTCCCACACGGCGTGCAGACCTCTCCTGCCGCCCGCTGCTCCCCTCAGCAGTGTACTTCGGTCCTTCTGCCTGTTCTGCTCCCCGCTCTGGCTCTGGTGAATTCTCTCACCCTCCCGTGCATCTGACTGTACCCAGTGCATGTATAAACTAAATAAATAAATAAATAAATAAATAAATAAATAAATAAATAAATAAATAAATAAATAAATAAAACATGCCTCTATTAAAAAAAAAATTGACTTTAAAAAAGTCTGTCTCAATCTATGTAATTAATTATGCACAGGAGTTAGGTGTATATAAATTACAAAGTTCAATTCTTATTAGATCAAATACAATTAATAATCTGGAACACCACAGGCAGACCATAATGAGGCAGAATTTGCTTTGCATGTTCTCCTGTGATGAGATACAAAAAGAGGCTCAATTTAGTATTTCCTCTGTGCTAGGCTCTGAGTTCCTTATATAATCTCATTTAACCCTCCCTATCACCTTTAAAGATAGATCTAGGTGACTGTGAGACAGTAGATAATGTCCTGAGGTCACACAGTTAAGATGATGTTATGGACTGAATGTTTAACTTCCTCCCAAACTTCATATGTGTAAGCCCTAACTCCCCATATGTTGGTATTTGCAAGTGGGGCCTTTGGTAGATAAACAGGTTGTTAGCTGAGGTCATGATGGTTCCTCTGATGGGAATAGTGTCCCCAGAGACACTCCAGAGACACCCCACAGATTTTCCTCTCTCCCTTCCCGCTCTCCCTGTCTCCAGAAGAGGGACTTCACCAGAACCTAACCATGCTGATCCTGGACTTTTAGCCTCCAGAATTATGAGAAATAAATTTCTGTTGTTTAAGCCACTCAGTCTGTGGTATTTTGTTAGAATAGCCTGAGTCAGCTAACTATGAAAGATGGGCTGAGAAAAGATAGAAAAGGAGGCTCACCTGACTTCACCCTACCTCTTTGGCAGCTCTATTTCTCCTAGCTCAAAAGAACCCAATACACACACACACACACACACACACTCCCCATAAAGAGCTCCAACTGCTAGACTATAACCATTCCTGAGTCACTGGGTGAAACCCACTGCCACTCTGCTAGCTCTTCAAGGTATTATCTTTGAGCGGTCAAAGGAATTGTACTCACCTTGAGAAAATCTGAATTTCCTAGACTATGTTAAGATCTGTTGTGGCAACTTAGGTCAGCGGATTCTTTTTATGACAGTCACCCTCCCACCTTCCAAATCACACACATCAATTCAGGTCATTGGAAATATAGGCAAACCCCATTATATGAGCCCTCAGAATGAATGACTTAAGAATGTTTACTGAATTTGTTTATATCTCTATGCTCTGGACTGAATTGTGTCCCTCCATCCTCAAAACTGGTATGTTGGGGTCTTAGTCCCTAGTATCTCAGAAAGTGTCTATATTTGTTGATAGGCCCTTTAAAGAAGCAATGAAGTTAAAATGAGCTCATAGAAATGGGCTCTGATCCAACATGACTAGTGCCCTTAAAGAGAAAGTTTAGACACAGACACACAGAGGGAGACCATCAGAAGAGAGTGGCAGAAAATGGTCACCTATAAGCCAAGGACAGATGTCAGGGACAGTCAGTTCCCTCAAAATCCTCAGAACAAACCAACCTTGCTAACACCTTGATCTTGTATTTCTAGCCTCCAAAACTGCAAGACAATAAATTTCTGTTATTTAAGGCCCTGAATCTATTGTTACATTGGTTACAATTGTTACACTGCTATATTGTTACAAAAGCCAGAGCAGAATAATGAAGCTCATAATTGCTTTGTACCCAAGTTACTGACTGGGTACTTTTCATCCTGGCAATTCCAATCTAATTATCAAGACCTGGAAATTCAAACTTCTCAGGTCTCTTCTTAAACTCCCATCCATCCCATCACATGTATTTTATTTAGGTCCAGCCTATTCAGCTGTGGGTTTTCCAGTTCTTCTCCTGTCAAACCATCATCTTCACAAGGAGGATGCTCACAATAGAGCCCAACCATCCAGAAACAGAACTAAGCCCACGGTTCCAGGCAAGGGGCCCAGCAGGTAGCTGCCTGTGATGTCCTGGGAGAAGCACCAGGGTCCAGGGCTGCAGTTCTCCCATTACTTGAACAACTGGTATGGTTGTCCCAGGTGAACACCTCCCTGCCTTACACTAGCCCCAGAGTCCACTCTTTTAAGTTACAAAGAAAATCACATCACCCTTCTGAAAACCTATCAGCAGATTCTGTTGACCTGTGAGATAACACCTATATTATTCAGCTAGGAGCATCCCTTAGTTTTCTAGTACCTGCCTACTTTTGCAACCTTTTGTTCCCAACTCCTACACTCACATCTGGAATCCAGCTACCCTGAAAGAATTTCAATTTCCCAGATAATGTGGTCTATAAATCCCCCAGGACATTACATGTGTATTGAATAGCCACTTTCTTCTTTGCTTGCTTGTGGAACTTTTGCTTATGTTTTGAGATTCAAATGCAGGCACCATCACCTGTTCAGCCTCCCTGAACTCCTTGCTATGGGCTGTCACACTGGCCTGGACCTGTCTCCATGACAGTGTTTATACTGGGTGGTCATCACGGGTGCCTGTCTCTCCCTCTCTAGTCCTTGAGACTTAGCAGTCACTGACACTTCTCAGGGCAATGTCACAGATTGGGAAACTCTGGCTGAACAGAGAAGGGCCTCAGAAAATGTGTGGAGATGAGAGGATTGATGTGCTTTACCACAAATGCTGAGCTGAACTTAGCAATTGCCTCCCTAAGGAAGGAAGGCTGTTTTTACCCAAATCTAATTAGGTGCCACCTGCATATCCACCCTCCTGGCACCCAGCTCTCAGATAACAGTGCAGGTTTCCTGCAGCATAAATACCCACTGAATGGATGAATGAAGCCATTAATAACCTTCGACTGTGTGCCGGAATCAGTACTGCTGGAAGAATATTTTCAAAAGAAAAGAAAATCACCTTTTTGAGCAAGTCAGGATAGAATCGTTTGGATACAAATTCATTCTTTTCTTGGGGGACGTGCTCTTAATGAGATTCAGAGCAGGGTGAGTATGATGGATGTATGTATTCCTTGGACTTCCTCAACGGACAGTGAAATCTCACAAATATGGCCTACTCGTGCAGGAATAAAGGTGACCCTTACCTATGACTGTGAGGAGGATGCATATGCACAACATATATACAAAACACACAATAAACACACACCACACTACACACCACACACACAAGAATTAAATTGGCCAGAGAGAGCTAAGAAGTGATTTGACTTGAATTGGCTAATTTCAATTTGGGTAAACTAAACAATGAGGTCTCAGTGCACTTTCTCAGATGAGATTTGCATTTTCCCTTGTAGCTAAGATACTGCTTTCCAGAGGTGGGCCCCAGAGCTTGCAGCCCTTGATGCCAGGCACAGACTCTGTCCACACACACCCTAGTGAGGCTTCATCTCCCATCAGCAAGAATGTAAGGACTCCATGCCGAGGAATGCTCTCCTTGGGTTTTTTCAAGAATGGCCTGGACCTGGCTTAGCCCCCTGGGGCACAGGGTGTGCAGTCCTTGGCTGGCTGACTGAAACTCCCATCTCCACACTTGGTCTAGTCTGCATTCCCAGCTGCAGCACACTTAACATCACTAAATCTTACTTCACAGTCAAAAGGGATTCGAAGGGCTCCTCTGGGCTGGTTCCCTATCTGCCAGGATGACACGGTGTCTCCCAGGCTCTCATCCACATAAGCTCAGAAATTAGTGATCACCCTCTGAGTTCCTCTCCCAAGACCACTAAATGTTCCAAAAGATCATTCCACATTTAGTATGGGAACACAGTGTGTGCCTGGCCACTGTCTCTCCATCTGGAGCACCGCCTGAGAAGTCAGTCTGCTGCCCCTTTCTGGCATGTGGCCTGTGTAACAAAACCCTCTGCATCTCAGTGTCTTTTTCTGTAAAATGGGAATATTAATAGTCCGACAATAGTGTTGCCATGAGAATTAGATGAAGTCATACACAAAAGTTGCTAGTTGTGGCATATGTTAACAGTGCAATTATTGCTAGACCTCCTGGTTTTGTTGAACTGGACACAATGCCATGTGGATTGCAGCAGTTCACATCAGAGAGACAATTCTCTTTATTAATACAAACAGGTTTGAAACAGCATTTTAGGCCTGAAAAGAACTGTTTGAAAAACATGAAAAAAAATATGTAGGCAATCTGAATGCTAGTGGGGAATTTTACACATTTTGTCTATTTCTCATCTCAGGATATTGTTGATAACTATGTAGGTTGCCTTAGAAGACTTTTTTAATTTGGTGTGCTTCAAAACTACTTAAATCCTCTCCATATCCCAACAACACAACATTACTTCTATGCATCAGCTTCCTATATTTAAAACCCACCCACGGATGCACACACAATACATAAAGCTTACACAAAGAGCAAAATCATGGATGCAAGCACGTTATTTTCTCACAAAATTTCCTGCACATAAAAATTTTAAGTGCACAATTCAAGGATACCTAGTAACTTCATAGATTGAAGCAACTACCTTCACAATCCAGCTTTACATTTCCATGACTCCATAAAAATCCCTTGTACCCAATTCTCACCCTAGACCCACCCCCAGCCTCACACAACTACTTATTTGTTTTTTGTCTCATCTCACACAGTATTTTTGTGTCTGTCTTCTTTAACTTATGATAATGTTTTTAAGGTTCATCTATATAGTAGTGTATTCATATTTCATTTATTTTTAATGCTGAGTAGTATTTCATGTATGGTTACAGCACATTTTACTTAGCTGTTCACCTGCTGTTGGATATTTGGATTGTTTCCATTGTTTGGCTATTGTGAATAATGTTGCTATAAATACTCATATATAAGTCATTTATGTGGATGTATGTTTTTATTTTTCTTGGGTAAATACCTAGGAGAGCGATTTCTGGGTCATATGGCAAGTTTATCTTTAATTTACTAAGAAATTCTCAACTCAATTCCAAAATAGTTGCACTTGGACTTCCAGTGACTGATTTACTGATTGATTTGGTGCCAGCAACCTTAAGTCTCATCTCCCACTGCTGTCTATTGCCTTTCACACAATCCTAATGAGCTTATTTCACCACTACCACCCCAGTGCATCAGTGGGGTACCCTAGATGAAGAATTGTGCAGCAGCACTATCACTGTCTGACCTGCTGAGGCTCATACCCTGAGGGGAAATGGTTAATTAGAACACTAGCAGCACCAAGTATCTTTGTAGCTATGTCTTCCCTGGATACTGCTATAAAGATTCTGATCATCACTATTACACAGAGATTCATCGTGGCACCCAGGAGCTAAAACTCATATGCTACCAGTTCTAGATGCATCACCCTCCTCACCTCCTAAGTATCCCAAGGAAATGAACACACTCAAGCCAAAATAAAGGTAATCAACAAGGATTATGAATTGTCCTATTACTCTAACAACTTGACAGATGCCTAAGGATGATAGCCCAAACTCCAACATTTGAGAATTATATCTATGCATAGAGTTATTGTAATGGGATGGTAAATACCCTGAGGCATATTGTTGGAGTTACTGATCTAGCTAATGTGTTTTATCTTGTTCCCATTTTCTTCAGCATCACAGTTAAAATTTGCATTCACCTTTGAGGTGTCCCAAAATGCATTTGCTAATTACCTAGGGGCTATAATATATCAATATCCCCACCACATATGCAGAGAGGACCTTCACAGACTTCCTGTGTTCTCAAGAACCCATCCCTGGCCTTATACTAACAATATTCTACCGAAGGATAGTCTACTCATGAAGCTATTGCACAAGACATTTGAACTGTGGTTGAGATTTGATTAACTACAGTTGGGACCCTACACCCCAAAGATCCAAGTTTCCACCACTTTAGTTAAAGTTGGGGCATGATTTGGTCCCCAGAAGGCTGCTCTATATTATATCCAGTCAATAATCCCATTCTCATCACTCTCAATAATTCAGTCAATAATCCCATTCTCATCATCTCCCTGCCTACTAGGATTCTGGAAACAACATATTTCCTATATACAGTGTTTCATTAAAATCTATTCAAGCAATCATGAGATAACTTGCTCACTTTCAGTGGAGGTCACACCAACAACAGGACCTTGAGGCCACCCAAAAATCTAGCTTATTACAGTGTCATTAGTCTCATCTGTTGATTCCATTACTATGAAAACCCTAGCCACTAATTCTCATACTTTCTGGAGTCTCCTTTTCCAAATCTATAATCCAAGAAAAACTGCCTTTTGCTTGATTTCACTGGCCACTTGCAAGGTGCCCTGGGTCCACCATAAAGGAAATCCATTTATTTTACCGTCAACAGCCCCATCATCGCATGTGATAAAACTCACGAGAGAGCTACTTCTTTCCAGTACGTCATTGATAAAGGCTGGAACTCAAGGGTGGACATTTGTTATTGGAGAATTTCTTCAAGATTTATATGAATTGTCTATATATCACACCCTCCTGGATGGTGGTTAATGACCCCACTGTTTGGTCTGATCAATAGGCACAAAACAGGTTTCACATTCAAGAAGTTCCCAATGGGACTTTCCACTTTGGAAATATATTGTCACTGAGATCTCATTTATTATAATTAATGTCTCCATGTCTCAATTCATCCTTATGGTCCTGGGAAGGAGGCTCCTTCCAATGCTCACATTTCCTAAGCAAGCACATAAAGCATCCCCATTCTTTTGACTCTAATTGTCATGTCACTGTGGTCTTTGGACCTTTAAATTTGGGGCCAAATGCAATGGAGCCAAAAATCCTCCTGAGCCTCCCAATGTTCTGCTCCAGTATCATGATCCCTGAGGATCCTACCCAGGAGTAAATGCCCCTTCACTCCATGGCAAATTGATTTTATTGGGCTATTTCTCCAATACGTAAGCACAAATCACTTTGCCCTCTCAATAATTAAAAATTATAAGGGTCTACTTTGGATTTATCCTTCCTAATGTGCTGCTGCTGACACTGCTAAAGTAAAAGCTCAACAAAACTTTGTCAGTTCCCTTTGTGCCCCAATATTGTGCACTCTGATATGAGTATATGCTACTCATTCAGCACAAGCATGAATCTTAAAACAAGGCATCATTTGGAATATCATTTTTCCTATTGTCCATAGTCTGTTGTCCTAACGGAGTTCTAATAAAGGGATAAAATGACCTACTGAAAGGCACCCTCTAAAAAATACAAAATGGTCTCCCAAATGGATGTCTCTTTTCCCCTGTGCCTTAGTTGCTTTGAATGCTTGAATTTTAGGTCTTATGGCATCTACCAAAATGTAACTAGGGTCCCTCTTATCATTATATCCATAAACAGTGACATTTCTCACCTACAGATCTACAATACACAAATAAAACTCTCATTCCCACTTAAAAACAACACCCCTTTGTGACACCCCTTCTCAAACCTGGAACTCAGATTGAAGTGGATAACACAGTGAGAAAACCCATTGAAAATGCAGGGGTTCTAACCCCTGAAACAAGCTACTATACATGCCATAAGAAATATGTCTGCCAAAGCTTCCTCTCCTCTCCAGTATAACTGTTTCAAAGGTTGGCTAATTGAAGGTCCCTCTTCAAAGGAAACAGAAGTCTCAGTGACTTCTTTTAAACTATGAGAGTGGGTTTCATCACAATCTTTGCTATAACAGACACATATTTAGGCATTTTCAATTGTATAACAGAGGCTCAACACCCCCTATAACTACATGGATCTTTCAACAAGGAAAGGAATATCTTAAATTAATACCCAGCACCAATATTCTTAAATAGGACCAGCTCTGACTCCAGCCTATTATGGTGATTTGAATGAAGAAATACTGCAAGATTCAGGATGGTGATGCCCACGATGCTCATAAGAAGAAGAAATAAGAAATTATTCCACCACTATTACAGCAGCTAAAGAAATGCTGATTTTTCCCCCCTCACTTCTGTAGTAATTTATGGCCAAATGTAAAGCTTTGCCTTAGGTCTGAAAGATGTCCAGATTCACAAGGAATCTACAGAACTCATGCACTTGCTACTGTCTCTGTTGCAGAACCTTTCCTGGAGACCCATCCTCCCCTCCCCCACCTTGGAACTTCCCTACCTGAGTAATAAGGTTTTCTTTGGCCACACTAAAGGATTACTGTCATGAGCTTCACTAATAGAACCTAACCTTGAGAGGGGCTGCCCCTCATCATGGCAGACTAGCTAGAAAAGCTGTCGCAGAAGGTGTGAAATGGTTATCTTATTATGATTTTGATCTGTATTTCCCTAATGACTAATGATGTTGCTACTACTGTTAACGCATTTTTTTCATATGGTCATTATCAGCTATACCATCTGTATATTTTCTTTGGTGAAATACCTTTTCAAATCATCTTCCATTTTTGAATTGGGTTAACGGTCTTCTTGTCATTGTGTTGTAAGAGTCCTTTACATGTTCTGAATACAACTCTTATGGGATGTATGTTTTACAAATAGGTGTGTGGTTTATCTTTTTTATTCTTAAAGTATATGTGGAATTGCAAATGCTCTTTTTTTTAATCTTTTTTTTTTAAGATTTATTTATTTATTTATTTATTCAAGCACTGGGTACAGTCAGAAGCGCGGGAGGGTGAGAGAATTCACCAGAGCCAGAGCAGGGAGCAGAGCAGGCAGAAGGACTGAAGTACACTGCTGAGGGGAGCAGCGGGCGGCAGGAGAGGTCTGCACGCCATGTGGGACCCTCCTCAGGTGACCGGGGAGCAGCCGGGGATCGAACCGACACTGCAAATGCTGCGGGCAGCTTCGCAACCCAGCACTCAACCACTGCGCCACCGGGGAGGCCCCGCAAATGCTCTTAATTTTGATAAATATAACTTTTTTTTTTCAATTTTTAAAATTTATTTATTTTTATATTCCCCATACAATTGCACCCCCCTTATTTTTTCCCTCTATTGCTTACACTGATTCAACAGCACCAAAGTGTTATGTTTTCTTTCAGAAAGAAAGATCTTAAATCTATGATCCATGCTGAGATAATTTGGGGGATATAATGTGAAGTATGGGTTTAAAGTCATCATTTTGCATGAGGAGATCCAGTTGCATGTACAGACTATCCTTACTCTACCGTGTGGAAGTCCACTTCTGATCTGTTAACTGATTTGTTTCATTTCAAATAATTTGCCCTGCTAAATAAAATTACACTTATTTTAAAAAATCTATCTGAAAGTCCTGCATTCAAAAGTACCCCAAACAACAGCTCTGTCCTGATTTTTATCATTTTCATAGCACAGATGATATAAAACAATCTTTTAAATGTAATACCTGTCCTATTCTCAATACTATTAATGAAAATATTAAAAAAAACTTAGTGTTAAAAATTGTGTAAAAATCTATATATTTTTTATTTTGTTAGAGATTTTTTAAAAAAAGATTTACATATATGAATAGATAATATGTTATGTAATTAAAATTTTTATGTGGCAGCCTCATTGCTTAGAATACACAATTTGCCATCTTGCTATAAAGGGAACTTCCAGCAGAAACAGCATGAAAGTTAAGCAACAATGGATATTTATTTTGGACATGCATTTTCTTAATTTTTATTTATTTAAAGTTACATTTTATAAAATGTTTCTAAGGTTGGCCTCCCCTGGTGGCCCAGCGGTTGAGCGCTGGTCTGCAAAGCTGCCCGCAGCCTCTGCAGCACCGGTTCCTTCCCCGGCCACCTGCGAGGGTCCCACATGGCGCGCAGACCTCTCTTGCCATGCCCACTGTTCCCCTCAGCAGTGTATTTCATCAGTCTGCCTATTCTGTTCCCTGCTCTGGCTCTGGTGAATTCTCTCACCCTCCCGCGCTTCTGACTATACCCAGTGCGTGTATAAATAAATAAATAAATAAATAAATAAATAAATAAATAAATAAATCTTTTTAAAAAATGTTTCTAAGGTTCTGGTTCTTTACAAAGAGGGTTTAAAATCCCTCTAGAGCAAAGGTTCTAAAATGGACAGCAAAGAGATGCAATCACTAATTTCTGAAATTTTTATTGGAAAAAATTCTAAGTACAAATATAATACTTTACATCTGCTTATTCAGATTCTGTAAGTTTTTCTTTAAGAAATGATTATATTACTTTCAACCATCCAAATTTAATCCATCTTCCTCCAGTTTCAAAATTGTTCTTATATATTCATACACAAGCATACAGTTATAAAATTAGGTTTGACTATCACAAGTATTTTATCATGTGAAAGCCACTACCTGTCTATCTTGCAATGCAACATGATAAAGCCTACCTTCAAACACCTAGTACCATTATTTAGACATGGCAAAAGGGCTCAAATCCCAATATATGGGAGTTGCCACTCATAGTTAGGAGGCTGTAGTGAAAGAAATAAACAAGGCACAGACCTCCTAAAATCTATTGAAGAATAATATTCTCCATACATAGAAAATATGAGTATTTTGGTAACCCTCAAATGAATGGGGAATATGGATGAATTCCCAAATCAAAAAACACAAAAATATTGCCCACAAACTTAACGTGCAACTAGTAAAACTATGTTGACAAATATAAACATGCAGCGTATGGCAGACTGAATAACAAAGTATCAAATATCTTACAAAATGCACAGTACAGCATTAAAGGATACATTCTGAAAAAAGTGTGAGGAGGATATGTTCTATCCAATAGGGCAAGAAAATGATGACATACAATCTTAAAAAGATTATATAAGAATATATCCTCCAAATATAGCACCAAAACATACCACTTGCATTCCAACAGAGGTTCCAGCATTTTGAAAATGCATGGTGTTTACAACCTACAACCTCAGTTTCTTGGGATGCTACAGTTTAAAAATTACATTTTCCATGTACTCTTGCCAGTTGTGAAAATACAGATGAACCTTGAGGGTATTATTCTAAACAAAGCAAGTCAGACAGAAAGAAGACAAATACCATATGATTTCACTCATGTGAAAGATAAAGAAACAAAGCAAATAAAAAGCAAAACAAACTTAGATTATGACAACCGAATGGTGGTTATGAGAGGGGAAGAGTGTTGGAGGTGGGTAAAATGGCAAAGGGAGTCAATGTTGGCTGCAAACCAGATGTTTGGTGGTGATCATATGTAGTATATACAGATGCTGAAATACAAAACTGGGTGACTGAAACCAGAAAGAAAACAACTGAACAAACAAAAACAAACTCTTAGCTTATGAGAACAAAATGGTGGTGACCAGAGGGGCATGGAGATGCAGGGTGGGCATATGCATAAAGAGGACCAGTGGTGGAGGATGGAAATGAGACTTTTGGTAGGATCATAATATAGTATACAGATGTTGAATTATAATGCTATACACCTTATAAGCCACTGGAATAAATTGCTGTTAAGTATTATGTTAGAGAATTCTAGTTTGTTTTACCAATAACTAACTAGTAGAAATTATTTTACAATAATTTAGAAATCACAGGTTATATCCTATAAAATTACTCTTAGAAATAGTATTCCCACTTGATATGAATTCCTGGGAGTCCAGGAATTATTGACTGATTACCTACAGCAAGCACAAATCATTATTAGTACTTTGTGAGGCAAAATAAAGTCTTTTAAATATGAAGTTATGGACAAGACAGATTTAATGCCCTGATAAGCTGATGTCCTAGGTGTGTACAGGTAAATACACTACAGCAATACTCATCTCTTTAGCAGCAAAAAGAAGCCATAAAATAAGATATCAGGACACAAGAACACTTCCCTCAAGTTTACTCAGTGGCTCCTTAAACAGCAACTTTTCCTGACTCCAAAAAAGAGGTGATAGGACCTTTACACCATTAAAAGACAGAGCAGTTAAAGACTGATGGTTCTAAAAAGAATCACTGCACTTGACAGATTTATTTATTTTCCTTTCCTCCTCTTGATATCCCATCCACCCTGCCCAAGTGTCTCTTCTCACTATCTTCTTTGTTAGCACCTAACCTCTCCAAATGTTTGGTCCTTTATATCTCCCTCCAAAAATCTCCATTCCCCTCACCATGCAGTCAGGCTTTTTATCATTGTTTCCAATTCACCCTAATGTCTGCTTGCTCAAGGAAAATGTCTCTTAAGAACACAGTAAATTAATATACAAGACCAGAAAACCTAAAGCAACTTGATTTATGTTGCAATGGAACCACCTTCACTTTGACATACGTGTGTGAACAGTCTTGTCTGCCAAACGTCGCAACTCAAGTCATAAAAAGAAACATCCCAGCTTCTTTGCAAAGTGAGTTTCTATCAAGGAAGTAATGACATTATATGAGTGTAACAGAAAATAAAATTCCACTTCCACAACCACCGAAGTGGGAGCTGGGCCACGCAGACACCATTTCCTCATGAACTCTGCCTCTCTTCATCCTACCGCCCCACAAAGCAAAGGAAAGAGAAGGGCATTTGTTTGGGTCCTTCAAGCTTTTCCTGGCTTTCCTGTTTATGTGCCATGAGCCCAGAGAAGCCTAGGAGTGACTGAGGCTCTCTTGAGGTCGATGCCCCCCACCTGTTCCTGACAATCGGGCCCACTGCTTTCACCAGACCAGAGCAGACAATGCTGTGCCATGGGTGCCAGAGAATAGAGGGGCTGAAAAGTGCCAATCTGGGAAACCAAAGGCCCCAAAGGAGGAAAGAAGAGAGCAATCCCACAGCAGAAATGGAGAGCTCCCTCCAAACCTTCAAGGAGAAGGGCTGCAAGGAAGACACAGCACTGGGAAGTAGAAAAAGAAGCAGAATGCAAGATTGATAGCCTCATTTCAGGAAGCAGACTCAAGGCAACTTTAAAACATACTAAATTTTTCAAATCAGGACACATATAGTAGCATTACTTCTAAAAGCAAAGAAGGAAAGACATAAAAGTAAAAAAGCT
Source organism: Talpa europaea (assembly GCF_964194135.1). NCBI lineage: Eukaryota > Metazoa > Chordata > Mammalia > Eulipotyphla > Talpidae > Talpa > Talpa europaea. The sequence continues at coordinate 26,447,666 of NC_140082.1, read as the reverse complement.
GATATTGTTCTTGAAAGCAATATTCAACAGTTTGGAGGATGGGGTAGAGAGGAAGCGGTAAGAGGATTAAAATCAGCTCTTCCAAAGTTTTGTTTAGTTACAAGATTCTTTTTACAAGCTCTAGCTCATATTCATCTTGAAGCTCCTAGTTATGATCCCTGTGTGAACATATACAACCAAAAATTGTCAAATAAAACATTGTTACAACTTTCAGTGCAAGACAGTAGAGAGCAAACAATGCCCAATTCTTCCTTTTCCAGATTATTTACAATCTTCTCTTTCTCTATTTTTAATTGAGGCAAAATTTGGATACCCTTATTTACATTCTTATGAACATACACAAGTCTGCACAAAATGACTGCCACACATTTTGATGGCAACAGATAGTTGCTTCAGAAATTTGTCAGATTTGGGGAAGAAATGCTATCAACAAAATGAATGAATTACCATCAGCTGATGTAAATTTTCACCTATAAAACAGAGCAGATACATGGGAGTGGATATCAGACAAGTTTTGAGCCACTGCCATGGTCTGTCTTTCTTTACCTGAGCACAGAGTCTGCCCCAACTAGAAAATCAGGTGACTATTTCTACACTGGAAGGACCTGCTTCCTGAGGCAGTAGGGGCTTTGGGGAATGGGGGTGGGGGTGCATCTGTACTACTGTTGGCTACTGCTTTCTTTAGGTCTTCTTGAGATTTCACATGATATAGCAACAATGAAGGAAAGGAAGGGGGCAGAAAAGGAGTTAGTTGATGTACTCTGGATGTGCACAGGATGGCAGACATGGAGAGAACTCCAGGAGCATACCCCTTTCTGGGTTTCAGGTGACATTTGTCATGCGCCATTCCTGGCAACAGCAGTCCATGTTGACTAGGATCACCCAGAAATATATGTGCCTTCTGACAGACATGAGATCAAGACATGGGGCCAAAAGATAGCTTAGAGATGCCAGTATTAAAAAAAAAACGTTCAAATTAGTAAATATCACATTATTTATTTTACCATAATATTTTGAAAAATTCAACTTTATAAGCATTAGACATTTGTTTTAAAGTAAAATGACTCAGCCTCTCATCTGATAGATGCACTACAAAACAGAATCTTTCAGCCCCAGGTGGAGACTGAATGGAGTTATCGGGAATCCTGTCTAATGAGTAAAATGCTAGAGAGGCCTTCTTATTTGTGGATATCTAAATGAAAATCAAGCCAAAGAAATCACAAAACTTATGAAAAGATTCTCTAACATAAGATGCAGATAAAAGTATACTCTTGAAAATATTTACTACAAGAACAGGAGAAATCTTTTAGAGAGCATTTCTTTGTGTTCTCAATAAAGTACAAGAAAATATAAACTAAAAAATGGAAGATGAGGCTTAAAAGGTTATTTAGATGCTTTCTAAGATGCAAACCAAAGTGATACGCTGTAGGCTGAAAGAAGAAAAAAGATTATAAAGAATAAAATGCTATCAATTTACTGTTTTAGACAGGGCAATACAAAGGATTGAAACTACAGAAAATAGTTCAGTAATATAAGGGGCAAATATGGGAAATGAACCCAGAGGAGGAAGAAAAAGGCCAAAGAGAAAACTAAAAGCAGAAAGAACAATAAAGTTGTTTACATGGGAAGGGGATGTAGGGATGATAAACAGCTATGGAAAAGAGAAATGAATTTATAGAAGATGGAAAATGAAGACTCACTTCAAAAGTGCAACTACAATACGTGCAACACATCACATAATCAAAGATATAATACATTTTTTATTTAGTTGTAACCAAGCCAGAGGATTAAAAAGGCTTACCAACAAAATTAATCAAAAGAGGTCACTGCATAAACATATCACTGTGAATTTTAAGAATGCTAAGTGTAAATTAAAAATTCTATCAGGATTCAGTAAGACAAATAATCCAACAGGCTACTTTTGAAGAAATAAAAGTAAAATTGTTCTTATTTCTTTTTCAGAGCCCTTAATGTTAGAAAATGGAGGAGCAACATCATATAAAAATTTAAGACAAAAAAAGTTAGAACTGTGATACAACAATTCAGTATTTGTAAGAAAAATAAGATTTGTATCCTGAATATCTAAAGTTTCAGAAATACTATCATCTACATTCCAAGACTAAAAATATTAGAAGACATGCCAACAGGTCAAGAAAGCAATGGGAACAAAGGGAACTAAAGGACGGGAGAGCAGATCACTTAATGTGAAGCATCTTTTCAACGTCAGGCATTGAAAAGAAAATCCAAGTCATATTTTTCAATTTGTAAGCAAGAGCTTAAATCAAAATTTTAAAAAATCCTCAAAGGAGAACATATATAATAGAAGAGTAATAACTTAATAAAAAGTCCACCCCTTTTGACATATTCAAAAAGGACAAATAAATAGATTATGGTACATGCATATATTCAAACACCATGTTCTAAAAATTATATTGCAGAAAAATATTAATGTCATGAAGAAAATTTAAGATGTTAAAAACTATTAAAATAAGCAAAGAAAATTACCAGAAATGTGCATAAAAAGTAATGAAACACCACTGAAGTGTTAAAATCATAGTGTTAAAGGTAGTTATCATTTTCTTGGTATTCCTCTAAAAAGATGCAATAAAATCTCTATAATAACACTCCTTATAACATTGTGAGTTGTGATATAAGACAATTGACTAATGTTTGCCCTCCACAAGCACCAATTCTCAAATATGAACAAGTCAAACTTTACTGCAGGGTAAAAGGGAGGGAAAAGAAAGACTGTGAAAGGAAATAGCAGACAAACCTCTTTAAGAAAGCAGAGAAGTAGAGGTGGGCTCTCATATCTGTGGTCAACTCATAATCCAATTATCTCAGATGGTCAATCAAATAGCCACCAAATAATTAAGACACCAAAAGAAAAAAAAGAAGAAGAAGATAAAGAAGAAAGAAAAAGAAAAAGCTGCTACTATCAGAAAGTTCCAGGCAGTCAAAGGATCCCTATTGTCACTATGGACACTGCCACTATTAATGTGAAACCACAACCAGGACTTAGGATATTCCCATGGAAAAATTCTAGAACTTTAAAGCAATTACATTAACTGACTTTCTCTAGTTACATTGTCATCAATCTCACAATAATGCAACCTCTTACTTCTAATGATTGAATATTTGGGAACTCAATCTATGACATTATGATGTGATTTTATTGAGTTTCTTTTATAATCAAAATTTAATATTTAAGGAAAAAGCCAACTCCTTGGAAATTTAAAAGTCATCTTCTAAGTATTTATGGAGATAAATTTTTTTAAGTGTAGGGTCTCCGTGGTGGTACAAGGGGTTAAGTCACAGCACTATGAAGCTGTCCACACCCTCTGCAGCATAAGTTGATCCCCAACCAGGGAGGTGACCCACATGGCGCAGCAGACCTCTCCTGCTTACCTGCTACTTGCCGCAGCAGCATAGTTCAGTCAGTCTGCCTGTTCTATTCCCCACTCTGCCTCTGGTGAATCCACTCATCCCCTATGCTTCTGGCTTATACCTAGTTCTCATATGCATAATATAAATGTAATCATAAATAATTTAAAATACATTTTTACAAATCAGAACACTATGTAGCCAAATTTAAGGAACAAGTCCAAAGCTGCATTAAAAAGAAAATTCATAGTAAATATTTTTGTTACAAAGAAAAAGGGAAAACAAATAAACCAGGCATTTACTTGAAGGCATTAATTCGAAAAAATTATATTTTAAAAGATGAAAGTAACACAAAATCATAAGGTGAAAACCAAATACCAGATGGATTCACTTATTTGTAGAAGAAACAAAACAGAGTCAGACAAAATCAAACCAATAACAAGTCCTAGAGATCTAATTATGGAATTGAGGCTGAGACAGGAAGAGAAAAACAAAGAAGGACTAGACTAGAAGGCTGAGGGTGCCTTGGTAACATGCATCTGAAGAGGTGCAATGCTATACCCTTGAATCACATATAGTGTTTTAAACTAATGTTACCTCAATAATAATTTTTTTAAAAAATACAAAAAAAGAAAGGAAATCACACATGGAAATGTATCAGAACTGAGAAATAAATTCAAGAGCTGGTTGTTTGAAAATCAAGAAAACTGATGACTGACTTTAACAAAGCTTATTGGAAAGAGAAAGAATCCATTGTAATGGGAGCCATGTTTGGAAAATTTTTAGCATATTTATCTCTTTTGTCTTTCTGACTTTGACATGAATTTCCTGTAATTAGGTTGAAGCATCCTTTGGAGAAGTATTGAATAGATAGATTTTTTATTAAGAAAGAATGCAGAGAAAATATAAGGTAATGTTCAGCTTTAGACAAGCAAAATAGGCTTTGCTTTAGCTCTAAAGTTTTCCAAATTCCTCTCATTCCTCTCTTTAGCACATTAACCACTTCACCTAGAAAACACAACTCCTGGAGTTTTCCCAATCCTTCATTCTTGGTGTCCACAATCTACCATGAAGGCATTTGAGTCAGGATTGGAGGTTTGAGACAGGACAAAAGGAAACATGAGGCAGAGGGATGCCTGTATATTTCCAGCCTAGAGAAAGGGTAGAAACAAAAGAGAGGATGAGGCTAGCTCTGACTTGGAGAGAGAAAAATTAGGGTAACGTTAAGTTTAGTGGGGGCTTTGCTTCCTCTCCCAGTTAGGACTCTGAAAATAGATCATCTCTTGGACAATTTCCATCTTGATGTTAACTTAGAACAGGATCACATTCACTTCCTGGGGTTAGTACAGGAGGTCTTGATATTTAGTTTCCTGAACCATCTTTAGTCCTTGGATGTTTATTGATTTTTTTAAAGATTTATTTTTATTTGTTTATGCATACAAGAACTGGGGTACAGGCCAGAAGTGTGGGGAGGTGAGAGGACTCATCAGAGACAGAGTCGGGAGCAAAACAGGCAGATCTACTGAAATACACTGCTGAGCTGAGGGGAGCAGCAGGTGTGAGAGGAGAGGGCTGCTGCGCCATGTGGGTTAGCTCCCTGGCCGGGGATCGAACTCATCCCACAGTGGCTGATGATAGCTTAATAGTTCTGAGATTTTAATCCCTGAGCCACCAGGGAGGCCCCACATGTTTAGATGGGTCCCAGAAATAGCTGGGAGACTATCTGTGCAGGTGTCTAACCAGAACTGAATGAGATAGCATTTTAGGTTGCACGGTGTTGCAGGGTGAAAATCAAAAAAAAAAAAAAAAAAGAAAAAAGAATCTCTACAGATCCCTAAAAGGTAGCAACAGTGGGAGCTCAGATGAGGTCAAGACCATGGAAGGGGAGTACTAGGAGGTAGACTGTCTAAAGAGAGAGAATAAGCCACAAGCTGCAGTTTTCAAAATTGGCTGTCAACAGGGTAAGCAGTCATCAGATGGCAAATGAACATCACCAATGAAATCAGAGGAGTCAAAGGTAGCAGGATCAAAAAGCCCAACTCTTGACTCTACAACTGCATCTAAGCTCCTGTCCTTCCACCTGGCTATCATCTTAGAGTAAGAAGGGATTGTGAAAGCAATCTGAAAGACAATTATTTCTCAAAATACGAAATAATACCAAAAACAGTTCCTTAAATTGTCTGTCACATCTGACTAAGTTTTAACCTGACTGGGAAACACACACACACACACACACACACACTCACACCCCATCTTGCCCAGCACTGATCTGATGAAGGCTACACAGCAGGAAGATGAAGAATTTTGGATTCTAGGCACACATAGCCTGGGTCTGAGTCTTGGTGCCATGATTTGTTAACTATAACATTGGGCAATTAACTCACCTCTCTGTGTCTCAGTTTCCTCCATTATAAAATAAGCATAATATTTTTTCTGATTAGGTCAGTTTGGACCATAAGAAGGATTTAATAAGTACTGGCTATTTTTATTACTATTATCATTATATTATATTATATTATATTATATTATATTATATTATATTATATTATATTATATTATATTATATATCAATCATATCATATTATCACTTGTATCTATTACCTGGAATATGAGGTTCATGGAGGACAATCAACTCAACCATTTGAAAAGTTAATTACTATTTCTTTATATAATCAAATAGTATGGATTAAAATTTGCACCCCTGCTATAAAACAAAATCATAAATGATAAAAGTGATAAAAAGCAGAAAGAAATGTTTTAAAAGAAATATTTTTAAACATATTTAAGATTTCTTTTAAAAAGCATAAAGGAATGGAATAAATATTAAATATTGTAATAAAATGGACCACATGCTGAAAAATATATGTATTGCTTATATTAGCTCAAGCAGTACGCCCAGTAGAAAAGAATATGTCAAAAGAAACTGAAAAATTCATCAAAGAATTACTTCATAAAAGGCCTAGGACCAGATCATTTAATTAGCACATTTTTTCAAACTTTCCCCACAGAGCTACCCTAGAATGTGCACTAGGCCCAGAGGTTTGAAAAAGATGGAAAGTTCTCCACTCACTGGAAAGTTAGGCCAATATACACATAACTCTGTATAACATAAAACTTTTTTTTTTTAAAGGTTTTGTTCCTCCGGGATTTCTCCGGGATAGAGGAAAAGAGACCACTTACAATATTGCAATAGAATGCTGAGGGATAAAGCAGTACATTCTGCTGGACTCAACTCTTCCAGGAAGCAATCAGCCATAAGCATGTAGAACCCAAAGCATATGCTTTAACCTAACAATACAATTTCTGTCAGTCCATTTTGGAGAATTAATTTAGAATAAAGATAAAGATTTATTGCAAGGATGAAGGTGGAATGTAAAATCAAATCAAATGAAAATGGAAAGGTACATTCATTTGATGAAGTATGCAACAATCAAAAGCAATGTTTTGGGAAAAATTTAATGACATATATGTGCATATGAATGGGGGGCAGAATACAAATTACAAATATAGCTTTAAGTATATCTTAAAACATATGTCTTCAGGAAGAATACAGACCCCCACTTTAATCGGATCTCTGAGTGGTGAGACTCTGGGAGTTTTGGGTTTTTTCCTAATATATTTCCCATGTTACCTGACTTTCTGCACTAAGCATGTTACTTTTATAATCAGAAAAAAAGATCAAAACCAAGTAATTATTTTACCTGGATAGTCTTCCGAGTTAGAAAGAAAAAAATTAAGTCTCCATACACTAAGATGAAAAACATTCTCAACACTGTGCACAGAATTGCATTCTCCCAAAGGAGCATCTTACACCGGTGCACCTTAAAGCACAGAAAACAAAAGCAAGCCAACTAAATCCCTGAATAAAGACAGGCTGAGCTGCTTCTCTCCGGGGTTTTCAATAGCGCATTATCAAGAGGGGAACCCAGCACCCATTTTTTAAAGTGCAGCTGCTTTACTATCTTCCTTGGTTGGAATAGCATCCAATGGAGGAATAGGCTTTAAAGGGAAGGTTGAGGGAGTGTGAGGCGTTTACATGCGCGCACGTGCACACCTTCCCACTTATACAAACACACACACACACACACACACAGGCACACACACGCATACAAGCGCGCTCTCTCGCTCTCGCTCGCTCGCTCGCTCGCTCAAATCCACTTAATCGTGTGGTTCTAGCTCGAAGCAAGCCCTGCGGGCACAGCCACTCCGCTTCCCCGGTCCAAAGCCAGAGTCCCCTGCCGCCCACCGCCCGGGGCCACGGGTACCTGCTCCAGGTGCGCGGTAGCGGGGTCGCCGGGCTCCGGAGCGTCCTCAGCGCTGCAGGGGTGCCATGAGTGGCTTCTTTGCTTTCCTCCACCAAAAGCCTGCACAGCCAGGAGGAAAACTAAGTTGTTACAGCTCGCGGGGAGCAGCTGTCTGGCAGGCTCAGCTTCGCGCTCTCAGCCTGGCCGGGACATCCTCGCGCGCCCTGGCTCCCGGGCAGCATTCTAAGCCCGGAGTTTGAAGGGGCTTAGGGCGGGAAGAAGGAAAGGCACCGACCACAATGTGGGGAGCCCTGAACACTTACTCGGAACCCGACACCAAGTCCTGTTCCGCAGCTCCTTCGCCCGGGGCGATGCCCGCTGGAGCCCTACAGACCCCCGGACACTTGGCCCCGCCCCGAGTGTCGCCTCTCCCACACCCTCCACCATCCCTCCTAGCCTCCAGGACGCCCCATCCCACTCCACCCTCAGGCCGCTGCACCCCGTCGGCTTGTCTCGCTGCGGCCAAAAGTCTACGCGCCCAAGTCCAGCGAGCGGCCGGCTGGGCAGATGGGGCGCGCCGCCGGGAGCCCGCGCGGACCCCGCGAGCCGGCTGGGGGTGTCTGGAACCGGCGGGTCGGCGGGAGTCCAGCGAGCGCGTTACCTGGAGCGGGCGGGCGCGTCGGCCGAGCCCCAGAGCAGACGCAGCAGCAGCAGCAGCAGCAGGCAGGCGAGCAGAACCAGCAGCGCGCCCCCCGGCCGCATCCTGAGCCACAGGCGCCGTCGCAGTCGCCGCCGCCCCGGCGAAGCGCAGCCAGAGCGGCCCCGACTCGCGGCCCCCGCCGCGGCAGCCACAGCCACGCACACTTCCAGGGTCTCCGGGCAGCCGCGGGGGGCGACCACGGCGCGCGGCGCGGCCCGCACTCTCGGGCGCCCCCGGCCCAGCCGGCCCGGCTTTGGGGCCAAAGCAGGAGCCGCGTCCTGGCTCTCCCGCCCGGCCCTGGCCCTGGCCCGCCGAACTGGGCTCCGGATGGCAGCGACGATGCGCGGCGCTCGCCGCCTCTCCTGCCCGAGGCGCCCCGTAAAGCCGCGGGCTCTGGTGGCCGCGCTGCTGGCGCTGCCGCGCGGGGTCACCTGAAGGTTGGGGCTCCGGAGCTCGACTCCTGCTGATTGGATTCCAACTTTTGTACGCCCTCACCTTCTCCCGAGTGCCCGCGTGCTCTGCGCCCGAGCCCACGCCTCCCAACCAGGTACCGACAGCTCCGCGCGCGCGCCCCTGAGGCCGAGAGCCAGGACTTGGGGGGGCGGAAGCGAAGACGGAAAGGGCCCATGTCAAAAAGTTTTAAAACTGTTTAGTCGCTCTGCTGATCATCCCACGCAGAAAGGCTGCTGGGAACTTGGCAGTTGTGTTCACTGTACCGAATAGAAGCCAATAACCTTTTGCTTATAGGCAGATTAGAGGGGCAGCGAGTGGGGTCTGCAAACTACCTCCTACAGCCCCAATTCAGCCCCTGCTGTTTTTGTAAATAGTTATCTTGGAACCCCTCAATGCCCATTCCTTTGTATTATCAAAGGGCTATGTAGGGTTGTCTTATTTAAAGCTGTTTTTAAGGTACAAGAGTTGAGTTGTGTAGGGGTGACAGAATCCTATGGCCCAAAATGCCTGAAGTATTTATTATCTGTCCCTTTTCAGAAAAGGTTCAAACCCCCTGGTCTAAATCATCTTGGTCTACATCAGATTCGTTTATCAGTAAGTATCTCCTTTATGGCAGGAGAGCGATCTCATGGCATAGTCTGACTTCCCAATTATTTGGGGAGTCTCTCATCTTTCTGTGCTGTCCTCACCTGGCCCACACAGTGCCCAAGGCCTCACTGTGCAATCGCTCTAGGTTTTGTCCCTAACTCTGGAAACGTTAGTAAAACCATAAATCTCATCATGGTTCTACGGGGCTCATTAAACTATTTTGTAACTGCAAAAGCAACCTTTGGACCTAATCATCTTGCTAGCTCCTTTATAAAGGTACTGAGAAAAGGCTTAAACTTGAAAAGGTTTTTATCAGTCCATTTTCTCAAATAACAAAATATATTTCAACTAGAGTCTTCTAGGATATAAGGTACTAATCTGAAAGACCAGTGGAGGATCTAGGAGAAAGCCAGTGGGCTGAACTACTCAATAAAGTTGTTACTCAGTGATTTCCTCACAGAAAAAAATAGCATCTCAAGAAGAGAAATACAAGGATGTGTAGCTCCTTTTTGCTAATTCTGCATTTATTTTAATTAAAAATTTTTGGTGGAAAATAAACTGAAACTTTAAACAAAGTAATTGCTAAATAGATATTTGGCCAATGAATAACATACTTTCTAACCAGTGTTATTTTCAGGACAAAAAGTTGCAAAAATCTGAAAATAAATGTGTCTGGAAATAGTATTTCCTTCCAAAGTGCAACTATTCCTGTTAAAATATGAACTAATCAATAAAAGTTAAAGTTGTTACCTGTACATAAGACTGACATGTTTATGGTCCAGATGATTATCTGAGTGTGGTGTGATACAGTAATGCAATATCAGATAGAGCTAAAATAATAAAGTGATTCATTTCTATCTGTCTGAAAGTTTAAGCATTCAGTTAGATAAGCAGGAGATGGCACAATTACCTGAAAATGAAAAAGTTGTGTAGATTTGGGGAAATAGTGTGAATATTGCCTCTCTTAGAACAGAAGAACTGAGCAGACAACTCAGACTCAAGTTGCTTTGCAGAAAAAGAAAGGGGCATTATTGTATCAGCCAGGAAGCTGCAATTTCACCTAATTTACTAAAGTTTAATATTTCAGCACAGCTGGGCTCAAGGCAATAGCAGAGGAGTCAGCCTTGCCTGGGCTCCCTAAACATCCTTGCTGAAAATGAAGTTACTTTTTATCAAGCCGGTGGCTATCAGCAGGGGATTCACAAAAGTCCATTTTAATTGGAAAACCAAGTGTAAATTTGGGAATTCTGAACCAAGTGTTAAAATTCGACAGGAAGGAAACATAAGCTTTGTAACTGAAAAAGTGGGTTGTTAAAATATGAATTGCCTTGCTTATTTTTGAAAGATAAAAGAACCTGACAAAAACATGATTGCTTTGATATTATCAATCATAGTACCAACCCTGGAAAAGTGTGCTTTTGATAACTTCATGTTAACATGTTTGACCAGCAACCCTAAAGATCTGTGCCATGCAGTAATGTGAGATATTGCTAAGACATAGGATCAAAACAGAAACTCAGGCTGCTGTGCAAAACCTCCAGCTGATGCATGAACCTGCCTCTCGCAGCCAGTCTGCCCAGCATTGGCCTGTCATTCCTTTCATTTTGCCTTTGTTATACTTTATTTATCATCACAAATACCCTTATCGTCATAAAATAACATTTTTTAAAAATGATTGGGACATTTTGATATATATAAACTGTCCAAGTAATTGAAATTCTCCCTGGATGTTGCAGTTTCTCATTTTTGGTGTACAATTTTAAACATTTCAATATGCATGAATTTGTGAAGAATACCAGCTACCAAGTGTTATAATATTCCCTGATGTACACCAGTGGGAACTCTCACTATAGGGGAAAGGTAGAAATTCTCTCAGAAACAAAGGGAATTTATGAACCTAAAATCACTTCCTTCATTTGGGTAATAAGTTTGCCTTCTAGAAAGAATGGTTGCCATTGTCTCCAGACTACTTGATTGGTTTTAGGGTTTTGTAAAGGACTGCAGGACAATACCACATTTATAAATAGTAAACTATTCCTTGGGGAGAAAATTCATAATGATTGTATAGCCAAGGCGGCATATTCTCAATAAATCATGGGATAGAAATAAAAGTATAAATAACTTTAAGAGCTCAACAACCCTCCATAGGGGTGTATTTTCAAATATGTTTTATTAGATGTTTTTGCCCATTTCTAATTGAATATAAAAAATTGAAGCAAGTTCATGTATAAAGTCTTTTAACTTAAAAGATACAATCAATACCTAGTAAATAACAAAATCAATTCTAAGAAAAGAGAGAAATGGAGGAATCACTTTACCTGACTTGGAAACTTTAAAGCAACAGTATTAAAAACAATATGGTATTGGCACAAAAACTGATACATGGATCAGTGGAACAAAATCAAAGGCCTAAAAATAAATCCACCCACATATCAGTATTAATTTATGATAAATCAGCTACAACCATACAGTAGAGAAAGGAGTATCTTTAATAAATGGTTCTGGGAAAACTGGAAGATCACACATAAAAAGAGATTGAATCACTCTCTGACTATATACACAACATAAATTCCAAGTGAATTGAAGATTTAACTGTAAGACCTGAAATAAGAAAATATTTAGAAGACAAAATTGGTAATGGGTTCCATGACAGCAATGATAAAGATGGTTTTTTTGAAGATTTGAGCTCTTTGGAAAGGGAAATAAAAATAAAAAATTTGGAGTATATCAAGTTAAAAAGCTCTTAAATGGCTGTATATATATATATATATATATATATATAGAGAGAGAGAGAGAGAGAGAGAGAGAGAGAGATGTAATTAACAAGGGGTTAAGATCCAAGAAATATAAAAACATATATAATTCAACAATAGAAAAACATCCCACCCAATTAATAAATGGGCAACAAATGTGAACAGACAATTTACCAAAGAGGATAGCCAGAAGGTCAATAGATATGTGAAAAAATATTCAGCATCACTTCCAACAAGAGAGGTGCAGGAAAAAAACACAAAGATACCATCTTACACCCAGAAGAATGGCATAAATTAAAAAAAAAAAAACACCCTTGAAAACAAGTGCTGGGAAGGATGTAGAGAAAGAGGAGCCCTCTTATACCGATTGTGGGTGGAAATGTCAAATGGTGCAGCCATTATGGAAAGTGATCTTGATTCATCTGAAAAAACTGAAAATGGAAATACTGCCTTATCTAGTAATCCCACTCTTGGGCATCTACACAAAGACCATAAAACAATTAATGCAAAAAAAAAAAAAACCTATGTGCTATGAAATGTTTGTTGCACCACTGTTTACAATAACTAGGACATGGAAGCAGCCAAAATGCCCAACATTAGATGACTGGGTCAAAGCATGGCATACCCATACTATGGAATTCTATTCATCCAGAAGGAAAGTTGAAATGCACCATTTACAGCAAAATGGAGGGAATTTGAGGGAATTTTGTATAATAAAGAAAGTAAAAATGACAAAAACAAATACTAAATACTGAACATTTACATAATTTAGCATGATTTGACAAAGTAAAATATTCACAAAAGCCAGTGGACATTAATAGGGCTCTGAGGTTAAGAGGAGGTGTGGAGGGAGACAGGGAAGAGGAACCCTACAGTATGGAAAAAACCCACCTAGGATGATATACAAATACCATAGTGTCTTATATATATTAGAAATCCAACTTGCAGTATAACTCAAATTACAGAACAAAAAAAAGGTGATTGTTCACATTTTAAAGCAGATTTTTAATGTATAGAATACTCAAACTTCTAAAATTCCTGTCCCTGAAGTCCACGTGGAAGATCATAAAGGACTAAACGAGAAATGGATACCATTTATCCTGAAACTAAAAAACTCCCAGGAATGCCTGTTAAAGTGAACCTATTGGACAAGAATGCCAAGTTCAAGTCTCATCTCTCCTATTTATGATCTTAAATTTATGTGAGAAAAAATGAAAAATTTTTTGAAGGCTCCACTATTACCCAGTTTGGAATAACTAAGGCTGGGAGTAGATCACAACAAAAGTGACTAGCAACCTGTGTGAATGACCACAGTTGCAGATTTAAGAGAGATGATAACCAGTATTTCTGTTTCCAATGAGTCCATTGAAAAAATTATGACCTAGAGTTAATGCTAACCTTGAGAGGAGATGTTGTAAGAGAATATTGTAGCTAGTGATTAAAGTCAAAGAAAGGTGAGCACCTGTCCTACATATTAAATAATCAAAAGGCCCTTGAGCCTTTGGTTTTTATACTAAAAGAGTATGTATGTCCCAGGGCATTTTACCTAATTGCAGAATTTGCAGGTCCAGGCAGAATTCCAGTTGTTTCAACAGATTTGGAGCTAGGAGTTCAGGGCAGAGTTCTCATATCTAAATCTGCCATATTTCTTTTCTCATCTTCTCTTCCCTATCCTTTTATTCCATACAATTTAAACTTTAAGTAGATAACCAAGTAACTGTTTCCAGTAGCAAATCCTTAATGCAAAACTAGGCTTCAGTAAGTAGGTAAATATAAAAAGATTTTCTATTCACAACATTCATGGAAAGTAGCAGAAAACAATAAGCAAAAGATCTGCAAATTATAGATTAAGGAATGTAACCAATAAAAATGAAAATAAAATAAATTGGAATAAGACTTATTCCAGGAAACAGAATATTTAAATAACAATCACTTTATACACCCCAGGAAATTAAATATATTATAAACTTTATGATGGAAGAACCCAAAGGAGAAATAGGAATTGAAAGCAGAGAGAGCAAAGCAATGTTATAAATTGATGGCTGATGATAGTGAAAAACAAAACAAAAAATTGTAGAACTTACAACTGTCTTAGACATTTAAGGGACAGAATTAAGATGGCAGAAGTCTGAATCAGTCATAGATTTGGGCTAATGACAATTGCAGAAAACACAAAGGGACAAGAAAAATACATTGATTAGGACAAGAACTGTATGTATCAAAGATAGTGGAAATATAGCATGTGCCTATTAGGTTTTTTTTAATAAAAATGAAATATTAAAAATGTTTAACAAGTATAATAAGTATATGATAGAATAAAATGTTCCTGATATAAGTGAATCGGCAGCTATGTTGAGTTTCATTTTCCAAAGTCATTGCGTTCCAGAGAAATTTAATAGAAAACAACTAATGTCGTGATTTGTTATTTTGCAGAAATTATTCAAAGACAATGAAAGAATCCTAAACGCATCCAGACAAAAGAAACAGGTAAAAATTAATCTTGCTTCTGAATTTATTTCAATATAATTGGTTCAAAAAGGAACAAAATCATATTTACAGTATTTGGGGGCAGGAAATACGTGACCTCAAAATTCTGTACTCAGCTAGGACAGTTTTCATAAGTGAAAGCAAATAATTTTACATAGGAAATTTTCAAATATTTTAGGACTCAGAATAATAATACATCTTTGAAAAAATCAATTTGAGTTATAACCCAACCATAAAACATGGATCAAAATAAGGAACTCACATGAAGAATTCTTTATTGTAACATACTCAGATGAGTAATAGGTTATTTTTATATTAGAATGGAATATAACTAATAGAATTCTACAATATAAATGTTACATTTTCTTTAAAAATTGCTACCTAAATATAAAATAAATTGGTGCAATAAATCTGGGAAAGAATGTACCAGTTCATGGTAAATAATGGAAAATAAATAAGAATAATGTTGGATGTTTTGAAAGTGCATTAATTTCCTCATCTTTCAGGGTGACTATATATGGTAAAATCATGAAAAGTTTATTAGCCAAAAAAATTTTTTTCAAAAAATTTTCCAAAGAAGAGTGGAGGAGAAAGAAAGCTCAGACTTTCAGCTAAAGATAGAAAAACACATATTCCAGTAATATATGGATCTGTTACAAACACTTAGAAATGTTTTACAAAGTATAACAATAAAAAAAGTAATGTATAGCTAAGCTTTCAAAAAAGAAAGGGAAAGTCCCAGCTCCAGAAATGAGGAATGAACTGAAGAAGAACATAAAGATAACAGTTAAGTGTGTGATCTGACCAGCAGTTCACCTGGAATATATTTTTTATCATCCTGATAACATAAAAGTTTGCTTTTAACATCTATGTTGTAAATGGAATAAGAACACTGGGTTTCTGGTGAGACAGACTTAGAATTAAAATTTGTGCTCAGAGATTTTTTTATTGTTGCTAAAAACAAAGTATGTGAACTAGAAAAACAAAGATCCACACACCTGCACATTGACAATTATTTGTCTCTGCCTGAGTTCTAGGTGAAAGAATTTTAGTTTAAAATCTGCTTCATTTGAGTTTGAAATTCAGTTTTACCCTGCCCACGTGGGCCTGGAATTAATATAAAGATTAGCTCACTACTAATGATGCCCTGTGGTATATGACAAGAAAGTGATAACTATTCTGGTGCCGTAAAAATTTCAAAGAAAAAGAATGTCACTGAAAATGAGATAAAAATATAAAAATATTTTGTAATTTACTTAGTATTTGCTCATCTGGGTGATATTGATGTTTCACATGGTGTTGACTGTGGTCTGGAGGTTTCACTCACCTATCTTGTCCTTTAATATAGATGGCTAAAAGGAAGAGTTCAGCTGAGACTGTCAACTATCATGCCAATATTTGAACTACATGAATTCTCTGGCATAGTGATCTCAGAGTAGGCAGACTTCTTTCATAGAGGCTCACAATTCTCAGTGAAAATGCTCTAAACTCCTAGGACAATCTGCAAAATTCTTATGATCTAGTTTGGAAATTCTAGAACATTATTTCCACCACATTCTATATGTCATATAAGTCTCTGAGTCTAGCATATATTCGAAAGGAAATGAATTAGATTTCCTCTCTAAGAGAAACAACAATTTGTGGCTTTCTTAATCCAGTATCCAGGAGAGAATGGGGAAGAGGTAATATTTGAAGAGCTAGTCTGTAAACTTCCCAGAATTAATGTTTTGAAACCTTATATTTAAAAATGACACATACTGACCAAGGTGAATAAAAATACATCAAATTGTAAAGTGCTGCAGCCACTATGGAAAATTATATGGAAATATCTCAAAAAAAAAATAGAACAACCGTATGATATATAATTTCTCTTCTGGGAATATATCCAAAGGAAATGAAAATATTGACTTAAAAAGATAGCTGTACCCCCGTGTTGATTACAGCATTACTCACAATAGCCAAGATATGGGAAAAACCTAAGTGACCATCAACCAATGTACGGACAAAGAAATTGTAGTATAAATACATTGGAATATCCAGTCATAAAAATGAAAAAATCCTGCTATTTGCAACAGCATAGAAAAGAACTTGAAGGCATTCTGCCAAATGACATGGACAGAGAAAGACAACTATTCTATGATTTCACATATGTGGAATCTAAACACACACACACACACACACACACAACAACAACAACAACAACCACCTCATAGAAAAAAGAGAACAGTCCTACAGTTACCAGAGGTAGGAGGTGGGGAATTATAAGATGACCAAAACGTACAAACTTCCAGTTATAAGATAAATGCATACTAGAGATGTATACCTATAACATCACAATAGTTATCCCTGTTCTATATTATATAGGAAAGTTAAGAGAGTAGATAGATCCTAAGAGTTCTCATCACCGGAAAATATTATTTTCACACTATGGTTTTTTATTATATTTACATAAGATAATGGATGCTAACAAAAGTTTCTATGGCAATCATTTCACAGTATGTGTAAGTAAAACCATGATGTTGTGTACCTTAAACAAGTACAGTGATATAGGTAAACTATACCTTAATCAAACTGGGAAAAAGCACAATCAAATCTACATGTGCTGTAATAAAACTGCAGAACCCCAAACACAAAGTCTTAGAAGCAGCCCAAGACAAAATAAATGTAACTTCCAAAGAAATGATAATTACATTACAAAATATTTCTCATCAGCAAAAAATGAACCCTAAAGTTAACTGAATCTTCAAAGTAGCAGGGGAAATAACTATCATTCTTAAATTTTATATCTGGCTAAATTATCAAGCCAAGGTAAGGATGAGGCAAAAAGTGCTTACAAAGACTGTTAGAAAGAAAAATTATAAACACAGGAGTAAAGAAATTGATCCCAGAAAAAAGGAATGAGATGGTAGGCAATAATAGCATGAGAGACAACAGGAGCTCTCAGTGTTAGAGCAGGTTAATTCCTTATCTTTTTCAGGATGTCGGTAGAATAGTAATTAGGTTGATACACAGTTAAGTCAAAAATGCTCATTGTAAATATTAAGATATCCACTGTAATAGATGAGGTGAGGGCTATGTTAATTAATTGACTGTGGGAATTCTTTCACATTGTATACCTAATTCAAGCCATCACATCTTACACTTTAAAGATGTTACAATATTATTTGTCAGTTGTACCTTAATAAAGCTGAAAAAAAAAAAAAGACATCCACTATTATGTAAAATCATGATAGTTAAAGGAGAAAAGAGAATTTTAAAAATCTACCCATTCTATAGGAGACAGAAAAGGAGGGGATGGAGAAGTAAGAAGTGGTCAAAAATAAAGCACAAAATAAAATGGCATAAATAAATTTCAATATATCAATTATCATATGAATATAAATATACTAATACAAAAGAAAGAATCTCACAGAATAGATTAAAATGATAAGAAAATATGAAAATAACATATTAAAAATTATATACAAAAGAAATGCTGATCAAAAGAAAGCTAAAACAATATTAGACAAAAAAGCCATGGAGGTAGAAAGTATTATTAGAAATAGAGGATCATTTTCATCTTAACACAAAGCACACCTCAGTAGGCAGAGACAAAAATCCCGACTCTGTGGAACAACTGATGACATAACTTCATATTACACAAAACAAATCTGATAGATTAAACTCAACTTTTTCTTGGGACAAAAAAAGTTGGGAAAAATGGACTAAAGAACACAATTTGAAAAACATTATTCTGAATTTAACATGCAGTGCTCTAAAAAAAATTGCCAAATTCTAGTTCACAAAACCCCAACAAATCCTGCAAAATGGATATTTAAAGATTGTGTTCTTTAATTACAAGCAGGAAAATTAGAGATCAGCAGAAAGATTAATAAAACTGTCCCCATACTTAAACACACTTTCAAATAATTCATAGATCAAAGAGATCATCTTAATTAAACTTATAAAATATTTAGACAGAACCAATAATAGTAAGCAGGAAAATGTACAGAAATGTACAGTCATTTTTTCTTTTTTAGTATCTCATTTTATTTTATATATTTTTAATTTTTAAAATTTTTTACATCATTGTTAATTTTTAAACAATATTTGCTTCCCCCTCACCCCCTCAGGTGTAGTCCCCATAGAGTTTCCTTCACCAATGCACCCGTGCACCATCACCTCAGTCCCCTGTGCTCCTCCTTTCCTTCCTCTGATCCCTCTCCCTCCTCCTCCCCTGAAGTATGTCTCTGATATATAATTGTCCGTTTTTGCTTTGTTGTGTTTTGTACTGTTATTTTTTTTACACTGCTGTCTTATTTGGTTCCCCTATATTCCTGCTATAAGTGAAACCATCTGATATTTTTCTTTTTCCTTCTGGCTTATTACACTGAGCATAATTCCTTCTAGCTCCATCCACGTTGCTGCAAATGGCATGAATTTATCTTTTTTGATTGCTGAATAATATTCCATTGTGTATATATACCACATCTTCTTGATCCAGTCATCTATTTTTGGGCATTTGGGTTGTTTCCAGGTTTTACCTATTGCAAATAGTGCTGCAATAAACATAGGTGCATAGGTCTTCTTTTGAATCATTGTTTTTGTGTCCTTTGGGTAGATCCCTAGTAGTGGAATTGCTGGGTCATATGATAGCTGCATTTTTAGTAGACTGAGGAACCTCCAGACAGCTTTCCATAATGGTTGGGCCAGTTTGCACTCCCACCAGCAATGTAGGAGAGTTCCTTTTACACCACATCCTCACCAACATTTGTTGTTGTTGTTTTGACATGTACCATTCTTACTGGTGTAAGGTGGTATCTCCATGTGGTTTTAATTTGTATTTCCCTGATAAGTAATGTTGAACATTTTTTCATATGCCTGTTGGCCACTTGCATTTCCTCTTTGGAGAAATGTCTGTTAAGTTCTTCTGCCCATTTCTTGACTAGATTGTTTATTTTGTTTTTTGTTGAGTCCCGTGAGTTCTGTGTATATCTTTGTGATCAGTCCCTTATCCAGTCCTTTGACTGGAGTGCAAAGATTTTTTTCCCAATCATTGGGGTGTCTGTCTGTTTTGGTTAATGTCTCTTTCACTGTGCAGAAGCTTTTCAGTTTGATGTAATCCCAGGTGTTTATCTTTTCCACAACTTTCTTTGCTTGGGGTGATGAGTCTTCAAAGATGTTTTTGTGATGTATGTCTTGTAGTGTTTTACCTATATTTTCTTCTATACATTTTATGGTTTCAAGTCTTATGTCCAGTTCTTTTATCCATTTTGAGTTGATTTTTTTTGCATAATGAAAGGTAGTGGTCTAGCTTCATTTTTTTGCATGTGGTGGTCCAGTTTTCTCAGCACCATTTATTGAACAAACTGTCCATGTTCCATTGCATATTCTTTGCTCCTTTGTCAAAGATCAGTTGTCCATATAAGTGTGGTTTTATTTCTGGGGACTCTATTCATTCCATTGGTCTGTGTGTTTATTTTTGTTCCAATACCAAACTGTTTTTATTATTTTGTCTTTGTAGTATAGCTTGAAGTTTGGAAGTATGATACCTCCATTCTCCTTTGTTTTCATCAGTAGTACTTTGGCTATTCCCATCGTCAGGCTCTGAGAGTGGGTGGACCATGCAAATGGGAGTAAGAAGGGAAACAAGGGGTGGAGCAAGACCCCATCCGGGAACTGAGAGCCAGGCATGGGATCCAGGGCATGGTAAGCACCATAACGGTGGGCACTGCACAGGGTGACAGCAGTCATTTTGGATCTGAGACCTTGAGATTGAGAACTAGAGCACAGAATTCAGGATACAGGATCCACACAGGCACAGCACCCGGCAGACACAGCACCCAGCATGAGCAATAGCCTCTGTGTGAAGGTGCTCCCCTCCCCCTCTCTGTTTCTCAGCGAACTACAGGGGAAAAGCACAGGTCCCCAAGTATAGATCTCTATCGCCACCTAGTGATTAGCGCAAAATCACCAACTAACTGATTCCCTGCCGGAACTGAGAAAATGAGACCTTAAGAAAGGAAATAAAAGAAAAGGAGGAGACTAAAAGATTACTGGAGGAGACAAAGAGCTCTTGGAAAAGCATTGAAAACAGAACCCAGAACCGAGGAAAAGGAAGAATGGATCAATACTCTTGAAGATACAGAAATAAAAAGAACCAAAAGAGAAAAAGAGAGAGAAGTGCAAAGGAAGAAGAATGAAAATACCCTTAGACAATTATTAGACTCTATGAGTGGAAATATAAGAGTTATAGGCATTCCGAAAGGTGAGGAGAGAGACAAAGGAACTGAGAAATTGTTCAAGGAGATAATTGAAGAAAACTTCCCAAGCATGAAAAAGGAGACAAATATAGACATTCAAGAAGTGAGAAGAAAACCTAATTACCACAATGAAAACTACAGCAAGACACCTAATCGTAAAGCTTGCAAGAGTCCAAGGCAAAGAAAAAATAATGAAACTGGCAAGGGGAAAGAAACAGATAACTTATAAGGGAAAATCAAGCAGGTTAACCTCAGACTTCTCTGAAGAAACACTATGGGCAAGAAGAGAATGGAGTAACATATTCAACAAACTTCAAGATAGCAAATGCCAACCATGAATACTTTACCCTGCAAAGCTCTCTTTCCGCTATGAAGAAAAAATATGGACCTTCTCAGACAAACAGAAATTCATTACAACTAAATCCCTACTCCAAAAAATTCTACAAGAAGTCCAAAAGCCAAAATCAACAGAGGAATGATCAAGAAGAACAGAATTAAGCAAGGAATAAAATCACAAAAAAAGACAAACAAAATGGCAAATACAGATGCCAACATATCAATATTAACTCTAAATGTAAATGGACTAAACTCATCAATAAAAAAGACACAGAGTAGCATGTGCTGTATTAAAAAAACAAAATACAACCTTCTGCTGTCTCCAGGAAACACATTTAACCGCAAAAGATAAACACAGACTGAAAGTAAAAGTTTGGAAAACAATCCTACAAACAAATGGACCAAAAAAGAGAGCAGGAGCAGCTATACTTAGATGAAACAGGCTTCAAATTAAAGAAAGTAAAAAGATACATACATGGACACTACATTATGATCAAAGGGATAATACATCAGGAAGATATAACACTCATCAACATATACTCACCAAATGAAGGAGCGCCAAAATATATTAGACAGTTATTATCAGCTCTGAAAATGGACATTAAAGAAAATACATATACAGTGGGAGACTTCAACACCGCACTCTAACCAATGGACAGATCACCGAGACAAAAAATAAAGACACTAGAGCCCTAAATAAAGACATAGAACTCATGGACTTAACAGAAATCTATAGGACACTGCACCCAAAAAAAAATCCGAGTACACATTTTTCTCAAGCTTGCATGGATTACTCTCCAGAATCGATCACATACTGGGTCAGAAGACAAACATCGACAGAGACATGAAGATCAAAATCATTCCAACTATCTTTTCCAATCATAAAACATCAAACTAGAACTAAATCACGAAAAGAAAATAAGGAACCCTCCCACTTCATGGAGATGGAGATCCACGCTACTGGAAGACCACTGGACTAATGAGAAGATCAAAGAAGAATTAAAAAATACTTTGAGTTGAACAACAAGGAGGACACCACTTTCCAGAATGTATGGGATGCAGCAAAAGCAGTAATAAGAGGAAAATATATAGCAATGCAGGCTCACATCAAGAAACAAGAAAGAACTCAAAGAAACAACCTAATCTCACATCTCAAAGAGCTAGAAAAAGAACAACAACAAAAAAAAAAAACCTAAAGCCAGTAGAAGAAAGGAAATAATAAAAAATCAAAGCAGAAATAAATAAAATAGAAATTAAAAAAAAAATCCAAAAGATCAATGAAACCAAAAGTTGGTTCTTTGAAAAAATAAACAAAATAGACAAACCTCTAGCCAGGCTCACAAAGAAGAAAATGGGAGAAAACACATATAAATAGGATTATAAATGAAAGGGGAGAAATCACAACAGACTCAGTGGAAAATGTACAATCTTAAGTTTTTTTGTCCACAGGGGATTTATTTCAAGTTCCCAAGCAGATGCCTCAACCATAGGTGGAAACCAATCCATTATACTATGGTTTTTCTTATATGTCCATGCCTATGATAAAGTTGAATTTATAAACTAACATTTATAAACAAACTATTATGAACAGGAGATTAATAATAAGATAAAACAATTATAATAATATGCTTTAATAAAAATTACGTGAATGTTCTCTCGTTCCCTTTTATATCATATTGTATATAATATTTTCAGACTATGGTTGACAGTTACTGAAACTGCAGGAAGTGAAAGGATGAATAAGAGGGGACTGCTGTTTATGAAAAATAAGAAATTGACAATCAAGGAGTTAAGCTTAGGGTACTGGGAAAATATAGTTAACAAAAGACTATAAAATAAACCAAAAAGAGGCATTATAAGGTAAGCAATTTGGAGGTCAATCCAAAGAACTGATTAGCCACATAACATACTACCTTAGCTCCCTCATACTCCAAAATGAGACTGAAACATGGACTTTTGTGCAGGCAGTTTATTCAGGAATAAATCCTGGAAGCAGAAGTGAGGAGTGAGAAATTAGAGAAAGGAAAGCAGAGCAGAGAAAGCCAGTGTAAACATGCATCATGGAATTGGACACTGCTTTGGATGTAGAGCTCTATCATGCCAGGAATTCTTTGATGAACCACATAGAATTCAGTATTATCTTCCTGAACAAAGGCTGTCATTTCTCTATCAGCCCCAGATGCACACCGCACTTATTCAGGTTGCACAAGAATAAATGACAGGTGTCCTACAGTGGTACCATAATCATATATCAGACTGCAATCTACAGGACAGCACCTACTTAATAATTTTTACCCTCTTCAGTTATATATTCTGCCTTGTCTATGCCAGTACTTTCAATATCCATGCCCAAATGTGCTCTCTAGCTTCTGCCAGTAGGTGCCACAGTTGGTTTTCTATATATGTTCTTTCCTCCTGGAGTACAACTGTATTTTCCTCCTCTAGCCATGCTGTCACTTCATCCTAGTTAGTGTAGAATCTATGAGGGAAGTGGGGGCTTATCTGGGGGAGAAAAACATCATAGGAGATATCCACTGATAGTAAATGTCTTCCATCTGTGAACAGTATGCCTGTAACTAGGTAAGATGAAGCTGCTCTTTCTTATCAGGGCCAGGTGTGATGCTTCTGTCAACCCAGAGTGTTTAGGGGGACCTTAGGCTTAGCCACTTAAGCTTCCCCCACAATAGGTCTCGAAGTCCTACTCCTTCCTCTTCATCTTTGTATAGGTGTCCTGTCAAGACTGTAGATTCAGTCCTCTTTGTAGCTCTGCCACCCATAAAATGCAATCATCAGTTAAAATGTTCTGCAGCCACAAATGATACCTTCTCTAAGGGCTGCCAAAGAGGTCCAGCTCTCAAAGCCTACTTTTAATTGGTAGCTAAACTAAACTTCTTAATTTTATACTTAACCAAAACCAGTCAATCTGTGATCCTTTTCATTAACATTACTACTACTCTATAGAATGTACAACACTAAGAGTGAACCCTAATGTAAACCTTAGACTTAAGGTAATAATTATGTTTTATTTTTTTTAATTAATAAATTTTATTTTTATATTCCCCATACAATTGCAATCCATGTTTTAAAGTGTGTTCATTGATTGTAACAATGTCCTACTATGGTAAGGGTTATCGATAATGGGGCAGGCTATAAATGGGGACAGGGATATATAGTAAATCTCTGTAATTTCCATTCTATTTTGCTGTGAACATAAAGCCACGTTTAAAGAATCTCTTGAAAAGACATAAATGAAGTCATTTTTTTAAAATCAGTAGTATAAGGCAAAGATGATGCAACATGAGAAAATCTAATTTTATATATCATATTACATGATCACTGCAGAAAGCTGCAATCATCCTAGCAAAAGAAAACATGCTTAAAATCATTTCCTAGATTTAAAAAATCTTTAGTAAAAACAGATTTGACAGTAGCTTCTAATAAAATAGAAAAAAGAAACAACTTGAATCAAAAGGCAACCTCATGCTTAATTATTGAATAAAAACAATTTTCTTCCATCATGTATAAGCAAATAAGGATTTGTGGAGTGCATTCATGGTCCTGCACAGGTTCTTGACATGCCATTTGACTATTTAGTGTGCTAATGATAGTTTCAAAACATTAAGCCTAAATGGAACCATGAAAAAAAACACTCAACAGTTTCATCCAGAGTTTAAGAACTGGTATAAAAGCAAGTTATCAATTGTTTTTTTTTTTCCTATATTTAACACTCAAAATTAGGAATGATTTTACACCTGTCTTTACTATTAGAGAAAATTCAGAAATAAGTCTATTCTACAGTCAATAGCAATTAACTTTTCTATCATTCACATGACCAATTTGATCTGCACCTAAATGCAGAAGATTTTAGACTGTGGAAAGCTCTCAGCTCTTTTGGCACAGTGACTCAACGTTTGTTTTACTGCTAACTCATAAGCCTGAAAAGCATCTTTCTCACAGATATATCTCTAGAAACAACTGAGGAAAAACATTCAGAAATGTTTTGGAGTCAAGCAAAAACCTCACATACCTTTTTCTTTGCCTCTTTTCTAGCATTTTTTGCCCATTGTGGCAAAGGGAATAGACAATGTACTTGTGAAACATGAGGTCAAAATGATTTTGCCATAGTGCCTTTGCACTTGCAATTCTGTTCCTTCTGCCAAAAAAAAAAGCAAGAAACTCTTTTTTTTTTAATATTTTTATCAGAGAGCATAAGTTGTTTTTTTTTTTTAAAGATTTATTTATTTATTTATACAAGCACTGGGTACAGTCAGAAGTGCGGGAGGGTGAGAGAATTCACTAGAGCCAGAGCGGGGAGCAGAGCAGGCAGAAGGACCGAAGTACACTGCTGAGGGGGGCAGCGGGCGGCAGGAGAGGTCTGCGCGCCATGTGGGACCCTCCTTCGGTGGCCAGGGAGCAGCCGGGGATCGAACCAGGGGATCGAACCAGGGGATCGAACCAGGGGATCGAACCAGCGCTGCAGAGTCTGTGGGCAGCTTCGCAACCCAGCGCTCAACCGCTGCGCCACCAGGGAGGCCCAAGAAACTCTTATTCCAGGTACATTGACCACTTCCTTCCTCTTCCTTTAGTTTGATAAGGTATTACCTTAATAAAATAAGAATTACCGTTCTACTCTACATGACCAGAACTTCTTACTCACGCTTTCCATGGTCCTTTTCAATCAAAGACATTATATATTCATTTTTTAGAGTGTCAGTTTCTGCCAGCTACAATAGAAACTTCATGAAGGCACAGACTATTTTTCCCTATTTCTTCATTCCCAGTGCCTAGAACACATAGCAGTACAAAATAAATATTTGTTAAGTTCATGTAAATTCTAGAGTATTTATAATATACAACTGACATTTTCTCTAGCTAACTTAAGCACCCCTGAACATTTGAGAGGCCTTTAGAAAGACAAGGCCAAATAATAATAATATACAAGTGTAAATATAAGTAACTTTAGTCACTAAACAATGCAGAATAAAGTATGATGAAAGACCAGTCTGGCCACAAACTGAAAAATTCTAACAATTTGTTTTCCTATGAAAATAAAACTTCCATTAAAATTTTTTTAATTGGAAACATTTCTTAGGAAAATATGAATGTGCAAATATAAGACTAAGAGCTTTTTTAATGCATACAAGAGCTGAGGTGTAGACCAGAGGTACAGGGGATTCACCAGAGACAGAGTGGGGAGCAGAACAGGCATATCTACTGAAATTCACTTCTGAGGGAAGCAGTGAGCAAGACAGGAGAGGTCTGCTGTACCATGTGGGTTTGCTCCCCGACTGGCTGGGGATCGAACTCATGCTGCAGTGGCTGCCAATAGCTTGATAGTGCTGAGACTTAATCCCGTGCACCACCAGGGAGGCCCCCAAGACTAAGGTTTTAATTGATGACTACCCAATCTTTCTATTCTGATACTCAGAGCACTTTGTTATAAGAGAAAGGACAGGAGCTTTTTTTTTTTTATTCAAACAAGCCTGGGCTGTACCCTGCTTATGTCACTCATGAGTGATGACTAAGCAGGGTATTTAACTTTTTTGAGTCTCTTATCTGCAAAGTAGGGGTAAAATGAACCTTGTAGGGAGTCTGTTCCATCTCTTTGTTTTGTAAGTGGAAAATACCACTATCCAACAAGCTGCCCAACCTAGAAACTGTCTCCTTCACACCTTGCTCTTCTTTACCACCACCCACAACCTCCAGACCAATAAGCCATTTTAACTTTACATCAGTAAGGTCTCTTAAATCCATGTGCACTGTCATATGCTATGTCTGTAGCCTGGGACACCACTGTCTCTCTTTATCTGGATCATCATGACAGCCACCACCATTACCCCTCCATTCCCGAAAAAGCAGAAGAAATGATTTCTCTAAAATAATCATGAGAATAAGATATTTACCTCTTTTCCTGGCTGCCTGATAGTCTAACCACTCTTTCTTCCTTTGTCTATTTTGTGGGAGAATTCCACACCTTGTGAGATTTGGGTGGGAAGGAAGCCAGCCCCCCATTGTTGAAGTCTATAGGAATTAGATATTCTAAGAGTCTTTTGGCAGCTAAGTTATGGGTCTGTGATTCAGACGTGGCCATCAATCACCTCCAAAACTTTGAATATGACACCAAAGGAGGAGGAAGTGACACCTAACTGTAGGAACAGTGGGGACACTATTCAGCATGATGGAACTGGCATCCATAAGAATGCCATGGGTCTGGTTGTGGTATGTTTCTGTGAAGCCATATCTATTGCAAAGCACTGGCAGGATTGTCCTTATTGCTTGGCCTCCCTTGGTTGGTGTCCATTTTCTAAATTCTGTTCTCTAGTTCTGATATTTCCAAAACTAACCCATAAATATTCTACCACTAACTTCCATTCCTGCCCATGTCAGTTACCTTTGCTGGCATCCAACAGCACTGATTGCCACTTCATGAAACACCGAGTCCCTCCAACTCCTTCCCATGGCCTTGAGTTAACACCCTGTTCTTAGCTTTGGGGTTCGAGCACTGCTCACCTCTCCAGCCTCGTTGTGTCTTATTCTCCACCATGCTTACCTTCCTGCAGTTAATCAAGGCTGGCATGTTCTCTCTCTCTTCTAGACACACTTTATTTTCTTTGCCTAAAATCCTCATTTGCATGCAAAGTTACCTTTGTCCTGTTGACAGAGAAATCTCTTCAACTAGCAGGGAACACAGCCAGAGACAGCATCACAACTACCTCCTTACAGTTTTAAAAGGGACCAATTTACACTATATTTAGAAAGTTGCCGGGAGGGACCCAGTTTGGATCATGAGCTCACCCTTCTCACAAGGAGGACAAGGTGCTATGAAAGATGTAGGGAAAAATTGAGTTGATCAGGTTTTTTTATGCCCTCGACCTCTGTGGCTCCCACCTGCTGGCTTTAATTGTGTTGATGAAGAGGGCGCTTGGGAACATGGGTGAGGGGCATGTGTGCCTGATTGTGGACACCTAGAGCATGGGTGTGCATGCATACATAAATGTGCACACCTGAACCTAAAGTCAGTGCTATAAGGGCAGCATCACTCAGAGATGGGGGCAGCTATGAGAGGATGGTCCAGAGGACGAGTGACTGCAGATGAGGTGAGCGCACAAGAGAATGCCAGAGAGAGCCCAGAGAAGGAGTTAATGTTCATGGGGGGTTAAGAGGTTTGGTTGTTGCCTGCCTCCCAGCCCCCTCTGCCTGGCCTGTGCCTGCCTCCTTGCATGCCAGCCTCCCTGCCTGGTGTGCCTGCGTACCTGCTTCCCTGAGAGTACGTTAAAGCCTGAAAAATCCACTGAGGGCTCTGAGACTCTCCTTTATCCATCTTCCCAAACTATAGTGAAGCTGCCCTGTGCTTGCTGGCATTAAAATGGGCTAAGCGAGGTCTGTGCCTACCTTTGTGGCCAGGATGGAGGGTACTTTGTCCTTTTCTCTTGTGGTATACTTTCCCCAGATAGACTACCCAATATCCAGCTCTCTTGTTTAGAAAAAGAATTTCTAATTGTGTGTGAACCGTGTGAAGTGGAGAGAATTGAGGGGAAGGCATAGGCATTTGTAGAGAAAACAATAAGGATACAGGGCTATAATAAGGACAGCTCAAGTGGAGTGTTGTAAGGTATATAAAGGCACTGGAAACCCTAGGGCTGGGAAAGAAGATTCTAAAAGTTGGGATAAGAATGCATAAAGGGAGAGGAGAGGAAAGATTTTAGGTGCTTTGTAAATCTACGTAGGCTTGGTGGCAGTCATCACCATTTATAGTGAAAAATCACCCCACACTTCAAGTAACAAAAAGGAGAAATAAAACAAATCTGAGATATAAAGCTAGACAGACTTAACTCTTAGTTCTGCCAATTGCTAAGGCAGTAACTTCCCCCAAAGCTCCTTTTCCTCTTTTGTAAATTAAGGATAAAATAAGCATTCTCAATACTAAGTGCCAAGAGCAAGCTGCAGAACTACATGTGTAGTACGGCACAGTTTGTCTCTTTTTAGCAAAAGCAATA
The DNA here is from genome assembly GCF_964194135.1 of Talpa europaea. NCBI lineage: Eukaryota > Metazoa > Chordata > Mammalia > Eulipotyphla > Talpidae > Talpa > Talpa europaea. The sequence goes on along the minus strand of NC_140082.1, from coordinate 26,418,482 downwards.
TATTCAGCAAATATTATTGTGCATACATGAAGTGGAACTGGGAGTGGAAATGGGGTGGAGTGAGAGTTATATGCCATTGTATGGTCCCTAGTGTTTTTTAAAATAATTATTGGGTACATGTTTCAACTATTCTCATAAATTACTTAATTGCATAAAATATCAATCTTACCAAGTAGTTGCAAAGAAAACTATGCCTAATAGATTTCCAATAAATACTGGAGAAAGGAATTCCCTTCCTTTTTGTAAGTGGACATAAATCACCCATCTGGACTAGCATAAAAAAGCTAGAGATACTCTAATGTAAACCCCACTGGTCTATATAAGGAGTCCACACGTTTGCTTTATTATCTGTGTGCATAAAGCCTGCATATATGTAGTATATGGGAATCAGACAACTTGAACATATATCTTGTCAAATTGGGACTGCTATACCACTATATCATCTACAAGAAATATTATAAAGTATGCATATGCTTAGGTTTATACTTCAAATGTATACATTTGTTTAATTTTTAATAGAGGTAAACATTGAACAAGTAATTCTGACCCTTTCCATTTCTGAAAATTGATATACAAGGTGAAGGTGAGTTAGTAATTCTAAGATTGGAAAAAAAAATTGTGCTTCTAGAATAACCCCTAATTTTTACATATTAGGAAATGCCTACCTGTGACAGTTTCTCTAACTCATTAATCATCTGCTGAAGGTCTGGCTATCATTTTCCACACTTGGCTCCTAGGAGCCATTTCACTACCCAGTCTCTAAATCAAAAGCATGTTCTTACACCTGTTTATATTTCCATTATTGAAAGAGGGAAAGAAAAATTGAACCTTGGGTGGAAAACAAGGGTCTTTTGAAAGTAAAGATCTATAACCTAGAAAAATTAGTAACATACAAAAGCCACCATGACTTACCACTCTGGATTAGACATTCACTAAAAGCAAACATGTAAAATATATTGTGACTCTAAATATATAATGCATAATGTGCAAAAATATTCCAAGTAACAGAGACCCAGGTACTTATCAAGTATTTATGTTGTTCTTCTAAATACATGTTTTATTTACCATAAAATATATAAAATATTTACTTTTTTTCTAAAAAGGTACTGTAAATTATTCAAAGTCTAGTACATTTCACCATTTCTTTCCACAGGTAAAATTGATTTCTTGGACCACTAGCAATGTTTTAAAAAAGGGAGCTTGAGATCCCAGAAAGGTACCATTCAGTAAAATCAAATATCCACACATAATACTTAATTTTACTAAAACCTAAATATGAAAATCTGGATGTCCATATGAAAAATCAAAGGTAGCCACTTGGGGATTAACAAGTATCACTAGTATGATTAGAAAATAGTACAGAAATTAACTATCTTCTGTACCCCTTTAGAATAGAAGATCAAGAGTTAAGGGGTTTTTTTATATAGAATCCTGTGATCAGAACTGCAATTTCTATTTTTCATAATCATTCTAATAATTAAGAAAATCCTTGAAGAATAAAATACTCACCCATGCAAAGAATAAAATACTCAATCCAGACCCTATGTCTTTAAGTGATAGTCTTTTCCATTCTATTATTTGTGGACATGCAATGGTATTCCCTCAGAACTACTGGTAAGGAGACCCCTGCCTAGTATTTGAGCTCTGAGTCATCTTCAAGAGAACAATTTCTTGTTCTTAATTTCATTGAAATTACTGCGCATAGCTCCATATCAAATACAGTTGCTGCTCCAACTCATATCCTTTCAGAGTTTACCTAATAGGTCAGTAGTAATTTACCTGTGAAGTTAGGAGATAACCGTACATCTACCCACTTAATTTATTCTTGGAAAATGCTCCTTAAATTATGTTTTGCATGTTGAAATGATTCTGCTTTCAGCTTGTGCTTAAAGGTATCTGAGGCTAATGGATTGATCATCTTGATTAGAGAAAGGCTACCTTTACAGTTCTTACACTTTGGTAATGGAGCTTACATATTTGCCCTAGCTGATACTTTATAACCTATTTTATGACCTCATTAACTCTCTTCAATGATATTTAACCATGTATGGATATATAATTAAGATACAAATTTAATCAACCTTAGAACTAAAATTATAGAGCCAAGACATAGTTTCTCTGAGAGTTTGCTTTACAAACATTGAAACTCCTTGTTCAATTATTTTCCTGTTTTTCTTCCACAGGCATCTTTAATGTTTCTCTTTAACACTTCCTTTGACTACCACTTTTTCTGCTTTCCTTAAAGCTCCAAATTTCTCATAATATGAAAGTTTGAAGGAGTTATTAAGGTCATTTGAGCCGATATCATGTTTTGGGTTTGGATTGTTGGCATGAGGCCAACAAAGCCAGAATTTTCTTTCCTGCTTACCCAAGCAACAGCCTAATTAACCTTCGTATTCCAGCTGTGAAAGGCCAGCCAGTAGCAAGTGAAATGATTTTTTTCCTGGTCCCAAAGCAAGTTATTAGCGGCTGTGGATCCAGGAATCTCTATTCTCTCCATGGGAGCCCATCAGATTTTTCCCACTGTGCTACTAAGTTGGAAGAAGATACTTTTCCATGCTCCTTCCTGAGAATAACTACATGTTCTTGCAGTTACTAATTGTATTCTATCTTAGAACCACTGGTTTTGTCCTTATTACTTTAAATCTACTCCAAAAAATAGTTTAAATATAATTAATAACATTCATACTATGAGTGAGGCTTACATTTTCAGTGAAAAGATTTTCACTTGGAGTTTTTTTTAATTTTTTAAGTAGAAACGAATTACAGGAATTTGTCAGAGACACAGAATAGAGATATCAGAAGAAGGCAGTGCCACCCAAAATTGTCTAGGCATTTAATTAAAATGAGGGCCAGGTGGACAATTAAAAATTTAATACAAAATATGAAATTCGGACTAAGGATGAGTTACCTTTTTAAGAACACACCTCTTTATAGAGTCAGCCATCAAGATTAAGCAGATCTAAACAAATACAGTTCAACATAGGTAAGAAAGATTCCTCCATTGTGAAACAACCACACAATAGACACCTGAGGAAGGGAAAATTCCTAAGGCCCGACCTCATCAGCTAATTTTTAGTAAAGCACATTTTCTGAATTTACAATGTCTTCACCCAACACTCATAGATATTCTCCTCCTTTTTTCAAGAATGGCTAATTAACCTTATTTACCTGGTGTAGAGGCAGGAAGGGGCACTGTGCAGGTTTTCTGATCGAGCAGACCGTGTAAAGGAGGAGTCAGAGTCCTCAGTGGCTTTTGTAGGTCTTTTATTTAGATTTACCAGGTACATGGCAGGCAGGGGTGCTGAGGGGCCCAGCCCCCAGCAAATCCTCACTCTATCTGGGCTCTCCGGAGTTCTCTGGTGGCCTTGTTCTCGTGATTCTTTTGCTCCTGCTTCTCTGTTTCTCCTCTCGGCTTCTGCTGGCATCCCCATGACGCCACCCTTAAAAGCCCAGTCGAATCCCATCTACCTATGCCCACAGCCTACTCCAGGTGCCCGCCATCAGGCATGCATTCGGGACCACAGGGATCCCTCATCTACCCTAATGGCGGGAGGGCAGAAAAGCCTGATACTTTTTACCTTACCCTACACCTGGTTTTTGCAGTTCTAACAATTTAAGAAATTAAGATTTTCCCTATTTTTTCTTATTTCCTTTTTAATAGTACTTTTCATTTAAGGAAATATACAAAATTCATAGCTTGTCTATTGGTAACTCCAAGCTCTCTGAAGACAAGTGTGTTCATGTTCTCTCCTCTTCACACTGTTACTCAAGTAGGTGACAATGAACATTTGCAGAATGGATGGAATGGATGGATGGATCACACCAGGTGTTGTGTAAAACACAAATGAAGAGCTCACTTGCAAAATATGCATCATTACATTTTCTTAAAAGTATAAATAATTTCCACACTGTCTGGAGCTTCTATAATGGATGACTTCCTGAATTTGAAAATGGCAGGTCACTGGACTTCACAAGAGGGCAAATACAGAACAAATATTTTCTCCTGAGACCACTGACAAACTGAATGAAAATGTCATTTTTATTGTGGAAGAGGCAAGTTCCCTTTCAGAATTGATGGCACTGATGCCAGCAGCATTCTTTCAGAAATAGGAAAGCCAGAGAGTATAAAATAATAATTGTTGATGAAGAGCCACAGCTATAAGATGTTACCCCACTGTAGACTGCACACCCAAACACACGTTAGGACTGAGCATTGAAGCAGAACAGGAACATGAGGGATTCATTACTAACAACTAAGAGTGGCCTTCACATTGGCTCTGATAACCTACCTTATCCTAAACAAAAGTGATCAGTTCATGACATGATTGTGTGTTATATGGCTTAGGTTAGGAGAAAGGTCAAAAACCACTGGACATGAAGTCATTTTCCTCCTACAGTTCAATCCTCATTAGTTTCTCCTCTGCGGTGATCCTCAGGACATGAACTCCTGGACATAGATTAGCCTCCTTGCTCCCTGCTTGGTTTACTACTGAACTTGACCTCCAATGTTGTCCTCTCTAAGCAAAAGAAAACCCATATTTCTGAAAGCCTGCTGGGTATGTCTACCTCGTTGCCCCACCAGTTTTTTTGCTTCTCCCAATCCAAGTCATGGCCTCTCTTTCCCATAAGGATACTGTCAAGCAACTCAGACTAGATTTTCCAAAATCATCTAATTTCTCCCCCTCCCTTCCAGCTCTTAGATACACTTCCACTGTCACCACCTTCCCTTATCATAACATCAGAACTGGCCCCTTCACTCACTTGCTTCCTATTCTGATCTATTCTACATGATGCGACCAAAATATGTTGCCAGTAACTTGTCATATATGAGTGTTGTTGTTCCAAAATCTAATCTTCACGTCTCTCAGTTTACCTCAGTTGAGTTGAAACCCTGTAATTGACACCCAGACTACCCTTTTATTATTATCAAAACCCACACAGCAGAGTTTAACGTGCTGGGTTTGTCACTGTGTGATCTCAGATGTCATCTCTCCATGCCTCAATTTCTTCACATAAGAAGTTCACTCTTACAATTGTGTAAATATTAAATGAATTAATATATTTTAAGCATTCAGAACAGTGCCAAGCACTTAGTATGTGTGAATTTTATTGGTGTTTCTTGTTATGACTGATCTTATAACCTAACAATGGGATCACTCAACATTTTCCAAATGTGACTTCACTTTCATCATTCCTGATCTTTTGTTCAAATTGTTCCCTTTGCTTTCAGTGACCTTTTCTCCACCTAAAATCTACCCATTTTTTAAAGTCTCCCTCAAATACCAACTTTTCCCTTGAAACTTTCATTTTAAAGATTTGTCTTTTTCTGAATTCAAGACAATATATCTAACTACCTTTATTCCTAATAAATAATGTAGATTTTAGCATTTAAATCCTCGTGTAAGATTTGTCTTAAAATGTATTTATATTTTTTAATTTGCCTCTATATTGCAGCCATACCCCAAATTATCTTTATGATGTTATTTTGTTTCACTTGTTTGTCAGCAACTTTGAACTTGAAATCATTTTCTGTCACAAAATTGCATACCAAAAACTCCATGCTCCAGGAAAAAGAAACTTAAAGCTTCTTAAAAACAAACATTTTAAGACTTAGGAATATTTCAAGTTTTAAGTATATTTGAAGAATATATATACAAAGAATCTCTGAGGACTCTTAAACAGAACATTATGCCAGCATTGTACCATTTGCCATTATTTCACAGATGACTTTAAAATTGGGATGACTTTTTTCCCCTTCAGTTTCACTTTTTCTGCTATACTTAATGCATTGCAAGATTTTAAAGGTTGGCTTCTTATGGAGACAAATTATACCTGGGGAAATTAGTCCAGATGCAGCCAATTAATTGTGGATTCAGAAACTCCCCAGTGAAGTGAGACTGAGCATTCCCAATGCGTTCTGGAGATTTCTTTCCCTCACGTGATGGATCTTCACTTTTAATGAGAGAAAAGTGGCTCCTTGTGGTGTGTACCTGGCCTTGGATTTTTTTTTTCAATCTAAAAAATTCTTGCTCTCATTATGGAAAAGCAGACAGAATAAGAAGAAGATAGTGATGTCCCTGTCTTCACTTCCCTTGGAGATCCTTTTCAACAGTCCATCTCCCTCCCAGTACTCCCTTCTACCTAGCTCATATCAGTGGCCGCACACTATCGCCTATCCAATCTTGCTGAAATATCCTGTGCTGGCTCCTTCAGGGCCAGGATTCCTGGATGAACCAAATCCATTCCATTGTATTCATGAGGGAAACAAAGCAAACACTTTCAACAATGGGCTGTGCTGGGCCCCTCTCTCATTTAACCTGTTGATTTTCTTTGTTCCCCAGTCTCACCCTAATCCTTTCCCAAACCTTTAAGATATCTTTGATGAGTGTTCTCTTATCTGTGTTATTCTTATAAAACATTCCTTTTAGTTTTCTGTGCTTTCTTAAAGCTTTCTATACATGGTATTGGGCTACAGATTACATTCTTTTTTACTTAAGCTGCCCAACACTGTGTCACATGTTGCTGGTTGTACATTCAATATATTGCTTCTGGCTGCTGCCTTCAGTTCCATATAAGGTTCCATAGAGAACATTATACCTATCCTCTACCCTAGTGATAGACACCCAGATTACCTCCAATTCCCACAAACAATTCTATGTTTATTAGGGGGGAAAGGATGTCCTAAAGCCAGGCAACCCGTTTTATATCGGGACTGCTCTGTAACATGTTGAAAGCACATGTACATGTTTCATTGTGCACCTAAGTGTGAATTCCTTTGGGAAACATCAGGAGAATTAGTCAGTTAATCAGGCATCACCTTGATTAGTTTTGATGACAAATAGTACTCAGGTAAGAAGAGAGGTTAAAAAAAAGCTTTCTTTCCCATCACCCATCAGTGTACCCCAGAAGTACATCATCTACTGCACACTAAATACCAGTAAAATAAGACTTTCATAGATATATTCTGGTTGTTTTGTTTTCCTGAAACCTGCATGTATTCTTCATCGTGTAAATAGGGACTTGTTTTTAGAGGTTTGTTGTTTTTTTTTAAAGATTTATTTATTTATACAAGAACCGGGGTACAAGCCAGATGTGCGGGAGTGTGAGAGGATTCACCAGAGACAGAGCGGGGAGCAGAAGACACAGACTGATGAAATACACTGCTGAGGGGAGCAGCGGGTGAGACAGGAGAAGTCTGCCACGCCATGTGGAATTCTCTCCGCCTGGCCGGGATCAAACCCGCTCTGCAGAAACTGCAGACAACTTCACAGTGCAGCGCTCAACCACCTGCGCCACCAGGGAGACCCTGTTTTTAGAGGTTTTTAGGAAGGCCATCATTTAGGCTACCTTGTAACATTTAAAGTGCAGGATGAAGTAGTAAAAATACTTTATTATTTTTTTTATTAAGATAACACTGGTTTTAACAGTGTATGTGATTTAGGGATAAGGTTCACAACCCTTCAGATGTATGTTACTATGCTACACCCACTAATGCACCCATAGTCCTCCACCTTAATCCACTGGGCTCCCTTGCCCCTTTGCTCCCCAGCCTGCCTCTTTGGTATCCTCAATTGTATAGTCAGAATTTTAGGGTTTGTTTTGGTTTGTTTTTTTCTGTTCCTTTGAAAGCTTCTTACTGCCTATAGAGCTTAGTGCTGCTGAGTCAGCATGGCTGGTTGAATCCAAAGATCATTTATAAATCGTGGACTCTGGACACTATACTTACCCAATACCCAAAACACACTTTCTGGGAACTTTGGTTCAACTGATAGCACTCAGGAATGAGGATATATGTTCTAAAATCCTGCATTAGAAATTTGAGAGATCTGAGTTTATTCTACTATCTTTTCTAAAGAAAAAGTAGAAATAGCTTGTGTTTTGAAAGAAGCATTAGAGGGGCCTCCCTGGTGGCTCAGCGGATTGAGCGCCGCGCTGTGAAGCTGTCCGCAGCCTCTTCAGCACCGATTCGATTCCCGATCGGCCAGGAAGAAACCCACATGGCACAGCAGCCCTCTCCTGCCTCGCCCGTTGCTCCCCTCAACAGTGTCTTTGGTCCATCTGCCTGTTCTGCTCCCCGCGCTGTCTCCGGTGAATTCTCTCAGCCTCCGGTGCCTCTGACTATACTCCAGTTCTTGTATAAATACATAAATCTTTAAAAAAAGTAAAAGAAGCATTAGAAAATCCCAAGTCCAAACCTTATAAGGGCCTAATTGAAGTGCAAGATATGGAAAATAACAAGAAAGCTTAGTATTATTGGCATTTAAACTGGATTGATCCAGAAATAATACTTTCACACACCTTCTTTATCATCACTTCTCAGACTTGGTTCTCTCTATTGCATCATCTACTGCTAGAGACAACTTGGCTCATTATTATTAATTAAATGTGAATGCTCACATGTATGAAGATTTATAACTTCCTTGGCCTGACAGCTGTGCTATAGCTAAAATGCATCATAGTGAATGAATGGCCAGTCTACCAAACATGAATTATGATCTACTTCTCCAGATTGGCCAGCTCATATTAAAAGTATTTTGGGGAACTTGCCAAAGAAACCTTTCCATTATTTCTTCTCACCCCCATTCTAACATTTCACAATCATAAAAGAACGACATCTGAAGGAGGCAGTATGTAATTTGGGGTCCAGGTTTTAAAAGCAAAAAAATGAGAAGACTTACCTAGTGATCAAGTATTAAATTATAATGTTGTAAAGAAAAATAGTTTGGCCTAGAATTACTCTTGCATGATCCATAGCTCATGTAGGCAAATGGAAGAATATATTTTCATAGAATTTACCTTTACAGATTTAGGATGGATCAGAAACAAAATCCTTCTCCTTTATAAACTGTGGAATGAGATGACAAAAAGAAGTCAAGAGAGGGCCTCCCCGGTGGCGCAGCTTTTGAGCGCTGGGTTGCGAAGCTGCCCGCAGCCTCTGCAGCGCTGGTTCGATCCCCGGCTGCTCCCCAGCCACCGGAGGAGGGTCCCACATGGCGCGCAGACCTCTCCTGCCACCCGCTGCTCCCCTCAGCAGTGTACTTCGATCCTTCTGCCTGTTTTTGCTCTGACTCTGGTGAATTCTTTCACCCTCCCGCGCTGACTATACCCAGTGCTTGTATAAATAAATAAAAATAAATCTTTCAAAAAAAAAAAAAGAATTATAAAAAAAAAAGAAAAAGAAGTCAAGAGAGCTCTGAAATTCCAGACAGAAGATAAGGTAAACAAATTCAAAACTGACAATCATTTCTAATTATAACATTTCACGTAATTTTCAATCCCAACTTATGGAATTAAAAATATATCCATATTATTATCTACATGAACGATTTTTAACCCTAATTTTATATATTCAATTTACTTGTATTGTTATATCTACATTAACTTGACTTTATCATCCCATTGTCTTTGTAAGTTTATTAGCATAATTATACTCTAAGACACTCTTGTCTGCGAATGACTTGATCGATCACTACAGGAAGCTCCCCAAACACCCTCATTTCCTTAGGAAGCATCAACAGTTGGTTAATGTTTCCCCAAGACTCTGAACTCCTTGCCTCAAATTTCTTACTTCAGTATTTCCATATTTTAACCTGTAATATTTTGATCCTTACCCAATCTCAATCAATCTTTTGCTTTGAAAGCACCATCTAAACAAAGCATCAAATTCTCAATAAAATCCAATTTGCCTTTCTTTTTGGAGACCCAGTAACAATGGTTGAGGTGGCACAGTCCCCCCCTCTGTGGTGAGCAGTAACCTTGTCTTATCAAGTTTTGTAATATTTGTGGAACACTCCTCGAAATAACAATATAATATGATCTTTGCAACATATTCATTAAAAACACTGGACCTTAGAAAGAAAGATATAAATGATAAATTATTTTTCACTTTAATATTTAGCTGGAAAAGGAGCTAGTGGAATGAATTTTAACTTGTAAGTTGAAATGTGTGGGTCTTGTGCTACAGAGTTCAGAGACCCCGCATAAGCTACAACCTGCTGCCCTAGCACTCCCTGGTCCCCATGTTATGTTTTCTTTTTAGGGAGCAGTAGAGCGTGGAGTTCAGCACTTACCCACTGACATAATAAATATACAAATTTGTTTATATATTTATTATCTGTCTCTATGTACAATCCTAACTGAAATGTAAGCTTCATGAGAGCCTGAATATGGTGTGTTCCCTGCTCTATACCCAAGGAAAGAAGAAAGGGAGGTAGGGAGGGAAGAAAAAAAGGAGGATATGTAATTGAGGCAACTTAGTCCAGCATCAAGTGACAGCACTTGGCAGTTAGAACTCAATTCAAACTTTTTCACCAACTTATTTGTTATATGATCTCAAACAAAATGCTGCAATACTTTGAGCCTCAAGTTTCTCATCTATAAAATAGACAATAAAATTTAGACAGCATAGTTGTGAGACCAGAAAATATATAAAAGTGTCTGGACTATGTCTAGCAGTCAGTAAATCATTAGGAAATATTAAATTAATATGTAAAAAGAAAAATAGTAATTTTTTTAAAGGAAAGAATGATGGCTAAGCTTTGCATTCTAAAGGATGGTAAACTTCTGCCTGTTTTTTATTTAGTGGGAAATGGAATTTTTAGTAGGATGAAAACCACCTTGATGAACCTTTTCCCTGCAGCGATTAGGGGACTTTTACAAGTCCTAGAGAGAACTTAGCAAAAGTGTGCTCCATTTTTTCATATGTAATTAGGTGCAGGGAATGGAAGCTTTACATTTTGCCTTAAGAACTCAGGAGAAAGGAGGGCAGTGCCCAAAAGGGGAAGAGAGAATTTGGGTAAAAGAATGTAGCCCTAAGCAAGGAAGTGGATACTTGGGCCTTGTGGGGAAGGGCAGCCAATTGTGAAGCTCCCTGGGGCAAGAAAGGCCAGGAAATCTTAGAACAATGACATCTATTATTCAGTTTTCAGTTTTTATGTGTGCTCTGTGTTATCCTCTTCCATTATTTTTAACCTTTTTAAAAATTCAGCTACATATATTTGTCTTGTGTTCCTGGCACCCTGGGGAATTTAGTAGAGGAGTAAAAGGAAAGGCTACCTTATTGGATCACCCAGCATCAGGGAGAGCAGTGCAGCTTCAGTGAACATGGATTCTGGCACAGATGTGCACCAGCTGTCCCCCAGGTGGCCCTCGCAGCAGTGGGGGAGAACCTGCTACTCTGTCGACCCTGACCTAGACAAAGCAGATGTGAGGGAGAAGAAGGAAGGCTCACGTAACCACAGGGGGTCAGAACCAAGGTGAGGCAAGATGTACCTCAGTGGCAAAATTGAAGGGGTTAACAGAACAGCCAGCAATCTAGAGAATATTTTCCTACAGTATTTCATAAAGTCACAGTTAATGCCAAAAATCCATGATGAAAAAACATCAGAATTTTAAAGACAGGTTCATTATGACTGATATTTCCTTTTGCCTCCGGCTCTAATATGGCTCAGCAAGCCCCTTTTATTGATCCTGACTCTATCTAAACCTTGAATATTTTCTTCTTCATGGTATTTTTGTTCTGATTTTAATTTTTTTAACTGTTGTGTTAAAACTGTGTTAGTGTTCTCCAAAGAAACAAACCAACAGAATATACAAATAATGTTATAAACGTAAGTAGCATAATATATAATATATATCAATAGGAGATTTATATTGATATAGGTATATAAATATATAGATACACACACACATAGTAGAAAGAAATTTATTATAATGTACTGGTTTGTGCAATTATGACGTTTGAGATGTCCCATGATCTGCCATCTGCAAGCTGGAGACAGAGGGAGCCCAGAGTGTAATCCCCAGGCCAGGGAGGAGAGTAGATCATAGTTCCCTGTCTGGGCCTGAAGGTCTGAGAACCAGCAGTACCAAGGGCAGGAGAAAATCAATGTCCCAGTTCAATCTGGCAGAGATGGGAAAGTCCAAATTTCCTCTCTGTTCTATTCAGGTCCCCAATGGATTTAGTGCTGCCCATCCACATTAGGGAAGGCCTTCTACTTTACCAGGTCCGCTGACTCAAATGCCAATCTCTTCCGGAAACATGGTCACAGACACATCCAGAAATAATGCTTAATGACTTACCCGGGCAACCCATGACCCAGTCAAGTAGACTCATAATATCAATCACCACAAATATTATTTATCTTGGTTACTGAGTTATTTTGACATCCCTTTACATTTTACACAGGAGATGAATGTCCACCCTCACCCCTGTGCTGAACCACAGACATTGTGGCATCATATATATATGGATCATAGTGTTATTTTAAAATATTAAGTTACATTTATTGAATAACTACTGAGTTTCAGGCAGTGAGTTCAGTTTTAGGAACTGAATTGAAAGCAAGACAGTCAGCCTCAGCCCTATTGAAGCTTACCGTCCAATAAGAAAAACATACCAAACTATTGAAATGGTGTTATGTAGAAAGGCCAAAAACATTGGGAACCCACAAAAGAACCTCACCTAGGAAAGGGTTGGAGCAGATATCTCCACAGAAAAAAACACTTAAATTTAGTCCTCAAATGTACATAGGCGTGACCTAGATAAATAAGGATCTGGAGAGGAAATGAATCTTCTAGACAGAGAAAGTAACATTCAAAAAGGATAAGAAGCAAGAAAGCTTGCCTTTCTATAGCCAGTCAAAAAAGTTCCAAACATAGATTATAAAGCATTTTTACACAAGTTATAAAATAAATAAGACCTGAGAATATAATGTACAGCATTTGTGACAATAAGTAACAATATTGTGTTGTATATGTGATAGTTGCTAAAAGAGTATATGTCAAACATTCTCATCACAAGAAAAACAAAATTGTAGCTATGTATGATGATGGATGTTAACTTGACTAATTGTATATATTGTATTTTATATATACATATACTTTTTTTGGACATATACTGTTTTATACAACTACTTAATATACCCAAAACTAACATAACATTATATATCAGTTATATCTCCAAAAAAAAGGCAAAAATCTATAAAGGTAAATAAAAAATAGAGGGTGGAGGACTTTTAAATTCACATTAAGGGTTTTGACTTTATCCACAGAGCAACAAAAAGCCTTTAAAGGGCTTTAAGTAGAGACAGGACATAGTAAAATTTGTGCTTAGAAACATAAAAATTTGTAGATGGTATTAGAGGAGGGAAACATATACATTGCAATGGTCCAGGCAAGAAAAAGGGTGGCTAGGACTAAGCTAGCAACAGCAGGGTTTAAAGAGAAGTGGAAAAATTCTAGAGACATTTATAAATGGAATTATCAGGATTGGATGACTCATTAGGAGTAGTGAATTAGAAGACGTCAAATATATGATACCTAGATTTATGGGTTGGACAACTTGGTGATTGATGAAGTAACTTCCTAGATATTGGGCATATTAATTAAAGTAGCATTATAGGTGTATGCATAAAATGGTTTTATGCTACATATTTTACTTATTAACTCCTTAAAAATATCACATCCTAAAAAAAAATCACATCCTTTTTAAATAAAGAAAAACATTTTTAAAACATAAATCAATTACATAACTTGATTGTTATAACATGGTAAGAAATTATAAGTTGTCTTTGATCATTTTGAATAGAAACAATTTAGACAATTGTACATTAAACAATAACAGAATAACAATAGGCAGATTTTGAAAATGTGGAAGGTCATTTCCTTTTAATTTATCCAGTTTGTGTTTCTTGGCTTATTATTCATACATCCTGTAAGCTTCAGTTTCTGAGAGGCTTATCATAGGGGGAAAAAAAGGTCATAACTCAGTATTTAGTTTGAAAGGGTTTAGAATGATTTATTCTATAATGTTATAAACAGACAAAACAGCATTCTCTCCTGAGATCCTTGATATTGTGCAAATCCTATTCTATGATTTTTATTGTATTTTCAATCATATCATATTTATTACCTGATATGTTTAAGGAGGGAAGGACAAAGTCATTACAAAGAAAAACAAAATCTCACATCGTGTTTTACGTATTTAAAAATATCTACAGCACCACATTTACTCCAAAATTGCCACAGGCAGAAAAATAGCATTAGAGGCAAAACACAGTTTTTCAGTCTCCCAAAATGACCCCTCAACACACACACACACACACACACACACACAAATAGAACAACTGAGACAGTAAAACAAAAACTCAGAGAGAGTAGCATCACAAAATGTCAAGGTCTCCCTAAGAACAAGGAGGTATCAAAGTATTGGCAAGAAGGATATGTAGTAACACTTAACAGGAGGAAGCCGGAGTGAGACACGGGACTTCTGCTGTACAGTCCAGAAATGGAATTGCCAACAGGTACTCACTCCCAAAGGAAAGAGTTCATTCTTCAGGCCAATCAGACAAAAATATAACTAGGAGGGAGCTTCCCAGCCTCCAGATATCCTGCAAACTCGAAGTTTCCTCCAACCACAATGCATTTAAAAAAGATAAAAACAAAAAGACATGTGTTACCCCTTCTGTGCCCAGCCCCTGCCTTGCTTGGCTGAATGGAGTGGCTGCCACCTCTCCCTCTCCCTGTTCTTTTACTACAGCAAGCCACCAACCTCAAGCATAGTATCTGTGGTCATTGCCCCATCACTAGCAATGAACTACTGAAATTTCCTATGGAACATACTTATTTTTTTTCTAGTTATACTTAGGGGAGAGGTTCATCAAATCTCCTTATTTCACCATGTTGTGGGCAAAGTCTCCCCAAAATGAAATGAATGAACGAATTGTTCATGCAGTTGATAGCGTTAAGTATAGAAAGAGCAAGTATTTTAAGTGACTTTAAGATCTGTTAATCTAGTGATGCATCCCTAGGTATGCACCCTAAAATCAAACAAAATATATTCTAGTATATTTTTAACTTTTTAGTAATCAAATTTTTACTGGTCTTATTGGTATTGCTGAATTCTCTGTATTATGTAGCTGTAATATATTGTATTGGAAAAATGAAATAAATTATTCTGTGAAAGTTATTAATAATTAAGGTTTTCACCATGAGAAAAAATAAAGTATTAAGTGAAAACTCTATAATCCGAAAATTTCAATTAGAAATATAAATATGAAGTACTAATAGTATTTTAAAACATGCGCATATGTGCATATATGCCATAGTTCTCTCCATTAAAGTGAATGAATAACAATTACCAGAAGAGCAAAGTTCAGCCATAGTGACCAGGTGGCATAGTCCATGGATACTGTTTTGTTCTTAAAGAAACCAGGGTTTCTTGAATAAATAGTTGATTCTAGTTTAGGGCAAGATGGCCTAAATTACCTTTTTTTCCCCTTAAATTTCATATATATTTTACATCATTCTTCATTTTTGTACAATCTATGCTTTCTCCTCTCAGGGGTAGTCCCGTAAAATTCCCATCACAAGTTCACCCATGACCATCACCATTGTCCTTTGTGCTCTTCCCGCCTCTGTTTTGATCCTTCTCCCTCCTCTTCTCCTGCAGAATGTCTCTGATTCATAGCTGCCGTTGATTTTGATTTTTAATTTATTATATTTACTTTTTTTTTCCTGATCCCTTGTTTGGTTCCTCTACATTCCTCCTATAAGTAAAACCATCCAATATTTTTCTTTTTCTTTCTGGCTTATTTCACTGAGCATAATTTCACTGAGCGTAATTGAATTAATATTTTTGTGTCCTTTGGGTAGATTCCTAGGAGTGGAATTGCTGGATTGTATGGAAACTCCATTTTTAGTAGTTTGTAAACCTCCACACAGCTTTCCATAGTGGTTGGACCAGTTTGCATTCCTACCAGCAGTGCAGGAGAGTTCCTTTTTCTCCACATCCTCATCAACATTTGTTGTTGCTAGCTTTTTTAACATGTGCCATTCTCACTGATGTAAGGTGAGCCTAAAATATCTTTTAATGCCAACATGCGCCAAATATCAAAAGAATTCGAAGCCAAACCGAGCAGTCTAACTGGACAAAGATGGGTCAATATAAAATTTAAAGAAATATTAACTGCAGTGGATTGAAACATGTCAAAAATGTTTAAATTCACTAATAATGATACTTTAAAAATCTCATTTGGAAGACACTGGGAGATCAACCTGTCTTTTAAAAAAATGATAAGAGTAAAATTAATTCAAGTACTTATCTTCCCTAATATATTTTAAAGTGTCCCTTGGAACAATAGGAGAAAAAAATTGAAAGTAACTTTAGATAATAAATAAAGAGTGATAAAATATCACCACACTTGTAGATGTTAAAGAAATAATGGATCTAGATTTCAACAATGAACACTAGTGATTGTTGATGTCACAGATAGCCAACCAGATAGTAAGAGCCTCTCGATGCAAAAACTATCACTTAGGAAGTATTATCACCAATACATTGAACCTGTAAATCTTACTACCTGTGTAAAGGAAGTGCAAAAAAGAGAAATGTGGTAAACTATAAACTACAGGGATGCAATCAGAACATTTTAGAATATGGGAAACTTAAATTGATTTCTGTAAGAAATCAATTACAATGAGAAATGAAAGAGAGAGGAAAGGGAAATCTGTAAATAGAAACTTGAGAGGCATGTTAACAAATTGAAATGTATGGATCTTTTCTGGATCTTAATTCATACAAACCAACTGTAAAAAAAAAAAGTATGAACCAGACAAGTTTGAACACTAATTGAATAATATAAATTTAAATTATTGTCTGTGTTTTTAGATTTAATAATTATAATCTGGTTGTATCCTAAAGCACTTCTTATGCTTTAGGGATGCATAGGAACAGGTTTTGGGATTAATGAATATCAAAAATGTTATGTTTCGCATCAATAAAAACATGCTTGCCTCAAAATAATCTAGTTAGGGAGAAGAGTATTAAATAGACCAGGATTGACCGACAGTTGATAATTGTTCAAATTAAGTGATAAAAAGTGAGATTTTACATTATTCTCTATACTTTTGTATGGTTTGAAATTTTACATCCTGAAGACAGTTTAAAAAAGTTGTTTTTTTTTTTTTTCATTCTACCTTTATCTCACCTAATCCATCTAGAATGACCACATTGGGTTAACTTTCGAGGTTTCCAGGCTATTTAAAAATGAGCTATAAGTCTAAAGACTAAATCATACTGCAAGTATGACCCATTTCCCTTGATGTTGTTATATATCACTTGTTAATGAATTTTAATAAACACTAGGTGGCTTTATACTAAGTGATAAAGTGATTGCTTTATACTAAAGAGGCAAAAGAGAAAATGGATTATCCCACTAGCGTGAAAAATGTCATCTACTAATGCTATGTCAGGGTGACATCACCTTTGAAATTATCCCATTTCTTAATAGATGAAAATATTTTTTCATTTTAAAATTATAATTTTCCTGTACATTACAAGTTCACCTAAACATAATTTATTAAAACTTCTATTTACATCGGGCCTCCCTGGTGGCACAAGTGGTTGGGACGCAGCCTGTGAAGCTATCCACAGCCACTGCAACATGAGTTTGATCCCCTGCCAGGGAGCTGCCCGCATGGTGCCGCAGACCTCTCCTGTCTCATCCGCTGCTCCCCTCAACAGTGTATTTCAGTAAATCTGCCTGTTCTGCTCTCCACTCTTTCTCTGGTGAATCTACTCACACCCCTACACCTCTGGCCTGCTTCCAGTTCTTGTATGCATATATAAGTAAATCTTTAAAAAAAACTTCTGTTTACATATTAAAGTTCATTATTGGGGTTTTTCCCATCTTTCAGTTTATTTTAAGCTGCATTCTGCCAGGAAGAAGCTGAAATTGAACTTTGCATAGTTAAATAAGAAATGGAATTTTACATTTTTCAAACTGGATTGTCATAAAGTATTCCATATGCTACAAATTAATGTGAAGTAGCCTTGAGCCTTTTCTCTAATATCTGCATAGTGCTTCTAGTTTCTCATTCTCATGTCAGTAATTGGTCCCAAACCTTCTTTTAGCTATCTCAGTGTTCCTGTCAGCTGATTTTTTTATTAACCAAAATAATATATCATTCTATTTTTATAGTGTGTGACTAATTTAGGGAATCACTGAGGTTTTAATGAATAGATTATGATGAAAGCATTCAGTTTCAAAATCCATTATTTTGGACAGGAAATAAGCTTAATACCTAGTGAAGACAGTAGAATGAACAGTGAATTTGGATGTCCCTTGTGCCGTGATGCATTGTCCCACTCACTTCGTTTTTCTACACATTAGTTTCATTCACTCTTTTATTGAATGGATATTTATGCACCTACTAAGTAATAAAGCTAGGAATACAGCTGCAAGCGCAGTACCACATCCCCAAGGTAGTGCTGAATTGAGACTGGGTAGATATTTACAAGTGAAGAGTTGGGAAGAGGTGTGATTTGAGCAAAGATAACAAACTCGGTGGTGCTGGGGAAAGGAACCAGTAGAAATGGAGAAGCATGATGTAGAATGAAGGGAGAATATAAGAAAATAGAGAGGTGCACCTACTAAATGATAGAATTGAATAAATAACTCATTGGACCCTTCCGTTTCATTGGCTAACAGTTGAATCAGAGGATATTGGCTTTACCATTTGTTGTTGCCATGATCATATGCAGATTCTTACCTTCAGTCCTTAGTGCTCGTTTATTTAGAATATTGGATCTACATACCTCAAGATTGTGCTGGACCTTAAATAAGATTAAAACATTTAAAGCTTTTTGGTATACATCAAACATTCTGTATATAAATGGTAATGACAAACACTAGCCTTTACTTTGCTCTTCTCAAAGAAACTACTGCATCTTTTCTCTTATTCCAACAAAAATCTGAGAAGACATTTATGAGAGTATTTATTATTCCTGTTGTGCAAATGGGAAAACTTGAATTCATGAATGGAAGAAGGTGGCTTCCTGGGTTCTTTTTTTTAAGATTTATTTATTTATTTATACAAGCACTGGGTACAGTCAGAAGTGTGAAAGGATGAGAGAATTCACCAGTGCCAGAGCGGGGAACAGAACAGGCAGAGGAAGTACACTGCTGAGGGGAGCAGTGGGCAGCAGGAGAGGTCTGCACGCCATGTGGGACCCTGGCCTGTGGCCAGGGATCAAACTGGTGCTGCAGAGGCCTTGGGCAGTTTTGCAACCCAGCGCGCTCAACTGCTGCACCACCAGGGGAGGCCCTTCCTGGCTTCTTTTTTTTTTAGATTTTTTTTTATTGTGTAATTTTTTATTGAGGCAACATTGACTTACAACCACGACGGCAAACATTTTCTAAGACTCTCAGCAGATTGCATGATAGCAAAAACTAGGATTTAATATTAGATAGGAAAGAAGGAATTTTTACTTGTATATTGTTTACTGTATGCACATGTAATGCTCCTGATGATTTTATTTTATTTTATTTTTTTAAATAAATTTTATTTTTATATTCCCCATACAATTGCAACCCCCTTATTTTGACCCCAATCCCTCCCCTCCCCGCCCCCCACCCCCCATAGAGTGTCTCTGGTTCATAGTTTTTTATTGATTTTGATTTTCACTTTCTTATAGTTATTCATTTTCCTGGTCCCTTATTTAAGTTTCCTAGATTCCTGCTATGAGTAAGAGCATCCGGTATTTTTCTTTTTCTTTCTGGCAAATTAAAGAGCTTCTGCACAGCAAAAGAGACAATAACAAAAACAAAGAGAAACCCCACCAACTGGGAGAACATTTTTGCACACAACACTAATGATAAAGGACTGATCAAAAAAATCTGCAAAGAGCTGATGAGACTCAACAACAACAAAGAAAATAATCCAGTCAAAAAATGGGCAGAAGAGCTAAAAAGAAACTTCTCTGAAGAGGAAATGCAAATGGCCAACAGGCATATAAAAAAATGTTCAATATCACTTGTAATCAGGGAAATGCAAATCAAAACTACCATGAGATACCATCTTCCTGGCTTCTTATTCAGCTTTTTCCCGCCATCACACACTACTGTTTTAGCTTCTCATTAAACAAATAGGGTATCTTAACATGGGCTGGGCATGTGTACAGATTTGTTTATCTTAGAGCTCAAGATTTCAGGTTTTCCTTTGGGTTTCTTTTTCTTTTTTTTTTTTAAGGATTTATTTATGTATGCATACAAGAACTGGGGTACAGGGCAGAGGTGCAGAGGGTTAGAGGATTCACCAGAGGCAGAGTGGGGAACAGAACAGGCAGACTGACTGGAATACACTGCTGAGGGGAGCAGTGGGCAAGACAGGAGAGGTCTGCTGCATCGTATGGGTAGCTCCCTGGCCAGGGACCAAACTCATGCTGCAGAGGCTGTGGGTAGCTTCATAGTGCTGTGCTTAACCCCTTGCGTCATCAGGGAAGCCCTGGGTTGTTTTGTTTTGTTTTTTCTATTATCCCAAAAGATCAATCTTATACAGAAGCTTTTCCTCTCATGCTAAGCCTTCTTTTTGTAGTGTTATGGCTATGAATGTACTGTCAGTCAATTACTGTTAGAATGAAGACCAGCAAGTGTTTTTAATCATTATTATGTGGGTCAGTTCCTTCTCTGTCATTCTTCCTTGACTTTGAATTTGTGAGCCTGTTTTTTTTTTTTTTACAAGCAATTCCTCAAGGAGTCAGTAAAGTGTCCACTAGAAATCACCTCAGTTGGATTGTATACCTGAAACAAATAGGTTTTGTTTGAATTTATTTTCCCTTTAAAATTCAATAGAATTTTAGATCATCCCTAGCCTAATTTTTATTTAAATTGCAGATAATCAACAAAAATCTAGAAGCTACACAACTGCATATAGTGGGAAGTAGAAGAAAGAAGGAAGAGAGGCATCAAGGGGCATATTGCAATAGTCTTCCCAATTTATAGACGCTTTAGAGCTCCCCTTTCTATTTAAAAATGAATAAATTCCTGCTATGAGTGAGACCATCCAGTATTTTTCTTTTTCTTTCTGGCTTATTTCGCTGAGCATTATCCCTTCCAGCTCCATCCATGTTGCTGCAAATTGCATGAGTTTATCTTTTTTGATTGCTGAGTAATATTCCATTGTGTATATGTACCACATCTTCTTGATCCAGTCATCTACTTTTGGGCATTTGGGTTGTTTCCATAGCTTAGCTATTTAGAAAACCCAAATAAGGGACCAGGAAAAAGACTAATTGTAATAAAGAAAAAATCAAAAACAAGCAACCATAAACCAGAGACACACTATGGTGGGGAGGGGAGGTGAGGAGGGATTAGGGTCAAAATAAGGGGGGTGCAGTTGCATGGGGAATATAACCAAAATGAAAATGTATACACTGTGCAAAAATGAAAAATGATGTAAGAATTACATGAAATAAAATATAAAAAAAAAAATGACTAGTCCCGCCCATGAGCTACTGGTGTATGGATACAATGACTCCAACTTAATTTACTTCCAGGCAAAGTTCTAGTTGATTCAGGAAATGGAACAAAGTCTTTTTTTCCTGACAGCACCTTGGAGGGACATTCAATTTTTTAGTTTCCATAACTCTATTAAGGAAATATTTCTTGTGCTATTCATCTAAAATTTGATCTGGCATTTAATCTCTAGCTCTGCTACAGCTAGTACAGAAGTTGTAGTATAAAAGATGTTTCCTAAATATTAGATAACCATTTTAAGTGTCTTAATAAGTGTGACAATCAGTTTTACTGAAGTTGTCCCTCCTTTACGTCTCACCACCTTTACAAAACTCTTTTTGACTCCCTAACCCCAATCATGGGGTTCTTTCGTAGAATTCACTCAATACCACCCCTTGAGCCTGTAATTCATAACCAACTATACCTCTCTTGAGTTGTGGTTGTTTGTATTCTTTTCACAGAGCCTTCTAGACTATACACACTTTCTGAACTAGGCCTTGGTTATCTCATCTCCCTATAGTACTCACCATAGCTCCTTACATAGGGTAGGTAGAAATCTAGAAAATGCATGAGAAATGAATTTTCCTACCTCAAACGAAAAGTAACTTATCTACCAGAAAGTTAGTGCTGGAGGGTGGGGAGTGCATTCCTTAGACGACTTTGAAAAACAATATTAACAATGAATATAATACATTTTAAATTATAAATCTCAGACTCCTACACTTTTAATGCAAACCATAAATTTAGGCATCAAATTGTTCTTGCTGTAAAAGAAAAAGAGCAAATGAAGTTTTGGGTTGTATGCTGATGATTTAGATTGTGGTTATGATGGGAGAAATCTGTCTCTTAAGATATTCAGAATGCTGCATGTTGCATAATCATTACCACTCATAACAGGACTGTCAAAGGTCTTATTTTAAGCATGATTCCCTGAAAATTATCCCTGGCCATTTGCCTTGAATAGCTATATTTCAAAAATGATTTTTTGAAAAAAGGAAAGAAAAAGCAAGCAGGAATAAATAATAATGAAATATCTCAGTGGCAAAGATTCACAA
The DNA here is from genome assembly GCF_964194135.1 of Talpa europaea. Taxonomy (NCBI): domain Eukaryota; kingdom Metazoa; phylum Chordata; class Mammalia; order Eulipotyphla; family Talpidae; genus Talpa; species Talpa europaea. Next base: position 26,396,128 of record NC_140082.1, on the reverse strand, counting down.
AATAGGCACCATAGAATAATAAACACTTGATTTTGTAGAAATGCTGTCTATTTCCATGGATCTTGGAATGATTTCTATGATAAATTCAAATTGGGATATTATCAACCATAGGGTTCTCATTGCTACAAGTCAATCAACACAACTGTGGCAGCCGCCATTGAAGAGCAGCAGTCATGGGTCTGTGCTACCTATGGGTCTCAACAAGGTCCACAAGTGACAAAGAATGAGAGCAAGCTTACACAGAGCTGCTACCACAGGTGCCTCGCCAAATACTCCAAGTTCATACAGGACTTGACCCAGGAGTTGTATGGCTTTGCCTCCAATGAGTGGTACGCCATGGAGTTGCTTGAGGTCTCCAAGAACAAGTGGCCCTCAAGTTCATGAGGAAAAGGGTGGGGACACACATCTGTACCAAGAACAAGAGAAAGGAGTTGAACAATGTCCTGGCTGCCAATGAGGAAGACAGCACCAAGAAAGACTGAACTGCCCCTCATATGCATAAATAAACTCTTCAGAAAAAAAAAAAATTAACAAAGCTGGATGTTATTTAGTTTCTTAGACATTATAAATTAACTATGCACAAAATAAAAGACCTACTTAAAATGCCCACTAAAATATTTAAAAACTGGTATCTATGTATGATACTAGGTCTGTCTTTAAGGTAATGAATGAGAATGAGACCTTTCCTAGTCTCTCCTGATCACTCATTGTACTCTGACCAGGAGTCAAAACCTAGCCATGACATTCATTCTTTGTAATCCCTAACTTTGTGGGTCATTTGCCCCTTTGTCCTTATGCTTTTTCTATCTCCGTTGTTTCATTAGAGAATTTCTCATCAAAATCTATGCAAATATGCTCTTCTCTTAATCAAACTAGAACCAAATGACTAATTCCATTCGATTTATATTTGATAACTGCCTTCAAATTCATTTGATTTCCAGTTACTCTATTTCACCATAGGAAATGGCATCATTTTTATCTGATACGTGATATTGACTTCTGTAACAGTTTATGTTTCCCTTTTGCTTTGGCTTCCAGTGTGCTCAGAGTCAAACTTGTAGCCCAGTTTAGTAAACTGAAAGGCCCTTATGCCATGCATTACTCCACAGTGTTTTCAACATGTCTTATCTTGCTAATGTACCTGTATTTTCTCTAGCACTGATCTTTTTACTGTCTTAATTTGTATTGCTTTTAAACCATATAGAAATCTTTGTACACTTATATGGATGACTGATCTTTGACAAAGGAGCAAAGAATATGCAATGGAACACAGAAAGTTTGTTCAATAGATGGTGCTGGGAAAACTGGACCTCCACGTGCAAAAAAAAAAAAAATTAGACTACTACCTTTCACTGTGCAAAAAATCAACTCAAAATGGATAAAAGAACTGGACATAAGACCTGAAACCATAAAATGTATAGGAAAAAATATAGGTAAAACACTACAAGACATATATCGCAATAACATCCTTGAAGACTCATCACCCAAAGCAAAGAAAGTCATAGAAAAGATTAACACCTGGGATTACATCAAACTGAAAAGCTTCTGGACAGCATAAGAGACATTAACCAAAACAGAGAGACACCCCACTGACTGGGAAAATAATCTTTGCACTCCAGTCAACGGATAAGGGACTGATCACAAAGACATACAAAGAACTCGCAGGACTCAACAAAAACAAACAATCCAATCAAGAAGTGGGCAGAAGAACTTAAAAGACATTTCTCCAAAGAAGAAATGCAAATGGCCAACAGGCATATGAAAAAAATGTTCAACATCCCCTATCATGAAGGAAATTCAAATTACAACCACATTGAGATACCACCTTATACCAGTAAGAATGGCACATATCAAAAAAACAAGCAACAACAAATGTTGGTGAGGAGGTGGTATAAAAGGAACTCTCCTACATTGCTGGTGGGATTGCAAACTGGCCCAACCACAATGGAAAGTTGTCTGGAGGTTCCTCAGTCTACTAAAAATGGAGCTACCAGGGCCTCCCTGGTGGCACAAGGGTTAGGACGCAACCTATGAAGCTATCTGCAGCCACTATAGCACGAGTTTGATTCCCAGCCAGCCTGGGAGCAACCCACATGGCACAGCAGACCTCGCCTGACTTGCGCGCTGCTCCCCTCAGCAGTGTACTTCGGTCAATCTGCCTGTTCTGTTCCCCACTCTGTCTCTGGTGAATCCTCTCATCCCCCACACACTGGCCTGTACCCCAGCTCTTGTATGCATTAATAAATCTTTTAAATAAATGGAGCTACCATACGACCCGGTGATTCCACTCCTAGGGATCTAACCAAAGGACACAAAAAATATTGAATCAAAAGAATACCTGTACCCCTATGTTTATTGCAGCACTATTTACAATGGGTAAAACCTGGAAATAACCCCAATGCCCAAAAATAGATGACTGGATCAAGAAGATGTGGCAGATACACACAATGGAATATTATTCAACAACCAAAAAAAATAAACTCATGCCATTCACAGCAACATGGATGGAGCTAGAAGGAACTATGCTCAGTGAAATAAGCCAGAAGGGAAAAGAAAAATATCAGATGGCTTCACTTATAGCAGGAATATTGGGGAACCAAATAAGACATCAGTGTAAAAAAATAACAACAGTACAAAATAAGACAAAGCAAAACCAGACAATTATAAATCAGAGTAATACAGCAGGGGAGGAGGAGGGAGAGAGATCAGAGGGAGGGAGGGAGGGGCACAGGGGACTGAGGTGATGGTGCACGGGTGCACTGGTGAGGAAAACTCTATGGGGACTATACCTGAGGGGGGGGGGAAGCAAATATTGTATAAAAATGAACAATGATGTAAAAATTTAAAAATTAATCTAAAAAAATAAATAAAATTAGAAATAAGAAAGCAAAAAATCTTTATAGAATCAAACATCAATAATTCAGTTCAGAGAGTCATTTCCTTAGGAGGGAATAACTAAGACAGGAGATTGATGTCTCTTTAGAAAATTACATCTTCCTAATAATTATCATACTTAATAATTATCCTCTAGTTATTTGCTTCTAATCTCACCACACTCTAATCCATCTATCATCTTGAAATTAATTGTCTCTCTTAAGCACAAATCAGTTCATATTACTTTCCTGCTCACACACATTACTTAGATGGTACACTTTACACAATAAAGCTCAACTTTCTCAGCACAGCTTTCAAACTCATTCACAAGATACCACCATCTAAGGTGTCCAGCCTTGTCTTCCAGCTGCCTCCAGTGTATCCTGCACTCATAACAACTATACAGTGTATTTCCACACAAGCCCTCCCATTAATACCCCACAGTCCTTTTCCCCTCCCATCATTACAAAGCACACAGATAGCTCATATTTCTCTTCTCTTTTTTCTTTGATTTTTCAATTCAGGTAACATTAGACATTGATTCCATGGTTCCTTCTCCACAGTATGCTGTTCACCCTCTGCCTCCCTCTCTGGAAAATTAAGTACAACAGATTTCTAGGTTTGTTATTGGATTGTTTTTCATTGACCTGTTTTTTTTTTTCTTTCTTTATGCCCCATAGATCAATGTAACCATGTAATATTTATCTTTCTCTTTCTAACTAATTTCATTTAGCATTATCTCTTCCAGTTCCACTCATGTTGCCACAAATGACAAGAGTTCATCTTCTTTTATTGCTGAGTAGTACTGTGTTGTGTTTATACACAGTATCTTCCTAATCTACTCCTATGTCCATGGGCATTTAAGTGGTTTTCACACCTTGTCTATTTTAAATATCTATCAGTAGATATTTATAAATACATATATTATAAATATACATCTTTGTTAATCTGAGATATTGGTCTGTAGTTTTCTGGCCTGGTTTTGTTATCAGGATAATGTTACCTCATAGAATACATTGGGAAGCATACCCTCTTCCTCGATTTTTGTAATAATAGTTATCAGTTCCTCTTTAAAGTTATGATAGAACTCACCAAATGAAACCATCTGGTTCTGGGCTTTTCCTTTTTGGGAGATTATTGAATGCCATTTCATTTTTTTAAAAGATTTATTTATTTATTTATTTAAGAACTAAGGCACAGGCCAGATTCGCAGGAGGGTGAGAGAATTCACCAGAGATAGAGCAGGGAGCAGAACAGGCAGACAGGCCAAAGACACTGCTGAGCAAAAAAAACTTTGTAGAATAAAACGTCAATAATTCAGTTCAGAGAGTCATTTTCTTAGGAACTGCTGAGGGGAGCAGCAGGTGAGACAGAAGGGGTCTGCTGCGCCATGTGGGTATCTCTCTGGCTGGACGGGAATCGAACCCACGCTGCAGAGGCTGCAGACAGCTTCACAGCACTGTGCTCAACCCTGTGTGCCACTAAGGAGGCCCCATTTCATTTTTCTTGCTTGTAATTAGTCTATCCAGGTTTGCTACTTCTTCTTGTTTCATCCTTGGAAGGCTGTGTGCTTGTAAGATTTTGTCCACTTCTAGATTTTCCAATTTGTTGGCATAAAGATGTTCATAGTAGTTACTGATTATTCTTTTGATTTCTTCTGTGTCCGTTGTGATTTCTCCTCTTTCATTTATGATCCTGTTTATTTGTGCTTTCTCCCTTTTATCCTTTGTGAGCCTGGCTAGGGGTTTGTCTATTTTATTGATTTTTTCAAAGAACCAGCTCTTGGTTTCATTGATCTTTTGGATTGTTTTTTTAGTTTCAATTTCATTTATTTCTGCTTTGGTTTTTATTATTTCTTTTCTTCTACTGGTTTTTGGGTTTTTTTGTTGTTCTTTTTCTAGATCTTTGAGCTTCGAGATTAGGTTGTTTCTTTGCGTTCTTTCTTGTTTCTTGATGTGAGCTTCTATTGCTATATATTTTCCTCTTATTACTGCTTTTGCTAGGTTCTGCTAGCTCCTGTCTTCATTTTGGTTTACCACCCAGTATTTTAAACTTTCTTCTATTTCCTTATTATCCCAACAGTTACTCATTAAGTGTTGTTCAGTCTCCACATATTGGAGATTTTTCCAGCTTTCTTTTTGTGGTTGAGTTATAGTTTCATACCATTGTGACTGGAGAAGATATTTGATATGATTGCAATCTTCATGAATTTACTGATGCTTGTTTTGTGACCCAACCTGTAGAATATTCCTGGAGAAGATAAAGCATGAAGCATGCATATTCTCTGATATCCTCTCTTCAAGTGGTAGGGGTTTATGTGCCCTCTCTGTGAATACAAGGTAGACTTGCAATTAACCTGTAATCAACAGAACACATTGAAAATAATGTTCAATGATGTGCAAAGCTATACATAAAAGTCAATGCTGTTCCCTCCTTGTTAACAAGGACACTCACTTCTAGAGGTGCTGTGACCACCATGCTATGAGAAGCCCAGGCCACAAAGAGAGACTAAGTTAGGTGCCCTAGTCAGAGGTCCTAGCCAACATACAGCATCAAATACCAGACATTTAAGAATATTTCCACATGATTCTGGCTCCAGGTCAAGTTGTTACTGCAGACCTGAGTCTTTATTATTCATTGGCAAGCCATTTCTCCTGTGCTCTGTCTAAATGCTTGACCCAGAATCTGTCAGCATAACAAAATAGTTATTTTAAGCTTCCAAGTGTTGGGGTTATTTGCTGTACAGCAACAGTAACTGGATCAGTAGTTCAGAGGATTATTTTTGAGGATTATATGAAACACATACATAAAGTAAGAAGCATGGTGTTTGGCAAAATAAACACTCAGTTAATAGAATTTACCAAGGGCCAATTTTACTTATTTGGCTTTACTCAAAATATTCAGCATAGTGCTCAGATTTATGAGACATGTTTAAAATATACTTGTTGACTTGAGTAATTAGACTTGAGGACAGAAAAGAGGAAATGACAGAGAAATCATAACACCATTTTCCTAACCTGAGAGGAATTTTTTTAATGCCATTAAAAGATACTGACTTCTTCCTCTTGCAGTCTATCAAATTCTAAAATTTATCTTGGTGAGAAATCATATTGTACAAATGGCTAAGTCTCAGCTAAGTCTGGGGTAACAAAACTATAAATACTTGAAGTCAGTGAAAAGTAGTTAATTAGGAAAATAAGGAATCCTGACTCACAAATGTGGGTACTAGGTATTGCAGTAATCCTCCATTTTTGCCCCAACCTTCACTGAAACTCTGAAGTAAGTTTTCCTCCCCTCTCATCTACTGTTTTCCCTCAAAGCCTCTCCACAATATACCCTTGTCACTGTTATCCTCTGTTCACTACTCTAATTTACTATACCTCATTGAGTAGTGGCAAACACTATGGGAAATTTTATTATGAAAATATTGAAATTTGGGCCTCCCCTGGTGGCGCAGCAGTTGAGCGCTGGGCTGCAAAGCTGCCTGCAGCCTCTACAGCACCAGTTCGATCCCCGGCCGCCGGTGAGGGTCCCACATGGTGCAACAGACCTCTCCTGCCTCACCTGCTGCTCCCCTCAGCAGTGTATTTCATCAGTCTGCCTGTTCTGTTCCCCGCTCTGGCTCATGTGAATTCTCTCACCCTCCCGCGCTTCTGACTGTACCCAGTGCTTGTATAAATCAATAAATAAATCTTAAAAAAAAATCTTAAAAAAAAAAAGAAAATATTGAAAATTTTTTTTCTGGTGACAAATACCACCTAGAATTTTGGAATATATGGATCACAAATAAAAAATATTTTGGGTATTTTGAGTAAAATCACATTGGAATTAGAACAGTTTCTAATTTCTCACTGGCTTTGTTACAGTTGATGTGAGAGACAATACTCAGTAAATAGTGAGTCTTGCCTGGTCCCTAACCTGTGGAGCCTCAATGTTCCCATAGGTGAGGTCAAATGATGACCTCAGGCACCTTACTTACTTTAGAAGTAATCTGAAGTGTTCTCACTTAACCAATAACAATATTTTGGTGTCTGTGTTCCATGTCTAATAAATAGTCTTTACTTTGTTTCCCAGTTGGTAAACAGCCTAGAATCTTAGCTTTTCTTGGAATAAGATTCTGCCTTGCTTCTCTAATCAACTGCACAGAAATACTAGTCTTCCTCTTAAAAGTCTGTGCATGGACTGGAGGCCTTGCTAGCTGTGGATAGTCTACTTACCCCCTGCTCCATTCTCCCCCCAAAGCCAAATTAGTCTTTTGAAGCACTCTGTACCAACCAATAGCTTAGACCCCCCCCACACACACCCCTAATAGGTTGCCTGCTGCTTAGTTGATATCTCCACTGAAAACTCTATTCTGCTTCTTTCTGGAATTGTCACAGAATCTTCTCCATCCAGTAGAGGAACTTAGTTTTGTTCTATTAAGCAAGTTTTATGAAATGAAAGGATAGCAATGTGAAGATAAAAATCTTGGTTTTTTCCCATTGGTTCTATTTTATAGTTTTAATGTGCCGAATTAATAATGTAAAATCCTTTGCTCCTTGAACTACTCCTTTGAGAAGCAGGAAGATTTCAAAATATCTGTAAGATGAGGTGAAAGGACATAGCTTTCAGCCATGTGAATAATGATTTCCCTGCTGAGGAAAGGGCAAATAGTAAATAATGTCATTTCATCTTATACTAAAGATAACCCCCGAGAAGTGTCTTTTTAATTTATCTCTAAAACACTGTCCAAAAATTCTCTTGGTTCTAGGGCAAACCTTTTAATAGAACCAAAAATAGCCCCCAAAAAGGAGAATAAAAGAGAAAGATCACTTTTTATCCAAAGGCTGATCTCAGCTTGTTTTTAATTCAAGACGAGCTCTCTGAGGAGAGAGGGTGGGAAAGAAGGGTAAACTGTTAAAGTCCGCATTCCTTTTCCATTGGGAGAAACTCTGGGAGATAATGAGACAGAAATGCTTGACAGGTCTCCCCAAGGACAGGGCCAACAAGCTGCTTCAAGTGGCAGCTCCAAAAGTACAACTGTAAGTTTCTTTGCTTTCTCACCCATTAAAATTCTAGAGAAAGGAGGCTAATTTTGCAAGCAGGCAATTCTAACTTCCTGTTACATGTGCCTCTGATAAAATGGCAAGAAGTGGATTATATGACAAGAATACTTGAATAACCAAAACAGTTTTTCGGGAAGGTGGTTATTACTTTGAGTTGCTTGCAACTTTTTGTTTTTAGTCTTTTAAGGGACCACCCTGGTGGCGCAAGGGGTTAAAGCACAGCCTATGAAGCTATCCGCAGCCACTGCATCACAAGTTCAATACCCTACTGGCCAGGGAGCAACCCACATGGTGCAGCAGACCTCTCCTAACTTGCCCGCTGCTCTCCTTAGCAGTATATTTCAGTCAGTCTGCCTGTTCTGTTCCCCACTCTGTCTCTGGTGAATCTTCTCATCCCCTACACCTCTGGCCTGTACCCCAGTTCTTGTATGCAGAATAAGTAAATCTTTAAAAAAACATCTTTTAAGCACAAAACATACTATTGAAATTATTAAGAAGGACACTATCCGTGTTTTTACATAAAGATATCTCTCTGCTCTTATACCTTGTGGTCCTTCTGTGCCTTATTAAATGTGTGTAAAAGATGCATATCATAGGAAAGCATTGGTGCTGACTTAGTGATGGTCCAATGAAAATGGGAAGAATCTCTATGGCCTTTGTAAGTTAAGTAGGGAAAAGGGAGAAACAAGTGGTTGACCATCAGTGAAAGTGATTGGGATTGTGGTAGATCATTTCCATAGATGGTTGCCAAAAGTTCCTTCCCATCCCCACGCGTGAAAGCCTCTCCTTCCATTAAAATGTAGAATTTATTTTCCTCCCACTTGAATCTTGGATGGCCTAATGGCTTCATTTGACCAAAAGAAAGCAGTGGAAGTGATGAAATTTCACTCCACTGGCACTCACTTATCAAGGCTTTCTTTCTTCTATTTTTACCTTCTTAGAAGTCAGTCACATTATAAAAAAGGTCAGGCTAGAATGTAAACATGATGACAGACCAGATGGAGAAGACCCTTTCATTGACCTCAGCTACATGATCTATATGTTCCAGTAAGATTCCACTCATGGCAAGATCAATAGCACAATCAGGGCTGAAAATGGGAAGCTTGCCATCAACAGAAAGTCCATCTCCATCTTCCAGGAGCAAGAGCCCACCAATATCAAATGGATTGATGCTGGTACCACATATGTTGGGGAGTCCACTGCTGTGTTCAATACCTTGGAAAAGTCAGGGACACACTCAAAGGGAGGGGTGAAAGGGGCCACCATCTCTGCCCCTTCTGCTGATGTCCCATGTTTGTAGTGGGTATGAACCATCCCTCAAAATTGTCAGCAATACCTCCTGCACCACTTTCCCCCATTCCCTGCCCAGGTCATCCATGACAACTTCAGCATAGAGTAACGCTACCTACAAGGCATCCTCTCCAAGTGTAAACTCCATCTTGGAAATTCTTGATAAAGAGGATTCTAAGATACTGAACTTTATAATGATAATTATAGCTAATACTTAGGTTCTGTGTTAAGCACTTTGTACAGTTAATCCCCATAATGGCCATATGAAGTAAATATTAATTTCCTCATTTTTCTGCTGAAGGAAAGGAAACATAAACAAGCAATGTAATGTAGCTAGGAGCTGGCAGAGGTGGGATTTGGACCTAGCAAGTCTGGCTCACAGTCTGTGCATTTAATCACATTCCTTTTAAATCAAAAGGAGAAGAAATTGAAGCTTCTTGATTCCTAGAAGTTTCCTGCTCAATGTCTACACAATTATAAAGCAAAGACTTAGTCAAACAGGAGTAATGGGTGATCCACTCCGCAGAGAAGTCAGGCCTCTACCTGTCTGACAGAACTCGCCTAGTTAGTCTTTTCAGAAATAAGGAATACTATCACCTTGAAAGGTGATTTTTGTCTCTAACTAGATGACATGTATGAGGAAAATTTTATAACAATGGCTCTTAACATGGCACTCACGAAGCTTGCCTGGAAAAATATTGTGCTTTCATTTTCACTACCCTCTAACTTAAATCTAATATTTTCACCAGGTCTGAACGTTGATAACAATGTCACTAGTACAATAGCACTAGCAATGCCTATGACTTTGTGACCTAATATAATATAACCTATTTTCTTATCACAACAATTTGCAGGTATCTCAAAAATTCTCTTCACTAGTTATTACTTTTAAATTTGCTATAAAAGGGAGAAATCCCATATTGTAATATAAAATAACAATATATCAGTAATAAAAAATGAAAATAAATTTTTGTATAAGACTGCTAAATCTCATGTAAGATGTTGATAACTATGCACCTATCTTGTGAAACTGCAAATTTATTTTTAATAGCTTGTTAATCCATTGGTGCCCTTTGTAATCTTATGTATTTTACTTAATGCATTTTAAAACATTATTCTGAAAAGAGGTCCATAAGCATAAAAGGATATTCCTGCTTAAAAGAAATTGATATTTCTGCTTAAAGGAAATTTCTCATTTTCCATAGCCTTGACTCCCTTCAAACAACCTTTGGGCACGTGTCCCTTGGGTATTAGTCTCATTCATTCCATAGGAAGCAGTTCCTATTTTCTGTCTTTAAGGTCAGTTATAGACCCTCTCAGAGGGTCCAGAAAAAGCCAAACAAAATTGGGGGGTCTGATATTTAGAAATCAAACAAAAATATGGATTTCTTTTCATTTTGTTTTTCTTTAAAGCAAAGATATTTTTGCGTTAGCATGGACACCAGATGTCTGAAGTCAAAGTATCCATGAAGCCATGTGCTATCTGAGAGCTTTCTTGGTCTCTGCTAGCTTCTGTTGTTTGCTTGCAGTTCTCGGCATTCCTTGCCTAATAACTAAATCACTCTGGTCACACAGTCATTTTCTCCTTTGTGTCTTCAAATTGGCTTCTCTTTGTGCATTACAGTGTTCGCAGGTCTCTTCTCCTTACAAAGACACAGTTCTATTTGATTAGGGACCCATCCTACTTGGTATGAGCTCATCTTAATTTAGTTAATTTGCATTAAGTTTATTTTTAGATAAGGTCACACTCTGAGGTTAAGGTTTCAGTGTATCTTTTTGTGAAACTTTACCTAAGGGGCAGTTTTAGGTTCACAGAGAAAGGTACAGAGTTTCCCTGTCTGTCTGTCTGTCTGTCTCTCTTTCTCTCTCTCTCTCTCTCTTTCTCTCTCTCTCTCTCTCTCTCTCTCTCTCTCTCTCTCTCTCTCTCTCTCCCACCCACACACACACACACACACACTCACTTGCTCATTCATGAATTATCAACATCCCCCACCAGAGTACTGCAGGTGCTACATTTGTGAACCTATACTGACACTAGTTACCCAGAATCCATGGTTACTCCATATTTCCCAAGCTGTTATTTTGACCATACAATGTTTTCCACCTTGAATCCTCAATACCATTGAGTAATTATTGCCAGGATTAGATTCCCTCTGCTTTCAACTACCCTTGAAAGCAGCTCAAAATTTTCGGAGGTCCAGAGTGCACCAGCTGGTTCACTTAGAGGAATTGGCTTGATGCAGGAAACAACTGGGTCCCGGTCTGTTCTGGCTCCTGACTCACCTCTGAGTGCAGTTCACATTTGCAACTGTGATCCACAAAGGCATTTTGGACCTTGGTTGGGTGAAGTCATTTGGATCTAAATGTTGCTTTTAATGGCTTCTAATTTGCTCATAAAAATTTTAATCACCAAAATCCTCATTTTTACTATCAAATTGGGAATTTTATTAGCAAATCACTTGATCCAGTCACTGAGATGATTTCAACGAGCCCCTTCCATCTGGCCAGTTCTCCCGCTCTCACTCCTGCCAAAAGCAAAACACAGCCCCACTCTTCAATTAGGAATGCAGACGTTGACCGCTTCCATGTTTAGTGCACGTTCAGTTTACTTCAAAGCTTGATTCACCTGCTTGTATTCTGTATGAATATCAGTTCTTTAAAATCAGATGTAGGTTCTTCTAAGATCAATATCATGCTGTAGATATCTATATACTCCCTAAATATATTTTTTAAAGATTTATTTGTTTATGCATACAAGAACTGGGGTACAGGCCAGAGGTATGGGGGTGAGAGGATTCACCAGAGACAGAGTGGGGAACAGAACAGACAGACTGGCTGAAATATAAGGCTGAGGGGGAGCAGCGGGTGAGACAGAAGAGGTCTGCTACGCCATGTGGGTAGCTCCCTGGCCGGGGATTGAACTTGTGCTGCAGAGGCTGTGGCTACTTCATAGGTTGTGTCTTAACCCCTTGCACCACTAGAGGCCCAACCTACATATTTTGATAAAATGATTTTTGAGGGGAGAGTGGGGTAGGGGGGAAGGCGGGGGAGTAAAGAGGGAGAGAAGGAACAAGGAAAGGAAGGAGGGAGGGAAGGAAACTAACAAAAGACTTTATGTTAGTACTAAAAACTAACTTGACATTTGTTCAAAATAGTGCTTGTGTTCTATTGATGCCCCCAACTAGTTTACATAGTATAATGAAAATATATTTTTTCAAGAGTTCCTAAAACAACTGAAAGAAGATGGATAAGGTACAATGTCTGCTGTGCTTTTATTAAAGAAACCTCATTCAATTCATTTCAGCCTTCTATTATGTTTCTGTCGCCAACCAAGTAAATTAGACACTAATTATGAATTATACTGAAAGGTTTACTGAGTACTCTTGATGTGCAGGATGTTGAAATGCATGTTTTTAAAATCAGATAGAAATGTTTTAAAAATAATATGTGCTATATTGATTTTAGTAGCACTTTTAGTTTTTGTTCCACTCACACTAAAAATGAAACTGAAAATATTCAAATGAAAAAGACACTAAAATATTAGAGGTGGTTCTAGTCTGTGGTGGGGAAGAGATTTATTTTCTTCCTTTTCAACATTCACTCACTTTTTAGTGGGAGAACAGTAAACATTTTTTTTCCAATAATAAAATAAGGATTTTTCTAGTCAGAGTTATCTTCCCTTCTCAAATCATTTTGTAAAGTACCTGGCAGTTTTGACAGAAATAATACTGAGTCCCCATCACAATTCTTCAGACACTGAAAATAAAGTGAAGTTGAACTGCACCAGCTGTGAAATTGTTTTTGTTTATGTGTGTCTACAGCTGCTGCTTTTTTTGTTAGTCATTCTCTTGTAGGGCATAAGTTTTACTATGCCACTACATATTTTCAGGCCTATTTTTATTCTTACTTTTAAATCTTCTACTCCTATCCAAACAGACATAATAATGAGTGTTGTCTCATTTTTTATTTTGAACTTATTCAAACTCTAGTATTAACACCATTAGGAAGGTTCTGTGTACCAGAGAAAATCCTCCTGACCTGACCTCTCACCTCCTTGCTTCCTTCTATCCTGTGGCAGAGATAATGAGGGTCACAGAATGTCACCCTTCCCGACCACAACACTTGCAGCCTTGTTGCCACTACTGGCCCTAACCACAATATTAACCCCATTTTACCCTTTGTCTCGTGTTTAATCCATAGCTCCAGACTCCCAGGTCACATCTTGTATCCTGCCTTATGCTAATCCTACAGTCCTGCATATTCCTTTTTTGTTCTCTTTCCTACTCCTCTCTCTCTCCTAAAACCGCTTTCACTATACTCTGTGGGACTTATGATCCTTTCATTAGCAAAATCTACTGAATTTCACTCTCTCTAAATTCAATCTAGTAAGAAAATATTACTGAAAATCCCTGTGTGCTATTCAGAATCCCCTGATAAAGACTACAGAGTTTATGGAGAAAGTATATAGGGCACATCATTTTAAAATGCCATTAATGACACTAAGGTTAAAAATAGGAGCCTAGTAAAGAGTTTTATAGATATTTAAATGATTAAAACTACAAAAAATATTAAAGTAAATATAGCAATTTACCTTGAAAAAACCAAGTGCGCCCATGGAAGTGGCTTTTGGTAGGATTTCAGTTTTTAAGTTATTGTAAAGTCATACAAGAACTGCTAAAATCAAAGGGAAGTTTGTAATAGCAGATGTGCATGGGTGTGGCTCATGACACATGCAGTAAACTGAGGCAGTTGGCAGGTGTTTACATGAGCGCATTCTGTGTCTGCCTAAAGCGCTCCAGTGATTCTAGTGCAAACTCCTGTATTTCAGCTATTATTTTTCACAGACAAAATCACATGTAAGTAAACACAAAATTAACCTTATGCTCAAATTGTGCACCACTGTATTGAATGTGCTAAAACAAATTAAGATTTCAAAACAAGTGTAACATCATCACTGGCTGTAATCATTCATTGGTTGAGACCCAAAATCTGACTTACCTAGAGGATGCATCATCTTCCAAAGTCCTGTCAAGTGTTGGCCAATTTTATCCATACTGTTAGGATTTTCGGTGGGGTAAGTGTCCTTTTTTATGTCTCATTGCTCTATCTAGAGGACTCTTCTCTAATTTTTATTAAACTCCTCTTCTTTATCGACCTTTTCATCCATCTTACCTTCCACTATCTTACTCTAGTAACTTCTCATTACTTAACAACTGAACACCCCATGTTTTAGTCAGCATTATCCAGAAAAACAGAATACATGAGAGATAGATAGATGGATAGATAGATAGGTAGATAGATAGATACTGAGAAAATGGCTCACATTATTGTAGCACTGAGAAATCCCATGATCTGCCATCTGCACACTGGAATCCCAGGAAAACTGGTGATATAGTTTATTCCAAGTTCAAAGACCTGAGAACTGGGGGAGCTGACGATTCCTTTCCCTCTGAGGCAGAAAACTGGTGTTTTAATTCAAGCAGCCAGGCAGAGATGGCAATTTCAATTTTCCTCTCCCTCTTGTTCAGGCACTCAGTGGAATGAATGGTGCCCCCTGCATTGCTGCAGATAATCTGTTTTACTGAGTCCACTGAATCAAATGCTAATCTCATCTGGGAAACAGCCTCGCAAACATACGCAAAAATAATATTTAGACCTGATTTTAATATCACTAAACAATATGACTTCGAATGTAACCAGTTTAACCATACATTAATACAAGTTGCATTCAATGACACAGTTGGTGGTATTTTCATTTTTTAAAATACCCTCATTTCACAAGTACTTTTATACAAGCTGGTTATAAATCAAAAGAAAACAATGAATGCAAATAATATAATCTACAAACTTGTGAAACAATGTATTTGAAAAAGAACTGAAGAAATGCATGTCCCTAGAACAGTAATAGAGACAAGGAATAGACGGAAGATGAGCAGACATGAGGGCTACCTGCATGGGCTGGTGTAGTGGATGAGAATTTAGAGAATTTCCAGAATGTAGAACCTGCTGCCTTGCCTGCCTTGACAATAATTCTGAGTAAACAATCCCGCAGGAAAGTTGGGCATGGAGCTGGAAGGCAAAGAACAACCTGCTCATAGTTAGGTTTTGAAGTCTTGATCTTACTCTCAAGATAGTTGGAACCAGAAGTAAACTGAGGGTAGCAAAACATAAATCCAAACCTGTCCTTTCTCACTTGCTGCTAAGGAAAAAAGAAATCATATATCTAACCCTAAAAGGCAAGGATTTTCTGGAAGAAAACTCTACTTCAATTTCCAATGTTCTATTGTCACATAATGATATTAAATCAAAATTTGCATGTATGAAAAGAAGCTTGAAAATGTGACTTTAAATCAACAGAAGAAAAAGATCAACAAAATCACACCCACGATGACCCAGATGTTGAAATGTGGAGACAAAGATTTTTTTAAAAAACTATTCCAAATATGTTAAGGAACTTAGGGGAAATGATACACAAAAATGAAAGGAAATTGTAGAAATTTTCCATTCTATGATTCAAAAAGAGTGGAGGGCCTCCCTGGTGGCGCAGCGGGTTGAGCACAGCGCTGGGAGGCTGTCTGCAGCCTCTCAGCACAGGTTCGATTCCTGGCCAGCCAGGGAGCAACCCACATTGCAAGGCAGACTTCTCCTGTCGCGCCCACTGCTCCCCTCTGCAGTACTTTTGGTCTGTCTAGCTGTTCTGTTCCCCACTCTATCTCTGGTGAATCCTCTCACCTCCCACGCCTCTGGCCTGTACCCCAGGTATTGTATACATAAAAAATAAATCTTTTTTTTTTAAAAAAAGAGTGAAAATTCTGTAATAAATTAGGAAGGCTCAATAATTAGCTAGATACAGCAGAATAAAGGATGAAAAGTTCTTGAATAGTTCAATAAAAAGTATCCAATCTAGAGAACAATAGAAAAAATTAAAAAGCAGAATAGTATATCAAATACTCAGTGACCCCTGATGCCCTGACCTGGGCATGAAGAGAGTTAATCAAAATCTCTTAGTACAAAGTCTCACTGCCCAGAACAGTACATATAAGGGGCAGAAGAGTTCTAGGAAGAGAAGAGGGTCATAAAGATAGTGTCAGAAACCTCAGGCCTTGGGGGATGATGCAAAACAAGTGTGGGAGCTCACTGCCTCTGCCTTGCAGTGTGGGTCTTGCCAATTATTTGGATAGAAATTGGAGCATAGAATGAAAGGAAATAGTGATTCTAATTCTGATTCCATATAATGGAGAACTCAGAAGATGAAAAGATAAAAGCAAATGTTTTAAAATGATTCTTTGTACAAATAATGCTAATTATAGTGATTCATGTGAACTAATTGCCATTTTCCCTAATTACCATGTAGCATATTAACAATAATCCATGCCATCACATGTGTCAGATTAGCTACATTTAATTGGATGATGTGAAATCCATTATCAAAATTTATAATTCATATAGCCTGACCTAGTCTATCTGCCCACAGGTTTGGAGAATTTAAGGGAACATTTGTTCCATGAATTCTAGGAAGCTTTGGGCTTTCCACAGTTGTAAATGATCATTGTTCTCCACTTTTGTTTGTCTCTCTTCCGTGGCCATCCATTGCAACTTCTGTTGTGCTGCCATCTGTTGGAAGTTAGGCTATCTTCGAAAGACAAAGTGGAAACTTCCAGTGTTTCAACAAAAAATTGTTGGGTATTGTCTCATGGTAATTAATAGGGCAAAAACTCTGCCTTCTGCAAGGCTCTATTAATATCCACCACCAACTAAGGAGATTATAAACTTCACTCAGTGAGCTATCCCTATGTATGACAACCATGGGTTCCAAATTCCCCAGAAGTCTAGATTACAAATATTCTACCTTTTGTTGGTTCAAAAACTATGGTTTCTGGATTCTGGGCCCATGACTGTCAGTTTGCTTGAGTAGTGAGTGAAACCTGAGACAGCAGTGGAGGGTTTCAAATAGTACTGGAGCCAAGTACTCAGTAAAGCAGATCAGCTTGAAGCCTCCCTTGGAGCGGAGGGTGATAGTAACAATGCCACCAGGCCGTCCTGGGGTTGACCTCATGGAAGTTAGCCACGATGCAGCCTTACACCAAACCTCTCCATGCAGACCTGGCCACATTCACTCAGTTGCTGTTTCAGGATATTTGTTATTTCAAAACAGGGAGTGGTTTGGGAAACTGTGGTCCCTTATGACAAGCAACAATTTTAAATAATTATGTTAGCTCTCTACGGCTACCATAACAAATTGCTGCAAACAGAAAGGCTAAAGAAACAGAATTACTATGTTCAGTCTGAAGGTCAGATGTTCAAATGGATCTGTAGGAAGTTCTTAAAACCTGTTTTCTGCCTTTTCAGCTCTTAGAGGCTGCCTGTGTGGCCAGTCTTTGGTCCCTTGGTTCACTCTGACCTCTCCTTCCATGGTTATATCTCAGATTCTTCCAACTCCTCTTGATATAAGGACATTTAAAATTCTATCTGCTCCACCAAGATGATCTCCCTTTATCAAGATGCCTAATCACACCACATCTGCAAAGTTCCTTTTGCAACATAAGTTAACACATTTACAAGTTCCAGGACTAGGATGTGGACATTTTGGAGAGAAAGCAACAATTATCCTGCACTCCACAATGATCAGGAAATACCACAGCAAGGAAAAACATCCCTCAAATGATGCTTATTGATGCAAAACATGCAATTGAAACTGTGGCATATAAAAATGAACACATAGAATAAAAAATCAGGTTTAAATATGAAAAAAAACTTCTATGAAAGTAGCAACATTACAGATGCTTTTTCATCCCCTGCTCCTTAACCTCTAGCTGATCATTTCTTTAATATTCTGGGGGTAGGATAGGGGGAGATTTGACAGTTATTGGAACACACAAAGACAGTAATCAAAATGAAAAATAGTATATATGCTTCTTTTATTTCAGCAAAAATTAAAAGTCCCATTACCCATCATAATTTGTAATGAAATGGAAAATAATGTGAAGGAAAGCAAAGCCCTGATTAGCTTGGTTAGATGGGAAAAGTAATTATCACTTCAGTTTCACTTTCATGATTCAGTCAAGTAAACATAGGTAGCAGAGTTATTCATAATATTAAAAGGAAAGAAAATATACCAATGTATACTTAATCTAAAATCCTAACTCTACACTGATCCTTTAGAAATTCTTTGCTTATAGTCCAAATTTGATAACAATTATTGTAATAACTTTCTTGAAATATATTTTGCATACTATAAAATTCAGACTTTTAAAGTACACAATTTGCAGGGGGTTGTATATTTGCATGTATTTTTAGAATATGTACCACTAACAAAACATTACCATCACCCCAAATAGAAACCTTATGCCCATTAGCAGTTACTCCCAACCCCTGGCAACCTCTAATCTACTTTCTGCCTCTACGTATTTACCTATTTTGGACATGTCACATAAATGGAATAATAATATTTGGTCATTTGGCAATGACTTCTGTTACTTGACATAACATTTTCAAGGTTCTTTCAGGTTGTAACATGGGTCAATATTTCATTCCATTTTATTCCAATAATATTCCATTGTATAGATGTCTTCATTTTATTTATTCACTCATCAGTTGATAGACATTTGGGGTGCTTCTGTTTTTGGGCAATTATGAGTATACTGCTATGCATATTTGTGTTCAAGTTTTAGTAGGCAGAGTTTTCATTTTTCCTTAGTTTATACCTGGAAATGAAATTCCTGGATTATATAACTTTATATTTAACATTGGGAAGAACTGACAAGCTGTTTTCCAAAGTATCTGCCCCAATTTGCAACCACACCAGCAAAATGTGAAGGGTTCAATACTAAGACATCCTCACCAGTGCTTACTATCTGTTATTAAAATTGTAGCAATCACAGTGGGTCTGAACTAGTCTGAGCTTTGATTTGCATTTTCATAATGCATTTATTCTAAAACCATTTCACATGTGATTGTCAAAGACAAACATTACCCTGACATTAAATATAAAATGAATATATAGTGGAATGCCTCTCTATAAAGCACTTGTTCATTTTATCTTGACTGTAACTTTTATTTTTTTAATCTGTAACTAACAAAGAGAGAAGAAAGATTTTTCTAGTAAATACTCTCATCTCTTTTCTCTAACTCATAAAGTCAAAGATAATACCTCATCTTGTACCTCTAGGTCCCATGGGGGTGTATCTATCAAAATTCAAAACAACAAAGGATGAACTTCCTGCTCAATAGAGAGGACTGTTTTTTCTTTCCTGTTGTCAATACTTGCTTTTTAAAACTTGAAAATCTTATTAGGAATCATAATCCTTAATTGTGCAAGTGATAATCTTTGTCTAGGTTGTCTCAAAAATTTAATAACCCAAAAGTTAGTATTAAAAGGAACATCAGCCAAATTAATTATCCTGGAACAGAATGATTCCAATTCCCCTTTCCTCCTTCCTTCCTTCCATCCTTCTTTTGTTGCCTTTGCCTATTATCCTTCACTTTATCTGCAGAAAGCGATTAACATGCTATCAAATCATGTCACTTACTTCTTTCACTATCCTTTCCTATGACAAGATTACTATAATCTGACCTGAGAGCTTCGTTCTGCTTTTAATGCTTTTGCACTCTGGGCCTTTCTCAAAACCTAAACTGTTAGCATTTAAGATCCTCTCTCAATACTCTCAGGAGGCATTTTGATCAAATGGTTTCCATAGCAAAATCCATCCTGGCTGTGAAATAGGAGTTAAGAACATCCTTTGGTGATCATGTAGCATGAAGTAGTAATATTTAATAAGACCAGGTAAGAGTCTTCTCTTTTATAAAATTATTGTGAATAGCTTAAGTTAAATTTCTCAATTGTTATTAGGGATTTTAGAAACCCGTCTTTCTTTCTGTGTTTATTTAAGGGGAAAAAAATACCCCAAAGCCTATGTAGTTAATTTCATTGTCATTTCTGTATACTTGACATGCATGCATATAAAATTATCAAGAAGTTCAGTTGTAATTTGTGAATTTGGTTAGCTAAATTATTTATGAAATAACTAAGTGGGTTATTGGACATCTACATAATGAAATTCACAAATCTAGTAAATATTTATGAAAATTAATAATAACACGAAATTGTGCTCGTATTAAGTGAGAAAGCAGGATGCACAATCGTAGGTTCAGTGCAATTGCAACTGACAAGTAAAAATGCTTTTAAAAGATTAAAAGGAAATATACCAAAGTATTAATGCAGTTAGCAGCGTCCATGATTGTTTTCTTTTTGTTTGTTAGTAATTTCTAGTGTTCAGCAGCAGTACATTCATTGATTCTAAGATGCACCCTTCAACATTCTAATACCTCTGAAGTTGGAAAATTTAGAGTTGTGCCTTGCATTATATATATCATTTGAAACATAGTTCTCATTATCTGTGCACCCACTGGTAGCTTGGAAGAACATTCCAAAGAAGTGTTATGTGAACAACACCTTTGTTCTCTTAAAGGAATATCTAGAAAATACAAGCAAACATTCCCTAACATTTGCTCTGAATTGTTAGCAAGAAAAAGACTCACTATTTGACAGTCAACATTATATCCCCTTATTTTTAGGATACCAAAGTATTTTTAGGAAATTATATCTTCTTCCATGTAGTTTGGATGATGTAAACTTCATCTCCAGTTCTAGAAATGGACCATGATTGGCACAATCAGATTATTCTATCCACTTCTGTATATTTGACTCAAGAGAAGAGTGGAAAGATGAACCCACCAAATCCAGAGATGCCTGAGGGTTTCTATAAGAGAGACAATTTGCCAACTTCAGCTGGTTTTAATGAAGATATAAGATTTGAAGATTGACCCCTTTTGATGAAAAGTATGAAACTACCAGTGGTGATTTTGTAAAGCGTGAGAATAAAACCTACTCTACGGTATATCTGAGGGGTAGGATTCAGATGACATCATGTGAACTCTTCAGGAAGCTACTCCTATACCCACTCTCCTTATGGGATTTTCCTATTTAAGTTAGACCCATCCTAGTTTACCTAGGATTAAGGGGTTTCCCAGGGAGAGGGACTTTTAGTGCTAAAACTTTCAATGTCCTGGGCAAACACACATGATGTAATGATGTGGTCCCCTAGAAATAATGAAATTAAATTTCTATTTTGGCATTGGAAATAAGAAGTAAATTATATTATAAGAGAAGACACTTTTGTGATGTAGTTTTTCTCATAAGATTTTTGTTTCATCCATGTCTTTGAAAAGGTGATGCTTTTTAAACTTAAGTGACAAAATGGTAATTTTTTGCTGCAAAATTGACATAGGACTTTTAAAGAGGTTAAACTATATAACACATTAATCTAAATCCATTTATCAAAATGATGAATGCATAGGAATACATTCAAAACACATCATTAACACACAGTTTTCTGGAAAAGTTTTGGGAAGTAATGAACTAAAAATGAACAAAACAAATTTAACTAATAATTTTAATTTGCATAGTATCTAATAAAAAGTGCTTTCAAAAATGCCTGGAGCAATTTTGTAAAACACAAAACTAATGGAAACCGTATGGCTTATTGAAATTAAAGGTTAGAGAATATAATTCCAATTTTTATTCTGTTGATCCATAAGCCTTAACTTCTATCTGCATTTATGTCTTAGGTGTTCAGTGGAACTGTTAATGACTGATTGCATTTAACCATGATGAGAAAAAACTAAGACTATTGTACTCTAAATAATGAGATGAATATAAATTACTATCTGATTAATAATAAGTGATTTTCAACTTGTTTGCTTTCCCCATCTTAAGGTCTATGTTTTCCAAAACTACCTAAGAGAGATCTCTAGTACCTTAAAATATACAGGTATAACTCAAAAGTAAGAAGTTGCAAAACCCATTATTTTAAAAACATGATCCTAATATAGTAGCACAAAATAAACCCTTACGGTTCCTTTTCTGTGACACAGCTGTCATCTTAGCTTTGCCTATGACTGTTAATTTAGACTATGACTACTTCAATTCCAGCTGAGCAAAAAAAAATGTAGTTCATTAAAATCCATTTTTCAATTCAAACAACTGCCAACCATACAAGCTGTCCCTGCAATTAAGGAAATGTAAAGTGATTCCCCACAGAGAGGAATGAAGTCAATTCAGAAGGTAGGCCAACAAATCATCTCTTCCTTACAGCTTCCCAGAAAAGCTCTGTCAGGAGATATGACCAGACCATACACCAAAACAAACTGATAGTTTATTTGTATCATGTCTCTGTATATCCGCCACATGAAAGAACTTTCTTTCCCCTTGACTGTACTAGATTCTGAATTATGTCCACAATACATATACTTCCAATAATTCTGCTATAATCAAGTTTTATATATCCTCTAGAAATCTGGAGAGTGTTAAGGATGATCACAACACTGGGTAGATCAAGTCTACACTGCTTTACTTCCAAATTCCCTTCATTATAAATTCAAATAAGCCCCAGGCTGCTGTAATTCCACTTTTCGATGCATTCTCATAACCGAACTGCAAATTTCTTTGCACTAGAAGTAATTCTTTTTTTGTCTTTCAGTAAAGGAAAATATGAATTCTGCATACACTGACTGCAGTGTTTGTTCAAAAAGTCCTATGTTTTCCTGAAATACAAAATTATTCTATGAAATGCAAAATTATTTTACTAAACATCACACCACTACCCTCCTGATAGCTTTTTTGCAAGTCCTTAATTTTAATACATCTGTAGTTTGTTTGTTTGATTGATTTCAGGTTAAATAGGAGAAACTGAATTCATTTATTGCCATGAATGACTTATTTGGAAACATTGTTTAAATCAGATATTAATAATAGAATGCAAAGTTAAGTTCTGTCTACAGTTTAGAAGCTACTTGGAAGTCATGACATCAACACAGAAATGTAGAATAATTATTGAATGAACTTAAACCCATTTACTAGCCACCCCAAACCCCACTTTCCTTGGTCCTTCCTCCCCTTACCCTCCTGCTGCCACTGAAACACAGACACGCCCACACATACTTATTATTTGAGACTTAAATCGACCTAATAAGAAAACTGTATTCAGAAAATTAAGTGTTTAATTTCTCCTTTCACCATACACATCATATACCTCATCCTCCCCCATTTTTATACTATCTTTCAAATACTTACTGTGCAGAATTAATGCAAAAAATAAACATAGATTAATGGAATGAAGCCAAAATCCCCAAATAGATTCTACTTTAAATGGATTTCTATGGTTTCAAATTATAAAGAGAAACAGCATAAAGAAAAATATGAATAACTTGTTTGTACTTATGTCCACTGGGAAAGGGACTTGTGAAACCTACAATTATAAGAGATAATAATAAAAGAAATTGCAACAAAGTCAATAGACAATAGACAAAAGATAAATATCTCTACCAGATAAACAGATCTGTCAAATTTATAAAGAACACATCAATTGGGCCTCCCTGGTGGTGCAGGCTGTTGAGCACTACACTGTGAAGCTCTCCGCAGCCTCTGCAGCGCAGGTTCGATCCTGGCCAGCGAGAATCCCACATGGTGAAGCAGACCTCTCCTGTCTCGACCGCTGCTCCCCTCAGCAGTGTATTTAGTCAGTCTGCCTTTTCTGTTCCCCGCTCTGTGAATCCTCTCACCTTCCCGTACATCTAGCCTGTACTCCAGTTCTTGTATAAAAAATAAATAAATATTAAAAACAAAAACAAGAACACATCAAGAATTCTATACATACAAACAATGAAAAAATGTTCATTTTAGTAATTAATATTAAGACAACACTGAAGTACCACTTTACAACTATTAAATTAGTTTCCAAAAATAGTTTGTACATGCTGGTGAGAATGACATAAAAGGGTAAACTCACTAGCTCTAAAAGTGAGTACAAACTTCCAGGAAAGCAACACACACACAAAAATGCATCCAGAATTGTTAAAAACATTTGTATTATTGAATTTAGTAATGCAATATTCTAAGGAAATAATCCAATAGAAGAAAAAAGTATCTGCTGAAATAAGTCCACTTCAGAACTATTTAAAGAATGCCAATTAATTTTAACAAAACAATTTAACAGGTGAAAAAATTACCTATTACAAGTTGCTCACTGCACTCACTGCAGCCTTACTTATATCAATAGAGAGTGGGGAGTGGGGGTTGATAAGAAGCACAGTGTCAAATTAATATCCAAAAATGGGAAATGATGTAATAACACCAATTACATTCAATATGATAGTTATTTTAAATAATAATTACGATTATGATAGATAAATCTGAAGATGAATTATATGACTACAAATATGTTGAATTATAGAGTGAATATCTGGGCATTTTTCCCTTCAAAAATTTCAAATTTTCTCTTTTTTTTAAGATTTATTTATTTATTTATACAAGCACTGGGTACAGTCAGAAGCGCAGGAGGGTGAGAGACATTTGTCTTCTATCCTTCAGAACTGGGGCTCTGCCTTTACTACCATCCTTGTCTTCCATCAATTCTCAGAAGACGCCTAGTATCCCAGCCGCACAAGACTATTTGCAGTTTCTACTCCAAACTTCTCCAGAATGGCACACCTTTGCACAGCTTGCAGTCACAACACACATGTCTTGCTTTGGCAAATACCAAAACAGTCACACACCCAGCCACATCCTTTCTGCTTTCATGGAATCTATATCATCCTTCAAGCCTGGCTCCTGGGCAGCCTCTTTCCTGAGTCCATACCCCTCCTCTGTCTTCCCATTGCATCCTCACACAGCACTTGACACATAAACATTTCACTTTGGGCTCATCTTCTATCTTTTTTTTTTTTTTTTAAACATAAGTCACTTGATAACAAGAAGAATCTTTCACCTTTTCATGCCCGGGGCAGTGTTGGCATAAAGATAGCTGTTGAGTGAATTTGTTATATGATTGAGTAAGCTGCAGCTCATAGCTGTTCTGAAAAATGATGCCACGATTGCTTGTAACCCCAACCTCAGAGGCTTTTCATTTGCCAGTGCTAAGTATCATGATGCCTACGGTGTTGTAGAGATATTTGTTGAGACTAGACTTTTTTTGCCAGTGACAATTTATAAATAGTTTACCTCAAATTTCTAAAAAGGTGCTTTTATCTACACATCAAATGATATGTTTCAGGCAAGCATTAGCAATGGGAACTCCTAGCACACACTGTAGAATTTAGCTTTTGTTGAAAGAATCCGTTCATTTAATATATCATTGCCTACGCTATGCCAGACTCTTCTAGGTGTTTGAGATACAGCAATGAAATAAAAAAATAATAAAAACAACCCTGCCCTCATCAAATTTACATTCTGTATAGGCAATAAGTTACACAAACTATGTAAGCATGTGCAGTTATGGGAAAATTAATTGGAGTGCAGTGGATTTAGAAAGCAGTGTCAGGAAGAGGTCTGTGACTGCATATTGTAGTCAGGGAAGGCCTTTCTGATAAAACAAAATTTTGAGCAAACACTTCCAGGGGAAAGGAAACCACAGGTATAGGGGCCTTGAAGCAGGAACACAAATGGCATTTTCCAGGAATAGCAAGGTGTTGAGTGTAGTTGGAGCAAAGGAGCAAAGGAAAATAAAGTAGAAGGCGATTGTGCAGTGGGGAAAAGGCAGCAGGTTTTGGAGAGGTTAGGATTTTGGCTTTTACTCTGAGCAAAATGGGGAATTTCTGGAAGGTTTCAAGACGAGGAATGGTGTGATTTAACTGTTGTTTTAAAGATCACTCTGACTGATGTGTTAAGAGCAGACTTTAGGGAGCTAGGGCTGAATTGAGAAAAATGGAATACTTCCACAATGATACAGGCAAAAGAAAATAGTCAGCAGCAGAGATAGAAGAGTATCAGAATATAAATGTATCTAGATATATTTTGAAGATCAAGTCAAGAAACTGTGAGGTGTGAGAGAAAACAACACCTCTACAATGACTGCAGGGTGAGAGGACTAGCAGACTAGACTGGCCACTAACTGGTATGTGGAATGCCATTAATGCACATCTTTGGGAGAAATATAAATAATGTCTTGTTTATTTCCTTTCCTTTTTCTATTAGATTGTAAGGACATGTTTATAACATGCATTTTTAAATTCTGAGGGTTACTTAAAGTGTCCTTTTTCCTTTTCCATTCCTTCCCTGTCACCAAGTCTTGAAGTTTCTTTCTCAACATCTCAAATATGTCATCCACCTTCATCCTTTCTCTCATGATCCCTTAGTTAAGGCTTTCAGGACTTCTTGCTTAGTAAAATGCAGCAGCCTCCTAATTGGTCTCTAGCCTTCAGTTTTTGACAACTTTGGGTTTGTTTTTTTTTTTTAGGATTGATTTATTTATACAAGAACTGGGGTACAGGCCAGAGACGCGGGAGGGTGAGAGAATTCACCAGAGGCAGAGTGGGGAGCAGAACAGGCAGACGGACTGAAAATACTGCTGAGGGGAGCAGCGGTTGAGACAGGAGAGGTCTGCCGCGCCATGTGGGTTTCTCCCTGGCTGGCTGGGAATTGAACCCATGCTGCCGAGGCTGTGGCCAGCTTCACAGTGCTGCGCTCAATCCGCTGCACCACTGGGGAGACCCCAACTTTGGTTTATGACAAGTCTCTCCCACAATGATGAACGCACAGATGAATTATCACTGCCATGTTCAAATATCTCTGGTGGCCTTCCTCAAGCCTGCTGGATAAAGACCATGCCTCTCCCTGGGGCAAGCATCCACACCACGTGCATTTCTAGCCTTGCATCTCCTCCCTTAGCCCACCACAGAGCACCCCTGTTCTGCTCATATGTTTCTGACCTCTGTGGTATGTGTACCAACCCCTCTCCCGACCCTGCCCCAGCTGCAAACTCACTTCTAATTGTACATATTAAAATGTCTTTAATCCTTGGATGTCCATCATTCCAATGAAAGCTTTAAGATTTACCCAGGAAGAGTTAATCTACAAACTCACACCCCTTTGGGCCTCTGCTAAGCTCTCTATGTTGCTTATTATGTAGATGCCTGTTTATCTCCTTTTGGATAGTGACCTATGACCTACTATATGAGAATGCAGAATTTGTTCTATTATCAACATCTCTACAGAGCTCAGCAGAATACTGCTTAGAATAGATCCTCAATAAATATTTGTCATAGGTCTAGATAACAAATTACTGCTACAATGACAACAGTCTTTAATATTGGAGAAGAGTTGCAGGATATGGGGTCAGTCCCCACCCACACTGGTACACACACATTTTCTTTCACAGGATATTATTATTATCCTAGTCTGTTTAGCACAAAACCAGCACAAAGATAGTGTAAGTGTTCTAAAGGTCATAATCAGCTACTCTCCATAAATATAAGCCTCTGTGGAGTAATATTTAGAAAACATTGTAAAATAAATTAGATGTCTTGTTCCTCTGAGGCCAAGTATGTTTTCATTTTTGTGCACAAATAAAAAATATTGATTTTTCTTTTTCTTTACTAAAAAAATAAATGGTTTAAAAGACACTGGCAAGCGCATATATGCTGCAGAAAGCCAGATGTCTAAGGGCACAAAAATAGAAAAATTAGTACTGTATCTTATAATTTTAAGGCTGTCTTAAGGGAAAACTGATGAGTGTTGGAATTAGGAAACTGGAAACTAGCTAGCTGTAGTCTGCTTAATATCAGGAGCATTTCCACAACCCACCTCATGACTATATATTAACGTTATTGGTATAAAAGTCTTTTTCCTACTACAGTGCTGTCTCCAGAGCCTCATTTCTTTCCTATGTATTAAAATCATTGCTGTAAATATATATTTTTTCATTAGATTATACATTACTTGAGGGTTTTAATCTGTAAAATGTGTTACCCCCACTAGATTTGAAGTTCCTGGAGAGCAGAAATCATCCTTTCTTTATATTCCCACCAGCTCTTTTCATAGAGATGTACATGGCACTTCAGCAAATATTCATTTGCTCCTTGACTGCTGCTATGCTGACTTCCTTTCTTTGCTAAAGGACACTGTATCCTAACCATGATTTAATGTCTTCTATTATGTGTAATATAGATTCAGAAGCTGTAACAAAAATTCCGAAGTAACTATTGTATAAACTGTTTAGAAGCAAACTTCCCAAGACTTACTCCTCCTGTAGAACCTACATGCAGGTGTCTCTGGGCTACTGTGCAGTTGTGCAGGATGTGCACTGCACCACTCTGCAAGGTCCCATTCACACTTTGGTCTCTAGGAGTGGTAACCACTGAGAGTTAGCACAATGTGCAGCAGCACAGCTATATTCAGCAGCCCTGTGGCCATTCCATAGTATTAGCATCATGCTGCTTTATAATATTGCCCGACTATCCCTAGGGAGTTGGAGCATCCACCAGGTTCCAAGATAGCTGGCTTCCACATTCCAGTAGGAGTATGCATAATGGAAGTTGCACATGTCACTTCACTTGCATTCTATTATCTAGCACTTAGTCATACTGCCTAGCTTACTCACAACTCCACACCTAGCTTTAAGGAGACTGGAAAATAATCTTTATTCTAAGTGCCAAGTTCTAACTCAAGGGTTCAATTACTGTAAGAGTACAGGATAGATTGGGGGAACAACTAGAAGTCTCTATACAAACCAGAATGCTACCTTTTTATTTTGCAAAGACACATATAATTTCTATTTCTATTTAGTATTGCAGCTATCAATTCTTTATTTCCGAAAACCACAGTGTTGTTTTTTTTTTTTTAAAGATTTATTTATTTATTTATACAAGCACTGTGTACAGTCAGAAGCGTGGGAGGGTGAGAGAATTCACCAGAGCGGGGAGCAGAGCTGGCAGAAGGACTGAAGTACACTGCTGAGGGGAGCAGCGGGTGGCAGGAGAGGTCTGCACGCCATGCAGGACCCTCCTCCGGTGGCCGGGGAGCAGCAGGGTATCGAACCAGTGCTGCAGGGGCTGTGGGCAGCTTCGCAACCCAGCGCTCAACCGCTACGCCACCGGGGTGGCCCTTTCAGGCCACTTTGCTGTCTGAATTTCTACAATGTTTCCCTGCCTCCCATCACTCATAAGAGATACAAAATACCAGCATAAGAGATACAATATACCACCTAATATCATCCAAATCCATCTCTCCATCCTTAATCTGTCCTGTTGTTTGTTATACATGGTTTTTTGGGGGTCCAGCAGAACTCCTTACTCCTCCTTATGCACATTCTATCTTCCATCCCCTGTGACTTTACTCAGAATGTCTGGGACTGTCACGTCTGCCAAGGTGCCCTTTCTGCCCTTGATTACATGTTGCCATCTTAACTGTCCTTTCAGACCAGCTCAGATATTCCCCATCCCTCATTTCCTGATGCCTAGTCAGTTCTATTTCATGTAAGAGTACCATACCAATTTTTATACTCATA
Source organism: Talpa europaea (assembly GCF_964194135.1). Taxonomy (NCBI): domain Eukaryota; kingdom Metazoa; phylum Chordata; class Mammalia; order Eulipotyphla; family Talpidae; genus Talpa; species Talpa europaea. The sequence goes on along the minus strand of NC_140082.1, from coordinate 26,366,580 downwards.
TGCCCATTTTACTATTTTATACTAATATACTATATTTTAGGATATTTAATTTTTACCTAATATGCTATTCTATTTTTATACTATTTTGCATATTGTAACATAATTATTATTTTTAATTTTGACTTAAATTAAACATTCATATGAATAAATGTACATATTCTAAGCATAAATTTCAATGGATTTTTACCTATATACATATCTATTGTGAAAGGCAACATTTTGGCCCCGTAACCTTCACCCCCTGGTGCCACATTGGTGAACACATTATATGTCAAGAGGGACTCTGCAGTTGTAATTAAGGTTACTAATTTGTTGACTTTATGATAGGGAAATTATCCTACATCATCGCAGAGGGCCCAGTATAATCACATTTTCCTTTAAAAGTAGAACTTTCTTTAAGCTGACAGCAGGACAGGAAGCAGAGAGAGGAGCAGAATGGGAAGTCAAGGAAACTGGAAGCATGAGGAGGCCATCCACAGACCAGCAGTGTCTACTGCCAACAGGTCCATACCTGTTTAGATGGTTTATTAAGTCCTTATCACAACAAAGTGTTTTTGTAACCACACATGGAGACAGATGTTAGCCGCATGTGGTGGTGGTCATTATACAAACCACATAAATATTAAACTAATATGTTTTACACCTGAAACTATTATATGTCAATAATACTTCAGAAAAGATAGTTTGAGCAAGTTGATGGTGAGAAGGGTGAAGACTTTGGAGCTGTTATGATGTAGTGAATGTATTTTGCAGGTAAGAAGGACATGAATTTTGAGGGTCTAAAGGGCAGAGTTTTATGAACTGAGCTATCTCACCCAAGGAAGTTCTAACTCCCAGTACCTCAGCATGTACTATATTTGGTGACAGGGTCTTTAAAGTGGTAATTATGGTAAAAAGAAATCATGTGGCTGAGCCCTAATCCAAGTGACTGGAGTCTATATAAGTAGGTTAGGGATTTCCATTCATTTAACAATCTGTGTGTGCAAGGGGAAAAGAAAGAATAAATATGTTTTATAAAAGCCTAAAAAGACAGCAGGCTGTTACTAATGCCTAAGGCATTAGAACACAGTAAAAAAGAGAAACTTACACTGCTTTATACTGCATCAAGATGTATGTTTGAATTCTGACCTTCTGAACAGCTACAGAAGCTGCAACATTCTCTCTAAAATCAGTGAACTTGACTCATCTGAAACCATAACAGCTGGACCATATCACTTCAGTCAATGCTAACCAATTTGACCATCTGTTTTTTCAGATTAGAAATGATAGAAGATAATTCAAATCTATATTTTGCCCACTATTTAGGATAACAGAGGTTTATATCTATTATTTTATTTTATTTTTTGAAGATTTATTTTTTATTTATACAATAGCTAGGGTACAGGCCAGAGGCGTGGGAAGGTGAGAGAATTCACCAGAGATGGATTGGGGAGCAGAACAGGCAGACGGACCGAAATGCACTGCTGAGGGGAGCAGCGGGCATGACAGGAGAGGTCTGCTGCACCATGTGGGAATCTCCCTGGCTGGCCAGGAATCGAACCCACATGCAGAGGCTGAGGACAGCGTCACAGCGCTGTGCTCAACCCGCTGGGCCACCAGGGAGTCCCATATCTGTTATTTTAATGAGGACTTAAGATGAGCACACAAGATTTTAATCTTTTAAAAATTTTTGCTGCACATGCTCATTCCTAACTCCTGTCACCTCGTATACTGTTAGGTCAGACCACAGGCAGACTTTTCTGCAAAGAAACTCATTATTGAAATTCTGAACTTTCTGGAATATTTTCACTTAAAAATTTAATACACTTTTAATGCTGCAAAGCAGTTTCTACATAAATTATCTTATATATGTTTATTTTGGAATTGAAACAAAAAAAGCAGTATCAGGTTTGGGAACAAATGCTTATGCACACAATTTACAAATAAAGTCATAGTTTGAAAAAAATATTTGATGCCCAAAGATCTACATTCTCCCAGTTGAAAATTGTTTAAAAGCCATTTTTCTTCTTCTCAAGTACATTTAACATAATCTTTCTGCTTCCTCAGCTCTTAAAATGAATTTCTGTTGTAAGGGTTTTAATAAATTTCAGTTAAAGTCGATAAACTGGTTTCTGAACGTATTACCTTAGTCACAAATCTATATTAGTCAACTGTTGATTAAAAGTCATTCAGGCAGATTATAATTACTTTCTATCATGCATATTTTTCAGCAACATAGGTAAATACACTTCTCACAATCTTGAATATATTTCTAGAATGTGGAGGAGGGCTTATTTACAAAAATGATGTAAAGTTTTGGTCAAGGGCCTCCCCCGTGGTGCAAGGGGTTAAGCACCACACTATGAAGCAATCCACAGCCTCTGCAGCATGAGTTCGATCCCGGCCATCCAGGGAGCTACCCACATGGCGCAGCAGTCCTCTCCTGTCTCACCTGCTGCTCCCCTCAGCAGTGTACTCGGTCAATCTGCCTGTTCTGTTATCCATTGTCTCTGGTGAATCCTCTCAACCCCTGCATCTCTGGCCTGTACCCCAGCTCTTGTATGCATAAATAAATCTTTTTTTAAAAAAAGGCTTTGGTCAATTAGCAATACTATGAAATACAAAAAAAAAATGTATTGAGGTAACATTGGTTTAAAACACTGTATGTGATTAAAGGGAATAGGTTCACACTTCCTTAGATGGTGTCCCTATACCATACCCACCACCAAAGTAGCCACAGTCTTTTACCCTAGACCATGGGCTCCCTTCTCACTAAGGAACAATCTTTTAACACAGTTTCTAATTACAGTGATATATTATTTCATGTCATTACATTGACAACAACAAAAAAACCTGATTATTCCTCTTGGTTGTACCATTATTATCTATCCCATGCTCTACACAACTCAAGAGAATGGACGTATCAGTTGCTTGGTTATAACTAATTGATGCCCCCAAAGCGAAGCAAACGTCTAAACTACTTCATACTAAGTAAATATCAAGGTTTGCATTTTTATAAACTTAAAAGCCAAAGTGCTCATTTTTATTAGAAACAATAAACAATGATAAAGGCATACTATTGTTTAGTCATATTAAGTACATTGTATATGTAGCAAAAATTTACACTTGTAAGAAGTCATCTTTCTCCACCCTGATATTTCTCATTGTAGTGTTCTCAAAGGGTGGTGAAACTACCTACATCAGAACTACCAGCACCTTGCTACAAATGTGGATTTCTCAGCTCCACAATCATTAATGCAAAAATCTCTAGAGGACTCCGGGATTCCCAGATGATTCACAAAAGCTGTAGTCTGAAAACCATACTTCTTTAGTCATTCTCAAAATAAACCACAAAATGTTAAGTGGATTTAGGGATAATTTTTAATTTTCTATTTGTACACATTGCATTTAAAGATATAAGGATATGGCAGTCATAAATCAAGGAATGAAATTAGTTTGCAGTATTTTATTTCATTTGTATTATATATTAGTTTACTAAAGCAGAATTACCTGGTAAGAATATATAATAGCATAACAGAATATTACAGTTAAAATTTTTTAAGCAAAACCAAAGTACATTAACTATTCAAGTTTTTTTTATAAAAAAATATAAAGTTAAGCTAATAATATGATGGGAAATAACTTGCATAGAAAGAATTTAGTCCTGGGCCTCCCCTGGTGGCGCAGTGGTTGAGCGCTGGACTATGAAGCTGCCCACAGCCTCTGCAGCACCGGTTCAATCCCCGGCCGGTGGCAAGGGTCCCACATGGCGCTACAGACCTCTCCTGTCTCGCCCGCTGCTTCCCTCAGCAGTGTATTTCATCAGTCTACCTGTTCTGTTCCCCGCTCTGGCTCTGGTGAATTCTCTCACCCTCCGGCAGTGCTCGTATAAATAAATAAATAAATAAATAAATAAATAAATAAATCTTTAGGGGAAAAAAAAAATGAATTTAGTCCTTTATAACTATTTTTTAAAAAGATCACTTTTCATGTAGTGGAACACTGGCATATTACTAAGTTTAAAAAAATCTCAGTGTCTCATTTCAAAGGCAGACTGTAATGAATTATAAAAGGCCTTCTATTAGTAAAATACTTACGTTGTTAAAAAACAAAACCCTAACTCAACAGTTATTACCACCAGTAAATGGAACATATCAGTTTTCTTCGCCAAGAGTGTATAAATTAAACCTGATAATGAGGAAACATCAAACAACCCAAAATAGGGGGTTTTCTATACAGCAACTGTCCAGTGCTTTTGAATGTAAATCATAAAACATGAAGCAAAACCCAGGAACTGCTCCAGACTGAGATGACAGCTAAATGTAGTGTCTGAACCTGGACTGGATCTTTTTTTTTTTTTTTAATGTCAACTACTACTCTTTTTATTTTTATTTATTTATTTTAAAGATTTGTTTTTATTTATTTATACAAGCACTGGGTAGAGTCAGAAGCGCGGGAGGGTGAGAGAATTCACCAGAGCCAGAGCAGGGAGCACAGCAGGCAGAAAGACCGAAGTACACTGCTGAGGGGAGCAGCGGGCAGCAGGAGAGGTCTGCGTGCCATGTGGGACCCTCCTCTGGTGGCTGGGGAGCAGCCGGGGATCGAACCGGAGCTGCAGAGGCTGCGGGCAGCTTCGCAACCCCGCGCTCAACCGCTGCGCCACCGGGGAGGCCCCTGGACTGGATCTTGATCCAGAACATACACACACAGTCCTCCAATTTATGACTTGACAACGACCTTTTGACTTCACTGCAGTGTAAAATCTGTTCGAGTTCACTAGAAGTCAGAACTTTGAATACGTTTTAAGCTTCAGATTTATGAAGGAATTAAGATGTTTCACAAATTTAGACTAAAAATATGAACTGAATTTTCAATTCTATTTAAATGCCCTCATACTCAAAGCTACAAAACTGTTGTTCTTATTTTATGTTAATTATATGTATATTCCATGGCTACATTTGGGGGGAAAAAACTGTTTAAAGTTGTTTCTATTCCTTTTTCCTGCTTTAATGTTTCAATTTAATTTCTGTAATTTTTAGTTTATTTAAAAGTAGTTTTGAACCAGAATGTCATCTATTTAGTGCTACTCTGATATGCTTGCATTAAGCAAAACAGAACCCTGCCACATCACATTACCAGTTGCACCATAAATTGTTAAAGCCCTATCATTGTTTTGCATTGCAGTTTCCCAACCCATCTAACCTAATTGTCTCAGGTCTTTGTTGTATAGGATGGAAAGAAGTGTAGTAGAGAGATGTTAATTCCCTATTTCAATACTTGGCATGGATTAGGCATAAATATTTGCAGAGGGAAAGGGATTACTGCATAATTGCATCTCCCTTTCAGGGTATCATCAGAAACTATGAGAGAGTGACATAATGGATGCTTACAAATCCAAAGATGCAAAAATAATGCTGCTGAGAATCTACAGACATTATGAAACAAAATCTTTTAGTGAAAATAACTTTTATGTTGTTTTTAAGAAGTTATAATTTTGAGGGATATCAGATGGTTTTACTCATGTGTGGAATATAACTAACAAACAAACAAAATACACAGACAAAACACAGCAGGACTAAATCTTGGATTTAGTAAAATAATTTAAAGATTACCAGAATGAATGGAGTAAGGGAGAGAGGGAGTGAAGGAGTGAGTGAAGGGGAAAGGAAGTATTTGGCATGGGTGGTTTGGTAGAAGGTAGGAGAAACGTGTATATATGGAAGGGCAAAAATGTAACCCCAAGTGAGTGAAGGGGAAAGGAAGTATTTGGCATGGGTGGTTTGGTAGAAGGTAGGAGAAACGTGTATATATGGAAGGGCAAAAATGTAACCCCAAAATTTAAAAAAATAATAATTGAATGAAAATTTTAGGAATATGATCTAAACTATATTCTACAAGACAGAAATTAACAAAATAAGATGTGAACTTCCATGTTATAAGGGGAAAAAACTCGGAAAAATTCTTCCATATAAAAATTCAAGATGAAAATGAATCAAGCAGTGTAAACACAGAATGAACACTGGCATTTTGAGAATTAGTAACCTAAGACATATTGCTTCTTAGAATATTTAGCAGCATAGGAGATATTAAAAAGTAATAAAAGAAAGAGCTCCATTTTTAAATATCAGTTTTTCTAAAGTGAAAATTTGTGGAACTATTCTGAACCACAAAGCTCCACAAGAAAATATCTGAAAAAGAGTTGGTTAACTAACATAACACAAGCAATTTTAAAAACTGTAATGTTACAGGTTGATGGTAAATGCAAGTAACACAAAACATTCAAGGCCAGAATTATACCTACATATCTATAGTAGGCAATAACTTCTTTTTCTTTAAAAGTCATATATATAGTATTTCTTTAAAATGAGTAATGTGGACCTCCCTGGTGGCGCAGTGGTTGAGCGCTGGGTTGCGAAGCTGCCCACAGCCTCTGCAGCGCCTGTTCAATCCCCGGCTGCTCCCCGGCCACCGGAGGAGGGTCCCACATGGCTCGCAGACCTCTCCTGCCGCCCGCTGCTCCCCTCAGCAGTGTACTTCGGTCCTTCTGCCTGCTGTGTTCCCTGCTCTGGCTTTGGTGAATTCTCTCACCCTCCCGCGCTTCTGACTGTACCCAGTGCTTGTATGTATAAATAAATAAATAAATAAATAAATAAATAAATAAATAAATAAATAAATAAATAGATAAATAAAGAATGAATGAATGAATGAATCTTTAAAAAATAAAATAAAATAAAAAATAAAATAAAATAAAATGAGTAATGCAGTACAGCATAGTAAAGGGACCAGAAAAATGAATAACTATAAGAAAGCGAAAATCAAAATCAACAAAAAACTATGAACCAGAGACACTTTTTGGGGGGTGAGGGGCGGGAGGGGAGGGATTGGGATCAGAATGGGGGGGTTGCAATTGTATGGGGAATATAAAAATAAAATTTATTATTTAAAAATAAATAAATAAATAAATAAAAGACTTAAAAGTATCTTCAGCTATGTATTAAACATGTGGACAGGAATTTTAGTACATAATTTTTTTGCTATTCAGTGAAATGAAGACTACATGATCTGTAGTGACAGTATCATTTTATTACCTAAGTACAACAAAGGGATTTTTATAATAAGATTTTGTTAAATGATTACACAATTTAGAGTAGCCTTTATCAGCTGGAGTTTTGGGTATAACATTATGATCAGATTCAATGTTATTTTTGAACAAGTGAGGAAAAATATATAATTATATTCTTTTAACCTTTAAAATCCTTAGAGTAGAAAAACCTGTCCTTGAGTAATTACTTCAAATAAAAATAAAATTTGTTTGGTGATATAAGTATTTCCAATGGTCTAGGTGTATTTTCAAAGAATATTTTCCCAATTATAACATCCACTTGAGTAATTTTATTTTATGTGGATATTTTCTGTCAAATATCTTACCATATTAAATCATATTCATACTTCCAAAAATTGTTATTAATCAAAAATACTACCATGTAATTTGAAAGAAGTAGATCTTGAGTTCAAGAAATGCCAATATGTTATTAACAAATCATTATAATTTTGCATTTACTTTCACTTATAAAGAGCACATAAATATCACTGGCAGGTATCATAATGTTAAATCATTAAACTAATATCTAAGTATTGATTTTAAATGTTTTGAGCATAGTTGCAAAAAATATTTAATAAAACTAACGAAAACTTTTTTTGCCAGGTAATTACTTTGCTAATATCATCACCTACCCTGTAGTTGATAATATTTGTATAGTTCTTGTAAATTATGAACCTAGTGCAATGGGAAGACAAATACTGGCAAATACCTCATCTCAAGTTGTATTTTAAAAAATAATACAATCCATAATATTTCATAAATTGTTTATTCTTGTTATTAAAACTTGGACTCAAGTAATCCTGGTTATTCTGGAAAAAGCACCTTGTTTGTAGAGATCATCTAATCATCCTTTTCTACAATCACCTCTCCATGAAGCACCTTTCTTCTTTGACGTAACATGTGAAAATAGAGTTGTGGAAACACTTAATTGAAAAAAAAGAAAAGAAGATAAGTGAGTGTTTAAAATGATTTATACTTAAAAACTACTAAATATGGCAAACGTTGAGAATAAGCACATCATATACCACTGCCACCCCTCAATATTTACAGAGCTTGAGGTAAAATTACAAATGGAAGCCTGCTAAATATTTTTATGCCATAAACTTGGAGGATTTTTTTTAAACAAACTTACATATCTTAATATACTGTTATAATGACCTGGAAGGCTATGTCTGAATTCAGACTTCTGTAATTCTTTGGAATCATGTGCCAGAAGGTTCCAGCTCCAGTAAAGCTGTCCCTCTGTCCCTTCTCTCCATTCCATGGGCTCTGTCTATACCATGAGGGGTCCCATCAACACACGTGTAGACATCACAGGCCACACATCCATGCTTTACCCATACCCTCACAAACAGCTGTTCCTTGGCCACCCCTTGATCTCAATAGTGTGACTATTGGTAACATGAGAACAGATTAGGGAAGAGGCCTAAGCAGTCCCTACATGCACACTCTGCACTATTTGGGTGGTACAAGTCACTGGCTGCAGGTTTCCACAATGTGACCTAGAAGAGGAATCTGGGGGAGTCTGTGTGGAGGCATGGTCAGTGAAATGCCAGAACAGGACCCTCTAAAACAGGACCCAGTGCAGAAGCCCCTCTTGGTTGGGTTTAAGGGTAATCTGCTATAACAGAAATGTTCTATGTATTAAAACAGTTATTTGTCCTGTCAAATTTGGAGACTTAGCTGAGCCAATGTGAACCAGTGCTTTCAATTATAGTGTCAATATTGTGGATGAACAAAACATGAGCTATAAACAATATAAATGTAAAATATCTCTGAAAAAGAACAGGATAACCAAACCAATGAAGCTAATGACAAAATAAGCTCTGAATATCTGTTCAGGCAACTTTGTGTAATTTTTTTAGAACTTAGCTCAAACAGAATGAAAATGCACAACAGATTTTATCTTGTTAATGTAGGTGCTACTTATATTGATAAAAGTAACCATCATGTTATACCTGTGGACTAAATATATTCATGTCAAATACGAAATTAAAACTGATTAATTATAGCAGATACTTCTACAACATTTTGAGCATTCAAATTCTGGCCTCATATACTTAGCTGGGTGATTATTTTAGCAATTCACTTAGCCTCTCTAATCTATAATGTCTTCACTGATAAATAATCCTTGGACTATTAAAGATACTCTCCCAAAGTACCTTCAGTAGTTTTAATTAGTTAAGTAAAATTGGTTATTACTACTAATATTAATCAAGTGGGAAATATCTCCTTTTCTGTCTGCCAGCAAGTGGCATTTTTCAATAATTTCCAGCATGGTGAGCTGAAAAGCTATTGGGTTTCCATAGAAATAGACCATAGATTCATTTGTCATCTCAGAGGAAGAAGGGAACCTGATACCTAGGCCAGTAACTGATCTGACTGACAAAGCAGCAAGCTCTGGCCCTGCTTAAGGCCTGGTGCTGCTCACGAGATATCAGGAAAGCTGGGGCTGTCCAGGAGCCTTGCAGAGGGCTTCTCAGCATTCTTGTACTGGCTGCGTGTAGTGAGGAGAGTCAGATTGCAATAGTAGAAGATGAGAGGAAAAACACTGCCTGACCATCAAGTGGATTTTAACTTTGGAGAAGCTAAAATTTTGAGGCCTCAAGGGTTGGCTTAATTATATGCTCACCTCCTTCAGGTATTTTGTGTCAGTGTGGATTTTTAGAGTCTATAAACTTTTCATTTCCTTTTTTCCCAATGTACCTCAGTCTTTAATTTTACTGAGAAGGGTAAAAATAAAATAGTCTTACTTTACCTTCCTATTTCCTGCTAGTGACTATCAAAATTTGACCTAAAAATATACCATTAGTATTTAAATGAAGCAATTAAAGCCTCACTAATTTACTGCAATTGTTGAAAATTGATGAGAAATTAATGAAGAAAATTAGCAGCAGTGAAGAATTACTCAAAATATTTTAAGAGGGCTCATTATTTTCAGGTACACAGAACAACACAAATAAGACAAAAAAGTACTCTTTGATGATTCTTCTTAAGTATATGCTTAACAAATACATAGAAAAGACCTGCAAGTTTCTTGGATAAAGTACTTTTATTTGGACTCATAAGCCTAAATGTTTGCAGACAGTTCACTGACACATGCTTTATTTTTCCTTTAAAAAAAATAAAATCATACTAACCTTTTAAAATAAGTTTAAAAATGCAATCATTTGCATAGATTTACTTTTTTCTCATAATTAGGAAATAGTCTTTTTTGACCCACTCCTCAATTACTTCAAATTACAAATGAATCGGTGATCATAGTGAGATTTTGATGTATTTGTAAGCCACTATGTCCCTTGCTTATTAAACATATTATGATATCTTTTCCCAAACTTTCCTATAATATGCTATATCAAAATATTAATAAATATATACTTACATGGTATATATGAGGCCATGGTTAGAAGAAGAAAATAGTAGTAGTCAAAAGAGACGTTGTATTTGTTAGGAAGTCGTACTGAAAACATTCCTGTTTTCTTCACATATGGTAAGGCAGCATATATTGTGAGAAGTTCACCAGCAACTCCGACAGGATATAAGATGATAAAAAAGTTATATCTGGAGAAAGAGAAACCTTAGAGAATTATTTTTCTAGAAAAATTAATGGATTTTATCATAGTTCTTTTGCTATTCTTGCATTTAAACTCAAAAATTCTCCTTTCTATACATATTTATAAAAACCTCACTTGAGGTTTTTTTTTTCTACTTAAATCATTTGTTTATTGATTTGATTATCATCCTTTTTCTTGAAGCAGTTCTGATTTTAAATAGCAACACCATCTTAATAAAATAAGTAAACTGACATTTTAGTAATGAAATAAATTCATATATCTCAAAGTATATATGTAGTTTTCAATGTATTAGAAGATATGTAAGTGTAAATATTCTCAAGTAGCAATTATATAGTATATGTAAAGATTGTAAAGTATTATAAAGGTAATTTCTTTCAAACATAGAAATAATTGATGTTTTTTTTTCCCCTGTAGCTATTGATTTACTGATGGAATGCTGTTTTCTAAAAGACCAATTATGATCCTAATTTTATATCTTAATCTTAAAATTACCAGAGTAGTTCTTTGGGTGGGGCGTGGTGGGGAACTATTTGTGACTGCTAACTAAAAGAGATTTACTATTTTGGAAAACTGATAATACTACCTGACACATCAGTAGCTACTAATGGTATATTGTATTGTCTAAAACTGCTTTCATTGTAAAACAAGACAAGTTGTTTCCTGAACTCCCACATTAAAGGAAGAGTTAGCATGCTTAAAATAGAGCTGAGAAAGCTCTATTCAAAATCCAAAATCACAAAGTGTTCATTTGGATTGTGGCGAATTGCTAACATAGAGTAGGTAGTATATCATTTACACCTACAGTTACAGGAACAGTCTCAAGTATCTGGTGGATTCGGGTAGAACAGCCTCAAGGACCCAAGGCAATGACATTTCTCCATTAAATAATTTTCCTCCAAGGCAAGTCACTGCATAAAAGTAACCACAGAAAATTAAGGCTAAAATATTGCAAAAAGAAAGAAAGCAAACTAGTCATATTGTACTCACTTTGTTGGCATTGAGAATTTTTGTAAAGAAAAGTCACATTTGTCAGTATGGCAGAGTTGGAGACAACTACAAAATCACCTTATTCCTTATATACCATGGATATACAAGGATAAGAGATGGGGAAGAGGGGCAGAATTCTTTGCCAAGACAGATTAAATGGTAAAGAAAGACGAATGATCCTTCACTATCCTTGTTTATTCCCTTCTGGCCTTGGCTATATACCCTCCTTTCATATCACTATTGTGTAGCTATTTGAATGTCATTCAAATTAGTATTTTCCTATCTCAATTTAAAATTATACAGTTGAACATTATATATTTCCTTCTCAAATAAAACATTCAAAATTACTTAAGCTATTTTGGTAACTTGGTCTATAAATTATCTCAACTTTATGTGACTCTGAGATGATTGAGGGGGTGAGAATCACTGTTTTGTAATAGGAAAAATGTCACTCCTAGAATAAGACATTTAAATGCAGTGAAAAATGTTTAATGAAATGGGAACAAATTACTTAATGTATTTGACTCTGTTGGCACTTTAAAAGAGTGCATGTCACAAACTCTCTAAATTTTGAGGCCAGAATGGGAGACTTAACTACCCTTTCATAAAGAGATATAATGCTTCCTTGAAGACGCCTACTTGCCACCTAAAAAAAAAATTGTTAAAGGAATGCATTTCTTGAAATGAAAATAGAAATCAATATAAAAACATAACAATATACAACTACCTATTCTGTGGAACTGGGAACACTTCTAACACAGAATCAAAGTACATTCAAACCATTACAATAGGTTATTTATACATAAGAAGTCATTTCTCAAGTACAGTTTTATATTTGATAACAACTTCAACATTTGAACTAAATACAAATAATATTTTAGTTTTTTTTAATGGGCTGGGCAAATGTATACAGATGGTTGGGATGACATGAAATATGATTATTCATGATTATAATTAACTGATGTGATATATTATGTGAAAATATGTATTTAATATTTGAAAGATTTTATAATACTTTATTCAACTTTAATGCAATTGACAAATAAATAGTAAATTTAAACATGCAATGGCAGATTTTTGAACTTTTCCAGAAACTTAAGACATGCAAATTATTTCCAAAAGGCAGGCAGATAAAGCATTAAAGATTATTTCTTTCTGCAAACAAATTTTATAAATACAGCAACTCTAAAAAGAACATGTCATGAATTAGCATTTTTAAGGTGCTAGAGATCCAGATGGCAGAGGTCATGCAATGTGGCTTGATAATCATTCTAGGATTAGAGTCCAATCACATTCCACACTAACAACCGTGGAAAAGGCCCAACCACACAGAGTAAGTAAGTTTTCTGGTATAATAAAACCACCCAACCATACATAAGTGGTCCTGCAAACTTCTTATGACAGACAATATGTTCAAATTGAAACTTCAAAGAATTTTATTATATGCAAAATTTTTAAACCACAAATGTCTAAAAAGAAGTGAAAAATTTTTGAAAAGCCTGAAAGAATACAGATCACAATTGAATATCCTTGTGTAGAGGGATTAAAAGCAACTTTAAAGGTACTTGCCTCCTTTGTATTGTGTTTATACATTCTATTTTATGTTAGAACACATATTAATACACAAGTTATAAAAACTTCAGAGAAAGAGTCAGGTTTTTAACATAGGGGTATCTGATGCTACTTAAAGATTATCCTAAAATAATTTAGGAATGAATCAACATAAATATCAAAGTTGTAAAAAACAAAAATATGGTTAAAAAATTGCTGATAAGATCTCAAGGCAGTATTTATAATAGTAGAGACTAGAAATAATCTAAATCCTAGCAAAAAAGAACTAATTCAGCCATGTATGAAATATTGTACAGCATTGAGTTAAAGACCTATATCTAAATATATTTCTCTGTTTTACTCAGGATACATTTTCATTCATTTTGCATTGATTTCACTGTGCATATATATATTATGATTCCCCTCTGATCACTGAATTAAAGCTTCAGACCACAAGTTAGAATGCTGCTAATATTCAAAACAATAATATCCTGACGCTGTGGGGCTAAGACACAAATTTTAATTTGCTGGTGTTAGCTCAGCACAGAAAACATGCATGCACAGGACTGTGAGAAACTAAACTGCAAGACATCGCCACCTGGCCCATTTAATGAAGTATGGCAAGTGGTCGAGAAGACTGAATGTGTAGAAGGAATAGCGAGTGATCTCTGTCACAGTCCACGCGACCAGAAAAAGCACCACACTCTCTTCATTCTGGATCTGCAGGATTACAGAGAAATCCACAGTGTCGTTCAACCCAGAACTCATTTTTCCCACAAAGATATTTTAATGATTTATCTCGTTTTTTATTGTAGTTGGAATGTCTGAGTTAGACAAATGCAAGCCAGAAAATTTTATGCAATCACCATTATATAATTCATCCAGAACACACAATTTAAATATGTCCTATGCGCAGAAATGATCAAATATTTACTTATCTCTCTCTCACAACCTTTACTTAAGCCAATAACTCAACCAGCTCAGGGCAGCATTAATCCCTCGACACAAGGAGGGGAACAATATGACCTTTCCACTTTCTATTCATTATCAAATCACACCCATCCTACTGTGGCACTAACTCTTGAGTCAGCCCACTTGTCTTTGGTCCTGAAACTGCTATTTTAATTCAGGCCTTCTTATCTTGCTTCCAGACTACCGTAAGAGCCTCCCAAATAGCCTTTCTTCTCTTTCTTCTCTTCCTGGATGGAAGTTTTCCCTTAAAAGCAAAACAAAAAAGCAAGCAGACAAAACCCAAGTTGAAATGGCTACTCCTGTGATTTAAAAGCTTCACTGGTTCTGCATGGCTAACCAGGAGAAAAGGATAAAATCCTACTACCTGAATATGAAAGTCAACCTGCTTTGTAATATGAGCTCAGAAATCTCTTGAACTTTATCCACAATCACTCAATACCCCACCTATTCTGGCAATACTAAATTATATTATATCCAGAACATGTTCTGAACATGTGTCTTTATACATGCTCATCTTTCCAATTAGAAGCTAGCCCCTTCTAATTTCCCAAACTCTTTCTCATCTTTTAATATGCACTTAAAATATCATGCCCTCTGCAAAACTTTTCCAAAACCCTTCCTCTCACCCTGAGCAGTTACTGGTTCACCTTCCTTGTTCTTACAGCACTTTGTTCATACCTGTAACATTTGCCAATCTACATTAAAATCCATCCGGCCAACCTTGGGTTATCTATCACTGTACAATATAAACATTCCTTCATTCCCTACGGCAAGCTAAGTCCCTGCACTGCAATGCAGATTGGGTTCCGGTTTTCAAAGCATTAGCATTAATACAATGAAATAATTATTTGTGTAACTGCCTATTTAATCTCTCTCCTACTGTAGGCTCCACAAGAACCATATTTGTCTTACTAATAACAGATCCTAGCACCTTGGGTTCTCTGCTCCCTTGAGGACTAGCCACTCTGGCTTCTCATTAACTTTTTCTTCAGTTAATGTTGGCCAATGTTCCTTTGTCTTTCTTGTGCCTCACTCTTCAGTCTTGGAGGCCTTCGTCACCTATCAGATTCATTCACTGTCTGGAATAGTCGCTCTTTTATTCTATTTGCTGGACCCCTTCTTTTCAACTATTTTCAACTGACTAAAATGTTCGGCTTGTGCTCACTGCTATCTGTAGAGCAGTCACTGGTTAGGCACCAGGTGGACTAAGCTGAACAAAAGATACCAGTTAAGAGGACTCAAGTGCAGAGTAGGAAGGAGACCACTGAGAATGGAAAGCAGAACTCTGAGGAGTAGGAAAAAGACATCTGAGAAATGGAAAGGAAGCCAGACATCTGTCCTCAAGTGGACAAAGCCACCAGCGGTTGTCAAGGTCAGGGGGGCCCATCTAGGGAATGTTCTGTCAAGGGTTTAAAAGGCCCCATCCTGGGCCTTCCCGGTGGTGCAGCAGTTGAGCGCTGGGGATCCCCCGGCCGCCGGGCGAGGGTCCCACATGGTGAGCAGACCTCTCCTGCCGCCCGCTGCTCCCCTCAGCAGTGTACTTCATCGGTTTGCCTGTTCTGCTCCCCGCTCTGGCTCTGGTGAATCCTGTCACCCTCCCGCACTGCTGACTGTACCCAGTGCTTGTAAATAAATAAATAAATCTTAAAAAATAAATAAATAAATAAATAAAAAATAAAAGGCCCCATCCTGACATTGTAAGCATGGCATTTATTTGTCTGCAAGAGGTTAAGTCGTTAATTAGATTCAGGTCTATCTCCTGCCATGCCTCAATAAATAAAAATGCTTATTTTTCCCTAAGTTCTTTAACCCTTCTAACTTTTAGTCTTTTTCTTATGGCTGTTGCTAACAATGATGCTGTTTTTTATGGCTGTTGCTACTCAATGATGAGGAAAAACTGTTAATACTGACAACTTCAATTTATATAATCAAAGAGAATGTATAATTTCAATAGAAAACTTTTAGTTAACTATTTGATAGAATATGAATGTTTAATTTTGAAAATAGGAAAACATTATAGAAGAGTACACTATGAATAAAAAATGCCAACATTTGCTTGTGTTTCAAAGTCACGCTGTTAAAGCATTCTATCAGTGCTCAGCGGTTCTGCTTCCTGAAATATATCAGTGTTAATAGTTTGGTTTCCAATTAATATGGAACTGTTCCTGCAGGTTAAAGTAGAGAACAAATTCATGCCACTTACTGGTTTTATACTGTGAGTAATGAGCCACACCATAAAGATTCTGGAACTCACTTGGACCCCAGTCACAAGCACAGACGTAGGTACAATTCCTTTAAGAGAAAAACCAGTCAGCCATTGTCCTAAAGACAATTTATACTAAAAATAAAAATTAAGTAGAAACTCACCAATTAAACAGTGGACTATCTGTAAACAAAAACAAACAAAATTTACAGATCAATAAAATCCCTGTCAATAAATCTATACATGATATATAATCAGCAATAGACTTTGGTCAACAAGTAAACTTTCAAATAAATATTACAACAACAACAACAAAAAAAACAGTATCATTGTAAACTTACCTCAAGCAAGGCAAATGTCTGGAAAAATTTAAGCGTCTTCTGAATATGTTTATATACACCTTTGTGTGTTCCTTTTTCCATATAAAAGCGTACCATGGCAATAGCTAAAACCAACCACCTAGAGAGAAAATAAACATATTTTATAAAGTCTTACAAAATAAATAATGAATAATACTGATCACCCTAAAAAGAATTGCCTTAATTTATATAGTAAAAACGTGTAAGCTTAATTATGCCTCATTTATTATTGTACTTTTGAAAGCTCCAGGAAATACCATTTTTATACTGATGTTTCAAGAGGATGAATGAAACTATTTGAGACAAAATATATAAAAAACATGAAACAATGTCCATTGTATTTCTGTATTCAGCAGATCATCTGACAGACTGAAAAAATTAGGTTTAGGTACCCAAAATGGGGTTATTATAAAGTATCTAATAATTATATAAAGAGTTCTTAAGGCAAGAAGCTATATATGCATAAATATCTATTTCACAGAAATATACAGTATATATTTATATCAAATTATAAGTTAAAATCTTTAGTAAAAATCATTATTCAGTATTTCTGTAATTTCCACTAAATGAAAACTGTATCATAGAAAGGAGAGACAGAGTATCAGATATGGACCTACTTCAAAGAGCTTGTTTTAAAAATGGAAGAAATACACACACCTTCTCTTTTCAGCTTACTTTTACACATTAAATATAAATTCTGTTTTGTGAGTTAACAGTGTTTAAAATACAAGCTAATGGGCCTCCCCGGCGGCACAGTGGTTGAGCGCTGGGCTGCGAAGCTGTCCACAGCCTCTGCAGCGCCAGTTCGATCCCAGGCTGCTGGCGAGGGTCCCACATGGCGCACAGACCTCTCCTGCCGCACCCACTGCTCCCCTCAGCAGTGGATTTCGTCAGTCTGCCTGTTCTGCTCCCCACTCTGGCTCTGGTGAATTCTCTCACCCTCCCGCGCTTCTGACTGTACCCAGCACTTGTACAAATAAATAAATAATTTTTTTGTGTGTGTGTTGGGACCGTCGCTGGCAGCCAGGGACCGTCGCCGGCAACCGGCGCTGCAGAAGCTGCGGACAGCCTCACAGCCCAGCACTCAACTGCTACGCCACCAGGGGAGGCCCAATAAATAAATCTTAAAAAAAAAAAAATACAAGACCCTCTTACTCCTTCCAATAAGGAAACAAAGTTTAATAAGATGTTTTAATCCACATCTTCCATATACATGTCTTTTTTTTTTTTTTGGCAAATCCAATTTAGATTTTTATAAAAGATAAATTTGGGATATAATTATTGAGCTACCAAAAATGCATCAAAGAATTTGTTAGAAAGCAAGTTTTCTACATTTTTTCAATAGCATTATATAAAAATCCATGTATTATAACATTATAACAAATTTTACTATTGTTCCATAGGTGGCAGTGTTGTACCAACTACTATAGCATAACACCTATCACTAAGTTTTCTGAAATGAAACAAATTAATACTCTGGAGTCAGAAAGAACCATAGAACTGTACATGCTAACCTTTCATGTTTTTCAGTAAATATGATCAGAAGCTAATCTAATCAGTGCTTGTTTCCGAAATCCATCAGCATGAGGGAAAGGCCCTACAATTAACTGACTGAACTTCCTCCATGCATCAGTTTAGTAACTGTAATAAAATCAAAAAAAATTCAAAAGAAATTGGAGCTCCTATTATTAGGAATCATTTTCAGGGAATTTCTGTTGTGGTTGTTTTAATAAGCCAGAACAATTGATTACCCAAATACGAAACTAAAGCGTTATACCCAATCTTTTATTTAAAACAAACAAACAAACCTCTCTTTGGGAAATATAAACATTTGTTCCATATGTACAAGATTTCTTGCTTGTTTGTTTCATTTATTTATTCAACTTTACGTTCAACCTTTATTGCTAAGCCATATATGATGTTAGGAAATTAGAGAAAAATAGGGCATAGTCCTTGCCTCAAGGAACTCTGAAATTACCAAGTGAAGACAACAGAATAGTGCTTCAAGAGATACATGCCATAACTTAGTAATAAATGCAGGGGCCTTTTCTTAGGTTTCTGTGGCCACATGAAAAATATGCTCAATATTATTAATTACTGGAGACAGCAAAATAACAAAGAGGTTACATAATACATCTATTAGAACATGTGAATTACGACAAGTGGCCATACCAAGTGTTGCTAAGGTTGTGCAGTAACTGGAACTCTCCTTCACTGTCCGTGAGTACATAACATGGTACAACCACTTTCTGGAAAATGGCTTGGCAGTCTCTAAGAAATCAGTCATGTGACTAGCATAGAGACTAGTCATTCCACTTATGGGTATTTACCCAAGAAAAATGAAAGCATCTTTGTATCCCTACAAAGATTTATACATGAATAATCACTGCTTTATTTATCACAGAGAAAAGTGGAAGGAACCAAATGTCTACCAAGAGATGAATGGATAAAAAATTGTGGTAGATTCATACAAGTAGATCTACCCTCCTTAGCAATAAAATACATGGCTATACTTAACATTTTGGGGGATGTCTATGCCTGAACCTTAGATGTGGTGTTCCAATAATGTAAAGTACGTATACTGTGAAAATATCTCAGTTTCTTCTTCTGCAAGAAGTTCATTCTTAAATTAACCACTGGGGATAGGAATTATCATTTTGAAATATCCACTAAGCACTTCATATCCATTGTCTCTTTATTCCCTAAAACAATCTAGCAAAGTAGTTGTGTTGTTCCAGTTTTAGAGATGAGAAAACTCAAAGTCTGAAGGCTTAAATAACTTAAGTTATCTAGCTAACAGGAAGTGAAACATAACCTTTAGTTAGCACTTCTTGTATTGTTTAATAAGCTAAAATCCAAATATGTTAGCAAGTTATTTAAGGCCGTGGGTGGCTCAGGATACCTGTCCATCTTCATTCCACTCCTACACTTCAGGGCCACTTGTCTCAACAGCACATCTAGCAGGTCTACCCAAATGCATGCTATTTCCTTACCCATACCTATTAAATCCTATGCATCCTTCAAACCTCTATTGAAAGATCTACCCCACAAAACTTCCTCTGATTCTCCCTACCAGTTGGACCAGACAACTCTCTAGAGCCCTTATTTCATTGGTCATTTCTTTTACTGCAATATACAAATGCCCCAAGTTACACTTCTTCAAGGACAGGATCTAAATTATTTATGTCTCTTGCTTGACATAAATTGACCTAGGAAAATACAGACTCAAAGTATTTGTCAAAATAAAAGAGAGAAATATGCTTACTTTCTTGGTCAAGAACCCTATGAATAAGTGCTGTAAAAGACCTCATATCCTTGAAAGGTATAATTCTACTCTTGGGAATTCATCCTAAGCAACTAATTCAACAGAAATCATAAAAGCAAAATATCACTAGGGATACGATTTAATCCATTTGTACATCAACTCTCTATACTCTTGTGACCAAAGAGCATATTTATGAAAGCTCTATAGAGACATCTGATAGAATATTAAATGAAAATAGACTATACAATAGAGCAGATACTATAACTACAATGTTTTAAATATGAATTCATTCAATAAATATTTGAGTGCTTCATAGAGCTTACATTCTGGCAGGGAGACAACAGACAATAAACAAGATGAATTAGTAAAATCCATTCTACAGTCATATGGCAATAAATGAAATGGAGAAAAATTAAGTAAGCAAGGGGGATAAGGCACATTTGTGTGGGGACGGTTCCCTGAACAAAGACAGCCAGAGAAAGCCTCTCTGAGAATGGCAATTAGCATGAAAACCCGAAGGTTAGATACACATACAAAAACAGTAACACAAAATGAAAGGTTGTGCCTAAACTGACAGAATTAGTAAAGTTTTTCTTACACTTATATAAAAATGTTATTTATTAAATATTATTTTACTATTTTCAAAACTATTAGAAAAAAATGAATAAACACTCCCAGGTTGTGTTAAGCAAGTTAGCTGAACAAAAGAACCTCAGTTAATCCTCTGCTGTACACTCCATTAAATGTTTATATTGCTGTCCCACTTTCAATACCACAAGGTATCCAACCTTATTTACTATTCCACAACATCACCCTCAAATTAAATCAAGAGACTATATGTGCCAGGCTGTCTTGCATCTCATGTCTGTTTTTAAAATTTTGCATATAAAATATCGATCTCTTAAATATGCAAATCCTATTCCTTCTTCAAATCTCAATGTCTCTTTAAGAAAGCCCTTAAAGGCTTGCATGGACTATTACTCCATTGCAGTTACCCATGCCATTAATCAGACATGAAATGGTAAGGGACCTTCTCAGTATAGGCAGGGAGACAGAAAAGTTTCAGGCAGGCAGTAATTTGCTGAGGAGGGCTAGAGAAAGGAATGAAATAGAAGAATACAAAAGAGGGGACATTTAATTTTGTTCGAGATTGGGTAGGATACCTAGAAGACATCAAAGAGGCTGGTTTGCTTAGAAATCATGAGAGAAAGAGGTAGACACTACACAAAGAGTGAACAGTCCTGAGCAAAGATGGAGAGAGCTGTGAAAATAAAAATGTGTGGTGTAATTTTAGGGCAACTCTGTGGGCATCCTGAGTCAGAGAGATTTCAAAAGCAATTAAACTAGAAAGAAGAAATCAGGGAACATATTGCAAAGGGCTGTGAATGACAGGCAGTCTAACTCTCTTATACTATAGTGGAGGTACTGGGGAATCATGGAAGGTTTTAAATGGAGTTATGCACTCTTATTTTTAAAAGGGTAACTTGGCCTTAGGGACAGTGGACTGGAAAAGGAATGGACAACAGATCAGTTCATTACAGTAGGTGTTCCAAAAATGTTTATCAATTGGATTTGACAATCACAGAGGGGAAATAGTTTGTCTCAACCTCTACTGTATCTAAATGCAGCAGGGCATGGTAGGCACTCAATTGTCCTCTAGTAGCTTTGAATGTATTAGTTTTCTCTTGCAAAATTATAAAATTTAGTAAAGCAGAAAGGTAAAGGGAGTAGGATGTTTCTGGAGTCAGACTACCTGGGCTGAAATCCAAGTCTAACACTTGCTGGTTGTGTGATCATGAGCCAGTTACTTAACTCCTGTGCCTCAGTTTCCTAATCTGTCACTTGTAATATCATGTACTCCTCAGAGGATCATAGTGGACTAAAAATGAGGGTGTAGCTTTACGGTAACCAAGACAGCGCCTGGCAAGTAATCCTCAATAGATATTATATTACCTATGAACCATATCTGGTGTATGCTAGGCATGTAACAGGTAGTCAGCACTGTGTCCAATCAGTTATTAAATCATTATGGATCACGTTTTTCTGTAAGCCCCAGAAAAGTTAAAAATATTAAACTGTCACATTTCTATCAGTATTATTTGATAGATGAATATGATTTCATGAATAATGGGGAAACAACTTCTTCAAAGACAATACAATTTAGGACAGAGCATCTTTCCAACAGGTTTGGAAAATCAGTTGCAACAGAAGTAACTGTGCCAGCTCTTTGAAAAGCGATACCAATAGTCATTGTGTAACCTTAACTTGTAAGTCACACTGCAGTGGGGTCAGAAACAGGCTGGACACCAGTGCCATGCTTCGACTTGGCGGAGTTTTAAAAAAAAAAAGTCGTCCCAAGTAAGCAAGTCTCCAGCATACTGTCGCTTAAAAAAAAAAAAAAAAAATCACGGTCACATTAATAGTTAAGAGAACTCAGCCCAGGGATCCACAGCAGGGGGAAATGGACTCTAGCGGCCAGCCGCGGAGGAAACCAGCGGGGACAGCTCGGCTCCCGGGTGGCTGGACACCGGCGCTGCAACAGCGGCCACAGGCCCCGCATTCCTGCCCGGGTCTATACTTAACCTCCGGCCCGCGCCCCGGGGCAGCCGAGCCACGCCGTGCACCGTATTAGGCAATGCCCGGGGCGCAGGGCCCGGCCCCCCCCCCCCGGCCTGATCCATTCAACCCCGGCGGCGCGGCGGCGCCCCTCCCCCACGGTCCCGTTCGGCGCCCCCCGTGGGCCTCGAACCCCCAACGCCCACCCCTCACTGACCGTGGCGCGCCCGCCCCGGGGCTCCCCTGAGGCCGGCCCCAGCCCCGCGCCCGGCGGGCTCCCCGCGCGCGGAGTATCTGGGGGCAGCCGCGCGGGGAGGGCGCGCGAAGCTGGGGAGGGCGGTGAAGCTCGGGGCGCACGTACCCCGCGGTCATGGCGATGTTGTAGAAGGTGAGCCAGGCGGTGGCCAGCAAGCCCAGGCGCCGCCTCTTGCCGGTGGCCTCCCTCTCCTCGCCGGCCTCCGAGGAGCCGCCGTTGCTGCCGTCCTCCTCGCTGGACGCCATGGTGGCCGCGCGCCCGGGGAGGGTGGCCGAGAGGGGCAGGGGAGTGGAGGGGCCCGGCTCAGCGCGCAGCAGAAGCGCCGCCGCCCGCTGCCGCCGCCTCGGGCAGGCGCCCCACGTGCAGCACTGGGGGTTCGGCGCCACCCGCCCCGAGGTCGGCAGGGGGAGGAGCGGGCGCCCCTGGCCGCAGCCCCGCCCTCGGGAGCGCGCAGGTCCGGGACCTGCCCCCAGCTGTCCGCGCGCGCGGGCTCTAGGGGGCTCGGGAGACCCCGGGTCAGAGCAGAAGGCGGCGGCGTAAGAGCGGTTAGCACCAGAACCGGGCTGCAGGGCGTGCTGGGGAACTCGTCTTGGAGAGTCGCGGAAGATGTGTTGGCACCCTGGCAGCCTGCACCTTGCTATGCATTTAATGGGACAGACGGAGCACACCTGAGCTTGGGTGTGGCCCTGTGGCACCCTGTCTTTTTGAGGGTGTTTCTGGTGTGAAGACAGCTAGTGGGATCTTTCAGCCAAAGGCTCATTAAGAGTTGCTGGGACATTGTATGCGTTTTTCTTTTTTGATTGCTGAGTAATATTCCATTGTGTATATGTACTGCATCTTCTTGGTCCAGTCATCTATTTTGGGGCATAGTGCTGCTATAAACATAGGGGTGCAGGTGCCCTTTTGAATTAATGTTTCTGTGTCCTTTGGGTAAACAATGGATCATGCTCCGTGAAATAAGCCAGAAAGAAAAAGAAAAATACTGGATGGCCTCACTCATAGCAGGAATTTAGAAAACCTAAATAAGGGACCAGGAAAAAGACTAATTATGATAAAGAAAAAAATCAAAATCAACAAGCAACTATAAACCAGAGACAAGGGGGCGGGGGGGGGCAAGAGGAGGGATTAGGGTCAAAATAAGGGAGGTGGGAACTGTATGGGGAATATAACCAAAATGAGAATGCATACATTGTGCAAAAATGAAAAATGATGTAAGAATTATATAAAATAAAATATATTTTTAAAAAAGAGTTTCTGGGAAAGAAGCATACATCATCTTCCCCTTCCCACCTTCAGCGACCTGTAGGGTATGTATGGGTGCTAATAGGATCGGCCCACTTGTGCGGATTTCTCTGGAGCCGGTGTTCTAAGGGCATTGATTTCAATACTGTTAGGGGGAAAAGGATGTCCTAAAGCTAATTCCATACAGGCTTTGTGGACTCCACCCCCACCCCAGGCCAAAGCCAAAGACACTGGGAACTCCAAATCCCATCATCACCAAAGGGAAGGTAGCTGGGACCTGAGGGTGGGGTTAAGCAGCCAGGTTGATATAAAAGGCAGACGCGTGGGCTTTGGGGGGGTCCCCCATTTTGGCTCTCCACCAGCTCGCAGCATCCGGCCAGCTCTGAGAGTGACTTTGGGTTTCCAGGTCGTCGGATCGGGTAGGACGCATTAAAGACTTTATTTCCCTATTTTCTCCCTGAGTTGTACATTTTCCTTATATCCTTTTCCCTTATAAATAAACCTTTTATTAACCTTTTGTGTGTGCCTGTAGTGGAGTATTCATAAGTCCCTTTTAAGCGCGCCGATGAGGATCCACAGCCAGGAACCCGTTCAATATCGGGGCTGCTCTATAACACTACCAAAGGAGGAACGTTTGAACTCATACAGGCACCGTACAGGCTAACAAGAATTCTTTCCCATCTGTTCTCCCCTCTGTCACTTTCCTTTTCCCCGTGTGCCTTCGAATACTTAAGCTTTCACCTAATAGCTCTTCCATCTGAAGGCACACAGTTAAGAAGGCAGGTTCTGGGGTCACATTAATTCAAACCCAAATTCCTGGCGCCTCTGCTGTGCAAATTTGGGCAACAAACTTCTCTGTGTCCCAGTTTCCTCAATGGGAATAATTTAAAAACTTAACCTGTAGGGTTGTTGTGAGAGCTAATGAAACAGTCCCTGTAAAACGCGGGCCTGAAATAGTTTGAGTTACTCAAAATCAGCGGGTTAGCACCATTGTGGTGATACGGAAATCCCTTGATCCACAGAAATTTTGGGCAGGCCGAGGGTTTTCTGGAACCTGGGCCTGATTTTGGCAGGAAAGACCACCCAGCACCTCACAGACCTCATTGTGTACCCTTCTGAGGATACCGAGTCATCCCCAAGCAGAGGAGGTCAGATAACTCACCAAAGGGGTTGGGGTCCTGGTTCTAAGCGCAGGGCAACTTAGATAACTGCTCAGGGCAACTTAGATAACTCTGAGGAAAATATTCCAAATAGGAGAAGGAGACAGGAGGGAAATCTTTAAATGCCCTGAGAAGAAATGACTTGCCAACAGACTTGTAAAACTGTTTCCGTAAAAAAGTGAATATTTACGATGTACTGTGTACAAACTGATGATAGCAACATTAATGAAAAATGAGGCCTGTCGTCAAGAAGCTCATCTTGCTTTAGAGATCACTTTTGAATATTTGAAGAATGAGTATGACTCCTATAGACAGACTGTAAGAGGATTTTGCAAGTTAAGGGCTCACGGTGAACTTGAGGGCAGGGAAGGCAAAAAAGCATGAAAAAAAGTGAATTGTGTAGTTTGACTAAATCATGAAAATATTAGGAGGGAGAGAGAATTGAAGTATATTGAGAACTAATATATTTTAAAAAGCAGTAATAAGCTTCTGGACATTTGTGAGCAGGAAAATCATATTAAAGAAACTTCTTTCAAAGGTTAATTTGGCAGCAGTGTATTGAATAAATTGGCATGAGGGGACACAGGAAATCAGATAACTTGTGATCTAGGAGAAAAGTAATAAAGGCCAGCACTAAATTGGCAGTTTCAGCATAAAGAGGGGGATGAATAAGTAAATACACTGAGACACAATAGAAACAAAATTGTTTATTTGCCAAAGGAAGGGACCATAAGATAGGGAGAGATTGGTTGCCTATGTGATACAGACTCTCTATGAAGCAGTATCTGGTTGTGAGAGAATAAGGAATTAAGGAGATAAATGGAGGAATTATGTTTCAGAAAATAAGGAGATGCTTCTTTCTCAGGCAAGAATAAAAGAAATGGAAATGGAGATATTTTGAGATAGGCAAAATAAACTTGAGGCAGGTCACCTAATTAAGCTTGAGGTATCCTGAAAGCAAAGACGCTTTGGAATAGCATTTTACATATAACCTTGTCTGACTTCTGAAAGAACTCATTATTTTCTCTAAGCATTTGCACTTGTTTAAGTTAAAAATTGATACTTAGCATCAATTCTCAGAACTCTCTATTATAATGTGAGCTCAGGAAAGCTGATCAAATGTCTCTTAGTAAATGTCTGTCACCAAAATCCTCCGATCCAGTCAAACAGTTCTGCTCATTGTCCATATACTGATCAGAATAGTCCATATACTGATTTGATCCAATCTCCATTCCTTGCACCTCACTAAACTGCTAACTGCTATTTTCCATTCTTTCTTATTTGCTTAAATCTCATTTACTTGTCAAGGACACATTTAATACCAGTTCTTTCAAGTGGCTTTCCTTGAATACTTCATGTTCGGTCCTCATTTCCTTCCTGGTTCCAACAGTTTGTACTGAAAATGTGTCATCCATTTCAGCAATTAATTGTATATTATCTTCTGCTTTTACTTAAATTTTTGTTCTGTCTGTAAGGAGTAAATGCATATCAGAAATCATGAACTACATTTTGAGAGTTACTTCTCCAAAGTCAATTAGTGTTTTACAAATTTAATAGCATTATCGATATATAATGGATAGCCAGTAAAGTGCATTTAAAATGTACAGTTTAATAAATTTTTACATGTATCCTCTGTGAAATTATCACCCTAATCAAGAGAGTGAACATATCCACTATCCCTAAAAGTTTCACCTATCCTCCTTTTTAAAATTCCTCCTATCCTGCCCTTCTTCCCTTTGTCTTGAGGTTGTCTCCAGGTAATCACTGATCAGCTTTCCATCACTACAGATTACTTTGTTTTCAATAATTTTATATAAATTAAAACACACATTATTATACTTGTTTTTTCTTGGATTAATTCGCTCAGGATAATTATTTTGAGTAGGATCAGCTTCCTGGGTATGTGACAGGTATTTCCCCACGAGATCCTAAGTATCCCTCACTTGCTTTAATGTTCTACTGTCAATGTTTTGAAATTCTTAATGATTTATAAAAAAGGGAGCCCATATTTTCATTTTGTACTATCCTATAAGTTATGTAGCTGGTCCTGAATTAGAGACTCATCATGTAAAGTATATATTAGTAATTTATTCTATTTTATTACTGAGCAGTGTTCCATTGTATGTATTTACAATTTATCTGTTCATGTTTAGATATTTGGGGGTTTTGCAGTGAAAAATAAATAACATGTGAACATTTTTTGACAAATCTTTGTTCTGAGCTATGCTTTCATTTCTCATAGGTAAATACTTAGGGGTGGAACATTAGACCATGTAGTAGTTACACTTCTAGCTTTTTAAAAAAAATGCTAAAATGTTTCACAAAGTGGTTCAACCATTTTACATTCTCACAACCTATGTATAGGAGTTTCAGTTGTTTCACATCCTGACCAACCCTTGGTTTGAATTTCATATACTCTAATTGGCTTGTTGTGCTATCTCATTGTAGTTTCATGTTCATTTCCATATGGACTTAAGACTTGTTTTCTAATGCTGAGTTACCTTTCATGTGCTTATTTCCCAATTGTACATTTTCTTTGCTTCAGAGACTGTTCAAATCAGTACCCATTTCTTAGTGGTCTGATTGTACTCTTATTACAAAGTTTTGAGAGTACTTTATAAATCTGGACACAAATCTTTTATCAGATACGTGATTAAAAGATATTTTCTCTTGTTTTATGGGTTGCTTTTCATTCTCTTAATAGCATCTTTCAAAGAGCATGAAGTCTTAATTTTGATGAAAGTTCTATTTATCAATTTGTCTTCTTTGATAATTCTGTTTTTGGTGTTTTATCTAAGAATTCTTGCCTAACTCAAGGTCATAAAAGTTTTGTCTTCATTTGAGGGTCTACATTCAGGTCTATATGAAGTTTGTGTCTTTGCTTATAGAGACCCAAATGTTACGTATAATTTGCTGAAAGTCTATCCTTTCTGCACTGAATTTCCTTTGTAAAATCAGCTGTCCATATATATAATGAAGTATTTCTATAATGTCTATTCCTTTCCATTGATCTACTTGTCTACTTTATACCAGTGTCATCCTGTTTTGATAACCCCAGCTTCATCATAGATTTTGAAATCTGGTAGGGTTAAGGATAGTATTAAGTGATGATTAATGACACCAGTGAGTTGCAATGTATTTTTTTTTTTTTTAGGGTGTAGTGATAAATCATGACTAAGCCTTATTTCAACAGGATGAGTGCACTATCACTACTGTGAAATAGTGTCATCAATTTTTTTCTGTATTCTTTTTAATTGTTTTCTTCTCTGATGTTCATTATTGCCTTTTTTCCTGCTTACTCTGGGTTTCAGTTGCTATTGTTTCTCTGTCCTCAAAGCAAAATTTAACATCGTTAACTTGAGACTGGTCTTCTTTTCTACCATATGTGCTATACTATCAATATCAGCATAAATACTTCTTTAACAGCTTATAACACTTTTGCACATGCTGTTATCATTAGCATTCCACTCAACATATTTTCTAATATCCATTTTTATTCCTCCTTTGTGTTACTAGAAGTGTGTTCTTTAGTTTCCAAATATTTGAGAACTTTCAAATAGCCTCTTGTTATTTACTTTTAATTCAATTCCATTGAAGTCAGAAAACATACTTAGTTTGACTTTAATCCTCTTATAATTATTAAGATTTGGTTTACGGGGCCTCCCTGGTGGCACAGCGGTTGAGCGCTGGGGTGCGAAGCTGCCCGCAGCCTCTGCAGCGCAGGTTCAATCCCCGGCTGCTCCTGGGCCACCAGGGGAGGGACCCACGTGGCTCGCAGACTGCTCCCCTCAGCAGTGTGCTTCGGTCCTTCTGCCTGCTCTGCTCCCCGCTCTGGCTCTGGTGAATTTTCTCACCCTCCTGCGCTTCTGACTGTACCCAGTGCTTGTATAAATAAAATAAATAAATCTTTAAAAAAAAAAGATTTGGTTTATGGTTCAGAATATAACCTATCTTGATAAATGTCATGTATACTTCAAATAATGCAAATTCAGGTTTCATTGGATGTAGTGTTATATCAATTTTAATTAAGTCAAGTTGGTTGATAGTATTAATCAAGCCTTCGACAGCCTTGTTCTTTTTCTGCTTGTTTTATCACCAGTAAGACAGGGGAGTTGAAATCTCCAAATATATTTGTTATCTATGTTTCCTTGAAGTTTCATCAGTTTTTGTTTAATGTCCCTTGAAAATCTGTTTTTATAATCAAAATCGTCTAGATTTGTCATGTTCTCTTATTTGACTGCTTTTTCATGATGAAGTGACATTTGTGTCTCTGATAATATACTTTAAACTGAAACCTACATTGTTTGATAGTAATATAAGAATTTCAGTTTTCATTAGTGTTAACTAATGAACCATTAGTTAACCATTGCATGGTTCATCTCCATACACTATGACATATTCTGATATTTATGATATTACTTATAGATTGCCTAATAATGTTTCATCTCAGAAACTGTACATATTCTTCTTGGGTGATGGATATTTTTTGTATTCTACTATGCCCCCAGTATTCTGTAAACTTTAATGACCTTGGCCTCTTGGATTCTTAGCTCTCTTTCTTCATCTCAAAGAGACCAACTCTCTGTGCCATGCCTGGAAATTCTATCCAGACAGAAAGATAGAACTGTGATAAGGCTCACTTCTTTTTTGCCTCATCTTTCAAGGATCACTGTCCTTTGTTACCTAATAGCCAGTATCTTAAGAATTGTTGTTCATATATTTTGTCCAGTTTTTCAGTTGCTTAAGACGAGAGGATAAATCCATCTGTTACACCATCTTGACCAAAGTTAAAATCCAAAAGCCTATACTCCTTTAATTGTTCTCTTGATTTTAGCATTGTCTAAGTCAACCATTATAATATTGAACAGCAGTGTGAAAATGGGCATTCTGCATTATACCATCTTCATTTACCTTTGAGGAAGATGGTATCTCTAAGTTTTTTTTTAAGATACTCCTAAGTCAGGTTGAAAAAAAAAGTCTCTTCTAGTCTTAGTTTGGGAAGGTTGAGTTTTTTTGGTCACAAAGGCTTTTGAGTTTTGTAAAATGATTTTCTGTACCTACTGAGATTTTCATATGGTTTTTCTCTTGTATTCTATTAATATGGTGAACTGTGTTGATTTTTAAATAATAAAGTAATTATATTACTGGGATGAACTCTACATGGTCTTAATGTATTTTTTTTTAAAATGTACTGCTATATTTAAATTTCTATTTTTAAAGGACTATAATACTTATGTTAAAACGGATATTGTCTGAAGTATTCTCATAATGTTTTGTTTGATACTGGTATCAGGGTAATGTTCTCATAAAATGAATAGGAAATTGTTCCTCCACAATGTATTTTCTAAAAAATGTTGTATAAATTTTGTATTATTCCTTCCTATATGTTTGGTAGATTTAACTATTGAGTTAATGGTCCTGAAAAATTTTATGGGATTTTTTTTACTAATAATTTAGTATCTGTTATTGATATATATCCTATAAGGTTTTCTGTTTCTTCTGGATCATATGGTCATTTGTATCTTTGATATATGTTTTTTCATTTCACCTATGTTGTCAAATTTATTGACAAAAATTTAAAAAACAGCATTAAATGATAAATTTTTAAATTCCTATAATGTTTTAATTAATGTATCTGAAATCACATTGCTACTGCTATTCTTGATACAGTAAATTGTTTTATTTCATTTCCTATGACCTTATCTGTATTATTTCCTTTTTCACTATCTTAATTTTTTTCTCTTTTTAAGGTAGAAGTTTAGATCTTTCTTTTCTAACACCTTAAACATCTTTCTTTTCTAACACCTTGTTCATCAAAGCATCACTTTAATTGCACCTCACAAATTCTGATTGTTTTTGCTTTCACCCACTTCAAAATATTTTCTAATTTTTCTTAGACATATAGTTTATTTAGAATTATATTGTTTAATCTATACATATGTTGGAATTTTCCATATATTTTTCTGCTATTGGTTAGCAGTATCCTGTTATATTTTTAAGATGTTTTAGTCAAGAAAAAAATCTAATTTTATCCTTTAAATTATTTTGAATTAAGACCTAACATTTTGTTTATCTTTGCTAAAGTTGTGTGTCCACTTAACAAGAACATTTATTGTGCAGTGTTAGGGTGAACCTTCATAAATGTCAAGTAGGTCAAGTTGTTTGATAGTATTTTTGA
Organism: Talpa europaea; assembly: GCF_964194135.1. NCBI lineage: Eukaryota > Metazoa > Chordata > Mammalia > Eulipotyphla > Talpidae > Talpa > Talpa europaea. The sequence continues at coordinate 26,335,195 of NC_140082.1, read as the reverse complement.
GTCTTCTGTGTAATTACTGATTTTCTATTTGATCTATTTTTTATCTCACCATGTTGCAGAGGCAACAAATATTATGGATCTCTATATTCTATGTAATATATATCTCTTTCCTATTTTCAACCTCTATTATTAGGTAGATACAAATTTAATCTTGTTTTGTCTTGGTGAAATGATTCCTTTATCATGATGAAATGCCATTCATTATTCCTGGGAAGTTTCCTTGTTTTGTATTTTGTCTTATATTAACATAGCCAGCAGTTTTGTTTAGATTAATGCTTTACGTATATTTTTTCAATCCATTTATTTAACCTATCTTTCTCAGTATCTTTAAGATGTTTTTCATACACATCATATAGTTGGGTCTTGCTTTAAAAAATCCATCTCTGCCTTTTCATTGGAATGTTTAGACCTTTTGTATTTAATGTACCTTTTAATATGGTTGGATAAAAATATCACTATACTACCTGTCCAATCTGTTCTATTTTTGTCTTCTTTTATTTCCTTCTTTTCAATTCTTTGAATTTTTGAAAAAGCTCATTTATTTCTGCTATTGTATATTTATATCCCTTTGTTTTTCTTTTTCCATATACTTTTGATATATATTTTTCTCCTACTTTCATCTTTTTATAAATCCTTGAGCATACTGACCAAAGTTATATTACCTTTTAATACATTTATGTGTTATTGCAACCATTTCTATAACTTCCAGTTTGTTTCTATAGACTGTTTATCCTACTGGTTACTGGACATATTTTCTTACTTCTTCATGTGTTCACTAATTTTTAATATAGTCTAGTCACCGTAGAAATTATATTTTTGAGAGTATTTATTTGCACAGAGAGCATTCATTTCAAAGTCCATGCTTTGTTCTGCCTTTCCTTTAAGTTACATTTCTCATCTTAATCCTTTCAAGATATTTTTAAAACTTTTTTTGGAGATGATCTCTGTTCTCTACCACTAAAACATTTCATTTTGTGGGTATTTACAAATACCTAGTGCATTCAATTAAATATCTTCCCTCTGGCTTTTCAGAACTTAAATGATAACTGAGCTTGTATGATTTCTTAGGATTTTTTCAAATCTTGATTTGCTAGCAGTAACTCTTTCCCTGAAAGTTCTTTACCCAGATTTATAGAGATTTATCTTACTCATTCAGTCAAAGTTTCAAGGGAATTCTTGTACAAATTTCTGAAATTCTTTCTCTGCACAGCACTCTCTTGGTACTCTGTGCTCCAAATTATAGTCCTTTAGATTCCCAAATGTAGTAAGAACTTTTGGATCTTTTTTGGGGTTCTTTCCTGTGTGTCCAGAAAGCGGACTCCAGGCTGACAACCATGTTGATTATAAGGCATGGTATTGCTATTACAGTTTAATGCTGTTTTCCTATTTTTGAAACCAATTATTTCCATACATTTTGTCCTGTGTTCTACTTGGTTATGGTGAAAAGACAAGTGCAGATCTTGTTGCTCCCTCATGATTGTAATGAAAGTCACAGTGTATTTCTTTGCTACATTTAACAAACATTTATGGAATACCCACTGTGTATGACCTGAAAATACAGAAAAATGAGTAACATGCAAAAGCTATACAAACAAGTAATATGTTATAATACTGTGATGGCTTTCAGACATGGTCCCTAATTGTTTAACACTCCTCTTTCAAGATTTGGTTTTTACTTCCTCTCCTCTTGAGTGTAGAAGCTGGAACTGCTTGTCAAATAGAATATGACTGAAATGATGGTGTTCCCATATCTTAGTTCAGGCTTTAAAATATTGGCAGTTTCTGTCTGCCTGTCTCTTGTAATGTTGAATCTAATATGCTGTAAGGGACCAAGCAGATACATAGAACAGCCCAAGTTGTTTTTTTGGCTGACATCTCCAATGACTCAGCTATTGCTTGACATGCAAGTGCACAGCCTCAGGTGTAGAGTCATCTTACCTTTTGAGTCACTCTAGCTTACATTGTGTGTAAGAGGGATGGTTTTAAAAGTCTGTTGGCAAGTTATTTATTCCTAGGGTCTTAAAATTGTTTTTTCAAGATGTAATATATTCAGTCCATAACAGTAGGAGGGGAGAAAAACATAGGAGGTAAATACAATATTTCTAAAGATGATGAGAGTGCGAACTAAAGTAGTATTACTAACCTTCCTAGAATATTCTTTTTCTCTAACTTCAAGAAAATAGATTTTTTTCCCTAATTTCATTTGCATGTTGCTGTTCTCTCTCTTTTTTTAATGTATAAGAATTTTCAAAATCAAACCGAAATTTAAAATTAACCATTGAACTTAGTAAACATAATATTACAGAAACATTTTAATGTGAAATGATAGCCTCTACAATGTTTAAAAAGATTGTGGCAATACTAACACTGAAACTCCTGCAGTTTTATGTTTTAAGGGATAGTAATGGAAAGCTAAATTCAAATATAAACTTATTTCACTTTTTATATTTGTTTTTATATTAAACATTAAAATTTTAAATTTTAAACATTTTTATTATTTATAGCAGATTATCATAAAATCCCTAAATAGCAAAAGTCATTCTTCTAGATCAGAATACATGGATGATACTCTCAAGACTAACAGCTATTATTTCTTACCTATTACCATTAATCACATATTGAAGATCATGGCCTGAGCACTTTGATGACTAGTTTATTGCTGGCAATAGAACAACTGTCGTATTTCTAAAGCACAAAGCAATACAGTGCATTCTCCTAAGTATTGGCTGATACAGAGCACTTGTGAGAATGTGCTCCAGACACTTCAGGAACATAAGATGGACAAGTTGTTACTTGATTCTGTCATCCCAGTAATCAACAAGTTTTTTCAGAATGTTCCACTTCACTTACCAATATTGTTTTGGAAAAACTGTGTACTTGTCATAGTGAAACACAAGTATGCTTTTGATGTTAAAAATCAGTGGTACTGGGCCTCCCCGGTGGCGTAGCAGTTGAGCGCTGGGTTGCAAAGCTGCCCACAGCCTCTGCAGCACTGGTTCGATCCCCGGCTGCTCCCTGCCACCAGAGGAGGGTCCCACATGGCGCGCAGACCTCTCCTGCCACCCGCTGCTCTCCCCTCAGCAGTGTACTTCGGTCCTTCTCTCTGTTCTGTTCCCCGCTCTGGCTCTGGTGAATTCTCTCACCCTCCCGAGCTTCTGACTGTACCCAGTGCTTGTATAAATAAATAAATAAATCTTAAAAAAAAAAAAATCAGTGGTACTTACATACCCCATCTTTTTTACGTTGTGTTTTAACTTTTTTTCCTCTGTGAAAGAAATATAAGCTCACCATGAAAATATTTGGGAATAAAATAAAATACTTAAAGAACAAAAATTTTTCCCAAATCTTACCACTCAGGGAAAATCATGTCATAATATTCCTAAGTGTTTCCTTTCAGATTCTTGAGATTTAGGGTATTTTGTAATTTTACATGGCTTTGTAACCTGCTTTTAAAAACCTGTGTACTTAGATGTCTTTCTATAAATACATATTATCACCTTTAAGAGCTGTGGAATTTCTGCTTGTGTGTACTGTTATATAAACTACTTGACCAATACAATTATGATTTCTACACTTAATTTAATGCATACTTAGGTGCTAGGCACTTGAGGATTTCAATTGTACTAATCCATTTGATCCTCACAATCCTATTAGTCTTGTTATTCCTGTTCCTTACAGATGAGGAAACTAAGGCACCGTGAGGCAAATAACTTGTTCAGTCTCAATGTTGGACACTTTAGTGGCTATCAGTGCTCTGGTTATAATGTTGTCATGAAAATTTTCTTTTTGCGGCATCAAAGAATGTCTTTAGAATACATTCCAAAAAGGATTGCAGGGTCCAAAGGTATTCACATTGTTATTACATCCAAGTACTTTCTTTAGAGACCATATTAATCTATGATTCATTCAACAGTGTGAGTGAGCGATTTTTCACATCCCTGCTTCTTTTAATCTGTCTGGATCACCAAAATTTATCTAAATGCTACATTAATTTGCGTTCTCACTTTTAGAAATGGAACTTCATTTTTAATGCATTTTTGCAAGTACTCTTGGTATACCATGGTATTAACCACATTGTTAACATGTTGTAAATATTTGTTTACATATCAATTTAGAAGTGCCTTCATTTGGGTATAGAGGGTATAGATTACAATTTCAAATTACGTGCAAGATCCTTTTACTAAGTTGGTTCCAAGTGGGACGCAAGCGGCTCCTTAAATTCTACATGACACAGGAGAATATTTTTGTTTTAAATTTATAAAAATAAAATTCTTAAGTAAATATTTTAAGTTGTTTGGAACCACTATCTAATTTCTAGTTCATTTTTTCTTTATTTGGTCCTCATGGGGTGGGAGGTAAAGGAGAGGGTTCTGTCAGTCATTCTTGGATCGTGAAACTCACTTTTTTAATCATCACAGCTGCTGAGTAACTGCAAAGTTAGTCACTCAATAAGTGCCAACGCCCAACTTGATGAGCTCCCCACAGAGATTCTCAAGCCGGGCGCTCAGGGACTCTGGGGAAGGTGCCAGCGTTACCTCAGCCTCGCCGAGGGAGCAGCGCACCCCGATACTCCCCTTTACGGACTCAAGCCAATCCCTGCAGCTCACATGACTGCATCCAAGCAAGTTTCCTGTCACCTCAGACAGCGAACTGGACTCATTGACTTTTTATTTAGACGACCCCAAACGGAGCTCCCATTCTCCTCTGAAAAGGATACAAAGTTATGACAACTGACTCAGACGCGACCCCTTTCCTTTCTCCCCATCTGATTCACGCCTGGGGTCTCTAGATGGCTTGGGCACGCCTGAAGGACCCCGTCTTCCGGAGACGCCTGTCTAAGGCAAAAGCCAAAAACACAGGCACTACTCTGACTCTCCAGTGTGAACTATCAAAAGCGGGGTCCGGCGGAGGGGGCGTCTTGTTCGGATCTGCTTTGGCGGGGCAGATTCTGTGTAGGTTCTGAGCAGGCAGCGCCGAGGGCGCCCCTGTTCCCGACAGGCACCGCGCGGGGGCCTTTTTCTGCTCCTTCGTTGTTGCCGCCGCCGCTGCCTTGGTTGCTGGGGGTCGGTGAGAGGAGGAGCTGCGGCGGACCCTGTAGGGTCCGAGTCTGTTGCTGTTTTTGCCTGAGGAGTCTTTCTTCCTGCGTCGCACCCTGAATCCCGTGGTGTCGAGGGGGAGTCCCTGCGGACACCTCGGCACGCAGTGGAGATGCCTCTCTTTGCTACTAATCCCTTCGATCAGGATGTGGGTAAGTGCTTTGGCGGCTCTCGGGCCACCCCCCGCTCGTGGCAAGCCCACTCTGCCCCTTCTCCGCGCGCAGCCGGGACCGCCGGGCTCAGACCATCCTCGCCCCTTTCTCTGAGGCCCCTTCTTTCAGAGTTTGGAGGTTGTTGGGGGGCTTGGCGTATCCTCGTTGAGAGATTTGGGACCCAGAGCCTGCGAGATGGGCCTTGAGCTAGTCCTGTGGGTTTGGACAGAACTCCTTAAAGGGGGATGTGCAGGCCTGGGAGGAGCAGCTGGTGTGGCATCTGGTGTTGGGACAGAACTGCGGGCTCAGGGGTACCTCGGCTAGGGTAGACTTGTAAGCCTGGAAGTGTTTCTCTGGACAAAATGCTTACCCTTTGGAACAAGCAGAATGTTTCAGGTTAGAGTCCTTGGAGGATTTAATTTTTTTTTTTATTGTAACTCTAATGGGGATAGTTTCTGGCAAAGAATAGACTGAAAAAATGTTGGGAGAGATGAAAAATGGAATACTTGGCAAAAACTGAAACGGAGTTATGACCCGAACCACTGCCTTGCCTTCCTTCGGCTAAGTCTGCACTTTTTAAGTGTTGACAGGCACCTGGAATCTGAACTGGTTTTGAGTTTGAAATGCTGTTTTTTTTCTGACTCATTGCTTTTATGCACTGACGAAACCAAGTGGACAGGTTAGCTTTTTTGTGTGTATTCACCAGGAAGGTTTCTAAGGGTAATAATTACAGGGGTTTGGGTTCCTAGGAAGATTGGGATGATTTGAATGCACTTAGGAATTGCCCTGACACATTGGAACTACCATGCACAAGTTCTTTAAGACAAAATTTGCTGTGGTAAGGAACTAGGGCAACTTTGTGGAACTGCTTTATGTCCTTGCATGTTTTTATTGTGAAGGGTGGGTGCTGAATTTTGATTTTTTAACTCTTCCTTACAGCACATCATCAAAACTTAGAGTAGGAAAGGGTTCAGTTCTGTATCTCTGTGGCTTCTTAGCTCAGAGTGAAATTATGGGTAAGTTTCTTACACTCTGTTGAGTCCCACTCTCCTATTCCTTTAGAAAAGGAAAAATACATTCTGTTGCAATTAAATAAAATATGTGTAGAAGACCAATTACAGTGCTTTAATGTAGTACCTACTAATGAATATTAAGTGATAGTTTCTTGTTGTTTTCCAATTTAAATGAATATCCTGAAAATAGCAGGGGATGGAACGTTAGAGCTCTCCAATAATACTTAATAATTAATTGTAAAATTGCATTTAATTTAATAAGCACTCAGCATACACTATACAGGACACTGCTTAGAGGCTTAAAAGAGGAGAGTGATGAACAAGACATGGTTACTGCTGTCAAGCAGTTTAATACATTAATTTCTAGGGCAAATACTTCAAATAAGATGACTTCTGAATACCTGGTTATTCAGTTTCTAGCACCTTTGTCTTATTTTTGTGACCATATAGATGACCTAAATAGCCGCTATCCAGTCACATTTAAATCCTATTGACAATTTGTGTAAACATTTCCATTGCATTCAGGTAGATTTGTTAATGTTAAATCCTTTCTCAGTACTTCCACCACTCAGTTTTAAGCACAGACTCCTTGCTCTTATGCTTTTGCTTCTGTTAGTTTTTTTACCTTTCTGCATGTCCTCATGCTTGAAGGTCAGTTCAAAATTGAAACTCATTATAGCCAAATCATTTCCAGATTGCTTCAGCCTAGAGTTTATCAGTAATGATGCTGTTGACTATTTGGACCATATAAATGTCTTTGATCTAGAGTTTAATCCATTTACAATGTAGTGTGTTTAATAGCATCCCTGGCCTGTGTTTACTAGATGTCAGTGGCACATCCTCTCCACTACCCAGCTCCCAGATACAATTTAGAAAGTTTACAGGCATTGCTAAACATCTCCTGGGGGACAAAATAGCACCTTAATTGAGCACCTTTTTTCTATCATACCCTCCACTCTTTTTCCAAACTCCTGTAAGATTTTTTGTTTTTAACTAAATTAGTATTGAAGATAATTATATCCTGTATTATGGTCCTTAATTATTTCATTTGTTGCTACATGATAGTTGCCAATAAATGTTGATTAATGTTTGGTATCTGGATCAATTCTTTCCTTATGAACCAGTTATCAAAATATCATGAAAGATTATCTAAGACCTCTCAGACTCCCAGTAAATAATCCTGGAATAGAGTAGAATAGATTCTCCTGGCAAATTTTTTATTGTATAGGATACAGAGTATATAGTATGTATTCCTTCTCACTCTGTCCATGAGTATGTCTGATTTTAAAGTATTCCCACTAATTTATTTGATATAATTCATCACTTAACATGTATATGCTTTTGTACTTTTTCCAAAATTGTTTTCAGCTTTATGTTTATACTGAAACTGTGAATCAGAAATTGACAAATGATTTGTGCAGTATAACATTTCATTTAAAGAGGCAGAATGTTGGTGCTATTGTAACAGGGTGGTCCCCAGGAAAGGGGGAGGTTCCCTGCCCCACCCAAGGGAGGGTGGAGCTGAGCAGGAAGAGGAGAAACTGAAGAAGAGACTGAGGAAGGAAGCAGGATGGAGCCAGGAGACCTGGAGGAGGCGCATGGAGCCTAGAGACATGTGAAGAAACTGCGCTTGTCTTTTGGTCGTGGACTGGGTGACACAGATGTGGGTGATACCCGTGGGGAGGTGACAATGGCAGCTTTTATCTTGATGTTGATTTTGCTCTTTTCCTTCTGGGCTTGTCTGATTGTTTCTGACCCTTTGCTGTGGGTCCCCACTGGAAGGTGCTTTAGACTCATGGCAGGCTTTGGGGCCTTGCTCTGGGCCATTCCCATTTGGATGGACTTTTACCCACGAGGGGACGGGTAACTTTGGGTGCTTCACTTAGAAACTAGACTCTTTGCCTTTCCTGTATTGTTTCCTAGTTTTATTAAAGTTCCTTCCCATTAAAGTCTCCTATGTTTTGTGTTGATGCGGCGGATGGCAGAACCCATTTAGAATAGGCAGGTTTGCGGGGTTTGGGCTGCCCCTCTCCCTGTCCTATAACAGATTTGGCGCCCAACGTGATTTAGGACAGAGCCATCTGTGGTTAGTCAGCCCCATGGGGAAATTGGGCTTCCCTATGGCACTGGCTACCATAAGCACAAATGTGATTTTTGGTTTCTCCGGTGTAACACTCTTTTCACTTCTATCCATGAAGAAAGGGATTTTCATTTGACTCATTCCCTGCTATATCCCTAGCATATAGACCATTGTCTGATGGAACTAGTAAACATTCAGTAAACATTTATTAAGTGGATGAATCTCATTTTGGATATTCATTTTCTTGTCAAGTTCAGCTTTTGAATTGTAAAGATAACTTATTCCATCAAGCTGTTATTTCAAAGTCCCTAGTGACTTCCATTCTTGCCAAATATTATGGTCAAATCTTACTTCATTTCTTTGTTTTCTTAGCATTCCATTTTAGTATACTTTATTCATTTGGTTTCCAAGATTCCCAAACTTTTTCTAGTTTTCTGCTTAGCTCTTTAAGTCTTTTTGACTTCCCTCTTTTTGTTATTTCCAGATGTTGAACTTAACTGGTGCTAAGTACTAAAGCCTCTTCTTCACCATTGTCTTCTCACAGTATTAAGAGGCAAATTAGTTTGCTCAGCTTGGAGCTACACAGCCTGGTTTGCATTCCCAGGTTAGCTGCTTACCAACTTTGTGATTGGGCTATTTGTTTATATACTTTATACCTCTTTTGTTATCTTTATCATGGGATCCAGAGATAATTTCTTAGTTTCTTTCCCCACCTACTCATTCTCTCATCTTGCTTATATTAATTGATGGCACCATTACTATTGTTGTAGAGTCTCCCCCTAGACACAGACCCGAGTCTAAATCAAATTTAAACAAAGCCTCTATTAGCCGGCTGGCAACTGTCCCTCTTGTAGGGAGCAGCCCCGAGCAAGGGGTGATAAGGGTTTTTAAAACCAAAAACTGCACCTGTGAGTTTACAGTTACCATAGCAAGCGGGTTACAGAAGCCATACTCTGTTGTTGCAAACAGTGGAGTGCTTCACCACATCCCATGTTTCAGGTACAAAGGGTACATACATCTTATTTTTGATGGGAACCTGGCCTCTATTGTTTTGGCCTGGAATTTTCCCACAGCCCTAACTTGTCCTCCTGAGCTAACTCAAGCTTAGGCCTTGGGTGGTCTGCTTCATTTCACATTGCCCCCATTTCACACTATTTCCTATCCAGGAGTCACCATTGATTATCTTTTTCTTTCATACTCTATATCCATTCCTTTTTTTCTTTTCTTTTCTTTTTTCTTTTTCTTTTTTTTTTTTTTGGTGCCACCTTTATTATATCTGCAAGAATTTTTGGCTCTACCTTGAAAATATGTCCAAAATTTCATTATTAATTATCTTTGGCCAGTCATCTTGTCTCTTTCATAGACTATGCCAAGAGACTTCTAGTATGCATCTGATTGCCCCTTACAATTAGTTCTCATCTACAAAGGTCAGTGATCTTTGCAAAACGTTAGATAATGCTACTTACCTGCTACAAACCCTTCGAGCTTCCCATCTCACTTATAGGGCAGAGAAACTATATTAAAGTGACCCACAATCTAACCTCTTGTGTCTGATGTGATGATGATCTCTAGATACTATCACTCTAAGCTTCTTGAATCTAAATACTCTTAGGCTTATTCCTCCCTTTTTATCTGTATTGTGCTGTTTTCTTTGCCTGGGATAGTCTTACCTTAGTTATTTGAATGTCTTGATGTCCATCACATCATATAAGACTGTTCAAATTAGTTTCAGAGTCTTTCCCCTAATTAGCTTTTGTGAGAAATATCTACCTCTGTCCTCTCATTTTGTTGCCCTGTTCCATTTTGCTTTTCTTTATAGTACTCAACTACCTGACATTGATTGGCTGATTGATTGACTCCTGTGTGTGATATAGACTCCCAAAGGATGAGAACTTTTTATTTCTATCCTTAGTATCTTAGGGATAGCACCTGATCTATAAGCTTTTTAAATAAGTTTAAATAAACTTGGTTATTATATTTTTAAGTAAGGTGAGATAGATTTTAAGTTTTATGTGTGTACTTTAAAAAAATGAACTATACATTTTAAAAAAGGCTGCTTGGCTTTCAGTCAGTAAGAATGATGCATCAATTATTCAAATGCACTACCAGATCAAGTAAATGACTTGCTTTCCTTTTCAAAAATGAAGTAAATGTTAGAATGAAAGATACTGTTAAGTATGACTCACTCAATCTTCTTGGTCTTCAGAGGGATGTAGTGTCTCTGTGGCAGGATTATGGGACTCCTCATTTAGAGTAATTTTATTTGGATTTGTTTTACATACTGGGTTTCTTTTAAGGTTTTTCCTTCTTTTTTATAAAAGAGGGCTGAATCATAAAGAATTTAACTGGTCTTTGTCACCATTTTCTGGTGGAAGGAGACTTCAAATTGTCAGAATTTCCTGAATGATAGGAACATCTTTCTATGTGGTAGGCTCTTGAGAACAGTACTTTAGTTTATGCTAATGAGATGATTAAACCTGGAGACTGGCCTCTGGTTATCGTAGGACCGACCTTATGATTAGATGGTTGGTTGGTCTTTGGGTCACATATCAGCCAAGATCTCCAGGGAGGGAGAAGGGGCCTGGAGATTGAGTTCCAGGAAAGCCAATCCTTTAGTCAATCATGCCTTTACAATAAACTCCCAATATCAGTTCTGGAAGCTGGGTTGAGATTCCTGGTTGGTGGTAATACATGGCTATGCCAGGATGGTGGTGTTCCTTAAGGGCACAAAAGCTTTATGTTTATGACCTCCCAGACCCAGCCCTATGCTTTTCTCCATTGGCTGATTCAGGTTTGCATCTTTTATAATAAATCTATAATCATAAGTGCTTCCCTAAGTTCTGTGAGTTGTTACAGTGAATTATTGATATTGAGGGAGTAGTGTGAATTTGTAGGCAGTTCTTCAGAAGTACATGTGGCCTAGGAACTCTTGAACTTATTGCTAGTATCTGAAGTGAGATACTTAGGGATTGCTGTACCTTCAATCCATGAAGTCTATGTTAGCTCTGGTAGCTGTGTCAGAATTACATTGTGAAGGGTTTCTGCAATGTAAAGTAAAATTCAGAAACCATTGAAGTAGATGCTACTAGAGGTCTTTGTGGCCTATGACTTTTAGATTTATATTGTAGTTATATAATTAGATTTAGTGTTTATTGAGCTGAGAACATGGCCATTGAAAAAATTATCCAAAATAGAATTGTTGTGATTTTCTTACAACATAATATGGAAACTTGAAATAATGACAGGTAAGTTTGACTCAGTTATTCTTGGCATACCCACCAACCAGAACAAAATTAAACAGTATTTCAACATTTGCTTTCTTAGTAACTCATGTAGTTTCCAGAGTAATGTTAGTTTCTCATTGTGTTTTCTTCTTTTTCCTTTTCCAAGCCATTTTTATGTATTGACAGTAGATTTGCTTTTTTTCCTGAAAGCTGAGCTCCAATCAGATTATTTCCTAGTTCTTTTTTGGCTCTCTTGAATTAATAAAAACATTTCATCTGGTAATTTAGGTCTAAGAGTGGCTCCAACCTTTCACAAAGTGGTTTGTATTTCAGTCATCCTAGATTCTTCATTGTACATCTCCTGTTTCATAACTTTGCTCTGCTGTATTATTCACTTCAGTGGAAACAAGAGAGTTCATTATTATTTCTTCTATCTTAGTTTCTAGGTATATCAAGAAACCTTTCCTGAGACTCCTTTTCTCTCCTGCTAGGTATTTTCCTTTTTTCTAACTTGCGTCAGGCTTTGTATTTTCTGTGACACTTTTACTATTTTATATCTAGGTCTCTGCTGGTTTCATTTCCTTTTTTAGAGTATAAACTAATTCAGATCAGGATTGGCATAGACTAAACATTTATTCTATTTTGTTGAATATATACCCATATTTTATACTTTCCTGTAAATAAGTCCCCTCTGCAAGATCTCAGGTATTTTGGATAGTTGTATTAATTCTAATAAGCAGTCCATTTGAATGAATAACATGCTTTTGTTATTTCATTTTAGAAGATGGGGGTTGACTAGGACTAGGCATCCTACCTCCTACTGTTTGTATTTATCACCCAGTGCAGCCTTAGTCAGGTTCTCCAATGGTGGTGACAGAAACTGGTAGGTATTGCTGTATCCATGGGCATGTGCTATGGACCAAGTATTGTAAGCCTGCAAAGAATACAGAGAGTTGGTTGCTTTCTCTTTTATGCTCTTAAACTGACTGTGGCCTACCTCCAGTGCTCAGGAGTGGATCAAAATGTGTGTCCTCTGTTGAAATAGGCAATAGGGCATTGAGTGGAGGAGAGGAGCAGAAATTTCATTATCACATCACCAAGACCAACCATTATATCTGAGAATCTTGGTAGGGGTAAGACTTCCTACTCCCCAAACATCTCAGATTTAAAAAACTGAGAATATAAGTGAGGATCTTGGTGGTGTTATTTATTTTTTTAAAACATAACTGTTCTTTGAGTTATGTAGCTCTAGTCAAGACAGCTTATTTTCTATTTCTATATAGTTTTTGTTTCAGAAGATAATAATTTCTTTTCAAAGATTTTCCCCCCGCTAACATTGCCTCTTGTTCTTCTAAGTTTATCTTCTTTTTTCCTATATTTACCTTTATTGTCCATGTTAGATTTTCTCAGATAGTTGATAATCCTTGGTTGTCTGCTCGTAGTTAATACTAGAGATGTAGAAAGCACATTGGAAGCTCTGGTTAAGTGGTTAGACCTTTTTGACTTTAAAGCGTATTATTGGTTGACCTGGTATGACATTTTCTATGGAACCTCTCTCCCTCCTGCCAAAGTACTGTCTTCAGATTTTACTTCTGGGGCTAACATGCAGTAAGCAAGCAGTGTTTTGTAATCTGTTCCCTGGTATGGTATGAATGAGGGTGGGAGTGGAACAGAATAATTTCTGTACAGGCAGATATTTTGTGAGGAGGATCCCATAGTCACTTCAATTTCTAGGATTCACAAGATTGTCATACTCACAGCTCTGATTTATTACAGTGAAAGGACAGTCAGCAAAGTGAAAAGGCACGTGGGTTGAAGTCTGGGGAAACCAGGCTCAAGCTCCCAAGGGTCCTTTGTCAGTGGAGTCACACAGGATATTGTTTAGCAATTCATTGTGACAACATGTGTGAAATGTTGCCAACAAGGGATGTTATTGGGAGGCATACTCTGCTTGGCAAGCACCCAAACTCCAGACTCCCAGAAGGAGAACAGTTGTTCAATATAAGCTGTATTGTTTGGAGGACCAGCTTAGGCATAGTTAACCACTCTCCTTAGTTTGAGAAGGGTGAGAAACTCTCTTGAAATTCAAGTTCTCATACACCAGAGAGTGTTTGTAAGACATTTAAAGGCTACCAGTCAGACTTGCTATCTTAACTGCTTTCTGCACAGCAGGTATCAACACTTATGCAGTTGCTTAATTCCTTTATGATGTATTTAATTGCCAAATCTTTATTTGGTAAGGTACCTGTTCAGGACTTTTGTGCATTTTAAAATTGGGTTGCTGCTTCTATTTGAACTTTAAGAGTTCTTTAGATATTTAGCCTCATATTCCTGTATCAGACTTGTTTTGCAAGTCCTTTTTTTCTGGTTTGTTGCTTATCTTCTCTTTTCTTGACAGTGTCTTTCGGAAAGAAGTTTTTAATTTTAATGAAGTCCAGATTATCATTTATTTCCTTAATGGATCATGTGCTTGGTGTTTTATACCAAGTAATGTCCTCACCTCCTCACCATATCCCAGATCATCTAGATTTTATCCTATGATATCTTTTCTTTTTTACTGGCATTATCCAAAATATGGTTGTATTCTGACATGGAAAAAAGCCAGTGTATCCAAATGAAAGAATCACCTTAAAAAACATTTGTAAGAAACAGCTTCCAAGAACATCCAAGCAACTAAGAAGGAGGAAAAGTGTTTCAATAGCCAATCAGTTTTCTTCAAAATATTACTCAGTAGAATACAACCCAGTATTGGGTTCAGATTGTCCATTGTCCTCTTTTGTATTTTCTGGTATATGTGTCTTTCAAGGAATTTATCCATTTTGTCTAGGTTATCAAATTTGTGGGCATAGAGTTTATAATTTCAATGTGTGGTTTCTCAACCCGGTTGGGCATTTTTCTAACTCTCAGTGGATGCTGACTGATTAACAAATTTAACTCAGTTCTCACACTATCACCAGGTGATAGTGTCAGTTCCCACAGATCAGAAAGTCTAACAAGATTGGCCCAAATCCTACTCTAAACTGCTGTACAGGTGTTAACTTTTACTTCTGTCTGACTAGATATCAATTGGGGGTTCCCATAACTCTTTCAGTGCTACTGAACCTTAGTAATATTCCTTTTGTCATTTTAATGTCCATGAAATATGTAGCGATATTCCCTCTTTCAAATATGATTTTAGTAATTTGTGTCTTCTCTCTTTTTAAAGTTAGCCTAGCTTATCATTTTTATTGATCTTTACAAAGAACCAACTTTTGGTTGTATTGATTTTTCTCTATTTTATGTATTCAGTTTCATTTATTTCCCACCCTAATTCATGTCTGAATTTAATATGCTGTTTTTTTAGTTTTCTAAGGTGGAAATTTGTTACTTATTTTAGATCTTTTCTAATAAATGCATTCATTGTTATAAACTCCTTGCTAAGTATTACTTACAACTGTATCCTACAAAATTTGGTAACTTGTGCTTTCATTTTTGTTCAGAATATTTTAAAATTTCTCTGGAGATTTCTTATTTGACCTATATATTATTTAGAAGTGTGTTTAATCTTCACATACTTTGATTTTCCAGCTATCTTTTTGTTAATAATTACTAATTTAATTCCTTGTAGTTTGTGGACAGACAAATGATTTATAGATTTTTAAATTTGTTATGGTGTACTTTATGACCCAGAATGTGGTCTGCTTTGGTGACTGCAATGTGAGGTTGAGAAGAATGTGTTTACTGTTGTTGAATGAAGTCTACAATTGTTAATTATATACATTTGATTGATGGTATTATTTAGTTCTGCTATGTGGTCTCAGACCCGTGGGGAAATTCTTGTTTTTACTTCTTCAAATATTTGTTCTGTTTCTTTTTTTCCCCTCTGGTATTCTGATTATTCCTGTGTTATAGCAGTTATGCTATAGGTTTACGTTATAGTAGTTACACGTACTATAGTTAAGTATAGTTGTTGTTGGGTTATCTGTTCCAGTTCTCTTTCCACCCCGCCCCACCCCCCCAGTCTATTTCTTTTTGCTTTTAAATTTCAGAAGTGTCTGTTGCTACATTTTCAGCTTAGAAATTGTTTCCTTTATGGTATCCTGTCTACTAAAGATTCCATTAAAAACATTCTTCATTACTACTAATACTTTTCACCTCTAGTATTTATTTATGATTTCTTTTTAGAATTTCCGTCTTTCTCCTTACTTTACCCATCTGTTCATGCATAGAATTCTTAGCATATTAATCATAGCTTTAAAAATTCCTGTTCTGATAATTTCAACAACCCTCACAACCCTGCTATGTCTGAGTTTGGTTCTGATGCTTGCCCTATTGCTTCACTGTTTTTTGCCTTATAGTGTGCCTTCCTTCTTTTATTGTTGGTTATGTACTTGTAAAATAATTTCTCATGAAAGTAGGTCTTGTTCAGATGAGAATGATCTGGCGTATTTCAAAATGTTTATGTTCCCCTATCCTTGCTGGAAAAATGAGGAAACTTTGCTCCACTATTCAAGGTCTGAACCTGGGAGAACTCAGTAGAGTGAAACTCACAAAAGTATGGGAAGCCCTCAATGCTTACGTCCCTCTTGTGTTTTAACTCCTAAGTGTGCACTTCAGCCTCCAGCAATTTGTCATAATGTTAGTTTAAATTTTCATACCCTGGTACTGGCTTCTGGTAGTATTTCTGCTCATGAGTTTCTCTTCTGTTAAATTGTGATTCCTTTTATTCCTCTGTAATATCTCTGATTTGGAAGGGGTAATCACTTCTCAGGGATTTAAGAATTGAATTTTTTTTTTTTTTTTTTTTTTTTTTACTTTGTTCAGTGTTATTTGTTCGGAACAAGAGAATACTCCCAATTGGTGCCTGTGGCTGGAGTCTTTCTGTTTACAAAAGTTTTACTTTACCTTTAGAAAAAAACTTGCTTAGGTGAAGGGATGTACTTGTAGAGTCCTGGAATAAGGGAAGCAAAGTAGATTTAAATTATTCTTCCTCTTAACTTTATGTCTGCTTTCTTATTTGTGTCAGTTCCAACCCTTCCTTCTGTTACCAGTTTTTGAGTTTCCTGAAAATTCAGTGGGTTGAAAAACTTTCTAAAGTGTTTTTTTTTTTTTTTTAAAACTACTGCTATATGATTCATCTTTCTTGGGTGTTCTAAGTAGATTACCATATATCTATATTGCTATATAACTTTTGAGATACTGTCACATTACCACTTTTATTTTCTTTGTCTTTATGTATTTGTCTTTAAAATCATTTTATTGTAATTAATAGGGAACTAAATTAGCTGATTAGGTTCGGTCTACCAGATCTATTTTTATGTTTTTAATTTGTCAAGATTTTACTTAAGTTACACCTTGATTATCTTTTCAGTTCTTCCCTCCTTCCCAAACCAAAATTAATAAAACTAGATGATTAATTACCTGACACATCTTGATACAAAGCTGTTCCTAGTCATATTAGTTCATTGGTAAGTAAAGTATTTCTGATAATGAAAATTTTTTTTTATTTTTGAAAAGAAAATCTCATATAGAAAGGGGTCGACTTGAACAAATAAATGAAATGTTAATGGTAAAAAATTGATTGTAATAGGTAATGCAAGTGCTGTGCTTCCCTTTCAAAGATAAACTTGTTATTGATAATTATATTACAGTTTAGTGACTTGAATGTGATATTTACATGTAAAAAATTTTAAAAATATGTTTCTTCAATTTCTTTTTCTGATATCTAGAGAAAGCAACCAGTGAGATGAATACTGCTGAGGATTGGGGCCTTATTTTGGATATTTGTGATAAAGTTGGTCAATCTCGCACTGGGTAAGTGTTGCAAAGTTTCAGATGATTTTTATTTGTTCTTTTTATTGCCATGAATGAAACATGGATTAAAATATAATATAATTACAATTTTTTTTACAAAGAGAATGTTTTTGTAAAAAAAAATTTGAGGAATCATCTCATTTCGGTTGTTCCTTATAACCAGCTGGATAACATTGTAATGGTAAAAAATGTACAAATTTGAATTATTTATTCATGTCCTTATTGGCTTTCTGAAATCTAGCTTTTTCTACTGATTTTTTCCGACTGTTTTTAAAGTTGTCAGTGATTTCTCAGCTACCATTCTTATGATGGTTATTTCTAACATTTTTCTTTATCACATCTGCAACATTCCACCCAACTGATCAATGACTTGAAAAAAAAGATTAGGGAAATAGAATCTTAATTTTTCGTGTTTTTACTTTTATGAAATGCTAATACTTATGCTAATAACATTGGCTTTGGTAGCCTCATTTGCCCCTTTATGCCACAAAATATTGTCATAAGAACTTTTATGTGAAAAAGTAGGTAGTAGTACCACTTTGTACTTGCTTCATTTGGTGGTAATCTTTACTCTTTGATAGTGCTTTCTTTGGCTTGTCTTTCTATCTTTCTGAATACTGATAGTTTCTTAAACTTTTTGTATTGTTACCACATGTATAGACTTTGATCTCATTCTAAAAATCTGAACTCATTTCCCTTTTGCATTAAACCTGCTTTCTCTCTTTTGTTTGCTGTTTTTGTTAATGACAAAATTGTTCTTTCATTTGCACTTAAAACCTCAGTGTCACCTCTACAGTTACCTCATTACTAAATGCTACCAGTCTCCTTCAGAATCTCTCTCAGAATGTTGTTCACATAAAATCTCCTTAATTAAGTTCTTGACCATGGCTAGATCAGTTCAGGGGCAGTTTGTTTTCAGGCTTTACTGCCCCTTCACTCTAGCCCTTTTTGACTTCTGATGTGCTCTCCTGTCTGATTTCCTAAATTGTGGCCTCCTCCATTCCCTTTGTTGTCTTTGCATTTTAGTGTTCTAAGTTTTGTTATTTATGACACTGTTCATTGCTTAATTTAATTAAAATTTGGGTAGCTACTGTGTGCTGCTTATCTGTTCCTTTTTCTGTTTCATTGGCCCTTCTTTTATTTGAGACATTCATTACCTTGCCTCAGTGAGTGAACTAACCTAGCATTTCTTTCTTTTTCCATTTCTTGTCTGTTCAGTTCTTATACCCGGTTGCCATCTAACAACTGTCTCCATGTTACTGTCCTACCTTTGTATTGGGTTTAATCTCACTTCTTAGGTTTCTGAGTCATTTTCCTTTTTTGTCTCTTGTACATGCCATTCTTTTCAATCCAAGTACTAAGTCATTAGTGCTTTTCTACCAGTTGAATGCTTTTCGCTATTCTGTTCTTTTAGCATGGGATATTTTCTTTTCCCATTCCCTAGTTCTAGTCTCATATCCATAAGATCCAATATAGGATATTATTTCTCCCCCAAAGCCTTTCTTTTTTCCCTTTCACTGACCATGAAAATCATAATCCTCTCAGTCCTCAAAGCTCTCTCTCAAACCATTCTTACCATGCTTATTGGTGTTTTTTCTTGTCTTATAGTAATTTCTATCTATGTAGTAAAGTTAGATTTATAGATGTAAGCATTTATAAATATTTGCTAAACTGAAGAAAGAAGCAAATAGTTTAGTGGTTGAGAGCATGAAATCTGTAGTGAAACTGCCTGGGTTTGAATCCTAGTTCTGGCTTCTGAGTTGTGTCACATTGGGTAACTTACCATCTAGTTTGCTACATAAGAATAAAAATAATATCCTAGGGGATTTGTTGTAAGTATGAGATTAGTGAGTATCTCTGTCGTGTGTGTGTGTGTGTGTGTGTGTATGTAAATACTTATGATACTTACAGTTGTACCTGGCACATGATTAATGGGTGCAACGCTGCTTCTTTTTGATTGAAGTCATATTTTATGACAGTTTGTTGAGGATTGGGTATCGACCTAGCTCTATCCCTGTATGTTTTGGAGATAAAACTTTTATCTAGCATTCCAGTTACAAAATCCTTTCTCTTCATCTACTGGTTTTCTTTTTTATTATTGGTATTCTTCATTTTGTAGTTACTGTTTGTGATAATTTGGTTAGTTGCTTGAAATGAAAAGACAAATTTTCCTTCGTTATGAAAAATGTTCTGTATTTTTCCAGTTAAAAAATAAATTTGCAGGGCCTCCTCCGGTGGCGCGGCGGTTGAGTGCTGGGTTGCGAGGCTGCCTGCAGCCTCTGCAGCCCTGGTTCGATCCCTGGCTGTCGGGAGAGGGTCCCACATGGCGCGCAGACCTCTCCTGCTGCCCTCTGCTCCCCTCAGCAGTGTACTTCATCACTCTGCCTGTTCTACTCTCCGCTCTGGCTCTGGAGAGTTCTTTCACCCTCCCGTGCCTCTGACAGTGCCCAGTGCTTGTATGGATGGATGAATAAATCCTCAAAAAAAAAAACAAACAAATAAACAAACAAACAAACAAATAAATAAATACATTTGCAGCCCATCTGAAACTCTGGTATATACTAAAAGATTTAGAAATCAATTTATGTTTCTTCATACTTGTTACTCATTTCCTTGCTGTTGTGATGAAGACTTTTTCAGATGCATTTTCTTTGCAGCTTTCAAATATACAAAGTATTGTAGCTGTGCCTATTGTGTGCTGTACGTTACATCCCCATAACTTATTTACCTTTCAACTGAAGTGTATACCTTTTTTAAGAAGATTTATTTATTTATACATAAAAGTACTGGGGTATAAGCCAGAGGTGCAGGGTGTGAGAAGATTCAGCAGAGACAGAGTGGGGAACAGAACAGGCAGACTGACAGAAATACACTGTCGAGGGGAGCAGTGGGTGAGAGAGGAAAGGTCTGCCTCACCATGTGGGTCACCAACCTGCCTGGCCGGGGATTGAACTTGTGCTGCAGAGGCTGTGGATAGAGTGCTGTGCTTAACCCCTTGTGCCACCAGGGAAGCCTGAAGTTTGTACCTTTTGACCACCTTCACCTGTACACCTCTTCATATATCCACTCTGGTAATCCCCAGTCTATTTTCTGTTACTTTGCATTAAAGTTTTTTTTTCTATTTCATCTATCAGTGAGATCATAGAGTATTTGTTTTTTGTTTGTTCTGACTTATTTTACCTAACATAATGCCTTTAAGGTCTCTCCATGTTGTCCTCATGTATTTAAAATATACTAATTTTTTTTTTTTATTTAGTATCAATAGGTTCAGGTGTGTGCTCATTTTTTATTTCTGAATTTATTTTAGATAACATACTTGGAGTGTATTCTTTAATATTTCACTTATTGTCATTTTGACTGACATTGCACTGTATCTATGAATTATTAAAGTGTTTAGCTTTTTTAATTTAAATAATGAGTTGGGGCCTCCCTGGTGGCGCAAAGGGTTAAGTCTCAGCACTATGAAGCTACCCACAGTACTGCCAGGGAGCTAACCCACATGGCGCAGCAGACCTCTCCTGTCTCACCTGCTGCTCCCCTTAACAGTGCATTTCAGTGCCCATTCTGTTCCCTGCTATGTCTCTGTTGAATCCTCTCACCCCCCAAACCTTTGGCCTGTACCCGGGTTCTTGTATGCATAAATAAATCTTTAAAAATAAATAAATAAATGATGAGTCTGTTGTCCTTTTAGTCCATATTTTTCATTTCCTCTTCTTTTTCCATTCCACTTATTTTTTCAGCAGTTACTGATCTCTAGTTCCTTTACATTTTTATTAATTTCCAAGTATTCACTTGTTCATGTAAATGGGATATATCTCTTCCTTGCTCTTGTTGATAAGGATATGCTTGAAAGGGATTTATTAATAATTGAGATATCATTCTAACATTAAAATGCCAAACGCTCAACATTTGCATGTATATGATTTCTCTTTAAGAATAATATTTTACATACATACCATTTGTGTTTTTACTTTCTTGCAATACTGTGATAATCTCTCAGTGAGAAATAGCAAGTATCAGGGCACATTATTTCATAGGGCATTAGGTACTATAGCCTTTATAGATCCCTTTCTTCATTAAAAAATAATAAAAATATTTTTGACTGCATTTTATAAAAACAAATATATCATTATACACTAAAACATTTTCTTTACCCCCTAAGCTCATTTTTAATCTTCTTATTCTAAAAGAAATTAAAACATTTTTGTAGGCTCTGAGTCTTATTGTTAATGTAAGTATTACAGAATTGAGTTGTATATTCTCAAGATCAATTTAGTGATAGAAAATCATTAACATTCTTGTCTGGTAGCAGTATGCTATAGGATATATATGGTGGGAGTTCCTAAAAATAGATGTGATTTATTACTCATATTTATATTGTAGTAAAATTATACGTGGCAAATTTTATCATTTTAACCTTTTTAAGGCTTGATTCATTACATTCACATTGTTGTAGCATCATTACTACTGTTTTTCTGTAGTTTTTCATCATCTTCAACTGGACTTTACTCATTAAAAGCCCCCCCAACTCTTGATAACTACTTACAGATTTGTTAAATCTTTGAAATAATTTTATGATTAGTGCATATGTAAAACTTAAGGATGTCGGTTATTATCTAGGAATCTGGCTAGGTATGTTTAAAATGTGATTTATTGATGGTAGCATAAGAATATTAAAATAATACTGTAGGTTTTTCAG
Source organism: Talpa europaea (assembly GCF_964194135.1). Classification (NCBI taxonomy): domain Eukaryota; kingdom Metazoa; phylum Chordata; class Mammalia; order Eulipotyphla; family Talpidae; genus Talpa; species Talpa europaea. The sequence continues at coordinate 26,313,138 of NC_140082.1, read as the reverse complement.
TGAAGTGTTTTAGATTGATACCTGGTGCTTTTCAGAAGACTGGCACATGTAATCGATTTGAGCGGGGGAAATGTGACATGAGTTTTTCTAAGACATTTAGATAGGGTATGTTGAAATAGAGGGAAATTATGGATTGGCATTCCAGATGCAGTTGTACAATTGTTTGTATACAAGGCGACATTCTAAATTTTTAAAAAGTAGTGTAAAAAAAATAGTAGTGACATTTAGTATTAATCTGAAATTTTATAAAATTTAGAGATCTATTTAAGAGGGCAGATTTATGGATAGTTGAAAAGCATTTCTCTTCCAGTATAATTTGGATTTTTTATAATCTAAATAATTAGTAAACAATATAATGTAAAGTTATTTAGTGCATCAATAAGATTATTTATATTAATTTAAGTCTTTCCTAAGAAATAATTTTTTAAAATCTTTTTGACCCTTTCCCATCTTCCTTAATTTATTTTTTGTTAAGTATCATCTGTTCTAGAGTTGTGGTATTTTGGAAATATACTCAAGTTTTAAAGGAGAGGGAAAAAAGCCATTATTGTGAAATTTCATTTAGTCAGTAGTGTGATCCAGAAAGATAGCTCCCAAGGGTATTTTGAAAAATCCTCCTTAATTCTTCCTCTTTAAAAAAAATCTTATTGTTCTCTTCTTTAGACCACACATAAATACGTGTTTATTTATATTTCTTAATTTAAATAAATATTCCTATAGAAAATGTATACTTTATCTTAAAAAAAGATATGTATTCACATGGCTCAAAAACTAAGACCATTAAAAAAGATCAGCACTGACAAGACTAAGTCCTATCCATATTTCCCTCCCTATGCACTCTGTGTAGCCACTTTTGTCTTCATATAGGCATGTTGTATAAAACTGCCCAACATTTCTGATTATTTAATTAACATGTCTTGTCAGCCTTAAAAGTGTATTTCTTTTAATATTTGTTAATATTGCAGTGATTGTCAAATTGACAATGTAGAAATCATTTTCTACTTTAACATCAGTTTTAATTAGTTGTGTAAAGAATATTTAACACACTAATAATAATTTAGTTAAAATTATGTAATAACTTCAAGTAATTACATCAATCTTAGGAAACCTACTAGATAGAAGATATAATTCCTGTTTACTCTAGACTGGTTTTTTTGGAAGCCTGAAATGTTTGAATTTGCTAGATTTAAAATGTTAAAACATATTCAGAAATTTTTTTCTGCATTCTTAAGATATTCACATGATTCTTAGTGTGCAGTTCTAGTGAGTGAGTAAGTACTGAGAGATGTCTAACCAGTGAAATCATATGATGAAATGGAAGTCTGTTTAGAATAAAGAGAACTTTCAGAAAGACTGTAGCAGTTTGTTAAACATCACTGCACATAATAAATAGTTTTTCTCTATTTTTTATTTGTTTTTCTCATGTGAAAAAAAGAAGGGTATGTGTAAATTAAATAGCATGTTGAAATTGAGTTCTGTAATTGATGTTCAGGTTAATTTCTGCTATTTTATACCTGAGCTATCTTGCTTAGCTTTAGTGTAAGATAAAGTTGACTGTAGGCAGAAAGCATCACTTTATCTAATGAATATGTGTAGTTAGTAAATCTGATTTATTCAAACAGAATTATAGAAATAAAATGATGGCCACTACTGATATTTTGTGAAAAATATAAATCTTTGAGAAAGAATTTGTTAAAAATAGTTTTCATGGACTGTATCATCTTGCTCTGGACCTGCTCTGTGACTATTTCTAACCTTTAACCAGGGGTTTATAGAATATTTCCTGTTTTGTTTTTTTTTTAATGGGATAGGTAATCTCTGACCAGATGTCTTTGAGGTAAAGGGGTCAGCCTCAGGAAAACAGATCCCTTCAGTATATATTTTGTTGTAATCATATCGTAAAGTTGTAGGCCTTAATTTCCAAAGTCTTGTAAGTGTTCTTTTAAGAATACTAGTTAACATTTAAATTGACTGCATATTATTTGCTATGTCTTGTTTAAGTGCCCCAGAAGCAAATTTTTTAATTATCACAGCAGCTCTTAGGTACTGTGGCTTTGCCCAGTTAATGCATGAGAATCTGATGCATATTGTTTCCTTAATATAATTTAAATTAGGGAAAGTGTTTCAGTAGGAACAAATTCAAAGGATTTTTGTACAACGTGATCTTAATTTCCATGTTTTTTCATTTTAACAGTACACAATTGTTGGTTTCATTCTCTTTGAGTCAGTTATTTTTTTCGTTTATTTGAGAAAAACTTAGAAATTTTTCTGGATGAATATCATGTTTTGGGTATGCACTGGAGAATAAAATAAGCACAACCTTTATGATCAGCAGTATTTTTAGTCTAATAATGGAAGATAGAAATAAACAGATAAACTGATAATGGGCTAAGAAGATAGTGAGCAAATGAAAAGGGAGAACTACATCGATTTTTCTGGGAAGGATGGATGTGAGGAGATAACATTGACCTTATGATTTTAAAGTTGAAAAGAAGCAGAGAACCAAAAGCAAAGCAGCCTGCCTGAGTGGATACCATCTATATGAATGCTGCATGGCCCGAGCATATGTGAGTTTCTCTAAATAAGCAGAGTTGGGTATTAAGCACAGAGTTGGGAGTGAATGGGTTAGAAAAATGGAAGGTGATAGTTGGAATGCTTGAAGTTGAGATTATAGACATTTTTTCAGTTATTGGTTAATGAAAAGATTTAGGATGTGACCACGAGAATTAATGAGGTAGAGTAGAAGTTGAAAAGCCAAGATGGCACCAACGTTTGTGTTGTTATTAACATCTCTGAGAATTAATGCGGTATTAGATTTGGGGGGACTAGCATTGAGCCTGTTAAAATCACTGAGAGTTGAGGGCCATTGTGTTTCTTTTTAAATGTACTGCAGCAAGAAGATTGTCTCACATGCCCTATTGGGATATTTTAGGAAAAAAGGATGGATAATGATTTGGAAGTAGCAAAGGGAGCAAAGAGGACACTTTACCTCATGTGTACAAGAACCATGGGAAGACAAAATGCTACCTTTATGCTGGCTACAGGAGAAATAAGTTTAGTTGGGAGAGCCATGCTCTTGAAGAAGCAAAGGACCCAGAATAAGGGCTTTTGTTGATAAACGACTATGAAATACAGATACAAAGGGAGGTTTCAGAAGTTAGGTAGTTATGGATCTATAGAGATATTAATGATGGGAGGGAAAATCTGGAGCTTCTTGTAGAGACTGGTATAAACAAGAGTAGCACGCGTATGTTTAATTTCTCATTCAAAGAGTAGAGAAGGTTGGTTGCCCAAGAGTCCTCTTTACCTTGGGTGCCTGGGAAGGAGTGGGTGGGGCTCCCTTTTAACCCTTGCTTTAAGGGGTAGAGGTAGGGTGGGATAGTCTTACATCTAGTCAAAGACTTGCTCTTGCTATTGCTGAAGTAAACATCTTTTTAGGAGTTCTGTTTAAGAGCTGTTGTGTCTCCTTTGCTGTAAACTGTCTGTACATATCCTCTTCTGATTTCCAGGAGTCCTTAGTATATTAGGGACAGATACTGTCTGTAATATGAGTGGCATTTATATTTTTTCCATTATTCTTGTAACTTTGCTTTTGCTTAATTTGGAATTTTTTTGATTTTTATATACTTCAATTTATCAAGCTTTTCTGTAGTCTAGAATTTTAAGTGATAAATATACCAGATTTTCCTTCTTCAAGGTTTTAGTGGGACTATGTCCTATTTTCTTTGTATTCTGACTATTTTATAATTAATAGAATATTTTAATATAATTTTAGATTTATAGAAAAATTAAGCAGCTAGTACAAAGACTTACATATAACCACCCTGTCTATATAATTTTCTCTATTATTAACCTCTTGCATTAATGTAACAGATGTTATAAATAATGAACCAATATTAATACATATTATTACTTAAAATCTGTAGTTTACATTAAGGCCCACTCTGTGTCATACGGTTTTAACAATTCCTTAATGACAAGTATCTATCATCACAGTATCACAGAATAAAAATGTCCTGTGCCCTATGTAGTCATCCTTCTTCCTCTTTCTGAACCTCTGACACCATTAACTAATATTTTTACTGTTTCTACAATTCTGCCTTTTTCAAAATGTCATATGATTAGGATCTATACTATCTTTCCTTTTCAACCTGGCTTTTTTTAACTTACCAAATGCTTTTAAGCTTCATGCTGAATAGCTTGACTATTATTGCTGAATAATAATAGTCCATTACATGGATGTATTCCAGTTTGTTTATTCTTTCACATATTGGAAGACATCTTGATTACTTCTAGTGTTTGGTGATTGTGAATAAAATTGCTACAAAATATATTCACATACAGTTTTTCTTCTTGTATGGACATAGGTTTTCAACTCAGTTGGGTAATTACCTAGGAACATGTTTGCTGGATCATATGGTAAGACTGTTTAGTTTTGCACGCAACCACCAAATTGTCTTCCAAAGTCTGTACCTTTAGTTGTTTTTTTTTTTTTTACATTTAATTCTTTGATATATTTGGAATTTATCCTTTTATGTGGTGTGAGCTATGACTCTTAACTTTATTTTATTCTGTTTGACTACAAACATATTCAAACATCATTAACTAAATAGTCCATCTTCTTTCTGATTCAAAATAACACCTTTATAGATTACATTTTCATATATATTTGGATCTACTGTTTCTCTAATGAAAGTTGTATTGGAACACAACCATATCCATTTACTTACATATACTCTATGGCTGCTTTCTTAACACAACAGCAGAATTGAGTAGTTTGCATAAAGACCATCTGGCTCACAAAGGCTAAAATATTTACTATCTATCCATTTCCACATAAATTAGCCAGCCCCCTGATTTAGAACATAGACTCTTGAGCCAGTTGTTTGCCAGCTGCTTATCCTAGGAGTTACTTAGCTCCCCTGCATATAGTGCAGGTTCATTGCCTGTAAGATGGAAATAACACAGTGCCTGCCTCATAGCGGGCTTATGAAGGTTTAGTGTTGTTATTCGTAAAGTACTAAGAGGACTGTGCTAGCCCGTAGTTAGGCATGTATGAGAGATTGTTCAGGCTGAGCTCTGCTCAAGGTGGGGGTAGCTGGTACTCAAAACAATTGTATGAGATGGGAATCATATCTACATCAGGGCGTCTTATCAACTTTTTCTGTAAAGGGCCTGATAGTAAACTTTTTAGGCATTGAGGATCAGGAGACAAATCAATACTATGCTGACAAAGTTTTTATTCACAAAATTCAAAATATGACAATAGTGAATTTTTTTTATAATATGGATCTGTCAATGAGAAGAATGGAATTTTTGTTTTTTAAATGGGAGGGAGGTGATATTTCACGTTGGAAGGGTTAAAAGTTACTGTTACCTGTCATAAAGAAACCTGTTATACTGCCCAGATTGCTGGCTGGATCCATCAGTATACCCGATATGTCAACCTAGCTACTACCACAAAGAAAAAGCCACCACAAAGCTTTAGTACTATTAAGTCATTGAACTGCTGTGTTCTAAGACAAGTCAGGGCATTCAGCTTCTATTTCTTTTTCTTTTTTTAATTTATAACACTGAGCATCCAACAGGCCCCTAATTATATGTCAGTTTATCTATGTTTTCTCATAATTTTTTTTCTTTTCCACAGTGCTTATAAGCTATTTATTCCTCTCTTAGAAAATGTGTGATATTTCTCTACTCATTCTCAATTGATGATCTTATCCACTACTGTAGTTAAATTAATTGAAATCAACTTCTTAGCTCAGTTTATCAATACTGTCTGTCTGTTCTGCTTGTGTGTCCCATTGTCTGTTTCACCACTATGGCTATATTCATTTTTTTCTCCTGATAACAGAAGCATTTCTCATTTCTCTTATGTAGAGCCCACAATATCTTTTTGCACTCTGGAAATATCTTCTATTAGCAATTGTACCTTTTATATTTATATATATACACATAACTCATTCTAAATCCATAATCTATCTTTCTGAAATGCATATAGGTATGTGCACACACACACACTTACACACTTCCCTTTAAGTAGTATGCTTCCTTGACTCTTTCTCCTTCCACCTCTACCTCTTATCCATAGAAGCCTTACTTTCTCAATGTCTGTTGTTTTTTATAAGTATTTTACTATGTTGAGAAATCTGTTATGTAAATGTCCAGTATTTGTCTTTGTCACTCTGACTTACTTTACTACACATAAGTCCCTTGAACTCCTTCCATTTAGCTGGAAATGACAGCATTTTGTCTTTCCTTATGGCAGAATAGTGCTCCATAGTGAGGTTATATTACATCTTCTTAAATCCAGTCCTGTGTCAGCAGGAACTTAGGTTGTTTCCATGTCCTAGCTATCGTAAATAATGTGGCAATAAAGGTTGTGGAGCATATTTTTTGAATTGGTGGTTTCATGTTCTTTGGGTAGATGGTTAAGATTGAGAATATTGGGTCTTACGTAGTATTTCACTTTTTGTTTTATTAAGGTAAATACAGATTGCTTTACTTAATAACTACACAGGTTTACAATCCCATCAGAAGTGTAATAGCGTTGCTTTTTCTCTGCATGATCTCTATTACTTGTTGGATCCCTTTTTATTTTTTACTTATTTTTTTTTTGGATCCCTTTTTAATGTGTGCCATTCTCACAGGTGTGAGTTGGCATCTCATTGTGTTTTTAACCACAGTTGGGAGTGATGATGAACATTTTTCCATGTATCTGTTGGCCTTCTTGATATCCTTGTGGGTGAATTGTCTGTTCAGATCTGCTGCCCATTTACTAGTTGTTTTGTTTTTCTGTTGGTGAATTCTGTGAGTTTTTTATGTATCTTGGATATTAATCCCTTATTAGTTATGTAATATGTGCACTTTTCTCTGATTTCAGTAGAATATCTTTGATATGTTTTTTCACTGTGAAAACTTCATATTTGAAGAAATCCCAGTTGTTTCTTCTTGCTTTTATTTTTCCTGCCATAGTGGTCGAGTCTCCAAAGCCACCTTTATTATTGATGTCATGGAACAATATCACCAGCATTGTCCTCTACATATTATTTACTGTTGCAGGTTTTATATCTAGATCTTTAATCTCTTTGGAATTTATTTTTGTGCATGGAGTTAGAGGGTCATCCAACTTTATTATTTTACACGTGTCCTTTCAGCTGTTCAAGCCTCAGTTATTATAGAGGCTCTCCTTTCCCCATTGTATGATTATGACTACTTTATTATAAATTAAGTAGTATTATGTACATAGATTTATTTCTGAACTTTCAGTTCTGTTCCATTGATCCTTATGTCTTTTGTAATGCCAATTCTATATTGTTTTTGTACTGTTCTTTGTAGTACAATTTTAAGTCAAGTTGCATAATATATTCATTTCCATTTTTCTCAAGATTGCTTTTGCTATATGAGCCTTTTATGGTTCTATGTAAATGTCATTTTTGTACAATTTCTTTAAAGAATATTGTTGGTATTTTGATAGGGGTTCCATTGAACTTATATATTGCTTTACGTAAGATTGTCATTTTGATCTTCCCCATTCATGAGAATGGAATGTCTTTCCATCTTCTTAAGTCACTAATTCCTTTAATAATGTCTTACAGTTCTCCTTATATAGGTCTTTCACTTCTTTGGTTAAGTTAATTCTGAGGTATTTGATTCTTTTTTTTTTTTAAGATTTATTTATTCATTCATTCATTCATTCATTCATTTATTTATACAAGCACTGGGTACAGTCAGAAGCGCGGGAGGGTGAGAGAATTCACCAGAGCCAGAACAGAGAGCAGAGCAGGCAGAAGAACCGAAGCACGCTGCTGAGGGGAGCAGCGGGTGGCAGGAGAGGTCTGCACACCATGCAGGACCCTCCTCCAGTGGCCGGCGAGCAGCTGGGGATTGAACCCAAGCTGCAGAGGCTGCGGGCAGCTTCGCAACCCATGCGCCACCGGGGAGGCCCGGTATTTGATTCTTTTTGAATGAATTGTGAATGGAATTAATTTATCCTCATTTGCTGTTTGTATATAAAAGTATTATGGATTTTGAAATGTTGGTTTTGTAACCTGCTGCTTTGTTGTATTCATGTTGTTTCTGAAGTTTCTAGAAACTTTTTGGTGGAGTCTTTAGGATTTTCTATATATGGCATGTCTATGAATAGTGATAGTTTCATTTATAGCGTTTGGAATCGCTTTATGATTTATGATTGCATCCCTGGGGTAAAAATCCCAAATGATCATGATGTATAATCCTTGTGACAAAGTGTTGGATTTAATTTGCTAGTATAGGTGATTTTCACATCAGTATTCATTCAGGGGTATTGGTCTATAAGTTTCTTGTGTTATCTTTATCTGGTTTTGATATTAGGTACTGTAGGGATAGTAAAATGTGTTTGAAAACCAATTCTTGGATCTTTAGAAATAATTTGAGTAGGATGGGCATAAGTTCTTTTTTAAAGGTTTGATAGAATACATTTGTGAAATCATCTGTTCTTCGGCTTTTGTCTTAGGGAAGATTTTTTTACTGCTGTTTCAGTTCCTGGGTGTGTGATTGATTTATCCAACTCTTGTTTCTTTCTGGTTCGGTGTTGCTAAACTGTATGATCTAGAAATTTGTCCATTTCTTCGAGATTATCAAATGTATTGTTGTATGATTGATTGTTCAAAGTAATCTCTTATGACCCTTTGCATTTCTACATCATCTGTGGTAATTTCTCCTTTTTTCTTTTCAATTGTTTGTTGGTATTTTTGCTCCTTTTTGTTAGCCTCACTAGAACTTTATCTATTTTTATCCTGTTGAACAACCAGCTCTTAGTTTCACTGATCTTTTGTATAGTCCTTTTGATCTTTGTTTCTTTATTTCTGTTTGTTGAATACGTCCATCCTTCTATTTTTGGGTCTCGTTTGTTCTTTTGCAAGTTGCTTTAAATGTAGTATTCACTTGTGTATCTGGGATTTTTTTCTGCTTCTCAATGAGGGCCTGTATTGCAGTTGTCATTTGTCATTCCTTTTAAGACCACTTTGCTGCAGTCCCTAAATTCTGATAGCTTCTATCTTCATTTTTATTAGTTTCAAGGTATTTTTTAATTTCTCTTTTAATTTCCCCTTTTATCCAGTAGGTATTAAAATATGTATTGTTTTGCCCCTATATTTATGTTTTTTTTTTTTCCCTGCTTTGTTTTTGTTTTTCTAATACTGATTTCCAGCTATATTGCATTAAGGTCAGAAAGAGTACTTGATACGATTTCAATTTTTGTAGTCTTATTGTTGACTTGTGTCCCAACATAGCATCTATTCTTTAAAAAGTTCCACATACACTTGAAAAAAATGTGTGTGTGGCATTTTTTGGGTGGAGCTTTCCATGGATGTCTGTGTTGATAAATTCTTTTAGTTTTTGCTTTTCAGTAATGCTCCTTATGCTTTCATTTGTCTTGAATGTTAACCTTCAGGATAGAGGAGTCTGGGCTTGAAATTTTCATCTTTGAGAACTTTAATTTCTTGCTATTCTCTTCTTGTCTATATGGTTTCTTCTGAACAGTTATGGACAGTCTGATTGGTATTCCTTTATAGTGTACTCTTTTTCTCTCCATGGCTTTAGTATTCTGTTTATTACTGGTTTTCAACAGTTTTATTATAACGTGTCTAGGTGTGTTTATGTCTAGTATTATTTTGTTTGAAACTCTTGGATCAGGACATCTGGTTTGTTTTCCAGGTTAACATGGTTCTCAGCAGTTATTCCTTTAAATAAATTTTCTATATCTTTGTCTATTTTTCTTATGGGATCCCCATCATATGGGGATTTCTCTCTTCAGTTATCCCAAAGGGCTCTTTTTCTTAATCCTTTTTTCCTCTTTGTTCTTTTTGTTTGTGTTCTGACATTGTGCTTTGAGCTCACGCCATTATTTGTATTTGTTTTGCTTTTGGGGCCCCTTACTTTTTTTTTTTAATTAATTTGTTTATAATACTTTTAGATCCTTCAATTCTAACTATCTTATGTTTGGCCAGTCTTTATTCTTTTCAGGTATATTCTGTAGTTCTACTGCAGTGAGACTTCTCTCATATTTTTGCTCCAGCATTTGTGATATGTTCTTTTTTCTCTTCATTTTTCATTTTTATCGGTTGTAGTAGGAAAGACTGCTGCCTTTGCATCTGTTTAGATGGCCAGAGAACTGGTACCAACAAGGAGTAATAGGTAGAAAGGAACCAGGGTATTTCTTAAGGGTTGCTTCCAGTGAGTGTCAATGATTTAAGCTTCCTCCTGTGCTGTAGGTATCAGAGTTGTGTGGTGGGCATCCATAGTGATCCCCTTCTCTAAGCCAACTCCCTGGACTAAGTATCTTGTCTAGTCTGGTACCAGCCTCAGCCTCTAGGCTGTTTTGAGATGCAAGCTGGGCATTGTTTTCTTTGGTTTCCCAGTGCAGAGCCTTACCCTGGGGTGTGTGCTCCTATTGTTAAGATCCAAGTGATTAAATGTTGGTTAGTGAAAGCATTCAGTTGTCTTGATTTGGGCTCTGAATAGGGGGAGGGTGGCAGGTGCTTAGAATATGCAGTCTCAGGCTGCAAATATTAATAGCCTGGTCTATGAGAGGACATAGGTGATGAGAAGTGGCTCTTATGCCTCTCTCCCTCTCTCTCCACTGGTTTGGTATCTAGCTGTTCTGTACTGGAGCCCCAGGCTTAAGCCAGGAGCAGTATACCCCTGCTGCTTTCCAGGTAAACTCACTAACTAGTAATTGGAGACTTTTGTTGAGCCATTTGTCTGGCATTACTGTACAACAATATCCTAGAAGTAGGTAGACATTATAAATAATGTGACAGTTTTTGGAAATTTGTTAGATAATTGAAATTTTATTTTTACTCGAAAAAGAAAATTGCTGGGATGTATGGTTGATCTTAATTTTCCTTGATGTACATGTTTAAAGTCTTGAATTCAATTGTGTATAGTTTTTTTTTGCATACTTGTTAATTTTTTTTCCCCTTAAAATCTTGTGCCTCCTAGTTCATTAAGTTTATTAAGTGACCTTATGTGTGCTGTCTTACAATCACAGCTCCCATTTGTGTGTTACAGAGTGCATAATCTCACTGCACTGACTATGATTCTTGTTTGGAATATTCAGTTATTAATATTAAAGCAAAACTGTTCCTGTGAGCATCATTTGAAGAGGTTAGCATGCATGTAGGGTCATGTTGTATTTGACTTAATTTCATGTTTGTTCATTGTGGCTCCTCAGGATACAAAATTCATTGCTAATGTTGCTAGTAAGAGGAACATCAAGTAATTGACCTGGAAATAAAATTAAAAGTTGCTAAGGACTACAAAGGTGGAAAATTATGGTGAACATGCTTACCAGTCAGTCATGTCCCATTTCACCTTAGCTACAACCTTGAACAAGAACAAAACTATTAAGGGTCTGCTTTGTTGAAAGCAATGAGACTATTAAAATTTGAGAAAGACTTAAGTGTCAGATATATAAAGATTTCTAATGACCTAGATTGAAGATCATACACAGATGTTTATTCCTCTCAGCACCATGATGAACATGACCAAAGTAAAAAGTTTGTGATGTTGGGGAATACGAGGTTTGAAACAAAAACGGCTAACCCTGATCATGATGTTTAATTTACTATGAATTCTGTGTGTTTTAAACAATTGATTATTATGCAACGTGAAAATGATCGCTAAACAAAACAAGAAATGTTTGGAAACTCTAGATATGTCGATTGCGAAAGAAAAGTACTGTAGACCAAATAATCTGTTATTTATGAACAGAATCTCCTGTTCTGGAAACAGATACCTAAAATGATTTTCATCCATAAGGAGGCCAAATGACAGGTTTCAAGCCTTTTCAGGACAGGTAACAGTCTTTCTTAGGGGCAGTGCTTATATAATAATGCATACTTCAGAATGTGTCCCCAAAGTTAAACAACGCATGGCTATATTTGCATTTAATGTAAACATTTGTATTTTGAACCAAAACATTTTTTTAATATTTTATTTTATATATATTTTTTACATCATTTTTCATTTTTGCACAATGTATGCTTTTTCATCTTGGTTATAGTAAAAATCAACAAGCAACTATAAGCGACACACTACGGGGGGAGGGGGGGAAGGGGGATTATGGTTAAAATAAGGGGGGTGGGAATTGTATGGGGATTAGAACCAAAACATTTAAATCTGCTATTGTCTAGATTATTTGTTTTTTTCTGTTTCTTTTTATTTGTTTATTTCCATTTGTTTACTGCATGTTGAATTTTTTTTTAAGATTTATTTATTTATGCAAGAACTGGGGTACAGGTCAGAGGCGTGGGAGGATGAGAGAATTCACCAGAGACAGAGCGGGGAGCAGAACAGACAGACAGACCAAAGACACTGCTGAGGGGAGCAGCGGGCGAGGCAGGAGAGGTCTGCCACGCCATGTGGGTTTCTCCCTGGCAGGCCGGGAATCGAATCCGCTCTGCAGAGGCTGCGGACAGCTTCACGGTGCAGCGTTCAACCTGCTGTGACACCAGGGAGACCCCCTAGTTGAATATTTTTAATCGTTTTTTTTTTTTCTTTTTTTCGCATGGAATAACTGGGGTATGGGGGATGAGAGGATTCACCAGAGACAGAGTGAGGAGAGAACAGGTGCATTTACTGAAATGCACTGCTGAGGGGAGCAGTGGGCAAGTCAGGGCCGTATGTGAGTCAGGTCCCTTGCCGGGACTAACCTCAGGCCCCAGAGTGGGTAGCTCTGAGACTTAACCCCTAAGCCATTAGGGATTCCCTCAGTTGAATATTTTTTATGATTTTTAAAATATTCTATTTCTCTTTTACAAACATTTGTGGTGATAGCCCTATATTCTATATTTTCAGTCTTTTTTTTTTTTTTTCCTGTTTACTCAAGTTTGGGTACTTTTAAAGTGTATCTTTTAAGTTTCCTTCATTTCTGCATTCAGCTGTCTGAATTATTTGGCAGAATTTATTGTTTCCTATCATCTCGTAATTTTTTTCTAGTAATTTTTATTGAATATTTAATATTTTGAATTTTATATTGTTGAGTCCCAGGTTTTATTGTGTTTCTGTTAAAGAGTATGCAACTTTGTTCTGTCAGAAGTTCACTTGGATTTGGATCAACTTTATTCTTCTGTGGCTTGTTTTTAAGTTGTTACAGAATGAATTTAGAGTAGTATTTTGGTGTAGTTTAGCCCCATCTCCAAGACTTAAACTTTCTGATATATCCACTCTAAGCTCTGGATAGTCAACAGGGACTTGCCACTTGTGTGTAAGTTCTGATGACTGTAAGCCTTGCAAACTCTTCAACTTATGTAATTCTTGTCCATCCTCATGGAATTTTTAACCTATGCATGTGACTTTTTCCAGAACAGACCAAATTGGACCCCTATTCAGGTATCTTGAACTCTTTTTTCATGTAATTTCCGCTCCATCTTACAAATTTAGCTCCCTCGGCCTTTCTGAATTCTGATTTCTGTTTCCTCAATTAAAACTCAGTGAGATAGATCTCTATTCTTTTCTTGGGGTCACTTTCCTGTACTGAGATTCAAAAATTGCCTTTAGGCAGATGTAGTGATATCTGGAAAGTATCTCTAGGTGGAAAGTCAAGGCAAATGTCTGGCTTATATACCATTTTATTTTCACAACATTTTTCGTCTACAGTTAGTCTGAAATACCTAATCTGTGGTTGTTTAGAGAATGTGTTGTCTTTGAAAAATTTAAAGCAACTGTTATTGAATATGCAGTCTTCAATTGTGTCATTAATAAAAATTAAGCTTATATATTCTACCATATTTTCCCCTTTGCATGACAATCCATTGCCTATTATAGTTTAAAAAATGAATTTACCATTAATTGATTGTTTAATTTCTAATTTTTTAGACCTAAAGATTGTCTTCGGTCTATTATGAGAAGAGTGAACCATAAAGATCCTCATGTTGCTATGCAAGCTCTGACTGTGAGTGGTTTCATTTTAAGTTCTACCATAAAATTATCTTTCAAAATTGAGCCTTTTTAACTTCTAATTTTATGCTTTTAGCTTCTAGGAGCATGCGTATCGAACTGTGGCAAAATTTTTCATTTAGAAGTGTGTTCAAGAGATTTTGCTAGTGAAGTAAGCAATGTATTAAACAAGGTAAGGAACAATGTTTTCAGAAATGAATTAAGGCAGCTGTACTTCATGTATGTATTTTGTAGTTCAGTTCTTCACATTTGAAATCATAAAATTATTTAAATGACTAGGTGGTGTTTGTTTTTTTAACCCTTGCTAAGCTATGTCTATCCAATATCTAAGTATTTATTATGTTTTGACTATAAATTTATATAGCTGAGTTGCGTTTTTTTCCCAAGCTAAATTAGAGTATTTAACCTCTTTTTTCTTTTTTCCTTTGATCTGATAAGAAAACATGTTTCTCTCTCAGATTAAAGAATACCAATCTATTTTAGGCATACTTTTAAAATCATTTTTGTAGCCACAGAGGTGTTTTCTAGATATAGGACTGCTTAGAAATACCATTGTTTTGTTTTCATCTTGACATAATAAGGCCACTACCTGACCATTACAAAATTTGATACTATACTGACTGCTTAATTGAATATAGAAGAAAACATTCAAATCCCACAATTCAAAGCATTTAAAAGTCTTAGATTACTAAGTAATTTGGGAGTTTTCCCCATGAAAATGAGTACACCTAAAAGTAATTCTGCCTTTTTTGTTTTTGGCATATATTAGGAGAAAAATTTAAAGTCTTGACAGTGAAAATGCTTCATATGTTTTTTTGAAAATAAATATTTCCACATTTCAAATGAAAAAAAAAAAGTGCAGAAATGTGATAAGAATTTTAAATTCTGTACTTTTTTCAAACGTATGATTATGTGAAAATTTTTTTCCTGTTTGCTTCTTTTCAGTTATACTTTGTATTTTCTTTTGATTAATAAACAGTTTTTTAGTGTCCTCAGTGTCCATCCAAATATATAGTTGTGTATGATAAACAGTGCATTTTAAAAGTGTACAACTTTCTATGAAGAGATTTTCACATCTTTTGTAACTTAACTGAAGATGTGGCGCTCATAACTAGTTAGTAGTAACACTACAACTATTTGGGAAAGCAAACAACTATTTAGAGAAGGACTTTGTATTTCCAAATGTTTTACAGTGAACATAATTGGTTTTATAATGAAAGGGAAGACATTGTTTTGAAAAATGACATATCAGGAATAATGACATACTTTAGACCTCAAATCAGGCATGAAACAACTTGGGAAGGAAACACAGTCATGCACGTTAAGCCAGGAATTAAGGGCCTCCCCTGGTGGGGCAGCGGTTGAGCGCTGGTCTGCAGAACTGCCTGCAGCCTCTGCAGCGCCGGTTAGATCCCCGACCTCTGGCGAGGGTCTCACATCGTGGGCAGACCTCTCCTGCCACGCCCACTGCTCCCCTTAGCAGTGTACTTCGTCAGTCTGCCTGTTCTGTTCCCCACTCTGGCTCTGGTGAATTTTCTCGCCCTCCCACGCTTCTGACTGTACCTAGTGCTTGTATAAATAAATAAATAAATCTTTAAAAAAAAAGTCAGGAATTAGGTATTAAGGATCATTAACATTTATGTTTTCCCTCCAATTTATTTTTTATTGGTCTGCAAAAAGATAAACCAAATGACATTTCTTTGTCTTGCATGCTTAGCTTTAATATACTTTAAAAAGTTATGTCGTCTTGACCTTCAAAATAAGTTGCTGCATATTTGATCTGTTTTTATTTGAAATGAGGTATCCTTTTTAATAGTGTGAAAATAAAATTAGTTTATTTCTAGTGATCAACTGTATTTTCTTATTTTCACATGTGTCATCTGTAGCTAGTAATAATTTGTGATTCAAAAGGTGATCTCTACAACACTTAATTTTTGTGTTCAGGGTATATGTATTAAATCATTGCCCAGAGAATTAGTACTTATTAATAATTTTTTCCCTCTATTTTTAGGGTCATCCTAAAGTGTGTGAGAAACTAAAGGCTCTTATGGTTGAATGGACAGATGAATTTAAGAATGATCCACAGCTTAGTCTAATATCAGCAATGATTAAGAACCTTAAGGAACAAGGAGTTAGCTTTCCAGCTATTGGCTCTCAGGTATTTTGAAAAGTTCTGTGTACTACATACAGTTTTTTATTTTAAAATAACCGTGTTTGTTTAAATTTTTATTTTTCCCTCCAAATCCAATTAATTTGTACTACAGCAGTGGAATGCTTGTTAATAGTAATTACCTCATATTCAGAGATTCAAGAAAAATATTATTGTGGAATATTAATGTGTCCCAACTTCTACTTTGCATTCTTTATAAATGAACAGGTTTAACATTCTGCAGTTGAAATATTTTACATAGTTTTAATAGTACAGAGAAAATTGCTTCATTTTAGTAACACTGATGATCTTGTTAAATGTTTTATGCTATGATTTTATCTTCTAAGAACGATACCTCAAAAATCATATCTACTTAAAATTTAAGGATGATTTTAGTGGTTCATTTGGCTGAGATTTTTGAATACTTACATTAAAAATGGTAAGGAAATACAAGGGGCCAGTGAGGAGGGAAGCACATGAAGCAGCTTTTCCCTTAACAAGACCTGGCAAGTGTATCACTCTTCTTCCTTTCTCCTAATAGGTATAATTGATTAAAAGGTTTAACTTCTTCTTCCAAAAAAGTTTACATAATATATTTCACAGAAAAAAATGAAAGGATATCTTTTATAATTTTATTTTCACTAAGCATTATGTAGGATACCTAGCTAATCAAGGGGATTTAAGATATGTGGTAATTTACTGTCTTTCCCCACTGGATGAACAAAAAGCCCTCAGCTGCAGAGGGCCCAATTTTGGAATTTGACCACTTCAGGAAATCTTATAGACTATTCTACCTTTATCCAGACTTAGCTAGCATTTTTTTCTCAAAACCTTTTCAGTTTATGTGAGTGCACTTGAAATGTAAAGAAATGAGATGTATTTGGGAGATGAAGGAAGCAAAATACATTTTTCTTCTTACTTAAAAAGTTTGGTTGTAGTTTAGTTTTATAATAATATAATAAATTATGTCTTTGAGAAGTATTCCTTCTTATTTGATAGCTGAGTTTTACTATTCTCACAATAATTTCTAAACTGTATATCTTTTTTACATTTTCATTTTATTTTTTATTTTATACATTTTTTAACATTTTTCATTTTTGCACAATGTATGCATTTTCATATTTGTTATAGGCCTCATACAGTTTCCACCCCCCTTGTTTTGATCCTACTCCCCAACCTCACCCCCTAGTGTGTGTCTGGTTTATAGTTGCTTGTTGATTTTGATTTTTACTTTATTATAATTAATCTTTTTCCTGGTCCTTTATTTAGGTTTTCTAAATTCATGCTATGAGTGAGACCATAAACTATAAAGGATAATTTTATGCAGAATAATATGTGGGTACCTTATAATAAGTTTCTTAACAAGTGGAAGCAATGTTTAATTGTCAAAGAATGGACTTATTATAGAAAACAAAGAGTATAGATGCTTAGTGGATTAGCATTTCCAAATCCTGATAACTTATTTTAGAACTTGTAACTCAAAATGTGGTTTGCTGGCCATTACCATCATCAGGAAGCTTGTTAGAAACCAGTAAATAGCAGGTGCTATTCCAGGTTTGTGGATTCAGTATCTCCATTTTAACATGATCTTTGGATAATTCTATAAACATGTAAAAGTTTGAGAAGCACTGCTCTTGAATACAGCCTTCAGTGCAACTGCACTTCAGTCAACAAAGGCAATTTGTTCTATAAGAGGAGGAAGAAGAATGAATGATCTGTTTGGTATGTGGCTTCATTTGGCTAACCTAGAATCTCAGATATTTGTGGGAACAACTTTAGAGATTCTCTAATCTAATCCCCTCATTTTACAGATGAGGAAACTGAGACCCAGAATGGTTAAGTGACTTTCCCAGGGCCACAGCTAGTAGTTGACAGAGCTGGAACTAGAACACAGGCCTCCTGACTCTCAGTCCAGTGTTCTTTCCACTACACGATCCTGTCTTCCGTTTGCTATAGAGGTTAGTGGATATGTGTCTGTACAGACTAGGCTTCAAAGGATAAGAAGTGGAGTGAACACTGGCAAGAGCATTTATTGATTGCTTGGTATGTAAGTTAGGTCACTTGTTCAAAAGAGTCAGGATGTGAGTCATCAATAGTAAAGTTAAAGTTTTCTTCTTTCTTCTAGATGTGATGAAATATGAAAGCTAATTTTGTTATAGTTGCTATCTTTTCAAATACATAAAATGTATATAAAGTAAAACATGATATATATTGGTGATTTTTTAGTAGTTTCTGAAAAGCTTATAGAAAATCATGTTTGCAGAAAGCTTCCTGTTTAATGAAAAAAATATATCATCTAGCATCAATAGTAGAACTCCCTTTAGATTTTAGTCACATAGTTGCTTAAGACATTATTACATTTTAATCAGACTAGCTCTTTCTTAGCGTATTTAACAGAAGCTTCATAAAAATGTAAGAATTTTTAAAGAATATTTTTTATCCAAATATAGAAGAAAAGAATATAAAACAAAAACTCTTAACTCATGCTG
This sequence comes from Talpa europaea, assembly GCF_964194135.1. Lineage (NCBI taxonomy): Eukaryota > Metazoa > Chordata > Mammalia > Eulipotyphla > Talpidae > Talpa > Talpa europaea. Next base: position 26,294,559 of record NC_140082.1, on the reverse strand, counting down.
CTGCAGTACTCTCAGCATGAACTTTTCACTAGAGATAAAAGTAATGCTATCAGTGCTACTGTTTTTGACTAGTTGATAAGTCAGATATCATTACTATATGAAGAACCTGATGATAGAAAGGAACTTTGTAAAGTGTTCAGTTCTGGAATGTAGGACTTAATACACTTTTTATTTCTGTACATCCTTTTTTACTGAGAGAAATTCCCATATGCCACGGAAAGATCAGTGTGTCTGTATTGTAATAGTCACCAAATTATGAAAAAAAATCCATACACAATGGAAAAAGTATCTCTGACTAAGCAGGCCTTCAGCTTTCAGAGGTGTCTGATGATTAAAACATTGCTATCTATCTAAAGAAGATTATAATTAGAGGTGGATCATACTCAATACTTAAAAGGTCTATTTGGTGAACTCCTGGAAGCTTTTTTCTGATCCACTTTTCTAAAAATAAACTGCACTTGCTTGATAGCATGAAATATACAAAGTGAGGAATATGGGGCTATATATTAGTATAATGTGAAATATTTTACCTTTCATTCATTCAGCAATCATTTATTAATTGCTTGTAATATTTAAAAGGCTCGCACTCTCAAGGAATATATAGTCTATGTGTGGAAATAGACATGTAAGCAGATGATTATAATGGAAGCTGAGATTTACATGTGATAATTATTAGAATGCTATACATGTGATAATTGTGCTATCCATATGATAATTATTAGAATTACATTTTTTAAAACTGGTTACTGTGGGAAATAAAATATTTTTGTATAGCTTTTCAAAATCTATTTTGAGTTAGTATTGTATTATTTCATGTGAATATAGAAACTTTGCAACTGTATAGAGATATTTACTCCCGCTACAGCATCTTTTATGCCATAGCTACCATTTTATAGCTATTATTGCATTTATATACTTTATAAATCTCAGGAGACAGTGTTAATATTTTTTATTTTAAACTCCAGATGGCTCCCTTTGCACTTGGTTTTGGGAAAGATTTGTGTTAATTTAATCCTCTAGTAGCTCATGATGTATAGTTGCTATTACTGTCCTTCCTTTGAAGATGAGGAACTTTAGGCACAATGAGGTTAACATATCCAAAAACACACATTAGAAAGTGATAAAAAGTGATAGGTCTGGCATTTTGAACCCAGTTGCTTGACTGTAGAGTTGTTTGACAGCACAACTTGTACTCTTAACCATGCATATCAGAGGACCTTGCTTAAGAGTTTTATTAAAGGAACACAGGAATAAGGGGGTTTCGGAATAGTTCATTAAGAAAGTGATATTTTAGGTGTTTATTGACTAGTGAGTTGAAAACTCAACAGGGAAAGATGTGAATGGAGTAAACGGAACTATAAAGAGGACATTATAAATCAAGATGTAAGTTATATATACTCTAGAAATTTCTTGTAACTGATAGAATTGCTGAAAATGAGACTGGTAAGGTAGATCTGAGTTTGATTTGACTTGATTGCTATGTAAAGCCTGAGGCCACTGTGACAGAAGCTTATATATCTTAAGTGTTTATCATGTATTTATTTACTTGTAATGTATTTTCAGAATTAAGTACTTATAAAAATTTTGGTTTATGAAATAGGATAATTTCATGAGTGTTAATACTGTTATAAAAATTTGGGTTCCCAAGGAAAAATCTTGGTTCCTAATTTTTGATGTGGAAGGAAGCAATAAAATATAACTCTTGAAAAGGGGTGTTAAATTTGTAAAAATGAATTGCTTTAAAAATAGTCATCTCTTCTCCCAGTCCCTTTTCTGGTTTTAGAATTTTTCTAAAAATTTTCACATCTCTTTTAGTCTTCTCTAATTTCCATATGGTTCACTTTCAGTTTATTCTCTTTACACAAATCTGGGCAAGTACTTAGGCTGTTGCTCTAAGTGTCCAGTTGCTCTCAATCAGTCTCTTCTCAATTACTGACATCTTCAGCTTTCAAAATGGAGGCTGCTACATTTTGGGCTTTTTTCTTCTTCAGAAGTCTGTGGTAAACTAACAAGAAATCTTGCAAGTTATTAGATTAGTAGGGGTAGGAAATTTTGAGAGCAATCCTCATATTGTGTTCCTTTTTTGTGTTAGGCTGCAGAACAGGCAAAAGCAAGCCCAGCCCTGGTAGCCAAAGATCCTGGTACTGCGGCAAACAAAAAGGAAGAAGAAGATTTAGCAAAAGGTACATTTTTAAGTTCCTGATGGTGGGAAGAAGATGGCTCTTTGATTTAATATTTTTTTCCCTGAGGTAATTAAAAATAACAGTAGGATATTATAGCTACAGCTGAAATCTACTTTATTTCCCCTCCTCAATATCATTTCTTCATCTTCAGAGGAAACTACTCTTCATGTGTCTTTTCAGTATGTTACTATAATATTTTTACTATGTTATATATCCATAAATACTATCAGGTGCTTTTTTGTGTCCAACAAATTCTTTTTTCATGCATAGTATACTTTAAATACTACTGCAACTTGTTTTTTCATGCTACAGTATGTTTGCAATGTATTAATTCAAGTTTTTTTTAGCTGTTATATAATATTTTAGTACAAATAAATATACTGTTATCTCTCTTTCCTAACAATAGACATTTGGCTTTCTGTTAAACAAATGCACTGCATGGAATATTCTTATACACAGATATGTGACTTTTTGTGTGACCAAAGTGGTGGTGCATTCATCAGGCAGGTACATCTCCAGCTTTGCTACATGGTTGTGTGTTTTCCTCTTCCATCAGCAATGTGTAGATACTGTTATTTTTCAGTCTCCCAGCAACACTTGGTACTGTTAGATTTTAATTTTTGTGAATCTGATAGTTTGGAAATGATATCATAATTTTAATTTTTACTTTTATTACTAGTGAGATTGAACCCTTTTTTTAATGGCTATTTTCTATTCTGAGTGTTACCTTTTTTGTTGTCCTTTTTAAAAAGCATTGATATGTAGAAAGGCTTATTTTGGATCTTAATCTTCCATCTATATGATTATTGGAGATACCTAATCTTAGTTTTTGGTTCATACTTTAAGTTTGATAATGGTGTATTTTATCAAGCAAATTTTAAACTTCGGTGCAGTTAAACTTTTTGCTTGTCTGTAATTTTGGGTGGTGGTGTTTTTTTGTGTGTTTTTTTTTTTTTTTTTTTTTTGTTGTTGGTTTGTCTGAAGAATTTTCCCCTAGGGAAGATACTAAAAGATGTTTTCCTATGACAGTTTTAAAACTTTGTCTTCTCATTATCAATCAATTTAGAACAGAGGTGGGAGGAAAGGGTTATGGGTTAAGATTACATTGCAGAGCCTGAGTAACACATGGTGATCATCTTCATTGGGAAAGAGTGGTGATGAACTTTATTTTGGTAGAATTTCTTAGGTGAGAATTTACTGTAGTTATTTCTAATTTCTTATTTTTATACTAGTTACATAAGAATTACTTTAGAGCAATAAAATATAGTTTCTAAGATAATTACCTTTTGAGGTTCTGATTTAGTAACTCCTCATTGAGGCTTGGACTTAACGATTTTCCACTTGATTTTATATTATATAACACCTAAACTTTAGAAGTATTTAAAGGTTTCTATCTTGTTAAACCCAGTTGTAATTTAAATTGTATTCTTACGATAAAACTAGTTGTTATGGTGTCCATTTTTTTTGAGTTTTCAATTGTGAAAGAATCAGTAAAAAGATGAAATAATTTTTATTCAGAATGTTATATAATGATATGTCCTAGTTTTCAGATACACCATTGTGAAAGAACTTTTGCCTTCAACAACCTTTTTCTGCTTCTTTGGTATATTGGCTTTATTAAAATTTTGGGTCTTTTAAAACCCAATATTTTTCAGCCATTGAGTTGTCCCTGAAGGAACAAAGGCAGCAGTCAACCACCCTTTCCAGTTTGTATCCAAGCACGTCTAATCTTGTAACTAACCACCATCATGAAGGCCGAAAAGTTCGTGCTATATATGACTTTGAGGCTGCTGAAGATAATGAACTTACTTTTAAAGCTGGAGAAATTATTACAGTTCTTGATGACAGGTGATGGTTAATATTAAATTGAACATTCATATGAAAACAAAATTTTACTTGTGTATGTCTTTTATATTATTCCTGTTGAATGCTGTTACTAAATGAAATTTAAAAAATATCAACTCATGTTTTCTGTGTATGACACTTGTTTGCTTTGCTTGTGTCATACATACTGTCTAGATTCATATTTTGTGATTTTTTTCTCATCTATTTAGTTTATTATTTTTTGGGGGGATATCTAGTTTAATATATCATTTTTGGCTCCATCTAATGATATGGATTGTTAAACTTGTAAAAAAGTTAAGATTTTAGAAAAAACATGGAATATATAGTTATGAGCATGTATTTATGGAATTTGAATTTAAGAAATACATAATATATTGACTTTGTTTACATAGAATAGTATATCCATGTGGAACAAATTCATTTGACATGAATTATATACATTTACATTATTATCAAGAAAGTGAAGGCCTCCCTCGTGGTACAGTGCTTGAGTGCTGGCTTGTGAAGGTGCCCTCAGCCTCTGCCATGCCAGTTCCATCCCCGGCCACCGGCGAGGGTCCCACATGTCATGCAGACATCTCCTGCTGCCCACTGCTCCCCTCAGCAGTGTACTTCGTCTATCTGCCTGTTCTGCTCTCCTATCTGGCTCTGGTGAATTCTCTCACCTTCCCGCGCTTCTGACTGTACCCAGTGCTTGTATAAATAAATAAAATAAATCTTTAAAAAAAAAAGATACATTTTGTTTACTACAGCTTTATGTTTACTTAAAATTGCTATTGATAATTGTTACCGATAATGAAGTAGTAAGATTTGCAAGTGGTTTTTGGAAATGAATTCAAATAGATTTATTGTTATTCCTTTGTATCACACTTGTATTTTGACTTTTTTTTAAAGATTTATTTATTTATACAAGAACTGGGGTACAGGCCAGAGGCACGGGAGGGTGAGAGAATTCACCTGAGACAGAGCGGGAAGCAGAATAGGCAGACTGACTGAAATATACTGTTGAGGGGAGCAGCGGGCAGAACAGGAGAGGTCTGCCGCACCATGTGGGTATCTCCCTGGCTGGCTGGGAATCAAACCCGCGCTGCAGAGGCTTCGCACAGCTTCACAGTGCTGCACTTAACCTGCTGCGCCACTGGGAGGCCCCTAACATTTTCTTAAATAAGAGAAAATGATTTTTGAGGTGGTTCACTGGAAGTTGTGCAAAGCCTTGATCATATTCATTCAGAAATATTTAAGAGTTTGCTAGCTTCCCTTATACTAACCACTGGGGATATAATGGTGAACAGGTGTGTGTACCTGTGTACAACCTATGAATATTTTTTGCTATAAATAGTGTCATTGGTCTGTGTGTTCTCTAATGGGGAAAAAAACTTGCTAATATATAGTAGAAATAGCACTGATTTAGGAATGAATATCAAGATTAAGAGTGTATTGTTACTTTTATTAAAGGACTCTCCTCTGATACTCACGAACCACCTGAATTTGACAGTTGTTAAGTGTATTGGGAGGGGAATCTCTTGATTTATAGAGGTTTTTTTTTTTTTTTTAAATTAGATCCTCAACACATTCTCCAGCCTCCCAAAGATAAAGAATTATATGTTGAATAGCTCCTTATTTTCTCTGAGGCCTTATTTCTTATTTGTAATAATGATGCATTCATCATCTGCTTCTCTGGATTATGGTGCGATTCAGATCTCATAAAGGATAGATTTATAGAATAAAATTTCTTACTGTGTAGTAAAGCATTTCCTTTTGTTCCTCATAGTGATCCCAACTGGTGGAAAGGTGAAACTCATCAGAGCATGGGTTTATTTCCATCTAATTTTGTGACTGCAGATCTCACTGCTGAACCAGAAATGAGTAAGTATTTTCCAGTCTGTTAGTAGTTGATTATCCATAGATGTTTTCTTAACAAAAGTTAAGTAAATTCAGCTTTCTGGTGTGGGGTTTTCAAGGTACATCCTAGGTGTTAACTTAAAAATGCAGCTATCTGAACTATTTTTCTTTATCTTTTGATAAAAGTGTAATGAATGCAGCATGACCACATTGAGAATTCTTCTTAATAAGAGTTTGAGCCCATTTCTCTAGTATCTAGCAGTGACTTCTAAGTTGTAGAGGTGAATTTATGGTCCTCTGTCAGATATTAACTGATCATAAACATAAAAACATAGCTTTTTGATTTTCAAACCTTTGCTGATTAGGAGAAATGAATTAGAAAGTAAGACCAGGAAGGAAAAATATTCGCGGTAAAGAGGTAGGCATAATGAGATATAACAGCTGGTAGCTTATCAAAATTTCTATATAATACTCTAATATATCTTCATAGTGATGGTTTGAGTCATCAAGAAAAGTTTTTGTAACCAATTCAAAATGGGTTAAAGAACTAGACATAAGACCTGAAACCATAAAACATATAAAAGGAAATATAGGCGAAACACTACATGACCTACATTTCAGTAACATCTTTAAAGACACATCACCCAAAGCAGAGATAGTAAAGGCAAAGATAAACAGCTGGGACTACATCAAATTAAAGAGCTTCTGTACAGCAAAAGAGACAGCAACCAAAACAAAGAGACACTCCACCGACTGGGAGAAAATTTTTGCACACAACACTAATGATAAAGGACTGATCACAAAAATCTACAAAGAGCTGACGAGACTCAACAAAAACAAAGTAAATAAGCCAGTCAAAAAATGGGCAGAAGAGCTAAAAAGAAACTTCTCCAAAGAGGAAATGCAAATGGCCAAAGGCATATGAAAAAATATTCAACATCACTTTTACCTAGAGAAATGCAAATCAAAACTACAATGAGATACCATCTTATACCAGTGAGAATGGCACATATTAAAAAACAAAAAAACTAGCAACAACAAATGTTAGCCAGAATGTGGAGAAAAAGGAACTCTCTTGCACTGCTGGTGGGAGTGCAAACTGGTTCAACCACTATGGAGAGCTGTGAGGAGGTTACTCAATCTGCTAAAGATGGAACTTCCATGTTATCCAGCAATTCCACTCCTAGGTATTTACCCAAAGGATACAGAAACAGTAATTCAAAAGGGCACTTGCACCCCCGTGTTTATAGCAGCACTGTTTACAATAGCTAAGCTATGGAAACAATGCAAATGTCCAAAAATAGATGACTGGATCAAGAAGATGTGGTACATATATACAATGGAATATTACTCAACAATCAAAAAAGATAAACTCATGCCATTTGCAGCAACATGGATGGAGCTGGAAGCGATCAGCTGGTAGCGAAATAAGCCAGAAAGAAAAAGAAAAATACTGGACTGTCTCACTCATAGCAGGAATTTAGAAAACCTAAATAAGGGACCAGGAAAAAGACTAATTATAATAAAGTAAAAATCAAAATCAACAAGCAACTGTAAACCAGAGACACACTACTGGGGATGGGCAGAAGGGAGTAGGATCAAAACAAGGGTGGTGGGAATTGTATGGGGACTGTAACCAAGATGAAAATGCATACATTGTGCAAAATGAAAAATGATGTAAAAAATATATAAAAGAGAAAAAGAAAAGTTTTGTAATTTATCTGTTTAAGAAAACAGAAATATGTTCTAGTCTAGAAAGATACCTAGTATCCATTAAAATGTTTAGTGTTTTAAAAGTTTTTTAAAAGTTTTTGTGCATAGTTTGCAGCAACATGGATGGAACTAGAAGGGATCATGCTCAGCGAAGTAAGTCAGAAAGAAAAAGAAAAATATCGTATAGTCTCACTCATAGCAGGAATTTAGAAAACCTAAATAAGAGACCAGGAGAAAGACTAATCAATACAAAGTAAAAATCAAAATCAACAAGCAACTATAAACCAGAGACACACTACGGGGCGAGGGCCCTTGGAGGGGAGGAGGGGGGGCGGGGAGAGAAAGAACTAGAGTCAAAATAAGGGGGTGGTGGTGCAATTGTATGAGGAATATAACCAAAATGAAAATGCATACTTTGTGCAAAGATGAAAAATGATGTAAGAATTATATAAAATAAAATATTTTTAAAAAGTTTTTGTATATAAATTGATAGCTATAGTTTGGCAAATTATTGCTTCTCATCTTTCTATAATGCCAGAAAAGGGAATTGAAGAAAGCCATACAGTAAAAGATGCTTACATTATTTTTCATTTATGAGAATCTCAAGAGAGGATCTCTGTAACAAAATCTTTGTAAAATTACAGAGTCTTTGTCTTAGTCATCTTTTTATTTCCACTAGCACATAGTACTGAGTCTTACCCAGAATACCAACTATGTACATATTTATACAATAGTTATACATAAAAATATATTAACATTAAACAGATATATATTTTTTAAAAACATAAGAACATATCTCTTTAAGGGATGTTTATAACAACAACCCAGACATTACAGATATTTGGTAAAATGATGCCCTCTTATAGTTACTGCCAGATTTTCTGGTGTCATTTTTATAAAGATAGATTCTCATTCCTTTAATGGAGTTTATTTTTAAGTTTCAAAAACATATGTTGCAGAACATACTTTAAATGGTTGTTTTTTGTTTGTTTGAATTTTGCTCAACTATTGGAAAGGACAGAATTGTCTTGGACTTGTGTCAAAATGAGAGTGAAAATGTCATGTAGCTCATACCTCATCTTTTTTTTGCATTATACAGCAATGTAACTTCAAAATATTTTCTGTAGTTCTTCTCATATACATCACTCTGGACCATATAAATGAGAAATAGCAGCAAAAGAACTTCTAATTCTCAATCTTGGAAAAACAAGTGCAAGCAAGGTCCTCGTAGCAACATTTTTACAAGGAAACAGGCCCACTTAAAGTGTTAAATATAGATACCTGCCCTTCTTTGTTGTTTCTGTTTTGGAGATTTAGTAAGATGTTGTGAAAACACTATCTTTTATATATATGAAAGTAATTTCATGCATATACGTGCTCACGCATGTGCACACACATACATATACGCATAGTAATAGTATTAGTTCTTATGGAGAACAAGTGCCACAAATTTGTGCATCATCAGCTGTTAAGATGTGAAATTCACCATGTGTTCTTTTACGGGTAACAGCCAGTGAAATATGGTGCTTTCCCAGATTTCTACGTGTTAATAGCTCAAGTAATGAAAAGCAAAAATATCTAGCAGATGTCTCTTCCCCCTCCCCCATGGGAAAATGAAATTGGTTGAACTTTTTTTAATATTTAAAATTTTGCTTTGTGATGACTTGAATGGAATGAATATATTCTTTATGTTGGAAATTATACTGTTTTCATTTTCTGTGGAAGCGCACAGTGCAGAATATGTAATTTTGATTGATTACATATGATTTGACTTCTTGTTCTCAGTAAAATCACAAATTCCAGTGTTATGGGGTCAGTGGAACCAGATAGATTGGTATTCAAATCCAGAATTTGCTATTTATTAGCTTTCTGTTACACAAGAGTTTTTAATCTTTCAAAGCCATGGTTTACGTCATTTATAAAATGGACATATTTTATTGAATTTCATTTCCTAATTGGAGGAAATGTAATATTACAACAAGCTTGTTTAATACTAGTAAATATTTTCTTCCTTAACTTTGCCTTTCCCATGCTTCTTTCATTTTGATTCTTAATATTTTTATGAATGTTGATTGACTACATTGATGTAAGGACGAGAAAGGACGTTCATTCCTTTAAAACTATTTTCTTGTCAGTATTATTTTGGAAAAGGTTAATTGCTGTGTTGATCATAACTTTATTAGTGAGTATTATATTGAATAATTTTTAAAGATTGTTTTGTTGAACAAAATGTTGAAAAATTTGTTCTTCTGACCAATGGCTTACAGATTCCTTAGTAACCACTTTTGCATTGCAAAAATAATGTAGCTAAAAAATACAGACTCATTTATTGGAAATATCAGATCCCTGCCAGGTTGCAAAATTCTATACTGTCCTGAAAGTTGGTAAAACATCTGAGCGGTGTGCTAAAGAATATATAGCTAACTTTCCAATTCATTTTATTGAAAAATAACTATAGGTTAGTAAATGAAATATTCTATTGAAAGGTCTGGCAATTTAAAAAGAAGATTCATTTTAAGTTGCAGAGTTCATTTATGCCATTGTAAAAGTTTGGTTTTTTTGTTCTCCACTTGGTAAACTCATACACAGTAGGTAAAAACAGTCTTTGCTTCAGAAATGTACCTCTTGTTTTTAGTGAAGAATGTTTTATGGATAACATAAAATCTTTAGAAGATAAAATGAAGAAATCTTGACAGAATTTCATAAAGTAATGTTCGGTTACTATTGCCTAAATCTCCAATGTAATTATTCTTTAAATTGAGTCTTAGCCTGAAGGAGTATAGGAAAACACAAATTCTCTCTTGAAACTTAAAGGTCTTTAAAATAGAATTTTAAATTTATTAAAAGAAAAAGATAAATGTTGCCTGTTTTACAGTTAAAACCGAGAAGAAGACGGTACAATTTAGTGATGATGTTCAGGTAGAAACAATAGAGCCGGAGCCAGAACAAGCCTTTATTGATGAAGTAAGTGAGAGCAGTTCATAACTTGTTTTTGAAGTGTCTTTTCTTGCCTTCTTTTAAAAAGCTTATTACTTGATTGATGCAGGTATGTGTTCTATTATAAACATTTAAGCAGTACAGTCAAACCAAAGATGATTCTTGAAGCTTTGTCTAGTTCCAGTCTTCCCATGTCAAAATATACAGGTGTACATCATTATTTTAAATTTGTGCTTAATATATTGTAGAATGGATTTATCTTGATTTAATTATTTGTTGCATATTTAGGTTGTTTCCACTTTTTTTACAATTTTTTGTTTGGATATTCCACGATCCATAAGATTTTTTTCTGATTAGCATAAAATGATGTAACTTTTCTTTTAAAAACTCAGTATTTAATGTTCTAGAAATTATATCTTTTGTAACAGTTTAAACTTTTGATGAAAAATGAGTTATCTCTAAAAGATAACTCATGTGAAGGCATTTATAGGTTGTTACTATCCTTTTTTTTTTTTGGGTAGAAAACTGGGGTGTAGGCCAGAGGTGCACAGGGTAAGAGGATTCACCAGAGACAGAGTGGGGAGCAGAACAGGTGAATTTACTGAAATACACTGCTAAGGAGAGCAGTGGGCAAGACAGAGAGGTCTGCCATGCCATATGTAGGTTAGCTTCCTTGCCAGGGATCAAACTCAGGCCGAATCTGTGATAGTGCTGAGACTTAATCCATAGGCCACCAGGGAGGCCCTGTTAATAATATTTTATGGGAGACAGAAGCAGAAAGTTTGAAGAGTGCTCTTTTATTTATTTATTTTTCTTTCTTTTTTTTATTGGAGGGAGTACGTTTTATTTTTATTTATTTATTTTTTAAAGGTTTTGGTTTTTTTTTAATTTTTTTTCTTTTTTTTTATAGAGGCATGTTTTATTTGTTTATTTTATTTGTTTGTTTGTTTTGTTTATACAAGCACTGGGTACAGTCAGAAGCGCGGGAGGGTGAGAGAATTCACCAGAGCCAGAGCGGGGAGCAGAGCAGGCAGAAGGACCGAAGTACACTGCTGAGGGGAGCAGCGGGCGGCAGGAGAGGTCTGCGCGCCATGCGGGACCCTCCGCCGGTGGCCGAGGAGCAGCCGGGGATCAAACCGGCGCCGCAGAGGCCGCGGGCAGCTTCGCAACCCAGCGCTCAACCGCTGCGCCACCGGGGAGGCCCTGTTTTTATTTTTTTAATCTATTTTTTTTTTCTTAACATTGTTTGCTTTCTTTTCTCAGGTGTAGTTCCCATAGAATTTCCACCACCAGTTCACCCATGCACCATCAATATAGTCCCTTGTGCTCTTCCCATCCTCATTTTGATCCCTTTTCCTCTCCTCCACTGCAGAATATCTCTGATTTATAGTTGTCTGTTTATTTTTGTTTTGTTTTGTTGTGGGTTTTTGTTATTGTTGTTGTTATTACTATATTTTTTTCCCCGTGATCCCCTATATTCCTCCTATAAGTGAAACCATCTGGTATTTTTCTTTTTCCTTCTGACTTTTTTCACCAAACATAATCCCTTCAAGTTCCATCCATGTTGCTGTGAATGGCATTAGTTTATCTTTTTGATTGCTGCATAGTATTCCTTTGTGTACATATACCACATTGAAGAGCGCTCTTTTAGAGAAATAGATTGTAGATGACTTTGCAAAGAGCCAGGGAGTCTTAACTGGGTCAGGAAAAGTTGTTTGGTTGATTTCATTACATAAAAATTGCATTAGAGTGAGACTAATGGTCTGTCTAGAAACTGTATCTCTGACAGTAAATCATTTCATATAAGGTGTAGTGTTTTGTAAATAAACAAAACAAAAATTATCCATGTGTTAGTTGACTCGGTCTCATTCTCCCACCCTCCCTTTTGCTTGTCATCAGCAAATTTTTCTGAAACATGCCTTCATTTTTTAGAGTACATAAATTGTCTATCTTTTACGTTGAAAACTAGTATCCATTTCGAAACACCCAGTTCTTTTGACTTGGGAAGAATTTTTCATATACTTTCGTCATTTTATTTCTCCAGTGATTAGTTTATTTTAAAATTGCTTTTACTTCTTTACAGACTACCGTTTTAAATGGTCTTAAAAGAATTTGCTTAGACTTGATAGTCTTTAAGGTATTTACCATATATGGCTATATTTAGTAGCATAACCACATTAAAGCTATAAATGGAGACAAGTTTCTGATTATCATAGTATTCTTTTATGCATTAAATCTATGTTTTGATTTTTAAAAACAAATAAAAATATGTACTTACATAATGTATAGATGTTTTTATGTAATCGTGTTTTTATTTATTGCATTGGTCTTATAACAGAAGATTCTAAAATAGACCTGAGTCATTGCTCAAGATACCTTCCCACCTTTCCTTTGTAGGAGACTAGAGAACCCTGCAAGATCTTTCTCCTCCTTTTTGTGACAAATGGATATATTGGTGGAAATAAAATGGAGAATAAGTCCTTAAGCCCCTTGTTGGAAGAACAACTGTAATATAGCTGAGTTATGCCTTACTAGAACAGCTGCTGTGTTCCATAGTGGGGAAGAAATAACTGAGTTGTTAGTCATAAGTAATGTCATCTTGTGAGAGATGTTACACCTGTTAGCATGGCTAGGCTACAGCTGCTTCCACACAAAATGATACAGAAATCCATTAGCATGACATGAGTTTGAAGAACTCACACATTGTAAGTTTAAATGTGGTTCTCTTTTTCCTCATTTAATAGTTACTGCTAGCAGTTGCTAAAATGAGTAGATAGAGCTTTCAGTGCTCTGACTAAACTTAAAGAGAATACCTGAGTACTATATACATAAAAGCAAAATTGAAAACCCTGTAACTATGAATTACACAAGTTCTCTATTCACAATCTGTTGCATAATGATTGTTGCTTTTGATCTTAACTCTTTAATTCCTATAGGATAAAATGGATCAATTGTTGCAGATGTTGCAAAGTACAGATCCCAGTGATGATCAGCCAGATCTGCCAGAGTTACTTCATCTTGAAGGTAAACCTTGTTTTCCATTTACCTTGTGAGGAAAGAATAATTAGGGATTTTATTTAGTGTTCTGTTAACACAATAGTTTTTCATTTAAATAAAATTGAGAATGATATTAAAAATGGCTAACATTTCTCATTCTTCTGTGACCCAGACTTACTTTTTTTTTTAAAGATTTATTTTTATTTATACAAGAACCGCGGTAAAGACCAGATGAGTGGGAGGGTGAGGGGATTCACCAGAGACAGAGCGGGGAACAGAATAGGCAAACTAACGAAATACACTGCTGAGGGGAGCAGCGGGCAAGACAGAAGAGATCTGCTCACCATGTGGGTTGCTCTGAGGCTGGCGGGGATCGAACAGTCACTGCAGAGTCTGCGGACAGCTTTACAGCACTGAGCTCAACCGCCTGCGCCACCAGGGAGGCCGCAGACTTACTTTTATATGCAATTTAAACTTTTAATAGAATTTGAATTCTTGTCCTTTTCTATTCAAATCGAATGTTCAGCATTTTAGAAATTGGCATTAAATTTTGGGTATCAATACTTTATTTATTTATTTCAAAGATTTATTTATTTATTTATTTATTTATACAAGCACTGGGTACAGTCAGAAGCGTGGTGGGTGAGAGAATTCACCAGAGCCAGAGCGGGGAGCAGAACAGGCAGAAGGACCGAAATACACTGCTGAGGGGAGCAGCGGGCGGCAGGAGAGGTCTGTGCGCCATGTGGGACCCTCCTTTGGTGGCCGGGGAGCAGCCAGGGATCGAACCAGCGCTGAAGAGGCTGCGGGCAGCTTCGCAACCCAGAGCTCAACCGCTGTGCCACCGGGGAGGCCCAGTTATCAATATTTTAAATAGTCATATCTTACTTCAAAACAATCTTACTTCGGGCCTCTCTGGTGGCACAGGGGCTAAAAACAGTGCTGTGAAGCTCTCACCAGCCACTGCAGCACAAGTTCGATCCTGTACCGGTCAGGGAGCAACCCGCATGGCACAGCAGACCTATCCCATCTCCCCGCTGCTCCCCTCAGCTGTGTATTTCAGGCAACGCGCCTGTTCTGCTACCCACTCTGTCTCTGGTGAATCCTTTCACTCCCCGCACCTCTGGCCTGCACTCCAGTTCTTGTATGCATAAATAAATAAATCTTTAAAAAAATTTTTACTTTAAGAAATTAAATTGGTTCTGTGGGCTAAGTTTAATTCATACAATTTTTTACTGTTCCAAAGTAGATTCTTTATTCCTTGTGTTATAGCAGTATCTGCCAAAAGGTCTTTCATGTGCTTCATTTTCTTATATTTTTTCAAATTTTTTCCTAGCAATGTGTCACCAGATGGGACCTCTCATTGATGAAAAGTTGGAAGATATTGATAGGTAAGAGCACATGTTGTGTCTATATTGTATGTTGACTTCCCTTAAGTTTTCTCTAAACTGTATATTGGAATCATGTTTTCTCTAAACTGTAACTGGAATCATGTTTGCATGAATGGCCACAGGGGCCACAGGTAACCCATATATTGGGAAACCTAGATATTTTGAGGTAAAATCACATATAAGCTAGAATTCCCCCAGCATAGTACCTGTACCTAAACCTTAAAGAACAGTTTTGATTGCCTCAGAGCTAAAATGATTTTTGTCACAAGGTTAAATTTTTAATAGCATCTCCTTTTGCCATTATTTGCTTTTTTGATATTTTGCTGTCTTATTAATAGAACTCTAACATTTAAATGTTTCAGAAAACATTCAGAACTCTCAGAGCTTAATGTTAAAGTGATGGAGGCACTTTCATTGTATACCAAGTTAATGAATGAAGATCCAATGTATTCCATGTATGCAAAATTACAAACTCAGCAGTATTACATGCAGTCATCTGGTGTTTCTGGTTCTCAGGTAAGTTTTTCAAAACTCAAAATATATATTTGAGATTGTTTGGAATGGTTGTTTTTGTAAATGTGAAACTTTATTACTGTTTGGAATAAGTTTAGAAGAATTTTTTACTTGACAATGTAATATATAGTGTACTAGTTGTACCAGTAGTCCTTTGGTTAAAATTTTTATTTGTTTGTTTTTGTTTCTGCAAGGGTGTGCATCAGAATAACCCATCAGGCTTAAAAAAAAAAAAAAAAAAGTTTTGGCCATACCCCTCACCTGTTGAATCAGTCTTCAGGAAGGAGGCTCAAACATCTATTTTAAAACTTCATATGTAATTATCGGAGTAAGGTAGTTTTTGTCTATCTAGTCATTATCTTGTTAAGGTAGTTTGTTTAGTGTATTTTCTAAAAATTATTTATATTTATAGTAATTATTTATATTTATAGTTTTCCATTTTATAGTGAGCTGCTCTTATCTGGAGGTTTCTCTTTGTTTTACATTCCATGTTTAATCCCTTTCTCTCTCTCTCTCTATTCACCCCACACAACTCCTTCAATAATCCCTTTCTACAAACTTACTAAACTCAAAGTGCAGGGAGTAATTATCTTGGTACTCTATTTTATTCATGTAGAGTGGTGCAAACTTTTTCAGACTAACTTTTTAGCATGATCTGCTTTCCCTGAAATAAAGGCCCCAATCCTGAAGATGAACAGGTAGGCCTGAAAAACAAGGGACTAGAGATGATGTCAGTGATACCTGCTCAGGAGTCTTGATCACCACTTTGAAACAAAGACTAAAAACCCTTATGTTCAATTCATGAACTATACACACAAAAAACATTTAAGAGGATTGTAATTATTGGGTTTATAATCAAAACCTATTGGATTCTGATATATGAGTCTTCTTATGGTTTAACAGAAATACTAATGTAATTGTCTTTTCTCCTTTTGCTATCGTAATACCTGATGTTCTCTTTTTAAATTTGTGAAATGGAAAGATCTAAAGAGTACTGTAGAAAATTGCAGTGTTATGTGTGTTTAAAGTCTTGTGCATTTAAGCCTTTTCAATTTCTTTAGATAAAACAAGTACAGGTTTTAGATTCAGAGAACGATGACCAAGGGCCAAATCCAGCCTTCCACTTATTTTAATAAGCAGTTATTGGAACATAGCCATTCTTAATTCCTTTGTGCATTGTGTATCTGCTTTCTACTTAGGCAGATAGAGACTACATGACCACAAAGCCTAAATTACGTATTATCTGACTCTTTACCAAAAAGTTTTCTGACCCCTACTTTAGAGAGTTAGTTTTCACTGTGTTTAATAAACTGCAAGTTGAGAAATTTAAATTAAGTAGATGCAGTCTATTGATATAAAACAATGATATAAAATACTTATTGGGCCTCCCTGGTCGTGCAGTGGTTGAGCGCTGGATTGCGAGGCTGCCCACAGCCTCTGCAGCACCGTTTCTATCCCTGGCCACCAGCGAGGGTCCCACCAAAAAAAAAAATACTTCTTTAACATTCCTTGGCATAATTTTTAGGTTAGTAATTAAAATATTAATATGGAAAGAGAAATTATACTGTTATAGAGTTTCTAGGTGAGTTCCTTTGCTGCTTCCATGTAGACATAAACATGAGTTTAACCAGTGTTTACCTGCACAAAAATTCAGAAACCCACTTCACTGAAAAGTATTTCTTAAAAATGTCTGTCAACAGGGCCTCCTGGGTGGCGCAGTGGGTTGAGTGCAGCGCTGTGAAGCTGTCTGCAGCCTCTGAAGCACGGGCTCAATTCCTGGCCAGCCAGGGAGAAACCCACATGACGTGGCAGACCTCTCCTGTTGAGCCCACTGCTCCCCTCAGCAGTGTATTTCGGCCATCTGCCTGTCTGCCCCCGCTCTGTCTTTGGTGAATCCTCTAACCCACCTGTGCCTCTGGCCTATACCCCAGATCTTATATAAAAAAAAATAAATACTTTTAAAAAATGTCTGTCAACAAAAGTAACTTTAAAAAGATTGCAGAGATATAATTGTTCTTTTTCTGACTAAATCCCTCTCAAGGAAAGTTTGGGATGCCTCAGAAATCTAATTTATTTTATCATTATCTGTTTTAGGTATATCCAGGGCCTCCTCAAAGTGGTGCTTACCTGGTTGCAGGGAATGCACAGATGAGCCATCTCCAGAGCTACAGTCTTCCCCCGGAACAACTGTCTTCTCTCAGCCAAGGAGCAGTTCCACCACCTGCAAACCCAGCCCTTCCTAATCAGCAGACTCAGGCTTCTTACCCTAAGTAATTTGATTATATTATTGTTTGAATTTAGTGCTGTTATAATTCTTAAGTACCCTTTGTTTATGTGTAACTGTAAGAAACTCCAGGATAGATAGAGCTCTGATACCAGATGTTCATTCTTGTTTGTGGTGCTGAGTGGAGGTAATGAGAAGGCATCTGTGCGCAAGTGCGTGTGCATGCTTGTGTGTGTGTGTGTGTGTGTGTGTGTACATAAATGGGAAAATGAGAATAATGGTAACAGAGAAAATGGAGAATAAAAAAGTTGGAGTGTCGGGGCCTCCCCGGTGGTGCGGCGGTTGAGCGCTGGGTTGCGAAGCTGCCTGCGGCCTCTGCAGCGCCGGTTCAATACCCGGTTGCTCCCCGGCCACTGGAGGAGGGTCCACATGGCGCGCAGACCTCTCCTGCTACCTGCTGCTCCCCTCAGCAGTGTACTTCGGTCCTTCTGCCTGCTCTGCTCCCCGCTCTGGCTCTGGTGAATTCTCTTACCCTCCCATGCTTCTGACTGTACCCAGTGCTTGTATAAATAAAAAAAAAAAATTAAATCTTTAACCCCCCCAAAAAAAATTGGAGTGTGAAGTATACTTGATAGTTGTGTGTGTGTATTTGCAGTTACAGCAAATATTGGAGCTTTCTAATTCCAAGTGAAGGTTAATGTAGGTTTTTGTGATGGTGGTTTATGGTAGGCAATTTTTTTAGTGCCCCCAATTCATACCTAGGAGGCAGTTTCTTCTTCTGCAGATGATACAGGTTCTGTGATTAATCATTTTTCCAGACTTCTGTTGCTCTAGGATGATTTTGGAAAAGGTGGTACTGGTACAGTTTCTAAAACCTGCCTTTGTGTAGAGATGATGACAGTGATAGTGTTAAGGGGACCGAAGTTTATGTATTTGCCTACTATTTTAAATTATATTTGTTAGATATAAGTGAACATTTAGTCTGTGCCAGATACTGTGTTAGACACTTAATATACAAGTATAATTCAGTTTTTTACCCTCATATTGCTCACTGGCTAGTAGGCAAACTCACACTAGACTTGAATAGCTGGCTACCTCTTAATTATCTTTTCTTGTGCATCTCCTAAACATCTCCTTGACAGCCAAAATTGTGCTTTGTTTCTCTCTCCCCTAATCATTAGTCCTTATCTGTAGTCTTTTTCTTTTCAGTGAGTGGCCACTCTACCAATTACTCTACCAGTTATTCAGTTTTAAAACCTGAGGCATTCTTGACATTTCTTTCCATTGGCAAATTTTGATGGCACTGCTTTCAAAGTCTGATCCTTTCCTTCCCTCTTTCTTCACCAAGTCTACCATGACTCTTGCTGCTTGTCAGCTCTTACCTGAATGGTTGTAATAGCTTCCAGTTTGGTATCCTGACTTCTGTCCTTGTCCCAGAATGACAGCCTCTTTAAAACCTAAGTCAAAAGTCACATCACCCTCCTCGCCAAAACCAATGAGTATCTTTCCATCTTGATCAACTATAAACCAGAATTTTTACTGTGGTCTACAAGGCACAAAGTTATAAGACTCCTCTTCTCCTTAATTCTGTCACTTTAATGCCACTCTCTGCTTTGCTTACTCCTTTGCAGCCTTTGTAGTCTCCTTTATTATTTCTTGGAGATGCCTGGCATTTTCTGTTGTCATCTTGATTATGCTTTCCCCCCCAAGTAATCAGTATGACTCATTCCCTCATTTTTTTCAAGTCTCTTTATTTATTTATTTATTTATTTAAAGATTTATTTATTGATTGATTGATACATGCATACATACAAGCACTGGGTACAGTCAGAAACACGGGAGGGTGAGAGAATTCACCAGAGCCAGAGCGGGGAGCAGAGCAGGCAGAAGGACCGAAGTACACTGCTGAGGGGAGCAGCGGGCGGCAGGAGCGGTCTGCCCGCCATGTGGGACCCTCGCCCGGAGACCGGGGATTGAACCGGCGCTGCAGAGGCTGCAGGAAGCTTCGCAACCCAGCGCTCAACCACTGCGCCACCAGGGAGGCCCTTTTTCAAGTCTCTTTAAATGTTGGCTTATTTGAAAGACCCTATTGTCTGGAATCTCTTCTTGCAAGTATTCTTGGTCTTCTCTACTATGCTTTATTCTTCATACCACTTATTACCATTTGCCATCCTATACATTTATTTGCTATCTTCTCGTCCTACTAATTATCAGCTCCTTGATGGTAGGGACTTCCCCATCATCTTTCATTTACAGTATCCCAGTATCTAAAATAGCAATGTTTATCACATTGTAGGTATTTAATAAATAGTTATTGAATGGATTGAACGAATGAATGAAAGTTTAATGAATAGCTTTCCTTTGTAAATGTGTATCTATAAGTCAGTGTTTATCTAATTGAGTGTTTCTTACCCTCCACAGCACAATGGTCAGTTCTGTTCAAGGAAGTACATATCCCAACCAGGCTTCAGTGTATAGTCCTCCACCTGCTGCTGCTGCTGCTGCTGATGTCACTATATATCAGAATGCAGGAACTAATATGTCCCAGGTGCCAAACTATAATTTAACATCATCAGCGCTTCCTCAGCCAGGAGGCAGTCAACAGCCACCTCAGCCACAACAACCATATTCTCAGAAGGCTCTGCTATAGGACTTGGGATTTCTTTTTGTGGCAGATACCTGCTGATTGCCACCAACAACGTAACGAGATTCTTTAATATCTTAAGATTTGTTTAATCCTCAGCTTATAGGAATATATCTTGATCAGCAAGTTCAGATATTCAAGAAGGTAGAACTCTCTTCAATTTGCACTGACTTTTTAGAGTTGTCCCTCTTCTCCTCCCCCCAATCCCCGGAGGAATGAAACTACTTACAACGTTTAATTCCTTTCATAATATGAAAGAATTGATGCAAGATTATTTGTCTCATAGGATTATCTGATTTGCAAAAAGTCAAACTTACAAAAACTGTTGTGGCATATGTTATGTACATATATATTGATGTGTAACTTCATTAGTGGCCATTTTGAATCACAGTGGTGATCATGTGAATATATTTAACACTGTTAAATTAATTTACATCGCTGTTTTATTTTAATCATGAACAACTACCATGTGTCATACTGTTTTGTGTAAATTTAAGATAATTACACTATCCTAATCTGCAAGAGAACAAAGTTGTAGCATATTTACATGAAGGCATTTTGTTGTCTATATTTCAGTTTCACATTAAACTGAACCTTCCTTGACTAATTGCAAACTAAATGTATGTATAGTATGTCTCTCTGTAGCCTCTGCATACTGCTAGCTGTCATCATACCAGCGTACAGTAGCTAAATTTTTGGTGCGATTATAGCAAATGGTGTTCCCTTTTAAACTTTTACATTTTGGCATGGTATTTCAGAATATTGTGGGATCATGAGACAGTCTTTATCTCCTATTTTTAAAGAAGTGGTATTGATTTACCTTTTCCTAGCTGGAAATAGTAATTAGGTTTCTAATCTGTATACTGTGTTTATTGGTGGCAGTGACACCAAAGATAGAGGCAATGGATAGAAATTTTTAAACTGGAAAGAAGATGTGAATTACACTACATTTTCAAAGTCTCTTGTAATTATTTAGGATATAAAGGAAATTTGATTCATCTGTCTTATCCTACCAGTAATCTTTTAAATATGTCTTTAAAACTTTGTATCCTTTAATTCTTCATTAAAATAGATATAAATAGATGTTTCAAAGTAACCTATGTTTCTTAACAATTTGCATATTTATCTTTCAGACTGGATTTGGGCACTGCTCTCTCTTTTAAAGTTCTAATGCATTTATTTTGCTTTCTATTCAGGAATATTTTTGAATGAATGCTTTTCTTCTAATCCATATGAGACGTTTCTCACTGATGTTTTAATCTTAAATATTTCTATTTCCCTATTTGTACAAACTTTACTATTATTTGACACTATTATTTAAACAACTTAGAAAAAATGAGCTAAGCATCACATTCAATGAATTTAACAGATTTCATGCCATAAATGAAAATTTAATTTGTGTTTTCTAAGACAATTGTAACCAGGTAGCATATTTCTTTTGCGACAGATGATTCCATATTTGGCAAATTATCTTAATCGTGCTTAATTTCATAGGTTTAAACTACCATTTTGAATGTAAGTGTTTCACTCTGGTGTGTTTTCCTGAGTTTTCAATATGTTACCTTCAAATAGCAATTTTAAAATTGAGTTTAAACTTCCTATTTTAAGTTCTTAATTAGATGATTTCTGGTAAGCATTGTCAAGCAGATTGTTATCTTTTTCATTCCAATGTGCATATTCTACTTTAACTGATGACTTTTTCTCAAGTAGTATTGTATTTTTCTCTTGTCTTTGACAAATCCCTATTTATCAATGATAGTTGTGTCTTTTCCCCATTGTGTTTTGGTATCCCTTATGCTGTAAAATAATATTCTAGTAAGCCTTTTGCCCTGCAAAAGTCAAAGAAAGGTAAAGTGGAAAAGAAGCTGTCCTTATTGAAATGCATATAAAATTTTCTTTACCTTTTGTTTTGCTAGAATTATAAAGGTTTAAATGATGATATTTAAACCTGATACTGTACTAGTTTGTGCTTTTCATTTACTAGGTATGAAAATAATGTGGAAAAATTCCAATGAAGATGAACCATTTGGTTTTCCATCTTTCAAATGATGTGACAAGAACACTAATAGGAAAAGACCAGTTATGAGCACAGATAGTTTTGTTCTGAAAGTGTATGTATTGTACTTTAAAAATCTTTCTTTAAAATATAGCTGTTTCCTTTTTGAAGTAATGGAATTATTTATAAAATGAACTAACATAATGTAAATTTCTATGAAGCACATTTTACTTTTAAGTTTATTTCCTTTATCAGTTAGAGTGTGTTTCCACAAACCAGTGATGTCTTCATGGAAAACCCCAGTTCTTTTACTTATCTAGCATAAATAGCTGACAAATCCTGTAGCTAATTAGGTGTGATGATAATATTTCAGTGCTCTAAAACTTACTAGCATATACTTAATGGACATTACAGTCTTTTCTAACTCTGGTTCTCTCTCACTGTTACTTTTCTCTGCTACATGATGAGAGACCTTTTTATGTACCCAGATAGTCCCTTCTTTATATTAAAAGCTTCGACTTTGTTTCTGTACCTTTTAATTTTTGTCTTTAAAATGCTTAATAGACCACTGATATTCATTCCTTATGTATACAGCCTTCATATCTAGCTTGAAAATACCTTTAGTCCAAAGCTTCTAGTATATATATAAAAGACAAATTAAGTGTCATATGTTGTAAACTATGCAACTCTAAAAACAATATTAGTTATTTTGTAAAATAAGATACATTGGTAAAATTGATCAGATTTCTATCTGTTCAGTACATTAAAATCAGTTTTCTTTTTTTCATCTATTTCTTCAGTTTATTTACCAATTGTACTAGTAATTATTGCTGTATCAATTTTAAAATATTTACTAACAAAACTATAGTTTAAGTTTTTCACTATTGCATCATTTTCTAAAATTTTCAATCTGGTTGATTAGCTGCTTTGTACCACTGAGAATAAAATTATATAAGGGAAACTTACTTAAATATTTTCTCAAACCCTTGACATTCAGTTATCTTTTATTTTAGAATGATGGTTTAAGTGTTCTTGTTAAATATCTGGGTTATTTTCTCTACTTTTTATAATGACATGCCCCCTGGTTTTTAAGCAAAGCCAGACTCTGACTTTTATATATCCTCTTTTTAGTCTGTTCTTCCTTTGAAATTCCTGTGCTTACTAATATTTTTTTTCTGAAGTTTTCCTAGCTTCAACAATGTTTTCCTCATAGTATTCTATAGCATTTTAAATTTCAGTATTGCCAAACAAAATTTAGCATTTTATTGTTGATAACTTGGGGTCATGTAGTACTCTGCTGATTTTCTGACTCTCGCTTATGCTAATACCCCTACTACCATCATATTCTCTTTGCTCCTTCTTTTAGACTCAGAATTTCTGATAAGGGTTAGGTAGTAAACTATTAAGACTCAATAATCCCCTGGATAAAAGCAAAAGAAACTGGTTTTAGTGATCTTTTGGTGCCCAGAAATGTTTTTTAAAAATGTTAAATCTGTTTTATAAAAGACTAGTGTCCAAATTTTTGATCTGATACCCTGATCAGTAACATATATTTTTGAATATATAGTATCATACTATGTATATTTCCATATTGTACACGTTCTATACTAATATGTTTATATAAGACAAATTAGTGTCTTATAAAATAGAAATCTTTAAAAAGTGAAGAAAAACATAATTAATAGAAATTCTATTTGTGTGTGTGTGTCTCAGTGGTTTATTTTGTCTATACCCTAGGTTGTGTATAGCTGATTTGGAGACCACTGATTTTAGAGGTTGCGATTAAGCAGAGAGAAAGAGGGTGTAAGATATTTCTGATTGGCTCCTTGAAGTGAGTATGAGATTCAAGTTGTGCTTTCCTGACAACATTTTATGTTGAGAATTTTCAGAAAGATCAAAAAAAAAAATTTACATTGAATGCTCAAATACTTTTTATTTAGAGTCACTTGTCACATTTGCTTTATCTTTATATATTTTTATATATACATGTGTGTATACATGTTTATGCAGATAGGTATGTCTGTATGTGTATGTACACATTTCATTGTGTGAATAAACAAGTTACAGGTGTTAAAAACTATACTTGTATATTTAGACATATATCTTGTAAGGATCAGTTCATTCTCCTACATAATCTAAACCTTTATTACATCTAAGAAAAATAATAGTAATTCTGTATATCATTGTTATCGTTGTCTCCCAGACTGTCTTCCTTTGATAAATACGTATTTTTAAAATCCAGGACACTACATTCATTATATGTCCATTATTCTTGATTAGTTGATTTATCTTTGCTTTTATACCATGACATTGACTATTTCAAGATCTACAGCAGTTTTCTTATAGAAAGTCCCAAATTCTGGAAGACTTTTTCTTTATTGTGTTTTTTAGCATTGTTCTGATTATTGTACTTATTACTTAAACGTAAAAGAAGTGAAAATCAGAACCATGTGATTTATTATTGGAAATAGTAAACCTAATGTTTTAGTCTCATGTCATAAAATTTTACATTATAAGTGAACATTGTTAGCTTTTAAATTGTAGTCACTTAATGAAGAGGATACATTTCTGTGAAATGCATAGGCGATTTTGTTGTGTGATCATTATTGAGTGTACTTACACGAACCTAGATGGTGTAGCCTGTTGCACACCTGGACTGTTGCTGACCAAAGCATCATTATGCAGTGCAGGACTGTATAGCATACTATATATTCTCAGGCCACTAATGCCACTATAGATGATATAGTTTAGTATTCATTTTGAATTGCATTCAAGAACCCCTGTAGGGCCTCCGTGGTGGCGCAGGGGTTCAGTCTCAGCACTATGAAGCTATGAGCAGTCGCTGCAGCTCATATCTTCCTGGCTAGGGGAGCTAACCACATGGCGCAACAGACCTCTCCTGTTTTGCCCGCTGCTCCCCTCAGCAATCAGTCAATCTACCTGTTCTGCTTTCCACTCTATCTCTGGTGAATCTTCTCACCCTTTAGCACCTCTGGCCTACACCCCAGCTCTTGTATGCATA
Organism: Talpa europaea; assembly: GCF_964194135.1. Taxonomy (NCBI): domain Eukaryota; kingdom Metazoa; phylum Chordata; class Mammalia; order Eulipotyphla; family Talpidae; genus Talpa; species Talpa europaea. The sequence continues at coordinate 26,269,252 of NC_140082.1, read as the reverse complement.
AATAAATAAAATAACTTAAAAAAAAATCCACTGAAGAAAATTTGTGCCTTAAAAGTAAAATAATAGTAATTATTATTTCTATCCCACCACTTTCTCCCCCAGTCAAAACTAGCTTTTCTCAAGATTCTTAACCACCTGATATATTCTCAGTGGTTTAAGATATTTTTAGAAATGTAATCAACAATTATAGGACCATTTTGAGATGTATAAAATTTGGCATGCTTGTTTTAAAAGTTATCTCATTGCCTTACTGTCCTGTCTTCAATTAAGATATTCAAGTCATTGAAGGAGGAAGAAATTTGTTTTTAAAAGTTCTGGTTGTTACTTACTTTCCTTAAGTTGGTTATAAAAATTGGAATCAGGCTATGTAATATTTATAACGAGAAGTTAGAAATACATACAAGTTAGAATAATATACATTATTGGGTTATTAGATGGTTATTAGCCCAATAATATATTTATATTATTGGGTTATTAACTTTTACATAGTTTCAGTTGGTTAATGGCTTTAAAAAATAGAATAAATAGGGCCTCCCCTGGCGGCTCAGGCAGTTGAGCGCCGCGCTGTGAAGCTGTCTGCGGCCTCTGCAGTGCCGGTTTGATCCTGGCCAGCCGGCCGGCGATGATCCCACATGGCACAGCAGACCTCTCCTGCCGCCCGCTGCTCCCCTCAGCAGTGTACTTCGTCAGTCTGCCTGTTCTGTTCCCCACTCTGTCTCTGGTGATTCCTCTCACCATCCCACACATCTGCCTCGTACCCCGGTTCTTGCATAAACAAACAAATAAATAAATAAATAAATCTTTAAAAAATATCGTTTAAAAAAATAGAATAAATAGTTGTAATCTTTATTTCTGTGCAAGAAGGTATGAAATTTCTTAAGTACAGGCTGGTTTCAGATCTCGTTACTTTAAAAGAGTTATAGAAACAGTTGAGAATGTTTTCAATTATATGTAATATATTCTGTTAGAAGATTAAGGTATCAAGTAGCTATGAAAATTCATATAAAATGTCTGTCTGATATTGTTACTTTTCTCAGAACCAAAAACACAGCAGAAAATATACCTTTATACTCCTTTGGAATTAGTTCCTCTTCCTTCATAAAAAAAAAATTTTTTCAATGTAATGATCTTTGATACTGTAAATATATAATGATCAAATACTCTAATAAAAGAGTTGCTAGAAATGACTGAAAAAGTAATAATCAGTGATGCAGGTACATTTCACTTATTTGCCAAAGAAGCATCATTAAAACTCTTTTTCTATAATGGTAGATGGTACATGATTGAACAGTTTCATTGACTTGCATTATAACGTGTATATTTGACATTTCTCTCAAAGGAAATGCTGAATGGTGGTGGTGGTATTTGTGGTTGAAGAGAAGAATAAGCACTAAATTACAGTGCCAGGGTATACTGGACATTTATTTTGTTACTAAGTGGACATTTCAGTTCATTGTCCTAGGAATTTAGAGAACTGAATTTTAAAGGTAGCTAGTTATGTGACGTTGGGTAGTTCTGTGAATCTTTCTGGACCTTCACTTGTCAACTGTAGTCTTACTATAACTACATGATCATTTGAAGCCCAAAGGGATTCTGTGGTTGAGGTACTCTACCTTATTTACTTTAAACATCCCTGCCATTCAGCCTCAATAATTTACCCAGGACACAATCCATCTGGTGGCTTAGAGAAGGAAATGGATGGGAATGGGCGTGGTAATGAAAGTTGGAAATATAATTTCTAGTACATAATCATAACAGTATATACTTCCTGAAACAATCTGGGGACACTTTTATTTCCATTAGTAAACTCTTGAATCTTTTATGTTTGAGTCACCCTACCAACAACATCTGCACTGTAAGTAAAAGTGATTCATTTAAGCAGTAATACTTGCATTTTCATTGGTGCTGATTAAATGATTACCACTCGGGTATATATATATAGTATTTTGTATAGTTTAAGCTAAGGGAGATACAGGTAGCATTGGACTGTATGAAGTTTCATTAATTTTGATGTTAACTGGTTTTGTTGACCTGAAAATAATGATGAAGGCAATGTATTACTTTTGCCATCCTTCAGCTGTTTTTCTTTAACAAGTGAGCAGATTGTCTGAGTTTCCATTTTGGTGCTGGACAAGATTCTTTTTCTAATGTTCCAAACATGGTGCAAAATCAATCGTAGCATTTTTTACATCAGCAATATTTGGCCTCAAAAATTTATTGTTTAGTTAACAAGTTACTAATGTAAACAAACATTAGCCTTTAAATTAAAGAAAGTTGATTTTTCCTTCTAAATCATCTTTTTCTTGTGTGTCAGTTACAAATACTCATTATTTTATGTAGCTATATGAAACAATTTTAAGAATAAAATATACTAGTTTTTAGTTTTCTCACTTGCACTTTAGATTAGCTGCCTTTAAAAATATATCTTTCTAAGTTAATTTGTTATTTAATGAAATCTAAAGAAGGCTTATATTAAGTATTGACTAAAGTAGGTCAGCTTTTTTGACTTTTTTTGTAGAGGAGGAAAGAATTTTCCAGTTTGTCACTGATTGTCATATATTCTCCCTTTGTAAGCAGGAATCTTCACTGCCTCTTTAGAATATTTTGTACTGTGTCATATTTTCCAAGGATAATTCTGAGAGTGAGCACTGGTTGGGTTTTACCAAAAAAGATAAAAAACATTCTTTACCAATTTTGTCTTCCTACAGTTGATATTTTTTTCTTCCTTTTTAAAACCAGCTTACATTTGAGTAGGTCTTAGTGAAATATTTGTAATGTCAAAACATTAGGATGGTTTCTTTCATGTCGCTGCCAAATATTCATTTTATTTTATTTTTTTAAAGATTATTTTATTTAGTTATTTGTGCAAGCACTGGGTACAGTCAGAAGTGCGGGAGGGTGAGAGAATTCACCAGAGCCAGAGCGGGGAGCAGAACAGGCAGAAGGACCGAAGTACACTGCTCAGGGGAGCAGCAGGCGGCAGGAGAGGTCTGCGCGCCATGTGGGACCCTCCTCTGGTGGCTGGGGAGCAGCCAGGGATCGAACTGGCGCTGCAGAGGCAGTGGTCAGCTTCGCAACCCAGTGCTCAACTGCTGCACCACCGGGGAGGCCCCAAATATTCATTTTAAATGGAGGTGACATGCCAGTTGATTTGTGATAGGTTAGATTAAATATGTATTTAAAGAGGAAGACTTCTAGTACCTTAAATGGAATTAATTAGGTCATATTTATTTGTTTATTTTAAAAGATTTATTTATTTTTTTATTTATACAAGCACTGGGTACAGTCAGAAGTGCAGAAGGGTGAGAGAATTCACCAGAGCCAGAGCAGGGAACAGAACAGGCAGACTGATGAAATACACTGCTGAGGGGAGCAGTGGGCACAGCAGGAGAAGTCTGCACGCCATGTGGGACCCTCGCTGGTGGCTGGGGATCGAACTGGCACTGCAGAGGCTGCGGACAGCTTTGCAGCCCAGCGCTCAACCGCTGTGCCACCAGGGGTGGCCCTAATTAGGTCAAATTTAATTGTAGTATTTTTATTTTCATTTAAACTTGAGTATTGGGCCTCCCCGGTGGCGCAGCGGTTGAGCGCTGGGTTGCGAAGCTGCGCGCAGCCTCTGCGGCGCTGGTTCGATCCCCGGCTGCTCCCTGGCCACCGGAGGAGGGTCCCACATGGCGTGCAGACCTCTCCTGCCGCCCGCTGCTCCCCTCAGCAGTGTACTTCGGTCCTTCTGCCTGCTCTGCTCCCCGCTCTGGCTCTGGTGAATTCTCTCACCCTCCCTCCCGCACTTCTGACTGTACCCAGTGCATGTATAAACAAAACAAGCAAACAGACCAGCAAACAAATAAATAAAGCATGCCTCTAAAAAAAAAAAAAAAATAAATAAACTTGAGTATTTTTTTTGTATGCCTTTTATGTATTTGAAAGTCATAATATCCCTTAAAAATTTTAGTATGATGGAGCAAAATTCTGTTATTATTTACTCTTCTTTTGAAACATGGAAAATACTGCAGATTTTGATTTGATGAAGAATATTTATGGGAACATGATTTATGCTTTCAGTGAGGAAAATTAAAATTAAGTATCCAGTTCATTTCAGTTTTACATGTTATAATTAAAAATGGTCAAGGAAATGTTTTTAAAAGTTAAGCGAAAGAAGATAGTGAGAATAGCTAAGAATTGTGTTCCAGATTAGAGCATGATAAGGACACCATGGAGACCTACAAATACCCCAAGGCTATTTTGTGCGGAAAAGCAGGGTGCTGGAAAAGCATACTCAGATGGCAACTGCCCAGGTCCCTGTGCCCATGACCTAGGTTTGTGAGGAGACACACGGGAACCCTCACTGAGGTGAATGTCCCTCACTGAGTAATCAGAAACCAGGCTCCTGGACATAGGAGCAGGGCACAAAAGACGCCATTTCTGCGGACACTGAATTTGGCTACAGCCCATGTCCTTTATTGAGGGCTTTGGAACTGAGACCCAGGGCACAAAATTCGGGGTGTGGGATCCCCATGATGGCAGGGCACAAGACAGACACAGCTCCCCTACTCTGTTCCCCAGACCCACGGGGAAAAAAACAGTTCTGGAAGAACACTAGGAAAGATCTCTGGCACCACCTAGTGACCACAACAAAGTCACCAACATCCTGATAGTTGGAAACCAGGAATTCCCAAAATACCCTCAGGCTCTGAGAGAGGGTGAGCCACACAAACGGGGATAAGAAGGGAAATAAGGTGTGGAGCAAGACCCCATTCTGGAACCGAGAGCCAGAAGCAGGATCTGGGGCGTGGGATGCACCATAGCAGCAGGTACTGCACAGGGTGATGGCCAGCATTTTGGATCTGATAGCCCTGGAACTGAGACCTAGTGTGCAGAATTCAGGGCACGGGATCCATACAGCTGCGAGCACAGCACCTGGTGAACACAGGACAGACACAGCACCCAGCTTGAATAAGAGCTCTTGAGTCGAGGTGCTCCCCTCTGCCCCGACCTCTGTTTCTCTGAGAACCACTGGGAAAAAGCATATTTCAGCAAGTATGGATCTCTGGCGCCACCTCGTGACCACAACAGTATCACCAACTAGCTGATTCCCTGTTGGAGCTGAGTAAATTCAGAGGGAGGGAACTGTATGAGACAGTGCCCAGCAACACAGCATCAACACCCTGGTGGAGTTTTGGCATACAGTGCTGGTCTCCGTCTGGTAAACAGTTTCTGACACCCCTAAAGGAGCACTCCAAAGAGATGCCCACCAACACCAGTGGCACAATGTCCCAACACACAGAACTAATTAGAAAGCAAACAATAGGGAGAAGAAAAAATAAAAATAACGAAGCAAGCCCTTAGGACATACCACAAAAAGAAATACAGTCACCAGAGCTCAACAATGACATGGCCTATCAGATAGAGAATTAACGATCATCATGATTAAAAAGCAGAAAGAAAACGAAAAGGAAAAAAAATGATTTGAGGCAAATAATTACTGAACTGAAGAATGAAATTTGAGAATTTAAGAAAGGAAAGAAAAGCACAGGAGATTAGAAGATTACTAGAGGAGATAAAGAACTCTGGGAAAAGCATGAAAACAGAATTGATGAAATGGAAGAATGGATCAGTACTATCAAAGATACAGAAATAAAAAGAGCCAAAAGAAAAGGAGAGAGAAGTGCAAATGAAGATGTATGAAGATACCCTTAGACAATTATCAGACTCCATGAAGAGAGGAAATGTAAGATTTATAGGCATTCCAGAAGGTGAGGAGAGAGACAAAGGAACTGAGAAATTGTTCAAGGAGATAATTGAAGAAAACTTCCCAAGCATGAAAAAGGAGACGAATATAGACATACAAGAAGCAAGAAAAACTCCCAATTACTTGCTGTAGAAAACTACAGAAAGACACATTATAGTAAAGTTTGAAAGCATCCAAGACAAGGAAAAAATAAACTGGCAAGGGGGAAGAAACAGATAACTTATAAGGGAAAACCAATCAGGTTAACTTCAGACTTCTTTGAAGAATCATTACAGGCAAGAAGAGAATGGAGTAACATACTCAGCAAACTTCAACACAGCAAATGCCAACCAAGGATACTTTACCCTGCAAAGCTCTCCTTCCTCTGTGAAGAAAAAATATGGGCCTTCTCAGACAAACAGAAACTCCAGAAATTCATTACAACTAAACCCCCACTCCAAAAAATTCTGCAAGAAGACCTAAAGCCAAAACCAACAGAGGAATGAACAAGAACAACAGAATTAAGCAAGGAATAAAATCACAAAAAAGACAAACAAAATGGCAAATACAGATGCTAACTTATCAATATTAACACTAAATGTAAATGATTAAACTCATCAATAAAAAGACACAGAGTAGCAGTCTGGATGAAAAAACAAAATCCAACCTTATACTGTCTCCTGGAAACACATGTAACCACAAAAGATAAACATAGACTGAAAGTAAAAGGTTGGAAAACAATCCTACAAGAAAATGGACCAAAAAAGAAGGCAGGAACAGCCATACTTATATCAGATGAAATAGACTTCAAATTCAAGAAAGTAAAAAGAAACATAGATGGACACTATATTATGATTAAAGGGAAAATACATCAGGAAGATACAACACTCATCAACATATACTCACCAAATGAAGGGGCACCAAAATAGATTATTATCAGCTCTGAAAACAGACATTAAAGAAAATACATATATAGTGGGAGACTTCAACACCGCACTCTCACCAATGGATAGATCAACGAGACAAAAAATAAATAGAGACACTAGAGCCCTAAATAAAGACATAGAACTCATGGACTTAACAGACATCTATAGGACACTGCACCCAAAAAAATCTGAGTAAACATTTTTCTCAAGTGTGCATGGATCATTCTCCAGAATCAATCACAAGACAAACATCAACAGATACATGAAGATCAAAATCATTCCAGCTATCTTCTCTGATCATAAAGGCATCAAACTAGAACTAAATCATGAAAAGAAAACAAGGAACCCTCCCACTTCATGGAGATTGAAATCCACACTACGGGAAGACCACTGGACTAAGGAGCAGATCAAAGAAGAAATTAAAAAATCTTTGAGTTGAACAACAAGGAGGGCACCACTTTCCAGAATGTATGGGATGCAGCAAAAGCCGTAATAAGAGGAAAATATATAGCAATACAGGCTGATATCGAGAAACAAGAAAGAACTCAAAGAAACAACCTAATTTCACATCTCAAAAAGCTAGAAAAAGAATAACAAAAAAACGCAAAAGCCAGTAGAAGAAAGGAAATAATAAAAATCAAAGCAAAAATAAACGAAATAGAAGTTAAAAATCCAAAAGATCAATGAAACCAAAAGTTGGTTCTTTGAAAAAATCAACAAAATAGACAAACCTCTAGCCAGGCTCACAAAGGAAAAATGGGAGAAAACACGCATAAATAGGATTATAAATCAAAGAGTAGAAATCACAACAGAATCAGAAATCAAAAGAATAATCAGAGATTACTATGAATATTTATATGCAAACAAATTCAACAACCTAGAAGAGATGGACAAATTCCTAGAACAATATCATCATCCAAAGCTGAACAAAGAAGAAATAGAACAACTAAACAGACCAATTACAAGCAGCGAGATTGAGGCAGTAATCAAAGCACTCCCCAAAAATAAAAGCCCAGGCCCAGATGGCTTCACAAATGAATTCTACCAAGCGTTCAGCAGTGAATTAGTGCCTATCCTACACAAACTTTCAAAAAATTGAAAAAGAAGGAATACTACCAAATATGTTCCACAAAGCCAATATTACACTAATACCAAAACCAAACAAAGCACAAAAAAATTACAGACCAATCTCCCTAATGAACACTGATGCAAAAATCCTCAACAAAATCCTGCCAACAGAATCCAATAATGCATCAAAGGGATAGTACACCATGATCAAGTGGGATTCATCCCAGGGGCACAAGGATGGTTTAACATATGAAAATCGGTAAGTGTAATCCAACACATCAACAAAAAGAAAAAGAAAAACCGTATGATCATATCAATAGATGCTGAGAAAGCATACAACAAAGTCCAACATTCCATTTATGATGAAGGCCATTGAAATTCTCGGGATAGAAGGAACATACCTTAAAATGACAAAAGCCATATACGACAAACTCACTGCCAGTATTATTCTCAATGGCGAAAAGCTGAAGACCTTTCCTTTAAAATCAAGAACAAGACAAGGATGTCCTCTCTCACCACTGCTCTTCAATATAATACTGGAGGTCCTAGCCAGAGCAATAAGACGAGAAATACATACAAGGAATCCAGATAGGGAAAGAAGTAAAACTATCACTATTTGCAGATGATATGATAATATATATAAAGAACCTGAAAAACTCCACAGAAAAGCTACTCAAAATAATCAGCCAGTTCAGTAAAGTAGCAGGATACAAAATCAACACACAAAAATCAGTAGCTTTTCTATACACAGTCAGTCAATCTGAAGAAGAAATTAAGAAAACCATCCCTTTTATAATTGAAACAAAAAAATCAAATACTTGGGAATAAACCTAACAAAAGAGGTGAACTATACAAAGAAAATTATATAACACTGTTAAAAGAAATTGAAGAAGACACAAAGAAATGGAAAGACATCCCCTGTTCATGGATTGGAAGAATTAACATTATTAAAATGGTCATCCTACCAAAAGCAATTTACAGATTCAATGCTATTCCAATAAAAATCTCAGTGACATTCTTCAAAGAAATAGAAAAAATACTGATGAAATTCACATGGAACCACAAAAAAACACAAATAGCCAATGCCCTACTGATGAAAACAAAGAAGAAAGGAGGTATCACATTTCCAAACTTCAAGTTATGCTACAAAGCCATAATAGTTAAAACAGTTTGGTATTGGAGCAAAAACAGACACACAGACCAATGGAACCGAATAGAGAGCCCAGAAATAAAGCCACACTTATATGAACAACTAATCTTTGACAAAAGAGCAAAGAATATACAGTGGAACATGGACTGTTTGTTCAATAAATGGTGCTGGGAAAACTGGACCTCCTCATGCAAAAAAATGAAAACAGACCACTACACTCTCACCGTGCACAAAAATCAAGTCAAAATTGATAAAAGAACTGGACATAAGACCTGAAACCATGAAATATATAGAAGAAAATATAAGTAAAACACTACAAGACATACATCTCCGAAACATCTTTAAAGACTCATCACCCACAGCAGTGATAGTGAAGGCAAAGATAAACACCTGGGATTACATCAAACTGAAAAGCTTCTGTACAGCCAAAGAGACATTAACCAAAACAGAGACACCCCACTGATTGGGAAAAATTCTTTGCACTCCAGTCAACTGATAAAGGACTGATCACAAAGATTTACAAAGAACTCACACGGCTCAACAAAAACGACAAAAACAATCCAGTCAAGAAATGGGCAAAAGAACTTAAAAAGACATTTCTCCAAAGAGGAAATGCAAATGGCCAACAGGCATATGAAAAAATGTTCAAAGTCCCTTAAAATCAGGGAAATACAAATCAAAACCACACTGAGAGGGCCTCCCTGGTGGCACAGTGGTTGAGCGCTGGGTTGCGAAGCTGCCTGCAGCCTCTGTGGCACCGGTTCGATCCCCGGCTGCTCCCCGGCCACCAGAGGAGGGACCCGCATGGCGCACAGACCTCTCTTGCCACCCGCTGCTCCCCTCAGCAGTGTACTTCGGTCCTTCTGCCTGCTCTGCTCCCAGCTCTGGCTCTGGTGAATTCTCTAACCCTCCCGCGCTTCTGACTGTACCCAGTGCTTGTATAAATAAATAAATAAATCTTTAAACAAAACAAAAAAATAAATAAATTGTAAAAAAAATAAATAAAATACACTAAAAAAATTAGCACTGTACAAATGTTTAAAAACAAAACACTGAGATACCACCTTACACCAGTAAGAATGGCACATTTCAAAAAAAACAAGCAACAACAAATGTTGGCGAGGATGTGGTGAAAAAGGAACGCTCCTACATTGCTGGTGGGAGTGCAAACTGGTCCAATCACTATGGAAAGCTGCCAGGAGTTTCCTCAGTCTACTGAGGCCGGGGCCGGGTTTCCATAAGGACGAGACTGTGTAGGCGAAGTGAAGGGATGCGGGGAAGGGGGATGAGGAGACACACACTTGATAGGGTGCAAGTATCTCCTACTGAGGGTCTCAGCAGAGCTTTATACATCAGAAATTGTTATTTGATCATTACATCATGCAATCATGTGATTTTACTTTTACATTGTTTCAGAAATTATTAATGATCATTAACAGTGTACGGTCCTTTTTCTTTAATTTTCCTAGTCTATGATTAACTTGGTCACTTGGTTACATATTTTTCTAGGTGATGTATGTTATTCAGAAAATAGAAACAGGTGCTATACGCAACGTAATTTATGCAGTCAAGCTTGGTAACTAAAACAAAGCTAAGCAGGCATTGTAAAATCGAAGGCTGCCTTCTATTTTCTATATAGAACCAGGGGGTCCCGGTGCCCTGGGAACAATATGTGGTGTTTTTTCTTTCAGACCATTTCGCCTCCTGGGGTGCCTCAGGGCCTTCTCTAGTGGGGGACTTTTGCTGGGCTCAATTCCATCAGTTCTATCAAGTGTGGTTTGTTAGAAAACAATGCTACTCATGGTAACTGAATTACAAATTGGAGGACAGGGAGAATTACTGGAAACCGTTTCATTATCAATCATGTTGGAAGGTACTTTTCTCAAAACTACTGAGGTGTGCATTACTGAAGCTGACGTTGATGCCAACACTCATTGTGTTAGTCTAAAACTTATAGAAAATTTCCATAGTTTCAATAACTGGCACAAACAAATGAATGGAAATAGGAGGAGCCAGCTATGGAGCTTTCTGACTTTGCAGAAATTTCCCCCATGCCTGGACCTTGTCAGACAGCATGGGTAGCATGGCCCGCGCCTATTCAGCAATCAAAAAAGATAAACTCATGCCATTCGCAGCAATGTGGATGGAGCTAGAAGGAATTATGCTCAGTGGAATAAGCTAGAAGGAAAAAAATATCAGATGGTTTCACTTACAACAGGAATAGGGGAACCAAATAAGATATCAGTGTAAAAAAAAAAATAACAGTACAAAACACAACAAAGCATAAACAGACAATTATAAATCAGAGACATCCTGCAGGGGAGGAGGAGGGAGAGGATCAGAGGGAGGGAGGGAGGAGCACAGGGGACTGTGGTGATGGTGCACGGGTGCCTTGGGGAAGGAAATTCTATGGGGACTCAATCTGAGGGGGTGGGGGGAAGCAAATATTGCTTAAAAATAAATAAATAAATATTTTTAAAAAAGAGTTGTGTTCCAGTAATATGATTTAGCAGTTTTGCCAAGATATTTGATAATACATATATAAAATATAATGTTTATTTTGAAACTTAAAACTTTTGAAATGCTATTTTCCACTTTTACTATAAGCATATCTAAATTACAATTTAGTACATGTTCTATGCTCTAAAGTACTATGTTGAATGTTTTTTGAGGGCAATATTTTTCAGTATTCTTTTTATTCACAACATTTATAAATGCTGGTTTAACTTTTTTTTCTCTGAGCTGTTATTTGTGAAATATAAACATCTACAAATGTGCTTGAACTCAGTATAAGGAAATACTAATACTGGTGGTGATTTCTAGGGGAAAACTCATATATTGCACTTTGTTATAATTCGGATGAACTGGAACGCTTAGTAGAGTACAGTGGATTCTCATATAATTAGCATATATGTTCTGAAACTCATGTGCAAAATGCATAATTGTACAATGAACAGCCATGGGTTTATGGGGTTAGAGACACAACGCTCAAAAACTTCAGCATTGACACACCTAATAATAAAGATAGGAACCTAATTAAAAAAAACACACCTTTACACATTTTAAAGGGGTAATAAGTACATGAATACCACAATAAATACATTTTCTTATCATGAAAATTACCTGAGGTATGCCTGTGGAAGAGCGTGTCAGAGGGTTGTAACTTGTGAGTTATTGTGAAGGTGGAAGGAGTAAGTTGTAATGCCAGACTTAAATGTGTGACTCAGCCCTGAGAGCTCTATGGGGATAGGAAAGAGAAGGGGTGTGTGTGTGTGTGTGTGTGTGCGGTGTGTGTGTGTTGTCTATCCCTGCATGACTCAGTTCAGCTGGATGCAGAGTTTTACATTTCACCTAATGATTTTCCTAGATGAAATCATGGATAAGTAAAATTTGTATTTTGCTTATATTGTTCCCTAGTGTATCAATCTCTGACAAAGTTATATTTTCCACACAATTGTTCTGTCAAAAATGACTGTGAAAGTTATTTTTAGAGATGGAAAACGAGTCTTATAATTTTAAACATATGTTCTTGTCCCCCCAAAACAAAGGAAAGGAGGAAAATTAAGGCTAACCATCATTTTCCAAGTTAGGGTACATAAATAACCCTTATGTCTTTGTTTTTATTGATTTGTGTTTTTTTTTTTTTAAGATTTATTTATTTATTTATTTATACAAGCACTGGGTACAGTCAGAAGTGTGGGAGGGTGAGAGAATTCACCAGAGCCAGAGTGGGGAGCAGTGCAGGCAGAAGGACCGAAGTACACTGCTGAGGAGAGCAGCAGCGGGTGGCAGGAGAGGTCTGCGCGCCATGTGGGACCCTCCTCTGGTGGCCGGGGAGCAGCCGGGGATGGAACCAGCGCTGCAGAGGCTGCGGGCAGCTTCGCAACCCAGCGCTCAACCGCTGCGCCATGGGGGAGACCCTGATTTGTGTTATTAACAATTCGACCTTGGTTGACTTTTGAGTGTGTTAGGTTTTAGGGTTTATTAATCGCTTTCCAAACTTTTGCAATTTGTAGCACTAAGTATGTTGTTTATATTAATACTTTTTTACAAGTCAGAAAAGGCATCCAGGTTATGTATACCTTCATTCTGATATAAAAATGAACAGAAAAGAAAATAGCAATGGGTCAATTCATGTCAAAATGTAATTGATAGGGTATGTTATGAGGTCTTATGTATTATATCACCCTAATTCATGTGCTCCTGAAGTTCATTTGTAATCTATGCCTGGGAAGCAATTGAGAAACAGTATTGAACTGGTGATTAGGATGCCAGACTAAGATCTAAATCCTGTTTAATCCATTATGTAATCAAAGTGCAGCTTTTTATTAATGACATGTTGAATTTATCTGGAATGCTTTTATAGGAAGACAAACTCAAAGTCCAGTCTTGGAATTCCAGGAGCCCATCTCCTAGCACTGATAAGTGGATTCTGAAACTCTTCTGTTTTCCCATAATAGGATTTATCTTATTTCAATTTTCAGATTATGCAATGTAGGCCAGTTTACTGTTTCCCAGTTCTTTTTGAGACTTCCAGAGATAAATCTGCCTGTCTTCTTTCCCACTTTACAATTTGCAGTGTCATAGGTTTAAGTGACAATTAACAATTAACAATTTTTTGTGGTTTTCTTACTATAGTTGGAAGCACCAACACTGAAATGAAACAGGTTAGAGGTTCCCGTAGGCTAACTTGATGTCTGTACAATATGATAGTCCTTAAAGTTGTTTACCTTTTTTAGGATGTCTATAACATACATTTTTCAGGGAATCCAAACCCTGCACCCCTTCTTGAAAGTGTAGGAACTATAGGTTGTTGGAGTATGGCCTCTGGGAATTATAAAGCGATGTGATGTTAGAAATCTACAGGTATCTAGTCTCCTTGGCTTTTACTGTTTCTAAACCAGACCTGGTCATCTTTTTGATAATCAGGTGAAGAGGAGCAGAAAAGCGTGGTCATTTTCTTCAGCCCTAGGCACCTTACAAACAACTTTTCCCTGTAAAACCTTTTTGTGGATTTCAAAGTAAATACAGTATTTTCATTTCCTCATGATTCCAAAGATTTTAGGGTATATTATTGTCTCAATTCTATTCTCAGGAACATCAATGTAAACTAGTTCTCACCTTTGCCATTTATTTTCATTTATAAACTTGAGGAAAATGGCAAATGCACAAAAAAAAATAAAAGAAGTAAAAATAGTAAAACATACCCTTTCATTTCTTGGCATTTAGGAAGTGGGGGAAGAGAGTCTGATAAAAAGGTTGATCTTACCTACTTCATTTTCAAACTCTTGTAGTGAGACAAAAATCTGGCTTGACTTGGAATCAAAATGGAAAGCCTGGCAGGGAAGAATCTTCTAGCTTAAGAAATGTCATTTTTTCCTGCATGGGTAGCCCAGGTTGCTTCCCAAAACATTGGAAATAAAGGAAAAAATATTAGCCCTTGTTATTCAAATAGAAAAATTAATACCATGAATGAACTTAGTAGAAAGGGGCCCCTTTGAAGCAGAAGTCAAAAACTGGTGACTTAACCAGATCAGGTCACATGTTTTATTTGGCCTTCATGGAGTCGAAAAAAATTTAAAGATATTTTATGACAAGGCATTTTCATGTGAAAAATGCAGATGTTTAGTTAACTTCCTGGAAAAAAAAAAATCAGATGATATAACAAATGTGAGGCTTCCATTCCCAGAGCTTGCTGTGCTATCTCTAGTTTGCCAGTGAGGACACCATTGTAACTTTCCCCCCTCTGAACTGTTAAGAGAACTAGAGCCAGACATTAGTTAATGAAAACAAAATAGATTTTATTCAGAAACAATTGCAATAGAGGAAAAGAAACCTCAGTCTGAGAACTGGCCTCCTTTGTAATTGTAATAGACAACTGAAGATTTATAGCCAAGGAGCAAAATACGTGGGTGTGGATGGGGGGTGTTCTTTATTGGGAGCTTAGTAAGAGGTAGCATAAAGGGTGGGGTTGGGTAGGGTATCTTTCTAAGGTAGGCCAAGATAATCAGATACTAAGAAAGAAGCAGTAGATTCTTTATCAAGACTTAGCAGGATTCCTACTAAAACTGGGCTACTTAGGCCTGGAAGGTGATGGACATAGAAGCAAAAGCCCAACTGAAATTTGTTTGGTCAAGGAAATCATGTCACCACACATTTTTGCTGACCCTTTAATATATTTGAGGCATTGATTCCTGCTAAAAAGGGGGTCTTTGAAGCTTGAAAGGAAGAGTGTAAGGAAAACAATGCTGTTGGAAATCTGGCATGAGACTAAGAGAAAGAAGAGGAAATAATGGCTGGTTCTCAGGGACTGTTGACTCAAATTCCAGGTGGTGGCCATTGAATTCTCCCAGGAGGAGTAGGACTGCTTGGATGAGGCTCAGTGGGAATTAAACAGGGATGTGATGTTACAAATCTACAGGAATCTGGTCTCCTTGGGTTTCACTGTCTCTGAAGCAGACCTGGTCGTCTTTTTGAAACAAAAGAACGCTGAAAGGTGAAGAGAAAGGAGACGGTGGTCACCTCGCCAGGTCTTACTGTGTAGCAGAGAACCCATAATGGAAAGACTCAGATGAGTCCAGCTAAGAGACTTTGTCATTCTTTACATAAGTAAATTTTCTCTCCATACTGGAGAGAAGCCTTGCAAAGGTAATGAATGTGGCAAAACCTTTAACAGTTGCTCATACTTGAAACAATATCAGAGAATCCATACCACAGAGAAACCTTACAAACATAATGTGGCCAACTCTAGAAATCTTACTCAGAGTCAAAGGATTCATTCTGGGGGAAAAAAAAATACTACAGATGTAATAATTAACAGGTATTCAGACTGGAAGCAACATCAGAAAATCCATACTATAGGGAAACCTTACAAATGTAATAAATGTGACAAAACCTTTAACAGATGGACAATCATGAAGGGACATCAGCAACTCCTTAGTGGAGAGAAGTCTTAAAAATGTAAAGAATGCGACAGAGCTTATAAATGGAATCTCACCTTACTCAGCACCAGAGGAGTCATTCAGAAAGGAAATCTTACAAATGTTAACAAATGTGGCAATAGCTTTGACAGGTGTTCAATCCTGAATCACTGTCAAAGGAGTCATTCTGGAGAGACAGCTTAAATTTGCTAAGAATATGGCAAACCATTTAACCTGTGCTCAAGTCTCACTCATTTCAGAAAATGCACAATTACAGGGAAATTTTGCAAATGTAAAGAATGTGACAGGGGCCTCCCTGGTGGCGCAGCGGTTGAGCGCTGGGTTGCGAAGCTGCCCGCAGCCTCTGCGGCGCCGGTTCAATCCCCGGCTGTTCCCCGGCCACCGGAGGAGGGTCCCACATGGCTCGCAGACCTCTCCTGCCGCCCTCTGCTCCCCTCAGCAGTGTACTTCAGTCTTTCTGCCTGCTCTGCTCACCGCTCTAGCTCTGGTGAATTCTCTCACCCTCCCGTGCTTCTGACTGTACCCAGTGCATGTACAAAAAAAAAAAAAAAAAAAACCCGAACAAATAAATAAATAAATACATGCCTCTTTAAAAAAAAAAAAAAAAGATTTAAAAAAAAAATAAATAAAAAAAAAAAGAATGTGACAAAGACTTTCACTAGTGCTCAGGTCTTCTCCCCATAAGTAAATTGAGACTAGAGAGATTGGATACATATGAATTTTATATGTATATGAAACAGTTTTATTGAAACAGTTTTATTGAAAATATGAAACAGTTTTATTGAAAATATGAAATCTCATATCATTGGCATCTTTCAGGAAAAAAGTGATAAAGGACCCTGTTGATCTGTAAAGGTCACATTCTTCTAAGAGACAAGTCCCTTGGTTTGGAGCAAGTCATTCTGGCAGCATGGTAATGAAACAGAGGGGCTCACATAAAAATTTCTCCAGAATCTTTTATCAAAATATCCTTTAGTACAGCAGCCCTGGATTCTACTAGGAGTTAAAAGTTGTAAAGTCAAAATTACTAAATTATTAGACTAATAGCTTTGTTACTAACCTAATCAATCAGCAGTCTGAGGGATTTGAGTTCAAAATATCATTATAGAGAAATCAGATTAATTTAAATATCTTAGGTCAATTCCTAAATAGATGTTTAAATAGAAATCATCTGGGCTATTACCTCTTTGGTGGTTTTTGCAACCATTGCATTTTATTTGCTACTTTATTTATTATAATGATTAGCTGTCTATGAAATTGATTTATGCATGTTTAAATAACAAGAAATCATAATGTATATTAAGTGGCAAGAAAAAGTTTGTAAAAGCACATGTAGCAATTTTAAAGTGTAAACATAATTCTTTATATGTATAAAGTTTCTTTTATAAAATTCCCATTTTAGCAATAGCATAAAGTTGAAAATGGAATTCATCAAGTTTGAGGAATAGAGGAATCTAGCAGTGACCCAGTGGACAGAAAAAAAAAACAGCAGTTATGCCTACTGTCTTTTGAAAGGTTGATCCCAAGGTTGATCCCTCAGCTGGCATTTAAGAACTTGATTTTGGTGAGGGTGATTCCTACCTTTTCCAGAACCGACAGGAGTGGTTCACTGTGCTGTTTGTGCAATGTGGTTTATGCCTTCCCTCTGGGAGTCTGAAATTTGGGTATATTCCAGGCAGTGTGTGTGTCTACATGATTAGTCCCCAATAAAATCCTAAGGGACAAAGTTTAATGAGCTTTCCTGCTTGACAACAAGCAGGAAAACAGCAAGCATTTCACACATGTTGTCACAACATGTTGCAGGGAGAATCAAACTTATCTGTCATTCTGAGGGGAAAAGTCCCCTTGGAAGCTTGTACTTGGTTTCTTTGGACTTCACCCCTTCCCCTTACTGATTTCGCTTCAGTCATTTGGTGTAATAAATCACAGCAATGTGTACATTGTGCTGAATCCTTTGAATCCTCCTAGTGAATGAACACTGGGGGGGTAATGTTGGTGTCCCTGCAACACAGCAAGATACTGGCATTGTATCCAAGGAGGTCATAAATGTGAGAGGAAATAAAACAAGGTCGTAAATATGAGCGGAAATAAAATACAGCATAAAATTGAATTTAGTAATAAATACTATTACCTGTAATTGGGAGGTTAGATATCTTTAACATTTCAGTGTTTGGGAGAAAAAATGTTTCCTCAGCTTTATTTGAAGTAATTGATAAAAATATATATGAAAATTGTGTATAATTAATGTACACAATTTTGTGAATTTGGATATATGTTTTCATCAGTACAAAGTAGTAAACATGTCACTTCAAAGTGTTTCCTTGTGTCCCTTTGGTTTTTGTTTGCTTTTGTGTTTTAGAACACTTCACATATTTTTGTTCAACTTCTTTGAAGAACATTGTTGGCATTTTAATGGGGATTGTGTTAAACTTATGTATTTCTACTGGTAGTATGGTTATTTTGACTTGATTCTCCCTAGTCATGAGCATGGAATGTGTTTTCATCTCTTTATGTCATAATTTATATTCTTTAAAAACTTTTTTTTTCACATTTGTATCTTAGGTTTTATTAATTTGAACGGGAATATACATTACATTCCTTACATTGAAAAGATATTTTATAACTCAGATTTTTTAAACCTCTATTTAGTTTTATTATTATTAATTATTTATTTTTACATTATTTTTCATTTTTGCACAATATGCATTTTCATCTTGGTTATAGTCCTTGTAGTCCCCATGCAATTCCCACCCCACCCCCTTGTTTTGATCCTACTCCCTCCGCCTCCACCGTAGTGTGTCTCTGGTTTATAGTTGCTTGTTGATTTTGATTTTTACTTTATTATAATTAGTCTTTTTCCTGGCCCCTTATTTAGGTTTTCTAAATTCCTTTTCATTGCATAAGTAGTTCACCTCTTGGTTTTGTTATGCAATTTTGCCACATTGTTGTAATTATATATTGTTTTTCATAGCCTTTTGGTGGATTGTATGGGGTTTTCTATTGATAGTATGTCATTTGTGAATAATGATAGTTTATCTTTTTCTTCCAAACTGCATTCCTTCTATTTCCTGTTGTTGTCTAATTGAAGCAGGAAGTTTCCAAGTCTGCTGCTTGGGGGAGTCTGCTCCTTAGATTCTGCTGCTTGCTGGAGCAGAGAAGTTGCTGGGTGTACTGCACTGCTTGTGCACAGTGGTAGCCATGGCTACTTTGACCCCCTTCCCGAACAATAAACAATGCTTATGCTATGATGGATGGGATAACAAGTCTCCTCATACAAATTGTATATACAGCCCTGCCATTTTTATTCTTGGGTGTTCAGCCTTTTGGGAGCGATCCCATTGAGCCCACCAGTGTGACAAGTAAATCTCTCTCTCCACCTCTCTGAGTGCCGTCTGATTTCTCTGGGAAATTGCTGTAAACATAATTGCTCTAGCTAAAACCTCTAATACTAAATTCCACAAAAGTGGGCAAGTGAGCCTACTTGTTCCTAATCTTACAGGGAAAGCTTTCAGTTTTTCACTATTACAGATTGTATTGGCTGTAGTTTTGTTATATATAGCCTTGATTATGTTAGGGTAGCTTCCTTCTAATTTAGAGTTTTTATAAATGGGTAATGAATCTTATCAAATACTTTGCCTTTATTGATACTATGTGCTTTCTTTTGTAGACTTAATAAATTCCATTAATTGATTTATGTATTTTAAATCATTCATATCCCACTTGATTATGATTTCTAATCACTGTCATATATCATTGAATTTGATTTGCTAATATTTTGTTGATGATTTTCACACTAACGTTCCTAGGGATTCAGTCTGTAGTTTTCTTGTACTATCTGGTTTTGTTATTAAAGTAATAGTGCCATCATAAAATGCATTATGCAACATTCCTTCTTCTTGGATTTTTAGAAGTAATTTGAGCCAGATGGTTATACTTTCTTTGAAGATTTCATAGAATTTTTGTGTAAAGCCATCTGGCCCTTAACTTTTGTTTTGGGGGAGAGGTTTCTCCCTTTTTTAGTCTTGGCAAACTATATTGTTCTCGCAATCCACCCATTTCTTCAAAGTTACTGAATATGAAGTTATCAAGTTTGACATGCAATTATTCATAGGCATCTCTTATTATCCTTTTCCTTTCTGTGTCATCAGTTGCAATTTCTCTTTTGTTTCTGTTTATTACTATTTTATCTCCTCCCTTTGTTAACCTACCTAGAGATTTATCAATTTTATTTTTTTTTGAAGAACTGTCTCTTAATTCCACTGATAAGTTGTATCATCTTTTTGTTTAACTCTATGTCATTTACTTCTGCTCTTATTTTCATTATTTCGCTCCTTTTATTTACTTTAGGTCCTCTTTGTTCTTCATTTGCAAGTTATTTAAGGTATATTATTAAGTTGTTTATCTTGAATTTTTCCTCTTTATGTGGACAGAGAGCAAGTCTTGGTCCTCTTTGTACCCCAGTGTTAGCACAGTAGCTAGCATGGAGGGTCTACTCAACTCATTTGTGAATTCATCCCAGTACTCATTCAATGAATACTTAATGAGATCTTACCATGTGCCAAGCACTGGTGAATATGATTATAAAACAAAGGTCAAATTGTTAAAAATTCCTGCTCTCCAGCACCTATATTTTTAGTTGAGGGAGGAGACAATGTAATAAGTAAGGAAAATTAACATGTTTTTGATAAGTGGTAATAAAAGTAAAGCAGAGAGAAGTTTAGGTAATTAAAGAGAGGATTGTGGTCAAATTTTGGAGAAATGAGAAAGTGTCATTTAAGTAAAGCCCTAAGAAAGTGAGGTGTTGGCTTCTTAGATACCTGAGAAGAAAACCACTGGGAGAGAGCCTTTATGCCTGGTGTGTTAGATGAATACCGAGAGGGGACAGGAAGGGGGAAAGTATTAGACAGTGAAGTTGGAGAGAGGTAGTGGGTGAGCAGTTGTGCAGAGCTTTAAAAATTCTGGTAAAGCCTTGGGTTTTTACTTTAAATGGAATGGAAGTCACTGGGGTACTTTTTTTAAAAAAAGATTTATTTATTTATTTATTTATACAAGCACTGGGTATAGTCAGAAGCGCAGGAGGGTGAGAGAATTCACCAGAGCCAGAGCGGGGAACAGAACAGTCAGACTGACGAACTGCTAAGGGGAGCAGCGGGCGGCAGGAGAGACCCTCTGCGCACCATGTGGGACCCTCGCCCAGCAGCCAGGGATCGAACCAGTGCTGCAGAGGCTGCGGGCAGCTTCACAACCCAGCATTCAACCACTGTGCCACTGGGGAGGCCCCACTGGGGTTCTTTTGACAGACAAGAGATGAGCTGATTTATTTTTTTTAATGATGAACTGAAAGGGCTGGATTTACATCTTAAAATATTCCTTACATACCTTTGTAGTTCAGGTTTTTAGAAGGATAATTTAGGTTAGAAGATTTCAAATCCACACTTTTAAAATATGCACTTTTAAACACTGTGATTTTAGAAAGCAAAAACAAAACCTGCACCACCCAGTGGAGTAGGGGAGCACTGCATTTAGGCAAACCACTAGGAATTTTATTTTATCTACATTAACCGAAATAACTGGATAATTGTCTTTATTGTTTATTTTGTGAGAATACGGACATGTCTACTTACATTGATTTTAAGTTACTGTGTCTTCAGTAAGGAAATACTGGACAACCACAAACTTACAATCAAGCCTTAACAGGGAAGAATTAGGAAATTTGAGTTAAATGAACTTTGGGATGAATATACATTAATTAATGAGGGATGCATATACATTTAAATAGATTTTATTGCTTTGTTTAAATTTATTACTTTGGAATAAAGGCAGATTGTTGTAGTCCCTTGAATATATAATCTGAAAATTTGCTATTTGCTATATTTAATATACATTTTCCAATGTTAGGTCCTATTTATATATCACTACACAAAATTTGTGTGCTTCCATTCTTTCTGCCATCCTTGCTTTTTTCCTCTCTCTCTCTCTCTCTATCTCTTTCTCTCTCCCTGTCTCTCTCCTTTCCTTCTTTCTTCTTTTAGCTCTGGATAATAATATAAAAATATAACAAGAATCATTATTCTAAACAAGATGTTCTGACATTTTGTTAATCTGAAGACCAGAGTCACTAGATAAATGCTGGATATTAAAAGGATTACAAATGAGCGTATGCTGTTGTGTTTGCTCTTAAAAATTTGCTTGCTTGATAGCCAGAGAGGTGAAATTATACTTTTCCTATAAGATAAATTTAGTGTAATAAAAAGAAACAAAATACAAAATAAGAGAAAATTTAGTGTAGTCTGGACTGTGCTAGCATAACATATTGGTAAAGATTATGATAAAAACTTGCTGAATTTACCTCAATTTACTTGCTCATGCTGCTTATGAGGATCATTAATACATATTGGAGCTGCTCTTTGGAAATTATAAATATTAAGTAAATTAGGCCCACCTTTCATTTCTTCCCTTGTTCTCTGGAGATTCAACTTGATCTGAAAGCAATTTCACTGCCACCAGCTCCTGCCTTTTTGCACATCAACACCATACGATCACAGGAAACAAGTCACGGATATGCCAGAATATTCCTGGAATTTTGTACATTTTGTTTCAAAGATCCTATGCTGAAAACAATGAGCAAACCTTGAGATTACAAATGATCTTACTAACAATTTAAGAGACTTTCAATTTTTGACTTCCTGCCTGCAGGAAGGAAATGACAGTTGGAAGTGTGGAGAACAGGTGTTACCCTGGACAGCATGATATCTTCTGCTTACTAAAATAAAAAGCACTGCATCAACACTCCTACATGGAAGTGAGTTACAACCACAAGACTCAGTCTTTCCACCACAGGCCCAGCTTCAGAAAACCAAATCTGTTTCCTACCAGGAAGTTGTTAAACCTAGCATTAAAGAGCAGACTAAGGGGCAGAGTTCTTCCAGTCAGTCTTAGAATGAATCGAAGTAAAGAATTTGAGCAGTTTGAAAATAGTGCCCCCCCCTTGTCCTTCCAATTACTGGCACTGTAATTGCATGATAGGCTTGCCAGAGCACTAGAAGGAAGAATCAGGATTGGGGTAATCTGGTCCCAGCTGAAGAGTAGGTGATTTTAAACCCTATTTCGTCTTGCTATGTCTTTGTCTCCAAGTCAGAGGTCTGCCATTATTTCCTCCCAGTAGCTTCATGTTGGCATAATGGCATTCTTTTTTCTTTGCCAAGTTAGTTAGTTAGTCTGTGTGAAGGAATCTCCCTTGCCTCCCAATTTGTTATGTAAATTTCAGACAAATGACACTTTAAAGGGCCCTGAAATAATTGAAGGCTCTGCCTTGGGCTAGACAACCAGATAATCCTCTTCAGCCTCTTTTGTTAATGGTTTGAATCTATTTTGGAATATGCATTTTTGAAAGCATGGCTAGGAAAGGGTGGGAAAGACAAAGCACTGCAACTTGCAAAGATTTTGTGAATGCTTGCAAAAAGGTGTAATTTTTTTCCTAAGGTTCATCATGAAATTAAATTCTGTAAGCCCTGAGGGCTTTATCTTTTCTCTCTTAACTCTGAGACTCTTAAACATAGCTCTGGAGGGGCCTCCCTGGTGGCGCAAGGGGTTGAGCACAGCACTGTGAAGCTGTCCACCCTGGCCTGCAGGGGAGCAACCCACATATCACAGCAGACCTCTCCTGTCTCGCCCACTGCTCCCCTCAGCAGTGTATTTCAGTACATCTGCCTGTTCTGCTCCCCTCTCTGTGTCTGGTGAATCTTCTCACCCCTCGCACCTCTGGCCTGTGCCCCAGCTCTTGTATGCATAAATCAATAAATCTTTTTTTTAAAAAACAAAAAACATAGCTCTGGAGGAGAGACCTGGAGCCTGTAATTTTTATCAAACAGGGACAGTGCATCTTATGGATGGAGTGAACAGATTTCCTTTTTCTTCCTGAAAGGTCAATGTAAGAGCAGCATTCCCTTATAATATAAGACACACTAACCATTATGAAGGCTAACATTCCCCCTGATGCCTACCACTTACTTCTCTTTTCCCTCATTTGTTCATTCATCTCTTTCACAAATATGCATTAAGGACTTATTATGCATTAAGTCCTTAATTAAGGACTTATTAAGGCACTTTGCTGAGAAATGATACACAAATGAAAACTGTTATTCTCTGCCGTCAGTGGTTTTTTTTTTTAGTTTATTTATATGTATTTTACATCATTGTTCATTTTTGTACAGTGTTTGCTTTCTTTTCTCAAGTGTAGTCCCCATAGAATTTCTACCACCAATTCACCTGTACCATCACCATAGTCCCTTTGAGTTCTTTCTTGATGTGAGCCTGTATTGCTATAGTGTCCCCTTATTACTGTTTTTGCTGTGTTCCATACATGCTAAAGTGGTGTTCTCATTATCATTCGACTCAAAGTATTTTTTAAGTTCTTCTTTGATCTCCTCTTTAATCCAATGGTCTTCCAGTGGTGTGGATTTCAATCTCCATGAGGTTGCAGGGTTCCTTGCTATCTTTTCATGATTTATTTCTAGCTTGATGCCTTTATGATCAGAGAAGATAGTTGGAATGATTTTGATCTTAATGTATCTGTTGATGTTTGTTTTGTGGCCCAGTGTGCGATCGATTCTGGAGAATGATCCTTGCGTACTTGAGAAAAAATGTGTACTTGGATTGTTTTGGGTGCAGTGTCCTATAGATGTCTGTTAAGCCCATGAGGTCTAGGTCTTTATTTAGGGCTCTAGTGTCTTTATTTTTTGTCACATCGATCTGTTCATCAGTGAGAGTGGGTCATTGAAGTCTTCTACTATATATGTATTTCCTCTAATGTCTGTTTTCAGAGCTGATAATAATTATCTTATGTATTTTGGTGTTCCTTAATTTGGTGAGTATATGTTAATGAATGTTATATCTCCCTTAATCAAAATGTAGTGTCCATCTATGTCTCTTTTTTACCTTTTTTAGTTTGAAGTCTGTTTCATCTGATATAAGTATAGATATTCCTGCCTTCTTTTTTGGTCCATTTGCTTGTAGGATTGTTTTCCAACCTTTTACTTTCAGTCTGTGTTTATCTCTTGTAGTTAAATGTGTTTCCTGGAGACAGCAAAAGGTTGAATTTTGTTTTTTAATACAGCACATGCTACTCTGTGTTTTTTTTTTTTTTTAAAGATTTATTTATTTATTTATACAAGCACTGGGTACAGTCAGAAGCGCGGGAGGGTGAGAGAATTCACCAGAGCCAGAGCGGGGAGCAGAGCAGGCAGAAGGACCGAAGTACACTGCTGAGGGGAGCAGTGGGCGGCAGGAGAGGTCTGCGCGCCATGCGGGACCCTCCTCCGGTGGCCGGGGAGCAGCCGGGGATCGAACCGGCACTGCAGAGGCTGCCGGCAGCTTTGCAACCCAGCGCTCAACCGCTGCACCACTGGGGAGGCCCTACTCTGTGTTTTTTTATTGATGAGTTTAGTCCATTTACATTTAGAATTAATATTGATACGTTGGCATCTGTATTTGCCATTTTGTCTTTTTGTGATTTTATTCCTTGCCTTATTATGTTCTTATCCATTCCTCTATTGGTTTTGGCCTTAGAACTTCCTGTAGTATTTTTTGGAATGGGGGTTTAATAGTAATGAATTTCTAGAGATTTTGTTTGTCTGAGAAGGCCCTTATTTTTCCTTCATAGTGGAAGGAGAGCTTTACAGGGTGTAAAATATTCTTGGTTGGCATTTGTTGACTTGGAGTTTGTTGAATATGTCACTCTATTCTCTTCTTGTCCAAAGTGTTTCTTCAGAGAAGTCTGATGTCAGCCTGATTGGTTTTCCTTTATAGGTTATCTGTTTCTTCCCCCTCGTAAGCTTCATTATATTTTCCTTGTCTTATACTCTTGGAAACTTTACTATTAGTGTCTTGCTGTAGTTTTTGTTTCATTGTGGTACTTTGGTGTTTTTCTTACTTCTTGTATGTCTGTTTTCATCTCTTTCTTCATGCTTGGGAAATTCTCTTCGATTATCTCCTTGAATAGTTTCTCTGTTCCTTGGTCTCTCTCCTCACGTTCTGGGATTCCTATAACTCTCATATTTCCTTTCCTCGTGGTATCAGATAATTCTCAAAGTGTTTCTTCATTCTTTTTTCTTTGTACTTTTTTTTTTTGATTCTTTTTGTTTCTGTATCTTCGAGAATACCAATTCTGTTTTCGTTGCTTTTCCCAGAGTTCTTTAGTTCCTCCATTAATCTCCTGCCTTTCCTTCATTTCCTCCTTTAAGTACCAGTTTCATTCTTCATTAATTATACCTCTTATATCATTCTTTTCCTTTTTGACTTCTTTATGTTTTTTAATCATGACAATTTTAAATTCTCTATCTGGCAGGCAGGGAAGTTCTTCCATGTCATTGTTGTTAGGTTCTGGTGTCTTCTTTTTGTGGTGTGTCCTTGCCTTGAGGTCTTGCTTGGTTATTTGTAATTTTTCCTTCTCCCTGTTGTTTGTTTTCTAATTTGTTCTATGAGTTGGGACACTGTGCCACTGATACTGCAGGCATCTCTTTGGGGTGCTCCTTCTGGGATGTTGGGAACTGGTGGCCAGACTGAGTCCAGCACTATTATCCCATACTCCACAAGGGTAATGATGCTGTGGATATGTTGATGGGCACTGTCCCTGAAGATCCCTTCCCTCTATATTTACTCAGTTCCAGAATGGCATTGTGGAGTCCCTGGCTTCCAACAATGGCAGCACAGTGGCTGCACTTTCCTGGTGCCTTGATGGCAGATCCTTTGATGGCAGATCCTTTCCTGTCTCTTACCTTCAATTTTGTAGGAAATCCAGTGTACAAACCAAATCAGGAGAGAAGTGACTGCAGTAGAATTATCAAAAGGTGGGAAATAGCATTTCAAAGGAGAAAATGTTCATTTCTTCTTGGAGGACAGTGAAGAAAGGTAACACAGAGAAATCCCTTAATCTGAGGGCTAGAGGATAAAGGCTATGCTTCTTGGCACTCTCCTGTGAGATCAAAAGAAGGCAATCAAATTCAACTCAAAGTTCCCAGCCAGAAAACAGTTATTCTAGGCTCCCCTGTCTTCTGCTTGCCTTTGGCTATTTTACTGTTCTTTAGTACTACCATTAAAGAGAAACTTATTTTGATTCTTCTGAGAGGACGTCTACTGCATTTCAGTAGATTTAAAATTCTAGTTCAAGTGAAATAACTAGGCAGCTAGAGGAACTGGCTGGCTAATTATCCTGCAGTGGGAAGGCTGGAAGTGTGAGTCCCTAGAGCCACCACCAGAATCCTAGGTCAGCTAGAGAACTAGGCAGCCATGGGGTCTTTTCTGCAAAGGATTTTGGGAGATAGAGCCTCGGGAAATAATGGTGTGAATCAGTCTGACAGCAGGCACAAGGGAAACCATTTAAAGAATCCTGGGGTAGAGGGATTAGAGTGAGTGTTGATGCAATGTTCTCATCTTCAGCTTATCTGAAGCTCTCACCTCCTGGCTAGACTCCTCTGGCTCCCGGCTGACCCCTTGCCTCCAGGTTAATGTTACTGTCCTTTCTCCACACCAGCACTCATTCCCTTTTTCAAATCATCAGGTGACTCCTCTGTTCAGAAAGCATTCCTTTTACACATGCACACCACCCAAATCCTTCATGGGACATTTACATTCTAACCCCAGGCACTTTTTCTAATATTACCTTCCACCTATTTCCTGCCATACCACACCAGCTCTTCATAAACCATTCTAGCCATTTTGGCTTTGCCTGAAATGTTCATACCCCAAAATCTGCCATCCATCTTTCTCATCTTACCTTTTTCTCCCCACAGTCAAAAAAGGAAGTTTCTGTTATCAGGGCATTTAGTCAATACTTCTGTTATTTTTTGTTGTTCATAGGTTAGTTTCCTCCATTGACCTGTAAACATCTTTAGGGCAGGAAACTTCTGTCACTCATTGATCTTCACATCCCAACATGTAGCAAAATTCTTATCATAGGGGCTCAAAAGTGGTTTTCAAAGGGAGACTATTTGTGCAAGCAGTTGTTTTCTTTTAAATATTTGATATGTATTTGGACACTCTGAATGTGTTAATCCTGATAACAGATTTCTAATATCACCCTTTTGGTTTCCTGACTGGAAAAATAAAAATCACATTAATCTGTGTCATATTGTAATTAATGTGCAATAACAAATATTTCATGTACCAGGAAGCTGTATAGAAGCTTGGCAAAGTGAGCCCAAGCTCCCTTTCAAACACTTTGAAGAAAAGTGATGAGTAGTTTTCCAAGATGAAGACTCAGGTTTTGGGTATCTCTCTTTGCCTGAATTTCCTTAGCTATAAAAACAGGATTGAGATTGCATGTGTTCTTCCCCTTTAACTCAAGTTATATTATCCCAATGGTTCTACTTAACAAGAGTTAAATATTTACATAATTATTTTTTGTGCTAGCGCTACATTAAAAAAATATCTGTTTCTCCTAGTGTTCCAGAGTTTTCTCAGAGGATCATTTGACTTCTGATAACGGATGTGCAAACACATTAAGTGATCACTTCTACAACTGCTCTGTTTCTTTAAGAGACCTCGGTTGTTAAGTTGAAAGATCATTGAACCATATGAGGGTCAATAAAAAAAAAAGTCACTGGTTAGTGATTCGAGTATAAGGAACTTGATCCTTGTTCAGTACTGTGTGTCCATATGCTACTCACAACTGAAGGAGGAGCGTTTGCTTGTCTGCAGCTCGCAAGCTTATGGGGATGCTAAAGATGCCTTCTGGAAGAAAAATCAAGCTCGTGATTTTTGAGCTCCTGGAGTATGTTGCCTTCTCTGTTCCCACACTTGTGATAATGGAACAGTTTGCCAGTGCCTATCATAACGTAATGAACACATCTGAGAAAACGCATTATTGGTTGATTGTTTCCTGTTCTATTGCCTATGTGGCTTCAGTGAGTCTGTTGATTTGGGTTCCTGTAAAAGTTCTCTTATACAAGAAACGTCATCTTTACAAAAAGATTAAAGGATGGTAAGTAAAAGAATTCTTTTTTTTTAAAGATTTATTTATTTACACAAGAACCGGGGTACAGGCCAGATATGCAGGAAGGTAAGAGGATTCACTAGAGGCAGAGCAGGGAACAGAACAGGCAGAATGACCAAAATACACTGCTGAGGGGAGCAGCCTGTGACAGGAGAGGCTCCGCGCCTGGCAGGGATGGAACCGGCGCTGCAGATGCTGTGGACAGTTTCATAGCGCTATGCTCAACTGCCGGCGCTACCAGGGAGGCCCAGTAAAAGAATTCTTTAACAGAAAATGTCCTAGAATGCTGTCAAAGTTACTTTCTTATATAATATGTTAGCATAGCATAAATGTACATATGTAAGATTAATGGGAAATAATAATCACCATTTCTATAAATGTACTGATAGTATGGCATCTTCTATAATTTTCACAAAATAATTTTTGATAATGAATTATTTGTGTTAACAGTTTGGAGTTGCCATGAGTCCACTATATCCTGAATGGTAAATGTTGGGTTTAATTTCTCTTACACTAAGTTACATAAAGTTTCCAGTTAGCTTATTGAAATCATGATCACAAATTTATGACATGAGATCTCACTTTTGTGTAAGACTTAGAGTAATGTGTATTTTTGAGTGTTTTCATTGCTTTATTTTATAGGTCTAAGGCATCCTGTGATGCTAACTGTGATTTGGAAAACTTAAAAAAAATAATGTTTTGTTGGTAAATTCTATTATCTAGATTGGGGGAGTAGTTCAATAATAATAATAATAATAATAATATTTAAAATACATCAAGGTTTAATGTCAATTTAGCTAACACTGCAGCTTATCATTGTTGATCCTTGTAAAGATGAAGTCTCTGATAGTAATCTATAGTTTTCCCTTTAGATCCTCAAAACTGATTTTTACTCATTTGTTATTCCTTCAATAAGCTAAATTTTCTTTCATACTTATCTTTTATTTCAAAGTCAAACTGAAACATATTGGAAAGCAAGGAACTGGGAACTTTAACATAAGCAAGGGCAGAAATGTAAAAATAATTGATAAATCAATTCAGCTAGAAATACTGTTGGGAGGGAGCAGAGGAAAGAGCTGAAGTGTGGGGTCTGTGAAGCCCTCTTCACATGCTGATGCTTGGATGTGGCCCAGAGAAACTTGCCAGGGAACTGAAAGCTTCCTGTGGGTAGCTGTTGAAGGGTTTCTGGAGATAATCCATTAGATTGGTACTGTTTTTATCAGTGACACTTAGAGGTTTCTCAAGCTTTTATGCAAAGCCTCAGAATCACCTGGCAAGGAATTGAATCTGATCTGCACCCTCCATGCCTTGGTAGGAGTTATATTGATTGTCTAAGACTCTTGGTTGGGCCAAAAGTTTTGACACAATGGTGGAAGGTCCAAATGACCCAGGAGTCAACCAGTAGAAGGTACCCTTTGATTTTTGTTTTTTAACATTGGCTCAAATTCCTAATGCCCTAGGTTCTGAAAATTATTCAGGCAGTAAGCCTTCCGATATAATTTATTATTATTGTTGGACTATAATTGCTTCTTTACTAATCTCTATGTGCTATAATACATATATGTGTGTGTGTATTTCATTTAATTCTGTACCACCACAGGAATTACATATTTTCATGGGTTTATCATTCTAAGTCCAAAAAGGAAACTGATTAGAAAGGTTAAGCAACTTTCCTAGTCAGTAATTAGTGAGTGGAAGGGCCAGACCTTGGGCCTATTCCATTTCATGCTGTAGTTGGTACTTCTGACCACGATTTACAGTGCTTCTTAGAAGGACAAGTTCCCAATCTCCTGAGTGTAAGGAAGAGAGTAGTCTTTCATTCCCAGTCCCTGGTCTACATGTTTCTATTGTACATCTGGTCCATTTACTCCCCCTTCAACAGGTGTTTGGAACAGTCACAGTAATGACATTCCTGAGTATATTTTTCTCATCTTTTTTTTTTTGGAATATTATTCTAGAATTTAGTGTCTGTATGTGGGTGTGGTTGGCCACAAGTATTCTAAATAGTTTAATAGAGATGACATGTGATCTGTAATTTCAGTGAAACTGAAACTATTACCTGTGGCCCCAGTCAGGAGCATTGTCACAATGTTTTCCCTTACTGGCATAGGAGAGAAGCTAGAGTGAATGGGCAGTGTTCTCGTTTAGCACTATTCTAATTGTACTCTGTTCTATAAAATTTAAACTTTATGACAACCCAGTGAGATAGGTGCAAGTATTCTCATTTTATTGGTGAATAAAAGAAACTTAAAGAAGTAATTAACCTTGTCAGGTGATAGAGCTGATAAGTGGTGGAATGAAGATTTATAAGCCCTGATTGACCTGTGCTGTCTCATTTACCTCATGCAGCTTTTCTTTTACTCTTTCTGACTTTGAATGCCAAGGGTATTTCAAGAAAAATGCAACTATTTTAATGCCACTAAGATACATTTTAATGCCACTAAGATACATTCCCAAAGATGTGTGTTTGAATAGTAGATACAAGTTCTAAAAATGTGTATTTGCAATTTTAATATAGTTGCCAATACAGAGTGTGTCATGTGTCTTGAATGATAGGTGAAAATAATGGAAAAATAATTGCTGTTACAGAAAGTAGGGATTAGAAGTATGCATTATTTTCAAAGGAGACTTAAATGGTTGTGTATGTGAAATTTCATAAAACTTTAGTATTCACAGATTTATTGATGATTACAACCCCTTCTAGGTCCATATTGCTATGATCTCTGTGAGGCTGGTTTGTAAGAGAGAGTAAGTTATCCACCTGGTAAAGGGTGTGCCTTGGGCATACAGCCAAGTTGTGCATATCTGAAGCCAAATTCCAGTTTCAACACTGACTTGTGAATCTTATGCAAGTTCTTTAAATTCTTTCAACTTCAGTTATCTCATAAGCAAAATAGAGGCACCCTAGTTTTTACATTAAAGAAACTGAATATAATGATGCCTATAAATCCTCATATAGTCCTGGCAGTTAATAAGGACTCAATGAATATTGGTGTTATTACTGTGGAGTTTGTTTAATCCTCAGAATGACCAAGAAGTGGTAGAAAATATGATAAAACCAAAGAAAGTTGTATGCTAAAAGACATCTGTCTCCTTAATCCTTCAAGAATAATTCAGAGCCATATAAATGATATGATTAATATCTTATAGTGTTTTGCATTTACGTGGTGACTTTAGGTTTCATTTTTCTCACATAACCTGTATCTATCCCAGTGTTGTAAAGTTGACTCATAGGGAAGGAAACAATCTCTGAGAGTTTTAAGACATGCACTACAACAACAGCAGAATGTGAACTTTAATCCAGTGCTCTTTCCTGTACTCTTGTTAAACACTTCCTCATTCTTTTAGAATAATTGTTTTTTATGTCTACTATAATTTATAATAGATTAGGAAGATGGTTTAAGCAATGAACAAAATTTTTTTACACACACACAGACTTGCATATCCCAGTAGATAAGAAAAGTCTTTTCTTGGTGTATCAATGGTGAACCCATGGAGCTATGGTTAGCCTGAAATTAGAGCAAATTTCCAGGCAGAGGGAATCTTGGAGCAAAGATAATCCTAGAGGACTCATGGGAATTCTCAGATTGACTTGGGATCCAGAGCTGTGTCTAGTAATTCTATGGTATCCTTGAGATTACAATTATTTTATAGACCATAGCATGTCAGGATTTCTGGGAAGTGCCTACTTTGAAAGACACCAGTGTTTTGGGCTACACTGTACCTTACTTAAGTCTGTAATATATTCAGTGAGAATTTGCTATCGTTCTATTTTAGGTAGTGGTGGAATTGTAGTAGTAGTAGTTATTATTATTATCATTAGTAGTAGTAGTCATAATCACAGTAAAATAACAACAAATATTCATTAAATAGTTAACATATACCAAGTATAGTTGTAAATACTTTGTTGTACTAGTTAATTCTCAAATCTTTATACATAAGGACACTTAGAGGGCCCATTTTGAAAATGGACAATTGGCACATAGAAATTGAAAGACCACATGGTCAGTAATGGAGCCAAAACTGACTCCAAGACATCTGGTCTCTTGAGCAACTTCCTGTTCCATCATAGTGCATCCAAGTGTCCTGCACGACTAGGGCTTTGCTTCAGCACCTCTTCTGCTCCCAATCGTCTCAGTGGATCTGTGATCTTCTTAAATACTCAATCAAAATCATTTTCTCATACTTGACTACAGACTTTCTTTTTCTTGCCTCACCATATCCAGTAAATCAGCAAGAACATATTCACTTTTTCTTTTCTTTCCTGTCAATGCAACATATAACCAGATTGCGTCAGATCCTTATTCTTTGTAACTTTTCCTCACTCCAGTAGACCCTCATTTCTGCGGCTGCCATACACTTGTGTTTCTGGCATGGTTCCCTAAATTTTCAGATATTTGTGTCTAGTGTCATATCATTTGACCTGGTTGTTTTTGTCTAAGTAATAAAGAAGAGTATTTGATTAACTCATATCGGGGCTCTGACAACCTTTAGCAACTGGTGTCCACATTGATTTTGATGTGTTCTGTCCCCCTGATTCCATTCTGGTCTTTTTTGATAGAGTAATAATTTTCTTTAAAAGTTTCTGCACATCAGTTTTATTCCTTGAAATCTACCCTTCCTTTTACTTGGAGTTCAGTGTTGACATTATACCATAGAATCCTAAAGCTGGAAGGCACATTAGAGTTCATTACCATCCTATTTCTCATAATACAGATAATCTGTTTCTGACTTTAAGGAGAACTAAGTACTTTTTATATCTCTAAGTATGAGAATATTCTTATTTCCTAATATTGATATAAAATATGCCACCATGTCATGTCCTCTCCACCTTTCTTTGTAGACTTCATCTCCTCTGCCCCTCTTTATATATCAGTGAGTCTGCCCTTGTCCAGGAACCCTACTCACTGTCTCTGATTTACCCCCTTTTACTGTTTTTTTGAGCACTCTCATCAGATCTCATAAACTGCCACTCATAATGATTCTCCGAATTGTGTCTCCTGAAGTCACTTTCCCTCTGAGCTCACTGTATCTATATGAAAGCATTAAAAACCTGAAGATAGCTGCCATCTCAACCATATTCTATCCCAGTTGAGCTAAGACTTCTCGATTCTGGAGTTCTATCAGTTATTCGTATTCCATGGTTTCTGGATCTTTACTCTCTTAGTCATTTCCTTGGGAGATGATTGACTTGTAAATGTCTGGATATGATCTCATTGATACACTGTTGTCTTACTGATTTCAGCTATTGTTATGTTATTGACTTCAATTGAAACTTTGTCTCTTATTTCATAACCAAGGGTACAATTTACCATCAAAATGTCTATGATATTTCTAACATAAATTCTGTTGCTCATTATATTAGTTTCCTAGGATAGCCAGAACTGAGTGGTTTAAACAATGGAAACGTCATGTGTCAGGTCTGGAAGTTGGAAGTTCAAGATCAAGATGTTGGCAGTGTTGGTTCCCACCAAGGGCTAGGAAAGGCAAATCTGTTTCAAGTCTTTTTTCTAGTCTTTGAGGGGTTGCTTGCAATCTGCAGCATTCCTTGGCTTATAAATGTTTCACCCTGATCTCTGTCTTCATCTTCAAATGACATCTCCCTGGTTTCTTCATGGTCTTCCCTATGTGCATATCTGTTTCCAGATTTTCCCTTTCTTAAGGTATCTGCTCAGGGCCTACCTCCTGATGGCATTTTAATTTATTGCCTATGGTGATAAACTCATATTCTGAGGTACTGGGGGTTGGGATTTCAACATATAAAGTCACATTCTGAGGTACTGAGAGTTAGGACTTCAATGTATCCCACTGGGGGTCTTAGCAGTCTGCCTTCTGCTCCCAACCCCAATTTGTGTTCTTCCTATGTGCAAAATAGACTCCTCCATCCCATTATGTCTAAAAGTTTTAATCAATCTAGCATCAACCCTAAGTCCAAAATTTCAACGTAATTAACTAAAAGATCCAAGTTCATCATCTAAACCATCCAAATCAATTATAGGTGAGATTCTGGATATGTTTCATCATAGCACAAAAATTCCTCTCCATTTGTAGCCCTGTGAAACCAGGCAAAATATTATTTGCTTCCAAAATACAATTTTGAGGCTGGCATAGAATATAAATTCCCATTCCAAAAGGGGGAAGTTAGAAGAAACAAAGGAAGCATGGGTTCCAAACAAGTAAACAACCCAGAATGACTAATTTAATCAAATTTTAAGGGTTGACCATGTCAAATTAACCAGGTATATAACTTTGTAAAATCAAAGCATTTTAAAAAAGGATAAAACTTCTATTTTGAAATACTCAGTAAAAATATATCATGGCAAAATATTTTGGTAGGGCTTGAGAATAATCCTCTGGGAGCTGCATGCTTGGCCCTCTGGGTTTGTCAAGATGGAAGTTTCACTTCCTTAGTCATGGCAGCTCTGCAGATCAGAGGAGAGAATTCTGGGCCCATGATGACGGTAGTGGCCTCCAACCTTCTGAATCACTGTCAGAGTCATTCTTCCCTTTTCTGGAAAGATAATACATATTAGCAGTAAAGTTGTTTTATGAGCCCATTTCCTGTGCCTATGGAATCCCAGAAGTCTGACAACTTTTCTTCGTTTTGTCCCATCTCTTCCCCTTCTGTCCAAGCTGGCAGTGTTTCTGCTGAGATAGTTGACTGGATTCACAAGTCACACCCTTGGTGTCACTCCAGAAAATGCTCTCTCAGTTTTTGCAATATGGATAGGCTGAGAATTTTCCAGATCTTCAAGTTTTGGTTCCTTGTTGTTTAATCATTCATTCTTTAATTTGTCTTTTTCCTCTCACATTTCAATCAGCAAGGAGAAACCAGGCAGTACTTTCAATGCTTTGCTTAAAAATCTCCTCAGCTCGACATCCGAGTTCATCACTTATAAATTTTACATTCTGCTCAATAGAACACAATCAATTTTTCTGCCAGTTTACAATGGGATTCTTTTCTCCAGTTTCCATTTTTGTCTGTCTGTCCAAGACCTCATTTCTATCTAAGATCTCACTAGGAACTCTTTAGCATTTTGTTCTATCAATCTATGTATTCTCTGATAGGACAGACTTTCTCCACCAGGATTTTCTTTAATGTTAATATTGTTACCACCAGTATTTTCTAGGCAACTTTGCTTTTTTCTTTTATGCATTTCAAACTCTTTCAGAACGTATCCATTACCCAATTCCAAAACCATTTCCACACTTTTAGTTACTTGTTCCCACTTTCAGGTAGTGAAATCTGTTTCACTTTCCTAGGATTATCATAACAAAATATTCCACCTGGGTGACTTAGACACAGAAATTTGAATAAGAATGTTGTATCACAATTCTGGAAGCTAGAAGTTCTAGGTCAAGAACTAGAAGTTCTAGTTCTAGGTTAGCGTTAGCAAGGTTGGTTCCTCTGAGGGCAGCCAGGGAAAATTTGTTCCATGTTTCTTCCCGACCTTCTGATGGGTTGTTGACACTTTCTGGCATTCCTTGACTTAAAGATGTGTCACCCTGTTCTCTGTCATTTCCACATGGTATTTTCCTGTGTTTCTTCATGTAAACTTTCCTCAGTATGTATCTTTCTCCAAATTTTCCAATTTTATAAGGATACTAGTTTTGTTAGATCAGGACCCATTCTAATGATGTAATTTGAAGATACTACCTGTGGAGAGACCAGATTTCTAAATTATGTTAAATTCTGTGGTGCTGGGAGTTGGGAATTCAACATATCCTTTTTGGAGCATATAAATCAATTCATAGCATCCATTAGTAAATTATAAGTGTATGCTAGCAGTAAGTCAACATTTTCAAGTACAGGTTATTTTATTTGGTTAAATAAACAGATTTGGATTAATACTCAGTTTTTTTAACTGCTTCATTATTCATTTAGTATATACAAAATTCCAAATCTGCTGGACATTTTCTAGCATTATGAGATTCTTGAACTTGAATAAGAAACAAATTACATCCTATTTTCTTTATTATTAAGAAAAGCTAGTATTTCATTCCATTATTAATGTTTGTAAGAAACCACAATAGTATTATCAGGACCTGGACATTTTTAACATAGTTTGTTCCATATCACACTGTAATTCTTATAGATAATTCAGGAAATGGTTTGTAAATCTTCCCTACTGTGAGACCATGAGTGATTATAGTTTCTATTAGATCTTGAGTAATCCAAAGAAAATAAGACGAGAATGTTTTTATAAGTAGACAAATATATTATTAGTACAACATTTAAAATGAATGTAATTGCCTCCTTTTGTAAATCTATGTATTTTGTTTTATGTATTTAAATATTCTGAGAAGGCTCCATAGAATTTACTGCATTCTCAGAAGGTCCATTTCAGAAAAAAGATGATCTCAATGCTGGAGATAAAACAGTGAATGACTTAGCTTATGTACCTGCAAAGAGTGGTGTAATAAACAGCAAGTAAAGAAATGATCAGAAGAATTTTGTATAGTCATAAGGGCTGCATCTATCTATCTATCTATCTATCTATCCATCCTCCACCTACCTACCTACCTGTCTACCTCTCTACGTACCTATTTATGTGTTTGTCCATCCATCCATCCATCCATTCATCCATCCATCCAGAGATATATTAGAATGTGATTATGGATGACCAAGTCAGAGGAAGGAGATGACAACCTAGAAGTAGAGAATACCAGGCAAAAGGAGTAGTCATTGTACAACTGTAAGATGGGGCATGTTTGGTGTCATCATCAGAAAACCAGAAATAACCAGAAAGCTGGAGTTGTGTGAAAGCAGAGGACATTTTTACACCCAAGTAAGGAGGAGAGTGGGAGAAAACAGAGAAAACAGATCATGTAGATCATGTAGGAAAGTGTAATAGGTTTTAATCTTATTCTAATAACATTGCTCATATATTGGAAATTTTCTTAGAATCTTTTATGTGAAACTTGTAAATCTCCAAATATATTCATTGGAGATTTGAAAAAAAATCTATAAAACACACAAATCTGTGTGTTTTGTGGTATAATACACATAAAATTTATCATTCTAATCATTTTTAAATCTTTACCCATTAAACAATAACCATACCCCACTGGAGATTTTTGAGCAGGCAGTGATAAGATGTGACTTAACTTTAAAAATAAAAACAAAAACTGTTCTATGGAGAAATTGTTGCTAGGTGAGAATAGAAGCATCTCTAACAGGAAGCCAATTAGGAAACTTTGCAGGTGAGCGATGATACTGGATCAAGTACAAAGAGTTAGCAGAGGTGGTATTTTGGCAGTTAGTCAGGATTTGATGATGATGTTGATGTTGTTGATTCTTTGCAGGAGGCATAAGTTGTCTTTTTGCTTATTAGACATCCAAGTGGAGGTGTTAGACAGACAGTTGGTATTTAAAATCATGCCACTGGCCAGAATAATAGAGGGAGATAATGTAAAGAAGAGGCATAGAAGCAATCCCTGGGGCACTCTCATCTTTTAGAGACCAAGTGGAGAAAGCTCTAGCCAGTCTTGGAGAGTTGAGTACTGCCAGGTACTGGATCTAGGCTTAGAAAAGGAGGCAAAGCTACTAATTTAAAATCCCATCTTACCTCTGGTTTTGCCAGATCCAACTGACTTTGGCCATGAAAGGTGGTCTCTTGCCTCCTAGCTTATGTTTATATCTGAGACCATTTAAGACAGGGTAGGATGGAGGGAGGCATTGCAGCACCAAAGAGAAAACTAGTCGGGGCCTCTCTGGTGGTGCAGTGAGTTGAGCGCTGCACTGTGAAGCTGCCCACAGCCTCTGCAGTGCTGGTTTAATTCGTGGCCGGCCAGGGAGATACCCACATGGTATGGCAGACCTCTCCTGTCTCACCCACTGCTCCCCTCAGCAGTGTCTTTGGTCTTCTGCCTGTTCTGCTCCCTGCTTTGTCTCTGGTGAATTCTCTCACCCACCTGTGCCTCTGACCTGTGCCCCAGTTCTTTTATAAATAAAAATAAATCTTAAAAAATAAAGTCTTTAAAAAAAAAGAGAAAACTACTTATAGGAAAGACACTTATAGAAAACTACTTATAGAAAACTACTTATAGGAAAGACACTAATATTTGTGCTCAGAAACATAGTATCATGTAAATGTAATTAATGTAATGTATGTTTTATTTAAAAAAGAGTAAATGAGTCATTGTCAAAGACCTCTCTGGGTATTTTGCCTCCCAGTAAATTAATGGTGTTAAATATGTGTTCATGGGGCCTCCCTGGTGGCACAAGGGGTGAAGTTGCAGCATTATGAAGCTATCTGCAGCACTGCAGCATGGCAAGAGTTTCATCCCCAGATGGCCAGGGAGCTGCCCACATTGCACAGCAGATCTCTCCTGACTCGCCCGCTGCTCTCCTCAGCAGTGTATTTCAGTTAATTGCCTGTTCTGTTCCCCACTCTGTCTCTGGTGAATCCTCTCACCCCTATCACCTCTGGCCTGTACCCCAGTTCTTGTATGCATAAATGAATAAATCTTTAAAAAAATAAAATAAATATGTGTTCAAATCTTTCTGTCATAATATCATGTACATATTATATCTCAATAAGTATTTGATTGATTTTTATATGATTTTTTTCATTGAGTAAAACATTTACAGGGCCTCTCCTGGTGGCACAGCGGTTGAACGTTGGGTGCAAAGCTGCCCACAGGCTCTGCAGCTCCGGTTCGATCCCTGGCCACCGGGGAGGGTCCCACATGGTGCACAGACCTCTCCTGCCGCGCCTGCTGCTCCCCTCAGCAGTGTATTTCATCAGTCTGTCTATTCTGTTCCCCGCTCTGGCGAATTCTCTCACCCTCCCCTGCTTCTGACTGTACCCGGTGCTTTATAAATAAATAAATAAATCTTAACAACAACAACAAAAAAAATTTCCAGACTTTTCATTTTATTTATTTATTTTTAGAAGATTTATTTATTTATTTATACAAGCACTGGGTACAGTCAGAAGCGTGGGAGAGTGAGAGAATTCACCAGAGGCAGAGCGGGAAACAGAACAGGCACACTGATGAAATACACTGCTGAGGGGAGCAGTGGGCACAGCAGGAGAGGTCTGCCACCAGGCCATGTGAGACCCTCGCTAGCTGCTGGGGATCGAACAGTGCTGCAGAGGCTGCGGGCAGCTTCGCAGCCCAGCACTCAACCGCTGCGCCACCAGGGGAGGCCCCAGGTTCTTCATTTTAAAGTAATAATATATTATCTCTAAATATATTCTTTGAAAAATGAATTTTTATTTGTTTTTCTTATTGTAATAGCATTGCATTACAACATAAGTTTCAGGTGTGCAGCATTGAGAATCAACATTTGTATATGCTACATTAAGTTCACCATTAAAAGTCCAATACTATCCTTGGATTTTTAGTTGTGAAAAATCAATTTTATAACATGGGTTATAGTATAACTTGAGAGAACAATTCTGGTTGTTTTCTTTTTTTCCAGGTGATCATGAGATTCCAAAGTGAGCAGGTTTCCAATTCATAAATTATGAAAATGCTGCATGCCATTATACTGGGATTTTTGCAGTAGTCTTTGTTTGCCTAATTATTTGAAAATTTCTCATCCCTTTGTTCCAGAAAAGCATTCTGGTTTTTGCATGTGCTACCCTTTGCCATACATTTGGGAAATAGAAATAGGGAACCAGTAGCTTCTTAGAAAAACTATATATGAATGGAATAGGAACTGCAAAATTAGCAAAATGCAGCAGGAACTGTTGATCTTGTACATTATTGCTTTTGCTTATTTTTTTTTTCTCCTTGCTAGGAGACCTGTTATGATGATGTGTGTAGTACTCACCACCCTTCCAAGCTTCAGCTTTTCTGTAGCAATGACTGAGGTATGAATTTTGATTTCTTCTGTTGCAAGTTTTTGTGATTTTAAAATTTCCCATTATAAGGATTTGACAAAGGATGTGTCCAACAAATGTCTTAACGTTTGTTTTATTCAGTCTTCTTTTAAGTTGCTATGTATTTAAAATACTAACTTACTCTGAAATTATGGAGGAAGGTTTCGCAGTCAATTAAAAAAAAATTGCTTCTGTGTGTGTGTGTGACAGAATTTTTTTCAACAGAATAAGAAAAAAACAAAGGAATTGAAAGTCTACTTTTTATAAGTGCATTCAGTTCTATATGAAATAGAAAAATATGCAGGGAAACAACCCCCTCCTACTCTAAGACCTTTGATAATATATCCATTCATACATAATTTGCACATAATATTTACATCAAAATAACTTTTAGTTTATGTTTTGACTGAATGTTGCCTCAAAAAGACTCTGGTAGGTGTGTGCAGGAGAGAATTATAGACAGAACTTTCAGGCTGTGAGAACTTTATTATCGAAGTTCAAAGAATATCTTACTAATCTTTTTAATTTTCAAGGTTCTGTGAAAAATATAATTTTATCACCACAAAGTGCATAAATTAAATTACTTTATGATAGTTCATGTCTATATTGCATAGATGTTCATTAAATACATATTACAATG
Organism: Talpa europaea; assembly: GCF_964194135.1. Taxonomy (NCBI): domain Eukaryota; kingdom Metazoa; phylum Chordata; class Mammalia; order Eulipotyphla; family Talpidae; genus Talpa; species Talpa europaea. The sequence continues at coordinate 26,227,974 of NC_140082.1, read as the reverse complement.
TCAGGTACTATGTTAAGTACTGGGGTATAGCACTCAGGATTTTTGACAGAATCTCTGGCCTTCAGTAACCATTGATAGTAGGGAGAAAAAATAACCAGGCAATTAGAATACATATGTTAAGTGTTGTGAGAGAGGTGAGTAGTGGGTAGTGTATGATAATACATGATTGTAAGAATATTTCCAACATGCTACATTTGGACAATGTGTGAAGGCATAGACTAATGTAGGAAGATGACACCTGATAGTTTGTATGGAACTGAAGCCCATGAATATTTCATCTGGATTTATCACTTTTCCTCTCCCTTCCCCAGTGACCTTTGAGAGTACATGGGATTTTTCCCAGTTTTAAAAGCTCAGTTTACAATCTTTTAAGGAGCAATTATTATAAAATGATGGTATATCTGTAGATTGACCTCCTTTTTCTGTTACTTCCTTGTATGTCTTACCCATTGTTGCATATTTACCCCTTATTGTCTTAATTTTTCTTGAAATATAATACACAAATAGTAAAGGGCACCAAAAATAAATGTATATTATTAATGGAATGACACAAAGAAAATCCTTGTGTAAACACTACTCTGGTCAAAAATTAAAACTTCGCTAGCTTTCTAAAGCCTCTAAAAGCCTCTTTCTTAAAAAAAAAAAAGCCTCTTTTTCTAAAAGCCTCTTTTAAAGGGAACTCAAATTATGTATCACTATCCTTACTGTGCTAGCTAACAAGCTATCTAGTTCGGCTTCTTTTATTCAAAACTATGGTACACTCATATTTCTATGTATAATTGTAGTTCATTTTCATTCCTGTAGAGTATTTTGTCTTGCGACCATGTCACAACTTATCATTTCTACTCTTTTTTTTTTTGGTGTAGAAGATCTAGGGTGTAGGCCAGAGGTGCAGGAGGCTGGGGTGAGGTGAGAGGATTCACCAGAGACAGAGTGGGGAGCAGAACAGGCAGTCTACTGAAATACACTGCTAAGCGGAACAGCCATCAAGACAGGAGATGTCTGCTGTGCCTTGTGGGTTAGCTCCCTGGCTGGGGATCCAACTCAGGCCATGGCAGTGATAATGCTGACACTTAACACCTAGGCCACCAGGGAGGCCCTCGTTTCTACTCTTAATGGCCATATCAGGTTTTAATTTTGACTATTAAAAGTATTGCTGCTTTAAACATCCTTGGATATGTCTCTTGGTGAGCATGTGTAAGGATTTCAATTGGTTAAACATATAGGTGTAGAACACATGGGTCATATGATATTCATATGCTCAACTATTACAGAAAATGCCAGTTTTCTGATGAGATTGCATTAATTTAGACTTCAGCTAGCAGAGAATGTGTATGCCCGTTGTTCCACCTCTTTACCAGCACTTGCATTATAAGTCTTTTTATTTTAGCCCTTCTGGTAGATATATTCTTGAATCTCATTGTTTTTAAATTGAATTTCCCCAATAATTAATGAGGTTGACTTTTTTTCTATCTTGTCTTTTTTTCCTATTGTCTTATTTATCTTTTGAAAATTGATTAAGAAGAGCTATTTGTATGTTTAGATTTAAAGTCTTTTGTTGATTGTGTGTATTGTGTAGATCATCACACTCTGTGACTTAATAAGCTTGCTAGCTTTTGAGGAAGAGAAGTTCTTACATTAAAAATTCTCCAATTTGGACCTCCCCGGTGGCACAGCGATTGAGCGCTGGACTATGAAGCTGCCTGCAGCCTCTGCAGCACTGGTTCCATCCCTGGCCGCCGGCGAGGGTCCCACGTGGCGCACAGACCTCTCCTGCTGCGCCCACTGCTCCCTTCAGCAGTGTACTTCATCAGTTTGCCTGTTCTGTTCCCTGCTCTGACTCTGGTGAATTCTCTCACCCTCTCGCACTTCTAACTATACCCAGTGCTTATATAAATAAATCTTTAAAAAAAAAAACTCTCCAATTTATCAGTTTATTTCCTTTGTGGATATTGCTTTTGGTAACTTGTTTGGGAAGATTTTTTTCATATTATGAAACTGATCCTCCAATTCCTAATGATATTCTCCTATATTATATTTTGGAGGGCATATTGTTCTACCACTCTCTTCTACATTCACAATCCATCTGGAACTGATTTTAATATATGTTGAGCAGTAAGAGGTGAAGTTTTATTATTTTTTTCCAAGTGGTACCCTGTGGATTATACACAATTAATGAAAATGTCTGTCTTTCCCACATTTCTCTGCAGTGCTACTTTTGTTATAAATCAGATGTGTATGTACTTGGTCTATTACTGAGCCTTCTATTATATCATTTTGCCTACTTTTGTAATCCTGTACTAATAGCACATTGTTGTAATTCTGCTAGTTTTATAATAGCTTGTTATACACAGAAGAATAAATTTTCCTATAATTTTTTTTCTTCTAGAGTGTCTTTCCCTTAGTATTTCTACATGAATTTTAGAATCAGCTGGCTATTTTCTGCAAAATGGTGAAGTTTTGATTAAAGTTGTACTGAATGGTATCACTAAAAAACATTTATTTTCTAAATCTTTGTTGTTGGTATGCATAGTTTATCCATTTGGGGAGAATTTTCATATCGTGTATGAAAAATATTTTGTTTTTCTTTCTTCCTTTTATGCTATTTCCTTCTTTCTCTTGTTACACTAACTACAAGCTTTAGTAAAATGTTGACTAGAAAGGTCATGGTCTCTTCTTTGTTTTATTGTTGGTATCAGAAGAAAAATTCTCAACATGTCACCATTTACATGATACTTGCCATAGGTTTTTCTGTTGATACCTTAGTCAGATGAAGGAAGTGCCCCCCAAACTATCAGGGCTTATCTGTGATTTCTCTTGTTGGAAGACCTTAAGCTCCAATATGTGTGTGCCTAGTTAGAAGAACTAGGATTCTCTAAACAGAGTCTCTGTTTAGCAGTAGAATTGCAGGAAATTATCTGTTCCACCATTACTAGGATCCGATTACATTTTTAGTATGCACTTACCAAGCTCAGTCTTTAACTGAAAGCTCTTCTAGTTTTAATATATCTTTAAAATGGTTCACAACCTTGTGGGGGCTCTCCCTGGTGGTGCAAGGGATTAAGACACAATCTATGAAGTTATCCGCAGCCTCTGCAGCACAAGTTCAATCCCCGGCCAGCCAGGGAGCTACCCACATGGCGCATCAGACCTCTCCTGACTCAACCTCTGCTCCCCTCAGCAGTGTATTTCAGTCAGTCAGCCTGTTCTGTTCCCCACTCTGTCACCAGTGAATCCTCTCTCTCCTACTCCACACCTCTGGCCTGTACCCCAGTTCTTGTATGCATAAATAAATAAATCTTAAAAAAAAAAAAACAAAAAACCTTGTGGAGTTTGAGAAACAAATAACCAAGCTTTCTTTCTTTTAACAAAAGTATTTATAATTAATTTAGCACTGCTTTTAGACTAATGAAATAATTGAACGTTTCTAAATGGTTTTCTGAAAACAGGTTCAAAAAAATACTACTGGTACCATATCTGCTGCTCTCCCTGATAACTTACCTGACCTGCCAGTCTCTTTGGTTCTGACTTCCTTAATTGTGGTTGACATCATTGAAAAACTCAGGATTTATCCTCTTAGAGGGAGGCAAAAGAGTAAGTATTATTTTAAATATAAATATTTTAAAAAGTTGACATATTATTCATCTGCCTCATCCTGTTATTTGTTGACATGTTTAATGATGCTTTTTCTTAGAGTGAATATTACAGATAGAATATTATAAATGAAGATACCTAAATATAAGTATCGTTAAACCTACATTGAGAACTTGACATTTATTCTTATTTGCATCTTTATAGTACTGATAAATGAATAGTTACCAAATATTTAATACTAAAAACCATAATATTTTCTCTAGCAAGAACATTATATAGGTAAATTATTATAGATATGTATTTTTAGGAATTCTCTTAAAACCTTAAGTTTTGATGAATAAATAAAGCATTTAATTTGGATATGTTTGGTATATGAATTAGTATGATTAATGCAGTTACATCCTAGGTTATGTTGTTTTCAATTGTGTAAAAAAAAACCTAAAGATCACATTAATAAAACCAAGATATGCTACAGTCTTCCAAAGGCACAAAATAGCCTCAGTTGAAACTAAATGTAAGTTGGCCTTAAAAATAAAAGTACTTTGTTAGTTGACTATTTTATTTGGTTAACCATATATTCCCTCAACTCTATTTAATTTCAACAGATAATATCTGTGTTTAATTCACAATATTTGCATGCTAGTTTTTGTGTGGATAAAATTTTGCTTTGGAAATAGGGTTTTGTTTAATCAGTTCCTGGTGTGTGGGTAAGTAACTGGAGTGAGTCACGGAAGTGAACTTAAGAGTAATAAGGTTACTACTACAGCTTGGAAGGAAAACAGCAGAGAATCATTTATGGGTGATGAGCACTGTCTTCCAATTATTCTTGATCCTCAAATTGAAAAGCAAAGCTGAACTGGAAGCCACCAGGAAATCTGAGAATCTGAATTCCATATTTGCTCTTTGCCCTTGGGTACGAGACTATGGACTGTTATGTTTAGCAGGTTGGTGAAGGCAGATAAATTGGCAGCCAGCAGTCATCTGTTGAGGGAAGTCTCTCACAGTGTCTCTCCACTCTAGAACTGAGTGTATTTGTCTTAAACTGCAGAGATTTGGGAATATCCAGGGCATTTGCTACTTCTCCAAACTTACAGACATAAGCTGTTCTGAAATTGGGCTGTTCTTAAGGATTCTGTATTTTCTGCATTTATGTGAACTTTCTGTCCAAGTTTTTAGTGAAAGTCCTCTTTGAATCCTTGAGGTATTCTCACTTATCTTCTGGAATTTGTATTAATACATACATTCACAAACTTATAAATTGTAATACATAATTTTGAACAAAAGCACATATGCTACAAATATGGCTTCTTGCATGAAGATGTAGGGAAAGGGTGAGTGATGAACAAGGTTTAGAATAATTTGTTTCCTTTTTGAAAATGTTGGGAAAGGAAATCTATTCTGTTCTGTACTTTTTATCCAGCTATCTTTAAACACATCCACATCTGTCATCTTGTAGCAGTTTTGATTTTATTCTAACTGAAACTAAAATAATCCAGTGCTTGGATTTATGGACACTCTTGCATGACCCTAACCATTTTAATTCCACTCTCCAAAACCTTAACTTTTGTGTAACTTTTCTTTTAAGATATTCTATGTATGAAATATGCTTATGCTTAAAGCAGTCTTCACTGGACAAAGGAATTCTTTCTGCTAATTTCCAGTTACCATTTGAAATACCTGCAAGATTGCCTCAAGCAATTACCAGGTCATAATATCTAAGTATAAAATTTCATGTAAAGTGAGCCTTACATAGGACTGTTGTCTGGTACACAGATTTCAAAGACTGGGAAACCTTGCAAATGTAGTTTATATTATTTTTCTAAAATAATATATTCACTTCAAAAGGTTATTAAATAGACATAAGCAAAAAAGAAGAGAATGTTAATCAGCTGTGATACTACACAATGGAGATTTATAGCTAATAACATCTTGGTAAGCATTCTTCAGTTAACAAAGCCTACTTGAAGGAGTGATCTTAAACCTCTTAAGTCATATACAATGTTGTAAACCAGTGACATCTCAATTAAAAAAATAAAAATATATACAACATTTAAAAATACATAAAAAGTACTGATACCTGGATCTAAAAAAAAAAATAGAAAGCTTACTTTGTAACTTCTTTTCTCTTTATGAGTATTATTATGGGTCTCATTCTTGTTATTGTATCTTCTGCTATATTATTTTTATTGGTCAAACACTACTACATTAATGAACCATAATTAATTAACTAACTCCTTTTGCTGGACTACTAGGTTTTTTTCCCCCCTAGTTTTCAACTACTGTAAATACTACTGTTATGACTTGTTCAGAAGTGAAAATGCTTGAAACGTGAATGGCAAGGATGTGATTAGAATGCATAAAGTGATGTGTTGGGCAGGGGAGACAAGCCAGGTTAGAGCACAGGTGTTTGAATGGTGCAGGTGGCCTCTGTTTAGGGACTCCTTGTTGTATATGGGAATCAAGCTACTCTGCAAGGTGACTGACCAAGCAGAGACTGAGACACAGAGAATCAACTGCTTCTGGAAGACAGCTGCATGTCAGGATGATGACCACAGAGAGTGTCCTCAGAAGACCCTGAGCATCTGCACATGCCCAGACTTCTCAGCGACAATGCTTGCCAGAAGGGACTGTTATGGACTGGATACACATGCAGGCAGATACAGAGGGAGGACTAGTTGATTGTACAAACAGTGTGGCAAGATAGCTTGTCTCCATTAGGCAGATCTGCATAGTCAGAACCTACTTGCTAGAGGTGAGGTCAGCAGGCTATCTGAGTGGAAAACAACAGAGCTCTCCAGTGGAGGTGGTTTCCACTGTCACATCAATAAGAGGCGCCAGGTGTGATGTTGACAGTGTAAGATTTTCAAATAAATCTGCTCTCAGTGGCCCTAGTCCAGATACTTCTGTGTAGTCTCTTTAACACCCAAAGACTTGGGTCAAGTGCTGCCAGATTTCACAACATAAATTTGTGAAATTTCTACATGTGCAATTTCTAGCTCAGAGTATATGCAAGGTTTTAAGAGTTTTTTTTAAAAATCTATATATATGTAAATCAATCAAATGGATCTCTCTAAATAATGCCCTAATTTATCATTATATTTATTTACTTTTCAGGTTAAGCATGTTTAGACCCCTGCCTCTATTGTATTGGTATTCTTAACATTTTGAAAGCATTTAATAGAGAATTTTAAAAATATCAGTATCAGTGCCAAGCACAGTCTCCTAGATACACAGAAACAGGATCTCTGGGGATGAGGCTTTGGCATATGTATTTTTTAAAATAGAAAACCACATTGAATAATTCTGATTTATATTCCCCAATTAGAAACTGCAATTCTCACCCTTGACTGCACAGTAGAATCATCTAAGGGGCTTTATAAGGTTTGACTCCTAGATTGCACCTCAGATAAGTAAATCATAATTGGGAGCATGGAGCAGGCACTAATAATTTTTAAAGCTCCCCTGTTATTCTCTCTTGTGGAATGTGACTGAAGTGGATGGATGCAAAGAAATATTTACATCTAATAATGTCTCAATATTTTTGTGAAATAGAAAGCAAAGATACCTGCTGAGACAATGAGGATGAACAGGAGAGAGAGAATGTTTAACAGAAATGGGAAGGAAGTGAAGTGGGTCAGGGACAAGGAGAAGTGGATGAGTGATGCTTGGGGTATAGGGAAGAGTAGAAAGCATGAATCTGATTGGTTCCAGGACCAATCTCCAACACTGTGGTTTTTCAACACTCCTCAGCAATCTAAGCTGTGACAAAGAAAAAATAGAACTGTAGGACTGATCCAGATTTGGAAGTTTGCAGAGCAGGAAAGGAAGAAGGAAAAGAATCTGTTACTTTGAGGTTTTTTGGTTGTTTTTTTTTTTTTTTTTGTCATTGACTTACAAAAAAAATTTCTTCAATTAATGGCAATGATTTTTTATTGATCTTCTAAGTGATTTCCATGGACCACTGTTAAGTTATATATAGGGGGTCTTACTGATGGGATATGCCCCATAATCATGAGAGGGGTCTTTTCAAAGTACTTTTGTGTGAGTTTTATCTACTGACCAACACATTGGGGATGATTGTTGGACTAAGAGTGTGGAATCTCACAGCGTAAATGATTGTTTCTTTAGGTTAATCTAGATGTGCAATTTCTGACTCAAACAAGATTCTGGCATCTAAAATTTTTTAAAGTTCCACAAGCAGTGATGATGCCCAATCTGGTTGAGAGTCCATGTTTATAGGAAATATTAATAACATGACAAATAGCAAGTAAATGCTGAGGCCAAATTCAGACTCCCGAAATAGCCTGCTTTTCAGATTTCCTTGATATGCAACTAAAACACTTTAACCAAATAGGTTGTAAGAGATGTCACAGAAGGTTAAAGGAAAAAAAAAAAAGGAATGTTGCTTTTCTCTAATAAAATGAATGGCATTTTAAGTTCCCTTTTGGTTCTTTTTAAGAAAAGCTTATTACACACTATGAGTGCAGTGTGTGAGCTGGGTTTCCATAATGTGTTTTGCAATGTGTTTAGAGGATAAGCATGAGGAACACTGTGTCCGGGGCCATGCCAAGAAGGGGGAGTATTTCCTTTCATATCCTCCCTTGGTTACTTAGAAGAAGGAAGTTTCAGGAAAGTATGTCAATCTTAGAATATCTCCCCCTTCTCAAGAATTCATCATTTACTGGTGTGGGGTGAGAGAGGGGTTGAATTTCTGATTTATACCTTCTAATGAAGTACCAGCTGTCAGGATTAGGTCAGTGTAGACTGGGCCAGAAACTATATTGCCAAATAGTGCCAAAAGACACAGGACATCAGGTGCTTGTGAGTCTCAAATTGGGGCTTTAGGACAGCTTTGCTTGTTTTTAAGTTTGGCATTCAATTGTTACCTGTTCCCGAAGTGGAGAAAAAGTAATGAATATTTTTTGTACATAAAATGATATTCTTGAGAGTTGCAAGATTTTGTAATAAATATTTTGGGGAGACTGATAAAGAATTCGGCATGCATTACTTTATAATACCAAGCCTCATTTTCCATATCATTAGCCAACAGGTTTTTGAGCCCCGTTTGAAATTTAAGGCACAGGTCCTTAAAAGTGAAGAGAGAGAAGAAGGTTGTTGAGCTAATGCCCTGCAGAGTGTGCAGACATTCTGAGGCCAGTTCTGTTTACATAGTTTGTGTGTTAGTTTAGGATCCTGTGCATAGGAATATTGCTTTTGCTGGGGCTTTCCTCCCACCTTCTATTATATTTTAGAACACCAAGGACACCTATTTCTGGGGATGTGTGTGTGTGTGTTTGTATGTGTGGGGGTGAATCCAAGGGCTGCCTCCTGTGATTCTCATTTTTCAGAATCAAATATTTTGTCCCCTGCCTGGAAACTCCTGACATCATTGGTGCCTGCCAGGCCTTTGAAATGCCTTGAACGATTGATTGCTGCTGCTCTTGGTGCTATCTCCCTTTGATGTCTGCTCAAGTCTGCTGGGCTCCGCCAATGCCACATGCGGGGCATGATCTTCTTTGCCCAAGGCCTTGTTACATATTCCCTGCAGGTTCCCAGGCTGCACTGCTAGGAGCTTCTAACTCTTCCAGGGCCTGTTAGCCAAATCAGCCCAATGTTCTTTTTTTTTTTTTTTTTTTTTAATAGAGGCATGTTTATTTATTTATTTATTTGTTTGTTTGTTTATACATGCACTGGGTACAGTCAGAAGCGCGGGAGGGTGAGAGAATTCACCAGAGCCAGAGCGGGGAGCAGAGCAGGCAGAAGGACTGAAGTACACTGCTGAGGGGAGCAGCGGGCGGCAGGAGAGGTCTGCGCGCCATGTGGGACCCTCCTCTGGTGGCCGGGGAGCAGCCGGGGATCGAACCGGTGCCGCAGAGGCCGCGGGCAGCTTCGCAACCCAGCGCTCAACCTCTGCGCCACCAGGGAGGCCCAGCCCAATGTTCTTGCTTAAAGGTCTCTTGCTAGGACTCAGGCCAGAGGCAGTCTGAGTAGTATCCCTATGAAAGACTCCAGAGTCTTTCTCTCTGTAGATTGGGGTGGAAAAGGGGCTGGGAGTCAAGTGTTATTCAGGCTTTAACTTAACTTTTCTTGCCTCAGTACAGAATTTCCCCTCAAGATGCCCATAGATCCCTCTCGTTAATAGACTGCAGAACAGGAATTCCTCCTATCTTATTCAGCAAATCTTTATGGAGCAGCTATTCCATACCAGGCTCTCTGCTAGTCCTGGGTGTACAATGGTGGATGAAAACAGGCAGAGTCCACCTTTCATGGAGCTCACTGTCTAGCCAGCATAATAGCATGTTGATAAATTACATTAACAAATGTGTACAATTAAAGCTGAGGTAAGTGCTCTGAAGGCATCGAATCAGGCTCATTTCAGGGTGTATGTACTTTTTGAGACCCAGATTGGGTTCATGCTGAGATTCCTAGCTCTGATCTTCAAGCACTTGTCATTAGAGGCATTAGAATCCATTTCAAAGTCTAGAATTATTTATAGTTGGAAATAAGAGAACTGTATGCTTTTCAATATTTTACCTTACTAGTTTTGTTTTATTTAAATATATTTAAATATATTTAATATTATATGACATATATTACATATATAAATGATCAATAATTTATTTTATCAATTCTTAAAAATTAACAACAACATTAGCATATAGCCATATAGAAAGTATTACATTTCTATATTTTAAACAAAATAACAGTCCTCAGCCTGAAAAGGTACAACTGGGGATAAGGGCAAGCATATCCAAAATGAAAAACTGAAGTTCAGAAAATTTAGAAACTTTTCTTGAATAATCTTTAAAAATGGAATAGGGCCTCCCCTGGTGGCGCAGGTGGTTGAGCAGTGCACTGTGACACTGTGGGCGGCCTCTGAGCTGCCGGTTAGATCCCAGCTGGCCGGCAAGGGTCCCACATGGCATGGCAGACCTCTCCTGTCCCACCCGCTGCTCTCCTCAGCAGTGTATTTCACGCAGTCTGCCTGTTCTCCCGCACATCTGGGCTGTACCCCGTGCTTGTGTAAAATAAGTAAATAAATCTTTCTTTTAAAAAAAAAAGATTTATTTATTTATTTATACAAGCACGGGGTACAGTCGAAAGCGTGGGCAGGTGAGAGAATTCACCAGAGCCAGAGTGGGGAGCAGAACAGGCAGAAGGACCGAAGTACACTGCTGAGGGGAGCAGCGGGCATGGCAGGAGAGGTCTGCACTTCATGTGGGACCCTCTCCCAGTGGCCGGGGATTGAACCGGAGCTGCAGAGGCTGCGGGCAGCTTCGCAACCCAGTGCTCAACCGCTGCGCCACAGGCAGTCCCCAATAAATAAATCTTTAAAAAAAAATGGAATATTTTAAGATTGATATTATCAGCTTTTAGTAGTTCCTGTCCAGTATTAGATGAACCTATAATGTAATGGTGGAGAGAAGGTTTTTATCTAGGCTTCCAGCTGTGCTCAGACAAAATATTCTCTTAAAATTCTATATTGTCTAAAATACAGAAATGACACATTGTCAAATTTCTGCAATTTCTGGTAGGGAACTGAAACTGAATCTTAGGGCTTTTGAATTTACTGAATAACACTATATAATACCCTTTGTAAAGAGTTGCTGCAACTATCATCACAGGCAATGTATGCCCCCTGAGCTCTTCCAGAGCTGGTGATGCCTTGAATTCATTAGTAGTATTGTTATGATTATTTGGTGAAAATTTGCATTTTTATCATAGGTAGTCATGTGCTGATTAATGTTGAACCACTGTCTAGGTAGGGGAACAAGGGCAGGACCTGACTGGTAGCACTTACCAATTTCTTTGGAGTGAAATAATCTCACCAGCACCAATTTCAAGCTGCCGGGTTGTATGACTGAACACTGACGGTGGGATTGGGGGAGAGGCAATGGTGGGATCCTTTTAGCTGTTATAAGTTGTCTCTGCTGACACAGGGTGTCTGTGGGGTGGCAATTTTCTTTGCGATGTAGACAGGCAAATAAGAGAATTTAACATAAAACTTTATGAAGTCTCTGTAGCGTGACATTATTTCTCATTTTTTGAGTTCCCCTGAGAGATGGGATGTTTATCTCTTAAACACCCTGCCTTCCCCTGGGAAGGCAGCGTAGCTAAAACCAAAGTTTAACTGTGGTTTGTTTTTACTCTTCAGTTACTAAACTTTCATTTGTAATTAATTTTACTGTTTCCTACCTTCTGATATTTTGTATGCCAAGTCATTTAAAAATAATAAATTATTGTGTGATAACTGCTTTTTATATCACACACATTTGTATGTGGCAGACTATTTTAAATATTTTACATATATTAACTCTTTATCATAACCCAGGTAGGTGCTGAGCTTCATCATTTATTCTTGTTATTGACTTTGTCTTCTCCATCTCAGATGCCCTCCTCAAAGGACACAAACCATACAGAGTACAGTGTCTTTTAAGTGGGTAGTATCAAAATAATAATGCTTATAATCTCTGGTGTGTGTTTTTTAGTTTATGATATATTTTTCTGTTAGTTTCTACGAATATCATGACTAAAAATGCTTTGTGTACTTAACGTATTTTTTCAAGATTTATTTATTTATGCATGTAAGAGCCGGGGTGTAGGCCAGAGGTGCGGGGGTGAGAGGATTCATCAGAGACAGAGTGGGGAGAAGAACAGGAGGATCTACTGAAATACACTGCTGAGGGGAGCAGCAGGCGAAACAGGAGAGGTCTGCTGTGTCATGTAGGTTAACTCCCTGGCTGGGAATCAAACTCATGCTGCAGTGGCTGCCAATAGCTTCATAGTGCTGAGACTTGACCCCTTGTGCCACCAGGGAGGCCCCGTATTTTACAAAGAATTAACAAAACTGTTAATTTTCTTCTTTTCCAATTTTTCCCCCAGTATGTTATATTTAAATCATTAGCATTTTGCTTTCTCTGGATCATTTTCTTCTCAGGAAAAATAGATTTTGGGAACTGTTAATCAGTGCAGTCACACTGATTAATTCTGAGTCACACTGAGTAATTCTTTCTTTTGGTCTGTTGATTGCTGTGAATTGAGTAACAAGGTCAGTCTTCATCAGCTGTCTCTGTGGCTGCCATCTTTTCTCTGGCTGCCCTGCCTTGCATCACCCTAACCTCTAGTTGCTTTCCTCCGGAATAAAATAAAGTCCAAAACCTTATCATGGCCCATGAGGCTCTCCATAATCTGCCTCTGCCACATTTGCAGTTGAAGTTCCCATCTCTAAATTAACAATTGTTAATGTCCTTGTGCCTCAGTGCATTCATCTTTAAAACGGGAAAATAACACTGTATTATAGAACTTTTCTAGGGATTAAATGAGTTAATGCGTAAAAAGGGCTCAGAACAGTGCCTGTTGTGTAGAAAGCGCGTAATAAATATTAGTGTCTCCACTCCTTCCCTCTCTGATTCCCCATCCCCTCACCAAGCTCTCCTTCTTTCAGTCCATTCTCATTGAAAGATCTTTATATGTGTTTTTCCTATGACCTGGAAAGCTCTTTCTCTAGTCTTCATCTAATCCATTCTTACTTATTCTTCAGGTTTCTGTTTAACTGTCACTTCTCAGATAACCCACCATCTAATTCAGACCCCCATGACAGTCTCCCATGACAGAACTTACCATCCTGGCAAAGTCCTGCCACAAAGTTGTCTTCTATTGTGTATTAGTGTGATCACTAGAGACATAGAGTGGTTTTGTGGTGAGTGTCTCTTCATTATTTGCTATTCAGTTTCCAACACCCAGCCCAAACTTGGTACATATTCTTATTTGTCATAACTGTCATGGGAGTCTAAATAGTGTATTTTCAGTATCAATTTCACTCCTGGCTTATTTGTAGGTGCCCTTTCTTGTGATACTTACTTCTCTCTTTTGTTAATATAAATAACTTTTGTTGTTTCCTATTTTCTTTGCAGTACATGCTCACTCTAGAAAATTCCTCACTAGTGGTTTGTTATGTTGTTATGTTCATGTTTTCCCTGTAAGCTATCTGAAACTTTTAGGGAAAAAGTTAGAGATAGAAATACAACAATATATGTAAGTAGGAAAGTAATATAGGTATAATTTATCTACTTAAACATTTATGATCAAAATTACATTTCCTTAATTATTTAGTTTGCACAGTTGAAAACAGTAATTTGCCAATTTGTGTCAGATGTGGGGAACTGCACTGAATGGCTGCTATTTTTACTTTTTACAGAGCAATGTGAAGTTCTCAGGAAGTACTTATGTCTCTCATGGATTCTGCACAAATAAAAGCTGTTTTATTCAAACAGAACACTAACAACTAACAATATCAAAAAGAATTCTAGCTAAGTGGAAATGAGAAAATTAAAATTTGAAGGGGAAACTAATCATGGAGCCAAAGGGAATAGTATTCAATACATGAACATTAGTACTGCTCAGAGATAAACACCCTGGCCCATTCGAATGATCAGAAGATTCTTGACTTCTTCAATTTTACTCTGTCCCCCTAGGAGCCCAGCAGAGTTTTCCAGCTATTTGTTCTAGTGCTCTCCCTTGAAAAGAGGCGAGCAGAATCCCTGTACCTTCAAATCTAAACTACTCCTTATTGAGCTGTGGGGAGATATGACCCTCCTAAACCTGGTTTCAGCAAATACATGTGGATTGGGGCCTTACTATTCATTAAAACTTAACACTAGCTAAGAACTCTTTGTTCACATAAACAGCTCTTACCCTCAGCTATTAAGATTCCTATTGACTGTTTGAAAAATGTTAATGTGTCACTTCTTAGATTGCCACTTCCTGGCTTTGAAACAATGCTGAAGCAGCAATCATATTCAGAAGTCCAAATTATACACTGTGTTGTAATGTCGACAAAGGAATTTGGATTTTCTTATCTAGTAAAGAGAGGTGAAGGAGCGTTCTCTTGGACATGACATATTCTCAGAAATGTTTTCTATATTGATGTTTTCTATATTATTTTGTAAAATGAGAGATACAATTGATATGAGCATCTGAGTTTAAAAAGAGGTCACCTTTACGAATATTAAGATAATGGTAACTTGTATATAATTTTCTCTATTTAAGTATTATTAAAATGGTATTCACTCATCCCACTGTGACAATAAGGTTAGAAAGTGATTTCTAAGGATCATGGTTCCTAGCATTTATTTATGAATGATTTACACCAGAAATAATGTTTCATTAAGAATTTGCATGGCCTTTTTAGTTTATAACTATACTTAATTCACAGTTAAATAGTGAGTTGCATAAAAAGAAAACCAAGGTTTATTTGTCTGTTAAATAACTCCTATTTATAGTAGTAGTAAATATTAAATAATAAATAGTAAAAGTAATACAGTGATTAATCATAATTAATTTATTTTAAATGTTTTCATTTCAATACCGTCCAACACATTTTTATTGGCTTTGTGCTTTTAACCTTTAGAGCTATTCGGTCTAATGACTCCCTTTAAATTTTGTCTTATCAAGTAATATGGCAATTTAGCATGTTCACTGAGTAAACATTGCCAAGGCCTAATAAATTCACAGCAACAAAAAAGATATTTAAACAGATAAAAGATTGAAAAATAATGTGGTATACCATTCCTATGTAAAAAACATACTATCCATACAATTAGTAATTTCTTGAGATTTGAGGATCCCTTCACAATCCCCTAACCTCAGCATCCATATGGATATGGGCAGAGGCTCAGTCTTTCTCTCTCTCTGTGTCTCGCTCTCTCTGACTCTCCTTCTTGCGCATAAACACACATACACTGCATGACATTAATGACCAGGTACAGCCTCAGGGCCAAGAATGTGATGCTTTAGTCTAACTAATTGAAATGGCCAGTTCAAACCCCTTGGCTGAAGAACAGATTTGCAATATTAGATTCAGAGTATCATTCTTCATTAAGATCTCTAGTGATCTTAGCACTAAATTTCAAAGTTGGAAATCTGGGTTAGTGATCTCTGTAGACCTCTTATAAAATGATGATTGGACCATTGACCTTTTAGATTAATTTAATTTTTTGATTTTTGAAAGTTTTATTATTAGCACGTGATATATTGCCTCTAGACTGGTAATAGTAGCCATAAAGTTAAGAGATTGTCAGTTGGGGTCAAATGAATGTAAGTGTGAGTTTCACCTCTGCCCATTACTGTCTATTTGAATATGAGCATCAATTACCTCTTGGGCTCCAGTTTCCATATTTATAAAATGGGATAATAATCCCTCTCTTCAACTTTTTCTCTGAAGATTAAATGAGATGACATGTGAAAATACTTAGCTCATAACCAATAATGGCTATTATTATGAAATGGTAAAAATGACATTGAACTCATTCAGGGAAACACAAAGACATGGGGAACTTTCTCAGCCTCTGTATTCTTTTCATTATGCAACCTGTTGCTATCCTGAAGTTTCATGTGTGAAACTCAAATCATGGAAAACTTAAAATTTTTTTAAAGATTTATTTATTTATGCCTACAAGAACTGGGGTACAGGCCAGAGGTGTGGGGTTTGAGAGGATTCACCAGAGACAGAGTGGGGAGCACAACAGGCAGATTGACTGAAATACACTGCTGAGGGGAGCAGCAGACAGGGCAGGAGAGGTCTGCTGTGCCATGTGGGTTGCTCCCTGGCTGGCTAAGGCTCAAACTAGTGCTACAGAGGCTGTGGATAGCTAGATAGTGCTGTGCTTAACCCCTTGCACCACCAAGGAGGCCCAAAACTTAAAATTAAAAAAAAAAAAAATTACATATACAAATAAAATTGTAAAAATAGTAAATATAGATAAAATTTTAAATTTAAGTTGAAATTAAATATTTAAATTTAAGTAAAATTAGAAAATTAAATTTAAATAAAATTTTAAAAGAATAATTAAAGGTTAAATATAAATTAAAAATTAAATTTAAATAAAATTAATTTTCTTTTAAATAGAGGTTTACAACACTGCGTATTATTTATTTATTTATTTATTTATTTTAAAAGATTTATTTATCCATGCATACAAGAACCAGGGTAGAGATCAGATGTGTGGAAGGGTGAAAGGATTCACCAGAGACAGACTGGGGAACAGAACAGGCAGACAGACCGAAAACACTGCTGAGGGGATCAGCGGGGGCATCAGGAGAGGTCTGCTGTGCCATGTGGGTAGCTCTCTGGCTGGCCAGGATAAACCTGCATTGCAGAGGCTGAGGACAGCTTCACAGCACTGCGCTCAACCACCTGTGCCACCAGGGGAGGCCCCAATGCTGTATTTTATTTAGAGATATAGAAACACACCCTCAGGTGTATGTTACCACAGCAAGACCTCCCCAGCCGCCCTCCAGACACCATCCATAGTCCTCTGCCCTAGTCCACTGTGCCATTTTCCCACTTTGCTCTCCCCTTTCCACCTCCCCTTTGTAGCCTCTACTCTCCCTGTAGTTGGGTTTGTTATTAATTTAATTTTATCTGGCCGTTTCTTTTGTTTCTCTATTCCACATATAAGAAACGCCTTTCTGACTTTCACTTCGCATGAAACAAAACAAAATTAAAAAACTAAATTCAAATAAATCAATTCATTGCAGGTAACGAAGATGATCACACCCACCCAACCACTTTGCAGGACATAAAAACTGTGACAGAACAAGTGAATCAACATGAAGAAAACTCTGTGCCTCCCCAGCCTGCCAGGAGGACCCAGCTACCTGTTCAGCACCTGGAGGAACCCCAGGAGCCGTCCTTTCACTCGGGAGTCCTGAAGGCAGCATCCCACCGGGATGTCCGCTCTGAGATCTTCCTGTGGAGCTTTCTGCTGTGGTCTGATACCATAGAAATGGTGCGTGTGGCTGGCCACCCTGCTGTGTACAAGTCAGGCTGGCTGTACCCAGTCTATATATTCAGTTTTATTTCTCTCCTTCGAATTATATTAACTCCCCAAAACCCTCTTCTGAATTCTCTCGGTATACTGCTCCAAGATATACCCTTCATTTTTGTCAGACTTAGTTTAATCATTGTCCTGGGAACTGTCACACCAGTATTGGGCCTTTGTAAAAATGTACTTGTGACTCTCTCTTATGTTTACTTCAATCATTTAACCAAATTCAGAGTTTTTTCTACCTTTGAAATATCTTAATTTTTTAAAGAAAATGTAATATAGTCTAACTTCTTTATTGAGCATGTAATGCACATTTGTAAGTTTTGTTTTGTTTTGTTTTTTCTTTTCTGGGGCATAGGTTTTTATACTTCATAAAGAAATGAAGACTAGATTGTATGGAATAAACCATTTTTAATAACGGTAGCATGTCTGTTTTTAAAAAATATATACTAATGGTGCTAAATATAACCCAGGATCTAGTCTTAAAAGTTGGCCTCCCTGTGTCTCTAAAAAATGTTAGTACTTTTAGTTATGTATACTGCATTTTTTTCCTAAAAACTCTCAATAAAAGTTTTTGAAAAATGAGAACATATTTTACCACTAAGTCCAAGAATGACATTAAATTTAATTTTTAATATACATTTAACCTTTAATTACATTCTTTTTAAATTCTATATAAAGAGCCTAACATGAGTTGATTGGCTAGAATTAATTTTTAGAGAATACATGTGAAATTATTGAATAGCTTTTTTATTATACTTTAAAAAATTGTGAATTGTAATTGTGAGATTTCCTTCAAAGATGAAATTATGTTGTTTATTCCACTGTGGCAATGACTTTTATTTAATTAATTATTTCAGCATAAAAAGTAATACAGTCTAACAGGTATTTGGCTCAGTTTAAAGCTTAGTTCTTTTGCTAGTACTGAAGTAATAGCATAAATATCCTTTAATATAATGAAGTCAAGGTTCATCAGTAATACCTTCATCAAGTTTTATAAGGGGAAGCCATAAACTGAAGATAATCAATTTTAAAGTAAAAGGATATTTTATTTGTGGAATTTGATACTATCATAAAAATAATCATGAAAAAATCCTGTTTAAAATTAAAAGTTCAACTTACAACTCTAACAGCAAATGCATTAATATTTTGTTTGGATAATATATACATGAATATCTTGATGTGATAAAATTATACAAACTATTATGTGATTCATCTTTGGTGTGTTGGAGTGTTCAGATATTCACAGTAGAGGCTTTTCATTTTGTATGACTTCAGATGCTAGAAAGATTTGTGTAACTTTACAAAGTTACATTAGATTACATATAGAGTAATGACTTCTATAGCCAGTCTGCTCAGTGCTCTGTGGTAATAAATAACTTAAGAATGACTCTCTGAACTTCCTTGCCACCCCATTCTTCACCGTATTGCCCAATTGCATTTGCCCCTTAAGTTTTATGATTTTTCTTCTCCTTTTAAGAGGTTTATTTATAGTTGTTAAAAGTTTAACTTCTGACTTTTTGACTTAGGCAAATTCTTTGACCATTGTAAACCCTGTTTTTCATATCTAAGAGATATAGAGTATAATATCTAAGAGTATAATAATAGTACAAAAGAGTACTTTAATAGGGTTGACAGGTTTACATGGGAAATGAAGGAACTTTCTTATCTCATTATCAGACAAATACTAACTTTTATAATTATACTAAATCCTGAGAAACAAGTAGCTAAATACATTGTCTTCGCTTTCCTGTTTTATTCCTTTTGTAGTTGATTTGTAATATTTCTATATATGAAAATAGCTTACATAAATTTACATTTATCTTTATGTTAGAATTTATAGAAAGAACAGTACTTAAACTGAAAAATGTTACTTATTTGAATTTAAAATGTATTTTGCAGCTAATATTTGAGTATGGATGTGCCTGATATTTGAGAAAGTTAAAATACTTTACACAAATAATGAAGGCATGGACAGAAGATTACCTGGAGGGTGGGGGGAGTGTTAAGTACCTAATTTAATTTATTTTGATATTTTATTTTAAGTGTGTTCATGTATGTATAAAATTCACATTTTTGGTCTTAATAAGTTTTGTAGCAAATTATGTTAATGAAACATTGATATTCTATGTGTGATTAAAAGATGTGCTATTAAAATTATATTGCAGTTTTCGTAGTTTCTATTCACTGTGGGTCCTGGGGTTGATATGAACTTACTGTCCTTATGAAAGTTTACTTTCCTGCTACATGAAATTATACATACAAAAGCTGGCAGGTATTTTATTCCAAGTAAAACCCAGCTGATAATTCTGTCTTTTAGACTCTAATAAAGTTAATTATATGACAGGTATATTTATAAAAATTCATGTATGATCAGACTACTAATGTAAAGTTAAATATTTTTCTAATTAAGTTAAAATATCTTTAATAGACATTTAAGTGCCTTTTCTTTCTAAAAGTTAATGTGAAGATAAAATATGTGAATGTTATAATCTTGTTCTTTTTAGGACCTCATTTCACTGAATGACAATTGTAAAAGGTGTAAGAAAGGAAAGGGAAATTTTTTGAATACCTACTATGTACTGGGCACAATGCCATTTGCTTAACCAAAGCTTATCTTATGCAGTAGATGAACAAGCAGGACTTTACTTAGTGAATACCTCAAACGTTATTAAAAATTATTTTTAAAATAATTAAAATATAAATTAAAAATATATTGAATTAAATTTTCAAAAAGAATAATACACTTTAGAAACTATAGTACTTAAAATACTTAAACACTGTGGAGAAGGATATGGTCAATAATGAATAAAAAATACATGAAATATTCACAGGTGAAGCCATCTTAGTTTACAAAGTGGGTATTTTTACATGGAAATGAAACATCTGTGTTTAACTATATCATTTGCTGTGAAGTCTTTTTTGTTATGGGATAGGTTTACTCGAGTTTTGGTTCTGGATGGCTGTCTCTCTGTTATCTTTCCAGTTCTTTTAGTAATCTGATGCAAACAACAGATACAAGATGAAAAAAAAGTGAAACATAAAGACATGCATCTGTACACATGGAAA
Source organism: Talpa europaea (assembly GCF_964194135.1). Taxonomy (NCBI): domain Eukaryota; kingdom Metazoa; phylum Chordata; class Mammalia; order Eulipotyphla; family Talpidae; genus Talpa; species Talpa europaea. The sequence goes on along the minus strand of NC_140082.1, from coordinate 26,207,482 downwards.
TAACCAAAACCAAGTCCACCTGCATTAGAATGATGTTTCAGTGCCTCACAAAGAGACATTAACCCATGAACTCCAAATGAAGCGAGTCCATATATTTATCACGATGCTGTGCATGACTATGCTGCCTTATGGAGGGAATGCTTTAGGTTGAGTAGTATACAATCTGTACATCCTATGCAGTGATCCTGAGATAATGAAACCAAAACACTTGTCTTTTTATTTTATTTTTAAATTTTTTAAAGATTTATTTATTTATGCATACAAGAGCCGGGGTGCAGGCCAGAGATGCGGGGGTTGAGAGGATTCACCAGATCTAGGGGGGAGCAGAATAGGCAGACTAACTGAAATACACTGCTGAGGGGAGCCACGGGGCGACACAGGAGAGGTCTGCTGCACCATGTGGGTCACCTCCCTGGCCGGGGATCGAACTCGTGCTGCATTGGCTGCAGATAGCTTCATAGTGCTGTCTTAACCCCTTGCACACCAGGGAGGCCCAACACCTGTCTTTTTAGATTTCTAAAACTTTTAAAAATTCCCATACTAGTGCAAACTGGTCCAACCATTATGAAAAGCTGTGTGGAGAGTCCTCAAACTACCGAAAATGAAGCTTCCATATGACCCAGCAATTCTACTCCCAGGGATCTACCCAAAGGACACAAAAACATTAATTCCAAACTATATCTACACCCCTATGTTTACTGCAGAACTATTTACAATAGGCAAGATATGGAAACAACCTAAATGCCCAAAAATTGATGACTTGTTCAAGAAGATGTGATATGTATACACAATGGAATATTAGCCATCAAAACAGATAAACTCATGCCATTTGCATCAACATGGATGGAGCTGGAAGGATCATGCTCAGTGAAATAAGCCAGAAAGAAAGAGAAAAGTACCGGATGGTTCCACTGATAGGAGGAATGTAGGGGAACCAAATAAGGGATCAGGAAAAAAAAATTATAATAAATTAAAAAACAAAATTAACAGGCAACTATAAATAAGAGAGATTCTGCAGGGGAGGCATAAGGGAAGGGAGAAAGGATCCAAAAAAAAGGAGGGAAGAGCACAAGGGACTATGGTGATAATGCAAGGGTGAATTGGTGGTGGGAATTTTATGGGGACTACACCTGAGAGGAGAAAGTATACATTATACAAAAAGGAAGAATGGTGTAAAATATATATAAAATAAAATATAAACACAAAATAAAATGAAAATTCCCATGCTTATTCTGTATTTTAAAATATTTCATTAACTCACTCATTTAACAAATTTGAGTACCTATCATAGACTAGGTATGGCTTATATGATTAAGCAATTCACAAAAAATGCCTTAGTAAATCGGAAAAAATTGCTTTAAAAAGTAGTTTAAGTCATTTCCAGTGTTCACTTTTGCATATAGAGAGTTTGGAAGTTTATAATAAGTATAAAACTGAACAGGATGAAAAGTCAGTCTGTTTAGGCAAACTACTGCCCCTAAGCTTGGAGAGAGACAGGTGGATACTGGGGGTTGAAGTTTGCTGGAACATAGACTTGCCAGCTGAAATTTACACAGGACTAGGAAACCCTGAACTGTAATTGATGGACTTCTGGAGACTTAGTGGGAATAATCTTGAGTTGAAAATTGCAAGTCGACCCAGTCATAGGGTTTCCCACAAAACTGAGATTTCCCTCTAGAAGCTCACCCAGATTCTCTCTCTTTTTTTTTTAATAGAGGCATGTTTTATTTATTTATTTATTTTATTTGTTTGTTTGTTTTGTTTATACAAGCACTGGGTACAGTCAGAAGCGCGGGGAGGGTGAGAGAATTCACCAGAGCCAGAGCTGGGAAGCTCACACAGATTCTCATAGAAAATATTGGAGAACAATCCTCTCAGACTTTCATTAGGGAAAGGAGAAATGAAACATTTAAAAATGTGGGGCCTCCCTGATGGCGCAGATGTTAAAGTCTCAGTGCTATCAAGCTATCACTAAACACTGTGGCATGAGTTTGATCCCCAGCCAGGGAGCTGACCCACATGGTGCAGAAGACCTCTCCTGTCTCACCCCTGCTCCCCTCAGCAGTGTATTTCAGTAGATCTGCCTGTTCTGCTCCCCACTCTGTCTCTGGTGAATCCTCTTACCCCCCTCCCCCGCACCTCTGGGTTTTACCCCAGTTCTTGTATGAATAAATAAATAAATCTTAAAAGCAAAAAAGAAACATTTTAAAATGCCTTAGAGTGTCCTGTTCTTAACAAAGCTTGCCCTCAGGGAAACCTAGTTAATCAGAGCCTAACTTGGAGATATTCCATGAACATGGGACAATTTTCCATTTATTTAGGTCTTCCTCCATGCCTTTCAGCAATGGGTTCTAGTTTTCATTGTTTAAGTCTTTCACCTGCATGGCTGAATTTATTCCTAAGTATTTATCCTTTTTGATGCTATTGTAAATGGAATTTAAAAGTGGTGAAAGCAATTGAAAACAGCAATCAGCTTCAGAATAAACAATATATTTGGAGGACAAGGTCTTCTTTGTTCATCCTGGCTCTAACAAGTTGTACCAGGAACTCAGGCGGCTCCTCTCACTGCTTTCTGCCTCAGAGATGAAGATGGTAGGAGCTCCTGCAAAGGAAAGAATGACATTCACTGAAACTCACCAGCCTCTTCATCAAACTCTCCCTGGATGCTGCAGTTTTCTACTAGGATGCAGACTTCCAAAACAGTTGCTTTAAATAGTTCCTGTCCGTTCAGCAGCTGTTTAGGTAGAATGATGGATTCTTGCATTTCCTACTCCACCATTTTGTCAAATCACTCCCCCAAGAGCTGAATTTCTTTTATTTTGGTCACCTTTTCTAGCCTGATAAATCTTTGTTTCAGTTAAGTTCTAAGTGATAGGATAAATTCTTTGTGGGACAGTTTGTTTCAAAATCACAGAGTTGACCACTGATATTGGTTGGTCTTATAACACATTTGTGTAATAATAGTAAAAACAACAGCAACAAAAAAAGACACACACACACACACACACACCCCTGAATGTGAGTTTTAAGAAAATTCAATTAAATTTCATTTCTTTCTTAAATGCAATCCTGGACTAGCATTTCCCCTCCACCACTTAAGCAGCTGGAGCTGTTGGAAAGACAGGTGATTTTCCTAACCTGCGCCAAAAGTTGCTGCCTGTGGGCAGCCCCGCCCTCGGGTGCCTGCCAGGTTAATGGTCCAATCAGTCAGGTATAAACTAGGGTGAGGGGATCCTGAAAGAGGATATAAGGCAGGGCAGCAGCCCAGCCATCTTGAGACTCATGGACTCCCAGACTTCTCGCACTCTGTTTCTGGCTTCTGAGGAAAGAAGAAAGAAGCATCCAGCAACTGACCTCAGAAGAGAGAAGCCAAAGAGTTTTGCAGCGACCTGTTGGCTAAAACTGCCTCTGGCCCTGCCACTGCCACTGTCGGAAAAGAGCACCAATAGCCCTGGGCCTCGGGCCTCAAAGAGCTGTTGATGGGATCATCTGGCATGGCCTCCTGGTGCTGCCTCCATTGCTGTCTGGCCCAGCATCCCGTGTTGTTCATCTGGACCTGCAGTGCAGGCTGCTGCAGTGAGAGCTCAGTGGCTGTGCCTGCGAGTGCCTTCAGCTGCCACTGAGAGTTAGATCCCTGGCTACCGCCTCCGGCTGCCATGGCTCCAGGCCCTTGCTGGCCGGTCTGTGCCATCTTGCATGAGCAGCCTTTTGTTTGGGGCTTCTGGACACTAGGTAAGACAGCCAGTCACCTGTGACCTTAGAAACTCTTCCTTTGCTGTTAAATAAACCATGTTGTTGTTGTCCCCTGAGCCTGAGTGGTCTTGCAATTGTGTGTGGGGGTGAAAACCCACAGATAGTGACCTGTCCTTTATTGGGCATTGCCCTTGAGTGGCTAGAGAGCCCCTATAGGCCTGTTTCAAATTGATATACATCCAAATTAAGCAGAGCTATTTAATTTCTATAACTTAATTTAGCTTTAAAACTATCATGTCATAAATGACTCATATAAAATTTTTTTTTCCTGGATAAATCAAGAAGCAATGTTTCAGAAATAAACTTTGATGTTAGTGACCAACTTTTGTTGTCAATCAAGCATTGGTTGAATGAAAAAGAAACATTTTGTTATATTTCCTACATTTTCATTATCTTTTCCTTCTGCCTGTCAGAATAATCTTAAATTTATAATGTTAAAAGAAACCAGTAAGAGAATTATACCACATTTCTTCTTAGGAAGCAGAGTACAGTTTTATCACCAAGATGGTGACTCTTTGGAGTTTTCCCTTGAAAATTGAATTATTCATTTAAAATTTTAAAAACCCAATGTTTCCAGCAACTTCTTTATGAATTTCTAACATTTATCAGTTGTGAGCCACTGTCTAATTACTAATATCTGCTTCAAAATGTCCTTAATTCATGTTTTACTTCTGAAAAATAACCAAGTACATTTTTAGGGGTTACTATTGAGCTCAATGAAAGCTGTTACCATTTTTAAAAAATAAAGAATTCCACCCCTCATGAAATGAATATACATCTCATTGAACAAACCATCGGATTTTCTCCTAGCAAGGGGAACCCTTCCAAACTTAAAGAGGATCACTAAAACTGAGGCTGGGCAAGTTTTTATCGCAAACCTCTTGCCATTGTTTTCTCTGGCTTTCTAGGAAATTTTCTAGAGAAAGACTTTTAAAACTTTCCCCCCAAATTCCCTTTCAGATTTAGCTTCTCTCACTTTTCTTCTAACGAAAGGAACAAAAAACTTCTTGTGAACTGTTTCTTTGAAATTTTCCAAAAGAAGAAACTAAACACTAAATGAAGAGAATGCTGGGGATCAGTTTTAAGAAAATGTTTCTACCCTTAAACTGTCCTTTTTTTTTTTTTTGCCCCTGCCTCGTCTGTCATTGAGACTAGGGGATGTCTGCTGATGCACCCCTGCTGCTGCTGCTTCCCAGAAGCAACCTCCGTTTTCCTGCCCAGGTAATGGCCTCCAGCCTGTTCTCCACATAGTCCTGTGTGAGAGCTGAGGTCTCCGGCTGTTTCACTTCTGTTCTTCCCACTCGGCCAGCCCTGGCTCCTCATGTCTCACCATGACCCTCCCTCCTTACCTCCTCTGCCCTCTCCCACATGTTCCTTTCCCCTCTTCCTCTGTGTCTGCTCTACTTGGTAAGTTAGCTTACAAAGCAAAGTTGTAACTTTGAATTCCTGTTTTTCCAGCTATCCTCATGTGACAGGATATCTCCTTATTGGAGGTTTTCCCTAATTTCAGAAGCCCTTTAAAAAGTGAGCACTTCCTCCACCCTTCTTTTCAACAGGGCAGCTCTGAGAAGTGAGTAGGTGGCAGGGTGATCCAGTGCCTTCATTGTTTTGGCTCTTTTATTCCCTTCACTCCCTCAGTGGAAGAAACGGGACAACTCTGGGCCATGAGGCTGGCCGCGCCCCTGGTTTTCCTGACTCTCATTCGGGTTGCTGTGCAGCTATTGGGTAAGTCAGCTCTGATGTGGAAGCTTTCTGTTTGGGGCCTGGGACCTGTGGCATACCTCCCCTTTGAGGGTCAGTGTTAATGGCTTCTTTTCAACACCTGTGAGGGGAGGCAGACTTCCCTGCACCCCGGCTCAGAGGAAACATGTTGCCTCTGCTTGGCTGCCAGTCTGAAAGCTGGAGTCTTGGAAGAAGGAGGCTGCTTCTCAGGTCAAAGTGTTAGGGGAAAAAAGATGTCCTAAAGCTAATTCCATACAGGCTTTGCCGGACCCCCATCTTCCTCCTGATTTCTCCTGAGCTTCCGTGCTTTATACTTACAGGGATTTCTTCTATGGTGTGTTCATTCTAGTTTTTAATTTGCATTATTTCTATCTACCCACAACTAATATCCTCCAAGGATCTTTGAGGGTTTTCATCCAAGCACAAGATGAGAGATTGCCTCCAAAGAGGCTTCTGTGAGATTTCCATAGCTTGTCCTTATGTGTTATTTTTTTCTGTGAACTACTTTAAACATTCATATTTTTTATTGCTAGCAAGGTCATCCTTCTCTGTATTCTTTGAGTTGTTCAAACTGATTCCTGTTTGTCCTTTCTCCTTTTTTCTTCTTTTTTTTCTTTCTTTCTTTCTTTCTTTTTTTTTTTCCTGGAGGCTTGTGTTTACCTGAGAAGAATAGAATCAGAGCTTTTCAAATTCTTGGATATGATCAACACTCTCTTTCTCTAGACCCAACCTGCTGAAACTTTGGGATTTAAAAATGTATGCCTACATAATGTGTCTAATTGTGCCTGTAAGACACATTCTCTTTTCAGAAGAGATGGAAAGAATTTCAACTTTGAATTTTGGTTCCTGGTCCCACCTCATTTCTCTCAAATCAGTAAATACTGACAGAGCATAGTCTGCTCAAAGCCTCCATGCTTTGCTGGAAACTGTGGAAGCAGGGCTAGGAGGATAAATCAGAAACCTCCACTAGAAACATGCTTCCCAGGGAGAGAACATTTGGACACAAAGTTGATTTACTGATATAATGAGCCCTAAGAAGCAGTAACTGAAAACACCACCACCACCACCACCACCACCACAATGAAAGGCAGCATTTGCTCTCTGCCTCTGCCAGCAAGTTACTTATTTTCCAAATCTATAAAATGGGTAGCATAATGTTACCTGCTCTCTCCATTGTTGCAAAGATTCAGTGAGTTACAATTTGTAAAAAGTTTAGAACATTTATAAACCATAGTATTTGCTTTGAAAAGCAGTGACATCCCTCCCCCATCTCCATGGTAATTAATTGTTCCATCAGAATAGTATGTGAAGCATTTAAGGGAAAGATTTACTGCTAAATAATGCTGAGAAAAGATTCCTGGAACCTGGGGATGTATTTTGTATTATTCTTGGTCACAAAGCTTATCTCTCAGTGAGTAATAGGTGTTGGAAGAGGAACTGCTTAACCTGGGTCTGGAAAGACTGAAGAGTGGGTTTAGACATTATCACTATTTATCCAGAAAAATCTGTCTTGTGCAAGAGGGTTTAATGTATCTTCATGCCCCCAAAGGTTAAAACTAAGACCAGTAGGGGCCTCCCTGGTGGCGCAGCGGTTGAGCACTGGGTTGCGAAGCTTCCCGCAGCCTCTGCAGCGTTGGTTCGATCCCCAGCTGCTCCCCGGCCACCGGAGGAGGGTCCTGCATGACACGCAGACCTCTCCTGCCGCCTGCTGCTCCCCTCAGCAGTGTACTTCGGTCCTTCTGCCTGCTCTGCTCCCCGCTCTGGCTCTGGTGAATTCTCTCACCCTCCCGCGCTTCTGACTGTACCCAGTGCATGTATAAATAAATAAATAAATCTTAAAAACAGAACAAAACAAAACTAAGACCAGTAAAGATCTTTTAAGGGTTATGTTCAAATAAGTCTGTTCAGGGGTCAGTAAAGGTCTTCAAACAGAAGTTGGATGAACAATTCAAGGACTGTGCATGAGACCTGGCTTTTATCCCAGCGCAGTCCAATAGAAACAATTAGACACACTATGTAGGCACATTAAACAAATTAAAAGGCTACAGATGACATTGATTTTATGAATACACTTTGTTTGACTTAATCAAAATAGTATTGGTTAGTATTAATCAATACAAAGCCTTGTGATATTTTTACATTTTTTTTAAATTAAAATTTCAAAATCCAGGCTATATTTGACACTTGCAGCATGTCTCAGTTCAGACTGACCTCATGATTAGCATGCAACAGCCCCCTGGATCTAATGGCCTCCCTGGAGGCAGCACAGATGCAGCCCCCACACCCTGTGTCTCAAACTGACCTTTAATGATGTTGGGCAAATAGAGTTTCTCAATTTGCATAGGAATTTTTCGTTCCTGGAGACAGCGGGGTGCTTTACTCTGATGAATGACATCCTCTCCACAGGCACAAATATGGAAGAAGCAGGAAAGTGCTGAGGGTCTATTTACTAAAAGAAAAAAAAAAAACAAATAAATAGAAACATAGGTAAGAGATGCCCTTCCAGAATTATTATTTTTTAATTTAAGGTTCTAATATTCTTTTATGTTTTCATGGCCTAAGCACACATGAGCAGAGGTGTCTGGATAAAAGCTTAGCAGTGGATTATAGGATATTTGAATCCTTAGTACCCCTCCTCCCTGGCATCTTCCTACCCATTAAGACACAGAGGAAGCTCTTCCTACTTCCACTGGTTCATTTCTTTCTTTCTTTTTTTTAATATTCAAAAGGGCAGATTTATTTAAAAAAGGGAAGGGATTCAAGGATGCTTGCATATACACAAGCAGGCAGGAAGAGCTGCCCCTGAAAGGGACAGGATTGTTGACAGAGAGGCCTGCACAGTCACAGGAGGGTGGCCTTGGGAGGAGAGCTGCCTCTGCTGCTTTGCAAAGGGAGAAGGTTGGTGGAGAAACACCCACATAGTTGAAGTCTGGCAGGAGAGCTGCTGCCTGGTTCATTTCTTTTTAATCTTGAACCCTTTCTTCCACCTTCCCCAGAGATCCCACATCACAGTACCATGAACATCCAATGTTTAGACCTCAGTGAGGGATATAATGATAGTAGAAATACAGGGAGAGTTGCTCAGACAAAAAAGGTTAATTTGGGCAGTTTTGCTCACAGGCAATGGTGTGTGGGTAAACTTAAACAATTAGCTCTGAGAAGGGAAAAACAAAACAAAACACTGATTGGTGTCCTTAGTGATTTCCACCACAGTTGGTTTCAAACTACCAACCTGCAGCCCCTGGGAAGAAATGCCAACAGTATCTGATGTGAGTGGGGGAAAAATAACAGTGAATTTGATCTCTAGCATAGTCCATGTATCCCTGACCTCTGTGTTATAGGCAAGAAAAGTTAAGTTTATGAGAACTTAAGTGATCTTTTCTGGGTCTCACAATGAGTTAGTGGCACAGCTGGCTCAACACTCCAGAGTCCTGAACTCCAGTCTTCTTTCTGTTAAACAGAAGCAATGCATCTTTGTTAAATGACTGACTGGTTGGATAACAATGTAAAATTTCTTCAAGGAATAATTCCCTGGGGCTGTTCCCGTAACTAGCTTTGATTTTCACAAAATTTTCTTACTTCTACTTTGTAAAATTTTCTAATTTCATTTCTCCCTTCATATGGATGACTTACTTTTAGATATCATATTTAAGACATAGCTTTGCAATTGTTAAGCAACCCAAGTTCTCTTTTTCAATTGCTTTCATATTTGCCTATTTTTCTTGTTGCTGTTCCAAATGATACTGACTTTTTCTAGAATTTGGAAATGGAGATCGTGTATATGTAAGATATTGCAGATATAGGTAAAACAGTTGCTTGTTTACATCATATTTGGTGCTTGCTGAGGGTGTTGGGCCTGATTTCTAGATAGAGTCATCATTTGTTAAATGTGAACTTAAAAGTCGAAAGTGTTACAGAGCAGCCCCAATATAAACGGGTTGCCTGGCTGTGGGTACTCACCTGCGCTTAAAAGGGACTTATTAACACTCCACTACAGGCACACACAAAAGGTTAATAAAAGGTTTATTTACAAGGGAAAAGGAAATGAGGAAATGTACAACTCAGGGAGAAAATAGGGAAATAAAGTCTTTAATGTGTCCTACCTGATCCGCCGACCTGGAAACCCAATGGCACTCTGAGAACTGGTCCAGGCTGTGAGCTGGCTGACAGCCAAAAAAGGGACCCCCCCCCCAAAGCCCACGTGTCTGGTTTTATACCAAACCTGGCTGTTTAACCCCACCCTCAGGTTCCAGCCACCTTCCCTTTGGTGGTGATGGGATTTGTCTTTCCCAATGTCCTAATGGCTTTGGTCTGGAGTAGGGGGTGGAGTCCACAAAGCCTGTATGGAATTAGCTTTAGGACATCCTTTTCCCCCTAACAAAAGTGGTTAGCTTCACTTAAAAACAAGACCCTGTCTTCACAAAGGGCTTGGAGATCATAGGTATCCTTTGACACGCATATCCTATAACCTGGTTTCTGAGGTGAATCTTGAGTCATCAGGGGAGGACCAAGAGGTCACACCAGCAGCCACAGAAGCAGTTGAATGAAAAGAAAGTGGCTTCTGAAGTAGAGCGTATCTACAAAGCATGGTGGTGGGGTGGGAGTTGGGGAGAACATGTAAAACTAATGTCAAAATGAGAACAGTATTTTCATTTGGCCTCTTAGTGGCCATTTCCAAGAAGTGTTTACAGAAAAAAAAAAAATCATATGATTAGGTTGGTCCATAGAGATTAGCAGAAATTAGGGGGAGAAAAATGAAAGTAGAAGGTGATAAGAAGGCAGTGTCCTTTCAAAAAAGAATTGAAATAGAATAGGAAGAAGCAAGCTTCCTAAGACAATTTCTCCAATTACAGACTAAGTAAAGGTCACAGTGCAATTTCAGGTCCTTAATCACCTTGATTAATCACTCCTAGATCTCCACCAGGACCCTGTGAGGGGATGGGTCTATGCTACTATTACCCTTGACTAGATGAGAACACTAGGCTCAGACCAACTGCCTGGTGAGAATCAGAGCTAATTCTTGCCCCTGGTTTTCTGACTTTAGGCTAAGAAGTAGACATTATCAAGGGGATTGTGGTGATCAGGAGAGATATAAATGTTCTTCAAAACAATGGTATGTCAAAGAAGGACTCAGTCTCTCTTTTTGTATTAATTGTTCAGACTTTTCTCTTGGACAGGAGAGGGAGGGCATGGACATTTGAGTGTTTATGCAAATTCCTCCTCACCTAGAAATGTGGTGCTGAAGTCTGGGAGTAAGACCAGCATGTGCTGAAACACAAGGCGGGAGAAATAAGTGGCATTACCTCACCTAGCTTCCTCTTAGTCAGCCTCTCTATCATAAAAGAAACTTTCTTTTATGTCTTAAAAAAAAGAAACTTTCTTTTATGTCTTCATATCAGCATTTTATTTACTGATAGTAGGAAAAGTCTAAAATTGTATAAAATGAAAGCATTTAATGGTCAATGTCTCTATAGTCACCTTTAATAATTAATTTTCTTTGCTAGTAAGCTTGGGAATTTAATTACATGCTCAGTGTGATGGGCTCATTCAAAACTTAAAACTTGCTTTAAAATTCATGCCTATGTTATTGAATATTTAACCCAAGGTATATATGGTTGAAATTTGTGACTTCTTTCCTAAATATATTTTGACCTTTAACATTTCTTCCCGTGAATTAACCACAGCACAGTTTTAAACTCACAGTGTGTTTCTGGTGTGTCTTTGTGTTGTCACTATCGTGGGGGCTGTTTGCCATGGCACACAGCTGCTGTTCACCAAATATTTGTTAAAAAATAAATGTGAGATTAGAAAGATGAATATATGCTGGAAGGAGGGTCTCTTCAATACTGTAAATAAATTTCTAATGTGTATTAACAACTATAACAAAAAGGAAGCATACATTTAACCCCTTAAATGAAATGACAGAGAAATGTTCTTCTCTAACTGTTCTTACTTGTTCAGCTTTGCAATATTTCTGTTACAATAATGTAATTAATATAGATCAAAAATTTTGAATGTTAATATATATAAAACATTAGCATGATTAGTAATAAGAAATACCCACAAGGTGACTTTTGGTTAAAGCCTTGAAGCACTTTCAGCGGAAGTGACATTTTAAGTCAAGGACATTGCACAGGGACAATGATAAAAGCAAAACTATGTGGGGAGAAGAATAACATGAATGTGGGACTGTAAAGTGATAATTTTACATTTCCTTGTATTGTTTGGCAAAGGCAATATCAAATTTGCACTGCTTCCCAATGTCAAAGATAAACAAAGGAAACAAGAATAGGTAATTTTGTATTGAAATAGAAGCTATTCATTTCCAAATACTTCTTTTATGAGTGTATATATTTATAAATTGCTCTTTGGTAAAAATAAACTTTTATGGGGAAAATAAATTAAATAGACTAATCATGAATCAATCATGAAATAAAATAGAGTATTTGGGTGCCTAATTAAGTCAGCTCTAATAAATATTCTTTCATTTATTTGATTAATACTCATCAAGAGACTATTATGACTCTTAAAGAGAGAATGTAGTACAGAATCAAAATGATAGTTTCTCATGAAATTTATATTCAAGTAGAGGGACACAGACAAACCATTAGTAAACAGATTTTAAAAACATATCTATGTAAAACTGGAGATGTATTTTATGTAGAAAATACTAAGAATAAAATTAGAATATTAATTTACTAAGGCGTTGACATCTGAGGTGGAACCTGAATGAGCATCCTAAAAAATGGGAACTTGAAATATCAAGTTTCTAAGAAGGAAATTAGCTTGAAGTGTTTGAGGAACAGAAAGGCCTGTGACTAGATGTGGTAAGTGAGAGCGTGTCCGTGCGAAGGTGAGGGCAAAGGGTAGCGGTCTGGGCTATACCCCTTCAGGGAGTGTGACCTGGTGGCTACATGGTCCACTTCCTGTGTGCAGTGGCACGCTGTTGAAAGGTTTAAATTTGGGGGAAAATAGAGTAAATAACCAAAATCTCCCCCCAACTTAGGGAACTTCTACAAAAAGAGAGAAGAAAAATAAAATGATTTTACTACTGAATAAGCACTCAAACAATATGATGCCCATCATAATCCCCTAAAGAATTACAAAAATAGAAGAAAATCTCACTTGTTTATATAGCTAAGCAGAAACAATTCATTACATTAGGGAGATCTTGCAATTTGGAGTCAGGTTGACAAGTTAGGCCCATCTCACCCAGGAAAGTGGGAAATAATGCATTTTTTGTGGATGATTTTATGTCAAAGAGAAGAAGGCCAGAACAACACGATGGTTGCTTAGTCCAGGGTGGATGTAGTGGAGATGGAAAGAATGATTAGGGTATTAGTGTTCTCCAGACCAACAGAACTGATGCTGGGTTTGTGTGTGTCCGTATTTCTGTGTCTATCTATCTGCTTGTCTGTCTACCTATAGAAAGATATATTTTAAGGAACTGGCTTATGCATTTGTGGAACTAGCCAGTTCAAGTCATCAGGGGTAAGTTGGCAGGCAGGAAATCCTGGAAAGAGTTGATAGTATAGTGTAGTTTAGATATTAAATTCTCTCTTCCAGAAAGGATCTCATTCTGTTTTTTCTGAAGGCCTTCAAATGACTGGATGAAAGCCTCCTACATTTTGGGCAATCTGCTTTACTCAAAGTCTCCTGATTTAAATGTTAATCTCATCTTTAAAAAAAAACAAAAAAACCTTCACAATAATATTCTGACTGGTGTTTGACCAAATGTCTGGGTACCATGAACTAGCCAGGTTGATAGATAAAATCAACCATCACAGTATATATTTTCAGGAAAAGCCTATTAGTTCTGCTTTAGTCCTAGAAAGTGAAGGAAATCTGGGAATATGGGATGACTCCTCTGAGTTTTTGGCTTGTGTATCTTGGTGGATGGTGTGGCATGAGAAAGAGAAGTTGGATATTTACTTATTAAATACCATTACCTTTAGAATAGAATTAAGAGGGAACTATAGATGAAAATACAGCATTTGATAAAAGTCTAATCAGTATAAAGACCTCTCAAAGAGAATTAATGAATGTATAAATCTTCAATACAATTTGAGTGGTTGACTGAACTTGGGCAATTCATTAGTGTTTGCTGCTAGACAATACAACCAGATAGTAGAAGTATGAGATGTAAAATATATTTCTTATTAACAATGAGATGTTACTGGATGAACCTATGTGAAAGTGAAAGATTAAATTTGGTACGAAAACAAGAGGGGAAGCAGCAGGCACAAATTACAAGTGAAAGCATTTATGTTGAGTTCATTATCCTTCTTCGATTAGAAGAGCCTACATGTACATTTGTGTATGGTGAACTGTCATAGTGAGTATCTAGCAAAATGTTCTTATTTTCTGTTTCTTTGGGAACAAAACGCCATGTTTTTAAAATTTTAATTTTATTGCCAGTGCATAAACTTACTCATTTTTGTCACGCCAGGAAATGAGCAGCAACAAAATGAGACCAAGTCTGAGAAAGAGTTTTGCTAAATGGGAGAAAATTCAGTCATGTATGATGTGTTTAGTTGACTGATGTCAACTCCAGAGAGGCCAGCAGAAGCTGTTGTTCTGTTGAGTTCTGATTTCCAGAAGTCAGACCAGCAGGAAAGAGGAATCCAGTGAGGGAACAAGGCAGAGGCTCAAAGCAATGAGTTAGGAACCCAAGCAGGATAAAGGCAGGAAAGCTCGAAACAATTTTGGGGCAAGAGCAGATGCAGGAGCCTGGAGGGAGAATATCTTTTGAGATCAAGTTCCATTATAAGTTCTAAGTTGGTCCAAGCAATGATCTCAGAGTTTCCATGGTGCTAAGCCTATAGGGGTGTTAAGGACAGTAAACAGAAGTTGGCTCATGAAGGACCCTGTGAGTGGTACTATTATTGCTTTATTTCATTGGGATGATTTGTGAAAATAATGAGTTAATTTAGTCAGATCCTCAAATATCTCTACTACTACTGGCTCATTTTGAAAGAACCACTTAAGTGGAAAGAATTTAGCAAAACTCCACAAGAAGTATTTAATTTATATTTGTTAAAAAATTAAAACAATTATTTCTATTTGTCTAGTCTTAAAAAAAGGTGCAAAAAAAAAAAAACCTTTACATGAATTCAGTTTTGATTTAGGGGAGAAAATATGCTTACCAGATCCTTTTTTCTTTCTTTCTTTTTTTTTTTTTTTGACAAGAGGAAGTCAATTTTGCCAGCTAGCAGCTATATGCAATATATGTAAACCATTTATACACACTCATTTAAATCACCAGACCCAAATTGCAAGTGTTATAAGCACTTATTTATAAGGTTATTTTAATACATATTACTTCAAATTATAAGAAGAACTTAAATTTATTTCACCTCTACTGGAGCTGTAACTGATCATTTTTGTAATGCAAAGTTTAGATTATGTCAATGAAATGAAAGTTAACATTATATAACAGATATTAATATACCTCTAGATGCTAGATCTTAAGCTGTCTGTTGTTGGAAGGGAAACCAAAACAAAAAACTTCTCATTGCATAGACTTGGGCTACCTCCGTAACAGTAGGTTAAAAAATTTGCTAGACACAAAAATTCCTAAGATAAAATTATCCTTTAAATCAAGAACTCTTGTTATAATTAAGATAATGAAATGTAGATTTTATTTATTTCAGAGACAGTAGGTTGTGTTAGACTTGAAAATTTTATTCTAGGATATACTATATTTAATTTTAGAGATTATTGCATTTATAGTCAAATTTTCTTTTCTCAGATGGCTATTATTTCTTTCTCTGTTTCTACCTATTATGTGTCCTCCAGTACAATTCATGTGCATTTAAGGCAGGCATTTTCATTAAGTGCCTCATGATGAACTAAGACATCTTAAAGATTTCCAGTTGATTGTCAGTACCCATGTGCTCCCTAGAAGAATCCCCTTAACCCAGGGTGGATTCTCTCTTTAACTTCAGGTATCCCTTGACAAGAACTAAACTGACATAGGCAGAGTTAGCTTCATTCTTTTTACCTAGGATCGTTAAGTCTTTAGGGAAATGGAAACATTGGAAACTTTTGACCTAAAATACTGTCTTGCAACAAGTAACAACTTCAATATCCTTTCTTTCTTTTTTTCTTTAACAGACACCAGTCAATTTTTAATATATAATGAAGATCACAAGCGCTGTGTGGAAGCATTAAGTCCCAGTGCAGTCCAAACTGCAGCTTGCAATCAAGATAATGAAGCCCAGAAATTCCGATGGGTCTCTGAATTCCAGATTATGAGTGTTAAATTTAAATTGTGCTTGGGAGTGCCGTCAAAAAGCGATTGGGTTGCTGTCACGCTATATGCCTGTGACTCAAAGAGTGAATTTCAGAAATGGGAGTGCAAAAATGACACACTTTTGGGAATCAAGGGAGAAGATTTATTTTTTAACTATGGCAATAAACAAGAAAAGAATATCATGCTTTACAAGGGGTCGGGTTTGTGGAGCAGATGGAAGATCTATGGAACCACAGATGATTTATGCTCCAGAGGTTATGAAGGTAAGAAGCATTGAAATTTTTACCTTTCTTTCCAAATTTCCTCATCTTCTTGCTTGGAAATTAAGAAAATAAACACACTATTACTTTATTATTTTTTTAAGTTAATGACATACCATTGTTTTACATCTTTATTGATTTTTTGGCAATATAGGATTTCTCCCCTCTGGTGTGGTTACAGTAACTCTCTCATAGTCCTCCTCCATAGTCTTCCACTCTAGTCCATCTTGCTCTCTCCCCACCTCCAACATTCTCACTTATTCTGTAGTAGAAATATTAATTGATTACCTTTGTGGTTTGACCTATTCTTTGTTCTATGTGAAATGTCAGTAAATAAATGTAACTGGGGGTTACAATTTTTAGAAATTAATTTACACTGTAGCCTTTGACCCAAAGTCTCCCATTTAATGTTAAATTATTATAGTGATGTGTATTAAACCAAATGGTTCTTTTCCTTTGGTTTAAATTATCCCTGGAGAAATGATCCATGGAACAATATTCTTTACCAACTCGAATGCTTATAGTTTTGACAGTACATGATAGTTGGATTTCTAAATGTTCTTGATTCATTTTGTCATTGCATGAACATTTTGGGACCATAATTATCAGAAATTTAGATAAGGAATTAGTTTGTAAATTAACATGCAGTATATTTAGTGAGGTATCATGGAAAGTCATAGCACCTATGGGGCAGGAAATACTTTTATATGTAGTTAATTCTTTTTTTTTTTTGAAGGTTAAATAAAATCAGAGTCATCTTCCTTTACCTTGATCAAGTTTCATTCTCTGGAGACTGTACAGAAAAAGATGAAACAAAAATAAAGAAGAACATGATGCCTTTTTCAAAGGTTTCTTGAGTCAGATGGTACTACAACCACATTCCAGACCTGGGCACTTAATTATTGTGAGGTTTTATCTAGAAGGACCTCAGGGTCAGAGACAGAGCTTGCCTTCTGGGACAAACAATTACCTGTTTCCAAAATTACTATCTTATTGAGGCCTCAAAGATTGGTTAATCCTAGTATATGTCAGGTAAGCAGCACATAAGAGTTTAGCTCTTAGTAAGGTGGTAATTTGTCCTTCTGTATTAACAGGGAGAGAGAACAAGAACTGAGGAAGAGTATGGAGGGTTCAGAAATAAGTTATCTCAAGGCATTTATTTAGCATAGCATAGACTTAGAGACAACATTTCAGAAAAAATCTTGGTAGAAAATTATAGGGTAGAACAAGGGTGAACTAAACTTGATGAAGCAAATTCCATAGATGGGGCAATAGTCCCAATTGAGTAATTCATTGCAAAGAACATTGATGCTTAGACAATAGACTTCTTGTTTTATTTTAACCACGTCGCTGAAGTTTTGTTAACTTCCACATCTATTTCTCTTTGTTCTGTTTGTTTTAAGAAAAATATGCATAGAGTTTTGGATGATGGTTCTCAAACTTCAATATGGTTAAAAATCTCCTGGAAAACCTGTTAAACATGGAGATGCCACAGCCCTTCTCCTACCCAGATTCTGACTTAGTTTATCAGGGGAAGGGCTAGGACTCTACTGACTATTTTTATAAACACCTGGGTGGTTAGATGCAGATGGCCCATTAACCATCCTTGGCATAGTCTTCAACTGTCTTCCAATATTAAGATATTTCTACTAGAAGTAAGGTTGGACCACTTGAAGAGTAAATTGACTGCAGTACATGATTTGTGAGTAAGGTGCCTGGAATGGAGCTTGTTTCTTTGGCTTGATCCATGCTTCATTAAATAAATTAAGTTAGTGTTTAAAGAGCTATTACTGCTTGGCATTTGTAAATTCAGTGCTGAGCATTCCTTGGCTAACTTACTGAACAGTACAACTAGACTTGAGGTAAACTTAGTAAGTTTTCTTCAGATAAAGGAACAGGTACCCCTATGATTAAAAGTGGCACAATTATTTCTGAATCCAGAATGTGTCTTATACAACATATGACTTGAGAGGCTGGTTCTGGAACTGAGTGGAACCAAAACTAGAATTTTTAAGTCAGCAGCCAGCTAATTAGCTAACAAAATTATTTTAAAAATAATTTCATTATTTTTAATTTTATTATTTATTATTTTATAATTTTGTTTTGAAAGTAAACCTAGCTTTTGGGCCTCCCCTGGTGGTGCAGCGGTTAAGCACTGGGCTGCGAAGTTGCCTGCAACCTCTGCAGAGCCGGTTCGATCCCAGGCTGCCGGCGAGGGTCCCACATGGCGCGCAGACCTCTCCTGCTTTGCCTGATGCTCCCCTCAGCAGTGTATTTTGTCAGTCTGCCTGTTCTTTTCCCTGCTCTGGCTCTGGTGAATTCTCTCACCCTCCCACGTTTCTGACTGTACCCAGTGCTTGTATAAATAAATAAATAAAATCTTAAAAAAATAATTAATTAATTAAAAAAATAAACCTAGCTTTTCAGGAGGACTGGATATGTGCAATGAGTAAATGAAAAGAAAATAAGAGGCTTATAGTTATGTGCTTTTAATTACATGTTAGGCACTGTGCTATATATTTTATAAATTTTGTATTATCTAATAGAGGAAATGTCTTTTAAGAACTTTTTTTACAGTCATAGAATTGAAAAACTTAAAAGAGAATTCCTACCTTGGAAAATTCTGAATATCATCTGGTGGCAACAGGCTCAATATTTCTATGTAGATGGTTATTAACTCTCAAAGAGGGGTTTTGTGCAAAGGTAGAGTCTTTTTTTAAAGATTTATTAATTTATACAAGAACTGGGGTACAAGCCAGAGGCACAGGAGGGTGAGAGAATTCACCAGAGACAGAGTGGGGAGCAGAACAGGCAGACTTCCTGAAATACACTGCTGAGACAGGAGAGGTCTGCTGCGCCATGTCAGTAGCTCCCTGACTGGCTGGGAATCGAACCCATGCTACGGTGCCTGTGGACAGCTTCACAGTGCTGCTCTCAACCTGCTGCACCACCGGGGAGGCCCCACAGATAGAGTCTTTAAATGGAGGATCTAGCCAGGTGAGGGCTTGGTGGTCAGTGGATGTAGCTGCTTCCCTCATGGTTTGAGCTTAAGGTCAACCATAGCCAACAATGATTCTATATTTGTTCCAAATTTCCTTTCTAAGTGAACACAGATCTTGCTATTTTGTTCTGTTTGAATTCATTTAAAAAAAAAAAAAACAAGCAACTGATATTGGTTGTAGATGGTGTATAGTGGTCTTTTAGATTAGAGAGTTGTGCCAAAATTCCTGTCCTTCCTCATAGCCATTTTTGAGGGATTCCTATGGAGGTTGCTTGGCAGGAAGTATTTGCAAAGGATTAAAATATTAAGTTTGAGTTTTATATGAGTTATATAGTAGCTATAAGGTAATTTTCAACTTAGATTTTCAATAATTCTGTGATTTCAACCAAGAGGAAGGATGACCTCTTCCCTGTTTTGGGAAAAACATGCAGAAGTCAAAGCTGGTGCCAACAGAGCTGACTACTTGTGCCTTAAAAGAGGAATGAGGAACATCTGTTCCAAAAGACAAGCAAAATAAAATGGTACTGGAGTTAATTTTAAGTATGGATTGTTTGTGTTTAGTAAAAGATGAGTTCTGGGCACAAGGGAAAAGAGGAATCCCCAGTGTGGGGACACCAATGTGATCAGAAAAGTCAGACCCATTCTTGTTGCATGTTTCCTACTAGAAAGTGTACGTTGAGATGCACCACTCTCATTCTAAGTGAAAGGCAATATTTTTCTTCTAGCCATGTATACATTGCTGGGTAATGCAAACGGAGCAACCTGTGCATTTCCATTCAAGTTTGAAAATAAATGGTATGCAGATTGCACGAGTGCTGGGAGATCAGATGGCTGGCTTTGGTGTGGAACCACTACAGATTATGACACGGATAAACTATTTGGATTTTGTCCATTGAAATGTAAGTAATATTACCATCAAGAAACGTTTGGCACATTTACTGTGGCAACATAATGATAAGAACCTTGCATTTATCTAGCACATTTTATCCTCAAAGTGGGTTCACATTCACTCTCCACCACAATCTTTCATAGACATCATTTTTTTCTATTTTATAACCAAGAAAGTGATTCAAGTTGACTGAAAACTGGAATGCAGAGTCTACTCTCAGCCTTAGCTGCATCAAATAACCCCTTTATTTTCACCAATTATTTCTTTAAAATAATTTTTTTTTGCATAAAACTGGGGTGCAGGCCAGAGGTGTGGGAGTGAGAGGATTCACCAGAGACAGAATGGGAAGCAGAACAGGTGGATTTATTGAAATATACTGCTGAGGGGAACAGTGGGCGAGACAGGAGAGGTCTGCTGTGCCATATGTTGAGGCTTAGCTCCGTGGCTGGGCTGTAGCATTGATAGCACTGAGACTTAAAACCCAGGCCACCAGGGAGGCCCTCACTTATTACTTCTTTTCTTCTACTTCCACTTTATTGGTTATTTTATATTGGTTTTGTTATTTCTAAGACTTCAGGGCAAGTAATATTTTGCTATACTATGTATGTTTCAACACAGACTTCACAGATGAAGGCATGCCATCCCCAGACTCCCAGTGATGTACCTTATTAGACTATAGATCAAGAACAGAATTTAAATTTAAACAATACCACAAACATGTTGCTTGATGGAGAGAGAGAGATTTGAGTGGCAGTCTGAATTTTGTGTCAAGGTCTTGAAAAGGGTCTCTCACAGAGAAAATGATAGTAATGATACTCTAATTCAACTTAAGAAGAGTATCGTTTAACACAGTTTAACACAACTCAATTAAAGTGGGTTATTTTTATGTGTGACATGTTTTGGAAATAAAGTTTTAAGTATGATAGCAGTAATATAAAATTAGTAACATTGGATTATATTGGTGGTAAGAAGTAGAACATGAGTTCTTGATGCTCTTTCCACACTCAAGAATCTATAAAGAGGGCCTCCCTGGTGGCACAGGAGTTAAAGATAAACGTATCAAGCTATTGCCAGCTACTGCAGTTCTGAGTTTGATCCCCAGCCAGGGAGCAACCCACATGGGGCAGCAGACCTCTCCTGACTTGCCCTCTGCTCCCCTCAGCAGTGTATTTCAGTAGATCTCTCTGTTCTGCTTCCAACTCTGTCTCTAATGAATCCTCTCACCCCCCACACCTCTGGTCTGTACCCCAGTTCTTTTATGTAAAAATAGAATTTTTTTTTAAAAAAAGGAATCTATAAAGAGTACAGCAGTTTCTGGGTGGGCGGTGGCAGGGAAGAGAGCACCAACATTGGGGGGTGGGGACAGTCTGAACAATCCTTGACCTCTTACTCTTAGAGATGTGATGGAGCAGAGTAGCTCTTGCTTTCTTCTATTACCAGCAACTTTTTCTACGACTCTTCCCGTCCTGCACACAGCTGGGTGCAGAGGAGAGCATCAGATATAGTCTGTGCCTGTGTAAGGCCATGTGAATTGCAACAGCATTGCTTACAGCTTCACTTCTCAGAGCTCACATCCACCCACAATCACATTACTTGGAGAATTATTGTAAAACAGAATGACTCACAAAAATTTTTATTATGTCAAGTTAAAAATCAGAGTTCCAGGAGCCATGCTTTTCAAAATATCTCTTTTGATTTATAATCACTAAAAATATCCCACTAAAAATGAATTTGATTTCTCAGCCCTATATATTGTGACACTCTTCTGTGTGCATTCTCATTCTAGTGACCACCCATGGAGACTCACAGGCTTTTTGTTCAGAGTTGAGATCAGTGGATTCACCTCTCTTATACAAACTTTTAAAGATTTGAGTCCCATGAAAGGTTTATAGATGTTTGATCTCTGTATTGGAAGTTTTTCGTTTGAAGAGAAAATTGAACTATTTTTTTCCCCTAAATGAAAGTGATTAATGTTTTGTAGTGATTGAAGAGAATGTTTCTCCTTTGTTTAGTAGGAATGGTATTTTTTAAACCTGTTTCTTAGGGGCTTGGATATCATGGGTCCAGTTCTAGCACCTTGTACCTAAGTGCTATTGACAAGCGAATTGTTGGCTAGATGCATGGTTAATGAATCATTAAATGGGGACAAATGGCCAGTCTCTACATACAAAGCAAACTTACAATGTCGGACAGATATGTGTTGGAAGGGAATCTTGACTATAGTCTAGAATAATTCTTTTTCTATTGTTACTTTTAATTTATGTTTTCAAAACCAATTTATAGATTTTTGACTATTAAATGTGAAAGTAAAACAGCTATAAAAACATTGTTTTGTTTCAGTATATGTTCAAAATTTAAAGTACATTTTATACATTTCATACTTTTCTTAAAGGACTTTTCAGTCTCCCAATCTATTTCATTTCCTTTTCTTTGTATTCCTTTCAAGAGGACATTTTATTTTACATTAATTTTAAACTAGCAGATTCAATACAGGAAGATGAAATGCCAGTTATGGACCTAATGACACAATATATTCTCCTCATTGTCCTTTACATTCTTTGTTGTAATGTTTTCCTTTTGTTTAGACAATTATTTTCAAGTATCTTGAGAACAGGAAAAGGAAAAGACCTCTTTCAATGCTCCATAGCTTGCAACTTTAACTTTCCACATCAGTTTTGCTGGTTTACTGTGGGAATTTGAACAATTTGGGGGAGACAAATAGTCAGCAAACCTATATACATTCATTGAGAAATAAGTTTAAATTCCTTGATTTAAAATGCAAAACCCACTTTCCTTAAGATTCAGTTTGTATCTTCTCTTTATTTGTATATATCCCTTTCCTCCATTTCTAGATAAGAAAATAACCCCTCCTTTAAAAAAATGTATCATACTTTCTGCCATATTGTAATCAAAACTCTGTATTTCTAAATATATTTTTTAAAACCTATCCCTCTCAAATTGTCTCATTTAATTGATCACTAAATTAGTACTCATTGTGATCATCAAAATTCAGTATTATTAACTCAAATATATTTTATATAAATATATAATGACGTTATAGTTAAAACCACACAGATTTCTATGCTGTTCCTAGAAGAGATTTGGATATATTTCCCCCTGCCCCCCGCCCCGTTGTGTGTGCCCATGGGACTGAAGTTTTATATTACAGGGTGTGATATACATATGAAACATTTGATTCCTCATCAGATACAAAGAATCATGACAATTTGGGTTATGTGGTTTGGAAAACTGCCAAAATTCTTCTCAGAAAATTTGACAAGTTACATGATTCTTTCTCTGTTCCTTAAAAATAAATGCAAGAATTATTACTTCATGTGACTTATAAAAATAATTTTATATTCAAAAGACAAAAGAGAAAATTTCATAGCATTGAACAGGCAAAAGTACCTCATTTTTCTACTAATTTCCCAAACATATTTAACAGGCTATAAAGTACTATATATTCCTTAAGATTATTGGTTTTTCATAGGGTATACCCAAGTTTATAGAGTACAGGGGCAATTATAAAATAACAAAGGGAAAGAGGAACCAGGCCTCCCTGGTGGTTCAGGAGGTTAAGCACCGCTCTATGAAGCAATCCACAGCCTCTGCAGCACGAATTCAATCCCAGGCCGGTCAGGGACCAACCCACATGGCGCAGGAGACCTCTCCTGTCTCGCCCACCACTCCCCTCAGCAGTGTATTTCCGTCAGTCTGCCTGTTCTGTTCCCCACTCTGTCTCTGGTGAATCCTCTCACCCCCTGCATCTCTGGCTTATACCCCAGTTCTTGTATGCATAAATAAATAAATCTTTAAAAAAAAAAAGAGGAACCAAAATAATGATTTCTAACTCTGATGAAAAAAAGCTAATTGCCAAAAGCTACCTATGTTTACTTTATTCTAGATATGAGAAAATGAGACTGCTGGATAACAATTTGATTGGTGGGTGACAGTGCTTGAATGCAGGTCCAGAATAACCTGCCTGCAGAGTCTATGACCTTTCTTTCTGATGCCTGTTGTCTTTGATCTAAAACTAGAATGTGCAGGTAAAGGATCTACTTCCTGGGATAACCTATATATATTTTTTCTCACTTTTTTGTCTTTAGGTTAAGGGAGCTGAGCTGGTATCTCTAATCTTATTTAGTCTTTGTACTTACCACACTTCTCAATCCATCTGATCTCAAATATAGGGAGATGATGCCTCTCTTTACTTCCTAGGCACATGAAATACATTGGATGCTGTTAATCTTTTGATAACTTCCCCTTCATTTCAAAAGTGAAGAAAATCTCATAGGCATTTTAAAAATAAAAGGAAGGAAAAGAATATAATGCTTCAGGCAACAATGCTGCTAGAACTCTTAAAAATATTGTTCACTGAAAGTCTTTTCTATTCATGATGTAGCCGATTTCATTTGACTTCATTTACAGTTGAGGGCAGTGAAAGCTTATGGAATAAAGACCCATTGACAAGCATTTCCTACCAGATAAACTCCAAATCTGCTTTAACTTGGCACCAGGCGAGGAAGAGCTGCCAGCAACAGAACGCCGACCTCTTGAGCATCACAGAGATACATGAGCAAACATACCTAACAGGTAATGTCATGAAAAGAAAGCAAAGTTGTAAGTAATATCATGGTTATTTAATTTCCATACAGTTTAACTTAAAAGTGAACAGCACAAGTGATGCAGACATTACAACAGATAATAGATGGTGCAGAGGACATGACAAATTCATATGTGAAAAATGCCCCCCCCCCAGGATGGCAAATAGGTTTCATTTGATGAGCCAAATTTGTCCTATCACTTGAGACAATCTCTAGAAATTGTGTTGAGAAGGATTCTGAGGATAATCTGGGCTCAAAATGGAAGATGCCACAATCAATGGATGACGTTGTTCATGAACACAAGGCTGGTTATGATGCTGGTAAAATGTTCCAGGTCTAGGGTGAAGCCAACAATCTTCCATTAGCATCACAAAGTTCAAGGTGATAAGTAAAAAATTGCTACCATGACCAGGGACAAGTGCTATAAAACTCAGTCCTTTTTGTCTCTTGTCTCTCTAACTCCCAGACTGCACTGACTTTACGGTTTTAATAATACCCTTCCTGCAACATATTTGTGTTTCTAAATATTTGTTCTGGATCACATTTTTCCTATTAGTTACTATTGATATTAGTACTATTAAAATTGAATTTGAAGATGTTCATTACAGTCTAATTTTGGTGGACAAAAAGGTGCATGCATTCATTTAGCACAACCTGGTGAAATGCCCACAATGTAACTGAGTAAGAAGCATATTTCTACTCCAAGTACCTTTTTAGAGCTAACCATGAACTGACCACTGCAATAAAATACTTTGAATCAGGGCCTCCCTGGTGGCGCAGGTGGTTGAGCACTGCATTGTGAAGCTGTCCACAGCCTCTGCAGTGCCGGTTCGATCCCCGCTGGCCTTGGAGCAACCCACATGGCGAACAGACCTCTCCTGTCTTGCCCGCTGCTCCCCTCAGCAGTGTATTTCATCAGTCTGCCTGTTCTGTTCCCTGCTCTGTCTCTGGTGGATCCTCTCACCCTCCCGCACATCTGGCCTGTGCCCTGGCTCTTGTGTAAAAAACAAACAAACAAACAAAAAACCTTAAAAATAAAAAAAGAAATACTTTGAATCAGTTCATCATAAAGTTTAACACATATTAATGTTCTCCATGTAGTTTAAGCAGCAACTCACCATTTTCTTTCAGTTGTTATTAAGAAGATTAACAAAAGTCATGCCATATGCCCTCACTGTGTGCATTAATAAACTCAGGGGTGGGTTCAGCATTTTGCTTCAATCTGCTCAATTTTTCTGCTTTGTGTGGTGTCTGGGAGCCTTTCTAATATTTGGACAAAATATCAGAGTGGTTAATATTTACAGTCATGCAGAAAAATAAAGAGAAGAAAGCCTGGAAGGAGACAAAATTAAATTCAGTAGATGATTAAGGAATAAAAAATGTGATTTGGGGCAATCCTGGTATATTTGTGTTCACTTACATGGATGAGAGATAACTCTGGCAGGTTAGCAATTATTTCCATTGCTTTTTAAAAAAAAATCTGTTTTTGGATTATGTTGTAGAGGATCTTCTGATTTTTGCTTGTTTTTCTGGCTTTCTGGAAGTACAGGGACAGGGCACCAGTTTCTGTCATTCTCTGCACCACTTACATAGAGATGAGCAGCATAGAAGCTCTGCCAGCACCAGGCTCATTTCCGGCCCTGCGCGCCTGTCAGACTCCTGGCTGCAGGAAATGCTTTCCTAATCAGCCCCTGCTATTGTGTCCCTCAGGAGAGCAAACAGGCCCCTAGAGATTCAAAGGCTGAGTTCACCTCGGATACTTATTTGACTCTTAGCCAAGCCCCTCGAATTGCAGTCAGCAAATTCTAACTGAAATCTGGATAAGAGTGGCTTCTATAATGAAATTTGTAGTATTTCCTGCTTTCCTTTAAGTCAAAAATATCATGCAGTAGGAGAAAAAGATCTGATGGGATTTGAAAAATAAATCAGAATTTTTTTGCAGGAAGATAATTATTACATATATATATGGGAAGAATGTAGAAAATAATAATGTGAGTGGGAGACTGGGATTTACTCCATTTTGGGAAATATGCCACTAACATGAAAAAGAAAACCTAAAATAGTTACACTTTTAAAATAAGGTTTCTTTTGGAAGATTTGAGGAGTGAATATAATTTAAAAAAATATATGTAAGCCTGTTTTATGACCTGAGATGAAATTAGCTGTCATTTATTGAATAACTGCTATGCCAGACACTGGGCTTTTTCCAAACTCCTAAATCAATATTATTTTTCCCACTTTACAGATAGATGAGATAACAGACTAGGAGGGAGAAGCTAGAAACTTGCCTAATGCCTCATGTCCAGAAAATAACTGAATTGAAAACAGCAGTGTCTTTTCATTTCGCTCTGTCCAGGTCTCACTCACAAAAAGAGGAAGGATCTGGTGAGCCCTAAAGCATTAAACAGAACCCTCCACTTAGATATCAACAGCTCCTTGTTCCAGCAAATTTACTGAGATCTGATAGTGAGATTTTACATTCTCTGCAGCCCAGTAGCCCATTCTTACATTGCCCACAACCATTTCATCATCTTCACTTCTGTTTCTACCCTCAAAAATGGTGGGACACAATATTTAATCCTCAATTCCTGAATTATAACTATGTATGTTCAGGATTAGGATTTACAGAACTGAAATTAGATATAGGAAGTGAAATTTGGCCTGATTTCCTGATCTTTTCTCTTTTTTTGCCAGTGTCTGCCTTGAAAACAAATTGGACAACAATGTAGAAAAAAATACCAGTGTTATATTGGACATTAATACATCTCCTATTGTAGCTAAATTCAAAAATAGGTACATAACCATTTCATTTAATACATATGGAGACATTAAAATAGAATGTGGAATTGATACTTTGTACAGCAATACTAAGAAGTTTTGGTCTGTTTCTTTGTAAATTTACAAAGGAACATTAGGGAAAAAAAACATTTGTGGATTTGTTCATCTGCTGCAAGTGTTAGATTAAGCACAATTTAACAAAATGTTTCAATTTTAATCTAAATCATATTTTTTGTCAACGCTAATTTAACATGGATTAATAATAATAACAATGATAATAGTTTACATTTATTGAGCATATTTCATTTGTTGGGCCCTATTTTAAGAAATGTCAATTTAATTTTTCAAAAGAAGCCTAGGGGCCTCCCTGGCAGTGCAAGGGGTTAAGCACCTCACTATAAAGCTATCTGTAGCTACTGCAGCACAAGTATGATCCCTGGCCAGGGAGCTACCCACATGGCGCAGCAGACCTCTCCTGTCTCGCCCACTGCTCCCCTCAGCAGTGTATTTCAGTCTGCCTGTTCTGCTTCCTACTATGTCTCAGGTGAATCCTCTCATCCCCCACAGCTCTGGCCTGTACCCCAGCTCTTGTATGCATAAATAAATAAATCTTTTTTTTTTTTTTTAAAAAAGAAGAAGCCTAGAGTACCTAGAGTGGTTGAAGAATGTCAAAGGATAAGTTTCCTTAAAGAGTGACTGTCCATCTTACCCAGGAAATATATGGATTCTGTTTTCCCAAAGTTTCAAAGGAATTATTCGAAGAAATAGAGTACACATTACTGAAATTTATATGGAACCACAAAAGATGCCAATGGCCAAGGCAGTCTTGACAAAAGAAGAAAAGGAGTGGAGGTATCATATGCCCAGACTTTGTACTACAAGGCTACAGTATGGCATTGGAGGAATTAGAAAGATCTGTCTAGTTCATTGTTTTTTCCTTAAAGGTGCTCTAAAATTCAAACTTACCTAAAAAAGGAACCTAACAGTAACTCACAAGCAAATCTAATTTAAGCAGGATTAAATTCCTAGAAAAATTAATTTGAATCCTTGGAATCCAATCCTGGTCTTTTGCTTTCCTTTCCAATAATTTCTTAACTTTCCTCATCTATAAAATGAAAGAATTGGACAAAATACCCCTTGAAGTATATAAAGTACCAAAGGGTAAGAGCTAAGCTAACTCATCTACTTTTTCAGAATGCTAGATTTAAGAAGAGGTGACTCTGTATCAATTAATTTTTACATGCCAGAATTTAATTTCATTCTATTTTTATGTCATTACTTCTTTTTAAGAAATCACACAATAGGTTTACTCCTCAGAAAAGACTCCAGCATTGAATTCAGTTCAGTTTACTCCAGCATTGAATTCAGTTCAGTTTATTAAGCATCAGCTACCTAATCAATATCAGCGTAATCAACATTGTGGAAGTGAGTTCTCCATTTGCACATACTTCCTTGCAAGATGCTGAATAATTTGAGTACACCATTCAGATCACATGATCTCTAAGAAAGTGGTCCTCACTTTTATGGAACTAAGGTGCAATCATTGTGAGCTATGATGTCTTGGCATCCAGTCACTAATTTGAAATTGTAACATGAATATATAAACTAAAGAAAAATTGAGAAAAAATGCAATAACTCATTTAGTTTCATCAGAACTATAGAGTTTTGGCATTGGTAGTAAGAACCTGGGTTCCAATTTCATTTATTAACTGCACTTGTCATTAAATTTTTTTTACGTTTCAGTTTCCCAGCCTATACAATGGAGATAATAATTCCTAGTTTACAGTTTCTGAGGACCCAGTGAACATGTAGAGTAGTTATCATTGTCACCTTTGAGAATATTTGACCGGGGAGTAAATCTTACAGAAAACAGTAATTATAAATTAATTGGTCTTTGAAAGTTTACCAGCATATCTAGACAATTAAGTCTTGTATTTTACTAAAGTCAAAAATTAGTTTTCTTTTTAATTAACTATTTTTAATCAACTAAAAAGAATGTAGAATGAACAGAGAATCTGTGGTTTTGAAAAGGGTACAAGTAATAATAAGAGTATTTGACATGGGAAGGCTGAGGTCCAAACTGATTCTGTTTTGTTTTGTAATTCCATGTGAAACCTAACACAGAGTTTTGAATCATTGCAATTGTGATTATTTAACCCTCTAAATAAAGTGTGGTTCATATTAGCATAAATGTTTAGTATTTAGAATATAATCATTTTAAGAAGAGAAATTTATTTAAACAATCACAAAATGAAATTCTTAGAATAAGTTCTGAAATATGAGATTGGCTAATAACTGACGGGTGATTGAAATAGCAAAATTTTCATGATAGAAAACTTTGACTTATGTAAAATCAATTTTATTTTTAATCTAAGATGAAATGAAAATGTATTATTTGAAGATTGTTAAACACAGTCTTATTCAAATTAGGAGTCCACATGAGTGATCTGACACCTAGTCAGAGTTGGGTTTGTACTTAAGCAATACACATACTAGCTAATCAGTATCACCCTCATTTTCTTTATCTGCTAGTGGAGGTACCTTAGGTTGTTAAGAGAATCAAAGGAGAAATGTCAGGCATGGTTTTTATTACATTCTCAACTATATTTTGATTCAAAGCACTTAATCCTGAATTTGATTTCCTATTCTTTTCTGAATATAAGTTTTATTTTTGTTTTTGCTTTTGTTAAATAGGATTAACCAATTCCTTGACTTCTGGACTCTGGATTGGACTTAACAGTCTGAGTTTCAACACTGGATGGCAGTGGAGTAGTGGCAGTCCATTCCGATATTTGAACTGGTTGCCAGGTAGGGTTAAATTTGTCTGTGTTTGTATTAGTCCAAATTTAATTTATCTGGATACCATGGAGATCTCATCATTTCACATGTAAATATCAAAGGGAATTGGGGAAATTCATCAAACACTGTCATTTCTTGTCTTGCTTTGCAATCTGCCAGCTAGAGTTGAGTATGCTAAAACCATGAAGTGATATCAGTTTCTGGGGATAAAGAATCATTTGGCAGATTATCACACAAATCAATACAGATCTCTATTAATGTATATATTCTCTGAGTATACGTGATTTGGTACATATGATATTCAAAATTGAATTTTGTAGCTGTTCTTACCCATGAATTTTGGGGTTCCAGCATTGTTACTCTGTCCTCAATTTTGCCTCAGCCTGCCATCATCTTTGAAAGGATTATCCGACATACATTTTTAAAGTTTGACAAAGTGCTTTGCACTTTTTATGTGACTGACCTTCAAATCTTTTGTCATGTTTTTGAATTATAAAATATTCCAGTAAAAGTGCTTGCATATAAAATGTATAATTGGTTATATATAGTATAGCATGTTACATACAATCTTCAAAGATTGTGTGCATATTTATTTATATCTACACACACATACACTATAAATTTAAGTGAGTTTAAGCTCTCTGGGGCTGGGATATTTTTCATTATCTTCAGCCATGAGATTATCTGTAACTATTATAATGGTCTTACAGATATTTAAAATCTTTTTTTTTAAAGATTTATTTATTTATGCAAGCACTGGGCACAGTCAGAAGCATGGGAGGGTGAGAGAATTCACCAGAACCAGAGTGGGGAGCAGAATAGGCAGACTGACTAAATACACCGCTGAGGGAAGCATCAGGTGCGGCAAAAGAGGTCTGCATGCCATGTGGACCCTCACCAGTGGCCGGGGATGAACCGGCGGATCGAACCTGTGGCGCTGCAGAGGCTGCGATCAACTGCTGTGCCACCAGGGAGGTCCGGTATTTAAAATCTTATAATGATCTTAAGGTCTACTTTAACACCACTATCTAATAGAGTTGGATTAAAAATCTATATTAGTAACAGGTGAATGTTCCATACTAGCAAAATAATTCATCAGCACTGTGGTTGAAAATTGGTAGTTTGTAGAAAATCCCATTTGGACATTGATCAAGATTTGGCAAGTTTTTATTAATAGTTTTTGGAGAATGGAAAATATTCTGAACTAATTATTTCTACATTGTCATAATATACAGGTAACAGAATGTAAAAGAATACATAAATAATAATATGTTTTACATATATAGCAATTATCCAGAGAAAAGAAGGCCAATGACAACAAAATAATTTGGTTTTATTCACCAATACCAAAAACTGGGAACTGCCTGAGGCACTGCATACAAATCAGATTTCACCCCCTCCCCAACCCCACTGCAGAGCCAATCTTGGTTTCAGGAAGCGAGTACATTCACTGTTTGTAATGTTTTGTGGATGTAGGAAAGGAGAGAACTAGAACATGGGCCACCACATCTTCATTTACATGGGCCACATATTCATTTACTAGTTCTGCCATGAAAAATTGGGATGTGGGTTATTTTTATCTAGCCAGACTTCTTTCTTAAAACCATTGAATATTTTGGGCATTTGGCTTAGAAAATTAGCTCCTCTGTTTTCTATATTACTGACTTACACTTTTAAAAAAGAACATCGGTAAAATGATATTCAGAGTAGATACTGAAACATGAGAAAAATTTTAGAGCTGTTTTTGGTTTTAAATTGGTTAGGTCTTACTCGCAAAGCATTCCTTCAGTGCATGATTGTTACAAGCTATAGCTAGAGTCTTTCAATACTAATCAGCTCTCTTTTTGTCTGAAACATGGTGAGTAAACATTGCTTCAAGGAAATACAAGATACCCTTGTCTTTATGGGTGAGGATTTTTTTTTAAGATATTTCTTACCATTAGTTTTATATTTTTAAAATTATTTTAATTATTTTTTTATTTTTTACATCATTGTTCATTTTTAAACAGGATTTGCTTCCCCCCAACCCCTCAGGTGTAGTCCCCATAGTTTCCTTCACCAATGAACCACTGTGCCATCACCTCAGTCCCCTGTGCTCCTCCCACCCTCCCTCTGATCCCTCTCCCTCCTCCGCCCCTGCAGGATATCGCTAATAAAAAAATTCTTAAGGCCTCCCTGGTGGCCTACGGGTTAAGTCTCAGTGCCATCACCACGACAGACTGAGTTCCCTGAATTTGCTCCCTGGCCTGGGAGCTAACCCACAACTTACAACAGACCTCTCCTGTCTCACCTGCTGCTCCCCTCAGCAGTGTGTTTCAGTAGATCTGACTGTTCTGCTCCCTACTCTGTCTCTGGTGAATCCTTACCCCTCCCTCTCCATGCCTCTGGCATATACCCCAGTTCTTATATAGAAAAAAAAAAAAAATGGAAATTCTTAAGTAGGTTGAGTTGAAAATCTTGAGAAATAGTGTTTGTTCCAGGCACACTTGATCAGCATTTATAAGGCACATTGCAGTTTCTAGCAAGTCTCTTCCCCTTTCCGTTATTTTTGTTTCCTGTCTCCTCTCTCTAATTGGAGAATGTCTTCCCAGGTGCAGAACTTCTCTCACCTGATCCTCACAGTTGGTTTGACTGATTTTTTTTTTGGGAGGTATTTGCAAAGTTTGGAATATCATGTATTCTTTTGCTCCATTATACATAGCATAACTCAGTATGAAGATTGCTCAGGTTTAAAGTCTTAATTTACTCATTGGTAATGTAAAAAATGTTATTTCAAAGTATACTTGTATAGTCAACATTTTAGGATTTTAGGCATTGGAATGATCCAACAACAAAAGAGCAAAGAGACACCCATCATGTCTTTGTTCTGCAGTAAGTGTTTATTTGTGATTGTGTAGCAAAAGACAGAATGGGGATCCATTAAATCCCAAGGGTGAAAATGTGAGGCTCTGGGCCTCCCCTGGTAACGCAGGCTGTCAAGTGCAGCGCTGTGAAGCTGTCTGCAGCCTCTGCAGCGGAGGTTCAATCCCTGCTGGCCTCTGAGATACGCACAACGCATGGCAGACCTCTCCTGTTTTGTCCACTGCTCCCCTCAGCAGTGTATTTCAGTCAGCCTGCCTGTTCTGTTCCCTGCTCTGTCTCTGGTGAATCCTCTTACCCTCCTGCACATCTGGCCTGCACCCCGGTTTTCGTATGCATGAATAAATAAATCTTTAAAAAAAAAAGTGAGGCTCTGGGTCTGTCTACCTGCAATATCTACAATAGCCCCACCTTAATTTTTCCTTTTTCCCAAAGGAAGTCCATCAGTGGAACCTGGAAAAAGCTGTGTGTCGCTAAATCCCGGGAAAAGAGCTAAATGGGAAAACCTGGAATGTGTTCAGAAACTTGGCTATATTTGTAAAAAGGGCAACACAACTTTGAATTCTTTCATTTTTCCCTCAGGTAAGTGATCTACTTAACCTGAAGTGTGTAAAATATGGAATTTAGGGATAAAATTACAATCTAGTCATAACTAGGAAAAGACTCCATAAGTTTTGCTGAGAACTCTGCATAAACTTGATATTCCTACAAAATTTCTTTTGGTTTTCTGCTATTATTGCTTTTAACATTTCCTGAATGTGCTGTGCTTTGGTGTCAGGGTATATGCAAAGCCTTAGGCAGAGCACAAAAGAGAATTGATCTTCACAGTTTTTCTAAGGGGCTGTCGTTATTATTCACATATTGTGCATGAGGAGGCTATGGAACTAGCACAAGTGACAAAACTGGAATTCAGCTAGGAAATACATGTCAGAAAGAGATGTTTTTATTATGTTCCAACTCTTTAAGGACCTATCTGGGCTCCAGTGCTATTAAGTTCAGCATCTGACATTGAGTCTTCAGATAAATGGACATAAACACCCAAACAGACTGATAAACTTTATATAAAGCCTAGACTCTAGGAAAAAGTTTTAATTATATTTTTTTATTGAGGTAACATTAGTTTACAACACTGTATATGATTAAGAGGTTCAGGATGACATCTCTTCAGAGGTCTGTTACCACACCACACCCAACATCAAGGGACTCAAGTTCTCCACCAATTGTATTTTCTATTTCAACTTTGTAGAAGGATTAAACCTCTAAGGCAAAAATACAACCATTCTTTAAATTAACAATTTTTTAAAACTATCAGTCAGCTGTGTTGGGAGGGATACAATACTTTAAAGGGGTTTATGTAGGCATGTGTATATATTTATATTCTGTTGGGGAAATCTGACAGTGTGTCATTCTTGACATCTTTCTCCTTGATTTAAAAGCAATTGGATTTATTTTAAAAGATGCTTGATATGGCTAGAAAATGCAAAGGTAAAAAATGATATTTCTCTTCTACCTCTTACTTCTAACATTTCAGTTGCCGTACCTGGTAAATAACTGTTTCTCTGTGTGTATATTCTTAACTAGTTATGCTGTGAATGTGAAACCAAAATTGTTTATTATTGTTTTTTGCTGTTTATACAAATAACAATATGCTATAAATATATATTTATTACTATTTTCACTTAATAACTACATTGGATATCATTTCATACAGTATATGAAGAGCTTCTGAATTTATTTTATGGCTGCAAAATAACCATTACAGAGACCATATATATATTTTTGATCAGTTCTTTAAGTGGACCTTTGTTTACTTTCAATTTTTATTATTACAAATAATGCTACAGTGAAAACTTTATACATGTATCATTTCATGCATGTAACCAGTTCTAAAAATAGAGTTGCTGGATCAAAGAGTAGGTGTATTTACAATTTAATAGCTATAGATATGGCCAAGATCTCCATATGGATGATGGACCAGTAACTGGATTTGATTAAGTTTATAGGGTGACCATTATACCTGTGCAAGAAACTAAATCATTTCTGTGTTCCATCTCTTCTAATCCTCCCATCGGAGAAACAGTATAATTGTTTCTTCCTGGAATGGCTCATATAATTCTCCTTTAGAGGCGTGGAATTGCCACTTTGAGAGGAAAATGGCCATTTTATAGTTTCCTTGAAGAGGAGACAGAATTTGGGCCTTGTTCCTTAACTCCTCAGGTTTAGATCCCTCATATGTAAAATGGAAATATTAAAACCTCTTCTTCTCATGAAATTTTGTTCCATTTGTCAAGCAGTCAGTAAATTATTTTTATTTTCTGCTGTGTCTCAACTTGTTTCACTTGCTAACCACTTGACATTGGTTTGTGAATAACTTTATGCTTCTGGATTAATCATTCTACTTTATCTATAAAATCAGGTAAATTCAGAACTTGGAAAAGGCAGCTCAGAAATGAAATTATATAGCATACATGATTGGTGACCTCCCCACCCTGGAGCCCTCTGGTGGAATATTTTAATTTTGCTGCTGGAAGCTGAACACCATGTCAGCCACCAGCATGCCACTGGTGCGTACAGCCCTGATTGTCCATAACTCCTGGGTCTCTAGAGTTGCATTGTCCAGTTCTGTAATCACATAACCAGATAAGCATATGAAAAGTGGCTGGTTCCCACTGAGATGTACTGTAAGTGTAAAATACATGCTGGACTACCAAGACTTAGCATGACAAAATAGTAAAATATCTCATGACTTATTTTTTTTATTGCATACATTTTGAAATTAAAATACTTGCAATATATTGGGTCCAGTAAATATATTGTTGAAATTAAATCTACCTGCTCCTTTTATCTTTTATTTAACATGGCTACCAGCAAATTTAAAATTATGTCTGTGGCTCACATTTATGGCTTCCATTATAATTCTATACAGCTTAAGAGGAACAAATCTCTAAGGGAAGACCACTTCATTGGTTGTTTTTATGTTTCTTAAATTAAAAATGAGAATTCACGTGTTCAGTATTTGAACTTCTCAGCATTCACTGACATTGTGTTCAGCTTCCAGGCAACAAAATTAAAATATCCCACTAGAGGGCTCCAGAGTTACACTAACATTTAGAAAAAGTTTTTTGGTAATCACTAGAATGTATAGAATCTAACTTGCACTGAGGGAATAGAATTTTTTTTAAAATATGCATTTTCCTACTACAGTAATAGTGTTTGGTCATCACGATTGCTCATTTACTTGAATGAATGACTACTGTGTCCAGCTTCTGTGTCCAGAGTTCTAGGTTTAAACAAAGATGTTGCATATCATCCCCTCCTTTGAGGGAAAATGGTTTTAAGGAATTTATTGAGTGAATTTAAAAAATTGAATGTTTTTATATTGAACTAAGGCAGCACACTTGAGAAATTTAATATCAAACATAACTATGTAAATTGATGTTCCTTTGGTAATATTTTCTCTCTTTAAGTAAGATATGTCGTTAACTTGTTTTTTGAAATAATATTCGTAAAATGGTCACAACAGCAGCTATTTAGCAAGTACAGCTTCACTTCTTTTTCTCCACTAAAATTCATTGCCCCTGCATGTACCAGACTCTCTGCCAATTCTCAGGCATACAGGGAGGAGTAAAGTGAGTCTTTGCCTTTGAACATTTTTACCTTCACTTTCTCCAGTTATCATTATTCCAGTCCATTTTTGTAATATACAATCAAGATTATAAAATTTCACCATAACTATTAGTAGCAGTAATTAGAATGTTGACCACTATTACTGATTTAATTAAATAATGATTGTGTGGGGGGGGGGCTTGCAATTTACAAGTATTATCACAAAAGTTTTCTAGTTTAGAGTACAATAAGGATGGATAGTTTAATATTATTAGTATTATTTAAAGTGTGTGTAAATAAATAGATAGATATTTTGGTTTATGTTCCTGCCCAAGAACACACAACTTACTGCAAATTCAGGTTTTGCAAGAAAATTTTCTTAATCAAAATCCCGCAATATCACATGTCTTCTTTTTGGGAGCAAAACAATGGTAGTGATGGGTCCAGAGGTACTGGTGTCCCCCTCTTGCTGTTCTGGCATGAGGGACTCTTCGGTCTTCCCATGTCCCAACCCATTATATTTCACATAACACATCTTTTTGCTCTTTTTCTGAGGAATGCCTGACTCCTTAGTGACCATAAAACAGAGGTAAATTGAAATCATCCAGGGACTGTATTATATTTCAATCTTTTGCACCTCCAGAATTAGCATAGCATGCTGAGTACAGGCTTGGTAATAATACCATGCAGAGAAAATGAGGCAATTTATGTTATCCTAGCATTGTTTGAAGCTACAGTTTTTTTTTTATTTTAAATTCCTATTTAGCCTTATTTTGAAATGAAAGAGGAATCCATATACTTCTTAGGCTAAAAGCAAGTACAACCTAGTCTCTCTTTAGTGGATATGTATGGCAAAGAATGAAAATTAGTGTTATCTTTATTGGTCTATAGCTGTGAACAGTTTTGTAGACAGAATGAGAAAAAATATGGTTACAATCAAAAAATCTTCCCATTTAAATGTTTTCCAAACTTTTTCTTCCAGAAAGTGATGTGCCCACTAGTTGTCCAAGTCAGTGGTGGTCCTATGCAGGTCACTGTTACAAAATTCACAAAGAGGAGAAGAAAATCCAAAGAGATGCTTTGATGGCATGTAGGAAGGAAGGTGGCGATCTAGCCAGTATACACAGCATC
Source organism: Talpa europaea (assembly GCF_964194135.1). Classification (NCBI taxonomy): domain Eukaryota; kingdom Metazoa; phylum Chordata; class Mammalia; order Eulipotyphla; family Talpidae; genus Talpa; species Talpa europaea. The sequence continues at coordinate 26,169,825 of NC_140082.1, read as the reverse complement.
GAGGAATTTGACTTCATTTTCTCCCAGCTGGGCTATGGTAAGAACTCTTACATCAAGACTATGATTGATTCTGCTCTTCCCCACTCACTAGCCATTTCTAGAAAATGTAATCATTTATGTTAAGCTAGGAAATTTGAATTAAAAAATTAAATACTTGAATTACATACACTTAATCATAAGTATCAATCATGCCTGAGCTTTAAGCATTGGATATGAATTTAAAGAATTTTCATCACTTTTAATATGTAATCCATGTAGGCATAGTTCTTAAAATACTGTTTTTTGATGATAATATATCTTAAACTTAAGATTTCATTTTTTGGGGAATTACTCATGTGCGTGTGCGTGTGTGTGTGTATGTATTTTCTCTTTTAAGGCTGATATTTTCTCTCACAAGAAAGTTCTCTAGTGAACCATCACATCCTGGGATTTTACTTTTAACCTACAAAGGCTGCTAGGAGGTTGAGCAGCAAGAGAAATAGAAAATTTTTTTGAGGTGGTTAAAGATAGGCCTAAAACTTTTAAGGAAAATTAAGTGTTAATTTTAGGTGTATAATCTAAGAAATCTGTGGAAAATCTACTACCTAAACTCAAGTGAAGTTTTCAAAAATTGGCCCTATCAGGAACAAAGTGGGAAAATGAGTTGGAAATGCAGAGCCTGAGAGGAGAGGAGGGACCTGATGATAATGGGCACCCAGCAGCACTTGCTGATTAAATGATTATCATTTTCTGCTTCCACTGATGAGGCTGCTGAATAGCTGCAGCTGTTCATTTCCAGCAAGCAAAACAAGAGGAAATGGATGGTGGTGATGGTGGGGACTGCTTCCTGACACACGCTGCCCAAAAATTGTTGGGGGCTGGGGGGTGGCAGAGGGAAGAGGAGAAAGCAGTGAGCAAACAGAATAAGAAAAAATATACTCATCACAAAGAAAGACTGAGAAAACCCCAAAACATTTGTATTCTTGGCATCTGTGCCAAATGAAATTGTTTCTCCTCTATTCACCTCCATGAATGTGGTAGGTCATGTAACAGCCTACTGCATCTATGAATGATTTCCTGACTGTTCTATATTTACCTATCTTGCAGAACTCAGACTAGACAATAAAAATAGAATCAAAATGATATATCTGAATTATATCATGCTGTATGTCTTGGTAATAATAGAAGGTAAGAAGGTTTGCCAATGAATCAGTAGGAAACAGATTATTTAAAAATTGGCCAAATTTGCAAATTTTGTTCTGCTTTATAGAACATGATATAGCGATAGGAAAACCTTATGTATTTATTAGTATAATTACTTTGGGAAATTAGATGATATTTAAATTAACTTGAGAATTAGTGAATTTTTCCTAGAGAATCGGTCCCTTTTAATTATTGAGAGGAATTGATTGAAAACAATAAAATTAGTGCTGGTAAAGGTAAAAAATCTTATAAAATTTTAATCATCGTTTTAAAATTAAAAGTCTGGAATATCTTTTTTATTTGATTGAGGTATCTTTTATATCAATCATGGGCACACTGTGGATAAATTGGGAGCTGTACATGTACGTTATTACTACATCAACTGAGACAGCTTCCCTAACTGATTTATAGCAATCGATGTGACAACTTTATTCTCATGTATTATATATTTTTGTAGGGTCAAGTTTGGGTTTAGGATTGCAAAAGTTATAAGGGGAGAGCTGTTTAGTGAGAAAAATGTTTATAGGAAACTTAATACTTTGTTGTAATTGTAGGACTTGGGGTTTTATGTTTTCATTCATCTTGAACTTAAGTCCTTGAGGGGTCATTTTAAAGACTATGTTTCCTGCTCAAAAGACTATGATCTGCCAAATTAAGTGAAAGAAAAAGGGATCATCCTGACAATTTCATTCCTGCTTCGTGACTCTGGAAACATCTGCTGGGTCTGGCACTGTTCCAGTCAGGGACTTCTCCAAAAGCAAAACTGAGTGACAACTTTTAGGAGGAAGAAGGCTAAGTCATTTAGGGTAATTCCTATGTAGTGTGGCATATTTCTCATTTTCTACAACATCATCTTTACAATCCTCTGGCAGGTGTTTTTATTTTTACCATTTCATGAATGTCAATAATTCATGATGGAATTCCCATTAGTGCAAAATAAGTTTCATTTTTTTACAATTTGGAAATGTATGTTTTAAACTATGATATCTTGTCTTTAATTTTGTCCCATTTTAATTAGTATATTTAGAATTTTAGAAGTAAATCTGCTGATAAAAATTAAAATTCTTCATAGAATTTCAAGAGAAATTTAGCACATTTTGTAGCTATACCTGATTTGTTTCTCTGTTGAGGAAACCCAAATTTAGATTAGATGCAATGGAACTGGTTGTTTTTGTTTTAACTTTAATCATTTGTTCTTCTCTGGTGTTTCATGGCAAAACTGATTATAGAATCGTATCAATATTTATGGGTTAATAAGTAGTTGCCAAATGTTAGGAGACAGCCTAAAGTCCTCAGCTCATGTATCTTGTCACTATATAGATCATTTTCACTCTTATTATAGTGATTGAATTTTAAAAGAAACAAGTAGAATGTTCTTGATAACAACACAGTAAAAAGTAATATTATTGTGAAACATTCATAAGATTTATTAGTAGTCAAACAGACTTACATGTAGATAAACTACCATATTTTAAAATTGCATGCCATTGGTGTGGTGTGTTATTTATAACAAGAAGAAAGTTCACACAATTGATAGTAATGATAGACCCACCTCAGTTTCATGCTGGCAAGTTAAATAAATACAATTACTTTTGCAATGTGAAGAATACACTACACAAATTAAAACTGACGGTATGAAATGTAGTTGACCGCTCAGTCTACAGTCTATCAAGAGGATAGACTTTTTGACAGCTATAGTATTAAGGGAGAGGAGCTGATGTTGATAAAGCCAAAGACTCTCCTTTGGAAAGAAGACTGTATGTAAATTCCTCTGTGTTTTTCTTCCCATTCAGAGCCAAATGATGAGCTATGGATTGGTTTAAATGACATCAAGATTCAGATGTACTTTGAATGGAGTGATGGGACTCCTGTGACATTTACCAAATGGCTTCGTGGAGAACCAAGTCATGAAAACAACAGGCAGGAAGATTGTGCTGTGATGAAAGGCAAGGTAAGGCAACTGGGATTACTGATCTCTACCAAAAAACAAGGAATTTTTCCTTCTACTTCCCTTATTACATTATTTAGACTGGTTTAATTGACATAGATGAATTCTGAACCAAAATTTACTTTCTTGATTTTCTCTCAGTTAATTATCTAGCAAAGTCAATTTTTTCTATATTCTTTTATTTTTTTTATTTAAACTTTATTTTTATATTCCCCATACAATTACAACCCCCTTATTTTGACCCCAAGCCCTCCTTTCCTCGCCCCTCAACCCCCATAGAGTGTCTCTGGTTCATAGTTGTTTGTTGATTTTGATATTTTCTTTCTTATAATTATTCTTTTTCCTGGTCCCTTATTTAAGTTTTCTAGATTCCTGCTATGAGTGAGACCATCCGGTATTTTTCTTTTTCTTTCTGGCTTATTTTGCTGAGCATGATCCCTTCCAGCTCCATCCATGTTGCTGCAAATTGCATGTGTTTATCTTTTTTGATTGCTGAGTAATATTCCATGGTGTATATGTACCACATCTTCTTGATCCAGTCATCTATTTTTGGGCATTTGGGTTGTTTCCAAAACTTATCTATTGTAAACAGTGCTGCTGTAAACATAGGGGTGCAGGTGCTCTTTGGAATTGATGTATCTGTGTCCTTTGGGTAAATACCTAGGAGCAGAATTGCTGGATCATACGGAAGCTCTATGTTTAGTAGGTCAAGAAATCTCCACACAGCTCTCCTTAGTGGTTGGACCAGTTTGCACTCCCACCAACAGTGCAGGAGAGTTCCTTTTTCTCCACAACCTCGCCAACATTTGTTGTTGCTAGTTTTTTAATTATGTGCCATTCTCACTGGTGTAGGTGGTATCTCATTGTGGTTTTGATTTGCATTTCCCTGATTACAAGTGATGTTGAACATTTTTTCATATGCCTGTTGGTCATTTGCATTTCCTCTTCAGAGAATTTTCTTCTTAGCTCTTCTGCCCATTTTTTTTGACTGGATTATTTTCTTCATTGTTGTTGAGTCTCATCAGCTCTTTGTAGATTTTTGTGATCAGTCCTTTATCATTAGTGTTGTGTGCAAAAATGTTCTCCCAGTTGGTGGGGTTTCTCTTTGTTTTTGTTATTGTCTCTTTTGCTGTGCAGAAGCCCTTTAATTTGATGCAGTCCCAGCTGTTTTATGCAAAATCAAATTTTTAAGAGGGCCAGAAAAGCATCAGACAGAAACTTTTGGTTTGAGAATGAAATTAAGCAATATACTAATACTTACATTGTTCCTATTATGGGTTATAAATACAATATATATGACTTGATCAAATCTGAACTTTGGTTCTGATTTTGACTCATTGCTCTCAGTTGGGGTAGACATAGTTAGATCTATTCTGGGTCTCACTGCTTGGAATCTGTACTTATATAGAGTTACAGGTGCCCACAATCAGTCATGCATTCAGGACTGCAGGGTTCTGTCATCTATCCTAATGGCGGGAGAGCAGATAAACATGATACCTTTCACCTTACCCTACATTAGAGAAGTAAAAGTATTTGTAGAAACACTAGTTTTGAGGTTGAGAAAACATTAGCCAGGGAGTAGCAAGACCTAGTTCACAATTTATGAATGTTTCTCTGGCTGAAGGATTGAGTGCCAGATTGCAAGGGTTTGAGACTGAGTGAAAGATGAGAAAATAGAGACAGACAATACAGAAAACATTTTCCAAGGTGTTTCACAGTTAAAGGAACAGCAGAGAAGTCATTTTAAGGTAAAATCTCAAAGGGTGGGGCAAAGTGAAATCTGAGGCAGAGGGGAAGGTGGAGTCTTAGATCTAGGAGGACACTCATGGATAGAAAGAGGAATGACTGATTTCAGGTGTATTTTCATTTGGTGTGTTGCATCAGGGAGTTTTTTCTTGATAACTTCATATGTACTTGGTTAAGCTGAAAATAACTGATGGGAATGGTGCTGAGGAAAGTGCATGCAAACCTCTTGTTACTATCACGAAAGGGTTTCTAAGCATTTTTAGTTTCTCTCACTCAGTCCTTCTAAATATAGACTTGGAAATCTAAGATATAAAAACATATTGGGGCTACAATCTCTTTTTACATTTTATTAGCATCAAATTTACCTTTCCCTTCTCATCCATGCCATTTTATATTAATCACCTTGAATCTTTGTTTTCCTTACTTAGGGACAATTGAAAGAAATTAGTACCTATGTCAAACAACTGATAGTCATTAAAAGGTTTTCCCTTTGCTTTTATAGGATGGATTCTGGGCAGATCGGGCCTGTGAGAGACCTCTTGGCTACATATGTAAGATGAAATCACAAACCCAAGCACCAGGAACAGTGGAGGTCGACATAGGCTGCCAGAAAGTAAGTACACAGTGATTTCAGATCAGCAAATCTTATGTGAGATACTAGGCTTGATTTTTGTCTGGGAAAGTGCTTTATTTTTGTCAGAACAAATGTCATGAAACGTAGCCATATGATTCAACTGTTAAAAGCATTCAGTGGTTTATTGATAGTGTTTGGTATCATTCTTCTCCATATATCATTGTTCAAGTATTACCTACTGTTAATATGGGTACACATGATCTGAAGCTTCTTCCAGAATGTCATTGGATTTGGAGGCGAGAGAACAGGAAGTAAAATGAATCTGGTGAGGGCAATGAGATTAAAGCAAGTCACTGAGGTATTGGCAGTCTATGATCCTATAGTTGTAAGAATATTTTCAGTAGGTGGGCCTCCCTGGTGGCACAAGGGGTTAAGCACTATGAAGCTATCTGCAGCCTCTGCAGCATGAGTTGAATCCCCAGCCAGCCAGGGAGATACCCACATGGCACAGCAGGCCTCTCTTGTCTTGCCAGCTGTTCCCCTCAGCAATGTGTTTCAGTCAGTCTGCCTGTTCTATTCCCCACTCTGTCTCTAGAGAATCCTCTCATCCCCTGGCACCTTTGGCCTATACCCCAGTTCTTGTATGCATACATAAATAAATCTTTTTTAAAAAAGAATATTTTCAGTAGGTAACTTTAAATTGAAGATGATAAACTCCTTAGCCACTTCTCCCATGTACAATATTTCTGACAATCCTACTTCTGATGGAGATTCTCTTAGTAGATCCTTGCTCTGGGAGGCAGGAGATGGAGGTCAGATGGTAGTAACTGGCAGTAACTCATTTAAACTAAATAAAGTCATGAATGATATTGTGCTTCAACCATACCTGAAAGATAGTGATAAATTCCCAAAGTTCTTATATTTCTTTGAGATTAAAGCAAGTTATTTCTGTGAAATAATGTATCTGAAGGCATAAACAAAGTGCAAAATACACCATACATGTTGATCACTTTTCTATCCAATTGCTGAATTGCTCAATTCCTCTCTTTTTCTTCCTCACTTTTCTTGCGTAAAAATAAAGAAGCTAATTTCCTTTATAAGGGTGCCATGATGTGATCAAATCATCTTATAATAAGTATCAGACTTCATGAAACATAATTTAGTGCTGTACAAATAAATGACGAATACAGAAAACCACAGAGACATAAAGAATCTTAGTGATGATCAAAATCTCCCTTTCAAAGTTTACATTCTGAAATTTTCACTGTAGAGAAGCTGTAACTTTCTTAGAGTCACAAAAAGGCAAGGCTAGGATCCCATTCTGTCTCCAGGCCACTTACATGTTCTTTTTTTTTTTTAAATTAATTTATTTATTTATACAAGCACTGGATACAGTCAGAACCGTGGGAGGGTGGGGGAATTCAACAGAGTCAGAGTGGGGAACAGAATAGGCAGACTGACGAAGTACACTGCTGAGGGGAGCAGCGGGCAGCAGGAGAGGTCTGCGTGCCATGTGGGGCCATGTGGGGCCATGTGGGGCCTTGAGGGGCCCTCATCTGGCTGCTGGGGATCCAGCCAGCGTTGCAGAGGCTGCGGGCAGCTTTGTAGCCCAGCGCTCAACCGCTGCACCACTGGGGAGGCCCCACTTACATATTCTTTTCCTAATCACATGCATGTGCTTGAGATTACTAATATTATTGTACTTTTGATAAATAAACAATTCTTATATTAGTTCTATATAATCAACCTAAGTTTTATATATTTTTTCTATTGATTGTAATATCAGTGATTGCTGGTAAAATCTAATATAACCATTAGGCTAGTAATGATAGCTTTAAGAAAATATCAGCAACTATTGAGTGTTGTTACGTGCTCTCATTGGTCTTAAAGGATAAATATTTTGTTCCTTATTAGACAGAAAAGAAAACTACAACTTAAGAGACTTTGGATAATTTGGCCAGTTTTAAAACACTAGGCAGTGACATCTTCAAATAACTGAGAAGATTGCAAAAAATATTTTACTCACTAGCAAAGGAAGATAACAAGGTCTGGCTGCTTGGTGGAGGGGTCATTTCAAGAATTTCAGAAATTCAAAACCACAGGCCTGTTGTCATAAAGATCTAGGATTCTGTTTTTCAAGTCATTGCTACTTATGTGTGAAGTCTTCAACTAAGAAGTTAACAGAGTGATTCCGAGTTGGTAATATCTAGCATGTCAGACAGATAAAATTCAAATCCTCTGTGCACAGAGGTCATCTTTTTCAGGGTGACTAGAAATCCTTCAAATCAGTTTGAAATCCAAAATTATAACATATACCACTAGGAGTTCTAGATGTTGGAACTAATGTATGTGACATTAAATAAAAGATACATATGGTTATAAAAGGTAGAGTTAAAACTGTTCCAGCCATGAAGATTTTTTTATATAGTGCTTTTATTATGATTTATTTCTAAATTCTATTTTTGATGTCCTTTAATATTTCTTTCTTTTTTTTAAATTTTTGAGTGGAAGAACTGGGGTGTAGGCCAGAGGTGCGGAGAATGAGAAGATTCATCAGTGACAGAGTAGGGAGCAGAGCAGGCAGATTTACTGAAATATACTGCTAAGGAGATTGGGGAGGGGATGGGGCAAGGCAGGATTGTTCTGCTGTGCCATATGTGAGTTAGCTCCTGGCTGGGGATGGAACTTAGGCCATAGCTGTGACAGTGCTGAAACTTAACCCCTAGGCCACCAGGGAGGCTAGAATTTCTTTGGCCCATGGATTATTTAAAAGTGTGTATGTGTGTGTATGTTTGTAGTAGTAGGGGTTTTGGTGAAAGTAATGGGGGTTTTGTTTTTTAGTTTAATAAATAATTGGGAGGTACTATTGATTTTAATTTCTCTATACTGTTATGTAAAGTTTTAGTTATTTTGTTGAGATGACCTTTATATTCTAGTTCACAGTCAATTTTTATAAATATTCCATGTGTGCTTGAACAGAATGACTTATGATTATTGGGGTTCAGAGATCTATTTAGATATAATTCAGCAATTATATTATCCATATAGTCTATATTCCTAATATTTTATCTATAGTCCTAATATTTTCCTTATAATTCTGTCATCTTTTGCTTTATATATTTTGAGCTGTGTTGTTTTATCTTTCTGATGAATTGGCCCTTCAATTATTATGTGATTACTTTCTTCATGGTAATTATTTTTTTTTACCAGGAAGTCAATTTAAAATAATAATAATAATATTGCCACAGGAACTCTCTTGTGTGGTATTTCTCTGGAATCTCTTTTTCTAACTGATTGCTTTCAATCATTCTGTATCATCCTGTTTCAGGAATGACTCTTGTAAACATATATATATATATCTGCATTTAAATGTTTAATCTACTTTGAGGCACTTGCTTTTAACTTCGAAGTAGAAGTTTTGATTTGCTTTGCATACTGTTCTATTTGTATTTGTTTCAGCAATCTTAATTTTCTTTACCACTCTGTATTCTTTTCTTTCTTTTGTTTCTCCTTCCCCACATTCCATTGATTCAATAGAATATCTTTATCCTCTTACCTCTTATATCAGGTTAGGAATGATACATTCTATTTCTATTTTTTTCAAATGCCTCACTTTATATTTTTAAAATGCATTCTTGACTTGAAGTTAAAATTAACCAATACCTCTAGGAGCTAGCTGAATAAAATGAAGATTATTAGGCTACTTAAATATTTTTAAAAACCTTAAGAATTTAAAGTAATGTTAGACACATGAAGTTGAAAAAAAGAGTACAGAGTTCCCCTGTATCATCAACCCTACTTCCTCCACTGATAGCATCTTTTATCTGACCAGAGCATATTATCACAGGCAAGTAATTGACATGGATACAGAATTATTAACTAACCTACAGATCTTACCCATAGTCCATTCTTTAACTTCCCACTCACATTTAATTATCTTTGCTATTTATTCAAGCAATTAGACCCACATTACTGAGATATTTATTGATTTCTTTGCTCAGTGTACATTTTTAGCCCACTCATTCCTCTTGACTTTAAAGTCCTTCTTACCCAGGTAAATCTTTTTAGTTATTCTTGCACTGGAGATCTGGGAGTGGAAAATTCCCTCTCTTTGTCTGAAAATGTCTTGACTTGATCCGTACCTTGAATAATACTTTAGGTGGGTCAATTTGAAATTCTAGATTGACAAATGGTTTCTTACAGTGCTTTATATGTGATTTCATTTTCTCTTGACCTTTATTTTGCTATTGCAATTCCTGTTATTAGACAAATTCTTCTTTTGTTAAAGAAGGCACACTATGTTGTCTCTGATTTAAAAATACTTTTATTATCTTTGTGTTCCGTAGGTTTAGTACATTGTGTCCCAATTTGGATTTATTTTATTTGTTTCAGTTAGTTCTCAGAATGCTTCTTCATTTTGACATTTCATATCTCTCTTTCAATTCTTGAAAATTATCAGTAAGTTTTATTTGGGACTCCTGAAACTTCTCTCATATTGATGTTCCACCCTCTCATTCTATTTTTTTTTATCCACATGTTCACTGAACCTCTTTTAATCTTTATTTCTTTGCACTGCATTGATCTAATTTACTAATCTTTCTGAAACTATTTTCTACATTTAATCTAACTTTATGTATGTCTTTTCTAGAAGTACAATTTTTTGTATGTTTGAATCTACTTGTTTTTATTCATAACATTTTAATCTTTCATTCTTTTATTTTTTGCTATGTAAATCATCTCAAATATGCATATATGTATATAGATATACACACATATATTTTCAGATTGTTTTATTAATTTTAGTTCTTGAATCTCCCTTAAAATGAGACATTTTCTCATGATTTGTGACTTTTGATTGTGAATTTATTCTCATCCCACCCACACCCCAATCCTCAAAATCACATTTGCACATGACCTGGTTTGTGGGAATATTTCTGTTGTGTGATTTTTCCTTTTACTTCTTTGAATGCCAAAGAGATTCTCTTTTTGAGGTCCAAGTTGTATTTGTTTTTTTTTTTTTTGACTGTAGGTTCTCATATGATGTGGATAGTGTATGGTTGGAACAGGCACTTCTCTATGGTACAGACTTGGCATTTATTTTGAAGCAGAAGAACTTTGTTTCCTATCCCGAGACCCCTAGGCAGATGACAAGAATATCTGTCATTTCCTGGTACTGTGGATAGTGTTTATGAACTTTGATTTTATAAAAGGGCAACCCTTTGTGGGCATTAACTTCATGCAAGTACTTAAGCTCCATTTACTCACTTCATGGGGACTGATGGCCAGATAATTTGTATGGACACAGATGCCCTTGTCCCTAGGCACTGGACCCTTAATCTAGGTCTGATACACCCTGGGAACTACAATCTCAACTTGTGCTTTTCTATACTAGTTTTAGTTTTCTATGTATTTTTGGTATCTGGAAGTTTCCTCTTCTTTCTCTCAAACTCAGGTATTTCTTTTTGTTTGTTTATTATATATTCATTTAACATTTCTGTGTGTTTGAAGTAGGGAGAGGAACCACCTAAAATCAAGTTGGATAAGTTCTCTCCTGTGGCCAAATGATATAGTTTAGATTTACCGTCCCTATTGGCCTCAGTAGACTCTGGGGCTTGCTATCATGCCAAGTGCTCATTGTGGTTACCTATTCTAAAACTGAAATCTCAGTCACTGTGTTGAGTTGTTTGGTAAACATTTCCCAAACAATTTTCACTAGAGAATACAGAAGTGGGGAGAATTATTGCCCCTACATTTTGCATAAGAATTCGTCATATGAGGAAAAATCTACTGTTCATTTATCTAAATGATCTCCATTGCATTTCAGTTATTCAGGTTTGTGTGCTTTAGACATTTCTATTTTTTTATCAATTTATGTTTCATGATAGAGGAACGATTAAAATACTGTCACTTAAAAAATGCATGACGATCTGCTTGGTTATATTAAATAGGGCTGGAAAAGACATAGAGTCTACTGCTATATGATTGGACACACACTTTCAACATTTACAGAAGCAAACCAAACTTGTGCAAATGAGAAGGCTTACCTAACAACTGTTGAAGACAAGTATGTAACAACCTTAATTTTATCTTACAATGTCTAATGATGAAACATTTTAAGAAAAGTCTAAGTATCATTGTGCTCTAAATTCTGAATAAATGTGATCTTGAGGTGTAAATAAATTTGAAATAAAGAAGCATTAAAAATCATATCCTTATATGGATTACACTATATTTTGCTACTTTAAAGTAGCAATACTATAAAGTAATATTTATAGCAATACTATAGCAATACTAAAGCAATACTATAAAGTAATATTCAGAATAGTTCACGCTAGTAAATTAATTGATAGGTCTAAATTTTTAATGATCAGTTATGTCATTTATTTAAAGATGGAACAGTGCGTAAAATTTGTCAGTTCAAATAGCCCACATTTCTAACTTTACCACTACCCCCCACTAAAAAAGAGGAAAGAGGTATTTCCTGAATATTGTATTTACTCTTTCCATTCTTCTGTTATTTCCTTTTCTTTGTTTGGTTTACTAGGCTGGTAGGTCAAGAAAATCACTTGGACATAGATTATTCTGTAAGTTTTGACCTTTAAAGTCTCAAGCATCTTCAAGATTTTAGTTTTCAGTTATTCCCCTCTACTTTTTATGAAGCACTAAATTAGGCACAGGAGAAAATTAAGAGAAACTTTAAAAGTCCATTTCACTTGCAGTAAAAGGTAAAAATTATTGAGTTTTAAAACAGTAAACTTTATTGACCTTTCAAAGTAGATCCAATCAAATGCAGAGACTATTGCTATTAAAAATTCCTTTGAAAATGATGAAAGATGTCATGCAACTTATGTAATCTTCCATGTACAGTTAGATGTCTAATATAATATGTTAACGTTTGAAAATCAGAACATAAATCTGTAAGTACCATGGGACATCTTCTGATCTACACTGTCATTGATCTTTGGTCTGTTGGAGCAATATAATATGTAAAGAGGTTTCCCTATATTTATATTTTAGTTTTGTTTCTCTTTATGTGTTTTCATGATACTTACATTTACATTGGGACTTTTCATTTTATTGTTTTGTTTGGGCGGTAACTATTCCCATTAGGGTCAAGCAAATATTCTGCTGTTGTTAAATTCTCTATATTTCCCTGTCTACTTTGTCTGAGGCACTGACATTTCTGTTGGTTTCTAGAAACTCTGGCACCACTTTCCTTATCTCAAAAGAGATATTTTCACCTATGTTGCTGCCTACATTGTTAAATGTCAATGAGGACAAACTTTGGTGGCCTTACTAATTGATCTGAATTATTACCAGATTATGCCAAATACATTGATGATATTCAAAGGAAGAGAAAAATGTTGGATTTGTGATGCTGTTCCCAGTTTTTTCTAGAGATTGTTTCTCTGCTTCCCTATATTTCTTGATATATTTTCTGGTTCAGAGCGGAGGGGAAGAAAGTCCAAATTTTTCCTCTTCATTGTCCTTGATAATGTTTCACATGCACCCTCCACCCCCCACCCCAACACCAACTTGCGTAACTAAGAGCTGAAATATTTCAAGAGCAGACTGATTTTTGTTTTAAAAACAACATATTTTCAAATGTTGTCATTTTCAGAATTCTCTTACATTTTGAGGAGGGGCACAGGAACTGGTGAGGAGTAGAGCGAAGTGGTTTGAATCTATTTAGTTGAGTGATTTTATTTAGTCAGTTGTGTGGTATGGTGCTCCTCCTTCATACCCTCACATTTCCTCAGTGAAAGTTTGCATAGTTTAAATGACATCTTAGTAGATGTAATGTGTTTGAATTACCAACTGACTTGTAGCTTATAGGATTGAGCTACTTTTTATGTTAATAGAAAAATTCACATAAATGTTTCTAAAATTTATCTTAGTTCATTATTTTTTTCTTTTAAAGATATGAACAAGCCTTTCTTACTAGTTGGGTTGGATTGAGGCCTGAAAGATATTTTTGGACGGGACTTTCAGATGTGCGAAACAAAGGTACCTTTCAGTGGACTATTGAGGAAGAGGTTCACTTCACTCACTGGAATTCAGAAATGCCAGGTATGTGCACGTGCAGCTGTCAGAGACCTCTGTTCATGGACAAGTCCATCGGGCAGAGCCTGTTCTTTCATCGTCTATCTTTCCAAACACCTTGTCAATCAGTTGTGATATGGATATAATTCTCTATTTCATTCTCTATTTATTTTAAAAATGTTCCAAGGAAAATTTGCAAAAATCTTTATTTGCAGTGATCCAAGGAAAAAAGGGAGAGAAAACAGCTAGTCATCCGACCCTTCCCTGTTTGAAAAATATTTATGAAATCCTATATGGTCACAAATTTTCTAAATGGTTAACTTATTTCTGAAGACATAACATCAAAAGATTATAAAACTTTTCAGGACATCTGTGAATGTAAGGCTGTCTGACTTTTGCAGATATTTAAATACCTGGGATATGCCACCCTGTTTAGTTCTTTTTGTGCCTTGGATTTTGTTATCCTTATAAGAAACCGCCAAAGTAAGTTAAAGGATCTAGGAAATTTGGTCTACTCTTATAAATTAGAAAATTTTGCTTGCAAAATTAGCTTGCCAGCATGGATTTAGGTGAATCTGTATAATCCCCAAATTTGTGTTCTTTGCGCTAACACCATGCTGCCTCCTCATAGATTTTGAGTTGCCTTCCTTAGTAAGTAGTGTCTAAAACAGATTCTTGAAAGTCTTTTCCTTGTTTTACACTGATATCATAGAATATGCCATTATTTATTTAGTATGACAGCATCTTTTCTAGCAGTTTTCATTCTGTCTGGGTAAAAAGTTCAAGAAGGAATAATAGCTTGTTATGAATTTACTATTTGACCTAATAATAAATCCTAATCTTTGAGAATTTAAATTTTGTATTCACCCCTGTCAATAAGGAAAGCAGATTATTAATTTGAATCCTGTGATTCTTGTTTAATTATTTTGAAAAATTATCAAGTTTCAGTTTATTCTTAAATAACGCGGTATATTAAGAATTATACCCACACATGAAAATATTGGTAGGTTCACACTTTTGGCTTAACTCTAACTTTGTTGGTGTTGCTCACTCAGCCATAGGATTCTGAGAGGTTAATCCTGGAATGTTCTTAGACAATGAATCAAATTGGAGCCATAGGGAATTGGGGAGCTTAGACAAAATATTTTAAAAAGATATACCTCCCCAGTAACTTTGAGAATTACTTCTAAATGCTCAGTGTCTTTTAAAAAAAAATCACCCCATCTTAGCAGCAAGGAAGCTTCACATTTTCAAAGCTTTGTCTCAGTTACAATTTGAAAATAACCATAGCTGTAAAACAGTTTTAAAAACTATTTAAAAACTATTAGGCTTAGTATATTTCTCATTCTATTTCATGTCCTTTTTTATACACTAATACTGGCATTCATCAGAATTCTGTAATGGAATGACATTTGGATTTTAAGATGAAAAAACAAGTTCAGAGTAGTTCAGTAACTTAGCAAAAAATCTGCTTGAGTATGCTTCATTTTGACGTTTGTTCACAGAGTGTCCTGAGAGAAGTACGTGGGTGTTGTGGGGGAAATGAACTTCCAAGTATCTTTATTATTTAACATTTTTTAAATGATTTTTTAAAAAAGATTTATTTATTTATACAAGCACTGGTGTATAGGCCTGAGGTGCGGGAGGGTGAGAGGATTCACCAGAGACAGAGCAGGGAGCACAACAGGCAGAAGTACCTAAGTACACTGCTGATGGGAGCAGTGGGCACGGCAGGAGAGGTCTGCCTCACCATGTGGGTTTCTCCCTTGCCGGCCAGGAATCAAACTGGTGCTGCAGAGGCTGCAGACAGCTTCACAGTGCTGTGTTCAACCCGCTGCGCCACCAGGAAGGCTCTAAAATATTTTTTATTGAGTTAATGGGCCTCACCATTCTTGTGTTTTAGAGGTACCATACCACATCCACCACTAAAGCACCCATAATTCCCTGCCATAGTCTACTTTCTCCCAACTTTGTTCTCCCTTCCTCCTCTGGTTGCTCCATTCTCTAGTGAGCTTTAAAGGGTTAAGTTTTTAGTTTATCTTTGTCTGACTGTTTTGTTTCTCTATATACCACATTTGAGTGACACCATCTTGTCTTTGTCTTTCTCCTTCTGACTTATTTTGCTTAGCATAATTCATGTTGCCACAATGGCAATAGTTTATCTTTTTTCATAGCTGAGTAGTATTCCTGTGTGTGTGTGTGTGTGTGTGTGTGTGTATTTTTAACATCTGGATACATACACATACCACATCTTCTTGATCTATTCATCTATTTTGGGGAATTTAGGTTGTTTCCCTATCTTGGCTATTGTAAATAGTGCTGGAAACATGGAATTGCAATTTCCTGTTTGAATAAGTGTTTTTTATTCTTCAGGTAGGTACCAAGGTATGAAATTGCTAAGTCATATTACAGATTCATTTATAATCACTTGAGAAGCCTTCATATTGTTTTCCTTGGGGCTGCACCAGTCTACATTCCCACCAACAGTGTAAAGGGGTGCATTTTTCTCCACAACCTTGCCAACACTTGTATCTGTTCTTTTTGGTATGGGCCATTATTACAGGCATGAGGTGATATGTCATGGTTTTTATTTGCTTTTCCCCGATGATAGGTGATGATGGACATTTTTTCTTGTGCCTGTTGATCACCTGTATGTCTTCTTTGGAAAAGAGTATTTAGCTCTTCTGTCCATATTGTTTATATTCGTTTATATTCATTTATATTTTGTTTTCCTTGCTGGTGGAGGCAAATAACAAAATTTTAAAGAAACATGAAACCACTGCTTTTGCCATTATGGTAAATTTCATCATACTAAATGTATTGTATTATTGTCTATGTCTGGCACACATTTTCCAGGTGTTAAAAATACAAAATGTTATCTAAACCCTAACACTTGAAATCATAATTCAGTTGAGGATATATGCCACGCAAATAAAATATAAATATGATTCAAGGTAGCACAATTCAATTGGTAAATGCTACAGACCTCTACTTGATATTTTCTCATCCAATGTAGTTTTTAATCGCACAACTTGAAATGCCTTTGACTGTCTACTTTATGTATTGTTGCAGGACGAAAAGCAGGGTGTGTTGCCATGAGAACTGGGACTGCAGGAGGTCTGTGGGATGTTTTGAAATGTGAGGAAAAGGCAAAATTTGTGTGCAAACAGTGGGCAGAAGGAGCAACTCGCCCTCCAGTGCCCACAACAACTCCAGAACCCAAATGTCCAGAGGAATGGGGCAGCAGCAGTAAAACAAGTTTGTGTTTCAAGGTTAGTATCAATTGCTGAGCTAATAAAGATTTTTTGATTATGCTTCAGCCTGAGGAGTCACCCAAGCAATTAAAATCAAATGAAACAAAACCAAACTAAAATCCACCTATAGAAAATTCTGATACAATTTATTTTGTAGGGTACTTGTGCATTAGTCTTTTTAAATCAGTTTTCCTTGAGTGGATCCTAATGACGTTGGCATATAGACCGATGGACTTAGCCAGTTTTGCAAATGCAAGTCCCAGAAGCCTTCCTTACCTACTTGTTTCTTCTCTCTCCCAGTCTTTTCTGCCCTAGTTTGAGCTTGTACTTTTTTTCATCTTAATGAAAATTTCTGTTGCCCCTTAGTCTATCCTACTGCATCTCACTTTTGCCCTGTTCTTACTTAGAGTCCAAGTTTTTGGCTAACTGAATTGATATCTATAATAAAGCACATAGATATCTTAGAGATATTGATCCATTTTTTCTTAGTCCCTGATTGTTATGCTTGATGAGAGATACAGGCATCTCTAGGTAGAGGCCCATTTAGTTCCCTTTATATAATCATTTGATATTCTGCTATATTTGATACATTCCTAGGTTGCACCATCCATTTTCTTTTTATGCAATCAAGTTCATAAAACAAACACCCCAGTAAATTAAGCATGTGGGTTATTTTTCTCTCTCTTGTAAATCATTGTCTTTCTAGAGAAGGGTACATTTAGCCAAATACAGAAATGTACTTATCTACTGCTTAATGATATCATTTCTTTTCTGCTCTCAAAATCACTTAAATTCAATCCTTTGAATGACATGGTCATGGCATGCTTGTAAGACAGGCAAGGCTCATGAAGAACTTGAATAAATATGTATTGCAATGAGATGGATTTAGTCTTTTTAACTCAAGAAAGGTTGGGTTGGCAACTACTAGTAGTAGCAGTAGCCACTGATGATAAACTGGCTATCCTGACTAGTCTGGGCCAAAAGTTACATAGAAGGGAATGTGTTAGGCCAATACAGGAAAGGATTTTATATGTGGTTCAGTTGAGGAAGTTTGACTAGTATTTTATTGTTCCCGATGGAAACTCGAGTTACTAAGCAAAGGCCAGTTTCATCCTATGTATGGCCATTCACCTGAATGTGGTAGGTAATAAAGATTTGTCACAGGATTTTGAGCGAAGCAGCAAAATTCTCTAAAACTGGAAAGCAAACCTAGAGTTCCAGGAGACATAATCCACGTGGATATTCAATAAATCAAAATATGTGCTTCAGAAGAAATTGTGAGGTTTTAGAGGTGCTTGAGGTAGAGTTAGGATGGAAACATATAGGTCATCTTTGTATATATTAACATATGGGGATTATTAATAAATTCAGCTAATAGTAAGTTGTTTTAAGAAAAAAACTTACATAACAATCTAGCAAGCTGAGGTGCTCCCAGGAGTCTTGGGAGTTACTAAAGTAGAAAGTTGGTCAAGATATCTTTGTCCAGATAGTTCAAGTTAAGGGCAAGGTGAAAGTTTCCTTGGGTTGCTTGATGACAACTGGGGAGACATAGTACATTGGAAAAAAATCCATTTTTCCACAGGCTTATGTTAACTAGTACCAGGGCTTACTGAGAAACAATGAATAAAAATTACAAAAGTTGGTGGAAACAATGAACTCCTATATTGTTTCCTAGATTCACTGTATATCCCATGTCCTTGCAGTCCTCTTGTTAGTATGACAGTCTCTATATTACATACTTTATCCAGTTTAGTTAGCTTATAACGCATCTTTTTAAATATCCTGTCATAAATGTGTTTTGGCATGTACTCTACTTGTTGTTAAAATATGCAAACATAAGGTGAAAAGACATGGCAGCTTTGAAGAATATTACCTGGTTACTCATTGTGGACCCTAAACAAGATAACAAAGTGGTACAATTTTAGAGAGGTTATTTTCCTTAAAAATTTCCTTTGGGCCTCCCTGGTGGTGCAGGCGGTTGAGCACCACACTGTGAAGATCTCTGCAGCCTCTGCAGCGCGGGTTCTATCCTGGCCAGCCAGCAAGAATCCCACATGGCACAGTACACCTTTCCTGTCTCGCCTGCTGCTCCCCTCAGCAGTGTATTTCTTCAGTCTGCCTGTTCTGTTCCCTGTTCTGTCTCCAGTGAATCCTCTCACCCTCCTGTGCATCTGGCCAGTACCCCTGTTCTTGTATAAAAATAAATAAATCTTTAAAAGAAAAAAAAATTCCTTCTTCATGTGTACCTTCACTGTATCAAAGTTTCTTTTTTTCCCATTTGAATGTC
This sequence comes from Talpa europaea, assembly GCF_964194135.1. NCBI lineage: Eukaryota > Metazoa > Chordata > Mammalia > Eulipotyphla > Talpidae > Talpa > Talpa europaea. The sequence goes on along the minus strand of NC_140082.1, from coordinate 26,150,791 downwards.
ACTTTATACATTGAACTGAACCAGTCCTTTTACAATGAACTATATGTATAACTCATATGACTAAAGCTTTTTATATTTTATTTCATCTCCTATGCAATAAAGTAATTTTATTTTCTAAATAATTAAAATTACTATAAAGTAATTTTTTCTCAAATTATCCTCAAATTTTGTTACCAAAATATTCCATCAACCAAGAGAATGATGCTATTTGGGGGCCATTGTTATGGCCTGCTATTCTATAAATAAAGTCTCATCAAAAGTAAACAGTTGTTAATCTTAAACTTGATACGCTGTGAAGTGTAAAATGTCTTCTGAAATTGTATCATCTTTAGGTGTATGGAAAAGGAAAACAGAAGAAAACGTGGTTTGAATCTCGTGATTTCTGTAGAGCTCTGGGTGGTGATCTTGCTAGTATCAATAATAAAGAGGAACAGCAAGCAATATGGCGGCTAATAACGTAAGTATTTTTTCTATGTAATGTTCTTGTCCTTTACCTTTTGGATGTTAATGATGAGAAAATTCTTATATTTCTGAAATTGCTGGTTCATGATGCTACTGATGATAGATATGCTGTATGTACATCTATCATATCTCATATTCATGAGTCCTTTCTTTAGTTTTATTTTAAAATGTATTAGTTTTATAGGTATAAATCATACAGCAAATTACTCTAAAAGTGTAAGACAATCAGTATCATTGTTAAATGAATCAATGACTGACTATCACTCAAAGCTTTACAATTATTTACTCTTAAACAGTGACTCAATTTTAGGATATTGATGGGTTGTACCAAAATATACTTTTACTGTATAATGTTGATATTTAGTCATTAAACTTCTGGGGCCTCCCTGGTGGCACAGTGGGTTGAGTGCAGCACTGTGAAGCTGTCCGCAGCCTCTGCAGCACAGGTTCGATTCCTTGCCAGCCAGGGAGCTACCCACAAGGAATGGCAGACATCTCCTGTCTCACCCGCTGCTCCCCTCAGCAGTGTCTTCGGTGTGTCTGCCTGTTCTGCTCCCTGCTCTGTCTCTGGTGAATCCTGTTACCCTCCCTCACCTCTGGTCCGTACCCCAGTTCTTGTATAAATAAATCTTAAAAAAAAAAAAGAGGGCCTCCCCTGGTGGCACAGCGGTTGAGCGCTAGGCTGCAAAACTGCACGCAACCTCTGCAGTTCTGGTCAATCCCTGGCCACCGGCGAGGGTCCCACATGGCGTGATAGACCTCTCCTGCTGTGCCCGCTGCTCCCCTCAGCAGTGTATTTCATCAGTCTGCCTGTTCTGTTCCCTGCTCTGGCTCTTGTGAATTCTCTCACCCTCCCATGCTTCTGACAGTACCCAGTGCTTGTATAAATAAATAAATATATCAAAAAAATAAATAAATAAAAACATCACAATTTAAAAAAATAAAAAACTTCTATACTTTGTACTTACAAGTTGTGGAGATAACTTTCAGATTTGTATATGTGCTGCCGAAGTGAGCACAACTTTCAGATTTGATTAGTCCTTGTAAGTAACCAAATTTACTGCATACAGTAGCAGAAACTTTCTTTATATCTTGTATGTCACAGAGCTAGTGCAAATTACCATGAAGTGTTTTGGCTGGGGCTGACATATGGGAGTCCTTCAGAAGGCTTTACATGGAGTGATGGTTCTCCTGTGAGTAATTTGATTCCAAATGTCATTGTCTTATTTCATCATGTTTTATGTTGATATCATCATGAGGCTTAATCCAAAATTTAATAATCAGGTTATTATAGCTAAACATATTTTCCCATGTAAAATCAATTCTATTCTGCTTCTGCTCAATTTTCCCATTCATAGCCACAGTTAACTGTTGATGTGTATTCCACTAGTTTATGTAAAGTAATATCTTTATTCTATCATGAAAAATAGGTGTGAAATGAGGTAAACTTAAGAAATGAGTGTTTTATAGGCTCATAGATATCAGGAGATTTGGAAGAAACTTGATACTCCATTAAAAACTGTTAGACTGGAGCCTCCCCGGTGGCGCGGCAGTTGAGCGCTGGGTTGCGAAGCTGCCAGCAGCTTCTGCAGCACCGGTTCAATCCCCGGCTGCTCCCCGGCCACCCCACTGGAGGAGGGTCCCACATGGCGCGCAGACCTCTCCTGCCGCCCGCTGCTCCCCTCAGCAGTGTACTTCGGTCCTTCTATCTGCTCTGCTCCCCACTCTGGCTCTGGTGAATTCTCTCATCCTCCCGCGCTTCTGACTGTACGAGTGCTTGTATAAATAAATAAATCTTTAAAAAAAAAAACAAAACCTGTTAGACTTTGTCAGACTTTTCCATTCTCAGATGGAAAAGGAAGTGTCTTTGGCACATGCTGGGCGTGTTTCGTAGCTATAGTCATTGCAGGTAGTGATTTTGTACGTCAGTTCTACTTTCTTTTGAAATCCACCAGACTTTTCAAAGCTATTTGATAGCTCTGCTGACATTTATATTCTACATTTATATCTCTAGAAAATAGATCATACTGCCTAGTCTAAAACCTGTGGGCTCCATAGAGGACCTAAACCCAGCACTCCATTTGTTTCCACTGTAAATTTTGGTAAACTTTAATAACTTTGCTAGTTACATTTTCTCATTTTTTATTTTGTAAGGAGAATTGCATTCTAAAAATCTATCCATCTAATAAAGCTAAATTTTTAAATATCACACTGTAGTATTATCCTTTCAGGATTTTGTAAAAGATTGGACCTCCCCAGAGGCGCAGGAGGTTGAGCGCAGTGCTGTGAAGCTGTTCACAGCCTCTGCAGCACGGGTTTGATCCCCGGCCAGGGAGATACCCACATGGTGTGGTAGACCTCTCCTGTCTCACTCGTTGCACCCCTCAGCAGTGTATTTCAGTCCTTCTGTTCTGCTCTCAATCTGTCTCTGGTGAATCCTCTCACCCTCCTGTGCCTCTGGCCTATACCTGTATAATATAAATTTTTATATTAATCCATAGTATTTCATCAAAATTTGCCATGTAGGCAAAGATATTTCTTTCCCACCCATATTCATAAACCTTGCTTTTGAAGAAAATTTGTGAAAAAAAAATGGGTTAAAAAATGGAACTTTATCTTTGCTTTCCTGGTTGGATAGATGATTGGCATTGACCTGATACAGATGGTTAATGGTTTCAATTCAATGTGACATAGGTTTCATATGAAAAATGGTCTTATGGAGAACCTAATAATCATGAAAATATTGAATTCTGTGGCGAATTGAAAGGTGACCCTGGTATGTTCTGGAATGATATTAACTGTGAACATCTTAACTACTGGATTTGCCAGATTCCAAAAGGTATGATAACTTGTCTGGCCTTTATCTCATATGGGAGAATTAAACTCCTGACATCCCAATATTTTCCCTTTATTAGCAGAAACAAACAAACAAAATAACAAAATAAGGGAACTGGCAGGGCCCATCATTTCACAGGATAAGAATTAAGTTGCTGAGCACAGACAAATGTTCCAAAGGAACAGAAGATCAAAAGGCCACCCAAGAATCCTGGACAAGAGTCACGTCCTCCAAAATAGTTCCCACAAGCTGTGATTCTGGCTCAGGTTCTAGTCTTAGGAGTGAATGGAAGTTCTACTCTGTGAGAAAAGTGAAGAAAATGTAATTTATTTTTAGGGCTTTTCGCCCATTAGATGTCCAATAGGTAAATGTTTCCCTAAGTCTGAATAGTCTAAATGTCAGTTAGGCTATTGATACAAGAAACAAGCGCCATTTTGAGGTTCCCAATGCTAGCTAGACTCACCATATCATTAGTCACAAAAACACATCAGTGCTTAGCACTGATTATCTATAACTCAGAGTTCCACATCTCCAAGTTAAGCATGAAGGTCAGGGTATCCAGGTTGTTAGGTTAAGATAAACAAATCCTCCCTTGAACCAAAATACACAACTTCCTCTTTTGTAAACAGATAAAGGGAACCACGTTGCAGTCTGTCATCCAGGAAGGAACTTTGGCAACTGTTCCAACTCAATTGCTAGAGACCCTGAGTGCCTCTCCTGCTGGCTGGCTGCTTATTTCCCTTACTACTTCTGCTTAGATTAGTATTTTCAAAATGAGGGAGTAAGTGGTGACCAGTTTTTTAGGTAACCAATGACTAATTTCTTTAAAGTATTATTAGTAGCTCAGCTCTTACAGATGTTAAATACATTAAGCCAAAGTCTCTTTGCCAGATTCCAATAAAGTTCAGATATGCCATTAGCTACTTGGAAAGAAAAATATTTCATTTAGTTTTTAATAAAAACATTCAATAAAAATATGAGTTTAAAGAAAATATTTTACTAAACATTTTTCATATTTAATGGTTTCAAATAATGAAATGTTAAGTAATTTTACAGCTAATTATAAGATATCTGACATAAAAACTTGCATTTATAGAAGACTTTCTAACTACCAATAACACATATTTTACACTCTCTCTTTACACATATCATTAACTCCTTTTTGCAGTTGACAAAATCAAGAGTAGGCAGTTTAAATGCAGATTTGGGATTTGAAACTTAAACTCTCAGGTTCCACACCTCGTATTTACTGTCCTTTTTATGACACTACTAGTTGTGCCTGAAAACTTTTTCAATTTCTGGCAGCTATTATTGTACCTAATCTGTTTAACTCTTAGCTCCTAGTTCTGTTTTCTTTGATTTTCTGCCCCTCCATAGGAGAGTAGTTGGGAAGAAGGGAAAGAGAAAGAACAGTTAAACTCTTAACTATTTTGAGAAATGAAAATAGCGAAACTAGACAGATAATAGTTCAAGTGTGCTTTATATCTGATTTTCTTTTGTTTCACAGGACAAACACCAAAACCTGAGCCAACACCACCTCCTTTTGACAGTAAGTATTTCCTTACTTTCTTATCTCTGTAGTGAAAACCTTTTTCCCTCTTGCCTTTTTCAAAATACAAAAAATAAAACAAAGCAAAAATCATCTACCCTTAGAAGGCTGACAGCAGAGCTTCTCAATGTCTTTGTGAATCTCATGAAAGTTTGGGCCTTCTCCTTGAGGCACAAATAAAGGCCTGTCAATAGTTTCCCAAGAATCCATGAATCCAATGCTAGGGCTCAGCTTTCCTCTGTAGCACATTTATTAGTTTCCTATAATGCTATATTAAATTACCACACACTTGGGAGATAAAAACAACACATATTTATTACCTTAGAGTTCTAGACATCAGAAACCCAAAATTAGTTTTACTGGGCTGAAATCAAAGTATCTGCAAGATTGTGCTCCCTTCAGAGACTCTATTTCCTTGACTTTATGAGCATCAAGAGCTAATTCCTTACCTTTGTTGGTTTGTGGTCCCTTCTTCCATCTTCAAAACCAGCAGTGTAGTATTTTGATTCATTTTTTCACATTGCCTTTTTCTTCACAGTCAAATCTTCCTCTGCCTCCCTTTACAGGGATACCTGTGGTTGTATGTAGAATCCACCCAGCTACTCTAGGATAACCTTTGCCTCTCAAGATCTTTGACTTAATCACATCTAAAAAAATCACCCTTTTTCATAAGGTAAAGAGAGGCACAGAGTCCAGAGATTAGAGCCTAGATATCTCTGGGGCTCTTACTCGGTCTACTACAGCATAGAATGATAGAATCCCAAGGTTTGGAAGAAGAATTAGGAGTCCTCTTGGTATGTGAATTCCTTGGCTCTCCAATTATACACTAAATTGTGCAAAACCATCTTGTAGAAGTTTTTTTTTTATATTGAGATGAAAACTGTTTTTATATAGTTTGAAGCCCCTACACATAGACAATCGTAAGTATGTGCAAGTAAATCCTTCCAGCCATGTTACCCTATTGATGAAAGTAACATCAGGAGTGCTTTTCCCAACAATGATATATGGAACTTGATTCAGAAAAGAAAGTAGCTAGATTTTAGAGTTGGTGGAAAGTGAGTAGTCTGCTTTGGGAATTCAGTTTGTATGTGGCATGAACATTCTGCTTATTCTGGGCTTTCAGAGTTGCCTGTGATATACCTACTTTACCCTTTTACGTTTCTATACATGTATATCAGATTCTTGTATTCAGCTATGTAAAATGTATCACCTTTTTCCATTAAATTTTCAGATCCATCAGTCACTGAAGATGGCTGGGTTATTTACAAAGACTACCAATATTATTTTAGCAAAGAGAGGAAAGCCATGGAAGATGCACGAGCATTTTGCAAGAAGAATTTTGGTGACCTTGTTTCTATTCAAAGTGAAAGTGAAAGGAAGTTTCTATGGAAATATGTAAGAATGTGATAATGCAACTGTGTCATGTGATAAAGATAATGTCTATGACTGGTATCACTTGGTACAACTTCAAATTATGTGCTGAATTTGAACCTTCTAAGGTCAGGGGTAAAGATGTGAATGCCAAAGTGCTGGCCATAGACATGAATGATCTGATTGCTTGAATATTCAGCATAAAATCACAGAACCCACCAACAATATTCAGACTGGGATTAGTGAGTGTCAGTACTTGATGGTTTCGAGTACACTCATTTTCAAATATTATAATTCTTAACTATTGTTATACATCAATCCTGGAATCCTGATGTTATAATGCAGGTTGATTATTAATATAAATTAATATAATTGTTGGTTAATTAGATAGGACAGCTTGTTTATTCATGTAAAAATCTCTCTTGATTTTACCAAAATTGTTGGGCAACAGTGTAAGTATAATTATGTTTTTCCAAACATACTTTGATTCAGTAACTTTCTCTTTAAACATCCTCATAGCATTCTCATTGTTTGTCAGAAAGGAGATAAGAACAGAAAATAAAAATGTTAAATGGTAATAAAAGAACAAAAATTTATTTGATTTATAAAGATTTATCTTCATCTTAGTGAATATACCTTGGTTTGAAATTCTTAGGATATTTCCTAATATTACACAAATATATATATATTTATATGAAATCTTTCCTTAGACACATAATGCCAATTGACTACTTTGTTTTAAAAATGTCTACAACAACCTAATTATTGTAGGCATTTGACATGTTACAGAATAATTTAAACTATTTGCCATATAAATTCAGGTTGTTTTATAATGTACATTTTTTTTCCCTATGAGAAACATAACTTGGAATATATAGCAACATTTCTAAACTACTCTCTCCTTAGAGAAAGTTCCTAATAGGCTGCCTCCTTACTATTTTTTTCCAGTTTTATTGAGAAATAATTGACATGCAGCTCTGCATAGGTTTTAAGGTGTTCAACATAATGCTTTGCCTTACAATATATAGAATTTAAGAACTACTTTGTTACATCAGTGTATATTGAATATATGTAAACTCCCATGTTCTAGGTAAACAGGAATGGTGGACAGCCGGCATATTTTATTGGTTTATTGATCAGCTTGGATAAAAAGTTTATGTAAGTAAATCAAAAGAAAAACTTTCCTTAGGCTTGATCTGACACACACCTAAGAGTTATTTTGAAACTTTGTTTTGCTTATTGTAAAACAAAAAACCCCACAGGGCTCTCATTCTGAAATGCTTCAAAAAAGAAAATACCCAAGAATTTAAAGTAATTCTCATAAATAAGTTCAGTCCTACAATTCTCAAATGGCTCAAAATCTGATTTAATCTCAGGAAACAACTGTCTTTACTATCAGATAATACCTGCTAATAAATCATCTAAGAAAATATGTTACAGAGATATGAATACGGGATTTCTTTTAAAAATTATGATTCCTGTTTGGACTGTCCTTGGTGCACAGAGCCAAAAGGACCTTTTATGTCACCCCCCCCCCCATTGGCTTTGACAGTGCTGCTTTGAAGTATTCCTTCAGCTGCTTAAAATGCTTTCCCTTCGAAGCAATAGCTGCACTGTTTTCTATTAGATACAGGGACCAGGGAGCATTGAGGAAGGGAGGAGATTAGAATAGATTGGGGGCTTCTTCCTTGTTCATTAATACACATGTTCTCCTAAGTTTGAAGAGCAGATATGTCCTGACTCACACACAGCTTATATAGCCACATATGTTCCAAGTGACTTTTTGGGTCATTTTTTAAAGCAATTTAGACCCAAACTCATATTCATTGTTTCTAAAGGTCAGGGATGTTTGATGCTGTGTGACTAAGCACTCGCTTGCTCATCGCTAAAATGTGAAGGTCCATCACCAGTGCACTCGTGCACCATCACCGCAGTCCCCCATGCTCCTCTCTCCCTCCCTCCCTCCCTCCCATCCCTCACTACATCTGAGGGTTAGGGGGAAGCAAACATTGTTTAAGAATGAACAATGATATGAAATATATATAAGTAAAAATAAATAAAATATGACAGTCACATCTGATGATCTCTTGGTCATTTTGCAGCCATCACTCTCTGAATTTTTATGATTTATGAAAATAAGCATTACCCACATCCTTAGAAGAAATGAGTAAACTTGAAAATCAAATAAAGGGACTAATGAGAAACAATATTCTCACCCTCTCTGGGTGGTTTTGTTTTGTAAGAACCATGCCTAAAAAATACCAAAGGGAGAGGACATTTGCTTCTGGCCCATGTCCAGATGAAATGGAGTCTGTTTTTTTTCCCATGGAGGGAGAAAAAGAGAGAATAGCGAAGGTATTGGGTTGCTTCAGGGGAGCCCATGCCATCAAAAACACCAACTGACCTTTGGGTTTTCCTGCTAGTGTTTCTAGAATCTCTTCTAGAATTTGCATAGAATCCTGTGCTCCTTTCATGTTTCAGTCAACATCTTGCCTGGGCCAATTATATGATGATTAAATTGTTGCTAAATCCCTGGGTTTTCTTTTCCAGGTGGATGGATGGAAACAAAGTGGATTATGTGTCATGGGCTCCAGGTGAACCCAATTTTGCAAACGATGATGAAAACTGTGTAACCATGTATTCACATTCAGGTACACAATATAAAAATCTTCTTGCATTTACCTCGTAGTGTGATATGTCATTTATTACATCCTTAGGCAAGCTGTGCCTATCATCAGGCAAGAAAATTAGAAAAATAGAGGAACATTTTAATTTTAGCAGCATAACCATTCAATTTGTAGGGAGAATGTGGATATTTAACATTTACCATAAAAAATGACAGTCTTCTCACTTCTTATTTGATAAAAGAAACATTTTTTCATGTTCTGATTTGAAAAAATTATACAGAATGATTGTATATCTCCTTTATCTCTCTCTCCAACTCTTTATCTGTAAATGGGAATAATGATTATAGAAACTATCTGTTGCTGAGAAGATTAAATAAAGTAATAAGAGCAAAAGGGTAGTTTTTTTTGAGTCTGTTGTATAAAATAGTTTGATTGTCATCAGCCATTTTTGAGAATGCTTACAAAACATTAATGCACTTTTAAAAATAGTGGTTTTTAAGCATAAATATCTAAGTCTAATTTAATTATTATGTTCTTTGCTAGGGTTTTGGAATGACATTAATTGTGGTTACCCTAATGCCTTCATTTGCCAGCGGCATAATAGCAGCATCAATGCCACGGTTATTCCTACGACCACTCCGAGCTCAGGAGGTTGTAAGGAAGGCTGGAGTCTTTTTAATAACAAGGTACTAAGAAAACTAACTGTAGCCTTTCCATTGATCAGTATAGAGAGTGACAATGCAAATCTTTCAGTGTAAAGTTAAATTCTATGTACCTCATAACTTTAGAAAATGTTTGGCAAGAATAGATGGAGATGCCTATCTCAAATTCAATGTGGTAACTAAGAGTATATGTGAAGATTTTATCCAAATAGTTGTACCCTTTGTCCCAAAGGAGGAAAAAACTTTGCAGAGAGTTTGTGGGTGAAAAACCTGACTTAATTTTTGATCTCTACTTGGTTGTATGAAAATTTATATTTAATTATGTGTAGTGATTTCTGTAGAGCAAACAACATTTCCTTTAGTTAATTCCCATTTTTTTTTGAACATCCATCCTAGTGTTTCAAGATCTTTGGATTTGTAGAAGAAGAAAGAAATAATTGGCAAGAGGCACGAAAAGCTTGCATAGGATTTGGAGGAAATCTGGCATCCATACTCAATGAAAAAGAGCAAGGTATGCAGCCATTTATGATCAGTGGTGCATTGAAATATGTATTCTTCCCATCAAATGATATGAAGGGGAAAATTAAGTACATATTATGAACAATTTTATTCAGTTATGGGCACCATACTAGGAACTTGACATATAAAGTCCCTTTCCATTGTCATAACAACTCCAAGAGGCAGGTGTCATTACCCCCCTGTGAATGAGGAAAGGGTGTTCAGGGAACCTGGAGTTGGAGCTTGCTAAGTAAACTGTAGGGTTGGGAACCTAACTGGGTCTTCCAGTTTATATTCCATTTTGTTTCCATCAATCCAGTTTGACCCCCATCCCCTCCATCCCCCAGTTAAAGATAGAGAATAGTTTTAGGAATACAATGAAAACTGATTTGCTACTTACTGCTCTTCTAGTTATGTGATCACATAACTTATAATGCACTAACACTAGCTTTTAAATATATGCTTTGAACGATTTGAGAAAAAATAATTGATAAATAATAAGAATAAGCCAGCACTTTGAAGAGCATGTAAGGAGGAAACGTAAGATTGTAAAATTCATTATGTTGTCAAAAGAAGATACTTGACCACATCTGCATGGTCTTTTCAGGACCACTTTACCTGAAATAGATATTAGGTTAACTACATGATGTGACTTCAAGGACGATGTTGACCAATTGCTGGTCATTCAGATAAAAACGACTAAACTAATGAAGAGTTTGGAAACCATAGCAAGTGAGGAGTGTTTGAAAGGTAGCAGGTTTCACACCTGGGACAGAGGGTATGGTCTTTGAAGGATTATCCTATGTGACTCCTAAAGGAAGACTTAGAATTAGTAAGTAGCAATTATAGAGAAATAGATTTCGTTTCACAATTGGGAGGTCAGTATAGCAATTAAACTGATCAGATGGGCTGCTTCCAGAGTTTTGTAAAAGGCTATGAAAATGCTTAATCTGGAAAGAATTTGGATGGATGCTGTAGAGTCATAAATGTTGACTGGCATTTGGTATGGAAGATGCTCAGGAATGTTTGTTGTACATATGAATGAATTTATGCAGATATTGTTAGGGCAACATATAGTCTGGATAATTTCTAAGTTTCTTTTTGGTTCCAAGATTCTTTGACTTCTAAAATCATTTACTGGAGAAAATGCATGTCTCAAAGATACATAATAAAGAAGAGAGACTCTAGGATCCTGTATGCTATTCCTCTAAGTGTTTCTTTGACTCCAAAAATGCTATCACGTGCTCTCTGGGAGACATTGTGCAATAAGTCAACCAAACTTTTCAGTGAGAACCTTTGACAAGTTCAGTGACTTGCCAGACACTGACAGGAAAGGATCAAACCATAGCACAATAATAAAAAAAATTAAGAATATAATATTCACATTTCTCTAACTGGCCTACCACATTTTGGGCTGAGCTACCCAGCAGAGAAACACAATCATTGATTTCCTCTCTTAACCACAGAGTGCTGATTCCTGGCATAACAGAATTAGAACCTGGGTAATAGAGATGTGCAGAAGGAAACAATTTTCAGATAAAATAACATTATTCCTGGCAAAACAGGCACACGTTGTTGAATTCTTCTTGTGGTTGTTGGCAGAAAAAAATGTTAGTGCTGAAATATTGGCTGGTAGAGCTTTTCCACATTTCATTTCAAATTGGGGATAGGGTAAAATTTATTATCTTATTTAGGGAATAAAATAAAATGAAAATAAATACCTACCCATGGTCTTCTCTCTTTGAAAAATACAGGAATAAAAAAAAATTACCTTTGTTAACTGAGAAGTAAGCAAATATCTGACTAGGAAGCTTGCTGCGACTACTACTCTGCAGAAGAGCAAGCATGTAGCCATGGTTTAAATGTGTAATTGCGGGGCCTCCCTGGTGGCAGAAGGGGTTAAGCATAGCACTATGAAGCTATCTGCAGCTATGAAGCATGAATTCGATCCCAGGCCGGGGAGGTGACCCACATGGCACAGCAGACTTCTCCTGTCTCTCCTGCCGCTCCCCTTAGCAGACTTCTGAGTATTTCAGAAGATCTGCCTGTTTTGTTCCCTACTCTGTCTCTGGTGAATCCTCTCACCCCTCTGCACCTCTGGCCTGTACCCCAGTTCTTGTCTGCATAAATAAATAAATAAATCTTTTTTTAAAATGTGTAATTGCTCATGAATAAGCAGGTAATTGTATCTCTGTGGCTTCTCTCTATTTTATTTTATTTTCTATTAATAACTCTAAGTGCCTTGTCATTGGTTTTCTGTTTACATTCAGAAGTAGCATTTAGGCATAAGTCTTTGGAGATGGCTATTTTATAGAGCAGGTGCTCATCTACCTTGGCACCCACATTCCTGGCAGGTGTTGTGCTGGCTGCAGAAGGCAGCTGACGTGGGAAGCTTGGGAATAAGCTAAAGGAAAGGAGTGGTACATTCTATAGCTTCTGGATATTTGTTGCCATCTTCTCTGCCACACAACTGACAAGGGACAAGAGGCCATATTTGTCTATATTCTCTGAATTTCTCTAGATCTCCCCTTTCCATGATGTGAACCTTAGCCTCAGGATACCCCCTGGGTCCAAACACACTCTGGACAGCTGCTGACCCCCTAGGAGTTCACCGCCTTGAAGGAGTCCCCATTGGGTAGCTCTTTCAATTAGGTAATCCAAAGTATTGATAATTGAATAGCTGAATGCGTCTTGTTTTGACAAATAGTCTTGTCTTCATAACTCTTCTGGACTAAGAGCTCTCTCCCCAAACATATTTTCACCCACCCCCTCTGCAGTTATTATCAGATTATGTGATTTATAAAATCAGGACACTTACCAACCCATTGATGACTGTGCATGAATTAGAAAAGTGCACATCTTCCCACAGTGCCAGGGTAGTTGTGACCCAGATTGGGTACACAAATGGAGAGTGAGGCAGGAGGTGGGCATCAGCAACCTTTGACCTCCTTGATCCAGTGCCCTGGTGCCTTTGGGCAGGGCACTATTGTACAGATATCTACAGTGACTGAGTAAAACCTAGCCTTTTATTGTGAGAAACATTTGACAATCCAAAGGTCAAAGTTAAAGTAATAACATGGCTAACATGTTTGTATTCAGGGAAGTGCTTTTAAATAATAAGAAAGACCTTAAACTGATATGATATTTGAAAATGAATATATTTTGAATGTCTGTCATATTTTGAGTGTTTCCTCCCAAAGTTTAAAATTATCTTGTGAAACTTTCTTTCAGCATTTCTCACCTATCACATGAAGGGCTCTACTTTTAACGTCTGGAACGGACTGAATGATGTCAATTCCGAGCGCACGTTCTTGTGGACAGATGGGCGAGGAGTTAGCTACACCAACTGGGCAAATGGGTTCCCAGCTGGAAGGAGGAGCAGTCTTTCTTTTGAAGAGGTAAATATCACTCTCCGTACGATACCAGTATGCTTAAAATCATCATGTTAGTAGTTACTCGTCTGTGAAAAGTCTACCTTGATCTGGTTTATCTTAGAGATTTTTACAGTTTCAGGCTGAGCCAGGCTGGAGAAAAGAGGCAAAAATTCAGCAAAGTACTCTTCAACTTAAGGTTGCAAATGAGATGTAGGGAAAGTCAGTTCCAATCTGGGCCTATGGAGTAGTCAGGATGTTTCCTGCACCCAGAGTCACCAACTTTCGTTGCCTAAGCTGCTCCTGAGCTATTGAGGGTGTCATAGGATTTGGGGTTTGTCTGGAAGCTACTATTACTTCCACATATATCATCATTATAGCTAACATTCCAGAGTGCTTATGATGTGGCAAGTACTATGCTAAAAGTTTTTATATATTAATCTAAACGGCAGATGATTGCTTTTTTATTATGCTCTTTTTACTTATTCTTATATCATCAAACAGCCAATCAATGTTAAATACCATTCTGAACATTGTGAAAAACATGAAGAAATGTAAGAATTTGTGCTTCTGTGAAAGAAGCTTCCACTTAACCTGAACTATTATATCAGAAAAAAAGAAATGGAACTAGGTAATGACAGGACCAGTTATAAAAGCACTGTAATGGTTAGGAGTTAAGAAACTTACTGTGGGAGCAGGTGATCTGATGAATTAACACTTACCTATGCAACCCTCCATTTGTGGAGGGAAGGGATATGAGAAAGAATCAGCAGTGGTTTGTTTTCTCAAGAGTCTTAAAACATAAAGATCAGGGAACTTGGCAAGAGGATGGAGAAAACCATGTTTATTGGGCAAGGTGAGAAAGTGTTCCAGAAAATATATGCAAGGTGGGTTTGGGCAGAAGTAGAGTAGTGACTTTGGATGTAAAAGGAGTTTTGTACAGAAAAGAAGTAGGGGTAAGCGTGAAAGGTGGAAAGCAGAATTAGAGAAATCTAGATGCTCTACAAACAAGTTTGGACTTTGTCAGATAGGCAATTAAAAAGGCATCTTTACTATCAGTGCAGGGTAGATAGATTTTGAATATGGGTGGAGCAATTCTTTGAATTTTCTGAAATTTAAAGAAACTTATTGAGAGGACTGTAAACTTACTGAAGAGATTTAATGGCTGAATGGAATGGAATGAGGTAGGGTTTACTTAGAAATGTTTCATGTATAAGTGTTGAATTTTATGCAAATTCATTATTATTCAAGGTTTTTGTTTGTAGAACATAAAGAAAAGCAATACAAACAAACCAACAATCAATTGTAATTTCACCATCTAGAATAAAAGTTAATTTTTTAATTGAATATACTGTTATACTGTTCTTAGTGCTTGTAAAATAATATAGTTTATATTTTACAAATATGGAATCAAAACACACATACTGTATTATTGCAATTTCAGGACTTGAAAAATAGAGGATTAAATACCATTTGATAACAAGAGTGGGAGAAAACTTTCCATATGTATTTTGTGGTATTGACCTGTTTTTTGTGGACAGATTTTCTGGAGTAGAGCAGAGACTCTGAGCCAGGATAATGGAAGATCAGAATAGCGATGAGGGGAGGTGAAGTGGAATAGACAATCTTTGAAACATAGAATTGGGGTTCCTGACACTTGAGGCTTGTGAGATAATGAGCTGTAGGCAGGACATTGAGAGGACACTCTAATTGTGGTATGTTTGATAATTGTGATCAGGGAACTGACGAATTTTCTAACAGTAAAGTTTCTCACATCTATCTTCAATATTTATCCAACTCTATGGGTGACTTCCAGTTAAAATAACAAGAGTTCAGTGTGAGAGGTCTATATGGTAAGGGGTGGTCTACCTGGTAAGGGGTGCAATTGCATTAAAAGTTTGCGTTGAACATACTGTCAGTGAATTAGGACAGTCTTCAAATTTAGAGGTTAGGGGTAAGGGCTGCATTTTTTTTTTTTTTGCTTATTAATGAATTGATGTAATTAATGATTAATTCATGTTTCTTTTCCCCCTTCATAAATATATAGGCTGACTGTGTTGTTATTATTGGAGGGAAATCAAGGGAAGTAGGGAAATGGATGGATGACAAGTGTGACAACAAGCGAGGCTATGTATGCCAGATGCTTCCTGGTAAGATCTACCAAACGTTGGCTGTCTGTAAGAGCTGTGTTTTTAAAAAGTATTTTTTAAAAAGTGCCACTATTTTGCTGTGAACTTTAAATTGTTGAAAAATACAAGTACTTACAAAAACTGACCACTCTCTTGCTTGATCCTCACTTTCATCCATAACAGACAAAAGCAGTGGTTTCTATATTTTATTCATGAGTGTGTGTGCATCCTTCATCCATTACCAGAGAGTTCTGTGCAGATTAAGCTTGAACATTTTTTGAATTTTGTTTGAAAATTGGGCTGTTTGTCTAATTGTGACTTTTTACAAATATGGAATCAAAACACACACACTGTGTTGTTGCAATTTCAGGACTTGAAAAACAGAAGATTAAATACAGTTTGATAAAGAGAGTGGGAGAAAACTTTCCATATATATTTTGTGGTGTTGACCTGCTGATTGTGGACAGATTTTCTGGAGTAGAGCAGAGACTCTGCGACTTTATAAAAAATATTAGTGTGAGAGCACATAGGTTCAAATTGCATAATTTGAGAACCATTGACACAAAACATCAATTATGCTTTGGTGTTTGTTGTATGTCCTGTATTAAAACGAGGTATCTGATTTTTTTTCTTTTCATTTTAGGAAGTTCACGTATGGTTAAATGAAAATAAAGGAGAATGTAATTATTTACTTAGAATCAAGATAATGATTACATGCATTTTAGTTTCTATCAAAACTACAACAAAAATGTCTAGCTATACAAGAAGAAGTTAGATTAGAAATGAGCGTGGAGGGTGAGGTGGGTTGCTGTTATTCTGAGTAAAGCTCTTAGAGGATCAGTTTGAGAAGAAGATACTTACTCTCTCTGATCTAACAGGTTTTTCTATTTTCTGGAAAATCAGGGAGCTATTGTCTTCTTATGACAAAGACTGAAAATCATTTCAGATGGTTGAAAAGTACTGCAGAAATTCCAAACTTCTCTACTTCCCAGAACGAGTCTTGGGGTGCCGGTAATGCCAAGGCATGCCATCTGGGCCTCTGTCCTTTGGGCAAAGGGGGAGGCTCCTTGTGATAAATCACAAGTGTATTTAAAATCTTTTTTTCTTATTATGAGATAAATGATAGACTATCTGCACCAATAAAATACTTAGAAAATTTTTAATAAATTAATCTTAAGCAGATAACATTAGGGGAAAAAGGAAGAATATAAATTTTATAGATTATCAGTTATGCAAAAAATACAATAATCCCCTTTAGAAAATAGGAACAAAAATACTATGAAAAATGGATTAAAACCTGAATAGTGATTATCTTTGGATAGTGGGGTAAAGACTTCAACTCCTTCATTGAATTTTTCCACGTATTTCAAACCTTCTCACTCTCCACAAATGTGTGTTACATACATTATGTGTAATACATATTTATATTTTAGGTATGTAGGTATAAATTATAAGGAAAATGTGAACTGTTGAGAGGTAATTTTTAGTTGGTTAGAGTATTGGTTATGTTTTCTCTTTATGTTTTTGTGTATTTTCTAGAATTTCAACAAAGACTATATAATGTATCTTTTAAATTGTTGCTTTGTTTTTATTCATATGTATAGGAACATATAGGAATAAAAAACATGAATATATATATATATATGAATAGGTAGGGAAAATGACAGTTTATAAAATACATAATGCATGTATAAAATACATAATACACATATAACCTACAAACTAACCACCTGAAAATGACTCAGTATTTTAGTTTTTCCTAGTATTATTTCTCTGAATGTTTTAACAAGCAAGCAAATAGATAGGTTAACTGTTTCCTAATTATATGTAGCCATCCATGAAACTTTTTTATCTAGCTTTATATCAAACTTCATGTGACACTTTTAGTTGTCCAAAATTTCCCATTGATATTAAGTCAACCCCAGATCTCTCCAAGTTGGGAAATGATAAGATTGTTAAGTTCATATAGGTTGCAACATTTAAAGGGGTCTGTCCTGGTTTTCTGGATTTAATGATATTTTACCAACACAAGATGGCAGCAACAGCAGAAGAAAGGGGAAGATACTCTTGCTTGCTGAAAGGGAGTTGTTACCTTACCAGGCATAATCCAAAGTAAGTTTGGCATTTGTGTAGTGACAGAACAAGGTAGATGGTGAATTGGGTTGGTATAAAGTGGAGCACATCAGAGAATCAGCCAAGACAAAACTAGTAGGGAAAGATTTTGAGAACCATAGACCAGGGGTGGTGGCTTCTTCTATAAAGAGAGAGATTTTCATTTCGTACAAAGTTACAACTTCTCAACTCTGCCATAAGCAAATGAGTGAAAATGTGTTCCAATAAAACTTTATTTATAGACACAAATTTGAATTTCATATTCACATTGTCTATGTGTCAAGAAATATTAATTTTTGGGTGCCTCCCCTGGTGGCACAGGCGGTTGAGCACAGCGTTGTGGAGCTGTCCGCAGCCTCTGCAGCATGGGTTCCATCCTGGCTGGCCAGGGAGATACCCACATGTGCGGCAGACCTCTCCTGTTTCACCCACTGCTCCCCTCAGCAGTGTATTTTGGTTGGTCTGCCTTTCTGTTCCCCACTCTGCCTCTGGTGAATCCCTTACCCTCCCACACATCTGACCTGTGCCCTGGTTCTTGTATGCATGAATGAATAAATCTTTTTTTTTAAAGATTGATATATTTGATTTATTGATTTATGCATACAAGAGCTGGGGTACAGGTCAGAGATGTGGAGGGGGTGAGAGGATTCACCAGAGACAGAGTAGGGAGTAGAACAGGCAGATTTACGGATGTACACTGCTGAGGGGAGCAGTGGGCGAGTCAGGAGAGGTCTGCTGTGCCATGTGGGTTGCTCCCTGGCTGGCCGGGGATCGAACTCATGCTTCAGAGGCTGTGGATTGCTTCATAGTTTCTGTCTTAACCCCTTGAGCCACCAAGGAGGCCCCCAAGAATTAATAAATCTTTTTTAAAAAAAATTAAATTTTTTGAACCATTTAAAAACCATTCTTTGCTTGTGGACTATGAAAACAGTACCAGGCCAGATTTCACCCTCTGTCTGTCTTTTGCTGACCCTTGATCTAGGGCATCAGCTAAGGCACATAGAGAAAAGCTCTCTTTTTGGGTCTTGATGAAAGTAGTTTAAAGTATGGGTGGAGCCTAAAGCAATGATTAGAAACCAATGCTAGGACATTGAGGAAGAAAGATCAGAAAGTCAAAGTGACTTGACTTATATTAACTATGACCGCAGAGTCAGTTTGGTTAAGATATGGGCTGTCTGGATAAAGGAAAAGGAAATTATTGGTGAGAGTATAATACTGACATCAAGGTTAAAAGAACCAGGGACAGGACAGGTGTGTGACCTTGTTTTTTTTTTTTTGAGTCTGTGAGTTTGGAGTACAGGGTCCTTGGGTTCACTCTGGGAAAGGTGTCACCAGAGCTCCCCTTTCAGCGACACGCAGTGAGTTTCCCAGGCAGGTTTCTCCACAACACAGAGACATTAGTTGTATTTAAAAAACACGTTTATTAGGGAAAAGGGACAGAAGAAGAAAGGACACTTGCATAACATAAGTGGGCAGGGAGAGCTGCCCTGAAGGGACAGGTTTGCTAAGAGAAGCCTGCATGGTTGCAGGAAGGCGGCCTTGAGGAGTGCTGCCTCCACTGAGGGAGGTCAGTGAAGTCCCAGCATGGGACAGGTCACGGGCAGGCAGGAGGCTGCTGCCCTGCAGGCAAGAGTTGGTGAAAAGAAGCACCTGCATAGTCACAGCCTGTGCAGACTCTGAACTGATACTGTCTTCTATTTTGGAGGGGCTAATTCCTTGTGAGTCAGTTGGTTGCTAATTTTGGATAACTATGTAGAATTTGAAAGGGGCCGGGGAGATTCTACAATGGGCTCAATCTCCATAGCTTTTTTTTTTTTTAAAGATGTATTTATTTATACAAGAACTGGGGTACTGGTCAGACGTGTGGGAGGGTGAGAGAATTCACCAGAGACAGAGCCGGGAACAGAAAAGGCAGAGTGACGAAATACACTGCTGAGGGGAGCAGCGGGTGAGACAGGAGAGGTCTGTCTCACCATGTGGGTATCTCCACGGCTGGTGGGGATCAAACTGTCACTACAGAGGCTGCGGACAGCTTCACAGCGCTGTGCTCAACTGCCTGCACCACCAGGGAGGCCCTCTTTTTTAAAAAAAAGATTATGCATACAAGAACTGGTGTACAGGCCAGAGGTGTGGCAGGCGGGGTCAGGGAGTGGGGGATGTGTGTGAGAGGATTCACCAGAGACAGAGTGGGAAACAGAACCGGCAGACTGACTGAAATACACTGCTGAGGGGAGCAGAGGGTGAGACAGGAGAGGTCTGCTGTGCCATATGGGTAGGTCCCTGGCTGACCAGGGATTGAACTCGTGCTTCAGAAGCTGCAGACTCCTAGTGGCGCAAGGGGTTAAAGCACAGTGCTATGAAGCTGTCAATCTCCCTATCTTTACCCTTGGATGTGCCCTCAGATACCTGGTTGGATTTTATGCTTTGTCTACGCGTCCACGCCTAAGGGTACTAGTTTCTGCAACTGTCCTCTGCGTCTAAGGAGCTCGGTTTCCATAGCTGTGTCAATGTCCATGGTATTCTATTCTACCCCTACCTCCTTGTATGTGTCGGGCTTCTGGTCTTGTGACACACCTGCTTCTCAGTTGTTTTTCTATTCTTGTCCTTCATCAACTTTATTCCAGAACTTAAACTAGTCTTGTCAAGGTACATTACACAGAGGTGGAGACAAATCAATACAAGAAGATGCAGATTCATGGATCAAGTGGAACAGATTGAGGAAAGGGGAAGAAAACTATTCTTGACATTGAAATTCAACCAAAATGGAAAAATAAAGATGATTGATGACAGGATGATAGATATTCTTTAATTTATAGGATTGGCAAAAAGAATTAGTTTATGCGTTTCTTTCATCTAGATACTAAATCTCATTAGATTTGCTAATCTTTTTGTTTCTTTCATTTCAAAATTTGATCATATATCTGCCTTAATATTCTAAATATAGTTTTGAAATTAATTTAAGCAGGCACACTGATTAAAAATAAAGCAATCTTTTTTGGTTTTAAATAGCTTTTGAAAATATTTTAAACAACTAATGGTTTGGATTTGTGCTATTTTGATTATGTTTATGATGTATGAGATTAGTAGTCATTTACTGATGCCACTCAAGTATTGTTTATTGATAATGCTAATGAAGATTATCTTTTTATTCCAGATTCTTCATTGACTAATCCTCCAACAACAGTTTCAACAGATGGCTTTATTAAATATGGTGAAAGTAGCTACTCACTCATAAAGTTAAAGTTACCATGGCTTAAAGCACAGGATTACTGCAAATTTCACAGTTCCTTTATGGCTAGCATTCTAGATCCCTATAGTAATGCATTTGCATGGATGCAGACACAATCACTTAATGAACCTGTGTGGATTGCCCTGAACAGTAACTTGGTAAGATGCTGGAAACATGAGACTTGATAGGATTGAGATATTGTGATTGAATATGGTTCTCTTTCTGTTCATTGTGTTGAACCCTTATTAAGTATAAGAAATTGTTCCAGGTAGTGTGAATGATGCTAACAAGAGCAAGACCCAATTTTTAAAGACTCCAGTGCCTTCAAGGACCTAGCAGGCTAGTGATGAATGTCAGAAAATAAATGAAAACTTATTTAAGGCTCAACTTGCTTTTAAGTGTTAAAATTAATTTCTGTCTAAGCTGTTTTATTTATTCACCTATTTCTTTCTAGTGTTATGATTATGATCATACCTTGGGAATTAAGAAAGCAATCCAGGAGCATAGCTGCTTGTTAAAGGACATACTTTTTATTTTTTTGTGGCAAGTCATACTAGAGTTGTTATTTCTCCTAAAGATGTGGAACTTCCTTCCATGTGTGACAAATATCATATTTCATCAATTCCTGGTATTCCATAGCAGAAAAAACTAGCTGGCAGAGAATGGGGTTGGATGAGGAATGAGGCATGGAATTAAGGGAGCTGCCAAAAATATTCCTAAAATGAATCTTCTCTGATGCCTTGTGATCCACCTCCCATCCATCCATCCGTCCATCCATCCATGTCACTTTTCCTTGCAAATATGATGGTCTTCTAGTCACCTTTCAGGGACTGTTGTTTTTATCTGCATATTGTTTTGTTGTATTTGTGGGGAGGAGGTGAGCCTGGTGTCTTTACTCTTCCATCATCTTGTTAGAATGAGTTTAAAATAGATTTATTTATTTTTTGAAAGACTCAGTAGGTTTCCACTGTACCAGTATTTGTAATTAAACAATACTATTGTCTTCCTTACATCTATGGACTTAATTATTACATAAACATTATTTGATTGAATATGGTAGAATACCATAAAATTCTAACTTGAAAAAATACTTGCTTTGGATTTTATCATTGACTCTTTGGTAATTGGCTTAGTAAATTAACTATTGCATTAAAAAACAAATATTTGAATTGTTTAAAAGCTCAGTTATCTCTGATGTTAAATATCATCTGTTTTTAGGCATTACCTATAAAATCTTTTAGACAATTATAAGAATATGATAGATAAGTGATATTTTTGAAAGTTATCAATCTATGTGACAATAAGTTTGTTCAACCAAATTTAATAAGAAATTGAGCGTGCAAATGGAAAAAAAAACAGCAACAGGGTTTTTGTTTTGTTTTGTTTTGTTTTGTTTTAAATGCCATACTGGTTCATTATAGTTGAAAGATCACCTAACTGGAAGTGAGAGACTTAGATTCCTTATGACTCTAATGTCTTAGAGACCGTCCCTAAGTCATTTGTCACTGGTGCTATTTCAACAACCAAACAGTAACCTACTAGTTTAATGAAAATTATGTGATTTTTTTATCATTTCAACTATAATATAAGTATTTTATTTTTTCTGAAGATAAAACTTTTTTGTACTGAAAACCTGCAAATAAAGGAGTTTCAGAAAATAAGACATAGGTTTTTAAATCAGTGTTTTCAAATTACCTTTCAAGATTGTATTCATGAGAATCTCAAGCAAGTTATCTTTTTTAAGGATACACTTACTGAATTCATTTGGTAGAAATGATCTCTAATGTTCTTTTTATCCCCCAGTGTTGAAGAGTCTTTGTGAAATCACAGTCTTAAATGTACATCTTGATCCTGATTTGGTTCTTTTGGTATTTTCTTTTGGTATTTTGGTATTTTCTAAGCAAGGCTTAATGGTTGTTTTTGTTCTTGCAGACCAATAATGAATATGTTTGGACTGATAAATGGAGGATGAGGTACAGTAATTGGGCTGCTAATGAGCCCAAACTGAAGTCTGCATGTGTTTATTTGGGTAATGATGGCTACTGGAAGACAGCACATTGCAATGAAAGTTTTTATTTTCTCTGCAAAAGATCAGATGGTAATTGACTTCACAAAAACAATCAAGGAATTTGAAACTTTCTCAATAAACAAATTCATAGCACTTGATATTATTACACAATAATATGTCTTGGGTAACTTAAGAATACGATAAAACATATTCCTTCACTTAGCAAAAGAATGACTTGGTAATAAACAAATATATATATGTATAGATAGATCACAATAATGGAGGCAGAAAATTTCCTTCATTGCTAGGATTTGTTTTTTATGAATTTCTGATTTTTGTTTTTTAGACAACTCTCTGAATCTGATGTCAGATTACTCAGGACATTATGATTACTTTTGATGTGAATAGCACATCTATATCAAAATAATTTTATCAGAATGGGTATAGATTTGGTAAAGTTAGTGATAGTATAGTAATACAGTTGTAGAATGCGTTCTAGAATCAGACAGTGGTGAAGTTGTAGAATTGTAACTATAATATTTAGTTACATCACAGATATCAGTCATAGTTATGTAGGGTCTTTATTGATTAGGATCCAGAAAAGGCAAAGTGTCTTGAAGGGAAAGTTCATAAATGAATTTTGGGTGACTTTTTGGAGAGAACTATATTTGTAGGTGTCTACATTCTTATTTATGGGTGTGATTGCCATGAAATCATAGTACATGCTCTTATAAAATTCTTCAAAAGCCAATAATAAAAATGGTGCATTCAAGTAATTGCCATTGAAACATTTTTTAGGGTAAAGGTAGATGATGAATTTGCCTTAGCTTCTAATGTATTATTCTGTTATTAGAGAAACTTCAGATTTTACTTTATTTTAAATGTTTTTTGTTAACAGAAATCCCTGCCACTGAACCTCCACAGCTGCCTGGGAGATGCCCAGAGTCAGAGCACACAGCCTGGATTCCTTTCCATGGTCACTGCTACTATATTGAGTCTTCATATACAAGAAACTGGGGCCAGGCATCTCTGGAATGTCTTCGAATGGGTAAGTGCCACATTTACTGTAAGGAAATCCCATGATTGCCTTTTCTGGATTACCACAATACTGATAACACTGTACTTTAAGAATGTGAGGAATAGGGCCTCTCTAGTAGTGCAAGGGGTTAAGCACAGCACTATGAAGCAGTCACAGCCTCTGCAGCATGAATTCAGTCCCCAGCGGACAGGAAGCTACCCACATGGTGCAACAGACCTCTCCTGTCTTGCCCTCTGCTCCCCTCAACATTGTATTTCATTCAATCTGTCTGTTCTGCTCCCCACTCTCTTGGTGAATCCGCTAACCTCCTACACCTCTGGCCTGGACCCCAGCTCTTAAATGCATAAATAAATAAATCTTAAAAAAAAAGGCGAGGAATAGAAAAATACCTGTTTGTTTTTCTTAACTTGTATTGTAACAGAATGATGTTAACATGCCCCTAAATGTAATTTCTAATATTGCAGCCTCAAAATTATGAAGAATTCCAGTAGGAAAGAATCATTTGCTGAACAAGTCTTTCTTACTTTCTGCCCTAATATTAATCATTGTTTGAATTCTTAGTTTCAGTTATCCAGAATGTTGTAGACACACCTTATCACTGAAAAAACTCAAGTTTTACAATGAGCCATTTCAGTCCAGCTATCTTACTTGTGAAGAAAAACAAAACAAAACCCAAATAGATCTGTCATAGATGGATAATTCCCCCTCCCCCAAATAAAAATGTCAAGTGAAGTTAATTTTTCAGGCTGTATCTAGAAATCTGTTTAAGTCCCATTGAGTATTTGTTTAAAGAGTTGTTTATTTTTTATACAAGAACCAGGGTACAGGCCAGATACACAGGAGGGTGAGAGAATTCACCAGAGCCAGAGTGGGGAACAGAACAGGCAGACTGACGAAATACACTGCTGAGGGGAGCAGTGGGCGAGACAGGAGAGGTCTGCTGCGCCATGTGGGATTCTCGCTGGCCGGCTGGGATGGAACCCATGCTGCAGAGGCTGTGGACAGCTTCACAATGCAGCGCTCAACCACCTGTGCCACCAGGGAGGCCCCCCACTGAGTATTTTATGAATTATTTTTACCAGGGTTCTTCATTCAACCCTTAGGTTCTTTCAAAAGTCAGCCTCAAGTTTTGACTTAATTTTGTATTTAGTTTTCTCATCTTTACCGAGGTATAACTGATACACAGTTAAGTATATGATGTGATGATTTGATATACATTGTTAAAGGATTTTTCCCATCAAGTTACCTAGCACATTATCACCTAACTTATTTCCCTACATCTCAGTTTTATTTTGTAAGGACATTTAAATCCTAGTCTCTTAGTAAATTTCAATGAATGCAAAAGTGTTTCATCTATAGTGACCGTATTATACAATACTAGATCCTAAGACCTGCTTTATCTTATAACAGGTTTGTACCCTTTGACAAACTTCTCCCTGTTTCCTCTACCCCTGACCCCTAGCAACTAACTTTTTACTTTCTGTTTCTATGAGTTCAACTTTAAAAAAAAAATCACTTATAAATGATACCATGCAGTACTTGTCTATCTCTGTTTGATTTATTTAACTTAGCATAATGCTTTCCAGGTTAATCAATGTTGTTACAAATGGCAGACTTTTAAAGACTGAGTTATATTCCTCTGTGTGTGTGTGTCTGTGTGTGTGTGTGTTACATTATCCATCTATCTGCCAATGGGAACTTGGATTGTTTCCATACCTTGACTCTTATGCATAATGCTGCAACACATGTGGGAACAGAGATATCTCTTCAACGTAGTGATTTCATTTTCTTTGGGTATAACCAAGATATGGTATTTCTGGATCAACTGGTAATTCTGCTTTGAATTTCCTATGAAAACTCCATACCATTATCCCTAGAGACTATATTAGTTTATATTCCCTCCAACAGTGCATAGCGTTCCCCTTTCTCCACATCTCTCTAGCATATTTTCTTTTTTGACTCTTTGATAATAGCCATTTAGGTCCTTTGTCTATTAAATTTTTTTCTTTTGTTATTGAGTTTTATAAATTGTTTGTATATTTCAGATTTTAACCCCACTAGAGGATTTGTGCTTTGCAAATATTTTCTCCCTTTCCATAGGTTGCCTTTTCATTTTGTTGATTTCCTTTGTCTTGCAGAAGCTTTCATTTTGAGGTAGTCGCATATCTTTATTTTTTGCTTCTGCTCTCTTTGCTTTTGGTGTTAACTCAAAAAAAAAAAAACAAAAAACCCAACATTGCTAGGACTTATGTTAAGGAGTTTGTCCCTGTTACTGCTTCAATTATATTCCTTTGTACTCTTTAGTCATTTCTACCCACTGGCATAAGCTTCTTAGGCATATGATATAATCTACACATCTTTGCATTTCCTACAGTGAGTCATTCAGTTCCTGTACACAAATGATGCTTTAAAATCATATTTTCAGAATGAAAGCTGAAATTTCGAGAAGGCGAATATCCACTCTTTGAAATTCTTCCCTTAAGTGGAAATGTTGGCATGCTTTTTATTGCTCTTAATATAAATACTGTGTTCATAAAAAATATTTTCAGTTATTTAAGTATACTTCTGTCATATTTATTTTTTATAATTTGTAGGTTCTTCTTTGGCTTCCATTGAAAATGCTGCTGAATCAAGTTTTCTGTCCTATCGAATTGAGCCACTTCAAAGCAAAACCAATTTTTGGATAGGATTGTACAGAAATGTTGAAGGTAATACTTCAAAATGTTGTATGTAAGACCAGTTTTCAACTCCATAAAGTCTTGCCTTAAATAATGATTAATATGTGAGAAGTTTGAAAAATCAAACCTATACTTTCTTATGCGATAGGAACTGAAATTTTAAATGACTCACATATTATTCACTCTTGAAAGTTGCTAATTCAAAGACTGTAGCTATATGCTAGAAAAAAATTAGAGAAGGGTAAATTACATTTGGAATAATAAGGACTAAAATTTCAACTAAAGCTATATAAGAAATATAGTCTTAGTTTCTTCCTCACTCATAATTAGTCATTGTAATCTTGCCTATAAAATCTGGTGATGAACAACTACTATAATGTAAAATAATATGCTTAGAAATTTAGCATGAATAAATTGAATTTATTGTAAGATGGATTATTTTTAAATTCTCTTTCTATTTCTTTATTTGTTCATTAGGAATGTGGCTCTGGATAAACAACAATCCAGTTTCTTTTGTCAACTGGAACACAGGGGATCCCTCTGGTGAACGAAATGATTGTGTAGCTTTAGTTGCAGCTACTGGGTTTTGGAAAAACATTCACTGCTCATCCTACAAAGGATATATTTGTAAAAGACCCAAAAGTAAGTAAAAATTGGTCCTATGGTACTTGTGTTCATAGGCCATCATTTCTTTCTAATATTAATATGTCAGGTATGGGATTATAATTTCATTGTAAATCCTTTGCAAGCTTTCCCCTTATACATGTGAAAAACCCAGTCAGCCCTAGTGATCAATTGCAGTCTGCAGATGTGAGTAAGCATGAAACACTCTGCCTGCTTAGGTGTCATAATGATTTTGGTACATCAACATCATTAGATATCCATGCCTGTGGATATGCAAAGTTGCAAGCATTTGGGACAGCCAGCTTACAAAACAGTGCGGCTTGAGAGGGAAGGGGTGATCAGTCTTCCCTGTTGAACTAGAAGGGGCCAGCATTATGGAGAAGAATCAGAATTTATTACAAAATAAATCATGAAAGACCAGTTAACTTTTCTTCTGAGATTGAGTGGCATACCATATAAAGATGGGTATTGGGGGAATTTAATAGTGTTAAATGCTCATGATGTGATGCTATGTAGACTTTACTATTTTTGTGACATTCCACTTTTGCCTTCCCAAAAGATCAGATTATTAAGTAGATCATGATTTAAATAAATGAGTTAGATCAACTACTACTCCATGCCCAGTAGATTTTATTATTTTAGAATTGTGTAGTCATTCAGTCTTTCAAAACTTGGTTCTGAGATATGACAGCCTTTAGCACAATGATGGAGTCTCACTTTACTGTTCTTTCAAATGCCTTGTAATATTTCAGAATGCAGTGAACCAATTTCTAGAATTCATTATTTATGGGTAGATTGGGTAGATCTTGAGGCTGAGTATCAAGGACTTAAATGCAACTCAGAGTATCATATTTTCAGATTTTTGAATAGATTCAAACTCAACAGATAGCCAGAAGATGCTGCTAAATAAGTTCAATCTACCTACCTACCAACCTATCAATCACCTATCAATCTATATAGTGTATCATCATGAACCAAATGTATCTATCCAACCATATCATGTTATGTCATCTCATATTTATCATGAACAAAATGTGTAAGATTCCATGTGAAATGAAAGATACTAACTATATGCAATTATTATGTTTTATATGTATTTAATGAATTTCTTATTTTACAGTTGTTGATGCTGAACCTACTCACACTTTAGTTACAACAAAAGGTAAGATCATTATAAAATTTCAAGTTCTTTATTAGAAACACATCAATACAGTTTATTTTAAAAAATCATACTAAGCATTCCCTACATATCCTGCACTCTCGGCAGAATTGCTTAAGCTGCACTAGCCCTTGTCGTTGTATCTTCAACCTCCCTTGAATGATGCTGTAGAAAAGCATGTTGTCGTTTTTACCTTAAGATGTTTTTGAAGACATTCCTTCCTCTCTTACAAAGATGGAAGAAATTTTCCCCAGGAATTTCTGTGGGTTTCTTTTCTCTTTTTGAGCAAAATTTTCAATTTTTATTTTGTAGATGACTTGAATCAGGTAACTTATCCTCTATAACTCATTTTAATGACAGCTAAAAAATGCCAAGTGAGATTTATGGCTTCCAGTAACCCCCTCCTGAACTTCAGGGGAGCTATTTATTAACTCATTGTACCTATGAGTTCAAATTGCCACTACCCTTATTTTCTGTTTTCCTAATTTTCACACTTGTTTTACATTGTTATCATTATTATTATTATTATATATGTATCTTCATATAATGCATTTGTAAGCTTATTTAAATTATTTCAAAACAGGCATAAATATTTTAAAATGCTCATTAGCTCAATGCCTCAGAGGTAGATGAAGTATTCTTGCAACTGAATAATAACACAAATGTTAAGATAATTCTCCATATCCTGTGGACTATTGTTTTCATGTTCTGCATTTCTCTTTGACAAGTGTCACTTGAAAGAATATTCATGCATTTTGGCTTTTCAAAAAAGGAAATTGTATTGTTATCTTTAGCATTTTGTGACCTGCCTTCCTTCACTTTTTAAAAATGAATTTATTTATTTTTAGCTGACTCAAGGAAGATGAGTCCTCCCAAGCCATCTTCTAGCACGCCAGGTGTCGTGGTCTTTGTGATCTTCCTGATTTTAGCTGGTGCTGGCTTCGCTGCTTACTACTTTTATAAGAAAAGACGTGTACCCTTACCTCCAGAAGGCACTTTTGAAAACACTCTCTATTTTAACAGTAGATTGAGTCCAGGAACTAGTGACACAAAAGATCTCGTGGGCAACATTGAACAGAATGAGCATGCAGTCATCTAATATCAACATGTGATGTAGATATATTTGAGCTTCCTAAAATAGTAGCTCAAATATTAGGGTCTTTCATTCAGTGTGATTGTTTCCTTTAGAATTAGTACTGTGTTGTGCTGGTCTGTCATTTTTTTCTTTGTCTAATCGGAAAAAAAATTAGAAAATACCATTTTCTATCTTGGCAAGAGATTTTCACAAAAGAGGGATAGGAATATTGACTACCACTTTAAAAAATATCTCATGTAAATACACAACACAGCAATGTCAACATTTGAACATCATTGGTGTGTAGCTGCTAGTAACTGCATGCAGAGCAAAGAACCTCAGAAGCATCCACCCTCCATTTTCTGAAATAGGTGAAGGAGTTCACAAAGAAATTTTGTCTATTGAATTGTAATTCAGTCATAGAAGATGATTTAAAAATCAAGTATCAATAACCTCAGGTGGCATAAAAATTTAGTCCCTTTTTTTTTCTTTTACCTATATAGATTTTCACTCCAGGTATCACCATTGTATTTGTACATGTGCAGAATGAATACTGTAGCTGAAAATCTTGTTTTTCCCCAAACAGGGTGTTCCAGGTTGAGTATTGCAAATGTGTTCTTTGTCCTGTTACTTGTATATCAGGAATGCAAAGATGTGAAATAAAAATATAAATTTGCATAACTGGATGTACTGAGATAATGTGAAATACACCTCAAACACATCTGTTTTTAACAGATTTGTATTTTGGTCATCCTAGCAAGTGTAAATTTTCTTTTAAATGAGATTTATTTATCTATTTACTTTATACTTAACCATTTTCTTAAAGCAAACCATATTATTGATAGAGGAATTCTTTAAATTAAACCCTTTATTTCTTTGAAAAAAGATAATAATGCTAAAACGCTATGTGTAAAAGGTGTTTCATAACAACTTGCAAATTTCCCCCATAACCATCTCTCAACCCAGAATTCAATAATCAAAGGCACTATTATTGGGAATTATTTTGTCATTTCTTTGTGCTTAAGAATTTTGTCTGAGATAAAGCTTCATGTTCACTGTGAAATACTTTGGCGGTTTCATACCTCACACAGGTACCACACTGCCAGCTCATCCTTGCCTTTCTCAAGGCATTGCTGAACGGCAGGCCTTTTTTACCTGAGTTCATTGGCAAAACTCCATGGATGGTGTGAAAGGGTCTGTGAAGGCTCCCAAATTGTATGTAAAACGTGGTCTCCATAGGTAGTTGTACCTCTTTCTTTCTGGAAGAAAATAGCTAAATTAAAAAAAAATCCATAATTCAATAAAACAGCAGTGTATTGGGTAAAAGTAGGATAGAGTTCCTAATATCCCAACTTAGGTAACAAGTAGAAACAGGAAGTGGAGATAGGGAATTGTAGAAAAAGGCTGTTGAGCACAAACAACAACTTCTCACATCTCAAACAATAGAAAACAAAATGCTTTTCATTTTCCTGGTAAGAAAATATGTTTCATTTGAAGAAGTTCCAATGACAACAATGGCTGCAGCATAAAGCAACATGTAGTTGTGTGTATGTGTTTGTGTGTGTACTCAAGAATCAACAAATACTAGGGACATGGAATAAGGTGAGAAACATGAATGAGCGTGGTTTACAAATTCTTTACACAAGTCACTTTCATTCTTATTGAGAACTGTGTTTTCTAGAAAATCTTCAAACAGCGTATATCTAAGACATGCATGTCTTATCTCTTCAAGAAACAGTGTATTCGGCGGAATGCTGAGTAGTATATTTCACTTTCATATTATCTCCTTAAACATGTAAGTCATCTGTATCTGCAGATCTATCCAAATCCAAAACTGAAATATCAGGGATTTTTTTTTTGGAGAGGGCAAAGAGGATTGAGAAGAGCAAGTTTTGGTTTGTTTATTTTATGCATTTTCAGTTGTAATTTTGTTTGTTTTTTAACCAGAAATTCTCTCTGGGGGTTAAATATTTAACGGTTCTCCTAAGCAGCTTTGCTCTGGCTTCAGGTTTCCATCAGAATTCAGCAGCTGGAATATTAGGATAAAATTAAGAATATTTTGGCACAGATGATCTCTCCTGTCCCACCCATGCTCCCTTGCAAGGCACTCATTAAATCTGCCATTTCTGTTCTCAAAAAGAAAAAAAAAATCTAAGCACGTTTTCCCTAGTTGCACTCAAACAATGTGAATAGTCTGTAACTTGAACTCTAAAAATAAAGGTGCTATCTGGAGAGACTGGCAGGCTCTTGATTTATCCATTTTTCAGTACTCACTAATCCTTCAGTTTGTATGTTACCCACATCAGATGTTTCTTAAACATTTGATATATGTTCCAGGTATTGAACTAGCTCCTGGAGAGTCAAATGTGGGCAAGAAGCATCCCTTGTCTCCAAGAAGCATACAGTCTAGTGGAGACCCAGACGCAAAAAGATCCTGTCTGAACCTGGTGGTTGCACTGGTAGAAATAGGCATAAGGTTTTTTTCCCCCAACTTTATTGAGGCATAATTGACATATAACGTTGTGCAATGGCTTGATACATTTGTATAGTACAAAATGATTAAATAAGGTGTGTTAACACACTCATTCCCTCACATATTCACAAACCAAAATACGTTGAAGAGATCAATGAAGCAGTGGGAGATATAGATGTGGCTTTAGCATGGCAGAACCAGGGTTTGTGGGACTTGAAGATTACCCTTTTGAGGGATCTCTTTAAGAAAAAGAATACAAAATTGCTAGGTACAAAACTGAAAATTTATTCAACATGAAAAAAAATCTTGAGAAATTATAAGGTTTTAAAAGCTTGCAGTTATAAGCATTGTAAGTTCAGGACAATTACTATTTTTAATAATTAACTTCTGACATTCTTATTTTTCTTGATATTCTAAAAATATCAATTTTATTAAGCTTATTGCCTTAAATGTGAATCTAGGTGCCCTGTGAATAGAATTGCAAGAATAGAGCCCCTTATCAGTTGATCTTAAAGTAGGGATGTTAACTTGGTTGGACCTGATTTAATCAGTTAAATCGTCTTAAAATTGTGCTTAGATTTTCCCTAGGATGGGGTGACTCATAGCTATAGAACCTGCAGTTCTAGGGTAGTACTGACTTCCTTTTTGATTGTCTGCCCAATGGATTTCAGACCAAGTCTTGTGGAGACTGCTGCAAGTGCATAAAGCAAGTCCTTGTAATATACCCCTATTAACAGTGGTAACCTGTCCATCTTCCATCCATCCATCTATCCATCATCAGTGTATGTTATCACTTCTGATTCTCTTTCTTTTGAGTGAACCCTGACTGATGCTCCATTACTACATTGATAACTACATAAATGTCATGCTCCACTAAACCCAAATAAAATGTATTCCAGGGCCTCCCTGGTGGCACAGAGGGTTGAGCACCATGCTGTAAAGCTGTCCTCAGCTTCTGCAGCGTGGGTTCGATTCCCAACTGGCCAGGGAGCAACCCACAAGTCACAGCAGACCTCTCCTGTCTCGCTCGCTGCTCCCCTCAGCAGTGTTTTCGGTTGTTCTGCCTGTTCTGCTCCCCACTGTCTCTGGTGAATTCTCTCACCCTCCCACGCCTCTGGCCTGTACCCCAGTTCTTGCATAAATAAATAATAAATAAATCTTACAAAAAAAATAAAATGTATTCCAGACTCAATGTCCTTTTACCTTGTTTCCCAAAAATAGTCATGTTCACTCCAAACCACCCAACACGAGAGGAAGTTTGACAGGAGGAAGTTGAAAGTGGAGCGTCTGAAACAATTATGGTTCAAATAATTCTGCTATTTTATTTTAAAAACATGACCACATGAAAACATTGCCAGAGCCCCTCACAGAGGCTTTGGAAGACCCCAGGCAGGGAGTGGTCTTCATTTATGTTACTATAGAAAGTCAGAGACAACATCTTCAGGAGGTGCCACTTGAGTGGAGACCTAAGCCAGAGTCCGCAAGGATGCGTAGAAAGTATCTTGGGGGTGAAGGAGGAAGGTGGGAATGGACATCAGATAAAACACTGGAGCAAAGCCACTGGGATGGGAGTCCCCTGGCTGCAGACAGGGAGTAAGGCAAGGTGGACGTGGCCAAGACACACAGTCAAATGTAGGCATACCTTGTCTTCATGTGCTTTGCTTTGTTGTGTGTGACATGCTTTGTTGTGTGTGATAAAGCTTTTTTTTTTTTTTTTTGTTGGGACCCTCACCGGCGGCGGGGTAATGAACCCGCGCTGCAGAGGCTGCGGGCAGCCTCTCAGGCCAGCGAAGTTTGTGACATCCCTGTACTAAGCAGGTCTATTGGTGAATTTTTCCCACAGCAAGTGCTTGCTTCATGTTTCTCTGTCCTATTTTGGCAATTCTTGCAACATTTCAGACTTTTTCATTGTTCTGTTATGGTGATCAACGATTGGTGGTCTTTAATGTTATTATTGTCATTGTTTGGAGGCACGACAACAGACCACATGTAAGACAGTAAACTTTATTTCCATAATAAATGCAAGGTAGAAAATCCTATCTAAATTTAGAAACCTTTGTAGTATTAAGAATGTAAACATAGGAATTATTGAGAATTTATTTTCTGCTAGTATCTTAAGGGGCCTCTATTACATTATCTATAAATGGGTGTCTTGAGATATTGGAATCACCTGGGCCTCGCCCCCATGAAACCAGAATGAGGAAACAGGATTCAGTCTTTGGCCTGATTCAGAACAGAGCAAGCAAATTAAAACTCCCTTGGTGATTTTATGAAGAAATAATGTGAAACAGTGAAATAATGTGAAAATAATGTGAAAAGCTTGATGGCGTGGATTACCTCTTAGGATTTCTTGTTAGGTCAAAATTCTTGAGAGCATGAGTATTAGAATACCTCTGGTAATTGTTAGAAAAACCACTCTTCTGGGTTTTCTTAGAGTATCCCTATTATAACCAAATAATAAATAAGGCATTTTCCTTAAACACTGTTGTTGGTCAAGCCTAAATAGAAAATGTTTCAGGAGACTTCTTCCCCTGGAAATTTTGTCCAAACTGCACAACAGCATATCAGGAACACATATATTGGTATTAGAATTTCTTCAGCATTCTGTAAATAATGTTTCTCATTTGGAAGGGCCCCCTTACAGGCAGCTCCTTTAAACAAAAGGTGACATTGACATTGAAAAGACTCCCTGAATTGGCTGCGATCCTGTCTGTTCTGTGGGGGCTTTAAAATCTTGGTTATTCATGGCAGCTCCACAGAATTAGGTTTTGGCAAAGATTATTGATCTCATTCAGCTAGCTCTGTGGGTTGAGTGCAAACCTTTCCTATCACAGCTTTCTCCTTCTGTGTCTGATTACAGTTCATGTACAAGCAGTTCTCGAGGACTTTTAAAGAACCCTACAAAGCTACCATGCTCTCATTTCTGTTGATTTAATTTTTTTTTTCTTAAAGGCAAGAAAGTTCAAGACTCTGGGCTTGCCTCCGCTTCAGGGTTTTGGCAGGAGTTCTTAAATGTTGAAGGGCCTAAAAGCCACATGCGATTATTCAAAAGGCACATTTCTTTGGGCCCATGCTTATGATTCTGATTAAGTCAATCTGGGTTGGAGTCCTGGAATCTGCATTTCAACAAGCATCCCAAAAGATTCTGCTGTCCTCAGGCTATGATTTTGATGAGCACTTTATTATGGAATCGTTTCACATTGAGATAGCATTTCTGCAAAGCTGTTAGAAATCTCACATGATCCATGAAGTAAGAGCAGTCTAGCCAAATAGGGAGTGAATTCTAGCTGCAGCTTTCCCATTCTTTCTGTTAATTACCGAGGCACCATAAATGCTAAAATCTATTTTTGCTCTTTTTGTCCTGAACCTTCTTACACTCTCTGCTATGGACTGAATGTCTGTGTCCAGTCCCGGGCCCCCTACTCGACCTTCAATTCATATTTTGACACATAATCTAGTGGAAGGAGATTAGGGAATGATGTGGAGCTCCATGAATGGAATTAGCTCCCACATTATAGAGACCCCAGAGAGCTTTCTAGTCTTGTGAGGGCACATCAGGAAGACAATCCTTTATAAGTCAAGAAATAGGCTCTCACCAGACACTGAATCTGCCAGAACCTTGATCTTGGACTTCCCAGCCTCCAGAACTATGAGAAATGAGTTTCTGTTGTTCACAAGCCACACAGTCTCTGGAATTTGGTGATAGCAGCTTGGGCTCAGTTCTCTCCCAGTGCTCTACCATTCCTACATCTCCCTTACAAATGCCACTAGTGGGTATGTGGGAGCGGATGATTTGTCCCTCATTTACAGCCTTAGAATATACACAACCAAAGTGGAAAGGTCAGACATTATGTGGTCATAGGCAGAAGGCTAGATCTTTGTGGAAAGTACCAGTTCTCCATGTTGTGGGTATTAACAGGAAATTGCCCACAGAGAGACTCTCATTTCATGAATTTGCCCATCTCTTTGGGTCAGAATTTGCTAATCTTATTAAAGGAAGTAAATGGAAAACTTCTAATGCTCGTGATCATCATAATTATTTAATTCCCCTTTATTCTCTTGAGAAGAGGGCAGAAGAAACCTCACCATCTTCTTTGAGAAAGATTGCAATAAATATTTCAAAGAGGATTCCTTCTTTTATTTACTTCCTTTCATTTTTTGAAAATTAGAGTAACACTTGGCTATAAAGGAAGTATGGAAACTGATTAAGAATCCATCTTATACCAGGCATATGGCACATAATATGGATTTCATAGTGTATCCTGCTGTTTGCCATGTGACGCCCTAAGGGTGAATTTCAAGACTCAGAGGCCCTGGCTCTTTGGTTGATAAGAGTTGTCAAACCAGGACCTCATAGAACTGGGAAATGAATGGTAAAGACAATTAGTTCCAGGCCATCAACATGCTGGGAAGAGAGTTAAGACCATTCACTAATCGCTAGCTCTCAGCAGGACAGTAAGGTTTTTGGCTGATTTCTTGAAAGCAACATTGTCTGAAAACTGGTCACTTAAGGGAGGCTAGAGTCCTAGTCTGATTTTACTCGAGGACAATAATGTCTGACTCAGCTGTCCCAGTTTGATTTTCTTGAAGGCAATTATGTGTTTAAAACTATCTTGTTTTGATAAGTAGGTTCTAACCACCCCTATCTGTTTGAACAATCCACTGGCCCATAAAGAATATTGGGCCTATGCAATTTATTCCCTTTGGACCCCAAATTCACACCAACCTCATTAGCATACTATATATAACCTCCATCTTCTGGAGGAATTAAGCCACCATGGTGTGCAAATACAGTAAATGAGGAAGCAGAACATACCTCCAAAGAAGAGCAGGTGACCAGCCCCACCCTACACCTCCAGCACCCAGTCACCAAAGACTCCTTTGTCTCACTTATGCACTCCCTTCTTTCAAAAACACTTTCCAAGAGGGCCTTCCTGGTGGTGCAAGGGGTTAAGACGTAACCTATGAAGCAATCCACATCCACACGAGCACGAGTCTGATCCCTGGCCAGGGAGCTACACACATGGCGCAGCA
This sequence comes from Talpa europaea, assembly GCF_964194135.1. Classification (NCBI taxonomy): domain Eukaryota; kingdom Metazoa; phylum Chordata; class Mammalia; order Eulipotyphla; family Talpidae; genus Talpa; species Talpa europaea. The sequence goes on along the minus strand of NC_140082.1, from coordinate 26,113,855 downwards.
GACCTCTCCTCACTCGCCTGCTGCTCCCCTCAGCAGTGTACTTCAGTCAATCAGCCTGTTCTGCTCCCCACTCTGTCTCTGGTGAATCCTCTCACTCCCTGCATCTCTGGCCTGTACCCCCAGTTCTTGTATGCATAAATAAATCTTTTTTTTAAATGCACTTTTCAAGCCCTTGGTTAGGGAAACAGTTTGTAGGATCTTAATATCTTATGCTTCCCTCACCTGCAGGTAATAAACTACTCTTTTCCTGACAAAAATTTTGTGTCTCTCTATTTGTTGCATTTCTGAGCATGAAGTCCTCGAGTTCATGTTCCATAACAGGACCACAGGAGGGGGATCTGAAGTTTCCAATGGAGAAGAAGGGGGTACATGGAATTGATAATTTTAGGATTTTACTCCTCTGAATATAATAGTTTATCTGGCAGGTTTGACTCCCTCAGGGAAATTCTAGGCTCAAGGTCAAATATCTTTATGTGTTTTGTGTTTTTGATCGTATGTCTCATAATAAAAAGTTGTGATTTTCTCTGGATGTATCTAGTTTTCTCTTTGTGCCTTTGCTGCTATGTATTAATAGGTGTAAGTGGAGATGGTTTACGTAAGAATTGCTTTTGTTGTGCCTCCCTGGTGGTGCAGAGGTTAAAGTCTCAGGGTGTAAAGTCCAGGAATGGACACAGTGCAGGTCTTCAGGATCCCACGCAGACCTGGCAAAGGAGGAGTCAGAGCCCTTAGTGGCTTTGCAGGTTTTTTATTGGGGTTCACCAGGCATATGGCAGGCAGGGGTGCTGGGGGGCTGGGAGGCTGGCAGTCCTCCCAGCCCCCAGCAAGTCTTCACTCTATTTGGGCTCTCCGGCCTTCTCTCGGCTTCTCTTCGGCTTCTCTTTCGGCTGTGGTTGCTGGCATCCCTGTGACGCCGCCCTTAAAAGCCCAGTCTTAGCCCAGGTGTACCCACTTCAGGTGCCCGCCATCAGGCATGCATTCAGGATCACAGGGTTCCCTCATCTATCCTGATGGCGGGGTGCAGAAAAGCCTGATATTTTTCCTTACCCTACACAGGGCTATCAAGCTGTTGCCAGGCACTGCACTGGGATGAGTTTGATCCCAGGCCCGGGAACTGACCCACATCATGGCACAGCAGACCTCTCCTGGTCTCACCTGCTGCTCCCCTCAGCAGTGTATCTCAGTAGATTCACCTGTTCTGCTCCCCACTCTGTCTCTGATGAATCCTTTCACCTTCCCCTGCCCACCCTGCACCTCTGGCCTACACCCCAGTTCTTGTATGCATAAATAAATAAAAGTAAATTTAAAAAAAGGACCACTTTTTTCAAAAGAATCTGTTTCCATAGCCTATGGAGCCTTCCAGCTGCCACCCTTTGCTGTGAGCCACCTCCCCGTATGGGCTGCAGCTGGATACACCTATCCTGGCACAAAGCACCTGTGCTATGTGTACCACAAAGCAGGTCCTAGGACTCCTGCTTTGACTATCCACAGGGCCATTCCTCACCCAGTGTGGACACCGTGAGTGAGCTCACAGAGCATGAAGATGGAAGCAGACCTAGTTGTGACCTTTGCCTGAGCAGCTGACACAACTCCACTGCCAAGAGACAGAGAATCTGGCATCATCTCTGAGAGGCTGCAGCCAACTGGAACTTCTAAAGCCACAGCTTTCCTCTGAGATTCCCCCCTCAAGATGTGTATAGTCACTATGCTTGTTTTGCCTTTTCTTTGTTCTAATTGAAAAGCCAGATTTCTTCACTGAAAAGCAGTAACATCTTGATACTCCAAGGCTTCCATGTGGGCAGAGAGGGGCAGGAATGAGTATAAGGCGGCCAAAGAGTATCAGGTAACCTTTCCTGAAGTTGATCTTTGGAGAATCCAAGCCACTGTGTTCTTTTGGACTGTCTTCAACCAAGCATACTCCATGGTGCCAAGCCTCAGGATATCAAAGAACTGCTTACCAAAAAAAAAAAAAAAAAAAAAAAATCTCTCCCTCATAAGAAGCAGAGTGATTCAGCCAAGAGGGCATCTCTGCCAACACATAACACATAGACTGAGACAAAAAGTAAAAAAAAAAAAAATCAATTCAAGACAATGAGAATGTGTTCTTGGAGGAAAGAGCTACTGTCATTCCTCCAACAGTTCCTATTTTCAGACATTTGGGTGGCTGCTACTAATGCTAAGGAAGTCAATAATATGACTAACAAACTCAACAGACTATAACAGGATCCATACCTGAGTAACCATCAACATCTATAACTCATGTATTTTTAAGCCCTGACTGCTCTTCAACTAACGGTAAAGTGACTAGCTATGAAATGCTGTGACGAATCAAGTCAGAAAACTGACAATTGTGTAAACTACAAGTTCATAAGCTGTTGCTTGGACCTGGCCAAAGGCAGGGGTCAGATACACCATGTTGTTCTATTGAACAATCATAATGTCATAGCGCTCCAAGCATTTGACCCATCTGCAAAGGGCACCATCCTAGAGCTTTCAGCAGGCAATATTGTAGTTTAGCCCAGAAAGCAGAACTAGATTCGTTTGTTTGAGCTTCGAGGCCAAAACTACCATCAGAGGAATAATCAACACAATCATCCCGCAGGATTCATGTCTAAGACATCATGATCACCATCAGGCATGGATTGTTGAGCCAACCTTACATATACCACCTATACTGACCAGGGACCATGCCCAACATCACATGTACACTGCACCACCCCGTCTTACCACTGTCAACGAAGATATTGAGCTATTATAGAGTTTTCATAGCAGAAAAACCTAGATTTGAAACAACTCTCAGTACTGTCTTGGCAGGACTTTTCAGGATGCTGAAGATGCTAGAAGCTAACCCAAGACAACCCTGATCCACCAGGCAAATATATGCTCACAGCCACAAAGCTTCTGAAAGACACTTGGTAAGTGACTTTTAGCCTTGATGGCTAATTTTAATTTTTTGTTATACTCCCCTCTAAAAACTACAAGTAGGGCCTCCCTGGTGGAGTAGAGGTTAATTCTCTGTGCTATCATGCTATTAACTCTGTGGCCTGAGTTTTATCCCTGGCCAGGGAGCTAATGCACATATGCAGCAGCAGACCTCTCCTGTTTTGCTCTCTACTCCTCTCAGCAGTGTATTTCAGTAGATCTGCCTCTTTTGCACCCCAGTCTGTCTCTGGTGAATCCTCGAACCACCACTACCCCCCTGCACCTCTGGCCTATGCTCCAGTTCTTATATACATAAATAAATATAAAAAACTTAAGAAAACTACAAGTAGTTACAACTATCCAATGGATAGTGTCAATGTCCAGTAGTCTTCTAACTTTTTGGTCTTTTCATAACTAAATCAAGTATTACAAATTATTTTGATGGAAGTGAAGAGAAATACCAGATGCTTAATAGATTTGTTATGAGATTAATTTCATTATTACCAAAGACCCTCTTCTTTTTCAAAATCAAAAAAAAAAAAAAGTCATGAGATGGGCCAGGAAGAGTCTGTTGTTCTGTCAGCACACAGGGTAGGCCAGCCTCACCTCATTATGAACATCATTTATTAGGTCATTTTTCAATTTGACTAGACTTAATGGAAGAATTCTTGTGAATTTTGACATTTTATTTCTTTTGCTATAATCCTATGTTTATAATCTATTCTAGTTAGAACTTCTATGAAATGAATAATAGGTTATGTTTTTGTAAATAATCATTTAATTAAGAGAAAAACATGGTCCTAGAAAAATAAATGTGTGAGTGAATAAATGTCACTTTCTTGCTGATGACTCTTAAATTTATATCTTTTGCTTTAACTTTTTCTTGGCACTTTTAACATACCTACTTGACTTCTCCACTTAAATGTTTCACAGATATCTCAACCGTAATGAAAGAGAACACAGTCTGTTCCCCAGGCTGTTACCACTTGAGTGTCTCCATCTTAGTGAATGACAGCATAAGCTGTCCAGTCGTTCAATCTAGAAACCTTGGAACTATTACTTCCTCTCTTTCCCTTACCCTCTGTATCTGTCACCAAGTCTGTCCAGTTCTGTGCTTGTCCAGTTCTTCCTCTCTCTGTAGATGCTTACTAGTTTAGCCACCATTATCTCTTGACTAAAATACGAAACAACCTGCTACCTAGGTGTCAGTCTGCCTCTACTTCTGTTGCTTTCCAGTGAAACTCCAAGTGCAGTGGGAATGATCTGCATCAAATGTGGGTATATTATATCTCTCCCTAACTCAAAACCTTTCAATAGCTGCTGATTTTATTTAGAAGAACACTCAAAATTTGTGTCATGTCCCAATAGGACCTGTGTGACCAGTTGAAACCTGCTTATGGGAACTTCAGTGAGCACAGATTTGATTAAAAAATGAAAACAGGAAGTTTTGTTTTCAAAGTTTTCGTACTTAAGAGAGTTGGACATGTGACAACAGATTTTTGTTCAGATTATAGAAATCTGAGCCCCAGTGTCACTAGGATTTAACTTTTCGTGCCAAGAAGGTCTGGTTGACTCTGTCAGTCTCAATTTTTTGTTTTCTTTTGCTTGGAGAAGCTTGCACAGCCCAGCTCATTAGCTCAAGTGAAGTGCTGGAAGTTTTCTGTCTGCTAATGAGCCAGAATAAATATGACTTCTCCTGGGGTCACTTTGAAAGTCTTAGAATATATCACCAGAGGAAACCTTGAGAGTTGTAACTGTGTGGCAATTTATGCTCCATAATAACTATTTTGTTCAAGGAAATTTCTAAATTTTCTGCTTTGTTGATTTCACATAAACCTCTGTGTTTTACTACCATGTTCACATCAACTTGCCTGTGGTTGAGCCATGGCTCCAACATGGGGTAACAGTTCCAGGGCACATGCTGTATACATGTACTCTCCATAGTATTTATCCAGCTGCATTTTGTTGGACCATTGATCTGACTTTTTGTCTTTGAAAAACTATAATTATAAGCTCATCATTTTATCATCAGCACCAAGCATATAGTGACAGAGGTGGATGCTCAATAAATATGTGGGTAAGATGCAATGTGAATATTTAAATGGAGTGCTTCCTTTGTGCCACATATAGGTCATTGTGTTACTATTAAATTTAATGTATGGAAATCTTCAGGACAACTCTGTGGAGGTAAGTTTCTACTGTTATCCTTACTTCATAGTTATAGCAAGTGAGGGAGATTAAGAAACTTGCAGATGATCACACAGCTAGCACGGAGCAGACACAGAAATGGAGCCTGGAAAATCTGACTCTTAAGCCCGTAAGCTGACTTTGAAAGAAAGAAAAAGGAAAGGGAGGGAGGGAGGGAGGGAGAAAAGGAGGGAAAGATTTTATCTGTCTGAATTCTGTTCCTGGCAAGCAGGCAAGGTGGACTGGGTCAGGATAGAACTGCCTATGAGTTAGTGAAAAGCCAACACAACCAAAGGTGCCAGCAGTAACAGCAGTGTCCACCGAGACAGCAACCCAGAGCAGGGAGTCAGAGAGTATGGGGGCAAGGTGAGTGGGCTTCCCAGCACTACCCTGCTCCTCCCTCTTTAGGATATGGTGGTCCTCCCTGTCTTAGTGTGGGGAACAGGGGTAAGGGCTTCAAACTGATTTGCCAGTATCAATCCTCTGACCAACCAATCGGGTATTTTGCTGTATTTATTACATTAATCATCATTATCATCATTGAATAGCTAATACGTATACTACTAATCATCTATGGTTTTTATAAGAAGAAGAAAAATATTGTTTGGAAAGTTGCACATAAAAGGTGTGGCTTTTTAAAATCATTTTTACTATCAACTTCCAAAGGAAAGACAATGTAAAGATCTAAATTCAAAGTAATGGACATTTTCTAATTATTGGAAATGCAGTGATTTTGGCAGTCACAGAACAAGGGGCTGTCTAAGTCTAGTCCTGACACTGCAGGAGTGGCCTTTTCAGTCCAATAGTGTGATTTTCCTCCAAGAAAATAGTTTAGATAAAGAGTAAACTTTGATTGAAATTCCTAGTGGGTCAGTCTGCTAATAAGCATTACAGGAGGGGGAAGCCTGTTTCTCTTTGTTTTAAAGTTCTGCTTTAAAAAAATGTTTTTGTTCTCAGACCTTTTTGTACTGAGGGAGCTTTGGAGAGAATGCAAAATATCAAAATATAGCAGGTTGTTTCCTTTGTGATGGACTCTCACCTGATCTTTGGTGTACCCCCATGTGGCATGGTAGATGCTTGGTCTTACAAATAACAATGCAACAGACAGTTGCTTGGAAATGTAAGCACCAACTTTTAAGTGACAGGCCTAGATTCCTGGTGACACCTATTAGCAGTGTGACCTTGGGTTTTTCTGAAATGTACAGTGAGAAGTTCATTAGGTTTAATTCATATGAGAATATATCAGAGTTGTTTAGCATAGTGCTGACACCTAAAAGCAGCCTCCCTGGTGGCGCAAGGGGTTAAGCACAAGGAAGCAGTTGGAAGCCAATGCAGCATGAGTTTGATCCTCAGCCAGGGAGCTGACCCACAAGGTGCAGCAGACCTATCCTGTCTGGTCCACTGCTCCCCTCAGCGGTGTATTTCAGTAAATCTGTCTCTTCTCCCCAGTCTGTCTCTGGTGAATCCTCTCACCACCCCCCCACACACCTCAGGCCTACACCCCAGTTCTTATATGCATAAATAAATAAATCTTAAAAAAAAAAAGCATTATCATTATTTGGGCATGCAGGCATGTTAGTGTCTTTGAAAAGCCAGAAGACAGTGTAAAGAGACACCTGGGGTGGAGGGAGGCCCAGAAGCAGCTCGGAGTGTGGGGCCTCACACTGCTGCCAGAAAGGGTGCAAGAGGGACTGTCTATGTGATGGAGGCGCCCAGGGAGCCGCCATCTGCTCAAACTGTGCACCTGAGTAAGTTAGCCAACACCTCCTTTCCTCAAGATGTTTGGTGGAGATTGTTGCAATAAACATATGGATCTGTGATGATACAGAAGAAAATGGTGTTCCCTATTGAAACTGGTTCCTTGTGCACAGGCATGGTGTCAAAACGGGCTTTGCCCCACCTGTATGCTGGGGATTAGCTTGAGGGTCAGTTGCGCAGGTGCAGGCGCAGGCACAGCAGCTAGGGAGGGAGTGTAGCCTCAGCTGCCAGAGCACATGGCCTGTGGCCAGCCACTCACCAAACTCCAGAGTGTTTGAGCTCCACCACCACCGCCCCCCCCCCCCCAGGGCCCTGGCAACATCAGCTTTGTTGGGCTACATCTGGCATTTCCCTTCTGGCCCAACACCCAGGTTGCCCTACAGCATGAATGTAGGGTAGGTAAAAGGTACCAGGTTTTTCTGCCCTCCCACCATTAGGATAGATGAGGGAACCCTGTGGTCCTGAATGCATGCCTGATGGCGGGCACCTGATGTGGTACACATGGGCTGAGAGACTGGACTTTTAAGGGCGGCGTCATGGGACTGCCAGTGGTAGCAGAAGCCGAGAGAGAAGCAGAGAGAAGGCCGGAGAGCCAGATAGAATGAAGACTTGCTGGGGGCTGGGAGCCTGCCAGCCTCCCAGCCCCCCAGTACCCCTGCTTGCTGTGTACCAGGTAAACCCCAATAAAAGCCTGCAAAAAGCCACTGAGGACTCTGACTCCTCCTTTACCTGGTCTGCTGGATCCTAGCAAACCTGCTCAGTGGTCATTCCTGACCTTACAATTGGCGTTAGTTGGCAGGATGATCCATGCAGATGGGTATGGAGCCCTCCGAAGACCTGGAGGGACTAAGGAGTAACAGACTGTATGAGCCTGTGACAGCGCTGGAGGTGCCATGCGGCACAGAGGGTGGACAAGGTCCGGGAGCTACAAGACGAGACCTTGTGTGGAGATGTCCGAGAGGCCCAGCCAATGACCCCTGAGGCAGCAAGAATCATCGGTAAAGAGAGGACCACGATTCGGAGCTCGCCAGTGCTGATGCAGGGAGAGGCCTAATGGACTTGGACTGATGGACTTGGACTGACAATCCCACCAGAAGGCAGAAGAATCTTGGCAAGTTAAGTTTTGGGGAACCTGGGGGTAGATGGTATCATTTGCAGTTTGTACACCCCAGGAGATGGGACTCTGGGGGTGGCCTGGGGCCCTTGATGGCCAAAAGCAGCCTGTGTATGCCCAGCAGCCAGGCAGAGGAGAAAAGCCAACTGAGAAGGCAAAAGTTGGTACTGATGCTGAGTTTGGGAAGCCCTGAGTGGCTGTCTTGTAAAATCACCTGTGGGTGATGCCCTGCTCATTCTTGAGTGAGGGTGAGTTGCTGAGGAACCCGTCCTTGGGGGATGGGTGGGGAACGTGGCTTGGGGTGGAGCCCAAGCCGCATGTAGAGTTTGGATCCCCGACCCAGGTGCCTGTGCAGTGGGTTGGCCTGAGAGCAGGGGTCTGCAAGTCGCATTGGTGGCTATGAAGGCCGAGTGTTGGAGCGACTGCAGACAGAAACCCTGAGGGTGGGCGATTACCCCCAACAGTATAGAATCGCCAATCCCAGAGCTAGTGCATCCTGGGGGTGGATGCAGTGTGTGGCTTATAGGCGAGACTACAGCCAGAAAAGGCCAGGAAGCCTGATGGCTCTTGGTGTCTGACAGTAGATGCCCTGAGTGGTTCCTCTCCCTTGTATGAGCAGTGCCTTCGGCAGCAGATTTGGTGGATCATCTGCTGGTATCAAAATTGTCTTTTGCCACTAGGTTGGGGCCCTGACTGGACTTATTTGTGTTCTGTTGTATTTTGTTGTTATATTGTGATGTATTTGCTTTTGTGGGCCATGGCTGCAGTGTTTGTTTTCTAAGAAAATTGTATATATGTAGATTGTATGGCAGAAAACCCTGAGGGGGTGGACTGTAGGGTAAGGAAAAATGTCAGGCTTTTCTGTCCTCCCGCCATCAGGATAGATGATGGATCCTTGCGGTCCTGAATGCATGCCTGATGGCGGGCACCTGGAGTAGGGTGTGGGCCTAGGTAGATGGGATTCACCTGGGCTGAGATGGGGCTTTTAAGGGCGGTGTCAAGAGTGAGAGCGAGACCCAGATAGAGTGAAGACTTGCTGGGGGCTGGGAGGCCTGCCAGCCACCCGGACCCCCAGCACCCCTGCCTGCTGTGTACCTGGTAAACCCCAATAAAAGCCTGCAAAAAGCCACTGAGGACTCTGACTCCTCCTTTACCTGGTCTGCTGGCTCCTAGAAAACCTGCACTGTGTCTGTCCTGACCCTACACCTGCTCTGGCCATTCCTGCCCCTTACAGTCAGGAAAGCAGACAGGCTAGGACAAAAAGTTGAAGGTACTATTCAGAGTCAGGCAAAGAAGGAGACACACTGCTGATTCACCAGGGGTTTTCCTTTTTTGCTCCTCTCTCCTTCCATGATCTGCCTGCCAGCCTACCACTGCTCCAGCCGACTTAGAGCCACACCCAGGGCTCCTCCCTGCCCCTCTTCACCCCTTCCTGCCCCTCCCCATCCCTCAGTCACCACGGGACAGCAATAGCTGTCTGGTGGCTGGTTTGTAGCTGTGTTTGCGCTGGGGAGCAAGCCTTGGGGTAAAGGGAACAGGTTTGACAATAGGAAGTTCACTCGTTATGGCTAGATTAGTGGTGGCCTTGGGAGCAGCTGAGACTGTTAGGGACTGGTTTTCTTTCACACTGAAACCTGGTAAAAAAATGTTCATCTGAGACTGCATCCCAACATCCATATATTCGATCTTCATCACCATGGAAATGGTGACAAAAAGTGAAAGGGGGGAATTGTTAGGGGGAAAAGGATGTCCTAAAGCTAATTCCATATAGGCTTTGTGGACTCCACCCCCCACCCCAGGCCAAAGCCAAAGACACTGGGAACTCCATATTCCATCACCACCAAAGGGAAGGTGGCTGGGACCTGAGGGTGGGGTTAAGCAGCCACGTTGGTATAAAGCCAGACACGTGGGCTTTGGAGGGGATTCCCCCATTTTTGACTCTCTGCCAGCTCGCAGCTCCCGCCAGCTCTGAGAGTGCTTTTTGGGTTTCCAGGTCGTCAGATCGGGTAGGACACTTTAAAGACTTTATTTCCCTATTTTCTCCCTGAGTTGTACATTTTCCTTCTTTCCTTTTCCCTTGTAAATAAACCTTTTATTAACCTTTTGTGTGTGCCTGTAGTGGAGTATTCATAAGTCCCTTTTAAGCGCACGGGTGAGGACCCACAGCCAGGAACCCGTTCAATATCGGGGCTGCCCTATAACAAGACTAGTGATTAGTGGTTGAGAATTACTCTAGGGGAGAGCCTGGGGCTCTATGAGGAAGTCTGGGAGAAAAGGTCTCCCTAAGGCCCAGGGGAAGCACAGGTTCAGAGCAAATCCTGATCCAGCGCTACAGCAACAAGGCAAGTTGTAAGGGGATTGGGGCAGAGAGGGTAGATTTCAGGACCATCTAATTGTACCTTTGCCAGGAAGAAAGGGCTTAATAGCAGAATGAAGCAAAGTTCTTAAAAGTATTTAAAGGCTTCAGGTGATTGTAGGGCCAGTTAATTTTCTCAAATAGGTTTTGGATTACATTTCCTTAGTAACCTCCTCACCAAGTCCCAGAGGCTGGGATCAGGCTCTGAGCCTGCAAATGGTGCTCAGGTGCTCTCACCGTGGGGCTGGCAGCAGGCAAAGAGCTGGCACCTGCAGGCTGCTTAGTCCCTCTGGTCTCAATCCTCCTTGATTCTCTGCCTCTGCTGGGTCTGCAGCTGGGCACCTTCCCCTTCTCTTGGACTGAATTTTATGGACTTTAACTTCAGTTACTCTCATTATAGTGTTCAAAAGAAACAGGCCTAGTCCTTGCCCTTTGCAGTTTAGCTAAATCCAGGTACTCTAAGATGCATGATTAAAGAGATATAGGGTGTTTTCTGGGTTCATTAGGCTTCCATATTTCTGTCCATGTTACCCACATTTTCTGAGGACCGTCCTATCCCCTTGTTCCTTATTTTCAAGCCAAATATTCCTATTTCTTTTCTTCTCCTTCCCTCCGTCTCCCTATCAGGAGCCTCACTTGCCCCTATCTACTGCTTATATGGGAACTCAGAAGTCTGTCCAGTCTATGTGATTCAGACTCACTTTGTGTTTCCCTGCACTGTGTGTTGTTTACGTGTACTCTCTCCACTTCAATTTCTTGGATTTTAGCTTCTCTTATACAACTCATCAACCTTGCTTTTGCAATCATTCATTCACAAATAATTTCTTGAGTGCCTGTTTGCAGGCCCTAAATTTCAGGTCGTACTTAATCACTTCAACCACAGACACTGGGGCCAGAATATATGATCCCAGTTCCCACTGGTATTGTGAAAAACCCCATGTTGGGCACCATATGTTGTTGTTTTTGTAGTCTGTGGGTTTGGAGTGAGGGGTCCTTGGGTTCACTCTAGGAAAGTTTTCACCAGAGCTCCCGTTTCAGTGACACGCAGCGAGTTCCCCAGGTGAGTTTCTCTGAGAGACAGAGACGGTAGTTATATTTATTTATTTTTAAAGATTTATTTATTTAACTACACAAGAACCGGAGTACAGGCCAGATGTGCAGGAGGGCGAGAGGATTCACCAGTGACAGAGTGGGGAACAGAACAGGCAGACTGATGAAATACACTGCTGAGGGGAGCAGCAGGCAAGACAGGAGAGGTCTGCCGCACCATGTGGGACACTCACCGGCCAGCTGGGATCGCTGCAGAGGCTGCGGACAGTTTCACAGTGCTGCTCTCAACCGCCTGCGCCACCTGGGGAGGCCTGGTAGTTATATTGGAAGGACAGGTTTATTAGGGAAGGGATAAAATGATTAAAGACACTTGCTTAGGCACAAGTGGGCATGAAGACCTGCCCCAGAAGGAACAGGTTTGCTAAGGGAGGCCTGCAATGCAGGTGGGCAGCCTTGACAGGGCACGGGCAGGCAGGAAAGCTGGTGCCCTGCAGAGGGAGAGAGTTGGTGAAAAGAGGCACCTGCTTTGTCACAAGTGGGCAGTGGGAGTGCTGCCCTGAGCCAGTGCAGAGGCTGCACTGATAGTCTTCTGTTTGGGAGGGGTCACTCCTTGTGAGCCATCAATTGGTTGCTAATTTTGAATAACTATGTAGAATTTGAAAGGGACCAGAGATTCTAAAATGGGCTCAATCTCCATATCTTTACCTTTGGGGTCTGTTGGGCTCAATCTCCGTATCTTTAACCTTGGGCCTGCGCTCTTGACAGCAGTCTGATACCTGCTTGGATGTTATGCTTTGTAATCTAGGCTTCCAGCGCCTTGTGCCTTGTGATGCCACAACTGTGTTGATGGTTATGCTAATCTCTTCTGCCCCCATCTCCTTGTGTGAACCAGGTTTCTGGTCTTGCGGTGCCTCCTTTTTAGTTTTTTTTCTATTCTTGTCCTCCATCGGTATCGCTAGCATTAAAATTCCCCACTGGCATCCACTTACTTTCCAGGTAAGAGCTTTAGTCCTCAAATATATTTCTTCTTATTTGAAAACATCTATTTACAAACCCCTTAAATCTTGTGCCTTGGAAAATAAATGACGTTCTAATGAGCCTCTCTATTCAACAAATCCTGGGTTTGAGTGTGGATAAAACAGTCGTCACAGAATGAACTGGAAAGGAAAACATCTTGATCTAACAATAGAGGCTTTCCATTCTGCAAAGATGAAATTCTTTGACCTAGATCTGCCCTTTAAAGGCAAGTGACTAGATGGTAAATATGGTTATAAAAAGTCAGGTTCATTAGCCACATTTATTTGATTTTCCTGAAAATCTGCCAAATAGAAAGTTCTCCCTTTTATCCACCTTGACTGTTACTTGCAGAGCTGTTCTCTCCATAGCAACTGAAAACTTCTCTGGGTCGAAATAATCCCTTCCAGCTCCCAGTGCACAGTCCAGGAATTTTAAAAACAGCGGCTATTATAACCATGAAGTACTCTCTGAGATTTAAAAGGCCACAGCACTCCAGATAAATAATCATTTATCTTTCTTCCGAAGGTAAGCACTGGGTTTTAAAATGTTTGTATTACCCTCTGTCATTTAAAAAATGCTAACATAAGAATCTTCAACTATTTTTTTAACCATAAAAGTAATCCCAGTATCTTTGTTACTACCCCACTGTCACAGCTAGCTAATCTCTGGGTCAAGCTTTCACAGGAGAGAGGCTATTAACATCTTGCATGCCTTAAGCAATTGTTGAAGAGATTCATTTTTCCCAAAAAAAGTTGATTGGATATAGATTTATGCCCTCACCCCTTTAGTGACCACTGGTTGGGTAGTTTTGTCATAGCTCCTGAGGTCTTGAAACTCTTACTTTTCTAATATAGTTTATACTTTTAATAAACTAAAAATTAACCAAAAAAAGATGTGTTTTCTGTACGGTATTATAACCTGTTAGAACCCTTCCTTGTCTAAAGCTTTCGAACTCAACTTGATATAGGTAATACATTAAAATTTATTTTCTCTACTTCTCTGATGATGACATCATACCCAGGGGATGATGATTTACAGTGGGATGCAGTTGGTATTTCCTATCCCAGGTTCTAGGTACCACCTGCAGGATCAACATAGTTGTCCTAATTTTTGACTCTATGCTTCATTCAGAGAGAGCTAATGTAACAAACTTCATTGCTGTTCTACAATTTGAAAGTCTCCATTGAAGTTAGTTTCCTACCCATTGGGGTTATAAATGACCTACAGACCCCTGTTGTTTAGAAACAGCTTGTCATTGCAAATCAGCTTAGCCACCCAATTAATGAATTCTTTCAAACACATTGCAGTCCTGATAATTAAAGCCTTTATTTTTCCTCATTATCACAGAAATTCCTCTGGTGACAACTTTGTACCGTGCACACCAACTCACCATCTCCATCAAATACAGACTCTAGGTAAATGACAAGTGGAAATGTGCTTGCAGACCAAGCTTTCTGTTATCTGGGGGCCGTTGTTTCTTCTGCTCAGCCTTGTTTCTTCTACTGGGACAGAAAAGCCCTTGGCCCTGGGCAGCAGTGGCACTTGGAGTCCAGGTCAACTGACAGAAGTGCTAAGAGTCCTCTCTGCTGGTGATCATGCACTGCTGAACCACTCAAGAAGCCTCATCAAAACATTGTTGGAGAAAACTGGATGCCCACGGAGGATAAGCCGAACACAAGCAGACTGCAATCTGGTTAGTAAAGGCAGTGAAATCGGGTGCCGTGTTCAAAAAGGAGCAATGTGTTCTCTTGTCATTTACTTCGATAAAGCAAAGTCAAATATAAATCTTCCAACACACAAGTGGGCAGTGCGTTGTGGTATGGTAACTCTCATATTTGGAGGCAGTAAGTTATTCAGTATTGAAAGATAGGCCGACTTTGTTGTTTGTTTGTTGTTTTTTTTTTAACCAAAATGGTAATGTTTATATAAGCCTTTCTACAACACTTCTGCAAGCTTAGAGATACTTATTTGTAAGTGCGAACTTTTAGTTGTCTCTTCTTCCTTCCTTAATTCTTTCTCTGAGCTTACAATGAACTTGCACATGCTTGGTTAGATAGATACTATTTTTTATAGCAACATGAGAGTGACCTGATATTTAAGTGCTTTCTCCTGGAGATTGATTGTTTTGTTGTTGTTGTTTAACATTTGACATGGTGGGTAGTTAATAAGTTGGATAATTTTCTTAAAAGGGGTGGGGGGTTTCTGAGCTGGGGAGGGAAAGTACTACAGGTGGGACTGAAATGAGACCTGTGGCTCTTGTGGCCCCTCTGCCAGCCTTTTCCTAGTCCACAGAGTGACTCTCAACCTTGACTCCCATCTGCAATACCAGGGTAGGTTTTGCAAAATACCCATGTTGGGATTTCCTGCTCCAGGGATTGAGAATTAACTTGCAAAGGATGGAATTTTTAATAATATTTACAGGTCACTTTAGAGTAAAATCAGTAGTAATATAAAATCAGCATTTAATGTAAAATTCTAATGCTGGGGGGATGGACAGGAGCAGCACAAGAGGTGAGAACCCAAGTCTTAAAATGACCACAGACAAAACACTCTTCAACCTCCCTTTTCTGGCTGGCGAGTTTTATCAGAATGAACCCACTAATGACGATGGAAGGAGGAAAGGAAAGAGGGAGCGAGAGAAAGGTGGAGAGGAAGAAGGAAAGAAGTAAAGAAGGAATAAACAACTCTCCCTGAGCCCCCCATAAATTTTGACAGATTTTTCTCAATTATGCTTAGTTATAGAGGAAACATTTCTTGGCCCAGTGCTTTGTTTTTTTTCATGACAGAAGGGTCTTGCTAATGGAGAGAATTTTTCTCTGCTCTGTGCAAACAATAAATAATTCAACAATTAGTAAAATTCCCAAGGGTTCCCAGAGAAAACATGTGTTACAGTGGGCGACTCATCTGTGATGACATTAATTTATATATAGAGCAGCATAAGACTTCCCACTGGAAATAAGTGGGAGTCATATCACATTAATGTCCTCTGAGAATTTGCTTCAGGGAAATGTTCTCCTCTAATGACACGAAATGCCTTATTAAGGCTGGCTGAAAATTAGTTTAGCAGGGGAAATATAAACATGCAAAATTGTTCTCCAATTTTTTAGAGGGGAGAGAGGTTGTTTTGCACTTTTGGTGCAACATTTTCTGTGACATTATCAAGAGGTTGACTGGTTTTGCTTCCGTTTGTACTAGTTGCCTTCCTAGCGTAGAAGCTGTCTTTTAGTTTTGCCTCCATGCTGCTGCTGCTGGCTCTCTTTGTCGGAGTCACTCAGAAAGCTGCAATCACCCACATGGCCCATAAACAGGAAGCCTACATAGTCTCTCCATGTTATTCATCAAACTCCAGGGAGAAACAGTTGTCCTATCAATTTCCCAAGTACCTGTGTTCTGGTGCAAACCTCAGGGCTTCAGCTTAAGATTCATATTAGAAATTCTGTGGTTAAAAAAGGTGTTTGAGTCTGTATCCTTACATGTCTGACAAAAAGAAGAAAGTATAGATCTTGAATTAATGGGGAGTAAAAAATTTCCCAATTTTACATTAGATTTAGGTAAAATCTGAATTCATTTTCTTAAATCAGCCTGACATATTTGAGAGCACTGTGCATTTACAAATAAATCCATTTAAGCTGAGGTCTCGGTAATGGGTAGTCTTGCTCTATGGTGGCTTCTTCCTATTTTTAATGAGAAGGGTTACAATGGAGTTTTAATGAGGGATGCTATAACTCAAAAAGAATAAATTCCATTTCAGTAATGGTGAAAACTAAAACCCTACAAGAGGTCCGGGTGTGTTGAAGGGAAAAGAACCTGCTGTGTAGCGTCAGCCAACTCTTACCTGGCACTTGTTAGCTGCTAGGGTGCTCTAACCTAGGCTTCCTCACCTGAAAGACAGTGAGGACCACGGGGCTCTGTATGAATGAGCTTGGACATGGGAGCTCAAGTTCATCCCATCCCCTTAAGCAGTCTCTGTCCCCTGACAGTCCCTCTACCTTACAGCCATGCTGGGATCGTTCCTTTATCAGGGACACTGGAGCAGTGCTTGTGAGGTGCCTCCATGCTGCCCAGAAAGAAGATGCTCTTCAGCATCCGCCTCCTGCCACCTCTCAGTCCTTCCCAAAACTGCCCCAGGTCCTCCCGGCTTTAACCAAGCTCTCCAGGCGATTCTGTTGGGACTATATGGACGACAACCACTGTTTTAATGTTCCCCCTCCCCCCAT
This sequence comes from Talpa europaea, assembly GCF_964194135.1. NCBI lineage: Eukaryota > Metazoa > Chordata > Mammalia > Eulipotyphla > Talpidae > Talpa > Talpa europaea. The sequence continues at coordinate 26,097,237 of NC_140082.1, read as the reverse complement.
TGTCAGATCTCTCATGTGATAGTGTCAAGTTTTATCTTAGCTTACTTATCTAGCAAGTTTATCTTAATTCTTCTCAGCTAAGACTTTGCTCTGGGTCACTCAGAAATGTCATTAAATCTGGTAAAGACCCTCAAAAGCCAGTGCCTACTTTCAATTGACATCCTCCCAGTTTTTGCTTCACAGGAAAAAGAAGTGCAATTTCCCTCTTGTATTTTACAGTCAACTGTTAGTTCTCTTCTTGCCACAGATTTAAGAATTTTCAGATTTAAGAATTTGAAAGAGACCAGTGGATTTACCTATAACACCAATCAAATTCTAAATAATTTTGTGTGTAAAACCCCTAAATTTTATCCTACAGGTTTGATAATGCCTTATTACTGTAAATGAAGAAAGATTTCCTATTGCTTTTTGTTGCCCAGAGTCTATACTGGCATAAGCAATAAACAAAATTAAATGAAACAATTGGAGAAGTTAACCTGCTATATCTGTGGGGGACATCCACACATGATTACCAACTATCTGGATAGTTCATTTAATTATAAGGGGGGCTGCTTGCATTTTAACTAGTTTTTTCTCAAAGTTTATTTTATTATAGTCTTTAAAACCATTCCAGAATCTGCATTTTTCCCTCTTAAACCTTATGCCTCCACCTGACAAGATTAAAAGTAAAACCAATGGATTATTCCTGAATCAGTCCATTCTTCCTTAACAAAGAATCATTTCACTAGAGTCAGCACCTTGCACAGATCTTAGTGCCTGTGGTGTAGCAGTACTGACAAAATTTTATTAAACATCCTCTCCCAAACACAGCTGAACCACTGCTTTAGCACCTCAAACACCTAACTTTTAACACCTAAAGCAAATCTGTGGTGATGAACTGAAAATTCCAGTGCCCTACCCATCCTCACAGTGTTTTTTTTGTCATGTCTATGTTTGTTAGCTCTTCTACAGCATTCTTTGTATCCAGGTACGCTGTCTAGTATTCAAATGTTGTAAAAGGGCACCATGTTTTCTGCCCAGTCATTCAACTCACAACTAAGCTTTTTTTAAAACACACCTCAAAAAGTTAAAGCAAAGATTAGGCAATGTTTGTTCATTTAGCATAACTGAAATTTGTAGTCAGACAAATACAATGCTTCCACAACTATTGAAGATTTTTCAAATCAGAAACCAGCTTACCTTCCACTTACATACTTTTTACAATCCAGTTCTGGAATGCACATCTACATGATGGCAGATGTTACCCCACTGTCTGTTGTTCCATGCCTGTCCTATTGCAACCCTAGAAATCTATGCAGCATAAACATCAAGGAGAAGCCCCTGCACCTTGGATGGGATGAAATGTCCCAAACATTACTTCATGTTGTCAAACCATGTCCAGACCATGTGTGCTTTTTGCATCATCGATCCATTTCTTCCTACCTACCTAAGCCCAGCAAACAACCTGAATAGCACTTGAAAGTGTATCTTTTTTTAATTTTTTAAAATTTTTTTTACATCATTGTTCATTTTTAAACAATATTTGCTTCCCTCACCCCCTCAGGTGTAGTCCCCATGGAAATTCCTTCACCAATGCACCCATGCACCATCACCTCAGTCCCTTGTGCTCCTCCCTCCCTCCCTCCCTCTGATCCCTCTCCCTCCTCCTCCCCTGCAGGATGTCTGCTTTATAATTATCTGTTTTTGCTTTGTTGTGCTTTGTACTATTATTAGTTTTTTTATACTGACATCTTATTTGGTTCCCCTATATTCCTGCTGTAAGTGAAACCATCTGATATTTTTCTTTGTCCTTCTGATTATTTCTTTTTTTAAAATTTATTTTATTTATGTATACAAAAACTGGGGTATAGGCCAGAGATGCAAGGAGGTGAGAGGATTCACCAGAGACAGAGTGGGGAGCAGAATAGGCAGACTGACTGAAATACACTGCTGAGGGGAGCAGCAGGTGAGACAGGAGAGGTCTGCTGCACCATGTGGGTCACCTCCCTGGCCGGGGATCAAACTTATGCTACAGTGGCTGCTGATAGCTTCATAGTGCTGCGTCTTAACCCCTTGCGCCACCAGGGAGGCCCCTCCTTCTGGCCTGCTTCACTGAGCATAATTCCTTCTAGCTCCATCCACATTGCTGCGAATGGCATGAGTTTATACTTTTTGATTGCTGAATAATATTCTATTGTGTATATATGCCACATCTTCTTGATCCACTCATCAATTTTGGGGCATCTGGGTTGTTTCCAGGTTTTGCCTATTGTAAATAGTGCTGCAATAAACATAGGGGTACAGGTGTTCTTTTGAATCAATGTTTTTGTATCCTTTGGGTAGCTCTCTAGGGGTGGAATTGTTGGGTCATATGGCAGCTCCATTTTTAGTGGACTGAGGAACCTCCAGACAGCTTTCCATAGTGGTTGGACCAGTTTGCACTCCCACCAGCAATGTAGGAGTGTTCCTTTTTCACCACATCCTTGCCAACATTTGTTGCTTGTTTTTTTAATATGTGCCATTCTCACCATTGTAAGGTGGTATCTTAATGTGGTTTTGATTTGCATTTCCCTGATAGTAAGTGACATTGAACATTTTTTCAACAGGCATATATGCCTGTTGGCATTTGCATTTCCTCTTTGGAGAAACGTCTTTTAAGTTCTTCTGCCCATTTCTTGACTGGATTGTTTACTTTGTTTTTGTTGAGTCATGTGAGTTCTTTATATTTTTTGTGATCATTCCCTTATCAGTTGTATGGAGTGAAAAAATTTTTTCCCAATCAGTGGGGTGTCTCTCTGTTTTGGTTAATGTCTCTTTTGCTGTACAGAAGCTTTTCAGTTTGACATAATCTAACATGTTTATCTTTTCCTTGACTTTATTTTGGGTGATGAGTCTTTAAAAATGTCACTGAGATGTATGTCTTGTAGAGTTTTACCTGTATTTTCTTCTATATATTTTATGGTTTCAGATCTTATGTCCAGGTCTTTTATCCATTTTGAATTGATTTTTGTGCATGGTGAGATGTAGTGGTCTAGTTTCATTTTTTTGCATGGGGTCATCCAGTTTTCCCAGCACCATTTATTGAACAAACTGTCCATGTTCCATTGTATATTCTTTGCTCCTTTGTCAAAGATTAGTTGTCCATATAAATGTGGCTTTATTTCTGGGCTCTCTATTTGGTTCCATTGGTCTGTATGTCTGTTTTTGTTCCAATACCAAACTGTTTTAATTATTATGGCTTTATAGTATAGCTTGAAGTTTGGAAGTGTGATACCTCCTTTCTCTTTTGTTTTCATCATAGGGCTTTTTGGCTATTCATGGTTTTTTTGTGGTCCCATATGAATTTCATCAGTATTTGTTCTATTTCTTTGAAGAATGTCATTGAGATTTTTATTGGAATAGCGTTGAATCTGTATATTGCTTTTTGTAGGATGGCCATTTTAATAATGTTAATTCTTCCAATCCATGAGCAGGGGATATCTTTCCATTTCTTTGTGTCTTCTTCTATTTCTTTTAACAGTGTTTTATAATTTTCTTTGTATAGTTCACCTCTTTTGTTAGGTTTATTCCCAAGTATTTGATTTTTTTTTGTTTCAGTTATAAAAGGATGGTTTTCTTGATTTCTTCTTCTTCAGATTGATTGTTTGTGTATAGAAAAGTAACAGGATGCAAAATCAACACGCAAAAATCAGTAGCCTCTCTATATTCAAATAATCAATTTGAAAGTTTATCATTAAGAACTCTTTTAAGCCTTCTGGGGGCCTCCCTGGTGGTGCAAGGGGTTAAGCACAGCACTGTGAAGCTGGCTGCAGCCTCTGCAGAATGAGTTCAATCCCTGGCCGGCCTGCGAGCTACCCACATGACACTGCAGACCTCTCCTGTCTTGCCCACTGCTCCCTCAGCAGTGTGTTTCAATCAGTCTCCCTATTATGCTCCCCACTCTATCCTCTTGCTATACCCCAGTTCTTGTATGCATAAATAAAATAAATCTTTAAAAAAAGAACTCATTTAACCCTTTAACTGTAACTTACAATCTCCTAGCCTCTTAATCCATCTCTCTTCCTATCAAACAAAAGGGAAATAAATTACAGGGTGAAGGGACTGCACATCAAATCCATAGATGTGTTCATAGCTGTTGTGCTCAGTGTCATAAAACAAAGGCATAAAAGAATAAGGTCTATCATTGGCAGAGCAGGAATTAAGGCTGAGCAGTTACTACTGTTAGCTGTGTAACTTTAGATACGTAAGCTATTTTCATTTAAACTCAACTTTTGCATATACTTTGGATAAACCATCCTCAAAGAAGGAAACATGGTTGATTCTCTGCAACATTCTTGTATACTGTACACAAATGTACCTATTACTTTATTCACTAAACATTATATAATTGGGTAATTGGTACTCTACATATTTTGTATTAAGCAGATATGCTAAGCATTTTATTTTTGTGGGATTTTTCTATAGGCTGGAGACATTTTGTTTTTCCATTTAAAAAAATGCAATGTGATCACATTATTGAAAAACTCATGATCCAGGCTTTTCCAGCACCAGTTAGATTTATACACCAAGTTATACCTGAATAGATCAGGTGTCCTGGACTTCTGGCTTCTAATATCACCAATAGTTTGGTTTCAGGGAGGTTATTTGGCACAAAGAATGTTATTTACACTTTGTTTCCATTGATTTACCTCCTTGGGTGTAGGTATGAGTCCTATCAACAGCTCTCAATGGGGCCAGGGAGTTAGGTCTTCATCTTAGTTTTGATCTTGGTGGGGAGTCGTGTTCCCTGTTACTGAGTTCTTTTACCCTTGCAGTTTGGTTGGCAAGAGACTGGAATTTGTGTGGCTTATGAAGAATGTGATTAATGTGTTGCTGTAGAGATGGATGACATGTTTTTTCTTGATTTGGATGGTATGTACTAGAAGTCACCCAGGGGTCCACACAGAATACATGCATTTAGAACCTCTGAAATTTCCACTGCAGAAGAAAATAGATCAATGATATTATAAATTGTCCCACAGCGGGACCTTCCTTCTGGGATTCAGGACAGACACCCCCTATGCTTCTCGGCCTTTTGGCTAAGATCAAGTGCAGAACAGGCATTAATTGATGCTTTCACTCTGAGGCTGGACTGCTTCTGAAGTCCCAGGAGGATTCTCAGAGGCTTCCCAACTGTCTGTGAAGAAAGACAGCTTCTGTCTTCTTGGGAAAGCTTCCCTTCCACTACCCCCTGTGTCTATGATTTTCTTACTGTGCCTTCACAATATCCCAAACACCTTCTACTACATGAACTTCTCAGATTAGAGTAGCTAGGTGTCTGACTGATTTGTGAAACAAATAAAGCACTGTGGAAATATTTTTAGTAATTTTCTTAGGAATGATAAAAGAGAAGCAGATGGTGTTCATTCATTTCATTTTCAAACCTCGTAAGTGCCAGGCATTGTGCTAGACGCTGAGTATAGAACTGTGCACAAAGCAGATGAAACTCCTCTTTAATGGGCCACTTGTTTAGTGCCATGAAGAAAATAAAGACTGTATGTGCTAGAGCTGCCACCAACTGTGTGAGCACTTAAGTATGACTCGTCTGGGTTGTGATATGCACGTAAGTGTAAAATACACACCAGATTTTGAAGACTTAGCACAACAAAAAATATGGTTAAGTAGTTCATTAATTTTTTTGAATTTTGCCTACATATTGAAATGATTGGTTTTGTGTATAGGTTTCAATAAAATATATTATTAATAATTAATTTCACCTGTTCTTACTTTTTAAAATATGGCCACAAGAACATTTAAGTTGTTCTCAATGTGTGGCTCAGATTAGTGACTTGTGTGTTTCTTGGAGCAGTCCTGTGCTGGAGGACATGGGGTGGGTGGGGGCTTTCTATTTTGGACTGAGTGTTTGGGGAATGTATCTCTGAGGCAACCGATAGATAACTTATGGTGTTGTACTTGAAGAGAGAAGCACTCCAAGGGACAAGGGCCCCTTTGGAGGACATCATTGTTACTAAAATGTCTAGTCATGCCTCTCTTAATTGAATCTGGCTATTTAGCCGCTCTCATAGGAAGCCTTTCCTATCCATAGAAAGGGATTCATAGGAAGGGATCAATAAAAAGCAATGGAGAGCCTTTGATCACTAGTGTTCTAGAACTACAGCTGACCCTTGGACGACTCCGGGGTTAGGGGCATCAACCCCTTCGTCTACACAGTCAAAAATCTGCCTATAAATTTTGATTCCCCCCAAACTTAACTACTAATACCTGTTGTTGACAGAAAGCCTTACCAATAATACAGTATGTTACAAGTATTATAGACTGTATACTTAAAGGAAGCAAAGGAAAATGTTAAGAGAATGATAAGGAAGAGAAAATGCGTTTACAGCACTGTACTGTTTTTATCGACACACTTAATTTACATGGCCTGATTACAAGAAAATTCAGGGGTAAGTTGACCCACACAGTTAAACCCACGTTGTTCAAGGGTTGATTGTATTTGCTAAGCTTTGTTTTTTGTTTTTTGTTTTTTTTTTCTTCCCACAGTGCTTTGAACCAGATGCTCTGTTATTAATCGCTGGAGGAGATTCTGAAGAACAGCTCAGAGAGGAAGTGGTCCAGAGAGTTTCTCTCCTCCTGCTCTATTACATTATTCATCAGGAACAGATCTGTTCTTTAAAACTCAACATGAGTAATAAAGAGTATAAATTTTACCTACACAGTCTCCTCAATCTCAGGCAGGATGAAGACTCCTATTTCCTTTCACAGAATGAGACAGAAGATATTTTGGCTTTCACCAGGCAGTACTTTGACACTTCCAGAAGCCAGGTAAGAGGGCAAAATAGCTGACTGGCTCTACTGCTAAAGACACAGTCTCAGAGCTTATTTGGCCCTAAAATATTCAGTGACTCGTAAGAGAGGTAAGTGCTTGTGATTTTTGGTTATAGTGTATGGTGACATAATTAAAAATTCTGAATCTAAGAAGGGAAATGTAATAACTAGTTAAGGTTAGCTTTGGCCAGAAATCAGGTGGGTAGTGGGAAGGTAGCTCAGGTGATGGGCCAGCTTGCTTCTCTTGAGTTCCTGAGCATTAAACATGTGTGATTGTGACCGAACTCCCAGGACTGAGCTGTGGTGATGAGGGCAGTGTCTACTTCCTTGTCTCCTGGCCAGGGATGGAGAAGGTGGAACCAGTTGGAGAGTGATAAATTTATGATTAGTTATTTCACCAAAGAAGCAGCTTGCAAATAACATTGTTCATGACAGTCAGTGCTAGACAGTATCTCTTTTGTGACTTTTGATTGCATATGTTAAGGGGTTCGTTCAAGTGCTTTTCTTCTGTCACAGCTCCCACTCTTAGGAAAAGGGAGCCTGGTCCCCTGTGGACTTCATTATTGTTCCAGCAAAACTGGCCTTCTGCCTTGCAGTGGGAAGTCTGAGCAGACAAAGTTTGCTTGACTTAAAGATTTTTTAAGCCATATTTTCTTTTTTAAGATTTTATTTATACAAGAGGCCAGAGGCATGGGAAGGTGAGAGGATTCACCAGAGACAGAGTGGAGACCAGAACAGGCAGGCGGACCGAAAGCACTGATGAGGGAAGCAGTGGGTGAGACAGGAGAGGTCTGCCGCGCCATGTGGGTATCTCCCTGGCCAGCTGGGACTCGAACCTGCACTGCAGAGGCTGCAGACAGCTTTGCAGTGCTGCGCTCAAACTGCTGCGCCACTGGGGAGGCCCTAAGCCATATTTTCTTAAAGAATAAATTGAAGAGCTATCTATCCGCAAGTTTTCAACAGTATGGAGCAACATGTTTTTTTTTCCTTGAATTATTCATTAACATGTGTCTTAGTCTGTTTGGGCTGTTATAACAACATCATAAAAACTGGATAGTTTATAAGCAACAGAAGTTTTGTTCTCAGTTTTGGAAGGTAGGAAGTCTGAGATCAAGACACTGGATAGATTTAGTGTCTAGTGAGAGTCTGCTTTCTGGCTCATAAACAGTCTTCCTCTCACTGTGTCCTCAGAATGTGGAAGGGGCCTTTTTATATGGGTACTAATCCCATTCATAAGGACTTCACCCTCATAACCCCCTAAAGACCCCCACCTCCTAATATTATCACTAATATTAGCAGTTAGGATTTCGTCATATGAATGGGGGGGGGATGTGCATAAACATTCAATCTCTAGCAACATGTATAGCTGGAATTTGATTCCTGGCCTCATTCTGGCTTCTAGGAGCTCTAGTTTTCTGTGCACTAATGCTACAGCCTAATGACCAGTAAGCAATCCTCCAATCTGCTGTAAATATGTTTACTCCTCTCTTGTTATTGGCAGAATAAATGGAAAGACTATTTATTAAGGACTTTTTGAAAATCATTTCAGTAATTCTAATCTCATAATTTGGTCACAACTTTGTTTCTATTTTCAATTGAGAAAATGGGCTTCTGTCATAGAACTCCATTTTCTGCTTAAATAAAGAGGTATGCTACATATAATTTCTCCCATGCGGCACCTATAGATAAAAGTTTGATGTGAAGTAGTCACTAGGATTCTAGTCATCCTTTGTTATTGCCTTTTTTTATGCAGGTTAAGTGGCACTTAAATGTAGATGGTGTGTATGTATTCAAGGCAGATTTCTGATTATCCAATGCATTTTGCAAATACCTGGGCTTCCAAGTGTTTGTGAGATACAATATTTATAGGGCAGAATAAAATAATTCAATATTTTGCATAGACATGCTTTTGCATATTCCATCAAAAAGATTCAACTCCATAATCCTTTGCTAGGCCACAGACCAATGTTCTGGAGGATACCTCTGTTTCCAATTCCTGGAGGGTCCTTTACCCCGTTAACCTGGGATTGCTTTAGGAAATCAATTAATCTAGACTTTTACAGCAGGCTTATTGGAATAGAGACCATACTATTCTCTCCAGTTAGGATGTGTCAGGTCACAGAAGGTGCTGGAAATCCAAGTCCAAAAGTACTAGCATTTCCCCATCCCTGCCTGCACAGGACTCAACCTCCATAGGCCAACCCACTAACAGCTGCTCTAGCTGGACTTTACCCATTCACCAAGAGAAATACATTGCTTTCTTAGCTTCTCAACTCAGTCTCTTAATGTTCTCCCCCTGTGTCTCCATACTTTCAATTGTTTGCTGTTTCGATGGCAAATGAACAAGGACTTGTACATAATTCTCCACTAACCCTACCTCCTTTATGGAAGCTCGGCCTTCTTGACTACATCTAAGGACTTCTAGGATGGAAACAGTGGTTGGAATTCTCCTTTTTCCTCCGTAGCACTCTTTCATAGCCCCCGTGAAAATCTCCCATCTCCTTGAGGTTCATGTTATTGTTTCAGTTTGTTATTTTCATTTTGGAACTCTTTTAAGTGTTTTCCAAATTTATCAAAATTGTGATTCCTGATTCTCAGCCTTCCACTCTGCTCCCCACTGCAGTTATGAATATGCTCTTGCCAAGTTCATCAATTATAATCTTAAAACAACAATGAATAAATACAGCAGTCACTTTTCACTCCTTGTCCTTTGCCAAAAGACACGGTATTGACCCAGTGACCTTCCCTTTATTCTTTTGATGAACATACTTTCTTCTTCTCCTTATAGATGAGCTTTATGAGAGAACTATCTGTTCTTGTTCTCTCAGTCTCTCTCTGTACATTTTATTTCTCAACCATCTGTCCTACTTTTTATTCTCCCACTTTTGTAACTTCTGCCTCCTTGAAATTCTTTTTGACTCATTGATTTCTAGAAGCTCTATCTCCAACTTTTCTCCTCACCAGATATTCTGTATCTAGCTCTTTTGGAGGATCACTTGATTTGCGATTCTTTAAATCTGGGTGTTCTCTATAGCTCCACCTTCGGTTTTTCATCTACTCAGTCTATATACTTTTGGGAATATTTTGCACATCTAAATATTGATTATTTCTAATTTTTCTGTGAGTCCAGATTTCCCCTTTGAGTTGTAGGGTCATCTATATGCTAAGCTGTTGGAAATATTCATTTGGATATTGCAAATATGCATTTGGATATCCAAAGTCAAGGTCACTAATCAATGCAGCCAGTACCAATCCTCTTGTTTTGTTCCATATGTCAATAAATGGCATTTCATCCTGATAATTGCCCAACTAGAAATTTAATTTTATAAATTTATTTCCCCTTTATATCTATTCCATTCCAAGTCTTACTGCCATTACCTCTCAAATACTTCCCTAACCTGTTGACTCTTCCCCATTATTATAACCACCATTTTTACCTGGACTGCTGCAATACTTGAAAAGAACTAAGCAGTAAAGCCAGAGGATCTCCTTGGGGAAAACAAATCATTAGAGGGGAAATGAGAAAAGTCAGATAGATGAGGAGCAATGGGGTGGGAGTTAGAAAATTCAGTATAATGCAAGTCAAAGAAACAGAGTTTCTTTTCCAGAGAGTTATATCTGAGACTGGAGAATCATAGTAGTCATATGCCCAGAAAACAATTCAATCCTCTTTTAGATGAACTATTCTTGTTTTCTGGCAGAACTCCTAGAGATATTTTAATGAAAATAACTTCAGAAGTTAAAATTTCCTTTCACCTTGTATCTGATTTCAGTGCATGGGAACCAAAATGTTGCAGGAAAAGTCTGGAATAGTAAGCAGTGATGGTGCTGATGAAAATACACTTCCTCAACTGGCGGCAACAATCATTGCGTTGTCCCTCCAAGGTGTTTGTCTGGGACAAAGAAAGTTTCCTTCCCCAGACTATTTTACAGACTATATTTTCAGTTCCTTGAATAGTACAAATACTCTCCACCTATCAGGTAAGTTTTTCATGAATTTAACTTCCAACTCTCACCTACTAAATAAATTCTGTTCAAAGTAAAGACTGAAACTCTTCATGACTGAATTGGTTCCGATGTATTAAACACCATTTATCTTAGCATGTGGCAAGACCGTGCAGGTGGTCTTTTCAGGACAAACATCTCCTTCCTCTTTTCTATATAAATCCTTAAAAGGAAAATAATTTGATTGGCCTAATCACATTAAGGTTATAATTATTCTACTGAGGACTTACGGTGTCTCGAGGAAATAAATTCCTCAAGGGTTAGGCCAGTTCTGTCTTTTGTTTACATTTTTATAGAGAAGACTAGAGAAAGAATTAGTTGGCTCATTGGAAGGTACTCCATTGCTGGAAATGAGATAACAATTGTAGGAATATCTTTATAAGACTGGTTTAGCCCCAGAGCTTAGCCAAGATCTTGTGAGGGAATTAATACACATGTGAATAATAAATAGTCTTTATTCTTGTTTGGGGTGAATTTTGGTTTTTCATTAGAACCAAATCAGTTTAGTAAAATATCTATGCTGTGGCCATGTAAAATTGTGATTTTTCTGAAAATGACCTGTCTTTATCCTATGTGACGCCAGATTTTGTATGGAATTTCTAGAACTAGACCTCCTCCTCAACACTCTCTGGACCAAAAGTGCCTGCATCAGAAAAAATAATATCCATCAAATTCAAAGTAAACAAAACAACAAAACCATCCATGACTGGGTTTACCCTAGTCGGTCTGTATCCATTGACCATAAGTCAGAAGATGGCTCAGTTTCCTGGGACCAGGTATTGTCCTTATTATTCTTATACAATCATTTGCTATTATCAAGGAAGTCCAGCTGAGAAAGTTTTATATGTGTTGTAGAAACCTTATAGGAAAATGTTTATCTCCTTTAAATATTAAAAATAATCTATTTTTCACAGAGTAGTCATGGTTTTTCTCTTCTACAAGTGGATCTCTGCAGACATCAACCAGATAACAAGATATTTTGCAGAAATATACATGGGTATATGTAGCAATACACACATACATATTTAATGAAAAAACACCTCTTCTCTCCTTTGAGATTTATATTGAATGTATGAATCATTTGACAAACATATATGAGGTACTCTGTGCAAGTAACCATCATTTTATTAATCTCCTAATTTCTTTAATATTACTGAATCTATCATTTCTCAAGCTTTGCCTATAGAATCCTCCCATGCCCTAATCATTTAAAATCCTGAGAAATAGTTATTCCATCAGAATGGCTTACATTTATGTAATACTTGCTATGTATTACACATAGTGCTATTTCAAGTGCATTACCTTATTGAATTTTCACAGCAACTGTGAGAGGTTAGATTATATTACTCTATCTCATAGATGAGGAAATTGAGGGTTGGAGTCAGTAAATGATTGCTTAAGTTCACGGAAACTGAGCACATGTACTTAAGTTGTCTGATAACATATTTCATTCTTGTAACAACTATATTATTGTTGAGAGATGTCGGTTTAAATAAAACTATTTTTATTATGTGTCTTGATGAGCAATACTGCTATTGAAAAAAATTCCTTATCTACTCCTAAAAATAATTAGTGTTGTTCTCTTCAGTTATGAATGTGTGGTTGGACAGTATCACATTTTTGGCTTTTTATATTTTAAAAAGTAAATTTTTGTTGCATCTATTAAAGTTGATTCTTTCAAACTCATGCTTATTATATTCAGCTGAAGATGACAAGAGTTGATACCAATATTAATCCTTTTCTGTGAAGTTTTCTTAAATGCTTTTTTAGGACCTGTTTTAGGATGGGAACAAATTTTGCCAATGGAGACCCTATTTGCATAAAGAACAAGGGTTATGTCTTAAAACATAGGGATTGCCTACTTAGGGAATGTGTCTTCTAAGAACAGTAAAAATTATTTCACGTGCTAACTCTGCAAAATAAACAAAACAGCCTCTTCCACAGTTGTTCTTCTGTCTGCCAGCGTATCACTTACCTTGTGACTCTTGATGGGACCCTAATATTGAAGGACGGGAGGCTCCTGCTGATGTGCTTTAGACCAGTTTTTTTCGAAGTGTTGACCCTAGGCCAGTAATATCAACTTAACCTGAGGATTTGCTGGAAATGCATGTTCTCTGGACCATAAACTGAATGAGGAGCTTTCTGTCTCTTTCTTTCTTTTTTTTTTTTTTAAGAAGGGCAGGAAGCGTGAATCTCTTCCCTCTGCCTCCTTTTATTTACTTATTTTTTAAGATTTATTTTATTTATACAAGAGCTGGGGTACAGGCCAGAAGCACAGGAGGGTGAGAGGATTCACCAGAGACAGAGCAGGGAACAGAACAGGCAGACTGACAAAATACACCGCTGAGGGGAGCAGGGCAAGACAGGAGAGATCTGCCACGCCATGTGGGTATCTTCCTGGCCGGCTGGGATGAACCTGCACTTCAGAGGCTGCAGACAGCTTCACAGCCCTGCGCTCAACCCACTGCACCACCGGGGAGGCCCAGCTCTCTAGCTCTCTGTCTTTTAACAATTCCTCCAAGTGACTCGTAAAACTAAAGTTCAGGGCCACTGCTTTGTAATATGTTGGTAAATTTTCCACCAAAACAGGTATACACACACTGAAATTTTAAGTAAAGGAATAAAAATATTTTTCAGGTTATTGTTGGATAATCTAATTTTTCCTTCTATTTTCTTCTTTATTAAAATTTTATTTTTAGAATATTATAGAAATAGTGAATCATCTTTAAAAACATTTGGTTTAGTGATTTCAGAAAAAAGTTAAAACAATGACCTAAACAGTGCAGGAACAACTAGTAAAGATCAAGGGCACAAAAGCTTTTAATAGCATAACCTTACTCTATGAGGAGACATTCTAAAACTAGAAACTGTTCAGTTTCTTGACATGAACCGCACAAAGAGACATGGCATTCTGCTCAAGTTTATCTCTTTACTCTTTTATTTGCCATTCAGGCATTTTGCAGTAAGCATATTATGAAGAATTTGTCATCAAAATTTGTTGCTAGCTTCCCTTTTTTATTGTCAGTATTTTTAATGATGAAGGAATTACATTTCATTAGTAACAAGGAGCCCAAAGGCAAATGTTGTCTTTGGCACAATTTTGTAAAAGAGAAGACATCACAAATTTAGCTTTTTGTTGTTGCTTTTTTGGTAGTAGAAAGATTTTAGAGTTCTTGCCAAATCCCTTACAGTGAAATACCTTCCTTACCCACAGGGGTCAGGCTAGCAGTTTCAATAGTTTGAGTCACTTCCTATCTCCTGCTCAAAAATGATTGAAACAAAAGGGCATCTGAGCCAAGAGAGCCTGTCTTGGGCATTACTGAACCCAGTAATGGGTTGCAGACTCAAGCAGGACTTGCAAACTCAACCCAATCTTGGGCTCTTGTACTGAAAGATCTCTTCAGTAGTAGAACTAAATGGCCATTTGTTTGCTAAAAGAGAGAAGGCTAGACTCCAAAAGGAAATAGATATATGCAGAGGGAAACAGAATGGAGAAAACATGTGCCCCCCACTCCCCCTCCCACCCCAACAGAGAGATCTCTGGATCTGATTTTCCAGCTTTGAGTTGAGTTCTTACTGAGGTATGGCTATTCTATTGTGGAAAAAAAAAATCAATAAAGATTGGGTACAAAGAAAAGTAGATCTGCAGAGGTTGAGTCAGCAAATTTCAGATATTTGCTATGAAAAAGCACCCTGCAGTCAGTTTGACTATCACTAGCAGGAATCTGCCATGTGGAAGTCTCCAGTGTCCTGAAGCAACTTGCAGCATCCAACAGAAGCAATGGCATTTTCTTGATAGATTTTTCTCTCTTAAAGAGATTGAATCTGTCATAGCATTAAAGATCCTGAGTTCAAGTATGTCAGTGTGCTAGGAAATTGCCATATGTGGGCAAAAATGAATGCTTTGCTCCTCTAATATGCTTACCTTCTCTTTTTTCCTACTGAGAAGAACCCCATCTGTTCCAGTGACATATAAGCTGGATCCTACCTTTGGGGAATGGGGAGGAGGTGTTGGCATGAAAAATAGCAGCAGCACCTACTGGAATCCTTTTTCCACTGAACTGCTGTCTTCCAGGTTAATCCTTAAAAATTGATCGAAAATAAAGTTTCCTTTCCTCCACACAGTGGTGACTAATTTTAAGTTTATGCTTTCGGTTTTGGAGATCTTTTTGCCTTTTCTCTTGGTTTCTGTTGAATGAGTGAGTTCTGTTCCATGTAACAAAACAAAACTTTTTTTACCCTTGGACTCATCCTAAGGATATCTACACCGAGGAAAAACAGCAAATATGTCATCATTATATCCTGATTAGCAATGTACCTTTGTTAGCAATCCCTGTGTTCTATATCAGGGCAAATTAGACAAGACTCATAATTCACCAATTTTTAAAAATACCTTATTTTCTGTAATCAATGACCACAAAGACATTGCTCTGGGGGTCATATTTCAATAGAAGTTACCCAATGGAAGCCATATCATTCTCATTCATATATTAAAACTTTTAAATGTAATTTTTGATATTCAAAATATCAACCCCTAATACTCTTCTTTTTTAAAAACAAGAAACAAAATAGAGATGCTTGAAAATTAATTCATAGTTATCTTTATTTTCCTTCAAAATTTACTGACTGAAATGATTAAAATAATGGGTAGGCACAGAGCAAATGAAAGGCTTCAATCAGATAGGGTTTGAGCTTTGGCATTTTATATTTGTATCTTTTGGAAAGACTTTCTGTAGGACTCTTGCTGTGTACTCAGGAGATATTATGGTTCATAGGCTCATCCATAATCACCCAAAAGAGAGCCAAGTATTGTTTCAAAAACAAGCTTAGTAAGGTTTTCTTAACAAACCTATTTGTGTGTTGACATGGGAAATTCCTGTAGGCCACCAAAATTAATATTGAATCTTGTGTATTGGGATGAGAATTCTCCTTAAGCTTTTTTGCAGTGTTGATTTTCATATGCAGGGAAGCAGAATTTGCTGCCCCAAAATATTCCTCCCTGGCATAAGGATTATTTTGAACTGGTTATTTTTAATAAAGAGCAGGCATAGGAAAAACACCAAAAATCCAAGTAGAAGTTACCCTTTTTTAAAGAGATATTTACCAAATGAACAAATACTTAGAGGCCATTTTTAGCAATCTGTATACTATACTTATTGTTTATTTGTGATACTTGTCTCTTAGGAATACACATATAAATATGAAAGAAACTCAAAGATTTGCATAAATTCAGTAAAATCATTAGGTAATAACAATGACTTCAATTTTTTTTTTTGTGGAGAAGAAATATCTAGTGCTGAGTGTAGCCAAGTCATTCAATATTTATACAACAGCTAGTTGACACAGCATCCACATTTTCATGTATTTGCTTGTTATTGCGTTTACAAATACATGTTGCCTACACAGGTTTATTAAATCAGAGTATTAAAGAGAATGATCTCATTATCTCAGAGTTCTTGTTATCATATGACATCTTAACTTTCTTCAACAAAGCTCTCCTCACTGAAAAACAACAAAAGTATCTAAACTCCCTTAGGCTGCTGTGTATTGTCAGAAAATAAAAGTCTGCTACCTGATGCTAATACTCAAAAAGAAAGTGAGATATTGCTGACTTTGATAGATTAAAAATAAACTTTGGAAATACATAGCGATGAAAGTTTTCAGGAAAATGTGGAGTAATGGCTACATTTGTCCATTTTAGCCATTCTGTTTAGTTCTGACTCCTCAGGAATGACATTGTATTCTTTTATACTGAGATAATGTGGAACATACAACACTGGATGTATTTCATAGGGATGGGTTCACACTTCTTCAGATGTATGTTGCCACACCACACCCACTTCTCAGGCACCCAAAGTCCTCCAACTTAGTTCATTGGACTCCTTCCACACTTTGCTCCCCCACTCCAACCTTCCCCTTCTGATAGTTTCAGTTCTATAGTCATATTCTAGGGTTTGCTTTTGTCTATGCTTTTGTGAAAAATAATACAAGCTAAAAAAAATACATAACCAGCATTGACTTCAAGAGAAAGTTAATTACCAAGAAAAGCTATGAAGAAAAGCATAGAATACAGTAAATTGTTGGTCATTTCAAAAACATAGCATAGTTAATTATATAATAAAAGAAATACAAGACTCAAGAATTGGTGAAAAATAAAGCTGTTGTTCTTTTTAAAAATAGTTAAAAAATAATCTTACCAAAAAAGAACAGCCATTGATGATGAGTTTGGTTTAGTGCTGAAGTTAGTAATAATGTATGTTTTTCCCATATAGACTTGTTTCTCTGCTAGGCAGCTGATGGAGATATTTCTACAGAACAGCTTTTCACCCATTTCTAAGGAAGACTTTATGCAAATGAGTCCTGGAATCATCCAGCAACTGCTGAGTTGCTCTTGCCAGCTGCCCAAGGACCAACAGGCAAAGCTGCCGCCCACCACTCTAGAGAGTAAGTTCTGATTTTTCACTCAGAAAGTGAAGTATGGGGCCTCCCTAGTGGCCTTGGGGTTAAGTCTCAGGGCTATCACTGCTAAGGCCTGAGTGTGATCCCTGGCCAGGGAGCTAACCTACATATGGCTCAACAGACCTCTCCTGTCTCACCCACTGCTCCCTTAAGCAGTGTATTTCAGTAGATCTGCCTATTCTGCTTCTCATTCTGTCTCTGGTGAATCCTCTCACCTCCTGCACCTCTGGCTTACACCCCAGTTTCTTCTATGCATCAGTAAATAAATAAATCTTAAAAAAAGAGAATGTACACAATGTAAGTAATATTAGTGGTGAATGCAGGATACTTACTACATACCAAGCATGTTCTAAGCACTTTACACTTATCAGCTCATTTAATCCTTACAACATTATGAGCTATATATTCTTACTATTCCCATTTTACAGATAAGAAAATTGAGCCTCAGAGGTTAAGTGAGTTGGCCAGGGACACACAGCTGGGAAATGATGAAGTTAGGGTTCAAACCAAGGCAAGCTGATTCCCATATCCCAGTCTTCAACCAGTATGCCTTTCAATGCCTTTATAATTTTCATTGAATATTTGGTATTTTGCCTACAATTGATAAATAAATTTATTTTGCTCCCCTATATTTGACTCACTCACATACCAACTTAAAAGTCCATAGCTGAGAAGTGTCATGGTATAAGAGAATGACCTTTAGTATTGGGTCAGGAATGCAGAGTTGGGTCATGCCTTCTATCCCCAGCCAACTTATGAGCTCAAGCCATCTTTTATTTCCCTGAGTCGTTCTTTTTTTGTACACTGTGAGAAAGTAGTGAGATGCTGTGGGGCTTCCCATTCTTTCACATCATAACACAGATTTAAAAACAAAGGCACATTAGGATAAGTCAAAGAAGATTTTCTAGGATGGAAGTGACCATTGTGGGGAGGTACCAGACTCCACATCTGGCTGGCAGCTCCACGGAGTGAAGGGATCAATATTTGCACTCATCTGATTTCCACTGATTCATTGCAGAAGGTGAGTTCTACCACAAGTCTTCATGAGGTACACCTGAAATCCCAGTGGCATAATATGAACAAAAATGTGTCCTGTAAATTTAAAGCAATATGTATTTAAAAGACAAAAAAGAAGTGGTAGGCTAAGAACATCCACATGAATAGTAAAAATGTGGCAATTAACACATGCAGTGTTTCAAATATTACCATTGATCTGAGGGCCTTCTATGTATTTTTCAGAAATGCTTTTCTTTCTATTTGAGGTAGTCTACAATGCCCATAAAAGACAAATTGTTCAGCTAAACATTTCTAACTCACAGTGGATTCTACAGAATCAAGTGGTATTTGGGCATTTTATTTGAGCAAAAACATGCCATGTTTTTAGCTACAGACCTATGTGTTTAAGTTCCCCATTTAGTGGGAGGAACATAGCT
Source organism: Talpa europaea (assembly GCF_964194135.1). Classification (NCBI taxonomy): domain Eukaryota; kingdom Metazoa; phylum Chordata; class Mammalia; order Eulipotyphla; family Talpidae; genus Talpa; species Talpa europaea. Next base: position 26,078,536 of record NC_140082.1, on the reverse strand, counting down.
TCATTAAAAGTTAGCAGCTAAAGGGCCTCCCCTGGTGGCGCAACGCTTGAGCACTGGGCTGCGAAGCTGCCAGCAGCCTCCGCAGCTCCAGCTCGATCCCTGGCCACCAGGTGAAGGTTCCACATGGCACAACAGACCTCTCCTGCCCCATCCGCTGCTCTCCTCAGTCTGCCTGTTCTGCTCCCCAATCTGGCTCTGGTGAATTCTCTCACCCTCCCGTGCTTCTAACTGTACCCAGTGCTTGTATAAATAAATAAATCTTAAAAAAAAAAAGAAAAAGTTAGCAGCTAAATAATTCAGTGCTTGGTGGTCAGTGATAGCTTGAAAATAGAATATGTTGCAACTCAGCGCCTCAGTGCCACATTCAGCCTGGTTCCCAGGAAAGATGGTTGTGTCTATGTGTAAATCAGCTGTCAGACCTGTTTGAAGTAGGTGCTCAGGAGTGGCTATGAATTTAATCATAGGTCAAGTTGTATTATAATGATGGGAAAGTTTCATCTAGAGTCTGGCTGTAAATCACCACACTCCAATCAAGATGCCAGATCCCATGGTTTCTAAAGGCAGAGAGTTCATTGTTTCCAGCCTGTCATTGACACATCAACAAGTAAACCCTGACTCACAGAGGACCTAAGAAGACTTATAAGCTCTTAAGGAACTTTAGTTGAGAAAAATCAATATGCAATGCAGGTGGCACAATCTGGGGCAGCCTGAACCCCAATATCATGTTACCAGCTAGTATCATTAACATTATCTTTTGTAGAGGATACACCTTCCAGAAATTTACAAATATGATGAGAATGGAATATCTTCCATCATAATAAACTTTAAATAGATATTTTCTTAAATTCTATGATGGGTTTTAAAAGGCATTACCAGTTAAATGTTTGATTTAAATTATTATGTATCTGTCATCACTTAAGGAAATGAATGTTGAATTTTATAATTACTTTCCTTCATTCTTTACAAACCAGTTTGCAATGACTTGTAATTTCCAAGTAGAAAACAGTATTCACTCAAATATCTGCAAACGAAGGAATACTAGTGTGAATAACCCTTTATGCTGGAGTCTTTTATACTTATTCTTCAAGCCACTTTTCCCCTTTTAATCTCTTTTCCTTTTCTCCTTTATTTCTTCTCCTTGCTCCTGTTTGTTTTAGTTGAATAATATTAAAATTAATTTTCTGGGGCCTCCCCTGGTGGTGCAGGTGGTTGAGCGCAATGCTGTGAGTCTGTCTGCAGCCTCTGCAGCGCCGGTTCAATCCCGGCCATCCGGGGAGGGTTCCACATGGGGCTGCAGACCTCTCCTGTCTCGCCTGCTGATCCCCTCAGCAGTGTATTTCATCAGTCTGCCTGTTCTGTTCCCCGCTCTGTCTCTGATGAGTCCTCTCACTCTCCCGCGCATCAGGCCTGTACCCCAGTTCTTGTATAAATAAATGGATAAATCTAAAAAAAAATTGCGTTTTATGAATATAAAAACCCAGAAACCTAGAAATAAAGAATCAATTTAGGACCCCACCAACTGGGAGAACATTTTTGCACCCAACACTAATGATAAAGGACTGATCACAAAAATCTGCAAAGAGCTGATGAGACTCAGCAACAACAAAGAAAATAATCCAGTCAAAAAATGGGCAGAAGAGCTAAAAAGAAACTTCTCTGAAGAGGAAATGCAAATGGCCAACAGACATATGAAAAAATGCTCACCATCACTTGTAATCAGGGAAATGCAAATCAAAACTACCATGAGATACCATCTCACACCAGTGAGAATGGCACATATTAAAAAAACTAGCAACAACAAATGTTGGCGAGGGTGTAGAGAAAAAGGAACTCTCCTGCACTGTTGGTGGGAGTGCAAACTGGTCCAACCACTATGGAGAGCTGTGTGGAGATTTCTGGACCTACTAAACATAGAGCTTCCATATGATCCAGCAATTCCACTCCTAGGTATTTACCCAAAGGTCACAGAAACATCAATTCCAAAGAGCACCTGCACCCCTATGTTTATAGCAGCACTGTTTACAATAGCTAAGCTTTGGAAACAGCCCAAATGCCCAAAAATAGATGACTGGATCAAGAAGATGTGGTACATATATACCATGGAATATTACTCAGCATTCAAAAAAGATAAACACATGCAATTTGCAGCAACATGGATGGCACTGGAAGGGATCATGCTCAGCAAAATAAGCCAAAAAGAAAAAGAAAAATACCGGATGGTCTCACTCATAGCAGGAATCTAGAGAACTTAAATAAGGGACCAGGAAAATGAATATAAGAAAGTGAAAATCAAAATCAACAAAAAACTATGAACCAGAGACACTTTTTGGGGGATGGGGGGCGGGAGGGGAAGGATTGGGGTCAGAATGGGGCATTTGCAAATGTATGGGGGAATATAAAAATAAAATTTATAAAAAAAAAAGAATCAATTTAGGGATTATAGAAAATATTACAATAACCCAAACTGCAGTTTGTCCACATTTATCCTATCAGCTATTTAGTCATTGAAAATAATAATGGACACTTTTGATATTATAAGTAATTTTGAGAGCTTTTGGAAGTAAATACTCATGTTGTACATACAATGAGCCCAAATGATATACTCCCTCTGTAGCACTGCTCCCCTGCCTTCAAAAGGTTTAAATGTGATCAGGTAAAAATCATGACCAGTGCCTGTCATGGTTTAAGTGAGAGAAATTAATTCATGACGGATGGGGGTCTGGGAGTTCAGCAAGTTCCTTGCTTGCCAGAGTGATTTTCAATGAGGAGTAGCTTCAAAGCAAAAGGGCTACTAGCAAGAGTCTTTTTATTCTTTCTTTTTCTTATTTAAGTATTTTTATTCTTTCCTTAAAAATTAAATTTTTTGCACAATCTAATACTTTTTAAACAATTTCATGTCCCAATAAGCTGTATGATAATATGGATTCTTCTGGTATTTTCATTAGCTGAGGTTATATAGAGGACAGTGAGCTCTGACTGGTTTTCTGTCTCCTTTTGACTTAGAATATGGCTACAGCACTGTGGCTGTGGTGCTGCTGACACTGGGCTCCATGCTCGGGACTACACTGATCCTTTTCCACAGCTGTGAAGAGAACTACAGGCTTATTTTACAGCTCTTTGTGGGCCTGGCTGTTGGGACTCTTTCTGGGGATGCTCTCCTCCATCTTATCCCCCAGGTAACCCCCTATTTTCTATTTCAAATGGAGTATTTCTAATTTCCTTTTACCTTTACCCACTGGAGATGTTTATGCAAAATTTTTACAGATGGCATTCGTATTTTTGAAATTGAAATAAAAGGTCACCAGATATAGGTTCTTGTTAAGGAAAATATCAGGACACATATAGTAATAATCCATAAATAAGTGTGAACGGTCTGTCAGATATTACTCCAGTTTTTCTTCAGTTGCTCCCAGCCCTCATCATATCCATTCTCTGCTCCCTGTTCTACCCCTGAAGGTTGTGTGGGTCTCAGGTCCCTGGTAGGTTGGGCTCAGCCATTGGGGAGGCCCAGCAGAAAAGACAGGCCGGAAGGGAAGAATAGCAGGGGCGTTTCTTCCCAAATTCCCCCTGGCTCAGGCACTGGCACTAGAAGCTGCTAATTCTCTGCAATGCTACAGTTTCAGCTTCCTTTGACCTTCAGTAACATATCTTTCCTTTGCCCTTTCATTTAATTTTTTTTTTTATTTACATCATTCTTCATTTTTGTACAATACATGCTTTCTCTGCTCAGATGTCCCTGTGAAATTCCCACCACCCATTCATCTGTGCACCATCACCATAGTCCCTGGTGCTCTTTCCTCCCCTGTTTTGATCCTACTCCCTCCTCCCTGCCCCCTGCATAATTTCTCTAGCTTATAGTTGCCTGTTAATTTTGATTTTCACTTTATTATAATAAATGATAATTATTTTACTTTCTACCCCCCCATCCCTTCTATAAATGAAACCATCTGATACTTTTCTTTTTCTGGCTTATTTCACTGAGCATAATCCCTTCCCGCTCCATCCCTGTTGCTGCAAATGGCATGAGTTTATCTTTTTTAGTAATATCCTGTTGTGTGTATATACCACATCTTCTTGATTCAGTCATCTATTTTTGGGCATTTGTGTCCTTTGCTCTTTCAGCCTGAAGCATGGTAATGGTTTCCTGGGGTTGCTAGTTTCTAGATGCCTCATTTTCTCTTGTTTATACCCTTGACCTTGCTCACAATAGTACTATTGTTGACCTCTTTTGATTTGAACCATCAAAATTAAGTTATCTACAAGAGTGTGCACTTTGGTAGGAATATAATCTAGTGCAGCCATTATGGAATACAATGTGGAGATTCCTCTAAAAATTAAGAATAAAAATATCACATGGTCCAGCTATCTCACTTCTGAGATAGCTGAAGAATATGAAAACAATAATCTTAAGCAGATATGTGCATCTTCATGTTCATTGCAGTATCACTAGCAATAGAATTGGAAACAACTTAAATGTCCATTGACAGATAAGTGAATAAGGGAGATGGGTATATTTACACTGTGCACCTATCAAAAAAGATGAAATATTGCCATTTGCAACAATATAGAGGATCTTGAGGGTATTATGCTTAGTGAGATAAGTCAGAGCAAGACAAATGCCTTATGAAACAAACATCGAATGAACTAAATAAACAAAAACAAGTGCTAAAATATAAGAGCAAAATATTAATTGCCAGAGGGAAGAGAGGAGGGAGTAGTAAATTGGGTAAAAAGGGTCAATTGTGTGGTGTTGGATGGAAACTAGACTTCTGGTGGTGAATGTAATGTAGTTTACACAGATACGGATTTATTATGCTGTACACCTGAAACCTATATAATGTTATAAATCAATGTTACCTCAAATTAAAATAATTCTCTTTCTTGCCAATGGTCATCTGGATTTCCCTTAAGAAAACTGTTACCACCAGGAAGTTGGTTCTTTGTTGAAACCTTCTGAGCCTCTTTATTTGTCAGAGACGAAAGGACTGGCCCCCAAGATGCAAGAATTCAGGCAGAAGGGTCTTTGGGTGAGGTTATCTTTTCTCTCTGAAGTCCCTTATGAGATAATAATATACGATGCCTAAATAATCCCCCCTCTTACAAAGCCTGAGATGGTAAAATTTTCCACAAGCCTCTGGCAATTTCCTACTGGTTCACCCTTGTTCCTTAGAGGCTCAATAATTATTAGATGTTCTGAAAATCACAAAGTGAGCATTGGAGAAATGAAACAAACCATTATTAGTTTTAATTTCCCTTGTAATCTAATTTTCTGGAAATATTTCAGGGCTTATTGGCTTGAGGCAGTGGCCAAGGCCTTTTTCTAGGTCACTGCTGTGGATTCATGGCTGTTCACTGCCAAAATCCTGGGAAACAGCACAAGCATCTTAAAGGTCCCTGGGTCCACCCCATTGGGGCAGCAGAGGTGAACTAGGGGGTGGGTACAACTGTCAGCTGATTCTACAGAGACATGACACACAGGGGGACTTAGAGATTAGCTGGGTTTCATGAAATTTAGAAGGTGATTTTAGATTGATTTTTTTCTTTTACTTGAGAAAAGAGATGAGAACAAAAATTATTGGGAATAAGAAGAAGGATATAGCACAAGTGTGGTGGAAAGTTAGGAAAACCAGTGGTTCCAGAAATGTGATCATGGCAAGTTTCAGAAGTCTGCACTGAAAGAGAAAACTCATCACCATGATTTCCTTTTTTAACTAGCTATATTTACTCAAAGATCTACTTTTTATTCTGAGATTGTGTGGCTTCTTCTGTTTGCTTTTCTGATAGTAGTGTTCTCTACTTTGTGAAATAATGGTCTTAGAAATATTAGGTAGGTGTCCTTTAATGTCTTTACCAAAAGAAAAGGTTTACTGACATATATTTGATTTTAGTTTTGTCTGCACATTCAATATACACACATATAAATGTAAACACATAGACTCACTTATGTGCACATTTGCATATACCTAAATATCCGCATACATATGTGAATGAACACATATACATACTATATATGCACATGTAATTTGTTTTTCCCTTTTGTAAATTTAATGGTAATATCGTAAATGTGGAAGCCACTGAACTATCCCCAAACTGCCTTCTTCTAGGGAGGGAACATGATAAATAATGATTTATGAGCTTGCAAGAAATCACAAGGTCAACCAATGGGATGAGTTAACTAGAGGAAAATACCTAATACTATCCTTTTGTATCCCAGGGAGCTGAAAATAGTGCTGGTCATTATTAAGCCTTGCTGTGCAAGCAAAGTTCAGTTCAGTACCTGGAAATAAATTCAGCTAAAGAATTGAGAGGAGCATATATGAAAATTAAATCATGTAGTAGAAGCATTCGTATGTCTAAAAGGAGACTGGACTTTGAATGAATTCAGAAGTTGTCACAGGGCTTCCCAGAGTGAAAGCTGAATACATTTAATACTGGACCTACTAATAAATATTTGAGTCATTAGAAATTATTTCCTTATGTTGCTCTCTCTTTCTCTCTTCTTTCTTTTTAAAAATATTTGCAGGTTCTTGGTTTACATAAGCAGGAGTCCTCGGAGTTTCACTATCATGAAAGCAAGGGTCATATTTGGAAACTTTTGGGATTAATTGGAGGCATCCATGTATTTTTCTTGATAGAAAAATGTTTTATTCTTCTTGTATCTCCAAGTGCCAAGGTATATTTAAAATTTTATCTTTTCTTTGACTTCAGAGTACTCAGATTAGTTCAATAGTACTTGAGCAAAAGTTGTTGGCATCTGCATGAAGTTGTCTGTAGAAAGGTTGGGGCTCTGATTTCTGGAATACGCAGATTATTCTAACTGGCCGCTTCTTTATAAATATGGTTATTAATTTTTAAAACACCTGTCTGGCACAGTAATGTACTTGTTACAACATGTTATTGAACCTTCATGGCTAGTTTATAAACAGGCCATTTCAAATCTGGTCTTTTAACCAAAACCAAATAAACCAAAAACTTTGAAAATTCACAAAATTACCCATCATTTTCTGACTTAAGGGCATCTAAAATTATAAAAACAAGAAGTTCATCATAGGATTTGTGGTACATCTTTTTTTGCCAAGCTTTAATAATTTCTTTCATTGTGCCTGTATTTGATGAATTTCTATTTATATAATAAAACATCAAACAGTGATTTACCATTTATGGATTTTTTTTCTTGTTGCTCTTATAGATTATCCTGTAAGAAAATAGATTAGCTGTTTGTTGAGATGATTAAAAAGATTAATGCTTGCTTATGAAAGACTCCTACAGTTTAAAATAAAGCAAATTTTTCTTACAATTTCCAGGGGCTGTGCAGTTCTCTATGGTTTTCTTCTTACTCACTGGCATTCCGCCTGTTCACATAATGCACAATGTCTGTGCTATGGGCACGCTTGAGTAGTCTTTTTAAAATATCAGTGCTTGTTGTTTGTTTTGACTCCTAAATTTATTCAAAGTTTTATTTTATTCATTAAAAAGAGAGAGATGATAGATGGATAGATATGGGTTAAAATAGTTATAGTAAAATGTCAATTGTAGGATGGAGAGAGTAGATATCTGAGGATTCACATTACAATTCTGACATCTTTTCTCTATATTTGAGTTTTTATAATAAGTAGATTTAAAATAAAATTCTATAAAAAAGAAAAAAACTCTGCTTTGATAAAGTAGGGCTGCTTTATACTGCAGTCAAAGGTGGATGCTACAGTAATTTAGAAGTTAAGAATGCCATCTTGAATCTCAGTACTTACTCTAAAATTTTTGGAATTTAAACTTCACAGAAGGAATTCTAACCTCAATAAACACATAAAGCAATAATAGAGGCCAAGATATTAGCATTCCAGGATTGGGGGAACTAAATTACAAAGCTAACATCTCAAGCTAAAACAAATAATTAGAAATTTAATCAGATGGAAATAAATAAATTCTCAATAGGTAAAATGTTACATTAATTCAGATTGTCCTTGGACTTGTCAGGCAACTTAAAATGAGTTTAGAAACATAGTTTCAAGATTTATGACATTGCATAATAAAAGGAATGTGAATGTTTTGAAAGTGCTTTAATTTAGTAGTAATAGGGCATAAGATTGTTTAAATTATCTTTTTGGTATCTTCATCAGAAAGAATTCTACATTTAGTTTTGTAATAAATACATTTTTTTCAGTAAATACAAAAGACAATGTAATATTAAAACCTTTTAAAATAATAATTAAAAATTTGAAATTATTCTTCAAGCATTACAAATATGTTTGATGCTTTAGAACAGTCTGTGCTTCAAGGGGAGGCATTTTAGCAAGTATTGCTCACAATGAGATTCCTCTGGTACGTTTTTTGTGTCACTCACCCCTTGGCCAAATGGCAAAATGTTAAATAGAAGCATGAAACTGACAAAGGCTGTACTTGTGTCTTTCTGGCTTTGGTACTAATGTTAAACCATCCTCATCCAGCAGGCCACATCATTGGTTAGTGGTCATGTGGGACATTCCCGACATCTTATTCTCAACTCTGAGTTAAGTGACAAATCAGGCAGAGGTAAATCTCCTTCAACTATCCAGTTGGTAGGTTATTGATTTGAAGTATTCTACTGATGTGATTACCCTCTTTTATTCCTTGATGATCAGATGATACTCACTAGTATAGATAAGTATTGCAGAAGCCACTTTTGATTTTCCTTTTCTTGACCATGATAGATACTGTTTAGAAAACTTTGCCTAGCATTTGATTCCTGATATAAAGAGTTAAGAACATTTTCCAGATGTGCCACTTCTGAAAAAAAAAAGTGTATGGATCAGACTAACATATATCCCCTTCATTATTTTGTTTACAAGATTCCATAAGCCAGTTGACCTTTAATTTTTTTCATTCTGACTAATCCTTAATCATGATTAAGTGGGTGCAAATAAATGTTGAGCAAGGAATTAGTTAGTACATCTAAGAGTGGGGTGTTCATTTCATAGTGCAGGAGAGAACTGATTCTGCCTAGTGAGATGTCTCATAAAAAGTGCCTTCCATCACACTAATTTTTCCATGACAATAATCCTCCATATGAATTCTCCAAACACAGCTCCCAATCAGGTTTCTATTCTAATTCTCAAAGTAACAAGTAAAGGGACAAGGAAATATGAGGTAATATGTGGTAGTTAGAAAACGTGCTTCCTCTAATCATGGGCCAGTAAGGAGTTCAAGCACAGATTCTGGACTGAGTAGAGATAAATGAGTTATTCCTGTGATATTAACACAGCAAAATAGAAGTCTGGCAGTAGACTGCAAATCTGGAGCTAACTTAGGGATATGAACAAAAATGGTCCTTTTAAAATGATTTTAAAAGCCTCCTTGTGTTTATTGCTTAGATATTTCACGTGTGGTTTGAAAGAAAATAACTTGAGGCTGAGATTAGTTTTAAAAATCACTTTAATGTTAAATTTATTCCTTCTGTTTGAATGAAGGGTCCAGAACCCTAAGATCCATGTAAACAATTCTCTGATGCTAACTGAATGAGTTTTGAACTCTTTGAATACACTAATTCATTAATAATATATTCACTATTCCTTTTATTATTTAAGCTATGAGATCAACCTAAAACAGAATAGAAATAATAAAAACTTTTAAGATTGTTTCATGAATTCAATTTCCTTTTTTTTTTTTTTTTTTTTGAGGAAGGAGAGAAACTTACAACTCTTTCCAATCAGCAAGGCATCTGGGATGTTGGCCTCTATATCCCTTCACATAATGTGACAATATATAGTTCTTTGAGGGGGAAATCTTGGGATAAATATTTGAACTTTTAATAAGATCTATAGAGCCTTGTGATTATAATCATATTTTTGATATAATGTAAAAAACATCACCTTTTTATTTCTCAGTCCACCATTTTAGGCAAGAGATCTGTCTTGCCTATTAACCTTCTATGAACTCTGTATGCCATAGACCTTCTACTAGATAGACCTTTTATTAACCCTGTATGCTATAGACCTGCCTTACTTCTGAGCCATTCTTCAAAAAATGAGCCTATCATTACATATTTCAAATAGCTGCTGTTCATTCTAACATGTGAATTTACTTTCTCTGTTTTACATTTTAAAAAAGATGTTATCGGTCTCAAAGTTTCCACATCTTTGGATGACAGAATTATATAAATATGTTTTTTAAAAGGACATGTTCAATAGCCTGGTCAAACAAACAAACAAAAAAAACCAAAAATCTTTTCATAGAATAGAATGAGGATCTGAAACAGGCAGGAGAAGTGACTTTCTTAAAATTAAACCCTGAGTCAATCTGTAAAATAAAATCATATAATCTTAGCTCACAGAATTAAATTTCAAAATTTCACTTCTCTATCATATGAAAGAACAAGAAAGTTTTAAGAGTTATTATGTTTAGATTTTTCATGCCTGTTGATTTACTTTCTTAATCAGCAGAACTCTTTCACTAAGTGGTAATGCAACAAAAACAGAACATTTTGTTACAAAGAATGAAATGAGGTATTGGGCTTGTATGGGTTTCTTCTCCATAACTGATCTGCTTGAAAGTCAGAAATCAAATCCTAGGTCCACAATCCAACATAAGGGAGATGTGCCAAGTTGTTTTTTTCTACAGCTTTGAGTTTCATAAAGGCTTACATAATTTAAGGGTCTGAATTTACAGACTGTCTCAGTAGCCTCTAGCTCTCATGGAAGACTATCTACAAAAGAATGCTATTTTCATCTAAATGTAGAGACTGCAGACAGCATGTTTATAGTTCTTCAACTCTGCCTTTTATGTTTGTCTATGAAATTTAGAATTCTAATATACACTAGAGTATTGAAATATCTTTTAAAAAATCAACATAACTTCAGATGTTTCATTTCTTCAACAAAATGATGATTATTGCTTATCTTTCATCAGCTATTTTTTTTCATTTAAAACAGAAAGGCCCAGAAGATTCACAGGCAGCTGAGCATCCTATAGGCAGTATGACGGTGCCTGAAAGAAAAAGTGAGTACCAATGAAAAAAGGAAAACCTTCAATATAGAAAGTGCCATAGTAAAAGGTTATGTCTGCTATAAAATAAATATTTTAAAATCATATACATTTAACTTGGAGTGTGATTTTCATTATGAAACTCTTGGCAAAAAAATGTTTGATAAAGACTTATTCCTGTCAATCTTTCAAACATACTACATGTTGATATCAGCTTGACTCCACTCTTTAACAATATTTTCCCCAATTGTTTAAAGTCTAGCCTCTGAAAATTTCCATTATAAATAAATACATCTGTGACTATCAAGACTCCTTTAAAATCCTGCTTATATGATGAGTGAATCTTACACTTCTCTATGCAGTCCAAACACATCTTTGGTTGTGTTTTTTTTTTTTTAATCATCACAGTCTACTAAAATATATCATGAATATTTGTCTCATTTATGATATATTTGAGACAGTGGGCTTCAGTCAGCAATGCTCCTGATGCATACATTATTCTATAACTCATTTGTTTATATAATTTTCAGCCAACTTTTCACTTTCTATGATTTTCCCTACTTCTGAATTTAATTTACCACTTTTGGACAGGATTTTATTTCCTTTTGTTTAACATTTCTAAATAATTACTTGAAGTTTTTAAAATCTGTTTTTGTTTTTAAAGATTTGTCCCAGGATCTTTGCTCTATTTCTCTCTCCCACTTATATTACCATATTGTGACAAAATTTCTTCTTATATTAATATTAAGGCATCATGATTAGTTTTCATATTCTACCACAACAAGAGAGTTACCCAATAATAAGAATAGCTTCCATTTATTGGGCACTTATTATATGCCAGGCATAGTGTTAAACACTTGACATGAATTATCTCATCTAACCCTCTACAACTGAATGAAGAATTATTATGCAAATTATACAAAGGAAGAAACCAGATGTTAAAGAGTTTAAGTCACTGCTCAGGATTGCATAGCTAGCAAGTTCCAGCCTTGAGGAACTAAGGAAATGGTAATATACCAGCAAGCTCTTTGTGATCATTCATTCATGTGTGCATCTATGTGTTTTCTTACATTCCTTCATTCAAGAAATGTTTGTAGGCATGCCATGATTCAGACATTCTGTATGCATTTATCTATTAGCAATAAGGTTGGAGATATAAATAAGAATAAAATCAAACATAATTTTAAAAATCACTATTCCAAATGTGTTAGATGTATTAAGTCCTGAAATTTATTTATTTGAGTCAAAGTACAATCTGTCCAATCCTGCTTTAAGGATATTGTGAGTAGTATTTTTTCCTTCTAAATATTTAGTTTTAGAAGTGGTTAGGATGCCTGACACCTAGTCATCCTACAACAGACATTTCTTTTTATGTGTTTTTGATAGAAGAAAGGCAACGCAGGGAGCAGAAGCTAGATTAGGGAGTAACAACGGTCTTGTTACTTTGTAGCCTTCGTATCTTTCCACTTCAGATATCAGAGTTGGCATACAGAATGAATAGTGAACAAATCCAAATTTGATTACTCAGCTGCCCTTTTGCCAGGGACATATTGAATTAGCTTCAAATATTTGATTACTTGTTTCATATTACCTCATTGGTAGAACTCAGCTTATGTTTCAAAGACAGGATGTGAAAATGCTATCCACATTCTGATTTAAATAAACCAAAAGCAAAATGATACAAGGTGCAGTCCCTGTTTCACCTTAGAAAATCTCTGATAAATCTGAAATGTGGAACTCAATATGGCTTCTAGGTACATAAGGAAAGGTAAAATGTTATGGATAATTCTGTAATAAGTACATTAAGTTACCAGTGAATGCTTTTCTTATCTTTCACCAAATATTGTTTAAATTATCTTAAACAACCTGCACAATGTGTTCCTTGTGGCTCACATGCAAATATATGTATTTGCCTTGTGGTTTGTTATATGTTCATGATCTGACATTTAATAACCTACAATAAAAGAGAATAAAATAATAGACAACAAAAGTAGGTCATAATATTTCTTAGCAGAGTATAAATGGGTAAAAAAATTCCAAATGAATATATGCTATTAATATAAAAACTACATATAAGCTTATGGAAATCACAATTTATTTTCATGCTTCAGTGTTTTCTAATGTATTACTTAAAATTATTTTACTTTCACAAAAGAGCTTTATTTCTGAAAATTGGCAAGAATAGCTAAGAGACCTGGTAGCATTATTAGATTCTGAGAATTTCCAGGCAATGCCAGTAAGAATTCCCTGAATTCAATAATTCAATATTTATTCTGTGTTCATATGACTATTGCCTGAAATGTGCTTTTTTTAAACTAAAGAATAAAATGAATTAGTGAATCACAAAAAGGATATGTCAGTTGCACAGTGATAGCTCTAAATATAGTATGGTTTGTGGAAGTAGAAGGCATGGGGCATCTTTGTAAAGCAGTCAACACACTATCTCCTGGTTGATAGACGGGTCTGTTTCTGCTGTTTTCTTCACTGAACTTACTATTTTATGGTGTAAAATATGAAATGAGTCAAACCAAGGCAGTCACCTTGCATTATTAGATGATATAACAGAAACCATGAGGTAACCTCTTCCTAGTTTTAATTAGTGCACAATTATTAAAACAGTGTGTTCAGTTCTAATAGTAGCAGCTACTACTTACACCTGACACTCAGCAGATATCAACTAAGTAATGAATGAAGTTTTAGAAACTGCCGTTGATTTTAATGACTATCCTTATCAAATGGTGTACTTAGGTAGTTCACTGTCAGAATAGTTTTCTCTGAAGTATCCTTTATATTCATTAGTCATTAGTCTTTCAGTTTCATAATTGGATTATACAAATTTACAATTTTAGGTTTTTGAAAACAAAAATTATTTTTATTGAAAAATTGAACCCGGGCCTTCCCGGTGGCGCAGCAGTTGAGCGCTGGGTTGCGAAGCTGCCCGCAGCCTCTGCAGCGCCGGTTCGATTCCCGGCTGCTCCCCGGCCACCGGAGGAGGGTCCCACATGGCGAGCAGACCTCTCCTGCCGCCCGCTGCTCCCCTCAGCAGTGTACTTCGGTCCTTCTGCCTGCTCTGCCTTCCGCTCTGGCTCTGGTGAATTCTCTCACCCTCCCGCGCTTCTGACTGTACCCAGTGCTTGTATAAATAAATAAATAAATCTTTAAAAAAAAAAAAAAGGAAAGAAAAATTGAACCCAATTGTGGTATAAATTATTTCATTAATTAAACCTATTATGATCTAAATTTTCATTGATTCTCTACTAATCAGATAATATGCTTTATATACTAGAATCCCACAAAACAGCTTTTCTTTTCTTTTTTTTTTTTTTTTTTTTTGTTTACTAGTTAGTCTGGGACAGGAAGTTATTTTCGGAAAGATAAGACATTAAGTCATTGTCCCAAAGCTAACTTTAGGGCCAACAGAGTTGGTAGGAATTCTGTCATGTCACACGAGACAGTCATTGAGGCATTTTGGGGTGGGGGTGGGTGGTCATTAGCACCAACCAGAAAGGGAAACTCAGTGGTCATGAAATAGCCAAATGTGCTCTTCTGCAGAATGACACTGGGGCCAGTCTGACTCAGAGGAGAGAGTTTGGAAAATAGGCTCCATTTTATTTTATGTGGAGTTATTTTAACTCCACAGGGATGTTCTTAAATTATTTTTAAATGCTTCACAAAAGACACACATGGAAAGGTCATCAGTGGTATTTTAGGAGGTTATAACAATATTATTTTTATTTTCTTTTTTGGCCTAGTGATACAAGGTGATAGACTAGTGAGTGCCAGTGCATAATTTATCTCCTAGCAGTTGGACCCATTAGAAAACAGGACTATACATCCCTGCATATTGGTTACCTTATTTGAATTTCTGTTCCTGACTTATTTTGTAGGCTAACATAAAGTTGGGTTATAAATTTGAAGAAATTTAAGAATGTCAAGGGTGGATAGGAAAGTTGGTACTATTTGAGGGAATTCATGAGCCCTGATTTTTAATGCTTTTCTCATTTCTGTTTGGTTCTTTAGGCAAAACCATTAGCTTGTTAGCAATAATGGTACTGGTTGGAGACAGCCTGCATAATTTCGCAGATGGCTTAGTGATAGGCACAGCTTTCTCATCTTCGTCTGAGTCGGGAGTGACCACAACTCTTGCTATTTTGTGTCATGAAATCCCACATGAAATGGGTAAGTCTGACAGTAGAATCACTGTTATTTGAGAAAGTCCTATCTGTAGATGTGGCTCACTGGGTTTCTTATTCCAGCATATGGTTGAAAGAGGAATGCTTTCTATTCACAATTTACTTTAACCATAAGAAGAGAGCTAGCAAAAAAAGGTCTCTACCTCAGGATACACTTCAATTAGACTCATTGCCCAAGGTCAGAAGAGACTCTATTTGAGTTCTGGAGACATCTGTAGGGGAAAAAGTCATTCATAGAAACTTCTTTTTAAAGATCTTGGGCACAGGCTTTAAAATCTGCATATTAAATGTGGGAAAGACATTAAGAGGGGAACTTTACCCATTATGTTAGCACACAGGCCAATGAGATATAATAACATTTAAATTCAAGCCAAACCATGGTTTCATCAAACTGATTTATACAAAATGTTTAAAGTCACGCATAAAATTGAAATGACAGGCGTATTTTAGCAGATGCACATAAGACTCTTTTTCTCGATAATCTTAATAGCCCTGTAATTCAAATCCTGCCTCTCAGGAACCAGAAAGAGATAGAATAGACCCTTCTGAAGCAGGCTCAAAAAGATTAGAGGTTGGCCCCCGGCACACTCATGTCCTGGTGAGAGGTCTTTTTGCTCTCTCACTCATTTTCCTATTTTCAGGCCTCTATTGTCCCCTGGTCACCCCTTGTCCTCTATTATTCACTGCCTATTATTCAAAAACCTGACACTGACTTATTATTGACCCATCCCTCTCAGACTGGTTTATCCAAAGTTCTTTGTAAATCTATTAAAATGTACCTGGTCTGAGTGTGTCACCCTGTGGTTCTGCTTGAAGCTACTATAATAATTCCACAGGGAATATGACAGTCTGTGGCAGGCCAGCAAAGAGGTTTTAAGACATGTTCATTATCCAGTGGAACTAGGAAATGGAGTCTACAGGTTCATTTTTGAATTGCAGCCTCTTCTAGATTCCCCAAACTAAGAAATAGAGATTCTCAGATAATGAGCCATTCTTTTGGAAGAAAGATATGGAGAAAAAGAAGTCATTTTTCTAAACTTATTAAGGCAGTAAAGCATTTCCCAAAGGAAAAATTTAATTTCCTAATCAACCAGTATAATAATTTTTATATCTTGTTTTCGCTTTCCTCACAATGCTTCTAGTATAAATAAGAAAAGTCCTTATGATGTTTACTACCTCATTATTTTATCTGGCAAGAATTCAGGCAAAAAATGTTTAGAAAATCTAAGACAGCAAATGTTTTATTTTGCATTTATCTAAATTGAAAATGTCATAAAACATCAGGAATGAGAGTAGTAAAGAAATAGAACTCTTGAGATGTAACTACCTATAAGAGCATAATGAATTGCTTATGATTCCTAGAGAAATATAGGGAAGTGTTTTAGTAACCAATCATTCAACTTATTTATGAAATTCGTTTCAGTTGTTAAATTTTGAAACAACTTAATTGCACATTACTCTACCAAAGGCATCATCAGTTAAGTAATTATAATTTCTTTTTCCCTTAAATATCAGGAGACTTTGCTGTGCTCTTAAGTTCTGGACTCCCTATTAAGATTGCCATTCTGATGAATTTTATAAGTGCTCTAACTGCCTTCATTGGCCTGTACATTGGCCTCTCAGTATCAACTGATCCATGTGTGCAAAACTGGATCTTAACAGTTACTGCTGGAATGTTCTTATATTTATCCTTGGTGGAAATGGTAAGCTTGTGGCTTTTCTATTTTGTTTTTCCAAATGCTGAAAATGTAAAACAGAAAAAAAAAACAACCAGTAAAATAGAAGTGTAGGTGGGGAAAGAATAATGTTAACAATATAAAAGACCAAGGGAATATTCTATATAATCCCAAAAAGTAAGTTGAAAGCAGAAGAAACATATTTTAATATACACATAATATTGACATTCATTTACTGCTTGAAAAAAAGAATGAATAAAACTCATAATTTTTATAATTGTCAAAAAGTGATATAAAATTTATCCTGTTCTGCTTTTGCATCTATATGTGATACCTACACTTCCAATTAAAAAACTGAAAAGTTCTGTTAAACAGGCAACTATTTTATTCATACATTGAAAAATAGTTCAGCTGAATTTGGTATTAAATCAAAAAGCTATTTGACTTAATTAACAGTATTTTTAAAAATAATGATTTTGCCTTTAGTTAAGTTTTTGTTTCTGTACTGTCATGTCAGTGAAATGAAAAAGAATTGTAGTAGTGGGTCTCTAAAACTGATTACATGATTATATGTATCCTGGAGTAGAGTGTAATAAGCAATCTTGTAGGTGATATGAGGAACAGGACCTTTGGGACTGATATGGCAGCATCTAGCTATTGCTCTGGAAGTAAATAAAGAAACATGGTTTTTAATGGAAGAGTCTGGAAAGCAGGAACTTGTTCTGATACAAATAGAATGCCAGTGCATTTGGCAAGTAGACTTCAATAAGAGGATTCTCCAAGTAAAGAACAGTTTTAAAGTTGTGTAAATATTTCTGACTTTCTGGTTGTTTTCCTAATTCTCATGCATGAGATTCATAAAAATGAGGTAAACACCAGAATGTGTTTCCTTTTAAGTGTTGTTACACATTATTTATGATACTTAGGTAATTTCTTAATCTTGATAACAAAGAATAGTAAAATTAAGGCAAATTTGATTCCTGTTTTCTAAGCCCCATTCACCACCTAACCCAGGATTATCAATCCTGCAATTCTTCTAGTTTGAGAAATCTGGATTTCTAACCTTTCGTGGCTTCGAAAACACACTGTCACTCGTCATTAAATGTTGTGAGTGACATATTTTAATAAAAAAGGTCTAGATATCAACTCACAAATTCACTCTTGAGCATCCTTATTTTTGAATATTTTGAAGTTCTTTTCTCTTTTTGAGTAGTTGGAGATGGTTGCTGTATTCCTTTAAGTCTGTTCTGTTTTTAACATATTCTGGTTCTCTCTTCATGTATGATGGATGTATCTGTACATAGTCAATAATTTTGTTAGGGAATCTACTCTCTCAAAATTGACCTGGAAATATTATCAAGAGCCATTTATCATGCAGAACCTTTAGCTAAATATGTCCCTCAGTGCTAAATATTCCCCCCTCAGTGCTTCTCCTCTGGTCTCACAAGGGTAAACAGTTGCTTATTAAAAAAAAAAAAAAAAAAAGCAATGTGGGTGATATCCTATGAAGTTCCAACTAGGATAAATCTTGACCTTATTAGAAATTACTATTGACCAAGGAAAAACCAGTGTCCTGGCAAAAATACAAGACAGAAAATAGTCTGAGTTTCCTGAGGCTACTTCCTATAATCCAGGTCGCCTGCTCTCACGGCCTTTTGAGTAACTTCTAAACAAATATGACTCTTTCACATAGCAGAAAGTTTAACTGTTGCTGTACACTGGGGCTGTGCCAAAGAAAATACGTTTTGGGTTTTTTTTTTTTTTGTCATTTAAAGGGAAGAAAACAAGGTTTCATGACTGTAAAATGGCAAAGAAAATTAATGTCACCAACTGAAAAGGAATGGGGAATACTTTGCTGCACTGGTTATTTACTAAACCCTGGAAATTCACCAAGCACTTTCTAAGCAGGGTTAATGTGAAAGATTAGCTTTATTTTTGCTGCGCTTGTTTCAAAGACAGTGGGTGTGCTATTTCAAATTTCTGAAAAAACTAGGGGGAAAATGGGGCCATTAACAATGAACTCAACAAGGAAGTCTTTTCTAGGGAAATCTGCCAGTTTAAATTCTCCAAAATGGGATTGCCTTATCCAAGCACACTAACTCCCAGTTACATTGAATGGCTTCTAAAGAAAGTTAAGAATGAATGCCACTCTGAGTGGCCAGAGGAAATTAATTCTCACTTATAAAGATCAGTACCTTAGTCTAGGTCTCCCAAACAGAGACTAAGACAAGGGTTTGTTTGAGATAATTCATTTGGGATTTAATCCCAGGGAATATGAATGAAAGTCAGGTGTAGTAAAATAGCATAGCATAAAAAGTCAATTAAAAAATGTTATTTTTATTAAGTGGACCACCTTGATGAAGGGTCCATCACATAAGATTCCTCAAGGAGGTTTAAGAAATGTGCCTTCGAACTGTTCATCAGGGGAATAAAAGAGGTGTTGTCCATGGGGTCCTGTCCCCATTGTTCATAGCTGGCACCACAAGCTTCAGGAGCACCCCCCTTACTTCCAAATTATGCATGCTTGAGTGCCAGTGGGTTCCCAGGTTGGTTGAATGCCATCACATCGGAGAAGAGCAGGACAAGAGAAAAAAGAGTGCAGGAGGAAAATAAGGGTTTCTGCAAAATTGACCAATGCCCTCTTAGAACTGGTCTCTGATGCACTGTTTGGGCTGAGAAATATGAAATAGCACACAAATGGGATTTTTTATTAATTGTTGACCCAGTCCATCACTTCAATAGGCTCATGTTCTCCTTTATTTATTTGTTTGTTTGTTTGTTTGTTTATTTATACAAGAACGGGGTAAAAGCCAGATGTGCAGGAGGGTGAGAAGAATCACTAGAGACAGAGCAAGGAACAGAACAGGCAGACTGACGAAATACACTGCTGAGGGGAGCAGTGGGTGAGACAGGAGAGGTTTGCTTGCCATGTGGGTTGCTCTGAGGCCAGTGGGGATTGAAACGGCATTGCAGAGGCTGTGGACAGCTTCACAGCACTGCGCTAAACTGCCTGCGCCACCAGGGAGGCCCTCTCCTATATTTTTAAGTCCCATCTATCCCAAAGTTCCTCCATGGTGGTCACTGGCCCCAAAATTCCATAAATATATACTAAAAATATAGTGGAACAAGCTCTAAACTCTGTTGGTCTTAAGGCCATATTTGGCTTTCATCATCTCTGTCCTCAGGCATCCAATCTCAATTGCCCTCTCCTCAGGCAGCTCTTTGATAAACCTGCATTTCTTTCCTGGCAGGGCAGCCCAGTTCTTCACAGAGTGGTCTGCATTGTCCTTGTCAGGGCTGTGTTTCTGGTAGTTCTCTGTTCCGCATTTGTCACTAGGCTCACAAACAACCAAAAGATGCTCCACAGAATTGCTGGGTTCAGGCTATGTCCTTACTTACTGTATTGTCAAACAATAACTTACCTCCTCATGGCAACCAGTGACAACTACCCCTCCAGCATAGTCACTTTTTTAAAAAAAAAATTTATTTATACAAGCACTGGCGTATAGGCCAGAGGCATGGGAGGGTAAGAGAATCCACCGGAGACAGAGCTGGAAGCAGAACAGGCAGAAGGACTGAAAACACTGCTAAGAAGGGCAGCAGGCAATACAGGAGAGGTTTTCAGTGCCATGTGGGTATCTCCCTGGCCTGCTGGGGGAATTGAACTGGTGCTGGAGAGGCTGTGGACAGCTTCACAGTGCTGCGCTGTGCTCAATCCACTGTGTCACTGGGAAGGCCAGCGTAGTCACTTTTATTTCTAATGGCTAATTCATTGGCTTGAGTAGCTTAAATGATCAGGTGGTAGTCACAGTTTCAAGTTCAGTAAAAATATTCCCTAGTGCATTTTCCTTAAGAAGAGAGAACTGCAGTCTGACAATGCCAAACTTCACAGAAACCAGGAAGCACAAATTCCACAACTAGAAAAAACTGCCAATGATTGTATACCCATACTTTATGGTTTTCTTTTGGCTTCTACTTTTATTTCTACTATTTCCTTTCTTCTCACGTTGCATGCAATTTCTGTTTATTATCTTGCATTATGAGGAGAGATGACATATCATTGGTTTTAAATTTGTCTTCTTTACTAATATAATCATCTAACACTATATACTTCCCTGGAAGGCCTACTTTTCTGAATTCCAGGTAATTCAATATATTGTGTTTTCAGTACTCACCATTTTGGAATGTTTTGTCATTTCTCATGTAATTTTTTTTCCTTTTTGATCCATGCATAGCATAGAAGTATGTTGCCTAATTTCTCAAAGTTTTCTAAATATCTTTTACTTGTAGATTTTAAATTAAATTCCTTGATCTTCAGAGTATATACTTTACTCTATTTTCCTTTAGTTCTTTGAAATAGTTTGAGATGTGTTTCATGGACCAGCATATCATATGTTTTGGTGAATGTCCTCATGTGCATTTGAAAAGCAGGTAATTGAGGCAGTTTTTTGGGTACCGAGTTCTATGACTGTCAGATTGTTTGATGGTGTTGCTTATTTTCAAATTCTGTACCAGTGGATACTCCACTTATTCTGTTGATTAGTGAGGAACTATTGTTAAAATATAGACCTATGTTTATGGATTTGTCTAATTCTTTCTTAGTTTTATCAATTTTTATTGTGTTTGAAGCTCTGTCATTAGATGCATACATGTTTAATGTTGTTTTGTCTTCTTGGTGATAATACTTTTATCATGCCAAAAGATACCTCTCTATTTCTGGCAAAACTCCTTGTCTTCAAGTCTCTTTGGCTGATGTTAATATTGTTAATGTAGTCCACATGCTTTCCTGCTAGCTGTTTGCACAGAATACCTTTTCCATCTTTTAACTTCTGCCAGTCTATGGAAAATAGAAAGTGATAATAGTAAGTGGTAGGCCTTAATAGAGTATATGAAGTATCACGTAATACAAGGGCCTGATAGAATCATCAATCCTGTGGTATAACAGGTTGATCCATTTATCTTATCTACTGTGTCTATATCTTATTTATAACTGCATCTTTGTCATCTTTTTCATAGTTCCATGAACTATGAAATTCCCTCCCCACCATTGATATACATATCCTAATCTTTGGGACCTATGAATATGTTATCTTCTATGTCAAAAGGAACATTGCAGACGTGAGTAAAGTTTAGGACCTAGAGATGGGGAGATTATCCTGGATTATCTGGGTGGTCCCAATCTAATCAGATAAATCCTTAAAAGTGGAAAGTCTTTACCAGCTGGTCACAGAAAGGGGTGCAATAAATAGAAGGCAGGTCAGTGCTATTGGCTGTTGTTGATTTGAAGATGGAGGGAGGGGTGCAGGAACCCAATAGTGTAGGAAGTCTCTGGAAGCTAGAAAGAGCAAAGAAACAAATTCAACATGAAAACGTCTAGAATGCAGAGCAACCATGCCAACATATCAGTTTGGCCCAGTGAGTCTTGTGCCAGACCTCAGATTGACAGAACTATGAGATAACATATTGTTTTAAGTCATCACATTTAATCCTTGCACCACAAACTTTGTTTTGATATGCTTAGTGACAGAGGCAGCTTTGCAAGAGGATTTCATTCTCCAAATAAGAAAATTCTCAGAAATGAAAGTCTAGCATTCTCATTTCTACCTTCTTTAAAATTTATAGAATTTCTCAAAAGGAAGCAAAAGACAAGCTCTGGAAGTATTATTTTTCAGCTGTTTATATATTAGAAAGAATTTATTTCTAATGAATATAGTTTATAATTTAAAGAATACATTCTTTTTTAAAAGCAGTACAGGTTATGCCAAGGAAAGTTTTATTTTGGAACTACACCAAGTTTCAAACATTTTGGTTTTTCCCCCCGAAGCCTTTACATCCTTCAAGACTGCTTCCATAGCAACAAGCACATAGAAATCCTAAGAGACTATGGCTATGGATGCAATGAGAGTGTTACTAGAACTGAGGGAACTGGACTTCTGCCCAGATCCAATACCTTAATAGCAACCAAGCTGGTAGAGGAGGAGCTGTCACTCAGAGAGACAGAAGGAAGTAGAGTGGAGAAGGAAGTATCTCAAGAAGTCATGCCCACACAAAACAAATCTTAGGTTCCCTATCCACTATCCTATGTCAAAATGAATCAGTTGAGAATATAGCCTCCTCCTTCTGCCAGTCTTCTTCTTATATAATTTTCTGGATCTCTTCCCCCTAGACTCTATATTATATATTGTTATGAAAATTATCTTCAATACTGTTACTGATATTCCTTAAATCTTGATTTCACTTCTACAGTAATGGGGTGAAGATGGGGGGGACACAAGATTGAGGAGAAGTCTTTTAGCACAATATGCTTATCTGCTTGTAGTAACATCAGACTTTAGCTTGGAGCATTTTCCAAGTTTTGGATAATTTTCCTTATGAGAAAGGCATGGTAAAGAGTATTTTTAAATTGAACTTAGGGGGCCTCCCTGGTGGCACAAGCGGTTGAATGCAGCTTGGTGAAGCTGTCTGCAGCCGCTGCAGCACAGGTTCGATCTCCACCAGCAGTGGAGATACCCACATGGCGTGGCAGATCTCTTCTGTCTCACCCACTGCTCCCCTCAGCAGTGTATTTCATCTGTCTACCTGTTCTGTTCCCACTCTGTCTCTGGTGAATCCTCTCACCCTCCCGCACATCTGCCCTGTACCCCGGATCTTGTATAGATAAATAAATCTTAAAAAAAAAATAAATTGAACTTAGGATCTTCTGCTTTTAAAATATACTTAAACACAAAAATAAAATCCAGTATTAAACCTAGTGAACAAATAAGGTAATCGATAGTCCAGATAATAATTCTCAAAATTATTTTAGTTCAGTAAAAGTAACAGTTTCAAGACAGTAAATTGAGTGAAAAGAATATAAATTGACCACAAAACAGCTGTATTTGCAACTAGGTAGTTCTTTTCCCTTAGTCATGATAAAGATTATTATTATAAAGAAAATAACCATAAAATTAAGCTAAAGTAGAATCTTACACTTTTAGGATACGGATTCCATTCCCTCCTCCCCATCATTCTTTGTCTTCCAATATATTGAGTTTGATTGAATCTCAGAGAAAAATCTAGATAACTTCAATGCAATTCAGCCATCTATAATTACCAAGTCATTTCTGATCAATCCATTTTCCATCCAAAACACTAGTAAGCTATCCTTTTCTTGAAATTTGGCAATACCTAGGTATAATGTTCTTTAAACAATAGCCATCCAAAGAAAGGGGATATTTTGTTTGAAAAGGACATATAAAATAACTTTGAGATACATATTTGCTTCAACAAATATTGTACTTGAAATCAATGAGTGCAACTGACATTTAAATACCCTTTTTCTGTGAAAAAATGACAAGTATTTAAAAACCATTTCAGGCAGCAAAATTAATATAATTCAACACTCACAATTATTGCTTCACAAAAGAAGAAGTATGAATCATTCTTACTAGCAATTTTGAAAGATTTCTATTCTTTCTCTAAAAATCCGTCAAATTCTTAGATATTTTCTGCTGAGAAAATAATTAATAGACTTAACTTTGATGAATGCTGAGTTCTATAATTTAAAAAAGTCAGCCACCAGAAATGTTTGTATTTTTCTGCTCCTTGTGTTTCTTTTTTTCTAGCTATCCTCACAAACCATGAGCACATATACATACAAATGTGTCCTCCAACATAATTCGTTTCTCAGGAAAATACAAAAGCCGGCTAATGGGTCTCTTTTGTGAGCTATAAAACTAAGAATTTGTCCCCTAAGAAAAAAATGGAGAAGTGAATTATTAAATACAAGTAACATTTTGTCTTTCCTATTTGTGTATAACAATGATGTGATTTTAGTCTTGTAATTCAGTTTTCAAAAGAGAATTTTTTTTTTTAATCTTCTGCTCAAACTGTTTCATGAATTCCTCTGGGAAGATACCATTGGAAAATTAGAAGCCTTATAAATCCTTTATTTGAATATTCAGCAAATAAGATATTAATGGTAATTTTTCAAAATAACCTTGAACAAACCTTCAAGTTCGGTGATCCCAGATTCACTGATCACTCTGATCCTTGCCTTTTTGATTGAGACAAAAAATTACAAGAAGGAGCTGTTTAATAAACAGAGCTACTAATTTTTAAAGACCTAAATTCAAAAGAGATACTTCGTCAATTGAACAACACTCCCAGATTTAGAATGCTGTTGAGTCAACATAGTCTATCAATAATCAAATGACGCTAAAATTGAACACATTCTAATGTGCCCCTTAGAAGAGTATTAAAAGCAATAATTGATACAATATTTGTCAAAAGTATTCCAGAGCAAATTTTCACTTCCCAGAATATTACCAAAATAAATCTAGCAAGACCTTCCTCAGATTTTGTAGCTCTGAAAATCTTATTTTGCATATAGAAAACTTTCCCCAGCCAGGTTCAACAAGAGGGACAGCAGGATTTCTTAAGTGTATGGAGAATCTAGACTTCCCTCCATTTTTGTCACAGTATGTCATCACAAAGAAATTCAAAGTGGTCCACAGTGTACATTGTCAAAAGAAGGATTTCTGATCCTCCAGAAATAGATTTTGTATGGCTATTAAAGAAGCATAAAGACAGGAGGTGTTCATAGTCTTAATTTGGACTGCTATCAAGGCAACTAAACATAGACTGAATGACTTAAACAGCAAACATTTATTCTCACCATTTAAGATGCTGAAAAGTCCAAGATCAAGGTACTGCAGATTCAGCATCCTGGATTGTTGATGGCTACCTCCCATTGTAGCCACACAAAGTGGAACATGGAGTGAAGCAAGCACTCCCAGGATTTTTAATTATAGGCACTGACACCCCTAACAAGGGATCTTGACTTCAAGAGCTCATCGAATACTAATTAACTCCGACTTCTGAATACCATCATTAGGGAAAGTGTTTGAACGTACGCATTTTGGGGAGACACCCTTAATCCATAGCATTGTTGCTCTGGGACTTTAAGATCTAAAGGTAATCCGATATTTTATGTTTCTTAACACAAAGTGATGACAATGAATTTTTACTAGGCAGTTTTGTGAAAAACTGCCAAACTCTCTTCCAAAGTTACTGACTACCATTTTATGTTCCCATCGGCAATGAATTAGATTTCTTGTTGCTCCCCATCCCCATCATCATGTAGTTTTGTCAATTTTTAGGTTTTGGGCATTCTAATAGGTGTACATTATTATTTATCCTGTTTTAATCTGATTTGTATTTCTCTGATAACATAGAATGTGGACTATCTTTTCATATGCCTACTTACCATCTGCAGATCTTTTGCCAGTTTTAAAAATTGGGTTTGTTTTCCTATTGTTGAGTTTCAAGAGTTCTTTGTCATTTTGGATATCATTTCTTTATCAGATATGTCCCAAACTTTATTTTTCTGAGAATTAATTTTTCCTTCATTTTTAAAGAACAATTTGGGGGTACAGAATTCTAGGTTGCTTTTTCTCTCTCAACACTTTATTTCACTTTATTTTCTTTTTGCTTGCATACTTTCTAAGGAAAATTCATGTTATGGTTATCCCCTTGATAGACTTTAGGTAAGCTTGTTTTTGCCCCTTCTGGCTTCTTTAAGATTTTTTAGTCTCTGATTTTCTGAAGTTTGAGAATAATATGTCTATGTGTAAGGGGGGGTTGGCATTTATTCTGCTATATTTTTCTCTGAGATTCCTAGATCTGTGGTTTGGTGTCAGAAAAAAAAAAATTGGGAGAAATTTTGTTGTTATTACTTCAAATATTGCTTCTCTTTCAATCACTTTCTTTTTCTGGTATTCAAATTACACATATTTTATGCATTTCAAAATCCCATGGTTCTTGGATATTGTATTATATATTTTTTCAGCCTTTTTTCTCTTTGTTTTGAGTTTAGACCATTTCTATTGTCATATCCTCAAGCTCAGAGTTTTCCTCCGCTGTGTCCAGTTTACTGAGGTGCACGTCAGAGGCATTCCTCAATTCTATTAGTGTTTTCGATCTCTAACATGTCTTCTTGATTCTTTCCTGGAATTTCTATCTTATATTATTGATCTATTATTGCATATATTGTCTACTTTTCCCATTAAAGCCCTTAGCATATTAATCAGAGCTTTTGAAATTCCTGGTCTGATAATGTCAGCCTTCCTATTATATTTGACTCTGGATCTGATGCTTGTTCATTCTCTCCAAAGTGTATTTTTTGCCTTAGTCTTCCTTATTATTTTTATTGAGAAGATGATACAATGTACTGGGTAAAAGGAACTGTGGTAAGTAGGTCTTTTGTAATACAGTAGTAAGTGTGGGGTGGGGAAGTGTTCTCTAGCCCTATGATTAGGCGGGACCTTTTGGTGAACCAGTGCCCTAAGACTGTGAACTTGACCCTTCACCCCTTCAGTAAGTAAAATGGCTGGAGGGGAAAAGAGTTGAATCTTTCCCTTCTCCCAGGAAGGCTAGACTTTCAGCAAACCCCAGCAGGTTGGACACTGATAAAATAGTTTCTCCTGCAGGCAAACTTTATTAAGAACAACAGATGCCATATTTTATTTTATTTCTTTAAATTTTATTATTATTATTATTTTTTTAATAATAAATTTTATTTTTATATTCCCCATACAATTGCAACAGAATGCCATATTTTATTTTTTTAATTTTTTTAAATAATAAATTTTATTTTTATATTCCCCAAACAATTGCAGCCCCCCCCATTCTGACCCCAATCCCTCCCCTCCCGCCCCCACCCCCCTAAAAGTGTCTCTGGTTCATAGTTTTTTGTTGATTTTGATTTTCACTTTCTTATAGTTATTCATTTTCCTGGTCCCTTATTTAAGTTTTCTAGATTCCTGCTATGAGTGAGACCATCCGGTATTTTTCTTTTTCTTTTTGGCTTATTTCGCTGAGCATGATCCCTTCCAGCGCCATCCATGTTGCTGCAAATTGCATGTGTTTATCTTTTTTGAATGCTGAGTAATAGAATGCCATATTTTAAATGGGTCTTTTTACCTTCCCTCTGCCATGAGGATGAAGGGATTTTTTTCAAAATTCACTGTGAGAATTTGGTAGGGTTCTTGGTGGTAGAATTCACAAAGGTGAGGGGGGCACTATGAGTTTTAAACTCTTAGGCCTGTCTACGTTGAATTGCTGGCAATTCATCAATTACAGATCAGATTTTCCGACCCCAGCCTGGGTTCCCACAGAGTTTTCTGATTGTAGGTTTTCTGCTCTGGTAAATTGTGGTTCTCTGTATTGGACTGAGTTTCTTGTCAATATTTGGACCAACAGTTTGTTTTGTGACCTCACTTCCCTATCGTATTTAAAAGAAGTTGTTGATTTTTCAGTGTTTAGATTTTACTTATTGTTAAGACAAACTGGAGACTTCTAATCTCCTTAGGCCGCACACCAGAAATTACAAGTCTTTGATATGCAACTTCAGTATTCAAGCTTATGGTTTGCACATGCAAATCATTGCAGATTTACAAGCCAAATGGTGATTTTTTCCTAACAAGTTTCCATTTTTGTTCTTAGATATTGCTCTTCTGCAAAGTTATAATGAAGCCATTTACAAATGTGACAGAGTTAGACCAGCTAATATCCTTAGAGATATTAGGCATAATTATGAGTCCTACTAAGTTCCTGAGGTTTTCTTTTTTACTCCTCTTCATATTTCCTTTTTTTTAAAGATTTATTTATTTTTTTATTTATGCATGCAAGAGCTGGGTTGTAGTCCAGAGGTGCAGGGGCAAGAGAATTCTCCAGAGACAGAGTGGGGAGCAGGGCAGGCAGACTGACCGAAATACACTGCTAAGGGGAGCAGCAGATGAGAGAGGAGAGGTCTGCTGCACCGTGTGGGTTAGCTCCCTGGCCAGGGTTTGAACTCATGCTGCAGTGGTTGGCAATAGCTTGATAGCACTGAGATTTTAACCCCATCATATTTCTTAAGAACAAGCATAATTCTTATTAAATGCAAACGTATACCTGATTCAGTGTGTGTAGGGATTTTCTAAAAAAAGACAAAGGTGCCATATATCGTTCTCCAGTGAACTTTATGAATAGAGAAGAAAAATCATTTCTCTTGAAAGTTAGTGATGCCCAAATTGCTTTCCTAAGAG
Source organism: Talpa europaea (assembly GCF_964194135.1). Taxonomy (NCBI): domain Eukaryota; kingdom Metazoa; phylum Chordata; class Mammalia; order Eulipotyphla; family Talpidae; genus Talpa; species Talpa europaea. The sequence continues at coordinate 26,049,643 of NC_140082.1, read as the reverse complement.
AAAAAAGATTTGAAGTACAATTTTACCTTCCTGAGAGATATCACCACATGTGCTCAATAAGTGAATATTGAATTTATGTTTTTGAATTGTAAAGTTTTAATGATGAAAGAGCTTTGAAAATTTTAGTGTATTTTAGAAACATTAGATACTGAGCTTTCTTTTTTTACTATGAACCATACTGAAGGTTAATGTCGAAATATCCAGCAATAGAATAGATCTTGAAGGACACTAATGAGAAACCTGTTTCAGATTACAGATGGAAGTGGATAGAGAAGGCTTTGTATGGCACAGGAGCCTGAAATGTAGATGTACAAGAAAGAGACAAAGTCTCAGGACCAGAGGATGTTTTATAGATTATCCTTCTTTGTGACAGGTTCTCCCTATTATATAATTGTACCGTGGTAATATGACATTATTATTCATCCACTTTCTTACCCAATGTGTTCTAATATTCTCCATGAGTTTTCATTTAAAGTGTTTCAGCTTTACTAGGAATACATTATGGGAACTGACTCAAGTTGAAAACGTTTACTTAATATCATTTTCTAAAATGTTCAGAAATCCTAATTAGCAATTTCACATTATAATTACATATCAGGTAGCTTAATAGCATTTGTAAGTACCATGATCTGCAGACAGGTCATAGTCAATATGTAGATTTGACACATTTCAAAGAATTTCTTACCTGTGACTGATTCAAAATTGAAAAAAGAACTTAATGGAATGAATATTAAAGAGGTGAGTTTTAGGTAAATATTTTTTTTCTAGAAAATCCTTGATTGTCATGTCTTGGTATCCACTGATTTAAGATAGGGAGTTTGCAAAGCATAGATTTTTGGGGTGAAGGGGCAATATCCCAACACCCTCTGGGCTTTTCTGGGACTGGTCAAATAATCAAATTAACATCAGATAGATGAGTAGGAGGGAAAAAGCACATTTAATTACCTGTGCATGGAGTATCTACACATATATATGGTTTCCAAATCAGTGAGAAAAAATGACGGTATATATAAATGAGATAAGGAATGGGATGAAGAACTAACTGGAGCTTCAAGGAGAGAAAGTGGAATTCACAAGATGAGGAAGGGGGTGATTCACATGACAAAGAGGAGATGCTCTATAATTAGATGTTTACTCTGTAATTTAGATGTTTTTCAGATAGGAGTTATTTTTTGGTACTTACCATAATTCTGGGTAAGACCCCCAATTTTATTAGCCACTTAAGGGAGTAATAAATATATCCCATGAGACTTTAGGGCCTTGTTTGGCCTCAACTTGAAATTATCTGCATACCAACATGGCACGTCTTCTGGAAGCCTGTTCTGAATATCTTTGTAGGGCCTATTCTAAAGAAATATAAAAGGAAGTTACCTTTATACTTCAAGTTTTCTATATTTTTGGCAGAAATCTAATGAACGTTTCCATTAGCTCTATCTCTAGGCTATTTTGCTATCATTTCTTCTTTTTATTCTGACCTTTCACTTCAAAGTTAATGTACTATATCCATCATGTCACCCCCCTCTGGTCTTAGGGGATAATTCAAGATCTGTAAAATTGTTCCAGAACACAATTTAATTGCCCTAGAGGAAAAGGGGACTTCTTTGCCTTGAAAACCAGTGTAAAATGGTAGCACTTAGACTCTTGTCGGTAATTCTAAAAACAGAAAAAAACAAACATATATGCTTGAAAATCAGTTTATACATACCTTTATTTTCTGTCAAAACTTGCTGAATAAAATAATAAAACTAAATGGGTAGGTTCAGAACAAATGAAATGCTGCAATCAGATATGCTTTAAGTTTTGGCATTTTATATTTGTATCTTTTGGAAAGACTTTCTGTAAGACTCTTTGGTATTTTGCTATGTACCCAGGAGATATTATGGTTCATACGTTCATCCATAATCATCAGAAAGAGAGTCGCGTATTGTTTCAAAAGCAAGCTTAGCTGGGTTTTCTTACCAAACCCACCCATTTATGTGTCAATATGGAAAATTTATCTAGGCCACCCAAACTAATATAAAAGCCTCTACATCAGTATGAGAATCTTCTTGAACCTTTTGAAACATTGGTTTTCATGTGAAGGGTAGCAGAACTTGTCACCCCAAAATATTCCTCTTTGGCATAAAGAATTATTTTGAGCTTGTTATTTTTAAGAAGGAGCAGACCTAGGGAAAATAAGGGACATTTACATGTACAAGGGAAAAATCTCTATTTGTAAAAGTTTCTCCCTTACTGTAGCAAGAGTTATTCAGTTTTCCTGAGTTTCTTCCATATGTATAAAAGCTGTATGTGTTAGTTAAATCTTATTTTTCTCCTGTTAATTTATCTTTTATCACAGGAAGTATCTCAGTCAAGAACTTAGAACAGTAAAGGGAAAATTATTTTTCTCTCCTACAACTGTTTGTCTGTTTCTAGAGGCTTACAAAGTTAAGTCTGTTTTTATACTTTTTTATTGCATATTTCTGCCTTAAAAACAACCAATACCAGAGGGGCGGAGCAACATGGCGGCGAGGAGACGCTGCGAGTAAGATCTCCCATTAAAAAAAGTTAATAGGGAGGAAAAGCGGCAGGTCCCAGTGAGAACTGGGACACGAAAGATAAACGGACGACTCCAGCAAACTGCCCGAAGAAGAAAGTTGCCATAAAAGAGGACGAGAAGGGAGGGAAGCGCAGAACCCTGCTCCCCTCCCCCGCCCACAGAGGCGGCACTCTCCGACCGGCAGAGACGAGGGAAACAACAAACCAAAACGCCCAACAAGAAAAACGGATGCAGCAAGCGGGACTGTGAGTGGAAAGGAACTATTTCAGCCACCACACCCCGTAAACGGGAGCTGAGGCGAACGCTGCAGGATCCACCGCGGAGGTGAGCTCCACGCGCCATTAAAGAGAGCCCCGCCCCCCAGGAGGAGACCAGCACCAGCACACAGCCCCGGCTGCCCGGTAAGCTTGCACGAAAGCGGCGCTCGGATTGCAGCTGCCCAGGCCCCTGCGCCTGCGACCTAGGCTTGCGGGGAGACGGCGGAGGCCCTCCCTGAGTGAGCAGGAACAAGGCGCCCAGGCAGGGGAGCGGGATTCAAAAGGGGCCATTCCCGCGCCACTGATCTGGGCTACAGCCCGCGTCCTGGAACTGAGGGCTTTGGAACTGAGACCCGGGCGGAGGCCCTCCCTGAGTGAGCAGGAACAAGGCGCCCAGGCAGGGGAGCGGGATTCAAAAGGCGCCATTCCCGCGCCACTGATCTGGGCTACAGCCCCTGTCCTGGAACTGAGGGCTTTGGAACTGAGACCCGGGCGGAGGCCCTCCCTGAGTGAGCAGGAACAAGGCGCCCAGGCAGGGGAGCGGGATTCAAAAGGCGCCATTCCCGCGCCACTGATCTGGGCTACAGCCCGCGTCCTGGAACTGAGGGCTTTGGAACTGAGACCCGGGCGGAGGCCCTCCCTGAGTGAGCAGGAACAAGGCGCCCAGGCAGGGGAGCGGGATTCAAAAGGCGCCATTCCTGCGCCACTGATCTGGGCTACAGCCCGCGTCCTGGAACTGAGGGCTTTGGAACTGAGACCCGGGGCACGAAATTAGGGGCGTGGGTTCCCCACGACGGTGGGGCACAAGGCAGACACAGCACCCCAAAGCCGTTGAGGTGTACCCTACCATCCCCGCTCTGCTCCCTGTCCCACGGGGTGGAAAATCAGCTCCCCAAGGGCTCTAGGAGAGATCTCTGGTGCCACCTAGCGACTTGACCCCAGCACAGGCTACTGAAGGAGCTAGTGGCCAGCTGGGGAGTTAGCCCACACCGGGCCCCTTCTGAACAAGTAGTCTGAGCCCACAGGGAGAGCGAGCACCCACAGCCGGGGCAGACCAGGCGCGCAGAAGAGTGTGCCTGAGACCAGAAGCGCAGGGAGTGTGTCCCACATCACCATTTTAGAACAGGGACATTTCTTCAGTAAAGACTACCTGCAGAAGGCTTCCTCAGGAGCCAGAGGTGAGCGGGGGAAGTTCGCCCACGCCAGACCCCCTCTGGCCTGCAGTCCAAGCCCAGAGGGGAGCAGGAACCCACTGCCGGGGCAGACCAGGCACACAGGGGAGTGTGTCCCCACATCGGCATTTTAGAACAGGGACCTTTCTCCAGTAAAGGCTGCTTGAAACTGACAGATGACTCCTGGAAGAACCAGAGGGGAACAGAGAAGCCCACCCAAGATGCCGGCCAGTCCCAACAACACAGTGTCCCAACGCATACGGCAAATTAGAAAACAGACAGTAGGGAGGAGAAGAACCACACGCAACCTAGCAACTCTCCAGAGAAAAAGCACACCACAAAAAGAAAGCCAGCCCCCAGATTGCAACGACAATAACTTGGAAGAATTTCTGAGCCTTCCAGAAAGAGAATTTAAAATTGCCGTGATTAAAAAACTGACAGAAGTCATAAAGGAAAACAATGATAAGGGAAAAATAATCAACGATCAGAAGAATGCAATTGAGTCCCTAGAGAGGGAAAACAATGGTCAGAAGAAAGAAATTGAGTCCCTAAAGAGGGAAGTAAAAGAAATGCAGGAGATCAAAGAATTAATGGAAGAACTAAAGAATTCTGGGAAAAGCAATGAAAGCAGAATAGATGAAATGGAAGAACGAATAAGTAATCTTGAAGACACAGAAATAAAAAGAACCAAAACAGAAAAGGAAAGAGAAGTACGAAGGAAAAAGAACGAAGAAAGACTTCGGGAACTATCTGACTCCATGAGGAAAGGAAATATAAGAGTTATAGGAATACCAGAAGGAGAGGAGAGAGATGTAGGAACAGAGAAAATATTCAAAGAGATAATTGAAGAGAACTTCCCAAATGTGAAGAAGGAGCTGAAAATTGATATACAAGAAGCAAGAAGAACACCAAACTTCCACGACGAAAGGAAAAATACAGCAAGACACATAATAGTAAAGCTCCCAAGAATCCAGGACAAGGAAAAAATAATGAAGCTGGCAAGAGGGAAGAAACAGATAACATTCAAAGGAAAACCAATCAGGCTGACATCAGACTTCTCCGAAGAAACACTACGGGCAAGGAGAGAGTGGAGGGACATAGTCAACAGACTCCAAGAAAACAGATGCCAACCAAGAATACTCTATCCCGCAAAGCTCTCCTTCATCTTTGAAGAAAGAATATGGACCTTCCCAGACAAACAGAAACTCCGGAATTTCATTGCAACTAAACCCCCACTCCAAAAAATACTACAAGGAGTCCTAAAGCCAGAACCTCAGAGCGACGAATAACAATGAAAGAAGGCCAAAAAAAAAAAAAAAGTTATTAAAAGAATAAATAAATAAAATCAAAGGAAAGACAAACACAATGGCAAATACAGATGTTAACATATCAATATTAACTCTAAATGTAAATGGACTAAACTCTTCAATAAAAAGACACAGAGTTGCAGCCTGGATTAAGAAACAAAACCCAACCTTTTGCTGTCTCCAGGAAACACATTTAGCTACAAAAGATAAAAATAGGCTCAAAGTTAAAGGATGGAAAACAATCCTACAAGCAAATGGACCAAAAAAGAAAGCAGGAACAGCTATACTTATATCAGATAAAACAGATTTCAAACTCAAAAAGATAAAAAGAGACCCCAATGGTCACTACATTATGATCAAGGGGACAATACTTCAAGAAGAAATAACACTCATTAACATATACTCACCAAACGAAGGAGCACCAAAATATATCAGACAACTGTTGTCCTCTCTGAAAACAGACATCAGAGAAAACACATACGTAGTGGGAGACTTCAACACACCACTATCAACAATGGATAGATCAACAAGACAAAAAATAAGTAAAGAAACCAAAGCTCTAAATAAAGACCTAGAGCACTTGGGCTTAACAGACATCTATAGAACACTAAACCCCAAAAAAACGGAGTACACATTTTTCTCAAGCGCACACGGATCATTCTCCAGGATCGATCACATACTGGGGCACAAGACAAACATCAACAGATACACCAAGATTGAAATCATATCAACCATCTTTTCTGACCATGAAGGCATCAAACTAGAAATAAACCATAAAAAGAAGGCAAGGAACTTTCCTACCTCATGGAGATTAAAAACCACACTACTGGAAGACCATTGGACTAATGAGGAGATCAAAGAAGAAATTAAAAAATTTTTTGAATTGAACGACAAGGAGGACACCAATATCCTAAATGTATGGGATGCAGCAAAAGCAGTAATAAGAGGAAAATATATAGCAATAGAAGCTCACATCAAGAAACAAGAAAGAACGCAAAGAAACAACCTAATCTCGAAGCTCAAAGATCTAGAAAAAGAACAACAAAAAAACCCCAAAACCAGTAGAAGAAAAGAAATAATAAAAACCAAAGCAGAAATAAATGAAATTGAAACTAAAAAAACAATCCAAAAGATCAATGAAACCAAGAGCTGGTTCTTTGAAAAAATAAATAAAATAGACAAACCCCTAGCCAGGCTCACAAAGGAAAAAAGGGAGAAAGCACAAATAAACAGGATCATCAATGAAAGAGGAGAAATCACAACGGACACAGCAGAAATCAAAAGAATAATCAGTAACTACTATGAACAGTTATATGGAAACAAGTTTAACAATCTAGAGGAGATGGACAAATTCCTACAACTCTACAATCATCCAAAGCTAGATAAAGAAGAAATAGAACACCTAAACAGACCAATTACAATTAGCGAAATTGAAATGGTAATCAAAAACCTCCCCAAAAACAAAAGCCCAGGACCTGATGGATTTACAAATGAATTCTACCAAACATTCAGAGACGAATTAGTGCCTATCCTTCACAAACTCTTCCAAAAAATTGAGAAGGAAGGGACAATACCAAACACGTTCTATGAAGCCAACATTACAATAATACCAAAACCGAACAAGGACAACACAAAAAAGGAAAACTACAGGCCAATCTCCCTAATGAACACTGATGCAAAAATCCTCAATAAAATTTTAGCTATCAGAATCCAACAATGTATCCATAAGATAATTCACCACGACCAAGTTGGATTCATTCCAGGGGCACAAGGATGGTTTAACATCCGAAAATCAATCAACGTTATCCAACACATCAACAAAAAGAAATATAAAAACCATATGATAATATCAATAGATGCTGAGAAAGCTTTCGACAAAGTGCAACACCCATTCATGATAAAAGCCCTTGAAATTCTTGGGATACAAGGAACATACCTCAACATCATAAAGGCCATCTATGACAAGCCAACAGCCAGTATCATTCTCAATGGTGAAAAGCTGAAAGCAATTCCATTAAGATCTGGAACAAGACAAGGATGTCCACTCTCACCATTGCTTTTCAATATAATACTGGAAGTCCTAGCCAGGGCAATAAGACAAGAGAAAGACATCCAAGGAATCCAAATAGGAAAAGAAGAAGTCAAACTATCACTATTTGCAGACGATATGATATTATACATAGAGAACCCCAAAAACTCCACAGAAAAGCTAATTCAACTCATCAATCAGTTCAGTAAAGTGGCAGGATACAAAATCAACACGCAAAAGTCAGTAGCCTTCCTATACACAAACAATAAATCTGAAGAAGAAGAAATCAAAAAGACCATCCCTTTTGTTATTGAAACAAAAAAAATCAAATATTTGGGAATAAATCTAACAAAAGAGGTAAAGGACCTATACAAAGAAAACTATAAAACACTGTTAAAAGAAATAGAAGAAGACACAAAGAAATGGAGAGACATCCCCTGCTCATGGATTGGAAGAATAAACATTATTAAAATGGCCATCCTTCCAAAAGCAATATACAGATTCAATGCTATTCCAATCAAAATTTCAATGTCATTCTTCAAAGAAATAGAACAATTATTGATGAAATTCATATGGAATCACAAAAAACCCCGAATAGCCAAAGCTCTCCTGAAAAAAAAAGAAGGGAATGGAGGCATCAGACTCCCAGACTTCAAACTATACTACAAAGCCATAATCATCAAAACCGCATGGTATTGGAACAAGAACAGACATACAGACCAATGGAATCGAATAGAAAATCCAGAAATAAACCCACAGGTTTATGGTCAACTAATCTTTGACAAAGGAGCAAAGACTATGCATTGGAGCAAAGAAAGTTTGTTCAATAAATGGTGCTGGGAAAACTGGGTCGCTACATGCAAAAGAATGAAGCTTGACTACCACCTCACACCATACACAAAAATCAACTCAAAATGGATTAAAGAACTAGACATAAGACCTGAAACCATAAAATATATAGAAGGAAATATAGGCGAAACACTACGTGATTTGCACATCAAAGACATCTTTACAGACACATCACCCAAAGCAGTGATAGTGAAGGCAAAGATAAACAGCTGGGACTATATCAAATTAAAGAGCTTTTGCACAGCAAAAGAGACAATAACAAAAACAAAGAGAAACCCCACCAACTGGGAGAACATTTTTGCACCCAACACTAATGATAAAGGACTGATCACAAAAATCTGCAAAGAGCTGATGAGTCTCAACAACAACAAAGAAAATAATCCAGTCAAAAAATGGGCAGAAGAGCTTAAAAGAAACTTCTCTGAAGAGGAAATGCAAATGGCCAACAGGCATATGAAAAAATGTTCAACATCACTTGTCATCAGGGAAATGCAAATCAAAACTACCATGAGATACCATCTTACACCAGTGAGAATGGCACATATTAAAAAAACTAGCAACAACAAATGTTGGCGAGGGTGTGGAGAAAAAGGAACTCTTCTGCACTGTTGGTGGGAGTGCAAACTGGTCCAACCACTGTGGAAAGCTGTGTGGAGATTTCTGGACCTACTAAACATAGAGCTTCCATATGACCCAGCAATTCCACTCCTAGGTATTTACCCAAAGGACACAGAAACATCAATTCCAAAGAACACCTGCACCCCTATGTTTATAGCAGCACTGTTTACAATAGCTAAGCTTTGGAAACAACCCAAATGCCCAAAAATAGATGACTGGATCAAGAAGATGTGGTACATATATACCATGGAATATTACTCAGCATTCAAAAAAGATAAACACATGCAATTTGCTGCAACATGGATGGCGCTTGAAGGGATCATGCTCAGCGAAATAAGCCAAAAAGAAAAAGAAAAATACCGGATGGTCTCACTCATAGCAGGAATCTAGAAAACTTAAATAAGGGACCAGGAAAATGAATAACTATAAGAAAGTGAAAATCAAAATCAACAAAAAACTATGAACCAGAGACACTTTTAGGGGGGCGGGGGCGGGAGGGGAGGGATTGGGGTCAGAATGGGGGGCTGCAATTGTATGGGGAATATAACAATAAAATTTATAAAAAAAAAAAAAACAAAAAAAAAAAACAACCAATACCATGATATATTTCATGACAAGGATAGCATGATATCTATATATTGAATTATTTTTTTCATCACATGCAGTGACTATTTTCTGTTGGTTATTTTTCTGTTTAGCATTTCACATTTTTTCCTACTTAAGTAGAAATGTGCTGGCTATAATAGACAGGGATGAATTTCAGACAGAGAGTTGGTATTTATAGGACTGTGTATGTCCTCTACTATAGTGAGATAACCTGACTTTTTGTTCTTTCTGACATCACATTCATGTGACACTGGGTAAGTCATTATGGATCTTTTTTTAAAAAAGATTTATTTATGCATATGAAAGCTGAGGTAGAGGCCAGAGATGTGGGGTTGAGAGGATTTATCAGAGACAGAGTGGGGGACAGAACTGGCAGATTGAAATACACTGCTGAGGGGAGCAGCGGGCGAGTCAGGAGAGGTCTGCTGCGTCGCACTTGCGCTGCAGAGACTGCAGGTAGCTTCATAGGTTGCGTCTCAACCCCTTCCGCCACCAGGGAGGCCCCTATTATGGATCTGCAGTCCATGTTTCCTCATAATTAAAGAGTCAATAATTTTATTTCTAAAATATAAATGTTTATATTTAAAATATTAAAAATAGAAAATATAGGAAAAAACATGATAAAATAGATGCCAATGAAAGTGAGTATTACATATGTCAATCTAAAAATTCAGGATATAATTAAAAATACAAAGGGTATTTATTTTTATTTAGGATCAAATAATTATAATTTAAGATACATAAATTTAGGTAGAAAAACCTAAAACTTTCCCTCTACCTGGAGGGACAATGTCAGGGCAATCTATGGGAATTAAAAAGGAAGATGTAATAAGTGTTTAAAGAAAAAAGTTGATAAGTGTTAACAGGCTTGAACTATTCTTGCCTTTCCATCATTAGTAGCTGAATTTCTAGAAAAGATGTAAAGGGAACGTAGTCTACTCTCAGGCTAAATGTATTGATACATAACCATCAGTTCTCAACTGTTTGCTTGATTAAAACAATTGCTTTTGGCCTACTTCAAACATCTTTGACCTAGTTCAAAAGAGACAAGTAATGTAACTTCTTTATAATGGCTCCCTGGCTGTTTTAACAATGGCTTCATGGATATCAACTTCTCTTATATCAGATCTTCACCCAAAGCATAATAAAAACCATGAGGGAAAGATGAGCTGATAGAAGGCACATCTAAATAGATGGCAAGTTATCATAGTCGCTTATTAAAAAAAAAAAAAAAAAGGCAGCGTGACTGTTGAAAAACTCCCCAGAAGTCGCTATATTCCACGTGAACTGGTTGGTGGCTCCTAGAATTGTGAAATACTCATATTTTTTTGTGGACAATGACATGTACATATTCAGAACACAAAATTCTTGGTTTTCCCATTTGGAGTGCATTCGCAGGGCTTAAAAACTTTTAGAAACACATGTATCCAAGTCTATCCTGTATTAGGTACTATAAGCAAACAGCAATTCTGTAAGCATAGGTTAGAGAGAATTGTTTTTAAAAATTGTGTCATTTTTAGATTTAGTAAGAACAGAGACTGATTGAGATTTTTTGAAGAAATTGCCAAGACACTAGTTTTGTCTCTGTGCTGTATCTAGAAATTTTTGGCTATCCTATCAACCTTAATCAATATCTAATTTTTAACAACCTAAGATCTTGGGTGGAAGTTTGAAGCAAAGAGGGAAAACATACATTTGAGTTTCCTCAAATATATGTTCATTAAGAGATTGATGGTCTAAAAATTCAGTTCAAATTCTGTTATTGATCTGAGCCATTTCATGCTTATATCTTGTCTGAAGCATTTTTCAACATGATTATGATGGTATCTAAATGATCCACATTTTATGAGTATTTGCCAGGAAAATCTTTCTAGAAACGGCTTCTACTGTTTTATTAACAATGAGGAGTCAGGTATTAGAGACAGCAGAAGTGTATATTAAATATCTTGTTTGAGAAACAAGGAGGGAAAAGAAAGACACAATGTCTTATTCCAGTATTTAGAGTAAGTTTAATCAAAAGTTGAGCTTGTTTATGACCTGAGATGGTGTAATTTCATCTTACAGATATAGCCTGAGATGTAAATTTCTGAAACAGAAGGAAACTGGTTGCCTATGTTGTCTATCCTTGTACTAAATTACTAGAAATTACTTAAAAACTATTGAGAATCAGAGGTATTAGGAAAACCCAGTGCATGTGTTTTGTTAACCCCTCACAAGTGCCATTAATTATGAGTTCTTTGAGAACATTCTGTGGTTTTTCAAAATGACATTTTTTTTAAAAACATGTGATGAATCATATAGGATTTCTCTAAAGTGGTGTGGTTAACCTTATGTTTACACATGACAGAAAAACATCAAAGGAGCACATGATTTGTCAAAGGCGCTCTATTCAGGATAAAAAGTCTAGATCCTACTGTGTCCTTAAGTTCACTGCCCCATGTTGTGATGTGAGATAATAGGTCACAGCAATGCTAATCCTTACCCCTTCAAATTTGTCACTTCTAAGCAGAAATAGCCATCTTAAGCATACCCAAACAGAATATTCAGGATGTTCTTGTACAGGCATTAAAAAATAATTTTGTCGGGGCCTCCCTGGTGGCAGAATGGGTTAATACACAACCTATGAAGCTAACCGCAGCCTCTGCAGCACGAGTTCAATCCCTGGCCAGGGAGCTACACACATGGCACAGCAGACCTCTCTTGACTCACCTATTGCTCCCCTCAGCAGTGTATTTCAGTCAGTCTGCCTATTCTGTTCCCTGCTCTGTCTCTGGTGAATCCTCTCACCTCCTGTACCTCTGGCCTGTACCCCTATTCTTATATGCATAAATAAATAAATCTTAAAAAAATAATTTTGTCAACCTGTTTTCCATTGTCATAAATCTAAAACCTTTGCGTATTTTATATGCTTGACCTTCTCAACCAGAGGTGATTTTTACTCTCCAGGGACTATTTGACAAAGTCTGGAGATATTTTTGGTTTGTTAGGATTGGGGCCAAGAGGTACAATTGACATCTACTGGGTAGAAACAAGGGCTACTGCCAAACAGCTTACACACAGGAAAGCCCCCACAATAAAGAAATATCCAGTCCAACAATGCCAAGGTTGAGCTGTTTCCAACCCATGTTGACCTGAGTCTGTCTTTCAACAGAAATGATTATGCCATGATCACAATATACTCACTGTGATCTCGGGGTGAGGGACTGGACATAATGCTAGAGAGAAACTCACTGAAGCACCTCACACAGATGTTTGAGAGAATATTTTCCTCTAAATGGTGATAAAGCATTTCACAGACATAAGATAGTTGCCACTTGTCTCTCTGAGAATAAAATATAGCCCTAGGAGATGATGCCTTTATTGTTCCAAAGGTCAGGAAGACCTTGGTCATCTCTTTGAAAAGAAATAAATATGTGCTGTGTAATAACCAGTGCATACAGCAAGTTTCATAAATCTAACAGAACAGTCAAAAGTAATACCTCTCATTTATTACCTAGTTCATATTTAAGCATTTTCTAAAAACAAAATGTAAATGGTTGAGTTGCTTTTGGTTGATAACTGTGTCATTTTTAAGACTTCTGGCAATAAATGATTCCTTCTAACCACAGTCAGATGGCTTAATTTATCTCCCATTTAAAGATTTTGGTAAGAGTAGGCATGAAGCATCTTGTTTGGGGAAGTTTAAAGGTTATTAAGTTTTGAATAACAGAGTCACTTGTGTTTTCCCACCAAACTTTTCCCAGCAGTGAATATATCTGGATCTTATTCTGCTTTTTTATTCTTTTTTTAGCTTCCTGAAATGACTCATGTTCAAACACAGCGACCCTGGTTGATGTTTCTCCTACAGAACTTTGGATTGGTCGTAGGTTGGATTTCTCTCTTACTCTTGGCTATATATGAGCAAAATATTACAATATAAATTGAGTCTCAGAACCCTTCAAAATGAATTTATGTGGCATTGTTTTGTTTGTTTTGTTTTACTCTGTAGTGATTTTCAAATTATTTTTTTATCAGATGAAGCATGTATCTTTCAATTCCTTAACATTAATTTTATAATGTAATGGTGTCATTTTTGTAGTATATAAATGTCAGTTTGTCTTCAATTGAAATTTTCATTTTAAACTCCAACACCATAATGGAACTCATACCATTTTTAGTAATTAGTAAATTCTAAGTTGTTTCAAGTTAACTTTTAAAAAGATATTGTTTCCCTAATAAAGAATGTTTGTAGTATTTGAAGTGGTCAGATGCCTGCTGGGATAAAATCTGTTGCAATTTCTTTGATGTCAACATTATATTTTTTTCTGTGAAATTACAAACCATAAACAAACTAAATTACAAACAAATAATAAAGACTAATTTAAGGTGATGGTTTGTATTACCACGTATTTCCAAATGTCAGGTTCTAAATCGACACTCAGAAAACCAATATTGTTCAGCTGAAAGTATTACCCACTGGCTCATAAATGCTCATAAATAAGCAAACTTGGGGAGCCTGAAGAATTACATGTCAACATTTTTCTATATAATCACCCACTGAAATCTGTTCTATGCAAGGAAAACTGGAAACAAAAGATGAAGTTCAAAAATTTTAAAAATAACAAAGCTTGATTCAGGCAGTAGATGAATACATAAACATGCACAGATTTAACTGTATGTTTATGGGAATAAACAATGTAAGAGATATTTTATATTTTCTCTAAGGAAACGTAGAACCCTGAACATTATTTCAGTAGGTAAATTTACGAATGTACAAGCAGCATTACAGATAACCTGGAAATAGTATTAAAACAGAAAATAATCCTGGCTTTAGTCATTTTCTGGGAACATAGATGCCTAATATTTTTCATATTTTTAACAATATATCTTGATAAGTGTAAGAGCCCATTCACCTGCCAAAAATGACTTGTGGTGTTCAAATATGTCCATCTCTTCCTCAACAGTAGCTATGTTTTGCTATGTTCCACCCCACTGTAATTTTTTTCAACCACTTTGATTTGATAATGAGGTGGATTTTTTTTTTTTTCCTTTGGTTGTCTTTAGAGCTTGATTTAAGGGGATGTCATGATATAGTAGTTCTCATACTTTGGCAAATGTTAGGGTCAACTGGAGGATTTATTAAAACAGACAAAGCTTCACCTGAGGGTTTCTAATTTTGTAGATCTGGGAAGGGTCTTGATTTTGTTTTTTTAAAGATTTATTTATTTATACAAGAACCCGGGTACAGGCCAAACGCGTGGGAGGGTGAGAGGACCCACCAGAGACAGAGCAGGGAACAGAAGAGGCAGAATGATGAAGTACACAGCTGAGGGGAGCAGCGGGCGAGACAGGAGACGTCTGCTGCGCCAAGAGGCCTTGATTTTTAACAGCTTCCAGGTGATAGTGATGCAGGCGCTGTTGGGCAGGGCACTCCTCCTGCGAATGTGGTAGAAGTCAGGACACCAGATTCTAGAGACAGCAAGCAACAACAATGTTGCCTGTGGGTAAATGATTATCAGTCTTTTCTGCCCTCCTGCCATTAGTATTAATGATGAATCCCCGCGGTCCTGAATGCATGCGTGATGGTGGATGCTTGGAATGATGTGTGGGCATACGTAGGTGGGTACACTTGGGCTGAGACTGGGCCTATAAGGGCGGCGTCATGGGGAACAGAATGAGCAGAAGGAGAATAAGAAGAATGAAAGAGAAGCAGAAGACAGGGAATGAGACCACGAGAGAACACTGGGGAACCCAGATAGAGTGAAGATTCGCCCCTGCTTGCCGTGCACCTGGTAAAATGGCAATAAAAGTCTGAAAAGCCACTAAAGCCACTGAGGGCTCCAGGACCCATCTGCACAGATCATAGAGATCCTGCTTTGTGCCCTTCCTGCTCCTATAATACCTAAGAGTGGTGTGATTTTGATTAAATTGACGAACATTCTACAAACTCATACTAGACATAAGTTCCAGGTTAAAATCTCCTATCTTTGCCTCCTGCCTTTGAGTATAGGCTCAGTCCCAAGAGTTACTGGATGAAGAGTTCACAAGAAGTTATTTGTATTTGCCTGAAAGGTAAGCCGACCTGACTCGGAAAGCTTTGCTTTTGTTAGAAAAATAATTTGTAGTTGAACAAAAGGCCCTTGCTATATAGATCAACCAGAATGGAGGTTTCATACAAAAAGCACCTGTCATGGTCTATCTGTATTTGGATTTCTTTGACCAAGTTCTGATTTTGAAATTGAGTCTTAAGTTTCCAGTTTTTTGGGAAAAAAAAATTGTAATGGATATTTTTGTTTAGACTAGTTTGGGGCTGGCTAAATTAAAATTTTTATTGTGAGCTACTCACTCCATAGTCTTCAAGTTAGAGTGAGTTTAACTTGATCCTATGGTGAGTCTTGATCCTATGGTGAGGCTTGACGTTCTGTTTAGTAGGCCTAAATTAAGGATTTGGAGTGACATCCTCAGTGAGTACTTTGCAAGCCTATCCTAAGTGTGTCCTGACTGTAAGCAGAGACTTGGCAAACAGAGGTCAATACAGTACGATGTATTGATGCCTGAGGCCACTGTTAGAGGCTCAGCTTTCTCCCCCACACTACCTTATAACTGGCTGTTTGCTACGCCCCTACAGGTGCTGTCACTTGGTAATCCTTAACAATCTAATAGGCTTAACAATCTAATAGGACTTCCAGCTGCAAGCAATCTTAAAATCGCTAGAAATTCTCTTTTAAATATTGAGTGGTACTGATAAAAATATTATGACAACTATTTGCTTCCTAATATGGACACTCTAAATTTGGAATGGCTGAACATCATCAGCCTCTTAAGTTGCCTATGTTATGTGTTAATCATTGAGTTTTGGGTAAATGGTGTTTTCCTTGAAACCAAATTTCTCAATGTTAGAGTAGTTCTGTTTAGTAGGTCTAAATTTAGGATTCTGCTGTATTTCTACTCAGTGATTGATTTGTTTTTTAGTCACTGAACTAGAAATGCTCCTGAAGAAAAATTAGAGAGCAAATCATACAGAAATCTTATTTGAACATCTATCACCCACTGACAGAGTTGTCTTTAGGGAAAGGGGAATTGGCACCATGTCTTTGTGAGGCTGAGTGCAGAGCTTGGGAAGATGGTCCCACTGCCGTGTGCTGCCCAGGAACACAGTGTTATGTAAATATGTCTAAAATTATGACCAATAACCGTCTCCTACCATCCCTCCTACAATGCAGACTTTGGAGGTAAGACTGTGCTTTTCAGTAAGACACACTTCTTAGGATACTGCCCACTTAAACCTTCCTTTCTCTGGGCTTCCCTGGAGTTGCAGGGGGTTGAGCACTGTACTGTGAAGCTGTCTGCAGCCTTTGCAGCACAGGTTTGATCCTGGCCAGGCCAGGGAGATACCCACATGGCGCAGCAGACCTCTCCTGTCTCGCCCGCTGCTCCCCTCAGCAGTGTATTTCACTCAGTTTGCCTGTTCTGTTCCCCACTCTATCTCTGTAGAATGTAGAATCTTGATTCAAATTCCACTTATGCCACTTAGTAGCATTCTAACTTCTTTGAACAGCAGTTTCTTCTCTTATTAAAAAAAAAAGGCTAAAAACAGGCAACCCTAACTCATAAGGTCAATGTGGGACATTTACTATTCATGAAGCACAGTGTCTGGAAAATACTAATGACTCAATAGACATGAAATCATCTCTTCATTATCTCTGGTATCCTCTCCTTTCATTATCATTTACCTTTCAGGGCTGTACATTGAGTCCAGGAAATGTTTTTTTTTTTTTTTTTTTTCTTAATGGAGAATGGAGATCAAACCTTTTCATGTAACTGCTAATCTTCTACTAAGGCCACTAAACCAGGTCCCACCAATGTTTCAAAGTTTTCTTTAGTGTTTTTCCATCTTCACTCGCTTTGGGAACAGCGAAATAGACCCCTTCTGGCTGATTCCACTCTGCCAATTTGCCCATATACTTCATCCACAAGTGATAGTGAAATTCGTATGAACCTCCCTCTTATTCTTTACTCCTCATACTTTGTGAATAGTATTGTGTTTCACTCCAATCACAATTCTAAGAATGTGAAGTTTGAATAAAGCAACCTGAGGAATCTGAGTTCATGGTGATTATCACAACTTAATTTCAACTCGGAGTAAAAATCATTTTAGCCAATTGCCCTTTAGCCAAAAGTGCCTGCCCAGGGAGTGAAAGTGACTAGGAAAAGTCCAGCCCCTCAAGGTGAAATAGGGTTTCTCTTAGTGGAGGCTTGTCCTGTTCAAACGAGCACACACAACCTGCCCTGGACAGCAAGGGCCCTGTGGGCTCTAGTGCTCAGTCTCATCCTGGTGCTGCACATACAAACACTGGTGTCCTCATGCTTTTACTCTCCTAAGCACCTCATAAAGCCCAGTGGAAATTAAGGATGCGTCAGAAGCCAAGGACACTTTCCCAAGTCAAAAGTGATCACCCCCCACAAACCTCTCTGAAGGACTATGAGATATATTTGCACATTCTGCCATTGAACTCACCACTACCAGCTTCCCGTTCTTCCCTGACCATTTGTCAGAGACAGATTCTCTATCATACGATGTTCCCTTCTCTCTCACCCCCACTTCTTAAGTGGCTTTGCAAAGCCTCTTATTTCTAAGAAGCTTTCTTTCACTGTTTAATAAAACCCTCTGCATCTCTGGTCATACTGACATCAAAAAGGATCTCTCTCTTTTTTGCCCAAAAAGAGAGGTGCTTTGTCTAGCTGTGACCTATTCTGGCTGCCTTTGATTGCCATCTGTACCCTTGGCTTCACTCAAAATTTTGGAAAGTATTTATGATTTCTGGTTTCTGGATTAGATGCGTTTCGTGATTTCAGCATTTCCCTTAAACATCAAGGTATGCAGAGTGCCCAGAGACTCAGCCAGTAGCATCACATCTTGCTGGTGCTAGAACCAACTTCAGGGATGTAATTCAACTCTGGTTTTATGAAGGTGATGGACAAGCAAACATTTTAAGGGTACGCACTATGTGTCAGATTCTATTAAAGGTGCTTTATGAGAGTTATTCACTTCTCTTAATAACCCTGAGAATGTAGGTCTAATTCTGTGTTCATCCCCCTTTTACAGATAAAGAAACTGAGACCAAATTAATGTTCCCAAAGTTACAGAGCTAAACAGTTTGGCTCCAGAATCTGTGACATTAATTCTCACATCATACTGCCTTTTCAAATAAGAAACTGAGATTCGAGAATCTAAATGATTGCCCCAATATACAGGTTACTATCATAGAGCTCAGCAAAAGTTTTGATGTTAACTCTTTCCTGTAAAGGAATTGACCTAGAACTTAATCCACACCTCTAATTTCTAATCCAGCAATTTTAACAATCCTCCTTGGTCCTGCCCAATTAAACCTGCTCTTCTCTAGTGTCTCAGTCTTTAGCAGTTGATTTTACTATTTCAGTTCATTTTAATTTCTTTACAAAGTGACCATCATAATAAATCTAATGTCCATCACCATACTTAGTTGTATTTCCTTTTCTGCTCTCAACAACTTTCAAATATACAAACAGTATGTTAATTATACTCACCATGCTGTACTTAACAGCCATAACTTATTTATTTTATAATTGGAAGTCTGTATATTTTGACCACCATCACCCATTTTGCTCACCCTCTCCCCTATGCCTTGTGCCTCCAGTAACCATCACTCTTTTCTATCTACAAATTCAGTTTTTTTTTAAGACTCCGTGTATAAGTGAGGTCATATGTTATTTATCTTTTCTAACTTCCTTCTTTCACTTAGCATAATGCCCTTAGAGTCCATCCATCATGTCCCAAATAGCAAGGTTTCTTTTTTTATGACTGAATAATATTCTAGTGTGTGTGTGTATACATGAGTATATACTTTTGAGTGTATGTGTATATATAATTATATACAAATATATATTGTTTTTCATCCATTTATATATGTATAATTTTAATCCATTTTGAGTTGATTTCTATGTGTGGTGTAAGAGAGGCATTTGATTTCTTTAGTTATATGTTATATAGCCTCTTATTGGATTCACCCCTTTACCTTTATGTAATTACAATGCCCTTCTTTGCATTTCTTGGCAGTGTGTTTAAAGTCTATTTTAAAATTTAAAGTCTATTATAGTGATCATATAAATTAAAGCTATTACAGCGTTTAATTTTCATTTGCAAGGAGTATCCTTTTCCATTCTGTCACTTGCAGTCTATGTGTTTTTTTTTATTAAAATTTTTTTTTAAAGATTTATTTTATTTATTTATTATACAAGCACTGGTTACAGTCAGAAGCACGGTGAGAGAATTCACCAGAGCCAGAGCAGGGAGCAGAACAGGCAGAAGGACCGAAGCACACTGCTGAGGGGAGCAGCGGGCGGCAGGAGAGGTCTGCGCGCCATGTGGGACCCTCCTCCGGTGGCCGGGTTGCAGCCGGGGATCGAACCGGCACTGCAGAGGCCGCGGGCAGCTTCGCAACCCAGCGCTCAACCGCTGCGCCACGGGGGAGGCCCTCAGTCTATGTGTTCTTATAACTGAAATGAGTCTCTTCTAAGCAGCATATCGGTGGGGTTTGTATTTTAATGCATTAAGCCATTCTATGGCTTTCAACTGAATAATATGTTTACATTTAAAGAATTTATCAGTAGGTATGCATTTATTGCCATTTTGGTCATTGTTTTCTGTTTTGTAATTCTTTATTCCTTTCGTCTTCTCTTGCTTTCATTCTTTGTGATTTGATGATTTTTTTGTGGTGGTATGCTTAGATTTGTTTGTCTTTTGTGTATCTACTACATAAGGCTTACAAGAAACATCTTGTGTTGTAAAGACTGAAACTTTTATTATATCCAACTCAGGAAAAAGAAGCATTTTCCCATGTATTTTTGGAGCTGTTTTGTGCTTGCCAACTATATCTGGGTGTTTTTTTTCTCAAATATACAGGTTACTATCATAGAGTTCAGCAAAAGTTTTGAAGTTAACTCTTTCCTGTCTATACTTCTAGTTCTTTCAGGGTAACAGCATATCTTTATTTATGTTTGTTAACCTAGCCTACAGCCTAAAAAGTCTTAATTAGAAATTTATTAAAATGAATGGTCCAAAAAACAAATCAGGACATGTCACTCCCCTATTCAAAGTGTTTTCTTTCTCCCTATTGCTTCTAGGAACATTTCTGAGATACTAAGCATGGAATAAAGACTCTCCATGATTTGTCATCTTACTAATTCTCCTATTGCATTTTCCATGCCTTCTTTCCTTGTGTTTTAAAATGCTCCAGTAAAACAGGCAGCTTATGTATTTTGTTTGCACTCTGATTGTTTCTCACTTCCATGTATTGGTGAGGTGATTTCCCACCTCTGGCATGTCTCAGATGTGACTTCCTCCGGTTCTTCTCTCATTCTCTTAGATCTCACCAAACTCAATGGGATCATGTCAACTTGTATCCTCCCATTGCCATCTATGATGCACAGATGTTTTTGTAACATCCCACTGCTTAGCAGTCTTCTTTTTCCTTGAAGATAGATACTGCATTTTATTCATTTAGCTACTTCTAAATGATCTTTACCTGCCAATAGAAGGTATTCAGTAACTATTTTATGAGTGATTGAGTAAATCAGTCAAAATACTTTGACAGTTGTCATTGAAATTTACTCAACCAATATGATTTTAAATTCTTTCAAACTCTTTTTGCAAACAAGTTGAAACAAAAAGATGTGCCTTGTTGCTTTGTCTTCATAAATAAGAAACATATCTAATTTGCCTAAATTAAAGTGAAAGGTAAAAACTTAGATCCTCCTGTATAGAATCATAGAATGTTACATCTGGAGAGAAACTTCAATAACTTCCAACTCAATTCCTTTATTTTATAAAGGTGGAACTTGAAACAACTGGAGACTGGTCTAATGTGGCTTTATCAGAAGTATGTTTGGGTAGGGGTTGGGAGTAAGTTTCTAGATGACAAGGCAACAAAGGAGAGAAAGGTATGGAAAAGGGTTTGGAGAAACTGACTTGGCTTAAGGGGAAAAAGGGAGGTGAGAGAGGGAAAATAACCTGTGCAGATACAGTGTTGGAAGGGGTGCCACAGTCTTCATCCTAATTCCAGAAGCCTTCCACCTGGCATCTAATTCTTAGACATCAGAGTCGGATGTAGTGGGCTTCCAAACTGTGACCAGGATGATGACTGAATCTCAGACTTAGACCAGTGCACCTGAAATGTAACCCCACACCCAAGTCTGATTCACCAGAAGGTTTGGGAATTCAGGAAGTAGAAGTTGGGGAAACACTTGGCCAATGGGCAGCCATTGGGCAATGGCAGAACAGGGCCTATTACCCAGTTCTCTTGACTCCTCCTCTGTTCTTTCTGCTGCTTCTCTGTTTTCAGTCTGTCTTTTGTTAGAGTCTTATTTCTCAGATCTCAATTGTTTTTTTCTTCAGTAAGAAGTTTTCTTGCAAAAGTATGAACAATATCACTTATGCAACTTTATGATAACTGGGTGAGTGTGAGGTGTGGGGGAGTGCCCCATATATATATCATATCACCCCCATATCACTGCCAGGACTAGGACAACCACCTTCATTTGTCAGGCACTAATTGTACACCAGGGATTAAACCAGCACTGTGGGGACATCTACTGCGTGTTTTTGTATATTATCGTTATAACATAGTTATAGTTTTTCTTACATGAGTTTCTGATGTTTACAGAACAGTCATAGCCCCATTTAGGGATCATTCAACAATTCTAATTAATTTTCTTCTTCATAAAATCCACTTACTGATAAGGAAATTCATTTATTAGTTCTGCTATAAACTGAAGAACTGAAAAAAGCATATTTGTGTCTGAATCTTGCTGTCTTAGCATCAGAAAATTCCTTAACCTCTCTGAACTCTAGTTTCCATGTGGATATAACTCCATATGGATATAACAATCTCTGCCTTGCAAGACTGATACGATATATGTGTAAACAACCTAACCTAGTTTCTGATATGTAATAAATAATCCATAATCATTATATTGTTGCTTCTGCTAATAATATTAACAGCCCCTTTATAAGAAAATGAGGGAAATTTTAAATTGAGTCACCCAGTAACAATAATAATGATATTAGCAACATTCACCTAACACTATGTTGGTCACTGTTTATAAATATTTATTATCTCATTTAATCATTATAACAGCCTTTACTTCCTACTCTTGAATGTTAGATTGAGAATCAATGAGTAAACATTTGTAAGTAGAATGATTTTCTGGCTTGTAGTAGGGGCTATATGAGTTGACTAAAGATAGATAAATAAGTACCTTTGTTTCTCCTACTTATCAGATGGGGAAACAGTGATCCAATTACATGGTCAAAATCACATGACTAAAAAGTGCTATGGGTGGGATCCAAACCCTGGCTGGTAAGTTCCAGGGTCCCTCATGTTTCAGTGCCACACCAGAATGTCTGCTATTTCCTACAGAGTGGAAGTTGACACCCCATGATAGAAATGAGGAATGCGCTTCACCTTGTGAGTTGTCCTGCTTGCTCCCTTGATGGCTGCCTAACCCTAACATCCAGTTCTTTCTCTCTCCATCTATGTAGGTGGTCCTTGTCTCTACAGAAAGCGATTCAATTCTACAGACTTTCCTCTTTCTGATCGCATACAGACCTTGAAAAGTCACCATTCTCAAGGGACTTAGAGTTCAAAGTAGCCCATTTCCATCCACAGTTTGTTGCAGATCAACCAAGATCAGAAATATTCTTGCATTTTTTTCCCCTTCTGTGAGTACTTCCAGAATATACCTAATTCCCCTTTTGCACAAATCTGTATATCATTTGCCTAGAGTCCCAGGAAACATGTTCTTGAAACTCTGTATTTGTGTTACATAATTATACTGCAGAAGAATGAGGACATATGTTACCTTTTAGCTGCTATGTCCAGATAGCCGGGAGTGATGGAATTTATGCACATCATTAGGGCATCATTTACCTTTTCTTCTGAATAACCCATATTGCATGTGTTTGCACGGGAAGGCTTATTTGTATTTGAGTCTGTTATTTTAATCCATAAGATAAGAAAATCACTATCATTTGAATCCACAGCTTGTGAAGTCTGTTTTGCTTTTCAAGTACGATAAGTTCTTAAACACAAGTGAGATGAAAAACATATTGTATATCCCTCGGGGACTATTTAAAATGTAAAATATAAATATTTCTCCTTTGAATGTACTTAACTTAGCAAGCCTGTATCTGGTTTGTGTCCTTTCAGTCATCACACTGACATTGTGTTTGCTATTCCTTCATTTAGCTGAGTCGCAATGAGCTGAAGAAGCAAAAATCAGCACTTCAGCCTTTTCTGCCGAGCAGAGCCCACAAAGGTTGCCAAGACTCCCTTGATCACATAATGCCTTTTAGATAAGGTTAACTCTATAGTAAGCCCAGCCTCGTGTTCAGTGTTTTATGGTGACAGATAGGTTGGCTTAGGGTCACCCTTTGCAATGAATCCATTATGAGGAAATGCTAACAGCAAAGTCAACCAGCTGTGGCCATGGGTCACACATCACTAGGGAGGTTGCACCTCAAATGCATGATCTTTGCGTTGTTAGGGTCCCCACAAAGCTTTCCAATCTTTTCCACTCCTACCTCTAACTGGGGGTGTCCTGAAGAATTTCTCAACATAGTAGAAAAACAGAGTAGCATCTTTTTTTTGGTATCTTCCTACTTCTCCACACTCATGTCCTGCCAAGTCAAACTGAAAGTCCCATCCTTGTATCATGGAGGTTTCAGAAATCTACTAGATCCCCTTCCTGCCCCATAGGTTAGCCCCAAGGGCATGTGGAGGGCAGGGGAACAGGGAGTGTAGGTAAAGTAAAGTTCTGCAGGGAAAGTGGTAGATCATGATGCTGTGGGTTCAAAAGGATGAGATTTTCCTCTGTATTCTTCTTGCAGGTTCTCTTTTGTGATGAGAAAGAAATAAAACAATGAAAGAAACTTCATTGGGTGAAGAAAAACTGTTTTTGTTAAGAGATGGATACTTAGATATCTCTCATACTAGTCAGGGAATCCTTTCCTCAAAATCTCATGAGAAAACTCCACTTTAAAAAAGACGATTTTCTGATAGTCTTTTAAGTGTGATGACAGACCACATTCCCAGTTTATGCAAGAAGAACACTTCTATTAATCATTTATGTAATTCTAGAAAAATAATTATACCAACTGGAATTTGCATAACGAAATAGATGCACACTTTGCTGCACAATTTATTAGTGAAAATGTTAGGGATATTCTTTGAGATATTTGTGTTTGTTTATATTAGCCATATATATATAATTATTCTTCTTTATGAAAGTATATGTTATAAAAGAGAGGAAAAGAGAAAGAATTTTCTGATTAATGGAGGTGTTGAGACCTGGAGCACTTATGTATGATATGTCTAGTTAACACCTGAGATTTTAGGAACAGAGCTGGGGAATCATATGGATGCAAGGGCAACATGCAGTTCTGTGTTCCTGGCTCCCATTTTGTTCTAAACTCCTTGAATTATACCGAGCAAATTGTCTCATACTTTTGGACTTATTTCCTCCTACCTCAATGAGTGTTCTGATAAGAATAGTGCCTAGTGTTCCAGTCACTGATCATGGAGACTGCTGGTTAATAAAATTTGTGGGGGAGAGTCAGAGTACAAGAAAGTCATAGCCAGAATTTTTTATCTCCTTTCCTGTATTCTCAGATCCCATGTCATTTGGATCAGCCAGAGAAAAGATTCTATCCAGAATTTTCCCCATCTCCACTGTCTTAGTCTGTTTGGGCTAACATAGCAAAGTATCATAGACTGGATATCTTAATAACAGGAGTTTATTCCTGTTTTGGAAGTTGAAATTCCAACATCAGATGACAGCACAGTTGGGTTCTGCAGAGGAGCCTCTTCTGGAGAGAAGAATGCCAGCTTCTTGCTATGTTTTTTCATGGCAGAAGGGATAAGGGTCCTCTAGGATCCCATTGATAAGGACATTAATCCTACTCATGAGGATTCCACTCATGTGTCCAATTACATCCCCAAATGCCCTAACTCCTAATACTGTCATTCACGCTGAGAGTTAGCATTTCAGCATATAAATTTGAGGATGGGAGGGGAGGAGAACTTAACCATTTAGTTTACGACAACAATCATGCTATATATTGCAGGTCAGTCAACCTCAATTATAGCCTATATTTTTTCTATTCTGGAGTTTTATGAAAACTTTAAGATCTATGGCTCTCTGACATGCCGCCTCTTCCTCCATTTTTCTTTATATTTTCATTTAATAACAAAGCAGTTATGTGCATCAGAGACTAGAGACTTTATCAGGACATTAATTTGTTTTCCTGAGCTTTTTCTTATATCTTTGATTAGCTTTTCTGTGTTTTCTGTTTTCTTCCATTTTTTTGAATTTATCATGGCTATTTTGAAGTCTGTAGCTGATAAGAAAAACACATCTTCCATGTCTTTCTGATTAGGTTCTGGAGATTTTTTTCTTCTCTCTTTAGTGTAGTATTCCCCTAAAAACTCAGGTTGCCATTTGTTCTGTTTTTCTATCTCCCCATTATTTGCTTTCTAAAATTTAAGAGTGTAGAGCTACTTTAACAGCAGATGGTGCTGCTGTATGTCAGGGAGAACTAAACCGTACTTGGGTCTTCAGGGGATGGGGGAGGTCCTGTCTGTGTAGAGTCTGCAGTGTGAAGAATCTGCTCTCAGTCCACTTCCTGGAGCTCACTGAGGCTGTACATACACCTGCAGAGAGTCTGCTATGGTTAGCTCACCTTTAGTCCCCTTGTTGGAGTTTGCTAAGGATACTCTAATGTTTGTGAAGTGTCTTTTGGGATGGGTTCACCCCCATACCCTTTTAGGGGGCTTGCCAAGGCCATGGTAATCTTGACAGGGCAACTGCTGGGTTCAATCCATCTTCATACCTGTTCAGGAGACCCATACAGCCACAGGAGGAAGTTTCCTGTCTGAATATCTTCAAGTCTTGCTGTTACTCTCAGTTACAGAAAACCATGATTTCATTAATTAAAAAAATAAATAAATAAAATGACCCAAGGAAATTAAGTGGATAGAGCAGTGAATAATTTGTCCCAGTTTTTAAATTTTGATGAAGTCCACCTTATTTAATATTTACTTGCTCATGCTTTAAATATTATATCTAAGAATCCATTGCCAAATCTAAGGTTATAAAACTTTATCTCTGTATTTTCTTGAACTTTTTTTTAAAGACTTATGTCTTAGGCTCACCTCATATACAATCTTGTTTAATCCTAGCAGCAAACCTATGTGTTATTATTGTCCCTTTTTAATTGATGAGGACTTTTAAGCTCAAAATAGTAATTTACTCATGATTGTACAACTAGCAATAATTATAGGGCAGTAATTTCATCTCATGTTTCCAAATGCTTGATAGATACTAATTTGTGGAGTTCAGGAATGAGGTATCACAATTTACAGGAATTCTCAGGAATTTCCCCAAATCATAAGCTATCCTTAAAATACTGCCAACATTCTTCATATGCTTTACCAACTATTGTGGATATATGAATACTTTTACTTAAGTAAGAAATATTAACTTGGCCTCCCCTGGTGGCCCAGGCAGTTGAGCACCGCACTGTGAAACTTCTGCAGCACCGGTTCGATCCTGGCCGGCCGGCAAGGGTCCCACATGGAGCGGCAGATCTCTCCTGTCTCACCTGTTGCTCCCCTCAGCAGTGTATTTCAGTCAGTCTGACTGTTCTGTTCCCTGCTCTATCTCTGGTGAATCCTCTCACCCTCCGGTGCATCTGGCCTGTACCCTGGTTCTTGTATAAATAAATAAATAAATAAATAAATAAATATTTAAAAAAAAATAACTTAAGTAGATCTTAGAGTATAGTGAATGTTCAAACACTGGAAAAATACCAGGCAACAGTATTGGCTAGTAGTCAAATACTGAAATATTTGGATCCCCTAGCAAGATGAACAGAATCACATGTAGAAATGGCCAATTTAAGGACTGACTTGTTTCTAATACTTCTTATTTTTTAGAACACATTTCATAGGCTATAAATAAAACATACTATATATAACCTTATTAATATTTATTTTATGTGCCAGAATGACTCACTTTAGTAGCAGATTTCACAATAACACCTACTTATAACATGGCAACAATTATAGACTAGAGTAACTAGTTAAATTGCAAGTAATCCTTTCCTATCTTGATTGTTACATTTTAACTCTTCTAGAGAATAATATCGACTTCCTTTCCCCACTCTCTCAACTGATTTTTCTCAAGATCCAGGAAAACATACATTTTCTGAGAAATGCCAAGAAATAATTCTTGCATGAAAACACTAATTAGAACCAGATCTGGGTTTTTCTCCTTAAAAATTCATGTTCTTCCCACTACTATACTGGCAACCTCCCAAGAAAGGCTAAGAAGGAAGGGAGAAAGGAAAAAAAAATCATTGAATTTTATGATGAGGACCTCTTTGGAATAACATCTTAGGGGTATATTTGTTTCTACTGCTGCTATAGCAAATTATTACAAACTTAGTGACTTAAATCTATGCAAATGCTTTCTTTTAGTTCTGGTCAGAACTTTAAAAATCAATTTTATCCAGCTAAAGTCAAGGTGTTGGTTGGCAGGGCTTGCTCCTTCTAGAGCTGTAGTGTTTTCTTGTATTTTAAGCTATAGTGGCTGCCTGCATTCCTTGGCTCATGGCCCTTTCCTGATCTTTAAAACATATCACTCTAATCTCTGTTCCATCATCAATCACATCACCTTTTTCTCTCACTCTAACTCTCCTTCATGTCTCTTCTGAGAACTGTTGTAATTAAGTTGCATTCACTGGAAAATCCAGGATATTCTCCCTTATCTAAATATCCTTAAATTAATCTCATCTGTAAAATCCATTTTGTCATATAAGGTAACATTCACAGATTCCAGAAATAGATGGTGACTTATATTAGGGCTCATTATTCAACTTGCAAGGTTAAGCGTTATGGTTGAACATTCTTCAAATTAGAAAGACAGATAGTGGTGGCCAGGACCTGATGATGGATGGACCACCTAGCACAGGATAACTGAGATATATTCCAAGGCATGTAAGTCATCATCTCACTAGACAAATTTAAATTCTTACAGAATTTAAAAGATTCCGATCCTGATCAACCTCAAGAGCTGGTGAGAGGTCTAAGTTAAATTACTAGGAGCTCAAAGTGGTGGCAAAGAGGTGAGGATCCAGATGGCTGATGCTTTGATGTTTAAGTGGGTGTCATGGTCAGGAGTCTGTCAGTAGAATCAGAGCTCCAATTTAGGCTGATTTTCAAGGAAGACAGAGAAAACTCAAGTGTGACTTCAGGGCTCTCAGGATAGCCAGAGAATTCAGCTTGTTCCTGCACTAAGATTTCAGAATATAGAAAAATTCAAAGCATCATTCTTATCCAAGGTCTTAGGAGAATACAGGAATTAGAAATCATATTATCCAAAACTGGCATGGTAAGTTATGTGTGGAATAAGTGAGCAGTGACTTAAGAAAATTGTCAGATTCCCTATGGTTAGAATTAAAAGTCTCAGGCATCAGATTTGCAGCACGAATTATTTTTAAGGGCTATTTGATTGAGCATTTATATCTTGTATGTATATGCTCATGTACCCATGGATGCATGTGAATTTATAGTTTATTTATAGTTTCAAGATACCAAAAACAATATTGTAGCAATTGTATTCAAATACTTCTCCTAAGGAGCCATGTGAGGAATTCTTTGACTACAAACCTGCAGTGGGATTCCTGAGTCATGGGGTGTGCATAGATCCTGGTCCCCTTCAGAATGAGAGCATCAGTCTACCTTTTCTCCAGCAGTATGTGAGAGTTCAGATATTCCTGTCAACCTTTGTCATTTTCCACTAAGTCTCTGAATGACTTATTTCTCTTAGCATAATGCCCTCAAGATCTATCCATGTTTTTGAAAATAGGCAGATTCCCTTATTTCTCAGGACTGAATAATATTCTATATACACACACATAGTAGTCCACATTTTCTTTCTTTTTCTTTTTTTATTATTTAAATTTTATTTTTATATTCCCCATACAATTACAACCCCCTTATTTTGACCCCAAGCCCTCTTTTTCCCACCCCCCAACCCCCATAGAGTGTCTCTGGTTCATAGTTGTTTGTTGATGTTGATATTTTCTTTCTTATAGTTATTCTTTTTCCTGGTCCCTTATTTAAGTTTTCTAGATTCCTGCTATGAGTGAGACCATCCGGTATTTTTCTTTTTCTTTCTGGCTTATTTCACTGAGCATGATCCCTTCTAGCACCATCCATGTTGCTGCAAATTGCATGTGTTTATCTTTTTTGAATGCTGAGTAATATTCCATGGTATATATGTACCACATCTTCTTGATCCAGTCATCTATTTTTGGGCATTTGGGTTGTTTCCAAAGCTTAGCTATTGTAAACAGTGCTGCTATAAACATAGGGGTGCAGGTATTGTTTGGAATTGATGTTTCTGTGACCTTTGGGTAAATACCTAGGAGTGGAATTGCTGGATCATATGGAAGCTCTATGTTTAGTAGGTCGAGAAATCTCCACACAGCTCTCCATAGTGCAGTTTGCACTCCCACCAACAGTGCAGGAGACCACATTTTCATGCATTTTCTTTATTCCTTCAGGTGTCAAAGGACATTTAGGTTTTCATAGCATGGTTATTGTGAAAGAATATAGAGGTTCTGTTATCTCCTTAAGATTCTATTTTCATTTCCTTTGTAGATCACCCTGAAATGGGATTTGTGAATCATAAAGTAGTTCTATTTTTAACTTTTTGAGAAATCCCTATACTGTTTTCCATAGTGGCTGCACCAATTTGCATTCCCACCAACAGTGTGCAATGGTTCTCTTTTCTCCATACCCTTACCAGAACTTGTTACCTTTTGATTTTTTGGTGAAAGCTATCTTAACATAGCTTGATTTGCATTTCCCTGCTGATTAGTGACATTCAGCATCTTTTGCATGTACCTATTAGCCACTTGTATGTCTTCTTTGGAAAAATTTCTGTTCCATTCCTCTTACTACTTTTTAAGTAGTTTTTTTTTTTTTGGCTATTAAATCATATGACTTCTTTATATATTTTGGATTAACACCTTAAGTCTTTAATTCATTTTGAGATAATTTGCATATATGGCATAAAATAAGAGTTGGATTTCATTCTTCTGCACATGGTTATCCAGTTTTCCCAGTGTCATTTATTGAAGAGTCTGTCCTTTCCCCACTGAATATCCCTGGTTGTGTTGATAAACAGAATATGATAAAAGTACATAAGCACAAACAAAGGTGACATAAAAATGAAAATGTACTTTGCAATCCTGAGTGCAGTAAAGCGAGGGTTAAACAGTGAAAACTGAGTTTATTTGCGGGGAGGGGGGTGGGGGGCGGGGGCTGAGATATTTTCAGGAAGGAAAATTCTTTTAAAAGAGTTCCGTGTGGTCCAGGTATAACTTTGCTCCCTTTACATTAAGAAGTATTAAAAGAGGAAAGAGAGGAGAAGAAATGGAGTGAATGAATATAGCCAAAACAAAGATTTCTTTATATAATGGTGTTGAGGAGGAGAATCCTTTCCTCTTACCTCTTAGATTGAATAACTAGAAATTGAAAACTAAGCTAACAAGAAGCAGATCAGTAAGGGAGAAAAGGATCACCTTTTTTATTAGTGTTTACATGCACAAGTGTTCATTAAAAAGATGTGCAACTCGAAGAAGTGGTTAGACTCAGGGCCCTAGCTTCCTTTTTTCCCCATTATACAATTGTTTTATTAATGGATTAAAAAAGGAGAGAATATATGAATTTACAATATCATACAATTACATCATTGCTTTTCTTGATGCTTGTGTGGAATCTAATAAGAATATTTAACTCTATAGAGACAAGAAGCATGTTAATGATTTTCTGGATCCGGGGATGGCCAGAATGGTGAGCGATTATAATGAGTAAAGTTTCTTTCTATGATGATGAAGATGCTCTAAAATTTATCTTGGCGACTGTGGTACAACTCCTTGACTATACTAAAATCCTTTGAAATTTATTCTTTTTTTTAAATTTAATTTTCTATATTTTGACATCATTTTTCATTTTTGCACAATGTATGCATTTTCATCTTGGTTATATTTCATACACAATTCCCACCCCCCCTTATTTTGATCCTAATCCTTCCTTCCCACCCCACCCCACAGTGTGTCTCTGGTTCCTTTTAACAAAAAAATGGGGCAAAGGAGAAATTGGCCTTCAAGGGACAGTAACTAGGAAATATATGGGGGAACTAATGGAAGATAAGAATTATTTTAGTAAGGTCTATTTATGCAAATTCATCTCGATATGGACTCTCTTGGCTCTAGTTACATGAGATGCTTCTCCTTTTCTGGTATGAGGCAAAGCTAGGGAGGAGGACACATTCATAAAGGGAAATTTATGCCCAGCTTTCATGCAAGAAAAAAATAACCAGATTGGCTTTGATTATGAATTGTCTTCGGCTCCAAGTAATACTTATGCTAGCCTATTTTGGGGTGGCATGTGGTGATTTCTCCAATGACTTTCTAAAGTCATATTAGGTTTGATGTGTGAAGATTAGGAAAATTGAGAAAATAATGTATTCATTAATTAATTTATTCAATACAAATTTATTGAAGGCTCCATATTGCCAAGGACTTGGTCAGATGCTAAAAATAGAAGGATGAGGCATATTTTTTGCTTTTAAGACATTCAAGCAAGTAGGAGACATATATGGAAGAAAAGAAGTGAAAAAACAATGTCACAGGTGCTATAATATAAGTACGCACGTGGTGCAAAAGGAATACAATAGGATAAATTGCCTATTTTGTCTGAGAAAAAAAAATATGTAACACAGTACTGGCAATACAAGTGTTAGAGTTATTTTCCATGTCTTCTGACAATCTCAGTGCAATCTAAATTCTATCACTCTGTGACTCAATAATGACTACTGTCAAACAGTAGTCAGCTAAGCTAGCAGACTTAGCTAGCAAATTAGAATTCAGGGGAAGCTATGTTCAATAATCAGTTCATTCAGATGTCACTTCGGCTAAAAAGTCATGTCTTTAAAATTTTACCAGTTGTGCTTATTTTCTTCAAAAGGAAAGAAAATTAACAAAATGATAGCAGTTCATATATATTAATCTCCAGTAATATATCACTATGTATATATATCCAGTAATTTATCACTGTTGTATATATACATACATATATATTTTTGGAATTGGGAGGATTCAGTGGAATCTCCGAAGTCTGTTTTGGACTATCTATTGCACTAATATATACCCAGTATCTATGTGTGACTTCTAATCTAGTCTGGGAAAGCTTTTGATAAAATGTTTGGATTTTTTTATGTGCTGATGTCTGTTTCCTGTGTGAAAATGCATTAGCAAGATTTGTTTCGCTATTTCATTGCCTCTGGTCAATCTTTGTCTTAGAAGTTATCCAATAGCTTGCATGCAAATTCTTACAATTTGCATTGTAACTAGAACTTATGTAATAGGCTTTTTCCAACTAGTTAAACATATCTGAAGTCTACTGTTGTTTTCCTAACTGCTTGATATCTTTCTACACACCCCTTATAATCCAATCACAAATCTATTACAAATCAACTTTACCTTTCTAAGCTATCAATCATAGGCAGACTCTTTTTGAATTAAATCAGTTGCCCTGAGCAACACTCAAATGCTGCTTGTTTCGAGGAAATCAACATGGTTCTTGGACATAAACAGAGGTAATTTTCCATTCTTTGTTAGAATGCTTTGCGCTAGTAGATAAATCAAACCTCATTGTGACAATAATATAAATGTGTTGATCTTCAATCTCAGACTGACTCAACTGCCACTAATGCCAGAAGAAAGATTCTTTTGTATGAAAATTCTTTCTGTGTCTTTGAACAGACAACTGCATGTGGGGGCTATGAGGTGACGGTGCAGGTGGCCCTGTTAGGCAATGACAGCTATAAATGGCCATTTATTTTGAAAGTCAAGCTGCTCACTCCTGTTTGCAGAGAACATAGCAATTACTGGAAATTATTTTCAAAATCTTATGTCTAACTTCATCTTTTTCTCTTTTAAACAGTACGTTCATGCTGGCTGGTACAAAAGATTCCAGAATTCATCTTTGTCTGGTGCCATTTTTTTTTCTGTCAGGCTACTCTGTGATTCTTTTTGAGTATTTAGTCCACTCTCCCACCTGCTATTTTACAGATGCAGAACCAGAAGCCTGGAGAAGGATGGCCTCAAAGTCTCACAGCTAGTAGAGTCAAGACCAGGTTGTAAGGCTTCTAAATACAAATTCCACTTGACTAGGAATTGAATAATTCTTTTTTTTTAATAATAAATTTTATTTTTATATTCCCCCATACAATTGCAAATGCCCCATTCTGACCCCAATCCTTCCCCTCCCGCCCCCCACCCCCCAAAAAGTGTCTCTGGTTCATAGTTTTCTGTTGATTTTGATTTTCACTTTCTTACATTCATTTTCCTGGTCCCTTATTTAAGTTCTCTAGATTCCTGCTATGAGTGAGACCATCCGGTATTTTTCTTTTTCTTTTTGGCTTATTTCGCTGAGCATGATCCCTTCCAGCGCCATCCATGTTGCTGCAAATTGCATGTGTTTATCTTTTTTGAATGCTGAGTAATATTCCATGGTATATATGTACCACATCTTCTTGATCCAGTCATCTATTTTTGGGCATTTGGGCTGTTTCCAAAGCTTAGCTATTGTAAACAGTGCTGCTATAAACATAGGGGTGCAGGTGCTCTTTGGAATTGATGTTTCTGTGTCCTTTGGGTAAATACCTAGGAGTGGAATTGCTGGATCATATGGAAGCTCTATGTTTAGTAGGTCCAGAAATCTCCACACAGCTCTCCATAGTGGTTGGACCAGTTTGCACTCCCACCAACAGTGCAGAAGAGTTCCTTTTTCTCCACACCCTCGCCAACATTTGTTGTTGCTAGTTTTTTTAATATGTGCCATTCTCACTGGTGTGAGATGGTATCTCATGGTAGTTTTGATTTGCATTTCCCTGATTACAAGTGATGTTGAACATTTT
This sequence comes from Talpa europaea, assembly GCF_964194135.1. Lineage (NCBI taxonomy): Eukaryota > Metazoa > Chordata > Mammalia > Eulipotyphla > Talpidae > Talpa > Talpa europaea. Next base: position 26,015,198 of record NC_140082.1, on the reverse strand, counting down.
TTCATATGTCTGTTGGCCATTTGCATTTCCTCTTCAGAGAAGTTTCTTTTTAGCTCTTCTGCCCATTTTTTGACTGGATTATTTTCTTTGTTGTTGCTGAGTCTCATCAGCTCTTTGCAGATTTTTGTGATCAGTCCTTTATCATTAGTGTTGTGTGCAAAAATGTTCTCCCAGTTGGTGGGGTTTCTCTTTGTTTTTGTTATTGTCTCTTTTGCTGTGCAGAAGCTCTTTAATTTGATGTAGTCCCAGCTGTTTATCTTTGTCTTCACTATCACTGCTTTGGGTGATGTGTCTGTAAAGATGTCTTTGATGTGCAAATCCCGTAGTGTTTCGCCTATATTTCCTTCTATGTATTTTATGGTTTCAGGTCTTATGTCTAGTTCTTTAATCCATTTTGAGTTGATTTTTGTGTATGGTGTGAGGTAGTGGTCAAGCTTCATTCTTTTGCATGTAGCGACCCAGTTTTCCCAGCACCATTTATTGAACAAACTTTCTTTGCTCCAATGCATAGTCTTTGCTCCTTTGTCAAAGATTAGTTGACCATAAATCTGTGGGTTTATTTCTGGATTTTCTATTCGATTCCATTGGTCTGTATGTCTGTTCTTGTTCCAATACCATGCTGTTTTGATTATTATGGCTTTGTAGTATAGTTTGAAGTCTGGGAGTGTGATGCCTCCATTTCCTTCTTTTTTTTTTTCAGTAGAGCTTTGGCTATTCGGGGTTTTTGGTGATTCCATATGAATTTCATCAATAATTGTTCTATTTCTTTGAAGAATGCCATTGAGATTTTGATTGGAATAGCATTGAATCTGTATATTGCTTTTGGTAGGATGGCCATTTTAATAATGTTTATTCTTCCAATCCATGAGCAGGGGATGTCTTTCCATTTCTTTGTGTTTTCTTCTATTTCTTTTAACAGTGTTTTATAGTTTTCTTTGTATAGGTCCTTTACCTCTTTTGTTAGATTTATTCCCAAATATTTGATTTTTTTTGTTTCAATAACGAAAGGGATGGTTTTTTTGATTTCTTCTTCTTCAGATTTATTGTTTGTGTATAGGAAGGCTACTGACTTTTGCGTGTTGATTTTGTATCCTGCCACTTTACTGAATTGATTGATGAGTTGAATTAGTTTTTCTGTGGAGATTTTGGGGTTCTCTATGTATATTATCATATCATCTGCAAATAGTGATAGTTTGACTTCTTCTTTTCCTATTTGGATTCCTTGGATGTCTTTCTCTTGTCTTATTGCTCTGGCTAGGACTTCCAGTATTATATTGAAAAGCAGTGGTGAGAGTGGACATCCTTGTCTTGTTCCAGATCTTAATGGAATTGCTTTCAGCTTTTCACCATTGAGCATGATACTGGCTGTTGGCTTGTCATAGATGGCCTTTATGATGTTGAGGTATGTTCCTTGTATCCCAAGAATTTCAAGGGCTTTTATCATGAATGGGTGTTGCACTTTGTCGAAAGCTTTTTCAGCATCTATTGATATTATCATATGGTTTTTATATTTCTTTTTGTTGATGTGTTGGATAACGTTGATTGATTTTCGGATGTTAAAACATCCTTGTGCCCCTGGAATGAATCCGACTTGGTCGTGGTGAATTATCTTATGGATACATTGTTGGATTCTGATAGCTAAAATTTTATTGAGGATTTTTGCATTGAATGACAAGGAGGACACCAATATCCTAAATGTATGGGATGCAGCAAAAGCAGTAATAAGAAGAAAATATATAGCAATAGAAGCTCACATCAAAAAACAAGAAAGAACTCAAAGAAACAACCTAATCTCGAAGCTCAAAGATCTAGAAAAAGAACAACAAAAAAAACCCAAAACCAGTAGAAGAAAAGAAATAATAAAAACCAAAGCAGAAATAAATGAAATTGAAACTAAAAAAACAATCCAAAAGATCAATGAAACCAAGAGCTGGTTCTTTGAAAAAATAAATAAAATAGACAAACCCCTAGCCAGGCTCACAAAGAAAAAAAGGGAGAAAGCACAAATACACAGGATCATAAATGAAAGAGGAGAAATCACAACGGACACAGCAGAAATCAAAAGAATAATCAGTAACTACTATGAACAGTTATATGGAAACAAGTCCAACAATCTAGAGGAGATGGACAAATTCCTACAACTCTACAATCACCCAAAGCTAGATAAAGAAGAAATAGAACACCTAAACAGACCAATTACAAGCAGCGAAATTGAAATGGTAATCAAAAACCTCCCCAAAAACAAAAGCCCAGGACCTGATGGATTTACAAATGAATTCTACCAAACATTCAGAGACGAATTAGTGCCTATCCTTCACAAACTTTTCCAAAAAATTGAGAAGGAAGGGACAATACCAAACACGTTCTATGAAGCCAATATTACACTAAATACCAAAACCGAATAAGGACAACACAAAAAAGGAAAACTATAGGCCAATCTCCCTAAGGAATTGAATAATTCTTTTAGAGTTTTGTTTAATCAGTGGTACACAGAAAGTTATTGCTACATTATATAGTTGTAATTAGAATCCTTGAAACTTAAATATATGTGCCATATGTGACTTACACTTAGAACCCTGATTTAATCTTTCTCAGTACATCTCCTATGATCCTTGAAGACCCTCTGAGCCTTCCCTCTTTCTCCTCTCAACGTTCTCCCATTGTGTGTTTCCATCCAGTGCCAATTCTATAGCCCTTTCACCTTGCGACTTAACTATTGCAGTGGCTATTGAAGTGTGGCTGCCCCAGACTCCCTCCCAACACCAACCAGTTCATTCTCCAGCAAGAAAGAATCTGATCATCTCGACTCCCAGACTTAACTGATAAGTGGTGCCCTGACCTAAAACTCAGGTCCACAGTCCTGGCAGGGATTTGATGACACGTCCCAGCCATAGTGATTTCTCCGTAACACCTTTCAAATTTTGTGTCTTCATTTTTTTAAAGATTTATTTATAACTCAGCGAAATAAGCCAGAAAGAAAAAGAAAAATACTGGATGGTCTCACTTATAGCAGGAATCTAGAAAACTTAAATAAGGGACCAGGAAAATGAATAACTATGAACAAACAAAATCAACAAACAACTATGAACCAGAGACACTCTATGGGTGGTGGTGGGTGGGGAGGGGAGGGATTGGGGTCAAAATAAGGGGATTGCAATTGTATAGGGAATATAAAAATAAAATTTATTTAAAAAAAAATAAAAGATATATTGTGAGCAGATCCCCTCTGGGTCTGCTCACCTGAAAAAAAAAATTATGTATTTATGCATACAAGAACTGGGGTACAGGCCAGAGGTACAGGAGGTGAGAGATTCACCAGAAACAGATTGGGGAACTGAACAGGCAGATTGACCGAAGTACACTGCTGAGGGGAGCAGTGGGCGAGTCAGGAGAGGTGTGCTGCACCATGTGGTTTCTCCCTGCAGAGGCTGTGGAGAGCATCACAGCGCTGTGCTCAACGCCTTGTGCAACCAGAGAGGCTCTTCATTTCGATGAGTAGGTGTAAACTTATAAGTATTGAATCATCTGGGTGCTGTATCACTTTGTGTTGACATGCAACTCCAGTATACACGTTAAGTGTTTACATGTCCCCTATAGAGCCAATTAAAAGTATTAATGTAGATTCTATTTAACTTGTGGTTAGAGTATAAGAGACCTTAGAATGAATGAAGCAATGGAGCAAGTTTTGTAAAGAGGTCATTTTCAAATGGCCATTTTCAAAATTTGTCACATTTTGCAGATTTTTTATGATTGGTTATTTTCATGGTAGGTGGCCATTTTTAAATCCTCTCCCCTGTTAAAAAGCCTTCATTGAATAATTGTTCATTATGTTTGCACTTGAGAACACATCATGGATATATTGGCTCTATCGCTTAGTTGGTTTTTTAGTTTTTTTTTTTTTTTTAGCTCTATCCCATTAGTTGAGTTTGTTAAGTACTTTACAATCAATGCTTTAGGACTGCAAAGCTTTATTATATGTTTCCCCTTGACTGCTCTTCATCACTTCCTCCCACTCTTATCTGTTCTCACTATGGTGACCAAGTTTTTTGAATTACAAGGTTACACTTTTCAGCATATCAGTCAAGCTCTTGATCACCATGAGGTTTCTCTGACTTCCTTTGGATTTTAAGATACCTGGTATTTTAATTGTTTCTTCCCAAGAACACTTTTTTATTATTTATTTTTACATCATTGTTCATTTTTAAACAATATTTGCTTTCCTCCACCCCCTCAGGTGTAGTCCCCATAGAGTTTCCTTCACCAATGCACCTGTGCACCATTACCTCAGTGCCCTGTGCTCCTCCCTCCCTCCCTCTGATCCCTCTCCCTCCTCCTCCCCTGCGGGATGCCTCTGATTTATAATTGTCTGTTTTTGCTTTGTTTTATTTTGTAATGTTATTGGCTTTTTACACTGATGTCTTATTTGGTTCCCCTATATTCCTCCTATAAATGAAACCATCCGATATTTTTATTTTTCCGTCTGACTTATTTCACTGAACATAATTCCTTCTAGCTCCATCCACATTGCTGCGAATGGCATGATTTTATCTTTTTGGATTGCTGAGTAATATTCCATTGTGTATATGTACCACATCTTCTTGATCCAGTCATCTATTTTTGGGCATTTGTGTTGTTTCCAGGTTTTACCTATTGTAGATAGTGCTGCAATAAACATAGGTATACAGGTCTTCTTTTGAATCAATGTTTTTATGTCCAAAAACATTGATTTAAAGGAACACCTGTTCCCAGGAACACTTTAAACTTTGGCTTGAAGTAGAGGATAGAGAAAGAAGGCATGTTCTGGTATTTGCCGAGGCCATCAACTTGTTTATTCCTTAGCTGGAATTTTCTTCTTATTTATATTTTCACATGTTCTTCTCTCTCTACTTGTCCTGTCTTCCAATTCCCCCTCTTCTAGCTGCAGCTGTATCTGTTCCTTACTCTCTCTCATACATGTCACAAATGCACACTCATACACATATATACATACAAGCATGCACTAACACATACACACAATCCAGATTAATTTCTAGCTGATGTAATACAACCTAAACAAAAGAGAAATTAAGAAACATAATAGGAATATGAATTCCTTGAAGAGAATCTCTTCAGCATTGCTCCTGTTTTTTATAGAAACATCTGCTAGTTATATTTGATAAAATTATGAATGAATACACTTGTTCAAGCATATTAGTTGATATATAGGGAGACTGAGGCCAGTTTATTGTCCAGGCTATAAAATGACAAGGTAGGTTTTATTGGATATTTGTGAAGGATAGGTGTTTAATGTTCCCAACACTTTATTTAGTCAACTGATAGAAGTGGGGCTATTTGAATACTATATATACACAATGATTTGTTCCTACTTTGGGTGCTTGGAGATATACATTCTTGGAGTTGCTAAACAATATTTGGTGTGGATTCAGTGAGCTGGTTTGAGATTTAGTAGAGTAAAGCAATTCTGCACAAGCAACAGTTCTTAAGAAAAGATCTATTGACATAGAAGCCAAAACCTCTAAAAATCCACCTCCAGCGCTCCTGTGGCACAATTTGGTTGGCATGCAGTGCTTATGAAAATCCAGGCCAGATCACGAAACTCCTCTGTTCAGAACCCCCCGATGCTTCCTGTCTCGCTCAGATAAAAACCCAAGTCATAACCTATACAACCAGGATTCTCCAAGATCTGGTCTTCCTTTTCAAATCCACCTTTTCCATTCCTCTGGCCCTGAACTTGCCAGGCTTGCTTCCTCCAGAGCCTAAGCCTTCATTCTCTTTGCCTGAAAATTTCATTCCCAAAGCCATAAAGTGCACTTAGCAGCCTCCTTTGCTCAATGTCACGTCTCTTTTAGGAAGTTCAATAGTAGTCACCAAACCTTAAAGAACAAATTCTCTGTTTATAGAAAACAATCACGGAGGCCTTCATTCTCAGGCATTTTGGTAGAAATTGGCCACCACCACAGACCTAGGAAATCAAAGCAAATAGGCTTTGCCCAGGAACCTCACCACTACCTCCTTCTGCCTCCTCCTGGCTCCTCCTCCTCCAAGTCTGAGGTTCCTTGTGAGGAAGCCAGTGTGTTGATGCTCCCTGTGGACTAGTCAAAGCTGCATGGGTCAGCCTCTTCCAGACATTCCATCCAAAAGTGACTTCCCATCTTGCTCACATCATAACCACTATTTCCTCAGAGCAACTGAATTTTCCAAGTCTGTTAGGTCTGTGGGACCTAGAAATAAAATATCTGCTATGTTTATTCCTTACAGATTGTTTGCATCTTAAAAGATGAGCTTATCAATATAGCCAAATATTGAGTTGTAGATGGCATAGAGAAATGATTTTTGACTAGGAACAGTTCTGGGCCTCCTTTTAGACACAGTCTGATGCAGTGATAAAAGGAGAGGAGGAAGTTGATGCCTTGCTTTTAAGAGTTGGTCAAATCCTGATGAGGAAGAAGTTGGTGTTTTGTTTTTTTTTTGTATTTTTTTGGTGGGACATTTGCCGGTGGCCGGGGAATGAACCGGTGGTGCAGAGGCTGCGGGCAGCCTCACAGCCCAGTGCTCAAACACTGCACCACCAGGGGAGGCCCAGAAGAAGTTGTTTTTAAAAGTGACTTATTGAGGGTATAGAGAAAAAAGGGTCATTGTACACTGTTGGTGGCAATGATGACTGGTTCAGTGCTGTAGAAAAAATATGGAGCTTCTTCACAATATTAAAAATAGACATGCCATGTGACCTAGCACTTCCACTCCTTGGTATTTATTCAAAGAATGTTCAAACACGAATTCAAAGGGATATATGCACTCCTGCGTTCTTTGCAGAACCATTTACAATAGCAAAGTTATGGAAACAATGTAAGTGTCCAACAACAGGTGAGTGGATAATAATAGTTAGCTATAAAAAGAGATGAAAACTTGCCATTTGCAACAAGGTGGATAAAAATGGAGGCGATTATGCTGAGTGAAATAAGCCAGAAGGAAAAAGACAAATACCAGATAATTTCACTCATGTGGAAAACAGAGAGGGAAACCAAAGGAACAGACCAAACTAAACCAAAACAAAACCTAGAAATCTGACTGGAAAATTGAGGCTCTGAGAGGTAGGAGGGGACCCAGCGTCTGTGGTAGAGGATATGGGTGCTTTGGTGGGGGATGTGGTGTGATAACATACATCTGAGGAAATGTGAATCTATTCCTCTAAATCATAAGCAGTATTGTAAACTGGTGTTAGCTTAGGGGGAAAAATGAATAAAAGTGCCTTAAAAGGCAACTCATTGATTTACTGAGATTTTAATAGCAGTATGCTCCAAATGATACTATTCAGCTATGCATTCCATATATATAAAGTGTCATTTTTGGTAAAGTGGGACTCTAGGCCCACATGTTTTTGGCTGAGACAGCTCATTAGTTTCAGTAAAGAGTTTGATGAGCATGACTTAAGGATATGTTCTGTTTTTAAAGGAACTGCTTAATCATGGAACAGGACAACTTATCACAGGCACGTAATTTTAATGTGGAAATCAGCTTTCTTTCTGCTTTCTACTTTCTTGGAACTTTTAGTAACTACTAAGGAAGGTAAAGTGGCAGAATTGGAACCTGAGCTCTGGTTCAAGGGCCAAACCTTTTCAGAAGAAAGATCTCTGATTGCCTGACGAGAGCTTGCACAGGGTGAACAACCCCCGAATGTGGAGCCAGAATTCACAGAGCACTTCAAACAAACAGCCTCATCCTTGAGCTGTCATTTATTGGCCAATGACCAAAGAAAGATATGTGGAACTCCTGGGAAGAATGCCCAGCACAAGAGTTCAAAGCTCCCTTTTGAACAGATTCTGAGTATCAGTAGATAAAAGGCCATCATTTTTAAGAAGACTGGTGGTGCTTTGCTTAGTGGCCTGATCTCCAAATATTTCAGAATGAACTGATCTCTCTGTGCCTATTATCCAAGTTTGCTGCCTTTAATCATCAGCTTTATCCAGGCAATATTTTAGCGGTGAGTTTAACAAAATGTAATAGCTTTGAAAATTACAAAGTAGTTTGAACAACAATTTTATGCAGAAAGGAGCAATTGTATATAAACTCCCATGATGCAATTTCCCCAAATGATAGGATTCTGACTTGGTACATATACAGATGTGATTGCATGACTAATTTCAAAATGCAACAAGTTGGGAAGAAACAAACTAAAATTGTTCATTCAAATTTAATTTGACATCTTAAAAGAGTCCCCAACTTTGCCACCATCCTTTAAAGATCAGTGCAATACAATATCTCTCAATGTTTGGTTTTAAATTTACAAACAAGTTTGGGATAATAGTGAGGGAATTGGAGTGTTTTTTTTTTTTTTTAGTAACAATGAGGATTAGGAATATAATAAGACTGACAAACTGTCTTCTATATATATTTGTCAGTCCCTGAGGGAAATTACTCTATCTTACTAGATGGTTTTCCTAAAACCTAGCAATGTCTGGTAAGTAGTGGTATTTGCTGAATGAATGAGTAAACAAATACTGGGGGTTCACTTTTTAGAAGTTATAATCTTTTGTGCATCTATAAGAGAAAATCTTTACGGTATTTTAAAATGGTGTATGTTTGGACAGTGCAGATAATTCGTGGAGAAGTTTTCTGGGAGTTAGGACAACTAGTTGTAGATTAAGCAGAGATAAAGAATGGGGCAACATAATGTAGTTTGAATCAATGCTCATTTAGGCCACCAAGAAATTGCAAACTAGGTAGGTTGGGAGTAGTCACAGGATATCTTTTGCCAGGTGAGAAAATACTGAGCTGTTCCCAAGTAAAGACAACAGGGATAGGGTGAGAGCAATTTCACAGATTGCCCTGGTAACTATGCATGGGAATGCACATTAGGGGTTAGGTCATCACTTTGAGTTCAGGTCCGAGCTAAGTTTCCATCCCACCAAATCTCTGGCAAATGAGCTTGCCCTCACCAGAATCCTGAGCCTGGCAGATTTTGTGCTAAGCGTTTTTCTTTCCCACGATTTTCTTAGCATGCCTGTGTGAACTGGCATCATTAACTGTTTGAGTCCTTCCAAGAAAACTTTAACCCAGGCAGCCTGGCATGGGACTAATATATCCAGCAGGTGTTTGAGTCTTGCCTAAATGTCACATCTGCCACTTTAGATGAGTCTCGTTATGGAACCAGTGGAGAGCAAGTCCAGGTCTGCCCACTTCATTTATTATCTGTTATTTGTCATTTTGTGACTGATGAGTGCATCATCCAGTCTTACTGAATTAATAGTACCTGGGGTTCACCCTGTGCATTTTAGATCTGAGCTCTGCAGTTGCAGAGAGGATATGGAGCTGAAAAGTTATGCATTGCCAGGGCCTACCCGTGTCTTGGTGGATGGAACTGTGAGGATAGTTGGGGCTAGGAAGGTACAGAATAACTCTGAGAGCCTCTGACTAAATGTTCTGAGAAGCAATATAGTGGGAAATTTATTAAAATGCTTTATCCTCATCCTTGAGATTTGGATAGTGGCTCCAAAATCAATTTTATACATTGTTGAATCTGACAAATATTGGGGCAACTTTTAAATTTCTATTTAGGTTTTTATCTAACGTGTTACACACAAGGCATTTCAAAGACTTTTGTCCTTTGTTAATATTCTAACTTTAACCAATGAGTATCAGCATGCATTGATTATACACTCTGAGTGAGGCCCTGTGCTGGCTACTGCATAGAAGGTACTACACACCAAACCTTTAGATAGTCCATTCAAAGAGGTTATCATATAACTAGGGAAATAGAACTGGTCAGGAGGAATCCAAAGTACCACAGAAATTGTGTGTGCATGTGTTTGAGGGAGGAGGCATGAAGGATTGACGTTTGTTGAGACATGGAATGGAGCACAGGTCAGGTCACTGAATAAGTGAAAAGAAATGATGTAAGAAATCCCTTAATATTGATAGGATATAAGAACTGTAATTATTATTTATTGTTCTTTCAACTCTATAATTTCATGCCCTAAAGTTCCTATAACACAATGAGATTTTATCCTTTTGGGCCAATCTCCTAACTATAGCATAGAATGAAATATAAGACTTGGAAGTCACCGAAACCTGTACTCCAAGCTAGGGTATTAGTAATATGCCCTTCAGCATGCTATTTAACTTTTATGAGTTAACATTTTATTATCTGAAAATTGAAGCCAAGAATGCTTCCTAAAAAAATTCGTGGAGATTAAATGTAGATGAAGATTCCTAGGACATAGGACCCCTCTCCTTTTCTTCCTTCAGAAAATTCATGAAAACCTAGAGACACCCTGGAATGTTTAGTCCCATATATCACCAAGTACTAGCCATGGGAGGTATTTACCCTGCAGGTTATAATGCTGTCATCCCATTACTTATACAATCTGTGCAAATTCCTTTCCCCAGCCCTACATAACTTTTCTGCCTACCCCTCTGCCCAGTAGGCAGTAGAGTTTGTGACACCAAAAAAAGCATTAAAAAATGAAGGCATGTTCTTTTATAACCTGGGTACAAATGCACTCATTCCTTGGTTCCTTGTCACTTTTCTTATCAGGTATTTCTTTGGCCTTCCTACCAACTATGTCTCTGTGCTTGCTACAATTGTCTTGTAAACAAATTCATCTTAAGTGAGTTTTGATTTCTTTGTAAAAATAGAAAGCTCAACTTTTGCAATAACAAGGTTGAGTGTTTAGCTTATTACATTCTGGAACTACATCAACTAGCAATGATTTAAAGTACCATTGTGTTTGAATTGTTTTCTAGCCTTCTGATTGTCACTATTTCAGTCTGACTTCATATCTAACCCATACTCACCCACAGGAGTGAGGCTGGAGGGAGAGATGGGCTAGTGAAAGTGTACATGAGATGGGAGAAGAAGAAGCTGTCTTTTTCACATTAATCAGAACTAAGTTCTCCTTGGTAAGAACAATCTATCCTTTACAAGACTGAGAAGGAGTCATAAGCATGATGAGGGTTTAATGTGGAAAACCAAGGGCCAAAGATTAAGAGGGAAGGCTTCTGAGTTTAAGGTGAACTCTTATGATTTTGTTGACTTAAGTTGTAAAATCACATGGTTTTGTCGAAGACTGACTGTGTGCTAAGTGTTGGAAATCCCAAAGATCATTCCTAAGAGCTTAAATGCTTGAGTCAGCACAATAAAAATATGCTAATTATCAAAGCTGACAGTTTTGGACAGACTGTCCTAGAGAGGCAGTTAAATAGAAAATAGAAAAATAGTCTTTATCTATCACTTAGATAGAAAAATAGTCTTTATCTAATAGATTCTTAGATAATTCTTAGAGCTTGTCTGAATTAGAAAGGGAAAGAGGTTGACCTCCTAATAAATGAGAGAAAAAATGTCTACATGGAGAGAAGAGCAGATTTTGATGAAGATGACCTTTCTCTGAGGAAAAATTGGCCATGAGAAAATCTCTTTGCTACTAATGACTGGGAGCTTCAAAGTCAAGTGATGCTCAATATTCAGTTTCAACTTATCTCCTGATTTTCTATATTGTCTATTATCCATTATTGTCCAATTTTTAAAGTTCTAACACTTCAAATGTTAAAAATAACTTTCTTTGGAGAGAAAGGAGGAAAAATGTCAAGATAAAGTATGAAACTGTTTTTACTGGGCCAAAAGAATTCTTAGTGTGTACTTTCTTCAGTTTTCATTGTCATTGAACTATTTTATAACTGTTAGGTAGAAGAGCAGTAGTAATGCAAATGACTCTTGTTCATAAAAGTTTAAATTATGTGACTATACAGTTGATTATCACCAGGTGGTATTGATCACTTTTACTTTGATCTGCAATTTTTTTAAAACAGCAATTAGATACTGCTTTCCATCTATGAGAAAGGCCCATATCAAAAAGACCAGAAACAACAAATGTTAGCAAGTATATGAAGAAACAGAATCCCTTTTGCACTGTTGGTGGAAATGTAGACTGGTTCATCCCCTATGTAAACTTTTCATAGAAAGCTTGGAAGTCTCTCAAAACATTGAAAATAGATCTACCATATTATTGAGCATTTTCCCTCCTGGATATCTACCTGAAGAATGCAAAAACATTCATTGAAGCTATATATGTATACCTATGTTCATTGTAGCATTATTTACAGTGGTCAAGTTGTGGAAATAACCTCTATGTCCAAAGACAGATAAGTAGATTAAGAAGATGTGTATACATGCATGATAGAATTTCTCAACTATTTAGAGAAAGTGAAATCTTGATGTTGTGACATGGGTGGAACTGGAAAGGATTACGCCAAGCAGAATGTCAGAAGAAGTACAAATGCTGGATGATTTCACTTGCATGTAGAATATAAAGAAGCAAATAAACATACAAAAGTAAACCAAAACAAACCCTAGAAATCTCACTAGAGAAATGAGGCTTGGAGCTGAAAGGGGCTCAGGGAACTTAGAGGAAAGAGGATACAATAGACTATAGTGGAGGATTATGAGTGCTTTGGTGGTGAGTGTGGTAACATGGATATGAAGAGATGTAAAACTATACCTCTGAATGCAGTATTATAAACCAAAATTGCCTTGATGATAAATATAATGAAAAATAAAATTACACTCCTCCAAAATAACTTTTAACAAAAGAGAAGGTGAAAGAGAAGGCACATAAAAGGGAAACTGGCAATACAATTTGAGAGAATGTATACAAATTCTAAACAATAGATCCCACAGAGATTTTAGGAAAAGGAAAGATGAAATTTTCAAAGAGATACAACAAAAAAAGTAAAAAGATTTGGGGCCCTGCTTCCCTGTCTTTCTGTAAGTTTGTGTCTGTCTAGGGACAAATATGTGGCTCCCACTGGCAATAGACTTGGTTTCCTCTTCTTTGTCCCTGTTGCAGTAATAAAAAGCATCCTGACTGATGATCAGTAGTCTCCCGCTTTGGTTACTGACAACCCACCTGTCAAGGCTGCTGTGCGCCTAGAAGTCTACCCTTTGGGCATCTATGTGAAAGATTCACAATAAGCGGGGGGAGTAAGGACTGTCTTTTTACTCATAATTCAAAAACAGTACACTCTGAATTTGTTTGTGGAAGGTAGAGTCAGCCTCAACTCACTCCCACAACTAGCTATCCATTCCACTGCTACCCACAAAATTGCTACTAGTAGGGGATAATGCCTCCTCATCAGTGAGATGAATCAGGATGAGTTTTTTTTTCCCCCCTCTGATTATATTCCTGTAATTTTGACTTACATAGCTTAATGGCTCCTTTCCTCATCATGCTACTATCTGCAAACACAGTGCTGTTTCAGAGACTAGGATCTCAAAGTCCAGGTTAGAAAAAAAACTTTCCAGGATGTCCATGAGAAGGCCCCATTTTGAAAGAATTTTCAGGCAAGACTCTGAATACTCAGTATTTCAACTTAACCAGTCACATCCCCACTTCAGAGGGCTAAGAAGGGACTGAATTGTGGGGGATCCCTCTTTGTGTGATATTTTTAAACACTCTGAAATGGTGATATTCACTGGAAGACCACAAAGTTGCTGCGACCTGGCTTTTGGTGACAGTCCTTTGTCCATGCCCTGCTGGTGAATATTTTAAATCACTGAGACTTAAATAGTTGCTATAGGCAACATATTTCTCAAACATTAGACTCTGAAGGGAGGTAAAGATTGCAGAAAATTACATAATTGCTTCCCTTTGCAAAACTGGAGTATTGTCCTCATATCTGTCTTGCAGGAATATTAAAGGCCTTTATAAAAATAAAATATTTTGAGTTCTTCATAGAGATCTGGAAATGATAAGACACTGTTTTTGCTTAACATTAGTAAAATACTCTTTATTCTATGAAACCATCTTTGCAAGTGTGGATTTCCTCAGACTTTAAAGCCTTATACTCTTGGTTTTGATCAATTTCCTTGAAGTGAATTTTCATGTTTATGGTATTTTTTGAAAATTACGCAATACCAAGTTTTGGATCTGACTGCTGTTTTTACCATAGCTAGAAAATAGAAGCAGAAATGGTAATTTTGTCCACCAGAAATTGTGCCTAGAACTCATGTGAGTCATCATCTATATTTCTTGGAGATTTACCAATTTCTTAGAAGTATGGAGAGCCACACCTCTCTCCTTACACATCTTGCTTCCTGGAATAACAACAAATTTAATCCTCAGGGTGGAAAGCAAATACAAACACACTCAATTGCATAATCTATTATTTTCCAACAGAATTTCTTACTTTCATCTCCAAGTACCTGCAAACAGTCATAGGAATATTTCTTTTGCCATTTTCAAAACCCCCCCATTATATTTTTTCTTAGTAGTCATTTGTTCAAACTTGTAGGTGCTACTGTGATAAATCATCAGAATCATTATTCTAATTATAGCTGTCATTTATTGAGAACTTGAAAGCACAATGAGAAACACTATACATGTTATCTCAGTTTCACCCTCACAATGACCTTTGAAAGCAAGTATTATCCCCACTTTTCAAGTGAGGAAACAAAGTCTTAGAGAAAGTAACTTGTCCAGAGCACACATTCAGAAAGTGGCAGAATTGGAGAGCATTGATACAAATAATTTGGTGTTCTCTATGTTTTCTTTTTAATTTTCTGTAAGTTCATATAAAAATACAGCGTAAAGTAGCAGTTTTTCACTTAGGTTGGTGTCTTTTTGATCAGCTACAGGACCTCAACTCAAGTTCACCAACAAGCATCATCACCCTCCTCATTAATACATGAAAATCTAATTGACCTGGTGATTTAAAAAAACTTTCTTCTATGAGTCTTCTGACTTTATTCATCCTTAAACCCCTGCTTAAATATGCCTCCTCTAGAAAGTCTTCCTCAGTCATCTTTATCTATTTTACTTTACAGCCACATACTTGTCTTTCTTTTATTCCATGTGATTCATTGGGGAATCACAAGCTAATTCTAAGAGATACACAGACAAGCATTTTTTAATATTTTCTTGTTTATTGGGGAAAAAATTCAAACAGCACATTAAATTTAAAACTTCACAAATATTGTTTATGACAAAGCTAAATTTGTCAATTAAAAATACTAAATAGGGCCTCCCCGGTGGCGCAGTGAATTGATCACAGCTCTGTGAAGCTGTCTGCAGCCTCTGCAGGGTGGGTTTGATTCCTGGCTGGCCAGGGAGATTCCCACATAATGCAGCAGACCTCTCCTGTCACGCCCGCTGCTCTCCTCAGCAGTGTGTTTCAGTCATCTGCCTGTTCTGCTCCCCACTCTGTCTCTAGTGAATACTCTCACCCTACCACAAGCGTCTGGCCTGTATCCCAGCTCTTGTATGAAAATAAATAAATCTTTTAAAAAATACTAAATAAGTGTCAGTAGCGTTGAGCATATGATATGTGACTTCTGGAGCAAGAAGATGTTGGGGAACACCATATACTGTGACACAAATTATGTTGTGTTGTCTAATTGTTGCTACATGTAAGCTTCATTTTGCAAATAAGGCTGTGATCGTTTTGAATACTTACCAGGCATGCAGTCCTATGCTAAATATGTAAATTGTATTATCCCATCTCATAACAACTCTGTGAGCAAAGTAATATTAGGAGTCCATTACAGAGGTGGGTTAGAGAGGTTAGGAAGTCTGCTCAGGCACACAGAGTGCAGATAAAAGAGCCAGGAATAAGATCCAAGTCTATGTAGTGCCAGAACTCATCTGACAGCTTCTTTCACCTATGGATAGTCTTCAGGGTCAGAAAATGTTGGCAGGTATTGTGTTGTCTAATAGACTGCTGGAGTACCTTGGCTTGTCAATAAAAGTTTTAGAAAACTAGTGCTCTCAGAAACAAGAATAAATTATTGTGGCCTTTCCAGTAACAAACACAATATGTAAGTGCTAACATACATATTCTGTGTCTTCAGTTACTCTTTAAAGATACTGCTGAAGGAGAAATTTGTTTTCAACACCTTCTTTGTTTGTATAAAAACACACTATAGTATACACACACACACACATATACATACACTTGTTTCTTAGTGTGTTAAGTGAAAATTCTGCTTTTTGCAACATGAATTTGGGGGTCTAGGTTATTTATGGTTATAACTACCTTTGAAACATCGTCACTTTTGGGAAACTGACAAATTTTATGGGATACATTCAGCTTGCCAACTTCTCCATTTCTTTGATATAAACTATCAGTGCTCTTTATCTCTGTATTAAACAAAAAGGTAAAAACATCAACCTGTTAAAAATAATCTGTTAGTTTAAAAAAATATGAAACAGAACTCCTAAAACTATATTGACTTGATTTCAAATCCTTTTTTTAATAGAGAAAAAATTTCCTTTATATTTTATTGATGAATTCTGGAGATTGATTTGGGTTTTTGGTACATGACATTCTCAATTATTAAAGTAGGTACATTATGATGATTATGTGAAGAAAACGCCATTCTATTTTTCCCAGGTCATTGCATTTCTCAATTTTGATCTGAAAATGGAATGCTGAATTCTTGGGTAGGTAATGAATGGCCTAATTCCTCTAGTCTCAGCCTAGATTTATGTATTAGTCAGGGTTTTCCAGAGAAAATAAACCGGTAGGATCCATATATTTATATGCATACATACATATATGCACATAAATAGAGAGATTATATAAGAGATATTATATACATTTGAGTGTGTGTCTCTCTCTCTAGAGAGGGGGGAGAGAGAGGAGTCCCCTCTTATTTGTGTCATTTAGTCTTTTCATTTTATTTAGACCTTCAATTGATTAGATGAGGCCCACACTTATTAGTGAGAGAAAGCAGATTTACTCAGTCTCCTGATTCAAATGTTAGTCTCATCCAAAAACATCCTCGCAGACACACCAGAATTATATTTGACTAAATATGTGGGTAACCTATTGCCCAGTCAAGTTGACAAGTAAAACTAACCATTGTGGTATATTCTTAATAGTAGGGTGAATCAAATTTAGACTCTATATCTCCTAATTCTTATCCCCCAAGTTCACAGAATTTTCCTAATCCTGAATAAGTACTAAACTCCTTTTATGTCCTTAGCAGTCTAGACCCCTCGCAATGAATCAATACACACTGCTGAACTTATTTTTTTAAAGTGCCAGGGACAATAAAATCTTGAGGAAGGAAGAAAGTGACAATCTATCAGCTAAACTTCTATTTTCTGCCTGCTCGTTATAGGCGTTAAAAAACTAGACAGAGCTCCTCGAGGACAGGAATAAAATGAAACTAGTCAAGTGCATAACACACTGTAGATTAGAAATTAGTGTTTATTGCATTGAGGATAATGAGCAGTGTTCTAAAAGATACATTGTCTCCAAAATTTCACATTTTTAAACATGTGTATAATTATTAAAATGAGATGGTTTGAAAAGGAAAAAGCATAATCATCAAAGTTGTTATAAATTAATAATACTTTTGAGAACATAGTTGTTTTCAAAACGACCTTGGTACTTTGTTCAAAAAAACAATGGTCAAAATATTTTCTCATGTTCTAGAAAGCTAATGGGCATATAGCATTTTGATGATGAACTATAGCAATAATTTGATTTTTTCCCCTGTTTTCAAGAATAATGTTAATGCCTCCTGATGTTCATGGTAGGGAAAATAAGTGCCCTTTGTCTTCCACCTTGTCAGAAATATATTAACTTGCTCAGGATTGTTGAAAGTAACAGGTACTATTTGGTCCCTTTTTTCATAGCATATTTTCTTTCTTTATAACCCAGGGAATGCTTTCTGTTAAAAAGTCATATTCTAATATGTTATTTTGTGATGGTTATTTGTTGTGCATGTTATAGTCTTGAAGGTCTTGATGTCACTTGGAAAAGTGCTGTCCTCCACTTTGCTTAGGCATCAACCACTAACTAGGGGTTCAATCTTTCTTAAGCATCCTGGAGAATATATGAAAGCATATAAGCATCATATGTCTCAAAACTATTTTTTAAGAAAAATGAGTGAACTCTATATATTCTGTACCAGGCAAATGAAAATAACCAAAGGTCTCACCCACCAACATTCCCTTGCTATCCCAGTATCTTTTGTAGTCAAATCCTCCATGAAACTATTGTTCCATAATCTGTCACACTGCCCTCTGCTGGTATGTCTTGTACCTGCTGATACAGAAAAATGAAAAACTTAAATTTTGCTAAAAAGGGACATTTTAGAATCCTCCTCTATTTTGACCATTGACTAAAGCTCTTCCAATGTTATCCACAAAACTATCCCAAAAATAACTTTCATTTAACATTTAAGGGTCACTGATTCTGTATCAGGCAATATAGGCGCTGAGAATAGATCAAGAAGGTAACCACTGATTTTTGGAAATTTCCAGTCTAGCAAGGGAAATAGTCTAGTAACCTAGTATTTATAAAAATGTGTGAAAATGTCCACATTTGAATCTTGAAAATATTGGTAGTCTTCCTCATGATGACTAGATTCTCATTCTGTTAGAATAAGAAAAAGACTATATTCTGATGATTAATTCACTTTCCACAAATATTTGGCTTTGTAGGTTTGTAACACTCCACAATTCCTTTAGGTAGAGGCCTGTTCCATTGTTTGAAAGGAAGGTTAATCCTTATGGGTGACTGTCCAACAATTTGGACATGTAGATCAAATATGGTGATTGGACTGGCCTAATGTTTTAGTCCACAGTCACAGGAACATTGTAAATCATTAAAGTATGTCCAGAACAGCAACCTAATTTCTAACACATTTACTGTGATGAGCCTTCTAACCAATATTCCTTGCTTGAGCAAACCACATTAGAAATAAGTTATGACAATACTTTAACCCAAAGTTCTCTGAGGGAAATCTAAGAATACAGGTGTTGTGCGCTCAGAGTAAAGGCTGAAACTGAAAAGAAAACAAAGATCTGACACAGTGACTGAAAGGAGACTTCATCTTTGTATTTTACAAGTTTAGAGCTGTGGAATCAGAAACTCTTGGTACTATTCTTTCTTCTTGGTTATTTCACTTTTCTTGAGTTGGAGCAATTGCCACTCAGTAGAAACTTAGTTCAAAGTCATTGACTAATTGAGATCAAGAAAGCCATAGTTTCCCATTCAGTTGTGCTTATTCTATGACAACAGAATTCAATTTAAAAAATTCCACTAGGATACTGTAAGTTATTTATAAAACAATACCAAACCAGTAGAATCACATAGATATCTTTTCTTACCAATCATCTACTTGCATTAATCAGTGTTTAGTTCAAACCCTTTTCCTCTTATATTTAAGTAGAATAGATCTACATAATTCACTAATTTTTTTTTAGCTTGTGTTTTGTTTCAGCATGTCCATGGTTTCACAGTCCCTATAGTAATCTCTTTATGAAAATTTCACATTGTAAATTTTCTCCTGGTTCTGATATTTTTGTAAGTGAAAAATTCAATAACTTTCCAACTTAATACAAAGAGGTATGAATGTACCTGCTTAACATGCTTAATAATTCTGTGTTCTAAAAGTTTCTGTTGTGGTCCTTGTAACATCCATTTTTGTTTTCCTCATTATAGCAGATATAAAGAAGTATGAGGAAAGACAGAACTTTAAGAAATACACTTGTGGTAATTTAAAGTGTTCATTTTTGTCATTTATTTTGCTCACTGGAAAAGGCTTATTCTGGGAAATATTAATACTGCTTTTGTTATTTGTCAGCAACAGAACTTAGATAATAGGACTATCTGACAGTGGGAAAGGCTGAGCCTGAGAAACAAAATTATTTCTCTGTGAAAGACAAGTAGTACAGATACAGACTTACCAGCTACCAAATGGAGCTGAAAACTCACTTATGATATAGTTGATATATAGCAGGTGAACATGTTTGTGAAATGAATAGATAATTCTATTTCTCTACCTTGTATAATCAAGGTCACACAATCCAAAGTTACACAATTACTTAATTAAAAACACCCCCAAATGAAACTGAGTTCTTGACTTACAGCAAATATGCCCCCCATTCTGCCACCCACCCATGTTGACAAGGACAGAATGTCACTCAGCCTTTGTTCATCTGCTTTCAGTTAGATTTGAGTAATAGAGTGTAAGAGAGGGTGGCATTTTTCTTTTCCATTCTTCTATTGGATTTTTACAAGTGAGTTTTGAAAAATTATTTTGGCTTAGTAAGGAGGTAAAAAAGTGGAAGTTAAGAGAATAGTGGATTTAAAATCCAGCAAAATTCTGTGTTAATCTATTTCTCTTATATTTGACAAGTAACGAAAACTCTTTTACCATATTTTCTACAGCAAAAAAAGCAGAGCTACTTTTAAACATCTTGTGATGCAGAAAATAGAGGATTTTATAATAACTGACCTTCCCACCAGTTTGTTTTACCCCATTAAAGTGGCCATGTTTAGTAACAAATATATTTAAAAATACCCTAAATCCACAACTCAATTTGAAAGGTAGAAATCTTATGGCTGGAGAGCAGTTTGGGTGTTAGAAAAAAAAAATCAGAATCTTTAGTAACAGATGAAGTTAAATTACTTTTAATCTATTTAAACTGAAAAATGTTCTTCTAAAAACAGACTTAGATCATGTATCTGAAGAGTTCGCTATCAGAAATAGCCTGCAGAACACGGAAATGTGATCCTTTTTTGGACATGCAGTGAAGGCTTAAGTGCAGGTACTTTGACATTCTCTGATAAAGTGAAAATGACTAAACATTTATCTGGATTAGAGGTTTTACAAGGGGAAGTGAGGCAGCTGTGTGTTCAAAAATGATCTACAGGATAGGAATGAAGACCAGCTTTTCTTTTTGAGTGCTTTTCAAATATTTTAATTCTATGTCTCCAATAAAATAAATAAATATTCTCCAACACTTGGGGTTATTTATATTACTATAGTCCCTTTGTAATCTATGCATGTTTTAAAATTTCTTTTATTACACTCAGGTTTGTTCTTAATTACCAACATTGCCTTCTATCACCATAGATTTAAAATTTTTGTTTTAGATCTTCCAACTTTCTTATGAAGAGAATATTTTATGTGAGATTTTTAATCTTTCTCATCCAGTGGAGTAGTTGATATATAGCAACTCACTGAGGTGGAATGCAAAGCAGGGATCAAGTGGATAAAATGTTCAGATAGAAATCCCAACTTGATCACTCGTTCCAATCTGTGACTCTTGGACTTGTCTAAGTTTTCACATATTTAATAATAATTTTGAAAGCCAAATTGATTTGTTATGAGGAATAGATGAGACACTCTATGTAAAAGCTTAGTAACTGCTCCTTAACAAAGGTTCGTTTTTTATAAAAGATTTATTTATTTATGCATACAAGAATTGGGGTACAGGCCAGAGGTGTGGGGGATGAGAGGATTCACCAGAGACGGAGTGGGGAGCAGAACAGGTAGATGTACTGAAATGCGCTGCTGAGGGGAGCAGTGGGCGAGTCAGGAGAGGTCTGCTGAGTCTTGTGGGTCACATCCCTGGCTGGGGATCGAACTCATGCTGCAGTGGTTGTGGATAGCTTTATAATGCTGTGTCATAACCCCCTGTGCCACCAGGGAGGCCCATCAAAGGTTAGTTTTAATTGTAATTATTATCTTTCATCCCTACTAAGGATCTGCATTTATGGAGAAGGCTAAATGTTAGCGAGGCATTATTGGTGTGTAGGAAAAGTGGGGCGTGGTCTGTCACAGCCTTGACTACTGGGACTACAAACCTCATTTGATCAAAAGTGTGATGGAATGGAGTGCGATCAAAAGAGGAGGAAGGAGGGGGGTAAAACTTGAGAGATTGAGATAGTGTGTGTGAGTGTGTGTGTGAGAGAGAGACAGAGAGTGTGTGTGTGTGTGTGTGTAAGAGTCAGACATGATCTTAAAACTTGTCTTAGTTTCTATGACACAAATCCCAGGTCTCCTTTCATTTTTATACTGCTCTCTCTTTTTTCCCCCTTGCTTCAACTTTTTCCTAGTCCTCTTGGGTTTCTTATTTCCTTCTCCACACTGTCCCCAGACAATCACACTGATGCCCACAGTCTTTATACCTGGCATTGGCCATGAAAATGTCGATTTACAACCCTCCTAAGCTTTAGGTTTGTATCCCAGTGTCTCAGTGGGCATCTCTTTGGAATATCCTTTAGCCCTTCAGATTCAGTGTGTTCAGATCTGGACATATCACTTTAAGAACCTTCCAGTGGCTCACATTGGCTGCTGAGTTCCTTTTCTGGGCAAGTAGAGCATCTTTACCCAAAGTCTCTGGCTCAAAGGGAGTCATTTTGAACCTGATCTTCTAAGTCAACTGACCTGCCAATTCCAATTCTAAATCAACTCTCATTTCTTTTAAGAGTGCTTATGGGTGACTTATTGAAAACCAATACAAATTTACTTCAAAAAGCAGTGACTGCCACATTAGTCTTTGCTAATGTTCCTGATGGAGAAAGAAACCAATTTGCATAATGCAGAGAAAAATTTCCTTTCTGAAATTCTAGCCTTTTTTAAAAATTTTATTTTTATATTCCCCATATATTTGCAATCCCCTTATTATGACCCCAATCCCTCCTTTCCCCGCCCCCCCCCAGTGTGTCTGTGGTTCATAGTTGTTTGTTGATTTTGATTTTTTCTTTCTTATAGTTATTCTTTTTCCTGGTCCCTTATTTAGATTTTCTAGATTCCTACTATGAGTGAGGCCATCCGGTATTTTTCTTTTTCTTTCTGGCTTATTTCACTGAGCATGATCCCTTCCAGCTCCATCCATGTTGCTGCAAATTGCATGTGTTTATCTTTTTTGAATGCTGAGTAATATTCCATGGTGTATATGTACCACATCTTCTTGATCCAGTCATCTATTTTTGGGCATTTGGGTTGTTTCCAAAGCTTAGCTATTGTAAATAGTGCTGCTATAATTATAGGGGTGCAGGTGCTCTTTGGAATTGATGTTTCTGTGTCCTTGGGGTAAATACCTAGGAGTGGAATTGCTGGATCATATGGGAGCTCTATCTTTAGTAGGCTGAAGAATCTCCATACAGCTTTCCATAGTGGTTGGACCAGTTTGAAATTCTAGTCTTAGTAGCAGCTGCCCAAAGCCTCCCCATACCCTCCCTCTTTTGCCTCTATCCCTACCAACTCCACCAACCTTATTCACCTTTCTGGGTCTTTCCCTCTTGGTTGCCTTCCTTATCTTATCTCATTTCCCTATACTTCTTTAGTACAGGAATGCAGGTATCACCAGTCAATATAACAAAGTCCAGCATCAGAGCAGAACAAGGAAACAAACAGAAAAGATGATAGGAGCAGGGTTTCAGTGGAGTGAGGGCAGAAAATAAAGGTAGCAGAGGATCTAAATTCTTAAGTTTTGGAATTTTTGGCCCATCTCACATATAGTTAATATATTATTAAGCATATTTAATAACTGCATAACCTTGTGTCCTTTACATACCGAACACTCTACTTTGAATGTTGTACCCTTTTCTTGTGCTTCTGGTTCTGCTTTTCAGTTTTATCTAGCTTTCACTCCGAAGGTTTAATGCCAAAATCCATTGGATTTTTTTTTATGTAGCTTTTACCAATTCTCTCACCTACCAATGTGGCAAATTACTCTTTTTGGTGTTTTCAAAGCACTCTGAACACACCAAGTGTGCCTGTTCCTGCTTTCCCATTAGCATGTAAGCTCTTTGAAGATAGGAATCTACTAATTCAGTAGGTAATGACTGAGCTTTTACTATGTGTCAGGTGATGGTCGAAGTGCTTAAAAGTAATCAGTGAGAAAACAGGTGAGAATCCCACTCTTTGAGTCATTTGCATTCTAGTCAAGAGGCATAAATAATAAACAATAGTATTCCAACTAAACAGATCACAGGCAGCATGAAAATGTCACAAGTATTACAGAAAAAATGGAAGCGTATAGAGGGCTCTGGAGTACTAGACGAGCAGGTTGCAATTTTATGTTGTGGACAAGTGAAGGTTGTTTAAAAGGTGAGATTCCAAGTAGGGAGGAGACACAATGTACTATGGGCTATGGTGGAAGACTATGGGTGTTGTGGTGGTGGTTGTGGCGTGGTAACATTAAAGGAGGTATGAACTTACACCTCTAAGTCATAGAGTATTTTAGACCATCGTGCCTCAATTTTATAAAGTAGTAGAAAGAAATGAGGGAGCAATATTCAATCTGGCCGCAAAATTTGAAAATCTGCAAGGCCTCCAACAGATAAACATATCCATCCCATTAGTAAGTAATTAAGAATATTTAAAAATAAAGTTGTTGAGTATTTTTCTTTCAAAAAACAGAAGAAAGAAAAGATAAGATACCAGCAAAAATAAACACACACACACACACACACACACACACACACACAAAGGCAGGAGGTGGAGGAGTTAGCCTTGGGCATACTTAGGAAAAGAACATCCAGAAAGATGTCATGATGATGGGCCCAGGGTGAAGTTCCCTGGCATTTTGGAAGAATAAGAAAGCTGCTGGCTGGAGTACAGTGAGGGAAGGAAGAGCAGAAGTGAAAAGGTTGGAGAGGGACTGATAGTATTTGGCGTTTACTCAACGTGAGATGAGAATTCACGTCAGGGCATCAAGTAGAAGATAGACAAGCTCTCATTTGTAGTTTAGAAGGATCACTCTGACTGCTGTGTTGAGAACGGCCTCTAAGGACACGAGGATGAGAAGCTTGTTAGGTGGCTACTCTAATAAGTCAGTGAGATGGTGGCTGCTCAGACCAGGGCACTGGGATTCCAGATGGTAAAATGTTGTTGGATTCTGAAATTACATAGAATTTAAAGTAAAAAGGAATTTGAAAAAGAGAAGTGAAAAATGATGGTTAGGACTTTTTTCTAAGCAACTGACAGGATAGACTTTTATTAACTGATATAAGAAAAAAATTGGATGCAGTAGATTTGACACTATCAACATTCTGTTTGGGACGAAATGAGTTAGAAATGTCTCTTCATCATCCTAGTAGATATATTAAAAAGACATTCATGTACTTGAATTAGAATGGGAGAGAAGTCTGAACTGGAGATAAAATTTTGCTGTAGAGAACAGAGATATTGGTTGAAAATGGGGTTGGAAGAAGTGGGTTCAAAGGAATTTAATGGTTGCTTTGTTTCCCTGTTTGCTTTCAGATGAAAGAATGTTTGTGTGCCAATGGGAATGATCCAGAAGGAAGGGTAGAGAAAGAGGAAATAAGAGAGAAATGTGAAATTTCTGAAACAACAATGTTTGAGAAGGCAGAGGATATAATCTCTAACACATATGGACTGGCTTTATTCATTTGGCTATTTTATTTTTTATTTACTTTTTAAAGATTTATTTTATGCATACACAAGAACTGGGGTGTAGGCCAGAGGTATAGGAGGTGAGAGGATTCACCAGAGACAGAGTGGGGAGCAGATCAGGCAGATCTACTGAAATACACTGCTAAGGGGAGCAGTGGATGAGACTGGAGAGGTCTGCTGTGCCATGTAGGTCACCTCCCTGGCCGGGGATTAAACTCATGTTACAGTGGCTGGCAATAGCTTTATAGTGCTGAGACTTTAACCCCAGCACTGCCCTCATTCAACTATTTTCACAGGATTAAAATTTATCTTTGTCTTCCGGAACTAGCACAATGCTGTTCATGAACAGTGTTCACTGAGTGTATATTTAATTGTTCTTTCATAAATGTAGACAAGAAGAAATACATGCTTTCTCACATCTTTATTCCTCTTTCTTCTATCTATACCATATTATACTAAACAAATTCCTTTCATTCAGGCAACATTTTGATCAGGAAAGAAGAGAGATAGCCAAAGAGAGAGAGGGAAAGAGAAGAGCAGAAGGTGGGGGTGGAAATGGGGTGAGGGAGGAAGATAAAACTATATTTTTCAATGATCTGAAAGTCAAGCAATGAAGGAAATGTTCCCTACCTTCCTCCCATGTAGAGAGCAGTTTTCAGAGTAACCTGGTTGTGAATCAACCACAAGTTCTCTGTTTCCTATGCCTCCATTGCTAATGGGGATGGGCTGTTTTCTGCCCACTTTCCCTCCCTCTCTTCTGATGCTGCAGTGTTTTCAACTTTTTGGCTTTGTTCCTACGTTCCCAACTGTCTCTCCACCCACACACACAGGGACTGATTTCCTCTGTGGGACAAACTTTTTAATTTCCTTATAAAACTTTTATGTATTTCACGTTGCTAAATTAGTTCTTTTTCTGTTCCATGTCTAGATAGTCTGTCCTAACCACTAATGAGAACTGACCTAGTATAGAAAGGCACTCCAAACTTTTTTCCCTAACATATTCTAGTGATGGAGGGTCTTCATTATCAAAAACTTTTTGGCCTAAATCTCTAATAATGAAGCAAATCAGACTGTCTTAAGAATAACTTCTTAATAATGAACATGTCTTCCCTGTTATCAATAAGTTGGGCTTTTGATAGCTCTGGGCCTAGGAATGAATGCAGACACTAGATCTGACTGCTCTGGGAAAAGCCATCATCCTCGTAGTCCCTCCTTGTCAGGAGTACAGGATTAACCATGGATTCCATAACCAGTCTGAAGTTGTTTTAAGGTTTTCCTAATTCAGAGATTCTGAGATTAGTAATTGGCTCAGGGAACATAATGCCAAACTTCTGTGGATCCGGAATTTTCTCTTTACATATTCAAAAGTGACAGATTCTTGCCATAACCTGATGTAATGCACGGAGTGAGGCTTGCATGCCCCATATTTTGGTTTCTGAACTTCCATCCCAAAGCTGAGGTCTTCTGTAGAAGTGACATGTGACTCCCTATGCGTGTATGAGGGGTAATAAGCAGAGCCCCTTTGAGGAAGCAGCCAGTGATGTGGAGTCCACAGGCCTTCCCCATATATGAACCAGACACCTGACTCAGGCAATGGATTCACAAACTCCATCAAGAGGGCAATAATCATAGCAAATTTTTAAAAAAATAAGAACAAAATGCTTATGTATTTATATCTACATGCACAAGCATATTTTTGAAATGTTCAAATATGTGAATAATACTGATTCAGATAGCATTCATTAAGACAAAGAAAGAAGAAATTTACTTAATGCAAGATTGTCTAGAACTAAAACAAAAGTCAGACATAGCTTTAGTAATAATAATTAAGAATAACAAGTAACCTTTACTGAATGTTTATTGTGTTCAAAGCAATCCTAGTCCTTGTTGAATACTATTTCATTTAACCTTCACAACTCTGTGATGTTTTATAGTCTTCTGATATTGTACACACAGTCCCTACCCCAGCATCCCATTTGGATCATTTCATTACTTTAGAAAGCATTGCAAGGGCCTCCCCAGGTGGTGCAGGCAGTTGAGCGCAGTGTTGTGAAGCTGTCCGCAGCCTCTGCAGCACAGGTTCAATCCCGGCCGGCCGGCCGGCGAGAGTCCCACATGGCGAAGCAGACCTCTCCTGTCTTGCCTGTTGCTCCCCTCAGCAGTGTATTTCGTCAGTCTGCCTGTTCTGTTCCCCGCTCTGGCTCTGGTGAATCCTCTTACCCTCCCATGCATCTGGCCTGTACCCTGGTTCTTGTATAAATAAATAAATAAATCTTTAAAAAAAAAAAAAACATTGCAGATCATGTTAACAGCCATCAAATATATCAAAATAAACAGTAAATATAATTTGTGAAATGACAGCCCATTATAAGAAGAATTTAAAGAATAATTTCTAAGTAAAAAAATTATTGAGAATAACCACCATTTCCTGAAAACCTGCTCTGCAAAATTTAGAAAATGATTGATTACTCATACTTGCTCCTTTGTGCTCTGACTCATTTGCCATTTAATATTATGTTAAATGAAGGTAGCAACACAGAAAGTTAACCCAAGCTTGTCAACGTGTACAGAACAAAATTATCTATGGCAAAATTTAAAGGAGTTTACACTAACTGGCTCTATTTAAATACTTTTATTTGTTGAGGCAAGAGTTTGTTATTTGCACTACATAATCCCAAAAGAACAGGAAGAATGATATCTCTTATGATGCTGTTTTCGATGTACAGGAAGAAGAGAGTCTTCTGTTATGCTTCTCATTCTTTTTCAAAAAAGTCTTGGTTAAGAGTGATTTCTGAGAAGATTTTTGAAATAAAAAATTTAATAGGGCGTCCCCGGTGGCGCAGCAGTTGAGCGCTGGGTTGCGAAGCTGCCTGCAGCCTCTGCAGCGCCGGTTCGATCCCCGGCTGCTCCCCGGCCACCTGAGGAGGGTCCCACATGGCGCGCAGACTGCTCCTGCCGCCTGCTGCTCCCCTCAGCAGTGTACTTCAGTCCTTCTGCCTGCTCTGCTCCCTGCTCTGGCTCTGGTGAATTCTCTCATCCTCCCGCGCTTCTGACTGTACCCAGTGCTTGTATAAAACAAACAAACAAACAAATAAATAAATCTTTAAAAAAAAATTAAATAGTATTACCCATTTAAATACACAGATTATCATGTAATAAGAGTAGTTTGGGATAATCTTCACTAGATTACATGTTAATTCAAGAGATGTATAATTTACTTCACATAATAAAATAAAATAACAAGTTTTAAAGTTCACTTTGGAATTGATATGAGATGTCCAAAATAGGCCTACCTAAGATAAGTAATTTTCAAAAATTGTTCTCAAAAAGAAACCCAACATTCCATACTATCCAAAAGCAAGAAATCCGCATCAAGTACTAGTAACCACGGACCAACCAGATCAAGGTATAACATTTCTTCTGAAGCCTTTAAGATCAATCAAGTGTACTTCAAAAGTTTCAGTCTATTTGCTCTTGACAGTGTGGTTCACTTGTGGTTTTACTATCTACAAAGACTGATAATAATGAAATTTCTGACGTGCTATATTAGTAATATTTAAACTGTAGGCATTTACTTTTACAAACTATCCTCATTAAATTCCCTTTAAAATAAAACTTGACTTAAGACAGTAAAATAATTTACCTGCAGAAACATTTTGTGCATTGTATATCATTACCCCAAAATTCACATTTACTGATTGAAAGTGCGGATACAGGGATAGGCTAGATGTCTGTGTGGGAAATTTGTAGTTTGATAAAGGAATCAAAAGCATGTTCTTTTACAATTTAGATGGCTTGAAGGATGGGCTGATTCGTTGGTTCACACATAATGCTCGAAAAAAATAAAGCGCCACAGGAGGTAGAGATTCCAAGGCTGCAGGGCATATGAGTTTCAGATGTGATATCTTTGACTAAGATGATGACAGTGAGAAGAGAAAAAATAGAATTACCTGGAAAGATATTGTAAAGAAAAAATTATTGTGTTTTCCTATCTAATTGGCTAGAGAGACAGTGAAAGAACATGGAGGGTCCCAGCTGCGGCATTCAGGAGAGAAGTATTTCTAGCATGGAAAAGGAAGCAGAGATTGGGCAACAAGATTTTATTTTAGATATAGACAGGAGTTTTAGTTTTGTTTTGATTGCAGTGATGGCAGAGTTGAATTTTGTTCATTGACAAGAAGATAACAGTGATATTTTATGTTCTATATCAAATCATAATTACTTGATGACTGTCTTGGGGTTATGACTTTGGAATAGAAAAAAATGCTAGAGCATCACCCTTTACTTTTTTGAATGTCTTTTTTTTTCCTGGTTCCTCAGGAGTGTATGCGTGCATGTGTGTGTGCATGAGAAAAAGAGACTGAGATTTGCACAGCCACATTTATCGCTCGGCACAGAGGAAGAGGTAATGCCCATACATACCCTGTAAATGATTAGCAGATAGACATCAGAATCACTGTATAAAGAACCCAGTATATGAAGCATTCATAGCTACCAGCTTATACTTCTAGAAAAAAAAAATTGAAGTAAATATTTTTAACCAAAATGTTAATAGGAGCTTTTCAACAATGAATTTCTCTGACACCCACTGCTTTGATCTCCACTGCCACCACATATAAGTGCAAGTTAAGCAAACCTTGGGGAATATCCTTCAGAATGATTAACATTGTTAATGAAAATGGTTACCATTTGTTGAACTCCTTATGCTTATTAGTCTATTTAATCCCCACAAATTTAAGTAGAGATTTCCCCCCTTTGTTTACTAATGAGAAGTTGATCTTCAGAGAGGGTGAAACACTTTGCCAAGGCTATTCAAAGGCTGGTGTTTATGGGTCTTCAAACCCAGGCAGTGTGACACAATAGCCAGTGCCCTGAAGTCTTAAGCCCTTTCCAAGTGTAGTGTTTTTTTTAACTGGGAGTACTTGGACAATCGAAGTATCAGACTTCATAAGAGAAATTCATTGTTAAAAAGCTCCTATTAACTGCCTTGATCCAACAAGATTTCAGCAGCTCATTCTCTAGCCTTCCTTTACTCCTGCTCTTATCTCCTTCCTCTCTCCCTTCCTCTCTCTCCTTCCCTCTCTTCTTCCCTCTCTCCCTCTCTCTCTTCAAACATTGCCTTTGTGTCACAGGTTGAAATCCATGTATACTGCTGCATGGTAGCCAAATTCCACTATTTTGAATTCTTAGTTGCTTATCAATTTTATAATTAGATCATTTCAATTCAAATCTCTCACACCCATATGTACATGCACACACACACACACACACACACAGTATATTTGCCATCCAGCGTCTCCTTAGCTGTAGGGAAGATTTTTCAACTTTCTAAGCATCTCTTTCCTCACTACAAAGTGGAGGTAATGATGGGCTCACCTCACACTATTATTATCAGAATTAAACAATGTGAGAACAAACTGAGCATGTAGTCAATATTGTAAAAAAATCAACTATTGCCTCATTTCATTGAAATATTCCCATTGCTTAAGTTATACCTTGCCTGCTTATTTTTAAACTACTATCTCTTGGTAATTCAAGTCTATACTTACCTTGAGGAGTTCATTACAGTAGTCAAAAAACAGACCTTCCCAAATTGTCATAGGGTGTTAATGTATATGATCAAAGGTGCACTTCTGTTCTTTTTGGAGCAGGCTGTGCTTCAGCATATTCATTTACATTTACAAAACCCTTTGAGAACATTTATGATGAAAAGTAAATTCTATATTATTATTATTATTATATTGCATTTTGTGTCTTTTATATCTACAGTTTTTGTGACAATAGTATGTCATTCCTCCCAGAGTCCTCAATATACAGTATAAAATCTATTTACCAAACTATCTTTAGGTTTTATTAATTTGTAAATTTCTATTAAGCACTGTTGCATTGGGCAACACCACACTGACAAAGACATGGGAGTCATGGAGCAGGCTACATAATGTAGGATGCTGCTTGAGAGCAAGGTCTTGGCCATTTTTATTGATAGAATAATCATACAGCATCAACTACGTGGGTTAGGAGGATAAGGAGAAAAGAATGGTGAAACTAAGGAATGTCATCTGGTGCTTGGGGGGACATGAGTCTGCTGACCATGTTATCAGCCTGATGACCAAGTGTTATAATCGAAACCAGACCCCAGACCCACGGCCATGGTCCTAATCTTATCAACAAGGCATTCCACTGATCAGCTTCTGGGGTCCCTTGTTATACATTGGTCCTTGCTTTCCGCCCCCCCTCCTCCAGGAGTTCCTGGTCATACCTCATGATGTATGAGTAGGGAGTAAATTTATGCATCTGTCATCAGCCCCCCCAGGCTTCATACCAAGGGTCATACCTCTTGATGCACACCCTTCCCAGAGTGATCAAGCTTTCTGCTCTTGATTAATGTGAAAAGCACCTTGTAAGGTTTGGCTCCTATGGCTGATCAGTTCTGAAGGGCAGTTCTGACCTTATATAGAAATTCAGAACTGCAGGTAACCATAATGGCAGCCGAACAGGCCGCTTAAGTTTAGCAGACCCGCAAAGCACTAAGATTCAGTGTACCTGACTGGTAGAAAATACTATTAGTACTCTCATAATAAGGCACTTTTAGGTGCCTTTTCAAGTATGATTAAGACATTTTTCTTAAGTATGTGACTCAAAGAGCAAGCAATTCTGGCATCTGTCTTGCTTATTAGATGGGTTTAAGATATTTCTAAATGTGCTGAAGAGTTCATTCATTACAATCTGTAGTGAGAGAATATTAGGCCCAAGAAAATGTTCCTTTATATTCCCAAATCCATCTACACAAACTTTCTTATTAAACATGGTAATGCAGGTTTTCTATTATCTCTGCTACTTTGTTTGAAATACATTGTAATGATACTGGGTTATCTGGAATATCTTTTAGAACTCCAAGAATGGTAGGGGACATTAGCACCCCATTTACATCAATGGACAAATTAACCAGACAGAAAACCAACAGGGAAACAATAGCCTTAAATGAAGAATTAAATGAGATGGACCAAATAGGTATTTATGTGGCACTATATCCCCGAAAGCTGAGGATACTTTCTTCTCAAGTACACATGGAACATTTTCCAGGATAGATCTACATGTTGGGTCACAAAACAGGTGTCAATAAATTCTTGAAGATTGAAATCAATTCAATCACATTCTCTGATCACAATGATTTTAAACTAGATGTCAATCACAAAAGGAAAGCACGAAAGATCTCTAATATGTTCAGATTGAATAGCACACTACTGATAGGCTATTGGGTAAAAGAGGAAATCAAAGAAAAAATTAAAAATATCTGGATACAAATATAAATGAAGACACTACCTACCAGAGCCTATGGGATGCAGCAAGTAGTACTAAGAGGGAAGTATAGAGCAGTACAGGCCTATACTAAAAGCAAGAAAGAACTCAAAGAAATAATTTAATATTATACCCGAAGGAGCTAAAAAATGAACAAATAAACTCAAAAGCCAGGAGAAGGAAGGAAATAATAAAATCAACATACAGAACTCTGTTGCATTCCTATATGCAAATAAAAAACTGTTAATAGTAGAGAATGAGATCAAGGAAATAAGCATCAATAAGTATTAAATATCTAGGAGTAAACCTCATAAATGAAGTAAAAAGCCCTACTCATAAAAAGTATAAAAAAATGTTAGAAGAAAGAGAAGGCACAAGGAAATGGAAAGATGTTCCATGATCATGGATTGGAAGAATTAACATTGCTAAAATGTCCATCTGCCCCAAAGCAATATTTGAATTTATTGCATCCCCTATCAGTTTCAGTGCAATTCTCAAAAAAAAATAGAGCAAAAATTATTGAAATTCAGATGGGCCACAAAAGACGCCATAAGTCCAAATTACTCAAGCAAAATAAAGAGAAATGTACAAACAATAATACAAGGTCATTGTAATCAAAACAGTATGGTGCTGAAATAAAACTAGACACATGGACCAATGAATAGAATTATGATCCTAAAAGCAAACCCACATTTACCAAGACTGTTAATCTATGACAAAGGAGCCAAGTGTATATTCTAGAGAAAAGAAATTCTCTTTGTAAAATGATCATGGGAAAACTTAAGAATCAGATGTAGAAAAATGAAACTATACTACTCTCTCATGCCACACCTAGAAAAAAAAAACTCAAAATGGATTAACGACTTGGTGTAAGAGCAGAAACCATAAAATACGTAGAAGAAAACAGGCAAAACATTCCATGACATTTTCGTCAGGGACTCAACTTCAACAGCAAGAAAAACAAAAGCAAAAATATTCTAATGGGACTACATCAAGCTAAAAAGTTTCTGTATAGAAAAAGAAACTATCATTAAAAAGATAGATGTGGTATATTTACGCAATGGAATACCATTCAGCTGTATAAAAAGATGAACTCTTGCCATTTGCAGCAGTATGGATGGAAATGTAGATTATGCAAAGTTAAATAAGACAGGAGAAAGACAAATAACCAAATGCCAGATGATTATACTCACATGGAGAATATGGGGTGGGGGAGGGAACTGACAAGACAAAACCAAAAAAAAAACCCTAGAAATATGACTGCAGAATTGGGACTGCCAGAGGGAGAGGGAGGATGGGGCTGGAACAAACAAGGAAGGATGCCCAATGACAGAGGGTAAAGGACTATTGATGCTTTGATGGAGGAGGTGTGGTAACATGCATCTGGCAAGGTATGAACTTATTCCCTTAAATCATATACAGTGCTGTAAACCAATATTACCTTAATAAGGAAAAGATAAAATTAATGAAAGACTTGAATGGACATCTCTACAAAGAAGTTATGTAAGTGGCCAACAAACGTGAAAAGTGTGAAACATCACTAGTTACTAGGGAAAAACAGATAAAAACAATGAAATACTATTTCACAACTACTAACATAATGATCATCAAAACAATGAGAAATAGCAAGTGTAGATGAGGAAGTGGGAAAACTGGAAACGTCATTGCTACTGGAAATGCAAAATGGCTCAGTTGTTCTGGAAAAAAATTTGTGGTTCCTCAAAATGTTGAAAAGAATTACCATTTGATCCAGCAATCTTGTCCAAAGTGTATACCCAAAGGATTGAAAAGAGACATTTAAACAAAATTTCGTACATGCATGTTCACTTGCAGCACTATTCATAGTAGCCAAAAAGTGGAAACCACCTAAATGTCCATTAGCGGATGAATGATACACAAAAATTATATACATAGGCAATGGAATGTCACCCAACCTTAAAAAGTACAGAAGTTCTGACACATGCCACAATATGGCTGAACCTTGACAACATTATGGTAAGTGAAATAAATCAGACAAAAGGGACATAGAGTGTATGATTCCACTTATATGAAATATCTAGAATAGACAAATTTAAGGAGATGGAAAGTAGATTAGAGGTTACCAGGGGCTTGGAGGAGGGACATATGGCAATTTATATTTGTGTGGTATAGTTTCCATTTGGAATAATGAAAATGTTTGAAAACTACATAGAGGTGATTGTTAAACACTGAAAATGTGTGCCCATGTTACTAAATTGAATACTTCAAAATGCTTAATTTTATGTAATGAGAATTTTTATCTTAAAAAAGAGATTAAAATATCAAATTATTTGCTAACCTAGAGCAAAAATGGAGATTCACAAATGTGTCACAAAATGCAGGAATCACTAGAAAATGTTTGTTGTAAGCATATCTTAGAGATTTAGAAACACTATTTGTTCCCATATCCTTTTGTAAAGATAAAAACCCTAGGCTATGACAGTGAAACTAATCAACTAAAAGTACTAGAAGTGCAGTAACTGAAAGAACAAACATAACAGAAAAATTAAGAATATTACTCTGACAGCTTGAGTGGCATTTTACTGTGATTCTGCTTGCCAATGGAAATATGGGAACAGTTAAAAATAGACACGAAGGAATCATAACAAATGCTAGGGACATGTCTGTAATAATATTGAAGTTGAATTATAAAGATAAGTTATTTTCATTGTTTACACTAGTAATTTATTTTCCAGTTCTATTGAAATAAGGGTTAATATTTGGCTGAATTTTACTGGTTATTAACTAGTTATTTGGAGACAATTCATATTAGCCTAGTGAATCTTTTATCTAGCTAGGATGCTGAGGATTTAAATTTTCTGAGCCTCAGTTTTCTCAACTGTTAAGATGAAGACACCACCACCCTCCTCTGCATGTGTGGGGAGGACACAAGGAATGATTTTTGTAAAGCAGCCTGCCTGGCACAGAGTAAACCATTATTAAACTCCAGTTCTTTCATTTAAAGGAAAATCCTCCATATATTAAAACTGTCACAATGTTTGCTTAATGTTTGTATCATGTTTTAGTTTTTTTGCAAGGAGGGGTGAGGGAGAGGACTTTAAATTCTTTCAGTAGGAGTCTTTTAAGGCAGAATACCACAGAGATTCAAAGTCTCCAGCTTTTAAATTTAGATGCATCAGCTACCTACAACCTGAGTGATTTTTAGGAGCTTAATTTTTCTGAGCCTTAGCTTACTTCTATCAAATGGAACAGTAATACTAATATCTCAGAACTGCTGTGTATATTGAATGAAATAATTTATCTAAAATACTAAGTATGGTACTTGGTTACAGATTAAACATTTGCTGAAAGGTGGCTACTGTTAGCAATGTGGGTAAATATATTTTTTACATACTGAACTCAGTGCTGTCTCTGTTCATACAGAATTTCAAAAATAAAATCTTATATTCTACTCGAAGTCCTTAACTAACAGGTAATATATAAAATCTGTCAATGATGTTTTATCTCTCAATCCAATTTGCTGGATACACTATAAAAAACTTCATGAAAATTATGCAGGAAAACCATAACACAGAGAATCATGAAGGTATTAGGTTGAGGAAGGATATTTGGGGGGTCCCATGATTAAAATTCTGTAATGAATCCTATGGAGAATATTAGACTTCTCCAGAATTCAAAGGGGAAAGTAATTTTCAATATCATTTCCCTAATGTCTTACCTGGTTAGAATTTTCTGGATTACTAGTTACTAAAGATCATCATAAAGGTAAATACTAGAGGAAGGGGCTAAGCTCATTGAGATGCTTCCTAATCCACAAAAAATACATATAAGATGATAAATGTCAATCATTTTAAAAAATACAAGTTGAAGAAACACTTTATTATTAAGTGATTCTGCTCCCATATTGTGAATTTCTTGGGATTCTAATTCTACTTTTTGTTGATCTGCTGACTTTCCCTCATGGTGGCTTATTCTCTTGTGTGCTTTTAATTTTGGAATTGGAGATGTTCACAAGACTTTAGAATAGCAGTCTTGTGGTGATTGAGTTGAGGGTACATCTCTATAGACATGTTTCATAGATTTCTGCCAGTGGTCACAGGACTGTGGCCATAGAACTGAGTCACACTTAAAATTGGAGGAGAGAACGTCCTGCCAGTGGAATTCCACACTCAGCACTGGCACCACACAACCTGAAGAATTTGCTCTCATGATTAAAACCAGTCACAGCCTAAGATAAGATTCCCCCACTTATTGTGGTCTCTATCTTTGAAATACGAAACATTAAGTACCAAAGTCATTGCTAATGCAGAAGATGGTCACTATTTCAGAAGATGTGGGAGATTGGAGACATGAAAGCAATTTTGCAAAGAAATAGAAACAGAGTTCAAATAGATCAAGAACTAGTGAGGGCCTCCCTGGTGGTACAGTGAGTTGAGCGCAGAACTGTGCTGTCCACAGCCTCTGCAGTGTGGGTTTGATTCCTGGTGGGGCAGGGAGATACCCACATGGTGCGGCAGACCTGTCCTGTCTCACCCGCTGCTCCCCTCAGCAGTGTTTTCGGTTTGTCTGCCTGTTCTGCTCCCCGCTCTGTCTCTGGTGAATCCTCTCACCCTCCTGTGCCTCTGGCCTGTACCCCAGCTCTTGTATAAATAAATAAAAAATCTTAAAAAAAAAAACTAGTGAGAAGATTGAATCAGTAATCAAAAATTTTCTGAGCAAGGAAAACCATGGACCTAGTGACTTTGATGGTGATATCAAAACTTAGAGAAGAATCACACCAACACTTCTCAAAATTTTTAGAAACAATTGAAGAGGAGGAAACACTTCCCACTGGCTCTATGAGGACAACATTGTCCTGACACCAAAGTCAGACAAAGACACTGCAAGAAAGACAACTAGAGACTTTGTTGCAAAAATCCTAAACAAAATACTTGCAAACTGAATTCAATAGCATATTAAAAATATAATATAGCCTGACAAAATGGGATTTATCCCTGAAAAGTAAGATGAAAAAAGTATTTATGCACACCTATTTTCATAGCAGTATTATTCACAAAAGCCAAGTTATAGAACTTAAATGCCCATTGATAGATGACTGGATAAAAACATTATGAAATATATACTCAAACTAGTACTACTCAGCAATTAGAAAAAGATGAAATGGTGCTTTTTAGGACAAAATAATGAATGTTGAGGAGATTTTGTTAAGTGAATTAAGACAGTGAAAGAGTTACCAGGTGGTATAATCTTTTGCAGAGTATAAGTAACCTATGAAGACAAAATGGCAATACACATCAAGATAATTCTTAGACTCTGTGGAAAATATACAGACTACCAGAGAGGACAGAGAGAGGAGAGGATGGAGGAGGGAAGGTGATGGTGTTGGCACTGAAGCTTGAGGGAGGGTGAAGGAAGCACACACACATAAGGAGGTGTGAATTTGTATTCCCCAAACTATATAGTTGTGTAAACAATTGGTAAATCAATAAAATGTCAGAGAAAAGGAACTGGATAAAGATAAAAGGAGACTAACAAGTGTTGGTGAGAATGTGGCGAAATCTGAACCTTTGCACACTATTTGTGGAAATGTAAGATGATGCCAATGCTGAGGAAAACAGGATGGCGGCTTCTCAAAAAATTAAAATAGAATTTCCATATGATCTAGCAATTCCATTTGTGTGTGAGTCCATTTGGGCTGCTATAACATGGTATCACAGACAGGGTGACTTATGAAGAACAGAAATTTATTTTTCACTGTTTTGGAGGTCTGAAGACCAAGATCATGGTGTGAGCATGAACAGGTTCTGATGACAGACCTCTGTGGGTTGTGCATCACTGAATTCTTGCTGTGTCCTCACATGGTGACAGGGGCAGACTGACACTTTTTTATAAGGGCACTGATCCCAGTCATGATGCCTCTACTCTAGTGACTGAGTTACTCCCAGCACCTCACCTCCTAATACCATTACATTAGGCATTAGGATATCAACATACTAATTGGAGGGTAGGGGATGCAAACATTCAGACCATAGCAACACCCCCCAAAATTGAAAGCAGGGTATTGAAGTGATAATATCCATCCATTCTCACAGCAACTTTATTCACCATAGCTAAAATGTGGAACAACCCAAATTCCCATAGATTTATGAATCAATAAACAAAATGTTCCATATATACAATGGAATACTCTTCAGCCTCAAAAGGAAGGGAATTCTGACACATGCTATAATGTGGGTGAACATTGAGGTCATTATGGTTCTGAGTGAAATAAGCCAGGTACAGAATGAGAAATCCTATATGATCACACTTATATACAGTACCTACAATAGTCAAATTCATAGAAACAAAAAGTAGAATGGTGGCTTTCAGGGGATGAGGGCAGTGAGAACAAGGAGTTTTTGTTTAATGGGTATAGGATTTCAGTTCAGAAAGATGAAGATGGATGGATGGTGGTGATAGTTACACAAAAATATAAATCCATTTAATGACATGAAAGTGTCCACTTAAAAAATGGTAAAGATGGTTAATTTCATGTAAGATGTATTTTACTAGAGTAGACAGAAAAATATTTTAAAAATAAAGAAAAATTATAATTTTAGATCTCAAAACTGCTTTATCACTAATTCATAGAACAAATAGATTATAAAAATCAGCATGAATATAGAAAATCTAAAAACACTACAAGTAATTTGATTTGTATTTATCTAGCATTCTACCCGACAAGAGCAGAATATTTTCAAGTAATAAAAAATTCACCAGAGTAAATGATTTGCTGGGACACAAACAAAACAAATCTCATTGATGTTATAATGAAAGTATACAAAGTATATTCTCTGATTATGATGGAATTAAACTAAAAATCAAAATCTGGAAATCACTCATATTTTGAACTTTAAAAACTCATTTCTAAATAACCCATGGGTTAAATAGGAAGTGACAGAGAAAATTAAAAAATATTTTAATTGCATAAAAAGCAAAATAATAGTAAATTTTGTGACTGCAGCTAACTAGGTACTTAATGGGAAATTTAAAAATATATAGTGTTTATACTAGACAGAAAATACCAAATTAATGAGCAAAACTTCTATCTTAAGAAAATAGAAAAAAAATGAAGATATACATTCAAAGAAAGCAGAAGGAAGGAAAATCCACAAAATAATCAAATACAGAAAAATGAAAAAGCCAATGAAACCTACAGCTAACTTGTTGAAGAGATTAATAAAGTTGATAAACCTCTAGTCAGACTGATCAAGGGAAAAAATTCACAAATTATTAGCATCAGGAACAAAAAAGGGAAATATTACTATAGACCCCATAAATACTCAAAGGATAAAAAGATAATATTAATAGTATTTTATGCCAATAAACTGATAACTAAGATAAAATGGGCAATTTTTTTTGAAAAACACAACCAAGTCTCAAATAAAATATTAGAATGTAAAGAAATAACCAGAATAGCCCTATATAAAAGAAATTGCATAAATAAAGTAAAACTTCCCACAAAGAAAACTTCAGATCCACTAGTGAATTTCACTAAATATTTTTGAGAGGAATGTTCATAATTTTTACAAACTCTTCCAGAAAATAGAACATGAGTAAAAACTTCCAGTCTCACTCTATGAGGCAGGCATTCTCCGGATATAGAAAGCAAGGTAAGAAAAATTAAAGCTTTATGAAGTTAATTTTAAAAGAATAGATGAATACCAAAATGATCAGTAGATTTGGTTAGACATGATATTTCTTATCAGAAAAACCTAAAGTAACAGAAGATTAAGCAACACAAATGCTTATGTCTGCCTCACTCATAATGATGAGCATAAGTTGGCATGGTGGCTTTTGGTACCATTAATGGTACCAAAAAATGGTATGACATTTTGCCTGCCCTCTGCAGAATATAGCTACCGCTGCATCTAGTAGAGAGAAAGCCTGGAAAATGTATAGATTTTTATTGTAGGTATCAATGTGCTCAGCTGAAAACAAAGGTTCTATAAAAAGGAGGTGTGGGCAAATAGGAATCTCAGCTGCAAATAACCTGGGTACTTTGAATGTACAAAATCAGGTGTGTTTCTCTATAATGCAGGTATCACTTCATAGTCTTAAAACATAGGAGCATGGTGTGTTGTGTACTCCCATTAAAAATGTAAGATGGTTTGGAGAGAAAAAACATGCGAGGCAAAAGCCTTTGCTTTTAAAGGGGATATTCCTGTCACAAAATAGATGGGGGCAGAACAGCAAAATATAGAAAAAGTAGGATATTTTCTATTATCAATTGTCTGTTCTCCAAGTCTTTCAATCTATACTGAATTTCTTCATGATGTACATTTGTATTCTCTGTTCTTTTTGCCTGAAGATTTTTTCTTTCTTTCTGATCTTCCCATAGTATTTTTTAAAGATTTATTTATTTATGCATACAAGAGCTGGGGTACAGGCCAGAGATGTGGGGGCTGAGAGGATTCACCAGAGACAGAGGGGGGAACAGAACAGGCAGATTGACCAAAGTACACTGCTGAGGGGAGCAGCGGGTGAGTCAGGAGAGGTCTGCCTCGCCATGTGGGTTGCTCTCTGGCTGGCTGGGGATCGAACTCATGCTGCAGAGGCTGCAGATTGCTTCATAGTGTGGTGCTTAACCCCTTGTGCCACCCGGGAGGTGTGGCATAGTATTTTGTCTTCATATTCCTCAAGCTTTATCTGTGTCTTTTCTGTTACACTGTATGTTTTATATGCACAGGAGCCATGACCATTTCAATAACATCCCCTATTATCCTGGATTACAGCAGGCATGCACACACAAAAATGGCATGAATTAATAACATTTCTCCTATTCACAGTTATTTGTTAAATCAACCATGCTTCTGGTAAGTACATTACTGTAGTCATCACAGCATGCAAGCAAAAGAAATATGCAAATCTGCTTCTCTAGCCAAAACCCAGTCTACACCTGTGTGGCAGAGTTCTTTGAATTACATCAGTGTTGAAGTGAGAATGAATTGGGATTTTAAACACCCGTGGTTACGTCCTGTCACTTATTTGAGCTTGGTTGAGTCAGTCTCCTGTAGCTGTTGATAAAAATTCTCTCTTTTCTCCCTAAGTAAGGTACAAGAGTAGAGTATATTTCTCAACTTGTCTTGCAGGCTTTTCATTTGATAGAGTTCCAGCCAATAAAATATAAATGGAAGAGATATATGTAATTTTCAAACTTATCCAATAAAAACTTGCTGGCTCCACTACCTACCATTTCAGCTATTTCATCATTCTTTTTTCTTCTTTCTGATCAACCCAGGTGATAACTTATCCACCATGATGACATCATGGTGATGTCAGATGATTTCTCAAGACTCGGTACCATATGTCGGCATGGTGGTAAACAACTGCCCCAACATCAAAGGGACGCATTATTGTTCTTTGATCCACTAAATATTTTGGGTTTGTTTGTTACAGCAATTGACGTATCCTAACTAACACAGGGAATGGTAATATCCACTCACAGATGAAATGATGTATAAATCCTATAACAAAGGAAGGCTGTTTGAATATAAACAAAAGTGCCAATTGTTACTATAGGGTTTGAGTGAGAAATAAATATCAAATGTTCTGTCTCCTGAGTAGGAGACAGAAACTTCATGAAACTTCTATGAAATTTTTTTCTTTAGAAGTAAAGCTAAGCTTTCCTTGACAACATGCAAAGTTCAACTGTAACCTTTTATATGCTCTACATACACCCGGCCCGCTTATGCTGTATTTGTGTAGTCATACATTTTTAAATAGTAATCTGTAATTCAGAACATTCATTTTGTAATGTAAGTTTACAAAAAGCAAATGTGTAACTTAGTAGAGTGAATCATCAAATTAGGACACTGGTCGATACAAGCATATCCTCATGAAAATGCTATTAATAATGGCAGAGATTCAGAACTGTGAGGTGGAAATTATTTACTAAGCAAAATGAAAAATTACATGTCATGTGTAAACATAGTTACAAGTCTGCAAATAAGGAGAAATTGCAGTCATTGTTTCTTCCATTTATAGGGGGAAAAAAAAACCAACTCTTAGAAACTTCTGGTTTCTCTGGGCAATGTTTTACACCAGCCTCTGTTGTCATTTCAGAGCATTAATAATGTCTGGCATATGCCTGTCCAGTACAAGGACTAATGAGCACATTGAATTTCATATCCTGAACCAGTCAGACATCTGCATTTAGTGACTTCACTGATGATCATGCATCCATTATTGCTGGCGAGTGTCTGCATCTCTTTTAATATTAAAAACAGAATAGAATCTGAGTTGTTAGTGTTTTGTTAGTGTTCAATACATGCTAATTAAGTCAGCACAGGTTATAAAGAAAGAATTAATACAGAGTTTGATTAAAGCGAAGTTGTATGCTATATTTTAAGGCACACAGAGACAGATCATGTATTCCTTCATTCATTCATTTATGCAACAAGTGTTATCACACTTCCAATAAGTACCAGACATCATTCTTGATGCTGGAGATACTAAGATGAATAAAACAAAATCAAGGAACTCTGTCTAGTGGTAGAAACAACAGAATTTAGTATCACAACTTATTGAAAGGAATATACTGTACCATGTCACATTTGAAC
This sequence comes from Talpa europaea, assembly GCF_964194135.1. Classification (NCBI taxonomy): domain Eukaryota; kingdom Metazoa; phylum Chordata; class Mammalia; order Eulipotyphla; family Talpidae; genus Talpa; species Talpa europaea. The sequence goes on along the minus strand of NC_140082.1, from coordinate 25,972,160 downwards.
ATTCAAATTTTACCTGCTATATCTATATAGCATATCTGTATCTATATGTACTTATAGAGAGAAGCATTATTAAAATGTTTTTCGGGATTGTTTTATTTTGATATTTTGTGTTCTCAAAAATACTGACAAAAGGATAAAATTCTACTTTTCAAGTGGTCATAATTGAAAATGAATGCACAATCAAATATACTATCAGAGATTACACAAAGTGAAAACACTGATTTTCATGGAACTTGGCATTTTTTTAAAACCATATTGGAAGTCATCCATTTATTGACCCAACAAGTGTACATGAATTGGCTTTTAAGTGTTCACTAACTAGAGTGTAGGCCTGGAGATGCCTGATCTTTGTTGCTTATGCTTGACTGGTGGCACAGAATAGGAGCTTGATTCATAGTTTATGAATGATTATTGAAAGAATTCAGGGCAACTAATGAGATGCTGCACTTGATCTTAGCCAAAAGGCCGAGAAGCGATACTAATGAGATGCTGAATGTGCCCTCCTACCTACACAGAGTTAATCTAGAATTAGAATTAATGTGATCCCTAAGATTTAAGCACCCACTCAAGAAAATGGAACAGGTTCATTAAATGAATAGACCTAGAAAGTCTGCTTTTCAAAATGTCAATTTGTTGTTGTTATAAACCAGTACTTCTATTGAACATTGGTAAAATTTAAATAATAACATCAAATTTAAGCCAAGGATTATGATACTTTGGATATGCTTACATCCTGAATCAGACCTGATTTTTAAGCCTGACTGAGATCACTGTTTTGATTAGACATAAGTTTATAATATCTATATTCATCTTGGAGAAATACTGTATTCCATAATAATTTAATGCAGTGTGGCAAAATACAAAGTGCAGTTGACACCTATTGTGGTAAATTTCTGTACGTACAGTCCAGTATACAAAACTATATGATTTCTGTTGTTACGAAACAGTAACAACTGGAAAACGTGTTCTATTCTACCAGAAGTTTCACTAAAGTAAACATTGCAAGGTGTTAAGAGCACCTTAAACAGAACAAGAACGTCTTATTAGAGCTCTCTGAACGTAATGCACTAGTTCTTGGCATGACCATCATTCTAGCAAGAGCCCAGACTCTTAAGGAAGTGTTTGTTTTGTTCAAAATGGGCTAGTAAGAGGAGATGCTCTCAACTCTGTAGAGTCCCATTTTGTGAATAATCAAAGCTATTTTGCAAAAAGAAAGACAAAAGAGAGTCACAAAGGAAACACTTTGAACTTGGGTTTGGAAGCGGCGATTTGGACTTCCTAGAGGAGGTCAGTTGCAATTCAGCTGGGGCCGAATCCTCAGCTCTGCAGCCCCGTTTGTCTCCGAGCTTCTCCTTGCTGCCACCACCAAGTGCCCTGCGCTGCGGGCAGCAAGGGCTTCGTGGACACACTCTCCCGGCCACCGGGGCCTGTCACGGATTCCAGACATCCCAGGCTCCCCAGTTTCTCAAGTGAGCGACCAGTTGCCGCCCGGGGAACTGCAGAGCTCCCAGCGTTCCAGCGAGGGGGTCTGGGCGCGGGATCGAGCCCGGCAGCCCCGGAGAGGAAGCGCCCGGGCGCAAGGCCTCGCTTTCGTGGCTTTGAAAACTTTCCAGCGCGCGTGCCACGGCGACGCGCGGCGACTGGGCCGGAGCCCACGCGGCCCGCGCCTCCTGCGGGGAACTTTTCTGCGTTTCGGCTGCCTTGTCACTCTCGCTTTCCGACGCGCCTCCCCCTGGGGGCTCGCCCGCGCCAGCGCCCTCCCTCTTGGCGAGGACCTTCCGGGCGCCAGCCGCTCGGGTCCTCGCCGCCGCCGCTCTGCCCGGCCCCGGCTGCTCGGCGGAGGGAGCCCCTCTCTCCGGCCCTCCGCCTCCCCGCTCCCCGCGTCTGGCATCTGAAATGGCCCGGCCCCGTCCCGCGCACTGAGAGCCGGCGAGCGCGGCGCCGAGCCCCGGGGCGCTACTGCGCGCGGTGCAGCGCGGCGCGGCCCGAGCCCCGGGCGGCCCCCGGAGCGGGGGGCGGGGGAGGGGAGGAGGGGACCCGCCGGAGGGCTGGCCGCCTGCTTCCAGCCGACTTTTCGCCAATGGTCCAAAGCGAGATGTCCAAGTCGCCTCCCACAGCGGCGGCTGCGGTGGCGCAGGAGGTGCAGATGGAACTGCTGGAGAACGCGGCTCCCGCGGGGGCGCTCGGAGCGGCCGCACAGGTAGCGTGAGCGCGGCGCCTACTCCTTTCTTTGTGAGCGCGGGGGCACCGACCTCCATCTCTCCGCGCGCCTCCTCTCCCGGGATCCCTCGCCTGGCCGCTCCCTGCTGCCCGGGTCTCCTGCGCCACCTCCTCCTTCCCTCGCCCTTTGCCACCCACTGCTCTCCTGGCGCCGGTGACCCTGCCCCTTTCCATCTTTCCCCGGCGCGTCCCCGGCTTCCATTTTTCTCTGCAAGTGGGAAGGGGCGAGGGAGACCTCTTGGTCTGCAGAAGTAGCCTCCCGGCTGCTCCGCTCAGCCCTGCTCGCCTCTTCCCTGGAGAGGCACATGGAGAGACATGAACCAGCCGAGTGGACTGGACCTGCTCAAGATCGTGAGTCCGGAGGGCGGGGGCGGGGGGCTCCCCTCAGTTCTGCTCCCACGTCGACCCTTCCGGACTTGCTGGGAGCCCGGGTGGGAGTGGGGGGTGCGTGGGGTGGGGTGAAGCAAGGTAGGGGCGGGGGGCTTCTGCTGCTGTCTCCCCGGAGCGCCTGGGACTTTCTGCGCCTTGACAGCTTGGCTCTGCTCCGGTGCTGGCCGAGGCTCGTCCGAACCCTTCCTGCCTTTCTCTGGAGGCGAGAGCGAGTTGGGGCGCCAAAGTTTTTATTTTACTTTCCCCCCTGAAATGTTAGCCATTTCGGAGAGCTCCAGGACCACCTTCTTCTCCTAGGAGTGTTAGCGGCTTCTGGAAAAATTCTGGTTTGCTGCTCGTTGTGAAATAGGAGATGTCAGTTGTGGGCATCGGGCAGTGATAAGGTAGCTTTTACGTAAGTCTTTGGCAGGTACAGTTTGGATTACAGACACCTCCAGGTCTCAGCGGTAAGGAGTCTCTCAACTTTTATCCTAGCAGGGAAATGAATTAAGACTCCCAGCTGTGGGCTGCTTGGCAAGCGATGAGAAGAGGTTAAGGTTACATTTTCAGGCATCATTTTGGAGAAATGTTTCTTTGCTTAACGATATTGGCTTGTTGATTTTAAGCCAGCATTTGCCAAACTGTGAATTTCTCTCTCTCCCGCTCCCTGCCTCCTCTAAGATAGAGTTGGATCACCTGTGTCTCCTCCTAGAAGCTAAAATATATGTATATATCCACAATTTACAATATAGAACAATATATTGAAGCACATATATTGTTATATATAAATATACATAACAAAGGAGAGTATGTTAGAATTTTATTTACTGTAGTAATGAGGACTTTGTTACAATGGAACATTGTAATAAAGGTTATTAATGTTCCTGTTGTTCTGATTGGTGCTGGAAATTGCTCCAGAAATGTTGATACTGTTAATAATGGAGGTTCCAGGGCATAATTGTGGAGCTTAATTTAACTTTTTTTTTTTTACCCTGGGAAATAAAAGTTCTAACTTAAAACATGGATTTTACTTTGGTTTGAGATGGAGGAAGACTGTAGAAACCAAAAACTTAATTATCAGAAATCCATATATGTGTATATATATATATATATTTTTGTTGTTGTTGTTGTTGAGGTAAAACAGCTAGATGTTGTTCTGCCTTGGGCTGTTTGCACAAGCAGAGAGGAGATGTGGAACTAACCACCTGCATTTCCATTTAGACTCTGCCAGAGGACTGGAATTCTTACCAACACATGTCATGTTTGTTCTAGACGCCTGATTTTATCTAGACACTTATGAGGTTAGATCAGAGTGAAGAATGTTCTCGGAGACCTCCGTTATTCTAGGATAAAGGTCTCAAGTATTGATAGAGGAAAGAACTTTTAGATCCTTTATTCTCTTTGATCTTTCTTGGGGATTTTTAAAAAAGTTTATTCTTACGGTAAAAATAGAATTCCTGAATTTCTGGAGATTAACGTTAGGACTGATAGAAAACTTGACTGCGTTCGAATAAGCGATACTGATTTACCTAGTGATTTATATAGTTAAACTTAAGTTAACAAATAATATATTATGCAGCTACAGTGTGGAAATAAAAATTCAGATGTCAGAAGATGCAACTTCTGCCTTAAAAGGACTTAAATTCCAGTAACTGCAAGTGTGACAAATGTATGATGATTGTATGATATGAGGCTATTAGAAAAGTCCCATGAGCTATATGCAGTTTTAAAGGAGTAAAGATAAAAATTGTATTTGAAGGAATCTATGAAGATTCGTAGAAGGGTGGCATTTGAGAAGCAATTTGAAAGATGGGTCAGAGTACAACAAAGATTTTCATAGCAATGGTAGGAAGCTTTACATGAAGCAGAGTCTCAGAAGTTAGAAGTCTTATTGCAGACGTTTATAATTCCAACCATGAAAACAGTGTGGAAAGGTACAGACTGGGCATAGTTAGGCTTAAGACTGTTAAGGCAATTTGAGGCCAGACCTTGGAAGCTTTGGAGTCTGTAATTCCAAATTGTGTTGAACAACAGGGAGCCATGGATGTGGTTCAATGAAGGAGTCACATAACAGCTCATTCAAAAGAGTCACCTGGGAACGTTCTGTAAAGCAGCCTGGGTCTCAGGAGTCTAGAGATGGACTTGCAGGAGGGAGATTGATAGAACAGATTGATAGAACATGAAGTAGTTAAGGCCTCGACTAAAGAGAGAGAAAAAATATGTATATGACAGGTTTATGTATGAGACATTTCAAAGATTCAATCCATAAGAATTGGCAAGTGGTTGCATAGATATATGAAAAAAAAGGAGAAAAAGGACTGGATAGTTTAAGCAGGTTAAGAAATAGAAATATTTAACTATATTAGTATCTTTCTTCTTGCTTTCTCTGTCTTCTAAAAATGAAAGCAGTTTTCCTTGATTTGTGTTCATTTCCCATCCGTTATTTGAGGGAAACATTGCTTTGTTTATTTTATATCTAATAAATCATAGCATCATAGAACTGTGAAAACTTGGCAAAAATATCTATTCTCCTCTTTCACTAGGTGGGAAGGACAGCCAGCAGTAAAACTGCCTGAGAAGGGATGCTGTTTTAGCATTATTCCACTTTTCTGTGACACTAATAGTAATTCTACTTAGAAATAGATTTTCATTTTGCAAATGGTACCTCTAAGCAATCATTGGTTTCAAGTATCCTTATTTTACTTCCGGATAATATTGCAAGTTCTGTATGAATGAAGCAAAAGACGTATACTCACAGATGCTCCCCATTTTTTTCCTGCTTCTATTTTTTAAATTAATAATCCTGCTAGGTATCATGAACCCTCCTTCATTCAATCCCCCCCCCCTTCAGTGCATTACTGTGAGTAAAATGGATACGTGAGAAGTGAATGGAAATCTAACTGCAAATTCTTGGAAGTTCTGCATTAAGCAAATTGCTTCTTTTTTGGGGTAAACTGTTGAACAGTTTCAGTGCAAACTTGGACACAGTCCACCTCTAAATTCAAGGTGCTTATTTAGGACTCTCCAGATCTGCACTGTCCACTATAGTAGCCACTACCCACATGTGGCTTTGAGCACTTGAAATATGATTAGTCTGAACTGTAATGTGCTATAAATATACATACCAGATTTCAGAGACTTAATAAGAAATGAAATGATAAGTCTCAGTACTATCACTGTTAAGGCCTGAGTTCCATCCCTGGCCAGGGAGGTGACCCACATGGCACAGCAGACCTTCCCTGTCCTGCCTGCTGCTCCCCTCAGCAGTGTATTTCAGTGAATCGGCCTGTTTGCTCCCCGCTTTTTCTCTGGTGAACACTTTCACCCCCACCTCTGGCCTACACCCCAGTTCTTCTATGCATAAACAAATAAATAAACATTAACAAAATAAAAATTGAGCTGTTTTCTTTAAAAAAAAGTCACCTCAATTTTTATGTTGATTGCATATTGTAGTATAATATATGTTAATAGGGTTTGATAAAATACATTAAATTTCAATTGATTTCACCTGTTGCCTTTTCCTTTTATCTTCTTCATGTGGCTATCAGAAAATTTCAGTTACTTATGTGGCTTGTATTTCTTTTGGGCAGTGTTAGTCTAAAGCACTGGTAATTTTCTGAGGAGTTGACTAGATCATGGATGAAGGCTGGATGGATGGTAATAGATGAAAGGACTTGAGATTAGAATGGCGACATGAGGAAATGGAAGAGAAACAAGAGCAGTATCTCAGCACTTTAGGCCTCAAAGAGATTGTAACAGCCACCTCCGGTCACACCTGAAAATGAACAGACAGTAACCAGAGGGCCTGTTTGTTTTGCTCCTAGCAACAGAATCCAGCTGGTTCCACCCCAGCTGAGTTTGCCAGATGCTTTTCAAGCATGTTGTAGTAATACAGCCTAGTAATGGTAACATCCTTGCTGCAGTGAGGAGCTTTATCTGAAAAGGCAGCAGTCATTCTCCCCGGCTCTTGAACCAAGTCAAAACCGTTTTCCAGAAAAAATTCTTAGGTCTGAGATACAGTTTAGTCTTTTGCGGTCCCCAGACATTACGGTCACAGGCCCATTATGTTTTATGTTTTTATATTTTATTAAAAATCTTCACTCAGGGGGCCTTCTCGGGTGGCGCAGCGGTTGAACACTGGGCTGCGAAGCTGCCCACAGCCTCTGCAGCGCCGGTTCGATCTGGGACCACCAGGGAGGGTCCCACATGGCGCGCAGACCTCTCCTGCTGCGCCCGCTGCACCCCTCAGCAGTGTACTTTGTCAGTCTGCCTGTTTTGCTTCCTGCTGTGGCTCTGGTGAATTCTCTCACCCTCCCGCGCTTCTGACTATACCCAATGCTTGTATAAATAAATAAATAAATCTTAAAAAAAAAAAATCTTCACTCAGGAACACCACTACTTTCCCCTACAATGGTATTTTTGTGCTGATGTTGCACAGGAAAATTTAAAAAACATGCCAATCAAAGTTCCTGAGTGTTTTAAAACTGCAAAATATAATATCTGACTAGATGAGTGATATGAGATTTAGATGCTCTTGTAGTTTATATTTCTATGTTTTATCTTTATGGAAAGATTAAGTTGACCTGTTGTTGTATTTAATTCTTTTGAAATATCAGGTACATAGTCGGTTTTTTCAAGAAAAGCTGAACAAAATACGTTAACCGTATAGGGAGATGGTCACACTTTTCCGTATTGTAATGTCAGAACATGCCCATTTCAGACAGTATCTGATTCACGTTTACTTTTATGATTACAGGAAGTTAATTATGACAACCACTTCAAGTATCTATGTCTTAGGTTCTTTCCAAGGTAGATTGTGAAGAGAGCAAGGTTAGCCCCCGTATTCCACCCCCCTCCCCACATCTGCCCTTCCTCTCCTTTTCCCTCCCCACCCCAACAGCTCTTTTTATGTTCTTGATTCCTTTTTGCTTTTGTGTAAACTGATCCGCATAGAAAACAATACCCTTCCCCTTTTTCTATTGAAGGTAACCTCATTTATTCCCTGTTAGTAAAGGATCTGACAGCCTCATTCACACTAAGCTATTGGTGAATGAGATTAATGTCCTCTTTGGGTAGTTTTGGCTTACTTTGCTTTGGACCAAAAAATGAGGGCCTCCCTGGTGGTGCAAGGGTTTAAGCACTGCTCTATGAAGCAATCCGCATCCTCTGCAGCACGAGTTCCATCCCCGGCCAGCCAGGGAGCTATCCACATGGTGCAGCAGACCTCTCCTGACTCGCCTGCTGCTCCCCTCAGCAGGGACTTCAGTCACTCTGCCTGTTCTGTTCCTTACTCTGTCTCTGGTGAATCCTCTCACCTCCCACACCTCTGGCCTGTACCCCAGCTCTTTATGCATAAATAAATCTTTTTAAAAAATTAGGAAAGTCCATAGTTCAAAGAGCTAAATATCAATGAATACTGTGGAGCAGTGTGAAAAATAATTTCATGCATGCACATTATGCTTGTGGGTGTCAGTTTGCAGGTAAGAGAAAAGTCACCATGTCCATCAACCAGAGAAGCAGCCTCATTCTTAAAGGTGTCCCCCTGGGATGCCAGTCAAATTTTGTGTGAAGGACAAGGCTGATATCTCCAGTTAGCTGGCAACTTCTATAATTGGCTACTATTATCTACCTAAGTTGTACAGAATTTAGATTTCAATTACTTGTTTAAATGTGCACAATTTTGGGGGGCTGATTTTAAGACTAGAATATCATAGAAGTTATGATTTAAAAAGTTATTTAGTGTCATAGAAGACTTCATCCACAAGCAGCTGACATTAACATCACGATGAATGTTGCATTTCTTTTTCTAAGACTTTTGCATATTTGTGGAAATGAATAAAAATCTTATTAGTGTCTGAAAAATTACTTCGCTTTGTTGATGTTTTAGGCGAAGTAAAGGAATTCCAATATATAGTTTTTGTTTTTCCTTTGTGCTATGGTGACATGGTTTGTTTTCATTAAGCTCCATATAATTAATAGGCAATGAATGGAAATTAGTGACTTTTTAGACTGTGTTCCAGGAAGGATTTGGGGTCTGCATGTGTCCAGGAGAATATTATGGATTACATTTTACATGCTGGCGAAAACCCTTTTTTTCTCTCCCTTTAATTTCCTGTACTTTGGGTGACTCTGATTGTAAACTATTACATTTATCGGGTATTCATATGGCTAAAAAATATTTAGAAAAATCATTGGTCATAAAAATAGCTGCATTTGAAGTAGTAAATTAACTAAAAGCCTTACTTCTTTTCCAAATTTAGTCAACTAAATTTTTGAATACTTAATCTTTCCTGTCTTTTTCCATTTGGGGGTGGCTTGGCCTTCACTTTTTTTTTTTAATTCCTTCTGATGAAACACTCTATTTTCAAGGATTTAGAGTAACTCATAAAACAAGTCACTCCAGCAAGATGGATTTAATTTTAAATATGCATTGGATTAAAGGAAACTTTATTTTGTAATGGTGGTATAAATTTTCAATAACATGTTTTAAAGTTACACAAAAATGGGCTATTAGCTTTCCAAAAGATGCTTTAGCTTTTTTCTTGATCTTGGATATTGTTATAAAAAATAACTAGTCATTGATAAGTCACTTTACAGTTAAAGAGATAACTATACAAGAAATTAGTAAAATAGAAATTAGTAAAATAGAAATTAGTATAATAACAGAATAGAGGTATACTGAAGCTTATCTACTCATTTGGGTTTTAATTAATATGATCAATATTGAATAGGGATTGCTATTAACACTGTTGAGGTAAGAACAAGTTAATACTTTGAATGAATCATCCCTCATAAATTTGACCAATTGAAGGACAATATATTTTTCTCAAAACTAGCACCAATTTGCATGTGATTCAGTGCGCTAGTTTATTTTTACTGTGCAAACTGTGTCTTGGTAGAGTTGAAGTTCAGCTTTGCTCAGTAAAAAACATTACATAGTACACTGTTTTATATACAAGGATACAGTAAGTACACCTGAAATAATGTTTATGAATAATATTCCCAGGGACCTGGAACAATTAATGTGACTTTTTACACATATCTTATTTCTTGCACAGCACTGCAACTTCCCTGGGGACCGAATGTCTTAAATATGTGTTATTTTCACACTGCCTGTGGTGTAATTGTGAATAGTCATGGCAAAGCTTTACAAACCAAAGCAGTTGAATAGTAAAATAAAACACATTTATCATTAAAACTCTGAAACAAAGAACAATAATAGAATCTCAGAGATACTCTTTCTACATGTTTCAAAGCAATGCTAGAAATAATGGGATGAAATTATATTTTGTGTTTGTTCTCAAAGATAATTATGCTTCTCAATATTTTCAAGGTAATAACTTATTTCTATATGGAGCAATGTAATTTTTGTTTAACTTTAAAGAAATTTTCATACTTTATTTTAGTATGCTTAAGCCTTGGAAGACACTTCTGTCCAAACCTTTGCATAATAATTGGAAAAGGAAGAACGTTGTTGAAAGAATGTTATTTTTCAACAGTTTACTGAATAATGTTTATATAAGTAAGAAGAATAAGCTGTTAAGTGAGGAGAACCTTGTATAATATATTATGAAAGCCCAGCCTAGACTGTCTTTCCTTTTCTGAAGTTGAGGTTGTTAATTAAATGCCATGGAAACACATTTGTATTATATAAATCCCTTAGATACTTGGAAGAGAACAAACATATTTAAGAAAAAATTTTTGCTTTCAGATTATACCACCCTCTCACTGATTGCAAATTCATCTAAATTACTCATAACACAAATGTTTGTAATAGATTTCAGCTTGCCTAAGTGCTATGTATATTATGGTTTATAAGATATTTCCATTTTAATGAAAACCATATGAATATATTAAATATAACAAAGTAGCTTTTTAAAACCCAAACATAATTTTTAAAGTAAATTTTGTAAATTCTGGTAATCTAATGAAGTCTCTGTGTGTCTAATTATTCTAAATACATTATACACGGTAGCCGTTTTTCCCACCCTTCAAACCCTATGTGGGTATCACTTTTTTATGTATTATTTTGAGTCGTAACAACATGTTAGATCTGATACTAAAAGCTATAAATATATTATTTCATTTGCTACTTAAAACAATCCTGTGAGGTAAGTATAGAAAATCCTCCATTTTATAGATGATAAGATTGATAATTAAAGTCATGTTTGTTCAAGGTCACCTATGGCAAGAGTCCAACCTATGCATATTTAACTGTAAACATCAATGTTGTGCTGTTTCTCACTTATATTTTTATCAATGTATAGTTTATTCTTAGTGCTCCAAATATAAACTCTAGATATAATAGGAAAAGCAATTTCATTTGTAGAGACTTGTGTTTGGCCTAATACTATTATTGAAAAAAATTGTCTTAATTTTTTTTAGTTATTATTCCATGATATTTTTTTCTTGCCTTCAGCAGTATCATTAGTTGTTTAAAAACCAAGATTCAAATATTACATCACATTCAGATATTACAACAGCGGGCCAGAAAATTTTGCAAAACATTTTACATTCTATTTTATCATCTCTCAAAGCCATCTCTAGATCCATAAAATAATATAAAGAATTGGCAGTGTGCTTCATTCAGGTTCCATGCAGAGCTCTATCTGTATGCATGTAGGTGTGTATGTGTGTGTATTCATATATATATATATAAAGTTTAAAGGTAATCAGAGTTCAAGGTGCAAAATGTTCTTCAGCCATTATATGCAGTTTTTTGCAAGTACTGCTCCATATAAAAATAATGTAAATAATTCTGAAATCACTGATTAAAACAGGAAAAGAAGCCAAAAATGGATGCTTAACACCACTGAAAAATATACCTTGATGCATACATCCCTTGCATTCATGCTATATGAGAAGTTTTGACAAATTACCAGTCTCTTGCACTTAAGTGCTTGCTTCTAAATGCTCTATCTTGGTATCTTTTGCCTCTTAGTATGCTAACAGATAACATAAATTGTTTCAATTTACAGGTTATTAAATGTTTATCCTCCCTGTAAAATCACTAATTTGAAGCAGATATTTGTGGTCCCAATAGCCTCTTCCTAATAATTCCCATATGATGACGCTTGTGTCCTCTTATTAATTTTGGAATTTTTTAGATCTAAGCCTTGGTTTCTGTGAGACGATCTAATACCAACCTAAAATGTCTTTTCTTCTTCTTTTTTATAGTCATATGGAAAAGGAGCTAGAAGGAAAAACAGATTTAAAGGATCTGATGGGAGCACTTCATCTGACACTACCTCAAATAGTTTCGTTCGTCAGGTAAAGAAGCTCTTAATTTCATGGTTTGGAGAAGTATATTAAAATGAACATTTTTTTCTCATAAAGGTGGTTATAAAATCATGTTGAAGATATATACATGTATAAAATTATACTTTTATTTGAAATGAAATTGTGCACTTTAATGTCATAATTGAAATATTTAAATTTTAAGAGAGGTTATGAGTAATAATTACACTCTTCCCTGGCAAGTTCAAGAAAGACAAGTATAAAAAAATTCACCATAGGAGATTTTTTTATAACTGAATGAATGAGTGAACTCTAGCAGAAATGATGGTAGGTTTTTTTTTTTTTTTTTTTGGAGGGAGACATGGAGCAGTGGAAAGGCATAGCCTCGGCCCTGGATTTAAGACATTTGTGTTCCCCTTTTTGGGCCACACTGCATATAAAGTAGCTGGAATTTGACTTTCCTCATGGTACTTTCCTTTTGACTTTGTGTTCTTGTTCTTGTGTTGCTATTTGGGACTTGGACTTTATTTCTCCACCCACCCCCAATTATGTTTATTGAGGTAAAGTTGGTTCAGTTTTTAAAAGAGAACATTGTTCTTGGTCTTGAAATGGTTGAGGCTACTAAGGTTAGATAAAGCATGTTCTATCTTTGAGACATATCTTAAATTGCCTTTGGAGATGTAGTCTTCATTTCAGTTAACACATGATGCCCAGAAGTTTGGAACTGACTCTAAACAGAGAGTGTCAGGATCCCTAACATATAACACTCATATATAGTCATAATGTGTCCTTAATTACCAGGCACAACCAGCCTGGCCACTGCTGATGATAGGAGATACGTCAAGGCTACAAAGTCTCATCAGGTGCCCGTGAATGTTTATTTTACCTAACACTTAGCAGTGGAGAGGAAATTGTGCAGGAGATAGTTAGGAGAGAACCTACTTTCCTGCCTGAAAGAACACCAGTTTCTGGTTAGCGTGCACTTAAATAATCTCGTTGGTGACAGCTCACTCCCCTACACAATGGTTGTCATCTGGACATGTGTTGACTGCTCTGTTTCTTTTGGCTGCCACTGCTCCCCATTGCTTCTTATGTCCTTTCCTCCCATCTCTCTCCATGTTAGTGACAGTGGAGCTAAAATTGTTTGCCTGTTGTGTCCACGGGGGTTTTGTTCTTGGCTGGATGCTGCCTCCTTACATTTTCCTCACACAAAGGCTGCTCTCCCTCAGCCACCAGTCTTACTGTATAACATCAGGTGCACCAAAGGTCTGTTTGTGCCATTTGTAGGCAACTGGAAAATTCTGGGGTCTGGTCTATTCCCAATTGGGAATTGTTTTGGTTGCAGGAAGTTAGAAAAAGAGAGTTGGTTGAGAATGAGTAGAGTTTTTTTTTGCCAAGAAACATTTAGAAAGAAGAAGATGAAGTCAAGTGAGACCCAGCCTTCCAGCACTTTTCTAGTGGTGTCAGAAGCTTTGGAGGGTATAGGCGGTGCCGAAGTGTCTGTGTTGGCCTGATGTCATCACGGGCAGTTTCCTGCATCATGGGCCTGAGTATGAGTGAAGAGACTGGAGAAATAGTTACTTAGTTTAGGTGAGTCAGTTATAGGAGAGTTGTCAAGGCCTTTTCCTTTTCAAGCATCCATATTTATTCTGTCTGTGGGACAAGGATATTGAACCTGGGAGCTAGAATCCACAATTCTGAGTCATCATCTCAGTGCTGAGCACTGGAGGACCTGAAGCAGAAAAAAATAAGTTTTTTTAGGATGCAGCATAGCTGCAGCAGAGCCACGCAAAATGACGAGCAGCTTGTGGAAATTGCATGGTTAGGAAAACTGGTGTGTTTCAAGAGAGCAAGGTGCCGTGAATAGTACAGAGCTCTTATTATTGCCTCTTTTAGCTCTGTAAAAATGTCATTTAAAGGCAATCGCCAGACCCCATTTTCCAGTTGGCTCTTTGGCCCTGAATTCTCCTTTCATGGAATTTTGAGAACTTAATTCATGAGTCTGGGAGGGGTTGCCACACTGCATATAAAGTAGCTGGAATTTGTCTTTCCTCATGGTAATTTCCTTTTGACTTTGTGTTCTTGGTGATGTATGTGAAATTCTGTGCTTGAAACACAATTAAAAACGTTAAGGAGAGCTGTTAAACTACTTACTGTAAATTTTGATATCTATTGCCAAAACATATGTGAGCTTGTAAGAAGACAAAAAGAAATCTGTCCTAAATGCCTACCTCGTTGAAATAAAAGCCTGTCTCCTTGAATTTCAGTAGAATGAGGTGCATGGATTTGGGTTAATGGTTACATAGGCCTCAAGAACCCTTAAATGTCAGTTCTCTTCTGTCACAGAAGAACAACCAGCATCTCTGGCAAAACCGCTGAGTTTAAAACTCTTTTTTTCCCTGTGGTAATTTAGTCTTTATTTGGTTAAAATGGCATTCATGGTTTGCTACCATTTGACAATAAGCAAACCAACCATGCTAGAGCTAGATATTTAATAGAAAAGGTTTCATCAGAGTATTTGTATAAATATGTGGTAGATAGTAACAGTAAGCAAATTATTAAATAACTTGAGAGAATGCCTTTTAAATGTTTTCTTTTTATCATAAGTAGGTGTTTTGGTAAACAAGTGACTTGCCTGAGTATGTATTACTTGTCTGTGCAATGGCAAATAGATAATTGGCATAGATCTGGCCAATGTAACTGGACTGCTTTATAGTTTGTAATTACATTCTATCCCTGCTTTTGAATTAAAAAATAATTTCCAGATTCACTCATCTATATTTGGCCACTTAGGTTGTTTCCATAATTTGCTCTGATAAATAGTGCTGCAGTGAACATGGGAGTACATATTTCTCTTCAAATGAGTATTTCTTTATTTTCTGGGTAGATACCTATGAGTGGAGTTGCTGGTATATATATATACTCAATGGAATACTACTCATCTATCAGAAAAGATAAACTCTTGCCATTTGTGGTGACATGAATGGAACTACAGGGAATTATGCTAAGTGAAATAAATCAGGAGAAAGACTAATACTGGGAGGTGTCTCATATATGGAATATAAAGAAGTGAAATAAAAGATCACAAAAAGCAAAACTAAGAACTAACCCTAGAAAACCGATTATAGAACTGAGGCTACCAGAGAGGCAAAACATGGGGGGAGGGGCAAGAGCAACATTGGAGAGAACACAATGGACTAAGGTGGAGGACTATGGGTGTCTTGTGGGTGCAGCATGGTTCACATCTGACGGGGTGGGGGGAGCGCCTATACTGCTAATACACATTAATGTAAACCAATGTTATAGAAAAAATTATGATAATATAATTTCCACATATTTTTGCAAACTTTAGAATTAGTTTTTTTAAGGATTTATTTATTTATTCATACAGGAACTGGGGCATAGGCCAGAGGCGTGGGGGGTGGGAGGATCCACCAGAGACAGAGTGAGGAACAGAACAGGCAGACTGACTGAAATACGCTGCTGAGGGGAGCAGCGGGGAAGTCAGGAGAGGTCTGCTGTGCCATGTGGGTAGCTCCCTTGCCGGGGATTGAACTCGTGTTGCAGTGGCTGCGAACAGCTTCATAGGTTGTGTCTTAACCCCTTGCGCCACCAGGGAGGCCCAGAATTAGATTTTTATAAACTGCATTATTTATAAAGACTTTGAAAACTTTTTGGGAAACACTTGGTACTTTCAGGTGTCCTTCATAATATTGAGATTTAAAAGTTTTAGAGATTGAAAATGTGAAAATTTTGTATCATCAAAAGGAATTAAGAACTTAAAAAATAACAGATAGGACATCTTAGAATTTGTTATGGGCTAAATTTTGTCCACTCCTCTCCTGTAGTTCACATGTTGAAGCCTTAACCCTCATTGTTTCTGTATTTGGAGAAAGGGTTTTTAAGGCTGTAATTAAGGTTAAATGAGATAAGGGGGGGTCCTCATTCAATAGGACTGCTATCCTTGTGAGGAAGGGACACTAAGAATGTGTATGCCTAGCAGAAAGACCATGTGACTGTCTGCAAGTCAAGGAGAGAGGACTTACCAGAAACCAACCCTGCCAACACCATGAACTTGGACTTCCAGCCTCCAGAAATGTGAGAAAAGAAATTTCTGTTGTTTAAGCCACCAAATATTGGTATTAGCTTGTAGGGGCAGGAATGGGCACTGAGCAGGTTTTCTGATCCAGCAGACCGGGTAAAGGAGGAGTCCTGGAGCCCTCAATGGCTTTTGCAGGCTTTTATTAGGATTTATCAGGCACATGGCAGGCAGGGGTGCTGGGGGGCCAGGAGGTTGGCAGGCCTCCCAGCCCCCAGCAAGTCTTCACTCTTTCCGGGCTCTCCAGCTTTCTCTCACGTTCTCTCTGCTTCTCTCGTGGTTCTGCTCTTCCATTGGTTCTGCTTCTCTTTCTGCTGGCGTCCCCGTGATGCCGCCCTTAAAAGCCCAGTCTCAGCCCAGGTGAATCCCATCTACCTATGCCCACACCCTATTCCAGGTGTCCGCCATCAGGCATGCATTCAGGACCGCAAGGATCCATCATCTATCCTGATGGCGGGAGGGCAGAAAAGCCTGATACTTTTTACCTTACCCTACATAGCTCTAGAGGGCTAATATGTATAATATATTATATAATACACACACACAAATGCACACAATTGGGCTTGGAAATCTGCCTTTTTTAAATTCAGACATAAATGTTTTTACACATAGGTAACATATATGCTGGCAAATGCACAAATCATAACTGTTCAGTCTGATGGGAATCCACAAAGTAAACACATAGACATGTTTTTCTTTAGGCCCTGAAGGAGAATTACAGCTATCATAAAATCACTATTGCAGTCTTCGGTAAAGCCTGATGGTTACATAGGCATCAAGAACCCTGAAATGTCAGCTCTCTTCTATTACAGAAGAGCAACCTTTACCTGTGGTAAAGGTTTTATATTCTTAGTTTACCGTTTTACGTAAGTTAACTAACAGCTAGCTTTCTGGCCTTTCACATCATCACTCCTTAAAGTTGGTGAAGGGTGGGGATTGAAGGGTATTTTTTTGTGAAATGAGTCCATTTCCCCAAGGACATTGGTTCCATGCTGGTGCTTGGGGTAGGGATTGGGTCCTGAGTGTTGTGGCCAAGTGGCCACTGTCCAGACAGGTTATTGGCTGCATGTGGCAAATGTTAGTGGAACTTCCTCAGAGGTACAGGAGAAAGGTTGCTTGTTGGTGCTGCTCAATATAAGCTAGTGAAGTGATATCCTAGTTCAGCCTCTATAGAAACATTTCAAAGAACTTGTTCTTGCATGCAGTTTCTCAAAATGTAATTGGAAGGAAAATTAATTGTGTCTTATGTGTTTGTTTTTTAAGCCTCAGTCCTTTTTATTGCAGATAAAATGTTACCTGTATACAATATTATTCACTATATACTGAATTTATAATTTCCATATTTTTTAAATGTAGATTTTGATGTAAAGAGATTTATTTAAAACAGTTTTCTTCAAGAAGCAGAGCATTGGGCCTCCCTGCTGGCGCAAGGGGTTAAACACCGCACTGTGAAGCAATCCGGCAGCCTCTGCAGCACAAGTTCCATCTCCGGCTGGCCAGGGAGCAACCCACATGGCGAAGCAGACATCTCCTGTCTCGTCTGCTGCTCCCCTCGGCAGTGTAGTTCAGTCAGTCTGCCTATACTGTTCCCCACTGTCTCTGGCGAATCCTCTCACACCCCTGCATCTCTGGCCTGTACCCCAGCTCTTGTATGTATAAATAAATCTTAAAAAAAAAAAAAAGAAGCAGAGCATTGGCAAGGGGTTATGACTAGGAGCTGAAGCTAGGCTGTCTAAGTCTGAATTGTGGATCTGCCATTTTTAATTGACCTTTGGAGATGTAGCTTAATCTCTCCACACCCAGCATTTTCATCTGGGAAATAGTGGTCATCTCAAAGGTATGTTGCAAGGATGATATGAGTTAAAACTTGTAAACTGCTTGAAATATACCTGGTATCTAATAAGTGCTATTTAAGAATTTATTTTTATCACTTATAAATATTGTTTATTTTGAACATTAGCTAAATGTTTAGCTAAAAACTTTAGAAAAATATCTAGCTAGAACAGTAGCTAAAACTTGAATAATACATAAGCCATGGCAGAGAAAATAATAATAGTCAGTGTTTACTGTGTGTCCTATCTGCAGCTGCATTTCACAGCTGAGACATTTGAAGAACAGAGAGGCAAAGTAACTTATCCATAGTCACATTACCAGTAAGTTGGGGTTGGAATCTGAATCCAGGTGACTGACTCCAGATTCTTGCTTTTATTGGTTTTGTACATTCCTTTGTAACAAAGGCCATGAGTAAATGAAAATCAATTATAAGTGTAATTTTAAGGAAGACATGTAGGAACATTCCTCCCTGTGTCTTTAAGATGAATGCATGCAAAGCCAATCTGCTTTTAACGTCATTCCTTAACGTAAGCTAAGGATATCTTCAGCCTTGTAAATTTTCCTTAGACATCATAATTACAAAAAAAAAATGTAAATAAAACACCACCATCATTTTCCTGCTCCTTTCATCAAAATTTCTTCGGCTTCCCAGTTGTTGTCACCATTTCTGCTTTCTTATCACTCTTAATGATAGAGAGAAGTAGAGATATAGAATTGGAAGAGTGTTGTTTTTTTCTTTCTCCCACAAAAATCACAGAAACATACCCTTTTTGGAATCCTGAAAGTCTTTTTTTTTTTTAGATTTATTTATTTATGCATACAAGAACTGGGGAATGGGCCAGAAGTGGTGGGGGAGGGGCAAGAGGATTCACCAGAGACAGAGTGGGAAACAGAATAGGTGGATCTACTGAAATGCACTGCTGAGGGGAGCAGTGGGCGAGCCAGGAGAGGTCCGCTGTGCTATATGGGTAGCTCCCTGGCCAGGGATTGAACTCATGCTGCAGAGGCTGTGGATAACTTCACAGTGTTGTGCTTAACCCCTTGTGCCACCAGGGAGGCCCATTTCCCCCTTTTTTTCTAGTAAACTTTTAAGTGAATTCAAGTCTGAATCACCTGCAGCATCATGCCAATCTGTTTTGAGGTTCACGGAGACTGATTAGACCTGTGAATCATCCTTACTGTGAATCTGGGTAAAGTTAGGCACATATAGGGCACCTGCTTTTACATTAGAATGGTTTTTTTCCAGTACATTGGAATTTTTGCTTTATGAACAGATATTTAATTTAAATTTATTAAAGGGCAGCATGTGTTAAGCATGAATTCTAGGTATCCTAATTCAAATGAATAAAAATTATTATTCAAATTGTTTAGGTATCAAAGGCATCTAATAAATAAAACTATGGTTAACTTGGATCTGTTATTAAGAATTAAGATATCCAGTCTGTCTTTAGTTCCAGTATAACCTCTTAGTAATCTTTGGTACATGTTGTGAACAGATACATCAATAAGAGAACATTTATTGTAATAATAAATCTGGAAAAGGCACAATTCTCAAAATCCTTTGCATTTAGCGTCTTGTATAGTCTATAGTTCATTAATGTAATAAAGAACGACATAAATCCCTCAGGTCTTGTATTTGAAAAAGGAGAAGGAGAATTAGTAGTTTATTTTAGCACCAGAACCTAAGCCAGTAAATTAATTTACTGGAAGAAAAATAGGTGGAGAGGAGTAACACGGGTTGCCTGGCATTGGGGAATAGAACATTTGTGCTGTTCTTTTGGAGAGATTGTGCAAGAACTGCTAACTGTATAAATTCTTCGATACTGCCAAGGTCAGGGAAAACTATGTACATCTGCAAATAAGTACTGGTCATCAAAGTTAAAGCAGCTTGGGGGGGGGTGGAGGAGGCAGTGTTAGTAACAGATTATTCAGCCTAGTTAATGTCCTCCCTCTCTCCTTCCCTCTCTCTCCCTCTCTCTCTCCCTCCTTCTCTCTCTCAGCTGTCTCTGTTTCTTTATTTTTTAAAAACCTCTTCATTTTCTTAAAGACATGTGCTCTCCCTGGCTCATTTATGTACCTGGCAATATTCCTAAGATGAACACCAAATGCTCAGGGGATGATTGCCAGTTTGCTTTGTTTTGATGATTCCACAGCATGGCAGCTTTCATTCAGAGTACACTGTCATCTGAGTTCTACTGTATGCTCTGCTCTAGATGGTCAGGACTCACAGACCATTCTGCTGCTTATTTTTCTAGGTCACCATGTGGCACCAAATGGTGTCATTTGTGCAGAAAGTTGAGCTTTAGGATTCAGCAACTCTTTTTTGGAATTTTCAAGTGCCGTTATTTGGGATTCATGGGGAGGAACTCTGCAATTGATCTGGGATTGTGCTCACCAACATATGTTGTGGTTGTAATAAAATAATTCTGTAGCTTCTTAGGGCTCCCAGAATACAAATCAGGATGACAAAGTGAAATGAACTAAATATTTAACAGAAGGTTGCATGACACTTTCGGAACATGGTATTCTCAACAAATTCCATTGTCTTCCAGTACCATGTTCTTGGTGCTGCTTTTTTGGACCTTTTATTAGTTCAAATTGGCTTTAAATATGAATGATTAATCACAGAGACACACAGTCTATTTTTTAGTTTTGTTTTGCAAAGACAGATTAAACTGCGATAATGGTTACAGACTCCAGGCCTGTGTAGACTGATATGTTTATGGTTGGATAAATCTTTCAGCTCTTACATACTTGCTTGTTTCCTTGTTATGCTGTATTCATCATAAATACAACTATAAATAATAATGGAGTAGATTTATTGCCACTATGACTTCCTATAAATGTCCTTCCATCTTTTTAGCATTGACTTAGATTTAGTGAATGGCAGAAACTGTTCTGAGGACCTCTTCAGAACCCTTCTTTTTTTTTTTTAATGCAATTTAGTGTGTTTTTTTTTTAAGATTTATTTTTATTTATTTATACAAGCACTGGGTACAGTCAGAAGCGCAGGAGGGTGAGAGAATCCACCAGAGCCAGAGCGGGGAGCAGAGCAGGCAGAAGGACCGAAGTACACTGCTGAGGGGAGCAGCGGGCGGCAGGAGGGGTCTGCGCGCCATGTGGGACCCTCCTCCGGTGGCTGGGGGAGCAGCCGGGGATCAAACCGGCGCTGCAGAGGCTGCGGGCAGCTTTGCAACCCAGCGCTCAACCGCTACGCCACCGGGGAGGCCCTTCAGAACCCTTCTTAAATATATCAATTAAAAAATTTGAGCTGTTCAGTAAAGAAATCTCATTTTTTTCTTACCACAAAAATCTCAATACTATTATTTTTCTTTTGGGAAACATACCTACCTTAGAAAGTATCAAAACAAATGGAGATGTTGTCCTTCAAAATGTAACTGGCTTTAATGTGTCTTTTTAAACATAGCTTTTGTGGAAGAACAAGAGCATGATTACATATGAAATTGTCTTCATCCTCATCTTGTTTTCATATATTTGGATACCTATTCTGTAAACTAGGTTTGATTAAAGTCTCTGTTTCAATAATTTTGTGGACTGGGGCATTTTTTAATATTTATCATTTTTTCTCACTGAAGTCAATTTACCATTTTTAAACCCAAAATTATCTTTGAAATTGTTTTAGTTTCTTAGGTTCTCATATATGTCTTGTATATCTTTCACCTATGCCTCACTGTCTTCTGTAATTATTCATCTTTTGCTTGGCCAATCCATGCAAGGTTGTAGACTTCATGATCTGAATTAGCCTCACTGGATTGATTAAAAATTTTCAAGAGGTCTAATGTGGAGTAGTTAGCATGACTAAGAAAACTGAGTTTCAGTAAACACTAAATTTCTAAAAAGTTTGTTTCAGTTGAGCCCTAAACTTTTCGGAGTACCTCCGAAGATCAGTTACTTAGCTTAAAGTTAATTATTAATGTGTCTCAAGTCTGCACAGGCATCGTACCCAAAACAGTAGCCCAGTCTGACCAAGAAATAGTTCTACCTTCCCTGTTCTGTCTTTTATAGATGTAAATATTGTCAGCTTCTCTCCCAATTGATTTATTTCTGGATAATCATCACGTCTGATGATTATTAGATTCTAAAGAAGTCATTATTTGAGATATTGGCTTATGCCTCAAAAATATTTACTCTGGTTTGGCTCAACAAATATTCCAATTTCATCTCATTAGTCCACATTGGTGACCAATTGTTTGTCTTTGTTACAAAGACCTGAGGTCTAGAAAAGGAACTGAGTCTCCCACTCCTGCCCCAGATCTTATCACGTCTCCTTGCACCATCTGCCTGTTTTAGAGTTTGATGATCAAGGAGGGGAAAAAACAAGAAGGTTATTACAGGAGATGGGGAGAAGTTTTACCGAGTTCCCTGTTGACTTGTATTTGGGAAAATGTAGTTGAAGCTCTTCCAGAATCTCTGTCACCTGTTCTATCCTCCGACTTTCTCATCCCTCCTAAATTGTCATCAAGTATTTGAGATTATCTTGGCTTTGGGCTTTCCATCTCCCTTCATATTTCTCTTTTTCCTTGGTCTATGTAGAAAAATTCCAAGTTCCATTCTTTTTTTCACTTTACACTTGGTAACTTGAGAACCCAGGGAACAGCTTGATTATTTGAACTTCTGACAAGGACACTTTGCCTTGGTTCTGCTTTTTTTTTAATATCTGAAAGGGCAGGTTTATTATATTTAAAAAAGGAAAGGAATAAAAAGAATGCTTGTACAGACACAAGTGGACAGAAAGAGCTGTTGCTGCTGCTTTGCCAAGGGACAAGTTTTGTACAAAGAACCACCTGCGTAGTCACAGGCGGGCAAAAGAGGGACCTGCCCAGCATCTACTTTATCTCCTCCATCCTGAATGAGAGTCTGGGCATTTTGACCTCACCAGTTTTTCTTTCTTGGAAAGTGTTGTTTTATCTGAGCCAGGGGACTTCGTTTCCATGTGGGTGTGACCTAAAGATTACTCCCATTTAGATGTCTTAGTCCCAATAAAAGATTTCTATACTAGAAATGGAAAATTGGAAAAAGGCTAATTTTTTAAAAACAGCCTCCCACAGGAAAACAAGTAAGCAAACATTCCATACGAAATACACAGATGGTGTGGTCATTTGCCAGAGTTGTCGTAACAAAGTCCCACAGGCTAACAATCAAAATCTGTCCCATGTCTCTCCTTCATGTCCGTAGGGTGTGCTCCCTGCTGAGTGTGCTGCTTGCTCCCCCCCTTTTTTTTTTATAAGGATATCAGATTATATTATAGCCCATCCTAATGAACTCATATTAACTTAATGACCCTTATAAACCACACATTCAGTCACATTCTGAGGTAATGGGGGTTAAGACTCCAACCTATGAATTTTGGGGTTTGGGAACACAATTCAATCCCATAACATAGGGTGATTGTTACAATTAGCTCTACATATAAATGTTTTCTGTCCTTATAGCCCAAGTGTTTAACATGAAGACAGACTTACTACTTAAAAGCATTGAACCCAAAATCCAGTATATAGCAGAAGATAGAAAAATACATTTTGCTAGAACAGTAAAGGTGTAAAATAGGTGCCTTTTCCTCAACTGCAGCAATACGATTCATATAGAAATGAGATAACTTCATTATTTTTGTGATCAACATAATAATTCAACTGATAGCTGAATTATGAACCTACTTAAATTTTCTTTATTATAAATTTTTGTTGAGATTCTTCAGTTTCTTTATAATTGTTTAAAAGGCTTGAAACTTTTAAAGGTTAAATTCAACAATACAACCCAGAATCTCTTTAGCAAAATTTGTCTGATTGGTAAAATACGTGTGACCTGTTGCGTCTATAGTAGATGGATTCTTTGCACATCACTTCATGACAACTCTGAAGACACACACAAATATTTACACACTCGCATGTACATTTTGTGACTTTTATGTTCTCCTTTTATCCCCTTCCGTCTCATATTTAAAAACAGGGCTGTATTTTAAGATGTAATTATATGCCTAAACAATCACCTTCGTATGTACAAAGATTTGAGCTACTACTTAAAAATAATTCTTATGCTTTTCTCCTCACAATGTATTATTAAGTCACTTGAGTAGTTGAAGTTATTATTTCAAGCTTACATGCATTTAATGCCAAAAAGAATATGGAATTAAAAAAAAAGAATATGGAATTAAGATCCTCACTTAATCTTTCTCTCTGATAATTATGATGAGAGCCACAGCAAGGAGACCACAAGGAGGGGGAGGATGTACTGTTCTGTGTTAGTTATGGCTTGAGGGCAAAAAAAATCAAAGGTCATATGTGTGCTCTTTAGCTGATTTATTTGCTGATGCTTCCCCGCTCACCAAGGTGAGGATCTTCTGAAGACCAGTATTTACTCTCTTCTCAGGCCTTATTTCAAGCAGTGTTCCTTTACTTGGCAAAATGTGTTTAAGGAATTCAATCTAGAAATCTCTACAGAAGATTTCAGTCAAGTATGTTGTTGGCCTCAAAGGGCTGGGCGTGTACATTTGGGAAACCATTCCCAAGAGAGTCTACCGCTTGCTCATGATTAAGCACTATTACCTGGCAGGGATCTAGGGATCAGATTGGGTCATAAAGAAAAGAAAAATAGTTAGAAGCAGCCACCAGGGAAGTAGTCAACTGAAGCCGGAATACTGACATATAAACAACCTTTGTGAACCTGAAAGAAGTATGTGATGTATCAATAGTAGAGGAACAAAAGAAAGTTCTGGAGTGACCCCTGAGGAAGTGAAATCTATTTCTGAACAGTAAGGATAGAAAACATTTAAGCATTTAACCCAAACATTAATTTAAATTTCAATTAAAATAGAAGATTAATTTAAAATTTGAAATGTAAGTGCACAGTGTGCTTCTGGGATGGTAACTAGCCATGTGCATGGAGTTGGGATGTCTGGAGAGATTGATGAGAGATGAAGCTGAAGGTGTAAGAGGGCACCAGATTGCAGGGCGTCACTCTTCCAGGATGAGTTATGATGTGGCCTCCCAGGCAAGGCAAGGTTTCACTGAATTTACTGCTGGGATGGCTCATTGGAAAATCAATAATTGTTAAAGAACATATTTGAATAAAGACAATAGGAACAGCTAACATGTATTGAATGTTGATGATGTGCCAGCCACTCTGGTAAGCACTTGATTTCGTCATTAGCTCAAAGCACTGAGGTGGGTGCTTTAGAATTTCCATTTAACAAATGATGAATTAAGGCCTGTGTAGGTTAATAATTTGCTCAAATTCATCCGCCTAAAAAGTAAAAAGTACACAGTGTTAGTCATGTCAGATTGGTGTGCTCTTGGGAATATTTAAATGTTTGTTGGACAGAAAGAGACTTCAGACAGCAGTGATGCTCAGAATCTGGGAAAATAGCATGGTGATTCTAGGTCAGTGGGCCAAACCCAGCGTGACTTTGGATGTAAGGCCCAGGACCTAGTCACTTGAGCCAGGATTCTGGCAAGAGCTGGACAAAGTGTTGGGTCCCAAGAGTTGATCCGGCCTGAGATAGGGCTCCGGCATCATCAAGGAATCAGAGGGTCACCTGTTTGGTATTGAGTAGATGTGGAGAAAGAGATACTTACTTACAGTTAGTGATTGTGAGTGGAGGTTATACATTATTAGTTGAACCATTCTTTTCATTATTCTATAGGTTTGAAAAAAATCCAAAATAAATATCTTGGAGTAGGAAGAGGCAAAGAGGTGGGTGGGCAGAAGCTTTCTGAGAGAAACCAGGGCAGAGTTAAAAAACTGTGCCCCCACTTGAGCCCACCCAGGTACACATAAGGAGTAATTTCACTCTGAGATTCCTTAAGGTGGCTTCCTGCCTGCCTCTTCAGGGATGTTTTGGGGGCTGAAATGTCTGAGGGAACATATTTGGAAGGAAAAGGCTGTTTTCTGATGTAATTTTATTAATAGAATAATACCATGTATAAATACAGTATACCTAGGCCACCTCATTGATGTCAAGTTGAAGAAGGTTAGAGGCTTTATAGTCCCAAACAGCTGCTTATCTTAATATCATATTGTGGCTTTTTCAGTGAATCTGTGCATTCTTCTTTTGAACTATTGGGCTGACTAGCAGAGGTTTGCTCTTGAGTACAAGCAGTCATTAGTGGTCACAGAAATTGAAAATCAGCCATTCTCTCTCTGCCTCAGGCCATTTGTTTGAGGGAGAGCAGTTGTTTGAGAAAATTAGGTTATTTGGTTACCAAGAAACACTGCCCTTTACCCTATCTAATTACCCTCTTTTGGAAGAAGAATTGCTTAGTATTTGTTAGGCAACTCCACAAGCTAATGGTCTTTTTGAGAGATGTTTACAATATTCCCCTAAAACAGGTCAAAACAGTTTTACTAGTATTTTCCAGTTTCTCTCTGTTGTAGTTAATATAGGAAGCGTCAGCATCCTGAAGGTGCATTATATTATATGAATGTAATGAACACTATTTTAATGATGGAAAAAACAGATTACATGCAGCCTGATTTTCAAATATTGCCACTTCAGGACCATACATCAGAGTTCAATCCTTTTTATTCAAAACAAGAAAAAGTAACACTGAATTCAAGATTTGAAGGCATCTATATTTTATAATGGTTTCTCTGACCATTTTTGTGTGCATGTGGAAACAGGCCAGATGTGCATATATTATCTGACTCTGCTAGAATTTATTTGTGCTAAGTCCCCTCCCTGCACTTGTCCTCATTTACTTGTCTGTCATTCATTTATTCACCAACATGTGGAGTTTCTTTGCCAGGCAGTGGGTCAGAGAAAAATCACAAGTTCTTTCCAGGTATAACACAAACAGGTCCTAGGGTGGTGGTGTACAGCATGGCGACGGTAATTGCAATACGGTATCTTTCATTTGAAAGTTGCTAAAAGTCGTCATTACAAGGAAGAAATTGCAACTGTGAGGTAGTGGACATTAACTGAACTTATTGTGGTGATTATTTTTCAGTATGTACATATATCAAATCATTATGTTGTACACTTAAAGATAATGCTTTATAACTAGTATTATAAAACTAATAGCATTACAATACTATAATGCTAAATATACTGCTATATATTTATAGTATATATGATACACATTTATAATAAATATATTTATAATACTAAAATAGAAAAGTACTAAATATGTTAGTGCTTGAAAGTCCATTGTTGTGAATTCTGTAGAGGAGTGTGGAAACGTGGTGTGCACCCAGGGGAGACAGCGTGGTTCTGCCACAGGGAGGTGGAGACAGTGTCTGAGCTGGGTATTGATGGGTGGAGGAAAAATGTTCTAGGACACACTGGGGAAGGGTGCGCCAGACAGGGGAAACTCATCCTGTCCTGGAGCAGCAAGAGAAAGAGAAAATGTCGGGTTCTACTGGCTGTGGCTGATGCCTGGGCCCAACAAAATGTAGGTGTTTGGAACTGAAACACAGAGAAACACTCCCACACCTGTGTCTCCGGTGACACCTGTGGTGTCATCTGATGTTTCTCATCAGGCCACCTTCAACACCAGGCTCTGAAGAAGTTGTTCAGAAGCTGCTTTATCTCCACAAACACCAACAGTGTATTTGCGTAGTGGGGAATATTTTAAGGGGTAGTATGTTTATTCACAAAGGCCATATGCCTTTTTATTTCCCTTCCAACTGATATTAGAGTGACCATAGATGTTTAGATGCCTGCAGATCACATTGTCATCAGTTCTTGGATCAAAAATTGTGTAACTGAGATTTTAGATCATTCATGGCCTACTGAGAAAGTTACATAATTTTCAAAGTAGGCTTTTAATATAAATTGATCCTGTATCTATAATGTATGTGAGTACATACGTATAAATGTATATATATTTCCTTAAGTGTATGCCTGTAGGAATAACATAGGTAATTACTATTATTAAGGTCATAAAGATTTCTACTATAAATTAGAGGTGACAAATCTAAAAAAATCAAGACCATGAGGAGTTTCTTTGTTTCAATCTCCATACTTATACTTATTCCTGGATATATGTCTAAGAAATTACATATACTTTGTTCTTTTGAGGCTGGCAAAGAGGAGGGAAAAAAATGCTGAGTGTCACCAGATCTCTCCAGAGTGGAAGAGAGAACAGAAGAAATGAGCAGAGCCAGGAAATGCCTTGAGGTCTCTAAAACTCCTAGGTCCCAACGCATTCTCAATTTCAATTCCTACTTATTGAGAATAATTGAAAAGTGTTTAGGGCCAAGGGCAAGCCCTCCATGCTGTCCTGCTCCCTAGTCCCACCCTCCTTTTAAAAGGTAAGGTTGCTTACAGTAGTTCTCAGCTTCTTCAGAAAAGGGAACAGGGTGCATATTGTGGGGAGGGGTGTCGACAGGAAGGGAACATGCCCACATTTTAGCTGTCTTAACCCTGCAGCTCATCTCAGAAATGTTTGACAGAGGTAAGTAGTATTTATTTGATTTGAACCTCTAATGCTTAGTACCTGCATAACCTGGGGAAGTTACATGTACTCTCAGCTCTTCTAGAAAGATCTTAATACAAAAGAGTACTGGGATAGCTGGTAGGAGTAGTTCAGCTTGCTTGTAATCATCATTATCACAGATAAATGTATAGCTAAGGGAAGGTAGGACACTCACTAGGTAAAGGCAACTGTAAGACAGGTATCATGTTGAATAAATGTGGAACCTGAGGGAAAACTACATGCTTACCAAACAAATGAAGCTTTTCAGCAAGTCTGCCAGGCCCCCATCCAATCCTAGCAGTTTTTTGTCTAATAAACTCCACGGGGTGGAAATTCCAGAGGAACTACTTGTGCCTAAGAAGTCACATGCAGACATTACTATCTGTTTAGTGAGATTTTTAAAAAATAGTTCATTTATTTACTACCCATGCAAGAGTATGCTTGGAAGACTGTTGATAGAGCTGAAAGGTACCACGGCTGAATAGCTGCTAGAAGAATCCATACTCAGCAGATCATTGTGATTTTTTTCCCCCAATAAATTGACTCTGAGCTACATGTCTTCCGTAAGCATCCTTCATTCAACAAAAATGTGATTTATTGATAGTATCCTCACCCAGCTTTGAGTCCTTTCCAAAGACTTTTGAGCTTGTCTCCTGAAGCTATGTTTAGAATACATCAATCACTTTACACTGCCTTTTTTTTTTTTTTTTTCATTCTCTGACCTCAGGGGCTAAAAGATCCATTTTGTCCCTTCAGTTTTCTGTGTTTTATTCAACCATTTGAACGCAAGTTTCAGGTTGTTTTTATCAACCTGCTTTCCTCTTCTGGTGCTGTGTCACATGATTGGCCTCAGTGATTCAGTGGAAAATTAATTGGACCATAGAAATCCATTTTGAAAAGCAAATGTGTTATTTTCCCCAAACATAAGCTGCTGGTGATTGATGTTAACTGTGGCACCTTTATGTAGGCAATGATGTTAATTTGGACAGGATCTGTGTTTCCCTGCAAAGACCTTCTGAAGTGTACTTGATCTTGAGTCCCTTTTCTTTCCTGCAGTTTATTTACAGTGCAGAAATTTAAAAAACAACTATTTTCTGCTATTTTTCTCATTCATAATCCCCACCTTAAGCAGACATAATAAATGGTGACTAGGTTGTAGTCTAGTCTTTATAACCATCTTCGACCAATAATACCTGCAATAGCATAGAATTTCACAAGAAATCAGGAGTGATAATACTGCTGCATTGGCAGTCACCGAAAGAGCAATCCAGTTCTTTTCATTTGGTATCTCTGACTTGTGTTAGAAATAGAAATAAAATTAGTTTAAAGATGGTCAGCAGTGGCTAGGTGGACATGGGCTGATAAAGCTAAAAATACCTTGTATACACTGTGCAGTTTTTTTGCAAAGGAGGAAGGCTATGTGTTTATCAGGTGATTCCACTTAAAACCTTTTGTTGTGATCATTCTTGTGTTATGTTTCAAAGTAGCTGATTTTTCTTGATATTAAATTAATATATTCTAACCGAAAACAGTTCAGAAAATAGAGATTGCCTGTGATTCCACTATTCTGACTTTCATACATTTTAAAATAAAATGGAATTAGTGATAAAAGGTATAATTTTTCAGTGAAAATACTGCCCCTTGATTGAAGGTCTCTGAGTTCAACATCAATTTAGGTTACTTTGCTCTATCACTTTTAGACTTTTGACCAAATGCTTATTTTTTTAAGGTTGTATTTTATATGAGATCATATAGATTAACATTTCTATTGTGAAGTTTTACTTCTTGACTCATAGTGTTTGTATCCATATTTATCAGTTTTATTTGCGGAACCAATTTGTCATGTTCACATTCCCCCGCCAGAGTTTTTCTATGTTGACCTTCTAAATGAAAGACAGCAGGGCCCATCAGTCAGCCTTCTCTGTCGCAGGACACTAAAACATGACTCAGGTTGACTCAAGCAAAAAGGAAATTTGGGGACTCATTTGACTGTCAGGTCCAGTTGTCAATGACTGGGTTGGCTTATAGGTCTTTGGGCACCTGGCTTCTTTCCACCTCTTTTTTCTAATCTTTCCCACATTTCCCAAAAGCTCTAGGCCTGTGCCCTTCCAACTTCATGTTGCTTTGCACCTCATTGACTCTGAGAGAATGAGAATGCATGCATGAACTAATCTAATCTCTCAAGCTGGTGGCCTGTGATCTACTGTGGGTCTTGGAGACCCAAGCCAGTGCTTGTTCTTGAGGTAGGAAGAAAATTTGTTTCCTCAGCATCAGGCACCTGAACTAAGAATGAGAAAAATGATAAGTCCCAAGTGAAATATCAGAGGCCTATTGCTGGAGGAAGATGGGTATAGGATTGTGGCTGACAGAGCTGAGGTCCACTTCAGAGGCTGAATGGAACCTGTTGACCTGTGAGCTGCCAGATTTATAGGGACAGCTTAAGAAAATACCATCCCTCAGGTACAGGTGAAATAAAATATATCATTGGAACCCCAGAAGCCCTCCTCAGACTGAAGTGTGCCTTTTCTCTTTTAGGGGATTCCTATTAGGAATACGTGATTCTGTGAAAAAATGTCTTCATGGGAATATGTATATAAATATATCTGCATAGAATTATATTATCATGGCCATGTGTACTGCCTGTATATATTTTAAATGATCAAATCTTAGCCTTTGTGATGAAACCGCCCCAAGTTGCCAGTATAAAACTAGAATGTTTTGGTGCTATAGGTGTGTGTTATAGATATATTTTGGGAAAAAAAATCTTGTGGGAATGACACTAGCCAAATCTTATTATTATGGTCTTAATAACATTTGAGAAGCACTGACATCTGCTAAAGGCAGAATTTTTAGAAAACAGTAAGTCATGTTCTTGACATTGATCTTTTTAGCTTAAATATAGCATTGTTAGGTTTTACCACAATTTAATGAGATGTTTGAGAGTCTTACTAATTGGGGGAATTAACATATTAAGCTTTAGATAGAATTTTTAAAGGAGTAATGATAACGTTTGCTTGGAATCTCAATTCAGTAGAAATGAGGATTCATTTGCCAATTCGTGAAGTGTTAAGCACTGTATGTGCAACTCAGTACTGCTGGCTTTGGCATAAAAAGACACTTGATTCAAGTTCCAAGAAAATTCTTCTTCTTTTCAGACCTTTGAGTAATTGTCCATTATGTTTAGCAACAAAGGAAATTGCAAGTGGAATTCTGTAGACCTGTCAGGACATCCTTTCCTGTCTTCTGCTGCAATTAGGATTCCTTCTGGCCTGTGCTTCACTCAGGTTCTCCATCCAGGAAATATCATCCCTTAGAATGAAAAGGGAATTGTGATGAATTAGGATGTTTTGGTTGTGAGTATAAGAATCCTATATTAAACGCACTTAAGCCAGAAAGGGAACCTGTAGCCACCTATAACTATATAAGGCATGAGTATCATTGGAGATGACAGAATGCTGGCAGGAGTGTGTCTTTCCACCTAGGTATTGAATTCTCTCAGCACAGATGTGTAGTGAATTAGAAAGAACATGCTCTCTTCCTGCTAGCTTTGATAATAGAAACTAAGAGGCTGTTATTTCCTCCTCACCCTCCCTAATTCTGCTTCAGAGAACCACAGAAAAGGACTCTTACTTGACCTGCTTAGGTTATGCACCACCTTTTGGACCAGTCTCTCTGCACAAGGATGATGACGAGTAATGGACCAGCTTGGATCAAATACGTATGCAAGGGTAGGCAGACATGGTTAAAATAGAGGAGTGTAGCTTGATGAAGGAAGGTGGGAGTGTTACCAGCAGAAGTCAAAAAGGTGTTTATCTTTTCCTTCACTTTCTTTGCTTTGGGTGATGAGTCTTGATGTAAAAAATATATAAATTAAAAAAAAAGAAGTCTAAAGGGATGCTAGCAACTGTCAGTGGAAACCGTTCACCTCCATGATACATGATGTTTATGTGAATGTGTCTTTGCCTCACACACAACATGCAAAGAACACAGACATTTTATAAATATTCTGTGCCCTTTATCACACACTCTTTCTTCCCCTTAAAGTAACAGATCCTCACTTTAGGCATAGAACTAGAGGAAGACTAAAATGTAAGATAGTAAAAGATCTATAATCCGGAGGGATCACAAGACCAATATCTTTCAAGGTAGGACAACCTAGTACTTCCATCTGAGTAGTTGACTAGAAATACTTTTGTTATCTTGAAGCTTCACTGTCTCTCTTAGATTCCATTTACATTGTGCTTTCGATTTTCCATGCATTTTTCCCATGCATCATTTCCTTTCAGTAGTCCTGTATCTTACAAGTGATACTGTATGAAAATAGAAGTTCAAAGAAATCAGCCCAAGGTCCCACAGCTAGGACATGCAGAGACAGGATTTACACCCTGAGTCCGGTGCCCCCTGAAACCCATGAGGCTGTCTTTGTTATCAAGGTTTTATTTTATTATAACTCTCATCAGCAGTCGCTGCTAGAAGGCCACATCTGTTTTACATTACCATCAATGAGTGATGGTCTCTAAGTGTAAGACTAGTGTGGTGCTGTTTATCCTTTAGCAGCAGCATCCCCACTGCTATGAGCACAGGCTCTGGAGTGAAACTGCTGAATGCAAATCCACACTCCCACACTCCAGTTGTCTGGCTTTGGACAAGTGATTTACCCCTTTTGAGTTTCAGTTTATTTTCTAATGGGAAAACTAATAAGGCATATTTTATATTATTGTGAGAAGTGAAAGAGATGATGTAGACAAAGATAATTTATCAGATACCACAGTTTACATTAGCAATCTGACCATACATGGGAAATTATATAAATGTGGCTCGAATGATGCTAATAAGACATTCAGGCCAGTGGCATATTTTAAGACAGTGCATATCCTTATAGGATACCCACAGGTGAGAAATGTGTTCATGTTGAGTCTGGAATGTGTTAAGAAAGCAGTTCCTCGGAGTTGTAGGTCATAGGAACTTTGAGTTTGGCTTTGATTTTTTGGGGGGTGAGTTGAGTGTTCTTTATAATGTCATTTATGGTTTAATATTTTCTGCTCTTGGAATTAGCATGATGTAACGGACCACTGGGACTTCTGGTTCTGGAGAGACATGGTTTTTAACTGTTGAATATAACATATTTTCTTTAACACAAAAAGCAAGCACATTGTATGTTTGGTTGGAATTAAATTTGTATCCAGTGGTAGGGCTGTGTCTTGTTACATTTTTGTAGGTTTCTAAAATGCTTGGCAATTCACTGAGACTTTTAAATGTTTAGATTTTACATTGCTATAAATGTACCACAAATATCTTTGCAAATTAGTAAGCTGAGAGGGATCTGGTGGTAGCAGGGTCGTTTGCCAGCAGAAAGCTGTAGCTGGTGAGTCTCAGATGGCCTTTATTAAATGAATTCTTTATTAGTATAAATCTAGTAAGAGAAACTTACAGAGAGTAAAAGAGACTCCATCTTATAGTAGTTACATTTTAAATACTCTGAAAACTGCCTTGCCTTTGTTTAATCTTGCCTTTGTTTAATCTTACTTGTTTGAGAGAAGTAAAATATGAGTACCCTTAAAGGTGGGTATTTCCAATTGGAGGTT
Source organism: Talpa europaea (assembly GCF_964194135.1). Taxonomy (NCBI): domain Eukaryota; kingdom Metazoa; phylum Chordata; class Mammalia; order Eulipotyphla; family Talpidae; genus Talpa; species Talpa europaea. The sequence goes on along the minus strand of NC_140082.1, from coordinate 25,938,384 downwards.
TGCTTTGCTTTGCTTGATTCGGGTACTACAGAAGGGTATTTCTATCACATAACTGATCCTTCTACATTGGCTCAAAAATGAATTCATTAAAAAAATTGAGATTTGCCCAAAAATAGATGACTGGATCAAGAAGATGTGGTACATATATACCATGGAATATTACTCAGCATTCAAAAAAGATAAACACATGCAATTTGCAGCAACATGGATGGCGCTGGAAGGGGTCATGCTCAGCGAAATAAGCCAGAAAGAAAAAGAAAAATACCGGATGGTCTCACTCATAGCAGGAATCTAGAAAACTTAAATAAGGGACCAGGAAAATGAATAACTATAAGAAAGTGAAAATCAAAATCAACAAAAATCTATGAACCAGAGACACTTTTGGGGGGGTGGGTGGAGGGAGGGAGGGATTGGGGTCAAAATGGGGTGGTTGAAATTGTATGGGGAATATAAAAATGAAATTTATTATAAAAAATAAACTTTTAAATTTATAAGTAAAAAAATAAAATAAATGTATCAAATTAAAAAAAAATTGAGATTTAGGTGGTAATGAGGAAAATGGTTTCATTCACAATACTATCTCACTCTACCTGAGGCTTAAGTTGTGAAGACATTTTGTAGGGAGAAAATAACAGAAGCAGAAGTACCCTTTAGAGTCATATGAATCACTCAAAGAGTACAGTACATAGAGTATTGAATACGTCCAGTATAGAGAAAGTAGCTGGCTGCATTTTGGAGGCTTATTGTATGTATTTTGAAGCTAAACTGCCATATGATGTGGCAAGATGCCCATCCTGTGAGGAAGCTTTGAGAGTGATTGCACTATATAGAGCCTCCCTCCTATTGAATATTCCCACTGAAGCACATTCTTACTGCATTTGTCCTTATGTTAGTATTTGTTATTGAGGACATATTGTTGAATTGGAGTAACATAGAGACGAGTTAACTTTACTATATTTGTTATCTTTTTAAGCAGTAAGTCTGTAGGAATTGAGGACTTTTTCTTTGTAATACTAGTACATGTGAGTTCATGTGTGTGTGTTTGTGGGGAGGGGATTTGTCAGTGATCTTCAGAGGTTTTCAACTCACTTAAAATGATACTTTAAATATTAACTACATTATGTATCTTTGTTAGAGCTTAAGTAGTAATGAAACTTCTCAGCTTCATTCTTATTCATGAAATATTTATGAGCTATCTGCTTTGTGCATGTATATCATCACTTAAATACATGCTAAACACCAAAACTCGTACAGAGATTAATCATACAGGGGCCATGTGCTCCAGGATCTGACTGACAAACACAGTTTTCCTTTTTCTGTTCATTTTAATCTTATTTATTTATTTGTGGCAGGATAAAGTCACAAAAAAAGAGATAGTAATATGGGAAATCTGAATCAGTGCCTGCATTCAGTTCTGAAGTTTTTAAGGAATAACCTTGGCATTGTCATGGAGATTGGGGCTGAGAGGGAGGCTCCATGAACAAGCCTGTTTGAAACTCTTAGAATCTTTGAGCCCAGGAGATGATGCTGGATGGACCTGGTAACAGGGCCCATAGGTAATCCTTGTGTATTTTAACTTCCAAACCCTGCAGGCATGGGAGCAGAATGATCAAAATATAGACCAGTGGTTGAGTCTACCTTTTCTGTTTTTTAAGATTTTATTTATTTATGCATACAAAAGCTAGAATGTAGGCCAGAGATCTAGGGCAGGTGGGGTGAGGGATATGTGAGAGGATTCACCAGAGACAGAGTGGGAAGCAAAACGTTCAGAACTACTGAGGGGAGCAGTGGGTGAGACAGGAGAGGTCTGCTGCTCCATGAGAATTAGCGCCTTGGCTGGGGATCATGTGTTCCAGCTGAGGCATGCACATAATAAAATGGTGATTCTCTAGATCTTACCATGGAATGGATTTTTACCCATTGAATAACTGCAGGCATTTCCATGGCAATGTAAAGTAAATACTATGAAATAAACATCAGTATCTTTATATTTTCCCCATCTCCTTTAGTAGAATTCTAAGAAAGCATGATGGTCATATAGTGAGGTCTGGAGAGAGAAAGAGCTTACATGTAGCCAGGTTCCTAGCCCTTTGCCAATTGATGAATGGTTGTAGAGTTGATATTTATGCCATGACTGTTAAGAAGGGGGCCCTGTGCCTTTGGGCAAAATGGAGGGTAATCAAATTAGGTCTTTCCAGGAGTTAAGGGTCTTCCTGCCTCCCTTTCTCTGCCACCCCCAACATCACCTTCTTTCCATTTAGTTTATAAAATGCTTGTTCATTGTTGTTAAATAATTTTGATGTTTTTGTGGACAGATACAGTTTTTTGGAATTATTCTAAATGTGCCATAATAATAGATGCATGCTTATCTCATTTTATTAAACCTTTTAAGCTCTTTTTTTTTAAACATTCGGTTAGATTTTTTTTAAATTTAATTTAAATTTTTTAAGATTTATTTATTTATTTATTTATTTATTTATTTATTTATTTATTTATTTATACAAGCACGGGTACAGTCAGAAGCGTGGGAGGGTGAGAGGATTTACCAGAGCCAGAGCGGGCAGACTGAGGAAATACACTGCTGAGGGGAGTAGCTGGTGCGGCAAGAGAGGTCTGCGCGCCATGTGGGACCCTCGCCGGTGGTCAGGGATCAAACCAGCGCTGCAGAGGCTGCTGGCAGCTTCGCAGCCCAGTCCTCAACTGCTGCGCCACCAGGGGAGGCCCCCTTTTAAGCTCTTTAGGTGAAGATAAGCTCACATCAGTAGATCTTAAAGATAGTCCTCATGGTTGTCTTCAAAGTATTTCAGTTTGGCAGTTTGTGTTTTAGTTTGGTGCTTAATATTTTTATGATGCTTCATTGCATACTAGTTATTTCTTCCTGCTTATTAGTAAACACATGTATGCCTGTATTTGAAGTGAACTTTGGGGTGAAAGAATGACATTCAAATTCTTTCCTTTCAGACAAGTCAGTTAAACTAAATTTCCCCTCCTGGAGTCTCCATTGTAAATTTTACCTTGGGCCTCCCTGGTGGCGCAGGCGGTTGAGCGCTGTACTGTGAAGCTGTCCGCAGCCTCTGCAGTACCAGTTCGATCCCTGCCGGCCTCAGAGCAACCCACATGGGGAGCAGACCTCTCCTGTCTTGCCCACTGCTCCCTTCAGCAGTGTATTTCAGTCAGTCTGCCTGTTCTGTTCCTCGCTCTGTCTCTGGTGAATCCTCTCGCCCTCCTGCGCATCTGGCCTGTACCCCGGCTCTTGTATAAAAAATAAATCTTAAAAAAAAAAAAGATTAAAAAAAATTTTTACCTTTATCCCCTTTACATAATTTCGTAAAAACAATTTGAGCTCATTGTTGACAAAGTTTTTTTTTTTTTAATAGTATTCTTTTTAAGTATAGATAAGCCTTTGAGGAAAGATGTGTCCTGAAGATTCCATCCTTATGCTTATATGTACAAGTTGGCATGACTACGGGGTCCGCTTCCTCTGCTGGCTGGAACCAGGGCTATTTATAGTGTCTTTTCTTGGCTTCCCAGTTAGTATATCAGTGTGTATTTATGCAAGGGAGAGCTCTGAAAGCCATATAAGACTAGTTTAGAAACCTAGTAGCCTCACTTGCCTTTTTCTTTCTGGAGAGAGGAGAGTGATATATTTTGCCAACATCGGAATGTAATGGGAAGGCACATCATTCCAGCTTCTCTGAAGCCACAGGTGGCATGGGCTTGAGACAGAGTCCACACAGTCATCCCAAGGGCCAGTAACAGGGTCATCTTCCCAGATGAGGGGCTGCTCTTAGTTGCAGGAGATTAAATCCTTAGTTCCTTTTGTAGGTAGGCAATTCCTCAACATTCCGCTGATTAGCAGAGGCATAGATGTCTCTGTTAAGGTCGTTGATTTCTCTTTATGAAGCCAGGGAGGGCAGGGTGATGTCATGGAAAGACATCGGACCAGAAAAGACTGACTTTTCATCTTAGATCCTGCTGTCCGTCACACGGAAGTTGGCTGATGTTGTAAAGTTTGCCCTTCCTGATGTCCAGTTTCCTCATCTGCAAAATGGGAAAATTATATCCTTCCCTGACTGGGCTGGTATGAGGAGTAGGATAATGTAAACCACACATCAATGTCTGGCATGGAGCAGATGCTGATCAAATCCCAAAAAACCAGTAAGAGAAATAAAAGTAAACAGAGCACAGGTGATCTCTCCTTCAAGAATCCACATCAAGGCTCTTAGTCAAATAAATAGCGCTGAACTGTATCTTTGTAATCGATTTCCCTTTTCTTCTGGCTCTTCCCTGGCATCTGCTGACCTGGGTAGCCTTGGCCACTCAAAGTCTCCATCTCAGTAAACACCTGGACTGAAATGCCTCACTTACATCTCCCTTTCCCAGAAAACATTCCTTCTGGAAAAGCCATACTGAGACTTTAAGAAATCTTCACCATCAGTAAGGTCCATCATGATAGTGAGTTGACCTAAGCCCATAGCACGTGAAACCTCTTGAGCTTTTAGCAGTTGCTATCCTTGTGACAGAACTCTGCTAAGGTTTAGCATTCAGAAGAAATAACCTATTTGCAGCCTTCTTTTGGCATTTTACTTAATGGCTGGTACTCAGAGTTTTGAAACGTGAGGTTAACTTCAAACAGTAGCTAAATGAATCCCAAGAGCACCTAGGGACATTGGTGGGCATTTTTAGAGCGCTCTGTTTGCCTTTGTCGTATAGACTGATTTTAGTGTCAATTACTGGGTCAGGCTGAGCGGTGGCAATTGCCTTCCCCCGGCCCCCACTTGTGTTTTAGGTGCATTTTTGAAAGTCAGGTAGAAGAGGGAAAAATTTCAAAAAATCAAAAAGCAGACATTTTTTTAGTAACATCAGTTAAACATGCAATGAGTTCAATCATAACTTTCTATTGTTTTCTAAGCATGAAAGTAACATGCTCATAATAGAAAATTTGAAAAAAGTAGAGGACAGTTTTAAGAGAAAAACAAAAATTGCTTATAATTCCCGCCACCTTGTGGTATGAGAACATGTATTTGCCATGTTGTAAATCAACTTGACCTCAATCAATAATTAAAAAAATAATTCCCTCAACCTAAAGTTGTATCCACTGTTAATATCTTGGGGTCTATTTTGCCCAAATCTTTTTATCTCAGTCTTTTACTTAGAAACACACATATGTAGTCATCACACCCATACATAGTAGTTGAGAAAATGGCATACAAATAAAATTGTAGCATACTTTTATTTTTTTTCATCAATGAGAGGCAGAGGAGAAGCATGGTGAACAACTGTCTTTGCATTTGGACAGGCCTGTGTTTGACTCCTTGCTTTGGAGCAAAGTATTGTTTGGTTGTAGAAGTAATGTTCAGACTTCCCTTTTCTTCTCTGTAAAATACATGTACCATTATCTGCCCACCCACTCTGGCATTAGGAGAATTTTGTCAGATGTTTTCTGTCGAGTGCTGGGCAATGCCTGCATTGAGTCCAGGTTCTCCAAACTGTAGCCAAACCAACAGTCATTAGCTTGCTTCCCTGACTCATGAACATTGTCTATTCTGTCCCCTAGCTCTACCCTGTCTTTCTAACCATTTTTTAAAATCCTACTTGCTGGCCTCCCTGGTGGTGCAGGGGTTAAAGTCTCAGTGCTATCAAGCTATAGCCAGCCACTGCAGCAGGGGTTCGATCCCCAGCCAGGGAGCTGAACCACATGGTTCAGCAGACCCTCCTGACTCACCCTCTCCTCCCCTCAGCAGTGTATTTCAGTCAATCCACCTGTTCTGTTCTCCACTCTGTCTCTGGTGAAAACTCTTACCCCCCACACCTCTGGCTTACACCCCAGTTCCTGTATGCATAAATAAATAAATCTTTAAAAAATAATAAAATAAAATCCTACTTGCCATTTAAGGTCTATTCATATTGACCCATCTGTTTTAATTTTCCAAGTGTAGGGATTTTCCTGAATGTGAACCTCTCTGTGCTCCTGGAAGGCTGGTGGGGGGTATAATGGTTAGAAGTCCATGCACTCAGTGCTGGCTCCAAATGTCCACTGATGCTATATCATTGGGAGATTTACTGATTCCTCCTAGGGCACCAGGGTGCCTGTGTGAAGATGGTGTAAATATGGTACCTACTTGCAGGGTTGTTTAAAAATTTGAAAGAGTTAATCATGAAAAGATGCTTTAAAAAATGCTCTGCCAGTTCATCTGCCAGTTCAAATAACCATGCTGCATTGGTTATTTGGTTATTTGGGCATTGCATCCATCTTTTAGAAAAGCTGGGATTTTATCTTAATCATCATTGCATTTGCTGTAAACCAACCCCAGCGACAGGCCTGTGGTAGATGTTCATTTTACACTTGCTAAATTTACGTGCATTTGGTTGAAAACTACAAGAGAAAAGCAGGATTTCCTGATATGATGGGAAACCTAGAATTTTATTTCAGGCACTTCAGGGTTGTTGGAAAAATTAAGCACCTATGTTTAAAATGCTAAAGGAACCGAGCCATTTTTTTTCTTAATTCACTTTTTAAGACAGCTTTAGATTTGCAGAATTATTGCAAATTATTGCAGAATGTAGTACAGTGAGTGCCCATATAACCAATACCATGTTGATATCATTACTAATAGGTTAGTAAGGTATACTTGTTAAAATTAAGTCAAATAATGAGCTGCTATTGGTAACTGGAGACCGGGCTTTATTTAGATTTCCTAAATTTTCCCTTAATGTCCTTTTTTCTGAGTCAGAATTCTGTTCAGGATACCACATTATATTTAGTCATTATATTACTTTAGGTGATTCACAGCTGTGACTATTTCTCTTACTTTTCATGCTTTTGTATGACCTTGATTGTTTTGAGGAACACTGGTCATGTATTTTATGGAAAGTTCTTCAAGTGGGGTTTTTAAAAATTTGAGATATTCACATACCGTAAAGTTCACTCTTATGAAGTATACAGCAAGCTCAATTTTAAATAGTTCTTTGGTTGCTTGTTTTTGCTAAGCCTAAAATTTATTAGCAAAATCAGATTACTTAAATTATATACAAAGTACTTCCAGATAGGAAATGTGTTATTTAAATTCCGTTTATATGGTGAGCTCAGCTGCTTCTGCTGAGCGTTTATTTGAGCAGGGTTATAATGTATTTTGGCAAAAGGGAACCAGAAGGTCATCTTGGGTTTGCTGTTGCCCTGGAAATGTTGAAAAGAATGAATTTGTTCTGGCATCTTGGACTGTTTTGCGCACAGTTTCTAGCAGGGTACTTGTTTTTATATACTAACTGAAATAGTACTGATGTCAGAGTAGCTTGCATTTGGAAAACAGAAAGGAAAATGGAAATACATCTTTTTACCTTGACTGGCAACAGATGAGCAGAAATTCTCAGAAAGTAAAAGTCATGTATATGAGTGGAATTCACATTTGTGCAACTTTCCCTCCATACCCAGCTCCTTCATTCATTCAGAAAATTTTTATTCAGTGCCTACCACAGATTTTTTTTTTTTTTTGGAGCTTGGGATACAGCAAGGAATAAAGCAGACAAAATCTTGCTTTCACGAAGCTTATAGACTGGCATTGTAGACAGACAGTGAATAGATAAATGTGTGTCAGAGGTGATAAGCTCTTTGAAAAAGACTAATATGGAGTCAGGTGATGCAAACTAGTGCATGGGAGGTGTTTTGAACAGCCTCTTTGAGTTGACATTTAAACAGAGACACAGATAGGGGATTGATTAGAAGTATGTCTAGAAAATGGAAGTTCCCTTGGGAATGAAGTTCATGCAGTCAAAATCAGTGAAAGCAATGAATGGAGTAGCTTTTATACAACTGACAATGTGTGGTACTCTGGGAATTTGATGGTCAGTGAAATAGTCTCTGCTTCCCTCTAGCTTCCTGCCTTGAGTGGGAACAGGGTGTTGATCAATTAAAAATAAACTCTTTAATGACACAGGGTAGTATGCCAAGAAGGAGACCTCAGGGAGTCTTGGAAGGCAGGAGAGCAGAGCCAGGCTAAGTGTTCGGGGAAGGCTTCCTTCAAGAAGAGATACGATCTGAGGAAGCGGAATGAAGAAAAGGTGTCATGGGAGGAGGGCCAGTAAACGTGGGAGCCAGGGGCCAAGGAGAACTGTGAGAAGAGCCTGCAGCAGCTGTGGTTTGGAGGAGAACTGGTTACTTCTGTGACAGGAAGTTCTAAATCATTTGATACCACTCAATTTTGGGGAATGGATTTTCATTATAAATGCACAGTAAATGGTAGTAAGTGACAAGAAGTTAATCTGAAAAAGACTATTCAATTAACTTGCTTTGATGTGCTAGGAATCCAAAGTATATGTTAGGTTTTGTGAAGATAAGCAAAAATGAGCTATTTACATATCAAATTTCTCTGTTTCTATATTTTGTTTGAATAGCGAAAAGTCAGAATAGATCGTTTGGAAATGGTCTATTTAAAAATAGACACAGCTTTGTAAAAAGCTGTGATGATATGAAAAAAGATGGTTCTCAGGAAGATAAATTTTAACTGAAGACATAGAGGGTTCTTATATTTTTCTGGTGTTTATTTTTAAATATCATTAAGTGAAATTTTAGAGGAGACATTTAGTTGTATTATACAGTATGGTTCTTACAAGCAAGACATCCCTCAGGGAATGGTTTTTAATCTAATAAAATGAATTATCTTTGTTTAAAACTTTTCCTCTAGTACATTCAGTTACTTAATGCTATGCATCATCTTTTAAGAGTGTTTTGATGACATGCTCAAAGTCAAATGACTTTATAAAGACTGAACAATGCTTTTGCTAAGGATGCAAAAATGCCTAATCTCTGGCTTTTAAAATTTTTCTACCTTTTTGGGAAAATTAAGATACAGTTTTGGAGTAGTGTTAAAGAAGAACTACAACAGTTGTGGAAGGCAGTAAAGCCGGGGTGAGGGTGATGGTACGCGTTTTTGGACTGTTGAAATTATGTCAGAATTGTGTCCTCCCATAGATAGCAGAAATGTAGGGTGACACCTGCATACTAAATTTCATCTTTTCATTAGTTAATTACAACTGTACTACCTCAAATTCCAATTATTATTTAAATTCTTCTCAGAGTTTCAAAATTGTGGTCAAATTTTGTGAGGAATTTCCTTTTTTTTATTACAAAAAATAGTTTATGCGTATTTTGGAAAATGCAGGAAAATAGGAGATAAACATTTAATGTCATCATTTATTTAATCATTTTATAGCATATAAACATTTTAAATGAAATTAGTTATTTTTTTCTGATTGTAAAAATAATTCATACTTAGTGCCATAGAAAATCAAGACATAATGTGAGGGGACCACTTGAGACTGATGTGTGCGTGTGTGCATACATGGGGTGTGTGTGTATTTCATATTATAAAACTTACAATAAGATCTTTATCAGGATAGACTCTTTCTAGAAAGGGTTCAAGGGTACACTTTTGAGGACTGGCTAGTAAAGGAAATTTTTCAAAGAAGTTGCATTTTGAAGATCTTTCATTTTCACATATTTCCAAATATGTGGCTTTGAGAGCCTTATATTGATTGAGAATTTAATGATCAGAAATAAGCCATGAAAATGGTCACAAAATTATTTCGTTAATAATTCACATTATTTGAATAAGAGTTTGAAGGTCAATAGAGCAAAAAAGGGGTAAACACACAATTCTCAGCTCCCCAGATATTATACTTCTATATCCTTCCCTACTTTGGGGATGCACATTCATGTGTGTGTGTGTGTGTGTGTGTGTATGTATCTTTACATAAAATTACTTCATTGTTCACTATTACTCACATTGCCCTTTTTTTCCCTCATTAAATGGAATATTATGAACCTTTTCCCATTTTGCTCAACAAATTTTCCATTAGTATTCTCAGTAGCCTAGAGTATTTGAGTTTATAATAGTGCCATTGTTTAAACATCTGGGTCATCTACATTTTTCTGAGATTTCCCATATATCCCCTACTTCTACACACACCCACACACACACACACACTCTCACACATACACCCTCCCCCACTGTCAACATCCCCCAGCAGAATGGTATATTTGTAACAATTGAGGAGCCTATCTTGATACATTATCATCTTCCAGACTCCATGATTTATATTAGGGCTCACTCTAGATGTTAGATTTGTCATAGTTTTGAACAAATGTATAATGGCATGTATCCTTCATTAGACAAAGTAGTTTCACTGTCATAAAAATTCTCTGTGCTTTGCCTATTCACCTATTCCCCTTCTCTGATATCTAATGATATCTGTTCTTTTACTTATCTCCTTAGTTTCTTCTAAAGCTTCATAAAGTTGGAATCATACAGTATGTCACCTTTTTAGATTGGCTTCTTTCACTTAGTAATATTCATTTATGGTTCCTCTATGTCTTCCATGGCTGGATAGTTCATTTATTTTTTGTGCTGAATAATACTCCATTATTTAGCTGTACCCTAGTTTATCTGCTTACCTACTGAAGTACCTCTTAGCAGCTTATAAATATTTATCTTTTGATCATGCTCCATGAGGATAGTGTGTAAGTTACCTGATAATACATTTCTAGTTGAATTGTTCACCAGTTAGAGTTTGAATATTTTTAAAGTTTTTGTTATATGTTGCCAACTCACCCTCCTGGAACTGTGGACCACTTTACACTACTGCCACATTTGCCTTCACATCTTTATCAATGTTGGATTCCTTTAAATACTTGCCTATTTGCTATGAAAAAGAAAGTATAATTTGGCTATAATTTGTTTTCCTGTACACTGGCCATCTTGATGCCATATTTTTTAGACAGTTCAGTTCATAAGTGTTCCCGAGAAACCACGAGGCATGGTCTGTTAAATCTCAACCCTTAGATGATGACCTAAAATGGAAGATCTGGAGCTTAAATGGTCTGTCAGTGTTGTATCATGTTGTACTGAATCTTACAGCCTTGTCCTCATATAGGAGACATTGGATACCCCCCACCCATGCCATGAAGATACTTAGTAAAGGTACTTTAATTGAAGGGACAAGTTTTTCCTTGGAAGGTGATTTGGGCACTGTATTCCATGGTGCATGCAGCCAGCATCAGTGATCTTTGGACAAGTTTTTTTTTTTTTTTGACTTATGCAAATGAAGACAGTTGATCTTGGGTATGGAGATAATAATTTTTAACTCATTGGTTAAATCCCAAGAATTGATGTTTGCTCAGTTTGCTGAGCAGGGGAAGAATGTATTCCTCATGTGTGTCAATACAAAGCAAATATAGAGATAGAATGAACTACAACTTTAATATTGAGCATGAGTCCCCAGCATTAATGAGTCTATAAGAGGAGGTGGTTTCTTGGAAGAGTTTATAACACTTCATCTCCTGTAGGGAGAGGCTTGTTGGGAAGGGTCATGGAAGCAACACCATCTTATTGAAACCTAATGATGAAATTTGATAGACTTTATCCAGGTAGAGGGTTGGAGAAGGTAGTAATAGTTGTGGAGGGGGTGGAGGCCTGGGGGAGGTGGGAAGATGGGCAAAATTAGGTATCATGGTGTGTTCGAGAAACTGAAAATTAGGTGCTCATGAGAGAAGTTTAGGAAAGATAGGTAGAGGCTATATCACAAAAGGTTTTGAAATCTTGAGAACAATTGGGAACTCTGAAAAGGTTTGAGCAGGGGCATAGAATCATGAGATTATATTCTAAGGAAAGATCATCTAAGTAGAGAATGCCTTGGGGAAGTACATTCTCAAAGTAGCAGTAGTTTTCTTAGAAAGTGAAGTAAAACCATTTAGGAGATGATGATGGTAATGTCATCAAGTGAAATATTGAAAGTGAAGGTGAAAAGAAATAGATGGGTTTGCCAAATATTAGGCGGAAGAACTGACACAATGAGGCTACTGAATATTTGTCAAGTACTTTTATATTCCTTTTCTCAGGTGAGAGTTACAATAACTCTATTGAAAATAGGATGGGAAGTCTTAACCTGTAATTAATGAAATGAAGAAACCAAGGTTCAGAGAAGTTAACTGAATTTTCCAATGACACAGAGCTGGTAAAGGAACTGGGACAGGAGGCCAGAGGTCCTGTTGTATTGCTTCTTTCACCATGCTATGTTTCTAGTCTGCATGAGTGAGTAAGTGTAGGGAAAAAGTAAATAATTCCAAATCTAGTTTTCCATGTTGATGAAAAGGATTAAAGTATTCTCTAATGTAAATAGATGTGAGTTGAAGACTCTTGGGGCAGGGATCTAGGATAAACTCCTGACAACCACCTTCAGCCATCCACAGACCACTTTCTTGGATCTCTCATGGATGCAGAGACAAAGAGGGCACAGCCAAAGGCACACTGCATTTGGACTTTGAACCAAAATTCTAGGAGATTTGATGACTTGAACCTTCAAGGAGTCTTTGTTTACACCATGTGATCCTAAATGGCGTCTTCAAAAAAATTTTATTTTAAAAATAAGTCATTGAGGTAAAATTCATATAACAGAATTAAGCATTTAAAAATGAACAATTCAGTGGCATTATAATATAGTCACAGTGTTGTGCAACTACTCTCTTTATTAGTTCCTACACTATTCCATCTCTCCAAAGTAAAATCCCTTAGGAGTTCAGAAGATTTGCTCCAGTTCCCCTCCTCTCAACCCCTGGTAACCACCCATCTGCATTCTGTCTGCATGAATTTAACTATTTTGGACATTTCATATAATAGAAACATACAATGTGTAACCACTGTATCTGGCTTCCATTTAGTATTATGTTTGGGAGGATCATCCACACTGTATTGTATATGAATACGTCATTCTTTTCATGGTTGAACACTATTCCGTCATGTGACTATGTCACAACATGTTTATTCAGCTATTGGTGGAAGTTTGGTATGGTTCCACCTTTTTGCTACTGTGGCCAGTGCTGCTATGAACATGGTTGAGTGCCTGTTTGCAATTCTGTGTGTATGCCTAAGAGTAGAATTACAGGATCAGATGGTGATCCTATGTGTAACTTTTTGAGGAATTGTAAAGCTGTTATTTATAATGGATGAACCATTATACATTCCAATTGTCCATGTATAGGTGTTCCATTTTCTCCCCATTATCATTAATATTTGTTATTTTTGATGGCTTTTTTCCTTTTTATTATAGCCATGCTACTAGATAGGAAGTAAACTTGCTTCTTTTCACTTTGGATATTCCTGGTTTCCTCTTGAGGAAAGAGCCCCTTTAAAGTAAAAAGGAAATAGGGACCACCTTATTTTACCCTTATTTTGCAGGAGAAAAAGAAATCTCCAAGGAAACAGGTGTTACAAGAAGAGAGCATCTTTCTGGAACTCAATTTTAAAATGGATTGGTAGTGGTTTTACCTCTGAGGGACTCTTTTCTGTCTTCTCTTCTCGGAGGTAGAGTGAGCTGGTAGGCTATGAAGGAGGATTTGTAGAAGGAAGTTAGAACTTTCTAGATAAACAGGTAAATTCTTAGACACATTCATTTATTTAATATATATTGTTCATGAAGTTTCTTTTATGTGCCAGGCAGTCTTCTAGATATTCCTGATACATTAGCGACTAAAACAGATAAAGTTCCTTGCTTTCATTCTGGCAGAGAAAATTGACACTGAACAATAAATATAAAACCTAATTTATATAGTATATTAGCAATTGGTAAGTGCTATGGAGAAAAGAACCAGAGAAGGTTCTGGAGTATTGGCATGGGGGGCAATTTGAAGGATCACATAGGGAATAGGGTAGATCTTTTTGAGAAACTGGGAATTGAGTAAAGACTAGAAAGCATTGGGCATGAAGGGATTCACCCTCAGAGCTCCGACATCAGCCATGATTCCCCTAGTAAGTCATCTTGGTTACTTGTCCAGCTTTTCATTTTCCTTAGGCATCTTTTGGTGTTCATCTGTCTACTTCACTTTGTTCAGCGCACAAATGGACTTCTCAGTTATGACTGTCTGATTAGTGATGGTGAAGAATTTGGCACCTTAGCCACTCTGGGCCTCCAGGTGCAGGAAGCCAGATGGGGGTGAACAAAGTCTTCCCAGTGTAACTGAAGATTAAGTGGATACCCCAAGTTGTAAGGACCTGTAAACCATATCTGGGTTTGCTAGCAATTTTTTAAAAAGATTTTAATTTATTTATGCACACAAGAACTGGGGTACAGGCCAGAGGTGTGGGGGGTGAGAGGATTCACCAGAGACAAAGTGGGGAACAGAACAGGCAGATCTACTGAAATACACTGCTGAGGGGAGCAGAGGGCGAGACAGGGGAGGTCTGCTGCACCATGTGGTTTGCTCCCTGGCCAGTGGGGATCGAACTCGTGCTGCGGACTGCTTCATAGTGCGGTGCTTAACCCCTTGCGCCACCAGGAGGCCATGCTAGCAATTTTTTTTAAACTCTTACTTCTAGAAGGGACTTGTAGTAGGTTTTGGACATCTTTATAGCTCAGCATTTGGAAGACATGTAATCTCAGGTATCTTCTGCACCTCTCTTGTTGTGCCCTGGGGCACCCAAAAAAGGCTTTAAGTTGGCCAGGTTCCTCTTTGCAATTTCCTCCTTACATGGAGCTGTTCGTTTTGGGACAGGAGACCAGAGCAAAGCAGGGGGGAGAATATTTATTTAATATCTCCATCAGGAAACCCACTTGAAAGAGGAGAAACAGAATCACTTTGACTCTGAGATCACAGATAGATTCAACCTTATCTTTTCAGGCCATGCACTGCTCTGTGCTGAAGTTTGTTTTATGATGTAAACTACCTATAAATTGTGATTTTAGCTGTCCCCGTTGTGAAAAGCAGGAGAATACAATTTAGGCGTCTTAATGTCCATTCATTTTACAGTGATCGCTGATTTTGAGCTTGTCAGATGATTCTTTCCAGAAATAAAAATTACATCTGATTTTTAAATGTCTAGCTCTAGTTTCAACATTTAGAGATTTGCACTTTAGCTGACAAATACTGGTATATGGTCTCTAATTTTTTCCCTTGAATTTAAAAATATATGGCTCAGTTTAATTAAGACAAGATCTTTCTTTAAATATCCAGCTATTGCAAAGGAGAGTTCAAGATCTTCTCCGGAATGCTTTTCCAAAATGTAATGGGGTTTGCTCTTTTTCACTTCAGTTATTTTAGGCAGTCATTAAACAGTTGTTAGCCAGTTTAGTAAGTTTATACAAAACTGCATATTTTGAGGCTTTAAATGCCACAGGAGAAGTTCCAATGTAAACAGAGAAGAACAGAATCTGCATCGAACGGAAGCGCCCAGCACTCTACATCTTGCCAGCTGAGGACATGCTTACACATACCAGACCATGAGCATGAGCTCGCTCACCCCAATGGTGAATCAGGTATGGGGTTGATGCATCTCTCAGGTTAGCCCCTGCGGCTAGGAGAGCAGGTATCCGTTCTAGCCGTGTATGGGTCAGCTGGATTCCCTTTGCTGTGCAGTCACAGATTGTGTCCCAGACCCTGGTAAAAGTCTCATAAATGCATTCCACTCATCAAGAGAGTGTGGATTATGAGGTGCTGGCTCAGAGTCAGAGGGATCTCAGCAACCCTCAGACATGCTAAGAATGCTCTGTTCATAACTATCAGTGCTTGACTGTCAGTGGTAGAGACAGCTCTTGGTCAGAGTGACACCTGCCTTTGACGGTAAGCTTTGCAGTCACCCTCAACTATGGCAACTGTCTCTGACACCTCAGTTTCTCCCAGAGCTGCTGGTAAAAAAAAAAAGAGGTGTGTTGGAGGGAACAAAAGCTGCTCTTGCTCTTTGTGTATCATCTGTGGACTTGAATTTACAGGAAGAGTCAGTCCTTTGGTACAGAGCACTAGATTCATTGTCTCACTTATATTAAATGGATTTGCATTCTTTAAAACAAACTTTAATCTGGATCTTTGTAATGCCTTTTAAAAATTACTGATTTCTTGCTCCTCTTAGTCACAAGGTGAGTAACAGTGGCAACAGAAGCACCAATAATATTTCACACTCACTAAGCACTTGGCACATTGCAGGCTTTGTTATTGCAGCTTTTACATGTATTAATTCATTTGTGCCTCAAAGTAACCCTATCCAAATGTGGCTATTATTGGTATGACCGTCCTTTTACAGATGTAACATAGAGTAAATGGCTAAAATCACGCATAGTTCATAAACTATGGGATTTGGTCACAGTGTGTGGTGTTGAAGTTTACTTTAATCCACTATATGAAGCAACAAAATAATTTGAACTGTGCCCTCTGTGCCAATTATTTATTAAAGCAAATCTTTACATTTATCATACATTTAAAACTCATCAGTATCTAAAGCAAATTCATCTTCCCTTCAAAGGGGCACTCTGTGTTTTCTTTCAGTGTGACCTCTATAAATGAAATCTTGTATGAATGTCCCATTTTGTCCTAAAATATTTTAGAAAAAAATTAGGACAATTGTCTTCTAGACAGTAAGGCTTAAATTACCCATTTTTCAGTGTAGCCTGTTTTGAGTCTATCCTGTCCTTTGTTGCCATTCCTGAATTTAGGATGCTCTATTATGCTCTCTCTCTTCCTCTCCCCTCCCCCTGCCTTTTCCCCTCCCCTCCCCTCCCTGTCTGCTCTTTCTCTCTCTACCCCCCACCCTTCTACTCTTCCCCCTCTCCAACTCCTTTCCCTCTGTCCCTCTCCCTACCTCACCTCCCCCTTGCTCTCTTCATTCCCACTATGCCTGTTAGCAACCTGGGCATCACTCTATTATAATGGTCATGCCTTTAGTCAGTAACTTTCAGCACTCTCTGATGGCAAGAACTGAGTCTTACTCATCTTCTTGTTCTTTTAACACCTTTAGCTTTTGGACCTGGCACATAGGGAACACTCAGTAAATATTTACCGAATGAGTAAATCTCTTCCTTCCCATGCCTTCTTTTGTCTGCCAGCAACATACTCCAGACACTCGTTATTATTTCATGCCTAAGGTATATCAATTAAAATGTTCTTGCGTGCAAGTAACAGCAAAGACAACTCAACCTGGCTTAAGCAATAAGGAATTTTATTGGCTGACAGAACTGAAAGTCCAGAGATAAAGCAGGCCTCAAGATGGACTTGATATTTGCATTTCTTTGTGATTCTCTTGTCTCTGCCCTCCTTCAACCAACAGTGTGATGGCTATCGAAGTTCAGAGCCTCAAATTCAGCCACCATGACATCAGCCTATACCTTAAGAGGGAACTTTCCTGAGCAGTTTCTAAGATAGATCCTTTGTCTGTCATTGCTCTGAATTAGGTCACTTAGCTGTTTCTGAGCCAGTTCTTAAGGCCAAAAGATTGTCTTATTCTGATTAGTTTACAGCTGGACTTGTGATCCAGGCAATGACCTGGAGGAAGGGATTACTTTACGATAATAATAGTCAGTTCAACTTCTCCTGAAGCAAGTGGTTTCTTATGGAGAATGAGTGGCAAGCTGAATGAAGTTTGGGGTACTGTTGGGAAGAATTTGATTTCAGTGAGATCACAGGGATAATGTTCATTGGCTTCAGTGTCATGGCCAAACTAAAATCTATTTGGTAATTTTTTGATATGCTACTGGAAGAGTTATTATGTTTGCTTACTGCTTAATAACAATAGTAGTAGTAATACTTGAAGCTATTTATCTATGCATTGCTCTTCTATTCATTCTTTCAATCAATAGAAATATGTCAAGTATTATCTTTTTCTAACCACCATAGTTGCTTGTTTATTAGAACTTTCAAAACTATAGACTTGTTAGATTTCTCACCCACTGCCTTAAAAGAGGGTCCACTATCATTTTTAGACATTTGAAGGCCAAATACAGAACTGGTGGCCCTTCAAGCCTATCTGTTTTGTATGCTTTTATTCTCAGAATTTCTTTACTAAGTGACTAAATCTTTCAAAGTGAAAGAGAAAATGATTAAAATTCTGATTTTGGTTGCAGAACTCTTTCATTAACATGTTACCAGCTCAGTGTTTATAGATGGCTCTCTACTTTGGGGTTAGTTGGGTTAGAGAAGGGTTAGTGAATGCTTTGTACTCCTGAAATTAAAGGCAAAATTGGCTTAGTTAAGTGACGGTCAATGAAAATGTTATCTGGAAAGACAAAAAACAAAATTGCCGGTCTCACAATATTGCCTGAGATCATCCTCTCCACTTACTTTGGGTGGGATCAAACAGAAGATATGAAGAAGATTCTCTGGATGATCTGGAAGACAGGTGTTCCCAGAGAAAACTGATCTAATTTCTAGTTTCTTCTCTATGACTGAATTATACCTCCTGGTCTTCTAGGCCTCAGTTTCTCCAGCTCTCAAATGAGGCATCTGATATGGTCTGAATATGTCCTTTGAAATTCATATGTTGAAATTCTAACTTCCAAAGGTGATGTTCTGAGTCGGTGGACCTTTGGAAGGTAAGTTGGTCATGAGGGTTGATCATCATGAATGGGATGGGTGCTCTTCTGTAGGCGATCTCTTAGAACAACCTAAGCCCTTCACCCTGTAAGGCCAAAGCAAAAAACAGTCTATGAAGCAGAAATAGGGTCCCCTCACAACCATGCCGGCACCTGATCTTGAGCTTCCCAACCTCCAGAATTATTTGTAAGCTACCCACTCCTGGTATTTTAATATAGCAACCCTAATGGATTAAGCACGAAATATTTCATTGTTGACAGTCTCCTTAGAGTCAGAGAGACCAGGGTTTAAAAATCAGCTCTGCCATTTACTTCAAGTTATTTCTTAATTTCTCTAAATCTTCTTTTTCTCATCTATACAGTAAAGATGATAATATATAATATATATGGATTTATGAAGTGTAAAGATAATATAGATGAAGAATTTAGCATAATACCTGGACTAGAGTAATTGCTTAGTAAATGGCAACCAAATAGAATGAATTCAGAAGTTTGTACCAAAGTCTCTATTTCCAGAATCTCTCTTGGGTGCTATTTTGGGATGTTTATCCATTCTGAGTTATGCATGTGCAGTAACCTCTATCTGAAATGTTGTAGCTCAGAGATAGAGTAAGTTATTTGCCCTTACTGTCTTTGTCTCAGGAGTTATTCACTTTGTAATCTGTGATGTTTTTAGATTGAAACTTTTTTTTTTTGCTGACATTGTGTAACATTGGTTTCATATTACCTCTATTACTAAATAAGAATGAATTTTCATTGCTTAGGAAACTTTGTTAACAGGGCCCTCATTAGTTGAACCATCACTGAACATTGCCTTGACTGGTGATTTCAGCTTGTCACTTAACCTTTGAAAGATGGGTTTCCATATTCTTTTGCAGAATCTCGTGGGTACAAAGGAGATATGAGAAATGAGTACATGCTCCCTTGCCATGGTAACCAGATCTAATTCTCAGTGAGAACTTGCTTCTTTTCTCTGTAGTCCATGCGCCTCATGGCAGTAGACAGAGTCAGAACACCAGCAGGGAGGGAGGAATTGTAGTAGAGTGGTCTTTCAGAGTGCTGGAGAAGCAGGTGAGCTGTGGCCAGAGGCATTGCAGAGTAAATTAGTCAAAGAGCAGACAAATGGGGCTGAACGGTTTGAAGTATGAATCCCTGACCATTAAAGGAGTTTACACCTTGGCTGGTAATGAGCCATTTTTCCTTGTTTGATGTTTGTGGTTTTCCCTTTCCCTGCTTATATCCTTTGGGTGACACACCATGAATGAGTGCAGAAAAGCTTTCATTATAGATAGTGATTTTATTCAAGATTGAAATGTGTGGTTATTTTCCTCTTCATCAACTAGTTCTTTAAAAAAAAAGATGACTTAATGAGAAAGTATAAACACCCACACATACTTACATACTCATAATACATATATACATATGTCTCTGTCTGTAGAGAGAAACTTAAAAGTTACATGTGAATGATTGTTGATTATTTGAACAGCGGTTGGAAACTAGCAACACAATTGCCTATATGGTGATGAAGAAGGAGCAGTAATTGGGTTGTAATTTCTCTAGTCTGCTTTTTGCTAGTGACAGCTTTTATGAAAAGCAGGTTGTTGGAATACAAAACACTAAATAAACAAAGAACTATCGTTTTGTAATAGCATTTTATAGAATTTGTCTTTTGAAATATAATAAAAATTTTCACAATCCATGTTTCTCTGCTTATGCCAATTATCCATTGTTTGTGCTGATTTATGCGTGGAAGTTTCAATAGGAAAATACAATCATTTTTGTAAAGGTTAGATTTATAAGCCTCAATAAAAACAGGCTCAAACAAAAAAGCAATCAGATTACAAAATGGCAACTAAAAAGGAGAATTTATCCTTATTGAAGAAAAAAATATTCATTTAACATTGTGTTGAAATAGACAAAGGGACCTAATATAGACTTTGCTAGTGTTCACTTTGCCTCCACTGCTGTGGTTCAGCTTACAGATGGTCCATGTGATAGTTGCTATAGTAACCAAACCTTTTTCATCAATCTCTCTGTTGCTATGGTGTGTTTGGGGTTGCTGCACGTAAACTTTTGTATTAAGTGTCATTTATGTTTTTCATGACTAACCTTGTAATGAAGCATATCATTTATGCATTAACCAACAAAGTGTACCTTGAAATGATGCATCACCACTGAACATCAGTTACTAAATAGAACAGGTGAGCCTAATATTATTTGTAGATAGGCACTTTGCATTTGTTAACCAGGCTCTTTGAAACATCAATGTGATAAATTAAACTTGCTCTTACTGACAGAATTTTTTTTCCTTCAAAGTGATTATTTTTCTCTTTGTAAGATTTAAGATCTCCTCGAAGTTAAGTATGTAAGAGCATATAGAATTCTTCATTGTAGTTTGCATTTGAATTTGATGTGAGATCTTAGGCAAATCATTAACTTCTGGTTTGAATGAAATAATGAAAGTATGGCATGATGGATTTACAAGTGGTAAGCTCCATGAGGGCATGTTCATGTGTTTTTTTGTTCATCTTTGTGTTTTCAGAGTTAGATACACTATCTAGACATAGCGTAGAACACGGAGAACACTCAGGAACACCTACTGAATGAATACACATATTGTTACTTCTCATTACAGATGCCTCATACTACATTTTTTATGTTAAGCCAGTTTCAAGAATGGACTTCATTTTACATGATTTAGTAAATACTTATCGAATCCCTGCTAGTGGTAAAATGCTCATTTCTTGCTAGAGACCTTACACTTTACAAAGAAGATTTGACTTTCACGCCTAGGATTCCATACTCCAAATTACTAATTTGTAGATGATTATAGTGGTTTATTGTTTTTGTTTTTTTTTTTTGGTTCACATCTTCTTTGCATATAAATCTTTGCATATATCTTTGCATATAAATTTCTTGGCCTTTACTTTCAAGATACATTATTAATAAGACAGTTGTCTGTCTAGTGCTGAGAAACACAAACTTTTGAATCAGATTGACTCTATTGTAAATGTACTACCTCTACACCTTTGTGAAGGATACTTTCCCTTGCCAGCCTCAGTTTTCTCTTCCTTATTGTGGGTAATATTACCTACCTCATGCAGATATCGTGAAAATTAAGTGGGATTTATAAAGTATAAGGCCACCAATTAGCAGAATGAAAACTCCATTCGTGTTACTGTTATCTCTGTATGCAGAGAGCATGTTCCTGAGTCTGTGCTGGTTTATAACCTTGGATATTCCCACTGTGAAATTTAAAATTTGCCCACGTACTTGGAGGTTAAGGAGAGACTGTAGAAAGAAGGTGATGACACCAGGTTGGTAGGTAGCAAGGCAAGCTACATGCAGAGCTTGTCTTGGGTGACTGCCAGATGAGTAGATCTCTATACCAGCCCATTAGAATTTAGGATTTAAGAGTTAACAATAGACACCTCAGTCCAGGGACTAGCACATCACATTTCCTCTTCAAGACTGTCCTTGAAATAACTCCTTCTATGGGAATGGTGGGGAGAACATATAGGAAAGCGGCAAGGTGGCTTCAGTTGCCCAGTGCTGCTCACCAAACAGCTGGTGGTCTTGGCCTCTGCCTTCCTCCACCAGTATCCTTAGTTCAACAATCAAAAATCTATGGCGTTTACTATGTAATGTTCTATCCAGAACCTCTAATTGTGCTGTGCCAGCTCTTACTTTTCCATTGGGCTAGGATCTCTTTATAACACTTGGTATACTTTATAACTTACCAGTCATTTGGGCTATTTAGATAGGCCTATGCAGTTTAAAATCCCAATCCCATAATACTTCAAATCTGATCTCTGAGATCTTTTGGATTCCTGAGTCTTCTTGGAATTGAATGGGGTTTTTCTGTTCATCTATTCTCCTTTTCACACTGGTTGCTTAGAGTTGGGGGGAGGGTGTGATGATTTACTCTTCCCTGTTCCTTCTTAAAATCTAACTCCTCCAGTGCATTGGTTTATGTGGGAACTCAGGCAATGGTGATTTCATGTAACCTGTCAGAGATGGGAAGTCCTCTTTGTTATTGCTCTGGTCTGGTCTGGCTCCATCTTTTCCTGCTGATGTCTTGTGTGTAGGTCCCAGGGAGGAGGTATGCGTGTCTATTAGTTTCCCCAGGTCTCCTCCATCATTGGGGAGTCTCCAAAAGGGATACCTAAATCTCCTTTTGACTCCTGCTCATAGTCCTGTCCCCCAGCTTCCTCTCCAAGTGGAGCATCCATTTCCTTGAGTTGCTGCCAAGGTGTCCTCATTGCCACATGGAGCTATGGAAACTGCCCCTTCCTACAATCCCGCCCTTCCTCTTTTCTGTCCCCCATGCTAGCCCATGTCCCTTCTTTGTCAGCAACACTGGCTCCAGCAAACCTTCCTCCTCATTTCAGACATTTCCAAGGAAATGTCAAAGCAAGACAAGGACTGTGTCAATGCATATCTGAAACTCCAGAGGTCACATCCAAAGTCTCTAAACTCCTAACATGCTCTGACCCTCTCCAAAGGGAGTGCTTGGTGGGGCTGTGACTGGACCAACACAGGCTTAGAATGAAGATGCCAGTCTCCTGTACTCATTGGCCAATAGATGTAAAACATTCTCACATACACATATAAGTATATTTTATAAAGTAAATAAATTTTATAAATCCATTATGGCCTAGAACTCTCATATATATTAGCTAATAAACATTACATCTTAGAGCATCATAGCAGATAAAATTAACATTACCAAAAAATTAAAGTTTGTAACATATTTAGAAAACATAGGGCATTTAAATCTGCAGTAACTTAAAGTTTAGTGCACACATTCATTTACCTTTGATTCTTCATTCATTGTTTTCTCTATGAAGATATTTGACATGACCATTCTAATCATCATGATTTATTATGTTGAATATCATATAGAAGGAACTTTAGCTTCATTTGTGACTTAAGTTCTATGAAAAAACGTTATTGTACTTGCAGCGGTGGGAGCAAATTAGTAGAGACTTTATGTAGAATTCTGCATAGCATAAATAATTATGTTTATACTGCTTTAAAAAAATGTCAGTCTAATTATAATAAAGTAAAAATCAAAATCAGCAAGCAACTATAAACCAGAGACACACTACGGGGCAGGGGGAGAAGGGAGTAGGATCAAAACAAGGGGGATGGGAATTGTATGGGGACTATAACCAAGATGAAAATGCATAATTGTGCAAAAATGAAAAATGATGTAAAAATACATATAAAATTTAAAAATTAAAAAAAAATTGTCAGTGTTCTTATTAAAGCCCTGGATTTTAAAAGGATGCAAATCTTAGGTGTACCTTACAGAAGGACTGCAAAATAATGGTTCAGCACAAATATTGAGACCCAGACAAGGTCAACAAGTCTCATGGTTGACAAGTGCTTTTCTTAGGCATTTATGAGGAATTCCAAAAAATCCATTTAATAACAGTTCTCTTTGATGGATCTGTTGCTATTCCTCATTCCTTATTGCTTGGTCACCTCAGTTGTTAACTTTTCAATAGCAGATATATGGGACCCCAGCCCAAAAAGTCAGTCGTGTTTATCCACAGTCCTCTCTGCTAGAAAGGCAACTTACAAGCTTAATGATCTAAGCAAAAGAAGATAACATGATTAGAGAGAGAAAGTCCCCAAGTAAAAGATAAGTTTTAAAGAATTCTAACAGTTGGCAAGTGACTGCATACTAACCTAGGATGACACTGAACTTCTCCTGTGATTCCATGGTGTGTGCCCTTGGTTTGTTTGATGACTGTAAAACACTGCGTCTCATCTGAAGAAAGTGCATATTTATTAGAAGCTAAAATATGCAATGCCAAACCAGTGTAATCGTTTCCAGATCAACTGCCAATTCCGTGTTACCTGCAGAACAGCCTCCCCTTTGGAGGGTCATGGGCTGTCTATATATGAAAAATGATGTAAATATTATTCCTTACTAACGCATCCAGGAAGATCTGCCTTAAAAGTTACTTTTCAGGGCCTCCCTGGTGGTGCAAGGGGTTAAGACACAACCTATGAAGCTGTCCGCAGCCACTGAAGCACGTTTGATCCCCGGTGGGCCAGGGAGCAACCCACATGGCGCAGCAGACCTCTCCTGACTTGCCCGCTGCTCCCCTCAGCAGTGTATTTCAGTCAATCTGCCTGTTCTGTTTCCCGCTCTATCTCTGGTGAATCCTCTCACCCCCCACACTCTGGCCTGTAGCCCAGTTCTTGTATGCATAAATAAGTAAAATCTTTTAAAAGTTACTTTTCATTACATGCAACAAATGTGGCCTTTTAAAAATTTGTGTGCCTTAGGCAAGAAACAGCTTAATGGTTATATCAACTTCATGGACTACTAAAAATTTTCTTTGCTAGATGGGTATGTTTCTCCCAGGGTTTTCTGCTTTAACTTACAGTTATTTCATTTTTAAGGAAGGTCTTATAACTCTCAAAGTCCACCATTTTTGACTTTTACAGCAGAAAACTGAAGTCAAGGTGTGCTTTTCCAGATGTTTTTATCTTGCTTTTCATAAGTTGATATCTAATTTTTTATAAAAATTAATTTTATATAAAACTTATAAGGTTTTATAAGTTGAGATCTAATTATGAGCTGAATTACACAACAAGGAACGTATTTACAAATTTGTAAAATTATGGTAATCTTTTTCACTTACATATGCTTTATTAAGTTTGGGAGAATTAGCATATTAGCTATTGATTTGTGTTTACATATAGTATATTCAAACTTAATGTTTTAAACATTGTATTGCCTTAATTAGTGACAACAAATTTGTTGTGAGTGTTGTTACATGATACACTCTTTTATGACCATAGGAACTAATATTTCCAATATTGTTCATTCTCTTGAAGTATTTTTTTTAAGATTTATTTATTTATGCATACAAGAGCTGGGGCACAGGCCAGAGATGGGGTGGGTGAAAGAACTCACCAGAGACAGAATGGGGAACAGAACAGGCAGACTGACTGAAATACACTGCTGAGGGGAGCAGCGGGTGAGACAAGGAGAGGTCTGCTTCGCCAAGTGGGTTGCTCCCTGGTCAGGAGGGTATTCAACTGGTGCTGCAGAGGCTGCAATTGCTTCATAGTGCAGTGTTAACCCCTTGCACCATCAGGGAGGCCCTCTCTTGAAGTATTTATATGCTCAATACTACTCTAGACACATATAATAGGAGATCAAATATCTGATTCCCGCCCCCGCAGATCTCTGTATTTTTCCAGGTCTTTATTTTTTGTATGTGAAGATAGAAATATTAAATCATTATGGACACATAAGGGAGAAATCATGTTTTGTAGCTGAAAAACTGTTAAAAGCTCTTTATGAAAGTGGATGTTTTGAGAGACCAAAAAATAAAATATGTCTTTCATAATACCATCAGGCACTTAAAGCTAAATTCTCAGATAGTCTTTGCTAAAGTGGATGAAAAAAGATCCCCTATGGTTTATGGGAAGAGAACTTGTTCTAGCTTCCTTTCATGGCTCCATCTGGGAGTGTGACATGTTAGGACCTGCCAGCCAAGTGGTCAGGCTTTGAAAATATATTGAAATGCATTCAAGATGGTGACTGTAGTCAGTGTTAAGCCAGTGTCAGTATGTCAAAGGGATAATGCAGCTCCAGAATAACAAGAAATATACACACAGAGATATGCATGCAAATGCATGTATGTGTTTGTATGTATGTGCACATACAACAACTCCCAGTATTGTCAAGAGCGTGCACATTACTTAGGATTAGAACCTGCACACCATTCTTTATGTATTTCTCTTGAAACAAAGGTGAAGAATTGTTTTTGTTCCCATCAACCTTAGGAGTTGGTAGGGAGTGAGGAGTGGTATGGATCTGTGGAGACAATGGTGTGCCCTAGTTAAGAACTTGTGCATTAGGATTGCAGAGAATACCCAGGTTTGAGCCTTGGCTCTGCTGCTTGCTAACTGTATAACTCTGGGTTATACTTATCTTTTCCAAACTTCATTTATTTCTTCCTTGTCTAAATATTGATTATAATAAAGGACTCTGCTACCTAGTTTTCTTGTTAACATCAAATGTAGTAATATTATTAATAATTATTATTAGGGATGCAAAATTTAAAAGTAAATTAATGTTCTCCTTGACCTATCTCATCTTAACTGAAATCATAGAACTTAAATGCTTTTTATGTATGCATAAAATACAAGACTTTGGAATGATATAGTTGGAATAATGGAGTTGATGAAAATATGATTTTTGGATTCAGTATGTGGATTGAGCTCCCTGGTTTTCCATTTCCTCTGACTTCAGTCTTCGTTTCTCAACCTTCGAAAGTTCCTCCTTCCTCACCTGTAAATGGGCATCATTATAGTAACTACATAGTAGAATTGTTACGGTTTAATGAGAGCATCTGAAGCACTAAAATGGGACTTAGCTCATGGTAGGGTCATCATAAATATCAGTGCTGTTGTTACTAACACACTGAGAAAAATGCATTGAAAATTAGTTTGAAGTTGGGAGGTAAAGGGCAAGAGAAGCAGAAGGATTGAGAAAGGGAGGTGAAAAAGAAGATTCCAGGCAGAATGGAAAACAGAAGTCAGGGTCTTCAGTTGGTTTTAAGATAAAGTGTTAGACATGCATGTGACTTTCTACTTAAAATTAACATCACAGTGAAAATCTAGTTTTTGGAATGTATAATCCTTTCCTTATCTCAACATTCAGTAGTAAATGGCTTGACTAGCTATATCTTTTAAATGCATCATGCAATTTCAGAAATATACAAAAAGATGTAAAGAATAAAAAAGTATTATATACCCATCACCAATTTCACAAGTGATTTATTTTATTGTTACATATTGTACTTACACTGAAGTTCATTTTTTTCCATTATGTAGGGAATAAATTTAAATAAGATATTTATTATTCATTTGACTGTCAGATAAAGTTATATGTTATATATCTATAAAAGTCCTTAAAATATTGGACTGCCTAGATGTTTTAATTTCAAAAATGTTAAAATGGATAAACCAGAGAAATAACAGGAATAAGAAATAAGGAATAAGAAATAACAGGAATCAAGATTGTCTCTCTACCGTGCCACTTGGTACACACAAACACACACACACATAAATGGATTTTCCCAACTTTTGCTTTTGTTGTTTACATCTGGTAGTGGTAAGTTTGCTCTCATTTATGCTTTTATTTATAAATTTAACTTTTATTTCACACGTCTTTTTAGTATTTCAATGGAAGCACTCAACTTTCTTAAAGATACCCATGTGTCAGTCCCCATGACTATTTCAAATTAGTTTTTTTTTTTAAAGATTTTATTTCTTTGTGCATAGAAGAACTGGGTTGTAAACCAGGAGTTCAAGGGGGTGGGTGAGAGGATTCACCAGAGACAAAGCGGGGAATAGAACAGGCATATTGTCTGAAATACACTGCTGAGGAGAGCAGTGGGCGAGACAGGAGAGGTCTGCCACGCCATGTGGCTTAGCTCCTTGGCCAGGGATTGAACTCAAGCTGTTGTGATGATAGTGATGAGGCTTAACCCCTAGTTTACCAGGGAGGCTCCATATTTCAAATTATTTTTAAAGAAATTACAGAGGATCCTTGGATTGACTTGAAAGAAAGTGTTTCTGCTTGGATTGAATGAAAAGTAAGACCCCCTACTTCTGCATCCATTTTGCTGTTCATCACAGGGGTGATACTGAACAGTGCAACAGCAGTGAATCAACATCATGCCCCTCTGCCTGTGAGGCAGCTTGTAACCCTTCCTCGCTGTTGGATCCCGGGGAAAGTTCATAACATTGACGTGATGCTAACTTTTGAGGGTTAGGAGCAGTGACTTTTTGGAAAAGTAAGGATTTCAGTATTTCAGCCACCAGTATAGTTGTG
Organism: Talpa europaea; assembly: GCF_964194135.1. NCBI lineage: Eukaryota > Metazoa > Chordata > Mammalia > Eulipotyphla > Talpidae > Talpa > Talpa europaea. The sequence continues at coordinate 25,910,168 of NC_140082.1, read as the reverse complement.
CCTGTGTGTGCTGCTGGCTCAGTGGCCTCAAGTGTTGCTTCCACTCCAGAGATAATTTGCCCTAGTTGTGATAGGAGCTAGGTGGTATTTCATACTGATGATCACAATAAAGTAATACTTAGTTCTTATATAGCATCAGTTTTTAAGAAAAACAAATGTGAAATTCCTTAGGTCTTATTGGCTATGAAATGCTCAATGTGCAGCACCGACTTAGGATAGTTGAAGTGAAAGGTACATTGAGCTGCTCTCAAGTTACAGTCAGGTGGCATTTCACAGGAACAGTGACCTCTAGTGTTCACTCCCAAAACAGCAGAAAATGTATTTTGTTTTGTTTTGTTTTGTTTTTTCCCCAGAAGTAGCCTACAAATTTGATTACTTCATCCAGGGCCTGACTTTCTCCATTTTTGAAGAACATCACATAAATCTATGTCAGACCCCTGGTTTGTTCCAGATTTTCATAACCACTGGAACAGGTCTGACTGGGAGGCCAGACATTTTCTTGTATTCTGGGCCCAGCTCCACATAATACTCAGCTCAGAGGCCCCCTGGGAATGAGACATTTCTGGGACTAGTCTGAGGATTTGCAAAGAACTTTAAATGAGCACAAAGCTACTTTAAATAAAAAGAGAGCACAAGCTCAATCTAGCATTTTGCCTAATGTATTTTGACATAAAACCATCATTTTGAATTAGATGTGATTGGGACGCTCTCAAAATAAAAATAAAAACTTACCAACATCTTTAATAGCTATATGTGTTGTGACTTGTTTTTCTTTATCACATACTTTTTTATTTTTGTGATTTGTGGTTTCATGAATATGTGTTTAATTTGTACTCTTGGTGAGCACGATATTAAGGAACTGAGTGAGTTTGCAAAGGAGAAAGACCATTTTCAATTACAATATAAATCCCTCCCTCTCCCTCTCCCTCCTTAATCCTCCATCACCTGCTCTGAGGTCATGCTGATATTAGCAGCAACCTGTGTTTTGAGTTTCAATTTTTGTTTTTTAGTCTACTGTTAGGGGGGAGAAGGCACTTTTATTGCTTTGTGTTTAAATCAATTCTTCATGCTTTTTGCTGGTTTGTGAGCAATTGGGCTTGTGGTTATATGTACCTTTGAGATTCCCAGTTGCTGTCAATCTGTAATTCTCCCCTTTTATTTTAATTTAAAACAAGTCTTGCCATCTTCCCTGAAATTCTTGAGCATGAAACTCTGTCTTGCAGACTCTATGAGAAGAGATTTTCCATAAACCCCTTCAGTTTTATATTTCAGTTTTAAACAGAAATAAAAAACACAAGGTTATTTCATTACTAGTAGACATGCCCTAGGATTAAGAACTCTGTTGCAGACAAATGGCTTTGTTAGTGATGTGCACTGCACAGTGCTAGAATCTCTCTCTTACTGATCTGAAAATGTTTAATTATTGTAGCCACTTTTTGTTTGTTTGTTTGTTTACTAAAACTTGCACAGAATAGTACAAATGCTTATCTTGTTTGTTGGGGTTGGAAGAAGACTAAAGCGCCATCTGCTGGTTCCTTCTCTTTTCTGGTAAAATCCATCTTGTCTTGAAAAAATTCCATTATGTGAAATTCAGTCTTTCCTTAACCTTTCCTCATTCCATAACATAAGACCCTTGAAAATTTGCTTAAAAGCAAGCATAAATAAATATATTGGGTTATGTATTTCTGCTGGGTAATGTAACCAATGATAACATGTGTAACCCTGTCAGGATGAAAGTGTATAAATGCATTTAGTCAGTTCATTTATTTGAGCCAGGTTAACCCAGAGATCCTTCCCTGGCTGTAAATAGAACATTTATATTCAGTTATATCTTCATGCATTTATTGGACAAATATTTACTTAGCATATGATAGGAGCAGGCACATGGCATACATCACTGAATGCTACTTGTTATCCTGGGTCTACTCCAGGATATTCCCTGCCCATCTAGGTTGACATTGCACTGAATGATAGAGCTAGAGACAGTGGACACAGTAAGTAAGTCCATTCATTTTTATGGCAGAAACTTATAAATGTTATGGAATTAAAAAACGAAGATGAGGATAAGGGAGTTTGGGAGGGCTCACTTCAGTCTTATATAATGATTTGAGGATGCTTCTCATTGAAAGAGTGACACTGGAGCAAAACTAGATGTGAAGAAATCAGTCACATGGCTATGTAGGAGGAGAACAGCACAAGCAGAGGGAGCAGTCATCGTAAAGCCTACAGAGGAAGTAAGATTGGTTGTTCAGAAACACCAGTGAGAGCAGCGTGGCTGGGTGGAGAGTCCGGGGGAGTGAGAGAAGGAGATGCCGTGAGAATGGAAGCCAGGCCAGCACTTATGCTTAAGCATTTATTTCCCTGTCACCACCTCAGGAAACAGCTGTCCCTAAGTCATCATTATTGGTTTTTCCTTGCTTGAGATAGTTGTGCAGATTCTTATTCTTCAAAAGGAGTTTCACATTATTATAATGAGCCCCTTGTGACTTGGATGTCATTTTTGTCTTGACTGCTGTGCCTTTATTCCTTGTCTTCAATTTTGTGGGACATTCTAAAAGTTGGGGGGAGAACTGAATTCTAAGGAAGACTGTGGATGGTGAGGCTGAGATGTCAAATACCTGAGGGAAACACTTTTGTCTAACATGGCATTACCGATTTAGTAGAACTATTTCTTGCCTGACTAATCTGTAGCAAATGTAAATACTTCACTAAACTCTGAAGCTATTTTTGCCATTAATGGGATGACAGTATGGGGTACTGTTTTGACTAGTCAATTCAACTAAATAATGTATTACTTGAACTGATAAACTGATTTGCTTTCTCACTGTAGTGTTCCTATTGAATCAAGTTCAGTTCACTTGAAATAGTGAAAGTATAGATTTTTCAAATTTTAGATCCCAAAAGGACATTAAATGTTCTCTCTGATAAGTATTTCATTCGAAAGATACGAAAACTGAGGCCAGAGAGGTTTTCCTGATATGCATGTGTGTCTCAAATTTATCTCTTACTGAAAATACTTCTACCTCTAGGATTCAGGATGGTATTTTTCCACTTTTGTCCTTATAAGAAGACAAGTGAATTTCAGAGATTTGCTGGTTTTTTTTTTTTTTTTTTGCAAATATAAAATGACTCAGCAGTCATTGTTCTCTGAGAGTGGGGAAATATGTGATTCAAGTAGGTGGTGAAAAACAGGAGAGAATCAGATGACCTGATAATTTAATTTGCAGGTTCTGTTGGCAAAGACATTTGACCTTTTTAGTAAGGTCAGCCTCCAAAGACTAGATATCGTTAACTTTTATGTTATTAAATAATGTTTTTATTAATCCTTTTAATGCATATAAGCCTGGAACAAACTATCAAAGAGGGAAGTGGATTAGCACAGAAGATATATTAGAAATTCCATCTGATTCAGTTCATCACTTATAGATTAAATAGCCAATTGAGGCATCCTTCAGAAAATAGAATCTTACGGAATTTGATGTATTATATTCTAATTTTTTATATGTGCATTTCCCTGAAGTTCAATAGCTTCATTAGTCAACATATCTGTAGCTTATTGTTGACAAATGTTTATTTCCCATCTTAGTTCCTGTTTTTAACTGTTTCTTAAATAATAGTATCTCTGTATTTCGTAGTCTCTAGTACGCTGAAAGATGAAGTTCAAATTTTTCTCTTTTATAGGTAAATACAATCTCCCTTGTGATATAGGGAAATTAACCTGGATGGGGAATAGGGCAATTCTGCCTGGCTTGCAGCTTTGCTCTAGTTAGAGGGCTGAACTGAGAAAGGAGAGGGAAGAATGGACGCCAGATAACTTTATGACCCCTTGGAGGAGGTACTTCCTGGAGGTTTTCATCGTTTTCCTCATTGTCTTACAAATTTTCAGAACATAACTGTTCATATTCCAGTATGAATATAAAAAGTCATTGCAAGGTCAACTTGTGCCATGGAGCAATAACAAATTAAGAAATTACTGTTATTTATGCCATGCTTACATCTGCTAGTTTCCTGGAACTGTTGCTCTTTTCTATCAGAATTCATTAAAGATAGCACAAAGATTAATTAAAGAAACTTTTTGCTTCTGAGTACTAAAAATGATTTAAAAAGTCCTTCATAAATCCATGAAAAAGAAGAAAAAGTCTGGAGGAGATCTCTTTCTTCCCTTTTATCCATTGAAGGCAATCCAGAATCTTGGACCATATTTTGTATTATATCTTTATTAAAAACTCCAGTGTTTACTTTTTAAAAGTAGCATTGATTAAATTGTTATTGAGATAGTTTGTTTTTGTATAAATATTCATGCTAATTAATGAAGAAGAGATCCAAAATTTAGAATTTTACCTTTCTTCTATCTTAAAGATTGATTGACTCTTGGTAGTGATGACCGTAGTTACCAATTTCACTAAGAAAGGGAAAATCTGGCATTATCTTCCTCCTGGTGGAAGTATACAAAACACCTATGACGTACCCTTTCCAAATTCAAATAAGAATCTGATGAAGCTTCTAGATCTAACTAGTGTTCTATTCTGGAACTATGTTAATTAACAGTACAGGGATCAAAATCCAGAATGTGTAAAACTTTAGAGGACAAATTAACTAGTTTTCTCCCACAACAGAATTGCAAGGGGACAATCAATGAGAAGAGAGATTGGAGCACCTGCAGATTAAATTTGAGACTCAACAACCCCAGTTGCAATGTGTAGACCCTATTTAGATCCTAATTGAAATCAAAGGTAAAATGTGTGTGTGTGTGTGTGTATATATATATATAAATATAATACATAAAAAGTAGGAGAGATGTCAACAAACTTTGGATATTTATTAATATTAAAGATTCACTGTTATTTATTTTTTTTTCTTGCGATAATGATTCTTGTTATTAGATTCTTTGGAAGGCAGCTATGCTAGTCATTATACCATCAATGCCTTGGCATTGTTATTAGATTCTTTTCCAGTAGTGCCACCCTTTAGAGATACCTGCTGAAGGATTCAGGAAAGATAAAGTAGTGTTGAATTTTAAAAGTACATTGAACATTAACTATGTGAAGCTGGCCTCAAAATTATGCTTTAATTTCACTGTTAACTTATTTCTTTCAAGTGTTATTTATGTAACATAGATAACTTGTAAATTCCATCTGAGACAACTTGAAAATGTTTGATGTTTTATTGCCAATCACATACATTTGTTTTAGGCATGGCAGACTGTTGAAACCATTTGAATAGGAATCTGAGAATTGCTAATTTTGCTTCAGAAATATTTCTTGACTTTGTTAACCCTTTGCTTAATCCCTATATAGCTGACTTTCCAAGAGAAACTATGATTTAAATCATATACTCAATATTTTAAAATAATAACAGTAGTCTTATATAATAATTTTTCTATACTCTATTTTGCTGAACAGGAAACTGGGGTTCTGAGAAATATGACCTAGTCAGAACTGAACCTCGATTTGTGGTCACTGCAGGAAAGTTATATGTAGGTTTCATTCAAATAATATTCAGATACCAAAAACATTTTCTTAGCAGAAGACGAACTGGCAATGATGAGGCATGATTTTGTATTTCTACTCACTGGTATTTGCCCCTTCAACAGGAGCTGAACTCATTATTTTCAGTTTTGTAAGAGATACCAAGAAATATGAAATCCTTTTCCAGTTTTTTTTAGCAATATTTTAAAGTCCATCATAAAGCAATGCTCTATTTCCCACTCTTTTAATTGCATAGACCCTCAGCTAACTAGCTAGTAAGTGGCAGAGATGGGGTTAACATTTGACAGTCCACAGAACTCAGATCTGCATGCCTTAGTCTAATGTGACTTTCCTGACAATCACCCTAACCATACTCCCCCCTTCCTTCCTGCAACCTCCCTTCTCTTAGCTAAGCTATTTAAGATGGCATCTACAGCCACATGGGGCAAGTTCCAGTCATGCTAGTTTCTGGCATGCATATAGGAGGTGTCCATATTACTAAGCTTCCTTTGGCATTTCCTCTTAAAAACATAATACCTGATCTTCCTGTGTTCTTTGCTTCTATCATCTGCCAGCATTCTTAGGAATCATGAATATGTGGTTAATGATCATTAATGAATTAACTCAATAAACATAGATTCAATGGCTACACTATGTCCTGTGCTTATGGGTTGGTTTACAGTTTACAAAGCTATCTCACAGATATAATCTCATTTATTTTTATATAAAGAAGACGTTTTATATATCTATTGAGATATAATTGACATGACAGTATATAAGTTTGTCTTATAGAAGGTTGACTTGATATGCTTATAAACTGCAAGATGAATACTACCCTGGTGTTGGTTAAAGTTGCTGTCATGTCACATAATTACCTTTTGTTTCATTGGCTTACAAAACTATATATAGTTTAGGGGAATATGTTGTACCTCCTCACTTGTACCATTTCTTTCTTTTTTTTTTTTTTTTGTGGTCAGAATATCCAAGATCTACTTACTCAGAAAGCTTCACATACATAACACAGTCCTGTTAACTGTGGTCACCATGTTGTATACTGTGTCCCAGAACTTACCTTGCCAGTGGAAATAGGTACCTTTTGACTGATATCTCCTCATTCCCTGATAAATTCCTCTGTAGTCTGTATTTATGAGATTGGCTTAATTCAAATATAATCTCATTTAAATCTCACCCAGAAACACATAAAAGAGGTAGGCCAGAGCTCACAAACACCAGCCCTTCTTCACATGCAGAACAGGTGTCAGTGGGGTTTGGATACACCTGTCTTTTAACTCCAAGTTTTATGAGACTATATAGCCCCTGTGTTAATTTTTTTTTCCTTTTCCACATGGTACTACTGACTGGCCTGGGAATCAAAAAAAGAGGGGAGAGGGAGTATAGTGGGTCTGATTTCAAATCAAGGAGTGTGGCCACTTCAGTGACACTTTCTTCACCTGCGACACTGGGGACAGCATTAGCAGCCCACGTTAAAGGCAGAAAAGGAACCCTTTTGAAGGAAGGAACCTTCCTTCAGAGAAGACTATAATGATAGCATAGTTCTTGAAATTATAGTAAGAAGTAAATGCTAAATTATATATAAGGATTAGTAAGAAGTGATACCATTAAAAATGAGTCTTGGTAGGTGAGTTGGGATTTATCCCAAGTGAAAGTTGGGATAAGAGGCAAGACCTCTGTTACTGAGAGACAGAGAATGAAGCACACACTCAGGGTGGCAATTAAGAGTGGGGGTTTAGGCACAGTGAGTGCTGGATAGGAAGGAAGCAAGAGGTATATGTTGGGGAATGGCTAAAACCACTGGAAGCTTCTATGGCAAAGGTTCCATATTCAAATAGATGGATGAGAATAATGATCCAACTGGAAGGATGAACTGCTGATGGAGGACAACTCAACAGGATATTAATATTCTTTTAATTCAATACTTAACTCTGTCATAATAAGCATGTTTGTCAAAAGACTGTGAGGAAGCCAGTGGTATCGTCCATATATCTTTTGAAAAGAGAAAAATTTATTAGTCAACATTGCTACATTTAAGTGAAAGGACATTTTCCCCCAAGTAATATCTTCTATTAACAGAAATCTCACAGCCAGAGTGTTTCATTATTTGATGACTCATTTAAAAATAATACACTGCTGGGCCTCCCTGGTGGTGCAAGGGGTTAAGAAGCAACCTATGAAGCTATCTGTAGCCACCACAGCACGAGTGAGTTCGATCTCCAGCCAGTTGGCTAACCCACATGACTCGCCTCTCTTGACTCACCTGCTGCTCCCCTCAGCAGTGTATTTCATCAGTCTGCCTGTTCTGTTCCCCACTCTGTCTCTGGTGAATCCTTTCACCCCCACACACACACTTCTGGCCTGTACCCCAGTTCCTGTATGCATAAATAAATAAATTTTTAAAAAATACACTGCTTTAGGCAATGATGGACAGCATCTTTCATCTTCCAAGGTAATATAAAATATTAGAGAAGGATATGGCCTCTGGAGACAAACTTCCTGTAATAGAAGCCCAGCTCCACCATGTCCTGGCTATGTGACTATCGTTACACAGACAGTGATACAAATACTTGGAAAAGAGTGTGTGTGGGCAAAGGTTAGCTTATGAGTTGTTGTTAAAGACAATGGCAGTTGTGTTTTAAGTGAAGTTGCCAGTTTTTATCCTTTTCCTCCCTTCTTCACTTAATGGATTTTTTTTTGCAGTTTTAAAATGCATTTGACAGTAAATATGCATAAGAAAGATAAAATAACTCAATTGTATTTCTTTCTTGGCCAGGTGAGTGATGTTACTGTAATTCATATTATTCACTAGTATGGGTAATATTGGTACATACATGAAGGAAAGAAGCCAGAAAGTTGTCAATCTGAAGATTAAATCCGTAATTTCAGCTACCTGATTGTATTTATTTATTCTTAGAAAACATGAATGATTATTCCCATATTCAGGGGTTGAGGCAGAAGTTCAAAACTTTAGTTGTATTTCTGCTTGGGAAAATAGCAGAGATCTAAAATTAGTCTTATACACCACAGATATGTACCCAGCCAAATTTAATGTGGGATTTTAAAGTTCATGGAGTTAAATAGTTCAAAGCAGCACTGTACAAAGAAAATAGAAAATACACTTTTAAACTACTTTTTTTGCTTTTATTTGGTAAGCTATCAGTCATTTAAGAAATATATTTACATTTTTATGATAATGATGCTTAAAATATTTGCCATCATGAAGAATCTATTAAATATTGAAATACTAATAAAATGAGATTTTTCTTTAAAGAGATTTCCTTGGTAGGTAACGTATTTGTAACATCAAAGAAAATGTGCTTCTTTCTGTTGAAAATTCCTATCCTTAGCTACAAAGTTATGCATTTATAACTTATCAATAGTTTGTAGTTATGTGGTCTTGACTACTGTTAAAGCTGTATTGGAGCACTTTATAAAAGGATGTTTATGATTAAGTTATTTCTATTTTATATAGTTAAGTAAATTTGAATTAAGATTTAATGAAATAAAATTAAACACAACATTAGTCCTACTGTTTGGGGAAACTACATTATCACATGTAGCCCTTACCATATTGAAACTAGGCACTGACTTTCAAAGTTAAACACACACACACACACACACACACGCGCGCGCGCACGCCTGAGCGGGGTAGAGAAAAAGCCTATGATTTATTCCTCTGCTTATCAGCTTAAATCTTCCACAAGTATGTAAATGCAGGTGACAGTCGTCATTTTAACATGAAACATTCAGTGACCAATTTTTAGTTCATTGATTTGTGTTCCAGAAATATACACTGTAATACTTAATAAATGAAATTACTGTCATCATATTTTGTATTGTAAATTCAAAAAAACTCACTTATTATTAGAAGGAAGGTAGAAGAGGAACATAGTTTCCCCATTTTCTTCATTCCCCAACACAAACAATACCTTCCTAAATGATTAGGGGAAAAGTAGTAAAACTATCAAAACCTCAGCAGCACACTTTCACGTAATAATGCAGTTACCTTGAAGTGAGAAAACTAAAGCAAAAAGAATAATTTCTATCTTGTGGAAAACAGTCCTCTATCACACTCATCTTTTACCTCAATCTTTTTTCATACTATTTCATACTATTTTAAAACAAATAAATATACAGACTATGGAGGAAAGTTTATTAACTATGGTATGATTGGAACAATTCCCAGAAAATAAAGGAATCCAGTACTATTAGTGTACAGTACATGTTTTCATGTGCTGGTTTCCTGAGATTTAAAAACATTTTCAAGATGCATGATACTAAAAGCAATAAAGTACAGAGAATGAAATCAGGAGGAAAAAAACTAGTTTTTTCTTGGAAAAAAAATCTACAAATGATGATTGAAGTGGAGCATGCCATTTTAAAAGAATCACAGACATTTATATGCAGAAGGAATATTGAAGATTATTTAATCAAGCCTCTTCACCTTAATAGATGGGGAGATGTGTTTTATTTCCATAATTAAAATTAGAAACTCAGGGCCTCCCTGGTGGCACGAGGGATTAAGACTCAGCACTATGAAGCTATTGGCAGCTACTGCAGCACAAGTTCAATCCCCGGCCAGGGAGCTAACCCACATGGTGCAGCAGACCTCTCCTGTCTTGCCTGCTGCTCCCCTCAACAGGGTGTTTCAATCAATCTGCCTGTTCTGCACCCACTCTGTCTCTGTTGAACCCTTTTACCACTACCACCTCCACACACCTCTGGCCTGTACCCCAGCTCTTGTATGCATAAATAAATAACAATAAAATCTTTTTTTAAAAAACCAGTAACTCATTTCAAGTCCCACATGAATTGGAAGAGAACTGTGGGAAGGAGGTCTAGGGTTGGGACAAGGTATATTAGGTATTTGTAGCTTCTAATCAACAATTCTGTATATGAAGGGATTAAAAGAAACCATAGATTTCCAAGATACAAAACCTTGGATCTGCCCAGTGATCCTATGCATCCTAGGTAGCCTGCATCAGTTAGGGAGGGAACAGGAAGAAGGTTAATAGGCCGAAGTGACAGGATACATTACTTTTTGGGTATGCTTGTAGTCCAAATGAAAATACATCTGGCTAGGAATGGTCTGAATGCCAATGCAAACATATTGTCTCCATTCCTAAGTATTTGGTCGCCATAATGCATGGCTCATGGTGTCACACTGAACTGTTAGGTTCTGTGTATCCCTTGCATGTATTTAAATCCCTACCTTAATCAGGCTGCCATCTTTTGTAGGACACATACGATATTGTTGTCTGTTTCTTACCCACTGTACCTCAACTACTGGCATCTAAGAGGTACTTCAAAAAAGCATGACGTAAAGTGGTTGATTAATAATCACACCTTTAAAATAGAAACATTGTCTTTGTGTACTTCAAGGTAAGGAATGATAAAGAGAAACCTTTCCTTCTTTCCTCCTTGACTCTCTAATCACTTTCTATCTTTTTCTTTCCAGATTCATACTAGCACTTACAGCCCTCCATACTTCCCCAGCCTAAACCTCTTTGTAAGCAACAAGTTATATATCTTTCGTAAAACCCTTAGCAGTGATTGTGATAATATCTGCATAAATACAAATTTGGGATGGACTAAACCTCCAGTTAAATATACTAATGCCTTATTTTGGAAGGCATTCCTTAGTGGTTTTATGTTATTTTCCTTCCCTAAGCACATAAAAATGTCAACAAAGGTATTTATACAAAACGTTTTGAGTTCTCTTTTGAAGATAAGGATGATACATATTTTATGTTTTTTTTTTCCTTTGGGGGGGTGAATAATTGAAGGAAATGTTTAAAGCATAGTAAGAATTTGCCCTCAGGAAGAGGATGGAATGGTATCATTCCTACTAATGTCACTTTCTAGTAATCACTCATTCTCATGACCAACGTGTATGGTAGACACTTGCTGTTATTATCATTCCTTTTTTATAGAAGAGGGAATTTAGGAACAGAAGGAGATCAAATAACTTGTCCATGGTTACTCAGCCAAGACCTGAGCACAAACCTGGCTCCTCGGGCCATGTACTTAAGCACTGTGCCTCCTGCATCCAGGCAGAGAATAGCTTCATCTCATCTTCATGCTTTGCATGTTTGCTATAGTGAGCAAGAATGTATTCAATTATCTGTGAATCTTTTAAAATCTGCTTGGGGTAGTGGGTCAAGATTATACTAATCTCTCACTTTCATTGCTGTCGCTGGTCTCAGTAAGTTTGTGTCGTCAGGGGGCAGAGCTGAGCTATGTTATGTCAACTTTGCCTGGCTGACCTGCTCTCTATATAGCCATTGCAATTTTTGGAAACAAACAAAAAAATCCTTCTGTGCGTTCATCAAAATCATTAACCTAAGTTTCCCAGTATCTTTTAAATAGCTTGGAGAGCTTGGGAAAACATGTGGATGTGCTCCTCACTCATGTTTTTCACATGGAATTGGTGAGAGTCTGGTACAAGAGGCACCCCAGGCACCCCCAGGCTACACACTGGCATCCACTCTATTTCTGAAATGACACAGAGGACACTTAAGTCGCACAAGCAACTTCCTGCACCGCAGTTTACACTTGGGGATGGAGCACTTGAGTCGGCTCTCTCAACATATTAACAGTGCAGCTTTTTTTATGTTTGTTGACCTTAACTTGTCATTTTGTCTGTTTCTTTAAAAGCTTGTAAGCACTCCAAAGTTGGGAACTACTCTCTAGTGCAAGCAAATGTTTGTTTCTGTTAAAAAAGGGGATGTGTGTGAGAGAGAGAGAGGGAGAGAGGTGTGTATTGGGAGCTCTTTGGGGTTTGGTCACAGGCCAGCTCTATAAGCATCACTATTAAAAAAAAAAACACACACAATATTGAGCTCTAATTGGTTGATATTGTGCTAGATTCTTTTCTTCGTACATGCTGTCTTTTATCAATAGATATCTTTCGAACTCTCACTACGTGTGAAACTAAGTACTAACTTAGCTACTGTGGGACGTGAAAGAGTATAACAGAAGATCCCCTCTCCCAAGAACTGATTAATCAGCACAGGGCCATCTTTATTACATCAAATCTTATTTGAAAATTTATTTCCGTATGTACTGATTCTGGTTTAAAAAAAAAAAAAAAAAGCTTAAGTCCCTCTGCTTCTGTCTCTACCCCAGATTAAACATGGCCAGCAAGTACCCTCTTGGTGACTGAGCATGGGAGGATCAGCCAGTGTTGGTGCCTTGTGGAGAGGTCTGCTGTCTTTCATTGACCCTGATGGGGATTGAAATCCCCGAGATCTCCAGTGTATTCTTGCTCAGAGGTTAGGAGGCCCCTGCTACTGTGAACATTAAGAATGCAGTTCAGGGCCTGCAGTCTCAGGGGTTAAGTCTCAGTACTATAAAGCTATCACCAGCCTCTGCAGCATGAGTTCGAGCCCCGGCCAGGGAATTAACCCACATGGCACAGTAGACCTCTCCTGTCTCACCTGCTGCTCCCGTCAGCAGTATATTTCAGTAGATTGGCCTGTTTTGCTACCCAGTCTATCTCTGGTGAATCTCTCACCCCCTGCACCTCTGCCTATGCCCCAGTTCTTGTATGCATAAATAAAAATAAAGCTCTAAAAAAAGACTGAAGTTCAAAGGGAAGAATAGTGCTTCTGTTTCCTGGCTTTAAGACACACTAAGTTGCAAGGCAGGAAGTGCTTGGCTGTGCATCCCTGATTACAAGGGTAGATCCTGTCCTTTGAGGCATATTCAAGACTGAGACAGGTCATCTTGCTTATTTCACTTAACACAATGACCCCAAGATTCATGTGGTACAACATAGATGAATCTTGGGGACATTGTGTTAAGTGAAATAAGCAAGTCACAAAATGACAGATACTGTATGATCCTACTTATATGAGGTACCTACAGTTGTCAAATTTATAGAGAAAAAAAGAAGAACATTGGTTGTCAGGAGTTGGTGTAGGAGGGTGAGGAATGGGGAGTTAGTATTTGCTGGGTACAGAGTTTCCCTAGGGAAGATGAAGAAGTTCTGGAGATGGATGCTGGTGATCATATCATCCAACAATGTGAATGTTCTCAATGTCACAGAACTGAAAGTGATTAAGAAGGTAAATTTTATGCTGCATACATTTTACCCCAATAAACAAAAGTATCCTCCTTTTCCAGAAGAAAGGAGGTCTGTGGGATTACATTTAAAAGGCATAATAAATATTTATGTTTGAATGTTCAGATTGAGAAGCTGCCACTCTTTTGTACCTTCCAATAGCCAAAGGGAAGTCAGCTGGAGCAAGCTGACTCTGTGGCTGGTTCTGCCCGTGAGGTACCCCATACCTTAGGTCGTCTTTCTTATTGACTTGGTCAGAAAGAGATTGCATTGATGAGAGATCACAAATCCATAATGAACAGATGAGATACAGAGAATAAGAAGGAAGCTCTGCAGGTTCATTAGAGACTTGCTTCACTCCCTAAAAAGTGCTTTATTTTATCTTTGTCCAGAATCATCTGTCAAGGTCTGCCCAAGTGCAGTAGACTGTCTTCTCCAGAAGTTTAAAGACCAAGTGTAGCACTAGTCAAGGTGGTTAGAGGGAATGAAATATACTAGTTTAGGATCAGCTTATAACAGAAAAGACATAATTTCTTGGAAGACAAGAAAAAAAAAAGAGCACCTCCAAAGTGGCAGCTATGCCGAAGCAGACCTTGGAAGGGTTGACTGCAGTGAGCCAGACATCTTTTTCCTTACTCCCACCCTTTGTTATCCAGAACTGTGCAGCCTGAACCTCCCTTCAGCGGCGGTCTCCTTTGAGGGTTGTTTTCAAAGGAGATGTCCTATTTTCCCCGGCAAATAGTAAGGATATGGGTATATTCCAGAGACAGGCTGCAGAGAATTATCCATCAAATAAAGTTTCAAACAAGCAGCCATAAAAATTGAAAATGGAAGAAAAAGAGTCTCTTCTAACCTGTGGATCTCATGATAACACTTGCTTCTATCGTGGTAAAGCACTGAGATGGAGATTTGCATAAATGCTAAGGTGAGAGACGTAGCAACTAATGCATGGGGAGAGAAGTGGGAAGTGGAAGTGGGGAAAGGCATTGTGTAGGTTCAATTGTGTCTCCCAAAAAGTATAGCTTGAACCCCCAACCCTCTCCACCCCCCACCCTACCTCCCTTGTCCTTCCCAGTAACTGTCTATGTGACCTTCTTTAGAAGTAAAGTCTCTGCAGTTAGAAACAAAGATAAGGTCATATGCAACTAGGGCGAACCCTAATTTGATATGACTTTGAAGAGGAGACTGCTGAGACACACACACATGCAGAAATATGGCCACGAGAAGACTGAAACAGATTGGACTAATGCATGTATAAGCTGAGAAAAGTCAAGGGCCTGCTAGCAACAGCAGAAACTAAGAGAAAGACATGGAGCAGCTTCCCCTCTAGAACTGTCAGAGAAGACTTGCCCCACCGACACCTCGACATTGGACTTCTAGCCTCTAGAACTGAGAGAATAAATTTATATTGCTTTAAACCATCCAACCTATGGTACCTTGAGGCTATTGCCTTAGAAAACTAATATAGATGGTATTATTTAAGCTGAATCTGGAGGCTGAAGTAGTTCTTCACGTGGATAAACAAAGAAAAAAAAGTATGGGAACTGAGGAAAAACAGGAAAGGAAGTGCCCCCCCACCCCAAGGTACTGGGGTGCTGGGGCACTGGATACACTGGTGTTGCCTGCTGTAGCAGGAATCATGGTATAGAAAGGGATGCAGCCATCAGCCCAGACAGAGTGTTCATGCTATGCTTAGAAGTCTGGACTTTATTCACTGAGGATTTCATGGCTGGATGATTGTAAAAAGGCACTTACAGCCTCACACGCTCTACTCCCCTCTCCCCCTCTGTAGCTTAGAGCATATCCCAGTTTGGACCTGATATTTTCTTATCCCCTGGAGTTCTTCCAGAAGGAAGGTTGGACTAAATGTAAACTGACTTCAGAAGGGGAAATATAGAGACAGTTTTCTGAGACCACTCTCCTCATTGCATTTGGCATTTGGTTTCACATAGCTCTCCATATCCAACCTAGACACAGCTTTCTGATTGGCATATAGTGTGCTGGGATCCAAACCACGATTAAAGTCTGTTTTGTTATTCAGATTCTTGGCACAGTTTCATGAAACTCTTCCAATTCTAGTCCAGCCCTCAGTTAACAAAATCAAAACTTTCGATAGCTAGTATTCCAAGTTGCCTTCACACATGTGCACTTACTCTGCATTGTTGAAAGCCAGAGTTTTGAGGTCTACCTTGTTTCAGTTTTTCAGTTCTTACTTTCTTATCACAAACTTAGTCTTCATTTTTCTCATTATTTGATGAATAAGATATCCAAATCTTTTCTGACTGATATGTTTTCCACCTAATGTGAACCTTAAAAAACAAAACAAAACAAAAACAGCTCAGTCCAACATAAGGAACTCTTTGCTACACTTTCTTAAAGGACCGTTTTCAATGTTTTGATTTTCTAAGGTGCTTTAAGTAAATTGACTGCTGAGGGGTATGGAATGATGGTGATTCAAAAGGTCCTTGTGATTCACTCTAACAGTGACTTCATATTTGCCAGAAAGCTTGACAGTAGCTGTTACAGTGCTGCTATAGTTTTTTTTAAACTGTGGAAAAGTACTAAAGGAAGGTACCAGAGGCCTGAGTTTGACTCTCTCTCTGCTATTAACTAACACACCTAAACGTTTAACAGTTTTTGGCTTCAGTTTTGCAGAAAATGAAAGAAATTGCAGTTAGATTATTTCTAGAGTCTACAATTGTGCAATCATGAGTTTAATTACGGAGTCAGTGTGAACTCTGAAAGTATTTTCCACATTTGAAGGCAACAGTAACCCAAATACTTTCATTAAGATTTGAAGCTTGTAAAAATCTTTTCATGATGGCACTATCTCTCTCTCTCTCTCTCTTTGTCTCTCTCTCTCTTTCTCCTCCCTTCCCCTGTCTCTCTGTCTGTCTGTCTGTCTGTCTCTCTCTCTCTCTCTCACTGTCACGTTGGTTTACAGCACTGTTTGTGGGTTAGAGGCATAAGATCACCCTTCTGATGTATGCAAACCATCCCACGCTAGCAGTATTCTTTAGCAGAGTTTGCCACCTAGTGGCCACAAGAACTGAAACAGGACTTTGCTTTCAATAGTCGAACATGCCAAGACTCCTTGACTAACTGTAATGGCATTGAATACAATAAAGTTTTAAAAAATTGAGTCTACTTTAAAAGTAGGAAACTACTCTAAATCCCAATTTATCCTTAATCTTAATTTTCCTAGATTCTCGGTTTTTTTTGCTTGTTTGTTTTTCTCTTTTAGTACCTGGTCGCCCAGATTCAACTACAGTTCCAAATCATATAAACACTAACTGCTTTTATTTGTATAAAGAAGGTGAAATTGTGGAGCCTGAGACCCAAGTCCCGTATCAGGGCATGTGTACATTATCTTAATGTTGTGTATTTCTTTTGAGTTGTGTGTAGACAGCTGCCTCTCAGTCTTATCAGCTGAGACAAACTCACATGACTTTTGAACAGTGTCATATTTTAAAAAGTTCTTGACAATCTTAAGCATGAGAGGTTAAGTATTATCTTCATAAAAATATTGAATGACTGGAATGATAGAACTAGGTCATGCTTTGAACTAGCATAACAACAACTATGAGTACTCTGTTGACATTAGACAAATAAAAACATATTCTACTTGACATTTTGCTTGGTTCCACTTGGACCCTCTCTGACCAATATTTCAATCCAAAAAAACATGTTGCAAAAGATTTGTAGTGACTCAAATAACTAAACATCTTTTTCTTTTCTTGCATTTATAAACTTAATCAAAAATATGATTGAAGTCTTTGCAGAGAGTTGATTTGCTCTCACTAGGAGTGCTGCACTGCTCTATATTTATGTAATTTGTTTGTAGTGAGATAATGAGAAAGTGGAGGGTGTAACCAGGTAATTTGTTGGTAATCTTTTATCTGGGAACAAATCCAATTGCTTTCTTGACATTGCCTCTTGATTTTCTCAAAGACACCTCAGACTGAACATGTTCAAAACCGAACTTGTGGTCTTGGCTCCCCAGGTCTGGCTCATTTCCAGTCTTCTCTCCCTAGCAAATGGCAGTTCTCTCTAACAGGTCATACAAAGCAGGAACTTAAGAGTCATTCTTGATAACCTCCCTCTCTCTCAGCCCAGCAGCTAGTCTATCACCAGTTCCTTGGATGTTGCTGTGTAAGTATCCTGAACAGACCCTTTCATCTCCTCTACCTCTTCTGTCAGCCAAACCTAAGCTGTCATTTTGACTGCCTGGACTATTGCAGTAGTCAGAGGACCCACACTCCATCCTCCCTCTAGCTTAGTCCCATATTGCATATAACCAGTGGAATCTTTTCTGAATGAAAGCCAAGTCATATATCCCTCTTCTAAACCCCTCATTGACTTGCCAGGATACGACAAATACAAACCCCGCTAAAATTACCTAAAAGAAAAAACGTTTTTAAAATTATTGAAAGCTTTGAATGATCTGGCATGACTTTCCTCTCTAGAGTCAGTGGATACATAGTCTCCTTTGCTCACTCCATGCTGCTCTTTTATTCCTTAATTTATTAAAACAAGTAAAATTTAATTTCTATTTTTAATTTTAAAAATAGTCTCAAAAGGTTGATGTCATTTGTATAGAAACATTTCTTTCTATTCACCTAATTGCAAGAGAAGTCTGAGATGATTTTTATGAATCTGTGTCACTTACTACCTGGTTTATATCTGTGCTTTCCTAATGCATTTTGTAGTAGTACAGTTGAGCAAATTGGATGATATTTTAATTATTTGTATCATTATTAAATTTTAAATCATTTTTAATCAATGTAAACTCAATTTCCATGAACTCTAATTGATTTAAAATTAATTTTATTCTGCATTTCCTGAGTCCTTTTATCGTCATATGTAGATTTTCCTGAAAAGTCAGATAAATAACTTTTGAAATGTTTGTATAAAGAGCACTTATCAGTTAATTCCACTTCAACATAGTGCAGTATTTTAGAGTGAGAATCCTTTTTTAGTTTTAAAATCCAGGAACATATGTAAGATTATATATTAATTATAAATATCTAACTGAAATTGAGACTTCCCTCCCAGTAAGTGGTAGCTGACATATAGTGTTGTATTAAAGCACACAACATTATGACTGGACCCGTGCACATATTGCAAATGGTCAAGACAAGTTTATTTCATAACCCCCATTCCCTCCCATAGTTACAATTTTTGTTTTTGTAATGAGAACTTTTAAGATCCATTTTCTTAGCAGTTTTCAAGTAAACAGTCAGTGCTGTTAACTGCTATCACCATGCCACACACAGCCGCTCTGCAACTTATTTATCTTCTACCTGGCAGCTTGGACCTTTGAACACCTTCACCTGCTTTGCCCATCCCCATCCCCACCTTTGACAAGGACCAATCTGTTCCATGTTTCTACGAGTTCAGCTATTTTTAGATTCCACATGTAAGTGAGATCATGCCATATTTGTCTTTGCGTATTTCCCTTAGAGCATTCTGTGTATACAATGTTCTGTTTGGGGTTGATAACACCTTCTCTTTGAAGGCATTCCAAACCTTTACATTTTTTTATTCTCTTTATATTTTTATATATACTTTTTACTCTCTCTATATTTTTACTATCTTTGTATTTTTGATGTCTTAGTTTATATTTTTATATTACATGTACCCCTTGACTTGTTGCTGACTAGTTGGCTGTTGGTTAATTTTACTGCTTTTATCTTTTAATCTTCATTCTTGTTTTATAAAGAGTCCACTACTTTTACTGTGTAAGTACCTTTTCCAGCAAGATTTTTTTTATTTATGTATTTTCTTGTCAGTGCCATTTCTTTGCAGTTTAAAGAAGTCCTTTAACATTACTTGCAAGATTGATTAGTAATGATGAAGTCCTATAGATTTGGATTATCCAGGAAACTCTTAACCTGTCACTTCTGTTAACCTTACCAGGTAAAGAATTCTTCTTGGGAGATTTTTCCTCCCAGCACTTTCAGTTTGTCATGCCATTCTCTTCCAGTCTCTGACATTTTTGTTGAAAAACATGCTACTAGCCTGGTGGAACCCTCTACTTTTAAGATCTTCTCTTATCTTTAACTTTAGCTATTTTAATTTTAATATGTCTTAGTATGGATGTCTTTGGTTTTTTTTTTTTTTTTTTTTTTTTTTTAATCTCTGTCCTTCCTGTACCTGAATGTCAGTTTTCCCACATTGGGGACGTTTCTGACTATTATGTCCTCAAATAATTTGCATGACCCTTTGCTATTTTTCCTCCTCCTTGGGCTCCTATCTTGTGAACCTTATTTCTCTCCATGTTGTCTCAGAGGCCCCTTACAGTGTCTTCTCCATACACACACAAAAAAATCTTCCCTTCACTGTGCTGGTCTGCCCGGGTTAGTGCTATTGCTTTATCTTGCAGGTCTGTTCCTGGGCTTCATTCAGCCTGCTGTTGGACCTCTCTGTTGAGGTTTTCAATTCTGTCATTGTATTCATCAGCTCTGTAACTTCTGTTTGGCTCCTCCTCAAGTTTTTCCATGGCTTGGATCTCTTCATTGGGTCATTTGTTATGCACATATTTTTTATCATCGTCTTTTTCATTTCAGGCATATTCCATTGTCTCCCCATTTTACCTGATTTTCTATCCTTGTTTCTGTGTATTCAACTCTACTGTGTCTCCTGGTCTTGTAAAATATTCTTGAGCTGGCACTGTCCCTTGGAGTCCAGGAGCAGAGTGCCCTGTGGCCACCTGAGTGAGGTGTTCCAGTTTGTCCCCCGTGGGGGTTATGCCCATCCTCCTGCTGTGTCAGTATAACACAGTGTGGGGGGCTGGGGACCTGTCCAGTACATCAGGGTGCAGCCGATACTGTGCCTGGGCACAATGCAAGCATGCAGCTGTGGTGGCCTGGGTGGGGTGCCCTGCCAGCCATGGCGTACCGCCACTGTGCAATAGGCAAATGCAGCTGCAGACCTGTGCCACCCACACATGTGAACGTGTGGGGTGTGGATGTGCCCTCTGCAGTGGCAGGTGATGTACATGGTTTCAGGGACCAGCCTGTGTGACATGGTGACATTGCGAGCATGGCTGGAGCCCTCAGTGGGGCTCACCCACAGTCTCTAACTGGCACTTAGCAGCAAGGTGTTCTTAGACGTTTCACCCTGGGGACCTTGTTTCCTCAGTTGCAAAGCTGAGCTACTACTAACCATAGTGCTGCATTGCTGGGGAGAGCTAAATGATGTAATGTGTGCAAGACAGAAATTTCTGGCTTTTCTTTGTTTAAAAGCGCTCAGTCAGGAGGAGCTGACTGGCTTCCCAATAGTACTATGTCCTTGCTCTCTGCTGCAGTGACTTTGGCAACAAGTCTATTACATCATCCAAAGGGATTTCAAGACTGTTAAAAACCTTATCAGAAGAGTCCATTTTGTAATCACAGATATCTGGTTTCTTTATTCAATCCATCTAGAATAAGATCATTGAGTTCATTAACTTATTTCAGATATCAGAATTTTACCTTGCAATATTTTTTAAATGAAATCAGAATTATTAAACCTTTTCCCAACTCCCATATTTCACTGACAACTAGGGTCCCCAAAATATATGACTTTTCCTAATGTGCTACATAATCTCTCATTTAAACACTAATATACATACCCAGAGAAACTTAATGCTGATTCTTGCCCATAGCAGAGACTATGTTATGTGCACCTCAGCAATTTTGTCTAAGAGTTTTGATTTCATTTGCTAATTTCAATTTTCTGAACTGCTTTTCTGAACTGCTTTTTTTTTTTTTATCTGCTTTAAATAGGAGGACTTGAGTGTTCTGAGGGACTGATAGTGAAGCAGCACACATATGTGGGCCCACCAATGCCCTTTCACGCATTGAGGTCCTCATCTAGTCCCTGGCTCCATTCCTGGCAAAAGGGATGTTGCTGATGTGACTTTGTTCAGGATCTGGAGACAGGGAGATTATCCAGGATTGTGCAGGGAGGTCCGATGTAATCATGAAAGTCCTTACAAGGGAAAGAGGCAGAAGATCAGAATCAGGGGAGAGAGTGACAATGACAGTAGAGGTCAGCGGAATACAATTGTTGCCTTTGAAGATGGGAAGGCCCATGAGTCAAGAAATGAAGCAGCCTCAAGAAACTGGAAATGACAGGGAGACAAATTCTCCCCTAGAGTCTCTAGAGGGAACCTAGCCCACCTATACCTAGATTTTTTCTTTTAAGGCTCATTTTGTTCTTCTGACCTACATTGTTGTAAAATAATAAACATGTATTGTTTTCAGCCACTGAGTTTCTGATAATTCACTGTAGCAGCCACAGGAAATGCAACAGGCATGTGGTATGTAAAACTGCACGCTGGGTATTGTGTGTGTCCAGGTGAACTAGGGTGGAACTTTAGGAAGTAATACAGCAATTATTTTTTAACCTGTGTTCACTTTTTGCATTTGCCAAAGCAATGCAAAATGTGTTTGGGTTTTTGAATTAGCCATGTGATTACCTCTCCTCTGGTAAGAAGCAGAAGGTCTACTGCTACTAGACTTTATCCCCTCCAGCGAGGTGGCTTCTAGGGCAGAGCATAGGCTTTAATTTAAGAAAGATTCAGAGTCCTGGGGCAGTGAAAGTATAGCTTGGATGTGTTCCTATTTGCTTTTCTGCAGTATGAACTTTCATTTATTTTTATTCTGACCTTGGTTTAAATCTACGTAATTCTCCAGGTAGGAGTTGGGAAGCAATGCTTGGACATCATTGGGTAGCGATGATGTGAAGATGGAGAGAAGATGTGAAGAGCAGGTATTCACTGGGAAGGAATGTTCAGAAAGGGTCCTTGCTGGCTACTCACCCCTGGAGCCCAGAAGAGCTCTAGATCAAAAACCACAGTACCTCTTCCCCTCCCCCCAACCCCCACCCCAGTGCCGGGGGGGCGGGGAGTGGCCTTCAAGGAAAGACTGGATATTCCAATGGTGAGAAACATCAACTCTCGGGCCTCCCCGGTGGCGCAGCGGTTGAGCGCTGGGTTGCGAAGCTGCCCACAGCCTCTGCAGCGCCGGTTCGATTCCCGGCCGCCGGGTGAGGGTCCCACATGGCGCCCAGATCTCTCCTGCCGCCTACTGCTCCCCTCAGTAGTGTACTTCGTCTGTCTGCCAGTTCTGTTCCCTGCTCTGGCTCTGGTGAATTCTCTCACCCTCCTGACTTCTGACTGTACCCAGTGCTTATATAAATAAATAAATAAATCTTTAAAACAAAAAACAAAAAACAAAAACCCATCAACTCTCCCTTCCTAGCACTGATACCCTGCTTCTCTTATGCTATGTGATTGTAAGCCAGTTTTCTCATGTGGTAAATGTCTACAAAAATATTAGCTTTAAAGATTGCTGTAAAAATTAAAAGAAAAATGTCAAGGGCTAAGCAATAAGAAACATTCTATCACTGACAACCATTATTATTACTCTTTAGGGGGCATCAGGATTTTGAAAAAGGGAACCAATTGTTTCCTGTTTTTTTCTTTCTTTTAAAAATATGTTGACAGGGCCTCCCCAGTGGCTCAGAGGGTTGAGCGCAGCGCTGTGAAGCTGTCCGCAGCCTCCAAGGCACGGGTTCAATTCCCGGCCGGCCAGGGAGATTCCTACATGGCGTGGCAGACCTTTCCTCTCACGCCCGAGGCTCCCCTTAGCAGTGCTTTCGGTCTGGTTCCCTGTTCTGCTCCCTACTCTGTCTCTGGTGAATCCTCTCACCCTCCCACACCTCTGGCCTGTACTCCAGTTCTTGTATAAATAAATTGGAAAAAAAAAAGATTTATGTAAAAAATAAATAAATAAAATAAAATATATTTACAATATTTTCCCTCCTTCACCTGTTGCATGAATGAGCTAAAGATGGCCACTGTGTGTTGTGTTGGCTCCCATGTTGTTTCACTGAAGGCTGAAACCTGTTAGTTCGAAAGTCAAAATGTCAGTGGGTGCCACATTCAAATTTTTACACATCAGTTGTTTCAAACATAACCTGAAACAAACAGATTTGCAACCCGTCAGATCCTGTGTACTTTGCAGAACCCACAAAGTCTCACCCCACATCTGCTGACCTTGGATAAGATGGAGTTTGAGGTTAAAAGGCTCAGACCTGCCACAGCCCTTCCAAGTGTCTGACCCAGAGACTCCCGCTGTGCTGCTGCGCAGTATCACCCAGACACTGTGGGTCCCTCTCCCATCCCCCTTCCCTGGGACTTCTCTTGATGCCATCCCCTCGTGCCCTGACCTCTGGACAAAGTCCCACTGTGAGGAATATCCCCCAAATGCAGATCTGTCAGAACCATTTAATAAAGCTCGTGTGACCTCAAGCTGGTCAGGGAGGTCACCAATGACTGTGACTAGACTAAATTCAGGGAGGGACTAGGTCAAAAGTCTGAAATAAGTTCAATCAAGAGAGGAAGGCAAGCAAGTTGATACAGCCAGTCGAGAGTACCTTTTACAGATTTTCTGTAGCAATGAATAGAAAATGAAAACACTTTTTCCTTAGTCACAAGTTTTATTGTATGATTTCATTTCTCCCCCCTTGATCAGCCCCTGGATTGCTCAAACCCAACTCAAACCAACTCTATGAAAAGCATATTCATGCACATTTTTCCCTTCTTCCCCTTATAATAAGCCAATTAGAACCAAAGGACAGGAAAGCAAATGCCTGAGTTTCCTTGGAAGTGAGTTTCCTTAGAAGGGATATGACTTGTTGCCTGCGGGAAGATTATCAGGGACATCGGGCAGCTCAGGTGATAACATTCTTTTCATCACATCACATTCTTTTCATTCTTTTTTAAAAAATTATACAGTTACCAAAGTTTTCCCACCACTAAATAAAAAGTAAAATTAAACTAAAAAATCATATGAAGATTTTAGGCACATTGGTTGGTACTTTCCAAAACAAATCTACCGAATGAGAAAAAAGAAATTCAAATATTTAAACTTCAGCTTAGACATTCAATAGAAAAACCTCATTTCTCCCTAGCCAATTAATTCTTTGTTAGGATCCAAATGCATTCGTCTTTAGGAAGGAGGAGAATGTTTATATCAAATATAATGAGATGGATCTTTCAAAAAAGGAAAATTCATAGTTCAATTAATTTGCCTTTGAAACTCTCTGGTTCATAAATGAGAAGAATGACATACTTCTGTGGTCTGATAACAAAAAAGTAATTGGACAAATATAGTGTTT
Source organism: Talpa europaea (assembly GCF_964194135.1). Classification (NCBI taxonomy): domain Eukaryota; kingdom Metazoa; phylum Chordata; class Mammalia; order Eulipotyphla; family Talpidae; genus Talpa; species Talpa europaea. The sequence continues at coordinate 25,885,451 of NC_140082.1, read as the reverse complement.
TAAAAAGTGCTTTACCCCTAATCAGTTAGCTCTTCCCAAGTCCCACTCTTCATATCTTAAATAGAACTTTTTCTGCTATATCCATCATTCTTGTAGTGTTCTTAACTAATTAAATCAGAAACAAAAGAAAAATTGAGATTATCTCATCCATTCCTTTGTCTTCATATTGCTCCATCATTTACTGTTTTATGAGAGGTAAAGTTCTTTTGAAGATATCTTTTAAAAGAATGTCTATGATCTCATTTGACATGTCCGACATTACTATCCAAAAGTATTTCCTTTAGTTCTGTTCTATATATTTTTTTTTATCTTTGTAACCAATATCTTTTCATAGCCCATCCTCTCCTCTGTCCCAGTGTGTTCACTTTCCTCCTTACTCCATTGATGTTCCCAATCTATGCAATCATTCTCAACTCTCTGCTTCTTTCTCCCTCTCTCCAGAACTCTTAGGAAATTCCAAGCCAGGCTAAATCTGATTTCACTAACCCTGCTCTTGAACTTGAGCAGATGAACACGGGGCAAAGAACCACAGCTATGGGACATATTTTTCTTTAAGTTCATGACCACAGGTGTCACCCTGCCCTCAGTCTTCAGGGTTAATTCTTTTCCCCTGGTTATTCCACTTGGCCATTCCTGAGATAACTTTTACACCATCTCCCTTATCCTCAATCTGCAATACTCTCTCCCTTCTTCTCATTCTCAGTTAATGATCTTTCTTCTAATTTCATCTGAGAAAACAGCACTTCTCCAGAAAGACCTTCCTACTGCTACTACCATTAAATACAACCATTGATACCAAACCCTCTGTCTTCCTACCTATTACAACCAGCTGGGAGTCCGTCTTAACCATCTTTTGATTGTATACGAGTCTGCTCCCCTCCAACCCAACCATCTTTTTCCAAAGTTGTCCATTAGAAATGTGGAGAGCTCTTTAGTCTGGACTTTGTTCACTGAGGATTTCATGGCTGAATGATTGTAAAAAGGCACTTACAGCCTCACACACTCTGCATTTTCTTACCACACTTACCACCAAATATCCAGTCACCATCCACCATCCAACTTGGCCCCTTATTCCCACTCCTTCCCCTGAAGCAACCACTTTTCTGTTGTCAGAGTCTAAAGGCATGTTTTTTTAATTTTGTTTTCTTTATATTCCACAAATGAGTGAAATTATACAGCATTTGCCTTTCTTCAGTGGATGCACTTTTGTTTCTTTACTGATTAAAATGTCAAGTTTTATGGGACCAGTTTTGTTAAATGTATACTCTTAAAAAATAAACATTTCATTCAGTCAAAATAAATATATATTTTTAAATAAAAAAATAGAACTCTGGAGGCTTAGTGGTTGATAGCAAGAGTTCAACAGCTCTGGGCTCAAATCCTTTTTCTGCTGCTTATATGTTGTGCAGCCTTGACCAAATTGCTAAACTTAAATCTCTTCCCTTATGTGTAACTCAGGGATAACATTATGGAGACCGTTCCTTCTTCACAGTTATCGTGAGGATGAAAGCAACCCTGGACCTGGATCAGTCAGTATTACTGTCTGTGCTCTTGTTAGCCCTCGTGGGTCAGGCCACATGGGTAAGGAATCAGCTGTCTTGTCTGACCCATTATGTTGAGCAATCCTCCAATCAAACACTAGACATTTTTCTGTACTGAGCTAGAGCTGGCCTGCCTTTCAATGCTTCCCCTTCCTCTGGTTTCCCAAATTACCCATATCTTTCTGCAAAACTTTCCCACCCTTGATACTCCTTCTCTTTCTCCCAGATTGTTCTATTGTGTGTTACTAGTGCAAGGCATCTTGTTTCTGGTGAAGGTCAGTGTAAGAAGCAACTCTTTAAAACCCATTGTGACATTTAGGATGTCATCAGAGGTGGTGTTTATCACTCTACACAATGTTCCTTTTATGGACACCTCCAGGAGAATTCAGTGTCTGGTGTTAGTGCCAAGAAGAGTTGTTCTTCTGAGCATTTGGTTTATTTTAAGCTTATGGACTGTAAATTATATAACTGACTGAGTTTCCCTTTTTGAGTTGGCTGCTAGAAAGCTTAGAACCAAATGTATGGCCCATTTGTTGAAAATGCATTGATTATTATGGAGTACATTTCAGGCCTCATATTTGCCCCGATTTTATGTCCCTATTTTCTTCTTTTTTCATTTTTTTAGTCCCTTTATTTATGCTATTTAAGTGTCATTTAAAATTTATTCTTGTAAATTGCCTTAAATTATTTCAGAAACAAGATGGGGGAATAGCTAAATAAATGTATGTAAAATAGGATTTTAAATTATTTAATGAGATTTAAATAATTTATGTAAATGACTTTTAGCTCTATATATGTGATATTTAATTTTCTTAGAAGATAGTTATGTGAAGTGAATTTTCCAGTTGGTAAAATTTCAGACTTGCAAGAAAGAGGAGTCAAGCAGTGGTGGGGGTGATCTGATGTCAATCTTTATGACAAGTAAGGATTCTAGTAAAAAAATTTATACATGGTTTATGCAGATGTCACAGAATTCCAAAATGTACCAGGAATATGTCATGGCAACTTCAGATGAAATGTCTTTCTATTTCTTGGTCTTTCCAGACAAATAGAGAATCAAAATAGCTGCTGTGAAGTATATTGTCCTGTTAACATCATAGCTTTATTCATGAAATTTAATAGTATAATTTCCATAGAAAGGGGAGGTTCCAGATTCCCTGCTCCACCTCATGAAGGTTGGAGCTGAGCAGTGAGGGGATGCTAGAAGAGATTTGGAGAGAACAAGGAGAGATGTAAGGAAAAAGGGTGTGTTTGCTTCTTGGATTTGGACTTGCACCAGGGACTTGGGGGAAATGGAAAGAGACACCTGGAGTCGAGACACATAGAGGCATTTGGAAGAGGTGTGGGTGAGAGTCTCATAGGGGGCATCCCTGGTTGGCCTAGGGGTTAAGTCTTAGTGTTATCACCACTAAAGCCTGAGTTTGATCCCTCACCCAAGGAACTAGCCCACATATGGCTCTGGAGACCTCTCCTGTCTTGCCCACTGCTCCCCTTAGTAGTGCATTTCAGTAAATCCACCTGTTCTGTTCCCCACTCTGTCTCTGGTGACCCCTCTCACCCTCCACACCTCTGGCTTACACCCCAGTTCTTCTATGCAAAAGGTAAATAGAGAAATAAAAATTAAGAGAGAGACAGAGAGAGAGACAGAGAGAGAGAGAGAGAGAGAGAGAGAGAGAGAGAGCTGTGGGGAAGCTGACAATAGCAGCTGTTACCTTGATTTGTACTTTTATTTTGTCCCTTTTGACCCAGACTTGCCTGACCCCTTTTGTTCCTTTCTTATGGGTCCCCACCAGAAGGTGCCTTATACTTGTGGCAAGTATTTGGGTCTCAGGGACCTTGCTCTGGGCCAATCCTGTTTAACTGGGCATTTACCTATAAATGATGGGTAACTCTGTTTTTTAGGGGAACTTTATCCTTTCTTCTCTCTCTGTGCATACTAATCCTATTAAAGTTCTTTTGCACTAAGGGTATGCTATATCTTTATGTGGTGAGTGCCAGAACCTTTCTATTTTTTATTTTTTTAAATATTAATAGAATCACAATTTCATTTTGATGTAAAAAACTTTTTCAATGTCAAAGACTCCTGTTTTACCTTGTGTCACATGCCTGCCGGTCTTGATAAAAGGCTGCGAGCACCACTTGCTCTGAATGCGAGAACCTTTTTGGAGTGTGCAAGCTTGGGGGTCCTACATTACCCCTCAGTGTGCACATTACTGGAAATATTACTCTATAAATAGTGGACCTTCTTTCTTATATGCATGATCATGTTTCCTTTAACAGTAATGGATAAAATGAACTTATCAAATGTATTGAAGAAATAATGTGACATTATTTTAATAAAAATTATTTTAATAAACAAATGTTCTTGATGCCCCTCCCTTCTTCTTCACTTCCTCTAGTGAAAAGAATTTGCCTTCCCTGTTCATTGTTTTTTCTTGTGGCAAATATTCTTCTATTAGAAGAGTATCGAATAAATGTGCACTCAATGCTAGCTATCCTGCAATATAAGACCTAAAATTTGGGTAGAGAGAGATAGGACTAGAGATGAGAATGAAAAGGGTAGAGTTTTTGTTTGCCAGTTTGCCTTGTTCAGGAGTCAAGAAATGGGATATCAGGGGAACTGAAAGGAAATGTGAGAACTAGAGATGAAGCATATCCACCAAATAAAAAACTGGGGGGTGATAGTTGAAGGGAAAAAAAGGGAAGCTGAGCATCAGAGAGAAATAGTTTTTTGATGTTTTTATGCTGGAAAGTGAGGGAGGCTCCCCAGTGACTTTATTATTTTTTTTAAAGATTTATTTATTTATGCATACAAGAGCTGGGGCACAGGCCAGAGATGTGGGAGGTGATTCACCAGAGACAGAGTGGGGAACAGACCAGGCAGACCGACTAAAATACACTGCTGAGGGGAGCAGTGGGCGAGACAGGAGAGGTCTGCTGTGCCATGTAGGTTTCTCCCTGGCCAGCCTGGGATCGAACTCTTGCTGCAGAGGCTGCGGACTGCTTCATGGTGTGGTGTTTAACCCCTTGCACCACCGGGGAGGCCCTCCCCAGTGGCTTTATTGTGGAAAAGAATTAGGGATAAAAGGAAAGGGGTGTTTGAGGGAGTTGCTATGAATTCAAGGATTCTCCATGATGTTGTCTGAGCTATGCAATAAAAGGTCGCCAGTTACTTTTTTTTTTCATTGGAATGTTCTTCTTTCAATATGACTGGGCTATAAAAGACCCTAGATTTATTAGGGTTACATAGTTTTCTCACAGTCTTGAATGTGGCATGTGTATTATAACTTTATAACACAAAATATTTTTTGAATCTATCATTAAAATCTGGTACCCATTTCATGACAATTATTTTTTTTTGAAAGTATGACCTCTTCTTCGCTGTTATGTTGCATGTAGATATTTTATATTGCTACTTCTCTCTGTAAATAGTGGTAAATAAATACATGATGCCACCCCCATTACTGAGAAGAAATGGTCTGAAAATAAACAAACTATTAGATAAAAAGAGAGGCCAGATTCCTTGGTGAATAAAAGATCTGAAGAAAAAAAGAGAGAGAAGTTTTTAATCTGTAGAAGCTGAAATAAAACAGATTGGTGCTTTGGGGTAGTAAAAAGAGAAGAGTTCAGTGAAAGCTGCAAGGGACCAGATAGAGGATTCTTTTTTATTTATTTATTTATTTGTTTGTTTGTTTTGTTTATACAAGCACTGGGTACAGTCAGAAGCGCGGGAGGGTGAGAGAATTCACCAGAGCCAGAGCGGGGAGCAGAGCAGGCAGAAGGAACCGAAGTACACTGCTGAGGGGAGCAGCGGGCGGCAGGAGAGGTCTGCGCGCCATGTGGGATCCTCGTCCGGTGGTGGCCGGGGAGCAGCCGGGGATCGAACCTGCGCTTAAGAGGCTGCGGGCAGCTTCGCAACCCAGCGCTCAACCGCTGCGCCACCGGGGAGGCCCCCCAGATAGAGGATTCTAGGAAGAGAAATGAGGATTGTTCAAGAATAGAAACAAACTGAAACGGATGTAAAAAATAGAGATTTATGATGGATTCTACTGCAGGAAACTGAACTTCACTAACGTAAATTCCGGAATTGAAAAAAATTTGGGAACAGGTATCTTTCACATTGGGTTCTTTCTCTGTACTTGCACACAACTATTTTTATTTCCTAAATATCTCATAGATTCATCTACTTGTCTTACCTTCCACCTCTATCACCTCAGCACAAAATACCATCTTCATTGACTTGGATAATCAGAGCAGCTTCGTATGTGGTCTCCTTGCTTCCTCTCTGGCCATCTTCCAACCTGGCTTCACTTCCACTACCAAAGTATGGTTTAAAAGATACAAATTTGGTCTACCTATTAACTGTATTAAGGGGATCCCACTGCTCTTGGTAGAAGGATGAAGCTTCTCATTGTGGACCCCGTGATCTGACCCTCATCTAGTTTTCCAACCTCATCTTGTCCCACTGTCCCCCTTGATTTATCCTCTAGCTACTTAAATGCAGCCTTCCTTCTGCCACAGAGCTCTTTGGCTTCTGTACCCCCTCTCTCTGCCTGTCTTCCCACCCTTCAGACCTCAGCTCAGTGGACATCCTCAGGAACTTTCTGACCCCTCTAATGCTAGACCATGTCCATCTGCTGTGCATTTCATAGTTCTCTGCAATTTCTTTCGAAAAACTTACTGTTTATAATTAGATATTTATGTGATTATTTGTTCAAAATTGTCTTGCACCCTGGATTTTAATTTCCCTGTAATCAAGGGCCATGTTTTTTTCACTTGTCCTTTTGTCAGTGGTGTCCAGCAGATCACACTATGGTCAGTAACACCCAACTGATGTTGTTGAGTCACTAGATGAATGTAGATAGTTGATGTTTTTTGTTTGTTTTTACTAAAAATAGTGCACTGGGAATACAAGGCTGTGAGTGGTTGCAGTTATAACAACCTCCTATGAAGGAAGAGTTCAATGAAATATGTGCTCAAGTGGCTTTGGGGGCAGGAGCACTTGTTTCCTGAAGCCACAGCCACAAAAAGAGCCACAAGCTCTGAAGCAGGGTCAGCCCTGGCAGTGATGCTTCAGCACCACTGCGGGAGGCTTCTCTGGATAAGGTTTTCCTTTCTGTTCCCAAAGAATTTTCTTCTCAAAAGAAGCACTGTGGGCAGCTCTTCCTGCCCGCTTGTGTCTATGCAAGTGTACTGTACTTTTCTGTCCCTTTCCCCAATAAACTTGCTCTTTAAATACAAAAAAAAAAAAAAAAAGGAAGAAGCAGCAGCACTGTGACCAGTGTTTATATCCACTGTGTACTTTATCCCTCCTAACTAGTAGTAATGTAGAAGAAAGTAATGTAGAAAGTGAATAGACATTAATTTTCATATGTATAAAGATTGCCCGGAAAGTATGTCTTGGATTTTACAAAATTCCTGGCACTGACATTGTGTGCATTTTTCTCTACTTATTTTTTTTTAAAGATTTATTTATTTATGCATGCAAGAACTGGGGTGTAAGCCAGAAGTGCAGGAGGTAAGAGGATTCACCAGAGACAGAGTGGGGAGCAGAACAGGCAGAGTGACTGAAGTACACTGCTGAGGGGAACGGCAGGCGAGGCAGGAGAGGTCTGCCACGCCATGTAGGTTGCTCCCTGGCTGGCCAGGGATTGAACTTGGGGGATTGAACTGGTGTTGTAGAGGCTGGCAGTAGCTTGATAGCACTGTCTTTAACCCCTACACCACCAGGGAGGCCCCTCTCTACTTATTTTTAATGTGCTGCTTTTGTCATTCTACCACTCATTGTCACTGTTCAACGTTTTGCTTTTAAATCTCTCACATTATAACAAAATAGCTAATTCAACAATTCATTAGGTTTGTGATTTAGCTACATGAGCCACACTCCTAGTTTTATTGACTTTATTCGATTTGAATTTTTAGTAGATAGATATTTATTGCAAACAACTACTGAAGCTTATAAGCTTACAATTTCTCACTAATGCTGAGATTTCATTAGATTCAAACCAAGGAATCTGGAGATTTTTCCCCATTTCTTTTTTTCTTTTTTTCCCCCAAGATTTATTTTATCTGTGCATGCAAGAACTTGGGGGTAGCCAGAGGTGTGGGTGGGGGTGGTGGTGAGAGGATTCACCAGAGACAGAGTGGGGAGCAGGACAGGCAGATCTACTGAAACACACTGCTGAGGGGAGCAGCGGGTGAGACAGGAGAGGTCTCCTGTGCCATGTGGGTTTCTCCCTGGCCAGGGATTGAACTCATGTTGCAGTGGTTGGCGATAGCTCGTTAGTGCTGAGACTTTAACACCTGGGCCACCGGGGAGGCCCCTTTTTCCTATTTCTTTTTTTTTTTTTTTTAATAGAGGCATGTTTTATTTATTTATTTGTTTATTTGTTTGTTTTGTTTACACATGCACTGGGTACAGTCAGAAGCGCGGGAGGGTGAGAGAATTCACCAGAGCCAGAGCGGGGAGCAGAGCAGGCAGAAGGACCGAAGTACACTGCTGAGGGGAGCAGCGGGCGGCAGGAGAGGTCTGCGCGCCATGTGGGACCCTCCTCCGGTGGCCGGGGAGCAGCCGGGGATCCAGCCGGGGATCGAACCGTCACCGCAGAGGCCGCGGGCAGCTTCACAACCCAGCGCTCAACCGCTGCGCCACCGGGGAGGCCCCCCTTTTTCCTATTTCTTAATGAAACAATAGCTATTTTCACCTTTAAAGGTTTCAATAATTCTCTATGTGCTACCAGATAAAGTCTAAACTCTTCGCTGTGGTGTTCAAGGTACTTCACAGCCTGTTCTTCTCCTGATCCTCCGCTTTCTTCTTATGACTTTTCCCCTTTTCCCCATCCACCTCCTTTCCATTTTCAGAGTCTGAATTAATCATCTATTCTAGGAGCACTTTGAAATACAGGTATAGCTTCTATACTGAGGTCAAATTAGAAGTGACTTAAGTAATGGAGGAAATTACTTCTCTTTCATGCAACAGTAAAATGTAAGCAATATGGGCTCTTGGGATCTTTCTGTCTCTGTTCTCCTGAATGTATGGCTTCTTTTTCAGTGTAAATGGCTGCTCCTGCTTTCAGCAGTCTATCCACATTCAGGACAGTAAGAAAGGTAAAAAGAAAAAGGAAGCATGTTCTACTCCCTCTTAGGATATAGCTGAGATGTTGGCACATGTCGTTTCCACTCCTACCCTGTTGAACCGAATCCAGTCCTATGTCCATACCAAGTATCGAGAGAGGCTGGCATATTTTTCTTAGTCCAGTAATATAGAACATTTGTATTTGTGTTCCCATAAATGAAGCAAAGGATGAATAATGAGGGGACAACTATAAATTGTACCTACTATACATTCATTACTGTGCTAAGTGCTGAGGATATAGAAATAAACAAGGATTGGATCGGGGGTGAACGCAGTTTAGTTTGGGCAACTATGGGTAGATCCCTACTGTTTGAATGTATCATGTATATTTTCTCTATATATACAGTATTTATACCCCATATAAACAATAATTTATGCATAATCTCCTGGGTTTTTGCATTTGCTGCCCCACTACATGGAAAACTACATCCTGTTTTCCACTGGATGCAATTCTACCCATTCTGCAAAGGCAAACCCAAGAAAGCTCTAGTGTTCCTTCCGGGGAGTGGTAGCAGTTGTGTCCTTGCTATTCCCATAACACTCAAATGCCATGTTCTTTTTCCTGCATTTTGTCATAAGTGCCTGGAAGCATGTACAGACCCAGCAAAGCGCCAGCCAAATAGAAAGTGCTTTATAAATGTTTGCTGAATCAAATTAGTCGGTGCTTGACATGCTTTCGTGGATTCTGGAATGGTGAGGTGGGTGGAATCACTAATGCATTGGGAAGATCACTCATATTGTGTATAAAAATATCAGAGTCTATGAAAAGTTAAGCGAGTTCCATTTCAAATTCAGAATCCAGTGTTTTTAATCTCATTCTAACTTTGAGTTAATTTTTATTCTTTATTCAGTTATTCTAGTAACAATGTTGATGAAGGGTCCTTAAGAAAGGCTGGAAGTTGAATTCTTTCTACTCTTTTATTATTACCACATTTCTCACTGAAATTTCTTTAAGAAACCCAGTTGAAATCCCATCTACTACAACTATAGGTTGCATAGTCCAGCAGAGTGGGGTTTTTCCTAGGGCTTATTTCAAAAGCTAATTTGTATTGTTATTCAGGTATTTTATTTAAGTTTGTGATGTAATCACGAAAGTAACCTTATTGTTTATCTGTAATCTAGCCACTATTTCCCTTTTGGACCTTCAAATACATGGAGGATTAATTGGTATATAGTAAAGGTAAAACCATAGAATTTTCATAGACTCTTTAATATTCAGATTATAACAGAGAAAGGGAGAGATCAACAGGAGGGGCCTCAGTGGGCTATGGTGGAGGATTGCTGGTGCCTCGTGATGATCCTGAGGCCGTGTGACCCTACACCTCCAAGTCACATACAGAGTTGTAAACCAATGTTATCGCACCAAAAATAAGTAAATAAGTTAATTGATTAAATAATGAAAGATACAATCATGCCATTTGTGACAACATGGATAGAACTGGAGAGGATTATACTAAGTGAAGTAAATCAGAAGGATGATTTCACTCATCTGTGGAATATAAAGAGCAAAGGATCAGGCAAAACCAAAACAAAGCAAACCCTTGAAATCTGACTACAGACCTGAGCCTGCAAGAAGGGGGATTTGGGGAATAGGGAGGCGGGGGAGGGAGTCCTGTAGACTGTGGGAATGTTGGTGCTTTGGTGGTGGGTGTGGTGGAATAATATATATTTGAAGAGGTGTGAACCTATACCCCTAAAATATACAGTGGTATAAACCAATGCTACCTCAATAAATATAACTGTAAAAAATCAACAACAAATATATTTTCATGCAAAAAGTCGAAAGAATTGGAAAAAAACACAAATTATTATGTTTTTAGCAATATTATTGCTTATGTTATTTATAAACCAAACACTTGATGATTTGGAGCCACAGTTACTTTAATTGGTCAAATGAGAAGACTGACTAGGGTGGGAGATTTTTTCCATCCTGATAACCTCTTAGAGACTATGAATAATAATAATAATATCAAATCGTTACTGTAAATCCTAAGTTTTAAGGAGATACTGGTATAGTGTTGCAAATTAATAGTATCACACTTTCCATGATTGTAAAGCACATACTGGTAGGTGAACTTTACCTGTTACATGAAATAATTAACATGTCTTCTCAAGTGACAGCAGTCTGTGAAGGGATTGCACATGGGGGCAAATGTGGATTAACAGCAGTTCCACACTGAAAGGCTGTATGAATCACTGCTTATTAAAATGGTTGATATCATACAAATTATTAATTTTATCCCCAAATGCCTAATAATTCGTCTTTTCGGTGACATGTGTGACATGTACAAGGTCTTTTAGGAAGATCATTCTGATGATCTCTGCCAACTGTGACTTTAAAGATGGATATAAACTATAGCCCTCCAGGAGTATTCATTTGTAAGAGCTCATGCTTGGAAGGTAGTCTTATTTAGTTTCTTATATGTAAACCATAGGTGATATATTATCTGATTAATTAATTAGTTCTAACACTGGTAAGATTTGCTAGTCAGAATTATGTTTATCTGATGTGCTGTAACGTAGAAAATGAGTATTGGCAAGCAAGCAAAAAAAATAAAACAAAACAAACAAAAACAACTGTGTAGCTGCAGTGGTTGAATGAGTCGGGTCCCGAGGCCACGCCAACAATCCTTTCTACAATTCATGTGAAACACGTAGTGCAAGACAAAGCGTCTGCAATTTGGAAGGTGGTTCTATAGTCCTAGGAACCCAGAGTGAATTAAAGTCTAGACTCCGTAATTTGTCAGGGGGAAGGGAGGAGAGAGAAATTGCAGATCAGATATATGCCCAAAGTGTTTCAGAGGTAACACCGAAGCAGGGATGCTGCTGCCAGTCTGTGTGGTGAGGGAGGCAGGAATGGCAGAGCCGCTGCTGAAGCAGCAGCGTTCTCAGAAGCAGTAACACAAACAGCATCAGGAGTAGGCCTCCTCTTGTAAAAAGCAGGCTACTGCAGGCTTGTGAAAGGCAAGATGCTCTGATGTTTGAAAATCTCTGAGCGGAGAATGGCTGCTGTAAAAATGTTGCCAAGAAACTCTAAAGATCCGGACAGTCATAACTCTTTGTTAGCAATAGTTCTTTCAGCAAAATAAATGATACTTTTTGTCAATCTCTGGGCAGTAGACAACTCCCTGAAGAAGAAGATATCGGATTACCTGAAAAAGGAAAACAGGGAGAACAAAGTTTGGGCATGCCTGCAGGAACAATGGTGTTTTTAGAAACTACCTAGGAGGCAGAAGCTAAGTGTTGATTTGCCCATGCCTCTTACCTGGGAGTAGAAGGTGGGAAGAAATGGACAGTGGCTCTGATGAGAAGAGGAGGCACAGTGCAGCTCGGTGAAGCCACACGCTGACTGCGTCCTGCACCGCTCTTCATGCAGTGCTGTGGGCTGGTGCATCGGCGGCGAGTACGGGTGTCCTATGTAAGTTTCTATTGCTATAGAATTGGAGCGAGGGGCTGGAAATACTGTTTGTGTCTGTCTGGTGTGTGTTGCTTCTTTCAGATGTGTTTCATCCCAGTGCTCAGGATCAGCCAGACAATCGATCATTTGTACAAGGAGTTTTCGAGGCACCTGAGGCATATGAGATGCTGAGGTTCTCCAGAGATGTTTTTTATGTATCTTTAGTGTCATGTTACTTTGATAAGGTCAGAAATAACTTGCATAGGGATTGTTTGGGAAGTCCATTGTCTCAGACATCTGTATCAGTTCAAACCAGTTGCTATTTCTTTTACCTAAGATAGTTCTTTTTTCATATTTGAATGAAGTCATACAAAAAATCTTTTTTAGAGAGAAATACTGTGGGGTTTGTCAAATTAAAGATACCACAGCAGCTAACATGAAATCCTATTTTAGACAGCTTCAGAAAATAGTAGCTGATAATCGTTTGATGGATGACACAGCTGTTGCAATAATGCCAGCATTTACAGCAGCTTTATCATTCTGTGACTATTTCACTGAAATAGCCTTTATTTCATGGACCTGCTGTGTTTTGCAAAATGGCTGTCTGAGTATTAAATTCTATAAGGCAGGCTTACACAAACACTGAAGTATCACTACTTCAAATGATTGAATGCTAATTGAAATATGCTGTGCAGTACGCTAGCTGGCAAGCACTGAGGAAACACTTGCTTTCTTTTCATGCTCCTTTTTTTGCATGAGGCCACTTTATTTTCAGTGAAAGGGAGCAAGAGGTTTATGCAGGCTTGTCAAACTGCAGTGCTGAATTGTTTAACTGGTTTGAGATTCCTGGCTACAAAACAAATAGAAAATCTACAACGAGAGCCAATCAATGCTTAAGGGTATAATAGAAAGAAATCTGTGACCTTGGAAAATCGGCCTGCTAGAAGAGATATATGTGACATTTCCAGGACAAACAAGGTCAAAATTTGATATGATCTAATAATAAAGTTGGAGACCAGAGGTAGAGGGGTGGGGAAAGGACATCTGTTCTTATCAAATCTTAAAGATAATATTCAATTCTATTAAGTATGTAATAGCATAAAAAACCTCTTTAATTTAAAGGTTTTTGTGATTGTTTTCTTTTTGGTGCCATTAGTCTTTTGAATGCAACAGTTGACAGGTACGGACTGTAGTAGAGAGGGAGCCAGCCAAGATTTTTAAAGACGACATCTGCAGGGATAAATTTTTTTTCTCCAAAAGAAAACTTTACTTGCTTTTTAATATTTGGAAATGTCTTACAGAGTTTTTAGAGTACAATTATCCACATAAAGAAAATTTTAAATTAAAAGTAAAAATAATTTGAAATTTTTAATCTGTATTTATATAATAATGAAGACTGACAATTCCATAGCTTTATGTATTTCTGTTTATTGTTATATAATGAATTAGGAGAAGTCTATGATTATGTAACCTTTTGAATACTGGCATTCTGAAATTAGGACTCAAACAAAGCCATAAATTTTGCCCTACTCATTTTTTGTCCTTTTCTTGAAATTGAGCATGTAAATTAATAGAAGAGAGAGCATAATCTTCTGTTTTGTTTTTGTTTTTTTTCCCTTGGAGTCTTGACTGAAAGTTGAGAACATTTGGTTCATCTGCTAATTCTCAAACTTTTTTATCCTTCATTTTACTTAAGGAACCCCGAAACATATAGCAAAAATATTTTTAAAGATAAAAGATATTCATATATCTTGGTCACTAGAAATAATTATTCCTTTAGAACATTCATCTCTTGGGAACTCTAATCTGTAACCCACCTGCTGCTGTTTTAACTCTTTTGTTTGACAGTTTAATGTCTGGATTGCAGTTTCCTTTATAGATCGCCAACCCAAAGCCAGAGGTAGGTTATGTCTGAGATATATTTCATTTTCTTAGAGGAAAAAACCTGGTATAGAGCTATCTGTCAGTGAGGGCTCTAATTTTCCTGCAAAACATATGACAAGTGGAACCTAGAAACTGCTCACTGAATATCCAGGTGTCCAGCAGGCAAAGGGCAGCCCAACCCCTGGTAGTGTTAGTGATGGGGGCCTTGTCCATTTCATGTCCATTGAGTGAACTGTCTTCCTGTCCTTTCTCAAATCTCTTGTCAATTTTTTTTTGGGGGGGCAGGGACTTGGATCATAGCAGTACTAACTAAATCCCAACTAAAGTTTAAGAATTTAAAAGAAAGTATATAAAATATATCTCTCTACTAGCTGTAATACATAAATCAATTGATATGTGTGTATCTCAATCCTCCGCTAGTTCTTATACCTTTATTTTTAGTATGACAGCTTTCTTAAGGATTCCTCCTACTCTAACATTGTCTCTAAGAAGCATTTTGAAAGTTATGTGGGTTTTGAATAAAGTTATATACATATGTCACTGTTCTTCATTTCTAGCTTCCCTCCCCCCACCCAGTTGTCAAAGCTTTTATTAGGCCCCCTCTTCTGATTTGTCCCATGTTACCTTTATATTCAAAGATTATTCTCTGATCAGTGGGCCTGCCTGGTAGGCTGTGACCCTTTCTTTCTTCTGCAAGACTCAATACATGAATCTCTCTTTTGACTTTATTATTCAAATACAACATCAAATCTTTATTATTTTGTTTCCACCTAACATTCTTTTAGAATCCAGCTTCATATCTCAGAAATAATTCCTATTTTTATCTAAACTGTCTCGCTATTTTTATTTTATTAAATGACATGAAAATCTGTCAGCTGAATAAATACTCTTAAACGTAAAAGGATGTTTAAGAATAGTAATCTCTTTATGCATCTCTGTGAAACACTTCTAAAATATTGGATTTTGCATTAGAGAAGTTTCTTTGGGGAGCAGAGATATTAACTCTTTCTGGTAAACTTCACTGAAGGATTGTATACATGCAGAAAATGCAGACATTATAAGCATTGAGCTTGATAAAAGCTCACAAATTGAACAGGCCTCTGTAACCAACACAAAAACCAAGAAATCAAAACTTATCGTCCCTCCCACTTACCAGTCTCTCCTCCTCTTCTAGGGTACCCACTAATTGGACTTCTAACATCACAGATTAGATTTTCCTGTTTGCAGAATTTATAGAAATAGACTCATACAACACATACTCTTTTTTGTGTCCAACTTATGTTGCTTATATTTATGAGATTTATCCATGTGGTGGTATGTAGTTGTAATCAACTAGCTTGCTTATTCTCTCTGCTGCCTAGTATTCCATTAGGTGACTTTCCATACTTTAGTTTTCCATCCTGTGATTGATAGGCATTTGATTATCGTGGCTATGATAAACTGCTGTTATAAACATGTGTGACATCTTATTTTGTGACTGTTTAGGTATTCCTTCTCTTGAATGTAAATCTAGGTCTGAAATTGCCACATAAATGCTATATACACACACACACACATATCTTCAGCTTCAATTCTATTAAACAGCTTTTCAAACTGGTTTCATCAGTTTACACTCATAGCATTGTCTCTCCAAAACTTGGCATTATCTTGTACATTTCAGCCAGTCTGACGAATGTGAACAAGTATTCCATAATGATTTTACTTGGCATTTCTCTAAAGGGCTAAAGAAATCAAGCACCTTCTAATATAGTTATTGACAGTGTGGATATCCTCTTTCATGAAGTACTCATGCAAATCTCTTGCCTCTTTTTGCATTAGGTAATCTGTCTTTTGAGGCTTTTTTGTTGTTGTTGTTCAAGAAAAGACTGATAAGAAGAAATGTAACTAATGATTAGCATAATAAAATTATTAGAAACAAAATGATATATAGAGGCATAATTAAAATATGATTCACACTGGCCTGGGTTTGATTCTTGATGCTATCATTTATTTACTGTGATATGGAAATTTCTTTTTCTGAACCTAGTTTTCTCTAGATCTGTCTTGAAAAACAGACAAATAGGTTAGATCATAGAGGATGACCTGGTCTATATATTACCTCTTTTTTATAAGAGCACATTTTTCTTGGCATACAATCATTTCTGAATTTTTATGGCATGTTAAATATAAAAAAAATTACCAAATATTACTTTTGTATGTGAAGCCTAACTTCTGAACAAGTCAGTGCTCTAGTTAAATTCTGATTGTTATGGTTACCTGATGCAAATTCACCTAGTTTTTTCAGAGTTTATAATATACTTTCAGGCCCATTATTTCACTTGTTGTTAAAACAGACTTTAAAATTAGGCAAAGCAAGTGATGAAATCAACATTTTATAGATCAGAAACCTTCAAATGAGAGAAATAATTATAGCCACAGACCAAAGTCTGGTAGTGGCCAAGCTGAAATTCAAACTTAAATTTGTTCTTAGCCCTGTGTGCTGTTTTGTTCATTTTATTTGGAATGAATTCTCAAGTTTAAACAACAGGATTATATAATGAAATTCAACACTAAAATTTTGTAATGCTTTTGAGTATAAAAATCAATTATTAATGAACTTGAGAAGTGCTGAGGGGGGCAATTCATAGAGATTTCTGTTTAGCAGAATTATAGGTGACATACTTCTAGAATTATAATTTTTCTCTCACAATTTATAATATTTCCAAATTATCAGAATTGTATTACTTACTAGTGAAACACATTTAAATTACACACTTTGTGTGTGTCTTGGAAAATACATTCCCATAGCAAAAGACTCTTAAAAGAGTTTTTGGTGTCATGAATTCTGTTCATCCACAGGTAAAGGAGTAAAATCATACGCATCATGCTTTTAGTATTTATATTATCTATCTTAAATCATTTGGAGAGTTTCTAGATTTGTTTTAAGATGTCCTTAAGGTGATTTGCTTTTTAAGACTGTGTCTTTTTTTTTTTTTTTTAAGATTTATTTATTTATTTATACAAGCATTGGGTACAGACAGAGGCGCGGGAGGGTGAGAGAATTCACCAGAGCCAGAGCGGAGAGTAGAACAGGCAGACTGATGAAGTACACTGCTGAAGGGAGCAGTGCAGCAGAGGTCTGCACGCCATGCGGGACCCTCCTCCGGTGGCTGGGGAGCAGCTGGGGATCAAACCGGCGCTGCAGAGGCTTGGGCAGTTTCGCAACCCAGCGCTCAACCGCTGCGCCACTGGGGAGGCCCAAGACCTGTGTCTTTTAAAGACAAATTTACATGTATTTTGCCTTGCTGATCAAAAAAGTATTTTGTGAAGACATTGCTGACTTGTAATGCTCTTAATAGTTTTTAATCTGTCATATTAAAATCTTTAATTTGATCCTTCAATTTTTGAGGTGCTGTTAATCCTTAAAAAAAAAAATCATAAACTTGTGCTCATCTTTAGGATGTCAAACATCCCTCAAAAGACATATACCTACATGAAAACAATGCATGTCAGCCTTAGGGAAAACAAATACGAGTATACAATAAAAAAATACCACTTAATGTTTTAACTTTTTAAATTTGTTTTAAATAAACCTTTGAAATTTGTATTAAATTTGTTTTAAATTTGTTTTAAATATGTACATGAGAACATTTTATTAATAGAAAATGAGGTAGATGCATATGCCTGTGTAGATTAGGGAGTGCAGAGGAGAAGATGAAATTGACCGCTCAAACTCAGTGTGTATGGAGAATTAGCTTGTTGGTGTATTTCCAGTTGTCAAAGGACCCTCTTGTTGCCTTAAAACCTCCTCCACTCATCCCCAGTTATCACTCATTGCTTTCTTTTCGCAGTGGAGAGACAGTTTTGTTTATTTAATTTGGGGATGATAGCAGGTTAGATTTTAGCTTTATTGAGGTATAACTGATAAATAAAAGTGTAAGATATTTAAAGTGTACATTGTGATGACTTGATATACATCTATATTATGAAAAGATTTCCCTCATCAAGCTAATAAACCTATCTCCACACATATATGTACATATATGTATTCATCATGTCTAATTAGTTTTTTTTCCTTGATGAGAGTATTGAAATTCCAGTCTCTTAGCAAATTTCAACTATATAATGTAGTATTACCAACTACAGTCACCATTTGTACATTAGATCTTCAGACCTTATTCATCTTATAACCAAAAGTTTGTACCCTTTGACCAGCTTCTCCCTATTTCCCCTGGTGACCTCTTTTCTGCTCTATTTCTGTTGTTTTACTTTTTAAAAAAATCCCACATGTAAGCGATACCATGCATTATTTGTTGTTCTCTTTCTAACTTACTTCACTTAACTTAATGCTCAAGGTCTATCTAGGTTGTCATAAATAACAGGATTTCCTTCTTTGCCATGACTGAATAATGTTCCATTCTGTACATATCACACCTCTTTACCCATTCATCTGTTGATGGACACACATCTTGAGTGCTCTGAATAATGCTCGAAAAGCACAGGAGTGTGGTGAGGCAGTGTCATCTGTGGATGACAGACTCGGGTGAGGCCGTGGAGTTTTATATTATAGACCCTTGAACAAGTCACTCCTTCAGTCTGTGCCCTTTCTGTTCAATAAGGAATAACAACAGCATCTTGCTCATAGGTTTAAAATGAGCATTAATGTGTTAAACCTTGGAAACATGCAGCACTATTTTTAAAAAAAAAAAAGATTTATTTATTTATGCATACGAAACGGGGGTGAGGGCAGAGACAGAGTGGGGAGCAGAACAGGCAGATCCACTGAAATACACTGCTGAGGGGAGCAGTGGGCTTTAACCCCTGCGCCACCAGGGAGACCCAACATGTGGCACATATTAAGTACTCAATTAAGTGTGAACTATACTAATTATTGTTTTTCCTACCTCCCTCTGCATCTGAGAGCACAATAATATTTGGGTATCCAAATATTATCTCATTAAAAATAAATTAATTTTTACAGACTTTCTGAAAAAGACCCATTGCTTTGGAAAGAAGACTTCATTGTTTTAAAGACAGCTGTGGCAATTGTCCACTCATTCGTTCATTCATGAGGCAGTCATTGAACACCTGTTCTATGCCAAGCTGAAAATTTAGAATAAAGAGAGGAACTGGGTCCCCAAATTCCTACCATCAGGAAGACCTAACCTACTGGTTGAAAGATGACTTTATAGAACATTAAAATGCTTGTTCTAAATATAATATCTGACAATGAGAGAAACTAAATGGTGTAGAACCAGTAGTAGACAATGCCAAACAGACATTACAGAGAAAAGGCTAGATTTGTTTAGACCAGCCTAGAAGGAGACCTGCATTCTGAAACTGTGTGACATCAGACTTAAGTGGCAGAGCAGTGTATATAGTATGGACAGATTTACTCTGCGTGTTTATATCTCTGTTGGTCTTTGCATAAGAAGTCTAGAGAGCTCTTCCCATGTGTAGGCAGCTCACAGAACTGGGTTCTAGAGGGATAGCTGAGATTTTAATATTTATATTATGAGGCATTTTACAATAAACATTCTTTATCATTGTAATTAATTTTAACTGTGATTCATGCCTTTACTTTATTCCTCACCTTCTTCCAGAAAGACACATAAAATTTTAATTATATATATTACATTTCCTAACTCAGTAGAAAACACTCAACTTGAAATGTCCTGAGTGAATGTAGTCTAGAAATGAGGTAATCAGTTCATTGAGAAAGTGTCCTGTGGTCTCAGAGGGCTTCATAATAAGGAAAGGAAGGTCTAGTTGGATCTTTAGGCCTGTCCTGCTCAGGTGTACATGTGCCCATCTATGGATCATGCCCATCTATGGATCATGCAAAAATGAAAAATGATGTAAAAAAATATATAAAATTTAAAAAATAATAATTAAAAAAAAAAAGACCAAGAGAGATGTAAACACGCAGAGTAAATCTGCCCATACTCTATACACTGCTCTGCCACCGAAGTCTGATGTCACACAGTTTCAGAATGTAGGTCTCCTTCTAGGCTGGTCTATACAAATCTAGCCTTTTCTCTGTAATGTCTATTTGGCATTGTCTACTACTGGTTCTACACCATTTAGTTTCTCTCATTGTCAGATATTATATTTAGCATGCTAAGAACCGGTTTCAGGAAAGGTGGTCAAATCCTACTGAATTTATCTGCACTCTGGCCAACAAATTCCTAGTCAGATGCAGACCAGAAGGAACATGTAAGAGCTAAACAGAGGAACATAAATCATCTTAGGAGATATTGTCACCAGTGTTTGCAGGCCTAGTGGGCATCTCCCTCCCTGAAAGATACATACTAGCCAAGATGGTCCGAAAGTCAGATCTGTTGGTCATGGCCCCATTCTACTGTCATGAAACACCTTTCTTCACTTCTGTGATACCACACTCTCCTGTTTCCTTATCTCTCATCTAATTCCTCCTTGTGTACATGTAAGATCTTTGTTTTCTTATTTATGTTGCTTTTCTTTGAGGCAGACATAAGTCTATGTTCAACTCTTAGAGAAGCTGATGAATACCAACATACACTGGAAGGATGTTTTAAAAGGAAAACCTTAAAAAGTAGACTCAGAAGAAATGGACAGAATAGCTGAAGGAAAACTATTCTATGCACATCATTATGCTCCGCTCACATCCTGCTTCCATATAACCATCCACACGCCCCCAGTTATCTCTATTTGGAAACTACGCAGACACTGTAAACACAGCCTGCGCGGGACTGAACCAGTCTTCGTCTCTGCTTCTCTCTTCCACTCTCCCACCAAGACTTGTATCTACTCCCTCATTACCAGTCAGGTTAGAAAGCATCATTATTCTTCCAGGTGACCAAACCATGAAAGAATCATTTTCCTTAGCTCTCAGTTCCCACCAGTTATCACATTTTGTCATTTGTACCTCAAAAGCTATGGAATCTGTTCTCTTTGTCCCATTTATCTCAACCCTTGATTTAGTCCCAGTTCACCTCCTAAGTTACTGCAGTAACCTCTTCACTTGTCTCCCTGTCTTAGTTTGAATTCTTCAACAGTCTATTCTCCACATTGTAGCTGCCATTGTGGATTTCCTCTACCTAATTGATCTTCTGTGTATACCATGAGACCCACATGCCACATGACTGCTCTTGAAGATTCCCCTGTCTTTTTCTTAGTACTTTCACACTTTAAGGTCCCAGAGGCACTGAATGTCATTTAATTTCCCTACACCCATGTACTTGTTTGCCTTTGTTTCTCAATAGAGTCTGGTGCTAGGGATCCTTGAACTTCCAACAATAGCCTGTGAGGTATCTTATCATAAATTATTCCTTTCATTGTCTCTCCCTCTAGACCTGTAAGTTCCCATAGTTCTCTTTTCATTCTCTTTTTTTTTAAAGATTTATTTATTTATTTATTCCTTCCTTCCTTCCTTCTTTCATTTTTTTTTTATTTATTTATACAAGCACTGGGTACAGTCAGAAGCGCGGGAGGGTGAGAGAATTCACCAGAGCCAGAGTGGGGAGCAGAGCAGGCAGAAGGACCGAAGTACACTGCTGAGGGGAGCAGCGGGCGGCAGGAGAGGTCTGTGCGCCATGTGGGACCCTCCCCCAGTGGCCGGGGAGCAGCCGGGGATCGAACCAGCACTGCAGAGGCTGTGGTCAGCTTCGCAACCCAGCGCTCAACCGCTGCGCCACCGGGGAGGCCCTCTCTTCATTCTCTTATCCCTATAGTCCAACAAGAATGTCTGGGCTGTAGCAGATGCTCAAGACACTTTTGATGAATAAATTAATAAATGATCCTGGAGAAATATTACCACATCTTACTGTTTCATCACCACCTTTCTGTTCCAACTGGTCATTATTACAATATGCAGTGTTTATTTTATGTTTATGTACAATTCATGATATAAGTGTATGTGTGCGTAAATGCACATACACATCTCTGTGATGGTATAGTTAGGTTCCTGGTCTTTTTTGTATTTATAGCATGTAAATATTGTTACTAGTATATAAATATCGTGTTTCAAATTTTGTTACTAGTCTTTTTTCATTGCTTAGATTATATTCTGTTTCTTTTAAGGATTTAAAGCAAGAACCAGATTTTTTTTACCTTTGGCAAGGATCTGTTCAAATGCAGGAGAAATATGAGTTTAATTAAAAGGGTGAAATTAATCAAATACCACAAACTAATTTCATTTAAAAATAATAGTTACCAAATAGGTAATTTTTTTAAACATATTTTGAAATTTCTATAAGCACAGCTATTTAAAAGTAAAATCACCACCACATTATTTTTTGAAGCCCTGAATTAAATATTTTAATGGCTACATGTATTAAAAGCTGCCATAACATCATTCCCATGCCAGTGCTCCTATTTTAGGAAATGTGTCTTTTCTCCTGCTTCCTCCCATCAAAGCTCAGGCGCGAAGACATGCTCTGATGAAGCCTTTTGTGTTGTTGGTTTAGAGACCTTCTATTGGCAGATGACCTTTTTGCTGAATAGATCTGCTTCCCATTGAGCCAGACTCCTCGGTTTGTTCTCTTTCTTGGTATTATACCGAGATAACAGCCAATTCTCTTGTTTGAATTATCAGAAGTAGCTTCATTTTTGTTTACTGGGTTCCCCCCCCCTGCCCCTTACACCTTTTGTGATGACCACATCACCATTTTCCTCACCATCACCAAAGGAATAAATAATTTATGGCGCCCCTCTGATTTCTAAATAGCAACCTGGAATAAAGGGAGTCCAGAGAAGAGCAGCTTGCCCTAGCACTATGTTTCAAGCACTGGGTACATTGGTGTTTCTGCAGTTTCTGCCTCTTACCATTTTGTTTTTTATCTTTTAATTGGTGATGGTCTCAATGAGCCCATGAAACTTACCCCAGTGCATCAACTGACTTTTCTTTGGTGTTTCTTGGTTGGAGAATTAGGTTGTTCTTTGGGGCAGATATTAATTAGACTATGAAACAAAGTGATAGTTGTTTAAAGGGGTGGATTATACTATTTTATTCTGCAAAGATAAATGGATACCCTCTCATCAGAAACAGAGACTTCTTAATGATTTTGAAGTGTTCTGGCTGAATGTGGGCAGGGAAAGGTGATGAGAAAGAGGGAGTTAAAAAATTCATTTGGAAGATCTGGGATGTTTCCCCTCCTGCCCCCACAAGTCTCTACATTAATAATTAGTCTCCAAAGCTTTAAAGAAGGAAGAAGAACAGATTATTTGGTGGTACACGGTAGAAATCATCTCTTTCTAACTTAAAACAGAATGCATTGGCAGTTTATAACAATGTTGCTCAGTGTGTTCTTTGGATAACCATTTTCA
Source organism: Talpa europaea (assembly GCF_964194135.1). Lineage (NCBI taxonomy): Eukaryota > Metazoa > Chordata > Mammalia > Eulipotyphla > Talpidae > Talpa > Talpa europaea. The sequence goes on along the minus strand of NC_140082.1, from coordinate 25,862,209 downwards.
GAATTCTTACAGATGTTTGTAAAAAAAAAAATGCAGACCCGTGGAAACCATCCCAGATGCTTTTGCTTCTCAGTAATAGATCATCATCATTTAGTCTTTAATAATTGGTTGGTATGTTTTTGGCACAGTGTTATTTGCAGAGAATGAAAGGAAATGTGAAAGTCAGGATTGGGATGTCAAGAATTGTGGGTAGGCTCTTTGGAGTCCCTGTGAGGCTCATCACCTCACCTCAGGTCAATTTACTCAAGGTTCAGATACCTGGGAGAGAGGAATTTCAGTGGCCCAGCATGTTCTCTCCAGAACAGGAGAGTTGAGGACTATTTGACAGATTCACCAAGCGCGCATGCAAAGGATTAATTAGCATGGTTTCTAGAAAAAAGAACCCTGGATGGCAGAAACTATATTTGCATATACATGGAACATGATGATAGGACTTTTTAAATGAGCTATGCTCTTCTTTGGTTAAAACTTAGAAAGTGAAGCATTAGCATCTGTAAGGTTAGCAATGCACATGTTCCTCAGTCACATAGATGAGGATTATGGAAGAGGTAACTACTGATGATGGAGTTTATAGGATAAATCCAGACTTGCCTTTCCAGTAGAATTAGTGTCTCGCAAAAATTTATCACGAATAAAGACTTAATATTTGAGTTGATTTAAATAACTGAAAATACCAGTAAGGATTTTTTTCATGCATTCTATAAATGCAGTGCATTTTATTGCATTGCAATATTGAGTGACATTAGTTTATAAAAGAATTAGCTAAGCAATAGTGAAAAGAACCTATTTATAAAAGAGTTCAAATAAAATGCCATATCTTTTTTAACTCTTTGCAAAGTACAATGTCTGTTGCTAGATCTAGTTGAAACCATTTATTCTCCTTGAGCATCACTGGCCTTGTCAGAACTATGGGTCTGAGCAGATACAGGTCTGATAAATGTCTAGCATGAAAAATATAATATGAATTTCAAATTCCAGAAAGTTCTACTTCTTGAAAATCTTTCTAACCTCTAATTATGAAATCATTATAGATGCCATAGAAGGAAGGAGGTCATCCTGTGTGCTAGGCTACACTGGTAAAACCAGTGGGCAGCTGCCCTTATGGCAAGATTAACATGGCCAAGATAAAGTGACCTCTCCTCTTATTTTAATGAAAACTAACTTCAGATCCAGAAGAAATATACAAGGGATATAATGCATCTGAGGTGGAAAGGATAAGGAGGTTTATAAAGTTATTTTAAAATATGAGTAACTATCAGTATCTCAGCACTTTTTTTCTGAAAGAGCACTAAGTATACCTTAAAACATGAGTATTATTAAATCACATTATCGGCGCAAGTTACCTGACCCAGCTCCTAACCATCTTTAGCTCAAATTTAAATAAGGCAGTCAATTTAAAAACTGCCTTATTTACCAAGAGCCCCCAGGAACTTGTAGTCTTATCTTTAAGGACTCTCATTCAGTAAGGTTTACCTACTAATTTTTGTTGATTGAAGATGAGTGAATATTATATCAGCACTTCCCCCTGTATAATCTCTCCTTTTATGAGGTTGCAAAGATTTTAAAAATAAAATCTGTATATTTATTTTTTATACATTGAGACCTTCCACTTTTTGTTAAATTCCTATGCTTTTAAAAATTTAGTTTTGGGCCTCCCTGGTGGCACAGGCGGTTGAGTGCGGCACTGTGAAGCTGTCCGCAGCCTCTGCAGTGCCAGTTGGATCCCTGCCGGCCTTGGAGCAACCCACATGGTGAGCAGACCTCTCCTGTCTCACCCGCTGCTCCCCTCAGCAGTGTATTTCATCAGTCTGTGTGTTCTGTTCCCCTCTCTGTCTCTGGTGAATCCTCACCCTCCTGCACATCTGGCCTGTACCCCGGCTCTTGTATAAATAAAATTTAAAAAAATCAAAATAAAGAAAATTTAGTTTCTTAAAGAACTTTTGGTCAATACCTCCTGAAAAAAATCAATTTCATAGGAATTTCATTTTCAAACTATAATTATATTGTCCTCATTGCAACTTAAAAATAATAAAATTCTTAGTTCTACAGACTAAGGACTTAAAAAATTTGAAGTGAATGTTTACATCAAAGGCATAAGCTATTTCTGCCAGAGGATATTTCTCTGATTTTTTTCATTTTTCCCCATGTGATTCCTTATTGTGCTGTTTCTTCCCTTGAACCTGACTCGAGCCATGATTGGTAGTACAATCAGATTAAAAGACTCTGATTTGGGTTCTGTTCACCATACTGCACCACAAAAGATGAAATGACAAGCTGAACTTTTTCTGGGTTGATTGCATGCTCCATGTTTACTCTACCTTTTTAAGCCCTTGATGATTCACACATTTCTCCATTTTATATAGTCTGTAGTCAGTGAGGTTTTCTCTCTTGACAGCTCTTGACAGCTCCTTTACTTTCTGGAGAAAATGGCAGTAACTCAAGTTGTTACAGTTTCATCAATGATTACATTTCCAGCTACAGGTGTTAACTGCTGGACTGCTGAGGGTCAGCTGTAAGTACTGTTGTGCCATCTAAATGCTAGCTTTCAGAATTCATTTCCCAACATTATCCTGTTAATGCTAGAAGTTCTTCATGAAGCGGAAAGGTTAGATTCATGATAAGAGAATAGACAGAAGAGACTGCAGACACATGCGTTTTTTGAAGATCAGCTTATAGGAGCATATTGGGGGTATGCGCAGAGAATGAGACTCATATTAGATGAATTGGCAATGAAGAAAATAAAGTCTGTTCATATGCTCCCATGCAAGAATGCCTTTTAAAATTTATTTTAAATTGTGACTCTTCTTTTTGTCAAACATAGACTCACATAATAAATGTTATTATTAATGGCTTTTAAATTACCATGCAATGCAGTAAAGCTCAAAATTTACGTTTCAGAGTAAAGCTTTGCTTTGGTTTTTATTGATAATATGAACCAATTTCCCTGCTTTCAAAAATACGTGATTTAATTCTAACTGGAATGGTGAAACTTTGTTCAGAGTAAAAAAGGAATTTATGATTCCAGTTTGTCTTCATTCCTCACCAACCTTTCATAAATTTCAGTACATCAAAAATTAAAATGTATTTTATAGTAATTTCAATTAATGACAAATATAGAACATACATTGTTTTCAGTTTCGTATTATAGGAAAGATTAGAACTCTTGCAAACTTTAGGCATAACAATGATCTTCATTATGAGTTAAACTTAGAAGCAAAGTGAAACCTACATAAGCAATATAAGAAGTGAATACTTAAGCAAACTTGTTAGAATTGTCAATCATATACTTGCCCTCCTGTCACTATATGAAATTGATGAACCTATTGTTATTGCCAAAGGGCAGCCCTGTGTGAACTACATAGCCTGCTCTTCACCTGCCCCCCCCCACCAAGCCCTCAGCAGGCATCCAAAATGTATTTGATAGAGAAGAACTTTGGCTCAAGAATTTCAATGGGAGATTGACAGAATCAAATAGTGATGGGAGCAAGAGCTGAAAAATTGTCTTGTATAAGAGTACTAAGAGTTGTGAGGAGTCAGAGGAAGTCAGGGGAAGCAGAGGGCATGTGACAGAGTGCACATAGGACAAGGGGAGACTCCTCAAAGTGACACAAGTGACAGAAAACAGTTCTTTTTCTGGAGCCTGTGAGGCTGGCACTCAGGGATAGCAGCTTGTGTTTATGGCAGAACATGGGAATGAAAACCTAAAATGGTTCCTAGCCTTTCTGACGTCTGATTTCTGTTCAGCTTTTCTGAGTTCCTGCAAATATGTGTCCTTTAAATAACAGCCTGCCACTGTTGGGGGCTTCAGTGATCTCTGTCTTTTTTACCAAATGGCCAAACTCTAATAAAACAATGGGAAAACATCATCAATTGAGGAGACAATAGGGAATGTCAAATGTTAACATAAACTTAAATGATACAACTTCATATTTCGATATAAGGTAAAGATGAAATATATATGCAGAGGTTCATAAAATATGAATGACAATGAAATCTCATTGACTATAAACTGAAACATGATTTTTTTTAGTTTTACAATGCTTGCGTTTATTTATTTACTCAATATTTAATACCTAGTACATATCAGATGCTATGTTTTTCTGGGAGGATATAAAGATGAATCAAATAGTTCCTTCCCTCAAGGAACTGATAGTCTAATAGCTGAAAGAAAAAACTACTTTCATTTAAGAAAAAAAATGTATTGCTTTTGAATCCTCAAACTGTATCCTCACTTAGACAGATCTTCTATGAGAATTTTTCTAGGAATGAATTTCCTATAACCACTGGTAACATGATGTGGTTGTATATGCAGACATATTGGCTCAAATTTGGGACTTATGGGAATGGTCTTAACACTATCCAGAAATGGACTTTTCTGGCTAACAGAAAAATTTGTGTACTGAAATGTCTACATAGAAGGAAATGATTATTCTTAATATTACCATTGCCACACAGATTGATTTTAAGCCTAATCATATAATTGCTAAGCATCCATCACAACCAGTGAGATGTGGAATTTGGGTAAGATTTGATATGGTGATAAGTAAGAAACTGCTCTGTTTATGGTTATAAATCTACATTAGTGTGACTGAAAGCACACAAGGAAGAATCTTTTGGCGATGTAGGCATTCAAATTCAAGTGGGGAAGGTCACAGAGATCACACTCTTATATTTTGAGATCAGATGCTAAAGGATGATTCTCAGATGTTGTGACTATTAAGAGAAGGAAACAATGAAATGCAAATAGATAGATTCTAATTGTTCCCATTTCTACTCATTAAACATGCCTTAGCCAGATGAAAATTTTATTTGTAATAGAGGAAATGGAGATAGAAAATGCCTAAGATAGCCAAAGATAGTCACTCTACTTTTAAAAATATATTGTAGGTTAATTGCCTCTGGAAATAGTTTGATTTAAATCTCTAGTAAATTTTGGTTGATATTTAGGATCTTTGCAGATCTCATGAATTACCACTGTAGTAATTCTTTCACCCCTCTATTATCAAGGGCATTGTAATTTAGTTGGTTGGCCAAATTGATGAAATCTGCATAGCTTTGGCTATCTTTTTGAAAGCTGTCCCAGAACTGGTAAAAAACAAATGGTTCTCTTCTTCCTGGAAGAAGTTCAGACAATCCCTCCCACCCTCACCTCCCCCAGTTCTTTCTCCCCTTCTCTCCCAATGTTCAATCAGAAAGAGCTAAAAAATGGCTTCGAGAGTATTATTTAGTAATAATATAGTGACTTTTCAGTGGGACAGGATGCTATGGTTAGACCCTTGCTTAAAGAAGCTACTGTTTTATAACATTTTCCATGTCCTTGTCCTTTCTGAGTTCTATTACTGCAGTGTGATCTGCTAGGAGGTGTCTTTGAAGTTCACTTGGCAGAATGTTCATTTGTTTTATCACTTTAGCCAACTCATTTAATATAATATGTCATAATAATATATATTAAAATGATGACTATGGCTCCTGCCCTTGAAGGATTTAGCTGAATGTCATCAAAGGATGATAAATCCTCATAAGTATCATGACCTATTGACAGAATTTTAGGTAACCTATTAGAAATATTCAGATTGGAAAGGCATAGTTCCTGGCACAAAAATATGCTTCATTTATACTGGATAAATAAATAGATGTACTATAATTCTGGGTGCATTTAATTTCCTTCTCAAATGATTTTTGTCCTCATATCTAAAATATCAGAATTTTGTACAATAGTTGGGTATCTATTTGTAAGTAAAAAAAAAAACAAAAAAACAAAAACAAATACCACAATTTAAATAAAGAAGTAAAAACTGAAAAAAAAGAAACACTCAAATTGACTTAAACTAAACACAGAGCTGCTTAGTTTATGTTTAGCTTGAGCTAAACATAATCATTTCCTGTCCAAGAGAACAAATTCTGACAACTGTTTCATATCAGAGCTAAATTTTTATAATCTGTATGTTTCAGTACACTAATTTATTCATTACAGTCATCAAAAATTAAGAATAACAAATTTATACATTGCTAGTTGGCCTCATTCAGAAACATGTGTGCATAAAGTTTGGTTTTGAATAAACCTAAATTCTATTTTGAATAATTAGTGCTATATGTTATTTCACCACAATTGGTATATGTTTTCATTTGATTTAAGTTACTTATTTATAGACTAATAGTAATAATAATAAACTATGAGCATTTATTGAGTGCATCCTACATGACTGGGGCTGTCCAAGTGTGTTACACACACTCATTAAACCCTCATATCCTGCGGGTACTATGGAAACCTTTTCTTTTACAGTAGAAGAAATTGAGATCCAGAGAGATTGCACCCAAACTTGTGTGACTAGTAAATGCCACAGCCAGCATTTGAATCTGAGGAGTTTACTATTTTCTGTGCTATACTTAGGGCCTCTACTTAGCGCACCTGTGCATATTAGAAAAAGGAATTCTCTTTGAATAGACAGACGAGAAAAAGGCACCTCCACTGGGCAAATCCAGCCTGTCATGTTTCATTCCTAATTTGTACTTTGTCTAGGGCCTTCGTGCATAGAATGTACAACTCCACATGGAAACTCCATCTTCACCACCTCTGCTATCTGCCATTACTTTTGCAAACCTCAAGTACCTCTCAGTTGAATGTTTTTATTTGATTTTGGCTTTACTCACCCTAGGTAAACATGAATGTTATTATCTCTCCCTTATAAAAAAGACATCTAAGACTCAAACAGGCTTACATACTGATCACATGATAAGTACATCAGAAAGACCAAGCAAGAATCGTGAATCAGAAGAGATCCTGGGTACTGAGCTGCTTTGTGTTTTCATAGGCTCATGCTGCACACCTGATTTCATACAGTGCCACGAAAGTCCTCAGGGAAGGTTATGTGGATGAGGAAGCATAAATTTAACTTTCCTCAGTTCCCATATTTTGTAAATAGAAGCCCAGAATGCAAACCTGCTCCAAATCTCTGTTCTTTCTGCCATGTTCACTGCATCTGTTTGAGTCCCTCTGACATGTGTAGGTGTGTCCATACAAAATAACTCTCATTAGTAGTGGATAGTTTGAGTTTAGGATAAAGCTTAGTCAGACCAAATTGTCTAGGGAAGATATGGTAGGGAAGATACTGCTTGCCTATTTAACATGCTAGAACACACAGAGGTAACACTTGCAAAAGGCAAAACTACTTGCTTAATCAGCATATACCAATTGAGCACCTGTTAAATTCCAGGCTGCCATTTAGGTAAAATGAGAGAAACAACAGTGAAACTCAAGGCACTTATCCTCATGGGATCACAGTCTAATGAAGGAGTAAACCTAACAGGGCTGAATGTGGAAACTGCAGCTACTCAGTTACCTCAAAGGACTTCTCTCAATAGGGATTCACTTAGTGAATTCACAGAGGAAACACAAGATTTGGAATGTCTATTTCATTTTCTCTACTGAATAGAATAGATGTGTCTAATAATAACAGATCTTGTTCCCCCAAAGCAAGGCCTGAGGCAAGGACATGGTGCAGGCAATTTATTGAGCTAATGGTCTCTGGGAGACAGGAAGAAGGAAAAGTCAACATAAAAAGACACTGTCAAGGTCATGGGAAAAGGGATGCCAGCTTCTGCCAGCCTTCCCTGAGGAGTATGCCAAAGCTTCTCGGACTTGGCCACCCTCAGGATGGCTGTTGAGAGTATTTGTGTGCCAGTTCTGTCCCTTACTTATTGAGAGTTGATTCTAGGGACTCTGACACACTCATACTTCAGGGTTTGCTGGTGGGTCCAATTAATATTTGTTGGACGTAAGATTCTGGAGCAGAAAGCGGAATGTTGTATGGCTTAGGCCTGAAGTGGGATGAGGAGCACACTGCAGCTGTTGCTGAAGTCACAGGTAGGTGGAGAAAGTGGGACTCTTCAGACCTGTTTCAGGTCTCTTAGCGAGTGACTACACTGCTGTTTACATTATTCTGAAAGACAGACCAGCCAAGCAGGCAGGTGTTGGCATCAGACTGTAGAGGGTCAAATCTGAGTATTGCCAGTGGTCATTTAAGTTTCTGAGTCTCTTTCATGTAGCAAGGAAAGACTACAGTACCTGCCTTGTAGGTTATTAGGAAGACTCACTAAATTAATAAGATGGTATTTTGTGGAATTCTTAATAAGTGTTCAATCTGTTGGGACACAGAGACCCTAAAAGATCTGTATTGACTGGCCCACAAGTCATTTTTAAGTGCTTTTATTCCCTTTATAGTCTAACTTGCCATTAATTCACTTAGTTTATGTTTCCAATTTTAGGATTCTGCTGAAAGGTCAATTAGGAGATTAATCTGCTGAAATCTTCTTGATCAATGGATATACCAATAAAATTAAATTCCTTTATTAAAAACACATGCTCAAAAGTAAAACGCTGAATCATATCAAGAAATATAAAGCTTCCTCCCATTCTCGCTCCAGAAACTAGCCACCGAAAGAGTTGGTATGTGAATTCATACTAGTTGTGAGTTCATGACAACTTTTTTTAATTCCTCTACCCCATTTTCAAAGGCCCATGTAGCTTTGCTCTTCCTATTTTTATGATGGTGAAAATTTTTGGTTTATTTGGGGGGAACCATCATATACTAAGCAAACCTGCTTGGTCTATGAAATGCAAAGGGTATGAGAAACATATATATATAATGAATCTCTTGTCTCCAAGAAAAACTGCTCTTGCTGAAGGAATTGAATAAAAGTGTTTGACATTTCAAGTGTTTGACAGAGAGTGCTAAAGCAGATATTCGCCCCCCCCCTTTTTAATTATCCAAGGCCAAAAAATGAAATTCAGTAGGAAAGAAATTTGGTTGGGCCTTTTGAGAAATAATTAGCTAAAGGAGACATAGGTAAGCACGACTAGCAGTCAGAAGTTGCATGCAGTTCTTCAGCTAGGTGTGAATAGTGGTTTTGTGGAAGTGTTGTAACTGGTCTCCATAGACGCCTTTCTCCCCTTATCAGGAGCCATGTGTCCAGTGTTCATGCCCTTGTACAGACACCTCCCTCTGAATCTGGGCCCTGTGACTCAGTTTTGACAAATACAACATGGTGAAAGTAATACTGTATGCTCTTTAAAGTTAGGTAGGAACCAGGCCTCCCCAGTGGTGCAGCGGGTTGAGCACAGCGCTGTAAAGCTGTCTATAGCCTCTGCAGTGTGGGTTCAATTCCCAGCCAGCCCGGGAGATGCCCACATGGTGCGGCAGACCTCTTCTGTCTCACCCGCTGCTCTCCTCAGCAGTGTACTTTGGTCCTTCTGCCTGTTCTGCTTCCCACTCTGTCTCTGGTGAATCTTCTCACCCTCCCTCGTCTCTGGCCTGTACCCCAGCTATTGTATAAATAAAAAATAAATCTTAAAAAAAAAAAGTTATGTAAGAACCTGTGCAGCTGCCCCTGGGATTACTCTTGGATACTCTTGGGATACTGTCTTTTGGAACCTAAAAGCTTTTGTCATGTGGAGAAGTTATATATTTTGCTATGGTCACCAGCTCCAGCTGAGCTCCAGCTGCCAGCCAGCATCAGCTGCCATTCATGTAAGGAAATCATGTGGCTATCCAACCAGCAAGTCCTCTGATGACCCAGCCCCAGAGCTCTTGGGCATGACCACACAGAGTCCCCGGATGGAAACTGCCCAGCTGAGTCATTCCAGTGAACCCATAGAACCATGAGAGATAATATATTGTTGTTTTAAGTCATTAATTTCAGGACAGTTGCTACAAATCAGAGATAAATCAGTTATTTCATAGATATCAAGAGGTTCTAATTTTGTACATGGTTATTACATGGCATTTTAAAACTACAAATTTTTACTTTTTACTTACCACAAAGTCAATCCTTTGAAATAATTCTGCGAGATAATGTTGCTGCTTAGTCTTTTTTTACAATAAGCTTATAGATGAAATTCATGATTATGCCTTTTGTAGTCTGATACAGTTTAAGAAGGGAGCCTTTCTTGGAACAGTCCTTTTAATTGCATCATGTGAAATTTGTAGAAATATTAAAAAAAACCCTGCAAGAATACAGTTTTCAAAATATTTAAAAAATTTGATATGGAGATGTGTGTGCTTCTTCTTAATACATTAATTAACAAACTAATGATCTTGAAAGAATCTTACAGAGAACACTCCTATACTTACTCCCTACATTCTCCCTTAATACTTACTATATATCACTTTGTTGGCACCCCAGCATCCACACATTTGACCTTCATCACCATAGAAATGGTGACAAAAAGTGAATTGGGGGAATTGTTGGGGGGAGAGGATGTCCTGAACAAACTCCACGAACAGGTTTTACGGGCCCCACCCCCATCCCAGACCAAAGAGATCCAACACACTGAGGACTACAAATCCCATGATGTCATCAGCACTGAAGGGAGGCTTGCTGGGAACTGAGGGTGGAGTTAAGCAGCCAGGTTTGGTGTATAACCTGCTGTAGGGTAAGGAAAAATGTCAGGCTTTTCTGCCCTTCCGCCATCAGGATAGATGATGGATCCTTGCGGTCCTGAATGCATGCCTGATGGTGGGCACCTGGAATAGGGTGTGGGCATAGGTAGATGGGATTCACCTGGGCTGAGACCGAGCTTTTAAGGGCGGCGTCACGGGGACGCCAGCAGCAGTAGAAGCCAAAAGAGAAGCCCGAAGCAGAATCAGAGAAGGCCAGAGCGCCCAGATAGAGTGAAGATTTGCTGGGGGCTGGTAGGACTGCCAGCCCCCCAGCAACCCTGCCTGCCATATGCCTGGTGAACCCCAATAAAAGACCTGCAAAAAACCACTGAGGACTCTGACTCCTCCTTTACCCATTCTGCATGGGATCAGGAAACCTGCACTATGTCCATTCCTGCCCTTACACCTGCCTTGTAGGCTTTGGGGGTGATTGTTTTTCTCCGGCTTTCAGCGTGCTATATATAGGGATTCCAGCTTTGTGGAAATGGTAGGACACATTCACCAATTTATATCTCTCTCCCTGAGTTATTCATTTCTTCATTTCCCCCCTTATTTTGTGGAAAAAACCAAAACCCTTTATTACCCTTTTTTTGTGTACCTGCAGTTAAGTCTCAGTATAAACCCCTTTTAAGCGTGCGGGTGAAAACCCAGTCAGGCCAACCCTTTTCAATTGGGGTTGCCCTGTAACAACATGTCTGTCTATTTAACCATCTGTCCATGTATGCATCCTTTCTTGATTTCTCCTGTTCATGTCACAGGTACTGCCAATTCTACTATGGGTTATTACATTTCTAATTGAAAGAAGTGCTAACTTTTGGGGAGAAGATACTGAAAATAAGATGTAATTTTTTTTTTCTCATTCAAGCTCGTTAGCCTCCTAAATTCTACCTACAGACCTTGTGGGGTCCAAGAGCCCCAAGTTAAAGAGGTCAATATGTAAAATGTACAAATGTCTATGAATTAAGTTAAAATGTAAACCAAAAATATAAAATAACAAATATACTAAAAGATGCATTGTGACATGTAACGGCAGGACTTGGACACGGTGCAGGTTTTCTGATCCCATGCAGACCGGGTAAAGGAGGAGTCAGAGTCCTCAGTAGTTTTGCAGGTTTTTTATTTGGGGTTCACCAGGCATATGTCAGGCAGGGGTGCTGGCTGGGGGGCTGGGAGGCTGGCAGGCCTCCCAGCCCCCAGCAAGTCTTCACTCTATCTGGGCTCTCTGGCGTTCTCTGCTTCTGCTTCGGCTTCTCTTTCAGGTTCTGCTGCTGGTGCTGCTACTGCTGCTGCTGGCGTCCCCCCGTGACGCCACCCTTAAAAGCACAGTCTTAGCTCAGCTGAATCCCATCTACCTATGCCCACACCCTATTCCAGGTGCCCGCCATCAGGCATGCATTCAGGACAAGGATCCATCATCTCTCCTGATGGCGGAAGGGCAGAAAAGCCTGACATTCTCTTTACCCTACATGACATTTTACCATTAGCGTTTTATGGCAAAATTAATGAAAGAATCTTGGCAAATTCTAAAAAGCCACTGAAAGGAAAAGCAAAGGAAGAATTATTGAATTGGCATCTGTATTAGTTTGGTTGGGCTACTGTAACAAAGTATCAAAAACTGGGTGGCTTAAAGTAACAGAAAAATATGGTTCTTGAGTCTAGAAGCCCCAGCAGTCCATGCTCATGTCTAGCAGCCAGTGCTCTCCCTGATAGTGGTCCTAGGGCATTAACTGGCAGCTGCCTCATGCCAATTTCGTGATCATTCTCTGTCTGTGTCTTCCCATCAACTTCCCTCTGTGCTCTATGTTCAAATATGTTCAAATATGTTCCTTCTATGTTCAAATTTCCTCAAATTTTCCAGTTATATTGGATGAGGATCTACCTCACAAACCTCATCTTAACTTGATTACCACCTTAAAACCTTATTTGCAAATGAGGTCATTTACTTAAGTATTGGGAATTAGAACTTCAGCATATCTTTTGTGGGGTCATAATTCAATCCATAATAATAGACTGTTGTGATTCGAAGGAACAAAAATCTAGTTGTAATTTGACTATACTAGGATAATAGGAATAGGACTCCCAGACCCCTAAATTTGTGCTGGATATATCCCTTCATAATTTTTAGGAAATTTAAAATATGAAAGTACAAATCTAAATAACTAATCCCCAGTGTTCATGTTTTAGTTAAAACATCAGGTTCCAAATTGCTTTATCGGTTTTTCAATAGCATTGTAGTGCAGAAATTGTTAACGGAAAATTATATCCAAAGAACTTTTAAAATTCCAAATGGAACTGCAACCAATTAGTCAACAACAGTTATTGAGCAATCCTGAGAACAGGGCTCCCCAAAGAGAAAAAAAAATACAGTGGATGTGAGTCATGCGTTAAGGAGCTTATAGCATAACGAGGCAGATGAGGTCCACACACACTCAGAAACACAACATACAATAAAAGAAATCTTTCATTAAAAAAATCCTTTTTAATCTCTACTTTCATGTCTATTTTAAGTTTTCATCTGATGTTGAAATGGTGGAAAATGCAGTTCATATCTATAGCCCTGGTCCTGATATGTATTTCCAGGATTACTTGAACCTGAATAAATTTAAGTTCCCTTTTGTCCTGCCTGCTGTGTAATAGGTGCTCAAGAAAAGTGATTGCCAGTCTCAGCCCCTTCTCTATGCTCTCGTGACCTCAATTTCTTGGTCAAAGTAGTCACCCTGCTAGGAAAAAAAAAATTCGATGAAATGGGAAAATGCTATGCATTTCTTCTTTAGCAATTTAACTTTCACACTAAGAGAACTTTAGAATTGGCAAGAAACATCAACAAGGAAATAAACAGCTCTCTCCCCTGTATTTGTATCTGAGCAGGTTCAGGTGGCCAGATTTCCTTGTATTAGCATATTACCTCCAGCAGAACCTTCCTGAAAACTTCATTCAGGTGAACAGAAGAACTGCAGGCTTTCCAATTGCGTGGTGTTGCTTGCCTAGTGAGCAGGCAGAGGTCTGCCTGTATAATCGGATCTCATCAACTCACAGTAATCATGAGTGATCGTAGCAAAATTTAGCCTGGATATGCTTAGTTAATCTAGATTGACAGGAGGTAAAAGAGAAGGGATGCGAGGACACAGAAACAAAGGGAGGAGAGTCAACACTGATTTCAAGCCTTGCTCCTCCACCTGGGGCTCCTATTTTCCTTCCCTTTATAAACAAACTGGTTGTTAGGAGACCAGCCTCTTTCACTGAGCAGTTTCATCAACAACAGGTGCACTGTGAGTCTCCGGGACAGCAGAGAGAGACTGCGCAGAAGGTACTTACAGGTACACATTGTACCTGAGACTATGTATTATTTATTGAAACTGAGCTCTGCATTCTCTTTATCCTCTGGGCAGCACTGGAGTCAGGCACCTCCTAACATGGATGCCACCAGCAGCTAACCTGCAAGGTCTCCTAAATGCTTCGTGCTTTTACTGTTTTTCTTACTAAGTAATTATACGCTATCACCGGCAAGCTTCTTATCAAAGCTTGGGGAGTAATTGGGAATTGCATTTTACCTGCTGAGGGAGGAATTCCTCTGTGATTTTTGGACGCTTCCACATGGATTCAAGTTTCATTTTTTAAGGAAATACTCCACTCTGGATTTTGCAATCTATAGAAGGTACATGTCACAGCTTCTGCCTTCGTATACTGAGTGATTGTAGTAGTGGTCTGTTATGTGCACGTTCACATGTTTAGAACTGAGAAGAAAAATGGATCATCTGAGAGTTCTCTTTATGGTTACTTATGATATCTGTGTCTGGCAAACCAGGGAACTTTTTGCATTTGGGTAACAAAGACCTTTGGAATATACTCCTTGGATTTTCCATGTTGGTGAAACTGTTGTTGGCCACCGCAGTGCTGCATGTTGCCATGCTAAAACCACCTAAGGGTAAAAATGTCTCCTGGGTAAGTAGATGATGATTTTATTATATCTCTTAAAAATACTTTTTAAGCAAAAACATGTAACTTGAGAACTTAAAGACATATAGTGGTTTCATGTTGGCATATATGTTTGAAAGACCTTCAGGAAGTATTATAAATAACTTTGTGTTATAAACCTTTGCCTAAAGCATGGTGTGTGTTTGCTAGAATGTGCACTATAAGACAGTTAAGCTCTAAGTTTGTTTTGTCATTTTTAAGTTGCTTCATAGTCTCAGCTACACAGAATTTAACATGCATAAATATAAAGTCAAGGTTATGATTTTAAGATGTTTTAAACCCAAGAACTGTGTTCAGTAAAGATAGTGTGGATTTCTTTTGGGGGTGCTAACTTGAATTTTAAGGGTAAGATATATGCATTTTCACTATTTGAGATATTGTTGACCTGGTCCTTTTTTTTTCTTGGAAACAAGATAGTATTTCTCAGTTTTACATGTATGATGAATATCTATGAATCAATAATGGGCATGTTAATGGACATGTTAAAAATTCCAAGAATAACAGTTACATGAAATAGCACATTTATCTGAAAATAGTAATTGTGATTTTTTTGTTATAGACAGCTACTCTTAGTAATTAAGAGATAAATATATCCTTAGTTTAAAACAAAACCCCCAAATTATTTCCAAAATTAGACATTTTTTTCTAGTTATTCATTATTGAAAATTAATATTTTTGTGTCAAGATTATAGCTATTGTTGATTTTTCTTCCCTTTCTGGTATTACCAAGGGATATGATTCAGAGACTTTTGACCTAACTGATGAGTCTTTTTTCCTCTCTATATTTTTAAATGCAGTTAATTCTGAAGCCAGAATGGGTGTCTGCCACTTTCTCCTAGTACAAAACAGCAAAGAATCACATAGTTTCAAAAGTGTATCCCCTTCTTCATCTGAGTAATCCTACTAGGAGAATAATTCTCCCCAAACAGTGTATGCCTAATGGAATATTTCTGCAATAAGGGCAAAACTTGAAATATTTTATAAATTTAGACTACCACTGGGTTTGGTTTACTTCAAATTCAATTATGCTAATATTTTTTGAAAAGTTCAAGTTGTTGGATAAAAATTTAGAAGCAGTTATTTTAGGAGTTGGAATACGTGTATTTTCTTAGATTAAAATTTTCCCTGTATATATTCCACTTTATTATAAATGTCTCTCTACCAGAACTTGTCAAAAGCAAATTCTATGAGGTCAATTACTCTAGCATTATAGGGACTGCAATAATTTGGTCGATGTGTATGATTGTGCAAAGAACCAATCATTAATGTTAATTGTAAGATGACTTATTTAGTTTTTTTTTAATTATTTAAGACCTTTATTAACAGGTGTTTGCAGTTTGTTGACTTTTTGGAAAAGTTTAAGTTGTCAACTTTTATTACAAATGAAAAATTAAATTCTTAAAAATCTCAACCAGCTATGAAACAATTTAATAACCTTTACAGGTGTACTGAGAAAAAACAGGTTTTTTTTTTTCTCAAATACATTCGACATTACCAAAAGGAGACAACTTTAGGTAAAAATAATAAAATCCCGTGATATATACGTCTGGTTTTCTCGTCAGTGGGCAAAAAGCAAGCACTTAAGTTCTTCAGCTCCAATCTTTTGTTCATTTCTTATTACTGGAATTTCATATTTCATTTCTTCTTGTTGGAGGACTACACCAGATGATGATAAAGGTCATAAGTGGGCATTTACTCAGCCCCATCCTGCTCAGCCTCTGGAGCAGAGGAATTCTCAGCTGGTACATCGGCTGCTTTTTCTCTTGGCCATATTGTGAGTTAGGGTTTTCTGGGCCTCTATGTCAGTCATTGAAGTTACTGCAGTACCGATGTTGAGATGCCTACTGACCTTGGGTCTCATCTCTTTGATTTTCCATATCTTCTTCCTTGCTGTCCTCTATAGTCTGTCTTTGGTGAGGAGGGCCCCTGTGGAATTGTCTATAACCTCGATACATATTCTGTCTCACTGGTCTACCTTGTTCTCCTGCATCTGTTTGTCAGCACCTGCCATCACTCTCCCTGTCCCGGAGGACTGGAATACTGTGGTCCACGCCTGTAGGGTCTCCAAGTATAGCAAGGAGGGAACCATCACCTGTAGTAGGGCTGGCGCTATTGGGCCTGACTTGGGGAGCACTCTCTGATCCCTCATTCTTTTCCCACTCTCACTATTTCAGTAATTCCACTGGTATTTGTGTGGAGGATCCTGCAATGTGCAAGCGTCTGCAATGGTTAGAGTTTGCTGCATATTTACTGCCTTCCACTGGAGTTCCACCAGGGCTTGTAACATTCGCTGCCGCCACACCCTTTTCTCCTTCAACATCAAACTCCACAGTGAAATGACTTATTTTGAATACAGGGTGTAGACACACTTTCAACTACTGGCCATCAATTTTAATTACTTGTGGTTGTTTTAGGCACTGAATGACATTTCTCTGAGTTCTTTGGCTATGTGACGTGAAATGTATCTGGTATTCCTATCTTTGCCATTGACCAATTTCCATTTGAACATTCATTTAGAACTTGTGTTCAAGAGGAGAATAAAATGATTCATCACATCTCAAACCACATGGTGAACCTTGCAGTGGTGGAGCGTAGGTCTTTCTATCTCTCTATAAGTACAATCTATAGTATTAAAGATAATGAGTAAAAAGAAAGCAGAAAAGGGGGATTAGAAAGTACCAGAATTGAGAGGGGGTGTAGCAAATTGGTCGGTGAAGCCTTTTGAGCAAAAACAGAGAGAAAGTAAGAGATGGTCACAGAGAAACATAGAAACCAAGCATTCCCAACAAAGGAAATGTTCAGGTGCAAAGGTTATGCCTGGAGTGTGTACGGAATGGTAAGAAGACTAGTGTGTCTAGATTGTAGTGACAGTCTTTGAATTTTCTTACATCTTCTTATATGTAATTGCATATCATTAGGGATCATTTTATTGGAGATTTCAAGACACACCTAGAGCCCTTTACCCAAATCTCTAGAGTAGTGGTGTGTAGAGGCTTCGTGGACTGCACACACGAGCACTTGCCAAATAAGGTTACAGACACTGGAGGCTGGGGGTGAATTGATCATGATCTATTCATGTTTTATAAATTGTTATGCCCTTTAGTAATTGAGAAGTTGTTTTTTTTTTTTTTTAAATGCTATTGAGACAGTTTTGCAAATGAGCATGATATTCTTTGGGGAATAGCAGAAATTGGAATAAATTTTAAAGTAATGCTAAAAGAAAGTGTCAAAGAATTTGGGGTTAAGAATCCAGATGTATGGAATATAGCTCTTCCAATAGCAATTTTTTCTTTTTTTGTTAGGCTGTAGTTAATAACTCAGTATGAAACTTTATTGTGGAATCTCCATATAGTTTTGACTATTAAAAAAACTCTTCCAAAGTCTGTTTCTTGAACCATGGTCATGTGGACATTTGGTCATGAAAACTGTATGGACTCTTTAATACGGTAGATCTGACTTGATACCAGACTCACCTGCTTTGTTGAAAAATCACTTTGCCCTGGGAGGACAAAAGCAAGATCCTGCTTAAGATCTTGTCACTGGGCACATGCCCTTGCTGCTCTTTTAATTCTCAAGAACAAAAACCAATCAACTGTATTTTCTAGTTATTTCAAAATTGTTATTACTTATAATAATTATTTGTATATCATATGTTTCATTAGCTGCTTTTCTGTTTTTTATTATATGCCATAAGAAACAAATGGAATTTATTTAAGAAAATGAAAGGATGCAATAAAGAACATAAGTGTGTTACTTATAGTCACGTAGCACAGTGCAAAAGATAATAGCAGTGAAAAGCTTGGGGTCTAGTTCACATTTTTGATAAAGACACTCTTACCAAATGCATTAAGTATGCACATGCTATTATATCATAAAATCTATGTTACTAGAAATTAGCTTAAAAACTAACATGAGAATTAAGCATACTGAATACAAGATGGGATACTGACTCATTCCTGAAGAGGAAGGGGTGTCTTCCAGGGCAGGAGTCCACCTTTACTTGGGCACTTGACTTTATATATATTTCACCATATTTCCATGTAGATATCTCTCTCCAGTCATCACGAATCACCATCTGACTGACCCCTCTATCTGTTCCACCTACCCTCACCATTCTCCCCTATTCTTGTTTTTTTTTTTTAACCTTTCTGATCACTGTAGATGTATGTGTCTGTCTTGATGAATTTTAAACTGAATGGCTTTCAATTATAACTTTGTCAGGGATTTACCTCTTGCTGGGTTTGCTTCTTTTGATATGCAAATTTTGCTATAGCATCTGTATTGGTGATGTTTCAGACAGTGACAGCTAATGAAAGTATCTACTTTTCTATTTTATTCTTTATGCCCTGAACATATACTACTGTCATCCATAATATTCCTCTTTTGCTATTTACGGCTTTCCGTGTTGGGATACATTAGAGGGTTTACTAAACTTACTTCAAACATGTGTGCAGAGTTTTAATTTTTACAACTTCACTCAAATTGACAGGAAATCAAGTTGATACAGATAAATTACTTACTTATGCTCACGACCACTAGGATTCTTCCAGAAACTCAGGCATGGCGGTAATCTTTTTCTTTTTGGAATGTTTTTTTTTTTTTTTTCTCTAAGTAGAGGAATACTATGTCTAGACTTAGAAATCTGAGAGATTATATCAGGAGACTCTAATGAATATGATGTATGTTACTTTATCCAGCCCATCAGAGTATTAAGAAGTGTGCACTTGTATGAATGCTACTATTATTATTTTCAACAGTAAAGTATGTGCCCTTTACAATCTAGTTTTGACTTACAGGGCACTCAGACATTTAAAAGGGAGCAAATCAGCATTTCTTATCCCCAATCATCTCCTTTTCCCTTTTCTTGTTTTCCATTTGGTCCTGTTGATGTTATTTTCTTATGCTCAAAAATTCATAATATTGTCGATGATATACTAGCATGGGGTAAATATGAACTTTGGAGACAGATTCTGAGTTTAAATATAGTTTCTTCCACTAGTTATGTGACCTTGGACAAATTATTAATTTCTGAGGTTTAGTTTATTTATCTGTAAAATGAGGACAATAAAATTTTTCCTCTAGGAGTATTTTGAGAATAATATATATAAAGTACCTGCGTTAGTGCTAGCACTTACAAGTGTTTTATTAAATTATAATTTGTTCCTTTTGTTTCCTTTCTAGCCCCATAGCCACAACACTAACTCAGTTCTTGCTTCTCTTGAGTCTAGTTAACTCTGTAGCAACCTATGTATTGTGTACTAACTTCCAAACTTCCCCCTCTTGGATCATCCAGTTCTACAGAACAATATGTTCACTTCTACTGTATCATACATTCCCTTACGCCCAGATTTTCATAGTTTTCTACCAGGTGAAATCCTTTATGGATTCCTTACCATTCCTATATATAAAGTTGAAAATGATATTCCCAGCCAAACTAGCTCCATTCATGGAGATGATGATTGTTGATCCTGAGACAGGCAGCCGAACCAAAGGTCTCTTGCAGAGTGCTTCATCTGCTTCCCAGGTTTACATCCTGGTCTTAGACTAGATCTAGGGCTTTCATCTGCCCAATTACTGAGTCAATATCTGGATGGAGGAGAGATTGAACTCCATTTCCAGCGCACTATCATTGCACGCAGATGCTTCATGCTCGGGTGAAAACAGATTTTCCCTTAGGGCTTTCTGGGTGTTGCTAGGTGCAAAGATGGTACAGGGAATGTGAACAAGGAAGAGTTAGGAAAATCAAGTAACTATCCACAAGTTAAGTGTTCTGCTCTCTTTTTTTCTATTTGGATGAAGGGAACGAGGAGACAGGGAGAACAAAAAAGAGAACTCAAGATACGCAAGTTACCATTTGCAATCTAAACTTTAAGCACCACATATAGATCAAATAAGTGTGATATTTCTGAGAGAAGTTGTTAACCTATATCATAGTTTGTCTTTGATGGCATATTTGTGGACTTTAGGGCCCAGGAATGGGAGGGCCAGTTGTAAATTGTTCCCTTAAATCCAGAGGTGATAAATTTTGCAATTGGTTAACAAATTATAATCTGTTCAGAGAGATCTGAGTCTGTGCCCAGTTGGGGGATTTTGTTTCCACTGCTGCATCCATAGATCAGCCTGGCTGGGTGACAGTCCTTGTGGGCCCTAACTGCCTTGGTCAGCAGGTTCAGCAAGCCTTGTGTGTGGGAGGAAACACCCCACACTTCTGAAATTCCTCTGCTTTGTGAGAAAGGCAGGTGTGGCACATTTCTTTGTATGCACATAGAAGGTAAAATAGTGGTAATAAAAATGGAGTGGCTTATTCTACCCTTAGAAAGCTACTATGTGTGTGGTGAGTGGGAGGGCTTGAGCGGTGATCCCTTTGAGCAGTTTTATGAAAACAAGTCGAAGGATACTCCCTTTGGGGGAAAAAAAGATTGGAGAGAGTTCACTGTGAGCAATTTGAAATTAAGTGAACAAATAAATGTTAACCATGTTGCAGACATTAATTCAACTAGGGTGACCAGATGTCCTATATTATGCTTCGTGCTTTATAACAGCAATTGAAAGTGCCCCTTCCATGCTCAGAAATGTTTTGGTCTGGACAATAAATTACATGGTAGCTCTCATTGTTCCAACAAACTATGAACAGATTATTAAAATAGAGAGGATTGGACAGAAGAAGGAATAGGAAGGTATGAGCTTTCCCCCAGAAAAGACTAGTGTGTTTTTTTTTAAGATTTATTTATTTGTGCATATAAGAACTAGGGTACAGGCCAGAGGTGTGGGGGGTGAGAGGATTCACCAGGGACAGTGGGAAACAGAACAGGCAGATTAACTGAAATACACTGCTGAGAGGAGCAACAGGCAAGTCAGGAGAGGTCTGCTGCACCATGTGGGTATCTCTCTGGCCGGGGATTGAACTCGTGCTTCAGTGGCTGCAGATAGCTTCATAGGTTGTGTCTTAACCCCTTGCGCCACCAGGGAGGCCCCAAGATTAGTGTTTTGGATGCTAGTGTTTTGGAATTTACTAAATTTCAAAAGAGGCAGGGACACATCATCTGTGTGACATTGGGAAAGGTTATTAATCTCCTTAAGAATTACTTTCTTTACCTGCAAAATGGGGATCATTATACTTACCTCGCGTAGTGATTATGAGGATTAATCATAAGGATGCCAGGAATATATATACTGGGGACAAAAGATGTCATTAAAAACAATGAGACAAGGATTTTTCTGGGCCATGCTGTTTAAAATGATCTCTAGTGCCAATCTAGATTCTTAGCCTGGCCTTGAATGTCTGTGTACAGTCACAGTCCAGTCTAAATTCAAGTTTCTGGCCCACTTCACCACCACTTACATAGACTGTGCCTTTGTCTTTGCTCCCACTGCTTGGCTAACAAGTTGATTCCTACACCCCTGAAATATAATTGCTGCAACTTCTAAATCAAGTTTAAACCTAAGTCTTATCAGGGTGATGTGAAATATAAAAGAATTAGAATTACTTTCACCACATACATAGGTGTAGACCTATATAAACTAAGTTTGCATTGTCATTAAAACTAACAGAAAATGCCATAAGTTTCAGGATTCTAGGAGTCTGTTATGTTCATGATGATTAAAACATGTAAAATGCGGCAAAAAAGCTATTTGTTTTTTTATCATCAGCACTGATGATTTCTGGGGAAAAAACGAAGAGGCTATTCAGAATATTCTGGGGAGGCACAAAAGATGACATTTCTCCTAAGAACTAGTGATTATCCAAGAAAATTGGGACAATAAGTAAGGAAAGTACTATTTTAACTTGCATTGTACCAAAAAATGAAGAAAGATGGAAACTATTGAAGGTCTGAGGAAACCTTGCTTCTCTTAAAAATGGGTACTCATGTATCCAGAGAGAAGATATATCAGTATTCTTCTCACCATGAAAGTTTGGTATTTTTTATCTTGGCACAGTTTACTTATGGTTAGCTCTTAACATTTATGATGGTTATTAACTCCCTAAGTCAAACCAGAAGAGTGAAATGAGCTGACTTAACTCTCTGGTGGCAGAAGCAAAGTACTTGAAGGTGGGTTTCAAGCTTCCTCCATCTATTGCACCAGATTAAAGTGTTCCTTCAGGTCAAGTCACTGAGCTTCGTCCTAATGCACAGAAGGATGTGAATAGCTCGCATTTCTTGGGGCTCAAGAAAATAACCCAAGTTATGCGTTCCATTAAAATTAACGCAGCCTTAAGGAGTAAAAATGCAAACAGGCTGTCAAAAGACATGGAAGAAATAACATTGTCGTAGATTTTTCAAAATTACCAGCATCAGGCTTTCCAGCTGACATGGAAGAAATCAGAACGGACTCACTCATCTGAGAATAAATGTGTGGAACAGTCTCTGAGATACTGTCACAAAGATTCCCAGAACCAGCAGAGCAACAATCTCAATAGTTCAGAAGAGCTTTTGTTACTGCAGAGATCTTCTTAGCTGCTTGCAGATGTGAAAGCAGCAGCAACAGCAGCTATCATACATATTATTAAATGTGAGTGACAGTCAAGCGTGGGGTAGACTTTTCTAGAATTGCAGGCAGATTGCAACCTTGCAATCTGGCTAAGCTCACACAGCTTGCTCTCTTCTTCAGCTCTCTTAAAGGCTCATACCTATGAGCAGATGTGTTTTAAACTCTGAAGCTTCCTAGGAATCTCTCTGGGGCCATTGGTGCCAAGACAGAACTTCAGTGAAAGAACTAGAGTTAGAAACTAGTTGGCCACTGGTGCAGCCTCCAGGGAAAAATGCATAGAATGAATTTATTTATTTAGTTAGTTAGTTAAAGGCTAACTAAAGGCTGTGCAGGAGTACAGACAGAAAATCAGAAGTGAGAAATATTTGGGAGAGGGAGGGAAAGAAAAATCTCAATACCAAGTGGCTCAAGAGACACACTTGCTTCTCTTCATAAGAGCCAATACTGAAGTCTCAGATGCTGTGACAACTCACATGAATGTCTTCATTTTCTGCCACTTTCTCAGTAATCTTGTAAAAATACTGTAAAAAGCTAAGAGGACTGCCTGTTGAAGAAGATTGTCCTTCTGGGTACACATCCCAGCTCTTCCCTTGACCACTTATAGTTACTAGTTACACATCTTTATGAAGACAGTATTCTCACTATTGACTAGATTAGAAAACTATTCTACTCACCTCCAATAATGAACCATAACGTGATCTCTGTGGGAGAGTCTTGAAAATTGAAAGAATTTCAAAGATGTTCTTATTTTGCTAAAATAAGATTGAAATTTACTTAGTTTCCAGGAAAACTGCGAGCTTTTTTAAACACAGAATTGCAAGTCATGGTGGCAATGGACAACTTTGTTTCTCAACATATAATGGACAAGTGTGTTTCCTTTACCATTTAAGAGTGTGGAACATTCAAAGGATATTAAATATATTTGTTTCAAATAGCAAGTTGAAAGTATTGTTTATTTCCCCAAATTTCCAGGTGAAGGATAAATCTGTGCTCATTTTCACTCCATTTTACCACTGTAACCTAAACCTGTTAATATCTATATTCAGCAAAGCTGCCATGGTTGCCTAGCAACTAGGCTTAGTGGGCTCAGAAGGCACCAAAGCAAGAAATCAAATGCAGCTAACAAAACCTGATTTATATTGCCACTGGACAGAAAATTCATTCTCCTTGTATTCTATATGGATTTTTATTTTCAAAACATAAGTAAATCTTTCAAGTTGTTAGCTCTGTGCTATTAGGAGTATAAAAATGATAGTAGATTAGGTAACACTTCAATGTAGTTGAATGTAAGTATGACAAAAAAATCTCTCTGCTCTTCCTTAATTAAAACAGGGGTAGTTCTTTTCCTTGCAGGTCACATTGTACTTTTCATTCTGACTTTTTCTTTCCTCTTTAGAGGATGTATACATTATTTTTGGAATAGATGCAATGGAAATTGAAGTGTCAACATCAGGAAGTAAAAGTTTAGATTAGTTACTGCCAAGCATGTATTTTTGTATCTTATAAAAGGGAGTAAAAATAAGAAGGAATTAAAATGACGTTTCTCATACAGATTCTTCTACCTTTCCACCGTTATTTACTTCCTTTTCTTATAGTCTTCCCGATGAGAACTCTCACTTCTAAAATTATGAACAGGGAAAGCATTTGGATTGAAAAAAATAAATGCCATCTACTTCATGGACAATATGTACTATGTGACTGAAACAGAATTTTGAATTTTAGCTTTACACTGTATTGTTTTATCATCTCATTTGCTTCATAGTTCAGATTTTTTTTAGTTAAATTCAATATTTATAGGAAAAGTAAGTCAATGGACTCTGAAACAGGTCAGTTGTGAAGTATGATTGGGGCATAATATAAGATAAAGCAAGTAGTTGGAACTATTGAAATGAGAATGTGGCAAAGTCTGACAAGGGTGAGAACAGAAGACTGATAGGATAAATTTAGGCCTATCTGTGGTAGTAGCTTGAGTCTTCAAAATATGCAGCAAACATGTCTTTTGGCTCATAGATGATAGAAGTCAGTCTTTTGTTGTTACTTGGCAATCAAGTAGTTTTTTTTCTTGTCATTCTTCTTTTATCCTTATCCTTAGTTGGTATGAATTATGATTTTGTTAAGACAAAGTAGAAGTCCAGATTTTATGTAAAATGTCCTAATGTGTCAATGTTGTATCAGTAGAAACGAATAACTACAAACCATGTAGGCCAAACATAACATACTTGGAAGCCAGAATATACTAATGGTTGTCATTTGTGTCCCCTGATATAAAGGGAGAAGAGGAGAGGATTGATGGAGGAATCCTAAGACATTCTCACAAGGGAAGAAGCTATAAATAAAAATGAGAAGCTCTCTGGGAGGCAGAAGAAAAAACAGAATGCTGTTTAATCAGCAGTGGGGAGCAGTTCAGAAGGAAAAGCAGGGGTACTCATTGGGTCAAAAGGACTTCAGTAAGAGGGCCTTTGTGATCTTAGAAGAAGAACTTTAAGGGTTATTGATAGTCAAGTGCAAATAATGAGTTATAAAGAATGTGTGGGTGATAAAAGTGGAAACATGTAAATATAGCCTATATTTTCTAGAAGGAGAAAATAGGCTACAATAACTTGACGGTAAGAAAAGTGAATATGTGGCATATTTGTAGCAGAAAACACGTTTCTGGAGCAAGTAGGAGAGTTAGGGACCAAATATAGAGGTGTAGAGCTAACCTTTGAAATAACTGAGAATGCAGAGAGAATCAGAACACATAGATAAACATGACTTTTGTGTGGGTGTGCAGTTAATGATGAATTTTGAGTAAGCTCCATTTTAGTTGACATGTCTTGTTTGGCGTAGACGTCAGTTCCTTGGAAAATGAGAAATTCAGAGGAAGATAGGAAGAATGAGAAAGAAAAGCCTATTTTAAAATACTGTAAGCGTTATTGAGAGTCATACTGAGACTAGATAAATTGATGTATACGGAGTTCTCTAATAGTTCACAGTAATCCTGGAGAAATGTTTCCGAAAACTTTTAGAGTTAGTAAGCAGGAATTGAATACAGTTAAGGAATATGGGCTTCTGGTTTGTTAAAAACTGTCCTGCTGAATGTTGGACCTTAGGAAGTAGGCCAGGAAAGAGGCAGGAGATTCTAGGAAGAGGTTACCAGACCAAGGATACAGCAAGGGGTATAAAAGACTCTGGTCATGGGAAAGGCTAAGGGTAGGTTTATTGTAAAAGAAGGGCCTCCCCTGGTGGTGCAGTGGTTGAGCGCTGGCTTGTGAAGCTGCCTGCAGCCTCCGCAGCGCCAGTTCGATCCCTGGCCGCCGGGTCGGGTCGAGGGTCCCACATGGCGCACAGACCTCTCCTGCCGCCTGCTGCTCCCCTCAGCAGTGTACTTCATCAGTCTGCCTGTTCTGCTCTCTGCTCTGGCTCTGGTGAATTCTCTCACCCTCCCGCGCTTCTGACTGTACCCAGTGCTTGTATAAATAAATAAAATAAATCTTAAAAAAAAAGGAGCAGGCATGGTAAAAATTTTTAAATGTTATAATTAGAAATTCCAGGGTTTGAGGTATCTTAATTAAAATAATATGGGGGAAAGACAAGAAGAGGTAAAAAATTACATATATAGGTTTCTGGTGAGGGAGTGAAAGTTCCTGTAGTGAATGTGAGCCAGGGGCCCTATGGTAAGGACAGAATTTGCACAAGGCCTTCCAGATGAACACAGGGAAAGCAATGTTTGAAAAAGCGGGGTGTGGAGTGGGGGGAGTGGTGATAATACTTCAAAGTTTAGTAAATGGAACTTTTGTTTTATGCCATTTATTATACTTTGTAATTCTGTACAAACTGTTTTTAATGTTCCTCTTTCCTACTACTAAATTGAAGACAAAAACCATATTTTAGCTATTTATTCAGCATTAAATACCTAGTTTCTAGCACAGTGATGACTCAGAATAAGCATGGTCAATAAATATTTGTTACAGGAGTAAAAGACAGCAACAGGGTTGGGAAGGGGTCGTACAATTTGATGTGAAGTCACTGATAGAATTTTGAGAGGAATAGGAAGTGTTCTGGAAGGGGTAGTAAGGAACTTGTCTATTAATTATGAACTAAAAAGATAAACATTTTCAAATCAATTATAATTAAAAAATACATAATCCAGTCAAACATTTGTTAATGCACAGGAGACAACAGAAGTTGGTTTAATTTTCCTGTCAGAAACCTGCATATATTTCACTTTTTCAGTCATACACACCAAAAATGTGGTTGGTTGAAGTCTAAATAACATTCACTAAAAACTTATACTTTCGTGTTTCTTGAAAAATCATTGTAAAATAGCAAGTACATCTTAAAATTGTGGCTCTGTAAAAGTCTTCACAGAGATTTCTTGGTTACCATTCAGTTTTCCTGCAAGGTCACTTTGAACAGTTCACGGGATCTGGCTGTTGGGGTCACAATGAATAGCAAGCTGGATTTGCTTCATCCTGCCAAAAACAACCTTAAGTGTGCCAAGTATAGGAGCCAACAGAATTACGGAAGGCATAAGGTATGCCTGACACCTTTGGCTCTTGGCAAAATGAGTCAAGGGTATGACTTGACAGCTTTTTGGGGTAAATAAGTTGTCCCTTTTGTATAAAATGTTGTCAATGCAATGAAGTATATTTGCTGATGTCAGCCAGAAAATGAAACACTTTGAAAAATGCAATTTTAAAACAGTAATATTTGAATATAAACTTACATTAATTCTCATTTTCATTTGGAAAGATTGAAGAATTGCCCTTTTTCCTTTGAAAAAAAATCACTTATTTATAAGTGATAATATTTTTCCCCTCACTGTTACTTTTTTCATTAAAATGGTTCATTATTGAAGTAAAATTGTCTGACATGTTCCCAATATTTATAAATCTCTAATAACTTCCTGGACTAAACCTATCTAATGCATTAAGTGTCTAAAAGGGAGAAGTGGCAGTTACTTGAATTTGTGGAAAATAATAGGGAACTATCCAGAATCAAAGAAGAATCGAAGCTGTTATGTTAAAGCCAGGTTGCCAAGAATTTTTAAATAGAAAATGGAACTTGAATAGGAAGTTAAGTCATCTATGAGGAAGTAGTTTCCAAGTAGATAAGAGAATGTGGGACAGAACCATGTGGTACTGTCCTCGTCCATCCTATCTGTCCCAAGGCTTATCATCATCTAACCAGTCCATCCATCCCAGGGCCTTAAGAAGACATTAATTTTATTTGACCCATACATTTCTTTTTCTTTCAGGATGGATGTCCTGATAGTCCAAAGAGAATGGGGCAGGCATGTGTTTTTAAACATATGTGTATTAAACGGGTTATTGATTAGTCAAGTAGAAAGGAGGCAGAAAAGTAATCTAAAAATTAACATTGGATTTGCCAATTCAAAATCATTAAAACATCGCTCTGAGACTAGTTATTTGAAAAATTGTTATAAAGATATTTTATCTATCTGTCTAGTACCTGATGTTGCACTCAGGATTTGGTAATGAGCAAAGGCTCTCAATGAGCTTACATTCCACTGAGGATTGGGGAGGGCCCAATAAATAAGTATATAACATGGGAGGTGTCAAGAAAGATGAAGCAGGGGAAGGTGATAAAGGATGATGATTGGATAACATTTGGCTAGACTTGTGAACACTCGTTCCAAAAAGCTAGTATGTGGTGCGCGATTCTAATATTCCAAAAATGATGACAGTGCTGTTAATTCCAAACCTATCTGTAGATACTCTGTTACACAGTTTCTAATTTTTTTTTTTTCAGGTAATGTGTTTTCAACTGTGAGTAGTATGACTTTTCCCATTTTATTTTCACAAGTGTGTTTTAAAGCTCCATATCTAAAATTCTAGAATTTGCCGTGAAGGACAAATTTTGTAGTTCTTAAACACCATTTTTTATCCTTTGTGAAATGAAGTCGAGTGTGATGGTAATAACTAGATTTACTATGTTGGTGAGTTAAGAAGAGCGTGCAATAGGAAAAAAAGACTTCTAATTTTTAAGTTAGATAAATAAAATACATAGGTTATTTATCCAACAATCCGTTCTGGAGGCTTTTGTTTTTCAACTCTTTCTGTCCCTTCACTATGCAATTTTATTTTTACTTATTTTTTTATTCTGTTCACAATACATGCATATTGTATAATTCTCCAAATAGATTGAAAGGATTTGAAATGAAAAGAAAATGTCTCCTTTCACCTTCTAGTGTCTTCTTCCATGTTATGCCTCAGGGAAAGCCACCATTAAAAGAATTTATAAATTTTAATTCATATGGCTGTTACCATTATATATTTCAATGTCACTTTATTTTACATTTAGTAATTTACTAACTCAGACACTTTGAAAGATAAGAAATTGGGAATGCACTGCCTTCTGCCTTTCATAATTTCCAGATTTTGATAGTTATATTTTCATATCCATTATATTCTATTTTGAAGCTCAAATTAAGCCTTCGTTTTAGTCCATATTATTTTAATTGAAAAATAATAGATACATTGACCATATCATGATTATCAAAATAGCATTTACAAATTGGAGCCATAGAGAAAGAAAATGTACATTAATATCATTAAAAGTTAACACTTCCTGATCTCCCTGTCACAGATCCTCTTTTATTTTCAAGTTTCCTCTACCAGTCCTCAGTTCCAGTCAGCTGATAATGTGGTTATGTAGTTTGATAGTCCATGAAGTTCTTGTTTTCTTTGGCTGGAAAACCTTTAGTAATTAAAATATAATATATACGTATATGTGTATATATGTGTGTGTGTAATACACAACATTGTGTGTATCTGAATCTGTCTCGATATGGGACTCTAATTTCAAGATACATTTTTCCCCTCTAAACTTGTTTTTGTTTCTATCCTTAGGGCATGCAGGTTACTGTAAGAATCCTGATGTGAATCTTTCTTTTTTTCTCTTTTGTTTCTTGTTTTATCTTTTCTAGGAACTTGTCATATTTTCTTTTTATCCCTAAATTTAAAATTTTCATTGGAGCAAGTCTAGGTCTGTGTCTTTTTCTCAATCATGTTTTCATTGGGTAGAACTTTTAGTATACATGCATATGTTTCTTATATTCTCTCAAAATGTAAATATTGATCAGTATAGCTATCCATGTTTCTTAGCCTCTTTTATATATTTTTTAAAATCATTTTTCCAATACTATTTTTTTTAAGATTTATTTATTTATACACGAACTGGGTACAGTCAGAAGCGCGGGAGGGTGAGAGGATTCACCAGAGCCAGAGCGGGGAGCAGAGCAGGGAGCAGAGTGGGCAGAAGGACCGAAGTACACTGCTGAGGGGAGCAGCAGGCGGCAGGAGAGGTCTGCGCGCCATGTGGGACCCTCCTCAGGTGGCCAGGGAGCAGCCGGGGATCGAACCGGCGCCGCAGAGGCTGCCGGCAGCTTCGCAACCCAGCGCTCAACCACTGCGCCATCAGGGAGGCCCCCTCTTTTATATTTTGGATTAGTTTTATATATTTCCACTTTGGTCTTCAGATGCATTCATTTCATTCATTATCTTGGCCAATGAATTCTTTTGCTGGCAAGTATATTTTAATTTCCCAGAAGCATTCTAACTCCCTCACTTTTTCATAGCTGCTTTTTTTGTATTATAAGTACAATAATTTCTTGACTCTCTCTGAAAATACTAAATTTGGATTTTTTTGTTTAAGTTTGCCTATGTTTTTTGCTTTATTTTGTTTACTCCAGGGTCTGTTTTTCTGTTTATTTTGCATCTTTTAGCTTGTCCTTTTTCTCTTTTCAATTGTCTGATATTCCTTGTTTGTTTATATTTGTGAATGAATGCTTATTTTGGTTCATACAGGCAGATGGCTTGGGTTCCTTTATAATCTGAAGGGTTTGTTTCACCAATAAGCCCATCTGTAAGTGGGAGGGTCCAAATGGGGTTCTTTGTAGGTGAATGGGACTAAGTCGCAGGTAGGCTCCTATAGGTTGTGCAGTCAGGAAACCCCTGGGCAGAAACTCCAGTCACAATTAACTCTTAGGAATGGAGTACTTCAGGTTACTGCTGGGAATACTTCCATTTTCTTCCCCCACAATAACCACCTTTCCTACTTTCAAGAATGTCAATATTTACCTTAACCTGTTTCACCCCTGATAACTTTTAAAATGTGTTTGTATATTCTTTGTCTTTTCTTAGGCATATAAATTGTCTGACACAAACTTCCAAGTTGTTAAATCTTATTAAATGAATTAAAATTACATTGGTAAATTTTAAGATCTCCTAAATATTTGGTATAGTACATGACATAATAAATATTGACTTACAATCTCAAGTCTAAACCAGTTACTCAGTTATATATTTTAAATGGAATTAAAAGTTTGACCTGTTTGCATTGCGCAAAATTCTCTTAAACATTAGAAATACATAAAGTACAGGTTCCTTTCCATAGAAATATTAATCATTTAGTTATATTGGTTGAAGCATTTCTGGTTTTAATTCTAAATTGATCAAGGGAATAATTTATATCATACTATCTCAATCAGTTATGACTATATAATGTCCAGAAATATTGGCTCTGACTTAGAATGACCCCTTTTCAACAATTACAATGAGAATGCTGAGCTCTTCTAAGTTCACTTTATCAGTGTCCATTAAACGTATTTATTTAGGGGGATGAGAATGTGGTTTAGGGAAGGGAATGTTCTTCGAACCCAAGCCCTTCTAATCTCTTATCTGCCACTCTGTGGTCTACTCCCTGTGTGTACTGGATTGAGTGTTGTCTTTCTTTAGCTTGTAAGACTTGCAGATGCCTTTTCCATTTACCTGTAATACCTGACAAATCATGCCCCCTTTTTGTGTACTTTTTAAAACATAGGATGACACAACTTTGGAGGGTGTTCAAATATATCCTATTGAGTTCTAGAGCGCTCTCATGACATTGGCTTCTTATCACAGCATTCAAGGTCACACTATTGACAATTACTGAGAGATAGAACAAAGTCACTGCTGACCTCTAGAGGATCCTTGATGCAATAAATGATAATTTTCTGTACTAATAACAGCACTGACATCATATGGTTGTAACACGTTTGAATTGATGTAATGCAAACACTGCATAGCTCAGTGCCTAGTATGTGCTAAGGACTCAGTGACTGTTATCACTGCTGTGGCTGCAATAGATAAAGCACAGCCAATAAAAGTTATTTATATTTATTTGAGAGATTCATTTTTAAGCATATATTAGATGATGTATATTTTAGATCTCAGGTAACTTCCCCTTTGTTTTGAGCTGTATTTTATTTATCTAGTATTACAGTAATTGTTTGGCTTTATAGCAGTTTCTCAGCCCTAGCCCTACTGACATTGTAGGCAGGGTAATTTGTTCTGGAAGATGTCCTGTGCACTGTAGAAGATTTAGAGCATTTCTTAACTTCTACCCACTAGATGCCAGTAGCAATACCTCTCCAGCTGTAGAAAAAAGGCCTCCACACCTTGCCCCATGTCTCCTGGAGAGAGCAAAATCACCTATGGTTAGGAACTACTCTTTTATACTAATACCAGTTTTTGTATTCTACAAAATTATTTTTCTCTTTGCCTCTCTAAATTCATTCCTATCTTTGGAACTTTCTAACTTTTGCCCTAAAAGCAGCATAGAATATGCCATCACTTCCTTTTGTTTCCAAGCTTAGTGTCTAAAGATGATAATATAGTTGAGATTAAATTCAAAGCTTTATTTAAATTAATATTCAGCCTGTGGATAGTGGGGGAGGGAAGCTTCACATATGCATCAGATAGTAGTCCTTGTGAGCCTAACTGTTGCCTCTTAAGTGTGTTGCTGGTTAAGAGAATTGCAGATGTATTCCACTGAGGACAATGGCATTTTCCCACAGTGATGCAAAATGTTGTCTTCTTCTAGTTAATAATTTTCAATATGTTTCTATTTGCAGTTACTACGAAAATAATGGCTTACAGGTCATCTATTTATGATACAGTTAATTCCTCTCCATTGAAATAGTGTAGGCTTTTGATGAAACGGATCAATTTACTAGAAACTCCTGGGCAATTAATGAATATTTTAACTTGAAGTGTAAAACACCAAGTGATTACTCAGTAACCTCAATGTGTTTGTAGTTTTTTTTATAGTTAGTAGATATTAAACATTGGATGAAAGAATGCTTGAACGTAAGTATACATTGGGTTTTATCACATAGAAGCTCTATATTGATCATTCAACAATCTTAATAGAGTAGTTAGCGGCTTTCTAAAAAAGGTGGTTGTTATAAAAGCATATGTACCATTGTTAAAAGTTGGTATTTGGAAGGAAAAAAAAAAAACTATTTACTTCATCAACCTATCAAAAAGTAATCCCAAGGATTTTTTCTATTGTTAGTAAAGTTCAGAATTAGTTAAATTGTTTATTTTGGATAAGAAGCCCACAACATGCTGGGTTATGTTATTCAGTAAATTGTCATATCAGTAAAAATTAAGATATTTTTTCTGTTTTTTTTTTTAACTTGTTCAAGTTAGAAAAATTACTTGCAGAGAAGTGAAAAAAATATCAGACAATTGGAATTCCAAAGTGAATCTTTTTGCATTCATGAGAAAAAAGGGAGCTACTGAAAACATTCATCCAAAGTAACAAATCCAGGGCCTCGCCTGGTGACGCAGGCAGTTGAGCGCAGCACTGTGAAGCTGTCCACGGCCTCTGCAGTAGGGGATCGATCCCAGACTGCCGGCAATAATCCCACATGGGGTTCCCGCTGCTCCCCTCAGCAGTGTATTTCAGACAGTCTGCCTATTCTGCTCCCCACTCTGTCCCTAGTGAATCCAAATTAACAAATCCATTGCTCTCAGTTACTGTCAAGTACTTTCTATCATAGAGTAAAAGTTCTCAGTATATATAAACCTACAGTACCTACAACAGAAAACACAGCAAAAATTATCATATAATAATAATAAAAAGGTTTCTGACCTCCAGTGGAAGATATATTTGGAAAGAATATATATTTGGAAAGAAGTATTTGACTTCACTGTAGAAGGCTCTTGTATTTGTACTAGGAGATAAAAAACCACACATATTAAACCTTATTAACTCAGAACAACTAGAAGTAAGACAACTAAAATCTAGTAATTTTGTGTTTTTTATTAAGATTTGTTTTTTAGGAATTCTTATTTGTAGAAATTCACATACTAACTCTAACCTCAAAAATAAGATTAAGACATGCATACTTTCTAATTCATAGAAAGAAGCAGTGGTGTGCTAGTAAACATCTAATATGAAGCTATCAAAAAGATTTGTATTATTTGCCAATTTTCATGGTGGCCATACTCCCCCTGTGGCCAGTGCAACCTCAACAAATGCAGAACTGGGAAGAGATGCTCGCTAGCTTACCATTATATAGAATTTCCATCATAGAAGACAATAGAAACAGATAGTCCCAAGAATGTAGAGGGTTACAAAGTATAGTGAAATAATTAGAAAATTATGAGCCTTGAATATTACTTTTGTTTTAACATTATTTACTTGTAAGTTTTATAATTTAACTTTTAAAAATGAGTATTTGACAACTGGCTCTCAAAATTTATGAAAGTTAACACAGTGAACTCTAGGACTTATAGGTTCTTGAAGCTTTATTTTTAAAGTAATTTTACAGTAATTTCCCTGCAGTATTTGTGTACATTTATCCACTTTCTGTGGGCCTAGTGTTTAAAACAAGAGTTGGTATGTACTAAATTCTCAATAAATACTGGGTAACTGGTGGTTTTAAAAATGTAAAAAGGGCCTGGTAAACCAAAAGGCAGTTCACTTAGCCCTTATCGATACTATCTCAAATTGTCTCTAAGTTAAAGACGTTTGCTGATGATAGAAAGGATCTCAATCTGCGTATTCTCATATCTTATAAGAATGAATAAAAGGCTCTCTCTAGGTTGTCTTCACATTTCATTACCAGAATCATGTGGAGGCAAGTGCAAAGGATCTTGGGAGGAAGGAACCTGGTGTCATTCAAGAACAGAAAGGCCAGTGAAGCTGGAATAGAGGCCAGTGGTTGGAGAGGGAGTTCACAGTGTCAGACAGATATGCAGGGGCCAGATTCATGTTCTGTTCCTACTGCTCTGCTCTTCTGGGCACCTTCCACTGGTGGCCATTCCTTCTGTCAGCCCCTAATCCTCTCCATTCTCCCCCAAAGAACCTGTCATTTCCTCCATAAACATAAACGGATTGCTCATTTGTCAGAATTAATTTCTTCCTCTTTGGTTCTTATATAAACCTTGGTTAACCCTTTATGCCCACACCTTATGTACTCTTGAGCTATTCTATCAGACTAGAAACTGCTTGAGTAAAGGAAGCTTGCCTTACTCATCTTCAGTGAGGGCAAAGACTTATTTGGTTTGGTTTGATTTGGTGTTCTATGACATAGTAAGTACAAATTAAATATTTTTTGTTTGCTTCATTAAGTGAATATATAATTAACAAATACTGCCTTAGTAAAATTAGAAATAACTGGTGCTTCAGACTTTGCTTATAGAACTGAATCCTTGAAGAGAAATGGACATGGTTGGGAGAGGAACTAGTGTGTACTTGTGAGCACAAAGTCTGGATGAAAACTGGGAGAACAGAAGCCCAGTACTGCTGCTACTCACCATCACCTTGGCTTGTTAACCTCTTATGTCTTTGTTTTTCTCATTTATAAAAGGAGGATTGTATGCATCTGATGAGGTTATTTTTTGGATTGAAAGAATTCATGTGAAGCACTAGAAATGAGCATAGCTGTAACTAACTATTGGCTGTTCTTGATTAATGGGCTTCAAAATGTTGTAGTGCATGTTGGTAGTTTATAAACAGCATATACTTGATTTTCACTTATGTTTCGAGCAATCCTTATTTGATTGTTAGCAAATTTTGAAATGCCCCTGAAGACATTTCATTACAAGTAGAAAAACCAGAGCTGAAAAACTAAGGATTTAGCTGAAAGAATCATTGAGTTACTTAATTTACTTGATTTGTGGTAAGAACTACTGTTCTAGATATCACTGAAGGGGAACAGAAAGCTCACATTTTTCTTTCTAAGGAGACTATTAGTAAACTCTTCACAAACCGCTGACTCCAGTATTCCTAAAGAGCAAGCCAGGAGGAAAATGTGACTCTTAGAGGGAACTGGGAAGGTAACAACAGTTACTTATAGGTAGAGCTCTGATGCATCTGTGACACTGTGAGATATTTTCTCAGTTGAGTAAGTTGGTTTTCAACCTCTGGATACTATAAACTAACCCATCCCCAACATGCCCAATCCCATGCATTGATTGAATCAGCATGGGATGTGCAAACATGGTATAATTTGACTTACAGGCTTTCCAATCATGTATTTTAGCTCTTTGCATATGTTCAAGAATACACAGCACGTTGAGTAATTAATTTCTTCCACCAACCCCCAGGAATAGGGCAAATTAGTAACAGGAAAGATGGTTGCTTTTTGGTGTTTTGGCTACCTCAATAGTTCAGATACATGTGAACCACAGGAGCCCTGAGCTCTTTCTGGGCTCTGCCCTGCTGATAAAATACCATTTGCTCTCTGCTGCTTTTCGTAAATTTGAGGGTGGGCATTTGAGGTTATCAATAGTGATATACCTTTATAAGATGCTAAAGTTCCTTCAGAATATTAAGCTCTGATTTTCAAGAGAGCATAGCTAGTGGCAGGAATCATTAAAATGATTCCTGAATAACACCCCCAAAAATGTGACTCATCTTTTATGGTTCAGACCTAATAACTTATAATGAGCATGAGTGGGCAGATATTTTGTGGTTAGTATTTGTTGATTATTAAGACTCTTAGCTGTTTTCCAACTCCAACTGTGTTTTGTTTGTAAATATATGTAACACTATTTTGTCCTATGAATGTGCCCTACATTTCTATAATTGTGGATTTGATGGAATGGGCAGATTAGAAAGAGTGATTTGAAGGCTATGAAATTTTTCTAACTAAATGATTTTATTTCCTTTAAAGAAAATGAATGGCATTTTTTGTGTTATGTTAATCTCTGATTTCAAAGTGAATGAATGTGAAAGAAATAATGACTGTATTTGTGAACCTAAAGCCTAAAGTGGATGACAAATTGTCAAAATATGATGTTAAAGGAATTCTTAAAATATCTTGCTTTTGCTTAGAGACCACAGCTGGCTAAGAGATTTAGATTAATAGGATTTTGTGTGTGTGTGTTTTTGTATGAATAGTAGTCATAAACTTATTGAATGATAAAGTTTTACTTTCTGCCAATAAACATCCACAAAACTTTCTTAAGATTTGGAAAATTGGGGCCTCCCTGGTGGCGCAAGGGGTTAAGTCACAGCACTATGAAGCTATCGAGAGCCACTGCAGCACGAGATCGGTCCCCAGCCAGGCAGGTGACCCATATGGCACAACAGACCTCTTGCCTACAGCTCCCCTCAGCATTATATTTCAGTTGATCCACCTGCTCTGTTCCCCACTTTGTCTCTGGTGAATCCTCTCCCCTGCCCCACATCTCTGACCTATATCCCAGTTCTTGTATGCATAAACAAATAAATCTTTAACAAAAAGATTTGAAAAATTGTTTAGAAACAAATGCATATAGAAAATTGGAACCGGATCTCCCCGGTGGCACAGTGGTTGAGCACTGGGTTGCGAAGCTGCCCGCAGCTTCCGCGGTGCCGGTTCGTTCCCCGGCTGCTCCCCGGCCACCAGAGGAGGGTCCCACATGGCGCGCAGACCTCTCCTGCCGCCCGCTGCTCCCCTCAGCAGTGTACTTTGGTTCTTCTGCCTGTTCTGCTCCCCGCTCTGGCTCTGGTGAATTCTCTCACCCTCCCGCACTTCTGACTGTACCCAGTGCTTGTATAAATAAATAAATAAATCTTTAAAAAAAAAAAACTCTCCAAGTTTTAAAAAAAAAGGAAAATTGGAACCCCAAAACACCACTTGATATGTATTTAACCAAATAACTACAAAGTAAACACCCATGTAATATCCCCACACTCACAAAAAAGGAAATGCAAAAAATAAAATATTTCTCTGCTGGCCCCAGAAATACCTCTGTTTCCTCATCCTTCTAAATCACTGCAAACTACCCCCCTGCCTGGAGGTCACTGCTTCGCTGACTTTTATGATGATAAACTACTTGATTTTCTTTTGTGTAAATGAAACTGTGTGTGTACTTTGAAGTCTTGCCTTTTTTCCTTATTACATTTCTAGGATTCTTTTCACTAAATATTACATTTCTAAGACTATGATGTTATTTTGTATAATACTCCATTTAGAACCCATGCCATGATTTATTTTTCTAAGATTTATTTATTTATGCATACAAGAACTGGGGTACAGGCCAGAGATAAGGGGGGTGAGAGGATTCACCAGAGACAGTGGGGAAAAGAACAGGCAGATTGACTGAAGTACACTGCTGAGGGGAGCAGCGGGTGAGCCAGAGAGGTCTGCTGCGCCATATGGGTTTCTCCCTGGCTGGCTGGGGATTGAACTCATGCTGCAGAGACTGAGGATAGCTTCATAGTGCTGTGCTTAACCCCTTGCGCCACCAGGGAGGCCCATCCTTGAGTATTCTTAAAGAAAAGATATGGTCACATTCAATAATTGCATTGATTGGGAAGCAGAAGGCTTGGAAGCTACCTATTGTTTGTATTTTCCTATCCTTTAGTTTTTCTTACCAAAAAATAATAGTGATGACTTTCTTTTAAAGAAAGTATGTTTCAAAGAGCTATTATATGTCTATAGTTCTTTGAACACCTCAAAATAGGACAGCATAAGTCCAGTCATCTCAATCGTGAGGTCACTTCATAAAATGGCACACAGTGTGCCATTCATAGACTGTTAATATGCAACAGCTATAGAACGTGATGCACAATGGTAAGGGAAAATGTTATTTTATTTTATTTTTTTAATAATAAATTTTATTTTTATATTCCCCATACAATTGCAACCCCCCCATTTTGACCCCAATCCCTCCCCTCCTGCCCCCTACCCCCCAGAAAGTGTCTCTGGTTCATAGTTTTTTGTTGATTTTGATTTTCTCTTTCTTATAGTTATTCATTTTCCTGGTCCCTTATTTAAGTTTTCTAGATTCCTGCTATACCATCCGGTATTTTTATTTTTCTTTCTGGCTTATTTTGCTGAGCATGATCCCTTCCAGCGCCATCCATGTTGCTGCAAATTGCATGTGTTTATCTTTTTTGAATGCTGAGTGATATTCCATGGTGTATATGTACCACATCTTCTTGATCCAGTCATCTATTTTTGGGCATTTGGGTTGTTTCCAAAGCTTAGCTATTGTAAACAGTGCTGCTATAAACATAGGGGTGCAGGTGTTCTTTGGAATTGATGTTTCTGTGTCCTTTGGGTAAATACCTAGGAGTGGAATTGCTGGATCATATGGAAGCTCTATGTTTAGTAGGTCCAGAAATCTCCACACAGCTCTCCATAGTGGTTGGACCAGTTTGCACTCCCACCAGCAGTGCAGGAGAGTTCCTTTTTCTCCACACCCTTGCCAACATTTGTTGTTGCTAGTTTTTTTAATATGTGCCATTCTCACTGGTGTAAGATGGTATCTCATGGTAGTTTTGATTTGCATTTCCCTGATTACAAGTGATGGTGAGCATTTTTTCATATGCCTGTTCACCATTTGCATTTCCTCTTCAGAGAAGTTTCTTTTTAGCTCTTCTGCCCATTTTTTCACTGGATTATTTTCTTTGTTGTTGTTGAGTCTCATCAGCTCTTTGCAGATTTTTGTGATCAGTCCTTTATCATTAGTGTTGGGTGCAAAAATGTTCTCCAAGTTGGTGGGGTTTCTCTTTGTTTTTGTTATTGTCTCTTTTGCTGTGCAGAAGCTCTTTAATTTGATGTAGTCCCAGCTGTTTATCTTTGCCTTCACTATCACTGCTTTGGGTGATGTGTCTGTAAAGATGTCTTTGATGTGAATATCACATAGTGTTTCGCCTATATTTCCTTCTATGTATTTTATGGTTTCAGGTCTTATGTCTAGTTCTTTAATCCATTTTGAGTTGATTTTTATGTATGGTGTGAGGTAGTGGTCAAGCTTCATTCTTTTGCATGTAGCGAACCAGTTTTCCCAGCACCATTTATTGAACAAAGTTTCTTTGCTCCAATGCATAGTCTTTGCTCCTTTGTCAAAGATTAGTTGGCCATAAATCTGTGGGTTTATTTCTGGATTTTCTATTCGATTCCATTGGTCTGTGTGTCTGTTCTTGTTCCAATACCATGCAGTTTTGATGATTATGGCTTTGTAGTAGAATTTGAAGTCTGGGAGTGTGATGCCTCCATTCCCTCCTTTTTTTTCAGGAGAGCTTTGGCTATTCAGGGTTTTTTGTGATTCCATATGAATTTCATCAATAATTGTTCTATTTTTTTGAAGAATGACATTGAAATTTTGATTAGAATAGCATTGAATATGTATAGTGCTTTTGGTAGGATGGCCATTTTAATAATGTTTATTCTTCCAATCCATGAGCAGGGGATGTCGGAAAATGTTATTTTAAACATTATAGTTGATCATATGAGTGAATGTAATAGCAAGGAAGATGAATGAATCTTGGATAATACTCTATGGTTTGCAAAGAATCAATAGAATTGATTGAATATGTACTAGGCATCATCCATTGAATATGTACTAGGCATCATCTCTATGTGTTAGATCACAGCAGGACTAAGACAGGTGGACACTCTTTCTGCCCATAAGGTGTTATAGACCTGCAGGGGAAAGAGGCATATTAGACAGCCAGTGCATGGGCAGAGATATTGGTGCTGTGGGAGAGGATATACAAGGGATGTTGAAGAAAAGGTGTCTCCCTGAGAAGATCAGGAAAGGCTTTTGAAAGGAAGAGATTGAATTTTGTCTTAAAAATGTGGTGAAGGATGCAAAGGAAGACAGAGGACTTGGCCTATCCTACAATGCACAAATTTTACTGACTTGCCATCACAGACACTAAATGAATGGATGGTTGTAATGAAGGAATAGTTAAGGAGAAATAAGAAAGCCAATTGAGAAGTCAATAATGTAGAATGCAGAGCAACAGAGATTGTATTTTAAAAATAACATTTATTGGGAATGTATATGTGCCAGACTGTGTTTATTAGGCCTTGGTATGCATTATCTCATGTATTCCTCAACTGGCCTCATGAAAGATGTACAGTAAGTGTCTATAGGGCCAGCTTCCTGCCATGTGGCCTTTACCTGGCAGGTTCCTATGCTTGGATTAATACTTTGCTTTTGCTGTCTTGAGATTCTTATAATTATGAGAAAAAGCACATTTTCATTTTGTGCTCTGCCCCACAAACTATGTAGCCAGTCCAGGGTCACTTGCCCTAGATGGCACAGCTATTCAGGAGAAGAGTCAGACTGCAGTCTAGTCAGTGGTGATGTTAATATCTGCTGTCTTATTTCCTGTGATAGTTTGAATCTTTTCCTTCAGTTTTCATGATAAATAACCATCAGAACAACTACAATTAACACAGGTTAGTATACTGAAATGGAAAGGAAAAAAGCATTACAGGAAAGGGGGAAAAATGCATTGAAAGATTAGTTTAGGAATGCCTGGAACATGATTGCCATCAATGCTGCCTTCAGTTCTGTATGCAAATCCAACATAAATCATTACTAAAAGTAAAACTTTTTGGTTATCCAAAGTGCAATATGATGTTGACCCAGCTCTGCTCTTTCTTGGTAATTTATGCAAGAAAATTCAAGTGCAGAATATTTGTGGTTATAGTCCAGGGAAATAGAGCAGATGGAAGTAGACATGCAGTGTTCCCTCCTTCAGGCTCCCTCAGTGCTGTGCTTGATGAAATACTGCAGATTAATCAGACCCCAGATGATGCTGAATAAGTGGAGCTCATTGGAAGGAAGTTTTACTTTAAGATTTGCTCTTTTTTTTTCCCCCTTTGGAATATGGCAGTGTACTTTTTTTTACCATGAGATCTACTTCAAATATTTTATTTATGCTGCTTCTTGTTAATTCAGAAAGTAGAAAATAATGATTATTAAAAACACTCCCATAGACCACATTTCCTTGAAGACTAACAAGTCAAACTTTCATGATATTAAAGAATGATATTCTAGAACATTCCTGATTTGTTCATTCTGTTTGAGATAATGCCTTGAAATATGTTTCCTGTGTTATTCCAAAACACCTGTGGACTTCAGAGTCTAAGTCAAGGAACACAAAAGAGCATGCCTGTTATATAAAAATTTTTTATAATTATATCCATTACATTTTTGTAATAAAAGCAGCATAATTCTCTTTTGATTCATTTCTTCAGCCTCCAAAAATATCAGATCTGCTTCAATGCTATCTTGTGGAAATATGCACATCTGGAAATACTAAATTGCACCAGCAATGTTTTTAATGACCACATTCATGCCTGTTCTCTGCTGAGGGGAGAAGTTTACCACTAACTTCCTCTTGAGAATAAGCAAGGGTTCAGCTTGCGAGGCCCCTGAAGCCAGGGTTGAGAAGAATTGGCAAGGCTGAGTTGTGACTTGGGTGGCCAAAGAGCTTGTGTCAAAGGCCTTAGTGAAGGGCACTATGGGAACTGACAGATCAGAAGTGCCAAGTGCTCACAGCAGATAGAAAGGGTTAGATATGGGCCTCCCCGGTGGCGCAGCGGTTGAGCGCTGGGTTGCGAAACTGCGCGCGGCCTCTGCGGCGCCGGTTCAATCCCCGGCTGCTCCCCGGCCAACGGAGGAGGGTCCCACATGGCGCGCAGACCTCTCCTGCCGCCCGCTGCTCCCCTCAGCAGTGTACTTCGGTCCTTCTGCCTGCTCTGCTCCCCGCTCTGGCTCTGGTGAATTCTCTCACCCTCCCTCCCGCACTTCTGACTGTACCCAGTGCATGTATAAACAAAAACAAGCAAACAAACCAGCAAACAAATAAATAAAGCATGCCTCTATTAAAAAAAAAATTAAAAAAAAAACTTTAAAAAAAAATAAAAAAAAAAATAAAAAAAAAAAAAAAAAAGAAAGGGTTAGATATGAAAATAAGAGCTGCCTGTGGGGAACTTGGTGAGCCTGTGAGTTCAGTTCTAGAAGGAGAGCCTGAAAAGGTCCACACACCTGGAATGTGGTGGGTCATAGCAACCTCCAGTCTAAGAATATGAAAAGGCATCAAATACTAGGTTTCATAGTATAAATTCAAAAGCTACAAGAATGGAAGGTTCAAAGACTGAACAATGAACAACAATGAACCCTGCAGAGAAAAGAGGAGAATTTACACAGTCCTCAAGCAATAGTTTTCCATCTTGGCTACACATTAGCATCACCTGGGGAGCTTTTAAAAATCCACATGCCAACTTGCATCCCAGACCAATTAAGTCAGAATCTCAGGGGGTGCGATTTCAGGCATTGGTATAGCTTAAATCTCCCCAATGAGTTCCACTTTGCAACAAGACTGAGAACTACTGGTTTCAAGCAAATGGGAATGTTTATCTGAATATTTTGTGCCTGACTTAACCACTTACGAATCTGGCATCATAACTCTCAGATTACCCATAATTACAGTATGTCTACTTATACTTAAGTCACATTGGTCTACACATTCACTTAAGGAGCTCTGCTCACCAGGTTTCAATGTACATCATCAAAAACTGGGGCCTCTATAAAAAAACACCTCATTTGTTATCCCATTATAAAAGACTGTTGTGAATCATCAGATATTTATTCTAAAGAGATAACTCACTTTGAAGTAGACATAGATTTTGGGTCTCAGTGAAGTGAATCACAAGATTTTGTGGCCAATTTGTATGGACCAAACACTCGGTCAGATTGTTACATGTGATTTTATTTGACAGAGAACAAAGAGATTTAAACCCTTCTCATCTACTCACTATTTAAATTTTGGTTATATCCAGTTTTTCATTTGATACTCAAAATAGTTTGACCTCACACACCTTCTGAAATGGTCTATGTTCTCAAAACACCCTTGAGCTACAGACCTGGAAATATCTGTAGTGAAAGAAGTTAGGACTGCAAATTCACAGATGTCTGTGTTTTGCAATTTTCACTTGTGGTAGAACCATGTGCTCTGTCATTCATTTGTGAGGGTTTTATTTTTATTCTTATTTGCCTCCTTTATCCTTTCTTCACTCAACTGTGTTACATGATACATTCAGATTAAATGTGTGTATTCTGGGCCAAGTAGGAATAACTGCCATTAGATGTAGTAGTAGGTACACAACTCTATTACAAAAAAGAATGAGAAATACACAGGAAAAATGTCCTTAATGAAGGGCTAAGTAGTTGTTACACTCTAAGTCATGAATAAGAGGTTGCTTATAATATGTTCCAAAGTTCCACAAATAATAGAAGAAATAGTATCAAGGGTTTTTTTGTTTTTGTTTTTGTTTTTCAGGATGAACCACTGCAACTTTAATGATTAAGTTAAAGGATGTCGGCATTTTTAATTTGGATAAATATTGCCAGGTTGATTTTCATTAAGGATAACTCACTTTACATTCCCATCAAGAAAGTATTAAAAGTATCTGTTTTCTCTTCTTTGATATAAGCTGATATTTGCAATCTGATAGATGAAAGATGGTATCTCAGTTCAGTTTTTAATGTTCGTTTCTCTTATTGTTAGAAGTTGAGTAATTTAATATGTTTATCAGACATTTTAGC
This sequence comes from Talpa europaea, assembly GCF_964194135.1. Taxonomy (NCBI): domain Eukaryota; kingdom Metazoa; phylum Chordata; class Mammalia; order Eulipotyphla; family Talpidae; genus Talpa; species Talpa europaea. Next base: position 25,817,685 of record NC_140082.1, on the reverse strand, counting down.
TGTCTTTCTATTGGAAGACTCTGAAGCTCAGGCATATCAAGTAACTTAGCCAACTAGTCAATGGTAGTAGAGGCAGAACTAACTCATTTCTCTTACCTCTACATCCAGTGTACTTTCCACTTTCTGAATGTGCTTTCAGGGCTTTGCTGGACTATGGATCAGATTGTTCTAATAAGAGAGTGTGTTCACAGTAGTAACAGTAAAGCTGAAACTATGGTGGACAGACCTTTAGTTCTGCAACTCATGCATGATAGGAAGACAAACATGATATTAACATTAATAAACAAGGTACCTTCAACTATTGCTACCTGCTCTAAAGAAAACCAAAGTGGGTAATGGGATGAAGAGCATTTTCACCCTGACCCTAAAGGTCAGGACTTTCTTTGAGGAGTTGAGTTGTGAAGTGAGACCTAAATCATGTAGAAAGGCAGTGCAGCGAGTCCACCCCACCTCCCCAGGAAAGCATTCCGGGAAGATACAAGGGCCATGTGCAGAGCCCTGACATTGGAATGCCCGTGGTGTGGCCTGGAAAGAGAAGGAAGGATGGTGTGGCTGCAAGGTGGTGATGATGGGCCAGAGTGGGGGGAGATGAGGTCAGAGATGTGGCTGGGAGCCAGCTCTCACCAGGCTGTGCACACTGTTTATTTCAGTTGCAGTGAGAAACTTTTAAAGGATGTTGAGCAGCAGGGTGATAGAAATAATTCATGCTTTAAAAAAGACTGCTTTGACTGTTTGTGGAGATTAGACAGGTACCATGAAATGAGTTAGGGGCTGCTGGTGAGGAAGTTAAAGAGTGGTGACAAAGTTTGTGTGCTACAGAGGACAACACTTGCCGATGAGTTTTTGATCTGGATCACAGGGCAGTGGTGTTGCTGTTTGCTATAGCATGCAAGACTGGGGTGTGGGAGGAAGAATCTGTTGTTCTCTGAAGGACTTAAGGTTTGAGAAACTTTTGGGAAATTCAGGAAGAGATATTTAGTTGGCATCTACATGCAAGAGCCTAGAACCAGAAGCCCCGAATATTTAGCCCCACCTCACTGAAACTGAAGGTAGAGGATCCAAGATTAGGGAATAATGGCTCCCTCAATGCAATGAGAAGTAAAAATTTCAGGAGGAAAACCTGAAAGGTAGTAGGATAGAGATGGAGGAGAAGAGGGATGGGGAATGGGACAAGAAGCTGATACCTCATAAACCCACCCTTTATATAACCTCCCTAATCACCAGCACACACCTCAATAATTCACTTACAATTCTATAATGGGAATATTGAAGCATTAAAATATTGAATTATACATTCATTCAGCTATAGAGCAAGTAATCAGTAGTTTTCTTTTACATATAATTAACCCTGAAAAAACATTTAATAAAATGGAAAGGGAGTTTTTCTGTGTTAAATGCAGGTTACAAATACCAAAAAATTACAAATATTACCTTTAAGGTCAAATTTACAAAGGAATAGATCCATGGTTGAGGGGAAGGCAGTTATAATAACGTCAAAAAGCATTCACTAGCCCCCAAAACATCCCTTTCACCTTCTATTTTTTTTCTAGAATTGTTCAAAGTGGCAGCTTTGACATCGATTAAATTACTATGGTTCTTTATTAATAGTAACAGTACTAAATAAAATTTTAAGTATATCTTATCTAATAATGGGACTCCAATCCCTTATCCATGAAGAGGGTGGTGGAGGATAGTCTTTTTCAGACCTTGCAGGTGGTTGGTTGTGTTGTTAGAGATTAACATATCTCAAAAAGGAAATTGTTCACTCAATGGAAGTTCATGCCTGACTTCCATCGCTGATATAATAGGTTAAAAAGGAACAGCATTTTACGAAGGAAAGAAGAGGGACAAAGAGCTTTTCTATTACTAACTTTTTTATAAATAAAAAGAGGGGTCTGCATTTATTTGCATGGCTGTGATTTAAATGGAGACTCTTCCCTCATCTGCAGTAGACGAATTGGGGACAGGGTTGATGGGTCACTTAGGGGAATAAAATCTGAGGAAGGAAATTCAGTAGTATAACTGAATTAAATATTGCAGCATTGTGACAACAATTGCTTTGCTCTCTCCCATAGTCTTCTCAACCAATGACTGTTGGAATTGTCACATAAAGTAAAAATATAATTTACCAGTGACAACGTATTAGTTCAATGGAATGAAAAGCTGAATTGTTGATATGATTATTTTTGTTTTGATTTTGTTTTTACTATGACATTTTGAAATTGTTTCCTATTTTTATTTCTGGAGAAAACAATGTGTTTGGCTGTTATTTACCAAAAACACATGTGAGACTGAGCGTGTACCCATACACACGCTAGGGTTTTGTTTTGCTATTATGATTCACTGTCTGGTTAAATCATGCCATAATTATCCATATTTATATATATATGTATCATGGCCTTCTGTAATCAAAGACGACACTATTGATGGCACAAGCTCTGAATTAGGGTGTGATCAAGGAAATTTTTTCACAATCCTTGCCAGTTAGATAAACAGTCTGAACTTTGAAGTCCGGTGTGGCCACTTGAAATATGTAAGCTCCAAAATTCTTCACTTTTTTTTGTCTCCTGGCAACACAATGTATTTATACTTTGGCCACCACCTCCCCATCCAGAAAGGTCGGCTGCTGTTTTAAAGTTTAAAACAACAAATGGGAAGGTTGCCTCAGATTGAGAACTCAGTATTACTGCCTCCTTTGCCTCCTGTTTATGTGGACATATAATAAAATTCTGTGTACAAATAACAACAAAAAGAGCCCTTCTCTGGGCAGATTAGCCGGCTTGCACCTTAAGTTATAAAAATAGCACTCCAGAAATTCTCTAGTTATAATCTTGTTTTCATTAAGCCTTCTTCACAGTTTAGCAAAAACAACTTGGGGGTCGAGTGGGGGTATAGTGGAAGGGAATTGGAACAGGCTAAGGCAAAATATTAGTGGTGTGAATGCCAGTAGAGAATGAAGAAACCTCAGGACCTTTCGTCTGAAGTCTGACACTACTCCAGTGGTCTCTGTGGGCTTTTGCTGTAGAGAATCCCAGCTTAACCAGGCACTTGGCTGAGTTCCCAGGGCTGCTTCTGACTTGTTCCAAATTCACAGTGGTCTAGCTCTCTCATCCTCCCCTTTGCTCCCCAACCCCTCTCCCACTTTGAGGCAACTTGATGTGGATGTAGAAATGATTTGATTCACATTTTGTCATCAGGGGTATAATTCACATCAGCAGCATTGATATAAAGGGTGCTGTCAGGGTTTCTCGATCTTAGTGCTTCTGACACATGGAGCTGAATTATTCCTTATGGGGGAGGGGAGCATTCTGTGCATTGTAGGATATTGAACAGCATGGTTGGCCTCCGCCCACCAGATACCAGTAAACCAACCATCCCTCCTCATATGGCAATCGAAAATATCCCTAGACATTGTTAAATGTCTCCTGGGGGCAAAATAACCCCCAGTTGAGAACCACTGAATTATAGCAAGGAAAACTAACATTTATGTGGCATCTCTGATGTGCCAGATGTGTACTAGATGTTTTATGTAATCCTAACAATTATCCTTTGAAATCTTATCCCCTTTTTAGAGATTAGGAACTTGAGGGATGGCAAGGATAAGTGTCGTTTTAGTTTGGTTTGGTTCCTTCCTTATTTTCCAATACTTAACAATGAAAATCCATCCATTCTATCCAGAGAAATAATTTTATAACTAGAAAAAAAAACAAGACATGTTATTTTTGATATGTTTAGTTGGCTACATGTTTTAGGTATTCCCTCAATTGCAGACACCTAACTTGAAAATTTTCCTGAAGTATAAAAAGCCAAAAAAAATCACTCTTTTTTCTGTTCTCTTAATACTGAAAAATGACCAAATTATCTTGGATTTGTCATTTTTTTTTGGTTTCTGGCATGATAAACTGTATCGCCTCTAAAGTTTATCATTTCCTTCGTGCTTATACCTCAATTATGACCCTTCCTGTTTTCCACTCTCAGTAGTCTATTTGCCATTGATGCACATAAATCTTCTTAATCTCTCTCCTTCAATTTTTCTCTCCATGCTTTTCCCAAGGGCAGGAAAATAGCCATCAATCCCATTTGAAAGCAAGGAAAATTCCTAATTATGCATGAAAAAATGATACACCCATAACAAGAAAATACTGTATAGTAGTAGTTTATAAGAATTTAAAAAGGCCTTGAAATTCCTGTATGTTCCATTCACAATTTCTATTCTCAGCCCCATCTTCAAACCTCAAATAAAGTTTCTTGCTTACCTGAACTCAAAATTAGTTATTAATATTATTTCACTTTAAATATATGTAGTGGTATTATAAATGAATATGGCATATAAATGAATAGACTTAGGAAGCTGGCAATCAATAAGTCATTGTTAGAAATGACACATATTTCAAATTAAACCTGGTTTCCAAATATGATTTATAAAAACTTACGGATTTTTTTACTCAATAAACATAGAATGAATATGAACCAAGGATTTTTTTTTTTAATTCTTTGAGGAAATCAGCAGTATGCTAAAGCTAGTCTAAAAGATTCTGGAAGAGACATAAATATTTATAGTGATTGGATAAAAGAATAATGGACTCCATTGTTAAATTAGATACAGGACTGGTTAATGTTCTCCAGGTCAATGAAACAATAATACAGGGACCTCTCTTTTATGTAAAACAATAATCATTAGCATTAGCTAGGCAAAGTCATTTCTACTGGACAAGTTTATTTGCATTCCTTTCAGTTTTTTGCAAGTTAGTATCTATCATAACAGAGATACACCCTAATTCTTAGTAAATAGTGTGTTAAAGTTTTCTAATTTCTCTAGAAAATTAGGTCATCCTTGGTGATCTGTTAGACACTTAAGAAAACTTTTACTGAGGTTGAAAAAGTAACAAACATATTTTTGAAAGTTTGGGAAATACTAAATCTTTTAAAAGGAGAGGAAAAAACCCCACCTTCAAGCCGCTGCTCAGAGGCAACCACTGTAAATAAAATTCCTATGTACTTACATTTTTTTCTCAATACTTTTAACACGGAATCCTTAATATGAAAAAAGATTTGGTAGGCTACTGTTTTTCTTTTACTTAATCTCACATATCTATTTTGTTATGTAATCAAAGTCCCTATAAACATTTTAATGCTTAATTAATGATCTGACATTTTTGTATCATGATTCTTTTTACTATTGTCCCTAATTCTTACATCACTAGTTATGAGCAAATAATTCATGTTTATTATGAATTTTTCCAAATACAACATGCAAGGAAAATAATGTAATGATCACTGTTATCAGCACAACCTAATTTACAGGATAAAATATCATGAATGGAGTTGGCCCTCTGCCCCAGTTTACCTTTCCAAAGTATACCTCTCCAGATTCAACCACTGTCCTATTTGGGACTTGTTTTCTTATTTGTCGTCATACTTCTACCATTTATAGAAAGTATTTATGCAAATTTTATTATGGATTCTCAAGGTGTCACTGTTGTGTGATTTGCTTTTTTCTACCAACTTTATTACTGGAGATTTATCCATGTAGTTTCTTATAAACCATTCTTTCAGTCGCATTGTGGAATAGTGTCTCAAATTTGGTTTAACCATTTTCCTGCAGATGTTCATTGAGGTCATTTCCAGTTTCTTACTATAACTCCAGTACTGCTGGGGACATTCTATCTCCTGGTGTATCATGGGAGAGTTGACCCAAGGGCATGTGGGAGAGTTGACCCAAGGGCATGCAGCTTCACTGTGTCCTACTAAATGTGGCTGTACAATTTACCAACAGGGAATGAATCTGGTTGCTCTTTATCAGGAGTCCAAAAACTTTCCATGAAAGACCATACAGGAAATATTTTTTTAATATTCTTTTAAAGATTTATTTATTTATGCATACAAGAGCTGGGGTACAGTCCAGAGGTGGGGGGTGGAGAGGATTCACCAGAGAGAGTGGGGAGCAGAACAGGTAGATCTACTGAAATACACTGCTGAGGGGAGCAGCGGGTGAGACAGGAGAAGTGTGCTGCGCAATGTGGGTTTCTCCCAGGCTGGCCGGGGATCCAACTCAAGCTGCAGTGGCTGGCAATAGCTTGATAGTGCTGTCTTTAACCCCTGCACCACCAGGGAAGCCCCCTGGAAATATTTATGCTGTAGTGAACTACTTCTTCTCTGTCACAGATACTCAACTCTACTGTTGGCGCACAAAAGTACTTTATAAATGAATGAGTATGACTAACATAACTGAGTTCTTTTAAACTTTATTTGAGAACACTGAGATTTCCGTTTCATCACGTTTTCATGGGTCGCCAAATATAATCTTTAGATTTTTTTTTCCCCAACCATTTAAATGTGTAAAACACTTTCTTAGCTAGCAGGTTATAGAAAACAGGTGGCTGACTAGATTTGGCCCTGGGCCTCCAGCCCACTTGTCATCATCACCGAGACCTGGTTTTTCAGATGCCTTAAATGCTTCCACTCCTAGTGACTGTGAAATGGTACATGGTTATTTTAATTTTTTATTTGTACTCCCGATTATTTGAGACATTAAGTCATTTATTATGTTTATCAACCACTAGGATTTTCTCTGAAATGGTTTATTGCCTAATGGTTTGTTTTTCCTTTCAAATTGTGCATCTTTTATTTATTGACTTGTTCTTTCTGTTTTCTGGATAGTAATTCCAGTAAGCACAGGGCAGGTTCACTATCGATTCAGGCAGACAGATAAAGGTGAGTCCTGAAGCCCTTAGTGGATTTTTGAGACTTTAATGCTCTCAGGGAACCAGGTACACAGGCCCACCAGGCAGGGAAGCTGGCACAGGAGCCAGGGAGGGGGGACTGAGAGGCAGACAGGAAACTGAGCTTCCCAACCTATGAATCTTTACATTCTTTCTTTGAGCGCTCTCTGGCATTCTCTTTCGAGTGGACTCTGGTCTCGCCTCTTCTGGTCTGCTTGTCCTAAGGTAGCTGTCATTGTCTCTGAGTGAGGCCATACTTACAGCCTTGGCCTCTAGGCATGGGTGTGCACACATACACAGGCGGATACACCCATATTCCAGCTTTTCACGATCAGGCACGTGTGCCCTGCACCCCATGTTCCAAGTGCCTTTTGTATTAACATAATCAAGGTGATAACCACAAAGGCTAATGGCTAGAAAACCTGATTAATTTACTTACCCTACAGTAATCTTTTTTTTCTTTTTTAAGATTTGTTTATGTATACAAGCACTGGGGTACAGGCCAGAGGCGAGGGAGGGTGAGAGAATTCACCAGAGACAGAGCAGGGAACAGAACAGGCAGAAGGACCAAAGTACACTGCTGAGAGGAGCAGCGTGCGAGACAGGAGAGGTCTACCATGCCATGTAGGACTCTCCCTGATGGGGCAGGAATTGAACCGGCGCCATGGAGGCTGCGGACAGCTTCACAGCGCTGCGCTCAACCTGCTGCGCCACCAGGGAGGCCCCCTACAGTAATCTTTTGATGTACACTTTGCAGACATATTCTCAGTAATATAGTTATTGCTCCATTTTTTAAAGGCATCTTTTGATGAAAAGAGCTTTTAATTTAAATAAAAATCAGTTTATTCCACTGATATTTATCTGACTAGGTAGAATAAATTTCTTTTTTCCCTACACATGAAAATGTAACAGGCAACCAAAACAGAAAGATATCCTTTCTTGTGTGCAAAATAGGAAATAGTTCCTCATTTGGTGGGTGTAGAGGAATGTTCTCACTTTCTTTCCAGACTCTTTTTCATTCTAGTAGTTTCCTTGAATGCTAACAGCTTGTCCAGTTGTGAAACCCATTGTTTTGCTGTGAAGAAAGTATCTGTAAGCACTGCTCTGGCCAGTGCTGCCTGCGGGCATGCATCTGATATTAATGAAATGTTACTCTGCTTTCACAAGTTTGCAGGCTTCTCTCTTCCAAGCCAGCTGTCGTAATTCGAAGTAGAAAAGAACCCTCCCACTTGAATTTGTTAATTGACTTTGATGGGCCTCACTGGCGTGCCTACGTGGTTCTGGAACACAGAGATCTGTTGTAATCTGAATAACTTTAGAAAGTCACACTGGCTAAGACAGCACACCCCCAAGCAAGCAAGAAAAAGGAAAGCAGTCGGTATGCTGGTCAGCAGAGTACTTGGCTGCCTTGAACTCTTTTACTGAGTTCTTCCTCCTGTGAAGGCTGAGCCCTCTGGAGAACTGGTCCCACTTCAAACTGAGCTGGTATGCTTGACAGACGCCTCATGTCTCCTCGAACTAAGTGCATTATTCCTGGGGTAAGCATACGGGCAGATGCATGGGGTTTAAAGAAAACGGCATGTACTGAATTAGTACTGAGCTCCAGTTAAAAATCACAGTAGTTGATTCACTCTTTAAAAGTTTTTCTTATCTTTTCCAGAATGTGTTATTCTCAGTGTTATTCCATAAATTTTCAGGTGGTTTGAGCAAGTAAAAATAACTCTGGTTTTTAAGATGTATCTTACTGAGATCAGTTTGGTAGCCGGGGAGAGAAGAGGATGTAGAGGAACTTGGTGGAAAATGAAAATGCTTTATGCAGCTGTGGACAATCACTTGTTGCATTCTGGGCCATGCTGTCAGCCTAGCTTCGGAGCTTTTTTTGTTTCGAACTCTTTCTCTATAAATCAGCATTTGATTTCCTGTGTTTCTGCAAATTAATATCTAATTGCTGTTTGTCACTTAACATTTTATAAATGAAATACAGAAATAAGAGCATAATGTTTAACTACTTCAACACAGAGCTTTACCACACAGAATGGATGTTGACATTTTGGGATTTGGTTCAGTACTTTTAAAGAAAAATCAAGTTATTGGTGCCCTTCTAGAGAAGACTTCGGGTGTGGGGGTTGGGGAGTAATATTTCTAGAACCTAAATGTAAACCATAGCCTGCAAAAATCTTAAGGTTACAAATAACTTTGCAAAATATTTTAAAATCAAGAAATTACAACATATTTATAAGCTCTTTCCAAGTTACCACTTCTGTTTCTGTAATATAACAGAGAAGGAAATACTTGCTAAGAGTTGTCTCTGTGTGGTAAGCATTTGTTCTGTGCTGTTGCTATAAAATATTAGCAAATTAGTAAACTACTAGATGCCTTATTTCATCTAAGTGATTTCAATGATCTCTTGTAGTCCATTTAAAATTTTCTAAAGACACAATTTTCTTTGTTTGTTCTGGTCCCCATTACATTTTGTATAACATAGGTACATTTCCTTAGGCTCTGACATGGCTGACACTATATACACTAATTATAAAGAACTTCTGGACCGACCTTATTTCACACAAATTTCAGGGCTTTTCAGATGCTGTTTGTGTTTAATTCAGCAATTGTTCAATACCTGTTTGTTTTAAGGGATATCTGCAGTCATCATTTTCCACAAACTTGCCTGCTTTCTAAGAATATCATGACGCAGGAAATAACTGCTACAGTAGTCTCTGCAGAGGAACTCTGTGATGAAATGGGAAAATGTATAATCCCAAAACAAATTACCAGTCAGGAAGTAAATAGACTGACTAATCAATCAAGATGTAACAGTATGGTCCCCAGGAAAGGGGGAGGTTCCAGGTTTCCTGCCCCACCCAAGGGAGAGTGGAGCTGAGCAGGGAGGAGAAGAAGCTGCAGAAGGGACTGAGGAAGGAAGGGAGCAGGATGGACAGCCAGAAGGAGACCTGGAGGAGGCACATGGAGCAGAGAGACACATGAAAAAACTGCACTTGCCTTTTGGTCATGTACTGGGTGACACAGATGTGGGTGAGAGACCCGTGGGGAGGTGACAATGGTGGTTTTTGTCTTCATTTTGATTTTGCTCTTTTCCTCCCAGACTTGTCTGATTGTTTCTGATCCTTTTCTGTGGGTCCCCACTGAAAGGTGCTTTAGACTTGTGGCAGGCTTTCGAGTCTTGCTCTGGGCCAGTCCTGTTTGGGTTTGGGTGGACTTTTACCCACGAGGGGATGGATAACTTTGGGTGCTTGCTTTAGAAGCTATATTCTTTGTCTTTTACGTGTTGTTTACTAATTGTATTAAAATTCCTTTCCATTAAAAAAAAAAGAAAAATGCATAATCACAAATCCAAATTGCCAGCTATCCAAATTGCTATATACACTCCCGCAGTCAGTGATACTGGACCCAAAAATATAAATTACTTACTTGGAATGTCAATCTGTATGATTCCAAAAATAATTACTTGAATAATTGATCTTATGGTTAATTTGAGTTTTATTTTACTGTATTATTTCGTCTGCATAGGGATGTTTATCCTTTTAAGCTACCTCTTCTTACCCAATTCTAAGTTTTGTTTCCTATGACTTCTTTTTCTAACCAACATATGTATATGAATAGGACTGATAAATACATGGATTTTTGTTTTAATGACTACGTTTTAAAACCTGTCTTAAAAAAGACTGTGTTCCGTTCCCATTTAATGGTTTCATCCAGTAATTCTCAAACTTCCCCAACAGTGACTGAAGCTGTCTTTCCAATTTGAACAATAACATAAATGTAGAGAATCATTTGAATGCATATGTGAATATTTATGTGATTATATTGTGGAATAACTTCTTAAGATGTGGAGTAAACTATGTGGTCTTTGTTTTGTTATAATTGTGTGTGATTTCAGTTTTATATCAATTATACTATTTAAAGTCTCTCCAAACTCTCAGTACATGAAAGCACATTTAGAAATTATATATATAATTCTCAAATTGCAATTAAATGAAGTTAATAAACAAATGCAATTTGGTAGAATTACTTTTTTCACTGCCTAGGGCAAGAAAAGTATGACTCTAACTGGTATCAAATGTGCTTTTATCTTTTAATGAATTCTGGTATTGTTTTAAGTTTCTTGAGCATAATACCCTTATGACTACAAGTGTATGCCTATTATGTTCTTAGATCAAATGGCCTTTATTGCATTTCTTCCCATCCTCCAAGTAAAAATGATCTTTCACCTTTGTGCAGGTTTTTCTGCTTATTTAGTGTGTTACCTGTAATTTCCATTTTCTCTAGTTGTGGTTAAAAGCAAAAGTTAGGATCCAATTAGGCTTGACTTTGAACACTGCATCATTCCCTTTACAACTAACTATGTTTATTGTGTTTAATCTTCTATGAGTTTCAGTTCCATCATCTGTAAAATTAGGGAAATTCATATGTTTCAAGGTATTTGTGAGAATTTTTCTTAAAAGTCACACTATATTAACTACTTAGCACAATACCTATTGTTATTGCGGAAATGTACTTCACTACCTATATTTTCTGCAATAGCTAATAATAAAGAAATTTTGTCTTGCAATCCCAAAATATGTTACTAGGAGAGACAGCAAGGGGCAGTTGTAAGTTATGTTTTAGTTGCATATTGGGAGAGAGAGAGAAAAAAATTAAAGTAAATAACCCTATAAATTAGGGTTCCTCCCTGGGTAACTGTCAATCTGCTGTCAGAGTGCTGAGCAGAGCAAGCAAGGCTAAATCCTTGAAAATTACAGATGACCCTTGAACAACTCGGGGGTCAGGGGCTCTGACCCTCTCAGTCAAAAATCCATATATAACTTTGAGTCCCTAAAAAGTTAACTGCTAATAGTTGGCTGTTGACCTGAAGGTTTACTGATAACATAAACAGACAACACATATTTTGTGTGTTATGTGCATAGTATGTACTATACGTGTATAGTATGTACTATATTCTGCAATAAAGTAAATTAGTGGAAAGGAAATGTCATCTGTAACTATAACTATAGTTACTACCATAGAAGTATGTATGCGGGTGGGGAAAGACTTTGCCATAAGGCAAAGAAAATATATTTACAGTATTGTACTGTATTTCTAGATACTAAGTCTGTGTTGTCTCTTTACAAGACAATCTGTGTATAGTGGTCCGATGCAGTTCAAACGTGTGTTGTTTAAGGGTCAATAGTACATGCAGATATTTGAGTCCACAGGTATGATATGAACATTTTCTAGTTCAGTAGATGACCCTCAATTCCCAAACTGTCAAGAACCATCATCCCTGAGTGGGAATAAGCCAGAGAGAACAAAAGATGTTGGAGCTTAAATATTCTAAGAAGTATAATAATTTTTAAATATTGTTTGCCTTTTATGCTTTTATATTGCTATGGCATTTTTTTTTTTTTTTTAAGAGAAACTTGACATGTGACCGTGTATTCTCATATATTGTAAAACAAATAATGGTCTCTGGCTACTGATATCTGCATCATATTTCATGTTAAATTTAAATGGACATATATGTTAGAGAGACCAGGTGGGCATTATATGTCTATGCTTTAAAGGATGAACATGGGGATGCTGGCTTTATCACCTGGAGATACCAGCGTGTTTGATTTCACTTTTACTCAAAAAAGAATATTTGTGGAAATGATAGTTTATGCAGTCTTGACAGATCTGCAATGTTATTTTTATGGTAAAGTTGAAATAATCAGAAAGAAAGCTTTTGCACATCAAAGAAATTCATTAAAAATTGTTAGTATTAAAACAGAAGAAATACTAGTGAAAACATTTCTTTCTGGCAAATTCGATCCCAATCTTTCCCCACCAGCTTATATACTTTTATGGTAGTAACTACAGTTAACAGTTACTGAATGCTCTACCTTCTGCCTTTTTCCTTCTGCTTTTTTTTTTTTTTTGAGATCACTTTCTAATCAGCATATAATTAAATTTACACATTGTACAGATTTACCATAGTTTGTCCAAAGGAGATAGTTATTCTGGGGCTTTTAGTTGATTTAAGAATTTTTTGTTTATAGGTAAATAAATCTGTAATAATAATTTTGAACATATGGTTTTGGGCCCTGTAAATATTTTATTTGAGATCAATCTCAGATGTACAGGGAGTGGGTACAAATGTTTTTACATCTCTGGATATGCCTTCTCATATCTCTTCAAAATGATTATACCAATTGACAGTGCCAGAAGAATAATAAACTAATTCCATCACAATATATCCTGCATTAGATACTAATAATTGCTTTAAAATATAAATATTAATAGCATTTTAATTTCTATTTAGTAGATTATTAGCAAGGTGAATATCTGAATATTTGTATGTTCTTACTATTTCTGTGAAAGTTATTTGTTTGGTTGCCTGTTGTTAGATTTAAATGTTGCTTTTATTTGTTATATATTAAGAGTAAGGCTTTACAAAATAAAGCTATTACACAATTTGTCCCTATCCAGTCCTAGGTATCCATATCCATATTTTTCCATTTACACTGCTGCACCATGCCAAAATCACTAACAGGTACTTCAGTGTGAGATAACAGATTATTAATTTGATTAGATCAATACTAAACCAGTCAAAAGACATCTCAATTTTGGAAAGTGGAAAAAAAAAGTTTTTGATTTTATTTAGATATCTAACTTATTTTTTGCAGAAAGAATAACTATTACACAAAATAAGAAAAAGAACATGTGTGAATCCAGCTATACGAAGTATGAAGAGCGTATTGTCTCACTTAAGGTTCATTGCTATTGTATTCGCAAAGACAGCATGAACCAATAGATCATCAAGTTTTGGGTCATTGAGCCTTCACATCAAGAGGTGACCTTGCACTTGTAACTTCTGGTGGGGCCCATTTCTCCCTTCTTTTTCCAATATTGTTGGAGAACTGGAATTTTCTCTACCTTTCTTGGAAAAGACCTTTCCTTTGAACTTGATTTTCATTTTGAACTTGATATAATATTATGTCAGTTATTAACTTTACAAACAGTACTTATTTGCCTTTAAACCATGGTCCCATTCATATTTTTGTTACCTGTTAGTGGCATTTTAAACAATAAAAATCTGATCCCTAAAATCATAATTAAAATCTTTTTCTGTGTACCAAAACATAAAAATAGATCTGCAAGTCCAGAAGTTTCCCCACCATCTGACACTAGTGGCCTCTTTATAAAGTCTATGTTGTACCATCCGGGGCCTCCTAATCTTCTCAGTTACCCACAAAGGACAGAAAATGACTGACTCAAGAACATGATGGATGGATAGAGCTCACTGCACTGAAAGAAAAAGATTTTATTCTTGATTTTTGTTCTAGTTTCTTAGTTTGGTAGCAATTTGATTGACATCACCAATACAATGGAAGTAATGATTCCATCTCTGTTGCTCTGTATGAGAGCTTATAGAGATACACAGGGGGTGATGCAAAATACTTGAAGTGTCTTAGAATAGCTGGTTGTAGGTTTGTAATTTCTTTGAAGTCCTAGCAATTGCTTGAAGAATGTACCTTTGTTATACTCATATGTATTGAATCAAGTATTTTAAGCTCAGATCCTTTTTCTTCTCTCCTCTCCCAAGCCCCGCTTGGGGCCTTTCCTATCTTGACACCAACACAGATATTTCTAAATCTTATAACACTGGGATAACATGATTGCTTTATCACAAGAGGTTTTGAGGATAGCACTATCACCACTGTTGAATGCCCTTAGGTTATGGAATTTGGTCAGTGACTACTGTTATCAGGAAAATGTACTGAAACAGAGAACAGTAGGATTGATAGATAGTGAAAGAGAAGAGTAGCCAGTAATAATCAGTGAATGATAAGCAAGTACATGACTTAAAAGCATTCCGGGAATTCCATTTATAAAAACTCTTACTTGATTTTATTTTGCTACCTGTTTGTTCCTTTAGAAGAGTGTCTTTTCATTAAACTTGTCATTTTTCAAAACTGTAGACATCACTGTTACATGTTAATAAGAGAATGCATGGGTTTAGCTATAGAACTTTGTTTCAAGTTATACTGAAAGAAATCATTTCACCATAGCATTTTGTAGTTGGTTTTAAGGGAGTGTATTTTACATGTTATATTTAGTACAATTGAAATTAACTGCTGATACATTGGATTTTCTCATCTTCTGAGCAAATGAAGGTGTATAGCTATTTATATAGAGATAATAGATCTATTTAAATTCATATCAATAAAATTTGAGAACAGGATTTGGAGACATATTTTGAATTTATTTAGGTACTCTGTCATCTCTAATGAAATTGTAAATTTTTGTAGCATTTTAATAAGATTATTTCTCCTATTCATGAAATGTTATGTTGATAGAGTAGGAAAATATGTGTTCAGTAAAAAGATAATGAAAGCTACTATCTTTTTATAAACTTTTTTAGAGAAATATGATTTCTAAACATTAATATGACTTAAATTTGAATTCTAAATGATCTTGTGTTTTTAATTAGAATTAAACTTAAAATTGTATGATTCTGTATGAAATTTATATTTTTATGTACTTGCAAAAACTTTGTGATGTGACTCTTCTCAACTGTTTTTTAGCTCAATAACTTTATAATAAAAATGCATAAGCATTTCTTTACAGTTGATTTATGTGTATTGATTCAGTGCAAGGTACATCACAGTAAAATAAACTGCAAAGTTACACAAAACCAGTTGATGGGAAAAGAAAACAAAATGCTTATTGAGAAAGAATGTAACACTCCAGGGATTGTCAACTATTGATATTTCTTATTCATTGGAATCTAGTTTGGGAGTCTTATATTTCACCCTAGCTCTTGAAAAAAATCCATATACTGCTCCAGAGCAGTTGAAGATTTTGTATTAACCATATTTATTCTAGAATGTCTATTTACTCTATAATTCTGACATTAGCTGTTTTCTCATGATGAAATATTCTGAACAAAGTTTTATTTGGGGTATAAACAAATTTCTATGCATTGGTCAAACTGTATAATCTGGTTAGTATATTTATCAATAACAGCAAGTGACTGAGTTTGATAAGTGTTTGATAAGGATTACAACATGTTTCTTCAAAAGACCAGAATTGACCTTAATTAGACTACACTGGACACATTACCAAGTATCTCTGAGAGTTCATTTCCTTATTTTACAATTGATGTAACAATGATAGGGGCCCTAACAGCCTCAAGAATCAAACATAATATGTACCAAAAAAAGAAAAAAAAAACCCTCAAAACTGAAAATAGAAAGGCACTTATAATAATAATAAGGGTTAATCATTTGACAAACATTTGCTAAAGACTGGGATGTCTATTTCCTCCAAACTTGGACCCTTAAACCGCTTGCCCTGAGATCTGATCTCTCTTGGGAACAATCTCTTTGGCAAGGTCCCATGAGAACTTCCCATTGTGCATGGTCCCAACTCCCAATCCACCCTCCACTCCTTTCTGCCCGCTCCACCAACTTGCTCTGCTCTTCAAAAAGCTAGGAGGCTGTTGGAAGAGTTCAGGGAAAGAAATATGGCGGCCTTTTATTAGTAGTAAATCTTATAACTGTTCTTCCCCAGGTATGAGAATAGTTAGAAAACATCATTACATCTAAGAAAACAAGTAAGTAGTGTCTTTTTAAAACCTGGGGTTGCATACAGAACTTACCATTTGGTACTCATTTTAATTTTGGTCTCAGGATGTTAAACGGTATCACATGAATATGATAACACTTGACTAATAGTGGCTTGTATTTTATTTTATGCTCTACTAGAGCCTCTGCTATGACCAAAGCTCTAGTTAGAATCAAGTCATACATAATACATGATTATCTAGTTCTAATCAAGAAGTATATATACTAGCTCTACAAGAGTGTATATATATATATATATATATATATACACACACACACACACACACACACACAGCTAGTATATATACTAGCTCTACAAGAATATATTCCTTTTTTGGGTAAAATAACAAGGATCATAATACCAATCAAATAGATTTGTTTTAAAAATAAATTTAAAAAGTTGGAGGAAGAAAATACTTCAAACAGCTGCTATAGAAATGTTGATACTGGCAGTGTTTGTTTAATGTGGTTATAAATAATGATATCTTCTCTTCAACATTTCTTAGCTGTTTCTTTCCTCTCCTGTCTGTTCTGCACACTGTTGCCTAGACCTGAATCTTTCTCCTACTTTCCCCTCAGTGTTCCCATCTCTTGCTGCTGCTTTCCTGATTTTCCTCTTTCTATCAAGTCATTTCCCATACAGAACTTGTTTTCTTACTAGTCTTTTACTTTCCTATTATTACTCGTAATGGGGCTTTAAATAGACTTAATTAAAGAATTTCCATAAAATCCAGAAATTCCATAATTCCTATTTTTTTTAAAGATTTATTTATTTATGCAAGAACCAGGGTATAGGCCAGATGCGTGGGAGGGTGAGAGGATTCACCAGAGACAGAGCAGAGAACAGAACAGGCAGACTGATGAAATATACTGCTGAGGGGAGCAGTGGGCAAGGCAGGAGAGGTCTGCCGCGCCTTGTGGGTTTCTTCTCTGCTGGCTGGGATGGAACCTGAGCTGCAGAGACTGCAGACAGCTTCACAGTGTGGCGCTCAACCGCCTGCGCCACCAGGGAGGCCCTTCCTATTGCTTTCATGACAGTGTTCTAGAAACGCTTTTCTATTTGTATGCACAGAATTTTGAAGTCTTAGAGGTAGAAAGAACAGTAGAAATTCATCTGATCCAATCCACTTGCTTTAAGGACAAAAGCACCTGTCCAGAGAAGGTAGACAGCTTGGTCTGGATCTCATAGATAATTGCTGATTGAGTTTGTAGTTAAGACTGTTCGCAGTTTTGCCCATTCTTATTTCTCTTCACTTTTGCTATCCACTGTATTCTGTTTCCTGTTCTAGAGTTTAGTTAAGGACATTATCTGAGGGTTAATTTGTTCCCAGCAGGCAATTTAGCTGATTGGCTTTGGGTAAGTTATTTAACTTCTCTGGCCTTAAGATCCTTATCAGAAAGGACCAGCTACTTACTCTTGAAGGCATCTTTCTAACAGTGTCATTCATTCACATTAACAGCTCTTTGGTGACCAATGATTTACAAGTATAGGTGAATTGTAGACTCTTTCATGTGGCTTACCTTTGTATTTTTTTCCAAATGCACCCAAGATTGACATTCATTTGCCACTTTACTGTATTTCAACTTGTTCAGCCAATTAAGCTTGTCCAATATTTGGTTAAATTATTTCCAATTAAAACATGACAGCTTTCTTGTGTCTTTGTGCTATAAGGACTTTTGGCAAGGGTTTTATTATTTTTTCAAGGCTATAGAAAAATGAAATATTTCCTTGGGATGGCACTGTTGAGACAAAACAATGTGACATGTTTATTATGTTCTGCCTGAAAATTGAGAGAAGATCTGTGTTATTCTTCATTTAAGGACCAGTGCAGCATAGTCATTCATGGTTTTCTTTACATACCTTCCCACACAAATTGTTCACAACTTGAATCAAGTGCAGATCAAGAAAGAAAGGAAATGTATAGAAGTATCTTGATTGAGATAAGAGTATGTTGGGAAATTTAGCTTGCAGGGACACAAAATCCAGTAAAACTTAGGAAATCCTTTAATTTTCACAAAGTAATGCCCATATTTCCTAGAAATTCTTTCTACATTTAAATAAATGAGAACTGAATTCTGCTGTGTGTGTGTGTGTGTGTGTGTCCCTCCTACCTGGGTTACTATAATGTTTGCTAGATCTCTGTTGAACACAAAGAATCTCAGTGTCTAGTCTGGGTATGTGGCTAAACTATTAGACACTTAAGACAAGGAGGACAAAAGTACAAAAATATATGCCATCTATAAACCACACTCAGGATCCTGGGAAAATCATGAGTGTGGGTAAAGGACAGGGGCGAAAGATAATCCCCAGCTACCTACAGGCAGGTAATGAAGTCCAGGATGAACAAGAAGCATCCAGAAGGGGGACATTCCTAGAAATTGGTCATTTTCTGTACCATAAGGTAATTCCCCTAAACAAGGCAAGTGCTCTCCCTTCCCCCAACACCCCCGGAGCACAGTAGGAAGTGAGTGACTTAGAAACTGCTGCCTGGACCCATAAACTAAACCCCGAGCATCTGCACAGTGGACCCGAGGAAGGCACTGAGTTAACAGTTCCTGGACCCATTTCAAGCCTGAGCCCCCCTAATTCCCTCACACTTGTTCTTACCAAAGATTCTGCCTGCCCAATAACCTCTCCCTGCAAGTCCTTTTATTCTGTGTCTAAATAAACCTTGCTTTTCCTTCTGCTAAATATGTGGCTGTGAATTCTTCTCACACCTTAGTCAAGAACTAGGAACCCCCAAATCCAGGAACCCCCAAACCAGACAACAAAACCAATTAACAGAAATGTGAATAAATATCCCCTGACCCAGCACTTTTTTGTTTTGTTTTGCTTTAAGTATTTAATTCATATATTATTTCAAAAACTGATTTTTGTTTTGGTGGTGGAATTTTCACACAATTTGACAGACCATCATTTCCTGGAGTGCTTTTCAAATAGTCATTGTTTATTTTTTTTTTGTCTTTTGATGTGTGCAAGCCTATTTTAGGAGCTTTGCCAAACATGGGAAACTAATAATACTATATTCCAGCTGTGGAAACAGTTTCTCTGTGATAATGCATTTTAGCTTCCTATTAGAGGACTTCTTTAGGTTCATGCTGAGGATCTATTTCAGGTGTAAATAGGATATGTACCATAAAGACAGTGAGAATTTTTAAATGGTAAGATTCTCTCTCTCTTTTTTTTAAAAAAGATTATTTTTATTTATTTATTTATTTACACAAGCACTGGGTACAGTCAGAAGCGCGGGAGGGTGAGAGAATTCACCAGAGCCAGAGCAGGGACCAGAGCAGGCAGAAGGACCGAAGCACACTGCTGAGGGGAGCAGCGGGTGGCAGGAGAGGTCTGCGCGCCATGCAGGACCCTTCTCCGGTGGCCGGGGAGCAGCCGGGGATCGAACTGGCGCTGCAGAGGCTGCGGGCAGCTTCGCAACCCAGCGCTCAACTGCTACGCCACCGGGGAGGCCCAAGATTCTCTTTTAAACCTCATTGACACATAGCAATTTTTTTTTTGCATTTTTTTAAAAAAATTGAGAACCATTGTTTTACCTCCTTGTCATATTTTGACAGTAAAGGATTTCTCCCCTCAGGTGTTGCCACCATAACTCTCCCATCACCAAGCACCCATCGTCCCCCTCTATAGTCCATTGTGCTCTCTACTGTCCCCATTTTACCCTTCCCCCAGCCATCTTGGATGTCTCAGATCTATGATTAGTTTTCAAGAGTTGGCTTTAAAGTTACTCTTTGCCTGACCCTTTGTTTGGTTTCTCTATATTCCAGATATAAGTGAGAACATCTGGTATTTATATTTCTCCTTCTGGCTTATTTCACTTAGCATAATTCCCTTCCAGCTCCATCCATGTTGCCTCAAATGGCATGAGTTTTTTTGATGACTGAGTAGTATTTCATTGTGTATATATACCATGTCTTTATTTATTTATTTATTTATTTATGCATACGAGAACTAGGTTACAGGCCAGAGGTACAGGGGGTGAGAGGATTCACCAGAGAAAGAGTGGGGAACAGAACAGGCAGACTAACCAAAATACACTGCTGAGGGGTGCAGTGGGCGAGACAGGAGAGGTCTGCTGCGCCATGTGTGTATCTCCCTAGAGCTCGAACTCATGCTGCAGAGGCTGCAGATAGCTTCATAGTGCTATGCTTAACCCCTTGCGCCACCAGGGAGGCCCACCATGTCTTCATGATCCACTCATCTGTTTGGGGCTTTCAGGTTGGTTCCCTGTCTTGGCTATTGTACATAGTGCTGCAGTCAACACAGGAGTACAGGTTTCCTTTTGAACTAGATGCATAGCATTTTTCACTAGCTTTTTCATTACTGCAGTTAGTAAATTTTCCTCATATGCTTTGTGTCACATCTGTAATGTAAAATGACTAGCTTGTGTCTGAGGTAGTAACACAAAGTTAAAGAAATGCTTTAGAACACAGTTTGAAAGTAACAAATGTGTCTTATGAATTTGTCAGCTGTTGTATTTGGGATTATTTATATATTTGGTGTTGGTTTTGAAATAGTTAAGTCATATTTCGTAGTAAGTGGGCAATTTAAATTCTTTAAGAAAAAAAATCTAATTCCCTCATTAAATTGTTTCTGCTAAATATAATTGAAGGGAATTGAGAATTTTTCCATGTTACAGAGATTTCTTTAGGTTACCTATAAAAAGTAAACAGTAAAGGGACCTCCCTGGTGGCTCAAGGGGTTAAGCACCACACTATGAAGCAACCCTCAGCTTCTGCAGCATGAGTTTGATCCCCAGCTGGCCAGGGAGCAACCTACATGGCGCAGCATGTGAGACAGCATCTCCTGTCTCACCCACTGCTCCCCTCAGCAGTGTATTTCAATCAGTCTACATGGTCTGTTCCCCACTCTGTCTCTGGTGAGTCCTCTCACCGCCCACATCTCTGGCCTGTACCCCAGCTGTTGTATGGATAAATAAATAAATCTTAAAAAAAAGTAAACAGTAAAATCTTATTCCAAGTAATACTTTCCTTGTACATTTAAAAATGCATTTTAATTAAGACAGTATGTGTATATATATTTAGAATATCACTTTGTTCTCAATCCATAAAATTTGTAAATATTTGCATTAATTCACACATTCAAATTCTTATTTGCAAATAAAATAATAGGCTAAAACCTTAAGAGTTACTACAGACACATTATGGCATGGTAAAAAAAATATTTCAAACTATGTTTATTGAAATAGTATATCATTCATCTCATATTCAGTAGTTATATTTTTGATTCCTTAATGTCTTGGTAAGTTGAGAAGACAATTTTATCTAGTTTTAGAAATATTTGTAAATTCTACCTTAGGCCAAAGCCACAGTGTAACTCTTAAGAAATAACCCCACGTTAAAGACGAATTTTGGCTTTCTGCTTTTATTCCATTGAAAACCAAATTCCCTTTTTAGGTGTGTGGAGGGGCATAATAGAATGAGATGATTTCACTTCTTGTTATATAGCCAGGAGGAAAGAAGTTTTCCAAAAAGTTACTGAGCTTTAAACATAGAAGGTTGAAGTCACAATTTCTCAGCTAATTTGATTTCTGTGTTTTAACCACTGGAAAATGATTATGACAATAAATATGATTTCATAATGAGAATTGCAGGTTTTTGTTATAAACTTCAAAATGGTCTCCTCTAATATTGGTCTTTTTTAAGTGCCCCGTTTTGTCTCTTGCCGTTAGTTCTCAGGTTACTGTCAAGATAAGCAAAACTTTTTTAAAAGAGTAGGATATCACTGTACTCAAAGATGGAAACTGGCTGCAAAATTATCAGTTTTCAGAATAACACAGATAAAATTTCTACTAAATAAATAATGCATAAATACACCCAATGTTTAAGCCTTACTCGAGTGTTCTTACCTGCATTGTGTGGGGCTCTTGTGAGCCTTTCAAACTACTTCAGAGTGGCGCTCACACTTAGGCTACAAGCAGGAAGCAGTATTTTGAGGAATAATGTTAACATTTTAAAGAAACATTCCTAAAAATGAGTTCCAGGTTTTCATTATTTTTTTTTTTTAGTTAAGAGTATAAATGAATGCAGGGATGGTTTCCTAGAATACACCCCAAAGAGCACTTTAGGAATACCACGTTCATTCATTAGCCCTCACATGTTTAAAATGCACACCTGTTGAATATGATTATGCACAGAGGCAGTTTTTTATGAATAATTTTTACTTTTGTTCCATAACTTAAGAAACCATATGCTCTATAATGAAGAAAAAATATTTAAAGTATGCAGTCATGTTAAACAGTTACTGCATGAGTCACTGCATTTGTTTAAGGGCTTCCCTCAGTGTGACAGCAGTGACTTAAAGGGTATGATGCTCATTTCAAGTGAGCTATTAGTTTACAGTCACTAGAAATTGATGATGTCATTTTGGCTATTGAGACCAAACTTGGAACTTATCTTGTGTTAAGTATTAATTCTAAATAAAAACCTGTAAACTGTAGATTGATGTATTCATTAAGTGCTTCAGTTTCAGTGCCCGCTTTTGTCTCTTGCCATTAGCTCTTGGGCTACTGTCCAGATGAACGAAACTTCTTAAAAGAGAACAATATGACTGTACCCAGAGATGGAAACTGGGTACATGAAAGTCTACATGACATTTTAAAAAAACCGGTAATCTCCTTGGTTTTCTAATTTACCAGAATTAATTTTTCTGAAATCATAAAGAACAGTCCTATGAGTAATTAAAAAATAAATTATTTTCCATTTCCCTTAGTTCCAAAGTTCTTTTTCAGGTTTTCTCCCTGTGAGTCAAATAGTCTGTTTGTGCCAATAATATTTTTTATAGATTTGTCTTATTACTGAACCTTTGAATATTCTGTACTTTGCTATAAGTATCAGTAGACTAAACATTTTTAATGCATTCATCAGATTTTTAATTTCTGTGGGAAAGTAATCATCATTTTCTTCTAAGGTCATTGATATGCTCTTGGTTTTAGTAAGAAACATACACCAATACAAAAATAGGAAAGTATGCTACATTTGAGAGGACTTCCTTATTTAGGAAGGCATATTTCCTTATTTTATCTTGCTAGAGGTGGAGCTGGACCTACTAGTGGACGTTATAACGAGGAAGAATGTATATCTCCTTTCAGTTTAGAAATAACAAGTAAGCCCATTTAGGAAGTGGGCTGCCAATTTCCCGTTCCTAAAAATATTCTATTCTGCTGTTGGTGTGCTGTCGGCAATGCTATTCAACAGATTGTTTTTCTGATGATGGAAATATGTTATATATGTATATGTGTGTACATATATATATATGCATATTTAGAGATATACATATATCTCTAGAGATACATATATATATATATCTAAATATGCATAAAGATATATATGCTGCCCCAAATGGTAGCCAGTATCCATGTATGGTTATCGAATACTTGAAATGTGACAATTGAAGAATTGAACTTATAAGTCAATTTAAGTAACCACATGTGTGACTACTAGATGCCGCTCCTCTCCCACCTTCTACTCAAAATACACTCCATGGATGAGCAGTTCCCACATTACCTCAGAGTTTGTTAGAAATGCAGACTATCAGGCCCAACCCAAGATGCTTTGAAACAGAATCCATATTTAAGCAAGATTCCTTGGTGATTCATATGCTCATTATCATTCAGCAGAGCTGGCATAAAGGGTTTTCTGACACAGAGTAGATATTAGATGAGATGGGTGTTCCCGTTCCTTAGAGTCTCTAATTCTTTGATTTCAATGATATTAACTGTTAATATTCAAAGAGAGGTTAAGAGCATGTACTTTGAAGTTAGAGAAGAGGTTGAAACTCAACTTTGCCACTTGCTGGTATTGTATATATCAATCCATGGAAGACTCAGTTCCCTTCCGTAAGATGAGGGATACTAAGGAAATTGTATCTGTGTCACTGTTGTGAAATTAACCTATGTAAAGTGTCTATACACAGAGTAATCCCTCACCCATTTAACTCATATTTCTGTTAACTCATGTTACATAAAGTCATGCGTTTCAAATAATGCCGGCAGACTGAGCTTGGCAGGTATAGATGATTGAGTATGACCTTTCATAAATCTGAACTAACTTTGCAAAATTTCAAGTAATGGATTTATGTATTAAAGAAGATTTGGAGTCCGATACCTTGATTTTTGTCACATTTTTAGGATTAAAGTAATAAATAATGACCCAGCCTCTTTGAATCATGAAAGAGTCCTTATACCTGAAAATCTAAGAGCCTCGCTGCAGCTTCTTAGTTCCTTTATATTTAAATTCCCCTTTCCTTTCCTCTCCACGAGTTTATGTAGTACCCCAAATAGCTGTAAAATGTCTGAAAATTGAGGCTCTCCCTACAGTGCAAGTAGGGGCCACAGCAAAGTGAGTTCTGCCATCCTGGTTGCAAGATGTGAAGGAAGTTTGGCAGTACTTCTGTGGAGTGCAGCCAGAATTTCCTTTTCAGCAAATTCTGTGTCTTAAAAAGAATGAACCCAGGGTAAGCTCAAGCTATTAGTCACAAGGTTGCATCTCTATTAATGGCACTTGACCAGGGAGCTAACCTAGTGGGGGTGGGAGTAGTCTCCTAGTTAAAAACAAAAGCTCATGTTTATTTAACATCCCCATCATTCTTTTGACAAGAAAAGAGTATTCAGTTTATAGAATATAACTTTCAAAGTACGTCTTCTATCATTTAACCAATCACTCACTGGTGGCTATTTAGGCTATTTTATATATACATTCTCTCTCTCTCTCTCTCTCTCTCACACACACACACACACACACACACGTGTGTGTGTATCACCCCACAGTGCACATTTTTGTACATAAATATTTCTTTGTTTCCTTCACATAGACTCCAAAAAAAAAGAACTGCTGAATATATAGCTTAAAAGAGTAAGATGTTTTTCCAAATTGCTTTTCAGAAAGGTTGTACTAATTTAGACATCCACCAGTGCTTGAGTTAATTTCACTTTAATGTTTACTATCATTTTTTTCAATAGTTAATTTGATACACTGGAATATTATTTGGTCATCAAAAACAAGGGAATTCTCCCATCTTCAAAAACATGGATGAACTTTGAGAGCATAATGCTAAGTTAGTTGTCATACACAGAGAGACAAAAACTATATGATCTCACTTATATGAGGAATGTAAAAAAAAAAAGGAAGCATGAACTCATAGATGCATAGATACAGAGAACAGATCGGTGGTTGCCAGAGGCGGGGGCTCTTATCTACAGGGGATGCCACTCTCCTTAGCGATTTTCACTGTTGATAATACAGGAAGCAACTTAGATCCAGTGATTTTTTTTTTTTTTTGCTGGGGGTGGGGGTGGGAAATAAGAACAAAATCTTGCTTCTGAAATGTAAAATCATTGGCCCAGAGGGTCATGATTCCCTATAGAATTGCCATCCTCACCTCGAATTACACTTTGTGGAGAATCATAAAACCCTACTTTAAGATTCCAATTATCTGTGATGAAGACAGAACAAGGCCTTCCCCTTTCATTCATTTGTTCATTCATTTATTCAGCAGACATTTATTGAACGCTGTGCTGTGCTTCCTCATGTTCTAAACAGCCTGATTTGTATCAGATTCAACTGCTATATCCTGATTTCTGTTTCTCTTTATCCCAAACTTCATCCCTTTGCTGAAGGAAATTCTGGCAGGTCCCACAGGTCCCTGAGGGATCTAAACCCACTGTGCGAGACTGAGGAGGAGGAGGGAAGGATGAAGAGAACAGCCATTTATCATGGAATATTATGTTAGACACTCTATTAGGTGATCTACATATAGTAATTATTCAAAACAAGCCTTTTTTCCTATTTTTTTAATGCATGCATACAAGAGCTGGGGTGTAGGCCAGAGGTGAGGGGGATGTGCAGAACAGGCAGATCCACTGAAATACACTGCTGAGGGGAGCAGTGGGGAGACAGGAGAGGTCTGCTGTGCCAGGAGGGTTAGCTCCCTGGCCGGCCAGGGATCAAACTCCTGCTACAATGGCTGTGGACAACTTCATAGTGCTGAGACTTAACCCATTGTGCCACCAGGGAAGTCCAAAACAACCCTGTTTTTTTTGCCACCCACAACTTACATATGAGGTAAACTAAGGTTTATTTCAAAATATGCCCACGATCACCTAGTTAATAAGAGGTGGAAGCAGAATTAGAGCTTGGGCAACCTGGCTGCAAAACTTAAGCCCCGCTCCCACCGCCTGTTGCTTTATTCTCTCCTATAAGGTCACCCTCAGGGTTTCTGCAGTCATCCTCTTCATCCTTGGGGTTAACATGTATGTTCCTCCAGAGTTTTCATAAGTTTTTTTTTAATTTGATTTAATGTATAAGACATTAGAATTATTAACTCATGAGAATGTGATTTGCTTTCGGCAAAGTATTTATTCAGCAGCTCCCTAGTGAAGCCCTTGTGTCATTGGTACAAGCTTACATTGGTCCTTTCACTGAGATGATGCCAGTGTTCAGTTGTGAGAGGGCCCATGTTTCCAAAAAAAAAAAAAAAAAAGTTAAGATGCAGAGACAATGTGTGAGAAGAAATTTTGAAAATTTGTGTAGAGAAATAGAGGTGAATATAAAAAATAAACCTTCCTCCTTCTCACATCCATTTGCATTGCAATGCCTGCACTGGCTTAGAAAAGAGTAATGACAAGTGTATCAGAGTGACATAGTTGCAAAGGACACAGAATGGCAGAAGAATGGGAAATTATACAGAGAAGGCATAAAGTCATGTTTTGACTGAGGTGGAAAGGACTAAAGAGAGGTCGCTAAAAAAATTGTCTTAAGAAGGACAGCAAATGAGTGAGAAAAGGCTTTAAGGTGAGTGTCACCTCAGGTTCCAGGAAGATAGACAGGGCTTAAGGGAAGGTCAGTGACTGAAGAGGTGCCAAATAGAACTCTGGAGAGAAATAGAATGACAAGATCACCTTGAGCGGTTAATCCTAAATTAATAAAAAAGGGACGTGTCTCTTTGGGCTTAGAATAAAAAGGACAGGTGATGTGAGAGATGACAGAGAAGCAATATACAATTAGTCAAAGCCAATGAGTTGCTGAATGATTTCAATGTCTTTTGTCACTGAGGTAGGTTTTCTCTGTTCTGTAAAGTACTTAGCACTCTAAAGGAGTTTTACAGAGTCTTTCGTACCCTGTGCAACAACAGAAGTATCAAGTAGCACCAACTGGCATTCTCCAGGCTGCCTCAGCACCAGCCTTTACAAGTGTAATTGAACATCACAGCCCTGGTGCACTGGTGCCATCTCTTTTCCATTTTCAAGATAAAGAAACTCAGTCTTAGAAAAGTTACATATAACATATCCAAGGTCACACAAGTAACTGTCAGATTTAGTGTGAAACACTGTCCCCAGATTTAGTGTGTAACACTGGTCCTTTAGTAAAAGCAAAAAGCTTAAGTCTAAGAAGTAGCCTCAGGAGATATTCTTGCTTTCACAGTGACTAGAGATTGAAAGTGATTGGGAGTTAAGTGTTTTGAAGTGTCCTGTTCTCTTTTATTCTGTCCTGTGATTTCACCCTCCCTATTCTGTATGTTGCCATAAAGAGAAAGGTATGTGTATCTTTATTGAAATAAAGATAATCTCCATGAGCTAATGGGGTTGAAGTCCATCGTTAATCATTTCCTAAATCCTCTGGGAGGTAGTATTTACTCCATGGATTGAGTTTTCAGGGTTAGGCACTGGGAAATTGTCAGGCAATTTAAACTCAAAGAAGCAACTTTTAATTGCTGATGACTTTTTTTCTTTTCACTATGTGATCTAGTTGCCTGAAACTGGGTAATAGAAGGGAACATTTACTATGTGATTCTGTTAACAAGTGACAGAAAATTCACTTTTCCTTCACCCTTATTGGGGATCACAAGGGCTCATTCCCTGAGCCATGATCTTGATATTCATAAGCCTCAGCGTGAGTATCAATAGTCGTAAAGACAGGATAGTAAAGACAAGAGAGCTTGAACAAATGGAGATGCAAGTACCTATGTTTGAAGGATGGTTTCATTTTCCTGGTTTGAGGATATGCTGAAAACTAGCATGAAGGTGTCTCCAAATGCCTTGGACATAGATTTGGAGGGAAAAAAATTCTCTCATCACTTGAAGTTGTTGCTGGATTAGAAATCAACTATACTAATATACCAGCTTAAGTGTAAATAATATCATTTAGGGAGTGAGGATAGAGAAGAAATTTCTTTTGCCATATCAGCAGCCTCCAAAACCAAACCTTTCAGTTACCTTGTTAAAAAAAGGAGACTTGGAATAAGGAACAATTTGATTAATTAGATATCAATATTATGTCAGCTATTTCATTTTAAGCCTGCAGTACAGAAGTTGATGAACTATTTCTATAAAGGGCCAAAAGTAAATACTTTTTTCTTTGAAGCCACATGAACTCTATTGGAACAACTCAGCTCTGCTCTTGTACTGCAAAAGCAGCCACAGGCAATATGTAAATGACCCCTTAGGGCTGTGTTCCAGTAAAGCTGTATTTATAAACATTAAAATTTGAATTTCATATAATTTTTACATGTCATGAGTTATTATTCTGCCATTGATTGCTTTCAACTATGTATAAATATAAATACCATTTTAAGCTCATGAACCATGCAAAAGAGGTAACTGGCTGGTTTTTGCCCAACAACTATAGTTTGTTGGTCCCTGCTATAATCTGTGTGTTTAAATTTAAAGCAGCCAAAGCAGAAAGCTTTCTACATGAATGTGGTATAAAATATGGGAATGCACTATGAACGCCCCTTTGTAGAAAGCTATTTTGTTTGCAGTTTCTGAAATTATACATGTCAACCCAAGCATTAACCTTTGCTCCCTAATTCAGACATTACATTTAAATTTCTGTGCAGACCTGGAAAGTGACTGAAAATGATTATGAAATACATGGACCTTGAGCTCTTTCTTGTGATGGTTTTGAAGGGGCATTGTCTTTATGTTAATTAGGAAACAGGAATATTATGCTTCAGTAGCTTGGAGAAGATATTATCATTAGAGAAATGGTCTGTCTAGTCAAGTTTGTATGGAGAAAAGGGAACCGGGTTGAGGAAACCTAAAAGCCCAAAATTGCAGAGACCAGAAACAAAGAAAACCCCAATCGTAATTATAGTAAATGTCCCCCTGGACCTGAATACAAATCCTGAAATGTTAGTTTTCACATTTGAAGTATTATACTCACCTAATGACAGCCTATGTGCTGATAAGTCAACATTTTCATTCTGAATGAGTGTTAATTGGGTAGTTTAGTGCTAAAATTATTTGTTACCTAAAACACTGACACAACCTGAAGTTCTGTGATTTTTATAATTATATAGCACATACAGAATTTCTTTTTCTAGATTTGATTGCTTTACACAGAATGTATCCGAGGCATACACTTTAGATCAATTAATAATTCAGAACTGTAATTATTAAACTCAGTGGTGACTTGATAGTAAAAGCTCCATGAATCAGCATGTGAACAGTTGGAGACTGGTAGGAATTGTGACTTCAACTTCAAACACAAAAATATAGGTCCCCTTCATGTAATGTACAACATGATAACTGTAGTTAACACCATGGTATAGTATATTTAAATGTTGAGAGTACATCCTAAGAGTTCTCATCATAAGGAAAAAGAAAACTTTTTTTTTTCCTCTTTCTCTTTTGTAGCTATATGAAATAATGGTTTTAGCTAAACTTAATTTAATCATTTCATAATATACATAAATCAGTATGGTATACATCTGAAGTGTACACAGTGCAATATTTTTTTGAAGATTTATTTATATATACAAGGGCTGGGGTGAAGGCCAGAGATGCAGGGGGTGAGAGGATTCACCAGAGACAGAGTGGGGAGCAGAACATGCGGATATACCGAAATACACTGCTAAGAGGAGCAGTGGGTGAGAGAGGAGAGGTCTGCTACACCATGTGGGTCACCTCCCTGGCCAGGGATTGAACTTGTGCTGCAGTGGCTCCAGATAGCTTCATAGCACTGCGTCTCAACCCGTTGCTCCTCCAGGGAGGCCCTATACAGTGCAATATGTCAATTACATAGCAATAAAACTAGAGGGGGAATACCTCCCCCTTCCTCCATTTTCCTCCCAGCACCACTATGGGTGCTACTGGGTTTAATGCAGGGCCATGTGATAAAAACTCCTTGTTTTCCTGGAGTTTTCTGTTATATATTTATTAGCTTAATAGAGATAATTTCTTGCTTTCTGTCACTTGGTTTTAAGATTGAAGGCTTACTCTGACTATAAGAAACCATGTCGATTTTAAGAAATTAGTTACCATTTTTTTAGTCTGTGGCATTAATGGTTGTAGTGATAATTCTCACCCTCCAACCCCAGCAACCCCTATTCTGTTTTCTGTCTCTTGAGATTCTCTAGACACCTCATTGAGTGATACGGGGTCTGTATTATTGGGTTATTTCAATTTATAGTATAATTTCTTGCAGGTTCACAAGAAACTTTCTTGTTTTAAAGTTTTTTAAAGATTGATTGATTGATTGATTGATTGATTTTTTTATTTATGCAAGCACTGGGTACAGTCAGAAGTGTGGGACAGTGAGAGAATTCACCAGAGCCTGAGCAGGGAACAGAACAGGCAGAGTGATGAAATACATTGCTGAGGGGAGCAGTGGGTGGCAGGAGAGATCTGCGCGCCATGTGGGACCCTCGCCTGGTGGCTGGGGATCGAACCGGCACTGCAGAGGCTGCGGGCAGCTTCGCAGCCCTGTGCTCAACCGCTGCACCACCAGGGGAGGCCCAAGAAACTCTTTTTAATTTTTTTAATTGCCATTTTAAATTTTCAATTAGGTTTAAGGCTTTTCTCTCAAGAATAGCAGTACTCCTAATGCCTTAGACATTTTGTTTAATGTTGACAGAATCTGTGACATTTTCATTTTGTTTGTGTCTTAGTCAAAAAATGAAAGGTTGATTGGCTAAAAACCCTTGAGTATTACTGTCTTTGAGAACCAAAGTGTACTCCAAATGGGGGTGTGGACCTATTTTGAGTATGGTTCTGCTTTAAATTACTTTCTAAAGTACACGAGAAATTATTAATTAGGAAAATAATTTATTCAGGTTATTTTTAGAGAAAGATGCATCAGAATATTCTCAAATTGTCACATCACTGAAAAAAATATGAATAGGAAAACAAATAAATAATATTCTAACTGAGAGATACCAGTTAGAAATGTGTAGGTTTTTCTCCATACAATCCCAATGCAATCCAAATTTTATATTTACATTTTCCCAGCACAGTTTCTCCTGTTTGAGGAACTCTGTAGTGCCCTCCCTGTGGAGAGGGCTGCCTTGCTGTCAGTACCTCCAGGGCCACTCTGTAGAAGGAGAACAGTGGGTTTTCTGAAAGTAAAAAGCAGGAAAGTCAACAGTTATCAATTCTCACTGCTGAGACCAAGTCTTCAGACACAGTGCCAGCTGGGGAAATTATACTCCTGGCTGTTAGCCTCCGGTTCTGTTGTCAGTAGTAACAGGTAGGAGCGCCCACCTCTCCTACCTAATAGAATGTTCGTTTTGCTGTGATTTAATTGATGACAGAGGTTGGAATGTAAAGGGCTAGAATTATACTAATAAGCTTGTGTTCATGAAATACATGGTTCACACAGACAGAAATAGGTCCTGGAAAATCTTTCCCACACCTGAGTCTAGGACAGAGCACACTGGTGGGAAATATATCTTAAGAAGGATGAACCTGAGAAGTGGCCTGAAAAACAGGCTGATGCTGTTTGGCCAGGAAACTCTCATACCCAGATCATCTAAAGCTACCCTAGGGCCTCCCTGGTGGCGCAAGGGGTTAAGCACCACACTGTGAAGCAATCTGCAGCCTCTGCAGCATGAGTTCGATCCCCAGATGGCCAGGGAGCTACCCACATGGCATGGCAGACCTCTCCTGTCTTGCCTGCTGCTCCCCTCAGCAGTGTATTTCAGTAGATCTGCCTGTTCTGTTCCCCACTCTGTCTCTGGTGAATCCTCTCACCCCCCACATCTCAGGCCTGAACCCCAGGTCTTGTATGCATAAATAAATCTTTAAAAAATAAATAAAACTACCTTATATAATATGGTAGCCCTCACCATGTATGGCTATTTATATTTTAGTCAACATTTAGCAAAATTTAAGTCTGTTCCTTAGATGCAAAGCTACATTTCAAATATGTAGGGCAGAGGCTATGATGTGTGTGAACTTGGATATAGAACACTGTCCTACCCATCCATTTCTGGTTGAATGAATTTGGATTATGACCTAGCCATAGAGATTTGTAATACCAGCCCCTGATTATTTTATGCTATTTTTTTCTTTATTGAGGTAACATTGTATATAGCACTGTGTACAATTTAAGGGAGAGGCCTCCCCTGGTGGCAAAGTCTGTTGAGCAGAGCGCTGTGAAGCAATCCACAGCCTCTGCAGCACGAGTTGGATCCCCAGCTGGCCAGGGAGCAACCCACATGGCACAGCAGACCTCTCCTGACTCACCCGCTGCTCCCCTCAGCAGTATGTTTCATCAGTCTGCCTGTTCTGTTCCCTACTCTGTCTCTGGTGGATCCTCTCACCCTCCCATGCATCAGCCTTTAACCCCGTTCTTGTATAAATAAATCAATCTTTAAAAAAAAGAATCAGATTTCCATTAAAAAAAAAAACAATTTAGGGGAATAGGTTCATACCGCCTCAGATGTTGGTCACCATCCCAAACCACCATCCAAGCACCCATAGTCCTTTACCATAGTACATGGTATCCTCTCTCAGCTTTGTTTCCACTCTCCTCCCCCTTTAGTGGCCTCAATTCTGCAGTCTTATTTCTAGGATTTATTTTGGTTTACTTTTGTCAGTTCCTTTGTGTTTTGCTGCCATTGCTATCAGCTGCTTGTTATTTCTGTACTCCCCACGTGAGTGAAATCATCTGGGATTTGTTTCTCTCATTCTCACTCATTTCCCTTAGCATAATCCCCTCCAGTTCCATCCATATTTTCACAAATGGCAATAGTTCATCTGTTTTCATAGCTGAATAGTATTCCATTGTGTATATATGCCACATCTTGTTAATCCACTGCTCTGACAGTGGGCATCTTGGTTGTGTCCATAACTTAGCTGCTGTAAACGGGGCTGCAATGAACATAAGAGTGTATATATCCCTTCAAATTAGTCATTTTGTGCTCTCTGGATAGATACCTAGAAGTGAAATTGCTGGGCCATATGGTATATCTATTTTTACTGTTTTGAGAAAGCACCATACTGTTTCCATAAAGGCTGGACCAGTCTATTTTACCACCAACAGTGTAAGAGGGCTCCTTTCTTCTCTACACCCTCCCCAACCTTTGTTGTTTTCATTTTTTCATTGGGTTTTGATATGGGCCATTCTCACAGGAGTGAGGTGTTATCTCATTATAGTTTTGATATGCATTTCCCTGATAATAAGTGATGTTAAATATTTTCTCTGGTTATTTTATTATGTAGTCTCCTAAATGTTCTGGAGATAATCTAAATACTAACATATGTATGCATTCTTTTCAACAGTATATTTTTATAAATGATAGCAGAATATTGAGTATCCAGTGTTCTGCCTCATATTTTCCCCTGTAAAATATATTTTAGAGAGTCTACTTTTACCATGTTATTTTTAATATCTGAATAATAAGCCATCATCTAGATGCAACATTAATAAGTCCCTTACTGATGGGGAATTAGGACATTTAAAGTCATTTGTTAACACAGATAATGCCATAAGGAACATACATCTGTCCTTATGTACATTTTTTTAAATGTATCTAACATGAAAGTCCTAGAACCAGAATTTGAATTATCAGTCAAAAAGAATTTTTGATTTTGACAAATATCACCAAATTTTAGCCATAAGGGTCAATTCTCTAGTAAGTGCGTTATTTTTAATCTTTCTCAATAAAAAATATTTTCTTTGATTTAATATCCTAAATTTAGGCATTTTCTCTGTTTTATGTCATTTTCCATGTCTTACTCTTCTTATTTTTTGCCTAATTTTTTAAACCAGATTGTCCTTTATCAATTTCTAAGACCTAGGGAAATCAATTAGTCAAAATCTAGAAGCGATCAACTCTTTATCATTGATCATTTTTTTTTTGCTGACGCTATTGTTGGACTTTCATTTTGTTCATAATTTTTCAGTTTTGTGTAGTAAAATGCATGGGTTCTTTACATTTTAAACTTTTAAAATGTCTTATGTGTTCATATATCATCAATGCCTGGTATGTGATGAAATTTGTTGAAATGTTAGGCAATGGACACGGATAATCAGTGGTAATATAGAATCATTAAAACAGACTCCATGGGCCTCCGTGGTGGCGCAAGGGGTTAAGACACAACCTATGAAGCTGTCCGCACAACCTCTGCAAACATGAGTTCGATCCCCAGGTGGACAGGGAGCTACCCACATGGCGGGGCAGACCTCTCCTGTCTTGCCCACTGCTCTCCTCAGCAGTGTGTTTCAGTCAGTCTGCCTGTTCTGTTCCCAGCTCTGTCTCTGGTGAATCCTCTCACCCCTCACATCTCTGGCCTGTGCCCCAGCTCTTGTGTGAATAAATAAATAAATTTTTAAAAAAAGCACAACAGATTCCATGTATTCATCCCAAAGTTAAGAAATTAGTGTTGTTACCTTAACTTAATTGTAATTGAATGAACTTTTACTGAAGTACTGAATGCCAAAGGCATATCCAGTTCAGTTATCCCAAGACTCTGCTTCCTTAAGCTCTAGCTCCGTAACATTCTGACAACCTTCTCTTCATGTTGGTTCCTCTATCTTGGAACATTGTTCCCTTACCTCTTACTGTGTATTGAATATTTGAAATACAAAAGCTTTCCTATTTGTGACACAGGAAATATTATAGGAATTGCCTTTTACCTATTGTCCTGTGTTTTGTTAAACATTCTTAATGGGGCCTGCATTTTCTAACATTACTATTATATCATTATAACAAATAGCACATTTCCCGCTAAACAATCTAAACTTTGCAACCTATTTCTAAACATAGACTTGTATGAACAGATTGGCTTTAGTTCTTAAATCACCTCCTGAAGGTAGGTTAGCTGCTTAAGGGATGCATTAACTATTTTATTTTAGGTCAGTAGGGTACTTAGCTGTGCTTTATTACTAAATGCTTCCTGCCACTGGCATTTTTCCAACCAAATCCCTGATCGAGTAGCCTATTTTTAATATTAAACCTCTCTAAACCAAACTTGTGTCTTTCTGGAAGGTTAGACTTTTAGAGCAGTATATTAGTAATTTACTACCAAATTACTGAGTCATTTGTCCTGCTTAAGTATCTAACCTAGTACCGAAATTAATTTAAGCAGTTATATGAAAAAAGCTAACTTTTTCAATGGAAGTTTAAAATAATAATTTTAATATATTTTCTGTGGGAGAAAGTAATAGCTTAAAATGTTCAGATTGCATATCTAAGTACTTTTCTTATTTCTTAATAAAAATTACTGCATCAATATTTTCCTTTATGCACATTAAAAAAAGAAATAAAGTCTTTAAGGAGACCCAGAGTTTGCAAAAAATTATCAAGGTTCCTCACCCGCAAAAAATTATCAAGGTTAAATCAGCCAATTAGATAAAATATAAAAGTGCAAACCCCCTTTCTTGTGACACCAAAATTATTTCCAGGCTATTTTGTTAGACATTTCAATTGCAGTAAGAAATATTTGCTTACTCCTATTCACAAATATGACTAGCATTCCAGAAAAAAATTAAATTAGACCCCCAAATTTAAGACAGGAATTCAAATTTAAAATAGGAATTCAATCTTATCTCCTTGCTATTTTTGTGTACTCCCAGTATTTTTTATATATGAATGTATGTGTTTATAGAAAAGATTTGGGGTTTTTATTTTTTTTAACCAAATGTGATCACCATAATGTAGACATAAATATTTGTCTATAATTTTCTTAATCTTTTAAATGATTTTTCAGGCAGTGTAATAGTCTTATAACTACATGAACTAAAATTTAAAAATTGTCGGGCCTTCCTGGTGGCACAAGGGGGTAAGACACAACCAGACACAACCTATGAAGCTAACCACAGCCACTGCAGCACGAGTTCCATCCCGCAGCTGGCCAGGGAGCATCCCACATGGCACAGCAGACCTCTTCTGACTCTCCTGCTGCTCCCCTCAGCAGTGTATTTCAGTCGATCTGCCTGTTTTGCTCCCCACTCTGTCTCTGGTGAATTCTCTCAACCCCCACACCTCTGGCCTATACCCCATTTCTTGTATGCATAAATAAATAAATCTTTGAAAAATTTAAAATTGTCTTAATAAATAGGTCCTAGAAATAAAATAATTAGTCTAGATATATCATCTTGATGCATATCTCGATACAAATCAAAAGGACATCGTTTGCTTAGAGTTGTATGAATGTCAAGAACTACCAACAAAGTATAAAAGCACCAGTTTTACTGTATCCTCTCAACAGTGTAAATTGGTGCTTTGCAGAGTACAGATGTAATGAGGAAATAAAATTATGTTTAATAACATTGAATACTTTTTCCAGATGCTTGTGACTAGTTAATTTTTGGGTAAATTTTCTACACATAGTCATTGTCTATATATAGCTAATGATCTCTTGCTATTTTCTTTATCAATTAATCTTACATGTATATACATGTATATACAAAGAAAATTTGAGAGGGTCAGCTCTGTAAGAACTGAAGCCATATCCCTTTTCACAGCTGGCAAGTCCCTAGAAGACACAAATGCTGACTCTCCTTACTGTCTGTGGATTGATTATTTGTTACCACCTGGGAGGACTGGTCTGGAAAGGCAGAAGTCAAGAGTCATTGTTTGATTGTGCTGTCACTCAAAGATGGCTTTCCACTAGACATGTTATCTTTGATGTGACCTTTATTTAGTAGTAGAGAGTCCATTATGATCTTCCAGAGTTTTATATTTGTTCAGTTTAGCCACCTGCAATCCTTTCAAATATGTTTTCCACTGTCCTCCTATGCTGGCTTGATTTTCAAATGTTCTGTCTGACTAGAATTTAAATGTTTGGTCATGTTTTCAGCTGTGAATTTAAACGATCCACATAGAAATAGCAGGGGAGGTGCATAAGACATAACAGTCAGTAAATAGTCTCAATATGTCACATTTAAATGTATTTTTCAATCTTTTGTAAAAACGTTTTCAAGAAATTTTTTCTCGTAGCTTCAATTTAGTAAAGACTCATTTTACAAAGGTGGAAGTTAGCCTGGGGAATATTTACAGGACTTTACATGGCTGCACAGTGAGTCTTTAGCAGTTTTAGGATCGGAACTTTAAGTCCCTGCAGTGAAGAAGTGTGGATATGGATGGTCTCTGACTTATGATGTTTTGACTTAATGATTTTTTTTATTTTATGATATTGTGAAAGCTATAAACATTCAGTAGAAACTGTACTTCAGATTTTGAGTTTTGACCTTTTTCCCGGGCTAGTGATGTGTGGATAGATGCTCTCTCATGAACTGGGCAGAGGCTGAGGCTCTCAGTCTACCCGTGGTCATGGGGGTGAACAGTAGTTATTCTACTGAATACCCTGTTGCCAGTGTTATTTTTGGATATATTGTTTTTGATTCCTAACACATCATTTTTTTTTTTTGCTTTCCATACAGTATGTGATAAATTCCATGAGATAATTCAATATGTTATTATAAAATAGGCTTTGTGCTAAATGATTATGCCCAGTTGCAGGCTAATGTAAATGTTCAGAGCACATTTGAGCTAGGCTAGGCTAAGCCTTGGGTTAGGTAGGTTAGCTTTAGTAATGCAGTTTTTAAAAATAATTATTTATTTATGCATACAAGAACTGGGGTACAGGCCAGAGATATGGGAGGTGATATGCCTTTGGCATTCAGTACTTCAGTAAAATTTCATTCAATTACAATTAAGTTAAGGTAACAACACTAATTTCTTAACTTTGGGATGAATACATGGAATCTGTTGTGTGTTTTTTAAATTTATTTATTTATTCATTCACACAAGAGCTGGGGTACAGACCAGAGATGTATGGGGTGAGAGGATTCACCAGAGACAGAGTGGGAAACAAAATAGGCAGACTAACCAAAATACACTGCTGAGGGGTGCAGTGGGCGAGACAGGAGAGGTCTGCTGCACCATGTGGGTAGCTCCCTGGCCGGCCAGGGATCAAACTCATGCTGCAGAGGCTGCAGACAGCTTCATAGTGGTGTGCTTAACCCCTTGCACCACCATGGAGGCCCAGTAAATGCATTTTGACTTAAGGTGTTTTCAACTTATGATGGGGGGATGTTAGTGGGACATAACCCCCATCATAAGTTGAGGAAGATTTAATGGGATAGGAAACTTCACTGAAAATAAACTTTAATCACATTTTCAAAATACAAAATCACTTTTGAATTTCTTAGAAGGATGTTATGTAACTTTTAAAATGACTTATTAAAAAGTGTTGGTTGGTATGGGGCATATTAAACTAGCTGACCTGTAGTTGACATATTCACTAAATTAATAAAATGGGTGATTATTAAGGTTTATGATAAATCATCAAGTATTTCTTCAAACTGAAGTCTTTATTCTTTTACTCACTATAGTAAATATGCATTGAACATTTGCTTTTGTTCAGTAGATTGTTATGAAAAGTCATGAGAACATTTAGGAATGTTTAAGAATGTTTTGAAATGTTTAGCAATGCTAAAGAGGACTCTGTACAGTGGAAAAGATTTGAGATATAGATTGTGGGGTAAAATAGGTTTTCTCCTAGTAATTTTTATTCTTTCATTCAGCGCATGTTCACAGAGTGAGTATTCTGTACCAAGCACTATTCTAGGAACTTGGAACAATTAAGTGAAAAATAGAAAACACTCTTTGCCTTCATGTTTCTATTGCAGAGATACAGACATGAAACAGCAAACATATTAAGTCATATTGTATGGTAGAAGATAAAGGCACTTTTTTAAAAAAATTAGAACATGGTAAGCTTAGAAATGGGGATTACAATTTTAAGTTGGGTGGTCATGAAAGGCCTAATTGAGAAGAACAACATTTGGGCAATAACTTGGAGGTGTGATAGAGGAATACAGGGAGGTGCCCATGGGGAACATCAGGGAGGTCAATGGGGTTGGAATAAAAGAAGATTGTGTGTGTGTGAGGTGAGAGTATAAGAGATGGGTAAAAGAGGAAATCTGAGAAAAGAAACTTGGAAGAAGCAGTCAAGTCAAAGACTGAGAGTCACTTCTTGGAAACCAAGTTGAGAACACAAACAAGGGATAAAGGGTGATATTAAACAGCCATGCTAAGTACTACTGATCAGTTAAGTAAGGTTAGCACTGAGAATTGAACAATGGATTTAGCCATATGTCGTTGGTGGCCTGATTGATCTAAATGAGTGGTTTTTGTGGAGTGGTAAAAGAGGGTGCATTTAAAAGAAAACTGAAGAATAATTAGTATAAGCAATTTCAGGTAGGCATTGTTTTCTGCAAAGAAGGAAGAGAAAAGAAATGGGGTGCACGTTGGCACAGTGGGTTGAGCGCAGCTCTGTGAAGCTGTCTGCAGACTCTGTAGCATGGTTCGATTCCCTGACAGCTAGGGAGATTCCCACATGGCACAGCAGACCTTGCCTGTCTCGCACGCTGCTCCCCTCAGCAGTGTATTTCATCAGTCTGCCTGTTCTTCTCCCAGGTCTGTCTCTAGTGAATTCTCTCACCCTCCTGTGCTGCTGGCCTGTAACCTGGTTATTGTATAAATAAATAAATCTTTAAGAAAAAGAAAAAAGAAAAAAAAGAAATGGGGTGCAAACTGGCAGAGAAAATGGAGTCAAGAGACAATTTTCTTATGCAGAGAAAAATGTAGAATATGTGTATGCTAATGTGAATGATTCAGTAGAAAGACTTAAAAGGTAGTGATGTCCTTGCAGAGTTTCTGGCGCTATCTATACTGACCATGAATTCCTACACCAAAAATTCCTGTGTATAACTCACTAACTCCTTTCCCTTCATTTAATTATTTTCAGCAA
Source organism: Talpa europaea (assembly GCF_964194135.1). Classification (NCBI taxonomy): domain Eukaryota; kingdom Metazoa; phylum Chordata; class Mammalia; order Eulipotyphla; family Talpidae; genus Talpa; species Talpa europaea. The sequence continues at coordinate 25,777,344 of NC_140082.1, read as the reverse complement.
TGTTTTGGGAAAGTCCAACTCTCCCAGGCACTATCTGCTTCTTGCCTCTCATTTCCATTCAACTTTGACAGAAAGGTGAAGGTTTTCATAAGAAAAATTCTTGGCATCTATCCCCATCAGTAAACATAAATTATAAGCCCAAAAATCCCTTCTACACACCATGTTGTAATATAATTATGAAGGGAAATTATTTATCCTATGCTTGAGCTCAAAACTCAAAATAATATTAAAATTGGCCATTTGATTTTTCAAAATTTTTCTTTTTAGTAATGTCAAATTTTTCAAATGTTAGCCAGAGGTTTTTCTATGAAATTTAAACAGCCATCACATCCTCACTTTAAGAAATAACTTGGTGATGACCGTATTTTAATATATTATTCTTAAATATATGCACAGATATGTATGTTAGCAAGTCTCTTAGCTCTGTACCTACCATTTGTTCTTTTTTTAATAATTTCAGCTTCAGTGCTGAAAGCTAGCAACTGTTTTATTGAACTAAAGGTTACTCAGAGATGTTTGATTTCCAGCCAACTTTCGGCAAGATTAGCTGCCAAAGAGGCTACTGAAGGCCAGCTTGCCAAATTTATGTTCATTTTCAGGGAAGAGAGAAAAATTTAAATAGCTGGTTTCTTGACTTCCATTGTTTTCCTATTCTAGTTATATACTTTCCATTGTAGAAGAATAATGAAAAGAATGCTTTACAATTTTGAGATACACGCTGTAGTGAGGAAAATCTCAGTGTACTATCCAACTCTTCAAATCCTTTCCACAAACAGCATTATATTGATGAATGAGAAACAATCATTATCTGGGTTTCATTGGACCCTCATTGCACCTTTTCTTATGCTACCTTTTTGGCAAGATAAACTGAGAATCTGTGAATGTGTGTGGGGGATGGGGGTTGGTGTGAGAGAGAGAGAGAGAGAGACACACACACACACACACACGCACGCACACGCACACACACACACACACACACGCACGCACACGCACACACACACACACACACACACACGCTAAGAAATTGGAATTTGAAAGTCACCATGACACTTTATAAGCATTTGAAAAGCTATATGGGTACCTGGCAAACAGAACAGAGATATATTTTTGACTAATAGAAACATCTGTTGCATGTAGGGATTCTAGTTTATTTTTTTATGAACTGATACAAATTGCTCAGTGATAACTCCTACCTCCACTGATTACTAACTTTATAATCTCTATGCCTCAGTTTTTCATCAGTAAAAATGTAGATAATTAGAGATTAAATAATGTAATGCTTGTGAATCAACATAGTGCCTAGCACTGTGAAAGCCATCATTAAAAATTAGCAGTAATTATGCATATACATAATCTAATCTTATAAATGGATTGATCCAATTAGTAACAATTTTTAGAATAGTCTCAAAATATGCTGATTTTAGCCTTTAAGAAGGCCTAGGAAGAAAACCACAGAACGATCTCAGATGACATGATTTTCCCAATAATGTGGAATTTCCTGACAATTTAAATGCCTCATCAGATCAAGAAAATCAAAGATGAGGCATTTCTGTAAGATAATGTGTATAAGTGAAAAGACTTCCCAAAATTCATATTCCAGTGTTTGAGTATGTATGTATTTGCAGAGTGAAAGAACTAGGAAAGGAGAGAAAGCTTAAATAAAGCCTCTTGAAAAGGGTTATGTTAGCTTATGATCTTTTCTCAGTTCTCAAACTGCTAAGTATTTCTTGTCCTCCAGGTCTTAGTATATACTGTTCTCTTTTGTTGGACATTTCTGCTCTCAACATATCCCAGGGAAAACCTTTTTTTCTTCATCTTTTGGGCTATTTCAGATTAAATGTCAACTTAGAGTATATATTATCCTAACTAAAGTAGCATTTTCCCACTATCATTTTATTACATGAGCCTGTTTTTTTTTTTCTCATTATAATTATTTTTCTGATTTTTTTAAATTGGTCTCTCTTTAGACTATCAAGCTTCATGATGAAACCAAAGCTTTTATCTTTTATTCACAGTTATGTTCCCAGCATTTAAATTAATTACAGCATTAATGGTACTCAGTAAATGCATGTAGTTGTTTGGGCTTTTTTCTTCTTTCTCTCTTCCTTCTTTCTTTCCTTCCTTCTTTCTTTCTTTCTTTCACTAAATATAATGTCTTCATCAGTGCATATGATAGGTGCACCTACTTTACAACTTTTCCTGCACCTTTGGGAAAATAGAAGCTTAATATTTTAGCTTCTACATAATCATAAAAGTATGAGTTTGTATAGCTTTATTTCCATTACTTTTGCTAACATTTTTACACTAAACCATACATTTTACACCAACCATTACATTTGGGATTTTCAATATTCTATGAATTTGCATAATGATTATGTGACAATTGCAAACTAAAGTGTACAATATTCATGAACATGTGATTTACCTCAATACCCATTTTTTAATTTCTTGAGTCAGAAACTCTCTTTATCAGTAAATGATTTTTGGTTTTGTCTCTGAAGATATCAGCAAAGGAGGGGATAATAATTCATTTTCTCAGTGAGATCCAAATCATTTCATAGAAAAAGTTTAATTCTTTTGAACTGTAAAAAGAGATGACAACATAAAAAACAAACAAACAAAAAGACCTTCCCTAGGCAATACAAGCTAAGAATATAGCACAGAATCCTTTCTCTCCTCCTTCACCTCAGAAGTCTATCCAGTTTTCCTTTTTTCCAAAATGGGGCCTTTGATCAGTATGGCCATGAGATGCCTGCCTATCCTATAACTGGTAGGAGTAAACAGTTAAATTAGTCATTGACGTAGCATAATCCCATATACAAGGAGGTGGTTTAAATTCTTGAAGATTTTAGTATACTATGAGAAATTGATTTTGTCCACCAACACTGCTTTTATATGTCATAAAAAGATTGCCTGCGGAAATAGTTGACTGTTTGGGGTCAACCTTTTGAGTAGGCTAATGAATCTTATCCTTTTGACTTTAAAAGAGAAAATATAAGAATACTAAGAAAACTGATCCCAGAAATATATATGACAGTGAAAAAATAGATTACACTGTCAAAAAAGCCAACTTCATAAATAAACAAAAGGAAAAGGATTATGCTTTTTGTGCAAATATTTGACATAATAATAGAAAAAGACAAATTGAAGGGGTAGATAAAAGCATTACTACAATTAAACTAAATTTTCCTTTGTGCAAAGAAAACTTATTTGGAGTAAAAGTTCTGAGGATAATAGTAGAAGATCCTGGGTGAGGTATTGGTAGATGTTAGGTGCAAGTTGCTTGTGAGAACTGTACATTGAGGAATTGCCATTCCATATTAAGATATGGAAAGGGAGCTAAGGAAAGCTGAACATATAAGTTACTTGCAAGGACAAATACTACCAAAGACAAGTTTATCACAGTGTAGGAACCCAAGAGATCAAAAGTACATCTTGTAATGAACCTTTTCTTGAGTTTATGGAAATCACTGCCAGCTGTTCCTATCTGAAGACTACTTGAGGCAGAATGACCCAGGAAGTCCATATGGTACAAAGGCAAAAGCTTAATTAGCTATACCACGTCTAACTTCCCATTCCCAGAAGGAAGGAAATTAATTGTAATGCACATGTTGAGAGAGTGACTTTCAAAAATGCAAGAACTCTGGAAAGTAAAACATGCTACTGTTTTATAGCTGCTATCTTTTATAGGAGAATTTCAGGTGATGGTAATTTATGTCTCTTTTTCTAGAAAGGGCACATGTAGCTTCCACAATGAAATTTATTTTACAGATACAAGGAGGGAAACTGTGACTCCTATAATTTACACTTGTTCGTTGTAACATCTCATTTTATAAAATAGTCAAAAGCTCGTAAATTATAAATATGCCAAAAGTCAATGTAACATTTTTAAAATTATAATTGCTTAATTACTTAAACGTGGAAGCACTTCTGAACATAACTGCAATAAGTTACACCTGTCTATTAGCAAAGGACTTAAATTCTTATTTTGTTGAAAAGGGAATGAGATTGCATATGGAGTGTGTGTGTGCGTGTGTGTGCGTGCGCGCTCGGGCGTGCATGCACGCATGGGCACACAAGTGTGCTGCTTTTCCTGTCATTATGGGGTTCTAAATGACAGAAATTTTGTTTGTTCACAGAGGTGTGACCTGAACTCTGATAGTGTTTGGATCTAAAATGTCAACACTTGTGAGTGTGGGAGCTGAGGTCCTTTATTGATATAATTGTACTTCTGGATCATTTCCTACTGTGCTCCACCTGCTCTAGGAAATTTTCTGGAAGGGTAGGAATCCCCTAATGTCTGTGTAGAAAAACTCGTGAATTTCACTTGAACAAAAAAATCTCAGTACGTTCTCTATCCTCCATGCACCTTAAGTTTCACTTCATAGCAACATAAATAATCTATGTTATGGTACCAACAATTAAGATGCATTCAATCTATAATTTTTATTCTACTACTTTGTTTTCTAGCATTTTTGTCAAAATTGGTCTTAGCTCAGAGTTGAAAAAAGAGAAAGAAAGAGAAGAAAAGTAAGGAAGATTTTATTTTATTAAGGTAAAGTTTGTTTACAACACTATATATGACTTAGGTTGCAGTGCCAGCGACGGAAGGGAGGTTCTCTATCAATTCGTGCAGCCAGATAAAGGAGGGTCCTGGAGCCCTCAGTGACTTTTAGACTTTAATGCTCTCTATATGCCAATTGTTGTGGAGCAAGCCTGGGGGGAGAGGGAAAAGGGCAGGAGGCAGGGAATCTTTATTCTGTCTCTTTGGGATCTCTCTGGTTTTTCTCTTGTGGTTTCATCCTCTTTATAGCTGTTAAACCAGCCATGTTTGTCTCTGAGTGATGCCACCCTTACAGCGTCTACCTTCAGGCTCAGGTGTGTCCACTTACACATGCCCACACCATACTCTGGGTGTCTATCATCAGGTATGCATGCCCCATGCCCATGCTCCCAAGGGCCTCCTGCATTAGGATAATGAAAGCAGCAGGTGATAGCCACAGAGGGTAGCGGTGTAAATGCCTGGCCATCTTCATTTACCCTACAAGGTTCTCACCTCTTCACATGTGTGTAGCATACACACCATGTCTACCTCCAAAATGCTCCACCATAGGAAAATTTTAAGAATGCCTTTCTTTCATTTTCATCAGAGTTTACAGTATACTCCCCCATCACACTCAAACAAAAATGTGGTTTGGGATTCAGTGATGGAACTGTATGTTTAAGGAGCCTGGAAATACAGTTTCATTAGTACAAGGCATTATAACTTTTTCCTTCTCAAAACTTCTTTTATTAGAGTTTGCACTAAATTGTTCTATGAATCTAAACTCAAGCTAACAAATCAACCAAGCTTTGAAATTTCTTCATAATTGTTATTGTAACAATTTGTACTGTTATTTATTTCTGTGACTTTATTTTCAACAGTATTTTCTAAGTTGGAGAAGCATTTCTATATCACTTTGAGCTTGGTTAAACTCATTGCTTAGAGCTGTGATTACTTTCAAGTTCTAATCAAATGGGCAAAGCTCTCTTCTTACTTGGGAAGTCACAGACAATCAAAAGCAGTATTTTTCTTTTTTTCCGTCCAATAATATGTTTATTAACATTTATTATTGAAGAATTGTCTTATTGCATAGGATACACTTTCTGTATCAAGGTAATGGAAAGGGATCAATAAATGCAAAGATTACATACTTTTTCTTTGACAGAATGTTTCATCTGAAACAAACATATCATGTGCCAGTTACTATAGAGCCAGAATGCCCTTTACAGCTGTTTACACTTCAGATGTAAAATGGCAATTTGATAGAGACTAACAGTGTGATGTGAGCAACTGCGTAAAAAGGCTACTTAGGAGCATGCCCAGTGAGCTGAATGAGTCCTGCGCCCCCCTCCCTTCCCAGATCTCTGAAGATAAGACTTGAACTTTGCACTTGCAAATGTCACTGCATACGTTTTGCTCTAGGCTTTTTTTTTTTTTTTTTAAAGGATCTGTTACAACTAATTTCCTTTTAACGACATGAACCGGGAAGAGAATTTTTAGGGCACTAAGATGCTTTAAGTTTAGATTGACTTGATGCCTGTCTTTGAATGCACTTGAAGTGTTCTTTCTTTTTAAAGCAATATAAAGCATAGGCGCGTTTGTTTTCTCTCCCTTGGAATGGGAAAATAAGATTCTCCTTGGATTGGAGTCCTCCGGGCTAGGGAGTGAAAGCCCGGGAGGCAGCAAGGGACGGAGAGAGGGGCTTGTCCAGAGCATGGATAGGAAAGGAATAGGGGTTCCTCCGGGCTCAGTGCTCACGGAGGATCGGTTCCCGGGGCTGCAGCTGCGGACGAGAAAGGCGTTGTTTGGCTAATGAAGGCCACCTGGATCAGGCTTCTGAAAAGAGCCAAGGGAGGAAGGCTGAAGAATTCGGATATCTGTGTAAGCTCAAGGGCTTTTGTTTGGGGGGAGACGTTTTTTTGTCCTTGCTTCTGCTGTTGTTGTGGTGAGTGCATGCAGCGACTCCTTTGATTTAGTAACACGATCCTGATTGCAAGAGAGGGAGCTAGGAAGATTCCTGCAATTTCCTGAGCTCCTTTTCCTATGTTGTGATTTATCACTGTGGGAGAGGTCTCAGACAGGTGTTTTTTGTAGACAGCTTTTATAATATGTATTTAAAGGTATTTTAAAAGGGGGTGCTTAAAGACTGAGTGAGGCTGACTGCTGGTGTCTTACAGTTTTGTCAGAGAAGGTATCAGGTGAATAAACAGGTACAAAAGGATGCTTAAGCTAAAGTGGGAGTCATCTCATGATAGTGACATTTGGGGGAATTCAAGTTTGTAACTCAGACTTTCTTTTATGTTTTTTATTACCATATCTTCTTCCCAGTTGCCAATACTTGTTCTAGCGTGTAGATGGTTCTTGAAGCTATCCTTCAAATCCATCTATGCCCTTCAGCTCTGCACTGCACCACAGAGCTGGTTTAATTCTAAAGGAACTTGTTCTAGCTTCCAGAAAGGATAGTAATTGGAACATAAACCTTGGGGATGAGGGTAACTTGGTGGATACAACTATCCTAGTGAACGGTCTATGGATAGGAACAGGATTTTTCTAGCTGGTTTGCTACCAAACGGATGATTTTTTCCCTCTTTTTAGGAATTTATAGCACAATCTAGGAAGCTGACTGCCATGTCAATGAGAGTTTTCCAACACAAACATCATAGACGGAATCTATTTTAAAATGTAAATTTTCTTCTCAAGGGTTCGGCAGACTCCTACACCAGCCGTCCGTCCGATTCAGATGTTTCTTTGGAGGAAGATCGGGAGGCAGTGCGCAGAGAAGCAGAGCGACAGGCCCAGGCCCAGTTGGAAAAAGCAAAGGTAAGACCATGTCTTCCCTGCCAAGATCTGTCTTGCCACTTGTGCTGGGTCCTGATGGACTACCTATGGAAGTTGCTCCTGAGCTTCTGTTTGATATATTCCATTTCATTGTCTGACTTAAAAGAGGTACCAGAAAAGGAGTGTATTGTCTACGCTTGGGAGAAAAAAGGACGTGTGACATGTAAGGGTGGTCTCGCCTTTATGTGGTTTTATAATCCAGGCAACTTGTCTCTGTTGGTGGATGGTTTATTTAGACACAAAGAAAAGTTCCCCTGAATATAAAAAGATAAAAAGCTGGCTCTAATATCAAAATGATTTTAACTTCATTTTTCTGGTAAACCATATATCCTTGTTTAAAAAACCATATTTCTTCAAGGAAATGGTTTTTTTCCTTAGACCTGAATAATCTGTCTCCCCAGATTTTATTTAATAGTTGTTTTGTAATAGTGTTTTCTTACATTAAAAAAATGCATTGCATTCTGCTTTTCAAAAATAAAGCTGCAGAATTTTTAAAAAGTTCCTTCCCCTTAGAACATTTCTCATAATAATAGAGTGTGTATATATAGAGGGTGACTGGAAATCAAATATAAAGTATATTGGTACAGAATTTAGCTGAGACTGTTTCCTCTCACTAATTATAATGGTTTGAGTGTTTTTTCCATGTGGTCACTCAAGTAGCTATTTCTAAGCCTTTAGTTATCTGTTTGGGGCATTTTGTCCATGACTATGTGCTGTGAATCATGAGTTAGATAAATGGCACAGCTATTTCATAGATGGTTTTCCAAGTTTAAGTACCTTGGTTTGTGTGATATTTGGTAACTTTTAACACAGTTGTTGATTTTTTCTTGAAAGAAATTGCTATTTTGAAAAAAATTGAGTTCTGTGTTTACCTTGCTTTAAAAAAATCAAGGGTGGCATTAGACACTTCTGCTGATAGTTTTATCTCTGTGATCAGTAACATTTCTGTGTGTTGCTATGGGAATCATGTCTTGGAGATCCTGGTTTGAATGCAGGGACAGCCTGATGTAATATGCATGACCTCTAGCTCAGAAGCCTAGTAGGTTACAGAGGGGCTGCCAGGAGACCTTGACTTTTTAAAAAGCAGTATTTCCAAACATCAAAACAATGTTCTTACCTCAGCTGGCAGGGAAGTCATCTCAAGGTCTGACTCAATTTTGACTGCACGACAGCTGTTAAACAGCTGGAGCAGGGAGCAGGGAACTGATAGAGCAAGGTGTGGTCCAGTTGCCATCAACTTATCTACCAAAGTTAACCATTTGATGCATGGATGAGCTTGGAAAACATCATGCTACATAAAATAAGCAATCACGGAAGAACAGATACTGCATGATTCCACTTGAAGTATCTAAAGTACTCAAACTAGTAGAAGCTGAGAGTTGAATGATGGTTGCCAGGGACTTGGACGAGGAGGTAATGAGGAGTTGCTCTTCAACAGCCATAAAATTTCAGTTATGCAAGATGAACACATTTTAGAGTTACAGGACACCATTGTGCCTATAGTTAACAGCACTGTGCTGCGCACTTAAAAATGCGTAGCTCTCTCGTTAAATTTTCTTACTACAATAAAAAACAAGTGAAGTTGAAATTAAATAATAAAGAAAACTAGATAATGAATATGTGGCACACAAATGTAGTTGCCACAAGTTTGCCAGGTAGCTAATATATGGTGGAATTGAGAATCTGAATTCTGTTTTCTATATTTTGCACCAGGGTGCAGAAAAAGTCAAGGAAAAAAATAAGTTTGTATTCCAGAAATAAGAGTGTTCTATTTGCACTAATTTATTCCTGTGATTTTCACATACCAAAATTAAACTGTTTCTCAGATTTATATCACAGCATCATACAACCCATTCTTTTCAAAGCACTTTGGTTACCTGACTGGGGCATTTTGTCTATGACTTTGCTGAGTTAACAGCTGCATAGAACTTTTAACTGTTTTTCACCCCTGCATGGACCAAAATATTGATTCTGAATCAAATCAGCTTTGTGTTGTCATACCAACTAAAAGGTTTATAATTACAAGTGAAGTAGAAGAGGAAAGAAAATAAGATCATTTAAAATGAAAGTAAAGTTAGTGAAGGCCTATTTTCTGTGTTTAATGAAAATAGTTTATTGACATCCATTTTTCTTCATTAAAATTAGGACACTGTCTTAAGCCTTTAATGTATTCAAATGAGTTACACTAGGCTAAGTGAGAATTTTAGAAGATAAAAGTGAGTAGGATTTATTTTTATGTTAAAATCATGGTTAGGTATGGTTTATTAATTCCAATGTCTTTGAGAAGGAATGCCAAAGAGAGACTGTGGATGGCTTGTTCACAAGTTTATTTTGTTCTCCACCACAATCCTATCATTGTTACTTTGTGGAACCTATTTCAAAATGATACCTTAAAGTTTAAAAATATGTGCATTCATTTTTAATTTTTAGATAGTTTGGAACACTTTGCACATCCATCTCGATGAATCGAAAGTTCTCGAGATTTATTTTGTGACCATCATAGCATCCCTCTAGCAGAAAAACTTTATGAGTAGATGCTTTCATTCACTGACCCTATAGATCACATGCAGTATGCCTGTGCAAATACCTGTAGTAAACCTCAGCGGTGCTTTCAGTTCCTGGCCCTCTCTAAAAATGAACTACATTATCCCTTAATTGCCTTAAGATTACATCTTTGAAATAAGGTGATTGGCAGTGAATGAAACTAGAGACTTTGCATTTTGAAATTAAGTGACCTACAAAAGGTTATATAACTTGGGATTCTGTGCTGCCAGTAAAACCTAATACTTTGCACTAGCACTTTCTTACAGCATCTCTTGAACTAGTAAATTCTGCAGGGAACAGATTATATATTAATTTTGAGACAAATAAATATCAACTGACATGAACTTCTTTTTTAATTTAGTGTTTGTTTTCTGATCCCAAATGCATATTAGATCTTGTCCAGTTTGCCATACTTTGCAAATCCCAATTATTTTAAAAGCTCCTGTTCTTTGATATTGCCTTAAAGACAAGTCATGTAGGGATTTAATTTATTCCCACATTGATCTTTTTTAAAATAACAGCTGTACTAATATAATCACTCACTTGGAACTCCCTAGTGGTATAGGGTTAAAGTCTCAGTGCTATCATGCTATTATAGCTATGGCCAGAGTTTGATCCTCGGCCAGGAAGCTAATCCACATATGGCACAGCAGACCTCTTCTGTCTCACCCAGTGCTCTCTCAGCAGTGTATTTCAGTAGATCTGCCTGTTCTGCTCCCCGCCCTGTCTCTGGTGAATCCTCTCACCCCCTGCACCTCTGGCCTATACCCCAGTTCTTCTATGCATAAATAAATTAAATCTTTTTTAAAAATCACTCATTTAAGGTATACACTCAGATTTGTGTAGCTATCACATTAATCAATTTTAGAACATTTTCATCATGGCTAAAAGAAATTCCATGTTCTAAATTAGCAGTCCAATTCCTCACAACCCACTCGGCCCTAGGTAACCACTATTCAACTTACTGTGTGTATAGATTCTTCTATTCTGGATATTGCGTATAAGTGGAATCATACTATAGATGGTCTGTTATGACTACTTCCACTTATATAATGTTTTCGGTGCTCATCCATGTTATAGCACATATTGGTACTTCTTTCCTTTTTATTGCCAACATAATATTTCATTTTTATCTATTTGTATGTACATACATATACATATGCATAATGCATATGTATCACATTATATTAATCCATTTATCAGTTGAAGTATATGGAGTTATTTCCATATTTTAGCTATTATGAATAATTCTGTTAGGAACATTCTTGTACAAATCCTTGCATTAAAGTGTTTTCATTTCTTTTACGTGTCCATCTAGGAGTGAAATTGTTGAGTCCTATGATAATTTTTTCTTAATTGGGAGAATTGTTTTTCTTTTCTCTCTCCTCAATAATGATTCCTTCTGCCCTATATCTGTCTGAGCTGGGAAAAAAAAACGGATGTGGAATGGAATGAAGCAGAGATGAATATGTTCAGTGCTGCATTTTTAGTAGAATGGATTAACTCTAAATTTTAAGTTGATTGTTCTCTCATGGGTGAATGTCTGCTGTATTGAAGCAACAGTACCAGGCCAAAGTCGTAAAGGAACAGATGGATCTTTTGCCTGCAAAAAGTTGCTAGTTTGTTTACGGGAAAAAGTCTTGACCTTAAATCATGCTAAGAGGTCGGCATACTCAAGATAAATAGATAGGTCTGTGAATTTTCAGAGGAAAAGACTGCACCCTGCTGGCAGAAAAAGAAAATTCTTTTTGGAAGAGTTGGTGGCCTAAAACTAAACCTTGGCAAGGTTGACAGATGGAGATGAGCTTAAGAAGCAAAGAGTAGAGGACTTCCCTGGTGGCGCAGCGGGTTGAGCGCAGCACTGTGAAGCTGTCTGCAGCCTCTGCAGCGTGGGTTTGATTCCCGCCGGCCAGGGAGATACCCACATGGCACGGCAGACCTCTTGTCTCTCCTGCTCTCCCCTCAGCAGTGCTTTCGGTCCATCTGACTGTTCTGCTCCCAGCTCTGTCTCTGTCTCTCCCCCTCCCACCTCTGGCCTGTACCCCAGCTCTTGTATAAATAAATTAAAAAAAAAATCTTTAAAAAGAAGCAAAGAGTAGAAAGTGGAGAGAGTCCTAGGCTTGAGAAGTAACCAAAGTAACATTTCCAGCCTATGGAAATGTTTGGCAACAAGAAAGCGTGACTCCTTGACTCCTCTTTAGAGAAAAGTACTTTTTTGAGATCTTGCCAACTTGAAAACGTCTTTAGAGTGTCTTTATTTGCATTTAATTGTTTAGCTGGATATAGTAGTCATGTAGGAAAAGCATTTCCTTGGGGTTTTTAAAGGCATTGTTTGGTTGTCTGCTGGCTCCCAGCATTGCTGTTGTGATTGCTGCTGTTGTTTTGTCTTTATCTGTGGTTTTTGTTTTTTAATTTAATGTTAAGAACTATTCTGCTTTAGCATTTTGAAATATTGCTATCATGTGCTTGGTGTGGGTCTTATTATTTGTTTTGCCCCATTTCTTATACAAACCTTTGTTGTGAAGGCCCCATCATGGAATTAAAATAGGAAGCTGAAAAAGAGGAGATGAGAAGACTCAATTTTGAGAAGTGACTTATTTTTACTTTGATAATTTCACCCTGTTTTGGGTTCTCTGGTTTGTTATGTATCTGATTAGTGCTTTCTTCTCTGCTCACATTTTCCCCTACTATTCCTCTGTCTTGTTTTCTTTTGTTTTGTTTTACTACCTTGAGTTTTTCTGCATTTATCTTCAAACCCATATATTAAGATTTTTATTTTTTGTCACAATTTCCAATTTCCAAGAGTTGTCATCTCCTGCCCCCCCCCAAAGCTTCCTATATTAATTCCATGACTGTAATATTTTTCTCTTAAGCTATTAATTTTGGGGCTTTCTGAACTGTCTCAGTTTCTTAAAATTTATTTGACTTTCTTTTTTTTTTTTAACACACTGGGGTCTTTCTTCCAAGGTTTGATATTTGGTTCATTCATAACCAAGAGTAAGATATTATAAAGTATAAAGGTGAATGAAAACTCTAAGACGACAAAGCATCTTGACCACTGAACTCCTGTAGGGTAATTGGTGGGGCTAGTCTATTCTTTCAGTCTGGACAGTGACCCTTTAAAAGAGTCCCCAGTGTTCTGCCTGAGCCTGTTGGACTTGTTTGCTCCTAACTGATGAAAGAGCAAGGTGCCTGCCTGCAGTTTCATAACTCATGATGAAGATTATTACTGAATCCCCCTATTGTCAGTACCTTTCTTGACTTTACCTATCTATCGTTGTACCTCTGATTATCTCAGATCACCTGCTCATCCTCTCCAGAGAGTAAACTTTGTGTCTTTGGAGGTGAGGGAGGATAGAAAGTGGTCCTGCTCTACAGACCGAGAGAAAAGTTCTGATAAATGCAACTTTCAGTCAGTTATATTTGCAGTCCCATCTGCATCTCTACTTTCAGAGGGGCACCATCTCCTGGCCTTTGCCATGGTTCTGGGACCATGATGGGCTTTCTCTATAGCTCTTCAGCCCCCCCACTCCCAACACATACACACACACACACACATCCCCCTTCCTTACAGGTTCTAACTCATTCTACTGCACTGTTCTTGCTTTCTTTGTTCTACATTTTGTCTCATATTCTATTCTTTATATTTGTGGCTTTATACTTTTTAAAAATAATGTATTTTCAGGAGGAAGCAAAATGTTGAGCTGACCATGTTTTATTGCCCATATGAATCAATAAACATAGTTTAAAAGAGAAAAACAAAATTCTCTGCTTGCTTTAGTCCATAAATGTGATCGACATAGGGAGAATATTGGAAATCATCCCCTAAATAGCCTTTTCAGGAGAAAGGAAAAACTTAAATGTGTTCATGTACCTATCAGCCAAAAGAGAAAATTTTATTTCAAAAATGTTAAACATGTTTTAAACATGTCTTACGGAGAAAACGTTATAGGTGTCAGGAGAGAAGTATTTGTGGATGGTTATATTGCTTATTTTCTTAAACCTCAATATAGATTATTGGAGAGAATCCAATGGACACTTGGCAGGTATAAAACTAGATAGCTACTCAAAGGAAAAATCTCTTATTTTGTTGGAAAATATCACCTCCAACAGAGCTATCTTAACATAGAAGCACAAAGTTTGGCAAACATTTTTAGGGAAATTTCAATTCTGTCTTTTAATTTTTATGTTGAGAAATCTTCAACTCTCCTTTGTTCATAGCAGTTACCTACCAACCAGAGCTAGCTAAATATGTCTAATTTCTGGGAGTAGAGGTCAGCTTATTATTCAAATATATATTAGCTTAAATTGCATTTTTCTACTTGTGAGATGTAAAAAAAATTGTGAGATATAAAAATGATGAGATATTCTACTTGTGAGATATAAAAATTTTGTGAAAATGTTATGGAGTTATGTTAAACCTGTACCTTAGCTCATAAATAAGACTGGGTAGGTATGGTGATAAACAGTGGTGCTGGAGTTTCCTCATTTCAAATGTAGTTGCCAGTAGTAATTAACAACAACACTAATGCTTACTGTGTGATGACTATTCATCATACACAATTTGAAAGCTATAAAAGGAAAAAAGCAATGTTTTTTATGGTGTCTGAGATACTTTTGAATAGTTACAGTCATGCAGCACGTGCAGCATTTATTCCTATATTACCTGTTACATCAGAAAAATCCTCCCCCTCGGTTGACTTTCCTTGAAGAATAAATTAAAACTTGAGGACTATTTTTACTTAGGTCACAATTCTCTTTGCTTTACATGACAGGTTAGTTGGGGACCAAGTGATCTAGGGTGACCTGTTGCATGTGTCTGCAAGTTGGCAGCTGGCAGCTTGCAGGTCTCATTCTCTCCTGGGTGGTGGGTACCTTGCCCTGCAGGCTGGTGGACTCATTCACATTGCTGATCCCAGGGTAACAAGCAGCTCAAGCCTGAGCGGGCTGTATTCACATGTTTTCTTAGGCAAATGCCCTGTTGACCAAAGCAAGCCACAAGGCTAAGCCTGGTCTTACTGTGGGAGGGAGCCCCCAAGGTCATGAATTCCAAACAGGGAATTGTCACAGCCATTTTCTGCACTACCACACTCATCTGTTATTCTTCCTTGCATCTTTGGAAGAAGAATAGTCTCCGTGCTGGTTAAAATAAGGCTGTCTACACCCCCATGCCAGCTTTCCCTTCTCGTTAGTGCCAACCTTAATTACACCAGGCTTTCTCCCCCTTGCTTCTGCATCTTTCATTTCTTCTCCAGTTCCTTGAAATAGAGTTCTGTCTCTGTCTCTCTGATTGTCTCCAGTGACTTTCTAATCAAGTCCATTGACCTTTCTTGAGTGTTCTCTGACTACTCTGTACTCTTGCCTTATTTTTCTTCTCCATTAAGTCAACTGTGTCTTGCACATGGTGATGACAACATAAGCCTATTTCTACTACTTCTCTGATTGTTCCTTTTCAATCTCTTCTGCTGCTGCCCTGCCCTGGAGTGTGGCAGTCCATCTAGCCGAGTGCACACACCTTGATACGGCTTTGGTTTCTAAATTTCAGAACTGCAATTCAGAGATAAAGGGCACCCAACAGGGTGTGTTTTCTGTATTCTTCCTGGACTCTGCTGAACCACCCTCTCCATTCATTTTCTGCACTGGGACTATGATGGACACTGTCCTTTGAATATAGGTCTTTACCTCCACAATGAGTTTTAAGCCACTTCCCCTTTACTACCTCTCTCTCATGGCCTCCATCATCCCTTTACATATGCACCTCTGCCCCTCACCTCTTTCCCAGATGCTTTCCTCCTATGGCCATCCCTATTGGTTCTGCCACCCATTTAAAATCAAGTTCCCCATTTTTCCTTCAAACCTTTTCTTCTGCTTTTTCCTATTTCTGTCATTGTTTACTTTATCCTCCTAAGTTGGAAGCCTTAGTCCAAGAGTCAGCAAATCTTTTTTTTTTTTTTTAAAGATTTATTTATTTATTTATACAAGCACCGGGATACAGTCAGAAGTGCAGAAGGGTGGGAGAATTCACCAGAGCGGAGAGCAGAACAGGCAGACTGATGAAGTACACTGCTGAGGGGAGCAGCAGGCACGGCAGGAGAGGTCTGCGTGCCATGTGGGGCCCTCACCAGGCAGCCGGGGATCGAACCGGTGCTGCAGAGGCTGCAGGCAGCTTCGCAAACCAGCGCTCAACTGCTGCACCACCGGGGAGGCCCAGGAGACAGCAAATCTTTTCTGTAAAATGCCAAATAGGAAATATTTTAGGTGTAGCAAGTCACGTGTTCAGTGTCTCAGCTATGTACACAGGGCAAGTCAGGATTTGGAGATCATGTCAGCTGTGGTCTCACTGCATGAACTTGGGATAGTTATACATGAAGTTTAGTCTTGGTTCCAGTAATCATCTATGAGTTGGTACATCTACCCAAGGCTCCCAGTCAGGAATCCAGGATGGACACAGGCAGCCAGAACACATGGCTCCTGCCAAGTTCAGTGTCTAACGGGGGTCCTGTATTAGAACATATGAAACCTTTATTTTCATTTCCCACTTAGAGGTGTCTAGTCACCAAACACTATTATAGATCATCATTTCTGTGTTTGAGTTATCTGTTTCCAGCTCACCGATGAGTGTTGTCTGACTGACCTGCAATGTCCAGGCACAGAACAGAGTGGGATGTGACTGGCATTTTACACTATCCCTGGATCGTCACAGCAGCTCACTGCGTCAGGCCACACTGTGTCCACAAATCCCTGATGTGTGCCCTGTTTCTCGTAAACTAAGCTTTGAGGCCCTTGAGAGTAATGGTGTGCTCTGACTTCATCTTCATGCTCTGACTACATCTTCGTGTAGATTCCCGCCTCCATTTTCGGCAGTGAGTTAATCGGCTCTCTCACACACGTCTCACGTGCTCTTTTCTGAGTAACACCTGAGTATTTTAGGAATAAGATGGCATATTTTCTATTTCTTCATGGATATGCTTATCTTGACAATCTACCTACAAGTGACTTTTAAGTTTCATGTGGGTAAGAATTACATATTTTAAAGAGAATCTGACACTCTAGCTAATTCAGACCTCTCTTGCAGGGATTTGTGGTTTTTATTAATGGGAGTTCTAGAGAGTTGAGGCTTACCCACATTTGAAACAACACTTTTGTGTAAGAACCCTTATAAGGACTGTTAACATAATACAGACTTCTGACTATTTCAAAACCATAAATGGATTGGGGAAGGATTATTATAAACTTTGCAGCTCAAGCCTTTTTTTTTTTTTCCTTAGAGAGCTGTAACTGAACATCTTTGTATCATTATAAACACAGCTATAAATACATAGTTGTTCCTCTCCTTTTTCTCTACCAGATATGAACGGAGAACAACACAAAGAGCTTTCTTTATGCAGAGCTTAAAATTGTTAACCTTTCTCTGCTCTTGAGACTTGCCCCACCAACAGCTAAATGAAAGATGTTGAAAGCTGTGAATGAGTAAAATTTATTCAGTTAGCAAACATCTGATGAGTGGTATTGTGCTGTTGTACAATGAACTCAAAGAAGGGACTCAAACATGTGTCAGTTGTGGTTTTTCCCTCAAGGTCATAGCTTAATGATGATGCCAGAAATGTGTGTCACTGACTAAGACTAACATGGTAAGTGTTAGACTAGCAGTGTGAGCCAAATGCTTTAAAGAAGAATGAGCAGGTGCACGTCGGTATTGTGTGTGCAGGAAGGGGAGGGCATTGGTGAAGACCAGAGAAGGGCCATGGGATTATAGATGTCCCTACTGTTATTTGAATGTCTTTTTAGGGACAGAGTTTTTATTAACCAGCAATGTGCTTTTCTAAGTAGCAAGATTGATTGCTAACCACAAGTCCAACGAAGCTGTTATTTTGGTTTAATTTTCTTTAAATTCTATTTAATTCCAGTTTATCTGGAACTAAATACACTGAAGTACTTTTTTACCCTCAGCCATTTTGAAGTGTACGGTTTATTGTATTGACTATATTCAGTTGTCATATAACAGATCTCTAGAATGTTTTCATCTTGCCATACTGAAACTATAATGATAAAACAACTCCCCACTTCTCCCTCAGACCCTGGCAGTTGTCATTCTACTTTCTGTTTCCATGATTTTGACTAATCTAAGTAGCTCATAAGATGGAATATTACCATATAAACACTTGTACTAGCTACACCCAAGAGCAAAAAAATAGCAGATGTGGTATTTTTATTTAATTTTTTGTTACTATTCAAATTGTAGAACCATACAATATATGTTCTTTGTGACTGATTTATTTTACTCAGCATAACGATAATGTCCTCAAGATTCATCAATGATGTATATGTGACTGACTTCTTTTTTGAGAGCGAATAATATTCTATCATATAGATCTGCCACATTTTATTTACCCATGTATCAATGGCCATTTGAGCTTCTCCCAGTTCTTGGCTATTGAGAATAATGCTCTAATACATATATTTTTTTAAATTTTTTATTTCCCCCCCATGATCCTGTTAAACTGTGCCATCAGCGAGCAGTAATTATAGCTTATATTTGTGCAATGTCTCGGTTTTGAATGTCTGTTTATTACTTTGTTTGGTCCTTGTAAAAACTCTATCAGGAAGGGAAGGAAAATATTGTTATCCCATTTTATGTATGAGGAATGGATGGTGGATATTTAAGGGTCTTGACCAGTGTCTTTAAACTCTTAAGTGGTAGAATTAGGACAAGGACCCAGGCTTCTGTGTGGTAGGATTCTTTCATGTAATCAGTTAGTCCCTCCCAGAAGATATAAAAACAGAAGGTATTAATGTTTCCTCTTTGTTTTATATTCTGGGGGGATTAAAGGAATAAAGCTTTTCTTTAATGACATAAGCAAAGAAAATCAAGGCAATTATTAAAACAATTTTGGAAAGTAAAATCACCACCTCTACTATTTTTTATTGTTGAGTCAAGATAAGTACAACTAGAGTTTATAAGCATAATACTCTCCTTTCCCCTGACAATTTATATTTCGTTTATGGTCTTTATGCCTCAGAGTAGGAATGGCATATTTTACATTTCAACAACCTTTAAATAAAATTCTTGAGCTAAAATTTCTTGAATCTACTAAGTTATCAAAGGAGGCATTTTCAGGATGCTGTGTCCAAAATACCATCTTATTCCACTCTTCTTGGTTAAATGGAAGTCCAAATGGCATGTGCCTAAAAATATTTCAATAGGGTCTTCTTTTAGAAAAATGAAAAATAATCATCATTTAAGAAACAGGTTATTTTACAAATGCTGAAGAAACAGAGCTTAAGTAAAGCTAGAGAAAAAGGTTGAAATTACGAAGAAACTGCTTGAAAAGAAATTTCTCAAGTGTTGTCTACTAAAAAAAAGATGAGAGGAGTGGTCTGAAAATTGTTACAGTTAGATGTTATAATTGTAAAGTTAGATGTTACAATTGACTACAGAGAAATGAACATGTGTTGCAAAGAAAGATTAGGAAACTGCTTTAGTGATGGTTTAAAAAATATTTTTGTGGCTTAAAAAATGTGTTTTTAAAACTAAACCCTGTCATTAGGAAGGAAGATGAATCACAATTAGCTGTCAAAATTATTTATGTTCTAGTGATTTCCAACTAATAGTTCATTCTGCTGATATTTGCAGGATCAATGCCCATTGCTTTAAAAAAAGAAGTGTCAGTTCTTGAAAATTTGAGGTTTTAGTGCCCACCCTACCCTCACGAGATTGGCCAGCAAGTGTTTGGCAGAGGCCTAACAAAAATATAGGCAGCAAACCTTCCAGGTTTCTGGTTTTCTACTTCTATTCCTTTTGTCTTCTTAGAAGTCATTGTTGAATGAAATATTTATTGGACTAATTGTAACCACACATTGATTCAGTCTACATTCCTTACAGACAAAAGCCAAGTCACAAATTTATTTACCGTACAGCCCAGCATCACACACATTCACTGAGAATTATAGCAGGTCTTTGGCATATGCTCCTTGCTTAATTCTCTGAGTTTAAATAGTATGAATCATAAGTAAGTCATATAACAGATGCATACAATGGACTATAGAAATCCTTTGAGTAGATAAAAATCTCCGTCTCCTAAATTAATACATTATTCATGCAACGCACTTGACATTTCATCACCTACCTGGTGGTGCACATGATACTAGGTGATATAAAGTGGTTGAGCCTTAGTCTCTGGTCTCCAGGAGCTCAGTCCAAGAGAACATTTAAATAGTGACTGTATGATAATGTACAGTATCATCTGATTCAGCTCCTCACTTTAAAATGAGAGAGTAGTTGATCCCACACCTACTATGGGCTTTGCACCAAGGTTTATGAACTGCCATGTTTTGTATACACTGTCCCACAGTTTCTGCCTCATAATTGGCATTTTAGAAATAGTGATTGAGACAGCATTCTCTTATCCAGGTGGTCAAAGTAAACTAAAGGGATATATCCCACTCTAAAATATTTTATTTATGCTTAATGCATTATTAAATGTATACTCTAGTGTTAACCTTTTGCTCCAAAACCAAGGTAGGTTCTTAAACGTAAGTCTGCTAATGGAAATTTCACCTGTTAACATCTTCAGTATAGAGTTTAGTGTGACATCCGAGTTTGACCCCATCCCAAGGGGCTAGGGCTCCAGAAAATACAAGAACCAAAAAGGAATTTAAATTCTACAGCATCATCATTTTATACTTCAAAATGAGACCTCAAATTCCTCTTTAATATCTTAGTCTTATAAAACATCAACCACTTATTTCTAAGCTTATGCTTTTGGCAGATTTCTTGGTAAAATAAAAAGACGTGAATTTGGTCAAATGTAGTATCTCTAGATAAGAGTTTAAATGATGACCCCCCCCAAAAAAATCCACATGTATGTAAGATGTTTTGATATTGGTAAAGGTTAAGTATCCACCTTCCTCCAATTAGGATGGCTGATCTCCAAAGAACTGTGGGACAGTTCTGGAAACATTGTGGTCTATTTTCCTTTGCTCTCAGATACTCGAGATTACCACATAAATTCTTCTTGGAGTTCTTGTTTTAGCTGTAGTGTTTAGTCTACTGTGGAAGTGGAGGTTGGGCAAATATACAATACTCTAAATTCTTTCATGCGATATATAGTTATTAAGGGTGTTCCAGTTTAAACAGTTGTCAAGGATTAGCGATGTCAGTGTTTTGTTTTGTTTTCAGATTTTTCAATGGCCTGTGTGAAAGTGAACAAAAGATTCTTTCAAGTTCAGCAGATAGTGGGAACTAATAATCTTCCTGTGGTTTGGCCTGCTCACATGCTTGCATTAGTTTACTAGTCTGTGAGCTTCCAAGATGCTTTGTTTTATGATAAATCTTGTAAAATATAATCTGTGTGTTTAATCTTGTTCATTCTTGCCTTGATTATCTGTTTGATTTGGATAACCTGAACACTGACTAGTTGCATAGAGGGGATCCTGCCTGTCCTTTTTCTCTAGATTAAACAGAAACATCCTGCTATCTCTGACTTCTGGGGAAAAATAAGTGACATATTAAATGTTTCCAGCCATAGGTCTTTTTCCAGCCTAAAGGTTTAGGATTCCTTTAAGAGGTTTCCTGTCTTTCATCAGCTCTGTGCTCTGGCCTGGAGGGGCACACCACTGTTCCACCAGCCCGCCCTCTCTCCTCCTTATGATTTCCCACCCCCAAACAACAGCCCTTATCAAGCCATATTGGGTTATGAACTTCTCTCCCCACACATGTAAAATGGAAGGAACTTGTCCTGTTGGCACTTAACAGTTTAACCCCTTTGTTGAGATAAAACAAGTATTTGTGGGCTGAATAAAATCATTATAATCTGTTAAGTGATAGGGGATGTTTGAATGGACTCCTGAACTTTTCTTTTTAAATAATTTCTTGATTAAGGTAACATTGGATTACAACACTCTATGTGATTTAGAGGAACAGGACTACAACCTTAAGGTGTATGTCACCACACCCACCACCAAGGCACCACAGTTCTCCACCGTAATCCATTGGCCCCCTCCCCACTTGCCTCTTCCATTCCCCCCTCTCCTTCTGGTAGCCTTGAATCTACTGACAGATTTCTAGGGTTTGTTGTTGATTTGGTTATATCTAACCCTTTGTTTTGTTTCTCCATGGTCCACATACAAGTGACACCATCCAGTATTTGTCTTTCTCCTTGTAACTTATTTCCCTCAGACTCATTCCCTTCAAGTTGACCCATGTTGTGACAAATGGCGAGAATTTAATCTTTTTTTTAAATAGCTGAGCATTAGTCCGTTGCGTACATGTGTTACTTGATATTTTCCTAACCCACTCTTCATTTTGCAATCTTAGATTGCTTCCATAGCTTGGTTATTGTAAATAGTGCTTCAATGAATTTAGGAATGCATATATCCCTTCCAGTTAGTGTTTTTGCATTCTTTTTTTTTTTAAGATTTATTATGCACACAAGAACTGGGGTACAGGCCAGAGGTGTGGGGGGTAAGAAGATTCACCAGAGACAGAGTGGAAACAGAACAGGCAGATTGACTGAAATACACTGCTGAGGGGAGCAGCAGGCAAGTCAGGAGAGGTCTGCTACACCATGTGGGTAGCTCCCTGTCTGGGGATCGAAGTCCTTCCTGCTGCAGTGGCTGTGGATACCTTCGTAGGTTGTGTCTTAACCCCTTGAGCCACCAGGGAGGCCCTGTGTTTGTATTCTTCAAGTAGTTACCTAAGACTGGAATTGCTGCATCATACGGTAAATACATTTTTAATATCATGAAAGAACTTCTGTATTTATTTTCATAAGGGTAGACATTAGATGTGACAGCCCATTGTATTCTTTTTAAATTTTATATACACATATATAACTCCATACATGTTGTTTAACAGAAAGAAAAAAGAAAATAAATACAACATACCCAGCTGAGAATTGACATTTTATTTATGTCTGTAGATCCACTTGGGAGAAAATGCTTTGGTTATAATATTGAGCAGTCATCTTATACACTAATCTGAAATACCTTTCCATTAACTTAGTTCTTGAATGTTTTGTGATTTCATCCATAAAAGTCATGCTGGGCCTCCCCTGGTGGCGCAGGCAGTTGAGCACCACGCTTGTGAAGCTGTCCACAGCCTCTGCAGTGTGGGTTCAATCCCAGCCGGCCAGCGATGGTCCCACCTGGTGCAGCAGACCTCTCCTGTCTCGCCCGCTGCTCCCCTGGCAATGTATTTCATCAGTCTGCCTGTTCTGTTCCCCACTCTGTCTCTGGTGAATCCTCTCACCCTCCTGCACATCTGGCCTGTACCCTGGTTCTTGTATAAATAAATAAATCTTAAAAAAAAAAAAGTCATGCTGATGCTTTTTAGATTTGTTCCTAGACATTGTTGGTATTTTTTCCCCCCAGCTGTTATGGTGTCTCCATCTCACCTTTTCTCCCTCAAGTTGTAATTTCTGCTTGCTGATATATGGAAAAGCAGTTGATTTTGTATGAAGATCTTTACATTCATCAACTTTTCTAAAAGCTTTAAATGCCAACAAGTTTTCTGTGGATTCTTGGGTTTTCTATCAGGCATAGGACAATGATATGTGAATAATAAAAATTCTGTTCCTTCTTCAATCATTTTAACTTTTCAGTTTGTTCTTATTCCTAGAACTTTCATTTCAATGTTAGTTATACATGGTTTAATAGTGGGCACGCTAATATTTGTAAATTTTTAAAGGGAATGCTTTTATTTTTTATTACTTAGTGTAATTGTTAATATGGGTTTTCTATAAATGCATTTATCATGGTAAGGAAGTTTTATTTTTAGTGTGCTGGACTTTTTTTAAAAAAATCATTGATTTTTTTAAATGATTTGATTCCATTTTTTGCATCTTTAAAGATAATCATATGGTTCTTAAAATTTCTTACCATGGTAAATTATATCAATAGATTTTCCACATCAAACCCATGTTGAACTGACTGCATACTTGGATAAGCAACATTTTCATACTTTTCTATCTTCTAACATGGTGATGATTTTCTAAGATTTCCTTGGGGGGGTGTCATATATGTGATCATATGGAAAACTGCCCTTTAATTTCCCTACTTTGTACTCTTCTCATATGGTTTAAGATCAAAGTTTTCTACTCATATGAAATTACTTTCTTGGCTTGTTTTGATTTCTTTTCTCTGGAAGAGTTTCTGTTCTGTTCTGATTAATTAGTCCTTGAGTATTTTTCTCAAGCTCACTAGGAAAATTCCTCTCTATATATTGTTTATTTTTTTCTTTTTTGATAGGAAGATTTTTAAGCTATTGATTCAGATTCTTTTATCATAAAACTCTTTAGTCTCCTAATAACCATTTTTGGTGTTAGAGCTTCCCACTTCTTTCCCAATTTCATCTATATTTTCTGATATTTTTAGTCATAAAAAATCATGTTTTCATTATCTTATAATTACATCTCTTTCCATTTTTTAGTTTTCCTTGATCAATCTCATGGGTATTTATTTGATTAATGTTTTCAAAGAATAAAATTTAGTTATAATTTTTTCTAATTTCTGTTGCATTAGTTTCTCCTCTTTAATTTCCTTTTAAAATCCTTCTTCCTTTTCCTTGTAAATTAGGTACTTAGTTTATTTCTCATACTGTTACTCATACATACTTTTTACATTTCTATTTAAGAGCCATGTTTTCTGTAACCCACAGATTTTGATATGTGGCATTTTATTGTTGTTCATTTCTAAGTATTTCCATTTTGATTTCTTATTTGAGCTGTGAGTCACTTATAAATGGACGGGCTCCCAAATATATTCAAGTTATCTGACTATTGTCATTTCTCTGTCCTTTGATTTTCAGTTTTTCTATGTTGAACAGGCGACAGCTTAATTTTAGTTTTTGGATTCAGTATGACAATTTTTGTCTTTTTAATCTTCTTACTTTGATTGAGATTGCACATTTTTGCATTTCCTTTGCTCCACGGTCTCATTTTGTGCTTTTAGCACATTCTAGTTTTTCTATTTTACTTCTGATCTCACTAATTCATTCTTTTTTGGAGAATGATTGAGTTCCCTTTAAAACCAGTTTTTAATGCCAATTCTTTGTATACACCCTCTTTTTCCTTAGCTGTTTTAAGATCTTCTGTCTGTCGTTGATGTTCTGCAGACAAATTTGACTACAATTTGTTAAGGTGTAGAATTTTTTTTGCTTTGCTTTTTTTCAATCCTGATTGGGATCCACTGCACCTCTTGAATCAAGGATTTGACTATTTCACCTATCCTGAAAAAGTATCAGCCTTGACCTCTGAATGTTAAAAAAAAATAATAATAATATTAAAAAAAATTCAGGTATTGTTAGCTATTCTTTAGAATGGTTGTCTAAAATGCAAAGTCTATTGTCAGAATTGAGAGATACATTAATGGGTTTTATGCTACATTATTGCATATGCAGTTTGGTAAAATCCTCTTTCACAATTACTTAGTTAAACAGAAAATCAAGATGGGTTTTATTACCCAAAATTACAGAGGAAAAGAAAGTATAAAAGGACAGGTCTAATGTCAACAAACATCAAGGCTACCTTAAAATGCTAAGCATGAATTGACTTAATACATAAACCTGTTTTAGAATTTCACAATCACATAGAATGTTTATGTTCTGTAATTCAATGGTGTATGGGTGGAGGGAAAGAGAGAAGGCATGTCTTCACTTTAAAGTTCTATTATTAGGATTTTTTTAAAGGGTTTCTGGTCAACTTCTAAATGTTTCTCACTAGATTTCAATGTCTCAGCAAAGGGCTGGGCAGTATGAAGTATTTTGACCTGTGCTTTGTGTTGCAGACATATTTCCAAAAAGAAATAACTCAGAAGAGCAGATGTAATGCTGATAAGTGAGCTTGGGAAAATATAATCAGTGCATATGTCCTCAAACCCTCTCTACGTGGAAAGCATTTACATATTTGCATTTTGGGGAGAAACGCATGAAAGGATGTATTTCCCAGAAGAATAAAAAGATGCAGTGTTTTGGAAGGGTCTTATAAGATGCAGCTTAATTGTTAGGATTTTTCTCTGACCCAGTCTAATGTTGACAGGGACAGAGCCAATATCTGTCTGAAACATTTTCCCCAGGGATTTCTTCCTTTTTTTTAAAGATATATTTATTCATGCATACAAGATCCGGGGTACAGGCCAGATGCACGGGAGGGTGAGAGGATTCGCCAGAGACAGAGCGGAGAACAGAACAGGCAAACTGACTGAAACACAGTGCTGAGGGGAGCAGCGGGCGAGACAGGAGAGGTCTGCCACGCCGTGTGAGAGTCTCACCGGCTGGCCACGATCGAACCCGCACTGCAGAGGCTGCGGACAGCTTCACAGTGCTGCACTCAACCACCTGCATCACCACGGGAGGCCCCCCAGGGCTTTATTCTTAAGCAACATTGCATTATATAAGTTTCAGGTGTACATTGATAAAAAAACAGCATCTGTATATCAATATATTAAGCTTACCATCTAAAGTCCAATTTATTCTTCACCATATAATTGACCCCTTTTATTCTATGCATCCTATATTTGCATTTATTGTGTCAAACAAAGGGATAATTTAAGTAGTCTCTTCATAACCTGCATTTGGGTTGGGTTAGATGCTTTCGTATTTCCATATAAATTTATATAGTGATGTTGTCTTTTCTGAGACTTTATAGTACTTCAAGCAACCATGCAGTAAATGTCAGCTTGTTTACTTTCTTCATTCATTCACATTTGACTGTGGGAATAGAATGAGTCTGCTTTCTTCCTAATGCCTAAAGTAGGGCCTGGGCTCTTTTTATAAATTTCTCAGCACTGCCTAAAAAGCCTACTTTGCCTTTTCCTGTGTTACTGCTTTTAAAAGCAAATATATTCAATTTAAATCAAGAATGTACTACAGCAGAGTTAGTGAAAATGTCAACTTAAATATAGGCTTTTCTTCTGACAATCTGTAACAGGAAAAATGAAGAGCCGACCACATTTTATCCCCCTTTGTTTAAAAGCTTACATATAAATAGCAATATTTTGCTCCATCAAATGCCAGAGAAGCAAGGAAATTAACTGATACAAAACTATTGTCCACTCCTATGATGAAAGTCAAGATACAAACTAGATAAACAATAAGGATATTTTGTTAGTATTTCCTTCCTATATCATGCATCTGTCCCAAGACTATCTTTTCAAGAAAAAATTAACTTTAGATTTAGAGATGTGAGTCTAAGAAGCCTTGTGGAAAAAAAATGAAAACTCTTATTATCAAAAATGTCAAGATACTCACTAAGATTGTCCCTTGACTCTAAGGCTGGCCAAATTTTGAACAAAAATACCACAAAAATTATCTTTGAAGTAAGATTTAAAATGTTTAATATGGCACTGTAAAAATATTTCTTACTCCCAAAAGTCTTCTCATGATCCCTTATCATCCTTCCTTCTTACCCCCCTCATACCCTGGTGTTCATGATCTCTGTTGTGGTAGATACATGAGTTAAATGTCAGCAGTTGTATTCCGTGTGTGTGTGTGTGTGTGTGTGTATGTTCCTTAATCCTCAATACAACTGTTAAAAAGTATACAAATTAATTTTTAAGACTATCTAGAAAGAAGAAATTTATGGACTTTGTGTCTCGAACAACCAGAAACATAACCAAAATAACTGTTTTAACACCATTGAGATTAAAAGATGACCTGTCAGTTCCTTCTGACTGCCATGTAAGCATCTCTTCCCTTTGTGCTACATGTTGCCATGCTTGTTATTTTTTGATCTTATAACTGTTTAGATCATATGTTTTATTATATATATATATGTATATACACATACACATGTGTATGTTTGTTTGAGAGCCCAGTAGATGCCAGGCAGCATGCCAGGGCTGCAGATGGATGCAAAGATGACGAAGATTGGATATTGCATGCCAGGGGATCAGCATGCTCCCAAGAGCAGAAGAGCAAGATTAATTTAGGAACAGTGAACAGCTCAATAGAATTGGAATAGAGACCCAAATAACCAATTTCTCTTACAAAGTTAGACTGTTTTATATCCCAGCATTTCTCATCACTTACTTTAATGCAAACCAGGTATAAGATGAAGCATCAAGGTCTCCACTGTGCAGATCTCCCTGGGCTGAGGGGGTGGTGACCAGGACCAGGTGTGAAAGAAATGGCTGTTGTTTCAGCAACTCAACAATTTTGTTTGAATTGCTTTGGTTTTTCAGACAGTCAATTCAGAGAGTGACAAGAATGTCTAAGAAGCTGTGTGTGGTGATAGTGACTTGTGTGTATCTTGTATGCATGATAGATGTTATCAGGTGATGTGTTTACAAGTGATATTTAAACTTTCAGAATTATATAAATATCTATAGGAAATAGTACATTTGTTATGGCAAATTTGAAGCTTTTAGCTTCAAAATTTTTTCTGCAATCAAAATTATTAAGCCAGTTTTTTTTTTTTAACTTCATGCACTATCTTGAAACACAACTGTTGTTTTAGAATAGACTGTGTTACAGTGTGTCATTTTTACAAAAATTGTGGTAGAGTCGCATGCAAATCTATCAGTTAATTCTGAGCTTTGTCTGAAAGTTATATGGCACGTCTTTTTCTAGAATAATCATTTTAAAACAGAACACTGAGAATCTGGACCATTGACTTGAATAGAAAATGTGAGTAAATGTCTCATGGTGGGGACGGGGTAGGTATGAGGAAGAGATTGCCCACATGGTATGATTTTTAAAATTTATTAAAAGCAAATTCATGATATCTTATATTGAGAATCAAGTCAACTCTATCATAGTTTGGTGAAAACAAAACCACTTTAAATATGTCATGGAGGAAGGAATGTAATATAGGGAATTAGAAGCTTACAAAACCTAACAGGATTGAAGAAATTAAGTCAGCAAAAGCCCCCAGTTCTCAGTTGTCCAGTAGCTTTCGGGGAATCAAGACATTCTTGGAGTGGCAGATTACCTCTGATAATTGCAGCTGCCTGAATTGGTAGATGTATGTTTCTTTTTTTTTTTTTTTTAAAGATTTATTTATTTATTTATATAAGCACTGGGTACAGTCAGAAGCGTGGAAGGGTGAGAGGATTCACCAGAGCCAGAGCGGGGAACAGAACAGGCAGACTGACAAAATCCACTGCTGAGGGGAGCAGCAGGCGCTGCAGGAGAGGTCCACATGCCATGTAGAACCGGTGCTGCAGAGGTTGCGGGCATCTCCGCAGCCCAGCGCTCAACTGCTGCGCCACCAGGGGAGGCCCAGATATATGTTTCTAAGGGCTTAACCTAGGAAGGCATTTCTCAGACATTTTTAGATTGATGCCTCCTTTATGCTCTTAAAAGTTGTTGAGTGCATCAAAGAGTTTTGCTTATAGAGGTTATATCTATTGATATTAATTGCATTAGAAATTAAGGCAGGAAAATCTAAAATACAAAAATATATAAGCATATATTCCCTTAGCCCACTAAAATCATCACAGGTCAATCAGCTTCTGGGAAATTTCATTATACAATCATGAGAATGAAAGCATAAGAGGATAAATAACATCTTAGCATGATTATGAAAATATTTTTGACTCCATAAAAAGAGCCCAAGGACTTGTAGGGTTTCTTGACCCAGGCGTTAAGAACTGCTGGCTGGAAGGAAAAAGAAAAATATCGCATGGTTTCACTTGCAGCAGGAATATAGGGGAACCAAATAAGACATCAGTGTAAAAAAATAATAACAGTACAAAGCACAACAAAGCAAAAACAGACAATTAGAAATCAGAGACATCCTGCAGGGGAGGGAGGAGCACAGGGGACTGAGGTTGCACCCCTGTGCATTGGTGAAGGAAACTCTATGGGGACTACACCTGGGGGGGGGAGCAAATATTGTTTAAAAATGAAAAATGATGTACAAAATTAAAAAATTAATTTAAAAAAACTGCTGGCTGAAGGAAACCCAAAAACCTTTTGTCTGCTGATGATAGAGCAATAATTTGCTTTTCTTCTGCCTTGTACATCACAAATAAGTGCCTCTTGTTGGGGAAATCCAACTTGATTTCCTGCTGGCAGAAATTCTGTAAATATAATACTTAATAGTAACATACAAATAGGGAATTAAATTAAATATTACATTCATTAATAATTAGTCTACTACTATAAGTAAAAGAATTTCTCCATCTTTGTTGGAGAAGTTCAGAAACATCTGTTTAATTTCAATTTAAATAAAATCTTAGACACCATTTCAAGTATATGTTGTTAAGCAGCAATTTTGGCAGGAAAGTATAAATATCTGGAATATTTATCTGGTGAATAAAACAGAGACTAACAACAATAAGTAAATCTAATTATTCAGTCACAACAGTGCTATTTTCTCTTTATCAATCATTGTCACATTCTTCCTCCCTGCCCTCTACCAGTTATTAAAAATTATAAAAGGACTTGTAGGTAAAAATTTGTCCTTGAGAGGTCTATTTTAGACTATATACCTGTGTGAATTAATTCTCCTTGACATAGATGGCTTTATATTCAGAAGTACTATTGCTTGCAAACATATCTGGTATTTTTAAAACACAAAAGCGCCTGAAAAAATAATCAGCTTCTTATACATACAAAATATTACTAGGTTCCCATTCTATGTAGATGCCAAAACCAAATGATCTTGTACAGCCTAACAAAAATAAATCATGTTTATTTTTTCCATATGCACTTAGAAAAAATGCAAAAATAAATGTTCAGAAATATAAATTTGCCAAAGATTACCCATATGCCTGAATGTAATATTGGCCTTTTCCCAAGAAATTATTGCTCAGAAAAAAGTGTCCACCTTGTATTTGAACTCTTACGGATCCTTCCCGGTATAAGACTGCATTCTCAATTACCTCATTTTGGTGAACAACACACTGTTTGTTCCAAATGCCATTGCTTGAGTTGTCTCAATTAATTTATTTTGAGGTTTTATGTAAGCTATCTGATAAATTTGATTTAAAAATGTAAATGGAGACTTAGTATTTATTTCTGGGACATGAACTCATGATTATAAACAGTAAATGCGATGGAGAAGTCAACAATATTTAAAAGGATTGTTTGCAGATGCTTGGATGGAAGTTTTCCTCGAAACAGAGATGACTCTATGTGTCTGGAAATGCCCATGAGACAAGTGAAAAGTTCATAGGAAGTTGCCTTATGAAATCTTCTAAACAAAAATAGGATATGTCTAAATTAGTATATATTTCATAATGTGCCATTTAAATGGTGTGTGTATCTAAATTTTAGGTAGATAATTGTATCAAGACAAATTATGCTACCTTCTGTAGCAAACAATCCTAGGTAAGTCGTTGGTCTATCACAGTAGAGAGTTACTTCTCGTCTATGTCAAAGATGAGTGACTCTTCCACTGAGTGACTCTTCCTTCAGCAATGGCGTGGGGATACAGACTGTCTGGTTTGTAAAATTGCCATCTTTAGTATATTGCCTCCACATATGATTCAAAGGAAGAAAAAGAACGTGAATGCCCTCTAATGCATTTCATTGCCATACTGAAAAGTGATAGGCATCAATTCCAATGACATCCATGGTCCAGAACTCAATCACCTGGACTCACCTGGGTTTAACTACAGAGATGACTAGAAATGCTGTTGCCCATCTTCTGAGAAGCAAACGGGGTTAGAGATTGTATTCTCTTCCCAGGTTTTGAATGTCTTCTGTAATATAAGAGTTGACCCAAAAGGTTTAAATTTATTATTTATAAAATGTTACATTTGGAATCTCTTTTTTAGTCATTCCAGCATGTGTTTCTTTTGCTGTACCACCAAGCAGTTAGCTCAGTTCCAACAATACCTATTTAAAGGTAGTGTCAGATCCCTCAGATCAACGGCTCAGTCCCACAAGCCTATAAGCCAGACACGACTTACAAGTCTACCTGTTCTTGTAACCTGTGCCTCTGACTGATGGACTATAGATCGCTCCCTTCTTGGGCTCAATTAATTTGCTATAATGGCTCACAGAGGCAAGAAAACAGTTTATTTAAATGGATTTCATTTTGCTATCAAAGAATAGAACTCAGTAACAGCCAGATGGAAGAGATGCTTTGGACAATGTATGAGGAGAGGTGTGTAGCTTCCATGATCTCTGGTGCTGCTCTCCTCGCACCTCCACATGTTCACCAGAATGAAAACTGTCAGAATCCTGTCCCTTTGGTTTTCTGTAGGCTTCCTTACATAGGTATGATTCATCAAATCCATGGCCCTTGGCCACTGATTCAACCTCCAACCCCTTGCCCCGCTCCCCTCTCTGAGAGAGCCATTACTTCGTTGGTTCCCCTGACAATCAGCCCACCCTTATTATATCTAGGAGCCTTGCCAAAACTTATTAATATAACAAGTATACTTTTATAAATTCCAAGAGCTTTAGGAGCTCCAAGCCAGTATATATTTCTTATCATAAATCACTGTATCACAGGCATATTCAGTAGTTGCTTCAAAACTCCAGAGTTTTGAGGATATTTATTACTAGATCTTGAAAAGGGTTGATAGAGAAATTAACATAGAAATAACATGGAAATTTATTAAACCTTATTTTTCACCAATATAGTTGCATTAGACCATAGTGAAGGCCTATTTAATCATTTTAAGTTCCATTTCCACCATTATTTAAGTTCCATATTGTTTTCAAAACTATTAGTTGGTTAAAGACTTCCAAGAATGGAAATTCAAAAGTAAAACTGAGCTCAAATGGTTAAATAATTTTCAGACCCTAAGAACACACACAAAAAAACCTTACCTATTTTTTCTTTGGGATTTGCCTGTATCTCAAAGCCCAGAACAGAAGCAATAGACTTGAGCTGAACTCCAGGGCCCACTGGAATGGGTGGGGCTGCCCAGAAGTTGTGGGTGGGGCTCCAACAGAAATTCAAAACTCCAGTTAAAGAAACAACCACTTCATACTTCTGTGTGTATGAACTGCCCTGCAACTAACCAATGAACATCATCCAGGACCACATTTCTTTGCCCCTAACCTGCTTCTCAGCCAATAAAATGTAACTCCTAACCTCATTATCTTCCTTAATCAGGGAGGCAGATTTGCATGTGTGGGTGTTAGTTTTCTCCTGCCTCCTTGATGGCTGACCTGCAATAATTTTTCTTTGCTCAAACCCAGATATATTTTGGTGATTTGATCTTAACTAGGTGTCAGCCATAGGAACCTGATTTTGTAAGGTTTTTAACAGAAGTTGAAAGGTACATAGATCTATTCTGGTAGTTTCAATTATTTATTAGACACTTTTCCAGTTCAAATATTCTATTAAACCTCGCTTTGTGAAACAGATAACACAGTCATGCTGATAGATTCAAGGAAGGGGACTGGAGCCTCAACCCCATGGGATTTCCACTGAATCATCCTTGAACCACTCCCTTTGAACTTTGCAAAGGCTTTGAGCAACTGGATTTCCTATCTCCCAATTTAATCCACCTTGCTTTAATGAGGGACCTGATGCCAGATTTGTCAATTGGCAGTCAAGGCCCCAGACCTGGTGGGTGGTGACTGAGATAGCAAGCTCCAGAGCAGCTGTGTATGCTCACATTTACACTGTGTCCCTCTGGGTGTGATCCAGGCCTATTTTCTGCCTGCTCTCCTGCACTATATTCCTCCAAAAGGCCATCTCTTCTCCTCTTGGCTGACAGCCCTTCTCTTCTGCCAACCGCTCTGTTAGAGCATTCTGATATATATGCAATGAAAGTTGTCTTGCTGTTAACATGAACTGGGATCTGAACAGGATCTTATTTGAGATCAGAATTCCAGTTCTATCCTCTTTGAGTTTTGTAAGAGTATATGATCACCTCCTTCCTCTTTAGATCTTTTCCAGGCAAAAAAATCCCAAGTTCTTGTGTGTTTTCATGACCCTTTTCCTGATTTCCTTCTATCTGAAAATGATATAAATATAACTCTTACAAAGTAAAACACATTGAATCAAATACTTTAGTTGTGACCTGGCCAAGCACTACTAGAATGGACTGGGAAGGTAATTAGATTGGTACTGAAGTAAGGTTGTTGGAGAGGAAAAACTTTTCTTTCACCTGTTAGATTCATTCTGTAGGGACCTGTGAATTAAGCTTACAAAAGACAGATTAATGGGAGAAAAAGATATATATTCATTAATATTTTATGTGCACAGGTATTTATAGAAAAGAAACTTGAAGAAATGGTTGAACTCTGTGACTTATAGACCATTTTTAACAATGAAAGAGGATTTGTGTTTCAAGAGATGATAAATTATGAGGAGGTGACTAGGAAATATATAGGGAAAACTAATGGAAAATAAAGGGTATTTTTTTTAGTAAAGTAGGTTTGTACAGACTCATCTTGGTGCCAACTCCATCTCTGGTGATAATAGTTGCTCTCCTCTTTAGGGTTCAGGAGAGATCGACAGCATCACAAAGGAAATCTCTGTCCTGATTTTAGATAGATAAAGGGACGGTATAGAACATTTTTTTTAAAAAAAGATTTTGTTTTTGCATAGAAGAACTGGGGTATAGGCCAGAGTTGCAGGGGGTGAGAGGATTCACCAGAGACAGAATGGGGAGCAGAACAGGTAGATTTACTGAAATACACTGAGGGGAGCAGCAGGTGAAAAAGGAGAGGTCTGCTGTGCCATATGTGGGTTAGCTTCCTGGCCAGGGATTGAACTCAGGCCTTCAACATGGGTTTTCTTGATAATAGGGCTGAGACGTAGGCCACCATAATTGTCCTTATGCCAAAGTGTCATATTCTAGAGTGGCATATTTTGATTTCCTTCTAGGTATAATTTGATATCTGCCCTCCTTGCTATAGTTATTCTAAACTTTTTTTTCCTCAGGAGACATAAGTCCCTCACTGCCACCTTCAAGATCATACCTAGAATAACTCTTCAGATTATTCACACCACGAATTAGGTCATTTATAAACTGGCTTAATTATTCCATCATTGAGTTTTTATCTGCTTCTCTCCAAAGTTTTGAGGTCTCATCTGATACTTGACTGAAATCCAGATTCATTTATTCATCATTCATTCAACCTATTGTGTACCAAGCCCTTTGCCAGCCGGTGGGAATGGCAGCAAACAAAGCAAAATCCCTGTCCTCAGGAGGACTATGGTCTACTTGTGTAGACCAAATTAAGTTGTGTAGAACAAATTAAGAGAGACAAGAGGATGAAAAGTTTGGGAGTATTCAGAAATGACTTTATCTGAGGAGGTGATGATTAAACAGAAACTTGAATCAGTAAGACTGTGCTCATGTGGCTATTCGAAGGTTGTTCCAGGCAGTGGGAACAATGCAAAGTTTCCAAAGTACATCCTGTCCTACAGAAGCCTAGAGACCAGTGTGGTTGAGCACAGGGAAAGGGGAAGAGGTGCCAGAGATCACAGGGGAACTTGCAGGTCTTGGCAACAGAAGCTTTTGGACTTTGTTATGAGAGTTGAGTGTTGGAAAGACAATGATATAGTATGTTTTAAGAGCACTCAAAAGAAAAAAAAACACTTCTGTTTTGTGGGATATAGGATTGGGAGTAAGTGTGGAAGCAAGTCAGGCAAGTAGTAGTTCAGACCTATCAAGTTTACCTTGTTCCCTGATCCACCAATTTAGTAATCATTCACAAAGAGAACAAAGCTTACTTAGTGAGGTTTGCTTTTTGTCAACATTTACTGGCTATTAGTGATCATTTTTTCTAATAGCTATATTAAGGTGTAATTTTACCTATCATAAAATTAACTCATTTAAAGTATACAATTCAACAATAGTCATTAAATTTACAGAGATGTGCAGTTATCACAGCCATCCAATTTTCGAAGATCCTGTCACCCAAACAATCCCTGGTGCTCATTTGCAATCTCTCTTTTTTCCCATGTAGGACGCTGGCAACCACTGAAATACTTCCTACCTCTATGTCTTCACCTTTTCCACAGATTTCATATAAATTGTGTCACAAAATATGTGTCTTTTGTGCCTATTTATTAGTGATTCTGATTTTATTTTCAACGTATTCACAAGCTATTTGCCTCAGTTCCTTCTAGAATATCCAGGGGTAAAAGAAAAGGTCCATCCTTTGCAGGAGACACTCCTGATTTGAATCCGTCTCTTTCTCTCAATTTACATATAGGTCTCTGGTGCATATAATCAAGGTGATAATGCTTTTCTGAGAAATAAATATAGTAAAGAATATTAAAGAACGTAAATATATATAACTCCTGCAACATCGGGGCGCAACAAATCTTAGTTCTTTTTGTACTCATTTTTATTTTACTTTAGCAGGCATTTTACCTAATTTTGACGTCTTTAAGAGTGTGAAAAGGTTTTGTTTATATTCGCATCCCCACTGAAGGCTCTGAGTCATAACTGTTGCTAAGTTTAGAGTGAATCGATGAGTCTGCAATCAGCACCCAGTGAGCCAACATTCCAATGTTCTAACAGAAAGAAGCCCTTTTTCAGGTGACGTTGTTACCAATCGAGTAGGTTTTTGTATTCAAGCAACTGAGGAATAATCATCAAAATAATTGCAGACACACTGGACTGAAGATCAGCAAGCTCAGGTTTATTGCAAGAGAGACTCCTGACAACAGGAGGGGGTTCAAGGGAGCCCATTACTGTCGGGGGTAGGTTCACTTTTATAATCTCTCATGGAGTCTTTTCCCATTCAGGCGCTTTACCACTAGCCCCCCCACTTTGCCTTCTTGCCCCACTTGCCACCTAGAAATGTGAAGCCACCGCAAGCTACTGTGTACTCCTCTATGCCTTTTGTGATTACCAGCCTTTGCCTGCTAGCTAGCTCAGTGGCTAGCAACCTTTGTCTGTCAGCTTTCTGCTTCCTCAAGCACCCAGCCTCAGGCTGCTATCTTCCAAACAGCCTTTGCCAGCCAGCTTGCAGCCAGCTTTTGCAGGCCAGCTCCCTAGCCAGCTAGTTCTCTACTCCCACAACATGATCAGTGATGGTGACAGCCAACAATTTATTTGGAATCTCTAAGGCTCATTGTCAGGTAGACTGTGTGATCTCCCACCCCACACCCCTAAAGCTTCTGACAGCAGGGGAACTTCATGCAGGGTCAGTGGAAGCACCAAAGAGCCTTTCTATTGCATTGTGCTTCACCGGGCTTTGCTATTGTTATTTTGTTCTGTTTCCTGAGCATCTATGGGGAAGTAGTAGACCCAACTTGCCAGGTAATATTAATGGGCATCAACTAATTTGAGCAAATACTGCTTTCCTGAGGAGGAAGATTCTATTTATCCTTCCGGGGCCATTCCATATAATAATAGAATAGAGTGTTCTGTTCCCCATCTGGGTGTAGGGACCTAACCAGATGATTCAGCTCATGTTTGCGCTTCATTTGACCAGACCCTGGAAAATGGTTCCTCTTCATTACCCTGAGTGCCCTTGACAATCCCATCCCTTTACTCTGCAACTCGTCAATCTCATTCATAGGATGCGCAGAGCCAAGCAGAGTTGCTTCGGGAGTAGGTCTGCTGAAAGAATATGTTTTATTTTTAAAACTCATATAAATTTTACTTTCTACTTCAAAATATGGCTTCAAAGAAAAATGTTTTAGATTACTTAGCAGTTAAATTACTTAGCATTTCACTCACAGGCCTTTCAGTAAAATTGTCTAAACTAGGAAATGACTCCTTTATCTCTTAAACTTCAGAATATACCCATAACTTGTGTTCTAGGCTGAAATGTGTCTCCCTCAAAATTCATATGTTGAAGCCCTAGTCTCAAAATATATCTCAGAAGTGACAGTATTTAGTGACAGGGCCCTTAAAGAGGTAATTAAATTAAAATGAGGTGACTGGTGTCCTTATAAAGAGGAGACAAGGTGTTTGAAGATGGCAGCATCCTAAGTGGCAACAGAATGCAGAGCCTTATGGTTCTAGGGGAGTTTCACATGTGCAGTGTTCATACAGCCAACTTTTCCAGTGACTGTTCCAGCCCCAGTGATCCCTGAGACCAGGACCACTTTGGGAAGAATTTCCATATGGACATGGCACACATGGAGGAAAATTCAGTGGCATTTCACGTGGGTGGAAGTGGGTCTGCCATTGGCAGTGCTGTTCCATACATTCTGTTAACTGAGGTGCCAACTCTGATTGTGCAGAAAGTGCTAGTGTACAACAATCTCTTGTTGAGGATGAGGTACATGCTCATTGGTTGGGACTCATTCCTGTTCATACAGATTCCCATCATTTTGTGTATTGGAACCAAGAAGATGAAGAAAGAGAACTTAAAATTTCAGCTACAAGTCAAGTGTTCTCCGAAATCCCAGGATGCTAAAGGTTCTTCTGACCCCAATAAACTCCATGTGAACCACAGATTGTATATACCACACACATGACATGGGTCTCCTAGGGGAACCAGCCAACCTCTTCGCAGAGGGCACTATCCAACATGTACATGATGATATCCTCATTGTTCAGTTGTGACCTGGCCAGGAGATTGATCCACTCATGTACTGTGTCCAGGGAATTGCCAAAGACTACGCCAGGTTTTCACGTGTGGCAACATAGTGTTAGCGGATCCTGCCAGGT
Source organism: Talpa europaea (assembly GCF_964194135.1). NCBI lineage: Eukaryota > Metazoa > Chordata > Mammalia > Eulipotyphla > Talpidae > Talpa > Talpa europaea. The sequence goes on along the minus strand of NC_140082.1, from coordinate 25,738,928 downwards.
ATCACCCTGCTTGAATCTGTTGAAGCAGGTGAGACATCTGAGGAACTGAGTCAGTGCTTCTCACCTGGTGTAGCTGAGGTGCAGGAAGTCCAAGGTTAAAAAGGTGGTCAGTTGTCAACCCCTGGCTAGATGTCTTCAGCAGGAAAATTTTTGAAAATGAAAAGATAGAGAGGGATATATGGCTGGCTCTGTTTGGGACTATTACAGCTTCCTGTCAAGTCAGCAGAGATGTCTCCATCAGATATGTGGGTAAGCGAAGCCATCCATGTGCTGATGGGGAAGCACTAGTGGTTCTTGGATGGACTAGATGTGGGCTAAACAGACATAAGTTTTCTCCTAACCTGTTGGCAGGCTGGGCTTGGATGCTCCTGAAGCAAGGTGAAGATTTTGGGTCCTGAACTGCCCGTGCAGGATTGCACTACAGAGAGGGTGGTGTGACCAGGAATCCCGAGTTTTCTGGGACAACTGAAGCTTCGTTTTTAGTCATCATATTTTGTTAAATGTGCTACAAAATGTAACTGTAATGCCTTTATAAAACTTTCACATCCAAGACAAATAACAGAGAAATTAAGACACAGACTTTGGGGCGACCACTTGGGACACACTGAGATGGTTGTCATCGGTGATCTAAAGAGAGAGGCTGCAGAAGAAATCAAATCTGCTGACATCTGGATCTTGGACTTCCAGCCTCCAGGACTCTGAGAAAATAAATTTTTGCTGTTTAAGCCATCTGTGGTATTTTGTTTTGCAGCTCTAGCAAACTCATACTACTATGACCACAAACTACTAGAAAGCACAATCTGACACATACTTCTGAGAGCTGCATCAAAGGTTCTTTTGAGGGGCATCGGATTGTTAGTCAGGAACTGCCACAATGAAGTACTACACAGTAGTGGTTCCTTCCAGGGTTCATGAGGGAAGGCTACATTTGTGGCCTCTCTCTTTGGCATGTAGATGGCCATCTTCTCCTTGTGTCTCTTCATGGAACTTGCTTTCTGCGTGTATTTCAGATTTTCCCCTGTTGTTATAACACTGGTCAGATTGGATCAGGGCACACCCTTTTGACCTCATTTTAACTTGATTCCCTCTATAAAGACCACCTCCAGGCCCTCCCTGGTGGCGCAAGGGGTTAAGACGCAACCTATGAAGCTCACCGCAACCACTGCAGCACAAGTTCGCTCCCCGGCCAGGGAGCTACCCATATGGTGCAGCAGACCTCTTCTGACTTGTCTGCTGCTCCCCTCAGCAGTGTATTTCAGTCAATCTGCCTGTTCTGTTCCCCGCTCTGTCTTTGGTGAATCTTCTCACCCCCCACCCCACACACACACAAAAAAAAACTCTGGCCTGTGCCCCACTTCTTGTATGCATAAATAAACCTTTAAAAAAAAAAAAGACTACCTCCAAATGTGGTCTTCTTCTGAGGTTCGGGAGATTAGGACTTCAATATGTGGATATAGAGGGACACAATTCAACCGATAACAGATTTCCCCTCAGAGGATGGTGACCTTGGTCTCGTGTATTATTTGTCTTCAATTTGTTTAGAACCAGTGCTTTCCACTGAGAGCAGCAGAGAGAAAAGAGCCAGAAGGACCTGGATTTGAATATAGAAAGTTGAGAAATTTGGAGGAAAATAAAAACTTAATCATCTGGACTCTAGCACTTATTTAGTTGTGTTTACTTTAGTTACTGAATCAGTGGTATTTTCTGTATTCATATTCCCCCTTATTACTCAACAAATACTTATGTAAACATCTTACAATTGCTGATGATTGTACTAAGTGCTTTAGAACTTAGAATTTTAGTACATCTATTATAAAAGTTTCTTATTATAAAAGTATGTTATACCTTTAGTATTTCAGTATTTTTATTTTTTTATTTCCCATTAAGCAAATATCTATATAAAGATCATACAATTGCTGAACATTGTTCTAAGTACTTTAGATATATTTTAGATAATAATTGTAACACCTCCAGGAAATAGGTACTATCAATAGTATTATTACAGCTTTATAGAGGGGGGCTGTCAATTAACTTGCTCAAGGTCATACCATTAGTAAATAAGTAATCAAGACTTTAACTCATTTGTTTAGTGTCCATCTGTGTACCTAACCTACACTTTTGTGATAGAGTAGATTTTTGGAATTTGAAAAATAATAACACTTGACAGAGGTGATTGTGAGAAGTCAGTAAATATTAGTTTCCTTTTCTTCCCACCTTTCATACATAGGATTTGTGTGTGTGTGTGTGTGTGTACATATGACTAGGAGATAAAACAAATATACAGGGTGAAGTATCAGTGAGAGATCACATCATATAGAGTTATAGAGTTGTAGATTGAGGGAACAGAGTAAACGATGATATAATGAGAAACAAACAAGAATAGACATTCTTGGACTTATTATCTCCAATTTTACTAATTTTACTTTTTCAGTGGTATTACCCTGGTGAGGTGAACTGTTGGTGAGCTAGTAATTCCAAGTTTTTGGTTTTGCTTTTACCCAATAATTTGTGGATTGTTTGTTATACGACGAGATGAATTCATCCTCATCCTTGTTTTTCCTTATCAGAAGTGGTTAACGTAATGAAGGTAGATGTAGGAATCAATTTTTATGTTTTGCTTCCCATTACATTTTTGGTAATAATACATTAACATTTTGCTGGGTTTTTTTTTTTTTCATTTTGGTATTAAAGTTTTGTTGACAAATTAAACACACCTCTTGGGAACAAGTGGGAACATTGTCTAGCAGCTGGCACCTGGTGCAAATTACATGTCTGATAGTTTATCTTGAACTATGGTGTTTAGAGCTTCCAACAGAGCATCAATTTAACAAAATTATAGCACTTAGTATTTAAAAGACACTTGCTCTTTAAAGAAGAACATGGGGAATTTTCTTTTCCATCACACATGTATAGGCCACATTTTGGTAAAGGAGTTTCCAATGTCATTGTTTCTAAATGTAGGAGCATTAGTTTCCTTTCTACATACAGGTGAGTGTACTTTGATACTTACTCATTATCCAAGTTATTTCTAGTGTACCCTGAACAAGACCCTGCACTAGGTATAGCTGGAGAGCTAAAGATGTATGAGACAGTTCATGTCTGTGCCTTGCCATGTTCTAAAGATAGAAGAACAGATATAACAAGTTCAATGAACCTGGTGCTATGGGATTTCAAAACGAGCAGTGACAATTTATGAGTAGGGCAGAGGACGTTTCCCAGATGTGGTAGTATTGTTGCTGAGCTGTGGAGAACAGGTAAGCTTTGAGAGGTTGTGAGGTTATTGGAGGACTTTTCATGCTGAAGCAAGAGAACGGTATGAACCAGAGCATGAGAGGACAGGTGAGGGTCAAGGTCCATTTTAGATGAAACTTTGGGTACAGAAAGAAGGGGGAGGGCCTCCCTGGTGGCGCAGCAGTTGAGCGCTGGGTTGCGAAGCTGCCCGCAGCCTCTGCAGCGCCGGTTCAATTCCCAGCTGCTCCCCGGCCACCAGAGGAGGATCCCACATAGTGCGCAGACCTCTCCTGCCGCCCGCTGCTCCCCTCAGCAGTGTGCTTCGGTCCTTCTGCCTGCTCTGCTCCCCGCTCTGGCTCTGGTGAATTCTCTCACCCTCCCGCGCTTCTGACTGTACCCAGTGCTTGTATAAACAAACAAACAAATAAATAAATACATAAATAAATAAATAAAAACATGCCTCTATAAAAAAAAAAGAATGTTTAAAAAAAAAAAGAAGGGGGAGGGAAGGGAAGGCAAACAGCAGTTAATCTGGGCTAGATAAGACCATAAGACCATGTATCCTTCTGCATAACAACATTTATTCTTGTATTTAGTGAAAATTTTGAAACAGGGAGTGAAATTATCTGAGCTATACTTTAAGCAATAGCATCTGGCTTCACAATTAAACTGGATTTAATGTTCAAGGGAATAAAAGTAAAATGATGAGTTGCAATACTTGGGCAACAGGTAGCAAAGATCTGATGTAGGGAGGTGACCATACGGCTGGCCATCTACTTGGAAGAATCAACCAGGCTGGGTAAATAACTGAATATAAGAAGCAAGAGATGAGGTTGATGATAAAGCTAACATTCCCTAATGTTCTGAGTGACTTAGTTAGTACTACTAAATATTGAGGCCTTGCTCTAATCAACTTGTGATTGCATCTGTTGTTTTCAATGTGCAGGAATTCTGAGATAAATATGCTCATATGCACTGTATGTCTCCCAGAAGATGGTGGTGTCCTCCTTCCTGAACTTATTTAACCATAGAAATACCATTTTTTGAAAATGAAGTTGTAAAGAACCTAGCCGTTCCGGAGCATTATTTTAGTATATGCTGCACTCACTTGGAGAATGCTGGTATAATTAATAAAAACTGGGAAATTGAAATTCAAATTTGGTTGGGACCAGAGATGATAAGTTAACTTTGGAATGTGTTAAACTTTACCTTAGACCATGGAGTTAGAAGCTTCTAGAAGCTTTCATGTTTTACTACAGATAAAATGAGAGGTTTAGATAGGAAGATAAATTTGGAGTTATTAGCTAGAAGTGATAACTGAATAAATAAAGATGAGATCAGTAGGAAAGAGAGAATGTTGGAAGAGATATTTGCCAGCGAACAAGAAAAAGAAGCTGATAAAGGGTAGAGAGAAGAGGAATTGGAGTCTTGCTTTTTTAGAAAATTAGGATAAGCTTTTTACGGCTAAGGAAGTATTCAGTAGTGTCAAATGCTGCGGAGAGATTGAGAGGGGCAGCTTTAAAGTTTAGAAAATAAGAGGCTATCACTGGCCTTAGAAAGAGTGTTTTTAATAGATTGCAGTAAGGATGGAGGCCCTGTTTAAGGAATCTTGGTAGTGGAAGTTTATAGGACGGCAGGATTCAGATTTTTCTTTCTTTCCTTAAAGATATGGGAGATCTGAATATAATTAAGTAAATGAAAAGGTTTCACATAAAAGAAGGAGTAATTAGGGTATGGGGATTCTTGGTTTTACTACTAAATTCCCTAGGATAGAATTCTTAAATTTTGGCCTGCATCACAGTCCCCTGGAGGGCTTGTTAATACACAGACTGCTCAACCCACCTCCAGAGTTTCTGGTTCAGTGGATCTGGAGTGGAGACCAAAAACTGGTATTTCTAGCAAGTTCCTGGGTGATGCTGTTGCTGCTGATCTGGGGACCACATTTTTTTTTAAAGATTTATTTATTTACACAAGCACTGGGGTATAAGCCAGAGGCGCGGGAGGGTGAGAGAAATCACCAGAGACTGAGCAGGGAGCAGAACAGGCAGAAGGACCAAAATACACTGCTGAGGGGAGCAGCGGGCGAGATAGGAGAGGTCTGCCACACTATGTGCAAATCTCCCTGGCGGGCTGGGAATCGAAGCAGCACTGCAGAGGCCGCGAACAGCTTCACAGCGCTTCACTCAACCCGCTGCACCACTGGGGAGGCCCCTGGGGACCACAATTGGAGAAGCTTTGCTCTAGAGAAGAGAGAATATAGAGTTCAGGTTGCAGGTGGAAGGTGAGTCTTGGAAAAGAGAAAAGACACATAGTTGGCAGCAAATGACCAGAAGTGAAAGAAGAAAGAGTGGATAAAGGCACATAGAATTTTGAAGTCAGCTGGGTGAGATATGCCAGCCACTGGAATTGGAGAGCTATGTACTAGAATCCAGAAAGATGTCTCTCTGGACACCGAGGTTATGATTATGCAGATTATATTCATCATCTTCATGGCAATAAAACATCCCGGGAGAGGAGATTTATAGCAGTCTCCATTTTCTCAAAAGCTGCTAAGTTTACTCACTCAGGAGAAGCCCCAGGATGTCATTTCTCTGCATCTGTTTATTCTCACTTGTCTGCAGCTCAGAAGAATCCTGTGGCATTATGGTGTTTTTAGGGTTGGCATATCCTGGACCTATAGTGTGGATATAGGTAGATGGAATGGCCCTTATATGACATAGGCCATGATTGGGGCTGGGGGTGTCCCATGGTCTGGAAATTATATTAGGGGCAGCAGAGACCACACCAAATTTCTTAAGTTAAAAAAAAAAAACAGGAGACTAAAACTCCTCTGCAGAAAGTCATGAGGAAATTGATATGCTCAGGCTGAGTTACTGTTTCAGCGAAGGCATAGTAAGAAGGGAGTCTGTTGTGAACAGAAAATATCTACAGAACACTTCTCTTACATCAACTCCTTTCCTGCTCATAAGGACCCAGTGAGGTCTTTATGGTGCTGTTATCCCATTTTATAGTTGAACAAATGAAGTAACGAAAATTTAAGTAATTTGTCAATTTCACACAATTAGTAACTGATGCAGCCAGGAACTGAATCCAGTAGTGTATGGGAAGCTTGATAGACTCTTACTGAGACTATTTGACTTTCCATCATCCTTCTTCCAAGTCCCTTCTCCAGGAGCCAATGCCCTACTGAAGAGATGCCAGCCCTAGAGGCTTGCTTTAGGGTGCATCCCAGGACACACTCCATTTTATGGGGTTGTTCCAGAACTTCTGTTTCCTAGACATGATTGGCAGGCACAGGCCAGTTAAAGAGTAGAGAAAGGAGACCTCAGTGGGGCTGTCCTTCAGCACCAGGGTTTGGAACAAGAATAGGACACAGCAAAGGGAAGTGGGGAGACTGCAGACCGAGAGCCCTGACAGCCCTCGGCCACATTCACCCCAGAATGGAAGATGCAGGGAGGGCAGCTTAAAGCAGGACAGCATTTCATCAACATGACACTAATTCTGTTGACTGTAGAATTTGTGTTATCTTTGTCTGTTTGGGTCTGTCTAAATCTTAATGAAAAAGTCTGCAAAGCCCCAAATCGTACTGTCAGTGCACAATTCCAACAATCTTAAAGAATGAATGATTTATTAAATACTTAAGTGCTATATTTCTCTTTACTGCTGTATTTTAAAAAATAAAAGTACACTATTTACTAAATCAAACAAGGATTGAATTGAAGAAACCCTTCCTACTACCCCAGGCCCACACATTCAGCATGACTAAAAGCATCTTTAAAGCAAGCAGTTTTCTCATTTCCTTGCTAGGGTTTTTGGGGTTTTTTTTTTTTTTTTTTTTTTTTTTTTTTTTTTTTTTTTTTGTGCATTTGACTTTATCACCTAAAAGAGAAAGAATAAGTAAAGAGTGTGGTGAAAAATGTGATGAGATAGTTCACCCAGGGTGGCAACTGAAGATAGAATGTGCATGGATACCCTAAAAACTAGGTGCCCCCCTTTTCTGTTAAGAAAGCAATTCAGCATGAACAGCAGGGAGGGAGATCATGCAAGAATGACCTTTGCATGTGCCAGTTTCCTTTTTCAATAAAGAGATTGGGAATTACTACTGATATTTTATGTTGTAGCACATAATCAGGGAATTGATGGCAGATTTTGCGATTTAACCATAAGTGTGACTTTAAAAAGCTACGGAAGTGAAGAAGCAGCTTGTATCCTGGATTAGATTGGGGGGGGTGGGAGGATATTTGTGTAGGGCAGTGATTTGAAGGAGGAGGAGGATTTGGAAACATTTGAATCCTCCATGGATTTCTCCTTGCAACCTGCCTAATGCAGGCATAAAAATTAAGGCAGCCTTCTGAGTAGTTTAACGTGAAGTTTCCAGTTACAATTCTAAGCAGAGGTTTAGAATCATCTTAGTGGATCTAAGATTACTAGACCAGATGATCTAAGAGCTCCCACCTGCCCAAAGCTTCATTTCAAATTTCGGTGCAGACATTGCAGTCATGGGCGGAGTGTTTCTGTCGTCAACATACGTCCAATCTGTCGTGTCAATTTAGCACTGCTCTAAACTGGATTGTCACGGAATTTGTGCAATGTGACATTTTCTTGATTTGTTATATATTAAGAAACTAAATGGCTTTAGAACAGTGCTCTTTCACTAGAACATATTTCACTCCTCAGTAAATCTTGGATGATTTTATTTGTTACTCTTGCCCCACAGATAAGGGAAGCTTTTCACAAGTAAGACCTCTTCACCTTGTGGGCCCTGCAACCATATATTTTCCCTTGTCATAGCTGTCTGGCAGGAAAATATTTTTGCTTCTCAGTCACTGATGGCCCAGAGTGTATTAGCACTACAAATACAGACACTATGGGAACCCTGCATGGCCACTGCATGTAACTTTGAAGGCATGTATGTTTCAGACTGAATGCTGGATCATGATGTCAGAGTCTACGTCCTGATAGGGCTCAATTTATTGTACCATTATATGTTCTTCATAATTTATTGTGGTTTTCATCTCATTTTAACACCTGTATAAATTCAGGTTGCCAAGGGCAAGAGAGGTGGTTTGACGTCACATCTGACTACTTCTGCTTTCCCCACCTGCCTCCTGCCCCCCTTTTCTAATGCTGCAATACCAACCCCTTTGTCTTAGTCTGGGATGCTATAACAGAAAATGATAGATTGGTGGTTTATAGATTGCAGAAATTTATTTCTCACAGTTTTGAAAGTTGGAAGTCCAGAATCAGGGAATCAGCATGGTCAGGTCTGGAAAGAAAACCTCTTCTGGATTACAGGTGATCATTTTCTTTCTTTTTCCTTTTTTTTTTTAAGATTTATTTATGTATGCATACAAGGTTTGGGGTACAGGCCAGAGGTGCAGGGGTTGAGAGGATTCACCAGAGACAGAGTGGGGAGCAGAACAGGCAGTTTGACTGAAATACACTGCTGAGGAGCAGCGGGCGAGACAGGAGAGGAGTCTTTTCTAAACATTTTTCTCCCAATGATATTTTATAGGACAAGAATATTTATATATGGTTATGTATTCTATAGAGGTAGAAGCATGTACGTAATATGAATAAGTTTCTTTTACCTTCTAAGAACAAAAATTTTTTGGTTCCCTTTGGGGTAAAATTATAGGACTATGTTTTGAAGAAAATGCACTTGATGTGTCTTTATAGTACTTGTTCTTTAAATGCCAAATGAACTGTGTACTTTTTTTAAAGTGGTTTTTATCCATGGGGGGGCGAAGAGATGAAATTATATATTTTTAATGTGATAAATGTGCTTGTTTGAGTGAAAAGTCACCTTCAAAATCCTAAGTGTGTGATGCAGCACCTGCCTCCATAAAGAACATTGAAAGATGCATCAGAGGAACTTGTATTTTTAGGGAAAATGTGACAGACAAATGCACAGTAATCATTGCACAGTTCAGAAAGGAACATGTGGGGGCTGGTTTATTGTGAGAGCACTTGGTGATATATTGGGAAGATGACTTAGTAAAAAGGTGTTGCCTAAGAGATAAATTAGAAATTGTAGCTAAATTATTAGGTAAATGGGTGCTGATCAAGTTACTTGGAAGAATTAGGGGTAATAGAGCTGTGTTTAAAGTTCGTGGATATAAGGAAACACTTCCAGGGCCTCCTTGGTGGTGCAGGGGTTAAAGACTCAGTGCTGTCAAGCTGTCACCAGCCACTGCTTCATGAGTTCGATCTCTGGCCAGGGAGATAACCCACATGGCGCAGCAGACCTCTCCTGTCTTGCCCGCTGCTCCCTTCAGCAGTGTATTTCAGTAGATTCGCCTGTTCTGCTCCCCACTGTCTCTGCTGAATCTTCTCACACACCCCACACCTCTGGCCTATACCCTGGTTCTTGTATGCACAAATAAATAAATCTTTGGGGGAAAAAAGAAGAAAACACTTCCAAAATTGGTGGATAATCTCATTTTCATCTTGCTATCACTATTGCTGGAGCTGAATTCACTAACGCAAGTAAATACCAAATGGCTGCCCCTTCAAAGGTCAAATGTGCGTGGAATTATGTGGGAATGAAGGTGAGGGTTTTTTTTGTTTTATTAATCATGAAAGTTATCCCAAGGGCAAACACTCTCACCTAGATTACCTTTCAGGAATTTTTAGAAGGTTAAAGCCATAAGCTTTATTAAATGGTTTGACTCTGTAGGCCCCATCTATATTTTAGCTGTTATTTTGCAACTGCAAAATTCTGCTTCAGGATTATAATACTTCACTATTATAATAAAGGCAAAACCTCCCCCAAACTGGTGGGTTTCTAATTCTATACTTTTAGCAGAATTTTTTTTCATGAGCCAAGTAGAATTGAACTTTACTGATGTGCAGTGAAATGAGGCATGACTTAGCTTGATGGTCCATGAAGGATGCTCAGTGAGGTGACATTTAGTTCCTTTAAAGCTGATGTTCCTATTTTTATCAAGGATAGTTATTACAGTAACACAAAAGACAAGATAGTTCCTGGTTTTACAGACATATATGTGCTTTACTTTGATTCCATTTCCCACTTAACCAGCCTCCTTGTTGCCAATTATTCTTCCTCATCTATTTAATGTCATCTTCACTTTCTTGACACGTTAATATAAAATACCACATTTGTAATGCATCCCCCTTGAAAAACTTCCTGCCAATCCTTATTGCCTGCAGAGTGTTAAACTCCTTTACTTGCTCACCTACATATTACTCTCCAACCTTCTTTTTTTCATTATTCTTTCCAAACAAAACTCCAGGATTCAGTCTTTTTCCTGAATGCCTGTCCCCTTCAGCTGTTCCCAGTTTCTCCCCTATTATATGCACATGGCCTTGCTACTGTTCTTTCTTTCCTGCAGTGCCCCTAATCTCTGTCTTCTATTAATGACATTCTATTGATAAATACTTAGATCATGACTTAAATACATAATTACTCCTTTTAATGCTAACTTTAAAACAAGGGCTCATTGCTTTCTCTGAATTCTAGCAATGCTTGGGTATAAGTTTGTTCCTCTTATTTCACTCTCCCTTTGATAGTATGTAAATTATTTTGTGATATCATTTTAGGATTAGGATGTCTTTATATCCTACCAGTGTTCCCACCCTGAAGATGACTTGCTACTATCTGCTTTGACACAGAATATACATGTGATATGACTGCACTAAATAAATGGATAGTATATGCATTTCATTTGTTACTTGAGCAATTAACTAACAAATGAGAAAAAATATTGGAGGATGACTAGTGTTTGGATGAACAGATAGACACAGAGTTTGTCCCTTAAGGCAATTTCCCCCTTATTTAACAAGTTTATGGATTATTTTTAAGATGATCCACCTTCAAGATTTTTTTTAATTTTCATACATTGATAGGGAATTTTTCCCCATTTTTTCTTTTATAATATATATAATATATAATATATATAAATTATATATTAATATATATTATATATATAACATAAAATTTACCATTTTAAAGCTTACCTTGCTGTGTCACTAGGTAGGTCCACATTGTTGAGCAGCCATCATCACTGTCCTTCTCCAGAACTTACTCATGTTCTCCACCTGAAACCAGAACCATTGAAACTGACTCCCAGTTTCCTCTTCCCACCAGCCGCTGGCAACTGCCCTTCTGTTTTCTGTCCCTGAATTTTACTACTCTCGGTAGCTCATATAAATGGAATTGTACAATATTTGCCCTTTTGTGACCAGCTTATTCACTTGGCATAATTTTTCAAGGTTCATCCGTGTTGGAGCCTGTGGTGGAAATCCTTTCTAAAACTGAATGAGGAAAAAAAAAAAAACCTGAATAATGTTCCACGGTGTGTATGTACCATATTTTATTTATGTATGCATCCATCAGTGGATGTAGGCTGTTTCCATTTTCATATTGTGAATGATGTTTCAGTGAATGTGGGTGTGCAAATAGACCACCAAGAACTTCTAAAGGAAACTCAGTATATTCAGAAAACTTGCGCTTTTTACCTTACATAAATCAAGCTCCTCCTACATATTGTAATAGCTCTTTTTTTAATTCTAGAAATTCATCTTATTTTTGCTTTTATTTTTTTTTTTGTGTTTTTTTTTTTTATTTTATTTATAGAGGCATGTTTTTTTTTTATTTATTTGTTTGTTTGTTTGTTTTGTTTATACATGCACTGGGCACAGTCAGAAGCGCGGGAGGGTGAGAGAATTCACCAGAGCCAGAGCGGGAAGCAGAGCAGGCAGAAGGACCGAAGTACACTGCTGAGGGGAGCAGCGGGCGGCAGGAGAGGTCTGCGCGCCATGTGGGACCCTCCTCCGGTGGCCGGGGAGCAGCTGGGGATTGAACCGGCGCCGCAGAGGTCGCCGGCAGCTTCGCAACCCAGCGCTCAACCGCTGCGCCACCGGGGAGGCCCTGCTTTTATTTTTTAATTGATTTAATGTTGGCTTACATCATTGTATTTTGAGAGTACAGGAACCTCCCCTTCCCTTGTGCACCCCTGTAGCTCTTCTCCACCACAACACCCATCTTCAAGCACCATAGTCCATTGCTGCAATGCCTCAGTTCAAGAAGCTGCTGGATACTAGTACTTTTCAAGGATATGTTAGCTCCCCCTGGCAAAAGAGTGACCTTTATTTTTTTAGCAATTTTTACATAGGCTGTAAAAATCAGGGAAGAGGAAATGGGGAGGCAATTTTAATGGTCACAGATTCAGTTGGAGAACTTGAAAAAGTTCCGGAGATGGACAGTGGTGAGGGTTGCTCAACAACATGTATACTTAATAAATCTTAAATTGGTAAATTTTATGTTATATATATTATTACCACAATAGAAAAAATTGCAAAAAAAATGTTTTAAAGTAAAAGAAAACTAGGAAACAAAGTTTGGGGAACTAAATGTAAAAATCAGCTAATTCTTTATAGGATATTTGTTCTCCAAATGGCAAGTTGTTTTAGATAATTATCAATTTTGGACTACAAATGTATGTCATTAAGTCAGCAAATTATTTTTCAAATATTTTAGTGTGATGCAGAGAAGGACCAACTTTACCAATTCTGTTGTAATATTGGCTTTTTTACAAAACATTCCTTTTAAATGCATGCAAGTATTTTAAGCTGAGCAAACATCCAGTTTGAAAATAAACAATAAAATCTATTAAGGTGTTTGGCCACATATTCACCCATGCAGGAGCAAGTTAAAATAGAAATATTCAGCTCCCAACTGGAAATCAAATTGGCAAATCAGATACTAAGTCTAAAAAACATGTGAAAACTTTGTTCCAATTCACTTTCATGTTTTATTGTTTATTTTACTTATTGCATGTAATGAGTCTCCACTTATTTTAATTCTAAGAGGTGTAAATTCCTTGAAGATGGGGACTTTGTTTTGTTTATTGCTTTCAGTAGAAACTAAATATTGAAGGCACACAAAGGAATAATTTTTAATTATATCATCTGGAAACTCTTCCATAGATTTCCTTTCACCTTAGGGTGAAATGAATAAGCCGAATTTTAAGAAATATTCCAACCAAGACAAAAAACTCACAACAGACATAAGTAGCAATATCAATAAAATTGAGATATTATTGCTTTTTTTATCCTACTTTTAATGACCAATGAATTCAGGACCTAAGCACACTAATATAGAGGCAATTAAGGTTCACTTTTACTAAACTTTTAAAAAATGTTTGATCCTCATGGCAGCATTGAAAATTGATTCTCTTTCATGTGACTTTTTTTTTTTAAGTTTGTAGTTCTGGCTTTTTGTGAGAAGATGTCGAATTGCTACTGTAATTTATTCCTATAGCTGCGATACTAAAATGACCTCTGTTGATGGCACCAGGGACATTGGCCCACTTGTCATTTACCCCTTCCCGTGCATGGCTTTTGCTATAGTTCTTCTGAAGCAATATGACTGGAACAGCTCTGAAGGGGACGGTGCCCAAGCTCATCCAACTGGGCATTGACTTTCCTGGGCTAGGACCATTCTGCTATAGTTCCATGTGAGCCCTCCCTACAAATCACCTTTGCGCTGTGATAGACCAAATCCTTCTGGGTTCAGAGACACACATTGGGGCTGCAGTGAGGAGCTAAAAATTCTTTACCTTGTTGATGTCCCAGGGCATTATCAATGCAGAATGAAATTTGCCTAACATAGCAAGTATTCTTTTCTCCCTCTTATATTGTTATCCATGTTATTAAAAATTGAAGATAGCCATACTATTCTGGACAATGTATATAATAAATTGGTTAGTTCTTATTCCCTAGCATGTTCTAAAAGTCAAGTATCAACATTTGGAATTTCTTCTAAGAAAATCATGTTTGTGAGAGAGTGAGTAAGAGAGAGAGAGTGTGTGTGTGTGTGTTTGTATATGCTAGAGAAGATGTAGGTGTGTGTGGCATGCACACACACAAACATGCTTTCTCTAGTGATGAACAAAATAATGGAAACCTATAATGTGGCGTAAAAGGGTAGCGTGGGACAAATTAGGAGTATGTGTTAAGTCATGTTTTATTGGCCTGTTTGTGACTTGGTAGAATACCATAAAACCAGTTGTCAAAATCAGAGATTATGTTCTAGCCCAATATGTTGGACTTTATTTCCACATATATAATCTTTCTCTCATTGGTGAGCTCTCAGAGGTTGGGTAGGGATAAGTTCTGAGGGAAGGTTTTTCAAATTCATCACTTTACAGGATTTGTGTAGTCATAGCTCTGATCTTTAAGTAGGACTGGTTTTTCTTTTTTATCTGTAGGAATATTTCAAATTATTCACCTTTTTTCCTGTAGGAGTTATGCTGTATGCAAGTGCGAAGGTTGAATTCAGTAATTGTTCCAGGGAGAATTTTCTTTTTGGCATATTACAATGTGTTTGAAACTATCTCCTAAAAAGAGATTTCCCTTATTGTTCTACTTCTCTACACCAGCATCCTTTCTTCACTTACCCTTGTTTCCAGAGGCCGCAATCCTTAGGAAACTGGGTATTGCCTCCTCCCCATCTTTTCTGTCCTTTGCCACAGACACCCTGTTCTCCAGATTGCTCCCTTGCTGGGTTTGATTTTCTCATTCATTCAATAGCACTCTCCCTCTCTAGTTCTCTTTGCATCCAGTGTCTATTGAAATCTATTGAAATCAATTCATATTTTCAGAATATATGTCCTTTGTTTTAAGCATTTTGATACAGTCTCTCTCTCCCCTTACCCCTCTCTCTCTCGCTCCCTCCCCATTGTACATCTGTTGGAGTCTGGAATGCATCATAGTATGGTTGGAAAATGCTATTAGCCCCCAAACCGACCTCTGTCACCCCAGAGCAGGTTCCTTCAGTATCTGGTAAGAGATGGCTGCCTCAGAGCAGGAGCTCTAGATGGGTGACTGCTGTTCATGTTTCTTTACATCTCAGATGTTTACTTATTTGGGAAAATGATACCTCTCTACCCTTATGATCCAGAACTCATCTAGTTCTGGGGAGTTGGTATTCCATCTTGGCTATTTTCCCCACCCAAAAATGAATAGCTTAAGATTCCCAGCAGCCCTGTTTGTATAGACTTTGTCCAGAACCCTGAAAAATGTCCAAGGATTCTGACACAAAAGGCTCTCAAAACAAATTTATGAAAATGTATAAAAATAGAAATAACTCTCACACTACCCATAAGATAGAAAATAAGAGCTATTTACTAAACATTCAACTTTCAGAACATCTGGGATGATTCTCCTACCTCCTGAAATATTCTCTTTCACTTTTAGATTTTTGCTTATATTTTTAGCTCATTTAGTTTATTAACTTCATTCGTATTTCCCTGAGAAAACAATTTCAGTTGGTTATGCTGTCCTCTTACTACCATGCATCTGTCAACCTGGCTTCATCTGTGCCATTTGGCCTCTTCTCCTATTAAAACAGAATCCTCTTGTTCTGTTTCTTACATTCCAAGAACTTCCTGCCTTCAGTCATCTTCTCTTTTCCTTTGTACTGGGCGCTGGGTCACTGCATCTGCATGACACACTGCACGGTGCCATCCCTAGAGTCTGAAGATCCTATTCCCAGGTCCTCTGGCTAAAGCTCCAGATCTCTGCTACCCTTCCCAGCCAGACTTTCTCAAGTTAGTGGTGTGCCCTTAAACTCTCCTTTCTTGATGCCTCCCCTTTCTCCAATCCAGCCTCTGCCCCCACAACTCTCACAATTTTCCCTGTGCAGTCAATCATCTCTGCTGTCAAATAAGTCATAAGCTTTGTCTTATCTTACTCAAGCTGTCACCAGCATTCAGAAGAGTTGATGGCTCTCTCCAACTTGAAATGTCATCTTCTCTTGACTTCTGTAACATCATTCCTTTGGCCATCCCTTGCCAATGTTTGTTTGTTTGTGTTGGCAGAAGTGGGGGCAACCTTCTCCTTCTGTACTCAACCTCTCAATATTAGGGTTCTTCAGCACTCAGAACTTGCCTGTCTTCTTTACTCTCCACTTTTAATTTATATTTTTAATTATTTGTATATAGCATCTCCACTTGTTCACATCACCTCAGGTTTGTTCATATCAGAGTTCTTGATTGCCCACCACTCCTGCCCAACCTGTTTCTCTCTCAGGCTCCCCCATCTCAATATGGCTTAAAGCACCCATCAGTTCTGTTCTTTCTAGCTCTGCAGTATACCCAGCTTTACCACTACGACACTATCCAAGCCACCATCACCTCACATCTGGGCTCCTCGTCTCAATTTGTTCAAGAACTAAAATTAGAGAAAATTGACAGCATCTGTATTCAAGTCAGAGCAATATGAATTGGAGAGAAGGATCCATCAAATACAACATGCTATAATGAACTAATGGAAAGTGGAAAGAACTAAGGAGGAAGGAGTCCAGGATGCAGTGTTATTAAGCAAGATGGGGAAAATATGAAGATTTTGACTAGATGACTTAATCCTTGGCCATGTTGCTCTGTGCTGATTAAATGGGCATTCTTGCAGGCCGTTGGCTATAGACAAGTAGAACCAAACCATCAGGACTGGTTATGTACACATAGGACTCATCCATCTTGTGTTACACCTGGAGCCCTGGAAGTGGAAGAAATCGCCTGGGAATTATATAGAGATGTGAAAATAAGAGAGTCATTGCTCCTTCTTAGCCTATAGCAGACTTCTTGTATCTTCCCTCTGTGTCTTCTTGTAGATCCAGTTTTTTAGTCCTCCCCTCCCCACAGCTATACACCATTAACATTGGCCCCTGGTTGTCTCTTCCCAGAATGCATACAAAATGAAGCTCAGTGTTCCCTTTTAGTCTTGTTATTCACAAAGCTAAGCACATAGTTGTACTTTCTTTATAAAGGTTTTGTTGCTGAATATTTTGGCACTTAATAACCTTTAT
Source organism: Talpa europaea (assembly GCF_964194135.1). NCBI lineage: Eukaryota > Metazoa > Chordata > Mammalia > Eulipotyphla > Talpidae > Talpa > Talpa europaea. The sequence goes on along the minus strand of NC_140082.1, from coordinate 25,721,866 downwards.
TTATCTGGACCTAGCAGAAGAGTGACAACACTTGACAAACAAATACAGTCACACCGCCCCACACTGGAGATGACTTATCTGGAATTCTGCTTATGATTCATGAGGCCAGGAATGCCAGAGAAGATACAAAATCACTCAGCCATAACAGCAGAATTTTAACATATAAGCACGACGACAACTGGAGTCTGTTTTCATCTATTTTACCTATACCTTTTTTTTTTTTTTTTTTGTGGGACCCTCGCCAGCGGCCTGGGAATGAACTGGCACTGCAGAGGCTGTGGGCAGCCTGGCAGCCCAGCGCTCAACCGCTGCGCCACCAGGGGAGGCCCTATTTTACCTATATTTTTAATGCATTTGGCTTTCTGACAATGGCTGTTCATTTTTGAGTTATATGAAAGTTATAGAGAGGGTTCTATCCTGGCATTTTGGCAGAGGAAAGTCAGATTCCTTTGTAACCACTTAATTTGATCAGCCATTGTGGGTGTTAGTATTTGCTAAGGGAATAAGAGGCTCGCTTTGATGGGACTTTGCAGTCTTTATCACTCAGCAGAAGGAGACATGCCAAGAACTGTAATGTATCCTAGGTAGTTCAGTAGAGTTAGGAACAAAGTGCCAGAGTCTCAAAGAAAGGGTTGGTCAACTCTGCCCAGGGAGGGACTGAGAAGAGGAATAGGTTGACAGAAAAGTTCCTTAGGGAGAAGCCATTTGCATTGGCTGGGAAGTTGAATAATCAGACTCCCAGGTTCCTGTCCTCTGAATGACTCTAATATGCTTAAGACTGTAGGTGTTTCCTCCATCTTTGAATCCCTCCTGTCTCATATGGTACCTAGAATATTACTAGTGGCACCCGAAACAGTGTTTCTCACATGAAGGAAGACAGAGATAGATTAATTCCCAAGACACTAGTTGGAACAGGAAGGAAGGTTGCAACTGTGCATTTTAAAATCAATAAAACCAAAGGCCTTTGTCAGGCACATGATCATAAGACATAAAGTTAAGTAGCCCATAAAATTGGGATTCTAACACCTCAATGAGTTTTGTACTTAAGATGTTTTCGTAACCGATATTATGGGGCACACTGAAAAATAACCCTGGATCTCTAAGCTTAAGTCCTGGGCGTCTGAATTTTTAAATGTTCCATTGGTGATATACTGCCAAGGTTGATAGACAAGAATATCTCAATTAGTATGTCTTTGGGATTAAGGAGTTCTCTACTGGCAATATAGATAAATGAGCCTGGATGCTGTGAATAAAAGGATGTTTCAAATTTTGATGGGAGCATATGTTTTCCTGCCTTTTAAAAAAATTATTTTGTTATGTCATCGTTCATTTTTGCACAGTATTTGGTTTCTCCCCACAGGAATAGTCCCTATAGCTCTGTCACCACATCATCCTTCAACCATCGCCATAGTCCCTTGTGCTCTTCCCCTCCCCTGTTTTGATACCTCCCCTCCCCCCACATATGCCTCTGATCTATGGCCAGCTTGCAAGTCTTTGTCTTTTTGTTTGACTTTTTGTTCTGTTTCTCTATATTCCACATAAAAGTGAAAACATCACATAGTTGTCTTCTTCTGACTTATTTCACTTAGCATAATTCCTTCCAGCTCTATCCATGTTGCTGCACATGTCATGAGTCTCTTTTTGACCACAAAGTAGTATTCCATTGTGTATATATACCACATCTTCTTGATCCAGTCATCTGTTTGGGACATTTAAGTTGATTCCATATCCTGGCTATTGTAAATAGTGCTACAATAAACAAAGGCATGCAGGTTTCCTTTTGAATTAGTGTTTTTTTGTTCTTTGGATCGAGTCCTAGTAGTAGATCACTAGATCATATGTGCCAAGCACAGTTTGGTATCGCCCTTGGGACTTCAAGGTCACCACCATGGACATCATGACTGTATATGCTGGTTTTTCTCACTCTTCCTTATCAGTCTATGAGTTATCATGTCCCCTCACATCACTGTTCTTTTGCCTCTCTCATGCCATCCTACATACTTCTTTTAATATGTTATTGGCTAGGACAATAAGTGACCCAACTTCTTAGCACTATACTTTGAATGAGCGTCAACCTTATGGCCTTGAGGAATGTTATATAAAGGCATTTTAGGTGCCTGAAGATTCTTTGGCTTACATCTGGCAAATTTCCAAAACACACCCAAACTGACAAGTCTCATCCCTGAATGGAAGGGTTCAGTGAATTATTTATTTAGAAGCGATTACAACTAGCTTATTCCTAACACTTGTATTTTACATTCAAGCAAACTGAGCCTGAGAGATTTAATGATTTTCCTAAGATGGACAGTTAATTGTTAATATGCCAAGTTCAACAGAATTTACATCATTTGAGCCAACCATCACTATAAAACCTTAATTATAGCCATAGACTTAATATCTGGTTGCTATTAAGAATAAATTGAATGGTTGGTACAGTTTCTCCCTTGTTTTATTGCTCCATTGATTTATTAAAACCTACTTAATCACATCTATACTTATTAATGTTCTATTTTTCTTATCCTGAGAAGTCAGGTATCTTGAGGTTAAGGAACCGAGTTTTATATATTTTTGTGTATAGCCCCAAATTGAAATGTAGAATGCACTCTGTATTTTTTGCCTTGTCATGCTATAAATCCACTTTGCAATCAAGAATATGTATGAATGAATAATGAGTATTTTAAATAAAGTATTCAACTTAGGATATGTTATCTGGACATGTATTTATAGACTGCATTTTTATCTTTATTTATGGAAGCCAGATGTTTGCACTAAACAAAAGAACATAGGTTATTTACAAAATGTGTTAGGGCAAAAAAAGCTACAGTCATACAAATGCCTTCATATAAAAATAGGTTAAGATTTTCAAGAAAAGATCGCATCCTTTGAGGGTAAAGCACCAATGATTTACCTAGGAAGCTAAGTACTGATGTGAATATGCCTCTTAGGTCTTGTGGGCTTTTTTCCAATGAATGTTCAGTACTTTCGTTTCCTGTGTTTAAAACTGTTTTCTCCCTTGCTGCACATATGTGTACGTTATGTGTGCATGTGTATGTATTTTCATCCACTAAATATAAACTTAAGTATGGCAAGGCTGCAGATAGTAATATGTGTCAGAATTTTTATGTCTGGCCTTTCTTCTCTGGACCTGCTTTATTTTGTTCACACCAAAATAATACAGTTCCCCAGATTCTAGTCCACTCTGTGTATATAGCTCACATATTCCATTACACTGATTTTCACCTGTACTCAACTTGATGTCTTCAGTGTCTAGCACGTGGCAGGCATTCTGAGGCTTATTGAAATCTTTGCTGAACAGGGGGTGAAGAGGGTGGTAGTGCTAGCAGAATAAAAAGCTACCAGAGGGCCTCCCTGGTGGCACTAGGGGTTAAGCGTCAGCACTATGAAGCAATCCACAGCTATTGCAGCATGAGTTCGATCCCCGGCCAGGAAGGTGACCCACATGGTGCAGCAGACCTCTCGTGCCTCTCCTGCTGCTCCCCTCAGCAGTGTCTTTTCAGTCAATCTGCCTGTTCTGCTCCCCACTCTGCCTCTGGTGAATCCTCTCACCGCCCACACCTCTGGCCTGTACCCCAGTTCTCGTATGCATAAATAAATCTTTTTTTTTTAAAAAAAGCTACGGGAAACCCCATCTTCCCTTAAAGGAACTCAATCTGATCAGGGTGACAGTCATAGAAGGCAGGAAGGGTGTGAGTCAAATGTGAGCTTCCATTTTCCTTTTTCCAAATGGGAGCTTTGAAGCTACAGTAGATGCTCATTCAAGTCCCACAAACATAACGTGGTCAAATGGAAAGCAGTAAGGATTGGAACGTTTGTCAAATGAGTGTTTCTGGAAGACCCTAAAATTAAGGAATTATTTGTACATGATATAAGAAAATCACTTTCCTCACAAAAATTTATTAAAATATGTAGCGCCTTATAATTCATTCTTGTTGTCATTGTTTTCTTTTTTAAATATTTATTTATTTATGCATACAAGCACTGGGGTACAGGCCAGAGGGGTGTGAGAGGATTCACCAGAGACAGAGTGGGAAATGGAAGAGGCAGAGTGACTGAAATACATTGCTGCGGAGAGCAGTGGGTGAGACAGGAGAGGTCTGCTGCACCATATGGGTAGCTCCCTGGCTGGCTGGGGATGGAACTCGTGCTCCAGAGGCTGCAGACAGCTTCACAGTGCTGTGCTTAACCTCTTGTGCCACCAGGAAGGCCCCTTAGTATTGTTTTCTTCAAGACAGAAAGCCATTAATTCCTGCTGCCACTGGTCTTACTGAAACTGCTCTGGTTTAGGCTTTTGGACTTTCCACTTCCTCTGGAGCACTCCTTGGCAAAGACCTAACACTGGAGCAGAAATTACAGTATAGTAGAGCTGGAATTAGGGGTTAGAGTAGGATCTCTAGCAAATACAGCCATGTGGAGCCTGCCCTCTGTTTTTATTCATATGCAACATGGAAGTAATAATGCTTAATTTACCAGAAAGCATTTAACATTATGACTCAGAAGGGATCTTGAAAATTTCAATTTACAGTTGATGTGAAAAAGAAATGGCTAAATAGAGAGATGTAGGTAATAAATGATCTGTATGTCTTGTGTATTCTAAGTTCCTGTACTAATATTCTTCACTCACCATCCACATCCTAACACTAGCACACATTTGAGTTCTACTCACCTGTGTGAAACTCCAGTGTCCCCCCTTGTCACTGAAGACTCTCTGTGATCCTTCATAAGCATCATTCTCCGACATCTGTGTTTCATTTTGTTTTTAAATCCCAGACGTGCCTGAAAGGTTGCTCCACTTTCTTTGAGGGAACATACCTTCCTGGCTTCCTTTTCTGTCTTAATTGGCCAGTTGAACTACTTTTTTTTTTTTTTTTTTTTTAGAGGCATGCTTTATTTATTTGTTTGCTGGTCTGTTTGCTTGTTTTGTTTATACATGCACTGGGTACAGTCAGAAGTGCGGGAGGGAGGGTGAGAGAATTCACCAGAGCCAGAGCGGGGAGCAGAGCAGGCAGAAGGACCGAAGTACACTGCTGAGGGGAGCAGCGGGCGGCAGGAGAGGTCTGCGCGCCATGTGGGAACCTCCTCCGGTGGCCAGGGAGCAGCCGGGGATCGAACCGGCGCCGCAGAGGCTGCGCGCAGCTTCGCAACCCAGCGCTCAACCGCTGCGCCACCGGGGAGGCCCCAGTTGAACTACTTTTAAATAAGAAGTCTCATTTCTTTGACAGCCAACCCATCCTTCCACGCTGCCTGCCTACCTTGTTTCCATGATGTAATCCAACTCTTTAACCTAATGTTAACATCAAGAAAGGGGGTTTGTGAGTTAATGGAAAAACTTTAGTGATCTCAGCTTAATTTAGGTCTGGTTTAAAATTATGTCTAAGACATATTCCCTCAATAACCTTCTTGTTTTACTATTTTCAGTTCAATTTTCAAGAAAACAAGTGGCCTTATATAAGGAAATCTTCCAAGAAATTTTTAGTTCCCCAACTTTGTGTGCTTCTGGTTATTCTGTGTTATTTTGTTAAAAATGCAGTTATCTGAACCCAGCTTTTGGTAGTAATTTCAATTTTTTAGGCTTGGGTGAGACTTGTCATTTTTATGTTTTACAAACCCCACTAAATCTGATGTAAAATTAGTTTGAGCATCACCACTATAGAATATATTCTTCCCTCAGCTCCATTCTTTTGCCCTATTCCTGACCATGGGGAGAATTTAAAGGAATACAACAGAATTTGCATTGATGTTCTGTGTATCAGTGGTTCTTAATTGAAGACATGCCTGAGAGTCAACCAGCATTTTTAAAGGTCATCAGTAAAAAATATTCACGCTTTGGCTCCACCCGCTGGCAATTCAGTGCAATACTTTTTTCAGGTAGGGGTCCAGCACCGTTACGTTTTAAGAGTATCGCAGGTAATTCTGTTTGACAAACTATGGTATAATATATCTGCAGTGAATATAGGTGCATGCTTTGGATAGCAGCATTTTAACTTCCAGTATTTGGAAAGGCAGTATTGGAGTTGTTATTCCAAGAAACAATAACAGTAATATCTTATAAAAGTCTATAAATTTACCACCCATCTTTAACAAAACATGTCACTATCCAAGTGCTGAAAATAAATGTTATGCCTTTTCCTCCCCTCAATGAAATCACATTTAAATTCAGAATCACCCGTGCTAGTTTACATTCAATTCAAGACAGCAAGCCCTAAAATAGCCTTAATGACGCATGCAAAGCATTTTCCTAGGAACAGACTCTGGACTTATTAGTGTCTAAAGCCATCAGTCAATACTCATCTGGTACACTGGTGTATTAGGAAGAGATGCCAAAAATGTGTGCTTTCTCCTATCAGTTACACAGTCACAGAGAATTAACGTAACTTGCTTTAAATAGTCAAAGTGGGGAAGGAGATTGACTTTTCAGTTGTTCATGCTTTTTAAAAATACTTATCTTTTTTCTGGCTGTAAAATAGCAACTGAAAACTACCATCTAACAATAAAAATAATTTCCTGAGGTTTCAATTCTATTTTTCATAAACTCGAACCAGGGTCAGGGTGTAATTGGAGAAAGTACTAGACAAGGAATTGGGAGCCCCAGATGCAGCTCCCTGCCTTGCTGTCTGTGACCTTGAGCGAGACCCAGAATTGCTGGGCTTCATTTTTCATTTTTGAAATGAGAGGGTTGGATTCACTTGCTAAGAGCTCTTTTAGCTCTAATCGTCCAGATGATGAAACATTATGTTTCAAGATATTTCACTCGAGTTTCTCATGTAGAGAAAGGGTCTTTTAAAAATATATGAGACTTTTTTGGTAGGAAGGAGCTCTCACGAAGGGGTGTAGGGGAGCATAGCTAATCTGAACATCGTGTAGCATGCAGGATTATAACACATTGGGACTGAAGGACACCTGCAGGCACATCAAGGAAGCAGGGACAGAGAGACAGGGTGACTTTCAGGACTGTGGACTCCAGTTCACAGTCACTCTTTGGCAGCAAGCCAGGTGCTTAGTCAGGTCGTGAGCAAAGGTGCCATTAGTCAGTATGAATTGTTAGGCTGCCCTCAGATAATAAACCAACTGTTTGTCTCATTTGTGTCCTCTTAGCCAACAGCTTATAATTGTGAGAGAGATGAACTGGTAGCTGTAAGCACACGGATGTGTCCTGTGATTTTTGAAAGATCAGACAGAGTTGGATTCAGTAACCTGGTGTCTACTAAACGCTGACATGCCTGCCCAGGCATGGACTGCTTTTTATGCATGAGATTGTAATTATTGATCTTTGCATCAAGAGGTTTACTGATACCAGTACTTCCCCTGGCATACATCAGTCTCCCAGTTCCCTGGTCCCCCAAAATAAGCAAATCGTACTCTTTATCCTAGACTGGCAGAACTCAGGATTGCTTGGGGAGGGTCCTTTGACACCATTATTTGGTGTGTCCCTGTGACAGGCTCTGTGCTACAATTCACATATGAACCAACACCCTTCAGAGTCACAAAACCCTCCTTAAGATGTGGGGACTGGACTTAGAAAGGTTTTCATACCCTCAGTTCCACAGCCAGCACATGGCCAAGGTTGTCCTGCCCAGGCCTTCTCAGTAATGTGATTGAATGCTCTTCTGTCCCACAGAACCACCAGGCAGAACCCTAACATTTTACCACAGCTCAGAATCCTTATGACCTTTGCAATTTTAATTTTGCTTTAAGGGTGATTTCCAACTGTGATGTTCCCTAGAACTTGTTAAAGATATTTAATATCTACACAATGCAAAATAAGTGGCATGTTTGTCTAAACACTTGATAATGTGCGTGAAGTGGTAAACTTTCTTATGCAAGCAAGAGAGAGATGGCCTTTGGGAGCCCAGCAAAGGAGGTACCCCTGTTTTTTGACCTATAACCCCGTTGGGAAGCTTTTCTTCCATGAAGAGGAGCAAATTATGGGCACAAATCTGGCTGTTTTTCAGCTAGAAGCAGCTCTTGGAACACAGGGAGAACACAGGGCAGAGGGAGAAAGCTGAAGGGCCACACGGAGAGTTGTGTTCATGGTGTGCTGGAGACATTTTTCATTCTATGATGGGATTCCATTTTTCTTAATTCTTTTGTTGTCTGTAGGAAGGTCCAGATTAAAAACTCCCACCAAGACTGTCAATAACTATTCTGAAGCTTATTGTGGGTTCATCTATTAGGAAGAGCCATTTAGAGAGGATGAGGACCACAGGGAGAGGTTGGTGAAAGGGTACAAACTTTAAGTTATAAGATGAATAAGTTCTGAGGAGCTCATGTATGACATGGTGACTATAACTGACAATATTATATAATTGAAATTTGCTGAGAGTAGAATTTAAATGTTCTCAAGTAAAAGATAAATATGGGAGATGATAGATGTACTAGTTAACTCAGGGGGAGTCTTTGACAAATGTATATGTATATCAACTCATCATCTCATACACTTTAAATATCTTACTGTTTTGTCAGTTCTACCTCCATAAAACTGGGGCGGAGGGGAAAGTCATTTAGAAAAAAGTCTTCCCAAGGTTTTTCCCTTCCTGGGTGCATCAGAGATTACTTATCTTAAATAATTGTAGGAAACCCCGTATGATACTGGGATTTATAAGAAAGGTATACAAATGGAAAGAAGTAAGTTGTAGATCATTTCTTTATTAGTACTTCTCCCAAATTTGTATATTGCACTGGGGAGTGGAGGCAGTTATTCTACAAATCCATGACTATTTAGAAACCTAGAAGCTTAAAATTGTGGTTAATATTCAGTATGTCTTCTTAAAAGTAGAAAGATTTGTATTTGTGGTGTGTGTGTGTGTGTGTGTGTGTACACATACCTGAAACCCTTTCTGACTTTTTCTGCTGAGAGTGGACACAGAGAACCACAGAGCCTGTGGTTCCATCTCTTGACAGACTTTTGCTCAGAAATTTTTGCAGGCATACCTGGACCTTTTAAAAATTCCAAGAAGATAGTTTATGTAAACCATAAAAAATGAAGAAAACTTCTTGGCCCCTTGATAGTGTCTGACTTTCTCTCAATAGGTATTGAGAAATTGTTAGGACTTGTCCTCTGAGGCAAAGTGTGAAATACACAAAGACGACAGTGTGTGACTTTTAGAGTCAATCTATGTTTTTAATTTAAAAAGTTTATCTCCCAGGTTGACTGCTATTCACTAAACTTAGCTTTGAAGGGCTGTGGGCTGTTTCAGAAAAACTAAGTTGTCCAATAAACAAAGAAAAACAAAAGAAAGTAAGTTACCACTATTAAGAGCATTCAAAATATATTTTTATTCTGTTGACACTTTCAAATATGAATTGTAATTAATTCTCAAGCAGTGGAAGAAACTCTGGAATAAATTTACATTTTTTCCAAAGATCCCTTTTTAGAAGGTGCCAGCCCTCTCTTGGATATTTGTATATGCTTGGGTTTTGTGGGGTTTTTTTGTATGTTTGGTGCAATGTTTTATCTTGTTAATTAGACCATGTGTAAATAGTGAATTTTTTTCTTTAAAAAAAGCTTATTTGAGGATCAGGTCCAGTTTTGGTTGTTTTCTTTTTTTTTTTTTTTTTTTTTTTTTTTTTTTTGATATTGGAAGTATGGGTTTTTTTTTTTTCTGTTTTGGTTACTGGCTGGTTACCTCAGGGCTGGTTCTGCTTGACTCTGCAGAATAAGAAGAGTCCCTGGGCCTCCCCAGTGGCGCAGCGGTTGAGTGCTGGGTTGTGAAGCTGCCCACAGCCTCTGCAGCGCCGGTTCAATCCCTGGCCACTGGGCAAGGGTCCCATATGGCACGCAGACCTCTCCTGCCGCCCGCTGCTCCCCTCAGCAGTGTACTTCGTCAGTCTGCCTGTTCTGCTCTCCTCTCTAACTCTGATGAATTCTCTCACCCTCCCGCACTTCTGACTGTACCCAGTGCTTGTATAAATAAATAAATAAATCTTAAAAAAAAAATAAGAAGAGCCCCTCTGTTTATGCACAGTGTTAGCACGATCGCATATAATGCATCTCCATTGTAAAATTTATTACAAGTATAATGAATAATTTTGTTACTACTTTGGTGTTTCTCTCATGATAAATATCTCTCATGATAAAATAACATGGAAAGGCAGTAACTTTATAAATGAAATAATTGCTTATGAAATTGTATTCTAATATGATTCTATTCTTTTTTAAAAAAACATGTATATAATCTGAAATGATAGCTAGTTGATGGAATTACAACTGTCATCTCCTTAAGTCGACTACATTTTCTACCTTTACAATTACTTTTTAAAGGCAAAATTCAGTTGGGCTTATTTACTGTAGGATTCAACTGGGAAATATAAAAACAACAAATATTATCAAGGAATAGTAAATATAATCATTTGAAGAGCTACATAAATAAGAATTAGTAAAACCTTATGAGAAGTTACAAAATCAGTAATCTTTACAGAACTTCCATGGGATACTGTGGCATGTAATTGGAAATTTCAAAAAATTAGAAAATAAATGAAAATGAAAATGTTAGAAGAGGTGTAGTATTTCTTTTTTTTTTTTTTAAGATTTTTTTTTAATATATACAATAGCTGGGGCTCAGGCCAAAGGCATAGGAGGGTGAGAAGATTCACCAGAGACAGAGCGGGGAGCAGAACAGGCAGACTGACCGAAAGCACTGCTGAGGGGAGCATCGGGCGCGATAGGAGAGGTCTGCCGTGCCATGTGGGAATCTCCCTGACTGGCCGGGAATCGAGCCCACGCTGCAGAGGTGGTGGACAGCTTCACAGCGCTGCACTCATCCCGCTGCTGCACCACCGGGGATACCCTGAAGCTGTTGTATTTCTTGATATCAGTACAGTGGCTGTAAGACCATGTGTCTTTAGAGTCAGAGACTTAGATTTGAATCCTAGATCCTCACTGACTAAAAGAAGACTGAACGAGATATATTTAGGAGTAATCATTTCTATAAGGTACATGCTCAATAAATTAAGGCAATTATTAATGATTGCAGTCTAGTTGAAAAAGATCTTTATACTACCACAGATATGTCCATGTTGACACTGCTTACATTTACAAAGTTGACACTGCTTACATTTACACACAAACAATAGCCAGCTGCTTTCCCTGAAACACTCACAAAAGACCATAGGGAAGTGCAAACTATCCTGACATGACTGCAGATATCATAAGCAGATATTTGAGATGCTTTAGTGAAGACTTAAAGTAGTTACAGGAATTAGAGTAATTAAACAAGGAGGCCATTAGACCGAGGTGACGCTCGTGTCTGGGTAGCCTATTTAGGCAAGCTGAAACCTAAGGGAGAATCAATTCCTATAAATGCGCTGGTACTCAGCAAACAAAATTTAAGAACAACCAATCACAAATAACCAGCCAAGCCTTCCCAAATAAGGCAACTCCTTAAAATGAAGCAAATCAGATCATTTCCTTGATTTGCTCCCCCATGTCCTATAAAAGCCTTTCCCGCCTCCTGCTGGCAGCATGCTCCCAAGCACTTCAGCTGTGGTGCTTTCTGATTTGAATCCATGTTTGCTCAAATACACTCTTGAAAATTTCAGTCGGCTTCAGTTTATCCTTTAGCACAAGTTATTATCAGAGCTTAATTGTAGATGTTCAAATGAGAATGTTGCATCTAAAAATACAACCCAGTCTTGGTTTACCATCTGCCATTGTTAGAAAATCCTTGGGGAGTTAAGTTGATTTCTGCCTGCCTCCAGTGTCTGCCCCTGTGGACCCTGGTCAGCCCTCTCCAGCAGAGTGCCAGTCAGTCACAAAGTTTTGCTTTGGGAAGTCTCACAACACTGAAATAGGCGAGCAACAAACATTTTTAAAGTTTCTAGAAAGTGAACAATCGAACAGGGTCTCATGTTCAGAATTTGCCACCCACAAACTCTGCACTAATTTATTCCTTGCCAAAACATTTGGTTTTGGTCCTGGAGATTCTCTGCTATGGTGTTTTTTTTTTTTTCCCTCTGTTTAAGAAAAACAAAACACTCTGTGTGAAATAAACAATAACAAAATAAACAGACACAAACTTGGATAACTGTTGATCACTAGAACTGTGTGGATTTTAGCAAAAGCTGCAGCTGTTGGAGTAAAGAAGAAAGTAGAGATTACAGAATTAAAACAAAATATAATGTGTCTCCCTATGTTTGTCAGCCTGTACTTTGTAAGGACTTTCCTTGCGTTTGTTTAGAATGCTTCTTTGGAAATTTGTTGTAGTGTGTAATTTTCTAAATAAGTACTGAATAGACATTTTTATAATAGTTTAAATGTGAAATAGTGGTTTAGAAGAGATACCATTATTAGTTCTTCTTAATTCTTTCATTGCTATCCTTGCTATGGCACAAAAGCATTGAGCAAAACCCATGATGGCCACATGTAAAACCACTAAGAGTTTAAGGTTCTGGCTTTTTCTGAGCCATACTTTGTGGACTAAGGTGCTTCAAAGAATGGTGTGCCCTCCCCCTGGTGAGATGACTCTACATCACCATGCTTTTTATTTTATTTTTTAATGTTTGTACTTTAATAAAAATAGAATAGTATAGAGAAAACCAGCTAAGTCATAAGATAGCTGAGTGGGTAAAGTATAAGAGATAAGCAAAGTGAAAGAATGGATGCATAATGGTGTTAGTCAGGAATCAGAGGCAGCAGATGAATGGAAGGTGAGCCATCCAGTGACAGAAGAGACTGAATAGGTAGGTTTGAACCCTGCCACACAGAAATCAAAACATCTCAGCTGCCTTAATAAAAGTCCTTTGATCTGGTATTAGGCACAAACTTCCCAAGTGGGATCTCCATGAGAGTATGGAAAGAAACGTGTATTGTGTGCCATCTTGGCCTTTGGAGAGTGCACAGCTGGAGTTTAAACAAAATAGAAACTAAGTACGTGTGTGTGAATTTTGGATAAAGAAATCATCTTTGATTATAAAGGACTTTAATATCAAAATCATAGAGATTGAAGTAGTTTTTCTCACTAGGTATATAAGCGCCATATTGATTTAGTTGAGTCAACTCTGTTGGCTTGGGTTGCTCTAACAAAATACCATAGTCTGTGTGGTGAAACAACAGAGATCTATTTTCTCACAGTTCTGGAGATTGGGAGTCTCAGATCACAGTCAGGCAGTGTTATTTTCTGGTGAGGGCTGCTGCTTAACTTGCTACCAGCCTCCTTGTCAATGTATCTTACATCCAGAAAGAGAAGTCTTTGGTTGCCTCTTCCTCTCTGATAAAGATACCTACCCCACGGGATGCTGAGCCTATCCTTTTGACCTCATGTTACCATAATTACTTATGTAAACACCCTGTTTCCAATTGCTTTAATATCTGAATTCTGGGAGGACACAATAAATCCCTAAGAGCAACTGAAGAAAATACAAATTCATTGGGGTTTTACAAGCCTAAAGTAAAAAGTAATTGCTCCTCAATTATACCATTAGCTTCTAAATAAACTGAAAAATACTGTTATCATGTTTGATAAGAATAATCAATAGTAAATAATAGCAAAATTAAAATTAAATCAATAGTGAAACAGTTCTTTTCTTCTTCAGATGCTGGTTTAACTGAAAATTACTTACTTTAGATACTGGTTTAACTGAAAATTACTTACTTTTTCCTTTAAGGCAAGGAGATATTTCACAATCGAGAATAAATAAAACTGAGCACTTTCGCCTAGTATTGGTTTCTTTCCCGGTGGCCTGGAGGACTTTTGCCTTTTGAAAACATGGCTCTAGGGAGAGAGAGAGCTTCATGGGAGAAAAGAAATGCACTCTTATTGAAGGAGTGAGCTTATTAATACTAAATGACAGTGAACTTCACTAAAATGACAGATGCAGTTTCTCTTCTTCATATGAGATTCTTCATTGGATACATTTCTCCATGGATGTTAGCTTTTTCTGGTGACTGATAATCTATCCTTTACAAACAAACTTTCATTGAAGCCCTCAGATTCAAGTAATCAGTTCTCTGATAAGCAGAAAGAAAGGGTTGTGCTATATTTCTTGGTCAGTTTCCGCTGATCTATCTTGCTTGAGCTGTAGATAAATCTGTATATGTCATCATCCTAATCTTGCTTCACCTTGCATATTGATTCTGCCACTTTGAATACTACCTCAATTTCTGCATTTATAAATGTTGCCTTTATTTTTCCTTTTAATTCAGCTCTTGAAGTGATTATAAAATTTAAAGATTACTACTATTCACTTGTCTTAACCATCTATTGAAAAAGAAAAAAAATAGACATTCCTTATATATTTGCTTCATATTAAACTTTATATTGGAATTGTTTTTCTTTTCAGTGATTTTCAGCATGTAAGATTTGAAATTTTGTTTTAAACATTTAACTTGCTTAATTCTTAATATAGCTATTTTCTATTTAATAAATATATGCATATATCTGTTCTTACATATATATATTAATCACATGAAACAAAATCCTAATCAGACAACCTTGCTTCCATGACAGTTTAACCATTTCATTTTTGTGAGCCTCAGAGCCTTGGTAACAGAACTTTGTATTAATTAGGTGCTGGCTAATCATCTGATAATTGATTCTGCTGTTGAGTCCCCAACAGTTACTAATGTATACCTAACCCTGTGGTAAATGCTTGGAGGCATGGATAAAAAAATACATAGGAATATAAATCATTTACCTGAAAGGGTTGTAACCTAGTTGAGAGATCAATTCAGAGAAATAGGTAAAAACATTCCTGAATATACAAATATATTTGTATATATATGATAATATACACTTCTGTGAAGTTGCTGTAGAAAATTCAAAGCATTATGGGAAAAGATAGTTGGAAAACCATACATCGGTGAGGGATTATACTTTTAGGTCTCTTATCTGTGTAATGATGCCTTTTATATTGTAGCATGAAGTGACTAGCTTACTGTAAATCCGTGACCTCAACTCTCAAGGAGGCCTTTAATACTGCCAGATAATCCTACCCCACTTTTCTAGTCTGTTTAATCTTCCACATCTTAAATGGCTATATTGCATCTTTTCCTTGTTCTCTAATCTCTAATACCTTCTTCCCTGTCTTTACTCCTACCTTCCTATTCCCCTGAGAAATGGAAACAATTAAAAAGTGACGCTCTATCCCCTTAGCAGCCAGCATCTGCACTTGCACAAGCTGTCTCCTTGCATGCTTCCAAAATTGAAGCCCTTTCCTCTGTCTGAGGCGCCACTTGGTCACTGGATCCTGCTGCCCTCTACCTGCCTCCTGTTTGACTCTTTACAGTTTCAGTTACCAGCTGTGAGCCGTGGCCTGAGTATATTGCATACAATAAGGTATTTTGAGAGAGAGAGATGACATTCACATCACTTACATTGTTATAATTGTTCTATTATTAGATATTATTCATTCTTTTACTGCACCTAATTTGGGAGGGAGGGAGGAAGGGAGGGAGGGAGGGAGGGAGGGAGGGAGGGAGGGAGGGAGGAAGGAAGGAAGGAAGGAAGGAAGGAAGGAAGGAAGGAAGGAAGGAAGGAAGGAAGGAAGGAAGGAAGGAAGGAAGGAAGGAAGGAAGGAAGGAAGGAAGGAAGGCTCTTAGTAGTCACCCCACCTCACAGTCAACCCTTCTGAGCCTCTCTTGTTAGTTGGAGTCCCCCTGCCCCATATATTCATTTCCTTGGCACTTCCATCCAGATTCATGGCTTTAAATGTCACTCTGCCTAAGATCTTACAGTCTTATATTTTTAGCCAAGCTCTTTCTCCCAAACTTTCATACTTTGAGCTCTCTTCCAAAATCTAATTGGATGTTTCATACCACGTCAAATTTAACATCTTCAAATTGGAATTCCTAGTTTTTGCCTCTGGCCCCCTGCAGTCCCTCTCTATCAGATCTTGGTGGGCACTTGAACCTCTGCACTGCACGGGTGCCAGAGATGTGGCATCATCCTTGACTCTTTCACACCCACATCATATCTGCCAAACCTGTTGGTTTTACTTTGAAAATATGCTTGGAATTGAAATAGTTTTTACTACTTTCTTTGTTGCTGCCCTAATTTAAGCACCATCATCTTTCCTGCTGGTGACTGTAATAGTCTCCAACTGATGCTGCTGTTTCCTCCTAAAAGTCTGTTGGACTTTAGCAGTCTCCATATTCCTATTGACACATCAGACCATCTCCTGTCCCGAAAACTCTCCAGTCACTTCTCACTTCACTTAGACTAAAAGCCAAAGATGTTGACAGTCACTTCAAAGCCCCACGTAACCTGAGAGCTAGACCTCATCCTTTCTTCTTTTCTCTAGTTTTCTCTAGTTCAGTTATTGTGAACGCCTTGTCTTTTTCCAACACATCTGGTCTTCTGTCACAGAGTGGGGAGGGGGTGAGTACTAACCCAAGTACTTAAGAATATAGGACAAGACCCAAAGCCAACACACAGAGGGAAATTAATATATATATATATATATATATATTTAAAAGTATTTATTTACATGTGGAATGAGAAAAGGGAGAGAAGGAAATTTTCTGACCAGCATGAGGCCACACACTGTCTCTCCTATCCATAGATGGTATCAGCTGAGCAGAGACCAGGGTATACCTGGAAGCTATCCAAAAACAGAGAGCACAGTGCACCTGTGCTCCTGTGCTCCATCTTTTGAAGTCCAGGTAGCAGCTCCAGTCTGCTGCCTAGTGTCCAGTAGCCCCCATTCAGGAAGAGGACAGAGTCTGAAAAGCTCTACCTTTTACCAGTGAGTTGGCTGTAGGTGTCACCCACTTCAGGGCCCCTGCCCTGACTGTCCTTTCTGCATGACATTCAGACAACTGCTGTCCCGCATCTCCCTTATACTTTTGCTCAGCTGTTACCTCCTTAATGTGGTTACCTGTACTCCCATTTAAAATTGTGCCTGCTCTGTCACCTTTGCACTCTGGCCATTTTTAGCTGTTTTGATTTTTTCCATTTCCATGACAAATGCTCCTAGGAAACAGGGCATATGTTAGTATCTGTCATTCACTTCAGTATCCCAACTGACCACAGCCATCCCTGTCAATAATGACTAAACGGAATGGGTGAGTGAATGAATGAATGGACCATCGAGAATTCAAAAAACGCTTTCTCTGTTTCAGAATGTGTCTCCATAAAGGAAGAGGAGTGGCCCAGGAGACAGATGCCATATCCCTACCCCCACTTACATGCACCTGTCTTGAATTACAAGTCTCAGTATGCGGTGAACTAGACTTCCTGAGCAGGGAGCTTCTGGGAGCAATGGTGGAATTAAGCAGCCATGCTTGACTTAATACCAAATTAAACAGGCTCGGATTCTCTTGCTTTTCCAGTTCCACTTTGCACTGAGGGACATGGAGGGTATCTCTTGGATTCCAGTGTGTCCTGGAGCTCTTTGTCACCACAATCGAGACTGATCCTGGTATCCATGAGGATTCTGTAGGGTCGTTTCTGTGTTCTGTTTGTTCTTGCTTCTCAGGACTTAGCCTTACCTTAAGAAAGGAATAAAAAAGAGAGTAGGTGGCCACCAATCTCAAAACATAAATGAGCCAAGAGAATCCATTATAGTTATAAATTGTTATGACATGAAAGTGAAGTTGGGGATTAGCTGAACTACGTCCCAGGAACCTGGTTGGAAAAGCAGTTCTGGAAAATCAACATAGTGTGGCAGGCTTCCAGGCTGAAAGTGCCTGTTTCAGTGGAACCAGGAGGAAACTGTGAATGAGGGCAGGAAAATGTGCTGTGAGGTGCTTGACCATACCGTGTAGGCCAGACACGAAGATGTCAGCTTGAAGCAGGGACTCATTTGATATAAAATAGTTTCATGGCATCAAAATCCAAAGGTTCCTTAAGAGCTGTTCTCTTAGGATGTCAAATTGGTTAAAAATGGAAAAAAAAAAAAAAAAAGCCATCTTATCTGAGAATTAACAAAGAATACTAGAATTAGTTAACGACCTATAATTAAAGTGATAGGCCCCTATATGTGAAATGAATATTGAAAAACATTACCATTTTCTCATATGCTAAAAAATTTGAAAGAGTCTATATTAGAAGAAAGAACTTGAGTATAACTAATTTAGTACACATCATATGGCAGGTATTAAACTGTATTGACTAGTTTGATCTGAGGAGAGATATAGAGAAAATGATTTGTGAGAGACTGTGAAAAAGTGTTTATTTATGCATGGTATAATTTTGGTGTGTAAAAAGTGCTTGTCATTGATCTCAATGTATATACCAAACACTAGTCTAGCCTTGTGGCATTCATTTTCTGGAATCCCAGCTGCCAGAAGGGTGCTATTTTTCTCATCTTAACCATGAGGAAACATGTTCAGTGAGTCAGGGTCACTCCCTCAGTCAGTGGCAGAATCAACACCCCAAGGTTATTTAAAACCCTCAGTTCTTGAACCCGTATGAAAGGAGTTGATGTGGAAAAAATCCCCCATGTTATTGATGCCCTGATTGAGCTCGAGAAAGCTGAACTGAGCTCAGGGAATAAAAAGTGACATTGCCCCTTCAGTTTACATCCTGGAATCTTTTATCACAAACTGATAAACTCTCTTATCTTCACTGTGTCTTATTTTCTTCTTCCACTTTGCTCTCCATTC
The DNA here is from genome assembly GCF_964194135.1 of Talpa europaea. Classification (NCBI taxonomy): domain Eukaryota; kingdom Metazoa; phylum Chordata; class Mammalia; order Eulipotyphla; family Talpidae; genus Talpa; species Talpa europaea. Next base: position 25,703,307 of record NC_140082.1, on the reverse strand, counting down.
TTATCTTAGAAATACAGTTCCTGAAGGGACGATACTGAGGGACTATATTCTGCTGCTCTTCTTTCTGACTTGTGTGTTCATAAAGCTGATTTCCATCTAAACCTCCATATTTAATAGTCACATTGTCACTGATAGGAGGTGAGCCAAGGAAAGAGGCACATTTTAAATTAATGTCTTAATCTAAGCAAAGATATTACCTGGTCCCTGGAATTATATGCCAATCTTCTCCGCCCCTTTATTATTATTATTATTGTTACTGTTATTGTCATTGTTATTATTTTAGCATTCTCTCTTCCTGTTATTTCGATATTGAATAGTTGGTCATTGCATAAAATAATGAGATTTTCCATAGGTTTCTCAATAGAATCGCACACCTAAAGTTTGTTTTCCGGTAATGGAAAAAAATACATGACAATTTTAACACTGCATCTTACCAGGATGAAAAGATCCTGAGAGAGATGAGAGATCATATTAACATTACAAAAAATCTTGTATCTATATTTTTATGGTCAGAAATGCTCCTGAATAATGGATGGATCTACTCAGGGAAATTCTGTTTCTAGTAGTAAAACTGAGTCTAATTAAGATTACATCGCATTGTAAAGGGCACCATTGTGTATGCACTGCTTTTTTGCAGTTTTCAGTGGTTCAGCCCATTTGAACAGTAGTTTGGAATAGAATTTTTTAATGTCTTGATAACTCATGGCTTACTCATGCTACCTCTTAAGATCTATCTCAAGGAAAGAATCCCAAAGAGTAAGAGGCTTTTTGCACAAAGATTTTTCAAAGCAGAACATTAATCATAGTGAAAAAAGTTACAAACTTTTAAATGTCAAAAAAAGGTGAATGGCTGCAGTAAATATTTAAATAGTAGTTTTGTATTAAAGATTTATTTATGTATCCAAGAGCTGGGGTACAGGCCAGAGGTGGGGGGGGTGGTGAGAGGATTCACCAGAGATAGAGTGGGGAGCAGGCAGATCTACTGAAATACACTGCTGAGGGGAGCAGTGGGTGAGACAGGAGAGGTCTGCTGCGCCATGTGGGTAGCTCCCTGGCCGGAGATCACACTCATGCTTCAATGACTGTGATAGCTTCCTAGGGCTGACGCTTAACCCCTTGTGCCACCAGAGAGGCCCCTTAAATGGTAGATTTTTAAAAATATATCACATGAAAAATATTATAATACTTTAAAAATTGGGAAAAAATGAAATATTTTATGATTCTAATTATGAAAATATCTATAGATTTTTCAAATTTTTTCATGAAAAATGAAAATATCATCATACTATCATGATTGTTTCAGTGGTAGAACTATGGGCAACTTTTGTTTTTTTAAGTCCATATTTCCATAGAGGCAGCATTCCTCTTATCATTAAAAATCCTAGTAAATGTCAGGAATTGGATTTCAGATATTGAAGTTCACTGCATGGCTACTGTGCCCAGATCCAGAACTTTCTCCTCCTCTCCCAGTCTGCATCGGTGGACCTAAGTAGTTTCAGTACTCAGTCCTTCACCCAGACAGCCTCAGGTAGAAGGGATTAATCTGGCAAATCTGGAAATGAAGCTGGCTTTGTCGATTGTGCTTCCCCCTTGTCCTCCAAATCCACTTGCCACTCATGTCAAGGGAACAAACCTCTTTTCTGAATTTGTCTATTTTCTCACTTGGTGGATAACCAGGTATTGCCTAGATAGAGGAAATTTGCAAAATATCAAATAACAGAGCACAGATTGAATAATATCATCTGTAGTGACTCAAAGAGAAGCAGCCGTGTAAAATGACTGTAATTGCTGTAGTCATAAGACATAGCGTTGTCTCCTTTTTTTTTTTTTTGTCCAAAACATCATACTTTTGGGAATTGTGTCAACATTTATTGAATAAAGTAAATGTTCAGGATGGGGGTGGCAGTTCCTAAGTCTTTTCCTCTGAACTAAAGAGCTAAGAATTCTATTCCTCTGTTTCCCAGTTTCCAGTTGCTACAAGCTATTGGGTTGTAAACACATATTTCAGTAGCTCATCTTCACCTTCATTATTTGTAGTGCTTTCAGAGAGGACAATGGCCTTTTTTTAGTTTGGAAACAGGTGTTACATAGCCTGGAGCTTGAAAATCTCATGTGTTGTGAATACTAATTAGCTGTTTTGGTTAAAGAAAAAGGTGGAGAAAACAACTCCAGCAGTTAATCAGTGTACTTATAGTTGGGTGGGGGAGACACTGCTGTTTCTTACTTTTTCCTCCCTGCTTCTTCCCTCTTTAGACAAAGCCTGTTGCATTTGCAGTTCGGACAAATGTCAGCTACAGTGCAGCCCATGAAGATGATGTTCCTGTGCCAGGCATGGCCATCTCATTTGAAGCAAAAGATTTTCTGCATGTTAAGGAAGTAAGGAACATAATTTGAATTTCTATCTGCTTGATTTTTCACCTTGAAGCACTGTTTACTTCTTACTGCTGTGAAATAGCATGGCCTGCAGCTGCTGTTGTATAACATACTCACAAAATCAGTGCCTCTCAACCTTTTCTAATATAAATATAACCTTTCTAAAGAAGAAAGAAGCGATAGGCCGCTTGCAATAATGTCAAGGCTCCCCTGGGTTCTGTGACCCAGAAATTGACAACTACTGGAGGAGATGATCCTTTTTTATGCTTAACCTGTACTTTTTCTTCAACCTTGACTGTGTGTAGTTTCCCCCACATGTCTCCAGTTTAGCCATCTGGAGAGAGTTTAGTAATAATATCTAGAATTCATAATCTCCTTTCTGTTGACAATGTCTTACTTGGGTCACGGTGCCCTTTGGTACATTTCCTTGGAAACTTCCTTGGTAAATTTCTGCAATGGAAGAGAGAATGGTAGGAGTTAGGGTCAATGAGGCAAGAACCAGATATCAGGAAACTCCCTTTTCCTCTGTTTCAAAAGTCTCTACATTCTGGTTGACAGTGACTCAGTGTATACATTGTAAAAATTCACCATTAACTGAGCTTTATTTTGAGTCAATATTGATTAAATGTCTGCTGTACAGAACACTGAATTAAATGACCTTAAATTACCCCAATGTTCTCAACGTGAGTATGATCTTTCCTTGGACCTGGAGGAATTTACCACTGGATGATACGTCCAGCAGGATGATACGTCCTGGGGGCATCTGTGAGTCTGAATGCTCATTCCCCCAAAGGCTGCAAGCAAAGGGGCCGATGATGACCTCTAAAAAGAACCTAAAAATTTTAGAGTCTGCTATGTCATTAATTTTTAGAAAGAAATGCAAAATATTGGCAAGGAAGAAAGGTAAAGTATTTCAGAAGTGATAGTTTGCCTCGAGCACAGCAAGAGGTTAGGTTGATTCAGGGTGGCCTCCAGGTGACACGTGCTTAGTCTTTTTCCATCATGGAAGGAAAAGAAAAACAGAATGGATATTCTGGTTTGAAGTATTCAAGAAAAGAATTGAAAAATATTCAGTTGAGGGGAATTGAACCAGATGATATTTAAGATAAAATATTTCATCCCTGAGAGAGAAGTTGTCACCATAAGTGTAAGTAGAGAAATCATCTCCTTTGTGGACACTGTATCGTGGTAATTATTAACTTGCTTGCACACAGCTAAATTTTGTTCTGACACACAATATTTCAGGCAGATTTCAGTATTTATCTCTCACACTTAATGCTGCTAATTAATCTGATTATATAAAAGGAAAATCTTTTTAACACTGTGTAGTTCCTAATGGTCTCTTGCTAGGAAGAGCTGTTAATTTTTGAGCAAGCAGAGTTTATCCTACTCAGGGTGACAAAGGCAGTTGTGATGGAATTCATGCGAGTCTCAAGGCGGAACCCAGAGAAAGAAGGTAGAGCCAAGCCTGCAGCTGGTTGCTGAGCCACCACAACATTCACATGCTCAGCCTGTAAACCTAAGGGTCTCTTAAATTGTGATATTTTGGGCCTCCCCTGGTGGTGCAGGTGGTTGAGCGCAGCACTGTGAAGCTGTCTGCAGCCTCTGCAACACGGGTTCGATCCCGGCCAGTGAGGGTCCCACATGGTGCAGCAGACCTCTCCTGCCTTGCCTGCTGCTCCCCTCAGCAGTGTATTTTGTCAGTCTGCCTGTTCTGTTCCCCGCTCTGTCTCTGGTGAATCCTCTCACCCTCCTGCACATCTGGCCTGTACCCCGGTTCTTGTATAAATAAATAAATAAATCTTTTAAAAAAAATTGTAATATTTGAGGGCCTCCCCTGGTGGCGCAGTGGTTGAGCGCTGGGATACGAGGCTGCCCGCAGCCTCTGCAGTGCTGGTTTGTTCCCCAGCTGCCGGCGAGGGTCCCACAAAAAAAAAAAAAAAAAAAAAAAAATTGTGATATTTGAGGCATAGTTAACTGTAATTGCCATAATATTTCTCTCCACTGAAATAGCTAATTTGGAAGAACTATAAGTAGAAGATTTGAACTTCTGTGTACTGATCGTAATCATTTCTTGATTTTGTGTTTAGAAATTTAACAATGACTGGTGGATAGGGCGATTGGTTAAGGAAGGCTGTGAAATCGGATTCATTCCAAGCCCAGTCAAACTAGAAAATATGAGGCTACAGCATGAACAGAGAGCCAAGCAAGGGAAATTCTACTCCAGGTATGAGAAAAACATCAAGTATTTGTGTCAAAGTCTTTTTACACTGTCATTTATAACAGAATGCTGTTATTTGCTATATTCTGTGGTTTTTTTATATCTGTTAAGAGACAAACTGGTAATATAACAGGGTGGTCCCCAGGAAAGGGGCAGGTTTCAGGAATCTGTTACAGAGCAGGAAGAGGGGCAGCCCAGACCCCGCAAACCTGCCTGTTCTAAATAGGTTTTGCCATCCGGTGCATCAACACAAAACATGAGACTTTAATGGGAAGGAATTTTATTACAATTAAGAAACAATACAGAAAAGGCAAAGAATCTAGTTTCTAAATGAAGCACCCGAGTTACCTGTCCCCTTGTGGGTAAAACTCCATCCAAATGGGATTGGCCCAGATCAAGGCCCAAAAGCCTGTCCCAAGTCTAAAGCACCTTTCAGTGGGGACCCACAGAAAAGGGTCAGAAACAACCAGACAAGCCCGGAAGGAAAAGAGCAAAATCAAAATCAAGATAAAAGCTGCCATTGTCACCTCCCCACGGGTCTCACCCACATCTGTGTCACCCAGTCCACGACCAAAAGACAAGCGCAGTTTCTTCACGTGTCTCTAGGCTCCATGCGCGTCCTCCAGGTCTCCTTCTGGCTCCATCCTGCTTCCTTCCTTCCGCAGTCTCCTCTGCAGCTTCTCTCTCTGCTCAGCTCCACCCTCCCTTGGATGGGGCAGGGAACCTAGAACCTCCCCCTTTCCTGGGGACCATCCTGTTACAGTGATATGGTTTATTGTGCTGGCTCTAAATAAAGAAGTAAACTGAGACAAGCTCAAAATTGTCAAAAAAGGTAAGTTTATTCAGGAGAAACAGAAGAATTACAATTTGGAACTTGCAAAAACCATGTTAAACTGCACACAGGTTTCTTGAAGGTTTGGGGTAAACAGTATTTATGGCCAGGGACTGTAAAGAGGGAGAATTCATCGGCATGTACTAAAACAGAAAACAAATGGACATCAACCCTGAAAATTCCCTGAGAGGTCAAAGCCACCCCAGCCTTATAAAGTCCAATCCAATCCACTTTGTGAGACAAACCTGACCTAAGTCACTTCTTGTTCATGTCTCTGGAAACCAGAAATACGGCTTCCCAAGGTAAGTGTCAATTTTCTGTAACCCAGGCCCTTATGAGGAATCAGTCTCTCAGTCCTTATCACTCCTTAAATTTTCTTTTCCCAAGGGTACATGCATGAGATTTTCCATTTTAAATTGAAATTCTTTCATGAATGATAGCATCACAAATTCTGAATTTTAAAAACTTCATCCCAGCATCTGATTTTTTAATTTTATTTGGGAAGAAATCAAATTAATTATTATCATTCATGATAACAGCTAGGGTCATAGAGAATTAAATTTGTGCTTCAGTGCAGAGGAAATTCTTAAGTCTCAATCTTGCTGGCTCTGAGCAGCTGGGGGAGGGGTTGGGGGTGGGAATACTAAGTGCTGTGTCTGTAGCTGCTGGTAGGGCAGGACGCCACTTTAGAAATAACATCTCAGACATCACTGATAAATAGCAGCTCTTGAGGTCTGTTTCATTTTCACTTGAGAAACTTAATTTTTAATTCTACTCACTGTTACACACTTAACTGGAAACTCAATATGAAATGGGTTAAAATTGCCTTAATGCACAGAAATTAGATGGTTTATGTAACAGACAGGGGCTGAATTATCCCTAGACAGAGTGAATTTTAAACTGAACTCTTCCCTATGAGAAGGAAAGTTGTATGAGCAAGTCTTTTCTTTAATGTGAATAGCTAAGCTTTTGGATTTTTTTTTTCCTGGCTTCCTTGTTACTTGTTTATATAAAGTTGTATAATCCTTTATCAATGATAATGTTTTAGTATTAGCAAGAATCTTTTTCAATACCCACAATCAAAATAGAATATGCTTTTTGTTTTGAACATCCATCTTCATTAACTAGTATTTTATAGCTAGGTACAATTAACTAGTATTTTAGTTCAGAGGGGTTCTTTTTTCAAAACTTCTGCCCCATATTTGAATTGTAACTTGCATTTATTAAAGATTGCAGCATGCACTTAGCCATATAAAAGTAGAGACATGTAGACAAAGCACGTGCATTTTACCTGCAGGATGTTGAAGGTATGATACTAGTTATTCAATTTCTAGTGTTCTGTTGACTTCATTGTGCATTTTCCTAGTCTCCATATTGATAATGGTGTCTTGCTATGACTTAATATCTTGTAATGTGGAAAATTTCATTTTCATGGGACATAGATACTAGCGTTATCAATATAGTAATATATACAGTTGATGCTTGAACAACTTAGGAACTAGGGGCCTTGACCCCTGTGCAGTCAAAATTCTGCATATAACTTCTGAATCCCCCCAAATTTAAAATTGACTGAAAGCCTTACCAATAATGTTTGTTTACATTTCTCTTAACCTCCAGTGATGCTATTTATGTATGGTCTGTGTTTGTATGCATAAGTTTTGATAAATTGCAACCCCCTTTAATAGATTTATGTGGGGCCTCCCCGGTGGCGCAGCGGTTGAGTGCTGAGTTGCGAAGCTGCCCGCAGCCTGTGCAGCGCCGGTTCGATCCCCGGCTGCTCCCCGGCCACCGGAGGAGGGTCCCACATGGCGCGCAGACCTCTCCTGCCGCCCGTTGCTCCCCTCAGCAGTGTACTTCCATCCTTCTGCCTGCTCTGCTCCCTGCTCTGGCTCAGGTGAATTCTCTCACCCTCCCGCACTTCTGACTGTACCCAGTGCTTGTATAAATAAATAAATAAGTATTTAAAAAAAAATAGATTTGTATGTATTCTATAGTACTAAATGATAGATTATTTTCTACATATAGTTTATGTGTTCATGACATAACTTTTACATAATTTTTTTGATATTTCTAGGCTATGCAGTTCTTCTTGAACTGCAAATAGTTACAAATATAAAAAAAATTCCAATATATTTATTGAAAAAAATTGCATACAACTGGACCAGTGCAATTCAAACCAGTGTTGCTCAGAGGTTGACTGTACTTTGTTGAGGTTTGAAATTTTCTCAGCTGGGGAGTTTTTTGTTTTGCTTTTTAGTTTGTTATGGATAATACAGAATTTTCCAGAGTTTTCCTGCCAAATCACTTGAAAAGGGGGCTCCCTGATCAAATAAGTTTAGAATAGTGTGAAGTAATAGAAAGTTATTTTAGGATTTTGTTCAGAGCCTCTGACATGTTGATATGCACTGTGAATCTGAGTGGAGTAGGGATGTTTTTCTTATATATACCAAAATTATAAAAATTCTTTCTGATTGATATCTTATGAGTTGTTTTTTATAGAATACATTTTGGAAAATTTGGGGTGGATTTTTGCAGAGAGAGACTAGTGTATCTTTCTCTGCTTCTTCATGTACAAACTGAGAACAGAAAAAGGCTTCTCAGGGAGGTTTTGCCAAAAGTTTTCTCTGTCTCTCAACTGTGCAGCCCTGGTCTAGCACCAGTGATTAGCTCAACTATGTACGATCCTTTGAAACCAGTAGGTATTGTAGCCTCCACTTCACAGATGAGGACACAGGCTAGAAGAACTTTAGCAACCTGACCAAGGCTGCGCAGTTAGAACCAGGAGGAAAACCCAGTCAGTCAGACCAAAGCCTGACACCAGGCCCACTGGCGTGCTGTTCTGTAAAGCACATATCCAGGCCTGGGATAGTAAAAAGACTCTCATCATCATTGTCATCTGTTATTAGTTATTGTATTAGATATAATGTTTTTGCTTTTGCATTTTTCCTTAATGAACTATAAACCATATTTGGGGACCATAACAGGTTTACAACTTATTTTAGGTTACTGTAGGTAGCCTTATAACTGTATACATATTTCTTTTATTTTTCTTGATTTTATTTTATCCTGTCTCTTTACCCAAGCTTTTGCCCTAAGTAGGTGCAACATATTTTTACTTGCTTTCAGAGGTTTTTGTATTTTCCTCCTACTTTTATTAAATACAGTTTTAAGGACATAATCGGAATTCAGTATTTTAAAACTCTGCTATATACATTATAAAAGTCAACAAAAAATCAAAGGCATTAGAATTGGGACACAGTTCAAGAAAGTGGCATTTTTACAGAATTAAAAGGTAAGGGCAAATTTACATTCTGAACTTTTGACTATTTGCAGTATTTGCCACAATTCAAATAATACTTTGACTGTTATTAAAATTCAAAGAGAATGCAAAACAAACCCATGCTAGAACTGAAATTAGACTTAGTATTTTAGAAAAAGAAAAAAAACACTTTTGGAAGAAAATGTTTTGGTCTTGGTAATGGGTATTCTTATATAACTGCCAGAACTGCTTCTATTAATACCACTTCTTATTACTTTTACATATTGCCTGGTATCCTTTTAAATGTACTGGAATATCTCTTAAGAATTCTAAAATGATGTGAAGTCCTCCTGTTAGCTGCTTAAAATTTTTGATGTTTGTCTGCTTAAGCATTAAAATGCCAGAATAGTAGTAATAGAATTCAGCTCATGATTGGTATTTTTGTGGCACTTATATTTTCATATTGATATTTATTTAAATACCACCTTTTGATGCACAGACACTATGGAAAATTCTTTCAATTAGACCCCGGCTTGGCCATGATAATAAAGGCCGGGCAATTAAGATCGTCTTATGAAATACTATGTCAATACTGCGAAGTGAAGGCTACAATACCTACTGGTTTCAAGCAAATACTTTTTGAGATGTTCCTTTCCATCTTTGTGTATGAATGGGGCCATTTCATAATATGTTATTTGGCATGCTGGTAGTCTGGTAAAAAATAACATAAATGTCGTTGTTCTAATATTCATTCCAAAATTTCTAAGACATTGGAGCATGTCTTGTATCCAACTTTGGAATCTGGTAGTTCTGAAGTATATGCTCTTCAAATAATTTTTAAATGAGCCAGTTTAAATCCTCCATGTTAGCCAAGCTGGAGAAATGTTCCAGATACTATCTGGGAGTGAGTGAACTCATATAACACTATGTTCTGTTCTTTCATGTGCTTTTAAAGGTTAGCAAGTTTTGGTATTGCGTGTTTTTCTTTTGTAGGTTGCTCATGAAAGCTAGAGTGCTTTCAGTCTAAGTATAAAGTTAGAATCAAACAAGAAGGAAACAATAAGTTTTGGTGTTAACCTTAAGGTTCTATGCGTTGCTTCAGAGGGTCTCTAAAATAATAAGCAGAGGAAATCTCTGCTGTTATCTCTGTGATCCTAGCAGAAATGTGAAGACTGCTGAAATTGCCCTAATTCTCTTCCATTTTTCTCAGGGCCTCTTAAAATTAAACCTTAAATTTGAAACAGAAGTTTCAAGGGCTCCAGCAACACCCACTGGAAAATTATTATTTGCCTCCTTAAAGGAAAAGTAGATTTAAGGTTCATTAAGGACTCAATGAGTAATCAAGGTTTATTGAGCACTATAAATGTTTTAATATCTGAAATAAGTACCAGATTTAATATAACTTTTTGCTTTACTCCAGTAAATCAGGAGGAAATTCATCATCCAGTTTGGGTGACATAGTACCTAGTTCCAGAAAATCTACACCTCCATCATCTGGTAAGTAAGTGATAAGTACTGAGTGTTATATATTGCATTTCATTCTTTCTAGACCCTAATTGTGTGAGTTTACATACAGAAATCACTATGCTCTAGAAATAATGAAAATGTTCAGAAATAACATTCATATGTGTTTGGAACAAGGTGGGGGAATTTTTTTCTGGATTTGAAAAAATATGTCAATATGCTCACTGTAATTTGCTATAGATGATCAAAGTAATGTATTTAACTTTATCACCTCCTCTACCATGGTACCCAATATATTGTCATGGCAGTAAATGGGTGAATGTCCACCAACAACTATAATGTGATGTGAGATGTTGGACTCGATGTTAAATAAAAAGAGAATGATAAAACTCTAGAAAAGTGAGGAAAGGGGAATGAGGTGACAGTGGAGCGATTGGCCTGATGTGAACTCTACCTGAAAGGCTCTGCAGAAGACATAGGGATGTGCAGAAGTACCCAAAACAGAAAAAGCACTTGTGGGAGGAATAATTATTGTTTTCTTTCCAAAGCAGTGGAAAAGGACACCAACTTATATTTGAACTTCAGATAAACAACAAATTATTTTGTAGTGTAAGTAACTATTGTATGAAACATGTTTCCACTAAAAAATTGTTTATCTTAAATTCAAATCTAATTCAATTTTTATTTGCTAAACTCCAATGTGAGAACTTAGAGGTCTATATAAATAGGAGAAAAATTTGAAAAATTGTATGAAAGCTCAGGATCAGAGTCATACTTTGCTAAGACTTAAAATTGAGAGTCAGAGTACAGAGAGTCAGATTACAAGGTTGGCCAGCAGAGTGTTCCAGCAAAATGTCTTCAGGTGTGATGTTGAGGAACTTAGCAGTGGGAAGATGTCAAAGACAGAATTGTGCTTATATGGGGAAATTAAGGAACAAGTTGCACTATGACTAGTATGTCTTAAGAATAGATTCCCCCTTTTACTAATGACCACCCCTCATTCCTGGATGATGGCAGCTTATAGGGACCAATCAAGTACTTCTTAGCGATAATTACAGGACGTTTTAAGTGAGCAAAATCTGAGAGCAGTAAGAAATAAGTAATTTTATAATACCTAGTGATTTCAGAAACCATGTACCTGTAACTGGCAGTAATTCTAACTTGCCCCAAATGAAGTAAAATATGTTGGAAATTGAAACCCTTTTAAGTATTATGTAAGGCTTATTTCATCCTTGAGCAGCGGGGAATGGATCTTTCTTACATGTACAGGGAAAGGAGGCTTGTCTCTGCTACTTCTCACATGTTTGCAGTCGCAGGTATTATGGGGTAAGCCTTATCCTCTTCCCATGTGTCTTAAAGACTGTCTCAGGGAGTCCAGAGAACTGTCATGAAGCTCCTAAAATAAGAAAATGCTGCATCACGTTGTGACAAAGCAGCAGCCCTGCCTGCGGATGGTACCCCCCTTCTGCAGACCAGGGAGATGCTTCCAGTCCTCTAGCCCTGCAGTCTGCTGCTTAGCATTCAGTAGTATACTGAGAGCAGACGCATGCATTCTGAATTCTAAGTTAGTGTATTTGTAAAATAACATTTCCTTTTTTCGTAGCCAGCTGTTTGTCATTACTAAAAATGCAGTACAATTAAAGTTTAATAAGGATGATTAAGAACTTTGCCCAAGTTTCATATAGTTACAGACTTTTTGAATACCAAAAGTAGGAAAACACTAGTGATTCAGTGGACCACAGAGATAATTAAACAGTTACAATATTTTATAAAAGTATACATCAGGATCCTGCTGTAATTCTCATTTCAATAGCACATCTTATCTAAAGCAAAACTTAGGTTACACACACACATTCTCTCTCTCTCTCTCTCTCTCTCTCTCTCTCTCTCTCTCTCTCTCTCTCTTTTCTCTCTTTCTCTCTCTTCCAGGGAAACTGTCTAACCTAGCAAATGTGCATTGGTTTACACTTATAATTTTCATCTTTGCTTCCCAGAGGCCCTGTCTACAATTCAGCTCACCTGTTGCTAGACCACAGACTGTAAGTGTCTGCCTAAAGTAAATATACTTGGATATTCTAAAGCATCTGGAAAAGTTTCCCAGTTCACTTCTGTGTAGTAGCATGCAGTCAGATGCACATCCCCTGCCCACACACTTGTGCACACACTTGTTACCCCTGCACTCCACTCAACTAGACACAACTAGGCACATGTATAAGATTACACTAAAATTTAAGAAAATGTTTCCATGGTTCTCTACCAAGACACAGTGTATGCTAGTGAGAAAAAAAATAAACTTTTCAAATTTATAGAAGCAGTTTTCCCCAAGTAAATACTGATGTTTGTCCAGTTATGCCAGTATAATAATGTAATTAAAAGGGGGTAAAATTTCTTCATTTAAGTAGAACAATCTAAGTCTGATAAAGTATACAGAGCAATAAAAAGATTTGCTCATTCTCTTAGTAAATTTCTTTAATGTGTTTTGAAAGTGGCCAACTGTTTTAGAATTCCCTCTATTTCAGAATAAATGCTTTTAGATTTAAGTTAGCCAGAATTAGTACATCAGAAAGTTCTCAGTTGGAGTTATGAGCCCTTGTATACCAAATACAGATAAATTTCAAACCTGACTTTTAGGATATGTGGGTGAATAGCCAAGCATGTAGGCAATGTCACCGCTAAACTTCTTATGTGTTTCCCCTATTTCTATAAAAAATATAAAAAAAAAAAACCCATCCACATATCACAGCAGACCAAATTGAGTGAATAAATCATAAAATCAAATCCATGAACTTTGTCATCTTAGGGTCCTGTCAACTCTGACAGGCAATTAAGTGGGCTCAATTTCCAAAAGGCTCTTGGGTGGTACTGTCCCCTCAATGTGCCCTTTATAAACCCAGCAGAAGATGGGAAAAATAAAGGTATATGGGAATTTACTTCTAAAAGGAAACTTAATTGATGTGGGTGAAAATATACTATAGAAATAATGAAAAATTTACCTGAATTCTCTCCATCATATCCAGTAAGACACAAATGACATGCTTCCTAAATTGGAATTCATGGAAAAGCATTATAGGGTGCAATAAAAGCCAGCTCTGATTCAAACCCCTGGGTACACTTTATAATGGTTCCATTGCGCACCATGTGCTGAGCCTTTCAGCTTATCAAGATGCATAGATGAGACAAAGAAAAAGACACATTTACTAGGTAAGTCTAACTAAATTAACCCTAGCCATTATTACCTTCACTGGAGAAAAAGATCATACCTCATCTTTATGCAAGCAAGAGCTGATATTTGCAATATTTTGCAAACAATGCCAGGTATTCACTCCTTCAAGGATTTTTGACCTAATCAAATGAAAGGGACTGATGAAACAAGAGATCCTAGTTTTCAAAAAGCTTAGTCATCTAATACCCATAATAACTTCAAAATTGAAAAATAATGTGAGGCCTGTCAGCTGATCGCCTGTCATCTGAAAAGGTTAGCAGTAGCTGTCAGGAGGGAGCCAGATCAGCTTGCGCATCATGAGGAATGGTAGTGGTTTCTCATCATCAAGCTGTCTGTTATTTCACAGTGGTAATTGGTTCTTAAATCTGAATGTACTGTGGTTTTTGTTAGAGAGATAACAAAATTGTATAATACGATGCTTTCCGGGGATGAGCAGATTTTCTTCTTTCCTTCTCCTGGACTTAACCTAAACCAAGAATAATTTTCTAGTGATCTCAACTTTATGATATCTTCCTGAGTCCTGACACAGGGGACAGAAGCCCACTAGGGAATCCAAGGGACACAAAAGAGAGCATGGGGTTGAGAAGAGACCTCCCAGAAGACGCAGCCAGGTGCAGGGTCAGGGTACAGATTCGCCGAGCAGAACGAGGTTCTGAGTCCTGGCTCTGCTGTGATTTGACAGAGAACTAGTCCCTTAAACTCTTTAAGAGTTTATCTTTTAAATGTTAAACAGTAGAGAGTTGATAGTAATTGTATGTGGAAGTGTCTATCTTCAAGATGACACTTGATCTTCAAGTGCTGTATTTTCAGGTCAAAAGATTCTAAAAGTGAAAGCACACTGAACAATGAGCCTAAGCTTCTCATTTCCCAGAAAGCAGGGCAGTGGCTTACTCTTCTGGGTCCTGGTACCTCTCCACTCTGGTGTCAAGCCCAGTAACTATATAAGTCATCGGAAGACTTGTTTCATTTTATTAGTCATTTCATTTGGAGACCATTTGATTCAGTGTTTTCTAATTAGTCTTCAGTTAGGCCTGGCTGAGGGTGCCCGCACCACCTCCAAATCACTTTAATCCTGCCCACCCGGCAACCTGCCCTGAATCATTGGCCTCATGTACCACTCCTTTCCATTGGCTCAACCTACAACTTTCTATTCTCTCTGTCCCTCAAATACCTGTTGCAATTCTAGTGAACCTTTTCACATCGCCCTTGTTTTCCAACTAAACCAAGCAAAAGAAGAAATCTGAGGCACACTGTGATAAAGGTTTCTGGTGCAGTTGGTTATTATCTAAAAACTGGTTTGAGAGATTGTGAAAAGTGAGACTAAATGTTCTGTGCTACACTTATATACAGTTCATATGGAAAATAGCAATATTACATTTGAAACTACAAAATGTTTCTCTAAAATATTTGAGAGATTTTATATAAAATGCATTTGTATAAGCAAACAGATATTGAGGGGCTCTTTCAGTTTTAGATTTAATTGCATTGCATTCTTCACGTGCTTTACCTTTAAATTTTACTTTGTTTACCGTGCTGAATACTCATAATAGGATCTTTTGCTATGGTTAGTTTTATTTGCTTTCATTTATTTTTTTTATAACCTGTTTTTCCTCTCCTGTCTACCTGATGATTTTTGAATTGTTTGTCTGTATATAGCTATAGACATAGATGCTACTGGCTTAGATGCAGAAGAAAATGATATTCCAGCAAACCACCGCTCCCCTAAGCCCAGTGCAAACAGTGTAACGTCACCCCACTCCAAAGAGAAAAGAATGCCCTTCTTTAAGAAGGTAACATTAACTTCCAAGCTCCCATCTGTCCACCTGCTCAACTGCACTGCGTCACATTTCTAGTCCTGTTGACTGTCTGCGTCCTTTGACAAGCCAATAACATGCATGCTCTGTTATTCTTTGTTTCTTTTCCATGCTGCTGTAGCTAAGCAGAAGCAGAAATCGGTAAGTTTACATTGACATAAGCTGTGTTTATCCTGCCACTGGCATCATTAGCATTAAAGTCCACAGTTGATTAGCTACAATCATTTATGTCCTAAGAAAAGAACCTAGCAAACAGCTAATTGAGTCCATGCATTTCAAGCCAACTAAATTCAGTGAGTGACCTGTTAAAGCGCCATTACAGTACTTATCCTTTTTGATGGAATAATATCTACCACCAAGGGAATTGGTTTAAAACATACAAGGGTGTCCAACACTGACTACTCCATAGAATGCACCTCTATTGTGCATGCTTATTCTGTCTGTCCTTGTCTTTCTTTTTTCCAGAAATTTAACTTATAATCAAGCATATTAAACCATTATTAGATTCTGATTTATGATATCCAGATACATAGCTTGTACTAAAAAAAAAAATTCAATTTTTAATTTAGTCAGTATTTAAACTTCTGATCCACTAGGTGCAAAATCTGCAGATGAACAAGACCAGTGGAAAACTGCAGGCTTGTTTTGGCGGTTTACTGTGAGTTTTTCCTATTGTCATATATAAATACCTCCCCATGTTCTTGCCTCCTCCATCAGTCAGATTTCAGCATCTTGCCTGTTGGACAAGGGGGCGTGGTCGTATGTACAGCCTTTGCCACGGCCCACCCAGATTACACAGCGATGCTTCTTATGCCCTGACTGGAAACTAGGGTATCCCTGAGCTCTCTTTATTCCATAATCTGTTCCTCTCAGCAGCTTTAAAGCAGTATTTTTTAAGGTCCCCCCTTCAGTTTCCATCCCTTCCCTTCTTTTACACACCACTTTCCACAGCCATCCAGGTTCTCTTAGAGTCACCCTTCCCCCGTCACCGAGTCTGGCACAGCCCTGGGTACAGCGTGGCACACAGGTGTGGAGTGAAGTCAACTCTGCTATGAACTCTTGATGGGGCCTGAAACCTTTTCCTCTGCATTCAAGTATCTTGCTCTGTGGAGGAACTCTTAAGTCATCAAGAAGGTGTCAGATATTAAACTGGGAAGTTTTATTTTTTTTAATGAATTATAGTAATTTTAATAATGGAAGACCTCAACCGAAACACATGGATTTTGTGTGAACCCAGAAGGTCCCAGCTGAGGTTCCTCCATGACAGCGGGCCCATCTTTCTGGTCCTGTCACCTCATTACAGCTAAAACTTGCAGCCAAGTAATGGTGCTCATGTTGCAGAAGCCCAGAAAATCAGCATTACTGAGCCACTTTGAACTTGACAGAGCAGGAACATGAACCAAAACCAGATTAGTCAAGATAGATTTTTTTGAGGTTTGCTTACTCTTAAATCCCAAAACTTTAAAAACGTTTATCATCATATTTCCACTAATTGGAACAAAATAAGATGAGCAGGAGACTATAGGTCAAAAAGAGTGTTATTATTAATAGGGCACAAAGTACGAATATTCCATCAAATAAGGTAATTTCTGTAGCTACCCTATTAAGAACCTGATTGATTACCAGCATGGGTAACCCTTGGCTAGTTGGCAGTCACAGATCAAAGATCAAAGGAACCAAAGACCTAACCAGAACCGGGCCACTTAATACTTAAAGACTTGAAATAGAATTTCTTGGTAGTTGCTACTAAAATGCATGCAATTTATATTCCTAATTCTAACAGCAGAAAAGATATTCTTATACTGCATAGTTATAAGGACTTGGCTTCTAAACATTTTCAGTATGATCCTAGGTGGTATACTTGTGATAATCCAAACATGCTTATGATGCCTTCGGCACTGGTATTCATTCTTCTTATGTTATCAGTTATGTGGTCAACTTCAATGTAGATTTTGAAAACAAAAACGACGTGAGATTCAGCAAAAGATTGTTTTCCATGTTTTAGGTTGCTTTTTAGAGTGATGCTTGTGTGGCATTTGTGCTGTCACTGTATTATGTTTGTCTTGTTTTTTTTTTTCTGTTTAAAAATGTGTTTTGCCTTTACTGTGTCTATTAAAATTAATTTTGAAAACTAGGTAAAATTTTAAGCAGTAAAATTTGACAGCACAGTCTCAGTAATATTTTCTCCCTTCCAATTATATTGTCTGTGACTATTGGTGAAATCTCAGATGGAAGCTTTTCAATTTGAAATGCTTTTTACTCCTCCCTTAAGCAAATTAAATTCAATTGAAGTCAGAAAGTTGAAATGAGCAATTTTAAGCTCAATGTTCTCAAGATACAGCCTCAAGATGGTTTCACATTTTTTAGTTTAAAGAATATTTCTTTTTTGCTCTGATTCTGAAAACATTTTTTCAGATATGGTCTGCTAAAAATGGAAAGATCCATGTGACAATGATTTATTTATCCCAGCATTTATCTCTCAATTCTGCAATAAAAATGGTCTTGTTTTCATCAATTTAGCACTTTTCTGTTATAAACAGAGCCAATTTCAATATAACCAAACAAATTAGCTGTTGTGTAAGTTTTTAGAAAAATTTTAATCATTTCATTTGAAGCAGTCAAGAAATTTTGAAAGTTTTTAGAAATTGCTAAAAAATTTAGCTGCTAGCCCTCCTCTTCCAAGAAAGAAATAAGTTATTGTGGAAAGACATAAATCAGTGATGTAACAGAAACACTACCTGAACAGTTTTTGAGATGCATATTAGATATGCAAGTTGATAATGAAGTTTTTGAGGCCACTGCAGATTGTTTGATTGTATTATTACACATTAACTAACTTCTTTCCAAGTTTTTAAGTTCTGAGGTGAAGAAAGCAAAAATCCAAAAACATTAATCACTAAATAGTGAACAGTGATCCTACTTGGTATTTTAATTAGCTTGTGCATGCTAATTAAAACTCTCACAGTAATAAATTCTCAAGTATTTGGTAATGAGAGTTAAGTGTTTTAAAATTAGGTTTTAACCAGGTAAGACAAACATCTAAGACACAAAGGTAATATGACCTTTTTTTCTCTATAATTAATCATGTTAGGTCTCTTCATTAGAGTCTTCAGAAAACTCAAATGCATCTAAAAAGCAGCATTAACCTCTGGCCCAGCCTGACGCACCTTTCTGCATGAGGCATGTTTCTGTCTGTTCTCCCAACAGGTTTATATTCAAAAGCAGCACCTCCTGCTTTAGAAATTACTACCAGAAGCTTTTCTTGAGGAGAGCAAGAAACCTGTAGATAATTCAGGATCTTGAAAACTTTAGGAAAATAAACCCACCAGTTTTTGATTGGGTTTATTTAGATAAGAATCAAGCAAAACAAAAACAAAAACAAGAACAAAAAAAAAAAAAAAAAACAACAAACTTGATTTGTCTGGAAAGCCTGTAAAAGAATTCAGAAAGAACAGTTTATATGTGATGTAAGTTCCCCTGCCTGTTAAACATCTGAAGGCCTCTCCTTTCTCTGCAGACAGAGCACACACCTCCTTATGACGTGGTACCGTCCATGAGACCAGTGGTCCTAGTGGGCCCTTCCCTGAAGGGGTATGAGGTAAGTTGCTGCTGATCTTCGCAGGCTGAGCTGCTCTGTGACTCTACCTCCCTCTCCTGACTTCTGAATTTAGAACTTAAAAGAGCTCCTAGCAGAAAAGTGAGTTATTCAAGCTGCGATATAGACATTACTTCCTATTTTGTTTTCCTGGTTGTTGCTTTAGTTTACTCCTTCCTGGAAATAGTATCAAGTGGAGACTGACTAAAACCACTTGCCACATAATTTATTGTCACTAAAACATCTGGACAAGTTCAGAAAATTTTCTTTTTAATTGCCATTGTATCTGAAGTCAATAAAATTGTGGAGACCTTGCGTGCTACTTTCTCCAAATCTTAAAAGGGGTACAATTGTTTTATTATGTTTTTAATTTGTTGCTTGCTCAATTGTAGGTCACAGATATGATGCAGAAAGCATTGTTTGATTTTTTAAAACACAGATTCGAAGGGCGGTGAGTATTTTATAATCCTGGGTTTTGTGGACTGAGATGACAAAACCTGGTGGGACAGGAATCTGATCCCTGGAGAAAACTAAAATCTATATGGTGGCAGGAGGTCATTCCACTCAAGGTCATGCCACTTAATCTCACTCAATAACTATTTGTCTTATTTGCTCAACAAGTCCTCAGCCTAGGTCATCCTACTATCCACCTATGTGCCTGTATCTGTTAGCTGAACTTGACCCCATCCCTGCTGAGGACCATCCTAAATTCATGCTCGACTGGGCCTCAGCACAGGCCAGAAATCACACTTAATATCCACCTTCCATTCACTTCTCCAGTCTTCTAAATGACTCTCCTACATCTCCTTTTCTCACCAACATCTAATACCTGTTCTCATATCTCCGTCTCCCCTGATGAACTTGCTTCCTGTTTCTTTGAGACCACAGAGGCAGACAGAAAAACCTACAAGAGTTCCCACCATCACGTGTATGCCCATGTATGTGTCAGCCTAAGCGCTGATTTTTCTTAGTATGTTTTCCCTACCAATGGCCAATACACCCACTTGGGTAATTAGACCCATTTCTACACCCCCACCCACAATCCACTCTATTTATCTATAAGTCTTATTCTAATGGCAATTCTTACCACATATAAAAATGTGTTTATTTCTCCCTCTGACCTCATATCCCCCTCCAGCTATGCCATTTCTCCATTTCTTTGCAGCAAAACTCCTTGAACAACTTGTGTAACATGCTCTGTTCTCACATTCTTGAACCTACTCCTGTTACACTCCCCCCACCACACAGCCAAAACTAATCTCATCAGCTCACTGATATCTTTTCATGTTGCTAAATTCAGGAGTGAATTCTCCTACTGGACATGGTGAACTACTCTGTCTTTTAAATACTTTGGTTTCTGGAACCACACTTTCATGGTGTTCCTTCTGTCTCACAGCTGGGTCTTTGTCTCATTTGTTAAAAATCACAATATCTTTAGAGTATGTGGTTTCTCTCCCATTCCACCTTTTATCTTAGCACAGAACAGTGTTTGGGTACGTGTGTCTGTCACCATGGAGAATCTGCAGAGTCCTTTAGTTTTCCCTGTTTTCTTCCCTTTTGGTGATTTCATTTAGTGTCAGACTTTTAAATAGCATTCCTTTTGCTGGTCTGTCCCCTGAATCAAGACCCATATGTCCAACTGCCAATTGAGCATCACCACTAAGGTGCTGGTGGGCTTCTCACACTTAACCCACTAGCTGGCCCCCAGGACCTGGCCCTGGCATAGTCTTCCTTACTTCTATTCAGTTAGTACCTTCTTGCTCTCTCATTGTTTTATTTTTTAAAAATAATTATTTATTAACACAAGAACTACGATATAATCAGAGGCATGGGAGGGTGAGAGAATTCACCAGAGACAGAGCGGGGAACAGAACAGGCAGACGGACCAAAGCCACTGCTGAGGGGAGCAGCGGGTGAGGCAGGAGAGGTCTGCTGCGCCATGTGGGTTTCTCCGTGGTTGGCCGGGAATTGAACCTGCGCTGCAGAGGCTGCACACAGCTTCACGGCACAGCTCTCAACAGGCTGCGCCACTGGGGAGGCCCCTCACATTCTTTTAGATATGAAAGACTTTCTCCCGTTGATCACATCTGCTCCTACAACCATATTTTATTTATAATGACTTTTGGCAGGAAAGGCAAGGAAGGGTAAGGAAGGGAATTTCATAGCAGGACAAATATTGTTAGTGCTCAAGCAAAGGGCTGAGAGACAGAGAAGAGAAACTATGTTTCAGAGTTGAACAAAAAACTTTCTAATCAAAGTCTACCTAACTAAATGATCCTAATTCGATTTTCTTTTTGTTTTCCATGACTCTATGAAATGTTTTATTGTGTGCCAGGAAACACAGCTTGGTCTTTGGGCCTTTGGTGTAGTCCAAGGCTGCCCCTTTCTAGCCAAGTATTAAAGACATACCTCTGATGGGCCCGTTTAGTTTTCGCTGTTATTCTTGGCTCTTTGATTTATCATAATTTGGAACTGTCTACATGAGTGTGCACATCCAGAAACTCTGCGAGATTCGGTCCTGTGTTTTCCATGACTGAGTCAACCCACTGTCCTTTCCTAAATGCCAAAGATGGGAAAATGTGTTGGAATTTCCTGACTTACCCTTCTACTTCAACCTGAGTATAGGTTTTGAATTTGGAAGAATAGGTTCCTGCCACAGGTGTGCCTGGGACCTGTATTTTAAAGTTCGATCATCCAGACTGATTTTATTTAAGAGACAAAAAACATACCTGGAGGCTTTGTCAATCTCTTGTTTCTTGCCAGACATAGTTTCCATGTGACTTTATTAAGGAACCTTCTTGGCTCATCTTCACTCTTACAGCTTGAGTTCAGCAGTCTAGATCTGTGACCACCAATTAAGGATCCTGAAAGGAAGTAATATGACCTGTAAGGCGGAATTTTTTAAATTAGAGTTATTTATTTTCTTACATTGTTGTTAATTTTGGAGTAATATTTGGTTTCTCCCTCAGGTACATTCCCCATAGTTCTCCCTCCGCCTTAGTACCCATGACCCACCTCCACAGGCCCTTATGATCTCCCCTCCCCTTCCATCTGCCACCCCTTCTCATGCTGTATGTCTCAGATCTCTGGTCAACTTGCAAGTTTTGTCTTTTTCCTGGCCCTTTGTTCAGTTCCTCTATGTTCCCCCATATAAGTGAAACCATCCCATATTTAACTTTTTCTTTCTGACTCATTTCACTTAGCATAATCCCATCTAGCTCCATCCATGTTGCTGCAAATGGCATGAGTTTATCTTTTTTGATCACTGAGTAGTATTCCATTGTGTATATATACCACATCTTCTTGATCCACTTATCTGTTTTGGGGCATTTAGGTTGTTTTCATATCAAGGCAGAATTTTTAAAATGTGTGTAAAAATTTAACTTTTTTACCCATGGCAAGGCATTAAATGCCTTTGCTTTTGGCCAGGATGGAAGCTCATCCAAAATGCAAAGGATATTCATATACATGTAATTCTAAAAGGGAAATCGGCATTACTCCTGAATTATCTATTAAATTTATTTGAAAAAAATTGAGGCCCAAGAGGAAGAAAATTTGAAAGAAAGTGTTGGTGACAGAAGGTTCTTGATAGGAATTCTTTTCTGTTCTGAAACCCAGTTGAGTTCATTTGTTGAAGCCCCAGAGAGTTGTCAGAATCCCAAACCTGATGGTTACACAGCATAAGTATGTCAGGTCAAAGGAGGGACGATAAATCATTACTCTCTTTCTGTTGTGTGTAGTGGAGTAGCCTATTTAAAATCGGATCCATCCTAACCAGCTGTGTCATATGCAGAAAGCAATCTTCAGCTTCACCTTGTAGGACAATGATAGCTAAAGGGACATGAGGAAAAGCTACCATCCATGATAAATGCAGTTTTCCTCCCCAGTGACTTTGAAAATGTCAGATTTCAGCATTCCAGTGTTGGAGATGTGTACTGAATTGCGTACTGTAGGATGTTTGCAGTGGTGAAACTTCAGTGAGGGTGTCTCATTGGAAATAATAATCCTGGGAACCATTATACCACTTTACTTTGTCATGTGGGAAATTTACTTCGATGTCAGACTTCTTCTAAACTGGCTGCATATTGGAATCACCGGCAGAGTAGGGAAAACAAAATAAGGCCTTTATGTGTCACCTGTGAGTAATTGGAACCAACTCTGTAGCTTGCTACCTCATGTACCTGTCAAAGCTTCTGTGGCAATTTTGATATACTGTCAGTGCAAAAAGCCACTGTTCTAAACTGAATTGTCCCCAAGAATTTTGCTTTTAGGATTTTCAAGATCTAGTTTTTGGCAGAGCCCAAGTGGTGACAGTTCCCAGAGGATAACTTCAAGAGTTGAACTAGGATAGTGGCCCTTCTTCACACAGTTGGCAAAGGGAATCCTATGGGCAGGTTAGTGGAAGCCTGGCTGAGCAACACCCTGTGAAGAAGGCACTGAGCATGAGGGGAGAGGAAGAAGATGGATTGGTACAGAACATCCTGTCCTGTCAATCAGTTTTCCCCCCAAGCCAACTATGAGATCCAGAAAGATTTTCCCCAAACACCAAACATACACCCTCCATAGCACACAGTCTGTCACCATTCTGCATTATTTTTTAATGATGTTCATTACCATGTAATATTAGACACCTGTTGGTCTGCTTCCCTCCACTCTACCTCCACCCCCCAAGAATTTATTTTCCTTGAGAGCAGCGCAAACAGTGATTGGTGTGTTCTATCAATGCTAAAGAAATGACTCCCTCCCTGGCTACACAGATGCTGTGCAGAGGGGATACTGTTACATGTATTCCAGCTGGAGCTTCCCAGATTGCATTACCACACTCCACTCCACTGCACCTCCCCAAAAATAGAAGCAAAATAAATAAAACAATTACTAAACACTGGCCATTCCTACTATAGCCTGATTCTACTTAGGAATGCACTGTACAATCATGAAGGTATATTTTGAAATTGATGGGTCTAATGTCTTTTCCAGTTATTGGGTTTTTTAAATAAAATTTTCATAAGTGTAAAAAAAGCTTAAAAATTACTTATTTTCAAATCACAATCCCATTCAGCAATGAAAATGAATCAACTATTCATACACACAACAATCTCTAATCTCTAATAAAAAGTAAAAGCTTGTTTCAAAAGGCTACAGTGATATTCTGAGAAAGACAAAATAATAAAGATGGAAAATAGCTCTGGGATTGTGGGGTGAGATAGGGGAGGACTGACAACAAAGGGGATAAAAGGCATTGAGGAAGTGGAAAACAGGGGAAACAGATCTAGTGTATCATAATGTGATAGTGGATACAGAACTATATAATACCATTGCATAACTACATACTTGCATATGTATAATCATGTAATAGCACATAATAGTACCAAATGAACCATGTCATATACAATAATTACTTTTTCTTGTGTGTTTTCTTTGTGGTTCTCATGAGAAATAATTTGACATTTACTTAATTTTCAATGTATTTCACATTATTCTAGTTTCTTCCCCAATTGGCTAAGTCTTCTTATAGCTAAGTATTGAAATGCATGTGGGAGTCTCTCAACTCTGTCTTCTTGAGCCTCTCTCTGAGAACACTTTGGCCCGTTCTAGTCTCCACAAATTCTCTCCATGGTGGGTGCATATTATCATTCTGGGATATTCCTTTTCATTATCTTGGACATTCACTTCACCTTCCTTTTGATTTGGAGCCTCCTTTTCCTAATTCCTTGACCTCTTTGAAAGATTATCTTGTCAGTTTAGTCACCAATATCCTCCAATACTTTCCATAGAAAGAGAACACAAAAACTTGAGACCTTGAGTGTCTAGCAATGTTTTTAATCAGCACACCCATTCTTGTTAAAATGGTTATGGAATTCTTAGAATTCTCCTCAGAAGTTTTGAAGGCTTTGTGTTCTATTATATTCTTGCTTCTGTTGTTTCTATTGAAAAGTACTAAGTATTTTAATTCCTGACACTTTATGTGAACTCTCTTCTCCTTGGGAAACTTTCAGGTTTTCTTTGCCCCAAATTCCATGGTATTTATAAGAACTCCTCTTGGTGTGGAACTTTCAGTGTTCATTCAACTACTATCTAATCTCTTTCCAATTTCCAAATTTGGTTGCTCTCATTTCTATCTTATTTAAAATGATCTCCCAACTTGTTACTGTCTGTCTCAGGACCCCATATGTCCTCTTCACAGCAGTCATCTTAATTATTAATATATTTTTTATTTATTACCCATCCCTATCACTAGACTCTTTGCTCTCTAAGGGAAACCATGTTTGGCTTGTTTTTATTCTTCATGCCTATCACAGCACCTTCCTTATAGGAGGGATTATACCACAAAGGCTAAGAATACAGGCTTTTGTGAGTCTAGGTTCAAACCCCAACCTTACCATTTTTAGCAAATATATATAACCTTATGATAAATAATCTACCGATGACTCGTTTTCTTCATGAGCAAAAATGGGATATAAACAATCTTCTTCACTAGTTTTTCAGAGGATTTAATAAGAAAATTCAAGTAATGAGATAATGCTTAGTACATGCTTACTTAGCATTTGGTAAGCAATTAATAAATGCTTAGATGCTGGATGGGGAACCAAAAAAAAAGGAACACTAAGTGTAACATTTTTTGTTTTGGTTTAAAAATACTATACACACACATACACACACACACATTCCTTAGAAGAGTTTTGGGCATGTTCTTCTGTCCTGTTTATTCCGTTAATATGAGGATCTTGTTACTTTTTCCCAACAGGATATCCATCACAAGGGTCACGGCTGACATCTCACTTGCCAAACGCTCAGTGTTAAACAATCCCAGTAAGCATGCAATAATAGAAAGATCCAACACTAGGTCAAGCTTGGGTAAGTCTGCACATTACTGGTGAGCTTAAGCTATTGAAACACTTCTGTCCTGAGATTGCCAATGGGAAGATCCAACTAGATGCTAATTCCATGTGTCACAGAGCAGGGTAGAAAAAGATACATGTAGCTAGTAGCTAGTGCCACAGTCTTAGTAATTTTATGGTATGGTAGATTTGTTATGATAGTTTTGAGTTAAAAATTTTAAGGCTGTCAGCATTGTTTTGGTTATGCTTTGTTTTCACTAATGTGAGCTTTGGTGTCTACAGACTCTACAAAAAAGTTTCAGTTTGCAGAAATTCTAAGGATTAAACATAGTATATTCTCCATAAATGATGGCTATTCCCCCAAACCCCTTGATACTTATTAAATCAATAATCAGTTTAAGTATATTTTGTGTGCACATGTACATGTTCAGATTAATAAAGGATCAAGTCAGTGGCCATTTTCCACAATTTTTTTCATATTTTAATGTAATCACAAAGCTGTGCTTGGATATTGTTTATTAGCATGTACTAATTTGAACAAACGAGACACTTTCCAAACTATTTCATCTCTTTGGCTTGTGCTTGGCGTTTTAGGTTAACCCCACTGTTAGACATCTAGCTTACTGTATTATGAGATTTCTGGGATTTTTTTAAAGTCAGTTTATTGAAGGTTGTGTGAGATTTTGATGTTATCTATTTAGACATTACAAATATCCTTTGAGAGACTGTTTTTTAACATAGAATTTTTTTTTTAGATTTTTTTCTTTAGTATATTATATAGACACTATTTCAAATAATCTATTTTATTAGTATAGAGAATAATGCTCTATAAAACTCAATTTTGTTCTCATTAATAACCCCCATATTGACTAAATTTCAGCAATATAGCTTTAGAGGAAAAATATGATAATTTGCTTATATTGTCTTTTTATATCCTAATCATGTGACCCTGAAAACTCTATACATTGTTTGATGCTCACAGGAATTGGTATAAAATGCTTGTTTCATCAATTCAGCCGACTAACAATTGTCATTTATTTTATTGAGGCTCATCAGTTGACTCTATCTGTTGAGGCTCAACAGATTTGTTAGGATCAAGGCTTTTGTAATTGCCAATTAGAATTTTTTTAATGTTTCTTGCACTCCACATATATTTTGTAGAGCATACACTGAATACTAAAATATCATGCTAAAGCCTGGTGTCAAAAGATGAATTAAATGAAGCCCCTGACCCTGAAGAGCTTAGTCTAGCAATAAGACAGAAAAATCATCCAGTAAAACAGAGGGTATTTATTGAACTGTTTCCAAAGAGCTAATGCTGCAAGATAGTGAAGGTCTCTGGGAAAGGCTTTTCCAAGAGCTGAGACTTGAAATATGATAGAGGTGCCAAAAAAAAAAGAGGAAGGGGTGGAGAAGGTGATGGGATTTCAAGCAAGAGCTACAAGAGGTTTCTGGAATATATAAATGCTTTATTTTGGCTAAATGTTAAGACTTAAAAGCAGAGGAGGTAGAAAGGATATTAGAATTTTGGAGCTTATCCTTTAGGCATTATTCATCCATTTAACAAATACTTGTATAACCGTGTACTGGGTATTATTCTACGTGCTGGAGACGGAAATAAGGATGCCAACCTCTCTTTATCAATATATATCTTCCTTCAGGTGTGGTCACCGTAGTTCTCTACCAGTCCATTGTGTTCTCCCTCCCTCCCTGTTCTCATCCCTTCCCCTCTGCTCCCAGATGCCTTGTATCTATGGTCAGCTTTTAAAGGGTTGGTTTTAAAGTTTGTCTTTGTCTAACACTTTGTGCTTCTTGAGAGCTGTCACTTTACTTTCACTGAGTGAATACACTGTTGTCTGTCTCTGCCACTTAGTTATAAGCCCTGTGCATTAGAGATTGAATCTTCTGGCTCATTATTGCTTCATCAGTACATACTGCAGAGATTGGCACACAGTAGGAACTTAGTAAACTAGTGTATGAATCATAACACCACCTTGTCCCCAACTCATGATTTTATGGCCTTTGTGTTTATGCAAATTTGGTAAATGACTTCATATTCAGCATTCATTGTACATTTACAATGTATATTACAATGTGCATTGTGCTTTCTCCAGGACAGATAACTTCTTTTTTTTTTTGTGGGACCCTTGCCCGTGGCCAGGGAATGACCCGGCGCTGCAGAGGCTGCAGGCAGCCTTGCAGCCCAGCGCTCAATCGCTGCGCCACCAGGGGAGGCCCACAAATAACTTATTTTCTACTATAGCGCTTATAAGTATACTTCTAAGCTGTAGTTTTGCTAACATTAAGGATATGTTAAAGTTTGGGGAGAATTATTGCTATTATATTGCTCCATAAGAGGATAAAATATCAACACTAAATCTCTGCTTATTTTCTTTTAAACCAATTTCTGTGTAGTGTATTTCTCCAAGTCTGCATTGATAGGTTCTCTATAATGTTTCTTTTTTTTTTAAAGTATTAACACTTCAAAGAATAGTAACTCCTCTTCTACTCCCCTTCCCTCGGGCCCTGATAACCTCTCATCTCCTTTTTGTTTCTGTATATTTGGGTGTAGTAGATAATTCAATATGTGGAAACAAGTATTTGTCCTTTAATGTCAGAGTGACTTCACTATGCATGTGTTCAGGGTTCAGGAAGGGTGTAGATATCTTTTTGAGTTGTGTTTTTGTTTCCTCTGGATGAATACTCGTAAGTGGGATTGCTGGATCATATTTTTAATGTTTTGAGGAACCTACATACCATTTTTCATAGTGCTGCACCTTTAAAAAATGAACACTGCAGAAGCATTCTTTTGTTGGTGGAAAATGAGAAGCATGTTTTGGCACAAGCTGTTGTAGAAACCTTCAATGTGTCTCCTATTTTATGTTGTATCTCAGCTTGCTAATACACATCTAGACTCTATCACATCATACGACTAGATGACATATAAACATAGATAAGCCTATGCAATGAAAAGCAATCTGGAGGTGGTTGCTAGGGTGAAGCAATCAAAAACACATCAATGATATCTTTTTAAGTTACTATTTTACAACATGTTTATGAACTGATTCCACAGAGTGACATTTTATAGCAAAAATAAAGCCAAGAGCCAAAATTTTCTCATAGGGGGTCAGAGTGTAAGTAAATTTATTTTTTGCGGAGAAATTCCCTAAATTCCAAGGTGTTGTGGATATACAGCCCTTTCCAAAGGACACCTTTTATTGTCTCCAGTCTGTATTAACCTAATGACTAGCATATCTACATTCCTGTTGAAAAAAGTGTACTGTTTTAATCTTAACTTGCTCGATCTAAAAACACTGTAACTCTAACCTTTACAGCTGAAGTTCAGAGTGAAATTGAGAGGATTTTTGAACTTGCAAGAACACTGCAATTGGTTGTCCTCGATGCGGATACTATTAATCATCCAGCACAACTTAGTAAAACTTCTCTGGCCCCAATTATAGTATATGTAAAGATCTCTTCTCCTAAGGTACGTATGGTTGCTTTTGTTTTAGTCCGTAATCAGCCTTTACTAAAATGTGTTTATGTTTTGCTTTCCGATTATAAACTATATTTAGCCATCATAAAGAGTTTGAATAGACATGAGTCACAAATTTTTAAGATTCATTTAAGGAAAGCATGACTTAGTTTCATGGCTTAGAACAATTCTCAAAGTGTGAGCCAAAGATGAGAGGGCGGGAGGTTGTAAAATACTTTCAGGGGGTCCATAAGTTCAAAACTAAGACATTGTTCTCTTTCTCTGTTTTGAAATTTGTAGTGATGGGTAAAACTGCTCAGTATCTAAACATGCATCAACACCATGTACGCAGGTTTTTTGTTTTTTTTTTTAAAGAGTTTTACTTAATGTTGTAGAAATAGACTTTTTTGTTTTTAAGGCCCCACGGAAGTACACCATGTGAGGACAAGTTCTGGTGTAATTTGAGCTGTGAATGGAACTAGCCACTTTTTTCATGAAAGTTTTATTTGAAAGAACTGGCAGGCTATGTTTATTCAGTCTTGGGTATTTGGCAGTTATTTTCTTGACCAGAATGTACCTGGTCACTTCAAGGAAAAACAACTAATAGCATTTGATAAATCTTAAGCTTTCAAGCAAAAATTCTAAATTTGGAAAAGCCGCGAATTCGGCGGCTTCCCAAAAGATAAGACTTTTCTGATGAGATCAATGATAATTTTTAATACTGTGTAATGAAATGCGTCAATACTTGGGTCTGAAAAATTCAATGGATCACTATTTTCCAAATGGTCAATGAATGTTACATACCATACATGGTAAAAGATCTAGTCAAGGTAAATCTGTATCATTGATATTGTTTCAGGTTTTTTACTTGGCACAAACTACCTCTTGTATTTTCTTAACTTTCGTCCAACTAAATGTTAAAGATTATGAAAAAAATGCAAACTTATGTTTAACTAAATTGAAACATTTAATCTTTATTTCAAGAACTTTATGTAAACAATAATTATATTTTATAATCTCCATGTGATCGTTTCCAAGATCTTTAGGTAATACAAGATCTTGGATTGATATTGAATAATCTCATTGTTCATTAGATACCTAAGGAGGATAGGCCTCCTAAATGTTAAGATACTGTTGTTTCCAAGATGTCCAGAATAGATCTTTTCCAGTATGTGTCCCCTTCAAATAAACTAATATCAATTGAGAGCCTGTAGTCTTCCAGAAAAACTATTACCTTAAAGAATGAAGAGTATCCAGATTTAGGGTCATCTCAAAAAATTACTCTTCATAGGAGAAATCTATCTTATGGTAGGACAAGCATCTGGAGTATATGGTTTTATGATGAGTCACCCTCTCCTCTTTCAGTAACACCCTAGACCCCTCTCCCAATAACTCAAGCCTGTTCTCATTTATTCTAGAAATTCCATATGCATTTAATTAAATTTGTTCTTTTCCTCCAAAAGTAAGAGCAAAGAAAAATTATCCCCAATTAACTGAAAGGGTTACTAAAAGATACTCCTCCTTTCCTCAATTACATACCTGTAAGGAGGCTGAAACAATACATTTTATAGACTTTAGCTGATTTCTATGAAGCCAGCCAGTTTTTACAGGAATTTTCCAAAAATTAATATGTTAATATGGTTCAGGTGTATTGTTAAATTTTAAATGGGCTAATTTTTATATTCATATAAACTTATACCGGGATCATGAAACAAAGTTTGGTAAGTTCTGGGCTTGAAGTCCCATGCTAGGTATTTTTTAAAGATAACAGATTTAACATTAACTTTGCATATGTATATAAACTGTATATAAACTGTGTCTAAAAAGGCCTCCTGAGAAAAAAGTAACAAACCTTGTTATTTATCTGATAAATAACCTTGTTATTTATCTTTTACAGGTTTTACAAAGGTTAATAAAATCTCGAGGGAAATCTCAAGCTAAACACCTCAATGTCCAGATGGTAGCAGCTGATAAACTGGCCCAGTGTCCTCCAGTAAGTCATCTTTATAAACAGTATAATCTACCTGAAGAGATCATACCTGGCATTATACTTGAAAACCAAAATGGGACAAATACTTCTTCTGGGAGAAGAGAATCCTCTCCACCTAGCAGTGGCCTCATTTCAAAGAGAACTGTGTACCTCACACCATAAGCACTTGTCCAAATCATGACTGTGGCTTACAGAAAGCTACAGCACTTTCTGTGGTGACCGTGCTTTAACACCTAGTTAGTATCTTAAGTGAAACAAGTCATGGTTTCAAAAATTTGATTTGCAAGAGGGACCCATTCGGAGTTAATTATTCACTGCTAATCATAGTGAACAAGTTGAGAAACTAATGTGAGAACATGTGAAAAGCAAATTTCTAACCAGATTCTGACCCTGAAAATACATCCTTCTAAGTCATAAAATGGGGTTGTAGGACTATAGATTGCTTTCCGGTTTTTGTTTTAAAGTGTAGGTATTTTAGAAACTGTAAGAGCTCTGATTATGTGCATTTTGATTGTGTAGGGGATGAAATTTGGCGGAAGCTGAAAATAGTTCTATTCCTGCCAAGATTGTTTCTCCCTGTACTTCAGACTGTTTTTATCACACCATTACCTATTACACCTGTTCCTGTTTTGCTCGTTGCTACTGGTTAAGTAGCTACTGGTTAAGTATTCACTATTGCAAGCAAGTACTTGGGCCTCCCTGCTGGCCTAGGGGTTAAGACTCAGCGCTATCACTGCGGTGGCCTGAGTTCGATTCCCGAACCAGGGAGCTAACCCACATAAGGTGCAAGAAGGTGCAGCAGACCGCTCCTGCCTTGCCCACCGCTCTGTAGCGGAGGATGTCAATATATCTGCCTGTTCTGCTCTCCACTGTCTCTGGTGAATCATCCCAAATCTCCCCCTCCCCTTCCTCCCGCCCCCCCCATAAACCCCCATGATTACTATGCCCCACACACACACCCTGCCCCCCATGATTATTTGAAATAGACAATTTCACAAACCATAGGAGAGTCAGCCACGAAAAAGTAGGAATATGTTCATGTGTGAAACTCAGTAACGAGCTGATCTAAGCATGCTGTCTGCCTGTAGGAATTGTTTGATGTGATCTTGGATGAGAACCAGCTTGAGGATGCTTGTGAGCACCTTGCTGACTATCTGGAGGCCTACTGGAAGGCCACCCACCCTCCCAGCAGCAACCTTCCCAACCCTCTTCTCAGCCGTACTTTAGCCACTTCAACTCTACCCATTAGCCCTACGCTAGCCTCTAATTCACAGGTAAGGGGAATTCTTTATTGTCTGTTGAAAAACTAGGCTGTCTAAGGGCACACTGCTAAGTCTGGAGTAGCTCTATCCAACATGAGACAAACGTTGACTCATTTAAACACCTTGCTAGTGAGCTGCATACCTGTAAGAAAGCAGTATAAACAGAACATGAACATATAAAGAGCATATAGTGACTTTTAAAGGAAGGGGATAGATGAGCATTATTACACAGCAACACAGAATCACATTACCAGGGTTCAAGTTCTGGCTCTGCTTCTTACTTAGGTATATAACCTGCTACTTAGGAATCCTAATGGCAACTTACCTCATATCTTTTCTCCTAGAATAGTGTTTGTGTCACTTTTAGTGCCATTAGGTATTTGATATGTTATATTTTTTTCTTAAGCCAGAGTTTTAATCTTCACACATATGTAAAGTAAAGGTAGTTAAGTGTACACCCAATATGTAGAAAAATCTCGGGGATCCATATTTTTCCCTCCTCTATTACAAAAATAGAAATTTTCTATTTGGTGTGATATGTAGTTTTTGGGATCTGCAAACATAAAACTAAAACAAGAACAAATCAACTTTCAAATAAAGGTGGGAAATCTGTATTTGAGCCACAAGAGAATATAAAAAAGAATGCCCACCATTAAAAACAGTTACTCTAAGCACTATAAATTAACAGTTTAATGTAGTACAGCCTTTAAAAATGCCATTAGATATCACCA
This sequence comes from Talpa europaea, assembly GCF_964194135.1. Taxonomy (NCBI): domain Eukaryota; kingdom Metazoa; phylum Chordata; class Mammalia; order Eulipotyphla; family Talpidae; genus Talpa; species Talpa europaea. Next base: position 25,670,229 of record NC_140082.1, on the reverse strand, counting down.
AAAAATAATAGCTAGCTTAGTGACCTGTTAATTCCTCATGCTATGACCTTGATTGATGTTGTTGTTTGCTCCCTGCATCGCTAGGGTTCTCAAGGTGATCAGAGGACTGATCGCTGTGCTCCAGCCCGTTCTATTTCCCAAGTTGAAGAAGAAGTCTGCCTGGAACCAGTTAAGCGATCCCATCACCGTGCTTCCTCCTCCCAGCACCACAACCATCGTAGTGGTACAAGTCGAGGCCTCTCCAGGCAAGAGACGTTTGACTCAGAAACCCAGGAGAGTCGAGACTCTGCCTATGTGGAGCCAAAGGAAGAGTACTCCCATGAACACGTGGACCACTATGTCCCACACCGTGACCACAATCACAGAGATGACACCCATGGGAGCAGTGAGCATAGGCACAGGGAGTCTCGGCACCGTTCCAGGGACCTGGATCGAGAGCAGGACCACAATGAGTGTAACAAACAACGAAGCCGTCATAAATCCAAGGATCGTTATTACGACAAGGATGGAGAAGGAATATCTAAAAAACGGAACGAGGCTGGGGAGTGGAACAGGGATGTTTACATCCGCCCATGACTTAACCCTTTTGTGTGCTTTTCTTTTTTTTAAGTCTTGTATAACAGCCCCCTCAAACATTCTTTGGGGTCTACATTGCAAATCATATGTGATCTGTCTTGTATATTTTGTACTGCTGTTGCTTGAATAGCAATAGCATGAGATAGAGTATTAACATACATTTTTTCTTTTATAAGTGCTATATAAATTTGCCTGGTACAGCTGCAGTCCTCTGATTGTATACTGGACTTTCCAAAAACTGTTTGGGGTAGTTGCCACTTGAACAAAACCTGTTGCCATCCAGGTGGCATTAGTATTTTATGAAATGTAGTTTATATATCCAGCAAACCAGAATCAGCCCAGATAAAGTGGATTTTCTCAAAATCTCCAGATTTTTAATATGTAGACACCTGATTTGCATATTCATTTATCCATGGACCACTGTTGCTTGTACCTCTGGCTGACTAAATTTGGGGACAGATTCAGTCTTGCCTTACACAAAGGGGATCATAAAGTTAGAATCTATTTTCTATGTACTAGTACTGTGTACTGTATAGACAGTTTGTAAATGTTATTTCTGCAAACACCTTCTTATGATAAATAATATATATATATATCAGTTTGATCACACTATTTTAGAGTCTTAATGCCAAGTCAGCAGATTTGCTTTATGAATTACAGGGACTAGAAATGCCCACATTCAGGAAATTTGTAATAACATCGTCTAGACACCTATCCCCATTTTAGTAGAAAGTCTGTATATACTGTAAATATGCGTGATTGCTTAACTTGAAAAAGTTTGATTTCTAAATGTTTTACCATCCTTGTAAGTTTATAATTTTGACCATAAATTATGGCATATATAACCAAACTCCAAAGGTTGTTCTAATCCATGCAGTTCACACTGATTGTGACAAACACATTCTTAGTAACTAGTGTCTTAATGTCACTGCACTGGAGCATATGAGCCGGAACCCTGTATGCACGTGCGTCTGTGTGTAAGAGTGTGCACGAGTGACTGGTTGAGATGAATCTGAATGCTGAAGACTAATGAGGAAACTAGAGACTGACATCTAGAATTCTACCCACCTGGCTTTGTATTTAATTGTGCTGTATGTTGCTTTAATGATCCATTGAGCAGTCAGGGAACGTGAGGAAGCTTGCTGCCAAAGGTGACTAGGAAAGCGTTCATCTGCTGGCTCCTTGTTTTTGCTCCTAGAGAGTGAAAGTACAGGCAACTTTTAACTGTTAGTGTTTCACTGGAAATGTACAATCTTTGTGTGTTTGAGTATGTTTTAGTAAGAAACGTTTACACCGCTTGTAGAATTATTTCATAGGAAAATAAATTTTTCTAATTTCTCCCACTTCCTTTTCTAACTTCGCCTATTGTTCCTGTTGTTTACCTCTCATCCCAACCCTCACCATCAACTGAAAGTTTCGTTGTCCGTCAAAACCCAGAAGTGATTCTTATAACCAAAGTTTCTGCTCTTCAGAAATAATCAGGGCAAAATGGAATGAGTTAAAGTGAATAAAATATTAAAAATATTCTTATGTCAGACATCTGCTCTGAAGGGAAGCCTAGAAGATACTAACTCCATGCCTCAATTCTACTGCTGTATAAGAAGCTCACAATGTGGTTATCACACTATGACGAAACCTTCTGTGTCTCTTACATGTACGTTTTGTCCGGTTATGACTGGACAGGTAAGACAGTATTAGGTGTGCAAGTAACTAACTCTTAAATTTCATCCTTAGAAAATGCCTCTATAATTGCCTAACTTCAGATTCGTATATTATATGATTATTTTGTTAAATAAGAACCTGTTTTTTTCTGTTTTATTTTTTTATTCTAGGTTCCTGCCAAATATTCTTGGACCTTTATAAAGTAAACTGTTTTACATTTAACTCATTTCCCCTAGTTCTCAAGAAAACTCAGTTTTAAAAAAATGAGTTGCTAATATATGAAACATTCCCCTCAATCAATATTTGTTAATTAGCTCTGTACTACTGATGTGGATTTATTTATTGAATAGTCATAATATATAAATTTTTGATGCAAAAATTTCAACTCATTGAGTAACCATATTCCAACTTAAAGCGCTTTAAAATATTTCTGATAAACTTTCTATCATAGTAAGATCTTATTGATCACCACTACCATCCTTTCCGACACATAATTTCATCCTAATTAATGCCTTTGGAATATTTAAATTCTTAGTTTAACTGGTATTTATCTTACTTGCTGCTACCATTAACCCCCTTCAAAGAGCCATGCTAATGATTCCATTTAAATTTTGTACCTGAAGTTTTAGTTTTTCATTTTACTATGAAATATGTTAGCCTATATTAGCGTATTCCTCAGAAAGTATACTGAAGGATTTGACATAAGAGTATCTATATGTAAAACCTGTACAGTGGGCATATATGTAAACAGTGCGTGCTAAATTTGTAAATGAAGAAATAATCCCAAGGACAATGGGATTATTTACTGACTTGTGGAATGTAAAAATTAGTCTCTTCAAACAGCAAAGGCTTAATCTTAACCTACTCAATTGTAGAATCAATTTTTGTAGTCATCCTAGAAAATGCTGGAAATGTTCTTAACAGTTCTGTTTTTTGTCAAATCCATTTCAGTTTTTCCCATGCTCTTTCTCTACTGCTCATTTAAGTTACTGTTACAAAAAGGTGCTGCTAAATGTAGGATATCTTAGTTTACTGTACTTTGGGACAATGCCACATTTTTAACATGGTCTGCCATGCATTCCTGTTAAATCCACTGTCAGTGACACTGAACTGTTCAACAAACCTGGTTTAAAGTCATTCATATAAAACAAATAAAGAGTTGGCTTCTGCACTGTTTATTAGTAGTAGTATTAATTACCACTCTTCTAGTGAGAATATTTTAATATTCCATAACACCTACCCTTGTGGAGCATCACCATTAGGGACAAGGACAATCACTGATACTCCTTAGTGATCTTCCCATTATGTCGGATTTAAAAAAAAAATGGTAACTTTGTATCGGGAAAAGGAGACTAAGATATGAACACAGAATATTTCTCTCACCTTAATTCCACATGTGTAGCAATTCTTGTTTCCAGTTTTGAATTTTGTTTTTCATTTTTAAAATGAAGATCCATCTTTATGACAAACTTCTCACCCTTGTCCCTTTCTTCAGTTATGTAATGCTGCTAGTCTTGGATACTCTGATCTTATTAAAACTCCAAGAGTTAGACTGTTAAACAATACAGGTAACTAGGTGGTTCTGGGTCAGTTTAATTTTGGTTAACTTATATTTTCATCTATTTATACTTTCCTATATTAACTATAATGTACTCATTGTTGAATTAAAATGCTTTCCTGTTACTATATTTATTTTTCTCCTCATCTCCCTTATTTAGTCTCTTTTATTATATTTTTTCTTTAGTTTCTATGTCCCTTAAAATTCAGTGTTTTATTTCCCAATTTGCTCTATTTTTTTGAAGGAAAAAACCCTCGGAAAATATCTATTAAAGGACAAATTCTGAACAGTAACTGTCCATACTGTTTTCCATATGCAAATATTTTTCTATTTTGTCTATACCAATAAGTATTAAAATACAAGCAATCATCAAAAATTCACTTATTTGCTGCTGCACTGATTCTCTCCCATTTTCATTCCAGCTTGATACATAAGGCTGTATAGACAGCATGAGAGGAGATGGATTTTAAAAAACACATTTAAAGTTTAGGGAAGTATACTAAGTCACAGGAAAAGAAGTATCACAGGTAAACCAGTGTCTTCTTTAGTCAAACAGTAATTACTAGATATAACACAGAATGAGAGATGTAAAGAAGACAGATACACACTTGAATCTTAGAGCGACGTATTTATCCCTTGTCCAATAAGTACTTGTTGATCTACTCTGAAGTGGTGACATGAAAGACAGGGTCTCCGCCTCTAGGATTTTCCCATATAGTTGGGTAGGAGTTCAAGTAACTTAAAGTGAAAAGTGTTAAGGGCAAAAATACCAGCGCAAGGTTTCTTCCAAATAGAGGCCATCTAAATAAGGATCTTACCTGATCCAAGAGACCTTGCAATCTTGATGGATATAATAAATAGTTAAAAGAAGTTCCTAAGGAAAACCTATGAGGAAAAAAAAAAAGGAACTAGTAGGTAATTATTACCAAATGTCTATTATGTATGCCCAAGGTTCAGGAATTTGGGGCTGATCAGAAAGTTAAGAAAACATGGAGTTCATACCAAGTGAGAGTCTTTAAACTGTACTGAGTATTTTAATAACTGTTTTTAACCTCCTAAAAAGCAGGTAGATGAAGCTTAAGGTTATTTTTTTTCTTATACAATTAATTTTTTTAATGCATTCTTTTCTATTGACCACTGCACAGTTATATTTAGTCACTTTTATGCTTCGGATGATGGTGTCAATTTTGTCTGAATTCAGCTTTGACTATAAAGTTGTCTTTCTTTGTCCTGGTCTACCATAGTCACAGTTGCTTTGTCTGATGTTGCTGTTCTGTGAAATTGTTTATGTTCACTAGAACTCCAAGGTCTAGCTGTCAGAAGCTCGTTTTCTCTTTCTTACCATTCAAATATGTAATAATTACATAATATGTAATCCAATAGATAAAATGTACTCAAAATTGTAGGATATTCTCATTTTTGTTATCTACAGATTGAAGGAAAAACTCATCCTACTTTTAGTTTAAAATCATGAACAGTAACATAGTAAAGGCAGACTGTCATATGGAAGAGATACAGACTTCATTCTAAAGAGTCAATTTACCAAGTAATAAGCAGACTCAGGTAAAATGCCCAGTTATTGACACATGGTAAATATTCTGCTTCCCATGCCCTGAATCTCAGGAACTATTTACTACATAGGAATTTGGGAATTGAAAACAATTATTTTTATAGCCAAATGAAATATTACTAATTTTATTCCTTTTGTTAGATTCACTGATTTTAACATTAAAAATTAGTTGTGTTCTTTACAAATTAAAACACAAGACTCCCAGTAACAATATGTTGCAGGCATCTCTAGGCATCTCCTTTTCTTTATACTGATAAATTCATAAAGAAAAAATTCTTTTAAAAACACAAAATATAATCTCATACCACTTCCTTGACTACTTGCTCTCTCTCGATCTCTGGTGAAATAGGTGGCAGTCTTTTCTGTTTCCTTAACAACCATGCCATCATATCACTTGGTCTGACAACAGTTTGGTTAAACACATACACAGAGCAAATGTTTAGAATTTTCAATTCTAAAACCCTATGTGCTTTTGCATTTTACAAATTTCGCAATAAAAAAACCTATACAATCGTTATTTGCCAGCCAAATCATGTCTTCTGTTCTGGCATCTCTGAGAGAATCAATGTCAATATCCTGTAATGGCACAACAGATGGATCAAATCGCTGCAGCTGTTTCAATTGTTTAGATGATAAGCCAGCTCCCAACATTCCCTCTCCTCCAATGTGTGGTTCCTGTTTAGAAAAACAATAAATTTGGATGAACATCCTATAGTTACTAAGTGTGCCTGTGTCTAATTAAAGTTAAAAGAAAGTTAGATTATAAGTACCATAAATTCTAAAGAAAGAGAAATGCCTAAATACCTTTTATTTTTGTGGCATATACATGCCATTTTTACAGGAAAACAGTTAAAATGGGAAAGGAAGGATACACGGTCACCTGATGAATGCGTATTATGTCCCATGTGTTGACCAAATACCATGACACTGCAGAAGGCCTGATCTTTACAGTTAGAAATACATGGATTCAAATATAGATCTGGCACATTTTATCAGTGTAACTTTAACCCACAGTCCCCCCATCTATAAAACAGATAAAAATATTCAGTTCTAAGCCATAAAGTGTTATCAAGTGGCATACAGAGGGCACTCAATAAATGGAACAATAATGAGAATAGATAAAATTTTGCTTTATCGGATTCCCCCAAACTGACAGGCGCTCCTTAGGCAACGAATCCTAAGATACACCTCTCCGACCCACACCAATACCAGCAAAGGACTCCACCCACAACATGGTGGAATAGAAAGGCTGAGACCCCACACTACTGGAAAACCATTGGATTAAATGAGGAGATCAAGAAATTAAAAAACACCTTGAGATGAATGACACTGAGGACATAACTTTCCAGAATGTGTGGGACATAGTGAAAGCAGTAATAAGAGGAAAGTATACAGCAATACAGGCCCACATCAAGAAACAAGAAAGAAGTCAAAGAAACAACCTAATCTCCAAGAACTAGAGAAAGAACAACAACAAAAAAAAACCTAACAAAGGTGGGGAAAATCCTATACAAAGAAAATTATAAAACATTGTTAAAAGAAATAGAAGATGACACAAAGAAATGGAAACACATATACTGGGCCTCCCCGGTGGCGCAGCGGTTGAGCGCTGGGTTGCAAAGCTGCCTGCAGCCTCTGCAGCACCGGTTCAATCCCCGGCTGCTCCCCGGCCACCAGAGGAGGGTCCCACATGGCCCACAGACCTCTACTGCCGCCCTCTGCTCCCCTCAGCAGTGTACTTCGGTCCCTCTGCCTGCTCTGCTCCCTGCTCTGGTGAATTCTCTCACCCTCCCGCACTTCTGACTGTACCCAGTGCTTGTATAAATAAATAAATAAATAAATCTTTAAAAATAAAAAAAATTCAACCCTTATTAAAAAAAAATTTTTTTAAAAATTTAAACCTATCCTAAATAAAAAGGAGGCGAATGGAAGTATCAAACTCCCAGACTTCAAACTATACTACCATAATAATTAAAACAGTATGGTACTGGAACAAAAAGACACACAAACCAATGAAATCAAATTGAATACCCAGAAATAAAGCCACTCATTTATAGACAACTAATCTTTGACAAAGAAGCAAAGAATATGCAATGGAACAAGGACAGTTTGTTCAATAAATGGTGCTGGGAAAACTCTACCACCACAAGCAATAGAATGAAACTAGACTACTACCTCACGCCACTCACAAAAACCAACTCAAAATGGATAAAAGACTTGAACATAAGACCTAAAACCATAAAATATACAGAAGAAAATATAGGCAAAACACTCCATGACATCCATCTCAGAAACATCTTTAAAGTCTCATGGCCCCAGGCCTCGCTGGTGGCACAAGGGGTTGAGATGCAACCTGTGAGGCTGTCCACAGCCACTGTAGCACAGGTTTAATCCCTGGCCAGGGAGCCACCCACATGGTGCAGCAGACCTCTTCTGACTCGCCCTCTGCTCCCCTCAGCAGTGTATTTCAGTCATTCTGCCTGTCCTGCTCCCCACTGTCTCTGGTGAATCCTCTCACTTCTCACACCTCTGGCCTGTGTCCCAGTTCTTATATGCATAAATTAATAAATCCTTAAAAAAAAAAAGACATCCCCCAAAGTAAAGAAACTGAAGGAAAACATGAACAGCTGGGATTACATCAAACTAAAAAGCTTCAGTACAGCAAAAGAGACAATAACCAAAACAAAGACACATCCCACTGATTGGAAGAAGAATTTTGCACTTCACATAACTGATAAGGGACAGATTTCAAAGATCTACAAAGAGCTTACACTACTCAGCAAAAACAAAAACAGTCCAATCAAAAGATGGGCAGAAGAGCTAAAAAGACACTTCTTTAAAGAGAAAATACAAATGGCTGATGGGTATATGAAAAAATGTTCAACATCACTAAAAATCAGGGAAATGCAAATCAAAACCACAATGGGCTACCACTCACACCAGTGAGAATGACACATATTAAAAAAATTGACAACCACAAATGCTGGCAAGGATGTAGAGAAAAAGGGACTCTCCTACACTGCTGGTAGGAATGCAAACTGGTCCAACCACTCTGGAAAGCTTTGTGAAGGTTGCTCAAACTACTGAAAATGAAGCTACCATACGACTCAGCAATTCCACTTCTAGGAATCTACCCAAAGAACACAAAAACATTAATTCAAAAGGAAACCTGCACTCCAATGTTTACTGCAGCACTATTTACAATAGGTTAGATATGGAAACAACGTAAATGCCCAGCAATAGATAACTGGATCAAGAAGATGTGGTATAGGGCCTCCCCTGGTGGTGCAGCTGATGAGCATTGGGCTGCGAAGCTGCCGGCAGCCTCTGAAGCTCTGGTTTGATCCCCGGCTGCCGGCGAGGGTCCCACATGGCACGCAGACCTCTCCTGCCATGCCCGCTGTCCCCTCAGCAGTGTATTTTGTCAGTCTGTTCTGTTCCCCGCTCTGGCTCTGGTGAATTCTCTTACCCTCCAGTGCTTCTGATTATACCTAGTGCTTGTATAAATAAATAAATCTTAAAAAAAAAAGATGTGGTATATATACACAATAGAATACTATTTAGCAATCAAAAAAGATAAACTCATGCCATTTGTGGCAACATGGATAGAGCTGGAAGGAATTGTGGCCAGTGAAATAAAAGGATAAAGAAAAATATGGGATGGTTTCACTTACAGGAGGAATACTGGAAAACCAAACAAGGGATCAGGAAAAAAAAAAAAGCAGGCAATTATAAATGAGAGGCATTCATCAGGGGAGGGGGAGAGAAAGGGATAAAACAGGGGAGGGAATAGCACAAGAGACTATGGTGATGGTTCACGGGTGACTTGGTGGTAGGAATTTTATGAGGAGAAATCAAACACTGTACGAAAGTGAACAATGATGTAAAATGTATGTGTGGTGTGTGTGTGTGTGTGTGTGCGTGCACGCGTGTGTGTATATAAAGTATTTTCTAAATAAAATTAACTTTAAAAAGAGAAAGGCAGGCTGGGGTCATCCTCTTCCATAAAAACAGCTATACAAAAATATTTGCTTGTAGGGAGATGCAGATGCTCCACAGTATCCCAAACTTCCCCATGAGATCTTAAACTAATGTCATTGGCTGCTGAGGGTAAGGAATGGAAGGAAACAAAGGGAAACAAGAATGGGCTCCAGGATGATCACCCAAGTCAGAATGGGAGAAACCAGGGACATTGTGAAATTCTCTGGAGGAACTCTGGTGACACTTGAGTGAGCACAGATACTATGCAGGGCAGTGCTGACTCTACAGGCACTGACTTGGGTTATTGGGAAGTCTGCAAATGATGTCTGGGCTTTTCCTCTCCCAGAAGAGATAAATAGAAGCCAGGAGGAGTCCATAAAAAGCCCAAAGGAAGAGAGAAAACTTGTAAGATAATTCACAAATCCTCTGGCATGCAGATACTACAGTCCTGCAGAAAGAGGAGCAGAGATAGGGGCAGAGAGATGGCCATTGTGGGCAGTCATACTGTGAAGACTTACACTAGACACATCATAGTCAAACTATTAAAAACCAAAAATAAGGAAAAAATTTTGCATGGATCAAAGAGAATAAAATAACTTACAAAGGATCCCAAATTAGGATTTCCCTGGACTTCAGCCCAAACACTCCAGACAAAAAGAGTGGAAGTGGGGCCTTCCCGGTGGCGCAGCGGTTGAGCGCTGGGTTGCGAAGCTGCCCGCGGCCTCTGAAGCACCGGTTCGATCCCTGGCTGCTCCCCGGCCACCGGAGGAGGGTCCCACATGGCACGCAGACCTCTCCTGCCGCCCGCTGCTCCCCTCAGCAGTGTACTTCGGTCCTTCTGCCTGCTCTGCTCCCCGCTCTGGCTCTGGTGAATTCTCTCACCCTCCCGCGCTTCTGACTGTACCCAGTGCATGTATAAACAGACAAACAAACAAATAAATAATACATGCCTCTTTAAAAAAAAAAAGAGTGGAAGTGTTCAGAAGCCTACAAGAACTGCCAACCAAGAATTCTTTATCCTGCAAAATTATCAACCAAGTATGTAGGTGAAAAGACATGGAGCCCACCCAAGTGCTGTTCAGCAGATGAGTAAGTAAAGAAATTGTGGAATATATATTCAATGGAGTATTATAGAGCTGTGAAAAATGATGATGAAACAGTGAATTTGGGACAAAATGGATGGAACTTAAGGTGATTATATTAAGTGGAATAAGTAAAAAAAATGAAAGATAGGTATCAGATCATTTCATTCATCAGTGGGAATATAAATAACAACAACAACAAAAACACAGGCAGGCAAAGTATAGTAGGAATAAATCTTGAACTCAGTGAAAGAATGGTTACCAGAGAAAACAGAGCAGTGGGGGAGAGCAGATGGGGTATGGGCATGAATAATTTAGAAAAAAAGAAAGTTTCTTTTTGTTCTGGGGGAAAAAAAAGTACTGTAAGTATCAGAAAAAGAAAATTTATAAATGAAGGCTGCATCAATTAGTTCAGAAGAATATAGAATTTTAAGAATATCTACAAACCATTACTTTAACAGTTACATAATCCTAATTTAAATCACGATTTCACAGACAAATGTTTACGTGTTGATAAAGACAGATTTTCAAACACATACCTAAGAAAATTGCTTATTAATGCATGGAGTAAAAATTCATCTCTATTAGGAATATTTTGAGTGTATATGTAGACACACATAATTCCAAGTAAATTCTGATGTTTTTCCTTTCATCTACCAGTTATCTTAAGATAATATAAATTATCTTAATTTCAGAGTCTGGAAATTATCTCTGGTTGCTTCTTACTCATGTATTCCAATTACCTACTTGAATTCTTTAGGTAATAAAGCTAGATTTTCAGTGTATCTGCATGAATGTGAGCATTATTACAGATTTAAATAATCTCAGACATTATGGCCTAAATATCTAATCACAAAAAGTCACTTTAATAAGAGCCATAGAAGAAAGGCAGTGCTAAAGTACAAAAAACTTTTCAAAAGTTACACATTTACATAAGAAACTGTAAAGAAGCTATAATCCTGAACCAGTTTTCCCCCTTGGCTAGTCTTTGACATCCCAGTTATTAAAACCTTTTTGGGCTCTGATGTGACATGAGAAAAATGTGCAACACTTCCATGCCAGAAAAATCTAGGACTAAAGGGAAAGAAAAGGGCCTCCCCCGTGGCGCAGCGGTTAAGCGCTAGGTTGCGAAGCTGCCTGCAGCCTCTGCAGCACCGGTTCGATCCCCGGCTGCTCCCCGGCCACGGGAGGAGGGTCCCACATGGCGCGCAGACCTCTCCTGCCGCCCGCTGCTCCCCTCAGCAGTGTACTTCTGTCCTTCCGCCTGCTCTGCTCTCCGCTCTGGTGAATTCTCTCACCCTCCCGCGCTTCTGACTGTACCCAGTGCATGTATAAATAAAACAAACAAACAAACAAACAAATAAATAAATAATAAATAAAAAAAACCATGCCTCTATAAAAATAAAAAAATAAAAATTAAAAAAGTTTTAGTACCATGAACAAGATCCACAAGTTATAGACATGTAACAGAAATACACCTGAGCGCGATGGCATTTTAACATAAAGGGAAGGAAGGAAGACGGAAAAGCATCAGTACATAAAAAATCTCTGTGGACAGCCTAAACTGGATTTAGAAATAGCCTTGCTATTGCAGTATTTGTTTCAGAAATTTTGCCAAATTACTTCACATAACACCCTGTGTTTATCACTGCACTTAAGTTTCCATGGTTTATGAGATTACACAGAGAAAACTGCAATTACTCTTACCTGGGACTGAAGCTGAAGGCAAGGAAATGTTGTGAGGGCCCAGGCAACTTGTTCTTCATTCTCTGCCAGTGTGATAGTGCACGTACTATAGACCAGCACGCCCCCCGGCTTCAGCAGCTGAACTGCCTAAAGAAACACGTTATCAGACTGTATCTGCCGCAGGGGTATATTTTAAGGGATTTCATTTTATGTGTTATGTTGCAAATGTTTGGCATAAATAAAATGGGTGTTCTGTATGACCAAGCCTGTTTCTCTAATTACTGTTCCAGACTAGAGGCATTTCATTATCTTGGAGTTGTTATGGTCCACTTAAGATCAAGAATTTCCCAAACATGATCATTCAGTTTCACAACTTTAGATACCATTTTATGGTAAAACTCAACAAAGTTACATTTTTAGGCCAGACTCCTTGCTGAATTCCATCATATATTCAATTGCCTTCTCACTATTTCTACTACCAAATTCAACATGTTCCAAACTGAACTATCGTCCCCCTGAAATCTACAGAAGCCTCCCGATCCTTTCAGATGTTCAGGTCCCAATCCTCACAGTATCATTTTAGGCCTCTGGCTCACAGTCCCCATCCACCTGCAAATTCTATTGGTTCTACCTTCAGAATATATCAAGAATTGTGCTACCTCTCACCATTTCCACTGCGGTCATTCTGGCCAATGACCACTATCTTTTACCCGAATTATTGTAACAGTCTCCAACTTTGTCAACCTGTTTTCTTCTTCTGCCCTTCTAATCTATTGTAGCAGCCAAAACAATACTTATAAATTTGTCATGTTTCGGGGCCTCCCCTGGTGGCACAGGCGGTTGAGCGCAGTGCTGTGAAGCTGTCTGCAGCCTCTGCAGCGTGGGTTCAATCCCGGCAGGACGGTAAGGGTCCCACATGGCGAGGCAGACCTCTCCTGTCTCGCCCACTGCTCCCCTCAGCAGTGTATTTCGTCAGTTTACCTGTTCTGTTCCCTACTCTGTCTCTGGTGAATCCTCTCACCCTCCCGTGCATCTGGCCTGTACCCCAGTTCTTGTATAAATAAATAAACAAAAATTTAAAAAAAAAAAAAAAAAAACCTTGTCATGTTTCAGCTTAAAACTCTTCAAGTGCCCTCCATTTTCACTTGGAGTCAAAGTTCAAATCCCTATAGTGGGTTTCAAGGCCATATATAAAGCAGACCTCAACACTACCTTCTGACTTTACTTCTTATACCTTGTTCACTCTGCTTTAGCAACACTGGTCTCTGCTGTTCTGGAATATGTGTGGTACACTCCCACCTCAGAATCTGTGTGAGCTTAGAAAGACCTTTTAATTCTCTGCACTGCTTGCTCTTTTATAATCATATCTTTGCTTATATGTCACCATTTCATCAATGCCTTTCTTAAAGCACCCATGCAAAATTGCAACTATTCCAATCCAACACTCTTATCTTCCCCTCCTTAGTTTGCTCCATAGCATTATAGCCTTGTAATGTATTAAGTAACTTACTCATCTATTTGCCTCCCCAATGAGAAAAGCCATGAAAAAGAGAGTTATTTTTTCACTATTGTATTACAGCATCTAGAAAGTGTATTACACACAGGAGGTACTTAATATTTGTGTAAATAAATGAAACAGGAAATAAGCTGTTACACAAAAATGAATTTGTTCCAAATAACTAAAGGATATCTTTTCAAACACCCAGACTTATATATATGTAATATATATATATTTATAGAGCACTATACACACGTATATAGTTATATAGTTGTAATTTTTCAACCAGAGTATGCTGATAAAAATTCAAAATTTGTTATTGTGTGTCAATGATTAATTTAAGCACTTTACCTGAAATTTTTCAATTATAACAACCATGAAACATGGTTCCTATCTCTAATAAAAGGTAACCTGGGCCTCCCTGGTGGCGCAGGCGGTTGAGCGCAGCACTGTGAAGCTGTCTGCAGCCTCTGCAGTGCCTGTTCGATCCCCGCCAGCTTCAGAGCAACCCACATGGCGCAGCAGACCTCTCCTGCCTCGCCCGCTGCTCCCCTCAGCAGTGTATTTCGTCAGTCTGCCTGTTCTATTCCCAGCTCTTGTATAAATAAAATAAATCTTAAAAGAAAAAGGGTGGGCCTCCCCTGGTGGCGCAGCGGTTGAGCACTGGGTTGCGAGGCTGCCCGCAGCCTCTGCAGTTCGATTCCTGGCCACCAGCGAGGGTCCCACAAAAAAAAAAAAAGGGTAACCTTATTAGATAAAGCTATTATCCCCATTTCTCGCTATGGAAAGCAATGTATTTAACGATCACTTATGTGCAGGACCCATAGCCCCAAACAAGAAATGTCTGATTCTAAAGTCCACATTCAACTTCTATCCATGCCAACTGGCATACCCGCTATATTAAATTCTCTCACACACACTGTCAGCTATTCCTTTACAGAGATCAATGCACCTACTCCTTTAGTCTTTAATTTTTTTTTTAGCTATAGCCTAAAAAGATCAAAAAGCTAAATCTCTGCAAGAAGGCCTACTTTTAACAGTGGGTTTCATGTGCAAGTAAAGCTTCTTTTTTTGTTGCTTGCTATTTTAACTTTAAGGATGTATTCCTTGAAGTCTGTATACGAGAAGAAAAAGTTAAATAATTTACTACCAGTGTCACTTTTGCATATGAAAGGAAATACTGAAGAGATGAATACAAATGTACTTAAAGACGAATTTTAGAGACTAGCTATGGTATGCCCATTATTGTTGTAGACTATGCATTTATATAATTAGAGGGTTGAGAGGAAACAATGAAATTTTTTTGCTCAAATGCTATCCATATTCTATGAAATTCACTGAATTATTTTTGAAAGACTAAGAGAAAGCCCCAAATATTCTATTTGAACTTCATCAGAAATGTACTGGGGATCAGTTAAATGTGTAATTTTTATGGTTCTACATCCTTCACTGAATTTCTCATTTTTGTAAGTGTTTGCCTCTATTGAACTTTAAACTTCTAACTTGTTATCTAAGATGATCCAGGAACCCTATGTAAATAGGAACCTATCTTTTTTTTTTCTTTTTAAAGATTAATTTTATTTATACAAGAGCCGGGGTACAGGCCAGATGTGTGGGAGGGTGAGTGGACTCACCAGAGACAGAGCGGGGAACAGAACAAGCAGAAGGACGAAATACACTGCTGAGGGGAGCAGCAGGTGAGACAGGAGAGGTCTGCTCCACACGTGGGTTGCTGTGAGGCCAACGGAGATCAAACCGGCACTGCATGGGTTGCGGACAGCTATACAGCGCTGCGCTCAACTGCCTGCGCCACCAGGGAGGTCCCCCGGAACCTATCTTATATCCAATTGTTTATATAATTTAGTAGCTATATATTAACAACCCAATGACTGTTAGGATAGAGCAGAATGTTTGAAGTTAAAAATCTCAGGGAAGACATTCTACTATTGCTTGCACTGAGTCAGCATAAAGTAAGGTTCCTTGTATCTAAAACCATATTTTCTGGGGATTTGTGTGTGACAAAATACACATAAATACAAAATTTACTATCTTTACTGTTTTTAAGTACAATTAAGTAGCATTAAGTACATTCACACTGTTGTGCAGCCATCACTATTACCCATCTCCAGAACTTTATCATCCTTCCAAGTCAAAAATTCATTAAATAATACCTCCTCAGTAAATCCCTCCAGGGCCTGGTGACCTCAATTCTGTATTGTCTCAATGAATGTCCCTATTCTGGTTACTTCATTTAAGTGGAATCATGCAATATCCGTCCTTTTGTGTCTGATTTACATCACTTAGTATAATGTTCTCAAAATTCATCCATATTTATAATACCAACTATCAGACTTTCATTCCTTTTTAAGGAAGACTAATAATCCATGTATGCATTAACCACATTTTGTTTATCCATTCATCTGTTGCTGAATACTTGTATTGTTTCCACATTTTGCTATGGTGAATAATGCTGCTATGAACACTGTTCCTAGTCTTTGAAACAACAAAGTGGTAAAGGTCAACTTCCCTTCGTAGCAAAGTATCATCACATACCACAGTAAAAAGCTTTCGCTGTAATGGCTGATATGATGTCACTTCTTTCAAAGTCCAAGCACAAGCCATGTTTGGTCTCTGTCCCATTCCGCTACAGGGTGCATCAAGAAGAATTCTATCAAAAGACTCGGGTAAGAATGGAGGTTCCCCTATGAAGAAAATAAAACATATTTGCTATCTGTCTTATCAGTCTAAAATAGAAAATCCTGAGATAAAAGCAATTATCAAGATTTTAAATTATCATCTGGTATAAAAAGCAAAACAAAAACCTATTTCTTCCTTCAATGAGGGAGCTAAAGAAACTAATCCAGATGTATATTTCATGTAGATTTGCTTTGTAAAAATATTAAATACATGGTAATTAGAGTTGAAGATTATCCTATTGATATAGTCCAAACCAAAGCCTATTCAAATGAGACCTCCAGCTCTCAATGTCAGAAACCATAATTCTTGGAGCTAGGACCTGAATTAATGGCCATCCTGGAGCTGACACTTCTCTTAGTCATTTTTACTGCAAAAAGTACCTCCCCTGGCCCCCAACAAAAAAAAAGAGCACCTGTTAGGTGCTGGTCAAAAGTACTAGCAGTATAGTTCCACAGCCTCCCTTCTTTTTTTTCAGCAATGTTATGCCCTAGAATGAGTCAATAGCCCCTAGATCCAACCTTCCTCAGTAATTATAAAATTAAAAAGCTAACATCATATCTTAAAAGCTTTCTGAAATATACCATGACTTTAAGACAAATAAGTTAAGAACAATGAGTTTGACCAAGGCTTGAGGGTTTAACTCTGTATTATTAAAGATCTAATATTCAGGAATGAGATGAAAAGCAAAAAGGTATTACAGCCAAATCACTCACATCCATGCTCATGTTTCAAGGCTACATGGATATTTTGGGATAGAATAATACTAGTAAAATTTGTAAAAGTCAGTGATATAAACCTTTAAAAATTTAACTCACCTTCTGTGTCCATATTGAATTTAAGAGCCTTTGTTCCATCAAAACAAAATGCCCTGATGGAATACAGCCCTAACAGTAAAGCATTCTGCTTTATTTTTTCCACCTTGTTGGATATTTTATCCAGTGCTATAACTTCTCCCTAAAAAATGTAAATAAATAAAAATGAAGAATAAATCCAAAGCAGTCATAAAAATTAATGAACAAAACTTACTAAAAATTATTTTCCCCACTTTCCTCCTACCTCAGTCACAAAGCTGAGTTCCTTAAACTATATATATATATATATATATATATCAAGCATATCAAATTATCTCCTTTTCTTCTAAAAAACACATTTTATTTAAAGATTTATTTATGCATTTATGCATACAAGAACTGGGTGTAGCCAGAGGGGTGGTGGTGAGAGGATTCACCAGAGACAGAGTGGGGAGCAGAACAGGCAGATCTACTGAAATACACACTGAGGGGAGCAGTTGGCGAGACAGGAAAGGTCTGCTGTGCCATGTGGGTTGCTCGCTGGTTGGGGCCAGGATCGAACTCATGCTGCAGTGGCTGGCGATAGCTTGACAGCACTGTGTCTTTAACGCCTATACCACCAGGGGTTAAAAACACATTCTTGACAGAGGATTTTCTGATAATGCCCAGCTACTTTTAATTAACAAAACTCAAAATCAAAAATAGTATTTGTAATTTTCTAAAGAAACTTTTTACAAACACTCATTAGAAGTATTAAAAACCACCAATTTGGGGCCTCCCCGGTGGCGCAGCAGTTGAGCTCTGGGTTGCAAAGCTGCCCGCAGCCTCTGCAGCGCTGGTTCGATCCCCGGCCACCGGGCAAGGGTCCCACATGGCGCGCAGACCTCTCCTGCCGCCAGCTGCTCCCCTCAGCAATGTATTTCATCGGTCTGCCTGTTCTGTTCCCCGCTCTGCTCTGGTGAATTCTCTCACCCTCCCACGCTTCTGACTGTACCCAGTGCTTGTATAAATAAATAAATAAATAAATAAATCTTTAAAAAAAACAAAACAAAACAAAACAAAAAACCAATTTGTATGCCCTGCTCACCTCTAGAAGAGCAGGAGCTAATGTTCTGAGACATCTGCCTTCTAGTGTTTTGAGAAACAAATGAATGCTACTGGTAAGATCAATCCCCACTATTTCCTGAACTATACACATAAAATTCACATGAATTCTAATAGCTAAAGACAGAAAAATAGCACAGCAAAATGTTCCAGCCTGGTATAAAAAGTAGGTCAAAAATAATTTTATATGGTAACACTGTTAAGTGAAAGTCAATAAAGAGAAGAGGCCATATTTCAAGAATGCATCATGGTACCTATATTTTAAAACACTATGAAATCCTAATGATGGTGAAATTAGATGGTGAAATGATGGTGAAATTAGATGGTGAAATTAGCCCTTTAATGTGCTTTTTTAAAAAAAGATTTATGTATTTATGCACACAAGAACTGGGTACAGGCCAGAAGTGTGCAGGGTGAGAGGACTCACCACAGACAGAGTAGGGGACAGAACAGGCGGACTGACTGAAATACACTGCTGAGGGGAGCAGCGGGTGAGTCAGGAGAGGTCTGTTGCACCATGTGGGTAGCTCCCTGGCCGGGGATCAAATCTGTGCTGCAGTGGCTGTGAATAGCTTCATAGGCTGCGTCTTACCCCTTGATTCACCAGGGAGGCCCTCAATGTGTTTTCTTGCTTTGGTTCCTTTTATACACAATGTCCTTGTATGCTATGTCTATCATCTATCAATTGCATAGATTTTAATACCGATTCCTAAATGTAACACCAGATTTAGAAGGAGATAGTTTCAATAAGTACCTTAACAGGAAAATCATTTCAAGTAACTGAACTGGTAAAGTAGGCAGAAACAATCAGAATAAGGTTCAATTGTACTATAGTGAAGGAGCTACTCTATTGGCTAAAGGCTATTTTCACAAAAGTATAAGGTAACAGACTACATTTACATAAAATTTGTTTAACTATTTAAACAAACAACAACTTGAATGCAGCAACAAAATCTGGGACTCATCGTGGCTCATTATTTCTACTTAAGTTATTGATTTCTACGTTGCTGGCCCACTGTGGGAGACTGCTTAAACCCACATTACCTGAATCTATCCTTTGCCATTTACCTTTTAGTACCTGCCATTCTGACTGAGACTCAACCATGTGATTTGCATTGGTCAATGGGATGACAGTGTGACACTAGCAGAGACTTGAAAAGCAATTCAACACTTGGCATTCCTGTGCTTTGACCTTGCCAATGGCAATCCACATGTACCCTCTGCTGGGCTGGCCCTGGTCTTAATAGAAGGATAAGAGACATACATTAATTTCTTTGATTCCGCTCCCTCTCATCCAAGCAAACATTTCCACTCACTAAAGCTGTTCATGACAAGTTCTCCAATCACCTACAAGGTGCTAAATCCATTGAGTTCTCAGTCCACAGAACGTGACCTAGCAACACAGCTGGTCTCTGCATCTTTCAACCAGAGGGTATCCTAATTCTTTGGTTTTTCTCCTACATCACTGGCCATTCTATCAAATTTTCCTTACCTCAAAGAATCCTCAAGGCTCAGTTTTTTGACCTTGTCTACCCTCTTGCTACTCATCATCAGTTTTATGGCTTTATAAATGACTTCCAAGTTTGTATTTCCAATCCACATGTCTCCCCTACGCACAATGCTCAAATACCCAAACACTTACTCAATATCATCTACTGGAAGTCTAATACACATTACTGGAATATACCCCAAAATATATTTCTGAATTTTCTCTATAAAACTTGCTCCTTCTAAAATAATAAAAACCAAAGCAGAAATAAACGAAATTGAAACTAGAAAAACAATCCAAAAGATCAATGAAACCAAGAGCTGGTTCTTTGAAAAAATCAATAAAATAGACAAACCCCTAGCCAGGCTCACAAAGGAAAAAAGGGAGAAAGCACAAATAAACAGGATCATCACTGAAAGAGGAGAAATCACAACGGACACAGCAGAAATCAAAAGAATAATCAGTAACTACTATGAACAGTTATATAGAAACAAGTTTAACAATCTAGAGGAGATGGACAAATTCCTACAACTCTACAATCACCCAAAGCTAGATAAAGAAGAAATAGAACACCTAAACAGACCAATTACAATTAGCGAAATTGAAATGGTAATCAAAAACCTCCCCAAAAACAAAAGCCCAGGACCTGATGGATTTACAAATGAATTCTACCAAACATTCAGAGACGAATTAGTGCCTATCCTTCACAAACTCTTCCAAAAAATTGAGAAGGAAGGGACAATACCAAACACGTTTTATGAAGCCAACATTACACTAATACCAAAACCGAACAAGGACAACACAAAAAAGGAAAACTACAGGCCAATCTCCCTAATGAACACTGATGCAAAAATCCTCAATAAAATTTTAGCTATCAGAATCCAACAATGTATCCATAAGATAATTCACCACGACCAAGTAGGATTCATTCCAGGGGCACAAGGATGGTTTAACATCCGAAAATCAATCAACGTTATCCAACACATCAACAAAAAGAAATATAAAAACCATATGATAATATCAATAGATGCTGAGAAAGCTTTCGACAAAGTGCAACACCCATTCATGATAAAAGCCCTTGAAATTCTTGGGATACAAGGAACATACCTCAACATCATAAAGGCCATCTATGACAAGCCAACAGCCAGTATCATTCTCAATGGTGAAAAGCTGAAAGCAATTCCATTAAGATCTGGAACAAGACAAGGATGTCCACTCTCACCACTGCTTTTCAATATAATACTGGAAGTCCTAGCCAGGGCAATAAGACAAGAGAAAGACATCCAAGGAATCCAAATAGGAAAAGAAGAAGTCAAACTATCACTATTTGCAGACGATATGATATTATACATAGAGAACCCCAAAAACTCCACAGAAAAGCTAATTCAACTCATCAATCAGTTCAGTAAAGTGGCAGGATACAAAATCAACACGCAAAAGTCAGTAGCCTTCCTATACACAAACAATAAATCTGAAGAAGAAGAAATCAAAAAAACCATCCCTTTTGTTATTGAAACAAAAAAAATCAAATATTTGGGAGTAAATCTAACAAAAGAGGTAAAGGACCTATACAAAGAAAACTATAAAACACTGTTAAAAGAAATAGAAGAAGACACAAAGAAATGGAGAGACATCCCCTGCTCATGGATTGGAAGAATAAACATTATTAAAATGGCCATCCTTCCAAAAGCAATATACAGATTCAATGCTATTCCAATCAAAATTTCAATGTCATTCTTCAAAGAAATAGAACAATTATTGATGAAATTCATATGGAATCACAAAAAACCCCGAATAGCCAAAGCTCTCCTGAAAAAAAAAGAAGGGAATGGAGGCATCACACTCCCAGACTTCAAACTATACTACAAAGCCATAATCATCAAAACTGCATGGTATTGGAACAAGAACAGACATACAGACCAATGGAATCGAATAGAAAATCCAGAAATAAACCCACAGATTTATGGTCAACTAATCTTTGACAAAGGAGCAAAGACTATGCGTTGGAGCAAAGAAAGTTTGTTCAATAAATGGTGCTGGGGAAACTGGGTCGCTACATGCAAAAGAATGAAGCTTGACCACTACCTCACACCATACACAAAAATCAACTCAAAATGGATTAAAGAACTAGACATAAGACCTGAAACCATAAAATATATAGAAGGAAATATAGGCGAAACACTACGTGATTTGCACATCAAAGACATCTTTACAGACACATCACCCAAAGCAGTGATAGTGAAGGCAAAGATAAACAGCTGGGACTACATCAAATTAAAGAGCTTTTGCACAGCAAAAGAGACAATAACAAAAACAAAGAGAAACCCCACCAACTGGGAGAACATTTTTGCACCCAACACTAATGATAAAGGACTGATCACAAAAATCTGCAAAGAGCTGATGAGACTCAACAACAACAAAGAAAATAATCCAGTCAAAAAATGGGCAGAAGAGCTAAAAAGAAACTTCTCTGAAGAGGAAATGCAAATGGCCAACAGGCATATGAAAAAATGCCCACCATCACTTGTAATCAGGGAAATGCAAATCAAAACTACCATGAGGTACCATCTTACACCAGTGAGAATGGCACATATTAAAAAAACTAGCAACAACAAATGCTGGCGAGGGTGTGGAGAAAAAGGAACTCTTCTGCACTGTTGGTGGGAGTGCAAACTGGTACAACCACTGTGGAAAGCTGTGTGGAGATTTCTGGACCTACTAAACATAGAGCTTCCATATGATCCAGCAATTCCACTCCTAGGTATTTACCCAAAGGACACAGAAACATCAATTCCAAAGAACACCTGCACCCCTATGTTTATAGCAGCACTGTTTACAATAGCTAAGCTTTGGAAACAACCCAAATGCCCAAAAATAGATGACTGGATCAAGAAGATGTGGTACATATATACCATGGAATATTACTCAGCATTCAAAAAAGATAAACACATGCAATTTGCAGCAACATGGATGGCGCTGGAAGGGATCATGCTCAGTGAAATAAGCCAAAAAGAAAAAGAATAATACCGGATGGTCTCACTCATAGCAGGAATCTAGAAAACTTAAATAAGGGACCAGGAAAATGAATAACTATAAGAAAGTGAAAATCAAAATCAACAAAAAACTATGAACCAGAGACACTTTTAGGGGGGCGGGGGCGGGAGGGGAGGGATTGGGGTCAGAATGGGGGGGCTGCAATTGTATGGGGAATATAACAATAAAATTTATAAAAATAAAAAAATAAAAAATAAATAAAATAAAATAAAAAAAAAACTTGCTCCTTCTATAGTTATCATATCCAGCAACTCTTACTGCTCCAGTTCTTTTGGCCAAAAACCTTAGGAATTATCCTTGATTATTCATTTCACAGCCCATATCCAATCTATCAGTAGTTCCACCTTAAAAACATCCAGATTCTAACCACTTATCGCCTCCAAGAATTTCCCCTGAATTGCTGTCTTCAAACTTGTCTCCTTGGAACTCTTACAGATTGTTTTCAATGCAACCACCAAAATTATGTTTCATTTTTTTGTAAGAGCAATATTTATTTTCAATCAACAGGAGTACATTTTATTCTCCTTCCCAGATGACAGCAAGAATTAAACAATGTGGCCACCAAGTCTAAAAATCAGACAAATCCTGGGGTCTCCCTGGTGACACAAAGGATTAAGTCTCAGCACTATGAAGCTACCCGCAGCCACTGCAGCACAAGTTTGATCCCTAGCCAGGGAGCTACCCACATGGTGCAGCAGACCTCTCCTGTCTCGTCCACTGCTCCACTCAGCAGTGTATTTCAGTCAATCTGCCTGTTTTGTTCCCCACTCTGTCTCTGGTGAATCCCCTTATTCCTATACCCCGTTCTTGTATGCATAAATATATCTTTACCAAAAAATTCAGACAAATAAAAAAAAAATCAGACAAATCCTTAGTTAGTAAATGGATGATTGATAGTATGTTACAATGGATGACAAAGTAGTACTACCTAAATTTCTAGACTTAATGGCCTCCCTTTGAAATAGGAAAAAATAGAACCTTTGGAGTAGGAAAAAAAAATTAAGATTTTCCCACGGCAGTAAAGCTGTCAGTCAAATTAGACATGGCTAGTGCAAAATTTTCTTCAACCTCACAGACTTCATTCCCTTTACCAACCATTTGTAATATAATTAGGTCATTCACAGGAGAAAAACACTGTCAATATTTATTTTCAAAATATAATTTTTGTTTTGAAACAGCTATATTTTTAGTCCAGTAATTCCATTTAGTCTTATTCTACACATTAAATACAATCTTTTTACAGTTATGTAGGTGACTATTTCCTTTTTCTCTTTCGGATTACCGAGAGACTTTGGAAACTTGCCTTTTCCACATAAAAGGAAGGTGCAGGGACAACCACAAGAATCAGACTAGCACTTAAAGTGAGACACTTAAAGTGAGACATCCGCAGGGCTCAGTTCTTGGTGCATAAAAAGAACTGACATCCTTTATCTCCCAGCTCCTTTCAGCAATAACTATTTGTATTATTTAATAGCTTAAGAAGGAAGAGAACAGATGTTAAAAACAACCAAAAAAAAAAAAAAAGTCTAATAAAAATGGTAGAAGTCAAAACCTTTTTGTTCCCGGAAATTGGAACAGGAGATTCTAAGGAACGTGGATACAGAAAAGAAAGGTGTCACTCCTAGCAGAAAACAATAAATTGTTGACACAGCCACTCAAAGCCGAAGAAACAAGTATTGAGCAACTAGCTCTTACTATCAGCAACAAAGTATATACCAAAGAACCTGGGACAAGGCTCTGGCTACAGCTTTGGAACTCAGGATTAACAGTACTGTGGTTCAAGAGCCTTTGGAGGATGAGGAAAACCAGACACAATCACAAAATGATACTTTAAATAGTCAATCAGCCTATGTCACTCTTCTGCATAAAAACTCCAATGGCAGGCCTCCTTGGTGGCGTAGGGATTAAGTCTCAGTGTTACCACCACAGAGGCTCACCACAAAGTCCTAAGTTCGATTCCTGGCCAGGGAGCTCACCCACATGGTACAGCAGACCTCTCCTGTCTTGCCCGCTGCTCCCCTTAGCAGTATACTTCAATCTGCCTGTTCTGCTCCCCGCTCTGTCTCTGGTAAATCCTCTCACCACCTGCACCCCAGTTCAACGCAAAAATAAATAAAATCTTGGGGCCTCCCCTGGTGGCGCAGTGGTTGAGCGCTGGGCTGCCAAGCTGCCTGCAGCCTCTGCAGCACCGGTTCGATCCCCGGCCACCGGTGAGGATCCCACATGGCACGCAGACCTCTCCTGCCGCCCGCTGCTCCCCTCAGCAGTGTATTTCGTCAGTCTGCCTGTTCTGTTCCCTACTCTGACTCTGGTGAAGCCTCTGACCCTCCCGCGCTTCTGACTGTACCCAGTGCTTGCATAAATAAATAAATAAATCTTTAAAATAAATAAATAAATAAATAAATAAAATCTTGAAAAATAAAATTCTTTTAAAAAACCTTCAAAGGCTTTCCATCACCCCAGGAAAACTGAAGCCCTGTCAGACCACACAAAATTCCTCTATTCAAACATCCACCCTTTGGGCCTCCCTTTCTGATCTCTTCTTGTACTCTTCCCCTCACCTAGTCTACTTCAGTAAATTATGGAGGTGAGTCAAACAATTCAGGAGCCCTGCCTCAGAGTGCTTACACCTCTTGTGTAAGCGAAAACATTCTTTCCCAAATATCACGTTGCTCATCACCTGTGTTTCCACAAACACCACCTTCATGATGTAGATTTCCCTCACTATCCTATTTAAAACTACAAACTCACTCTCCCTCCCTGCTCACAATACCGTTATTGCCATAGCCCTCTGTACTTTTCACCATAAACCTTATCACAATCATATATACGCCATGTATTTTATTTATTTATTTATCATGTCTTCTGTTACTAAATGTATGTGCCATGAAGAAGGAACTTTTGATGTTTTGGGGGTTTACTACTATATCCCCAGTACTTGGCACACAGTAAAGTAATAAATACCTGTTTAAGCAATCAATGAATTAAAATCTGACTCCCGATCAGGAAAACTGTATTATATATGAAGATTCTACCATGTGTAAGGATTTTAGGAACCCTTTCACTTCATGGAATTTGAATCAAATAGGAAAAATATTATCATTTTGCCATATCCTTCTTTAGCTGAAGAATCTCCAATAAAGTAGAGAATTCAAATACAGAATGGTTTTACATGGTCACACTGAGTTTGAATGCAGATATAACTAACCACCATGAAAGAAAACAATTGGCAAATACAGATAGTATATGTATATTATTTATAGAGCTCTGAGCTGAAGTAAGCAAAAAAACTTACTCATATTTTATGACAAGAAAGTTTTATAATTAAGCCAGATGAAAAGGTTTTTATGAACACTAAGACAGGAAGAATGCACGTGTTCTATATGTGCCTACATATGTATTTTTATATCATATATGCATGTATATTTATCAAAATATATTTTGACACTTTAATAACATACCATCAAATTAATTTTTAATGGAGGAATTTAATAGCTTAAACAAGTATCAAGTGCTATAACTAAGAACACTGACAGGTCCCAAATGTTTTCTTTAAACTTAATTTTATGAGGGAAGAATTCTATTCTAAATTGTATAAGCAATTTTGGGAATCAAGATCTTATGACAATCTTCACAAATTATAATTTTCTACTGAACCTAATAAATGATGACTAGCACCGAAAAGTCTTCACCTTGGGTTGAATCTGAAATTAATCAGATTGTGAATGTCTGTATGTTTGTAAGTTAGGTGCAGTTCCAACTTCATCATTCAACTATGTAGTATGCTGAAAGTAGTTTTGCTGTGAAGGCAGTCTCACCTGATCATGCATGAGTGCTGCAATGTGTGTTGTTTTGCCTCCAGGTGCTGCACACAAATCTAGAATCTTCTCTCCAGGTTGAGGATCCAGAACATGAGTTACTACAGCAGATGGCAAATTCTGGAAGGAAAAAAAAAAAAAATAACCAATGACCCTAGATCCTAAATTACCCTGTGACCTCATAGGACAGCCACATGCACAGACACACACACGTGCAAACATGACATTTTCTCTAATTCTGTAAAAAAAGCATATTGCCTTTTCTAAGGTCAATGGTTATCAATATTTTAAAAGCCAGACACCTCTTAAAAATATGGAGAAGCTCTGGATCTTTTCTCAGAAAATGTACAAAATTCTGCAATTTCAAGTGCCTCACCATCTAATTCCCATTGAAGAATTTGTTTTATGCTAATAACATTCCCTTACCCCTAATATTCCATACCAAAAAAAAAAAAAAGGGGGAGGAATACAAAGTGAAACTTTTGCATTGTCTGTTAGAAGCTACAAAGAGGGGCCTCCCCGGTGGTGCAGTGGTTGAGCGCTGGGTTGCGAAGCTGCCCGCAGCCTCTGCAGTGCCGGTTCGATCCCCGGCCACCGGGTGAGGGTCCCACATGGCGCACAGACCTCTCCTGCCGCCCGCTGCTCCCCTCAGCAGTGCACTTCATCAGTCTCCCTGCTCTGCTCTCCGTTCTGGCTCTGGTGAATTCTCTCACTCTCCCGCGCTTCTCACTGTACCCAATGCTTATATAAACAAACAAATAAATCTTAAAAAAAAAAAAAGGAAGCTACAAAGAGGGGCCTCCCTGGTGGCATGAGGGGTTGAGCACAGTGCTGTGAAGCTGTCAACAGCCTCTGCAGTGTGAGTTCAATCCCTGGCCAGCCAGGAAGTTACCCACATGGCGCAGCAGACCTCTCCTGACTTGCCTGCTGCTCCCCTCAGCAGTGTACTTTGCTCTATCTGTCCGTTCTGTTTTCCACTCTGTCTCTGATGAATCCTCTCACCTCCCACACCTCTGGCCTATACCCCAGTTCTTGTATGCATAAATAAATGAATCTTAAAAAAAAAAAAAAAACTTTAAAAAAAAAAGCAACAAAGAGTAGAGATTTAGGGATAATGATTGTCCATGGAAAGGCAGGGGAGAAGACATCAAAATAAATAAAAAGGACAAATTTCCCCAGGAACTTTCCCAACAAAGTAAGTATCTATAGCCACCTATTCTATACAGTAACATTCAAAGAGAATGGGCAAAGGCTACTAGATTCCAAACTCTTGTGCTTACTAAAACATGATTTCCTCAAGATACAACTTCTTTAGTCAGCCTATGAATAACTTCAACTCCCTAAATCAACAAATTACTGATAACATTTCAGAAACATCAATTTTCTCAACTTTGTGCAATGCAGAGTTGAGGTAATATATTCAAGTCACCTAGCACAATACCAAACTTATTTTTTAAAAAAGTGGCTGCCATATATTACTATATATTGCCATATATTACCATATATTGCCATATATTACTAAAGAAGAATCAGTATAATTATACATTAGGTTATATATCTTAATGTGTTAAGTCATCATTAGTGTGGAATTAGACAATAACATAAATCTGTTTTTCTATTTTTTAACACCAGAAATAACCTTTTAATTTATAAATGCCTTTTGATTAAACACTGGCAGAAAAGAAAGCAAATAATAACTACATGAGTTCACACACAATTACTAATTGTATGACCTTGCTCAAGAACCCTAACAGATCATCTTCAGTACATTCATCATTTTTAGGGAATAATAATAATACCACCACCACCAATATTACCACCTAAGCAGCAGATAACAAATCAAATGATTTAATATACACAAAAGTACTTAATAAACTGGAAAAGACAATAAATTATTTGTTATATCTTAGCAATTAATAACCACTTGACAAAACACATTAGTAGTAAACCAATTGAATTTTACTCCAGGTTACAAATGGACACTGACATGTATATCAAATGAACACATAATTCAGAGATTAATATTCTCAGATGGAAAACATTAATTGTAATAAGCTATTAAAGCACCCTTTGACAAAGAGGAGAAAAAGTAGTTATAAAAAAAATCAGAGAAAAAGAAAAAAGTACTAAGTTTTTTCTTACTGCCTAGCAAAAGACCTATTAGAAAAAATACACACTACAAAAAATAAGCTAGAAGCAGGGAAAAAAACTTCAGATCTCAAACAATTCACTAAAATATTTCAAAGTCATTAAATATTTTACTTTTACAAATACTTGCCTGTAAAAATACATAGCCAGGCAACAGATTGTCAAATGAAGGGCTGAGATACACTGGTTCTGTCATTCTTATGCCTATACCTCTGAAAAGAAAAAAAATCTGACATTAGCATAAATTATATACGCTACACAAGCTCCATTTCTACAGGAACATACCCATGTGGCATGCCAAATATAAGATGATCTGCCTTTTTAAAACCTCTTGTTAGTCAGCACCAAAAGAGTTACAATATTTCTGAGAATTGTTTCTCAATTTTTACCTGCAGAAAAGTAATCCGCCATCAGAGAACTAAAAGGGGTAAAGTTATACAAATTTTTCATTTTGGCACAAAAGAATTTCTTTAGAGATATGTGTAAAATTAAAAGGCAAAGAACTTCTGAGTTTATTATTATTATTATTGTTCTGATAACAGATTTTTGTTATTAGTTTTTCTTTTTAAAAAAAAAGATTTATTTATGCATACAAAACTGGGGTGTAAACCAGAGGTACGGGGGAGTGAGAGGATTCACCAGAGAGTGGGGAGCAGAACAGGCAGATCCACTGAAATACACTGCTGAGGAAAGCAGCGGGCAAGCTGTGAGAGGTCCGCTATCTCTGGCCAACCAGAGATGGAAATCGTGCTACAGTGGCTGGCTATAGATAGCTTGATAGCGCTGTCTTTAACTCCTGTGCCACCAAGGAGGCCCCCTTTGTTATTAGCTTTTCAAGTCAACATTTTGTGAATGTTTCTGTTTGTAAGGCACTGTACTAGGTATTTGTATGAGAAACAAAAACATCTTTAAGAATCATAGTGATGCCAAACAATGACAAATGTGCTACGCTGCTATCCTCTCATTTCTGTAGGGAATAACTGCCCAGTACTGATACAATCCTCAAAGGTGATCTCACTTTTCCCACCTTTGTCCCATTTTATGAGTGGCAGTGGAACTAATCAGAGCAGGAAGAGCCAGGACCCAGGAGCGCATGGTGGACAGTAATTCATTCAAACATCACAAGCTGAGAGAGGCTTTCAGAGACTACCAAAGGGGAGAGAAAGCCAAGTGGATGGAGCACACCAGATGGAGCAAGAAAAATGAGAGACCAATGCAGTGTTCTGGGGATTAGAGGGATATAGAAAAAAATACAGTCTAATCATTAAGACAAGATTAAGAGCCAGGATTTATCTAAGTACAAGCAAAGAGAGTCCAAGCATGGAAAAGAATAGAGTTCTCATATACAATAGATACATTCGTTGCTTAGAACCAGTTTTGGCAGAGAAAAATCTCAGATGATTTGTACCCTACTTGAAGTAGGCAAGGGACTTTTTTGTTTTAATTTCAACTTAATAGTACTCAACATTTCTGGACAGGCTTTTTTCTCACACTCACCAGTTCTCCAACTCTCTAGTGTCCTACAATTCAATACAATTCTAACACAAACTACCCAGGGATATTATCAGACTCCACAGGTTCAAGGATTCAGTCTAACAAAACTAGCTCCACTCCAGATGCCTGATGAGTAACCCAACTTGCTATCTTCACTTCTGATTGGCTATAAACGTGAGGGTTCTAACAACCTCTCCTCAGGATTGATCACTCACTAAAATGACCCACAGAACTGAGGAAAACACTTTCCTTACAGTTACCAGTTAATTATGAAGGATACAACTCAGGAACAGTCAGAAGGAAGAGATGGATGCACAGGGTAAAGTATGGGAATAGGGCACTCTGTGACTAGCCATCTCCTGAGGCACCACCCTCCTCCCAGCACTAAGGATGAGTTCACCAACTTGGACGCTCTCCCAGTCCCAAGGTCTGGTGGATCAAGGGAGATTACATTCTATAGGTATAACTCATGAATTCACTGGTCATTGGTTATCACTGGAGTTTGATTTCCAGTCTTTCTTACCTTCCCAGAGGTCTGGTATGGAACCGAAAGCTCCAACCTAGTTGGTTCCTCTGGGCAATCAGTTCTCATCTGGACTCAACTATTTAGACACCC
Source organism: Talpa europaea (assembly GCF_964194135.1). NCBI lineage: Eukaryota > Metazoa > Chordata > Mammalia > Eulipotyphla > Talpidae > Talpa > Talpa europaea. The sequence goes on along the minus strand of NC_140082.1, from coordinate 25,639,405 downwards.
TCAGTTACTTCATTAACATACAAAGGACATTTTTCTCACTCCTGAGAGTCCCAGGGTTTTAGGAACTGTCTGCCAGAAAACTAGGACAAAGATCAAATTGTTATGGAACATTAGGTAAATTTATGCTGTTCCTTAGAGTGCAACAATTTCTGTAGAATTTGTAGCCTGTCCCTGTAGTAGGTATGACTACTGGAGGAGTGAGCGGTCCAGTGCTAGATAAATTCACAGCTCTCAGCATACCTATATCATGTCAACCTGGAGTAATATAACTGTTCGTAGAATGTCTAAACAGGCAAAAAACACTACACAAATGAAGAAACTGGATTGCCCGTGACTTTATTTGGAACCAGAAGCAACCAGCTATGATTTAAAACGAACTATATTTTAATTTGGTTTGCACAAATCCAAACATTAATTTTTGGCCACAAATATTTATATGAGGGCTGACTTTCTGATAAAACTTACATATATATACATATATATAAACATATTAAAATTATAAGCTTTCCTTTAAACGAAATCATAATGTTAAAAAATATTTGCATAGGTCATCTAATTCAACCTTAGTCAAGATGAGTATTATATTCCAAAGATGAAAAATTTTGTAATCAATAAAATTCAAGAGTAAAAATAAAAGTATTTGCTAATTAAAGTGTGACTAGTTGCTGACAAAGATTGCCACCTGATCATTTTCCTTTTTAAATAAAAGCATTTTTTCCAAAAAACATGGAAATATATGAGTTAAACAATTATTTTATAGTTGAATCTATAGCCAAAAAAACTATTCATATAATGCAACTAAATGTATTTTTTACATTGTTCTTAATTTTTGAACTACAAAAAAGACACTTATTTCCCTCAGATAACTCAGATGACCTACTTCAGTTCAGGTAGCCCACCAAAGATTTCTTTTCGGCTTAGTTCAGAAACTCCATTTCCAAGAAATACTTTCGTTCCATCAAATTCTTTGGCTCCTTTCTTACATTTGCCTTTAACATCAGAGTATACAGAAATAACATCTCCAGCTTTCATAACTAGAAAAAGAAGAAAATCGCATTACATTGACCTATACTTGGGTAATGTTAGAAAGAGCAGCTAGGGTCCGGCCCAGCAGAACAGCACCAGGGCAGCAAGACTATCTCCTCATGTATTACTGGACCCCTATTTTCATGAACAGAGCACAACTCCCAGCATGCAACAAACAGGACTTTCTGAAAGGGGTGGGATGGGGGGGAACTGTTGGAAATGAGGGGAGAAGCTGAGTGGCCATGTTGGACTTAAAAACACTGAACTGGTGCATGCCCGCTCTTTTTTTACTACCACCTGGGAATATGGTAGACTGCATGAGGCTACAATCAAGCGCTCTCTCACACACATACTCTCTTTCTCCCACTGCCTTAATGATGTAAATAAATCCTTTTTATTTCTCTGTGTGTCCTGCATTCATGAGCACTCACCAACTGGGTAGTGAAAATTTTTTTAGTTAGAAGGGGAGAGTGCTTTGAAGGCATCAATAGTGCATATGAAGGAGTTTAAACTGCTTTATCTCAATTTAATCTCTAACAGAAAATTTTTTTTTAATTTTTAAATGTTTCCTAATAAATTTAACTGGAAATGGGTCAAAAATATAGACAATTATCATAATAGAATAGTGTACAGCAGTAAATAAAGTAGACCTATACATCAGCAAAAAAAATTTTTTTAAAAGCCAGTAACATAATAATTAAATATGTCATTTATACAAAAACTTTGAAAGACCTACATATTGTATTTTATTCATTGATCTACATACACATATGTGAAAATATAAAGTAAGAATTGATAGACTACAGAGCAAGTTTGTAATGATAAAAAAAAATGGAAGGAATAGCAATGGACCAGGCAATGGAAACGCTTTGGCAATGCAAATTTTAACTCTGCTTGTAATTTTTCCTTTTAATAAAATGTATGAGGGAAAAAAAGAAAAGAAATAAACATACTTACATTTTGAAGCTGACACAATTCCTGGAACATAGACATGGGCTCCTCTTAACACTGCATTGCCACACTGGGCTCCAACAATGGCTTCACACTGTTGTTTCTTTATGTTCTTCCTAAGAATGTAAGACAACAGATTTAACAGTGAAAACTACCTCCAACACCCATCAACCTTTTCAAAGTTTCAATCTAAATCCTTGTCATTTTTGTCCCAAGATGTCACTAATGGATAAATGAGAAAAAGTTTTAAAAATAAGAATACATTTTTCTAAGGTGGCACTTAGAAAAAATAAAAAGAAGTTGTAGTGGAAGGCAAAAATTGCTGAATCATTATAGCCATTGCTATTTTTGTAACAGCATTAAGAGAGAAGTTCTGTCTTCAAAGACTGAAACAGATAATATACAGGAGTCCAAAAAGTTTGTAAATGGTCTCATGATAAATTATCAATATTTTATACTACACAAGCAAAATAAGTCCTTTTTTCTTTCCTCGCTGCTTGAATTTTTTTTTTTTTTTGAGTGTCTTTTTCTTATCTCCTAACCATTTCTCAGGTCACTAAAATATGGGTATCACACCTAATACTCAGAAAAAAACTTTCAAAACAAAAGGAAAAGAATTTTTTCAAGACAGGGGGTGTCTATGTGATCAGTCCCAAATAAAAATCTCAAGCACTGTGTTTCTAATGAGCTTCCCTGGTTGGCAACATCTCAAATGTATTATCACAACTTCTTGCTGGGGGAGTTTAGTATGTCTTTTTATGATCTCCAAATGACCAACTAGCAACATATGTCTCAGGTTTCCACTGTTACCTGGTGTCACACATTCTCATTGTTCATTCTCTGCCTACTCAAGGAGATTCAACATTCCCCATGCTCCAAGTTTCAAAACATGCCATTTCTTTGTACTTTGCATTCTATCCTTTGGCAATCATTTGATTTCAACAATCTCTTACATAAACAGGTAATTATACTTAGGTATGCCAGAATTACTTCAAACTCAAGTCCTAAACAATGTTAATTTTCTCTTACCCACTCCTCAAATCCTTGTCAATACCTCAAATCTTTTCATCTTCTATACTTCCAATTTTACACAAAGTCTTATAATCTGCCTGGATAACCATATTAGAAACCCCCACATCATCTTATTCCCTTCTAAACCTTCTAACTTGACAATTCAGTGAGTTATCAAATCAAGCCCCCTCTAGTCTGACAGATCTTCTGGGCCTATCTCCTGATGGAAGACATCTATCATCTCCTAGCTGGATCACTGGAATAGCTTCCTGCCTTTTCCCTTAGCTACTTTCAGTTATTTTTTTATATCTTTGTGTTCTGGAGTTTCATCCTGATGTATCTAAATGGATTATTTTTACTTTTGGCTTCAAACTCATTTCTTAAACCTATCTTTCACTACATTTTTCATTATTGTCTTTGCCCCAATATTTCCATTGTCTATATCTGGGATTTATTAAAAAATATGCATTGATTTTTCCTTCTATTTTTCCTTCTCAATTATATTGATATATCTGACTTATTTCCTGCATATGTATCTATTTCAATAATTGAATCATTATTCATCACTTAGGTCTAAACTACAGTTTAACTCATTTGAGTTTTTCATTTTAATATTTTTGTCTCTAGAAATTATTTTGCAATTCTACCTTTTTTTCCTTAGGGTCTTTTAAGATTTAAATTCCTAAGACCATATCAGTACAATTTCTTTACTGGTTAAAGGCAGCTCTCTGCCCACCTGTAGGTGCCTCTCTTTTTCTAATAAACCTAACCTTTTAAATTGTAAAGAAAAAAGATGTACATTCCTATTTTGGTTTTAAATACTTTTTTAAAAACTAACTTTATAGTCTCCACCAGATATAGCTCTAATTGCTACAATTTTGGGGGAAATATAACCCTTCAGTTTATTGAATATGTTGCTTCTCACACATGGTGATTTGATTCCTATTAGTTTTTAACCATGAGAATTGTGGTTGGCCTAGACTGAGAATATGCCACTCCAGAGTAACTCGGCCTGCTTTTGCCAAGCACCTCAGGAATTGGTTTGGAATCAAATTTTTGTGTTACTTTCCCAGACTGCAGGTTTGCTTCAGAACTACCAGGTAGTATGACTTTGAATTCTAGACCTTTTTGAGGTTTGAAACCATATTTTTGCATTCTCAAAAGATTTTTTCCATCAACCTATACCCTAAGGTAAGAGAGCTCCAATTACTAATTACTGCCTTGTACTGACTGCTGGATATTTCTCACCTCCTAGTGTTAATACACTGTTGTTAAAAAAAAAAAAAAGCAGGGCCTCCCCTGGTGACGCAGCAGTTGAGCACTGGGCTGCGAGGCTGAGGCTGCCTGCAGCCTCTGCAGTGCCGGTTCCTTCCCCGGCCGTCGGCGAGGGTCCCACAAAAAACAAAACAAAACAAAACAAAAAAAACCATAAAGCAGCTAAATTTAGGAAGCCACTTTCTTTCCTATGACCCCAATCTCCAAACATTGCTTACCATGCTTATTACTGTTTTCAGTTACTCTTCTTTCTACTTCCCTGGATAGTTCACTTATATTCATAATCACTCAGCTGTGTGTTTTTATGGCCTATATTTTATTTAATACTCTTAGGAGTATGCAACAGAAACATTTTCAGATCACCACACTGTTGGAAATAAAGACTCTGAAATACCATCCAAACTTGTTCCCAGTCTTGTAACTCATTGTATGTATGTACACACCCCACCAAGTTTTAAGAAACAATATTTTTACTGCAGGCAATGCAATAAATCACATTTCTTTTTAAAAATGTTCATTAAAAACCCACTGAATTTATTTCACAACCTACTAATAGGTAATGATCGACACAGTTTGAAAAATAATTTTATGTTATTATTGTTAGTATGTTAGCTATGTTAGTATTGTTTCTAAAACAGAGATCTAGGGCCTCCCCTGGTGGTGCAGGGGGTTGAGCGCGGCGCTGTGAAGCTATCCACAGCCTCTGCAGTGCCGGTTCGTTCCGGCCAGCCAGCGAGGGTCCCACATAGCACCACAGACCTCTCCTGTCTCGGCTGCTGTTCCCCTCAGCAGTGTATTTCGTCAATCTGCCTGTTCTGTTCCCCACTCTGTCTCTGGTGAATCCTCTCACCCTCCCGCACATCTGGCCTGTACCCTGGTTCTTGTATAAATTAATAAACAAATGTTTAAAAAAAAACAACACAGATGTAGTCATGAATCTTAACACAATTCTTTGGCTCCTATAGTCTATGCAAAAAAGAAAATGTTACTTAGTAAAAAAGAAAAAAACTGTATACTTCATAGTCCCTCTCTCCCATCTTCTTCAACCTCTTCTTTCACCAATCTCTGCAAACAACTACATAGCCAAAAAACAAAACAAAACAAAAAAACACCACCTCAAAATACAAAACCTATGAGCTAGACCCCCTATCAGTTCTGCTTACCATGTCAAGACATGCGACAGTGACAATAGCCCACCACAAAGGCCTAAGTTCAGTCCCCACAAGGGCACTAACCCACATATGGCACAGCAGACCTTTCCTTTCTAGCCTACTGTTCCCCTTAGCAGTGTATTTCAGTAATCCACCTGTTCTGCTTCCCACTCTCTCTGGTGAATCCTCTCAACCCCCTCCCTGCACCTCTGGCCTGAACCCTAGCTCCTATATGCATAAATCAATCTTTAAAACTACATATATATTTCTACTGCTTCAATAAACCAAAATTGATCAAACAATTGCTCCACTGTTAACCACTAAATTGCTTTAAAGGTTTAACAAAATGAGGAATTCATATTTTAATGTAATATATACTATACATTGTACGTACATAGTATAAATTGTATCATTTGTTATACAATAACAAAGCAACATATTATGTATTTCTATATTTATTAAAACTCTCAAGGGTATGAAAAGTTATACCATGATTAGGTATTTTTAAATGCTGTTTGAAAATAGAACACCCATTATATGGAAAGCTTATTTTATCAATTTTCAAATGTACACCTTCCAAATACGTAAAGTAGTAGAACATTGCTTTTCTACTCATAGTACCTCATAGCAATTTAACATAATTGTGAATAAGTGAAAAAAAATTACAAATGCACTGGCTAGGAATGGAAAAAAAAAGTCTTGTATTTTTGTTGCTCAAAAAAGTTTATAATTTAGTACTGATATCTCAAGATACACAAATAAAAAATTAAGTTTCTTCAAAAGTAAAAAAATTATGGCACTAAATGGAACCTAAAGTATATTAATCAACATATTTGGGTCCATTCCCTGTCTTCTTCTGTAATATTTCCATGATATAGTATGAAAATCAGCATTTATGAATTTATGAACTGTGAATTATAATCTAGCTACTCAGAAAGCTAATAATGTAGTATTATCAATAAAAAAGAACCTGTGACAAATTTTCATTTATAAGATTTTGAAGATGAAATAATTACAAACCTAGGTCCAATAACAGGAATAAGTAAGATATCCTGAAGATCTGGATGTTGAAGAATAGGAACATTTAATCCATTATACTGCTGTTAAAAATAAATACACATAATTATAAAGCAATCAACTCATTTGATAAAGTTTCATTTATGGAGTTTTTCAGTATGATTACCTCAAAGACCACAAAGCATGGTTGGGGATATTTTCATCTTATTCAATGGGATACATTTTGAAAAAAACAAAAGCTTCAAAACAACTATTTTCTCTATAATTTGATTTTGGAGTGTTTTGCCTCTCTACAAGGTTCAATTCTGCTTTGTTTGGCTTGATAAATACAAACTATGTTTATCTTAAGTGACTCACTTTGAAAACATACAACAGAATTGTACTTAGTCCTCTTAAGTTTATGAACACAACATTAAAGATTGAGATTAAATACTACTTATTGCAAATTATCAAAACTAGATGAGGAAAATAACTGCTTTTGGCAAAGGCTAGGATTTTCAGCATCCTCCATTGTACTTGACATTCAGACTTAAAACATGGTCAGAGCCAGCGATGTAGTAGTTGGGGCCAGCTCAGTCTCATTACAGTCAACTTTGTGTCTCTCTTCCCATCTCTATGGTCAGGCAGGTAGCTTGAAATCAACCATAGTTGGAGTAATTTCACCACCAAAGTTAGCAAATACTACAAACAGGCTATTTTCCCCCTAAAGTTGGTTGTTTAGTACATACCAGCACATGACTTTTATAAGTAGAATGACTGGGTACCCTTCACAAAAGAATAAAGTATAGAACAGTGGACTGGATAGCAGGGACTGAACATTTTATCAGAGGGGAATATGCAAATATTTGAGAACAAGTTTCTTGCATGTAGGCTAGGGTTATCAACTAATTAATGCTCACATATTACATGAAATAACAATGATACCAGATATTTGCATTGCCATATAGTATCTGTATACTAGAAAAAATCTTCTAAAATCAATTTATTTCTAAGTTGATAGAGAAAATGTGTTAATACTTTAGAAATCTAACTACATTTTCACCAGGTCAACAACTCCCCCACTTTTCTGTTTCGTCCAGGCAAAGGATCCAGGTTAGCCTGAAAATACTAACCATTTCCAACAGATACCTAATAATAAATCTGAACTCATCATTCAAACTGTTTTCTCTTTCTCTTTCCCCTTCTCCCTCAGGTCTGCCATTGTTTGTGTCCCCCTCTTGTACATACTAGAGTAAAATGATTTTCCCAAGGAGAAAATAATGAATTTTGTCATTTGCTTTTATTATTTAAATAATATTTGCTTTACACTATAGAAATATAGAAATCAATCCTTCTCAAGCCAAGTTTTATTCTCTCCTTTTCTATCACATATTAAGATACAAAAATAAAACTTTGATAAAACCACACCCATGTATAACTTTTCTGCAACACAAAAAAACTTTTTAAAATAACCCTGCTTCTTTTTCTATCTGTCCCATGCCTTACTGAGATATAATTTACATACCATAACATGCTCCCATTTTAAATGCATAGTTCAATGATTTTCAGTCAATTTAAATAATTGCACAGCCATCACCACTATCCAGTTTTAGAGTATTTCCATCTATGCACAAAGATTCCTAATGTCCATTCACAATCAATCCCTGTTCCTAATACCAAACCCAGGCAATCACTAACCTACTTTCTTTCTCCATAAAGTCAGTTTCTAGACACTTCATATAAATGGAATATATGGTCTCTTGTTTGTGGTTTGTTTCAGTTCACATGTTTCTGAGGTTTACCCATGTGGCAGCAGTATCAATGGTTCATTACTTTCAGCAGTATGATATTTAAGCATATGAAGACACCACCTGTAATCATCTGTTTTTAAATATTTATTTATACAAGAACCGGGGTACAGGTCAGAGGTGCTGGAGTGAGAGAATTCACCAGAGACAGAGTGGGGAGCAGAACAGGCAGATGGACCAAAGACACTGCTGAGGGGAGCAGCAGGCAAGGCAGGAGAGGTCTGCTGCGCCATGTGGGTTTCTCCCTGGCGGGCCAGGAATCAAACCTGCGCTGCAGAGGCTGCGGACAGCTTCACAGTGTGGCATTCAACCCGCTGCGCCACCGGGAAGGCCCTTGTAATTTTCTATTTAGACTTTTCCCTTGCCATTAATCCCTAAACAACACAGTACAACAACTATTTACATAGCATTTATATTATATTAGGTAGTATAAGTTGTCTAGAGATGATTCAAAGTGTATGGGTAGGTTGTGTGTAGGTTATCTGCAAACATGGCACCATTTTATATAAAGGACTTAAATATCCAAGGCTTTTGGGATTATCCGGAGATGGATCCTGGAACCAAAGCCCAAGGGAGTAGAGAAACAACTCAATAGCCATACAGCATTCATAGGATTTTAAGTAAGCAACATAACAGATTGTAAAACTGTAATTATAAACACAGCAACATAAAAAATTTGCACCAACCTTCTGAAGTTCATCAAATAACAAATTTTTCACATGCTGTACTGATGCTAAATGTGTATTTACTCTGACAGTAGTGAACGATGGAGGGTATGACAAGTGACTTAACAGACTTTCAAACTTCCTTTCTGCTTCATGCTTACCTACAGCAGACACAACCTGAAAAGAAAATATAAATAACATCTCAATTTCACTTCACGAATTACAAATATTAAGCAGAAAATGTATCCACATTTGTTCCAACTTAAAAAAAAAAATCTTTTAGTACTTGTTCATTTCCATTCCGTTTTGCTAAATTATGGATTATAACAATGGTATCTCTCTCAAGGTGACTAGGTTTAATAATAAACACGAATACCTAACAAAAACCCAAAATAAAGGGTTTCAACTTCAAACCATTAACATTTTGAACATATTAACATTTGCTACATTTATATGTGTAAATTCAGGATTTTATTCTACTTATTTATAATGCATACAGTGGTAACAATTTAGCCGTTTGACTAAAAACCAAAGATGTGGAAAATACAACGTTGCCTAGAGGCAGGATGGTGAAGTGGAAAGGGAACAGGTTTGGTAATCAAAGACAATCAACATTTAAAGACTTCTGTGCTAGGCAATGCCAGTAGCAAATAAACACTTGTTGAGGACTTAGTGTGTGGCAAACATGCCACTGCTTTCTCTTATGATTAATACCCTCACACAACCTTGTAGGGTATTTTCAATCATCACTTTCCAGAGAAAAGAAAATCAAGGTTAAGTGATGTGAATTTACTCAAGTACTGGCAGTAAATCATAGGTTTGGGATTCCAAATCTATGCTTTTCATTTCAGTACTGTTACCAGAGAGCTGTGTTAATTTGTGTCAGTTACACGGCTCCTGTTTCCTCACCTATTTAACTGTGTAAACAAATTGCAAAGATTCAAATATAAAGGTTTGCAAATCACCTAGCACAACTGCACAACTGGTGGCATGTAACAGCCACTCAATTACAGTATCCCTTCCAGCTCAATGCTGAAATAGCTCCTGCTCGAAAAACACAGGTGTAGCCTCTCTACAGGGCAAATTCTCAAGGACAGAGGTTTTTTGCTCATCCTTGCAACTCCTACAGTGCCAAGTCTAGTGTCAGACACAGCTTTTCCCACAGCTTTTCTCCCTCCCTTTGCCATAATTAAATGTTAAAATATATGCCTCCGTTACCTCAGCTCTCGGGAAACATCAAACACCTGCGGAAAGACTTTTTTACATTCGGAAAAAAACAACAGCTCTACAAAATTAATTTTCTTTCAGACTTTTTGCTTCTGAAGTGCGTATGTGAATTTTTGCAAACATCTAACATGTGTCTGACCTACCTCCTTATTCATAAAGCTTTCTTTAAGGTAGTTTTCAACCTCAGGTCTTAAAGATATTTTAGGAAAAATAAGCATTTTTTCCTCTAGCTTCGTTTTCTCCAAGAGAAATGCTGAGAAAACCTTGGTTTTGCTATTGCCGAACGGCCGTGGGCGTCCGGTGGGGGGAATAACCACCCACAGCGTGCCGGGCCGGCAGGACGCCCAGGAAACTCCCGCTCCGCCAGGCTGTATTCGGAACTGCGGGGGGCTCCACGCGGGCAGCTGGCAGCGGGCGGCTTCCTCGCCTCCACCACGCCGGTCCTCGGGCCTCCTAAAATGAGGGCCCCTCACGGAGGTCACCGTGCGGCGAGGCCACTCGTGTTGCAGGAGAAAAATACAAACAAAAGCGTGACGAGCGAGTCCGTGGTGCACCGGCCGCAGGGCTGGAAACTAGAACGGCACCGCTTTGAAGCTTCCAACCTCGGGCCTCATTTCCAAACTCGCGCCCCCCAAGGTCGCTACCGAAAGCCATTTCCGGTCGCGTCACTTCCGGTGACGCGACCTGCGGCCCCGCCCCGGCTCCGCCCCCGGCCAGCTGCCAATTTCTTTTTTTTTATAATAAATTTTATTTTTATATTCCCCATACAATTGCAACACCCCCATTCTGACCCCAATCCCTCCCCTCCCGCCCCCCACCCCCCCAAAAGTGTCTCTGGTTCATAGTTTTTTGTTGGTTTTGATTTTCACTTTCTTACAGTTATTCATTTTCCTGGTCCCTTATTTAAGTTTTCTAGATTCCTGCTATGAGTGAGACCATCCGGTATTTTTCTTTTTCTTTCTGGCTTATTTCGCTGAGCATGCCCCCGAGTTTGTGATCCCCGAGTGGCCCACTTTAGGGTGATTTAAGGGCAAGGGTAAGGGGATACCAGTTGGGGTGAACTCTTTGGGCTCCTGGGTGAGGGAGGCTGGGTGCCCGGGGAAGAGGGAAAGATAGTGTGGGTTGAGTCGAAAATTTCGCTGCCCTGAACGTGAGGTGGAGGCCAATGAGTTACCTGCTCGCCTGTTATTACTGGCTAGACCTCCAAGGGAAGGATGACACCAGGGTTTATTTGGACCTTTTCAGGCGCCCTTTGATTCCATGGAACTACCTTACTTCTCTCAGGCAACTGCTCTGACTTCAGTTGAGAATGATTATTAAAAATCTCAGTAACTGAGTTAATGGTTTGTTTATATGAATGTTCAGATATATATTTTAAAACCCATAGAATTTACAGTTAGCTTAAAGAAAAGCTAACAGCTACCTATATCATAGTTGATTTTACTCTAAAGCTCAGGAAACCCTTGGCCTAATCTTTCGGTGTTAAGGATGAGGAAAACAATGTGTTGGTTTTGATTGCTGTTTTGCTGTACAGCATGGTCATTAACAGGTAACTGTAGCAAAGATTTTTTTTTTCCTTAGAGTCTTTCTCACATGGAATTTTTTTAAAAATATAATAGCTACTTTGTATGACACACCAGGTTCTGTAAAAATATTCTGAATTGCAACCATTAAGCCTCACAACATTGCAAGGTGATTATCACCAAGGCGCAGCGGTTGAGCGCTGGGTTGCCAAGCTGCCCGCAGCCTCTGCAGCGCCAGTTCGATCCCCGGCCGCTCCCCGGCCACTGGAGGAGGGTCCCGCATGGCACGCAGACCTCTCCTGCCGCCCGCTGCGCCCCTCAGCAGTGTACTTCGGTCCTTCTGCCTGCTCTGCTCCCTGGTCTGGCTCTGATGAATTCTCTCACCCTCCCGCGCTTCTGACTGTACCCAGTGCTTGTATGTATAAATCAATCAATCAATAAATCTTAAAAAAAAAAAAAGGCTCCCAAAGCTGAAATACGTCTCACAACTCATGAAGCTGAATTAGAATAAAAGACACCTGGTTTCTTAAGCCAATATCCAATCTTTCCACCATGACATATTTCTTCAGTGGTATTCTTCTGCAGCTAAGTCTTCTAAAAATTACTGGGAAAATATCTAAACTAGGCATTTCCAAAGTATTTTTTCCAACCTCAATATTACGGTGATCCCAGCACCAGTAATGATTGGAGTCTATATTTAGAAAAAGGAGCAAGCTGAGCTGGGCCTAAACTCCAAAAGGTTAGAAACTTTATCTCACCATCACAAACCCAGTGCCTAACAATAGGCACACAAGTATGGAATGACTAGATGAATAGATGGATGAGCTTCTCGGTAGACCAAGAAAAATGCTGATAAGGCATATATTTACTGGAAAATTTGTTCACTAGTTCAGCAGATGAGAACAGTACTGAGGACCTGTACACTATCCTGGGCCGACATTATTGTAATGGCAGCTATGCTGACGAAGACATTATAAATTTTAAGTTAACATGCTGTCTAAGCAAAGGAAGATCCCCTGTAGGAATACAGCCATATACGTTATTTAGCTCTCAGTGGGGTGATAAGCAGAGGCTTGAGGGTCACAAAAAAAAAATCTTGATATGATGTTAAATCTCAGTTTATGGTGGCCTACAATTTAACTTTATCAAAAACAATAAAACCTTATTCCTTAGTATTTAATTTCATGAAAAAGGCATAGATTGGGGAAAAGCCTTGAATGGCCAGAATTCTGGAGACTGACCAACTAAAGTCACAGCAGACATTATCTTACTACTAGGATAGCTTTTTTTAGAATTCATTTTGTTCCTAGTTGGCAGAACATGCTCTTCCTGGACTCATGTATGCCATTTATCATAGTTAACTGAATAATAAATTGAATTCAATTCCAACTGAAGCTAGTTCCTCAAATTATTATCTGTAATTAATTTATAATAGTTTTTAAAAAACGGTTTAATTTTATTTCTTTATGCATACAAGAACTGAGGTGTAGGCCAGAGGTGCAGGGGTGAGAGGATTCACCAGGGACAGAGTGGGGAGCAGAACAGGCAGACTGACTGACTAAAATACTCTGCTGAGGGGAGCAGTGGACATGACAGGGGAGGTCTGCTGTGCCATGTGGGTTAGCTCCCTGGCCACCTGTAGTACTCAAAGAAACTAAATTACAGAATCTAAATTTTGTTTTTTTACTAACAAAACTTAGACTGCAATGTCCCTTAAAGCCTCTATTTACACAAACACAGAATCACTTACAGTTATTGTTCAAATCATGGACATGAAAATTAAACTAATCCTCAGGGAGGATTTACAGGAGTTTAAAACTTGCCTTCAATATCAGAAAATTTGAATACACTAACCCATGTATAAATCTTATAGGATCTTAACATTGGAAGGACATCATAAACCATGCACTTCTCTTTGTACAGGTAACAAAACAGTTTGGTATATTAAAAGGCCAGCTGTCAGGGTTAAAAATCCTACCACCTGGCGAAACAGCAGAGTCTTTTCAGCTAAGCACTCTCCTTCAACTGGTTTCACCTGCACTTATTTCAGTTTCTGCCAGGGTGTGAAGCTTTTAAAGTTTTACAAGGTTTACTTACAAGTTTAAATTGGGTTTGTTAACACCTAACCATGGAAAAGAAAAATGGAAACAATTACCTTTCGAAATGGTACATATGGGGGTTTCTTAGTTAACTGAATAATAATAAATTGAATTCAGAGCCAGCTGCAGTCAGTGCTACCAAGTATTACCCAGTTTATAAAAATTCCTTCTAGGAAATACTATTGCTATAATATTTCCTTGGTTCGACTTTTTCTTCCTTGAAATTCTTTCTTTTGCTCTAGGGCACATGTAGTTTTTCTTCTATGTTGTTAACCTGGCAGAGATTATTGGGACTCATTTTTTTTTTTAAAGATTTATTTATTTCTTTATTTATGCAAGCACTGGGTACAGTCAGAAGCGCGGGAGGGTGAGAGAATTCACCAGAACCAGAGTGGAGAGCAGAACAGGCAGACTGACGAAGAAGTACACTGCTGAGGGGAGCAGTGGGTGGCAGGAGAGGTCTGAGCGACATGTGGGACCCTCGCCTAGCAACCGGGGATTGAACCTGTGCTGCAGAGGCTGCAAGCAGCTTCGCAACCCAGAGCTCAACCGCTGCGCCACCAGGGAGACCCGGGATTCATTTTTAATTAAAAGACGTTATTGGGGCCTCCCTGGTGGCACAAGGGGTTAAGCACCGCACTATGAAGCAATCCACAGCCTCTGCAGCACAAGTTCAATCCCGGGCCTGCCAGGGAGCAACCCACATGACAAAGAAGACCTCTCCTGACTCACCCGCTGCTCCCCTCAGCAGTGTATTTCGTCAGTCTGCCTGTTCTGTACCCCGCTCTGTCTCTGGTGAATCCTCTCACCCCCCACATCTCTGGCCTGTACCCCAGCTCTTGTATGCATAAATAAATCTTTAAAAAAAAAAAAAGACGTTATTTCCAATTAAAATTTTAGAAAAGATTAATCTCTTCTTCTGTGCTTTGGGGACCCAGGAAAATAGACTGCTTGGCAAAATTGGGGTGGAGGGTACTAAATTAATCGCACAGCTGAATGGCTAGTCTCCCCATCCATTAAGAATGACGGCAGAGGGCCTCTCCTGTGTCGCAGCTGTAGAGTGCTGGGCTGCAAAGCTGCCCGCAGCCTCTGCAGCGCCGGTTCGATCCCCGGCCGCCCGCTCTGGCTCTGATGAATCCTCTCGCCCTCCTGCGCTTCTGACTGTACCCAGTGCTTGTATAAATAAATAAATAATTCTTTAAAAAAAAAAAAAAATGACGGCAGAACCTCAAGCCGGCCGGCCTGTACACGGTGACAGAAGTTTCCTTGTGAGCGAAACAGTCCTCACGTCCTCACATAGCAAAGGGCAGCGAACGGCCGCCGCTCAGTTAAACCACCTCAGCGGGTCCCCTTTAAGCGCAGGCACCTGCCAGACGCAGACCCGCGCCAGGCGGACGCGCCTAACCGGTGACGACAGGGCGCGGCGCCGACGCCCACTCCAGCGCGCCCAGCCCGGGAGCCGGAAGTGAAACCGGAGGAAACGCCACGTCCCAGGCGTGGGTGGACGTAAGCGCGCCGACGTCAAACACCGTTTTTCCGGCGATGGGTGGTCCTGGGACCCAAAGGGGAGGCGGGGCGGAGGCGGGGCTTGGGGGCTGGCGGAGACGCTGCGGGGTAGGTGGGTTCAGACCGAGGGGACTACGGGTCGGCGTTGGGCTCAGGGGGCTCGAAACAAAGGACTGTCCGGTAGGGGACTCGGCGCGGCGCCCTCGGACGGCCAGCTGAGCCGGATTGAGGCGCGTGGACCCCCCCGGCGCCCTCGCCACGCCGTCTCAGTCGGCTGCTCCCCGGTTCCCCACGGGCATCGTCGCGGTGGGGGACCCGGCGCAGCGGCACCTGCTGCTGAGGGACCCCGCGGCCCGTCGAGGTGCTCATGATGGGGCTGATCTTCGCTAAACTGTGGAGCCTCTTCTGTAACCAAGGTGAGAGGATGGAGCTGCGCGGCGGCCCGAGTCCGAGGAGGGTCTGGGACCGCCAGCGGCGGGGCTCGGGGGGGACGCGGAGGTTCTGAAACGCGGAGAAGTGACTCCAGGGCGCGGGTGGAAACTCGGGATTGACGCTGGGAGATGGGGCGGGAGAGACCCGAGGTGGCAGAGAACGGGGAGTCGGAAAAGGGGGTATTTAGAGTCCCAGGATTCAAAAACCAAGAATTTTTGGATTTTAGTGAAGCAAAACAGAACGCACCTGGTGATGCTAGAGGGGTTTGGAGGGCCCTTCCCGATTCTGTGTCTCGCCCCGGGATAGTGTCCGCCCCTGAAACCTATTAACTCTTTTTTTTTTGGGGGGGGGGGGCTGGTATTGCTTTGTTTTCCTCCCCGCTCGTTCTTTTTCTCTGCTCTCCAGGACTCAGGAAGGAGTTGCCCTGCTGAGATACGTGGGTTTCCTTTATTCCTTTCTTAGATGTTAGAAACTTCTTCTAAATGCCTTTGGACTATGTGGGATACTGCGTGTCCCTAATTAGTCCAGAACTGGTGGTGAGACACCTAGAAGTTGCAAAGCCAAAGAGCCAAGAAGTTGTAAAACCTGTTCTGAGTCAGTGAGAATGGGATGTGATGTCTTCTAAAGAGAGGGGATAGGGAACAGGGAACGGATAAGTCGTCGAGTTTTAGGCACTGTCTTAATGTTTTCTTGTGATGGAAGCCAGTTTTTAAATTCGACTAGTTTTATTTTGCATTTAATATCCGGACATAATGTAAATCAGTGTTTCGTGATGCTACCCATTTGCTGCTGCTAATATGCTATCTTTTTTCTGGATTTAAGACGTGAAGGGAATGAAATGGATCGAGTTCACTTCTGGAAATTGATAAGAGCATAAAAATAGTTTTTCTCAAGGTTATAAAGATAGATATGTGCAAACACGTAACTTATGTGTGTAAATATACGGTTATTGCAGACACATTTTTGATGTGATTTTAGAATGGCTAGAATTTAACTCCTTGTGACTATTATCCATAAATTGAGTACATTTTAAAGGTTTATTTATGCATACAAGAACTGGGGTACAGGCCAGAGGTGTGGGGGTGTGGGGTGAGAGGATTCACTGGAGACAGAGTGGGGAGCACAACAGGCAGATCTACTGAAATACACTGCTAAGGGGAGCAGCAGCGTTGACCTGGCCAGGGATGGAACTCATGCTGCAGATAGCTTTCCAGTGTTGAGACTTAACCTGTTGGACCACCAGAGAGGCCCAGAATACATTATTTTTTAAACGGTTTGTATTTTCTAATTTTTGTTACATGAATTCAGCACTGTGTAAAGCAACATTTTAAAGACATGTTAAAAAGTATAAAGATTAATAATCATCTATTTGTCTTTTTTCACAGTTTAAGAAATAAAATACTACTACAGTCATTGGTTCTCACTGTATAACCTGTCCCATGTCTCTATCTCCTCTCCCTATCTTTTTGGGAAGGGGGGTGGGTGATAGGGTGAGACTTCTTAATCATACTGGAAAAGAATGAAGGATGTAAAAGTAAAATTCAGGAGATGATGAAAGACACTTTAAACTGCTTTTATGTAGTCACATAATTTTTCAACCTCTTAAATCCCCATTATTATTCAGTATTTTTATTTTCCTTTAACTGTCATGTTGCAATTTTAGAGCTAGTGGTTATTCTGTCCTTTTATTCTCATTTATTCATGCAACTAACATTCTTAGGCCCTAAGCTAGTTCAGAGTTCTGCATTTGAGAGACAAAGATTAAAAAAAAAAAAAACATAGTTAGTTGCTGTCCAGCTTCTTAAGATCAATAAATGAGGCAGGCAATGGAAAAAATGCAGTGTGGTAAATTATTTAACAGATATCTATAAAAATACAGTGGTGACTGCAAGAAGGAAATGACTAATTTTTCTCAGGTGGTTTCTAGAAGATTTTACAGAAAAAGGTGTACTTTGACTTTAAAGATAAATAGGAGTTTTCAAGACAAATTGGGTCAACTGACTAGAAGGGGCCTGCTAGTCTAGGCAGAAGGACTTATATGCAAATAGGAGAATAATCAGTTTGGTAAACTGAAAATAGCTCACTTTGCCTTTAGGGCAGTTAGAGGAGATGAAGTTGGAGAAGTAGATAAGGGAAGCAGGTCATAGACAGACTTGTAAGTTGATTAAGACATTAACCACAGGAACCATTGAAGAATTTGGTCATTGTATGTTATTTTTAAATCAGAGGAATAATGTGAACTGATTAGCTCTTAGTCTTGCGTTTTTGCTTTCTGAATCAAAATTAACTGCCAGCCTCTGCGTTCTCCTTTTTTACCAAGGTAATGCATCTAATCCAGAAATACTCTAATTAGTCCATCCTGGTTACATATTAGAATAATATGGCCAAAAGCCCACCTTCAGAACAGTTAAATAAGAATTGGGTGAGGTCGCCTGGGCATCAGTGCCAAGATGATTCATATGTGCAGAGAGTTGAGAACTGTTTATCTTACTACAAGCACTCCTTTCCCTTATCTTTCTTTCAGTATTTACCTCACACCCATTTCCCCTCCCCTTTCTGGCATTTTAGAGTACCACACATTTCATCAATTTGATACCTTTCTAGGAAAAATATATTAAAGCACATATTGTCTAAAGCTATTTCAAAATATATAATCTCTGCAATTTATAATCTCTTCTATAGTTTCAAGATAAAAGACTTACTATTTAGATACTCTTAATCAGTGAAGGACATAATTTTAAAATTTGGTTATGTTTGCAAACATTTTATGTTGTTGTGTTATGACATAACATTTCAGGTGTGCACCATTGAGATTCAAGTTATGTTTATGCTGCATTAAGTTTCCCACCAAAATCCAATGCTTTCCTTTGCCATACTGTTTTCTCCTTTTTCTTGAATTACCCACCTTCTTTCTTCTGCCCTTCCTGTAACTATTAATTGGTCTTGTAGTACAAAAGTTTGTTTTTGTTTTATTTTATTAATGTTTGTTTTCACTGTACACCACATATGCATGAAATCATAAGGTGTTTGACTTTCTGTTTGAATCATTTCACTAAGCATAATTCACTCTAGATCCACACATTGCAAATAGGATTTCATCTTCTTTTAATTTACTATTATATACACACATCTTTATCCATCTATATAAGTTGGTAGACATTTTAATTATATCCAGTTCTTGGCTATTGTAAATAGTACTGCAGTAAAAATAGGGTTACATGTACCCTCATGTTTATTTCAGCACTATTTTGGGGGTTAATACCCATAAGTGGAATAACTACATAGTATGGCATTTCTAGTTATAATTTTTTTTAGGAGTCTTTATATTGCTTTCAATAATGGCTATACCATTTTACAATCCTACAAATGTATTTAAGGGTTCTCTTCTCCAACACTTGTTATCTTTTGGAAAATAGCAGTTCTAACAGATGTGAGGTAATATCTCATTGTGGTTTTGATTTGCATTTGATATGATTAGTGGTGTTGAACATCTTTTCATGAGCCTGTTGGCCATCTGTTTCCTTATTTGGGGAAAAGTATCTATTCAAGCAGGTTATTTTTTTATTTGTTGAGTTTTATGAGTTCTTTGTATGTTTTGAATATTAGCTTCTTGTTGGAGGTTTGTTGTATAAATATCTTCTCCCATTCAGTAGGCTGTCTTCTCACTTTGATGCAGATTTCTTTCACTGTAGAAGCTTTTTTTAGATTGGTATCTTCCCGATTATTTAATTTTGCTTTTGTTCCCCTTGCTGTTGAAGCCAACCCATCTCTAAAGCTCATGTCAAGCAGTGTATTGCCTGTCTTTTCTTCTGTATATTTTATGATTTCAGGTCTTAAATCCAAGTTTTTAATCATAAGTGTGTATATATGTTTCTAAGAACATAACTAACATATATATGTTTTTGTATATATCTAACATGTATGTTTATATGTGTGTGTTTATATAGATATGTGTGTGTGTGTGTGTGTGTGTGTGTGTTTCTAAGAACTTACCTCTTTCTTCTAAGTTGTCTAGTTTGGTGACCTGTGGTTGTTACTGTTACTCTCTTATGATCTTCCTATTCTTTACTTTCTTACTTTGCTTATGTGTTTTCTGTCTTTGTGAGTTTGGCCTTGAGTAGGTTTCTTATTGGGGATTTTGCTGGGTAGAAATTGTTAATTTGGGTGGAAGTCTAGTTTTTCAGAGGCATAATTTCCTAAACATACCCTTCCAGCAGTGTTGCTTTCAGTGTGATATGTCAAGATGCTAGTGATCTAGATACAACATATTTGTGCCACTTCATGCAATTTTTTTAAAAGATTTATTTATTTAAGCATACAAGAACTGGATTACAGTCCAGAGGTGTGTGGCATGAGAGGATTCACCAGAGACAGAATGGGGAACAGAATAGGAAGATCTACTGAAATAACTGCGTAAGGGGAGCAGTGAGCAAGTCAGGAGAAGTCTGTTGCGCCATATGGGTAGCTTTCTGGCCGGGATCAAATTTGTGCAGCAGTTGCTGCAGATAGATTCATAGGTTGCACCACCAGGGAGGCCCATCTCATGTAATTTTCCTTAAAGACCTAGCTTGATTCTTCAATGTCTTCTCTTGGAATTGTATGTGATTTTATCACCAGTTTTCATTTGAATCCATTGGGGGAATAGGATGAGTCTGCTTTGTTTCTTTGCCAGGAATTGCTTAATCCTGAAAGTCTTGCAAGAAAACACAGTGAGATATAGTCACATGCACACAACCCAGAGGTGCAGAAAAGGAGGCTTGAGTTGCTTTCTATTCATAGTAAATTTTGAAATCTGGGAATGTCATTTCTCCAACTTTTTTTGTTAGTCTTTTTTTAATTTTCTCTATTTTTTTTTTTTTTTTGCTTGTTTTCTATTTTGCTAGTTCTTGCTGTTCATTTCCTTCCTTCCCTTTACTTTTCTCCCCACTTCATTCTTAAGGGTGAAGTGTCATTGTTTTTATATCTTTTTTCCCTTTCATGTGTAAACATTTTAAAGCACCAAATGTCCCTCTTAAGTACTACTTAGGATTCATTCCACAAATTTTTATGTTGTATTTTCTGTTTTACAAATTTTTATGTGGTTTTTTTTTTTTTTTTTTTTGATGTTTGGATTATTTACAAGTGTTTAGCTTCCAGATATTTTCTTAGGTAGTTTATTTTTGGCCTAGATAGCTTCTTATTCCTTTGTGGTCAGAAACATTATTTCAAATTTGTTTTTAAAAATTCATAGACCCTGTTCTGGTGCATGTAGCATGTGCATTTGAATTTTTATTCTGCAGTTGTGTGCAATTTTCTGTAAATGTTTATTAGTTTAAGGTTTGTTAAATCCTGCTCAAAACGTCTGTATTTTAATCTGTATCAGTCTCTTCTCCAGAGCATATAGTGGGATTTTTTTTTTTTTTTATGTAATGTGAAGTTCTCTCCCTTTTAATTGAAATTTTTAGTCCAGTTTTATTTAGAACATTTCATTTTATTGGTCTATTTGGACTTATGATCTAGTTAGGCATGCTCTTTTACTATTTGTGCTGTTTGTCCAGCTGTATTTGTGTTCTGTTATTTTTCTGTTCTTCCTTTCTGTTAACTGATTTTTTAAAGGATTGCAGTTTTTCTATTGACTTTCAGCAATTCCTTTTTGCATTTTTGTAGTTCTTCTAGAGATTATAACATACATCCTTTTTGCTTCTACTTTAGAGTTAATGCACTTGTCAAGTATAAGAACTTTGAAACTGTATAGTTAACACTGTTTTCTCCCTTAATCTTTTATAACCAAGATTTATTTATTTATGCATACAAGAACTGGGGTCGAGGCCAGAGGTGTGGAGGGTGAGAGGATTCACCAGAGATGTAGTGGGGAGCAGAACAGGCAGATGTGCTGAAATACACTGCTGAGGGGAGCAGTGGGTAAGATAGGAGAGGTCTGCTACACTGTGAGGGTTATCTCCCTAGCCAGGGATCGAACTCATGTAGTGGCTGGCCATAGCTAGACAGCACTGTATCTTTAACCCCTGAGCCATTGACAGTGTCTTTAACCCTGCACCACTGGGGAGGCCCAACCACATTACTATTTTTGATGTTTCTAATTTCCAGCATATATATATTCCCTTTAAGCCAAACCAAAAAAAAAAAGACTAGCATTTTTGTACTGTGACTCTTGGTGGTGATTTCTCAACTTTATTTTATCTGGTAATGTCATTAGTTTACTTACCTTCCTAAATTGCATTGCATTTCTGCTGAATATAGTAGGTTGTATTGTAGGTTGATTTCTTATTTCTTTATTGTCTTAAAGTTGTCCTTCCATTGTTCTGACCTTCATTCTTCCCCCCAAGTTTGTCAGGGGATATACTTCTTTTCATAGCCTATTTATTACTTTTCTCTTATTGCCATCCAGATTTTTCCCTTTATGTTTATTTTCAGCAGATTGACCTTAATATGCCAAGCTTTACTTTTCCTTGTGTTTATCATACCTGGGAGGCTCACTCATGGTCAGAGAACCAAAGCTGATGCTGGGCAAAATGAGGAACCCCAAACTGTTAAGGAGTAAACTCATGTTGTCTGTTCTAGGAGTTTTGACACATGCATGAGTAAACAAGTATACTAGGAGATTTTTTTAATTGGTGAGTAGAGAGTGAGAGAAAAGGTAGGGGAAAGAGAATTTCAATATAGTTTCCTGATCAAACTCTGAAGTCAGAGTTTAGCCAAACTCTGAAATTACCCATCCCTCTTGGGTACCAGTTCTGTCAAACAAGCAAGGCCCATGAACAGAGCTGCCAGGAGAATAAATTCAAGTTGCTTTCTGGCAGGAAGACAAGGTAGGGCCCACAGGACTGGGAGAGAAGGAGAAGGCCAAAGTTCAAAATGTACCATTAAAGTTTAATCTACCAGAGGACCAAGATGACAGCTACCACAGTCTCTGAAGAGAGGCATGTTGTCACACTTGCCAAAACACTAAAGCCTCCCCAGTGACAGTGAAAGAGTGAGCACACACATGTTCGGTGTTACAAATCCAGTTTGGCCCTTCATTATTGTGCCTAGTTCCCAGCAGCCTCTCCATGAAGGAGGTCTGGTTCATGGCATGCTGGGAGTTGTGGTGTTCAGTGTCTGCAAGGGGGGTGGTGTGGAAATAGAGTTGGGAGTCCAGAAACCTCCAACTTGGCTATGAGCATCGTGCGTCATCAAGTTGCTTACCAGGCAATTTGTTTAAAAACAAGCTATAAGTAGGTTATAAGTCATAACAAGATAATAATAATATCTTACTGGAAACAAAAACAAAAACAAAATCCTTCTAGTAAACAAGGAGATTAAATACAGATAAAGCAGGATGATCAAAGAGTCTAAACTCTAAAAACAGCTATAACTAAGTTATAAAGTTAGTTTAATATGAGGAGCCAGTATTTTAAAAAATAATGAACATTCTAAAATAGAAGCTATCGAAAGCTAACAGACTTACTGTCTTGTGAAACGTCTATGTCAGTTATGTGTGTCCTAGTTGCTGAGGTAAAATATATTTCTTGACTATGATCATAATCCAACAAGTTGAAAAGTTGAAAACTGGATTACATTGGGCAGATGAACATTTGCCTTTCGGTTCCTAACTTTTACCTGAGCGGTATTTGAATCCTCTAGAGAACTAGCTACGTTAGATCAGCTTCAGTATTTCTTTGTTGATGTCTTACCATTACTTTTATACTTCAGACTTTAGTGTACTCAGAGATTTTTTAATCAGTGAATAGAGTGTGAGAGAGAAGGTTGGGAAAGGAAGGATTTCAATATCGTTTCCTGATCAAACTCTGAAGTCAGAGTTGAGGGAGAATTATAGACACCTTATTCTGTGATTATAGAGTTTAGACTCTGATCATTTTGCTTTATCTGTGTTTAATCTCCTTGTTTACTAGAAGGATGTTTTTGTTTTCAGTTTCTAATAAGCTCTCATTTATCATTATTAAGACTGTAAACTCAATCTTGTCAGAGCTTGGGAGGCATCCTGTTAGTGGGCCATTAAACAAACTTTAGACAAGTAAAAGTAATAGAAGTGTGTTTCCTTGTGTTAATTAAATTGAGAAAAGAAATTTGATTTTTTTTTTCCACTTATTTTTATGACGTTCCTCTTACTATTTTTCTTGTTAGTCATATTTTACATATTTGCCTATAAGCAAGTACTCTTATTTTCTTTTGAAAATTGATTTCAGCATATGCAACTGTCCTTAACATGGACAATTTATGCTTTGTGACAACATACTTATTTTAATAATGCTACTGGAAAACAAGAGGGTAATTTTTTTAAATAAATTCCATTCTAAATAGTGAATTTAGTGTTATCCATTTTATAATTTGTCCTTTTTAAGCATAGCTGAGGGAAAAAAAAGAGGTTAGCTAAAAACTGTGTTTCAGTATATAACTAAATTTTATTTTCATGGAGAGTTGCTTGAGGAGTTAGAAATTGAGAATATATAGCTCCAGGGCCTTCCCTGGTGGCACAGCGGTTGAGCGCTGGGCTGTGAAGCTGCCTGCAACCTCAGCAGCACTGGTTCGATGATCCCAGCTGCTGGAGAGGGAGGGTCCGGCAAGGAATGACAGACCTCCCCTGCCGCGCCCGCTGCTCCTCTCAGCAGTCAATTTTGTCAGTCTGCCTGTTCTGTTCCCCGCTGTGGCTCTAGTGAATTCTCTTACCCTCCTGCGCTTCCAACTGTACCCAGTGCTTGTATAAATAAATGAATGAATGAATGAATGAATGAATGAATGAATCCCCAAAAAAATTTTTAAAAAGAATATATAGCTCCACATATGCATGTTGAAAATCAGTTGAAATTGTAAAAGTATGTAATTGTAAAATTTTCTCCTTACATTTTAATCTACTGAAATGGAAATCTCTATTCTCTGCTCTGTAAATAAAAACAGTGCTAAATGTATAATGCACATTTGATGTGGCAGCAATTAAAAAGTTGACATTTAGGATAAATCCTTTCTAACTTTAAGACTGACCTGACCCATATTTTGAAAGTTTTTTTAACCTGTTAGGTAAACAATAAAAATTATTGCCAGGTAATATAAGAAGTACAAATTTATAAGTATCTTATCGTATCTGCGGTGAACAAAAAAAAATTCTAAGGAAATTAATTTTCAAGGCTACTTTCATAAGAAATCACTTTGACAGTTAATATAGTTTAGATAAATAAGATCTGGATATGGCCTATTGAGTATGTCCAACCAAAAAGACAATACAGAACAGATGCCCTAAGTCATGCTTCTTAAGGATGAAGTTCTCTATTTTAACATCAAGCAATATCTAATACTACTGCATGTAGTTATGCTTTTGGTTTGTATTAATCTGAAAATCTGGATACCACTTGTTGCTATTTAAAGCAACACATTCATTCCAGTTTCCGCTTACAATAACAAGACATACTGTCCATGTTTTTCTCATTGTTCCTTGAATAGGTAAAAACATCACTAGCTGGCATTTGGTCATTGACATACTACAGTAGTAACCAAGTACAAAAGAAGCATTTGAAGGAAGAATTAATTATGCAACAGTGTACAAACAGCTTTTATTATGTACTTTTTTTTAATAAATGCCCTTTGCACTTGATTTCACTGTTGTATAAGTAAGAGAGATTTTTCAAAGAAAGGATTTAAAATAAACCCCTGGTTATTTGATGCATTTAAGTGGCACTTAGCTGTTCAGCAATTAAAATTGTTGATAATTTTAACATCAGGAGATAGGCCTTAGCTTGCTTAAAAAATAGATGTATGTACTTTTATCATAAGAGGGATTTGAAAATGTGTGTTTTTGTATTAATTGCTAGAGTTCCCTATCAATACCTGTTCAAACAAATAATAGTTTATCTGTAAATTTTTCAAACAGGGATCTGAAAAAGACTTTAAGTTAATCAGCCATTTGAAACATTTTGTAACTTTAGTGAAATTCATACTCTGTCCACCTTCAGGGTTTGTCACCCCTGACTTAGTTCAGACTTTATTCAAACTCACCAACCTTTCATAATGATACATTATTTATTAGTATTCTTATAGACCTTCACTAATGTGATCATCATAATAATATGATTATCATAATAATACAAAGCATGAAGATGACTGAAAATACCCTTATTGTTCACTTGAGCTGCCTCAACAGTGAACCATCTGATACCATCCCTCTGTTCCCTTTTTCGACACAATTATCTATACCAAATTGTAATTTAACTTTAGGCTAGTGACTGCCTGCTGTAAGGGAAAAATACAGGGCAACATTTCAAGATTGGCTCCATTAGAAATTAGGAAATATGATCTGAAAGTCAAAAAAGGACAATTGTGAGTTACGGTAGGAAAACATGTTTTGTTTTTTACAAAGCAGCTTCTGCCATAGTGAAAATAGCCCTTCCAGAAGACTATGTCATTTGTCCTGCAATGTTAACAACAGCACCTACAGCATTCAAGTCAGAAGATAAAAAGAGAGTATGTCATCTAGAATTTTATCTGTGAATTATGGCCATGTTTTGACTGATGCAATGTTAACACTTTAGGGTTATGACCTGATATTTGATTCTGTGTAACCAGAACTTTGACAGTTCATCAGAGGTTGCAGTGTTCTGATACAAAATGTATTTAAATCATTGACAACAAATCACTTTATCATGTTGTGCCTAAGGCAACTTCCTTGCATAACCTACATAACCTGTTTTTTTTTTTTAATATTTATTTATGCATACAAGAATGGGGGTACAGGCCAGAGGTGCAGGGGGTGAGAGGATTCACCAGAGACAGAGTGGGGAACAGAACAGGCAGATTGACTGAAATTCACTGCTGAGGGGAGCAGCGGGTGAGTCAGGAGTGAGGGGAGTCAGCGGGTGAGAGGTCTGCTGAGCCATGTGGGTTGCTCCCTGGCCGGGGATCGAACTCATGCTGCAGAGGCTGTGGTTGGCTTCATAGGTTGCGTCTTAACCCCTTGGGCCACCAGGGAGGCAGAACTTCCTCACATAACCTGTTGACATTCACTTGTAGAAACTTAAGCATTCCACCCTGAAGAGAATCTTTAATATATTTTATGTAGGTTAAAATCTACAAAATATGGTTATCTGGAGTGTTTCTCTTCCATGTTCATAGGAGGTTTCAGAACCCTTAACAGACTGATTAGATGGTCCTTAAGAACTAACTACTTATGAAACAAGTGACTATTTCATGCATGGCACCAGAAAGAGGGTACTGGAGAGGTTATTCTTGTGTAAAGACCAGTACTTGTTCAAAAAGGTTGTAAAATCCAGATTGTAGGGCCTCCCTGGTGGCGCAGTGGGTTGAGCACAGCTCTGTGAAGCTGTCCGCTGCAGTGTGGGTTCAATTCCCAGCAGGCCAGGGAGATACCCACATGGTGCAGCAGACCTCTCCTGTCTTGCCTGCTGCTCCCCTCAGCAGTGTTTTTGGTCCTTCTGCCTGTTCTGCTCCCAACTCTGTCTCTGGTGAATCCTCTCACCCTCCTGTGTCTCTGGCCTGTACCCCAAGTCTTGTACAAATAAATAAATCTTTAAAAAAAATCCAGATTGTAAAAGGACTAAGGACTAAAAATAATTGTTTTTCTGTAAATTAATGAAAGTACAAAAAACTGAGGGTCTGTGTGTTATAAGTGATAAGGAGAGCTCTTCACTTCTATGTTTGAAATTGAATTTTTAAGTGAAAGGGAAAAAAAAAATCTTGGTACATGTAGGTGGGATATATCCAAGTATTAAAACAACTTGATAGAAAGCTAATTTGATTAGTAGAAATGGCAAGTGTAAAACACTTTTTTTTTTAAATTTAAATATTTGATCATAATGTCTTGTCAAATGGGTGTTTGGATTTGCCCACCCAATCTCTGTATAAGACCAAGTTCTCTTCTGTTTCCCTCTTACCCATGTCACATTATAAAATAATGTGAAATAGGTAGAGAATATAAAAGATTGCCCCACTTAAAGCAGGAAGCCCTGATAACATAAAGCTCTCTTTTGTTCTATATTTTAACAATCTAATAATAAATATCCAGTGAAATCTTATTAGGTAACTAATAATCCACATGTTGAGAGCATGCACTTTTAATATGCAGCAGTGTTAAATGTATATGGTTTGCTTTCTTTTTGTAGAACACAAAGTAATTATAGTGGGACTGGATAATGCTGGGAAAACCACAATTCTTTATCAATTGTAAGTAATTTAAACAATTTTCTTTTTTTTGTTATTGGAACCAATTTTGTATAATTAATGAGATGCCATTATAATGTAATGGAAAAATGTAAAGCATGCGGTTTTATTGATATATTTTACCATACATAAAATTTATTTAAAAAGTGAATAAAATAAACTGCTGTATGTTTGCTAAAGTCTTCAAAACTTTTTTCTGGCCTTGAAGGAAAGAATGTTAAATTAAAATAAAGCAAGCATGTAGTGTGTAGTGTTGGAGTGAGATGAGAAGTACATTTCACTCAGTTCACTCACTCTGAGGTTCATGTGAATAGATTGTTATCTCTACGAAACTATCTCTACTCTTCTAATAGCTCTGGAATTGTTTAACATAGCAAGACTTGTCAAGTCAAAAGAAATAAAGCTTACCCGTGAAAATACTGCCTTAGCAGCTTGCAACAGCGAGAAGTTTAAGACTATCAGAGAAATACATTAATCCTTTAAGGAAATCTTGCAGCCCATTAAATGACTTTTCAAAGAACCTCCCATTATCCTTTCACTGCCAAGGAAATAGTTCTTGTTAGGCAGTGAAAATGGATCTATGTCCCAAGTGTTTTAACAAGTGATTATAAAATAGAGTGCACCATTGTGTGGCTCCTAAGTCTTCCCACCTCGTCTTAAATATATCAACTGACAGTTCTCCAGAAATATTTTACTTAAGCAATGCTTAATTTATTCTTCAACTCCTTTGCTAAAAACATACTAACTTATGGCTTGTTATTTTAGAGTTGAGTAAGTAATTATTTTTATTTAAAACCTTCAGTCATTGGCCACTAGGTATTTTAATGTGACTTTGCCTTTAACATCAAATATAAACATTTCAAAAACTCATCATCATTGTTGAAATAATTAGAGCATAACTTCAATATAAAACCCGAGAGTTTAATATAACGTAACCATAATTATGATTATGCATGTGGTATAAGCATCTGTTCTAAATATATTTATATTTAATTATACTTTTTAATTATACTTTTAATTAAAATATCCATTTGCCCTTAGCTTTCGCTTTTTAAGACTGTAGCTTAGGTTAATAGGCCTGAACTAATTTTTATGACTGACCCAAGTTTCAATTCTCTTACATAGACACTATTCAAATTATAGGTAGCCCACTATTCAATTGCTGCTATTTTGCAAGTACTGATGTCACAGACACCTAGGAACTTGCTCTTTCAGGATGGGCTATGGGTTCTGCTCTGTCAATGGGGTGTGGCTCTTTGGGACACAACAATGTAAACTTGCACAACACCATTCTCTTCTTTCAAGATAACCATTTTATTCCATTAAATGAAAAAGGAGTCTTCTTTTAGAAATTGTTCTTTGTCTAGATATTTTTTTGTACCGTTGTTCTCAAAGGTCTATTTTTGATGCTAATGATTACCAATATTGGTGCAAACAAAGAAGGTTGATGTATTTAAAAATACAGAGAGAGAACTTGCTTCAGGTTCTCAAGATTTATGAGTGTTACCGTGTCTGTATTTCACAGCTTAATGAATGAAGTGGTTCATACATCTCCAACCATTGGAAGCAATGTTGAAGAAATAGTTGTGAAGAACACTCATTTTCTCATGTGGGATATTGGTGGTCAAGAGTCACTGCGGTCATCCTGGAACACGTATTACTCAAACACAGAGGTATACTAAAATTATTTATGAATCTTAATAAAAGAACCAAAACACAAGCCCACAAATCGGCTATACATACGCATATAGACAGTTACCTTTTAATAAGTTCCTTTTTGTAAGAATTTAAAGATTCCAAATAAAAAAGGCAAGAAGAAAGAAAAATGCTAGGGACTGTTATTAGTTGGTTGGTTGTTTTTGCATAGACCCTCTCCATTCGCCCTCACAGTAATATTTTAATATCTTCATTGTGGGAGAAATCAGAACCCTAGCATAAATTATATAGCTTTCCCCAAGGTTTCACAACTTTAGGAGGCCCTACTTTGGGGAAGAGTAAAATATTTTAAGAAGTATTTAGTACAATAACATGAATTGAACATTCAAAGTTTTGGTGAGATTTTATTTTAATTTAAAAGCAAGTGGATTTGCAGGCCATCCTCCAAAGTTTTCTGTCACTCATTTCATTATTTTACTAGTTTAGAGCAAAAATGGTGAACATGTTTGGAATACCTTTTTCTCTATCTTACAGGCAGATTATTTTAAAACCACAGAGTGCAATTAACAGGTTCATCTTTGAGAGTACTAGTGCACATTGCATCCATAATTTTTCTTTAAAGAGGAACACCTAACCAATTATTTTTCTAAAGTAAAACCTCATAAAAACTGGTTATTTTGCTGTTGTTTTTGAGGATGGGTAATGGAACAGGTGGGGGTATTATGCAAGGAATTTTTTGTGTGTAAGTTGCCCTTTTAAACAAATAGCTGGGCAGAGCCCTTCTAAACTAAGTGACAGACTAGGTGACAAGTGGGGTGAAACAGTGACACTGTCCTTGGAGAGATAAACTGAATTTAGCCGATCGGATCTTCAGTGATCTGAAACAGACATTCCTCCAGCCAGTGAAGTCTTCTGATACCTGGAGAAAGGCCAAGGAGAACCATTCCAAAGAGAACCACAATGCTCAACAACACACACAAAAAAAATACAGACTTCTATTATAATAGCAAATGTATATATGTGTATGTTTTCTAGTGTAGTATATGACTGGTCAAACCAATATGGCATATCAGATATTCAGTATTTGAGGCAACACTTAGTTTTTTTTTTTTTTATTTCACGGGGAGGATAGTTCGGTAAGTAAATGTTAAGGTCATAGGTTAGTGTAATATTTCTACAGTAAAATAAATTTATGAAACTAAAATATATTAGTGAGGGAAGAATAGCATTTTAGGTGTTGGTACTTTTTTCAGAATTCACAATTAACTACAAATGTGAAAATAGTGGTTACCTGATGAATAGATGAGTTGGTCCTAGATGATCTATGTATGTTATAGCACTACAGAGGGATGGTTGCTGAAATTACTGAAACTCTAGAAGTCTTATCCTGGTTCCACATTAATGCTATTAGCATGAATGTGCTTTTTAATAAACTATTTCTGTAAGTATTTCAAAATTACTTGTAATTTTAAAAAATTACAAAGAACTTGTCTTATAGCATACCAGTGTAGCACATCGCATTTGCAATCTTCAATTCCTCAGAGGGATCTTATCTGTGATGTTGCCCTGATTGCTTATTTCACCCATGTCATCTTGTTCACCGTCGATGCTATGACAGGTGTCATCCAAAATCGGATATGTCTCCATTATAATACAATGAGTTATAGTTGTTAAATAATTCCTGACACCTTCCTCTCATTAACTGAGAGTTATTTTACCATATTTTGTTCATTCTAAATGCCATGTGTGCCGTTTCTTAACTTTTTCTTCTGCATCAGATATTGGGCTTTAGGGTCCCTTTCTCATTATATTTCTTATTTTTCTTATTATAGATGCTTTATATTTTTAACATGTGAGACTTTTTTTTTGCCCCTTCAACACTCTCCTTTATACCACTTTGATCCTTTGCCTCTCCTCCTCCTTAGTATCAGGAACCTTACTTTGTTTATTAGTGTCTGATCATTTTTATAAGTATTTCTTATTTTGGTGAATTGTCCACTATGTAAGCATCCAATATATATCTTTGTCATTTTGACTGTCTTTGCTACACAAAATTCCCTCAAAATCCTTCTGTTTTGCTGTCAGTGACAACATTTCATCTTTCCATGTGGTTGAGTAATATTTCATTGTGCAAATATACTACATCTTAATCTAATCCTCTACTGGTGGGTACTTGGGTTGTTCCCATGTCCTAGCTGTTGTCCTAGCTGTTCTACATAATGCAATGAACATTATAGAGATTCTGATTTTTTGAGTTGATAGTTTCATGATCGATCCCAAGAGTGGGATTATTGGGTCATAAAGCATTTCCATTTTTAGTTTTTTAAGGTAAATCCAGATTGCTTTCCAAAATGGCTATTCCTAATTGCACCAACATTGTAATTAGGGTCCCTCTTTCTCTGCATCCTCTGCAGCACTTCTTGGGGAGAACCACTTTTTTTTCAAAACAGCTTTCTGTTTCCTCTCTTTAATTTCACCTGCATCTTTTTTAGCATATTAACACCTAGGTTAAATGCATATTTTTGTGAGCTTTTATTGTTGATACTCTTATATAAAAATGGCTTTCATTATTATTTTTTTTTAATGTACATTTATTTTTCTTTCATTCTAGCTTGTGTGTGTCTTTCTAATAGGCAAGAGACTGTTTTAAACATAAAATATTCATTACTTAAATGAGTGATTATAAAGTACTTTTAAGTTTTAGTTAAAGTGTTATTTAAATTACTGTGACTTTCCTTAAAAATAACCTGCATTTTAAAATAAATCTTAGTTACAAAGTATTATGCATTCAAACATCACTGTTTTTGAAAATAAACTTGGGCATGGTTTTTATTTGTTGAAGTTAGGAATTTTCTTAGTATTAACATTTGGATTTAATAGCTTGATTTGATTCAGTATGATATAAATGTTTTATGATGAGAAAGCAATAGACCAATTTATAGTAATGATTCCATGTAAGGAAAGTACGTCTGTCATTTTGAGAGTAGCTTTACAGAAAATTTCAGCACCCCATTCAATTTTCTTTCTTTTTAATTGTCTTCTAGTTCATCATTCTTGTTGTTGATAGCATTGACAGGGAACGACTAGCTATTACGAAAGAAGAATTATACAGAATGTTGGCTCATGAGGTAAATTTTGAAAGCAAACATAAACAATAGTTATTTATGTACTGTTTTTGATTTTTTACAAAGATTAATATGCCATGTTGGTTATTTCATGTTTAACAAAGTTGAATATATTAAGTTGATGGAAGTCTTGAAGTAAAAAAATTTCTATTTTTCAAACTTTAACCCAACACTAATTTGTAAACTATAGTTATTGAAAAGATTTTTCAGAGTTTAAAGTTATTCATGCCTTAGAAAGTCTGATAAATTAAGATAAGAAAGATAAAAATGCATTTTATCCCCAAGATTATAAAATAACTGAAAACTCTTTAATGAATAATTTGAGGTCACTAATTCTATATAGTTCACATAACAAAAAGTCAATGAAACACATTCATGCACCCAACATTCAAAATAAGATATTAATATCTTACGAGACCTTTCTAATCTGATTTCCTTCCCTTCTTTCTTCAAGAATCTTAAAGTAGTTCCACTGTCCAAAGGTAGTATTTATCATTTCTGTGTACACTTTTATATTTACCGTGCATTTTTTGTACCCATTAGTTGTACAGAGTATTATATTCCATGTTCATAAAATTTTATATGATGGCATCATATATGCTAGCCATGTTAGTATGTATATCTTGAGTTATTCCTTAACTATGAGTAGGTATACACCACAGTTGATTTATGCTCCTACCAATGAATGTTACGGTTATTTCTAATGCTCTGATAGTTTAAACACAGCTGCAGCAAACATTAATCAATGAGCTTAAGTTATACAAAGACTGATAAGAAATAATTATTGCCCAGCCCTCACTCGTCCTCAGTACTCTCCTTTACATTTTGGAGAAACGGTAGAATTTTGGCTACATAATTGTCTAATAGAATATTGTTTATATGGTTTTAAATGTGTACTTAAAATTCAGGTTTATTTTATTATTTTTAGCTTGATCTTTGGCCCAACAATAGAAAAACAACTAGCTTATGTTAGTTAATCTTTGTTAGAATAAATCATAAAATCATGGTTCTTTGAGATAATTTATACTTCAGTAAAAATTTTTAATTATTTATTTGTATTTAACTATCTTAAAGTAGAGGAATTTCATTATAACTGTCCAAAAGGGCATATTTTACTCTCCTGATTCATTAGTTTGAGTTATGATATTACACTTATTAGGAATATTTCATATTGATTGCAGGATTTACGGAAGGCTGCAGTCCTTATTTTTGCAAATAAACAGGATATGAAAGGGTGTATGACAGCAGCTGAAATCTCTAAATACCTCACCCTTAGTTCAATTAAGGATCATCCATGGCACATTCAGTCCTGCTGTGCTTTAACAGGAGAAGGGTAAGTGCTAATAAAGAAAGGTATGACTTTGTTTCTTAAAACTTTTTTAGGTAGACTTGTTTTCTTCCTTGATCGTATTCCTTTTTTCTTCTTAGTTAAAGATTGTTTTTATAATGTGCCTCAGACTTATAAAATTGAAATAATTTTAGTCATTACTGTTGTTAAATTGTAGTATAACAAAGTTACTAACCTATTTTTATAACTTTTAATATAAAGGGAATGTTTTACCCAAATAAGGCATAACAAACTTTTGCATTGTTTCACAATCCAAAATTTCAGTTGTTCATTCCTGGCATTTCTCATTTACTGATGGGGGGAACTGTAATATTGACTGAATTAAAAAAGAGAACACTTCCAAGAAATTTCACATTTTCTACAAGAGCTTAATTAAACCAAAGCTCCTGGTTTTCCACAATAGTATACTTTATTATCAGGAGTCCTCTTAGAATCATACTTGTACACAAAAAAACTTTGAGACAACGGCCAATTTACTGTATTCTTCCTTTCCTAAGAACTTGAGTTTGGTGTAATAGACCAGTGAGAACCCAGTATGTTGTACACATATCACCCAGTTTATTTCCAGGAATCTATCCTCAAATCTTAACGTTTATTAGTTTTTCTCATATTAGAAATAGCTTATAATAACTATAGGTAGATTTTTTTTTTTTACTTACACTTAGAAAGTCCACTTAGTATACTATTACCTGAATATTGTCACTTAAATGTATGAGTAATTATAGTAGAACTAGTTAAGACTTAAAAATAATAAGCGCCTTGTGGCGCAGAGGTTAAAGTTTCAGTACCATCAAGCTGTTGCAGCTACTGAGACACGAGTTCGATCCCCAGCCAGGAATCTAACCCACATGGCGTAGCAGACCTCTCCTGTCTTGCCCACTGCTCCTCTTAGCAGTGTATTTCAGTAAATCCACCTGTTCTGCTCCC
The DNA here is from genome assembly GCF_964194135.1 of Talpa europaea. NCBI lineage: Eukaryota > Metazoa > Chordata > Mammalia > Eulipotyphla > Talpidae > Talpa > Talpa europaea. Next base: position 25,604,514 of record NC_140082.1, on the reverse strand, counting down.
CACTGTCTCTGGTGAATCCTCCCTCCCCTCTGCCCCCCTACCCCTTAACACTGGCCTATACCCCAGTTCTTATATACATAAATAAATAAAAATAAACCTTTTTAAAAAAATAAGGATGGTTTTGATTTGTAAGTGTAAAGTTTTTCATTTTATAAATATTTCTATTTTTGGACCTCCCTGATGGCACAGGGGTTAAGACGCAACACTATAAAGCTCTCCACAGTCACTGAAGCATGAGTTCAATCCCCAGTGAGGGAGCAACCTACATGGCGCAGCAGACCTTTCCTGCCTCGCCTGATGCTCCCCTCAGCAGTGTATTTCAGTCAATCCGCCTGTTCTGCTCCCCACTCTCTGGTGTATTCTCTCACCCCCACACCTCTGGCCTGTACCCCAGTTCTTGTATGCATAAATAAATAATTTTTTAAAATAAATAAATATTTCTATTTTGTATTTCAGGTTATGCCAAGGTCTAGAATGGATGACCTCCCGGATTGGTGTGAGATAACTTTTTAGCTCGAAAGAGACTGCTCTATTTATTCTGTGACATGAACATTTTTTCCTAGTACCTTTGGCTGCTAAGGCAGCAGCATGTTTAATTTATAACAACACAAACCTCTATGAGCAACACTTGAATCAAGTGCAGCTGAACTGGAACATAAAAGATGTTTTCTTAACTTTTTTTTTAATGCACTAATCTTCAGTTGGATGAACGTAATGTGTAACTATGTTTTCAGCAACAGAATTCTTCTGACTGCTTATTCTAATTTTTCAGTGACTGCCTTGTAAGAAATGTTTGTCATATGTTTAATGTTTTCTGAAGTATTGTAATAACTTTAAAGACCAATATATTTTATTTCTTGACCACCCCCTTTCCACACCAGATAATGAATGACTGGTTTGACAGAGTAATAGTGGAAAGCATCAGGTCTGTTGGTGAACTTAACCAGCGCAAAACATTTGCCCCCTTCTCTAAACCACTTATCTTTTGGACAGAACTTATCATAGGAAAAGAAAAAGAAATCAATCTAGAAGATATATATGTATATATATGGAAGATTAAACATCATGAGAACTGCCTTTAAATAAGTTAACTTCCCCCACATATTAAAAGTGATGGAATAATTTTGCATTACTATTAGCATGTAAATTAAGTAGCTGTTTATCTAAAGGAATTTAATTCACTTTTCTGCCTACAAATTGAGATTCATTTTGGCTAAAAATTAATTAAGGTAAAGTAGTTGAAAGTTCAGCTTTCATGGTGAATATTTTAGGTAAGTCTGATATTTTAAATTTGTCATGTTTTGTGGAGATACCAAGCATTATTAAAACATACCAGCACTAAATTTAAAAGTCACTGGTATATATTTTAATATCAATTGTTAACAACTATTTTCAGCAAAAAATTCAAATATTCCTTATATGAGGGACATCATATCTGCTTTGGGCAGTAGCTAAAGCAGATGTATAAACAGTTCATTTCATTTCTTAAAATTCGAACTTGTGTCTATAATAGCATTTCTACCACCAGTAGTATATTACTTAAACCATAATGACTTCCCTTAAGTCCTCTTGAGGTTTTAGTGTAATAAATAGTCCTGATACAATTGCCATGATTAGTTATGCCTCATGTTAAAAAATCTTTTCTTGAATTATAGGAAATTGCTGAATTTAATCTTAACTTTTAGAATACTTCTATGAGACTCAAAATTAATATAGTAACAATTTATAAATTTTAAAGAAAGTAAGAAAAAAGATCATATTCCATCAAAAGTTTTATTTATTGGATAGCATTAAAAAGTTTTCAAGGCAGTTGAAACAATAAATAGTGAATACCTTAAGAGGGAAGGAGGTGTTATAATTTTGATCCTTTTTACTTCAAGTGTGTGATGTTTATTATAATGAAAGGGATAAGATGCATACTTAGGTAATAGTACTTCATCCTTACAGTATTTTTTTCATTTGGGTCAAAAATAGGATTTAGTGTCCATGAGAGTATCAAAATACCTGTTCAAAATTGGTATTTTAATTAAGATATTTTATTATAAGTTGGTTTAAATTTTGCTTAGTTTTCAGGTATATTTGATTTATTTAGTCTAATTAATTTAGTTGAATTTGATAACATTTATCTGATTTCTGTTTAGTAGTAACACACCCTAGAACTGAAAAATGGCCAGAGAAAAACTTTCTGACCTTGAGAACTAGTTTATTAGTTTTGTTTTGAACCTTTTTCTTAGTGGTTCTATACCATGTAGAGGATACATTTTTTTTTTCTTTTTCATATACACCATAATCAAGGATATGAAAGAAAAGCAGATATGAATGAATATGAATGCTCTGTGGTGTGTATGTGGTGACTGGAATTAGGAAAAAAACATTTTACCTAAAGCACACCTTGCTGAAATTTCTGTCTTGGTTATATAGTTTAGCCAAAATACTGAAGATAGTTCTCTTAACCCTGTTCTGGGGGGGGGGAAAAAGCATGTTTAATAACTCCTATATACATTCTTATTATGAAATTTATCTTCCTATATCTAATAAGATTGGCTGGCTCAATTTTCTTCTATTGAATTATATAGTTATTTTTTATAGTACCACATCAGCATTATATTGAAAGTGTTTTTAATAGTTAATTGTATTTGTCAAACTATTAGTGTAGACTCAAGTTTGCTATTTAATTTTTAAAATAACTTTTATTTTATAAATCCTTTTTTAAAAAAATTTTAGTTTTGGATTAGAAATTATTTATGTTGGTTGGTATTAAAGATGAAATTGGCGTCTAACTAGAGTTTGTATCAACAATTGGGAAAAGTTTAATTAGGAAATTCATGTAAGACTTTTTAAAGTATTTTATAGGTTCTCATTGGGTGTTTCCTGTTACGGTAATATGAAAACTGATTATCTTTTACTCCAAGAGAATGTTTTTGACCCAAGGACGTATCTAATACTGAAGCATTGATTCTGAAACTCACTGTAAATCAGCCAACTAACTGTAAAAATGTAAATTTTTACTGATGAAAAATGTAAATTTATGATTAGTGCCTTTTATTCATGTTTTGAAATCAGTTCTCAATTTTGTACTGTGCCTGTTCTTTAGAAGTCATATTAGCAGCTAATTAACATTGAAATAATTCAAGTTTCACTACCCTTCAACCCCTTTATTGCCTAACAGTCTAGTTATTAGTGATGAGCAATGGACCCACCCACATTACTTCTAGAAGATTATTTTACATTTGCTTTTTTTTTTTTTTTTTAAGATTTATTTATTTCTGCATATAAGAGCTGGGGTACAGGTCAGAGGCACAGGCGGGTGAGAGGATTCACCAGAGACAGAGTGGGAAACATAACAGGCAGATTGACCTGAGTGCATTGCTGTGGGAAGCAGCAGGCAAGTCAGGAGAGGTCTGCTGCGCCATGTGGGTTGCTCCCTGGCTGGCTGGGAATTGAACTGCTGCAGTGGCTGTGGATAGCTTCATAGGTTGCATCTTAACCCTTGCGTTGCCAGGGAGGCCCCTACATTTGCTTTATTTGAGGGTAAAGAAATTAAATTTTGACCATTTTTTTCAATATAACTAAAATGTAACTGCTACCCTTGGTGAGTTCAAGTAAGGCATTTTTCTTAATTTCGAACATACAGAATTCTTTATATTTAAATGCATCATTCTTATTGAAGCCCATTCAAAAATTCATAGAATTAACAGGCCCTTTTATATGGTAATATACTACATATTTTGTATTGTTAGTGTAATTTAATTTCTTAAAATCTGAAATTATAGATAATCTACTGAAAAACTGACATAATTTTTGCTTTTAAGTTCTATGTTGGTATGCTTAAAGATGTGATTTTATTCTATATTCATTAGAGGAAAGATAGTAAGTTCTAATTTCATTATTAAAAGTAATTTTTAATTACATATCACCTTTATATCCATAGCCATTTTTGGTTAAGCATAAATTAAATTTCATTATCTATAGCAAAAAGAGAAAATAATTATTTTCCTATGGAAACAATGAGTTTGGATTATATAGGCAACATTATAAACAATATTCTCTAAAGAGTTATGCAGAATCACAAAGCAAATGAAATTTTAAAGAAATTAAGAGCTTTATTTTTTCAAAAAATCTTTTTGGTGTAGTTTCTTAGGACCAATTATAAACTTACTTGTTTCTAACTAGCTCTCTCACTTAATACTTAACTATGTAACACCCTATCAGTAGGAAAAAAATGTACTAGTATTGCCTACAAATGCATAACTTCCTTTGATACTTAACTTCAAATACTAATTCTATGAATCTAATATATGGCTTTAAATCCATTTCTGTTTTAGACAATATCACATATTGCCAAGGTAAAGTCACTTCAAGTTGCAGTGTGGTATCTTGTATCTAGTAGAATATTGTGCTGGCTAGGCTAAAGAAGTGGCTGTGAATCTTTATTTGGCCGTTGTTTGTCCAGTTAATCTTAGACAGTTACTGTCCTTGACCTTCCTATTGTTTTTGCCATATTGAGGAACTTCAGCAAACTGGAGTTCTAGCATGTTTTTGGGTTTTAAAATCTTGAATCCTTATGTACACTTATTAAAATTGAAAAACGAAAATACTAGGGAAAGACATGTAATATAAAATTAAATTCAGAGTCACATCTCCACTATCATTTCATTTAGCACATGAAAACAATCAAGAAAAGGAAGTATCATTTATTTATTGTTGCTTAGTGTAAACTAAGCTAATAGTTAATGGCAATGCAAAAGAGAAAATAAGCCATATTGCTAAGAAAATTATGTTAAGCTGCTCATAAAATCTCCATTGTGTGTTGTAAATACTGTCTGCTAGAGAATACCTTGCTTATTTTCCTGGCTTTTGCTTAATTAGATGATAGTGATCAGTTTGTTTAGAATTTATTGGCTTTAAATGCCACCCAAAATTCCAGTTTTTTACCTTTCTAGTATTGAAAGAATAATACAGTTAGGAAGTCAATATTTTACAAATGTCTGTATAAATCTGAAAGTAATTTCTATTTAAGATTAGTTTTTTCAAAAAACTCTTTATTCAGCATTACCATGAGCACTGAAATCTAAAAGCCAGGTTCCCAAAAAGTATTTTTTAAGAGTTCTAGGTGTCCAAAGCTAAAGTAGAAGCCAATAAAAAAAATATATTTTCAACTACTCTTTTAAATTTGAGGTAGAAAAAATATGTGTTCAACAGAATTCAATTTTACATGTGGTTTGGGAAATGTTGTATATGGTTTTGGGAAATGTTAATTTGAAGGTTTTGAGGTATACCTAGAAATAAATCCTAGAATACTTGAAGATAAACATGGGGTAGAAAAGTCTTCAGCAGGATATTAAGTAATAGAAAATATGATTGAAAACAATGGATTACCCCCATTTAAGGCACCTAAAACCAATTTTTTATAGTAGACCCGGATGGCCTATGAATTTTAATGTGGCCAAAGGACTGACGACTAAGCAGGTTTTCAGAATTTAGAAGTGTAGTCATAGAAAGACATGTTTTGCATTTTTTTAAATCATTAGAGTCTACATTTTCTCATAGAAATCAAGAGGTAGTAAAATGTACTGTGCATGTCTTTTGGATAAAAAAAACCATTCGAGAAGAATGGGAATGTTCTCTTGCATAAACTTGTAAAATTTTAATTGAAAAATTACCTCATTTTCAATCCATAAGGTGCTTTACTCAAGTTTGTGGGATGTGGTACCACCCCATAAATATCCCCGTCACCCAAACTGTATTTTGAAATATGCAAAATTCACAGCTAAGGGATAGCATTCTGTGGGTATTTTGTTTTGTTTTATTATTGTTTACCACCAGCAGGGCTAACATTGAGTAGCAGCGCCACAAATTGTCTTCATTAAAGCACAGTCAATAATTAATACAAATAAGGAAAGGAAAAGTCCTAAAGTTTGATTGACTATATATATTATACTGTGAATATATTTCCATCATTGTTGATAAGGTATCAAATGACTATCTGTTGATCTTGGTTTTGTTATATTTCCTTACATATTTTGGCCCTATTCATAAACACTATAATCATTTTAATCTTAGATTTTTCCCTCAGGAAATGAAGGGACTTTACAGCCCTTATTTTGTTCTCTTGGAGTAAACTGCTCAGTGTCATTATGAAAACTTTTCATTTTGGTTTTTAAAAGTTTAGCTGCTATCTCATTAAAAGTGAAAATAATGATTACAATTTTCTTCAGTTATGTAGTAGTTATGAATTTTACTTCATTCATCTAGTGCACAGAGCATGGTCTTAAAAAAATTAAAATGAAAAGCAGTTACAACCTTGCTCTTGCTCTTGCATGTATTCTAATCAGAATATATTGATTATAATTACACATTGCCATCTTAACATTAATTGGTGCTTTAGAGCATTTAAGAGGAAACAGCAGGCCCTGTATAATATACTTATATTTTCAAAATGTAAAACTACTTCATGTCTATATTTACATTTATGTTTATTTCTTAAGTTTAAATACAAACTTTAGACTCTCTATAGAAACTGTAACAATGCCTTAGCTAAACAGCTTAGTCAAATAGAAGATGGTGTTAATAAGGCCAAAACTGTAATTCGATCTCTGTAAGTCTCCTAGTGTTATACAGAGGGGAAAAAATATCTTTCATGCCACAAACTGCTGCTTAATCCCAACCAACCAACTGAAATGTGTGCTGTTGATCCAATAGATAAGCATTAATAATGAAAATTTTAAAAGCAAACAAATTACTTAATGTATTCATATCACTTCTTGAAATGGTTCAAAGCATGTTTTTCTAGTGGTGGGATTGTTTCAAAAACATGTTCTAAATTTTTTAATAGCTTCATTATACTATAACAAAAAGCTTTTATATATTATAAGTTTAGGTTGCTGGTTCTCATAATTTTTTTTATTTCTGCAAGTATGTTATAATGAGTTGCTTGCATGCCTACTTACCCAAGTTAACAGGATGCTGTTTGCTCTGGAATGTTCATCTTTTAGACAGGTTTTGGTTCTTTTGCAATCATGGTGCAATACAGTGTAACATTCATTTGTTTTCAGTCAACAGTTTTTATTTTGTCATAATAAATAATTACTTTTTCAATAAGAAGTGAACCCATTGTTTCTTTTAAAGACAGTCTGTTTGAACAGCCTTTTTGTTGCAAGTGATTGAAACCTATCTAAGGTAACAGGGAATTATTTGGTGTTCAGGGACCCTAAGTTCAGAGATATAACTGGATTTCTGGACTAGTCTGGAACCAGACACCCAGGAGCACTAAAGCGAAGCCAGTAAATTGTCTTTTTCCTGCTGGAATTGAGATTAAACAGCTAAATTATTCTCAGACCCTAGAGCACAAAAGCCAAGTTATCTAAACTTCTCTGAGTCTTGATTTTACAAATAGAGCCTGGAAGTTATCAGCCAGTGATCCAACCTGAGCATGTTCAGATGTGTCTGACCTTGGCCTGAACCCCAAGTTGGCACAGAAGAGGGGGCTCCACAGATACGAGGATCCCACTGACAGATTTCAAACTACGGTTATCTGAAGAAAAAAACTTCATACTGTTAGCAGGTTGCATAAGAACAATGAAGCATACTCTTATTAGTGTGAAAGAACTTTAATAGAATTGGTGTGCCTAGACAGAGAAGAAAAGAAATGATATTCTTTAAAAAGCATCGGAAATTATCCATTCCCTGGTGGGAAAATGCCCAGCCAAGTGGGGTTGGCCCAAAGCTGCCCTGCTGAAGCCACAAATCTAAGCATCTTCAGACAGAGAACCATGAGGAGGGGCAAAAGAGGCCAGGCAAGTCCCAGAATAAAGGAACAAAATCAAAATACAGACTGAGATTTTGTCCACTATTGTCAGCCTCCCCATGTGTCTCACAAATCTCAGAAGTGTCTACATGTCTCCTCCATGGGTTTCCTTCCATGTCTCCTTCCCAGTAGCACCAGGGTACAAATTGGTTTGAGGATCTGCTCACTGGAAGCTCTCACCCGGGAGCTGATAATTGTAAGATAAGGCTCAATCTTGGGGTACAAAACAACAGAGTTAATAAAGGGGAAATTGGGGGAAAGGGAAAATGTTTCTAAGAGCACAACTGGCTGGCTCTTACCCAGTCAGTATCCACAGCATCCAATAAGAGCAGCTGCTCTTAGAAAATGGTGCCCCTCCAAAGGGAGCCTGGAATGGGTGGAATAACGGTATGTGGTGAAACAGGAACCCACTAACCTGCGGCAGCTGGGGGTAGTCGCAGGTGGCACTGCTGAGGCAATGTCTCCTGAAGCATAAGTCTCAGGCTGAGGTCTCCATGAGACACTTCAAACTGAGTTAAGCCTCGCAACTGACTGAAGCCTTTCCAAGCAGGCTCTGCTTATATCCCCCTTCAGAGTACCCATCTTTCAAACATGATTGGTTCATTTTCCAAACTGGCTGTTTCCAAGACTTACTGGTGCTGGTATAGCCTTCGACCTAATTGGTGCTTTTGAGACCTTGGACCTCGTCAACTAGATTGCCCAGCACCTCCTCCTCCTTGCCTATTTCTCTGAAATCCTGCTGATGCAGACCCTAATTTAGCCTCTCCTTCCTTACTACTCCCCCATGTAAGTCCCCGCGTCTTCCCTGGTTGGGAAATGGCTTATGCAACAGTAGACAGCCATGCCCACGGGTTTGCTGGCACCAGATTACACTTGACTTTTCAACTCTTGTCTCTTGAGTTTTGGCATATGAGTGGAAGTAGCAGAACCCCCAAAACTCCTGTAACACCTTAGCTGGCAAAGAAAGTTTAGATTCAGACCTTGTTACTGCAATGGGCTTTTTGGTGAATTTATAACTTTCATAAACTGAATCAAGCTGTGTAATTAATAAAGTGAGCTTAGGCACCCAGCTCTTCTCATTGTCCTTGTGGTCTACTCAGTATTCCTCCCTGGAAACGGGCAGTTTCATATAGTTACAGCTACCACTCTGATTCACCAGTATTTAAGACCATTTTCTACCTCCAAGAGCTTCCCAGGATGACCTTAGGGCTGTGGCTGATCCTCAAAGAACTCACAGAAATTCCCAGTGGTGAGTCTGTGCAGTGTTGTGATAAGGAGAAATGTGACAAGGGAAAAGGCTTTGACCTCCCATTCATCATGTCCTTTATCTCCTGAAGCCTGTGGCTTAGAGACTGCTCAGAGATGAGCTAATGAGGAAAAACAAAGAAAACAAAAGAACTGATAAAATTTTACCCAATGGTAAAATCCTCGCTGGCAAAGGATGTTAATGCCAATGAATTTTAACTTCCATTGACCCCAAAGGATTCCCTGTAGATGAGCCTCTGCTTTTCTGTTGTGATTTCCTTAGTATTATCTTTCACCAAGAGACAAATTTTGATGCATTTTGCTTATGGGAGAAATTGAATACTGCTTTTGAAGTAAGAGGAACAATCTGAGTACGTACCCATGAAGGTGAGAACTAAAAAACTTGCTGCATATGAGAAGCACAAAGGGAGGAAAAGGGGCAAGAGCTTAAGTGGGTCAGTGAGGAAGATGTTTGGGTAATGAGTCAGGGGCAGACAGGACTGAGGGCTCAGACTGGAAGGGGAGGGAGGGAGGATTTAAAACATCACAGGGATGGGGCCTCCCTGGTGGTGCAGGGGGTAGAGTGCAGCTCTGTGAGGCTGTCCGCAGCCTCTGCAGTGCTGGTTTAATTCCCGCCAGCCATGGGGACAACCCAGTTGGTGGGGCAGACCTCTCCTGTCTCCCCTGCTGCTCCCCTCAGGAGTGTATTTTAGTCCGTCTGCCTGTTCTGCTCCCCACTCTGTCCTTGGTGAATCCTCTCACATACAGGCCCAACCCCCATCTCTGGGCCTGTACCCCAGTTCTTGTATGCATAAATAAATCTTTTTAAAAAAAGATAAAAAACATTTTTTTTCTGCAGGACCGATCTAGAGAAGGACCAGATTCAGTGATAGGAGAGACCTGGTGTAAGGAAACTGCTGGAGCTCATCTTACCAGGGATTAGAAAGAACCTTGGGAGAGGGGTTGGGGAGATGTTTCCTCAGCCTGAATAGATTGGGACAAGGTCAGAACTTTCAGGAGTCACAATAAGAGAGTTACATGGGTAAACCCAACCAGAAAGTCTGGAAATTACAATATCTAGGCTTTGAGATGACCTTCTATCTGCACAGGCTAGTGGTGAATGAGACACATCCCTTACCCAACAAGTACAGTGACTGGGTACACCCTGGGAGTAAGTAAAAGTCTTATCTGGGGCCTCCCTGGTGGCACAAGGGGTTAAGACGTAACCTATAAAGCTATCCGCAGCCACTGCAGCACAACTTCGATCCCAAGCCAGCGAGCTACCCACATGGTGCAGCAGACCTCTCCTGTCTTGCCCACTGCTCCCTTTGGCAGTGTATTTCAGTCAGTCTGCCTGTTCTGTTCCCCACTCTGTCTCTGATGAATCCTCTCACCCTCCACACCTCTGGCCTGTTCCCCAGTTCTTGTATGCATAAATAAATAAATCTTTAAAAAAAAAAAAAGCCCTAACTATTCCTAACAAGTGGGTATGATGGAATGCAGAATAGAACTGTTGCCAGGAGTAACCCTTTCCTTTTTTCATTTAATAAACTATTTTTTCTAATCTACCTAATTTTTATAATCTACCTAACTAACAATTTCCTTTCCATGCTTCCCCCAAAGTCCTTCAGTCTTAGTTTAGCTAAAAGCCACAAGTGACTTACTGTCATATTGTATCTCCCCCATGTATACAAATGGTATTCACATTATTATTAAACTTAGCTTTGACTTTTTCTCCTATCAATATTCCTGAAGCTTGCTTATTTGCCAGCCTAGAGGAACTTGGGGTACAAGATGATTTCCTTTGTACCCCGACACTAAAATACACTAGGGAGACTCCCTTGCTGGCTTTAAAGTAAACTGCCTTGCTGTGGAAGATCTGTAGAGAGGGTCACCTGACCAGATTCTATGGGTGACCTGTCAAAGCTGAGTTTGGGCCCAGTGAATAGCTAGCAAAGAAGTGAGGTTCTCAGTCTTGAGGTAAGGAAAGGAAGTCTGTCAACATTCTGGAAAAGGGCTATTTCCTTAAGTGACCCTCTGATGAGACTGACACCCAGGCAGACTTCTGGAACCTGGTGGGACTTCAAGCACATTACTCCATCCAGAAGTACCCAGATGCCTTACCTATGGGAACTGTAAGGTAATAAATGGGTGATGCTACAAGCTGTTACATTGGTTACACAACTATAGATTACTTACACACCAAACGGTGACACCAAGGGTTGATTTGTATACTTGAAAGAGTCAAGGAAGATTGAAGACTGAGCAAGGCTTTGCAATATACGATATTTGTTTTTGAAATTTTATAACTGTACTTAGAGGAATCTCAACTAGCAGGGAAAAACTTCTGATAGGGATTCTACTCTTAATTAGGTAAATTGACATTCTGTCATAAACTAGAACAAAATTGAGACATCCACAAATTTTGCACTATCCAAATTTGTCAAAACAGTTAAAGAAAAGTCAAAAGAATTAAAAATAGAGATAATTTAGCCAGATAAAAATATTATTCATGGAGAATTCCTCTGAATGGAGGCAAAAACACATAATTGGTGAATATATTTGAGCTCAAGTATACTGTATTTTATGAATACACATATATATACATTTCTACTAAAAAGATTAGAATTGGGAATATCTTATAGAATTAATTTCTTCTATAGAGAGCATTTTCACAATTAAAAGCATGATCTATAGAAAAGAATCAATTGAAGATTATATAATTTCAAATTTATTAACCACGAAAAGCAACTGTGGACAGATTGCAGCCATTTTTATGAAAAATTAAAAAACATTAAGACTGTATTTATGTAAAAGTAGGATATAAAGGGAAGGAATGTAGGAAGATAAATCAGGATAAACTTTGTAGGCTGGAAACTCCCAGCTTTTGAAAACTGCCATTAAAAAAAGATTCTGAATGTCTGAAAAGAGCTGGCTAAAAAGAATTTTTACCAAGTCAGACTCCCAAATATCTGCACACAAGGTACAGAGGAGAGAAGTGGTGAGATTTTTTTTTCTCTGTCTCTCAATTTTGGTTTGACAGAAAAAAAAATTGGCAAACTAGTTGTGACTTTTGAATTTCTGGACTTCGAAGGATTTCATCCTCAATATTGGCTTTTCACCCCAAGAAAGTATTTGATTCCTCTTTTTCATCTCTTTAGACTTTATTTTTTTTTAATATTCATTAACTTATGCATACAAGAGCTGGGGTACAGGCCAGAGGCATGGAGGGTGGGAGGATCCACCAGAGACAGAGTGGGGAACAGAACAGGCAGATTGACTGAAAAAAAAAAAGACTATTTTTAAGTGGTTACTGGGCAAACCTGGGGGAAAATGGGAACAAGCAATTTGTGAGTCCTCACCCAGTTGCTTACGAATGCAGGACAAAATTTGAGAACAGATATAGGAGAAACAAGAAAAAAGGATTTAAAGGATTTATTTATATACGAAGAGAGGAGGAGAAGGAAACTTAGGGCTGGCCCCCAGCCAGACATCCTCTGTCTTACCTGTTGATAGTGTCTGCTAAGCAGAGAGCAAAGTGTAATCTGTAACCAGCCAGAACAAAAAGAGAGCAGCCTTAATAGACTAGAGTGAAGTTACAAAAAAAAAAAAAACTCAGGTTACAATATCCTAAGTGTTGTTTCCTCCCTCAGGAATTCACTTTCTTTCTGCTTTATTTGCATAATACCTATCTTTTGGATCTTTGTTTGAAAATAACTACTATAGAGGCCATAGCTGATCTCCAACACCAGAACAAATCCTGCTCCCATTAAACTTTCTTCTGTACTTTTACAACCTTAGCTAACTCTGATCAGTGTGTCATCTCCCCGCCCTATAGAGCAGAGACTGTTTTTTTCACATGATATTTTCCCTTAGTGACCCTATCCGTGATTGCCTCATAGACCGCAAGCTCTAAAGGTTTGTTGAATGAATGATTCAGTGAAATGACACAAACAAACAAACGTGGACTTAAGAGTCGGTCGCTGTGGGTTAAAGTGAAAACTCCACCAAGAAAGAATGTGTGAGCCGGAACAGAATTTATTCTCTGTTGATCTCAGTTTCTTCTACTGAAAAATGGAAAAATTGAAGGAGCTCATCTTAGTGACCGTTCAGTTATGAGGTTCTTTGATTATTATGGGATGGCCATCTGTTTCCTGATTTTTTTTTAAAAAATTTATTTATGCATACAAGAACTGGGGTACAGGTCAGAGGTGTGGGGGATCAGAGGATTCACCAGAGACAGGGTGGGGAACAGAACAGGCAGATTGACTGAAGTAAACTGCTGAGGGGAGCAGCGGGTGAGACATGAGAGGTCTGCTGTGCCTTGCGGGTATCTCCCTGGCCGGGGATAGAGCTTGTGCTGCAATGGCTGCGAATTTCTTCATAGTGCTGTGTCTTATCCCCTTGTGCCACCAGGGAGGCCCCTGTTTCCTGACTTTTTTAAAAGTATGTTTTATATTGTCATACATTCTGAAAAGTCAGTATTTATAAATATAAAATGTCACATTGCAATTTATAATACTGTTTAGGGCCTCCCTGGTGGTGCAGGAGGTTGGGCACTGCACTGTGAGGCTGTCTGCACGAGTGGCACGAGTTTGATCCCCAGCCAGGGGCAGCAGCAACCCACATGGCAGCAGACCTCTCCTGTCTTGCCTGCTGCTCCCCTCAGCAATGTATTTTGGCCAGTCTGCCTGTGCTGTCCCCCACTGTCTCTGGTAAATCCTCTCACTCCCCCCATCTCTGGCCTGTGCCCTGGCTTTTGTATGCATAAATAAATAGATCTTTGAAAAAAAAAGAGAAAAAAAATACTGTTTAGCATGGGTGTATATTAGATAAGTTAATTTAGAAAATCTTAAAATGTGAGACTGAAAATTTACATTTAGATCATCACAGAGTTTTAGCAATAAAATGCATTAGTCAGCAAATGTGACTAGTGTTTTCTTTTTTCCCTTAGCTTCTTTCTTATCCTCTCATTCTCCTTTTCTTCTTTCTCACCCTCTCATGCCCTTTTCTCTTCTTTTTTCTTCTTCTCTTCTCCCTTCTGCTTTTGTCTCCTTTTCCTTCTTGTCTCTTTTGGCCTCTCCTGACCCTTCCTTGCTACGTACTAGGGGAAATTGGTCAGTAAACCCAAGTGACAGAATAAACTAAGGGATTTATTTTTACTTCTTATTGATGTTCCTTTTCTCCTCTTTCCCTGCCTCCTTTTTTTGTCATTTCACGTTTAACAAAGAATGCCAACGGCGTTTCATTGTGTGCATAACAAGGGAAGAACACAGATAATGCTGAGAGGGTTTATAACACAAAGTATGGGGCATTCTAGGATGAGTCATTTTGGGAGAGTAAAGTGGGAAAATAATCAGAAATATTTAAAAGATTTACAGATTGAGTCTGGGGAGGTCACCCCCGGGTGCCCCAAATAGCTATGATTGCCTGTGGCAGACAGAGGACAAAGGCCAGGCTGATGTGCTACGGTGATTAGGACCTTGATCTTAAGAGACAACAGCCAGGGCTCCGCCTCTGCATTTGCAAGTGAACAGGTCTTGGAGGTCAGACAATGGGGGGTGGAAATTTTGGGTGTAAAATCTCAACCAGATACATTATTCTACATTTTTTTTTGAAAAAAAAAAAAAATGCTTCTCAGTGGTGAAATTTGATGTAGTGTCAAAGCGAAAATACTTTGTCTTTCTCATCCCTCCCCCACTTTTAATGGAGTAGGTTTTTATTTTCAGCTCAGGAGTCATTAAGAGGAAAATATTTCCTAGGCTGTTAATGTATACCCTCTAGATGGCAGAATAGGCTTTCATTTTGAACCTCTGAATCCTCTTAGTTGAAGGTTTCCTATCACAGAAAGTTCTTTGCTTTTGTTAAAAAAATAAAACAACTCAACATATGTTTAAAAATTTCATTTGTATACATAGCACCTCACCAATCCAAAGTCACAGGAAGGAGAAGCAAGGTACACTAGTGGAAAATCTCAACAATAATTTTTTAAGATCCAAAGTGTTTCATGTTCTCAAGTTGCCATATTATCTTGAATAAATTGCTAATTATCTCACTATAATGTAGATCCCACTGGACCAGCTTTAGTGGATATTAGATTTGTTGTTAATTGATATTTATTGTTTCCTTTTAATGAATATTGCTAGAGTCCTTGAAAATCATTCTCTTTCGTAGGTTAAAAATGTTATATTTGCCTCTATATTGAATTTTTGCTTATTGACATATTTTTCCCCAAAAGAAATTTCAAAACTAAACTTTAGATCTTTCTCAATTACTAGGAATTCATCCCATCCCAGAGGTGGGGTTTATATCATGCCCCTTATATATTCACCATTTATAAGAGTTTATGACGAGGGCCTCCCCTGGTGGCGCAGCGGTTGAGCGCTGGGTTGCGAGGCTGCCCACAACCTCTGCAGCGGCAGTTCGATCCCTGGCCACCGGCGAGGGTCCCACCAAAAAAAAAAAAAAAAAGTTTATGACGATATGAAATATCATCTCTGAATATAGTTGCCATTGGGGATTTACTAGGTTTCTCCCATCTCATAATAGTTTAGTCCAACCAGATAATATATTTTCCATACAGCAGACACTCAGTAATTACGTATGAATTTGAATGGAGTTGAATACAAGTCACATTCACTGCTTTGATCTGAGACATCTGAGATACATACTGGAGAGTTAAATTTGAACTTTACTTTTGAAGAGGGATCATCTTTTGCCACAAAAACCTTAGATCTCCTGTTTCTTAGAAGGAAGGTCACCTTTGTCCACTAATTTGGGGATAAAGTCATAATGATTATATTCTGAATTTTAGGTTTAAGCCTGTGTTGAGGTCTGAGTCCCATGTTTTATTTGTTTTAAGCAGCAAAGCAAAGTAATAATGTGTGCTTTCTCCATTTCTGATCATTTTACCTAAGACTGTTACAAGTAATAATGGAAAATTAATATCTTCTGGCATACTGCAGTGATGACTTCTAAGACAGCCTTGCTGGCGATTCTGAGGCCATGTCTGGGTTTAGAGGGAAAGACACTGATTGCTAAGGGTTTTCTGTCCTAGTAGAGGAACGAGGAGAAGGAACAGGTACATCAGAAATTTACCTTCTCCTCGAGATTCTGGCTATGATATCAGAGGGATTTCAAGTTCATTTTTTCAAAGGAATTCAACGAGGTGGCTTTTAGTTGGCAGGGTTAGACTAGTTCCACTCAGAGGTTTTTCAGATCCACTTTGCTTCTAGATTAGGTTAACCATTCTACCTTTCTAACAATTCTTTTTTTTTTTTTTTTTTAATAGAGGCATGTTTTATTTATTTGTTTTTTTTTTTTTTTTTTTTTTTTTGTTTATACATGCACTGGGTACAGTCAGAAGCGCGGGAGGGTGAGAGAATTCACCAGAGCCAGAGCGGGGAGCAGAGCAGGCAGAAGGACTGAAGTACACTGCTGAGGGGAGCAGCGGGCGGCAGGAGAGGTCTGCGCGCCATGTGGGACCCTCCTCTGGTGGCCGGGGAGCAGCCGGGGATCGAACCGGCACCGCAGAGGCCGCGGGCAGCTTCGCAACCCAGCGCTCAACCGCTGCGCCACCGGGGAGGCCCCATTCTACCTTTCTAATCTCATTGTGCCTTTCTGAAGGTTTTGCCAGGTTTCTCACCACTGCATATTTTCTTTCCAGGTTAACATGTAGATAGATGGTATTAGATGGGAAAAATATTAATTAAACATTTTAAGTTTCAGTAACACCAATTCTTTTCAATCCAGGTATTTAATCATTCATTTCAACCACAACTATTTGAAATTAGTATGTGGCATGGAAGTTTGTTAGGTATAGGGTTTACAGTGCTGGGAAGAAAACATAAACACAAGGAAGGAAAAGAAGAAACAGTTTTTCTGCAGCAGCGGGAGAACTGAATGTGAACTGTGGCAGCCATAGTCTTGGCGGGATAGGCATTTATAAAGTTTTTTTTTCTTTTTTTTAAAGATTTATTTATTTATGCATATAAGAGCTGGGGAGCAGGACGGGTGGGTGAGAGGATTCACCAGGGAGAGTGGGGAGCAGAACAGGCAGAACTACTGAAATACACTGCTGAGGGGAGCAGCGGGCGAGACAGGAGAGGTCTGCTGCACCATGTGGGTCACCTCCCTGGCTGGGGACCGAACTCATGCTGCAGTGGCTGTGCATTGCTTCACAGTGCTGAGTCTTAACCCCTTGCACCACCAGGGAGGCCCCATTTATACAGTTTTTTCCCCTCTTTAACTGAGTATTAGTTGAAAGGAGTACAGTTGAAATTGTAACCAAAGGAAGCGTTATACTTCCAGAAAAATCTGAAGGAAAAATATTACAAGCTACAGTAGTAACTGTTGGATCTGGCTCTACAGCAGATGGTGGATTTAAGCAGATTCAACCAGTTATTGTGAAAGTTGGAGATTAAGTTCTTCCAGAATATGAATACAACTGCATAGTTCTGGATGACCAGGATTATTTTTTATTTAGAGATGGTGACATTCTCTGAAATGTTACAGGGAGGGGAGAAGGGCACCCCAGTATCCCCAAATGTGCTTGTTCTAAATAGCTTCTGCCAGCCACCACATCAAGAAAAAACATATAAGACTTTTAATGGAGGCCTCCCCAGGTTGAGCACAGCGCCATAAAGCTGTCCGCAGCCTCTGCAGCACTGGTTCAATTCCTGGCTGGCTAGGGAGATTCCCACATGGTGCGGCAGACCTTTCCTGCCTCACCTGCTGCAATCCTCAGCAGTGCTTTCCGTCCGTCTGCCTGTTCTGATCCCCGCTTTGTCTCTGGTGAGTCCTCTCACCCTCCTGCACCCTTCTGCGCCTCGTGAGCTGTACCCCAGTGCTTGTATAAATAAACAAATCTTTAAAAAAAAAAGACTTTTAATGGAAAGATACTTCAATACAATTAGTGTACAACAAAGAAATGACAAAGAATATGGTTTTCAAATCGTATTACCCACAAAGTTACCCATCCCCTTATGGGTAAAATGCCCAGTCCAACAGGGTTGGTCCAAAGCAGGGCCACTGAGGCCCAAAAGCTTGCCACAAGTCTAAAGCACCGTCTGGCAGGGATCCATAGAAAAGGGTCAGAATAAGCCAGACAAATCTGGAAGGAAAAGAACAAAACCAAAATCATGATAAAAGCTGCCATTGTTAATCTAACCACGGGTCTCTCACCCACGTCTGTTTTAACCAGTCCAGGATCAAGAAGCAAGTGTAGCTTCTTCACGTCTCTCTGCTCCATGTGCCTCCTCCAGGTCTCCTCATTGCTATCCATCCTGCTTCCTTCTTTCTAGGTCTCCTCTCCTGTTTCTCTCTCCCTGCCCAGCTCCACCCTTCCTCTGTGGTGCAGGGAAACTGGAACCTTCCCTGTAGGGGGAAGAATAAATGAACTACCTTGCAATGTCAGTGATAGGTGCTCTAAGGAAAAGCAGGGTAAGGTAACGGGAAATGAAAATTGGTCAGGCGAGGTCTTTCTGTGAATGTTAAAAACTTTTAAGCAGAGATATGTATGTAGTGAAGGAGAGCCCTCTGTGAAGACTTGTGGGAGTAGGGCAGAGGGCCAGCAAGCACAAAGGTCCTGGACTAGTGCTTGGTGAGCACGATAACCATTGAGGAGCCAGGTGATTCAACTCCATTGAGCCCAGAGCAGGGAAGTGGTAAAATAACAAATTACAGGTCAGCCAGATGTGAAACTATAGTAGGGACTTCAGCTTTCATTTTGAGCCTTTTGGGAGATATTTTGGAGTTGTGAACAGGGGAATGAAACAATCTGAATTTGTGTTAATATAGTCACACCGGTAGTGAAAACTAGAGTAAACACAGAGACCAGAAAATAACATTTGATTGCTGAGTGATAAAAATCATAAAATTCTTTTTCTTATATTTTTATACTTGCTATACAAATATATTATTGTATCAATTATGAGAGAAGAAAACCAAGAACTTTTAAAGAAATTCTAAACTAGTTCGCCATTGTCTTGTGTTGTTTGATATAGCTCAAATACTATACACTGTATATTTTATTTTTTTAATTCTTTTTTTCTTTTTTTTTTAATAGAGGCATGTTTTATTTAATTTTTTTATTTGTTTGTTTTGTTTATACATGCACTGGGTACAGTCAGAAGCGCGGGAGGGTGAGAGAATTCAGCAGAGCCAGAGCGGGGAGCAGAGCAGGCAGAAGGACTGAAGTACACTGCTGAGGGGAGCAGCGGGCGGCAGGAGAGGTCTGCGCACCATGTGGGACCCTCCTCTGGTGGCCGGGGAGCAGCTGGCTGGGGATCGAACCGGCACCGCAGAGGCCGCGGGCAGCATCGCAACCCAGCGCTCAACCACTGCGCCACCAGGGAGGCCCTACACTGTATATTTTAGATTTTAGAGAACATATAAAAGCATTGATTTCTTAATTTATATATGAAATAACACAAAAGAACACACAGGCCCCATTTACTAGACCTTTGCACAATTACCAATGATGTTCTGTTTCAGATTATTAATGACAAAGCACATTACTGATGACAAAAGCAAGTTTGTCTGTGCCTCATCTAAACCTACATCTGGGGTCCAAGCAGTCTGCATGGTGGATCCAAGGATATAGAGGGTGTTATGAAATATTATTTTTATTGTTATAAAATGTAAGTATTACAAACACAAGTGTGGATACATTAACAGGATTATTTGACCTTCAAGTTAGAATACAAATATTTATTTTCTCATGCTGATACTTGGTGAAGTGGGGAAGGATTTTTGTTGTCAGCAAACTTTTCTTGTTCTTTCTCTTCTGAGCCCTTGAGAAAAATGAACTTCCTGACTCCTTGCAGTTGAGAAGCCATTTAAGAAATTCTGGCCAATGAATTGAGAGCAGAAATGATGGCCGTCAGTCAGCTAAGCATTTCATACCAGTGCAAGACATTCCAGAGCTCTGTTTGCTCTGGCATGATGACCACTATTTGGGGTACTGTTCCCCTATTAATCTGAGCCTAGTATGCTCAGGACACAATGATCAAATGTCTCCCCTATTCTTTCCATTCCAACTCTGAAGGACGAGTAGGAGGAGCAGAAAATGAATCTTGGTAATTTTATACCATTTAAAATTTAAGTTTATTGGGGCCTCCCTGGTGGCGCAAGGGTTAAGATGCAACCTATGAAGCTAACCACAGCCTCTGCAGCACGAGTTTGATCCTCAGCCAGCCAGGGAGCTACCCACAAGGCACAGCAGACCTCTCCTGACTCTCCCGCTGCTTCCTTCAGCAGTGTACTTCAGTCAGTCTGCCTGTTCTGTTCCCCACTGTCTCTGGTGAATCTTCTCACTCCCCACACCTCTGGCCTGTACCCCAGCTCTTGAATGCATAAATAAATAAATCTTTAAAAAATAAAATAAAATATAAGGTTATTTGTTACTTCATATAATTTACATCCTGATGCCTGCAACAAAGTTTTCTATGAGTAACACTTCCGAGATTAGGTTACAAATGACTGCTGCTCCCAACTTTTGGCTCTTCTCCTTTGCTCTCTTAATTACTGTGAGGCCCTTATGCAAGGTAAGGAGAGAAGCTTTCTATGCACAAACAGTAAGAAGCTGAAGACCTCTGCCCCACCACCTGTGAGAAGCTGAGTACTGCCAATAATCCTGAGAGTGAGCTGAGATCGTCCTCCAAGCACATATTCAGATGCGTCCTCACCTCAGCCATCAGTGTTATGACTCGCTCACGAAAGATCGTCCTCCATTACACAACTGCACTGTGTCCTTTTGTTGATCCACAGAAACCATCAGATGATAATTGCTTGTTGTTTCAAGCTGCTAAGTTTTGAGGTCACTTGTTATGTAGAAATAAATAAATAATGCAATACCTTAGGTATCTCCTGGAGCATGATGCCAAAATATGTAAATATGAAGTTATGGTTTCTGAGAAGATATTTGAAATGTCTGGGCTTCCATCCAATTATCAAAGGGAAATCATCCTTTTAGTTATATCAAGATCATGTGTCAAAGAGCAGAATTGCTTAAAAAGATCAAAATACGCTGCAATGGAGACAGTTAAAAACCCTACCATACACACACACCCCTCTTCATTTCTCTTCTCTTAGATTCCCCATGTGATAATTTCTGGCCCATGAAATGTAAATAGAAGTATAAACTGTTTTACTTTTGGGTTGATTTCTTCCCCAATATTTTGGCTAAACTTTAAGCCAACAGGTGGTAAGACCCCCCCCAAGGTGGAAAAGGATTGAGACAAGAGGGAGAAATAAGCTCAGAGGAGGTCCCGAAATTCCTGTTTTGTTTGTGAGTGTGGAGTAACTATCCTCCCCAGCAACAGTCACAATGCAAAAGGTGGTTGAAATACATTTTTTAAAAAAGATTTATTTATTTATGCATATAAGAACTGGGGTGTAGGCCAAAGGTGTGGGGGGGAGGGGGGAGAGAATTCACCAGAGAGAGTGGGGAGCAGAACAGGTAGATACACTGAAATACACAGCTGAGGGGACCAGTAGGTGAGACAGGAGAGGTCTGCTGCACCATGTGGGCTGCTCCCTGGCTGGTTGGGTATCAAACTCAGGCTGCAGTGGCTGGTAATAGCTTCATAGCACTGTCTTTAACCCCTGCGCCACCAGGGAGGCCCTGGAATACATTTTTAAGTATTCTGACCCATCTATATTTGTGGAATCAATATTACTAGTCAAATTTGTAGGTCAGGCTCTTCATGTATGTTCATTTCCCCCCCTAGGAGCAGAGACTCCACCACAAGGGTTTGTTTACACAGGCTGGCAGGACCTTGATGCAATCTATGCTGGGGAACCTGGCAGGGCTAGCATCTGCTGCTCATTTTCCACTTAACCTTGATGACCGGTTTATTTGCATGGGAACCTTCTGTATGTTTAGTA
Source organism: Talpa europaea (assembly GCF_964194135.1). NCBI lineage: Eukaryota > Metazoa > Chordata > Mammalia > Eulipotyphla > Talpidae > Talpa > Talpa europaea. The sequence continues at coordinate 25,582,574 of NC_140082.1, read as the reverse complement.
GTTTTGGGTGCTTGCTTGTTTTTCTTTTAAGATACAGATAAAATTCTTGAATTCCTTCAGTTTCTTGGCAAATGACAAATGGTGATGTGCTTTAATGAAGAATTACACCCTTTAGTAAAGAATAACTTCCTCATCTTTGATGATTGGTGCAGAAAACCCACAAGGTGAGTCTTTGGTTTTACTTTTATCTTTTAGGCTACACAATATACTGAGTGTCTAGACATAGAATATTCCGGGGAAGGGACTGTGAAGAGCCTTAGTCATGTTTCTAAACATCAATGCCAGGAGCCAATTTATGTTCACTCTGTAAAAGGGCATCAAGATGACTGAATTCACTCACTTGTATATTCATTAACTAGGTCAGCAAATATTAATCAAGGGCCTAAAATGTGATAGACCTCACATTAGGTAGGTATTGGCAACATAAAGACAAAGAAGACCTGATCTCGGTCCTCAGGGATGATACAGGCCATGGGACAGCCAAGATGAAAAATCATTACAAGGGTGAAGGGCATCCCAAAGCAGGCCTGGGGATGATAGTGATAGTTTAAGGGTTAAGTGGGTGAGGGAAGGAAACTTGGATGCTGAGATGATTATGATGTGGGAGTAACATTTAAGTTAAATCCGAAGAATAAGCAATAGCTAGTCGGTGGGGGAGTGCATGGAGAATGTTCTGGTCAGAGAAAACAGCAAAAGCAGTGGTTCTGTGGTTACAAAAAGAACTGAAATAAGACCAGCATGTCTGGAATCAGATAGCTGTTTCAGCACCTAACTTTGACAACAGCATCTTATGCCTGAGAAGCTTTGCAGAAAAGAAATTATTTGACTGGAAATTTCCAAATTCAACAGGGAATATAAAAGATTATTTTTCTTTCCGAATCTATCTTCTTTTGTCTTCAATATTGTTCAATAATCTTCTGTCTTCAATATTGTTCATGTTCTGTAAAATGAACATCAAATGCATTATTTTCAATTTTTTTCAAGTTTCACTCATAGTTGAGCTTATTATCCTTGACTCAACCCAACTGTGCTACTAGCCATTCTATTTATTTAGAATCATCTGTGACACATTAACATGTTGGGGAGTTGAAAGATTAAATCCTTAAGCTTTAAAGAGTTGGAATAAATTCTATAGTAAAGATGATGCTTAATTTCCCATGTTAATCAAAGGATTCACTCAAAATCCTTGTGAAAACATATCACTATGAGATCATGGGTGTAGCTGCTCTCTGACCCTGGAAATTCTTACTCTCAAACTTTAGTCAAAACACAATCTTTTCTTTTTTCCCTGATTTCCTCCCAGAAAAATGTGAAAATATTCTATCATTATTCTATTATTAAATAATATTCTATATTAAAATACCAAAATATTCTATTATTCTGCCTCCATTATATGACAATGTTTGCCAGTGGCTTGGAAATGAATTAAAAGGGCTATTTTAAAGAGAATCTTTTTGCAAAAGCAAACTCTTGACTGATGTGAGAGTGTATTATTTGATGACAATCAGTGGCTGGCAAAGCCAAGTGCCCTGAAACAAGGAGACTGCCAGGTGCCTTCAACCGAGTCCAAGGTGCCAGGAGTGATTTGTGGGATGACACCACATCTCCCTGTGTTCAGATATATGGTGTGGCAAGACATCCTGTGCTGGCAGCTCATTTATCAACAAGTAGCACCATTCTCATACATAATATCTGCAATTAGAATCTATTAGTGTTGATTGAAAGTGAAACATCAAAGTTGTTATACAATTTGAGAAAGGAGAAACAACATCTGGAGTCTTACCATCTTGGAGGAAGAGAGAACAGTGAGAAGCCCTGGAAGAGTAAAGTCGACTTTTACAACTTAAAGTAAGTAGTGGTACAGTTCCTTTAATGATTGCATTGCATAGAACTTTATAGATATTTCACAATATTGATTTGTACAAAATATTTAATTTAAATGTTTACATGTGTGAACTCTCCACAGCCCTGTGATTATATTATTTTTCCTGTTATCTAGTTGGAACTTTATGAACATGGGTTGAATGAATGAATCAGCTACTAATACTGGGCCTGGGAGTGGAAACTGAGGCTGGAGCTACAGATGAGCAGCAAATTTGTGCTTAAGTCTCAGGTATTTTCTTTTCCTTCCATACCTTTTTATGCTACACCACATTTCCAACTCACAGACAGAAACATAGGGGATGAAGAACTTAAAGTTTCAAGAAAAGTAGGAAGCAGAGCTGGCTTAAGATGAGATGGCTTGATGCCCCCCGATACTATTTTTCACTAAGGATGAGATGCTTGGCTCCCCCCAGATCATTTCTCCTATTAGTTGACACTAGAATTCCAGGGCTTATGTGTTAGGCTCTAATCCTATCAGAGTATTGTCTTTCCTTCAGTTAAAATGCAGAACTTTAAGTTCTAAATCAGTTATGGTATTTGCAGTATGAAAGATAGGCAAGAGATCTTGTTGTCCTAGGAAATGTGGGCACTGTGAAATGACTTGATGGAAGAGACTATGAGCAAGAAAGAGAAGGGAGAACTGATGATAGGAGCATTTACTTAGACTACAGTGTGAGATGTGTCCCTGGAGGAGCCCAACACAATGGTGGAGAAGGAGTCGGGGCAAAATATATGGGTTTAGCTGAAGATGGACTGAGGACATATTTTGCTTCCTTATTAAGTACTTCTTATACCAGTTTCCAATACATTCCCATGTTTACCTTTAGAAGTTTGTCCAACTATTGTATGGGGCTTAGTTTCATGGAGTTTATGAAACCAGAACTGATCTACATATTCCCTAGAATCAAGTAGACCTGTCCATGTTGTGAACACTGAGAACATACATGACATCAATACTTGGTGTTTTTTTGCATTCTGGTTCAAAAATGAAAAATAACAAACTGTCAGCTTTATTAGTTTATAAATATTTTATTCAGCTATGATTAGAATGGGAAAATTTGAAAAATTTGCTTAGCATCGAAGTTATAAAAAATTAGGCTTTAAAAAATTTTTCTTACAGGCAACCTGCTTTGAATTATTATAAGGCAGAAAAAAAAAAAACAAGGGTAACATTAGGCCCAGATGACAGACAATGAAAACTACATGTGGTTTTTCTAGCAAGCATCCCCAAAGGGGCCCTGATGGCGGGGTACATGCCTTTGATTAAATTCTCTAAGTTTCCTCTATTGTGGCTACAGTGCTGGGCTCATTACCAAATGTGTTGCTTTCATGAGGAATTGTGATTTAAAAATCACAGAAAGGTACTTTTTGAAAATGTCATGTGAATGTTTTGAAATATTTTTTTGTATGTTGACCGTATTGGTTAAGGTTCTTGACTTCAAGATAATCACCCAATGTACTTAGCACGGGTATCCAAATGTTAGCAGGATGGAAAGTACATTTCTTTCACCCATTCCCAAAGATTCCTTCTTAAGACATATGTGACATACCCCTTTGCTGAACTGTGTTTACTGACCAGTCAAACTGCTGCGTGTGAATTCTGGCTCCACCATTTTTAACTGTTCAACTTTGGATAAATTGTTCAACATGTCTGTGTCTTGGTTTATTCTCTGTTAGAACGGGGATGACTGTGTTGTATTGTGAAAATTAAACAAGATAATGTGTGAAATGACTTGGAATTGTGCAGTGCATAGAACAAATAGGTTAAGGAAAAATTATTCATCATCTCTTATTATCAGAGAAATTTAGATCTAAAAATGAATCATCACTTTATACTTGTGAGAATGGCTATTACACAAAAGATAAGAAACAAGTATTGGAGAGGATGTGGAGAAAATGGAATCCTTATACTATTGGTGGGAATGTAAAATGTTGAAACTATTATGGAAAACAGCAGGGAGATTTCTTAAAAAATTAAAAATAGATATTCTGTATGATCCAGTTACTTTACTTGTGGGTTTTTACCTTAAAAAATACAAAAACACTAATTTGGAGAGATACATGTTTATTGCAGCATTTGCTGGAAACAACCTAAGTGCCCATCAGCTGACTAATAGATAAAGATGTAGTATAAATACATAATGGAATACTATTCTGCTATTAAAAAGATGAACTTTTCCCACTTGCAACAACATGGATGGACCTAGTGGAATTATGGTTAGTGAAATAAATCAGACAGAGAAAGAAAAACACTATGTGATTTTACTCATACGTAGTATAGAAAGAAAACAAATAGATGAATTAAATGAAAGAAAAATAAACTTTTGGACTATGGGACCGCTTTTTGGTTACCAAAGGGAAGGGAAGATGGGTGAGTAAATCAGGACAAAGGGGACAATGGTATGGAGAAGAATAGAATTGGATGTTTAGCAGTGAACGAAATGTGCTATATATATATATTTTCCCAGTAATGCACAACTGAAATTAATATGGTGTTATAATGTAATATCACTTCAATAAAAGTTATCACTTAAGTAATATTAACATTGTAACTTCCATATAAATGAACTATTGACTGATTATATTTTTATATTGACATTAGTTATAAAAATATACTTTCTTAATTATATATTTAGTATAATATATTAAATATATTTTAAATGTTTAGAAATTTGGAAACTTTTTGACCAGGCTAAAAAAGCGTAGAATAAAGGTTGATTCTGCCATGTCAGTCTGCTCAAAAATGAAAAATAACCACCCTAAATTGAAATGTTTTGGTCATCATTCTGTAATATATACATATATTTTAAAAAGTCTATGAACATAAATGAAAAAAGTTCTTAGTATGTACTTATTATTACTATTGCTCTTTTAAATTTTCTTTTCCTAGCCTCTTGCTTAAATCTTTCCTCCATCATTCTTGCATCAGATGTATCTTGACATGACATTTGACATTTACTATTAAATTTTTGTTTTCTTCCAACTCTGAGTTTATGATTCTAGAATTCTTTTTACATGGGAGGCATTGCAATGAGTGTGCTGGAGGATACAAAATGGCTAAAATGGGTCTCTACTCTCAGATTACAGCCTTACAAAGGAGATAGACAGTCCCAGCTAATTGCCACATTAGGCAGAATGAGATAAGTGCACTTACATACGTATCAAATGCATTGCTAATCCAGGAAGAGTGAGGAAAGATAAATTTCAGTTGCAGAATGAAATATGATCTGGGGAAGCTTTTTAGCTAGAGTAGACTTAGCTATGAATAAAGATATCTTTAAGAGGAGGGAATATTTGAGCAAAGGCACTAAGGCCGGAAAGCAAAGAATTAGCCTGGAGAATTTGAGTAATTCTGTAAAATTGGAATCTAGGGAATCATGCTTGGCAATGCAACCTAGAAATGAATGATTCCTAGAGTACTAGCTTGACCTGCTAAGGAATTAGGAATTTATTTTACTGATAATGAGAACCATCAATATTTAAAAACAAGGAGGGGCAAATTTAGTCATTATTTCTTTTCTTTCTCTATTGTGTTCCCTCTCCTTTTTCTACTGAAATACCGGGTTGCTTTGTACCGGGTTCCTCTGTAGGTTATCATCTACCTGGCCTTTCCCATTGCCTTATACTCAACCAACGGTAACTCCCTCTACACAGGGAGTGCTGACAATGGTGCTCTGTTATTGACCATCCTAATTTACATATTCTAAAAGACAGCTGCAAAGAGAACATTCTTTATAATATATATTTTAATAACTTGAGCTTCTTCAGTGATTAGTTTTGAATGAAAACATTGTAGATCAAATTTCCCTCAGGTCAAATCTTGATAAATTAAGCTAATTAGTGATCTTTTGCTTATGTTAGCATAAAGTAGGCATTCTTTTGAAATCTTTTTTTTTGAGGATTTTTTTGGGAAATAGTGCTCCCTTTGACAGTTTAGGGTAACTATATATGGAAAAAAACTGCATTCCACATCCACCAAAAACTTTGTACTTCCATGTTAATTGGATTCTTTAGTATTATTTTGATAGAAATAAAAAAATTTAAGATGTTATTTTGAGTGGGAATCTTTTCAACAACCCCAAATCAGCATTAGTTTGTTAAAGTAATTTATTTATTTATTAATTTTTTAAAATTTATTTATACAAACACTGGGTACAGTCAGAGGTGCGGGAGGGTGAGAGAATTCACCAGCGCCAGAGCGGGGAGCAGAGCAGGCAGAAGGACCGAAGTACACTGCTGAGGGGAGCAGCAGGCTGCAGGAGAGGTCTGCGCGCCATGTGGCCGGGGAGCAGCGGGGGATTGAACCTGCGCTGCAGAGGCTGCGGGCAGCTTTGCAACCCAGTGCGCAACCGCTGTGCCACCGGAGAAGCCTTGTTAAAGTAATTTAAAAAGGAAACCATTAGATGAAGGAGGCTTAATGCATAGCCTGTATCAGCACAGTAAAATCTAAGTCAGAGTCACCACACCTGAATCTTGGAAAATGAAGCTTAAGAACAACTTAATCGCTGACAGCTAATCAGGCTTTCCACATAAGGCAACTGGGTAAGTTTTAGCCAATCAAATATTACACATGCACACACACACACGTATTGCTTCTCATCCTCATATTCTATATAAAATCCTTTCTCTTAGGCTTATGAAATCTATTTTGAGCCAGACTCCATCTTGTCTAGTTAACTGCTGTGGGGTTTCTTAGCCAAAAGTTAGCAGCTTGACTCAGTTACCTGTCAAGTACTAAGAAAGAACATTCACTCACTGATTTCTCCTTACCAGTGAACATCAATATCGTGTTATCTCCTAATCTATGATTAGAAATGAAACAGGATGACCCTCTGCTGAGTAGTATTCCACCATATATATCTCCACTCATCTGTCATTAGACACTGGGTTGTTCCCATATTTTGGTTATTGTGAATAATGTCATAAACATCAGGGTGCACATATCTTTGAATTAGTGTTTTGACATTCTTCCTGTATAAGCCCAAAAGTGGAGTTACTAGATCATATGGTCATTCTACTTTTTATTTTTTGAGGACCCTCTATGCTGTTTTCCATAGTGACCACATCAATTTATATTCTACTATTAGCACATGAGGGTTTCTTTCTTTCTACATTATCTCCCATACTTACTATTTTTTGACTTCTTGATAACAAGCATTCTAATTAGTGCACAGTGAAATTCCCTTGTGGTTTTGATTTGCATTTCTCTAATGATAGTTGATGAAGGGTATCTTTTCATGTGTCTGTGGGCTAATGTATGTCTTCTTTGGTGAATGTCTATTTAGATCCTCTCCGTTTTTTATTGGGTTGTATGATTTCTTGTTGTTGAGTTATTTGAGTTGTTTATATATTTTGGATATTATCTCCTTTTCTGATACATAGTGTGTAAACATAATCTCCCATTTGGCAGGCTGCCTTTTCATTTTGAGAATGATTTCTTTTACAGTGCAGAAGCTGCTTAGTTTTATGTAGTTCCAGTTGCTTATATTCTCTTTTGTTTCTCTTACTGTTGGAGATAAATCCAAAAAGACATGATGAAGGCCAGTGTCCAAAAACTTATTACCTGTGTTTTCTTCTATGTATTTTATAGTTTCAGTTCTTATAGTCAAATCTTTAATCTATTCTGAATTAACTTTAGGATATGGTTGACTTCTCTTTTTGTTGTACCAACTACCCCCAGCTTACACTTAGACATCAGGATTAGAACCAATTCTGAGCAACATGGCGGCGAGGAGACGCTGCGAGTAAGATCTCCCATTAAAAAAAGTTAATAGGGAGGAAAAGCGGCAGGTCCCAGTGAGAACTGGGACAGGGAAGATAAACGGACGACTCCAGCAAACTGCCCGAAGAAGAAAGTTGCCATAAAAGAGGACGAGAAGGGAGGGAAGCACAGAACCCTGCTCCCCTCCCCCGCCCACAGAGGCGGCACTCTCCGAGACCAGCAGAGACGAGGGAAACAACAAACCAAAACGCCCAACAAGAAAAACGGATGCAGCAAGCGGGACTGTGAGTGGAAAGGAACTATTTCAGACACCACACCCCGTGAACGGGAGCTGAGGCGAACCCTGCAGGATCCGCCACTGAGGTGAGCTCCACGCGCCATTAAAGAGAGCCCCGCCCCCCAGGAGGAGACCAGCACCAGCACACAGCCCCGGCCGCCCGGTAAGCTTGCGCGAAAGCGGCGCTCGGATTGCAGCTGCCCAGGCCCCTGCGCCTGCGACCTAGGCTTGCGGGGAGACTGCGGAGGCCCTCCCTGAGTGAGCAGGGACAAGGCGCCCAGGCAGGGGAGCGGGATTCAAAAGGCGCCATTCCCGCGCCACTGATCTGGGCTACAGCCCGCATCCTGGAACTGAGGGCTTTGGAACTGAGACCCGGGCGGAGGCCCTCCTTGAGTGAGCAGGAACAAGGCGCCCAGGCAGGGGAGCGGGATTCAAAAGGCGCCATTCCCGCGCCACTGATCTGGGCTACAGCCCGCGCCCTGGAACTGAGGGCTTTGGAACTGAGACCCGGGGCACGAAATTAGGGGCGTGGGTTCCCCACGACGGTGGGGCACAAGGCAGACACAGCACCCCAAAGCCGTTGAGGTGTACCCTACCATCCCCGCTCTGCTCCCTGTCCCACGGGGTGGAAAATCAGCTCCCCAAGGGCTCTAGAAGAGATCTCTGGCGCCACCTAGCGACTTGACCCCAGCACAGGCTACTGAAGAAGCTAGTGGCCAGCTGGGGAGTTAGCCCACACCGGGCCCCTTCCGAACAAGTAGTCTGAGCTCACAGGGAGAGCGAGCACCCACAGCCGGGGCAGACCAGGCGCGCAGAAGAGTGTGCCTGAGACCAGAAGCGCAGGGAGTGTGTCCCACATCACCATTTTAGAACAGGGACATTTCTTCAGTAAAGACTACCTGCAGAAGGCTTCCTCAGGAGCCAGAGGTGAGCGGGGGAAGTTCACCCACGCCAGACCCCCTCTGGCCTGCAGTCCAAGCCCAGAGGGGAGCAGGAACCCACCGCCGGGGCAGACCAGGCGCACAGGGGAGTGTGTCCCCACATCGGCATTTTAGAACAGGGACCTTTCTCCAGTAAAGGCTGCTTGAAACTGACAGATGACTCCTGGAAGAACCAGAGGGGAACAGAGAAGCCCACCCAAGATGCCGGCCAGTCCCAACAACACAGTGTCCCAACGCATACGGCAAATTAGAAAACAGACAGTAGGGAGAAGAAGAACCACACGCAACCTAGCAACTCTCCAGAGAAAAAGCACGCCACAAAAAGAAAGCCAGCCCCCAGATTGCAACGACAATAACTTGGAAGAATTTCTGAGCCTTCCAGAAAGAGAATTTAAAATTGCCGTGATTAAAAAACTGACAGAAGTCATAAAGGAAAACAATGATAAGGGAAAAATAATCAACGATCAGAAGAATGCAATTGAGTCCCTAGAGAGGGAAAACAATGGTCAGAAGAAAGAAATTGAGTCCCTAAAGAGGGAAGTAAAAGAAATGCAGGAGATCAAAGAATTAATGGAAGAACTAAAGAATTCTGGGAAAAGCAATGAAAGCAGAATAGATGAAATGGAAGAACGAATAAGTAATCTTGAAGACACAGAAATAAAAAGAACCAAAACAGAAAAGGAAAGAGAAGTACGAAGGAGAAAGAACGAAGAAAGACTTCGGGAACTATCTGACTCCATGAGGAAAGGAAATATAAGAGTTATAGGAATACCAGAAGGAGAGGAGAGAGATGTAGGAACAGAGAAAATATTCAAAGAGATAATTGAAGAGAACTTCCCAAATGTGAAGAAGGAGCTGAAAATTGATATACAAGAAGCAAGAAGAACACCAAACTTCCACGACGAAAGGAAAAATACAGCAAGACACATAATAGTAAAGCTCCCAAGAATCCAGGACAAGGAAAAAATAATGAAGCTGGCAAGAGGGAAGAAACAGATAACATTCAAAGGAAAACCAATCAGGCTGACATCAGACTTCTCCGAAGAAACACTACGGGCAAGGAGAGAGTGGAGGGACATAGTCAACAGACTCCAAGAAAACAGATGCCAACCAAGAATACTCTATCCCGCAAAGCTCTCCTTCCTCTTTGAAGAAAGAATATGGACCTTCCCAGACAAACAGAAACTCCGGAATTTCATTGCAACTAAACACCCACTCCAAAAAATACTACAAGGAGTCCTAAAGCCAGAACCTCAGAGCGACGAATAACAATGAAAGAAGGCCAAAAAAAAAAAAAAGTTATTAAAAGAATAAATAAATAAAATCAAAGGAAAGACAAACACAATGGCAAATACAGATGTTAACATATCAATATTAACTCTAAATGTAAATGGACTAAACTCTTCAATAAAAAGACACAGAGTTGCAGCCTGGATTAAGAAACAAAACCCAACCTTTTGCTGTCTCCAGGAAACACATTTAGCTACAAAAGATAAAAATAGGCTCAAAGTTAAAGGATGGAAAACAATCCTACAAGCAAATGGACCAAAAAAGAAAGCAGGAACAGCTATACTTATATCAGATAAAACAGATTTCAAACTCAAAAAGATAAAAAGAGACCCCAATGGTCACTACATTATGATCAAGGGGACAATACTTCAAGAAGAAATAACACTCATTAACATATACTCACCAAACGAAGGAGCACCAAAATATATCAGACAACTGTTGTCCTCTCTGAAAATAGACATCAGAGAAAACACATACGTAGTGGGAGACTTCAACACACCACTATCAACAATGGATAGATCAACAAGACAAAAAATAAGTAAAGAAACCAAAGCTCTAAATAAAGACCTAGAGCAATTGGGCTTAACAGACATCTATAGAACACTAAACCCCAAAAAAACGGAGTACACATTTTTCTCAAGCGCACACGGATCATTCTCCAGGATCGATCACATACTGGGGCACAAGACAAACATCAACAGATACACCAAGATTGAAATCATATCAACCATCTTTTCTGACCATGAAGGCATCAAACTAGAAATAAACCATAAAAAGAAGGCAAGGAACTTTCCTACCTCATGGAGATTAAAAACCACACTACTGGAAGACCATTGGACTAATGAGAAGATCAAAGAAGAAATTAAAAAATTTTTTGAATTGAACGACAAGGAGGACACCAATATCCTAAATGTATGGGATGCAGCAAAAGCAGTAATAAGAGGAAAATATATAGCAATAGAAGCTCACATCAAGAAACAAGAAAGAACGCAAAGAAACAACCTAATCTCGAAGCTCAAAGATCTAGAAAAAGAACAACAAAAAAACCCCAAAACCAGTAGAAGAAAAGAAATAATAAAAACCAAAGCAGAAATAAATGAAATTGAAACTAAAAAAACAATCCAAAAGATCAATGAAACCAAGAGCTGGTTCTTTGAAAAAATCAATAAAATAGACAAACCCCTAGCCAGGCTCACAAAGGAAAAAAGGGAGAAAGCACAAATAAACAGGATCATCAATGAAAGAGGAGAAATCACAACGGACACAGCAGAAATCAAAAGAATAATCAGTAACTACTATGAACAGTTATATGGAAACAAGTTTAACAATCTAGAGGAGATGGACAAATTCCTACAACTCTACAATCACCCAAAGCTAGATAAAGAAGAAATAGAACACCTAAACAGACCAATTACAATTAGCGAAATTGAAATGGTAATCAAAAACCTCCCCAAAAACAAAAGCCCAGGACCTGATGGATTTACAAATGAATTCTACCAAACATTCAGAGACGAATTAGTGCCTATCCTTCACAAACTCTTCCAAAAAATTGAGAAGGAAGGGACAATACCAAACACGTTCTATGAAGCCAACATTACACTAATACCAAAAGCGAACAAGGACAACACAAAAAAGGAAAACTACAGGCCAATCTCCCTAATGAACACTGATGCAAAAATCCTCAATAAAATTTTAGCCATCAGAATCCAACAATGTATCCATAAGATAATTCACCACGACCAAGTTGGATTCATTCCAGGGGCACAAGGATGGTTTAACATCCGAAAATCAATCAACGTTATCCAACACATCAACAAAAAGAAATATAAAAACCATATGATAATATCAATAGATGCTGAGAAAGCTTTCGACAAAGTGCAACACCCATTCATGATAAAAGCCCTTGAAATTCTTGGGATACAAGGAACATACCTCAACATCATAAAGGCCATCTATGACAAGCCAACAGCCAGTATCATTCTCAATGGTGAAAAGCTGAAAGCAATTCCATTAAGATCTGGAACAAGACAAGGATGTCCACTCTCACCATTGCTTTTCAATATAATACTGGAAGTCCTAGCCAGGGCAATAAGACAAGAGAAAGACATCCAAGGAATCCAAATAGGAAAAGAAGAAGTCAAACTATCACTATTTGCAGACGATATGATATTATACATAGAGAACCCCAAAAACTCCACAGAAAAGCTAATTCAACTCATCAATCAGTTCAGTAAAGTGGCAGGATACAAAATCAACACGCAAAAGTCAGTAGCCTTCCTATACACAAACAATAAATCTGAAGAAGAAGAAATCAAAAAGACCATCCCTTTTGTTATTGAAACAAAAAAAATCAAATATTTGGGAATAAATCTAACAAAAGAGGTAAAGGACCTATACAAAGAAAACTATAAAACACTGTTAAAAGAAATAGAAGAAGACACAAAGAAATGGAGAGACATCCCCTGCTCATGGATTGGAAGAATAAACATTATTAAAATGGCCATCCTTCCAAAAGCAATATACAGATTCAATGCTATTCCAATCAAAATTTCAATGTCATTCTTCAAAGAAATAGAACAATTATTGATGAAATTCATATGGAATCACAAAAAACCCCGAATAGCCAAAGCTCTCCTGAAAAAAAAAGAAGGGAATGGAGGCATCAGACTCCCAGACTTCAAACTATACTACAAAGCCATAATCATCAAAACTGCATGGTATTGGAACAAGAACAGACATACAGACCAATGGAATCGAATAGAAAATCCAGAAATAAACCCACAGATTTATGGTCAACTAATCTTTGACAAAGGAGCAAAGACTATGCATTGGAGCAAAGAAAGTTTGTTCAATAAATGGTGCTGGGAAAACTGGGTCGCTACATGCAAAAGAATGAAGCTTGACCACCACCTCACACCATACACAAAAATCAACTCAAAATGGATTAAAGAACTAGACATAAGACCTGAAACCATAAAATATATAGAAGGAAATATAGGCGAAACACTACGTGATTTGCACATCAAAGACATCTTTACAGACACATCACCCAAAGCAGTGATAGTGAAGGCAAAGATAAACAGCTGGGACTACATCAAATTAAAGAGCTTTTGCACAGCAAAAGAGACAATAACAAAAACAAAGAGAAACCCCACCAACTGGGAGAACATTTTTGCACCCAACACTAATGATAAAGGACTGATCACAAAAATCTGCAAAGAGCTGATGAGACTCAACAACAACAAAGAAAAGAATCCAGTCAAAAAATGGGCAGAAGAGCTAAAAAGAAACTTCTCTGAAGAGGAAATGCAAATGGCCAACAGGCATATGAAAAAATGTTCAACATCACTTGTCATCAGGGAAATGCAAATCAAAACTACCATGAGATACCATCTTACACCAGTGAGAATGGCACATATTAAAAAAACTAGCAACAACAAATGTTGGCGAGGGTGTGGAGAAAAAGGAACTCTTCTGCACTGTTGGTGGGAGTGCAAACTGGTCCAACCACTGTGGAAAGCTGTGTGGAGATTTCTGGACCTACTAAACATAGAGCTTCCATATGACCCAGCAATTCCACTCCTAGGTATTTACCCAAAGGACACAGAGACATCAATTCCAAAGAACACCTGCACCCCTATGTTTATAGCAGCACTGTTTACAATAGCTAAGCTTTGGAAACAACCCAAATGCCCAAAAATAGATGACTGGATCAAGAAGATGTGGTACATATATACCATGGAATATTACTCAGCATTCAAAAAAGATAAACACATGCAATTTGCTGCAACATGGATGGCGCTGGAAGGAATCATGCTCAGCGAAATAAGCCAAAAAGAAAAAGAAAAATACCGGATGGTCTCACTCATAGCAGGAATCTAGAAAACTTAAATAAGGGACCCGGAAAATGAATAACTATAAGAAAGTGAAAATCAAAATCAACAAAAAACTATGAACCAGAGACACTTTTATGGGGGCGGGAGCGGGAAGGGAGGGATTGGGGTCAGAATGGGGGGCTGCAATTGTATGGGGAATATAACAATAAAATTTATAAAAAAAAAAAAAAAAAAAAAAAAGAACCAATTCTACCATCTGCTGGGTGTGTTTTCTTAGCTGCTCTCAGGGTAGTGGGTGACACTGCCCTCTCCTTGTAGGAGTCCTCCTTATCTTGACCATGAAATTGGCCTCTATTTGAGTCAGGACTGGCTTTCCTGCCTGGATGCCTTTCTCCGCTTTGAAGCCCACACCAAACCTGACTCTGAAAGACTGGGCCTGTGACAGTCTGCAGTTACAAATATGACCTAAAAGTCAATGGTGAGGGTAGATGAAACAGACACTGAAGTCAGTTCAGCTGGTAAAGCCAGCAAATTAGCATATTTGTCTGAGCCAGTTTCAGTTGAACTAAATAAGTTTTCCTTTGCTCACCACCCTTTGTGGAATTTTCTCAAGCTTTTTATGACTCAAGCTGTGGCTCTCTTCATACATTACTTAATAGATCAGCATGTCAGCAAATAACTTATTTGCAGAAGCTGGTGAAATGCAGGGATGACTGACAATTGCTCAATGTCCACAAAAGCACACCAGCAAATAGAGCTGGTTGGGAAATGAGTACAGAGACTTGAAAGCCTTAATCTGCAATTCTAGGTCTTAATGCAGAGTGGATTAATATAAAAATGGAGAATGTGCCTATTGATTTCTGAGGAAAAAATAAATCAGGGTATTTCTTTTATGCGGTATTCATTAAGCATTGACAAAGCTACCATTTCACCATATTTTGCCTTTTCTCATATGTCATCAGAGACAGAAATTGAATTTTTTTATTTGAGTCTGTCATAGCCTAATGATAAAAATAGCTAGGAAATTAGCTAAAAATGTACAGCGCTGTATTTGTGCCTTTTGCTGTTTGGCATAGTGAGAGTTGAAATTTTAGAGAGGGAATCTGTGGGAAAGTACTGCATAAAGGAAGAAGTTATTAAAGTTACAAAGATTGAATTTTAGGGGAGATTGAACTTTAGGGAAGAAAAGCTGGTATTTGCAACATGGTTGATTCCCCTCCAGTTAGTCCACATTCACATATTGAAGATTTTCATGTGTGAGAATGATAGTGATGGCAATGATGACCGATATTCCCTTTGAGAGATTCCTTTTGAGAGATAGGTAGGGGATTAGGGGTAAGATCTGTGCAGAACCTGGGCACTTGCCTGTATCACCATGTTTCTAGAACATTCAGTGGTGTCCACAGTTTCTCGCATTAGAATGACATGTATAACTTTGCCTCTTAATTGGGGTTTCTAAATATTATCGGGACAGAGACATATCTTAAAAATTAATCACTATCAACATTCTAGTTTAACTCCTTCATTCCCAGTAGTAAGAAAAACCTCACTAAAAAAGATGGGGATAACTTGGGCAGTAAACAATGATTGAAAAAGGTGGAAATAGTTCTGCTGAAAGTGAAATGCGGGGGGGGGGGCACAAATATATGTATTGCACATTCTAGAGCAGGATCCTCTAGATCCTCAAGCTGTGGATTTTGAGATTCAAATATTCACTGGTGGTGAAAGAAATATAGGTCTTTTTTTAAAATCGTATTGATACATTCATATTGATACATTCTTATTTCTTTTTCTTTTTTTAAACTACAACCTGTTTCCTCTAATTAAAATACAATATGATTAAAACAGTGCTTGCAGTAGAAACCACTTTAGCCAGACACAAATTCCAGTTCTGCATAAATACCAGGTGACCCCTATAAAGTTTGTGTCCAATTGTATAATATTATAAGCAATCTACTGCTATTTAAAGCTTCAAAGCTGTAGTCAAAACACCACTAAAATTTTTTATTATGTATGTTTTATTTCAAATGAGTCAAATAATACAATCTTTGAGGCAGCTATTAACTTTAGGTAATTGTCTGCATCTGAAAGTTAAATGTTTTTACAACTACAAAGAACACTTGGCTGACAAGGTCATACAAAAAGGGTTCCTTCTTGATTTTGTTGGGGCGCAGGGAAAAAATCCCCACTCTTGTGGGTTCTTCTCAGCTGAGCAAGTCATCAAAACAGCATTGGATATGTTAGTAAAGGAAAAGCATCAATTTCGTAACATATGTATGGAGAACTGACGTGATTATAAGCTCAAAAGATTAATGGAATGCATGGGGGCTATTTATTCTGGGGGACCTGAGGCATCAAGGAGAGCAAGGGAGAGGTCACATGACAGACAAGGAGCAGGTGATCACATCATTAAAAGACGATGAGAGAGAGAAGTGTTCACTGATACACTTATACCTGGGTAACACCTCCTAAATAACTTTCTTTTAGGTCATAAAAGGAAGAACAGTGATTGTTGAAAACCACATGGAAAATCTTGATAAAACATCAGGTGCCATTGTCCTGAAGCTTTTACCTCAGAATTTTATTTTAATTTATTTTATTTTTAAAGATTTATTTATTTATGCTCACAAGAACTGGAGTACAGTTCAGAGGTGCGGGAACTGAGAAGATTCACCACAGAAAGAGTGGGGAACACAACAAGCGGATTGACTGAAATACACTGCTAAGGGAGCTGCAGACAAGTCAGGAGAGGTCTGCTGTGCCATGTGGTTCACCTTCCTGGCTGGGGATCAAACTCATGCTGCAGAGGCTGTGGGTAGCTACATAGTGCTGTGTCTTAACCCCTTGAGCCACCAAAGAGGCCCCACCTCAGAATTTTAATTTTGGGTTTTTATTTAATTGGGTAGGATAAATTGTTCTAGCTTAACATCACAAGTACCAAGATACTTCTGTGGCTTTTTAAATTCAGCTTGCATTTTTGTATTTGCAGATGTTATGTTAATTTTTAAAATCATTAGGGAGGCTCTTAAATAACTCTGGGAGAGGCTTAATCCTGGGCCTTGCAGATTTGTTCTCTTTTTCCCTTCCCAAGCCTTGCCACCACCACGCTCTTCCAGATCCTTGGTTAGGCCAAGACCTAGTTTGACGCCCCCTACCCCACTTAGTAGTTATTGGAGCCAGAGGTATGGGAGCAGAGCCCTATGTCATACATCTGGAGTTGTTCAATCCAGATGTCAGTGGAGACAGAAAGAATGACCCAGAACCCTGGAACAAACTGCATTCCAATGATTAACACCAGTGAATTCTACTTAGTGAATATAGATGGCAGCAAACAGAAGAAAGAAGTTCCAGACTTTCAAGTGAAACATTTCACTATAAAACTGCTTAAAATGAAGGTCTTCCACAAGTTATCCACATAATTTTCCATTTTACCAGGAAATATTTCCCCTCCAAATGCATGAAATCATGTTAGTGTATTGTGTTGGGGTTCACTGATTAATAAATATCTGAAACCCGAAAATAAATAAAGAAACAGGCACTGTGAGATCTGAAAGAGGTCATTCCTCTTCCAGGGAGTTGCTGAGACACTGGGAAAATCTGATTTTATAAATATAAGTACTTTTTATCCTTTATTTACCTTGGAAAGGTAAGATGGGAAAAAGCAGGCCCAATTCAATAACAGATAAGAAAAGCACACTTTTTCTTTTCTGAAAGCTATGTAACCTTTGGGTCAATTTGGATGTTTAAAGCATTTTTCTTTTTGTACTTTGTGAGAATTTTAAAGATGTATATAAAGCAATGAGTTTCTATCAAACAAAATGACCTACCTAAAACAGAAAAAAAAACACCAATTCCATTTACCTGAGCCAGCAGAAGCTGAAAATACTTGATACTATTCTTTTCTGCCAAATATTTTGCTTTGGGTCCTCTCTTTTAATTTCCTGGATACTCCTCTTTGCAGAGTGGCTTAAACTCATCACCTTGAGCTCCCCTTCAAAGGTGCCCTGCAAGTTCTCTTTTTGAGACTCCTGGGCAGTTTACTCCATGCTCTTTTGTGTTAAGAAAGGACTTACAGAGGACTCCCTGGTGGCACAAAGGGATAAGTTTCAGACTATGAAACAATCCGCAGCCACTGCAGCACGAGTTCAATCCCCAGCCAGGAAGGTGACCCACATGGTGCAGCACACCTTTCCTGCCTGTTCTGCTCCCCACTGTGTCTCCGGTGAATCCTCTTACCCCGGACCTCTGGCCGGTATCCCAGTTCTTGTATGAATAAATAAATAAACCTTAAAAAGAAAGAAAGAAAGGACTTACATCCAGAAGCCAACTGTCCCTCAAAATCCCTGGACTCCAGCCAGTCCTGACCGTGTCTTAAAAGCCCTAGATCTGTGCCCCAGCCCTTGGGGCACCTCAATTTTCTAGATTAATGAATCCCAGCAAGGCTTTATTTTGGACTTAAGGGGCCACTTGGCTTTTGCTGATCTTCTGGCATCAGAATTTGTTACCCTCTGTCTCAAGTGTCTACATCACTGTGTCATTCTCTATTTTAATGTAGCTTATTCCTCACAGAACCCAGAGAGCATTCAGAATATCAAAAGTTTAGAAATATCTTCATGTAACTGAATGACTTGACTTTCAAGGGTTTCATTTTCCTACTGTTAAACTTAAAGAAACAACAGGCCCCAAATGGAGTGCTTCAAGCCAAACCTCACCAAGACTTAATACCTAACCTAATTGCAATTTCAGTCTCTCCCAAAGGTGGGATTTTAAACCAATCTTTCTGGAGTTTCCTGGGTTACTTAGGTAATCTGCGTGATGAGCCCTCTCTGCTGTCCCCTGAGGAAAAGTGGCTTTCTATGAAATCGTTATTGTCTTGTCCCACCCTCTTTCTCATTATAAGACCTTTCTATTCTGCACAACAAGAAGGGAAAATGATGTGACTGGAGAACTTGCCCTCTCTAGGCATTTGTAGGATATGATGTACATGGAGCAACTAGAGTAATAATCAGCCTAATATTTACTGCTATGATTTTGAAAGGTTTTACGTAAAAAACTCAGTAATCTTGTAACAGGGTGGTCCCCAGGAAAGGGGGAGGTTCCTGGTTCCCTTCCTCACCCAGGGGAGGGTGGAGCTGAGCAGGGAGAAGCAGCAGCTGCAGAAGAGCCTGAGGAAAGAAGCAGGATGGAGAGCCAGGAGACCTGGAGGAGGCACATGGAGCGGAGAGACACGTGAAGAAACTATGCTTGCCTTTTGGTCATGGACTGGTTGAAACAGATGTGGTGAGAGACCCGTGGGGAAGATAACAATGACAACTTTTATCTTGATTTTGATTTTGCTCTTCTCCTCTCAGACTTGCTTGGCTGTTTCTGAATAGGAAAGGTCCTATGGGTCCCCACCAGAAGGTGCTGTAGGTTTGTGGCAGGCTTTGTGGCCTTGCTCTGGGCCAATCCTACTTGGGTGGACTTTTACCCATGAGGGGACGGGTAACTTTGGGTGCTTCATTTAGAAACTGTATTCTTTGCCTTTCCTGTATTGTTTACTAACTGTATTAAAGTTCCTTTTCATTAAAGTCTCATATGTTTTGTATTGATGTGACAGATGGCAGAACCTATTTAGAGCAGGCAGGTTTGCGGGGTCTGGGGTGCTCCTCTCCCTGCCCTGTAACAATCTTACACAATGATTTATTACTGAACCACTCTGATTTTATACTTGTTGCACATATAAACATGCACACTGAAATTCTTTTTAATAGACAATTGATATCTTTTTAATAAAAAAGTTGATGGTATTTATTATTAGTCTCCCCTTGTAGGATTAGTCTACCCAAGGGGTCAACACATTTTTCTCAATATGCAAAGTACAGGGCATATGTAAAGAGTACAGGGAACTAAAGGTAAGCCAAAATCAAGACCTAGTGGGCCTCATGAAGTCTGCTTACCTATACTTAATATGCAGATTATTTTTATTCATTACTGTAGAGCAGTGAAGGCCCATCAGCTTTTTGTTCTTCACCTTTTTCCCAATCAAAGAAGCTGAAAACTTGATGGTCATGATGGTCTTTTCTTTCTTCTGTTTATCTTTGCAAGAACAGCAGAATGGGCTTGCAACAATGGGACAAAATGATCCCTACCCATTTTAAACAAGCAAAAGAAACCCCATCTTCCATAAGTTGACAAGTTGTGTTTCAGAGTATTACAGGACAGGGAGAAGGGCACCCCAGGACCCCAAAAACCCTGCCTGGTCTAAATAGGTTCTGCCATCTGCTGCATCAAAACAGAACATATTCTAGTGCTTAAGATCTTCAAAGGAAAGGAACTTTATTTTTTTAAATTTTTTTAAAGATTTATTTATTTATGCATACAAGAACTGGGGTACAGGCCAGAGATGGGGTGTAAGTGAGATGATTCACCAGAGACAGAGTGGGGAGCAGAACAGGCAGATTAATTGAAGTACACTGCTGAGGGGAGCAGTGGGCGAGTCAGGAGAGGTCTGCTGCACCATGTGGGTTGCTCCCTGCCTGGCCGGGTATCGAATTCGTGCTGCAGTGGCTGCAGACAGCTTTATAGGTTGCGTCTTAACCCCTTGTGCCACCAGAGAGGCCCCTGGAAAGGAACTTTAATACAATTTATGTGCAATACAGAAAAGGGCAAGAATGGGGAAGAATATAGTTTCCAAATCGAGCACCCAAAGTTACCCCTCCCCAGCCAAAAGCAGGGCCTCTGAGGCCTGAAAGCCTGCCACCAATCTAAAGCACCTTCTGGTGGGGACCCATAGGAAAGGGTCAGAAACAGCCAGACAAGTCTGGAAGGAAAAGAGCAAAATCAAAATCAAGATAAAAGCTGCCATTGTTATCCTCCCACGGGTCTCTCACCCACATCTGTTTCAATCAGTCCAGGACCAAAAAGTAAGCACAGCTTCTTCACATGTCTCTCTGCTCATGTGCCTTCTCCAGACTCTTCTCTTCCCTGCTCAGCTCCAATCTCCCTTGGGTGGGGAGGGGAGTTGCAACCTCCCCTATTCCTGTGGACCACCCTGTTACAAGAGCACAGAAGAGCACTTACTATCCTCAAGATGCTGTGTCATTGCCTGCACAGAACAGCAGTGGAAGATAGACCTATGATGCCTGACTCTGGTTAGATGGATACCACTCTGAAGCAAGGGATGCTTGTTTCTGACCCCAGGTTTGGGGGGCTTTGGGGCACCCCTGTCCCTATCCTATAACACTATCTCCATGTTCCCTTGTGTTCTTCCTAACCCTAGTTTGCACTCCCTCCCTTTCTCTCCTTTGCTCTATCCTTCGGTTCCATGGTTGGCTTGCTATTGGTAATTTTCCTAAAGAGAAGCTGGAAATCTGTTTGTTTTAATATGTATATTTTAAAATGTGACTTTAAAAGAACTGTTTTTTTAACCACAGAGGCCAAACAAAACATTTACATAGGCTGAATTTGGCCCAAGGGCTTTCAACCATTTTTAAGAGGATTTCTTAGGGAGTAACAACAATATAGCACAAAGTATAACAATGAGCATCTCCAAAAAGGCAATATTCCTTCCTTTTTTATTCTGTGTGCACAGATAATTTAAACCTTTCTACACTTGTATTTTTCCTAGTCAACAATAAAGCTGATTATCTTTTTTGCAATGTTAAAAAAAGAGAGTATACATGTGACAATTTAGAGTTAATAAGCTGCCAGTTGAGCTCTGCTTGCATGAAAATCAATGCTTCTTCCAATAGCTCAGAGAATAATAACCATGGAAAAGAAACATGGGTCTTTTGCAAATTTATGAGAAAATAGCATAATTTTAATAAAGGATAGAAATAAGGAGAGACCAAAGAAATAGGCAATCTGAAAAGAAACGTGGGTCTTTTGCAAATTTATAAGAAAATAACGTAATTTTAATAAAGGATAGAAATAAGGAGAGACCAAAGAAATAGGCAAGTCCTAAATCTGTTAAAGAAATTAAATCAATTATTAATAACCTTCCAAAATAGTGCCAGATCCAGGTGGGTTCACTGGTGAATTCTACCAAACATTTATACCAATTGTCTACAATCTCTTTCAGAGGACAGGAGTAGAGGAAATACTTTAATCCATGAGATCAGCATTACCTTAATACTAAAAGCAGACTAAGACAATACAAGAAAACAGCAAGCCAATGTCTCTCATGAATATGAATTAAAAAATCATCAAAAAAATATTAGCAAATCTAATCTAACAATGCATAAAAATTCCACAACCAAGTGAATTCTGTGGTCTGTTGTAATATTGCTGGTTAGTACCTTAAAGTCCTGTTTAAGAATAAGTTCTCATCTTTAACAACTATAATAAATGTGATTAATAGTTAATGCTATTACATGGAGATACTAAACATAGAGATTTCAGAGATATTCCAAGTATATTCAGGTTTCCTGTCTGAATATATGAAGTGAAAAAAAATGTTTAAATAAGACACCTTTGAGTTTAGTATTGGTGTTTGGAGGAGAAAAAGAAATAGAAATATGTCAGAACAGCAGCAAAATTTCAGTATGGAAAAGATCCTCAATGATGTACAGAAATCTCTAGAAATGTTATATTCTAGGATTTGAGAAGCAGAGATAAAGCAATAAAAAATAAACTTTCTGGGCCTTCCTGGTGGCTCAGGGATTAAAGCCAGAACTATCAAGCTATTGGCAGCCACTGTAGCACCAGTTCGATCCCCTCCAGCCAGGGAGCAACACACATGGCTCAGCAGACCTCTCCTGTCTTGCCCACTGCTCCCCTCAGCAGTGTATTTCAGTAGATCTGCCTGTTCTTCTCCCCACTCTCTTTGTTGAATCCTCTCACTCCTCACACCTCTGGTCTGTACCACGGTTTTTGTATGCATAAATAAATAAATCTTTAAAAAAGCAAAAAACTTTTTTTTTGAAGAAACCTAAATTGAAAGCTGATGAAGTTAGCAGTACCAAGTTTCAACTGCATTTCCACCTTACATTTAGATTTAGATTTGACCAGGTCATGAAGTAAAATGGGTCTGTCTCTTCATGTATGGTGAACATGTATGTCTAAGGCAAACCCACTCAATGATACAAATGCAAAGATAGTGTAAATCTGACAAAAATGTCAGATTTTCTAATTTGCATAAGAGCCTGAGATTGTATCTCATAATTGACTAGGTAGTTCTACTGATTAACTATCTCATTAATTACATGTATTGTCAAAATGCAGCAATATCAAAATCAAAACCATCAGATCAATAAAATAATATCTAGTAAAACTTTGTTTATATAAGTAGTATGGGTTTGCAAGCTGGGGCTTTTCAAATACAAAATTGAAGGAAGCTCATGGCCATGATATTACAGGATGGCTTATAAAGTGAAAAGGAGGAAGTTTGAGTTTTATGATGATTGACTATACAGCAGGACTTTCCAGACTTCAGGGAATGGTTAAAAGTTATTCTCTTACATTATTACTTAGGAAGTTGACAAAGTTTCCTCTATGGTTATCAGAAACATTTACAAAAATGACCTAAATTTCACTTAAAATGTTCATGAAATAAGTTAGATTTAGTTGTGCTTATGTGACTTAAAATCATTTTGCCTACTCAGTTAATTTTCAACTCTGATCTCCATTTTGTATTCAATTTTAATGGTATTCAACTACTTATTAATTTATACACCATCATGTTCTCCAACTATTATGAAGCATTTTAATTATGCTATTTATTTAGGTTTTTACATTTCAGGTATTTTAGCAGGCTTAGCAGTATTTCCAACCTATGTTTACTTGTGGGACTACTGCAGTTCACAAAGATTGGTTGACTCGTGCAGTTGTGAGGTAATATTAATATCATCTTCTTGCTCTTGGGAAATTGAGGCTTAGAGAAGTAGATCGATAAAGAAGACATACCTAATGTCCGGTGTTATTTGGAGGTGGGATTTCAATTCAAATTTACCAAACACTCCTTAACCTCTGCGGTATATTACCTCCTCAATGTATTGCTATCCTGGTGGTTTTATGCAATAAAAAAAAGTCATGTCATCACTGGACCAGGGATTGGGCCCTGGGCCCCTCAGTCAGATCCTAACTCCTCCAACAATACAGACTGTTAAACTAGAAGTGTTCCAGCCACTGTTTGTTGCTTTATCCACTGTGACTCAGAGGGATGCACTAAGGGGTCCTGCTCTCAAGCCAAGGAAAGGGCTTTTGAGACCCTCTCTGAAGACTAACTCCACAGACGCCCTGTGAGGGCAGGGAAAGAACCAGTACTTATTGCTTATGGAACAAGCAAGACAGAGAATTGTGGGAAAACTCACTGGGCATGAGAGATTCCCCTAGGTGCAAGGACGAGGGGCCCATGGAGGTTTTAGAACTAGGGTGGAGAAGAAAGAACTGATCTTTTTTGGCTGTTATTTACCAGGTATTTCAAAAAGTAAATCCTTGACTGAACTGTCTACTTTTTTAAATATATTTTTAAAAAATTTATTTATGCATACAAGAACTGGGGTACAGGCCAGAGGTGCGGGGGGTGAGAGGATTCACCAGAGACAGAGTGGGGAACAAAATAGGCAGATTGACTGAAACACACTGCTGACAGGAGCAGCGGGCGAGTCAGGAGAGGTCTGCTGCACCATGTGGGTTGCTCCCTGGCTGGGGATCAAACTCTTGCTGCAGAGGCTGCGGATAGCCTCATAGGTTGCGTCTTAACCTCTTGTGCCACCAGGGAGGTCCTTGAACTGTCTACTTTTTGCTGAAAACTAAACAGTGATAAAATATTACTCTTTTAACAGCTATTGCTCCTGGCCATTGGATTTTGGCACTCTAACAATGAGATAAGAGCTCAGCACTCTGCAGCTCAGTTCTCACCCCCTGGTGAAGGTGGGGGTACATCCTAGCCTCTACGTAAAGTTCTTCCTCTGCCTGAAGGGCAGGGGCTTAGGGGATAGGTGTTGGTGTGTGTGGGATATGTTACACAAACTGCCACATATCTTCTTTCTTCTAATTGATACAAAGGTTTTCACACTTCTTAGGTAGTTACCCAAGGGACCTTCTGAGAATGAAAAGCCAGGAACATTGTAATGCCAGCCCCCTCTAATGTGGATCTTCTGGCCATTCTAAGCATTTCTCCATAGTCTAGTTGCTAATTTCACATGGGTAACATGCCTCCCGTGGGCGCTTGAGGCCAGTCACTGAGTTGCTCAACTCCAGTCTCCTACAATAGTTTATGACCATTGTTCTTTTTTAAAGTTATATTTTAGGAGTACATGTTCATACCTCTTCAAAGGTATGTTACCAAACCATGCCCATCACTAAGCCTTTATCCTTTAAACACTTTTACTCTTTGGAAACTTAGTGAGATCCCCCAGAAATAGTGTGTATACTGGAACCATCTGAGAGTTCCTGAACACAGGTGGAAACTTCCATCTTTCATCAGCCCCACTTTCCCTGATTTTGGTACTTTTATTCTTTATATTGCTAGCAACCATCACCCCAGGATTCTGTCAACAGAGTAGATGTAGGTCTTGTCAAAGCTTTTACAACTCTGTCTGGCAGTTTCTGCAGCAAGTATCTATGCTGAGCGCATTTTTGCTCCAAGTCTTTTTCTCTGAAAATATTTTTGCTGCATAATCATCAGGCAATTTATCACAGAAGAGCAAAGAACAAAAAATCAAAGATGTACATGTTTCATCATGAACATGAAAAGTTAGTAACAAAAAGCAAAATATTCAAGTATGAATATATTGCAAAAATACAAACTATTTCAATAAGTTTAAAAATATGTGTAAAACCAGATTGCATATAGGTATACCAGAAAATTATAAAATAGCAGTTTGCAAAGAATTGGTTTCTTATTTTGTCAAGGGAGAAAAGATACCAAGCTGACAACTAGCTTAAATATGTTAAATGAAATGTGCTGAAGACACTTGATTGATTCATCAATGGACAAAGAAACCAAATGGTCATTAACTAGTTGATTCTTTACTCTTTTCTTTTTTTAAAAGATTTATTTATTTATACCAGCACTGGGTACAGTCAGAAGCGCGGGAGCGGGAGAGAACTCACCAGAGCCAGAGCAGGAAACAGAACAGGCAGACTGACGAAATACACTGCTAAGGGGAGCAGTGGGTGGCAGGAGAGGTCTACTCGCCATGTGGGACCCTCACTGGGTGGCTGGGGATCAAACAGGCGCTGCAGAGGCTGCGGGCAGCTCGCAGCCCAGCACTCAACCGCTGCACCACCAGGGGAGGCCCTGATTCTTTACTCTTTTGACAAAATTGCCTTATGGCCAATTAGTTCTGCAGTGAACTTGCTTTCTTGAAGTTATTTGTGAGAAAACCTTCTAGAACGTAATACAACATGTAGGTGACACGCTTTTTCATTTCCCAGTGGATAGTAGAGACTTCTGCAAGTGTTTTGTAGAGAATTAAATTGGAAATGATCTATAATAACTAGAGAGAAATTAAAAATCAGAGAGATTAAATGTGAAACACTTTCAAATTAATAGAGGGCAACAAAAATATAACCTTTAAAATTTAGGATGACAGAAATAAAATAAAAAAAATATTTCTTAACATTTAACAAAGATAGCATAAAACAAATGAAGCAATTTTAGGTTTCCACCTGAGCAGGTTGACCATCTGAATGACTCACATATAGTTGTCTTTAGAATTGTCATTGGCCTATTTTTCCAAGAATATGTTGGCTGCAGCTTTTGCCTGATGATTCAGAAATGGGTATGCATTGTGAGAATCCAGTTGTCAATAAGAGCTTTGCCAGCTTTTGAAGGAAGCGCTGTGTGCAGTACTGACTTTGCTTTTGGAATCTAGGGCACAGCTGAAATTGCCTAGTGCCAATGACTGACTGTCTCATCTGGAGTAATCTTCACAATCTTTTCTGGCCTAATAGATATTTCAGTCTCACACATTTGCCAAACAGACATCCGTTCTCTTCTCTTCTCATTGTTTCCTTGAAGAGAACTGATAGTTCATTGAAATGAGAAGATGAAATAAAATAGAAAATTTTATTTTCTTTTTAAAACAACAGTATAGAGTTAAGGTTGCAGTTTAAAGTGAGATAATTTGTCTAGATCCCAAATTTCAGAACCCTGGTTATATGCCAATAAATGGCACAAATTGACATGGAAAAATAACCTTTTTTTTTTAATATCTATTTCTCAATAGGGCATTTGGGTTGTTTTCAGTTTGAGGTAATTAATTATAAATAAGTTGTTATAAGCACTTGCATCCAGGTTTCTATGTGAATCTAAATTTTTGTTTTACTTGGATAAATACCTAGGAGTCAAACTGCTGTATTTTATAGTGAATGTATAATTAGTTTTAAAGAACTACCATATTATTTTCCAAATTTGGTCACTATACGTTTTGTTGTCCCATTAGTCACTTGACAAGATTTCCATTTGTTCTGCATATTTCTGTTCACTTTATATTGTCAATTAACAAACAGTCATTTTATAGGTGTTTAGTGGTATTGCACTACTGGTTAATTTTCATTTCCCTGACGACTAATGAATGATGTTGGGCATCTTTTCATGAGCTTGTTGTCCTCTATCTTTTTATGCAGTGTATATTCAAATCCTTTGCATGTTAAATAATTTTTTAAAATTATTGTGTTTTTTGAACTCTTTGTATATTCTGGATATAAGCCCTTGATCAGGTATGTTATTTGCAAATATTTTCTTGTTGTCTATGTCTTGTCATTTTAATATATTAAAAACGTCTTTCAAAGAACAGTTAATTTTGAAGTCCAACTCATTAGTGTTTTCTTTTTATGTATGTTTTGGTGTCGCATATAATGTAATGTTATTCAGCAATAAAGAGAACAAACTATGGGAACACACAAAAAACATGGCTGATTCTCATATTTAACAAGTGAAAGATGCCAGACTTCAAGGTCTGCATATTGGTTAATCTATTTATATGTTTTAGAAAATACAAAACTAGAAATGCAGAAAATAGATCAGTAATTACCAGTGGTTGGGGGGGCAAAGAGGGGGTAGACTACAAAGAGGAAAAGGGAATATGGGGGGGCTATTGAAACTATTTTGTATTTTGATTGTGGTGCAGGTTGAACAACTGTATGTGCCTGTTAATACTCTTAATGCTGTTCACTGAAAAGAGTGCTTTCACTGTATGGAGATTATGCCTTAAAAAAAAAAGCAAGGCCTCCCTGGCGGCGCAAGGGGTTAAGAACAGCACTATGAAGCAATTTGCAGCCTCTGCAGCAAGAGTTTGAACCCCGGCCAATCAGGGAGCAACCCACATGGTGCAGCAGACCTCTCCTGACTCGCCTGCTGCTTCCGTTAGCAGTGTACTTCGGTAGATCTTTCTGTTCTGTTCCCCACTCTGTCTCTGGTGAATCCTCTCACCCCCCACATCTCTGGCGTGTACCCCAGCTCTTGTATGCATAAATAAATAAATCTTTTAAAAAAAGCAATAACTTTTACTCAGTTATCCCTTGTTGTAACTCACTTCCATTTAGAAGCTTTATTCACAATATCAAAAAAGTTGAAAAAAATCTAAGTATCGGTGAATAAAAAATATGGTATATCAATACAACTTGAATGTTACTGAGGAAAAAAATGTATTGATTCATAATACAACATGGAATGACCTAAAAATCAATATGGAAACAGAAATAATCTACACAGAGGATTATTATTAAAAACCATATATTATTATTATTAAAAACCATATGTATAAAATTTATTTTAGCTGTGTAGGGGGTAGGCCAGAGGTGCCAGGCAGGGTGGAGGGTGGAGAGTAAGGGGATTCATCCGAGAGAGAGTGGGGAGCAGATTAGACAGATTGACCAAAATATACTGCCAGGGGGAGCAGTGGGTAAGACAGGAGAGGTCTGCTGCTCCATTTGTGGGTTAGCTCCCTGGCTGGGGATCAAACTCATGCCATAGTAGTGATAGCACTGAGACTTAATTGCTAGGCCACCAAGGAGGCCCAAAACACATATTGTAAGATATCATTCATGTAAAAAAATAGAAAATGTTATGTTAGAAAGAAAGTATATTCGTGGTTGCCTGATGCCAGTGGTAGAGATTAGGATATACTGCAAAGGGGTTTGAGGGAATGTCTAGGATGATAGAAATTTCTGTACTTTACTGTGATAATGGTTTTACAGTTGTACTAATCAGTAAAAACTCAAGAATAGTACATATTAAAGGCATGTAGCTTATTTTAAAGGCTTGTAGCTTATATTATACATCAATGGCTATGATTAATTTTTTTCTTGGGTTTCTAATTCTAACAGCTAATTTCTCTCACTATGCATATAATTCTACCATCTTGTGATTTCATTGTTAAAAGCGATAATCAGCTGTCAATGCAATTAGTTTTCTGTTGGAGGATAATTTCTTTTTGTCTGGTTGTATTTAGGATTTCTCTTTGCCTTGTTTTTTGGCAATTTCATTATGATATAGATTTTCTTTATTCCGCTTGATATTTCTGAGGCTTTTTGATTTTGTGGAGGGGGGTCTTCCATAACTTTAGAAAGTTGAAGTAATTATTCCTTCAAATATTTTCTACATTTCATTCTCTTTTCCACTTTTATTATACTCTTTTACTTGTGCTTGCAAAAATCTCTGCTTACTTTACTGGGTTTCTGCCCTCATTTAATTTTTGGTATCTGAATATCCCTTACTTTCTTGCTTCTTGTAGGAATTCGAAAAGATTTTGAAATATATTTATTTTAGCTTGTTTTTAATCAAAGGATCATTATGGGACCCAGTCTGTACAGTCAGAAAATAGAACTAAAATAAAGGTAGAGGTGACTCCCTTTAAAAATTAGATTATGATTTACTCATTACTATTTAGATCATTCCATTAACATTTATTTCCTAATCATTACCTAGGTTAGGGTCTGATGTTATTTTTACAAGCAGAAAAACAGTTTTATGAACAGAAAACACATTAGGATGCCCTGGAGAGATTTCACTTTGGTAGTATTAAATAATCTAAGTCCATTTGTAATTAGATTACGATGAAACCAAAGACTCTAAAATTTTACAGGAGATTATGTTACAAAGAGTACATTTTCTTAACATTTCACATTAGAAATTGCACCTGCATTTCAAAATGATCTCAAAATTACATGAAGTAAAATTTGGTAGCTGTGAAGAAAATCTTTTGAGACAATTGTGATATTAGAAGAAAAAGGAACAATTCATTTATTTTCTCAAGGTTGGCAAAATAATATTTCAGAAATGACAGATCTTATAGATACAAAGTTTTAACTCAATTAATATTCAAGTCATGCCAACTTTATACCTGTATTCAATAAACAAGATAGTCTCAATATTTTGCAATTTGATACCTAATTAGACTACATAATCAGTCTATTTTATTTATAGAACTTTTGAATTTTAGATATTGTTTGAACACTGGCATTCCTAATGTGCATTGACTATATCTGCTTATATATTCTAATTTTAGCTGTTTTCCAAATTTCCCAGATAAGTAACTATATTCCTGGCTTATAAAATTTGTCATATACATATCAATGAAATATGCATTGTTTATTTTAGCTCCAAAATATTTATAATGAGTCAATTCCTATGTCTAAGTTGTCACCTTGTGTATTCAGATTTTAGATGCATGATAATTTTATGTAGGTTCTATTTCTGAAATAAGTGTTGTTTTCATGAGCATTATTTAAAATTTCTGAACATAAGATAAGTAGGACTTTGAGAACTATATTCAATTGTAGAAGGAGTATGGATTTATATCATGGTTCTAGTTTTGAAAAAGCATTATTTTGATAAGAATTATTTTACCTCTCTGAACAGGAAACAATATATAAGACTGAGAGCAATAATGAATAATATAGAATGGGCATAGATTTTGAGGTTTGAATCTGACTCTACTAGTAATCAACTACGTAGCATGAAAGAAAATCTGTATCTTTGTACATTTTAGATAGCTCAGATTGAAAAGCAGTTGAATAACAAAGAGGATTGTTATGTGTATCAATTAAATAAAATATATATAATGAGCTATAAATAAGTACTCCAAAATCAGGTTTCTATTTTGGGGTCAACTCAGTTCATTAACTTATGTTTATTTAATTCGTAGGGCAAGGACTAGAAGTGTCCAACCTATGCTTAAAACTGTTAAAATGAGGGCCTCCCTGGTGGCGCAGTGGTTGAGCGCTGGGTTGCGAAGCTGCCCGCAGCCTCTGCAGCGCCGGTTCGATCCCCGGTCACCGGGTGAGGGTCCCACATGGTGCGCAGACCTCTCCTGCTGCCCGCTGCTCCCCTCAGCAGTGTACTTCGTCACTCTGCCTATTCTACTCTCTGATCTGGCTGTGGTGAATTCTCTCACCCTCCTGTGCCTCTGACTGTACCCAGTGCTTGTATAAATAAATAAATAAATCTTTAAAAAAGAACAAAAAAACTAAAAATGAGTTCATGGTTAGAACCCTTACTGACTGTTTTCTAAAGGCCATAGTAGGAATGCTAGTTTTAGGATGTCCCTGTTCTTGACTTCTACCAACACCTGTGTGATAGAGGAGCATTGTGGTCAGTTGTTAACAATGAGGAAAGGAATCACCTTGGCTGACAGGGGGAACTTTATCACATTTTTGTCAGATTAAGATATTGGGTGAATGAATATTTCTGTTTTTATTTTTTTAATCTTTAAAAATCTCAGCTTCCATAAGATGCCATATTAGGCAATGTAGATTATTACACTGAAGTGATAGAGTTCTTGTTTCTAAGACATTGGAAATTACAGCACAGTTTGGCTAGATGTTGAACTGAAGGCAGCTTACAAATAATGAATTTTCAAGAACTTTACTTTTACTATTTTTCTAAGCCCCATTGAGACAAATGGAATCTTTGGAGGATTGTTTGAAACAGCCTTTTCTACTAAGTAAGTCAGAGTATCAAAGGGCTACCAAGTGGTCATATTGTTTTGGTTTTTGCACAGAATTTATTTGAAAGTTCTTTTACATGTGCTCTCCAATTAATTATATGGTAGGATGCATATATTTTTGCATTTACTCTAAGCAGTTGAGAAGCATTTGGAGATGACATCTACCATACCATTCAGTGGCCCTGGTATGAAGACCCACTGCATAAACAGGGAATTACAGACTTAAACGTTATTTCTTTGGAGGAATTACTGGCCATCAAGAATATCTAGAATTAATTTGTCCAATTTTTATAACTTTAGCATCTGTACCATCATAACTAAATACTGATGTTTAGTTTTATAGTTTAGGTATATCTGTAGTTTCCTAACTTAGTTATTATATTTACTTGTTATTTTTGTTTTGTTAAATTATATTAATTTGGTCAGTTTGTTAGTTTTTGTCAATTCTCCATATCTTTTCTGTCTTAGTGTATATGATAATTTTTCTTTCTTTTTTTTAATTTCTTTAAAAATTTTTTTTTAAAATTTATTTATTTATCTATACAAGAGCTGGGGTACAGGCCAGATGTGTGGGAGGGTGAGAGGATTCACCAGAGACAGAGTGGGGAACAGAACAGGCAGACTGATGAAATACAATACTGAGGGGAGCAGTGGGTGAGACAGGAGAGGTTTGCCACGCCATGTGGGACCCTCGCCAGCTGGCCGGCTGGCCGGCCGGGATCAAACCAGTGCTGCAGAGGCTGCAGACAGCTTCACAGTGTGCACTCAACCACCTGCGCCACCAGGGGAGGCCCTGTATATGATAATTTTTCTAAATAACATCTTTTATTATCAACATTCTGCCAAAACGAGTTCACTTTTTGCATTAATTCCATAGAAATTTTTCAGTTAAAAACTGCATTGTATTTTCAATGTGTTTAAGAGAATTAAAGAGAAAGGAAAACTGGAAGTATGTAAATATTGGGGAGTTTAATAAGGGTAGGTATCAGAGAAGACCAGAATGTGAATCAAATTGTGATCTGTTCACATAAAATGCAAGCTACTTTTTTTTTAATTTGAAATTTCTAGTCTTTTACAAAACGATGAGCATTTTTTTTCCAAAATAAAAATATTGTATTACTCCCAGATGAATATTTCTGAGCTTATAAATCATAATTCTTAAAATTGAGCACTCCTTGCATCTGCAAACTTCCCTCTCTATAAATAAGAAATTTCTCCGATCATTTAAATAATGAAAATATATCTTGCTGCTGGGAATTGGTGAGACGACCATTTAATTAAGGAATAGATTTTTAAGTTAATTTTATTTCATCACTTCCCTTAAGCATATTTCTTGACTATTGTATCCCTTGTGCATTTCTTTCCACTCTTCCACTGCTTGGAGCAAATTTGTAGTTAATATATGTGAAGTCATCCAAAATTTATTAACATTTATTCATTTTTATTGTGTATTAGGTACTATGCTAAAGAATATAAAGATAATATTCTTGGGTGATTTAGTATCAGCACTTGATGCAATTAAATCTTTGAAACACAAATTTAAAAAAAAAAAAAAGGACTGGGGTACAGGCCAGAAGTGCGGAGGGTAAGAGGATTCACCAGACACAGTGGGGAACAGAACAGGCAGACTGACTGAAACACACTGCTGCGGGGAGAAGTGGGCGAGGCAGGAGAGGTCTGCTGCACCATGTGGGTAGCTCCCTGGCTGGCTGAGGATTGAACTCATGTTTCAGAGGCTGCGGATAGCTTCATAGTGCTGGTCTTAACCCCTTGCACCACCATGGAGGCCCTGAAATGACATTGGTTTACCAACATTGTATGTGATTTAGAATTACAGCTTCACACATCTTCAAATGTGTGTTACTATTCCATGACCATCACCAAAGTACTAATAACCTGCCACCACAGTCCACTGTATCTCCTGCACATTTTTCTCTCACTCTTCTGGTAACTTTCCTCTTCTGGTAACCTTAGTTCTGCTATCGGAATCCAAGGGTTCCTGTTTTGTCTGTTCGTTTACATTGTGAAATACTTTCTTTATTTGGTTTCTATTATGTCTTGATTTCCTCCTACATTTGGTTTCCCTTTCCAGAGTTCCTACCAGATATTTCTTATTTCCAAGACCTTTGAAAAGTGGAATGCACTAGGACTCATTCCTTGGTCCTTTTCTCCATCTACACCAGCTCCCTTGGTGCTTCCACACAGGCCTGTGGTTTAGCTATTAGGCTGAGAACACTCAAAGTTCCACCTCTAACTTAGGCTCTGCCCCTAAATTATAGTCTTATATATTTAACTGCCTACATACCATTTGCACTTGAATTTCAGACTTTACATTTTTAAAAAGATTTATTTATTTATGCTTTCAAGAACTGGGGTACAGGCCAGAGTTGCAGAGGGTGAGAGGATTCACCAGAGAAGGAGTGGGGAAGAGAACAGGCAGATCAAATGAAATATATTGCTGAGGGGAGTAGCAGGTGAGACATGAGAGGTAGCAGGTGAGACATGAGACATCTGCTGCACCATGTGGGTAGCTCACTGGCCGGGGATTGAACTTGTGCTCCAGTGGCTGTGGATTGCTTCATAGTGTTGCATCTTAACCCTTTGTGCCACCAAGGAGTCCCCTCAGACTTTACATTCTTAACCAGAACTCCTGGTTTTCTGCAAGTCTGGTCCTTCTCCACTTTAGGGAGTTGCACACTGTCCATTCAATTGCTTAGAACAAAAATTTTGGAGTTACAGATATCAAAAGTTGTGTAAACAAAGAATAGATTGATTTGTGCTGTCTGAAAACTTGATGCTTCACAATATAGACAATGTTAGATCTGGTACCCTGAAGAATGAACCTAAATTTTCAGGTCTTCAGGGGCATTCTCTTGGCAGTAAACTCTGGAAGCAGGAGTATTGTGACATATGCAAGACAACTGAGGAATCTGAAAGGTTTGGAGATGGTAAAGTGTGCCTACATTAAAATGAGGACATTATGCCAAAATAGTAGGTTACTATAAAAGTGTCAAGTATTTCAACACATTGTGTTTACTCTGTTGGCAGTGTAGAAACTTGGCAGTCATTAGCAGGCATGTGATGAATCCAGGTGTGTATGTATAAAAGATAAATTAGTGGAATATGTGGGAAAACTGAAGGGCAAATAATAGAGCTTAGGTGAGAATCTATTCTGATTCTCTACAGGAGAAATGAATAACTGATCGACCAAATTTTGACAAGAGCTTATGTGGATGTATCTAATCAGTTACAAAGAGGTCATCTGGCTTGCTGGCCTGTCTCTAAATGGCAAGCGAGAGAAGTCTGCTCCCACGTTGGTACCCGCTTAGAACACAGAGATATTAGAAATGTTGATTTGGGTTTAAGTTAAGCATTCTATACCTCCATCCATGTGAAAACTGTTTCTAATTCTTTCTGTGGCTACTGTAATAAAGTCCTTGAAGTTTGACTCTTAGAAATATTCCTGTCATTAGTAATGCATAGCAGTATTAGTTTGTAAGC
Organism: Talpa europaea; assembly: GCF_964194135.1. Taxonomy (NCBI): domain Eukaryota; kingdom Metazoa; phylum Chordata; class Mammalia; order Eulipotyphla; family Talpidae; genus Talpa; species Talpa europaea. The sequence continues at coordinate 25,547,244 of NC_140082.1, read as the reverse complement.
AAGAAAGAAGAACTTACATTATTAAATACTGGCAAATTGTTTTGAATTTGATCCTTGATTCATCAGGCCTATTTGGCCTTTCTCAAATGGACACCATGATCTAGAAATGATTTATGTCATTACTGAATTTATTCCATACAATTTAAAAAGTATTTATTGAATGCCCGTGACATTCAATTTGTAAGAAAACAAGACATACAAATATGACTAACATTTAGAGAAAGAATTCAGGTCACAATCCCTATCTATCATTGCCTGGGTCCATTACAAGTATCCCTGTTATAAAGTGATAATAAAAGCTGTGGTCCTTGCAGATAATACTTGTAATAGGATTGCTTCTCAGGCAGTAAACCATTTGTGTTTATATTGACCTTCTAAATCTTAGCTGAATCATTTCCCAAAGATTATCTTTGTGTTTTCATTGAATGTCTGCCTTTTGAAATTTCACATGTGATGTTGTACACTAAGGAATGTCTGTATGTTTGTGTGCGTGTGTGTGTGTGTTTATGTATGTATGTGTATGTGTGGCTAAGGTACAGGACTGATGAACAATTAGGCTACAACCAAGTGTGTACTAAGGAATCAAAACCACCCATCTCCTTCTAACTGACAGAATGTATTTATTCCTTTAGAAAGTACACAATCTGGAAACAACTTAATTTGGCTTTTTTATGATAGCTGTTGTTAATTAATCAATTTTCCCCTATACAACATATGTACATATTAATAGTTAAAGAAATGTAAAGACCCAAACTTCTTAGGAAAATGTACGTTTGAAAAAACCTTTAACATAAAACATTATGAAGAATGTTCCTCGGGCTGGGGAAATTAGTGATCTGAAGCATCTGGGCCTGGGATGTAAACCCTCTATGAGTTCATTTCATGGTGAGTAGTATGACTTGATAAAATACACTTCAATAAATTCTGGGCATTGATGGTATTTCATTTTTGTGGGTATTCTTAGCTTCACTGGGCTTAGAAATAGCCTTGTTCTAGCGATGTAAATAAGAGTTTTTGCAGGCCTTTCTCATCCTTTATATTTCATCCAGAGAATTCTTCTCAGCTTCAGTACCAGTTCCTCATTCTTCTATTTTTTCCAGCACAAGCAGAATACTCTAAAATAAGAAACTTGTTTTGCAATCCTGACCTTAGCAGTCTTCATCATTGCTTATTTCATGGCTGCAGATGTTTTTAATTTTTATGAGCATTGAATCAAAATGTCTTAGGGTCCTATTTGGTGCTTTTGGATTTATTTGGAAGAAAATTATATGGTTCTAAAAAGTTAAGTGAAACATTTTTTCCAATTGTTGTAAACCTTCTCAAGAAATAGGAGATGTAGGAGACATACTTGCCTCTAAAATACTCTAAACAAATAAAAAATACTCGATCAAAAAATAAGTTCATCTTGCAGAAAATGCTTTATATTTTGAAAATATTTTATATTTTGTTTTAAGAGAACTTTTTATATTTCTAGCAAAAGAGGTATCATAGATGAGCAGATGGGCATTGAGGAGGTTGCTAAATCCTAGTCGGGGGTGGATCTCAATTAGGCTGGCTCTTATTTATTTTTTTAACTAAGCTTTATTGAGACGTAATTGACATCTAAACTTATAGGGCATTTAAAGCATAGTTTGTGGTGATTTGATCTATGTATATGTCATGAAAGGATTTTCTCCATCTAGCTATTTAACACATCTATCATCTCATGTTTTTTTCCTGTTTATCTTTTTTTTAGCGAGACCATTACATTCTACTCTCTTAGCAAATTTCAATCATGCAAACTATTACCAACTATTTGTCACTATGTTCTCAGACCTTATTTATCTACAGCTGAAAGTTTTACACCTTTTTACCACCTTCTCCTTATTTCCCTTAGCTCCAAGTACCTGCAATTGCTTTCCTACTCTCTGTCTCCATGAGCAGGGTTTATTTTTTAGGCTGCTAAGTTTAATGAAGTGGGTTGAAGCAAATAAACCCAGAAGAACTTTCTATCTTTTACTTAAACATTGTTTAAAACTAAGGTAACATTGGTTTAAAAACACAATATATGATTCAGAAATACACGATCACACCTCTTCAGGTGTACGTTACCACAGTCACCCATAGTTACCCACAAGCACCCATAGTCCTCCTCCGCAGTCATTTGTGACCCCTTCCCCTCTTTTTGCTCCAGTCAGATTCTTAGAGTTTGTTTTGGATTTGCTATTGTGTCTTTGTGTTATTTCTCTACATTCCATATATGAGTGAAAATACCTGGTATTTGTCTAAAGAGGCTTTCTTTTTTAAGATTTATTTATTTATGCATACAAGAATTGGGGTAGAGGCCAGAGATGGGGTGTAAGTGAGAGGATTCACCAGAGACAGAGTGGGGAGCAGAACAGGCAGAGTGACTTAAATACACTGCTGAGGGGAGCAGCGGGCCAAGCAGGAGAGGTCTGCTGCACCATGAGGGTAGCTCCCTGGCCGGGCATCAAACTCATGCTGCAGTGGCTGTGGATTGCTTCATAGTGCTGCGTCTTAACCCCTTGTGCCACCAGGGAGGCCCCGGAAGAGGCTTTTTGAAAAAGCAAGTCACCCTGTAGACTAAATGCTGCCAGATAGCATTTCAGTATTCAGTTAAGACAGTGAGGAATTTCAGTATCCTATTTCCATAATATAAAACTTGTTCCAAGTGTTCTATTCATGAGCTGCTGTATTAGAGCAATGCCTGTCATACAGTATATTTCCAATAAGTGAATAATCTTGGAGTGAATAATCTATGAGTCAGACACTTTTCTAAACATTGAAAATATGTGGATAGCAGTACATGGATAAAATAGTTGGTCACTTTTGTACCTCTTCCCATTAAAATTTATAAATCCATTGGTTTTATGGAATTTATAAGTCATTGGTACTTTTTCAAAGGTGGATGTATTGAAACATGAACACCTCAAAATGTGACTTTTAGAGTGCCCACACTGAGATTATTTTTAGTCGAAATTGTAAGAACACATGGACAGTGGTAATAACACATGGTAAGACCATCTGAACACTATCCTGAAAGTTTGAGCACCTTATTTATAATACATATATGTATGTATGGACAAATTATGGAAATGTGCAACTCTACTACACATTATGATTATTATAAAACATTCACAAAAAGAATGTAAGGTGATGAAGTAACTAATTACAATAAATATGCATAGAAGTTAAAAATTATTTTGTAGTCCCGATAGCCATTTTGTTGATTCACTTAATCTCAGCATTTAAATGATCTCTGAAGCTATCACCTAAGGTGGTGTTTGGGAATATCTCTTTTTCTAAAGAATTTCAGGCAGGTTTCTAATATTTTATAGCAATAGTCTTTTTCACTGACATATCATATACTTGAAGCAGATGAGAGTTTAGGTATGTATCGGAGATTCTCATCTGCATTTTATTGTTCTTTTTTTCCCAAAAGACAGATTAAGACAACACAGATTTGAGAGACATAAGCTAAAGCTCTTCTCAACTGTGTCTCAAACTGGCTTGGGGGTTTGCAGAGATACTGGTCCCTGGTCTTCTCCAGTGGTCGATGGCCTTGTTTAAACCCTCTGGGGATATATGCATGGGTCTGAAAAGATCTGAGAAGCATTAGTCCAAAAGATAAGGCAATCAATTATTTTCTGGACCATCAGAAAGTTAGATTGTTACTTTATATGTTATTAATTTGCAATGGATATTCAAACAATTGCAACATATACCCTATGTTTTTTTTGATTTTATAGATGATTGCTATTTTTTAAAAAAAAGCCACCTAGTATAAATTGTTATGGAGGACACATGCATTTAACAACATTTATTAAGTTGTTAAAGATTCTTTTTTTTTTTAAAGATTTATTCATTTATTTATACAAGAACCGGGGTACAGGCCAGATGTGTGGGAGGGCGAGAGGATTCACCAGAGACAGAGCGGGGAACAGAACATGCAGACTGACGAAATACACTGCTGAGGGGAGCAGCAGGTGAGACAGGAGAGGTCTGCCTCGCCATGGGGGACCCTCACCACTGCCGGCAGGGATTGAACCGGCGCTGCAGAGGCCGCGGACAGCTTCACAGCACGGTGCTCAACCACCTGAGCCACCAGGAGAGGCCCTAAGTTGCTAAAGATTCCTAACAAAATTACATGCAGAAAGCTCTCTTCTGAAAAAGAACAGCAGGCAATCTTTTTTTTTTTTTTTTTTTTATTTTTCTCCATTTCATCATCTTTTTGAGGGAAGCCAAATGTTTACTTTTGTTTAGCTGGTCTTATATCACATATTTTAAAAATATATTTTCTTCAAAATACTAGAATTTTTATAAAGGAAGTTCAACTTACAGATTCATTAAAAAGTAAGCTATAAAGGTTGCTATGGAAATTGTAGACTTGCTTTTTGACTTCATAATGGTGTTAAAATGAAGCTGTATATTGAGTTTATAATGAAGCTACATAACTGATATTTACCAAGGTATGGCATAAAGATGAACCATCTTACATTTTTTGAAACATAAAATTTGTTTGAAATATTTCCTATCAAAAATCTTTCCTTTGACCATTTACCTCCCATCAGTTTTTGTCTAATTTCCCTACCACCTCTCTAGAAATGTCTACACTTTCTGTCTTCATTATCCACAGATCTCATTCCAATTTTTCTCTTTTCTTACCCCTTATCTGTGTTTCCAATTCATGTCTTTCACATTGCACAAGTCAGTGGTCAATGCCATCTACCTTCTGTGGATGGAGTCAATCAATATTGGACATTACTGGTTGCTCCTTCTTCTGTGAAACTGTCCATTTTTATAGTTTTAATTGTACAGGTCTGTCACCTCCTTTGTTGACTTACCTAGGTATTTAATTCTTCTGGATGTGATAGTAAGTGGGATTGTTTTCTTGACTTCGTTCTCTTTTATTTTTTTGTTTGTATATAGGAACACAACTGACTTTTATAAATTGATTTTGTACCATGCCACTATACTGTACTTATTATTGTTTCTGAAAGTCTTAGTGGAGTTTGGGAATTCTATGTGTATTATGCTATCGGAAAATAGTAGTATTCTTCCTTCCAAATTTGGATTCCTTTTATATTTATCTCTTAATTGTCCTGGCTAGGACTTGTAGTACTACGTTGAATAGTAATGGCAAAAGTGGATCCTTCTCTTATACCTGATCTTAGAGGGAAAGCTTTCAGTATTCACCACTGATTATGATGTTAGCTGTGGATTTGGCACACATGGTCTTCATTATATTGAGGTATGTTCCTTCTATTCATATCTTTTAATTACCTACTGAGTCTGTTAATTGCTCATTGCCTTTCTCCTGCAGAATGCATGTTCCCCAACTCACAGGTAGGATTTTACTTTTTTTTTTTCTTGTATAGTAGTTACAGCCTCAGTGTTAGAAGGGTGCCTGACCTATATGTCAGTTTTTTTTCTATCTTTATATATCTATATCTGTATATAGTGAATGAATGGAAGAAAATAGTAAACGGTTTTAGAGGTACTGGTGTGAAAGTGCTTGCTCTTCTTGATAGTAATCTATAAAATGTTATTTGACTATATAATCAAAAGGCAATCTAAAATTATGAGAATTCTGTGCTCCACTGTTGAGCATTTGCAGGGTAATGGAAATGTCATTCTCTTTGCATTTTGCTTGAAGAGTCTCTTCTTGCTTGGAGTTCTGCTGGAAAGCTAATCCCTCACTCCAGGAAACATGATTAATATTAAATCTTTGTAACACTGCTGACGATCTCTCCTATGTCATGGATTGGGGATTGAACAAAAGGTACTATTTGGTCACTTACTCATGAGAGTATGGTTTATTTTCAACTGCATCTAATTATTTTCTGGAACCCAGTTTTGTCAATTCATTTTATTATTTTATGGAGGATGCTTTAAACTATTCTAAAGCAAGGATATATTGGGAATGTTTCCTTTGTAGCCAAATTCTCCAATTTTGACTTTAGAGTCAATATATTCATTGGATATTTAGTTCTTATTGAAATCACTTGCAAGTAAAATAAAATGTTAATCAGAGACACACATTTGCTGCAAGAAATTCAAGATTTCATAGGACTTTTGTGATGTGTATCTCTTCAAGATACAGTTTGACAGACATTAAATTAAACCTGCCATTTCAAATAAATACTGAAGATGGAGAAATATTTATGTAATTTAAATTATTTGATGAAGATATTCTCCTCTAGCAGTTAATGACACAGTCAAAATAAAGAAATAATTTTAAAGATTTTTTTTTTTTATAGAGGCATGCTTTATTTATTTATTTATTTATTTATTTGTTTGTTTTGTTTATACATGCACTGGGTACAGTCAGAAGCGCGGGAGGGTGAGAGAATCCACCAGAGCCAGAGCGGGGAGCAGAGCAGGCAGAAGGACCGAAGTACACTGCTGAGGGGAGCAGCGGGCGGCAGGAGAGGTCTGCGCGCCATGTGGGACCCTCCTCTGGTGGCCGGGGAGCAGCCGGGGATCGAACCGGCGCCGCAGAGACTGCGGGCAGCATCGCAACCCAGCGCTCAACTGCTGCGCCACCGGGGAAGCCCTTTAAAGATTTTTTGAGATAAAAATTGTTCACAGTAAAAGATATTTTTTGAGATAAAAATTGTTCACAGTAAAAGATACCACTATAGGTATAATGGAGTAAGTATTGCAGCAGGAACATGATTACAATTCTTTAAATAATTTTTATAAATTATGAAATTAATATGAAAATTGGTGTTCTTTGCTATTTCATTCATTGAAAATATTCCATGTTTCATAGCAAGGCATTTGCTAGGCTTTTGTGATACATCATAAAAACATTAGGTTAGAAAAGTCAATATATCGTCATATAAATCTTCTCATTTTGAAGACTATAAAGAATAGTTAGAAAAGGAAACCTAAAAGGAGGAAACTATTACTCTAATACTGTTAAAGACAGCCTGTAAAATTTTTATCTTAAGCTTGCATATATTAAGGTACACTGTGCTGATTTGTTGCATGTATGTATTGTGAAATACTTAACAGTGTGATTTGTTAAAACAATTCGATGCCACTTTAAGTAGAAATTATTTTCTTAATTTCCTTTTTGGATTGTTCACTTTTAGTGCAGAGAAATGCAACCAATTTTTTGAATCCTTTTTTCCTCCCATATTATATCTCTTAACATCCTATAAACCTATTCTAAAGAGCACAGTTTAGAAAACATTGCTCAAAAGAATGTACTAATTACTGTTGTTGTCTTAAAGTCTTAGAACTTACTTACTTTTCATGTCATTTGGAGAACTTTGCTCACATCAGTTTTAACATTTATGATGAATCATGTTCTTATTTATTTTGAAGGGGAAAAAACCTGGATAATTTGAAAACTGTCCATAGGACTTTTGTGACGTATATCTCTTCAAGATACAGTTTGACAGACATTAAATTAAATAAAAAATTGATTTATCCATCCACCAGAATTCCAGGTGGTAAGGTCTTATAATACCATGAAACCATGGGCCTCCCTGATTATCTCAGGGCTAAGACTCAGCGCTATTACCACTATGGCTTGAGTTCAATCCCTGGCCAGATTGCTGACCCACATATGACTCGGCAGACTTCTCCTGTCTAGCCCACTGCTCCCTCAGCAGTGTATTTCAGTAAATCCACCTGTTCTGCTCCCCACTCTGTCTCTAGTGAATCCTCTCACCACTCCCACACCCAATTCTCCCCCCACCCCCACCACCTCTGGCCTACACTCCAGTTCATCTATGCAAAAAAAAAAAAAAAATACCATGAATTCATTTTTGTTATTTGGGGTTGAAAGTATCACTGGAATTATTTCTTTTTTTTTTTTTTTAAATTATTTATGCATACAAGAGCTGGGGTACAGGCCAGAAGTATGGGGAGGGGGTGAGAAGATTCACCAGAGACAGAGTGGGGAGCAGAACAGGCAGATCCACTGAAGTACACTGCTGAGTGGAGCAGTAGGAGAGGCAGGAGAGGTCTGCTGCGCCATGTGGGTTGCTCCCTGGCCTGCTGGGGATTGAACTCATGCTGCAGAGGCTGCAGACAGCTTCACAGGCTGCGTCTTAAGGGAGGCCCTGACTTATTAATTTCTCTGAAATTGTTAGGGGTGAAGGATGTCCTGAGCAAAATCCATACAGGCTTTGTGGACTCCACCCCTACAATACTGGGAACTACAAATCCCATGATCACCAAAGGGAAGGTTGCAAGGACCTGAGGGCAGAGTTAAGCAACTAGGCTCTCAGTTTAGGTATTTAACTGGCCATGTGGGACAGGTGGTGGTGGGGAAGGGGTGTGTCATAGGCTTGGCCTCGGGGCATGCTAGGTTATTTTGCCAGCTGGGTGGGTCATTGGGATTCCAGGTCAGCATAATGGGTAGGACGCATTTACGAATTTATCTCTTTTTCTCCCTGAGTTATTAATTTCCCATTTCCTCTTCCCTTGCAAATAAGCCTTTCATCAACCTTTTGTATATGTCTGCTGTTTAGCATTAATAAATCCCCTTTAAGAGCACTGGTGAGGACCCACAGTCAGGCAACCCATTTTCTATTGGGGTTTGCCCTATAACAATATGATCTGATAACTTATGTTTGAAGCACACAAAGTGGGGAGTATTTTCTGAGGTGGATGAGACATTCCTAACTTGACTTTAAGGAACATTTCTTGAGCAAACTAGTAAGTAAGAGTCAGATCTTTGCTTTTGTAGCAATCTTCCTTTCTCTCCTTATAAAGCACAACCATTGTTATAAACCCTCTGTATTGTAGAAGAATAAATTCATTGATAAGGGCAAAGCACCATGACTACACTTGAATTCATTGACTGCAGAGGCTTGACTTGAGATCTTTTCTCTTTCCTTAATTCAAACTTGTGAAAAAGATTTGCCCCCAAAGATTGTAATTATTCTTGTCTTTAATCTCAGTTCTCTCAAAGCAGTTTAAACTAAGTCCTTATCACTAGCCTTAGAGGTGGCATTGCTGTTATCTCCATGGTGATAACATGCTTTCTGCTGTATATAATATAGTTGCAGTCATTTCCCAAAAGACTTACTTTCTAGGCAGAAAAGTCTATTCTAGTGTAAAATACCCTAAATGAGAAATATCAGCAGTATGTGGTTGTTCATTCTTTAACATTGGCTGGAAGGGCAGGAAAAAAAGGAAGCCGACTTTAATTTCCTGAGACATCTCTGTACACTGTTGTTTTTTCTAGGATGGCAAATCAATCAGGCAGATTAATGAGGGAAAAATAGTCAAAAAGAAGTTTATTTTTAATAGTTTTTTTTGTTAATTGTTTTACATCATTATTCATTTTTAAACAATATTTGCTTCCCCCCACCCCTTCAAAAACTATAGTCCCCACAGAGTTTCCTTCACCAGTTCACCTGTGCACCATCACCTCAGTTCCCCTGTGCTCCTCCCTCCCTCCCTCTGATCCCTCTCCCTCCTCCTCCCCTGCAGGATGTCTCTGATTTATAATTATCTGTTTTTGCTTTGTTGTGTTTTGTACTGTTATTATTTTTTTACACTGATGTCTTATTTGGTTCCCCTATATTCCTGCTATAAGTGAAACCATCCGATATTTTTCATTTTCCTTCTGGCTTATTTCACTGAGCATAATTCCTTCTAGCTCCATCCATGTTGCTGCAAATGGCATGTGTTTATCTTTTTTTGATTGCTGAATAATATGCGATTGTGTACCACATCTTCTTGATCCAGTCATCTATTTTTGGGCATTTGGGTTATTTCCAGGTTTTACCTATTGTAAATAGTGCTGCAATAATCATAGGGGTATAGGTGTTCTTTTGAATCAATGTTTGTGTGTCCTTTGGGTAGATCCCTAGGAGTGGAATTGCTAGGTTGTATGGTAGCTCCATTTTTTAAAAAGATTTATTTATGCATTCAAGAACTGGGGTACAGGCTAGAGGTATGGGGAGCAAGAGGATTCACTAGAGACAGAATGGGGAACAGAACAGGCAGATTGACCTAAGTACACTGCTGAGGGGAGCAATGGGCAAGTCAGGAGAGGTCTGCTGCGCCATGTGGGTTGCTCCCTGGCTGGCCTAGAATCTAACTCTTGCTGCAGAGGCTGTGGATAGCTTCATAGGTTGCGTCCTAACTCTTGCACCAACAGGGAGGTCCTGGTAGCTCCATTTTTAGTAGACTGAGGAAACTCCAGACAGCTTTCCATAGTGGTTGGACCAGTTTGCACTCCCACCAGCAATGTAGGGGAGTTCCTTTTACATCACATCCTCGCCAACATTTGTTGTTGCTTGTTTTTTTTTGGTATGTGCCATTCTTACTGGTGTAAGGTGGTATCTCAATGTGGTTATAATTTGTATTTCCATGATGATAAGGGATGTTGAACATTTTTTCATATGCCTGTTTGCCATTTGCATTTCCTCTTTGGAGAAATGTTTTTTAAGTTCTTCTGCCCATTTCTTGACTGGATTGTTTATTTTGTTTTGTTGAGTTGTGTGAGTTCTTTGTATATATTTGTGATCAGTCCTTTATCAGTTGAATGGAGTGGAAAGATTTTTTTCCCAATCAGTGGGGTATCTCTCTGTTTTGGTTAATGTCTCTTTTGCTGTACAGAAGCTTTTCAGTATGATGTAATCCCAGCTGTTTATATTTTCCTTGACTATCTTTGCTTTGGGTGATGAGTCTTTAAAGATGTTATTGCAATATATGTCTTGTAGTGTTTTACCTATATTTTCTTCTATATATTTTATGATTTCAGGTCTTATGTCCAGCTCTCTTATCTATTTTGAGTTGATTTTTGTGCATGGTGAGAGGTGGTGGTCTAGTTTCATTTTTTTGCATGTGGTGGTCTAGTTTTCCCAACACCATTTATTGAACAAACTGTCCATGTTCCATTGCATGTTCTTTGCTCCTTTGTCAAAGATCAGTTGTCCATATAAGTGTGGTTTTATTTCTAAGCTCTCTGTTCAGTTCCATTGATCTGTGGGTCTGTTTTTGTTCCAATACCAAACTGCTTTGATTATTATGGCTTTGTAGTATAGATTGAATTTTGGAAGTGTGATACCTCCTTTCTCTTTGTTTTCATCAGTAGGGTTTGGTCTATTCATGGTTTTTTGTGGTTCCATATGAATTTCAACAGTATTTATTCTATTTCTTTGAAGAATGTCATTGTAATTATTATTGGAATAGCATTGAATCTGTATATTGCTTTTGGTAGGATGGACATTTTAATAACGTTAATTCTTCCAATGCATGAGCAGGGTATGTCTTTCCATTTCTTTGTATCTTCTTCTATTTCTTTTAACAGTGTTTTATAAAATTTATAAATTTTCTTTGCATAGGTCTTTCACTTCTTCAAAAAGAAGTTTAATTATAACATGTGTACCCTCTGTTTACATGGGAGAGATGCAACAGGACTAAATAACTCACCCATAAGATGGTTTAAGATATTGTCTTGAATAGTTTAGCTAAGATAAGAGCGGTTGAAGGAAGAAGTAAGGGAAAGGTCGCTTAAGGAGTTTACTAAGTTTGAAATTCCATATATAGGGGACTCCTTTCTTGAAAACACAAGGCAAAGGCACAGTGTAATTTGGTGTTGTTGCTTGAGGATGGGCATATTCACCTCGAATCTTGCTATGAATGGAAGCTGATATCTGGTCTTAGTCTGTGGATGAACAGGTATGGAGGCCAACATAAGCTCCAGGGCACTAGTTCCCAGTTGAAGTTGGGATGTCTAGGCAGAGTGACAAGACCATTTTCTGAAAGTGGCTGTTATCCTACCTTTGATCTCTGTTTATGAATCTTCTGGAGTGATCAGGCTTCTTATTATGATTCTCATGGCCTCTGCATCATGTGGTGGCCTTCATGACTTTTAGACATTCAACATCTCAATGAGATAAAATGTTCATGGATGTTGTGGATTACTGATCTTCCTCCTAAGACTCTAAGCTCTGCAGTTACTATGCATGTCCTCTTCTCCCCCACTAATGGCCAGTAGGTGGACATAGTCTCATTTCTCAAATTTCATCTGGTTCCTCAGCTGGCTAGAAAAAGATTTTTCTAGAAATTAGTGTATTTCAAGGCAAAAAGGGAGTGGAGGGCATAATGACTATATAGATGGCCATTAAGACCTCAAAACAAACAAACAAAAAAAAGTAGTAAAGAAGGACAAACAAATGCTAAAAGTAGTAAAATGGTATTGGGGGGGGTGAAAGAAATCATCCCATACCCCCCTGGATTCTTTTAGGTTCGCAAATAATAGGACAAGCCTCAGACAAATTGATGAAAGTAAATGCCATGTCATGGCTACCCAGCATGACAAGTAACTCATCCATGTGCCTTTTCCATCTTATGTAACTTATCCAAGAAGGAGGGTGAAAGGGACCATTTAGTTAGGGAGTTTTCTGGAAAGGTGCATTCAAATGAAACATGCAGATTTAAGTTCTGCCTTCTCCATTGAAAAGAATAAAGGCTATTAGCTCTTCCTGGTTGAGGTACTTATAACTATATATCTTTTTCAAAAGCTACATCCACCCAGCTTTCAGAGCCTCTCCCATGAAATTAAATTTTTCCAGAAGGACATATTTTGGAGCAGCAGATTTTTGCTCACTGTAGTGATATTGTCTTGTTATATAGTATTGAAATGAATATATTTGAAATGGTGGCTTCAAAGCCTCTTAGGAGGAGATATTGATAACATTGGCTATCTGAACAGATTGATAGCAGCTATGGCTTAACAATATTTATTTTACAATAATGATTTTTAGAAAGTTCCACATCTAGTAGCCCTTTCCTTCAAACCCTCCACAATAACTCCCTCAATTATAAAACTCACCTTTGTTCCAATTATCTTTCATGTGTAGTTTGAAAAGTCTCATAAGTAGTGCTCCTGAGAAAGTAGATTTGTTTATGGAAAACACTGGAAGGGGTTTATTGAGAAGAGGAAGTACTGAATCTCCATCTGCAGTTGAGTTTGCAGATTAGTGAGTATGTCTGTTACTGCCATTCTTTGGGAGCACTTGAGGTGAAAAGTTACCCTGTTTTTCTGCTGGTTGGGGAGACAAGGCACTGACAGGTCCTGAAAGTGTTGCCTTAACAATGCCATATTATTAATCCATGTAACCAAACATGACTCAATTTATGGAAAGAAAAAAACTCCAGACAATCTAGTCATTTGACAAGAATGAGAGAAAATAGTCTCAGTACTGCTGCTGGAGGTATAACCTCTTACAGGTTCAGTGGAACAAGACCAGGTGAGATCCAGGCCTTTGAAAACTCCCTGCAGGACACTGAGACAGCTGCTGCTGTCCCGTTGCCATGTGTGTTCTAATATGTTCCTCTTGCCCCAGTACAAACCTTGAGTAACCAACTACTGAATTCTGTGCACTTCTTCATAAGCTTTCCCAGCAGGAATCCCCCGACTTTTTTTGTCACTTACAAAATGCTAATATGCTAATGTGATGATGTTGGCCCAGAAAGGGATCATAAATATTCAAATCAATTCCATGTAGTGCTTGTTATGTGGCTGGCTGTAGTTCTAATAAAAGATGAGTAAAACATAGTACTGAGAAGCAGGTTAATTGTTTGGGAAGAATACTAAGAATTAGGTATAATGTAATCTTATGTTTACATAGGACTTATATACTGAAACACTGAAATTCAGGATAATAATTACAAAGACCCAAATGAGCCATCCCATCCAAAATTCCATACATGGAATTTTAATATTAATGTGTGGGTGGCAGGCCTTATCTGTCTGGGCTTGTTGTAATACAGAAAGCTTTTTGTGAATGAACTGAGACATTGTGTTTTTGCTGAGTGCAAAACATTGAAGGGGTGGAAGGACAATACAAAAGGAGAGGCAGCAGTGTGGAATCAAGGAAAATAGAGAGGTAGCCTGGCTGAACCAACAGGTTTGGTGAACAGGGACAATCATGTGGTAGACAAATCATGGGAATCTATTAAGTGAGGTGATTGTTCTTTATTCTGGAGAAAATTGGGAATTGAGAAGGTTGTTTGAACAGGGGACTTGTGAATAAGTACACTCACTTGTTAATTTCTTGGAAAAAGTAAATATATTGAATTTAGAGAAAAGAAAAATCAGGGAGCCCATTTGGGAGGCAGGTGCAGGAATCTTGGGGGACTGAAGTATTCTTGGATTAAAGGTGTAGCAACATGAACAGAAATGTCCAGAAAAAATAGTAGTAGCTAACATATACCACTTGTGGCAACATTCTTCTAAGTCTTTTGCTTTACTTTATTGCTTATATACGCCTTTTTAAAACTCTGTGAAAAAATCTCTGTGAATGTTCAATTATAAGCATCGCCAATTTATAAATGAGGAAACTAAGGCAAGGAGTGGTTGTGTAGCTTCTCCACAGCACATAGCTATTAGTGGCAGAGGCAGCATCCAACCAGGTGAACTGACTACATAAGTTGTATTCTTCCTGGATGGCTAAAAAAGGATGCTTGTGAAGAAAATTTAGGCAGTATTTGGAAATTCTGTATTGTAAATGAAGAGAGGCAACATCATCTCTATCCCTTGGGGAGTTTTTTTTTTTTTTTTTTGGTCAACGTAGTTTATCATTGAATTAAGGAGGGCTAACACACCTTTAAAACAGAATGAATACAGATATATTTTAAAATGTCTTTCTTTGATTGATTTGCTTTTAAAAGAGTATAGATCTCTTAAATTGATTTATTCAAATGCTTCTGAAATGATAGGCATTTTTATTTTCCAGATATAAATGTTGTATTTTGAAGTGTTGATTATCAGAAATGCAATTTGCAATAGTAAATGTAAATGATTGATTTATACTATAACAGAATCCCAATGAGGCCTTTTATACATATTAGAGTAGATGATTATAGGTTTTGTAGCAAAACCTACACATTTCCCTTTACATGGCAGGTGATTTACCGAAAAGCTTTTGAGTAACTTACTAATGTGCCAACAAGTAGTGTGATTTTGGCTTTGCCGTAATGAACACTACTCAGTTCTTGCATTGTGTAAAGAAGGAAAAATAATTTTTCTTTTGCTCTTCTATGATCTTGCCTTAGAGCCCCATAATAAAAGACAAATTGACAGGAGAAAAAAAAAATTAATGGCTTGATAACATGTATATTCCCTTGTACATGGGAGAGTCTTAGGAAAATTGAATAACTCTCAAAAAGGTTTAAGCTGCCACCTTAAATACCATCCTTAAATAACATCCAGAGAAAAGATGTGGGGTGCGTGTGTGGGGTGGGGTAGGGTGGGGGTGTAGTTGTTGGAGGTTATTAAACACAGTAAACAAACTGTGGTTGTTTTTCAGTTTTAAGTAACTATCCTCTCCATTGCTAAGAGTTTCCAGAGATCTGGGGCCTTCACATGTTGATACAGAGAGGGTGATACCCTAACATGTCATTATAAATGTAAATGTATAAAAGGGTCAGTTTTACTGGTTTTCAGAGTTTTTCTTATATATGCTGGTTTTTTAAAAAATAAAAAAAAAAAAGCTCAAAATAGTCCTTATGCCACAAAGACATATTTTAGGGTGATATATTCTTTTCTCCTTCAATTTGAAGATAGGAAGAGACCTACAAAAACAAGTATTTTTACCACTTCTCCAGTTTAATCTTCAAGTGGCTAATTTGATTTTAAAGAAAGGATGATTTCACAGTTAGCATTTTATTAAAAATGTGATTTCCATCTTTTTGGGGGTAAATTTTTAAGTTGTTTTATAAAAATGCTAAAGGTTTTGTTAAAATAACTACTCAATGTTGATAATAGTGGAGAGCATTTTAATCAGTCATATTTGACTGAATTTGTTCTGAGCTTAATGATAGGAGAGAAAAACTATTAAAGATCTCAAAATGAATGTATGAAAACATTTTATTGTCATAATTATAATTTCTTTTAAATTGGCTCTTAGTTTAAAGCATACTTCTTTATCCATTATCTATTGAGAGGCAGATTGGAAATATCTTTTATCTATATGTATTCTATGAGAGTTACTTCTCTTAGACCTTGAAAAGCCCTTACAAAATTATGTTTTTATATTTCTGTGCTGTTTTAGCATTGTATGTTTGCAGTTCAGTTCTAAAAATTCTCAATACATATTTATGCATTTTTATTTTATTTTTAGATAAGTATTCAGTTGACATTTACTTGAATTGCCTCCCAGAGGAAGTCTCTAGATGATGCTAAGGAAGAATGATGATTCAGTGTCCATTCAAGCCACCCTGCAGTGGGAAGCTGGTAGAAATCAGTATATAAAGTAAGGAAATTGTGAAACCAAGATAGACAACAGACATGAAAGAACAGAAGCACCTCAATACAGTGAGTGCATGAATAATTGTTTCAAGGCATAATAGCTGTCTTTTCTTGTCCCTAAAATATATCAAAATTTATAATTTTAAATAAAATTCTCTATTAAAATGTTGCCTAAATAATTTTAGAAACAATCATATTTTTGTCATATAATAAGATATAAATACCTCTTACACATTTTCCATCTTTATCTTCACTATTCCTCTAGTTTAGTTCTTTACCCCCCAATACTTATGGGTAAAATTGGGGAAAAATCATTACATAGAATACTGAATATATAAAACACTTCATAATATGCTATTTGCCTGCTTTTCTACATTAATCTCCTTCCATTTCACTCCCTCCTTCCTCAATATAGACAAGCACCAAGCTATGAATCATATTCTGAACATAAAAAACTAGTTGATGATGCTACCTTTCCATATGTGTTCTCTGGGAAAGCCTTCTAGAACATACACATTTTCTGATCAATGCTTTGTGCTGTAAATCTCAGTTTGGCGAGAACTTCGAAATAAATCTCTGTTTTTGTCCTAATAAAGAAGTGATTGTTTCGAGGGTTTACTTGGCATCTAAACATCTTCCAATATTTCTCACAAGAAATTACATTTATTTCCTTAGACATTAATAGAATCTTGACAGGAAGTGCCTAGATCTTTTTTTCTTTGCACTCCTAGTCCCAGAAACAAAGATATACAGGCAATGTTTGTTAAATGAATAGAAAAGATTCCTTTCAACTGGTGGTATGGTAAGTGGTAATGGTAACCAGTAAATCAATGAATCATACGTTGGGTGAAATCTTCTATTTTGATTGTATTATTGAAATCTAAGTGGATTAGAGAAATCTAATAACAAATCAAAATTTAAAAAACTGAATTCCCCAAAATTTTCATGAAGACTACATAAATCATACTAAATTTCAAAACTTTTTGGCAAGCAGAATAAGTTAAACTGTCCCATTCAATAGGTTTTCTTAAATTCCATTAATCTGAACAATGGATGTCTGTCCATACCACCTTTTACTTAAGTTATAGTAAAACTGTTCTGTCCTTGAATAGACTGTAAGGTGAAAGCACTCCTGGGGAGAATTTCTCAGGCTTTGTTAAGCGCATGGGCTTGTTTGTTAAGTTTGTTTTCCTGAAATGTGTGCTAAAGCAGTTTCTCAGAACTGTCATTAGAAGGCTTTTAGGAACTTCCAATCAAAGCATAATAAGGCCTTGCTCAGATGGAGGTAAAAGCAAAAAGCAAAAAAATATATAGATATGCACAAATGCTGAAGTGTTTCAGGAAAATAATTAGTGATTACTTTGAGATTTTCCCTTTGAAGACATTTTTTTTTTAAAGGCAGTTTTGTAGATCATTAGAAAGACTTAACGGATAACACAGTTGCAGATAAAAGCTCTAGAGCAAAAGCAACATTTCTTCCCAAGTTCTTTTTGAATATAAAATCAGAACATGTCATGTCAGCATTAGATCTTTATTTCAGTTATTTGGACTGAACCCATTACTGTCCGGGAAGCTGAGTAGTATTGTTAGAAAATGTCAGGAAAGGACTGTTTTTATGAAGAGTAGATTCTTGATTGACCCAGAGCCACTCTGGCTTTAAACATCATACCACAAAGGTCAAGATGATACTCAAGATCAACAAGCAGACCTCTGGGGTCTTTAGCTCAAAGGCTCATGTTTCACCTCTATTCACAGTGGGGAACTTATAAATGTGGTTTCTGGGTGACAATAAAATTATTATCTCTCAAAGCAAAGTCTAGCACAACAAACAGAAGGTGAAAACCAAAATCAAAACCAAATAAAATCTTCTCTACTCTCAGAAAAAAAAAAAATCAGCATTTACTGAGGACAGGTTAGTATCTTCTTTATAAACGAAAAATACCATATTAAAGGAATTAAGTTCTTGTTTTCATAATTACTAAAAAAAAAAAAAGAAAGAAAATAGTAACAACAATGGTTTGCATTAGCAAGTCTGGAACAGAAGGAATTGCACAAAGATAATATCAGGAACCTGGAGTGTTGATCTGTATCTGTCAAAATTAGTCATGTCCCTTAGGATATGACCTCTAGTCTTTAGATTTTTCCATTTGCAAATTGAGAGAATTTAATTAGATGACCTGAAGAGTATCTTCTCACTCTGGTGTTGTTTAGGAAGGATTTCAGAGGAAGGATGATTATATTTGGAAGCATAGATCTGAGATGCCAACTGACATTTCTTAGACTTGAAAGTTGCTGGAAAATTTAGATTATTCATCATGGATGGTGCAACATAAAGCTGTTTTCTGGTTTGAGTGCCAGAACAGATATGACTTTGTTCTCTAAGAAAACTTGGTCCAGCTTGTGAGAAGACCCTCCGTGGACTTCCCTAGTGGCCCTGAAACCTAGCCCAAACCCAGGCCAACATTGACCTAGTGGGGGTTAATCTTTATGACTCAACTGAGCCCAGGCTACAATCAATCCTTTGGACATAGGCTTACCTACTTATTTGTAGACCAAAGAATGTCCAGTTATGAGATGAGTATTCCTTTATTCTTCAGGAAACCAGGAAGCCCTTACTCACATGATGAAACCCAGGCCCCTTAATCCTTGTGCTCTCACAAGTATGTAAATCCACAATAAGCATGCAGCACTCTCTCCCATCCCTCCAGGAACTGAAATCAGTATCGACTCTCCCCAAATGAATCATAACTTCTCTGCTCTTCTTCATATAAACATCTGTATAAAAAGCCTGTAATCCCTTGATTTGGGTGAGGATTGGAGGATCACCTCCCATCCTGGGCTGTGCCTTCCAGATATTAAATTCTTTTCCTGCTTTAAATACTTGACATTCAGTGTGTCATTTCTGCTGCGTACTGGGCATACCCAAGAGTCGTTACTGGCAACAGCCATGTTAAATGTCTAGAACTTTACTTCTTACAACAAAGTGTCTTTTATTTTCTCTCCTGCATTTATATATATCCAATAGCCAGAACAAAGATTCACAAATTTTATTTAGTTAAAATGGAGAATCCTACATTCCACCACTAAGGTGGAGATTCCTAGGCTCTGGGGTAGGTCCCTAGGTATATGTATTCCCAGCAAGCTACTGTGAAGAATGGCCTTATGTAGATGTAATGTAGACATAAAGACCATGGTTCCTCTTACTTTGAACCAGTGTACCTGTCAACCCCTCACTATGTTCTATCTGAAACCAGAATAATTTCAGAATTGACAATTGACTTTTGAAAGTATCAGTTTTAGGTGGTGGTTCTCCAAATGTGGCACACAATCATGGAAGAATCATTTATTTAAAAAAATCATTTTTTAATTTGTTTTTAAAAATTTATTTATTTATGCATACAAGAGCTAGGGTACAGACCAGAGATGCTGGGGAGGGGGGGGGGTGAGAGGATCTACCAGAGACAGAGTGGGGAACAGAACAGGAAGATTAACTGAAATACACTGCTGAGGGGAGCAGCAGGCGAAACAGGAGAGGTCTGCCTTGCTATGTGAGTTTCTCCCTGGCTGGCTGGGGATCAAACTCATGCTACAGAGGATGCAGATTGCTTCATTGTGCAGTTCTTAACCCCTTGTGTCACCAGTGAGGCTGAATCATTTATGTTGTATTTAGATTCCTGGTCCCAACTCAGATATCTAAGAAACAACATAGGAATTTGCATCTTTTAACAGCTCCTGTGTGATTCTTACACATGATTAACTTAGGGAAACAGGCTTAATGGACTTGTGAATTTCCCAGGATTTTTTGAGCTATAATGCAATACTAATCATTCTTCTTCTTTTTAAAAAGATTTATTTTATTTATTTATGCATACATACAAGAACTGATCATTCTTCTGTAGGAGGATGTTACCAAAAGTCCTCATACCTTTACAGAATTATTAGCACCATGCCCTTTGCTTTCACTGAGGCTTTAATATTAAAAATAACCATATGGCATGCTTCATTTTTTTTATGGCTTTAGTGT
The DNA here is from genome assembly GCF_964194135.1 of Talpa europaea. Lineage (NCBI taxonomy): Eukaryota > Metazoa > Chordata > Mammalia > Eulipotyphla > Talpidae > Talpa > Talpa europaea. The sequence goes on along the minus strand of NC_140082.1, from coordinate 25,526,989 downwards.
TCACAGCCCATTACATTCTCAATGTTCCTTATATAAAGACCCCTGGGACAAATTATTCCTAACACTCAGATTTAAGAAAAATTTGTTTCCCTTGATGAACTAATGGCCTTTTTGCTAGTAGGAATTGAGAATTACATAACATATCAAAATTTCCCCTTTATTAGGTTACTAGGGAGCTCAGTATAAAGTTGTGAGTTCAGTCTTAGTAACTGCCATCAGAGTTTATGGGTATAATTTCTATATTCCATCTTTATAAACTGGCATTTTTATTTTATTAAATATTGATGTATTTTTTATTTTTTGGTTAACTATTCAAAAATCATCTTTAAGAGGAAGGATTGGATAGACTTAATGAGACCAACAGGCATATGACAAAATGCTTTTCATCACTTATTATTAGGGAAATGCATGTCAAAATCACAGTGATATACTACCCACACTCCTGAGAACAGCCCATATAAAAAAGTCCAGAAACAATGTATTGGTGAGGTTATAGAGAAAAGAGGAGCCCTTACCGACTGTTGGTGGGAATGTAGACTATTCTAGTCCCTATGGAAAATAGTGTGGAGGTTTCTCAAAATATTAAAAATATATTTACCATATGATCCAGAGATTCTACTCTAGGTATCTACCTAAAGAATACAAAACACTAATTCAAAGGGATATATGCACTTCATTGTTCTTTGTAACACTATTTACAAAAGCCAAGCTCTGGAAACAACTTAGGTGCCCCAGTACAGACGAATAGATTAGAAAAATGTAGTATACTTACACAATGGAATAGTATTCAGCTATAAAAAAGGAAGAGCTCTTGTCATTTGTGACAATATGGGTGGAAGTGAAGGAACAATGCTAAAGAGAAGTTAGAAGAAGGAAGACAAATACCAGATGGTTTCACTTTTTTGTGAATATAGAGAAACAAAACAAAGAATCTGAAAAAACCAAACCAATAAATACCCTAAAAACCTGAGTGAAGTTGAGGCTACAAGAAGGGGAAGGAGTATAGTGGATTATGATGGAAGAGTATGGGTGCCTTGGTGAAGGGTATGGAGAGTTGTGATCCTATAACTCTGAATCACATGCAGTGTTGTAAACCAATGTTATGTCAATAAAAATTTAAAAATTTTATCGAACTTGATGATTCAGCTACGTTTAAGAAACTGTCTTCTAAATTTCAAGTGACTTTGAAAGAACAGTTATTTTAATAAAATGATCTTCTGAAGGGCTGATAGATCTCAAGCTAATTCCTGGGAACCCGTAGCAATCTGGAGGGCTTCTCTCCCTCCCCTCCAAAACTGCTGACCTGAAAATGATTGAAGCAAAGTTTTACTGTATCATGTCTTCTCTTGTATCTTTCTCTCCCTTTGTGACCCTTTAGGTTTCTCCCGCATCTTCCTAGGTGGCTTCCTGACACTCCCTTTCTCATTCATGCCTGGAGTCTATGTCACAGAATTTAGTTCACCGAGATGTGTAATTTATCTGAGTGAACACTGTTTATATAGAAATCTGATTGGATAGGACCCACATATACAAGGAAGAGATGAACTTGGCCATCCTTATATTTGAGGAAAACAGCTAGGAACCAGCAGAGGGAGTATGTTAACTGATTTTTGCAAGTGGCTGTGTAATATGGAAATCTCTTATGTAGTAAGGTGAAAAATCAGAATTATAAGAATGCTATCTACATTGGCAAGTGGGATTAATTCTTTCAGAAGAATATCTGTTTCATGCTTTTATGAAATTAGATATGAAGCTGAAATTGGCAAAATGAAGAAAATGTGGTAGTTCGTGTTGTTTTATCCCTGTTTACTGTTGTGAAATTCATAATTTTTCTTACTATGATAAAGGAAGGGATATTTGATTCTTAAGAACTGATTATAACAATGTGGCAGTGCAGATGTTCACTTTTTTTAATAAGAGTATTATTCTTGACAACTGTTTTTCTCAAAAGAGATTCTGTCAATGTGTTTTCCATTTAAATTTTTATGTACTGTACTTTTACTTGAAAGTTATATTTAACTTTTTACAACATTTTAATAATAAAATCAGAATAATTGTGGAGCAGACAGTGCCAAAGCTGAATGTATCAAAGAACACAGTAAAAACAGCAGTTGCTTAAGCAATCTATTTTTCAAATTAATAGTTGCTTCCAGATGAATATTTTTGATAATTTTTCTAGTCATTCTGTTTCAAATATAGAGTTCCCTAAGATAGTACAGACACAATCAGTGCTCTTAAAATATTAGTCACTAATGGAAAATATTACATTGTAACTAAATGAAAATGAAATTTTCAAATAGGTGAAACTCAATAAATCAAATTTTTGCATGAATTTTAATTCTCTCTTTAAGAGTTATAAATCTCGTATGTATTGTTGCTGTTAGATTAAGTGTATGTTTTGTGTTTGTGTATATGACTGAATTCCTTTACTTTGCATAATGTTTTCAAGGTTCATTGGTGTTGTGATATAATTCCTGACCTGTTCTTCATTCCTTTTTTTATGGCTGAATCACATTAATTATATGGATATGCTTAATTTTGTTCTTTCATCCAATGATGAACATTTGGATTGTTTTCATCTTTTACCTCTCATGAACATTGCTGCACTGAACATTTGTGTAGGTGTTTCTATGTGGCACATGTTTTCATTTCTCTTGAGTACATACCTGGGAGTGGAGTTGCTGGATCCTATAGTAACTCTGTGTCTAATTATTTGAGAACCTTCCAAATCATTTTCCAAAGTGACTTTTCCATGTGGTTTTCCATGTGGTGACTGATTTCTCCATGTGGTTTTCAAAACTAATTGTGTGATTTTTAGTTCTAGCCATTCTAGTGGTGATATGATATCAATATCATATCTCATTATGATACTGACTTGCATTTCCCATGACTAATGACAGTTACATGCTTTTTAGTGGTCGTGGAATAAAAGGGAGTAATTTGTTTAACATAACTTATCCATAGTTCTGTTATTTACATGGAACCCATTTGTCTAATGGGTTCTCATGAAGAGGACTTTGTATAATACAGGGACTCTTCTCTACAACATTCCTACAGTCAACAGAATCTGCTGAAAAGGAAGAACAGTTAAATGGCCCTCTGTCAGAGTTGGGGAATGTAAAACAGTGCACAGGAGATTAGAATTTAGAATTATGGTTTATAATTAGTGCTACTTAATGTTTCCTTTAATGATGCTGATGAAAGTGACAGCCAATGGACATCTTCTCTGAAGCACATCTAGTGAGCAACTGAGAATCACCTTTATCCTGTATCGGTATACAAATCTTGCCAAATACAAGTCAACAAGTTTATTTATTCTGTTTGTTCCACCTGAAAATGGAAAGGAAACAATTTAAGACTGCTTTCACAAGCTTATTCTAGAATATAATCATTATTTTTCTTTCCGGAAATATTTTTTTGTTGTCAACTGACTGCAAAAATTATAAATCCTGTCTTCTGCTAAATGTCCATTACATTTGAAACTCAATTTCACGATGCTTTTTTTCACTTCAGACTATGCCGATCTTCCCAGATGTCCAGTTCCAGATTGAAAGTAATACTAGATAAAAAACCTAAGGAGAATTCCTCACTTCCTGAGTTTTTGCCTCTTGGACTCAACAGTGCTATTTTTCTGTGTCCTTTTCTGAAAGCTGAAGCACAGTAGGCTGAAGCTATGATAACATTAAGAAAAAAAAAGTACTCTTTTTTCCTTCAAATTAAACCCTGTGGTGGTGAATTAGCCCCTGGAGGTTGTTGAATAGGAATAGTGCATCTGTTCAAGAATTAGATGCTTTATAGTTAATAAGACTATATTTGATGCTGTATTAGTCCCTTGTCAGAACCGTATAAATCATTTTATAATTTTGAAAGTACTGCAGGAAGTTATAACAAAAATTGGCTATTCTTGTTAGCAGCCCTTTGTTACTATATCTCCTCTGGCTTTGGGGACTTAATTTTTTGATAATTTACTTGATATGTTCTAGAGTCTCTGAGTCTGCAAAGCAAAGAAAAGTTACATTAAAAAAAATCACTAACTTTGTACTTGGAAATTTATGGGTCTCAATTCCTATGCTGTGAATTTTTATAAAACAGATGAAAAAATTTAGCAATATATAAAGATTTTTTTTTTTTGCTGGATCACCCTAATAGATACACAAAGCAAGAGGGCAAAAGTGGTCAGATCTGCCAAATACATACTTGTGCATTTTTATCAATTAACTTTCAATTAATGGGGGGATTAAATTTAATCAAAATTAGAGTAAAACTTGTGAATCTCCTTGTTACCATAGTTATGGAAAGAAAAAAATCAGTGACCTGAGTAAGAGGTAAAAAGAGGTAAAAAGAATAGATTTACTTCCTAAATATTTTTTTAGTTATCAAGTACAGGAAATCTGTTCATTAAACATGTCATCAATCATAAGAAGAAAAATGAACCAATATGAAGCACTTCTGAAAAAGTCTCACTTTTCTTATAGATTTGGTTAAATCTCATTTGTATTTCCCTGGCAGCTCAACAGAGCAGAGAAAATGTGGAAAGGAGAGTTTTTTTTTGTGCCAGAGCAGCCATTTCTATTGGCTCAGTCCACGCTCATTTATCATTAATTAATTGGTCCACAGGCCCTCAGCTTGGACATTGCTCTATAACCAGGGCTTGTTTCATTGGTGTGTGGCCAGTGGAGGCACTTGATGTTTAATTCTCTGAAGTTGCCATCTTGAAACATGATTGAGGAAGCAGAGAAAAAGGGTTCTTCAGAGAAACAGAACCAAGAAGATTCTCTGTTTCTGTTTCTTTCTCTCTCTTTTTCTCTCTCTTAGGAATTGACACCAGTGGTTATGGTCCAGAAGTTCATGATCTGCCATCTGCAAGTGGAAGGCCAAGAAATTTAATGGTATAATTCAGTCCAAATCTGGAGGCTTGATAATTATAGGGGGTGGGAGGTGCTAATGGTCTGAGAACCAGCAGTTCTGAGAACTCAAAAACATGGATGCCTCAGCTCTAACAGTGAACGAATTTGCCCTTCCTCTGACCTGGGTAGAGGAGAGCAATCTTTTTTTTTTTTTTTTTTTACCTCAGTCTACTTATTCACCCTCAGAGTCTCACCCAGGGAAACTTGCCTGCTTTCTGAGCATCCCTTATCCAGAAAAATTGCCACATAAAATTAACCAGCAGATCAAGGATTGCTGGCAGTCACCAGAAGCTGGATAAGGCAAGAATAAATATTCCCAAGAAACTTCAGAGGAAGCATGGTCTTGCCCATACCATGATTTTGGCTCAGTGACACTAATTTTAGGTTTCTGGTTTACAGAACTGTGAGAGAATACATTTATTCTTTTAAGCTACCAAATTTGTGGTAATTTATTGTAGTAGCCATAGGAAACTATTACAGTGAATAAATAGAACAAAAATTAAATTTTCAAATTTTGTTTCATAGATATATGCTTGAAACCACTTTTCTTGGTCTTCAAAAAACAGAAAGCTCAAGAAGTTTTTTTTTTTTAAAAGAAGTTTCTATAGAGATTTCTTTAGATTCAAATAAAGACTCATACTTACCTCGGTATTTCATTTCAGATGTTCTCAGGAGGTCAGTTATGAGATGAGAGTGGGTTTTAGATTCTTTAAAGAAAAATTGTAATTGTGTTCAAGACCAAAAAACAGGGAAGTGATTATGAAATCTTATTAGCTAATGTCTTTGAGAAGTTCCTTCAAATCAGAAGCAGCTCTAATAGTGTTGTCTGGGGAAAGCAAGATCAAAATGTAATAAGGATACATATTTGTTTTGTGGAATCTGAGTTGAAATATAAGATCAGAATCAATTGAGGTCTGATGGATATAAACTAAATGTACTTTTATAACTGTTTGTATAGATGGATTAAACTATCTACCTTTCTATCATCTATCTCTAGTAATAACTTTCCAACCTATTGACATTATCATTATTAGCTTTTGTATCACTCTAGGTGAAATAAATGAAAATTAATCCATCAAGAGCTGTAAGTAAAGACTAAGTGCATAACAAGAAAAAGACAAAAAATATATTATTATTTTTAACAAGAACTCATAAGGAATGAAACCAAATATAGACATTTTCATATTTGTGGTGATGAAATATATGCTTGCTGGCATGTCATTTGGCTCAGAAAAAAATCTCTCTCCAATCACAATGTAATGGCATGTTGCTTTTATTTATTTCTAAACTTCCATTCATGCCACAAAGCTCCTGCCTCTGATGTTGCATCAGCTAGTAAGAGCAAAACCTTTACTTCAAAATTGGAAAGGCTTAGTGAGACTAAAACTAAATGGATGAGTGCATAAAATGGTATTTATTTTGGGAGGTGAAACTTCACTAATACGAAAGACTGTCTCTTGACTGAATTACCAGCAAGTAGGAACCAAGCCAAGTGCATTGATGCCAAGTGTGCTCTGGTCTCCTCATGTTCAAAACAAATCCCATGGACTGACCAAGCTGATTTAGCCGTATCTGAGGTCCAGGAGCAAGGTGTCAGTTCAGGGTTCTGTGCACATACAAGACTGGGATCACTGGACAGTGGTCAATTTAAATGGAAATGAAAAACCTTCCATGCTGCATTGGCTCAAAACTGCCTGCCCTGTGCTGTTCTGGCATGCTGGCTGTTCCTGTTATTACCATCATCTATTCACCATCCTCATACAACAGCCTTGGTCTTGTCTTTCAGATGGTGAGTTAGAGACTTTTAATGTATTTTGATTTTGACCTGAGTTGAATCTCCTGGACTGATTCTTCAACCACCTGTAGCACATCTCCCTGTGGCAGGCTCATAAATTTTGATGAGGCTTACACTGTTTTAATATTTTCTTTTTATTGTGGAACTCAACATCAAATTCTTTTTTTGAAAAAAGATTTATTTATTTATTTATACAAGAGCTGTGTTACAGGTCAGAGGTGTGGGGTGCTGGTGGTGGGGAGAAGATTCACCAGAGACAGAGTGGGGAACAGAACAGGCAGATTGACTGAAGTACACTGCTGAGGGGAGCAGCGGGCATGCCAGGAGAGGTCTGCTGTGCCATGTGGATTGGTCCCTGGCCTGCCGGGGATTGAACTTGAGCTGCAGTGGCTGCTGGCAACTTCATAGGTTGCGCCTCAACCCCTTGCACTGCCAGGGAGGCCCCTCAACTTCAAATTCTGATAATTGGAAACTCAGCATATTGGAAACTAGATAGGATCATAATTTTTGTGTTTTCCTCATCAAATATTACATTCAATTATCTTTTCCCCATCATCAGCAATTTTATAGGGTTTCATAAATTCACGCTTCCACAGTAGTCATAGTGCCCAACTGATTTCTGGCAATCTAAATGTAATTGTCAGAGTCCATTTACAGCGCAATTCAAACAGACATGCTCCTCAAACAAAATCCCTTTCCCCTTGAAAGGGAAGCATAATTAGAAAGCTGCATGTGGGGACAAATAGAAATGTAGTTGCTATATTAAAGGAAGAGAGAATTAACTAAGTAAAATGATGATTGTTGACTTCCTTGGAGAGAGAGTGTGTGTGTGTTTGTGTGTAAGAGGCAGAAATTGGGCAGACAATGCAAGTACCATTTTTACTATGTAGTTGATCAACACATTTAAAAACACTTTCAACAACAACGGAAATTAAACATTTGTTAATGATGCACCTCAACTCAGGGCAAGATAATGTGGATGCATTGAAATAAAAGACACAATTTTGTCTTGAAGGAGCTAGTTGTGTGATCTTTGTTTTGTTTCCGGTGGCCTCTGTCCCTGTAATTAAAGGAACACAGCGTGGGTTCCTCAATAACTTAGATCAAGACAACTCTGCATTCTGAAAATGAGTTAAAGATAAGGAACTATCCATTATTTGGGCCATTGGATGTCAGTCTTAATGCCTGGATTGTATGTGAGTTTAAACAATTTTTGTCCTAATTCCTCCCTTTCAACTTCCAAACCTGAAAAGGTAATTTAGTAAAGCCATTGAAGACTACAATAGGTCGTCCACTTAATTTTGTACCAATCCAAAATAATTACAAAGTGAGTGGCTGATACTTTTTCATTTCCTATGCTGGAAAGAATGGTTCTTCCTTAAGGTTTTATCTTTTTAGGACTTTCGATGTATTTTGGTATTCAGTGAGCCTGTAGTGTATAAAGCATATTTGGTATATGGTAAGATACTGGAAAAGAGGTTTTTCAACCTGCCAAACTTATTATAGTTAGACAGCATTTAATGAGACCCTGATTCTGAGGAAAAAAGATTCCTCTACTGGCGTTATTTTTCGTTATAGTTTGTTCACTCTCTGTGCTTGTTTAATGACTACTCCTCAAAGTTCTTCCATTTCTCATAATTTAATGCTACAAGGAGAGAGAATACTAGTCAGAGCAGAAATAATAATCCTTCCTGTTTCTCATCATTCTTTGTGCTTTTTTAGGAGAACAATCAAGACTTGTATTTAAAAGCAGAGTGCTCTTCCTTTGAAGAAAGATTGGTTTTGAAAACCAACAGAATAAAACTGCATTTTTTTTTACCTCAAAAAAATGACTTACTGTTTCTTGCTTTAAATTTTCCTCAAACTATTGTTATAGTATAAGGAAAAATAACGGCAGTTCTTCTAATAACTCTTGCAGGTAGGTGTTAGTTACTTTCCAACATGCACCCAAATAAATTTCACTTTTGGATTTTGAATTTTATAATGTTTTTGAAATCCTGTGTTATTGTGGATGTTATTGAGAAAGCAAAACTGGCAACACAGGTAGTTAAGTTCATTTTGAGGTGAAATAGTAAGTATTTTACTTAAGAATGATTTTATTTGAATTAAATTGACTCATTGTAAAGACTTGGTGCAATTAGTTTTGTTGCTGTGGGGAGTAGTTTCTTATCATTAGAAATCCCCTTACAGTAGACATTTCTCAATACAGATACATTCACTTCTTACTAAATGTATTCTGCTACATTGAAAGCAGAAATAGAGTGACTTCCCCCAACTACATATTTTACATTCAGAGTATAAGCAGTCATTATTTTGTGACTTTAATTTCCATCTCTAATTGAAGCAACAATTTAGACTCATTAGAAAGTGAGCTATTATTAAACAAAATATTAAAGATATTTTTTTTCTATAATACATTGGGATTGTTTTAAAAAACAGATTTTAGAAAATTTCTGATTGAAATGCTGGATTGCATGGAAGCTGAAACTTCCTGTTACTGTTTTAAATTCATACAAAATAGAATGGCAGAAGTATGCCCACATAGGTCAGTGATAATTATAAACGGAAATGGTTTTAAATCCATTAACAAACTCTCAGATTCATTAAGGAAAATAAGACCAGATACTGTGACTCATTGATTCTAAGATGCATATCATTTTCACTTGTGATAGCTCTGAAATTGCAAAATATCTTACAACAGTCTAGGCAGTTCAGCATGCTTAGTATTCCTGGTGTCATGACTGAGTAATAGCAACTCTTTGATGTTTCAGTCAACAAATCATTAAGGATCATTTCAAAGAAATCTAAATCTGAGCTGTTTGAAAACCTTCTGCTGACATCTTAGATAAGATTAAGAAAGTACTGATATCAAACCTTGCAGAAAGAGCCTCAGCAGCTTCCAAAGAAATTCTGGCAACAAGGGTGAATCTAAGAAATATGGTCTCACCAATCTTCTCAGTTGTGCAGAGAACAACATCACTTAGAAATACACAAATATCAAAAAGTCTAAAGCAAAAGTCAACTCAGAAACATCTGAAACTGAATGTGAAGGAATGTTTTAGGAATACCCGATCCATGCCATTTTCCTTTTTATTTCCATAGGTGTGCACATGGTTGTTATATATTAGCAACCAATTTCTAAATATCATATTTGTAAGAGAATTATTTCAATAAAGATAACATTATATTCCTCAGTAGTAAATACATTATTTGTTTTTATACATTATGTGCACTTTAATTTACATTGTTTTTATTATATATATTAATATGTGAATTGACAAAGGTTTTTCTTTCACAGTGGTAACTATCCTAATGATGCATATACCACAATGAGGTTCCTAGATTAAATGAAGTAATGGAGACACCCTTTCAAAGAGACATATTTGAAAAAACAATGATGTCATTGGAAAATAAAAAAATGAAAATTTTTAAAAAAGATTTATTTATATATGCATACAAGAACTGGGGTACAGGCCAGAGGTGTGGGGGGTGAGGATTCACCAGAGACTGAGTGGGGAACAAAACAGGTGGATCTACTGAATAATACACTGCTGAGGGGAGTAGCAGGCCAGACCAGAGAGGCCAGAGAGGACTGCTTCACCTGGGATCAAACTTGTGCTGCAGAGGCTGCGGATTGCTTCATAGTGCTGCAACTTAATCCCTTATGCCATCAGGGAGGCCCCCAATGGAAAATTTTTAACAATTGTAAAAAACTGGTATGACAGTATAAGACAAAATAGTATTGAAAGCAAAAATCCATGAATTCTGAGACAGAAATTTCATATTGATATAAAGAACAGTCCACAAAGAAGATATGCTGGAAAGTTTATTTTCATAACAACATAGATATAGAAAACAGAAAGCAAAAACAGAAAGAAAAGTGGTCAAATCCATAATTGTAGCTTGGACCTCAGCACACTTGACTCAAATTTTGAAAGATTTATTTACCAGTCTAACCCATGAGTTTTTTTTTTTTTTAATGTGTGTTTGTTCTGAATGAGGAATTGTTCTAGATTTTGATAAAACAACTTTTATCAAATAGCATTTATTGAAACAAAGCTCCAAAAAAAGACTGAAATACATCCAAGTAAAAATAGAGAACTGATCAAATGAAAGACTGAGTATAAATGATAGATAAGTTAATTAAAAAATTCTGTAATTTCATCTCTGATAAAATTATCATTTCAACTGGTTACATTCAAATTATTTACAGGTATGGAATGAATTTGTGAAGTCTAACAATCTGTGGCATTTAAATTTGGTTACATTTAAATAATTTTAAATAAAGGCAACTAATTTGGTGTGTTTTATCTCACAAAATTTATTTAAGAAGGGCATATGATACCATATGATAGCAAAAGATTAATATTTGTGAAAATACTTGGCACGAAATATTTATATATTTCAATTACATATTGGAAGGGAAATATTCTTCATTTATTAGAATTGAATTAAAACTTAGATTCCTCAAGAACTGTAAGACTATATTCTAAGTTTAATGTATTACGGTTTATCAAGTAGAACTAATTGGAGTTGTCAACAATTTCAGATATATTTACCGTAAGAATGTAAATTTTTAAGTACATATCAAGCAATGTTATGAAAAGTTTAAAAATTAAGATTTTTTAAGAAAAATGTAAATGATATATCAGAGAGATCTAGCTAAGAAATGGATTAAGCTACATAAATATGTAGCAAGAATAATTATTCTTATTTTTTAACTTTCAAATAACATAGAGCAATTATTTTCATTATAATATATATAGATATATGCTAATTTAGTTTTATAATCATTTATCCTTTGAAAACGGTTTTTAGGGCCTCCCCGGTGGCGCAGCGGTTGAGCGCTGGGTTGCGAAACTGCGCGCGGCCTCTGCGGCGCCGGTTCGATCCCCGGCTGCTCCCCGGCCACCAGAGGAGGGTCCCACATGGCGCGCAGACCTCTCCTGCCGCCCGCTGCTCCCCTCAGCAGTGTACTTCGGTCCTTCTGCCTGCTCTGCTCCCCGCTCTGGCTCTGGTGAATTCTCTCACCCTCCCGCGCTTCTGACTGTACCCAGTGCATGTATAAACAAAAACAAACAAACAAACCAGCAAACAAATAAATAAAGCATGCCCCTATAAAAAAAAAAAAAAAAAAAAAAAAAAGAAAACGGTTTTTACTGGGAGCTATTTTTATAGGCCTACCAACAAAATGAAACAGATTTGTCAGTTAATAAATATGTGTTTTAGAAATTATACAATTTAAATTAAAAGCCAGCAGATAATTATTTATAACAAGTTAGTTTTTATATTTCCAGTATAACACATCAGGAAATATCCTGTCTAATTAGTGTAAATGTTTTATAGCTTTAATGGTTTTTAATGTAGAACTCAATCATTTATGCAATACAAAAGGAGCACATGTTATTGGGTTATTTCCTTTAATAATTCTACACAAAATATCATTTCTAAGTTTGTGATTTACTTTGGAAAGAGAAATTTGAGTTTTGAATATTTGAGACTAATACTAGTGAGTAGTGCTTTGTTTTGTGGTTGTTGTTATCAAAGTAGTAAATGTCCCTTATTTACACCTTTTTTCTAGGCCATAATCCAGACAATGGTCATCTCTGGAACTACTTCAATTAGCTATGGCTCTAGACAATCAACTGTATATACATGATGCCTTCTGTGGTTTTCAAGATGATTTTTTTCCCTTGTAAGTTTCTATGACCTTGCTGTGGAGGGAAAAGTTTTCCTTAATCCCCTTACAGTCCCTGAGTGGGTCTGAAAATTAACTTTCAAAGACAGAGTAACAGGAGAAAAACAGAAGTATATTTAATGTAAGTTTTACAAGACATGGGAACCTTTGTAAGGAAATGAAGACCTGAAGAAACAGTTATGCTGGTTTGCTGGAATGGGCAGTTGTATAGAAATATGATAGGTGAAGGAGTATGAGGTAAGTGTAACCAACTGAAGAAAATTTATTAAGTCTTGATTTTTAAAATTATTCCTGGAGTACCTTTGTTCTTAAGGGCATAAGGAGGTCACCTCCCAATTAATGTTCTCATGACCCTTTCTGGGGAGGATGGCTGGGTTGGGGTGTGTGGTGAAGGTCAGAGTGACCGTCCTGCTTACATTTTCTCAAACTTCTTCAGCTCACAATATTCAGTACTGAGGTCTCATCTTTTGAGTCAGTGAACTTCATCAGCCCTTATATTATTTGAGCTTAAGAGTTTCCTTAGGACAATAAATGCTCTTGGAAATTTATTACAAGAGTGTTCCTTAGGTACAAAAGTGTTTAGAAAAGTGATTACAAATAAATAACTCTCTATAGGAGAAAGTCCTATGATACATGTGTTTCTACTGAAACACCATATTCAAGAGTGAGAAAGGAATGTCGAAAATGGCTTGAGTTGGAGAATTAGTTGGAAAATACCATGTAATCAAAACCTTTAAGATCCTATTTGTAACTTCTTCCATGACAATAGAAAACAGCAAAACTAAATACACTTGTAAACTCATTAGAGTCCACCAGATAAGTGAAAACATCCTGAATTTCCAGAGCTCTTTCATTTCCCATATTATGTTCAGTTTATCCTCCATCCATCATTTTGTCTGATATTTTGTAAAATTGCTCCTTCATATAGCTTTTTATCCTCCTTTCTGTGTTTCTCTAATAATTTCCAGTATCTTTTTCTTTAAAGGAAGAAAAATACCACATATATAGTTCTTTAGGTAAGTTAGAAAGTATTTTTTGTTTTGTTTATGCTGGGCTCATATTATGTGATTTTAATGCTATAAAGGGAGAACAGCACGTTTTTTGGTTATTTTTCTTTCTTTTTTTAAATATTTATTTATTTATGCATACAAGAGCTGGGATACAGGCCAGAGGTGTGTGGGGCGTGGGGTGAGAGGATTCACCAGAGACAGAGTGGGGAACAGAACAGGCAGATCTACTGAAATACACTGTTGAGGGGCGCAATGGGGTGAATCAGGAGAGGTCTGCTGCGCCATGTGGGTAGCCCCCTGGCTGGCCGGGGATCGAACTTGTGCTGCAGTGGCTGTGAATTGCTTCATAGGTTGCGTCTTAACCCTTGTGCCACCAGGGAGGCCCTTGGTTATTTTTCTAATCACCTAAATTGATCACCAGGAGTCACAGAAAATATTTACTTCTTGAGAACTATTGTGAAAGATGAAATAAATTTTATCTCACATGCCCTAACTTTGTTCATTTAACTAATGTTTTCCCAGCTACACTGAAACCAGCAAGCTTGAATAAGAGATGAGCGTACGCATTCATAGTATGGTGATTTGCCAATCAAGATTATTGTCAATAGTCAACTTGTGTTCCTATATATGGAAATTCCTGATTTACTATCTAATTAAAAAAAATGTGAATGGGCCATGAAGGTTGCTGAAAGCAGATAGTTTAAAATCATCAGACATAATTACCTTCTAGTGGTTCCTGTAAATGTAATAATCACATTGGATTATCTCCTTATATAGTAGTTCTCCACTTTAGCATGTATCAGAATCAGCTGGAGGGCTTGTTAAACACAGATTGCTGGCCCTATTCCTAGAGCTTCTAATTCACTGAGTGGCTGTGGGGCCAGATCACTTCCAGTTCTAGCAAATTCTCAATTGTCATTTTCATGCTTAAGAATGATGATTGCTTCTACTCTGAAGGGGTTAAAGATTTATTTTTTTCCCTCCTGACAGTTAAGAACATAGCCAGATCAGTTTCTCATGAAGCTGATCTTGAGAACAGCAAATAAAATCATGCTAAACATAGAAGGCATCTCTCCCATATACAGAACTTCAATTTTGTTTCAAATGCCTCTCTATTTTGTGTAGCTTTATGTTGCTCTAGCTGACAAATTAATGAATCATTTTAAATAGTACTGATTCAACCATGGCTACAATCATATTCCCTCTATTATTTTGAAAGCCGTATCAAATAACATTCTAACTTTTATTTCCTGTATTTTTGGCAAAATGTTCAAGGGGAATTCTACCTCTGGGTGTCTGAGGTTACTTCTCTATTTTCTTAAGCCTCTATATCAGGTACTTTTCTGCTGTAAAATAACACCAGCCAATTTCTGGAGTGATTGCTGCCTCTCATGGCTAGTCTCTGTTGCCCAGAGGACAGATGTCAAGCAGGAGTAAATGATGGATTGAAGTGTGTATGTTTGTACACTTGATAAATATACTCTTACTGCTGTCAACTATAGACTTTTATATATATATAGATGGAGAAAAATATCCAACTTAAATTTTTTATTAATCCGTTCTTTAAAGGTCTAATCTCCACTAGCCCTAAACAAACAGTTTACATTGTCAGATCAACTTTGGTATTGCTCAGATAATATTTCTTTCCATGTAGAAAAACTTGAAATAATCATAAGAGTAAATTATTTTTTTCTAAGAATAAAGTATATTTCATATCATCTCAAAATTATTATCTTTCTTTTAAAATTTTTTTATTCACATATATTTTACATCATTGTTCATTTTTATCATTTTTTTTTTTTTTACAGTGTTTGCTTTCTTTTCTCTGGTATAGTCCCCATAGAATTTCGACCACCAATTCTCCCATGCACCATCACCATATTCCCTTTTGTGCCTCCAAAGCTATCTCAATCCCTCTGCCTCCCTCTCTCCTGCATAATGTCTCTGGTTTATAGTTGTCTGTTTATTTTTGTTTTGTTTTGTTTTTCAAAAATTTTTATTATTTTTTTTCCTGGTTCTTTATTTGGTTTCCCTATATTCCTCTGATAAATGAAACCATCTGATATTTTTCTTGTTCCTTCTAATTTGTTTCACTGAGCATAATCCCTTCTAGCTCCATCCATGTTGCTACTAGTGGCATTAGTTTATCTTTTTTGATTGCTGAATAGTATTCCATTGTGTATATGTACCACATCTTTTTGATCCAGTCGTCTATTTTTGGGCATTTGGGTTGTTTCCAAGTCTTTTCTATTATAAATAGTGCTGCAATAAAAATAGGGGTGCAGGTATCCTTTTGAATTTAAGTTTTTGTGTCCCTAGCAGTGGAATTGTTGGGTTATATGGTAGATCCCTTTTTAGTAGTCTGAGGAATCTCCACACAGCTTTCCATAGTGGTCTGACCAGTTTGCATTCCCACCAGCAATGTGGAGAGTTCCTTTCTCACCACATTCTCACCAGCATTTGTTGTTGCTAGTTTTTTTAATATGTGCCATTCTTACTGTGTCAACTGGCATCTCATTGTGGTTTTGATCTACATTTCCCTGATTATAAGGGATGTTGAGCACAAAATGCTATCTTTCTAATAGGCTTAAAATTAGTTAGATCTAAAAGATTAAAAATTTGAATTCACTGCAGATATTTTTATAGGAATCCCTGTGACATTTTATAAAAATGGCTATAAACTTCTTCCATCTATATTTGCACACCACTTTATATTTTACATTGCTTATTAGTTCCCACTAAGAGGTGGAATCTATTTCATCATTCTTTGACTCAGATTTTGACAAGGTGATATGCTTTGGCCATTGGGGCAAAGATATCTTGACCAGAAGCTTGCTGTGGTCAAAATCAAGGTTGCTATGCAATAGGGCTTGCTATCTTATTGCATCTGGTACTCCATGTATCCTATTTGAATGAACATCATATCTCGTTTCATAGAGCAGAAAAGACTACATAGAAGAGAACTGGAGTACTCTAGCTGATACTGAGCTTACTAGTGTGTTAGACCACTATAAATCAGAATTCAGAAAACTCTGGTGTTTGAGTTGAATCCAGGGCACCATCTGCCTTTGTAAATAAGTTTTTATTGGAACACAGCCATACCTACTCATTCGTATATTATCTATGGTGACTTTTAGGTTACAACAGCAGTGTTGTGTACTTGTGGCAGAGGTCATGTGGTCTAGAAAACCTTTCACAGAAAAGGTTTGTGACTCCTACTCTAGACCATCTAGACTCAGTTAAGGCCTTCCCAGAGCAGAAGAACCACTCAGTCAACCCACAAAATCATGGGGATTAATAAGACTGTGTTGTTTTAATTTGCTAAGTTTTGGGTGTTTTGATGTGCAATATGAATCAATATCATTGAGTACTTTTGTATGTTTTCCTTGGTGTTCATCACTAGCATTTGTCTAGAATGAACTCCCTGAAGCATATTGACTGACTCAAAGTTCATTCAGATACTAAGTTCTTTATTTCTTCTTTGGTAAATTACCTTTGTTCATGTTATCTATTGAGCTATTTATTTTTCCTTCTGATAGCCTTACAGGAACTTTTGATGTAATATGGCTATTATTGTTTACTTGCTTTATAGGAGGCATAAATTTTTTACTTTTGCTTTTGGTATTTTTACTAAATTGAATTTTGAGTTCTAATAGCCTTAGTTTTTATAGTTTTGATATTACAAAGTTGTTGTTCACCTGTATATTATAAATATTTCCTTCACATTTTTGAATATTCTTGGTTTGGATTCATTACTTAGACCTTATATTTCATTCAATTGAGTAGAATTCAAGTTTTTTGTCAAAGAACCAGTTTTCACGCATTATTTGTTCAATGCCCATCCTCCTACTGATCAGAACTTATACATCAACCTTTCAAAAAAATGTATAGTTATGAGCAGGGGCCCAATTTATTCATTGAAAGTAGAATATTTGTATATTTCTGCAATAATCCCAAACTTTTAATTACTGTACCTCAATTGTACCTTTTTGAGCTATTTTTATTTTTCAAAAAATTTATAAGGTATCCTTGAGTATTTTTTTCTCAAATAAACTTTAAGAGCAGGATGTTATATCCCCAATCGAAAAGGATATATATATTTGGGATTTAATTGGCATTGTATTAATTATAAAGATCTAAAAGATCGGTCCTAGCCAATTTCAGTTTGGTATTATAACATAAAGAATTAGTTTGTTTGAAATGTTTTGAAGTAGTGGTAAAAACTGGTAACTCTGCAAAACTACAGTTACAATTTAAGTTGAACTTCTGAATGTTTGCAAACTACAAAAGCAAAATAACCATTTTTAGAATAAATGTGTGCTAAATCTTTACCTTTTGTAAGATTAATTTTGGACCTGAGTGTTAAAAAATTGATGAGGATATGATAATTTTAAGTTTGTATCATTTGGATTCCATAGATAGCGGCTCATTCAGAATAGTTTATGTGGAAACAACTATTGTAGATACATTTCTAAAGGGCTGGAAATTTAAATGAAAAAGCAAAAAAAGTTTTATTGATTATATTTTTTGTGGATGCATTTTAGTACTGTTTTTCTTCTGTTAATACAAACTTAAAATGCAGAATTAGTTTCAGTTATATTGTGTGTTGAATAATAATATTATTGACTATGAGATTTGTTAGGTATACATTTCAATGTTATAAAGTAGTTTGACTTTAGGTTTTTTTTAAACCATTTAATCTATACAGTTTAGAGTGGCTTTTCTTAGTTGTCTACTTACCCCCAAGGCAATTACTGTTAATATTTGACTTTATATTTTTATATAGCTTTCTATTAATTTGAATATATAGGGATATGTCTATATTTTTAAAACATAGATTAGTGTACAGGCTGTGTGTCATTTCATTTATTTTACCTACATTTTGCGAGAATTTTCTATGTTGGAATACACAGGTTACCCTTTTTTCTTTTTAAAATCTACAAATAATTCCATAGAATGTATTATCACGTTATATAAAAATTCTTTGTCACACATTTGCTGTTTTAACTTTTATTATAAGTAGTGATTGAATACTTTTGTATCTATCTCCTTGTGTATTTATTTTAGTATTTCTAAAAGATACATTTAAAGAACAGAAATAACTAGATATACATTTTGCCTATGTTAAATTTTAATGATTTGGTTAAAAACTCTTTAAAATGGTTGTGACATTTAGTATTCTTACCAGTAGTATAAGGACATTTTAACATTGGATTTTATTAATTGTTTTAGTTTACTCCAAAGAGATAAACTTGAATTCCCACAGTACCTAATGATTTAATTATAATTCTATATATTCATTTGAAATGTGTATTTATTATTCTATGAATTGCTTCTACATATGTCCTAAAGACATTTCTATTTCATTAAAAAGAAATACTTGTAGAAGTATCTGTATACTATAATCCTCATCCTCTCATTTATTTTTGCATTATTTAATGAATTTTTATTTTTCAAAAAGTTTTTTCTTACATTGTATTTTGAAAGTCTTCTTTCATATCTAGTGGGTTTTAGTTTTGCTTAAGAAGTTCTTCTCTATAAAATATTTCTTATATTCTCTCCTAGAAGTATGTAATTTTGCTGTTTATATTTAGATCTTTAGTACGATAGAAATTATTTTGTGAATGTGTGATCTAGTGATTTATCTTTAGTTTTCAAGTGAATAGTCAGTTATTTTAATAATATTTTTCTCAATTATTTGAAATGTCAACCCTATGATATCCTTTTATATGCACAGGTCTGTTTTGGTTCCATTTCTCTATTTCATAGTTCCTAAGACAATTGGACTATGTAGTAGGTACTAAAATTTTTTGCTATGCTTTGGTATTTGGGTTGTCAAATAAATCACTCTTGCACAATTATTTTTATTTATTTGAGATATTATTTCATATTTTGCTCATATGCCTTTTCAGATGAATTCTAGAATCATTTGGTAAATGTCATAAAACTTCTGTTTGATTTTGATTAAGATTGCATCCATTTGTGGATTTATTTGAGGAAAGTTGATAAAATTTACTTTTACTTTAATCCAGAACATGTGTGATTTTCTATGTATTCAAATCTTGTGTTCATGAATAAACCATACATTTAATAGTTTTCTTTATGCATCTCCTGTATATCAATTATAATGTTAATTCCTACATGTTACAGTTTTTGTTATTATAACAGGATTTTTCTGAAAGTAAAAGATAGCACTTAACCAAAAAGTGGCTGAACTATTCAATTGTCATCATATATCATATCACATCTTATAGTGATCTGCAAGTCTCAGCCTCTTTGAAACTGTTAAAATCAAGGAACCAATATTTTATTTTATTATTACATTTTTTGTCTGATGTAACAAAGACAGTTTCTTAGAACTGAAAATGTATTTGTCATTTTCTTTTCATTATATTGCCTTTTTCTTGTGGATTTATTGGCATTCATCACAGGTCATGGGCTGTCTTTGCATCTTTCCATTTTTATCTTTATTTTCTTCATCTTTGGTGAGAGAGAAACTCAGGTGGCATACAATATTTTTATTGTACTTAAGGACATTTATTTATTATTACACTACCTTATTGTGTTCAAGATTGAGAACTACAAGGAAACTATCACTGAGATAATTGTAATTCTTCCAACCCCTTTACAGGGTCATCTTGCAAGTATGCCCTTCCACACTGCTATCTCGCAGAAAGCTATGTCCCACAATTTTTGAGCCTCCAAACAGAGAACAAACCTGGGACACAGCGGGGCAAGTCGACTCTGTTCACCTGCAGTGAAGTAAGTGTTGTGACATAATGGTTATTTATTTCAACAGTTGTTTATTTCATGAAAACAAATTTTTGACAAGTGATGCCACTTAAGTTGCTGCAGTTACCGCTGGGTTGGTTTGGCAAAATCAACAAACAACTATGAACCAGAGACACTCTATGGGGGGTGGGGAGCGGGGAAAGGAGAGATTGGGGTCAAAATAAGGGGGTTGTAATTGTATGGGGAATATAAAAATAAAATTTAAATTAAAAAAAATAAAATTATTGAAATGAAAAAAAAATAGGCAGGAAATGGATTCCCCACCCGAATCCTAGAAACTCAAGTCCTCAAGGTGCAGTCCTGGGAACCGCCGCCAGGTGGCACTGTGTTTCACAGGCCGCTCGAGTGTGAGAGCTGGACGTCTTGGCGGTTCTCAGGACTCCAGGAGCCACTTCCCAAGTCTCAGGCAGACTTCATTTCCCCCCAGGAACCCCAGTCCTGGGGCCAGGGGCCGGCCTTGCTGTGTCCCTCTGTCTGAGGTGCAGTTTGGACGTTGCAGTAGGACACTGGGGCCAGTTAGGGCCAACCATGCCCAAGGTCAGCCCTTAGCTCCTTCCCGTGCAGCTGGGGCAGCTCGGGCAGGGGGCCGCCGCAGGTGGTCAGGTCACCACATAAAAGCCCTGGGTCATCCATCGCGGACATCGGAACAGCAGTCGCTTCTGGAAGCCGGCAGTGCTGTGTGTGCAGAGCCGAGCGCACACTCGAGGTAGGCCGCCGTGCGCACGGCTTCGGCCTCAGCCCCTGACTCATCACGGTTCTCGCCCCCTTTCTGCGGCCTCTTCCTCAGCAGCTTGTCCTTGCCTGGGGCGTTCTTGCAGCCTCAGTGACGGGCACCTCCTTGCAGAAGTGATTCGCTTCTGGCCATGATCTGTAGTGAGAATGGCACATAATAAAAAAAAACTAGCAACAAAAAATGTTGGCGAGGGTGTGGAGAAAAAGGAACTCTCCTGCACTGCTGGTGGGAGTGCAAACTGGTCCAACCACTATGGAGAGCTGTGTGGAGATTTCTGGACCTACTAAACAGAGCTTCCATATGTTCCAGCAATTCCACTCCTAGGTATTTACCCAAAGGACACAGAAACATCAATTCCAAAGAGCACCTGCACCCCTATGTTTATAGCAGCACTGTTTACAATAGCTAAGCTTTGGAAACAGCCCAAATGCCCAAAAATAGATGACTGGATCAAGAAGATGTGGTACATATACACCATGGAATATTACTCAGCAATCAAAAAAGATAAACTCATGCAGTTTGCAGCAACATGGATGGCGCTGGAAGGGATCATGCTCAGCGAAATAAGCCAGAAAGAAAAAGAAAAATACCGGATGGTCTCACTCATCGCAGGAATTTAGAAAACCTAAATAAGGGACCAGGAAAAAGACTAATTATAATAAGGTAAGATCAAAATCAACAAGCAGCTATAAACCAGAACACACTATGGGGAGGGGTAGGAGGGATTACGGTCAAAATAAGGGGGGGTGGGAATTGTATGGAGACTATAACCAAGATAAAAATGCATATATTGTGCAAAAATGAAAAACGATGTAAATATATATGTGTATAAAAGATGTTACCCAAACTGTGTGCTGGTGATGTGAGAGCAGGGAATCGGTGGAAGAGGTGCTGCAGGTGAACATAGTTGACGTGGCCTGCTGTGTGCCAGGTTTGTTCTATATTCGCTGATTCATGGTGAATGGGTCAAAAACCGTGGGGCTTAGCTTTCTGCCTAGAGAGCAGTGAGGTCTTCCAGACTCAGTAGCCCAGCAGGCCACCACTGCGGCCCCTCGCAGCCGGGCACCTTCACTTGTGGCCAGGGCGCCTGGGGATGGCAGGTACCATGTGCGGTTGGCCCCTGGGGCAGAAATGTGGCAGAAGTGGGCGGTTGGAGGAAGTGAAAAGGTTTTTTCTTTTCAACTCTATGTTTTACCAGTAAACTTTACAGGCTGTGGTATATAAATAGAATGGGCACAGTTGTTCAAAATAGTATTTTGGATATTTCCAATTCAGTCACATCAAAGCATCAGATGACTGATGGCACAAACAAAATAGAAACCACCATTTCTACTAAATTTAGCCTTAATCTTACCCAAATTTATTATCAGGTGGGCTGTTATTGGCATTTAGAGTTGGTATGCTTCATAGTCTTAGTCATTAGTGTCTAAATATCAAAACTCAATTAATGGTATGAAAACCAGAACTCCAATGTTTGTAAAGCACTTTATAAATTTGAAGTGCATTTAATTCCCAGTATCAACTTTGTCTCTGATGTTCTAAGTGTGGCACAATGTAGACACTTTAAAAGTATGGATAATGCATTTTCATTTTTTTCAGTAATTAAGGGACACACATAGTGAATGATAATTATTTCCCCTTGATTATGAAACATTAGGTTGCAATGCTGTATGCAAAATTTTGTTTAATTATAAACAGAACAGCCTGGGGTTTGACACGGTGACAATGACTTAGAAAAGTAAGGCTTAAGTGCTTTTCTAGCTGTGCTTGTTTCATTAATGTAGAACTGATTTTTTTTTTCTGACTCCTGGTTTTTTGACAAAGGAAAGGCTCCATTTCTATTTTCTCATAATCATAAACCGGCACATCTTTTCTCTTACTTAATCTATTCCCAATGACTCTGGCAGAAAGAACAAACAAAATATTTTTTTTTACATGACATATTCTATAAATATTTTCCCAATGCCCAGTAATATTTTTGCCAAACCTTTGTGTGCCTCGTAATTTAAAGATCTTTTCTACAATCCTCATAACTACAATGTAGGGTACATTTTATTATCCCCATTTGAAATGACTATTGTTTGCAGTTCTGTATGTGATAAACTGGAGAGTGATTTGGAGGCTAAGTATGATGTTATCTTCTATTTAGCTTTGCTTTTGGCATATGGGAAGTTTAGGGGAGTAATATTTTAATTGCATCTGGGATTAAGTTGATTTGCAGCTCTATTCACATTTTTGTGAGAGCTGTTAGTTGCTCTCACTTCTGCAAGTCAGACCCTTCTGAGTACAAGAGAAAGTGAGGCCTGTTTAGTGGTGTCCTCCCCTTGAGGGGCTTTCATCCCCAATTTTCAATATTCTCCATCTGCTGAGACCACAAACTCTCTGTTGAGCTTGGCTTAGTTTTTCAGTCATTGGGTTGCTGTCTCCCTGTTTGACTTTTTAGTCTCTTGAGCTCCACTTAAAGAAAGCCAGTGATTCCAGGGAAAATACAAGATGAATGTATCCTCTGCCTCTTTGAATTTCTCTTTTGCTGATGACATTGGCTTCCCAAGTCCTTGCTTCCTTTTGTTGCTTTTGGTTCTGTTTTAAAATTTTCTTTTTGTTGAAGTGGCACTCATTTATAACATATCTAGGTTTCAGGTGGAGAGTTTATAGTGTGACATTTATGTGCTACATTATGATTACCACCAAAAGCCTAGTTTCCATCCATCATCATCCATTTGACCCTTTTCCTATTTAAAGCCCTTGGGTAGCCACCATTTTGTTTTCATAATCCAAGAGTTTTGTTTGTTTGCTTTTAAGTTTCAGGTGCATAGCTGTTTATATTTCAACATCTGTGCATACTGTATTATGACCCACCACCAAAGTCTAGTTTCCATCTACCACCGTGTCATTGATTTGCCCTTACCTTGCCCTTACCTGATTTGCCTCCCCCATTTCCCTCCACCCCTTGTGCTCACTACCCTTCTGTTGTCAGACTCGAAGGGTCGTTTTTGTTTTGCTTTGTTCATTTGCTTTGTTTCTTTACACTAGACATTTTTGCTTTCAGGTTATTATGAGATTCAGATACAACTTTCTATGTGTGTGAGGTTTGTTTGGGGTAGATAGCTGCTTAAATTGTGTGCATTCCAAAACTTTACATTTTGTCCCCCCCATTTTATATTTTTGATGTCTCACTATCATCTTTGTCTTTTTTTTTCTCTCATCTTTGTCTTATATGCATCCTACAAGCTAATTCTTGTAGCTTTAGTTAATTTTTACTACTTAAGTCTTTTAATTTTTCTGCTTCCTTTATAAATGATTTACCTGAATTATATTTTAACCTTTTTTCTTCTCTCTCTCTCTCTCTATATATATATATATATATATGTGATATTAATTGTTAATAGTTTTAGTTTATGGACATCTTTTTTAACATTTCTTGCAAGGCTGGTTTAGTAGCAAAGTCATTTGACTTCTGCTTGTCTGGGAAACTTTGTCTCCTGTCAGTTCTAAATGTGTTTATCTTCTTGTTTGGAAGTTTTTTCTGTCAGCTCATTGAATGTCTTGCCACTCTCTTCCCGTCTCTAAAGTTTCTGTTGAAAAGTCTATTAATAGCCTTCTGGGATTTCCTTGTATGCAACAGGCTTTTTTTTTTTCTTGCTATTTTTTTAAGATTCTCTCTTTATCTTTTGTCATTTTAGTTAGAGTATGTCTTAGTGTAGATGTCTTTGATTTCCTCTTATTTGGAACACTCTGAGAATCCTGCACTTGCATATCTGCTTCCTTCCCCAAATTGAGAAAGCTTTTGGCCATTATTTCTTCAAATAATTTTTCTGATCTTTCTTGTCCTGGCACCTCTAAAATGTGGCTATTATTCCTCATGATGTTGCCCCAGAGCTCTCTTAATGTATCTCCATTTTAAAATTTTTTCCTTTTGCTACTCTGTCTGGATGTGCTCTGTTGCTTTTTCTTCTAGCTTACTTATCTGCTCCTCTGCTTCTTTCTGGACTCCTTTGTGGTGGTTTTCAGTTTGGATCTTCTAAAAATTTTCTGGGTCATCTGTTCTTGCCCTGTGTTTGTTGGGTATCTCTAGCCATTAATTTGAACTCGTCATCAGGTTGTTTGATTTCTTTAAGGATTTTTTCCAGTGGGGGTGGGAGGGTGGGGTGGTCTTGCCCTTTTGGACATGTTCCTGTGCTTCTCCATTCTGTCTGATTCTCTGAGCTTGCCTTGTGTATTAGGTAATTCTACTACCTCTCCTCGTCTTAAGGATTGGTCTGTATAGGTGATGTCCTGTGGAGTTAAGGAATACAGTCTCCTCTGACTACCCAAGCTAGTTGCTCAAGGTGTGTTTTCAGTTTGTGCTGCATCCACTTATCTACTACATTGGGGTAACCCAGTGTGCAGGGTTGTTGGTCCAGTTCAGCTAGTGAGACTTTGCTTTGATCGAGAAACTTCAAGATGTGTGACTATGGTGTGCTGAGTATGCAGCGCTGTGGGCCAAGCACAGTCTTGTTACACTGATACTGCTGGGCAAATAAATGGAGCTGCCTGCATGTCCTGGCCATTTTTGATGTATGTAGGCCTGGAGTGAGGTGTCTGATATCCTGGTGCTGGGTGGCTGCAGGCTTGGTACAGAAGGTTGGTGACTTGGTACACATGGTGGCTTGTTACCCAGTGTGTGGCAGCTGAAGGCCTTGAGTAAGGTGGTTGGGGACCCAAACCTTGACCCCTGGGGGTCATGGTACATGATTGTGATGGTACATGGTACATGCCTGTGTTTCTCAGGCCTGAGGTGAAATTACTGATACATTGTAATTCACAGTGAGGCATGCCTACATGCTTAGTGGGCTGGGAAGAGGGTACCAAAATGGCTCCCACCAGCACTGGTTTTAGTAAGTTTGTATGAAGCTGCTAAGATGGTACCTGCCTATGTTCCCAGCCCAAGAAACATACCTAAAGATTCTTACCTCCCAGATAGATGCTGTGAGTGGCAGATGGTAGTCCTCTACCTGTGATTTGCTGCTCTTTGGACCAGTGTTCTGGGCTCAGGAGTGAGTAAGTTTGAAGGTGAGTTCTTTAGGGTGGGTTCGCTATTCTTTTTTTTCTGGATGTATTTCCCAGTGGTATTCAAAGCCTGGACTCCGGGGGCTTGTCTCCATAGAGCCAGATTGAGGCATTGAGGTGTCTGATGCAGAGCAAAAATTCTCTCCACTTTCCAGAGAAATTCTCCCCACTCTCCCTTTCCTACCAATCTCAGTGCTTTCATTTTATCCTTTGTTGTGTAAACTTCATTTCAGTTCTTCCGTATAAATTATTTCCTATACAATTATAGATTTGTTGTGTCTATGGAGGAAGTGAGTTCTTTCTACACCATCATCCTGAGCTGGAATTTCAAACTTTTTAAAATACTACCTCAGTTTCCTGTTGTTTGCAGCAGCAAATCGTCTTCCATGTGCTTTGCCTTACCATTCAAAAGTTCAGGGCCTCCCTGGTGGCGCAGGCAGTTGAAGGCATTTCTGTGAGGCTGTCCGCAGCCTCTGCAGCACGGGTTCCATCCCAGCCAGCCTCAGAGATATCCACATGGTGCGGCAGACCTCTCCTGTCTTGCCCACTGCTCCCCTCCGCAGTGTTT
This sequence comes from Talpa europaea, assembly GCF_964194135.1. Classification (NCBI taxonomy): domain Eukaryota; kingdom Metazoa; phylum Chordata; class Mammalia; order Eulipotyphla; family Talpidae; genus Talpa; species Talpa europaea. The sequence continues at coordinate 25,500,437 of NC_140082.1, read as the reverse complement.
TTGGCTGGTCTGCCTGTTCTGTTCCCTGCTCTGTCTCTGGTGAATCCTCTCACCTTCCTGCACTTCTGGCCTGTACCCCAGTTCTTAAAAAAATAAAGTTCAGTTCTCTTATGAGGTACATTATTACAAATTTACTTTGTATAACTATTGACATAGCCCAGCCCCTGACAAAGAGAAGATGTATGAAGGTAAATATGGAAAACCAAAAACCATGAAAGAATACCAGTCAGAGAAAGCACTCTTGTTGCTTACAATAATACTTGATAAAATAATCATGATGGTCTGTGAATCTCAAAGCAGGTATTAGTGAAAGAGTGTACCCAAGTTAACTGATAAATTTGCTGAACATCTTTGCTTTAGAGATGAAGAGATATCCATGGGTGTAGAGGATGCAATCACTGATAAAGATAGAGGGAGTGGAAGGGAGAGAGAAGTATAAGAAAGTAGAGTATGGCTGAGCAACTGACATAGTAAGTGGTTAGGGAAATGTTAATGAAAGGGAATTGTTTGATTTTAAGTTGTTTATCTTGCTGCAATTAAGTAATTAATAAATCTTCTGTCTCACCCAAGAAATCAGCAAAGAAATTTGCTACAGACCTCGTTAAATCTATTGTAACTTGTTTAGCTTAGTTTTTTTTTTTTAAAGATTTATTTATTTATTTATACAAGCATTGGGTACAGTCAGAAGCACAGGAGGGTGAGAGAATTCACCAGAGCCAGAGAGGGGTGCAGAACAGGCAGACTGATGAAGTACACTGCTGAGGGAAGCAGCAGGCATGGTAGGAGAGGTCTGTGCCCCATGTGGGACCCTGGCCGGCACCCGGGAATTGAACCAGCGCTGCAGAGGCTGTGGGCAGCTTCGCAGCCCAGCACTCAACTACTGTGGTACTGGGGAGGCCCATTGTTTAGCTTAGTTTTTGTTTGACTTTTTTTAAATAGTGGGAAGTGTCTGGTTGCCGTGTATGGTTGTCTCATGGACCAGTGAAGAATGAAACATAGGGAATTGCCAGGCAGAGGGCGGGATGCTCTCAGTGAAGGCTAGAGCTCAGAGGATGACTAATAACTTGTAAGACCCTGTGTAGAAATCTTGGGTCCTACGATTTTGCCCAGGTCATACAACGTGAGTTCAAGCAATCTCGTTGAAATCTTAAGGTCTTCATACTTTAAGATTTAACACCTTAAGATGTCACTTGGACTAAAGAAAGAAATTGCTCTTTCTTATTTGGTGTAAGGAATGTGTATTTATAGCAGACTGCCTGGGGTTAAATCCTGGCTCCACTATGTATTTCCTAGGTGACCTTGGCAAAATTATTCAGTTTATCACTGCCTGAGGTTTCTTAACTGAAAAATAGAGATAATAATAGTTCCAAGTGCAGAAGGTTGTTATGAAGGTCAAGTGAGTTGGGACATGTAAATCTCTAAGCCAAGCCCCTGGCACATGGTGAGCATACAAAATTGTTCCCTGCTGTCATCATTTTTACAGAGATGGTGTAATTCTCCACCTTGCTCTGCATCAGTCACCCATAGAGTTTGAAAAAAAAAATACATGCTCATATTGTACCCTTAATCCATTAATCAAAAGTTCTAGGATTGGAACCTAGGTACTTATAGAGAAAAAACTCACAGGAATTCTACAGCATAGTCAGCTCTGAGCAACATTTCTATGTTTTCAGGTGGAAAATGTGAATATAAGTGAGAATGTCCATCACCACTAGAAATTCTATCACTAGAGGGACATGACAGAAGTTACCAAGCATATGAGACCAAAGAGAGTCCAAAAGTCTTTGGCTGTCAAATAGAGATGTGGAAATGCAACTGTTGAATATATTTTGGGGTCTATCTGGAATATATCCTTGAGGAAAGAATGTTTGCCTATGTGTTACCAAGTGGTTCTTACTGAAAGACAATCGCATTTTTTGATTTGTCTTGAAAATGAATTTTTTTTAATCTTTTTTTTATAGAGGCATGTTTATTTATTTATTTGTTTGTTTGTTTGTTTATACATGCACTGGGTACAGTCAGAAGCGCGGAAATGAATTTTGACTTAGAGCAGTCAGTTGGTTTCCATTCTTGTGAATGTTCACATAAAAGTGCAGAACTGCCTTTTGTCTTTAGAATGACTTCAAATGTTATTTCTTATTAGGATTTTTGAATTTTAGGAGGCTGGAATGAGAATAATTATATCCAGACCTATCTGATGAGGTCGATAGTTCTATATAGTTGTAGTTTTCTGGAATCTCTTGTCTTCCACTAACTACTACACCTCAGACTACCACCTGACCACAAATCTAATTGTGATTACAGCTTAATAAAATTAGACTGATTGGCTGTCATTTGAAAGAATCTCCAATGTGATACTTCCAGTGCAATTATTTTACTCTTGATTTAACAAACTGAGCTTGTTTCTGGTGTACCAAGCACTCTGAAGACAAAAGATGATTTTTGATGCAGTTTGTTATAGTTGTCTTAGCTGTGGCATTTACCAGAATTGTTCATTTTCTGCCCCTCATTTACAATCTGAGGATATAACCGTGAGAGTCATAGGAAGGAAAAACTTGTGATAGGTATTCAGGGCATAATTGTATACTTCAATATTGATCACATTCTGATTTAGTGGGAGGCAGAAGACTAATGATTAAAAGAAAATACTTTAGAGATAGATTTTTCTTGGGAAAGTTACTTAGCCTTTTTTTGCTTCTAGCTGTAAAATGTGGATGATTTTTTTTTTTTTTTTGTGGGACCCTCGCCGGCGGCCAGGGAACGAACCGGCGCTGCAAAGGCTGTGGGCAGCCTCTAGCCCAGCGCTCAACCACTGCACCACCAGGGGAGGCCCAAAATGTGGATTTCTTATAGAAGTACTTCATAGGGTTGTTGGGAAAATTTGAAAAAAGTTTTATTTTTAAAGCACACAGAACAGTGCTGGACTTGCAGTTAAGCATTATATTAGTGTTTGTTAAATAGATAAAAATTAAATCAGCTGAAAGTTATAATCTATTTGAGGAACTGAATATAGCTTCATCTCCTGATTCTTGCCTAGCTACTAAGATATTAGATGATGATCCTACTATTTGATTTATTCTCTGACATTCATATCATATAGTTTCAGTGTCCTTACAGGGTTTGCCAATTGTGGCAGGAATATTCTAACCACCTGTAGTTTTCACTAATATTTTTTAACTTTAATATAAAAGGGCACTTGTTGCAACTGGACTATCATAATCTCTGTGGGGTAAAAACAAACTTTTTTCTGGTACTCCCTGTTTGTTACTTTTTGGAGTCACCATGTATTCTATCTCTGACTTCCAGAGTGCAACAAAGAGAGGAAAATCTCAGTCTTATGCTCTGTTGGTGAGTTCTTAATCCTTTTGTTCTGTAGTTTCTGTAGAAATGGAACTTTCTCCTTGGATTTTCTGTCACTGGTCAACCGAAGTATGTTGTAGAAGGTGCTGTGTTTCAGAGGCCTTTTTACCACTTAACTGCCTCCCATCAGACTTCCAAATGCCACTATATGTCAGAGGACTTCCAGAGGACTTTTTTTGAAGTTAAAAACTGCAACTCTGCCAAACCCCACAATTGGCTCAAAGTACAGGAAAATTGATACCATCAATTCAGCAGTGACTTTCAGTCAATGACTGATGGAGATGGTGTAGAAGAACATCAGGTCCTTCTCCTTAGGTTAATCTTGGGCTCATCAATGGATTCAGCCACCCCCACCCCCAACCCTTTTTATTGAAAGCCTTCCCTTCCTTGCCTGATTTTTTCCACTCCCTGCTGGGTCTGTCTTCCTCTCCCAAATAACAGTTTTGTATTCAAATATTTGTATCAACATCTGCTTCAAAATACATGTGTTCCTCCAATGACTAGAAGGAGGTTAGAATGATAAAGTCAAATTTGAGCTGTGGTTCAGTTGCAGGGGAAGCTGGAGCTAGCTGCTACCATTGGACTATTAGCTGGTGTGAAAATCCATGTGGGAGATCACAGAAAGGAAAGAGTTTATCATATAAAGAGTGTAAGGGATAAACACATTCTTGCTTTTTATTTACACATTTTTCATGAGGTTTCTCACGAATATTGCTCTGGATTGATGACTAGGTCTGTTTCACAGATGACAAAGAGAAAATTACTAGAAATAGATGCTGGATGACTGTTTTGTTCTAGGTTCTTAAAAATAATAAATAGCAACTCCATGTATTTGTAGACAAAGCAACTGAAAAGTCCTTTGCATACCACTATCTACATATCATAAATCTCCCCCTCCACCTTTTCCTCCTCAGCCCTTCAATAAGTCCCCAGTTCATATTCTTTGGTCTGGCATCCAGACACTTCTTTCCCACAGTTGCAAACCTGTTTTTGTCAGCTACTACCTTGTGTATATCCTTGACTTCAGTGAATTTGTTTTAATTTTTCTTCAAACACAGGACACCCATTCTTGGATATGGTCAAGGTTTTTGCTTTTTTTCTTACCTGAAATTCTCTGTTAAACTAAATTCTATTCTTAACCTCCATCAGCTGGGGTAAAGTTCAAATATTAGTAGCAGAAAACTAATAGTGGTAGTGGTTAACCAAATAAGAGTTGCATTTGTCTCATGTAACACAAAATTTGGAAGTGCAAAGTCTTATATTGGTAGAACAGTTTAGTGCTTTCATCTTGGTTCTGGGTTCTTTTTATTTTTCAGCTGTGATTTTCACCCTCAAGTTTATACTATAGCTGAAGTGTCTCTAGACAATGAATCATCTTCCACACAGATGAAAGGCAAAGGATAAAGGGCAAAGTGAAATGGCAAAACCTAAGCAGTGTCCATTTAAAAAAGCCTCCCCAGTGATTTATGATTCCATTGGCTGGAAGTGAGTCACCTGGCTAAACCAAGCTGTGGAGGTTTCTGGGAGGGTCTCTCAATTCTCTAGTCTCTTGCAGAAATTAAGGAAAAATGAAGTTGTGTTTTATTTATGTATATTTGATTCACAACATTGAAACATTCAGCTTTTGGCTTTCAGGAACTCCAGAAAATTTTATTTGTAATTTAACCTATATTATTATGAATAAATTATACACACACATATAAAACATATATTATACATATATATTTGTATTTAGATGTTTCTTGAAAATAAACATGCTCTGTTAAGGGAGACTTAATCAAAGGAAGAGAAATTGCTAGAAACAGGATTGTCAAGAACTATGACTATGATTTCATTGACTTTCTCCCCTGTCTATACTAGCCAATTCCTGTTTTTCATGGGAGAGGTGAAAGCCACTGGACACTATAGACTGAGAAGAATGTTCAGAGTTGAGAAGATGTAAATCAAAAGCAGTTAGGAAGAGGAGTCTGTGAGTTGGCTACTAGAAATAACCTTGCTTTTAATCCTACTTTATATTAGTTGTGTGTTAGGAAATATTTTATATATAGTACATTGAAGTACATTTTATTGGGAGGAGAATTCAAAAAAGTTGAACAACTTGCCTTGAGTAATACAAAGGCAGCTAATGTAAATGAGATTAATAGGCAGATCTAGCTCTGAAGTGAACATAAGTTCTACTGGTTTAGAATAAAATACAAAGGGCAATTATGTGAATTACAAGTCTGCCAACATTCAGCATTCTATTTCTCAAATTGCTGTTGGAGGGATGTTACCTCAGTGTTCATCAAAGTTAATCACTCTGGCTATGAAATGAGAATGTTGTAGTGACCATTGTTAGCAATGAAACTAAACTGGGGTTTTTAAATGACTTTACTTAATGATGGAGCTAGATACTGCTACATATGTTTTCAGAGCCAAATTGAGCAAGTGAAATGAAAAAACTGAAAAAATATAGCTTTATAAATAATGGAAATCTTGACATTCGTTAATATTACAGAGCAAGTAGCTCCAGTAATTATAATTACTGCTGTATAATCTGAATATCTTTGGTGAAGTTAATTAAAGAATGACTGAATATTTTGCTTAGAATGTCCATGCGTCATTTTTACACTGAGAAGTCTTAAAAAACACACATGCTAATAACTGGGAAGAAACTCACACCAGGTTATATTTCCTTCCAGCCTCTTCATCTTGGTTCTGCATATGAAGAGACAACAGGGATGAGTATCATTTATGGTAGGAGAAAAGACAGAGGGGTAGCTTAAGAGTCAGTATTGGAACTTTTTGTTCTTTAAATTTTTGCATTAATGATAAAATAGTATAATATAGATATTTAAATTTTTTTTGGCATCTATCTTTTTCCTTGTGTCTAATATTAAAGTTTTGTACAATTATGGAGGAGATATTAGACTACATTTCCTGTTCAAAGACACAGATCAGATAGGTTTATGTAGATAGATACAAATACAGTAGATAGAGCCCTGACATCCAATGTGGCAATATTGTAAAGATCCCCCTATCCATGACCCTGCAGAAACAAATTGCAGGGCAAAGCCTGATTCTATTATAAAATTCTTTTGTGTGAAAAGTCAATAGGACCAAGGTCTAGCAGATTTCTTTTAAGTTCCAGCGACATTTGATGGGCAGAAATTTTTGACTGAAAAACTCCACAAGGAGGGAATGAATGTACCATTTTTTGAGAAAATTTTACAATTATTGTTGAATAGTGGGAGGTTGCAGTTATACTAATAACAGTAAAGGATGGAATGAGTCAGGGAATCCCATACTCAGGGTCATCGAAGTTTTCCTAGTAGTTGAATAACTTGTGCAATGTACAAAAAAATTTGCAAGATATAATGAAATGGTAATTCTCTGTTCCCTTCTTTTCCCCCTTCTGGGATACCCATTTTTCTTATATTGCATTTCTTCATGGAATAGGATAATTCTCAATGTGTTTATTTTTTCTTCCTATTTCTTTGTCTTCCACCTGGATTCTTTGTGTATGATCATCTTTAAGGTCACTGATTTGATCTTCCATATGGTCTATTCTACTTCCACAGACCATCTCCAGAATTTTAAAATCTCCTCCATGGATCATTTTAGATCCTGTATCTCTGTTACTTCCTTAATAAAATCTTCAATTTTGATGTTCTGTTCATATGATTTTATTTTTCAGGACATTCATTTGTTTTTTTGAGTTTTCTTGAATATCTTTGATCAGCTTTTCTGTGTTTTCTTCCATTTCTTTGACTGTTTATATCATGGCAATCTGGAACTCTGTATCTGCTGTGAGGAAAAGGTCTTCCATGTCTTTGTCATTGGATTTTGGAGATTTTTTTCTTTCTCTTTGATATAGCCTTCCTCTGAAGACTGAGGTTGTCATTTGTTGTGGTTTGTCATCTCCCCATTACTTGCTTTGTAAATATTAAGGGTGTAGAGCTTTCACTTTTCCACTAGATGGTGATGTACGTCAAGAACTAATCTGTAGCTGGTTCTTCTGTGGTAGGGACGGGTCTTGGTGAATGTGGGCGTGGCTTTGGTCCTGTTAGTATCACTAGTCTTTCCTGGGTTTCAGACCAGCATCTCTGCAGTTGGTGGACTAAGCTTTCAATGGAGCCCCAGCACTTGGAACTTTTTTATACTTTTCTGTTCTTACTTTATTTCTCTCTTTGTTTATCACCATGCTCTCCTAATTCAGTAAGCATCATTACAACTGTTGCTCTGAAGTCTTCTATTGATAATTTGGTTAGTTCTGTTGTGTTAGGGTTTATTCCTAGTGTTTAGGTTTGATTTATCAATTGGGGTGAACTCCTATTTTTTCATTTTGTTTGATATTCTGTGAGGTTATTTCTGTGAATTAAACTAGACTTTTTTCCCCCTTCACAGTCCTGCTCTAATTGTCTTGAGCTAGCATTGTAGTTTGTAGAGTACTGGCCTAGGGTATAATCCTATTCTTTCTGTGGTTGTAGTCATTGAAGCCCTGTCACTGATCAGGATGACTGGAGGTGAAAACCCAGTGTGGAGTGGTGGCCCATGAAGTAGCCTACAGCATGGCAGTGGGGGCAAAATAAGAAAAATGGGTATCCCAGAAGGGGAAAAAGAAGGGAACAGGAATTACTGTTTCATTATATCTTGTAAATTGTTTTGCACATTGCACAAGTTATTCAACTACTAGGAAAACTTTGATGACCCTGAATATGGGATTCACTGACTCAATGCCATCCTTTGCTATTTGCATAAACCTCCCTCAGTGTTTAGCAGACTTTTTACCAGGAATGCAAATTCCTATTTGTTTTTCTTTTTAATTTTACAGGAATTATTCTTTTATAATTTCATGTATAAGGTATTTCTAGAGAATAAAATATATTGAGAATTTTGTTGCTATTAACATTGGCTTTTTCAGCTATTATTATAGAAATATAATTTTTAAATATATTTACCCCAGATTTTTTATATGTACAGAATTTTACTAATGTGGATGTTATAGCTATATTTTCTCTGTAACATGCGTGTTATTTATTTTTTTATAAAAATCTTTAACAAATATTAATATTATCCTTGGTAGATAAACTTATTTATATTATTGTTCTCTTTTTTAATAGAAAAATACTGTTATAGGTAATTTAGAAATGACTCTGGTACTGCTCTTAGAAATAAATATAAATTTATTATATTTGTTTTATTAAACTGTTGTATTATTGGACATTTCCCTATCTGGTAAGACATTCTAGGGTTGAAGTGGTGAAAACAAATGAATGGATTTGACTTGGCAATGCTTTCTCTTTTTTGGTGATTAAGAATGATTTTGTCATATTTCTTCCCTTCCCTCTGCATTCGGTCTCTCATGTATTCAAATTTGAGCATTCTATACATGAGCTCCAATTTGTTTAATTCACTTTCTTTGACCCCATGGAGGCTTCTGGTCCACTGACCTGACATTGTTTCTATCAGTCACTATTCCCTTTTATATTAACTTCTTTACTCCTTAGCATAGACTTTATGATCCATCTTTATAATCACTCACTTGCAATTCTTCAATCCCTACCCTTCTTTGCTTCCATTTTTAATCACCTTGAACAATCTAAACCTAATTAAATTCAATTTCCTCTGAGCAGTTGAATGTTTCTGGAGAAAATCACATACTCTATCATTGATTTCCCTTTAAATTATCATAAACCTCAAACAGGCACTCAGAATCTCCCCAGTAATGCTCCTAGGAGGCAGTCTCTCACACTTGTCTCTTCTTGAGCACTCTCTCTCTCTCTCTCACACACACACACACAAACACATGCTTCATATATGTATATGAAAAGAATAAATCAATGAAAGGGAGAGGTCAGGAAAGCTACTATTTGGCTTGTATAACTAGAAGTCTTGTGGGAAACACAGGCAGCAAGTTTGGTTGAGGCAAGATGGGAAATTCAGTTTTCTATACATTGCAGAATTATTTGTGACATCTTAGAGGATATGTTAAGTTGGTACTTGTTAAATAGATGTGAAATTTCGAGGAGAGTTCTGGGTGAAAAATGTCAATTTTGGAAATACTGATGAATCTAAGACGAGAACATACAATAATGAAAAATAAGGTAGAACTGAGCATAGCCGAACCGTAACATCTAAAGTTAATGAGGAGTGGAGTAGTCAGCAGAGATGAGCCCAAAATGGCACAGCGGTTGAGCGCTGGGTTGCGAAGCTGCCCGCAGCCTCTGCAGCGCCGGTTCGATCCCCTGCTGCTCCCCGGCCACAGGAGGAGGGTCCCACATGGCGTACAGACCTCTCCTGCTGCCCGCTGCTCCCCTCAGCAATGTACTTCGGTCCTTCTGCCTGCTCTGCTCCCCGCTCTGGCTCTGGTGAATTCTCTCACCCTCCTGGGCTTCTGACTGTACCCAGTGCATGTATAAATAAAACAAACAAACAAACAAATAAATAAAACATGCCTCTAAAAAAAAAAAAAAAAGAAACAGTAGTACCAAGTCAGGGGAAAGATGGCTTTAGAAAGGAAAGTGGGGTTATGGGGTAGAATGTCATGTAGATGGAAAATATGACAATAACATTCTAAGACTAAAATGCTTTTTTATTGCAATTTAGGCAGCAAATGACTGGTGACCTGAGGTGAAGTACAGTTGTGGTGAGTTGTGGAAGCCAAATTAGAATGGGTGGAGGAGCTGGGGGAGAGGCAAGGAAGACACATGCTGGCTGTTACTTCAAGAAGTGATGCCAGGAAAGAGAAGCTTGAGAGTAGGTCAGCAAAGTGCATAGAAAGGGAGGAGAGCTGAGCTGAGATTTTAATTTGTTTCTTATTTTTACTGAAGGAGAGATTGAGCTAAGAAATACTAGTTGAATTGCTAGCGCTAAATCATCTGGAAAGAAAAAAAAAAAGAGAGGTGAATTGTAGCCTGGGAAAAGAGGAATTTGAAAATAACTGTAACTTTTTTTTTAAATATATATATTTTTTTAAAGATTTATTTATTTATTTATACAAGCACTGGGTACAGTCAGAAGTGCGGGAGGGTGAGAGAATTCACCAGAGCCAGAGCAGGGAGAAGAACAGGCAGAAGGACCGAAGTACACTGCTGAGGGGAGCAGCGGGCGGCAGAAGAGGTCTGCGCGCCATGTGGGACCTGCCTCTGGTGGCCGGGGAGCAGCCGGGCATCGAACCGACGCTTCAGAGGCTGCGGGCAGCTTCGCAACCCAGTGCTCAACCGCTGCACCACCAGGGAGGCCTAATAACTGTAACTTTTATCAGAAAGGGAAAGGAGGAGAGAAATGGGAAGGAAAGAGAAAGGGAGACAAGTTAGAGGGAATTCTAGTTTTTTAATGTGTTTTGGATGAAAAAAATGTTTATTAGGGTCAAATTGCTCCTGAATTTTAGTTTCTCTAACTATTAGATTATCCTCAGTAGCTCTGGTGTAGGTTAATAAATTGGTGCTGAGGTTTATTAATTTAATTTTATTTTTAAAATTAAAAAACAATTACTTTTATTTATTCATGCATTCAAGAAGTGGGGTGTAGGCTAAAGGTGTGTGTGTGGGAGGGGGTGAGAGGATTCACCAGAGACAGAGTGGGGAGCAGAACAGGCAAAGCTCCTGAAATACACTGCTGAGGGGAGCAGCAGGTCAGACAAGAGAGGTCTGCTATGCCATGTGGGTTAGCTCTTCCCTGGCTGGGAATCACACTCATGCTGCAGTGGCTATCGATAGCTTGATAGCACTAAGACTTTAACCTCTGTGCCACCAGGGAAGCCCTGTTTATTAATTTTAATGAGATTTTTTGTAGTTCTTTTTAATGCATTGATATAATGGAGTTTCCAGACCTTTAAAAATACTGAGCTATAGGAGCCTCCATTTAGATATATCTGGTTTAAACTGTTATAACAGTTTAGTTCATCAGCTATAAAAGGAATAAAAATAGTAGTTACCATTTGTCCAGTCCTTACCATGTAATTTACCTGGTGTTTTACATATTTTTAATTCTTTCTATAACTTTGCAAGTAGACTGTTACTATCATTATTTCATAGTGAAAGAACTGAGGTTCAAATAATTGGTTTTATTTAAATTTTGCTAGGAAATATTCAATATACTACATAAAAGAAAATAAAATGATGTGAAAAAGAGAGACCTAGGTTAAGAATTAGATAGGTTTATTGAGAATACATTGTTATATATTAGAATACTAATATATACCAGTCTTGTTTCATCTGTGCTCTCTCTCCCCACCCCACTCCTACTTTTTTTTGTACCACAGGTTTAGAGAAATTAAATGCCCACAGTCCCACATACTTTTCAAGTTTCTCCTGTGGAACAAATGGTAAGTCAGTCATTGGGAGTACAGAACAAGATCTGGTTCTTCTGATCACAACCACCAGTATCTACTAGGTTTTATCCTATAAGCCTTGATTCTTTTGATCATTACCACAATCATTTGAAGTAATAACTACTATGCCCCTGTTATAGTCCTGGAAACTGATTTATAGAGAAGACACGTGACTTGCCAAAGCATGGCAGAGCTGATTTCTTTTTTTTTTTTAAGATTTATTTATTTATTTATTTATTTATACAAGCACTGGGTACAGTCAGAAGCATGGGAGGGTGAGAGAATTCACCAGAGCGGGGAGCAGAACAGGCAGACTGACGAAATATACTGCTGAGGGGAGCAGCGGGCATGGCAGGAGAGGTCTGTCGCACCATGTGGGACCCTCGCCAGAGGCCGGGAATCGAACCGGCACTGCAGAGGCTGCGGGCAGCTTCGCAGCCCAGTGCTCAACCGCTGTGCCACCAGGGCAAGCCCGGCAGAGCTGAATTCTAACCCATATGTTCTGATTCTAGAACTGGTACTATCTGGCAGTGATGCAAATGGAATGATGAGTGATACAATAAAAGGATACTGAAGGTACAGCTTTCTAGTTTCACTGACCAGCTGCCACTCCTCTCTGCTCTCTCTTTGATTGTCATATCCAGACATAACATCCCACCAGGAGGGCAAACATTTGTGTGACAGCTCCAGCATCACTTAGAATAGGGCCTGAGTTATTCTCCCTGTAGGCTGTACTGCCAAGTAAAAATGAAAGTAAGAAAATAGGCATTGATGACAGACAAACCTACTTGTTTTTAAGAGGAAGCTAACTGAAAGGTGTGTATGATTGAACATGTGCAGGGTCAGTCTCTGAAAAGACTTCAGGGGAAAAAACTGCAGTCTTTTTAACTGCCAGCTAGACCTTGTTTCTGTCATGGTGAATTAAAATGAGCTGGGCTTTTTCTCCAGCTTGTGATGAGATCACTGTGTTCCTTTAAATTAAATAATATCTCAGTCATTAATATGCATTGTTCTTTTATCTGGAGTAGAGAAGAGCAGAAAAAATTACATCAGAAATAAGATGTTTCTCTTGATTTTTTTTTTGTTCCTCATGGATATTCAGCTATTATGTGACATGCACTCAGATTAATTGCTTATGTGATTAATAGGGGTTTTTGTGTCTGCTCTGGGGACTAAAATGGCAGCTTTGTTACCTTATAATTCAAAGGCAAATCAATAGGGACACAAACTTTACAACTTAGTGCAGGTTTGAAAAGAGAAAGTGGAAAAGAAAGAAAAGAGGGAAAATTAAATGAGTGTGTGGTTGAATAAATTTTTCCCTTGGTTAAGAATCACCACACTATGAACCAGACACCGGGTAAATGGAAATTATCGCTTATGAATGAATTCTCCATGGAGGGGACAGTTGATGTCAGAATTTATGTCTCTTGATTTGAGGCCCAAAATTGTGTTATTGCTTCATTTTTATTTTGCCTTGAAACTCCTTTCTTAGAAATTCAAGTAAAGCCTCTATTCATACCTGAGAGTTTCCTGTTGATGTTGAGGATGTGCCAGTGGGAAGTTAGGTTGCCTTGACTGATGAATTGTTTTTGAGAAATGTTGTACTCTAAATTGCTTCCAAGTATATTTTGTAAAGCACTATGGATGGTTATATTTTCTAGATGCTTGGCAAACTGCTGATATCTAGTGTTCAGCAAGTGAGCCCTTTTAGTGATTCATCAAAACAAAGTCTTATACTCCCACTCACCTTGCAAATTCTCATTGAGCTTTTGAGGGAAATAAACTGTAACTCTCACTGCACTCTCTTTCCTATTAAAAAAAGAAGGAAGGCAAGAAGTCTCTGTCACAATGATTCATTGGAGGCAACCACCCATATCCCAGTTCATCTAAAGTTCATTAAGTTCCAATTCCCCCAAATGCCAAGTTCCAATAACATTGTAATCCAAGAAGTCAAGGAAATAATTTATCCCAACCGTTTATATACTTGTAAATGCCTTGCTAGGCTTGTGATGTACACTGTTGTGTCAGACTCATTACTATATTTGACATGCTGATACGTTAACTTGGCTATAGGAATCTTACACCAGCACAATACCTATTGGTCATGTATTGGTACATTTGAGTTCTATGTTAATTTGCATAATTAAATATTTAAACCATGCTTTCAAGAAATTTTTTTACTCTTCTCAAAAATTTTTAATTTAATTTGAAAAATGTTGCAAATTCTGTTCCTTACCTTGTATGCCTTGTAAAAGTTTTGGAGCAGTGTCATGCATTCTTATATGAAAAAGAATGAAAAAGATTAAGAGGAATAGAAAATATTAACATTTGTTTTACTATATGCATGGTTATTAAAAAGCATGAGAGTTACAAAGGCAAATTTGACTCAGAAAACAATGAATTGTGGGCCTCCCCGGTGGCGCAGCGGTTGAGCGCTGGGTTGCGAAGCTGCCTGCAGCCTCTGCAGCCGGTTCGATCCCCGGCTGCTCCCCGGCCACCGGAGGAGGGTCCCACATGGCGCGCAGACCTCTCCTGCCGCCCGCTGCTCCCCCCAGCAGTGTACTTCGATCCTCTGCCTGCTCTGCTCCCCGCTCTGGCTCTGGTGAATTCTCTCACCCTCCCGCGCTTCTGACTGTACCCAGTGCATGTATAAACCAAACAAACAAATAATAAATAAATAAATAAATAAATAAGACATGCCTCTAGAAAAATTAAAAAAAAAAAAAGAAAACAATGAATTGTACTATTAGTGAGGTTTAAACATGGTAGACATTTTATAAATACCCTGCAAATATACAATATACTTAAAATTTTAGTTAAATATAGCATTTACAGAGGTATTTCCTGAATGTGCTTTCATTTTAGATATTGAAAACCTTTTTATGATAAACCATTTTTCTTTTTTTATTTCCCTCCTAGTCCTTTGCAACTCAAAATGGTATAGGCAGGTTTTAGTTCTTTTGTTGCGGGGCTGAATTGCCAGTCTCCTCCTTTCACCGTATAAGAGAGAGTTGTTTCTTTATGGGGAGGGGGGCGGTTTATGCCCATCAGGAAAAGTCACAGAGCCCTTGTCTTATTGCCAGAATCCTGGACTTCAGTCCCAGAGCTCCAGATGTGCTGTTTTGGTATTTGTTTCGAGCTTCATATTTATGTTAACACTCGAATTTCAGCCTTTTATTACTACTGCTATCATTATCATTACTTTTTGCCTTTGTTAATTTTTTCATTCTTTTGATTTGACCTTTTTAAAAATATGATTTTTGTAGTTTATTGTGTATCTGTTATTTTATGTAGTAGGTTAATGTAGGGGTTCAGAGTATAAATTCCTAAAAGGTTAGAAATAAATATCTCATTTTACTGAAAATACAAGGAACCAACTTTAAATTATTCTGAGTGCATAGAGAAGGAAGAAATAAAGGAAATAAATATTTGTCTCAGTGTTGGAGGGTTCATAGCAAATGTTTAAATATTGGGGATGGGATAGTATGGCTAGATTTCACTAAGAGAGGACATTTTATTTTAACCACAGCTTCTGCAAAGCCTGTAGGATAAGAGACTGATTTATTAATTTTGTTCTCTGTGTAACTGTGAAATTCTTGCTCTAAATTACTTTTCAAAGGCTATAGATTATGGTCAAATCCTCATGGAAAGGATATACAGAAATCTCAGTCATAGAATTCCTAATTACATTTTCTAAGCTATGTCTCTGTTCTAAGATTCTTCTTTCTGACAGTATCTACAATGTGGATTTTATCTTCAAATTAATATAATTTAGTATCTATTGAATGTTCTCTCAGTATGTTCAAATTTTATTCTAACAATGAACCAAGTAATACCACTCCAAATAATGAAAGTGAAGTGTTTTCTATAAATCTGATTAAGGATGTAAACTTCAGGAAAAATTGAAAATGTGTTGAGTTAAATTTCTTTACACTGAAATAACAGTGGAATATTTAAATGGCTTTCTGACTTTTTCTTTCCAATTCATCTAACAGACACTTATCAGAATATTATCTTAAAGCTCAAATCTCAGTGTGTGGCCCTTCTTCTGCTCAAGAAATTTTAATTGACTGCTTTTTCTAATTCTTTGTTAGACATTTCTATCTGGATACTCAGTTAACAGTAAAATGATAGCTATTTAAATCTGAGCATATCCACTTACTCTCATTAAACCAATATTTGCTGAAGTCTTCTTTTATATTGAATTCTGTGCACAGCAAAGTGAGTCAAAGATGAATTAGCCATGGTACTTAGTTCCCAGGTGACATTCAGTCCAATGGGGGCAGAGAGGAGGTTAAAAAGCATGTAAAGAGGCCCCCTTCCACATGCTGTGGTAAGACCTATAATGGAAATTTACAAAAGTTATCCTTTCTTTTTCTTAATTTTCATAATATTTTTATATTAATCTGTAATATGGCATTGCTGCTTTCATCCTTTAGTTCAGTCATTTACCTCTCCTAAAACTTCAAAGCTTTTGAGTGTCAAGACATGGGTGGTATGTTTTATGATTTTTTTTCTTTGTATTAAAGCACAGTTTAGTTTCATAGCAAAGTTGAGGGGTATGTGCAGAGATATTCCATATAAAACCCTTGACACCTGTTGGGGCTCAAATATTCAGGTTCTGATGAGTGGAGTTCTTGGGTCCTTCTGAGACTTCAGCAGTTTTCCATTTATCAGCACATGGTAAGTTGTTAAGGAAATTTTACCTGTTAGATAAACTTCTATTACATGAAAAACAAATATAATGAATGGGGAAAAATAAGAAATTAGACAATTAATTAAATTTTCTACTAATATGTGTTCCTGAAAGGGAAAATAGCAGGAAAGAAATTATTAATACAAAATACTTTTTGAACAAAAGCATAAAGTTCCAGGCTAAAAAGATCCACACAGTACCAGCATAGCAGGTGAAAAAAGACCATAACAAGACAAAACACTGTGGATTTTAATACCTGTGGATGAAAAAGCAAACCCTGGGAGCTTTTGGAAAGAAAAATAAATCACGACTTATGGACTGGGATTTTTTTTTAAAGGTTTATTTATTTATACAAGCATTGGGTACAGTCAGAAGCTCGGGAGGGTGAGAGAATTCACCAGAGCCAGAGTGGGGAGCAGAACAGGCAGACTGACAAAATACACTGCTGAGGGGAGCAGCAGGCACAGCAGGAGAGGTCTGTTGCACCATGTGGGACCCTCACTGGCGGCCAGGGATCGGACTGGCTCTGCAGGGGCTGCGGGCAGCTTTGCAGCCCAGCACTCAACTGCTGCGCCACCAGGGGAGGTCCTGGATTGGGATTCTTAACAGCAGTACTGAAAGAATACATAAGGATAAAAACTAAATTTTAAAAGAAAATGATTTCTAGAATATAATTATAAAACCTAGCCAACATATTAATTGTGAGACCGAATAAAACATTTTCACATAGGCAACAGCTCAAAAATTTGCCCTCTGTGTAACTTTTCCAAGAATCTACTAAACAATGTCTCCAACAAGGAAGCTAGTGGGGGAACTTATTACAGGACAGAGGGCAATCTGATTCTCAGAGTTAGGTGGAGAAGCTCCTGGTAATAGCTGTGGGAGCAGCCTTCAGCAGCCACCATTCCAGATGAGAGCTCTAGGAAGGGATTGTTTAGAGAAAAAGACCTGATGTACTTGCTAGCTGTGTAGGTGTTTCCCAGCTTTGGTGATGAAATAATTAAATTAATTCATTAATTATAGAAAATAAGTGAAAAAATTGGCAGTTAGGTAGAAGGAAAGTGAAAATTATACAAGAAAGGAAAAGCAATCATAGCATTCTACTGGACTCTGCTATAAAGAGTATATACATGTATATAAACAGTATATACAGTGTATGACTTAATTAGCAAATGTGATACAGTTACACATATTTGGGAGCAGGGAAATAGGGTTAAATCTTCATCAAAGTAGAAAGTGAATAGATAATGTCCAAATCTAAAAAAATCAACAACTAATAGTATAAGCATGTGATTTGGACATAATGCAAACACCCAAATAAACTGCTAAAAATGTGTAAGTAGCTGCTTCTAAGAGGCAGAGTTGCTGTTTTTCTGTTTTTCCTTGTAGTATTACTTGATTTTTGAACTATATAACTGTATATCAAAAATAAATTTATATATTATATTTCAGACCCATCCCATGACTCCAGTACTTGGTCAGTAAAGGGTTATTGACCTCTGGTTGTATCAATGTTGGGCCATGTCTAGCCCCAGATCCCCAGAGCAATTCCAAGGGACAGTGGGCTTTACTGTAGGAGCTGGCCACTGTGATGGCCTCTGTGATCTACCTCTCCAGATCCCTTCCTCATCCACATCTAGGCCCTCATCTCTGCAACTTACAGTCTTCATCTGTTTCCTTGTCTGTCTTTCCCAGTGGACTAAGAGCCTGTTGAAAACTGATGTTCATTTCTTCCATCTCTGTTCCTCTTCTTGTCACTTCTCAGTGGCTACAGGTAGACAGAGAGCTGCATTTGAAAGGCGCAGGTTTAAGACACACCTGTATGCACACAGGTGAACAGTCTTAGGGTCAAGAGCTACATTGGAAGGTGCAAGTTTAAGAGATACCTGCATAGACAAGTTGTGCAGAGAGCTCATTTTGCCAGAACAAGGGGTGCTCTCAAATAGTGTTCTTTAGGGGGATTCATTTCTTTGTGGAGTTTATTACTTTAGGGTCAGGTTGAATTGTTTTCCTGTAGCTGATAATTATTTCTGCTCCTACCCCTTATTTTTAGAAATTTTCATAGCTGGTTTAACAACTGGTTAATTACCTTACCACCACCTCTAAATCTTGTCCTTGTGAGACTTTTTATCTAAATTTTTCTACTTAAGCTTCCATCACCACTTACCTCCATTCTTCCTCATTATCAGTATCCTCCAATATATAATACATTGACGAATATCATGATCGACCCAAATACATTCTTTATGTTAGGGTTTACTCTTGGTGTTGCATGTTTTTTGGAAAACTAACAATAACAGAACAACAATAATGACACCAACAATAATAAAAATCACTTAAATGTTGTTAATTATGTGCTAGAACCTCTTCTAGAAATATATTAGCAAATTTAATCCATATGAACTCATTTAATTGTATTAAAATTCAATTAATGTAAATGTTAACTCATTTAATCCATTAATTTCATGAATTGAGTGCTATTGTGATCCCCATTCACCTGGTAAAACTAAGGCACAAGTAAGTTACATAGTTTGCTCAAATTCATATAGCAAGTAATTTAGAGCCCACAGCTGCATACGGTAGGCATTCAGTAAATATGTATAGAAAACATAATTAGTTGTAGGTAGCTTTTCAAAGAAAAACTTACACACAAAGTTCTTAGAAATCCTACATATAATGTTAGTGTATTTTCCTTTGGTTTATGGGCTGCATAATTTGTGAAGACTAAAGCTATATCTGCATTAGAGGATTTTATTATGTCTGATGAGAAGTCCCTTAGTATCTTTGCTCTAAGACATGAAAGGATTGACATATTTTACCTCCAGCTATTCTTTGGTTTTGTTGTCCTGTTTTTCTTGTTGTATTGTCCCAAAAGGATGGAAACTTCATTGGCATTCTAGACATTTCTTGTGTTTTACATGGAAACTCCCCCAATGCTGTGAATATAAATAAGCCTTACCTGCAGTGCATAACAATTGACTTTATAGCTTGCATATTAATGATATGCACTAAACTGAAAGTCATTTGGAAAGCTGAATTCTTTTTGCCTTCTTACTTTTTTTTTTTTTTTTTTACTTTTAGGCCCCAAGGTAATCATAGCTTCTTGGAGTTGGAAAGGACTTTTGTGATCAAGTATTCCAAACATCTTTTGCAGACAAGCAAACCATAGTTCAGAGAAGCTGAGCTTACCTGACGTTCAACCAGAAATTTAGTTACTAGTTAGCTATATAAAAAAAGATGAATGCTTGTCATATGTGATAATGTGGATGGAACTTGGGGTATAGATAATGCTAAGTTAAATAAGTCAGAAGGACAAAGACAAATAGAGGATAGTTTCACTTGAATATAGAGAGAGTATAGAGAAATAAAACAGATTCAGACAAACCAAACCAATAGCAAGCCCTAGAAATCTGACTGTATAATTGAGGCTACCAGAGGGGGAGCTTAGGAGATGGGGTCTCATTGGGGAAGTAGTACAAGAGACTACGGTGAAGGACTATAGGTGCCTTGGTGGTGGGTGTGGGGTAGTAACATGCATCAGAAGAGGTGTGGCCCTATACCTCCAAATCATAGATAGTCTTGTAAACCAAAAATGAAACAAACTCCAAAAAGTTAAAAAAAAGATAGCTGAATTGGGACTACAGATAAAATTTTGAGTTTTACCCTTCTTTGGCAATATTAGAATAGTCCTTTGGCATAAAACTCCTGGTAGGCATAACTTGAAAGCGTATTCATGTCTTTGTATATAGATCTTTGCTAATATTTTAAATTATTCCCCTAGGAAATATTACTAGATTAGAAATGAATGGATCATTTCTAGTTACTTTTGTTCATAATAGCTCTTGTATTATCCTTGAGACTGTAGAAAATTCAAGAGGTGGAGATTCTTATTATTCCTTTCAAATGCAAATGGAGCTCAACATGAATTATACAAGCACATCAGTGGCTGACACAATGAAATATTAGTGATCATTTGAATGACTACTGACTTGTACTGGGGTTTTCATACATTTTCTTCTTTAATCCTCAGAGAAGTCCAGTGAGACAAGCACTTTTATTCCCACTTTGCAAGTGTAGCAACAGGTTATGTGTTAGTTCAAGGTCTTCAAACCTCCACATTTGATTTCAGAGCCAATGCTCTTAATCTGGTGAGACAAACAAACATAGCTAAGCAGACAGTGACCTTAACAGGTACAATTCCTGGTTAACGGCAATATCCTTCATTTTAAGGAGGAATTGTTCTCTCACTTTAGGATATTCTTCCACTCTTAAATATGCCTCTGCAAATATTTTTTGCACAATCAACTTCCTGTTCTTTCTGCCTACACATTTTCTTATATTAACCCTCATAGCCGTAACTGCAGTGCATTTAGAGCTCACCACAGTATTCAGGTTACATTAGCTTGGATTAAAGCTCATTTTCTAGTGTAAATTCAGCAGTTATAAAATAATGATTTTTTTGTCATGATAAAGTTATATGTGTCAAAGGCCCTGAAGAGCTAAATATTTTTCACTGTGACCTTTACAAGACCTTCACCCCCAGATTTCTTCCCACCCATCTTGCCAACCCAAATTGTCCACTGAATAGCTGCTGAGCTGTTACTTTTCTGGTGCCTCGTCCTGTCCATTCATTAACTATTATGTTTCGTCCTGTCCATTCATTAACTATTATGTTTCGTTCAACCTTCCAAGAAGTTGAATAGCAAACAATTCTCAGAATATTGGTTGGGTTTTCTTCAGATATTTTAAATATATACTTTTAAATTCAATTGACTTGAGCAGGAGTTTGTTTCCAAGTGACCTGTTGAGCTGTGTAAGCATTTTGTTTATTTCAAATAAAATATATTTGCATAACTTGTCATTCTATCCATCCATACTACACTATCTTCCTGATAGTGAACTACTTGATAAGGTAGTCCAGTACAAATATACCTGCTTTGTTCTTAAAGTAAATAAAAGAACTAATAAATAAACTCATTTGACTTGATTGACATTTGAAGTCACTCAGTTTACCCAGTTTAAGAAAACCATGTAATTAGCTGTTTAGCAAACATGTCTTAATAACAATATAAAACAAAAATGAAACCATTTATTGAGCCCTTTTCTATGAACTATGTTATTTACTTCTGAGAAGAGACACGAGATCCCCATTTGAGCAACAATAACTTAACTAATAAAGAACCCCACATCTGTCAGTTCTTGCTGTCTACAAGTCTAAAATTTGAAGGACAGCTTTAAATAAAAACCCCTGGTTTTTATGCAAAGAAGTTCAGATAGTTCTGTGCCATCTGTAAAGAATATTGTTAATTATGTGTGAGGTTGTAAATTCTTCACTAAGCCCACATCTCAGCCATTTCATTCTTTTCCTTTTCTGTATGTGCTACTGCTACATCTAGATATTGCCATCACTATAGTCCAACATAATCACCACAATCCTGGTAATTGCTGTGTCATCGTTGTAGGGATGTATTTACATGAAAACCATTCAAGTTTCAACAAGTATTTTAAGTGGACAGGAACAAAAGGTTTGCATCTGTCTAAAATCTGGAAGGTTTTAAATACTTTGGAGTCAGTCTTTATTTTCAAAGCTGTTTTTTAGCTTCTTCATAATGGAGACATTGAATTGTGCTCACATTACAATTTATAGATAATTATAGACAATTCACATTTTATCCTTTGATTTCTCTATGTACCAAGTGAAGTCAAATTTGTCTTTCTCTGACTTATTTGTCCTTGTCTTTCTCTGACTTATTTCACTAAGTATAATGCCTTTTAGTTCTATCCATAGTACTGTAAAAGGCAGGATTTCATCTTTTTCTTTTTTAATAGCTGATATTCTACTGTGTATGTATACCAACAAGCAGGAAGCTACATAGGTTAGTTAATATCCTTGGAATTATGACCTATTTGGAAATGAGTAGTCAGATTTAATTGAACCAGAAGGTTTGGCAGGGTGTGATAAGAGATAGGTTTGAATAGGTAGGTGAAGATTATGTAGGTGGAGGAATAAACATCTATAGTAAAAGGAATTGATCTAAGTTAGATAAGTAGACTAAAGAAATAAAATAGAATGAAGTGGAAGAACCACATATGTATGAACAATTGATTTTCCACAAAGAAATAAAGGTACTTCAATGGAGATAGATTAGTCTTTTGACAAATGGTGTTGAAAAAATTGGATATTCATAAGCAATCAATACTACATATCACATAAAATTTAACTCAAAATGGATCATTGGACTAAATATAAGTTCCCAAACAATAAAACTTACAGAAGAAACCATAAGAAAAAAATCTTAGTGATTAGGAAAAGATTTCTTAATACAATGCCAATGATCCATAAAATAACAATTTGATAAACTAAACATCAAAATAAAAAATTGATTTTTAAAGATGCTGTTATGAGAATGAAAGGACCTGAGAGAAAATATTTGCACATGACATATTTGAAAATGGCCTATTTCCATATATATAAAGAAATATTAAAATTCAGTGATAAGAAAACAAACCACACAATTTAAAATGGGCCAGGTATTTATTTATTTTTAAAGATTTATTTATTTATGCATATAAGAACTGGGGTACAGGCTAGAGGTGTGAGGGATGAGAGGATTCACCAGAGACTGAGTGGGGAATAAAACAGGCAGGCTGACTGAAGTACACTGCTGAGGGGAGCAGCGTGTGAGTCAGGAGAGGTCTGCTGCGCCATGTGGGATGCTCCCTGGCCGGCCGGGGATCAAACTTGTGCTGCAGTGGCTGCGAATTGCTTCATAGGTTGTGCCTTAACCCCTTGTGCCACAAGGGAGGCCCTGGGCTAGGTATTTAAACAAAAAAAATATGTAGTTAGAAAATAAGCATGTGAAGAAGATATTCAACAACATTAGTTTTTAGGCAAATGCAAAACTAGCAAGGGTGACACTACATGGTTACTATAATCCATATAAATTATTCTGCCAATGGAATCACACTTCATCACTTTTGCTATATTAAGCTTGTTAGAAACAAGTCACAGATCTAGCCTGCACTCAGAGGGAAGGATTATGGAAAGACATGAACATCAGGAGGCCACCTCAGACTCTGTTCACCACATTTAAGGGTGAGAGGGGTGCCTAAAAGAGGACAAAAGAAGCAGAAGGAAACTTTGGAGATGATTAATGTGTTTGTTATCTTTATTGTTGCTGTGCTGTGGTAGTTGTTTCACAGAGGTATACATATATATATGTTAAAACACACAAAATTATATAGTTATTGTGTATCAATTTTATCTCAGTAAAGTTACTTAACAAGGAATTACTTGTGCTTATATATTCATGTTCAAATTGAAGTTATGTAAGAATGAAAAGGTAAGAAAAGCATTGGAATTTCCTTAGCTGCAGAGTCTATGGATATGATCTTGATTGTTTTCTAGACGAAAATGCACTAATGAGATGATTGCACTCAGTTTTCTGTAAAGAACTGCAAGGTATATAAAATATTACTGCAAACGTTACAAAAGTTATGAGCTCTTTAAGTTTCTGCTTTATAAGGAAAAATGAACAATGCAGTTTACATATAGTTCAACTGGCAAATAAATTCCCCACATAAAGCATGGATAGAATAAAAATATAATCTGTCACATTTGTGAAGCTGAAATTAGAGCCCTCAGAGAAGGTATATTTTTTATTGTCAGAATATGAGTTCTTTTCATTTTGTCATGATAATAAAATTATAAAAATCTGTTTTACAATGTGGCAAGCAGGGTGTAACTTATGGAAATGTGGGTATTAAAATTGACTCACTTTTATGTTTACTGCTAATTTTGGAAGTGCATGGGAGCTATATCATCCAAAGACTAAGGATGAAAGGACATAACAATGTATTGCACACTGGTTTAGGGAAATGCTTGTAGGTTAATATATTTATGTTTATGAAAGTAGCACCATGAATATTTTATTTTTGGTTGGGAAAGGAAGTGGTAAACATTGAGTACTAGCTCATTAAGAAAATCTGGCAGGTTTTCTATTATGAACTGAATATTCTTATAAAATTCTTGAGTCATTTTTCAAAATATGCAAATATAAAGACTGAGGTCAAACAAAATTGTCCAGTGGGTTTCAATAATGATCCCACCCCCAAATATTTTGTTTCTTAATAATAAAGGGAAGGCACCATATCGTTTAGAAACACGATTCTGGAGATATAATGCACAGGATTAATTTTGGTTTATACATGGAGGCAAATTATTCTCCTGTGCACCATCACCATAGTCCCTTATGCTCTTCCCTCCCCTGTTTTGATCCTTCTCCCTCACCCTCCCCTGCAGAATATCTCTGATTTATAGTTGCCTGTTATTTTGTTGTTGTTGTTGTTGTTATTTCCCTCCCACCCCGATCCCTCATTTGGTTCCCCTATATTTCTACTGTAAGTGAAAGCATCTGATATTTTTCTTTTTCCTTCTGACTTCACTGAGCATAATCCCTTCTAGCTTCACCCATGTTGCTGCAAATGGCATGAATTTATCTTTTTTGATTGCTGCATAGTATTCATTGTCCTTCAGCATTTCTTATGGGGAAGATCTAGTATTTGCAAACTCTTTCAGCTTCTGTTTGTCTGGGGAGGCCTTTATTTATCCCTCATATCTGAAATAGACTCCTGCAGTTTATAGTTTTCTTGGCAGGCAAGCTGTCTTTTATTTTGAAGATATTCTTAAATTACAGAAGTAATACATGAAAGTATGCTCCCTGTGGGAAAAAAGTAAAGCAATAAAGGCTAGGTTTCAAAAGTAAGAATATATCTTATCTTTTATATTCTATTTACTCTCTTCCTTGAAGTAAATATTATAAATGTGGTGCATATCCTTCTTTACTTGATTTTTAAAAAAATATATGATCCAGATTTTTTTTTTTTACATAATACAACCATTCTGTCATCATTTTCCTGTGACTTGCTTTTTGACTCAGTGACATATCTTTGAGATTGTTATATGTTAGTATATCTCAGTTACTTGTTGCTACAATAATGCTGTGTAACAAAATATTCCAAAAAAATATAATGTCTTAAAACAAAAGCTACTTTTTATTTCTAATGGATCCAGTCTGGGATGAACTTCTTCCAGTCTGGGATGAACTTGATTTTTTTTAGTTAATGCTTTTTTTGACAAGTAGGCTGGAGCTGGCTGATTTATAATGGCCTATGTTAGAAAACTTGGATGTTTTCCGTTTATCTTTTATGTTTAGGAGGCTAACTCATTCATGCTATAGTCATAGAGATGGTGATAAAAGAATTGATAAAAAACACACAGAGTTTTGTCAAACTTCTGTTTTGCTTCCAATTTGCTACTGTTGCACTGAATATATATCAGTGCGGGATATACTAATTATGTAAATACAGTGAGATGAGAAATATTGAGATCATTGATGCAATGTACATAATACAAATGTGGAATGACAAATTCTGTGTAGAATGGTTGTATCAATGTTTATTAATCTGACCCTCATGAATTAACACTGAGGGTGTGTCCAGATTACACTGTTACAAATATTGCTGCAAACAACAATTTTCTACACATATATTTATTTATGCCCACATTTAATTTTTCAATAGGAATATAATTTCAAGGAATTCTAGAAATTCAGTTTTCATTGGAAAGATAAGGATGTTTATGTAGTAAATTCTTTTTACCTGAATCCAAGAGAGAACTTCTTCCTTTGATTTACTGTTTCCTGCCTTTTGAAGTAACATTTTATGCCTATATTTTGTGATTTTTGAATTACTACTGAGTCAGTCAAGAGCAAAGATCTTGTTGCTTTCATTTTTCTTTTGTCGCTCTTAGTGGTTTAAAATAGATTTCTAAAAGAAGTAGAAACTAAGAATGCAACAACATGTCAGATGAATACTGAACTTTATCCTGTATTTATCCTTTCTCTTTAGTGTGTTGTTGAAATCATAATAACTAGTGCCTTGTCTCTTCTGGGATCTATAATTAAAAATATAATCAATTAAAACTGATATTGGGGCAGATATAACCATTAACAATTTCATATATCTTGTTTATATTCTAGCCCAGTGTGTTCATCACTGTATAACAACATAATCAGTATTCGGTACTTTTTTGCTGAACAAATGTAGAAAAAAATTTGTTTACAACTTTCACTGTAAGTCCTTTATAAGGGAGAGTATGGGACAGAATAAGCTGGGCTAATTTTGAAATCTGGAAACTGTTACTATCATTAATTTTTTTTTTTTTTACTGTCTCAGGAACAGTTTTATGTAGTTTGAAATTTCTGTTTTGCTTTACTATTCACTTGGTGTCTAAGATGCTGGGAATAATAATTTTCTGCCATTGTGTTCTATTCTGACTTAGCTATGAGCCCTTAAGGTGCAGCATAAAGATTGACACATTAGAAATGGATTTGTAAAGAGCCCTGGGCTTTGTTTGGGGTCATGTAATTGAAGACAATTTTCCTAAATACAATGAAAACAGTGAAGGCCTAAAAGCTTAGATTTTTAAAAGGAACAGATGTATGCAAGTATGACAAAGGTCAAATCATTATGTGAAGAAAGTACTTTTTCTGTTAGCAAATTGTATTTCCTAATAAGCCAAGGTTCAATTTATTTTACTTGTAAATTAATATCTACTTTTGCCCTATTTGAAGTTTAGTTCAGAGAGTGGGAAAAACAACAACAACAATAGTGTCATCGGTCTCCCTTAGAGGATAAATGATTATACAATCACCAAATTCAATTAAGAATATGAAAAACATCTTTTAAAATCCGTTCCATATGAAAATCAGGGCACTTGCATTGTCACTGACAAGAAAAAATGTAGTCTAAATCAAGATAACATGTCAGTGATAATTTTTTTTGTCACCCTGGAACAATAGTTGAATAAAATGAAAGCTGATTCTTATATCAACTACATATGTTACATTAAATGTAAATGTAAGATCTGTTATATTTTCCTTCCAAGTAGACAAACATACTAAATACTTAGAAACTCTTTTGTCCTAAATATTTATAAATCTCTATGAAAAAAATCACCCAGTCACATTTAGATTCTGTTTCTTCAAGTAACACGAAAGTACACAAGGTGCCATGTGGGTCTAACTGGAATCACTTCAAAAAACAGTCATTCATGTCTGTCGACAATTAACACCACTGGCTCACACAGAGCCTCAGGAACCTGGCCTCCATTCCTTATCAAGTCTCTGAAGTGTCTCCTGAGTAAAATCTTCCCTGTGCAGTTTTCATCCTCTCTTTATTACTACCCTCATGCCACCTCATTGATTCTGGCTGTTCATGATATTGACTAAGGCCAATCAGTATAACTGCTCATACCAGTGGTCACTAAGAGAACTTGTGCTGCAGTGGAGGCATCAAGTGAGTACCCTTGAGGTGCAGTAATGTATAATCAGAAAAATGATATCTGAAATGTTTCATTTTGTTATTAACAAGGTCAAATATGTATTGTGTATGACCAACATTTCTGAAGGAATTCAGGCTGCATTTAACCTAACATTTGGAGGGGTAAGTGATGGTAGTGATGGTGGTGGTTGCAGGAAACAGTTATAGTACAATACAGTCTGGTTATATGTTCATGATTATTATCATTATTTTCCATTTTGGTTATTTTTTCTTACTTTGGTAATCAAACTAGATATTTTCTGTTTAGTGATAGATTTAGTGGCATATGAAAAATTCCTAGAGAGTAGGCCTCTGTCTTTATTCAGTGTTATTTGTTGAGATGAGTCAAGGAATTTAGAGTTTTATGACTTCATAAAGGATTTGTAAAGAAGGAAAAACTAGCTAACTAAAATTTTAAGTGCATTTCCCTCAATGATCTTAGGAAGCTGATTTTTTATAATTATTATTTGTTTTTAAAAATTTTAGGGAGAAATTGGTAGGTTCTTGTGGTTGGGATATTCCAGCTAGTTCATATTTAAAAAGTATAACAGGGCCTCCCCGGTGGTGCAGCGGTTGAGCGCTGGGTTGCGATGCTGCCCGCGGCCTCTGTGGCGCCGGTTCGATCCCCGGCTGCTCCCCGGCCACCGGAGGAGGGTCCCACATGGCGCACAGACCTCTCCTGCCGCCCGCTGCTCCCCTCAGCAGTGTACTTCGGTCCTTCTGCCTGCTCTGCTCCCTGCTCTGGATCTGGTGAATTCTCTCACCCTCCCGTGCTTCTGACTATACCCAGTGCATGTATAAACAAACAAACAAACAAACAAACAAACAAACAAACAAACATGCCTCTAGAAAAATTAAAAAAAAATAAAAAAATAAAAAGTATAACATTGTACTGGGCAAAATATACAATAATACACAACATTTATATTAGATATTTGAATAGGAAGATATAATCGTTTATAAAATTTTGTTTATAGATTTCATTGGTACTTGAGGAATGAAAATTAAAGTATATTTAAGTTATTTTATGTAATATAAGATTTCAAATGTACTGGAAATAATATGAACATTCATGTGCCTCTCACTCTCATTGCTTTAGGATTTGGAAACTATTTTAACGTAAGAATAAGCAAGATTAGTAAATTTTTTAGTGTACAATTATAGTAAGATATAGATGAAGTCTTTACAAATTTGAATTGGTTCTTTAACATTAACTGTATTTCCAGAAATTAAATTTTTTATTTCTATAAAAGATATTTTGAGAGTGGTACACTTTAACATTTTTATAAGGGCAGCAAATATTGTCAATTTGATCTCTGACCCTCAGTTTTATATTTAAAACTGTCACCTTAATTTTAGAAAATAATTTCCTCATAGTTTTAATATATGGCACTTGAAAAAATCTGTAAAAATGAAGACTAAAGTAAAAATGTGTGAGTACTTGTACATATAATATATTACAGAAATATCAAGTATGTTTTGAGCATGTGGAATTTTCAAGTAAGTTAATGTTTCACTGAGTAGTTTTGTTAGATAAAATTATGAGTCTATTATTTAAATGAGGTAAAGGGTTATGTGGTTCTTTATGCAGAAAATTTATCTCATTTCTTTATTATCTCATTTGGTTTTAGACGAAGGATGTCAGATTGCTTAATGAGTAAACTCATTCTCATTTTCATCAAGACTGCCTCAACTTAATATGTGTGCTTCAAGCTTCAGTATCTTTCTAAATAATAATCTGATTTTATCTTATTTTTTGTTTATCAAATATGGGCACAGGCATTGTGGGAAGTTACAATTTTGTTATGCTCAATTGTTTTTAATAATATTAACTGAAATTAATATACTTTTCTATGATTTTAAAAGTTAAAATTTTCTATTCTTTCTAATATACTTTATAAAATTTTTCAGTTATTGAAATTATTAGAGGGAACAACAAAAAAGACACTTCCATTAAATATTTCTAATAAAATTGCAAATTCTTTATTCCTAATCAAGAAATAAGTATTGATTTCTACACATAAACAGAACAAAAAAGTTATGAAATTTATTTGGAAATATAAAGGACCCTAAATAATAAAAATAATCCTGAGGAAAAAAGAATCAAAATGGAAGTATTACTCTCACTGACTTCAAAATACATGACAAAATGATAATAATTAAAAGAACATAGTTTTGGAATAAGCACAGACACACAAATTAATTAAATAGCACAAAGCTAAAACCACACTTATATAGATCACTGATTTATGACAATGTAGCAAGGAAACTGTCATCAACAAATGGTTGGGAAAACTGGGCAACCACATACAAAATAATACAAATGCACTACTATCTCACATCACACACAAAATTTAATTAAAAATAGATTAGACTATTAAACCATCATCAAAATGAAAAGACAGTCTACTGAGTAGGGTCTTTGTATATCATTCATCTGACAGGTAATACCAAAATGTATAAAGAACTCAAAAAACGCAACAAGAAAACAAAACCAACCCCATTATCAAATGAGCAGAAGATCTAAATAGACAGACACTTCTCCAAAGAAGATATCAGATGACCAACAGACACATGAAAAGATATTCATTATCTGGTATTGTTAGGGAAATGCCAATCAAAACATATGACGCAATAGACCTCTCCTATCTCACCCTCTCTCCCCTCAGCAGTGTATTTCAATAGATCTGCCTGTTCTGTTCCCCACTCTGTCTCTGGTAAATCGTCTCATCCCCCGCACCTTTGGCCTACACCCCAGTTTTTCTATGCACAAATAAATATTTTTTAAAAAGTTCACTTAAGTCCTAATGTAGATTTCAAATTTATTCTTTTTCCAAATTGTATGTGCATGGGCATGCACACGCGCGCGCGCGTGCGCGCACACACACACACACACACACACACACTTTTCAGCTAGCATACATTTATACCTCAAGAGGAAACAGAGTAAGTGGTGAAATGATGAGGAAGAAAATAAAAATACCATTTTACAATTCAGTGGCAAATCAAAGAAATAAAGGCTGCATTTTAAAAATAAAAAATAGATAAATAAAAATAAAAGGGCTAGTTTTATTAGACTTGTTCTTTCTGGGAGTAAAAATAATAGGAGGATTTCAAATACTTCTGAAGAGAAGTAGGATGGTACTTTATTTAATTACTATTAAACTAAAGATTTAACATTAATATTTAGTAGAAAGAAGGATATAAATTGATTTTCTGTGTTTAATAAAATAAGGCCATCATTTACTTAGAAATGTAAGCACTCAGAAATGCAAATTAAGATGAATAATTGAATGTGAGAATAAGAAATTCTATTGTTAGAAAATAATGTGCTTTTGGGAGCATGGGGCAGCTATAATTAGGAAGCATGGTGTTTACTTGAAAGATAAACCTTATCAGACTAGGTTAGTAGGTAGAGAGTTCCAGAAAATAGAACTGAAGAAAGTACATTGTTGTGGATATGACTGTCAGTTGTTTGTGTGTGTGTGTGTGTAGTCCAAGAGGAAAAAGTTAAATGACACCCAAACCCTTAGCATTTGCTTTTGATCAGAGTTTCTGAAAAGTTCAGACACAGAGATAAAGCTGAATAATGGGGCAGTGTTTGATTCATTTCCTGATAAAGGAGATGGGCTGCTGTCCAGGAGCCTGATAGTGAAAAATGACCAGGACCTTGGTCCTTATAAGTCAAGGGAAACATGCTGAAACTGCAAGGAAACTGGTGACATTTATAAAGACGTGCGTATGCAAGGAGCGAACATACAAGTATTTATAAAGGTCCCTTTTATTGACTAATAAATCTATGTGCTATAGTAAACCCTGAAGAAAACATAAAAACTTAGGTTAAAATTGCAAAGATAGATATTTCCTGTTTATTTTTGTTACTTTTTGACAAGAATGAGGAATATCCACAGCTTCCCCCCAACCCAACCCTACTACAAGTTAGTGAATCCCTGCTTCTTATTTGCAATGCTTAGTTATTTCCTCATTATTTTCTTCTGAATCTTCTACTTTGAGCCTAGTCTTTCTTTAATCTAAAAGCAGAAAGTGCTTCTATATAACAGAACCAAGTGTTTGATTTCCTGTGATAAATCTTTATTTTGATTTAAATGACCATAATATAATGGATTTTGTTCATTCTGTATCTTGTGTATTTTGACCCTTTTCTTTGTAAACCTTATTTATTTTACTTTCTTCCTTTCAACAATAACAGATATAAAAAATGGGGGTGGGGGAGAAAGAAAGCTAAAGCTCAGTGATCTCAAAGGGAGGGTAGGATCGATGGGGGTGAACTATATGGAATCCACAGGACATTTTCGGTACTTGATTTCCCTAAATGTGTACATCTGTGAAACAGAATATATTTTGGGTAAGTCAAATGAAATGTGAGGGCATTGTTGTCTTCACTTGAGAAGGTGGGATGGCTTGACTTTTAAAGTGAATTTACATTTCAATCTTTCCACCAGTATATAACTTGTCCTATTTAAAAGCCTTCTGTGTTTTTACAAGTCTTGGCACACACCTTACTGAAAACTGGCATAGTGCTTGGCAAGTAGGCAGTCCTCATTTGTGCAGTGAATGAATGGCATAGATTTTTCTGGTGTTATGATTACCTGTTGGAAAGTCACATGACATATACTGACATTTTTAAACATAATGGCATCCCATTTATACCTGATGGACTTTCATCATATTCCCAACCTAATTAATTTTCTTTTTTGTATTATCAGTGCCTAATTATGTTATTGATACCAAGATATCTGTAAAAAATGGAAAAGAAAATAAAAGCTTTCTTTTGAGTCTGTTGATAGTGGATCTATCAAGTTAAATTAATTCTAGATAAAATGTTTTCCACATCTCTCAAATTTATCATTTAACTATAATCAGGAAAAGTAAAGTGTAAAACCAACAGAGATTGTTCAATGGAAATATATGCTGGTGAAACTTTGCAACTTAGCAAACTTTACTCTGATGAATGTTATAATTGGAGATACTGAATTTAAAATATGACCAAAATCTCCAACAACAGGCATGCTGATAGCTTTCTGAATGAAAACATCCAGGTATTTTGTATGAATTGTCAGTCTCTTCGTCATTTGATCCTGATATCATTTAATTCTTCATGTAGTGTTAATGACAAAAAATCTGATCTAAAGGTTCTTTACTTTGTTTATTTAAACATGGCTATAAACTATTCACTTACATTAGTATTTAGCAATATGACATTAAAATTATATTTTGAGGATTCAAATAGGTTCACATTTTCATTAATTGAGAAAAAATAGCAGGAATCAGAGCATGACAGTGACATGGCACCTTTGCCAAATGCTGGTAGCACCTTATATGGGAAAGGGTTTATTTAAATACTTAGTTAAATTATTCATGAACATTTTTCTAAGGATAAAGCACATCCTCTTAGGTAATTCCTTGAATTTTAGCTCCAATAATTCTTTTAGGAATTTATTTTGGAAAAAAATCCATGAAATAAACCAAGCAAAATTTTATGGACAAAGATTTTTACCACTTATTTTCAAGATTGTTAGCTAGCTAGTAATGTGCATATGAAGATGCAATGAAATATTCAAAAATCGGTATGGAGACAAACCAATTACATTCATAAGATAAAATCTATGAAAATTGATGTTTTTGTACATTTTTGCTACTGCGATTAAACACATTCAATGTGACATTAAAGACAGAATAGAGGCATGAATGTATTGCATGACCATTTACTATGTAGCTAGAAGAGCATATTACTTGAAAGCAGGAAAATATCATAGTACTTGGCCCTGGGGTACACCATTAAAAGTGATTTTATTTATTATTTTTAGTGATTTTTTAAATTTTTTACATCATTGTTCATTTTAAAAATGATTTTAATGTTATCCTTTATAGCTTACATAATTTCAATAATGATAATACATCTTGATTTTACTCCTTTAGTTTTTCATCATATACTTTAATATTAAGTATTTTTAGATTTACAGTAAAATTGGGCTGTAACTTCTGCAAATGCTTTTTAGCCTTCAATACTTCTCACACCCTTCTGGGAGACAGGGAAGGTATAGGTTGTATGGAACGTGGGGTAACTCCAGCTCTTTTTCACCTTCCATAGGCCTTCTGCTCATCCAGCAAATAGCAGATAGCCAGTGACCTCGAATGTCCCCCACATGTGCAACATGACTGGCCCTATGCTAGCTTTGTCCTCGTGCAGTATAAAGGGAGTAGAACCCCTTGTTGGGGGTTGGGGAGCAGGAGGCACAGTTGCTTCCTCCCTGCCAGCAGGTCTGTATCCAACCCCCTGCTTCAGCATTAAAGGCATGTCAGATATACCTAAGGCTCTACGGCTCTAAGTTTCTTTTTCCATCTGCCCAAATCAACAGTGAATCTGTCTGGCCTGGGGTGGTTGCACAACAAGGGGTATGAAGTTAGTTTGGCTCTGGTGTTAGGGTCTATTAAAATAGTTCTCCTTGAGGGCTGGCCTTTGTTGAGGAGAACAGAAAGCCCTGGGAATATTTCAAAATGGTTACTTTCCCCTGGAAATATGTCAGAAATTTTCTATATATGCACCCTAAGAATCTGATGTGACTCCTGGAGGCATGAAAGTGTAAAGCTGGAGTATTGGGCACAGAAATCTCCCTAAAGCTGTGTTCCTAAGAATTTTTATATCTAAATATTGCCCTGTTTGTGCTAAGTTTGTGCTAGTTAGTTTCCCTTTAGATTTTTTTTTACCAAATACTGACTCCAATGTTGGTTGTGCTCCTTGTATACTGTGATTCTCTGCATTTACCCATTTCTAGCTTCTATGTTGGCCATCTGTTGTGTGACCTCAGTTAAAAGTTTTGAGTATTTATATATAGATAGTCAATATTCATATTTTTAAAAGCTTTTGTAAAAGTGTTCCCAATTTATATCAGAATATTACCTCTGTGCATTTCTAGGTGTACTGGGTTGTTGATATATGGTATCAGAGTTCTCAAAAATAAAGTATATGGTTTATTTGTTATATTTATTTCAGCTCTAAATGAAACAAATAAGACTTTTGGGGTTCACAAAGCATATATCATTTCAATATTTTGAAACATTTTGGGGAGAGATGTGAAATTCATAAAATGTTGCACATGCTGTTTATTCTCTTAACTATTTCGCAGACATTTATTGAATATACACTATCCATTTGTGACAGTGCATAATAGCAGTGAACACAACAGTTTTATTATTTTTCTTCTTGGAACTCACATCATAGTGGGATCTGGCTTTGATAGTCTGTTCTTCCCTGTTGTTAGAAAGAACTCACTCTAGGAAAGACTGAAGCAAAATTGGAAAGGGGCTGTATTCACTAATTTCTTCCTGACTTCTCTCTCCACCCTTTTCTCTTACTACCCATAGAATTAAAAGAAAGCAAAGCAAAGCATATATAATATAAAATTATTAAATAATGGGTTAAATTTCTTTTCCCTTCTCATCCTTTGCCATAATTTCTGACAAATGCCCCAATTCTAAATGAACCAAATTTTTATCCTTCCCCAGGCCTGTCGTCGTCAAGCTGATGAGTTTTGCTGAATAATATCAAATAGACTTAGATCACAAATGCCTTTCTTAATGATTAATTTAATTAGTAATTTTCAATCCTCAACTCATTCATGTCACAGCAGGCTCATATCACTGCTCATTGTTGAAACCGTCTTTTCTTTTCATTCCTCTGAGACCCACGCATTTCTTACTTTTCCACTTTTATAGCCACTTCCCTAAATTATTCAGCTACTTGTCCTGACCATTAACTGGAGAAATTCTTCCCTGCTAAGCCCTCTTCTCTTTTTCCCTACTACTTCACTTACTATATATCAGTAGTTTCCAAATTATTCCACTATCCTGACTTCTCTTATGAATTCTAAAGCAACATAAACTTGACGTCTCAGTATTCATATAACTCAAACTGAACTCATCATCTTTACTTTGCCTCTCCCTGCTTCCATTGTCAGCTCACTCGTATCGCATAAAACAGCTATGCAGTTGTCACACCACAAACCTGGGTATCCTCCTGATGATCCCTTTTTCTCATATCTCATAGTATAAATGTGTACCTGTGAACATGTCCCATGGAAGAAAGAGCCACCTGAGAATACAGTCACATCAGGAGATTAGGTGAAAAGGCAAACATAACTCTAACTCCTTTTCTTTTTACTCTCTCCCCTCTTGTTCTGGGTATAACACTGGAAGAATTAGAAACAGCAGCTTGGGGTGGACCAGAAAAGACTATATGCAGGTTATGTTGACTGCTGTGATTGTGCAGTTGAGCTGCTGGAAACAAAACAGGAAGGTCTCCAACACTGGTGACATTACCTGCTAAATATTTTAAGAGCTTTTATACGTATGCCATTATCTTCACATCTACTTAAAGTCAGCAAGATCTCACTGTATTTTCTGCAATAATCTTTTAAATTCATAACATGGGTATGAACTAGAGTTTCAAAATTTAAGGAAAAGAGGATAAAACTAAAGTGTAAGGATAGAAAAAATCTAGAAATAGAAAAATAAGTCCTCAGAAAGGTAAATTTCCATTCCTCATAACCCCATTAACAGCCCACAATGGCGTCTTCTATACCTAAATCAGTGCAAAATTCTTTCAGCTTCATATTGCCTGTATGCCTGAGTAAAACATTCTTGATCTTGGATGTTGCCTCATGTCCCACCTGTTCTAGTTCCTTAATTCACAACCATGTATCGTCTCCACTTTCCCAGTGTGAAATCTTTGCTTCTTTCCTTATTTCTTAACAGCTCCTTAAAATAGCCCAAAATCTTTTACTCTGGTCTTTGGGCCTACTGCCAATAATATAAGTCTCTTCCTGCCTTCACTCCATCAACAAAGCCACTCATGGGAAGTTTGCTTATGAATGATCTTCCTCCTGACTCTAAGTTTGTTGTCATCAATCAATTAAATATTTACTAAGTTTAGAATGAAGTATCAAGATCTAGGCCCATTAGTCTACTCTATAATTTCCTAATATATGCTAACTTCCAATAGATTACTTATGAGAGTTGCCAATTTTATTTAACCTCTTATAACATTTCCTAAATTAGAACAAGGTCCAGATCTTATTACCCTTGAGCGTGGACTTCTCTTTCTCTCAGAAATGCATCAACTATTTGGGGAACTTAGTACATGATTTTGTTGACTTTTTTTTTTTTAAAAAACATTGGGCCAGGTATCTTTTGGGACACAGATAGAGTGAAGGATTAAGAGATCATATTTAAAATTGAAAAGGAAGAAGCAATCTTCTTTGAGCTGCTCATGTATCTGCTGAAATAGAAATGGTTCAAACTTTCAGAATGAATCCTCCCCATTAGGTACCATAAGAATGACTATTACATATGTAGAGTGGACATTATTTGGTACTCATTTAGACACATTCCATGGAGAAGTCCATTTAACATGTCCATCTTGTTCATGCATATCTGCCATACCTAGAAAGAAAACATGGTAGGTGATTTGTTAAACTTTTTGTTAAAACAGAGAGATTGGTCTATGGTCACTGTGTCTTTCTCCAAGATATGAAATGAAGAACTTCATATATATTTTTTTTGTGGTGTTTCTCAGCATCTATTCTTCCATTCTCCTTCTAGATATTATATAGAGGGTAATCTCTTGAGCATGAACTCTGACTTCAAGTATGGGGCAGGGGGAAGGATGCATTTTTATTTATGTCATTGAGTAATGTGATCACTGTGACCATAGTAGGAAGCCACAGGTCATTATAACTGTAGGAATTGAAGTGGGTTTGTGATATAATCGGAAACAATACGTTTCAAAGACAGATACACTTGTGATTTCAAGGATGGAATCTTCCTGTTTCTCAGCCTGTTCTGAAATACAGATGTGAAGCCACGCCTGAGATACACTGAAGGGGAGGTTGAGGGAACTCCAGAGCCAGGATGAACTGACCCTGCTGGCCCACATCTTGTGAATTTTTTTAATCAGATGGCAGTAGTTTGCAATGTTGTTTGTGTTTTAGAATTAGTTATAGGTCTCCTGCTTCATGTTTTGTTACTACACCAAACCTACTACCAAAGAACCATAGTCCACCACCATAGTCTGTTGAGCTTCCTTCCCACTTTATTTTCACTCCTCTCTTTCTACTTATGATAGCCTCAGTTCTGTAGTCAGATTTTTAGGGTTTGTTATTATATGGCTTTATCTGATTCTTTGTTTTGTTTCTCTATATTCCACATGTAGGTGACACCATCCAATAATTATCTGTCTCCTGACATCTTAAGCCTAACCCCTTCCAGCTCCATTCATGTTGTCTCAAATAGTAAGAGTTTATTTTTTCAATAGCTGTATAGTATTCACTTGTGTGTATGTGTGTGTGTGTGTGTGTGTGTGTGTGTATATATATATATATATACATATATATATATATGTCTTCAGCCTTTCAATGGTTAGCTTTCCTGATACGTGAATCTCTGTAGATTTGTGAATTCCTGTAGATTCTTAATTACACTCATTCTTTCTCAATTATTTCCTGTTTTTTTGTTTTACATTTAATGTTTGCTTGCTGTATACAAAGTAGTTCCAGATCCTGGAGCTGGTTTAGAAAAGATATCCCATTCCAGCAGTATATCCAATGGACATGTTTTATTTTTTTTTATTTATTTTTTTTTTAGATAATAAATTTTATTGTTATACTGCCCATACAATTGCAGCCCCCCCATTCTGACCCCAATCCCTCCCCTCCCACCCCCGCCCCCCTAAAAGTGTCTCTGGTTCATAGTTTTTTGTTGATTTTGATTTTCACTTTCTTATAGTTATTCATTTTCCTGGTCCCTTATTTAAGTTTTCTAGATTCCTGCTATGAGTGAGACCATCCGGTATTTTTCTTTTTCTTTTTGGCTTATTTCACTGAGCATGATCCCTTCCAGCGCCATCCATGTTGCTGCAAATGGCATGTGTTTATCTTTTTTGAATGCTGAGTAATATTCCATGGTATATATGTACCACATCTTCTTGATCCAGTCATCTATTTTTGGGCATTTGGGTTGTTTCCAAAGCTTAGCTATTGTAAACAGTGCTGCTATAAACATAGGGGTGCAGGTGTTCTTTGGAATTGATGTTTCTGTGTCCTTTGGGTAAATACCTAGGAGTGGAATTGCTGGATCATATGGAAGCTCTATGTTTAGTAGGTCCAGAAATCTCCACACAGCTCTCCATAGTGGTTGGACCAGTTTGCACTCCCACCAACAGTGTAGAAGAGTTCCTTTTTCTCCACACCCTCGCCAACATTTGTTGTTGCTAGTTTTTTTAATATGTGCCATTCTCACTGGTGTAAGATGGTATCTCATGGTAGTTTTGATTTGCATTTCCCTGATGACAAGTGATGTTGAACATTTTTTCATATGCCTGTTGGCCATTTGCATTTCCTCTTCAGAGAAGTTTCTTTTTAGCTCTTCTGCCCATTTTTTGACTGGATTATTTTCTTTGTTGTTGTTGAGTCTCATCAGCTCTTTGCAGATTTTTGTGATCAGTCCTTTATCATTAGTGTTGGGTGCAAAAATGTTCTCCCAGTTGGTGGGGTTTCTCTTTGTTTTGGTTATTGTCTCTTTTGCTGTGCAGAAGCTCTTTATTTTGATGTAGTCCCAGCTGTTTATCTTTGCCTTCACTATCACTGCTTTGGGTGATGTGTCTGTAAAGATGTCTTTGATGTGCAAATCACGTAGTGTTTCGCCTATATTTCCTTCTATATATTTTATGGTTTCAGGTCTTATGTCTAGTTCTTTAATCCATTTTGAGTTGATTTTTGTGTATGGTGTGAGGTAGTGGTCAAGCTTCATTCTTTTGCATGTAGCGACCCAGTTTTCCCAGCACCATTTATTGAACAAACTTTCTTTGCTCCAATGCATATTCTTTGCTCCTTTGTCAAAGATTAGTTGACCATAAATCTGTGGGTTTATTTTTGGATTTTCTATTCGATTCCATTGGTCTGTATGTCTGTTCTTGTTCCAATACCATGCAGTTTTGATGATTATGGCTTTGTAGTATAGTTTGAAGTCTGAGAGTCTGATGCCTCCATTCCCTTCTTTTTTTTTCAGGAGAGCTTTGGCTATTCGGGGTTTTTTGTGATTCCATATGAATTTCATCAATAATTGTTCTATTTCTTTGAAGAATGACATTGAAATTTTGATTGGAATAGCATTGAATCTGTATATTGCTTTTGGAAGGATGGCCATTTTAATAATGTTTATTCTTCCAATCCATGAGCAGGGGATGTCTCTCCATTTCTTTGTGTCTTCTTCTATTTCTTTTAACAGTGTTTTATAGTTTTCTTTGTATAGGTCCTTTACCTCTTTTGTTAGATTTACTCCCAAATATTTGATTTTTTTTGTTTCAATAACAAAAGGGATGGTTTTTTTGATTTGTTCTTCTTCAGATTTATTGTTTGTGTATAGGAAGGCTACTGACTTTTGCGTGTTGATTTTGTATCCTGCCACTTTACTGAACTGATTGATGAGTTGAATTAGTTTTTCTGTGGAGTTTTTGGGGTTCTCTATGTATAATATCATATCGTCTGCAAATAGTGATAGTTTGACTTCTTCTTTTCCTATTTGGATTCTTTGGATGTCTTTCTCTTGTCTTATTGCCCTGGCTAGGACTTCCAGTATTATATTGAAAAGCAGTGGTGAGAGTGGACATCCTTGTCTTGTTCCAGATCTTAATGGAATTGCTTTCAGCTTTTCACCATTGAGAATGATACTGGCTGTTGGCTTGACATAGATGGCCTTTATGATGTTGAGGTATGTTCCTTGTATCCCAAGAATTTCAAGGGCTTTTATCATGAATGGGTGTTGCACTTTGTCGAAAGCTTTCTCAGCATCTATTGATATTATCATATGGTTTTTATATTTCTTTTTGTTGATGTGTTGGATAACGTTGATTGATTTTTGGATGTTGAACCATCCTTGTGTCCCTGGAATGAATCCTACTTGGTCGTGGTGAATTATCTTATGGATACATTGTTGGATTCTGATAGCTAAAATTTTATTGAGGATTTTTGCATCAGTGTTCATTAGGGAGATTGGCCTGTAGTTTTCCTTTTTTGTGTTGTCCTTGTTCAGTTTTGGTATTAGTGTAATGTTGGCTTCATAGAACGTGTTTGGTATTGTCCCTTCCTTCTCAATTTTTTGGAAGAGTTTGTGAAGGATAGGCACTAATTCGTCTCTGAATGTTTGGAAGAATTCATTTGTAAATCCATCAGGTCCTGGGCTTTTGTTTTTGGGGAGGTTTTTGATTACCATTTCAATTTCGCTAATTGTAATTGGTCTGTTTAGGTGTTCTATTTCTTCTTTATCTATCTTTGGGTGATTGTAGAGTTGTAGGAATTTGTCCATCTCCTCTAGATTGTTAAACTTGTTTCCATAGAACTGTTCATAGTAGTTACTGATTATTCTTTTGATTTCTGCTGTGTCCGTTGTGATTTCTCCTCTTTCATTGATGATCCTGTTTATTTGTGCTTTCTCCCTTTTTTCCTTTGTGAGCCTGGCTAGGGGTTTGTCTATT
Organism: Talpa europaea; assembly: GCF_964194135.1. Lineage (NCBI taxonomy): Eukaryota > Metazoa > Chordata > Mammalia > Eulipotyphla > Talpidae > Talpa > Talpa europaea. Next base: position 25,459,136 of record NC_140082.1, on the reverse strand, counting down.
TTATTGATTTTTTCAAAGAACCAGCTCTTGGTTTCATTGATCTTTTGGATTGTTTTTTTAGTTTCAATTTCATTTATTTCTGCTTTGGTTTTTATTATTTCTTTTCTTCTACTGGTTTTGGGGTTTTTTTGTTGTTCTTTTTCTAGATCTTTGAGCTTTGAGATTAGGTTGTTTCTTTGAGTTCTTTCTTGTTTCTTGATGTGAGCTTCTATTGCTATATATTTTCCTCTTATTACTGCTTTTGCTGCATCCCATACATTTAGGATATTGGTGTCCTCCTTGTCGTTCAATTCAAAAAATTTTTTAATTTCTTCTTTGATCTCCTCATTAGTCCAATGGTCTTCCAGTAGTGTGGTTTTTAATCTCCATGAGGTAGGAAAGTTCCTTGCCTTCTTTTTATGGTTTATTTCTAGTTTGATGCCTTCATGGTCAGAAAAGATGGTTGATATGATTTCAATCTTGGTGTATCTGTTGATGTTTGTCTTGTGCCCCAGTATGTGATCGATCCTGGAGAATGATCCGTGTGCGCTTGAGAAAAATGTGTACTCCTTTTTTTGGGGTTTAGTGTTCTATAGATGTCTGTTAAGCCCAATTGCTCTAGGTCCTTATTTAGAGCTTTGGTTTCTTTACTTATTTTTTGTCTTGTTGATCTATCCATTGTTGATAGTGGTGTGTTGAAGTCTCCCACTACGTATGTGTTTTCTCCGATGTCTGTTTTCAGAGAGGACAACAGTTGTCTGATATATTTTGGTGCTCCTTCTTTTGGTGAGTATATGTTAATGAGTGTTATTTCTTCTTGAAGTATTGTCCCCTTGATCATAATGTAGTGACCATTGGGGTCTCTTTTTATCTTTTTGAGTTTGAAATCTGTTTTATCTGATATAAGTATAGCTGTTCCTGCTTTCTTTTTTGGTCCATTTGCTTGTAGGATTGTTTTCCATCCTTTAACTTTGAGCCTATTTTTATCTTTTGTAGCTAAATGTGTTTCCTGGAGACAGCAAAAGGTTGGGTTTTGTTTCTTAATCCAGGCTGCAACTCTATGTCCAATGGACATGTTTTAAAATAAAACAATAGTTATTGTTATTCAGTCATTTGTTGCAATATTATTTACAAAATAAAAATTAAAAAATTAAAAACACAAAATGAGGGATAAATGGAAACAGCTATATAATGTTTTTTATTGAATAATTGAGATGCTGTAGAAACCGGACAATATAAAATTATATGTAAGCTATCACGATAACTAGAAAACCTTGTGAATATGGATGAGACTATTCAAAACAAAACAGAAAAAATGTGCTAGATGGGCTGTGCTGGGGATCAGCATTGTGTATTCTTAGTTGCTTTAATGTTGAAATAGTTATATCACTTTTTAAAATGAAAGGTATGATCTGTTGTGATAAGGTCTTAATCCTAGGGAACTTGCAGGAAGGTAATGCACTTGTCTATGCAAAGGTAACTAATGCATTAAGGCTTCCTATAATTAGAGTTAAATGAATACCTTAGACAATTAGAATTTTAGTTTCAACATTTTTTTTTAATATGTTGGCATTTTCATTTCATGAGATTTTTGAGAGCTGGTCAGTTCAGATTCCATCAGACACAAGAAACATAAAGAATAGCATCCCTTGTGGATTACTCCTTTATTCCAGCTCATTTAGTTTGCATCTATCAATCCATTTGGTGCCTCTATTACATGGTGAATGATTTTCCAATTTAAACCATATTCATTAATATTTTTACTTAATTTTGTTTTGTCATATAAAGGAATACTCTTTAGGATAAGGCAATGCTCATTGCTAATTAAATTTTTAAAATTCCACTTAATTCTTTTGAAGTTTACATTTGCATAGGGAATTGGTGATATTATAATTCACTTCATCCTACTTTTGTATAATTGTAAGTAAAATATTCTTGAGGAAGGATGATTGAAATCTCTTTGCAGTGGGCTAATTTTTAAGTCTATCCTTCATTCAACTGTTGGTATGTCATGACTGTGTATAGTTAGACTAGAATGCTAGTGGATTAAGATCACAGCCTGTTTCTAGAGGGTCAGTGATTATAAATATGCATGTGACCTTGCCCCCTGCCCATGGTTTGATGACCTTAACATTCTATCTATTGAAATGTGTCACTTCAAATTTCACATGTTGAGCTCTTAACCTGCAATATGTTGGTAGTTGGAGATAAATCTGGTGGGATTATAACTGGATTTAGATGACATCATAAGGGTGTGGTCCTCATAAGGTTAGTGCCCTTAATAAAAAGATACACCAGATTGTTATCTCTGTCTCCTCTCCTCTCCTCCCCTCCTATCCTATCCTATCCCCTTCCTCTCCTCTTGCCCTTCTCCCCTCCTTATTGTCCCTCCCCTTTTCTCTTCATGTGAAAACACAGAAGCTCTCTGTCTAGGAACTGAAAATGTTTTTACCACTTTTATCTACAGAGCTGTGAGAAAATAATTTTTTGTAGGTGCTCTTTAGAAAAATGTCTATTTAGTTCCTTTGCCCATTTTAAAGTTGAATTGTGTGTGTGTGTGTGTGTGTTGTTGTTATTCAGTTGTGTAAGTTACTTATAAATTTTAGTCATTAACCCCTTTACTGATATGTGGTTTGCAAATACTTTCATCTGTTCGGTAGGTTGTATTTTCATTCTGTTGTTTCTTTTGGTGTGCAGAAGCTTTTCAGTTTGATATAATCCCACTTATTTGTATCTTTTTTTAGGGTTTTGGTATCATCCAAGAAATCATTACCAAGACCAGTATCAAAGAGTTTGTCTCCTATGTTTTCTTCTAGAAGTTAATAGTTTAAGATTTTGTATTAAGTATTTAGTTAATTTAAAATTTGGAGAGCTATTATAATCTTGAAGTTATGACAAGCTGACTTAAAAATTTAATAATAATAGTTATGCGATATTTTTATGTGCCAGAGGTTCTTCTAAGTGCTAACTTATTATAATTTTCAAAAATGCTAAATACTAACTAAAATCATTCGGCGATTACTTTGGAATGATACATGGTGATCAAATAGAATTATCCTAGAAACTCAAGAATGATTTTATTTTAAAATTAGAGAATCTATCGACATGATTTTCCACATTGATTTACAAAGGGGAAAATCATATAATCTTAGTAGATAAATGCATAGTTGAAAATTATTTTCCAGCTCTTTCTGTAGTTGGCCATGTTCTGTGTAATAGATTTCAATCACCTGGGGCTCTCCCAGAAGACTCCAGGTCCATGTCTGACTCCTCTCTTTGTTCCTTCTCCCATCCTGCTGCTTGATAGATGATGTTGCCACCTTGGACTATAAGACTGAGGCCACCTGAGATGGTCAACAATATCAAGGAGTCTGGGTCTCCAGTTCAGATACTCTGGAGCAGAGTCTGTCAGTAATTTTTTAAGTAGGGATGACTAAATAACTACTCTAAATCCTGTGGGGCAATTTGATCTTCACATTGTGTTGACTGACAAAATCAGCAGGTTTAACACCTAGTAACTATATCTATTGAATCATGGTCTTATCCCTTCTGAAGCCAGCTACTGGGAGATAGACATTTTCTACTTTGAAGAATTCTAGGATAAATTACATCAGTGGTGTGTAGATAAATGTTAAATAACTGAATTTCCAAGAACTACTCCCCCTTCACAATTTATAGCATTTTCTGATTTGTATATTCTTCCACTGTGACCAGTTTCAAGCTACCAGTATGAACTTTCTAAAGGTGGGATTTGGAAGATATGAGCAACTTTGAGGTCTTTGGTGCCAGTATGAGCTGTTCCCAGTACATTGCTGCCTGTGTTGGAAGCAGCTTGTGATAGAAAAATGACATGTGAATCAGGGTTGAAAGATGAGTAGTATCACCTTTTCTAATTTTCTTCACTTATGATATTATACCTTAACTTTCTAGACACTTATATGATAGATATTATAGACCAGTATACATACTTTTTCCAAATATATTTGATAACCTTCTTATACTTTTTATATCTAAAATAATAATGTTCATATTAATCCTCAAAATTGAATGTTTAACAGCAAACAAGGAAAACAATTAGTTTCCCCAAATAGTGAACTGTGTAAAAACAGAACATCCAGCTTTAATAACTGGTCAATGGCAATTTAGATAAGAACTACCTATAGATTGATAATTTATAAATGCAAGTTGCTATCAGACTTTTTAATTCTTTTATCATTTACAATACTAACTCAATCCTTAACCCACCTTGATCTTTCTTGTGGTTGTGGTTAGTGCTGTGAATTATTAGCCCAAGGTTCAGATATAAGGAACAAAGATAAAGCAACATAAATGTGAACTTTGATATGCTCCTGCTTCCCTGTGATAAAAATTTAGTCTCACTAAGTTGCCAGTGATATAACAAGAGGCATAAAACTAGCGTGTGCTAGTGGAATGGAGAAAGGATAAAACAAAGCTATTAAGAAACAGTCAGGAGCTATGTAGAAAATTCAAGAAAGTCTGTGAATACCATTTCAGCTAATGTATTCTTTGTTCACATCTCCTAAGGCTAGTATTTCAAAATATAATCCATACGGTACACAAAGTAGCTATGTGAATCCTTTAAAATAAATTGTTTGGTAAAAAGAATCATAGAATATGCAAAATTCTACATTATATTTTACTGAAAATTTAGTACATTATTTTCTCCCCTTTCACCATCTATATCTGTTTAGCATAGGTAGTTGGAAAAGAGTTATAGGAGGTGTTAAAATGGATTTTGAGACTAATCTAAGGGTTCTAATAATTTGGTAGATCTCCGATTCCTAAAATATACAACCAAGAAAAAAATATTTTTATTTGGCAGAGTATTGGAGCCCTAGTTGGTGCCTGGACTCATATTTATATTTTCGGGTTAATTCTGTCTCAATTTAGATTAGAAGGAAGATAGTACTATAGAAGAATCTTGCAAATGAACTTGCTTTTTTTCAGTTCCACATTTTTTATATGAAGAATCTATTCTCATTAGGACAAATAGACAACAATTAGAATCTTTTTATGTTCTATTATTTGTCCTCTTTTGGACTGCTTTTCCCCCTAATGATTATTATTACCAACAGTGATGCTTAAATCTTCTAAAAACATATAAAAGTATTAATTCTTTATCAGACCTAGGCCCAACATTATCTTGTATGTATATACTTTGAAATATGTTTTGTTTTTAATTTATTTTAGATTATTTTTGACATATATTTTGTCACTATGTTGAAATAATTGAAATCAAGGTTTTCAATGTATGGACTGTATTTTCAATGTATGTACCATAATTTGACATTTCTTTTTGTAATATTTTGTCTCAATCTATGGTGTACCATGGCTTCAAAGGGTCACATGCCAGATGGTGCAGTGGATGAGGGCTGTGGTTTTCCCTCAGGTAGTCTGATGGAGAAGGGAGTGCTTCACAGGCTCCAACTGATGCTAGTGCTAGAATTTGATCTTCCCAGGCGTTTGGCATGCAAGAACAGTAGATTTTCTTATACCGAAGTAATTAAATCCTATTTGCAGATCCAGGGTCTTCTGACCCCATTTATCTCCTCCCAACTCTTCTAAAATATTATGTATGAAGTCTTGGGATGCCTCTCCTAGAGCAATTCCTAGGATACATCCATATATCCGCACCCCCAATATACTTATCCCATAGGTTAGGAGAAGTTTGGGGGACCATGAGCATTTTGCTGGCCCTGAGTCTCTAAATGTTTATCTTCTTGTGTTAACGAATGAACTTGCAATTCCAGTTTAGTGTCTAATCTCTAAATGCAATTCAGGCAAATCTGATGCAGAAGTGAAGGTTTTGTTTTCAAATAACTATTTCAAAATTGATGGTTAAACAAGCCTACAGTCTTGTTCACATAATAATAATGCCTTGAAGTCCTGAGTTGGGGAAAGTTGTAGGCTATGAAATAGAAAAGGACTTTACAATCGACTTTGTCTAGTGAACTGACAACAAATATGGCTGCTGTTTGTTCCCTGGATTATCATTGACAGGATGGGCATGTTGGGATTTGTCTTCTCTTGAACATTGATTCTGTGTTTGAATTATTGCCTAGTATTATAAGATAAACCATTGGACCATTCGTTATAAAATTTCAGTTACTTTTTAAGTTATAATTTCAGAACATAGGTGCATATAATATTGGAATGCTTTGGTGCTTTGGGCAAGAAAACTATTGAAAACTTCTTTTAAATATGGAAATATACTCTTAAACCAGTATGTCATTAATATTTGAATTGAAAAAATGAACTTACAAATGCCCATTGAAGCTGTGATGCTAAAACATTAAGTTTTTAGAATCAGAACTTCAAGATGCAAACATTTGTTTCACGAATTATAATTTAATAGATTATACCATGTCTTTGCTATATCATTATTATAACAAAGAACTTCATCTGTGCCTTTTAAATTTATTATGACAAGAAAGGGGGAGTGGTGCACAGAAATGGGGTGTTGGATGAAACTGTGATTCAAGGATTTGATTAGCCCTTCTGATGTGGTTCTGACAAACCAAAGTCTATGGTAGGCAAGATCCTTTAGTTATAAAGTAAGTTGGAAGTTACAGTTAATGAGAAAATGAATGAAAAAGCAGATAAGGACTTTGATAGATCACATTTTGGGATTTTGCCATACATTATTATTTTATTTTTGTTTGGAGGGATACTCGAGTTTTCTTCCATACAACATAGAACAACTTTACTGTGTTTTCCCTCTACACTTAATACTTTATATCTGGCCTTTCCCCTCCTCACATCAACCTATTTTCCAGTATCAGCTGGGTGTCCTATAATTCAGTTCGGATTTGACACTCTCCATTGGAGTTAGTTAGTGGCAGGTCTCACAAATTAAGGGCTCACTCATCTGATGTCAGTGACAAGTGTTGGGCTGTCACCTGTACTTCTAACTGACTGGTTATAAATTAGAGGGCTTGGGAACCTCTCATTGGATAATTTGCTGTGGAGGCTCGCAGAACTCAAGGAACTACTTATGGTTTACCAGGCTTTACAAAGGATATAATATGCATATTTTTTAGAAAGGATATAACTTCTGCAGGTTTTACAAATACTATAATAAAAGATATAGATGAACAGCTAGGAAAGACATAGGCTGATATCTGAAAAGGGCCTGAGTGTAGGACCTTTGTGAAGTTGGAACAGCATACCCTTCTAGTATGCAGATTTGTTTACTCACCTGACAGTTCGCCAAGCTGCAAACTTACCATTTTTATTAAGGTTTCATCATGCAGACACAATCAAATTAATTCAATTTCCTGTCCTCCCTCCCCTTTTTGGAAAGGAGGGGGGTTGGTGAGGCTGAAATTCCCAAGACTCTGATTATAGCTTAGTCTTTCTAGTGACCAATGACCAGCATCCATCCAAGAGCCCTCTGAAGCTAAACTCATTAGAACAAAAGACTCTTTAACACCAAGAAAATTACAAGAGATTTAGGAGCTCTTGTTAGACTCCCATCACTCAGAAAACTGCAAGTGTTTTAGGGGCTCCATGTCAGGAAACAGGATCAAAGATAAAATATTAGCAGGAATCTAGGGCAGAGACCAGTGTATATATATTTTCTTCTTATTTTGCATTCCTGATCCAGTGTGGTAGACCTCTAACTTGGCCTTGGCCCCCTCTGAATACCAATTTCACCAGGCCAGCAGTTGGTTTATTTATTTATTTTTTAAAAAGATTTATTTATGCATACAAGAACTGGGGTACAGGCCAGAGGTGCAGGGGGTGGGGCAGGTGAGAAGATTCACCAGAGACAGAGTGGGGAGCTGAACAGACAGATCTACTGAAGTACACTGCTTGCTGAGGGAAGCAGTGGGAGAGATAGGAGAGGACTGCTGTGCCATGTAGGTTAGTTCTCTGGCCAGGGATCGAACTCATGCTGCACTGGCTGCTGCTAGCTTCATAGTGCTGCGTCTTAACTCTGCACCATCAGGGAGGCCCCAGCAGTTTGTTTAATGATGAACTTGAAACCTGTCAGAGCAGAGGAATGTGTCTATGGGAATGTGGAAGGGGGAAAGCATGTGCTTTTATTGTCCCAGTTGACTTACTGCCATAGGAGGGATGTCTAACAGGCTCTCTTCACAGCCAATGATAACATTTGAAAATGAAACCAACATGGGAAAAGGCAGAGCTGAGAGAATAAAACTGGGTCCTATGACAGTTTCATATACTGCATTGGTCTTTTCAGCTATCTAAGCAATAAATTCTCTTTTTAAATGCTAATTTTTATTCAGGTGTTTTACACTTAAAGTTAAGAGTCCAAATAACTGCAGTTACCCAACTATTATAAGTCCCAAATTTCAGAACCAATTAAAGTTTTAGCATCCAATCTTATATCTTACCTTGCTTAGCATGATATAGAAGCAAGTAGGCAGTGATTTATTTTTGAAGGAGAAATATACTAGGAATCCTTCCTAATCTTGTGGACAGTTTAACTTTGACCCTATGGAGTTCACTAGACATAGAATATTACCAAGAAGCTGCTCAAATACTATGTCAGTGTTAGCTTTATCATTTTTCTGTTTGTTTAAATTTTTGTTTAGGACTGAAAATATTTTTTTTTTTTAATTTTTATTTATTTATTTATACAAGCACTGGTTACAGTCAGAAGCACAGGAAGGTGAGAGAATTCACCAGAGCCAGAGCAGGGAGCAGAACAGGCAGAAGGACCGAAGTACACTGCTGAGGGGAGCAGCGGGCGGCAGGAGAGGTCTGCGCGCCATGTGGGACCCTCGTCAGTGGCCGGGGATCGAACCGGCGCTGCAGAGGCTGTAGGCAGCTTCGCAGCCCAGCGCTCAACCGCTGCGCCACTAGGGAGGCCCAGGACTGAAAATATTTTAAAGAAGATAACTTCACACTTCAATTTAGAATTTTTTGGCTAGTAATACACATCATTTCCATTGTGTTTTTAAGGTTATTTTCTATTTTGAGGAAAAAATCATGACCTATATCTCTATTCATTAAGTTAAAATAAGTTTACAAACTGAAACAAACCCTTGAAATCCAATGGTAGAACTAAGATTACCGAAGAGGAAGAAAAGAGTGAGAGCAAAAGATGTAGGGGATCCAGTGGTGAAGGACCATTGGTATCTTGGTTGTGGGTGTAGTGTGATAACATACATTTTAACCAGTGTTACCTCAATAGAAGTTAATATTTCTTTTTTTTTTAACAATTTTTTTAAGATTTATTTATTTTTATTTATTTATACAAGCACTGGGTACAGTCAGAAGCGCGGGAGGGTGAGAGAATTCACCAGAGCCAGAATGGGGAGCAGAGCAGGCAGACAGACGTACACTGCTGAGGGGAGCAGCGGGCGGCAGGAGAGGTCTGCGCACCATGTGGGACCCGCGCCCGGTGGCTGGGAATCGAACTGGCGCTGTATAGGCTGCGGGCAGCTTCGCAACCCAGCGCTCAACTGCAGCGCCACCGGGGAGGCCCAAAAGTTAATATTTCTGCCACAGATTGTATGGAAAATATTTAAATGAGTATGACTGTAATATTGCATTAGTTGTCACACTGGGAAGGTTCAAATATAATTGGTCTTTGGTTCTAAGATGCTTTATATTATTGAAGCTTGTACACAGAAAAAGATTTCATGCACAACTGTGCCAAATTTGTTTTCCTTTTTTAGCTTTAGTGCTAGTAAAGAGGATGTAATATTTCACTAGATAATCTTTATACTGTATAGTTGAGTTACTGACCTTATTTTACAGTCAACAAGCTCACTTGTGCCTTTGAGAGACATTTGTGAATTTGTCCTTTAATGCAAAAAAGCAAATTTTGCTTCTTTGATTTTGAAATTCACCTTGTCATAAACCAGTGAGGGCATTCTTTATGTCATTAGTTATAGTACAAAATTCATTAAAAATATTGCCCTATGAATTCAGAAACATAGAAGTAAGTCTTAAAAATCATTTAGAGAGTATATGGGCAAGTTCAGGAAATGAGAACTACTTGGCATTCCAGGGAACCATCTGCTTTTTAAAGGAACCTTCTGTCATGAAATTCACTGGACATTCATCTGCTTTTAAAGGTATGCTGCTTCTTAAGGCTTAGAGCACAGAGGTGATTAACTACATTACAGCAATAATAATAATCTAAGTATGATGCCTGGGTGAGTCTTGAAAACAATTAATTTAGGAAATATGAACTCTGGAAAGTAGCTCAAAAATGAACTCAATGGTTTATTTCTTTACACATTTATAATTCTTCAGCAATGGAATGAAATTAATCATATCTATGGATACAGCCTCATAGAATAAATAACAGAATTGGGAGACAGCATAGAAATAATTTGACTCAGCTTCTCATTTTAGAGTCAGGAAATTAAGCTCATTTGAAATAAATTGAAAAACTTGAAAAGAGCTTTAAGCATTTAAATTGTTCTTCTACCTTATATTTAGATTAGTTTTTAATAAAAGAATGATCATAATTTAAAAATCAAGTTATACAATAAATTTTAAAATTAAAAGTTTCTTGTCCCAAACCTCTGATAGTAGTGTTAATGTGATAATATTGACACCACATGATATTGATACCATATTGATTGATAATGTAGATATCATAGAGCAATGATAAAGAGATTCAAAAATGGAAGAAAACTCAGAAAAACAAATGAATGTCCTTAGAATAAAATCAATGAATTAAAGGCAGAAAATGAAGCTCTGAGTGATCAAAAAGGATAAATTCATGCCATTTGTAAGCAACATGGATGGAGTTGGGAGGGATAATGCTAAGTGAAATAAGTCAGAAGGAGAAAGAAAAATACCAGTGGTGTCACTTACATGTGAAATATAAAATAACTAAACTAAGAATCAGATAAAGACAAGCTTAAAAACTAACCTTTGATAGCTGACTACAGAATGGAAGCACCAAGGTGTGGAGGGGTGGGCAAAGGGTGAGAACAGAGAGGGAAGGAAGTACAATGGGCTATGGTGGTGGAATATCGGTGAGTCGGTGGTGGGTGTCTAAGATAGTAATACCTCATGGGGATATCCCAATATTACCTCAATTAAAAAATATAATTTTGCAAAACTGGTTTACAAATTAGCAAAATACTGAGTAAGAGTCTTTGAGATTGGTTTGATAAGGTGTCTTAGTCAATGCATCAAAGACTGAGTTTATTTCCAATCCGCCTTTAACAGTGTCAGCTTTATTCTTATTTTTCCTTATTAAAATAGTGATACCAGGGCCTCCCCAGTGGCGCAGCAGTTGAGCGCTGGGCTGCGAGGCTGCCCGCAGCCTCTGCAACACTGGTTCCATCCCTGCCGCCTGGCGAGGGTCCCACATGGTGCGCAGACCTCTCCTGCCACCCGCAGCTCCCCTCAGCAGTGTACTTCGGTCCTTCTGCCTGCTCTGCTTCCCGCTCTGGCTCTGGTGAATTCTCTCACCCTCCTATGCCCACTGCTTGTATGAATAAATAAAAAAAAATAAATCTTAAAAAAAAAAAAAGAAATTGTTTTTTAAAAAAAAAAATAGTGATACCACCAGCCACTCCCAGGGATACATGTTTTTCTTTTTTTTCCCAATAGTAGGGAAAGAGGAGGACCTTTCCACAAATTCTCACAAGAGTGAATAAACATCAGTTTTAGAAATCACAGTGAACATCTTACATGTAAGTAACAGGAAACAAGGTACCTGTCCATGTCTGAACTAATAATTAAAATCTATTACACAATTAAATCAACTACAGACACAGACTGAACCTTGTGAGGCAGCTAAGCTACCCTTTAGGACATAGAGAAGTGTCATTTTCCAGATTATTTTTCTCCCACTATTGGCCTGGAAGGTTTTAGCAGTGAATTCATGACCAGAAATAATAATTTTGCCAAAGCAAAATTGCATCAAACACTGCATCAACATAACTTTTTCATCAATTCCTTTACATTAATATGTGACACATTCCTTTTTATGTTTCTGATTTTCACTGAATAAGTCTGTGTATTTAGCATAACTCAAGAAAAGTAGTAATTGAAGAAAGTGATCATCTGGCAAGCACATAGCCAATTTCACATGGCCACAAAATTCATCCAATCCACATTTTCATCTCACCAGTTACCATGCCTAACAAGATCAAATATGCTAAATCTTTAATGTGTTTCTAGATTTCCCCCTTTCTCCCATATATAAATATACCTATATAATCTGCTTATCTATATATCTGCTCTGTTAATTCCAGAGTTAAAGGCTAAGCTGTGTGTGTGTCCACTTCCTTATCCATATTATATAAATTCTAAATTTGTGTCATTCTTAATATATCTTTTCAGGCATATCAAGATTCATTTCATAGCATATTAAATTTCTGCCAAAGTAGTTGGTCTGATATGTTGCTGGACAGGGATGCAGGCTTAGGGTACCTCAATCCCTTTCCACCCTCCAGAAACACAGGTGGATAAACTGGGAGCAAGCCAGTGGCTGTCCACTGATCCACATGCTGGGAATCAGAGGGATGGACTGATGGACTGGGGAAGGGCTCCTGAGACCCTCTGTTCAAAATTGAGAAGAGGGCTCCACAGATATTGGTGAGGACAGACAAGGAGTCAGCGTTTATTGATTAGCAAAAGAGCAAGGAAAGAGTTCCAGGGTGACCTATCTGGGCATGAGGGAGACTCTGAGGTGCCAGGAGTAGAGGTCTGTATAGGTTTTAGGGCTGGGGTTTAAGAACAAAGATATTAAATTTCATTGGCTTAGAAGACAAGGAGCGTGGAGTTGGTCAATTCTCGTTAATTGTGAGCACCAATCAGCTGCAGCTTGGTGCTTGGGCAGAGCTTCTGTCCATCTCCTCTGTTAGTATTTCATGGAGGCTGTGTGCCTGCAGCTCCAGTGTGACCTGGTCTGGTCTCAGGTCTTTAGAGAGACGGCTGAGGAATGCTCAGGCTGGGGAGAATTAATGAAGAATAACACCATGGGTCAAGTCCCGTATGGCAGCAGGTTTCTGAGCCTAGAGTCAGATTTGTTTAACCTCTTGTTTACCAGCCTGATAAAACCAATGGTGATGACTAAATTCTTTCCTTGAGTCCTGTTTTTCTCCTGGGACCCTTCCTGTCTTAAAATATATAACCTCAAAAGGAAACATCTTCATAATTTGATGGCACATGCTTGACCTTATCTTCTTCAGTTGAATATGGCAAAAAAAAAAATACTTGGACTTGTTTGGGTAGTATTATTTTGTAGTAACTATGAATGGATGCTTGCATTGTAGTATTGATTTGACCATGAAAATCCATTTTAAACTTTGATTACCATCTTCCTTATTTATCTAATTCTCACACAGAGATGGTCAAAAGATTTTGCTAAGACATCATTTTACTTTGAATAATTTATAATCAATATGATTTTTCTGGTTGTGCTAGATGACTGATCATTTATTTATTACATGTCTGGGCATTTTATACTTCAAAATAGAATTTTAATGGGTGTTAAATCAATTAGAATATATTTGACAATCACTGAAGATTAACTGTATGTGGAGTTTTAAACTTTTTATTTTGATAAATGTTCATTGATGATTACAGCACTGAGAACTGTAGAGAATCTCATAAAAATGAGGGAAAGCATTGCGATGAAGTTTGCCCACTCTTTACATCAAATAGGCCCTTTAATGCATCCTAGATTTTGAGAAGTTCTTGTTTAGTAGTGCATGAATTACAAATCAGCAATATTTTAGTATAATGCCTATCTAATACTTAATGTAAATCAATCTAAGTTTAATATTTGCATTTTTAATGAAAGTATATGTTTTAAGGGAGTTGCATCTAATTTTCCATTCACAATACTGTAAACATTTTCAGTAGGTTATATTCCCTTTTCAATCCTTAGTTCACAGTGAATCCATCAGGCAGATGCCCTGGGGAAATCAAAGGTGGTGAATCTCAAATGCAGAGTTCAGCAGCAAAGAGACAGAGGAAGAAAAGCAGTTCAAATGCTTGACTGAAAATGAAGTTATTGAATGATGCAGTCATATATTTTTCAGTATTAATCTGGACCAAAGCTGGGGTTGCCAAAGGAGGCATATGTCTGCTGTGTGGAATAGGCAACTTGCCATGTTGCTTGAAACTCTACCACTAGATTTTTATTCCAGGAAAAGTGACAGGGGAGAGTAAATATATATTAAACTGTAATGGAAAAAGCAATTCTTTTGATCAGACAGAGCTATGTTTTAATCTGATTTGCACCTTCGAGTAGTCCTATAATCTCTGGGCAAATTATCTCACCGATTTAAGACTTCACTTCACCATTGGAACAACTATCTCCTTCACTGCAGTGGGGAGAATAATGTTAAATTAGTTCCCCTTTACAGAAATGATCAGGCACCATGACTACCACATGGTAGGAGTTGGGTGAGTGCCCTGGGTCCTTGCCTGCCTTCCTTTTTTATACACTATTCCTCTACTCTCTTTCTCCAAATTAAGGAAGTCTGAGGTCCCAGAGATTAATGTATTGTCTTATGGCTTAATTGAGAACTAGCTCACAATTGGACAATTCTTTTTAAAATTTACAGTGAAACATGGAAGATGTCTGATGATTTACACATTAGGATACATGCTTCTCATATCACAAAACAGTTTTAAGAATTGACAAATTAGTATATCTAAAATGCTAACATGCTTTATTAAGGAAAAAATCACTTTGTAATCAAAGACATCTAAAGTCAGTTATCGCTAGTTCTAGAGTTCTGGTAAAACTCTGGGCATGAAAACCATACCTTTAGCTTCTCTGAATTCTGGTTTCCTCTCCTTTAAATTGTGGTGAAAAATGCATGTAAGATGAATATCAATTATGTAGCACAGAGGTTGGCACTTAGTAGGCTTTCAGAGGTTTTGCATATTGGGACCCAATTATCACAAATAAAGTGGAGTTGGTTAACTGTGTCAGATGTTATTCCAGTAACTCTGTCAGTTAAAAGAATTAAAAAGTTGGCTGTGTGCAAGTCTTGCTTGGCGAATACTTGAGCTACAGCTGTCATTGATAATTGCTTAACAGCTCAGTTAGCACGGTGGCAAGATGGTGCTTTTAACTTGTATATTTGGGGAAAGACTTCAAATCATTTCAGAGAATGTACCTGACTTTCAATTAATTCCAAAAGATGTTTCAAGCACTTTGATGACCCTGGGTTTTATTTAAATTATTTGACATAACCTGCTTTCTCTTTTTAAAATGTTTTATGAGATATAATGAATCATTTTGACAGTCAAAACACACAGTGGCAATTGTATTACATGTTCCATCAGTTAGGAAAGTAGTAAGAGTTTATTTCTGCACTCAAAATATCTAATGCTAGTCATAACCATTAAATTAGTTTCAAATGTTTTAAATTCAGAATGTATGGAATATGATTGGCTATGCTTAAAAAACTTGACTGCTGCCAGGAACTGATATATAAATTTAGCAGTGGGGACCAAATTTGGGGATTATAGGTGAAGTGGTTAAAATATGCATCTAGAATGGGTATTAGAGATGTCTGTGAAATTAGCTTTGACCATGATGTGGCTGGTTGAGGGGTAGGGCTGTTCTCCAGTCTGTAGCAGGAGTTAATACCTACCTCTTTTCCCTGTAGCTATATTTTCATTAGCTCTCATGAATATTTATACTAAGAAGATAAGCCTTTCCCTGTGGCAAAGACCACAATTGCTTCAGACTTTTCATGATTATGCCAATAGATTTACTGTTTGCATTTTCTGAGAAGTAAGTATACATATTTGAAATTGAATTAGGCCCTGATAGAACACATCATTTGGAGTCAGAGTTTAGAGAGATCAAATAAAGTTTTTCTCATCCATAAGCTCCTCTTAAAGAACAGAAAAGAGATTTTCAAACTGTGGGTTTATCAGCCTCACTTGGAGGGCTTGTTAAACTAGATTGGTGGGGCCAATCTCCAGATATTGGGGGGTGGAACCCAGGGATTTGTAGTTCTAAAGTTTCAGGTGAGAGTAATGTTGTTTCTTAATATGCATTTTTTACATCGTTGTCATTTTTGCACAATGTTTGATTTCTCCTCTCAGGTGTGATCCCCATAAAGTTCCCGCTAAGTCACCTGTGGACCATCACCACAGTCTCTTTAGTTCTTCCTCTGTTTCATTCCTCCCCTGTTTCAATCCCTCTCCCTCTCCTGCTGAATGTCTCTGATTTATAATTTGCCTGATAGCTTTGTTTTTGTTTTTTTCCCTGATCCCTTGTTTGGTGAACAAGTGAAACCATTAAGTGAAACCATTCAACATTTTTATTTTTCTTTCTGAATTATTTCACTGAGCATAAATCCAACTCTCTTTGTGTTGCTGCAAATGACTTGAGTTTGTTCTTTTGATTGCTGAATAGTATTCTTTTTTTCCCCAGTAGTAATTATAGCTTTAATTAAATTCCATTGGGGTGGTTTTTTTTTTACTTTTTTATTATTTAAATTTTATTTTTATATTCCCCATACAATTACAACCCCCTTATTTTGACCCCAATCCCTCCTTTCCCTGCCCCCCAACCCCCATAGAGTGCTGAATAGTATTCTATTGTGTACATATACATCTTCTTGATGAGTCATCAGTTTTGGGGATTTAGGGTGTTTCCAAATCTTAGCTTTTGTAAACATTGCTGCAATAAATATAGGAGTGCAGGTTTCCATTCAAATGAATGTTTTTTAGTCCTTTGGGTAGATTCCTTGTAGTGGGATTGCTGGGTCATATGGTAGATCACTTTTAGTAGTTTGAGGGTCCTCCACTGGCTTTCCATGTGTTTGGATCATTTTGCATTCCCAACAGCAGTGTAAGAGGATTCCTTCTTCTGGGTGAGAGTAATGTTGATAATATAGGGCTCACATTTTGAGAACCAGTGGTACTCAGGAAGTGTTTCAGTAAGGAAACTACTGCTCCAAAGAGAAGAACACTTGACTAACATGACTTAAATGATGGAAACTATTATCTCATATCATAAGAAATACAGATTTAGAAAGCCCCTGAGAATGGAGGCATCACACTCCCAGACTTCAAACTATACTACAAAGCCATAATCATCAAAACTGCATGGTATTGGAACAAGAACAGACATACAGACCAATGGAATCGAATAGAAAATCCAGAAATAAACCCACAGATTTATGATCAACTAATCTTTGACAAAGGAGCAAAGACTATGCATTGGAGCAAAGAAAGTTTGTTCAATAAATGGTGCTGGGAAAACTGGGTTGCTACATGCAAAAGAATGAAGCTTGACTACTACCTCACACCATACACAAAAATCAACTCAAAATGGATTAAAGAACTAGACATAAGACCTGAAACCATAAAATACATAGAAGGAAATATAGGCGAAACGCTATGTGATTTGCACATCAAAGACATCTTTACAGACACATCACCCAAAGCAGTGATAGTGAAGGCAAAGATAAACAGCTGGGACTACATCAAATTAAAGAGCTTCTGCACAGCAAAAGAGACAATAACAAAAACAAAGAAAAACCCCACCAACTGGGAGAACATTTTTTTTTATAATAAATTTTATTGTTATATTCCCCATACAATTGCAGCCCCCCCATTCTGAACCCAATCCCTCCCCTCCCGCCCCCGCCCCCCTAAAAGTGTCTCTGGTTCATAGTTTTTTGTTGATTTTGATTTTCACTTTCTTATAGTTATTCATTTTCCTGGTCCCTTATTTAAGTTTTCTAGATTCCTGCTATGAGTGAGACCATCCGGTATTTTTCTTTTTCTTTTTGGCTTATTTCGCTGAGCATGATCCCTTCCAGCGCCATCCATGTTGCTGCAAATGGCATGTGTTTATCTTTTTTGAATGCTGAGTAATATTCCATGGTATATATGTACCACATCTTCTTGATCCAGTCATCTATTTTTGGGCATCTGGGTTGTTTCCAAAGCTTAGCTATTGTAAACAGTGCTGCTATAAACATAGGGGTGCAGGTGTTCTTTGGAATTGATGTTTCTGTGTCCTTTGGGTAAATACCTAGGAGTGGAATTGCTGGATCATATGGAAGCTCTATGTTTAGTAGGTCCAGAAATCTCCACACAGCTCTCCACGGTGGTTGGACCAGTTTGCACTCCCACCAACAGTGCAGAAGAGTTCCTTTTTCTCCACACCCTCGCCAACATTTGTTGTTGCTAGTTTTTTTAATATGTGCCATTCTCAGTGGTGTAAGATGGTATCTCATGGTAGTTTTGATTTGCATTTCCCTGATTACAAGTGATGTTGAACATTTTTTCATATGCCTGTTGGCCATTTGCATTTCCTCTTCAGAGAAGTTTCTTTTTAGCTCTTCTGCCCATTTTTTGACTGGATTATTTTCTTTGTTGTTGCTGAGTCTCATCAGCTCTTCGCAGATTTTTGTGATCAGTCCTTTATCATTAGTGTTGTGTACAAAAATGTTCTCCCAACATAATGATAAAGGACTAATGATAAAGGACTGATCACAAAAATCTGCAAAGAGCTGATGAGACTCAGCAACAACAAAGAAAATAATCCAGTCAAAAAATGGGCAGAAGAGCTAAAAAGAAACTTCTCTGAAGAGGAAATGCAAATGGCCAACAGGCATATGAAAAAATGTTCAACATCACTTGTAATCAGGGAAATGCAAATCAAAACTACCATGAGATACCATCTTACACCACTGAGAATGGCACATATTAAAAAAACTAGCAACAACAAATGTTGGCGAGGGTGTGGAGAAAAAGGAACTCTTCTGCACTGTTGGTGGGAGTGCAAACTGGTCCAACCACCGTGGAGAGCTGTGTGGAGATTTCTGGACCTACTAACCATAGAGCTTCCATATGATCCAGCAATTCAACTCCTAGGGATTTACCCAAAGGACACAGAAACATTAATTCCAAAGAGCACCTGCACCCCTATGTTTATAGCAGCACTATTTACAATAGCTAAGCTTTGGAAACAGCCCAGATGCCCCAAAATAGATAACTGGATCAAGAAGATGTGGTACATATATACCATGGAATATTGCTCAGCATTCAAAAAAGATAAACACATGCCATTTGCAGCAACATGGATGGCGCTGGAAGGGATCATGCTCAGTGAAATAAGCCAGAAAGAAAAAGAAAAATACCGGATGGTCTCACTCATAGCAGGAATCTAGAAAACTTAAATAAGGGACCAGGATATTGAATAACTATAAGAAAGTGAAAATCAACAAAAACTATGAACCAGAGACACTTTTTGTGGGGTAGGGGGAGGGAGGGGAGGGATTGGGGTCAGAATGGAGGGCTTGAAATTGTATGGGGAATATAAAAATAAAATTTATTATTAAAAAAAATAAAAGAAAAATAGAAAGCCCCTGAGTTGGTTCAGTGGCATACTGGGTCATCAAGGACCCACACCCTTTTTAACTTTTTGTTACACTCTCACTGTGGTTGGTTATGTCTTTCTCATGATGGATATCACTTCCAAGTTTCATTGGATAATTACAGCAGGCACCAACACAAAAACATTTGGTAACAGAAAAATAGAGGGATAGAAGATATTTTTAGTATATGCTAAGGGATCACTATTTTTTTTTTAAAGATTTATTTATACAAGAACTGGGGTACAGGCCAGAGGTGACAGAGGGTGAGAGAATTCACCAGAGGCAGAGCAGGGAACAGAACAGGCAGGTGGACCAAAAGCACTGCTGAGGGGAGCAGCAGGCAAGACAGGAATGGTCTGCTGCACCGTGGGGGTATCTCCCTGGCTGGCTGGAAACAGAACCTGTGCTGCAGAAACTGTGGACAGCTTTACAGTGCTGTGCTCAACCCATTGCACCACCAGGGTGGTGCAATTAACCAAAAGGAAGAAAGAAAAGAATTGGAATGGACAGTAAGTGGCCAACTACTTTTAGAAGCACACTTGCAAGTAATATTAGAAAAAGGTCCTGTGATTTCCTCCTTCCCTCTTCCTTATCTCCTATTCTTTATTTTATTTTATTTGGAGAGAATACTGACTAGTACAGGAAGAAAACAAACTATTAAAAATTAAAACTAGAAAATAACACATTGCAATAAGTGACATGAAGAAAATGTGATATGAAGGAAAATAATGAACAGAGAGAGATTGTGGGAATGTTGAGTATGTCTGGACAGGGTGTGATTCCAGAGGATAATTTTACAAAAAATTAATGAGAATGGGCTATAAAACACAAGGAAAAGCTTGTACAAGCACTTAGTGTGGCTAAAATGGAGAGAGTGAAGGAGGAGCAGACAGGACTAGTAGATGGGTGGGAGTATAGCTTTTATTCCAAGAATAATTCAAAGTCCTTGAACGCTTTAAATCAGGGGTGATTGCATCTGATTTATAATTTTAAAATATTTTTCCAACTAATTTGTGAAAACAGACATGTGGTCTGGTGGGTAGGACATATGCCAAGTCTAGGGAACCAGTTTGGAGACCATAGTAGTTAACCAAATGAGAAGTGATGTGACCAGAGAATCAGTTATACAGCTACTCGCTATCTTCCAATATTTCCAATGGCATGAAGGGCATATTCTAGCCTACACATTGGTCTCTGAGAGCCATAGATCATTGATTCACCAATATGAGTTGCTAGAATAAAACTTGCATGCCACAAAACAATGTTTAGTTTTATTTTCAAGGACTCTATAGTCCAACCAAAAGAATTATCACTTCCTGAACTTAGGTCATGTTTTCTAATTCTGTGCTTCTGCTCATGACATTTCTCTCTGTTAGAAATGTATTTTCCTCATGATTTGAAACATTTGTTTCAGAGATCTCATTCAAATGCTACTGAGGTCATTTTTTTCTTTCTCTCATCTTTTATGCAATTTTATCTGTTATATTTTCAAGGTGTATACTCCATGCTAGTTTAAACTGTAATTGTTATTTTCTATTGTCAAGAACTATGAATAGTCTGAGAATTTATCCTAGCTGCATGCTGGCAAATTAGCAGTTTCATGGGTGCTTGCAGAAGACAGAAGACTCCTGGGTCAGAGACAAGGACGTCAATACTGTGCCAGAGCAGGTGGCATAAGATGCATGTTTGGTTGGTTCTTCTTCCTGAATACCCTGGGAGAGACACTGAGGAGCTCAGGTGGATATTGTATACTCAGAGGCTTTGTGTTCAGTTGAGGGACCTCAAACTTAGGCAATCAGAATATTTTATAGTATCTTTGCAAATAAGTTGCAAATAAGGTGTTTGTTCTATTAACATCCTTAAAGAAATTGGAACAAAACAACAATTAGTGCCTCTACTTGCAACATGTGTGGAATCATGAGAAAGTGAGTGGGAATTGCCTCCCAATGTCATTAGTGCAAGGATAACATTATTATAGCTTATTATGGACTGAATATTTGTGTCTCTCCTAAAATTCACGTGTTGAAACCCTAACTCCAGTTTGATAGTGTTAAGAGGTGGGGACCGTTGAAAGATAATCAGATAATGAGGATGGAGCTCTCGAATGAAATTAGTGCCCTTATAAGAAGAGACAATTTAGAGCTTGCCTCTTCTCTCTGCTCTCTGTGATGTGAGGACACAAGAGGAGAGTCATCTACAAACCAGGAAGAGGGTCTTCATGGAGATCCTGATCATGCTGGCACCCTGGAAATCTCTGATTTCACTACAAAATGCTGAGAAATAATCGCCTACTGGTTAAGTCACCCAGTATATGGCATTTGTTTATAGTATCCCAAAGTAAGACATGTGCGTTGTCACCTATATTCCTAACCCAGTGCTTATACACTAGGGGTTTACAAGGATATATACTGAGTAAATGAAATAACTGATCATATACTCTACGTATACCCAAATTCTACTAATATGTATACCCTAATTTAGTATATTTCATTTTCAAATATTTAGTTTTCAAATAGTCTTAAGAACTATATTGCTGCCAGTTCAACTCCCTTTGAGGCTGTAGATTGTGGGACTAATCCATTTGTTAGATTACTAAAATGTTGCTTATTTAAAGACAAGAAAATACGACTGGGAGGTATATCTAAATCAGAAATGAGGAGGTCTTGGAAGCAGTTCTGAAATGTTTTGGTTAAGGGTAAACAGGTCAGCAGAGGGAAGAAACTCTTTAGGGAACAGGGTTCTTTAGATAGACAGCAAGTAGGTTCAGTTGTTCAAAAAGAGAAGCTCCAAATTCTCAAGTTCTTAGCATCAGTAGTCAAGGAAACTATGAAGCTTAGCCCTACAGTGTATCTAAGCGGAACACTGTTGTTTTTTGGGGAGTAATTCTCCATGGTGAGGGATTGCTTAATGCATTGTTGGACCTCTGGTATCCCTCACTCTCAGACCTTAAGTGCCAGCAAAACTCTCCAGGTATTGTTCAATATGTTTATTTGTCAAAAAGTACGCCACCACCAACACAAAATAAAACAAAACAACATGCCCTAAGGGTCTTGTATTGTCCCTTGTCAACTCCTGAGTGAGATGAAATGGTCTCACATTAACACACTGTGTGTCAAGAACAAGATAAATTCTAATGCTGTATGTGGACAGCTACCAAAATTGTGGGCACAGGCTTCTTGAACAGAATAATATTCTCCTTGAGGTGAGCCCCACAGATCCTATTAAAATTCTACATAGATGCCATCTTTGGATGCCATGAAACAACTGATTTCCCTATATCTGATTTATGATTTTTGTATCCATCAGCATTTACTCATTTGTTCAGAATTTGTTGAGCCGCTGCTATGTGATAGAGACTGTTTCTGGGTGTTGGGATACAAGCTGGATAACAAAATGCCTCTGATTTTCTGAAGTTTACATTCTATTTGAAGGGGATAATGAAATTATGTGATCAAAGTAGGTAATTTGATATCCTAGCAAGTTCATAAAATGTGATGCTGAGATAATGCCATTGAAGAGGGTAAGAAGAGGCTTCCTTAGACTCAGAGTAAGTTTTCAGAGACAGATAGGGATCTAAAAGATGGTAAGAGGTTGGGTCTGTGAAGAACTGGTAAAAGTATTTCCAAATGGATAGGAGAGCAAAGATGTTGAAAAGAAAATTTAGTATATATTTTTTACACCAGCTAATCATTTAGCGTGTAGCTAGGTGTTGTCTCTTTAGTGATGGTGATTATTTCTTGCCCTTTACAGTGACTTCACATTCATTCTCTAATTTAATCCTCACAACTCTGATTATATATGATTATAGTTGAACCTGGAACAGCAGGGGTTTGAATCCTCAAAGGTCCACTTGCATGTGTATTTCCTTATAAAGAGAGGAAATAAACTTATAGTATTGATAAAACAGTACAATATTGTAAGTGTATTTTCTCTTCTTTATGGTTTTCTTAATAGCATTTTCTCTAGCTTACTTTCTTATAAGAATACAGTATATAACACATATTAACATACAAAATATGTGTTGACTGTTTATGTTATTGGAATGTTTCTAGTCAACAGCAGGTTATTAATAGTTAAGTTTTTGGGGAGTCAAAAGTAGTATACAGATTTTTGACTGCATGGAAAGGGGGCATGTTCCTAATCTCCTTTGCCTTCCTAGGTATATTCTGAGTTTTATAAAAATGGCATATAGTCAACTTGGGCTACCATGACAAACTACTATAGACTGGGTGGCTTAAAGCAGAGAAATTTATTTCTCACAGCTCTGGAGGCTTGAAGTCCAAGATAAAGATGCCAGTTGATTGGTTTCTAATGAGAACCCTCTTCCTGGCTTACAGATAACCAGCTTCTCACTGTGTCCTCTGAAAGCTGGGGAGAGATACAGAGAGAGCTCTGTTTTCTCTTCCTCTTCCTATGAGGACATTAATCCCAGCCTGGGGCTCCACCCTGATGAGCTCATCTTTACATATATACCTCCCAAAGTCCTCCCCTCCAGGTACATTTACAATAGGAGTTAGTTTCAACTTAAGAACTTCAGGCATTATATTGAAGCCATGCATTATGTATATTGTGTATCCCTTCAAAACAATATTGCTTACATGAAAGAATAACCCAAGTTTCATTCTAATGGAGACTTGAATCTTGGAGTCAGGTTAATTCCAGCTTTCAATATAGTTCATTTCTCTGTTCAGAATATCATTAAGTTGACATATTTTGCCTAGCTAATTCAGACTGATCTTTCTGATTTCAATTTAGTTGTCAACTTTCCAGAAAGCCCTGGCTTAGTTACCCCTTTCCACTGCATCCATATTATCCAATTTACATGCATTCTTTATTTCTTTTCTCTTCTCTCTGACTTTTTAAACTCATTGACAACCATCACCATCCCAGTGTATGGTGGTGCCATACCTGGTACACAATAGCTGTTCAATAATTGTCAATTGGAATATGTGATCCTTGGCAATTTAAACCTTAGTTTATTTGAACCTTAGTTTCTTCATCTGTAACATCTGAGTAATTGATTTCAATTCATTTCAATTAGAGAATTCAAAAACTGATGGATATGAAAGTATGTTTGTTTCTTTTATTCCCTCTTGCCTCATCATCCACCATTTATTTATTCTTTGTTGAATGTCTTTACTAGAAACACACCTTATGATTTAGCTATCTGAAAAGGTTAAGCAAACTGTGGCAGGTGATTTCAAAATGGATTTCTAGACCAGTAGCTATAATTCTTTAAATGCCAAGGTTAAAACGGCAAGATGATTGTTTTGTCTGAAAGTGACCTTTATCACACTGAAGATATAGGCAATAGATTTTTCTGTATCATGTGTAAAATGTTCTCAGTGGCACAGCATTAAATTTCCTCGAAATACCTAAGTTAAATTAGTGATCGGTAAAAGATATACTTAGGGTAATAGAAAGTTTCAATCAGAAAACTAGATTGCATTATCTGACAAGCAAAAGCATATTTATTGAAATAGTGGAATATAACAGTTGGAATTATAATGATTCTGGAAAATCTAATAATGAGCATGGATCTAAGTGATCTCAAGATCCATCACTGTTCCCATTCCACTGGTCCCCAGGATATTTATTTCACAAAGCTCCTTAGAGATAATGAAATCTGTCTGTCTGTCTGTCTTCTATTTACTATCTACAAATAATATAGATGCAAACATATTTTATTGTTATAGAAAATTACACACTCAGGTAAGGTAATAGAAAGGCTTCTCTAAATATTCCATTTGCAGGATTTAGGATAAACAACAAGGGATGGTGAAAAACCAGATGTTAGCAGCAGCAACAGCAGCAAAGAGCAGTCATTACCTCTAGGCTAAAGGGTAAGGGAAGGGAGAAAGTATTGGGACCTGGTGAGATATTAGTTATAGTTGCAACTGGAGGAGAGGGTTACCTAAAAATAGATACTTACAAATATATTATATTGCTTAATAAGTAATATTATATTACTTAATAGAGGAATGTTACTACCTCTAACGTGTGGCTTAACAAGGAGAAAGATTTCACCTGTCACCTGAAGTCTCTGGCTGGCGCTCTTTACTCACTTAACCTACAGGTGGGGAGGATTCAAGAGACTGAGTGAAGCACTTTCTAGGATTTAGCCCCCTTGTGATGGAACCCCGGGGAAGGAAGGGGTGGTTCTGGAAGAGGCAAACGGAGGCTTTCAAGCACAATGCCTTCTTAAAAGATTAGTGGTCCTTGCCTATGTACTCAGTTATGAATGATGAAATGAAAAGCTAATTGGAGGAAAGGATGGAAACTAGACTGTGATAAACATAATGTAATCAATACAGATGCTGATTTATTATGCTGTACATATGAATCCTACATAATGTTTTCAAGCAATGTTGTTTCAATTAAAAATAAATAAAATAAAAAATAAAAGCTGAGTGGAAAGCCTAAGGTTTCTTTTCTTTTCTTTTTTTTTAAACATTAGAAATGGCATATGTGTGGGTTTACTGCAGCAGATCTTATGTCTATGCCATAAGGACTTAAAACTACAATCATGGTGTTAATGTTATCATATGACAAATTGCGTGAAACACCACATATTCATCATCTCAGTAATGGGTAATTCCTTTTTCTTTTCATCTTTTAAATTTTTTTAAAAATTTTATATAGTTTTTTTTTTTACATCATAAGCATAAGATTTCTTAAAAGCCAGTTTTTAGTCTATCATAGCATAGACTCGAGGCAAAAGGGCTAGAATAAAGGACAGCATCCTGGCTTTGCTGTGAGATTTGTATACAGCTTCTAATGAAGACTAATTTTTATTTCTGCAACTCAGCTCTGTTTTTCTAAAGCACTGGTGCCCTCACTGACTGCAATTCTCAGGAATTTTGCAGTACAGATCCCTTTTCATCCTCTTCTCTGCTAAGTCATTTACAATTTCCCCACCTCCTTCCATCCTTCAAAATTTGTTGTCATTTCTGGTATTATCTTCTTTCCTGATCTTTTTGTACTTTTTGATAGAGACTGTTTTTTTGTACTTTCGTATTTTTTTTGTATTTATAGCTTTTGTATTTATAGCTTTTTGTCTTTTGTCCTAATATTAGTTCAGTTGAGAAAGAGACCTACTGCTATATTTACTTAAAATTCTTTTATATTTTTATTAGATATTAGCCTTAGATATTTCAGATTGACTCAGGAAGAATGTAAATTTCACAAACAGATGCAAAGAGAATTAAGTTCAGGAACAATGATTAATAACAATTTCATCTACTAAATTTTTTTTTAATATTAAATTTTATTTTTATATTCCCCCATACAATTGCAAACACCCCATTCTGACCCCATTTTATTAAGGTTGGCAATTCATTAGTCAAAACACTATAAGGAGCAATAAAAATATTATTTTGTATTTGTCATATAGAAGACTTATTACATAGTAGTTTGATAATTTTTTGGGGGGTCACTTAAAAATCTAAGTAGTGTGTGATGTAACTGTCCTTAACATGCAGCCATGACGTGGATGTATGTATATTCATCAGTACTTACTCTCCCCATTCTCTGGTAAAAGTGTTCGTATACTGAAATTGCAAAATTGAGGGAAAATGAAGGAAAGGTAGTGAATTATCTACCCTTAAATAACTGCACCAGGCATTACACAAAGGGATCTGCCTAGTGTCCATTTTAATCAAACATATTTATAACTCAGTTCTTTACATTTGTAATTTAACAATTGAATAAGTTCCATTTAATGGTAGCAGATGGTGTGTGATTATTGCCTTCCTAAAAAAACAAAGCTGTCAATACTTGTGAAATATGGATTAAGCCAAGGGTTACTGCAACTGCTTGGATTTTCATTAATATAGTTTATTCAATTTAAATTTGGCAATTAAAATGTGTAGAAATCACATAAATTACATATGCATTATGCATGTTGGCATCTTAACTTCAAAATGTAGTAGTTGGTAGTGAATTCTGGAACTATAACTTATTTTTGCCTTTTTAAGTCAGAAAATAAAATTGTCCCTCTGTAAACATAGGCAGAAGTTTGCATATTTTAAAATTGATTATGTTTGTGAAATGCTGTCTTCAAGCACGGAGCCCAGGGAGAGTTTGCAGCCTGCATCAGTCAGGCACCTCTCCAGTTGAAAGAAAGGCAGCTTCAGGATACAGAAGACACCGCTCCCTTACAATTCAAGCAGCAGATTGAATTTAAATGATATTTTTACTCTTCAGAACTGTAACCACACTTTTTTAAAAGGTAAATTATTATCTAGCAAATATATAAAATAATTCAGGAAAGTTTAGGTTCCTTTTCAATTGACTTTTCGGCTGAAATGAGAGTAATGCAGTATCATTTCAAAGTTTTCAGTATAGAGCAAATGTTTCATTGACTGGAACCTATTGTATTATATATATTGCTGGACAAACAGTGCAAGTCTTTTTGTTTCAGATTTGATGTTTTTGTTTTTTTAAATGAGGATTGGCTCTTTTTAGGGGACTCATTTTTTAAATTTTTTTTTAGATTTATTTATTTATTTATACAAGCACTGGGTATAGTCAGAAGTGCGGGAGGGTGAGAGAATTCACCAGAGCCAGAGCGGGGAACAGAACAGTCAGACTGATAAAGTGCACTGCTAAGGGGAGCAGCGGGCGTGGCAGGAGAGGTCTGCGCGTCATGTGGGACCCTCGCCAGCTGCCGGGGATCGAACTGGCACTGCAGAGTCTGCTGGCAGCTTCGCAGCCCAGCACTCAACCGTTGCGCCACCAGGGGAGGCCTTTTAGGGGACTCTTTTTAAGGGCAGGCATGTTGTTCTCAGGGCTTTGCTCTCTCCTGGTTCATCTGTCAGCTTTGATATTTTTCAGGGAAATCTGTTTCTTGACCAGGGGTGGTCTGGTCAAGTTCTCTTTTCTCTCTTCAGGGTCCAATTGATCTTTCTACTCAATGGAACCATCACTTTCCTTCAGCTTCTGAGAGCTCATCACTCTATTTTCTCCTGACTCACTTAGATGTTTCTTACTGCAGTTTAGAAAAATACTTTTTACCAGTGATTTTTCTAAGAAAAGTTTTCAGAAGTTGTGTGTGTGTGTGTGTGTGTGTGAGAGAGAGAGAGAGAGAGAGACATTGCAAAGACATATGTATTTTGAAATTTAAAAAAACTTGCCAATAAAGCACCACAAAATTCTCCCAGTCTATTGGACTGAAGTCCCTCATCTTACATCGGTTTGACACACATTAGGTTATGTAATAGGTAAACTATATATAGATTTTAAAGAGAATCAGAAATTGATTGTGTTTTTTTTTTTTTTTTTTTTTGTTTTATACATGCACTGGGCACAGTCAGAAGCGCGGGAGGGTGAGAGAATTCACCAGAGCCAGAGCGGGGAGCAGAGCAGGCAGAAGGACCGAAGTACACTGCTGAGGGGAGCAGCGGGCGGCAGGAGAGGTCCGCACGCCATGTGGGACCCTCCTCCGGTGGCCGGGGAGCAGCCGGGGATCGAACCGGCGCCGCAGAGGCCGCGCGCAGCCTCGCAACCCAGCGCTCAACCGCTGCGCCACCGGGGAGGCCCCGAGAATCAGAAATTGAATATCAGAAATTTTATTATACAACATGTATCTGAAACTTTTTTCTTTATTAACAGAATCAACAGTTCTTGGTAAGTTGTTTTAGGTAGTAAAGGAGGAAGGAATTAAGTGACTAATAAATATTCATCTTTGGTGTTTAAGTTTATCGTCGTTAGCATCAATATAGATCATTATTATCACATAAAACTATGTTAGGTACATTTCTGTGATCTATATCTGTCTATTACCCATCTATTTATATATCATTTCTCTCTCTCTCCCTCTCTCTCTCTTTCCCTTCTCTATCTTCCCAACCCTCTATGCTATGAGGAAATTATTATTATCATCCTATTTTATGGATCAGGAAAGACTCAGAGGGGTATTGCCCAGATCACTTAACTAAAAATTGTGGTACATCATCTGGCTGTTTCTAGATCTGTCCTATAAGCCCTACATCATACTCCACTGGCCTTGGAATGCTACCTTAGTATCACAAGTCCATACCTGGTATGTCCATCTTCCTTTCTCTCCTGTAAGACTCTTTTTTTTAAAGATTTATTTATTTTTATATGTTTTTTTTTATTTATTTTTTTAGAGGCATGTTTTATTTATTTGTTTGTTTATTTGTTTTGTTTTTATACATGCACTGGGTACAGTCAGAAGCGCGGGAGGGTGAGAGAACTCACCAGAGCCAGAGCGGGGAGCAGAGCAGGCAGAAGGACCGAAGTACGCTGCTGAGGGGAGCAGCGGGCGGCAGGAGAGGTCTGCGTGCCATGTGGGACCCTCCTCTGGTGGCCGGGGAGCAGCCGGGGATCGAACCGGCGCTGCAGAGGCTGCGGGCAGCTTCGCAACCCAGCACTCAACCGCTGCGCCACCAGGGAGGCCCAAGATTTATTTATTTTTATACAAGAGCTGGGGTACAGGCCAGAGGCACAGGAGTGTGAGAAGCTTCACCAGAGACAGAGTGGGGAGCAGAACAAGCAGAATGACCGAAATACACTGCTGAGGGGAGCAGCGGGCGAGATAGGAGAGGTCTGCTGCACCATGTGGGATTCTTGCTGGTTGGCCGGGATTGAACCCGCACTGCAGAGGCTGAGGACAGCTTCACAGCGCTGCGCTCAACCCACTGTGCCACCGGGGATGCTCTCTCCTGTAAGACTCTTAGACATGTCGCTTCTCCTTGAGCCTCCAGTACCTCCTTTTCTATGATCATTCTTACCTCATTACTTTGCTTCCTATATCTCTAAGAAAATCGAATTAATCCAAAGAGAACATCATTAAACTCCATCAGAACATCATTAAACTCTTACCTGATCTGTGTCTGTAAATATCCTGCCTCATTGTTGATGCATATGGATCAGCAGGTCTTATAACTTGCCCCCCTGGGCAGTAGAGTATATAATCCCCTTTAACCCACTCAATGATAATCCTGCAGGAATTTTTCGTCTTTTGCATTACTATTTTTCACCCTTTTCTGTTATTTTCATCAACCTATACACATTTTGCCATTTCTTTATTCTTAAATAAAGAAGCTCCTTTGTCCCTATATCTCTTTTTATCTAGTATCTCACTTTTCTTCTCCCTCTGTGATAAAACTCTGGGAAAGAGTTCCCTATAATCCTTTCCCAAATTCCTAGCCTCCCATTCTTTTTTTCCTTTTTATCCAACACATCCCATTTGTTTTTGAACTCTAAGGCTCTTGCCTGCTGCTCTTGACAAAGTCACCAACAGCTTTCACATTCTTGCTACATCCTTTGTTTAGTTCTTGCCTTAGTTTATCTCTCAGCTGCATTTGACATGGTTAATCACTCTTTCCTCTTCAGTTCCTTTCTTAAGTTAGTTTCTGGCAAGCCCCACAGTTCTGGCTTTCATCCTGCCTCCCTTACTATTGCCTCTTTACCTCTTTGTTATCTTTCTGACCTCAAAAACTGGAATAACTCAGAATTCAAAGTTCTTTTTCTCCTCATTGTCTTGGTGCTCTTGATCCAGTCTCACGACTTTCAACAATGTTAGTCTTTCTCAGGTGTCATTTCAGATCCATTATACATTCTTTGTTCCAGTTTTGCATCACCTTCAACCTGTAGTCCATGTGCTATTTGCTTTTTAACCCCTGTGTGCCATTGACTGAGTGTTTGTGTAGCCTGTAAATTCATTTGTTGGAGCCTAATTCTCAAAGTGTTGGCATTTGGAGATGGGGCCTTTGGGGGGTGATTAGGTCACAACAAATGAAACTGGTGCCCTTAAAAAAAGAGGATTCAGATTCTCCATTTCTTTCCCCTGTGAGACCATTGAGAAGATGACTGTCCCTGAACCAGGGAATAAACCCTCACTGGACAACACTTATCAGTGCCTTCATCTCACCTTTCACAGCTGCTGAAATTGTGAGAAACAGATTTCTATTATTTATAAGCCATCCAGCTTATGGTGTTCTACAAAAGCTTAAGCCATCACGAGAGGCTTCTCTGTTGGTGCCACTTGGAGACCTCTCTGCTTGTGTCACAGATTCATTCTTCTGCAACCCACCAGAGAGTTAACTCTATCTGCAGGTGAGATACAGGGGATCATCTTCTTCCTCTTTTCCACTTTTTGGCCATTTCATAGGCAATTTTGCTAGTCCATACCTTGTGTTTTAGTTGTCTTTCCTCCTTCACAATTCTTCTAAAAATAGGGGTGAACAGTGAATATCATTCACAATTTCTTATAACTAATCCATAGCCTTGATAGAAATATCATGCATCTTTGCATAGGAGTCTAGAGTGGTCCACACTCTGGACTAAACTCCTATTTAGGTTGCATGTTCTGTATCTATATACTGTGTAAAATTATACTCACTTTATACTTTTGGATTATTTCCTAAACATTTTCCATGTGTTTTTATAATATATGCACACATAATAAGTACTATTTTTCCCTCTCCTGTTTTTTTACATTCTGCCTTATAGTTAAACAATTATAAATATCTTGCCTTCAATATAGATGCTATTCCAACATCTTATTCTTTATTTGATCTTATTTTTGGTTAGTGAATCTTTCTGGTTTCTCTCCCAGTCCTCCTTAATTTTGTTAATCATCTGCCTTAAACATATTGCTGCAATTGTTTCTGATCCATACTTTCTTACCCAAACTCATACCATACACATCTGATATTTTATGACTTTGGATTTCATTCAACTGTAATTCTAAAAGCTTTGAACATATCAGGACCTTTAAAAGGTTTAAGCAAAAGTAGTTCAAGACAAGGAATGGTAACAGTGAGAAATACCAGACAAGTCTTTGTTTTCCCCTGAACAGCAAAAAAAGAATCATTCTTTATTATTCCCTTGGACATCTTTCTGTTTCTTCCTCTAGCTTTTGAAGCTCCATTCTATGAAGTTTTGTAATAACAAGCAATCTATCTATTATTCCCTTCCTCTCCCAACTACCTTTGCACTCTTGTCAAAGAACAAAGGGTAGAGGGCAAATACAAAAGCAAATGTCAAGGAACTATGCCTCACTAAGATTTAATCACAACATTTGGCATATTCCATGTCTGACTTATTTGTCTAGCTTCTATTTTTAAGCCTACAGTGCCAGGTCTTCCATATGTCATGTGGGAAATAAGAGTTTTAATCATGTGCTAGATAACAAAAGTAGCATAATCCAAGTTCTATTCTTTTCTAAGCACAATCACACATGGACACACAATTAGTTTTTTTTTTTAAATTTATAATCATGTATTTTCTGAACTGGTGACCACAACTTTAGAGTGTCTATTATTGTTGTGATGTTGCCCAGTTGTTCATATCTTGCTGCTTTAGTCTTAAATACAAAGTTTTTAAAGTTTGTATGTGAATTTCTAATTCCCTGTAGAGTCTTACTTGGTGCCACTTTTCTGTGTCAAAAACTGGCTCTCTGTTACCAACAAAACCTGTTGATAAGACAAAGCTGAATTTATTGCATATTATGCAATAAGCTTCAAAAAGCTTTGGCAGTGGCTCAGAGAGCTGGAATTTGGCATACGGTGGGTCTTTCAGAGCAAGGACTTGATTAGAACTGGGTGAAAATAGAGTTTATAAAAAAAACAAGATAAGGATGTTGAGACAGAGATTCAAAGTATCTTAGGATGCAAACACAAGGAGAATTATGAGAAAGTAAAGAAAATGATAATGAAGACATTAAAGCACAGCAGAACCAAGTTAATGAAGGTAGAAAAGGTGATTTTTATTTCAACATACAGGCTATGTATTGGGGTTGACTGTTTTTGTTCTCACCTACTATATGTATATCGTTGAAGAACTACAATGCCTAAAATAAATGTGATTTCTCTGACATCAGGAACAGAAATGCTTATTTTCTATCCAGTAATGGGGACTTCCAAATGAAGTTTGAAACACTGGTCTGTTTGACTCTTTATTTTTCCATGTTATAGCTAGTGTGTGGAAAGATTTTACTCTTTAATCTATTGTCATTTTTTTCCCCAATGCCATTTATGGCTGCCACCCAAAAGTTAGCACTTTATTACATTAAGTAGTGTCCCCACCTTCTTTTTTATGCTCTAGGGAAGTGGCACACCTCTAATGTGAACATCTTATATCTGTGCTACAGATACTAAGAAAAAACACTCATATATATATATGGGTGAGAGTATTTCCTCAGGATTTGTGCCTAATGGTCCTATTTCTTTTCTTAATGAAAAAATGATTAAATTTTATTAACTAAAACTTGTGACCTATAATACGTTGTGAATGAAACATTACCAAAATTTTAACACTAGCAGTTAAAAATTAATCATATATATTCTCATATTACTCTGGTTCTTTTAATTAAACTCCCCTCTCAGATTACTGCTACTTCTTCAGTTTCCAAGATTAAGACTAATTTATCACTAAGCTTTGCTATACAACAGTTATTTGAAGTTAGTGAGCACTACATCCTCTGTGGTATTGCTACCAAATATTCAAACCCTAGTAACCTATCACTCTCCAGTGAAAAGCTCAGACACTTAATGTCCCGAACTAATGGTCCTTTTTCTATATCTTGGGGCCTTAGGCAAGGCTTAACTTTCCCTTATGCACGATCTTCAAACATTAAAGGCAACGATCTGATTTTCCCTAATTTATCTCTTCAGCTAAGCTTTTTTCTTAATTTACTGCTTCTGCTCAACTTCTTAGGGCAAGCATTTGAGTCACTTTACTTTCCTGATTGTTTTGTTCTCTCTTTGAAATGCTTCAGATTGTCTACATTTCACTTAGAACTGAATACAATTCTCAGAATGTTGTTAGATGCTCTAGGTTGACAGCAGAAATAGAACTCCCTTTGTCTTGGCTACTGTTAAGAAAAAAAGATAGAATGATACTTCCTGTTTTGGTTTCATTTTATCTTTCCTTTTGTTTCTTTATACCACACATATGAAATCATCCTGTGTTTGTCATTCCCCTTCTAACTTTTTTTGACTTTCTTTGAACTACTCTAAAATGTTTTTCCTGGATTTCTAGCTCAAAGCATGTGGAGTCACCATTTTTTATTAGTTGTGAGTACTTTTTCTGCGGGTAACTCTTTGTCATGCATTGAGAACTTCAGTGAAGTTCTTATTCTTCTCCTCAATTCCAGCAAAGGGGCCATTACAATGCTCTCTGATAATTAGTATGAAATTCATACAGAGTAAGTCTTCATTTGTGTACAGTCATTTAAGTAATTATCAACTTTAAGACTCTACAAGAATGACTGACTAGAATGTTTTCTTTGAATTGTCTTAATACTCTGGATGATCTGAACTAGTTTAGAGGCGTTGATGATGTTACTGCCATCTACCAAATAAATACAGAGTGACTGGAAGTCATAGACTTATATTGTACAGAAAACTAAAAAATAGACTATTTTAATACTTATCCATTTAAATAAGCTCACAGCTATAGGGGCTCTGAATTCTAAAACCAGAGTATAAGGAAAACTTGAACATTTTTACATTAAGTATTCAAAAGCCATATTTTAAGAACATTGGAAAGCATCATTACTTTAGGAAACTGATTCTTTCATTTGATCTGGTGAATTTCTGCTTTCAACAGTCGTCTGCATATTGTGTACAAAATACTATTTATACTACTCCATAGAGTTAAATCATTGAGAAGTTTTTGAAAGTATTGCTGTGGGCATATTGTTATAGCTGAACATATCAGCTTCCATATCAAGAAGACAGAGTGAGTCCTGGACTTCAACCAATGCATTATATTGGAGACTTGATAGGAATACAATCAAACTTCTTTCCTATGATCTATTTCAGTCTTTGAGATTGTATTTCATCCCTTAAAAATAAATCATATAACTCTCTCTCCTGAACTAGAACCCAGATTTTTAGCATGAACTCAAACTTATGACAGTGCCATTTTAGATTAGATTTTATATTGTGCATTTAACTATATCACATAATGTAAAAAATTAAACTTATT
Source organism: Talpa europaea (assembly GCF_964194135.1). Taxonomy (NCBI): domain Eukaryota; kingdom Metazoa; phylum Chordata; class Mammalia; order Eulipotyphla; family Talpidae; genus Talpa; species Talpa europaea. Next base: position 25,423,866 of record NC_140082.1, on the reverse strand, counting down.
CTCTTTTATATAAAATATTTATTAATATTTGATCAGTTATTTAAAATCACACAAATTAAATGAAAATTATCTGTAACTGACAATTTGGAGTAAGTTTTGAAAGACAGAAATAAGGATCTCATTTGCCCCAGAAGGACCATCTGCAGAGGTAACAACCATTTGTATTGTAAATGAGTTATTCTTTGGATCTTCAACAGAGTCCCAGAAAAATTCTGAATGTAGATTGAATTCATTAAAATTCATCCTTTATAGAATAAACCATGCAATAGAATCTGCTATTTTTTCCATGAATTTTGGACAATGATGTAATTAGTTCTATATGCCTAGCAAGCTTAATGCTTAATGCTAGAAAACTAAGCATTAATGCTAGAAAACTAAGAGACATTCAAATAATTTTAAGTGGAAAAATGGAATTGTACTAGAGGCCTACACATGTGGTTTAATGAAATAATCAAAAGAAAACTGGTGTGAGATTCTCATAAATTATGTAGAATAGCTTTGTGAAGATTTTGTAAACTTACATGAATTTTATTTTTAATGAAATTCTGTTTCCTGAACAGTTTTTCAGTACTGCCAAATTTAAAGATTTCATGTACTGCAATTTCTTTGGTGTAAATTTTACCTGAGAATATCCATTATACAAAAACAGAGTATTCTTTCTCTCTATACCATTCATCATTTCATACAGAATTATATAAATGAGGTAAATGCAAATAAAATTACATTGTAGATGGCTCCGATTTCCCCATCTTCCTAGATTCTAGCTCTTATATAGATGTGTTGTCTTGATTGTTGGAAATATGGAGAGGCTTCTATTTAAATTCCCTTGCTGACCCAGCCTGCAACCCTGAGGCTTGCCCTAAAACCTCAAGTACTTGTGGTTTCTCTTCTTATAGGATCCATGGACCAATGAGCACCTGCTACCTGCTCAGCATAAGTTGTGTACTGACCATCTTGCTCACAGTGAAATCAAATATTTTCTGGAGTGCACCCCTCAGAGGGACCCTCTTTCCTTCATCTTACTTCTGCTAATTTTCTTCAATTCTCCCTGATCTCACTTTATCAGAGAGTTGCTTTTAAATTCCAGGAGAGGGCCTCCCCGGTGGCGCAGTGGTTGAGTGCTGGGTTGCGAAGCTGCCGGCGACCTCTGCGGCGCCGGTTCGATCCCCGGCTGCTCCCCGGCCACCGGAGGAGGGCTCCACATGGCGCGCAGACCTCTCCTGCCATGCCCGCTGCTCCCCTCAGCAGTGTACTTTGGTCCTTCTGCCTGCTCTGCTCCCTGCTCTGGCTCTGGTGAATTCTCTCACCCTCCCACGCTTCTGACTGTACCCAGTGCATGCATAAACAAAGAAACAAACAAATAAATAAATAAAACATGCCTCTATAAAAAATAAATAAATAAATAAAAATAAAAAAAAAAATAAATTCCAGGAGAAACATTTCACTTTCAGCTATGAGACTAGAGATCTATTTATTTCCAGAAATACCCTGATATCATTATGTTTTCATGAAAATCTATGTTATAGAAATTTTTTTTTACAGCAACCAGATGATAGCTTATTAAAATATCCTCATCAAAAACAATTTTGCTCAAACAAATTGCAAATACATTAAAACTGCATCATGCAATTGCAAATGTTGCCTTATCAAATTACAAAGAAGTAAAATTGTTTAGTAAAATCTATGAAATATCTTAATTTGTCACATATAAAAATATTTTTATTGCAAGGTTGAAGGATTTCAATGCAATTTTATTGCAACACTTGAAGGAGAGTTTGAGGTACAATTTGAATTTGCTTGTCAAAAATGTTAGTGTAAACAAATATCAAAACTGGCCATATTGTTCAAACCAAAACATATTAACATATCCTTTTATGCATGTTTCCTTTTGGATTTTCATTGTATTTATAAATGGCCTGTTGTTTGTTCCAGTTGGACTTTTTGTCTTTTTCAACTGAGTTGTCTGGGTTTTTTTGCTCCTCTGTCTCATCTTCAAGATTTTTATGGCCTTCTCTGACTTTCTTCTCATCTTTCAGATTGTCATGAATTTCCTCTTCTACATCTTCACTTTCTTCTTTTTCTGAAAATGTATGATGCTCCATCCTGTCAGTCCGGTCATCTAACAAGATCACTACTTCCTCTTCCTTTCCTCCATACATCTCCATATTTTTCTCGTTTGCCTCTGTGTTTTGCTCCTCTAATTTACTTCTTTTTGAATCCTCTGTTCCTTTTTGCTCCTCTGGAATCTGTACATGCTTATTTGAAAATGCTCCCATAACCACAGCTGCTTGAGCCATGTAGATTCCTTTTGCCAAAAGTTGATTATATGTTTTCCCTTCTTTCATATTTTGGCACATCTCTTTACTTTCATGTTCATCACTATCATCATTTTCAGTATGAGCTGTGTGCTGCTTCAGTTTCTTAATTGTTTGTTTCTTTTGCTTTTGAATTGGCAATAATTTTAATGACTTGTCATTGGAATTCAAACTGATCACATGTGTCATACTTAAGACATCTGTGGCTTTTCCAAAGCTTTCTGAATCTGCTGCTGAAGAATTATTTGTTTCTTTTTCTTTGGTTATTTTATCTTGAAAATAATTAGGTTGCATTGAGTGCAGGGTGTCCCCCTTTACAGACGTAGTTTGTTCTGGTGAAGGACTTGTAGGAAGATGGAAAGGAATTGAACTGGGGGCAAAACCAACAGGAGGTACAGAAGTACCTTCAATTGGAGGTAGTGTTTGCACCATTTGAATGGAATCAGGCAATTTCTCCTTTTTTCTTCGCTGCAGATGTGCTGAGAAAGTTCTATACACAACATTTACTGATGACAGATCACTGACAGGTAGAGAAGTTGCTGAAGGTAAGCAAGAATCATTTATTTCATCGAAATAAATGTCTTTTGACACACCATGTCGTGGAGAAGCAAAAACTAGCATGTGACATCCACCACAAGCAACCAATTGAACTGTGAACTTCAAAAAATTAGTGCACAAAGTAGGAATGAAATGATTGGTAAAATTCTCCAGTCCATGTCCTAATTTTCCATGTCTACCATTTCCAAAAGTATACAGAAGGCCCACCTCTGTTATCAAAGCAGTGTGATTTTCTCCACAGAAAATAGAACTTATTTTCTGATGCTTAATATGATCAACAACTTTGGGTTCTAAAGTTTCAAAAAGAAAAGGGCCAAGACCCAGCTGGCCAAACTGTCCCAGGCCAAAGGTATACACATCTTTCTCTGTGAGAACCACTGTGTGCGCTCCACCACAAGCTACCTGGATCACCTTCTCACAAATTCCAGACACATGCTGGGGTGTTCTGTGATTGACCAGCAGCTGATTGGGAAGACCTAACTTCCCACCATCAGGTTCTCCAAATGTATACAGTTTTCCCTCCCTTGTTACAAAAGCAGAATGGTAATATCCACAAGAGATCCAGGAGATAGGCTTTCCAATGGTCACTTGATGAGGGACACACACACTATTTAAATTTTTTAAACCAATTTGCCCTTCAGAATTGTCACCCCACATAAAAAGCTCTCCATCTTCAGTTAATGCAGCTGAAGTGCTAGCTCCAGCAGCAAGCTGTTTAATCTTATGCTGGGATGTAAAAAAGTTAATTAGATGAAAAGTGTTCCTCTCTTCAGTGTCACCAAGTCCCAGCTGTCCTTCATTATTTCCTCCAGCTGCATAAACTTTGCCTCCTTTTGTTGAAACTATGGTGTGGTTCCTTCCACAGGCAGCAAATACCACTTTTTCAGGCTTTAAAGCTTTGACACAAGTTGGCTTGCTAAAGGTTGACTTTGTTCCTAATCCTAACTGCCCCCAGTTATTACTGCCAAGCATGTAAAGTTTATTATTTCCTGTAACAATTGCAGTATGTTCATCTCCACAGGAAAGACATATAGGTATGTACTTTTTAAAACAGAATTTGCTAGGAATATTTTCAGCAAATTCAGTTTTTCCAAATGTAAACACAGCACCTGAATTGGGCACCAGCTCGCTGGGTTCCCCCATGCTGTGGGTGCTATGTCAGCCTCTGTCTGGGCCTGGAGGTAGGCTGGGGCGGTTCGGTGGAGCCTGTGTGGGTCTTAGCACGATGTGGGTGGGTCGATGGCGATTACTACGTTCCAGGAAGACAACAAACAGTCGCTAGGGGTAACGGAGGCGGAACTTTCAAAACGTTCTTTTAAGCAGTTGTGTTCAAAGCCATCAGTGTCTGGTTAGGTTATCACTTTTATAAAGTGTATTTAAGTTTAATAATGACAAAATAAAGGTTCACTAAAACTAACTGAGTAATCAGAAGAGATTGGTTTCAGAATATGTATTTCCTTAAACTTGAAACAAATATTTCATCTTATTTCCGAAATTCAAAAATCAATATTAAATACATATAGTAAATGAAAAATAATGTGTTAGTCCAAACAGTTTTAATTGACCAGGAGAGAAACTAAATGTGGCCAAAAATTCTCTCAGTTTATCTAAGTGAAGAATTATAAGGTATATTCTACCTATTCAACTTTCAACATGACTATATTAGGGACTTAAAATCATGGAAATGTATCCATCTTCTTCTGTTGGCTCAGCTAACATCTACATTAGCCTCATTCTCAGGAAGATTCTCTTCCAAAGGTGCCAAAGACACCCACCAGATTTGCGCAGTATGTTATCTCGGCTTAGTCCCCACAGTAGAAGAGAGAACCTCCTTCCTGCTGAATTCTGGAGTCTGGAGATTGCTCTTGTATGGTCTCACTCGGATAGTATGTTTATTTTTCAGCCGGTGACTGTTACCAGGATAATTGTACAGGACTAATTGTACAGGCAGGTCTAACTGTACAGGACTATGTCCTCTGTTAACACCGCTAACTCTTAAAAAATCATGGAGATTGAGATTGAGTGGTTTCTCAAAGGACAGAAAATCAGCATGCTGTCAGCAAAAGACAGAAATGTATGCTGAACAGGTCAATAAATACACAAATAAAAACACCTGCTAAGAATTATAGGTCATTTTAACAATGTTAATTCTTCCAATCCACGAGCAAGCAATCTTCCCATTTCCTTGTGTCTTCTATTTCTCTTAACATATTATAGTTTTCATTGTCATTTTATAGGCCTTTCATCTCCTTTATTAATCCTAAGTTGTGGTTTTTTTTTTTTTTTTTTTTTGGATGCAATTGTAAATGGGTTTGTTTCTTTTTTCTTTTTCTTTTTTTTTTTTTTTTTAAAGATTTATTTATTGATGCATACAAGAACTGGGATATAGGCCAGAGATGTGGGCAGGGGTTAGAGGATTCACCAGAGAGAAAGTGGGGAACAGAACAGGCAGACTGACTGAAATACACTGCTGAGGGGAGCAGCAGGTGAGACAGGAGAGGTCTGCTGCGCCATGTGGGTTGCTCCCGGGAAGGCTGGGCATCAAACTCGCTGCAGAGGCTGCGGATTGCTTCATAGTGCTGTGCTCTTTGCACCACCAAAGAGGCCGCGGGTTTGTTTTCTTAATTTCTTCCTCCTTTCTTTTGTTATTTGCATACAGGAATGAAACAATTTTTGTATGACGATATTGTAACCTCCTACTTCACTGTACTGATTTATTGTTTGTAATAGTTTTTTGTTTTAAGTGGAATCTTTAGGGGTTTCTATGTATATAATCATGTCATCTACAAGTAGTGACAGTTCTGCTTTCTTCCAAATTTAGTTTCCTTTTATTTCTTTGTATTGCTTAATTTCTTTAGCTATATCTTCCAATACCATGTTGAACAGGAGTGGTGGAAAGTGGACATACTTGTCTTAAGAACTTGCAGTTCTTTGCCATTGAGTCTGATCTTAGCTGTAGATTTGCAATATATGACCTTTATGATGTTGAAGTAACTTCCCTCTATCTGCATATTTGAAAAATTTTTAATCATAAATGGATGTTGAATTTGTCAAATATTTTATTTGAATATTGATATGATCATGCCAATATGATCTTTCCTTTTGTTGATGTGATCAATTACATGATTGATTTACAGATATCAAATCATCTTTGCAACTCTGGAATAAATTTTACATGGTTGTGATGTATGATCCATTAATGTATTATTATAATTTGGTTTTATAAGATTTTGTGAGGATTTTTGCAGCTATGTTCATCAGCTTTATTGGTCTCTAGTCTTCTTCCTCTCTGGTAACTGAGTATGGAGGGCATGGAAGGATAATGGGGTTACTTCAGTGACATATATTTAGGGAACAGAATAGAAGAGGACAAGGAGAAGAATCCACTTTCCAAATTATGAATAGAACTGACCTTACTAAAGGCTTATGTTTAGACTTGCTATGCCCCTGGCTAGTAGTAGAAATGAGAGGTGGAGGGAAGAGGTTTCAGGGAATGAGAACAATGAAGGGACCACACAAATACAGAGATTGAATTAGCATTTAAAGTATTTCATCATCTTTTCTTTCACATAATAATAATGTTGACATAATAATAATGAAATATATATTTTTGAGCCTGAGTTGTGGCATATGAACTATCAACCCAGAAACTTGATGGGAGAACTGGTACTGTTCAGATCAATCCTCTGGATTTTGGGGGGCTTGGGTTGGGTAGAGGTAGTGGTAGAATTTAGGTCAAGAGTTGCTGAGTTAATGTAAGCTGTCTTTTTATGCGGAAGAAAAAAGCCCAAATGAGAAATACCCTGGGCATGAAGTGGCTGAAAAAGTTTGAGTGTATGTTCATGGATATCTTGTAAAGAGAAACTAATATTTACTGGAAATCTGACCTCTTACACGGTTTTCACTTTTGCACAGTTAGCTCTCCATAGAGTTGTTTTTATTTTATGACAGAAACCAATAATATCAAACACCCACCCCACTGTGAAGAAAAGCAATAGAACCCACAGATGAAGAGATCATACAAATTTGATTATTCCAGAGTCTCTGGATGGCACTTCTTCAACTAAGAATGTGAGCATCGCACTATATGCCAAAGTCCTGTGGGAACAAAATCTTCAACAAAACATTTGCAAGTTTTAAAACTAAAAATTATATGCTTAGTTTGGGAAAAATATGGTTCTTATAACATGAAACTTCCTTTGCCAGCTCCCAGCCCTTTATTCATCATGCCTCCTGCCCTCCCCCCCCCCTTTAGCATCAGATTTTAGGGGTCTGAATAACAAATGGTACTGAGGATAGTCTAAGAAAACAGGTGGCAAGATGAGGGATGTCACACTTATTTAAACCTGTGGGTAAAATAGACACCACTTTTAATGGTATATGGAGCAAAAATAATTCCTGGCACAAGGAGATAGTTCAATTACTGAAGAGTTCACCAGTAGCAATCTGAGAAATAAATGTTCTCAAGGTGCAATGATTAGGGTATTTGAAAGATAGGTGAACATATTGGAACCATTACCATCCTCAAGTTCAATTATTTGTTCATGACTCAGCATATAGTTGTATTCATGGCTATAACATATTAAAGTGAAAGGAATGGAACAAGAATAGCAAATGAAAAGACTGCAAGGGATAATAGCTGCGCAAAAAAGAGGGTAGACTTCCAGAGTTCTGGCCCATTGGAGTCATATATGACATAATTATAGCACCAATTTGTGGCAACACAAGTGAAATGGCACCATTCGTCACCATTGAGGGCATCTTAAGATACTCAGGGCCCAGGGATTTTTGTAGGGGGTGGTAAAGTAGGCAGCTTCTACCTGGCATATAACAAAATTCCATACTGCAAGATGGAAAGCAAATATTCAGCATAAACTACATTTTTGTTCATGAAAGCCTTTCATGCACAGTGATCCAAAATTATCAGTTAGGGTAGTGAAACTGTCCTGAAATAGAAGTTTCCAGATACCAACAATGGCCAACAGTGTAAGCAAGCCTTTGTAAGGATAGTAGTCAAAACTGTTACATCAACTCTTTTCTGCATAGGCAGAAAAAAGCAAAGTAAAGCAAAGCCCGACATCTGGGGGAACTGTAGAGACTTGCACTAATTCCTGTCACCTCCTAATGTGACCTGGCTTTTTGTCCTTTGTAGAAGGATGTTTCCGGAAAATAATGGATGGTTATTGACAGTGTAATCAGATTCTAACTCTGATTAACAGCTGTTTTTCCAGATATAGCTTCTTAACTGAAGCAAATCAGTAAAACCTCTATATATCTGTCAACGGGGAAAAATGTATTGGTTTTCTTTATCCCAAAAATCATAGAACTCTAGAATATTTTTTCCAGTTAAAAGGAACAGCAACATAACTTCACTATTATTCTTTACAGCATGATAACTCATTGAGTGTTGAGGAGAAGGTGGAATGCATTTCCAGTGTAACACAAAATTGCTATTTCAGTCTAAAGGACCTTTTAAAATCGTATAAGATTTAGAAGTGGAAAAGCAACATATTGAACACAATAACTGTATACCTTTTATGAAATAGCACTTTACAATTCTGCATTTTTGTTGTATTTATTTACTTATACCTAACAAAAACTAAAATACATATAATGTCTCATTAATACCATTCACTTAGCCATTGTAACTATGAATATAATAGTGAAAAAGTGACAATTATGTTCATTCTTACAGATTAGTAGGAAAACCATTGAAATAAACAAGGATCATATCAGACCTGTAGGTGCTAAGATGAATGAGATTAGAAGCCTTTTGAGATGAATTTACAGGAGAATTAGTGTGCTATAGAAGAAAGAAACACTGAACTTAGCAGTTCATGTGAATTCCAGTGTCTAACATCTATATATTTCCCATAAAGTCCTTAACTTTCATATGTCCAAGATACATGGTAGATAAAACAATAATTTCCAATATCCCTTCCACCTCAAAAATTTGATGATTCTTATTTAAATAAACAACGAGAATTTTCCATTCAATAATAAAGGATAAGGATTTCCTTCTCATAAAGCAATTCTAATTATTGGGCTTGAAATATTTGAATACATTTTAGAAATCATGATAATGTTCTAAATCATATGATTATGATTGTGTACACGTAGGAATCAACACAGAACATATCCATGTTACTTATAGCTCTGCTGTGGTCTCTCCCCTCAATTTATGTAACTGCCTTTTTTTTTAAACTACTCTTTCAGGAAATAGTAGGATCATACAGGCTTACATTGTTTACACATGTTATACATAGGGCAATAAACATCCATGTTTAGCTAGATATAGAAATGGTGTAATTGCTTAAGTTAAATATTCTCTAAAGACACTCCTCTGAGAGAATAATTTAACTGACTCAGGAGTCATTTATTAGAATTGTAAATCGTCACCAATGTATTCAGGCATAAGAGGCAAATATGGGAAATAAAGAATAAAGAAAAGAAAAAAGAAAGTTTTAGTTATGGGCTCACTAATTACAACTGTTTAATCTCTACTAGACATATCAAGCAGTGCTCTTCTGCCTCGCTAGAATGTTAGCATTCCCAAAGAATGAAGCTTTTTGTTTCCTTTGGATTTCTTATGCTTTCATCTCTACACTGGTTCAGCAAGGAACAGGAGCCTTTCAGTGTAGCAATGGGGTCTTCTTGCCTTCTGACAAAGTGTGTGACTTCACAGACCAATGTGGAGACAAGAGTGATGAGCAGCAATGTAAGTGCTATTCCTCACCTTTCCCCAGTTTCCGTTCCCTGGTCGCCTTCAAACCAGAGCCCATGAGCAGCCCAGGGAGATTCACCTAGATGCCTGGTCCTGCATAGATTTTATTTCTAGCCTTTAGTGTAAATCAGAAATGAAGTGAGTTTTTTAAAGAGACAGGTCCATGTGTAAAAATTACTCCAATTCAGAAAAATCAGATTGCTAAGATTCTAACAGAAGGGAATGTATTTAAATTAGTTTCTAATGATTACATGGGAAGAATAATATGTGGAAATGTAACTTTTAATGTTATATTAGGAGAGAAAATTGCAAAAAAAGCTTGTTACTGCTACTTTAAAATACTGTGATAGAATTTATGAGATCTAGTTTTAATTCAAAATGGAAATATTTTAAATGAGTTTAGGTTGGATAAGTAGATTTTATTTTTGCTTATTGGACACTACCACCAAGTTGGTACTGATGGGATTTAGAGTGCAACTCTGGTTTATATCCTTTAATTTCTGGGTTGAACAAAGAGCACAGAGCACAAGCTAAAGAGTGCAGGACCTACATTTGGAGCCCAGATAAATAATCTACTAATTGTATGATCTTGAACCTCCATTTTATTATAAGAGGTCATAAAATGAGGTAATTGAACCCTCATAAGTGGGAAAATGCCCTATGGTATAGTACTGGGATAGTACTAATAAAAAATGTTCACTAAGAGGAGACATGGGTAAAGATCCATATGTTTCTGTAGTTTCTATTGCAATCTGATATCGTGAAGGAACACTACATGGAGACTAGTGTCATTCTTGCCTATAATCACCTTTCATAAGCATTTTCATAAAATTAAGTTGTTTCATTGTTCATTCATAGTAACTGACTCAATTTTCTGGAGGCGTTAATTCTATTATTTTAGAACACTTTATTCAAATATGTATTTTTATTCAGATATTACATTACTATTTACAGAATTCTACATTTTCTTCTGCTAAAATAACATATTTGATCTTGCTATTGTTTGCCTTCTATTTTCATATTTGGTGTTATTAAAACAAGAAAAAAATTCTTGCCCATAGAATGAAACAGGTAAATGAATTATCTACCCTAGTTTAAAATAGGTATCATACCGTTAGTGCATCATAACCATTAAATGCCAAGTCCAACCAAAGACTAGGATTCATTTGTATTTGTCCAATTTCCCTAGAAAGGCTAACTATGGTGTGCTGCCCTTTCTCTGGCCTGTCTAGAAAAGTCCTTATGGTTCTTGGGTGGGCAGCAAAGAGGAACACTTAGCTCGTTTGACAAGAAGTGCAGTCCCTTCTATTATTAATCGTTATGAAGCTTCCTTTAGCACGCTTGCTGTGATAACATGCATGGTCCTGCTTCAGGGAAAAGGTTAATGTGAAAGAAGGAGAAAGCTGCTGTGTGGGAAAGGTCTCGGCTGCATGAAAAATTTTAATAACTCACAGCTTTGGAGAACAGCAAAAGAACAGATCTGTCGAATAAACAGATTTCATTTTAAATGTTACATTGGGAGCTTACCTTTTGGCTTTTTCACTTTTCATTTTCGTTTCTGAGGAGTTTTCACTTTGGTATTTTATTTAAATGTGGACCATAACCTGTAGATAAAATTGAGAATCAATTTAAGGTGTGAGTTTCTTTTGTACAGCACACTAGGGGGGGAATGTTGTGCAGGAATAATGACAGCCAAGCAATTTTTCTCATGAAAATTTGCGATGTTAACTTACAGATGAGATTTTTTCTAAAAGCTAAACTTTATAATGATGTTAAGGTAGTCACATTTTGAAAATAAATCAATCTGTGCCTCCTTTTAACACTCAAATAGTGTGACCTTTAAAGAAATAGATTAATATGTTGACTTTTCTTAATGAAATTGGCATAGTTAAGTTGGATTTCAGATGCAACCGATTCTATTAATAGGATTTTGAGAATGTTCTTTTCTTAAAGAGTATTGCCTCAAAATACTTGAATCTGTTATGTTACCTCAACATTAAAAAAAAAACATTTAAAATGACTGAATCTTTACACTAGACTAAATGCCATTTGTACATGATTTGGGGCATTTAATATACATAGTGGGCAAAAAAATTTTTTTTAGGTTTAACCAGTGTTTGATTGTATGTTGACAAGAGTCCTTCCTAATTCTCTCTTATTTTTATTTGTGTATTTATCTTAATATAGTCATGCTAATTATAGAGCTAGGCCAGTTTGTCTTCTAACAATTGCTCAAAATTATTTGCTATATAATGACTTTGCTATTTTTCTTAAAAATAAAGATAGCAATAGTACTTATTTTGCTCCCATTCAAATTCAAATCAACCAGAAGATTATGTAATATACTATTGATAGTGTTGGGATATATTCATACTATGTTTGAAATATGAATAATCTGGTTTTTATGTACTAGGCAATTCGGGAAGATACTGTAAAATATATCACAAGTTTCTAAATAAAATGACTTATCTGTTACTGAGACTAGAATAAATCTTTTTCAAGCTGTGTTTCCATTCAATTAAATTTGAATATAGGCAATTCAATCCAAATAATTTCAGGTCTATCATGTATGATTTGTACCAATTGCAGGATACTTCTGTTGAGATGATTTGGAAAAGGAAGTGCCTATGAGAACATAATAGAAAATACACTATATAATGAAATGGCATAGAAAAGTGAGTTAAAATGAAGAGTAGACAAGATTTTACAAAGACAAAAATAGAATAAAACCTTAGCCCACAGAATTGCAATGTTTATAATGAAAAGCCAATGGCATATGCTTAAAAAAAAACCCAGACTGGTAGAGGCAGTACCAGAGAAGGTGGAAGATAAGACTTAGGGACAGCAGAATCAAAAATGATGGAAACACAAATTAAGTAGGCATGAAATATTTTAAGAAAGCAAATATTTGTATGTAAGTTAAATGAATATATAAATTCCGTTTTAAAATTTTGCTGATGGAAAGTCTGAACATATTCCAGTCATCAAGGAATAACAAATAGAAACTGTAAGTATGCACTTTGACTAACAATAAAATAGCATGAATGTCTACTTAGAGCTTTAACATTTATGGTACCTCTACTAAATTCCTCTTTCCTTCAATGATACTTTTCTTGGGCGAGATCTGATCTTAATCTTACTCCAGACTTTGAACTGAACATTTAAAAATTTTTATATTTTGCATGTGTGTCTATTAGATTCCTTCTGCTATTTTGAAAACAAAATCTTCATAAAATACTTTCTATGTCAAATAACACTGTTAGGAACTCTTCACTCGTGGCAGTCAGATGACTTGTAACCCATTGTTCAGTCATATAATATAAATCATTTTCTTCAACAGATTTTGATGTCTAGAATTGTTTAACAGTTGTTGACCATTTTTGTTCATAATGGGCAGTGGAAATGTGAAAGGAAAGATGAACCATACGCAACATGAATTATTCTTTCATTTCTCAATATGAAATTGTGCAAAAGTAACAAAACAGAAGCATGCTAATTGCCTTTTGGAAATTGGCTGCGTGTTGACTCTTTCTCACAAGGAAGAAGCTCAAAGTTTTACTGGGATATATCTTGACCCATCCTGTAGAATATCCATCATGATTCTTACAAATGGTGCAATTTAACAATTAGGGCAAATTTGGTAAAGTCATGTATCTCAGCGAGACTTAAGCAAATAAAACAAAGTAAGTATGCTCTTGTGAAGTGATGTCATTTGTCCAAAGTTATGAGTAGTTTCTTTAATATTTTTGAAGGAGGCTATAAAAAAGCAAAAAATTAGCAGCTCCATTAGGGCAGGATAGTTACCTAGTCTTTGCCATTGCCTAGAAGACTGATTAGTACATAGAGTCAATAAATATTTGGTAGACTGAATGATTATGGGTTTACTGATTAGCTGAATTTGTCAGTTACACTATTTTATTTGATCGTGAAACTTGAAAAAACTAACCAGTCTTGCAAAATGGCCTGCTCTTGTTTTGTGGCCCAAGTGGGCAAGTTGGCATTTTCCAAGCACATTCAGTTTGTGAATTTCCTTTGATAATTTAAAAGACAGCTGGTGACAATGAATAGTGTACTGTTTCTTCCACAAGCAAAACATCTGAAGGTAATATCTAAACAAAGAGAACTCCTGCCATGCATAACATTCTGCCCACCTTTTCTGTTCTTCAATAAACATGATTTCTACATGACCATATTTTCACTAAAGGTTTGGCTGGGAATCCTGAGACAAGAGTTGCATTTATTGTCAAATTGTCAAATTTATGATGGAAAGGTCCTTGAATCACAGATTTGAATTTAAGTTTACATAAAAGACCCAGAAATAGAATATAGCATTTCTCTACTATCTAGAAATAATTGTGACTTTCCAGGGAATGACTTGGAGTGCTTGATTGGATTTAAAAGAGAATTTTACTTACTGACAGAAATTGAAAATTTATTTTGGTAAAAAATGACAGCAGTCTGTTCCTGTATTAGTTTACCTGATAGGAATCATTCACACAAAAGAAATAATTTTCTATTTACTATCCTTATTCAACACTAGAGAAACTACTGCAAAGTCAAAAGATCTTATGGCCAGGCTGCTACTCTGGAATAGAGAATTATATGTAAACACCTCTGCAACATTCAAATTGGAGTGAATGCCATGTCTTGACCATATTTCTGTAGAGTCAGTAGACACAAAGCTGAAGACCTCCTATGAAAGTTTCTAATCCTGAAACAATGTTAAAACATGCCTTGGTAATCCTTTCCTCATGGACACATATCCCACCTATGACACAATTTATGGTAATAATATCTCAATGACTTGAGAATAAGGCCTATGATATGACAAAAATTCAACTTACTTAGTAATAGATAATTCTGGTGTGAGTTACATTGCTAATTCCATGTTCTATCATGTAACTTTGTAAGTTAGACTTTTCTGTGTTTCTACAGCAATGAAAATATTAAAATTAACACAGTGGAAAAGATAAACATTTCTCTGATAAAAACTAACTAGTACTTCCAAATTGCCAGCCCAAATAGTAGCAATCTTTGTTTGAAATTTACTTTTGAGAATAAATTTTGCTTTCATGTAATTGGAATATTTTGGATTCACGTCATTTGTTGCAGGACATTATTTTTTATCATAAATGAGAAGAAAGAGAGTTATATGTGAAAATACTTTTATATGTTACCAACATGAAGGAAATAATTTTCAAATGATAAAGTGTATTGTACATAAGATTTTCTGACTATGTATTATATAAGGAAGGAGATAAAAATATTTAACAAATTTAGAATAGAAGGAAATTACCTCAACACAATCAAAGCTATATATGAAAAATCTATAGATAACATAATACTCAATGGTGAAACACTGAAAACTTTTTCTCTATGATCTGGAACAAGACAAAGATGTCATCTTTCCTCATATCTATCAACACAGTACTAGAAATGCCCTCCAGAGAAATTTGACAAGAAAAAGAAATGCAGGCTTTCAAGTTAGAGATGAATGAGTTAACTTATATCTGCTCACAGAAAATATGATTATAAGTATAGAAAACCCTAAAGATTTTATAAAAGGAAAACTTGGTAGAACAAAGAAAAAAGAATTCACCAAAATTTCAGGATACAAAATCAGCACACACACACACAATCAGTTACTTCAATACACATGAATGAACGATCTAAAAAGGAAATTGACAACATGGTGACACCTTCTGTCTTCAATTGCAGTATGTTTGACTTTTCGGCTCAGAAAATTGAAAACAAAATGCTGTGTTTCATAAGTTCAAAAAGCCTAAGATCACGGATTATACCTTTAAGTTATTGCCTACCACCTCTTCATTGTACCATAGATTGTCCAATACAATTTAATGACTGTGGTAGCAAAGATCTATGCAGAGGAAGATTTTAGTATACCAAATAGTTTCAGCCTTAAATTACATATGTAGCATATAGAATTAAAAGAAAAATTAGCCACAATTCAAGGAAAATTGTTCAAATGGTTTAAAATATACAATTCTCTACTGGGGATGGGGAAGAACGAGTACTTAGAAAAATTTCTGATACATTTTTGAATAATCCAGCAGTTAGAAGTTTGTGATTTTTTTAAATGAGAACCAATTGAAAATGTATGCTCATTATATTCATTTTATATAAAAGAAGAACTCCTGTTGAGACTATTCAGAGGGAAGAATGTTTTATTTCACTGTTTTCCTCATTTTAACTCTCAGAAATCATCATCATTATTTTTGTGTATTAAAAGTAACAAAGAACATTGCAAACGGATGTAAACTAAGTAATTGTATTGCAAGGTAATATATTGGTATTTAGAAAATGTTTGACACCTATGTGAGAATGTGTGTACATTTCACATGTAATTATTGAAATATGGTGATAAAATCATTTAGAATATGTTGTAATTACAAATTGATCATTGTAAACATTGCTAGGAACTAAAGGAAACTTGAAAATGGTTACTTATTTTTGTAGATGCAGAACTAATTGAATTACACACAAATATAGACATTGTGATATATGTATGTTATTAAAACACTGTCCTCTTTGATGAAAAGGAGACAGTGGTTTAACAATTAGAACTTAGTGCTTTAAGAGCCTAGATGCTGAATTCAAAAAGAGTTCTCTAATTTTGGCCCCAGCACTTACTAGCTTTTCTGTCTTAGTGTCTCTAAGACATCATCTGTTTTCTCATTTTTAAAATGGAAGAAATTTCTGCTTCATAAGATTATTGTAAGGAATAAATAAACTGCAAGTAGAATGTCTAGCACAGAACAGAACTAAAATAATTGTAACTATTAAAATTCCTGGTGTTATTAAATTATTTCAAAATAAGGGGTCTAAAAGTAAAATCAATAAAATATGTTTTTGTGACTGGTTGTCAAACATTGTCTAATACCCAGAGGGAAAAAAAAGAGCCGGAATTATCTTTGTTGTGATAAAAGTGAGACTAGGCCCAAAGAGTTAAATCACTTTCAGACCCTAATAAAAAAACTTAACATTTCTCTGATACTTGCTTTTCTAGCAAGTCTGGAGGCTCATCAATAATCTTTTTTTTTAATATTTATCTATTTATGCATACAAGATCTGGGGTATAGGCCAGAGATATGGGGGTGAGACCATTCATCGGAGACAGAGTGGGGAACAGAACAGGCAGACTGACTGAAGTACACTGCTGTGGGGAGCAGCGGGTGAGTTAGGAGAGTTCTGCTGCACTATGTGGGTTGCTCCCTGGCCGGCTGGGGATTGAACTTGTGCTGCAGTGGCTATGGACAGCTTCATAGGTTGTGTCTTAACACCTTGCCCCACCAGGGAGGCCCCTCATCAATAATCTTGAGATGAGCTCAAGATGGGCTGGGAACAACCTCCATTTATCTGAAGAAGAGTGTCTTCTTACTTCAAGGATAAGGATGAAGTGCCTTGTGACTAGCCAATAAACTTGAGCCATGCCACATTTCTCTGCCCCTACCCTGCTTTTCAGCCAATAAGATTTAACTCCTTTGTTCTCAACTCCACTCTCTGAAATTTATGTAACTGTCCTTTCTTAATTGGGAAAATAGTTTCTTGGGACAAGTTTACAACCATTCCCCCAGGCTACTAGTCTCTGAACCAACCTTTCCTAATTCCAGCCCTTAACTTATAAGTGACCAGTAGCCTGACATATGTACAATATCAAAAGCAGGAAGAATTTCAAGAACATTGAGATTCCACAGGAGCTGCTATGCCTAATTTCAATGGTTCATTACAACCATGGATGCTTGAGTTTCAACCAGTGATTTCATTTACCTGAACCTAAAATTTGATATGTTTGGATAACAGGAATATCGAGGTTGAGATTGAGTTGAAGTTGTAACCTGAATAATAACTCCTTAATTTTGTGGTACTTTAGTTGTGAACAGTTTCATTCTCTATATTATGTCCTTGGATCTGCATTGCAATCTTTTAAGAGACAGGGCAGGTTGTCATTATATTAATCTTACAGGTGAAGAAACAACAGTGATTGTTGAGTGGTTTAGCTAAAACCAGTCAGTTGATAAGAGACAAAACCAGGATTACGTTCTCAGTCTTATGACCTCATATGGCAGTCTTTCTACTTGAACACACTGGGTTTGTGCATAGAGATTTATTAGAATGTCATTCAAGAAAGCTTTGCATTAATACATTAGATTTAAAATGTGAAAAATAATCCTTCTTAATCTATATTTGGCATTTGTGGCTAAGCTTACTTTTAAATGCTTTCTTATTTCTTAAGAAGTCAAAAGGTGTTGTAAAAGCTAAATTCTTTTTTCTTTCTTTAGGTTGGAATTATGAGAGATGTGATTTTGAGGACGGGCTCTGTAGTATGACACAAGATCAGAATCTGCAACTTGGTTGGACAAAGAGAAATGGGATGACTGGTTTATCACCTCCATTTTATGATCACAATGGTGACATGTCTGGTAAATGCATTGTATTTTCTTTGTCTTTAAGTGTCTGATTAAAGCAGTAGAATTTTACTATTTAGATAATTATAATATCTCATTTTCTGCATTCTTTAACTATTTAAAATATTTATGGTCATATGTTATCACCTTAGATCCTTATAATTAGTTTCCTGGGATCACAAAGGTCTTTGTAGACAATAGATGGCATTTTACAGGTATTTTGACTCTTTATGGAAACTGTAAAATTAAAAAATAATACTACTACATAGGTTGATTAGTCAATTTCTTTGCATGTGCATAGACTGATTTCAGCTCTGTCCTATATCACTTGTTTTTCCAGGATGACAAGAAAGCTCTGATAAACTGCTTATTAGCCTTCCAGGTGGCCAGACATATATTCACTTACTCATTCATGAACTTATTCATTCACCATTTTCTACCAGGTGATTAAGATATTTTAGTGAGCAAAAATTGACTCCAAGCCTGCCATAATCTGATGGGCTTACACATGATATAAAATGAAGAAGTAGATTGCCTGATATAGCTAATTAAATGACTAGAGAGAGTTTTCCTTGAATGCCTGAAAACAGTACATCTCCCAGTGTTTGTTGAGGGACTCTGCAGATGGGGTGTGTCTTCAAAACTCATTTAGGCAGTTGACAACTATGTCTCAGTCTCCACTATCTGCTTTCCAGTAGTCTCAAATTCTTCCAGAGATGAGAACCAAGGGTTTTTCAGAACATATGTACAACCCTATGCATTCATATGTTCATCTAGATTTTCAGGAATATTTTGGAACATTTTATGACCCTGTGGGACAGTTCATTTTCTAGCTTTTCCTTTAAGCTTATTGGTTAGTTATTGTTACACATTGCCTCAGGCAACCATAAAGTTAAAATACTTGCCAGTAATTGTTTTCAACAAATACCTGCTGTGAAGACTTTTTACCCTGGCCAAATTGTTCATATGGTCAATTTCAGACAGCAGTTGTTAGTAGGAGCTTTCAGGAAACAGCTTTCAAAGAGCTCTGACTCTATCCTCCTTTTTTGGTCACTATCATGTTGTCACAGGAATATAGGTGCTACTTTTATTTTATTTTATTTGTATTATATTTTATTTTATATAATTCTTACATCATTTTTAATTTTTGGAGAATGTATGCATTTTCATTTTGGTTATATTCCCTGTACAATACCCACCCCCCCTTTAGAGTGACTGTGGAGCTGAAGAGTTGGCAATTGCAATAGGGCATGTTAAAAAACATAAAACTTACTACTTCCATTGAAATTCAGCCATTTCTTGAATAAAAGCTCTCTAGTTTGCCCAAATCTTGTTATGACCATTTTGGCCAAATTTTTCATTACTCTTATGAAGAAGAAAATTTTTAGAGTTCTTCACATTGGTATTTTCATTAACATTGTTCTCATGTTTATTGTACGTTTTATTTATGATCTCCTAAAGAGACTCACAAAGCATCACTGAAGCAGACTTAAATAATATGCAACGTTCATTTACAAGTTGCTAATAATTATAATAGATTACTATTTGAGAGTAGCCTTTAAGAACTAGTTTTAGCAAATGTGTGCTTGTGTTGAATTTGTTAGTGTAATGAAAAGATATCAGACAAAACTCAGGATTATGAATGGAAACAGAATTTAATAAATAAGAAATGACCGACTTGAAGGAGTTCTTATCTAAGATTTTTTATTTCCTCACTATATCTGAACTGATCCATATTTCCATCATAGGTGAACATATTTACCCTTTCCAAAAGATCTGACATTTGAAACTTTGCTTCAGGCCTTGAACCTTGTCATGATGATCCATTTCTGCAACCTGAATTTTTAGAAAATGTTCTTGAAAACTTATATTATCTCATTGTTAAATACTCAATTTTTTAAGCTCCTTTAAGCCTGTTTGTTACTCTGCATGTGCAACTGGATTTATGTTTCTCTTGCTCACTTTCCTTCTCATTAATCACTTAGAATTTTGGAAATGGACGAAAAGCAAGGCTGATTATCAATAGTTGAGGAAAGTAAGACTGCAAATTCAACCTTATTTTTCTTGAGGATATATTTTGCCACAGTAATTTGACTTAGTCCTTAAAACTTGATTCATGGTTTCTGTTGCTTTCATATTTTATATATTTCCTTTCTTTTGGTACCAAACTTGGTTCATGTTGAGATCCTACTACATTTACCCACTAACTGAGGAAAAAATATTTTTGGAAGTCCTTTAATGTAAACATTTAAGATTACAAATGGAATCATGTTGTTTGACTTCTTATTTTGTCATTTTAATAACACTATCACAACATTATTTTAAATTTTAAAGATGTGCTCTGCTGTTGTTTTAATGGATGCAGGCAGAAAATAAGAATGTGTGAATCATTTACTGAAATGAGTATGGTATAGAGATTAAAAGGAGGCATAATATTGATGATGATGATGTGTGTATATGTCTGTGTGTGATATGCATATTACTAGACCCTTTAAGGAATCAGAAATATATAGAGAAAATATTGGATACATTTTTTGTTATCCTCTTCATAAATCTCTTCTTGATGGTTATAGTTAGTATGAGGAGGTGTCAGATGAAGGAGAAAGTTATGCTGCCAATGATCTAAATCTTCTTATGCTCATAGACATAATGTCTAAAAGTGAATATTCTATAATATTCTATAAAACAAGTGAATATTCTATAAGGTGGAATATTCTATAAGCTTATGAATTAAGACTGTGAATTAAAGATTTATTTTCATTCTACAGGAAGTAAGGTAAAACTGTGCATTTAAAACTAATGGTTGCTATCATCACTAAGTCAGAATTAAAAGTAGAAACCACATGTTACTATTGGGTACATCTTCAGCACCTATTTTTTTTTTGGTCCACAAAAAGAAAGTTAATTCTAGAACAAATGTCAAAGGATTTCCAGCTGTTTATGAATTCAAAATTTTACTTTTTACTATAGCTTAACAGTTTATCCTTTATTCAATTTTTGACAAAACACAGAATAATTTCCCATGCTATAACACATACCAAATTAAATAGTTTATATTTGTAAAATGCCCTGCTTAAATATTTGAATAATTTATTTATGAGTGATTTGAAAAATTTTATTTAAAATGCTTTTCTACTTTTTAATAGCTTAATGTATCAAATTTGATTTTTAAGGCCAATTTTCAAAAGTAAATGTGATTAATTTCCTTGATAAACAAAAGTAATTTTAGCAGCTGCATATTTATAAACAATAATTTAAAGTCTGTTTAAAACATTACCATTTTTATGGTAATAATATCTGAACCTAAAACAATATATCCATATGGTTCATTATGCTTACTTGATTATTCATATTCTTAATATATACCATACCTGCTGAATATAAAACAAGAGCAGTAATGACAGTCCACTTGTATCACCATGCTATCAGCTCTTCATCTGAATTATGTTTATATAATTATTCCAGGGAGTACATTCTCAGAACAATTTTCAGTTATTACAGGGATTTCAATTATGCCTCTGATTATAAGCAATCATTAATGTCACTGTTTTCTGTTTAATTAGAGTATAATTTGGGAAGAAGAGAAGGGAAGAAGAGGTTTCTCAGCTTTCATAATTTTGCTATTGATTCTCTCAATGATGTGACAATTAGATCTGATTTCCAATCCAACTTTAAAATACCACTGAATAACTCAAGTAGATGTCATCATAATCATCAGCATCATTTTTTCATTCCTCTTGACAAATAGCAGCACACTAAACAGCATAGCAAAAAACAATGGCTCCCAGATTATACTGTAACTTTGTCAATCATTGCAGGAAATCCATGAAAGCCCAAGGGATGTTCTATGTTTATTTTATAGACTTCTAAACAGTTTAATAGTCCAATGACATAGTCTGCACTACGACGTTCAGGAGTGTGTCAATGCTCAGCTTTGTAATTCTGGGAAAAACTGGGACTACTTGATACAATTCTTTCTGGAGAAAATCACAGCAAATCTCTTACGAATTCTTTATTGAATTGGTTATTTTGGTAGGCAGTTCCTGTAAAATGTGTTCTCTGGATATCATCTTTGCAGTTATGCGTTTGTTATATGAAAAAAAATGGGTTATGGACTGCAGCCCATAAAAGTGCTAAGGAGTGTGATCACAATTAATTATTTCATTGAGGAATGTTAGAAAGTAAAAATATTAGTTGGATCACTTGCAAAAACAAATGGTGTGGCTAAATATTTCACTTAAAATATATTATTGAGCTAATGTGAATGTAGGCCTGAGTTATTTCTTGATATCTTAAATAAATTTACCATTTATAGTTTTGAATCTAACACACTCTTGTTTCTGACAGCCTACTTTCTCTCTTTGGTCCCCCAACCGGATTCTACTTCTTCAAACCTAAGAAGCAGAATTTTTCTTCCAACGAAAAACCAACTTGCTTGTCAGGTATTTGAAAGCAGACAGCATTTTAAATATTTCTTGCGGCTGGAAAATTCTTTATTATAATTGTTGGGACATTAATTATTTTCCACAGGTTACATTTTATTACTTCTCCAGCCAAGTGAGTGGCAAATTAACAGCAGGCCTTCAAACTGCCTGTGGTGGTCCTCTTCGGCATTTATGGCAAAATACAGCTGGGTGGCAACATCAGTGGGAGAGAACCGTCATTAATATTGAGAGCTCCCAGAGATTTCAGGTATGCATGCTGCATTCTCTATGTCTCTGAAGGACAAATAATAAGATACATACCTTTAATATCAAGTATATTAAAAGCAAGGCAACTCCTGTTTCAGTTGGCTGAAACTAAAGGATTTTGGTAGCATTTTCACATGTTGAAATTCAACAATCCCAGCAAACTGGAATGGCCGGTCACTCTAAAAGACATTAAAAATAAGTTAAATTTGGGGCCTCCTTGTTGACCTAGGGGTTAAGTCTTAGTGGTATCAGTTCTAAGGTGTGTTTGATCCCCAGCCAGGGAGCTACCCACATATTGTGCAACAGACCTCTTCTTTCTTGCCCACCGCTCCCCTTAGCAGTGTGTTTCAGTAGATCTTCCTGTTCTGCTCCCCATTCTGTCTCTGGTGAATCCTTTCACACTCAAGCTCCCTGGACCTCTGGCCTACACCCCAGTTCTTTCATGAAAAAAAAAAAAAAGTAAATAGGGGCCTCCCCTGGTGGCACAGCGGTTGAGCGCTGGCCTGCGAAGCTGCCGGCAGCCTCTGCAGCACCGGTTCATTCCCCGGCCGCTGGTGAGGGTCCCACAAAAATAATAATAATAATAATTAATAAATCATTAAAAAAACCTTAAAAAGTCTTAAATTTACTATTCAAACTAAAGTTGATGTAATTACAATATATTGATATGTTAGTACAATGTGACCTGATTATTGAATCTCTTCCATTTTCCTATTTTTCTTGCTGTTCATACCTCCAACTTTCTTTTCATTTCTCATTCCTAAGGATCACTTCTATTCAAGACTCTTCTCTTGCTTTGGAGAGACTAGAGTTATGTCAGTAATGAGGAAAGAAACTGATTTTAATACTAATTCCAGTTGCTAAACATTAACATATTTATTTCCTAGTTAAACTCAAGGTATTGAACACAACCATCATTTCTAAAATTATTTTGAGAATTTTATTTATTTTTATTATTTATTTATTTTTTTAAGATTTATTTATTTATGTATACAAGAGCTGGGGTATAGGCCAGAGATGAGGGGTGGGAGTGAGAGGATTCACCAGAGACAAAGTGGGGAGCAGAATATCCAGACTGACTTAAACACACTGCTGAGCGGAGCAGCAGGAGAGGCAGGAGAGGTCTGCTTCACCATGTGGGTTGCTCCCTGGCTGGCCGGGATAGATCTCGTGCTGCAGTGTCTGCGGATTGCTTCATAGTGCGGTGCTTAATCCCTTGTGCCACCAGGGAGGCCCAATTTTGAGAATTTTAGTCAATACAGAACTGTAAAAGAAAAACTCATGTATGCAGCCTAATAGAATATATTAAAATATATGTATGGTAGAAATCATACTCTAAGGATTTGTATACGAGTTCTAGGGGAAGTTGTAATTATTTTAATATTTGGGACAGCTAAGCTTCAAGTTTCAGTTAAAAATGGGATCTTAAAGCATTTTATTCTGAAATAATTAAATTTCAGGCTTGATTTTGAGCCAGTTTTTGATCTATTATTAGAAAAATATAGTAATCAGTTTTACAAATTTAATATGGAATATAAAATCTTCTGATATTTGATGGATTTAGCATTTACTTAAATATAAAGTTCAAATTGGATTGAATTTTAACTTCAGTTTTTTTTTTTTTTTGAATGGCTAAGTAGAAAAGGATAGGAGAATGAGAAGGATCTAGTTTAGAATTTTCAGACTATAGTAAACTAAATGGGGGAGGGGGGTCCAAAAAAGGTTAAAGAAATTACTTAAGAGGTGGTTAACTGACACCTAGAAGGGAGAACTTAAGAGGAAATTTATCATTGAAAACATGTTCTGTCATTTGAGGCTTTCCACTCAACTGAACTCATATTAATATGTTGGGGATGGTTAAGACATCAGGTATTTAGTCTTTCTATGATTGATCCATTTATTTAACAAAGACTTACTAGGGTCACTTGCAATGCGCTAGGTAGGATGTAGAGAATGTTCCCAGCATTATGTCAAAATTTTTGACAACTCTATTGAGATATAATTGACAGGTAGCGCTGTGGAAGTTTAAGGCATATGGCATGATGAATTGATACATATTTATGCCGTTAAATGATTACCACAATAAAGTTAGTTAACACATCCATTATTTACAGTTATATTTTGTGAATATGTGTGGTGAGAATACTTAAGATCTGTACTCTGAGCAGCTTTCATGTATTATAGATACAGTATTATTAACCTCCTTACCCAATAGTAGAGCTCTAAAATATACTTATTATTATTTTTAAAAGATTTATTCATTTATTTTTTTATACAAGAGCTGGGGTACAGTCCAGAGTTGGAGGGGGTAAGAAGAGTCACCAGAGACAGAGTGGGGAGCAGAACAGGCAGATGACTGAAATACACTGCTGAGGGTAGCAGCGGGTGAGACAGGAGAGGTCTGCTGCACCATGTGGGTTTCTCCTTGGCCTGTTGTGAATCGAACCCGTGCTGCAGAGGCTGTGGACAGCATCACAACACTTCGCTTAACCCACTGCGCCACTGGGGATGCCTTATACTTATTTTGTAGCTGGAAATTTTCACCTTTTCATCAACATTTCCCACTACCCCGAAGACCCTGGCCACCAACTTTCCACTCACTCTTTCTATGAGTACAGAATTTTTAGGCTCCATATTTAAGTTAAATCATAGAGTAGCTCTCTCTGTTTAATTTATTTCACTTAGCAGAATGCCCTCAGGATTCTTTCATGTTATTGTATTGTGGATGATCAATTGTCATTAACCCCTAGACAAGTTTCTAGCTTTTATCTTACACCCCAGTGTGTCTATTTCTTTTCTCAATAACCTCATAAACAACAAAACAAATCCAAGAGTTTTTCTGAGTCATATAACTAAGATGCTGAAAGATGAACTTGCTGATGTCCCTTTTGTCTGCATCCATGAATAAATCTCAGTGACCGAGATGGGAATTTTACCAGTATTTATACAACTTTTCTAACTTTGAAACAGAAATTCTGGCACAAGAATTATAGACTATCTTTGTGAAATGCTGTGCTTTCTTATAACTAACTCTACCTTTAGGTCAAAATCTTTGCTCGAAGCACAAAAGGGATTTGGACATTGGGCAGAGCAGGAACCTGCCAGATCTTGTAGGTTAAACCTTCAAAATGCCTCTCTTGTTTTTCTCAGCTGCCCAGTCCTAAATAGGCTGATGATTAAATATGTGTAGTAGCTAAATATAAAACTTAAAACCCCTGAGTATATCATTTCTAGGGCAATTCAGCTGTAGCTGAGGCAGCCAGGTTATTCACTTGAGTGCTTTAAAATGCAGCAGTGGCTTCAACCAAAGCAGATGCTTGTGCAGTATATTAATTTGTTTCCCAAAATACTTTATTGCTGATCTGAAAACAGTGCCTCTACCTTAAAGGCTTTGTAAAAATTAGTAGACTATACAACTCTCTTGGGATCCTTTGGCTACACCAGTCTTCAAGATTGCAGGTACGTTTTAATTCTATCTTGTCAGCAAGTGAGCAGATGCTCATTGCTTTTATTTGGTTGGAACAAAGAGATGTGCTGTGCTTGTAATACTGCCTGCCACCATCTAGTAGCTAGTTCCTAAAAAGCTTTATCGAGAGGCTTATTTGAAGTCATTTTATAATCACTATCTCCAGACAATATCTGCTGCCTCATCAACTTACAAGAATTATTCCATTTTCTGCACTTCCCCTTCTATGATGATTTCTGATAGTTTTAAAGCCATTCTTGCTTCCTTTAGAAATATCCAAACAGGAGATTTCAGTCCCAGCTGAACCCTGGCTTATCATGAGATTTTGAGAAAGTCTCTGAATCTGACTGTCATTGGGGTCTTTATCACATTTATTTGTAAAGTACTAGGTTTATCCCTTTGTAAAGTTGAAGCATGTTAATTTCTGAGGGCATATTGTTGTGTAAACAAGAAATGGAGTTTATGCATTTAATTAGCAAGCATAGTAGAATTTCAGAAAGTTTCTGAAGATGTTTAAGGAATGTTAATAATTAGCACTTATTAACACTATGTAGAAGGTACTGCATTTAAATCATTATATAAATTATCTTATTGACTCTTCACCACAGTCCTCTGAAGTAGAACTGTACTTTATCCCATTGTTCACATGAAAATTTAGTGAATGGAATAATCTAAGTCCCATACTAGATTAGAACCTAGAATAGTTGGATTTCAGATCTCCATCATTTAGTTACTGAACCATGATATTTTTTAATCATGTTAGAGCATCATAAGGATTTATAAGATATAGAAGATAAAAGTTCAACCTCCAAATTTGATTAAATCTGTTGCATGCACCTCATTAAAAATTCATTTGTATGCTGTGTTGGATGAAATAATATCATTACACATTATATGGTGCTGATTAACCACAATCACATTTTTCAAAATAGCAGACATAGTAATTAATTTGAATATTGTTCTGTAATGTTCATGAGGCAAAGAATAAAGCATATTGAACATATAGCAGAAATGTGGTCCCAAATTCAAGTGTACCCTGCCCTTGTCCCTCTCCTTTTAATTTTATTCTTGACGGGAACCCATTATTGGTTTTGTGAGGCGGTGAGAAATGAATACTATAATACTGAGTATTTCACTGACTGTGGTTTTCAAGTTGAATGTTTTGGTGCTTAAACTAAATGAGCAGACAGTGCCTGAATTCTGAAAAGATGCTGAAGCACTTTAATATAATAACAGTGCCAAAGTTATCAGGATCCTCTGATTCAGAAGCAATACACTTTGCAAATACAAAATGTAAGTTATTCATAAAAATAAATGTTTATCTTGACTTAAAAATTCTACTCTCAAACTTTTCAAAATCATAATGTGAAGTATTTTTTACCTCTTAATTCAAGAATATTTACTGTGTAAACACATAATTGGGAAGAGGTTAGTCATTGTTTTGTATTTCACAATTTTGCTTGGGAAATAATATTAAATGTGTATTATTAAGTAAGGAAAAATTACAAGAGTTTATGTGGTTACTAGTATAATCCAAGTGGATTTATATACATAATCTACCTACCACCAAAATTTTATGTAAGATTTTCAATTAAGCAGTTTGAGCGCTGTTTCCTGTCCTTCTTTCAGAAACCATCTTCTCTTAAAATATGTGGGGCAAAATAAATTTGTCTTTGTTAATTATTGGGTCAGTACAGGCCATAGCTGACTTCTCTGATGTTGCCTAACTCCTGACTAACCAACCTATGTTATGATCTGCTTTTATTTTGCTACATTCTTTCTCTTTAATTAATTCTCCTACTAGAGTTAGAAATGAGGTAGATGTTTGGGAAAAAAAGTTTGCATTTTTCCCCCAAACTTTTGGAGAAAGCAAGGAATGTTAGATTTCACTTTTCTAAAAATATAACTGCCATAAACTTACATAAACTCTAATGCTCTAATTGTTACAGTGCAGGGAGAGGGGCAGTCCAGAGCCCCCAAACTTGCCTGCTCTAAATAGGTTCTGCCATCCACTGCATCAAGACAAAACATATAAGACCTTTAATGGAAAGAAACTTTAATACAATTAGGGAACAATACATAAAAGACAAAGAATATAGTTTCTAAATTAAGCACCCACAGTTACCCATCCCCTTGTGGGTAAAATTTGGCCCAGAGCAAGGCCCAAAAGCCTGCCACAAGTCTAAAGCAACTTCCAGTGGGGACCCATAGAACAGGGTGAGAAACACACAGACAAGTTTGGGAGGAAAAGAGCAAAATCAAAACCAAGATAAAAGCTGCCACTGTTAACCTCCCCATGGGTCTCTCACCCACAAATCTACTTCAACCAGTCCAGGACTAAAAGGCAAGCGCAGTTTCTTCACGTGTCTCTCTGCTCCATGTGCCTCCTCCAGGTCTCCTTCTGTATCTCCATCCTGCTTCCTTCCTTCTTCAGTCTCTTCTGCAGCTGCTTCTTCTCCTCCCTGCTCAGTTCCACTGAGCTCAGTTGACATTTGTGATATAAATTTGTGCTCCATCAATCTGAGTGATAGTTGAAACCCCGAGGATGAATGGATATAGGAGGAAAGTGTGGAGAAAGAAAAAGACACTAGTGATCAGTTAACACATTTCTACTTCTCTCTCTTTAAATATGACTACTATAAATATATACTCAGGTCAGCAAGAAGTAGGGAATCTATGCAAAAAGGCTTTCAAGAAAAATAAAAGGCTAATCTATGCAGAATATATATATATTATCATATATATATATATTTGAACATAGTACTCATGTAATCATACTACTCATGTGAGCATACTACTCATGTGATAGCTTAAATATTTTAATAACTATGTTAGATCTACCACTTATTTAATGCCATTATATACCAAATACTGGTGTACATGTAACAACTCATTTATCTTTGAAAACTGAGGTACAGATATGTTAAGTAACTTCTCCAAGATCCTATTGACATTAAGTGATATAGCTGGGATATAACTATGTTACCTCTTCAAATATACTTTAATTGCTGTGCAATATTGTTCTCATATAAAAACATTCTTATGCAACCATCTTTGACTGGCCTTTCTGAACATGGTCCTGCTTTATAAGTTATTTTCTTTTACATGAGGAAAAGATGAATTTCTTAGGGTTATATATTGACAAGTTTTTCTATAGATTGTGGATGTTTGTAATTGTGTTTTTATTAGATAAGTAGGAAGTATCTGGTTTGAAAGGGAATAGATTACTATATCACACTGTAGGAACAAAAGAGAATGCAGGACAGCGAAACATGATCTGCTAGGGTTTACTGTATGCGGACTAATTGTTACGTTAAAAACAATGCTAACTTTTGGAAATAATAAAATGTTTATATTATAAACATATAACCTTGTTATAAACAAGGTGGAGCAATGCACACAAGCTTAATGTGTCCATGAATTTAGCTTCTAACATCATGGGTATTCATTACTGAGGGTGGGATAGTACTCTCCACCTATGCACCAATTTTCTATTAATTTAAATGAGTAGGAAATTAGAGAGTAGTTTCTTTTTAACTTTTAAAGATTTGTTATATCAGAGTATTTTCTCTTGGTGTAGACTGACTTGGGCTGGCTCCGAATACAAGATAACATTCTGTCATTTTTAACAATAAGTCACTGAATAACCATTTCTAGTCAATATCTAAAGCTATGTTTAGATCATGGTAGAAAATGTGCAGGGGGATACTGCAACCCAAAGCAGGACTGTAAGTAAAATTTAGAGAACCAGAGGTGTAAATGAAACACAGTTGCAAAATGAAAAGAACCAGAAAGGGGCGGAGCAACATGGCGGCGAGGAGACGCTGCGAGTAAGATCTCCCATTAAAAAAAGTTAATAGGGAGGAAAAGCGGCAGGTCCCAGTGAGAACTGGGACATGGAAGATAAACGGACAACTCCAGCAAACTGCCCAAAGAAGAAAGTTGCCATAAAAGAGGACGAGAAGGGAGGGAAGCGCAGAACCCTGCTCCCCTCCCCCGCCCACAGAGGCGGCACTCTCCGACCAGCAGAGACGAGGGAAACAACAAACCAAAACGCCCAACAAGAAAAACGGATGCAGCAAGCGGGACTGTGAGTGGAAAGGAACTATTTCAGCCACCACACCCCGTGAACGGGAGCTGAGGCGAACCCTGCAGGATCCACCGCGGAGGTGAGCTCCAGGCGCCATTAAAGAGAGCCCCGCCCACCAGGAGGAGACCAGCACCAGCACACAGCCCCCGCCCGGTAAGCTTGCGCGAAAGCGGCGCTCGGATTGCAGCTGCCCAGGCCCCTGCGCCTGCAACCTAGGCTTGCGGGGAGACGGCGGAGGCCCTCCCTGAGTGAGCAGGAACAAGGCGCCCAGGCAGGGGAGCGGGACTCAAAAGGCGCCATTCCCGCGCCACTGATCTGGGCTACAGCCCGCGTCCTGGAACTGAGGGCTTTGGAACTGAGACCCGGGGCACGAAATTAGGGGCGTGGGTTCCCCACGACGGTGGGGCACAAGGCAGACACAGCACCCCAAAGCCGTTGAGGTGTACCCTACCATCCCCGCTCTGCTCCCTGTCCCACGGGGTGGAAAATCAGCTCCCCAAGGGCTCTAGGAGAGATCTCTGGTGCCACCTAGCGACTTGACCCCAGCACAGGCTACTGAAGGAGCTAGTGGCCAGCTGGGGAGTTAGCCCACACCGGGCCCCTTCTGAACAAGTAGTCTGAGCCCACAGGGAGAGCGAGCACCCACAGCCGGGGCAGACCAGGCGCGCAGAAGAGTGTGCCTGAGACCAGAAGCGCAGGGAGTGTGTCCCACATCACCATTTTAGAACAGGGACATTTCTTCAGTAAAGACTACCTGCAGAAGGCTTCCTCAGGAGCCAGAGGTGAGCGGGGGAAGTTCGCCCACGCCAGACCCCCTCTGGCCTGCAGTCCAAGCCCAGAGGGGAGCAGGAACCCACCGCCGGGGCAGACCAGGCGCACAGGGGAGTGTGTCCCCACATCGGCATTTTAGAACAGGGACCTTTCTCCAGTAAAGGCTGCTTGAAACTGACAGATGACTCCTGGAAGAACCAGAGGGGAACAGAGAAGCCCACCCAAGATGCCGGCAAGTCCCAACAACACAGTGTCCCAACGCATACGGCAAATTAGAAAACAGACAGTAGGGAGGAGAAGAACCACACGCAACCTAGCAACTCTCCAGAGAAAAAGCACACCACAAAAAGAAAGCCAGCCCCCAGATTGCAACGACAATAACTTGGAAGAATTTCTGAGCCTTCCAGAAAGAGAATTTAAAATTGCCGTGATTAAAAAACTGACAGAAGTCATAAAGGAAAACAATGATAAGGGAAAAATAATCAACGATCAGAAGAATGCAATTGAGTCCCTAGAGAGGGAAAACAATGGTCAGAAGAAAGAAATTGAGTCCCTAAAGAGGGAAGTAAAAGAAATGCAGGAGATCAAAGAATTAATGGAAGAACTAAAGAATTCTGGGAAAAGCAATGAAAGCAGAATAGATGAAATGGAAGAACGAATAAGTAATCTTGAAGACACAGAAATAAAAAGAACCAAAACAGAAAAGGAAAGAGAAGTACGAAGGAAAAAGAACGAAGAAAGACTTCGGGAACTATCTGACTCCATGAGGAAAGGAAATATAAGAGTTATAGGAATACCAGAAGGAGAGGAGAGAGATGTAGGAACAGAGAAAATATTCAAAGAGATAATTGAAGAGAACTTCCCAAATGTGAAGAAGGAGCTGAAAATTGATATACAAGAAGCAAGAAGAACACCAAACTTCCACGACGAAAGGAAAAATACAGCAAGACACATAATAGTAAAGCTCCCAAGAATCCAGGACAAGGAAAAAATAATGAAGCTGGCAAGAGGGAAGAAACAGATAACATTCAAAGGAAAACCAATCAGGCTGACATCAGACTTCTCCGAAGAAACACTACGGGCAAGGAGAGAGTGGAGGGACATAGTCAACAGACTCCAAGAAAACAGATGCCAACCAAGAATACTCTATCCCGCAAAGCTCTCCTTCCTCTTTGAAGAAAGAATATGGACCTTCCCAGACAAACAGAAACTCCGGAATTTCATTGCAACTAAACCCCCACTCCAAAAAATACTACAAGGAGTCCTAAAGCCAGAACCTCAGAGCGACGAATAACAATGAAAGAAGGCCAAAAAAAAAAAAAGTTATTAAAAGAATAAATAAATAAAATCAAAGGAAAGACAAACACAATGGCAAATACAGATGTTAACATATCAATATTAACTCTAAATGTAAATGGACTAAACTCTTCAATAAAAAGACACAGAGTTGCAGCCTGGATTAAGAAACAAAACCCAACCTTTTGCTGTCTCCAGGAAACACATTTAGCTACAAAAGATAAAAATAGGCTCAAAGTTAAAGGATGGAAAACAATCCTACAAGCAAATGGACCAAAAAAGAAAGCAGGAACAGCTATACTTATATCAGATAAAACAGATTTCAAACTCAAAAAGATAAAAAGAGACCCCAATGGTCACTACATTATGATCAAGGGGACAATACTTCAAGAAGAAATAACACTCATTAACATATACTCACCAAACGAAGGAGCACCAAAATATATCAGACAACTGTTGTCCTCTCTGAAAACAGACATCAGAGAAAACACATACGTAGTGGGAGACTTCAACACACCACTATCAACAATGGATAGATCAACAAGACAAAAAATAAGTAAAGAAACCAAAGCTCTAAATAAAGACCTAGAGCAATTGGGCTTAACAGACATCTATAGAACACTAAACCCCAAAAAAATGGAGTACACATTTTTCTCAAGCGCACACGGATCATTCTCCAGGATCGATCACATACTGGGGCACAAGACAAACATCAACAGATACACCAAGATTGAAATCATATCAACCATCTTTTCTGACCATGAAGGCATCAAACTAGAAATAAACCATAAAAAGAAGGCAAGGAACTTTCCTACCTCATGGAGATTAAAAACCACACTACTGGAAGACCATTGGACTAAGGAGGAGATCAAAGAAGAAATTAAAAAATTTTTTGAATTGAACGACAAGGAGGACACCAATATCCTAAATGTATGGGATGCAGCAAAAGCAGTAATAAGAGGAAAATATATAGCAATAGAAGCTCACATCAAGAAACAAGAAAGAACGCAAAGAAACAACCTAATCTCGAAGCTCAAAGATCTAGAAAAAGAACAACAAAAAAACCCCAAAACCAGTAGAAGAAAAGAAATAATAAAAACCAAAGCAGAAATAAATGAAATTGAAACTAAAAAAACAATCCAAAAGATCAATGAAACCAAGAGCTGGTTCTTTGAAAAAATCAATAAAATAGACAAACCCCTAGCCAGGCTCACAAAGGAAAAAAGGGAGAAAGCACAAATAAACAGGATCATCAATGAAAGAGGAGAAATCACAACGGACACAGCAGAAATCAAAAGAATAATCAGTAACTACTATGAACAGTTATATGGAAACAAGTTTAACAATCTAGAGGAGATGGACAAATTCCTACAACTCTACAATCACCCAAAGCTAGATAAAGAAGAAATAGAACACCTAAACAGACCAATTACAATTAGCGAAATTGAAATGGTAATCAAAAACCTCCCCAAAAACAAAAGCCCAGGACCTGATGGATTTACAAATGAATTCTACCAAACATTCAGAGACGAATTAGTGCCTATCCTTCACAAACTCTTCCAAAAAATTGAGAAGGAAGGGACAATACCAAACACGTTCTATGAAGCCAACATTACACTAATACCAAAACCGAACAAGGACAACACAAAAAAGGAAAACTACAGGCCAATCTCCCTAATGAACACTGATGCAAAAATCCTGAATAAAATTTTAGCTATCAGAATCCAACAATGTATCCATAAGATAATTCACCACGACCAAGTTGGATTCATTCCAGGGGCACAAGGATGGTTTAACATCCGAAAATCAATCAACGTTATCCAACACATCAACAAAAAGAAATATAAAAACCATATGATAATATCAATAGATGCTGAGAAAGCTTTCGACAAAGTGCAACACCCATTCATGATAAAAGCCCTTGAAATTCTTGGGATACAAGGAACATACCTCAACATCATAAAGGCCATCTATGACAAGCCAACAGCCAGTATCATTCTCAATGGTGAAAAGCTGAAAGCAATTCCATTAAGATCTGGAACAAGACAAGGATGTCCACTCTCACCATTGCTTTTCAATATAATACTGGAAGTCCTAGCCAGGGCAATAAGACAAGAGAAAGACATCCAAGGAATCCAAATAGGAAAAGAAGAAGTCAAACTATCACTATTTGCAGACGATATGATATTATACATAGAGAACCCCAAAAACTCCACAGAAAAGCTAATTCAACTCATCAATCAGTTCAGTAAAGTGGCAGGATACAAAATCAACACGCAAAAGTCAGTAGCCTTCCTATACACAAACAATAAATCTGAAGAAGAAGAAATCAAAAAGACCATCCCTTTTGTTATTGAAACAAAAAAAATCAAATATTTGGGAATAAATCTAACAAAAGAGGTAAAGGACCTATACAAAGAAAACTATAAAACACTGTTAAAAGAAATAGAAGAAGACACAAAGAAATGGAGAGACATCCCCTGCTCATGGATTGGAAGAATAAACATTATTAAAATGGCCATCCTTCCAAAAGCAATATACAGATTCAATGCTATTCCAATCAAAATTTCAATGTCATTCTTCAAAGAAATAGAACAATTATTGATGAAATTCATATGGAATCACAAAAAACCCCGAATAGCCAAAGCTCTCCTGAAAAAAAAAGAAGGGAATGGAGGCATCAGACTCCCAGACTTCAAACTATACTACAAAGCCATAATCATCAAAACCGCATGGTATTGGAACAAGAACAGACATACAGACCAATGGAATCGAATAGAAAATCCAGAAATAAACCCACAGGTTTATGGTCAACTAATCTTTGACAAAGGAGCAAAGACTATGCATTGGAGCAAAGAAAGTTTGTTCAATAAATGGTGCTGGGAAAACTGGGTCGCTACATGCAAAAGAATGAAGCTTGACCACCACCTCACACCATACACAAAAATCAACTCAAAATGGATTAAAGAACTAGACATAAGACCTGAAACCATAAAATATATAGAAGGAAATATAGGCGAAACACTACGTGATTTGCACATCAAAGACATCTTTACAGACACATCACCCAAAGCAGTGATAGTGAAGGCAAAGATAAACAGCTGGGACTATATCAAATTAAAGAGCTTTTGCACAGCAAAAGAGACAATAACAAAAACAAAGAGAAACCCCACCAACTGGGAGAACATTTTTGCACCCAACACTAATGATAAAGGACTGATCACAAAAATCTGCAAAGAGCTGATGAGTCTCAACAACAACAAAGAAAATAATCCAGTCAAAAAATGGGCAGAAGAGCTTAAAAGAAACTTCTCTGAAGAGGAAATGCAAATGGCCAACAGGCATATGAAAAAATGTTCAACATCACTTGTCATCAGGGAAATGCAAATCAAAACTACCATGAGATACCATCTTACACCAGTGAGAATGGCACATATTAAAAAAACTAGCAACAACAAATGTTGGCGAGGGTGTGGAGAAAAAGGAACTCTTCTGCACTGTTGGTGGGAGTGCAAACTGGTCCAACCACTGTGGAAAGCTGTGTGGAGATTTCTGGACCTACTAAACATAGAGCTTCCATATGACCCAGCAATTCCACTCCTAGGTATTTACCCAAAGGACACAGAAACATCAATTCCAAAGAACACCTGCACCCCTATGTTTATAGCAGCACTGTTTACAATAGCTAAGCTTTGGAAACAACCCAAATGCCCAAAAATAGA
Source organism: Talpa europaea (assembly GCF_964194135.1). Lineage (NCBI taxonomy): Eukaryota > Metazoa > Chordata > Mammalia > Eulipotyphla > Talpidae > Talpa > Talpa europaea. The sequence goes on along the minus strand of NC_140082.1, from coordinate 25,387,807 downwards.
TGACTGGATCAAGAAGATGTGGTACATATATACCATGGAATATTACTCAGCATTCAAAAAAGATAAACACATGCAATTTGCTGCAACATGGATGGCGCTGGAAGGGATCATGCTCAGCGAAATAAGCCAAAAAGAAAAAGAAAAATACCGGATGGTCTCACTCATAGCAGGAATCTAGAAAACTTAAATAAGGGACCAGGAAAATGAATAACTATAAGAAAGTGAAAATCAAAATCAACAAAAAACTATGAACCAGAGACACTTTTAGGGGGGCGGGGGCGGGAGGGGAGGGATTGGGGTCAGAATGGGGGGCTGCAATTGTATGGGGAATATAACAATAAAATTTATAAAAAAAAAAAAAAAAAAAAAAAGAAAAGAACCAGAGATTAAGATGGAACCTGGGTTTAAAACTGGTAGATATTATAGATATGAGCATAGGAACTAAGCACAGAATATGAATATACAGAATCTGGCTTCATTTCACAAACATATTTCCTTAATATGCTACACATGTGAGATAGATAGAGATGAGTGTACATTTTTTTTTGTCCTTGAGACTACATGCTCAGTCTCTTTCCACTTAGAATTGTTGTGGTCACCCATGTGCTTCTAGCAAATGACATGTTTCTTATTTGCAGGCTTCATTCTATCAGACTGTCAAACAGTGATATTCTCTCCTCCTTTATTTGTTTATTTTTATTGTGCAGATTGTTTTTCAAGGTCAAATGGTTTCAACTCATGGACAGGATGAAGTCATAGCTATTGATGATATATCTTTCAGTTCAGGCTGTTTGCCTGCAAATGGTAAGATTTTTTTCTCATTTTTGATCCTTATTGTATATAATAAATTAAGTGCAATTTAAACATTATAATGACTTTCATCTGCTTTTTATTTTTGCTTGATATTTCAGAATGGCCTATTTCAATACACTGTATAATAGTGACAACATTGAAGGTAGAGATAAAGTCTCAGATTTCAGATCATTTAGCAATATTTACACTGGCTAGTTAAATCTTACCCAAGAGAGCTCTGAGCCTTCTAAGAGCCTGGGAAAGACTGACCTCTGTACACTCACCTGAAATTGTCTTCTTGGAGGGTAAATTTGACTGCACATTGAAAAACACAAATAGGGAGAAATCTTAGTTCTGATTTATTTTCTACTTCAACTGAAACAGCTACATTGGTAAAACACACATACTAGACTCATAAAGTTATCTGTATTGGTCTTTGTTTATCTTTACTGAATATTCAGTTTCCTAATTCCCATTGTTCTCAATAGGAAAGTCCAAAGTTAAAATTGTAATTTGATTAGTATAAACTCAAGTTAGTTTAATAATCCAACAAAAATATATTAAAATTGTTTTTTGTTTTCAAATTTTATCATATTCAGTATAATATAGCAAAATAAAGATAGGTGTATCATAGAGAGGAATCCAAGTTCTAAGATCCAGGACAAAGAAAGAGTAATTGTGGTAAATAGTATTTCAAGAATAGAAGAGATTGGTTGGTTTTAAGAGAGATGAAGGGTTGTTGATAAAAGCTGTTGTACTATACTTGGATTTTAAATGACTCCCCTGATGCTGTGATAAAAACTTAGTTATGTATCTCTTTCATTCCAGACCACAGTAGTTTTTTATAGAAGCTGACATCAGAACTTTCTAGCACTGGGCACATATCAAGCTCGCTTTCATTTTTGTATTCTCAGTGCACAGCGTATATTAGTTAAGAAATCACTTTATGATAAATCAAAATGTAGATAAATTGAAATGGAGTTTGTCTGATCAGACTATATTACCCCACTCCCATTACTCAAGGTAAATAATTGAAGTATAAACTACAATGCCTTTTAACTAAAAGCAGTTAACATCTATAGATTTATCAGAAGAAAAACGTTATCAGTATAGAATACCTTGTAAATTTCAAGAAAGCAGACTCTACTACCACTACTCACTGCACTGCCATTTAAATCCTCCCTCTCCTATTACCCTGCATGGTATCCTGCCTGGGTTCAGAATAGCCAATTTTTGATTTTTAATGAGACATCTAGTTCTTGACCCTGATCACTTCAGCAGTGTCTTTATATACCTCAATTTTATAGTTTCTGCAGAAATTGCTATCTGCCAAACAAAATGACCACTAATTATTGTCTTAATTATTGGCCAGTCTAGTGAATCACCCTCAAGGGAGCGTAAGGCAATAAAAATCAGCTATTGGCTGTAGTGTCTAAATGGTCAGGAAGTTAGGAACTGCCTGCTGCCTTGAAACTTTGCATTGCAAATGTACACAGGAGCAGGCTTTTGTTGTGCTTGGGAGTTGTGTTTGCCTCTAATTAGTATGCTATAATTTCAGATATGAACTTTTTACCCATCTTTGCCCTTGGAATCAAAATCATTTCCCTAATTGCTCATGATCTATATACTGGGACAAAGTCCAGCATAGACAAGCTATAATAAATATTCAAAAGACAAATTACAGATTTTTTAGTAAGCACTTAGAAGTGCTATATAAATTCTCTATAGAAGCAAAAAAGCAATAGTTGTAGAAATCAGAGCATCATGAATTGAACAGTTAGGGGAAAATTGTGGTCAAGTAGTAATATAGTGGAGCCTATATTTTCTAAGACAATAGTTCTAGATAATTTTATATAATAATTTTATAACCATATGGTTTTTGAGGTATGGTGGAAAGTTCACTAAAGATGAATTTGGAATTTAAAGCTAAGCTATTGGCTCAGCCTTTTATATCAATATTAATTTTATACAACATTACAAGATTTGGGACTAGAAGAAAACTTTCAAACTAAGACTAAAAAGCAGATCTGCATGGATGCCACAGGGCAGTAAATTATATATCATATGCTCAGATGTTTATTGCACATGATAAATAATTGTGTAGAAGCTATTTAGGGATTTAGAAGCATGCCGACTTTAATTTTAGGTCTTATGTATTATGGGACATTGGAAAAGGATTCACTCTTGGGGAAAGCTGCAAAGGAAATGGCCTTCTTATGAAAAAAGCCATTATTCAGGTAGGGTCACATAGTGTGTTCTCTGAATGTGAAGGTGCAAGGAGTTTTATTTTTTAATTTCTTTGTTTATCAAACAGAATGAGGATTGAGATCATCTGTAAACTTTTGGAAGGGAAACACAGAGGCATGAGCATTGATAATGGAGAAAAAGCATAAAACGTTATGGGATAGGATTAGCACTTGGAAGGAGCATATTTTGTAAATAGTAGGACTGTGAGAGGCAGTAAAATTAAGTTCCATTAAATTTCCAAGTGAGACTCTCCAGTCAAGTTCAGTACTATCATGACAGACTGAACCTAACTAATCATCAGAATCATATGGAGGGGTGGTTGCTGGGTTCCACTCCAGATGTGCTAGTTGGGGCTCACTGAGGTTGGGGCTTACCTCTTAAATAGGTTCTCAGGCCATTTTTTTGTGAAACACAAGGTTTGGACTTGAGAAGATTACTGCACATGGCAATGACTGTTGCCTGGGGACAGAATTCCAGTTGACTAGAATCAGAATTTTCAGTGTCATGTAGTTCTGATGGTAATGGTTATGTGGTGAGAGATTCTGAGATATGTAAGTAAAACCAACTCAACATTTTCTGCACAGCTCCATTAGAAAATCCTACTCCAATGGAAGACAGACTTATTTGGATGCAAGAAAAGTTTTCATATTTATGTAAGAAAAGAGAGGAGATAGACAGCGGTAGCAAAGGTTCTTCAACTCCTATGCTGTTAAAGTCAAGGAATGAGGGATTTCCTTGAAATTTCCTTTATTCTTGTCACCTTATGGTCATAAAATGAGTATTGAAGCTCTATGTCTCCCATTCAGAATAAGAAGAAGTCAGAGATTAGAAAAGTAAATGTTTTGAGCCATATCATTGAGTAAATGTTGTTGCACAAGTAAATTTAGTTGCTCAAAGAGACTAATACAATTGAGTGTTTAGATTTAGCCTGAATAATAGATGCAAGCAAAGAAACAGGTTTATGAGTTGAGCGAGCAAGCATATTTGCTAGAGAAACTCAACATCAGCAGGTTTAGAAGTGAACTCCAATTTTCTTTCAGTATTTGTCCCCTACACTACAAAACACTGATAAAAGACCTCAGGAATACCTGAATGAATAAGTTGAACACTGATGATTTCGCATTTCATGGCTCTGTGTTTGTCATAACTCATAGAACTGAATATGCAAAATTGTGAATTCTTAATTTAAAATAAATTTACAAAAGAAATGGTAATTTTTTTTAAATAATAAATTTTATTTTTATATTCCCCATACATTTGCAACCCCCCCATTCTGACCACAATCCCTCCCCTCCCGCCCCCCACCCCCAAAAAAGTGTCTCTGGTTCATAGTTTTTTGTTGATTTTGATTTTCACTTTCTTATAGTTATTCATTTTCCTGGGTCCCTTATTTAAGTTTTCTAGATTCCTGCTATGAGTGAGACCATCCGGTATTTTTCTTTTTCTTTCTGGCTTATTTCGTGGAGCATGATCCCTTCCAGCGCCATTCATGTTGCTGCAAATTGCATGTGTTTATCTTTTTTGAATGCTGAGTAATATTCCATGGTATATATGTACCACATCTTCTTGATCCAGTTATCTATTTTTGGGCATTTGGGCTGTTTCCAAAGCTTAGCTATTGTAAATAGAGCTGCTATAAACATAGGGGTGCAGGTGTTCTTTGGAATTGATGTTTCTGTGTCCTTTGGGTAAATACCTAGGAGTGGAATTGCTGGATCATATGGAAGCTCTATGTTTAGTAGGTCCAGAAATCTCCACACAGCTCTCCATAGTGGTTGGACCAGTTTGCACACCCACCAACAATGCAGAAGAGTTCCTTTTTCTCCACACCCTCGCCAACATTTGTTGTTGCTAATTTTTTTAATATGTGCCATTCTCACTGGTGTAAGATGGTATCTCATGGTAGTTTTGATTTGCATTTCCCTGATTACAAGTGATATTGAAGATTTTTTCATATGCCTGTTGGCCATTTGCAAGAAATGGTAATTTTTAAGGTTGAAAACATTCTGAAAATGAAGAAGCTAGTACATAGATTATTAAGTATCTTTTCTGGAAAATCATACCTATCATTTTACCACATATATTTATTTCTCCTTTAAAAATGTAATTTTATAAAAGTACTTAATTTTGCTTCCATGGCTTCTGAACATAGTGTAAATTGGACAATAAAACTAAATTCTTTCTCTAACATTAGAGAAATTCTTGAGACAAGTCCCATAACTTAAGAGTATAGTTCTAAAAACTGCCTTTCCCAAGATATGAACATTCACTGTATACTTGTAAAAGAAGGCTCTATTTAGAATTTATCAAAGTATCAAGTGTGAAAAAAAATAAAGTTGGTGACTGTGATAAAATTAGAATGTGCTTACTCTCTGATTTGTGATTAACATTGATTCTTGAATAAATTGTGTATAATTTTTTTAATAAAGATTGCATGCTCTGGTCTTAATCAGAATATTCTGAATATTTTGTGACTATTGTAAGATTGAGTAGCTAAGACTTTGCCTTAGTCTATTTCGTAAAGACCACCAATACACAAATCATTCCTTAATTAGAATTTGAATGATTTATACTATTATCCAGTTAAATAGCTAAGGATCTACTTACCTTTTTTGTTTCATGAACTTCTAGCTACCTTTTAAATATGTAATAACTGTTCATTAAAATCCATTACTAATTGAAGAAAATTTAGAAAGAAACTGTGTAAACCCCCTTGAGTCAAATTGGGTGCTAATTATAATTTTTACTGCAATGGCCTTGAGACTTGGATTTTATTTTCTACTGTCTGAGGAGTTTGGCCAATTTCACATAACCTGTTTTTGCAAGATAAAATTTGATGGCAGGCTCTAGACATGTGGCTGTGTTGGTAGAGTGATCTTGAAATGGTTAGCAAATTTTCATCCTGATGATGATGGATCATTGATAGAGTATTTTAAAACCCCCAAATAAAATTCTAGAGTCAGATTATGGTACAGTGTGTGAGAGAGACAGAGAGTGTGGGGAGAGAAAATGAATATAAATAAAATAATTGACTTTTTAAAATAGCTTAGAGTTCAGGGATTGAATACACTAAAATAAAAAGAGCTGTCCAGGAGATGGAGATGAATTGACAACTTTCTTTTATGGTTGCAAATTCCAGTTTGGGAGTCAAAAGCAGTAAAATTGGTTGACATTAGCGAAAGATATTTAATATTAATTGACATAAGTTATACTTTTAATTTTATAAATTTATATTTGAATATTTGCTCTTTTTGTTTATAACAGTGTTGTGGGTTTTTGGTCTGGTATAAATAGTAAAAATCTAGAGATTATAAACAACATTTAATTGAACTATGGCCAATATTTAATTATGTTGCTCTGGGGGAAGAAGATTCATAGCTATTATATAAATCTATAAAAATTACAGTTTTAATTATTTCACAATAATTGTTATTGTGTAATCTTATTTTCATTTATTGCCCATATTCCCTTAATTGCATATGTAGTTTATTTTCAATAGATCTTACATTCAACAGACTTGGCATATTCATTTGTAAACTTCCATTATGAGAAACCAGATTACGGATGTTATTCATAAATCAGTTTCCTAACCAATTGCTTCAATTTTATTCCAAATAAAAAATGCAAATAATTTATATAGATTATAATATTTTGAAATATTGTTAAATTACTCTTATGTCATTTATTTTATTCATTCATTAAGCAAGTATATATTGAATATCTATGTTCTAAGAATTTTTGTAGATACTGGGCAGACAGCAGTGGAGACATGAATAATTATCCCTGCACTTGTAGACCTTATATTTCAGCTAGGGAGAGAAAGACACTAAACAAGCAATTAAAAATACATATGCTATGTCAAGTGGTAATATGTGCTATGGGGAACCAATAAAACAGAAAACTGAGGTAATAATTGACAAAGGTGAGTGTGAGGTGAAGTTTTAAGTAGTCAGACAAGGTCATTTGAGGAATACATTTTCTGTGCAACCAAGTCAAGGAGTTGAGGGAATGAGCTTCATGTATATAGGACCTATAAGTGCAAAGTACTCAAGGCGAGTTTGCTTGGTTTGTATGAGGACTTTTCCATATACTTCATGCAGATACCCATGGAAGGATTTTGAGCAGAAAAGAGGCATAATCTGACTCACATCATTAAAGATAATCATGGGACAAGGACAGCAAAAATCACAAATTATCTCTATATTCCTGAAAGTACAGCTAGACCTGTACGAATTCCTACAGATATTGCCTGAGCTAATATTGTGATTGGTTGACTGTTGTGGTCTTATTATGATTACAAGATAGACTTTAGCAACAGTCATCAAGGAACTTTGAAAAGTCATGCTTTATTACTCACAAGTCCTGGAGGGCATACAATAGACCCAGCCATTCATCAAGGTGTTAGGGACAGAGAGTGATGTGGGAGAGGACCTGACTTCTATTTTTGTAGGGTTCAAGGGTAGGATGTTGTGGATTCACTCTTTACTGGTGAGTTTAAAACATAAGACTAAGAGTTAAAGACCAAAAAGAGAAAAGCAAGCAGCAAATCAAAAGGTCGTATTATCTCAGTCAACTGGGGCTTTCTGAAAAATAAAGAACTTCATGAATGGGGCAGCCTGAATCTTTATCTAGTTGTGTAGCTGGCAATATGTTTATTGTAGATGGGTGTGTTTGGAATAGATGCCTTAGTGATCAAAAGCTTAATGTCAGGTACTCACATTACAATAAAAAAAATTATCAGGCACTTATACTATACAGAGGGGCATCCTACCAGAGGTTTTGTCCTTAGCATATGACGTATGAGATGGGTCAGAGGATGACTTGCCTAGTATTGCAAGAAAAGAAATGAAGATCTGATGAAAGGAATTGAATGAAAGGATAAAAGATTGTAGGATCATTAGCTTGCAGGGCCTCATGCTTTCAAATTTTCAGAGTTGAGATGCAGGGAATGAACTGGAGAGATAGTAGGGGTGATGGTTGGGGAGTGAATCATTCATAATTAAGATAAAGTGCTATCATTACTAATAATGACACCACTCAGATGAGTGGTCACAGGTTATTTTTCACCAATGTTCTTCAGATTACCAAGAAGAAAAAAAAATCAGAAATGAAGGGCAAGGAGAAAGTGAACATTGAAATGACAAAGAATGACAGTGAGCCAAGAGTTAAAATCTTCAAGAACCGAGGGTTAGTGTACCCGTGTCTGCAGGTGACTGTAACAAGTTGGGACAGCATTTAATACCAAGAGATTCAAAACTTGGGCATTTAGGGAGGTGAGAGAGTGTGAAGCATCTGAAAGTGGCAGTGGAGACAGGTAGGACACCTATTCCACCTTAAAATCTTTTTTGAGGAGGGCTGCTGGGAAGATAAACAGTACCATTTGAGAGGACTTCAGGGAAAGTAGTCCCAGGGAAGACACAGCTTCCAGTTGAAAAGGACATCATATATTATATTTGACACATGTCCAATTATCTTTCTAATAATAGACTATTAATTTCCACATTAGTACAGAAGCTACTGCTGTAGAAACATGGAAGATTTGGTTTTGGAGGTTGACAGTCACAACAGAGATCTGATTAATATACAGAAGCATCAAATGGTTTTCTCTGTGTCTGTGTGTAATGGAGTTGCATAAGGGAAGATGTGTCATGGAGAGGAGTTGGGTGGAAAATGTTTAATAGAACAAGAGGTAATATTTTGAGAAATATACAGATATTTCCAGTTGCACCTGCATCTCACTTCCTGTCATCTTTTACATTTAGCAGATGAAAATTTACCATGTGAAGAAGTGTCAAATACCAAGGAGGATCTCTGCTATCCAGATACAAGTCTGTGTCGATTTGGTTCAACAGATGAAGGATTGAAGTGTAAGTGTGAACCCACATCCTGTTAGTGTGCAGACCATCTTGAGATTCAGAACACTACTTAGGAATTAAGACAACTAGTAGAGCTACTCACTTTGTGGACATTTATGTCCTAGTTTTAGCTGCAGTGTTATTAGAAGTCTGTAGCTTTTTTTAAAAGATGAAGGTGGTAAGTAAATATGTCAAATTTGATGTTGTTTTGAAAAACAGTTCCATTAAATACTATCTTGGAATTACATATAATATTTATTCTTTAAAATATCAATGCAGTAGTAAATAGTGATTTAAACTGTGGTTGAGTCAGTTGTTAGTGGACACACTATGGTGGTAATACCTGATGGGGTTATCCCAATATTACCTCTGTTAAAAATAAATGAATAAATAACCCAACTGCTCCAAAAAGTAAGATCAGGTCTATGCAGTTTAAAAAATTGTACCTAAGCATAATCCCTTTCAGTTCATCCATGTTGCTGTGAATGGCATGGATTTATCTTGTTTGATTGCTGAATAGTATTACCTTGTGTATATATACCACATCTTCTTGATCCAGTCACCTATTTCTGAGAATTTGGGGTTATTTCCATATCTTATCTATTATAAATAGTGCTGCAGTAAGCATAGGGGTGCAGGTATGCTCCGTGAAATAAGCCAGAAGGAAAAAGAAAAATATCTGACTGTTTCACCTATAGGAGGAATATAGGGGAACCAAATAAGGGATCAGGAAAAAAATTGCAATAAAAAATAAAAAAATGTACAGATAACTAAACATCAGGGTCATTCTGCAAGGGAGCAGGAGGCAGAGGGATCAAAATGGGGGAAGGAAGAGCACAAGGGACTATGATGATGATTCACGGATGAACTGGTGATGGGAATTTTATGGGGACTACACCTGAGAGGAGAAAGTATACATTGTACAAAAATGAATAATGATGTATGTGTGTGTTTGTGTGTGTGTGTGTGTATACACACATATATAAAAAGAAAAGAAAAATTTTAACTAAGACAATGACACAAGAAAATGTGGAAACCTCTATCTATTTTTTTATTCTTATTTGGAAGTGATAACCATCTGGATCAAATGAACTTTTGAAAAGCACATGTGGTGGTATACTCTAGGCTTATTGAATCAAAGTTTCAGATATGAATTTTGTGTGTCGGGCGGGAGTAGAAGAGGGGTGAAGGGTTAAGTTAAACAGTCACTGTAAAGGACTGATAGTCCACCAAGATCCTTTTCTTCTTTCTTTAGTGTGTCAAGTGTGTGGATTTGAAATTGACATGTGTGACTGGACATCAGAAGCATCTACTGGGCAAAATTCCTGGATGCGCACAAAAGTAAGAGAAGAGCCTGTACTAGCATCTACACCTCAGCAGGATCAAAATCATGATGAGGAAGGTGGGATAAAAAAAATTAATACTTCTTATATATTGTTTTTAGAATTGTGATATATTGTGACTAATGTGAAAACATTTAGTCAGGGGTCTGAATGTATTTTGTTAAAGCTATATTGTGCCATTAATATAGAAAGTGAAAAATACCTGTATTTCTGCCTTGTTAATTATACTAGATTAATAATTTTAATTATTCTAAATTTTGTTAGTTTCTTATCATCAGGAGAGATAATAGATTTTATGGGAAAAAAAAGGAAAATTATTAAAAACTATTATCAACCCACTAACTCTCCGTATCACTGTATTAGTAATAATATGTTTCTTCCTCTTAGTCTGACTTTAAATTTGTGATTTCTTTCTTTTTCTCCCCATTGGTTTTGCCAGTCTAACTGGAGTGTAGCAAGTACTGTTGTTTTAATTTGCATTTCTCTGATGACATGATATGGAATATCTATATGCTTATTTGCCATCTGTATGCCTTCTTTGGTCTGCTAAGTTCATTAGTTGTTAGTCTTTTGTTTCTATTTTTCTACTCACACAGGTTTGTATCCTTTAATTTTTATATAATTTTATGGATATTTTACATTTTAGCATATTTTTTATGTTATATTTCGTTAATAAAACTGAAAGTGCTCCAGTACTTTGGTCTTCTGGAATAGAAAGAACTTGATCCATTTAGAAAAATTTATGTTGTGATACAATTGACATATAATATTGCATTAGTTTCATTTGTACAACTTACTAATTTGACATATGTTTATGCTGAAAAATGGTTATCACAATAAGTTTAAGTTATATCCATACCGTATATAGCTGTAATTTTTCTTGTGATGGTAACTTTAAGGATTTACTCTCTTAGTGATGTTCAGATGTTCTATGCAGTATTATTAACTATATTATTAACTATAGTAATGATGACTATATTACATTCCACAAATTATTTATCTTATAATGGGAAGTTATGAGATATTTGAACTCCTTCACTCATTTCACCAAACTCTACCACATACCAAAACTCTAACAACTACTTTATTAACTGTCCTTTGTATTTGACTTTTTTCTTTTTGAGATTCTATGTATAAGTTGGATCATACAGCATTTGTGTTTTTCTACCTGACTTATTTCACTTAGGAAAATGTCTCAAGGTCCATCTATGTTTTTGCCAGTGGCAGGATTTCCTTCTTTTTATGGCCAAATAATATTCATATATTATTTGCATATATTTCTTAATGCATTCAGCCATCAATGGGCACATAGGTTGCTTCTATAGCTTGACTGTTGTAACTAATGCTTCAATGGATGTATTTCAATGGATGTATATATATTTTCAAGATAATAGTTTTGTTTCCTTTGGATAAATACTCACAAGTGAAATTGCTGGACCTCACGGTAGTTCTATTTTTAATGTTTTGAGGACTTCCATACTATGCTCCACAGTGACTGTATCAATTTATATTTCTACCAACAGTGTATATGTGTTCCCTTTTCTATAAATCCTGCTTATTTATCAGTAGGTTTCTTATAAGAATAATGAATTTCATATTGATGATATTATCAAGCTTTGATTTCAGAAATTAGGGGCATAAGTCAATGAATTTTAGAAATCACATATGGACATGAAAACATAACTTGTAAATGATGTAATGATTTAAAAATATATTATCCTTTCTAATAAAACATTTGTGTTTCAGTTGGTTTTGAAAATTTCAAAAATAAAATAATGATATTCAAACAGAAATTATTTGACTTTTTTAAAAAAAATGGATGACCTTTCCTTTATTTTTCAGGTTATTCTATGTGGATAAGTGTTAAGACTGCTTCTACCGTTACCCAACCAGACAATAGGGCTTATCTCAATAGTTCTGTGTGTCATTGCTTGGGCAAGAGTTGCCGTCTTCAATTCTATTATTTTATGGAAAACAGTGTTCTGAGAGTAGGGCTATATAATAATAAGGTAAGAAGAAACTTGTACTTATTTAAAATTCATTGACTAGATGAAATTCTATTCTTGGCAATTTGCATTTGTATTACAGAGTTGTGTGTAGGCTTTAGGTATTCTTTAACTGGACTATATTTGGTATATCTTTAAAAACAAATTCTTAAGAAGCCAGTTTAGGAAATACAATCATGTGAAAAAGTTAATGTGATATCTGTGTAATATTATTTCATACAATTTTTAAAATTCATAGAAATTTATTGAAGGAACTAAGTTCTAATAAAATGAAATGTCAAGGATGTATCTTGTTAGCTCTGTATTGAAGTTCTGTAATCTCTTCTGGATTTTAGAGCTATGTATCATTGAGGGTATAGATATGATAAAAGTAAATTATTCTAACAGCAGTAGTTATGAATTTAAAAACTGTTAATTGTTGATTAAATATAGGCACATGTATCTTTTGAAAAATGGCACATCTGGAAGAGTGAAAGCTGTAGCAATAATGCTTGTGAATAAAAAAAAATCACATGTTTTACATCTAACTTTTAGCTGAAAATCCTCTATAAATGGGAAATTACAGAGGATACTTGAAGAATTTCTATTATAAAGAATAATTATAGCTAGGACTAAAAAATCATATGGATGAAGAGCAGTCATTCTAGAAATGGGAAATATTTGACAATAATTGCAGGAATTCTGACATTGGAAAAAGAAAGGGTGAAAGCATCCATGTCATTTTCCTTTAGCTCAGGATACTTTGAACAAATCCCACTGAAACTTCCAAATGCCAACAATTAGGTTCATTTATCAACAAAAGTTAGTTTATTAGCTATACTTACTAAGAGCTACTAACCATTTGTCAATAGCATTTTCTTCAGAAATTTGAAGTGTCATCATTATTCTCTAGTATCAGAATGTTTATTACCAAGATATTTGAAAATTCAAGGGAAACTCTCTTTTTGTTCTCATTTTATCATATCACCTTTCTCTTTTCCTTTTGTGTGATTAATTTTTTTATTAAAGTTGTATTGTTTTAAAATATCTATACATACTACATTATGATCATCACCAAAGGACTAGTTTCTATTCTCTGCCATATAATTAACTCCCTTTACTACATTTACCCACTCCATTCCCCTTCTATCATGTCTGGTATTCTTTTCTTGGCTCTTCTTTTCCAGGACATTCTGAGGCATAAATTTGGATGAGTACTATCACTGGATGATCTGATTTATGTGGATAAGACACAACTTCTAGATTCTACCACTTTATTATTTTTATAATATTTTTGTAGTAGTACTTGGTAGCCCGCTGCTCTAGAATCTATTTGGTATTTTTCATTCAATTTTGTGGTAAGGTGTGAGTGGCTGAATGGGTGAAAGCATTGCCCTGCCTTTTTTGTATTACTCTAAACTTTCCAAACACATGGGAGAAATTTTACCAAGAAAAGGTAAAACTTTATCTAGATATGTTTATCATTCATGCTTCAATATTTCAGATATTGTAAACTGAGTCATGTGAATGAAGCCCAGAAGCATAGTAAAAAAATTAGAATAATTTTGTTGTTTATATTATAATTAAAGCTGCTTTAATATATATTATATAGATCTATAATAGTTCTTTTCACATGGCAAGTAATTTTTTTAAATATTCATTTAATGTTGATGCAATCTTACCCTAAATTTAAGTAGAAATTTGCAACATGTATTTTTCTAATCTTGTGGATTATTTTAATGTCCTGAACTCCAGTGATGGACTTTAAAAGTTTCAATATAGGTAATATGGAATTACGAATTATTGAAAATAAGTAATATTATCCCTCTTGTGGCTTTGGGGATGTACATGAAAAGAATGAAACAAATTGGCTTCAGATACCACATATAATAACAATGGAGTTAAGATTCTGTTACTAAGCAATGGGCTTATTGCTTGATGCACATAGAAACCAACACCATGATACTGATTTTTGATAAAAGAAAGTTATTATAAGATTTATCAGCAAGACGGGAGGAAAACTTCAAATCTGCATCTTTAGTCTGAAGCAGGCAGGACTTTTATAGGACTGGAGGAAGAGGGTGGGGGGGAGTTAGGAATGTGGAAGCTGTGAGATTTGGTAAAGTAGGAATGGTTAGTCATAAACTGGCCCATTTATGTTCAAGTATGGAGAAACTTTTTTAGCTAATGGGATTCTTGGGATTCCTGTTGATGAACCTCTTCTCTCTAAATACAGTCTGAATAGCCACCCTCTTTTCAGTTTTATTTGATGCCAATGGTGTTCTCTTAGTTCTGGTTGGTTTGGCGCCCAAGGATAATTGCTTGTGTACATGGTCGGTTGTTTCATTTTCAGATAAGTGTTAAGTTCTGCCTCTGTGAAAACAAGCCTTAAAAGAAAAAAATAAACAAGTTATTTTCCCCTTTGGTGGAGGGCCTGAGGGAAAATTGACTTTGGTTTCAATTCTACCCCTCACATTATAAGAAAAGAAGAGAATCATGGAAAACTAACCTAGAGTGTTAGTCTGAACCAACTGGGTATGTATCTCAGAGTGTTGACTAATGTTTTATTCATTAGTTTACTCAGCATTCTGCTGTGTTCTGTAAGACAATATCTTTTCTGGCACTATATTTATTACGCTTTATGCATATAACATGTTTACCAATAGAAAATCTGCCTCAAACTACATTTAAGTTACAAGTTGATGTTTTATCACAAGCTTAGATAGGACTCCAAGCATATAATTTACAAAATTATCTCTGATAAAAATGACCACTTATATAATCCATAATAGTATAAAAAAATTTAGACTACATGCATGTAAACCAAGAACTATCTAGTGAAAATGCCAAGGTCACTTTATCTTAGGAGAACATTAGAACTTCAGTAGTAAAAAAGTAGGCAAGAGACAAGCTGTTAAAAACAAAGCTGACTCTTTTAAAAGAGTCAGTATGTATGTAGCAGTTCAAGTTTGTGCCATCTAATGCCTTTGTTTAGGTTTTTGTCCATCATCCACAAGATAGTAATCATAGCAACAGCCTATATTTTATCTCAATGAACATTCCCATGTCAGTGAATCAAGAATGTATTTTCTAAATTCCCATTAGCGAATAAGAAATGTACAATATTGGGAGGAAAGATAAGACCTTAGAAAGTATCTTTTCTTTTATGATAGTCTTAACAGTCATAATATGCTTTCCTTGAGTTACCAAAAGTACATTGTCTTATCCCCAAATACAATCAAAAGTACTTAAATAAAACAACCATATTGAATTTGCTACCATTGATTTCTTTACTGGAAGAAAGAAGTGCAAATTGAGATCTCCAAGAGATCTAGTAATAAATATTTTTCTTGAAAGATAAAATGGCATTATTGATTCTGGTTGAGGGGAGCAAAGACATTTTTAAATTTTTTCATTGATTGGCTGATTTTAAGATAACAGAAAATTAGAACTTCACTTGAAAAACTTTTGAACTGTGGATTTATTTTTGTGTTGTCACCTGTTGAATGTAACTAGATAAAAATCTGAGAGTAAGGGTATAAATGCAATGAGAGCTGAATTTATCTAGTTGGAGTAAAGTACTTTACTTTTTCATTGCTTCTGCCACTTTGCAAGAAAATATGGTAGAAAAATCTGTATTCTATTCACAATATACCATTAATTTAGTGTATGAAGTCATTTAAATTAAGAAAGAAATCTTTATCTTTTCCAAAAAAAATATTTAAATGCATTCTTCAGGTAAAATACAGGGGGATTAATTAGTCATTTTGAAAAGGAGTACGACAGTTTCAAATTATTCTCATAAAATGAAAATGAGAGAATGTGATGAATACAACTTGCTTAGCCATGCCAATAAAAGCATCTGTGGGGAATATAAGTATCTTAATGCTAAGTAACTGAAGTTGCACCAGAAATAAAATAAACGTATTTGTATATATCAACTTTTCATAGAGCTAGTTCATCTTGATGTGACTTGGGACCTATCAGTTACAAATATGTCTACCTATCAATTGCAAATATGTCTATGTTTTATTATCTTGTGGAAGTCTTAAGAGTTTATACAGATGAGTAATGAAATATATTTTGGTGGTTTTAGATTATTTTTTGAAATATTTAAGACTTGAAAATTTGGAGTAGACATCAGAGGGGAAAGGACTAAGTTAAAAATAAATTCATTTTTAGAAAATCTTGGGTATGTATGAAATACATGAACCTGAGTGAGGAGATAAATGCTTTAGAGAGTCTGAAGGAGTATGAATGCCATGAGTCATTTGAATTACAACTAGATGTCACTTTTCAGTGCTGTTTCCTATTTCATAGCATAGGAGGGCACAGAGTTCAACCCAAGAAATGTTTATGGTACTGTCTGCATTTTTACTTTATTTATATGTGAAAATGCAGTGTGTTGTATAGGCAAATATTCTGAACAGTCTGGTCTATCCTGTCAAGGGAAATGCCAAATTAATTAGAATGATAAAATCTAAAGAAAAATAGGATTATTTCAAAGCATAAAGCCCAATACCATAGGCTAAATTTTGAACTATGTTACAGACTTTTAATGAGTATCTTCCCTCACTGCATATAGTGACATAATTTGGCAAGCATTTCACAATTTGGGAAGTTATTTTACAGATGAATGACATAGCATACCCTAGAAGACATAATAATCTCTTTTATAGACTAACTAGAAGATTCAAAATGTAGAAATATAATCTCCAGAACATAATTATATTATTTGTAACTTATAATGAAATTCTCCCACACGTGAAAATATTTATATTTAGATTATGTGGAAAATATATATGACGATACCTAAAGTTTTTATATTAAATGTTTGCCAATCATTTCTTTCTTTTCTAATATGGTAATGGCCTATAATACAGCAATGTCAGTGGGATCAACGTGAATAACTGATACTCTGAATTGATGTTTATAATTTTACTTTTAAAGTGCAGTACTGTAAGATTCCACTCAAATTTTTATTGTTTCATTGCCCATCATAAAATACAAGCATCTTTATTATATTGACATGCTTTACTTCCTTATTCTTATAAAAGGTTACTTTCATAAAGCAGTTTTAGTTTCACAGAAAAATTAAGGGGAACATAAAGAGTGTCCACATTCCCTGTCACACATGTGTAACCTTTTCCATCATCAACATCCTGTACTATAGAGCTATATTTGTTGTATAACTAAGGAATGTAAACTGAACACATCATCATCACCCAAAATCCATATGTGATATTAGACTTTATTCTTGGTGTCGTACCCTGTGTATGTCTGGACAAATGTATAATGACATGTACCCTCCATTATATTATCACACAGAGCATTTTCACTATGCTAGAAATCTTCTGTGTCTATTTATTCAACCCTTCCCACTTCCATCTTCCTTTAAAAAAAAAAAGCAGGTTTTATTTTTTTAATAAATGCGTTCGGTTTCCTTGCGTGTAATATATAGGCAGGGTAAAAGCTACTAAGATGCAATTAAGACAGCATGCATGTGATATGAGAGTGGAATTTGGGGAATGAGTAATGTTTTTATGTTTGAATCAAAGGAAGAAATATTTTGGACATATAACACATCAACTCACAGAAAATGGGTGAAAGCAGAAGTTTCAATACCAGAAGATCTGAAGACATTTAAGGTAAAAAGGACAAAGCAGATATTTTTCAATCATAAATTTAATGTTTAGCTTTGCAATAGTGAATTTATTACCAATTGCTAAATTTAAGTCAGAATTTATGACCAAAGATCTAAGCTATTCAGAGGGGTGGGTGAAGATGGAGGGAGGGAGGAGTAGCATAAGAGACTATGGAGGAGTATTATAGGTGCTTTGGTGACCCCACCTGATAGGAGAAATCCTATACTATCAAAATGTTAACAGGGGTATAAAACAAAGGTACTTCATTAAAAATTAAATAAAAAGGTAATTAAAGAAATAAGCATTTCAATTAGGGATGTCGATTTGTATATTTGGGGGGAGAAATTACCTATTTTTATTGTACCAAATCCATCTCAGGCTGAATTTCTCCTCTGTGCAGGAGCCAGAGTGTGAATACTATTGTTAAAAGTTTACTCATTCTCCATGGTCTCCTGCCCTTGCACCCCTCCACACGATCCATTGCAACCAAGGAAGCCAATTTCATTATGAAACAGATAAATAATAAACTAGTATTGAAAATCTATACAACATATACAAATGTAAATTACATAATTAACATTTTTATAACCCATGGATAATGTGACCTATACAATGATACATCTGATATGCACATATCTCAGTGAGAATGCTATCTCTTAAAAATGAATTTGGGATTTTGTTTTGTATATAGAGTTGATATTGTGAAGAAATATATATTTGATAACATCTGTATCTATACCTATATTTATATTTTACTTTTCTATTAGTGTTTGCCTGTCTTTTCTTCTCTAATATCAAGACAACATTACAAAATATAGTAATTTCAATGGCATCAACATTTTAATAGCTGGTATTATGAATTACTATTTAGAATTTATTTTTGAAGTGCAATAATAGAAGATTCCATTCATTTTGTGATGTAAACAAAATATATTGGAGTGTGAGTGGAAAGTAATGAGAGAGATTGTATGTATAGTATAGGAAAACAATTTCATTCCTTTACGGTAATACAGTATTCATACGTTTTTCAAGGTGCTGAGCGCGAGAATCCAAATGACACTGAACTGTAACCATGCAGATTTTTAGAACTCCATTTATAGCTGAGGTTGGAATTTCTGAAACAAAGTATTTTTATAGAAATCTCAGCAAAGTTGAGGTTTATACAATAGATTGAGTTAGTATTTTGATACCAATTTATTTTTCTAAACTGATACCTATCTTTATAACTTCTAAAAGAGGTACTAAGTGATTGGAGTTTTTCTTTTTAAAAAAACTGTATATTGAAGTTTGTTTTGTAATCGATTTAGAGGATAAATCAAAGTAAAATATAAAGAAAATAATTTGAGACTATCCTCAGTTTCCAAGTGCTTATTAAATGTGAGTAGCATTTCAATAATGATAAACTTTTGAAATTAAAGTTCAAACTCATCAACTTTTGAAACAGACATATCTGCATATCTGAATAGTCGCTACTATGAAAATATACAGCAGGTCTGATAACTTCTATATCAGGATAGTCATGTAGAGAGAGTATACAACAACAAACTTTTCTTATTACATATGATTTAAGCATTTTCTAGACTAAATCCTAAACTTGATTTAAGTAATTCTGAACAAATATGTATTCCTCATGCCTTTGAAAAGAAGAAATTTATTCATACACTTTAAATTGAAGAGATTAAGAAGTAGTCTTCTTTCCTAGAATGCTACACCTTAATAAGATCTTTAGTGCTGTGCAACAAAATAGCAGTAATGGATATTTTCTGTATCTGTGCTCTCCAATATGGTAACCACTAGCCACATGTGACGCCTGAACACTAGAAATGTGGCTAGTATAGTGGAAGAATTGGATTTCAATTTAATTTGATTTAAATTGAAGTAGCCCTATGTAGTCACTGCCATATTGGACATGAGTTATTTTCTATAGAATTATTTGCTATAGTCAGCAGTTCATACTTCTCTAATCACTGCTTTTGGCAGAGCTTCAAGGAATACTGATACTTTGACATTATCTTACATTTCACTAGTGATATATGGTTGTTTCACTCGCTAATATTATATACTTTCAGTAACCTCCTAGTAAAGCTAATAGGTTGGTTAAATAAGAGATTTATTTTCTTTAATTAGCACTTCTTTGATTGTTGGAGAAATTCTTTTATGAAAATTAATAGATTTTTATATTCTTTAAAACTTTCTATTTTATTTTGTCTTTTACTCTTTGTCTGACATTTCCCTTCATAACTTTCTTTTTTTTAAAGATTTATTTATTTATTTATACAAGCACTGGGGGTACAGTCAGAAGCACAGGAGGGTGAGGATTCACCAGAGCCAGAGCTGGAAACAGAACAGGCAGACTGATGAAATACACTGCTGAGGGGAGCAGTGGGGTGAGTCAGGAGAGGTCTGTGCGCCATGTGGGACCCTCGCCGGTGGCCAGGGATCAAACCGGCGCTGCAGGGGCTGCGGGCAGCTTCGGAGCTCAGCGCTCAGCCACTGCACCACCAGGGGAGGCCCTCCCTTCATTACTTTTAATACTGATTTCAGCAATTAAATAAAAACAGGAGTTATAGCTCTTATAGAATCAGTGATGATGATACTTATTTTCCTGGAATATTGAAAAAATAAAGCTGTGAAGATGATGACCATATACACGTTCACAGTGAGGGATATTGTTGATGGTTATGTGGGATGTTATATTTTGTCTAAAGATGGGTGATTTTTCAGGGTCCTCAGTGGATCTAATGTGCCCATTGGCCTTATGTGTGTACATCAGGCTTATCAAATAGGAACTTTGTATCAGATATATTTGCTCTTTAAACAGACATTTTTTCTCAAAAATTATTTAATATCTACTATCCTTTTTTGTCTTTTAAAAGAGGTTGTAAGCTCATAAACCACTCATTTCCCCCCTCCCCCGAAGATTGTTTTTGAAGGGACTACTCTGAACCAGAAAGGTTTTATTGGGCTTGATCAGCTCTGGGTCTATGCCTGTGCAGAGTCTCCATCCAGAAAGCTTTGCTCTGCAGATGAATTCACTTGTGCCAGCGGCCAGTGCATAGCCCAAGAATCACTCTGTGACTCTCAGCAAGACTGTTTTGATGAGAGTGATGAAGATCCAGTGACTTGCTGTAAGTGAGCTATTGCTTTACTTATTCACATGCTCTAATTCATGGCTGTGGTTGAATTTAATAGTGTTTGTTTTAAATAAGCAAAGTTAATATGTATGAAATAAGATAAACATACATTCTCACTCTGAAGCTATTTGCACTATTTCTTGTGTGGGTCTCTATGCTAATTTTACGCTTTGGTGTTTGTTGCTAACACTGCAAAATCTCTATTTGTTCAACAAAATGAATACTGTGACTTAGTGGGATGTGTGTGTTTGTGTGTGTATAAATGTGTATGTGTTTGCTTAAAGAGGAAAAGAGTTGGGAAAAAGAATCTCTTTGTACTTTCCGCTTTGGAGACATGCCAACCCTTATTAAATGTAGGACTTTTTCCATTCTTATAATTAAATAAGAAGTTGTGGGAAAGGAGTGAAGAGGAAGAAGGCTGCCATTGCTTACCAGGTGGCCACAATGACTGTAGAAATCATGTCAGTCATGGTTGGCATTCATGAGTGGGGGGAATAATCCTGACACCTTCTTTTCAACCATTTTATAGTTTTTGATAGGACTGATTCCAAAAAGTCCCATTACTATTCAAGTCTAGCATATTTAAAAGGAAAAAAAATAATTTGCAATCTACGTGATGGTTACCATATGAGTTAATGTAGCAAGTAAGATGCTTAAGTCTCTTTAGAAATGATGAATTCCAACAAAATAAATCCAATTCCTATATCACAAATGATATTTATTTTTAATTATTAAAAAAATTTGACATTTTGCTTCAGTGTTTTAGTGAGGTATTTAGTTGAGCAAGAGAAAAAATATTGCAGCAAGATAGACACCTTTTTAATGAAAAGCTCTTTGTATAGTTTCCTTTTGTTGATGGGTGATTAAGGATTTTAAGGGAAATGGAGAAGAATGCAGGAAAAAGGAGATCGGAAGCAAGGAAAAGAATCATCTGCTTGTTTGGAATGGGCAATTTAATTAACTCCTCAAACACCTAACTCTAAACACTGCATTTACACAGCTTAAGTTACTTACCAATATTATCTCTGAATGGATTCTTTGGTGGTTCTCACTTTGTCATTCATTAAAAAAAATAATCTGAGGGCAATTCATTTTTCTACCTTTCTATCCTATACATAATTTTTTAACAGAAAATTTGGTTCATTTCTTCTGAAGAAATTCACTTAATGACTTGCATTGTTCTCAGTTTCAGTAACCAAAATGAATATGTTCTTGTTATTGGTTTTTTTTTTCCCCAATTGTGTATATTGAAACTGAGCTTCTTATTCTTCTATGGTGAGGGGCTCTTTATGTTTTCCTTTAAATTGGTTTAATCAAATCCCATGGTAGTAATAATCGATATTTTAGCATTTGATTCTGGACATATTTTCCCATTTCTCTTCATGTATTGAAGTTTCATTGCTTACATAGCTGGCATTTTTCCAGTAGAGTGTATTTTGATACCATTCTACTATTTTCATTGTGTGACGATAACTCAGATGTCTGTGCTTTTCAAATAATAGTGTTACTTTTTATTCTGTTAAGTTTTTCAAATAATGTAGATATCTAAAGAAAAATATATAAAAAAAGCCTGGCATATTTGCTTGGATAAACTTTATATATGGGATATTGCATATTAATAATATTTATACATTTAATGTCTATAATGTATATTTTGATGTCAAAATTTATATTTCACATAAATTTTTATATAATAATTTTTGCTCTGAGGAAATTATGTAGTAATTTAGTTATTAGACTTAATATTATGTTACATTATTTTCTGTACCAAGGCATTTTGTATATTTATGAATATATACATATGCCTATGTATTATTACAAATAAGAGGCAGCCTTTTGAAATTTATATTACTTTGAAACATTTTACAGACATTTTTACATTTGTATTTTACAAATTTGTATTTAAAATACAAGACTCTCATAAATAGAATTTTTTCAAATTCATGAAACATAGGAAAAAATTGCTTTTATAGTTTTTTTTATCCCACTTTAGGATGAATCTCTAGGAGAGTGTTGCTCATATATGCAATTTGGATAGCATCAGTAGTACTTACTATATTCTGGAGACTTAGTAAATATTAATTCGTTAATCTTGTCATTTAGTATTTTAAGAGTCAATGTGTTTTTCCCAAAAGACACACACATTCAGATATCCTTCCATTACCAAATTCCTCTTTCTTTTAGATGCTATTTTAACCGGTGTGTTGACTAAGTATCTAGCCCAGTGTCTGTTCCAAAGCAGTTAATTGATAGGGTGTTGCTGTATAGTGGCTTCTCCCAGCATCACCTGGGAGATCTTTGCAAATGCAGAACCTCAAGCGATAGCTCAGTCTTACAGAACCAAAAGTTACATTTTAATAATGTCCCAGGTGATCCTCTGAACATTAATGTTTGAGAACTGCTGTGCCAAAGAGGCTTCAGAGAAGAGACAGCTGGGAAAGAAAACAGATGGCATGTAAAAGAAAGGAGACTTAAGAAAAAGGAAACTACTCAGGGACCTTTCAGGATAGCAGTGAAACCTACCAGCACTTCACTAATCCTAAGAGCATCATTGTAATTCCAAACAGTAGATACTAAGAATATTTTTAGTAAGGTAAAGTTGATGTGCAAATACTATACATAATTAATGTATACAATTTAATGTGTTAGGACATATGACATAATCACCATAGCCATCCCACCAGCTGGCTTCCTTGTGTCATAAGGGCATTCAACATGAGATGTGCTTACCCCTTTTGTCATAAGGGCATTCATTCAACATGAGATGTGCTCTTTGGGTATAGTTAGGCTGTGCATATGGCTTCCCTGGGGGAAAAGGTGCTGGATGATTAGGTACCTGGTCTGTACCCCCTACTTACCAGACAGATACCAAGGCAGGACATGGCAGGCAGGGGCAGCTGGCAGTATGGGGCTGGGGCTACACCCCCACCCCCTTCCTCCTCAGTGGGGGTGGTCTTGTGGTCTTTCCCGGATTAGGATTACTGGAGCTGATGGACACCAAGTACTAGGACAGCTACCAGCAGGCACAACTTATGGCCTTAATGTGTCAGGTGAGCACTGCGGGCCAGGCAGCCACAAAGTGAGGTGTAGCTGTGCCAGTGAACCTGTGCTGCAAGGTCTTGGTGCAGTGCCCCTAGGGTGGCACAATCTGCTGCCTGGACCCATGAGCCACCTGGGTGTGGGCAGCTGCAGTTCAATATCCCCTTAGCCAGCCAGGGGACCTTAACCTGGCAGCCCCCCCATTTGCTTCTGGGAACTGCACCCATGTGCCATGTGCTTCCAGTGCACCAGCCCCATGTGCTTGGGGTGATCTCCCTCAGCCTCCCACCATCCTGGAAGAGGCCTACACCACAGTGCATAAACAGAGGCCACCACATCTGAGGTTCCCGAGGCCAGAGAAGTATCTGCAAAACATGTGGTTCGATGGTTGGGGAAGGAGGTCCAGGTTGTAGTGAGGGCGGTCTTGTCTGTTTGTTGGGGTTGCAGCAGCGGGAGGCCAGAAAAGGTAAGGGGCCCAGTAGCACAAACCAAGGATTCCAGAGCAGCCTAGCCTCTGGGGAAAGATAAGGATGGCAGTGATCAAGTGGAGTCTACAGCTCCAGGAAAGAGGCATTTGGTACCAAGCCCCAACCTGGCAAGGAACACCTACACTCGGTTCCTAGAGCAGAATTGTCGCTGTCATCCTGCAAGACTGCAACATCTGATGAGAAAGTGAGTGGTGTGTACAGGGTCCTAGCAGGTGTACTTCAAACAGTTTTAAAGAGCTTACCAGAAGTCATATAACCCTTACTGAGTAGAGAATATCACTGATGAAGTTGTAAACTGAACACATTTTCCTGCCTAACAAAACTGTGACATGTAGACCCTAATGAATCACAGAAATATATGCATTTCCATGTTTCAATAAACCAAATAGTCAAGAGTTGGAACCACTCTAAGTGCTCGTCAAATGACAAGTGAATAAGATGTGGGGTATGTATGCAATGGAATACTATTCAGCTATAAAAAAGATTAAACCTGCCACTTGAAACAGTAAGGATTGACCTAGAGGGTATTATGCTTAGTGAAATTAGCCCAGGGAAAGACATGTTTTCACTCATATGTGGTATACAGAGAAAATAAACATATGACCTAATTGGACTCTAAGACCAGTTAGTGGTTATCAGAAGGGAAAAGTGGATATATGAGGACAGAGGAAACAGTGTTATGGTAATGAATAGATTTGGACTTGTAGAGGTGAATTTAATGTACTATAAACATGTTGATTTTTAGTGATGCACATTGAAACAATGCAATATTACTTCAATAAAAATAAAAATTAACAAGGACTAAAAAAATTTGGAAAAATATATTAAATTTTTACTGTGATACCTTCTCTAAATGTCTTTCATATTTTTAAAAACCTTATTAAATACCAAATATATCCAGAGGGCAATTTTATAATCTAATACATACTTATTAAACAACATATTAATATTCCACATTCATTCCTTCCATACATATTTTTTTCTTTTTTTGAACTAAAAGATTCATACATATTTATAATTCTCATGATCCAGTAGATTTTTCCTAAACTGTTGCAATAAAATTCCCTTTCTCCTGTCACTATGCTACAGTGTCTAAATATGTAAGAACATTTTGTTATAATTTAAAAATATTACTCTGATGAAGTTAGTGAAACCTCACTAAAATTATGAACAGTGGCATCTCATTCTCTGATTAGAAATGGAAAATTTGTTCTGTTATCATAGTTAAAAATAATCAAATAGGCCTCCCCATGGCGCAGCGGTTGAGCGCTGGGTTGCAAAGCTGCTTGCAGCCTCTGAGGCTCCGGTTTGATCTCCGGCTGCTCCCTGGCCACTGGAGGAGGGTCCCACATGGTGCGCAGACCTTACCTGCCGCCCGCTGCTCCCCTCAGCAGTGTACTTCGTCCATCTGCCTGTTCTGTTCCCCACTCTGGCTCTGGTGAATTCTGTCGCCCTCCTCCCGTGCTTCTGACTGTACCCAGTGCTTGTATAAACAAACAAACAAACAAATAAATAAATAAATCTTTAAAAAAAAATAATCAAATAACCCAAACACTGTTTATAATGAATGCATTTTGTTTATATGACTAGGCATTTTTTGGTGCTACAATAAGAATATGTTTGCTCTCCTGGCTTCCTTCAGATATTTATAGCTTCATCTTTTTTTAATTATATAGGAAAAATATTAATGGAACAACTTCAACTCTGGTGACTGAAATCCTGCTTATATTATAATGCTATTAAATTTTAGGATATTAAAAAAATTCTTGAAGTGTGGTAGATCAAATGTCATTGTGTAAAACATCTGAGCAATTCACCAAGTATATTACAGAGGTGATTGCACCAATTTGCTTTCACATATCTTTACGGTGATAGATTAAAAAAGTGACTTTTCATTTTTCAAAGGACAGTGATATTTAGTGTTCTGTGGGAGGTATAATGATTGACATTTTAACTGGTACAACATCCAGGTGATGAAAGACATGTTTTGAACTTTCTACATTTCAACATTTATAAAATCCAGTTACTTTGGCATAAATTCTTCACATCTTTGCAATTGAGTCACATAGGCAGTGTGAAGAATCTGTGCAAGGGTTTGGTGAGGCATTTTCATACTCATTGGTTTTATAGCTGCTACATACATTTGCTTAGTTGGAGTATAGCCTGGTTACTTCAGTGGCCGCCTGCAGTGAACAAGATGGTTATGTTTATGGATTTGTTTCGTGTATTAATATAAAACTTATTGCCTAAACAGGAATATGTGAGCAGAAAAAGGGGAATTATCAATTGTCATGCTAGGTATAAACTGGGGCAATCCTGGGCAACTCAGTTGTATGGCTGCTCTACTCATGAAAGTTTTTCTTATCCAGGGAAGTATGTCTCTAGGAATTGGGATTCTCCTGGGTGGGGGCAGAGATGGAAGGATTCCTTGGCTAAGTCTCAAACCAAAATTTTGGAACATTCAAGCACCTTTCAGAGGTCCAGTACATATTTTTTTTTTTATATTTCCTTATTGCATCAACTGACCTAGAAGAATTGGGAGGTAGCCTAGTAGGTGAAGTTCACAGAGGGTCAAGGTCTAGACTAGACCAGAAGATTTTCTGGATACCCAGGAGACATAGAGGTTATAGTTTACTCAAGACTGTTCTTTACTGAAAAACAGAAGAACTTCTTTTATGAGTATTTTTTTTAATCAAAGTATTCCATGAACTCTATAGCCAGAGGTGAGGGAAGAAAAAAACATATCCAGAAACAGTAGATTTACAGTGTGGTATATAAATGAATAGCATTTTTCTTGTTGATTCACTATTAGGTAATATGCAAGATCTTTTCATAATTATCCTTGGCTAAGTCTCAAACCAAAAATTTGGAACATTCAAGCACTTTTCAGAAGTCCAGTACATATTTTTTTTTTTATATTTCCATATTGCATCAACTGACCTAGAAGAATTGGGGGAGGTAGCCTAGTAGGTGAAGTTCACAAAGGGTTAATTCCAAGTCAATTCACTTGTTTTAATATTTTGGAAATTCATGTCAGGGAAAAATTAATATTTGTTAATAAAAAAATTCTTATAATATTTCTGTTATCTGACTGTCTAAATGAGCCCAACTATGAGATCTAAACATTTAACTGACATGCAGGAAATCTTTAAGTGGTGTTGTTATTTGCATAGTGCACTTCAGTGTTTTAATTATTGACATGTTAGTGCTGAAATATGTGGTCATGAAACCAGGCATCCCTGCTTATAGACATTTGAAGATCCTTTGATTATTAAGATATAATGAACTTACTCAAAATACTGGTAAAATTGTTCATATTTTTTAAAATTAGAAGTAATGATTTGGGGTAAGTATGTAGTATTGGAATCTTCTTGATTATGAGACAGAGTCCTGGTTTGGGGTGGCTTCCGGTATAAAGTTTTAAAAATTGTATTATTTTTTGTTGAGGTAATGTTGATTTTAGGAGGGCAGGTTTACACCTCTTTAGATGAATGTTACCATGATAAATCCACCACCACAGTACCTGTAATCCTCTAGCACAGTTCAGGTATAAATTTTGACATTAGAGATGACTGATATCAAAGCCTGGTTGTTCTGTTGATTAAAATTTGTCATCAGCAGATTACTGAGAGCTAACATCCTATTTTTCTCTTTGGGGACAGTTACATTTGCTTTGGATTGTATTTGTGAGGGCTAATTGTTTATAAACAAAATACTTGTCTCTTACATCTCAGTGGTAATATGTCAATTTTTTAAATCATTATTGTTATTAAAGGCAATAGCATTATGATCCTAGGGAAACTGTCAAAAATTTGGGTGTCTTATGAATAGGAAATGTTTTGCCTTCCTATTGTTATAAAAATGCCTCTGTATAAAGAGCAATATTTGGAAACAAGTGTAAAATTAATTATATTCATTTATCCCCACAGCTGCTATCTAAGATAGGCTGGTACTTTGAAATTCTTATTTTGGCAAAAGGAAATTTAATCACATAAAATCTAACTTCTCAAAAACACAAATCAAGTTGTCAAAATTTCTCTGAAACTTGCTTTTTCTTTTCTCACAAAATTGGAGACAAGATGGGGAAGATACTTATGAAGCTAACCCCAAACCTGACTTTCTCTAGAACTAGTTCTGCTGTGATAAGTGTAGGAATAAAGTATTCCTCAAATTTTAATTATATATTAAGAGGAAAAAAGGGCACAGTTTAGGTCACTGCAATTCCAAAGTGACTAGGCATTTTTTTTTTTTTTTTTGAGAAAACCTTAAAATAGCATGCTAGAATGAAACCAAGGAGCTGGCCTCAGGTTCTTAAAATGTCCAGAATTAATTTATACTCCCACCTTTCAAATGGATTTTTTTCCTACCATCTCAGCTGGTGAAATAGTTACTCCCTGAAAAGCTCTGGTGTTCACCTTGCATCATTAAATACACGGGAGAGATGGACAGTCAGGGCACAATGAAGAAAGTAATGCTTTACAGAGCACATGGAGAATCTTGTGAGACTGAAGACAATAAAACTATTGTGATAATTGTAAAATATTCACTATAAAATGGAATAATTATATTGACCTCCTAAGCTGGTTGACTTATCTAGAATCCAAGTTTTGCTGCATGTTCCTGCTTCACTTCTCGTCTTTTTTCCCTTATGCATAACAGCAAATCGTCTCACCTGTGACTTTGAGTCTGGTTTCTGTGACTGGGAGCCATTTCTCACAGAAGATTCACACTGGGAATTCATGAAGGGAATGATCAGGGGAGAGCAAAATATTTCTCATCCTGACCATCCAGCAAACATAAATCATGGTAGGACATTGTCTTCTCAAAAAAAGTTGCCTTTCTTCCATGTTGAATGGTATTATGTATTCTCAGCAATCACACATTATGGAGTGATGGTGCTGTGTATTTTCATTTTTGGACTATGGGTTATATAAACAGAAATCTAATTTGTTTTGCTTAAATTCTCCTGATTGACTTACTAATTTGCAATTAATTTAGTTTTCTGGAATGAACATTGCTTTAAACACCAACAGTTTTGTTGCGTTTTTCAAAGTTTGAATTGCTGGCATGAAGAAAGGAAGTCTTTTGATAATCTTTCTAGTCTCTAGGAATTACAGTTTGATTGTCTTTGTTTTGGAGCAATCTCATTTTTGAAAAATAGAAAGAAAAATAGTTTAATTTTCTTTCTGTGAACAAAGAACAGAGATTTAGCACTACCTATAAAATAAATCTACAAATACTTGAACTCTTAAGGCTTTAAAATTTTTTTTTGGTAAGAAACCATTTTACTTTGTATATATTTTTAAAAAGCATTGTAATTTTTCAAATATCCTGGAAACAGAGCAATCATAGCATTCCAGTAAGATTTTATTAAATTCCAAGAAAAACAGAAGAATTTTGTTCTTTTTTTCTTTTGCTTTTTTTGATGCTATTGCCTGGGTACATAAGTATCATCTTAACTTTTTAATAAAGAGAATGATACTTGAGACACTTTTTAAGATATGTAACCCCATTGAACATTGTTCTATAGGTTTTTTCCTTTGAGATTTCCAAACAAATATGCCAAAACTAACAATGTCAACTGTATTTTTAATTGCAGTCTTTGGAATTGGGGTTGGTGGGACAGGTTGTTAGGGGATGGAGAGAGAAAAACTTTGCCATCCATCTGCTGTCTATACCTATAAACTCAGCTCTATTGACAGTGATGATGTTAATTTTTAAAACATCTCCTTGGTATACTGTAATTCCATTGTCCCCTTAATACATACTGCAGAGCAGACTTCTAAGAGACAAATGCAGAGACACATTCCTAGAATTCCTGTTCTGAGTATAAAATTGCCTCTCTTTACCCCTCAATTGCTTATATAAAATTCTAAGACAATGTTACTTCTTTTCCAAATATTTAGCTAAAATTACATTCAGCTTTCATGTCAGTTTTCATCAAGTTAATATTTGTATAATTTTAAAAATAATTTAAATTTTACATAATTGCTTATTTCCGTTTCACTAGAGGGCTTTTGTCTTCCATAGTACATTATAATGTTCTTCATATGAGTCTCATATGAGTTCTTGATAATTTAGCCCTATATATTTTCTATAAATAATATAAATATGCTTGAATATTTGTCATTTTTTCGAATTCTGGTTAGTCTCTTGTACAAACTCAAATTGAGTTTTACTTGAATCTGAGGAGTTTTAAGCTTCAAAATCATGATTTTCTATTCTCTACTTTCATAGGTGAGCCAGAAGATTTAATGAACTTATATATGTATACTATTTCCATAACTTTAGTTTGGAATTAGGTAGCAATAGCAATTATCCTTTTCACTTGGTTTTGAGATTTAAAGCCCAAATAAACTGGGTTCTATTTTTCCCATTCAGAGATGGCACTGCTAATTTTCAGGCTTGCTTGTTTGGCTATTCACGTGGTAGTATCTAAAGAACAATACATTTTAATTCTGAAATCCTATCATGTTTGTGAAGTCAGCATTGACCTGTATCTTGAAAAATCATCTCAGAGTGGTATTTTTCAAGCAAAAGACTTGACTTTCCAAGTTGCCCATCACTTTGTGATTATCAAAGGGCAGGATCAGACCTTGACATTGTTTGGCATAGTATTCCTTGTAAATTTTCAGTATTCAACGAAGCTACCCCTGACAGCAGTTCAGAATGTGGATTTTTTGACTGCTAAGAGATGCTATCCCCTGTACCTTTGCCGTGAGCATATCACTGTAGTTGAAATCTAAAGCAGTTATTTTGTTAACACTGAGATAGGATCTTTAATTAAGCTTTCATCCCCACTAGCACAGACAACAATGTCAAGCATGTTTGACCCAGGAGCAACCAAACTCATTCCATAGGCTCATATCCCTTAGTATTTTATAAAGAAGCTTAAAAACCAAGCTCTCATGTAATTTCATAAAGGCCTATTGAATATCTAATCATAAGCTTACAAGCTTCATTTAATTTTACTTCAAACTCTATTACATGAGTTAAACCAATAAAAATATTTATTTAGGAGATTTAGAACAAGATTTCATTTTCAATCAATTGGGTTTTCTTTTCTTTTTTTTTTTAAGATTTATTTATTTATGCATACAAGAGCTGGGATGTAGGCCAAAGGTATGGATGAGAGGATTCACCAGAGACAGTGGGGAGCAGAACAAGCGGATATACTGAAATACACTGCTGAGGGGAACAGTGGGCAAGGCAGGAGAGGTCTACTGCTCCATGTGGTCACCTCCCTGGTCTGCTGAGGAATTGAACTCTCAGTGCAGTGGCTGCAGGCAGCCTCATAAGGCTGCGTCTTAACTCCTTGAGCTACCAGGGAGGCCCGTATTTTAGATATTTATTAAGAAAGAGTTTACGTTATCTATACAGCTTAATGAAAAGTAACTAAATATTTAATTTTCCTTATTTGTGTGTGAGAATAAGATGCTAGAGAGAAAAAATACTATATGTGCAACAGTTGAAATTTATCCATATGACTTTACATTTGCTTTTGCAGGATCATTTATTTATTTTGGAGCACATCATCAATTTCCTGGAGTGGCCAGACTCGGAAGTCCTATTCTTATAAAATCACTTACTGCCTCTACCCCATGTCAGGTAATCAACTATTGGCATTTCCTTTGACCATTCTGTTAGTGGACTTGGTTTACTCATACTCCTAAATGCTTGCTGTTTCCATGATGAACTGAGATATTTATGTGAGCTATTTTGCCAGAAAATGTCATACTGTTCCAGAAAACATTTGCAACATACAACTTATACCATTGATTTCATGGTCTGTTAAAGGATACTTCTGTCATTCTGTATTCTTTCCACATAGTTCTTTTTTTTTTTTAAGATTTATGTATTTATTTATACAGGCACTGGGTACAGTCAGAAGCGCGGGAGGGTGAGAGAATTCACCAGAGTCAGAGTGGAGAGCACAGTAGGCAGACCAACGAAGTACACTGCCGAGGGTAGCAGCGGGCGGCAGGAGAGGTCTGCATGCCATGTGGGACCCTCACTCGGCGGGCAGCTTTGTAACCCAGCGCTCAACTGCTGTGCCACTGGGGAGGCCCTCCACATAGTTCTTTCAATATTTAAAGCTGTGGATAGAATTTTATTTGACCAACAGTGTTAATTGAATAAAAAAAATAATTTAAGTAGTACTTGTTGAAAGAAAAAGAATATATAAATAGAGATAAAAATCTGCAAACTTAGAACTTGAAATTTTAGTATTTATGTTCCATCCCTCATTAACTGTTTATTTGAAATTGTTTATATTATTTTACATGCCTGGGAGAATAATGTCTTTGTTACTAAAAATTAATTTTTAGAATTTTGATTGGTTTTCAAAAGATGACTCAGTTTTCTGAAATTTTATTTGTTCAGTTACCAGATAAACATAGAACAAGGGCTACTCAGTTCACAGTAGAGAAAGCAGGATGACTTTGGAGTTAGACAGATTTGGTTCAAATCTTTTTGCCATTTTCTGAATATCAGTCCTGTCTCTAATTATATATCCTCTTTGAGACTCTGTCTACAATGTAGGCATAATTAATAGCATATTTTCTTCACATGTTTGTGAGGACTAAATGATGGTTAAAGAAAGCATTTATCTAAGTATTTGGCTCATAGTAGGTATTCACTAGAAATAATTCCATTTATTTCCATAAAACTAATAGCTAGACTAGATGTTCCTATTCAGCTTTCTTTGATTTCAGGTCCTTTAAAATTCTAACATGTCTATAACTCTTAGAATTTCAGTTCATTTTTTGGTTTGGTTACTGGAAAATGATGAAGAAATCAATACTGCCACCCACTAAATTCATCTCCTGTAAATATAAAGTTACAGCAGCTAACTTGAGCATTTCTAGTGGTGAATTACATATCATTCAGCAGTATAAATCTAAGTGCTCAAAACTCCTACTAGGTTGTCCTTCCTCTTTCACTCCCTCACCCTCCCTTTGTTTTTCCTTATTTTTATTTATTTATTTATAGAAGCTAGGCATTTTCTCCCCAACTTTTTTTTTTTCCCAATAGAGGCATGTTTTATTTATTTATTTATTTGTTTGTTTATACATGCACTGGGTACAGTCAGAAGTGCGGGAGGGTGAGAGAATTCACCAGAGCCAGAGCGGGGAGCAGAGCAGGCAGAAGGACCGAATTACACTGCTGAGGGGAGCAGCGGGCGGCAGGAGAGGTCTGCGTGCCATGTGGGACCCTCCTCCGGTGGCCGGGGAGCAGCCGGGGATTGAACCGGCGCCGCAGAGGCCGCAGGCAGCTTCGCAACCCAGCGCTCTACCGCTGTGCCACCGGGGAGGCCCATGTTTTTCCTTATTTTTAAATGGGAGTTAGAAATGACAATTACCTGGGCTCTATTTCTACCTCACACAAATGCACTCTACATTTATGTGCCTTTGCTTTTTTTTTTTTTAATTAAATCCTATGTGATCGATTTAGATATTTTTTTAGAGCTCCAGAAGCATTTGTTGCTTTTTAAAAGTGCTTTATAAGCTTATTTAGCTTTCTTTCAAAGTCACATATTGAAGTATCTTCATCACTATTGTTATATACATAAAAAATTGAATAAAAAAGAACAGAATGTGTTAATTCTGTTTCTTTTACAAACATTTGAAAGTAAGTTCTAAGAAATTATTAGAAATTCCTGAGACTTGCTGAGAATTTTTTTTTTTAAATCTTCAGTTCTCATTTTATGCTAGAAATTTTTAATTTGTGGTCATTGTGATTGTGTTTCAAGTTATGATCGCTTTCACTTGAGGACATATTTCTCTCATTGCTAAAATTTAGAGTTGGCTGTAGGAAGTGATTTGGTGGAGCTTCACTTAAAGTAACAGTTTAGACACTTGATTGTTTGCCTCTCAGAACCAAGTCCTCAAGCTCTCAAGACCTTAGATATCAATTTAGTGGTATGCCTTGGTTTTTGAAAAAGTAAGAATTTGTCAAGGAGACTTTATAGACTGCCAGAAGAAGTATTTGGTTTTTCCATTTTGTCTGTATCTGCTTAACGGTTAGTAATCTTTGAATTAAAGACAGGGATATTTGGATTACTATATAATACTTTCTAGTTTAGGCATTACTACTAGTCTGTTAGAGAAGGTTAATTATTATCTGAGATACATGTAACTAATGGTATTACTCTTTTTTTATAAGTCTATAGTTTTTTGTCATATTAATATTTTCTTCCATAAAAATTACAGAATAACCAAATAAACCAAATCCTTTTTGAGTAGTCAGAAAATCCAACCTATCTTCCTAATTGGAAGATATTACCATGGAAGAAGAACTTGTGTTCTTCATTATAAAATGGTAAAATGAGGCAGTTAGATAACCAAAGCTGCATATTTTGATGTGAGTGAAGCCTTTATTTAATGAAATTTTATGATTTTTCTCTGCGTGATTGTGTCAGTTAATCTTTTTTTAAATGAACTTTATAGGAACATGAACCTTTCTTCTGAGTATCCTTCTGTAACACCAGATTTTTAGGAATCATTTTGCTTGAATAACCTTGTAATTTATGGATAGTGAACACATGGGATCAACATGCACAAGTTTTTGCCACTAATCATTGTGTTCAATGTGGACTTTCATTTAAAACTTTCATAAGTCCCTCAATTATGGGCAGAAGATTGGCATTTTTCCCTTGGAATAGCCAGGGGCTAGTGCAAATAGACACATGGGGGCCAGAAGTGGCAATGCTTATGGGTGTTGAAATGCTGTTACTGTTTTCAATAAACTAGGAAATATCAAATATCAAAGGGATTTATGTAGATTAATATTTTCTGAATTCTCATATTTGAGTTATTATACAAAGAGAATGTATCTCACTATTGGGATTTCACAATCAAAAATAAGAAGTTTGATGATATGAACCTTCTGCTTTCAATGCTAGTAGGTATGTTGTCTATTTTTTTTAAACTTCTCAACTTATTTTAATTTTTTTCATTAAAATTATATTTTTAAAAAAGTGAATGAAGATATCAGGGAAAAAATTGATGAATCAAGAGATGGGTTGGTTCCAAAAATAGCTTATTAGGGTCAGGCTAAATATTTGAGACTAAGTTTTCCACCAGTCAGTGCAGATGGAGACACATGAGTCATCATTTTTTTTCTAGATTCGAGGAAATAAAAAGAAAAAAAAGAAAAAAAAATGTTCTTCTGAGACTTCTCCCTTAAGCACTCATAGTGATACCACTGTTAACATTCTTTCTCTGATTCAGTACTCTGTGCAAATGACAGCTTTCAATGCTGGGAGTACTATGGGGACAACCTAAATGCACTTGCCCTGACAAAATAGAGATATTGTCAGCAAGGTGGTGTTAAGTGCTATGAGAGAGTGAGTACAGTAAGAGCTTAAACCAACTCTGCCAAAGAGTTTTGAAGTGAAATCCAACAGAAATAAAAACAATCTTTCAATAGTAATATTTTATTTAACTGATTTTTAATAAATCAGTCATGAATTAAGAATTTCCTTTCAAAGTGATAAGTAGTAAATAAATTTTAAATGGGTATTATAATTTTAATTTACATTTTGCAGCTCTATTTAATAGAATTTTCTTTGATAATGGAAATTTTCCCCTGGTATGTCCAGTATAGTAGCAATTAGCCACATATACCTATTGAGCACTTAAAATGTGATAGAGAAAATGAAATTTCATTTCCTTTAATTTATTCATTTACACGTACATAGACACGTAATTTTTACCTTTGTCATTGCACGATTTATAGATAATTGTTCCTTTTTTTCACTCTCCCCATAAACCAGTGAGGCCCCTAAGGACACTTAATGCCTTGTGTAATTTTCTAACATAAAGCAAGTTCCCCTCCTCCCTAACAAAGATTTATGTACATTTATTGAGGCTCTGATGGCTAATGTTCTACTCAGCCTTTCCTCTTTTTTTGAATACCTATTTACTGAATATCTACTAAATAACAATTATCATAATAGGTTCTGTAAGAAATTCTCTATCTTCATCATAATATTGAGTTCATGACCTACTCTGTTTTAAGACTAGCATACAGTATTGAGAGCCACACAGGTTACACATTTAATGAGTGCCTATCTCCTCTCTGAAGTCTTAGCTGTATCTTTTTTCAGTTTGTTTTTTATTGACATAATGTTAGTTGATAATACTACATATGTTTTAGAAGTACAGGTTTGTATCTGTTCAGATAATGTTACCACACCTCAGCTACCACCGATGTACCAGTAATCTTCTAGTATAGTCCCTCAGGACTATCCCTCCTTTACTTCTCGACACTGACCTTCCCACTCTGGTAGTCTCAATTCTGCAGTCAGACTTCTAGATTTGTTTTGATTTAGTTTTTTTCTGTTCCTTTGTTTTGTATCTTTAGAGTCCATATATGAGAGAAACTATCCTGTTTTTGTCTTTCTCCTTTTCTCTTATTTTACTTTACACACTCTCCTTCTGTTCATTAATGTTGTGACAAATAACAAGACTTTATTATTTGTTACAGCTCAATAGTATCCTGTTTTGTATATGATAATTTTACTAACCCAAAATTCATGAAGTAGCTGATTGTTCAGTTTCCACATATGTGACATTTTCTCCATTCTTTACACTAATCTAGTTTTATGCCATTGTGGTCAATGAAGATACTTAATATAATTTAAATCTTCATGAACTTATTAAGATGAATGTATATTCAGCTTTTTTTGGGGGGTACAGTACCCTATAAATATATATTCGGTCAAACTAGTGTAATTTCTCATGAAGGGGCCTCCCTGGTGGCGCAGGGGTTAAGACACAACCTATAAAGCAATCTGCAGCCACTGCAGCATGAGTTCAATTCCCGGCACTCCAGGGAGAAACCCACATGGCAGGACAGAACTCTCCTGTCTCACCCACTGCTCCCCTCAGCAGTGTACTTCGGTCTGTCTGCCTGTTCTGTTCTCTGCTCTGTCTCTGGTGAATCCTCTCACCGCCCCTCCCCCCTGCATCTCTGGCCTGTACCCCAATTCTTGTATAAAAATAAATAAATCTTTAAAAAAAATTTCATTAAGATTGTTGTTCCCTTGCTGATTTTCTGTCTGGTTGAGCTATCTGTTGATGTGGGGTGTTAAAGTCCCCTATTGCTATTATCTTGCTGTCACTGTTTCTTTTTTGAACTGTTAATAGTTGCTTTATACATTTTGATGTTCCGTCATTTATTGCTTATATATTGATGAGGATTATGTCTTCCCAATGTGTTGATTCCTTAGTAATTATATAAAGTCCATCCTTGTCTCTTGTTATCTTTTCAGCTGGAAGTCCACTTTAAATGATATATACATGACTGTCCCTGCTTTTTTAGGACACAATATTCTTGTTGGATTATTTTCCAGTTTTTTACTTTGAGCCTATGTTTATCTTCTGAGCTCAGATAAGTCTCCTGGAAAAGGTACAGAATTGGATTTTGTGTTCTGATCTAACCAACCACTCTGTGCCTTTTGATCCCATTGATGCTTGAGAAAATGATTGATATATAAGTATTTCTTGCCATTTTGCTATTTTTTTTCTGAGCGTTTTTGCAGTTTGTTCTTTTGTTCTTGTTCTCTTGTATTTTAAAAGGTATCTTTTGTATAGTTTTTAGATTCCATTTTTGTCTTCTTTGTTTCTTCTAGGTATTTTTTTCAAAATACATTTATTCAAAATGTAGTTTATATATAGGATTTTTATACTTAAAAATCTTTCTTTATTGAAAGCAAGTTAGTCTTGAGTTTGTTATGCCAGTTCCCACAGCTGCTTTCCTTCTGCATATAATCCATTATTTCTGTGATCTTGTGGCTTCTACATGAGGTTTCTTTTAATTTTATAGAAGTTTCTTTATTATTGTTGCAGCCAGTTTAGAGAAGATGAATTCCTTTAACTGTCATTTCTTTATAAATCTCTTTACTGCTCCTTCAGTTATAAGTGTTAACTGGATAGAGAAAACTTGTTTGGAGGTCTTTTCCTTTCAGTGCTTGAAAATCTCATGCACTCCCTGTAGCCTGAGAGTTTTCTGCTGAGAAATTGGCTGATTATCTTATGGGGGTTCCTTTATATGTGAGTCTTTGTTTTATCTTGTCCAGGTACATTTGACTAGAAACTGTGGATGGTCCCAGGAATCTTGTTAGAAGGCTTAAAGGGTGCCTCTTCCTATTCCTGGTGGGATTATTCTCAGCTTTCCTACCCTATCTCATGGTATATTTCTCTCCTCACTGTGGAGTTTCTGATCATCAAGTCCTCATCTTTCTACTATGTAGTCATTCTTGACAGATGATGGTTTACTATGTCCATGGAGGAAGAGACTTTAGAACCCACTAACCTACTGTCTTGTCCCTTACCTGTCTTTTTTTTTTTTTATTCAGTGATTTTACCATTACCAACATTAAATTTGTAAAGACCATATAAATTTTCCAGACCTAAGATAAACTTATGACTTCTCTTTAAGAGGCCAATTCTTTTAAAGTGGTAAATTAAATATAAGAGCTGAGTTTCTATCCTATTGAATATGGGTCTCATTGGTATTTACTCTTAATATACTATTAAAATAACTGTACTGGTGATGTACTGAGTGACAGTTTGACAGCTTGAAATTCTGATGGGACATGTACATCTCTTGTACAACAAGGTTTAGAGCTCTAGTTTGCATTTTTACAAGTATGGAACATGTTGAAACTATAGCAGGATCTAAAATTTAATTATAGTCAAAGAATATCAATCCTCCCTTTCCCCTTAGAATTTAATTAAACATTTCAATTTGAGTTTAAAGTTCTCACTCACCTGTGAAGGTCTGAGTTTTGTTTACCATGGTAGTAAAATCTAAAATGAAAGGAAACCGGTCAAATTTTGTGATCATGTGGTGGTAATTTAAATAGACATTGAAAAAGATTTATACCTCATTAAAACAGAAAATGTTGCTTACTGTTTTAAACTGAACTATTTGTTTTTAAAACTTTTATTTATTTTTAATTGATGTCACAGTTATTTTTAATTGAGGTCATATTTAGTATCACCACCATAGTATTCTCACTACCAAATCAACCATAGTCTACCACCATGGTCCATTGTACTCAGAAATTTGCTTAAAGAGCATTTAAAGAAATTTTGTCAACTTTCATCCTAAGTGAAATTGATGCCAACACTGAAATAAATGAATCACCTATATGTGCACTAATATCTGTTCATCTGTTCAACAAAATAAAGCAAAATGAGAAAGGGAAAACACAACTTAAAATATAGTGAAACTGTAAAGGATTCACTTGAACCTCTATTGAAGCATTTTGTTTCTGAGGGGCCTCATCTCTGAATGTTTGATTTTCTTTGAAACAAGCAGCCTTAGGAATCCTTATGACATGGAAGAAAAAAATGGCTGCTCTGTGTCTGAACTTGTTTTTATAGATATTTTGTTGACCTTTTTTATTGAGTGAATTATTCAGCTATTGAGGGCATTAAATTTTGTCTTGCACAATATCCAATACTTAGTAAACATTGGTAGAATAAATGACAGTGCCAAATTCAATACTATAGCTATTGCTATCAGTACCTAAAATAATAAATTTTCTGTATTTTCATTAGTACCTCATCTGTCATCACTGATGATAAGTAGGAGGCAAAATGATTAAGATTCCCTGGTTTCTAAAAGAGCATGTTCTTACTTAGAATAAATTATCAATAAGCAGCTTCCTGTGAGTCCCAATGTTCTTTGATAATGTCAAAGTAGAAATTAATGAAAATCATTAATTAATATTTTTTATTACCATAGAAAACTATTTTTTTTTTAAATTTATACAAGCACTGGGTACAGTCAGAAGCGCGGGAGGGTGAGAGAATTCACCAGAGCCAGAGCGGGGAACAGAACAGACAGGCTGATGAAATATACTGCTGAGGGGAGCAGTAGGCACGGCAGGAGAGGTCTGCGCACCATGCGGGACTCTCGCTGGAGGCCAGGGATCCAACCAGCACAGCAGAGGCTGCGGGCAGCTTCGCAGCCCAGCACTCAACCACTGTGCTACTAGGGGAGACCCCATAGAAAACTATTTTTTTAAGAAAACTTTTTCTTGATTTGTTGTTTGAGGCATCAAGGAATATATATGGTAAAACCTGATTTTGTAACTTTGAGTCAGAGTGTGTACCTCCCAAATTTATAAGAAGAGAGATGGATCATGGGAAACTTTCATGAAAGGGGCGTGATACTGTTAGGGGGAAATGATGTCCTGAGTTAATCCCATACAGGCTTTGTGGACCCCACCCCCACTCCAGACTAAAGCCATCAAGACATTGGGAAAGACAAATCCCATCACCACCAAGGGAGGGTGGCTGGGACCTGAGGGTGGAGTTGGGCAGCCAGGTTGGATATAAAAACCAAACATGTGGGCCTTGGGGTCTCTGGCTTGCGATCGCTCACCCCCTGGCTTCACGGCTCCTGGCTGGCGGCCAATTC
The DNA here is from genome assembly GCF_964194135.1 of Talpa europaea. Taxonomy (NCBI): domain Eukaryota; kingdom Metazoa; phylum Chordata; class Mammalia; order Eulipotyphla; family Talpidae; genus Talpa; species Talpa europaea. Next base: position 25,346,842 of record NC_140082.1, on the reverse strand, counting down.
TGAGAGCGCCATTTTGAAATTCCTGATGGCGGATTGGGTAGGACTCATTAAAACTTTGTCTCCCACTTTTCTCCCAGAGCTGTACATTTCCTCATTTCCCCTTCCCTTGTAAATAAACCTTTTATTAACCTTTCACGTGTGCCTGTAGTAAAGCATTGATAAGTCCTTTTAAGCGCGCGGGTGAGGACCCACAGTCAGGCACTCCATTTTGTATCGGGGTTGCTCTACAACAGTTTGGCGCCCAACGGGTGAGGACCCACAGTCAGCACCCCGTTTTGTATTGGGGTTGCTCTACAACAATACTGCCCATGATAGAGTGAAAAAATATGTGTTCTCAAACTTATCCTGGCAGTTTGCCAGTGGCCCATTTCTTTAGACATCTCTATGGCATTTGTTAAAAATACTAGTGAGTATAACCATGTTGTGGCTTTCCTTAAGCAGGAAGTGCAAAAACTGACAAAGGACATACTTGTCATTTTCCAGACTTGCACAATTAGGGAAGTAGAGAATCAAGAAGATTTCATTTAACACCAAAGTATTTAGGATGTTTTTAATTATAGAAAATCTATTAGGAATAAGTAAATGGAATATTTATATCACTCAAACATTTTTTCCAACAGGTGCGGTTCCGGTATCATTTGTCTCAGCATGCACATCTCTCTGTGTTTACAAGAACATCACTAGATGGAAATTTACAAAAGCAAGGTGATCTAACTGGAGTCTCTAAGTCTCAGTGGAGACAAGCAAAAATTGATCTCTATATGAAGACTGGAGAATCTACTCTACCTTTTCAAGTGAGTGTTTAAGTAATTAAAACACACTAACAGAAGATACTGATTTAATTTTAATCTTTTAAGATAGAGCTATAGCATATATCTCCTATAAACTTACCTGATATTAATAAAGTAAGCATATTCACAATCAGGAATTACTAGAGAAGTAATTCCTATGTGCTTGAGACCTTTCTGTGGAAGCATAGCAAAGAGGAGATGAGAACCAAATAGGATTGTAGAGAGAAGAGTAATTTAATAGGAAAATATCTTTTAAGTGAGGATGGTGGTAAATGAGGTTGCATAAAAATATGTCATTGACTATGCTTACATTTTAACCCTATTACCTCATTTTTTGATGCCCATTAGTATTGAAGAACTGGTCAAATTTTGGTGTCATTTTCTTGGTTAATAATAAAAAAATAGGTGATGTATAGCATATTAAATTGGGGCCCCAACTCCTTCTTCTTGGATGTAGCTTCCTTCTGAGTGATTTTTGGAAGGAGCAGTTTCAGAAACTATTGATAGATAGGATGGTAGAATACAATGTAAAATACACTGCCTTTGGAATCAGCTGGTCTAAATTTTTATCTCTGCTCAGCTCATGGGTTGCTAAGTGACTGCTCAAATAACATCTTTGAACTTCAGATTTCCTAATCTTTGAAAACTGCAATAACATTAAAAGCAAGTACTTTAGGGGAGTCCAAGTATTACAGAGAAAGTAGTTAAAATGATGGCTATGTACTTGGGCTCTGGAACCTAGGTTTCAAGCTTATTTGTGTGTACTATCTTAGCAAAGTTTCTTAATTCCCCTGGAATTCTGTTTCTTCTTCTATAAAAGAGAGTGAGATCATTTTTGGGATATTAGCAGCTTTTGCACACCTCATCATTTCAGAATCAAAGTGAGATAAATACAGTGGTCAAATGGAGACCAAGACACTTTAGAGAAATGCCTTTATAATCAGCAGCATTATTCAAAATAATATTTCACTTCCAAATAAGTAGATTTACCCATAGAACAACAGACTCTGCTGGAAAAGTGCGGAGTTTGGGGGGAAACCCTTTCCCATTAACCAGAGATTATAATATAGTGCATGACTCCTGAAGACTAACTAGCTGGCTCCCAAAATGGAGGCAGAAGGTGTTGAGTGAGTCACAAAAAGGATGAATTGAACATGTCCTGCTTATTCTTCTAACATCAACAATCATCAAAATATTCATTCTCTCATGAGATTAAGTGGTCAGTAACAGCAGTCTTACTGCCCACAGAAATAGGAATAATAGGAATTAGCATCAGTTCCTATTAACATTATCTACCTTCTAGAATTATTATGAGGATCAAATGATTTGTACATGTAGAGCACATGAAAGATAATCTGGAATAGAGAAAACACAAAACTTGCTATTAGTGTGGCTCTGGTTATTACTTGGACATTTTTTGGAAATAGTATGTACTCAATAAATGTCATTATATTTCTTTACTCCTCTTGACTAGCACTCTAGGCTCACTGATTCAAGGCTTTTAGCAGTAAAGAACTTCAAACTCCCCATATTCTCATGAACCAAATTTGTGTTTCCACTCCCATATTTAATGGATGAAAGCACCATGAATCTAATAACTCTCAATCAGAAAACACTTAACATAAAGACCAGTTATGGAATCATTATAGTGTCAATCTCTATTACTTGTAACAGGACAAAGGAAATAAGAACAGTTTGATTCCTTGACTCATTTGTTTATTTTCTATAAACATTTTTTTTCATTAGGTTTATTTTTTAGTTAGAATAAAACTTACCATTAAGATCTTTTAGTGTCTAATTGACATTATTGCTAAGAAAAGAGGATATCCTTGTCCACACAAAAACCTGCAAATGGATGTTTATAGAAGCTTTGCTTATAATTGCTGACTGACATGCATTTCAGTAGGTGAATGAATAAACAAGTGGTAATATATACAGACAATAAAATATTATTCACTGTTAAAAAGAAATCGGCTAAAAGTCATGAAAAAACATGGAGGAATGTTAAATGCTTACTATTTTGTGAAAAAAGCCAATCTGAAAAGGGTAGATACCATACGATTCTAACTATATGGCATTCTGGAAAGGATAAAACTATGGAGACAGAAAGATTAGTGGTTGCAGGGATTGTGGGACTATGGGGACAGGTAGCATGAGAAGGTGGAGCAGAGAGGATTTTTATGGCAGTGAATATACTCTGCGTAATAATAAAATGATGGATATATGTCACTATGCATTTGTCCAAAACCATAACATGGCTCTCCCAAAGTGAACCATAATATAAACATGAACTTTGGATGATGATGATATATGTCAATGTAGGTTTACTGATTATAACAAATATCCCACTCTGGTAAGGGATGTTGACAATGTGGTAGAATATGCATGTGTGGGGCAGAGGATATATGGGAAATCTCTGTACCTACTTCTCAAACAACTCTAAAAGTCTTAAAAAACAAAACACCAGACTGATCTTCATTGGAAGTAGTTAAGAAGTATGAGTTTAAATGCATGAGGCACTTGTTAACCTATCACCATTATTGAAGAGTTTTAGCACAACATTCTTTTTTCTTTAACAGTTCTTCCTTTGGGGTTTTAAATTTAAATTTTGTTTTGTTTTGTTCTTCAGTGCAAGTCCAGACTACTCATTATTCTGGTACATACTAAGTTTGTAGATTGCCCAGTGGTAGGACTTTATAATTTGGCAGCAAGATTTGTGATACTTTCTAACACAGCTCTGCTCTTCTGCCCCTCTTCCTTTATTCTCCTCTGTGGTGGCTCAGCACCATATTTTGGCTTTTCTCTCTCCCCTTCTGGGGATCCTCAGTCAACACTAGTCAGCCTCAGTTTATTGTAGTGTCCTTTAAAGGGGTGAATGGTCCTTAGCTATGTGTAAATCACTTTTGAGAAGGTAAGAATTTTAGTTTCTGCCTCTGTTCCTTCTTTTTTTATTCTCTTAGTTGGCTGTAGTTCAGATTTGTTTTGTAAACAACAGGAATAGTCCTTCAAATTTCAGCATTATAGGCCATCACATGTCTAGAGTCTTCAGTCAGCATTATGGAAAATTAGAACTTGGAAAGTAATACACTTTGAGAAATGAATTGAGAAGCAAAACTAACCTGATCTGAAGCAGTGTGAGGTCTCTTGGCAATTCATTTAGTGATGGGTTTGGTTACAGAGCACAACCCCCTGCCTCCCTGAGGGTGTCACATAAAGTACATGAGGTGTCAAATAAACACTCTCTGAATTATTCAACTGAACTCTGAACTCTGACCTTCAGTTGGACCGAAAGACTTTAGATCAGGAATTGCAGGCATGTGTTAACATTCTGGTGTGAATTTGTCCAGATTTTACACACAAACACACACATACCACATAAGACATATATAAATATACAGTCACACATAGATATATACACACAGTATTTAATGTTTTAATGTTACACATATAATTGTATATTAAATATTTCAAACAAGTAAAACATGTACTCATACTTACACCTCAGAATTACAAAATTACATTTTGTTTGCTTGTAATATTAACAATTACTTATAAAGATGCAACTTTTGCCAGTATTTGTACACCTTTCTATTCTGTTTATTATCTTCTGCAGGAAAAAATATATGTTCATAATATGTTGGTTTAACCTGTTTTTTTTTAAGGGTTATTTGCAAAAATATGGAAATATATGTGAATATTCTGTGTAGGTAGGGGCAGTTCTACTTCATTTATCAACAACATATGAAAAAGATACACTTAGAAATTGTCAATATAGAGATTAAATGTTCAAATATTTTAAGTTTATCTTCTTGGAAACAGGCAGCTTTGGCACTTTAAATTTAGTAGGTTGACTCATTTAAAGGTGACCTTAGTCATTGCCTGGCCATCAGTTGAATGTGACTAAACACTGAACATATTTATACAGCGTAATCCAATCCTAACCAAATATTAGAAAGAAAGAAAGGCATTAGATTAATTGACCTCTATGTTTCCTTGTAGCCATGAAACTCTGATTCAGTGTCATCCCTTTGATGTCTCACGTAGACATCAGACAGTACAAATTGTTTTGAGTCCCATAGGAAGTAGCAACCCCAAGTTAGATAGGGCTGTTATCCTTCCTGGTGGAAAAGGATTGACTTATTGTTTACTTTGTAAAGATGGCACATTAACAATGTTTCAATATTCTATCCATTTTTTCATGGTTTACTGGAAGAATGTAAATCAAGTAGTTAATAGTACACTTTCTAATCTGTTTTAAGTTGGATTACTCATTTGATGTGTTCAGCTTTTCACACAAATACATTTATTTAATTTATAATTAAATTTTCCCCCTTATGGATGTTTTTAGTTTTAATATGTAAAGTTGTCAGGTTTTTTCTGAGTACTATCAATTCATTTCTAGTTGGTCTGAACTCTTTGAATTTCCTATTAAAACATAAGGGTGTCATATTTTAGATTGCTTTCTAAAATGAACCTTTTGTGAAATTTTCCGCCATAGTTAATACTAAGTTCACTCTTTATCAGAGTCAATACTGTAAATCAATAACAATTTCCTAATGTTATTTGAAAATTCAGTGAAGGGTAAGATTTATAATAGAAAAGAAAAATCTGGTCTGGTCTCTGTAAAGTTGTTATGTCCTTGGCCTTCTTAAACCAGAACTTCGTTAAATATTTTTTCAGCTCTGTTCTGCAGCATCCGCTAAAGAACAGTTAGCTATTTATTTCATTACAGTGATACAGTGTAGCATAATCATTAAAGATTCAGGTTACATATTTTTCTTACTGGCTATGTGATCTCTGACCAATTGCTTTCCCTCTTTTTACTTCTGTTCACTTTAAAATGAGGATGTAAATAGAACCACCTTTACCTGGCATATAGTAAGCTCTAAATAAAATTTGGAGTTGCTCCTATTGACCTGCTGTCATGCTTCACAAATTGCTATATTCTTATTTTTCTATTTATTATATTCCTAGACTTTATTCTTGGATTCATCATTATTTGTTTTGTTATTCATTTCATTATTCATTTTGTTATTTTTTGTTATTTTTTCAAACAAGATGTCAACAGAGCCAAAATCTAAGTATGCTAATTGAATATTTAACTGGAAAAACACAATTTTACAGAAGCAAAAACTATTCATTTGATTGTGAACAGCATTTACAACTTGCAGTTCCTGAAATCAAAACAAAAAATAATTTTGCTCATTCAGGAAGATAAAACAAAAATCAACAAGATCCTGAAAAATAGATTTAGAAGGGAAAGATATCTACATATAATTTGAATCAACCAGGTTTTCTTGTTGAGAACTATACTCAGCAGTGGTACAGCTATTACTGACCTCCCCTGGCTGGGCAGATTTGGTGGGCTAGCTCTTAGCAGCCTCCCCGTGTTCCCATTATATTCTCTGCTGGGCTATCCAGCTTCCAGGTGCTCTGGTCAGCCTTTCTGGTCAGGCACCAGTGGGAGCTCAACTTGGTCAGTCAAGGTCTGAGTGATGGTTGTTGCAAGTTCCTCCTCTCTTTTCTTTCTTTTTTTTGTTACTGGATTTTTTATTAATATTTTAATTTTATATATTTTTACATAATTTTTCATTTTTGCACAATGTATCCATTTTCATCTTGATTATAGTACCCATACAATTTCCATCCCCCTTTGTTTTGATCCTACTCCCTCCTCCCCCCCTGTAGTGTGTCTCTGATTTATAGTTGCTTGTTGGTTTTGATTTTTACTTTATTATAATTAGTCTTTTTCCTGGTCCAACCACTGTGGAAAGCTGTGTGGAGATTCCTTAACCTGCTGAAGATGGAGCTTCCATATGATCCAGCAATTCCACTCCTAAGTATTTACCCAAAGGACACAGAAACAGTAATTCCAAAGGGCACCTGCACCCCTATGTTTATAGCAGCACTATTTACAATAGCTAAGCTATGGAAACAACCCAAATGCCCAAAATAGAAGATGTGGTACATATACACAATGGAATGTTACTCAGCAATCAAAAAAGATAAACTCATGCAATTTGCAGCAACATGGATGGAGCTGGAAGGGGTCATGCTCAGCAAAATCAGCCAGAAAGAAAAAGAAAAATACTGGATGGTCTCACTCATAGCAGGAATTTAGAAATCCTCTTCTCTTTTCTGACACAATCAGATCCCTAGTTTCCTGTAGATTCCTCTGTAATCTCTATGGGATAAGACCAGTGTGAAGGGTCCCATGAAGCAACCTGTAGCACTACATGACCTGGACATCCACTCTGGGATCTCTTTTCCCACTAGAGGAACTATAGGCTCAGGAGAGACTGCTCTGTGTGGAGCTTCTCACCCTGGGGGAGGAGCTCTGAAATCAGAGTGTGAAGCCACTTCTATTACCTTCCTTAAGCAGTCTGTCCTGATCTTTGTGGTGCAGAGGCACTTCAGCCTCACCCCTCTACTCTAAGATTTTCTCAGTGGTATCTTGTCCATGAATAGTTGTTAGTTATTTTTCTTGTGAGGAAGAATGAAAGTCAGGAATGACTTGTGTTGCCATCTTGATGATATCATTGATGGTTGTAACTATATTTTAAAGATTGATCCCATAGTTCAACTCCTCTCATCGTCTACCTACTTCATTCAAAGAAAAAGCATGTTCCTCTCCTAGGGATTCAGAGAAGTGCCTCAATTGGGTTTTTTCCAGTTTTTCTTCAAGTAGTGGAGGAGTTTGGATATGGTGGTCAACAAATGTTTGTACAATGAGTCTGAAGAATTAAGCATTGTTATTTTGATGACTTCAATACAGGATATATTATAATGAATAAAAGGAAAATTCCTTCAAAATTAAAGCTATCCAAATTACAGTAGCACAATGGCATTAAGTATATTTCTCAATTATAGTGCTTGTATATATTTCATCAAAATCTTTAAAATTTGTTATTATTTTCTGTCTCTGTATCTATGCCAGATTTCTTAGTTTGCCAAAATTGAACAGAAACCAGTTCTAATCAGAATGTTAAAAATCATTAGAATTATCTACATTTCATTATAAAGTATCAAGAACCCCAGATAAGGCAATAAATCATTCCTCCTGGTCATCCTTACCTTCCATCATAGTCTTTATAGTGAGGGAATTATAGATGCTAGTTTATTTTTACCTCTGGACATTTTTCTATTTATATAACATGTATTTACATACCACATCTAAATGGAAAATGTATTTACATACCACATCTAAATGAAAATCTAAATGGAGTGCTTTTTGTTGATTCCCCTACTAGCTCATACATCTCTCTTGTATAGCACTTCTGGTGTAGTTTAGTTATTAATGTATCATACCAAGAAAATTTTGATCTTATCTAGTAATATCTTTAAGTTTAGAGATCTTCCCTGGTGAGATGGTGATGTACCCATAAGCTATTCCCTGGATTGGTGGTCTTTCTACACTACCCCAAGACTCTAGATTTAATTTCTTTTCTCCCTCCACCTCTTTCTTCTTCTGCCCCCCTGTCCCTCTCCCTCTCTTAAGATGGCAAAATAAAACATAATAATATGAATGGTTAACAAGAAAGAAAACAAATCACATCAGTCATTATTCAGAGTATTAGAATAAATTAAACTTAAAAGATGCCTCCAAGTATTTTAGCATGTGTATATTATTAACTGTGTATATGATTATTGATTGTATGCCTAACTAAATAGGTTTCTATATATGTATATGTAATATATGTATTTAAATATTGTGATATGAAAATGAATCATTGCCTCCAGCAGACCCATTACAAATGAAGTCACATCTCAATTAAATTGGGCTGTAGGGCCTCCCCGGTGGCGCAGCGGTTGAGCGCTGGGTTGCGAAGCTGCCCGCGGCCTCTGCAGCGCCGGTTTGATCCCAGGCTGCTCCCCGGCCACCAGAGGAGGGTCCCACATGGTGCGCAGACCTCTCCTGCCGCCCGCTGCTCCCCTCAGCAGTGTACTTCGGTCCTTCTGCCTGTTCTGCTCCCCGCTCTGGCTCTGGTGAATTCTCTCACCCTCCCGCGCTTCTGACTGTACCCAGTGCATGTATAAACAAAACAAATAAATAAATAAATAAATAAATAAATAAATAAATAAAACATGCCTCTATTTAAAAAAAAAAAATAAATAAATTGGGCTGTAAACCACACAGTTGATTACCCCAAAGAGCTCATTTTAAATGCATATGATGCTTAATGGCTCCAATGGGGAGGCAGCCCTTCAGTGGTGATGAATGTTACAACTTTTAATTGAAACAAGGTTACCTAAGATATTGAGGTTACATAAGATGCTGTCAAAGCAGTTATGACTTTATAAATTTAAAATTTGAATACTGTGGTCAAAACAGTTTTCTAAAATTAGTTTGGAAGATGGGACAAATGCAAGTGAGCTTCTCTACATAAAAGAATATGATTGTAAGACATTTACTTTTACTGTGTATTTTTAATAATTTGTCTTTCTGTTCCTGTAGTTAATTTTCAGAGCTACTGTTTTATCTTCAAATGCTACTGTTGCTCTCGATGACATTAGTATATCCCAGGAATGTGAAATTTCACCTAAGTCACTTCCAGGTGCCAACATATTAAATGAAGGTAAGTTTTTCTTTGTCATCAATACAGTTTTATTTATTTTTATTTTTTAAATTAATTTTTAAAATTTTTTACATCATTGTTCATTTTTAAACAATATTTGCTTCCCCCCACCCCCTCAGGTGTAGTCCCCATAGAGTTTCCTTCACCAATGCACCTGTGCACCATCACCTCAGTCCCCTGTGTTCCTCCCTCCCTCCCTCTGATCCCTCTCCCTCCTCCTCCCCTGCAGGATGTCTCTGATTTATAATTGTTTTTGCTTTGTTGTGTTTTGTACTGTTATTACTTTTTACACTGATGTGTTATTTGGTTCCCCTATATTTGTGCTGTAAGTGAAACCATCCAATATTTTTCTCTTTCCTTCTGGCTTATTTCACTGAGCATAATTCCTTCTAGCTCCATCCATGTTGCTGTGAATGGCATAAGTTTATCTTTTTTGATTGCTGAATAATATTCCATTGTGTATATATACCACATCTTCTTGATCCAGTCATCTATTTTTGGGCATTTGTGTTGTTTCCAGGTTTTACCTATTTTAAATAGTGCTGCAATAAATATGGGGTACAGGTGGTCTTTTGAATCAATGTTTTTGTGTCTTTTGGGTAGATCCCTAGGAGTGGAATTGGTAGCTGGGTCATATGGTAGCTCCATTTTCAGTAGACTGAGGAAACTCCAGACAGCTTTCTATAGTGGTTGGGCCAGTTTGCACTCCCACCAGCAATGTAGGAGAGTTCCTTTTATACCACATCCTCGCCAACATTTGTTGTTGCTTGTTTTTTTTAACATGTGCCATTCTTATTGGTGTAAGGTGGTATCTCAATGTGTTTTGATTTGCATTCCCTGATGATAAGGGATGTTGAACATTTTTTCATATGCCTGTTTTCCATTTGTATTTCCTCTTTGGAGAAATGTCTTTTAAGTTTGTCTGCCCATTTCTTGACTGGATTGTTTATTTTGTTTTTGTTGAGTTGTGTGAGTTCTTTGTATATCTTTCTGATCAATCCCTTATCAGTTGAATGGAGTGCAAAGATTTTTTTCCCAGTCAGTGGGGTGTCTCTCTGTTTTGGTTAATGTCTCTTTTGCTGAACAGAAGATTTTCAATTTGATGTAATCCCAGGTGTTTATCTTTTCCTTGACTATCTTTGCTCTGGGTGATGAGTCTTTAAACATGTTATTGTGATGTATGTCCTGTAGTGTTTTACTGATATTTTCTTCTATGTATTTTATGGTTTCAGGTCTTATGTCCAGTTCTCTTATCCATTTTGAGTTGATTTTTGTGCACAGTGAGAGGTAGTGGTCTAGTTTCATTTTTTTGCATGTGGAGATCCATTTTTCCCAGCACCGTTTTTTGAACAAACTGTCCGTGTTCCATTGCATATTCTTTGCTCCTTTGTCAAAGATCAATTGTCCATATAAGTGTGTTATTATTTCTGGGCTCTCTATTCTGTTCCATTGATCTGTGGGTCTGTTTTTGTTCCAATACCAAACTCTTTTAATTATTATGGCTTTGTAGTATAGCTTGAAGTTTGGAAGCGTGATACCTCCTTTCTCCTTTGTTTTCATCAGTAAGGCTTTGGCTATTCGTGGTTTTTTTGTGGTTCCATATGAATTTCATCAGTATTTGTTCTATTTCTTTGAAGAATGTCATTGAGATTTTTATTGGAATAGCATTGAATCTGTACATTGCTTTTGGTAGGATGGACATTTTAATAATGTTAATTCTTCCAATCCATGAGCAGGGGATGTGTTTCCATTTCTTTGTGTATTCTATTTCTTTTAACAGTATTTTATAATTTTCTTTGTATAGGTTTTTCACCTCTTTTGTTAGGTTTATTCCCAAGTATTTGTTTTTTTTTTTTTGTTTCAATTATGAAAGGGATGGTTTTCTTGATTTCTTTTTCTTCAGATTGACTGTTTGTGTATAGGAAAGCTACTGATTTTTGTATGTTGATTTTGTATCCTGCTACTTTACTGAACTGGTTGATTATTTTGAGTAGTTTTCCTGTGGAGCTTTTAGGGTTCTCTATGTATATTATCATATAATCTGCAAATAGCGATAGTTTTACTTCTTCTTTCCCTATTTGGATTCCTTGTTTTTCTCTTGTCTTATTGCCCTGGCTAGAACCTCCAGTATTATATTGAAGAGCAGTGATGAGAGAGGACATCCTTGTCTTGTACCTGATGTTAAAGGAAAGACCTTCAGCTTTTCACCTTTGAAAATAATATTGGCAGTGGGTTTGTCATATATGGCTTTTATCATGTTAAGGTATGTTCCTTCTATCCCGGGAATTTCAAGGGCCTTCATCATAAGTGTTTGTTGGACTTTGTTGAATGCTTTCTCAGCATCTATTGATATGATCATATGATTTTTATTTTTCTTTTTGTTGATGTGTTGGATTACACTGATTGATTTTTGTATGTTGAACCATCCTTGTGCCCCTGGGATGAATCCCACTTGATCATGGTGTATTATCCCTTTAATGCATTGTTGGTTCTGGTGGCAAGGATTTTGTTCAGGATTTTTGCATCAGTGTTCATTAGGGAGATTGGCCTGTAATTTTCTTTTTAGTGTTCTGTCTTTGTTTGGTTTTGGTATTAGTGTAATGTTGGCTTTGTAGAATGTATTTGGTAGTATTCCTTCATTTTCAATTTTTTGAGTTTGTGTAGGATAGGCACTAATACACTGCTGAATGTTTGGTAGAATTCATTTGTGAAGCCATCTGGACCTGGGCTGTTGTTTGTGGGGAATGCTTTGATTACTGCCTCAATTTTGCTGCTTGTAAGTGGTCTGTTTAGTTGTTCTATTTCTTCTTTGCCCAGCTTTGGATGATTATATTGTTCTAGGAATTTGTCCATCTCTTCTAGGTGGTTGAATTTGTTTGCTGAATAAGTGTTGAATTTGTTTGTTGAATAAGTATTCATAGCAATCTCTAATTATTCTTTTGATTTCTACTGAGTCTGTTGTGATTTCTCCTCTTTCATTTATAATCCTATTTATATGTGTTTTCTCCCATTCTTTCTTTGTGGGCCTGGCTAGAAGTTTGTCTATTTTGTTTATTTTTTTCACAGACCCAACTTTTGGTTTGATTGATCTTTTGGATTTTTTTAAATTTCCATTTCATTTATTTCTGCTTTGATTTTTATTATTTCCTTTCTTCTACCAGCTTTAGGGTTTTTTTTTTTCCTAGCTCTTTGAGATGTGAGATTAGGTTATTTCTTTGAGTTCTTTCTTGCTTATTGATGTGAGCCTGTATTGCTATATATTTTCCTCTTATTACTGCTTTTGCTGCATCCCATACATTCTGGAAAGTGGTATCCTCCTTGTCATTCAACTCAAAGTATTTTTTAATTTCTTCTTTGATCTCCTCTTTAGTCCAGTGGTCTTCCAGTAGTGTGGATTTCAATCCCAATGAAGTGGGAGGGTTCCTTGTTTTCTTTTCATGATTTATTTCTAGTCTGATGCCTTTATGATCAGAGAAGATAGTGGGAATGATTTTGATTTTCATGTATCTGTTGATGTTTGTCTTGTTGCCCAGTATGTGATTAATTCTGGAGAATGATCTGTGTGCGCTTGAGAAAAATGTGTACTCAGATTTTTTGGGGGTGCATTATCCTATACATGTCTGTTAAGTACATGAGTTCTGTCTTTATTTAGGGCTCTAGTATCTTTGTTTATTTTTTTGTCTTGTTGATCTGTCCATTGGTGAGAGTGGGGTGAAGAAATCTCCCCTTATGTGTGTATTTTCTTTAATGTCTGTTTTCAGAGCTAATAATAATTGTCTAATATATTTTGGTTCTCCTTCATTTGGTGACTGTATGTTGATGTGTGTTATTTCTTCCTGGTGTATTGTCCCCTTGATCATAGTGTAATGTCTGTCTTTGTCTTTTTTACCGTTTTTAATTTGAAGTCTATTTCATCTGGTATAAGTATAGCTGTTCCTGCCTTATTTTTTAGTCCATTTGCGGTAGGTTTGTTTTCCAACCTTTTACTTTCAGCCTGTGTTTATCTTTTGTGGTTAAATGTGTTTCCTGGAGACAGCAGCAGTTGGATTTTGTTTTTTAATCTAGCCTGCTACTCTGGTCATTTTATTGATGAGTTTAATCCATTTATAATTAGAGTTAATATTGATATATTGGCATTTGTATTTTCCATGTTGTTTGCCTTCTTTGTGATTTTACTCCTTGCTTTATTCTGTTCTTGTTCATTCCTCTGTTTGTTTTGGCTTTATAACCTCTTGTAGAATTTTTTGAAGTGGAGGTTTAGTTGTAATGAATTTCTGGGATTTCTGTTTGTCTGAGAAGGTCCATATTTTTTCTTCATAGAGGAAGGACAGCTTTGCAGGGTAAAGTATTCTTGATTGGCATTTGCTGTGTTAAAGTTTGTTGAATATGTAACTCCATACTCTTCTTGCCCTTAGTGTTTCTTTGGAGAAGTCTGAAGTTAACCTTATTGGTTTCCCATTGTAACTTATCTGTTTCTTCTCCCTTGCCAGTTTCATTATTTTTTCCTTGTCTTGGACTCTTGCAAGCTTTACTATTATGTGTCTTGCTGTAGTTTTATTTTCATTGTGGTAAATGGGTGTTCTTCTCACTTCTTGTATGTCTATATTCATCTCCTTTTTCATTGCTTGGGAAGTTTTCTTCAGTTATCTCTTTGAATAATTTCTCAGACCCCTTCTCTCTCTCCTCACCTTCTGGAATGCCTATAACGCTTACATTTCCTCTCTTCATGGAGTCTGATAATTGTCGAAGAATGTCTTCATACTTCTTCCTTTGCACTTCTCTCTCCTTTTCTCTTTTTGGCTCTATTTATTTCTGTGTCTTCAAGAGTACTGATCCATTCTTCCATTTCATCGATTCTGTTTTCATTGCTTTTCCCAGAGTTCTTTATCTTCTCTAGTAATCTTTTAATTTCCTGCATTTCTAATCTTTCCTTTCTTGAGGTCTCAATTGTGTTCTTTATTTCAGTGATTATTTGTCTTAAATCATTTTTTTCCTTTTCGTTTTCTTTCTGCTTTTTAATCATGATGATCATTAATTCTATTTGACAGGCCAAGAAGTTCTTCCAGGTCATTGTTGAGCTCTGGTGACTGTTTTTCTTTTTGTGGTGTGTCCTCCTCCTGCAGGCTTGCTTGGTTATTTATATTTTTCCTTCTCCCTGCTGTTTGCTTTCTAATTAGTTCTATGTGTTGGGATGTTGTGCCACTGGTATTGGTGGGCATCTCTTTGGGGTGCTCCTTCAGTGGTGTCAGAAATTGTTTACCAGACTGAGTCCAGCACTGTATGCCAAAACTCCACAAGGGTGTTGATGCTGTGTTGCTGGGCATTGTCCCTTTCAGTTCCCTCCCACTATATTTACTCCAGCAGGAAATCAGCTAGTTGGTGATTTTGTTTTGGTTACCAGGTGGTGCCAGAGTCCTGTACTTGCTGACCTGTGCTTTTTCCCAGTGGTTCTCTGAGAAATGAAGGGGGGAGAGGAGCATTTCAACACAGGGGCTTTTGTTCAAGCTGGGTGCTGTGCCCACAGCTATATGGATCCCACATCCTGAATTTTGCCCTCTAGGTCTCAGTTCCAGGGCTATCAGATCCAAAATGCTGCCTGTCACCCAGTGCAGTGCCTACTATTGTGGTGCATCCCACGCCTTGAATCCTGTGCCTGGCTCTCAGTTCCAGAATGGGTTCTTGCTCCATGCTTTGTTTCCCTTCTTACCCTAGTTTGTTTGGCTCACCCTCTCTCAGAGCCTGAGGGTGACTTTGGGATCCCTGGATTCCAACTATCAGGAAGCTGGTGATTTTGTTCTGGTTGCTAGGTGGCACCAGAGATCTTTCCTAGTATCCTTCCAGAACTGTGTTACACCCCCCCAACCTCCCCATGGGTCTGCGGTGGGGGGGATAGTGTGAGGGTGGTGTGTAATGCCTGAATGGCATGGGGGAGCTGTGTCTGACCTGTACCCCACTGTTGTGGGAATCTCAGACCCCAAATTTCATGTCCCGGTTCTCAGTTCTGAAGCCCTCAGATCTGGGACACAGTTGGTAGCCCAGTTCAGTATACGCAGAAATGGCACCTTTTGCACCCCACTCCCAAGCCTGGGCGCCTGGTTTTTGATTACTCAGTGAGGGTCATTTACCTCAGTGACAGTTCCCACGCATCCCCCCATGAACCTAGTCATGGGCAAGGGGACCTGCATAGCCGCGATCTGCATATGCTTTTGGAGTGCATTTGCTTTTCCACACAAGCTTATTGGCTGGCCTTGGGCTATTTGCAGGACTCTCTGCAGAGTCAGTCCTTAGCTTCCTCTAATGGTGCCCTGAGCCATTTGTTCACTTCCGTGGCAATTCCCACATAGTTCTCCACAGTTCCTGTTCACGGGACCCGGTGCCTGCAGTAGTTCCTATCTGCTCACTGTCCCGCTTGATCTATAGTTTATTTATTTATTTATTTATTTATTTCTTCTCCTCCTTTCTGTTGGTCTGAATGTGCCGGTTTTGTGGGTGGGGGAGGGTAGCAGGATTCTCTGGCCAATACAGTTTTAAGCACTTAATTTGTTTGTCTTGATACCAAATTGCAAAATATGTTACAGTCCTCAATAACATTAAGCTCACCTAGTACCTAATTCCAGGAGGTAGATTATATCACCTATCTTTGAAAATGAAAACACATCTTTTTTTTTTTTTACTTCTAAGATTGTTTTTTCCGAGTTGAGAAATAATTTACATCACTGTATATGTTTAAGTTATACAGCATAATGGTTTGATTTACATATCTATGAAATGATTATATAGTAGGTTCTGTTAATATTCATAATTTCATATAGATCTTATGAAAAGAAAAAAGTTTATTCTTCTTGTGAGACCTCTCAGCAGTGATCTTTAAGATCTTTTTTAAATGTAAAAAATGATAAATGATTGTCTAAATGTTAGGCTCTCTTCCAATTGAATCTATGCTTGTATTTAAAATTGTCACATACAGAATTTTTAATTATAATAATTATGAATATTTTAGTGAACTCAATATACATATGTTGTTTTCAATGAGGCACACCTGGAATCTATATGATGTTATAATGCAACGTGATTTCAATTAAAGTAAAAAAAAAAATCCATGATTCATGGTCGGAGCCAGTTTAAGCCAGTTAGAACCAGCTTGAGGCAGTTTCAGTTGGTTTCAGTTTCAGTTGCTTTAACAAGTCAGAAGCAGTTACAGTTGTTTTTGGTTTGTACCATTCAGAAGTGGTCTGAACCATTCAGAGCTGATTTCAGCTGGTTTGAACTGGTCAGAACCAGTTTGAGGTCGTTTCAGTTGGTTTTAACCAGTCAGAACCAGTTTGAACTGGTCAGAGCCAATTTAAACAGAACCAGTTGAAGCAGTTTTAGTTGTTTTCAAGAAATGTGTTCTGGTTAGAGCCATTTACAGTGTATTCGGTTTCAGTTGCTTTAAACAAGTCAGAAGCAGTTACAGCCTTTTTTGGTTTGTACCATTTGGAGCTGGTCTGAACTGGTTGGAACTGGTTTCAATAAATTTACCTATTATTTATTGAGCATTTATATTTTAAATGTAATCATTTCAATCTCAGTTGGTGACATACTGTCAAGTGATTGGCATGGGAAAGATTTGCTCACAATGGCATTGTTAGCTTCACTGTAGAATTTTCCAAGAGTTATTTTAATTCATGTAGTTCTATAGTCTTCCATTTATGATTATTAATTTATTCTAAAATAATAGTGGTAAGGTATGTACATGACATTTACTTTATAATTTGATCATATAATTTCCTCAGATACACCATAAAATTCACTTAAGTTAGAAATGATTTTATCTTTGTTCACCTGTGCAATTAACAGAAAATACATGTTAGGGAAAGATGCTTTAGTATTTTAATGCAATTTATTTCAATTTTCTCATTTTACAACCATCTTTAACCCAGTTTGATATTTCTCTTTTAGAAGAGACTGATTATGGCTAACCTCAAAAGAGTTATTAAACTTACTATGAATTTAGATTTTCTGGACCCTGGGATATGTTCAAACTTGTAAGAAAAAAATTAACAAAGATAAGTTCTAACCAATTTTGGTAAAAGAGGAAAAAAGTTGCTGGATTTGTTGGGGTTGGCATATCGAGTCCTTGAGTCCCTCTGAGAATGATTTCAGTAGAATCTCTGTTCAGTGGCACATGTCATTTTCTTGGTCCACTCTTTTATTCTTTAAAATTTACAACTGTGTAAATTCTCCATGCCTCCATATGGATATTAAAGTGTCTGATGCTATTTTGATTACTAGTCTAACCTGAGGAAAATCCAGAGGGGTACAGGATGATTTCTTTGCACCACAATGATAACTGCAGAACTGGAAGTACATAGCAGAACAGTTACAACATCTCTCAACAGAATGCCTCTTGGTCTCTAGACCCTAATAGGCCAGGCTGCAGAGGAAAACACTCTTACACATGATTTTGTTTGGGTGTGTAAAATTAGAACATATCAGAAAAGTTCACACCAGAATAATTTTTCATATGGGCCTATGTTGCCACTTATGAAGAACAGAGACAAATAGTCTGTATGTTTCCATTTTAAAGGATCTTTCAAATTATCTGAGTTTATCAGCTCTCAAGCCTAACTTGACATCAGTAGCACAAACATTAAAAAGGATTTAGGGTCTGCCTGAGAATTAGAGAGGAGAGAGGGTGGCCAGGTGTATTTAAACAATTCTAGTCTCTTGAAAAGTCCATTTTCCCTCTCAGGTTATTAGACCAATCAGTATGCCACTGCCAACATTGTCATAGACTCTTATTTATATTTCTTAGATTAAAATTGTTATTTTATTTTTTCTTTTGGATAGAATCTAAAAAGTAGAATTTTTAAAAATGGCTATTTAATGACATCAATCCATTTTACCTTTTTCTTTTTTTGCCAAAAGCATATTATGTTAATTAATCATTATACCTGTAAAGTAGAAGAGTTCCAGTAATGACTTTACTATTCTAGTGTTCCTGTTTTTGTGAACAAGTATTTAGTTTCCTCAAAGACTAAAATAAATAATACTATCTTACATAGTGCTTGCTTTAGTTCTGAAAAGTTGCTTCTATACTACAAAATGAAGATTTCATGCGTCAAATATTATCAATGATCCTTTTTCTCATGTTCACATTGGATGAACAGAATATATATAACTTATTTTGTTCTAGCCTATACTCTGTAATATAGTGAGAAAATCAGTGTTCTTAAGCAACTCTGTACATTATAAAGATATTTTAATATTCTCATTTTCTGAACACTGTAATTTATTTCTTTCTAAAAACTGTTTATTCTGAATTACATGTGATTTTGTTTCTTCTAAAAATAAAGCTAAGCAATTTTTCATTTTCTACTTTTCCGTCTGCTCATAGGAAAGGCCACATAAGTTAATACTTAGTGTTTGGATTCAATAAAACCTAGGTTGAATAGTGTTGGAAAGAGGAGTGATTTATTATTTTTCTGATTTTTTTTTTTTAACTTAGATGCTGGTGGTATATTTTCCCTAAGCAGCTGTGCCTGCTAAACATAGAAACATGTGCTTTAAACACTGGCATTTCCAGAGGTGAACTCCAGAGTAGAGGCTGAGTGATCTTATGTGTTGATGCACTGAAAGCCATCTCTATTTGTTTTTACTAATTCCTTACCTACCCCTTTGAGATTTCCAGATTTCTTTCATCATGTAAATTCATTGCTGTTACTGGGCAAGGAGTCTAAAAACTTTCACACAGTCAGGAGCTCTCCCCCACCACCTCTCACAACAAATGCAAAACCTGTATTTTTCCTAACCAACAGAGTAGAGGAAGCGAGATACGGTCCAGTTACCATGATGATGTGAAGTGGAGCTACCATTACAGACACCAGCAGGATGTAACAGGGCCTGCTGAGTCTGGTGCCAGGGCCTGCAGCACCTCGGGTCAGATTCGCACTAAGTCCTGCCACTATTGGGCTGCAGAGGTCAGCCACTGCTGAGGTCGGGGGCTCACCACCCCTCCCCATGTTCTTTGGGGGGAGGGTAAAGGCATGCCTCCCATTCGGCTGGCAGGCCAGCTGCTGTCCAGCAGCAACCATGACCAAGAGTCATAACTAGGTACACTGCTCTCTACTCAAGGCTCCCAAAATGGCCAGTCTGCTCAGAACCCCCCTCTCAGCTCTTCCCCTCTCTCAGAACCTGGGGGTGAAGTTCAGACCAAGACACCATGCAGGTGATGTTTCCTCTAGAGTAAGAGGTGCCAAGATACCACAGAACAGAATTTGGCTCCTCTTTCTGGTGAGAAAAGTAGCAGAAGTTTGCCCTCTACTGGGGACTCCTCAGGAGCTGTTCCACGAGCCTGGGGAATGAGGGACTTAGCTGCACTGGGCCACTCAAACATTGGAGAGAGCTTGAATTTTCCTTATTTATTTTTTTGAAAATGTGCGTGTGTGTGTGTGTGTGAGTGTGCGTGCATGCGTGTGTGTGTGTGTGTTCTACAATAATTAGGTCTGTGGGGTATTTTTTTTTTTTTGGTCTTGAGAATTTTTTTGTGAAATTAGACATAAATTTAAGCTTAATTATAAAATTAAGACTTCCTAAAATGAACTTCTGTTAATGAATTGCCTTTTATTTTAACAGAAGATGGGAAAATAATCTGCTATTTTCTATCTTAAGCTGTTTTCTATAGGCCTAACTACAGGGGAAAACTGGGTCAAAATGAACCTTAATTTGCTAATTGCTGAGCATCTTACTTTCCTATTAGATGTATATCAGTGAGCGAACCCCTGTGGATAAAAAACTACCTAGTTTATTTTTTCTTAGTAAATTTAAGTCTCTCATCTTATTATTGTCCAATTTAGATACCATTTCCCCATAAAGAAAACCAAAATGAGCAAACAAAACACCAGGTAAAGGAATTGTAAAGATACGAGTAGTAAGTTCTTTCTGTTGAAGGCTCTCATTTCTGTGACACTAAAAAAAAGAAGAGGAGGAGAAAACAACTACTCATTCTCATTTATTGAGTCATTGATCACTGAGAAAATAAAAAGTCCTTCTGTAGACAAGTAAAATCTGGGAAATAACCCATGACATTTTGATCAATCTTTGCTGCAGATAATTATGTTGCTAGATTGGAGAAGTACAAGATAGTAGAGATAAAATGAAAAAGATAGCAAGAAGGAAACAAAAGAATTCTTCTTTCTCACTTGAAAATTCTATTGAGAATAAAATCTATTTATTTAATAGAATCTTTTTCTGTAATCAGATTTCAGTAAATTATGCTATTAGAGATATCTAAGAGGAGAGTAGATTTTTTTCTGTGTGATTACTTTGAGCTAATTTTAGATTTTGATTTTCAGTAAGATCATTGTTCTTCATTATGTAACTTATAAAGTGAAAAGTAAAGTATAAGTACCTTTTTTTTTTTTTTGCTTTTAAGTCTGAATTACTTTAGTTCTCTTTTATCCTGCATCAACTCTTCTTGTCTATTTTGTTTCTGTTTTCAGTTTAGCAGAGTCTATGATGAAAAATGTAAAGGAGGCATAATGATCCTCCCCCTTTCAAAATGTGATAGTTTACATTAAAACCATGTGGGTTTTCAAGCCACTTTATATCCGTACCCTTAGAGGGATTTAAATTAATATCGGAAGCTCTATCCATTAGTAAAATTTGGAGCTTCCAATTTTGATTTAAATCTCTCTTTTGGGGTATGGGTATAAGGTGGCTTGAAAACCCACATGGTTTTAATGTAAACACTATCACATTTTCTCCCAGAGTATGGCTTGTCTTCTCTTGACCTCATCTTTCAAAAAGCAGAGATTTTAATTTTAATGAAGTCCAGTTTATCAATTATTTTTTATTATTTTGTGGATTGTACCTTTAGTGTCAGTCATTGTCTTACTCAAATTCATCTAGATTTTTTTCTAAGTTGTCTTCTGGTTTTATAGTTTTGAGATTTGCATTTAGGTTTGTGATCCATTTTGAGTTAATTTTTGTGAAGGATATAAAGTCCATGTCTTGATTCTTTTTATTTATTTATTTTTGGGTGCATGTGGGTGTTCAGTTGTTCTAATGCCTTTTGTGAAAAAGCAATATAGTCAACTGAACTTGACAAAGAAGTAAAGGCAATACAATGAACAAAAGATAGTCTTTTCTAGGCTGTTAAAATTGTTATTCATTTTTTTGGTATAGTTAATATATATCTTTCCTCAGACTATGCTAAAGATCATAAATGTTTTGTCCTTTTTGGTAAAAGTCCATTAATCTAAAGCGTGAACACAGAAATATGCTGAAACTCAGGTTATTTCATTAATATTCACAAAGATCTAAAAGTACCTGTAATATCCTACTCCATAGACCCTCTGAGACACTTATATAATCTTACCTCTTTTTAAGACTCAAGTACAATTTCATGAATATTCTCATTACATGTATTCTCATTTCATTACATTTTTATGACATGATTATGCATGACTAATGTGAAAGTTATTTTATGTCTATATCCTCTATCCTTGTTATAATTATATTGTTGATTATTGGTAGACCAATATTAGCCTTCTGTCAGAACATATAGCATGGGACATACAGCATTTACAGAGATTTCTTATCCTTATGGGTAACTGAATCAGTACCTCTTGGAACTTCAGCTTCAGGAGAGATTTAAATTATTAATAATTCACTGATCCTCAAAGAAAATTCTAAAGGACTCAAATTAGTTTCTGATTCTGCACTTCCCTTACTCTGTTTCTTTACCAATTAAAAATGAAAGGCCACTCATAGCTAATTTTGGCCATCCATTTCTGACTTAGTATTCTATGAATATAGCTTATAGTAATTATTATTTTATTTTTCTTAAAGATTTATTTATGCATACAAGAACTGGGGTACAGGCCAGAGGTGAGAGGATTCACCAGAGACAGAGTAGGGAACAGAACAGGCAGATCTACTGAAATACATTGCTGAGGGGCGCAACAGGTGAGATAGGAGAGGTCTGCTGTGCCATGTGGGTCACCTCCCTGGCTGGGGATCAAATTCATGCTGCAGTAGCTGTGGATTGCTTCATAGTGCTGATGTTTAACCCCTTGTGCCACTAGAGATGCCCCAGCAGTTACTATTTTGATATAGTGAGACTATCACACCTATTAATAAATATTTTGGAAGCTATATAAATACAGAAAATGTATTTACTATTAACATACACAAGAGAGTAGAGAAAAATGAATTCATATATTTTATAGTTTTGTTTATTCATTATATGTAGATTTAGGCATACATATGTATTTTTCTTCGTTTTTCCTTTCATGGTAAATGATTTGACATCAGCAAAAATACCTTTCAACCTTTCGAAAATATATTATTCTACCAGAGCATTATGTAGCCATAATGACTCCCTTTATTTATTTTTTTTAAAGATTTATTTATTTTTATGCAAGAACTGGGGTACAGATCAGAGGCACAGGAGGGTGAGACAGAGACAGAGCAGGGAGCAGAACGGGCAGACTGACTGAAATACACTGCTGAGGGGAGCAGCGGGCGAGACAGGAGAGGTCTGCCATGCCATGTGTGTTTCTCCCTGGCCAGCCGGGAATCAAACCTGCATTGCAGAGGCTGTGGACAGCCTCACAGCATGGTGCTCAACCCGCTGTGCCACCGGGTAGGCCTATGACTCTCTTTATATTTTAATACATGCCATTAACAGGGCATATTTTATTTTATTTTTTTAAGATTTATTTATGCATACAAGAACTGGGGTGCAGGCAAGAGGTGCATGTAGGGGGTGAGAGGAGTCACCAGAGACAGAGTAGGGAGCAGAACAGGCAGATCTTCTGGAATACACTGCTGAGGGGAGCAACAGGTGAGACAGGAGAGGACCGTTGTGCTATGTGGCTCAGCTCCCTGACCAGTGATGGAACTCATGTTGTAGTGGCTAAAGTTAGCTTGAGAGCTCTAAGACTTTAACCCCTGTGCCACCAGGGAGGCCCAGGGCATATTTTAAAACAGGAATAGCACATGACTAAAATTTTTTTCTAAAAAACTAAATAGAAATTAAATATGGTAGAACTTTTATTTCTAGTATGGTGGCTTGAGTAATTCTGGACAACCTGTGTGTAAGAACTACTGGAAAAATTTAAAATTCTTTTAAAAATTTTCATATCTATTTTTAAATTAAATTAAATTTTAAATTAAATTTTTAATTTTTTTAAATTTTAAATTTAATTTTTTACATCTATTTTTAAAATTTTCATATCTATTTTTTATTTTTATTTATTTTTATTTTTTTTTTTTTATAAATTTTATTGTTATATTCCCCATACAATTGCAGCCCCCCATTCTGACCCCAATCCCTCCCCTCCCGCCCCCGCCCCCCTAAAAGTGTCTCTGGTTCATAGTTTTTTGTTGATTTTGATTTTCACTTTCTTATAGTTATTCATTTTCCTGGTCCATTATTTAAGTTTTCTAGATTCCTGCTATGAGTGAGACCATCCGGTATTTTTCTTTTTCTTTTTGGCTTATTTCGCTGAGCATGATCCCTTCCAGCGCCATCCATGTTGCAGCAAATTGCATGTGTTTATCTTTTTTGAATGCTGAGTAATATTCCATGGTATATATGTACCACATCTTCTTGATCCAGTCATCTATTTTTGGGCATTTGGGTTGTTTCCAAAGCTTAGCTATTGTAAACAGTGCTGCTATAAACATAGGGGTGCAGGTGTTCTTTGGAATTGATGTTTCTGTGTCCTTTGGGTAAATACCTAGGAGTGGAATTGCTGGGTCATATGGAAGCTCTATGTTTAGTAGGTCCAGAAATCTCCACACAGCTTTCCACAGTAGTTGGACCAGTTTGCACTCCCACCAACAGTGCAGAAGAGTTCCTTTTTCTCCACACCCTCGCCAACATTTGTTGTTGCTAGTTTTTTTAATATGTGCCATTCTCAGTGGTGTAAGATGGTATCTCATGGTAGTTTTTAAATAGATATGAAAGCAAAGTGACAAATTATGCAGCAGATTCCGTGAGAACCCTAGCACCCACTAGCACAAAGTTTGGTACACAATGAACCCTGAGTAAATAGAAACTGCAGTTGTTCTGGCAAATTATGATGATTCTGATTATGATATAATTGAGAAAGTTGATTGATACGCCAGAAAATGTGAAACATCCTTGAATTTCAGTTACTGAAACATAATCGAGTATAATATTTCAAAGTGAGAAAAAGATATGCATAATTTTCAAAAGTCATTCTAAGAATATATATAGTCTAAATATATAGTGACAAAGTCTAAATATATAGTAACAAAGTATAATAGACAGGCATATTCAAATTTTAACAGCATAACCATCTGTTAAAAATGACTATCTTTGAGGGCCTCCCCCGTGGTGCAGCGGTTGAGCACTGGGTTGCGAAGCTGCCCGCAGCCTCTGCAATGCCAGTTTGATCCCAGGCCACCAGCAAGGGTCCCACATGGCATGCAGACCTCTCCTGCAGTGCCTGCTGCTCCCCTCAGCAGTGTACTTCATCAGTCTGCCTGTTCTGTTCCCCACTCTGACTCTGGTGAATCCTCTCACGCCTCACGCACCTGACTATACCCAGTGCTTGTATAAATAAATAAATAAATCTTTAAAAAAAATGACTTTGAATGCCCTTTTCTAAGAATACTACAAAATTGCTGCAATAGTTTCTCAAGTTTTACATAGTCATTTATTTCCACAGTAATATCTCCCTGGATAGCAAATGATAAGTTTCCTTTTCCATGTAGCTATGTGGGATAGATATTTCAATTTTTGCATAACAAAAATTCCTGTATTCTGTTCTCCAGATTGTTTGAAAAAGTACTCAAAATATTTTTCCCTCATGGATTTATATGACATCTACATATTATACAGTGAAATTTCTGGAATATGTATATTTATATGTTATTGGTATATTACATATTTATAAGTAGACATGGCCTTTTAAAATATAGATGATATTCTTAGCATTTATCCCAAATAAAATATATTTCTCATTTTTCATTTTTATATTGCATTTGATTTTGCTTCACCACAAATTTCTAAACTTTATTCTTTATTGATAAATCTTTATTCTAAGTATAGTAGTACTTTATTTTGCTGATTTCTATGTTTCTCTATAGTGAAATGCCTTTATCCCTTGCTAATTTACCTTAATACAACACTGTTATTTATTTTTAATTATACTCATATATTTCCCTTGAATTTTTATAAAATTTGAAAGTTCTTTGACATATTTTGGCAGGGAAACATGACAGAAACAAATAAGATAAAGAAAATAAATGAATCAGAAAGTATTTATAACATTACTACTGCTCACCTCTCATATAGAAGTAGCATTTAGAAAATTGAAAATAATGTCATTAGTTTAAAATGACTTTATAATTATTTTATAATCTCTTGAGTGATTTACTTTATACTTCTTTATAGCTTCCACTCCCTAAACTTATTGTTGCTTACTTCCTAAATTCTCCTACAAGGACGTTTTTGTGTAGCTTGTTACTATACCCTTGATAAAAAGCCAATGGCTAAAAATCTCAGTGGGCATAAACCTTATTTTGGACTGGGATTTGTAATAACAGCTAAACTCATGAGGCAAATTCAAATTATTGCTGTTTTGTATATCCTTTTTTAAATCTAATAACAATAGTTATTGTCAACAGTTGTTAAAGGAATATTAAATTGGGAGTCAGAATAATTGAACTTCAATCCCTCTCTACAACTTCCTAATAATATAACAGATAATAACTTCTCTAATCCTCATTTTCTTTCTCTGTAAACACCACCACCAATAATAATAACACTTTCCCCTTAGGGCTGCTATGGAAGGTAGATCTGTAATAAGCATTAAATATAGGATCTATTGCATAAGGCATTTGGTAAATTTTTTTTTAAAGATTTATTTATTTATTTATTTATTTATTTATTTATTTATTTATACAAGAACCAGGGTACAGACCAGAGGTTCAGGAGGGTGAGAGGATTCACCAGAGACAGAGCAGGGAACAGAACAGGCAGACTGATGAAATACACTGCTGAGGGGAGCAGCAGGTGAGACAGGAGAGGTCTGCTCGCCATGTGGGACCTTCGCAGGCCGGCCGGGATTGAACCTGTGCTGTAGAGGCTGCAGACAGCTTCACAGCACTGTGCTCAACTGTCTGCGCCACCAGGGGAGGCCCTCATTTGGTAAATTTTAGCCATAATAATATTTTCCTTCTTAATACAAATTATATTTAAATTATATAGAAATCTTTCATCTAAGTTTTGACATTAGATGATTAAGTACAGCTTGTGCTTTATTTATTTATTTATTTATTTATTTTTAAAGATTTATTTGTTTATTTATACAAGCACTGGGTACAGTCAGAACTGCGGGAGGGTAAGAGTATTCACCAGATCCAGAGTGGGGAACAAAAGATGCAGACTGATGAAATACACTGCTGAGGGGAGCAGTGGACAGCAGGAGAGGTCTGCTCACCATGTGGGACCCTCGCCCAGCGGCCAGTGATCCAACCAATGCTGCAGAGGCTGTGGACAGCTTCGCAACCCAGCGCTCAACCGCTGTGCCACTGGGGGAGGCCCAAGGCTACATCTTCTTAATCTGATTGTCCAGATCATTAAAACATGGATGACTCAGTGCCATTTTGTCAGAAATTCATTGGGCTGGATCATAGACTGACACTTCCAAGAGCAGATCTCAGCCATTTTCATCCAAGATTTTGACATGGGATGCCAGACTTCCTGGTTTCTACTTGGGAAATAAATTCTTAATAGTACTGTTAAGATTTCACTTCTGGCTCCATTTCATTATTGGGAGTGCCCAAAGCTCTGAAAAATTTGAAAAGCTGATTAATTTCTGAATCCCCATGAAAAGGTTGTTTCTTAGTTGCTAATTCTGCAAATATGGTACTTATGTGCCAAATGTCAACTGGAGAGAGTATCACTTGACCCCAGCAGTACTTCTGGAGCTCCATACCAGAGGGTCACTACCTCCTGTCCATACACTCTTCTTTTAGCGACCATCTCCCTTTTTTTTTTTTAAAGATTTATTTGTTTATGCATACAAGAGCTGGGGTACAGGCCAGAGGTGTGGGGGAGTGAGAGGATTCACCAGAGACAGAGTGGGGAGCAGAGCAGGCCGATTGATGGAAGCACACTGCTGAGGGGAGCAGTGGGCAAGACAAGAGAGGTCTGCTGCTCCATGTGGATTGCTCCTTGGCCAGCCGGGAATGGAACTCATGCTGCAGTAGTTGTGGATTGCTTCATAGGTTGCATCTTAACCCTTGCGCCACCAGGGAGGCCCTCCTTTTGTCTTTTTTCATCTTTTCCTTCTCTTTCTCCTCCAGAATATTTTTGTGGAGGTTAACTTACTTTTCTGTATATTTAACTGGAAAGTGGACTAAATTACTCTGCCATGCAGAAATTAGGCAATACTTCCAATTTCTTGGGGAATATAATGGACCTAGAATTTTCAAATATGAACTTTTTTAAAGTAGTGCTATTTGCAGTTTAGTATAAAATACTCTGTAGGAACAATCAAACTTCTCAGGTGATATAATAGTAGCAGGAAACTAATATGAGTATCAGAATAATCTAAGTAGATAAATTCTATAAAGCAACCTAACAGAATGGTGTGCTTTCTTCGAAGGATTATTGGGGAAAAAATTGAATTTCTTTAGTTGGGACTTTAGCTGTCAATTTCCAGTATGAAAAGCTCAACTTTAATATTTTTTTATCAGCTAAATTACTTTTTTTCAAAGATTTATTCATTTATTTATACAAGCACTGGGTACAGTCATAAGCGTGGGAGGGTGAGAGAACTCACCAGAGTCAGAGCAGGGAGCAGAACAGGCAGGCTGACGAAGTACACTGCTGAGTGGAGCAGCGGGCAGCAGGAGAGGTCTGCGCGCCATGTGGAACCCTCACCCGGTGGCCGGGAATCAAACCAGCACTGCAGAGGCTGCGGGCAGCTTCACAACCCAGAGCTCAACTGCTGCGCCACTGGGGAGGCCCTAGATTACTTTTCCCCCTAAAATTATGTCCTTTCATGTATTAAGAGAAGTATGATAAGGTGGTTTTTATTGAGTTAGCCTTTGGTATTGTATGAGAACTTTGGAGAGTCAACCTAAGAGCCACATATTTGTTCTTCAGTTTCCAGTTGTGATTTTGAAGCAAGTAGTTGTGGTTGGTTTGAAGCAATCAGTGGTGACAATTTTGACTGGACATGGAACTCTAGAAATAACCTTTCTGCTGATTTTGAGCAACAGGCCCCTCCTTGGGATCATACTCACAACACAACTCAAGGTAAGACACAAGCAGAGACTGTCCCTTTCTACCACTCCTCTTTCCATTAAGTCAGTTCTGAGAAGACTAAGAGAAGCAGTGAATGTTCTGTGTTAACACAACAAATAGTAGGACAGTTGAATATTGTCTGTTTTTATGTATAGTCTACATGGAAAGACTCTTTATGGATGGTGGGGCTAGAGCTTAAATATATGTTTGGCTAAATTAACTGACGTTATCAATGTCTTTAATATAATTTAGACCTAGATGTAGATAATAGTTTAATACCTACAAAAGAAAATTTGACTACAAATCATTTTTATTTTTAAAAATTGTTGTATGGTCTTAATTTTACTTAGGTTTGGAACATACTCTATGTAGAGTTAAGAGACAGATGTTTTATTTTAGAATCTGGGATGTTAACTTATGATTACTTTTTGTATCCCTGTAGGGAACTTTATGTTTATTCTGAAGAAAAGCAGCAGCTTGTCACAAGTTGCTAAACTCCAGAGTCCAACTTTCAGCCAGACAGGACCTGGATGTACACTTTCCTTCTGGTAAATATTAAAAACAAA
This sequence comes from Talpa europaea, assembly GCF_964194135.1. NCBI lineage: Eukaryota > Metazoa > Chordata > Mammalia > Eulipotyphla > Talpidae > Talpa > Talpa europaea. The sequence goes on along the minus strand of NC_140082.1, from coordinate 25,317,633 downwards.
GGTTATTTAACCTGGCAGCCTGGGGTTGCAGGCATAATTCTGAATTTATTAAAAATTGTTTCTTGACCCTTATTTTACTTTTAAAATAGCTATTGTATTGGATTCACACAATTAGCATTTTACTTAGGAGCATGTTATCAATATTTGTAATAAAAAGGACTTATGATAAAAAGGACTCTTTCCTTCCAACAGTGGATTATAATTTAATTAGCACTGCTCCTCTGTTCTGGACAGAGCTCCTTGAGAAAGATTCCCAGGGTCCCGAGAACCAGAATATGTACTTCAGCAGATAAGCTTTTACAAATAGAGAATGACAGTTACTGTAAAAAATAAAGGTGTTTATTTTGATAACTAATTATTAATTGACTGTTGACCCAGTGGAAGTATCTAAAAGTTAAATATTTTCATCTATCCCATAAATAATTTAATTTCTTGTGTTTGTCCTTTTCCAGGTATTATAACTATGGCTTGTCAGTAGGAGCAGCTGAGATGCAGCTACATGTGGAAAAATCCAATGATCCTACTGTACTCTGGAGAGTGTTATATAACCAGGGCAATCAGTGGTCAAAGGCAACCATTCAGCTTGGGCGCCTTACTCAGCCCTTCCATTTGTCACTAGATAAAGTCAGTCTTGGCATTTATGATGGAGTCTCAGCTATTGATGATATCACATTTGAAAACTGTGCTCTTCCCCTCCCTGCAGAGAGATGTGAAGGGGCAGATCATTTTTGGTGTGGACACACCAAGGCTTGTATAGAAAAATTTCGGTTATGTGATCTGATTGATGATTGTGGTGATCATACTGATGAGGCCAACTGTGGTAAGTTTTTTTTTTTTTTTTGGTCCCTCTTACTTATTTTGATAATAATGATCTTGATTAGTTCATTGTTTTCTTACCAGTCAGCCAAAGAAAGCAAACACTGTTCCAAAGTTGATAAATGTTATGTGTTAAATATATTGGTCAAATCATCAGTATTTATGAAGTAAATTAATGAACTAAATATGCAAGGATAAAATAATGAACACAACTACAGAGTCTCTGCCCTTATGGAGTTTACAGTCTAATTGAAGATTCAGATTATTGAATTAATATGTAAATATAAAATGGCAACCTTGACAAGAGTTGCAAATAGGAGACATGTAGCATCATACAATAATGGGACTGGATTTCTAGAGGTGATGACAACTGAAATATAAACAATAACAAGTCAAAGTATGTATGTGAAAGTCTGATATGTAATTGCATGGTAGAGAGAAGATGGCCAGTGTGGCTGGGGCCTGGAGGTGAAGGGGAAACTGGGCACAGTATAAAGAAGGAGATGTAAGGGAAATCAGATTCACAGAAATTTGTATTCCATATTAAGGATGTTTTCTGCATTTGAATGTTTTTAAGAAGGAAGATAATGTAAAACTGACATATTTAAAAATGTCACATTGGAAGAGTATAATGAATGGATTAAAGGAGAGTGGATTCAGGCGATCCATTGGAAACCACTGCAGCAGTTATGTCAAGGGACTGAGCAGACAGCCTGATTGCAGTAATTGTGATGGAGATGGAAGGACAAGTATCGGGAAATATTTAGGAGGGACAGTTGGTGATTTTCCATAGGGAATAAGAGAGTGAGTCAAAAATAAGTTGTGAGCTTCTGTTTTGAATTACCAAAAAATTTATGGTATCTGATGATTGTGTAGGTTTTGCAATTTAATAAGCCTAACTCTAGATAGTGACTAATGTACTCCTAGAAATAAATCAGAAACTAGTAATAGCAAAAAATCAGTCAGAAAAAAAATTTGCATCTTTTCTTCTTTAGAAATAGCAACAATTCTTAAAATTCAAGCTATGTGCCTATTAAATTGGGAGTCCAGTGAGCAAACAAAGTAGAGCCATAATATGCTGGCCCATCATAGGAAATATGACATTAAGAAATTTCCTTTGAAATCATTGTAGACAGTTCTATATACATGTGATCTACTGATATGATTCAAGTGGGCATGTTGAAGTCAGAATCATCATGCATATCATACAACTAATATTTGAGTGGACATACATAAAATGCATGATTCCAATAATTATTATAAAGTGTTACTTCTCCTAAATCTTTCTTTTTGAAATTTTAGAATAACTTTTAGTCTCTTTTAAGTTCTCAAAATCCTACTCCTTAAAAAATGTTAATCTATTGCTAAAAATAAGCAAATGATCCTTCAAACTTCTCAGTTTAATAGAATAGAATGGGATTAATTTAATAGAATGGGATTATAACAGTATAATTTCAAAGTACTTCTGGCTATTTATTTAAAGGAAAGGAAATAGTGGCATTAGAGTGTAGATTTCTCTTTCTTTCACTTACACTTATCGCTTTATTACATAGAATGCATTATACATCCAGAAATCTATGCTGTATTTCTTGAGGTGTAGTTAGAGAGCTGGTTTTTATTTGAAGGCGGAGCTACACATAATCCTTTATAAAATGGAGATTGAGCATGTAGTCAGTATGAAGACAGATGATATAAAAATCTTTGGCTTTAGGGCCAGTTTTATGTCAAAAAACTCAGCAGCTTGACATTTTCCTTCTGCTCCACAGCCAAAGATTGACACCTAGAGAGTGTGTTGTGGGTCCCCAATTCACGTCACAGCTGGGCTTGATTAGTCACAAGTGAGGAAATATCAAATGAAAGCTCATCTCCCATTTGACATTTACTCACTCGGTTCCCTTCATTAGACCTAAGCTCCTGTTCTGTGGTTTTCATGGACAGATGATTTCTTCTTGCCTGGCTGCATTTATTCACATATGCTTTTATTTATTGTTTCAGAGTATTTGTTCACTTTTGGCACCATGTGCTATTACTAAGATGAATAGATGGACAGCTGACTTTTTAAAAATATTAACTTATGTAAATGAAGCTAGGATGTGGAAATACTCATTAATTCTAAATCTTGTCCTCTCTGCCCAAATATGTCAAATGTATAATCTGTCCCAATTATTCAAAACAAACCCTTGGTGTCAACAAAATCCCCACATTTTGAAAATGAGTTCATCCCTATATTAGTCTTTATTTAAGATAAATTTATACTAAATTAGGTAGTATAGTTAAATATTATCCTCAATATGATGTTCATCACTTCTGTATATTTCTTGATATATTTTTCTGCATTAAAATATGCCATTTTAGTGTTTTAAGTGTTTAAATACTCATCACATTCTTTTAGATGATTGTTTTGCTCAATATTATACTTGTGAAAATCATCCAATTAACCCAAGTATTTCTTTAGTTATTTTCATTGCATTAAAATGTTAAATTTAAGATATGCACCACAATTTATCCATTTTTTCTGTTGACAATACATTTATGTTGTTTCAACTTTTAGTCTTATAAAAATGTCACTAAGAAGATTTTTGTAGATGTCTCCTTATGTTCATATCCAAGATTTATTTAAATATAACTAGGGATGGAGTTGCTGGATAATGGAGAATGCACCTGTACATGTTCTTTAAATATTGCAAAATTATTCTCCAAAGTGGTGATAATAATTTATCTATTAAGTAGATTATAAGAATTCTGAGTGATGCATAATCTTCCTAAATGTACTACTGTGAGACTGAAACTTTGTCAGGTACAATGGATAAGAAATTAGCAAAATGGTTTTAAGCACAATATATTAAATCAATGTATTATTGACTAAGTAGCAGGAGAGTTAAAACTAGAAAAACCCAAGTGTACCTCAATAAGGAAACACATGAACAAACAAAGGTATATTCACAATAGACTATCACTTGTCAATAAAAAGGGGAAAAAAATAACTGAATACATGAATAATTTGCATAAATTAAAAATGGTGATAGCTTATCAGACTGACCAGTTCTATATGCTATAACCAACATATTGTTACATCCCCAAGACTTATGTATTTTATAATTGAAAGCACATAACCTTTGATCTCATTAATCAATTTTTAAAAAAGATTTATTTATGCATACAAGAGCTGGGATACAGTCCAGAGGTGCAGAGTTTGAGAGGATTCACCAGAGACAGATTGGGAACAGAACGGGCAGATTGACTGAAATATACTGCTGAGGGGAGCAGTGGGCAAGACAGGAGTGGTCTGCTGTGCCAGTGGGTTGATCCCTGGCCAGACAGAGATTGAACATGTGTGGTGCTGCAGTGGCTGTGGATAGCTTTATATTGCTGCAGCTTAACCCCTTGCACAACCAGGGAGGCCCCTCATTAACCCATTTTTAAACTGAGGTAACATATGATAAAATATTTCAAGTGTGCTTCTTTAAGCATCAGCCATAATAATATACTAATTAAGATCAGTTCCATTGGTCTCCATACCACAGTCTCCTTTGTTTTAATTTATTTACTTTATTCCTCTTCCTTTGTAGTACTAGCAACTAGTTCCATTGTCCTAAAGTTATTTTTGTTTTATTTAGTTCATCTGTTTGTTTTCTCCTTATACCAATTATGAATGGAATCATACAGACTCATTAACCCATTTATAAGTGCTCAGAATTCTTATAGTAAGTGAATGCATAAATGAACTTTGGGAGTAGTTTTAAAAGCTCCAGTTCCAAGCACAAACCAGTGAGAAGCAAAGGCCACCACAAGGAAACAGCTCAGAACCGGAAGGCATGTGAGCTAATGTTAGATATAAATAAAGAATGGAGAGGGGGTGAGGTGCCCAGGGCTGTGGGTTAGGAAGTGGTACACTCTTAGGGGAAGGATAATGGGCAAGAACAGGGAGTTACTTTAATCTGGGAGAGGAGTTACTTTAATCTGTAGCATTTGAAAGATCAGTTTAGATTTAGTTTGGATTAAATTAGTATTACTAAAAAATTTTGAATATAAAAGGAAAATGATAAACTGCATTGAAGCATTGTCATTCTGTAGAGGAAACTGGAACTGAGGCAGGATGGATCCAGAGTTTTTCAGAGTAATGTCAGGAAAACACCTGCATCAGAATCATCTGGGTGTTTATTAGAAACATGTATTTGTGGATTTCACCCCTCCTGTGACAAACAAATTTTTGTGCAGGATTTTAACAGGGGGTAAATAATTTTACTGTGCACTCCTGGTGATTCTGAATGTTTGAGACTTTTTAAAGTATGATGGTTCTCACCTCTGTATGTTGGAATTACCCCAAGGGAGCTCATAAAATACCCTGATGTTTGGCTATACCCGTTGGTCTGTGGGGCCAAGCAGACAGGCCAGGTGGCAGGAATGGTAGGGGGTTTGGGAGACCCAAGAGGCAACCAAGTCCCTCAATACCCCTTGAATTTTTTGTTCTCTTTCTGGCTTTCTCTCTCTGGTGTTCTACAGTCTTGTGTCATCTCGTAGTGGCGACCTTTTAGCCCTCGTCTCTTGACATAGGTGTCCAGCATCATAGGTGCATTTCTCGGCCTAGGGCATCTGCATGGGCAACAAGCAACCCAGGAGGACTGCAGGACCACAGGTGCCAGCTGAGGCTAGTTGCAAGAGGGTGGAAAAAAGCCTATAACTTCATTTAACCTACTTGGACTAATTATCTCTGGAAATAAATTGTGGGTTCTGGCATTTTGTGCTTTTTTTAGTGCTCCCTGGTGATTGGAACATTCAGCTAAAGTTGAAAAATTTGTTGCTATGAGCTAGTCATTGTGTGATCATTTGCCTAGAGTTATAGTAATAGAAATAGAGAAGGGGTTGGGCACAGGAGGTGTTGGAAAATGATGGCCAACATAATTCCACCTTCAGTCCCTAAACTATTATAACTTGATGTGTTACCTCAGACTTATTCAGCAGTTAAATTTGTTTATTATACTGTTGCATTTTAAATTTTAAAATGGTTTATCTTGGCAGGAGCAAAGAATTAGCTAATATGCTTAATTACAGATTTTGTTATTAATTATCTTTTGCTATTATTTTATGCCAATTTCAGCACATGAACTACAATGTAACTTTGAAAATGGAATTTGTAACTGGGAACAAGATACAAAAGATGACTTTGATTGGACCAGGAATCAGGGCCCAACTTTAACACTTAACACAGGACCAATGAAAGATCATACTTTGGGCACAACTAAAGGGCATTACCTCTTCATAGAATCTTCAGAGCCGCAGGTTTTTCAAAACAGAGCTGCTTTACTCAGCCCGGTTCTTAATGCCACTGATGCAGAGGGCTGCACCTTCCGCTTATATTACCATATGTTCGGAAAACGCATTTATAGGCTGGCCATCTACCAGCGAATCTGGAGTAACACAAGGGGACAGCTGCTGTGGCAGATATTTGGGAATCAAGGCAACAGATGGATAAGGAAACACCTCAATATTTCCAGCAGGCAGCCTTTTCAGGTATGGATAATGGGTTTTATAATGTGTATTTGAAATGCACCAGAATGTCTAAGGAGTATGAAAGATTGCTATATTCTTGAATTAAAAGCAAGTGAAATTAGATCAGAGTTACTTTGACACACATTTATCATTTAATTATGGTTGTACCAAAGCTCGTTAAGTTGCTTTCCTCCTTGCCTACCACAATAATGTGTGATTAAAATCTCTAACGATGGACACATAGGATGGAATCAGTTGCAGGTCTCTCTGATTTTAAATACTTGCTCTACTAAAAAAAAAAAAAAACAAAACTTGGAAAATGTGTGGTATAATCTCTGGTATTTCACTAAGACCTCAGACTCTTAAATCTGTTCTTTTGAATATTTCATTTGTATTTTTTTTCATATCTTATGGGTAAACAGTGAAAAGCCAAGTCGAATGCATGTTTTGCTGAAAAATCACAGAGCTAGCTAGCATTTGAATCTAGGTCTCCTTACTCCTGATGAAATATTCTTTGCTCTAAATCTCACCCATCTTCTCTTTGAAGTCAAAGGTGCAAGAGCAAGTTCAAATGCTCATGTGGTTTTTACAGTTTTTTAAAGGTCATTTATATATATTAGCTATTTGATTCTCTCAGTTCTCCAAAGTGAGTAAATCAGAAGTGCTGTTTGACAATTTCATAGATATAATGGAAAGAAAAAAACTCAGAGAGATTGTTATTTATCCCTCACCAAATAACAGGTGAGCAACAAAACTGATGTGGACTAGAAGCCACATTTTCTTATTAATACATATTCATCCCCTTATTAATATAGCATACAGCCTATAACATGTAGGGTAGAGGTCAAATATTTGTTCTTTAGTCAAATAGCTCTATGTATAATATAATATAATATAATATAATATAATATAATATAATATAATATAATATAATATAATGTAATGTAATATAATATAATGCAGTGTAATATAATGTAATGAATATAATATATAGCTGAAGAAGCTTATTATCCTGGCTAAAGTATATATTTTTTTAACTTGTATTAAATTTTGCCCAGTTATCCAAATTAAAAATATCTCCATCTAAATGTTTGTGTTAAAAGTATCATAGTCAAGAACTTATCTCCAAGCCACCTGGTAAGAGCTTCTAAAATATTAGCTGTACATTGTACAAGTCTCAATAGAAAAAACATTGGGATTGTTGATTTGTCCAGATAAACCTAAGATGAAAGCATGAAAACTGACCTGCCGTATGTAGAGTGATATTTTGCCATTGAGCTACAATGGTAAGATGTTTGTTAACAAAATAGATAAGAGATTCTTTGACTTTTATTTAAACAAAAGATCATCCACCTCAAATTAATTTTTAATGTCTAATCAAGTCAGTTGTAATTCGGACCAAGCGAATATTTAGTGGATAAACTCTGCTTATGATATTTACTCAAGAATTGGCTTCCAGGAAATAATCTACTTGATGGGAAGAAGCTTCATAGTCCAATGAACATGAAACTAACCAAGGAATCCTTTTTTTTGAATCTAAAACATAAAAACTAAGACTTGAAAGCTATCCTAAGTTATCAGTGAAATGTTCTGTTTGGTTTTAACTAAGTATTCTTTTAGGACTTTTATTTTACTGTATAGTACCAAATCAAGATAATTATAAAAATAGAATTTGCTTCTAAAAATTTTCTCCTGTCTCTTTGTAATAACTACTCTGGGGCCTCACCCCTACTCTTGACACCAGTGACACACACACACACACACATTTATTTATATATCACTGTTGTGTATATATATACTTATCTATTTATACTTCCCAAACAATTATATAAGTGAAATTGTACATATGTACTTTTTTCTAACTTATTTCATTTGGTACAATTATTTTGATATCTATGTTATAGAATATACCAATAATTCATTTCTATATTGCTAAATAAGCATTATATGGATGTAGTACAGTTTATCCATTCATTTATTGATCAGTACTTGGATTGCTTATAGTCTGAGCTATTATAAAGAAATATGCTGTGAATATTTGTATATAAATATTTATATTAATATCTGCTTTTATTTCTAATGGGTAAATTGCCATCAGTGAAGTGGCTGGATCACAAGCATGTTTAACTTTGGGAGATCTTAAACTATTTTCGAAGGATACCATTTTTTATTCCCATCAATACAATATGACAGTTCCAATATCTCCACATCCTATCTAGTGCTTATCATCGTCTTAATTTTAATCATTCTAAATATACAGTAATATACAGTAGTAATGGTTTTAGATTTTCGAAGTGCAGGCAATAAGATACCAGAACAGGTAGTTTCCTGCTTCTATCTCCCTTCAACAAAAATAATGTAAATATCATCCACATACCACAGAGCCTATCTGGTAGCTTTGGAATCTGGCCACAGGCCAGGAATTGACTTAAATAATATAAGAGACTTCAACAATTTTGAAATTTTTTTCAATAATTGATTAACTTACTGGTTTCCTACATCTTTTTTTTAAGATTTACTTTATTTATCCATACAAGAGCTGGAGTATAGGCCAGAGCTGCAGGGGTGGGATGAGAGAAGTCAGCAGAGACAGAGTGGGGAGAGCAGGCAGATTGACTGAAATACTGAGGGGAGCAGCAGGTGAGAGAGGAGAGGTCTGCTGCACCATGTGGGCCACTTCCCTGGCAGGGATTGAACTTGTGCTGCAGTAGTTGCTAGTAGTTTCTTAGTGCTGAGACTGAACCCCTTGTGCCACCAGGGAGGCCCCTGGTTTCCTACACCTTGATCTATTATTATTTATATAAAATCAAATGTTTTCATCTAAAAAATACTCATGTTCATGATGAAAATTAGATGGGCATCACTTTGGATTTACTTTGAAGTACTGAAGTTCTAGTTAGACTGTGAATATGCCAAGATATAGCCTTCCTCTTGTGAAAAAGCTGCTGTGTTCATATAACTGTGTTCACTTTGGGAATGTGAAGAATTGTTATATTTTTTATTTTTAGTTAAGATTTCCTATGATACATGTACCTTAATTCTCCCCAGGCAGTTGACTTTAAGATTTATGAGGTAGTTTCACAAGATTCACAAAGATATGGGTTCCTGGAATAAATCTGGTTGTGGTATATGATCCTTTTAATGAATTGTTGAATTTGGTTGAATTAGGATTTTATTGAGGGTATTTTCATCTATGTTCATCAGTGATATTGGTCTGTAATTTTTGTTTTTATTATGTCTTTATCTGGTTTTTATATCGGATACATCTAGAAGTATTATCTCTTTCACAATTTTTTGAAAGAGTTTGAGAAGGATATGTATTAGTTCATCTTTAAAGGTTTGGTTGAACTCACCAGTGAAATCATCTGGTCCTGGACTTTGTTTTTGGTAAAACTTTTGATTACTGTTTCAGTTTCCTTGCTTGTAATTGTAATTGTTCAGGTTTATATTTCTTCCTGATTCAATTTCATATGGTTATATATTTCTAAGAACTGATCCATCTCTTCTAGGTAACTCAACATCCTAGCATACAAATATTCACAGTAATCTCTTATGATACACAGAATTTCTAAGATGTCTCTTGTAATTTTTTATTTCTGATTCTATTTATTTGACTTTTCTCCCTTTTTTTCCTTTGTAAACCTGGCTAGAGGTTTACCTGTTTTGGCAGAAACTTATTTTTGGTGTCCTTAATCTTTTGGATTCTCTTTTTGACTTCTATTTCATTTATTTCTGCTCTAACTTTTATTATTTCCTTCCTTCTACTAGCTTTTGGTTTGGTTTGTTCATCTTTTTTCTAATTTCTTAAGGTGAAAGATAAGATTATTTATTTGAGTTCTTTCTTGTTTCTTGATGTGAATATACATGTATTACTATATATTTCCTTCTTAGTACCACTTTTCTGTGTTCCATAGATTTTGGGAGTTTCTGTCCTTATTTTAATTATTCTTAAGGTATTTTTTAATTTCTTCTTTAACTTTCCTTATCAACTACTCACAGATACTTTCCAAACCTGTACCCTGCCCTCTGGGTAGATATGGTGGAATGGAGTGAATTAAACATAGACCTAGTGTGGGAGTTTCCATGTCTAATTTTGAGATTTTTGCCAACATCATCTGTCTAGTTGTGGGATTTATTTGCCATTTTGGAATTTGTGCAAAGGTGCAGGACATGCCAGCAGCTGTCCAGCTACATCCTCTTCACAGAGAAGTGTTTAAATATCCTTCTATGAAATTGCCATGTTAAGAAAGGTACATTAGATTATCAGGGCTGAGTTATTTTGCTGAAAACTGTGCTTTCAAGTTGCACACTATAAATGAATTTTCTTTTTCAGATAGTATCTAGCTGCACAAACCAAAGCAACAGTTATTCCCTGGTGATGGATTTTTCATTTTTTAGAAATAAACTCTATGAACTCTTTTTAAAATGTTTTTCTCTGCTGATCCAAACTTGTTTTAATCACATGAAACATTTCAAATTTGCCATTTCTCTGCGAGTGGATTTTTATTTAATAGGGTAGTTTACTGAGCCAAACAGTTTTGCTTGTTTATGTTGATGACACATGATTTTGGCTTTTATCTTAAAGTAGAAAATCAATGTGTCTTAGCATTTACTAAGAAAAAGGTATGGGCCCCTTTTGTAATTCTTTGTCAGATGATTGCTTTGTCTTGATTTATGCTTTCACACTTTTTACTCATTCAGCAGAAAATATTGTATCACTATCTGGAACAGCAACACAATCTATACCAATTTATGATCTGAGTGCAGCTTCTTCCAGAATTGTTTACAGAACATATCAACTCACTGTACATTAGAGACACAGAGCTTTCTTCATGAACATGCAGGTTGATGATTTTGATTTATATCAAATTTATATGTAAATTTTAATATTAAAATTTTAGTAAAATATTCCTTTTGTAATATAAGAGAACTTGTATATAAAGGAACTTTTTAGTTAAACTTAAGAAATTGTTAGGCCTGCATGTACTTGCATAAAAGATGTTCTTTAGATTCTATTATATAATGTCTTCCCTAAAGGGAGAAAAGCAAAAAAATGTGAATGAATGAAATTCTGAAATGTCTAAGGTAAAGATGTTTATTGATTCCTGAGCTAGTCTCCAGGAAGCTTAGGTATCAAGAATGAAGGAGAACAGTCCTAAAAAATGATTAATATAGAAAATAGTCTCCAAAATCTGAGCTACAACCTTTTGGGAGATTTCTGAGATATATATGAAACCTCTGGATATCTGACAAAGGATTTTTTTCCTCCTGATATCTGTCTAAGTTGTTGTGTATGGAAATTTCACTTGCATTTTGAATCTGGAATTTCTAGGACATTTGAAAGTTTTATAGAGACTACTTAGGCTATTTAAAATGGATATTCTTTATCAAGTGTAGTTTATTTCTGTACTGTTGTGTCTCTAAATCTGGTGCCCTAACCACATAGGTATATGTGCAAATACCTATGTTAATTTATTTTGTCATTAGCATGGTCACTATGATTATCATTAGTATATATTATTAGTATAATTATCCTTTTTAACTGCATTGTTCCTATTTTGCTTCTGTCATTACAGTGTAGATCTTTGCCCACATTATCCTTGTATATATCTTCATGTAAATAATCAAACAGTCAAAATTAATCAAAATCCACTAACAAGTGTAAACGTAGATAGAAAGTACTTGTTTTGACCTACTAGACTATATTGGTCCTTTTCTGTTGCTATCCCTGGCTTTCTGATATTTGATTGGATTACATTTAAAATTTATCAGTTTCGGCCTCCCCTGTGGCGCAGCGGTTGAGCGCTGGGTTGCGAAGCTGCCCGCAGCCTCTGTGGCGCCGGTTCGATCCCCGGCTGCTCTCGGCCACCGGAGGAGGGTCCCACATGGCGCGCAGACCTCTCCTGCCGCCCGCTGCTCCCCTCAGCAGTGTACTTCGGTCCTTCTGCCTGCTCTGCTCCCCGCTCTGGCTCTGGTGAATTCTCTCACCCTCCCGCACTTCTGACTGTACCCAGTGCATGTATAAACAAAAACAAACAAACAAACCAGCAAACAAATAAATAAAGCATGCCTCTATTAAAAAAAAAAAAAAAATAAAATTTATCAGTTTCTTTCTTGACTTCTGTGCTATCTCTGCTTCCATAGATAATGATAGCTTCCTCTGTAATTCTTGACATTATCCCTACTCAGATAAATGCTAATGGCAAAGTTAGGTTTTTTAGGTGTCATTCTAATAAGTAAACATTATCCATATTGAAACAATAACATGTAATGTTATATCACAATTTTTAATGTTCTACAATTATAATTTATACAATTATAACTTTATGTTAATTTGTAACTGCTATTTAGTATAAAATATGAATTTATTTTATTTGAAATATTAAATAGCTCAGAATAAAATTGTATTTTTGATACATAAATTTAAATTTACTGTATTAGAGCAGGAATTCAAGCTATTGAACAAAATGCTATATGAAATTTGAAGCAGAACTGCTTAAGTTCAAATCCTGGCACTATCATCTATTAAATATGTAGCCTTAGTAACTTGTGATACTTGTGACCTATACCTGTGATAACATCTCTGTGCTGCAATTTCTTTGCCAGAAATTTGACATTATAATAACACCTACTTCGTATAATTTTTGTGACAATTGCATGTATTAACAGGTACTTAGAAAACCAGGCAGGGGGCCACCCCTTAACCACCTGTGGCCTAGGAGTTAAGTCTCAGTGCTATCACCACCAAGGCCTGAGTTCAATCCAGGTCAGGGAGGTGACCTCTCCTGTTTCGCCTACTGCTCCCCTGAGCAGTGTATTTCAGTAAATCCACCTGTTCTGCTCCCCACTCTGTCTCTGGTGAATCCTCTCACCATACCTCTGGCTTACCCCCCATACCTCTGGCTTACCCTCCAGTTCTGTGCAAAAAAATAAATGAATAAATAAAAAGAAAAAAGTCAGGCATAGAGTAATTATTCAAATGTTAATTCAAATAATTCAAATATTCAATAATGAGAAGAATAATAAATATTGCTAAGTTGAATTATAAATATTGAAAGTTGCCACTGAACTAGAATAAAAATTTTATGATTCCTATCCTCTTTGCAAATGATTGAGGAGATAAATTCCATTTCCTCTATCTTAATATCTAATTATAAATAAAGGCATTTTTCCCCTCATAGTAGCCAGAGCAAACTGTTCTCTCTTTCTCTTGCCATTAATGTGCTACATGATTATATAAGGTCAATGAAATAATAATACTGAATAATAGTTATGGGGTTCATTGAGACAATGTAAAACTTACAGATAATAAAGGAGTATTATGAAGAATATGATGCCAATAAGTTGCATTCATTAGAAGAAATAAAGACAAATATATCAAAACTGACTTAAAAAAGAAATGGAAACTCTAAGAGGCCTGCTTCAATTAGAGAAATTTAATTCACATTTAAAACTTCACCCGAGGAAAACTCCATGTACATATATAAGTACTAATTTATTATAGTAAACAAAATCTTTATTAAAAAAAGGAGAAAATATTTCCCAACCTCGGCCAGTATTATCCTCATCTTGAAACTAAACAGAAATTCGTGAGAGACCAGTATGAACTTAGACGTGACTTTCTTAACACAATTTTAACAACTTGTGTTCAGCAATATTTAAAAAGTTATATTCTATAGCAAGACCAAATGGGGTTTATCTCAACAATACAAGTTTGTGTTAACATCTGAAAATGGAAAAATAAGACAACACCAGAGTTGTGTGGTGGGGATCCACAGGGATCCCCTTCTTAAGGGCAGCTCCTCAGTCTTAATGTCTCCTGTGGTCTGTGTCCACTCTAGGCTGTTTTTAAGCACTTAAATGCAGAAGCAGACATGAATTTTGGCTATTAGGGTGTCACGGACTGGAGGTGTTCCCTTTTCTTTTTGGCACAGAACATTTTCCTGAGGTGTTTATTTCTGTTATTGATACTTACATTAGATACTGACTATAAGCCTAATTAGTCATAAAAGCCTCAAGTGAGAATTTGGGACTTTGCCTTCTGTTTTTTCTTCTACTCTGTATTTCTATCAAATTTTGTTCATGTAGGCATAAAACAAATAACCCCGGTTAACATTTATTTAACACTTTCTGTGTGCCAGATCTGTGTTTCATACACAATCAACAAGAGGAGGGTTCTATTTTTCATGGAGCAAAAGGAGATAAAGGGGGTCTGTTTTATTTTTGTCTCTTTCCTGTGAGGTTAAAATAAAAATTTTTAGCATTAGTAGAACCAAGTTATAAAGATTTGCAGTGCCAGTGTTCAAATTCTTAATTACTTGTTTAAATTGCCTTTAAGACGAAAGTCCTCTTGACTCAAGTCATGGCAAAATGACACAAGTTTGAGCCATTTTGAAGAATGAAGTTGGGTGTTTATCTAGACTGTAGTGAGCTGAAATGTTCCATTATGGGTATAAGTTTTCTATAAATTATTGGTATAATTGTGAGCACTTAGATTATAATTACCTAAAAAACAGAGGCCATTTCCCAGTCTTCACAGTATCAGTTAAACTCCAAAGAACATATGCAGATGTGCAGATGAATTACAATGCATACCATGATGACAGTGGCCAAACTGGTGAAGATGTGGCTCCCAACCTTTTACCCCTTGCTTTTTCAGTGTTTCAATGTTAAAGCAAAGTAGTTCACGTGGTCAGCTTGTCTCCCAATACTTTTATTGATAACATTTTATAACACCTGTCATTTTTGAGATTCTTCTCATTTTTCCTCACAAACCCCAGTGCTTGGGGTGAAGCAAAATCATTTTGTTTTAGTAGAACTGTTCAATTAAAAACAGCTTTCCAAGAAGCTTGAAAAAAATTATTTGGAACAAATATTCTTCCTACTGATTTCCAACATGGTGACATTTTGTATTTCTAGATTGTGTTAAGATGAAAAATTGATTTTACATTTAATAGGGAACATAGTATACTATGATGAAAGTTTGTAATGAAAAATGAGACTAACTCTAAAGCCAATTTGAAGTACCACATTAAAATGAATTGGCTTATTCTACCATGTTTACAAAGAATTTATATTATTTCTTGCAAATTGTTTCTTGTTTGGGGAAAATACCTTCATA
Organism: Talpa europaea; assembly: GCF_964194135.1. Taxonomy (NCBI): domain Eukaryota; kingdom Metazoa; phylum Chordata; class Mammalia; order Eulipotyphla; family Talpidae; genus Talpa; species Talpa europaea. Next base: position 25,302,206 of record NC_140082.1, on the reverse strand, counting down.
AGAGGTTTTCCTGTTAGATTATTAGTTATCGTGTGTAATTGGAGATCCTTTTAATATGGAATTTTCTTGTTTTTTTTTTTTTAAGATTTATTTTATTTGTGTATACAAAGGCTGGGGTGTGGGTCAGAGGTGTGGTGTGGGGATGAGAGGATTCACCAGAGACAGAGGTGGGAGCAGAACAAGCAGATCTACTGAAATACACTGCTGAGGGGTGCAGCAGGCAAGACAGGAGAGGTCTGCTGTGCCATGTGGGTCAGCTCCCTGTCGGGGGATGGAGCTTGTGCTGCAGTGGCTGCTTATAGTTTCATAGTGCTGAGACTTAACCCCTTGCACCACTAGAGAGGCCCTGGAATTTTCTAGTTTTGCTTTTGATAGATATGCATGTTAGTTGTGTGTTATGCTCAATTTGGTATTTGGTACTAAATATTTTACATTTTAATATCCATGTAAAACAAATGTAATTTATCCACTTTTATTTTCAAAAGTATGGGGAAACGATAAAATAGAAGTAGCATCAAATCAGGAGTTCGAATACCAGGATTCTAAAATTTAAATGGCCCATTAGTGAACTTGATGCCCTTACATATGTTACTTCTGATGACTAAATTCCTCATCAGAAAAATGAAATTATCTATAAATTGTTTCTGATTCTAAAATTCTATGAATTTCACTTTTAGATTTGTAATTGATCTCTGCAATTTTTCTTGTATTCTATGTGTTATAAAATTCCTTCCTATTCAATACCAAACACGTTTTATGAAGCCAACATTACACTAATACCAAAACCGAACAAGGACAACACAAAAAAGGAAAACTACAGGCCAATCTCCCTAATGAATGCTGATGCAAAAATCCTCAATAAAATTTTAGCTATCAGAATCCAACAATGTATCCATAAGATAATTCACCACGACCAAGTTGGATTCATTCCAGGGGCACAAGGATGGTTTAACATCCGAAAATCAATCAACGTTATCCAACACATCAACAAAAAGAAATATAAAAACCATATGATAATATCAATAGATGCTGAGAAAGCTTTTGACAAAGTGCAACACCCATTCATGATAAAAGCCCTTGAAATTCTGGGGATACAAGGAACATACCTCAACATCATAAAGGCCATCTATGACAAGCCAACAGCCAGTATCATTCTCAATGGTGAAAAGCTGAAAGCAATTCCATTAAGATCTGGAACAAGACAAGGATGTCCACTCTCACCATTGCTTTTCAATATAATACTGGAAGTCCTAGCCAGGGCAATAAGACAAGAGAAAGACATCCAAGGAATCCAAATAGGAAAAGAAGAAGTCAAACTATCACTATTTGCAGACGATATGATATTATACATAGAGAACCCCAAAAACTCCACAGAAAAGCTAATTCAACTCATCAATCAGTTCAGTAAAGTGGCAGGATACAAAATCAACACGCAAAAGTCAGTAGCCTTCCTATACACAAACAATAAATCTGAAGAAGAAGAAATCAAAAAGACCATCCCTTTTGTTATTGAAACAAAAAAAATCAAATATTTGGGAATAAATCTAACAAAAGAGGTAAAGGACCTATACAAAGAAAACTATAAAACACTGTTAAAAGAAATAGAAGAAGACACAAAGAAATGGAGAGACATCCCCTGCTCATGGATTGGAAGAATAAACATTATTAAAATGGCCATCCTTCCAAAAGCAATATACAGATTCAATGCTATTCCAATCAAAATTTCAATGTCCTTCTTCAAAGAAATAGAACAATTATTGATGAAATTCATATGGAATCACCAAAAACCCCGAATAGCCAAAGCTCTCCTGAAAAAAAAAGAAGGGAATGGAGGCATCAGACTCCCAGACTTCAAACTATACTACAAAGCCATAATCATCAAAACTGCATGGTATTGGAACAAGAACAGACATACAGACCAATGGAATCGAATAGAAAATCCAGAAATAAACCCACAGATTTATGGTCAACTAATCTTTGACAAAGGAGCAAAGACTATGCATTGGAGCAAAGAAAGTTTGTTCAATAAATGGTGCTGGGAAAACTGGGTCGCTACATGCAAAAGAATGAAGCTTGACCACCACCTCACACCATACACAAAAATCAACTCAAAGTGGATTAAAGAACTAGACATAAGACCTGAAACCATAAAATACATAAAAGGAAATATAGGTGAAACACTACGGGATTTGCACATCAAAGACATCTTTACAGACACATCACCCAAAGCAGTGATAGTGAAGGCAAAGATAAACAGCTGGGACTACATCAAATTAAAGAGCTTTTGCACAGCAAAAGAGACAATAACAAAAACAAAGAGAAACCCCACCAACTGGGAGAACATTTTTGCACCCAACACTAATGATAAAGGACTGATCACAAAAATCTGCAAAGAGCTGATGAGACTCAACAACAACAAAGAAAATAATCCTGTCAAAAAATGGGCAGAAGAGCTTAAAAGAAACTTCTCTGAAGAGGAAATGCAAATGGCCAACAGGCATATGAAAAAATGTTCAACATCACTTGTCATCAGGGAAATGCAAATCAAAACTACCATGAGATACCATCTTACACCAGTGAGAATGGCACATATTAAAAAAACTAGCAACAACAAATGTTGGCGAGGGTGTGGAGAAAAAGGAACTCTTCTGCACTGTTGGTGGGAGTGCAAACTGGTCCAACCACTGTGGAAAGCTGTGTGGAGATTTCTGGACCTACTAAACATAGAGCTTCCATATGATCCAGCAATTCCACTCCTAGGTATTTACCCAAAGGACACAGAAACATCAATTCCAAAGAACACCTGCACCCCTATGTTTATAGCAGCACTGTTTGCAATAGCTAAGCTTTGGAAACAACCCAAATGCCCAAAAATAGATGACTGGATCAAGAAGATGTGGTACATATATACCATGGAATATTACTCAGCATTCAAAAAAGATAAACACATGCAATTTGCAGCAACATGGATGGCGCTGGAAGGGATCATGCTCAGCAAAATAAGCCAAAAAGAAAAAGAAAAATACTGGATGGTCTCACTCATAGCAGGAATCTAGAAAACTTAAATAAGGGACCAGGAAAATGAATAACTATAAGAAAGTGAAAATCAAAATCAACAAAAAACTATGAACCAGAGACACTTTTAGGGGGTAGGGGGTGGGAGGGGAGGGATTGGGGTCAGAATGGGGGGGTTGCAATTGTATGGGGAATATAACAATAAAATTTATTAAAAAAAAAAAAAAAGAAGTGGGCAGAAGAACTTAAAAGACATTTCTCCAAAGAGGAAATGCAAATGGCCAGCAGGCATATGAAAAAATGTACAACATCCCTTATAATCAGGAAAATGCAAATCAAAACCACACTGAGATTCCACCTTACACCAGTAAGAACGACACATATCAAAAAAACAAGCAACAACAAATTTTGCCGAGGATGCGGTGAAAAAGGAACTCTCCTACACTGCTGGTGGGAGTGCAAACTGCTCCAACCACTATGGAAAGCTGACTGGAGGTTCCTCGGTCTACTAAAAATGGAGCTACCATACAACTCCAGCGATTCCACTACTAGGGATCTACCCAAAAGACATAAAACCATTGATTCAAAAGAATACCTGTACCCTTATGTTTATTGCAGCACTATTTACAATAGGTAAAACCTGGAAACAACTCAAATGCCCAAAAATAGATGACTGGATCAAGAAGATGTGGCATATATACACAACGGAATATTATTCAGCAATCAAAAAAGATAAACTCATGCCATTCGCAGCAACATGGATGGAAATAGAAGGAATTATGCTCAGTGAAATAAACCAGGAGGAAAAAGAAAAATATTGGATAGTTTCACTTATAGCAGGAATATAGGGGAACCAAATAAGACATCAGTGTAAAAAAAAATAACAACAATACAAAACACAACAAAGCAAAACCAGAAAATTATAAATCAGAGACATCCTGCAGGGGAGGAGGAGGGAGAGGGATGAGAGGGAGGGAGGGAGGAGCACAGGGGACTGTGATGGTGCACGGGTGCATTGGTGAAGGAAATTCTATGGGGACTACACCTGAGGGGGTGGGGGGAAACAAATATTAATTAAAAAATGAACAATGATGTAAAAAAATTAAAAAAATTAATAAAAAAATAAAATAAAATTCCTTCCTATTAATAAACTAAACTTTAGTTTTATCACATCTTAAAAAAAGTTTTTTTTTTACATTTATTATACACAACATGAATTTTGACTATGGTTAAACCCTCCAAATACATTTAAGATCAGATTATGTTTTTAATTTCCTTTCAGAAATTTGAATTTTTAGTCATAGTTATCAACAACTCTACTCTTATACATTTTAGAGATAGCCATTATTTCCTCTCTTTATTTTCATATTAGTAAAAACTATTGATTTTCTGAAAAGAAATTAAATGCTTGAAAGTTATGGAACATAAGTAGCAAAAATTAACTTTTGAGTATAATCTTCCTCTTTAAATTTTAACTTAGTTCAAGGAAATCTTTTCTCTAAATAAAAAAAAAGCTTTTTTTTTTTGTCTATTGATGAATTCATCTATTCCCTAATATTACATCCTACTGTATCCTAGGCACTATACCCCTTGGTGGGGATAAAAACACAAATATTTGATCATTATCCTCATGGAGCATCCTAGTCTAGAAGGGAGGAAATGAGTAAGAGACATATAAGGAAATAATTATAATTAAAAGGAAGTGACATGTGACTCAGTATGGTGGTGTCAAAGAAGACACCTTTGTGTTGCAAGTATCAGTAAGAGATAGCCAGTATTGGAGGTAGGAGATTAGGAAGTCTATGCAAATATACAGACTAGAAACTACATACTGATATGAATAACCACCTAGCAGTTCTGAAATTCATGGTGCATAAAGCTTGGGGCAGACAGGAGAATATACAGAATCTAGATCACAAAGGTCTCATTTGTCATGTTCAAGAATGAGCGCACTGGCCCACAGGAAATGGGGGACACTGAAGGTTTTAACCTTAAGGGACTGGGTCAGATAGATAACTCCGTTGGCTGCAGGGAGGACATGTTTGAAAAACATTAAAACTTTATGAGTTTTTCTCTTGCTAATTATTTTGGATTCTCATCAACAATGCACACATACAGTGCATATGATTTTTATAAATTAAAAAAATTCTTGCTTTCAAGTCCTTCCCAAAATGTATTATAATTAAAAATTGACATATTGTGCTATAATTTTATATTCTTTTTTGAATACATGCTTGCTAAAGTAGGTAGCAGTTTGAAATAAATTATTTTGTGAGTTAATATATCCTACAAGGGATTTGAAAGTAAAAATTATGATTAAGTTGTATCTTACATTTGATCTTACATATGATGACAATAGTTTCCATATCATTTAAAAATTTTGGTTGATAATACAGTTTCCTAATTATATAGGACAGTGAGTCTAGGTAAGTCTCTAGAACCTAATTGGTATTTGATTTTTGGTTACATTAAAGTCTTTGATTATATTAGAACCGAAAGTCCCAATGTAGTTGCAAGGCCACCCCATCTTTATTTGGAATATGCAGCAGCCCACAAAAGGAACAAGTTAGAAATGCTGTATTATTTTGCAAAATTGCTAGGTCAGTGATCATTCTAAGTAGAACTGGCCTCTACAGATAATGCTGGTCATATAGTCTAAACTGGAAGTTTCAATCGCCCTTTAAGTGGTTTAGGAAAGTACTAATAGAATTTAGGAGTAAAATCTGGCTTCTCTAAATTCCAGAATAGCAATAGTACCTTGCATACAATAATATTTGTGTTTTAGCATCCTTCCATCATCTGGCAGGGCACCAGAAATGAAAGTGAATTTTGGACAACAGAGATATTAGGGTTTGCTCTTTGTGTGATTATTGCAAAGCTTTTTGACAAGACTAAGTTAAATACAGGGCAAAGGCAGAATTAAACCTCAAGAGCCATAACTTTTTCCCAAGATGTGATTTGTTAGCAAGTAGACTTTAAAAAGAATGGATGACTAGTTAAATGTTCAAAAGAGGCTAAGACTGGCTATCATATATATTAATTGACATTTTTAGTATTTCAACTTGAAGCTATTATTTATTTAGAGGGTTAGGAAGTAAGTTATTTTGGTGAAAGTTTTATTAAAATTATGCCTAAGAATAAGACCCAATTGTGTTCTGCCTTGGGTTATTTCTGCCTTCTCATGACATTGAATGCTGGTGGAAGCAGTGTAAAACACTTGTTTAATGTGAAGTAAATGCCAATAAATAGAAACCCTTACAAACCAAATCACTCACAAATGCTACTTACCTTGTGTGGCCCATGAATGAGAAAATTTTCGCAAATGGCCAATTCTTTTATTTGTGACTATATAAAGACAACAAAAGGAATTCTTTGAAACAGTTGAACCCCAACACTGGAATGGCTACATATGAGTATATATTCCTAACATTAGCTTGCAGATATTTATTTGTATAAAAATTATACTTTCCGTAATATTTGGGATGCTGATATTAATTTTTGTTCTTTTCTTATTATGATCTTAGAGAATCACAAATAGTATACACAACTCAATACCATTTATTCTAATTTATTTTAGTTTTTCTTTCACTGGCATCATCTGTGCCTTTTTTTTAATAATTTTTTTAAAAGATTATTTATTTATTTATTTATACAAGCACTGGGTACAATCAGAGGCATGGTAGGGTGAGAGAATTCACCAGAGCCAGAACGGGGAGCAGAGCAGGCAGAAGGACTGAAGTACACTGCTGAGGGGAGCAGCGGGCGGCAGGAGAGGTCTGCGCACCATGTGGGACCCTCGCCTGGCGACTGGAGATCGAACTGGCACTGCAGAGGCCACGGGCTGCTTCGCAACCTAGCACTCAACTGCTGCGCCACTGGGGAGGCCCATCATCTGTGCCTTTTGTACGCATGTCCTATGTTGTTTTGCAGTGGGATTAGACACATATTGATCCAGGAAATTTATTAGCAATTAAGTAATCTTTGCTTATGCCCTTGTCCCATTGTTAGCCCAAATACTTAGTCTTTTTTTCCATAAAACAAATATTGTCTTACAATATGTTCTGCCAGATTCTGATAGACTTTTTGTTTATTGAAAATAATTGTATGATTTTGTTTGTGCATTCCTTCTGTACTTTCTTCTCTATCACAATAATTCTTTCAGTCATGCTGTTGGTGAGAAGGCACATTTTCTATTTGAAGTGATCCATTGTAAATAGCAGGACCTTTCTTGTATGACACCCATAAATGTTCCTTAGGCAATGTTGGAGAGATGTACTTGCCATTAGTTAGATTCATATGCCTTCCCTGATTAATTTCCTTCCTGACAAATCAGGTAGAAAATTCTGATAATCCTCAAGAATGTCTAAAAAGTTGGGGGAAGAATTTATGAGGTTTGCGGTCCGTCATTTGGTATTTTAAAACATTCTCTCCTTCAACCAGGACATCAATAAATAATGCATGAACAGCTTTTAATGAAAGACAGAATTTGAAAAATGAAATAAAATTTCAACTCCCTCATATAGCATTTGTGAGGAAAAATGAAACAGAAACATATATTCACTCAATAGTGAAAAAAAGAATGTGTTTTGTAAGTCTGAGTTTGCATAAAGTTTTTTTATTACTAAACTATAGCAGGATTACTAGTAAGTATGCACCATATTTGCATAAGTATTAAAATAATTCATCATGATTAATTCCATTATAGTAAATCTCATTTCTAATCACAATCTGCCATACAGTGTAGCGGTCTGTCAATATTTTATATTTTACTGGCGTTTTGGTGGAATTGCACCTCCTGTAATAGCACAGATGCCATCTGAGTTCACTGTGATTAATGTGCTTCTGAAGGAGATCTAATAACGATTAGCCCATTTTATAAAGTATTACAGAATAAGGTCAGTGTGAGAAAAATTTTAAGGCTCTTAAAATTGTACATTTTAGCAAGTACCTTTGGCTGCAAATTGGGTTTCTTGAAGGATGAAGAAGTTTAACCTTGGAAACAGATGATCTATAGGGACACCAGTGGGAAAAGAGAATAATTTGCTTCCAAATACTTAAAAGATGAGAAGAAAATAGGCAAGTCTAGAACTAATGGTTGAAAGTTATAGGGAAGTGTATAATAATGCAATTTCAGAAAATGAAAGCTCACCAGAAAGAGAATGGATTTTGTGGAACCTCCTTGGATTGGAGTAGAGGTATAAGATCTACTTACAGACATTATTGCAAAATAATTTTTAATGGTTCAGAAGAGAGTTCTCTTTAGAGAAATTCTGAATCCTTTCCCAACCACAATTATATATAAATTAACTTCCTTCCCAGTATCAACAACATATTATTTTTTCTTAGATTTTGGTGGAGGCTTCAGTGGGAGATGGCTTCACCGGAGACATTGCAATTGATGATTTGTCATTTATGGGCTGTACCCTCTCTGATGGTAAGGAAGAACATTTCAGTATTTGAGTATTTATAAATCTGTGTGCTTGGCAAAGCTTCCAACAAAACCAATAATCCATTTCCAAAAATATTCCCAAATACCCACAGTTTTAACTGTTTCTAACTATATAGACCCTGGGAAAAATTGTTATAAATCTTTGCTAGTAATTAATCATAAATTCTTTCAGACATTAAGAGGTTTGAATCAGTTGAGTTATATTTCATCACATGCAAGATATTAGGAAATCAGTTCTAAAGTTAGACTATAATTCCATTATATTAGAGGGGTTGTAATAACCAAAGTAGTTGTTGCCTTATAGTTACATTGTTTTGGAGGTTATAATAGCCTTGCAGTTACCTTTGGGGATGTTTTATTCTCCAGAACTTAAATATTTCTAAGGTTGCTGACATCCATTTCCTCTCCATTTTATAGATCTTTTGATTATAAAACAAATGCATGTTTCCCAAATTTATATCTCCATCTTTAACTTTTCCCCTGAAATCCAGATTTAAATACTAATCATCTACTTAGCATCTCAGCTTAGATCTTGAGATATCATCTAGTAGTCATTTCAAAGATAATGAGGAAAATAACCCAAAACAAACACATTCCAGGATTTGAGTAGTTTTACTGGGGAAAATTCATCTGGGCAGTGTGAAGTGATGTAGTAGGTATTAAGCTCTTGCAGGGTGATTTTTGCCACCAAGGCTGGATATTCTTAAACTACATGAGAAGATGGGCATATCTTTCCTAGAGTGATATAAGATAGTTAATTTTAAGGATCAATTGTAATCATGCACATAGAGTGCACTATCATAAGCTGAAAACTAAACCCCAATTCTGCTCCATCAGTGTAGCATCACTGGCTAGAAGAGTCCCTGCCCCTTCCAGCATAATTAGAGGACTGGATTCCAGTTCTTTCTGTTGTAGCCACATGACAAAGCTATGATCATCCACCTTCTCATTCTGGTAGGATTAATTAACTTGACCACATTATGTAGTGGTTTACCATGGAACTCAGCAGAAAGTCAAATGCCTCTGAAAGGCCAGCAAGAAAGGAAATCAAATTGAATGTTTCCCATATCTCTCAATTATTAAAAGTAATTTCTTGGTCTCTAATTGCTCCTGCACTCCTGCCATTCTTCATGCATCTCTATTTTAGTAATTGACAGTTGATTTCTCGATGCATAGTCTTCATTAACAAACCTGATCTGCAGCTAGTTTCAGATATACTCCAAATCCATGATTTCTCATGGCTTTCACAGCTCTCTCCTAAGTCCAAGTCACCATGGTCTCTACATGGATTATTGCACTTGATTTTTAAGTGATCTCTCTGCTCATTTTTGATATAGATATTTTTATGATATAGATTTTTTTTAAAGATTTATTTATTTATTTGTACAAGCACTGGGTAAAGTCAGAAGCATGGGAGGGTGAGAGAATTCACCAGAGCCAGAGTGGGGAGCAGAACAGGCAGACTGATGAAATACACTGCTGATCGGAGCGGCAGGCGCTGCAGGAGAGGTCTGTCGCACCATGTGGGACCCTCACCGGCAGCCGGGGGTCGAACTGGTGCTGCAGAGGCCACGGGCAGCTTCGCAGCCCAGTGCTCAACCACTGCGCCACCAGGGGAGGCCCATGATATAGACATTTTTATGCCAGTTTTACAGAAGGTAAACTAAGGCTCAATTTATCAGAGTTTTATTTTGTTTTGTATTTTTTACTGATGTAACATTACACTATATGTTTCAAGTGTTCATAATTATAAACTAATGTCCTCTCTCTGTTTTTCGCTGTCACTCTCTTCATATATTATATTACATTTATCACTGTAGGTCCAATTCTGTCCTTCATCAGAATATCTTTCACAGAATTCTTTGCTTCTACTGTTGAACCATATAAACTACTTTCAAAGCAGCTGCTAGCGTTGTCCTCTTCAAACTTAGATTATGTTACGCTTTGGTCAGAGTCTTACAGTGTCATCCTATTTCATTCACAGCAAAAGCTAAATATCTTCTAATAGTTTCCAAGGAATAAATGGCTGACTCTCTTACAACTCTCTGGCTTCACCTTCTTCCAGTGTGCTTCTATGTGACTTCTTGAGCACTATAACCCATTTATGCCTGAGGGTTTTACACCTTCTCTCCCTCTTCTTGGAATATGTGTCCCCAATTAGTTATTTGACTCTCTTCCTTTACTTCTTTCTGATCTCTACTTAAAAAGCACAACACACACACACACACACAGAGTCTTCTTATCTAACATTTTTACCTCTTTTGCCTCTGTTGTTTTTCTACAACAGCTATCATTTCGATTAAATTTCTATTTTCCTCCATAGTAACTGCACAGGAGGAGGTATTTTGCCTTATCTCAGCAGCTTACACAGTATCTGGCACCTATCAGTACTCAATGAATATTCGTTGGATGAATAGGTGGATAGATGCCTATCTTTTCAGTATTTTATATGCTTTTATTTATTATTGCTAAAACTATTTCTATATGTAAGATATATCATTTTTCAGTCATCTTTTGTTGTAAGTCAAATCTCAGTGATTTATAGACACATGCATTTATTTCTTGCTTTTAAATATGGGTTGGTATAGAACAATAATAGCAAAGATGTGTTAATTATTCATAGTTCTGTGTAATTCTATGTAATTCCAAGGTATGGCTCTCTGTTGCATGTTTCCTGTTTATCAGGAACCAAGGTTGCAACACCAAGTCCCTATATGGCACGTTCTGTTGTCATGTCAGAGGGTGAGAAAAGAAAACATACTTAAGGCTTCTGTTGGGACATAGTATGTATCATGTTTGATCATGTCCATTGAACACTGCAAGCCATGTGGCTAAGTCTGAAAGTGTGTCAGGGAAGTGCTATCCTCAAACAAGGAGTTTAGCAAAAGGAGGGAATCAAAATCCCTACAAGAGAAGGAAATGATAACAACATCTAGCTCGCATCTATGTCAGATCATATATTTTTATATAATTTATTATAAATTTTTATGAATCTAGTGTAGTTCCTGAGCCATCATAGGTGAATAGATGTTGAATAATAAATGAGATTGCCACCTTTGTTATCCCAAATTTATAGAGGAATCTGAGAAGGAGATAATCAGCTCAAGGCTACATAGGTATAATGTGGTAGAATATGTTATCTGTATCTTTGCATCATAATGTTAACCACTATTATTATAGTGGTTAAATTCAAATTAAAAATTAAAAGAGCATACAATTAAAGTGCACAAGAGCTTAGGAGGAGAATATAAAAATAAGGGCAGAACTGAAATTTTCACCTAAGTTTGTCTGAAATCAATACTCTGGGATATTCCCAGATCACCTCCCACTCTGATCTTAAGGAGAATCTTTGTGACCCCAGTAGCAGCGGAGAGAACAACAACAACAAAAGTAGACAGGAAACACAAATCACCATTGATCCTGTTTCTGCTCCAATTAACCTCTTTAAAACGCTCTGTGACTGATGGTTCCAAAATGAAGGTAGAAGAGCTGCTAGAGCTTAGGCAGAGCTGTGTAATATCAGCTACAGACCATTTGTCCTGATTTTCTGGTTCAAGTTTTTGGAAGAAAGATGTGGAATTTTAAAAACTGTTTGAACTGTGCAGTTTTAATGTTGGCTTTATAACAAAAGAAAGTGGGTTGACCACAAAACCTTTTGAAGCCATAGGTATCATAAAGGAATTTGATATTATCTTGCTTATGATGAAATAAAAATTAGGCTTTTAATAAATATATTATTCTTAATAAATGTAATAAGTAAACTGACCATCAGTCAGTTTCTTTTTTTTGTGTGCGACTTATTGAGGTGGAATCTGTATATGTAGCTTTAATTATAGACATTGATATGCTTTCAATATAAACTGATTATGTGCAGCATTTTTCTTCCTTGGCCAAAAAACAAAAAAATGAAAACTAAAAAGCACAAACACAAAATATGGACCTAATTTTTAAAGTGCAGGTTTGTGCATCACCTGTAACTTGTATTTTATACTAAAATTTGTTTCATTTTTTACCTATCTTTCAAAATCAGATTCTCTTGTCCCTATTTCCTTGTTCCTTTATTTTTCTTGAGGTAATGTTGATTTACATATTTGTTTAACCATTATGTTACCAATTCTCATATTTACAAACATATCTGTTGAAAACATCTTTACTTGGAACACAGACAAGATTCCATTTAAGTCAAGTTTTGTGATTTCAAAGAAATGATATACTACTTCATTAAAAACGTGTCTGGGCCTCCCCTGGTGGCACAGGTGGTTGAGTGCTGCGCTGTGAAGCTGTCCACAGCCTCTGCAGCGCAGGTTTGATCCCAGCCAGCAAGCGAGAATCCCTCATGGCTTGGCAGACCTTTCCTGTCTTGCCCACTGCTCCCCTCAGCAGTGTATTTCAGTCAGTCTGCCTGTTCTGTTCCTTGCTCTGTCTCTGGTCAATCCTCTCATCCTCCTGTGGCCTGTACCCTGGTTCTTGTATGCATGGATACATAAGTCTTAAAAAAAATGTCTCATTTAAAAGTATCTGGTTAGGGATGGCAGGAGGAAAAAAGATCTTTAGTTTAGTTTCTAATGCTAGCATCTGGAACCCTCTTGGTTCCTATTGATATTCCAAGCCCTGTCCTTCGGACTTCCCCAGCAAGCTTTGAAAAGCTCTTCAATAATATCCATCTGCACTTTTGCTTGTTTTTATAATAAGATATATACAGAGTGATTTGCCATTGCTAAGACCAAGAAATTCATTCTCTATTTCTGTATCAAGGAATTCAGCAGGTTAGCAAATACTATGGAGTGTTCCTTACAATGTTGAATGTGAAACATACTAAAAAAATTCATTGTGTAAAATCCTTCAAGAAATGGAGAATCTGTCAATGATGCTTGTCTATTATTTCTTATCCAGGTAATTTGCCAGTGGACCTTCCAACTCCACTTGGAACTTTAGTTCCAGTAACATTACCTCCACATAACTGTACTGAAAATGAGTTTATCTGCAGAACCAGTGGTCATTGTGTTAAAGAAATTCAGAAATGTGATTTTAGATATGACTGTCCTGACAAATCAGATGAGTCATCCTGTGGTAGGTGAAATTCCTGAACTTTGTGTTAAATGGAGCCATGAGCAATAAGAAAATGACATATCCCAATGTCCTGTCTTCACCTTCAACTGGCTATGTGCAATCTCTCAATTTAGGAGCTATTTATATAAAAAATTTATAGTTGAGGAGTCACCATGCATTCTTCTATCAGGCATATTAAGAAGTGTCTTTAAGTTAATGTTTTGTATTAAAAACACTTGTCTTCATGGACTTTCTTTGACTCCAGAACTATCGCTGACTAGTTCTATTCTAGCCCGTTATTTGTCTCTGCTCTTCAAACAGTAGGTAGTAATGTTTAGAGAGGAAGCATTAAAATGCCCCCAAACTAGACAAAGTCATTTACATTTTGCTATTGACAAAATGCACATATAAAAAATGAATACTATGTTAAATATATAGAGTTTATGAGAAAATCAACTCTAACACATACGACAGCTTCAACACCTATACCCTATTGAAAGATAGTTTTCTTTATTTTGGAACCTGCCAGTCCTTGGCTCTTCCATTGGATCAAATGCAAATTATTTAATTTAAAAGTGAACTTCGTAAACAAAGATGCAGTCTATGAGAAGAAAAACCTACTTATGTCTGAATGGGCAAAGTATGAGATCAGAAATAGTAAATACTTTGTGATTTTACCTCCTTATTTGCTCTTTATTGAGTAGTATGTGAATTTATTGTTTACGCTAATATTGCTCAAGTGTCCTGATAATATTAAAGGTTTAGAACATATAGATAATACAGAGTATGGTGAAATTCTAATTTTTCTTATATTAGTCTTATATAGTCTTAGGAATTTTAAAACTTAAACAATTAAAAAGCTTCATATTTATTCTTAAACACAGAAAAAATAGTAAGTGAATTAAGTAATGTAGATCAAAAAAAAATCATAAAAGTAAAGCGGCCTCACTCTGAAGGAGTTAGAACAGTAATTAGCTCATGTTGGCCAGGGATGTAAACTTGTGCATAACAGATGGAAGATATTATAATGGGAGATGTGGTATTCAAACTTTCCCATGGGAAGACACTAAAATTCTCTTATGATAATATATAAGGTGTAGTGTCTGTACAAGTTTACAGAAAATCTAATCAATTACACCTAATGAGTATCTTTAATGAATACTAACCTTATTCTTAGTTCACATTTGCAGTTTTAGTAATATATCATTTATGGTTGGTTGGGAAGACTTGACAGCTTCTTTATATGTCCTAAATAAATGTCTACTATTATTATTTTTAAATAATGGGGATAGTTACTGTTTCATTCCTGAACAAAATTTTTGAATATTCCTCTTTTAACTCTTTGAAGAGAAAATATGATAAATCTGCCTGATACAGTTTTACTGTTTAAAAAAAAATTTGTGGTAAGAACACAACATCAGATCAACCTCTTCATAAGTTTTTAAGTGTATAATACATTATTGGTGACTGTAGGTACAATGTTTTGCTGCAGATCTCTGGAGTTTATTTATCTTCTTTGACTGAAATTTTATGCCTTCTAATTTTTTTGCTTAAACTACAATCCTATCACTTCCAGTGACATGAGGAAAATTATTCTGTTGAATCCTACAAAATATAATGATATGATTGATAATAATATCAGATTAAATAATACACATGGCTATAATAGTTAAAAATATCTTTTATTTTGATGCAGTGATGTCAAGTTTTACATTGAAATAGGAAATTTCTAAGTGGTGGTGATGGAATACCATTATGTACATGTCATTTAAAAGCTGAATGTACACAGGCTTTCTATATTATATGTAATAATTCACTGAATTGAATCTTTACTTTTATCAAGAAGTAGAGGATTTAAAATAGACACATGAATATATTCAGAGATGGGGGAGGGAACATTTTCACATATAACCTATATATATACATATATATAAAGAAATCACTGGAATTATAATTTCACATGATACGTAATTACAGTAACTATAAGAGTTTTGAAGACTTTCAAATGTGTCCAATATAAAACAGTCCAATATAAACGTCATTGTAAATCTTATTGTTTTGAAGTTAAATAGTTCAGTGTTTGGAATAGCTCATTTAGAGACTGAGCTAAAGTTTAGATTTGTAGCATTACTATGGAAATAAAAACCAGGAAGATTGGAACTGGGGGGTGTCATCCAAATAATATAAGAAGATCTGACAATACTTATGATTGCTATTTTAGGAGCTAATTAAAATCTCACCTCCTTATGAAGGCAGAATCTTTAGCACGTGCATTTTTCCTCATATTTCAGGTACTAATAGATATTTGAATATATCTAGTTTTAAAATTCTGAAGATTATACATATCATTTGACTATACTTATGCTTAAAATTAGTTTATAATAGAAAAACAAAAGTAAGAAAGTTTGGTACACAGTAGAAAAATTGGTAAAGAAATATGGTATATATACACAATCAAATCCTACTTAGTCATTCAAAAAAAGGATGAAATCTTGCTATTTGGGACAACATGGATGGATGTTGAAGGGATTATGCTAAATGAAGTAAACCAGATGAATTTGAAAGATGAATTCCATCTAATTTTACTCATTTATGGAATATAAAGAAAACTAAAGCAAAAACAAACCTATAGACTCTGACAATAAAATGGTATTTAGCAGGATGTAGGCAGGGGTAGAGAATGCATAGAAGGAGATATTTGCTTCATGGTGGTCGGTGACTGGGACATTTGGTGGTGGGTGTGGTGAGAAAATATAATCTTGGAACTTGTAAACTAATGTTACTTCAATTAAAAAAAGGTATTGGTACAGATAGAAATCACCATTTATTGACAAATTCATTGTGATTAACTTATATTTTTGTTGTTTTCTCTTATACAAGTTATGGACGTTTGCAACTTTGAAAATGGAAGCCTGTGTAAATGGTATCAGCCAATCTCAGACGACTTAATTCAAGATTCAAATACATTCAGGTGGGGACTGGGTAATGGAACCAGTATTCATCATGGGGAAGAAAACCACAGACCACAGGTGGATCATACAAAGTAAGTGAGCACATATTTTTAACATGTCTCTCAGCAAGTATTAAGCAACCTCAAATTTCTGCCCCACTACCTACCTTAGGTTGGATCTCTTGTAAAGATGAATGTTTAATTACAGAATGAAAGGGCTAAGTATAAACTTTCATACAAAATTTAAAAAAAAAACAATTAACAAGTGTGACTGTAGTTGTGAAAATCATAGAAACTTAGAGGAAAGCATAAGTAAAGAAAATAATTTGTAATATCACCATTCATTGAAAAGCACAGTTAATATGTTGTTTTAAAAATATCTATTCATTCTTCCCTCTACCTTCCCAGGACCTTCTGTCCTTGTCTTCCTTTTTCAACTGTTCTACTTTCTGGTCTCTACCTCTTCTTCCAATCTTTACTCCTCATCATTTATTTAGGATTCTTTTCATCATTCAAGACTAACTCATACCTGTGTCATGGGGCAACATAGATGGATGCTCGCTGTCCTCCAGGACTCCATCCTTCCTTGCTGAAGATAATAAAGGCATTTATGTTATAGAACTCTTTTCCATACCTTTTGCCTTCACAATTCTCCACAGTTAAAGCTTCATGACTCAGCTTCTGTGGCTGTTGCTTCAAAGAAAACGAATGGTGTATCTGCCTCACAGTTCATGATTGCTTTTGCTGAAATGACCTTGTGCTTGAGGAGAGCCACAATGTTTTAGAGTACGAAAATATTCTGGGATGATTTTTTTCACTCTGGTTTTCTGAGCTCTCTTTTGTTGTTGATTTTATTCTATTAAAATATTTTCTAATTTTACCACAATTGATTTGAGTCTTAGCAGCCAGAGTTACCTAAAGTATATAGAATTGCTTTGTTTGTTATTGCTTTTTTTTAAATCACATTTTACAATTGTCAAATAATTTTTGAAATTTTAGTACATGAATTTTCCTTGAGCTACTTCTAACTCATATGAAAACAAAGGGTGGTTTCAGGAAGTTTCTGTGGCTCATGTAAATAAGCCACACCTCATGAATTGCCTATAGTTCCATTAATACCATATTTTTAAATATAGGCTACATTTTTAAAGAGCATGAAATCACCCCCTCAGGCAAAATTAAGTTTGCCACATTTGATTGTACATATGAAAATGATGTTTAGTGGATTATGCATGTATATTCTAGGTTCATGGTTTCTTTTTGTGTGTGTGTGTGTGTGTTTTATTTATTTATTTTTTATAATAAATTTTATTTTTATATTCCCCATACAATTGCAACCCCCCCATTCTGACCCCAATCCCTCCCCTCCCGCCCCCCACCCCCCAGAAAGTGTCTCTGGTTCATAGTTTTTTGTTGATTTTGATTTTCACTTTCGTATAGTTATTCATTTTCCTGGTCCCTTATTTAAGTTTTCTAGATTCCTGCTATGAGTGAGACCATCCGGTATTTTTCTTTTTCTTTTTGGCTTATTTCACTGAGCATGATCCCTTCCAGTGCCATCCATGTTGCTGCAAATTGCATGTGTTTATTTTTTTTTGAATGCTGAGTAATATTCCATGGTGTATATGTACCACATCTTCTTGATCCAGTCATCTATTTTTGGGCATTTGGGCTGTTTCCAAAGCTTAGCTATTGTAAACAGTGCTGCTATAAACATAGGTGTGCAGGTGCTCTTTGGAATTGATGTTTCTGTGTCTCTTGGGAAATACCTAGGAGTGGAATTGCTGGATCATATGGAAGCTCTATGTTTAGTAGGTCAAGAAATCTCCACACAGCTCTCCATAGTGGTTGGACCAGTTTGCACTCCCACCAACAGTGCAGGAGAGTTCCTTTTTCGCCATTCTCACTGGTGTAAGATGGTATCTCATGGTAGTTTTGATTTGCATTTCCCTGATTACAAGTGATGTTGAACATTTTTTCATATGCCTGTTGGCCATTTGCATTTCCTCTTCAGAGAAGTTCCTTTTTAGCTCTTCTGCCCATTTTTTGACAGGATTATTTTCTTTGTTGTTGTTGAGTCTCATCAGCTCTTTGCAGATTTTTGTGATCAGTCCTTTATCATTAGTGTTGGGTGCAAAAATGTTCTCCCAGTCAGTGGGGTTTCTCTTTGTTTTTGTTATTGTCTCTTTTGCTGTGCAGAAGCTCTTTAATTTGATATAGTCCCAGCTGTTTATCTTTGCCTTCACCATCACTGCTTTGGGTGATATGTCTGTAAAGATGTCTTTGATGTGCATATCATGTAGTGTTTCGCCTGTATTTCCTTCTATGTATTTTATGGTTTCAGGTCTTATGTCTAACAACATAATTTCTTAAGTGTGTCATTTATTTGTAAAGTAGAAGTACTTCTCTTAGATCTTGCTCCTTATTTCATAACACTGATCATTGTTTTTCAGGTGGAAAATAGTTTTAATCCCCACTGTTGTAAATGCATCCGCCTTCCTTCTTCCTATACACTTGACATCATTATAAAGTAAAAACCCCATAAATAACACAAACTATCTCTGTGACATAACTCTGCATATTATAATATATCCAAGTGTTAGATACCTGTGACTGACTAAAAGCTTCCATAAATCTGAAAACATTTTATATTTTTCTGTGCTTCAAGAATAACTATTTTCAAAGCTTTAGTCTTTTAGATATTAAATACCAGAATTATTGCTTTCACAGAGTCTTCCTTGGTAGGAAGATAAGCCAGTATTTTATAGGCCAATTTAGATGCCTTAACACTCTCCCAACATAATTTCTAAAAGATTCAGTTTTATAAATCTAGAATAATGGTTAAATACTGGGCTTTAGGAACAGTTTTGCTGAAATAAAAAGTCTTAACAGTCAAAATCTAAATTAACTGAGGTAATTTTCTCTGTTTTAATATGTGTGGAAAGTGCCATTTCTGGCAGCATTGCCACAGGATTGAATATCAAGCATAATTATACCTCTAAAACACAAGGAAACATGGTTTTACTTTAGATGGCCTTTAATGATGCTCTTATTCTTTCATATCTACATATGTAGCAATAATTTGTTTTAAATAAGTAAATTAAATTATTTTAGTATTATTTTATTTCAGTGTATTTTAGCTTGACAGTTTTTAAAATTAATTACTACAGAATTAAAAAAAAATCTATGCCAAACAAGACCTGTAAACCATGCCTAAATTATGTATATATGAATACACACATATGTCACACACAGAGTGGTTAGGTAATATATTTGTTATACAAGATGACATTTTAAGAATATATTCATAAGACAGTGAATAATTTTGTTATGTTAGTAAAGATCACTATATTTAATAATGAAGTAACTTTTATATTATGGTTTTAAATGCACTCAGATAATCACTTTCATTATATAATTTTATTTATTTTAATTTAATTTAATTGTTTTTAATTTATGCATACAAGAATTGGGGTGCAGACCAGAGGTGTGGGGGGTGAGAATATTCACCAGAGACAGAGAGGGGAACAGAACAGGCAGATCCATTGAAATACACTGGTGAGGGGAGCAGTGGGTGAGTCAGGAGAGGTCTGCTGCACCATGTGTGTTTCTCCTAACCTGCGGGTTAAAACATTTGTCTATTCTCTCTGCAAGCACAGAAATACATGTTAAGGGAGGACAATATATTTTCTGTATGGTGTGAAAGTTTTTGTTTAATTGTGATGCTTCTGTATATATATTAAAAAGATATTTATTTGCAGGGTGATATGACTTTAACATGGCCATGCACATATATGGCATTAAGAACATAAGCTATTCCTGAGAGCTTATGTAATATTTAAATTAAACCATAAACTAGGAGAAAAGATAGTTTTCATTTAGTAATGCTGTATGGCATAGATCTTGTCTCCAAAACTATTATACAGTCAATGCTTTAGAATTGTAGTCATAATGAGGGCCTCACTGGTGGCACAGTGGTTGGGTGCTGGGCTGTGCAGCTGCCCGCAGCCTCTGAAGCACCCTTAGATCCCTGGCTGCAGGGTGAGGGTCCCACATCGCGCTCAGACCTCTCCTGCTGCACCCACTGCTCCCCTCAGCAGTGTATTTCGTGAATCTGCCTGTTCTGTTCCCCGCTCTGGCACTGGTGAATTCTCTCACCCTCTTGCGCTTCTGACTGTACCCAGTGCTTGTATAAAAAAATAAATAAAAATAAATCTCATGGTTTTCTTCAGTAAGGCTTTTATTTTGAACTAATATTCTTCAAGTTCTTTCTGGCTTTGCATTTCAAGAAGAATTTGGCCTCAGATGTCAAGTGGGACAATTCAGATTTAAACATTTTTATTAAAAATAGGTTTTTTTTATATATTTGTTCTGTTTTAAAGGCCAACTAACCAAGGAAGAGATGTTGAAGTGTGATATAGTAAAGAACATAGAATAAAGATTACCTTTTCATGTACAAATGAATTCAAATCTCAGTAGACTGGCTTATATTTATTTTAAAGATGCCTATAAGATATATCAAATGTATTTATTTTAAAAAGCATTCATAGTCTTGCTCGTGCATGTTCTAACACAAGTTGCTTACTAATTCATAAATAACCTAAATGTGTTGCTAATGAAGAATATTATATTAGTTCTGTTATTTCTTTAAATCACTTTAATCTGTTGACTTCAGCTCACTTATCAGTGACAAATCAGCATGATGGTTGCAATTATGTTGGAACCAGTTTGCAAAGGATGAAGTTAATTATTTCATTGTTTACCCACATATTGATTTATTGAAATAATATATAACTGGTTTCAGGTTATTTTGAAAGAAATGAAACTATGTTCACAGATTACATGATCTTATATATAGAATTCATATACCCAAAATCAATTAGAATAAATGACTTGAACAAAGTTGTAGGATACAATATCAGGATACATAAATTTGTTGCATCTATACTCCTTTGTAATGAACAATTTACCCCAAAAGGATATTAAGGAAATATTTCTATTTATAATGGTATAAAAATACAGTATTTAGGAATAAATTTAGCCAAGATGTTCAAGACTTTTACACTGAAAATTATAAAATGTTGTTGAAAGAAATTGAAGAATTTTAGAAAATGGAAATGCAGCCTGAATATGTATGTTTAAATGTCAGCACTCCCCAAGTTCACCTGCAGAATCAGTGCAGTCTCTATTAAAATTCTCCCTGGCTTTTTAAAAAAACTGGGTCTTGTTCCTAATATTTATATAGAAAGGAAAGAAATACTAAGAGTAAAAACAAACCCAATGAAAAGTTCCAAAAAGAAGAGTCGATTCCTTTGGTTGGTTTCTCTATATTCCACTTATGAGTAAAATCATCCCCTATCACTATTTCTCCTTCTTTCTTATTTCACTCAGCAAACCCCATTTGTTACATACACGTTCTTCAAATAGCAAGATTGTATCTTTTGTTCATAGCCTAGAGTATTCTATTGTGCATATCTTAATCTGCTTATCTGCCTGTGGGCACTTAGGTTGTTTCCGTAACTTGGCTATTGTAAATGGTGCTGTGATGAACATAGAAGTGCATATATACCTTTGGTTTAGTGTAACTAATCCAAAACTAACACTATTTGACAAATTTAAGAATAGAGACTACCAGAGATTGATTGAGGGTGAAAGGTAGAAAGTAAAGGGAGAGGAGTCCAGTGAACTATGGTGAAGAATTATTGATGCTTTTGTGATGGGCATGGTTTGGTAACATATATCTGAGGAGATATGAATCTATACCAATAAGTTATATACAGTGTTGTAAACTAATGTTACCTCAGTAAAATTATATAATATTTAAAAAATAAGAGAATGAATATCACCTAAAAAAAGGGTTTTTTTGAGACTCATAATTTGAATTTGAAAACTTACTATTAAGTTATAGCAATCAAAATAGTGTGTACACAAAAAGACTACACTTAGGCTAGACATAAAAATACACTAGGACTGAGAACCCAGAAATATGCAGATACATTTATGGTCATTTGATTCTCAACAAAAGTGCAAATACTATTTAAGGCAAATAAACTGTGATTTTAAAATTTTCTAGTACCCACTTTACACAGAAAGAAATAAACAGGTGAGATAATTTCTAATAATATACTCATTTCATCTTTTAAGATACCTAGTAGATATCCAAGTGGATGTCTTTCATTTCCTTTATTGGGTGTTAAGATTTTTTTCCTCCTAGATTTATTGAGATACACTTGACATAAAATGTTGTGTAAATTTCAGGCATACAGAGTAGTGATCTATATCTGTATTTATCTATATCTGTATATATGTCTCTATCATTAAGATATTTTATTTTCTGGGTCAAACTTCTTATTTTTGATATTATTTTCAGTCTACTCTTCCATCCATTCAGTAAATCTTTATTCTAAAGTTGACTTTATTTCATGACATGGTGCTTCAATTAACAATCTTCTAAGATAGTTGAAAATCCTTCCAAACTTAGTTGAAAATCAACTCTTCCAGGAATGTTTCCCTGGTTCCTCTCAAGTCTATATCAAATGGTTCATCTCTTGCTATTATCTGTATTATAGCACATATCCCAGAAAATCATCAATATTAATTTAGTTATCTAACTCCTTCATGCTATTGTTGGCATCTCAAGGAAAAGGGTGCAGATTAATTTGACAGTTTAAGTCAACACCTCGTGTAATGCTGTTTTCATAACAAATGACCATGAGAAAAAAGGGGATACCATGATTCATAAGAAGATAAGAAAAATTTTGAAACACCTAAAATTTGAACCAATGAAGAAGAATACTCAGAGAGGCTGAGGCAAACGCAATGGAGATTAGTGACAGTGATATGATTTTGATGATAAAATTAGTTCTCTTTTCTAAATTGCTGTAAGATGGAATCTTAATGCTTTGATGGATTATTTCTTTGTATGTTATGTTCTTAACTCATATGAGAGATGTATTACTTTTATTATCTTTGGATATATTTTACTTGAGATGTATGTAGTTTCTTGTAAAAAAGAAGAAAGAAAAATGTCTTAAACTAAAATTTCTTTGGGGAAATCACTAGCTTTAAAATTAAATTTCCTTATATTCTCTTTAGAGATCTATATTTCTGCCAGGGATTACTTTTCAGTCTCTTTTAAATTAAATATAAAGTTTTCTTACAAAGATAGTTATACTGATGGCTAGGATATCACAAACTCAAAATAGTATTTTGGGAAAGGTTTTAATGAGTTAATTAGAAAATGTAGATTTTAAAATTTAAGTGATTTGTATTTATTTTATTCATTATTCAAATTACTTTTAAATTAAATTACTACATTCAATAATTTTATTTTATCAACAAAATTTGTAAAGCATATAAAAACACAATTAACAGGATCAGTATACTTCAAAGCTTTGTATAAACTGAAAGAAAATAAGGTGTTTTATAAAATGAATAAAAGGTGCTCCTATATTACCCTGGACTGGACCCATTACTCTTTGTGTTCAAATCAAAAAAGTTTTCCATTTTAACAATGCTTGACTATTACAGCTTGTGCATTTTTATTTCATTACTAGTGTTGCCTTTGTTATTCTAGATCCCATTTCTGACACTCTGTACTCATTATAAAAACAGAGACTCAGTTATTAAACACTGATAGTATTTGTTTACTTTTAAATATGCTTCTAACATGATCAACATCTTTTATATTTTCAGAATTTAGAATGCTCTTTCTATCATCACTAATGATGCTATAAATAACCAATAATAGCATTTGCTAATGAACAAAGATGTAGAATACTGTGAAGGTCAGAAAATAATTCATTATAATCCTTTACAAAATATACAATGCAGTAAAATTCTGATATTGAACTCCAGTGGAAGGTACAGGAAAAAAATGACACAACATGAATAAGATTGTGAGAAGGTTAAGAACTACAACCAGCTTATCTGCTTTCTTAATGTAAAAAGTCAAGGGCTAAGTTTCTTGATTAACATAGCAGATAGTTGGAGACATAATAACTTGTCACTTACTCATGCTCTATTACTAATATAATCTCCAGTATGGTGTGGCTTTTATTTTTAATGGTACAAAGATAAAGTGTTTAGAAGTTTAAAATCTCAAAGCAGCATAGCCTCTAACATCTGGAAAGCTGTTTCAAGGTATAAATATTCAAATACAGGAACTATTTAAATATTGAGCATAGGACACATTCTCTTTTTTTTCCAACCTAAATAATAATAATGAGAGGAGAATCTAACAAGAACCCTGTATCACCTTCATACTTGTGATCACCATGTACTACTGACAAAGTTGTTACTTAGTAATATAGACTGCTTGTACATTTCTTTCATCCTCTACATTAGCAAGTTTTATACTGATTTTAGATTATAGAATAAACAAAACTTTTCAAAGGAAAGTGTCTCCACTGTAGATATTTATATTGTATATATGTCTTTGAGTTGAATGTTTGTTTTATCTTACTGGAACATACAACCTAGTTTTTACAGAGTATATAATGGAAAAAATGAGATGTTGTAAAAAGAAATGTTAAAAATTCTGCAATCTCAGATTTATTTTTATAAGAGTGTTCATTTTGGGAAGAGTAAGCCTTGAATATCTATTTTTTCTAGGTATTTCTTTTGGATTAGCATCTTGATTTAACAACTTGAAATTAGAAATGCCATTTTAATTATTAGTGTAAGTGGTTTAGAACAGTGGACCTTGATATTTACCATGTGCCAGAATAAACTGGGGAGTTTGCTGGGCAGATGAATGGTTTTACCCCAGAGTTCCTAACTCACCAGGTCTGAGATAGTAGCCCCCAAATTTACATTTGAAACAAGTTCCCAGCTTGTTGAATCAGCTGAGGCTGCTGGTTCAGATACCACACTGGAGGACAGATAGTTTAGAGTATAAAGCCTGTGGAGGTGGGTTTAAGCCCAGAACTAGTTCAGTACTCACCAGGGGAATTGCCACTGGCAGATTATTTGATTTTCGTTCTCTGTGAACTAGTAAAGCTTATATTCCTCCTCAGGGACTATGTAAGCTGAAAGTGTTAAGTCATTGAGCTGCAATTCAGACAAATTGATATAATAATCCAGCTCTTAAAAATAATCTTAACTCATATACCTTGTGGTTTGCAGGACACTAACCTCCTTATTCCATTAACAGCAACTAATTCACAACTACCATTTACTTAATATATAACATGGACTAGGACTGAGATAGTTGTTCCACATGTTTATTTTTAATTCATATTTATGTAAAGCTGACAAATTAAAATAGAGAATAATTTGAACCTGAAGGTCTTTTAGACCTATGAGTACAACTCTAGGCAAGTTTTCATTCTGTTTTTCATGCTTTAACTTTTCATATTTTTTCTTCTTAATATGCCTCTTCTAAAAGTATTCAGTGCCTCAGGGTCTCATTTTACCCATATGAAAATAAGTTCCACAAAGCTGATTATGGTATATGCAGTATAAGTATTAAAAAAAGAAAAACTAGTTATTAAATATTAGTCCTGGTAATTCTAGCCTTTACTGTAATTTGTGCACAGTATACTGATTGGTGGTGTGATAATGACCATGAATTCAAAATCAAAATAGCAGAAGGATTACTCCTGCTGAAGTCTATCATTATGCTATAAAATATACATACTTTTAGGAAATATTATAGAATATTAAAATATGGTTAGTGACAAAATATTTTATATTTTATGATTTTCTTCTTCTTTTTGTACATGATAAACCTATTATCTCTTCCCCAGAAATACTACAGATGGCTGGTACCTGTATGCTGATAGCTCCAATGGAAACTTTGGTGACACGGCTGACATTCTCACTCCTGTTATCTCACGTACTGGACCACAATGTACCCTGGTGTTCTGGACTCATATGAATGGTGCCACAGTTGGTTCTCTCCAGGTACTCTTATGAGTTGCATTTTATGAATTTGCTCTTTGAACATTCATATTGTATACTTGGTGTTATTAATGTGGAGTGCTAATACATATGAATTATCAATACCTTACTTGTTTCAAAATGGCATGATTGAAAAAATCTTTAGCAGAATTGACTTAATAGCTAATAGGATGTGTGTATGAATATTTACTATCTGATTTATGATTACTGTTTTTATTCTGAGCTTCTGTGTAATATGGCTTTATACTTGAAATGTTTCATGTATGTTTCAGGATCAGTGTTCTGAGAATCATACAACCAAGTGATTATACACACTGGCAATATTTGAATGTATGTTCTTGTCTCTGAGACTGGTGATGCTATTCTTCAGTGTTGGTTTTGTTTTTTTTTTTTTTCCGAATTCCTTGAGCATTCTCTTCTATTATGACTAAGACTATGTTCTAGACTCACCTTGTTTTGGTCCTGCTCCATTTCTGGAACTAACTTTTTCTCTAAATGGAGGGGACTGGTTTCTTCTAGAAGAGCAAAATTAATAGATAAAGCAGGGTGAGTTTCTGGAATCTTAAAGTAGATTCCTACAGCTGTCTTCTCACAGTGGACATGCCTCCTATGAAACATGAAATCTGTAAGCAATATGCATAGGTGTGTCATTTACACAGAAAAAGCTGGCTCCATTATTCCTCAGTTTTATAACACATGTGACATTTTTCCAGGAAGCCTAGACTGAAAAATAAATTCCTAAATTCCAGAATTGTTTACCATGAGCAGTTTTAGACAAGGGATATTTTGATAAAACTGCCATTGATCAAGATGCTCCCCCTCTCAAATACCATTAATTTATTGATCTGGAAGTCTATATTTGGCATATTTGCAAAGAGATTGGGCCTGGGTTACATGCTCTTTTATCCCCCCATACAAAGAGAAAAATAGACTGCAGAATAGTTGTTACCACTTCTTTTCCAGTAACTTTTTTTTTTGTATTAGATTTTTATCACTATCTTTTCTAGGATTTTCTTGTCCATATAAAATATTTATTTTCTCCAAATAATTGTTGGACAAAATGTCTTATTTCAAAAACACTTTTAGTTTTTTTTTCTAAAGATTTTTTATTTTTTATTTATACAATAGTTGGGATACAGGTCAGAGGCATGGGAGGGTGAGAGGATTCACAAGAGACAGAGCAGGGAGCAGAACAGGCAGACAGACCAAAAGCACTACCGAGGGGAGCAGCAGGAGAGACAGGAGAGGTCTGCTGCTCCATGTGGGAATCTCCCTGGCTGTCCGGGAATCGAACTCACGCTGCAGAGGCTGCGGACAGCTTCACAGCATGGCGCTCAACCCGCTGCACCACTGGGGAGGCCCACTTTTAGTTTTTAAAATTGGAAAAATGTTGAATTTATAGTTCAACTTTGGAAGAAGTGTCTTTATTGTAGTTGAAACTTCTTACAAAAAACAGTTTAAAAGTATAAACACCTCTGGCCTGTATCCCAGCTCTTGTATGCATAAATAAACAAATCTTTAAAAATATAAAAGTATATTCATTTCATTATATGTATATGTGCATGCTTAGTAATAAATTGAAGTTACAATTCATCATGTTTTACATTGGCTCTTTAATAATGGTTTTATACAAAATAATAAAAAAACTTAAAGGATTTTCATCAGAAAAATGAGAATTATTTTACTGTGATGAGATTAATTTTCTTAAACAGATTTTTAAATTTTTTTCAAAATAACATTTTTATTAATACTTAGATATATAAAACAGTATTAAAAGTTCATAAGTAATTGTCAAATAATTAAAATAGTAATACATAGATCTAGAAAGGAAGAAATAAAAATAAATAAAATGTGAAATTGTTCTGTTCTACCTTAGTCTTCAGTAACTTTCTTGACTTATTTTGTATCATTCTAAAGTGAGAGCCATGATAATTTTTCTGCTGAGACTAATATGAATTTTCCCAAAGAATGAGGTTGTACTATCTCTAAGAATTTGTTGATTCCAAGGCTATTGAGCAGGGAGCTCTCATTAGCACAGCATATTAGAACACCTAAATGTGTTGTTAAAATTGAATGGACTCCCATTTTGACATCACTGTCCCCTCTGAACTTTAGAGAATGAAGAAGCTTATTCTTAAAAGAGTGTTTTAGTAATTCTGTGCTTTTCACTCAACTACATGAATATCATTTAATATATAAAGTTCCAGTTGTTACTGCTGTCATATTTTGAAAAGCTAATATAGTTGAGTTCTTAATTAAATGGTATCCAGATACTGACAGACTAGATTGACAGATATTTAAGTACAGCTTTATTGCACAGAGCTTGTTAGGTAGTCTGGGGACACAGTATTATATAGAAAACAAAGATATCTAATGAAAAATGTCTCAGGTTTTCTCTCAGGACTGTAATGTTGATATTAAAATAAAAAAATCACTGGGAAAATTCTAGATGTTTAAAATTTATCAAGGCAAAATATTTCAACACTTGTTACTTGATTTATCTCTGCAGGTACTCAGCCAAAAAGACAGTGTTACTTCTAAATTGTGGGCTCAGAGTGGACAGCAAGGTGCACAGTGGAAAAAAGTAGAAGTACTTTTAGGTGTTCATTCACATATACAGGTTTGTAATTCAAGGAATTATGTTGTGGTTGGGTTTTTCTGATTGTTTTCTTTAATCCTAATTTATTTCTTCCACTCAGTCTTCTTGTTTTCCCATTCTCTCTCTTATGTGTTGCATAAAACCTTACAATTCCATCTAGAATTTTCCATAAGGAATTTATAGTTTCATAATGTCTGACTGTCTCTTAATTATATAGCTGTACTTCCAGGAACATTTAGTTTTAATGACAACTGTCTTCTTTGATCCATAATCAACTTCTTAGGTATAAAGAATACCTCCTCCCCTGCATCTTACAAATATATTCTCATAGACCATAGAGTCATTACATTAATTTATTTAAAACTTGATTAAAATACAAATTTTTGAAAGTACATTGTAGTTTTGAATGTTAATAAAGGCAATAGTTTTACTTGATTCAAGAATATTTTGGGAAGGCACAAAATTATGTGATGCTCTTTTTTCCTCAGGTAGATTAAAACAGTATTAGAAGAATAACACCTACACAGATTTTAGGCCTCTCCCTCAAATGTAGTTTTCTTGTTTGTTATTTGTAGATAATTTAGGGAATTGATAAGAAATAAATTCAACCTGAAAAAGTAAAGATTAGACAGCACTTTAATCACCTTAAACAATATGAAATTTATTATTAAAAGGATCTGATTTGTTCAGACTCCCAGATGTTTTAGCAGAGGCAAGAGGAATCCTTAGCAAGAACATCTAGAAGTTTGTGCTGCTACCAGTCATAGGCCTTCACCCCTTGCAATGATTTTTTTTAAAGATTTATTTATTTTTTTATTTACTTATGCATACAAGAGCTGGGGTGTAGGCCAGAGATGCAGGGGTGGGGGGAGGGGGTATGAGAGGACCTACCAGAAACAGAGTGGGGAGCAGAACAGGCAGATCTACTGAACTACACTGCTGAGTAGCAGGTAAGACAGGAGAGTTCTGCTGTGCCATGTGGGTCACCTCTCTGGCTGGGGATTGAACTCATGCTGCAGTCGCTGGAGTTAGCCTGATAGTACCGAGACTTTACCCCCTGTGCCACCAGGGAGGCCCTGAATTCTTAACTAGTTCTGTACAAACACAATATTTTTATAGCAAAACTATGTTCAAGATAACATTAAAAGAGATTTAAACAAGAGGACTCAATTATTCATTTAGTCTTCCAAATTATACCATGTTTGAATCTTAAAAATAAATATTAATGACTTGTGAATATTTGATGTTATATCTTATTCACTCATTCCATCAATAAAAACTCATTATGCACCTACTATGTGCAAACATCTTTCTCTGCACCAGAGACATAGTAATGAGTTAGATATACTGTTCATGAGTCTTCCATTTTTTACTCTACCATTCCCTTTAGCCTCAGAAAGATGTGTGCTTTTAACCCTCGAGTAAAAGTGTAAGATATTTTTAGAAAGTATATGCTGAATCATCAGTACTGATCAGTTTTTAAAGTTTTATTTAGGAATCCTCAAATTTATACAACATCTTTAATTATAAAACAAATGCATAACCAGAATGATCACACACACCATACTTACCAAGTGTTAAGTGCTGGTCTGTGAATTTAAATATATTACTGTTTTAGTTTTCACAATAACTGTATAAGGTGTATACTACTATATCTCCATTTTATAGATTAGAATACAGAAATACCTGGACTTTAGCTTACCCTAGCTATATAATTACAAACTGGCAGATATGGGCTTTAAATACATCAGGTCATCTCTGAGTCCATAATCCGACTGCTGTGTTATATTGCTTCCAAAATATTCCAAGCTAATTGACCTTGGTTCTATTCTACTGAAGAAAATTTGCATCATAATTACTCTTCTAAAAAAGTTTAATCACTTTCAGTATTAAAGTCTATGGAATCTTAACCACATTGAAAGGAGCATTGGGATATAAATGATGATTTGATCAATTGGACATGACAGGCGACTGAGATTGTGTCTATAGGACAACAGATAAACAAATTAATAATGAAACACTCATTGTGTTATCTGATTTCTTATTCACTGAGCATTGCATCACATATTTAAATGTTTAAATGTAATCCAGATGCTCGAGTACCCTTTTTGTATCTGGGTTTTCTTGGGCTCAATAATCCTTAAAAAAGTTAGTTTGTATTATTTTTCAAGTTTCACTCTTACTCACTTTTTAGCTCTTAGTCTATCTTGCATATTTATTTTTCTTTTCCAGGACATCTGCTGGAATAACTGCAGCTTGTTTATTTCTGTGTAAATTCCATACATACATTTGCATATAGCAATGTGAATATACATAAATACTGTATTTTTTATTTTGTCTTCTTTTATAATGTGGGAGGCATGCTTTTCAATTATTGTATCCCCTCATCTTAAAGAGAAAACCTAGGTTTTCACATATCAGTATAAAAACTTGATACGTTTTAAGGAAAATCTGTAATTACTTCTTTCAAGAAAGTAACTGTTTAGATTTGGTCAAAAGGTGTTTGGGAATTTGATGATAATAAAACTGAGGTAAATCTGTATTTCTTGTTAACTCATCTTTATATGTTCTAAATTTGTTATAAAATATATGAATATTTGTTTCGTGAAATTACATATTTGTCTAGCAGCAAAATTTATAGAAACACTCTGAATTAGTTTCACTTAGAAGTTTGAGACTAAGTAATATGTGACCTTTGTTTTATGATAGTTTTTATTGTTATTCCAAGTAATGGTAAGTTTACCAACTGAAGATGAAATTTTTGAAAACATTAGTGATTCCTATTATTATATTTTATCACTTCTAATTCTATTAGAATTAGAATATAAGTGAATTTCACTGTCAAACAATGACACACATGAGTTATTTGTTCATCATATACATTAATAAAGGCAAATCAAAATTATTCAATTCCAACAAAGTAGGCAATATATAAAAAATAACTGATGTTATTGAGGTTTGATATCTTTTTGCTTTCAAGTAGGTAGGGGTGGACAGATCAGAGAAATGGCAATAACTGGGTAATGGAGTAAAGGATGTATCTACCTGATCCCCTGCTTCCATGTGGGATGCATTTCTGGGAAATGAGCAGGTCTTGCTTGGGGTCTGAGAGCTGTGAGATTACAGTGGGGACTGGTGACTCCTGCCATCTTAGAAATCTACAGAAGAGGCCAAGGTGTTGTCACTTTCTCATTCCTAAGTTTGGGGATGGCACAAATATTGTTGACCCTCAACAACCCAGCATCCTGTGTCAGTTTCATTATGGAAACACTTTTATTAGATTCAAACCCAATGTCTGCATTTTGTTTGTCCCAAGTTTGGAATTATTGATGGAGCATTCAACTTAACTTGTCCTTTTCTTCCCTTTTAGATTATTTTCAGAGCAAAACGTGGTGTCAGTTACATGGGAGATGTAGCTGTGGATGATATTTCATTTCTAGATTGTTCCCCTCTTCTTAGCCCGGAAAGAAATTGTACTGCTCAAGAATTCACATGTGCCAACAGACACTGCATTGCAAAGGACAAGCTGTGTGATTTTGTGAATGATTGTGCTGATAATTCAGATGAAACTACTTTCATTTGCAGTAAGTGGGAGAGTTCCATTTTCTTCCCTTTGCCTTTATCTCCCACAACCTTACTCTGAGGTATACCTCTTTGCTGAAGCATAGAGTAGGTACGGCTGGCAAGTCAAGGCAGATAAATTGATTTAGCCATTTAAATGCATTTTTTTCTCCCAGTCAATACTTAATATAGAAATAAAATTTATTTAAAACTAGCCAATGGCACTGTGTGCATGTTCGTGTGTGTGTGAAGTAATTGAAAATAAGCTTGAAAACAGGTGTTGTCAAAGACAGAACAGAAACAAGTATTTCCCTTATGAAAGACACTTTTGGGAAAAAACAATCAAACAAAACATCCATCAAAGTCAATTCATGCTTGTTGACAAGCTTCAGTACTTTGGTATATTTCAGAAAGTTGCCATTTTTTTGTGTCATTTATGAGGTGTAAGTTATTAAAATCAAATATATTAATACAAATCAGTTGTTTAATATTGTTGGAGGAGAACAACTCCTAGTAAACAGCACTTATTAAAATCTCCTTAGCTAAACGGACCGTGTGTGCTCATTCAGTTAAGTCTCTAAAACTGAAAAAAAAGTATACTTGTTGCCTCATTTCATTGCAAATGAAGTGAATATAATTTGTTGAAGTGAATATAATTTGTCAAAGTTAAAGCTGACACATTATTTCACGACTACTAGTAATACTTTCTGAGCTAAGTTATTATAGTCTGATCTTTTCCTTACCACTTTAAACCAAATCTGTAATATCAACAACTTCAGTAGTAGAACTAATATTTTTATAGAATTTCTAACTTTCAAAATTCTTTTATCTACTAATCTCTATATGATCTTCATATTAGTCCTGAGGTGTAAGTAGGACATACATTAGTATTTAGAAGTTACCAACAAGTGTGGCTAAGTGTTAATCAAAGTTGATAATATTGCTACTGGCAAAGTTGATCCTAGATTCCAAGTACTTCCATTTGTGGTTCACTACTTGCCTAAGCTTCCATGCCACCTTTGCTTAAAAATTGATCTGAAAAAAATTATAGATAGGAAAATTCTATTTATATCATGTAATTATTACCTCAGGTATGGATTATTTCTTATAGTGTCTATAAATATCATCTATGAACCAAGCAAAGATAATTGACTAATCTTGAATTTTACATTAATATTTAAGAAAATTTAATGCTATTTTTTAGTCATTTTCTTTATCAACTGCTTTTATATTTTTTAATTTCTATTTCTATTTGAATATCTCACAAATCTATAAATTTATCTATCAAACAGAGCAGATATTGTGCTTTTGAATTTTATCAATATTATTAACAGTAATATACTTCCAAAAACATCATTTAACACATTTTTTCCCAGTAATTAAAATATCAACTTATTTCTGATTAGATTTTCCTTGAACTCCTTTATATTTGGGTTCTGATATTATGGATATTTCTAGGAATGCTCTGTGTTTGGGAAAGGATGATGATATACTAGAGGTCAAATAGTTATTATAACTTACTGTTTTGGTAGTTCCTTTGTATGGAAAAGAAATACAAAAGTAATCAAAGCATTTGTTGGCAGGAAAGTTATTCTAGAAGCTGCTCTTGTTGAATTTCCCAAATCACTTTAACTTTTGAGTGGATCTACTCATATGAGTGTTGGTAGAGCAAGAAAACAAAATTAATTTCAGATATTACATTTGAAGAAAACTTAAGTTCCCTACACGAAATAAACAAAAAAGTTAGAACATACACTAAAAGTAAGCTAAATTTTGGTATTGACTATCATTATGCATGATTTTTTAAAATATAGAATTGTTTACTTTCATTAGGTACCTTAAAAATTCAACTATATTCCCATGTTAAATGGTATTTTTAATTGTAAAGTGTCTAGAATCTGCTATATGAATTATGAGTGGTTTTATTTATCCTTTGTATACTGTAAACTTGGATACTCTAATTAGACCCAGAAGAATCAGAAGGAAGAAAATTAAAAATCACCATAACAACTGATTTCAGAAGTTTGACACCCAATCAAGAATTCAGGCTTAATTTTCAGTTTTTTAATTTTTTAAAAAAAATTTTTGGCTTTTTTGGGGGGCATTTTAATTAAAGGCTGAGATGTATCACAACTTTAGGAAGATTTCTAAAATATTGTAAAATAGAAATATGCCATCTAAGAATAGCATAAAGAATGAAAAGATTGAACTCTTTTTCAAAGGCATGGACTATATCTGGTAGAGAAAAAAATAATCCTTTATAAAAGAAAACTACCTGCTACACATTTTTTGTTAGGCACTAACCCTCATAGTAAGGTAGGATTTTTAAAAATTATTATTGTAATCACTTTTGAAATTAGCTTATGGAAAAAGGCCAACCTTAGGTTTTACCTAAAGAAACAATTCAAAATCTTCAAATCAGTAGTAAACATAGTAAACATACCATGCCTACAGTCTTCATCAGCTTGCTTGTAGTTTTTCAGTTGCAAAAAATGAGGCAAGTCTTTAAAGAAGACTCTCAGTTTTAATGATTTCTATTTGCAGTGGACATGGCCCTGTGAAGTAGGCCATACAGTACTAGCTAGAGAAAGGAGGGCCTCCATGCAGTGCTTGAGAGCCATTTCATAGTCCTTCCTCTTAAGTGATTCACACACTTGATCATATGACTTCTCTGCTCTTCTGTCTTCCCTGACTCAGGGACAAAGATGAGCCATCAGATCTCTCTGCCCACAGATAGCTGCCCTCACCTATCTGGCCAGCACTGTAGTTCATTAGCGATCGATTACTTCATCCAGTTCCTGTCATTACTTCCTATGGCATCTTGGATCCTCTTAAGCTATTTTAATTTTCTATAAATCAATAATATACTCCAAAAGCACAATTTGGCAGAAAAATCAAATATTAGTTTTTGCTTTATAATGAAAATAACATCTAAAATAGAGAATATAGTTTAAAGGAACATGATTTATGTATCTGAGAACCCAGAACTTATTTAAACAATCTTTGTCATTGATATAGAGACTCATTTGGAATTTGTTTCTCCTTACCATGTAATTAGCATATTTATCATTGAATGTTCAATGAGGACAGCCTGTTTTCACAGTCCCATGTATTTGTATATAAATTAATAATTATTTAGGTAAAAAGAATTACTGTATAGTGGAGAAATGTGACTGATTTCATCTTAACCAGTAGTTCAAACTAAACATCAAGGTGCAATCAGTACTGTAGCCCCTGATAGTGTGTACAGAGAAGGAAGTACATGTGGTAATTTTGTTAAAATGCATGGCCTCAATCTAATTGTAAGGATCAGATTACTCACTTGTCCTCGTGGAATAAAATGAGGCTAAAGAAAATAAAGGATGAAGAAGTCTTGCTGATAATACTAAAGATTCATGACACGTACAAAATGTTATATTGGATCTTCTTCTGAACTGCAAAAAAGATACCTACAAAGAACATAAATAGAATAATTGATTAACTTAAATATGGGCCGTGGATTAAGATACTAGTACTATATTATTTTCATTTTTTCTGTCTTCTGATCTTACTGTAGCTATATTGGAACATATCTTTCTTTATAGAATATAAACATGAAGACATCGATAAAAAATATCTGTATGAACTGCACATCCACAGGTGGATAGACAAAGTGGGGTTAATACAAACATTTGTGATTTTATTAAAGGGTAAATAGGAGATACTTATATTATTCTTGTAACAGTTCTATAATTCCAAAACTATTTCAAAATAAAAGTTATAACATATAAAGTAATATTAAGCAAATCAGAAGAAAGAAGTACTAATCTGGGAAACAAAAAGAAAACAAAACTAAATTATAAATACAAGTTGATACTATTTTTTAAAGTAGACAAAAATCCAATGATTTTTATTTAATTTTAAAAAAGGAGGAAATGTAAATAAATATTGGCTTGCAGAAATAATGAGCACACAAAGATAAATAACTACTAGATTGAAAACATCCATGAAATGGTTAATTATTTTTTGGAGAAAAATGACCAAAATTAACTAATGAAGCAGAAAACCTTAATAGACCATTAACTATCAAATGAAGTTATAATGTATGTCCTCCAATTTTGTCTCCTGGGATAGATACTGTTGAGTTCTATTACATTTTAATGAACTGATAATGCCCGAAGAAACTATTTCAACCATATGAAATGAAATAATTTATTTTATGATGTTAATATGTCACTGATAGTGAAGTCTCCAAAAATTAGATAAGAAAACTATCATTCAAATGTCCTGTGAATGTAAATGTGCAAAAACCTGAAATACTAGCATACTATCCAGTTAAATAATTATATTATGCACTTTGAGATGAGGCTTTTAGGACATTTAAAGAATGTATTAATGCAATAAATTGTTAATATCATTAAATAAATCACTGAAAAAATAAAGTGATAGGTGCTAATAGTATTTAAGTTTTAAAGCATGTTGTAGAATTTTCATAAAATGGTACTATTTTGTGTGTTTATTATGGTCTATCAAATAAAACAAACAATAATTATTTCCATCAAAATCATGGTCATGTTAGAATACCATTTATATGACGCATGTTCTTTATGATTCTTGTGAACATGTAAGACATTAAGTAAAATAAAGGAATGCCAAATTATAATTATTTTCTAATGATATGATTTTATATAATATAATAAGATGTTTACTTTTAAAAAAGGTAGACATTCTGATACTGGGTTGTGTAATTTCTTCCCAAAAATCTTGTCTACCTGGAACCTGTAACTACAATGTTATTTGGAAATACGATTTGCAGATATGATGAATTAAAGTGAAGCCATACTTCATTAAATATGGTCCCTAACTTAGTGACTACTTATAAAAGGGAAATATGGACATAAACACCCACAGAGGGAAGATGATCTGAAGACACACAGAGAACACCATGGGATTGGAGTGATGTAACCATGGCCAAGGAGTGCTCAGATTGTTGGTAATCACCAGAAGCTGAAAGAATCAAGAAAGGATTCTCCCCTACAGCCATCAGGGAGAAATGGACACTGTGACACCTTAATTTCAGACTTCTAAATAAATTAAAATAATATAATGATTATTGATAACTTGCTTTAGGTATCATTTCCCAATTCAAACTCTTTTGTAGAATATAAACTGCCCAAATTCCCTACCAAGACCTGAGAAGCAAAGATGAGAAGAGATCAATAAATTACTTTCATTAAATAGGTATCTAGAGGAGGAAATATCTACAATGCTGTAAGGGCAGGATGGGCACTGAGCAGGTTTCCTAGGATCTGAGCAGACTGGGGTAAAGGAGAGTCCTGGAGCCCTCGATGGGTTTCTCAGGCTTTTATTGAGCTTTACATGTAGTATGGCAAAAAGGTACATAGCAGGCAGGGGTGCCAGGGCGCCAGGAGGACATTAGGCCTCCAAACCCCCAGCAAGTCTTCATTCTGGGATTCTCTGGCATTCTTTCTCTCCTTCTCACTGTTGCCTCTCTCCTGCTTCTGCTTCTCTTGGTGACTATCTCTCAATACTCCTCCCTTGGCCCACAGAAGTAAAGAAATCAGCTTACAACAATGTAACAACTGTAGGTAGCCCATCAGGCAGGGAAATCCTAATGGTGGGAGGGCAGAAAAACCTGAAAAACCATTTACCCTACAAATGCTAAAATATTTTCTCATTG
Source organism: Talpa europaea (assembly GCF_964194135.1). Taxonomy (NCBI): domain Eukaryota; kingdom Metazoa; phylum Chordata; class Mammalia; order Eulipotyphla; family Talpidae; genus Talpa; species Talpa europaea. Next base: position 25,264,000 of record NC_140082.1, on the reverse strand, counting down.
ATTTTGTGACTTGAATCACATATGTGAAAAATAAACTTACACAGCTGTGGAAATAACTGTGTGTATGTAACAAACTTAAATAGTCTGTTTTAATTTCGCTGTTAAGGTAGTATTTTAGATTTTGATGTTATATGATGTGGTGAGATCACTATAATTTTGGAATGCAAGCCTTAGTGTCAATTAATTTCCTCTTTCTTTCTGCTATCAATTGGGAAATATTTTCCAGGTACATCCAGTGAACGCTGTGATTTTGAGTTTGACCTTTGTTCCTGGGAGCAGGCACAGGACGATGACTTTGACTGGACTCTGAAACCTAGCAGCCTTCCAGCTATAGGCACAGAGCCAGCTGCTGACCATACCTTGCGAGATTCTTCTGGTCATTACATCTTTATCAAGAGCTTGTTCCCTCAGCAGCCCATGAGAACAGCCAGAATTTCAACCCCAGTTATAAGTAGAAGAAGCAAAAATTGCAAGGTATGGAGAGAATGCAGCTATACTGTGAGTGATTGCTGATAGATAAGAGTCAAATACTAAAAATGGAATGGTCAGGATCAGAGCAGAAGTGTGTTTAAATTTATTCAATTTCGTATATATAAGGGATGGGGCTAGGGAGAGGGTGCAGTAAGGATGGCAGTGAAGGAGCTATGCTATAGATAAATTCCATAGATGCTGGAATTTTGTGATCCACTGCAAATTTTCATTCATAGCCATGAATACTACAGTGGAATAAAAATATAGTATCAGTTACTTTCACTTAAATTTCATACTTATTAAAATTATGGGAATTTCACCATCAGAAAAAAAATTAAACAAGTAGCACATAAATGTTTCCAGAAATTAATATTAGAGATAGTTGGAACCATGATAAAATAATTTAAGATTCTTTAGGGTAAAGGAAAGACTGAACTTTATCCTAAAATATTCATGGACTTCTATGGGCAGGAAGGAAAAATGATTTGACCATTAGCCCATGGTCTAATGGGCTGAAGAAAATGTTTGTATATTATTAAAAATAAAAGAACATTATGAGATGCTCAGAGAACAGACTTATAGCAGCCTCAGAGAATCACTATGCATTTGCAGGAGCTTCTACTCTTCCCATTTATAGATCACTGGATTATTTGTTTCTATTCCCTATAAGATTTGAGACAGGTAGGCAGGGAAATGGATTCAGATTTACATGTAATATAAATTAAGTTCTCCGAGATGACTGCGTAAGAATCTAGCTGATTGATTCACTGATTGGTTAACTGATTGATTAATATATAAATGAATGCATCTTTATATGAATATATGTGGGTATGTATATATATATAATATGAGTGTATGTGTATATATTATATATATATATATATATATATATATAAAATGAGTAATGGGCTCACATATTCTGGCAGGTATGTATCCCAATGTCTGAACACCAAAAGCAGAGCAAATTGTATTCAGGAAGTTGCTTGCTTACCAAAGATTCATACTGGGGGACAGTATCATGGTTAAAATCTTTATTATTTTCAAATTACAACATTTTTGTATACCTACCACCATAATAGATAGAGCACAAAACCTGGAAAAGGGGCTTTACATTTTTGCTCAAAAATCTTCCCTATTGTACATGCACTGATTATAGATACTTGTTCCTCTGTTTCATACTGACAATCTTCAAAGTAATCTATCACTGTCACAATGTTCATGCGTGTTACAACTTCAGTTTGTTGTCAGTGTTTTCTGTCTCATCTTGTTTCATATTTTAAGTATCAGGGATTGATCTCTCTCATCAGGCACATATGATAGACAGCATTTCCTGTAAGTGTGTCATGATCAAATGAGAGTTTTGGAGAGATAACTCTAAAGCCTAAACTCTAGCAGTGTAGAATGGATATAACAAATCATGCAGAATAATATTAAACTTTAATTACTGTGGCAAGAAATTGAGTTCTAATCAAATATATTTTTGTTTTCACTATCTTCCAAATCACTTGATACTTCCTCAAAGATAAATCCCATCAATACTAGATTTTGTATATGTGGTGTCTATATCTATAAATCTATCTCTTTACTTTCACAGATATTCTGAAAGATGCAGCTTAATTCTAGACATTAAAAGCTAATTAAAATTAATCACTAAATATATAAATTTCCAGTTTGAATTCTAAGCTTTACTATTTAGATACTTCTGAAAATGTTCAGAAGACTTTTCCCCCCAAACTAGCAACTAAGGATTTCATCCATCTATATTTTCTTGGTCCCAGAACTGCAGTCCCCATTGTTTAAACAACTGTGTGAGAATAATGAAGTATGCCTAGAAGAAATGTCAAAAAATTAATGATGAATGGTTCATTTTATGAATATTTATGATATAGATTGAATACAAAGAAGTAAGGAAAGGTCATGCTTGGAATGATTGGGTCTCTCATAGAGAAAATATTTATCAGGTCAGTGGACTGGCCCCCAACTTTTCATGAAAATCCTGTCACTTGACCTGTGTGATACTTTCAAGCAGAAAAAAGTCCACTTGGAGATTTTTCTGCCTTTTAAGGGATTGATTGTGGGAGGGATACAGAGACTGATGAAGGAGGAGACCAAACCTCTGTGTAATTTGTAATTGCCAGTGCAAATAATTATTCAGAAGAATTCAGAACTTTGCAGAATTACTCACTTGCATTGCCCTGTGCTTGCATTGCTACTGTTACATAAAATATATGCCTCTTGTTTGTTGCACAAGTAAGACAATACAAGGTGGAACACTGCTCAGACCATACTTATGACTGTAAGAGATCAAACATGGAAACTACATCACTGGACCATTTCTTTGGGTGCTTGTTGATTTGAGACCTCAAGTTGGCCCCAGGTCCATTTTGTTTGTCTCTCTAATGAATCATGCCAGGTTTTACCAGTCCTCCCTAGACAGATTGCAATGGTTCTAAATCCTTTGTTGGAAAGGTGAGTCAATAGAAAAAAACATTTTAGGTTATTGAATATTATCTGAAGAGTTCACAGGTAGAATGTTTTGGTAGAGTCACTACCTATTCTTAGTTGATGCTTTTTGAGGGAAGCATTGCATATATTGTTTAATCACATTCTTTACCCTTTAAATATGTTCATTTTTCTTTCTCTAGAGTACAATATTTATTATTACTAGTGTTTGAAAAATATTTTTCCTGAGTGAAGACCACTCACAATTACTGTTTTTCCTCATTCATGCAGATGAGAAGACAAAAGCTTAAGTGTTTTTGCAATGTATAGTTGAACCTGAGGGTTTTGTGGAGCTGAAAATGTGTTTTTATTAAAAAAGATTTATTTATTTATGCATACAAGAACTGGGGTACAGGCCAGAGGCGTGGAGGGTGAAAGGATCCACCAGAGACAGAGTGGGGAACAGAACAGGCAGATTGACTGAAATACACTGATGAGGGAGCAACGGGCGAGTCAGGAGAGGTCTGCTGCACAATGTGGGTAGCTCTCTGGCTGGGGATCGAACTCATGCTGCAGTGGCCGGGGATTGCTTCATAGGTTGCATCTTAACCCCTTGTGCCACCAGGGAGGCCCCTCAAAATGTGTTTTGAGTGTAAGAGTATAGTGGAATAAGCAATAGTACTCCGAAGAAAATGATTAGTCTTATGAGATTGAACATTATCTTCTTTAGTCCCTGGCATTTTGTAATTGTGAAAAGTCTTTTTATGTAATGCCTGATTTTAAATAATATTTTATACTTTTGACAGTGAACTTTAAGAGCTTATTGAGAATTTCTGCCTTTAGAAATCATAGAAAGAAAAATTCTGTTCATTTTTTCAACTAAATTTCTTTTGATTCTTAAATATACTATCTTCCATATATCACAAAATATGATTTAAGGCTTATCTAACTAACTTCACTCAGTGTTAGAGTACTCACAGAGCAATAAAATACATATATTTAATAGTTTTCCTATGTTAAGAAAGTGGAAGGCAGTGTGATATAGTTGGAAATACAATGCAATTAATTTTACTAATTACATAAAATATTCCCATTCTTGGTTACAGATAAATTTTTATTATCACATGTATGGAAATGGCATTGGGTCACTCGCCTTGATCCAGGTATCAGTCTCAAATCAAAAGAAGGTTCTACTAAATCTTACTGCAGAACAAGGCAATTTCTGGCAGCGAAAAGAACTCTCACTGTCTAGTGATGAGGACTTCCACCTTGAATTTGAAGGTAGAGCTGGGAAAGGCCACCGTGGTGACATTGCACTGGATGACATTGTGCTTACCAAGAGTTGTCTGTCATCCCATCACTCCATGAGAGAAAAAGTGTTCCTTCTAACAGGTACATTTTAATTTATGTTTGTTCTTTTTACAGAGTGAAAGGTTGGAAGGAGGGATAGATAAAAAAGTGACATAAGTACCGAGTAATTCATTGCTTTCATGAGGAAAAAAAACCTTTTTGAATCTAAAAAAAAAAAAAATAATAAGTTTTGAGCCTTTCCTCATAAAATTGCCTTCCAAAAGTTTTCTACAAGCTTTAATCTATTTACCAGTGCCTGAGTTCTCTGTTTAGTCAGCTTTTTATTTTTTTAAAGATTTATTTATTTATGCATACAAGAGCTGGGGTATAGGCCAGAGATGCGGGGGGTGAGAGGATTCACCAGAGACAGAGTGGGGAACAGAACAGGCAGATCGACTGAAATACACTGCTGAGGGGAGCAGTGGGTGAGATAGGAGAGGTCTGCTTCGCCATGTGGGTTGCTTCCTGGCAGGCCAAGGATCAAACTCGTGCTGCAGAGGCTGCAGGAATGCTTCATAGTGTGGTGCTTAACCCCTTGCACCACCAGGGAGGCCCCAAGTCAGCTTTTCTGAGATGAATAAAAGAGGACTATTGTTTTCAAAATGTAATCCTTAACCAATATCATTTCACTCCTAATGAAATTTAAGAATGCTAAGAACAGTTATTTTATCATAATTAGACATTACTATGGTTGTATTATTTTATTCTCTTTAGACCAATTGGGCATTCCAGTTTGAATGGTTGAGTTTTTCTATTTAATTAGTTTAGATGATAAAATATGTCTGTGTAGTCCTTTTTATCCAAAATGACTTTAGGAAATTTATCTAAAGAATTATAGTAAAATTTTTATTTAATAGATGTCTAATGTAATATAAATAGTAAAAATCTTGTAGGAAACACAAACAGTAAAAGCTATATAATATATATTAGATATGAGATGGAATAAATACAATATAAATTATTAAGATGAACAAATTTTGTTGATTGATAATATTGCATCTGTTAATATTTAAACCATGAGTTTAATATAGGAAACGAAAGTGCTGTTTCATTTTTATTTTCTATTTTATTTATTATCCCTTATAACTGAAGAAAATAAAAGTGTTTTGAAAATTTTTGTTTGTCTTGGCTTTTAACATAGTGGATAGAATATGGTTCGTTGCTATTTTTATCTTTATTTCCTTATTCATTTCAAAGAGAATATTTTAATTTTGTTAGGAGGAAATCCTTAGATAAATGTTTCCCAGTTGACTGCTAGTTAAACTATTTGTCTGGTATATTTCTAGCACTATGAAAAATAGTATAGAGGAAAACAGACATCTCAAAACTGTGTTGAGATACAAGTATGTGTATCTTGAACAAAAAAAAAAATGTTAGAATGCTTAATTTGGTCTTAATGAAAGTTGAGCCAAAGAGTTTAGTGATATTAAGGACAGCTAATCAAAATATGCAAATCTCAAATTCAAGCCACATATATAATTTTACATTTTCTAGTTGTTATGTTTAAAATTTAAAATTAATTTTAATAATATAAATTCATTAACTTGATAGGTGCAAATACTATCAATTTTTTAACAAGCAATATAAAAATATTAGAGTTATTTTGCATTCTTTTCGACCATCATTGATTGTGACAGTAGGTCATTTTCTGGTCTGTCCCAAACAATGGGGCTCTATTATTTGAGGCGAAGTTGGTGAATTTTCAGCAATTGCAGCTATGTATTTTCTTTAATTGAACATTGGTTTACAGCACTGTATATCATTTAGGGTAGTAGGGTCACACCTCCTCAGAGAACTTCACCACAACACACCCACTAATAAGGCATCCATAATCCTTTACAGAGACCAGTGGGTCCTATCTCCCCTATATCCCCATCCCCAGTTCTTTCCCCCTCTACTAGTCTGAATTCTGGAGTCATACTTGTTTTGGTGTAGTTTTGTCAGTATCTCGTTTTGTTCTCTGTATATCACATATGAAAAAATCATCCAGCATTTGTTTTTCTCCTTCTGGGAGCATAATCCTTTATAATTCCATCTAGTTGGGGCAAATGTCAAAAGCTCATCATTTTCAATAGCTGCAAGTAGTATTTGATCATGTATATATACCTTAGGTGATGAAGATGTTTGAAAGTAACCTTCATTAATTTGCACTTTATTAAGAACATGTTTTCATATGTTTGGCAAAATTAATTTTTTAGAGAGATCACAAGCATGAGATTATTTTAACTGCATTATAATCATCCAATATTATCATTTATGAATACCTTTATAATGAAATATTTCTGTTGTGATATGAGTAGTATGTGTGTATCTTTTAAATTTTTAGTGAATCATAATTTCTCACTACAACACTTGGGACATTTGCAGTTTAAAGAAAGGTAAATGTTATTACATTCCACAAGTAGTTGTTACATCCATTAAACTTTTGGAAATGACTCTAGTTTACGCAGACTTTTCATCTATATTAATGTGCATAGACTAACAACTCCATTAAGGACAGCTTAAAATAGAAAAGACAAGAGGCGGCAAAATGTGTATATTTAGGAAGATGCTACTGAATCTGGAATCACTGATTCTAATTAGTTAAATAAGACTCAGGATTTTATTAGCAGAAGTAATATTAAATTATTATTGAGTCTCTAGAAGTTATATTTAAGAGCTTATTTTGATGGCAATTTTGTTAATTGCTAAATGATGATGGGTAAAAATAATTATTTAATGAATTTTAATAAGAAAAAGCCAGGGTTCCTCTTCTAAATGTCCATATGCTAATCCAACCACTATCACATTCTTTATGTTATTGTAAATACTTTAAGTATAATGAAGACAGGTATCAAGTCCTACTTGTGTCTGTGTGTGTGTATGTATTTTGAATCACTCAGTTATTTTCAAATATTAGTTACACACAAATATATTGTGGAATAAAACAAAACCAACTTTTACTTTCAAAAATGTAGGAAGGCAGCGGAAACTAAGTGGATTAGCACCTCTTTGAGATGACTCATTTCATTAAAATATTTGGCAGTAGTTTAAGAGACTGAAGAGAATGTTGACATACTAACTCAGGCAGAGACCTAAGTTAGGGAAAAATGGCTGATTGTGCTTGGTTCTATAATTTAGTGAATTCTGTATATATGTTTATTGCAACATGCCTCTGTTCAAGGTTAAGGGATAAATTTGGATCTTTGCTCTGCTTACTACCTGCACAGTGTTGCCTGATCTACTTAACCTGTCAAATACATATTTTCCTTGTCTAAACTGGGTTTACTTCTGAGTGATTCGAAAGGTAATTGAGATAATAATATATAGTATGTTTCAAACAACACGACATACTGTCATTGCTGGGGAAATCTCATTTCCCTCTTCCCTTCTGGGGATATTATAAAATTATAGTATGTATATGTTGAAAATTTACTAAAATCATGTGTATCCTTGTTGTTTTTCCTATGTCATAGTCTACCCATTGTTCAGAGCAAGAATTTAGATATCCTTTGCCTCTCCTAATCCCAAAAAATTGCTTTCACAAAACACCTAAAATATCTAATTGCTAAATTTCATATATTATTTATAATAAGAAGAGAAAGGAAATAAGACTGAGATTTACAGAAGGTGATGACTTGATTTGGTTTAATGTGGTTTTTGAACTAGCATTCATCAAATTCATAGAATGCTGGTATATTTCCTTTCTGATTTTTTAAATTTTTGGGTGGGGGTGGTTAGGCACTAACAGTTATATTGAAAATATATTTAACTTACTCATAACTCATTGGAATATTTTGTAATTAGTGATTGTACATGAAAAATTAGATCACAAATACAATTGGTAGACAAAATTGTTTTGAAAATTTCATGTTTTTGCTTTGGTTAGGAGCATGACAGCAGCAAATGCACCAGGAGCCACTATTTCCTTATGCAGTTGTCCTGAATATGTTTCTTCAGTGTCTTTCATATGTAGTTATGTTTTTGTCTAATGAACAACTTGAAAAATAGGTGCCCCTAGTAATAAAGAAAATTGGGGGTACAAAAGTAAAGCAAGTGCAACAGAGGACAAAGGGGAGCTGTCTTTTGATCAAGGAGAGCTGTCTTGAATAGATTGAAAAATAGTTGACGAGCTTTTCAAATATCTTATTGTGGTTTTCACAATTAAGTTTGTTCTTGTAAAAATGTAATGTTAGTCTAAGGAGGACAACAGTGGAAACTAAAAGGACCAACTATTCAGAGTGATAGACATCACAGGCTTAAAATAGTATGTGGCCCTTGCAAACACAGTGATAAACATAAATATCTTTTTTGGTGTTTTACTTATATTTTTAGAACAGATACATATGCAATGCATTATAATTTTCCCCATTTAAATAATGGGAAATTAACTATGGATATAGCATTTCAAAGTGGGACATCTGATTTTTAGAAACATCATCCCTAAGTATGTCAGAAGGGGCTGTACTTATTGTTAGACTTTACTGCACATGATAGTAGATATGTTCAGCCAGCACTTGGACTTGTGAATTCAGAGTTGAATGACAAGGACTAGATGGTCTTTAAAGTCTGAAAGCTGTTTATTTTATGTTACCTAAATCTTTTGAAAAAATGCATGTCTTCTTTTTGTAAATATAATAATTAATAGACAAACTAATTCTACAGCCTCTTTCTCTTTAATGCAAGAATTTTTCCTAGAGTCGTCCTGCTCTTTTTGATATTTGTCTCAAAGAGAACAACAATTTCCTCCCCAGGGTAACTAGCTGTCTGTCCATCCCTTCTCTTTCTTGTGTTCCAAATATCTCTTTTGCTACTGATTACTGTATATTACAAATTTCCTTCTTCCAGTTTCAGATATTATAGAATTGGTATTGTACAAAATTACATAAATCTTGTATAAAGAAACTTTCTAGAAATCCTGGCCAATATTTTACAGTATTTAAAATTAGTTTTTGATATCACATAACATAATAAATCAGTTTTATAAATATGTATTTAGTAGCTACTCTCACATTATTTATTCCATGCACCAATTTTAAATACATGGCACCATTATATCTGCTTTAAATATTACAGAATGTTTTAGTAAAATGTAATAATGTTGCATATTGTTAATCATATTATATATTGTCTTGTGGCATATTAGCTAATATAGGCATAATATCAATTTAAAATTGTTAGATGTTAAGGTAACCAATGAATTTTCATTAAAATTTATTCCCCCATGTAAGTTTATTATAGTATGATTATGACATAAATTAACTAAATAAATGCAAGTATTGCCATTTAAATAGGATGTCATTTTTACTGAATCACCCAAGAGCAGAACTGTGATAGTCTACGATTTGTTTTGTAATGGCCATTCTTTTCTTTTACAATAATAAAACTCCCAGCATTTAGAGTGGCATGCAGCTAAGCATTTCTCTGCTGCAATAAATGGAAAGAAATATTATTTCCATAGATTGAAAGACTCAATAATGTATTATGGTTTTATGGAATGATATTTAACATTTTATGCCATTTAAAAGTGTAATTTGTTGTTAATGGAATCTTTTTATAATTTCAATTTCTGTTTATTGTTGCTAGGGCTTAGAAAGCAGTTTTTCAAATATTACCAATGTACATAGTATGGGTAAAGGCATTTATTTGGTCATATTTTCTTGATAATGTTTCACAAATTTTGTGGAAAGAACATTTCCTATCATTTGAAGGTAATGCAAATGATGTTTATAAATGGTAACCTTAATAAAATTCTAGCTGTACTTTTTATTGCGATAATGTTGGTTTATAACACTGTATATGATTTAGGGGTCTAAATCTTGAGATGCATGTCACTATATCATTTCTGCCAACAAAACACTGATAATTCTTCACCATAGTTCACCGGGTCCCTGACTCTCTTTGCTTCCACTCCATAGTTCCTTTCTGGTAGATTCAATGAATCTGGTAGATTCATATTTCTAGGATTTCTTTTGGTTTGTCTCTACCCGTTCCTTTGTTTTGTTTCTTGACATTCGACATGTGAGTGAAATCATCTGGTATTTGTTTCTCCTTCTGACTTATTTTGGTTAGTATAATCTCCTCCAGTTCTAGTCATGTCTCAAATGGCAAGTTTTCATCTTTTTTTTTTTTTAAAGATTTTATTGATTATTTATTTATACAAGAACCAGGGTACAGGTCAGATGGCGTGAAGGGTGAGAGGATTCACCAGAGACAGAGCGGGGAATAGAACAGGCAGACTGATGAAATACACTGCTGAGGGGAGCAGCGGGTGACACAGGTGAGGTCTGCTGTGCCATATGGGTTTGCTACCTGGCCAGGTATCAAACTTGTGCTACGGTGGCTGCTGGTAGCTTCATAGTGCTGAGACTTATCCCCTTGTGCCACCAGGGAGGCCCTGTAGGGCCTGTATGTTTTCACTAAGTTTGAATGTCTAGCAGTGCTCAAGGAGTGATGGGCACAATACACAGAGAGTGAACCACCACACAAAAGGCACCTTGTATTGTTGCCCAGCAGGGAAGACATTATACAGACTGTGTGTCCCTCTTTTTTAAACAATAACCACCACCATGTCAAAGCCATTACTGTCACTGTAGCTGCTGCCATCATAATCAGTCATGAGACCCTGACTACTATGAATAACTCCCTTGGAACCTGTGACAATGAGTGACAATGTGGGGATGAGTTATACCCAATTGTATAATATCTGACTCTCTTCCATGCATGCTCAGAACTAACAATTTTCATTTCATCTGATTTTTCCTATGGAAAGGAATAGAGTACCTCTTTTCCATGCCAATGGCTGCCACTCTTCCTCTGACTAACTCCATGGCTGCAGAAATCCTGGTAACCATACCAGTGGCTTTGGGATTATGTGCCCCTGTCTGTACCACTGTTCAGAGCAGTTCTTCTGGTAATTTTTGCCATTCATGGAAGATCTGGTGCCTATGAGCAAGAAAAGATTCCTTTGAGGTCATCACAGCTATAATAGATCATGATCAGGCTTTGAACCAGGAATTTAAAGTTCTAAGCCAATTCTTTCTTTTAATTAAACTCTCTAGTTACAAACTCAACTGAATTTAAATCACTCCTATAAGGCTGGAATTTGTAATGCTTCTTTCACTATCTATGGAAATCCCTACTTGGGCATCTGTAACATTATCCCTTTAGTAGACACTACTTTTCAAGTAATATTTAAATTATTAATATTTGAATGTTATTACTAATATATGGATATTTGAATAAATTATTGCTTTCTTCTAATTGTAGCAGATCCTCCCTCCTAATCTAATCAGATCTTGTAAATAATACAGATAAGCAGAGATAATAAAAAATAACAATAAAATTGAGCAAGGACTTAAAGGGGACTTGGGAACTAGTGTCCTTCAAAGAGCATTCCATGCATGGGAAGGTGAATGTACCCAAAAAGAATGTGTTTGACATATATAAAAAGAGATTAGTGTAGCTGGAGACAACTTGGAGGTGGAAAAAATGTATTCAGGAGATCAGAGAGGTCATGAAAAGGAGGTTTTGTTATTATAAGGACAGACTTTTACTGTGAGTGAAGTGGAGAATCACTGCAAGGTCTAAAATAGGGTGACATGGTACAATTTCCATTTAGAAAGGATCACTGTTTCTATAATATAGAGAATATTTGCAGGATATTTAGTCTTGAATATATAGATTTGTTTATGAATGGGATCATAGACCATGATGGAAAATATTAGGAAAAGATGCAGAAATAAATAAATAGAAAGGTGAGCATAGAAGAAGGAAGAGAAGACCAATTTGTGTATAACAGAATAAAGAAATAGGATTGTAATGATGAATGTCATAGATGAAATTAAAATACAATGTCATGTAAACTTTGCATAGATAGCAATTTGTGTTTGTTGAGTGTATATTGAAATAATTTAAATTTTAGTACCTGATAGTTTATAATGATGGTTTAATTTCCATTTAAATGATTATTGTTATTGATATCATTGCATAATTTTCAAAGCTATGTTAAATATGTTTCTTCACATGTGCAATTTGATTCTTAGGAACTCTTAAAAAGCATAACACTATATTTATAATCTCTTAAATAATTTACGAATTTGTGTTTCTCACAAACTTGATCCTTACTGAAATATTTATATTATAAACAAGTTAGAAATTACAGGATTTGGGCATTAACTTGGTTATACAGCTCATGTTAAACTGTGTTTCATTGTTTGAATGCCCAAAATATATTCCATTTAAATATAAACTAAGAAAAGTCATATGATTAGCTATTTTGAATAATTGAGTAAATGAAACAACACAATTATATTTATCTTGGAAGAAAAGTATGATTGCATGAAATGAAATACATTTCATGTCCTTATAAACTTAACATTGTTTATAATACCAATTGGCTTTCCCCTAGTTACGTAACAATGGAAAGCTACAGCTTTAAATAGTTTTATTTTTAATTATATCATTGTTCCAAGAAAATGTTCTTTATTCAATTAAATTTTCCCCCACATGTGTTATTTCTTTCATTTTGTGGAAAGATTATTGGGAATTATGGTATCTGAACTCTATTATTTTGATATTTGGTCTTTCCAGTGCATATCATGTGCTTTAACAGACATATGGAAGATAACCAAAATAAAATGATCTAATCAGAGTACCATTTAAAATTTTGAAATTACTTATAAAATTCTTATACCAAAATCAACATGTTTTCATTTGAAATAGTTTTATCTAAATGGTATTAATAAATGAAAAGGCTTAAGCTTTTTAGATCCAGGTTTCATATTAATTTTTTTCTACTTATATCTCTGATTTTCCTTGTGAGATTTTCTTCTTGAAATACATCTGTGAGAAGTTATTTTAGTGACAATCTTTTGCTACTAAATTCTAATTAGATTAAATACTTTATTTCAACATAATTTCTGAAGACATTTACACTGGATATATGGGTTTAGCTTGCATTTATTGTCTGTTAGGTATTTTTGAACAGGTATTTTCCCACTGTCTCTTGGCTTCTATTTTGTAATCAAGAGATCAACTCAATTTAATAATCATTCTTTGTAAGTCATGTCCATTTTACCTTTCTGCCATTAAGATTTTTCATTTTGTCTGTTTTTCACTAAATCATGAGGTTTTAGTATAAACTTGTTTTTATTCATTCTGTTTAAAGGAACTTTCTGAATCTGAAGATTGTCTTGCTTCATTAATTCTGAAAAATTCTAAGGTATTGGTTTTTTAGTACCTTCTCCCCATCAATCTTTTCTCCCCTCTGAATCTTTGGTAATAAATATATTGGATCTTCTCATCTTATTCTTTCTTTCTTTTTTTTTTTAAATCAGGTATAATTGAAATATGAATATTTTCAGTATAAAATACTAATGGACTGACAAATTCATATGCCAATGTTAAACAAATTGCATAAAAATATAGGACATTTTCACCACCTCAGAAATTTTCCTTGTTCTTCTCAATACTTCACCCGCTTAATAAGAGGGAACCAATATTCTTATGTTTATCACCATGTATTATATTTGCCTATCTTGAGCTTCCCATCAATGGGTATTCTGTTGTATATGATTCTTTGCCCAGTAAATATTTCTTAAATAAATTAATGAGAGAAGTAATAGGGCTTCTCACAGATACTGATATATATAATATCCACAAAGCAATCAACCCAGATTGGATCATTACGCATACACTGCAAAAACTTTACCTTAGAGAAAGCTTACTACTGACAATTGCATAATAGATTTGAAATATTTAGAAGTCTTTTATATCTCAACTATATAGATATGTGAAAGAAAAATATAATCAAGCACAATAAAGATAGAGTAAGAACTCAGTGTGGGGACTCCCTTGGTGGTGCAGCGGCTGAGCACTGGACTTTGAAGCTGCCTGCAGGCTCTGCAGCGCCGGTTCGATCCCCGGCCACCGGTAAGGGTCCCTTATGGCACACTAGACTTCTCCTGAAGCACCCACTGCTCCCCTCAGCAGTGTATTTTGTCACTCTTCCTGTTCTGTTCCCAACTGTGGCTCTGGTGAATTATCTGACTCTCCTGTGCTTCTGACTGTACCCAGTGCTTGTATAAATAAATAAATCTTTAAAAAAAAAAAAAACCAAGAACTCAGTATGACTAATTCAACAACAGTATTTCTATAGCTATAATGTGAACACTGGGTATAAATTTAACCCATACTTAAATGACTACTGGATATATGATGGAAGAAAAGTATATATATTGGAGAAGGCAGCAGGAAATGCTAGACAAAATAGATACAAGGATTATAAATTATTTCTTTCAAATTATGGTTATTGTGAGATGAGACATGAGCTACTTGAAGTAGTGTTCAGTTTTTAAAACTCCATACATGCATTATTTTAATAAAAATGAAGGTTAATTTATAGGAAAATTTAGCTAGATAAGAGAGGCTGTGTATAATGAACAGTTAAGATTATCTGCTTTTTAAAAATCAGCCGTTTCTCAGACTGGCATTGCCCTTCAGATCATGTGTTTCTATTATCACTATAGTCCTCATAAATAATCAATAGTAAGATTATTAATGATGACAAAAAGAATATGCTTTTTAATTAAAGTCCTGTGGCCAAATGATTATTTTAATTGGACTTTTGAAGATGAAAATTCTTAGAAAATGCAAAATATACATTGATAGAGGAAAAAACAAGCCACTGTTAAAATTAATGCGATTTCCATAGACAGAACAGAAAGGTAAAAATTGTTCTCATTATTGTTCAGGTTTCCTCCTTGTATTTTACAAATATTAAACACGCATAAAAAGTAAGTAAATAATGACTAAAAAGGAATGAGATATAAAGCACAAAGGGAGCAATTCTATAAAACTTCATAAGGAATTGCCTTCTCCTTATAAGTTTCTCACATTTTTATGTGGACTATTCCTCACTTTGAATTGGCCTTGGCTTGTAGGCTGGTCATTATTCACAATGTCTTCCTAAAAATTATAAAGGTCATTTAGCCAAAAAGCCTTGGCAGTTTTTCACACTGTTTCATGGCTATAAGCCAGACATCAAATTGAAAATGTAGGTCAGTATGGAAATTGAAAATTGGAATTTTCTATTGATTAGATTTGCGCTGACTATACAAGAACTCACATTTATCAATTCAAAACAATTTGTGACTAGCCTGTTTTTCCTTCATGGTGGAGAGTGCAGTTCATTCAATTGAATTGAATAAAATGTGTTTTTTTACTGCTCACTTAGCATAAATTATTGTTTGTACTGGAAATTGAGCAGTTATTTGTAAAGAGACTTTAATTTTGGCATCTTTATAGTCTTTCCAAAGAAATTCATTTAAATATGTACATGTGTTAACTACTTCTCAAATATTTTTAATCACTTACACTGCATATATAAACTTTTTTTTTAAACTGAAATTTTTTTTAAGATTTATTTATTTATTTATACAAGCACTGGGTACAGTCAGAAGCACAGGGGGTTGGGGTGGGGAGAGGATTCACCAGAGCCAGAGCAGGGAACAGAACAGGCAGAGTGATGAAATACACTGCTGAGGGGAGCAGCGGGCATGGCAGGAGAGGTCTGTCTTGCCATGTGGGACCCTCGCCAGCAGCTGGGGATCGAACTGGCGCTGCAGAGCCTGCAGGTAGCTTCGCAGCCCAGCGTTCAACCGTTGCGCCACCAAGGAAGGCCCTATAAATTTGTTATTTTTCAAATGCTGAAGTTATTTAGATTGTATACATGTTACAATAAAGTAATGATATAGAAATCTATTTCCTTATAATACAGAGAATATTATAATACACAAGAAATTATATTGTTTAATCTTGCTAGGTTATGCTGTTCAGATTTCAATTTCAATGAGCCCTATAATTTCAGATAAATTTAAATTTCAAATAATATAAATCAACTTCTATTACTACTTTATTTCAGAGAAATTAAAATTTTAATGTAATATTCCTCATGATTAATGTTTAAAAAACTAGATTGCTACAAAGCCCAGAAGCATAATTTCTATAGGCTGTTTTCTGAAAGCTATGACAAACCTAGATAGTATATTTTCTGATATTTATATATATTTTAAAGGCAATTACATGCTTTTATTTCATATTACATACTTCTGCATAGTATATACATATAAATATGATCTTCAGCTAAGACTTTCTGACTAAATATTTTTCTAACAGCTTGATCTGCATTTAAGATCATCCTTCTTCATGAACCTCAGTCTATATGATTTAAGGTGGTAGTGGTGGTAAAGATAGATGGAGATGGTGGTAGATGGATAGAGAGATAAAATTATTAATCAAAGCAATATATATATCTCTTCTGTTATTGGATTGTATTTACCAGTTTATTAAATAATATTACCTGTTTATAAGCAATATTGATCTATCATCTTTTCTTGCAATATCTTTCTACTCTTGGTATTAGAGTAATATTCTCTGTCACTGTCTCTTTCCATATGTATATGTATAATATAGCTAAAATATACAAAATAGCCATGCTTCAGTGAAAAAATAGAATTCTCAGAGATATGGAAGTAGAAAGGGAATGTGTTTGCATATCAGCTTGTCTGCCCATTCTTGTTCATGGACTTGGGAATGATACATAAGTTCCAGATTATCACAGCACTTAAATATCACATCAGAGTGTGAACTTCATCTTTGGGTTCCATGGAGCTTTTTAATGTATGGTTAAAATAAAGTTTTTTATTTTCAATGTTGGGGTGATATAATTCATTTGTTAATTAGAAAAATAATAGGTGCTGTCAACATATAGGATGAATTAGAGGAAAGGAAAAAGCTAGTATTCCAGATGAGACATAATGAATATCGGTATTCAGGCAGTGAGTTAGGATGAAGGAATGTAGTTGACAAGTGGTCGGGAGAAATAACAAATGGGTGATCATGGAAAAAAGTAATTGACCATAATGAACCTATAATATATTATCCAGTAGTTTTTCCCACTGCCAATCACTTGAAAGAAAATTAGGAATCTGGAAAGCACATGATATAAGAAACAAAGAAATAGTTCCAATACTACCACTTATTCAGTTTAAATTTTCCCTTATAAAATTTCTTCTATTTTATCTCAAGACTAAATGTATATGAAATAAGAAGTAAAAAAATAAATATCTTATTAGGAATCAAAGATATTTTGTCTTAGTAAAATGGTCACACAATACAATATAGATTATATCATACTTGTATTACATTCATACAATTACATCCAAGGTTAAAGATATACAAATACCATTACATAGTTTCCCAAGATGAGGAAAGCACCTGGTCTGAAGGAGAGGATACTGAACAAATTCTTGAAATTTTATTTCACAGTAGTCAGTAAGTTACTGAATCTGTTGCAGGCATTTTAACCAAAATTCTTATCTCTAAGTAGCTCTCCATATAGATAGATAGTGGTTTCATTTGCTATGGTTTCATTATTAACTCACTTAAAAATAGAGCTATTGTTAATGTTAAGGAACAAAAATCAATGCAAGAGTTCAAAGGAAGAAAAGTTATCTCCAAACAAATGAAATTTTAAACTGAATTTTCTAATAGCTCAACCTTTTATCACAAGAGTTATGAAATGTGTATATATCCAGACATGTGTACTTTTTGAGAACTAGCTTATAAATGACTGAACTTAAAAATACTGCCTTATATAAAAAAGTATGCTTTTTATTGCCTCCTGACTTTAATGATTAAAACAAAATAAGATTTTTAGACTGTGCTACATTTTTTGTTTAGATTTATTTTATACAAGAATCGGGGTACAGGCCAGATGCGTAGGAGGGTGAGAGGATTCACTAGAGACAGAGCAGGGAACAGAACGACTGACAAAATACACTGCTGAGGAGAGCAGCGGGTGCAGCAGGAGAGGTCTGCTGTGCCATGTGGGACCTGCAGAGGCTGCGGACAGCTTCACAGCATGGTGCCCAACCACCTGTGCCACCAGGGGAGGCCCCATTTTTTTTTGTAATCCAAAGTCCAACTCTAAATAGTCTTAAGAGTGTGCTGCTTTGCTATTTTTTCCCAAGTACCTGTAAAAGCAAATAAGAGAAAAGTTTTTATGTTCAAAATAGGCTTGGGGCCTCCCTGGTGGCCTAGGGGTTAAGTCTCAGTACTATCACCAATACAGTCCACCACGATAGACTGAGCTCCTTCCCTGACCAGGGAGCTAACCCACATATGGCACAGCAGACCTCTCCTGTCTTGCCTGCTGCTCCCCTCAGCAGTGTATTTCAGTAGATCTGCCTGTTCTACTCCCCACTCTGTCTCTGGTGAATCCTCTCACCAGCACTGCACCTCTGGCCTACACTCCAGCTATTCTATAGTTTATTGAATAGTTTGAATAGTTTCCTGTTTTTTTGCTAAGATGTATAGGATCACAACTTTCATGACATATTTTCTTATTTATATCTCCTAATTATATATTTTTGCTCTTCATAATAAATAGAGTTTTACTTATGATTTACTTTATACAATATAGGACTGAGGAAGTAGTAATATGGAATTTTCAACTGCTATATATTCAGATAAAATCGATCCTGGTTTTGTTCTCTTTATGTACTTTGTACTTGATGACTCACTGAAAGGATGGTTTGTTGTAAAATGTAAAAAAAAAAAAAAAAAAAAAGAGTACCTATAAAATTTGTCTCCCTCTTGAGTCTTGGCAATTAAATCCCCATCTGTATGTTTTGTATGGTGTGTTGGCTGTTCTTAATCTTACTTCTCGTGATTTTTATTTCAGATTTCCAGGCAATCTTTTTTCTACCCTTAGAGCTTTGCATGACTTCACTAGGAAAATATTCCACACAAAACCATTGTTTTGTTGTGTGTTTATAAATGTCAAAGTTTACCAAATCACTTAATTACTTTTTTCATTTGTGCAACTTCCTATCACATTTGTGTGCTTTACTTGCAAAGCAAATCTGTCAGTAAGAAGTCATACATTTCTAACCATCAGGAAGGTAGTGTAAATAGAGATTTATTTGTAGAGTATGCTTGCAGCACAGTTGTGCTTTTGCAACTGTTTTACCTCTATTAATCTGTTTAACATTCATAAAATGTCTTCAGTAAAACTAACTTACCTGGGTGGTTGTCAGGACTAATAATGGTAAATTTTCCAGTGAAGCCATTACTCAAAAAATTTTCCCTCCTATTCTACTCACACCATTCTGTTGGGAAAGGTATATGTCCATAAATCATATTTCTCCAATAAAGTTGTTTATAAGGCCTCCAGACCCTCAATAATTTTAAATGTCCTGAACATGTCAATCAAAATTAAATTAAAAAGCAAAACTCAGCAACTACATGCTGCTATGAAAAACCCACTTTAAGAACAAAGAATCAAAAAGTAAAGGGATATAGAAGCATATAGAGAAGGATATAGCAAATACTACTACTAATAAACCTATACACAAAATACATTCCAAAACAAGAAATATTACCAGGAATAAAAAAAGAAACTTTATAATTAGGTACAGGGAAAGTCCTCAGAAAGGATGCATTTCTGAGAATATATATACCCAACAACAAAGTTTCAAAACACGAGAAAAAAAATCTGACAGAAATGAAAGGAGAAATAGAAAAGTTACTACTATATTATGGATTTCGTGTTCTTTTCTCAGTAATGGAGAAAACAAGAAGAGACTAAACTTCACTATAATAATCAACCATTCCACTATAATTCACATTTATATAATACTTTGTCCAGGGTAATTCTAACGATTTTCTCCTGCTCTCACCAAGAATCCAGTTCCCTGTGTCTTCAAATGCCAACCTAGCTATTTTGCCTATGTGATGAAAACCTCAAGTCAGTTTGCCTTAAGATAAGGACATTAACTTACTGAGCAAGACAAAGGTGAGCCCTTTAAAAACAGAGTATTTTGTCTGGCTTCTAGACAGAAGCTATGCTGTCTTTGAATATATGAAGAGGTCACTTGAGAAGGTATGCAAGTGGTCTGCAGGAACAGAAGAGCAGTCAAGGCCTGACAACCAGCAAAGAATCTGTGCCCTCTCACTTGCTAGACTGAAGCAGGTGCCAGCTAACTGATTTCCCAAGTGTTTGTCCCAAAATCTCCAGATAAGAGTCCAGCCCAATCTTGTTTTCAGTCTTGTGAGAACTTGAGAACCAAATATAATTTGCTGAGACTTCTTACAAACAGCACACTGAGACAAATGTATGCTGTGTAAGTGGCAAAATTTATGGAAATCTATATCATGGCAATAGAAAAGTTATATTCATCTATAGCAAAAAACAAAAACAAAAAAACAAAAAACACCGAAATTGAGTCGAGTTGCATATGGAACATTCAGTGAGCTATTGAACCCTAAAACTAGTCTAAATTCAATCTAAACTAATTGAAATCATAGAGTGTGTTTTCCAAACACAATGGAAATTAATTAGGCATTAATGTTATCACATCTAGAATATTCCAAATACATAAAACTGTCACCTTCTTTTAAATCAATCAGTCATCAAAAAATATAAGGGAAACTCAAAAACATTTTGAGGGCCTCCCCGGTGGCACAAGGTGTTAAGCACTGCACTATGAGGCAATCCGCAGCCTCTGCAGTGCAAGTTCGATCCCCAGCCGGCCAGGGAACAACCCACATGGCAGGAAGACTTCTCCTGTCTCGTCCGCTGCTCCCCTCAAAAGTGTATTTGGGTCAATGTGCCTGTTCTGTGCCCCACTCTGTCTCTGGTGAATCCTCTCACCCCCTGCATCTCTGGCCTGTACCGCAGTTCTTGTATGCATAAATAAATAAATCTTAAAAAAAAATCATTTTGAGCTCACTTGAAAGGAAAATACAGTTTATGAGAATTATCACACTGGGTGTTACTCCCATGAACCTCTCAATCAGCTTTAAGTGTCAGTTTTCTCTAAATTTACTTAATTCCAATCTTTTATGAAAACAAATTGCTTCCTGTCACACCTCTGCAATCCACTGTTGGTAGTAAGAGTGCTCTCCTTTCCTGTCAAGTGAGTGCACAGCCCCGGGAGCATGAACATCAAAGAAATAGGAAGGGAAGCATCACATTAAATGAACTGCTCCCCTGTGGCTTCATGCAACCTGGAGAGCACTCAGGGGCTCTTTTCACAGACTGCCCACAGAGAAGATTGTCTTCTATACTAAAGGCGGTCAGTAAGCTTCCAGATAAATACTGGTTGAACTTATACTGCTATCATCTCTTTCTCTGAAAGATCCCTGAGATGATGGACATATTTATAGAGAAGAAAAATTTCTCTTTATGAGTACATACAATAAATAGTATTAAGCCTCAGGTGCTTGGAGAAGTAGGAGCTATAATACACTCCAAACACCAAAAATATAACTTCAAAACTACAGAAATAAGTTAATTGGAAGACTAACATTAATAACTTTTTTTGTGTACCAGGTCAACATTATTCTTGGTTGTTAATATTAAATTTCAACAATAAAGACTAAGTGTTTAAAAATAAACTGTTCCTTTCCTTCTTTCTCTCACCTCTTCCTTCTTTACCGCTGTTCTTCTCTTTAAATAATGCATATTTTATGAGGATAATAAAACAGGAATCATAGCCTATTTACCCACTTGGGGACTTGCACTAAAAACACATCTAATAAATCTTAAGATTTCCCTGACTGTATTTGCAGATCAAATGGAAGGAGTAGTTCCCAAGTGGATTTTTAAGAGTTTATTGCACGACTTAAAATATTTTGTGATAGTTTGACTAGTACTTATTGGTTTTCATTTGATTCCATACTTTCTGATGGTTCCAAGACCAATCTCTTCATATATAAACAATTCTCATCGTTCATAAATATTCTTAGGACCAGATTCAGATTAAAACTATTTTGATTGGGCCTCCCTGGTGGCGCAGTGGTTGAGCTCTGGGTTGTGAAGCTGCCCGCAGCCTCTGCAGTGCCAGTTCGATCCTCAGCCACCAGGTGAGGGTCCCACATGGCGCGCAGACCTCTCCTGCCACCCGCTGCTCCCCTCAGCAGTGTACTTCGTCACTCTGCCTGCTCTGCTCCCCGCTCTGGCTCTGATGAATTCTCCCACCTTCCCGTGCTTCTGACTGTACCCAGTGCTTGTATAAATAAATAAATAAATCTTTAAAAAAAAAAAAAACTATTTCGAGTATCTATTATGTGCAAGAGACATGTGAGCTTTAATTGCTACCAAATTCCTGATATACAATCTTAGAAATGGTATGTTGGTTTTAAAGGACGCATCACAAATATCTTGTATTTTTCTCAGTTCAAATTTTGATTGTGTATCAGATGGTTCTTACTGATGCTAGTGTAAATAAATGCAGGACATTGCTTAATATAATATGAACAAGAGGCTTAGGTAATGGGTATGTTAAAGTGTTATAATATACATGTGGGAAACAAAGGAGATTCTCCTTTATGTTTTTTGTTTATTTTTTCTTAGTACAAAAAGTCTTGGGGTGGATGGATGACATGTGGAGAGACAGTCAACTGAGCACATTTCACATACACAGGAATGGGTTATCCCTAGGGCAAAGGAGCAAATTCATATATTTTTAGATTTATGTTTATTCTTATGTTTACTTTGAATTTTCTACTAAAAATAGTGCCATTTCCAGTAGGCATGTGAGAAAGAATGTTCCTCATTTATCATTTGGGAAATGCAAATCAAAGCAATAATCAGATATCATCTCACACTTGTGAGAATGTTTTTTATCAAAAAGAGTAGAAGCAACTAATATTGGCAAGAATTTAGAGATAAGGAAACCTTTATACACTGTGGGAATGTAAACTGGTGCAGCAGTTATGGAAATGAGTAAGATATTCCTTAAAAAAATAAAAATGGAAATACCATAAGATCCAGCTATTTTACTTCTGGGTCTATGGAATACAAACACACTAATTCAAAGAGATACATGCACTCCTATGTTTGTTGCAGCATAATTTTCAATAGTTGATGTATGAAAACAACTGAGGTGCCCATGGCTGATGAATGGGAAAAAAGACATGGTAAAAATATACTAGGGAATACTACTCAGCTAGAAAAATAGAGGTGGGATTTTGCCATTTACAAAAGCATGTATAGACATAGAGGGTACTATGCTT
The DNA here is from genome assembly GCF_964194135.1 of Talpa europaea. Lineage (NCBI taxonomy): Eukaryota > Metazoa > Chordata > Mammalia > Eulipotyphla > Talpidae > Talpa > Talpa europaea. The sequence continues at coordinate 25,240,675 of NC_140082.1, read as the reverse complement.
AGTGATATAAGTCAGACAGGGAAAGACAAATACCATGTGATTTCAGTTTATATATGGAACATAAAATATCAAAGCAAAGAACAAACCAAGCAAAAAAAAAAATAAACCCTCTTAGATTATAAAAATAAAACATCAGTTATTAGAGGGGAATGGGGCAAAGGATTGAATAGACTGGATCAATTTTATGGTGGTGGATGGAAACTAGACTTTTGGTGGCTATTATATTGTAATAGATACAAATGTTGACTCTGCTACAGCACACATGTAATGTTTTATACCAATCTTATTTCAATAATGTTTTTTTAAGTAGTACCATTAAATTCATTAACTAAAAATTATGACTAGTTTCAAATTTGCATTTCTATTTATATTGACTTTAGTTTGACATCCTAAAGTTTATAACTATGATATAGTGTTAAAATCCAGAAAATTAGGATTTATCATAGCATGTGTCACATGAGACAGGTTGACTCCATTTTACCATTAATTCTACAAGTAATTCAGCCCCTACTCCTCAGTGTTAACCTGTTATTGGGACAGAAAGTCTACCATCAACCTTGTTCATGTCTTCTGAATGTAGCCACGCTGTCTTCTGATATTGAGTGTTCTCTTTACTTCATCACAATGCCATACGAGTGGGTCAGGGTCACCACAGAGTAACTATTGTTTGGCTGATTCTTCCTAGAGGGGAGGAACTGGATTGTTTGCTGCTTGTTGCAAAAGAAGAGGAGCCACAGATTCTGAGTGCTTCAGATGTGACATGTAGAAACTTCTCTGGATACCAGTGTGCCTCTGTAGTACTAGGATGCTGACTTGTAATTAGAGAAGGAGAAGGGAAATCCAGGACCACTTGAGAAAATAGACTGCAGAGCTGTTAGAGCTTTGACTGGTGCCTCCATGAGAAGCAGTGATCAAGTTTCTTAGAGGGCAAATGCTGGCGACTAGGTCATCTCACATGTGACCTAAGGCTTCAAGCCATTACAATTCAGTCAGGACATAATCTATCCCACAATAAAGTTTGCTACTTTTGGTTTCTGGACCTATGACTATATCTAGTATGAGGACCCTTGTTCAAAGCCAGTAAAAGTACATGTCATCCCATGGATGATACTTGTCAGAGTGCTTCATGTTGGCTGTATAAATGGCAGAGTGACACCTCTTATCATGACTGATGATCAGCAAATTATGACTGATAAGCTCGATGATCTTCTCACATTTATTCTCCAATCTGGAGAACTCCATTTAATTTGTTGTTCAAGTTAGGAGGTCGTATGCAGGAGTCTCTGATTAACTTGCACCAGAAGATGCCCAAAATAAAAAAAAATACACTCTATCCTAAATCAGAAAAACAATTGTAAACTGAGCCAAACAGTTATAGTTGGTTGAAATAGAAAGTATCTCTATAGAACCATTTTTTTTTCATAGAGATGGACCTTTCTCTATGGGAGGAACTAAGTCAAGGTTTTAGCTTTTTTTTTTTAAAGGTATTTTTTTTTTTTAAAGATTATTTATACCCTAGCACTAGGGTATAGGGCAGAGGCATGGGAAGGTGAGAGAATTCACCAGAGACAGAGCAGGGAACAGAACAGGCAGAAGGACTGAAATACACTGCTGAGGGGAGCAGCGGGAGAGACAGGAGAGGACTGCCACACCATGTGGGAATCTCCTGGGCTGGCCAGGAATCAAACTTGCGCTGCAAAGGCTGCGGACAGCTTCACAGTGCAGCGCTCAACCTGCTGCTCCACCAGGGAGGCCAGGTTTTAGCTTCTTAAAAAAAGTGCTCCTTCAGACCTCCATGATCTGAACCTAGACCCCAGTATCCTGACTTGACAGCTTTTAAGGAGAAGAACAGGTTAAGTTTCAGATTTCCCATATCCGGGTGAAACAGAAAGCCTTGTATTACATTGAAGGTACAATCGGATGGGACAAAAATTGATAGATACAAATGTTTATGTTTTTAAAAAATAATTTTTATTGAAGTAAAATTGCATTAAAACATGTAAGTTTCAGGTGTGCATCTTTATAAGTCAACATCTGTATGCGCCATTATGTCCACCACTTGAGTATCAGGTTCTCTTGAGAAATGAGTCAGATATTCAACTGACTGGATTTGGAAATAGAGTAAAATTAGGAAGGGAAGTAATTACAATCATTTGGATAATAACATTCAGACTCTTGTTATCTTCCAATGCAGATGCTGCTGAATATATAATTGGTATTGAAGGTTTACCTGCTTGTCCTCTGAATGCCCATCAGGCTTAGATGGGACTTTCCTGATTGCAAATAGTACTTGTGGGGAGGCAGTAGTGGGACTAATGCCTGACAGATAACCAAATAAGCTTCCCTTGTTATATAAAAGCCAATATATCTTTCCAGGAGGAAAATAGCTTTTATTAATGACTTCTAGACAGCAGAGCTATTTTGTTGGAAGATGCATTTTCTCCATATAACCAACACTGTGTGGCAACTTAAAAAAGTGCTGTGTTTTATAGTTTTCTTTGTATAGGTCCTTTACCTCTTTTGTTAGGTTTATTCCCAAGTGTTTGATTTTTTTTGTTTCAGTAATAAAAGGGATGGTTTTCTTATTTCTTCTTCTTTAGATTTATTGTGTATAGAAAGGTTACTGATTTTTCTGTGTTGATTTTGTATCCTGATACTTTACTAAACTGATTGATTAGTTTAATTAGTTTTTCTGTGGAGTTTTTGGGGTTCTCTATGTATATTATCATATCATCTGCGAATAGTGATAGTTTGTCTTCTTCCTTCCCTATTTGGATTCCTTGTATGTCTTTCTTTTGTTTTATTGCTCTGACTAGGACTTCCAGTATTATATTGAAAAGCAGTGGTGAGAGTGGACATCCTTGTCTTGTTCCAGATCTTAATGGGCATGCTTTTAAGATGAAAATGCATACATTGTGCAAAAATGAAAAATAATGTAAAAATATATAAAATAAAAAAATTAAATTAAAAAAATGTGATGTGGACTATCACCAATTGAATTTAGTGTGCCCCCTATAGTACTAGCTATTTCAGACATTGTGACTGTAACTGAATCAGAACCATAATTGATAGCCCCTAGTATACCTCTCTAGTCATTGTTAATGCCTTTGTCTTGTTCCATTTGGTATCAGATCAAGATCAGGTTTCTTTCTCTCAGAGTTCCTCTCCTGCAGTACAGCCTACTACTTACCCATGTGTCATACAGTCTTCTTTACATCACCCTGTGCAAATTGAGATTCAAGGAATGGACACATGAAATGATGACACTCTGGTTATTTCTATAACTGTGAAGAATAAACTGTCCACCATCTCTAACCCAGAAATCTTGTGTTTGTTCTAGCACCCCTAAAATAATGATGGGCTACCTTAGTAGATTGTATTAGGGTAAAATCTCAAGTCCTTTACAGTTCTTGAAACCCAAGTCAGATTCTGAGGTGCAATATAGGCTGAGGCACAAAGACTGATCCCTGAGATGGGAAAGGATCTGATCCCTGAGATGGGAAAGCTGGCCCCAGCTACCAGCAATGAAGTCCAGAACCTTATCAGATGTTTTGGATATTAGAGACAATATTTTCTTCATCTAGGGATTTTTGGTCAAGTTGACCAGAAAACATTTCAAATTCAGCTGTCATCTTGAGCTCAGTTCTAGAGGCAGTACAACAGGCTATTGCAGTGGTATTCCTCTTGGACATGAATTCCCCATGGTCCCTTCTGAAAGACAGGTTTTTATTAATAATAATGACACTGAGTGCTGGTTTCAAGGACCACTTGGAAGGTCTACCCAATATAGTCATTTTGAGAAAAAAAATACTAGCCTGCTGTTAGAAGCTTTTGGAAACCAAAAATCTTTCACCAGTCATTGACATCTTATAGCCATACTTGACCTGAGATCATTCAAATACTAATAAAAGAGTTGGAAATGCTTAACAGCCTCATGAAATAGAGATGGTACAAGCAAGAGAGAAGCCAATCAGCTTCTACAGTTGTATTTTATATAAAAGACAAATATGTAGAGTGTCCTGAGTCTAAGAGAAGAAGCCTTTGACTAACTTGAGAACCCTCTTCCAAGCAATTCTGGAGGGTGCTTTGACTTGGTTTATGAACACTTGGCCATACTAAAAGTAGATGGTGTCCACTGGGTGGCAGCATCCTCCAGCCCCAGTAACTGCTCTAAGACACTATTACTCTTTCTCGAACTAGTAGTCAGCCAGTCATGGTCTTTGTTGTTTCTTTTTCTGTTTCCTGTATGAGTGTTTTATTTTATTAGGAAAATTGTAAGCTCATAGAAAGCAGGGATCAGGTTTCACATTCCACATGTTTACGCTAGGCCCTACAAGACTCGTCCCCCAGTTCAAAATATCTATTTTTAAAGAATACCTTATTTATATTATAGTTGGACTAATTGAATATTGAATTTTTTAAATGGCACTTTTACTGTTTCCTGCTTCAATGCATGTGAAACTTATAATCTAGTTTCTGTTCTGGTTTGGTTATTCTAAAAACAATGCAAAGGTTTGGTTATTCTTGGTTATTCTGGTTTGGTTATTCTAAAAACAATGCAACACATGATGGTTCACCTAATTGCAATTAGAATAGTAAGGTGAGTTAAGGTTTGTGTATAGTTAAGTGTGGTGAATTCTTACTGTGATCCAGAGCAGAATATGGTCTTTTGATCCCAAGCAGATTCACTGAGCGAGTAGACCCAGTGTTTGCTCCTAAGAAGTGTGTCTTAATTCAAAGAATCCCATTTGAGTGAATGATCTCTATTTACAACTATCATCTCTAGTAATGACTCTTAGGCTTTATTTATTTTTATGATTCTTTTTTTTTAAGATTTTTTTAAATTTATTTAATTTATTTATACAAGCACTGGGTACAGTCAGAAGCGCGGGAGGGTGAGAGAATACACCAGAGCCAGAGCGGGGAGCAGAGCAGGCAGAAGGACCGAAGTACACTGCTGAGGGGAGCAGCGGGCGGCAGGAGAGGTCTGCGCGCCATGTGGGACCCTCCTCCAGTGGCCAGGGAGCAGCTGGGGATCGAACCGGCGCTGCAGAATCTGCGGGCAGCTTCGCAACCCAGTGCTCAACTGCTGCGCTACTGGGGAGGCCCTATTTTTATGATTCTTAATATTACTGCATCTTATTAGATTTGGATGTAACTAGACCCTGCTGTAGGCATAGACTCACAGGAGCAGCTTCACATGATTTTATGTCCAGTGCTTCCTTGGAAATAAAGTTGGAAGGTGAGGTTATTCCTAGTTAATTTCCTCTTGTAGTTTGAAGGGTGATATTGCTTTTCTGGGTTCTGCATTAATGTACCAACAGACTGTAAACAAGTCACCATGTTATACAGTGAAAAGAATATTGGCCTTGAAATTTTTAATGAGTCTCAGACCTTATTTTTTGAGAGTTAAAACGATAGCTTTGAGTAAGTCATTTCACCTCTCTGGGTCATTTTCCCAGTATGTCAAATATTAATGAAGGAAGCTAGTTGAGACCTAATAAGGCTTGCTTATTAGGTTTCTCCCAATTTTAATCCATTTTGCAGTGAAAAAAAGACAAATATTCCGGAACAATACTTAATTATATCACTCCTCTAAGGATTAGTAAGTAGCTTCCCTATGCTTAAAGATTAGGTTCAGATTTCTCAGGTGGTTATTCCACTTTGATTCAGCACCATATTCATGTATTGAGTGAATACTATATATTTGATGATGTTCTAGGTTCTAGTGATAATGAGCTTCTTGCCCTTCTGTAAGAAGATTCCAGCTTATATCTTTGTTAATGAATAATTATAACTATTTATAATTTCATTATAAATATAATTAATTGTAAATAAATTATATTTATTCAGAAAGATTAAAAGGCCAGACTTGAGTCACCCAAGTCCGTGAATTGACTTTAATGTGGTGACTTTAGGTTATCTGCTGACATAACTATATGGTACTGAAATTAGCTTCTTACTGGAAAAGCTAAGACTATCTGACATTTTTATGTGTTCATCAAAATTATTTGTCCTCTTGATTACACAGCAGACAATCTGGAAAAAAAGATAGGCTATTTTTAAATATCGAGTCTCCATTTGTCTCTTTTTTTTTTTTTAATAGAGGCATTTTTTTTTTTTTATTTGTTTGTTTGTTTTGTTTATACATGCACTGGGCACAGTCAGAAGCGCGGGAGGGTGAGAGAATTCACCAGAGCCAGAGCGGGGAGCAGAACAGGCAGAAGGACCGAAGTACACTGCTGAGGGGAGCAGCGGGCGGCAGGAGAGGTCTGCGTGCCATGTGGGACCCTCCTGTGGTGGCCGGGGAGCAGCCGGGGATCGAACCGGCGCCCCAGAGGCCGCGGGCAGCTTCGCAACCCAGCGCTCAACCGCTGCGCCACCGGGGAGGCCCTCCATTTGTCTCTTATGATTTTTTCTTGTGTTTTTCAAAAACTTCAGGAGGAAACAATTTTTGTTTACTTCAGATTACCTGCATTGCTTCAATTCCTTCAGGCTTCGATCCATTTCTCAACCTATTCTAAGTAATTGATGGCTATTCCCCCATCTCTCTATATATAGTTACTCATCAGTAAACTTCAAGGAAAATTTAGCATTATCTTTCTCCAGAGAGAACAGTTGAATACAGCAGTATAGTCAATATTTGCCAATGCGTGATGTGCTGTGATAATATATCTTGACTGATTTATAGACTTCAAAGCCATTTATGCCTCCTTCAAACTCAGTTTTCTCACCTATACAAAAGGATATAGGTCTTACTGGATATAGGTCTGCATCTTTCTGGAAATTGAGATGAGGATAATAGGTAATATATGTTAATGTTCTATAAAGTATATTAATAAGGTACTTGTATTGTTTTCTCGTATGAGACTAAATTATTTGATTTTTTTGTAAATGATAATAAAATTGGACTTTATACTGCCTCAAAGTTTCCTCATCCCCCATTTTAGTAAGTGGTTATATCATTTATGCAATTTCTCACGTCAAGACCTAAAAGCTATTTTTGGCCTCTCTCACTCTGATTATCTACCCATTTTCAATCTATCAAACATTTCTATGGGGTCTTTCTTTCAAATATTTCCCAATTTTAGCTACTTTTCACCAATGCTGCTAACATTCTAATGCCAATGGTTCACATTTGTTGAGTACTCATTATGTTCTCAGTACTCCTTTGTTAATATTCTTTATACTGCTAGTCTAGATTTATCTCATTGTCCAATGGGAATACTGTAGTAGAATCCTAATTCTTCTCCTTTTTCATATTCTTTGCTACTCTGCATAATCCACCTTCATTCCATGTTCCAGCAAAGATCTTTTTTCTTTATGTTTCAAATATCCCATGATTGTAGGCAAAAACTCAGCCATTCATCATCTCAGAGTAAGGCCAAAGTTCTTACAATAACCTATAAGAACTGCAGAGCCTGCCTGCTGTCCCTTACCCCAATTCCCCTCACCCCAATTCCCCTCCTAGGACTCAGCATCTTGCTCCTTAGGTTCTCACCACATGAACTTCTTAATGACCCTCCAAAACTCCAAATTCCCACTATATGGTCTTCAACTTGAGATTTCTTAACTTGCCCCTTATTTGAGTCCTCCACTCAATTATTATTTTTTGGAGATCCCTACAGAGGACAACTGCCTCTTGCATCCAAACTTACTTTGACCATCTTTCCATTAAATGTTAAGGACAAACGCTGTCTTGTTCACCTTGCTTGTTCACCTTGTTCTCCCTGCACCAGAGCATGTGCCCAGCACAAAGAAGTTGATTGCTGATTCCGTATGGTGTAAAGAAATACATGAAGCAATGACATGAAAACTCCTTTGATACTATTGATGCTATTTAAATCTTGTTATAAAGTTTAATTCCTTTAGCTTTATCTTATTCTTTGTGTGTATAAAAAGCAATATATTTTTCCCTACCACCATCATTTATATCCCTTTAACCCTTCCTGCCTTTATCATCCCTCTTAATTACTTTGTTTATTAATGTCTGTTAGATTTTTAAAAAATATTTATTTACTTATGCATATAAGAACTGGGGTATAGGTCAGAGGTGTGGGGAATAAGAGGATTCACCAGAGACAGAGTGGGGAGCAGAGCAGGCAGACTGACTGAAATACACTGCTGAAAGGAGCAGCGGGCAAGACAGGAGAGGTCTGCTGCACCATGTGGTAGCTCCCTAGCCCACTGGGGATTGAACTCGTGCTGCAGTGGCTGGCAATAGCTTGATAGTACTGACTGTAGTTGAGACAGGACCACAACCCAGGAATCGTTCTCTTTGCTTTTTGATTATGGAGTCTTACCCTGGGTACTCACATTTATTATTAAAATTCGGGTGCTTAAGCTCTGGTTAGTGAGAGCAGTCAGTCACTTTCTCAGTTTTGGACAAGTGTTTCAAATATCAGAGTCTCCAATTGCACATTGTAGCCTCTTCTATGAGGAGACACAGGCTCTCCCTAATGGTTTGGACACCAAGTGTTCTAGATTGGGATTCTCAGGCTTAAGCCAGCAATCACCACTCTGCTCTAGTTTTCCAGAAGCACAGCTCTACTCGCATGTTTGTCAACTCTGGGCTTCCTCCTTCTCTACTGCAGTGGTGGGTCTCCGTCATCTCTGATGTGGATGGGTACTCCTGAGTTAAGGGTGCCCCTACCTAGCAGCCACTCCTGCCTCTCATGGATTGCACTGCCAAGGTATCCCTGTAGCTACAATTCAATTACAGTTTTACCTACCCCTTTTCTACCATGCCATTGCTCCAGATGTATGCAGTAGTTGTCTGTTTATCATTCAGGCATCATTGACTTAGTTTAGTTATAATTTGGTTGTGAATTTCTGGAGGAGGGGAGTCCAGCATATTTACTTGGCCAATATCTTGCCATATTTCTTCCTTCATTTGTTTTATATGTGCTTTACAACCATGGGATAAATTTATTTATAATGTAGGACTCAGTGGTGCTGTGGTTTTCCTAGGCACATAATGTGAATATATCTAGGATATATTCAAGACACTGATTTGTGTAATTCAGTCTACCTCCCTTTTGTAAAACTTTCAAAGTGACTTTGTGGCCCAATTATTATTATTCTGCCGGTTCCTTTTTTTTGTTCAAACTTTGTATCTAGTTTCATTTTAGTACTCCCCTGTTATTGATTGGTACAATCAATTCACCAACTTGGCCACTTCAATTCTTACTGTTAGGAAATAAAAAGTAAAAATATTAATAAACTATACCTATGCCAGTGTTTCTGAAATCTAATTTATCCATTTGTTGACATGTATATCAGCTCTCTCTACTTTCAACTAGGTGGTGGTGGTGACTATAGTTGAGACAGGACCATCTAACTGGGTGGCAGAATGACTTGCCCTCCATATAAGAGACTGGAATTGACTAGATGAAATATTTGGTGATTCTAATCATGGTGACTCCTTGTTGTGTTTATTCTCACAGTTTAGTGGAAGATTCTCCAACAGATCTGGACATAGCAACCCAGATTTCCTATATTCCTGATTGTTGCTACATATTCAGGGTTAGGAGTAGGTGTGGTATAGTAACCACAGTGGAAGAGGAGATCCTAGTGGTCTAAAGCAAAAGCAACATTGTAAACCAATGTTACTACAATAAAAAGGAATAATAATAAGATGATATTTTTAAAGGGGGGACTTTTCCTCCACATGATCTATCCATTATTATCCTGAGTCTGGTGAGCACAACAATGAAAACAAAAGAGAGATAGTGTATGAATTCTGCTGCTCAAATAGACATGAGATTAGGACTTTTATTCTTTCCTTCTAGCATATTGAATTAGAGGAGTTTAATGAGATTAAGTATTTAATAATACGTAAATTGTTCAGTTCAAGAACAATGACGTAATAGATGTTCAGTGTGCCAGTGTGTCTGCATCACAGAGTGATTTTGATGATTAGATAATATATGCACAGCAATCACATCCCACAGCACTTGACAGAATTAAACATTCAATAATTTCACTATAAGCTATTATTAATATCTTATTATTTTGTTTTGTACATGTTTGGTAAATTTTTAAAAATTAGGAATTGAAGTCAGATACACACTAGATGTTATAACCTTAAAAATTGCACGTAAGTTTCCTTATCCTTAATTTCCACATTTGAAAATGGGGATAACATTTCTTATGATGTTGTTTGCAGGACTAGAAATTTATGAATGAAATAGCTAGCATAAAACATAAACAAGATGATTCATAAATAGTAGTTACCATTATGACTAAATTTGCTATTCACTTTAAAGTCATAATCCATTTTAACTATCTTTATACATATGTAAATTCATATGCTGCTTTGTCATATTCATACATGAAATATATACATAAGTGCATAATGTTTTGAATTATACATTACCCAAATATTCATATGAACACACAGTGTCATACGCATGGATATTGAAAAAATAATTTACTTTGGGTAGGTAATACATTTTTTAAAGAAAGGGAACCCATTTTCTAATCCTGTTTTAAAACAATTTTGCGCAATACATATTATGAATGACATATACAATGTCACAAATAAATGAACTAAGATGAAATCAAACATAGTTTATCCCAGTTAATTTTAAACATAATATGCTGCACTAATGGGAGTGGTGTTTATGAATACAAATATTGTGGCTTTGTTTTACTTTTATTAATAGAATTTAGCTTAGACCATCAGTTTTATTTTCCTCTTTGAATTAAATGATTGTGTCAGTTTTATTACATGCAATTTGTTTTTACCAGGTCAGCAAGGTTTACAGGGAAATTGCCTTGTTAGAGGATTAAATTATATAAAGGTAGCATTAAATTGGGATTGTGACTTTTGTATTCTTTCTATAGACATAATAGGGAAATCTTTGCTTAAATATTTGAAATGTGTGTTTTGAACAGACTGAATAACTGCTATTACTAACCAAAACAGAAGAGTGAAAATTGGAAAAAGTTTGTCATTTGCTCCACAGTTATAGGTCATATGTGATTGAGTCTCTTTCTCTAATACCCTCAGTTTGATATGGCAGAATCCCTCAATCTCAAAATGGCCCTATCCCTGTCTCTCTTATCCAACAACCAAATGCCAACTCTTCTTTCTGTCAACCTCCTTGCTTCATTTAGTGCTTGGCTTATCCAGAAAATGCATAGTGAGCACTTTCTAAGTGCATACCAATGTGTGTGCATTAGGGGCCCCACAGAAAGTGGTGGCAAGAATCATTATGCCAATAATCCTGTAGACATGTGCAATACTACTATTAAAGTCCTATAAAGAAGAATGACACAAGAGACTATAATAGAGGCATTTAACCAATCAAGGATTCTTGGAGGAAGTGGAGAATGAGCTGAAATCTACAAGATTTTAAAAAGGAATGCTGGAGGTGTATCATCTACCACATAAAGTAAAATATCTGTGATTAAAAGGACTGCAGGAAAACCAATCAGTCTGTGGCAGGGAGTTGAGAGGTGTGTATTAGAGGATGAGTTTAGAAAGGTGAAAGTGAAAAGACTGGATTTTTTTACTGGATTTTAGGTTAAGTTAACAAATTTCATCTTTATTTGATTTGATTTATGGGCAAGTTAACCAATTTGGTCTTTAACTATGAGAGGGTACATTAAAGACACTCAAGCAGGGTAGTGATCCAATTTCCATTTTGACTTACAGTGTGGGATATGAATTGCAGGGGTGACAGAGTGGATGCAGAATAACCAATTAGTAAGGAGAGTGTGCCTAGAGAAAAGTGGATGGGTTAAGAGATAGGAAAAAAGTGAAACCAGAAAGTGTTAGTGATTGATTGAATGTGGGAAGTGAATGGGGGAAAGGATCCAGGATGATTACTGGGTTTCTCCTGAATTCTTTTCATCACATACTCACCTTCCCTTGTTCCTTTACCTTTTGTAACATGTCCTGTGCTATAAATTTAGCATAGAGATCTTAGATGTTTTCATACAGCATTTCATTCCTTATGTCTTCTTTTCTAAACTGAAATTTGGTTGTTCCTTGACTGCATATTTCCTCCACAGACATCTGGAGTGCAGTGTTCGGTCTTCCTCTTCCTGAGCATCATAGTATCTCTGCTGGATTTCCCACTGAAACTTGATGACTTCAATGCTTTTCTTTGTCTTCAGACAAGCTCCTGGCATGTGCAGGCTTTTGTTCAAGCCTGATATTATTACATTTTAAATAAAGCAAATATTTAAATATACACATATAGTACTACCAAAAAAAGGCATAGGTTACAAATCATGTCCTTTGTTTTCTGTATTTATGTTCCTATTTCCAAGGAAATCTTTAATTTTTTGTGTCCTTCCAGAGGTACTCAGTAAATAGATGAGAGTCGTTGTGCATATGTATTCCTCTTCAGTGCTTACTGTTCAGTCTATATGTCAAAGAAAATTTTAGATAAATCAAAAGTATGCAATCTTTAAAAAAGAAAAAAGTGAAATCATATCTTATTAGAAAAAATAGGGAAGTTTTATTTAAAATGGAATTGTTAAAAACCATAAAAGGAAGGGTTGACAAATCTGACTGCATAAAAGTACAAAATATATTTTTTTCTAAAGTGATTTTGATCTTGAGATTTATTCCTAGATCTTACTTGGAGCTTCAGTTCTGGATCTTCATACAGTCTCAGCTAAAACATGTTCTCCTTAAATGCCCAATCTCTAACTGGGTTATATTTATGCTATTCCTTATAGTTGAATTTAAAAGTTCAGAAAATCATGATTTTTAATGCTTCACCTCATTATCTTACCTTTCTCAACATAATAAATTAGAAACTCAAGTTGTGATTGTTTCACAAAAAAATCAGAAGTTTCTTTCAAAGTGAGAATAATTTAAGGAATATTCATTTTTATAGGTACCTTTTAGTTCTCTGAGTGCTATTCCAATATAGATTTAACCTTAGTTCTATGTTAGCTTTATAATGTTAGCATAATATACACACTCATTAAAAATGAGTAATTAAACAATTGCAGTCTAAATTATCCATCTGGAACAAATCTGATAACTTTGTTAGTGTCAGGGCTGTGGAGTATGCTCTTTGTGTATTTGTGCTGAAACTGTTTGGATTGAAGAAGATGGAGGCTGTAGGAAAGTATTTGGACCAGTTTGCAATTTGTTCCCAGTTGAAGGCTAAGCCTAAGCCTCAGGCTAATAGGCTTTGACCAGGAAACATTGCCTCCTCAGAAACCTGCTGTTTCCTGAATTACAGCTTCAGCCATATTGTAAACTCAAGCCAGTAGGGAACCACATTAGGCCATTCTTTGTAAAGCCTGGAGCTTTCTTTTCTGACTAGGCTTTCTTCCATGTTTTCCTTGTTGTAAAGCATAGTTCCTCTAGCTTTTTTTTTTTTTTTTTTTGCCATATTCTTAAGATACCTGTCATCTATTTTATGGAATTTCTTGCCACACCTCTATGCAAGCATTGAAGTAGATCCCACAGTACATTCATGTTTTCAAGATTTTACTTCAAATTAACAAGGAACAATATGAAGAGGATTAATAAATTCATGTTTATATACACGAAGGTCTTTCAGATGTCTTCCAGTATATCCCAAAGCAGTTCATCTGCCAATTTTTATCTTCTGCAAAGAAAACAACAAGAAGGGCTTTATTTTCTAACCTTGTATCACCTGCCCCACTGAACTGTCCTGCTATAGAAATAGAATTCAAAGTGAAAAATGAGAAGCAGCTCCTGACATCAGAACCTGACATGGTGCTATCATCTAGGTCTTGTCGAGGCTAGGAGCTGATAGTTCTCCTGTTGAACAACAACAAATTCATGCTATCCACATCAGACAAAGCCATTCTGGAACCATGATGGCGCAAGGCAAAAACAAGATCAGTTTGTAATTGAGCAGCTTAAACACAGACAAGACACATTGTCCCAAATGAATGAGCCAACTGTTATGACTCATAACCCAAAACTGTTTCTAGCCAGTTATAATATTAGCCTACTCTAATCTTCCATTTGTTAGATACCCAATTATAGATTAGATTTATCTCTGATTCCTGATAGTTTTCCTGAGAAAAATACATCTTTCTTGGACTTTGCCCAAAATAGCCTACCCAAAGCTCTAATCCTATAATAAGTCATTTATAATGCTATCTTACTCAATGCCTGGGGTTTCCCTTGTTTATTTTCTAGTTCTACAAGTAATCATCCCAATTTTTTAACTTTAGACGTGTCTTTGATGAGAAGGCAATGATAAGAGAAAGAAAATAGGGGAAAGATTGTAGAGTATCTGTGGGGACACTTGAAAAATTTTGGCTTTTGCTCCAAGTGTGATGAGATGCCAGTGGAGGAAATTTTTAACTTTTAAAAGATTAGACTTTTCAATTTAAAAAAAATTAAATATTTTCCTGTTCATAGAAATATTGCAAGAACTATGCAAGGAATTTAGGCATAGAGATTCTCAGATTATCAGTTTGCCCATTTGTTTTATATAAAATCTTACTTTTTCTGAAGCATGTTAGTGTAAGTTGCAGACATCAAATCCTTTTACCTCTAAATAATTAATAGTCTGTCTTCTAAGGCAGAATATATAGTTATCAAATCAGGAAATTTAACCTTGATATAATATCATTACCTAATTTGTATGCTGATTGTACCCCATCTGAGAAAAAAGCAACTTCCTTGAACCCTTCCCAAAAGATCCTAATCAGAGCTCTAATCCTACAATAAATCATGTCTACTGCCATCTTATTGAACTGCCCTGGGGATCCCCTTGATGCTTAGTCTCTATTTCTATAAGAAATCATTCCAGTTTATTCAATTTGTGTCCCCTTCCCCAATATACTTTATGTTTTGCTTTTTACATGGTTTGGATCCAGTCCACAATCATGCACTGCATTTAGTTTTTATGTTTTTTTTTTCTAGTTTTCTCTACTTTTAGCCTTTCTTTATCTTTTTTGACATTGTCATCTTTGAAAAGAATAGGCCTTTTCCTTTATAAATTATTTTTCCAGTTGTTTATTTCTCTTCATAATTTGATTTAGCTTATGCATTTTTGTTGAAAATACTACATACTAATTTGTCACATTTTAGAAAATTAGGTGACCATATGCCTGTGAGTACATTTCTGAACTACATATCATCTTTAAGTAATCCGTGTGTCCATAATATCTTTTAGAATCATTTTGTTAATTTCTACAAAATCCTTTTGACATTTTGATTGGAATTATGTTGAAATTATAAATAAATTTAGGGAGAATTAAGCATAAACTTGTTATATATCTCTATTTAGAGTCTTTTTTCTAACAATTTTTGTGGTTTTCAGTTGTGTATAAAGGTTCCTTTTTCTCCACATCCTTGCCAACATTTATTGTTTATGGTTTGTTTTTGTTTTGTTTTGTTTTTGCTATGGTTCATTATTCCATGGGAGTGAGATAGTATCTCATTGTGGTTTTGATTTGCATTTCCATCCAGATAATTGATCTTGAACATTTTTTCCACGTGCTTGTTATCCATCTGTATGACTTCTTTGGAAAAATCTATTTAGAGAACTAGTTTCCTTGGAGAAAACAACAGGCATGAAAAATAATTTGGAAATAGATAATATTGGTTGAAAATTTCCCTTGAATTATCAAAAATATGTCATTGCTGTATGTTATTTTATGAGTATAATGCATTTGGCAGTGAGATTTACTTTATTACTGCTTTCTGTTCAAAAAATAATATTGTTGAACATTTGATTAATATATCTAATTATGGAGCTCTTTTTTTAAATATAAAACTTAATCATAGTTATTCTAAAATGTTACATATATTGGTCATGCAATATATTGGGGTCTATAGATGTTTTTATTTAGAAACATGTCCAAATTATTTTCTTGCTTGTTGTAAAAGAATTAGATTTTAGCTTGATTCAGTTTCTTTGGAAAAAGCATTTTGAACACCAGTTTTATTTTTGGTTCCCAAATTGGAATTGACAGAATCAATACAAATGCCAACCTGAATAAAATTAAATGATCTAGTAATTTCTTTGATTCTCAAAAGACCTATGAGAAAAACACATCTGGTAGTCAAAATACCGTTTGTTCTTCAGTGGTTTTATGTATTATAATAGTTGGATATGCTGGATGCTGATATCATTGCTTTTCTTTTCAAGTCAGTTTAATTTTACTTTTAATTGGTTGTGGGTCCAAATTGCACCTCAGTTTTTGAAAACATAGCAAGACATTTAACATCTATAATCTTCAGTATTCTCATCTATAAATGAGAGGGTTAATGAAAGTGATCTCCTTTTCAGTGTAACTGAAAAATGCTTTAATGTGATTCTAAGTCAAACTCTGTAATTGAAACATTAGTGGTCTTTTGTCTTACCCCCAATCTACTAAAACTATACAGGCCACCTAAATAAAAATAGCTTAATCCCACACTGAAAGAAAAGAAAATGTTAGCAATTAATCTAGACAAGAATGTTTTGTTAGAGGCAGAATACATGGTTAAAACTTATTCAAAGATTTTGCAAGTGGAAAGGCCATTTAATTACGCCATCTTGAACAAGCTGTCCAGGAATAGCTCAGCACAAAAATGAGGAGGGGCCTTCCATTTATCTCTATCCATTTCTCCCTTCCCAGCCACCTATTATCTACAATGTGATACTGATCCCAGACTTAAAGCTTCTATTTGAGATCTTATCAGTAAGCATTCCCAATTCCCAGAACACCTTCCAATAAATCTCTGAAACATCACTTTCTACCTTTAATTCACACCAACCCTCAATCACCAAATAACTTGCTTCAGACTGTGGAAGCCACCATCTAGAAGTGAAGAAGGGCCTGGTACTATCACCTCTTCTACCTGGTAGACGGGAAAATTGAGGACGGAAGAAAATTTCTGATACTTTTGTGTCAGAGAACAAATATAAAATCGATATTCCAAGTTGAATCTCTGAATAACTTTTCCTAATGTAATATAGTTACAACAAGGTGGTTTTGTTCTATCTGAATATTGATCAGGATAATAATGCCTTGCATGTGCATATTGAACTGGCTTATCATTTCCAAAGCAGTTTCTTTTACTCCTTTATTTCTTTGACTAAAATTTACTGATCACCTCCTGGGGACAGGCACTGCTATGACACTGGTAATGTAAGTAATAGTGCTTTAATTAGCTCAAGTTCTCCAAGTTTTGCTACTACCTTTCCCTTTTTAATTTGGAAAGTTAAAGGTCATCAAGTGTAGGTCTGATCCAAGTCATTTAAGTGATAAGTCTCACTATGAGTTCAACTTGGGTTTTCAAAAGCATTGTTCTTTGTCATAAGTTCTTTGTGAAAAAGTCTTCAAGGTTGACTTTGCTTTGTAGAGAAATTGCTTCTAAAATTCCAAACAACTCACAAATAAATATGCATTCTGAAAAAAATTTGTTGGAAAGTTATTTATCATTTATATATGCCTAATTTCTATGGAAGTGTCTTATGTATACTTCTGACAAATTTTGGAGTGCAGGGATGCTAATGGAATATACTTCCAAATGTCCCATTTATAAGCCCTTAGTACCTGGAAGATTTTATTTTAGGATAAAAAATGGAAAGCCCCACTTTGACTTTCAGATCTAATTTATATCCTTGAGCATACCTAGCAAGAAATAATGGAGTTGAGGAGACTTGGGATACTTTACTAAATCAAAAATAATGCTTCATTTTTTTTTTTCATTTGTGAATTATTCTTGTTAGTGATCTATGGGTCAGAACTCTGAAGGAAATTAGGGTAGTGAGGTAAGCATCAGATCCCTCAAACATCTCTGAATACCTAAGTTACCTTTTATTTATATTTATATTTATGTTGAAGTGAATTTGCTCTTATTGGAAGTGTTAGTATTGTCTCCTCATCCTTTCTTTCGTCTCTGTTTTTTTAGGCTACTGCCCAGATGGCTATCAGGAATGCAAGAATGGCAAATGTTACAGACCAGAGCAAAGCTGTAACTTTATAGATGACTGTGGAGATTATACTGATGAAAATGAATGTGGCAGCTCCTGCACTTTTGAAAAAGGATGGTGTGGCTGGCAAAACTCCCTGGCTGAAAACTTTGATTGGGCTTTGGGGGTTGGCTCTCATCAAAGCCTAAGACCTCCCAAAGACCACACACTTGGAAATGCAAATGGTAGGTTACTAGATTGTTACTGTCGCTCTAATCATATCCACAATGGGCATCACATTGTCTTCCCCACACCCGTCCAAGAACTATGGCAAGACCATCGTGGGGCCTCCTCAAGTAAATCAATTATTTAATGAGTAGATCTCTGTCCTAGAACTGCCATAACAAAGCACTGCAGATTGAGTGACTTAACCAACAGGCATTTATGGTCTTGCAGTTTTGGAGCCTGGAACTCTGAAATCAGGGTGTTGGCAGGGCTGATTCCTTCTGAGGGCTATGAGGGAGCATTACCTATTCCAAGCATCTTTCCTACCTTCTGCCAGCCTTGGCTTTCCTTGGTTTGTAGGTGGTGTTCTCCCCATGTCTTTACATTGGGAGACATGTCTATATCTCTGTCCAAATTTCCCCTTCTTGCTAGGATGGAGTTTTATTGGTTCAGGGTCCACCCTAATGATTACATCTTAATGTGGTCACTGACAAGATCCTATTTTCAAATAAGGCCACATTTACAGGAACTGAGGATTAGGATTTCAATATCTTTTGGGGGTGCACCCCCCAAATTCAACCTATAACATTGAGTAATGAAAATCTAATATTTCAATAATTATAGACAAATGGTAATGTGTACTTCCATCAGGTAACATTCTTAAGTGACAGAAATGTGTACTCATACAAATGATACCTGAATAATGTTATTCATTTGATCATTAGCAAGTCACTTAACTTTTTAGAATCTCAAATGTATCATTTGTAAAATGAGGATGATAACATTTGCCCTGTATACCAAACAGGTATTGTATAAATCAAATGAGATAGTGTATATGAAGGGAAAGCAGTTGAAGCCTGGAGAGGTGCCTTGCATACCTACCTGTAGATCACGGATGTGAAAGGTGATGGGCATGGCATTAAGAAGATGGAGTGAAGCCTCATCCTCACTGGTCTACAGAAAAGGGACAGTAGAATAAAGAATTCTTGAATGCTATAGAATAGGATAAAGATGTCTCAATACTGAAATCCCGCAAGGCTGTTAAAAAAAAAAAAACAAACAACCCCCAAAGCTCTCCAAGTCACACTGACCAAAAAAAGGAAGATGTATGCCTTCTAAACACTCACTCGGCTCTACCTACATAAAATGTTTAGGATATCTGGATCCATGCTATAAAATTCATTGTCTTCTCATGTTGCTTATTAAAATGTTCAGTATTTTATCTATGCACCCAATATATGACTGCATTTTTGAAGGTCCATATTTCTTGGTCTAGATTGCATAGGTAATCTTTGCATTGTTTTACGACAACTGGGTGCTTTGAAGGGTCCATTAAATGATTTCTGTAACTATATTGTTGATTCAGTGGCATAAATATCCCATCAGATCAGTTAATTTGCATACTGTGAAGTACTTTGCTAAAAGCACACAGTTGGAAATAGTTCTGTCAGTGAGCTAGAGGCAAGGCTATTAGATTTCCTTTCTGTTTCAAATGGAAATGCCTTTGGCAGCTCAGATCATATGAAATGTAATTAAAAACTCTTAAGATGGAAAAGCTAAAATAATTCCCTCACTGTTATTTCTGTTTGACTCCTGTCCTTGTTCTATTCTATTTGAATCCTGTCCATGTTCCCAGGACACTTCTTGTATCTGGAGGCTACTCCGGTGGGACTTCGGGGTGAAGAAGCACACCTCAAGAGTGCTATGTGGCAAGAATCCAGCACTGCCTGCACCATGAGCTTCTGGTATTTCATATCTGCAAAAGCCACTGGGTCCATTCAGGTGCTCATTAAGGTAGGAACGTCACCCGTGATGACTCTGCGCTTAGTGAAGTTTCCTACAGGCAGTGTATGTTCAAGGGACATAGGATATTAGCAGAGCAAAGAAGGGACCTTGAATTCCTGGATACTAGAGAATAGGACAATTAAGCCTAAGTATCCACATCTTATACTAACTTATCCGGAAGAAGTGTTCTTTCATCCAGGTAGCTGTGTCTTGTGGTTTGAATGCTTTATGGGGTTGGGTAAAGTGTGCTCAAGACCATACTCTATGACTGTGACTAAGTCCCAGAATCTCTTTTTATGATAGCAATTTAAGACACATAGGTTTCCTTTTTTTTTAAGATTTACTTATTATGCACACAAGAACTGGGGTACAGGTAAGACATCTGGAGGGTGAGAGGATTCACCAGAGACAGACTGCGGAACAGAACAGGTGGATTGACTGAAATACACTGCTGAGGGGAGCAGCAGTTGAGTCAGGAGAGGTCTACTGCACTATGTGGGTTATCTCCCTGGCTGGGAATGGAACTCGTGCTGTAGTGGATGGTGATAGCTACATAGTGCTGAGACTTAACCTCTTGAACCACTAGGGAGGCTCTTCTGTTTCCTCTTTCTATTTATCTCTTTCCTTCCCTGTCATCCCCAGTAAAAGAAAATAGATTACTTGAACATCTGAAAAAGAATGACTGTCAATTTTAACTCACCTATAAGCAATCATTAAGGGAACTAATATTAGACATCCTAGTTCTAAACACAGCATGCAGAGGACCAAACTGCTCAGGAAAATGATCAAGGTATGATTACATTGAACCACTTATTAACTGTGACACAGTAATGCATTTTCTTACTGAGGATTAATTGGATGTTTCTGTCAGGGCTTTAATTTAGTATAACAAAGTGACAGTGTTTGGGGAACAAAATAACCAAGTATATATTAATATTAATGAGACTTGGTACATACACCTTTACTCTTTGGCAAGTTTAAACAGTAGCCAAAAATCTCCCTGTGTGTGTGTGTGTGTGTGTGTGTTTGTGTTCATTTCAGGAATCTATTTAGAATTCCCAGAAAACTTACTTTAAAATCATGCTCTGGAGGCAGTTGCTGTTTTATCACACATGAGCTTTGGTGAAGTACCCTCGCGCTGATGAGAAATGCCTGACCAGAATACCAAAGGGCTCATATGTCTGAATTGCTAATAGCTGTATACTTTATGTTTTATCTGAAACCTGGGTTAACTTTATAATTTGAGACTCTTCTAGAATAATGCGGGAAAGCCTGCCTAGTATATTACATGCAGCAAATACTGCAGTGATTTCTTCTTATAATTAGATATGGAAACTTACTGAAATGGAATGCTGGAAGTCCTTGCAGGAGTGGCATGCTAATATGCTATTGAATGTGATATTTAATTACATGATGTGTATTGTGTGAGGAATCTAATACTGCTCTGTGGGTTTTGCTTTTATTATTTGCTTCACTCATGTCTGAATTTCCTTCTCTTATAGTAACAAACTTTATTATTATAAAACATAAAATTAACTTATTTTGAGATCTAATGTTGAACTCTTATGGTTCCTCCTTTGGATTCCTAGGGAAATTTAACAGCACCTTTAAAGACCTGTCTTCCTACCATATTGAAAAATAAAGCCCACTTATTTTTAAAGCATATTCCCATTTTTATTTAGTGATATTTGCTGTGAAAACAAATGCTTCATAGCACATTGATTATATATTCATGAATCTTAGGACAATCATTTTGTTTTGGTCATTAATGTTTTATGTAGTTTTGATCGTCAAAACAAAGTACTGCCTAGGTGTCTTATGTGTGGAACCATGCTGGATTTTAGCATACTCATAAGTTTCAAAGTATCTGAGCCAGATGGCAAACCCAATAGGAGCAAGGATTCTGCCTTTTATTATTTCTTTTCTTCTTGTCTTTAAAGTTGTCCCATTTATGCATCTATTGCCCCTGGATATGTCTCCCTGCCTGTTGTCAGGATGCCTGCTTGTTTGCGTTCTCATCATACCACATGCAACACAGTCTGATAGATTCACTTTTTTCTTAAAACTTTCCTTGACCACTTTGGCCATGATTAGTCCTTCTTTAGGTACCTCAAGCTCCAGATATTCTTCCTGCTTGCTACCTGTGTTGAGGTTTTAGTCTTTACTTCTCCCTCTCAGCTCTTCAGAGAAGGGACTGTAGGATGAAAGGACTGTGGAAGAGGAGGGTGTCCTTCCTGAGCCTGCTGCTGGGCTCAGGACTGCCCTTGTTTGAAATGGTTGTTCTGAAGGAATGGCTATTGTGCATTACACACACAACATTATGGAGAATTTGTAATCTAAATCTGAAATATATATATGCAATCAGATGTAAAAGGCATGACACCAAAGAACAATAATGACAATATAAACCTAAAAAGTAGTATGAATTATAGATCACGACCACAGTAGTATATATTGACTTATTGTTTATTGAACACCAACTATCTATTATTTATTGAACATTAACATGTAGACTATTTTACATAATGCTTAACACAATGCTCTGAAATAAATATTGTAAGGTCCATTTTTTAAAAGGGAGGGGTAAAGGAAGCTCATAGATACAATCTCCTCATCTTATGGTGATATAACCAATGGCCACATTCTCATAAATGACAGAATGGGAATTTGTATGTTTATATTCAAAATTCATGTGTTCTGAGTTCAGGGAAGAGGTGTGATCCCATATCTCGAAATCATACAGTGTTGTAAGCTAATGTTATCTCAATAAAAGAAAAGAAAACCTCATGTTCATGCCACATCCAAGCACTCCTCAGTAAAAATGAGTGTTCCACTCTAATGGTAGAATGGGATTCTAAGATTGTTTTACTGAGATTAATATTCATTACATGGAATTTTCTTTTTTATGAAAACAAAATGAACAATAGTTATTTGGGCATGTATGTTTCTTAAACTGCTCCTATAATAAAAGAATGAATTCAGGAAAACCCCAATGAAGCAAAGGTTTAGGTTAAGAGCAGTACCATTTTACATATTGTATATATTATACTTTTCCTCTTTATGACTTGCTTTCAGTCACATGACAGCTACTTCTCACTAAAGGAATATAATTGAAACAAAGGTAATCTTTATATCTTAAATTAAAGTAATAGGTGAATTATGAGTTGGAAAAATATTTTATTGATAAATTAATGGTAAGATTTTTTCTTTCCTTTGAAGATTGTCTTGCTTATAATGAAAAAAATGTAATGATGTTGCTCAACTTTTTCAAGAGAAATTTTTATAATACAGCTAGTTTTTATTTTATTTATATTTTTGATACCAATGAGTTTTACTATGTAGAAGGGTTATTAATCACTCACTGCTGTGTAAATGGGTGTAGGGTAAGGAAAAAAGTATCAGCTTTTCTGCCCTCCACCATTAGGATGGATGATGGAACCCTGTGGTCCCGAATGCATGCCTGATGGCGGGCACCTGGAGTAGGGTGTGGGCATAGGTAGATGGGATTCACCTGGGCTAAGATTGGGCTTTTAAGGGCAGCCTCACGAGGCCGCCAGCAGAAGCTGAGAGAAGAAGTCAGAGAAAGGAGCAGAGAAGCCGAGAGAGAAACAGAGCCATGAGAAGAGCAGAGAGAACGTGAGGGAAGACCGATAGCCCAGAGTGAAGACTTGCTGGGGGCTGGGAGGCCTGCCAGCATCCTGGCCCCCCAGCACTCCTGCCTGCTGTGTACCTGGTAATCCTAATAAAAGCCTGCAAAACCCACCGAGGGCTCCAGGACTCTTTCCTCCTTTACCCCCGGTATACATGGGATCATAGAAAATCTGCTCAGTGTCATTCCTGCCCTCTACAATGGGATTCACTCCAGGAAACAGTTGTGATCTCTAGTTCATTTTATGGGTGACTCCAAGTTCAGATGGGCTAATAAGTCCAAGATTATAAGTAAGTAGATGAGCTACAACTTGAAATCAAGTATTATAAAATCCAAAGTTAGAGCACTACACAATCTGTTTTGTTTCTATCTTTCTCTGGAGTAGTATTGGATGTTGATAATCTGAATTAAGATATATGGATCATGTCTTTTTCTGAATTTATTAATAATGCACTTTTAAAATAGTATACCTTTCCTTGGTAACATTTTGTAATTTTACCTACCCTTTAACTCATTTATGTTAAGTATTAAATTTCTCATTAAATTTAAATGGATTGTTCCTCAGGCCATCTAAGATTTAAAAAAGAAAAAGAAACTGACTCTCAAGGGTAAAATAAGAGTCCTACAACATAAAAGTTAACTTTTTTTTTACACATGTATTTAATTTTATAGTTCTAATCACTTGATTTATGATGGGGTTAATAAGCAGTTACATAGATTTTAATACATTAAAATAATTTAGGGGGAATTTTAAAATTCACTATGTTGGATAATTTGTTTTTATAGTAAAAGTATCTAGCCTCATCAAGAAACAAAAGACCTTTGCATCTTTTCAGTTAGATATTTGGATTAAATTCAGGCACACCTGCTACCTGAAGAGCATTATTGTGTTTTGGAACTACTCCATCTGCAATAGACTGTTGATATTTTAATCAAGAGACTGAATGCTGTAGGGAATTTGAATATATTTGACTGAAGGCATTCAGGACTATGCATTATACAGTCTTGATTGAAAACATAATATATGCAAACCAAAGTAGAGAAAAATAATGTATTTCAGGGGAGCCTTCCTGATTAGAGCAACCTAGTTGTGCTGAAAGACTATAATTAAATTAGTTCATTGCTTTATTTTGCTTCGTGATTCAGGGAATTTTAGAACTGCTGGGGTCTTTTTGAAATATGTTTAATCTAAACTATTCATTTTACCAATGAAGGCACTAAAATTAGGAGGTTTTGTTTCTTACTCCAACTCATGTGATGTTTTAAGGGAAATGTTTGAATATAAATCCCATTCGTACTTCAGATTTTAAGTTCTTATACTTGACTTCCTGGCAATTCTATCTACAGATCATTCTCAATATGGAAATACACATTTTGCTTAACAGACAGTGGAAAATGTCAAGTCAGCAAACAAAAGGCCAGATTCCTTGGCTTATTTTAAACGCTGGTCTCTCTGGGAATGCTTCTGTTCTCAACCTGGTGAACAATGAGCCTCAGTTGTATGCAAGGCTCAGCTGACAACGGTGAGCATTCTCCATTCTTCCCAAATCATTATCCCATCCCCCCAAACAAATTCACCACAGTCCTAATCTGAGAGGATTTACAGTCACTCCAAACATTATGTATGCCTAACAAAGTGTGTCAGACTGATTAACAGGTAAGGCATATTTTGATCTCCAGCCTACCAGATAGCTAATGCTATTTAATCACACTGTTAGCATTTTATTCATTATTTCAGAGAAAAGGAAAAAAATAATATAGAGAGTGAATACATGGAATCTGCATACAGAAAATTGATTTTTTTCAAAGAATTTTTTTTTGACTGTCAATCAAAGAAACTAAAGCTTTAGTGGCAGAATTTTGCCTTTTCAGAATTGTTTCAGCATCTTAACACTCAATCTGCATAGTTTTGGCTATATTGTATTATTGACTTTGACCAAATCAAAGGACTTTGACAACATCAAAGGTGATGTTGATCTCTGCATTTCAAGCTTTAGCCATTTAAGATACCACCCACCAGAGTTTTATTGACAGTAGATCACAATAGATCACAATCTAGTTGCCAATAGATCACAATTCCATGATTTATATAATATTATTGTTCCGTTTTATCATCTTGAAGAACAAAGCAACGCTTGTTGCAGACTTCTTTTTTTACTGAGATTTTTCTTTTAAACTTCTTTTTCTATATCCTTGACTTCTTTTTTGGGTGCCTCTACCTCTATCCATGAGAACTCCTAATCATACACCACTAGAGTCCCTTATGTGATGAAGATATATTTCTGATCAGATGCTAACTTTAATAGATCCCAGGAGTTTTTGCTTTACAAGGAATCATTCAGTTCATTCTAAAGAACATTATTGTCACTACTATTGCTGCTATTTTACTTCCATTTCTACTCTCACTACCACTGTTCTTGTGAACAGCGTCTAATTCCTTTTTTCCATACAATGTGGTAAGTCAAATACATGTATTGACTCATTTTATATTCACAATAAATTTGCAAGGTAGATATTTTGTCCTAATATAACAGACCTCAAAATTGAGACCCAGGTCATATAAATATAAATGGTATGGTCAGAATCAAAAGCCAATTCTATATCCAAAATCTGTGTTTCATCCATACATTCAACTTCTTTTGTTGGAATTTAAAGCATTTTCATACACAAGAAGCAAAGTTTTCCAGTGGCTTTGAACACATACATATTAGAGATTGCCATCTCTCTGTATTAATAATTCCTCAGGACTGTTTTACATATTGGGGGGTAACTTCCTGCAGTTTTGCTTGCTTTCTAACTTAGCTTGCCATTTAGTAACAGTAACCATATTTACCTAAATCACTCTCCCTCATAGCTCATGTAATTAAATTTCAAAATCATATCTAATATCTGCATTTTAATGTTGAAGAATGAATTTGAAACAATGCAATTTTATTTTTATAAGAACAAAACTAGCTAGATGAAATCTCTTAATTGCATTAATTTTTATATAATAATTTCTTTGAAATAAAATTTCTTTGTGAACATCAAAATCTTCCTCTTGTGCTCCCTCTGTCTCTCTCTGCCTCTCTGTTTTTCTCTCTCGCTTTTCACTGTATTGAAACTTGGTCAATAACAATATTTTTCCCTCTTTGGAAACAAAATTCCAAATTAAAAGTAGGAAACTTCAAGACCAGGGGTTATTAGTCATGTAGTGTGTGTGTGTGTGTGTGTGTGTGTGTGTGTGTGAGAGAGAGAGAGAGAGAGAGAGAGAGAGAAACAGAGAGAGAGAGATCTTTTGCTGTCTGATGGCTTCTCAGAGTACTATTATTACTTATAAGATAAAATACTAAAATTACAAAAGAAACAAATCAGTATCAATTATGAAAATGTCTTTTAAATACAAAATTATGAGCTATATAATGTATGTTAAATGGCAAAATCTAATGGAGAATGACATAACTGCCATTATTTGAAAGAAATGAAAGCATATATATTTTAATGAGATTATAAAAATATCCATAGTCGGAGTCACAGACACTAGTTATCTATGAACTGTTGCCTCTCTTTGTAATAGGCAAAGTTGTAAAAACTATTGATTTTTCATCTACTGTAAGATCTGGAAGAAGGAAAACAAGAAAATCAATATGTGTTTCTAATTACCTAAATTAATAGTTTACAGGAACTATTAGTTCCTGTTTAGTTCACAAGAATTAAATCAATAGTGCCCATAGGAACTTCATGTGTGCAATTGCTGTGTATTGTACTGCTCTCTGTGGAAATCAGAAGTACTGGTTAATTTCTATCAACTTTTCTTTTAACCTGATAGTATTTGCACTTTGTTTTACATGTATTAGTCATTGCAAAACATTCCTTTTCTCTGTTCTCATATTTTAGGATATTATTATTTTTAATAATTATAATAGTTCTCAGCCATGATAGTAACTCTGTGGAATTAATATGTTTTCATCAATTAGTTTTTTTTTTAAATTGTAGTAACATTGGTTTACCTCCTTCTTTTTGTGTTAGAAGCATAGGCTCTCCCCCTCAGGTATTGTTACATTCCACACCCACCATCAAGACACCTTCTGTTAAATTTTCTGTGGTGCTTGCAAGATAAGTTTCTATCATAGCAGGTTAGGATTACTACATATCTGTGGGCTGATTATTCTAACAGAATCACATCCCTTACAAAGGCTGCTATGCCAATGGTGATCTTTTTATTGCCAATGATAGGTCACAAAATTAGAGTAGAAAAATAAAACAACTCTGAGTAAATATCATATATTTATCAAAATAATAAAAATAGCAATGCTGTTAACAATCTTATCTCTGTATGAGATGAATACATAAAATGAACTTACTTGTAATTGTCAGGGGAATTTCAGTTAAAACAAATGTTTAAGACATTTTTTAACAATGAAGAAATACTTGGGCTTAAATTAATATTTTCTAGATTAGTGCATTTCACCACATCTTTAAAAGGAGTCATGAATACTATAAGAATATTTCCTAATGAACTGTAGGTGTGCCAACAAAACTCTGACCAATTCTGCCATGATTCCACCATTGTGGATAGCATGATGTGATGTATATCAGCTTATTTATATATATATAAATAAATAGATCAATAATCAATCAATCAATATATAAATATAAGCTGAGCAGTTTGGGATATACTCTGCACTAATTTAGACTGTCTATTGCTTAAAATTCTCTTAATACTACAACTTCCTTCTGCAAATACTAAATTGCTAGCACAATCCCAACTCCTTCTATTCTGCTTCCATTCAGGCATTCAAACAAATGTTGAATGAATGAACTTCTACTAAACACTCTTCCAGCTGTCCTGGACCTTGTGGATTTAGAGTAGACATAATTGTCTGCAAAAAAGTAGCAGCATAGTGTCAGTCTTTCTACCAGAAACTTTCTGCTATTACCTTGGAGGGAAAATACAGGTATAATTTGCTTCTGTGCTCTTCATAAGAATGGGTTGTTGTAGGCACATGAAATTCTTTTTAGAAAAAAATGGATTTTTTGTAAGCTATTTTTAGAATCCCAATATCTTAGGGAGTTTGAATATAAAATAGGGGGAAGAGTATTTGAATACATAATAAAAAAGAATTTTACAAAGTGAGAGATTTGGGGGAAAATTTTGGATGGGAGCTGAAGCTGGAATTACCTCTGTAGTCTAGACGTATTCCTCACTTCACATAAAACCACATTTTTCATGGTCCTAATTTGAAGTCCTGTGTCATGTTGTGGTTTATATTACTCTGTCAAGAATGGAAAATAGAAAATATTAAAAGTGAAGTTGACCAAATTACTATTCCTTTTAGGAGCTAGGCCATTTATTTATGGATCAATCTATGGATCATATATATGAAGGCTTTGTCATTAAAATACTCATGAATGACTCATAGAAGACTTTGTTATAGGCTACACATGCTGATTCATTTTATTTTCCACTCAAGATATGCCACTTACCACAATCCACAGATATTCACTGTATGTTGCTTTATCTTTTATGCTAACTTGTTGATAGCAACAGAACATACTTAGCTCTTCAGTTTTATGAGCTGAGGGCTCATTATTCTGAGTATAAGCAATTGAAGTGACATAGAGACTTGAGGTTAAAAAGAAGGGTAAAATAATATTTTCTGTGAATTCATGGGTTTCTTTTCATCAGCATTTATGAGCCCTAAGGATTTTAGGGGTCATCTTTTTAATGAGTTATCTTGACTCCTTTTGACTTCACTGGGGTCATTCAGCATATAAAATCTCACCAATAGTACAGGTGCATTAGTCTCCTGGATGATGACAGAATGGTGAGAAAATTCTTTATTTTAGAAGAAGAGGAATTGCTTGGGGAGGGGTCATATAAATTATTTTTGAGAAAAGCTCCAAATTATAAGGTAGAGTGTTGAAATTAATAACTTTGCTTCATTAGAAATAGAACTAAGTTTATTTTGTAGCCAAAGAATATAAACATATACCAAAGCCTTATACATATTTGAAAAGCAGAAAGTAATACTTCAGTGGGTAAAAAAATTAAGCTTTCATAAAGATATTTCATTATTTTTGAGGATTTGTTCCAAAAGATGTCTAAAAAGAAAAGAAATTAAGAAAAAATAGTCAAAATTATATTTTTTTCTTTTTAATTTTGTTTCACATTTGTATACAAAATATGATGGGGACAAATAGTTTCCTTTTTGCAATTTACTGTGTTACTTTGATGTGGCAAGATTGTGAACAGTTTTATTTTTACAGATACATAGTAATGATTTTAGGGTGCATATATGCTTTTTCATTGTTGCTCTATCTGTGTAGTGATAAACATGATTGGGAAAAACTCATACAATTTTAAACATATCTCAGTACTTGAGAAATATTTTTATACTTTGTAAAAAGATTAAAAGCACAGTGTTAGACTGTAGCTGCAAATATTTTATTTGCAACTAAGACATAGTAGCTTGTATTTCATTTTACGAGTTTCTGATACATGCTATTTTCTTGAAAATCTCCCAAATTTTGTCCCTCAAACTTTACAGCTTCTAATGCATATTTTTCCTAAGTATGTACATTTAGACAGTGTAAAATTTCTAAGAAAATTAATTTTATGAATGCAAACATAGCCAGACAGTAGACAAGTAAAAAAAAAAAACATGACAGTGCTTGGTTCTGAGTGCCAATAGGTTATTATAGATTTATTTCATTTTCTTGGATCACAGAAACTCATATCTGTACATTGTGTTTTATTTTGCATATACATAATGGAAAATTGTTTCTAAAATAATTGCTTTTAAAAAATCAGCACTTCAGAAAAGTTTTGTTAAACTGAATAACTTTCTTGTGAATTGCTAGGATCAGATTCATCATACAAGACTGATAACTCATTCTACTTGTACCTTCTCATACAAAATAATCCTGAAATCCTATGCACAGAGGAAATAAACCTGTTGTTTTTTCCTTATAGTTTTTATGAATATATACAACCAGATCAAAAGCCTCTGTAAGTATACATGAAATAATTTGGAACTGCTATTAGAGTGTAGAAGGACTGGTAAGAACAAGAGTAGCACTTTGATGGAAACTTATGTTCAACAAAAAGAATCACCTTCTCTCCCTCTTTGAAGGGTCAACTAATATTTTTGAGATTATTTTATATACACTGCTGAGTTGTACCAGGGAGAAAATCACATTTCCACTTTGATCCCATCCATAATTCAAAACAATATGTTGGTACAGGCTTATGTGTCTGTCATAGATTTCATCTATGAAGTGAACCTCGTTAGAATTTTAGAGCACCAGAAGAGAAACAAAATTAGTTCCCAATCTTTTGCCTTTGCTTCACCTTTGATTTTCCTTTGAGGAAGATCACATGTTCCACTCTCCAATGCATAGATAGATTGCAGTTTTAGATAACATTTCCCATAAACATAGCAATTGAACTTTGGATGTGTTTTACTCCTTCTTCCCAGAGCAATCAAGGATTCAGTGACCTATATCAGCTCATTTCCCAAAGTGTGAGGTATTTATCTGAATATTACACTGGGCTTTCTAACATGGCAAAAGATCACTGGCTGTGTAGCCAGAGTGACTTAGATTTGAATCCCATCTATACCACATATTTCTCATGATTTTGGGTAAGTCTCTCAGCATGTAAAAGTCACCATCACTGCTTGTATAAAATGGTGATCATAATATGAGCTATAATAGCTTTCTGTACATTTTTAATGCTATTGTAATTGGATCGAGTGTGCTTTGAAAGCTATAAAGCATTTATAAAATTTTAAGTCATTTTTTTCTTTTTTTTTTTTCTTTTTTTTATAAATTTTATTGTTATATTCCCCATACAATTGCAGCCCCCCATTCTGACCCCAATCCCTCCCCTCCCGCCCCCGCCCCCCTAAAAGTGTCTCTGGTTCATAGTTTTTT
This sequence comes from Talpa europaea, assembly GCF_964194135.1. Lineage (NCBI taxonomy): Eukaryota > Metazoa > Chordata > Mammalia > Eulipotyphla > Talpidae > Talpa > Talpa europaea. Next base: position 25,209,238 of record NC_140082.1, on the reverse strand, counting down.
GTTGATTTTGATTTTCACTTTCTTATAGTTATTCATTTTCCTGGTCCCTTATTTAAGTTTTCTAGATTCCTGCTATGAGTGAGACCATCCGGTATTTTTCTTTTTCTTTTTGGCTTATTTCGCTGAGCATGATCCCTTCCAGCGCCATCCATGTTGCAGCAAATTGCATGTGTTTATCTTTTTTGAATGCTGAGTAATATTCCATGGTATATATGTACCACATCTTCTTGATCCAGTCATCTATTTTTGGGCATTTGGGTTGTTTCCAAAGCTTAGCTATTGTAAACAGTGCTGCTATAAACATAGGGGTGCAGGTGTTCTTTGGAATTGATGTTTCTGTGTCCTTTGGGTAAATACCTAGGAGTGGAATTGCTGGGTCATATGGAAGCTCTATGTTTAGTAGGTCCAGAAATCTCCACACAGCTTTCCACAGTGGTTGGACCAGTTTGCACTCCCACCAACAGTGCAGAAGAGTTCCTTTTTCTCCACACCCTCGCCAACATTTGTTGTTGCTAGTTTTTTTAATATGTGCCATTCTCACTGGTGTAAGATGGTATCTCATGGTAGTTTTGATTTGCATTTCCCTGATGACAAGTGATGTTGAACATTTTTTCATATGCCTGTTGGCCATTTGCATTTCCTCTTCAGAGAAGTTTCTTTTAAGCTCTTCTGCCCATTTTTTGACTGGATTATTTTCTTTGTTGTTGTTGAGTCTCATCAGCTCTTTGCAGATTTTTGTGATCAGTCCTTTATCATTAGTGTTGGGTGCAAAAATGTTCTCCCAGTTGGTGGGGTTTCTCTTTGTTTTTGTTATTGTCTCTTTTGCTGTGCAAAAGCTCTTTAATTTGATATAGTCCCAGCTGTTTATCTTTGCCTTCACTATCACTGCTTTGGGTGATGTGTCTGTAAAGATGTCTTTGATGTGCAAATCACGTAGTGTTTCGCCTATATTTCCTTCTATATATTTTATGGTTTCAGGTCTTATGTCTAGTTCTTTAATCCATTTTGAGTTGATTTTTGTGTATGGTGTGAGGTGGTGGTCAAGCTTCATTCTTTTGCATGTAGCGACCCAGTTTTCCCAGCACCATTTATTGAACAAACTTTCTTTGCTCCAATGCATAGTCTTTGCTCCTTTGTCAAAGATTAGTTGACCATAAACCTGTGGGTTTATTTCTGGATTTTCTATTCGATTCCATTGGTCTGTATGTCTGTTCTTGTTCCAATACCATGCGGTTTTGATGATTATGGCTTTGTAGTACAGTTTGAAGTCTGGGAGTCTGATGCCTCCATTCCCTTCTTTTTTTTTCAGGAGAGCTTTGGCTATTCGGGGTTTTTTGTGATTCCATATGAATTTCATCAATAATTGTTCTATTTCTTTGAAGAATGACATTGAAATTTTGATTGGAATAGCATTGAATCTGTATATTGCTTTTGGAAGGATGGCCATTTTAATAATGTTTATTCTTCCAATCCATGAGCAGGGGATGTCTCTCCATTTCTTTGTGTCTTCTTCTATTTCTTTTAACAGTGTTTTATAGTTTTCTTTGTATAGGTCCTTTACCTCTTTTGTTAGATTTATTCCCAAATATTTGATTTTTTTTGTTTCAATAACAAAAGGGATGGTCTTTTTGATTTCTTCTTCTTCAGATTTATTGTTTGTGTATAGGAAGGCTACTGACTTTTGCGTGTTGATTTTGTATCCTGCCACTTTACTGAACTGATTGATGAGTTGAATTAGCTTTTCTGTGGAGTTTTTGGGGTTCTCTATGTATAATATCATATCGTCTGCAAATAGTGATAGTTTGACTTCTTCTTTTCCTATTTGGATTCCTTGGATGTCTTTCTCTTGTCTTATTGCCCTGGCTAGGACTTCCAGTATTATATTGAAAAGCAATGGTGAGAGTGGACATCCTTGTCTTGTTCCAGATCTTAATGGAATTGCTTTCAGCTTTTCACCATTGAGAATGATACTGGCTGTTGGCTTGTCATAGATGGCCTTTATGATGTTGAGGTATGTTCCTTGTATCCCAAGAATTTCAAGGGCTTTTATCATGAATGGGTGTTGCACTTTGTCGAAAGCTTTCTCAGCATCTATTGATATTATCATATGGTTTTTATATTTCTTTTTGTTGATGTGTTGGATAACGTTGATTGATTTTCGGATGTTAAACCATCCTTGTGCCCCTGGAATGAATCCAACTTGGTCGTGGTGAATTATCTTATGGATACATTGTTGGATTCTGATAGCTAAAATTTTATTGAGGATTTTTGTTAAGTCATTTTTTTCTATCAATTTCTAATGAAGAGTCAGATAAGAGAAAAAAGTGTAATTCAGAATATTTTTGTTCTGTCAAAAATAAACTATATTAGAGCCTCCCTGGTGGCACAAGGTGTTAAGCACAGCACTGTGAGCTATCCACAGCCTCTGCAGCACAAATTTGATCCCCAGCCAGCCAGGGAGCTACCCACATGGTGCAGCAGACCTCTTCTGTCTTTCCCACTGCTCCCCTCAGCAATCTATTTCAGTCACTCTGCCTGTCTTGTTCCCCTCTCTGTCTCTGGTGAATCCTCTCACCGCCCCCGACTCTGCACCTCTGGCCTGTACTCCAGTACTTATATACATAAATAAATAAATCTATAAAAAATAAAATAAACTCTATTAATATATGTATCATCCAAAAATATATAATCCATTACTTTTTAAAATTTCTCCAAGTTCATCTTTTAAAAAAATTTATTTTTGTGTAAAAGAACTGAGGTGTAGACCAGAGGTTTGAGAGTGAGAGGAGACAGTGGGGAGCAGAACAGGTGGATGTACTGAAATACATTGCTAAGGGGAGCAAATGGCAAGACAGGAGAGGTCTACTGCACCATGTGGGTTAGCTCCCTGGCCAGGGATCGAACTCAAGCCATGGTCATAGTGCTGAGACTTAACCCTAGGCCATCAGCAAGACCCCATAATCCATTACTTCTTTAGGAGTTTCATTGTGTTTCCATTTTAATGCCCTTCCTCTTAATGCCAGAATCATTATCTCCATTTATTGTCACATATTATCTGTTTGGATAAATGTGCATAAACTTCATGCCTGTGTTCTCTGAGAGCTGAGCCCCAGTGAGATTCTGTCAAGTGTTAAGCTTATAGTACAAACTGTTATTGTTTGCTTCCTCATAACCTGGCTAAAGATGTCTGTCATTTAGGAACTAATGATAAAAGAGGAGAGTGTTATCATGAGGTGATTTTTCATAACAAATAGAGGCCCAGGTAAAAGGAGGATGTTTATTTTTAAAATAAGACATTGAAGTATGTTGACATATTCCATTAAAAATAATTATCCCCTTCACTCACATAACAAATATTCAAGCAGTCACTATACCTCATGGAGAGAAGAACATTAATGTGAAATAATGCTGCAGACATCTCATTCAGTAGCTCTGTATGGAGGAAAGATACAGTGCCTACACTGTGTTATCTGAGTACCAGTTCTCCTTAAAAGCATTAAATGATTAATATTTTAATTAATATTTAAACATTTTAATTTAATATTTTAAATTTATTTTTTAATAGCTTTACTATTATTTTCCATGATTTCTAGAAGTTTTCCTTGTATAATACTTGTGTCCATCTTCCATCTCCCAATTTGTGTATAGCTTTGCTTCCTGGCTGAGAAGGGTCTCTTCTTGATGAAAGTTAAATCCTCCACCTCTGGTCATGATTGTGCCCCTTCCTAGACTCTGAATTCACATGAGCTTCGATTATATTCCAAAATTTAAACCCCAGAATCATTACTTTTAACCACCATACCCTGTTCATCTATAAATAAATAAATTAGTTCCTACATAGTACTAAGCAGAGTTAAGTGAAGGTATAAATAGTCATACAACCAAAGAAAAAGTATAAATGGCCACTAAACACATGGAAGATGCTCTACCACTGCAGTGAGCAAGGTAATGCCAATCAGAACTATAAGCAAATGTTACTTCCTACCCAATTGTTGAACAAAAATTAAAAAGGTAATGCAAAGTGTTGCCAAGAATATAGAAAAACCACCAAATCGTCTGTACTCTCCCAAGGGGGGTGTAAGCTGGGCAAACAATTTTGGAAAATCACTCAGCTCTAGGAAGCAAAATAGATGCTACATATATCCTATTGCACAGTTATTTTCCTCCTTTCTATATATTCTAGCAAAATACTTGCTTATCTTCCAAATCAAAGAAGTAGGATTGGCATTGGAAAAAGCTTCCAAATCAGTAACTATGGGCATGGATGTGTATGGTCTGTTGAGCAAGTAATAACTTAAAATTTACCCAACAAAATAATGGAAAGTGTGTGCAGGACTTGCGTGGGGATAAAAGCCTCAGTAGCCACCCAGTTGATTGCCAAACAGCTAAACACACTTACTAGTGACAGAGCTATAAAAGGATTGTTCTTTTGGATCATTGAACATAGAGATATCAGTTCAAAGTGACTATGTACATGTGTGTGTTTAGACATGTAAATATACATATAATACATTTTGTGTCATATCCTATAAATATGTGATGTAGTGGAAATAACATTTTCATTCTTTCAACAAATGTTTACTGACTACCTATAATGTGCTTTGCACTGGGTTACAATAGCAAACACATAAATTAATCACTGCTCTAAGGGCTAATTTATTTCAATGCAAAAAGATTCATCTTAGAAAAAGCATGGCAACTTTCTTATATTTGTTAGCCTATGATTAGTGCCATCACAAAGAACTTGAAGTCTTGGGGTAAACATAGATCTCAAAAAATAACTATGTGCTGATGTGTTATCATTGTATCTGTGCTTAGGAGATAGATAATTTCAGCTAGATACCTAGTAACTACCTACATAGGTATTATATAATAGGTGAATAAAATACAAACACACTCATCTTCCCCAGGCCCACATATTGACATTTATTTGTAACATAAATGCCTTGGTTTAGAAGATTCTAAAGATAAAAAAGTAAAGATTACATTTTTCAACCAAGTCAATTTTATAAGCTATTTTTTGTATTTCCCATGGAATTTTGGAGTAAGTTTTTTTGAACTTGGTATTAAGATTTTTGTTTACCTTTGAATAAGCTCCAACTCCCCGCTGTGATGCCTGCCGTACTATAAAATTGTAACAAATATCTATAGTGCCTTCCTGATGTTCAAGTTGGTTACTATGACAGAATAATTCCAAAGTCGGATAGTAGCTACACAGTTATGGTCATTTGATTTTACTTAGATGCATTTCTGAATACTGAAATTACTGCAGAATGAAGACTTGTCACATTTTATATGTTAAACATGATCAAAAGCTTCTTTTTAGAATTACACAGAGATGTCTCTTTATCCACTAATATAAGGAAAAATTTATATTTCAATTTCCAAAATTAATCAGTCATGATTTTCTAGCAATTTACTCTTTAATTTTTTTTTTTTTTAATAATTTCCTCCCTTCTTGTAGTCAGCATCTTAAGCCAGGTCTTCATCACATAGCAACCTTGGGACTGGCTTCCCACATGGTCCATAATCCAGCCCCTTTGGTTTATTAACATTTGCATTTCCCTTAATATATATTCCTTTACACTTTCATGGTTTTATACATGGTCCTTTAAGATGATAATTCATTTTGAGTGGAAAAAATTCCTCTTTCTTTTCAAAACCAATTCAGTATTACTACTTCTATAAAATATTCCATCCAAAAGGAGTGACCTTTACATTTTGCCTCAAGATTCAATTGTAGACTAGTGTTGTACTGCTATCTTCTCCAATAGACTCAATTCTTGAAGTTAAGTATCTTCCCTATACAAGGGCTTAGGGCCAGATATGATGAATGTTTACTGAAAAGATCAATGGACTAAATACAATACTGTTATTAGGAAAGAAAAAAAAAACATTGACGAGAATACCTAAACTACATATTTTAGTAACTGGGCATTAATTTTACTACCCTGTATTAAATGGAAAGATAAAATTTATCTTGATAAAGCAATCATATATTTGTTTCTGTGGTATCTATTTGTAGACTCACTGTTCCTTCCATGAAATGTGAAGAGAGGAATAAATTTTCTCTTAAAATGATCCATATATTCAACTCATGCCCACTGGTGAATCATGGTTTGAATTGCAAGTCATTTAATCAACTAGAAAGGGAGTGTATCTTTTTTAAAACCCCATTATAGTCTCTTAGAGTCTTCTCCCTTTGCCTAGATCAGATCTTTGCTCTCTGTACTGGATGGCAACGTTGTAAAATAAAAGAATACATTTCCATGCAGGAATTTTCAGAGATGGAGATATAAACAACAAATATACTGCAAAGGAGGTGGTGAGATCACTAGGGGCTCATGACATATCTCTTATAAGAGACTATAAAATGTGCAGGGCTGTGAAATCCTCTTCACTGTTTTCGTTTTCTAGAAGCACGATAAATGTATACATTTTCTTTTCTTTGAGTTTCATTCATTTTGATTTTGTTCATATGACTAACCTGTGTATCCTCTGTTATAATTCAGAATAACTCTAGCTATTGGTCTATTATGAGTTAGCAAAAGGAAAGATAAATCTTACCAAGGATGCATGAAATACAGAGGCTGAACTAATGGGAAAGATCTTGCTCTATTGTCAACTGCCTCAAGAGTTCCCTTTGCAAATCTATCAAAACAATATTCCTTTGTTATTGTTTCCTGTCACTATAGATATTGTGCATGTATATTCATGCATGTGTGTGTGTGTTTATGTGTGTTTTAAAACTTGTATTTATTATACACTATGTTCCATCAACTTTGCTGATGAGAACTAGGATTTGTACAAAGTATGTCTCTGACATACTTTGGTTCTAGGTATTGACAGCCTAATTGCTGGCTGTTGGAGATATGTAAAGAAACTCACTAATGAAAAATAGGAACAAACAAGTAATGCCTAATTCACATGGGGTCATTGTAGGACAAAACAATCTAAAAGAGAGTGCTTTTAATTCTTGATTAAAGGCCATAATGAAATAAGTACAAGGCTCTACAGTGAAGTCTTATAATTATTGTGTCCCTGGATAATTCCTCCAGGGTGGGGTATGTTTAAAAGTTTTGCACACTGAAGAATATAAGAATGAAGTACATTTTATTATTAAAATTTGGCCAATTGATGCTCTAGATAATACATCTTTTATAATCCACTCAAATTATTATGGTTAAAATACCATTTATGTTTTCTCACTGTCAGTCCTGGCTTGCCAGCAGTCCACAAAGAATGTCTTTGTAATTCATCATCTCTCTTTCATCATATCAGTCTTCAAGGGTAGACTGTTAATGTATTTTTTTTCTTTGACCAAGACATGGTTAAAACCCTCAACTTGAAAGACATGTTGAAAGTTTGGCTTAAGTACAGGGATTTCAAAGACCAGAGCCAAACTTAGAGAGCTGTGCCAAGAAGAAGGATAGAAGAAGCATCTGACTGGACCCATCTGTAGCAAATTGTTTTTGATGACACAACAACAACAACAAAATAATTACAGCACAACAAAGAACAGTGAATGAGCCCAGCAGTGAACAGAGTTCTTAGGAAGACTGAGCAAAAGAGCAAAAGAGCAAAAGACTAGAGCAAAAGAAAAATAAATAAATAGACGGACCAAACCAGCATTTTTTCCAGGAAGAAATTTTGAAAAGGAAAATTCATTTATTTAACCTTTAAAGATGTCTCCCTGCTTCTATGTGGGGTCTGTCCAATTTATATTCTTTCCTAACTTATGTTGGCACTAATCATCTTTAGTAAAAATGACTACAAAGCTCTGAGATGGAGTGCCGCTTTGCAGGACGTTTGCAATTTTGTGACAAATAAAATACCCTTATGCTAGAACACAGTAATCAATGAATGATAAATGAATTTCAAGCTAAACAATAATAAAAGTATTAGCAAGATAAATATCTTTTGGATGTTAAAAATATCATGTGCTGAAAACAAACCTACCAACACAGTCTAAAACCAGAAGGGCTGCAATATCTGGAGAAATCATGAAATAAAAACCTGAAGGCTTAGAGTCAACATGCTAGAGAGAATCTAAGAATGACAAAGATAATTATTAGCCCATAATATTTGTGCACAGAGTGGTAATTACCTTCTGACTCCAGACATACAGATTTAGAATGGAATTTAACAGATGAGAATTGCATTTTTAAACCTAATGATGAGATGTAGCATACTCTGGATCTATGGTTTATTGAGACAATCTGATATAATTACTACATTATATAATCTTCTAAGCCAGGCTTCAATTTCTGTCTAGATTCTTTCCTGAAGTTTATTCATTTGAACTTTCATTTTCCCTCCCACATGGGAAGTTTATGAAGCCTCACTAATTGCATTGGAAATTTGTATGAGAAATACAAAACATGGAATATTTTCATTCTTCACTCTCATCCTTCAACTATGCCCCAAAGAAATGCAGGTTAGGTCTGCACTGTCTTTATGTCCCCCTTTATTTATTTATTTTAAAAAAAGGATTTATTTATTTATTTATTTATTTATATAAGCACTGGGTACAGTCAGAAGCACAGGAGGGTGAGAAAATTCACCAGAGCCAGAGCGGTGAACAGAACAGGTAGACTGACGAAACACACTGCTGAGGGGAGCAGCGGGCATGGCAGGAGAGGACTGCCGTGCCATGTGGGACACTCTCTGGAAGCTGGGGATCGAACGAGTGCTGCAGAGGCTGCGGGTGGCTTTGCAGCCCAGCGCTCAACCACTGCGCCACCAGGGGAGGCCCATTATGTCCCACTTTAAGGCAATTCTGTCAATCAGAATCTACTCTCATGTGTAGTACCCTAACTAGTCTTATCCTAAACAATAGGGCCCTAGTGAGCTCTGCCAGTGAGTTTCACTGTGTCCTCGTGGCTGTCTGGGTTATGCTGTCAGGTTGAAAAATTCCCAGTGGAAGAAAAGACTGAGAGTCAACTGAAAAACACGTGCTCATTCCAACTGAAGAAGTTTTGTGAAGTTTAGTAATTGCTATAAAAGGTTCAGCTAAATTTGATGTAGAAGATTTTTAATGTTGCTGTTTAATTTGTTCCAACAAGACATAAATCTAGGAATTGTACACTCTTTCCACTCCATATCCTACTTACTAAGTTTTACTTTAAATCTGTTTTTCTGGGGACAGAACTGTATTATTGCTGCATGAACAAATGTATTTTTTTTTTAAGATTTATTTTTTCCTGCATAGAAGAACCAGGGTACAGACCAGATGCGCAGGAGGGTGAGAGGATTCACCATAGACAGAGCAGGGAACAGAACAGGCAGACTGACTGACTGAAATACACTGCTGAGGGGAGCAGCGGGTGAGACAGGAGAAGTCTGCCATGCCATGCGGGATTCTCTCTGGCCAGCCGGGATTGAACCGGTGCTGCAGAGGCTACGAACATCTTCACAGTGCTGCACTCAACTGCCTGCGCCACCAGGGAAGACCCATGTATGAACAAACATAGTAATTACTTCTGTTATCTTTTGGGTAGTTTCTTTTAATTCAGATGCCTAAGATTTAGAAAAATAAGCTTTAAAGTTAATATAGTAAAAAAATGATCCCCAAGAAATCAATATCCTATAACGAAGTACTCTATGCAAAAGTTGATGCCAAGGGTTAAATTAATTTATTTTGCCATGTGTCATCCTGCCTGCAGGAAAAGTAGTATAGGTGACACTTTGAATGTCCATGGAAGAATGTCAAAATACTGAGGAACCTCAATGGCAGGTCACCATGTGTGTAGAGATAGAGACAACTAACCTACTGCCAAGGATGAAGAGAAATGAAGTCAAGGGACTCAGATCCTGGGAGGAAGCCTATGTGTTCCTTCCCCATTTGATGCCCAGATCCTAGCAGGTAACAAACTGGAAAGATCCTTCTATAACTGGCAGCTACATGTCACCCTGAAGCATTCCTTCTGCTGTTCATGAAGGCCACGATGCAGCAGGGAATCTAATTTCAATCAGCATAAGGAAAACCATCCTAACAATGAACACAGAGTGACATAGGGAGAGGCTGGCAAATATGACAAGAATGGAGTGAGATCATTATTTCATATGGATCATTTGTGTTGGACATTAATCTAATAGGGGTGACACAAATGAAACCAATTGAGCAACAGATTGATGTAATACGTGCAGTCTAAAATAAAACAGGAAAAGAAAAATATACATGATTTGTTTAGGATATATATTTATTTAAATTAATTGAGCCAAGAGTTTGGAAATTCAGCTCATATTTCTGTAATTATGCCAATAGATTTTTAATGTAATCTTAACTAATTTCAACTCAATATTGAATATAAGACATTACTAACCATTGTACACAGAAACATATGTTATCATGAGATCTGTTTCTCTACATGGGATTTTTTTTAATTATGCTAAAGTCACTCTCAATGCTACATTAATAATATTATAGAATGGTGATTGTTGTATTTGTGAAAAAAACAATTCACTGTAACATGCTTTTGTATACAGAAATTCCTCCCAACGTGTCTGGTGTTAAGTAATACCATTTGATTTAAAAATCACATTTGTTTTTGCTCTCTAATTTCTGAAATGGCCTTTGTCCAAAAATGATAAAATTCTGAGTTGAGAATGTTGGCAGCAAAACCAGCAAACAGATTAACATCAGATACCAGAGAATTCTGGGCTGCTAGCTTACAAAAGGGTGGCTTTTTATAATTAAATGATAGGGAAATAAAAAGGAAATGCAACAAAGGAAAAGAGCACAGGATTAGAATAGGAAGACCACGTCCCAAAAATCATGCTAATAATAAATATAAATTATTTTTGGATTGATTGAGGGTCCCATTTTATTCTCTATATTTTCATCGGCCAGAGTGACTTTTAAGGAAGGTGGTAACCTGAACTTAAACAGTTAGTAAAAGAATATGAAGTGATCCAAGGCTTTTTATTAATCTGTAAAATTCAAGGCTTTAAAACGTCTTTTCTTTTTCTTAGTATTAATAATTTTGGCTATTTATCTTGATTTCACCTCAGTTTGGTTTTCACTTTTTATTCATTATTTCTTCCTTCTTCCCTTCCTTCATCATTACTGACTCAGCCATGCAGTAAAAGACAATGACTTTTGGTCACTCTCAAGAAATAGTAGCATTGAATAAGGTACAGTAGAGCTATGTATGTATATATGCACAGTATGGTAGTAAATATATATTCATACATGATATGGTACATATGTGTATATATGTGCATGTATATGTATATATACCTATTCAGTGTTTTGTTGACCTGGGAGAAAGCCTAGGGAAATGAAGTGCTGGTGATTAGGAGGTGAGTGGATGGTCTCTAGAAGTTTTACCTAATTTTTACTGCATGTTCCTTGTTTGATTAATTTCATTAAAGGCATACCTTCTTTATGAGGCACAAATATTTGTTTACCTGACTTCCTTTTCTTCCCCAATGTAGACAACTTTTTCAATACCTACCTGTGTGTGTATACATATATATTTAAAATACACACACACGTATGTGTGTGTTTATATATAATATATATTAAATATTTTAACTTATTTAAATATTTATTTAAATATATTTAAATTTATTTATTTGAATGTATTTAAATTTATTTATTTGAATGTATTTAAATTTAAATATATTTAAATTTATTTATTTAAATATATTTTAAACTGGAGCCTGACAAGTATGCCATTGGAAGAAGAATGTGCCTATTAGTGTATTATAAGAATGAAGGGGTTGAGCAAAGGTAAACAGTCCTGTGCCTCTTCTATTTATTGTATGAAAAGGGGTTCCGTACATTCTTTTGAAATTGTTAGAACTAGAGAGGAAAGAAAGAATAAATCTGTCTAGATATTTGTCTCTACATCTTTAGGACAAATAGATTTAAGTGGAGACTTCTGTGCTTCATGGCATTGGGGAGTAAGATGATATTGTTGGATCTCTATCCTTAGAGCCTTTTTAAGTGGCAAAGCTATTAGCTCATTCATTAGTGTCTCTTGCCTGCCAAGTCATAGGACACTATACTAACCGTATCCTTAAAAAAATGAAGATCTATGTTTATATATATGTGTGTGTGTGTGTGTGTGTGTTTGCTCTCCCAAAATGTCTCACTTAACAGAAGATGGATTAAAAATGATACTGTCTAAATAATTATGAGCTATATTTTTTGAGTTGTACTGCTTTTTTGTAGGTATTTCCTGTTCCTTAAATTACATGGTACTGTCCTTCCATCCAACTGGCATGGAAGACAATACTAATGGGTCATAACATTTTTCCTGTTAAGCCTACATGCAGTTTCAGTTTTTGATAAATGAAAGGAAACTTTGGCATCTAAAATCTATGGTTTGAACTTTATATTCATATTCTTTTAAATATATTTTTCTAACATTTCTAATGACCTATCTCTTTGCAATTACATACACACATGTGGTGTGTGAATATTGCAGCTCTTTCACAAATGAATGTGGAGTGTCTACAGCTGACATCTAGGTCAGTATGTTAGAATTTGCCTAATTTTTATCATATAGGTTTTCTCTTACACAGTTGTCTCATTCAGTTTCATTTTGTTATAATCTAGTACCTCCATCTTTAATCCTTGGAACAAAGACATGAATAAATATATGCAATAAATATTACTTCCATATAGTCTTCTTGTCCTTCGTAAGCTTTTACAATTTTATTGTTGAGTATTTCATTCACTACTCATGGGCATTTTGGTCTCAATTCTGTGGCCGGAGGTCTTAAGCATATGCGTGACTCTTTCATGATATTAAACCTTAATGAGCAAGACTCTTGTTTTTTATATACATAATAAATTGAAAGTCTCAACCAAATCAAACTTTCATTTTTAGTTCTTACTCTGGTGTTTCAGCAGTTAAAATGTCCAAATGCTAAATTATAGAGTGAGTTTTGTTATTGCATCTTTAAAGAGAATTATTTAGCAGGGGCTTACCTGCTTCTTGTGGACAGCCTCTTCTTAGCAAGCTCTCTGATGCTAGGTAGTGGGTGGCAGCATGAACATTAAATTCAGAAACATCTGGGTTTTGCTCTGTTCTTATATTTCTTACCATGTACCACTACCTTCAAGTTTCCAGCTTTTGAATTTATACAATAGATTACAAATAGTTACTTCTCTGGGTTGTTATTAGCATTATATACTCTTTATCTAAGACTCTTGTATAATTATAGCTATAAATTTATTTAGCATGTTCTATATAGGACATATTATACTAGGCATTTTTGATAGAAAACAGAGGAACAAGACATGGAATAGTCGGTGAAGGAATTCATCTTAATAAGATAAATGTTACACACACACACACACACACACACACTCAGACCAAATATTAAATTGCATGCAATAATTCCTGAACTAGCAGCATCTGGTGCTGTAAATTTTTTACTCTTCCTCTTAACCTGTCCGGAAACACTGTCCAGTGTCAACTGTTCCCAGAAATAGAAGGCTGCCCAATTTAAATTTAATACATGGATTGAAGAAGTGGGAAAAAAAATGAAAACATGAATAAATCCATTTTTCATGTTGAAGTGCTAATCTTTAATTACTAAATCACAGTTTATCCTTCTTAAACCCAATCCTATATGAAATGATGGTTAAACTTACCTTTTGCTATTGACTTAATTCTCCTACAATTATTATGTCTTTTCATCTTTATGTTCATTGTGTAAGTTTGTAATTATTTTTTAACATATCTTTTATTTCATTAATATATTTTGAGGGTAAAAGTTAGAATATTTTATATATCCCTATTTCTTGTGAATCTAGTGATACATATTCAATCAAGAAAAATTTTCCATTCTCCTGTATATACATAATGCATACTTTGCTGAATGGTAACACCTTTGTACCTTTGTATTTTTTGTGTAATACTAGAAAGAATTGACTTTTAGAGGGCTTCATATTGAGAATCTTAATGTCTACTGAAAATTTTTATTCTTGCTCTATAAAATGTGTATAACAGTTTCCCTTTGGAAAGAGAAATTGGTACAACAGGGTTAGCTTGAAACATCCTAATCATTTGCACACATTTACTATCTCATACATATTTATTTATTTTATTTTTCATTATTTCCCCTTCTCAAGGAAGACAAGTGAGCTGAGTTAGAGCCAATAATTTTGTCATAAAATGCTCGTCAGTTTGCATCAAATGATTATCAACCCTCCTGAACAGCAGTGTGCCAAGGGACAGATACAATCATTCATGACTGACATTTTGCTCTAGACCTTGCTGCCTCCTCTTATTATTCTTCCTGTCAGATGCTTCCTAAGGACTTCTCGTTTTTATTTTTTCCCATTGTTCTTCTACACACAACTATATGAATGTTTTTCTCCTTCAGAAACCAAATGTAGTGTGAAAGACAGTTGAAATCAGTCATCAGCTACTAAGTAGGAAATCACCTTGAATATCATAGACTGGGAATTTTAATTGGGTTAGTGAGCCTTTTCTACAAAAAGAATATTGTAAAGATCTTGCAGGAACTGTTCTGAATTTACCTGTTAGAACAATCAGCTCTGCAACCTGTTTTTATTATGGATAATTCTAACTCCTTTTTGTATCACCTAAGAGTTAGAAAAGTTATGGAATATATATCAGGAAAATTACCTATATGAATGAGTAACTTATTGTTTACAGGACATAGCTTTTAGTTTTAAAATGTTTATAATGACAAGTTGTACAGTTTGATCCCACTGAAATTAGTTTTTAACTATATCAGAGAAAGAATCTAAAACCCAGTAGAAGTTTTGTAGGGAAGCTCTGAGCCAACTTTCAGTCAATATTAATAATCCATGCAACATCTAACTCAGTGAGGTAAATTTAAAAATACATTCATTAATGAAACAAATGCTTATTTGGTATCTACACTAGTCCAAATTCTGTTTTAGGAATGGAAGAACCAAAGGTAAATAAGATGGAAAAAAAATCCCTCATTCTCATGGACTTTAAGTGTAATAAGTGCTATGAAGGAGATGTACACAGACCTCTGAATCTGTGGTGGGGTAATCACCTAGTAACCTAGTAGAGGAAGTCAAAGAACGTTGCCATGAGGAATTGGTTATTCCATTAAAAGATGAGTGGGAACTAACTAAAATGAAATGGAGACCTATTAAAATACAACATTAAGACTGAATTGACTCGTTTAGGAATTTTACCTCCATGTGCCTTTACACATCCCACTTATAATATCCATGTCTTTATATTTTTCATATATATTTAAAACTATATTAGAAAGTATTTTATTTCATTTATTTATTATTTTATTGTCATGCCACTGTTTTACTATATGTTTCAGGAATATAGGTTTATTCCCCAATAAATGCATATACCACATCATATTTTTTTGCTGTTTTTTCTTCCTTCCTGTTGTTACAAGTTGCCTTCCTTTATCATTTTCTTTCTATTTAAAGAAGATCCTCTACATATTTGTTTAATATAGGTCTACTTGGAGAAAATGTTATTAGATTTTCTTTATTTAAAAAGAAGTTTGGGAAGGAGGATCCTTGAGCCCTTGCATTCTGATGTGGGGGGAAGTCTATATCTCTCTGCTCAGTCTTTGCTGTTGGGAGTAGGGTCAGACTGTTGTATTCCTGTGGTGTTTGATTACTGTAGAGCAGTTATTGTCTAAATATTGTCCTTCTTGCTAGACTTTCCCTTTCCTGGTCCTTTGGCTAAATAAAGCAGTCTGTGCCTGTTAGATTTCCAGGTTGCCAGATTCTCAAATCTATTTGTGGTTACTTGAATCCTGAGGTCCCATTGTAGTTTACCCTCTCTCCATTTTCCAGAACCCAGTTCTACTTAGGAGGAGGAACATGGAAAAGTCAGTCCACTTAATCTTCCCAGAATAAAAAACATTGTGTATTTATAAGTATGATGTTGATCAAGTACTAGAGCCATCAGACTGATAATAGAATGATTCAAATATGATAAAGGTAACAGTGGAGAAAAGAATTGTTGATCAATTGGTTTTGGAAAAAATGAGTAAGAATGTGGAACATTTTATATTTACCTCAAATATATGAAACTGAAATTCCAAGTGGCCATAATTTATTAATATATATCTACAATTTGAAGTTGGTTTGTAATTTTATTTCTTGTTGCCTTCTTTACATGACCCAAAAGGGAATAACTGGCATAAACTATGAAGATAAACATACTGGGCAAACAAATATGCAATCAATAAGATATGTTTTCTAAAGATAAGATATGCATAATAAATGAGAAATCAATCCCAAGTTGGGATAAGGGGTTAAGTTATAAAAGAGTGTTTCTTCAATTTCTATAATTTATCTACTTTGATTTAACGTCTGTTTTTTACTGTTATTAGTGTGGTTAATTACTTTTTATATGTTTGTTGCCTTTGCTTCTTGAATTTAATGTGTGCTGGAGTAGAAAAGAAATATTCTTGGCAGTGTCAAGGTCATGAGTTGGAAGTGAGACATTTTTCTCTCTATTTAAAGAATTGGAATCAGAATAATAAGTAAATAAATCAGTAATTAATGTGGAACAAAAATTGGGGGATTGATATTTAATCACATACGAAAAAGTTGCTCTGTGTAACATTTTATGCATATGTATTAATTTTGAAATATTTAATATTCCATATAGAGTACTTTTATACAAACTTACTTTTATGACTATCTCCTACATTATATCATTACCTCCATAGATAGACTTTCTACTCTCCCCAGGTAGACCGGGGGTCTAACATGTGAGGTACTATGTGAGCATCAAATGGTGATGACATAAGGAATGACTAGATGGATAAGTCAACAAATAAGTGAATCTCCATTGCACATTTGGATGAATAATTTTGACAATTGTGATATAAGATTTGATATGTTTTTTCCCACATAGAACAATAACATATATTAGAATGATATTCTACTATAACCCTTTATTAATTTCGAAATGGTTGATTTTCAAAATAATTTTCCATCATTTCCTTTCCTAGCACATAAATGACAATGACTATACTAGTCAAGACTCTTATTTATTAAAAGGCCGGTTGTAAGATTTAAGAAATGGTTCTCATTTTATTGATTATAGTGATCACACACCCTTCTTTGAGAATATTTGTTAAAAACCATTTGGGGGATGGGCACAATTAATGAGTGGTTCTATAAACTACAGGAGGTTAATAGGAAAAATAAGCAGAGTGAATTAAATTTATAAATTAAAACAGACTTTCATCAATATGCATGCCTGTTATATTGCTAGGTGCCAGACAGACCCTTTCTACTTTAATCTTTAATTTAACTAATCATTCTTTTGATTCCAAATCATTAAGCCATCACTGGGAGTCAAAGACTGACCTTGAAAAAGGCCTCTCTTGTTTAGTCATCAGAAAGATATGAAGTTCTATTAATTAGGTGTGAATTTACCAATCCCTTCAATGCAGAAGTTACATGAGTCTCTGTGAGTGAAGATGTGTTGTTGTTTCAAAAAGGACATAAAAGATCTATCTTTATATGATTAGCTGTTTTGAAAGTTAATTTTAGAGTAATTGATAAGTAGCTCTACTTTCTCTTTGTAATAGAGGAAGAACTGCTTGATTGATCTCTTACTCTGTGAGCAGAACAAGGTGTCAGCCATATTTATTAATATTCATTTCCTGGAAGTATGAAACTATGAATGTGTAACTTCTTTGGATACTCTCTTCAAATATTCATCTTTATTTCTTTAGCCTGTATTAAAAAAAATCTATAAATTATGTATTTCACAGTGATGTGCTGTAAATCTGGTGAAACATTTTGTTTGATTTTCTGGATGCCATTTCAGTGAATATTTTCCTCTATTGTACTGCCTTGATTACAAGCTTCAGAGACATAGTTTTTTTGTGAATTCATCATAAGACCACAACGTTGATCCTGAAGTATTAATTATTTTGGACTAATCATAAGCATAATGGTTTATGTAACATAGATATTTTCCATTTCTTTGGAAAAATGTATTTATTTCCTTTCATTGCTATATATTTATCATCATGATTTTTAAAACATCTAATTTTCAGGAGGGACCTGGTTTAGAATAGCAAAGAACAACATAAAGTTTTTTTAAAGATTATTTATGCATACAAGAACCGGGGTACAGGTCAGAGGTCTGGGGGCAGGGTGGTGAAAGGATTCACCAGAGACAGAGTGGGGAACTACAGACAGACTGACCAAAATACACTGTCAAGGGGAGCAGCAGGCAAGACAGGAGAGGTCTGCTATGCCATGTGGGTAGCTTCCTGGCTGGGAATTGAACTTGTGCTGCAGAGGCTGCAGATAGCTTCACAGTGCTGTGCTTTAACCTCTTGCGCCACCAGGGAGGCCCCAGAGCAGCATAAATAATTTAAGTCTTGTGTTTAACTGGCTTATTATATTCTGTTTTATGGTGGGTGTCATTTTTATTCAGTCATTACAATAATTCTGTGTGTCATGTGTGTTGTGTCATGATATACAGGATACATGATATACAGGAACTATTTGTACACTAGAATATTGTACTACCAGTGGACCATTCAGAGGAGATTTTTGCATAAGTCACTGAGAAAATTAATTTTTCTCTTTACAGTTGAAAAATTTGCTGTAGAAATATAATTGATGTTTGCATAGTTCATGTTCATATAAAAGTCATATAGTTTTAGAAGTGTTTAAATATTCAAAGTAACACAATCATCTCCTAGTGAATTTTTGAAATCAAAGGGATCTTAGGAATGATCACATTTCCTCTATGTACAATTCTCCTCAGAATTCCTTTATCCAATAGAGGTAAATATTATATTCTATATCTACCTCCTTTCATACCATTTTTTCTCTGTAAGTTATTTCAACTTTTTGAAGGAGGTTCATTTCAATAATTAAAGAATATAAATAGAAGTTAAGGGGTCAGCCAGAGTTGTAAACTTAGGGGTCCTGTAAATTGTTTAGATTCCATCAAATAAAGAGAATTCTGTGTACATGTAAGTAGAGGTGAATTTAACCTAGTAGAACACTTTTAAACAAGTTAATTGCTACTTCTTTTAGCTTTTAGACACTTGAATAGATTAATATGCCTCTGTTTTGATGAGTAAAAAATATCATAGATGTTATAAAAATTGCAATGTTTCTTATATCAGTTTTTACTGGTCAAATGCTTCTGTTCTGAATAATTTTATTTTTATTACATATTTAATTATTTTCCTAATCAAACTTCTCTACCTTTAGACAGAGAAAGGACTATTCAAAGTATGGCAAGAAAGTGAACAGAACTCTGGTGATCATTGGAAAAAGGCTGTCATCCTTCTAGGAAAGTTAAGAAATTTTGAAGTTATATTTCAAGGAATCAGAACACGGGATCTAGGAGGTGGAGCTGCAATTGATGATATTGAATTTAAAAACTGCATGACTGGTAAGTTTCTGGAAAACACTTTCATTTGGAAGCACATATATTATCTAGCCATTTCATCGTTGTTTAACCTTTATAAAATATTCTGCCATAATAACTTGTATGAGTACATAGAATTCAATTGAAAGAGATTTTATAATTGTTGAATTTATAGATACATGTTAGGTGATAAAATCACCTCCATTCTTCAGCTACACATGTAATTTCTCCCTTCCATCTATGCCATCTCTTTTCTAATATGTAAAAGTGTTCTCTGAATCTATTTTTTCAATTTAAATTAAATAAAAAATAAACCCTTGAAAATAAGTTAGGAGGCTGGAAGCGAGTGGATAGATGTAAAGTAAATTCAACCAAGTATAATTCAACCAGCACTTAAGTTGAGAGCTATTTTTGGGTGATATAAAATGCTGCTCTAACAAATAAATAGAAACTTGTTGTCATTTTTCATGCTAAATATGAAGTATGACCACACTAGAATTTTTTTACAAACTACACAGAAAATGTAAAAAACAATTATAAATACATTTGTGCCACTTCATGATTTGCAAAGTTCTTTCTGATTTCCAAAATAGGGCTGTGATATATACTGCCAATGAAAGACATGCCTTCTCTAGTATACACCTTGTCGCTTAGAGGCAAACCCAGGGATGAACAGCTAAACCTGAATGCTGTTTAATTTTTTGTTTCTCTCCTATTAAAATATCATTTCATTTTCTTTCTGGCTTATTTCTCTGAGCATGATGCCTTCCAGCTCCATCCATGTTGCTGCAAATTGCATGTGTTTATCTTTTTTGAATGCTGAGTAATATTCCATGGTGTATATGTACCACATCTTCTTGATCCAGTCATCTATTTTTGGGCATTTGGGTTGTTTCCAAAGCTTAGGTATTGTAAATAGTGATGCTATAAACATAGGGGTGCAGGTGCTCTTTGGAATTGATGTTTCTGTGCCCTTTGGGCAGGAATCTAGAAAACTTAAACAAGGGGCCAGGAAAAAGAATAAATATAAGAAAGAAAATATCAAAATCAACAAACAACTATGAACCAGAGACACTCTATGGGGAGTGGAGGGCTTGGGGTCAAAATAAGGGGTTGTAATTATATAGGGAATATAAAAATAAAATTTTAATAAAATAAAAAATTATAAATCACACAAAAAAATAAAGTATGATAAGAACTGAGTCTTTGGAGTTAAAAAAAATATCATTTCACTGAGACAATTAAAAAATGTGATTTCGGTACTGGTGATGTTACAACTCTACTCTTTTGATGAGGAGGACACTTCAAAGAATTCTGCTGATTAGTAAATCCTTTAGGGATTTGATTTTATACCTCATGTTCCCAGGGAAGCTGACTGGTGCTCAGTACCCTGTATATGTTACTTGATCTTAGAATTCAATCACCTAGATAATGTAGGTCACAGAGCTTCAGGTGTCCATGCCAAGACCTGAACTTGGAGATGTTTTGGAAAAGACAAATGTACAACCGAAAATGTAATTCTGAAAATACAATCGTGAAATGTATCATAGAAGTGAGAATGTACTTCCTCAACTCTTTTCTAATAACTTTCCTAGTAACATACTAATTTTCTATTAGAGTTAGTTCTCAATCTGTAAGTTTTCTGAAACCTTAAAAAGTAAAGTTGTTCAAAAGTTTATCTAAGATTTTGGAAAGAAAGAAATTTTATTAAACAAGAGATTTCTTTTTGCTCGTGGGGAGCAGAATGATTACTAGAAGTGTTGATTCAAGACAGAAGAAAGCAGAGTTACTATCCAACTTGCCAGCTTTCATGTAGAAGTTTGCATTTTTTCTTCCCCCCATTTTAAAGTTCTATAAGAATTTATATTTTGATAATACTGATTTTTTTAAGATTTATTTATTTATTTATTTATTTATTTATTTATTTATTTATTTTTTAAGATTTATTTACAAGCACTGGGTACAGTCAGAAGTGTGGGAGGGTGAGAGAATTCACCAGAGCCAGGGCAGGGAATAGAACAGGCAGACTGACGAAATACACTGCTGAGGGGAGCAGCAGGCACAGCAGGAGAGGTCTGTGCACCATGTGGGACCCTCGCCTGTGGCTAGGGATCAAACTGGCGTTGCAGAGGCTGCACCAGCACTCAACTGCTGTGCCACCAGGGGAGGCCCCATAATATTGATTTTGTTTGACTCAATCTAATTGTCAGCTTACTGAGTAACACTAATAGTACTACACTATTTTTATTTTTTTATTTTAATTTTTTTAAGATTTATTTATTTATTTATTTATTTATTTATTTATTTATTTATTTATGCAAGCACTGGGTATAGTCAGAAACGCAAGAGGGTGAGAGAATTCACCAGAGTCAGAGCGGGGAGCAAAGCAGGCAGACTGATGAAGTACACTGTTGAGGGGAACAGCGGGTGGCAGGAGAGGTCTGTGTGCCAAGTGGGACCCTCACTTGGTGGCTGGGGATTGAACCGGTGCTGCAGAGGCTGCGGGCAGCTTCACAACCCAGTGCTCAACCGCTGCACCACTGGGGAGGCCCTACTACATTATTTTTAGAGATATAGTTCTTTCAATATCATAAAGAGACAAAATAGGGTCATTTGTAATTGTATATCATCAATTGTGTGTTATCTTCAGTATATCATCATATTTATTACATTTTTCTAGAAAGTAAAAGAAAACAAAAGAGTAGGTGTGTTCTTTCATCTACCTAGGAATGTATTAAGAAGCATATCTCCTATTTTACAAGTTAGCATTCAGGAAGCAAGTAACTTATTCATAGAAAATAAGTGACAGATTATGAATTTTATATCCCCACTTTATAATTCAAATTGATTTTAAATGTTTCCTACAAAAATATTATAAAATGAAACAACCATTCAACAACACAAAGGAATAGGAAGTTGATAAACTGTATTGTATATTTCAAAGTTACTGAGAAAGCAAATCTTAAAAGTTCTCATCATGAGAATGAAAGAATTGTTCAATGGATATTAACTAGACTTGTGTTGATCATTTCACGTTATATCCAAATATTGAATCATTATATTATACACCTGAAACTAATGTAATAGTCAATTATATCTCAATTTTTAAGTTTAAATTTGTTAAATTATGGTGAGAAAAGTATCTCCAAATACTAGGGAAAAATTAAAAAAATAAGCATTCCCAAAATGGAGCATGTGGGGAGAAAGAATATAGATCAGTGGGTAAGGCACATTCTTCTATGACTATCTGGTTCTGCTGTGTCAGTGGACTAATTTTTATTTCTGTGCCTTGTGACACAAGATAAAACAATATCTCATTTAACATTCTCACAATTTCATTATTTATACAGAAATTTCAATATCTCCATTTGTCAGGTAAAAAATCTGAGCATCAGAAATACTAATTAACCAAATTATGCAGTTGTAAATTTTTTTCTTCGTGACTAAACTATTTGTTAACAATTATATAACCCATGTAAATATTTATCATGAGTTCTGGTTCAGTAATCATCTTTATCTACACTAAATCTTTATTTACATTAAATTTTGAAGATTAATTGAAATATCATATGCATATTAAATTTTATACATATTGTGATTGTAAGATAATTCTTAGAAAGGGTCAAAGATAATATGCTATGATTAATCTTGTATGTATTCATTCTATGCAGAAAAACATACCTTGATCATTATTTGACCCTGAATTTGCACATAAATTGAAAATCATGTAACAGTGTCCTACAGTAACCTTGCCACATAAATAATAGATTAGATGGGCTAATTAAAGTCTTAATCAGGTTGCGCAACAAATCAAAATCTCTTCTTTCTCATTAAAGCCCCTTAATAGTACCAAATCAGAAAAGTTCTAGTACCTTGTATTTTAAGGAACACCATATATTTCTTTGAACATAGGCTTATTTTTCTTTGTTACACATCATTGATCATTGTTGTAGACTTTCTACTTCTGGTGTGGAGACAAGATCAATAATAAATGCAATTAACAGCTTCTGTCCTTTTTTTAGCACATGTACTGGAAATAAATTTTACCAACCTTAAATAGATCAAGGCCATTTTTTCTAAAGACTTTGGAATGAGTCAGAAAATGGAAGAAATAATTGTGTAAGCCTCACTGGGAAATACAGAGGTTCATGGACATTTGCTCCAGAGTTTAGTACCCATTAGACTTCTGTGCCCCATAAACCTGCCATTTTGATGTGCATTGATAAAACATTCAGTCTCAAATGATATAATCCTGTTGGCCTATCACTGATCAGCTATCTATCTTTAGATCAATCTGCCTTGTAGTTGTATCTTGAGATTCTGGGAAATGAGTATTAAAGGATTCTATTCTGTCCCTCTTTACTTGGCAAGGAATCTGTTGAGAAGTAAGAGCACATGCCTACTCAGAGCCACTGCTCCCAATTCTAGACACAGAATCTCAGATTTCTCTGATGATGCAGCACCAAGCTGCTTCAAAAGCCTTTGCAGGTGTTTTCCTCTCATTGGTAGACCTCACTGCTGGAATGCATACTCTGAGCATCAGGGGGAGCTAAGAGATGATGACTATAGAGATGAGCATGGGTTTGTACCTGCAGACAAGGGTGTCTGCTGCAGAACTCTGACCATTGAAGGGGAACTTAGGGCCTCCAAGGTGGCACAAGGTGTTATGTTGCAGCACTATGAAGCTATCCACAGCCACTGCAGCATGAGTTTGATCCCTGGCCAGGGAGGTGGCCCACATGGCACAGCAGACCTCTCCTTTCTCACCCACTGCTCCCCTCAGCAGTGTATTTCAGTCAATCCACCTGTTCTGCTCCCCACGCTGTCTCTGGTGAATCCTCTTACCGCTCGCACCTCTGGCTCTTACCCCAGTTCTTGTATGCATAAATAAATAAATCTTAAAAAAAAGAGGTGAACTTAAAGCCATAGCTGAACAGTCACCTTGAACCAGGAAACGTATTCACCTTGTGTTTACTTTGAACACCAGCCAAGGCTGCACATAATAGATTTTATAAATCTTTAGCCATCTATGTTTTTTATCCTTATGATATGTTCTCATACATTGAGCTTTTATGTTCATGACCCACTCTTGAGGAGTATTTGTTTCAGTATTTGTATTTGTTTCACTTCAGAGTATTTGTTTCTACATTTCAATACTCACAAACTCTCCATCTCATTAGCCTAAGTACTTTGCTTAATCATTTTTATGTATTTTGTAAGGAAAAATGTCAATGTTTTGATTTCTTTCCAGCTATTCCTACTCATTATTGATATGGGACCAAAGTCTTGGACTCTGTGTAACTCTTGACTCCACATCCTACTGGCAGCATATGTGCTGGAGTGGGAATGCCTGTGGTTTGAGACACTCCCAGAGAAAATTTTAATTCTGTAATGCCCCAAATGTTAATGGATATTTGATGTTGCATATTACCTCATAAATAAAATATATTTTTGGATAGCTCAAAACAATAACTTTAGGATCCTTTTTATTTTTATTTAATTTAACTTAATTTATTTATACAAGCACTGGGTACAGTCAGAGGCGCAGGAGGGTGAGAGAATTCACCAGAGCCAGAGCGGGGAACAGAACAGGCAGACTGACGAAACACACTGCTGAGGGGAGCAGTGGGCGTGGCAGGAGAGGTCTGCGGGCCATGTGGGACCTGGACCCTAGGAGCTGCTGGGGATGAACTGGCGCTGCAGAGGCTGCGGGCAGCTTCGCAGCCCA
This sequence comes from Talpa europaea, assembly GCF_964194135.1. NCBI lineage: Eukaryota > Metazoa > Chordata > Mammalia > Eulipotyphla > Talpidae > Talpa > Talpa europaea. Next base: position 25,184,155 of record NC_140082.1, on the reverse strand, counting down.
GCGCTCAACCGCTGCACCACCGGGGAGGCCAGGGATCCTTTTTACAGCATGTTTGTACTTGCATTTATAATTTTTAAAAACAACCAGAAAATTTTCAATGACTTAACTAAGAAAGTGTCTTCAAGTAATATTCAAAACTGCATAGAATTTTGGAGTGGAAATATCTTACCAATCCAGAGTGTTTGAATGATTTTGTTTCAGATTATTTGGGAGTTTTACAGTTTGGAGGCGGGAAATTAGGAATACTGACTTTCAGTTTAGTTATTACTCTATCTTCCCATAGTGGTCGTAAGAGAAAAAAATAAAAAGAGTAATTACTGATTTGCTTGGTAAGATGTAAAAAGAGTGGATTTTAACTAACTCAAATGAATCATCTATTACATGATATAGTCAAATGTGCTTATATCCTTAGTGTGTGTTAATATTTTGAGCAGATCAGCAAAAGCTTCAGAATAAACTCTGTGAGAAAATTGCCTGAACAAAGTGAAATAAAATAGTACTCTGAAGCAAAAGTTATCAACTAAGCTTGTTGACATTCTCTTCTTTTGACATTCTCCAACAGATATATATGATACTGATGCTTTAGTGTGCATTTTTTTCCCTTAGATTTCATCTCCAGTGCAATGTAGATAAACTTTGTGCAAAGTGCATTCCCCTCTTAATGTAGCAATTGGAAAAATTTTAATTAGGTCCAAACATATGACATTCATTCTTCTTAGGTCTATTTTAAGTTAGAGTTGGAATCCAAAATGTAGTAGATATATCCTAGAAGAAGGCCCACTTGTCAATAATTATTAAAATTTCCTTGGGAGTTTTTTTTTTCTCCCTATAATTTTATGTCTCATGCCAAATCTGTTTCTCTCAAAAAGAGTATTTATTATCTCTATACTCTGTGTTGTTTTGGCTCACTTCTCTTTAGATAATTTTTGCTTTGTACCTCATGTCATCACACACCACAGACTTTGTGCAGCAACCAGTAAATTGCATAATTAACTGTTTGTAAAGACTCTCAAAGTCAAATAATATATTGCATTTGAGAAAATAACTTAGGCAGTGAGAATAATTATTATATAGCCTATTTATCTTCTGAACACATTTCAATAGTTAAGGGTTTTCTTATAACCATTTATAACTGCGAAGTTTTGTGGAAATGACTTTTTCCAATGATTTTAAAATTCATTAAATGTAGTTCTTAGTACTTGGTACTCACACAATAGTTAAAATTTATACTGTATTTAAAATAGCCACCATGGGCCTCCCCGGTGGCGCAGCGGTTGAGCGCTGGGTTGCGAAGCTGCCCACGGCCTCTGCGGCGCCGGTTCGATCCCCGGCTGCTCCCCGGCCACCAGAGGAGGGTCCCACATGGCGCGCAGACCTCTCCTGCCGCCCGCTGCTCCCCTCAGCAGTGTACTTTGGTCCTTCTGCCTGCTCTGCTCCCCGCTCTGGCTCTGGTGAATTCTCTCACCCTCCCGTGCTTCTGACTGTACCCAGTGCATGTATAAACAAAACAAACAAACAAATAAATAAATAAATAAATAAATAAAACATGCCTCTATTAAAAAAAAATAAAAAAAAAATAGCCACCAGTTCTGATTGTGCTGGTAGATTCTAAGCAGTTTTGGCAAATTTAAACATAGTTCAGCAAATATTTAATAATATTTAATATTGTCTGGGCTATGTATTGGGGATGTAATGATGAATATTATAAGCTAGCTTTCTTTAAGGATTCTGCCTTTTTTTTCTGAGAAGTAACATATTTAGTTTCTCTGTTTTATGGTATATAAATTCAATAGAAAATTATATAAATATGTATAAATATAAAAAGAATATACATCAGTATTTCAGTACCATGTGCTATAATTGAAATTATCCAGACCCCAAGAGAGCTCCATGTGTAAACTGGCCTTGGGAGAAATATTACTTAACTTGTGGCTTATAGGATTGTACATATGAGCAAGATGAGACTTGGTATCAAGTTTATTAGTTAGGAGTAAAGAATATTTAGTCAAAGCATGAATTCTGACTTTGCTATTAAATAACTTTGTGAACTTCTGTAATTTAAATGAGAAAAATTATTTTACCTGCCTCATGGAACTCTCTTGAGAATTAAATGAATTAATGTATGTGATGTGCTTAAACAGGTTGAGACATGCAATCAATTCTCCATAAGCATCAGGGTCACCAACTTTATCATAAACATCATCATAATCATCATCATTGTATTCTACTTGTATTAGACTAGGCTACTGTTATCACAAGTAATACAAAAATGTATTCCAATTCAAGAAGTTCATGTCTTATCCATTCTGTAGTAATTTGAAGGTGAAAAAAATATGTTGGGAAACTTTTCTCATGCATTTGTTCAGGGCCATGGACAAAACTCCGGTTTCTGACCTTCAATGTCCATCCCAGTTATTGTCACTTTCCTGTTCAACCAAAAGAGAAAAAGAGCATGACAGTGTATAAAGTTTTATGGTCTCACTGCAGGTTAGAACTCACACTTGTGAATCTTCCTAGTTGAAAATGGAGCTGAGAAATAATGTGCCTGGCTGAGAAATCACTACTTAGCAAAACCTATACGCCATAAAAATTTGAACATACATGTAAATAGCCAAATATCTCCACTTCTGACTGATGGAGGGTGAGATCATAAAAAAAAATGAGTAAAGGCAAATACAGATTTAAAAAAGGATCTGTGGAACCATCTATAGATGGATATTCTGAAGTTTATTGTGAGGCAAAGAATAGAGAAAAATAAAGTAGGAGACAAAATAAGAAGAAAATATGTATTTTTTGTCTTATTTCATGTGTCCAATATATTATAGTGAAATGCAAAAGAAAATGTATCAGAATTAAAAAAACTAGCAACAACAAATGTTGGCGAGGGTGTGGAGAAAAAGGAACTCTTCTGCACTGTTGGTGGGAGTGCAGACTGGTCCAACCACTATGGAGAGCTGTGTGGAGATTTCTGGACCTACTAAACATAGAGCTTCCATATGATCCAGCAATTCCACTCCTAGGTATTTACCCAAAGGACACAGAAACATCAATTCCAAAGAACACCTGCACCCCTATGTTTATAGCAGCACTGTTTACAATAGCTAAGCTTTGGAAACAACCCAAATGCCCAAAAATAGATGACTGGATCAAGAAGATGTGGTACATATATACCATGGAATATTACTCAGCATTCAAAAAAGATAAACACATGCAATTTGCAGCAACATGGATGGCGCTGGAAGGGATCATGCTCAGCGAAATAAGCCAAAAAGAAAAAGAAAAATACCGGATGGTCTCACTCATAGCAGGAATCTAGAAAACTTAAATAAGGGACCAGGAAAATGAATATAAGAAAGTGAAAATCAAAATCAACAAAAAACTATGAACCAGAGACACTTTTTGGGGGGTGGGGGGCGGGAGGGGAAGGATTGGGGTCAGAATGGGGCGTTTGCAATTGTATAGGGGAATATAAAAATAAAATTTAATATTAAAAAAAAATGTATCAGAATTGACTATACTCAGGAAAAGGTACAGATTGGGATGTAGTTATCAGGTTACCAACCCCTAGCTTGTAAATAAATCATGGCAGTAAATATGATACCCAAGGAAATGTCAAGGAAGATGAATTAGTGTCACAACTTGCCCTGCTGGTGTTTGAAGACCTGGATTGGAAAATGAACCAAGGAGAAGAATGAAGGTTACAAATCATGGAATAATAGGAATTTGATTTCTGTAGCTAGGGAACTAAAGGAATTGAGGGGTCCAAAAAGGAAGACATTTTTTTTACCTATAAAGTGCCACAGTAAAGTCCAGAATAGAAATTCTGATACTTCTTAGATAAGCCAATGATTCTTACAGTATCTACTAGGAATTGAAAAGAGGTCAGGAGTAGATGAGAACTTCTGAATCACTAAACCACTAGAAATGTTTCTTCATGCATTAAAGCACAGTGGTCTTTGGCAGGTATCATTGCTGAATTTTCTTGGTGATCTTTTATGTTCTAATTATTTCCTTATCCTTTTCTCTAGGCCTTATAAAAGTGGTTTTGTTTAAACTTTAAACCATTATTTGATATCTGTGTATATGTATCTCTTAGGATTCATCAATTGGATATTCTTAAATTACATAAAGAATTCATAAAGAAAAATGGATATTTAAAATATAACCCTATCTTAATACAAAATAGAAATCTGAGTTTCATGGCCAAAGTGTATATATAATTGGTCTTTCAAACAAATTTAGAAACAGTGTAAAAAGTTACCTTTTTGTTTAAAAACATGGAAAGTCAATCTTGAGGATATATTCCACTTAGCATGCAACTTGCCTCTGTGTATCACAGTTGAATCACATTTTTTTATATTTCCATGAACTCTTGCTGTACACAAAGACATGGTCCATCGACTCCAATAACACTTCTGATAATTTTGACACAAAATGAACTTTGCTGTCACTGAGATCACTGAGGTTGCTGCTTCAGATGTGTTGCTATCATTTGTCTGATATGTGCATTGACCTTGAAACCTAGCAATTCTTCTCACGTAAGATAGATTTAAATGGTTGTGGTAAATAAAAAATAGCAAATATATTATTGTTATTTTATGAACATTTGAAAATGCTGGTTGTGTTGGTAAATCTAAAAGTGTTGAGATTGCCTTTTATTTGCAAACTTTCCCCTGATATAGTTCTTTTTGGAGTAAGAGAGAACATGAGTAAAATGAGTAATTGGTCTGTGAAAAAGATTTGGAGTACATGATCATTTTGTAAAATATTTTATCTTGAGTCTCTTTCCTTTCTATAACCTTAAATATTGCCCTTCCCTTCTATAACCCTAAATATTGCTCTTCCTTCAAATAAATCTGAATTTTCCATATTTGCAATGCTGCCAAACTTAAGTGATAAAGAAACTGGGAAGAATGATACTTTATAAAGGAAAATCATAAAGAAACTGCTTTGGTCTGTTTTTCTAATTGGTTAAATGACTAGCTGAGATGATAGAAATATATCAGTGTTTCTGTTATAGAGAATGCATTCAGATGCTCATATATGTTTACTATTACAGAAACACATAAACCCCAATTTCAGGGATTTTATTTTAAAGCATATATGTACTTTTGGGCAAAATGCATATAATGTATAGCATAGTAACATTTTTAAATATTAAATTTATATTGAAATTTAGGATATAGAATAGTTAACAAAATCATATCAATATTGTGAGATTTCACTCACTACATAAATGTAAACAATTTTTTAAAAAGCATTTATTAATATTCTAAACTAAAATTTAAACAAGAAAATCTAGCAGTCCCAGAATCAAAAGAGGGGAATTGAGGTTTTGATCCTAAAAAGTATTTTGCAGACTGTTTCTTCTGTTTAGGATTTTATCAATTCATATTTATTTAGTTTTAGGTGTCAGTCAATCTTTTTTTTTTTTTTAGCTAAAATAAATATTTAGTCATCTTCTTTTGTCATTTTCTGCCTGCCAATTATCTTCAATTCTCTTTTTATGTACACCAATGTTCTTTTCATTCTTGTATCATCAGCTAGTGAAATTTGAGGTTATTTCACATATTTTTCAACATAGGTACAAATTGTTCTTTTTATTGTGCTTTTATCATTTTAACTAAATGAAGAAATTGGAAATGGCTAAAAATATAAAAGACATTCTTTACCTATTCTATTTATCATGATGTTTTTTTGCTAAGAAATCCTATTTTACTATATTCTTATCTTAAGGGAGGTATATGTTTCTTGAAATATAGGTTCTTTTTATTTTTTTTCTTGGTGAAACTCATGTTCCATGAATATTCTAGTTATTTCTCAATTTAATGAAATTCAAAGCACTGACTTGACTTTTCTTTATGTCTTTGCTATTCTATATTGTTATTCTATATTGTGAAGGAAATAGTTTCATTTAGAGATATAGTCTAATTTAGTAATATTTAAAAAAAACTAAAGAACCAACTATTTAAATTATAAATCAAAACATATTTCCCCTATGGAGTAATTATATGCCTTCACAGCCTATGGCATCAAAAAGAAAAATCTCCAATGTATGGACTTGCATACTAAATGGTGTCCACAAACTGTTTGAGTTAACTCTAAATTCTCACTAGTGTTAATTAAAATTATGTGGCAAAGATTATAAACCACTCAATAAGCATGACCTTTAGTGCTGCATCTTATTGATGTCATAGTTGAAATATTTGCTGTTGTCATAGATACCCTCTCTTCATTCCTCAAATTTAGGCTACATATTACTAGTAAATTATTTCTGGAAGTTATGAAGGTATTAACTATTGCTCTGGGTATGTTTCAAAGACCATAGAAGTGTATTTTAATGAAGTTTATAGAATTTTACTATTTCACTAGTTTGTCAACTTAATGTAAATCATCCTTGAACCTATCCATGCCTGTGCAACCAAGAAATACTAAAAATTATTTAATTTGTTGAATTTGATAACAATGATTTTAGGCCTTTAATGTACATCACATTGAAATTGTGAAGTATTATCTTTAGACTTCTTGTCATTTAAAATTATATTCAAATAAGTGAATTGCTTTAAAAATTCTATCAATTCACTTTTCTAAATCCCTTTTAGATGGGAGCACTATGTCATCAATTATTATAATCACAATTTAAAGTACAAACTGTTATATACAAACTATTAGGCACTGTGTTTGCCCAAGAAAACATAGAAAAATCTACTTCTAAGCTATTTGAGGTCTAGAAGGACAGCCACACATGAAAACATCTCTTAAATGAAGTGGTAAGCATTTAGGACTTGGACAAAAGTGTTCTTTGATAACACAAAAGAGGTAGACACCCACCCGGGGCTTGGATGTCAAGATAGGATGTCAAGACAGGAGAGAGAGAGAAGTTATTTCCTTGAGTCCTTGACAGGATATCAAGACAGGAGAGAGAGAGAAGTTATTTCCTTGCGTCTTGAGGATAAGCAGACCACACAGGAAAGAATGGTCAGTTCAGGCAAAAGTAACAGTGTGCATGAACTCATGAAAAAAAGTGAAGTGGCATATTTGTGAAACTTTCAGTCACAGGGTTTAGCTTAACTGCAAGTGCTTAATGAGAAGAGTTTCAGTAAATGAGATTAGAAAACTTAGCTGGAACCAAACCCAAAATATCAATAACATCTTGATTCTGAGTATGGTTTTATGTAGTAGGTAAAGATAAGTTCTTGATTGGTAATATACTTTGAAAGTACAATCTGATTTTTTTGTTGAGCAGTTGAAAGTGGGACTGAGAGTGGAATTGTTCTGGAGTCAACCTTGGATAGTTGTTAAATCTTTTGTATATTTAATAAGCTGGGATCTATAAAATGACTAAAAGATTATTCAAATTTATTGAAAATGTGACAAAATAATGCCTTTGTTTTTCCCCAGTGGGAGAGACTTCTGAGATTTGCCCAGAAGTCACTGACTTTTTGTGCCACAACAAGAGGTGTGTTGCATCCCACCTTGTCTGTGACTATAAACCAGATTGCTCAGATGGGTCTGATGAAACTAATTGTGGTAAGTATATTTGTTGCTGTAATGCAGCCAGTTCAACACAGATCTTTACTGGTAGAGTAACATATTTCTTTGATGACTGAGAAGAAACATTCTTTGGGGCCGCACTGGTGGCCCAGTGGTTACGTCTCAGCACTATCACTTCCAGGGCCTAAGTTCAGTCCCTGGCCAGGGAGCTAACCCACTTATGTCACAGCCGACCTTTCCTGTCTCACCCCATTAGCAGTGGATTTCAGTCAATCTGCCCACTCTATGTCTGGTGAATCCTCTCACCACATCCCCAGCTCATCTGACCCAGCTCATGTTCCCCAATTTTACACATGAATAAATAAATATTTAAAAAGAAAAGAGAGAAAAAACATTCCTTGATTCTTTGATGAACTGGAGCAGATTTTGAGCAGCCAAAACATTAACCAACTTGTCTATACAAATGACAACCCTTTCATCCTTTTACTTTCACACTAAAACTGTAACAAAGCAATGGTAAATCATGTTAAAAATTATTTCATGTGGTGTTGTTAGAACTCTGTGTAGGTCAGAATTCAAACTGCCAGAAACTAACCTAGCAGTCTCCATTTTATTCATTGGTTTTCATTACTTTTTCTATTCCTTTTCCAAAATATAGCTGATTTATTTTAGACAAGGCTAAAAACGATCACTTGTAATAAATACATTGTACTGGCAAAAGAGAAGTAGATAAGCCATGTTGATCTTTTATTCAAGCTTTAAATCAAGAAAGTTTTTAAAAGTCATGCATAAAACGAAGTGTGTAATTTTAAAATGAGTACAAATTTAAAGTCAAATAATTTGTAACCTATAACCATTTAATTCATATGGAATCTTGATACCATCCATACAGACTATATCACAAACTACCTCAAAAATTACTGGACTAAATAATTTTCATTTTGTTAACAATTTTGTGGGTCAGTGTTGTAAAAAGGAATGCTAACCAGCTTCTCTCTAATCCCACATAGCGTAAACTGGGAAGGCTGGAACTGCAGGATCAATTCCAAAATGACTTCACCCCCTCCGCGTTTGGCATGTCAGTGCTCTTTGTCTTTGTATCTCACTCGACATGTACCTCATTGTCCAGAGCAATCCCTGTGGCTTGGACTTTCCATAACCTGGCTGCCCTATGGCTTGTTCCAGGAGCATGCAATCCAAATGCCTTGGGATAAAACAGCAAGAGTTCTTCTGATTAAGTCTCAAATGTTCCATGTTCCATGTAAATGAAATGTCTAGCTGAGATTCAAAGAGAAAAAAGGACAAGGTTCCACCTCTCAGTGGGAAAAGGGAGGGAGAACCACAAAATTTATATTTAAACTTTTATTTTTACTTAATATTTTTATTCTTGAAGCACTTATAGTGATCGTGCTTCTAAAATGTTCATTTTCTCTTTTGTACTTTTTAAAATGAAATTAAGTTAAATTTAATTAAAGTTTGTGTAAAAGAAAGTTATCATTTTAATCATTTTTTGATCATGCAATTCACTGTTAAGTAGATTTGCACTATTGTGCAACTATCACCACTGTTCATCTCCAGAAATTTGTTGATCCTGAAGAATTGAAGCTATATACCCTTTAAAAATAATCTTCTATTCTCCCCACACCCCAGACACTGATAATAATCATTCTATTTTCTTTTTCAATGCATGCAATGACTCTGTGTCCCTCATATAAGTAGAATTACATAGTATTTGCCTTTTTGTGAACAGTTTATTTCACTTATCATAATGTTCTGACCATTCATCCCATATTTTAATTTTAAATCAGGGTATAGAAGCAAATGCAAATGGTTGGTACTACTTAAAACCATACTTTGAGATTTATTCCAGGGACACAAGGATGGTTCAACATCCAAAAATCAATCAATGTAAGCCAACACATCAACAAAAAGAAATATAAAAATCATATGATAATTTCAATAGATGCTGAAAAAGCTTTCGACAAAGTACAACACCCATTTATGATAAAGGTCCTTGAAATTTTCGGGATACAAGGAACATACCTCAACATCATAAAGGCCATGTATGAAAAGCCCATAGCCAATATCCAACTCAAACCCATAGCCTATAGCCAACTCACAATGGATTAAAGAACTAGACATTAAGACCTGAAGCCATAAAATATATAGAAGGAAATATAGGCGAAACACTGTATGACATACACCTCAGTAACATCTTTTAAAGACACATCACCCAACCCAGTGATAGTGAAGGCAAAGATAAACAGCTGGGACTACATCAAATTAAAGAGCTTCTGCACAGCAAAACAGACAATAACCAAAACAAAGAGAAACACCACTGATTGGGAGAAAAATTTTGCACACAACACTAATGATAAAGGACTGATCACAAAAATCTACAAAGAGCTGACGAGACTCAACAAAAACAAAGTAAATAATCCAGTCAAAAAATGGGCAGAAGAACTAAAAAGGAACTTCTCCAAAGAGAAAATGCAAATTGCCAACAGGCATATGAAAAAATGTTCAGCATCACTTGTAATCTGGGAAATGCAAATCAAAACTACCATGAGATATCATCTTACACCAGTGAGAATGGCACATATTAAAAAGACTAGTAACAACAAATGTTGGCAAGGATGTGGAGAAAAAGGAACTCTCTTGCACTTCTGGTGGAAGTGCAAAGTGGTCCAACCACTATGAAAAGCTGTGTGGCGATTCCTCAACCTGCTAAAGATGGAGCTTCCATATGATCCAGCAATTCCACTCCTCAGTATTTACCCAAAAGACACAGAAATATTAATTCCAAAGGACACCTGCACCCCTATGTTTATAGCAGCACTATTTACAATAGGTAAGCTATGGGAACAACCCACAAGATAGATGACTGGATCAAGAAGATGTGGTACATATACACAATGGAATATTACTCAGCAATCAAAAAAGATAAACACATGCAATTTGCAGCAACATGGATGGAGTTGGAAGGGATCTCACTCAGCAAAATAAGCTAGAAGAAGCTTCATAATATATGTATTATCAAATAAAATATACATACTATATTGAATAATATTTTTCTAATGTTATTTCTAGCTTCTTTAAAAACAAATTAGTTTTTGATACTGACTGTAAGGAATTGATTTCAAAATAAATATAAAAAATGCTCTTGTGAAATCACTATTTTATTCATAATGTATAACAGGTAGAAAATATAATAATCACAGGTAAAATGTCAAAAACTTTGCCAAATTTATGAAGATTATAAATGAAAATAATTTGAACATGATGGCATTGACATACATAACCAAGTGGTGTGGAAACAACTGTTAAATAAATATAAATAGTTATTACAGATAGTAAATTATATTCTTATTTCAAGCTCCACATATATTGAAGGTATTTTATAAAATTATACTCTTAATTTATTTCTATCCTTATTATGAGCAAGGAACAACTTCCTAAACTATTGGATGCATTAAAATTAACAAGACATTGTATTAGACTTGAAAACTCTCTACTGTGATAAAATAAGTAGCTATGGAATGTATTGTGAGATATAAGTGAACCATTGGGGAAGGTTATCTCTCTGAGAAAGAAAAAGCACCAAAATAGAATAAAGCTCATTTTTTTTTCTCCTTTTCCATTATTTCAGTGTCATGAATATTTGTGGGAAATTTGACAGTCGTTTTTCAACCATGAAGGTGCATGAGAAAGGAAATATGGAAATATGTGCTTCACAATGTCACAGTTTAACCATAATACCAACCTTAAAGTGACAACTTAGGACTTCTTGTTAATTGAGATCAATTAATTTCTGTCTAAGCTATTGTTATTTGCATTTTCAGATACTTGGAAGAAAGTACATTCCTGGTGCAAGTAATAAGCGAAATGTACTATCTCAAAGAAAGAAATCTAAAAGCTAGGCAACCCTAGAGTTGATTCACAGATTCTTGTATATTAATTTTGTAGCCTATCACTTTACTGTATTCATTTATTAATTCTAATACCACTTAGTGGAGTTTTGGGTATTTTCTATGTATGCTATGTTATGGGTAAATAATAATAGTTTCGCTTTTCTCTTTCCATTGTGGGTACCTTTGACATCCTTTTCTTTTCGAGTTATTCCTACTGCTCCTGAAAATACTTCATTGATAAGTATGGACAGAAAAAGCTTTCATTTCTTTTTACAATTAAGAATTATATGGGTTTGTTTTATGTGGCCTTTATCGTGTTGACATGGTTTTCTTCTACCCCTATTTTGTTGAGTATTTCTGTCATAAAAGGAGGATGAATCTTGTCATATGATTTTTCTGCATCTATTAAAATGATCATGATTTTTTTCCTTCCTTTTCTTGTGTTTATTGATATGCATATGTTCAGCCTTTCTTGAATTCCTGGAATAAATCCCACTCAATCGTGTATGACTCTTTTAATGTATTGTTGAGTTCAAATTACTAGCATCATTCTGAGAGTCTTTTCATCTGCATTCATCAGGGACACGGATCTCCAGTTTTCTTTTCCTTGTAATGTCCTTGTCTGGTTTTGGAGTCAGGGTAATATAGGTGGCAGAGCATGTCTGGATGAGCATGTCTTTCCATTGTAATCAGTGGGATTTTAAATTTCCATACTATTATTGTGTTGCTGTTAAGAACTCCTATTAAGTCTGTTAATATCTACTTTATATATTTTGGTGCTGCTGTGTAGGGTGCGTGAATATTGACAATTGTTGTCTTCCTGTTGTATTAATCTTTTCCTCATTATATAAGGCCCATCTTTGTCTTTTGCTGTCTTTTTTCACTACAAGCCTATTTTATCTAATACAACTACAGTAGTTCCTGATGTTTTGAATTTTTCATTGTCTTGGAGTACCAATATCTACCACTTTAAGTCTATGTTTGTCTTTATAGTTTAAATGTATCTCTTGTGAAAACATACAGCTAGTTTTGCTTTTTATTCAATCTGACCACTCTATGCCTTTTGATTGGTGAGTTTAATCCATTTACATTAGAGGTGATTATTGATATATGCAGGCTTGCTACTGCCATTTTGTCATTAATTTTCTGCTTCTGTATTAACTCTTTTATTGTTCAAAATTTTGTGGGCTTCCTTTGTATTGATTTAGATTGAAGGGCCTTCCTGGTGGCCTAGGGTTTAAGTCTCAACTCTGTCACTGCAGCAACCCACTCTGCTGACCTGAGTTCAATCCTTTGCCAGGCAGCTAACTCACAAATGGCGCAGCAGACCTCTCCTGTCTTGCCCGCTGCTCCCCTCAGCGGTGCATTTCAGTAAATCCACCTGCTCTTCTACCTACTCTGTCTCTGGTGAATCCTCTCATCTCTTGTACCCCAGGCCTACACCCCAGTTCTTTTACCCAAAAATAAATAAATAAAATCTTTATTGATTTAGATTGAAGAGCTACTTTTAACATTTCTTGAAGGACAGATGTAATATTGGCAAACTCTCAGCTTTTGTTTGTCTGAGAAAGTCTTTATTTCTACCTCCTATCTGAAAGTGAGTCTTGCAGGTATAGTTATCTTAGCTAGCAGTTTTTATCTTGAGTATTGTGAATAGGCCATCCCATGTTCTCCTTGCCTGCAGAGTTTCAACTAACATATTTGGTTATTGTCTTTAGCTATATTCAATATTGTTTCTTTGTCTTGAACTTTTTATAGTTCATTACTATGTACCTTATTGTGGATCTTTTTGCACCAAGTGTTCTGTTAACTACATGAATAAACTCTTTGAATTTATTTTTTTTCTTTGAATAAACTCTTTGTTCCCTTTTATCTTCTCCTTTCCCCCACCTTAGGGATAACCATAATCCTTATGTTGCTTTTCCTAACGGAATTTGATAGTTTTCACAATGCTTTCTCATTTTTTAATATCTTATTTCTCTATCTTTCACCTGAATCCTTTCTATATATGACTATCTTCAAGTTCACTGATTTATTATTCTACTTGCTCTGCTCTCATTCCATAGTTTCTCTATCATGCTTGATCTCATTTGAGTTTTTTATATGCTGAATCTCTGTTATTTCTTCTTTCTGTTATTAATTTTTATGAGCTCATTCATTTTTCTGATTTTGTTGTATCTCTTTGCTTAGTTTTCTTAGTTTTAATGTATCATTTTGACTTGCCTCTCTGTTTACTTTTATCTCATTGTGTTTCTTTGTATAGCCATTTTGAACTCTATCTGATAGTGACATATAATCATATATGTATTTGTGGTTGGGTTCTAGAGTGTTGTTTTCTCCTTGTGATGTCATACTCCTTGAAGTCTCAATTTGCCATGTGTTATCTTTTTTGGCCTGCCCATTTTGTTACTTTACTTTCCTGTTTTTGTTTGTAAACACTGCATCAGTAGCTTAGAAAGTTTGAATTACTTTAACTTTTACCAGCATGTAATTCATTAACTTTATTTTATTTTACTTTTGGCCTTGTCTCATTAAGTACTGATGTAAGCAGGGTGTGGTAGGGGCAATGAGGGATCCAGTATTGTAGCAAACATTTTAAGAGGGACGGGTTTGTATTTATGGCACTGTCAATATCTTTTTCTTCAGGGTCTCAGATCAAAGACACAGTAGGCTACCTGTTTTCAATGCGCTGCACAAACTCAGTACCAGTCCTGAGGGGTGGGGGAAGAGAATGTGACTCAGTTTGACTTGGAGTTGTCCACCTTCTCAGGGTATTGGCCTGTGTGCAACACCTCAGCTCCTCTATGTGGGCTTCCCCTGGACCATGGTATATACCTCCATACTGAATATTCTCCCCTCCCCAGGACTATTGCTAAGTCAAAAGGCCTACCATCTATATCCCACACCCTGAATCACAGCCTCCAGACTTTTTTCCACCTGCTTTCTGTCCAAAAAAGTATGTGTCTCTTCCACATTCCCTCTTATGCAGTCAGTGTTGGTCTCTGAGGTACAATGGAGAGACAGAGAATGCCTAATATTAACCTATGTTAAGAAATAGTCATGAACAAGGAAACATCTTAGGGATAAATGTTAAATATAAAACAAATTCCTTCTTTCTAAATGTGAATAGAAAATTCAATGTTAATCTAAGTTGATTCTGGTAAAATAAACCAATATTTCATTCTGTCTGTAGAGGACAGTCATTTCTTTTAGTGAATGATCAAAAATAATAACTGCTGTGTAAAAAAAGAAAAAAATCAAAGCAGATATCAGGACATTATGATGGCACTTTTCACAGTCGACTGTGTAGTAGACACTTGGTTATTGTCTAGTAATTTTTCTCATTGTGAATAACTTATTTTCAAATGAGTTATAAATCAACACTTTTAGAAAGGAACCTCTTTCATTTTTTAGTGATTAGTTCTGAAATGTGAGTGAGCAATTGGCGTGGTATACTGAGAGTGTCTCTATCATACACTTTTTAGTACTTCCCACAAAGACAACTTTTCTTTAGTAAACAACTTTGCCTTTCTAGTGATCTGTGCTTTTTAAATACCAGTCAGCAGAGAGACTTTATTAAACATCCAAACCACTGAAGCTGTAGATTTGTTTGAACTGAATTATCTGTATTGTTACTGTATTGTGTTTAATATGTGCACAAAGTTTTTTATCATATGTAACTATTAGTAGTGGATCTATAATTCCTTCATGAATAACTGATAATATCTACATACTACATCTTGTAAAAAAATTACAGTGCAGAACTGATTTTTTTTATTTTCTTGTTTCTTTAAATTTAACAATTGTAATTAGAATATATATAAATTATAATTTTTAAAAATTGCAAATGTAGTGTACTATCATGTAACATACACTTTCTCAATATTCCATTTTTGTTTCCTTAGGTCAGTATACAAATACAATAGGAAGCTGCAATTTTGAAACAGCTTCTGAGAACTGGACCACAGCTTGTAGTCTTACTCAAGATTCTCAAGATGACTTGGATTGGGCCATTGGAAGTAGAACTGAAAAATTGAGTCCAGACTCTGATCACACACCAGGTAAATACAGTAAGAGACCTTGGCCAAATAATCCATTCTTTCTTAATGAACATATTTGCAATACATATTCCTGACCAGGAATATCATTCCAGTTTCTCTGAAGTATGGTGGTAGACATGTTAAAAAAAGTGGAAACGAAATGAATGATCACCAACAATTTGACAGGTTTTACTTCCTGCCTTGTGATTAAGCTTGTACACTTATTTTTACTATGCTCAGCACTTCTCTTTTCTGAAGACTTTAACTTTCTTAAGAATAAAAACGCTTTTTTAAAAGCTATTTTATTTTTTTTAAGATTCATTTATTTATGCATATAAGGGCTGGGGTACAGGCCAGAGATGGGAGTGGGTGAGAGGACCCACCAGAAACTGAGTGGGGAATAGAACAGGCAGACTGACTGAAATACACTGCTGAGGGGAGCAGTGGATGAGACAGGAGAGGTCTACTTCGCCATGTGGGTTGCTCCCTGGCCAGCTGGAGATTGTTTCATAGGGTGGAGCTTTAACCCCTTGTGCCACCGGGGAGGCCCCTAAAAGCTATTTTAGGGACATTTTCTTAGGAGTAAAAAAGTAACCTAAGATATTTATGAAGTTTGAGTTTATATGTCAACTTAGAGGTACTTTAGGGATGAGATTAAGTCTGTATTCCTGAAGTGAGTGGGTCTCATGCAATCAGTCAAAAAGGAATTTAAAAAGAGCTCCCCTTGGGGCCTCCCCAGTGGCACAGGGGTTAAGCACCGCACTATGAAGCAAGCCACAGCCTCGGCACCATGAGTTAGATCCCCAGCTGGTCAGGGAGCAAACCACATGGCGAGGCAGTCCTCTACTGTCTCGCCTGCTGCTCACCTCAGTAGTGTATTTCAGTCAGTCTGCCTGTTATGTTCCCCACTCTGTCTCTGGTGGGTCCTCTCACCCCCCCCCCATCTCTGGCCTGTACCCCAGCTCTTGTGTACATAAATAAATAAATCTTAAAAAAAAGCTCCCTAAGCAAAGGGTACTTTCCCAACAGACTGCCTTGACCTTTACTTGAACCATCTGCTCTTCTAGATCTCCATCTTGCTGGCCCACACTGCAGATTTTGGACTTACCAGTGTTGATAATCATGGACCAATTCCTTGCAATAAATGTCTTTCTGTATTTATATGCAACCTATTGGTTCTATTTGTCTGGAGAACCCTAACTAATACAATATTCCTCAAAACAATTTAAGCATAGATAGACACAATAAAAAAGAATAAGATAACATGTAATTAAAATATTTTTATTGGAAAAGAATATAAGATTCACCTAGCCATTTTATGACTGTGAAAAGAGAACAATAATTGTATGTATGTGTTCCAGGAAAAGTGCACATATAATGTCCCACTATACAGTGTAGGTATTCGTTCTTGTTTTAAAGTTGTTAAATTCATCTTCAGATTGGTCTGCTAAATTATATTTCTTATGCTTTTCACTAAGGTTCTTTTCATCAATTTTACATTATTAGAATATCTTTTTTCTGGGCCTGCCCTGGTGGTGCAGTGGTTGAGCGCTGGGCTGCGAGGCTGCCTGCAGCCTCTGCAGCGCCGGTTCGTTCCCCGGCCACCAGCGAGGGTCCCACAAAAAAAAAAAGAAAAAAAAAAGAATATCTTTTTTCTAAAATACTTAAATGGAAATAAGCAAGAAAATGAAAATTTCTCTAGTAATCCTAATAGGATAAGATAGTCATCAGTACACTTGGTATTTGTGTATCCTGCCATTTTTTCTTAATGATCATATTTGCAAATAAAAATAGGGTTTTATTTAATTTAGTTATTTTTTCAAAATATGGGTTGAATAATTTTATGTTATGAGTTTTTTTAGCACCATAGTTTTCATTATAGTATAGTAGCCTACTTTTTGGACATATCATAACATAAAATTATATAATGGAAACTCCTTGAATCATATCCAAAAACCCTAAAATAAACATCACAACACTGAATATACATTTTTTTCTATTCATGGAACATATTTTTTTGTTGCCTTTATCATAGTTCTGGAGGACAAACATGCATTTTTCTTGTTAAAGAAATGATAATAAATAAGTCAATTTTCATTTTTGCTAGTCCAGATAGTAACATTAAGATACAAACGCCTCTGAGTTCTTTTGATAACATCTACAGCAATCTTTTCTTATCATAAGACAGTATTTAAAAGTAGACCATATCTGCTGGTATAATATTACTAATGGTACAAAAAGTAAAAGTGTCAGAAAAGGTAAACAGAATAATCACTGGATATGAGAAAGGTTCCATGCATTGTTGAAAAAGACAAGCATGAATGATCAAATTGATACTTTTAATAGAACAAATGTGTTCTATTTATAAGCACATTCATTTTCTTTTTTGTACTTTCATAGCTTATGTAAATTCCTTAACAACCACTTGAAAGAATATGGTTATTTATGTATACAAGTAATGTTGTCCACAGATAAAGAAAAGCAATCATTCTGACAGAATTCTTTATGATCTGACCTGTAAATCACTACTTGAAACAGGTTATTTTTACATAATGCTCTCTTCAAAGCCCCCAGATTGTATCAGCGTTGATTCTCTAATGTGGCTCACTAAACTTGTATAGGCGTCTCTGAGACAATGGGCTGCTAAATGAATTGTAAGGACATTAATTAATTTTGACCCTCTGGGAAAAACAAAATTCTTTGTGAGCATGCTAACAGATTCAAAGAGTCTATGGTCTATTTCTAAGCATCACAATATTGTTGTTAATTAAAACTGTATTTATAGATCTTTTTTCACTTATTGTTACTAAGATGAAGAATTAGAAACATTTGGGAGACATTTTCAATGCCCATCACAGGTCTATTTATGAGCATTTTTGGAACCATCGTTAAAGTTGTGTAGAAAAACTACAAACATTAATCCACTCTCTAGTCTGTACATGAATAGAATTTGGAGCTAGTATATATGGCTTTAATGGTAAGAGTAGAATTTGGGTGATGTGAATTAACAAAGGTATAATGCAAAAAGCTGTTGTCTCTTTTTCTCCTCATAAACTTATTTTACTTTTACTTGTATAACTAACCATCTCCACAATTAGACTATAAACTCCAGTAGGGCAAGGGTTACCTATTTTGCTATTTATGTATTCTCTCCAGAATTTAAGACTAACTAGTACTTAATATTTTTATAGGACTTGTATTACTTGAGGCTATCTCCTTTTGTATTTATTAATGGCAAAATATTTTAGATTAATAAATACAACAAAAACTTACTGAGTGTGATAGTTATCACACACTGTATGTCAGAAACTGAGGGAATGAGTTGACAACATATTTGTAAAGTAATTGGGATGAAATATGCTACCTGCTAAAATATATACGCTTACTCTCACACAATTCCATATTCACATCACAAGGTCAAAATATACCTCCAAACATTCTTAGTGTACTAATGGTGGGATGTGGATAATAGTTTAAAGCATAAGTGTTCAACAAATATAACTTGCATGACATTGTTTGACCCATCCCCTGCAGATGATAACTGCACTTCCTGTTGGGTGAATAGGACAGGTCTTCATATTTCTGCTTTACAGATGAGGAACAGGAGAAGCTAAATGACTTTTCTAAACCTAAATAATAAGTTAAAAAGCCAGAACTGAACCCATATGGAAACTCATCCAAGCCCTTTTCCAGGCAGTTGCTATAACATGCCCCTTCTTGTATATGGCTTAACTAAATCTCCTTAACTCCTGTGCCTGAGGTCTCTATCATCTAACTTCATTCCTCATTATAACATCATCTCACCCTGTTCTATGATAGAGAAGAAGGATATTCTCACATTCATTGCCTTGGGAGGGTTGGATTAATCAGGGATGTGGCATTAGATATATAAAAATCACTCTTTGCTCAGTGTATACCAGGCCACTCTCTCCAATCTTATTCACACAGCTTTTATGCTAGTCAGTAATCTAAGTACTTGGAATGCTTATTGAATAAATCAGGGAAGGATATCTGCAGAATATGCTTCCTGTAACAGAACCTAGTAACAGAAGGGGATAGAAAATCAATGCATTATATATTTAGAAAATTGTATAGTTGGGCCTCCCTGGTGTCCTAGGGGTTAAGTTAAGTGCTACCAACTTGAGGGCCTGAGTTCAACCCCAGGCCAGGGAGTTAACCTACATGGCACAGCAGACCTCTCCTGTTTCATCTGCTGAGCAATGTATTTCAGTGGATCTCCCTGTTCTGCTCCCTACTTTGTCTCTGGTGTGTCCTCTAACCGCCCATATCTCTGGCCACACCATAGTTCTTCTATGTAAAAATAAATAAATGAAATCTTTTTTAAAAATTGTATAGTTTTTTTGGAAGTTGATGAGTGCTGTGGAAATAATAAAGTGAAGCAGTAAAAGAAAGACCAATTAAAAGTCAGGAACCAGTGGGAAGTGATTTCAGAATTAAGGGGAAAAAGGAGGGGTAAGTTAAAGAAAATTTCAGGTGTGATTATTAGAATTGATGGTGTCTGCTTTACTATTCCTGCTTTTATAAAGGGTTGTGGACAGATGTTGAACAATTGTTCCTCTTATCAAATCATGAAAATTCAAATAAAATTATTCCCTTTTCAAACAAATTAAGGAAAAGGTTTCAGAGGGATTTAGAGGAAAAGTACTAACATCTGTTCAATGTTTCCTGAGAGTCAGAAACTATAAAAGAAGCTTTCCATGTTTTCTCATTTAATCCTTTTAAAACATTGTGATATAGAAGATACTAAATTCTTAGGAAGATTAAAAACTTGACCAAGTCACGGAGGTGACTAAGAACAGGGATTGGCATACCAAACTTTCAGACTCAAAAGAATTTCTTCCATAGCTGTGTTTATGATAACCAGTAGCCATATGGAAATATTGAACCTTTGAACTGTGGCTGATCCAAATTGAGATATGCTGTAAGTGTAAAATATACCCCGAATCTCAAAGGTGAAGTGCAATAAAAGCAGAATATAAAAAAAATCACTAATAATTTGAATATTGATTATATGTTGACATGGTATAATTTTTCATACTCTGGTTGTAATAAAATATTTTATTAATATCACATTTTCTTTTTACTTTTTTAAATATGACTACTAAATTTTCCAAAACCACATATGTGGCTCACAATATGTTTCTATTGGGCAACCCTATTCTATTGTACACTGCACAGGTAGGGAAGCTTTCTTTTCTATCAAATGAACAAAACACTGGAATTGACTACAGAAATACCGAAAGTTATCCAGCTCTGTGTATTTTTGGAGATGGACAATTTCTTCATTATGAATTCCCACACTTGCAGCTAAGAATCTCATTGACAATAGAATTATCGTCAATAATTCAAGCCACTATAAGCAAAAGATACTTTTATAAAAGAACATACAGCAGGCAAAATTAAACCCAAACTAACCCTACAAATCTGATGACAGAACTGAGGCTAACAAAGGGACACACATAGCAGGCCGAGAGCATAGGAGTGCACTATTGGTGCTTTGCTGCGGGTGTGGAGAGCTAACATACATTTGAGGAGGCATGAACCTGTATATCCTTAAATCATACACATTATTGTAAGCTAATGTTATCTCAATAAAAAATAAATAAGATAAAAAAAACTTATAGAAATCAAAGTGGTATAATTATAATAATTTAACCTAATCTATAACACATTACATATATTTAAAAAGCATATCCTAATAATTAAACATTAAAATGTGGTCTCCTTAGATCACTGATTTCTAAGTCCAAGTATTTTCTTATCCATTGAATGTAAACCATCTTTTATCTTTTTTAACTACATAGCATTTATGATCAACATCAATTTTTGGTATTGTATGATCACAGTAACCTCAATGTGCTGTATATTATTCTTATTCCCATTTGATAGATGATAAATATGAGATGCAGTAGCAATATAGTGATTTGCCTAAATTGACAAAGCTTCTTAAATATCAGAATTTGAATTTGAATCCAGATAATCTGACCCAGGTCTTATCTTCTAAGTAGAACAAATTATTAGCTTTTATTGTTATGTTCTTTGAGGCAAGTTACATATTTCCTCCATATAACTTGTCTATGTCAATCAACACCAAAATGCAAGACATTTGGTACCTTCTATTTAACAGTGGTCCAAATGATAATTGTGATTAAATATCTTATTTCCACTATCGGAATCATCTTTATATTCTTTGAATTTCTAAGGAGAGCAACACTAATTTGCAAGTGTGTTCTAAGTCTTTACCTGTAGTATATCATTTAACTTTTTTTTTTTAAAGATTTACTTATTTATGCATACAAGAACTGGGGTACAGGCCAGAGGTGTGGGGAGAGGATTCACCAGAGACAGAGTGGGGAACAGAACAGGCAGATCGACTGAAATACACTGCTGAGGGGAGCAGCGGGTGTGTCAGGAGAGGCCTTCTATGCCATGCTCCCTGGCTGGGGATTGAACTCATGCTGCAGTGGATGCGGATAGTTTCATAGGTTGTGTCTTAACCCCTTGCGCCACCAGAGAGTCCCAGCATATCATTTAACTTTTACCACAATTCCATGATGCTAAAATACCTACTATAATTATCCTTACTTCTGAGTCCTATAGAATATAATAACCTACCTGAAGTCACATATCTAATAAGTGGTAGAATCAGGACTTAGTCAAAGCCTACAGCATCAATACCTCCAGCTTAACCAGTGGATAACCCAGCCCACAGTTTCTGTTCATTACATAGTCATTAAGAGAATCTGGTAATCCCACTTTCTGTTTCAGTGAAAAGAAATATTCTTCTTTTTTTTTTTTTGCTTTCCACATTCCAAATGGATCTGAAATCTAAGCAAAATCAAAGTTCTTACTTTTTATCACTTACATAGAGAAAAGCATCTATGTTGTATTCTGCCTTCTTTTTTAAAGTCAGTTTTGCAAATAAAATCAAGTTACACCCATACTGTTAAGTCACTGCATGTTTCCAAAGGTATTTTACAAGAAAATGAATGGTACATGAAAAGGTTCTTCAGAGTTCTTACAGTGACGTTGAGAGATTCAGAAATTGTCTCTCATTACCCTGATAGGACGTGCCAGCCAATCCCACATGTAACTCCTCTTCACATGATTGAGATATCCTTGCTGCTCAGCAAATTAAGCTTTCAAAATCAATATGTACCCTGTGGTGGCATGTCATAGCCAGAAATTTCATTTTTATAACCACTGAATGCATGCCAAAGGGCAAAATTTATTGCACCAAATTTATTAAAAAATAGCATTAAATTGTGACATTTTTGCTGAGAATTGTTTTTTAAGAGATGATAATTACTCTCAAAAATGAATAATACCTAACAAATTTTTGGAAAAGGTAGAAATAAAAAAAATCCCAAATCCATTCATTGTGCATCAACTCATTAATAAGTAAATAGAAGCAATGTGATGACCAGTGTTTCTATCAAATATCACAAATTTCTTTTGACTTCAGAGCCCCAGTATCTGTGGTTGCCAGTTATGACAACTTTAAGGAAACTTTCGTTCTCTCTCGGAGCATATTTACATTTCACAGCCTTTAAAACTTTCAGACAAATAGCCAGTAGCTAGAAAATCTGTGGGGGAAATGAAAGTACAAAAAGAAATTGAGGGCATTTCAACTGATAGTCATTATGCACCCTTCTATTTCATAGTGAGAGACAGGCAGAAATTATAGAGAGTGTGGAGCCACGCTAAGTAAGTCTGATTCTGAAGAAGGGAGCGTTTTGCTATTTTGAAAAAGAGGCATATTGCATAGCATTTTAAAAAGCCATTAGGCAGCTTTATTTTATGAGCAAGAAAAAAAAAAGGCTAAAATTGCCTACAATTTAAAGCAGGGAGTGAATTCAGATCACTTGAAGTGGGAAATTGTTTTTTATGATTTGACCCTAGTGCAAGTGAGTATGATTCTTCGGAGGGCACTGAAGCTGTAAAAATATAGCTTTCTAGATAGTATTAACTGTCTTTTAAAAAAAAGAGATGTCAAATTTATTACTTTGTAGCATAATAACTCAATAACTCATTTTCAAAAACTCAAGATTGTAGCTAATAATATCTAAAAGACAAATTAGAATCTTTACTCTTGCCGACACCAAATTAAAAAAAGAACGTCACTGAAACTTGATGCTAGGGGCTGAATGTGGCTAATAATTTTGGTGCTCTAAAGTCAAGTGACAGTGGTGATTTGAACAAAGTGCACTTTGACAAGAAATTTACACTATTTGACACAAAATGTAACTCAAATTCCAAAAATGTGTGCAATTTATTGAAGAAATCTAAAGTAAAAATTGAATATTAATAAGAAACCTGTATTTAGCACCTGAGTCTAATTAAAATGTAAAATATATCTGTACCCTAAGAATCCTAAGAATGTGTAATCATAGCATCTCTATAAGAAAATTACTGAAAGGGTACAGAAATATCAGGTGGCAGGGAGTATAGGAAAATGTGAAGTTCTGATATGTAAAAATCCCCACATTTCAGAGTAATTTTATCTGGTAATAAGTATGATAGATTTCACAAGCTTAATTGAAAATATCCTGATATTAAATATGAGATTAACTCTTTAAATTACCAAGAATAATCTATAAAATAGTCCAAAATTAAAACAACAAACAATAGGATTTTTTCTATAAAAACCTGTCCCATGAATTTATTGATCACTCCATTGAATCACACATAAAAAAAGTGAACTGGTTTAATGATATATCATTAAATTCTGAATATGTTGTGGCATTTGAGACTTCTAGGCTTTATTATCTGCTTGAACAAATTCTGAACTTTGTGTAGAAGGACAGCTTGACCTTCCTCAAGGATTTTGCTAGATATAAATAGGTGGTTTTCAATGAAGCAATTCAAAGTTTATAAATGTTTAAAATTGGTCTTGCCTGAGCATGTAAGATAGAGGTTTTTTTCTGAAAATATAAATCAGTGTAAAGTTTATAAATTTGTGGTACATAGTTCCTGGATAATTCATGTTTCTATTAATATTTCAAAATGCTAAACAAATTTTCACTTTTATGATTCTCAAGAAAAAAATATGGCATTGTAACAAGTCTATTCCCCTTACAAAGTCAAACATAGGTAAGCTAGACTTCCAGAATTTAAATTCTCCAAAGATCAAATTTGTAGTGGTTTTTAAATTGTCAGGCAAAGTTTTATGTTCTTAATTTTTTTAATGGATGAAATTTCACATTTGCAGGCATTAGTACATCAACCAGGAAATGACTTTCTGATTTTTGTGTTCAACTGCAGGAATTTATAACAACAAAATTGAACATGCAAATTATATGAGGTTAGGTGAAGTATGCTTTGAAAACTCACCCAAGTTCCATTACTACTAAATGAAATCACTGGTGCTGCTGTTGAGCCTTACATAACAGTGTTTATGTAATACAGAAATAAATAAACTGTAATAAGATGATGAATTTTTGGAATCACCAGTGAATTGTACTTTTTCTTCAATGAGTTACTTGCATAATGCAAACATTCTACATTCCTTTCAATTATGTTATGTCCTTGCTAAGCTGGATTTCCATAGTTGCTATGAAAATGTATGTACTAAGGACAATAAGTATAGAATAGGATATGAAGATGGTGCTATTCAGTTGATTTTAAGATTTGAGAATGTGTGTAGTACCCAGCAGGCACATACTTCAAATTTTGACTGTTTAAGAATGAAATAAAAGTTTACATTGTCTTTTGCATGCATTAGCTTTTCAAATACCTGAAATATAAGAATATTAGTATGAAGTTGTTTTGAAATAAATATTTAATGAAGAAAACTATTTTACTCACTTAAAACTGACAGGTTTGAGCAAATTAGGAGAAAAGGAATACTGCACACCTTCAGAATCAACACAAATATGTTTTAGCCTCATGTATGAATAACAGATCATATGATCATAGTTGTGTTAGTATATGATCAGTGAAGCACATGATGTTAGTAATGCTATTTTTATTTTTGGTTCAAAATAATACATGCTATTGATATCCGATTCATAAAAAGAAAATGAGTGTTTAATTTTATGTTTTGGGGGGAGAATGGAACTTGTATTTTGTTTAAATACATTCTGCTTCATGCTATAAAACATAGTGCACTGAAAAAAATGTTATATTCTTCTATTTCAAGGTAGTGGCCAGCACTTCCTGTATGTCAACTCATCTGGTTCCAAAGAAGGATATACTGCAAGGATCATTACTTCCCAGTACTTTCCAGCAAGTCTTGGAATATGCACTGTTCGGTTCTGGTTCTACATGGATGATCCTAGGAGCGAGGGAATATTAAAGGTACAAAAGGCAGACAGGGATTTGTATTTCACTGAAATATTCATAATGTATTTAAATACTTTTGATAGTCACAAAACACCAATGCAGACTCCATTAATTTCTCATTTCTTTCTGGGGTAATGGGATTTTGGCAAGTAGTGCTGTCATTCATCATAATTTCATTCAAGATTTATCTCATTCGTGACTGCCACCTGAACTCAATTATGATGCATTCCATATACAAGATTAGTGATAAAAGAGTATGAGCAGAATCAACATGTATCCTCTATTGGCAAATTAGATAGGATCAATAAATAAATGTTAGAGGATAGGTAATGATGAAGAGAATTATCTTCCATAAACAAAATAAAAACAAAGCAATTTTGATATTTTAAATATATAACAGTTCTCACTAAAAACATATGTGTCATTTTATCCTAATTTATGACAAAAGCAAATGTTTTTAAAGAAACAAGTTAAAGAAACATTTATTCTTCTCATTATATGAAAAATAAATCAGCTTTTTAATTGTCAAAAAACAATTTTTGATATCTTAATTTCTAATTAAAGAAAATTGTTGACATCTGATATCATGTCAAAGCATAACATTTAGTGCTATTGCCTTGATTAATATAATCGTATTGTTTGAATAAATACAACTGGAATTTTTGTCTCTGTTTCAAATATCTGCCTTTGTAAATAATAGCAGTTATTACTAAGTGAATTCTACCTTTCAGGCTCTAGAATTTAAACTTTTTATGTGTTACCAAGTTTACTATTCACAATTTCCTAAAAAGTAGTATGCAATTTTTATTCCATAATTGCTATTGAGGTAAAGTTGGTTTACAAATCCACATGTGACTTAGGGGTATAGGTTCACGATACTCCATTAGGCCCCCTTCACACTTTGCTCCCCATCATCCACCCTCCCTCTCTGGTCGCTTGAGTTCTGCAGTAGATTTCTAGAGCTTGTTTTGGCCTTATTTTGTCTGTTCCTAGACACTGTTTCTTTATAGTCCATAAATGCATATTTGTCTTTCTCTTTAAACAATTAACCCAAAGTGTATTAAAATCTTGGATGTTAATACTTATTTTCCCAATTTTACAACAGAAAAACTAAGACTCAAATTGGCTTAGTAATTTTTCGTTATCACACAATTAACAAAAGATCTGATATTCCATACCCTATTGTTTCTCAAGTTTAGTGTAGTTGACCAAAGAAGTTGAAGGAGAAATACTGGGAGGGAGAGAAAGAAAATAGTCCTGGCCAATTCTAGCTATTGATAGAAAAGAGAGCTCTTATCAAGTAAACATACAAAAAACATGTAAAGTAAGTAGAGAACTTATACTGATTTTGCATGAATGTCTATTTTCCTACAAGCTAGTGAAAACAAAAAAGAAACATATGAGGATCATGTGAAAATTTCAAAAATTTTTTTCATGCAATTTGTGAAAATGTATTAGATTTGCTTATGTTAAATTTATATCCAGTTCAATTTATAATCAATGCTGGTCACTTTTTTGCTCCACATTATTAAACAAGCACCAAGTAAAGATTATTTAGTTCCCATAGTTCAGCGTCCTACCTTCTGACTTGTTCTGATATTTATTGCTAGTTCAGGTGAGCTATTTAATGTCTATAAAAAGAGGTATCGTTTGAAGAGGACAAGAGAATTTATCTAAACATGATTAATATAATTTATTACTCTAGACTCATTTTTATTTTTATTTTAAAGATTTATTTTTATTTATACAAGAACTGGGGCACAGGCCAGAGACAGGGGAGGGTGAGAAAATTCACCAGAGACAGATCTGGGAGCAGAACAGGCAAAGTGACTGAAATACACTGCTGAGGAGAGCAGCAGGTGAGACAGGAGAGGTCTGTCACACCATGTGGGATTCTCCGTGGCTGGCCAGGAATCGAACCTGTGCTGCAGAGGCTGCAGACAGCTTCACAGTGCTGTGTTCAACCTGCTGTGCACCAGGGAGGCCCTCTAGACTCATTTTTAAAGAAATAAAAAGGAAGTGAAAAAGTAACTTATAATTGATACTTTTCATAGAATCTTTTATAATTTATAGAAATTTATGATTGCTCAAGGACTGAACTATCTCCTAAAACTTTCATCAGTAATAACACATGAATTAATATAGTTAAATGGCTTGTAAGTCATTTGGTTATATTCCAGAACAGTTAGCCTGCCATGTTGAAATAGTCTCACTCAGAGTTGAGTTTTAGAGCTAAATTATTTCTGCGAAAACCTAAGATTGCATGTAAATGTTCCATTTAAGAAGTCATGATTGTTATGACCCTGATGCTTGCAGCTTTGGTTTTGATGTGATATTTAGAGCGATAGAAGCAGAGAGAAAAAAAAATACTGAGAAATCAAGTGGTATATCACATGATAACACCATCCACTATTTAAGCCTTTTTTTACATATATTGGTTGATCCAATCTACATACCATTCAATGAGGCAAGCACTGGTATTATCTGTATTTTAATTATTGAAAATATTTCTAACAATAGTTATGGAAATTTAGTGAATTAAAAGGTATTTTGCATATTTTGTTTTCTGCATAGTTTTCAGTTTAAGTTTGGGTTTGAATGGCAAACTTTACCAAATACGGTAGAATGACACAGTGGTTATGAAAGTAGTCATAGAGGCCTCTAAATATACAGTGAGTATGAGGTGGTGAGGAGGTTGCTGTTACCTGTCAGAGGTGAGGCTGTGACTGATAACATCTTATGACACACATCATTTAATCCCTTTTTTCTGCTGCATTTGATGAATAACTTTTGAATGAGCAAATGAGAATGAAAGTCACCAGGTCTACTCCTATTTGTCAAGCTAATTGAGGCTTCCTGTGGTCAGTTTTGGAATCATCTAGAGTTTGTCATTAAATTTACAACTACCCTATTAGACGGGCTTGATATCTTACAGATCATGCTCTGTAATCTAAAGCAGGAAAAATTTCTATTTATTCCCTGTGATGATCCCAGAAATAGAACTTCAGAATAAGAAGTTTAGCAGAGGAAAAGAATCTTACTCCAGTGCAGCCTTGTTTCACAAATACACAATAACCATGAGGACTAAGGGGTGGGGCCTCAGAGGCAGGTGCCAGCAATAGCCAGACATTTGAGAAATCTCAGAGAGGATATTTGATGGATCAATCAGCAGCTGCCCTCATCTCTCATACATAACTATGTGATAATCATATGGATGATTGAATAATGAATCAATGAAATATGGTAAACAATTCCTAGTAAGAGAGAAAATGTATATTTTAGTTTTACATTCATTTAACCAGGGTACTAGGATACCTATATAGTGACATAGTAATTTACAACATGATGGTCTGTGTTAATGAGTTGCCCGAAAGGCACTGGTTATTACCAAGAGATGTCATCACATAGGCAAGTAATATCAAAGTTATCAGTGGTAATGCAGGAATTCTAGTTATATGTCGAGTAAAAAGAAAAATGAGAAAAATTTTAAGTTTCAGTGGGAAAAAAGATTTGAAAAAGCTTAATATAGATTTGTCTTTATATAAATATATACTCAAAATTAAATAGATACTAGTTTGTAAAGTATATGCTTAAAATAATGTACACATGAGATTTTTTGTTTTATTTTTATTATTAATGCTTATTTAGCAATATACTTTTAAGATATTATGTTGTTATGAAAGTCGTTGAGTATTGCATCTATAATTTTATTCTATTATTAAAGTACATTATAACTTATGTTCCCTTTCATTCCTGTTACATGCTGAACTTCTTGATCATTGTTTTCATAAGTGGTGGCACACTACTTATAAATGGCAATTTTTGGAATAATATTAGAGAATGTTTAGGAGACAAAATTATAACATATGCAAATATTCCCATGAATAAAAAGTAGAGAGACATTTGTTGAGCATATTTAGCAATATCTTCCCTCTAAAGAGAGCTGGAAAAGTCTTAAATTTGAGCTTTTCAGATTATTGTAAGGAAAAATGTGGAAAGAAATATACTAGGACAGTAGTTATCAACAGGTCACACACACTGGTACATTGCAATGTTTTATAAGATGCAGCACAATTAGTATGTAACAACGGTTAAAATGAATCAAAGCATTTTTACTGACTTTCTCCCTTTTTGAGGATATATGCAGAAATCTCCTATATTCTGTCAGTGGTCTATATTTTAATCTGAGAGGTCCTACTGAATAGTATAGAAAGGCCTTAACTGTACCTGGTATGCCAGGCATTTTCTAAACTGTGTACATGACACAGGAGCCTGCGATGGGATGCACCTAGGAGAGTTTGTCAAATAAGTGTCATCTATCACAGTAAGAATCATGGGCTCATACTACTAATAGCAAAACAAAGGTAAACCTATAGATCATGACAGCAAAGAGATACATTGAAATCTCAGGTAGAAAAAAAAAAAACTATGCTAAGATGGGCTTGTGTATCTTCCATTGTAGATAATGGAAAAATAAATCTTAAAATGATACAAAAAAGAAATCACTTCTGAAGTTGCTATTACATTATAAATTAGGCAAGAAAGAAATTCACCCCCCGCCCCCATCAAGTGCAAAGATTGACATTCAAGAGGAGTTAATCTAATTTGACCTTCAAAATACACTTTCTCTTTAGAATATAATAAGAGAAGAAAAAGAAGTGACCTTAAATTGAGCAGTTGTGCTGCTAAAAATTAAAGTCAAGTCACAGTTTTAAGACAGAGATATGGGAATTTATAAAAGAAGGTATTTCTTATACCTGCCTATAAATGGACTGTCTGAAGTCACCTTGAGGAAGAACCAAAAATCAGCTTTGCATAGAAGTTCATTCAGCTTACCTGAATATGACTTTGTAAAAATTAATATATTCAGAGATAAAGCAATCTTTCTTTTACATTTTCATTTAATGAGGTCTGCCAATCTTTATTTTCTTTATAGATTCTGGCCTTAACACATTGCTTAAGAAATCCTTGCCTGTCATATAACAACATATTCTCAGCATTTAATTTTCATTTCTAGTTTTAATTTAATTCCACTTTGTGTTTTTATGGTGAGATGTTAGAATCTAATGATGTTTTTTCTGAATAGGAAGCTGTTGTTCCAACACCTTCGAATCCATGCTGTGTCTGCCCCTGGTTGATTGGACCTGCCTGTATTGTCATAAGTGAAATTACTATTTGCATATGTAAATTTTCTTCAAGTGTATGAAAAAATGATTGCTTAGTTAGATACAAAATTACACAGATGTAGGGCCTCCCCAGTGGTACAGCGGTTGAGAGCTGGGTTGCAAAGCTGCCCGCAGCCTCTGCAGTGCCAGTTCAATCCCCGGCTGCCGGGTGAGGGTCCCACAAGGCACGCAGACCTCTCCTGCCGCCCGCTGCTCCCCTCAGCAGTGTACTTCATCAGTCTGCATGTTCTGCTCTCCGCTCTAGCTCTGGTGAATTCTCTCACCCTCTCGTGCTTCTGAGTGTACCCAGTGCTTGTATAAATAAATAAATAAATAAATAAATAAATAAATAAATCTTTAAAAAATTATATAGATGCATAGAAAGATGATGATAGAATTAGATTTATTAAATCATAATTCTATCCTGACTCATTATTATCTAATTTCTAAATTTAGGGGAAAAATAAAACATTTTACATTTCTCCAGCATTTTTATAAAAGTCTCAGTTAGTCTTTTGTTTTTTTAATCAGTTTCAACCTTTTATATTTTGAAGACCTATATCTGTCTTGATTATTTCTCCAGGATTTTCAAATTTCCTACTTTTCCCTCAGGAAGAGAGTAAAGTAGTCTTCTATAGCCTCAGATTTCATAAACTTTATCATTTTTCAACTTAGGAAGATTTTCATCTGTGATTTATTTGATAAGCTCATTTTGAACAATGAGACAGATCTGTAACCTCTGGATATGCCCTTGGTATCCCCAGAATATGTTCTCAAAGTTTTTGTTTCTTGGTAGGATCACTTCATTCTGTTTTCCAGTTCACTTTTTAGAATTTAATCTATATTGATGCTGCTATTCAGATCTTTTTTTGGGGGGGGAGGGAGGGTATTATTTTAGCAATAATTTTGTAAATTTCCAAAAACTAAATTATTTTTCTTCTTCATATTTAGCTTGTTCTATTGTATAGATGTGATGGACTTCTCAGTCTTTCAAGGGAATTCATTATATTTCTTTTTAAATTTCCAGTTATGGTATTTGCCATGTTCCTCATTGCATCCTGTGTTCTGTTTATTTAATGTCTCTTGTAGAATTTTCCTCAAATGTCTGGTTCATTACCATTGATTTCTATTCGTATGTGTGGACAAGCCCATATCGAATGATACTACTGTATGCATTTTATTTTTTCCTTTCTGTTACAGTTTCCTCAGAGTAGTCATCATGAATGGCTGTTGGCTTTTGTCATATGCTTTTTATGCATCTATTGACATGATATGATTTTTCTTCTATTGTCTGCTGATAAGATGGATTACATAAATCAATTTTTTGGTGATCAATTTAACAGATTGATGTGCCACCTGGTGGTTGTATATAATTACTTTCATACATTGTTGTGTTCAGTATGCTAGTATTTTGTTTAGTATTTTGCATCTGTGTTCTTGGGAGACACTGGTAGGTGATTTTCCTTACAGCATTGCTTTTGGTTTTGATATTAAGGTAAAGCCAGCTTCACAGAATGAATATGGATATGTTCTTCCTGCTTTATTTTCTGAATAAGATTGTAGAGAATTGGTATGATTCCTTTCTTTCATGTTGGGTAGAATTTACCAGTAAATCCATCTGAGCCTAGTGCTTTCTTTTTTGAAATTTATACTTATTGATTCAATTTCATTAATATAACAAGACTATTCAAATATCATTTTCACATTGTGTGAGTTTTTGTGAATGTGCCCTTTAAGAAATTGATCAATTTCATCTATATTATTAAATTTGTGGGCATTAAATTATTGATAATAATCTTTTATTATTCTTTTAATTATAATGAATGCACAGTGATGATTACTTTATTTATATTAATAATTTGAGGCTTCGTTTTTAATTTAGTTAATCTGATTTGAAGTTGAACAGTAGTATTGCTCTTTTCAAAGAACTTGCTTAGATTTTTTTATTTTAGATTTTTCTTATTTTCTATTATGCATTTAATCCTACAGAATTTCTAAGCTCCACTTGACTGTATCCCACAGACTTTAGTTCCTTGTGTTTTCATTTAGTTTGAAATATTTTAATTTTTTTCTTGTGACTTCTTCTTTGATCCATGTGTTACTGAAAACTATGTTGCATAACCTCCAAGTATTTGGGAATTTTCAGTTTTGACTTTTAGTTTAATTCTACTGCAGTCTGAAAGAATATGTTGTATGATTTCTATCCTTTTGAATTTGCTACAGTGTATTTGATGGCCCAGCATGTCATCAATTTTGGTGAATGTTTCATGTGCTTTTGAAAAGAATGTGTATTCTGCTGTTGCTGGATGAAGTATTTTATAAATGTAAATTAGAGCCAGTTGATTGATGCTATTCACTTCAACTATGCCCTCACTGATTTGCTGCCTCTTACATTGTCAATTATTGAGAGAAGGTTGCTGTGTCCATCTATAAGAATGGATTCATCTATTTTTCCTTGCAGTTCTACCAGTCTTTACTGAAGTATTTGATGTTTTATATTTAGCTGCATACACATTAAAGATTGTTTTGTCTTCTTAGAGAATTGATTGTTTTCTCAATATGTAATACCCTCTTTATTTCTGATGATTTTTCTTTCCCTGAAATCTGCTTTACCAAAAATTAATAAAAAATCCCAGCTTTCTTTTCATTGTATTACTATGGTATATCTTTCTCTATCCTTTTTTTTTTCTTTAATCTATCTGTGTCTTTATATTTGTTTGGATTTTATATACAACATATAAGTGGGTCTTTGATCTTTTCTTCTTGTTGTTTGTTTTTCTCCAAGGGCAAAATCTTTTGATATGAAACATCTTCTAGTGAGTAGTTCTACTTTTTCTTCTTTTTAATTGAGATAAAATTGGTTTACAACATTATATATGAGATTCAGAGGCATAAGCTCACACCTCCTCAGATGCATTTTACCATACAACACCCACCACCAACACACCCAAAGTCCTCCACTTCAGTCCATTGTGCTCCTCCCCTCTGTGTCTTCCCTGTCTCCCTATATAAGAGGGGGTTCCACTTTTATAGAGTTTGCTAGTTGTTTGTTTTTGCCGGACCTTGATTTTGTTTTTCTATATTCCACATATAAATGAAACCAGACCGTGCTTGTCTTCCTCCTTCTGACTTATTTTATTTATCAGTATACCCTCCAGCTCCATCCATGTTGTTGCAAATGGCAGGAGGTCATCTTATTTTCATAGCTGAGTAGTATTTTATTTTATATATATATATATATATATTTATCCTCACACATCATATTTTTCTAATCTACTCATCTATTCTTGGCCAGTTATGTTATCTCCATAGCTTGACTATTGTAAATAATGCAACAATGAACATAGAAGTGGATCAATGCCTCAGATTAGTCCTGTCTGATAATGTCACTGTCTTTATCACATCTGAGTCTGGTTCTGATTCCTTGTTCTACCTCTTCAAACTTTTTTTTGTCGTTTATTTAGTATGCCTTATGATTTTTTTGACAGCCTGGTCTGAAGTATAAGATAGACAGAATAAGGCCTTTCATGTAAGGCTATATATCCCATGTAGAAGGTAGTCTGTGTTTTTTGTTTGCTTAAATGTTGCTGTTGAAGGACATAATTTCCCCTTATGTCTTTGGGTTTCCAGAG
This sequence comes from Talpa europaea, assembly GCF_964194135.1. Lineage (NCBI taxonomy): Eukaryota > Metazoa > Chordata > Mammalia > Eulipotyphla > Talpidae > Talpa > Talpa europaea. Next base: position 25,149,608 of record NC_140082.1, on the reverse strand, counting down.
AGATGTCTTCCTAAATGAAGTCTGCAATATGATGCTGTTCTTTAAGTTGTGTCTTCTTGTTTTTACACAGATGGTCTACTTATGTGTAAGCTGGTATTTGAGGGAAAACTGTCCATGCTTCTGATTAGTTTTCAAACTTTTAGTGAGTTTCTTGGTGCTCCTGGGTTGTATCTTCCAACAGTTGCCTCTCAGCTCTAAATTTCCCTCCTCAGGTAAAACAGGAGGGCTAGAGGTGGCTAGAATTGGTTATTTCACTTTTCCTATGGAGAGCTATTAGGGATTGGAGTTGAGTATATTCCTTCCACTCATTTGATTAGAATCTATTTAACTCTAGTCACTTAGTTAAATAGTTTTTCTTGGGGCACATCTTGCTAATAGAAAAGAACCCTCTAGATATATTTCCAAATGGCTACTTTTTCTCTCCCCATGCCAAAAATTTGAGTGGAAATTTCTGTGATTTGCACAGTGAGAACCTGGTAGGCCTCTGGAGGACTGAAAAAAAGAGTACAAGGTACTCAAAAATATTTAAATTTCAAATGTGTCTATAGGTAGATTCTTCCAGCAATACATCCATTGTAGTTTCCTAGCCCACTGTTGGTTGCCACAGGGGTTTATGTCCCTGGCTCCCCCTCTCATCAGTTGTGATTCTAGCGTTCACAACTTTCTATTTTGTGGGCAGCAGTCATGATTGCTCTGTGACCTCAATTCTCTGCTGGATCTAAGAAGAAATGTTGATTTTCAGTTGGATAACTTTTTTTTTTTTTTTTTTTTTTTTTTTTGGTCATGAGGAACAGGGTAATGATCTTCAAGCTCCTTACAAGCCATATTTAGCCTGGAAATCTGTGTTGTATCTTTACACCTTGAATTCCAGATCTGTAGAGGGCAGTCTTACCCTACACCCACAAAGTAGCAGGATTCATATAACATATGTAAATGTGCTGAATTTTTATTATGGGAACATTGTTGTTATAGCTATCCTTTGAGAAATGAGTTAGAAACTACAACCTCTTCTTGAAAAAAAATTACCTCTTCATTACTTTGATTTTTTTTCTCTGCTATAAAATTTGAGGGTTTTCAAGTTAAACCATAAGAAATTGCTGTGCTTAGGATTAAACATAGCTCAGTTCATTGCTTTGCCCTATCACTGGTGATTAGAAAACAGACCCCTAACAGAACAGAGGAGAGTAGCTGGGGGCCAAGTTTAGCCAAGGTTTCCTTTCACTGATAGATTTCACAGGTTGATTTCAATGAATTAAATGTGTAATCAAATGCATGCATTGGTTCTCATATCCAGAGGTATCTATACAAAGACTCTTAGATTAGTACCAGTGGCTTTCTTTCAAGGTTGCAGCACCTGGAGACTCAGACAAGCTGAAGGAGTGAAGCTTCTTCAGTGTAATATTATATTTAACAAGATGAGTGATATTCTTTCCTTCTCATCATATAAATTTTAGATACAATTTTATAGGATAAATTGTAGATAAATTTTGACATTAAGAAAAAGTGAGAAAATAGATTTTTCAATACAGGGCATTATTGATGGAGATACAATACTTCAGTAGAAAATTACTGTGCGTATGTTTTCTGAGGTGTGGGTTCATTTTTTCATGCAAAAGAGTTGGATGACTGATTACAAAAGTTTATTACAAGTTATTTGTACATCTGTATACAGACAACATTTTGGGAAATGATAAAAGCATAAATTCAGTACAAGGAGAGAATTAGAAGATAGATTTTTTTGAGAATAGCATTAGGAAATGGCCTTTTTTTGTTTTGTTCTGAATTGTTTTTACTGTTTTAAAAGGTGATTAAAATTTGGCATGGTCATTGGTTTCAAATCTACCTCTATTTCTATTTCACTTCTTGTTTGTTGACTCTGTAAGTCCTTGCAATTTAAAAAGTCCTGAATATTGATGTTAGTAATTCAAGATTTTTTGGTTGTCAAAATGTTAAATATTCTCTGCACATTATTTTTGTCCCTGAAAGTGAGTTGGGTATATATCCCTCTATTCATTTATTATGAGTGTTCTCTTTATTCCAGTAGCACAGACTTAGTAGAATACAGATGAAGTGTTAGTTGTAGATCTCCTTGAACTTTTTAGAGAGTAAAGATACAGATTTTGACCATGTCAAATCACAACTTCTGTACTGATAGAAAATATAATCAAGGGATCAGATTGTCCATGGCCAGACTCCATTGCTGCATTAACAACCTGGATGATGATGTAGCTCTAAAATCCAAAACCATAAAAGGTTGTTTTTCCTCTCTTTTTGCCCCATTATTAGGTGTATACTATTGAGGAATCTGGATTAAATATGCTGGTGTGGTCAGTGTTTGGAAATAAAAGAACTGGTTGGATGTATGGACATGTATCTCTCTCTAGTAACAGTCCATTTAAGGTGGCATTTGAAGCTGATTTGGATGGAAATGAGGACATCTTTATTGCCCTTGATGACATCTCTTTTACCCCAGAATGTGTATTTGGAGGTAAGTGATTCCTTAAGAAAATGGATGTACAACTACTGTTTTTTTTCCATCTAAATATAATGAATGGGAATTTCTGAGGAATTATATTTCTTTTCAGACCCAGTCCTATGCATATATTAAAGAAAGAGCAATATTTATTATAGTCGGTAAAGTTTTTTCTGCCCAGGTAACTGAAATTTTTTGTGTCCTCTGAATAACAAAATTATTTGACTAAATTTCATTAAGAAATCTGAAGGATATAGTTCCATTAATGAAAATTTATTCCCAAAGCTCACAATCACTGAACAAAGTAAAGTCTCCTCTGCTCACCAGTCATCTTCTCAACTTTTCTACCCTTATTAGCTTTTTCTCTTCCTGATTCATTTATGGTACTAGCAATCTCGAATTTTCATTCTATTGCAAGTGATATTGAGTAAATGTTGAGAGTAGTTTACTAGCTGCCTAAGTCCAGTGCCTTTGAATACTTGCTTTGGAGCTGGGCTACCTACTCTCCTGTTATCACTATAAATAATATTGGCTATCTACTCTCCTATTCTCACTATGAATAATTTTTTATAGCCCCCTGCCCCTGTCACTGCCTCAAAATTTAAAAAGACTGGTTGGAAGCATAAAATTCATCAAGTACAAGTCATATTTCCATACTATAAAGAGAAAATCCCTTTAGCTACTCTTTAATATCTAATTTCCACATCATCCATCTTTGGGTGATAGTCATCCCTCTTTTTATTTTTCATCATAATCAAACTTGAATTCCTACTTCATGTGGACAAAATGATGAAGCTGATGAGCAACACCATGTTTTCCATCTATATGTATTGGTGGCACCATGTTTTCTATCTATATTCATTGGTGAGAGAGCAAACAGAAAAGAAATGTATCAAAATACACAACTTCATACACGTTATAAAGAAGAAAGATGTTTGCAAATACCTACTATATTATTTTCTTATCTTTTAAGTACTACTCCTGTTTTATTGATCTGTCTCTCTCCATAAAATAATCCCTTAAAATGGAGCCTTTTTGCCTTTTGCTAGTCATGCCCCACATTCTTTCATCTTCTTGACTGTAGTTCTAAGGTTTCTCTCATTGGGAATGCCCTGTCCTTTATTTCCTCTTGTGTGAATCCTTCTCTACTATCAAAGGCAGACTGAAAGCCTTCTTCATGAATTTATCTTTAATCCTCCCCACATAAAGCCAAACTTGTTTCAGATTCTCTGAGCCTTCGATTTTCTGCTCTCTTACATCTTACATGGTATCTTGTGATATGTGTTGCTTCCATGCTATCATTTTTAGTTCTGCTATATTTAAAAATCCCCACTGTCATTATCCTGGTTTTTTCTTCTCTGATTTGGTGAGAATAAGTGATATTTAACTTTTATATTGTTTAAGGAAAATATAAAATAAATTTAGTTAGTATACAACACAGTAGCTATCCACTTTACATCAAAATTGATAGTAGAGCAATTGTAAATATTATTTAAAACATGATCTCGATGCTGGGTTATTTTGATTTTGATTCAGTTAGTAATTCTTGAGCCTCATTTTTAAACAAGTAGTGAAGAATGTACAAAAGGCTGGCCAAAAGTGATTGTCAATCCTGATTAACTTGTTGACTTATAGAATATTACTAGGTTTTAAATCTCCTATTGTAAGCCACAAAGTCCTCAGAGTTTGTCAAACAAGACAATTTCTCTTCACTTCTGGAAGGGTTGTTAAATTTGAGGGCACAAATGTAAGAACTAGAAAATGGCATTCAATGCTAAAGCCAAGCAGGATTATGGGAGCTAGACCCTATTCCTTCTTGACTACATTTGAAGGAACCACTTGTTATGCTGTTGAGTGGTTCTTATTTGGTTTCCTGCTGCTCATCAAACTTGAAGGGATTTTTTTTCAATTTTGGGGGGAATTCAAATGACAACCATGGGAAAATTCTTCTCAGTATCAACCATGGACCAATAGCCTGGATCTGATGAATGCTTTCAACTAAAACTGAAGATAAACCACAAGTCATCGTTGCAGTGCTATGTCTAAAAGGTGAATGCTATCATGTGAACAAAGATAGTTACCACATATATACCACATATCTACTTTCCTATTACCACTATGAATAATTCTTAATTTCCCCCATCACTCCTCCTAAATTATATATAGTTATATATAGTTTGTGAATAAATATGACATATACTGATACATTATTTGATATAATGCGTGTGTGTGTGTGTAGCACAATATGACATGGTGATTTAATTATTTCTTTGCCATATGGAAACAATAATCAATTCTTAAATTCTTACTCAATTTTGGAAATCATGGAAATTATCTTTTGTCTTTACTCAGAAACACTCAGGAGGTCAAATGTTTTACTCGTGCTAGTGTGTCTGAGAGATTCTGTGAGTTTTTTTATAGGCCGTGTCAACCCAGACCTGTCTTGTTCTCTTGGACTATGAACTACTGTTGTTATTGGTTTCCTAGTTCCATGGAATACATATGTTGTTATCTGTGAAGGATACAGACTTTATGCAAGCAGTTTGTTAGCTAATAAACAGAATAAGAAATGATGCAGCTTTACTAAAATATCTCTTTTAAGAAAACTTTTTTTTAATTTTAATTTAATTTAATTTAATTTATTTATACAAGCACTTGGTATAGTCAGAAGCGCGGGAGGGTGAGAGAATTCACCAGAGCCAGAGCAGGGAGCAGAGCAGGCAGAAGGACCGAAGTACACTGCTGAGGGGAGGAGTGGGTGACAGGAGAGGTCTGCGCACCATGTGGGACCTTCCTCTGGTGGCCGGGGAGCAGCCGGGGATCGAACCGGCGCCACAGAGGCCGCAGGCACCTTTGCAACCCAGCGCTCAACTGCTGCGCCACCAGGGGAGGCCCAAGAAAACGTTTTTTAATAGAAAAACAAGTGGCATCAGCAGAATGACCAGTTTTTCGGATATTATTGTTGGCATGTAAGAACATTTACTCAGAAAAGATTGATTATTCTTTGTAGGATATATTTGGAATTGTAGGATATAGTTGGAAAGTAGCAAATAATGAAAGCTATTTTCTTGGCTAAACCAAGAGTAAATATGTTTTCATGTATGAGTTCAACTTTTCAAGTTTAACTTGATCAAACTAAAAACATAAAGTTAGAATAACCAGCTTTTGGTAAAGAAGGTCCAAAGGAATTGAAAGTCATTGACTGGGTTGTCCTTGCCAAATGTAGCAAGTGACTGATCAGTGAGGAGTTTGGCCCAAGTTTCAGACCTTGCTTTTTTGCCCTTTCTACTCCATCTGATTGTAATATAATTAATGGAATGTCACATGTGCCTCCTACAGGATTCCATGTAGGGCAAGATAAATCAAAACCTTTTAAATAATCACTGCTGATTATTTTATTACACAGAAATCAGTCTTTAAAAGATATGTGGTTTAAAAAATAATACAACCATATATAACACTCCAAGCTTTAGGTAAAATTACTTACACATATCCCTCAAAAGTTACTATTGATTATGTTAAACTACTATATTTTTGTCCTTAGTGTCAATGCCCTATTGACTGAGAAGTCTTTAAAAGAAACCACAGAATTATCTTTGATTTCGAAGAGTTCTTCTTTACTGCCCCCTTCTATAAATCATTCTCTTGAACTTCCTGAGACAAGTAGAACAGGTGTTCATAAAAAGGTGCGCATGAAATTTAACAATATTCCTTCATAGGCTGATTGCCTAAAACTTTTAGCTTTCTGATAATTATATAAGAAATGGTATATGATGGAGAAATAGCTTCCCACTTTCCAATCTCAAACTTTCTATATGAAGACAAAGGTCAAATAACTGACTGGTGCCAACGTACCCATCCATAATTTCTGTAAGTAAAAACCTCCTACTCACAGGATTGATGGTTACATTCTGTTTCCAGCCTCCATCCCAGCAAGAAAAGAGTATAATGTCAAGTCATATGAAATAGTCCTTATTTCCTCATCAATTTTAGGTTTCCTAGGGCAAACATAGGTAAGAATGAATCAAGTGTGAAGTCATTGAATACAAAAAAGTCAGTGATCTTCATCCATTGGAGAACTATTTTGAGAAGTATTCTTCCTTTGGAAAATGTATGCTGGAAGTAATGTGAATATGAATTTTAAAGGGAACATATTTCATGATATTGGTGCTGAAGTTAGAAATCAAGAGTTCAGCTTTTAGAGGATTCTTTACCTATTAAATAGCTTTGCAGTTAATATTAAAAAGAGCTATCAATGAAAAAATGCATTCAATCAGGATAAGTACATAGCCTGACCTAACATTGCATATAATAGTGGCCACACCAGTGCAGATATGTCAAATAAGGAACTATAGCACCATCTGGAAATGATAAAATAGAAATGAATCTGTAATTCACCAGAGTCTCTCTGGTTTCCAAGCCTCATGACAAAAAGAAATAACCAGCAACTACTCTTACATTTCATATTTTCCATTTTCCACATTTGCATGAGTTTTAGATTATTTTGGATTGAATGAGGACAAAAAATTTCTTCATGTATGCAGTTTCAGTCACTTGCAGTGGTATCACTATTATTAGATAGAAGTTTGCTGTAATCACAGCAAATATTGATGTTGAATGAAAGCAGTAACTTTTTTTTGAGGGGGACAATTACTATATTCCATTTCTTCAACTCTTTATTTGCCTTAATGCAGTAAATATATTCTTGATTTTCTCTCAAATCTGTATCTTCTGTATGTGGTGAGGGAGACCAAGCATTCTGATAATAGGATACATACCTCTCCACCACATTCTGATGTTTTCTCTTAATTGTTCAACATCCACTGACTATAGTCTCTCATTAAATCTATCACTAGCAAATAGCTTCATGGTTTCAAATAAAATGATACACACACACACACACACATACGTGCCCAAGTGTATTCTATACACATTTTGAATTTCTGCCAGCACTTTCCTATATTTATTTTAGCTTTGGCCTCTAGCTATTCACTTTGAAAATTATTATTACTTTCTATTGGGTTTTGGTTCTCAGATATTGATCCACTTCCGCATTGGATCTAACTTCTGGGAATGTTTATATTGTCTTTGCTTTTGTCTCTTCTATTTAAATGTTGATTTTTCTTTCAGAGATAGTCTTGTGGTGAGCCAAGCAAGCCCTCCTGCTTCATAAGACACTCCCTATTCTGCTATATGTGCCATTTTTCCCTTGCTCTAGAAGGCATAAATCTATCTTCCCAAGGATACTTAAGCTATTATATGTTGAAGTTAAATAAGAAGATCAAATGATTCTCTTATGACTCCACATAAGTGATGACAGATTTTTTTAATTAAAAAAATACATGTTGAACTTTTAGTGGTTAACTTAATGTTGAATATGCACATGTTTATTCTCAATGATGAACACTTAAAACTTACCTATGGGCCTCCCCTGGTGGCACAGGTGGTTGAGTGCCATGCTATGAAGCTGTCTGCAGCCTCTGCAGCACTGGTTTGATCCTGGCCGGCCAGCAAGGGTCCCACATGGTGCGGCAGACCTCTCCTGTCGTGCCCGCTGCACCCCTCAGCAGCGTATTTCTGTCATCTGCCTGTTCTGCTTCCTTCTCTGTCTCTGGTGAATCCTCTCACCCTCCCGCGCATGTGGCCTGTACCCCGTTTCTTGTATGAATAAATAAATAAATCTTTAAAAAAAACTTACATAATGTTACAATGTATTGTTACTTCCATAAAAAAAAATTGTACTTTATGAGGTACTTAACAGTATATACACATGAAATTGGTGGGGGGGGGGACCTATACCTATTCATGTCAGGAATTGTAATTGCTTAGTCCAAAATGTAGGTAAAGATGAAGGACTGGTGTATGTAGATGATGTCCTATGGAATTAAGTTTTTAGGAAAACTTCCTTAATTTCTCAAAATGCAGTTAGTTCAAAAGTTAAATGTAATACATCTACCAGCAGTATTCATTTTATTTGAATACCTGGAGGAAGTATTTTATATTCAAAAGCCTGGATATATTATGTAGTAGAGTACAGAATTTCCATTAGGTAAAGCAAGAGACTTAAAAGAAATGAGCTTTTGGAAAACTGCTTTTGGCTAAGAACCTTCCTAGACCCCTCTTAGCAGTGCAAGTTCATGCTCCTCTTGCATCAGAAATATTTCTGTGGAAAATTTGAGAAGTGATTCATCAGGGATTTAATTGAAAATGAGATACATTTTTGATGGTTGGATAGTGTCTTAGGTCATGTTCCCAAGGAAGTGCACTTAGGGACAGAGATTCCCACTACAAGGGTTATGGGAAATTCTTCCAGGAACAGCTTCTATCAGGACTGGGCAAAGGGAGTGTTGAGCTGTGATTCAGGGCCTCAGCTGATGCCATGGGGAGCTTTGGCACTGCACTGACCCTTGACAGGTGTTCCAAATTGAAGTACTGGGGCTGGGTCATTTATCTCAGTTCACCAGCTACTGAACGGAACTGTATCTGATTGTATATATAATGTTAGAGGGAAATTTCTGGACCTGGACTTAGCTGTGAGCTGCCATTTGGTAACTTTCTGGCCACTGGGGAAATGAAAATCTTAATCTTGGAGGAAGAACTTAGGCAGTGCAAGACAGAATCTGCTATACACAGTACAAGCTTACCAGCTTTCTATAAAGAAGGGCCTCAAACAAATGAGTTTTAAGCTCCTTCAGCTATAAATGAGTCTGGAATTTAATGGAATCACTGTCTCCAAAAATTGAAGAGAATTTGGGCTTGACTTGGGATAGGGAAAATTATTTTCCTCATGTTACTTTTCAGAGAAGATTAGTATCTTAGCTAAGTAACATGTGTATTGCTAAATTTGATTCTAGATTTTCATCACATGCAAAAGTTTATTCAATCTTTTCATCCTTTGATAAATTCATAACGACAAAAGTTTCATTCATAAATTATTTTTAAAAAAATAAAATCTAGGTTGTGCGCTCTTTCTTAAATGTGAGATTAATCAAATAAAGAGAATTAAAAAAAAAAACTATACTACCATGGAAATATATATATATATATAACACATTTTGTATTTTTATTTGGATATAAAAATATTAATCAATTTACTTTCTAAGTTTGAATTTAGAATGTTTGCATTGGAATACTGTAACCTTATGCAGTTAGATAAAAACATTGTACTTCTGTATTAATATCACATGTTTACCCCCTTTTCATAAATACAAATTGCCTAAGCACCCAAAATAAGTCTCAGATACATAACTCTGATTATAGAATTTGAGTCTAAATATATTATAGATGTATCCAATTGCTGAGTGAGAGGGTAAGGAGGAGAAATTTCAAATTTTACTTTGAAAATGAATTCACAATACCATCTTTATGTATAAAGCAAATTATTCTTACATGATCCATAAATAAAAGTTGATTAAAAAAGGTGAAGAACATGAAATCCACTTCCTGAACTGGTTCCCGTTGCTATCTGACTTAATATATGAACAACTATTGCAGAGACAATATGAAGTATAAAAACTGTTCCACTAATGTTTCAACAAATTAGTGCAGTCTTGCATATTCACAGGTATTATCTGACCTCCAGGAACAGTGACAAGTCAACATTTTGCTCACATTTTATGTTTTATCTTAGAGTTGATTTAACTATTGCTGCAGATTACTTTCATGTGATAAGTTTATTACACTAGCATTGTATCTTTGCACACTCAAAATTAATGGACCCAGTAACCTCATATGTAAAATGAGTTGGTTCTGTTTGAACACTTTATCTTCATGGCTTCAACTGTGATTTGATCTGTACTTTAAATAGGGCAGCACATGACTTTTTAGCTGTAATCAAGACTCAAGGCAATGTAGTATTACAAAACCATACATCAGACCTTTACTTTTGTGACTTAACCCTGATCAGGTCTCAGGAGTCAAATTCCTCAAGGAGGTCACTAAGAGACACTTAATAAATAGCATACTGGTATAATAGCCATTCCCTCAAATCTAAAGATAGAGTGCATTATTTCCTATGTGAATTTATCTTTATTCTCAAGGAAAATCTGATTTAGTGTTCAAATTTAAGACCCACAAATCAATATTTCTTCTTTAATTTGAGTCATTTTTCATGACTATAATGCTTTTTTAAGAATGTGGTTTTTGAGGGTGACATAAGGCATTTTTTCAAGTCATGTTTTCATGTTTGATGGAGTTCATATTATTCCTTACTAGAAATTAATTTCCTAAGTTGCAAAAATGGTTCATGTTACACAAGAATAAATATGTCCTTTGATATTTGAACATGGGACAGAGAGATTATTTTCCTAATGCCAACATGACTTGACTTGATCTCTTTCTTCAGGTCCTGTGGTAATACAGCCATCACTCTGTGAAGATGAACAATTTTCATGTATCTACACACCCCAGTGTGTCGCTCTCTCAAGGAAATGTAATGGACAGGATGATTGCACAGATGGATCTGATGAAATGGATTGTCCCCTCATCCCTCCTCCTCAGCTCTGTGATGAAATGGAGTTCCAGTGCTCTCGCAACGAGTGTATCCCATCCCTCCTGCTATGTGATGGAGTGTCTGACTGTCGCTTTAATGAAGATGAATCCAGCTGCCGTGAGTTATTTTCACTAACTGAGTTTGCCTGAGAAGAAATGCTGCTTGGATATGATAGAGAAAGCTTGACAGATAAAACAAAGTTCTCTGGAGTCTTACCATGATCATATAATCAATAACACAGTTGCTTGTGTTATGTTGCTAAACAAAGCATGTAGCTCTTGCTTAGAATTTCTGGGCACATGCTGTTTGTAGTTATTCTAATCTCTTAAGCCCTTTTGATTTTCTTTTTTGTTTATCTTTGGCTCATTCATATAGGAGATGTTCTTATGTACTTGTTATCTTTTCAAGTAATGGTTATGGAAATGCATTGAAGATGTATCTTATGTCTTCCCACCCTAAATATTCATGAAGATGGATCAAATAACGGCATATAGGAAAATACCTACTTTAGTAACTATATACAGCTAGGGATTGTATGTGGACAGCAACCGAGGCAGACGTTATGTCTTTAAGAGGTCGTGGGGTGGTAAATAATAAGGACATGGGTTTGAATCTCTTCTGTGTCACTTTTACTACCTGTGCAGTCTTGGGAAAGTTATTTGAGTCTGTTTCATCATCCAAGTAATACCTAACTTACAGGGTTATGAGAATTTGAGCTGATGTATTTAAAACCCTAGAGCTGCTTTCAGCAGCTTTAATTTTAATTTTGCCTATGTCAGATAGGAAATGAAGAATGTTAGTTAAGAAATAAGTATACAAATTTTTAAGGTGAGCAAATCATTATTGTGTCATCAAAGAACCACTGATATTTTATTTAATTATTTTTTGCTTGGTTTTGTGTTGTCTATATTATATTTTTTTGGTAAGGGCTGAAATTGTAGAACTCCATAACTCATGTGTTAATAACCTCATGTGTTGTGAGGGTTTTTTTTTTTAAACAATAAAAAACAGTTTGGAATGTAACTGTAAGGGGATTATTGAGAGAAATGTAAAGTGTTTTTAGTGCTTTGATTAGTGTGGACATCCAGAATTATAACTACAAGAAAGAGATAAAGATAAGAAAAGAGATAAAGATAATTGAAGGAAAGGGGAGACCGCTTTTAGATCCTTAAAGTCTTTAGTCTTAAATGAATGAACTTCTTTTCTTGCTTTAGACTTTTCTTGCTTTAGATTGTCTACTTATTATACCCTACTTGTATATGCTTTCTGTTACAAAACCAGATTGTCGCGTTCTATAATTTCTTAAAGGAAAGGTGAACAAGTAAAACTGAATGATGAAATAAGGTCCACCAAATTACTTATCCCTGTTCCCATAAGGTTTTCAATGTGATTTGACTGATGAAATCATCTTCAGTTCAATAGAGTCATATAATATTTGACTTAAAATAAGAATATTATTTAGAAAGAAACTTATGAAAACCTTGTATCTTTATACCTTTAGATATTCGTTGGAAAACCGATATTTGATGAGATAGTCATGTATGAAGCTCTGCTTCTAAATGAAAATCAAATTAATAATAGACAGGTATTATGTAAGAATTATTTATATCCATTTAAAAATATTTAATTGGGCCTCCCCGGTGGCGCAGTGGTTGAGCGCTGGGTTGCCAAGCTGCCCACGGCCTCCGCGGCTCAGGTTCAATCCTCAGCTGCTCCCCGGCCACCAGAGGAGGGTCCCACATGGCGCGCAGACCTCTCCTGCTGCCCGCTGCTCCCCTCAGCAGTGTGCTTCGGTCCTTCTGCCTGCTCTGCTCCCTGCTCTGGTGAATTCTCTCACCCTCCCACGCTTCTGACTGTACCCAGTGCATGTATAAACAAAACAAAAACAAAACAAACAAATAAATAAAATAAAACATGCCTCTATAAAAAATAAAAAAAATAAAATTAAAAATATTTAATTGAGTTATGACTCTGTAGGGAGAACTGTGGAAATAAATGATGGACAAAAATGCTAGAGCAAAATTAGTGAATAAAAGCACCCAATGAAGATAACTTACCCAAGTGAAAGCATAGTTTTGTTTTTGTTTTTGTTTCTTGCCTCACCTATTAATTTGAAATGGTGTTTTGTAAACTCATTCATTCATTCATTCACAAACCTTAGGAGTTTAATTTATACCACATATTGTATTATACAGTGATAATGCAAATGGACCTGACACTATAACAGCTCAGGTCGTAGAGACATCATGCATTATTGAAGACTAGCAAATGATTGTTGGGAGCACCATTTGACAAGTTCTATGTCAGTGTTATTGAATACATAGAGCGCTCCCTAAATCTGATGCTAAAGCATCTATTAACTTTAATAAGAAATGTGATTTCAGAGCCAAAAGTAAAAATATGAGTAGACATTAGACAGGAAAACTAGAGATGCTTGATTCCAGTGTGAATATTGTTGCAGAAATATGGAAAAATTCGTTTGACTTAAACATATTTGATATAAATAGAATTTATGATAAGAAATACAAGATTTCTTGTAATTCTGGAGAGATATTCAGGGAGTAGTTCTTGAATTCTCAGCAGTCATGCCAATGCTACATACCTTATTTATTATTACACAGAATGCACTGGAGAGAGGAGGGAGACTGGTTAGAAGATGTTGTAGTTGAAGTACAAAGGAAATGCTTAGATAGTAGCATATGGTAAGGATTATGAATAGTTCTAAGAATTATTCTGCTGATGAAGAAGTTTCTATTGCACTCATTGTCCAAACCTAACCAAAAAAAGCAAAGAATCTCATTGATAAATCCTGGAAGTTCAGCCTCCTAGGACCTGGAGCAGAGAGAGAAGACAGAGCGTGGCACAGGAGAAGCTCACAGCAGCTATCCAGCAATGCTATAGAGCCATGAAAACACAGAGGACTACAGCTGTGTTAGTGGTTGTATAAATCATATACAATGTTGTAAACCAAGGTTACCTCAATAAAAATAAAATAATAAACATTAAAAAATAAAACATATAGGGAAATGGAGTTTATCTACTTTCTAACTTTAATTTTTTAAATGTATCATATGAAGCTGAGTGCCAATTTTTAAGATTTAGAATAAGTCATGGTCCTAAGATTTATGGACCAACCATTATCATCAATATTTATATTATTGGCTTTTATGGCTGTTAGTTATGACCTCAGCCTCCCATGCTGTTTCACAATGATAGAGTGAATATCATCCCTCTGCATTTGGCATCTACTTACAAAAGATTTTCTGTTTATTCAATTTTAAAAATATGGTAAATCTATTTTATAGAGGTATAGCAGGATCAAATTAATTAACATGGCAAAGTGCATAATACAACAGTTGTTATCCGTTCCTTTTTAAATAATTCTATCATTTTGAATTGTTATTTGTACTGCTATTTAAACTGTTAAAATCTGTCAGTAAAGAGTAGTGTTTGAATTTAGATGAAAGATAGAGTAAATATCCTTTCTTCTCTGTGCTAAGTGCATATGTGTGCCTGGAAGGGCTTGTTTGTGGCCTTCATTCTCATGGCCCCAAACCGTACTCATTCTGCTGTTCTAAGTGTGGATCTGCATATATGAGTTTTCATTTTAACATTAAATGGATACACATCTGTAGTCATGGATGCTTTACTTTTGTATTTCTTGTGCAGCAACTATAATCTACAAAAGGAATTTTGCTTTAGGAAAATAACTCCAATGAACCATTCATGTATTATCTTTAATGTATCATTTACCTGAGTGAATAAGCTAAAAGTCACAAAATGGTCCATGTAACAGCTTTTTTGGCAAGAATGAATATCAACCTCCAGGATGATGACAGATTGAAGTTAGTATCTTATAGCCATTAAAGCATAATGTTTAAAAGAGAATGGAACAAAAGTATATATTTTCCATGAAAACATTTTGAAATCAAAGTTTCTTATATATTTTATATATAGTTTATTTGGATTAATATTTGAATTTTTCTTCTTTGTATGTACATTAATAACAGAGGATGAAAAAAATAGTGCTTCAATTTCTTTTCCTATTAAGTAAAATATCCTTTGCTAGATGGGTGTCAATAAACATTAATTGCATCCATAATTTATTTGCCACATAGTTTTCAAAGGAAAATATCCATTAACCTTAATGTTACTGTTGAAAATGCCACAGAAACTGAGATTTTAGTTTCAAATTTCATAAAGTAAAAGACCAGTTTTTAACTGTCTAAATCATTAACTTCCTATGAAAAGGACAAAATACAACTTTTTGTTAATTGAAAACATTTATTTTCTTGTATATATTTTCATATTTTTTTAATTGAGGTAACATTGGCTCACAACTCTCTGTGTGATCGCACTCCTCAGATGGATATTACCTCACCACATTCACCACCTAGAAACCCGTCGTCCACCATAGTCCATTGTGCCTCTGCCTCCGTTAGATTTCTAGAGTTTGTTTTTGGCTTGATTTTATCTAACCCTTTGTTGTTTTTCTATATTCCACATGTGACACCTGAGATATATTTTAATATATTTCAACTCAATGCTGTTTGGCCCAAAGTCAAGGGTTTATATCATTTACACTTAAAGGAATACCGTCTTCTTTACATGATTTCTCAGTTTCTTGCAATGAAAAGCCAGTGAAGATCAAATACATACATTTAACACATATGCACACATTTACTTGGATATAGAGATACCTGAATATATATACTTATTCATGTTTTCAAACGTGTCTTCATCTTATGAGTTGGAAAATTATGTTATCTCTTACACCTAGTTTATTTAGTTGCAGGATGATTCATCTTGTTGATATACAGCCTAAAATTACTTAATTCTTTGGAATAGCTTAAAGATCACCCCTTCTCTTGGAAGCTTAGTCATTTCTACAGTCTGGTTTCAGACTTGTTTTTAGATGTGCCTGTACCACCTCTTTACACAAATTCTCCAGCCAAAGGCATACTTCTTAACTTCTTTATTCACTATTCCAATATCGAACTTATCGATTCCACATCCATAAACCTTATTCCCACTCTATTGAATGTTTTTATCTATAATCATTAAAACTTAAGACATTTCAAATCTCTGCTTTTACTTTTAGCACTTATAGACCTTGCTACACTGGAGCATTTTTGCTCCAGTGTTTTCATAGTACTGATCTATTCCAATACTTGGTCAACTAAGTCTAATCTAATGACCTTTCTTTTGTTCGCACCTTTAACTGTTCATCACTTTTGTGTTTTTGTTGCTCTTTATGTTCTGATCACTCTTCTAAAAAAATTATTTTCTGCATGCTCTAGTTGAGATGCTCATTATAGTGTCCTACATGTAGTGCCAGCTCAGTAACATTTATTCGTGTGAATTGATGATCTCACACTTTGAGAAGGATTACTCAATGAAGAATATCACCTTAATCATTCAGTCAACGGAAATATATACTCTCAGTGATACCATTTTTATGTCTGACTTGAATATAACTTTTGATGGGTAGTTCTAAAATTAAGCTGTGTCAGTAACCTATGATAACTTAAACTATGCCTTCTGGTCCATAAATATACTTGAAGAAAACTTTGTGACATAACTGACAAAATCTGTGAAAGACATGTGTATGGAAATATTTATTCCTGGTTCTTCTAAATTATCAATTTACCTTGAAAAGTTCGAATTAAATTGACTTTTTTCTAGCAAAAGTGACTTTCCAGGTCAAGTGTCCTTAAATTTTTAGCATCGGAATTAGATTGAAATGTTCAAATAGGATATTGTATATAGACCATAAGTAAATCAGAGAAAAACAGAGATGTTCTCTTTGAATTTGAACACCAGAAAGCTCTAAGTGTTCATCGATGTCTTTGACATATCTCTGCAAAACCTTAAGACTCTAAGGAACAGAATTATGGAAGCAACAGGGTATTAGAAGCAGTGTAGATCAATATCATTATTATTTAGTGCTTTTGAAACTTATCCAGAATTCTCGATAAGATGGTCAGTAAGTTCATGCTCTGATATATTCCCTCTACTCCAAACATATATCAGTGTGAGATAGAGTAGGTAGCATAAACATATATAAAGGCTAAGAGTCATGATAAATATTGACATAGAATGAAATTGCAATAGAACCAACCAGAGGAAAGAGATCAGATCTTAAACCCAGGACTGCTACCTTCTAGGTCCTCAAGCAAATATAAAACAAAAACACATGAGGTAGCCTGGAATATAGGCTTCTGGTTCAACTTTAACTTAAAAAAGGAATCTAAAACAGGGCCCACTGCTTTACCCTACTGCTTTATAAGGATCTTAAAGAGACCTGAGAATGAGAGGGAAGAAAGCAAGAATACAATTTCAGGAGTAATAGT
The DNA here is from genome assembly GCF_964194135.1 of Talpa europaea. Lineage (NCBI taxonomy): Eukaryota > Metazoa > Chordata > Mammalia > Eulipotyphla > Talpidae > Talpa > Talpa europaea. The sequence goes on along the minus strand of NC_140082.1, from coordinate 25,132,291 downwards.
AGAATCCCAGGGAAGTTGAGTACTTTGAGGAACTAGATTGCCATTGAACAGTAAGTGACCTTAATGGGTATCAATAAAGGCATTTTTCTGAAACAGCCAGTCTTATGAACAATAGCATCTCTATTAATATGCTTGTCCCTGAGTCAGGCCAAGCTCTGCTTATTGTCCCACCAAGAGATTTTGGGATACCAAAATAAATACCTACATCACATTATCACAGTGTGATAAAAGCCCATAGTCATGGCACATTGGGCGGCAATGACCTACCTACACCATCACCCAGATCTATCAAGGACCCAGTGACTGCTCATGATTCATAAACCACTTGGAAGTGGACAAACATTCAACAAGTTACAATCCTGTCAATCCAATTGCACAAAATATCAGGGTCATAAGGAAAAGAGTAGAACTAAAGAAAAATTTGCCTTGAAGTCAAAGTTGACTCCTATGTAAAATTAATCCAAGTACATACAATACATTTTATTACATGTATAATACTATTTAATGTACAAGTGAAAGGTGAGAATTGACAAGTTTCTTTTTGAAGAAATCTTCAACTTCATAAATTGAAATACTCTTCAAAAAGAACTACAGTTTGTAATTTAAGTTAGCACTGGAAATAAAGAGGTTGATATAATATACTGTCTTATTTCATTAGGAAAAATCTGGTTAAAAAAAAGACAAGCTTGTAACCATGATCATTCTTCTTTATTCCAGCCAATGAGAGCTGTTCTGATGGAGCGCTGCTGTGTCCCTCCTCCAACAGTTGCATCTCAGTTCACCAGCGCTGCAATGGTTTGACCGACTGCTTGGATTTCCAGCTTGATGAGTCCAGCTGTTCAGGTACTCCATTTCCACTTCCATTTCCATTCAAATATTCTTTGTAATAAAGGTCAGTAACTTAACCTGCATACCATACAAATATTAACACTTGAAATTCTAAATAATGACAAAGCTGGAAAAATTGATTTTTTTATTATTGGTTAGGGAGAAAGGAGAATGTTAAATTAATTGCTAGATGCATAACAGAATGTACATATATATGACATAATGACCTCATGACTGTTCTATATAAAAATATTCATGAAATAAAACAATTAAATACTAAAATTTAAAATAATACTAGAGTTTATCATTAATATTTAATAATTTCTTCTGTGAAAATTGCCTGGTTACTATCAAAAGGAAACCTTATATAAGCTAACATATTATTAATTTTTTAATTATATTTTCCCATTTTTTATAAGAGCTTCCTATTTACATTATCTAGTCATGTCTAAAATTTAATTTATTAAACTTTAGATAGACTTTTAAATATTTTTCTTCTGATCTTGGGATACTTATAAGAATTGATAATGTATATTTGTGATTATGCTTTTATCAAAACTACTTTGAATTCTCTAACTTGTTGTAGTATATTTTTAATAGCTCTCCTGAATAAATTTCTGTTTCACTTAGGGGACATATAAATATTAGTTTGGGGCAATATAAATCTATCACAAGTAAAAGATAACACAAACCAATGATAAAAGAAATATCCAATAATATTTTCTAAATAAATTAAAGATAATTCATATCAAAACTAGGTGAGAATATATTCTTTATATATATATCTAGAGAGAACATTCTGATATGCAAAAGCATGATGATTCCGATCAAATAATAATAAAATATTATTTTTATGGTGCTGAAAAAACATATTCACATAGTACTAAGCTTCATAGTACAAAAGAATATCAAGAATTGAGAAAATCCGGTCACATAAGATATACAAAGATGAATTCTCTTTCACATTATATTTCTCTTATATATCAGATAAGATAACCCAAATGAAATAATCTTACTCTCTATTTATTTATTTATTTTTATTACTCCCTTTTTAAAATGCAAGAAAATTATTAATGATATAGTTACATTCTTTGAAACTACAAATACAAAATAATTATTTGCAATATCCAAATTTATTTATATAAAAGTGAAATTTTCTTCAGGATGATTCTATATGAGAACAAATATATTGCAACTTATTAAGGTTTATTGTCTCCTTTGACATGTTCTACCTTTAAAAATAGGATCAAGCTAACAGAATACTAATCATACAAACATTATTGTTGGTCCAACTAGCCACTCAAAAATCATGTACAGTTTATTTACAAAGTATGTTTCATATTTACACAGCTCTTGGGTTAGAGTTAAATAAAGAACTAGTGAGAGTTTTCAGATAAAATCCATATTCTATTATGTGTTCCTATTAGTATTTTATATGCTTTTTGGTTTGTCAATCAAATATGATGATGTCAGTGCTTCTGTTTTTGAGAAACCCTTTAATCCTAATCCATGATAAGATGTGTAAATACACAATACATCATCCTCTTTATTTCCAAATAACATATTCCTTTAAGATCAGCATTTCATAGGCTTTTATGACCTCATCCTTCCAGCATCCAACAATTTCCCCAGTAGTCTCACAACAGATGATGAACATCTGGTCTCTCCTCACCTGGAGGTTTCAGTCATTAACAAAACATCAATCTCAGGCACTGCATAAGTGGTGCAGGTTAAGTATGTTTTAATGAGTCCTGTCCATTCCCAAGTTACATTAGAAAGGCATATTTTTTCAAGTTTTGGTTGCTTATACAACAGAAAATTTTGACCAGAAATTGTGAAGCTTAATTTAAGCTGAAAATCTTTTTCCTATAGTAAAGGCTAATAAATGTTATGTCAACGTGATACTGTACCTATTATAATCATCCATGTGAAGGAAAATTAGGAAAAAGTCACTAAAATATAAAATTATAGAATGGGATGTTGAGATTTAATATAATACCAGCAACAACAATATAAAGTTAACAGAGTGTTTTCAAAACCAAATGAAACAAAATGCAAAAACTGCTCTGGCAAGCATTCTTAAGCTATTTCAAGTTTCTGACTCATGATTAATCTCTCCTGCCGTCCCTATGCTGGAATTTCAAGTGAACAGAACAGTCTCTGCCTTTGGGAACTTGGTTTCCTGCACAAGTTTTCTGGTGGACTCTAGAATCCATACAGCTCCAGAAACTATATGTAGTTTACTGTGCATATGTCTCCTTTTCCATCAAAGTGCATAAATTCCACACAATCCAAAGGGCTTCATGGTCCCATAATGTCAAGAACTGTAAAGGGTTATAGAAATTCTGTACTGAAGAGCAGAATATTTGACATTTTTAGGCTAACAGGCTTTGGGGTTGAAGGACCAGGATTTAGTTGCGCATGTTATCAACTTAAGTAAGTTATATTCTCTTTCCTCTTCTGTAAAATGAGGATAAGAATGGGATATACCACATGCTATGAGAATTAAGTGAAGTAACACTGAGAGAATCTTTAGGACAGTCCTTCACACAGAACAATAAATAGTAGTAGTAGTGGTGATCATAATGCTAGAAGGAAAAGAGAAAAGGCAGAAAAGTTGGAATGTGCTGTGGTAATAGAACTTGGGTTTCACAGAAAATTCAGAGAATCCTTAAATTTCAACAGACAGGTGACAATAATCATTTACTAGTTTATTATACCATTCACTGATGTAGAAAATTTATAAATATATCCAAGTTTATACTCCCAGAAGCTTTATAGGGAAGGTGATGTTAATCCTCATTTTAAACGTGAAGAAACGTATTAGAGTAGCTACCCCTAAGTCAGACAATTCATCAGTGATGAGCCAGCTGTCACAGAGGGGAAAACAGGGCTCACAGAATTATCAATCTTCCCAACATCTGCCATGTAATAGTTGTCCCTGCCATCATCTTTACAGACATTGAGGGGAAAAGTTTAGACTATTTGCTGAACCTGTATGATCTGACACCTGTGCATCTCAGACCTTCTCTCATGTTTTTTTCATATTGTCAGCAATCCAACTCAGGCTGAATTCCCTTCAATTCCTTAAACATACTCTATTCTCTGGATTCTGTGTCTTTATGGTTATCTTTACACACACACACATACACAAACACAAACACACACACACACATACCCTGCCCAAAATTTCTTCTTACTCCCTAACTTTGACTGAGGTACTCTCCTTGGTACTTCCATCACCCTTATTACAGCCACCCCAAATTGGATCATTTTTCATATGATATTTTAATGCATCTCCATAAAGCTGGAAGATCAATGAGCCAAGTGTTCTAAGACTCAACAACCTTATGAGACCGGTACTATTTTTAACTCTGACAAAGAGTAAGCTGAGATATAGAGAGATAAACTACCTTGACCTAAAATACACAGCTAATAAATTCAGATTCCAACGCAAATAATCTGGCCCCAGAACTTGCAGCCTTGACACTTATGTAAACTGTCTGGATTATTTATCATTTCATATCCAGTATCTCATCCAGTGCTAGACAGTGAATACTTGCTGAAAATAGACCCATTGAAATATAAATTAGAGGTAGTAGAGGTTCTTGTCTTTAGAATGGAAATTATGATAGTTCAATCATGAAGGACTAGTATTCTGCAAGAAAGTGTTTAAGGGCCTCCCTGGTGGCGCAGCTGAGCGCTGGGCTGCAAAGCTGCCTGCAGCCTCTGCAGTGTTGGTTCGATCCGGTTAGATCCCCGGCCTCCAGCGAGGGTCCCACATGGCACGACAGACCTCTCCTGCAGTGCCCTCTGCTCCCTTCAGCAGTGTACTTCGTCAGTCTGCCTATTCTGCTCCCTGCTCTGGCTCTAGTGAATTCTCTCACCCTCCCTCGTTTCTGACTGTACCCTGTGCTTGTATAAATAAATAAATAAATCTTAAAAAAGGAAGTGTTTAAGAAGTGAAGAAGAGAAATTAGGGAATTAAATGAGTAAGAAAAGTGACAGCCATAAGTGGATTGAGATTGTTTACTGAGGATAGAAGGAGGCATATAAAGGAAAACACCACAAAGAACTGTAAGCTTTAACAACTTTTGATTCATAACTATGTGAAAATATTTAGCTTCCACTTTACCTATAAACAAATCACTTTTTCAAAGAAAAATCCATGCTAACCTCGAACTAGGAAATGACACAGTGGTAAAAAAAAAAAAAAAGTATTGGGCAAGAAGGATCATTTTTAAGCTGGTAACTGATATACCTACTGAGGTAGGACATGAAGTGCACAAGAATGTCATTTTGTCTAAATGACAAGGCCACCAATGCAAAGCATTTCTCTGCCATGAGATAGTGACTACTGTATGGAAGTGAAGGAGATAGATGTTTCAGTAAAGGAAAAATCCTCAGAGTAATCACAAATATATAGACAATTCTAAACAGATTGTCTTAATCCAGGGGAGAAGAAAGTCTTCTCTTACGATTAATCACTTGGACATGTGAAGAGGGGAGCACACCCAGGACAGCTGGTGTCTGCTGAGAAAATTTGGGGTTGCACTAAAGTAGACTAGGGGAATTCTTGTACTGTTAGCAATTAGGAAACAATTTACTGTTAATGATTAGATTTAATACATGATTCTCAGTAATGGATCCTCTTAAACCCTAAAGATATTTATAATTAACTGTGGGGTTTTTGATGCTGATTTTTCAGAGTGTCCAATAGCTTACTGCAGAAATGGTGGGACTTGCGTAGTGGAGAAAAATGGTCCTGTGTGTCGGTAAGCAGATTATCTATTTTTTTTTAAACACTTATTTGCTGATGACTTACTTTTCTTAAGGCTAATAGAATATCGATGAATATATGGTTATTAAAGTAAAAATAGTAAATAATGACACTATATTTATTTGTCTGAACAAAAGGAAAATGTGAGTGTACTTTAGAAAGGTATCAATTACTTAGCATAATTTTACATGTCTTTCTGCATTTTATATTATGTGGGATATATAACTTTAATAAAACTCATTATTCTGTCTTTTTAATATTTATATCTGGTTATGAAAAGTTTTTATATGAGTATCTTCCTATTTCAGATGAACTTAGTATCTGTATTTCCTTTCTCACTGTTTATTTCAAAGTCCATATTTTTCTTTTAGACAACAAAGGATGAAATTAATTCATAAATAACACCTTTTTCTGCTTAATGCAATGGATGTTTATGAAAGGTACAGATAAGGAATACATTTACATGCTTAAAGTAAGAATAAACAAAACCAGGCCTTTGCTTTCTTTTGGGAATTATTTATATTGCATATCAAAGATTGCTTGATTTTTTCTCTCACTCTTTAGGGAACTGTGCAAAGCAGTTTCATAAATTCCAAAGGAAATGATGCATATTCCATTATATTTGTGTTTATGACTTTTTAATCTAACAGACTGAAGGTATATCACTGCTTGTTATAGAACTGATTGCAGGCTAAAACTCAAGTCCTAACAAAAAACAAAAGTATATGCAAAACATTCATTAATAGTTATTTAAATCATTACATCCTGCTGAGGTAACACTTATATGTTAAGAAAAGTAGTTTACTCCTAAAAAAATGTGAAGACCTTTTAAATAAGTTTTAGGATGATATCATTTAGACATTGTTTTAATGTTGTTGAAATTGAATTTATAGTTTTCCAAAGTGTTTTGTCTCTCAATTTCATTACATAATTTATTTCACATCTCAATAGAGGTATAATTTTTGTTATATCAAAAATTCAGTGGAAATTGATTTATAATAAACTATAATTTGATGGAAAGATGAAATACCTAATATTAACTTACAAAATCTCCTGAAATAAGCTGAGAATGATGCCGTAAGTCATATTTATTGAAATTAGGTGAGTGGATAATGTTATGTAATGTCAACTGTTTTCAGTAAGGAGATTTGAACTTTTGCCCTCAGTAATCCTGCTAGTTAGCTGAAGACCCCAGACCTAAGACAGACTCAGCTGAGCAAGCAAAGAGTTTTGTGTTCTTGGCAACATCTTCTTGTACTTAAGTAAACTTCTAAAAGTTGAAATCCAGATGGTGATGTTCAAAACTTGTTTTTCTCAAATGAGTAAACTCTTACGTGGGGGTTGAAATGTGGCAGGAAGATGGAGAAGAAAGTGACTAAAGAAAGGAAATCAACACAGCACAATGTAGAAAGCAGTATACAGAAAAATCATTGACTATTTTAATATATTGTTTGGTAATAAATAATACTTTTCAAATAGATAAATAGCTATAATTGTGATCGATATAAACAAATGTTTGGAATTAGTGCTATCTATAGTAGATGTGAAAAAAGAACTTTTGACAATTTTTTACTTTATAACATAGTATTCTATTAATTCAAACTTTTATTTCTTTAAAACTGTGAACTACAAATGTAATATCGGTGTATTATAATAATTTGTAAAGCATACAGTTGTGTGTTCAGCTAAAAGTAGAAAACCTCAACATTCAAGTCACACTTTCTAGTAGTATATTTTGCACCCACTTAAATATGGTTTTTCCACTCACACACACATGCAGGCACAGACTCCTGTTTCATACAGAAATGTGATTGTACTTTCTACAATACTTTGTACTTTTTTCTTCCTTCTCAGAAAATATCATGTCATTTGTTCTATATGAGTACATATAAAAGCATTTGTCAAATTCACTTTCAATTAAACTTAGTATCAGCACATGGTCTCTCTATCTCCTCAAGATATTAAAAAGAAACTAAGGCAAAAAAAACACATCCCTTCTCACCCAGGCCACTGTGAATACAATAGTTATGGTTTCCTGAGGAGGCATATCACCAAGTCTTTGCATTTCCTCTTGTGATTCTAGATACCTCGAAAAAGTAACTTCATAATGTACCTGTAAACCCAGAGAAGAGAAACTATATAATAAAGTTATCTGGATGTTTAAATTATCCATAAGAATAGAAATGGCTAGGTGAAACATGGTTTTCTGTTATTTAAGATACATTAACTTGACATGTTTGAATGCTAAGAAGCAAACTTTGAGCTACAGGAGGGAAATCATTCCTCACCTAAGTTTTGATTATTGAATGTGTTATACACACACACACTGTATATAACACATGTCATTCCCTTTGCCTAGAGGTTACGTTGTCTACAGTATTTGTCAGAATATTGAATGAGTACATGGTCTATTTATTATACTAAAAAGCAACTAATCTCCTGTTTGTAGGATAGCATGGCTACCAAAAAAGAAAATGTCACCCATTAAAGAAACTCTACTTTGCTACATTAACAGAAGAGGGTGCTCTTAATCCAGGAATTTTTATAACTATCTCAAATCTTTACCCCTACATTTGAAATGAAGAGACAAATGTGGTTTTCATCTGTACAACGCCACTGTTTAAAAATAAAATTCAGCTTACAACCATTCTTCTTCTTCCCCTCCTCTCGGGAAAAAAAAAAAAGAAAATGCCCCAAAACCCTAACTCCAAACTAAATTAAGTATTGTCCAAATAAAAGCATTTAGTGATATGAAAATAAAACAACCCTTAACTAAGAAAGTCAAAGTACAAGTGAACAACAAAACAATAACAATCAAATAAGAATTGATTGATCCCAAGAAAGAAGTGAAATTTCAAAAGAAAGAAAAACTAAATAACAGTGTTCCCCAGGGAGCAAAATTCAAATTAAATTTATTAAGGAGTTTTGGCAAAGCCAGAAAAATAAGTAAGGGAATGAAAATGAAATTAAGTAAAAAGAATCAAAGAAGACAGTGAAAGATAAAAAAACATGCATATGAATGGTGTCCCTAGAGAGGAAAACAAAACAATGGAAGAAAACAATATTTAAAATTATAATCCCAAAATAGTTTTTCAGAAAAGAAAGAAGACCTGAATTTATATATTGCATAGGCCAAAAGTTACCTGGAAAATTTGACAGCAAAACCAGCAACTCTGAGACATATTCTAGTAAAAATATTACACTTGAAAAACAAAATTTCTTATAGCTTCTAGGGGGAAAAAGCAATTAACATATAAGGACAAGAGATTATTCTGGCATTAGACTTCCAAAAGCAAATAAATTTATTGTTTTTGTCAACAGGATTGTAAAAGTCTTTAACAAAATTCAATATTTATTTTTGATTTTTTTAAGATCACGGGAAAATATAAATTGGTACATGTACATGTTGTTTTTTACCCCTAGAGACAATAAAGATAGTGTATTCTTAAATGGCAGTTTTATCTTTTAGGAATATAAATAGATCATTCTATTTTCTTCTAATCATCAGGGTTTCTGTTATTCACAATTCTAAACAGACAGTATTTAGAAATATGTTTCACAAAAGAAAAAAACCGGTATTACAAAAATACAATCAATAAAAAACTTGAAAAAAGAAGAAAGACATTTCCTTTTCTTGGAAAACTGATAGGGCAGCATAAGAATCTTGGTTCTCCTTAGGTTAATCTATGAATTTAACATAACCCTATAAAAATACAACATTTTTGGAGGAGTAAATAGTTTGATATTAATGTTCATATGGAAAAGCAAATTTAGAAAAATAAGGAAGTGAACACTGAATAAGACAAGTTATAAAGGGTTAAATTATTAGTATAAATATAATGAAACGTTTATTATTAAATCACTGTGGTATAGGCACTTGAAGAAACATTATAGACATTTCATGCTAGCAGAATGGAGTAGAAAGTCTAGAAAAATATCTAGTGCATATGAAAATAATAAAGGGCCTCCCCGGTGGCACAGCGGTTGAGCTCTGGGTTGAGCGCTGGGTTGCTAAGCTGCCCTCAGCCTCTGCAGCGCCGGTTCAATGCCCGGCTGCTCCCCGGCCACCAGAGGAGGGTTCCACATGGTGCGCAGACCTCTCCTGCCGCCCGCTGCTCCCCTCAGCAGTGTGCTTTGGTCCTTCTGCCTGCTCTGCTCCCGGCTCTGGCTCTGGTGAATTCTTTCACCCTCCTGCACTTCTGACTGTACCCAGTGCTTGTATAAATAAATAAATAAATAAATAAATCTTAAAAAAAAAAAAAAAGATGGCATCTCAACGCTCTGATCAGAGGTTGACTTTTTAGAAAGAAGTGTTGAGACAGCTAGTTAGGTATTTGAAGGAAAAAAAAAAAAAAGATGCCAGCAGACCATAATAAACACATTACACACAAAAATAAGCTTCATGTGGATCAGAATTCCAAGAGAAACCAGCTCATACTAGAGAAATATGCAGTGAATTTCTCCATAATTTGGATATAGTGAAAAAAGTTTCAAAGGCTCAAATCCAATCAAAGACCATAATGGTAAATTCGATTATATAAAAGTTTCACTTAAAAAATGTTTTGCATGGCCCAGAAAATACTAGCAACAAGATCAAAAGATAATTGGCAATCTGAGAGAAAATCTTAATGTCTTATAGTTCAGAAAAAGGAAAAATATTCTTCATATTTATTATCCTTCTAATTCTCAGAATTATTTTAAAATATGAGCAAAGCCCAAACATAATGTTAAAAAATAAAATATATACAATGATGCTTAAACATGAAAAAATCAATTCCTTTCATTACAGGAAGGCAAATTAAAGCCATTCTATAATGCTATTTCCCATCTCTCTAATAAACAACATATTCTGTTGGCAGATATGTGAAGAAGCAGGCACTTTGCCAGTGGAAATGCAAATTGGTATAACTCCTGTGGAGGTGAACTTGGCACTATCTAGCAAAACTACATATTCATTTACTTTTTGAACTAATAATTACCTTTCTAGAATGTACTGCTGGTAGAACTCCAACTATATGAAAATATGTGTCCATAGGGTTACTCACTGTAGCATCTTCATAATTTCAAAATATTGGAAACAAACTAAAAGCCCACATATAAAAATTTATTGAATACACTGTGGTACATTCACACAATGTTGTACCACTAGAATGTGGAACAGTTAGGGAGAGTCCCTCCAGCCAGGTGTAGGCATCATGTTCCTTGGGTCAAGCTAAAGGAAAATTAATAAATGTAGTTATAGTCACTGCAACTATTTTATAACTTTTTTTCTATTAAAAATAAAAATCTGAAGAGTGCTATGTATAATTACATGTCAGGTTGTACTTAAGTGTTCGATATGCCTTTAGAAACCACATAAACCTGAATGGTAGATCATAGTTCCACATGTCTAATTTCATAATTAAGGAGGTTAGAATTGGTGAAATTAATTAATTTCCCCATAGTGAAAATCAAGAAGATGGTGAGTTCAGATTCAAACCAGGTCTGTGTCTAAGGCCTACATTCCTAGATTACTAGCCATTGTAGTATATTACTTCTTTGGAGATCTGACTAGGTGTTTCATAACTCTATGATGATTGTGTGATTTCATGAATATGATTTGCATGAAATGCCTGAAGAAAATCTTGAACTAAGCTTTATTTGCAGTTGACTGATTGGTGTTCTTTTACATACTATGGACTGTTATTCCCATGAATGTGCATGTTGTTGCTTCTTGACCATTTTACACTATCGTATCTTGACTACTTGAAAAACTCTAGATTCACCTCTTATATATGAACTTGTGTAGAACCTTCGCTCTAGAACTTTTCCTTTTCCTGGACCCCCATGCATATGAGTCACATCCTACAGGCAGTGTACAAAAGAGAACAGGGATATAACTGTAAAAACATACAAAGCTGAGTATGGATGTGATTCCACCCCCCACTTACTGACTCCATGACTTTGAATCAATTACCTAAACTTTTTCTAAGGAAGAAGAGAAAAATGTACATTTACTAAGAAACCAAAATTCTTAATCCTGATTGAGTTGAAAAGGACTTTTGTATGGTGCTGAAATGACTAAGTGAGAAACACTAGTAAGCTGCTTGCCAATTTCTTATTTAACATCATTGAAACCATCTCCACAGCAACCAACATAATTCTTTTTTTTTTTTTTCAAAGATTTGTTTACTTATTTTATACAAGAACAGGGTACAGGCCAGATGCGTGGGGGTGTGAGAGAATTCACCAGAGACAGAACAGGGAACAGAACAGGCAGGCTGATGAAATACACTGCTGAGGGGAGCAGCGGGCATGACAGGAGAGGTCTGCTGCTCCGTGTGGGACCCTCGCCAGCTGGCCGGGATCGAACCAGCACTGCAGAGACTGCAGACAGCTTCACAGCACGGCGCTCAACCCCCTGCTCCACCAGGGGAGGCCCAACATAATTCTTTACTAGATGGAAAACATAACAGATCATCAAAATTTAAGAATATGGCCTCTGATATTATTTTTTCAAACATAACACTCAAGTGCTAAGTACTAACAAATATATTCATAGTTACACTTGAATGCTTTGTCAGTGAAAATCATTTCAGAGATTCAAAAAGTCAATTTTCAAAGGAGGACATTTAGGTATCTTTTATGTAATGCTTGAAAAGTCATGCAAGTGTGTTTTGTCAAATATAACAAATGGAAGAGACAATCTTACTGGAAAATGTGAATTACCAAAATTGGCCCCCAAACATCCATTAAAGCTGAAACAGTAAATTATATAATAGACATTTTTTAATTGTATCTTTTTTAATCATATTTTTTGTTGCAGCAGCATTGGTTTAAACACTGTATGTGATTTAGGGGTATAGGTTTACCCTCTTTTAGAAGTATGTTACCACACCATACCCATCAAAACATCAATAGTTCTCTACCATAGACCTTAGGTGCCCCAGTTCCCTTTCTCCTTCCAGCCTCCCCTTTCATTAGTCTCAGCTGAGCAGTCTAATTTCTAGAGTGTGTTTTGCTTTAGTTTTTTCTGTTCCTTTGTTTTGTTTCTCTGTATTCCATATGTATGTGAAATGATCCAATATTTGTCTTATTTTATCTTATTTCACGTAACATGATGCCCTCCAGTTACATCCACATTGTTGCAAATGGCAAGATTTAATCTTTTTTTTTAGCTGAATAGTATTCCTTGCTCCTATATTTCACATCTTTAAATTTACTTACCTATTGTTAGGCACTTTGGTAGTTTCCATGACTTGACTATTATAAATAGGGTGCAATGAATATGAGTGCATCTATACCCTTGAATTAGAATTTTTATATTCTTTGGATAGGTATTTAGGAGTGGAATTGCTGAATTATTTTTTAATGTTTTCAGGACCCTCCATACAAGAAGCTAGACCAGCCTCCACTCCCAAAAACAGTGTTGTTGGGTTCGTTTTTCTCTCTTTCCTATGAGAATTTAAATGTGCATATCTATTTGCAAAACTGGAAGTAGTTTTCCTTAAAGCCAGGAATAAGAAAAGTAAAGGTCTGCTAGCACTAGGATATTCTATTTGCTCAAAAGTTTTAAGCCAAAGAAATAAGCAACAAGAAGCAACAGTAACACGTATTGAAAAGAGGGAACACAAATATTTCAGGTATCCACAGCCCAGGAGATTCAAGAGAGTTAACTGTGATGCTATTAGAGTGATAATAAACCCAGCAAGGTAAAGAGATAGGCGATAACTATGTAAGACTAGATAAATTCCGTTTTCACCAGTAATAACAATTGAACAAGAGAATTAGAAAAGAGCACCATTGTGAAGTAGTAGCAAATTTTATATTATGTACTTATACTTAACTGTCATTTTCTAAGGTCCACATGAAAAAAAATTTAAAAGCTCAAATGAAGAATATTCAAAGATCATATGGATGAATTTGCTTTGTTCTTCACTTGGCAACTGCCATCCTAGGAATCTAACCTTCTGATATATTAACAAAAAATATGTGGATAAACGTGTTGGTTTGGGCATTTTATAATAGTACTTTGAAAGTAAACTTAAATGTTCAAAATAGTATAACTGAATACCATGTAACAACTTTTAAAAAGAAAAATATAAATTCTGACATAGAAAAATATCTCTATGGAGGCAAGAAATGCAAATTCCAGAAGAAAATGCATGTTAAAATCCTAATGGGGGGAGGAGGAAGACAATATGTAAATGTGTGATATAACAATGAAAAACAAGTCCAGCCATCTGCACACATCAAATAGTAAGATCTCTACATGAGCTCACCAGGAGATGGACTTTGGGGAAAAGGAAGATGTCACATTTTAGTTTCTGCATTTTTATTTTAACATGCACTGCTTTTGCAACTTTTAAAAGCATATTTTAAAAACTATCTCACAAACAGTTGCAATATTTAAAAACTAATATCTCTTACAGTAAAAGGCAGAGCCAACTGGCTGCTTTTAACGGTGTCTCCAAGATGAATGTGCCTGTCCCTGGGTTTTCTTCCCATTGTCAGATCATTACACACTCTCTGCCTCGTGCGATGCCAAAAAAGCCAGACAGAATGTATTGAAGATGAAGTAAATAACCTCTCCCCTCAAACCTTCCCCCTGCCTTTCTCCCCAAGCTGGATTCTTCTCTGATCACATGTGCCAATAGAGTCACGAAAATGAAAAGCACGGTCTACCTAATTTCCCCTCTGCTCCTTGCCCAGAAACAAAGCCCCGTGATGTGTTTGTGCATTAGCTGTTAAACTGTTTTTAGACTTTCCATGCCAGCCATAAGCTTTCACAGCTGAAAACTGCATTGCTTTGACAATTTGCTGTAAGTGCCTCTTGAATGACCTGTTGACTCATCCAGGGAGGGCATTCTCCAAGGAAGAACATGGCCCAGATTTCCTTCCCTGGTCATTGCTGACAGGGATTTGTGATCCAGATATTTTCCAAAGTCTCTAGTATGACCTGACTGTTAAGTAGATATCTCTCTCCTCCTGGAAGAAAAGTGGTGGGTTATTTCTGGGGCAGTCTCTAATGCCAAAGGACTTGCTTTAAAGAGAGAACAAGAGATAACTGTCTATATTATAAGGATCAGTTACTTCAAAAGGCTCCCTGCCTCACCAATCCAAAATAGCTGCCTAGGAAAGTGTTTCCTCTTAACCTACACAGTTTTTACTTTATCGGTTTTCCTAGCGTGTGCACAGCCAAGCTTTAATGGGGCAGCAATAGATTGGAAATGACATCTTTTCTTTCTTTGCTGTGCGTGATGTATGTGTATGTGTCCAGCATACTCCATTGAATGGGGGAGAGAGACACAGCCCAGTGGAGGCGCTCAGAGACCTGAGCATCGAAGAATACTGACAGAAAGTCATTCCTCAGACTGAATTTCACAATTTCCTGAACCAGGCTCCCTAGTGGCACTGAAACTGCCGGCTATCCAGGCCTGTCCTGAGCCTACATAGCTTTTCTTCCTGCTCAGTCAGCATGAGTTTAACTATGTCAGAGTAGAATCTTTTGTGCTGTTGCTAGGTGGCTGATCTCTGCCTTACAGAAGCAAAATCTAGCAAATGAGGTAGAACTTTTTGAACTTATCCCTCTTACCAGTGAAATGTTGACAGATCTAAGTAATTCAATGCATTTTAATTTTGAAACCCCTGTGGGACTTCGCTTATCCTCTGAAAACCCTAGTTCATGTTTGCCATTTCCTTAATCTGCTGTCCATTTGTAACTCTGAGACTAGAGTATCCCTTTGTAGTCTTCATGGAAAGACTTAGTTTATCTCCCTTATTTTCGCCAGAAGGGAGAATGAGGAAATGAAAATGTTTGTCTCCAGGTTTAAAGTTAAATTATGACTCTGTATGATTTGTGGTTAGATTTTATATAACCTGTAAATCTGTGGATCTATAATACCCTTTTATTTTTCTATGTATTAAAAATGAAGAGATCTAGAAATTACTTATATGAAAACTGGAAAATATAATACATTATACAGAAATATACTTTTCTATAAATTGTTAAGATAATGTTTATGAAACTTTGTGAATTTTTATCCCCTATGTGGGGCAGTGACTGATCACATAAATGCCCTGGAGCAGATACCATGAGACAACAGGAAAAAAAGTAATAAAAGGAGAAAATACGAATTTTGGTATTGAATAAAGAAATGTTTTAATCTGTTGATTAGGGATCAAATTAAAAACACATATGTACAATACAGAAAATAAGACCTTAAGTATATTATTCTTTTCCATTTGTTGGAATTAATTTTTTTTTCTATAACAATATAATTTGCAATACATAGTCTTCTGTGATTTGGCATGGATAGTATATTGTGGGAATACAGTTTATATACAAAAAGCTATATGTTGATAGGTGATACATACCATATTCTTTTTATATCATTCACTAGAATAAATCACCCCAGCAAACCATTATATATCCGTACTAATAAGTATTTACCTATATTTATTTGTTTTTATGATAAAGCATAACAGTGATTTAGTTAATCCCCTAGCCACAGCCTGGACTCTGGCCCTGCTCTGAAGCCCTAAGTCTAGCCCTTACTCTTCTCTGCTTCAGTTTTTTTGTATATGTCTGGAAGATGCAAGCTAAATGTCTTCACTTTGCTATCATATGCCAGGACTCCTTCTAGGCATCAATTTATACCATTGTTTAGAAAATATCCATTTACATGCTGCTTGAAAAGATACCTATATAATTTGAAGAGAAACTGGTTTAAAATACATCTAGGATAAATTAAGACAAATAAATCTGATATAATAATAAAGAAAATTAAAATGAAGCAAAACTAATTTAAAATAGAGATGAAAAGAAAAATATATATAGCACAGGAAAAAGTGTGGATAAAAGAAATATTCCTCATTAATTTAAATACACATAACCATACATCATCAAAATATACATAGCAAAAATTTATTTACTTATAAGAAAGTTTCTATTTCCAGGAATGAAAAAAAATTAAGTAAAGATCATGTTGATTTTTAAGTCTAAAA
This sequence comes from Talpa europaea, assembly GCF_964194135.1. Lineage (NCBI taxonomy): Eukaryota > Metazoa > Chordata > Mammalia > Eulipotyphla > Talpidae > Talpa > Talpa europaea. The sequence continues at coordinate 25,115,697 of NC_140082.1, read as the reverse complement.
GTACTATGTTACTTTTTAAATATATTTTAAACTGCATAAAATTGGTAATTGTCTACAAAAATTAGTTATAAAAATGACATGAAGAAATTAAAACTAATCACCCTGGATAAATTAAATTGAACAACAAAATGGCTCTCCTTCAAATGTCCATTAAAATCAGAGGTTTTTTTCCCTTTCATCTTTTAATGTGAAATATATCATATATTTAGAAAATTTTAGAAAATATGTTTTTTTATTTAAAAATAATTACAAAACAAAGTAATGGTTTGTAAAATGAACTTTATCAAATCTTTATGAAACAATAAAAGCTATACCAACTATGTCAGAAAAACAAAAGGAGGTAAAATAGCTATTCTTTTTTTTTTTTTTTTTGTGGGACCCTTGCCGGCGCCCGGGGAACAAAGCGGCGCTGCAGAGCTGTGCCCCAGCACTCAACCGCAGCTCCACCAGGGGAGGCTCAGTAAAATAGCTATTCTAATGACTTTATTAGACTTAGAATAATTGTGATGCCAATAGTAGATAAGAACAGAACAAAGGATGTATGAACAAATTTTATTTCTAAATATGAAAGCAAAATTCAAAAATAAAACATTAGCAAATTGAATAAATGAGTTGCTACCAGGCAAAGTAACTGAGTCAGATGGAATTTCAGCAGCCTGACATTGTGCTAATGACAGACAAAACTGCACATTTGGTCTATGTGGTTCCAGAAGCAGAGTCAAAGAAGAGTCATGAGTGGTGATAGCCATCTCAGTCACATGGTCAAAATTCCATTTTAGGAAGATTACTGTCCTATTCCCTCTACAGAAAAAAGAAATGAATCAGCAATATACCAGGCACATGGAAGGGAGGGCAACTGAAATGAACTCATAGTACAGCTATGCCTGGAAGATGCAGTTTCCAAAACAAATTCGAGTTTGCTTTCCCAGAAAGGAGCCACTTAGTACTAGAAAGACAGCATCACATGACAGATGAAAAAATTCAGAAGACAAGGCAAAATTTTTAGTTCTAATCTGTCAACAAAGGGAATGCCAAGGTTACATAAGGTAAGTGTTTAAACAAAGGCTGTGAAGAAGGTTACATGCCAAAGGCCACTTTTTTCCTCCCTCAATGGTCTCTCTCCATGGGTTATGAAAACAGGTTAAGGGTTTTAAATGCACAGGGCAAAGAAAAGCAAAGACATGAAAGTGGAGAGAATATGTAGAGAGACCAAAATTAGTAATAAAACTGAGCAAACAGTTGTCTGAAAGTTAAAAGACACTGCATTAATGAAGTAGCAGACAATTAAATTTGGAAGAGAGATTTTAAAACTTAGTATTTACCAAAATATTAGTAAGGGATCATAAAAAAGAAGGAAGAATAGAAGATTGCCCTAAGCTTTTCTTCATACTTGGGCAATGGTAATACCACAAGCCAGAACTTGAATGTCTGAAAGAAGAGTTGTTTTTAAGAGATCTGCTATTCTATTAAACTATCCAGAAAGTGTGTTTCCAGCTACTTCAGGAATGTGAACCAAACTATCCTTCACCAAAGCTAGAGTTTGTTTGCAATTATTATGTTTTTTTTTTTTCAGCCTTTGCTCTCAGTTTCCAATGAGGTCACCTCCCACAAAAGATTGTCTGTAGATGCTGAATGTTTGGCAAGACTCCTGGTGAAGGAGGCCCAGACACAAACCATAAGAGACATGTCAGCAAACAGTTTAACTTCCTTTTTGTCATGTGGGTGACCGGAGTAACATGAAGGCTAGAGTTTTTTTGTTTTTTTTTTTTTTTTTCCTTGTTAATTGAAACCTCATGGAAACACAATTCTTAAACTTTGCTTTATTTGAGGGAAAAAAAAAAAACAAAAACAAAAACAAAAGAAAAAGCTCAGAGTTCCATAAGGCATACAAGTAAACAGGAAGTAAAATGTAGGACATGGAAGTGAGGAATGACCCAGAAGTTCAAATATAGAAATCAGAGATAGGGTCCAAAACATGCCATTTTTCTCCTCTAAAGTATTACACATAGAACAAAAGAACAAAATTAGTCTCGATACTATATTTTTGTTTGAGAAAATATACTATATTTTTTGTTACCACCAAATGGGTTCAACTTACATAGGTAGATGAGATTCATGAATATATTTGTCCCTAGAATGCTGAGGATACCGTCATCTATTAATGACCTTGATTAGGAAAATCAATTTGAGGAGCTCAAATCCAGCTGCCAAGACTCTCTCTGCCCATCATACCTAGAAGTTACGATAGCCTTTAAAGCAACTTTCCCCCAGCTCACACCAGATATTTTAGGAAATAAGAAAAAATAAAACACTTCAAAATCAGTTTCACCCTCTTTTGTATCCCTGAAGGAGTCATTTAAAGCATACCTTTCCTTTAGTGAACAAGATCCATGGCATAGATGGATGCTCCTTTAAAACTAAAACTTTTGCCTTGTCTTCTGAATTTTTTCATCTGTCATGTGATACTGTCTTTCTAGTACTAAGTGACTCCTTTCTGGTACTTCCTCCACAAAATTAGGCTCCTTTCTCTTCCTCCACAAAATTAGGGTAAGACATGAGATACAAATTGTTTCATTGACAAAGGAATTTAATAAGAGTATAAATGTGTAACAACTGAACATTAGTTTTTTTTTTTTCTCTACTCACATTTGCAATGCATATGACTCTGGCCAGAAGTTAACCACAGCATCACTTCAAAATAGAATAATTTGAATGTTTTTGAGTCACCAAGACAGGAGGTAATTTGAGTCCCCATTAACTAAGCCTTAGCACTGTTGCTGGTTAAGAGTCAGTATGTGACTTTGTGCCTGTATATCTACAAGTAGGGGAATTTTTTTTCAGAAGTAGTGGTAATAGAGATTGAAGCTGCTTTTCCATAGCAGAGCATGGTAATTAAACTGAAGTTAGTTCAAATTACCTCCCCACTCCTGAAGCCCCTGAATGCATAAGTAGAAACTGCAGTGAGTCCCCCCTTGCAGGTGATGCCCACCAGGGGTTACTGCCTCTGTCTGTTCTTCCCTTCCACTGCTATTCCAGGCAGTCCCGTTGCAGTACCCAAGTGACTCCAATCCTGAAAAAGCAAGTGGAGGATGAGAAAAAAGTATGTTTTAATTTATTATATTAGTAAATGTCTACGGTCTTCCAAAAGTGCAACTGAATTAACATTGAGCATTTTATTAATGTCCCTTACTACCCAAAATGTATTTTCTATCAGATATTTTATGGAGTCTCATAGCACTAGACTATTTTAGAAAATGTGGTACCCAACAGCATCTAATTCTAATTTATATCTCTCTGGGTCACTCTTACCCTGTGGTTTAAAAGTTCCTTTTATTTTATTTCTTGAACTTATCTAGTCTCCTCCTTTTTCCTTTCTACACAATCCAGAAATAACTATACTCATAGTATTATATAGTGAAAGAGCCAAAATGTGGATATTATAGAATACATTTTTATTTCTCAAATGAAAAGAAAAAGAAAGAATTTGTCAGACTAATGGAGTTTTTCCTTTGAAAGGAATTTAGTGCTACATGATATTCACTTTGTTTTCCTATCCAACTACGAATCATCTAGGAATTACTTGTTACTCATATTTCATGGTATTAGTGCCATCTGTATTTATTTGTCTTAGACAATCATTTTTACTAATGGTCCCATGGAAGAAAAAATCGACTTAAATAAGAGGAAAAAATGGCTAACATTATCTGATTGAAACATCCCAAAGGTATATTTAGTGTACTATATTCTCTATAATGGTGGGTTATATTTTATATGATAGCAATTATAGTGTGATGGATCTGATGAACAGCAAGTAATACATGAGGGCATTCTAAAATTAACATTCAGTATCTGATTGTAAGGTAAGATGGTTAAAGTGAATAATGACTAATACTAAGGATATTATAAATAAACCATACACATCAGAGTTCCAAGCAAAAATTATATTTATACATCTAGTCTTTTTATTATTAGACAGACTTTACATGCAAATGGAAGAGAGGCATTCTAAAATATAAGAAGGCTCCATGTTTAATATTTTGAGACTATGGCAATAATACCCGATGGGGATACCCCAATGTTTCCTCAGTTGAAAATGAATTAGTTAAAAAAATACAAAAAGGAAACAGTAGTGGATAATACTTTATTTAAAAAATATGACTTTTGCAAACAAAAGACATCTATCCTGGGACAAATTAATATATTTTTTTAAAGATTTATTTATTTATTTATTTATTTATTTATACAAGCACTGGGTACAGTCAGAAGCACAGGACGGTGAGAGAATTCACTAGAGCCAGAGTGGAGAACAGAACAAGCAGACTGACGAAATACACTGCTGAGGGGAGCAGTGGGCATGGCAGGAGAGGTCTGCGCGCCATGTGGGACCCTTGCCCGGCAGCTGGGGATCAAACGGGCCCTGCAGAGGCTGCGGGCAGCTTTGCAGCCCAGTGCTCAACCACTGCGCCACCAGGGGAGGCCCACAAATTAATAATTTTTATACTTATTCACTATGTGTGTGTCCCCAGTAAAATATTAAATTTGTTTAGAACTTTTTGGTTTTGCTGCTCTAGTTTTCCATCACAGATTGTTTGATGTAACCGAAATTATGGTAAAAGTAAGACTGTCAATGAATGATAGATATCATTTAATACATCCTCTGAATAAAACCCTTATTAGGAGAAAATGAGCATTATAGCTCATTTATAATTATAGATAAGTATTTTCAAATTATTGAACAGTGAGACCACTAAACTGTTATCATTTAGTTATAGATTATAATCTATAAACATTTATAATCTAATTCAAACTTGCCTGTTTTGTGTGTGCTTATATGTTGAATTTTAATAGCTAATACAAGCAGCATAAGTTTTAATGCAAGTATATATTTTATAGAATATTTTCCATGACTAAACATGACTTCCTCAGAATTCAGTTGTAAATTCAGCACTCACACATGTTAAATGACACAAGTTGTATTACAATACATGCATTGAACTATAGTCCTTTTATTATATAATAACAAACTCAATGGTAGGAATTGAATATTATCTTTGAGTGAAATAGATTGATGCATACTCTTCCTCAAATTTGAACTTGAGCATATTTTTAAGAAGTACCTTCAAATGACATATTTCAAACTCAACCACAACTAAATTTATCAAAATTCACAATGTACTTTGTTTTTAAAGTTTATATCAGCCAAACAATTTTTGTTTGTTTGTTTACTCATGCAGCTTCCTATATTGAGTTCAATCATTGTGGAAACAGGAAAACTGACTGTTTGCAGAGACTCTATTTAACTTACTAATGGTTAATCTTATCACTCTTCTGTGAAGGTATACTGGACTCTGATGTCCAGAGTTAGCAAAATGACTAAATTTTTCACTGGGGCTCTCTGCTCCTGCTTGAAATTCATTTAGAGATAGAGAAAATACTTATGAAGAGCTAATCTAAACAACCAAGAATTATTGAGTTTCTTTCTTTAAAAGTTAGCCTAATTGCATGGTTGAACTTTTTACACTGCTACTTCCAATTCCTCAGTGAAAGTGAAAGATAAACAATAAAATACGCAATATAAAGGCAAGATGAACATTTACTGAATAGAATAAGAAAGAAAAGATAAGGTAATTAGTACTGTAAATACACATATAATCCAATTGGACAAAACTAATTCTAAGGCTAGGCTGAATACTCTGAATAACTTGGAAAGATCTAAGTACAGAAAAAACATAATCTGCATAGAAATTCTCAAGTTCAATTTAAGTAACATCACTACAAGAAGATATTTGAGAGTCTAAGGTAAAAGAATTAAAGATTACTGGTATCCCTGCATTACTGAATGAGGGCAGGGGGCTGTGAGGTTAGAGAAAGGTCATGAAAGATAATGTTTCTGATAAGCTTTAGGGAGTGGCCTCAGACTTATGCAAACAAAGGCATTAAGATCATTACTATTAGCACCTCAAACTCTGTTAGACTGTCTTTGAGATTGATTCCTGTTATCATCTAGTAGCCTTAGAAGATGTGTAGTTAAAACCCAGTTGTATCACCACTCCCCATGGATAATAATGCAAGTATGCCAGTATTTCCTTTGTATATTCTCTCCATTGTAGAAAAAAATGTGCATATCAACTAGTGTGGTAATGACTATTAATCTGGGTAAAATAGAAGTCATTTAAGCATACATGAATAAAATTGTGCATATTATTTATTCAGTTAACCAGACTTGTACTTGACTAAACTCTTCAATAATTTGAACATACATTTACAATGAAAAGTTCATATTGTGAGAGTAGTACTGGTTCTTCTAATATTAACACCTGATTCCACTAGAGGATCAAATTAAATGGCCTGACATTTGGATTTTTTTTTTAAAAGAAGCTGACTCATTAGTATGCAGTGTCAACACCAGAAATACTGCATATCCTGCCCCTCCTTGCCATTACATTGTGTGCCCCTATGTCTCTTCCCATGCTCTGTGCCTGGGACTCTGACCTTCCAGGATTGCCTCAACAGGCTCCCTTGCCCTTTGGCTTCTCCTTGAATTCAGCCTATGGGATGAACTGGTAGAGATCAGTGGGTAGAAAAAGAATGAGAGTATTTTCCCCTGGCTCCTCCCTCCTGGGTTCTTGCTGGCTGATTGTTCCCTGCTAAGACCTCCTTATGTCTAGGAGCCTCCTCTCCTGCAGCTCTATTTCTGAGCTCCGGAAGGCGCTCTCTCATCTTGCTCTTTCGACTTCCCGCTGTTACTTGTCCTGGTGGACCACTTCCTCTCTTGTTGCTTTGCCTAAGCCTTGCCTTCTCTTCTGTAAAAACTCCCTTTAGCAAACTCTCCTCAACAACCCCAACTGATTATGTCATGTCTTTTCTGCCAGAAACCTTATGGACCACTTCCCCTCCAAACACTTGATTTTAAGATGGGAGAAAACTTTTACAGTATTATTCGCCATTGTTATTCATTTCAAAGAGACACTGAAGTTTATATCAAAGCTTAGCAGCTGCTCACACCAATGCCGTATTATTCTGCTTTTGTGGAATGAACTTATGTCTGCAGTTGCTTTGCTTGTGCATGTCAGTGATGGGAAAGAGGAAACAGTTCATTCAATTCGATTATGTACAGCAAAAGGGGCCATTTATGCTAATGAAAGTATGAGCCTATAGGACTCTAAGCTAGCATGCAAGATAACATCTGATTCAGGCATAATGGAGTAGTTTAGTAAGGATCATCTTAAAAATTAGCATGTTCTGAGATTTTTTTCTCATGACGAGAACAAAGCAGTGTTTGGAGAGTGGATGCTCATGGGTCCGGGTGTGTACACTGGTTGAAGAATAACAGCCGCCACACCAAATGTGAGAGCAAGCAAGTGAGGATTTATTGAAGGAAGAGGAAAGAACTGACAGCAGGAGTGGTTCCCAGTGAAGAAGCCCATTTACTCTAGCCCTGTCTATGGCTATAAATGTCTGACTTCCTGTTACCCAATGTGCCAGACTATTGGTTAGGTACTAGGTGGTCAGGAAGTTTCATTGTGGTTGTTTTTCTGTTGCCTAATTATCCTGTAACCAGACTTACTCTAGGTTGTGGCTAGCTCAGCAACATCTCAGCAAAAACTTCTATTTTCCTAGGAGCTGTTTTGCTTCTTCTGTTCCTATATTCTTTAAAACCACTGTCATAGGTCTCAGCCTTTCCCATTCCCCAAGTTCTCCTGGTCTCAGCTCCTCTCAGCAGTTGTGTTATAATATCAGTGCTCATCATTTTTTAACCAGCTATTATTGTCTCATTTTGTTTTAAAGAGGAAAAAACCCATGAGAGTATTGTTTGCCGATGATGGACCTGAAGATCAAACATATTTGCTATCTTTCCTTAAGTTATGTATTTGACAAACAGTAAAATTGGAATGTAAACCCAATCTGTATGTAAAATTCTCTTAACTATTAACCTTCATAATCAACTTCTTGGTGCACGTGTAAAGAAGTAATAGTTCATGAAATTATTTATTGTCCATTTGGGATAAGAATAGACCCTGTAAACTTTGGTTATAATTTGATAGCAGTGTATAAATAATTACCTGGCATTGATTAGAAATTTGAATAAATCATCAATTCAAACTGAAGGACATTATCAGATAATTTTCCTCATTATTTCTTGTACAGTTTTAGACAATGATTTATGAAGTCAGTAGATATAAAATGGGTGGAAATCACAATATTTTCTTAACTCCTAAATAATGCATTAAGCAAAGCTTATCTTTTTCCTACAAAAATAAATTCTGGTTTTCCTTCATTTGCATTTTCTTTGATGACGAAATGCAATTTTTGTAGCTTATATAAATAGGAAAAAGCAGAGTTTGCTATGTTAATATGGATCCAATTGTCTCCCCAATTTTCTATTCTTTTTAAAACATGACATTGTTCCTTCTTTTGTTTATTTTCTCTGCGACACATCCAGAGGTTAGCATTTCCTTTTTCAGCAGTTCGTTAGGGCGGGTACTGGCATGTGGCTGCTGGCTGGGATTATTAATAGGAAAACTCATTCCACTGCATTCTGCTGCATTGTTTCCAACTTTTGGTTAACCAATGACCCAAAACACATGCAGAATATAAAATATTTTAGACATAAAGTAGGTTTTAAGCATTCTTACATTCTCAGTGACAGGGCTGAGTTCTGTTTATGTCCATGTCCCTGGCACTAAGGCACTTAGGTGCCTTAAAAATATAGTAAAAAGAACAAAAAACAAAAAACTTTTTTTTTCTAACTTTGTTTCATGTGTTGAATGAGATAACATTTGTACAGCTTCTCACTCTTCCTAGGTCAGGAGTAAATGATACAGAAAGCTGCATTGCTTTGCTGTTTAAGACATAAACAGTGCTAGATATATATTTACATGTTTTTTTTTAAAGATTTCATTTATTTTAATTTAGCATAGAAAAGCTGAGATGTAGGTGAGAGGTGGGGGTAAGCAGAGACAGAGACAGAGTGGGGAACAGAGCAGGTGGATTTACTGAAATACACTACTAAGGGGAGCAGCGGGTGAGACAGGAGAGGTCTGTTGCAGCATATGTGAGTTAGCTTCCTGGCTGGGGATCAAGCTCAGGCCTTTGCATTGGGCAATGGGCATTGTGATGATAGCACTGAGACTTAACCCTGAGACCACCAGGGAGGGCCCTATACATATACTTCTTAATTGAACCCTCATAACAACTGAGCTGACCACTGAGTGATTTAAGACTTGTAAGAGGTGATTATGCAGACAGAGGAAAGGCACAGAGACCATGGATGAAATTTGAAAATGTCATTAGGTGATCTAGAAGTGGTCCTCAACATTTTTAACCAAAAAAAAAAAAAAAAAAAAACCCACAAAAAAAGGCACACTAGTTGAAGAAACAAACTCATGTCCATAAAGAAGACTGAGTGCTGCTTGAAGCAGTTCACTGCCAGGATGACCTTTCCTAAGGGTCCCCTGCTTTACCTTCAAAAAATTAATGAAATTTGCAATGTATACCATGTTGTAACTATGTTTCTCTATAAAAATGGTTTTAAAAACTTTTTATTATAAGCAACCACAAAACTAGATATGACTTTTTATGTTAGACACGCTCCTTAGAAGACAAATTTATACCAACCTGTTAGAATAAAACCAACCTAGAGTAGTTTCACATGCTCAGTCTTCTTGGTAGTATATGGCAATTAAGCTTTCCAGGAAAATCACTACATAGATTAGCTACACTTGAGCAGGGATATGGGTGAGTAAGATGAACATGTAACTTATTCTCTTAACTAGAATGTATTGGAAGGTGATAGAATGTGCAATTTAGCCAGTACACTTGACCAAGACTGTATCAAGTTGACCAGGTCTGAAATGTTTTTACTCATTACATTTCTGATATCAACTTCACTTTAGGAGTAAGAACCACGTGCCAGAATAAGGCCTAATGTAGACCCTTCCTAACAATGTCCAAAATCAAACTGTGACAGATGTGCCTAAGAGAACATATTTGAAGGTTGAGTTATAACCAGTTAGAGGAACTTAGTGAACTCATTAAGCTTCCTGCAGATCAGCCCTCACACAACTTAAAACAGGTATGAGATGATATTTCATTGTTTTTAGTTACATTTACATTTCTCCAATAATGAGAGAATGAATTTATTCATGGAGAGAAGAAAACCATTATATACTGTGGGTGGGAATGTTAACTGGTATATCCTTTATTCAAAACAGTAGGGAGACTCCTCAAAAAAAAAAAAAAAAAAGTGGTGGTGGGGAAGATAGGGAGTGAGAATTGACCATTGAAATATTTAAGGAAATAAGGTCCAAAAATTACCAAATTTAGTGAAAGCCACCAACTGACAGATTCAAGAAACTCAATAAATCCAAACAAGATAAATATTGTCACATCTAGATGTATCAGAGAAAAATAGCTGAAAATCAGACTTAAAGAGAAAAGAAAAAAAAAAGTCTTAGAAATGGCTCCAGAAAAACAAAAAAGATTCATTATCTACAGAGAAATAGTAATAATGTCTGACTTCCTTTCAGAAGTTATAGAAGCATAAAGATAATGAGTCATAATCTAAAGTGACCAAAGAAAAAAAGAAACTGTTGAGTAAAAATATCATTCAAAGTAAATGTAAAATACAACACATTTTCAGATAAACAAAAACAGAAAATTTATCACCAGTATACATGTACTGCAAGAAATGCAGAAGTATACCAGTCAGGCTGAAAGTAAATGATTATGCCATGGAAATTGCATCAATAGGGAAAAAATGAGCATGGGGAATGACAAATAAGTAGTAAATAAATGACTTTTTTTTTAAATTTTTTCCTTAAAAGATAACTGTTGAAAGTAAAACAGTAACATATTCTGAGAATGAGGTTTGGCTCTGTATTACATTGAACAGGAACAGTTCTGAATCTATTCAATTAAATTACAGTGAGAAATGGTGAGAGCTGGAATGAGGCTATGCTTGTGGAAATGAAGAGGAAGATAAAACAATAGAATTTTGTAAAAGAAAGCTCAAGAAGACCCCAAAATTGATCAGATCTAGGGATGAAGGAAAGTGAATGGCAATATCACTATGAAAAATTAATAGCAGCCCTCAGGTAACTATTTCCTGCAACCAAACTGTTAGGAATAATAACCTTTGCAAAAAGAGCAGCAGATGTGTTAGAAGATTTCACAGGGTGATGTTTAATTCTGTCTTTGATATACTGACACCAAATTACCTGTAGAGTATCCACATGGAGATATGCCCTAAAGAGTTCAATATGAGGGCCTGCACTTAGATAAGATTGTTGAGAGAGAAGCTGTGTAGCATGGTACAGGGTCTGATAGTTTTGGTGGGACTCTTTGGTTTGCATCACTACTACTTAAAATTTATATGTAATTCAATTAGATTCTGAATTTCAGTTTTTCAATTTTTTTTTATACAAGAACTGGGGTACAGGCCAGATGCACGGGAGGGTGAGAGGATTCACCAGAGACAGAGCAGGGCACAGAACAGGTAGGCTGAGGAAATATACTGCTGAGGGGAGCAGCAGGCTAGACAGGAGAGCTTTGCTCCGCCATGTGGGGTTCTTGCTGGCCGGCTGGAATCGAACTCATGCTGAAGAGGCTGTAGACAGCTTCACAGTGTGGCGTTCAACTGCCTACGCCACCAGGGAAGCCCTCAGTGTTTCAATTATAAAATGGACTAGCATCTATCTTAAGGAACATATGTTTGTATATCTATCTATCTATCTATCTATCTATCTATCTATCTATCTATCTATCTATGTATCTATCTAAGATTGAATCATATATACCAATTACAATGTGTACTTGCTAAGCAGTGGCTCTTAAAACTACTAGCACGTTTAAAACTACTTGTTTTAAATGTCAGAGATGAAGAGAGTGCAGAAAAGACTAGAAGGAAGAATCTGAGTAGGAAATGTAACTGGAGAGCTGATGTCATGAAATCCAAGGGAGGATTCAACCAGAAAATCCTAGGGAACCTCAACAATTCATCTAAACTATCAAATGGGAAGAATCCAGTAGGGTAAACCTTGGAAAATGTTCACTTGTGAACAATTAGAGTGTTATCAGCAACCTTGATTAGACCAGTCTGGGAGAAGGTATGATATAATAAGTTTTTCAAAAATAAAATGCATGTAGAAAGGAATCCTTGAGAGACAGTTTAGAGTTCATTTTCCCTCTTGTATTCAAGATTTCTTTTGTTCATTTTTAATTTTTTTTTGTGCTTTAAAAAAGCACTTTTTTCTTCTGTACTTCCTGCAGATAATTCAAAGGCAATGGGAACTCCTAAATAATCTATTTAAACTCCTGAATAATAGTTAAGTTATTTTTGGTGTTCAATTTTAATATAGTTTTCCCATTACTAATACAAAAATTTGTATTATTAATAAAAAGCACCATTGCTTGTAACTCCTAATAGTCATTATGAATATATATGCAAATTTATGCAAGATAAAGTTTTCACACATCCATCTAAAGACTTTAGCTGGTCTGTTTTGCTTTAACACCCTTTTGATATTATTCAAATTATGGGTGTCATTCCCTTAAACTCCTGTGCCTCTTAATTCACTAAAATATCAACTAACCATGAGGATAAACATTTCTTCTTTCACACCATTATAATTATCACTCTTAGTTCAGATCTCCATTACTTTATAACTAGGTATATTTATCTTTATATAGTTATACAATATTTAAATTTATATGGTTATATATCATAACTTATGTTGCAAAATAATATATCTATGTAAGTTAAATATGCCTAATTTATTATTAACAAAGGGTATAATTAACTTTATATTGAGTGGAACAAGATAGTAAAAACAGAAAGACTTCTATAGGTTATAGAAAGTAATGTCAAATGTCATATAGGTCTTTTCTTCTTTTTCTGTTTCTTTGAAATCCTGATAAAGACATGATTTATCTAGATTGACAAATGATCCTAAATCCCAGTAGTCATGTAGATGGGTAAATCTAAGTGAAACAATAATCACATATTAAAAGTCCAGTTAGACTCTTTGTTAGCAATGAACAGGGTTATTGATGTACTAAGTGGCTTTCTTACTTGTACAGTATCAAGAATAGGCAGCCTAGACTTTATACTATAATATTGTCTCCTGTGGGAGTAGATGAATTTGTGACTTTCTTGAAATGACAAAATGATTTATCACCTCCCACATGTACTGCCATCCATTTGGCAGGAGTATTGCCTCCCCTGGCAGACTCTCTCCAGTGGGAACAAACAATTTTGATGGATAAAAGCCTAAACCAAGATCAAGAAAAGGAAAAGACAAAACTTTATCAAAAATGTTTATGCATCCTATTAACAAGATGTGTAGCGTAACACATTTTGCCAAACAGAGTCATTGCTCAATCCTTTAGGTGAAGGTCTGTTTAATTTTATCAAGGCTTTGCTGATTTATAAGATAAGCAATAATAATAAAAAAAAAAGATAGAAAGCCTGACTTTGGCTGGAACAAATGACCATTACCAATATCTCTACACAGATGAACCCAAAATGAGAGATATATTAAATAAGACAGTTTCTTGTTCTCACTATATTTTGGAAAGGAATCTTGCTATAATGAATCACTGCATATCTTTGCTTTCACTTAATCGCAATTACAAATAACTTTTGGTTGAATCTAAAATTCAGTATTCTTATAGTAAAACAAAGTTAGGAAACAAAGTTCCCCAAATAAACTACCTTTGTCATTGAATACAGTAAAATAGAAAATGAGACAGCAGGAAAGTTGAATCTGAAAATATCCACATGCAGAGGGGAAATCAGGAAGCGACTACCAGGAGAATTAGATGCAAGAAAGAAATGTAAAAGATAGACATGGCAGTGCGTGCTGGGGCTGAGTTCTTGAATATTTATGGGCAGCTTCAGCTTCCTGCCCCACCTGCTAGATAAAAGTCTTATTAGGAAGTTTTGAGATACTTGGCTTCAGTGAAGAGTAAAGAATGCAACTTTTTCTTATTAATTTACCGGAAAATATTCAGTTTTTTCCCTCTGATAATAAATGTAAATTAATCACAGATTTTATGTGAAACTAAAGACTTAGAGAGTAGGAAACAAAATGCTATTACTGCATCTTTGCCTTTTTTGGCTCTATTTGTGATAAAAATCACTATTAGTGGTAATTTGTAGACTGAATGAAGCCGCAAAAGATGTAGAAGCTATATTTGATATAAAGAAACAATTGCCTCAGATTGTTGTTTTGTTCTCCTGTGGTCTCCTGGGCAAATTAATGTTAAAAGTGAAAGGCAAATTGAAGAGTTTTAAAATTTCTGCAGTAAGATTCAGGGAAAGGATCTGTGTCTAGGAGTTGGCCATTTTTATGCAGGAAGAGAGAAGTGGTTTACCCCATCTGGCCTCAATTTCTCCATATTATTTGGTACTGTGGACCTGACTTTCTTCAATGTAGTTACCCAGGATTTGAAGATACATATGTTATTAGAGGGCTTAGATATTTTAGTCATATATATTTGTAATTATAACACAATAGTGTTATACAAAATTATACTCATTATCTCTGAGATAAAATAAAGGCTATGTGAGAGATATCTAGAAATATTATATATTCATTGGGAAAAAAATACCAATAGGCTAAAGACTTTTATTTTTTAAGGGAGGTGGTAACTCTAATAGAAAGTCCTATTATCACATCTCTGATTTACCTTGTCACAATTTCTACTTATTTCTGCTCCACTAGAGGGCCACACGCTTACCTTAATTGTGCATGTTCTTGATTTGAGGCCACAGTGTCATGATTAAGTGTATATAATTTGGTACTTAGAGATACTGAGTTGATATCCTGATTCTGATGCTACCCAACTATGTAACTTGAGTATGTTAATTATTCAATTTTCTCGTATTTAAAGGTATTTTGTAATAGAATCTATCTCATAGAAGATTTATGAAGAATAAATGGGTTAATACTGTTAAAACATCTAAACCAATGCTAATAGTGCTCTCAGTTCATGCAGCTATTATAATTTTTGTGGTTGACATTAAGAAAAAGTACTACCATCTTACAGAACTTACCAAGAGACTATCTGCTGTTTTAACTCAGAAATTTTAGATCAAATACATATTAGTTTTCAGGTCATTTTTGTGTTTATTACTCTAACCATATAAAATACCATATTAAAAATATCTAAAAGAGATTTTGTTGAAATGCTTTATTAGATATTGTTCACAATTGCCAACATATTGTTCTCATAATTAATGTTTTGTGAGAACAATAAGATATATTATAGAACTGCTAGTTCTATAAATAAGTGGATTTTTTTCTAAATAGAATTTAAAACAATATTGAGAATTTATTACTTATTGCTAAATTGCTACCATTTGTTTTCATTTTGTTATTGTGGTCCAAAAATTCTGGCAGTATTTTACACGGTGAACTTTGTTTTTTCTGTATGACCCTAACTAACCTTCAGCTCTATGTTTGTTTATCTGTAGCCTCCATGTAATCTTATAAAAGAGTTTCCAAACAGAAAATTGGCATTCTAGGAAATGTTTCTAAGCTATATACCTACTTTATGAGTAGCACGATGATTTTACAGCAGACAACAATTCATTCATTAGGGTTGTCCATCAAATTGCCCAGTACTGCTCTTGACCTTGTCTTCATGAATGATTTTCCTTTGGGACTCTTTATGATATCCTCCATCTTTTTTGTTCAGTTGGCTTTCTTCATTCTGCTTATGCACACTTGTGTTTCCATTATATTATGAGCAATAATCTCTGCAAATATTCATTCTAAAATTTAGGATCAAAGAGGATAGCTGCTGAATAACCAATATATTATACCAGTAGAAACATAGATCAAATAATATTTGGCCCAAATTTGTTAATGATGTTTTTTATATACCTACTATTTTATATCACTAAATTCGTGTTCATTTGTCGATTAAACATACTATCCTGTTCTCTCACAATCTTGATTCCTTTGCTGATTATATTTTGTAATGTTCTTTAGCTAGCCCCTATTATCTAAACCTTCTCTTTTTCTCTTTGCTCTGCTTTCAGCTTTTACTTTGTTGATTGATTTGAGCTTTGCACTAATTGTTTTTGTATTCTTTGAATTAATTCCCTTCTTCCACATTCTAACAATGTATATTCCCCCACACAATCTTCATACTTTCACATGATTTTTTTCTTAAGAATGCAGAGCTCAGAATGGCTTTCCTGGAACAACTCAGTGCAAATATATCTCAGTGTCCATATCAAGGCCTCCGTATCTGCTGATCTGACAAACCTAGAGGAAACCCTGCCTTAGCATCAAGAAATAATTGAAGGACAATAAAGTATAGCTGCTATTTTTTTAAGTTTAAAATAAATGAATTAAGAAAGGAAAATCAATCCATATTACATGCACACTTATTCAATAATTGGTAAAACAAATCAGTAATTTTGAAATGTATGAGTCATGAATCAGAAAATCCTCTGTGAGTCCCTCAGTAAGAGTTTAGGTGATACTGCTTGTCTTTTGCTCTTATTGCTTATGAGACGGATAAAATTGATTTTCCATGGGCCTCCCCGGTGGCACAGCGGTTGAGCGCTGGGTTGCGAAGCTGCCCGCCTCTGCAGCTCCGGTTCAATCCCCGGCCACCGGGTGAGGGTCCCACGTGGCGCGCAGACCTCTCCTACCGCCCGCTGTTCCCCTCAGCAGTGTATCCTCAGTCTGCCTCTTCTGCTCCCCGCTCTGGCTCTGGTGAATTCTCTTACCCCCCCATGCTTCTGACAGTACCCAGTGCTTGTATAAATAAATAAATTAATTTTAAAAAATGATTTTCCATCTTTTAAATGGATGACAATGTTTTGGCTACATTTTAGAATTTTTCTGAAAACTGAATAAAGTAACGTGTATAAAATTTTCTTGAAAACTCTGCTACGGAGACCTAAGTCTGTGAAATTGTAGGTTTTGAAGGAGGAGAGGCTATACAAGTATACTTTTTATACTTTCATAGCATCTACCTAATATTTGTTAATTTGGTACACACTAATTGTGAGTGATTGCTATATTTTGATAGTCAGGTAAAGTACAGAATATAAGTTTTGTTTTTTTTTTTTTTTTAACCAAGGATCAAATACATTGGAGAATCATATGTACAATCAAAATAATAGTGCTACCTAATATGTGTATCATCAGTTTTCAAGACTCTTTTATATATATTATTGCTATTCTTGTCAGTTCACAACAAACGTAAGAGCAGAAACATTGCCAAAACTGTTAATTCTGAGAGGGAAGAGTGTAAGGAACCTCAGTGAACATTAGCAATCACTGGAATTTTCTGTTTTCCATTTTCAAAGAAAAGACAATCAAAACACATAACAATTGGGAATATTAGAGTGATAGTAAGGGTCAAGATTTTTCACAAAATCAGTAACAATATCTTTTTTAAAAGATTTATTTCATTTATTTATGCATAAAAGAACTGGGGTGTAGACCAGAGGTGTGGGGGTGTGGTGAGGAGTCACCAGAGACAGAATGGGGAGCAGGACAGGCAGACTGACTGAAATACACTGCTGAAGGGAGCAGCTGGCAAGTCAGGAGAGGTCTGCTGTGCCATGTTGATCAGCTCCCCAGCCAGGGATCGAACCTGTGCAGCAGTAGCTGCCCATAGCTTTATAGTGCTCCCTTGCATCAGCAGGGAGGCCCAACAGCACATGTTAATTCACCTCTAATCCACAAATTCCGTGTCTATATGTAGGTGAGAGGAAGGAGCTAGAGCAGGACATCGACCAGAAAAGCAATCAGAATCTTTTCATCATCCTCTTCTATTTACCTACCTTAATACTTCATACTTGACACAGTCTCTAATTTAATACCATTTTAATTTTTACCTTAATGTTGGCCAGTTGAAAAACACTCCAGGTTTCTCTTTGCATTTTACCTCTAAAAATAATCATACTCCTACACTGATTTAGTCAGGGGGTTGCCATTATGAACAATTATGATTTTTTAAAAGAAGAAATAAAAGATCATTTGTACCAAATGTTTACTTTGAAAGATAGGTGGTTTCTTGTTTTGTAAGTATTTAAGTTGGCAAAGTAGAAAACTGCCTGTTTGCCAAAGTGACCACTAAAATGACTTGTCTAACTGTTTTCCTACATTTTGTTCTTGGCCATCAGTGTTATTTTTGGAAAGGTATCTCTTTCTTGTTGATTTCAGTCTCTTGGCATTTACTTTGTTAGTTATTGAATTAATTTTTATTAATATGTCAATTGCTTAGTCTTTATATTTCTAGCAGTTAGCACCATACACTGTAAATAGATCAATAAGCAAGACAGATATTACTGCAGGACCTTAGAGGTTAGGAGGAAAACATCATCTTAATATGTTAGTATATATATGAGGAGTATATGAACATGAAAGTTGGGATACAAGGCATATTTACAGTAGTCAGATAATTTTAGATACCCAAGTTGTTTTTTAAGCTATCCTCATCTTTCTCCACGTGAAAAACATTTTGTTTTGCTTTGCTTTTGAAAGTCCAGAACAACTGGAGTCACTTGAAAGCTTTGAATATTTTCTCCCATAAGCATCCAATCAAATAGAGTAGCATGCTATTAAAAATATAGCAGCACTGTTTACAATAGCTAAGCTTTGGAAACAACCCAAATGCCCAAAAATGGATGACTGGATCAAGAAGATGTGGTACATATATACCATGGAATATTACTCAGCATTCAAAAAAGATAAACACATGCAATTTGCAGCAACATGGATGGCGCTGGAAGGGATCATGCTCAGCGAAATAAGCCAAAAAGAAAAAGAAAAATACCGGATGGTCTCACTCATAGCAGGAATCTAGAAAACTTAAATAAGGGACCAGGAAAATGAATAACTATAAGAAAGTGAAAATCAAAATCAACAAAAAACTATGAACCAGAGACACTTTTAGGGGGGCAGGGGCGGGAGGGGAGGGATTGGGGTCAGAATGGGGGGGCTGCAATTGTATGGGGAATATAAAAATAAAATTTATTATTTAAAAAAAAAATATCAGTGAGTTGGGCCTTCTTGGTGGCCTAGGAGTAAATTCTCAGCACCACCAGCCCTATGCCTGAGTTGGATCCCAGGCCAAAGACCTAACCCACGTGGTACAGCAGACCTCTCCTGTCTTACCTGCTGCTTCTCTCAGCAGTGTATTTCAGTCAATGTGCCTGCTCTGCTCCCCACTCTGTCTCTGGTGAATCCTCTCACCCCTTGTACCTCATAGATAAGTAGATAGATAGATAGATAGATAGATAGATAGATAGATAGATAGATCTTTAAAAAAATGTATCCGTGAGTTAATTCTGGAAGATTTTTTTACTTCCTTATATTTTCATAAAAGAGAAACCCAGTTACCTACAGTGGCTCTAGTTCTTTAAAAGAATTGATTTAGAATTGGATTTGCTTGTTAAACTATCTTTCCAGGTTATTTGGTTCTATTGCAGAAGGAAGTAGTAGATACTTTCGTTACTACTTCATTTCTAATCCATATAACACCGTTACTTTGGTAAAAAGGAAAACAAATGAAAAAATAATATTAATAAGAATGTCATCACAGAAAGCAAACTATGGAAAACAGTTTCACTTGGTATTATAAGAAAAGATATAAAATATTAAAAAGAATTGCTATCACCAAGATTGGTTAAATAGGTGCTTCAACTGAAGTTTTGAGGTTTAAATAACTTTCCAGCATACATTTGGTGTGCATGTAATGACCATTCCTTCATTCTTGCCCTTTTTCAGTGTATTAAAAAAAATGCACCATCTATTGTTACAATCACAGGCTACTTTAATATACGAGTATAATACCATGCTAAATCTTAGGGAGAAGAAAAATTAATTAGACAAGGTTTTATCATATATGTTTGCTATTGACTAAGTGCTGCTCAATAGCAATACTGTTTTGTTAGAGTTGAATATATATAAAGTCACTAATTATTTGAAGCAAACTATGTACAGTGAAAGGGAGGCTCAGTTGAAAGTTAAAGAACTATAAAGATGTAAGTATTCACATTGAGCATGTTTCTAATCTGACCTTTGAAGAAAGTTGACAAGGTGAACCAAGAACAATTCACAATAGAATTTGCCAAAGTAAAAAATCAAGTAATCCTCCTTTTATTCATGACTTATTTTGAGCAATCAAGTATTATTGTTGCCTTTATATAATTCATTTTGAAGAACTGAAGCTATTTTCCCACTCTTGAAATAATTATGTCTTCACATATTTCTGAAACTTAAAGAGTACACATACCATAGATACTTGGAGACAAAGATCTTGAATGTTTAAATTACTTACTCAAGATCACACAATTATTCAGGAAAAGAGAAAAGTCATATTTTAAAATTTCCAATAGCTTGTTTTATCATTATTTTGTACATTTCTGTACATAACTTAGTAAAACATGATTCCGTGGTTCATCAAGTTGAGGCTTTACTTGACACCCATGTTACCTCCATCACAAAAGGAGAAGAGTAAAGAGAGTCCAAATTATTCTGAACATTCTCATTGCTAGTCCTTAATTTGTAGATAACTGAGTTGAAGAGATGAATAGATTGCTCTAAAATAAGTCAAGTTAAACACCTTCAAAAAAAAAAAACAGACATTCTTCATCTATCATGAGATGCTAAACCACAAAGGAGGAGTTAGTGGACTCCAAAACAGGACTATTAATGGGATGTTAGCAAAAAAAGCAGAACTCAGTTTCCACAGTAACTTACAGTCTTTCTAGAGTTCCCCAACCCTCAGAGAGATGCCTAGCTCTAAATTTGAGAAAACAATGAACCATTTTCACACTCTTTCAGAAGAATTCACCTTTAAGTTTGGGGAAATGGCAGTGAATTTTCTGGTATCATTTTGGACAACAGGCCACTGTGGCTAAAAGGTATCTGTTCTGTTGGGCCACTTGTGACCAATTTTTCAGATAGAGAGAATAGCTTTGAGGGGAATTTTTATTGACTATTCTAATACAAATTTCTATATCGCAACCTTTCTTCTGCAGACAGATATATATATATATATAACATGCAAGGCAAAGGCAATAGGAACCTCATCTCCAGGGGATTCCTGCATCCTGATGTCTAGCCAGTCTGCCTTCTTTCCTTTTACTTTCAGAATCTTTCTTTAAGAACTTTCAGATTCCTTTTTCTTTCTGGCTTATTTCACTGAGCATGATCCCTTCCAGCTCCATCCATGTTGCTGCAATTGCATGAGTTTGTCTTTTTTGATTGCTGCGTAATATTCCATTGTGTATATGTACCACATTTTCTTGATCCAGTCATCTATTTTGGGGCATTTGGGTTGTCCAAATGTTCTCACTCATAGAAGGAATTTAGAAAACCTAAATAGGGACCAGGTAAAAGACTAATTATAATAAAGAAAAAATCAAAATCAACAAGCAACTATAAACCAGAGACACACTATGGGAGGGGATTAGAGTCAAAATAAGGGGGGTGCAATTGCGTGGGGAATATATAACCAAAATGAAAATGCATACATTGTGCAAAAACAAAAAAAAAATGATGTAAGAATTATATAAAATAAAATATATTAAACATAAAAAAAGAACTTTCAGATTCTGCCCAAGACTTTTTTTGTGATTACCTGGAGACATAAAATGGAATACCTTTGATACCATCTAAGAATCTATAAATTTTTTTTAAAAAAGCATGGTGACTAGTTCATTTTACCTACTAGATTATTAATTTAATGGTTAATTAGATTTAATGTAATGTTTTGTTTTATATTGTTTTATGACAGCCATTCTAAAATTCTCTCTAATCATTTGAAAGATCATTCGCTTCAGGAATTCAGGAATTTTTGATTCAGCAATTCTTAGGTGGGCCACAAGATAGATTCATTCATATTCTCTCTCTCACTCTCTATTTCTCTCTCTCAGTGACTCTGATGATGAGTACAACAGTTTGGAATCACAGGAATCTATTGTTTATTCAGTTTCAGGAAGAACATAGAATGATCTTTGTGTATCTCAAAGTGTACTGGTTTACCAATCCAAAGGTTTCATACAATAACTTTTTCTTAAAAGTAAGACCAGGTAAAAAATGAAAGATTCATTCATAGTATTGTAAAATACTTTAAAAATGTTATTGCATCTTTTTATAATAGTATTATTCAGCATACTTATTACAGAAAGTTAAATTTTTAATTAAAATTATTATGTTCATTTATCTTAACTTTCAGAATTAAAATTCTACTGTCTGTGTTCTATTGGAATACATCTTTTTGTAATTTTCTTGGTATCATAAACACTGTTTTTACATTTCATTAAAAATTATTTTAAAATAATTTTAATTATTTACATACCATTGGGCAGTTAGATTTAATCCAAAGGTCATTACCTAGAATCCTGGCATATAAATAGGCATTTAGTAGATGATTAAATCCACTCCCTCCCTCCTCCAAGACTTCACATCATTTATGCTTCTAACTGGAAGCAGCTGCCCTGAACTCTACCAAAACTTAGACATTCAGGGCTTTAGCCTAAACTTTTTCTTTTCTACATTTTTCTTTCTAGGCCATCCATTACCAAGGATTTACAATCCCACCTTGCAAAATTGTTTGCTAGTGGACTCAATACCCCACCTCTCTATTTTCACTGACTCTTTCCTTCTGTCTCCCAGATGTTCAGATGTGTGGTCAACAAGCTTTTCTCTAACCTCAGCATCTTCTAGAATGATCCCTTTACCTCCTTGCCATAACAAAAAATAGGCTAAGGCTATCTCTTGAGAACTATGCTGTCTAGCTACACTGTTGGCTACTCCTCATTCCTGGCATCTGCCTGTATTGATTTTGGCTTCAGCTGTATTCATTTCCATTATGTAATTATTTTTAGTGACCTATGCATTGATGAGAATGACTTCAGAACACTTTTGGTCCTTTCCATTCTCTGACTAATTAGCTTTTTCTCTGCCCATGCAGAGCTACTTATTTTTATGGTCACATTATTATTTCAAATATTATTTTTTCTGACTAGGCCATGTAATCTACCTAGTACTTTCACTCTCCATTCTTATTCTTATTCCAAACTATTGACCTCAACTAGTTTATACTCTGTCCATCATTTTCTTCATGTCTTTACTTCCATTCCTACCAGATTTATATCCCATGGTCCATTATTAAAGGTATTCTCTTGGTAACAATATTCCCAATTTCATTTCCCATTTCTTTCTGAATCATAATTATTGGTAAAAACCCAACTACCTGTCTTTTCTATCAATGGGATAGTGAAGCTCAATGCAGATGAAGAAAATTATAAAAGCTGATAGACTGAGCATATGCAATCCCTTCTCCTTTCCAGACCCATCAAAATAACACAAAAACAAAGAATAAAGTCTTATAAATACATAAGGCAATGAAGAGAAAACTACAGAGGACTGGAGATAGAATACCAATTTAGAAAAGAAGATGAAGGTGGAGGATGGTTTTTCTGAATGGAATGAACAGAAACATAAGCACTCTGAGAAGGGCTCCTAGAGAGTACTTAGTGCATTCATTTTACAGATACCTTAGAAGGTTCAGTAATTAGAGATTCTGAGTACCTCAATGACAGAATAGAACACTAAGTTAGAAAATAATTTGTTAAAGACCTGTAAGGAATTCTCAGCTGTGCAAGCCCAACCATATCTACTCATTCAGGAAATCTATTTTCTGGAAAAAATATGACAAAGAATATGTACACTGAAAGAACAGACTCAGCAGAAGGCAGCCATGGGTGCTGCTCCAAAAATGGCCTTTTTGCATTTTTAATGAGAACAACATTATTTTCCTTTTTCTATTTCCTTCCCAGCTCTCAGAACACCAGCAATTAATCTTGCATCCTCACCAGGCCAAAGTTCCAACCCTAACACAAACTGAAAAATTGAGAGGTTAAATGACACAAGGTAAAGAACTACAACTTCTATAATGGAGCTGCACCAAGAAAAGGAAGTTTGTTTCCTTAAAATGTAGCCCATCAGCCAACCAATCCAAACTATGCCAGAGAGGCAGTGGTCCTCTTATTAGGACTTTACTTTTAAATATATCTTGAAAGGTAAGAATAACCCAATGTGAAGTGAAGACACTAATATGAAAGAAAGACCAATAAAACAAGTAAGTCAACAGATTCAAGTATAAAATAGAACATAAATGAAACTGAAATAATGTAGCTATCTAAAAGAAAATAGTATCCTAGTTAAATTTAACAGATTTAGGAAATATATTACAACTGGCTCTTTGAAAAATAGAAAATTAGAAAGAAAGAGTTTTAGGAAATTTTAAATATAACTCTCAAAAATTTTAAACACCACTAAAAATGTTGGCAGATAAAGTCAAAGAATTCTCACTGGAAAACATTTTTAATAAACAAGGGAAATGTATGATAAAAAGAGAAAAAATAATGTCAAGTCAGGACATTCAGTATCCAAAAAATAAGTTTCAGTAAGAGCAGCGAAAATAGAACAGGGATATAATTGTCAAAGAAGTCATGCAAAAATCTTCCCCAGATTAATGAAGTGTCAGGTGCAGTAAAAGAAAAAAGCACCATACAAGATCTCTCCATGGGGAAATTTATTAAAACTTCTGGTGACGACACTATCTGTGAATGTAACTATTCACATCCAAAGAATGAGGGCTGATGAGAGAAACACCGAAAATTAGAAGATAATGGAGATATCTAGACACTCCAAGATAAGGGAGATAGTTAGAAGATAATAAATCTCTGGTTCATTAGATCATATGATTTTTCCAACCTGAATTCCAAAGCCAACCAAACTCAAAATTGGCTATGAGCATAGTATTTAAAAACAAAAGATCTAAAAATATTAACAGCTCCACCCGCCCCTCCCACACATATATCATTGCCTAGAAAATGAAGGAAGAAACTGAGGAAGACAACATAATGGAATCCAGGACAGAAGGCTGATGTTGATTAAAGAGAAGTGCTAAAAGTTCTCAAAAATCATTCCTGCTTAGCCAGCAGTACAGGTTGGTGCAAAAAATACAGGGATCTTGGGAAGTCTCCAACAAAAATAGTGTCTAAAAGTCTACATGATATTTCAATCTAGTGTATTGAGATGTTGGGAAATTTAAGAATAAGCCACAGAGGACAGAAAACTTAGTAAATTAAATAAATTGGATAATTATCTCCAAGAAAAAAGGAGATGAAGGTTAATTTCTATATACTATTGGCTCAAAGGTGAAAATAATATACATGTTTGATAACAGTATTATAAACCCTGAATGTGAATTTAATTATAGTGAATGGTGGAGGGAGGCTCTAAGTGGTAGAGTAAGGAGCTGCTGGTTATATAATGCAGTGAAATTTTAGTTAGAGCAATAAAATAGATAAATCAAGAAACAGACATGTGGATATTATTAATAAAAATGGAGGTTCACACTAAAAGAAACAGTTAAGGATATTGAAAGTATTTGTCTTAGGAGCTTAAGACTTTTAGTGCAACTTGAGTTTTTGCACAATGCACACACATGGAATACTTTAAATGAAAATATAAATACACCAAAATATCCCCTGCATGTGCCTGGTGAGTGCTCTCTCTCTCTCTCTCTCTCTCTCTCTCTCTCTCTCTCTCTCTCTCTCTCTCTCGCTGTCTGTCACACATACACACACACACACACACAAACACTCTTCCTTATAACTTCAAATGCATGAAATTCTGTTACTTTTTTTTTTTAGAAAGAGTATTCTGAAGGTCAGGAATTACACCAATTTGTTTTTTTTTTTCTTTTTATTTTTTAAAGATTTATCTATTTTTATACAAGAGCTGGGGTACAGGCCAGAGGGGCAGGAGGGTGAGAGGATTCACCAGGGGCAGAGTGGGGAACAGAACAGGCAGATGACCAAAATACACTGCTGAGGGGAGCAGTGGGTGAGACAGGAGAGGTCTGCTGCGCCGTGTGGGTAGCTCCCTGGCTGGCCGGGACTCGAACCCGCACTGTAGAGGCTGTGGACATCTTCACAGCGCTATGCTCAACCCGCTGCACCACCAGGGAGGCCCCACACCAATTTTGTTTTCTCCTGATCTCCTGAAGTCCCTTGCCCTCTGCAATATCATCTCCACCAATTACATACCCTAAATTTCTCTGAAAGATTCATTATCACACCATCAGCAAATGACCTGCTCTCAAAGTTCCATGTCTTCTCTCAGACACGACCCTGTTTCTTCATGTGCTTGAGAAACCATTTCTTCTCCTCTTTCCAAGAATTTCTCCTGTTTCCCCTTCCCTTTTTATTGGATGCTAATCTCTTATTATTTACTGACTTATCAGCATACGCACTCTTTTAAATATATCCATAAAAAAAACTCTCACTTCTTCCCACTTTTTACTTTAGCTCTTAACAAATTATCTCCCTTTCATCAAGATTTGTTCTGACTCACTGTCTCCAGTTCTGTCCTTCCATTGGCACTGCAACATCACTCATTGCATCATGAACCTAGTCACTTGTGTAATAGTTTATTATCTTCTCCACACTCTCTCCCTTACTTAATAGAAAGTACATTTCATGAGGTCAGGTCTTTGTCTTTTGTGCAACTAGCCTAACACTTAGGACTTGATATCTGGCCCTCACTAAACATTTCTAAACAAATGAATCTTGTATACTATCTTTTTTTTTTTTTCAAGATTCATTTATTTTTATACAAGAACCGGGGTACAGACTAGATGCGTGGGAGGGTGAGAGGATTTACCAGAGACAGAGCAGGGAACAGAACAGGCAGATTGAAGAAATACACTGCTGAGGGGAGCAGCGGGCTAGTCAGGAGAGATCTGCTGGGCCATGTGGGTTGCTCCCTGGCCAGCCGCTGATCGAACTCATGCTGCAGTGGCTGTGAATTGCTTCATAGTATGGTGCTTAACCCCTTGAGCCACCAGGGAGCCCTCATGCATACAATCTTTATTTCAAAATAGCACAACAATTTTTAAAAGATGTTTCAGAATGTGGAGATTCCTCAAAAGACTAAAAATGGATTAACCATATGATTCAGCAATTCTATTCTTAGGTATCTGTCCAAAGAGCATAAAAATACTAATTCAAAAGGAAACCTGCACTCTTATGTTTATAGCAGCACTATTTACAACAGCTAACATAAGGAAACAAACTAAATGCCCCACAACAGTTGAATGGATCAAGATGATGTGGTATATATTGCATGGAATATTGCTCACTGAGCAAAAAAATACAAACTCATGGCATTTTCAGCAACATGGATGGAACTGGAAAGGATTATTCTAAGAGAAGTGAGCCAGAAGCCGAAAGATTAATGCCAGAGCTTTCACTGATAGATGGAAGCTAGAGAAACCAAACAAAAGATCAGACAAAGACAAACTATAATAGTGACCCTTGATTGCAGACTGTAGATCTGAGACACTCAGGAGGGCAAGGTGAGAGGAGGGAGAGAGTGGAAAACGGGAAGTAGAGATGGTGGGCACTTTTGTTATGGGAAAATTATAATGACCACACCTGAGGAGAGAAATCCTTTATTGCGAAAATATAAACAAGGATGTTTAAGGAAGAAAAAAAAAATGCATGGGACACAATATGGAACATACAGCATGACAATTACTTGAATGATTTTTTAAAAATCTGTGCTTTTAAAACCTTTAATATAAATATGTGGTATGAACCAAATGAAAGTATGGATTTCATTATTTTACACCAATCTTTGTTTAAATTATATATATAGCATATACAAAAAATAGCTAAATATTTAGAATTAAACATAACCAGCACATGTTGCATGTCAGTTAAAATGTAAATATTGCCCCAAAATTCAAAATATTGGTTCAGATATGTTTCCTTATAAATGTAAAAAGGTGCTTAGATATAATTAAAGCTGCATTCTTCTTAATTTAGCAGCACATGTTTGTTGCTCAGTAAACACTGTGCAGTAAAATCATCTAATGTCAGGTTTTATTGTAACAAAAGCTGCTCAAACCTAAGGAGGAGATAAGGAAAATGTCTTTGGTTAAGATGCATCTGCATCAATGGCTTGCTCTTGCCTCTTTTTTTTCCCAATTTCTCTCTTATTCTGTCCACCTAAAGTATCTCTAGCCAGGTGGTTAATGACCTGTTGTCCTTAAAATTTATGAGATTTTCACAACATGAATAGCCCTGAACAGAGCAATTTTTCTCCCATTGCCAGCCTCTCCACCCGGTTCTTTTTCCAGTGAGGCCACCTCTATGCCAGCCCCACACAATCATCCAGAGTGGCTTCATCCCTGAGTGCACACATTAAGGACCTTCTTTCTTCATTTTGCCCAAGAATGTAAAGTTTTAAAAGATCCTGACATAGGGTCTCCCCGATGGTGCAGCAGGTTGAACACAGCACTGTAAAGCTGTCCGCAGCCTCTGCAGTGCAGGTTCGATTCCTTGCTGGCCAGGGAGATACCCACATGGCACAGCAGACCTCTTCTGTTGCACCTGCTGCTCCCCTCAGCAGTGCTTTCGGTCCATCTGCCTGTTCTGCTCCCCTCTCTGTCTCTGGTGAATCCTCTCACCCTCCTGCACCTCTGGCCTGTACCCCAGCTATTGTATAAATAAAAAATAAATCTTAAAAAAAATAAAAGATCCTGATGTAATCCAACAACAGAGATATGCAATATATACATGTAAATAAATATGTAATATAAAAATGTATACTTTTTATATCATTGCTCATTAGACTCCTTAACAGAAAATTTTCCTGTATTTTATTTTTAGATTTTTGTTTATCTTTGAGTGAGATTGATCTATAACTATGGTATCCTTGATATATGTAGCTTTTTTTTTTTTTTGTAAAGATTTACTTTATTTATTCATACAAGCACTGGGTACAGTCAGAAGCCCGGGAGGGTGAGAGAATTCACCAGAGCCAGAGCAGGAAGCAGAACAGGCAGATGGACCAAAGTACACTGCTGAGGGGAGCAGCAGGCAGCAGGAGAGGTCTACATGCCATGTGGGACCCTCGCCTGGTGACTGGGGATCGAACCGGCACTGCAGAGGCTGTGGGCAGCTTCGCAGCCCAGCGTTCAACCACTGCACCACCAGGGGAGGCCCCAATATATGTAGCTTTATGAAACAAATTAGTTAACCTTCTTTTTATGTGTTCAGAAGTGTATATATATAACTTGGGAATTATCTATTCATTACAATTTTGAGAGAATTCACCAGTAAATTGAGCTAGGCCAGAAATAGGTGATTGTCAATCACAAAATTATTTTATTGTTATCACTCATATGTTTAGAAGAGTTTATATAGAATGAAGATTATTATTAAGAGCTTGAGAAAATTTATTGTTTAGTGTTTTGAGATAGAAATATTATTGGAGGGAATCTGATGATAGTGTAAATAGGTGGTTTTGTATTCTTTACTTCTATTCCACACATCTCACTGTACCCATATATAGACTGATTTGCCTTTTCCTCATAGACTATAAATATATATGGAATAAAGAGGCTATTTTTCTGAAATCCTATAATAATATATTCTTGTATTCAGATTGCTGGTAATCTAGTTAGGATTTTGGCATCTGTGATATTGTTCCC
Source organism: Talpa europaea (assembly GCF_964194135.1). NCBI lineage: Eukaryota > Metazoa > Chordata > Mammalia > Eulipotyphla > Talpidae > Talpa > Talpa europaea. Next base: position 25,086,144 of record NC_140082.1, on the reverse strand, counting down.
AGGTTTTCCTCTGTGCAAAATATTCTTTGATGTTCTGTTATCAACAAACTTTAGCTTCTTGAAGTAAATTGGTTAGCTTTTTATTTTCTGAAACACCATGTTTCAGAATTACATGAGAAATACCTATTCTTGTGACTTTAAAGGAACAAATCAGCCTGGTCTTGAATCTTTTTTTTTTTTTTTTAAGATTTATTTATTTATTTATACAAGCACTGGGTACAGTCAGAAGCGCTGGATGGTGAGAGAATTCACCAGAGCCAGAGCGGGGAGCAGAGCAGGCAGAAGGACCAAAGCACACTGCTGAAGGGAGCAGTGGGCGGCAGGAGAGGTCTGCGTGCCATGTGGGACCCTCCTCTGGTGGCCTGGGAGCAGCTGGGGATCGAACTGGCGCCGCAGAGGCTGCGGGCAGCTTCACAACCCAGCGCTCAACCGCTGCGCCACCGGGGAGGCCCTCTTGAATCATTTTTAAAGACTTTTTTGATATCAAATGTGTTATAAAACTCATCTGGATTTTAACTGCATAATTGATATTATCATTGCAAAATCATTTTGTTGTGATTTTTTTTCAATGTCTGCTCATATAGTTTAGTATATATATACATAATGCGTAAGTATGTTTATTATCTTACAAATGTTACATGTAATATGTATTTACAAATTAATATTTTACTTGCAAATATATTTTAAATATAAAAGTAATAATTTTAAAAATAAAAGTAATATAGTAATATAGTTATTACTTTTAAATATAAAAGTAATATGTGTGTGCATGCATGCATAAAATAGGGAGAGTAAGAAATGCAGTTTAAAAAACTAATTAAGTAACCAAATTGTTAGAACAGGATGGGGAAGCAATGAGAGCAGTGGTATAGTTTAGACAAACATGTTGATTAAGGCCTCACTCAAAGGGTGTGCTGTTCACAGTTCCATGAAAGCACACACCATCCCGGCATTTGGACAAACTGCTTAACAGTCAGGGGAAGGAGAAAATATGAAGTCCCCCTAATCAAGAACAAGTTTAGTGTGTTTGTGAAAGAGAAATCTGTATTGGGAGTCAGTAAATTTGGAGGCCAGCAGCCTGTGATAACATTCTACGATGGGCCTAACCAGTAGAAGGCCCTCAATAATTACCACTGAACAGAGGTTAGAGTTTTGATATTTTTCTCCATCTTATGGAAGTCATCAGCATATTCCTTGTTTTCTACTAAACAACTGTAGAGCTTTGATACTCCACTGGGTGTCAAGATGAGTCTTATATACCCTGGATATTCACCCTGGCCTTTGAGAGAACTATGTTTTAAAGCAAGATCCTCCCAGAGCCGAAGGATTCTTAGCTTGTTCCTTCTCATCATCAGCTTCCAATATTGTAACTGCATGTGTGTTTTCCTGTGTATTTCCATGTGAAGGAGAGGAAAACAAATAAGGCCTTGCTAGAACTGAAAGATCAGACCTTATGTTTCAAAAGAAAATTCTTTCATTCTACAGATGACTTTTTTCCCCACAAAAATCATTTCTTAGTAGTGCTATACCCCACGGCAAAAAAATTCATACCATTACCTGCATCTTAGAACTAGACTAGTTTCTATTGACTTGTAGCCCATTTTCAATTGTCCAGGATGTGAATTATTTAGTTTCCTTGTTATTTCTTCTTCCTTTTCCCTCCCATCTAACTCCAGGGAAATAATACTTCATAACAGCTGATAAAAAAGCAAGAGAAGTAGAAAATTCCAAACATCAACTTCAGAAATACCCTTTCTCCCTCCCTCCCTCCATCACATCAGCTACAATGCACCAATGTGTTTGAACAAAAGGAAAAGAATGCTTTGCTTTTTAAAACCTACTTTGTTTCTACTCTAAAATAATTAAAGTTGTTTCTAAGGTGCTGTAATAACTTGAAATATATGAATGTACCTCTTTACATTTTCTAATTCTGTACATCTTGACTACCAGTTCAGCAGGTAGAAATTACAATAAAAGTCACACAGGAGACAGTGATTTGCATTTTCAAATGATCACCCCCCCAAGGACAGAATACTATATTGTAGGGGCAGGAATGACACAGTGCAGGTTTTCTAGGATCCAGCAGACCAGGTAAAGGAGGGGTCAGAGTCCTCAGTGGTTTTGCAGGTTTTTATTGGGATTACCAGGTACACAGCAGGCAGGGGTGCTGGGGTCCTGGGAGGCTGGCAGGCCTCCCAGCCCCCAGCAGATCTTCACTCTATGGGCACTCCAGCCTTCTCTCGGCTTCTGCTTCTCTTGCTTCTCTCTCGGCTTCTCCCGCATCTTTCTTGGCTTCTACTGGCATCCCCGTGATGCCACCCGTAAAAGCCCCATCTCAGCCCAGTTGAATCCCATCTACCTATGCCCACACCCTACTCCAGGTGCCTGCCATCAGGCATGCATTCAGGACCGCAAGGATCCATCATCTCTCCTGATGGCGGGAGGACAGAAAAGCCTGACATTTTTCCTTACCCTACAGTCCACCCCCTCAGGGTTTTCTGCCATACAATCTACATATATACAATTTTCTTAGCAAACAAACACTGCAGCCATGGCCCACAAAAGCAAATATATCACAATATAACAACAAAATACAACAGAACACAAATAAGTCCAGGCAGGGCCCCAACCTAGTGGCAAAAGACAATTATTGGTACCAGCAGATGATCCACCACTTCTGCTGCCAAAGGCACTGCTCATACAAGGGAGGGGAACCACTCACGGCATCTACTGTCAGACACCAGGAGCCATCAGGCTTCCTGGCCTTCTCTGGCTGTAGTCTCGGCTACAAGCCACACACAGCAGCCACCCCCAGGATGCACTAGCTCTGGGATTGGCGATTCTACTCTGTTGGGGGAAATCACCAACCCTCAGGGTTTCTGTCTGCAGTAGCTCCAACACTTGGCCTTCATAGCCACCAATGTGACTCGCTGACCCCTGTACTCAGGCCAACCCACTGCACAAACACATGGGTCGGGGATCCAAACTCTACATGCGGCTTGGGCTCCACCCCAAGCCACGTTCCCCACCGGTCCCCCAAGGACGGGTTCCTCAGCTCCTCACCCTCACTCGACAATGAGCAGGCCATCACCCACAGGTGATTTTATGAGACTCACTGGCCTTCCTCAGCTTACTTAGTGCTTCACAGCCACTCAGCGCTTCCCAAACTCAGCATCAGCACCAGCTTTTGCCTTCTCAGTTGGCTTTTCTCCTCCACCTAGCTGCTGGGCATACACAGGCTGCTTTGGCCACTGAGACCCACTGGCTACCTCCAGATTCCAAAAAAACATAACCTGCCAAGGTCCTCCGCCTTCTGGCGGGATTGTCAGTCCATCAGTCCATTAGTCCAAGTTCGTTGGCCTCTCCCTGTATCAGCACTGGCGAGCTCCGAATCATGGTCCTCTCTTCCCCGATGATTCTGCTGCCTCAGGGGTCATTGGCTGGTCCTCTCAGGAAACTCCTCCACACCAGGTCTCATCCTGTAGCTCCTGGACCTTGTCCATCTCCTGTGCTGCCATGGTGTCTCCAGTGTCATCACAGGCAAACAGTCTGTTACTCCTTAGTCCTTCCAGGTCTTCGGAGGGCTCCATACCTGTCTGCATGGATCATCTTGCCGACTTATGCTAATTGTAAGGGCAGGAATAGACCACAGTGCAGGTTTTCTAGGATCCAGCAGACCAGGTAAAGGAGGAGTCAGAGTCCTCAGTGGTTTTGCAGGTTTTTATTGGGATTACCAGGTACACGGCAGACAGGGGTGCTGGGGGGGGGGGGGCTGGGAGGACTGGAGTAGGGTGTGGTCCTAGGTAGATGGGATTCAGCTGGGCTGAGATGGGGCTTTTAAGGGCAGCGTCACGGGGACGCCAGTAGAAGCCAAGAAAGAAGCAGGAGAAGCCGAGAGAGAAGCAAGAGAAGCAGAAGCCGAGAGAAGGCCGAGAGTCCATAGAGTCCTCCCAGCCCCCAGCAGGTCTTCACTCTATGGGCTCTCTGGCCTTCTCTCGGCTTCTGCTTCTCTTGCTTCTCTTTCGGCTTCTCCTGCTTCTTTCTTGGCTTCTACGGGCGTTCCCGTGACGCCGCCCTTAGAAGCCCAGTTTCAGCCCAGGTGAATCCCATCTACCTATGCCCACACCCTACTCCAGGTGCCCGCCATCAGGCATGCATTCAGGACCGCAAGGATCCATCATCTCTCCTGATGGTGGGAGGGCAGAAAAGCCTGACATTTTTCCTTACCCTACACATATATACTACTTTTTGTGAGAAAGTGGAATTAGTAAGCATTTCACAAATATTCATGAGGTACAATGACAAGAGCACAAGTTAAATAGTTTCCAGAAACTGAATTAACCACTTGCAAAAATAGTGCTCTCTGAGCTTCAATTTGTTCTCTGTAAATTAGGGATGAAAATACTTAGCCTCAGAGAGATGTTATAAAATGGTGGTTCACAAAGTATGGCCACAGACCAGAAGAATTAGTATCATCTGAGAAATTGTTAAAAATGAAATTCTTTTTTTCTGTCTGACATTTAAAATGACATATTTAAAAATAGGATTAAAATTCCCTTTAGTTCTATAATCATTAGGAAAATGCAATCAAATGCATTTTCCCCATTATCCTAAATCAGAAAAAAGTATTGGATCGATTCATCTAATTTACATTTATAATCTCTTCTGTATTTGAATATGCAAATATCATCTTTATGAAATAATCATGCCTCTACATTAGTGTTTAATACATCCTTTTATTACTTTAGACATATTTGAACAATTCAAGTGGTTCAAAAAATAAAAAAAAAACAGAATAAATCCTTTGCCAGTTCCCACCAAATTAATCCATCAACACATGCTTAGAAAATGTGGGTCTCCTCATTTGTTTTCCCTGGCAATGAGACAGATGAGCTGGGCTGGGCACAAGTGAAGTCGCCTGGGAAGGGCTTTTGTTCCAGGTGCTAGAGAATAATAAAAGGGCGTTAGGGAACACACCCGAAAGAAGTTGTTATTTAACTCCTCACAACCTACTAATAGCAGAAAACCTGTTAGAGTTTAGGAAATATTAGGGTGTTGGCTCTGACGAAAAGAGTCTAATTATGTTTTATTTTCCCTTTCTCTTGTCCATGTTAGGAAAATAGGGCTTATGCATGAGTGGAGTGGCATGTTTATCTTTCTTTTTCAGGTAGGTTTTCCCTAATACTTCTAAATGTTATAAAATATTCTAGAGCTAATTAGTCATAGAGGAAATTAGTCCAAGCAAATTAATCACTGGTGCTCAGTGTGGAATTTCAGAGCTTTGTGCCTCAGAGATTATTCAGTGAGTTCTCTTTTTTCTGTTAAAAGGAATTCACCCATGACAATGAGGATGGCTATGAAGAGCTCACCTCCTTTGCCCCACTCCCGTTCTGTTAGTGCATGCTGGCATGGCCCTGAAAACACCTGGTCTGAGCTGAGGCTTTGTTCTAAGTTGGGACAACACTGCTTCCCTGCTCCCCACCCACTTGGAGAAATTTCTGTTGAATAACAACCTCAGGCAGGCTAGGAGAGGGGAATGTGCTTTGCAGGAACTGAGCATCTTAAACACCTGCTTTTACTTCCCCTTCCTGCATAATGGATCAACAACCTCCAGCTATATTCAGATGTAAAATGTTTTTTAAATGGTATAATTAATAAGTCACAAAAGCAGACACTATGGCATTAACTTTTTGCTAAGTAATGCATAGGCACGAGTGGGAATTAAGGCAACTGTCAGATGCCTGCTTGCCAGAGGGCCAGTCTGTTAGGGTATGCAGGTCTGCTCCAGTATGTGAGTCTGCTTGGGTATGTGGTTTGCTGGGGTATGTGGGTCTCCTAGGGTATGTGGTCTGCTAGGGTATGTGGGTAAAAGGTGAGCAGGGAGTAGTTATGAACATGTTTTGTACCAGAAATCAAAAGACTGGATATGGATCAGCTCGGCAGAGAGAATACAGTTTACAGTGTACTTTCATGGCTTTGTTTTAGCTAATTCTCATACAAATTCATGAGGTCAGTTGTAAATATTCTTTATCCATAGGAAAATTAAGTTAATTGATTCTTTGTAAACCATGCAACTTGAAATTGGCACTATCTAGCCTCAAATCCAGGCACCCTGATTCTGTTAATCTTTTCCTAGCCCCACATCTGTCTCCTCTGTACCTAGAGATGTTTCCAGGGTCCAGCTCAATGATGTAAATGCACATTTTCAGGATATTAAGACAAGAGTTTTTGCCTAATTGTTCTCCTAACAGACAAAAGTTGTAAAGCTAGCTGCCATTATAAACAACTATGTTCCAATTTGGGAAAGACAATTGGAAGAAAAACCATGTAGTGAACAGATATTTACCTGAAGAGCCAAAGAGACTGTTCGAAATTTTGTGATATTCACCTGGGTGACTTAATGACTCTCTGTGCCTTTATTTATTCAGCTATGAAATAGAGAAATAATTCCTATTTTGTAATATTACATTATTGTAAGTGATATATTAAAGCATTTAGAATATTGTTTAATAAATAGCAGTTATTCAATAAATAATTCTTCTATAATGCTAAATTATAAATCTAGTCTGGAATATATCCAAATTGCATGCTGCTTCCAAGAGGATTTTCTTTTTATAGTTTTCAAAGTGCAAGACTGGATCATCACACACACACACACACACACACACACACACACGAAATATATACATATATATGATACAATGTATTTTTTCTATATACTTCAATAAAGAATTTAAAAATCTAGAGGCTAGTTTAGGATCTCATTAACAGTGTTTATTTAAAAAATAGCTCTCCAAATTCCATAATTATAGATGATTTCAATATACTTGGATGACCAATTATTTGAAATTTGTTTTGTCCATCCTCTCCCTATAAGGTAGAGTACTTTCTACAAAGTATACATTTAATAACTCTTTTATGAATAAAGGATTATTGATTTAATGAGCAAAACCTCAATGATCAAAATGGAAAAGTAGAAAAACTAATGTTATATATATATATTTGCTTGTAATAGAAGACCCAAATAAAACTGACTCAGATGATAAAGGAATTTATTGATTCATGTTAAAAAAAAAAGAGTCTAAATTCAGGGTAGGCTTGGAGCATGAATGGACTAAAAAGTTTACAATACCATTAAGTTTGTTTCTTCATTTCTCATTGATTTCCTAGACATTGTTTTCTATTAGTTTAGTTTATCTTCAGGGTCACTTTGGTAGCAAAGTGATAAGAAGAAAATTGTTGAGTTTAATAGGACTGCATGCTTCCTTTTTGGCATCATCAATCTGAGGTGGCAAAATTCTTACTAGCCAAACTTATGTACATGTCTGTCTATGAATTAATCCCTGGTGATTCAGAATGTCATGTGTTGATAGATAGGATTCTGAAACAAAGCACTCACCCAAGGAGATGGAATGAATGGTCACATGAATCTGGCAGAGTCAATCACAACTTATACCATAATTGATTACTTTCAACTTCCTTACATCAAAAAATAAGGCTATTCTGCTCCACTATTAGACTTATGCTCATTAGATATATAAGAGAAGTGATAAAAGAGTCTCATATAAGCTCAAAATAATCATATTTTCATCATTTTTTTTGTTCTGGGTGCATTCTGAATAAAAACAAATGATTTTTTTCCATTGTGCTAAGCTAAACAATTAATTTTATTGATTAAATTGATTGTAATGACTCACAATGAAAATATTACCTCCAAAATAGTTTCATCACATTGAACACTTATTTATTTTTGATATTGAAACCAAATAAGTATTTTAATTAAGCTTGAGTATCTTAGTCTTAGTTCAACCATTATGTAATGTTTATGATCTCTATAGATACATTTGATTATACAAGAGGTAAATTCACAATTGTAATAGGCCTTGTTTAGTCATAAACTAGCTAAAAGATTGCCTAAGAGGCTATTCTAGTCCTTAATTATCAAGCAAATGAGGTGAATCTTACTGCCCCATTCTGTTAGGTATCTCATTCTTGGCATCAGACAATTAAGCAGCAGTCTCTACTCCCACCCTTTCTAAAACCACCCAGTTCCCTATAGCTGTATCTAGAATGTTCCACCTGGGCTAGATAGAATTATATCACTTTGATCTTTCTTTAACATAATTGTTCTTTAGTAAAAAGAAATTAATTAAAATTCAGTGACATGTAAATTTAAATAACAATAGGAAGTGCAGTTATAACCCATTATTTTTATTTTTACAGGTAAACTTCCATCAATCTAAAAACTAATTTCCAAGCTTGCTTTTCCCTTTTATCCATAGTATCTATACCTATTTTCTGTAACATTATTGTCAAAGTGTTTTCATATAGTTGAACTGTCCCAAAGAATCAAAAAAAAGATCAATTAATACTCTGTTGAATATATGTATATTACACACATATACCTAGATAAATAGAAATAAAGAATGGAAGGGAGGAAGGAAGAATTCATACAGTTTCTTGATATTATTTGAATTTTCCCACATTGCCTTTAAAACTGATATTTCAAGATACTTTCCATTGCAGATTTTCTTAAAAGGCACATTCAATATCTACAATTTGCCTAAAGTGAAGATTATTATAGTCTTATTTTCTGTGAGGTAGCACTTCCAAAATATAAGGGAACCAAAGTGTTCCTCAAAATAAAATTTTCCTTCTAAGTCACACTTGCAAATGCATATGTAAAAGATTCACACTCCATGGGGAATTCACATAAGGAATAACAATAAATAAATATATTAAGATTTGTGAGAATATAAAACATATACTTCAATATTCATCAATTATAATTTGTTTTAATTTCAGATATATCAAAACACATTGCTTTAAATTTTGACTTCTTAAGAACATTTACTAAGAAGCCATTTTTATATACCTCCTTGAACCTCAGAGATTTTTATATTTAAAGGAGCTATTGCTTTTGTGAAGGAGTTGCTATTGAACATTCAAATTTTCAAATTCAAAAGCAATTGAAAGAAAATACATAAGTGTGTGCTGAAGAATTATTGCTTCTAATATATAGTTTTTAAGAACACATATTCAAAAAGCTTGTTTTTTTAGTCCTGCTTTGTAGCCATGACCCTTGCACTTGACAGGAAAGTCAACCAACCCCTTCCTAATTTATTTCCTATTATTTCTGGTAAACAAGAATGTATACATAAACTTCCACACCCATATGCAAATATATACTCCCAGAAATAATATGAAATGTTTATTGCTTAGAAAAAAGTTTCAACTCTTTGAGGCACAAGCTCATTTCTGGACTTTCTGAAGACCATGCATATCAACCAAAATTGCAAGTTTCATCACATGTGTCCCTAAATCAAAGGTAATAAAATCTAAGTATGCTTGCTAGTACATCCAATAAAATTATTACCTGATTCCAAATTTATGCACTTGTGATCACATATACAATCACATTAAAAAATAATTAAATACTTAGGAGTAAACCTAACAAAGGAGGTAAAAGATCTATACAAAGAAAACTCTAAGACATTGTTGAAAGAAATATAAAATACAAAGAAATGGAAAAATATTCCCCACTCATACATTGGAAGAATCAACATTGTCAAAATGGCCATCCTACCCAAAGCAATATATAAATTTGATACAATCCCAATAAAAATATCAGTGACATTTTTCAAAGAACTGGAACAAACACTACTGAAATTCATATGGCATAAAATAAGACCCTGAATAGCAAAAGCAATCCTGATAAAAAAAAAAAAAAGGAAAAAGGAAAGCGAATAGAAGTATCATTCTTCTGACTTCAAGTTTTATTATAGGGCCATAATTAAAACTGCCTAGTGGTAGAACAAAACAAAAGCAGACACACATACCAACAGAATAGAATTGAGAGCCCAGAAATAAACCCACATTTACAAGTATAGTTAATCTATGACAAAGGAACGAAGAACATACATTAAATTTGGGAAAACTGGATAGCTATATCCAAAAGAATAAAACTACACCACTATATCACAACATATAGAAAAAGCAATTTGAAATGTATAAATGACTTGTATGTAAGATCTGAAACCATGAAATACATGGAAGAAAACGTAGGCAAAACATTTCACAGCATAAGTTTCAGTGATGTCTTTTAGGGATTTGTCTCCAACATCAAGGAAAACAAAAGAGGACATAAAGGACTACATCAAACTAAAAAGCTTCTGCATAATAAGAGATGCCATAACTAAAAGTCATCCTAATAAATGGGAGAAATTATTTACACACCATACATCTGACAAGGGGTTGAGACCAAAGATATACAGTGAACTCATACAACTCTACAAAAATAAAACAAATAATCCAATAAAAAATGGGAAGAACTGAACAGAACATACTTATATATCATATATCTGACAAAGGGCTGTTATCCAAAATATATAAAGAACTCATGCAATTCAACAAAAAGAAAGCAATAACCCAATTAAAAAATGGACAGAAGAACTAATTCACCACTTCTCCAAAGAAGGCGTACAGACTGCAGTCTGTAAAAATGTTCATCATCACTTATCATTAGGGAAATGCAGATCAAGATAAGTGCTGCAAATAAGTGCTGGCAAGTATGTGTAGAAAAGGGAGCCCTCCTAAATTGCTGGTGGGAATACAGACTGGTCCATCCTTATGGAAAGCAATATGTAAGTGTCTCAAAACATTAAGGATGGATCTGCCATACAACCCGGTAATTCCACTCCTGGGCATCTACCTAAAAATTTCAAAAACACTAATTATGAAGGAAACTTGCACTCCCATGTTTATTGCAGTACTATTTACTACAGTTAGATTATGGAAATAAGCTAAGTGCCCCAAAACAGATGAGTGGATTAAGAAGATGTGGTATACATACACAATAGATTATTATTCAGCAGTTAAGAAAGATAAACTCTTGCTATTTGTGGCAATATGGATGGAGCTAGAAGGTATAATGCTAAGTGAAATAAGTAAGGAGGAGCAAGATAAATACTGCATGTTGTCAATAAAACAGAATATAGAGTAACTAAACTAAGAGATTAAGACATGCTTAAAAATTAACCTTTGAAAGCTGACTACAGAACAGAAGCATACAAAAGGGGAAGTGGTAAGAACAAAGAGAGAAGGAAGCACAATGGACTATGGTGGTAGATTATGGGTGATTTGGTGATGGGTATGCTGAGGTGGTACCCGATGGGGGTATCCAAATATTACTTCTATTAAAAATAAACAAGTATTCTAAAAGAAATATGATTTATTCAATTTAAAAACAAAGTCAAAAGTCATTTTGAAGGTGCTGAAGAAGATAAATTATGTAGTATAATAGTGAGGTTAAACATGATCTATTTAATTATTATAAGTACATAAAAATGTGACTGATAGGTAAAAAAAAAGTTATGCTTTTGAAGGATCACCCCCTTGTTGTGAGAAATAAATGAGCTCCTGATATATATTTATGTTTTGTCTATAATTTGAACATTCTCTAATAGTATCTGAAAGAACTTCATTCATTATGGAAAAATGTGCTGGTTTTGAGGTTTGAGACATAATGAATAAAGACATTAGTGGAAAAGAGGTCAACTTTTTAAAACAAGAAAGAAGTCTATGGAAATAACTTTTCACCTTAAAGATAAAGATTGGATAAATATTGGGAATAAAGGAAATCTTACACAATTATGTGAAAATAATAAAATTTAATTTTGTTTTTGCTGTAATTTAACATTGTTGCTTTCTTATTGCAGTTACTTACATTGTTTATTGTTTATTGACATTCATCATTTTATTCTCTGACAATGTTGTTAAAATATGTTTCCATTTCTGTTTTTTCCCAACTAATGCATTTTATATTATTTCCAGATGTGGACAAGGATGGAAAGGAAATCGATGCCACATCAAATTTCACCTTCCTACTGAAGAATTCTTGGTTATTCAGAATAGTAGGTGATCTTGTGACTAAACAAATCACTTAATGTTTGAGTCTGTAATGTTTTTTGCTGCACATTTATCTTTTTCACTGGTTTGAATTTCCAGATAAATGGATTCTCCTGGGAATTGGATTGGCTTTCCTGATGACTCATATTATAGTTGCTGTCTTGTGTTTTTTTGCAAACAGAAAAGTGTCAGTAAGGTAAGTGATGCCTTTGATTGCTGAATAAAATATGCTGTGGCAAGCCAATTTTACAGTAAATGAAATTTTCCTTTCACTTCGAATTACATACTGGTAACTTTAGTATTTCTATACTTGATGATTTATTTTCCTGGGCAGATAGCAGGAGCTACTTAATGATAATCTTCTCTTTTGAGTAAAATGCATTACATTTACTTTTCAGATTATTTTGGGAACATTCTGTTCACACACACACACAAACACATGATATTCTTCACCAGCTAAAAAGACATGAGGGAAAGTGTGTCCCACTTTCTGAAGATAATTTCCTTGACTTGCCCAGGGAGTCTGATAAGCACCAATGCTGGAGCCGACACTCTCATGTCCTAAGCAATTCCCACAATAGAGGCCAACAGCTGCTGCACCTGAAGGAATTCTGTAGGCGGGACTCCTGCATAACTAAGACCTCATAATCTATAGTGTATATAGGATATTGGGAACTTCCTACACAATATTCATCTTCCCTGTCACCTGTATAGGATCCAGGTCACCCCAACAGTGAAAGTGATTGACTTTTTCATGAAATGAACAAAATAAGAGCTCTGAAAAAGAATGGATTTAGGTTCAAGAAATAAATGTATCCTCTCTTGCACACCTGAGTCTGAGATCAGGGACTCAGATCTGCTGCAACACCCATGGGTCACAGAGCACTGGCAAATGCATTTTCCTTGGTGTCAAATGCATGTGCCTTATACTTGATGAATTCTCCACAGCTCTCCAGCCTGCAATCATGTTAATTAGCAGACACCAAACCTGATATTATCAATTAAAGCAAAGTTATTATAGAAACATGATGATCATTAGGAAAAAATATGACATTTTAATCCATTACTATTAAGATCTTACTCATCTATTAATTTTTTAATTATTTCTTACGTGCCTAAAATATGCCAGACAATGTGGATACACACATGAATGAGAAGCAGTCTGAACTTAAAGGATTTTGTAAGCTACTGGGAAAAACAGGCACGAAGCTACTAAGTAAGACACTTGTTCTGTGCAAGAATCTACATGTGTTATAATCAGAGGAGAGAGAGAAACATTGATATCTTTATAAGAGTTAATATATTTACATAGTATGTTAACATAATATATAATCCATAGAAGATTTACATAGTTAACATATAATTATTAATATGTTTAGCACCATATTAAATGTATATTAGTTTATAGCACATTAAGATTCTTGAGCTCAACATATATCCCTGTATAGGAATAAAGAATAAGCTATATATATAACATTAATTATACAAACTATATTGATGTTAAATTAATGTTTTGATTTTATTACTATAATTAATATTAATATAATATAATAAAATAGAGAGAGATTTCTTTTAAGGGATTATTTCATGCAACTGTGTAGGCTGGCAAGCTTGCAACTTGTTAGGCAGGATGGCAAACTAGAAATTCAAGTAAAATATATGGTACAGGCTTGAGTCCAAAATTCACCAGGCAAGCTACTAAGCTGGAAAGACAGGTAGGGTTTCTATGTTGTAGTCTTAAGGGAGACTCCCTTCTTCAGGAATCCTTAGTTTTGCTTTCAAGGCCTTCACAAGATTGAAAGTGACTCACCCAAATGAGAATAATCTCCTTTACTTAAGAGTGTAACTGTTAATCATATCTAAGAATATATTCTCAGCAACTGGACTAGTGTTTGACTGAAGAGCAAAGCATCATAGCCTAGCCAAGTTGATATAAACTTAATCATCACAATGTGCAAACACATTATCATGGTTATGGAAATAACCCAAATGCCCAAAAATAGATGACTGGGTCAAGAAGATGTCGTATCTATACACAACAGAATACTATTCAGAAATCAAAAAATATAAACTTATGCTATTTGCAGCAACATAGATGTAGTTAGAAAGGATTATGCTTAAAATAGAAGGAAAAAGAAGTAAATTGGATGGTTTCACTTATAGGAGGAATATAGAGGGACATTTTGCAGGGAAGGGGGAGGGAGAGGGATGAAAACAGGAGAGGGACCATGGTAATGGTGCATGGGTGAACTGGTGGTGGGAATTCAGTGGGGACTACACCTACGAGGAGAAAGCATACATTGTACAGAAAGGAAGAAGGATGTAAAAAATATATAAATAAATAAATTATATAAAAAATAAAATAAAATTATTTTATCAAAAAAACCTCCACATTATCATGTTAACACAATCAGCTAGAGTATGCAGAAAGAACCTACATTCTTAAGCTTGGTTTAAAAAGACTGTGGTAGACTATACCAGGGGGCATGTGAGCACAGGAGTGGCATGAAAATTTACACTGAATCCCAGTTTTGCAGGCCCCTCCCAAGGTGTAAATTTGGAAAAAATGTAAGTGAAGAATTGAAAAAGGTGATGGAGAAAGTGGAAACTAGTGTTGGGTCAACAGTTAGGAATAATATTAAGAATGGAGCATGAAGGTCCTAGGTAGATTACATGGCCTAGTCAGAAAGAATGGTACTTGAAATAATAATGTGACTATGAGGTATGAGAGAGAAACTAGAATTTCCTTCTTCTTCCTTCTGAAGAGACACAGAGATCAGAGATAAACTGGAATTGCTGGGTTGTTCAGGCAGCTGCCAATTCAGGTGAGGTGATGCTCCACCTGGTATGGGCGTTGGGGCAGAGTAGAACTGAACATTCAGAGAATTGGCTTTCTTTTACAGGGCACTTAATGATAGAGGAACACAAGTGAGGTTAATTTATAAACAGACACACACACACACACACACAGAGTCCATACACTATCACCATGGAGGTCCTGATAAGTGAAAAAGTCAGCTCCACTAACCCATTTTGCAATAATATTTCAAAATTATTTTAAGGAAAATACAAGTCACAGTGTTCAAAGACCATTGCACCAAGTTAAATTTTCCATCATCTACCTTTCCACTCCTTATACTTGGAAAAAATTTCACCATTCTCCCCAAGCACAAGTCTTTTCATACCCTCTGCCTGCCAGAGCTATGCAAACCCACATATCGTTGATAATAGCAAAAATTTCCTGGCATGCCCTTGGGGTTAGTCTCTGAGCTCTCAGAATGTTTTTTTTTTTAAGAATCCTGCTATAGCACTTTTATGTAGTGTTATTATTTCACTGTTCCTAGATTAACTAGTCCTTTCCTTTTTATCCCCAACATTTAGTGTTTATATATATATATATAATTAGCACTCAGTACATGACTTTTGAGGAGTAGCTATACTTTCCAGAATATTGTCAGTGCTTCTGGGCAATACCAAAAATATTGCTTTTGCCTACTGATTGTATTTAAATAAAAATGCTCCCCATCATATTATTTAAAAAGACTTTTTGCCTGAAATCATTTAAATCCTAAAGCAAGTTAGAATGGTTGGCCAAAGACTGGTTAAATGAAGAACAAGTGACTCATCTTGAAAATAATTCCAAAACTTTAAGATATACAATTTTTGTAAGAAAATTTATCACCTTCTCTCAATAAATCTTAACCTTAAGATTTTTCATTAGATCTTCTAAAAAAAAAAGATTCTGTAGCATGTGAAGCCTTTCAGAGACTTGAAAGAAACATTTTTTATTAATTTTTTAAAAACATAGGATGAAGCCCTGGAAACTTAAACAATGCCAAGCACGGAAATGAGCCCCTTGAAGTTGTTTTTAGAGGATTACTTTCCTGGATTTCATTATACATTCTGTGACCCTTCTGTGAGCTACTTGCCACCTAATGTATTAGTGAGGACACTTTGATTGCAGGGGAAGAAAGCAACTCAAGCTGCCTTAATCAAAATAAAGAATTTAATACAAAAATGTACATGTCTCCCAGAGCTCAAGGGCAGGAATGAATGAGGTCAGATTTCATGAAGGCCGAGACCCAGCAGTGCTCCTCATATAACTCTCAGCTTTGCTTCTTTTTCCTTCTCTGCTTTGTTATTCTTTTGCTGGAGACATATTTCCTCTACTCCTTGTATATATAACAAAATTTTGTCACCCAGATGATAGATGTTATTCCTTATGTCTGCAGACATGAAGAGGTTAAAACTTTTTGTTTTTATTCCCATTCTATATTCCAGTGAAAGAATTTCTGTTTAGCCTACTTAAGTCAAGATTCCATTTCTGGTCAAATCATCTTTGGGTAAGAATATGGGGAGGCCAGTAGCACAGAGATGGTGTAGGGTCTCCATACAAGTCACTGCAGCAGTGCGGATGGGGACATCTTGAATAGTCTCTCAAAGTTATCCATTACACTTGTACCCTGGTCAAAAACTCACCAGATTTTTACTCATGACACTCTGAAGAACAACAAATAAAGCAACATTCTAGAGTTGGTCAAAGCCATAAAAAGTAGATGTAATAATCAAATCTATACCTAGAAATCAAGATTAAAGCACAAAAATAAACAGTGGACTATTCATTCCTGCCTTACCTGCAGTCAATTACATCCACTGTTTCCCAATTATAGATTAAATAATCTCTACTATGTGCAATTAATCTGTCTGAGTATTATCCTACCTTTATCTTTGCATTATACTTCCCTGAGAGAGTTAATGTTTATTAAAAAAAAGTTTAAAGTGCCCAACTTACAGCACAATATTACACCACACAATTGGCAGTTCTCTCTGTGTGGTGATCTTGATAGCACACCTGACTGATGGCTAAAAACAATGTCTGGAACTCAGTTATAATTTGATTTGCTGATAAGTCTCTGGAAAGCCGGGACAGAATTGTTTGTTTATTCCTCACCTTGCCTAACACATGGTATGCATTTCATAAATAATACATAGGGTAGATGAAATATCAGATGGATAAGATCTATAGGCTTGTAATAATACATCAAAGTCTTAAAATTCAGGCTTGTGGGCTTAGTATGCCCAAGACAGAATGAGTCATGCCAGCTGCCATCTTTTCAGACTGTAATGTCCAAGAAGGACTTACGGTTAAGGAAAGAAGAATAAATTTCCAGAACTGTTGAATTTGCTTTTTCCTTCATATAAAAGTAAAAATAAATGGGAGAGACTTTAATAAAGACTTATAGCAAAAATAATGTCCTCTGCAAACTTTTCCCAGTTATGCTGGATGGAAGTAACCACTCCTACCCCTGAGCTTATCACATTGACTTTTTGTTTGTTGTCTCCCATAGCAGAGTGTGAGCTTCTAGGTGGCAGGGTCCTTATCTTTTCATATTTACATCCCTAATCTCTCTCTCTCTCTCTCTCTCTCTCATTTTAAAGATTTATTTATTTATGCATACAAGAGCTGGAGTACAGGCCAGAGGTATGTGGTGGGAGGTGAGAGGATTCACCGGAGACAGATTGGGGAACAGAACAGGCAGATACACTGAAATACACTGCTGAGGGGAGCAGCGGGCAGTGGGTGAGACAGGAGAGGTCTGTTGTGCCATATGGGTAGCTCCCTGGCTGGGGATTAAACTCGTTCTACAGAGACTGTGAACTGCTTCATAGCACTGTACCCATTGTGCCACCAGGGAGTCCTAATCTCAACAAATAGCAGCTAGAAATTCATCTGAGTAAATATTTGTTAAATCAAATTTTCAGTCTGTCTACAGTAGCATGTTGGATCCCAAATGAGCATTTTATATGCCAAAGCCATAATTTATTTGGCCCTAATGCTCCAGAAATTATTCATACAATCTTTGCAAATGACTCTAAAAGTTAGAATATCATTGCTGGGTATTCTTGGATAATATCCATCAAACTTGACTGATCTTTATTCTATTCTGTGGAAGATGAAAACACATAAAGTAATATCAAGTGATGTGTATATTTCTGGCTCTTGGCAGGGTCATTATGGGGTCCCCATAAAGGATTGCAAAACCAGAAACAAAAATTGTAGAATATTAATGAAGGGCAGCGGATAGTATTCAAAACCTACAACTATAAGCAATCTGTGAAAGAAATGAACATCCAAAAACCTGGGCATTTTAGGGAGATCAGAAACTGAATGTAGTTAAGAGTAGCTGTGTTGACTCCACCCAATGTTGTTCTCACATTAGAGCTTTTGGTTTGGAAAACCATATGTGTGACACATTTTGTCCTGCAATTTCTGCAAACAGTAGTTGTAAACTGACAACCCAATTACCAATTTTACTTATAGGATATTATTACTCATTATATTTTTTTAGCGAAGTTATTTCCAAATGAGTGTATGGATGAAAGTAATGTTTATATTTACAAATGGGCAAAATTAGAAATTTTATGTCGATTTCAAACTGATTTGTTATGTTTACTAAATATAGAGAAATTCTTTAACCAATTCCCTGATCATCTAAGATATATTTGATTACACAAAATCGTTTCACATGCAGTAAGTCATGAATAATACAAGCTTCATTGGTGTGTATGTGTGTTGTTCTTAAGTTGGCACAAAGATATTGTCATTGGACACAGATTCCAAGTAGTCCAAGAAATAAAATCTGTATCAAAATTAGAAAGAGCACTTTACTATATAACAGTCCCCTATTCTAATAATTTGATTTGAAGATAGCCACTTTGCCATTTTTATTCAGATAATTGTTTGGTAGAAATAGTTTCCCCAGGCAGGATTCAAGGAAGTTTTTAGCATCTTCTCACCCATCACTATAAATTTTATGTAGCAAGAAGACAGCATTTTAGTCTGAGTTATTTCTATGCTGCTTTTGTCTTTCTGTATCCAAGAAATCAAAATAGGTAAATGTGTTGCAGTAAAATCAGAGTTGCCCCTTGAAAGAGGTAACTTATTTAAGTGAGGGGAAACAGGAGGGCAGTAAGATAAGTGAGGTGTGTATTACTATTATAGTAAATTTTACAGCTCTATCATGGCATATAGCAAATACATCTAACACTGTTGATTGATTAGAGAATCAGAAATGCAAATGTACTTTATTAATGTTACTAAAAGGTAGGGAAATTGAAAGTGGGTGAATGGGATCAGCTCTATAATTTATAAGCAGATTTCTTCAAAATCTGCTTTGCTATGTCCCCAATAAACTCTTCTCTGCTATCAAGTCATCTTTCATGCAAATTATCATTAAAAACTTCTTAGAGTCACTCATACAAATTCATTAATCTTTTTATTGTTTTGGGGTTTATAGATCAGTAATGAACCAAACAGCAGGATGACATAATACCAGGATCTCTTTATCTTTATAAAAAGAAACACATAATTCTTAGCAATTCATGAATGTATTTGTTGGTAAACATTTATTAAATACCTATTAAGTGTTAGGCATTGTGCCAGAGGCTGGGAATAGAAAAATAAATAATAATGTACACTGTGGTAAAGAAGGCATGTAGAATGAAAAATAGTATCAATTCTGCAATAAGCATATATAGAACATATAAAGTTACTTCTTACAAAGCTCTAGAGAAACATGAGTGAAAGAGGGACAGACTCTTCATTGGAGTTGAGGAAATGTTGGGGAGGCTGAAAGAGGATTAAGTGAGGATGTCTTTCATCACTAAATCTGAATTCATGGATTGAATTCCACCAGAAGATAAAGAAGTGTACCCCATAAAGAAAGAACAACTTATGTAAGGGCAAAGGCTGATAAAAAGATTAACATGAATTGTATGCACAAAATATTGGTAAGATTAAGAAAGTTCCAGGGCCTCCCCGGTGGCGCAGCGGTTGAGCGCTGGGTTGCCAAGCTGCCCACAGCCTCTGCAGCGCTGGTTCGATACCCAGCTGCTCCCCGGCCACCAGAGGAGGGTCCCACATGGCGCGCAGACCTCTCCTGCTGCCCGCTGGTCCCCTCAGCAGTGTACTTTGGTCCTTCTGCCTGCTCTGCTCCCCGCTCTGGCTCTGGTGAATTCTCTCACCCCCCCGCGCTTCTGACTGTACCCAGTGCTTGTATAAATAAATAAATAAATCTTTAAAAAAAGGAAAGTTCCATAGCATGATAAATATATGCTTATAATTTTTCTTTGTTTTAAAAACAGGCTATTTTAAGATAACTATAAGAATATGCAATTTTCCTGCTTTCTAAAAATGTTTAAATTATTATAAGCTGAACTAAGTCATACATCCAAAAGAGCTTCAAGTAAAGGTATTAATAAATTCAAAGTAGTTTATTTTAAAGAGATTTGTGGATCTTTATGAAATAATTCCACTTTTTTCCTAGACAGATTCTCATATTGTTTTGTCAATTTTAAATCATCCAAAAAGATTTAAAAAGGAACAAGTTGCTAGGTGATTGCTAAGAGAAATCATGAAGACTGATAATTAACTTCAACATTGTAATCAGTTTCAATCAAACAAATTATGTGCCTTAGAGAATTCAATAAAGAAATTATGATGAGTTTTCATATAGAGCAACTTAAGTGAGAAAATATTTCATTCTGGAGAGAAATTCATATAGTACTTGGCCCTTTCCACCTGTTGGAAATACACAAGCAAAAAGGAAGAGGAACAAATGTTTCAGAAGAAATATCCAGAAAAAGTTATTGAAACAAAAATACAAGTTGGATAGGCAAATGAATAGTACTAATATTTGAATAGTATTATTGGAAGAGTCATTCAAATTATATGTAGCAAAAGACCAGCTCTGTGTTTTTTGTTTTTATTTTTGTAATCCATCACATACCAATGCTTTAAAAATATGTTGATAGTTATTAGAAAAATAAAAACACACAAAATACTAGTCCAAATTTCTTAGCATCTGCAAACATAAAACTGCCTATCAAATTGCTATAAGTATTCCAAAACCCTTATTTTCAATTTTTGTGTTTATCTCATGAATAAATGATACACAGAATAGGATCAGAACTACACATAAAGCATGGCTCTTAGTAGTTCTGCAATAGAGTACATGGGCCATAGGTTAGACACAAATAACATTTCCTGCATTAATTGTCAAATTAAAACTTTACCTCTGCCTAGAGGAAGTAAACATTCAAGTGGGAGAGTCATGAATGCAATTAAGTCCATTTTCCTGGACAGACTCTTACATAAATTGTTGACTTTAAATTGCTAAAAAGATTTAGAAATAAATGAGTTGCCCGGTGATGATACAGGAAATCACCAAGAACTTTTGCAGTCAGTTCAACCAAAGTGATTATGTGTCTAAGAGAAGTCAATACGAAAAGTAGAGTTGTCATACACAACAAATTATATGGAAAAATATTTCATGCCAATTAAAGAAAGTACTGTCTATCCTGATAATAAAGTACGCAATGGCCCAGTAGAGTACAAGGAAGAAGAATGGAGTGGTTCCTCTGCTTTCAAAACTAGCCCAAGTTCTAGGACTTTGAATGGAACATTTATGCATGTGTAATTTTGTATGATGCATTTTTCATTTAGAAAATACTGGGTCATTGAGTTATGTAACTTATCAAAAATTGAAATGTTTCATTATTCAATATAACACAAACAATATCTTATCAGATAAAGTCTTTAAAAGTTTGGGAAGCTGTTGTGCTCACTGTGGAAAACACATGTTTTCCAAAATTCTAATTTTTATTTGAAAGTTCAAATTTTATCATTGACAAGAGATATCAGTGTGTATTTTCTTTGGTATTATCAGTTTTGATTCATGCATGTTTAAGAGGAGTCCGCCAGTTGCTCTCGTTTGAACACCTTAAACTATTAGTCATTCTTTATAAAAAATATTGTTTGGGCCTCCCCTGGTGGCGCAGTGGCTGAGTGCTGGGCTGCGAGGCTGCCCGCAGCCTCTGCAGCGCCGGTTCGTTCCCCGGCTGCCGGTGATGGTCCCACCAAAAAAAAAAAAAAAAAAAAAATTGTTTCATGAAAAAAGTGATAGATTTGGCATGCACAGTGCTTGTCCACAAGACCACATGTATCTTAATATGGCACAAATGAGCTTAATGATTACTTCCAGGAATTTTTTTAAAACTTGCATGAAAGAGTTGAGATTTAATATAATTAATAATGTTTACTGCTTCATTAAGATCATTTATTAAATTTATTTGTTTTCTTACATCATTGTTAATTTTTGGAGAGTATTTGATTTATCCTCTGAGGTATGATCCTCATCTTTCTCCCACCACCATAGCATACAAGAATATAAAAAAATAAGGGGGGGGGTGGGAATTGTATGGGGATTATAACCAAGATGAAAATGCATACATTGTGCAAAAATGAAAAATGATGTAAAAAATATATAAAATTAAATTAAAAAATAAAAGTATGAAAAAAAATCATCAAGGTCATTTTTAAATGAAACTGACTTTAAAAAAGAGTTACTACATACACAGAGATGAAGGATGCATACATGGTATATAATTCAGTAGTACTCTTGATTCATGCTTAAGGAAACCTCAATGCAAATATGAACATGATGAAAAAGGCTGTTAGCATAAAAATTCATAGATCTAGCCTACACTTTGAGTTCATTTTTTTTTAAGATTTATTTATTTATTTATACATGCGCTGGGTACAGTCAGAAGTGTGTGTGTGGGGGGGGGGGGAGTGAGAGAATTCACCAGAGCCAGAGCTGGGAAAAGAACAGGCAGAGTGACAAAATACACTGCTGAGGGGAGCAGTGGGCAGCAGGAGAGGTCTGCACACCATGTGGGACCCTCACCCGGTGGCTGGGGATTGAACAGGCGCTGCAGAGGCTGCGGGCAGCTTTGCAACCCAGTGCTCAACTACTGTGCAACCGGGAAGGCCCTTGAGTTCATGTTTTGTGCATGATCTCATTATTATTATGAAAACAGATTTGAATTAATACACCTGGTGAAGAGGTCTAAGGATTTCTAGCAGTCCACTGACCACACTTTGAGAAACACTGTCTTGAATCACTAAATAGTCTTTAAAGCTTTACTTGAAAGGGCTATTTAATTCTCTCATCAGTCCATGAATCATCACTTAATCATTTTCCTATTACTGGGCATTTAGTTATATCTAATTTTTAATTTTCAATAATCATCTTTGTCTTCCTCTCTATTTCCTAAAGATTGACTCCTGTTAATTTCACCATGTCAAGAAGTATTTTCAAAGTGTGTTATCAAATGTATTTCCAAAGAGACTCTCCTGTTCTGCATCTGGTTCACATTAGGGGGCTGTGAATGAGCTAACGCTGCACTCGGAGGAGAGGCAGAGGGGAGGCTGTGTTCCCATTGGCAGCATGGGGTTTCCTTAAGGTTAAGCTACAGGAACCTGGGTCAGCTTTATTCATACTTAATTGCATCCATATTCGTAGACATGTTCCCATTAAAGTGCTTTGCCACAGCAAGATCACATTAAACAGGGACGACTCTTGTGGTCAGTGATACTTATTTCCTGCCTGAAAAGAGTAGATGAAAACGTGGCAGCCCCTGTATCATCTGAATGAGTTTAGCAAAATTTGGTGTCCCAGTTGTTTGGTTTTATGACCTTGAATGATTAATTCTTTCCTCTCTCTTTTGTGGCATTTCTGGTTGTGTTTGCAAACCCAGTACTTTCTGAATTTTTTCACCCAAACATTTGTTTCAGCTCCTTCCTTAAGGGCTTGGAAATGAAAAAAAAAGAGCTGGTGGACATCCTCCGCCCCCATCCAATTTTGCGTTCTTTTTCCAATTGACTTGCTCCTTTTCTTTTTTGTTTTATTCCAAGATTATTTTACTTTTTTAAAAATGTATCATCTTGCTAAAAACAGAGACCATTATATGCATCATACTACTGAATATATCCATTTACTACTCATGAATTTTTCCCCTTTTTCTTTAGGAACTGTCAGATAACACAGTAATTTACAGGAATATACTCATTGAAAAGGTCTGATTAAAGGATTCATTTTATTCTTATAACTCCTCATTATTCACTTTAATCTACCTACAGATTCTTATAATAACAGATTTAACTGTCGTTCCCCTTCTTGCCACCATCATCTAGATTGCTTCTACTTAGCATAATATCTGTCTGACATTTTGAAAGTTATTTGTTGAAACAACATAGTAAAATCCATTGCTGCTTTTCTTAAAATAATGTGTGAACTTATTACTTTTGTTAGCCTAGATTATAGTCACAGGATGCACATGATAATGTGTTCTCTCCAGCGTTCAAAAAGGTGTACTCTAAGACTTGGTTAGTTGGCAGTGCCCTCTTCGCCTTTATTGTTAAAGTGTGACTGGTGTAACTGGCTGTTTGTCCTGCCTAATTTGAATCTGAGAATCTTAAATTCAAAGTTGTGCATACTACATTGAATAAATATATAGACTCTCACGATGCCCATTTCATACACTGTCCCTGTATTTGCCTCTGACTCCGTTCTGTTTTCCAAATTGCCTACTTCTTTGTAATCTATCATAAACCTATGTTTAGATGAAAAGGACAAAAACAGTATCTAAACTTTAAAATTTGTGATAGCCTTCCTTAAGAAAAGTCTATCCAAACAGGATTAAATTTGGATTTTATCAGGGACCAAGTGTAAGATAAAACTTGTCTAAGCTTATAAGAAATAAAAGATGATATATATGAATAATGTGATACTGACCATTGCATAGGAAATCCAACTTAAAATGAACAAACAAAAAACTCATTTCCCTAGATTCTAAAATCAGGAAGCAAAGGGGGAGGAAAAAAAAGCACCACTCATTAACATTTATGATGAGACAGAGAAAAAATAATTAGTACCATGGTTAAGAAACAAACATTTCTAAGAAGATCTCTTCTTGACAGAGAGACATATGGTTAATGAAAATTAAGACTACCTATTAGAAAAAGTGAAAACAAAGAAATATTTTCCTTTTATTAGGATTTTGTAGCATATGTCCCCTTTTTGGAAAGATTACACTTAGACACATTTAATATAATGTCTTACAACTGGAAACATTTTGGAAAACCTAATTGCAGAGTTTAAAATGACAGGTAGAAATAGGGATTCAAGCTAAATGAAATTTAATATAATAAGCATGACTCCCAGAATAAATGAATTTCATTTCCACCAGTGAAATAATTGCATTTCATATTTTTAAATATGTCACATATCCTTTTACAGTTAGAAAACGTTTTCCCCCAGTAGTAACAAATCAAATATTTCTTAGTCTGAAAATTCACTTTAAGTCTCTGAAAATTATACATGTAAATTCCATACCTGTCATTTTTTAGAGATACCTACAAGATTTAAGGAATACAGACTTTTATTTTTCAAATATTGTAAACGGAATTATTTGTGCCAAATTAAATTTTCTCTGGTCATGTAATTTTTTTCTGTTTTCATGTAATGAAGTAATACAAGGGACATGCCTATTCTATTCTACTTTGATCACCTTCAGTTAAGCCTCTTAACTACTATTCTGGGGTGGCACTTTACGAGCAGAAAAAAAAGAATGGAAAGAGAGAGAAACATAAAATAGACTACTGACCCACTTAAAGCCTTGCACTAAATGGAACAGATAGCTAAATACAAATGTGAATCTATAATAATAATAATAATAATAATAGTAAAAATATCTTTTCTCTTGATATTAAAGTATATTGGGAATGGACATAGAGAAACAGAGTAGAGAGGAGATCAGTGGATTTTGTGCCATCATTAAGCCTTCAACTATAAGCATTCATTAAGTTATTCTTTCTATAAACATTAAGTGATCCCTGTTGTGTTTCTGGTGCTGCAGTAAGTGCTGTGATGGAAAAGAATAGTAAGTAAAACAAAGGTCCTATCTTCTAGAGGATTTTTACTCTTTCAGGGAAAGAGTTTCTGTTGGTCCATCTGCAAAAATAATGTGATAAAGGTGATGGCAAAGGTCCTTGTTATCTCTAGATCAATATTTGAAAATAAAAATAACATTTTTATAGATAAGCAATACTTTATTGTGTGTATATATAACACATCATCTTAGTTCACTTACCTGTCATTGGGTACCTAGGTTGTTTCCATAACTTGGCTAAGATAAACAATGCTGCAATGAGCATAGGAATGCATCTCTCCCTTCAAGTTAACGATTTTTCATTCTTCAGGGAGATACCTAGGGTTGTAATTACTAGGTCATACGGTATGTTATATTTTGAGAAACATCCATACTGACCCTCCCCCCTCCCCCAAAAATGACGAAGTCTGAAGTCTTGCCATTTGCAACAACATGGATGTAAATGGAGGGGATTATGCTAAATGACATAAGTCAGAAGGAGAAATTCAAATACTAGATAATTTCACTCATATGTGGAATATAAAGAAACAAAACAAAGGAACAGGCAAAACTAAACCAAAACAAACTCTAGAAATCTGACTGCAGAATTGAGACTACCAGAAGGGGAGGGTGGAGTTGGAAAGCAAAGGGGGAGGTAGTCCAATGGACTTTGGTGAGAGATAACAGGGGTTTGGGTGGGTGTGGTAACATACATCTGAGTACATATGAACCCATGCCCCTAAGTCATAAAGTGTTGTAAACCAATGTCATGTGAATAAGCAATAATACAATTAAAAATAAGGAAATAAGAGGCAGCTCTTCTGCCCACCTGTGACTAGGCAGATGCTTCTTTTTCTTCTTTTCCTAATAAACCTGTCCTTTTAAAATTTACAAAAAAGGGCCTCCCTAGTGGCACAAGGGGTTAAGCACTGCACTATGAAACAATCCACAGCCTCTGTAGCACGAGTTTGATCCCCCGCCGTCCAGGGAGCAACCCACATGACGAGGCAGACCTCTCCTGTTGAACCTGCTGCTCCCCTCAGCAGTGTACTTTGGTCAATCTGCTGGTTCTATTCCCCACTCTGTCTCTGGTGGATCCTCTCACACACACACCCCCCCCCCGCATCCCTGGCCTGTACCCCAGCTCTTATATGCATAAATAAATAAATCTTTAAAAAAATGTACAAAAAATAAGTAAATAAAACATAGTATAGTGATTGAACCAGCACTGCAGAGGCTGTGGACAGCTTCACAGAGCTGCGCTCAACCGCCTGTGCCACCACAGGAGGCCCTATTTTTGCTTTCTTAAGGTAGATCCGTCGGAGGGGAATTGCTGGATCCTATGGCCTATCTCTTTCTACTATTTAAAAAAATCCTCTTTTATTTTCTTTAAGGCCTAGACTTCTCTAAGTTCCCACCAATAGGATACAAAGTTTCCTTTTCTCCACATCCTTGCCAACACTTTTTTCTGATCTTTTTGATATGGGCCACTCTCACAGTGTGAGATGATAACTCATGATTTTGATTTGCATTTCTCTAATGATAAGTGACAATGAACATTTTTTCATTGCCTTTTTGCCGTCTGTGTGTCTTCTTTGGAGAAATTTCTATTTACTCTTCTGTCCATTTTTTGGCTGGCTTATTGTTTTCTTTTGTCGAGCTCTATGAGAGTTCTTTATATATTTTGGATACCGTCCCTTTGTCAGACGTATGATATGCAAACATTTTATCTATTCAATAGAGTGTCTTGTTTTACTGATAATTTCTTCAGCACAGCAAGTAGTTTTTGGTAGATAAATTATCATATTTAGCACTTCAAATCACCTTCATAGCTTCTAAATAATTGCCCCAGTTTCAGGAAGTGTGGTTCTCTATACTGATGAGGAGACAGGCTTTTACAGTAGTGTAAAAGTAGTGTAGACTACACTACATCTAGATAAAACAGGATCATGGCCTTCTCAAAGGGTATTCTGTCTTGCCTTCATAATTTCTACTAACATTTTGAGCTCATTTTTAACAGGGATTTCCAAGCCTATTTTGTTTTTTAGTTGTTGTTGTTGTTTTGTGTTTTTTTGGTAAAGATTTATTTATTTATGCATACAAGATCTGGGGTACAGGCCAGAGGGGTGGGGTGAGAGGATTCACCAGAGACAGAGTGGGGAACAGAACAGGCAGACTGGTTGAAACACACTGCTGAGGGGAGCAGTGTGTGAAGCAGGAGAGGTCTGCTGCACCATGTGGGTTAGCTCCCTGGCCCTGCCCAGAATCAAACTTATGCTGCAGAGCCTGCAGATAGCTTCACATTGTTTTGCTTAACCCCTTGTGCCACCAGGGAGGCCCTCCAAGCCTATTTTGAAATACAAACACTATGACAGTTTTGCTCCCATGAGATGGTGAGGACTAGTTGCTTGGTGGATTTGACTAAGACGTCTGACTACATTCTCAGATACATAAAATGACATACTAGTAAATTTGAGAAAAACATGTCTGTTGTTAACAAAACTAAATTAAACTACAGGTTGATAACTAAAAGTAGCAATTAAGTTAGTAAAGAAAATTAATGGTGCACATTCAGTAAAATATATATATATATAAATCAGATTAAAACTATTAATAATTTACAATGCATATGAATAGTTGTTTATTTTGAGGTACAGGCTGTCTATAGAAATACCGAAGGCATTCTCCCGTCATTCTTTCCGTGACATGCTTCTAATCCATTCTTCAGTATTCAGAGTGACACCTGTGCTCAGTTGGTTTTCTTTCAACCTCAATTAAACTTGATTCACTTGTCTAGTCTAAAGATGTACACATTTTGTAGCAATCAGGCTCTGTTCTAAAACTACCCAAATGTTGCCATAGTAATTGTCCACAACACTAGCATTACAATTTAGTTTAAAACTAGTGAAAATTTTAAAGTCCCACTAAACTGAAGGTAAACATTTATTGATAAGAAACCTTAACTAGATCAAATAGAAATGAAAGAGGAAGAAAAGTTATGAAAATTGGAATAGAAGAAATAAAATTCTGTGTTCAGAAATAACATAATCATGTACATAGGTACTTTTAGAATATCCCAAAGAATCCACCAGAAAGCTACTACAGCTAATAAATTAATTCAACAAAGTTACAAGATAGTGTTGTGTTTCTAAACAATCGTGAAAAATAACCTAAGAAAGCAATTACACTGGCACTAGCACAGAAAAACAAAATACTTAGATAAAACTTAACTAGGGAGGTGAAATTTTTGTAAAGTTACTCATAATTACAAAGCATTACTGAAATAAATGAAAGAAAATCTGAATGGAAAGATATCTCAAGGTCATGGGCAAGAAGACTTTAATATTGTCAAGATGTCAATACTACCCATAGCTATCTACTGATTCAATGCAATCGCTATTAAAATTGCCTTTTGGGGGAGAATGATTAGATTTTATCATTGGCAAGAGATATTGTCTTTTATTTTCTTTGATATCATCAGTCTTGCTTCATGCATTTTTAAGAATTGCCCTAGTTTGAACACCATTATCAGTTTAGGGGGTTGCTTAGAAAGCTAAAAACAGAATTTTCCCCGTAACATTACAATGCTTTTCCTAAGTGTTTGCCCAAAGGAGTTGAAATGGGGACTCAGATGTTTATATGTTGATGTTCATAGCAGCATTATTCGCAATAACCAAAAGTTGGAAACAATTTAAGTGTCCATCAACTGATGATTAGATAAAAGAAATGTGACATATACACACAGTGGAATATTTATTTACCCATGAAAATTGCTGAAATTCTTATATCAGCTAAAATATGGCTGAACCTCGGAAACATATGCTAAGTGAAGTAAGACACAAAAGGACTAATATGGTAGGGTCTACTTATACAGGTATATAATAGGCCTAGTCTGAAACTTGGAATAAGCAAATTTTGACAAACAAAGTTTGATTAGATATTTCAAGTGACTGAAGGAGGAAAAGAATGGAGAGGTAAATTTTCTGCTTGTGGAAATATATAGTGGTCATGGTTGCACAACACTGTGAATGTAATGAATGCCACTGAGTGATACACTTAAAATGGTTTAGCATGACACATTTTATGTTGTAAATATTTTATCAAAATTTTAATTTAAAATTAGATTCTAAAATTATTGAATTGTATATTGAATTTCTAAAAAGATTTATTTATTTATGCACATAAGAACTGAGGTGTAGGCCAGAGGTGAAGTAGGTGAGAGGATTCACCAGAGACAGAGTGGGAGCAGAACAGGCAGATTGACTAAAACACACTGCTGAGGGGAACAGTGGGCAAGACAGGAGAGGTCTGCTGTGCCATGTGGTTCACCTTCAAGGCCTCCAGGCTGGCTATTGTTCTTGGTGCTCCAGTAGCTGCAGATTGCTTCATAGTGCTGAAGCTTAACCCTTTGCGCCACCAGGGAGGCCCCTGAATTGTATTCTTTAAATGGGAGAATTGTAGGATGTATGAATTATATCTCAACAAAACTGCTAATATTTATAGAGATAAAATAAGCATTTTCCTCAGAGTTATGTTAACTGGATGCAACAGAGATGGTTTTTTAAAAATATGTTTTTCTTCTTTGCTTATTAAAATAATTTCTGATAACTATTATAAACATCTCCATGCTTTTAATCAATACTAAAAAAAATTTGTTAGTTAATAAACCATGAAGTAAATTCCTTCAGCGATATACGTATGTTCACCAAATTAAAATTGGAAATTCCCTGCAGAATCCTAGTTCT
This sequence comes from Talpa europaea, assembly GCF_964194135.1. Classification (NCBI taxonomy): domain Eukaryota; kingdom Metazoa; phylum Chordata; class Mammalia; order Eulipotyphla; family Talpidae; genus Talpa; species Talpa europaea. Next base: position 25,055,719 of record NC_140082.1, on the reverse strand, counting down.
ATGCTGACATATCTCTCTTCAGCCAACTCAAAATGCCACCTCATACAGTGCCTTCATATATTGCATGTAGCAGGAGTTTAATGATTTAAGTGACATATAAGTTAAGGAAGAGAGTTGATGTGATTATTGCAGCTTCCTTTCTACTCTGAACTGAAAAGTCAATTCCTTGCTGATTTTTAGAGATGGTTATATTTTTTGAAACCTCAAATCTGTAAGAACCATCTGTTTAGTGACAAATGCAATAACTTAGTACTTTTTTTTAGCATAATGAACATATAATATTAGTAATGAATACAGAGAATTATAGAATTTAAAACAGTAAATATATGGAGTTGATACTAGAAATTTATTTAATGAAGTACTTATTGGTTGTGTGTCATATTTTATCTTATAAATAGGAAATACAGGAAGGATTGAGGCTAGCATATTCAGAGAGTTTCAATATTGGGACACATACCTTTTATTTCGCAAAAATAAAAGAAGAGATGACTAATAAACATAATTTGAAGTAGGAAGGATTTTTCACTGCTCATGGTCCACTGCTCCTACTGTGACCCTTTCATCATTTATTGCAACTCCACATCCTTACCTTTAACTATAACACTTCGTTCTTTATAGTCACCCAATCTCCAAAAGCTGACCACCTACAGATTTTTTATTTCATTTTAATAGAAAGTTATTTAAGACTTAAAATCCTTTCAGAAGAACAGTAGCTTCAATAGCTGAGTTAACAGCACTGGAAAAATGGATCAACTCACTTAAATTCTGCCTGCCAATCTTGGTCTAGGTCACCTGGGGTCCCAGCAGTTGGAGCCAAAAATAATTGCTCATATCAAAATCTTTTGTGTTGCTTATGCCACACTTCTATCCAATTGGCTGCCAAGCGTGTCTTTTCAGTTCCTGGTTGACTTCCCAGGCTTTCGACCATCTGTTCTGTCTAGCCCTATGGTTTGAGTTTCCTCCTGCTTTCTGATTTCATACCTGATCTCAGTTGAGGTTAATTTTTTTTGAGATGTTGGTGTTTGTGGATATCCCATCTTTCCCCACTGCTCACTTCCATTTTGTTTTGATACTCCTACCTCCAAGTTTGATCTCTCCTGTATCAGTCCTTGCTTTGAAATTTTCGCACATTTCAAAACTGCCCTCCACTTCTGTACCCACTCTCAACTTTGGGGGTAGCCCTGCCAAGGTCATGTCCTAACCATACCCTTTTTGGAGCTCACGATGCTAATAATTTAACATTGACATGGCATTAACATTTCTTGCAGGCAAAAACTCAAAGCCACTTACTCAGTTTCATTGGAGCAGTTAATTCAATCAAATAGTTAAGAAAATAACAGATACTTGTTAGCCTATCATTTGCATATCTATTTTTTTTTCCCCAAATAACCCATGAAAGTAGCCACCATGGTCATGTTCATTGATATCTCAATGGATATGAACTTGTTGAGTTACAGAATTCAATTCAATTGCATAGGAACAGAGGTCCTTAACCTTAGAAACCAAATTCACAGGGAGAATGTGTTGCTGATTTGCTGGTGAAACATACCCAGATTAGACATTAGGGTCAATAATGTTATTCTTTAGAAGAGGGCCATGTGATTTGGTAGATGACAAGAGATCCTATCTCTTGACAATTTCATTTCAAAAAGCAAACCATTTTTATTTTAAAGTTTTAAAGGATTTATTGATTTAAGGATTTATTGATAAACTTGTGAATTGTTATTTAAGTCTGATTAGACAGAAGCATTCATGCTTTGTATATTTTTTCTTCCTCTTTGCCCTCAAGATACTGGCAGTCATCTGGAAAAACTCTTACATTCTCTATTATATTTGTGTGTGTGAGGTATGTGCAAGTGTGTGTACACATAAGGGCATCTTCCTTATATCTTCCATAGGGTATATTTACTTATTCATTCATATCTGCTCATATTTACTTATTTCTTCATTGTTCCTGTGTTGGGCATTTTTTTTCTTCTTTGGTTGTGAGCAGGATTTGTTGTCTTCTAATAAGTCTTTTGACTGTTAATTAAGATATACAAAGAAAGCAAACTTTTAGGAGACTTAATGAAAATTATAATGATCTAGAACAATAAGTGAATTTGCCATAAGTATGTCTCTATGAGTCATGAAAGGCAATACTAATATAAAGAACTCTTCAAAACACATTTAAATTTGCTGTTTAAAAGCTTGTTGATTATGATTCCTGTGCTATAGATCCTATGAGACTGTCATGGAAAATAGTCCTCAGGATGTGGTGATTCAGCACTTTTGAAGCTTAAAGGATTCAGAGTGGCCTTTCTCTGTAACCAGTTCAGTTTTATATTATACTGCTCTCTCTGATGTTGTAATATTGTATTATTTGAGTATTATTTAATGAAATCAATATTAAGACCAACTAATTCCCTTTTTTACTTTCATTTATTTGGATCTAAATATTCAGTAGTCAGATTATATTTGTTTTCAAGAATGTTGTTGACTTGTTCTGTAAAAAACTCTTTACTTATGGTAATACATTCATATGCTAGCTGGAAAATGTGTTTCTCAAAAGTTTCTATCTAAAATATCCTGAAAGTGTACTGTGTACGTTTCATTATTTAATATTTTGTGTGTGTGTGGCCCTGTGTGCTTTAGGAAAACTAAAGAAAGTATCAACTGTGCATTCGTTAATCCAGTTTATGGGAATTGGAGGGACCCAGAGAAAACAGAGGTAAGTGGTAATGGTGAGCAGTATTATTTCAGAAGTGGAAATTCACACACACACACACACTCGCAAACCAGCCACAGTGTTGTTTGGACATGTTTGGACATCTTGGCTAAGAGGAATGTTTTAGTGGAGTTATTTCGCTTGGGGGCAAAAAAAAAAAAAAAAGTTTCATTCTCTGTAAATGAGCAGTGGGAATTTTCCGTTCCAGGACAGTTTCAATCTGCTTATAAAATCAGCTCACTGTTAAATGGCTTTGTGGTCACCATTTTTACTCAAAGAGAGCTGACAAATCTGGAAAATATTGGTTTAACCCACAAAGTATTAGCTATTCACAGTAACGATTCACTGACTGTCACATTTTATTCTCAAAGGCAAAAGTAAGGTAGTGTTTTGTACTCTCTTTAAATTTAGATATGAGCTGTGAGGGCCATCATCATTGACTTAGAAAAGGAATGAGAACTTAGTGCATTATATCTTTTTTGGTCCTTTATAGGGTTAACTACTTATCAGTGCAATAAAAAGTAGACTAGAGAAAAAGTGGCAAGGTAAATCTCTAGTCCCTTTCCTAAGTAGGTGATAAGAGCATTCATTTGAGTATGAAAGAGGATTAGTTATATGACACATCACTTTCTATCTATGAAAGCTTCCTTATATTTGATTTTGAAATATTATATCAGATTAATTTGCTTGCCAAAGAGAACAGGTAGAAAGCTAAAGTTTTAATTTGCCTCTACTTATACAAATGAAAATAGACCACAAACAATCATGATTGTTATCAGAAATGAGTAGAAAGTTGTCAGATCAGATGGCTCCCAGGAGATTTGAAGCTTTGGGTGATGTGGCTAACATCTAACACAACCCTTGACTTTTTTTTAATTCTGAATTTATTAAAAAATGATGACATAAACATATTTAGTATTGTTTTTGTAGGAATGAAAATAAGAATTGTTGCTTAGGGCTTAAAGGGAATTTATGTGATTTGTCAAATCAATCAAGACAGTAAAAACAAAAATGCAACCCTACTTAATGGAAGTATAATAATAAGGATAATAAATAAATGCATATTTAAGAAACAGATATAACATATTTTTTTGACAAAATGGGAAGGTATACTGTAAGACTATTTTCATTTTTACTGAAGGAAATGTAGGGTTTTTTTATCTTTTGCTCATTTTAACTTTTAGTACTTAAAGATACAAATGATACGAAGAATTGAAAAGAGGCATTTTAGATTTTTTATATAAAAAGATACAAATGATACGAAGAATTGAAAAGAGGTATTTTAGATTTTTTATATTAAAACATAACAAACTTGTAGTTATTAAAAAGTTTCTAAGAAGGTGTGTGCATCCCTTACTTTCTCCTGAGAAGGCGCCTCAGCACACAGGAGCAGGCCCCTATCAAAGGCCCTCCTTTCTGGGAGTTTTCAAGATGCATTTAAAGGGCAATTGATGACTCTTGAGAAATTTGGAAGCAATTTCTTTTTATTTTCTAGTCTAAAAAAAGAAAAATTAATCCTCTTTCAATTCGTTTTTCCTCTCTTGAAGAATGTCTAGAGAAGTTCTATCATGGTCCTGGCCTTTGCGGCTGTTTTGATTTCAGAAACAAATGACTTTCTATTAATTAAACCAAGTGTATCTTTCTCGCCACATTAACAGAGAAATAGACATCTCCAAAATACTATTTTAAACACTCATAGAGAAAATGCTCATATTCTGTTTTTTTTTAAATATTTATTTATTTATGGAAAGAACTGGGGTGTAGGCCAAAGGTGTGGAGGGTGGGGTGGTGAGAGGATTCACTACAGACAGAGTGGGGAGCAGAACAAGCAGATCTACTGAAATACACTGGTAAGGGGAGCAGTGGGTGAGACAGGAGAGGTCTGCTGTTCCATGTGGGTTAGCAACCTAGGCGGGATTGAATTCAGACCTTGACGGTGATAGAGCTAAGACTAACCCCTACACCACCAGGGAAGCCCCTCATAGTCTGCTTTAAAATGGAGAGCAGGGTGTAACTGCTGTGAGCCTGTCAACCAACTTCATTAATGTTTAACCCACAGCCATTCTTGTTGCACCTCTGTCTGACTCATTCTCTCCACCCACCAAAGTGGTAGTGTTTTCAAAAGATTTTATTTTCTTTAGAGAAGTTTTAGGGTTTCAGTAAAATTGAGCAAAATGTATGCAGTACTTCCATATAGCCTCTATCCCCACACTTGCATAGTCTCTCCCATTTTCTACATTAGGGACCAGAGTAGTATATTTGTAAACAATTGATAAAGCTACACTGACATACCGTTATTATCCAGAGTCCATAGTTTATATTAAAGCTCTTGTCCACCAAAGGGCTTTTAAGTAAATTCAAGGTCTCATTTACTTTATCCTGCAAATACTTCAGTTGTATCATTAAGGGATGAGGACTTTAAAAAATATAACCACTGTATCAAGTCTAAACATTTAACAATAATTCCTTCATAACATCAAATATTCAGTAGGTATTTGACTTTCTCATTTTCCTCAAAACTAAGTAGAGGGTTTTGTATTATTTTTTGTTACCATCACTATATTTTTAAGATCAGGATCTATGTAAGGTATATACATTAAATTGGTGGCCATGCCGCGTTACTTTCTTCTGTATCAATTTGGTTTCATTGTCTCTTTTACTTTGTCCCTGAAATTTATTTGTTGAAGAAATCAGGTATTATTGGACTATAGAACTTCCCACATTTTAGACTTTCTAATAAACTCTGTAAACCATAATTCTCCCATGTTCAATCTATTGTTTTGTTTTATTTAACTTAGCTATAATCAATACAGCAGGCTTAGTGAAACCAGCACCATTGATAGAGATAGTCCCAGATACTGGCCACTGCATTCCTCCATCTCCCCAGAAGTGATACTGAGGCAGTAGCTCCTATGTGCAGAGTGGCCCAGCTCACACCACACAGAGAGTAAGCCTGTGTCAGTGATTCAGGCAGTGTGGACTGGAGGCATGGAAGAAAAGTTAGAATGTTGCTCTGTTACTCCATAGAAATCTATTAGAAGTTGCCTATATTCTGCATTACCTTGTAAAGCTCTTAATTCCTAAAATCCTAACATTTTCAATGTGCTTTCTTTTTATAGGATTCCATATACTCCTTCTCAAATCCTTTATATGGCAAAACATCAGGAAGCCCGGAGACCATGACTAATCATCTCAAATAGTAACATCAAGGTCACATATGGTCTAGTAGGTGTAGTGCATCCCAGTCACTAAAATCTGATAGAAATTTATCTTTTGCAATGACAAAAAAAGGATTCAGAACACTAATGCAGTTATTACATTTATGAATAAATTATCTTAATATATTGAATGTTTTTATGGAATATGAATCAAAATCTTATCTTCATTATGTATTTGAATATTTCAATAAAATATTCTACTTAAGTTTCTTGTTTTCCTTTTATTTTATCAAAACTTTTTTTTAAATGATGAATCAAATTGTTTCAGGTCTTGAATATAAAGATCCTTGTTTACAAATGCTTGTTTCTGTGCCATACAGCTTAGAGACAAAGGTAAAGCGACAGTTTAGAAACTAGTAGGAATAGACAAATCATAATAATCCTAATCATTATAACCATGATTAAAATTTACTTCTGTATTTTGGAAAACATGAGAAATTGGCATTCTATAGTTACTTTCATCCACATAATCATTTAACATTTCCCTTGATATAAATATCAAAATACTACTAAAATACATGTCAATAATTTTGGGGCCAAAAGAAACAGAAAACTCCCTACTAACATGTGGCAGTTATTATCCCACAAATCATGAGATTGGACTACAAGGCATCTCTTGGTTGGATCTTGGGACTGTTCCATGACCTTAGAAAGGAGTTGGGTTGCTTGCAAGTTTCCACTCGAGGGTGATGTTCTCAGGTGACTTCCCCAACAGGGTAAGTGATGGCTACCCACGCTCCAGCATTATCATGTTCACAGTAAAGTTCCGAGGTGGAGAAGGGCCATTCCTTCTTGGTTGTCACTTTTTACTATCAAGAAGACCTTTCCAGCATGCGCTTCTAATAAGAGCACTCTTGTTACTGGCAGGCTAGAAGGAGAGTCCATGCCAAACCAATCCATTCAAAAGGTGATTAACTCATCATTTTTTAAAATTATTTTATTTTATATAATTCTTACATCTCTTTTCATTTTTGCACAACATATGCATTTTCATTTTGGTTATATTCCCCATACAATTCCCACCCCCCTTATTCTGACCCTAATCCCTCTTCTCTTCCCCTTCCATCCCCGCACCATAGTGTGTCTCTGGTCTATAGCTGCTTGTTGATTTTGATTTTTACTTTAATACAATTAGTCTTTTTCCTGGTCCCTTATTTGTAATTTGCAGCAACATGGATGGAACTGGAAGGGATCATGCTCAGTGAAATAAGCCAGAAAGAAAAAGAAAAATACCGGATGGTCTCATTTATAGCAGGAAATTAGTCATCATTTTTGGATAATATGGTTCACTAAACCCCCTGGGCTGAGAGCAGAACTGTAAGGCTGACTGCACATAGATGAGGGGAGGTGCTTGAGCAAAATTGGTGGACAATTACGATGGAGAAGGGACACAGCTATTAAGACAATAGTCAACTTCTGCTCTAAATAATGAGAGAAATATTCCTCTCTCTTGGAATGTTCCCTGCAATCTTGTGGATTCAGATATAATTTGTTTTGTTTTGTTTTGTTTTAAAGATTTATTTATTTATTTATACAAGCACTGGATACAGTCAGAAGCGCGAGAGGGTGAGAGAATTCACCAGAGCTAGAGCGGGGAACAGAACAGGCAGACTGATGTCTGAGGGGACATCAGTCACTGCTGAGGGGAGTAGTGGGCGTGGCAGGAGAGGTCTGTGCGCCATGTGGGACCCTCGCCCGGAGGCTGGGGATCAAACCAGCACTGCAGAGGCTGGGGGCAGCTTTGTAGCCCAGCGCTCAACCGCTGCGCCACCAGGGGAGGCCCAGGATTCAGATGTAATTTGATTAGTAATCTGCCCAGCCTTTTTTCATAAGGGGCTGGAGAGAGAGATTGAAAGAGTAGCAGTCACTTTCATAATATCATTTGGAACATTTTTAAGCCTGGTATAAAATCATCTGCATGTTATCATTTTATTAATACCTTTTGTGGAAGTACAGACTAGAGAAAAATACTATTTTTCACTAACTTTGCAATAAATTAATCTCAAATCTTATCAGAGGTAATTTTTTGCAATCTATTAACTGCATCCTACTTCTGCTCTCTACTAATGTTTTTTTTTTCCCTCATGCTGCTTTTATATTGACACCAAAAATTATTATTCCAGAAAAACCTCACAAGAAAGGAACAGCTGTTGTTTAGTCTGGATCTTGATACTGGGGAACATATATATTTTGGGGAGTTGCATTTATTGTAGTCTAAAACTATCATCTAAATACATTAATGTTCTTTGTCTACACTTTACAGGATTCTTTAAAAAAGCAATGAGTTGAAATTCAGATATGGTCTTAGTGAAGTCCTTGAAGCTACTGCACAAAAAGAGTGGGGAAAGTGTAATTTCTTACAAGAGATAATAAAAATGATTATCCAACTTGAATTGACTTATTTCATAAGGATATGGAGGGAATCCCTAACACATGGCAGCTCCAAACTGAGGATAATGACAGAAAATTAATGGAGACTAGAAATTAGAACTTTTTCAAAAGTCTTTAAGATTTTCTTCAGGTGCAAGTTTTATGTATCTAAAATGTTAAAAATCAAACATATTTGATTGAAGTCTTATATATACATGTCAATTCTATGAAATTAAAAGAATTAAACTGATTTTTCTTTCCCAATAAATAGAAGAGGTAGGTAAGTGCCTATGTTATTTTCATAGTTTAATGTGAGATTTAGAAATGAATTTTGTATTTGCACCTTTTATCATCTGGAAACATTTCGATATAAGTGCAGGTGTGCACCACAGGGATTTTACAAATAGTCAAAGGATGTTAAAGGTTCAAGAAGTATACAGAGTTCTAAAATTATATAACAGCTTTGAATCATGGAATCATCTCAAATTTCATCTTTCAGAATTCACTGAAAGAATTATTTTTGAGCTGATAGATATTAAAAGAATGGATCCCAATGAGTGGTACTGACCGGTTATCAGTACATCTTACTTTTAATAAGATTCTCAAAGTAAATAATATTTCTGAAAGTAAACATTAAGTATATAATAATGTCAATAACAGCAGCAAGAACAAATGCTAATAAGTACTGATTTTCTGCCAAATATTGCTCTAAGTATTTTACATAGTTTAACTCATACATTTAACAAATCATACAATATTAGATGTCAAGAACCTCAATAATGCTGGAAAAAATGAAAATTGCTCATTATTTTCAAATTATTTATTTCATTAAATGTTAAAAATTTGAAAATCTGGATAAAATTAGCGATTTCCTATGGAATGCCAATTACCTATATACATGTACCTGTGGAAGTATAGGTGTATATGCAGATGTATACAGATGTGTGTGTACACAGAATACCATTCAGTTTGATTGAATCATGAGATGGAGGGTAAGAAGGAATCCTTTCTTTTGCTACCCTCCCTTCAATCTAGCCAAGACAGTGTTACCATGGCTATCATAGAAGAAGTCACTTGTCCACACAAGTCCAGCTATGCCAAAACAGGAAATGCTTATAGTGGTCACATTCTTAGTTCACTTAGTCACATCTGCACACTTTTTGAATTCAGGGAGCTCTGCAGGTGAGGGACCCAGGGTAACAGAGTAGAGGCAGATCTCCCCCCTACCAGTAAAAATATATCAAGGAACTTCTAAAGAACCTTTAGAGCAACTTCTCACAAAAACTTTTCATGTATAATTGATCAATATACATTCTTAATAATGTGTCTAATAGAAAAGGTATGCACCCTAGTAAAGTGTCCCTTTTTAATAAATCCTGTTATTAACAAATCTGTACATCCTCCTTCAAAATGTACCCCTAGAAAATCTTTATTAGAAAAATATCTTGGGATTTCACTTTTTGAAATTCATTTGATGAAATACATAGTAATACGAAATATTATACTATAAAATTAAGTGCTATAAAATATTCAATATTTTCATTTAAAATTATTAAATGTTGGCAGAAGAAAATGGTGCAAAGTAGCCTGTGCCTGTGTATAGAGACAAGACAAATAAATATATGTATGCCAAATAGGATTTTCATGACCTGGAGTTTTCAGAAAACAAATTTCAAGATTCTCAAGAGCACTAGATGTTTTTCCTTAATGGATACCGATTTGGCAGATAACCATTTGCCATTCCCTGAAGAATTTTCATTTCACTACACTTATATTACTTGCCAGATATAAATATGAAAATAGAGAATTTCTAATTCAAAGAGCTGCCAGTTCAATATTTAATAGTATACATTTTAACGCTTGATCATTTAGTATTACCACAGTAATTAAAACCAGTTCTTTGAAATTGAATTACTCATTGGATGTGCATTACATTAACTGTAGAACCCTGCACCACACTGAAATATTAGTCCAAAAGAGAGAGAATATCTTCCCCAGGAAAGCCTGCCCTAGGGTGATTATTTCTATCTGATGTTACGGAAAAAGCGTTGACAATAAGCACATATCAATTCTGCACAATTCAGCTAGTCCTTCTATGACTGATACGCAAGGGGTACTATTGTAGCTGTTGCAAACATTCTTGTTCCTCTTCGTCACTCTCTATCATACCATGACTTGAAAGACAATAAGCATGTTACTGCTGCTGAAAATCTTTGATCTACTGCAGCATCTAGAGGCAGAACAGAGAAGAAAGGGGGATGGAAAGAGATTTCAGAAAACCAGCCTAAGTTACTGCTCATTTCCGTGCAGAGGATAAAATCATCACCAAACCAAAGATTAGAATGAATGTAAATCAATTAATGGAAGAAAAAGCCTGGTGTTTGATGTGTTTCTATCAATCATTACAATAATAACTTACTAGGAAGTTTTAAAAATAGCAAAGCTGATATTAGTATTCCTCTTTTTTAATATTTATTGTAACTATATGTTTTATGTTCATGTGTGTTTTAAAAACCAATATTTTATTTCTGTATGTCTTTTGAATCCAAAAGAAGTTTATCTTATAATGCAACTGTATTATTTTCCCCACTATAGTAAGTAATGGAAACTAGAATTCCTCTTAATGTTTGCTATTTAGAACAAAATACTTTTGAATTTCCACTACTACGCTTGATAGTGCTGAGACAATATATAGTAGAACATGATATTTTCCACCCTTTCCACTGTATTCTTCATTATAGTAAACCTAGCTATTTTATAATTGAATTATAGATAGTAAAGTACATTTATTTGTCACTAATATTCTTTTAAATTATTTTAATTCTTATTTCGATTGCTGCAGATTTTACAATACACATCATTAACTTATCGATCAACCTTCAAATATCATTTCATGTATAGTGTAAGAATATTACAATAGTATTTTTCCATTTCCTCCTATATGATTTTAGCACACTTTTTTATTCTATATATGTCAAAACTCAACAATGCACTGTTATTACTTCCACGTTATCTTTTAAAGCAATTAAAATCATGAAAAATACCTATTGTATCTTACTATTATTTTTAGCTTTCCCCTATACTATTTCTCTGGGAAGATCTCAATTTCCATCTGATACCACAGTCTTCTGAATTTCCTTTAACATGTCTTTTAGCACCTTCCTAAAGCAATAAAGTCTCTCCACTTTTGTCTGTGATATTTCTTGAAAACCTAATCCTCTAGTGGCAAGAGTACTTTCCTATTACTGTCAGTTTTGCCATCTGTAAAATGGAGTTTATTTTTTAGATGAGTTACTAGTGGCATTTGGCAGTTTCCTATCCTTCAGAAAACTCAAAGCATTTCCAAAGTGCTACTTTAGCTCCTATAAGGACAATTTCTCCTCAATTTACTTCTATTTCACGCTCATCTTCCATAAGATGCTACTCCATGACACAGGATGAGGGAACTTAATTCTGTTCAGGCACATAACCATCCAGTCCATGGAAAATAACAGCAATAGATCTGGGATTCATCTAAAATGTATAATTGCACATTAAATGATCCAGTTTATGCTGGACATCTGTAGTCTATCACTGTAATTAATCAAAAATGGCTAAGTGTAAAAATATTAAGTATGAGGACAAGCATGCTCTCTCATTCTTTTCCCTTCCAGTAAAAGAGAAAACAAAATTCCAAAATCTATGAGTAAATATGAAAAGATTTCATATGAAAGAAATCTTGAATCTTCAGAACTTTTATATAAATAGCTTTAAGAAAATTGATTTTCCATATAACCTCTATTGGTAGATCCAAAATGAAAGGAATAATTGGGGAAAAAATATTATGACTGAGAGAAGAGAGGAAAACAGAATGGAGAGGCACTTGTGGGAAGTTTCAGACTAGCCATAATCTTCGGAGGAAAAATTAAACCATCAAATATGGCTCTAACACCCTGTGTATACCCAGAGCTAGGAAAAACTGTAGTATAGGCAAAAAGATGCAAGGAAAATGCTCAAATATAAGTTCCAAGATTATGTGCATCTTACAATAAACATACATGGACCCATAAAAATGAATAACCGTACTGGTAGTGTTTTAAATGCTCTGGCAACTGCACAGAAAAGGAACTTTATTCAGCAAATAACTGTGGGACAACTAGGATATTACCTGCACTGTTCTCACTACTGGGAATAGAGAAATGAATAATGCCAGGTCTCTGCCCTTGATAAACTAAGAATCAAGGCAGTCTGTTAAAGCACACCAAAAGCAAAATGAACCAATAAACAAAAAAATCAAAAGCTTTAATAAACTACCACTACAATAGCCATACAAATAAATTATCATCAGGACACAGGGAAATAAGCACTTTCGTCTTTAGCCCACAGGAAGCACTAATGCAGCATAATAAACAGTTTCTCAAAGGAAGTAGAACAAGAGCTAACATCTGACAGATGAATAGCAGCTTCCAAGCTGTCCTGGGAATGAGGCTCTTGGTAAGTTCTAGACATTATTTGAAATGTCATATGTGATTCAATAATGTGACTTAATGTCACAGCAAATTATGTTTAAAATGTGCCCCTATCAGATGTTAAAATGGACTTTATAATTTATGCACTATGGTATGAGTTGGACTGCATTTGATAAGATATATAATACTACATTTTATGGACAATAAATGTTTGTCAATTCAATTTGATAGGTTTGTCCCTATGTATTCAGTGCAATATAGTTTTCCTATTTTCTGAGACTCTTGGATAACTCATAAACTCTAATCTTTGCTTCTGTGGAATGTAATGGAAAATGATGATCCAGGAGAAGTCACACCACTCACAGGTTTCAGTTGAACTGAGGCTTTGGAAAGATGTATATTTCAGTAGGAAAATCTCTCAGATAATGAGGCCCCTGACAGCCCTTTTGTAGAACTCATTTCCATATATGCATAAACCATTCTTTCTACCCTGTGCTCAGATGTCATCTGCAAATTGCCCAAGTGTGGATCCACCTAAAGTTTTTATTGCTCTACTGATTCTGTGATCATGGACGACCCCTTCATGTTTTCAGCCTTTGTTTCCCAACTCATAAGGACAGCACTATGGTACTAGAGGTGATGTACTTGATTTTTTATAATACAGGACTTGCTAGAACTGTAAGGCAATACAGCAGCCATACTAGCCCAGTAGTTTGGATCTAGCACATTTCCTTAGGCCACAGAATGACAAAAGTACTTAAAATGCTTTCTTATATAGAAAAAATACAAAATAAGAAGGCCTCCTCTCTTTTTTGAGAATAAATTGACAGGTAAAACACTTGATATGTTTACCTTTGTGAATTGTAAGAATGATATGGATACTCTTGACACACACACACACACACACACACACATATATATATATATATATATATATATACACACACACACATACACATACATACATACATATATTTATATATGTACTGCAGGGTAAATGATGGTCAGGTTTTTCTGCCCTCCAGCCATTAGGATTGATGACGGATCCCTGTGGTCCTGAATGCATGCCTGATGGCAGACACCTGGAGTAGGGTGGGGGAATATGTAGGTGGGATTCAGCTGAGCTGAGACAGGCTTTTAAAGGCGGCATGGCAGAATGGAACCACCAGGAAGAGAACTAGCAGAGAAGCAGAGGCCAGGAGAGAACGTCAGAGGGCCCAAAAGAGTGAAGACTTGCTGGGGGCTGGGAGGCCTGCAAGCCTCCCGGCCACCCCAGCACCCCTGTCTGCCGTGTACCTGGTAAACTCCATAAAAGCCTGAAAAAGCCACCATGGGCTCCAGGGCTCTCCCTTACCCTACTGCATCGGTTCCTAGAAAACCTGCTCTGTGTCTTCCTGCCACTATATGGACTTTTTATATGGGCCTTTTATATATGGACCTTTTTATTCTTGTTGGGTGGATTTTTGAAACAAGGTGCAACATTATTGAACAATCTGCAAACATCTTCCTACAGATCACCGGAAAGGCTCTGCTTGGCCTCCTTGGAACTAAGAAGCATAATGGTCTTGCAGAAAAGTTTCGGCAGGAAGGGTTGGGCATGCAGGCTGCCCAACTTTCACCCGGGAAATGTCTTTGCCACCTTTTCCAGGAGTCCAACTTAGAGTGGCGCGCGCTAGGTGCCCCAGGTGCCAGCTGCCTCCTGGCTCTTTAAGCGCACTTTCTCGCTGGTCCTCCACGCGGAGCCAAGCAGCTGAAGGAGATCAGCAAGAGAGTGTGGGTAGTGAAAAGTCCATGAGCTGGGGCCTCCCGGGTGGTGGAGGCGCGGGTGCAGGCTGCGGACGTGTGGAGGCGCAGACACCGCCTGCAGACTTGCTGCCCCTGGCATGCTGAATGAACGCGGGCCAAGTTAGTAGCAGCACAGCATCCGCTTCGCTACTGAATCCTCGGGCCTTTCAGCCAATCTGTCAGGGTGGGGGTTGCTTCTCCACCAGGAGCTCCATAGGCACAACTCACACCAGCTGGTGCTGGACGAGGCACCCCATGCCCAGTGTGCCTTTTGCAGCCACAGGAAGACCCAGGGTCACCTACTTCACTCCTGCTGGGCAGGTCCTCTGGTAAGGACTATTGTTTGGCCTGTGCACATCCCAATGACTGTGGAGAGGAGTAGGCCATCCCTTGGAGTGTCCTGCACGAGGTGCGATCTCCCTCCTGACCCTGGAGGAGGGAAACTGCTATCTTCAAGGTCACAGAGTCTGGTGACCTCAGGACTGGAGACCCAGGGTCCAGGAGGAGGCCTAATTCAAGGCCAAGGCCAAGCAGGCTCGCAGGCTCCTGCTGACCTCAGGCTTACCAAAGACCAAACTGGGGCATCAGTGCTGCTTCCTCTGCTCCACCTGAACCTGTGTCCAGATCCCAGGTAAGTGTGAGGTGCAATATTAACTGCAGTGGCAACGGTGAGGAATTGGGTCGATGTTCTATATAAATATGACAGCAGTATGGGCTGAAGCATTTGGCTTGGGAAAAGATGGCTAATGGTGTTAATGTGCCCAATAAGAAAATATTTTAAAACGCAATAAGCAGAAATTTTAAAAAATGCCTAAGCCACCTATTTGATGGAAAAACTCCACAATTGAAGTAGTTTGTGTAATGCACATGTATAATTGCCAACATTTGCTGCATATTATAGCACTTTTATAGGGCAGTTCTAATAATATTGCAGAGATTGAAGAACAAGTATTGTTCTTTCCAGTTATGTTGTTGCTAGGTGTAAGAGGAGGAATGGCCACAGTGCAGGTTTTCTGATCCAGCAGACCGGCTAAAGGAGGAGTCAGAGTCCTCAGTGGTTTTTGCAGGTCTTTTATTGGGATTTACCCAGTACACAGCAGGCAGGGGTGCTGGGGGGCTGGGAGGCCTACCAGCAAGTCTTCACTCTATCTGGGCTCTCCGGCGTCCTCTGCTTCTCTCTGTTTCTGTTCGTTCTTGGCTTCCACTGGCGTCCCCATGATGCCACCTTTAAAAAGCCCCGTTTCAGCCCAGGTGAATCCCATCTACCTATGCCCACACCCTACTCCAGGTGTCCTCCATCAGGCATGCATTCAGGACCACAGGGTTCCATCATCTATCCTGATGGCGGGAGGGCAGAAAGGCCTGACATTTTTCCTTACCCTACACTAGGTATGTTTTTATTATTAAGGGGTTATGTTTGTGTGCCTCAAATGCCTAACAGCCTTAGAAGATGTCAAGTGAAAAGTGCCTCTCCCATCTGTCAATTCAGCAACCCCCCCATCTTCCCTGGTTCATAGCCCCCCAATATGTAACCACCATTAGTACTGCTAATATTAAATATTTTCATTAAATAATTAGAATTTAAATATTTAGTTCAAGTTTAGGAGAAAACCGATGGACATTTTTGTCAGTTGAGAGAAATTAATTACAAAAGAAATGTCCTTGGGAAGTAGGGGGGGAGGGGAAGGAAATGTAGGGTAAATGGGAAGGCCCTATCATCTTAGAGTCCATGGCCTCCAGCTGTTCTTCCCTGAGGAGGTCCTGTTGTAATTAGCCTTGCCTGTGCCTGCCGCTGTAGCTTTCATTTCTACACGGAAAAGCCAAACACCCTGAAAATTAATGGGATTGACTTTATGCCCTGTCAAGTTCACAACATAAAATTTTCACATGGGGAATAATGTCTAAATCCTACTGCCACCTTTTTATTTTGTGGTTGAGGGAAAAGGAGCATATTGACATTGATGAGACTTCCACCGATTTTGTTCTTTTCCTTCTAATAAGTGGATATTGTGAAATAGTTACATAAGTTTGGTCACCTCTATAAGGTAGAGATAATCAATGCAATATGAATATTCTGCACTGAGAACTATGAAAATGTAGTTGTTGAATGAAATTAGCAGTAATATTCCAAGACATATTTGATGCTAATACATCAAGGTAAAATATTTTTCAGGTTTCCATAAATTGCAATATGCTTTAGTTACCAGAAAGATTTTGTTTATATAATTTTATTGCCTCATTTATTCTTGGTTCCAAAACCAGTGTTTCTTATTCTACTTAGATAATATTTATTATTTGTATCTGCCCTAGCACCTGCCAAAGAAACTGGCATATATTAGGTGCAAAATGAATAGCTGTGGACCGACAGACCTAAAATATATTACAATTATTATTTTTATGGCAAGTAAGATTATCCAATATTTTGACCGTATTTATTCTTACAAATTTAGCATTTTACTGAATGAAAATAATCCAAAATGAAAAATGTTATAAGGTGATTTTTCATTGTCATATTCTATTGAATAGATAATACAATTGGAAAATTACAAAAATAAGCACTTAATACTTTTGTTAAAGAGTCCACTCAGAAGAGCACTGCATATTAGTTAAGATTTTTCACAGAAAAGTGGGGAATGGTTGAGTCATGCCCAAAAATGCAACATATTTTAACAAACATCCTTTTTCTCAGTAAAACTTTCTTTTCATGTTACTGCAGCCACTCTATTACCCACAATCATACCTCCATGTTTACCAATTAAAACCTACAATCCTGTGCTTCCAGAACATCCAGTTCCTACTGTGTCTTCAGTGTCTAGCTGAAGTCCCCGGTGCCCTTCAGTGAACTTAACTCTGAAGCTCCTACTAGCAGTAGAACTCATCACACACTCAGCATTGTATGGTGACATTAATGGTTCAATTTCCTGTAGGTACATTTGACCATTCTGGTTAGATTGGTTTTAAGGATAGAAACAACCACAGGTGTCTGTTCAGCCTGTTAAATGAAAGTAGAAGAGGAAGCTCACCCAGAGGGATCATGTGAATAGCCCAGGTTCTCAGCTTTAGTATCGGGAATGAAAACCTCTCCTGCACCCCATTTCCACTGCATTGCAGCACATCTCCAGTGAAGGTCGCTGCATGTCTTTGTGTCCACATGAATGCTAAGCACGGTGCCTTGTATATAATATATCTTTTTTGTTATTTTGTTATAAACTTGATATAACATATATACCACATGATATGAAGCATACCTCACTACAAATTTCAAGAATATTTGCTTAGTGATTTGATAGATGTTAGTGCTAACAAACACTTGATATTCAAGGCTATTGCTGGGACTATATGTTTTGACAGTCTCAGCACAACTGATTCATTTGACAAAACAAATTCCAAGGTGATACAAATAGAAAAGGGGGGAGAAGCTTAGAGAAGTGAGTTAATTTACACTTAAAAAAAAAAGATAAAGGCACATTGTTTTTACCTATGCTTCTCCTGGCTACCTCTCCAGCCAAAAGAAAAGAAAATACTGGAGATATGTAGGAATAAACACAAATGTGTTTCTCTCTCTCTCTCTCTCTCTCTCTCTCTCTCTCTCTCTCTCTCTCTCTCTCTCTCTCTCTCTCTCTCTCTTTCTCTCTCTCTCTCTTTCTCTTTCTCTCTCTGTCTCCTTTCCTCCTCAAAACTATAACACAGATCAGTGTGTGCAAAAGAACCTGGAAGTGATTGGAAAGCAGGAAGTAGGAGGAGGAAATAATGAAAATGATGAGTTTACTCTTCTGCACTATCATTTATTTGAAACTGTATCCACAGAAAAGGTGTTTCCTTTTAAATATTCCCAAGATGCCAGAAAGGAAAACCTTTTATAGATGTTGGACTAGAGCCAGGCCCTCTACCCTCATTCCTGCCCTTCACCCTCCATTAATAAGGCTTCTCAGTAATATGTAACCGAGGAGAGTCTTGTTTCCCTGGTGCTGGAAGTTGTCCCTCTTCCTACTGTTTGCCACTACCTTTAGGGAAAGTCAAACTTATATTAAGCCTACACACTGTAGTTTCGCTCCTTACGAGATTTTTTTTTTTTCCTTTCACCAAATTCTTCACCTTAAGTCTTTGGCAAAAGTTACATTGTGGAGACAACAATTCAGGCTGAGGTTAGACCTTAATCTCCAAGGAAAGACTTGAGGTATCTGCCCTCAGCTGGAAGGGGAGAGAGCCGAGGAATTAGTATGGTTTGATAGATTGCTCTGAAAACTCCTTCAAGTTGTGCTAGGTATGTCAGGTTCTGAAATGTGGCCTTATTCCCCTCACTGGCCTCACCTGGGTCCTCTGTACCACTGCTTACTCATCATTCATGGTCTTTTGCACCACCTGACCCCAAGGAACTACCTTTCAGTCTCACAGTGTCCTCATGTGCGCAGTGTGCAGAGACATCTCACCGAGCCTTCCCATTCCTTTTCTTACTATGGATGAGAGAGAGTTGAAATTACCTCCATACTAGTAGAATGTCTCCTGTAAAGACCAAGAAGTGATGGAGAAAACCTTTCTGGATACTGATTCTGTCTCCCACACACAACTCCCACAGCAGCTCTAGTTTGCAGGATATGTTTTGATGACTCGGATCCATTTAATTATCACCTGGCTGTCATTTCTTAGGGCAAAGCTCTGCATTTTTTAGTTGTTCCTACTCCCTTGGTAACAGAGATAATAAAAATGTCAATGAAGATAATTAACATTTATTAAAGACTTTCCAGGTGTTAGAAACTAAGTGTATATTTTTAATATTTATTAACCCCTGTAATAGGGTTTTCTAGAGAAAAAGAACCAGTGGGATATACATACATACATATGTTATACTTACATGCATATTATGCATATGTACATAATATGAGGAATTGGATTATTGGATCATGGAGGCTAAGAAATCCCATGGTTTTCTGTCTCCAAACTGGAGACCTTGGAAAATTGTTGGTATATTTCAATTTATAATTCAAGTCTAAAGAGCTGAGAACTAGAAGGAGTAGAAGGGGGTGGGGGGGAACCAATGGTGTAACACTCAGACCGAAGGATGGGGAAAATGAGATGAGCTGCCCCAGCTCAAATGGTGAGGCAAGAGAAAAAGGTGAATTCCTCCTTCCTTTGCCATTTGTTATTCGTAGGCCTTCCATGGATTGTAGGATAAGAACATTTGAAAGTACAATCTGCTATGTACACAGCCAATTCAAACTTTAATTTTATCCAGCTCACAGGCACATGCAGAAATATTAATGGGGTAGCCTGGGGTCAGTCAAATTGATAAATTAATCATCAACATCCCCACAGATCTATGAGGTAAATGCATTGTTGTTCCCATTTTGCAGTGGCTTTGAGGTCCCCTGTGGTTGAATGGTTTGCCCAAAGTCACAGGTTATAAGTAATGGAGAGAGAATTCAAACTCCTTCTGGCTCTACAGATTGTATGCAGGGCTAAGAGGCTTAGCTGTGTCTCACAATGTGGGTTCTGTAGTAATACTAACAATAATAAATGACAATACAAGCTGCTATTGATCGAACAAGTGCTTTGAGTTTATTTTTCAGAAATAATTGCACTGAACTAAATCTCATTCTCCCTGGGTCTCTGCATAGTAGTGCCCTCATGAAAGTGGCTACCTGGAGCCACTAGAGTGTTTTAGATATGGAGCATGAGTGTTACTTTGTTAAATCTCGAGCAGTTATTCATTAATAGCCTCTTTAGATGGTTGACTGTTTAAGGGGTACTGTTATAATCTGAATCTACTTTGAAATACAATTGAAGGTACAGATTTTTTCTCAACCATGCAATACAGAGGAGAATCCACTGTGTAAGTGCAAGTAGAAAATTTAATTGTATGAAATTTCATTTAATTGTACAAAAAGAGAACATAAGACTATTTTTTCTCATGTGCAATAATTCCTGGCTTTAATATTTCATAAATTTGAACTGTCCTGAATTTTTCTGGATTGGTAATTCTTGGGGAAGTGTTTATCTTTTCTGTTTGCTTTTTTTTTTTTTTTTTTTTTATTTATTTATACAAGCACTGGGTACAATCAGAAGCGTGGGAGGGTGAGACAATTCACCAGAGGCAGAGCGGAGAGCAGAGCAGGCAGAAGGACGGAAGTACACTGCTGAGGGGAGCAGCGGGCGGCAGGAGAGGTCTGCGCGCCATGCGGGACCCTCCTCCAGTGGCCGGGGAGCAGCCGGGGATCGAACCGGCGCTGCAGAGGCTTTGGGCAGCTTCGCAACCCAGCGCTCAACCGCTGCGCCACCGGGGAGGCCCTTCTGTTTGCTTTTTTGAAAGCATTTAGAAGAAGGAAATATTTTAACTTTCATTTCTTATATTGTAACACCTCCTCATCACCCCAGTTTACTTGTTAGAGCCTATTAATGTGAAGTCAAAGCCTTATTATTTTAGGGACATGTTTAAGCTTTCCCAGTTTTTTTGCTCCTAGCACTCTATAAAACTTCCAAAGTTAATTTAACTTTGCATTTCTGAAATTCAGTGACAATAATTTAGGTCTTGAAATCAAGTGAGTGAACAGTTGTATATATGTTTTCACCTCTATTAACTAATGTATTTGAAATCTTAAGAAAGCAATGTGAATGGGAAAGTTTTGGGGAATTACGAATTTACTGTTCAGCATTATATTTATGAAATTCACTCATTTTGTTGTATTTTAAAAGTTTTTAGTGTTGTCAAGTAGTGGCTGTATGAATATACCAAAAATTATTTATTCATTGTTTTTTGCTATTTTAGTCCATTTCTAGTTAGTATAGTTTGGAATTGTATGAATACTGCTGCTTTGAATATTCTTGGGTGTGTTTCTTGGTAAACTCACATGCACATGCATTTGCAAGATATGTACCTAAGAATGGAAGTGGAAATATTATATGTATTATACATGTATAAGGATAATTATATCCTTGTGTGCCAATGGGCTTTCCAAAGTTTCTGTTCAATTTTTTTCCCTACCAGCATGAGTTTCATTGGCTCTACCTCTTCTCCAATATTTGGAATTTTCATTGTAAATTGTAGTCATTCTATTATTTACTTTCTGTGGTTTTAATTTGCATTTTCCTGATGACTAATGAGGTCAGGACCTTTCCTTATAATTTTTGGCCACTTAGTTAAACTTTCTTGCGATTTATTCCTAATTTGTCTATTGTGTTGTCAAACTCTCTTCTTATTGATTTTTCAAATAGATTTTTTTAAAGATTTATTTTTATTTATGTATGCATACAAGAACTGGGGTGTAGGCCAGAAGTGCAAGGGGGTGAGAGGATTCACCAGAGACAGAGTGGGGAGCAGAACAGGCAGATTTACTGAAATTCACTGCTGAGGGCAGCAGCAGGCGAGACAGGAGAGGTCTGCTATGCCATGTGGGTAAGCTCAAACTTGTGCTGTAGTGCCTGCAAATTGCTTGATAGTGCTGAGACTTTAACCCCTGTGCCACCAGGGAGGCCCCAAATAGTCGTCTTTTATAAACTCTTCATTGGATATATGTTATAAATTCTTTTACTCAGTAATTTTTTGATGAACAAAATTTTCTAATTTTAATATCATCTTTGTTGTCAGTAATTTCTTTTTGACTGATTTTTTTGGGTCAGGATAAACAAATAAATACATATCCCAATGTCATGAAGATTTTCTCTTATATTACCTTCTACATCCTTAATTGTTTTAACATTTACTTTTAGTTCTTGAATCCACCATTCCAATTTTTGTGACTTGGGTAAGGTAGGGTTAACTTTCATTTTTAATTTCCAGCTGGCCTGCACATTTATTGACAAACCATCTCTTCCCTATGGCTCTGTTGTGTTACCTTTGTCATCAGTTATTGAATTATGACTTCGTGTAGCCATGTTAATGAACATCAGAAAAATAGCTTTAAGTCAAAATAAAGCAAGTTGCACAAGAACATAAAGACCATGAATTCATTTAAATATAGATTAAAACTCGCTATGCTAAACAGTAACTTTTTTTTAAAGGGGTCACAAATTTGATGAATCTATAAAGAAAGTGAAAGTAATAGAATATTCAGAAAGGGGTTAACTCTGAGTTGAGAGGAGGCAGGAATATTGTAAGGGCTCAGAAATATGCTACCCCCAAGAATGCCTTTTTGGTAAAAGCTTGATTTCAGAGAGGGGTCTAATGCCTGAATAGAAATAGCTTTTAATATTTACACATAATTTTTTCTTTGCAAGGGCCTCTCCCAGGAAGTTGTAAATTCCTTATCTCTTTTCATTGGGAAAAGCAGAATGCCCATCTGTATATCTTCATCTGCTGTGCCTTTCCCAGGAAAACTCCCTAACCAGCCTTCTTTCTCCCCACAAATTCTGTCTGTCTTAATCTATTTATGATGGTTTCCTTTGCACTCTGACAATATTATAAGCCACAAAGGGGAGACTTGAAAGTGTTCATTTTATCATGACTGTCTTCATACATTGCAAATACTTAACGCTTAAAAAGTTTATTCAGGTGTAAGAAAAATAATTAAAATGGTAACTGGCAAATTACCCAACGGTGAACATATATATATATATATATATTTTAAAGATTTATTTATTTGTTTGATTGATTATTTATTTATGCGAGCACTGGGTACAGTCAGAAGTGCAGGAGGGTGAGAGAATTCACCAGAGCCAGAGCCGGGAACAGAACAGGCAGACTGACGAAATACACTGCTGAGGGGAGCAGCGGGCATGGCAGGAGATGTCTGTGTGCCATGTGGGACCCTTGCCGGCGGCCAGGGATCAAACCGGTGCTGCAGAAGTTGTGGGCAACTTTGCAAGCACTCAACCACTGTGCCACCAGGGAAGGCCCCTAAGGGTGAACGTATATTTTTACTTATGTTAGAGGGCAACCCCAAGGGGAATGAGGTTGGCCTGAATGTGAGTTCTCATCTCAGTGCTTAGAAATACAAGATGAAACCCAAAAGCAGTCATGCAGAGAAAAATTTTGTAAAAGATTTATTTATAAGGAGAATGAGGAGAGGGAGAAGCAGAAGGTGGGAGAGATATTAAATGATAAATATAGACTATCAATAATAATCACCAGGGTGAAAGCTGAAAAAGCAAGGGAACTCGAGTCTGCATGTGTTCAGTTATAAGCCAAGCATGGCTACTTACCTCCCACCCTAGTTCCTGGTGATACCGCAATTCAGGAAGTAACTGGGAGTTACAATCCTTGGCACCTGAGATATCTTCAGCTTGGTGATAGCAGTGTAAAATCTTCAGGGGTTGGAATTCATTCAGGCTGTCATTCAAGGACTCAGAGTTTTCTCCATACTGTTCCTCTAATGTTTATTCTTCTGGCTACTAAGTTTCTCTACACCCCTCTTCACTGTCTGTCTTTTGGGATTCTCTTTAATTTCTTCTAGTTTAGCCATACATTTAAAAAGCTGTTTGTTATGCTTTGACTAGCATTTCTGAGAATTTTGGTAAGAGGCTTACCAGGATATCTATTTTTTCCATTTTTAGGATGCAAAGGAAATCATCACATACTCCTTGGTTCTTCCAAGTTAGCAAATAATCAAACAAGATAGGTAAGAGAAAAATCAAAAAGAAAATTTATATTATGTCTATCTCCTGTATACATGGGAGACACTTAGCGTGACGTGAGTAGCTTGTCTGTGTGACTTCAGATGCCATTTTGAATAGCTTAGCAAAGACGAAAGGTTAGGTAAGGAAAGGGGAAGTTCACTTAAGAAGGTTTTGGGAGAAGGCAGAGTAGACAAAGATAAGCAAATTAAGATCTGCCTTCTCCACTGAAAAGAGGTAAGCCTAGGTCTTCCTGGGAGAAGCCAATATGGAGAGGTTTACATGTAAATATCCCAAGCAACCTACCTAGCCTTGACAGCCCCTTCCATTAAATGAGACTTTTGCCAGAAAAATGTATTTCAGGGAGGCAGATTTTTGTTCCCTTATTCTACTTTACAGGAAATTAAAGCCAAGCCCGGCCATTCACTCCGACCCTTCTCTGTTGTAGACTCGTCTCCCTTCCCCATTTCATTGAAGCTGTTCTTTTCAAGTATGAGATGTTCCCACATTAGTCAATCCCACAGGCACTTTGTCTACTCAGTTCTTTCAGTTCATCCCTCCGATGAATTCATTTTGTGCAACTGACAACTTCCTCTATCTTGGTATATTTTCTTTGCTGCTGTGAAACCATGTTCTCTGAATCCTACTTCACTTTTCTTCTTCACTAAACCTCAACCCTGGCTCCTTCTCTTGTGCTGGTAACTAAATGTCGAAGCCCCAGTGCTCAGTGATGGACCCTCTTCTCTTTCTCCCTGTACTTCCTACACGGACTCATCTATTAAATGGCTCTAACTCTCCCAGTATAACCAATTTTACATTTCTGGTCCCGGTCTTCCATTTTAGGACTAGATATCTATATCTAATTGCTTTTATAACACTGCCATTTGGATGTTTGGCTATCAGGTTAGCATTTCAAAGCATTGTTCTTGATTTTCTACTCCTCTTCTCAAGCAGTGAGTATCAGTGGAGATTGAATTCAATTGAAAAAAACCATCGGGCCTTCCCTGGTGGCGCAGCGGTTGAGCACTGGGCTGGGAAGCTGCCTGCAGCCTCTGCAGTGCCGGTTCAATCCTCAGCCACCAGCGAGGGTCCCACATGGCGTGACAAACCTCTCCTGCCACCTGCTGCTCCCCTCAGCAGTACTTTGGTCCTTCTGCCTGTTCTGTTCCCCCCTCTGGCTCTGGTGAATTCTCTCACCCTCCCGACTGTACCCAGTTATTGTATAAATAAATAAATAAATCTTTAAAAAAAAAAAGAAAAAAGAAAAGAAACCATCATAATAGTGCTGAAATATATAAATCTTATTTCTCTTTTATATGAAAGACTCTGAAAGTTATCAAGCAGAACTGCTGTAAGTTTCCTTGGTCATCAGGTTTATTTTTATATTTTTGACTCACCATCTTCGCAGGTGCTTCCATCTTTCAAGTCACTTCAGTATTTATCATGCCACCCAGCCTGCCAGATTTCAGGAAGAAAGACAGAGGAAGGTAAATGAGAGAAAATACACACATCACTGAGCTCAAACCCACCTTTCCAGAGATTTCACAAAATATTCCAGTTGTATCTTATTGACCAGAACTCAGCCAGTAAGCATGCAACTAGCTTCAAGGAGAGGAAGGCAAGACTGGATTTGGGTTGAACTTGTTTTCATTTTTAATACAATCTGAATTATGTTATGAAGAAAAAACAAGTATTGGTATGTGTGGCAAGTAGACGTCTTTCCCACATTATTTCTCCTTTAGTCTTTGCCATTTCTTTATGCAAAAATTATTGTTTACTTAGTTATTCAAATAAAAATAACAGGTCATTCTTGGCTCCTCCCCATATGCAATATATCAGCAAGTCCTTGTAGTTTTCTTTTTTTTTTAAAAAAAAAAAAGGTTTATTTATGCATATAAGAACTGGGGTACAGGCCAGAGGTGTGAGGGCTAAGAGGATTCATCTGAGACAGAGTGGGAAACAGAACAGGCAGATCAACTGAAATATACTGCTGAGGGGAGCAGCGGGTGAGACAGGAGAGGTCTGCTGCGCCATGTGGGTTAGCTCCCTGGCTGGGGATTGAACTAATGCTGCAGTGGCTGCAGATGACTTTATAGGTTGTGTCTTAACCCCTAGCGCCACCAGGGAGGCCCTGTAGTTTTATTTCTTAAACAAACATTCAATCTGTCATTTTTTTCTTCTTCTACTCTACTGTTCCCCTGATATAAGCCTCTGTTCTTTCTTGAGTGAAAGTGTTGTTGCAATGGTTGCCTATTGGATTTCTTTTCTTCCAGATTTGCTCACCCTTCATCCTTAGAGCAGCCAGTGTGGTTTGATTTGTTTTTGTCTTGCTGGTTTACTTTCCCCTTAATAGAGCCACATCAGCTCCCTACCTGAAAGGTATCAGTAGCTTCTTATAGTATTATCAAGTAAAACTCAACCTCGTAACAGTGAACTGCAGGAGCTTTTACATACAACGCACTAGCCTTTGCCCACCCTTTTCTGCCACAAATGCCTCCTGCACATCAGCTTCTCTGTCCTGAGGACTTTAGTGCCATAACAATTCCTCCAGCCCTTTGGGGTCACAGAGGTGGACAGAGCATTTTCCCAAACACTTCTAGGTTCTTTTCCACATGCTAAAACAAATTGACATCAGACAGATTAGTAGGAGAAAAAGAACAAACTTAAATACATACATAGGAAGAATATACATGGCTGTAAATTCCAGGGTAAATAGGGAGATCTAGGATTCTTATTCTCGAGCTAATGAATAGTGTAGGGATTTGGGCTAGCAAGGAGAGAGGAGGGAAACTCACATGACAGGGAGAAGGTGAGTCATAAAAGCAGATGCTCTGTCATTAAATACTTTGCCTGGCCATAAAGATGGGTTTCTCTGATAGAAGGATTGTTTCTGAGGATGACCCTAAATCTGAGTAATCTTCACTCCTTTAGATGTTAATGTCAACAGGTTCTCTTGGAGCCTGATTGACGTTAGGGCCCTGTGCCTCAGTAATACATCTTGGAAAAAAGCTTATTCTGGAAGTCTTGGGGCAGCCTGGCTGAACATTTTGGGGAGGTCAATTCTGCATGTTTTTTTTTTTTTTTCTTTATAGTCTGTCTCCTACCAGTAGAATATAGGCTCCATGAAGACAGAACTCTTTAGCTATTTCACCCACATGGAGAACAAACAAGAACTATCCCTGGTAGTGTTCAGTAAAGTTGAAATACATCTCTTTTTTCTGAAGCTATGAGAAATTTTTATTCCTCATTGGAGCTTACACTGTATTCTGAGTATTCTACAACAAACATGTGTTGCTTTCAAACATTAAAATATTAATTTTAGTGATAATATTAATTTTGTACTGTATAATTGTTTTGTCTGAAATCAACTATCTAGTTAAAGTCAACCAATATTTTATAGTAGCATTTATAATATGTAAGATAGGGGCTAGAGACATCAGGTAACAAACAAGTTAGGCACACATTATAACCTCAAGGAGATTGCAGTTCAGAGGTGGGATGAAGAAATAAGTATGCATATATTTATTATCTTACTCTATTATGCATAGTCCAACCCAGACTTTGGTAAGTACTAACCAAGATACAAAAGTTAGATGTGAGTTACTATTAGATAATTGCCCTCCCCACCTTCGGCAATTCCTATACTATCTGTGTAAATATGGCTTCCTGCACAGCTGTTATATAATTTCTAATTGTTACTTGTTCTTACATTAAAATTTCTTTCATTTTCATTCACAATTTTGTCATTATTTACTCCAAAACAAAAAAATCAAAATAACAAAAGAACCAACAAAAACAAACTAACAGATTAGGTCTCTCTGAAGTCACATCTGATCATACCTGCCATTGCTGTCCAGGTATTGCAGCACTTGGCCTAGTTTATAGGCCTTAGCTCACTTCAGAGAAAGTGAGCAGTATACTTGATACATGTTGATTAATACTACTCTTTACAGGATGACCGCCTAAGGGAAAGGCACCATTATGAAATCAAAGCAGAAAAACTTTAAGACCTCCAAGAACTCTAAAGATAAGGTGGAAGTGAATTAAAAAGGAAAACTTTAATAGCCTTAGTTTATCTTAAAGAATAAATGTCTCACACACTGAAAGATGTTCAATAAGCTGTTTACTTATAAGCACCAAAACTAATGTCATATAAAGTACTGCAAAATTTAGTAACGTTATGGTGTTGTTTTATGGTGCTATTTTAAATTCACTTTGATGATTCCTTTATCTTTTATTTTCCTCGTTACTTCTTGAGAGGTATTAGTAGCTATAGTTATTTATTTATTTATTTTGATATGAGGCATCCTCAGAATTTTAGGTATAAACTATTTAATAGTAGATACCATTTATTGCACAAATGTTTTACTGTGTGAAAATTAAAATATATTTACCTTATTTTACCTATGTCCTCTATTAAACCTAAGCCTGACTGGGTGTGATGTTGTTTTGATCAGATGTTGGTTTCAGTGAGTGAGGTCCTTGGTTTACCTCTGAGAAAAGTTTCACCAGAGTTCCCCTTTCAGCTGCAGACTGCAGGCGAGTTTCGCCAGTGGGGCAAACACTGTGGTTATATCCAAATGGGCAAGTTTATTATATAAAAAAAGAAGAGGACATTTGTGCTAACTCAAGAGGGCAGAAAGAGCTGCTGCCACTGTTTTGCAAAGGGAAAAAAGTTTTGTGAAAAGAAATACCTGCATAGTCACAGGTGGGCAGGAGAGGTGCTTCTTGCCAGTACAGCAATTGTGCTGATTTAGTGTTCTTCCTTCTGGGAAGAGGGTTCATCCCTTTGTGCCATTGTTACCTATTGTTAAATTAATTACTTCTAGGGTGTCACTAGGTTGATTTTTGAAGTGCCAGTGACTCTACAATGGTCCTCCATCTCCATGTCCCCACCTGGTCTGTGCCTCCATGTACTTTGTATAACCCGCTGATACTTGCTCTAACAGTTGTGTCCTAAGCATTTTTCATTTCTGTTTCTGGTTTCACTTCCTGCTTCTGGTCTTAATGATGCCTCCATCCTAAATTTTCTATATTCCTAGTCTCTATCAGGTGCATCTTAAGTTTATAATACATATTTGTTTATTTTATAATGGTGAGAAAACACTGTATTGGAAATTATAAATGAAAATATTCTCAACTCTATTACTTATTATTTGGAATAAGCCTTGCCCCTCCCCCCCTCCCTCCCATGTAAAAGAACTGGGTATAGGCCACCAGAGTTGCAGGGGATAAACAGAGTCATCAGAGACAAAGCAGGGAGCAGAACAGGCAGATTTACTGGGATATACTACTGAGGAGAGCAGCAGGTGAGACAGGAGAGGTCTGCTGTGCCATGTGGGTCACCTCCCTGGCCAGGGATCAAACTCAGGCCATAGCAGTGACAGCACTGAGATTTAACTCCTGGGCCATCAGGGGAGCCCATACCTGACTTATTTTTTTCCTATCCCTTCCTTTCTTCCTCCCTCTCTTCCTTCCTTTCTTCCCGCATCTAAAAGCATTTTCTCATTTTTTAATATGCCCATTAATTAATTAATAATAGGTATTTATTGAATGCCTACTGATAAAGTACTAGCCATTACTTTACATAATGGGATTCAACAGTTAACACAGTAAGAAAAAGCAGTGAGCAACCAAATCTTTTGCATTCTCTTGGTGTTTGTCATTTGCAACCCTGAGGGAAGATTTTTGCCTGCTTCATTAATATGTTCTGCAGTGGTGCCTAGAAGGGGGCTTTTCCTCTGTTGATATTTCAAAGAGAAAGATTAATGAATGTAGAATAAAAAAAAGAAATGAGCAAATGAATTGACCCCTTCAGATTTGAAAAAGTAGCCGTCCTTGATGAAGTGTAAGTAAATGAAAACTAGATGTCCTCAGAGATTTAACCAAAGAGACAAAATTTAGGTAATTGTAGGCAGTTTCTGGTTTTTTAACATGTTCGTTTTCCATAGAAATTTCATTTTCACGAATTACACATTAGTTTCCTAAAAATCCCTAAGTACTCTAAATTTAGACTTTCACTGTCACAAAAAGGAACTCTTCCAAGACTATGAGTCAGTTTTAGTAATGTTACCATTTATGTGCACCAGTTTTTGTGATAATTTTAATATCTTACTGCATTTCACCTTTATCCCCTTATGAAAAATATGAAAAGTAAAAAACAAAGTATGTTAACTTAACTGACAAATAAGATTGTAAAACCTCATATATTTTAGACAGAAGTGGAAAATGTCAGTTTGACATTTAAGCAAATCAGTTACACATTTGATTAATTGTTCTTAAGTTACAAGAAGAAAATCAGAAATTTAAGATCATGCATGGGATATTGGAATTTTATTAAAGTTCTCACCAAAAAAGATAACATTTTTTCCTTTCATTAATCTCTGGAAGGAGAAACTCTTCCCATATCTGACTGCTGGGCATGAGGCTTTCACACGTTTTCAGAAATGCATTAAATATGAAAGTAGAGCCACAAATGCAGATATCTGGTAGACATATTAATGGTATTCTCATTCTTCACCAGAAATACTCTTCCTCTTTATATGTCCCTTTTTCTTTTCTACTGTCACCTGTTTTGTCCCTCTTTATGCATTTTGTTTATCTATTAGGCCAACACCTGCCACCTAGAGGCTCTTACAGGCATTGTGCACTGACGGATAGCGTTGGAGAAGCCATATAGATTGCGCTGAGTTATATTATGAATTTTACATATTAGGAGGTTTTGAAATCTATATGATTATTCTCTCCTTTGTTAGAATGCTTCAGAGAGTTTGAGAAAATTATAAATTCATGGCAGAGTGGTAAATGTGTACATGTGCTTTTACTAAATTAAAAATTAGGCTCTATCATGGAGTAACTACATAGTCTTGAGAAAATTACTTATTCACTTAAGTCAGTTTCTTCACTTGTAAACTCTATTAAAATACCTATCCATTGTTATGAATATTAGACACTTGTGTGTGTATAGCATTAGAGTAAAATATTAAGTTTAAAATATGGGTATGATTTAACAAAATTAAACATTCTGTTTTTCAAAAAACATAAAAGTTAAAAGCAAAATTGACTGAATTTCCATATTTTATTTGCCCTGTAAGAATGTGTGAGTTCTCATAAGACAACCGTGGGTTCTTAGGAATCAGTGACAAATTAACAATATTTAAGAAAGTAAATAAGTTAATTGTTAAAAACAGGTATCTTAAAAATAAGACAATGAACTAAATGTTTATAAATCTCCTTATGATACAGAGATACCAAAATGGTGTTGAATGGCCACCCTTATTATCTTTACTTAGTGAGACATAACACTCCTCAGGAAGAGTGTGGAACTTAAATAATTTATATCTGAAAATGAAGCAACAAAAAGTATTGAATGCTTGCATCTTTCACTTGTCTAGCATTGTAAAGGCCTTTGTATTCCAGGGGCACATAGGGAAGCCATTACAACTAAAAAATCCAGCAGCCAAGTTATAACTTACAATAAATTTGTGTTTTAAGCCACTAAGTTTGTGGTAACTTTGTAACAGTAGCAATAGGAAAGTGTTATAAAAATTAAGATTTCCAAGTGAATACATAATAATCATATGACTCTACTGCAGTATACTTAACCATTTTGTGTTGTTCAAGTTTTGCTTCCAGTTGTTCCTCATTGTAAATCTAAAATTAATATCCTTGTGAATAAATATTGGCATATACTTCTTGGTTTCTTATTTGGAAATTGGAATGACTGCTGTCGATGAGGACTGCTTTTTAAGTTTTAAAATGTAGAGCAAGTGGGGAAAATCATACAAGCACTATATTCACACACCAAGATTAACTTTTATCAAAACTTGTGTTTTGTATAAGAAAATTAATAAAATATAAATATATAATTAATAAAATATATAAAATTAATTTACTATCCTTTCCCATCCTGCTTCTCCACTCCACCCTCATCTCTTCTAAGATACAAGATGACTCAGAAATTTGTGAACTATCCTTGCACATGAGGGTGTCGATCTTTTTGTGCTGTTCCAATTTTAGTATCTATATTGGTTAAGCAAGCCACCCGGGTTTTCTTGTAACTTAAAAAACAACTTGAGGAAACATAGCCAAGATTATAAATTATGGCCTGTTTATGACAGTAACACTTTTAGACTAAAAAATAATGGCTCTCCATAGAAAGGAAAAAGCAAATGTAAGCATTTAGAGAAAAAAGAATATGGAAGAAAAAGATTGAAATGAATTAGGGACTTCATTGTAGCTATTTTTTTCCTAGATGGGCATTTGATGTTGTTTCACAAAGTATTAAAATATAAGTCAAACATGAAATATTCAAACTATGCACTTACAAGACATTACTAATTTTGTTTCAGTTCCCATATTAGTCAGATTGGCCTGTGTTATGAACTTGGAAGAAAGAGCAATAAAAAGGATATTGTTTCCTCTACTGTAACTCCACTGTTTTAGTAGGGTGTCACAGTGACTACTCTACAATCTAG
Organism: Talpa europaea; assembly: GCF_964194135.1. Taxonomy (NCBI): domain Eukaryota; kingdom Metazoa; phylum Chordata; class Mammalia; order Eulipotyphla; family Talpidae; genus Talpa; species Talpa europaea. Next base: position 25,023,168 of record NC_140082.1, on the reverse strand, counting down.
TTTCAGAATAGATTCCTTTGTCAAGCTTGTTCATAATTTGAGCAAACCCGCTAAACAGAACACAACTCAGAAATGAAAGTGAAAATTCATTCATATTGTAGGATATCAGAAACCTAAAAGTTTGATTTAATAGACTCACCAATAAAAATACCTCAAATACAAGATTTTCTCAAGGTCTGAAATTTTTAAATATCTTTTACAATCTACATTACATATATAACACTATTTTTGTTGAAACAATCATTTTGATTGATTTAGAAAAATATTCTTTTACCCCTGTCAATCTAAATATTCTAACACTTAACTTTTTAGATAATATAATTTAAGAACCACAATATATGAATTACTGATTTAAATGATATGCACAATTTTGACTAATCTCAAAAATCTAAATAAGCAAAAGCCTGTAAAAAGGCTACTAACTTTTGATAGTATTTGTGTATCACTTGAAACCCAAACTATTTTATTTCTTGTATTTCATGAGAAAACTAATGTGTATTATCTTCTGAGATATAGCTATGAACAACTTGGTTTGTTGATTAGTTTCAACAGTAAGAGTTTTTAAAGAGCAAAATAATAGATGTTTATCTATTTACACATATACACAGTGAGAGATTGTATCTGTAATTAAAGGGCTAGCCTCTTTTCTCACTAGAAATTATATTGTGTTTAAAATAAGAACATACGAATAAAGCTGCCCCATAGAGATAATTTTAACTTATTCTGATCAATAAAACAAGGAGAGAAAAACTTCCCCAAATATCTCTTAAGAACACTGTAAGTAAAAGTGTTGCTCTATAATCAAAAGGATTTGACTGTGACTGATTATATATGAACTCATAATTAAGGGAGGAGCTATTTAATGAGATGGGCTTGTCCTCAAGTTGGCTATTACTTTCACATTCTGAATTACAACACCTCATTATAGAAGTGGATTTAATCTTAGAGGAATGTGCTTTATATTTAATTTTTAATTTATGCTTCTCTCTGACTAATGAAACTAACTTCAGAAATCTAGATGCTAGAGAAAATTCCTTTTTAGAAATAAGATGGATTATTATTTCATATTTTTAAAAGAAAAATTTAAACTTACTCTCATATATTATGAACAATTAGGATAGTAAATTAAAAAGGATCATAATTCTACTTTTACTAGAGGACAGTGTTCTCTAAGGGTGGCGTTAGGATGACTTGTCACATTTAATCACCTAAGGAGCTTGTTAAAAAAATTAGTTTCTCACGTTCCACCCTAACTCAGACTCACTGAATCAGAATCACCACTCAGAGTGTGGATCAGAATTATACATATAGAATAAGCATACTTGGAAATATTGATGGGGATAGTTCAAGGAGTCACATGACTTGCTTTATGTCACAATTTTCTAAGATTTGCTTTAATATGGTTTCATTACAGTATACTTTAGTATAATTCCAATAGGTATGTATTATATATTTTGTGATTTTAAACTGGTGAGTGATCATTTGTGAAAATGTCCATAGTTATGACAATAATAAAATTTTAAATATCACTAAATGAAGCAAATTCCTGCTTTGATAGTCATGCAGTCAAAGCTACTTAAATGTTGACTGTCTACACACTCAAGTAACAATGCTGGAGAGACATTTTGTGACACTGATGTGATTTTCTGCTTTATTTCATGTCTTCCTTTGATAAGTGTGAAAATGAAGATTTCAGTGACTCCTGCTATTGTGTGCTGAACCCCTGCCCATTAAGGGGCATACTGTTGTTCATATTCCCATTGATTGAAAAGATGTTATCTTTATAATTCCTATTTTAATAAGTGGATTTTGCTCTCCAAATATAAAAATATAAATATTTCCCTTATATATACAGCTTCCTTTCCCCCCAACATTCCCCAAACCTACAAGAAGTGATAACACATTCATCCTGCTGAAAAATCATAATTATATGAAATACTCTTATCCTTAGAATGAAAATTCAGGTATTGATTCAAGTTGCCATTATTAATCTCATACCCAGTTTTACAGCTTACAAGATCGATGCCACAAGGCATCAGTTGATAATGCTGGATCTGAAATCAAGAAAGAGATCACCATGTGGTTGTAATTCCATGCTTGTCCTTTGGTGATGTTTTCTCTATATATTGCTCCTCTACCTGGAATCATTTTTTCTGGTAATATCTCCAGAAACTTTTTTTTAAGATTTATTTATTTATGCATACAAGAGCTGGGGTACAAGCCAGAGCTGTAGGGATTGAGAGGATTCACCAGAGACAGAATGGGAAACAGAACAGGCAGACTGACCGAAATACACTGCTGAGGGGAGCAGCAGGCGAATCAGGAGAGGTCTGCCGCACCATGTGGATAGCTCTCTGGCTGCAGATTGAACTCATGCTGCAGTGGCTGTGGATAGCTTCATAGGTTGAGTCTTAACCACTCGTGCCACCAAGGAGGCGCTCTCCAGAAACTTTCTGTACATTGTTCCCATGTCTGTTATCTGTGGTCACTATTCACTAAACAAAGTTACAGTCTCTATGGGGCTAATATAAAACACTTATTAGTAAAATAAGGAAATGTATGTAGCCAGTAAGATGATTTAAATGTATTAGAAATACACTGCTCCCCTCAGCAGTGTATTTTGGTCAGTCAGCCTGTTCTGCTCCTCACTGTCTCTGGTGAATCCTCTCAGCCCCCACACCTCTGGCCTGTACCCCAGTTCTTGTATGCATAAATAAATAAATCTTAAAAAAAATTTCTGGAGATAAAACCAAAAAAAGTGAAGAGTCACAGGGCTTACTGATTATGGAATAATTACAAACTATATAATGATAATATAGGGGTAATATTTCTTACTTGAGGGAGCTGCTTTTTCATTAACAGTCTAAAATAGATGTAGAAATCCCAAATTACAACATCTGATGAAAATATACAAAAAGCATCAAGTATAAGAATTAGAAAAATAAATTGAAAATATAATGCAACTAAAATGCAATCAGAAAATTTTATACAAGAAAGCCATTGACATATTTTCAAAGTGACATACCAGGAAGAGAAAGTAATAAATAGTGAAAACTAATGAGTCAGTACCAAAAAGCCAATAAGAAGGAAAAGCTTCCTAAAAATGATGGATGACTTAATCAGGACAACTAGAATTAAATCAGAAGGAGAGAACACACAGGTAGTAAAATATGTCAGATCAAATTCTGTAGAGCAAGAAAAATATGGGTTATTGGTTTCTTTAATAATAAATGAAATTCTCTAAGTATTAAAGAACACTAATAGACTTTTCCAGTTATGTACAAAAGGTATTCATTAACAATAGCAAATTAGCATTCACTAAACTTTTTTTGATGCCTAAGAACATCTAAAAATTTTATTTGCCTTTTAATACACAAGTTAAACTGTAATTTCTGTCATTATAGGTTATAGAATATTTGACTTTGTTCCTTCATTTTTGGCAGAATTTCAAGAAATAATGCTTGTTTCAGTGAATAAACCACAATTAAATAATAATAACGTTCTACCACAAAATACAATGGCAACAAAATTCTATATATTTGAAAATTTCTCACCCTGAAAAACCCACCAGTAATCTTCAAAAATTCAGATGGACAATAATATATTATTTGAAGGCTACTTTAATTCTCATGGTTTATAGTTACAATATCATTCATTAGATCAATATTTCAGATTTTCTCTGAAATATCCTTCACACTTTCCTTCTACTTCTAGTTAAGTTTTAGGTATGCATTCAATATCTAATTCTGATCATTATATGTTTTTCTTTTGATAATCATTTTTTTTCTAAAACAAGTACAATTTTAGTGGTATAATGAACCAAAAAGCTATTTTAGATGGTCCTGGCAACATATTGTACTATGGTATGAACATATTTCTTAACATTTATCACAATATATTTGCTATGGGAATATTTGTTCTACATTAAAAGCTAAAAATAACAGACTTTTACATTTGTGTACAATGACTTCTGACCAGAGTTTTGCATCTTCCTCTCTTGAAGATGGTGGCTAGATGTACCTAGTTTTAAAATATGGTGAAAGGAGTCATATGCTACTTCATCTCATCATGTCCTCTAGCTCTATCTGAAAGCTATCCAGAATTTATCTGATACTAATAGAACAAAAAACAGAAATATTGTCTTTAACTTTGGAAATATTAGTTCTGATCTGCTGAGGAAAGCATATTAAGTAAATGTGGTCTTTTTCAAAATTTGGGGTTTATCTTTTCATTCTGACCATTATAGGGACAGAGTTGAGAATCCCAGAAATGACTTGACATTAGTTCTCTTACTGTGGGTGTGTAGAAATTTGCTGGAGCCATCTAGTTTCAGTTAACTGAGTATACAACTTAAAGGGTTTCACCACACCCTTTCTTGACTCCTCAAGCTTTTGTATCACAGTGCATGAGCAATCCTACCTCTTGCATATGTTGATTTTAATCATCCATGTGGCCTGTGCCCTGTGTATCCTTCTTGAAACAAATGTCTATTAATGTATGAATGGATAAATAAAATATGGTATATACATACACTAGAATATTATTGTATTATCAAAAATTAATATCATTATGCAACCTTAAAAAGGAGTGAAATTCTGATACATGCTACAACAGATCAATAGATGAACTTTGAAGACATTGTGCTGAGTAAAGTAAGCCAGGTGCAACAGGACAAATATTGTAGGTTTTTATTTATATGAGGTACCTAGAATAGAATCATCAAATTCAGAAAGGCTGAAGGTAGAACAGTGTTCACCGGGGGCTGGTGGAAAGGACAAATGGGGGATTACTTTTTTAATAGATGAAAAGTTCCAGGTTACAATGATGGAAAATTTCTTGTGTATGCTTAATGGTTTTGGCTACAGAACAGTATGAATATACTTAATGCCACAGATTTGCACACTTAAAAATATCTAAGATGGAAGCTTTTATGTTGTAATGTTTTACCACAATATTTAAAAAGGAGGTTAGAGAACTTGAAACATCAGGAGTCCATTAGGAGCTTATAGTTGCTTCAGGGACACAGTGAAATCTAACGAGAAAGGGTATGGAGAAGTACACAGGAATGGGCTGAGGTCAGCATCAATTAGCATTAAAATAGTTGTTATTTAGTAAAATTGATCATTTTAATGAATCATTTTTGTGAACATTTGCATGAATGAAATTTCTTTATGATAAATTCTGTCTCTGTTAAATGTTCAGAATACTCCAACAAATGATCCAATTAATAAATGGATAAAGGACCTCAATATATACTTCTCTAAAGAAGACATTCAAGTAGCCTATAGACTTATGAATAAATGTTCAGTATAAGTAAATGTTCAGTATTATAAGATAAATGCAAATTGAAACTACAATAAGATACCACCTCATCCCTGTGTGAATGATCCATATAAAAAATGAACGAAATTAACAGATCCTGATGAGGTTGTGGTGAAAAAGGACTCTCATTCACTGTTGGTGGGAATGCAAGCTGGGACAGCCCTTGTGGAAAATGGAAATAAAAATAGAAATTCCATGTGACCCAGCAATACATACCCCCCCCCCAAAAAAAAACATGAAAAATCTAGTATGGAAAGATTATGGAAAGATCTGTCTGTACCTATGTCCATAGCAGAACTGTTCACAATTGCCAAATTATGGACCAGCCCCAAGTTCCCTTCAACAGATGAATGGATAGAGAAACTATGGAGCACATTGTCAATGGAATATTACACAGCTGTGAAGAAAGATGAACTGGTGACATTTAGGACAAAATGGATGGATCTTAAGGTGATTATGTTGGGTGAAATCAGTCAAAAGGTGAAAGAGATTTCAGATGTTTTCACTAATTTGTGGGATATAAATATCTAAAAAGGAATTACACATAAACAATAGAAGAAATAAAAATTTGAACTACCAAAAACTGATAATGGTTACTGGAGGGAAGAGAAGAAAGGGTAGAGGGGTTGGGGGAAGAGAGGCAGGTGGGGTATGGGCATAGGTGGTTTGGTGGAGGGAATTAAAAATAATTTTAAAAAGACTAATTCTAGGTATAAAGTAGTGTTATTTATTTTTTAAGATTTATTTATTTATACAAGAACCGGGGTAGAGGCCAGATGCGCAGGAGGGTGAGAGGATTCACCAGAGACAGAGAGGGGAACAGAACAGGCAGACTGAGGAAATACACTGCTGAAGGGAGCAGTGGGCAAGACAGGAGAGGTCTGCTGTGCCATGTAGGTTCCTCTCTGGCCGGCCGGGATCGAACCAGTGATGCAGAGGCTGAGGACAGCTTCACAGTGCTGTTCTCAACCACCTGCACCACCAGGGGAGGCCCTAAAGTAGTGTTTTTAAATGAAAAAAATTCTCTAATTTTTAGTATAAGTATTGACAGATAGAAACCATATTAAAAACAAATGCTAGGGGGACAGGAGGTATTCTTAATGACTTTGAGCATGTAAACATTTGGAGAGCCAAAGCATTTTAGAGTACCATTTTATAGATTGTAAACTCAATGTCTTTCTTTTTTTTTTTTCTTGTGGTAAAATACACGTGGCGTATCATTTGTCAATAAAAAAGAATAAAATATTGATACAGGCTGCAGCATGGATGAACTTTGAAAGCATTATGCTAAGTGAAAGAAATCAGACATAAAAGGCAACATGTGATGTGATTCCACTTATATGAAATGTTCAGAATAGGCAAATCTATAGAGACAAAATGATTGCTGGTTGCCCGTACTGGGAGGAGACAGGATTGGGGATAACTAATAGTTAAGTATGGGGTTTCTTCGGGGGTGATGAAAATATTCCAGATTTAGTGGAAGGTTTTGTGAAACAACAAACCATGTACTTTAAAATGGGGTATTCTAAACTTTGTGAATTATGTATCAATAAAAATTTATATAATAAAGATGAAAATGAAAAGAGGAAAATTAAAGGTAAGAAAAGAAAGATGAAGGCAAGCTGAGGTGAGGAAATTCAGTAGAAGTCATCAGAATTGAATATTAACAGTAGTGCCTATGTGTTGGAGAACACTCAGCAGCCAACACCACAAATCCTGTGATCTGTGCACCAGGAGTTACAGCCTCCACCAGGGGTTTTGTAGAAGGAGAAGCTGCCTCTGCAGGTGGCTGACACTTGAGAGACATACATCCTATGGTCCAGACATTTTTACCACTTCAGAAAAAGCCTATAGGATATAAGGCTGAGAACAATGTCCACAACAATAAAAACTTTAGAACTTGTCCATGTGCTTCAATATTAGGCATTATGCCGTATATTAACATGTTTCATTTATTCACCAAGTACTTGCTGAACACTTGCCCATTTTCCTCTTTTTTTCTGCAAAAAAGCAGAAGTCAGACATGTCTTTGAGTATAATTGAGAAATGAGGACTATGTTTACTATGCATTGTTGCTTCTTACAAAGAAATGTAAGAAATACTAGCCCCTTGTAAGAGCATCCAGTTCTACTTTAATATTTCTGTTACAGGGCAGGGTGAGGGGCACCCCAGCTCCCCCAAACCTGCCCATTCTAAATAGGTTCTGCCATCCGCTGCTTCACTACAAAACATACTCTTTTCTTTGAGACCGTTAATGGGAAGGAAATTTCATACAATTAGTGAGCAATACAGAAAAGGGGAAGAATAAAGCTTCCAAATACAGAACCCAAAGTTAACCATTCCCTCATGGATAAATGCCCAGCCAAAAAGGTTTAGCCCAAGCAGGGCCACTGAGGCCTGAAAGTCTGCCACAAGTCTAAGGCACTTCCAGTTGAGCACCCATAGGAAAGGGGCAGAAGGTGTCCAGCAGATCTGGGACAGAAGGAGCAAAATCAAAATCAGGATAAAAGCTGCCATTGTTAACCTCCCATGGGTCTCACACCCACATCTGTTTCAACCAGTCCAAGACTAAGGAGTAAGTGCAGCTTTTTTTTTTTTTTTAATTTTATTTTTATATTCCCCATACGATTGCAACCCCCTTATTTTGACCCCAATCCCTCCCCTACCCACCCCCCATAGAGTGTCTCTGGTTCATAGTTGTTTGTTGATTTTGATGTTTACTTTCTTATAGTTATTCTTTTTCCTGGTCCCTTATTTAAGTTTTCTAGATTCTTCTTCACATGTCTCTCTGCTTCAGGTGCCTCGTCCAGGTCTCCTTGTTCTCTATCCTTACTTCCTTCCTCCAGTCTCTACTCCAGCTTCTCTTCCTTCCTGCTCCACCCTTTCTTGGGTGGGGCAGTGAACCTGGGGCTCTCCCTTTTCCTGGAGACCACTCTGTTATAATTCCTTTTCTACTATTTTGAGTTGCACATTTTTGTACATTTCCATTTACTAGTAAAATCAATTAGCTTATTCAGATTCAAAAAAAGGACTGTAGAAACCCATGTCATTTTAATGCAACCTGTTACTTCATTATGAATGTGATGAAATTAATTTAAATAGAAAATGTATTGATAGGAATATAAAATGCATTAAATATTCTTGCAAATTAAATGTTCCTGTTTAAAAAATGTTAGATATTAGGTGATTTTTTTTAAATGCATATTTGATTTAAAATGCTTCATATGATTTTTACTTAAAACTCTACAGGAGCAAAAAAGTTGAAATATTTATGAACAGTATAATGAAATCTTCGATGTTTGTGAGAATAGAAGTTAGCCAAGATGAACAAATGAGTCTTCTAATTATGTACTAGAGGTAAAAAAATTAGCCCTATTACATGAAAAGGGAGAGAAAACACCATAGACTTAGAGGCAAGAATCATAATATTAGCTTAGGATTGAATAAAAGCAATCCACTTATAGCTTCCTTTTATCTGACAGCAGTTTTAGAAGGTTTTAACAAATCCTATTAAAGTAGACCAAAACTAATTCTTGAAATAATAATGAATAAAATATAACAATCGCTAAGTACTCCATGACTTATATCTCAGTTTGGTTTTTCCCTAAGTGAACATGATGCTTACTTGCTGTTTTTTTTTAATCTAAGTTCAACATGGGAATATATCCTTGGAAACAGAAATGTGCCTGTTGGGGGTGAGATAAGATGGGAAATTGTAATTATCTTTATAATATTTACTATTGCACTTAGACTGTGTAACAGTTTCTCTGAAGTTGGGTGTTGATATGGTTTAAACAGGTTTTAGCATTAACTGAACAGACATTAGTTTAAGTGTTAAATATCTGCCCAAAGTTACAGGTTGTATGAATCTAATGAATGTTGTATGAATCTGATGAAAGTTATAGGTTGTATGAATCTGATGAATGTTGTATGAATCTGATGAAAGTTATAGGTTGTATGAATCTGATGAACATTCTCAAAACCTTAATAGAGAGCATTCTAGAAATTTCAGACCTTTGTCATGGACAGAGAACTTAAGTACTACTCACACTTGATTCCTGATTGATTTATTTATTCCATGAGAGTTTCAAGTCAGTGACAGCATGAAAACAAAAAACCACTGCAGTTCAATTCCTATATATACAATAAATGAAACAAACTTCCACTCATTATAACCTTTCAAATCAAATGGAAGATGAATTTTTTCCCACAAATAATCTTAATTTGTCACCATGAGATTAAAGTAGACAATTGTGGTGAAATGTGTGTGGTAAACTCAAATCATTTTGGTCCCAAAGTATACTGCTTTTAATTAGCCAGGATTATATGAGCAATCGACTCTTTCCACTTCACTCTGAACACACTGTCTGCCCTGCATACATTTTATCTGTTGTTATAAAGGTAAATTTTATTTATTTTTTTTGTGGGACCCTCACTGGTGGCCGGAGAACCCAGCACTCAACCGCTGCGCCACCAAGGGAGGCCCAATTTTAATTTTTTTTTACAAATAACCTTTGGTTGGAATTTAAGGTGAGATATCAAGGCCTACGTTTATTACATTTATGTTCTTTCTTCCTAAGTTCCAGGCATTAAATCATCATATATGCTTTATTTTGCTTTCCTGTACCTTCTATAGGTAAATATTTACAATGTGTGTTGCTCTTCAGAGTGAGCTTGAGATGTAAATGAAACAACTAAATAGTACCAGTGAGAGACAAAGCACAAGAAAGTCTCTCCAAACTCACTCATTTATTTGGTTCCCTTTCAATTTCTTTTTTTAAAAAAGGTTTATTTATTTATGCATACAAGAACTGGGGTATAGGCCATAGGTGCAGGGGGTGAGAGGATTTACCAGAGACAGATTGGGGAACAGAACAGGCAGATTGACTGAAATACACTGCTGAGGGGAGCAGCAGGCGAGTCAGGAGAGGTCTGCTGAACCATGTGGGTAGCTCCCTGGCCAGGGATAGAACTCTTGCTGCAGTGGCTGTGGATAGCTTGCTAGGTTGTGTCTTAACCCCTTGTGCCACCAGAGAGGCCCTCTCTTTCAATTTCTTGTATCAAATTTCCACTTAAGATATATAACTTCAATGAAAAGGCCAAAACATTGCTGGCAGCTTACAAGAAAAATAAACACTGCTAATTCATATATGTAGTAATAAAGAAAAAAATGAAAGAAATTGATTCCAGGGAGTGCTGGAGAATTCTTTCTTCTCAGAGAAAGAGAAAACACCATATTTCTACTGTGGACGGTACAGGGGAATATCCCAGACTAAAAGAGAAATGCATTCTTGAGATGTCTCCTGCTGGGTTTCCCATCATATTCTTAATGGGGATTAGAATTGTACAGAACATTTTAGAATGCTTTCCACATGGATTCATGAGGTTGTGACTTCACTAGGAATGCAGACCAAAAAATCAACATCAGTTAAAGGGCAGATTTTACTAGAAGACAGTTTTCCAACTTAATGTAAAACAGGTAAGTGTGTTCTAGGTACACAGATTTGTATGTAACCTTACACGGTATTTAAAAACTTCTGGTTGAATAGTATTAAGCGAATCTGTTCCCTGAGTGTGGTGAAGAGGAAGAAATCAGTCCTTTGGGAGAAAGCTAAAGAGAGCAAGGTTCTTGGCATAACTGTGTATGCATGACATGTGTATCCATACATCAGTTTTCCCCCCTGAAATAAACAAAAATTTGTATATTAGGTTAGGGAAAATATATTACAGTACCTGTTCCCTTCTCCCCAGCTAAGAATCCACAAGACAGCCATTCTTACAACTCAGGCATCAAATTAGCAGAGTAGTTTGATTATGGAGGTCCACTTCCATTGGATTTTGTGACAAAAATAAGGTGCTTATGGATGATATCCAGACTCTTCAGAGCTGGAACAGAATGAACAAAAGTAGACTAACCAGACCTTTTAAACTTAAAACACCGAAGCAAATTCTCCATTTGATTTGCCCACTCCCCCTTTTCTCTCTCAATAAAACCAAGCACTTTGTTCACGGTATCATTCTATTCAGACTGTGGACTCATTTAATCCAATGCAACACTTTTATAAGGGTCTCCCATTTGATGGGTGGGGAACTGAGGCACTAAGAAATTAAATTGCTCATAGTCATATAACTCTCTAAGTTGGAAATTTGGAAGTCAGACCAGACTGTCTGGTTCTAGAATTTGTACTTTTAACCAGTATGCTTTGCTTCCTTTCTTTGTATATATCCTTTTAAAAAGAGGTTAACTATTGCAAAATCACATGCCAGCAAATGAGAGGGCTGGAAAGGGTTAACACTGAGCACATCCCAGAGCTGAGGAAACAAAAACAAACTAGCAAGCTAAAGCCAGTTAAAACCCCATAGGAAATTCAATGGGCCTCCTGTTTCTTTAAAGTCTCCTTTTGCTCCTGCTGACACTTCACAAAGCAGCGGCTGCGGCTGGTGGGGGGGCGGGGGGACTGTGCTCCTGCTCACCACCTTCCTCTACCAGCCTAACCCGGCTGGGGTCGGAAGGGGCTTCTCAGGGTCAGTAACCGAGCTGCCTCTGGTTTGCTTTCTTCACACCCCAACCACTGCCACACACACCCTCCCGGGAGCGGACAGCTGAAATTAACCCTTTAGCGCCCAGAAAGACCTCCAGTGGCCAGCGCCCGCAAGGCCTGGGGCACCATCACCCCGCAGTCGGGCGCTAGGGCGCCCGGGGACCGGGAGGTGCTGGCACCACCGCGGGGCTGCTTGGGGCGTGAGCTGGGTGCAGGGATGGCGCCCCAGCAGCACGGAGGTGCAGCCCGGCTCTCCCCTCCTTGCTCGCCCTCTGCCAGGGCGCTCCCGGCCACTCGCTGCACCGTGCAGGAGTTGCCCTCTCACTCCCCTTTGCTTTGCACCCCCGGCTTCTTCTCTCCCCAAGCCCTCTGCCAGCCCAGAGGAAAGTGCAGCCATTGGACAGGTCGGTGCTGGCTGCCGGTTTGGGGAGGAAGGTGGGAGAAGCCTGGAGGAGAGTAGGGGGAGGGAGGAGGGAGGCGGGAGGAGGGTGCAGAGGCAGAATCGGCAAATTGCGAGCTGCCTCTCCTCCCCAAAGTGTGGAGCAGGAGCTTGGGGAGTGCGGCGCGGTGGTGCCTGCTCCGCCACCAAACTCCTTGGGGCGCAGCGGGCCTCGGGGCCACCTTCTCCTCTGCCGGGAAGAACCCCTTCCAGATAGGTTTCAGCCTGACTTTTTCACCCCTGTTTCTCTCGTCTTCGTCTTTTTTTTTTTTTCCCCCTCTGGCTTCGGACTTCAGATTGCTGCAGCCTGAGCCTTCCCGGGGCGCAGCTCTTTGGGGCTGCCCATCCCTCTGGCTGTGAAAACGGACGTGTGCCCTGCTTGGGGCGAAGCAAAGAAGAAAAACTTGTGGGAGGGATTTCGCCAACCCACTGTAACCCCCTTCCCGCAACCCCAGCCCTCGCTGGGGGCCATCCCAAGACCCAGGAAAGTTCCTCCGTGGCGACAGCCCTTTCGGATCTGGAGGCGGCACCTTCGCTGGCGCTGGAATTAGATCTGTTTTGAGCCCGGTGGAGCGTATCACAGGGGCTCGGAAGTCACCCTCGGTGGGCTCTGCCTGCGTGGAACCCAGAGTTTGCGAGCCCCGACTGCAAGTGGCCTTTCCTGCTGGCAGTTGTGCTGCGTCTGGATTGCGAGTGTTGTGGCAAGTTGCGAAGACAGACCCGAGGTCCGGAGAGGACAGAGCTCCTTCTTGCGCTCCCTGCTTCCTCTTCCCGGCTCTCGGGGTGCAAGCCCTGAGAAATTTACAGAGACCTCGGGTCCTGCCGCGAGGGTCCTCAGCGCTCAGCTCGGAGCTCCCCATTGCTACTTGGAGACCCCAGCGCCGGGCGTGGGGAAGGCCTGGCGGGGAGCGGGAGGGAGGTCGCGGCGCGCCATGGCGGGGTTCCTGAGGGGCGACCTGGCCGCGGCTGGAGTTGTGTTACTTTGCCACTTTTTAATGGACCGGTTTCAGTTTGCTGACGGGGAGCCTGTGAACCAGATCAATGGTAAGATGCACTTTCGCTTGTTGATTTTGTGCATGACGGAGACCTCTCTGGCACCCCTATACCCAACCCGTACCCACTTCATCTCTCTGCCCTTGTTAAAGTTATTGCAATTGCTTTTCGGGTAAACTTGGGTTTGTCAAGTCAGGAGGACGGTTGCCTAGAGAAGGATGGTGCAGAATGGAGGTATTCGTGAGGATTTGGGGCTTGTTGCACCTGAGCAGTAGGGAGCACAACAGTCTCCCCCAAATAGTGGGGGAGGGCCCTGGTGGTAGAGCAAGCGTTTCTCTAACTCCCTAGCCCTGGAGCCAGCATCCCCTGGCTGTCTCCTCTCAGCTCGGCTCCTCCTCCTTCCCTGCTGCTCAGATAGAAAGGCGGTGCGTGATGGGGGCCTTGGGTGGTGGACGTGGTGGCAGCCGGGGATTGCAGGGCTTCCCTCAGCTGGAGAAAATTCGCTGTGGCCTCTCGCCTTCCTCCCCCTGGCCATCCCTTCCTTAGCTTCTCGCTGTCTAGGGCTCAGCTGGTGCTGGAAGTGGGGCGGGGTAAGTGCGCTGGGGCTTGAAGGAGGAGAGTTGCTGGCAGAGGTGGGGCAGACACACCTCTGGAGACCAATCCCTGGTCCCATTGTCTCCGGCAGGCGGGTTTCACTGAGACGCCTAAACGCAGGCGGGTTCCTCCCAGGGCTATGGCATTACCATGGTTGGACGACTCTGCCTCCGCGTCTTCCCGTGGCAGAGCCTCCTGCTCCCCGGGTTCCAGAGCCTCCTGCTCCCCGGGTTCAACCGCCAGGTGCAGGTGCGGCCAGGAGCCGCACCCCTGGGAGGAGTGCCCCTTCCACCGCGCTGCCCTGGGCCGGCTGCCTCTAGTTCCTCCCAGCGAGGAGCCCTTGAACCTGAGGTCCAGCTGCCTCTCCAGATCCTGCCCACTGCGAACCGGGTGTCCACTCCCCATTTCTGCCCCTCAGGAAGAAAGTGAAAAACAAAAATTAAGGTAGAGAAAAGACCTTGGTGGAATTCATGAGCTAGACTTCCAGAGGAGGTGAAATGAGCAAAGCACACTTGGAGGGGAAAAGAAAACAAAACTTTCTGGCTAGGATAACACGATTGTTTTTTAATTGTGAGGGTTGATGGTGGTGGTAAGTGATTCCTCAGAAGCACACGTGTTCGTTAATATCGCACCTGTAAGTCACAGGTGGGAAGACTAGGGCCATCACCTGGGGCTTCTAAGTAAGAGGAATCTTGAAGGAAGTCTTTCAATGAAATTTTACCAAGCTGAGACCCAGAAGACAGCAAAACACCAAGTCTGCTCGTGGTGGTGGTTTTTCATATAGAGAAAGCACAAATTCTGACTGCAGGTGTGTGGGTGCTTGGGGGTGGGGGACCAAGATTGTCACAATAGTTTTAAAAGTGAATTAAACTCAGATTGACTGGTTGTCAATTTATCTTTGTCACATGTAATTCTTCTGTATAAATGTACATAGGTTGGTTTTGTCAATAACCATACTTTCATTTATTCTCTTATTCATCTATTTACAGAATTGAGTGAAAAAGTAGCAGTTATAAATGTCTTGTGAATTTCTTGTAGATATGATTGAGTAAAAAATAATACTTTTACCTCTCTGGAAAGTAATATTTATTTTAAAAGGTACAGCAATAATTTTTATGGCCATATCCAAGGAATGAATACATACTTAAAGCAATTACTTCATCCCAAAGGAGGTTAGAGAAGTGTGTGCCAAAATGCATCCCCAGCTTGAAAACTTTGAGAAAATTTAAAACTAAAAGCAATGTCAACAAAATGTTGAGTTTTCTGAACTTTTTTCATACACACACATGATTTACTATTCTAAGTCCAAGTTTGGAATGAAATCCATTCCACCCTAAGATTGCCAGATATACAAAAACCCTTTGCTTTGGGGAATATAAATTCCTAAATTGTCCAACTAAATGTACAGTAATTTCAAACTAATCCAACATTTCTGTTGGAAACTACTCTAGGAACTCATATATTTACAGAATAGAGTGAAAAAGTAGTAGTTATAAAAGTCTTGTGAATTTCTCTGGAGGTATATTACAAACTGAAGTAGCTTCTTTCCTAGATATCAGTCTAGGAATTCCAAATAATCTTAGAATTAAATGTTTAACCTGCTATATAAACTGTAGCTATGAAAAGAGGGCGGGGGGAAATGGTACCCTTTGTAAAATAGCCTAGCTAAAAGTTCAATATGGGAAAATTAAAAAAAATCCTACAGTCTTGAAGTTTTGCATTTAGCAATCAGAATTTTTATTACAGACATTTGGCATAAGTAAAAAAAAAATTCTGATTTCATAACAGGGACATTTTATTTTGCATTACTTTAGTAAATACTGCAGTTAACTTTATTGCCACCAGAGGGCAGAGAAACTGATAGTTTTTGCTGGTATTTTTATCTTCCCCCAAATCTCTCATATCAATGGTCCTCAGTAATTTACTCTTCCTATATGCAATACTGTTGATATTTTGAATTACCATTTTGTAAATGGGTGGCAATTTACAATAAAAACAACTTTATTATGTTTCCCATTTTCATTTACACTAATGATATATTCATTTATTCAAAATTGATATAGCACCTCCTACATGCAAAGTCTTGTACTTTGAGTACATTCTTGTGAAATAAAGCAGACAGAAAAATAAAATACCCTCTTTTGCACCATTATTGGAAATAATTAACAAAATAACAAAATATTAACAACACTGACTTTAAAATCTGTTATGACTGAAAGTTCTATATCATAATAAATTTATTTTCATGATTAAATATAATCTACACATACCAAAAAAAATATTTGCCCATGCCAAGTAGTATATCTGAACACCAATATTTAGAGAAAATAAACTTAACCTAAATGTTTCAAATCTCACATTTTTCCAGTATAGTTATATATTTAAAGTTATCTTAAACTTATTGTAAACAGTTTATTAACCCTGTCTAAGGACAATGAATATTAATGTCTTGAAGAATTTTAAAATTTAAATGAGGGAAAAAAGGTGTAAAAATATGTAGCTAAATTTTGGCCTCATTATTAATCTTTTATTTTTTATTTTTTTATTTTTTTTTTGTGGGTCCCGGGGTAGTGGCCGGGGATCCAACTGCCAATGCAGAGGCTGCGGGCAGCCTCGCAACCCAGCGCTCAACCACTGAGCCACCAGGGGAGGCCCACTCATTATTACTCTTAACTGAGATTTAATCCACAAGAAAATATATTACCATTGTTTAGATAATAAGAATAGTTTAGGACTCCAGGGAAATTTCACTTTTTAAAGTGTCTAATATTGCTGTGTTCTAGAAACAAGTAGTTTAGCAGGTCATTTACATTTATTTTAGTAGCTTTTTTTCTGCTTTCATTAGAGTTAAAAACCCAAGATTTACAAAATCAACAAAAACTATGAACCAGAGACACTCTATGAGGGGTGGGGTATGGGGAGGGGAGGGATTGGGGTCAAAATAAGGGGGCTGCAATTGTATGGGGAATAAAAAAATAAAATTTATAAAAATTAAAAAAAACCCTAAGATTTAAATATTATTAATTTGTGGACTTTGTTATGAACGTATCCTGTTGAGAAATATTGTTAGTAGTATACATTTTCTTACTTTATATGTATCTAGAGCAAAAAATATAGCAGGGTTAATTTAAGTGAATATTTCCTATAAAATACATATGGGTCAGATTATTTGGCAAGTGACAGTTGCCTTTTGTCAATCAATGACTTGTGATTGCCTCCAAAAATATTCAAATATGAAGTATGAAAGTCTTTTTCCCTTAAAGGATAGTTACAAGTTAAAGTCTGAGGTTTGGTAAATTTGAGCTGAGACATAAATGTGATCTAGAACATGGATGCCAGTTAAGGTTTTAGTACATGCGTGATTGCATAGAGATTTGTAGTTGTTTTTAAGGCAGTTTGCATGTTGTTAGGTTTGATCTTTCAGAAACAGACTCTTAGAGAATGCTTGAGTATAACTTATTAATAGAAGATGGTAATTTGCTCCAGCTTTCTTCTCTGTAAGAAAAAGATAATCTTCTGGAGCGATTTAGACAATATGGTTTCTTTGCCACTTAGTTTTGTGCTTCTTAATAGATATCTCCTATCCTAGAAACAGTATATTTTTAAAGATGAATTATTTGATCAAAGTCTGTGATCATGAGCTCCATAGTTTTGAGCTCATTCCCTGTCTCATTAAATACAGTCTCTTCACGGTGGCTTTCTAGACTGAGGCCACTACCATGTGGTCTCCATCCAATTTCCACTTCTAACTTCTCTGCATATTTGACAGTCTGACCAAATGGAGCCTGGATGCTCCTTGAGTAAATACAAGGTGTTACTGTCTCTTTGCCACCTTTTGCTCTTGCACTTCTAGTTCCACCTCCATTTATCCATCTATCGTCTTCTTTCCCTTACAGGTTTATCTGAAGTGACACCCTTCAAAAATACATATCTTCGAACACTTAGAAAATTTTATGCCATTTTTGAGGCACTTAGTTGACTATGTAATATTGTAGGTTTTTTCCCTTTTTGCATCCTTTATTTTCTTCAATCACATCACATGTTCTTAAGGTCATGCCTATTGTCATTCATTTTTAAATCCCCTGCAACATCTACCACATAGGTGGGTAATAATAGGTGTTGAACTGACTGAACCGAATGGGATTATATTTCAAGCTAGATGCACTTTTGATTTTGAATGTCACCTTGGGAAACTTTTTATGCTTCTCACTCTATCACTTTTTCCATAAATATGATAGAAATGAGTATTTAGACTAACTTTACAGAATAATAGTTCAAAATGAAAGAATAACATCCCAAGGTCCGCAGAATTGTCAGAATTTATTTGGTGCATCACCTGCCTATCAATAGATAGAACTTTCAAAAAGTACATCCCACCGTTCTACTACATTCTGTTGTTGAATTTACACTTGTGTTCTTAATCTAATACCTTAAATTACAGTGTATGTGTATAAACATATGTGCATATACATATGTGTACACACATGAAACTGTACATGTACATATATAGAGTAGTGATACTCTATTTTCAGTGCAGGTGAACACTATTAAATAATTTTAGTTGTGAATTTGCTTTTGAACTGAACTGTGCTTAGACTTCATGCCATTAACCTACGCTGAAGGAGACTTTCAAAGCAGAGTCTAACAAAGTTGTTATGATAGCTGTTTTGGGGGTGATTAGAGATATTGTGCAATGCATCACACAGTTTCTGCTCCTTAAATGGGAAGGGGGAAGGGGAGAGGAGGCTGGAGGAGACTTTGTGTTTTAACAAGAGAGGTAATTATTCTTCTGAACTGTTTTTTTTTTTTTGTATCTTCTGCACATTATGAATAGTGAATAGTGACCAGACTTTAAAATTCTGTTTTCTTAAAAGTTCAGAGCAAAATTTATAGCTAATCTCAAACAAGTATAGAAACCTTCTGACCTTTATTTTGTGCACCTGCTACTTGCTTATCTGGGTCCTTTTCTTATCTTTCCTAGTTTCATTTTTCTTTTGTTCAGCTTTTCTCCCTTAAAATCTTTTTATTTGTTTTGGAAATGGGAAATAAGCAAATGAAAAGTAATGACTGATATAGACAGTTTCGTTTTACTTAATTACTTTTCAGCTTTCTCTTAATCTGACCAATTCCAGTCTTTTGCCCTTTATTCTGAGTATATTTTACCAAAACTTAATGATCTCTTCATAGCCATCATCCCCCAGGAGGTCTTTCTTATTCCCTGTGGCTCACACAGGATGTCTGCTCTCACTATGTTCCAGACAATGATTCTGTTGAACTGAAGTTACTTCAGAAGAACAAACCATCAAGAATGCTTTTGTTGAGACAGTGTCTCTCACTCTTGATTGTGTCATATATTGTCTGGCCAAATGAAGAGAAATAATATCTGAGGAAAGAATCAAATATAAGATATTCTCTACGTTATTATAACCAGACTTTGAACCCATGTCATAGTTGTTCCTTGATTTACTTTCAACCTCTTTAATTTAAAACATGGTGAGGTATGGAATGATGGTACAGATTTGGGCATTTAAATAGAATTAGAGTTTTTGTCTGGGGGTTGTTGGAATTAGTATAGCCTGTTAAAATTGCAGATCTGAACATGGGGTCAAACACTGTATGACCTTCCTTGAAATCCAGACTTTTAATCCTTTCCTCAAGAGGCCAACCAAACAGATCTCAGCACTACTAGCTCTCGTTTTTCCTCCAAATTAAAATCGGCTAGCCTCACTGTTTCTGCTTCAGACATTTTATTAGACATTGGTCTCTGATTTTGTTAAGAGAAGTTCTTGTAGGCAGTGAATTATACTTTTCTGAAATCTCACTATTTATATTTAGTTTTTGTCTCTTCCCCACTTATTTTTCTTTCATTCATTAATTGGAAATTTTCTCTCAAATCCATATTGTTCAAGGTCTTATCCTATAGGAAAGATGCATAGCTTACTGAGGCTTTGAGATGCTAGAGAAGTATAAGGAATTTGCCCTGTCGACAAACTGAATAGGAATCACAATATTTAAAAGTCAATTTTCTACACCTTCCTTGGAGCATGCAGCAAGAGGAGATACTAAATAAAGCTGGTTATTGTCTTTAAGTGGTGCTTAATAAATGCCCTCTGCTTTATTTAGATTAGGATAATGTATTATTTGGCCCAGTTAGAATACAGAACATTGAACATGCCATGATTTTTTTGGGTAGTGGTAATATTCTTTGTGTGTATGCTGTACTGCTAACTCCCAACTTTCTGCCCACTGAAACCATAAGCTGAACATCCAATAAATGATTTATTTCCCTCAACCCTAAAAGGGGAATAAGACAGAACTTATCATTATAGAAAGTGAAATTAACAGATAATTACTTTTGGAGATGTGAAATAGCCTTGTAGGTATATATTTTAGATGAGGTTCATTCTGAGTTTATTACACACGTTTGCTTACTTCTCTCCAACATACAAATTTAGAATGTAGCTACTAACACAATGAACCTGATTATTTAATTGGTATATTTCTTTCATTTGTTTACCTAAAGAACCCCACTGACCTTAAGGGATAGCAAGTAGCAAGGCCAGAGTTTCACAGACTTCTTTTGACTGACCCTCCTCTTCCCGTTTTACTGTATATTTTCTTCAATACATTGAGAAGGACCTTTACACAAGTTACCTTCATGAATCTACATTGTAAAAGAGTCATGAAAAGTCCATGGAAATAATTTTTGGTATACTGCATCCTATGAGACATAGGAATTCCTGATATTTAAAGGAATCCTCTCCTGACATTTGATTAGAAAAATTTAACTATTTTGCTAGTCGACAATTTTTTATGTTTAAAATTAGCTACACTGTACTGTATATAAACATTCTTTCAAGAATTATATCATCTGATACTAACTAGTTTCAGTGTTTGTATAGGTCCTAGGAATATACACCTTTGGTTATTGTAATTTTTAAAATTTTAGGTAGTTTTGAAATGCAATTTCTTTTATTCAAATTCAATGAAATTTATGAAAGCTTTTCATTTGACATGAAGTGTGTGCAATTATATTTCCTATATCAACATTGTGGTGACATTTCCTAATGTAGCCAGACTTGCAAAACACTGATAAATATGTTGTGAAACAATTCTGGGTGAGGCAGATATGTAATAAATCACATCACTTGCTGTTTTGTACACAAGTATTACATGTATTTGTGTTAGTCCTAATTTTCCCACAGCTGATTTATCCAATCTTCCAATTATTTTCCCACAATGGATTTATCCAATCTTCAATCCATGAATAACTGGTGCTGTTTTGAACCCATGCTATGCATATCCTGGCATATGTCGCTTTGTGTTCATATGCAGTTACTCTACTTCTGTTTAGAGAACTCATGGGTTACTGCACTTGTGAATGTTTTGTTACAAAAGATAATTCCTGAGATAAGCCCTGCTAGATTTTACAAGATGAAATATTTCAAAAGTTAGCGTAGGGGAAACCCTGATAATTATCCCTGTATATTTCAGTTTTTTAATTACTTTAACATTATAATAAATCTTTATATATGGCAAGGCAAACCTGTCCTTCTTGTTCTTGAAGTGATTAAGAACTAAGTGCATCAGGGCCTTCCTGGTGGCCTAGGGTTAACAATCTCAGTGCTGTCACCTTTGTGGCTTGATGAGTTTGGTGCCCCCCCCATCCCTCACCAACCCCACACCAGGTAGCTGACCCATATGGCACAGCAGACCTCTCCTGTCTTGCCCCCTGCTCCCCTCAGCAGTGTATTTCAGTAGATCCACCTGTTCTTTCCCCACTCTGTCTCTGGTGACTCCTCTAACCCCCTCACCTCTAGCCTACACCCAATTATTCTTTGCAAAAATAAAATAAATAAATACTTACCAAAAAAATTTAAAAAAACAAGAACTAAGGGCTGTCCAACATCCTGGCTATTCTGGAAGGCCGCTTGCTTTTCTATGTTTTACTGTACAATGAACTTTCCTGGTTTCACTAAAATTCTGTTGTATTTATGATTGAAGAGTGAAATCTCAGGGTCATTTGATAAAGATCCCCATTTCTAAATAAGTTGGGGACCAGAACAAGTACCCCAGTACCTTATAATAAATTGCTAATAGTAGCTATTTGGCAGTGGAATTTTTTGGTTGAAATGATGTCCTTAGATGGCGGGCCAGTGCTGCTTCCTGATCACCATGAAACTAGCCATACATCTGATTGTTTCTAAGGAAATACAGGAGGACATCATAGGTCAAGTAAAATAAACAACTCAGCTAAGGTAAAGAATTTTAATTCTTAATTTTTACCACAAATGAGGGGCAAGCACCTGGCAAATAATATGTGGAAATGGTGACATTTTTGTAGTGTCCCTTTACTGACTTAGCTATGGATGAGTGTAACAGTTTAAGCATGATTTTAGGTTTGGTGCTTCATAAAAAAATAGTTCTAATGAGTGGTAAAATCCCTTGGCTTTGGGAGTCTCTCTAATGTTTCCATTTCAGCTAATCCATGTCGATTCCATGGGAGATTTACATTAGAAGAGAGTTAGCAACACATTACTTCCATAAACTACAAATGTTTATAAATTAGGGGTTTATAATTTCTTTGTTTGAAATCCTAATTTCACCTGTATGGCAACAGAGTTTATAACTGACTATTGCTCTGAACTCATACATACTGATCTGGATGTTTTTTAATCAGGAGCAAATGAACAAGCCAGGCAGCTTGTTTTATTTCTTTGTTATTTAGCCCTCCTTATCTTTTTAACATCTGTTGTTCATTTCAGATATTTTTAAAAACAAGCATGATTCAAAGTCATTTTGCAGATGATAGCCTCATTGTCTGGACATTGCAAAATAGCTTTATGCAGGAAGCCAAATTTGTGCAATCTCAGTTTCGTCAAGCTGTTTTTAGAATAGTGATTTGTAATATAGGCGCAGCCAGTACGAAAGTGATTTAAAACAAACAAACAAACAAACAGACAGACAGACAATAAGCAATGACGTTTTGACTTCAGACTGTTTTTCTCTATCCCTGCTTCCCTTATCCTGGCTCCACAGGTCACCATCCTTTCTAACCTATTGATAGATTAGGTCAACAACTTCCCACTTTGCTTCCAAAATGGTCCTGTTGGAATTCATTTTTAACTTCATGACCAGAAATATCTTTCTAAAATTCGAATCTGGCTGTTATCTTCTGTTGAAAATACCTTCATGTCTTCTTCCTACGGCTCTCACTCTAAAGGTCAAAGTCTTCAATCATCTGGTACTGGTTTACCTCTCTACATGCAAATTCATGACTTCCTACCTTTTGCTCTTTCAAGTTTCCCACATGCTCTCTCCCTGCTGAGACTGCACATGCCCGGCCCTCTTTATTGGAGCAGCCTTTTCTCCTCTTTTTGACTATTCATCAGTGCTCAGTTGAATGATTTTTGGCACAATGTATCATTTTTAATGTTTCTCTACCAACTTCAAGTCTGAGATGAGTGCCTTGCCAAAGTCCAGTCTTTACCTCCTCATCCAGTTGCTTCCAATTGTAGTGTAAGTAATCAGTCTGCACTTAACTGTAATCTACTCAAGGTTAGAGACCATATGTGATCACCACTGCCTCCTTAGCTCTAAGATTAGGAAGCACTCTGAAAATCTATTGAAAGAGTCTTTTTAGAGCTCTACTTGTGTGATAGTACTATATTTGTTCAGATTTATCACTCAGGCTAATAGCTTTGTTTATACCTTATTTCTTTATATTTCTTTGGGCAACATTTCTAAATGATAATTTCTTTAACATCATATCTCTGATTTAAATAGCAGTGAATGAATATACATAAGGGAGATTGAGTGACTTCAGACTAAGAGAATTTGCAAATGCATTTGTGAAGAACTGAGAATTCATTTACATTTGAGGGTTTGGGAATAATCAGACCATTTATAAGCGAGGAAGAACAAAGGGGTATTTCAATGATTTATAACCCAACAAATTGGATTGTCAATTTTTTATGTAAAAATAAAATAATTGGTTAGTTTGTGACTCTGGAGAGAATTCCATACAGAGGATATATGGTTTAACAGTAAACAAAATAGAAATTAGAGATAGAAGCATAGCATTTGCATAAACAATGCTACAGATAGTGCAAAGCTGAAGTTGTATACTGTAAGTGGTACCTGAGAGTAGATATTTAAAAGATTTCCTGATAGGAATCATTGGGCAACCTTTTAAACATCTTAAATATTTGTTAAATAAACTTTCTGCAAAAGTTAATTTGGTAGAGTCTCATTTCAA
This sequence comes from Talpa europaea, assembly GCF_964194135.1. Taxonomy (NCBI): domain Eukaryota; kingdom Metazoa; phylum Chordata; class Mammalia; order Eulipotyphla; family Talpidae; genus Talpa; species Talpa europaea. The sequence continues at coordinate 24,999,020 of NC_140082.1, read as the reverse complement.
TGACCATTAAAATAATTCAAATCTTAGCCATCATTAACATCATTAACATCAAAAGTTGTGACTGTAATAGATTCTTCCCTGTTGGTTTTATTAAGTAACTTTTTGTCCCCCTTGTCATTTTGCATATTAAATTCTCTTACATGAGTCTTGTTTTTCTAGCCCTGTCTTTGTATTTAATTTGGTATATTCCTTTTTTTTTGTTGAGAAGCTCTTTCCTCCATGTGTGTAGATAAATTTTAATGCAGTAGAAAGGAGAATGCCTTAACTCTTTAATGGGTGACCCATCCTAGCTTTTCATCCATTACTCTATACCCAGAAGAGAGAACAAAAACAAAACAAAACATGAAGCTGATAATAGCTGATCCATCGCCAGTGTTTATTCATTTTATTTAATGTATTTAAATTAGGGTTTTCCAGACAATTAAAACTTTAAAAATAAAACAAAAATAGAAAAACTACATTTCAAACATAGCACCCAGCACACAGTAGGTCAATTTTAATACTTATTGAATAAAGGCTCACAGGTCTATTTTATTTCTAATAAGCACATCAGCTCATTCTTCCATTTATTTATTTACTCAATAAGTAGTGATTTTTTTAAATGGATGGAGAATAAATAGATATCTTTATTGAAAAACAAAATAGATTCTTGCAGGTTAATTGTGAACCTAGCCATTCTATCTCATATTCCTTCAATTGAACAGGGAATTGCCAACTGTGATGCTTGTATATGATGAGTACTTAAAATATACGGCATTTTCATGATGTAACTTGAAAGTCTTTTATAAAGTTCAGTTTACCTAATTTTCATGTTCAGCTTTTCTATCGATGGGATAGTTTCAGATGGAAGATGTTTCTATTACATCAATATAATTTCATAACTCACAGTTCAAGATAAAAATTAGACATGGTTTCTATACTTAACGAATGTGTCCTACTAGGGGACAAGAGCATGGACATAGGATGGGTCCAGTAGAAGAACTATACAAGTATGAGTGTAAAGCAGGGGAAAAAACAATGTTTATTGTGGGTAGCCAAGCCATGGGAGGGCCTGGAGGGGTCGAAGTGGATGGAAATCTCGCTAAGGGAGAGAGCTTTTGAAGGGTGCTTCTAATACTGAACAGACTTAGTTCTCAATCTGTTTCACCTAGCTGGGCTGGGCATTTATTAGGGAGGTGATCTTGGGCAAAAGTATTAGCCCTTCAGACCTCCCTCTCTTCATCTGTATGGGAATAATATTATCTGTCCAATAATAATCACTGCAGTGAAAAATTTCTGTTATCTGAAGGTTTGGTTGGGTTACTATCAAAATATAAGAAAGTGTGGAAATAGCAAGTTGAAGGAAGGTTGTAAACAAAAGTAAACAGGGCAGAGAAAAGCACGGAGTGGTTTGAGTAGGCTGCATTAGAAAATCTTAAGTATTAATTAATGCCATAAATAAAACTATATCATCTTTGGTCTAGTAGTAATCATACACAGTGGTGCAGTTAAAGGTTCAGGGAAAATGAAGGCGACTTAGCATTTTTGATGGCCATATGACCATTAAATGGCGTGCGCATAGACTCCTTTGACAAGACTTTAACTTGGTGACTAGGAATGCAAAGCATTGCTCTTCTTTTTCACCCAGAATCTTCCCTCCCACTCAGTGATAGCCTATGGTAGGATTTGAATTTGAAGCACATTATTCCAATAAAGTATGCTTTAAATGAACAGTCACAGAGTTTATTTTTAACAAATTCATGTTTGTGTAAAATGAGATGAAGTTCCCAGAAACATCTTTATTGGCCTTGACTGAGGATGCGAAATGAAATTCTGCCGTGTCATTTACTTTGGGGCAAGAAAGTAATACTTTGACCTTATTTATATACTTGCTTCTAGAGCTAAACTACCTGATGGGATTACACAACTCCCTTAGATGACAAGTTAGCTTTTTTTGATAATGATATTCTATTTATAAAGAAATCAAAATACTTCCTGTCTTTTAGTGACTTTATCTGAAAAGGTAAGACACACACACAAACACACACACACACACAAGAGGAAGATAGCTAGTCTAGGAGTATTTCAATGAAAGAGAAGGTATGTCAAAATAAGAAATGAATATGATCTTTTAAAAAATCCATAAATTTCTGAGCATTCACGTTTAACATATTTCTACAGTCATTTTGTCAAAGCCAACCCCATGGCCCTGGGTAGGAGAAGTGGCTGTGCTTATGCTTACAGCTGAGAGGAATGGAGCAATTCTTCTTCCTACACTACTGACTTCTAATGTAGCAGTGGTTTTTCACTTAAGGAGTCATGTTCTATGTTAGTATATCTAGGAAAATGTAAACATCAAAGAAGGAACTGTGGTTACCCATGTGCTTCCTATTTGAAAACTTTAGAAGAACAGGTGTGGTAAAGAGAGAATGATAGTGTTCAAACAGTGTCTAAACAGACAGGAAAAGGCAGGGTCCTGGTTTGACCAAGAATAGCAAGAAGTCAGTAAGTATGTGTGTGGGCACGTACTTGCCAGCTGGAGTGTGTATGTCTGTGTGTGTGTTTGTGAAAGTGCTGGGATTACAGAGGTGGAGGAACAGGAAAACCTGTAGGGGACTTAGAGAGAACAGCTAAAGAGAGAGTTGGGTGGGTTCTGAGTATCAGCCAACATATACATATTCTCTGTACAGTGAGTGTATAGTGCCTGGGGCACCATTTAATACACACCTGTCGATACATTGTTTGCTAATTTTATCAGAAGTGAATATAATTTTTCAATATATCCTAATTTGCCAATTTGATTAGCCTGTAAACTGGAACTAGCTTAATATTTATCATTTCAAAAAGACAGAGATGGTTGAATAAAATTGAAATTATTGTGCCATTAAGTTGGTGTTGATGGTGAAATTTACTTCACATAATTATTTATTCAATCGATAACCACTTACTGGATGCATTTTATGTGTCAAGCATGGTGCTTTAAAGAGATTAAACTATATATATAGACTTTGCCAGGCACAGATTACAGGGCAGTATTAACAAAATAGGAAAGTAAACAGATAATTCTAAGAGATTATAGTGTGGGGGTGGGCAGAGGGAGGCAGAACATGCTGTGGCATTCATAAAAAGAGGACATAGCACTAGACTAGAGGGAGCTGGGAATATGTCCTACTGAGGGTGTTTCATTCTCACTTTTGAAGTGTGAGTGAGAATTAGTAGGGTGTAGAAGGTAGAAATACATTACAAATAGAACAGCCTGGAGGCAGGAAACAAGGTACTCTTTAGGAAACTGACTGCCTGGTGGGGAGGGACTCACAAGACTAATAATGGTCTCTTTTACCATAGACAGATGTTCTCCCCTGAAAGTGATAGCTGGCCAGTCACAGATTTTTGTCAACTGAGTGATAAACTCAGATGGGTCGTTTAGAAAATCCTTGAGTGTTGGCATGGAAAACAATTAGGAAAGTGCACACCTGGAGATCGATCAGATTTAGGAAGAAACTACTAGATTAATAAGGATGAAAAGTGATGAAGTTGCAAATAAGGGAAGAATGTCTATGATAATGACCAATTTCCCCCAGATGCTTTAGACAATGGAAAAAATAAGCTCATCTTTAGACTTGTTGAGAATCGAAATGTTTATGAGACATCCAAGTAGAGATACCAAGTGAACCTCTTGAATGAGATCAAGATGTGGAGTCATCAATGTATCTATAGTGGTGGAAGCCAGCCAAGAATAGACTGAGCAGAAGTCCAGGTCAGAGTCCTGGAGACCTGGACTGGGAAGGACCCCAGGAGTGAAAACAAAGATGAGTAATTAGAGAGGCAGATGGCAGGAGGAGAGGCAAGGAGGTGTCATCTGGGATTTAGTTAGAGTGGTTTAGGTTGAGGAATGGTGCCAACTGGTATCAGATCTTAATAGAAGACATGATGAAGCTGAAAGGAGAAAGTAGTGATATAGATGAAAGTACAGTCATTAAAAAGCATAGACTGAGAGAAATGACAAAGAGGAAGTAGCCAGAGGTTTGTAGAGGGGTAAGAGAGGGTTTTGCTGGAGGAGGAAATTTGAGTCTCCTGATAGGGATGGGGATAGTAGCCAGTAGATAATTGGATAGTTTGAGAATGTGACTATGTTATAAACAAATTATGTTAAGCTGTCTCTAGAAGATGACCCCTGCTTTCCCCAATTTATGCATCTTGACTTGAAGAATACTTTATTCTATCTCATGTTAGAAGATCTGCTGTGACATCTAATAAACATTTAATTAAAACTTAGATGATATCACTTTTTATGTAACCCAAAGTTGTTAAATCCATGAAATCTCTCAAATGGAATAGAGTTTGTTGGAAAGGGAATTTCCTCTTGAGCAGCAGCAGGAAAATGAATAAGTTCCATTTATTTTACCAGTTAAATCTGGGCTACAAAATGGTTGAACATGATAAACAATTTGATAAAGAATTAGCATTAGGAAGAGTGTATTTAAAATAATTTGTTTTGTTTTCAACATTTTTTTTTATTTCAAGCCAACATACATCCTGAAGGAAAGGGAAGCAATGATTTCATTGTTCTTTTACGAATAGGGAGATCAGGAATTAAAATAATAAATTGAAAACACAGGGTTATTTTTCTTTGCTGTGATTATTTTTTAAATGACTCTTTTGAAGGTGAACTCTTATAATGATTAAAACATTGCTTTATACATTGTAAATATTCAATTAATGTTTGTAAACTATGAATTTTTTAACCTTTAGTTGTACTTAAGAAATCAAGGCAACAACTTTGGAACTATCTTGTCACTAAGAAATGGTAAGCTTTAATAAAAGAGGTATTTATTTCTCTCAATATTGCCTTCAAGGTGAGTTAGAGTTATTAGGAACAGTTATTTTATAAAATTGTTAGGACTGTAAAAGGACTCATTGTTATCTGTAACATGCTACCCAGCAAGACATTCCTGACAAGCTTGAAGTTAAAAAAAAATGAAAACATCAAGCTTATATAACTTTGAAATTAAAATGAGAGCAAATGTTAAAACCACCGAATTCTTATCTGTAGGATATCTTTCATGATAGATTATACTTTGTTTTTCTTAGCAATTGGAACATTGTTCCATGATTTCTGAGTGTGTGTGTGTGTGTGTGTGTGTGTGTGTGTAAGAGAGTGGAACTGGGGCAAAGAGTGGGTGGGGGAAAAAGTAAGAGATGAAAAATGATATAGTTTAGACCAAGTTCTCATAATTTAATGTTATTTATGGATGTGCCATAGGTAGTTACTTAATTTGTGTTTTCTTAAGTTATCTATTTTAACTTTGTAATGCATTGCTTAGACCAAAACAACAAAATGCAAAATTAGTAAGACATGCAGAATGTAGAATATAAATGTGCATCCATTTACGGTGATCTTTCAGCTTGTAACTGAGCTTGTTAGGTCATTTATCATTGTTTGTCTATGTAAATGGCTTTGTCATATGCTTTCCTGTAAATCAGAAACACAATTTTCTCCTTTTTGTGTTTGTTTAGTTTATTTCTTGTTCACTTAGGAATCTAATATTTAACTTGACAAGGTAGTAGTAAAAAGTCACTAGCTTAAAACCATTTAGTCTTTCTACCACCTGTATTTGGATGAAACAAAATGAGAAAAATAGTTGAAATTCAGTGAACCTATGTAACTTTTTCTTAGTAAACATCCAGGCTCAAAATACCCTCTTCTGTGTCTAGAATTGCTTATGCACGGCTTTCTTCATGTATAAATGTGAGAATGTATATTGTGCACTCTAGAAGAGTACAAATTTTTGATATCTCATTTATTGGTTAACTTCAACTAGTGTTTTCTAGCTTGTAATTATAAATACATTTGAAATTCGTAGTTAAGTATATTTAAATTCCAGTAAAGAAGACAAATGAGTTCGTTAGTTCTCTTAACTTGATGGAATTTTGAAATAGTTAAATCATTGATTTAAGTCAATGATTCAATCCTATAGAGCAAAGATTGAAATACTGGATATTATACTGATATAAATCTTATTACTAGAAAGTACCCTGGGAAGCCTCAAATGTCTGACCTTTCTGAGTCCCTGCAGGCATTGTGTATACCTGCTATTCCAATGTCAGTTGTACATTTTGTTTTCTGATTGTTTCATTTGTAAGTCTGTGTTTTGACCAATTAGTTTTTTTCAAGATTTATTTATGCATACAAGAAGTGGGGCGCAAGCCAGAAGTGGGGGGAATGAGAGGATTCACCAGAGATAGCGTGGGGAACAGAATAGGTGGATTGACTTAAATACACTGCAGAGGGGAACAGTAGGTGAGACAGGAGAGGTCTGCTGTGCCATGTGTGTCCCCTCCCTGGCTGGGAATGGCACTCACGCAGCAGTAGCTGCAGATTGCTTCATAGGGCTGATGCTTAACTCCTTGCGCCACCACGGAGTCCCCTGTTTTGACCAATTTGAAAGGAGAGCTGTGGACATCAAGTTGAGTCATGCACTGATTTACGTTTTTTGATCCTGGAGGAAAAGGGACTTCTTCCTCTTGAACAATTGCAATTTGTGGGGAAGTGTTAATTGCAGACATGACTTTGCTTTACTATTTGCTGGTTCTTTCTCCCATTTGGCCTGAGGACACTCCCATGGTTGGAGGACTTGTCCCATCCTGCCACCTGCTGAGCTTGGCACATGCAACTTCTCCTAGATAGAAGCTACCTGTGGTGCTGATTGGTTGCAGACACTTGAGAGTCAGACAGACTTGGATTTGAACTGAGCCCCAACACTTCTTTGGTTGTCAATTAAGCACCAACTTCACTGTCCTTTGTTTATTTTAATGATACATTGCAGATGGGCTTCCCTGGTGGCACAAGGGGTTAAGACACAGAACTATGAAGCTATCCACAACCTCTGTAGCACTAGTTCGATCCCCAGCCAGGGAAGTGACCCACATGGCACAGCAGAAGGATCCTGTCTCACCCACTACTCCCCTCAGCAGTGTATTTCAGTAGATCCACCTGTTCTGCTCTCCACTCTGTCTCTGGTGAATCCTCTCAGCCCCCCACACCTCTGACCTGTACCCCAGTTCTTGTATGCATAAATCAATCTTTAAAAAAAATTATATACTGCAGGGTAACTGGAATTCTTGAATGTATAGTGTGTATAGACAGCTAGTTCTTGTAACCTACACCCACAATAACACAATTATAATATCATCTAATCTGATAAACTCAGACCATTGTCAGTAAGTGGGAAAAATTCAACTTGAAGGAGAAATTTGGTGGAAGCCTCCCAAAGCCTAAGAAGAACAATGTGGTAAACCTCAGGTACAGGGATTCCAATGAGACATTCTTGATATTTCTGCGTCTGTCCAGCCTCTCTAGGCTGGCTTCCTCTGCTTGGATGGCCACATAGCCAGACATACGCTGAATGCCATCTGCAGACCTCAGCCTTGTCAGAGGGGCTTTCCCCTGCCTGGAATTCAGAAGTCCTGTGAAAAGACGTCATAATCCACCTCAAGACCATTGCATCTTGGTCAGGAAACCAGTGTCCATAACCTTAGCCTTGTACCATATGAATGAAATCATGGTGCTCCCTTGCTTATAGCCTTCCAGTGACTTGCCACTAAAATAAGCATAGAATCTGTTGTAAAGTATAACATTTGTTCTCTTTCCTATGACATGTGAGGCCCTGTATAAACAGCTTTCTGCCTACCTCTTTTTTTTTTTTTAAGATTTATTTATTCATACAAGAACTGGGGTACAGGCCAGAGGCGCGGGAGGGTGAGAGAATTCACCAGAGACAGAGCAGGGAACAGAACAGGCAGACTGAGTGAAACACATTGCTGAGGGGAGCATCGGCTGAGACAGGAGAGGTCTGTCGCACCATGTGGGAATCTTCCCCCGCCGGCCGGGAATTGAACTCGTGCTGCAGAGGCTGTGGACAGCATCACAGCACTGCGCTCAACCTGCTGCGCCACCAGGGAGGCCTACCTCTTAGACTTCATTGCAGACTTAAGTGTTTATGGTTTGCTTCCTGGCTTGAGGGCTATGCGCCCCCTCAGGTCCTCCTTCTCTTTCCTTGTTACTCACATCTCCCTTCAAACGACCTCTTAGCGTAATGATCTTGCTGACTACACAACAGGCAGCATCTGCCCTCTGAAATTATCTTTTCCTCTGAAAACACTGAGTTCTTTATCCTTTGCACATGCTGTCCTCTCAGTTACCATGAGGTGGTGGCAACCTGGCCTTTTGCTTGCTGCTGCTTTCTTAGCCTCTAGAACACAACTAGACACACAGCAGGTTCTCAGTCATTGTTTGTTAGAGGAATGATCTCTTTTCTTGCAAAGATGCAGGTGAATCAAGGCTTGAATTAGGGGGAACTCCATTTCTGGATGAAGTAATGGGTAGACAAAAGGGAGCAGCCACTACACACTTACATGACGTCTTAACTCTACAAAGCATTTTACCGTCTATCTTATTTCATCTTTATACAGATTCATTGACTTCCCCCCCAATAATTTTATTGATGAGCTGCACATAACATAAACAATTACCACCTTAACCGTTTTCTTTTTTCCTATTAATTGAATTAATAATTCATTAATTCATAGCTACATAAATGTATAAAATTTAATAGTCATGTCCATTAACTGCAAAAGGTAAATACTAATAGTTTACTACCAGTGAAGTAACAAAATACTCCCTAATCAAAAATATTTTACCACAAGTCAGATTAAGTTATCACCTTGAGAATATAGTAAGCCATATCTAGCTCAACATTTTAACCATTTTCAAGTGTACAGTTTAGTGGTTTAAAGACATTCATAATTTGCAAACATCACCAAATTGGTCACCACTTTTACATCTTATAAAACTGAAACTCTGTGCCCATTAAACAGCATCCCCCCATTTTTTACTCCCCCACTATTCTACTTTTGTCTCTGTGATTTTGACTGCTTCTAAGTACCTCTTTCACTTGGAATCATATAGCATTTGTCTTTGTCTTTTTGTGACTGGCTTATTTAACTTAGCATAATATCCTTCGGGATGTTTCACATAGATTATGTCAGAATTTGTTTTAAGACTGAATAATGTTCCAGATGTAGAATGTGGATTCTATATTTTCCTTATCATTCATCCATGGATCAATGCTTGGGTTGCTTGGACAATGCTGCTTTGATTATTGCCAATTAGGAGAAAGAAGCTCTAAGTATGATGAAGCATGTCTAAAATCACACAGACATGGAGAACAGGTAATGGATCTAAGAGTCCAAAATTCAAATACAGTCTCCTTTCAGTTATCCCACAGTTAGGCAGTGAACTTCCTCTCTAATATTTTTCAATTATTGGTATAAATGTGAACTTGATCGAAGCCAAGAAATTCTGATTTTCTTATTTTTATACATAGTTAGGTGAATATTATTAGATTAGCTTTAGTATTATAAAACTAGTAGCTTGTACCATTTTATTTAAAAACTTCTTGGGCAGTGTGAGTAGTTTTTGTTCCAAAAGTCTCTTCCAAGAAAGAAGTTTGCTTTGACACCAGTTACACCAATTGATTATTACTTTTTAAAATATGATTATCTTTAGGCTGGAATTCAATAGCAATCAGTTAGTAAGCAATATTAATTTTTTATGTATAGGTTTTACTTTGTAAATTGTGTGGTTTTCTTCAGTAAGTCTTCATATCTAGGATAGTTAGCAAAAAGCAGATGACTCCAGAAAATATAAAAGCCTTTAATTATTCTTGGAGATACAGTCACATCTCTAAATCTGAGTGTTCCACATCTATAGATTCAACTAACCATAGATTGAAAATATATACTAAGTAGGTAGGCCTACAATAGCTGTGTCTGTACTAAACATGTGCAGACTTTTTTCCTGTCATTATTCCCGAAACTACACACTACCACAACTATTTACATGGCATTTTCATTGTGTTAGGTATTCTACATCATTTGGTTATGTGCAAATACTATGCCTTTAAATATAAGCGATTTTAGTATCCTTGGGAGTCTCCAAACACAATCATCCCTGATTGTGTTTTAACTATTACCTATGTAACTTTTTTTTTTCCAAAGAGTTATTTATTTATGCATATAAGAACGGGGGTACAGGCCAGAGGTATGATGGGTAAGAGGATTTACCAGAGACAGAGGGGGACAGAACAGGCAGATTGACTGAAATACACTGCTGAGGGGCGCAGCGGGCAATTCAGGAGAGGTCTGTTGTGCCATGTGGGTTGCTCCCTGGCCAGGGATCAAACTTGTGCTGTAATGGCTGCCATAAGTTTCATAGGTTGCATCTTAACCCTTGCACCACCAGGGAGGCCTTTAACTGTGTATTTTTAAGCTGCGTTTTGTACTGGTGACACTTTTGTTACCATCGTTGCAGTTCTAGTTGGAATTCAAGTATGATTATGGCCTGTTCAAACAGCTCCAGTGGAATTATATCAATTAGAATTTATTTGCATGGTCATTTTATAATTGGGTTCCAAGGATAAGTAAATGTAATATAATTGCTGATTTGTGCTCTGTGTTGATTAGAAGTGTGGTGACAAATGCACATTGGATTGTGGAGCTCATTAGTGAATTTTGGTGACTTGATGTTGCAGGTTTAAGCTACAACTCTTCATAATCAGTGCTCAAGATCACCTTCCCACTAGACGCAAAGTAGAAGGATCTAGACTTAGCTCACAGAAAAGTAAAAGATCTCCCCCTGGAATTACTAATTCTGTGATCTTGGTAAAGTTGCTTCATCCTTAATTCCTTGATTTTAGCATCTATAAAATCACAGTGCTGTGAGGATTAAAGTATGAAATATGGAAAATCCTTAGCACCTGGTCTGAAGCATAGAAAGTGCTCACTATTGGAAGACACTACAGGTATCCCATAGATTTCAATGCGTGTTAGTGTGCTACTCTACTGGACACTGGTCATATATCCATTTACTTTCCTTCCCCAGGTTGTTTAAATGTATTAGTATTTTATGGTAATAAGGTTAGAACCATGATTCATCTTCTTTCATTGATTTAAAAATAGCCATTTAGATTTTCAAGAAAATCTAAAATTTCATAGGGTTTGCATAGGTTGGGGTGTAGAATCTTAAAAAAAAAAATGATTGTTGATATATAGGAATAATTGAAAACAAAACCAGGAGGTTAATATAACTTCTAGAAGTTACAACACTAATTGTAGTGGCAGGATCAGACCCAAAATGCTATCCATGATAGAGCCATTAAAATTTAAACTAGCAGGCCTCCCCTGGTGGCGCAGTGGTTGAGCACTGGGCTTCGAAGCTGCCCGCAGCCTCTACAGCACCGGTTCAATCCCCAGCTGCCGGCGAGAGTCCCACATGGCACGACAGACCTCTCCTAGCAGTGTACTTCATCAGTCTGCCTGTTCTGTTCCCTGCTCTGGCTCTGGTGAATCCTCTCACCCTCCCACACTTCTGACCATGGTATAAACAAACAAACAAATAAATAAATAAATAAAGTGCTTGTATAAATAAATAAATAAATCTAAAAAAAAAGTTAAACTAGCATTATAACAGAGTCCAAGCAAGATTACAGCTCCAACACAAGAGTACCCTGATTAGTTGGCTTTGATAATAAAAATTTGAGTAGGAACACAATTTATTATTAAATTGCACTTTATAACTGGTTTGAACAAAAAACATATACAATTCGTTGCTTGCTATTTCACAAAGTCCCATCTCATTTATGTGACATCATAAAATATATTGAAAATAAGTTGTTCTGAGAGAAGGCTCAGAGCTGGTCTGTCCTCATTACACATTATACATCGCATGTATTACATTTCGCGGTTGATGAGACTTTGGTGAGGAGTGTATACAATTGGTATGTAATTTCAATTTTATTTTGGTGAAGCATTGAACGTTACTGATTTGGTACATACTGTTTATGTCATTGCTATTGTCAAAAAACTGATGATGACAGGGAAACAGATGTCAGAAAGCAATTACACTAATAACAACATGATTACTGCTACCAATTTAATTCTAGAAACATGCCTAGAATGCTTAAGAAACAAATGATTTTCCTTAGCTACATAGAATAGGCTGTCATCTTTTCCCTTTATCCATCACAATTTAAAGGAAAATATGCATTTCAGTATTTTGATTAGATGTAGCATATAACATCAGTTTTCAAATCTTCTAAATTTTAGATCTTTTTTTAAAAGTAATTAAGTTCTTTTTCAAAGTTTTCTTTTGCCGGTAGAGGCTTTTCCCTTAGATTTGTTTGAATTTACTTAGCCATGTTCAGACCTTGAATATGTGCATTATAATAGAAAATAATTATGCTCATTCTTTATTTTTTCAGCTAATGTTAAGTTTTTACTTTGTTATATTTTTGGTTAATTACCATATTTTAATCTTAATATTTTGTGCTTTAACCTGTTTGCTGCTTTCAAGTTATAAAGCATTCCCTATTAATTTAGATATTTTAGGAAAGACATGGAAGAGTGATCGGAAATGACCATGATTAGAATGAGGTGTCTCTTTTGTTTTATGTTTTTTTTTTTTTAATTCCTGTTTACCTTCTTCCTTCCATCTGTTTTGGCTCAAACACTAACTGTGGCCTCAGACAGCTAGCCTCTGCCTTATTTACCTCTTTATAAAATGTGAATACCTATCCTAACCTCATACAGTGATTTTGAGGACTAAATAAGATAATTCTTGTTAAAATGATTAGCAAAGTGCATAGACACATAGTAAACCCTCAGTAATTTTTAATAACTGTATTCCATATTGCTTACTTATATATCATTTTCCTGTATTACTCTAGTAGTATGTATATTATAAAAGAGAACGAAAATAGAAATTAGAGAACAGTTTACTTTGAAGTTTCAAATTTGGAGATGGAGCCAAGTCATTTTGAAAATTTGCTATTAAGTGTTATCAATGTCTTTACTGAGTGGAAATATGATTTAAGGGCCTCTTGTGATGTTTTAATTTGAAGTCTAAATAATCGGAGATGTGTAACAGGTTTAAATGCTGGGATTGATTTTTAGGGGTCAGCTGAAGACCCACTTCCCACCTCTGCCACTTAAAAAAAAAAAAGATTCCTGGTAATTTCAGCCCTCTAATCTTGCTCTTTTTTGGTTTCTGCCTGATCTATCCATTTGAAACTTGATCATTTAACCACCTTGTTTTTTCACATGTATGCATCAAGGTACAATGAACATCTTTAATAGATAACACTCATGCTGGTTTTATTTCAAAGGCACTATTATAACACCCAAAGTTTAGAAATAATCTGCAAAGCCCAATTGCAGTTCTTCAACTGACTAGGCCATGTTAATTTTAAAGTAGCTCAAGATGTTGCAAATTTAAAGAACCATGAGATTGTTGTGATTTCTCCTCTTTCATTTGTGATCTTATTTGTTTGTGCTTTCTCTTGTTTTTCCTTTGTGAGCCTGCCTAGGGGTTTGTCTATTTTATTGATTTTTTTCGAAGAACCAACTTTTGGCTTCATTGATTTTTGGATTTTTTTTTAGTTTCTATTTCATTTATTTCTGCTTTGATTTTTATTATTTCCTTTCTTCTGGTTTTAGGGTTTTTTGTTCTTTTTCTAGTTCTTTGTGATGTGAGATTAGGTTGTTTCTTTGAGTTCTTTCTTGTTTCTTGATGTGAGCCTGTATTGCTATATATTTTCCTCTTATTACTGCTTTTGCTGCATCCCATACATTTAGGAGGTTGGTGTCCTCCTTGACATTCAACTCAAAGTACTTTTTAATTTCTTACTTGATCTCTTCATTAGTCCAGTGGTCTTCCAATAGTGTGGGTTTCAATCTCCATGAGGCAAGAGAGTTCCTTGCCTTCTTTTTATGGCTTAGTTCTAGTTTGATGCCTTCATGGTCAGAGAAGATGGTTGGTATGATTTCAATCTTGGTGTATCTGTTGATGTTTGTCTTGTGTCCCAGTATGTCATCGATCCTGGAGAATAATCTGTGTGCGCTTGAGAAAAATGTGTACTCAGATTTTTTGGGGTTTAGTTTTCTATAGATGTCTGTTAAGTCCAAGCGCTCTAGATCCTTATTTAGAGCTTTAGTGTCTTTACTTATTTTTTGTCTTGTTGATCTATCCATTGTTGATAGTGGTGTGTTCAAGTCTCCTAATGCATGTGTTTTCTCTGATGACTTTTTTCAGAGATGATAATAGTTGTCTGATATATTTTGGTGCTCCTTCATTTGGTGAGTATATATTAATGAGTGTTATTTCTTCTTCAAGTATTGTCCCCTTGCTCATAATGTAGTGACCGTCTGGGTCTCTTTTTACCTTTTTGAGTTTGAAATCTGTTTTATCTGATATGAGGTATAGCTGTTCCTGCCTTCTTTTTTGGTTCATTTGCTTGTAGGATTGTTTTCCACTCTTTTTAGTTTGTTTTTATCTTTTTGTAGTTAAATGTGTTTCCTGGAGACAGCAAAAGATTGGGTTTTGTTTCTTAATTCAGCCTGCAATTCTTTGTCTTTTTATCGAAAAGTTTAGTCTGTTTACATTTAGAGTTAATATTGATAATGTTAGCATCTGTATTTGCCATTTTGTTTGTCTTATCTCTGGTTTTATTTATTAAAAAATTTTGTCTTATTTCTTTCTTATTCATCCCTCTGTTGGTTCTGGCTTTAGGGTTCCTTGTAGTATTTTTTGGAGTGGGGGTTTAATTGTAATGAAATTCCAGAGTTTCTGTTTGTCTGGTAAGGTCCTATTCTTTCTTCAAAGTGAAAGGAAAGCTTTACAGGATAGAGTATTCTTGGTTGGCATTTGTTGTCTTGGAGTTTGTTGACTATGTCCCTCCATTCTCTCCTTGCCTGTAGTGTTTCTTTGGAGAAGTCTGATGTCAGCCTAATTGGTTTTCCTTTGTATGTCTTCCCTCTTGTCAGGGAAGACATTATTTTTTATTTGTCTTGGATTTTGGGAGCTTTGCTATTAGGTGTTTTGCTATATTTTTCCTTTCATCGTGGAAGTTTGGTGTTCTTCTTATATGTCTATTTTCAGCTTCTTCTTCATGTTTGGGAAGTTCTCTTTAATTACTTACTTGAATATTTTCTCTGTTCCTATGTCTTTCCTCTCCTTTTGGAATTCCTATAACTCTTATATATCCTTTCCTTATGGAGTCAGATAGTTCCCGAAGTCTTTCTTCATTCTTTTTCCTTTGTACTTTCCTTTTCTGTTTTGGTTCTTTTTACTTCTGTGTCTTCGAGAGTACTTATTCGTGTTCCATTTCATCTATTCTGCTTTCATTGCTTTTCCCAGAGTTCTTTAGTGCCTCCATTAATCCTTTGATCTCCTGCATTCCTTACAATACCCTCTTTAGGGACTCAATTTCATTCTTCTGATCGTTGATCATTTTTCCCATATCATTTTCAATTTCTTTCAGTTTTTTTCTTCATCTGCTTTATTAACTTTATAATTTTCACTTAGATATGACTGAATTAACATAAAAATTTGCATTTATAGGATTGATCATTTAACACAAAATGATTTTATGAAGTAAAAAGTAATGCAGTAAAACCAAATCAGTTAACTAAAGTGTTTTCAAACAACTGCACTAATCAAAATTGAATGGAACATTGAAAACTCTGAAATAAGACATATTATAGCAGAAACTTACCACAATCAATGTAGATTAATCATTTAAGGCAAAAACCTGGATAAAAGAGAATAAACATATGGTGCTCTAGAATTTTCTGACATGTACCATATGCTGAATACTTTTTTGTTATAATTTAATGTATTTTATTTGTACTTTTGACATTAAATAATCATAGACTTGAAAACTGTTACAAAAATTGTTCAAAGAATCTCTATATCCCCATCAATTGACTTCCCTACATGTTTGTAGTGTAACAGTGTAATTAACTAAGCAGGGATATCAAATTGATACAGCTCCAAGAAAACTACAGTTGGTTGTTTTGTTTTCAAATTTCACAGTTTCACCAATGTTCTTTGTTGGTTCAGGATAAAGCTGAGGATCTCATAGTGTACTTGATTAAAGAGACTTTACTTCATACCAGTCTTGCAGTTCCTCAGTCTTCATCTTTCATAAAATTGATGCTTTTGAAGATTTTCATTCAGTTGTTTTATAGAATGTCTCATGGTTTGGTTTTGACTGATTTTCCTCATGAATACATCAGATAATGTGTTTTCTTCTTTCAGTTTTTTAATCATGGCGATTTTAAATTCTCTATCAGGAAGACTCAAGTTCCTCTAACTCATTGTTGCAGTCTGGTGCTTAATTGTCGTTTTGTGGTGTGTCTTTTCCCTGGGTATGTGCTTGGTTGCTTGTAATTTTTCTTCTCCCTGCTGCTTGTTTTCTAATTTGTCCTATGCATTGGGACACTGTGTCGCTGATACCAGCCAGCATCTCTTTGGTGTGCTCTTTCTGGGATGTCGGGAACTGGTGGTCCAATCAAGTCCAATACTGCTATGCCAGAAGTCCAGTAGGGCAGTGGTTATGTTAATGGTCGCTGTCCCTGAAAATATCCTCCTTTTGTATTTGTTTAATTCCAGAGGTGGGTCCTGAGGTCCCACAGACTGCCCTGGCGGTGTCTGGATTGCCTGCTGGGCTCCAAATTGCTGGATCCCCCTCTGGGCTCCACTCATTGCCAGACAGGGCCTGGCTTGTGGGCGACTTTAGCTCACCTCTGACTTTGGGGACAGCCCTTTCTCAGTTCCACACAACAGCTTTGGTGATGTCCAGACACATGGAGAATTCCCTGTCTAAAAATGGTGCATCTGCGGGGCACTTCCCTGCGCCTTGGGTCTGCCCCAGCTGTGGCTGGATCCCCCTCTGGGCTCTGACTCACTGCCATGCAGGGCCTGGCTTGTGGGGTTCTTCAGCTCACTTCTGACTGTGGGGACAGCCCTTTCTCAGTTCCACATAACAGCTTTGGTGAGGTTGACTATGCCACATCTTTTTAATCTGCTCATCAATCCTTTGGTATTTAGACTGTTTACAGTCTGTTGTTAATTAGTGCTGCAGTGCACATATGAGTGCATTAATGTTTTTACTTTCTTCTTTCATACTGTTTTCCATAGGGCTTGACTCAGTCTGCATCCCCACCAACAGTATATGAAGGTTCCTTTACTGCCACGCCCTCCATATCATCCCTTGTTTCTGGTCTTTTTTATTGTATATGGGCCATTCTCATGGCTGTAAGGTGGCATCTCATTGTGGTTTGATACTTTGTGATCAGATAAGATACTTCATAATTTCAGTCTTCATTCATTTATTGATAATTGTTTGTTGTCTGTCCTTGAGAATGTTCTATGTGCACTTGAGAAGAGTATGTACTCATTATTTTAGCGGGGGTTGGGGGGAAGTGCAGTGACCTATGGACAAAGATAAATAAAATAGACAGAGTTCTAGCTAGGCACACTAAAAAAAACCTATAAAAGACCATCTGGTCTGATTCCTCATTGTAGGCTATTGTTTCAGTGGTGATTTTCTGTCTGGTTGATCTGTCCACTGATGTAAGTGGGGTATTGAGTATTAGTGATGTAATACTATTGTGTTGCTTCCAATTTGTGTCTTTAGGTGTCATATATTGGTGCATATATATGATGAATGTTACCTCTTCCTGATCCCTTAAGCTATATAATGTCCATTCCTGTTTCTTGTTATCCTTTTTAGCTGAAAGTCCATTTTATCTGATACAAATATGGCTGTCCCTGCCTTCTTAAAGGTACCATTTGTTTTTAGTATGATTTTCCAACATTTTCACTTTTTCCTTTGAGCCTGTTTTATCTTTGAAGCTCAAATGAATCTCCTGGAGACAGCAGAAAGTTAGATTTTGTTTTCTGAGCCTACCTTCCACTCTGCCTGATTCATGAGTTCAGTCTGTTTATATTTAGGGGTTTGCTACTGCTGCTCTGTCTTTAGTTTTTTCGTTCTATCTATTTCTGTCTTAGTTTCAAATATTTGTGGACTTTTTTTCACTCTGTTTATATATGAGGGCTCCTTTAAACATTTCTGATAGGAGATTTAGCCTTTGTTTTTCTGGGTAGCTCTGTATTTCTCTCTCTTATTTGAAATATATCTTCTCTTTTAGCAAATTTCAAACAAGCAATACATATTGCTTAGAATAAACAATATGCTGTACATTCTCATGAATTATTTATTTTATAACTGAAAGTTTGTGACTTTTGGCCTCCCCCTGTTCAATACTTAGTTCTCATGTTCTTATTTGCAAAATTACTTCTGATTTCCAGTCAACTTCTGTTATTTCCTGCATATCTTCACAAGAACTCCATCCATGGGTACAATTCAGAACTTCTTCTTAAGAAATTTTCTAATAAAGAAGATTCTCTAAGCAATCAAGCGAATTAAAAAACAAAAGATTAAGAAACTTGTAGAAAATAGTAATTAGTGAATTGGTAAGGCGGAATGACAGTAAAATTTCATATGTAGAAGAAAGTAGTCCCAACATCAATTATTTCAGTTTATTATTCTAGTGTCTTTTATGACATGTTTGTGAAGAATAAAGTATGAGTTGTTTAGGAATAAATCTGATTTTTAAGTGGGAAAACTGGATTCACATCATAGCTTATTTTGTAAATATGATCTTGAGCCATTATTTCCTATGACTGTGGGTAAAGAATTCTAGTCAAAATTGCTAACAGTAAAGCTGAATTAAACTGTAAATTGTCCACTCTTGTCTCTACATGACGAGTTACAGTCATAACTACTGACTTGCTTTGACTCTCTCAGTCAAATGGCTAACCACTGACTACCAATAGTCACAAATAGAGTTTTCTCTTCCCAAATACTATAGAAATGTGAGATTTTCTAAAGCCATTTTGAGTTTATATATATCATCTGTCATATCCAAAGTTCCAGAGTTCTGGACATTGGAACATTGGAACTAGACATATAGAGGTAGGCCCAGTTTTTTTTCCCCAAACTATTTAGAAACTGATTGTACCAGAAAGTGTCTTACTTTGCTCTATTCTGGTTATTTATCTCTTACAGTGTGGTAGATACACGCTGGAACATATTGTAAGTTCTTTCTAAGTATCAAGATGTGGTTCCTATAGTGAGTCTTTCACTCTCAATGTGTGGGACAAGCCACTTTTGTGTTTCTCATGTTCCTTGTCTGTTCTTTGTCTGTGTCAGAAGGCCCTTATGCCAGTTCTGAATTTGTAACCAGGTGTGCCATAACACAAAACTCTCACAGGTGTGCTGACATATTGAAATAAATGCATAGAACTTATTTTTTTCTATACTTTTAGAGAGGTTATTGTCAGATGAAATGTTAAACTGAGCCGTGTAGTGTGGAGACAGTTTATTGTACACAGGAGGTAACATATAATTTTAAGCTTGTGCCAAGAGAAGAACAGGTGTTTTCTGGAACCCATGGGAACTGTTCTCCTGTGTGTCAATCACAGAGCAAACCCCTGCAGTAAACAGTTCTCCTCAGAAAGTAACACCATGTCAAGGGTGATCAAATAAATTGGGTTTCTTCTATGAAACTATTTAATTCCTGCAAGTCAGTTCTCTTCCAGAATATCATGAACTCATCAAAAATTTACAAACCTACACTAGATTTTATGAGTCAGACCTCTCCTTGTTTGATACCTCAAGTGTAGTCATGACAACATCCCTAATGAATAAATATAAACCCGATGCTTGTGCCAAAGGTGAGTAATTTGTATCTAGGTAGTGGCAGGGAAGCTATTTTTAGAAGGAGAGGAGGAGAAATTGAAAGGAAAAGAGCATTGTCTTTCTTCTTTATTTCTTTATGACTGGATATTTTTACCCTAGAAGATGGAAGAAAGGGAAAATGGGAGCTTTATGAAGTGATTGAATCTAGCAAGAGGACACAAAGAAGGTTAAGTCTGATTGATGGGTTATGAATCAACTTCTCCTTGAGTCTTGGCTTTTGAAAGGACAGTGATAGTGACATGACACATTTCATCCATCTTTCTTCACATGTAGCAGCTAACTTTATAGGACTATACCCTACTATAAATCATTTTTGCTCAGAGAAATATAATTGAATGTTTTGGTTGGGTCCCTAATAGGCCGAGTGACATACTTCCTTTATCTCATCAGACTTTTTCAAAGGGTCTGAAATAAGTTACCCCTCAGGGAGTCACTGCCCAGATACACAATGAGAAGAAGAGGGAAGCAGTGGAAAATATCTCATAGACCAAGACCCCAAGGCACATAATTATCATCACTCCAAGTGGCCATTTGAGAAGTGTGATAACCTTCCCCACAAATAGAATTTATTGCTTATTTTCTTCCTTTCAAGCTCTAATCTTAACCAAAAGCAGTCCAGTGTTTTATAGCTTTTTGCACCAAATGTTTGAATATGTACTCTTTCTATATTTGGCACTATGGCAGAGAAGTCCAGATTATTTCAAATATTTGAAATTTTCTTGTGTTGTAACACAAGAAATGGCTATTCTCAGTAGCCATTGTAGACATCTGGAGCACAAATGCAGGAAATTAAGAAGTAGCCACTTGGTCTTCTTGCATACCTTAGAATTCACTTGGAGAAGTACTGATAATAAGTAATTTTCTTTGGTGGGAAGTACCTGCCTGGCATGCAAGTCTTAATTTAGTGGTTCTCAAATTGAGGAGCATTAGCATCACCTAGGAATTTATTAGGCAGGCAGGTTCTATTCCCATCTGAGATTCAGAATCAGTAAGTCTCAGGGTGGAGTCCAGCCATCTATGATTTAACAAGACACCCCCCACTCCTGCAACCTCCAGGGGAATCCTGAATTTTGAGAATCACTGCCTAAACTGCTCTTTCTTTTATGACCTCCCAGTCTTCTTTCCAAGCTCAAGCTATGTTAGCCCAACACTAACCATAGCAGCATGCATTGTATTCTACATTATATCATGGTCTTCACATGTATTGTCATGTTCTTGGAATAACACTCTATCACAGATTCTATTATTATTTTAAAGATGGGGTAATGGATATGTAGGCTTATAGTGATAAACTTTCCCAAGGTTACACAATTAGTAAATAACAGGGGCTGGGACCCAGACTCTTTAACTCTTGAGTCTGTGTGCTAACCACAGAATTATGCTTTCATGTATTTATTGAATGCAAGGCAGTTGGAATAAAAGAGTCACAGACCCAGTGGGAACACATTTTATGTTGGAAATTGGTCTGTCTTCACCATCTTTCCCTGTGCTTGCTGTTTCTCCTAGAAAATACTCATTTTCTTCTCAATTTATCTGTATCTGTGGTGGCTATTAAAAATTAGACTAAAGACACACCTACTCTTGGAAACTTTTCTTGATTTTTCTTGTGGAATGGATCATTTCATTAGGCATTTGCTTTCACTTTTTGATGTTGTCTTCTATTCCTTAAATTTGCTATTTTTACTGTTTGCATGCTTTTTATATTGAATCCTCCCAAATGAATTGCACATTCTTCCAAGAGAGGACCTATGTCTTTTGTTGGTGTTTTCTTAGTCTCCAGCAGATTTCTATACATAGGAAACATCGAGCAAGCCTGTTGAATAACAAGAATGATTATAAAGTCTCTCACATTTCATGAATAAAATCTTAGTTTGGGTATGGGAGGAGCCCATCTGAGACACTAAATGGAAATGGCTAAAATAAATGCAAAAGTTCTTATTAAATCTACCGAAAGTAGAGATAACTTTTGATGTTGTATTTAACTTGAATATCCAAACATCTGCAATGTAGGTTAGGAGGAATTTCAAATGTTCCCCTAAGTACCCATTAGGAATTCTGTAGCTCTTCCTTTTACTATTATACCCACGGGCTATTCTTTTGGGCTATGCTTGAATTTATTGAAATGATTCTGTTTGCCTCAAAGCGTTTTGATGAAAGGATGGCAGATTTTTGAGTGAACTCACTTTTTATCCCATGAAAAAGTTTACAGAAATGACAATTTTCCTTCATTACTATAATCTTAAGCAATGACACATTTTATTTTTTATTTTATTTTTTAAAGATTTATTTATTTATGCATACAAGAACTGGGGT
The DNA here is from genome assembly GCF_964194135.1 of Talpa europaea. Classification (NCBI taxonomy): domain Eukaryota; kingdom Metazoa; phylum Chordata; class Mammalia; order Eulipotyphla; family Talpidae; genus Talpa; species Talpa europaea. The sequence continues at coordinate 24,977,064 of NC_140082.1, read as the reverse complement.
ACAGGCCAAAGGTGTTGGTGGGAGATGAGAGGATTCCCAGAGACAGAGTAGGGAACAAAACAGGCAGATCGACTGAAATACACTGCTGAGGAGAACAGTGGGCGAGTCAAGAGAGGTCTGCTGCACCATGTGGGTAGCTCCCTGGCTGGGGATTGAACTCGTGCTGCAGTGGCTGCAGATCACTTCATAGGTTGTGTCTTTACCTCTTGTGCCACCAGGGAGTCCCGACACATGTTTTAAAATTTAAGCAAGAATCTAGAATTCAAGTGGGGATATTTTTCATATGATGAAGGAATTCCTACTAAGGCTCCATTAATATCTCTTCATATATTTTTGGAAATTCTCATTATTTTATGGTACTTAGAAAACCATGCATTTATTTAAATATGGGGATTTGTGGAATTGACAATGGATAGTTTTTTAACTCATGTGCACATGTGTATAGTTTTAAAAAGGAAAAATAGCATGTTTGTTATAAAAGAAAAAGGTCTATTGTAGGTTGGAAAATATACAAAATGAAGACAATAAATAATCCAAATGTGTTTTTCTTTCTCATGTGACAAATTTATTGATATATATTATAAATTCACAAGTGTATATTTAATAAATATTTTCTCTTTTTTTTTCTCCTTCACACAAAGTTGCCAAGTAGAACAGTCTACAAAATTAAGTAGATACAATGCTTTCTATGTGTTATTGAATTCCAATGGAAAGGCTAGGTTATTGTGACATTAAAGGAATATAAAGAGAAATGTGCATTTAATAGTAGGAGAAAGTGTGAGAGAAAATAAATTGCAGTAGCAATTTTTCAAATTTCATTCTAAAGAACAGTCTGTTTTTTTGTGGTGTGAGCAGTGGGAACAATCCAATAGGACAGTCTTTGGGGATATTAAGTGTAATTCTTTCACGAATATTCCCTTACTTCCTAAGATTCTTCAGGGTCATTTGAAAGACCTAAGGTAGTTGTCAGTAAGTGCCATCACACTTCAGCAACTTTTATCAATTGATTTTGCAGCCTCCAAACAAAGCAACTGGGAAGCTGATTCTTAGTGCTAACCTACTGCCTAACATGACAGATAATTGCTTTCCTAGTCAATTTTCTTATGCTGTAGAGTTAAATTGGAAACATCCCTTATCTTACCTAGAAGAAAACTTCCCCTGCCTAACTGGCAGATTATTTTAGATCCACATATGCTGTTTGAGTAAGGAAAATTGAATATGTATTTTCTCCCACAGAAAACTTGAGTACATATTACTAATTCTTCCTTTAGTGAAAGTCTTCCTACTTTGAAATTTTCAGGGAGAAGTCAGCTGCGTTGTTTATGAACATTGTGCCGTAAGACTTTTGAACCTCTGCTCTTTTAGGGGTATTATAGTTAAAAGGCAAAATACAAAGCTACTTTGCTTAAAAGATTAATATCTCATGGATGTTTAATCAAGATAAACCTTTCTAGTCTGTCCCTGCATGACCACTACTTACACACCCCATACTGAGAGATTCTAAAGCAAATAATCTGCATTTAATTACTATCTGTTGAATTCTTTATAAGAACCACCAAAATATGCATTTTAAATAAAATATCCTGCACTTTAGGAAAGACATGAATTTTAATGCAGTTTTGAGTAGCTGATAAGAAAGCAAATCATGGATTATCTAGAATTCTCCAATGCAAAAGCTAAACCCTAGAGCTCAGTGAAAAGTTGATTCAGCACTGAAGTTCATGGTCCTTTGCTGTTGTATTTAGAGGAAGAGTCTCTTGTTCAGGGGTAGCAGACCCTCCGTATCATTTAATTTGGTTTATCAAACACTTGTTGAGTACCTGCAGTATTCCAAGGATTCACATATTTAACCCCAGAAGATTCAAAAATAAAATCTATTTCTTGCTTCAAAAACATTTTAAAGTATTGCACAATAAATGACCAAAAGACATGTAAACAACATATTTTGTGACTGATAAAGTTGATAAAAATGATATTTCCACAATGCTATGTTTTGGAACATAGATGAGGAGACATTATTCTGGCCAGGATGCCATATCCAAAGGACTGGGTTTCTCTTGCTTCCTTGTCATCATCTATATCACAGCATAGAACCTTTGCCATAATAATAGCTCGATTCAGAACTGCTTGACTGACTTGAATTAATGTGTTTCTAGTTATTAGTAATTTTAGGTTTCTTAAGAGTGGTCGTATGTAAAATTAGTAATTAAAATTAAAGATAGTCTGTCCTGCAGCCAGCTCTCTTGCCATGTCTTAGTATTCTTCCTCCAGTTGTCCCTTACCTTAGCCCCTTTCCTTAGCCTATGACTGTAAGAAGCAGTCTTTGATAGAGTATATGAATAAGAGAGAAAGCTGGAATATCATGGTTTCATTTAGCTCTTTCCCTTTATTCTTAAAGCAGTGAAGTTATTCAGACAAGGGTGAAACAGTGGATGATGACTATGGGGACAAGGCAATGGGGGTAATTATAGAGGAGAAATAGCCTGATGCTTAAAATCAGGTAAAGGAGGGAAGGGTTGAATAAGGCTATAAAAAGAAAATCTCCAGTTTTGTAACTCAGAGCTTCATTTTGGAGCTTTTTGGAAAGGTGAACTCTCCCTAGACATACTGAATTAGAATCTACATTGTAAAAAAAAAAATTCCCACATGGTTTCTTACCTTGTTAAACTTTAAGAAGGACTGGTCTAGATCCAGTGAAAGAGAAGGTAAATCACTGGAAAGGGAGAAATATAAATGGATTATAGAAACATTTTTTTTTTTTTACTGTGGTGGTACTGCCATATTTCCTAGCCTGTCTGAAGTTTGTTCATGCAGATGATGGACAATCAAGACATCAAAACACATTGGCAGTAAAATATACAATACCTGCACCTTGTACCCTCCAATAATGTAGATCTGTGTTTTTGTGAGGGGGCTTGCTTATTCAGGGAGGCTATGGAATAGTATGTATAACTCAAGGCCCTTCTGAGGTAAGAAAATTGCTGTGAGTTCATTATTAAGCAAAAGAATATGAATTAAAGTTATATTTTTATTTCTTCCTACTGTTCTGATAGATTCTAACAATCATATTCTGAGGCTGGCACAGCAAAATAAGCAATGTAATCATCACCAGGCTGAGAGTGAAAATACTTTTTATTAACTTTTCAGATGTAAGCTAATCAGAGTAATTTGAATCTTGGACACAATTCAAGAATGCTATTTATTTAACTACTCTGAGATGTCTTCTTTCAAGTGTTCAATAAAAGCCACAGATACAGCAAATGCAGGAAATAAAGGCTACTGTTTCAAAAAGGCTAAAGGATTGAGTTAGGTATCAAAGGCAGAGCCATTTTTTATCCGAACTTTTAGAGTTTAAAGTGAATAATGTCTTGCTTTTTGTTCTTAGGTTATGTTTCTCAGTTCATTAGGAGCAGTCCTGATATAACTATATTGCTTATTTGTAAGAGCTGCAAAGAGTGTGGATGAAGAGTAGAATCTGATTTTACTATTTCATTCTAGCTGCTTTGTTCTCCTCCTTCTGTTTCTTCTTCCCCTCATTCCACTTCTAATTTCCCTTTCTTGATAGTCTCTATCTTAGCTCAGGCTCTCTCTAGCACATTGAGCTTGAGGCAGTTTTTTTGTTACTGCTCTTTGAAGAGGTATGCAATATCTGGAAAGTGAGAGTAAGAGCAAAGAGAAAGTAAGGCATGAAGACAGGAAGGCAGATAAAAGGTGATGCTGAACTGGTCGGTTTCACAAGGTAGCATAGCTGGGTGCTTGCTCCCACAAGTCACTTCTGTTGAGGTTATAAGAATCTTCTACCTTTTGGAACAGATTTTTATCCATATCAGTTTCCTGCCTTTGCCCATCTTTTGTTTTCTTTGGTAAAAACTTGTCCCAAAGGGCTTCAATTCCTCTGCACACTAACTACCCTTCTGGGTATCTCTTGGGTATGTGTGAGCCAGTCCCATGTACTAGATATGTTGGACTGTACTATGGCGCGTGCAGTGACATTCAATCCATGTGGAAACCTGGTCTTTGCCTTCTGGGGAGGCTGAGTTTATCTGTGAATAGGAGATAAGGCCATGGCAGAAACACTCAGTGCTTTATGCCACTAAACTGACAAGACTTGCTTGATGTGTCTTTGGTTTGTATTCAGACAAGAAGGCTGAGGCCAGGGAAGCAAGTGGGAGAATATAGCTGGGGACATTACATAAACTGTTCAGTAGTCTCTAAAAGGGTAAAAGGATAGCATGTTAAAAAAAAAAAAAAGAAACAATTTGTTTTTCCAAAGCAGTAACACTAGTCTAAAACTCAGTGGCCAAAGGCTTATATATATTGTTTTTAATATAAACAAGCCAGTGGCTATCAGCCTGTAGTGATTGAATGCCCCTTCGAAGGATGCTACCAGGATACATAAGACTACTCTTTTTTTTTTAAAGATTATTTATTTATTTATGCAAGCACTGGGCCTAGTCAGAAGCACGGGAGGGTGAGAGAATTCACCAGAGCCAGAGTTGGGAGCAGAACAGGCAGAGTGACGAAATACACTGCTGAGGGGAGCAGCGGGCGCAGCAGGAGAGATCTGCGCCATACTGGACCCTCGCTGGTGGGATCAAACTGGCACTGCAGAGGCTACCGGCAGCCTCGCAGGCCAGCACCCAACCACAGCGCCACCAGGGGAAGCCCATACATAAGACTACTCTTGACAACAAGGAAATTATGCAGCTGTAAATGTCTTGGTTTAGAAATGTTGAAATAGACAAAGGACATAGTCTTTGCTGACAGGTATAATTTAATATCATGAAAAGCAAAGGAAGTAAAATTTTCAGTTCCAGTCCTTGGGACAGTGGTTGGGAATTCTAGCCTAGTCTGGCCTTCCAAAACTCCAGTGTCTCTGGGTACAATCTGTGCCTGTAGCAAGAGGGCTCCAGGAGCTCTGGGCAGTGCTGCTGCAGAGTGCCAGGGACAAATTCCACACATTTAAAAACACATCCTTAGCCAATTCTGCACAGCAGGAAGAGGTCCAACTTCCATACTTTGTTCTCTTCTGTTGAGCATTTTTATGATCAATTGTTCAAGATCAAGAATTCAGACTAGAATCTCTTAAGTTTGTGTGGTATTTTTTTTAAGGATTGATTTATTTATACATACAAGAGCTGGGGTTCAGGCCAGAGGTGTGGGGTGAGAGAGGGTTCACCAGAGACAGAGTGGGAAACAGAACAGGCAGATCGACTAAAATACGTTGCTGAGGGGAGCAGCAGGTGAGACAGGAGATAGGTCTGCTATGCCATGTGGGTCAGCTCCCTGTCTGGGGATTGAACTCATGCCGCAGTAGCTGCAGATTGCCTCATAGTGCTGATGTTTAATCCCTTGTGCCACCAGGGAGGTCCCTTGTGTAGTTTTGATAGTTCATGTTGTAAACGTACTTCTGCAAGCCTCCCAACATTTATAACAGTTTTCCATGGGGATAAAATATTATGTTATGTTGCAAAAATTTGTACAACTGAAATACAACCCATGATGTGTAAACTGATTGGTTTAGTAGTTATTTAAAATATTTTTATATGTTACAATTTCACAAATCTCCCATAGTTTTTAAAATCAATTTTGTTAATTCTATGAATAAATTCAACTGTGATGAAGCTAAAATGTAAACTACAAAAGGACAGGGATCTTTGTTTATCAATGTATCCAACCAGCCTAGAATTGTGCCTGATTCATATAGTAAATATTTGTTGAATATAATCTTCATCTGTAGTAGTAGAAATGATAATATTTATGCAAGGAGTATTCAAGTACACCAATAATTAAAACTCAAATACCATTTTCTCCCTTTTGGTCTGTTTAATTACTATAACAGACACACCAGGACCATTAAAATCTGGTGTCATTTCAAACTGTTCTCAGCCGTTCGCCTTTGATGTTCTTGAAAAGAATGTTCTCTGCTTTTCTCCCCTTCTATATTTATATTTATGGAAACAAACCTGGATCTAACTCCAGGTTCTGCTTCTTCCAATTGTGTACCTTTAGGAAATTTATGTGAACTTTTGAAGCCATAGTTTCCTCTTTTGTAAGACCAACAGTATTAAATGAGTTAATATAATGGTCTTAGTTTAGTGTCTATTACAAACCAAGTACTCCAAAATTTTAGCTATTATTAGTATTGTATGCTGTTAGAAAATAGACATATCAGATTTTATTATTGAAGAAATTTTGTCAATTTATTATCCAGCATCCCCCTTTATCTGCTGGGGTTACTTTCAAAGATCCCTAGTGGATGCTTGAAACTACAGGCCATATCGAATCCTGTGTATACTATGTTTCCTATACATGCATGTACCCATGGTTAAGTTTAACATATATATTAAGCACAGTAAAACGTAACAATGGTAACCAATAATAAAAGATAACAGTTCTAGCAATGTACTGTGATGAAGGTTGCATAAATATGGCTTTTCTCTTTGTCTCAAAATATCATATTGTACATATTATTTTCAGACCAAAGTTGACCAAGGGTAATGTAACTGAAACCAAGGAAAAGAAGGCACCAGTTGCACAGCCTATTGTGTGTGTGTCTGTAATTTGTTTATATTTCATGAGTTTTCCATGCTTTTGTTGATCTTTTTCTTTAGAAGAAATATAGTAAATGTACCTTTTTCAACTTTTTAAAACCAGAATCTTACTTTTGGCTTTTTGGGCTTTAGCATGAGAAAGATCTACTAAAATACATAGTTTCATTAAGGATGACTAATAACTGAAGCTTTGTTCACACATATACCCACACTCTCACACAGAGTGTTAACATCTCTTTATATTTAAGTATCATTTAACAAACATAATTATCTGCTCCTTTGATGATCTGTGATGTACTTGGAACCAGAGTTGGTCATTGACAAACTTGTCCAGAAAGGTCACATGAAATTTGAGAATCTTAGTCCATCTCAAAGAGAAACTGCTAGTCTACCCAGGAAATATATCCTATGTTATATTTCCCCCTTTCCTTGCTAAACTTTTTCTTATTCCCAAAGTCATATTTCAGACCATATCATCTGGGTGAAATAAATTGTAGTGAGTTGACCTAAATAAAGATTTATCTCCACATGTTCAAGTATTTGGAAGGGGAAAATGCGGAGGATAGCATTTCTAACAATCTTAGAAATCTTCCAACTAAGTAGATATTTAACTGATTTTAGATTCAAAGACTGCTTAAAAAAAAAAAAGAAATTCCTGCTCTGAGGTGAAGTGGTCATGCAGAGAAATGTTGGGGGTTTGGTAACTGCCAGCTCAACATTTCTCCCCACTCTCTTCTTACCCCAAGGTTGTATGACTTCTGGAGCGGTTGGGATTTTCAATGCAGTTTGCAGTCACTGATCTTACTAGGGAAGGAAATCCAGTAACATTTAGCAACTTCAAAGAATGAATTAAGCACAAACCACACTGGTCACCAGTGCAGTGTGCTGGCGATCACCTTAAGATTCTCTAGAAGTAAGAACACCCAATACCTTGTCTAATACAGTGCTGGCACAGAAAAAAAAAAAAAAACTCTTCATAAATAAATGTTGTGGAATGAGTGGAAAAAATTGAATGAATGGGCACTGAATTAGAGGCTAAGGCTATCTAAATATGTGGTATTCCAACTCTTTTTGAAAATAGTTTGGGAATTGCGTATGCTTGCACAGTAAACCCATGGGGTACTAATTGCAGGTGATGCTTTATCGTTTTCTGAGAACACCTTTTCTCCAGCCAAGATCTCTTTCCATTGTAAGAAACAAGCTTCTATGAGAATAGGAAGCATGTCTGGATTGTTTCCCATTGATACCAATTATGCCTTGTACCCAACAGGGTGTCTGTGACAGTATGTGCTTGCTGAGTATGCTGTTCGCTAGATCCTTCCATTTGTATGACTCGACTAAGTAATCAAGGTGCTTGAAATTAAACTAGTATACTGATATCATTCTGTGCTTCTGGTATTGGTTAAAGGATTCAGTATGTATGAGCTTTTCAATATCAGAATGAATGTGTCAGTTTTATCTGATCTTTACTCCTGTCCTATGCATTTGTCCCTAATTGTGGACCTTTGCATTTTTCTCTTGGACTACTATTTTTTTTTTTCAGTAGACTTTGAACAGTTCTGCTTCTTTCAGTCAGTGTCTTGTTTCCTTAATCTTCTTGCCTGATTGGTTTTCCCAAAATGAAAACTCACTTTGCCACCTTCTTGCTTAAACTTTAATGTCTTGCTAGCCACTGTGAGATCATCCATACCCCTTAATTAGCACAGCACCCAAGTAACCTTTTCCACCTTATTTCTTGCCACTCTATTCTCAGCATCCCTCAAATCACCTAAGTTTGCTTAGTTCATTATCCTCTCTCATATATGTTCTCTGTTCTTTTTGTCTGTAGTGCCCTTCTGCCCTTCTTTTTTGCTTGTGATTTCTTACTCAACTTTTAAGTCTCAGTTCTAATATCCATTTCTATTTTTCTACTTTTTCTGAAGCTCTCCTGACTCCCTGTTCCACCTCAGTTAGAGTTGGAGCATATCATTTATGACCCTTCTGGATTCTAAGATAATTGGCTGCGTGCTAATATCTCCATTGGTCTATGAACTTGATGGCGATACTCTTTCCTACTTACCTGGAAGCTCTATCAGGAGTCTGAGCTTTCAGATAAAAGTCACCATTTATAGCAAAATGGAAGAAGTTTGAGGGAATTAGGATAGTGAAGACAGTCATAAAGATTTGGACAAATACTGCATGTTTTCATATTGAATATAATAAGGATTTATACTAAGTTTGACAAAGCAAAAAAACTATAAACCAGTGGACACTCATAAACAAAGGGAGTTTTCTCGGAAAGGGGGGTAGGTTGTTGGAGAATGGATAAAAGGTGGAAAAAGAGTCTGGTATTTCACAGAACAAAGGTGTTATTTATGGGTTACTTACATGATTCAGTGAATCTATTTATTTAAAACTCCTGGGGAAAAGCTAACCCACATTCTCGATTCTAAATACAGGAGATTTAATAAATGATGGTATTTAAAAAATGTTCTCTAAATATAGGAGATGACATTAAAAATTGTCCAAATGTCTACTACTTTGTAGATGTTAATAAATATAATAAGTATATAAGATTGCCTTACCTAAGGAAATTCAAACTAAAGTGTTATAATTAGCTAGTTTTAATTAAACAGCTCTAATTATTTGCATTCTCTACAAAGCTTATGGAGTACCCTTGTGATTGGTATTTATATGGTATTTAATATGTGTGTAAATATATATATGGTTAGAGATATTTATACATTATTACATAGTCTAATAATGTATAGTATTCATATAGTGTCCAACTCACATTTAGCACTTTTGTATAAAATGGGAAGTTACATAAATTACCCCATTCAATCGAGAAGCAATCCAGAATCGTTTAATCCAGACGCATAAAGATCTTATGCAGTCAGCATTATTTAGTCATTTTATTTGTGAAATGCTTTCTGTTTTCCAGACACTGGAAATTCGGTGGCTAGCCATAGATTTGCAATAAAGATAGCCAAGTGTTGCAATAAAGATAGCAACAGAATCACAAGAAAGGAAGAATAAGGAGTCTTTTTTCTTTATTTGTGTCTTCTTCAAATTTAAGAATTAGACTCAGCTCATTAGTCATGAATGAGAAAGTTTACTTGCTTTATGTATTGCTATTAAAAGCATTTATAATACCTACTCTGCACAACACCTAGCCTACAGCAACTCATTTTTCTTTGCTTTTCAACATTGAATTTCTCAATCAGGGGGAAATAGAGGCAAATGGCGTAGGATCTATTTATATCCTGCCAAGAGTTTGCCAGGTTTTTAGACTTATTGTAGGTTTGCATCCGTTTTCTTTTAATTGCCATTAGTCCCTGAGGCCCTGGTCTTTGAATTCCTTCAGAATCTAGAAGTGAGAGATGTGAGTTGTATAAAGCTCCAACTCTATTTAAATCTGCTTTGAGGAATAGCAGAAGTAGGTTGTGAAGAGCTTCCTATAATCCACTGTGGAGCCTGTTTTACATTAAACCTCCTCTGGTTTTCTTTTTAAGTGACATGAACAAAGTAACAAATGGGAACTTTTATTTTCCACTTCTGTTTTGAGAGGATAAGAGGAGGAGGTGATTTTGATAACTTTAAGATCTAAAAATGAACTCACCTCCCTCACACTTGAGGTTTCCTGCTGTATTTCAATTGTTAATGGCATCTGGGATGCTAAGGATGTGAATATTGTGCTATAATGTTTTGGATCCTCCTTTTCCTCTGGGTTTTGCTTGAATGAATCTTGGATCTCGGGTAGATGTTTGTGCAAAAGTTGTATTGACAAAGACATCTGTGCAGATCCCAGTTCAAATCAATATTTAGTTCTGGGAATTGTTGAGAAACAGCTGCCAACTGACAGTGCATTATAGAAATGTTTGCAGGGCTGGTACAACGCATGTAGCATTTTTGTGTTGACCACTTATAAACTGACAACTGGACTGCTTGGAAATTATATTTAATATTGTGAGGGGCAGCCTATCACACAGGATAGACTAGGATACAGATGAGCATCACTGCCCCACCTGCAACAGCCCTGGGTGAAGGCAATTCGTCTATACACTGTTTTGTACACGTAAGTAACTCTGCAAATGGAATTTTTGTTTTTTTTTTTTAATTTTTTCAGAATATGAATGAGTTCGTGATCCAGAACCTAAAAGGAACCAGAAATACACCCCTTTGGTTTCATTTTTTTACATGTTGTTATCATTTCTCCCTGCAAATGATTGCTGTTTTAATTTTTTAAAACAGAAGTAGCATCATTATGGTGGAAGACGGTTGGTGCTTTGGCAGTGGTCGTGGTGTGGTTACATACATCTGAAGGGCGATCCTGTACTCTGAATCCTCTACAGCATTGTAAGCCAGTGTTACCTCAATAAAGAAATTTAAGGAAGGAAAAGAGAGTCTAAGGATTTCTACAGGTTTTCTATTAAAAATTAATGAACATTTTTGATTTTGGTTCAAAGTAACAGGCCATCTATGGGATGAGAAAGAAAGCAAAAACTTTTTTCTGGAAGCTATTTATCTAACTGACTTTTCAAGCTTTCCTTTTAACGTCAGAGGGATATAATACTGAATTTACCGAATATGTGGTTAAAATATGATAATTCATGAAAATTATGTGGATCTCTGATCAGTTCAAACTAATTATCCATGAATAGTACATAGATTATTTTCTTAGGAGAGGGGCCAAAATGAATGAGTTGAAACAAAATGTCATTTATGGTAAATATGGGAGGATTTTTTATTTGAATATTAGAAAGAGTGGTTTTGTGCCAATTAATGTTATTTTTGTTTTTTTGGTCTAAAATAGACATCTATTTGGCACACAGTAATAGGTAAAAATCTGAAAATAGCAAATTCCTAGCAATCTAATTTTAATTTGATTTTGTCTGTTGATTAAAATATATTTTCTTTAAGAAGATTTGAAGGTAAATATCATCACTATATTTTGTTATAACGGATTAAAATTTTATTACTTGTAGATATATTACTGATTTTATTGATTTTAAAATTAATGAATTATACATTCAGCTAGGTAGCCTTGTTTTTGATATCATTTTGACTAGTAATACTAGATAGTGCTGAGAACTCTATCCATATGGTTTACCTTATACTATAACAGGAAATTATATCACAACTAGATTCAATAAAAATACTGTTTTTACTTTAACATTCTTATAGTATATATACCATTTCATTTTGCATCTCAGTCTTTATGGATTATCTAAAATACAATTAATTTGAAAAAAAGGGGTACAGTTTAAAGAGCACTGTTAATCAAAATAACAATGCTTTGTGTCAGGATTAAAAACTGTAGTGAAAGTAGTGATATCTATTTTTAGAAAATTGGGGAAAATGGGCCGTGATGAGAATATGCTAATTCATACATGCAGTGACTATTTGTGGAGCAACTCTTACATGCATTGTACTAGGCAATGAAGAAGAAATAATGAGTTACAGATCCTTCAAAGAGAGTACAGATAAATACATTGGACAAATAAGTTAACATTTTCAGAAGAGTAGTAAAAGAGCTTAGGAAGGAATTCAGATGGGCTGTAGTCACATATGAGACATCTAGCATAGGTTTGATGAATGAGTCAAGAGGGGCTTCATGGAGGAGGTGATACCACTGCTGAGTATCAAAGGGTGAGAACTGGCAAAATCAGGAGAGGGTGCATTTCTGGCAGTGGTAGTCATGTTGGTTGATCAATGTCCAGAGGAGACAATGAAAATGAAGCTATAGAGAAAAAACTACAATTCAGTGTGTCCAGAGGAGACTGTAGGAAAAGGAATAGAGAGGTGGGACTAGTTCTTTTTCTTTTTTTTTAAGATTTATTTATTTACGCATACAAAAACTGGGATACAGGCAAAAGATGTGGGAGGTGAGAGGATTCACCAGAGACAGAGTGGGGAGCAGAACAGGCAGACTGAGGGGAGCAGCGGGCAAGACAGGAGAGGTCTACCATGCCATGTGGGTAGCTCTCTGGCTGAGGATTGAACTTGTGCTGCAGTGACTGAGGATAGCTTCATAGGTTGGGTCTTAACCCCTTGCACCACCAGGGAGGCCCTAGGGACTAGCTCTTTTTTAGTTCTTTTACCAGCTAAGTGGGGCTTTTTGTTGTCTCAATACTATTCTGCATCAGTGTAGCATGATTAAAAACTGAGAGAGAGAAAGAGAGAGAGGAAAGTAGATCTTGTTTGCAAATTATGGATTTTCTGAAAACCGAGACACCTTTGGCTATCTCCCTGGCCTTTCACTGGTGCAAAGAAGTCCTCTCCTAGCCACTCTACCATGTAGTAAATCGGTTACATTTTGGTTTAAATTCTTCTGCTTTCTTTTTGAGCCTAAGAATTCAGAAGGATGATGGAAAATCTTAGTTCTTCTTTCTTGTGTAATGTACTTTTCTGCTTCTCAGGGGTAGAACTGAGCTTCACGCTGCTAATTTGGAAAAAGCTTTTATATCCTCTGAAGGCCCTGCCTTCTCATTACTGGAATGAATGGACTAAAAGATGGCATCTCTTTGGTTTTGTGTTTTTAAAACTTTCTCATATCATTATAATTAACTTTGCTTCTTCTTCCCTGCCATTTATCATCTCAAAATATAATGGGAAGAATAAAGACCTCCAAGTACATGAAGCTTCCCATGGAAATTCTACCTGAAGGTTGTTGCTTTCTAGTTTAGCCTTGATCATCTCAAGAAGCTCTATAAATAATTTAAATTAAAAAAATGGAACATTTAGAAGGAACAAATCATTATGTTAGCAGTAAACATTAAGCAGGTTTTCACAGTCGTGACATACATTTCTTTAAGCTATCTCTAGGGAAATACAGTTTCACTTTCCACCTCTGGACATGAACAGCTATAACTGATGACCTTCAGCCCTCCCTTGATTTCCTAACAGGCACACCGGGTCTGTTAGTGCCCTGTTGATTGCTGTATCAGCCACACCAGAGATGCTTGCACTCTTATACCAACCCCATGAATTCACACCTTTATCCTTGTTTCTACTCTCTGCCAGTGACTAAAAGGAGTCATCAGAATGAATGCATTGTAAAAATGATCTTCCTGAGCTTTGTAGTTTTTTTTTTTTCTTTTGCTTGTTTGGGTGGTTAAAATAAGAGAAGAAGAGGTGAATTTTTCTGGATAAAATCATCTACAAAGTCTCAGGATATTCTAAAAATGGGAGAATAATGACAAGGATGGAGATAAAATTTCATTTAGAAAAATCTCAGAAAAAATATAGTTAGTATCTAAATCTGTCTTTGAAAAACAAAAATGTGATCATCTTCAGCTGGGTCAACTTTGTCAAAATATTAGTAAATAGAATTCTAACCAGATCTGTAAATACCAATGCTCTGGGTTTAAACTTACCATCTATAAATGTGTTGCATTTAGAAACTAGAACTGTTATTTAGGTGCTTTAGAACCTGTTCAAAAGTGTAATTGTTGGTTTTATATTTTCAAATAGATTTTCAAATTTTATCCAGATTGGCTTCATGTGATAAAGGTGATGAATGGGTACTGAGGATTTCCTCACAACTTATCACAAACTATGCACACATTCTCAAAAATAAAAACCAAAAAGAAAAAAAAAGACACTTGCACCTGATAGGAATGTAATGTAGTGTACTTTTCTCTTATAAAAGTTGCCAGTTTGATTTATAAGTGTAAAGCTCTACCATTAAAGAAAACATGTAGCCATTATAATTTTGTTTATTATTTAGTTAAGTAAATGTCCAGTTAGTTAGTGAGGGCTACTGCTAATACAAATTCTATTGATCATGAAAAATTTTGCAGTGTTTTTATTTTATCAGCCTGTGCTTCCTTACCTCGGCTCTTTAATCTTCTTCAAATATCATTTCAGCACGTAGCAGTCACCAGATTGAAGCATATTTGTGGTTGATTCAAACACTAGTGAGAAACTACGAATCTTAAGTTAAAACGTAAGATATCTTTGTTTCTTCTAATCTTTTTCATGTTGTCAGTTGATTATACTCTTTGATGATTTTTAATTAAACATATAGAAACACCTTCTGCTCCATCCTCCACATTATCACAAATAGGTTAGAATAGATTCACAAAGCCATTTGAGTCAGAGAACTCCATGTTCATGATTGACAGTGTCCCTTTCTACCTTTTAGTAACTGTGAACTAGTTACTTCAACTTCTCTAAAGCTATATTCATCTCATTGCATTAAATATTATTATATCAGATTTTTTGAGAAAATTAATTGAGAGTAAACACAACATGGTTAGTTATATTACTTTTTTAAAAAGATTTATTTTATTTACACATTCAAGAGCTGAGGTACAGGCCAGAGATATGGGGGCTGAGAGCATTCACCAGAGACAGAGTGGGGATCAGAACAGGCAGACTGACCAAAGTACCCTGCTGAAGGGAGCAGCGGGTGAGTCAGGAGATGTCTGCTGCGCCATGTGGGTTGCTCCCTGGCTGGGGATCGAACTCGTGCTGAAGAGGCTGTGGACAGCTTCACAGGCTGCATCTTAACCCCTTGCACCACCAGGGAGGCCCTATATTACTTTTTAATTAAGTATATATGTTTAGTTAATGTTAAATATTGTGTGATGTAATTATTTGTACTTAATTATGTTTTTTTTTTTACTTAAAGTAGCAATGTACTGTATTTCTTTTTTTTATTTTTTTAAAGTTTTTTTTTTTAAGATTTATTTATTTATTTATACAAGCACTTGGTATAGTCAGAAGTGCGGGAGAGTGAGAGAATTCACCAGAGCCAGAGCAGGGAACAGAATAGGCAAACTGATGAAATACACTTCTGAGGAGAGCAGTGGGCGTGGCAGGAGAGGTCTGCTTGCCATATGGGACCCTCGCCGGCAGCCGCGTTTGAACCAGTGCTGCAGAGGCTGTGGGCAGCTTCACAGCCCAGTGCTCAACTGCTATGCCACCAGGAGGCCCTGTATTGTATTTCTGAACATTTTGATTATGTTAGAAGCATATCTACATTACTGTTCAGAAAACATATTTAATCAGCCATTGTGAACATGCCATGTTTTATAAAAGCACTCTCAATGCTCAATACACCAAAAGGTCAAAGGTAAATTAAACACACATGATTTTAAAGTAAAGATAATTTCTGTTGAGAGATTACAACCAGAGCAATGATGAGAGAGAACTGACAGGATCACTAAGAGAATAAATGTTATTTGACAAGATTTTGCACAAATGAGAAAAGGAAACAAACCTAGGGCCTTATTCCAAACACTGTTATGGAATTATTAAATTAATGAGGTGCTGTGGAATATTACTACAATTAAGAAAAGGTAAACAGGAAGGAAAAGAAGCTTAGGCAAAAGCTTAGAACTACTAGAGTAGCAGCAAAATAAACTGAAATATCTATGTATAATGCTTAGATTATTTTCTGGCATTGGTATGTACTGCATGAAAATTAGTTACAATTACTACTGGTGCTTCAACTTCTGTTTCTATAATTATTATGATGTTAGAATGCCAGACTAGTTCAGTGTGAGGCTCAGATGAGGAGAGAAAAATCTGTCACATAAAACTTACTTTCTGTTTCCTGTGAACCAGATTCGGTAGTAAATGTTTTTTTGTGCATTATCTCATGTAATCTACATAACACACAGTAAAGTATGTTCTATTGTCTCCTTTGTACAGGTGAACAAATTGAGACTTAGTTTGAATTGTCCAAGATGAGAGCTGGGGTTAGAAACAGGCGGTCTGACTGCTGATCACCATTAGGAATAAATTTAATTCTTTCTCAAAGTGAGGGATTGGAAATGAGCTAGAAAGGCAGGTAGAGATTCCCCTAGAAGCTGAAACATCACAGTATATAGTGTCCTTAAGAAAAAAGGATTATAAAGTGTAAAGATAGTATGATTTTCTTTGTAAAGAATTAAGGTCCTATGAAGATAATAGTTCACATATATGGAAACTGAATTCATGAAGACATTGTTATTCTTTCATCCACATTGCATTGACATGAGGGCATATCATAGCTGAAACTCTAAACAAAAGACTAATCGTAGAGGACAGATCATAGCTTTGTGGCAGTGTCAAATGTACCGATTGACAAATTTTGTTTATTATAACTTGTCCTTTCTTAGATTCTTTGAAGTAAAAATCCTTGTTCAAATATAATCTTATCAGTGAGGATTATCTTGATGTTTCCCATTTAATTGTGTGTGCTACTCGCCTGCTTATTTCTTGCTCTATTTTTTTCCTCATGGCAATTTTCTCCAAGCATACCATGTGACTGACTACTGTATTGTTTTGTAGACTGTCACCATTCTTTAGTATAATCCTCTGAGGCAGAGGATTATACTAAATAAAATTATACTTAATAAAACTTCTCTATTTTGTTTACCCCTGTACCTCTAGAGTGTGGATGGTTGCATAACGCATCATAGGCATTTATTAAATGTTTGTGTAGTGAATGAAATGTACCCTATTTTAGGGATAACTAAGCTGAAATACTTGTCTAGAACAATGAAGATTATTTTCCTTCAGAAAGAAGTGGTGAGTTATTTTTATTTAGCAAATAGAATGGATGGGAGCAATTTCTGGGACACATAGACCTAAGTGGTCCAGAAAGTGAGAGAAGGCATGTGGGAAGGCAATGCAGATCTAGTAGGGAATAATTTGTGGAGCAAGGCCAAGGTGAGCTCTGAGGTGAAGTTCAATCCAGTAATGGCAAGCACCCTGAGGTAGAGGAAACACTAAAAGCAGATTACGGGAAGCCATGAAAATTCCATGACAGTGGTGATAGCCCTCAGAGGACATGATAATCCTGAGGAACAGCTAAAACCTACCAGGCATAAAAAACCAGGACTGTGATTTGTGGCATCATAAAGAGGATCAGTCCAACAGAATTGGTGTCAGTTTTCAGTTCTGTGGTGACACCCTGTACTTAGTTGTATGTTTTTGTACTTTTGCACTTAAATACCTATTCATACTCCCTGAATATTTTTGACATCATTGTAGCTGAACTAAGGAGAAAGTGATTCAACCACCACACCTAGACAAAAATGTATTGGACTGTTG
Source organism: Talpa europaea (assembly GCF_964194135.1). NCBI lineage: Eukaryota > Metazoa > Chordata > Mammalia > Eulipotyphla > Talpidae > Talpa > Talpa europaea. The sequence goes on along the minus strand of NC_140082.1, from coordinate 24,959,482 downwards.
GAATATCTCCAGAGAGAAGTGGGGTGGCCCATGTTGAGCTCCAAACAAGGTGGAATATTTGGGGTTGAGTCAATATCCAAGATCTCCCTCCAGGGTATTCTCTGGCTCAGAGGTTCTGTGGTCACGGGACTGAGATTTTCTCTGGACTTAGTCAACCCAAATGTGGAGAGCTTCATCTTGTCTTACCCTGTGAAATATTTTATAAAGTTTTTTTGGGTGTACTTGAAGGTCACTAGCATGCGGGAAAGAATCTGGGACTGTTTTGTTAACTGCCCTTTTCCACATGTCTATTCCAATCTTTATGCTGATTCAAATGATTGCACAAACTCCTAACAGAACATTTTGGCTGTTTACATGACACCAAAGAATTGTTTTGACAGAAAACCTCCTGATACAACAAAGGGGTCGGTATTGGTTCAAAACAAGGGTGTTCATGCAGTGTTTTTATCATGTGTGCCAAAGTGCACTACAGTTCACTGTTAATATTTGTCCATGAAATTCCCAGAGTTCTTTGCTGCAGTGATTTAGGATGAGGTAAGCCTCAAGAAGTGTTGGAAACAACAGATATGCTAAATGTAAACAATGACTTCAGTTTTATTCATTGATTGTGTCATAAAAATAAGTAACTGAAGGTTAGATTTAATATGGGAGTAAAAGAAAATATGGTGGGGTTTTTATTTTTTGGCACAGAAAGAAGAATGTGTGAGAGAAGAAAATGATGAAGAGGAATAATGTTAGTTTTTAGAAATATTTTTAAGCAATAAATTGGAATAACCAAATAAAGCTTAAGCCCTCTAACAATTTTGGTAATTAATAATCATGGGGTATAAAATGTGCGAAAATTGTCAATGAAATGAAGAATAAGTGCAATAAAAGAAAAAGTACTACTGGCACGGTATGTACACACACACACACACACACACACACAGGAGCTAATCAATGTTCGGTTTCTTCCCAGAATGCTAAACTGAGTGCAAATAAGATTTAGAATTCCTACTGTGAATTTGTGTTTTACAATGGAGAAGAAAATTGAAATGAATGTACTTAGTTCAACTTTTCTAAGAAATCAACAGCAAAGATTCCGTTTCCTTCAACTATATAATTTCCTTTAAAAATAACATAAAATTCAAGCATTTGAAAAATCAGAGAGGTGAGAGGACTTGTTGCCTCTCTCAAGTTCAATGCCATATAAAATATGAGATATTTTAATTGAAAGAAAAAGCACAGTATGTTGATTTTCTTGATAAATGCAAAAGCACCAAATGCAAACCTATGCTTGAAGTTTTTTGTAACATTTTGCCTTGGGAAAAAAATAATCTTAACAGCATTTGCCTGCAGCATTTTGTTCAGATGAATTCCACAAAATCAGAACGTAATCAGTGGTGGTAAACATGGGTACATAATTTATCTTTCTGAATTTCTTATTTTCAAGTTTTATTCATACCATGACTCTGGGAGAGCAGAAAAGGAACCAGAAAGATAAAATTTAGGAGGGAAGGAATTAGGATTATGATGTAATGGATCTTTTCTACTTGTGGCAAAATGAGTTTTGCTAATTTTGGAAGATTATTTTGAAACTGGTAAGAAAACTGCATCAAGATTTGAAAATCTGTGTAGAAGCAAGCTTGTTGTTAGTGAAATATCTACAAAACTGTGATTTCTCACTTCCTAACCAATATTGAGAAGAGGGTGTATATTCCTCTATAAAAGGAAAAGATTTTTAAAAACCCAATTATTTAAGAAAAAAGGAAGCATCCCTAAGTTTTAATAATTATGACAGAATCACACCTGAGTGTGTGTAGTTCTGCAACCACAGATATAGGTGTTCTCCCATTTAATTCTGTAGAGCTTCTCAGTTTCTTGATTATGACACTATTGACAACTGTTAACAATTGTCAAGTTAAGTAATATGTTTTGGCTGGGTTACAGTTATTAAACTTAGATGTTTCATTAGTGATATTACATTGCAGGTACTTAAAAAAATCTTATACCAAAACGTGTCTGTTCTTTTGATAATTAAATTAACATTAGCCACAGTTTGCTCAGATTGAAAGAAATACAGACAATAGGTGATCCCATTTAAAATGCAAATTTAATCAAAGATGTGACCATGACCTCAAATTTGTGAGTCCCACTGAGTATAAATTGATCATTGAATTCTATGGAGATGAAATTACAGTGATATTGTGATTAAAACTATTTCATAGATGACTAAGACAAATGAGAGAGAAAAAAGAGAGAGAAAGAGAGATATTAAGTCATGTAGTGACTTTTGCCCAATGCATGCATATAGAGCACAGCAGAACTGGGAGGACACCAAGCTTTGTGGAGTCACTATTATTTCTGCTTTACCATATTCAAGTCCAACTGCATAGGTTCCTCTTTGTCCTGGAAATCCACTTAATTTCTTCCAGAGTAATACAAGTTTTAGGTGGGCAAGTGACTACCTAGTTAGCAATGATTTTTTTTTTTCTCTTGCACCCAAGCATCTAGGTATGTCCATGGGATTGTTTTTGTCCTAATCTGACTTGGAAAAGATGTTTGCAGTGTCTGAATTATTGCCCACAACAAAATCGTGTCTCCTCTTTGTGGACTGCCATAGAGATCTCGTAACTCAGCTCAGGCATGAATCAAGAACATATGCTAGCGAAACAATTAAGCACAAGGGAACTGGATTCCTGGTTAAGCTCCTGCAGCAAAATCACTCACCCTTGACTACTGCCTGCCTCTTTACAGTTGTTAAAGCATATTCTATACAGTGTTGATATATTTTCCTTTATCTTTCTTGGTCTTCAACATGGGTTAACATTAAAGGAAGACTATGTCTTGCCCAATATAACACCAGTAAATATCTTGGATTGGGGGAGTTTAAAGCAATATCAGGTAGCGTTGCTGTAACAGATACTACTAGCTAAATCTGTCTTTCCTGTTTGGAAAGATAAATGGCAGAATATGAGCAGTAACTAAGAGTGGGACACAGCAAGATAAAATTTTGAAATGGTTAAGAAAAATGTTAGAATTACTGTTTCTTAATAAATTTTGTAATTTTTAATAAAATATCGATTATAAGATATATAGACATAAATATTGGGAAAATATATGAGCTTTGCATATACTTGTCTTCAGACTCTTGAAATTGTATTGCTATGGTCATGTGTCATTAAAACCGAACACTGGAATCATATTATGTTCCCCTTTATTCTTGATTTTCTACTTATATCTTAAGTTACAGATCTTAACAAGTACACAGTATTTAGCTCTGTAGATGTTCTTTCTCACTTCTTAGACTTAAAAAAAGTTCACTTTCTTTCAAAAAAGCAAACATGTAATTTTTTTTGAGAATTGTACTTGAGTCAAGTTTTAGCAGAATGCTTTTTCTGGCAATGTTAGAATTTCCAAAGAAAATAATCATAGTCCTCAGATCTAGGCAAACTCCTTTAATATGTAATGTGTTCATTGGCATTTAGATAATTCAGTCATAGGATGAACTCTCCTTACCCCCAATAGTTAATTGAAACTATAATGGTTTAAGGTCTTTCTGATTTATTAATTGCCCTGCACAGTTGTTATAGCTCAGTTTGTTTTTATTGCCAAATCAAATTATTTTGTGTCCTTTTTTTCTGCTAATATTTTCAGCTTCAAATTACCCTGTCATCTCCCACACATTAGAGAGGATATATATAAAATGAAATCTAGCTTTTTCTGGGTGTTAAACTATTCTGAATTGATTCTCATTAGGCATTTTGATTTTCTCTCAGAATTCATAGCAGATGAGTCACAGACTGGGGAACCTAGAACAGGGCCTTCTTTCCCATAAATGTAAGGGATGTTTCCTTTTTATCTTACTACTGACTCCTAAACTTCCTTAGTTTGGCATGCTGACTGGTCTTTAAAGTGAGTGAGCAATTCTTATCTCTGCCAATATTATTAGGCAGTAAATCACTGCAGAATCTAGGGCTACAAATTTTGTAGGCAACTGTAATGAGCAAAAATTAGATACCTCTAGTTAGAGGATTCAAGTGATGTTAAGACAACTAACTACAACTCTGAGTAGCACAACCTTCCAGAATCCATGATGAATAAAATGCAAAGTGTAAGCCTGATTACACTTGAAATATTTAGGCTCATGTTGGTTTTGATGACCCATCTAATACCATGTGTGTATTATAGTTCTGGGCCCATAAATTGCCCTCAGTCAAGATCTGCTGATTGATTGGCAGCTTCTCATCCATCTAGAATATTTGAGTGTAATTTTGCATAGTGCAGTAATCAGTGAGTATATCTGTATATCTATATGTGGGTGTATATGTATGCATATATTGATTTTTTCTGTTTTTATTAAATTTTAAATGCCCTTTATGTGCTAGACCCTTTGGAAGATGCTTGCATTTTAACAAATGCCAAACAGTGATTTATATTGAGCCACATTACTGTTTGAAATTTTGCTATTTTAGTATTGTTTTGAGTTAGGTATATTAGATATTCAAAAACTGCTATAATGCATGGGATCAGCAGATGTATTTAAAAAATTGCTATTACTTCTAAGTGCAGTGAACATGCAGTTAGTGCTCTTTTGGGAAGAGGGAGAACATTTTGAAGGTTTTAGTTCTGGGAAGTTGTGAGGTATATTTGTTAAGTAGCAATTGGTTTCAAATGTATGAACAAAGTGTAGACATAGGGGCATCTGGGACAAGTCTCTGCATGGCTACCTCATGGAAGGTCTTGCATTTCAGAACTCAGGAGGTTTTATTTCAGCAGCCAATGGGAATCTACTAAAGATATAAGCAGGAGCATGTACTAATAGTGTATTTTGGGGGATTGATTTAGCTGTGTTTTATATGATGGGTGGATATATGAAAGAAATGAATACCAATTTAGAACTTATGGGTAATTGGAGATAAGTTGATGATGCAAGATTGTGACAGACCTGTCTGATTTTCACTGCCAGTGAGTAGATTTAGTGATCTTAACCGCTCTGAATGTTTAGTCACCTCTTATCTAGGAACTTTTTTTCCCCTTCTGTTGTACTATTGAAAAATAAAAATATTATTCTGGGACATTTTAAAATACATTTTTAGTTGCTTTGACTCATGAACACTGATGTTATTTTGGAATAGTAAAACTGTAGGAATCACAACATGACATAACACTTTAGAGCATAAATTAAGGATAAAATCTGTAGTCATGGTTTCAAAACATCAAAAACATGGTGTGATAATCAGTAATTTAAAGGTTGTGTGACTACTTTTTGAAGTATATTTATGAATGTTGGTATTCTATGGTATCTTTTACATGATAAATTTGAATAGTGATTTTTAAAATTTATTTTCTATTTGAAGTCAAAGAGATAAGTATTTTTTATTATAATTACTTACAAACATTTATTAAAATTAGTAATATCACACAAAAAAAGCATCTGAGTCTTTTCATTAGTTGTATATCTTCTTTCAAATTCTACCTCTACTTTCATGATTTTATCTGTAGACCTAATGCTCTTGCGAACTCATACTAAACTTAGTATCTTTATTTCATGGTATGGTAACCCTGGAATATTCTGTTTTCTGTTTCTTTAGGGGCCATTTAAAATAGTATCAAAATCAAAAAAATATTTTAAAAAAACAAAACACATATTTATAGTTCTTAAGAGTTTGCAAAAATACTTTCCTATCATTTATCTCATTTTAATCCTTTATACAGAGTAGTTTGAAATTAAGTTGTACTCAGATGAGCCTTGAACCTGCTAATTGAATTCTTTGAGTGAATTTTCCCCCAAGTATCCTAATACCCACATTTCTTCTCCCTCAGATCTATATGTATGAGATGAATTTCTTTTCACTGCTGCTGAAGACAGCTCAGTCTTCATCATTAGAATGGGGGAGTCTTGGGGGAGCTGTCTGATTTCATCCTCCACATGTTTCTTTCCTTATGGCTGAACCGTAGTATTTCATTGTGTGGCTATATCACATCTTCTTTTTTTTTTTTTATAAATTTTATTGTTATATTCCCCATACAATTGCAGCCCCCCCATTCTGACACCAATCCCTCCCCTCCCGCCCCCGCCCCCCTGAAAGTGTCTCTGGTTCATAGTTTTCTGTTGATTTTGATTTTCACTTTCTTATAGTTATTCATTTTCCTGGTCCCTTATTTAAGTTTTCTAGATTCCTGCTATGAGTGAGACCATCTGGTATTTTTCTTTTTCTTTTTGGCTTATTTCGCTGAGCATGATCCCTTCTAGCGCCATCCATGTAGCTGCAAATTGCATGTGTTTATCTTTTTTGAATGCTGAGTAATATTCCATGGTATATATGTACCACATCTTCTTGATCCAGTCATCTATTTTTGGGCATTTGGGTTGTTTCCAAAGCTTAGCTATTGTAAACAGTGCTGCTATAAACATAGGGGTGCAGGTGTTCTTTGGAATTGATGTTTCTGTGTCCTTTGGGTAAATACCTAGGAGTGGAATTGCTGGATCATATGGAAGCTCTATGTTTAGTAGGTCCAGAAATCTCCACACAGCTCTCCACAGTGGTTGGACCAGTTTGCACTCCCACCAACAGTGCAGAAGAGTTCCTTTTTCTCCACACCCTCGCCAGCATTTGTTGTTGCTAGTTTTTTTAATATGTGCCATTCTCACTGGTGTAAGATGGTATCTCATGGTAGTTTTGATTTGCATTTCCCTGATGACAAGTGATGTTGAACATTTTTTCATATGCCTGTTGGCCATTTGCATTTCCTCTTCAGAGAAGTTTCTTTTTAGCTCTTCTGCCCATTTTTGGACTGGATTATTTTCTTTGTTGTTGTTGAGTCTCATCAGCTCTTTGCAGATTTTTGTGATCAGTCCTTTATCATTAGTGTTGGGTGCAAAAATGTTCTCCCAGTTGGTGGGGTTTCTCTTTGTTTTTGTTATTGTCTCTTTTCCTGTGCAGAAGCTCTTTAATTTGATGTAGTCCCAGCTGTTTATCTTTGCCTTCACTATCACAGCTTTGGGTGATGTGTCTGTAAAGATGTCTTTGATGTGCAGATCACGTAGTGTTTCGCCTATATTTCCTTCTATATATTTTATGGTTTCAGGTCTTATGTCTAGTTCTTTAATCCATTTTGAGTTGATTTTTGTGTATGGTGTGAGGTAGTGGTCAAGCTTTATTCTTTTGCATGTAGCGACCCAGTTTTCCCAGCACCATTTATTGAACAAACTTTCTTTGCTCCAATGCATAGTCTTTGCTCCTTTGTCAAAGATTAGTTGACCATAAATCTGTGGGTTTATTTCTGGATTTTCTATTCGATTCCATTGGTCTGTATGTCTGTTCTTGTTCCAATACCATGCAGTTTTGATGATTATGGCTTTGTAGTATAGTTTGAAGTCTGGGAGTCTGATGCCTCCATTCCCTTCTTTTTTTTTCAGGAGAGCTTTGGCTATTCGGGGTTTTTTGTGATTCCATATGAATTTCATCAATAATTGTTCTATTTCTTTGAAGAATGACATTGAAATTTTGATTGGAATAGCATTGAATCTGTATATTGCTTTTGGAAGGATGGCCATTTTAATAATGTTTATTCTTCCAATCCATGAGCAGGGGATGTCTCTCCATTTCTTTGTGTCTTCTTCTATTTCTTTTAACAGTGTTTTATAGTTTTCTTTGTATAGGTCCTTTACCTCTTTTGTTAGATTTATTCCCAAATATTTGATTTTTTTTGTTTCAATAACAAAAGGGATGGTCTTTTTGATTTCTTCTTCTTCAGATTTATTGTTTGTGTATAGGAAGGCTACTGACTTTTGCGTGTTGATTTTGTATCCTGCCACTTTACTGAACTGATTGATGAGTTGAATTAGCTTTTCTGTGGAGTTTTTGGGGTTCTCTATGTATAATATCATATCGTCTGCAAATAGTGATAGTTTGACTTCTTCTTTTCCTATTTGGGTTCCTTGGATGTCTTTCTCTTGTCTTATTGCCCTGGCTAGGACTTCCAGTATTATATTGAAAAGCAGTGGTGAGAGTGGGCATCCTTGTCTTGTTCCAGATCTTAATGGAATTGCTTTCAGCTTTTCACCATTGAGAATGATACTGGCTGTTGGCTTGTCATAGATGGCCTTTATGATGTTGAGGTATGTTCCTTGTATCCCAAGAATTTCAAGGGCTTTTATCATGAATGGGTGTTGCACTTTGTGGAAAGCTTTCTCAGCATCTATTGATATTATCATATGGTTTTTACATTTCTTTTTGTTGATGTGTTGGATAACGTTGATTGATTTTCGGATGTTAAACCATCCTTGTGCCCCTGGAATGAATCCTACTTGGTCGTGGTGAATTATCTTATGGATACATTGTTGGATTCTGATGGCTAAAATTTTATTGAGGATTTTTGCATCAGTGTTCATTAGGGAGATTGGCCTGTAGTTTTCCTTTTTTGTGTTGTCCTTGTTCGGTTTTGGTATTAGTGTAATGTTGGCTTCATAGAACGTGTTTGGTATTGTCCCTTCCTTCTCAATTTTTTGGAAGAGTTTGTGAAGGATAGGCACTAATTCGTCTCTGAATGTTTGGTAGAATTCATTTGTAAATCCATCAGGTCCTGGGCTTTTGTTTTTGGGGAGGTTTTTGATTACCATTTCAATTTCGCTAATTGTAATTGGTCTGTTTAGGTGTTCTATTTCTTCTTTATCTAGCTTTGGGTGATTGTAGAGTTGTAGGAATTTGTCCATCTCCTCTAGATTATTAAACTTGTTTCCATATAACTGTTCATAGTAGTTACTGATTATTCTTTTGATTTCTGCTGTGTCCGTTGTGATTTCTCCTCTTTCATTGATGATCCTGTTTATTTGTGCTTTCTCCCTTTTTTCCTTTGTGAGCCTGGCTAGGGGTTTGTCTATTTTATTGATTTTTTTCAAAGAACCAGCTCTTGGTTTCATTGATCTTTTGGATTGTTTTTTTAGTTTCAATTTCATTTATTTCTGCTTTGGTTTTTATTATTTCTTTTCTTCTACTGGTTTTGGGGTTTTTTGGTTGTTCTTTTTCTAGATCTTTGAGCTTCGAGATTAGGTTGTTTCTTTGAGTTCTTTCTTGTTTCTTGATGTGAGCTTCTATTGCTATATATTTTCCTCTTATTACTGCTTTTGCTGCATCCCATACATTTAGGATATTGGTGTCCTCCTTGTCGTTCAATTCAAAAAATTTTTTAATTTCTTCTTTGATCTCCTCATTAGTCCAGTGGTCTTCCAGTAGTGTGGTTTTTAATCTCCATGAGGTAGGAAAGTTCCTTGCCTTCTTTTTATGGTTTATTTCTAGTTTGATGCCTTCATGGTCAGAAAAGATGGTTGATGTGATTTCAATCTTGGTGTATCTGTTGATGTTTGTCTTGTGCCCCAGTATGTGATCGATCCTGGAGAATGATCCGTGTGCGCTTGAGAAAAATGTGTACTCCGTTTTTTTGGGGTTTAGTGTTCTATAGATGTCTGTTAAGCCCAATTGCTCTAGGTCCTTATTTAGAGCTTTGGTTTCTTTACTTATTTTTTGTCTTGTTGATCTATCCATTGTTGATAGTGGTGTGTTGAAGTCTCCCACTATGTATGTGTTTTCTCTGATGTCTGTTTTCAGAGAGGACAACAGTTGTCTGATATATTTTGGTGCTCCTTCGTTTGGTATATCACATCTTCTTGATCCAATCCCCTACCAGTTGGCTGTACCTCTCTACAAGAATCTGGGTATCATCTTTAGTTTTGTATTTTCTTTATTCCCAGGATCATTAGATATTTCTTATTTCAAAGATTGATGACTGCTCATGTTCAGATGACTGGGCCTGGTGCCTGTACAATAGGTAGAAAGGAATTGAGATGGTGCATTGAAATGTCACTTCCAGTACGCATCTCAGATTTAAGCTTCCTGCACTGGTGTAGGTACCTGGGTTGTTTGGTGGGGTCCACTATAACCCTTAGGCCAACTCCTATGTCAAAATATCTCATGAGTCTTCTGCCAATCTCAACCTTTTTTTAAAAAAAAAATGTATGCATTCAAGAGCTGTGGCACAGGCCAGAGATGCAGGGGGTGAGGATTCACCAGAGACAGTGGGGAACAGAACAGGCAGATTGACTGAAATACACTGCTGAGGGGAGGAGCGGGCAAGACAGGAGAGGTCTGCTTTGCCATGTGGGTTGCTCCCTGGCCAGCCGGGGATCGAACTCATGCTGCAGAGGCTGTGGATTGCTTCATAGTGTGGTGCTTAACCCCTTGCACCACCAGGGAGGCCCAATCTCAACCTTTTTTAAGCCATGGTTGAGCATCAGATGCATGCTAGGTGAGAGCTATGCATGAGACCCAACCAAATGTCAATAAGTTTTGCTTTTTGAAAGAACATATCCTAATCCTGGGACACTTGCTCTAGTTAAGCTTAAGCTCTGGATAGTGAGAGCCTTTAGCTGCTGTCTCAGTTTTGGCCTCTGTGGAGCCAAAGCAGGTGTTTTGCATATCCCAGCCTCGGGCTGCAAATAGCAGCTTCTTTTCTAGAAGACACAGGTGATCTGAGTTGGCTCTTCCCACTGGTTCAGGCTCCAACTTTTCTAATACATGAGCCCCAGGCTCAAACTAGTAATTATCACTCTGCACCCCTAATAACATTAGTTCTCTGGTGGTGCACCCTCTGCCCTGCAAGCCAAATCTGCGCATCCTCTCCTCCACTGTGGTGCCAGGTTTTTGAAATCAGTAATGTAAGCATGTGGCTTGAGGCAACAACAGTTGAGGGACTTCACAGAACAGTTACCTCTCCCTCTATCACTCTAAACACAGTGCATTTATAGTATTTTCTACTTCCCATCCCATACTGTTACTCCTGATGTACATGTTGGTGATCCATTTATCTTTCAGGAATTATTGACTTTATTTTGCGGTGATTTGATTGTGATACATGGAGGAGGTAAACCTGGCATTTCCACTTGCTGCTATCCTGCTGGACCTGAGCATTTCCTTACATTTTGAATTTCTTAATTATTAAGACTGAGGTTAATTCCAAAGATATCAACTTTACAATTTCGTGTAACACTTAACTAGATTTACTGATTGACATGAACTCTACGATACCCAATAACAAAAATTTTAGCGAAATATTTTTTGTTGAAAAGGCAAATGTAAAAACAAAAACATTAAAGATATTTTGTAGTGTTGCTATAATAGGAAAGGCTAAGGAATTTTAGTAGTTCATCACAGTGCTACATAAAATTGTTCATACATTTCTCATTATTGAAGCTGTCAATAAGTTCAGACAGTCTCAGTTTCATGTTATAGAAGGCATTGTTAATTTAGTAGCAATTTTTAAGTTATTTTATTACATTTCATATATTTTATTCATCTCTATTTTACACAGCCAATATTTGAATATTTACATTCTATGAACTCTCAATGTTGTCCTATTGGGGTGTAAGAATCTCTAACTTAATGTTCCATTTGCTTCTTTGTATAATTGTCTTATACTGTTAGACATCTGTTTTGGCAAGATTTTGACAGCTGATTCCAGCTCACTTTATGTACTAAAATTCGACATATTTCAATTAAAGCTGATCATGAGGGCCTACTAAGTATCCAGTTAAATGACTAATAGATTTTTTTCTTGATGGATTGCTGATTTATGGAAGTCTAGTTCACAGTGAAGCAATGTGAATATTGACTATAAAGTTTGAGCTAACATAAATTTGGAATTGCTTGTGTTTCCTCACATTATCTTAAAGTTTCTGTCACAACATCACATCATGTGGCTCAGTTCATTATTCTAGAGTAGGAATGTTATCTTGAACACAGCAGTAAAGCCAGGTAGTCAGAGAATTTGTATCCTCAATTAAGGAAAAAGAACAGACCAGAAAAATTTCAATATCCGAAGGTCAACAAAATGTTTAGGCTAATAATGGAAAGATAAAGAAAGAGTTAGCCTGGTTTTGGAGAAATAATATTGTCAGCTAACATATTTAGGTGTAAACCCCATTCTGTAAAGTTCTTTTGCAACACTGCTGTCCTGCTTCCATAAATGAATGTCATTAAACAGTATGGTAGAGCTCAGTCCATGAATCAAGTACATCGGGCCTTCAACAGTGGGAAAACATGTTTGATCAGTGCTGCTTGTTAGTTATATTCTGATTTCTTGCAGAATGTATATAATTTTGAATGGCTACCTAAAGGCAAAAGCTTGTGAAGCATAATCAGAGGGAAGCACGGGACTAATGAAAGCCTTGGGATCTCTACAGGATAACAAAATACAGAGAGAAGAGCAGAGAATTGGAAACTTGGGAAATTCAGGGCCATGAACTTTTGTGTTTTACAATGTCAGGCACCTTGATCACGAGATAGAAATACAGTATAGACATGAAATTAAAGAAAAAAAAGATTTATTTATGTTTTCCTAAATCTTTACAGAAAATAATCTGTGATGTGATATCCTTATGTACTGAGAAATACATGTGAACTTAGAGGAAATGAGCTTGATGAGAGATTTATGATTTTATTTTTTTAAAGATTTATTTAGTTATGCATACAAGAACTGGGGTACAGGCCAGAGGTATGGGGATTGAGAGGATTAATCAGAGACAGAGGGGGGAACAAAACAGGCAGAATGACTGAAATACACTGCTGAGGGGATCAGCGGATAAGACAGGAAATGTCTGCTGCACCATGTGGGTCACCTCCCTAGCTGGGGATCGAACTTGTGCTGCAGTGGCTGCGGATAGCTTCATAGGTTGCATCTTAACCCCTTGAGCCACCAGGGAGGCCAGAGATTTATGATTTTAATCTAGCTTTAAGAGTGGAAAATTGGAAGCCAATTCTGGTAACCACCTTTTAAGAATGAGCACATAGAAGGGAATGGATAAAAATATTGCCAGTAGTTTTTGTGACCACTGGGATTATGAGCAGCAGTGTAGACAGTGAATATGTGTAGACTCTCAAACTTGACTGCTTGGTTTTAAATCCTGACTCTCAAACTTAAAAGTGTGATTCCATAGGAAAAATACTTCAGTTCTCTGTACTTTAATTAATTTCTTTATTTGTAAAAAGGAAAATACCAACATCTTTTTCTGATTGTTGTATTAAATGAAATAATCCATAACAAAAAATAATAGGGTATCTGATCATAGTAAGTGTCTAGTCACTGTAATGCTGCTAGCTTGTTAGTTACTATTTTGCTCAAACACTTCAGAATTTTCTTCATTAAGTATTCTTTTATCATGTTGTATTAAAAAGTTATAATACTAAAAAAAAAAGACAGATGCAAAATTCTGCACTAAGCTTTAAGGAAAAACTAAACAAATGGATGAGATATGGATAAACAGTAGCATGTGACAAAAAAATGTGTATTTAATGTAAATTCATTATTAGTCAACCCCCTGCCAAAGTCACCCAAGATTATACTTTGAACAGTGTTAAAAGAAGCACAGCATGAAGAACAAATAGGATGAGAGTCCTGTTTTATAGTGATTGCTTGTACTTGAGTTTTGGTTTCTTGGTTCATCTTGAACTTTAAGGAAAAAATATGACAACTAAAATTTAATTAGACAAAAGGTAATAAAAAATTAAGAATGGGTGGCCTATAAGGGATTATGAAAATAATGGAAGGTGTTAGCAGGCTGTGAGAAAGCTAGGCTGGGCATAATAGATGTCATCCAAAATCGACTGCTTTCTTTTCATATATAGACATATTTTATTCAGATGTGAAATCTATGGCATGACACTCAAGACTAAAAACTATCATATTCTCCCTGTTTTATTTCTGTGTAATTTGCTCTACTTTTTACATGAGAATGTTAGCGGTGTGCCTCCAAGGCTATTCAATAAAAATGAGAAGGAAGAAAAGAATGCTGAGAACTCACTTATGTCGCCTATTTTTTTTTTTTTAAGATTGATTTATTCATTTATACAAGCACTTGGTACAGTCAGAAGCACGGGAGGGTGAGAGAATTCACCAGAGCCACAGCGGAGAGCAGAACAGGCAGACTGAGGAAGTGCACTGCTGAGGGGAGCAGCTGGTACGGCAGGAGAGGTCTGCGCGCCATGTGGGACCCTCGCCAGCGACCGGGGATTGAACTGGTGCTGCAGAGGCTGTGGGCAGCTTCGCAGCCCAGTGCTCAACCACTGCGCCACCGGGGAGGCCCATGTCTCCTATTTTTAAATAGTCCTACCTAGGATCAACATATTGGCTTCTCTTTTCCTGTAATTTCTTTTTCTCTTTAATTTTCAAACTTAAAAGTAATCAGTTAGCAAGAGAAGATAGCGAAGTGAAAATTCAGTTCAATCATTCTGAGTCCCTCAAATTCTGTTAATCATTCTGAGTCCCAATCATTCAGCTTCCCCCACCTTTAACCTGTTAGTGCCACAGAAGCTTATTTTAGTTTAGATCAGTGATGCTCAATATTTCTGTGTTAGGGTCTGATGAAACATTTAAAGTTACTGAGGCCTCTCATAATTTTTCTATTATGAGTTCTGTATATATATATTATATTAGAAATTAAAAGTGAGCAATTAAAACTATTTATCTAGCAATTCACTTTAAAATAATAATTACAGGGCCGCCCGCAGCCTCTGCAGCACCGGTTTGATCCCCGGCCGCCAGCAAGGGTCCCATATGGCGTGCAGACCTCTCCTACCACGCCCGCTATGCCCCTCAGCAGTATATTTCGTCAGTCTGCCTGTTCTGTTCCCCGCTCTGGCTCTGGTGAATTCTCTCACCCTCCCGCGCTTCTGACTGTACCCAGTGCTTGTATAAATAAAATAAATAAAAAATCTTTAAAAAATCATAATAATTATAAATCTACTACATGTTAATATAAATAAGTATAAAAGAATATTGTGTTTCTGAAGACAAAACTTTGTGAGCAGACTATGTTTATTCAGTTTTGCAAATGTCTAATATTCATTTCAACAGAAGATGATAGATTTGTGTATCTGCTTCTACATGCACCCTCATGCTATCACACATTATATAACCTCTCGAAGATTCCACTGTACACTCATGAGGGTAAGAGAATAAGGGTGAAAATGAAAATTAATATTTCAGTTTTGTTGTGAAAATAGTTTTGACTTCAGTGCCCCCTGGGAAATTCTCAGGAACACCCATGGGTCCCTGGAACATACAATTCTGAAAAGCACTAGTTTAATTATCAGAGTATGTGTATGTGTGTGTTTAAATCTTTTAATTCTGTCTTTTTAGTTACAAAAATGACATGGTCTATCTAGTCTGGATCATTGGCATTCAGCAAAACTCATCTCATCAGAGAAGCTAATGATTGAAACTTGGAAAATAATTTACATGAGTGAAAGATTGGCTCAAGGATGAGGATACTAAATAGAAAGTGTATTTGTGTATGTATGTGTGGATATGCGTGTACACTCACAGGTATATGCTTTACATTTAAATTATAAATGTAGCTTCTGTTAATCATTACAGAAAGAAGTACTAGGGCTCACTCAAACATGCCAATGGCATCAAGACAGCATTTGTCTTGGAAGTATTGGAAGTAAAAGTGTTAAAACTTATCCAGGTCACAACAGTAAAAGTAAAATAGATTTTTGCTGGAAATAAGATGGGCAGCTTTTTATAATTACATACACAGCATCAGCAGAATATTAGTCATTTGAAGATGACATTAGTGATGAGGCAGTCAAAGAAGGAGGAAAACAGGATTTTGAATTACTTCTGTACAACCCACTTTCTGTCCTGTGTAATTGTTTAATTGCAGTGTGCAGTGCATGGTTGTGGAGGAGCATGTGGATCACATTACCTCTGACAGTGCAGGAGGCTTAGATGTCCACCTGAGGGAAAATAATAATGGGCGTGTGATCATTAAAGTATTCACCTCTGGAAGAGCTTTCCTGTCATGCCTTTGTTTTACTTTAAATTTTAAAAAAGATGTATGTATGTATGTATGTATGTATGTATGTATGTATGTATGTATGCATACAAGAGCTGGGGTACAGACCAGAGATGTGGGGGTGAGAGGATTAACCAGAGACTGAGTGGGGAGCCGAACAGGAGGAATGACTGAAATACACTGCTGAGGGGAGTAGCAGTCGAAACAGGAGAGGTTTGCTGCGTCATGTGGGCCACCTCACTGAGCAGGGATCAGACTAGTGCTGCAGTGGCTGTGGATAGCTTCATAGTGCTGCGTTTTAACCCCTTGAACCACCAGGGAAGCCCCTTACTTTTTTTTTTTTTTTTAATAGACTCAGTTAGCAGTTTGCAAGACAATGATAAGTATTGTTTAGTAAATATATACTGAACTGACCAAAGGTGTTATGAATTTTACCCCTTGAGAATTCTGGGAATTATTGTGAGTTTGTTCACTTGTGTTTTGGATTTGGCATAAATTGCAGATTTTTTTTTTTCCAGAAGTCCTTTTTCCCCCCTGGCTATTGATCTCCCACAAACTGTTGGGTATTCTTTAAGATAACAAATAAGAAATGTGCAGGAGTAGATTAACTACAGTAGATGAGTCAGACCTGTTACTAGATGGGTATCTAAGGGATGATTGACAGAGATGTAAGTCAATGAGATTAGAAGGAAAGCAAGCCAGGTTGACTGCATTTTAACCAGAGCATGGCAGTGGGGCACAACAGTCCTGATTAGAGACATTCAGTACACAGTGAGGGATATACTATGTCAAGCAGGTGGAACAGGCACAGACAAAATTAGAACAGATCACACTTGCATAGATCCAGGTGACCACAGAATAGGCGTCTGAATCTGAAAAATGTGTCAGATGACAAGGGTTTGAGGAAGGACTGTCCTTACTAGGAGAAGATAGAGAGGGTATAAATAAAAAGCTCAATTACTAAAAATTGTATTTCAGTCCTGCTGCACATCAGGCAATTATGTATCCATATAGTACCTCGAATGAGAATTTTGTGGTTTTGATGGTGCCAGCCAACATTCTTTGAAGGTTATCTCTGCAGGAATTTCAGCTCTTACAAACGTTAAATACTTTAGAGTAATTTGATATACATCTTTTTTTTTTTTCTTTTCAAGTTTAGCCCATCGTTTGTTCTTCCATTCTGCAGAAGTTAGTAGAAAAAAATTTATTCCTTGGAATTATTTTTAACGATAATATAATAGATCCCAATTTTGACTCATTGCTTTTAGAAAGATCATTCAGGTTGAGTGTTTCTTTTTCCTACTTTATGGCTTAAAGATCTTTACAAAATGCTGAGGGCATTTTGATGTCTTTTGGAAGGGGTACATCCCTTTTACCCTTTGTATATTCTTTTAAGTTATCTACTGGTGGGCTCTGTTGATTCTATTCATTGCCAGTTATTTTTATTTCTTTTACTGCTCATGGCACTGATGCTATTAATCATGCACTTAAGACTATGCATTAACTCATTCAAGCCTCTTGGGTTCCTTCAAATAATGCCGGTGTGCAATTTATTAAATGACTCATTAATTGTCTCCAAACCACTGGGGCCTCATTTAATAACTTGCCGAAGCATGCAATTAAATAGTGTCCTAGTGCCCTCAAAATGTATCCTCACTTAGTGACTCAGACACTCTTGAAAAGAGAATTTATTAAGTGACCACAAGTATGGTAGGCTTATAAAGGGAAGTAAGTTACTTTCCTGGGTTACTTTTCCTTTTCTTATCTGTCACCTTTCCAATATGTCTTGCTGAAGCATAACTACAAATACACATTAATGCCCTGAAGGCTTGTAATTTTGCACTTCCAAGATCTAATACATTTCTAAGCTTTAATTTCAGACATCTACTGGAAGGAAAATTATAAACCATGGCAGATTTTATATTTGTGCCCAGAGATGTACTCCGTCGTGGTATCAACAGGTAATATATACATAATTAAAATGAAAGCTGACCATGTACAGACACTGGCCTAAGACTTCATCTCAATTCTCTCATTGAATTCTTACAGAAATACTATGGGCAAATAGGTTTTCATATTAGTTCAGATTTTACAGATAAGCATTTGTGGCTTAGCATGGTGCCAGAGAAAGCAAACTGTAGAGCTGAGTCTCTTAACAGAGATGGTTGCAATTCCATTTCCAGGTTTCAGAGACCTCTGTCATTCATTTATTAATTCACTTATCCATTCCTCCTTCAATTATTAATGACCACTCTGTGAAAAAATTGACATTTACTGAAAGTGAATGGAAGGCGTCTATTATTCTAAATTTGGGAGTTGACCTGAGCGCCCTCTAATTTCTTTACTTCATATTCATGCTGGAGAACTGGTTTTTTCAATCAAGGAATCCCATTTTTTAAACTCTAGTGTGTACAAGCATATTAAATACAGTTTGGAATTCTGTAATTATCAATATGGAGAAATGTAGTTGCATGTGTGTGTGTTTGTGTGTGTATACCCTTCTTGTGAGTATCTAAAATACAGGTGGGGGGCTCACTGGTGGCGCAAGGGGTTAAGACACAACCTATAAAGCTATCCGCAGCCACTGCAGCACGAGCTCAATCCCCAGCCAGGGAGCTACCCACATGGCGCAGCAGACCTCTCCTGACTCTGCTGCTGCTCCCCTCAGCATGTATTTCAGTCAATCTGCCTGTTCTGTTCCCCACTCTGTTTCTGGTGAATCTCCTCACCCCTGCACCTCTGACCTGTACCCCAACTCTTGTATACATAAATAAATAAATATTTTTAAAAAATAAAATACAGGTGGGTAGATACCTGGGAATACCCTTCACTGAGCAGTTCATTTTTTTCTCTTTCCCTGTAACTTTGCTTTGGAATTTCTTTCTTTCTGACTTTCTGACTTTTTCTTTTGCTCTCTGTCTCATTTCTTTCTCCCCATTCTCCCTTGCATCCTCCTTCCCCTGTCATTTCCTATACATCTTCAATTGTTTCTCTCTGAAATGTTTGTCTCCCAGCCACCAAAAAGCATAACTACCCAGCTAAAGGATTTAGAATACAATGTTCTATACCCTATTCTTCTTTAAAATAATATTTGGTAGTATTTTCATTTTCTTTGTAGTAATATAAAAATGCTATTTTATACTGGTTTGTCTGTCACTCTATGTAGCTAAAAGCACATTATTTTTTCAGCTTTCAATTTTCCCTGTGTCCTGACTTAGACCATACTCATACATGGCCTTTTTCCTACTTCCTTTTCCCTTTCTCTTTTCTCTTGTTTCCCTTCCACAATCTCCTATAATTACCATTCACATCTGTTCAATTGCCTTGCAGATTTTTGAATGGCACAGGCTCAGAGTCTAACATGAGAAATATTATTTTCAGAGCTGTGCTCCCTTCTTGTCAAGTACCTACTGCAGGCATTGTAAAAAGGAAGCCGCAGGGTCCCCACCTCTGCCTTCTGCTTAAAAGCTCCCTGCATCGTCCCTACATAGAGATTAGGCCTAATTTTAGACCCACTGCCTTTGGGAAGTTGGTCACCTTGGGGGCAATTTTAAAGCCAGGCATGATTAAGGAAACATCGCTTTTGCTTCTAGACTAATTCCATTTGGTTGTTATAACTTATTTTTAAATAAAACTCAAGTCTAATAACCCAAAGAATTGGTTTTGCCTTCAAGGTCTGAACAAAGTAAATGCCAAATGATATTACATGTGAAATCGCTTCTTTGATTTAAAAAATTGGATTTTCATTCTCACAGTATAAGTTAAGAGATCCTTACTGAAACAAAAAGTAGCATAGCTTTATTCTCACATTAGATTGTTCTCTCTTAATGAGCTTGCTTGTTTATGGGGAGGAGGCGGAGAAGCTATGATAGGAAAGAAAAACAAGGAATTTTAGAAAACCAGAATGTTAATTCAATACAATTAATTTCAGATTACATTAATATTTGCTATGTAAGAGTCATATGCACTTGGTACTTCATATGTACCTGATAAATATTTATTAAAAATGATAATAGATAAAACTTTAAAATATTTATTTTACTATGTTCCAGCCATGGTCTCAGGACCCATAGGTAATCCTCACAACCACCTAAAAAGCTATGTACTATTATTGTTTCTAAGTTACAAATGAGGATCCGAGGTATGGTCATATTAAATAACTACATGCCCAAAGTCACACAGAGAATATGAAGTTGAGCCAGGATTTAAATCAGAGCCATCTGGATGCTGAGTTTTGTTCTCATTCCCATTAATTATACTACCATCCCAGTGCAGATACAGAAAAGGCTTTCTTCAGAAACCACATGCCAGAGGTGCTTGTTGAAATAATTCTCCCCATGAAAATTTCAGGTGTAAACTTATGACTCTGACTCTAATAAAAATTTCTGGATGTGATAAATGGGGATATTGATTGTTTTGACTTTGTAACTTAGGCTACTGCTGTTATTTCATCCTTGGCCATAACAGTGTTCAATCCTAGGGTAAGAATTTGACTTAAAGGACAGATAGCTTCTTTAAATAAAATAGGCTTCTTATACTTTTAGGTCTCTTCCTGTCTCTCCTGCAAATTACTACCACATTTGATGGTCATGTCATGCAGCAATAAGTTTGGATGTTCTCTGGTATGCATATTGCAATCAGTCTTGATATGGATTTGCTTATCTCCAAATAAAAACTTTAGTGTACAGAACAGGCTAAGGCTGAGACTTCTTCCTTACTGTCAGCTTAATTAAAATGTCTTTCACCTTTGTTTTGATGCACCACTGTTATCATACGGACTAAGTTCATCCAAGACAGGTCAACTCTATAGAGATATAGAGTTGTGGGTTTATTTTATCTTACATCCTCAGGAATTGGCACCAACATTCTTCAATGAAGAGTAAAAATCCTGTTTCAAGGGAGCTGACATGCATAATCTCATATTTTGTTAATCAGCTTATGCAGGCTATGAGGAAATGCTAGGTATGGTAAATTGATTTGCACAGGACTTAAAATAGTTATGACTATGTTGAGTACACACATTGCTTGAGTCTGGTGAATCTGTGATTGAAAATTGCCTATTTCCACATAAAAACATATTGTTATGCTGAATTTTAAGTCTCAATGAATATTTCCAAACCTGCATATACATCAGGAATATCTAATATTCTTGATGTTTGTTGTAGGTAGCATTAAATAGCATTCAGAGAAAAAAGTACCATATTCCATTATTTCATTGATTGAAACAGTTCATGCCTTATACTAAAGTGGTCTGTGACCTACTTAATTTTTACATTGAATGCCTATACATGCATTTTTATAATGCTCATCCTCAAAGTCCTAAATGCCTTTAGAAAATCATCTTATATAAATAGAGGGAAGTATTTCTTTGTTTGAAAATGGCCATAAACTCCATCTGATATCTCTAAGACTTATCTTAAAATGGGTGAAAATTCCGGGCAGTAAAATGTGTCTGTGACCAACATAATGACTTCCTTTGCAAAGGAGGAATCCTTCTGAAATTAAAGGCAGTGCTTTAGAATTACATATAATAAACAGTTGAAAACAATGTGTCTTGCAAACACAGCCAGCAGAAAATAAACAGCTACAACAAAATTTAATTTTAAAGACAAAGCCCACTTAATATGAAATCTGGTAGTTAGAAAAACAATTCTGCAAGGCCTTTTTACTTTTTCAACATGTCAGAAAAGCAAATGACTGCTCAGGTCTAATTGACTAGTTCCACAGCCCTTCCCAGAAATGTTTCCTTTCTTGAAGCCCCATCAGTGAGCTTTGAAGAAGAAATCTGAATATTCATGAATAGGATTTAGTAAATGACTTGAATAGAGGGGTCTGGGGTCAACCATGCTAACAGCTCAACTCCTTTGAACCCACTCCAGTGCCCAGGGCTCTGACCTGGTAGGGTTTCATTCCTGAAAGTGGGATAAGATCAGAGAAGTACTCTGGCCTCCAAATCCCAGAGTGAGTTAAAGCCCAATCTTTACAAGGAGGAACTAGCCTGGGCACAGCTCCACAGACTGGAGCCAGTGCTGTGAGAAATATTCTAGTGGAAGAAAAAGGTACATCTTAATGAGAAAACACATTTCGAAGGTATCCTTGAAATGTCCAAAATCCTAGGAATCTCTGGAAAACCAGAAGACTGGTTAACTTTCCATTATAGCACAATCCTAAATAGTTAATTTGTCCCCCAAACTTTTCCATAATATGGTAAGAGATTCTCCTATTAGTGGAATAGCCCCACTAATCAGAGATTCATTTCATTCACCACTTTCCAGTTTCTTCATTCCTTAGAAGGGAAAGTGGCCGATTGGGTTGAAGTACTCATTTGTCCATATCTCTTTATAAATTCACTTCATTGCCTTACCTCTCAGGACAACTAGGGAAAAAGCCATTAGCAGGGGGAATCATGCTTGTGTTCGAGAGAGATTTCTTTCAGTGGATGAGTACAAGACTTGTCTTGTTTAAAGATCTTCTATATTCCAGAATGATGTAAGTTCATATTTTTTTCAGTCACATCCCTTCTATGATTCTAGTTAGTCTTATTAAGAGAGAATTTGGAAAGTAGTTGAAGGAACAGAAAAACATACGTATCTGAAGAGACACACATATAGGTCTCACTGCATTAAAACAGTTTTCAGGGCCTCCCTGGTGGCACAGGCAGTTGAGCACCGCACTATGAAGCTGTCCACAGCCTCTGCAGCGCCGGTTCGATCCCCGCCGGCCTTGGAGCAACCCACATGGCGAGCAGACCTCTCCTGTCTCACCTGCTGCTCCCCTCAGCAGTGTATTTCGTCAGTCTGCCTGTTTTGTTCCCCACTCTGTCTCACACCCTCCCGTGCATCTGGCCTATACCCTGACTCTTATATACATAAAGTAAATCTTAAAAAAAAATAAAAACAGTCTTCAACTTTTTTTTTTTAGAATATGTATGGTGGGAGATTTTTATAAAAGATCATCTAACATCTCATCAATTTACAGGTGAAAAAATTGACACCTGAGAAAAAATGATTTGGCCAGGGTTATACAGCTGGTTAGTAGCGGAACTGAGAATCGATCTTAAGTCTCCCAAACTGGAGTGTGTATTTGGAGTGTGTATGATTATATATGGTAATTCCCATGTATAATAATATGCAATATGCAATTTAATTATTAAGTAATATGTAATAATATGATTTTGAAGTAGGAATAGCTGAATAGCTGCTGTTTTTGCAAAATCAGAAATTCTTTCATTTAACATGTATTTGTTCTTCTGTAATCAGTCAACCTGAAGAATGCCCACCCCACCCCAATAATATCAACTTACTAAATCAATTATTTTATCTTGGCTGCTGCATATCCTGAAGTTCTATTTATGATTTGATTTTAGAAATGATAATAAGTAACATTATTTCCATATAGACATATATTGAAACTTAACGTTAAATCACATACTTACTAAATATAAATGGGGAAAATATTTACTCTTGGAATCTTGAAGGCTAGCTACAATAATCATCAACTTTTGTCCTGGCTATGCATATATAAATTCATCTCTTGCACATTTAAGAATTGTACTGTTCTGTCACATCTGTAAATATTAAAGCAGGCTTCATCTTAATTTACAATGTCTGACAAGCACAACTGGTAAGAAATTAACACCACCACCAAGATTTAACTTTAACAGCAATCAAAACTAACCTCCGTCTAGTAAGAACAGCCAGTAGAAAATTAACAGAAAAATTGAAATTTAACAGCAACAACAAAGCCTCATTTAACTTTGGGAGAAGCATGTATTGTTTGTAAACATATTTCCATTTTTCTCTTTGCTTCTATGTTCCTAAGTCTTATTTGGGACTGCAAAGATGAACAAGTTTCCTTATCAGTCTAGATTAAAAACTGTTCTATAACCTTGTAATCACCCACCCCCAGAGTATTTGCTCTTTGCCCTCAGCCACATTTGACCTAGAACAGTTCTTGGCACAAAGTAGGCATTTATTAAATATATATTAAATTAGGGCATTGATGAGTAAAAAACACAAACCTGTACTTAGCACCTACAGTGCTAAGACACTATGTACAAACTTGTCACCTTAGGGAGTTTGACCCTCTCTTCTTTGTACATGTCCATACTTCAGAATAAAACAGAAAAAATAAAGACTTAAAATACAACCCATTAACCATATGCAAAATTCACTTAGGCTTTACAAGGGAGAACTTGGATTAAATTTTCTTTTGCTGTCTCATTTTATTCTCCTTCTTTTGCTGATTTCCTTTCCCTGTACATCCCAGAGAATCACCCTTTGTCCCCTCTGAGACCTATTGCTTCTCTGAAGTTTGCTTTTAACATTGTTTCTCATAATTTTTGTATTATACTTTTGGAAATTTACATACTTCATTGATATATTAACACTTAAGGGAGAGGGCCTCCTTGGTGGCACAGCCCTGTGAAGCTGTCCGCAGCCTCTGCAGTGCAGGTTCAATTCCTGACCAGCCAAGGAGATTCCCACATGGTGTGCCAGACCTCTCCTGTCTCATCCACTGTTCCCTTCAGCAGTGTACTTTGGTCCTTCTGCCTGTTCTGCTCCCAGCTCTGTCTCTGGTGAATTCTCTCACCCTCCTGCTCCTGGCCTGTACCCCAGTGCTTGTATAAATAAATAAATCTTTAAAAAAATAAACAAAACAACTTAGGGGAGAAGAATAAGTTAACATAATGTCCGATTTTCTTTCCAATCAGATAGTTTATATAGATTAAATAACCTGCTTGCCCTCCAACTGCTGCTAGAGCTAATGATGTTCTGATAGTTAAACATTCTGGTCTTTATAGAGTGCCAACTGCTACCTAATTAAAATATCATTTCTATAAAATTAATGCAGAATTTTTTGATTGCACATATTATATGAGAATAAGTCCCTATGAACCATATTGAATAGCCTCAAAAAGATTCTCCCAAGGCCATGTCACAACAGTTAAAGTAGAGAAAAGAGGAATGCTTTGCTAGTAGTTATAGTCAGAATCTCTTTGGTTTGAAAGTATCACTAACTTCTTATTTTTCAGGAAACAAATTGTTTAAATCTGCCAAAATCAAACTTCAATGGTTTCCAAATATGAAAAGATGAAAGAGGTGGCTAGGGTTATGGGGTTATGAGCTCTGGATTTGTTGATTTGCAGAAGAAAGATCAGAAGCTCACCATTTCTAGGAATGGACTAACGCTGGGTAGCTCTCTCCTCCAGTGTGTGTAGGGCTCCCGATTCAAAATATTAAAAATACAGATAATAAAAAACATTTCTAATACAATATGTGTGTGTGTGTGTGTGTGTGTTGCTGCTCTTTTAAACAGTGGTCAGAGATGTTTTCACACATACAATGGCATTTGGGCCAAGACTTGAATGAAACTAAAGAATGAACCATAGATACATGAATGCCAAGCAAACAGTAAATGCAAATGTCCCAGGCCAAGGGAATTCTTTGTGTTTCAAGGGAAAATGCAGAGACCTGTTTGGCTGGAGCAGAATAAGTGAATGGAAAAATTGGAGATGAGGTCAAAGATCTAGGTCAAAGGGATAAAGTCGCACATACCCCATGGGCATCAGAACTTGGACTTTTCCTGTGGGTAGGGTGGAACCACTGAATGTTTTGTTTTGACTTGTATTTTAGCAATATCTTTCTGGTTGCTGTGCTGAGAATAACTGCAACAGTGGGCTTAGTAAAGAGACTATTGTAACAATCCAGGCATGAGATAGGATGTCTTGGGTCCAACTGGAGCTGGTTAAGGTTGTGAAAATTGGTCAGATGCTAGGTCTGTTTGAAGATAGAACCAACAAGATTTTCTGACATTAAATGAAATGTGAGAGTTTAGAGTCATGGGAGAAACAGGGTACTTTTGGCTTATGCACATCACCTTTGTACAGATAAGGAAAACGATACACCCTCTGGGACATTACAGCCCTGGAGATCATAGCTTGATGGCAAGTGCATGACTGGATTTCAAATCCTCACTTGTCCTCTTCACCAAGTATATTTGGCAGAGCACAGACTATGCAGTCAATGTGGTAGCCTGTCTGTCAGCTATTAGAGGGTTCTTACATTTTCTTTCCTTTTCTTCTCCCACTAAGGAAGCATGCCTCTCACTCATAAATAACTGATGTTGACCAATTTCGAAGAGATAGCAACATAGTTTGCATGATAACATTTTCCTATGGAAATGGGTGTCCTGTTATTAAAAGACATCTTTGATCTTTGATCATTGTTTTACATTCTTGTTAATATTTTAAGGTCAAGGAATATTAAAACTACCAGTAGAATATAAACAGCACACCTAACTCTATTAGATTTCCTAAATAGGAAATTTCCTTAATTAGCTTAGGTAGAGACATTGACTTTTTACTGAAAAATATTTTTTTTCTGAAGATTTATTTATTTATACACACACTGGGTACAGTCAGAAGCTCGGGAGGGTGAGAGAATTTACCAGAGCCAGAGTGGGGAGCAGAGCAGGCAGAAGGACCGAGGTACACTGCTGAGGGGAGCAGCGGGCGGCAGGAGAGGTCTGCGCACCATGCGGGACCCTCCTCCGGTGGCCGGAGAGCAGCTGGGGATCGAACAGGCGCAGCAGAGGCTGTGGACAGCTTCGCAACCCAGCGCTCAACCGCTGCGCCACCGGGGAGGCCCCTGAAAAATATTTTAATAGAAAATCAACTATCAGTTTATCCCAGTATTCTTCAATTTTTTCTCTTGTGTATCCCTCAAAGAAATTTGGAGACCAATTTATTTTTCCCATCATTTTAAAATCTAAGATATTTCATCACATGTTTCAGTTGCTGTTCTTGCGAATGAAGTAATTTCCTGTTATAAAAGTATGACATGACTTTTTTAAATGAATCCAATGTGAAAAAAAAATACCCTAACAATCTGTAATCCACCATTTCACCACTGCACATTTAAGATACAAAATCTCAATAATTTTCTAATTTAACATTAAATACTGGGTACCTCTTTTCTAATCATTTTTCAATTTGTTCTGGCATAATACCTTTTTAGCTGTCTCATTCAGATTTTCTAAGGTTATTGATTTGACATTTTATCACAAGTCAATCTAAAAAATTTGCTGCCTACCTGACTCCATAATTGAGTCAGTTTGTTTGCTGCAGTGAAAAACTTGGTCATACTCTGTAAAGTCCAAAGCAATGGGAAGTGTTGGACTCAAGTATTCAATGACAACTGGAGCCTGAGGAGGGTGGGGGTGGGTTACAAGTCATTTTATTTCACCTTATGTTAGAAAATCAGAAACCTTGAGGAGCAGAAGGTTGTCTTATCTCTAGTTTTCTTGTCTCGTTCAGAGCTCTCCTTCCAAGCCACAAAACATAGGACTGTTGCTATTTTTAGTTCACTAAGGAACAAAACTGTTTTATCAATGAAACATAATTTACTTTAGGTTCCAGATCAGTAATTCATATAATTTCAAGCAAATACACATAATGAGTAGATACACAGTATTTCATGTGTACCTTCTGTGTAAGCAAATTCTGTTCCTCTGGCTCTAAAATTTCTGTCTGCTGCATCTCAAAATTCTTCCCCAAAGCCCTTTTTTTTTTTTAAAAAAAAAAATAAAGTCTCCACTCTATCTTAGTTTATTACTTGTGTCATTTCTTCTAACTTAGTTTATTTTTCTCAAACTGATTCCACATGCTACTTTCAGTCACAGCATCTCCAGACTTTGGCTGAATGGCCTAAAGCTTTTCTCTTGCTTGGCACAACTGCAAGGGTCTCAGCCTTCATGCGCAGGGCCAGTGGAGCTGAGAAGCAGAAGGCTTTGTCTTTGTTCTGCCTGTTCTTCCATAAATCAGATGAGATGTAAAAACAGACAAACAAAATACAAAATCGTGTTTTAGTCTCTTTAATAGCATAGACCTTTACAAATTCATCGTAAAATCAAACGAATCAAATGGGCACAAGTCAATCTGGATTGTCCCCCTTTGAACATTCTGGTAAATTGTCAAACCTTCTCTTGGCTGGAGTTTTGCTAGAATATGAATGGCAAATATAAAGATTATTTATCAAACATCACTGATACTTTTGAGCAAAGAATTAACTATTGCCTAAATCACCTTATGCTACAGGTGCCTTTGCTATAACATTTTTCTGAGTCAAATTTAGTGACAGTGGACTAGGGGATTATGGTATTAGTAAGATCTGGTGTTGTAAGATATTGATAATGTTTATTTTCTTTGTTCCTCCTAAAGGTCTGTATTTATTTTTGGAAATAGCATATTTCGTATTATGAATAATTTTAAAAACTGCTACAAATTGTTTAGAGGTTTGCAGTAATGTCCAAGAATGTAAAAAACAGACAGGACAGCCCTTAAATATGCAAAAAATATATTTATGGAATACTTAACTCTTTGTATAGCTAGACAATAGATTTTCCTTCTGATAAACAGCCAATGTTCTAATTATATTTTTTAAATTACTGGCCCTTCCAGCTGTATAGCCCAGAAACCCAGGAACTAGAAGTAACGTGCATCTGGAACTGTTTCCTAAGGCTGTTTAATTATCTAAATTACAGCTTTAAAGACTATTTTCTTAAGCTTTGACCTGAAAGAGCATGACCCTTAATTAACTGTGATGTCCGAGATCTCACAAGTTTTCAAAGAATCTGAATGTTTTGAATGTCGTAACAATAAATTGAATTCACATAAGAAATCTATGAACATCAGTTTTATTCCTATCATACATTTTTAAATTCAAACTTAATCTAGGTTATTTGAAATTTTATGTTTAAATTCAAATATTTTCTAATATTTTTAGTGATTCCTTTGAAAACAGTCATTTTCTAAAATTAAGTCAAATTTAATTAGTGCAAATTTGTAAATTTCCTTGCATCACTATTCTTTTGGTCAGTTATGCTGGATGAAATAATAGCTCCTATTTAGGTTGCTTTAACCAGTGTTCTATTAAGGGGGACTACATTCACCTTTTTCTCTGTTCTTCTTTGACAATAATTTCTACAGTATTTTGAAATGTTAAATTTTGGCCTAGATCATTTATTCTGAATATAGAAAAACTAACATCAATTAAAACTTTTAATTTTAATTCTATCCAAATCATATATGAGCTAGAGTAGTTAACACACATGCACACACACAAACACAAATTGGGTTATGAATGAAAAGGACATCAAAATAAGGAAGATGATACAAAGTATACACTTAACTTAAAAGAGAAATGAAAGGGAGGGAGAAAAGGAGAGATGAAGCATACATTAAATGAGAAAAGGTAGTAGATGAAAGCATGTAAGGATGAAATTATGTAATCTGCTCCATCAACATACATAGTCACTGTATTCTGTGTCAACTAATCTTCCTCGATTCACTTGTCATTACATAATGGGCTCTAAAGTTAACTGAAATCTATATTTCTGTGATCTTTATTTAACAGTATTTTTTTTCCTTAAGGAAAACTTATAGCAGAATAACATGATCACGACAATAAAGCTCATGACTTTTCATGAAAAAGAAATGATACCTGAAGATTAAAAATTCAAGGTTTCTTTGAGGATTGTTCATGTTTATTTTCAGCTTCAGGGAAAACCATTAATAAGGTAGTACAGGGAAAACAATATAAAACTATTGCTTAGTACTTTTTTGTAATTACTTTGTTTCTACCTTTGAACGATCCTGGGACATAGGCATTATGAGACCCTTTTTTTTTTTGAGCTGGAACCACTGAAGTTTAGGGAAACTTAATAGAAAAATAAAGTCCAAAGTCACCATACCATATTAAGTAAAATAACCAGTCTATTCTTTTGTCTTTATGACTTGAAACCATGCCCTCTTTCATGTCTTTTTGGTGAATGGACACTCTTATTATTATTTAATATTTCTTTCTGACTCTAATAATTTTCTTTGGTATAAAATCTGTTTTATTAGACTTTTCCTTTACTTGATATTTTCATGGTACATCTGTATGTTCATCCTATCTATAGCATTCTATTCTTAATGAATTTTTTGTAGATACTATATGGTTAGGTATTTTTAAAATCCATTTTGACAGTATCTGTTCATAATTGTTATACTTGTGTTCCATTTTGTTCTATCTTTAGTGTTTTTGAATATGATCTTTTTTTAGAGGTTGTTCTGGGGATATATAAAATACATCGGAAATTAATCACAGTCTATTAATTTCAGTATTTTGTACTTCAAGTAAAAGAGAGGGCCCTTATCTTTGATTATATTCCTTTGTTCTCCCCATTTTTATGGTTTTATATTTTTCTTTACATATATTGCGAGATATTACAAAATATAATTTCACTTTGGCCATATAATTTTAAAAATTCAAGAGAAGCTGAGTACTGAATTGTATTCACCCATATATTTACCTGTTCTTTAAAGTACATACAAATCAAAGTATATAAAATGTTGAGGAAGAAGTTATATGGAAGAAGCTCATCCTGTTTTCATTTTAAAAATACATGGATAGATAAGAAATTGAAATTGGAGCAAATACTCAAATATTACAATAGTCACTGTAGCTAACAATCATTTATGGACACTATGCTTAGCTATTAACTATTTTAAATATCATTGTGCTATGTGAAGTGATATTATTTCCATTTAACAGACTTGGAATTTGAGGCTCTGAGACAAATTTCATAGAGCTACATAGTGGTAGAGTTGAAAGGATCTCAGTGGATTAAAACTAAATGTGTGAAGTACCTGGTATACATCTAATACTCAAAAATGGGAGTTAAAATCATAATTTTTAATTAAATGATCATCTGAGGTATATTCATGATATATGAGCAGTGAAACTAAAGAACAAAATACCAGGGTATGCTGAACACAAGTAAATGTTCTAGCCATAGTGGTTAAAGACAACTTTTGAGTTATTCAAGAAAGGGAATATTTAGCAATAACAAAATGGCCAAAAAAACCCTCTAAACACCTTTATTCTTTATTAATGCTTTACTTGCAGGAATAGCTTTTCACTAACTTTCATCATCTAAGTTAAAATGCTAGTGTTCCAAATGTCTCAATTCTTTAAAAAAATGTGGAAATTGTTTTTTTCAGGTCTTGACTTAATTCAGCTTCTGCATTCTATCATTGAGAGTAGTACAGGGCCTTAGTTCCAGCAGCACCTTGCAAGAAAGAATGATTTTTTCTTTTAGCTGAGCTGAGCATTGCTGCAAATTTGGGCACAGAAGCAGTGTAGTTAACTGTGGTTCACATGCTGCTGTAACAAAACCAGGATATTTTATGGTTTTGGTGGGCTGCAGTTGACTCCATTTACTCAACCAGACCTTCTTATAAACTAGTGTACATACGTATGTAATACCTCAGATGCCTTCTGAGGATAGTCATCAAAAATATTACTGAAACTCAAATCATGTTTCATACTTATCAAATTGTATGAATCTTTGAATTTTGGACATAGATCCCCTCAAATGATTTTGTGGTTCTTGAAGATGGTTGATCCTTTTAATCCCTGATTCTTTTAGCAATGAAAAATGAATGTACTTTCTAGTTGTAAAATGCATATGTTCAATCTGAATTTCAATAACTGTCCTTTTAAGTTCAGGCTGTTCATGTTTTCTCACATCACTGAAAAAGAGATTCAGACAATTTGGGTCTCTTAGAAACCTTTAATTCTCTAAAGTCTCTGATCTGTGTCAACAGCTGAGTAAACCTTTTAACGGGTATTTAAAACCTACTCATCTGAATGCATTACAATAAAATAAATTAAATGCCTATATTCTGCTCCAACTGTCTCTGAATACCTCATAAACTAGAGAAATGGATAACAAAGACAACACACAATCACAATCAGTTTTTCTCTCAGATTAAAGCAGTGAACCTGATTTGCAAAGTTCACAGCACACACTCTCCTGGTGAATGATGCAAAGTTGGGCACACCATATATCTCTTTGGGCTTGAATGAGCCAGTGAAATATTTTCTCCCTTTCATTGCAGGTGCCCCATTCCTGGAGTCAGCCCTTTTGGATTTCAGGCTATGTTCTCACACTCCATTTCAGACATTGGTTTATTTCAGACATTGGAAGCTATGTAGATACTATCTTCTCACCAGTAGCGTGAAGCAGGTCAAACCCGGGATTTCGA
The DNA here is from genome assembly GCF_964194135.1 of Talpa europaea. Taxonomy (NCBI): domain Eukaryota; kingdom Metazoa; phylum Chordata; class Mammalia; order Eulipotyphla; family Talpidae; genus Talpa; species Talpa europaea. The sequence goes on along the minus strand of NC_140082.1, from coordinate 24,927,554 downwards.
TGTACTTCACTGGCAGTGCCACATTCATCTAGCCATTCATTTCACAAGAGTGGATTAGGCTATGAGAGACCAAGAGGCCTACCAATTAAGACATACAGATGTTTCATGGCAGAACCAGAAAGTCCCACCCTGATCTCTTCAAATAGAATATAATTGAGCTGGCTTGTGCAAGTAGGAAAAAAAATTTGCAGAGGAGATGGAAACTCTAATAAGCCTAAGTGATGAGAAGCACATGGGTAGGTAGAGTTCAAGGGCCCTGAGTCTCTATAATAAGAAAATCTATGAAGGGAGGATATGAAAATGATGAGAAAATAGCTGGGCCTAGAGAACCGTGTGAGTATTTTCTAACATACTGTTATTTTTTTAACACCTAACTAGCTGATGAAATTGTTTCAACTACTTTTGAATTTGGCCATAAATCCCTTCAAATCGTTTTATGGTTCTTGAAGATGTTTGATTCATTTAGTGATCACTGATTTCTTTAGTAATTAGATACAAACATACTTTCTAGCAGTTAAATGCATATGTTCAATCTGAAGGAAATGCTAGTTTTAAAAAAGGGGTGGGAGGTTGATTACCTTGCCCTGAATAGGGTCAGGAAGGTTGAATATTGTGGGAAAAGGAATATCAAGGAAAATGATAAATTATGCAGGCATTGATTTTCCATGCTCAAATGTTGACACTCCTGGGGTGTATTGCATGTATGGAGTAGATTGATCATTATGTTTTTCTTCTCTCAAACAACAAATACAACTTACTTCAAGGGCATACAAAGAATGATTTCTTTTTCAATGGGAGGTAACAGACTTCTAGGCATTTCTAAATCATTAGGAAATTAGTGCATCAAGTGCAAGTGGATTTGCAGGCCATGTAATCATTGTTAACGCCAGTGTAAATGCACATTATTGTATCTGAGAGAAAGTCCTTCCACTGTGCCTCACAGGAAACAATTTTGACTGTTACCATGCATGTGATGTGCACACTATATGCAGAACAAGGTCAATCATGTAAACTTAAACTTAGTACTTTTGTTAATATAGAGCATTTATTGTATTATGTTGTGGATATAAATTGAGAAATGAAAATAGAGGGTCTCAACCTCTGTAAATGACTTCTGATTATTCCCAGTATTGCTTGAATCTGGCTTTTCACTCAGTGTAGTATATAGAGTTCTTATCCAAAAAGTGAATATAAAAATCTACCCTGTGGACACTCCAGTTAAAGTTGCTATTGTATGTGCATTTACAACATCGTGCTTATTTGCATTTGCACAAAATCCTTATTATAACAGGATGTTATCTTGCATGTAGGCACTTGCTAAAAGGAATTCAGCTTGCTGGCAGAATGTTCTAAACTGCCAGTCTCACTGAGAGCCTGCTGTAAAAACATCTGCAGCTTGGAAGAGCTGAAGACAGCTAATAATAGTGACTATAATTAATAATTGTTTTAAGGAAACCAATTAACAAATTGAGATGACACTTAATCTACCCAATTAGAAAACAAAAAACAAAAAAGGATTCAAAAAAAGGGAAGTAAAATGTATTTTATCTACCTTTGTTTCTTGTGGAGATGGTTTGTTTTACATATTTTCTTCTTGAAATATACTTGTAGCTGATAGTAGGGTATTTGGGCAGTAAGACCTGGTCCTTTACTTTCGCTTATGTCTTTTAATGCTAAAACTTGCACTTATATGCTTGTGTGTTCTAAGTAGATCTTGTATTCCATTCTAGACACCACATATTAATACTGACATTTATAAATTGCAGCTGGAGATCTGGACTAGTGAGGTTCCTGATCTGTGTGGACTGTGAAAGTAGTAATATTTAGTCTGAAGAACAAAAACTAGGCAGAGCCATGCTAACTATCTTCCAGTACTTGAAAGCTATGTTTTAAAAGACATTTGTTGTATTTTATAACTCCTAAAAGTTTATGTGGGGCCAATGGTTTAAAATGAGAAAATAAATCACCCTTTTTATCCACTCCCAAACACACACCCAAATAATTTTATAACAATGATATTCCCACAGAGTTGTAAATGACTGGAGCTGATAGCAATTATGACTTTAACACTTTTAGAGAGTGTCTCAATCTGTTTGGGCTGCTATAATAAAAAATATCATAAATGGATGGCTTTAACACAAACATTTACAGTTTTGGGAAGGCCAAGATGAAGACATTTTCAGACTCAGTGTTTGGAGCCTTTCTGCACCCTGCTTGACAGATGGTTGTCTTCTTTTTGTGTTCCCACATGACAGAAATCTCACTAGTTTTCTGGCCTCTTATAAAAGCATGAATCTCTTTGGGGTGAGGGCTATACCCTTGTGACTCAGTCACCTCCAAAATGTCTCACCTAATCTCATCGTGATGAATTTTATTTTTTTAAAAAAGATTTATTTATTTTTATACAAGAGCTGGGGTACAGGCCAGAGGTTCAGGAGGGTGAGAGAATTCACCAGAGACAGAGTGGGGAACAGATCAGGCAGACTGACAAAATACACTGCTGAGGTGAGCAGCAGGAGAGAGAAGATATGTCTGCTGTGCCATGTGGATATCTCCCTGGCCGTCCGGGAATCGAACTTATGCTGCAGAGGCTGCGGACAGCTTCACAACTCTGCGCTCAACCCACTGCACCACCGGAAAGGCCCTGTGATGAATTTTAGAAGGACAAGCATTCAGTTCATAACAGGGCAAGTACTTCCTGTGCCCTCCACTCCTCTTGATGGCCCACCTGGGACCCAGTGCCCATGATTATTCATTACTCCTGCATCTTGCTTTCATCTCACATGATACCTCAATAGTTAATGCTACTTACAAAGTCCCAGAGACACTTGAGTCTCATTGTCTGACCTCTGAGGTTTTTCTGGTACCAGCATTATTATGCTTAATCATTCAAAATGTCTGACTATATTGTATTCATTACTGTTCTGTTGCAGTGAGCATTTTACTCAATTAACTTCAGCTGGTATGATTTTTAAAAATCAGAACTTTCCGGTTTCATAATTTAAAAGGCATAATTTGGAATGTAACCTTTACAAAATCATCTTATTTTTTGTGAATTAAAATAGAAAAAAATAGGTTCACATTTCACCAGGAAGAGGCAAGGAATCATAGAAGGTCTGCAGTTCTGTGGATGGTTCAGAGGGCAGTTTCATCTCAGAACTGAGAGCCTTAAAGTAAGTGCTGTGAACTTCCCTCCTGCTGGAAAGCTCTAAAACCGAGCTAGAGATTTGGAGAGTAAACCACAAGGACATGGTTCTTTCATAGAACATATCCTGAGATAGTTAATAGACTTAGGTCATGCATTCTATGTAACCAGACAAAAGCAAAGTATGAAGCTAATTTTAGCTGTTTTTTTCTTACCGAAGGTGTCATGCTTATTCTCTTCTTTGTTGACTCAGGCTCTAGCTGTAATGGGCTGAAAGGGATTTGATAGGCCAGCTTGCTGTACAGTATCTGTAGGGTCTGTGTTCTGCACAGAGGTGCTTACTATGGGAGGCGAGGGCTGAACCTCAACTTCCATTCCCCACACAGAGCCCTTGCCCGGGGCCAGTCAGAGCAACTGTGACTGATCTCCACCCAGGGGACACCTGACTCTTGACTGTCCAGGCCAGCAGAAGCCATGAGGCTAGACTTCTGCCTATGCCCACCCATTGAGGGACAGTTTCTAGCATAATTAAAAGCTTATTATAACTTATCCTTTATGGACTGCTCCTTAAAGGTAGGGATGTATGCATTGTGGGTTGGAAGGGAGAGGCAGGTAGCCATCAGTGGTGACTATTTACTTGATGTTTTTTCAAGCTCTGGTTCTAGGGATCAGGAGGAAAGATCTCCCTCTACTAGTCATTACTCATGTTGATTTAAGAGCATTTATTTTGAATAGGTCCTACTGCATTTTCTTTATGACTTAATTGTGTGGAATGGGCCTACTCAAGAAGGGGAAATAAAAATTGATGCTTCAGAGAGCATATAGGAGACTAAGCTCAGTGACTTGAATGGCAAAATACAGCTCAGTAATTCTAAAACTAAAACATGTTTTTAAATCTCATAAAGTTGGTCTAAAGTGCCAGAAATTCCCATTTTGGACTGGTTTCAAGGCAATGAAAGCTCAGACACTGACTCATCGAACTATTTCCTTATTAACAGACATGGTACGAAACATTTTTGAGGGTTGAAAAAAAAAATAACTGAACTGTTGTTAAAATCCTTTGAGCTTTTCCAATACAAAGTTCTCTTAACCTCTTAATTTTGAGATTTTAGGGATTTCAGCAGAAAACTGATCATTATATATAGATACATTTTTTGTTGTTTATTCTTAATTTATTGAAATGCTTTATGGTTAAGGATGCTTATATTTGAGAAATCTTTTGAGTCATTTTATAAACTGTCTGGTGCACTTCATTTCTTTGGAACAGGAAGCTGTAACTTGCCAGTATTAAGCAGAAAGTATGTTACTGAGTACTAGCTTTATTTAGAAAGGATGAGGTTTCATATATTTGTGATCAGATTTATTTCACTGCTGTCCACCCCATATATCACATAACAGTTAAAACATCCCTTAACTATTCAGTCAGAAATATCCTGCCTAATTAGAGCAATATCCAGACTACTTTAACAAAATATAAACACATTTATATTCCACACAATGGAGGATTTTGCAGAAGAGTTCCATAGAGTAAACATCTATTAAATGATTCATAGAATATCTCTCTATGTTGATATGTTCTGAGGGTTTGGCATTGTCCATATTTATTAACCCAATAATTTTCATTTGATGCAAGCAGAAAAAGCATTTTACCCAAGTGTTTCACTGAGACAAGTAAAGATAACTTTTAAGAAATTCATGATGGTTAATAGAACATGGGAGCAGTTAACTGTGCTGACAGAGTTGTTTCTAGACTGTTTCTAGTTGTCTTATCTTTGTTTCCACTTGAAAATACTCAAATTTTTCCCAATAAAAGCTGGGATGTGAACAATGTCCTATTTTTATATAAAAATAAACTTTTTAGGGCCTCTCCGGAGGTGCAGCAGTTGAGCATTGGGTTGTGAAGCTGCCCGCAGCCTCTGCAGCGTCGATTAGATCCCCGACCAGAGAGGGTCCCACATGGCACTCAGACCTCTCCTGCCGCACCTGCTGCTCCCCTCAGCAGTGTACTTTGTCAGTCTGCCTGTTCTGTTCCCCACTCTGACTCTGGTGAATTCTCTCACCCACCTGCACTTCTGACTGTACCCAGTGCTTGTATAAATAAATCAATAAATCTTTAAAAAATAAAAAAAAAACTTGTTAATCTTCAATTTTACCTCATATTGTTAGTCATCAATATATAATTTATCCACTCCCTCAAATTTCATAAACAAGCTGGCAATTATGTTGATATTACAGATAAGAGGAATCCCTTAATTCCTTAGGAGGCTTATGTAACATAGGCCAGTAATGTCCTTATTTACTTATAGATGAATACATTGAAATGGAGATGGGAAATGATATCTCAGAATAGCAAAGTGATTTAAAAGTACTATTTTGAAAAGTCATGTCATGTGCCAAGACCTGTATTTAACCCTCAGGTAGTCTGCATTCATAATTTGGAAGAGCTTGAAAAGATGACAGAAAATTTGTCTCTCTCAAGTAGATTTTGGTAGTAACTTCTTGATGGTCCAGTGCCAACATTTATAGCATATATGTTGGTGCCTGTGAGTTCATTTGTGATACAGGTGAAGAGTTAGCACTAGAAAAATTCACTGCACTCCACAGATGGCAGATGTAGTTTCCTAGTACCCACTTCATTACCATCCATAGAGATGATACCATAATGGCTTGTTGCATATGACAAAGAAGTTGTATTTCTTATCTATTACCTCTCCATGCTTTTTGGGAGGTTGACAGAAAGTGGTTTCAAAATCAGGGCAAAGTTAAAGGTCTGCAAACTGCTACTATATAGAACATAAATTTGTGGATCTGCTCTAGACAGCACAGTTAATTCATTTAACTTCCAGCAGTGACACCAGTGAACCATATTTAACATCAAAGCCCCAGAGAAGGTCACCCAGGTTCGGCAGGAAGGTCTTTCAAGTTTGTTGTGACTTAGCTGGAACCACGAGGAAGCTGAAGATGTGGAGTATTTAGGTCGTCTCCACACACCAGTGAATTTTAATCTGGTGTGCATCACAGCACTCAATTCTGTCTTAAGTGGTTTTCATGTGGACATTCTAATGGATACTGTAACATACTTGCAAAATAGAAAGGATGTTGCTGTGAGGGATTAAAGGCTTTGGTCTGTTTTATTATTTTTAAACAAGTGGTATTTGTGCCAACATCATTAAAAATAAGGACAATATCTGAGTATTTAATCAGTCTTTTATGCAAAATTATGTTTTACTTAAGTAACCCCCAGTTTGCAAAGACCTTTTCCTCCTTGGAGTGAGAGACTGCTATGGAGAGGGTGGTTGAAGTCCCAAACGGATGGGCTGACTTTCCTGTTCAGTATCTGTCCATTCCAAGACAGGCTTTCATCAGCCTCTGTAGGACAGTACTTAGGTAAGGAATAGCATTCATTGACTTGGAGCTGCCTGCTGTTTTCCACATGGTGAAAGGAGAAAGCATGGAACCCTTGGGGTCTTTCAGTGACTGGTCCCAGCATTTATCAGCTAAACAGTATTCTTATGAAAAGTATTGGCCAAAATTGGGAATTCCCCATACGGATGTTCAACATATCCACATGGGTGCATTAGGCATGGACAAGTGAGCTGCAACACCGGGGAGGTAAAGTTGATATTTCCTTTATTTTTCAATATAAGACTAATATAAGTAAAATTAGAATCTTGGGAGAGCAGAAGAGATGACAAAAAATACAATTCTACCTGACAGGTTTCTACCAGAGGTGAATTTAAAGAAGCAAAATTGCAGTTACTCACACAGCAGTCTCTATATATTATGAATCTATGACTTTATACCAATCCCATGATAGGAAATAAATGCATGAAAAATGCTGATTTTTATTCATCTTAGCCAAGGATCCAGACTAGATTATGTCCCTATTTGAAAGTAGAATTCCCATTCCAGCCTAGTTTATGGGAGTTATAGTTCCATACTGACTAGTTGACCACAAATGAAAAATAATGAATGAACATAATTTTTATATAACTTTCTAGATAATATTTTGAACTGTACTTTACTTTGAAAAGAATAAACAACTCACATGCAGGTTTTTATTGTCCGCAGTACTACATTGTCAGTAAGTCACCCAAAGAAATAGAACAGAAGGAATTGTCTGCTTAAGAGAGACACCAGCAGGCAGGATATACAGGCCCACTACTGCGGTGTGTTCATCTTTGCTGGGAAGTGTAATAGGCAATTACAGGAAAGGCCGATTGCATCACATTCTCAGGATTCTAAGAGGGGGGAAATGAGCAAATGCAGAATTTCTTTGCATGTTTTTCTGCCATCCTATGGTTGGGGAGATACTTGCAATGACACTAGAATTGGAATGTCAGTCTTGCTGAAAATACATCCTTCCCCATTCCCAACACTGCCATTGGGAAATGTGGCCTTGGAAGACCTTCATGTACAATGAGAAGGCAAGTAGTATGTGGCCTTGTTCAGAGTCACTGAGATGAAATGTGGCATATCAGTGAGACAGAATGATTGTTTGATTATTTAACAACACCAGGGAAAGCCCTTGTCACTTAGCTTGCTGCATCATCTATTAAAAGAGACTTGAGAAGTGAGCAAGTAGCTCCTGACCTAACGAGTTCTTTGCAATTTGGGTATGATTGTTGTCTAAACTCTTCCATCTCTTTCCTTTTCCTCCTTTCTACTATTTGAGCCTCAAATATATCTGCCCTTCACTTTACCATGAAGGTGATGTTCCTGACAAAAGCCATTCATTCATTCATTCAGTAGTCCTTCAGTCATTTAATTTGCTTTGTGTGCCTAACACATTCCAGGTGGCCTAATAGAATTATGAGAATAAAAAATAGCAAAGAAAAGATAAAACTCCCCTTGAGAATATGACACTCGAGGCACCAAACTGTAGAAGACATTATAGGTCGTGTGCATGCATTTGGGACAGACAGTACGGAAGTGGGAGCCACATCACCTAGAAGAGCAGGAAGGTTTCCCAGACCAAGTTGCTATTTGACTTGGTTTAGAAAGGTTTGATTACATTTTTCTGATGAAGGAAAAATAAAAAGCAATTCATGTAAAGAGACAAATTTGTAATAGCAGGGAATCGTGAAAAGGTATAATATCTCCCTGATATAGTGGGCTGTCCATTGTCAATGAGTTGTAAGCTCATAATAGGCCATGCAGGACTTGCAGTCTGGGAAATCATTAGGGACCAGTATATGATATGTCTTTGGCCTTAGTATCAAAGAATGAATGTGCATCTTAATGTAATTTATGATTTTATAGAAATAACTGTATTATGCAAACTGTGTTCACTACAAAATTTAGAAAAACAAGCAAGTAAGCAGAAAAAAAAAAGGGGCACACACAACCCATTAACCATGTGGGGATACTTGGGAGACTATTCTCTGAAAATTGTGTGGGAGCACCAAAGGTGGCCTTGGTTCAGCTGACCTTGCTGCCATAGGGGGATGGAAGAGTGGCTTGGGATCTGGTGGGTTCTGTTGTAGAGTGGACACGTCCTCTAGTCCATCCTAGAACAAATTATCTTTAGTGGCTAAGATGAGGGGACAAGGACTCACTCTCTTAAGAGTGACATTTTTCTTCAAGAAAATTAAGATAGGGTCAGAGCTCTTGATTTATACCAAGGTCTTAGATTTTTATCTTGAAAAGTCAACAGAAGCCTGAAGTCTCTCTAGAAGTGCCTTCCATACATGGAGTGATTAGAATCTGTTTCAGCAATGTGAAAGGTTAAATAGACTGTCAAAGGAATCTACATTTCTTTGTAGGAGTTGTTTTTTCTTTTAACTTCCTAATAACTAGACAACAGTTTTGTGGGGTTTCTTTTTAACCGTAAACTTTTAAAATCCCCATTCTAATGTTTCTCTAAATTTATGTCTGTTTAAAGCCATGTATACACAAATACAGACTTGAGAACAGCTTTTCTTCTCTTGGACAAAGCCAGAGTTTAAGCAATGGCTGGGGCTAGGCGATGGATCAGGAAGAAAAACATAAGACAAATCTGCTTTTCCATTCAGGCCCTTGAAATACATCCACTGATACCAAGCAACTGCCTACTAGTGGCATGTCCTAGAAAAGGCAAGAGAGAATTGTTTCCATTGCAAATTTTTGTTAGTGTCCCCAGACTCATTTCACTCTCCGGCCTATTCATATTTTAGTTGCTGAAATTTACTTTAAAGATAGAACTGTTTTAACAACTGTTGTTCTGCAATCACCATGGTGCTAAATTTTCATGTGTACTTGCTTCTGCTTGGAGAATCCAGAAGGAAAATTTCTTCTCTGTCCTGGAGGGTGGGTCCTTTAGACATCTGTTAGGACTCAAGAGAGCATATCCTCATTTCTTCCTTTTTTTTTTTTTTTTCCTTTTAAGACTTTATTTCCCAGCATATTTTTTTTCATTTTTCTTTGTTATTCAATAAATGTTCCATTTCCCAAATTTCCTGAATGCCATTTAAGTATGAAATATTATATTCTTTTTAGTTCCAAATTCTAAAATTCCATTTTGGGAGATTATTTCATTAAGAAGTTGACTAAAGTAAAGTTTAAAATGAGGATGATATGTTTCAGTTGGAAATAGTAGAACTTCAGAGGAAACATTTTATGACTTATAGAAGGGATGAAACCTTTCTTTAAAAAACAAAAACAAAAAAACAAACAGCTGCAGTATTTCCTTCCACTGAAGCTCCCTGTGAACCACTCATAAGGGCTTTAGCTCTGTGATCTTATCATAATTCATGGTAGTCAAGAGGAATATTTGCCCACTTAGAGGATGTTGACTCTTATCACTGAAATGCAATGAAGCTGATATTTGTACTCTGAATTTCTTTTGTTTCTGGCATACTGGGTCTGTTCCAAATGCACAGTAAAACTGGGGAAAAAATAATTGCTCTCTGATAAACACAGATGCACAGATTTTGTTTTTTGTGTGTGTGTGTGTTTTTTTTTTTTTACAAAAACAGCTTTATGTTTTCCTTCCCAATCTGTATATTTTTTTAAATTATTTTTTTAAATTGTGGTAACATAGGTTTGCAATACTGTATATGATTTAAGTTCAGAGCTCTTCAGTCTGCTACTCCCACCACCAAAGCACTCTAGTCCCTTACACTCATTTTTTTTTTAGTTTTTTTTTTATGCATACAAGAACTGGGGACAGGCCAGAGGTGCAGTGGGGTGAAAGGATTCATCAGAGACAGAGTGGGGAGCAGAACAGGCAGAATGACTGAAATACACTCCTGAGGGGAGTAGCAGGCAGGCCAGGAGAGGTCTGCTGAGTCATGTGGGTAGCTGTCTGGCCAACCAGGTGTCGAACTCATGTCACAGAGGCTGAGGATAACTTCACAGTGCTGTGCTTAACTCCTTGTGCCACCAGGGAAGCTCTACACTAATTTTATAAAACAATTTGACTGTATTTGGGAAGAATGTGAAATTAGTGAAAACAGAGGAGTTTTAGAAAAAAATAAAGAAGGATACAAATGCAGTAAAGGAAAAGGACTCTCAGAAATCCAGGTACCCTCGTGAGCTGAACATGGGCTCTCAGAAGCCTTGAGGATGGGCCAGGTTGGTTCTCTGTGCATCTTCCAGGACTCCATCCTTCACTCCAGCTCATCCCTGAATGTTCTGGTAGGTCCCTCATTTGCCTCAGGGTCCAGTCTGTGAGCCAAGTAGATTTTAATGACTGTCCTTAAGCTTCAGCCAAACAGCTGTTTTACAGGTGCACATTTTTCAACAATTCACAGTTAATATATAATTTAAAAAGTCCATGTAAATCATTTAAAAATGTGATTTAAATGCTCTAGTGGGCTCCCTGCTTCAAGGAATTCTATAGCAACTCTTTTTTGAAAGGGGAAGAGCCTCTTTATGATGTCAGTAACTAGCAGCACCCCCTAAGTTTGGCCTTGCATATATTTGATGGATTTCAAATGGAGTAAGCTATATTTTCAGGTTACTTTCTGCAGAATTCCAAAGTGAGAATCACCTGCTTGCTTATCAATTCTGTTGCCACCGCCCCTGAGGAGGGTCAGACACTTTGGCAGGAGGCGAAGAAGGTAGTTTTGCTCTAATCGTCTCTTTTCCTGCCATTCAAGACCTCTTCAGGCTTTCCTGCAAGTTTCTTATTTCTGTGAATAAACCTTGATTAAGATCCACACAGTCACATAAATAAAATTACTGAAAATTCACGGATGACAAATTCGGGATTTGATGTGACTTAATTTCAAAACAGAAAATACCTTCTAATTTGGGAAGTTTGGGTGCCTGTGTGTAGATTTAATTTAAATAATGAAATCTAATAAAAACTTCCTGCCTGAAGTACTTTCATGGCTGTGCAAACAGATTTTTGATACTGCACATCATGTGCTATTGAAATAACCTATCCATCTCCGTGATTCTAGTGTTAACATAGCCCCTGATTCATAGCATCATGAAAACATTGTTTTTGTTATTTTAACAAAAAACATTGACAAAGTAACATATTCCAGAACAATTAGCAGTGTTATTATTACTCCTGATTTATTTCTTTTCTAAGTTATTCAAGGAGTGTGTTTTTTTTTTCCACATTTTTTTTTTTGCCTTTTTCTCACTCCCTGTTTTCTTTTTCTGCATACATCTGCATCTTGTCTTCTTGCCTTATTTTCTATACCAAGGTCATGCAATAGCCAACTGGAGTTAGCTAGATGGCTCTTCTGACAAGGTTCCAAATGTCCTTCAAAAAATATTAGAATTAGAATAAACGTGTTTTAAAAGATTTTGCTTCAACTTCCTTCATTTGTTTTTGTTTGTTTGGCATATTAGATGGCATTTTATGATTTCCTAGTAGTTTTGATTTTCTACGTTAAGATCATGTTTTTCTTCTGCACAGTGGGACACTTACCACATGTGCTGTCAATTAAAGGAGAGCAAAAGACAGCTAGCTTTCCACATGAGATGACTGATAAGTAAGTTGTAATCTTTTGATAGATTACTTTCATATCTCATATTGGAAGTTTTAGTTGCAAAGCCCAGTGTCAAAATGTTGTGGAAATAAAAATACATTCTAAGCATCTCTGAATATAAAAACTTTTCCAAGGTAAATATTCTTTGGAACTCATTGTGTTCCATTTGGGTAATCCATCACATTTCAGATATGTAGTCAAGTTCGTGACCATGGGTAGTACGTGATTTGGAGAAGCATGAGAGGGACATTGTATTGGCATGTTATTACCTTTTGTAGTTATCCTTTTACCTAAGGCATATTTAATATTCTTTTGCCAAAGAGGGGATGGATAATCTTTTGACAGGCAGATTAGAGAAAGAAAATCCATGTGAACCAAACAAGACTAGTAATATGCATGAGCTGTAGTTAGCCAGGATCTTCTGGCAAAGCCATGTGGTTTTTGTGAGATCTTACCCAATTTACATAATCCATGTTAAACCCAAGTTCTTTGCTGGCAAAGTTGAGGTGGTATCTTCTGTGTGTGGTTCATAGCATACTTTCTGACCCAATGGAATTGCTCACAAATGTGAACCTTCCTCTTATGATAATGGCATAAGTTACCTTGACAGAAACTAAAGATTCAGCTTAATTAATCATGACCTGACTCTGTTTCAATCTCCCACTCAAATTCAGTTATAATATACTAACTTTTTTTGTTGACACAGAAAGGATTATCAGCATAATCTCTACTTTTCATTCCATGTTGACTTGGTACAAAAATTTTTAGTGTACTTGTTTAGCAGTATTTTTCTTTCTAAGGTAAGTGATAACTGTTCTGCTTTCTAAGCTATTTCTTAGGAGCTTCCAGAATTTTTATAAGAGCCACTAAACCATCTATATGTTTGTGGTCTTCACTCATACTTAAATGCCTGTCTGCTCTTGTGATTCACTCACTGAAGTGAAGGAGGACCTTCCCAGGGCTTATTTATTTAAAAAAGATTCGAGGAAAATGTCTTTCATGTATCTAAGGAGGTTTATTGATTCATAGACCCAACAGTGTTTCAGCATCATTGCTGGCCTTGCCAATGCCTTGAGAGTGCTCCTTGTCCAGAAAGAGAATATATATTCCTGTTGAGGATTTAGTGGAAAAATTAAAAAATGAATTCATTATTATGCTCAACAAATCTTTGAAAATTTGTATATGAGGTTTGTATCCTCTTCTCATCTTCTACATATACTGCATGGCCTGGGCATGTCTGGGAGGTCACGGGTGGGAGATACTGATAGTGGGAATCTGATGCCCTTTGACAAGATGATGACTTCCTCATAAGCTTCACCAGCCTCCTCAGGTTCATGTACGTTACCACCAGGTAATAGATTGGTCAGCTGCTAGAGCCAGGTCTGTGCACTCTCCTGACAGCTAACAGATGGCATGAGCCTGGAGCTAGAGGAATGTTCTCTCCAATCTGGAAAGTTAGCATGCTGAGACCTGGCATGTAGAAGAGCCCAAGAGCTCCAGTGTTGGCTTGGAGGGTTGGTCAAATGATGTACAAGTGTTCAGGACTCATACCCAGGAGCTCAGGCTTGGCATATGGCGGCTTCTCCTTGTCCCTAGTGCACACATCTGGACTGTAGATGGTTAATAGCAGCCATGCATCTCTCTGTCTGAGCTCAGTCAGCTAACATAGTATGAAATTAATACGATTGACCTGCCTCATATTTTGTTTTTGGGGAATAATCAGAGCAATGAAGAGTTATCTTCCTAAGAAAATGCAGTAAGCCCATAAACAGCCTCATCATAAATGAAGTTCGAAGGAATTAGTGTTCTGAAAGTACATATTAGAACAATGGAGTTATATCATGGAAACTCTTCCAGGAAAGAAAAGATGAGAAAATATTAATACAAATCATCAGAAGGAATATTCTCTATCTTTCATTTTGTTTATCTGTCTACTCAACAGATAAATCTTGATTCTGCTAATACTGACATATCTTTAGAACTTACCCTCATTTGTAGTGATGTCTCAGTTCTATTCACATAAAAATAAAGAAGTTGAAATCACTGATGAACAGAATTTTTAATTTGCTCTTGGAACATATTTATCATTTTTAAAATATTTTTTTCTCTGTATTGAAGTATAGTTTGCATATAGGAAGATGCACAGCTCATAATTGTAAACTTGATATATTTTCTCTGAGTGATCACACCCTGATGAAGAAACAGAACATTCCTGGTAGCACAGAAGTCCTGTGTACATCTCTCAGGTCACTCTTCTGCTGCTCCTTTAGCTCTATTGGTGTCTCTCCTACCCTGACCCCTACTAGCAAAAATATTATAGGTTTTGCCTGTTTTATACTTTACAGCAAGGTTGGCAAATACTCCATGTAAAGGGCCAGGTAGTAAATATTTTAGATTTTAGGAGGCCATAGAGTCTCTGTTGCAACTATTCAGCTCTGCCATTGTGTCATGAAAATAACCACAGACAATACATAAACATAAGGGCATGGCTGTGTTCCTAAAATTCTTTATTTGCAAAAATAGATGCTGACTGGATTTGGCCCATGGGCCAGAGTTTACCAACCTCTGCTTTATATACTGCCTGACAATATGTTTTTCAGGTCCCTCTTGTAGCACGCAGTGGCCTGCTTACGCTGACTTATGACAACTAACTGTGCATATCTCTTCCCAACTCTGCATTCAGTGAGGTTTTGTTGGTAGCTCAAAATTGTCCATGGTGGAGCAGTCACACTATGGAAATTGGCAAATGAGGCAAGTCATGCCCCAACACCCCCCACCATGTGCTTTGGAATGTAACAGAATTGGGTCTCATTGATAATTTACTTGATGTGTCTTAGCCTCTTTTTCCTCATCAGTAACGGGGCTATGGAAATATCCAGAAATAATGTATATAACAATTTAGCAGGGTGGCCATTGCATTACTATTCCATTCCAACATGGTAATCATATTCTAGAATATTCCAGGTTTTGGCAGGTTTTAAGACTCATCTTAGCACTTTTTACCTTTTAATTCTGGATCTTTGGCATTTGGACTTCAGACATCCCTCAGCATTTGTTCCCTGCTCACCAATATTTTGACACTTAGACTGGATCTTCAACTTTTCATACTCTGCATTGGTCTCACGTCTTATGCTCCTTGGCACCTTTAGTCCAACTTCTACACCTGTCCTTAGGATTTCTTTTCCAAAATGTGACATTTATCTGTTTGTGGATAAGTTAATTGTTCTCAATATCTGGAAATGAAACTTTCTCTCTTTAGCAAGTTGTATATAGTCCTAATCCCACATCATCTTTATCATCTCCAAGTCCTTCTCCCTGCTCTGCTCTACATTGGAATATAAAAGGGTTTTGGTCATCCAAAGCCTCTTAGGTAGAGTTGAAATCTACCTAATCTGTGAAGTCTGGTTTACATGATAACTCCTGACATCTCTACCGTATTTTGATCTCTGCTTGCAATTGCATCCCAGCAGAATGAATTATTCTTTCATCTATGTCCCCACAGGTTATTTGAGCTTAATATCTACTATAATACATATCACATTAAATCAGTTGCTTATATATCTGTTTTACTGAGAGTTCCATGAGGATGGAGACTGTATTAACCTAATATCATCCTGACGTAACTCTGCTGGGATAACCATAGATAGCTGAAACATAAGAAGAAAAAAAAACAGGGAAATGCAAAATAAGGTAATAATGTGGGTTTTTTGTTATAATCCCATTGAAGACTACCATCTCTCTGCAGACTCATACATGTGGGATTTCTCTCTGGATTAGAAATAGGTCCTGGTCAAATTGACATAAGAAGGGGACAGTGTCCAGTCCTTGGTAGCTGTTCCATCTCCACAACACCTTTGGGGAGCTTTAAACTCACTTACGTGTTGGCTTTGAGGAATACCAGTTGTAATTATGGCTCGATGCACAGTGTAGGCAGTAGCTAATACATTTTCCTTTAGCCCTGGATGCCTTTTGCATTTGACTTCTCAGTAGCAATAAGAAGTAAAAATTCCTATTTATGTGGTGGCATTGCTAACCTTCTTGATTTGCAAATCCCATGCCCATACTCACAACATCACAGTACATTATGTATAGTAAATGTTGCTTATCTTATGTTACCATATGTCAGCAGCACAGTGGGGAAGCTTGAGGCTCTTAACTCAGGCAAAGCATTAAATGGTTCCTGGGGCAGGAGTTTGATCTCTCACAAACAAGAATTTCAGTTACCTGGTAGTAAAGGGAGATAAAGTTGGAAAGACAGGAAGACCAAGTTGTGGATAGTCGAAATAAAACTTTGGAATGGGGTCTGTGCTTTGTAGGCAACCAAGAGTAATTGAAGATTGATTATCAGGGGACTGTTGCTGCAGCTTTGGGTCATGGGGAGATTTAACTGGCAGTTGCTTACAGAATAAATTGGAGTAGGAAGAAACACAATCCAGACATACTGTGAAAAATCTGTTACAATCATCCTAACTAGAGCAGTGTAGTGACTGTGTATTAGTCAGTTTTCCAGAAAAACAGAATCAGTAGGCTGTACATATAGATGTGCAAAAGGATTTATTACCAAAATTGGTTCATGTACTTGTGGGGGGCCAGAGATCCCATGTTTGCCCTCTGTAACTGAAGAACCAGGGACCCAGGGGTGTGATTCACTTCAAAGTGGCCTGAGCATCAGGATCACCAATGTCTGAGGGTAGAATTTGGACATTCAGCTCGAGAACCAAAAGAAGAAATTGTTTTCTCCGCATTTTTATTTGGATCATTAAATGATTGGATAATGCTCACCTCCATTACTCAGGATAGTGATTAAAATGCTAATTTCCTCCAGAAACATCCACACAGACACATCCAGATATGTTTTACCAACTGTTTGGACATCCTTTAACCCAGTCAAGTGGTTACATATAATTTAACCATCACAAATGAAGACAAGGAAAACATGGATATGAAATGTTTTCTGAACTCTTCTGAACTTTAGAGACTTTTCTGATCTTCAGAACCAGTTGTATATAAGTGATGAAGGAGAGATATTTCAGTTTCAGAGTAAAATCAAAAATATTTCAAGATTGCATGTTCCAGGGGATGAGATAATTCAAGGGAACAAAAGATAGATACTTGATAAAAAGGTAACATTTTGTATTTGAATAGGACAAATTAACCAGTTAACACAGTTGTATGTCCCTTCTAGGATATCTATGTGAAATTTTATAAATTAATAACATGAAATAAATATTTCTCAGCTGACATTAAAGTGTAAATTGGCATTCAAAGTGACCTGAAAGAGGAGTTAGGGTGAGCGGGATAAATATAACCCCCCTCCAGAAATGAAAGCCTGTCTAGAAAAAATACCATCTTAAAAGTAGAATCCCCAGTCCTGTGTTAGTCAGTAAAGGACAATCTTGAGTTAGAGTTTCTTGATCATAATTAAATTTTTAAATTTCCTACTGCATGTGGGATTTTATAATTGTGCAAGCCCATAAAATGATAGGTTTAAATGTGGTGCTATTTTTCTTTACCCATCCTTTTTCCTTTGGCAAAAGGTCATACGATGTTATGTAGGAAGGAGAATCAATACTGTAGGGTATGCTAAAGCATTCTATTGGGCAAAATATGAGAAATATGGTACAAATGGCAGAAATGGGGATTTTCTGAGCTATGAAAAGGGAAATTCTATTTTTTTCAACTCTGATAAAATCTGAAAGGTACTTTGGTGTCAGAGAAGGGTGAGACTTATATTGGTGTGGTTGGCTTTTTATATAATATAAAAATATTTATGCATATATAATCAAGCAGCTTGCTTTAAAAATTGAAATTTTTATAATTTTCAGTAACTGAAAATAATTTGGGTGCTTTAATATAGGAATTTAAAGAGTTTTTATCATTAAACACATTCACTTCCTGGAAATGGAAATTAGAAAAATAACATGGTTTAATGTCATACAAATGCTACATTCTGGGAGGATTTACTTCATTTAAAATAAAATGAAGGCCTTTGAACATTATGATCTGTATTAAGATGCCTAGAATTTGTGTATATATAATCTAGTAAAATTAAAAAGATGACAGGAGGTCATGAGTTTTAAATGTACACTCAAAGACTGACTATAAATCTGAGGTTACCAGAGGAAGAGAGCAGAAAATAATGTGGCAGGGGCCCAAGGACTCTTCTGGAGAACTATGGTTGCCTTAGTGGTGGGTATGATGTGGAAACATAGCTGAAGAGGTGTGACTCATAAAGTGTAAATCAACATTATAAAGTGTAACCAACCTTTGAATCATAAAGTGTAAATCAACATTACCTCAAAAAAAAGACTAACCATAAAAAAATTCAAAATGATACATAGAATTAAAGAAATCCTTTACATGATCACTTTAAAATAAATCTGAATTTTTGCCTTAATTGAATTGTATTAGAATAAGTAATTTCTCTTATTTGAATTTTCTAATACATGTAATTACCTCATCGTATACTTTTGTGGGCACAAACTTTTTTATTTATAAAAGTTTATTTAATTGTGTAAGAAGATACCATTTCTTTTTAATGTTCAACCATTTTTAAAATAGCTTTATGAAAATAATTGCATCTTCATAGGCTTTTGAATTTTTTCTCCTCTACAGAATTGAATTTTCTTTTAGGTTTTACTAGTATTTAAACGTACATGGACGATGGAAGAAGAAAAGACTGGTGTTGGTGGGCTTTTTCCTTCACCTTTTGTTTCTCTTCTCAATAATTACTGTCTTTAAGAGTTGAGAAATAAAATTGTATCTCAGGATTACTTGGCCTTTTAAAATTTTTATTTTGTGATTAACTTCATTGTGTTTCATCATCTACAGAAATAGGATAGTAATATATATAATCAAGATATATGAAGTACCTTGAGTTCTTTGTCTGCAATAGAGAAAATATAAATCGTCATTACCTCTGTGAAAAATAAGAAATAAAAAATAGTATACCAATTATTACTCTTGAAACTTAATGTAAGAATTTGAGACATTTTGGTACTTATGAGACTTAACAAGAATTGATGAGACAAAGCGACAGAATTACTGCTTTTATAGGAAGGAATACTTCACAGGAAATAATCCTTTCAAAAAATAGTTGTTAATAATTCTTTAAATTCTCAAATTGTAAATGTTGAATATTTTAAACATGAAATATATGTAGGATGTAGGGGCATGTTTAACTGACAAAAATTACCTAATTGTGAATTCATGAACTGGTATCACACTGGAATAGAGTGCTAGAATTATTTATCTGCAGACCTAAAGAATTTCAGAGCAAGAAGAAATCAACTCTTTAATTTTATAGGAAGATAATCTTACACTCATTTATTAAAAGCATATTAACTGTTTTTATAGGTGAATAAATTTTATAGTTAAATAAAAGTGGAAATCAAATAATTTGGAGGCAGATTTACAAAGCTATGCAGTGGTATAAGAGGATTCTTGACCCTTCATAGAATTCCCTATGCCCTCCTTTATTTTTGTTGAAGAATAAATGTGTGTGATCCTTAGTACAACTTTCAAAGACATTTCCCAGAGAATATACATTTCAAAGTAACTGAATCTATAAAGGCAGCGCTGCCCTTGTATAGTTTGTATTGTTACTTTGTAGAGGTAGTGTGATTTTATCAGTGCTGCTTCTATGTTGTGCTGGTCAGCTCCAGTATCTGCCCTGAATGGTAACACTGGGCACTAATGTCCAGTTTGTAAAAGAGAGACCTGACCTCACTATTGCACACACCACCCTGTGGGCTCCTTAGAGGATGTAGACCAATCAGAGCCACCCCCCTGGAATTGGGAATTGGGACAGAAAGTTAATATCCTATCATTGGACTGTGCCAGGGCTTGCTGGTGCTGTTGGGAACTCCAGGCAGCTCTTGCATCAGAGGGACCTACTATGTGGAAAGCAAGATTTTGATGGGCCGATAATTTTGCTAGAACCTTACTGGCTCCCCAGTTCTGGGTTGTAGTCATTCCAGAGAACCAGCTGTATTAGATTATATCATAGCACAGCACTGAATATTTATTAAAAATTCTTTTTTCATTTTAATCATCTCCTAAGCTAGACCTACAAATGGGAGTCTTACCTGACACTAAATATTGCTAACCCATGTTTATCCTTTTGGGCATCTTTACAGAAGAAAGAAAATGCCTTTTGTGACTATGAAAATTACAGAGCTTTGTCTTTCATTCATGGAAATGCACATCAAAACCAGAGTTCATTCCCTTAGATTCTATTTTATCTTTATTTCTCCTCTCAATCCACTCCATACCCTTAGAATCCACTAACTTATTGTGTTCCCATTGTGTGCCATGCATTGTGTTTTCTCA
The DNA here is from genome assembly GCF_964194135.1 of Talpa europaea. NCBI lineage: Eukaryota > Metazoa > Chordata > Mammalia > Eulipotyphla > Talpidae > Talpa > Talpa europaea. The sequence goes on along the minus strand of NC_140082.1, from coordinate 24,907,151 downwards.
CAGGCCTTACTTCATTTTAAACAAATGTATATTTTTATGGTTCATAAAATTAGGTACACTTATTCACCATTCAAGCCTTTTTTGGTATTGTTTGTTTCCAGCCTTTGAAACTTAGAAAAATAAGGACTTTGGTTTTAGAGTAGAATTTCTGAAGTGATTGAAGAGTTGAGTGCAAAAAGCAGAAGGCCATGGTGTTATTTATCTTGAACTTAAGGGAAGATTTAATAACTAGCTAGAGTTGCTATTTTGTAAAGATGGCAGTAATTTTGCAGTCATTCTCTATCTTTTCCAAAGGCCAGAGAAAGAATAAATGGACTTAACCTGAAATATTAGAAATCCTGTTGAAAAGAAAGGCTGTGGAGAAAAAAGATCGTCTAGATGATAAAATTTGTTCAATGTCTTGTGGTGTGCCGAGTATCTTCTGCTGTGCCTTAAAAAGCAGGATACTCACTTGTCTGCTATTTTGTAGTTGTTTTCCTTAGTGATTCTGAAGACTTCTCATGAAGGTTGCATTTAATCATTTCACTAATATTCCTTATATTAGACAAAGTCTATAGTTTTATGTACCCTTTGCATGTCCTAACCATTTTTCATTAAACCTACTTGAGTTCTCTAAAAGTACTGCAAAGGAAAACCTAATCTACATTTTTCTGAATCAGTTCAATGTATGATAAATAGTTTCATCCTCAGGGGACTAAATATTAATTTAGGAATTATAAGGGGGGAAGGCAAGGAAATAATACTTATTTTTAATAACAAGGATATGTACATTATGAGTAATTACATCTTCAGTTAATTAAAAATCAGTATTTTAACCATTAATTATAATCAATCCACCTTAAAAAAGTCTTTTTTTATGCTGTGATAGATACTGTAATGATTTTAAGTTTGACCTACTTTCCATTCCTATATACTCGATAGTACAATTGCTAAAAATCAGAGTCTGACTTGAACATTTGAAGAAACTACTGACAAGCTTTGCAGACCCTCTATAATAACTTATTCTGCCACTGAATAATCCAGATTTAGCCTTGCTTTGCTTCTTGTTTATGTATGGAGGCATTTTTCTTGCTTATAGGTGTTTTATAGCAATATGGTCTCTTTAATATAAACATGTATCTTTATGTCAATGATTACTGTATTTATGCATTCTTGAATGTTCTGTAGCATCTAATTTAGGTCTTAGATGAATATTTCAAGCTTATAATGTTAAGGAGTTGTCTGTCTCTGCCATCTTTCTCTCAAAAACAAGACAGCAGGAACCTCATTCCTACTCTCCTTGAGAGTGAAAGTTCTTTTGTGGAGCAGTCATTATATAAGATCTAGTCCATAGAGAGGTAGAGTGCATTAACACTACCGTATCCAGTTAGCATAGCTTTAGTTTGCTGGTCAAGAGTGACTCAAGTCAAAAAATGTTGTGCGCTATAAGCTATTAAGTCAGAGAAAGACAAAGCTCCCTGTGTCATTGAACTTTCTTTCTGTTCTTTGCTGAATATTTGCCTTTCTACCTTGTATAGTACCACCCATCTGAAGACATTCTTAAAGTAGGAAGGGTATTGTCTTGTCATTTTAGGGCTATTAAATTCAATCAACCCATCCTAAGAAAATGAGTTATTTCAGTCACTTGTTTGCTTGGAAGAGCAGGTAGCAATAAAGGCGATTTATGTTACTTTCTGCTGGAGACAGACTTTTGCATTGTTCATTGGAATGATCATTTGCCACATTTGATAGAATACAGCCTTCGTACCATGATAGTACAAAATGGATGGATATTAACTCTAACCACTTTCCTTTAAAAACTTGTAAGCTTTTTTCAACTTTCTGGTAGCTGTTATACAGAAGTAACTACATAGTCAATTTGCTACTGATTAGAAGGATTTTAGATTATAAATATAAGTGTCTATAGCATTTTCATAAACCTGAAATCACTCTGATAAGCTTTCCAGTAGGTGCAAATTGCCTTTTTTCTAAGTTAGAATTTCTTTAGAAGAATTTTCTTGTACCTTTATAGTAATAAATATTCTCTAGAGAAATAATGAAATGATGGTATAGTTCTACTGAGATGCTATCACATTCCATTGAGTCATGTACTTTAAACAAATAGAAATAAATTCTACATCAAAATGTTTTTTTTTCCAACTTCTGACATGAAAGCCTTCAGATTATATATTAATCCCCATGAATATGCTAGATATTATACATTTGAAATATGTATTTCTTGATTTCTTAACTTCTCTGGGTGGTGACTTATATTCTGATTGTTGTACGTGCTTATGAAAATTATATTAATATTGTTATTACACGTGAATACTTGTGGTCTTGTTCATCCTTTTAGTGCTTCCTCTGTAGACCTACTAACGAACAAATCTGATGAAACTATTAAAAAAATTGCGTTGTACTGAAGCATGCCAAAGTCATGCAGTTCTGTTGGTGACTAGGCATTATCTCCATTCTGTAAACCTTCAATTTATTTGGAAATGGAAGCCATGTTGGCAACTCTCATGGACCGCCCCCCACCCTTGCCAAGGCCATTCTGGCCAGGATTCAGTTCTCTTGGCCTTGGTCTTTTATTCTTCCCTATGCAGCCCTGATGGAACTGGGAAATGGCATTTAGCCTTTGTACTAGTTAAATCCTTGACTGTGAGCAGTTTGCTATGTGACCCAAATTGTCTTCAATTTGCAGAGGACTCCAGAGTTTTTCCCTGTCATCTTGCCTGTGCTTCAGAAGTACACTGATATGCTTAAATTCAATTGCCTCCTGATATCAGTGAATTAATTGAGTCTTATGGAATGAGAAAGATTCATCTATAATCCCAACAAACTATATTTGTTTTGACAAAGCTTCCAATTACCCCAATCAGATATAAAAGGTTTATATTATACTGTACCCAGTTGAGTTGAAAAAGTTTTCTAGAGCACTGGGAACACAATTTTTCACAACAGTTTCCAAATCCCTTGTTATAATTTTGGATAAGGCCATGTAAGAGAACAGTCATTCAAATTGGGCCTAATATCATGTGCCACTCAAATTCACTTCATCCACTGATTAAGGATAAGAATGGATCAGACTTTCAGTTTTGAAGGCTTTCAATTTTGAGAAGACTGTCAGCATCATCATAAATTGTCCATGGTCTGTTAGAGAATTTTTTTCAAGGGAGCTTAGCTTAATCTGAGGATTCCTAGCTGAGTCTTCTGCCTCCAATCACCTAATCTTTTAATTAATTATATATAGCACTGCCTGAATGAGTTAACTTCTAAAATATAGCTCTGCTAATGTCAAGGAGGGGAGTTCTCATTGCTTATATTAAAAAAAAAAAACTATATTCATTAGTATTCAATGCCCTCCATAGCCTTCCTTTCCAGCTTCAATGTCCACTCTCTTTGCTTTAACCAAAGTTAATGTCCTGTTTCCAGTTGGCAGAATAATGCCCTTCACAAGGTGTTTGCTATTCCCCAAATCCTGTGACATGTTATGTCACGTGACTTAGAAGAAGTAAGATTGCAGAAAGAATTCAGTTTGCTAGTCAGCTGCATTGAGTTGGGAAGACTATCCAAGATTACTCAGATGTGCTCAGTGTGATCTGAAGAGCCTTACAGTGAAAGAGAGTTGGCAGGTGAGAGTCAAGAAGGATTTGAAGGTGATAGTTAGACTGCTGGCTTTGAAGATAAAGAAAGGGGTAATGAGGTAACAAATGAAGATGACCTATAGACCTTAGAAAAGGAAATGAATTTACCCCTCAGAACCCCCTCATTCTGCAGGCACCTTCATTTTAGCACAGTGAGACCCATTTTGAACTTCTGACTTCCAACACTGTGATAATAAATTTGTGTCATTTCAGCTGCTAAATTGGTGGTAATTTGTTACAGCAGCAATACAAACTAATACAATGTTATAAAGTGCAGTAGCAATGAAAACAGATTCTGAATTTAGACTCCCAGGCTTGATTCCTGACCCTGACACTAGCTCTGTGTCTTGCAAGTTTCTTGACATTTTTGTGGCTTGGCTTTCTTCCTCTACTCACTGATCTAGTTCATATGACTAGATATCTGCCTTCACCAAAGACATCTTTTGTCTTACTGCTACCACACTTTGCTAATGTTGTGCCGATAATTTTCCTTCGAAAATATTTACCTATTGCATTGATTCATACACTAATGTTGTCTCTTTCCTAAAAATGTTCTACCATCCCTTAGGGTAATCTCTATCATCCTCTTTTGGTACAATTCTAAGGTTTTGATTTTAATTAAACTTTAACATTGTTGTAATTAGTTGTTGTATGTTATTGTTACTATTAATAATTCATTGAAGAGATGGGTAAATTTGCTCATATTTGGATCTCCCACACCTTCAGGGTCTAGAGAAAAGTACATTGTTATAGATGTCCCTAAATTTTTGTGGTATTAACTATTGACAGAAGTCTTATGAAATTAAAGTCCGGTAGGTATTTTATATCAGAAGTTATGTTACCTATTTTCATAACTAAAGGGGTCCAGGTCCTCTGTAGGCACTATGAAACTATTGAAGGATGAAATGGTTAAATATGCTATATATATTGTGAGATGAATTTTTAATTTTTCAACTGACAATTTGTAACAAAGTTTTATTATAAAACTAGCACTCAAATGTGCCCTTTGCATGTGTTACATGGTGAAGGGTTTAAATACTCAGCATATTACTATGGGGACCTTGAATGAGTTTGGAAATGAATAGAGTTATGTTCTTCTTCCTATTGTCCCCGCCCTCGGTAGAGGCCATTTCTTAAATTCCCAGTGAAAAGAAATGAAAAAAAAAAATCAACAAGGATCTTAAAAGCAAACAAGTGGAGGGTGGCATTGCCCACTGATTTTCTCTGTGCCAGGAGTTATGGGAAGAATGCACTACCCTCAATTAAGTGAGTTTTGAATTCTAGACTACTCTAAACTCTGTGACCAGCCCTCCCAAGCCCCACTTCTCCATTTATGGTCTGTAGTTTTCTCTATAAATTATGCTTGATAGTTTCAGAGGAAAACTGTGGGTGGGGGCAGGAAAATTATGTCATCTGTGGTAGTAAAATTAATGCCCCGAGCTATGCTCTGAGCTATGGAGAAAGAAAAGTTTTGTCACTTGGAAATTCTGTGGCTTTGAGTCCTGCTTCACCTTTCTAAACTTTTCTTCTGTAAAGATGTTAATAATAAAAGAATTTACCTTAAAAATAATGGTTATTATTATTTCAGAAATGCTGCTTTCTATATCTTTTGTAATTTTAAAGAATAAGGTATTGCTTTATTATTTAATAAATTATAACACATCTGCATTGTATATTTGTTATAAAGCTATTTATAATGTATAGAATATATGCTCCTATATACCTTCTTAAAGAATCTGAATTTGTTTAGGAGCATTCTACATGTCAAGATACTAATTCTTTGTGTGTTTCAAGGCTAGTTGAAAATTTGACCTTTAATAGTCAAATGGGAAAAATGGTGGTAGCAGAAATGAAAGAATTAGCAGTTGTTTTGACATTATCATTTTTCAAGTGCTTGTCAGAGCAGAGGTGTCTGACTATCTTTTGGGAGTACATAAGCTTAGACACAGAGAAAAACTAAAACAATTTATAGGAACAGTAGGAGGTAAATCAGAGATATACCTTTAACCTCAATTGAAATGTGGTAAATGAGATTAAAATATCAGAGTACTATTAGGGGGATAAAATTACAGGAATGGTTCTTATCTGATGGTGTAAAAGGATATTCATTTGGGTTTGTTATTCCATTTTTATTGAGAAATCATTCACATACATTGATGTATAAATTAAAAAGCACAGCATGATGGTTTGATTTACATATGTTGTGAAGTGATGACAATAGGCCAACATCCACCTTCTATAAAGACACATTATAAAAAGAGGGACAATACATAAAGGAAATATTTTCTGCCTGTGATGAGAACTCTCAGGATTTACCCTCTTAATAACTTTCTGTATCTCACATTGCAGTGAGAGCTGTGGAAGGCATGCTGTACATTACATCCCTAACCTCTTTCACTTAAAACTGGAAATGTGTACATTTTAACCATCTTTTTTCAATTTCCCTCCTCCCATCATTTCACTTTTAATATATATTTACTTGCTAATGACTGATAGAAAATAACAAGTCGATGTGATATTGGAGAATAAATAAGGGGGTCTACGTATATATTGCACTACTATGTAGAGCTTGATAATAGAGACATTTTCTGCAGTCATGTAACACTTGTGAAAGATTGTGTGTGTGTGTGTGTGTGTGTTTCCTGTAGGCCATAACCTAAAGATATTATTTAAAGATCAACTGATAATTTTATCCATGTTCCATAGCCAGAGACATTATTATAGTCTAGCTTTTGGTGAGTAAATTGAGTTCGTAATGGAGAATTTCTCTTTAAAATGACATTTTTTTCCCTCTCCCTTAATTCCCATGCCCCCACTCTCCTTCCGTTCCTCTCTATCTACTTTCCTTACAAATACTTATTGAGGACCTCATGTATGCTAGACCCTGGAGGAGAACAGTCATTGAAACAGGCAAAAATCCTTGCCTCTATGCAGTTTTCCTTGTCAGATAGTAAGTTAGACAAATACAAGGCAGATAACAAACAATAGAATAAATAAACCAGAAAATAAGTAGTATGTTAGAGAGATGCCCTATGGGTAAGGCAGGAAACAAGTAAGAGGAATATGCACTTGGATAGATGGTGGATATTTTAGTTAAGGCGGGTAGAGAAAGGGACTTGTAAAGACCTGAAGAAAGTTAAGATTATGTTGACAGATGTATTCCAGGAAGAGGAAGTTGCAAGGTCAAAGGCTCTGGGGAGTAGAGTGGGCCCAGCCTGTTCAAAAGCCTGATAGAGGCCAGTGTGACTGAAGCAGTGCTGCCAATGGGAAGGCTGCCTCACTCAGGTCTTATGGGTCCTTCAGTAAGGACTTGGATTGCAAGGTTTTTACTGAGTGAACCTGGAGTCTTTGGAGGACTTTGAGCAGGGAAGTGATATAAATTGCTTTTTATTTCTCCGCCTCAGATTATTTTGGTGATATATAGAGAATAGCTTAAGAGGGACAAAGGAGAAATCAGGAGACTTATTACTGTAATTTTGAATTTAAGCTTGAAAATAAGAAAAAAAAAACAAAAAACACTGAGTTGAACCAAAAAATTGTTATAAGTCGAAGTCTTTTGTCTGGATGTTGGTAATGTTGAGAATGTCGTTTTTTTATTTCCAGGTAGCTCTGCAATCCTAGACCTCCCTGTGAATAGCCTTGAACTGAGTTTATGGAACACAGTTCTATGTATTCAGTTTTCACTTATTTTGGATATCCCCACATTGGAAAATTGGGTGTAAAACTATTCTGAAATTTTCATTAGGAATCTGCAAAATTCAATGGAATATCTCCAAAAGTTAGCAGATAAATACTTTTTTTTTTTTAAAGATTTATTTATTTATTTATACAAGCACTGAGTACAGTCAGAAGCATGGGAGGGTGAAAGAATTCACCAGAGCCAGAGCGGGGAACAGAACAGGCAGACTGATGAAATACACTGCTGAGGGGAGCAGTGGGCATGGCAGGAGAGGTCTCTCACACCATGTGGGACCCTCACTGGTAGCTGGGGATCGAACCGGTGCTGCAGAGGCTGCGGGCAGCTTTGCAGGCCAGCGCTCAACCGCTGCGCCACCAGGGGAGGCCCAGGAGATAAATACTTTTGAAACAATTGAAAATACCATGCAAACATGAAACATTATTCTACACAGTACAATCTCTATTGGAATGCCACAATGCAGTGGTTTTTAAAAGACTTTACTATAGACACTTAAATGATTGTTTTAATAATGAGCACAGATGAATGTACACTGACATAAGCTGAATATATATGAATATTTAATTAAATATTCACTAAATATGTGAACTTGAACTTTGCTTTGGTTGTTTTAACTAAATAGTTTTGCCTGCTTCAGCACCTTGGCATATGGAGTGACTCTCAATGACTTGGATGCATGTTCACAATCCCCTGGATTCATTAAGAACAGAGTACAAAACTATGAAGTTAGTTTTCTTGAAAAATGTCTTTTGGGACAATGGTATTTGTGTGTGGTTTATATTACATGCTCCATAAATATTTGCTGAATGGATGATTCTCTGGCAAGATCTCCAACTTTAATAGCAAAATGAAATTATTTTATTATACAAGTTGTATTATAATAACAAGCTCTTTCATGAATTCTCAGAAACTTATGTTCACAAACTTATGCATACAAGTGATCCAGAGGCCACAATTTAGTGTTTAATATTTGTTTTCTGCAATTTAGAAATGGCCAATTTTGACTAATTTTAGGCAGTGTGAGAGATGAGCAGTAATTTATGGAGCACTTGAGTAGCCATATTTATGAAATCTAGGTGTAACACAAACCCCATTTAGTTACAGTGTCTTTGAAGATTTTTCTCATTTTAAATTCTAGTCAATAATATTTATATTGGTATTTAAAAAAATATTTCTTTTTTGTCTTTGACAAAAGTCATGCTCTTTTTTTGTGCCTGTGGTCTTTAGTAACCTTTGCCTCATAGTCACAGTTCTGCCAGGCATTGCAGCCCAGTTTGTTTCATAGTCTCTGTAATGTCACATTTTGATTCAAAGATATGAGTTTCTGAGTCACAAGTGAACATATCTAAAAACTTGAGTGTCCAGAAGGTCTATCTTGGCCCGCTTGGTACTTAACAGCAGCTGTTGTTTAGATCATAAAGTGAATTATTTATTCAGTCAGCCTTTCCACCAGTTGACTGGTGCTAATTTTCTAAGAAATGACACTAATTTCATATGACCCTCACATAAGTAATGATGATAATCAAGTGGCTACATTCGTTCAACTTTAATTGAATAACTACGGTATAGATTCTCCCATAGGATCTCAAAACCAAACAAAAAGTTGTTCAGCTAAAATTAAACAACCTTTGGCCATATGAAAGTAACGGGAGTTGTAATGCAGGAAATTCCATTTAGCAGTCAAAACCCCAGAGCATTCCAGACTTAATCAGAGCATTGCATCCACGTTTGGTTCAGAGTACATGTAGAGAAATAGTGAGCATATGACTTGCTATTATGGTGAATTGGATTAAAAGAACTGCTTGAGTATGTATCAATTTCAGAAAGACATCTATCTTGGAAACATATTGAACTGCAAGTAAAATCTGTGAAAGAATGTCTAGCTAGTTCCTGCCTCAGATTTTTCAGGAGGGGAGTAGGATTGGGACATAGGGATGATTTTAACTTCTTCTTATCTGGATGAATAGGAGTAGGGTTAAGAAAATATAATTTAAAAAAATCTTGTGTCTTTATCCTTGATTTTATTTATGTAACCCAGGATTTTGTAGTTTCCATACATTATTTACAATCAAGAATTCCAAATATTATAACTATCAGTTTTTGACCTTATTTATAATAACTTAATTTTGCAGTATAAGTATCCTAATGTATTTGCATAAGAGCAGGTGGTTTTAATAGGTATTCTGCCTAAGAAACTGATGTGCCAAATACATATTTATGCATTAATTATTCAATGATCGAATACATTTATTGAGCATTTACTATCTGTCATAGTTATAGGCATTTGTGATAATGCCTAGTGGAGCTAGAGGAACAGGTAATCAAGATTTCTGCTTAATGAAGCTTGTAAAGTAGAGAAGTTAACCAGTATTTTCAAAATGTCAAAATCCTTGAAGGATATCAACAAGATTATGTGTCAGAATTGATTATGTGTAGACCTCCTTTAGATAAGGAGGTCAGGGAAGATTACTTAAGGAGGAACATATAAATTTAAACCTGACAATGGGAAAGATCCAGCCTGAACTAGAAGAGGATCCTGGACCTGAAGTAACTGCATGGGTTTAGGGGAGAAAAACATTTCAACACCCTCGGTAGATGGAGGGAGTCTTCTTAGTTGATGCTGGAGAGTCTGTGGCCAGTTCGTTCACAACCTGGGAGACCAGTGGAGAACCATTAAAAATACCCAGTAAGATAAGAAAACAGTATCATATTTATATTTTAAGCATTTACTCTGCTGTATAGGAAATGAATTTTAAGAAGATAGCAGTGAACAGAGTAACCACTATGGTTGTTGTGGAAACTCAGGCCAGAGATGGTGGTGATTTGGACAGAGGTTGTGGAGTGTAGAGGGTGGAAGTGGAAGCATTTGGAATATATTTATATAGTTTTTCTATAACCAATAGAACTTGCTGAAACATTCAATCTGTATCCCCTCTCTCTCTCTCTCTCTCTCTCTCTCTCTCTCTCTCTCTCTGTATGTATGTATGTAGACGTGTTCTTGATTGTTAAGGGTGGAAAACATGTAAAGAAATGGGGGTTGAGACAACAGGAGAAATCAAAACCTCTATTTTCTGCTTTGAACAGTAAACAAGCAGATCAATCAAAAATACCAATCTTATTTGGTATGAACAAAAGTTCAAACTTACAGCAGGTCTGAAAGTGTTAGTGTTAAAATGGATTTTTGTGGATTTGGTTTAAAATGGAAATATTGGAAATGGAAAATTTCCAAGCCGTCAAGCTTATCTCTTTCTGAGAGACACTCTAATTTTTCTTTAAGTTTATAATCAGCATGCTCTATATGATTTCTTAGAGTGATTTAAAATTTTTTAGTATAAGTCACCCTTGATATAGTATGAAAAGAAAGTAGACTATCTTTTTTTTTCCTTTTAAATGTGACAGCAAAAGTACTGTCTCATTAGTGAAATGTTCTTCCAGCTCTTGGTGAGTCTTTAATTTCAAAGAGTCCAGAAAAACAAAATGACAGCTGATAACTTTGAGAGCTTGGGAAGGGGTGGGGTGCTGAAGAAACCTGGATTTACTTGGGGGCCTCCCTGGTGGCACAGCGGTTGAGCACTGGGTTGCGAACCTGCCCACAGCCTCTGCAGCGCCAGTTCGATCCCTGGCTGCTCCCCGGCCACCGGAGGAGGGTCCCACATGGAGCGCAGACCTCTCCTGCCGCCCGCTGCTCCCCTCAGCAGTGTACTTCGGTCCTTCTGCCTGCTCTGCTCCCTGCTCTGGTTCTGGTGAATTCTCTCACCCTCCTGCGCTTCTGACTGTACCCAGTGCTTGTATAAATAAACAAACAAACAAATAAGTAAAGCAATACCAAGCTTAGTGTTTAAAAAAAAAACAAACTTGACTTTAACTGTGGGAAGCTTATTAATTTATAGCAAATGATATAAATCCAACTGAATCTGATGAATAATGGACAGGATAGGTGAACATTGGAACAGACTCAGATTATGAGAATAATAAAAAAAAAACTGACTTAGTTAAGCAAAATATATGAGCTTATCTTTTATGGCAATTTCTTTAAAGGCAGTTAAGCCCAGCATATTGACCAGTTTTCTCTATCAGTCCAGTTAACACTTTCTTGAAGACAAAATTTGGTACATTTTCAATCCTTTATTATCCTTTCCCACATTTCAAATGAAATTTTCCCTCAAGTCAATCTTAAATAAGTGACAGCAAACTTAATTGTATATGATATTTTGGGGGGAAACCCAGGCGGAGTCGTGCAGGTGCTTTAACTATTCATTTACATGTTTTATATGATATGCATTATGTAATGGAATAATTTATTTTCAAAACCTGACATGTGGTTTTTGATAACCCATTTGTATTCTTTGTTGTCTACATAGACTTGGTTAAAGAGAACAAAAGCAGTATAGCTTTAATTCAAATTTTACAATATAACTTCATTTACATGGATTTATTCTAAAATGTAACTAAAATAATTTAGTTTAGAATGACTGGAAAACTATTACCTTGGGATTCTATTTGATATATTGATTTTACTAACTCAAAACCTACTAGTTAACACAAATGGCTTTCACAAACAGAAAATAGGCATGAAGTCGTTTCAGACTGTATATTTAAGTGGATAGGTTTGCAAACCATGTTCCTGTCACAAATGAAGAAGTCAGATAATTCTCAGTGTGTCTTTTGATCTCCTTAAGGGAGGGGTCACATAAGGTGTGCCTTAACTGGCTTTCCTGTTCTCGTTTCCCTGTTCCTATATATTTCCTTAAGGACACTTATACTAAAGCCAATGTGTGATTAAATTATTGCTCAAAAAATTCTAATTCTCCATAGCTAACACACTCAGACCCAGTTGAGGCTGTGGGTAGGTCTTCTCTATAGCATTTATCTTTGATTGCTTCTCATTCTCCCTTTTTCTGATGTCCTATAAACTGAAAATCATTCTCCCCTAAATAATATCCCTCACCCCATCCCAGCTCCTCCCACCACTAATATCCAGGGTTAGGGAGAGAAAAAATGTGGAGTTCCTAACAGGCTGTATAGAGTGCCCTCAGGTTGAATGAAACAGTAACATTTTTAGATTTTGTTTCTTTATCTGAAAAAGGTATAAAGTATATTTTTTGTGGGTATGAAATGAGATAATATGTGTAAAACACACCCACAGTGCTTGGTATATGATCGATGCTGCTTAATAAAAATCAATTCCTTGCTCTTTTACAAAAACTGTACCTGTTTTTTTTCCTTGCCACACTGAACATGATTTTTCCACATTTGAGATGTTACCATGTTCATTTAAATATTTTCAGTCTTCTAATTTTTCAACTTTAGTGTAATTACTGGACATGTCATCACTACTAATCTGTAAATTCCTCAGAAGCATACATGTCTTACTTATTTTTATATCAAAAAATGTCATTCATATGAAAATGAATTTATTAACTAGAAGGGTACAGAATAAAATGAATGGATAACAACTGAAACTCTCAGGGTTCAGCACTTTCAAAAGAACACCAACTATCTCATTCATCATTTTTATATTGAGTACATGTTAACATGATAACATTTTTGATACACTGACTCTAATAAGATATTATTAAAATTAACTTAACCTGTTATTGTACCTTTTAGAAAATTTACAGTTGCATATATGACTGAAATTTCATTTGTATTGAACATTACTATTTTGAAATCTCATCATTAAAATTGCTCAATGAAGACATCAGCTTTCAACAAACCATTGACTTGAGAATTTCCTGATTGTTAATTGATAATAGACATTAGCTATTTGTTAATTAAATAGGTAGGTAAATAGGTGGACAAATAAATGTAGGGGTAAAAGACAAAAAGATTAGGTCACAGGCTTTTTGTCTGTCTCATACATTTATCTATCCCTTGCTTCTAGTACTTTCTGTCAGTTTAAAGAGTCTTATATGTCCATCCTATCTACTAGAATTACTTAAATATTTTTATAGGTTTAGTCTTAGTATATAGCCCTACATCAATTATATAATATCTGTGTCTAAAAGTTTGTTTATATATCTGAATTTTGTTTTTAATTTTTTTTCCTTCAGGCAAGAGACTTAAAAGTAATGTGATCATATTAGAAAATGTCAGCAATGTTCTCTTTACTCAATTTTTATTGGTATATATTAAGCTTGTGATGGAAAGATTTTGCTAATGGAACATTTATTTATATTTTAAAGCCTCTTTTGATGGCCTTGTTCTCACAAATCTTAGACCTTTATTTCATTCTTGCAAAAGACATATTCATATGGGTTTGTGATATACTCTGATGGGAAAAGCATAGAATAAACTCTCCTTTTTCATTTTAGTGAAACTATTTGATGACTACAGCACCCTGTTTTTTTTAAAGATTCATTTATTTATGCACATAAGAGTTGGGGTACAGACCAGAGATGTGGGGGGGGGGTGAGAGGATTCACCAGAGACAGAGTAGGAATGGAACAAGCAGACTGACTGAAATACATTGCTGAGGGGAGTCCCAGGTGAGACAGGAGAGGTCTGCCATGCCATGTGGGTTGCTTCCTGGCTGGCCAGGGATTGGACTCTTGCTGCAGAGGCTGTGGATTGCTTCATAGTGAGGTGCTTAACCCCTTGTGCTACCAGGGAGGCCCTACAGCACCCAGTTTAATAAACACAACACTCCTTACTCTATAATCGCAGTCCTTCTTGTCCTTCATTTAATAGCTTAACATTGTGGGCAGGCTAAATCTTTGTCATTCAAATGAATGTAGAGAAACTCCAAGCATTTTCTCATTTTTTTTGATATATTTAGAAGGTAAAAAGTCAGTGCAATTATTTTCTGCTTGGATATGTTTACTAATTATACTGTATCATTCACATTTTTTTCAGCAGCCTAAATTGTCATTTGAACTCTAGTAAGATCCATTTAACATTTCACAAAGCTCATAACTGCAAATTGGCAAGTTTTCAGACATGACTCTTGAAAATGAGTGTTTATTGGGGCCTCCCCGGTGGCGTAGTGGTTGGGCGCTGGGTTGCGAAGCTGCCCGCAGCCTCTGCAGCACTGGTTCGATCCCCGGCTGCTCCCTGGCCACCGGAGGAGGGTCCCACATGGCGCGCAGACCTCTCCTGCCGCCCGCTGCTCCCCTCAGCAGTGTACTTCGGTCCTTCTGCCTGCTCTGCTCCCTGTTCTGGTTCTGGTGAATTCCCTCACCCTCCCGTGTTTCTGACTGTACCCAGTGCGTGTATAAATAAATAAATAAATAAATAAATCTTTAAAAAAAAAAGAAAGAAAAGAAAATGAATGTTTATTGACATGTATTTCCAGGGGTAGAGTTCTTTCTTTCCTTTTGTTTTATATTTTGTCTCTCTTTTTTAGTTTCCTAAAATGGACGCATTCACCACTGATTTCAGATTCCTTTCATGATTTCTTATTAGATCATAGGATATTTTATTTCCAAATTAATTTGAATTTGGTCAAATTTCTGAAAATCTTAGTATTTGTCTTATGTGTTTTAAGACAGGATATCTATTCTGTAGTTGTTGATTATAGGGTTCTTTCAATGTTGATTAAATTGACTGGTGGGTCATTTAAATATTCAGTAATGTGTGCCAAAGGGACACTGGGGAACCCAAACTTAAGGAAGGCATGTTCTGAAATAGATCCAGCCATTCTTGTGCACAGAAGCAAACGAAGCAGACTCTTAGTGTGAACAATTTTTAGTAGACATAATGTGCATAAAGTGAGAAGAGAAGAAAGGATATTTCTAATAATATTTTCCCACTAATATTCCAAAATTTCTGATCCCCTTGTCATCAGATGCCCAGCCAAACAGGGTAGGCCCAAAGCAGGGTTATTAAAGCCCCAAAACTTGCCATAGTCTAAGGTACTTTCTGTTGGGAACCATAGGAAAGGTGTTCTGAAGCAAGTCCCAAAGAGCTGAGACAGAAGGAGATACATCAAGATAAAGTCTGCCATCCAAGTGTCTTTGCCCACATGTCACTTCCCAGTGTTTGTACATGTCTCTCTCTCACATATCTCCTATAAATCCCAAGGTGTGAGTAAAAACTAGAAAAAGAAGAGTGCCCCTAGCCTAAATGTGTTTAATTATATGCAAGCTTGGCTGATTAACTCCACTCTTAGGTCCCAGTAACTCTCCCAATCAGGTAGTCCAGTTCATGGCATCCTGGGACTTGCAGTCCAAATTGGCTGCATTTAAGTGGGAGTTGGGAAAATTGTGCCAGTTCACTGTAATGTAGTGCTCTCCCTCCTTTTATGAGGATGCATTCTTTATCACACCTGTGATTCTACATTATGTTTTCTTCTACTTTTGTCATTTTCTAATTTGATTTATTTTAAATTTGTTTGGGGCATAGACATCTAGGATAATTATTATTTTTTTTAATGAATTGACCTTATTATCATTAAACAGTGTCCCATTTCTCCAAATTTGTCTGTGTAATAGTTGCAAAGAGTTAGTGTTTGTATGGTGAATCTTTATCCTTTTATTTTTTCAGCTATCTATGTCTTTATATATAAGGTGACTACTTTGGACATAGAATACTGATTTGCTTTTTTCAGTCCAATCTGAAAATCATCCTTTTAATTTGGAAACTTAGTAATTCTATATTTAATTATTTTTATAGTTGGCTGTGCCAGTCCTCTTGCTATTTTCCTATTTGTCTCATCTGCTCTATATTCCCATATATCTTCTTTTAGACTTTTTTGGTATCAATCGAATGTTTTAAATAATTGATTGTATGTGCTTGTTGGCTTTTAACCTATCCCTCTTTTTTTGGGGGGGGGGATTTTTTCCATGGAATTTAATACCCACTTAGTATTAAATTCATAGATCAAAAGTCTATGAAGAGGTGTTTGAATGACTATTATGCCTCCTTGTATAAATAACTTACATGGCAATACATTCATTTATCTCCCCTTCTATTATTTGTGGTGTTATACTTAACTTCTTAATTTATTATAAAAATCTACCATTTATTATTATAATTTTAATATTAATTATCTTTTAAGGAAATAATACAAGGAGAAAAGTATTGTGGGTTTTTTTTTTTATGTTTACCCACATTGGTATCACTTTTGCTTTCTTCTTACTCTTCTTTCCATTCTAGAGATATGGTATTTTATTTAAGGTATTTTATTTTATTTTGCAGACCAACTCATTTCAGTGTCTCAACTTCAACTTTCATTTGTCTGAAAATGTCTTTATTTGGCCTTCATTAAAAAAAAAAAACTTTGCTTGATTTACAGATTTTTTTAATTTTTTATTTTATATAATTCTTACATCATTTTTCATTTTTGCACAATGTATGTATTTTCATTTTGGTTATATACCCCATGCAATTGCATCCGCCTTATTTTGACCCTAATCCTTCCTCTCCCCGCCCCCTACCCCCATAGTGTGTCTCTGGTTTATAGTTGCTTATTGATTTTGATTTTTACTTTATTATAATTAGTCTTTTTTCCTGGTCCCTTATTTAGGTTTTCTAAATTCTTGCTATGAGTGAGACCATCCAGTATTTTTCTAGATTATTTATTTCTCTGAGCATGATTCCTTCTAGCTCCATCCATGTTGCTGCAAACTGCACAAGTTTATCTTTTTTGATTGCTGGGTAATATTCCATTGTATATATGTATCACATCTTCTTGATCCAGTCATCTGTTTTTTGGGCATTTGGGTTGTTTCCATAGCTTTAGTTATTGTAAATAAACATGGGGTTGCAGGTGCTCTTTGGAAATAATGTTTCTGTGTCATGATTTACAGATTTCTGATTAAGCATTTTAGTTGATATTTTTCCCCTTCTATCAAAGATATTGTGGTATTATCTTCTGATTTTTATTGTTTCTGATGATGAGTCAGCCATTGTTCTTATTATTGTTATCATGTTTGTGTTCTAATGTGTCTTTTGCTTTGTAGCTGCTTTGAAGATTTGCTTTTAATGTTAGGTATTTGATAATTTAATGATCATTATCTAGATGTGGTTTTCTTTGACTTTTGGAAAAGATGGTGATGCATTTTTCTTCCTTTTTCTTCTTAAATTCTGAGAATAACTAAAAAACTAGGTTATCAAAGTTAGAATCATGTTTGACTGTGGAATCATGTATTCATGTTTTATTTACATGAATGACATCAATAATTTTTATATACACCTCCGTTAATGAATGCAATAAATATTTATAGAGCAGTCATTGCCAAAACATGTTCTTGGGGCTTGGACTAGAACAGTGAATGATAGAAAAAGATTTCTGCCTTTTTAGTATTTACATAGGTAACATAATACAGTGACTAGAGTTTGGCAAGATAGGTAACAAAAAAACAACAAAAAAAATATTGTATTTGTAAATTATAAATATTTACTTTGGCAAAGAATAGCAGGGTTTGGAACCCGAGGAAAGCAACAGTGGGGAATGATGCCAGTATGCAGCATTATATTCAATCTTTGAAAGGTTGTCACTTTATAGACAGTGTGGAAGTTTGACATGTGGCTATTCAGAAAATGAGCATTCCTGACAAAAGGAGAATAATTATTTTCTTAATCTGTAGCACCCACTATGTTATTGTTTATTCACAAAATATATTAAATCCTTGGTGAGGGTCAATGATTGTGCTAAGTAATGGGAAAAATAATATATCTGGCAGAGTTTCTGCTTTCAGATTTATGCCTAGTTCAAGGATCTTCAGTTTCCATAGAGGTAGTGGTCTGTGTATGGGGTCCTAGCATGAAACAATGGAGAATTAAAACAGTGTGTGTGTCTCTCACAAAAGCATTCAAACTTGTATTATTAAAGTACAGTTCTGGACAAATAAAATATGTCTGTGATTCTGATGCTTACAGACTGTGATCCCTTGAAGAAATGGGCATGTCAAAAACTAGATGCGATATAACACAAATGTTTGTTGGATATCTGAACGCAGTAGATTCTGCAGAAGGGAGTTGTGAAAGGCTTAATAGGGTGTGTGGTCCCAAATGTAGAAAAATTACTTTCTGGCAGTTCCTAACAGGATTCAGTGTTCCATTGACACTTAAAATTGATTGATAGTTTGATAAACTGTGTTTTTAGGTGTTTAAGTTACATTGGCTAATCAATAATTCCTAAGTCTCTTCTCGCTTAATGGACTTGATATATACTCCATAAATTCTCAAAAACAAAACAAATCTAAACAAAATTTTATTCTGCATAACTCCTGCTTGTTTCCTACGTCATATATCTTTAAGCCTTTCTGTTTGAATATATCCTTTAATTTAAAGTATCCTTCAGCAGCTTTTACTTTTCTGTCTTTTCTCATCAGTAAGGAACTCTTTTAGCTGTGAAAACATCCCCTCTCTAATGAGGCCAACTCACATTGCTGTGAAAGGGTAAAGGATTACATTCTCCCTTTTCTCTATTGCTTCTCTTCAGAAAATAAATGGAGTATGTAGTCTCCTGGGTTGGCTCTTAAACCCAGAGTTTTATTCTGAAAATCATATAATGATACAACTTACAGTAAACACTGGGTGAAAGTGTATATTTGAAAAATATTTAAAATCTAGGAACTCTGCAGTCATGAACATGGTGAAAAGAGTCATAATGACATATCGAATACAACCAGTTCTTAAATTATGTGTGCTACCAGTAGCAATACCTCATAGTAATAGGAAGTTCTGTCTCTTGCTGCACTTGACAATGTCTAGAGTGACATAAGATTTCCTTAGTGTTCCTATTTTTGTCATAAGGTTTCATAATTATTCCTAAATTATAGTGCAGATAGTAAAAATTTTAGAAATATTAGTAACTAGAGACATGACTGGAAACACTTCTCTTTAATTAAAGAGCAGTTTGAGGTATCTGTTCTTTGGACAATTGTAAACTTTGCGAAATGTCAGCAAGAGTGTCTCTTTTTTAATAAGGCAATTCAATTTGTGAAATTCAACAATTTGGGAATTTTATAAATCATGAAAAAGATACACAAGCATACATATGCTTCGTTTGTGCGTTGGGGCTTATTAAGGAGTTTAAAAGCAAGCAAGCACCAACTTTGTTCTATTTCTAATTCTATTCTTCAAGCAAAGACTTTGACACTAACTAAAGAACATGGAGAATACACTATTGATATGTGACACATTTTAGGAGGGATATTGATCTCCTTAGCCTTTCTTCACTATAGAAATCATAAATGCCCTTTTTAAGAATATGTGTAGCATAGAAAATTTAATACATAAAAATAAAGACTTGTGTTTCTGATACCAGGCATAGTAAATTTAAATATTTTACTTAAAAATATTTAATTCTTAGTTTCATTTAGATTATACCATGTAGAGTTTCACCAAAAAACTTACATCAATTGTATAATTACATCAAGATTTTTTGACTCAATTATATGCTGGAAATAGCATGTCAACACATGTAATTATGACTTATGAAGTACAGGATGTAACCATAAGGGTGTTACTCTAATTTATTGTGTGATAATTTATGTAACCAGACTCTAATAACAGACATACATATTACTTCCCAGTTTGAGGGGTAAATGACACTGTGATGCAGTTACTTGTGTGAATTGTGCACTGATGTGATTGGATGTTTAAAACAAATTCTCCATATGACCTTGCTGGATCACTGACATACAGATATTAATACAGCAGGTCCTTGAATGCCACCCTTTCAGTCAAAATCCTTTTTTTAGTATCTTTCATGAGTGAAACAAGATCAATTCACAGCCAGTGGCACTATTATGGGAAGTTTGCATGTTCTCGCCATGTGTGTGAGGGTTTCCTCTGGGTACACATGTTTACTTTAAACTACAAGGCTGTTTTTTTTTCATTTTTTTGTTACATTAACACATGTTCTTCAATGAAAATTATTGTTTCTATGTATATTGCTAGTATTTCATATAGAGAACAGCAGAAAAGTCTAATCATCTGTTTCTTTATCATCTCAGGTTGTAATCAAGCTTGATTTTACACTGATAAAATTCCTATTCTAATATCTTTATCTAAGACAGACACAAATGACTAATTTAATGGCTTTGTTCTTGTTTACTCCCACAGCCCAAAGATGAGCATTTTATGTTCATTGCAGTGTTGCAGTTGTCCCAGTCTGAGTGAATATGGGAGTGTGTCCAAATACAAGTGCACCCTGCTATGGAAGGGTGTCCATCCTGTCCAGGGTGGGAACCCATCTTGTGCCCTGAGCTGTTGGGAGGTACTTTGACTGCTCACAACCCTGAACTAGAATAGCAGGTTGGAAAATGAATGAATGAAGATAACTCAGGGTGTGAATGAATGCTGAATATTAGAAGTATTTTGTGTCTGTATTCAGAATTTTGGTGATTTTTTTGTGACCAGAAATATGCCATAGGAACATGTAATTTAGATCAATTAGGCAATGCTAAAACTTATTTCATCATATATCATTTTCCTAACAAAACACGTATAATTTTAAAATGAAAGTTGTTGGGAGAATAGATTTTTTTTTCTTTTTTCTAGAGTTTGTGTTGTATGCAACCTTGGTACCTATCCTGTATATTAGGTAACACCATAAAAATTAACAATTATACATACTCTTTTCTAATAATGATCTCCTGACTATTCCTTTGAAATTGATTCATATCAGCATGTTGTTGTAAGCTGAACTCTAAACTACAAGGCTGTTTTTTCATTTTTTTGTTACACTAACACATGTCTTCAATGAAAATTATTGTTTCTATGTATATTGCTAGTATTTCATATAGAGAACAGCAGAAAAGTCTAATCATCTATTTCTTCATCATCTCAGGTTGAATCAAGCTTAATTTTACACTGATAAAATTCCTATTCTAATAACTTTAAGACAGACACAAATGACTAATTTAATGGCTTTGTTCATACTTATCCAGTGTTATTAAGGAGATTGAATAATTTGACCCTTTCTTTTTTCTTTTTTTTTAAGATTTATTTATTTTTTTTATTTATACAAGCACTGGGTACAGTCAAAAGTGCCAGAATGGAGACAGGACAGGCAGACTGGCGAAGTACACTGCTGACGGGAGCAGCGGGCAGCAGGAGAGGTCTGCGTGCCATGTGGGACCCTCCTCTGGTGGCTGGGGAGCAGCCAGGGATCGAACAGGCGCTGCAGAGGCTGCAGGCAGCTTCGCAACCCAGCGCTCAACCGCTGTGCCACTGGGGAGGCCCTAATTTGACCCTTTCTATGAGCAAAGATAAAGTTCATGTTCACTTACTTTCTACTTTATTCAATAAGAAATAAAACCTAAAGACCTAAAATAAATCATTATAATATATTAGCTATACTGTCCTTTGACATCTAAATACAAAAACCGGAACTAGAAAACTGACATACCTTCTTAGACTATTTAGTGACGTGTCTGATAAAGCTGCAAATCTCTATAAGCGCATCTCCTCTTTCCTAAATTTATTTGAAATTGCACATGAAACTTTACTGGCCGGCGCATTTGAGACTTAGTAAATCTTCTCCTAGATTTTGATGTAGCCCAATGCTTGAAGTTTATTCTATAACTACCATTTCCCCTCTCATTGCTCAGAATTAGTCTGGGGAGGGAAGATTCTTAATTAGGTGTAAAGAGAGAATAGATTTAAAAAAAAAAAAAGTGTGTAATTCTAAATTACATGCGCATCAGGTAAGTTTTTTGTTGTTGTTTTACTTCAAATTAAGATTTTAAGCTAGTCTAGTCCTTTTTCCCAGAAAATTAAGTGGAACATTTTTTCAGGTTGTTAAGTTATATAACCTTGTGGTCAGAGAGGAAGTTTTGAGACCTTAGCAACTGCTGTGTGGACTGTTGAACCATTTTCATGGCCTATTGAAGATATACTTTTAATTAGAAGCAGAAAATGAAAGTAAAGTAGTTATATCTTTCTGAGAGTTGAGCAGAGGGGAAAAAATGAACCGAAATTTGGATCTTTGCTGTCATTCCATTGAAGCCTCATTTTACAAATGAAGCAATTAATCCTGAGATTTCAAGCAATTGACTGGGAATTGCTATCCTTTCTATAAAAATCATTCATATCTATCTGATGAATCCTTTTCATTTGACAAAATTGCTAAATGATTTTTAAGAAGGCATAATAAAGGTACCTGGAAGGATAATCTTGGTGTTTCTAGGAAACACATCAATAATAAAGAGACAACAATGGTATTAAAGACCTGTTCCTAGAAATAGTTGAACAGAGGTCTTATCCAATTTAATCTTTTGATAAAAAGCTGCAACACAGTATGATTTATCACTGAAAGGCAAGCAACTGGCATTAGAGTGATATCTTTATAACCATGAGTTTATGTGGTTCCTTTCTTAACAAGGACCTTGTCCAGGTTTTCATTAAATTTATGTTCACTGTGAGTTGAGAGTTCCTATCTTAATTTAAGAATCTTGAAATAGCTGATACTCTTGTTACTTATTTAAATTGAATTCAGAAATATTCATGTCTGAAATATACCACATATAGAGTGAATTGAACTGGTATCTTTTTAAATCAACTTTCTAAACTTGGGATATATGTTATCTCTTGTAAAATCCTTTCCTGAGGGGTGCCAGATATCTTTAGAATCTAAAACATCAAGTAAACCAGGTAGAACCTTAGGGAACCACATATATTTAAGATCTCAGAAGAGTTTGGTCAACACCTGTACCTCCAATTTTATGACCAATAGAAATAAGAACTATTGCCAGCATTTCTGAAAATTTCTTGGACCTTTTCTAGGTCTTTAGCTTCTAGTGTTCTACATCCATTTGTTTTCTTTCTTGTTTTCTCTGTACTGCTGTGTGAAATAGATGAAAAAATGAGCACTATGTTTGAGTCCCTGCAATGACCACTTAGTACGAAGCATGATGATTTATTACTACTTGTTCCAGAAGGGGACTTTCAGAGAAGAGATTTATATAGCAGCAACAAAAAAAACCTGGCAAAATGGAACAGAAGTTATTTCTGTTGTGCAATGTTTTTTGGTCACTCAGACTCCTAAGCATATGTGAGGGTGAAGCCTCAGGATTTTGCTAGTTCCTTTCTCTCTCTATCCTTCCTTTCATCCTGCTATTCTTCTCTTCTCCATGAAAGTAAACACTTCTCTTCTAAATGCTTTGAAGTCACATGGTATCCAACACACACAACTCATATCATCTACTCAAACATTTGTTTGTTATTCCAAACAGAGCAGATGCTCTCCACCCCTCAACCAAGAAATTGTGGTGTCAGAGTACACATTTTTTCTCTAACACATTAGCAAATATTTCATAGTAAGCTGTGACAATCACACAAGATCTGTTTGCACAAGCCTTAAACAACTTTCCATTCAATTGGTATTTTGCATAATCAGTTGGAATACGGATTATCAATGAATATAACTCACTGCTCCTAGCCACTAAAGAACATAAAATTGATGAAGGTTTAAGTGTAGTGATTATTTTATTGTCTAAAAAAGCAGAGCAACAGCAGTAAGTTACTTGCCCTAAGCTGTGAGGTTTCATCTTCAGTAGTACCTATGTTATCTCCAAGTAGCTCTGAAAACTGCTGGTTAAGATAGTACAACTTGGCATTGCCCTTGAATTCACTTAGATGTTGTTAGTTGCTAAGAGGATGTCCCCTATTTGTTTTCAAAACAAATTTGTGCATTGTTTATACATGGTGCCTCTGTGGGTTTTTTTGTTTGTTTGTTTTTGCACACTGATTAAGAACCTCACATATAATGATTACTTTCTCAATCATTGAGGTGGATATAATTCAATAGCAATAGTGTATGCTTTGTAAACGCAACATCATCAAGATATAAGTACAAACCATTGATTCTCACTGAATGTATCATAGCAATTCTCACTGAAGGGATCATAGCAATCTACCCAATAGGATAATAATGCTTTGATGTTCAACTTTAGGCTACAACTGGACTGTCATGAAACTCTAAGCACATTTGAATATGTACATCATAAAATCCCTTGTTCTTGGCAATCGGTTACGTTTCTGATGCATATGCAACATTAATGAAACTTTGTGTGAGAAGATATATTAGTGAAATATCTTACTAGAAGTGACAAAAGTTAAACTAAGACCATAAGCACAAAAGAAGGTTTAGCAAGAACCCTTGTCATATGACATGATCGGTTTGGGAATTCATGGGATGAGCTGGTGAGATATATATGTATTCCAGCAACTTAGGAAAGATACCAAAGTCAGCTCTGTTAATGTTGATATCCTCTAAATGAGTCAGCTGGCACTGATGCCCAGAGTGAGCAGTTGAGGTCCGGGTGATACATTAAACAGAGAGAAGTCTTGGAGGAACATTAGTTGTGGCATGCATTGCATTGGCCTTTGAAATACTTCATTTTGATCATTCTAATCAGGGTCTGTCTTGATTTCTGAGTCAAAGCTTGATTACTTTGTCCTGGTGGTGGTTTTATCATGCTAGGAAGCCCCTCAAAATGGTGATACATTGTCTTTTTTATAAGCTACTTGCTGAGAAACAATTGTCTACAAATTTGAAGGATATTTTTCTATTGTGACCATAGCTGAAAACTTGAACTGACAACTTGCTCTAATTATCACCTTATATACCCTTTTTTCAAAGCAATTAGTAATGAAAGTGTTGTCTTTTTCATGTGGAAATTAGGTGTCTTTTGTGACTAAACACTTAATTGTGTATTTAAATATAGAAAACAAACCAGGGTTTTTTTTCCCTACCATAAAGCTGAAATTTTGTAAATATTTTTTGTATTGAAAACACTCATTTCAAGAAATAATGAGGTGAACATTGCAAAGGAAATTGTGTTGAATATAGAGCACTTGGGTGTTTTCATGCCTGATCAGTTTTCCCTGGAGAGCCTACATGAAAAGGAATAGCTTCTGGATCATTTGTTTGAAAAAGGATTCTGTCCACAACAGTAATGTGATAAAACATGATCAAAATGAGGTTTGAGGCAGGTCCCTACACTGAATTTCATTTAACACGACAAAGCCTGAGTATTTTTGATGTGCTCAGTTAGCACTGTTTCTACTACTGATAAAGACAGCAAAGGAAGACTGATCACTAAGGAAATATAACCCACCCAGTGGAGCAGACAATTGACACAGTTTACCTTTTACATCTATACCACTGTTTCTCAAACTTTATTGAGGGCACAACTACCCGCTGGATTTTTTGAACCACAAATCACTGTACTCCAGCCACAATTTTTAAAATTTCATTTATTTCCAACTTTATTAAAGTACACTGACAAAGTTATAATATATTTGAAGTGTATGGTATGGTGATTTGATTTACAGACACATCATGAAAGGATTCCTTCCTTTGAGTTAACTATAACACATCCAACATGTCACATATTTACTTTTTTGTTTGTGTGTAAAATATTTAATCTCTACTCTTTAAACAGATTCCAACATGTTACCAACTGTATTCTGATCCAGGCAGTCTGGGATGAGTTCCAAGAACTTGTATTTGTAACAGGTGTCCAGGTGATGCTGCTAGTCTAGAAACACTCTTTAAGAAGAGCAACTCTAATTAAAGCTCAGATACTGCTTGAATGTGAGTGATGACAGATGTAAATATGAAGCAATGGTTCACATTGGTCACTGAATACATACTAGCAGAACAGACACTTTCTTTTTTTTTCTTTTTTTTTTAATAGAGGCATGTTTTTATTTATTTGTTTATTTGTTTGTTTTGTTATACATGCACTGGGTACAGTCAGAAGCGCGGGAGGGTGACAGAATTCACCAGAGCCAGAGCGGGGAGCAGAACAGGCAGAAGGACCGAAGTACACTGCTGAGGGGAGCAGCGGGCAGCAGGAGAGGTCTGCGCGCCATGTGGGACCCTCCTCCGGTGGCTGGGGAGTAGCTGGGGATCGAACTGGCACCCCAGAGGCCGCGGGCAGCTTCGCAACCCAGCACTCAACCGCTGCGCCACCGCCACCGGGGAGGCCCAGAACAGACACTTTCAGTAAACTTTGAAAAGTCAGGGTTTTTTTAAAGATTTATTTATTTATGCATACAAGAACTGGGGTGCAGGCCAGAGGTGTGGGGAGTGGGTGAGAGGATTCATCAGAGACAGAGTGGGAAACGAAACAGGCGGATTAACTGAAATACACTGCTGAGAAGAGTAGCAGGGCCAGACCAGAGAGGTCTGCTGTACCATGACAGCAACCTGGCCAGGGATGGAACTCATGCTGCAGTGGCTGCAGTTAGCTTCATAGTGCTGAGACTTAATAACTTAAGCTACCAGGGAGGCCCCAAGTCTGTTATTTATTGTGTGCTCAGTGACACTATGAAATTAAAAGAGTTCTATTTTTTATTTCTGTTTTTAATTATCTTATTTTTAAAGAACTAATCAAGTTGTGTAGTTTTATGACATTCAAAAATATTTCTTGGTGAGTGAAGTGCAAGCTGTAGGTAAAGAATCACAGATTGAATATTGAGACATGTAGCATACTCTTTTCCCTTAAACCCAGTAGTAATAAAGTGTGGAAATCCTGTAAAAGTATGATCACTTTCCCTTACTGTTATTTTAAAATGATGCCTAATATACTTGACACAAGGATACAGATTTTAGAGTACATGATTGGAAATGTCTGAAGAGCCCCTTTGATTATATCTGATTAGAGCCAAGCTTCTGTTTCTTCAGGTGTAAAGCAAAACAACTAGTGTGATCATCGGTTCTTTTGGAAGGTAACAGTAGTTTTTCACCTTCTGTAAACAGTGATTCTAAAAGTATAAAATGTGTAAGTGTAAAAATTGTTAATTTTTTATTTAGAATATAGCAACCAGGAAAGCTTTGCTGCCAAATTAATATCATCAGTTATAAGCAACATTGTGCCAGGAAATGTTTAACCACTGGCTCTCCGAGGAAATAAAATAGCCCCAATTTATAGCACTTGCCAATTTCCTTGGTGTAAATACTCCCACCATGACCAGTTATAAGCTCCCAACCAGACAACAATGAAAGTGGAGTTGGCAAGATGCATAGAATTGATTTCTGGGAGCTGATTTGAGTACACCAGAGAAGCTGCCAGCTTTATTATTTGTTTTCAGATAAGTGAATATAGCAATAAGAAGGAAGAGGACTATCAGGTTCTTGCAATCAATCCTATATGTGAGCAAAAAAGAAGATTCAGGGTTTGTTCTTTTCAAACTACTAGATTCTATTTCAATAGTACATTCAGTAGCTCTCCATCTTTCAACACTGTAGAAATAGCTCAAAAACTCATAAGAAGCAGTACGCTAAAAGCAGTTAAAATTCATCACTAAAGAGAAAAGAAGCATGCAGCATCCTACAGTGTCTTCATGATTATGCCACTGAGTTGTGAGTTGTGTGCTGGGGATTTCCCCTAACAGTGCTACTCAGCATCTTCACAGCACTTGTCACCCCCATTGTGACATTAGTTTGCAATGTCTCTCTGTCCTACTAATCCTTGAGCTCCTTAGAGACTGGCATTTTTTTCTCCCCATATTTCCAAAGCTTAGCTTGAACTTGGTTAACAATTAGCACTTTTCCTATGTTCTATGTCTTAAGAGGAAGATTCTGAGGGGCCATCTTTACTTCCCAGTTCCCCAGGGATCAGCCCAGCTCTGTTGTCACTGTTTTACAATTGACTGTCCCCCTTTGCGTAGCCCTGACTCTCTTCTTCCTTAACAAGTGTAGTTCCTGAGACTATCCTGCAACAAAACTCCTGTCTGAAAATCTCCATTTCAGAGACAATATCTAATATGTGAGTATTTGAATACTGTCTAGTGAAAATTCGGCCACATTTTTACAATAATGCACTTCAGAGCAACATTAAATAATTTGCATTTATTTAAAAAACAGGCATCATTTGATCTAAGGTGCTATTAAACTAAATAAGTCATTAGATTCTTTGACTTCCTAAAAATGTCCCTATAATTCTGTATTAAAATAACCACTTCAGCTGTGGTCAGTATGGATGCATTTGGAGATGGAGTGTGCACTCTCTTCAGAGGAGGTTTGCTGTAATCATGGGTGCCCAGACAGTTCTGTAAAGTTGATGTGAAATATTGGTCAACTCTTTTTTGTACTTTCATTGAAAATTTTATGTGCCTTTGGTCTCTACTCAGGCAAGATGCTAAAGCTTTTGAAAAAAATCACGCTAATGTTAAATTTACCTTTAGATCACTGTGATTCTTTAGTACATCACCTGGGTCTCTTCTTTTGAAGCAATTTCTTCACATGCTGTATATCACATGACTATGACAACAGGGCATGTAGTCTAGAATAATGAAACCATGTTATGGCACCAGCAATCCCCTGACTTAGGTCAGGCAGAGACAGTGAGGAAGCTATCAAGTAGATCCTCAAGAGCACAGTAGATTTCCCACAAAATGTGTTTTTTTATTCTTTTTTGTTACATGATTAAAGGAAAATGTCTAAATGTGTAAATCTCAGAAATCAGGGTGATTATCTTCAGATTCTTCAGCATGCCCCAGAACAGTTATTATTAATACTGGGCTTGTGTGCCCTAGTTTTAGAATCAAGTTTCTATTTAATTATATCCCAATAGTTCTCAAATGGAGTCACAGCTTTTCTTTCTAATAAGGTCCATTCTCAATTCCAGAAGATGCTTCTTTTGGATATCAGTAAAATGGGGAAAGTAAACCTCCAATAATTTTTATGAGAGAAAACTAAGATGGGATTATTAGAGAAAACTAATCTCATTTGTGTTCATAGAGATTATTTGTTAGAGAATAGATAACTTATAGAACTGCATATACTAAAAAAAAAAAAAAAACCACAATTGAGTATTAAGCCAGAACTAAAGGATCTAGATAGCTCTCTCTCTCCCTATATATATTCATATTGATATAGATAAATATTATAATTTGAGTTGCATTTTTAAAAATATTGTCACTTTAAATCAGCTAGTGAAATGTCTATTTGGCACTCCTATTTTTACCTTTTTTGGCTAAACGAAGAGAAAAAAATTACACTTGTTATCTTTTATTTATCACATTTATAGGCAACTATGAGAAATATAAGCTTATTTTATTACTTTATCCTGCCTCATGAATTTAGCACACAGCTTTGCATTTTATCATTAGTCAACTTCTCTTCCCTTCCTTTAATTAATTTTTAATATAGCTAAACAAAAAGCAAACTTCAGCACTCAAGTCCAGCCACATTGACCCTGAGATTTTCAGGCTGCCCATAGAAGAGAGTAATTGACAATCACGTTTTTTGCAACATCTTCTGTGCTTTCACTATATAAGCTGACCTGTAATGTGGTGGTAAGGGTGAATATTAGGGAAGATGACACTGAGATCCTAGTAGTACCGCTGCAGCAGCTGGTGTCGGGTAGCTGTATCCACTGCCATATCCTGGAGACTGAGTGGCCTGTCCGAACATAAATCCCAACTTGTCTTCATCAGTGTTTGCAGATGGCAACCTCATGGCAAGATTTGTTTTACGGTGCAGAATTTATAGGCAGTCAGAGGAGCCAACCTGGTGACCATAATGATACTGTCATAGCAAAACCTGATTACTTTTTATATAGATGTTATAGTATAATTTATAGAAAGAATATCATTTTTCTATTTACTGATTCATTCTAAATTTCATTGAGATAACAGCCACAAATGGGCTTGCCAGGCAAAAAATTAGTACTCTAAGGAAGCAATATGAGTTAGTAAAGAGTCTCATCTTCAGCAAATAGTATAAATGAAAACTTCAAATGAAGTATATTAATTAAATTATATCTTGGTGATTAGAAAAATATGGGAGTTTGAATAGACAGGTAAATAAATGAATGGCTACCTGCTACCTGTGCTCCAAACAGTTGTTTAATTAGTTGGGCTTAGACCCAGGAGAACTACTTAATATTTTTCCTGCTTCATTTCTTAAACAAAAATATACCAAACTAGAAAATGTAAGATAATCATATTAAAAAGAAACAACAACAATAAAACATTTTGAAAAGGAATAAAATATGTTAAAGCCATACCTAACTACTTAAAATTACTTCAAGATTCCAAACATAGCTGAATATATTGCAGTGCACTGAAAATAATCCCAGAAAAACACCTCACTCATTTGTGCATAGAATCTTGAGCCATTTTTAAGTAGATGATACAGTTTAGGGGGTACAAATTAAAGAGAAGGATTCCCTTGCTTTTTTGTTTTAAAGAGTGTAGACATACAGGAATAAAATAATGTAGCATGATGCATCCAAAAGCGAATGCACTATTAGGCTATATTGACAGTTTCATTTCCAGAACCATCAAAGACTCATCCCAGTCAAGATTGTTATGTGGTATTGTATCCATTTTCAAAGAAAGGTTTTAAAGTGACACTGATGGAATAGATTTGTTTTATAACACCTAAAATGAGGAAGAAAAGGTGAAAATATGGGAATTAGCTGAAAGAACTTTTAGTATCTAGCTTAGAACAAAAAAGACTTAAGGAGAAAGGCATTTCAGTTATTTGCAGGGTTGTCACATGGATGATAGCTTCTACCTCACTGATGTCACTCCAGTGGGCAGAAGAACAGTCAACAAGTTGAAGTTGGCAATAAACAGGTTTCCACTCAGTGTGAGGAAGAGTTTTGTAAGATTGCCAGCTATTTAAAAGAGAAACGATACTCCACCCACAACTTGACAGAATAGAGAGGTTTGGGTCATCTTCCCTAAACAAAACTATAAAAAATATAACTATTTGCTCAAAGGAAGATTTGGAGGTTCACCAACAGAGACTTAGGGTTTTTCCACAGAGGTTTTAGCCTAAGGTTAGTGGCTTGCTGTGGGGAAGGAGAGGGAACAGGTGAAGGCAACAGTGGTCAGGACCGTCTATACCCAGCCCCGTGGAACACACTGGGGGACTGTCACCCAATGCCATGCCAGGCCTGGTGAATTTTACTGTAGGGACTTTTTGGAAAGGGAATGTGCACACTTCTGGGTATAGAACTGACCTTGGGTGCTGGTAGTTCCATGGTGTTGGTGGGGGCAATGAGAGTTTTCCTGCTCTCCTCCCCAGGGAAAGAACAGGAAGATTCCAGGTAAAGTTGTGCCAGGCTCAGTATTGGTCTCAGCTGTAGTGGGTAGTGCAGGTGGGAGCAATATCTTCCCACTCTCTTGGAAATGACCAAGTAAGTGAGTCACAGCACCTAGAGTCCCTTGACCTGTGATGGACGCAATTGCTAGACAGCAGGCACACAATTCATTTTGGGTGTCCCCTGTCTGAAAAGTGCAGGACCAACTGAGTCCCATGGCTCACACCCTACTGAACATGCCTAGACCCCATCTCTTGTGCTGGAACTCATCCTGCTGAAGAATGGAGCATCAAGGAGGTGTGTTGGGAAGTTAGAATAACTGAAGCACTAACACAGCTTGCTTTGGAGGGAAAACAGAAGAGTCAGAGGTGATCTGCCAGCCTAGAGCCACCGCCACCCTTCACCAAGATAGTGAGTATTTAAGCCCCACTGTCTCGCTCTGCTCCCATCTGCCAGCAGAGTAAACAAAGAAGAGAAACATAAAATTAAACCCAAGGGCTCCAACTGCAAAAAAGCAAATTAGGCAACACACATAACTAGGAAGCAAGCATCTCAGCACAGATGGAAAAGTAGAAGGAGAGTAGACAAACTAGATCCTTACTTTGCTTCATGTACAAAAATTAATTCAAGATGGAGTAAAAACTTAGTTATAAGACCTGAAGCCATAAAATCCTTAAAAGAAAACATAGGTGATAGGATTTCAATTGCACAGAGGTATTTGGAGATGCATCTCCCAATGGCAAGTGAACAAAAACAAAAATAAAAAGGTGGGAGTACATTGAAGTAAAAACGTAACCTATAAACTAATAGAAGATATTTGCCCATTGTACTTCTGACAAGAGGTTAATTTCTAAAATATGTAAATGCTTATACAACTTAATAACAAAAACCCAAACAACCCCATCAAAAAATGAGTAAAATATCTAAATAGATACTTTTCCAAAAAGATATTCAGGTGGCCTACAGGCACAGGAAAGCATGTTTAATATCACATATAAGGGAAATGAAAATTAGAACCACAAAGAGTTATCACCTCACTCCTTTGAGAATGGCCTGTATTAAAAGAATGGAAACAATGCATTTTTGCAAGGACATAGAGAAAATGGAACACTCATACAATGTTGGTGCACTGTAATTTGGGGCCTCTATGGAAAATGGTATGGAGATACCTTTACAAATTAAAAATGGAAATATCATATGATACCACTGCTAGATATTTACACAAATATGACAATTCTATTATGAAAAGATTTTTATATTCTTGTCTTCATAGAAGTGTTATCCTCAATCACCAAGTCATGGAACCAACCTAAGTGCCTAACAACAGAAGACTGGATAAAGAAATTAAAGAATATATGTCCAATGTAATAATACTCAGCTATTAAAAAAGGTGAAATAGTGCCTTTTAGGACAAAATGAATAGATCTTTATGGTGATTATGCTAAGTGAAATAAGTCAGAGGTAAAATGGAGATACCAGATGGTTTTATTTATTTGTGGACTATAAATAGCTAAATATCACATATTGGCAATTCACAGTGAAAGCAGTTCTTAGACTCTGTGAAAAATATATTGGTTAACAGAGGGAAGGGGAGCATGAGGAGAGCAGGGAGGGGCTGGGGAAAGGAAGTACACAGAGTACTGGCATGGGAGGTTTGGTGGAGCATGATTGAATCATGGAGGAATAAAAATTAACTGTAAAGTTATATAGCTATGTAAATGATGGAACATATCAATAAAAAGTGAAATAAAATAAAAAGAAAAAATAGAAATGAACTTTGTGAGTCAGTGTGTTCAAATGCAAGTTGAAATTAATTTTTTAGATTTATGTTGGTGGCATCCTGTATTACATGAGAGAATAACTATGATGCCCTCACATCTCCTTAGTTTCTATAATTCTGTGGTTTGGGGGAGAATGTCACTAAGGACTCCTTCAACAACCATGTAAGGCTGAACAATGCAGTTCATTCGGGGCATCCATTTGCATATATTATAATTAGTAGCAAAATATAGTAAACATCTAAACTGAAATTCCTTTTGGTAATATGGATGGTATCCGATAAAATCTATTGATTAAATACCAGCATCATTGCACCAGATGGCACAACCCAGTGTTAGACCAATAAAGTTTGTCAGGGCAAGGCTGCCAATCTAAAAATTGAAAACAGGTGGCAAAAGTTCCCTGGGGCACTTGGCATCTGTAAGTAATCAGTTACTGTAAAAGCCTTGGTCAGACGCAAATTAGCTTTATTGCTGATGACAATTTTAATAGCTGAAGGACTTCACAGATTTATTTAATTAGAATTATAATATATATATATTCATGTAGCTGATCACCTTCGACAATTGTTTGGGTCTCTTCTATTTTGTTAAGTTATTATATACCAGACATTTTATTCTTGTAATGCAAAAGAATCATGAACACACGATGGTAAGCAAGATGCCCTTCTGTCTATAATGCTCCAGTGTTTTTTGTGTTGCATTTTCTGTGGTTCTTCCATTCACCCTTAACCAACCCTTAAGGAAAAATCAAATACATCTGTACTTGGTTTCTGCTCGGTGGAAATTAAATCCCACAAAAAAAACTAAACTGTGGTTTGAACTGAAAATGTTCATTTCTAAGGTATGTTACTAACCTTTCTGACATTTTATCCCAAGTGCCCTCTTGCCTCTCTCCAGTGGAAATGGAAGCAAAGTAAAGTTTTTTTCATAGTTTATTCAATTGTTAGATAAAAGTTGGATAAAGACTTAACTTGCGAACATTGTCCAAAATTGGTACTTTGCAAGCTTTGGTTTCTCACTTCAAAGCTTCTTTGGAAAATGTGGTGGAGAGTGAGAATTTAGTGGGAAGGCCAGACTATTGAGTTTGGAAAAAAATGAACAGCTTGGAGTCCTTTAGGCATGCCTGGGAACGTTCCTGTATATCCTGTATGCCATTGACAATATTTCGGTTAATATAGTAAGATAATGTTTTATTCTCATTATGCTCTGGGTAATATGTCAGAAAGGCATTTCTGTTATTGAAACAGTAACTTACTGTGTTTTCAACAATTGAAACTGGCCATTAAACAGCAGAATGATTTTAAAAATCTGTTTTTGAAAAATAAATACTATGTGAAATTAAAAGAAAATATACTGCATCTGATCCAAATGTCTCTTTGCCTACACTTTTTCTGTTTTCTGCTCGTACAAAATTACTGACTTTCATCTAGCCCTTGTTTTGTATTTTATTAGTTTATTCAGGTATTGAGTGACTGATTTATTTCTTAGGATCAACTTCCTGCACTTGATGGTCATCAGGCTTTTTATGCAATATTATCTAAGTGATCAGAAGCCTGGTTCTTGTTAAATTTTAGGAAGAATAAGCGACTTGGCAGATTACAATGACATTTTCAAGACAGTTCATGTGAGGAAAATAGAATCAAGAGATAGATAGTGGATGCCTTTGTGTTGTATATAACTGTAATGTGAACTTAAGCCTTCTGTTTACAATGAAAGCTCTGGTGGATTATTTCACATAATCCTTCAGAATTCTTAGCAGTTGCACATGTAGTAACTTCATCTAGATGTAATAAAGACATTACCTTGGCTTATTCTCATCAGAAGACATTTCTGACATTTTCTTAGTTACGTTGTGAAAACAAAAACAAAACATAGCGCTCCTTGACTATGTGATTCTTAAATCCTCTGCTATGACTCTGTAGCCCAAGGGATACCACCATAGATGTAGAAGGGATTTTGGGGGAATGAGATGCAACATACAAGCACCTACAAAAACTAGGACAATGAAAAAGTAATGGAGAGTAAGCCTGATATCCTGCTGGTTCCCTGGAGTATTCTGGAAGTAGACTCAAAGAATCGAGACTAAACATGTTCTTCCATAGGAGTCTCATTCCGAGCTTCATGCCAACATTGGGGGATTTGTCAGAAGTTGGCTTAGAACTCAGAAGTAATCCCTTGGATGTCTTGGGATTATAGCATGCAGATATTTCCAGTACCTTCAAGGTCTGCACTTCTCCTTTTCTTCCTGCCTTACTAATATTTGTTGAATTTACATATGATTTTTTTAAAGAAAATATGGTTAATGTATAGTGTAACCAATGGGAGGGGGAGGCAAATGGGAGTATGGGCGTGGGTGGTTTGGTGGAGGGAATATTACAAAAAAATAATAAATAGAAACAAAAATTATAAATATATGGTGCGGCCAATTTGAGATTAGTTTATAGATTTTAAAGTTGTTAAATTATTCAAATCATTTTTATATTCTGCTATATACCTTTTAATTATTTCTATGTTTCAAGAAGCTATTAGAGAAGAGAGGAGTGAATAAACTGATATTTTAGTAATGCTAATCATTACACAATGAATGTCTTTTTTAAGAGGTGAGATCATTGGCTAAAACCAAATTTTATTATTATAGCAATATGAATTTTGAGTCTATCACAATCTTAGGTTCCTCATCATAAGTAAGAAGTAACGTGCTATAGCCTAGTTTGTATTTCCACTTTGATAATCAAGGCTGCTATGTCCTAAGTCATTGGTAAGGAACAAATATGAAGAGAGTTGAGATGACAGGGGTTGTATTTTTGAGGCAGGAGAAACAAGTTGCTAACCAAGTAAGCAGGCAGCCTGCCATGAGACTGAAGAATGTGAACATAAAGACAGGTGTGTTCAAAATTTTAGAATAAGAAAAATGAAAGTCCCTGGGCAGAACTATATGTGAGTTTTTCTACATTCATTGGTTTCTTAGGTAGTTGTGTGTTGTCTTAGACTGCTGCTTGGCATGTGTTTTTCTCACTTATTCACCTTTCAGCAAACATTTATTAAACTTCTTTTAATGCAGCAATATGTCTGTGATCATAAGTAGAAAAGATCTGATTGCTAGTGATGTAAATCAGCATATATTAATGCCATAGTGAAGCAGAGAATGGTCTCATGATATGAAGTTAAGTAATGCAGCATGATCTAAGACAGTGTAAATGGAGGCAGACATTCTGAGAACAGGATGAGACATGAGCTAGGCAGAGAGGTGGGAAGGTCTAAGGAGTGCCTGTGTTATAGGAGAGCATTTTATTTTGCCTAGCTTTGAAAGGTGGATAGCATCATTTATAATGGTTTTGAGTGTCAGATGAATAGGTCCCGGCTTTATCCTGTGGACAATTTAGAACCAGTAGAAGTTTTTGAATATATGCTTGAACAGGTTCTGACTCTATCCAGGTAGATCTGGCAGAAGTGCACAAGAAAGACTGGAATGAGGAGAGAATTAGGATAGGGACATAGGCTATTAGGAGACAGAAAGATAAAATAAATGACCAAACTATGATGTTAAAATTGAAATAAAAAGGAAGCAGAACTTAAGCAGAAAAAATTTACCTTCAACATTGAGTCCTAATTTTGTTTTGACTATTCTATTCCTCATAAGCTATATTTTGAGTTAATTTCTACATTTATGTGATGATTTTGTCATCTGCAATTGATGCATGTATTTCAACTGTCTTACTTTCTTCAGAATTTGAGAATATACACGATCCTTTCTTTTCAGAGGAAACTCAGGCCTCTAGGACTGTATTGTCAATAACAGTAAATATCTTAATGTCCTCATTGTAAAAGTTTTAGTAGGAAAAGAAGGATATTGGTCAAAGACGTTTTGGCTCCTCTGTCTCTAATTAGATTTGTTGAATTTCTGCTTAGGACTTGCACTTAGTGAGTAGGATATACAACAAACGTCTTTTACTGGATCTTGTGGAGCCGGTAGACATAGATTTCAGATATACCTTTAGAGAAACACCAGTTTTGCTGGAATAGAACTAGGTTATAATAATGGAATTTCCCCTCTGATGATGAATTGCCAGTCTGAGAGGAAGTGGCTAGAGAATGGTGGCCCATCAGCCAGAAAACCCCAAGAACAACCATTAATAAGCACTCTTTGGTTGCAAACCTGTTATTATGGGGGCTGAGCTCCCTGGGAGAGCGCCATTCTGCCTTCATCATGAATGCAGAATCGTCAGTAAGACTGTGAATGAAAGAGTATAAAAACAGCCCAATACAGACTGAAACTGAGTAAGTCTTCATTTAGAATAAAGGATAAATAACTAAAATTTGAATATTTCATTTTTTAAGGAAGTTTTGTAGGTGAAGCAAATGAATCATTATAGTTTGGTTAACTGGGGGAAAGTAAGATACAACTTTTTATATATCATATACTAAATATTTTAAATATATTTAATGTTTTATGTATTATAAATTTTATTTATTTTTTAAAATATTTACTTATGCATACAAAAACTGGGGTACAGGCCAGAGGTGCAGGATGTGAGAGGATTAGCCAGAGAGAAAGTGGGAAGCAGCAGGCAAGGCAAGAGAGATCTGCTGCCCCATGTGGGTTGCTCCCTGGCAGGCCAGGGAAATTCCTGGTGCAGTGGCCGGCAATAGCGTGATAGCACTGTCTTTAACCCCTGTGCCATCAGGGAGGCCCAATGTATTATATACTTTAAATATTTTAATTAGTGAGAGATAAAAAGGAAAGCAAGATTGAAATATTATTTTTTGAAGTTTTATTTCAAAAGTCAGAAAATAGTTCAAAATGGCCTGATTGTGAGACTGTTACTTTAAGGAGAGTTTCTTATGTCACCTTTCCATCAGGAAGTGGGTAAGTGGCCATTTTCTCATGTAGTTCTATGATCCTCAACAGAATCAACTTACTACTGGCTCTTCATTGCACCACAAGATGTAAATTGTTGGTTTCCTAACCAGCCAATGGTTTCTGTGGTTCTGGGAGGGCTGTCAGCCAGTCTGTGGGCTGACATGTTGGCGACTAAGCAACATAAGCATGGAAACATGAAGTCGTTTAAAGGCCATATTTCACATGCTGATCTTGGCATTGAAGAAGAAAGGAAAATAAATTTTCATGGTGCTTACTGTGTAAGTAAGTCAAGTCAAGAGTTAGTCTGTATGTGGGGAAAACAATTTCAAAAGAAATGTAGAAAAAAACAGATGAGTATACAATTAGGGGACTTAATTTCCAAATTTTATGGTCTCCAAGTTAGCTGTAAATGTCATATTAATGTCTCTTAGCAACTTGTAAACTCCATGGGGACAGGGACTGAATCTGGGTTTGTTCACTATTAGGCTCTGGAGAACCTAACTGGCACTCAGTAGATTTTTGTTAAATGAATGAGTAAACAATTATCTAACTTTTATGATGGTGATTGTGTTAAATAACATAATTATGCCAGTTTAAATAATGAAACAGTGAAATGCTCTGGTCCTGATTCAAAAAAGCAACTTGCTGAGGGACTTGAAAAAAGGTACAAATTTTGACTCTCTCAAGTTCTTTTTTTTTTTTTTTTAAGATGTATTTATTTATTTATTTATACAAGCACTGGGTACAGTCAAAAGCGTGGGCAGGTGAGAGAATTCACCAGAGCCAGAGGAGAGAGCATAACAGGCAGAGTGACAAAATACACTGCTGAGGGGAGTAGGGGTGGCAGGAGAGGTCTGCACTCCATGTGGGACCCTTGCCCGGCACTGCAGAGGCTGTGGCCAGCTTCGCAACCTAGCGCTCAACCACGGCGCCACCGGGGAGATCCGTCTCTCAAGTTCTTAATGATTAAAAAGAATATGCTAGACGAATCCATAGTTACTGTTTCATTTTCTTATAAAGTGATGTGGACCCATACTTAAAGAGTCAAAAAAAGGTCATTAACCTAAATCCACAGCCTGTCACTTCCCACTTTGCAGAGGCAACTGTTTACCCTTTTTTTAGCTGTTTTTCATGTTATTTAGAAACATATATCTAAATAATAGCCTTATAGTGCTGGCTGATTTTTCAATTTTAATAATTAATCTCTTAAAACATGGTGAAAGATAAGATTTGAACTCTTTAAATAACTACAGGTTGCTATCCCTCCAGCTTTCCAAAATTAACCTTAATGAGACCATGAACACTTTCCAGAACTGAGATATGTCAAATATTATGACAGCTTTCCCCTCCCTTGCTTTTACTTTTAGTTTGCTTATTTATTTTATTGATTAGTTAATTTTTTAACATTTTATTTTAAAATAAATTTAAATGTGCAGAAACATTTAAACAGTTCAGACAATTCCCATGTATTGTAACAGTTCCCCAACCATCACAAACATTTTATTATATTTTCTTTTTGAAGTAATATTGTTGTACATAGTTGTTGGTATTTTGGAAGTATAGGATCACCCCCCTCAGGTTTAGTTACCATAGTGTACCCATCACCAAAGCACCCACAGTTCACCACCATAATCCACTGTGCTCCCTTCCCACATTGTTCCCACCTTTCTCCACACCCCTCTGGTTTCTTCAGTTCTATAGTCAGCTTCCAAGGGTTAGTTTTTAGGCTTGTAGTTTTCTGACCCTTTATTTGGTTTCTTATATTCCACATATAAATGACACCATTCAGTATTTTTCTTGCTCCTTCTAACTTAATTTCACTTAGCCTAAGCCCTTCCAGCTCCACCCATGTTGCCACAAATGGCATGAGTTTATCTTTTTTGATCACTGAGTAATATTCCATTTTGTGTATATACCATATCTTCTTTTTTTTTAAAGATTGATTGATTGATTGATTGATTTATATAAGCACTGGGTACAGTCAGAAGAGTGGGAGAGTGAGAGAATTTACTAGAGCCAGAACGGAGAGCAGAACAGGCAGACTGACAAAATACACTGCTGAGGGGAACAGCGGGTGGCAGGAGAGGTCTGCGCTCCATGTGGTACCCTCTCCAGGGCTGGGGATTGAACTGGCGCTGCAGAGGCTGTGGGCAGCTTTGCAGCCCAGTGCTCAACCACTGCACCACCAGGGAGGCCCTATACCATATCTTCTTGATCCATGTATCTGTTTTTGCACACTTAGGTTGTTTCCATATAACTCTTGAGACTGAAATATTTTTTCCTCTCCCATTCCTTATAACTCTTTGATCCGTTCTCCTCACCTCACTCTTAACCTCAGTAGGCTCCCTTCATTTCTTTGTATCTTCTAATTTTTATAAGAAGTTTGCCTTGAAAACATCCAGTATTGTTTGTATCCATCATAATGTAACACTTAATATTCATCATCGTAATTCTGCTTTTCTTTGCTGTACACAATTCCTTTGTACTTCATCTATTCTGCTATAAATGATATCATTTGTCTTTATTGCTGAGTAATAATCCATTGTGTGGATATGCCACATATTCTTGATATACTCCTGTCAGTGGGCACTTGTTTTCATAACCTAGCTATTATGCTAAAAATTTATGCTAAAAATATATTATGCTAAAAATATATGACAGAATTATGATTTTTTAAGCTGTTCTTCCGATAGATGTCCAAGAGTGGATTGCTGGGTCAATTTTAGTTTAAAATAAATATAGATTGATTTCCAAAATGGCTACATGGTTTACATTTTATTACTCCAACTACTTGAAGTTCCAACCCTGTTTGATTCTCATGTCAAAGTAAATTAGTGCCACCAGAATTCAATATTATTATACTTAAGGGTGTTAGAGTTTAAAACCATAGTACGGGCCTCCCTGGTGGCACAAGGGGTTAAGATGCAACCTATGAAGCTATCAGCAGCCACTGAAGCATGAGTTCGAACCCTGGCCAGGGAGCAACCCACATGGTGCAGCAGACCTCTCCTGCCTCGCCCACTGCTCCCCTCAGTAGTGTACTTGGGTCAATCTGCCTGTTCTCTGTCTCTGTTTCTGGTGAATCTTCTCACCCCCACACCTTTGGCCTGTACCCCAGCTCTTGTATGCATAAATAAATAGATCTTTAAAATTTCACCCTCAGTAATTACTTGCCATTTGAATAAGATTTTGAATAAAGTGCTATCAATCAATCATAGTTCCACATTAAACTTAGCACTTAAAATTGTTGATTACAATTGGACCTGGTACTTGATGAGCAATGTAAGCTGGGGACTTGGGAGGCAAGTGAATGATCACTATGGAAGACTATTGCCCATTTAGTATAACATCAATTAATTATCAGATAAGTACTCATAATTATTCTTATTTATATCTATGGAAATGACTGAACAAAAAATATGGTAATATTGACTATCATCACAGGCATTTTCTCATCTCTTTACTTTTGAAAGTGTATACTCACATAGAATAGGAACCACATGAATTACTTCTTAACTAATTTCCCTAGGTTGTCAATCCTCCTGATTGGAGGGTCTTGCTATATTTCTAACATATTAATGAATATGACTGGCCCATTAGCCCTAAAATACATTTAGCTTGGTTAAGCCAAATCTACCGAACTTTTTTGGCTACAGGACCTTTTTTGGGATAATACTTTAAGAAATGTTCCCATAGAAACAGGAAAGGAAGGTAGTAAAGCCAATTTCATGATGCCTTCATGCAGAGCCAATTTTGTGTCCCCAGACCCTACTTCAATATTTAAC
Source organism: Talpa europaea (assembly GCF_964194135.1). Taxonomy (NCBI): domain Eukaryota; kingdom Metazoa; phylum Chordata; class Mammalia; order Eulipotyphla; family Talpidae; genus Talpa; species Talpa europaea. Next base: position 24,865,441 of record NC_140082.1, on the reverse strand, counting down.
ACATAATCAACAGTTTCACAACTAAGTTAATTCAGATAAACTATACTTCCTCTCTCATCAGTACTTTTAAAGCAAGTCCTGCAATTTATCACCTAAATTTCTGTGGACTTTTATTTTCCTCCTCATTTTATATTCTTTGAAGGTACCATTTAGCCAGTTTGCCTTATAATAAGGATTAATTATTCCCTAAACATGTAACTGTGGGAGATACCTCTTGTATCTCTTGAAGAACACCTGCTCTGGGCATATTCAAAGATGGCTAAGCCTAGACAATCCAGATTGATCTAGGAACTTGGCAATTGATTCAATTTTTAACTGAATCTTTATTATTGAAAAATCTCTTTTAAAAGTTACCTTTTCTTAGTAAGTGTCACATATATGCTGGATGTATTTGGAATAATATCAAAGTATCTTAACTGTTATTCAGATTTTCTTTGATGATTTTTGTAGTGCTTCAGTCTTATTTCAATTATATTTTGCTAAATTGTAAACACAAAAGATATATAAGAGATTGAATGTTAACATGATGACATGTCTTTGCATTTTTATTTTTTTTTAATTTTTTTTGCATGTTTTTATTTATTTATTTGTTTGTTTGTTTTGTTTATACATGCACTGGGTACAGTCAGAAGCGCGGGAGGGTGAGAGAATTCACCAGAGCCAGAGCGGGGAGCAGAGCAGGCAGAAGGACCGAAGTACACTGCTGAGGGGAGCAGCGGGCGGCAGGAGAGGTCTGCGCGCCATGTGGGACCCTCCTCCGGTGGCCGGGGAGCAGCCGGGGATCGAACCAGCGCCGCAGAGGCTGCGGGCAGCTTCGCAACCCAGCGCTCAACCGCTGCGCCACCGGGGAGGCCCTCTCTTTGCATTTTTAATATCAAAGTGACTGCTTTTCTTATATCTGTTTTTTGCTTAAGTGAATGGAGCAGTGGACATACCTACTTGAAGTCTATAGATTATTGACATATTTTAGCAAGTTTTACTTGGTAAAGAACTTTATACTTTTGGTTGTTCCTCAGATAAACTAATTAAATGCTAAACATACTGTAAAGGATCCTTTATATTTGTTGATAGGTCTAGTATCTTAGGCTGCTCAGGCTTCAATAACATAATATCACAGCCTGAGAGGTTTAAACAATAGAAAGTTATTTTCTTACAGAATTTTCCTTACTTTTGGACTGTCACATACTTGCTTTGTCACAAAGCCTTGTTAATGGCCAGCCAGAGTGGGCTCTTGAATTCTTCACTCAATGAAATGAGAACTCTAACTGTGGCAGTGGATTTTGAAGCTAAGATTTATTGAAGCAGAAGAGTGACAGGATGCTCCAGAGAGACCTCAAGGGTGATTGTCTTCCTGAGGAAAAATAGTCTCTCCCTTCTATAGGCTGCAAGGAGTATAACACAGGGAATGACATTATTCCTCATGCAGGAAAAGGCAGGTTTTGTAGCAGCCTTGTGCAACCACAAAAGGAACATATGTGTTGGGTGTTAAGAAAATGGAGGACAAATCCCACCCACAGGATTGTAATTGGTATCATAATGAAAATAAATAGGAGTAAGTTCAGGGTTCTCTTCAAGACTCATGTGCCACCAACTGTGCCTGACCAGTCCTGTCTGCAGGTCAGCAATTAATCTACTTTGTAGTCACTGGACTGTGAAGACAATTGAATAAAACAAAGAGTTAGTAGGACAGAGAGTAAGTAATGATTTGCTGCAATTCATTAAGCAATGAGTTATATGCACTATTAGTGTTCTTAGTTCCAAGACTGTATGCAAAGGGAAAGATCAAGCACATCCAAGAAGCCCTGTTTCAGCCTTTCCTCTGGTCTCTTTTTATAAATAGATGGAATCTGTTAGATCTGGTTCCACTCGATAACCTCATTTAATCTTAATTGCTTCTGTAGAAGTTATTTATGCAAATAAATAACTACACTGGTCAAGTGCAGGCATTAAGGTATGGATTTTAGAAGGACTCAAGTTCTTAGTTCATAACATCTGTCTTTATTGAATTTGTTGTATTTATCATTTTGGGTAGGCCTTGATTAATTTATTAAGACCTAAATTCTAAAGTTTGAAAGGAAAATAGTAAATTCATTTTTATTTTCTTGATTTTAATGTGGAGCATGAACACCTACTGATTTTGGTGGTGATGAACAGTACATGAAGTATAGGAAAGAAAATTGTACCATCATTGATTCTCAACTGGGTTTGACTTAATTACTAAAAAATAATAAAATATAATTCTCAGCTGGGTTTGACTTACTTACTAAAATATAATGTGATTGACTTTAGTAAAAAGGCTTTCAGTGTATTAGATATTTGTCTTTGTGTTTTAAATTAATTTTAAACATTTTTAATTTATTGACATGGCAATGCATCTTGAACAATTCAGTGTTTGTCTTTTTAGTCTGTATTTCACAGGGCAGGCCTTAGAGATTATGTAGTCAGCATAGAGCTTTACAAATGAAGATACTAAGGCCCGGAAGGAAGAGAAATGAGTCTTCACATATTTGTCTGTGGTACACAGATTTTTCCTTTTGTCAACTTACTAAATTTGAGATGCAATTAAGACTTAAATGCCATTCAGTTGGAGATGACTTAATAAGTGAAATTATTCAGAGAGTTATAACAGAAGAATAAATTGGGTCTCAATCTGACATCAGACCTCTTTTCTCTTGGAAGTATATCCAGAACCTGGCTATACATAGACCAATTGGGTTGAGGTGAGAGTTCACAGAATAACTGGTGGGTGTCAGCTTTTTCTCAGTGGTGGCTAATTCTGGGTGGGTTTTTGGTCCTGTTAACTACCAACTCATTTGTTTGTTGTGTCTATCCAGGTAAATGCAAAATCTTGAAATTATGAGTGCAATCAAGCAAGTGTTTTTGTTTTCAAACTGGCATGATATAAGGACGAAGGACGAATGAGAAAAAAGTTGTTCTTTGAGCTTTTCTGGAGATTAAATACAAATCTTAGTTTACTGTGAAGACTTCCTGTAACAACCACTCATAAATTGCTGGCCCTTCCTCCCTTGAGTAGGTCAGTAAAAGCAACTGCAGCCATTTGACAAAGAGTGAAATAGATATTGAGTGGTGAGTAATGATAACACCATTCACCATTCAATATCTATTTTACTCTTTGTCAAAGGGCTGCATTACTCATGTATATTTGAGTAATGATATGCTATAAATATATGAGTAATGATACACACACACTATATGTATATATATATTTATTTTTGACTTCTGCCTCTGCAGAATTTGGGGCACTATGACTTTTTGGTACTAATGACAAGCGCTTTTCTTCCAACAGAGGAATGCATTCATTTTTCTAAAACTGGATCTTTGTAAAATCTTAAATTAAGGGATTCATCTGAGGTTAGTATTTCAGAATTTTTTCCTTGAGAAAGAATATGCAACACTTCACATGATTAATTCTAATCCTGGAGTCCCTGATTGGTCTTTTGTGGCTGATTTGTGATGGGTACATTTAAAATTATCCTTTCATTCTCTTAGACATTTACAAGTCTAATATTGCAGTATTATGGTTCAATCATCACCTTCACAATTGTTTTTCTTCTTGAATAGCATAGATTCCTAGGCTTTTTTTAGTTATGGGGCAGACCGTTCTTTACAATACAATTCACTACTACAAGCAGCAGCAATACCTATTTGGTCTTATTTCTTTGATCCTGTATTATAAGAAGAGCAAAATTAATCTGTATGTTTCTATGCATATTGTAGCAATCAGTGATATACTTCTTGTATCGTTTAAAAGTGGAAATCATAGTCACTGGCTAAATTCTATTTTGGACAAGAGCAAGATTTTTTTTTTTAAATAGACTTCATTTCTTAGGAAACTTTTAAGTTCACAGCAAATCTGAGCAGAAGTCAGAGATATTACATATACCCTCTGTTTCTACATGTGTGCAACATACCCCAGTATCAACATCCCTCATAAGGGAGGTACATTTATTACAGTCAGGAACATATGTCAATACATATTATCATCAAAGTCCAAATTTTACATTAGTATTCATCTTGGTGTTGTATATTCTATGGTTTCTGACAAATGTATAATGATAATTATTCATCATTATAGTATCAATTTCCCTAATTTCAAATGTGTATCCCCATCTCCAGGTGCTCCATTGTTGGTTGTTGTGACTTGAACACCACAGTACAAGGTGTGGTGTTGGGGTGGGGGTGCTAGTAAAGGAGCCGTTGATGGCATAACAATTAACAGGATAATGATCCTGAGCAGTCCAATTAACCTCAGAGTGGGAGTGGAAATTGAATCTGATTTCTGAAGATACAGTCTCCCATGTAAACCTGCTAATGACTGGCATTTTGACCTGCAAATTTATTCACTTTCAGTTGTATTTCTTCACTCATAAAGTTGGGACAGTGATAGTACCTCACAGAGGTCAAGGGCTATTGTGAATATTAAAAGTAGCTGATAGTTTAGAAAGTGCTTTTCAATATGGTGTGTGCAGATAAGGAGTTAAGATAAGCTTCCAAATATTTGAACAAGTCTTTTCCATTTCAGAATAAAATCAAAACCATACCCACAGACTGTTCTGTGGTTTCCTTCATATTCCACACAACACTTTGGAAGGTGCCCAAAAGTGTATGACTTTTAACTCCAGAGACACTAAAGAAATAGAAATCTTCAATGTCTTATTGACAGCGGTGTTTCTTTCTCCATGTGTATTTCTTTGATCTGCCTACCTCAAAATCCCCTCAGATCTTTGTGAAGGGAGCACTCTGTAATTCTGATGCTTTCTAAAGTTTGAGAAACTCATTTAGTGGATTTTTACTGTTAATTTTTTGGGGAAAATGTAGGCATTTTTTTAGTTTAGCTTGATTTATAAGTTATCTTTCATTTTTCCTTTTGTATTTTTTCTGTGAAAGGAAATTGTGCATCTGCCTTTTATTTTCTTGGGATTCTGATGTTTACTTATTTGCTCTTAAATGATTTATGGAATATCTACTAGAACTGTGAAATGTTGTTATCTCACCAGGAAACCAACTTCTTTGCCATTTTCATTCTATTTTATTAAGGCAGTAACTACATTGAAAATGACCTTGGTTAGTCTTCTGATAGAAATGCAGACTTCAGATACAGTCTGCTCATGGACAACTAGCCACCCTAAATTTTGAGCTTTTTCCTCTCTTCTTGTTATTTATTTTAATTTAAGCCTGGCTTGCTTTCCTCTTTTGAAAGGTAGTGACAGAACAAATCAGGTATTTTGTTCATCCACAACACAACTTGACGCATAGATGTGCTGTATGCATCAACACACTGGAATGTATATTCTTTTAATGTGGAGATTATTGTAGTGGATTATAGTGGAGACTGGTTATTTTTCTAGTTTTACTTAAGAAGTTGCTAATGATAATTGCATGTGGAAAATTCACAATCAAATACTTCATATCTTATTAATTACATGCAATGTAGATTTTTTAATGACCATACATATTTAAATTGTTATCATCTATTAGCTTAATTAAGGTTTTTTTCCCCCAACAGTCTACTCTTTATGTTATATAATAACTAATCAGACTGAATCAACCCCTTATTGAGTGAATGTGTTCATCCTTCTGTATGATAGTTGAGCATCTTCAGAATAAAAACAGTTTGCTTTTTCACTTTCATCAACTAATCCTCAGGTGATAAAAACATAGCTTATATTCCTACAAATAATTAGAAAAGAATAGCAGAGGTGATCTTCAGATTCTGCCCTTTTCTGCTTAAACCCTTCTAGTGGTTTTCCAATTCCTTCAGAGTAAAATTCATCTTCCTTGTGCTCCTGCAGGACCTGTGTGATCTGGTTGCTATACAATTCCCCAGCCTAGATTCAAGCTACACTATCCAGCTTCCCCTACTCCAAGCACCTTGTTCCTCTTCCAGCTTTCTGGTAGAATGTTTCTTCTTGCCCATGCCTGTCTTGGCTGTTACTTCTGAACACCACAGGGAAGTCTTTGGAAAGTTTGAAGCGGGCAAGTAACATGATCTGATTTATGAATAAATTAATGAATTTATAAACTAAGGATTTTTCTGTAAAATGGAAATCTAGGTAGTCATTTCAGAGTACTTCGAAATGTTTTAAATGTCTGATATTTTGAGTGGATGTGATGTCTGTCTAATTGTACCCACAATCAGTTTAAATATGGTAGAGTTAGGATTAGCATTCTCAGAGCCAAGCTGAATCTAAGCTTAGAAACAGAAATTTACATATAAATAGAAAATTAATTCAGCTTTCTAAACAGGTATTTTTGAAAATCCAGTAACAGGTTAACAAATTTAAAATTTATACAAAATTTTTTTTAAAAAAATTATTTTTGACTTAATTTTAATTAAACTTCATAAAGTATTTGATTGATAAGTGAGAAAGGAAGAAAGCTTTCTCTTGGCATTCTAAATAGCATGGAAGGATATGGATGGCTTTAAAAAAGAACCCCAGACCGCCTCCCTGTCTGTAACCCAGCCAAGTAATTCATAACAAAAGACAGGTTAAAACACTTCACTCTAGAGCAGCGTGTTGTGAGATGTGAGACATTATGTAAAGTTAAAGCAAGAACAAGCTGATGTGTTTTCTCCTCTTTATTCACATGTCATTCTTTATAAGCAGGATACTTGAAAGTTTGTCTCAGAACGTTTTGCTCTTCCTCTGGGAAATATGAAAGAAAATTATCTGTGTAGAATAAAAATGTGTTAACGTGTGTTAATTCATTCTAGAAGTCATGCAGGAGTGTTATCTTTGAGTGTGACTGGAGTTCAAGTCAAATTGTGATTTCTGTGCATGAACATTGGAAGTGTTCATGGCCAGTTATCAACAGCTTTAGAAATGGGAAGTGGTTGGGGGTGAAAAAATAATACATAATTCCTTGTCTCAATTTTCTTATTTCACATACTACCTACCATTGTAAGTACATGGTAATTGAACTAAAAATTAAGGAAAGTTATTGTCCAGATTTCTGTGTGGAGTGAAAGGACAACTAATGATAATACTATTTGGCTAAAGAGCATAGAAATATAACCCCCTGCACAGGCATAGGATAAATCCAAAGTAGGTCACACCATAGAATAACCAAATCTTACCATTTATCTCCAAAGGATTCTCTCTTCTTTAACCCAATCCCAAAATTATTTTTACATGCTTTTATCACTTTGTCCACATTCTTCTAACCACCTATAATTAAAATCTCTTTGTGTTCCTTTTCGTTTTTCCTAGTTTATCTAACAGTTTATCTGGCTTTTCACTGTAATCTGTATCCCAACTCCTTATTATACATATTTACACACACACACATACTTATGTACATGCACATATATGTATATAAACACATGTAAACATACATATGAATGCATGTATCTTCAATTATGTTCATTTATGAGTTATTGTTTAATTATGAGGTAATATGTTTTATATCCCTGTATATATACACACTTCTTCAAAGATATGTTGTCACACCATGTTCACCACTGAGAACCAATAGCTCTCCACCACAAATTTGCTAGACACTCTTTGCCCTTTGCTCTCATCCCATCTTCCCCTTTGGTAACATCAATTTTGTGGTCAGAATGCAAGGGCTTGGCCTGGTTTTGTTTATTATGTTGCTTTGTTTCTTTATAATCCACATATGAATGAAATTGTCTGACATTTTCTTGTCTGAAATTTGTTCTTCTTATTTTGCTTAAAATAATCCCCTCCAGTGTCATCCATGTTGCTGTAACTGGAAAGAGTTCTTTTTTTTTTTTTAAGATTCACTTATTTATGCATACAAGAACTGGGGTACAGGCCAGATGTGCAAGAGTGTGAGAGGATTCACCAGAGACAGAGTGGGAGAACAGAACAGGCAGACTGACTGAAATACACTGCTGAGGTGAGCAGCGGGCAAGACAGGAGAGGTCTGCAGCTGTGCCATGTGGGTTGCTCCCTGGCTGGCTGGGTGCTGTGGAGTCTTCAGATTGCTTCATAGGTTGCATCTCAACACCTTGTGCCACCAGAGAGACCCAAGATTTCATCTTTTTTATAGCTTATTTGTATTCCATTGTGTTTATATATCACATCTTCTTTATTCTCTCATCTTTCAGTGGTACTTAGATGTTTCCATATCTTGGCTATCATAAATAGTGCTGCAAAGAAAATAGGGATTCATATATCTTTTCAAATTACTGTTTTTATATTCTTTGCATAGACACCTTGAAGTGGAATTGCTGGGTCATGTGGTACATCTGTTTTTAATTTTTTGAGGAATCGCTATAGTGTTTTCCATAGAAACTGTACCAATTTGTATTCCCACCAATAATATAGGAGGTCTTATTTTTCTCCAATCACCAGTACTCAATGTTTCTACTTTTTGATGTAGGCAGTTCTCACAGGTGTGAAGTGATAGCACATTGTAGTTTTGACATACCTTTCCCTGATGATAAGTGATGATGAGCATTTTTTCATGAGCCTGTTGACTATCCATATGTCTTTTTTGGAGGAGTATTTGTTTAGATTTTCTGTTCATATTTTGACTAGATTGATTTCTGTTGTTGAGTGGTATGAGTCCTGTATATTGATGTATCTTGGATATTAATTCCTTGTTAGATATCTGATGTGTAATTTTTTTTTCCCACTCAGTTGGATGTCTTTTCATTTTGATGATAGTTTCTTAAACTGTACAAAAACTTTTTAGCTTGATGTAGTTCTATTTGTTTATTTTTGCTTTTCTTTTCCTAGCCTTTGTTGCCCAGTCCCCAAAGACATCTTTATGGTCAATATCTTGGAGTATATTATTTTATTTTTCTATGTTTTCATTGTTTCAGGTCTTATATTCAAATCTTTAATCTATTTTGAATTAAATTTGTATATAGTTTTAGAGAGAGATCTAGTTTCACTTTTTTGCCTGTGACTGTCCCGTTTTCCTAACATTTGTTGAAGAAACTTTGCTTTTTCCATTGTATACTTTGATTCCTTTGTCATAAATTTATTTTCTGCACATGTGTGGGCTCACATTCTGTGCTCTCAATTTTATGCCATTGATCTGTGTGACTCTTTGTATTCTAATACCATATTGTTTTGATTGCTAAGGCTTTGTAGTATAGTTTCTCCCATTATCTTTTAAATGATTTAATTTTCAATTTTTCATATTGAAAGAATGACAATTACTTTAATTTAATATTTTTTAAAGTCTTTCATGTTACTCTTTTATATACTTTTTTGGATAAATTGGAGAGATGCTTACAATAAGGAAATTTTATATATATAATTATTCATGTACATTTTTGCTAGGTGAGATTTTCTTCAACCCATGTTCCTCAAACATTGCTTATTTGAAAAAGAGTGAAGATAACGTCTATCTTAATATTATTCTGAACTTTTATTAATATATAAATTATAATTTTTGTCAATACTGTAGCAGACAGTAGTTGCTCAATAATAAAAGTAATGGATTTTTAATTATGAAATTCAGAGATTTTTCTCATGTTATAAAGTAGGCACACTCATAGGAGGGGAGGTTTTGAGAAATATATATGGCTCTTAAAGCAGACACTTTTCCAATTTATCTGGAAATTGTATGAGTGAAAACTATTTATAAAAAGATAATTCACATATAAAGGAATAATGAAGCAATTGAATTCTAAAAGTTTCAGGGTTCTACTAATCCTTAAGTCATTGAAAGGTTACTTTGGGTTTCCATCTTGCTTCAGTGAATTAATCTTAGCTGGTAGTAGGTATATTTTAGGACTATGTCATAGAAATTGAAATCTAATTTTAGTACAATTTTTACAGTCTTAATTTCTTTTTTTAATGTAATTTTGTTGATTGTGGTTTATTTACAATGTTAGTTAAATTGCATAATTAGCATAAATATATGCAGTCATGCAATTTAATTATGAATGTTATGAAGGAAAATGATGGCAAAATTCAGACATTCATGACATTTTAGAAATTCTTGGGAACTTTATTTTAAAATTATGTTTAATGAATGGTAGTAGGTATTGAAATTTAAGTACTTCTCTTTTCCAAAAACTGAAAAAAAGCTTGCCAAATTCAGTGAGTAAAATATAGTATCAAAAGTATGATGCAGTTTAGGAAAGAAAAAATTACTTTTTCTTTTTAATTTTTTTCAAGTTTTATTGAAAGAGTAAATTAAATTTATGTTTGTGTTCAATTTTCTGTTCCTCAACATTTTTCAAGTTTTTGATTTGGATTTTCCCATTCTTTGATGGAAACTATTTAGAATATAATTTGTTATATTTAACTCAAAATTATGTGTTTACAGAGAAAAATATCTTTTCTCTATGTCAAAATATTTTACCTCTAATTCTAGCTTGACTTACTTAAAAGGGGAATTAGGTTAGTAGTTGAATTATCAAGTTTTCAGCTATTAAATACTCAAAATGCACTTAATGATGTAGCTGCATCTTTATATATAAAGTATTCCATATATTAGGTGTAAATGACAAAGTGTCAGTTTGGTTTAAAGAATTACATTTTCTGCTGCTACTATCATATTATTCACGAATCTTTCCTTCAATGCCTTTTTTATTCAAAATCATAAATCTTTCCATGAAATTCATCAGAGAACTTTTTTGTAGTTATTTGAATATATCAAAGCTAAGTAGTTTTGCCCACTGCTTTGTGGTTCTAAAGTTGTGTGAAGCTATTTCATTAAATTTGTGAATCAAATGTGAGAAGCAGAATAACTTGTTGGAAAATTACTTTTCTTGCTGTATTAACCTCTCTGATCATTTCAAAAGACTTTGAGTTTTAGTGTTGTAACACTAAATGATGAAACTCATGTATAGAAAAAGTGAGAAAAATATGAAAATTACACAGAAAATAACTCTCTTTAGAAATAACACAGCATATTTAAGTATTCAAGGCTAAGAATTTTAGGCAAAGAAATAAGACTGTGTTAAGGAAGAGCTGCCATAATGGAAAACTCCAGATCTCTACCCTCACTCTGTCATGACATAGCTTAGCGATAGGTGGCTGGACAGCCAGGGCAGTTGTAGTGAACATTTGTTATAATAATAAAAAGGCACACACAGAAGTATAAAATCCTGATGCCTTCTCTGCATAAGCTCATGGTAGCTTTTGGCCAAAAGGCATTTAATCAATTATTACAGTAAATGAGAAGGGCAAAGTAATATTTTGAGTAAAGTTCTATGAGATAACATTAAAATAACTATGCATAGGAAAATGGTATGTTTTTGGTGATGAGTGTTTTCGCCAAGTTGGAATATTTGAACCTGACCTTCAAAAAGTAGAGACTTAGGACCTTTCTCTCCTAGAAGAGAAATAACACATTGTAGAAAATGAATAAAATTAACATAGGCCAAGAGGACAAACCAAAAAAAAATTAGCTACTGCCATCCTGTGTTATAGTCACTGGCAATACTATAATGTATTTCTTTCTGTAATTTTTTTCATTTTTGTATATGCATTTTTGTGCACATATATTCTTTTAATATATGTTTATATAAATATGTTCTTAATATGTTTCTTTTATAATGTTTATATGATTTTTTAATACTTGTTCATAGTTTTTGCGCATCTGAGAATATTTCTATAGTATTAAATCCTAGAAGACCTTTACTACAAAATGAAAAATTGCCCCTATCAAATTTTGTATAAAATTAGAACCCCACTGCCAATATCAGAGAATATAATACTTATTTTCAAAAGAAATGCTCTGTCAAATACTGACAAGTATAATTTTATATTGTGAAAATAATAGAAAAAGATTTATATTTTGCTGCACTTCTTTGACTTTTTTTTTAAGATTTATTTTATTTATACAAGAGCTGGGGTACAGGCCAGGGAGGGTGAGAAGATTCACCGGAGTCAGTGCGGGGAGCAGAACAGGCAGAAAGATCGAAAGCACTGCTAAGGGGAGCAGTGGGTGAGACAGAAAAGGTCTGCCGTGCCATGTGGGTATCTCCTTGGCTGGCTGGGAATTGAACCCATGCTGCAGAGGCTGCAGATAGCTTTACAAAGCTGAGCTCAACCCTCTGTGCCACCAGGGAGGCCCATTTTTGACTTTTTATAATTAAATATTCTTATTTGTTTATCACTATTTATGTTTTATTTGCTATAAATTACCTTTTATGGTATTTGCCTATTTTTAAAATTGAAGATTAATCTTTGTATAATTTATTCATAAAATGTTTTATATTTTAACATATATATATATATATATAGTTAGATATATATTCATCTTACAACCGTATTTTGTTTACCTTGTATTTTCATCTGTAGTGCATGGCAGGAAGTCCATGAATGTAGATTTTTCTGGCTTGATTTTTTATCTTTGTCTAGAAATGATATTCAAATTTACTACTAATACCTGGTCAGTCATAATCTGCATAAACCAGGTCCCAGGGGTGAGCTCGGATCTGGAAGCCTTGGCAAACCAGGTGCTTGTTAGGTCTTAGTTGTTGAATTATGTGGAGGGCATTGTTCATCCTTTTGGGAGGAAGTGGAAGGTGGGAGGGTAGTTAATCTGTTAATATGCTCAGGCTGAACTTTAAAATCACTTAGTTAAATTTCAGAAAAATACTGCTGGGCTTGATTCTAAAAATACTGCATGCCTTTCACTTACTAAAGTCTCCTTCTAGCCAAAAAAGCATAAGCCTAGAGAAAATGAATGACTTGTCAATGGCTACACAGGATCATACTTTTCTAAAAATAAACAGTAGTGATAATTTTGTGATGAGGAAATCATCAGCTATTATTGGCTATTTGTCTAAGTCCACACAAATCTGTAGTGGACATTTAACCTATAGCTTTTTAAAATAATATGTTTTATGTGTTTTAAATCAGGTAAATTCTATGGAACACAATCTGATAGACAAATATGCCTTGGCTATCATGTGCGGTCATTAGTTAAGTCAGCTCGGGCTCAACATTGAGCCATTAGGGAATCTGACCCCACACACTGAATATGGTCTGATGACAATATATAATGAGATTGAGGCTATCAGACATCTGGCAGCGATAATTTAATAGAAGGCCCTCAGTGATTTGGGCCCTGGGCATTTGGACATCATCTCTGACACTGGGCACCATAACAACAATTAATTCCATCTGGCCTGTTCTGGCTCAAAAGGCCCAAATTTTCTAAGATAAGCTATTGGCCATGATGGTCCTTGTTTGTAGAATTTTTCCATCTCTCCTGGCAGAGACATGCTTTTCATGCATTGAGACTTAACTTTTAGGACAGAGCCCTTATTTTTAATTCAGCCATTCCTAACACAGGAAACAAGGACAGATTAAGATGGTTGATTATAAATACAAATGTTGATGTATTTTACCAAAGAGTTTTAGTTTTTTTCATTTTGCTATGGAGACTCTAACCTCTCATCATATATGAATTTGTACAAATTAAATAGTAAACGTGAAAACAAATGTGGAATATTTAGTATGTGATTCTCAAATGGCCTTAAATATATTAAAAGATATTTAGCTAGTGAGTAGAAGGATAGACTGTCATAGCTGAGGGGGACCGTAAAAACTGTAAAGCTGCTACCTCTCATTTTACAGAGAACACAAGGTCACAGCACTCAAAATGCATGTGGTTTCTGGGTTCATGATGCAATTCTCTCTATAGCAAACCACAAGGCCTTTATTCGAAGATAGATTCTCAGATTTAATTAAGTGCTATTTTCTCCATGTATAGATTATTTATAGATTGTGACTTAAGTGGAGATGAGTTTATTCTCCAAATCTGACAAAATCAGTGTGTGGTCTGAGTTCTTTGACAGACATCCTTTTTATTATAAAACAGTTTATCCAGGGGCCTCCCCGGTGGTGCAGCAGGTTGAGCACAGCACTGTGAAGCTGTCCACAGTCTCTCAGCGTGGGTTCAGTTCCCGGCTGGCCGGGGAGATTCCCACATGGCGCAACAGACCTCTCTTGACTCAGCCGCTGCTCCCCTCAGCAGTGTATTTCACTCAGTCTGCCTGTTCTGCTCCCCACTGTGTCTCTGGTGAATTCTCTCAACCTCCCGCGCCTCTGGCCTGTACCCCAGCTATTTTATGAATTAAAAAAAAAAAAAAAAACAGAAAACAATTTATCCATAAGGTAAAACTAATGCTAAAATGTACTTGAAGACGTTAAATTTTTCTCTTAACTTTCTACCAGGCAATATAAGATCCTTCATTAATAAGATTAATTATTTAAAGTACTCCCCAACATTTCAAGTTATAATAAAAATACAATCAATATTAATGTGCTATTACTTTCTGCCCTGTTTTTATACTAATATTGTTGCATTTCCTCACATTAGCAAATCAACTTGATTGAATATTATAATCCTTACTTGCTTTCACATGCTGTATTATTTACATACTTTGCTGATGTAAATAGCACATATTATCTTTTTTTTCCTTTTGGATTAATTCCCTGGATTATATCAAGAGACAATATGACAGATTTAACCTGTCATAGAAAATGAGGTAATTATAATATATGTCAAAAAAACATTAATGTTTGAAAATATTTAGAAGTGTCTGTCATTTAATCCTTAATGAAGTCTAGCTATTGAGTTATTATTTTTAATACCCTATTAATCCATTATTGGAATCAGTGCATAAGACACCTTTGTTTTAAATCCTTTAATGTGGTTTTATTCTTTCTATTTATTTTTAATACTTCAGTTAGTATGTAGCAATACATTGAAATTGTCTTAAATTTTATTAACAGTTCATAAAACAAAGCATGTTTTCCATAGGATAATTTACCATTTTATATACAAAATTAAAATGTCTGTTTATTATTTTATTTAATAGTGAAATTAGAAGAATATTAAAATATAAATATATAAATTCATTGTGTACATAGTTTAGATTGCATGTTTGATTAGATTTCATTATCATATTCTATTTCATTTTCTTCATATTTCTCTTTAACTGTTCTTCAGGAGAGAAATCCCTTCAATGTGTAAGAAGCTTACATTAACTCAAAAGGTAATAAAGGATAAGGGTGGAGAACAAAGAGGGTGCAATTGCATTTTAACCTCAGGCCCCTAGGGGTCAAATGCCTGCTGCCCCACAGACTGAACTCTTATGTTACATACTTTTAGAGTAATTCTTCACAAATTTTCCACTTTCAACATAAAATTGCCTTAATTTCATCTCATACATAGCTTTTCTACCTCACTGAATCATGCCCACTTTCTTCAAAGACATGTTGTTTTCTTACTGATTTCATTAACCAAAGAGAACACAGATGATGAACTACAGCCACAAATGTTGCTGAACATCCCCAACTGGCCAGTCAACCTCATGTCAGATAAAAAGAAGTCCTTAAGGATTTGGTCTCCCCTAGTTTCCTCTTTCTTTCATCCTTTCATCTGATTACTCAGAAACTATGTAAGAAATCTTGACTTCAGATCTGAAACATGCAGAAGGGAAGGAGGGAGGATGAAGGGTGAAAACAAAGTGGGGAGGAAGCATATTGGACTATGGGGTTGGACAAAGGTGATTTGGTGGGGGGAGAACTGTGGTGACTATACCTGAGGGACGGGATCCTGTATTTCCAAAATATCAGCAATAATGTAATCCAGCAGTTCTTCAATTAAAAAAAAAAATGATGGACAAGAGATTACATGCATAAAATTTAAGATATCGGGGGCCTCCCTGGTGGCATAGGTGGTTGAGTGCCACACCGTGAAGTTGTACACAATCTCTGCAGTGCGGATTCAATCCCGGCGGCTAGGGAGAATCCCACACAGTGAAGCAGACCTCTCCTGCTGTGCCCGCTACTCCCCTCAGCAGTGTATTTCGTCAGTCTGCCTGTTCTATTCCCTGCTCTGTCTCTGGTGAATCCTCTCACCCTCCCGCTCCTCTGGCCTATACCCCAGTTCTTGTATAAAATAAATAAATCTTTAAAAAAAAAATTAGATACTGACTCAGAGGACCAGTGGCCTTGGCCATCATTCCTTAACGCATTCATCCATTATTTATTTATTTATTTCTAAACACTATTTTTATTTATTTATTTATTTGTTTGTTTATACAAGCACTGGGTACAGTCAGAAGCGCGGGAGGGTGAGAGAATTCACCAGAGCCAGAGCAGGGAGCAGAGCAGGCAGAAGGACCGAAGTACACTGCTAAGGGGAGCAACGGGCTGCAGGAGAGCTCTGCGTGCCATGTGGGACCCTCCTCCGGTGGCCGGGGAGCAGCCGGGGATCGAACCAGCGCTGCAGAGGCCGCGGGCAGCTTCGCAACCCAGCGCTAAACTGCTGCACCACCGGGGAGGCCCCATCCGTTATTTAAAAGCTTTGGGTACTTATTATATGTCAATGTCCTTGTTGTACTAGGGGGCAAAAATTTTTAAATAAGATGGAGGTCCTGTTCTGAAACATTTCTGTGAGGGGTTTCGAAGGCCACTCCAGGTTTGGATTTTCTGGGAGGAGTCACAAGTCTCAGCATATAATTTGTGGCTATGACATTCCTGCAAGAAGATACATACAAAGTAAAATCTGCAAGGAGATAAGGTACTTGGAGCAATATCTGAGGAGCAAGAGACAAGTTTTCAAGAGTTCTGTCCAGAAGCACATAGGATATATTTAATTTTGCCAGCAGTGAGCTGTGACAACACATGTGAAATATTGTCAACCTGGGAAGTTTATTAGATACTCAGTGCCCAAGGCTTTTATCTGGGTTTGTTCACATAATCAACTTCTATCTAGCACGTGCCCAAATAAGAGTCTCTGAAAAAGGAAGGCAGGTGTTCAGCATAAAATATATCGTTGCACAAACAGTTTAGGCATTGTGAGTTGCTCTTATCGGTTAGGGAATGGTGAGAAACCTCCCTAAAGCTAAGTTCCCAGAAACCAGCCATGGGCCAACCTGGCAAACAGGATTTTCTGTGGATAGAGTATCAGGCCTGCTGTATTAATTATTTTTGGCATAATCTCACATTCAATTGGGATATAGGTAGAAGAGTGTTTAAATAGTTAGGTTTAATCTATGGGATTACAGAAGTTCTACTCCAGGGATTTTAGAGAAACCTTATTTAAAAAGACAATATTTTATTATAATTAGTCTTTTTCCAGCTCGCTTATTTAGGTTTTCTAAATTCCTACGAGTGAGTGAGACCATCGGTATTTTTTTTTTTTCTTTCTGGCTTATTTCACTGAGCATGATCCTTTCCAGCTCCATCCATGTTTCTGCAAATTGCACGAGTTTATCTTTTTTGATTGCTGAGTAATATTCCATTGTGTATATGTACCACATCTTCTTGATCCGGTAGCCTATTTTGGGGCATTTGGTTTGTTTTCATAAAAATCAAAATCAACCAGCAACTATAAACCAGAGAGACACACACTACGGGGCAGAGGGGAAGGGTGGTGGGGGAGAGGGAAGTAGGATCAAAACAAGAGTGGTGGGAATTGTATGGGGACTATAACCAAGATGAAAATACATACATTGTGCAATAATGAAAAATGATGTAAAAATATATAAAATTAAAAAAATTAAAAAGACAATATTTGAGCTGTCTTGAGGTGGTTGTGAGATTTCCTAATATTTGGGAAGAGGAAGGATTTTCCTCCATACACAGGTAACTATATTCATTGCAGGGGGAAAAATATTGAGAAATTCTGTGTGATGGAAATCCAGGGGAGACAGAACAGAATGGTTAGATGGAGAGTAAGAAAAATGTTATAGTTTGTAGAGTAGTAAGGAGCCTTTAGAGGTTTTAGACAGAAGAAAAATGTAAATAAATCTGAAAAGTATTTCTGATAACAGATGGAAAAAGATTGAATAAGGAATTCAAAAGATTGAATAAGGAACTGGTAATGCCAGTTAGAAGGCAAGAGATGAAAAAATGACCGAAGTAAACTATGCTAGGCCTGGAGCTCACAGCAGTGGCCCTCAACAAGGGCCACTAGGGATTACATGACAGATTCAAAATACTCTGATATTCAGGTTCCACGCAAACTCTTTAATATCTCTTCACACACGCTGTACGCTTTATTTTTTGTTACTTTCTTTCTTTGTAATGCTCCTACTCAGATCCTCAAAGTTCACTGCACCGTCAGTTCATTAATGGACATAACAAGGATATAACTATTGGTATAGAATTCCTCTTCTGTTCCACAACAAATTGAAGTACAAGGTCAAATGGCAATCTACCTTAGCCAAATAATTCCATCTATTGTCAAATGAATCTAGCCAGTGAATGTGTTTACAATGAACAATATGAGTTTGTCCCACAGAGGGTTCCAAGTGGTGATTTTGCTTTACTTGTCAAGTCTAGACCAAAGTACTTATCAGAATACAATTGTAGCGTGTCCTAAATACCTGAGATCCATGTATTCACTTCTTGATGATTCAGCTATGATTGTGATTTATCTGTAAGACTCAAAATGAGCTTAAAAACATTTTTAGCATTTATTAGTAAAATGCAAAGTACTTAAATAAAATCATTTGGATAGGATGTAAATATAAATGTATCCACCCAAGCACAGTTTTCTTCTCATTTTTGTTTTATTTTAAATTACCATATTTTTCAGCAGATGATGACACAAAAGAGATTTGCAAGGTTTACAGAGAATACTGTGATACTATACTTTTTTTTAAATATTTATTTATTTATTTGTTTGTTTGTTTGTTTATTTGTTTATTTATTTATTTATACAAGCACTGGGTACAGTCAGAAGCATGGGAGGGTGAGAGAATTCACCAGAGCCAGAGTGGGGAGCAGAGCAAGCAGAAGGACGGAAGTACACTGCTGAGGGGAGCAGCGGGCGGCAGGAGAGGTCTGCGCGCCATGTGGGACCCTCCTCCTCTGGTGGGCGGGGCACAGCCGGGGATTGAACCGGGGCTACAGAGGCAGTGGGCAGCTTCACAACCCAGCGCTCAACCGCTGCGCCACTGGGGAGGCCCCTGTGATAGTATACTTGAGTTAATTATTTTACTCTCACATTAAGTGGACATTATAGTTTCAAATATCTGATATGCAATGACATACCTTCTTCAATCTGCTATTTTAGCTGAACACTATACTTAGGAACATGTTAAGAGCAATTTGTATATTGTAGGTACAGAACTATGTCTTTCAGCTGTCTTTCTTTATACCAAGTGGGAGTCATTATATGTGTTTGATATTTTCATGAGCTATGTGATTAACAACTAGAGAAAAATATGTTGGAGAAAATTATCTTTCAAGGTTTTCTATTGGTGGGTTAATTAACATGCAGTGGACAGAAAACAGATAATCTGTTCAACCTGACTATTCAAAGATCCCTCATGCTGCTTTTGTCTTCATTACAAATGATAAGGGAAAAAAATACATCACATTTACCCCTTTGTAGTGTTTCTGAATGGTTAATTTTGGTAATGGTTTCAATAATAAATATTTTATGATTCAGAAAGCCCATGAAGTCCATCGGTGTAATTTACAATGTAGTAGATGATCAGGCTGTGGTTTGCCAATTTTTCCTCAATCTTTATTTCTGTTAAATATTCATCTTTGACTTGTTTTATTTTCTCCAAGGCCTATTCTGAAGTGAAATCAACATCTAAACTAATTTCATACCTCTATCCTGATGTGTCACATGCTGTTAAATTATGAACATATAGTAGCGTTTCTTCTATGTGCCACTGGGTGCTTTTACTTTTTGTATCATACCAGAGAAAGCAATTTAAATTTAAAATACCCCCCAAAAATTCTCCAAAGTCAGGCCCTAAAGTTCACATATTTTCTCATTAGGAAACCTCTCATGAGGCATGTGTGCATGTGGAGGTTTGTATACCCCAAAATAAAGTTATGGAAATGATTGGAAAATCAATAAAATTTGAGAAGAAAACCCTCTTAGGTCATTTGTTGTATCTTGTTTACTCTCTAAATGCAATTGGAGGAAGCCAGTGATCAAGTGATTGGTTTACAAAGCAAGAATGAAAAAAATCATAAAACTGTTGAAAAATGAAAAGAAAACCAAAATCGAACCATCAGAAATACACAGGTATTTGGGAATTTACCCTCATGAGTGTTGCTCTAAGCATTTGTGCTTATTTTGTATTGTCCAGTTTACCTTCCCCAATAATCCTGCTCAAGGAGCAGCTGTATGTTTGTTTACTACAAAGACAAGAGCTTGACACATTAATCAAAGTCACAAAATTTCAACTTAAGTGGTCTTACAAAGTAAACCGAGGCACATTAAACCTTTCAAGAGTTTATCTCAACAAAATTGATTTGAATCAAGAAATTAAAAACCAAAAGTGTTTAGCAGTGTTCCATGGGAAGGAATCAGAGAAGAAACTTTTATGCAGAAGAGGTAGAAGAGAGCAAAGCAGCTACTTGATTGGCTGTAGCTTAATCTTCACCCTATTCAGAAAAACCTAATTGGCTGTTTGTGATTATTTGGCCTCAGGTTTTGATTTCTTAACCTCAAGACATTTATAGCTTGAGGTTTTGGTTTGCTTGTGTGGGTTACTAAGGTGTCAGAATCACCTCTCTAAAGGCATCCTTGTTTAGTTACCTTAGCAGCGGAGAACATGGAGTTTATCATCCCTGAGTTCTGAAGTTCCTTTTCATTTGTTCTTTAGAGTAGTATGGCAGGAAGGAAGCAAGAAAGGGCACTCAAAAAACCTGAGAATTAGAGTTCCCAGGAAAATGCTCTTTTCATGTTAGTTATTTCATCTACTCCCTGCCCTGCGCCAGGACTGCAAAGGGCTGGTATGATGTTATTGGTCTAAATGGCATCATGGAAAACCTGTAATTTAACTTGGTTATCAATACTTAAAAAGAAAATGGTAATGTTAAACCAAGGAAGGGATAATTAGCACCTATTTTAAAGAAAACAAGTTGCTTTGAAATTCTGTTTTGAAGATTTTAATAAAGACTAAGCATTAGGTATATTTTTCCTGATTTACATGATAGAGGACTGACAAACCTTTCATTGAAGATATTCCTTTAGTAAAATTATTTTTAAAGTCATTTTTATAACTAAATCATCTAATCCATTAACTACATATATTTGTTCCATTCATTTTCTAGATTAATATTCTAATAAGGGTCCTGTATAGATTTTTAATTGTTCCTACTTAATTATTTGTATTCAGATGACCACCACCATGGTAGATGAACATATTGAAAGTTGACCTAAGTGTTATGCTAGGAGGTCTTACCAACTTGTTAGACAACTTCATTGCCTAGTTTTGTTGTAAGCTACCTCATATATTTTTGGTAAGGAGTCAGGGAGTGTGTGTGTGTGTGTGTGTGTGTGTGTATAAAGCAAATAATTTTTTTTATGTAGCTTTACCTAGAATCATAGGTCTTAGAGCCTGACATCTCCTCAGGAAAAACTATCTGCTTTTGCAGGTGATATTTTCATTCCTATTTAAAATATAGGGTAACTAAAATGCAATAAGTTTTGTAAATTATTTTAGAGCCATATCAAGCATATCCAAGAATGATTTCCAGATGAGGTCATGTACATAGTTTCTTCCATTACTGAGTTCTTCCTATTCTTATCATTCTTGCTCCAAACTGACTGTCCACAATTAATTCAGTCATTTATTTACTCAGTCAGTCAACAAACATTTATGATCACTATTCGTGGTAGAGAATAGAGTGTCAAAAAAGAAACATTTTATATAGTGAAAATGACAATACTCATTAACCATGCTTACTAGATATTTACTATATGGAGGGACAGAAGACCATGATCAACCCTTTACGTGTATAATTTTTTCAACCCTACAATAATTCGATGAATTCATAGAATTCATGTACTATAATTTTCTGCTTATTAGGTTTCTCTCTGAATTTCTTGGCCGCTTCCATCATAGTTCTTTTAAGCCATAATATGAGCTCTTGGAAAGGTCTAGATTGAAGACTGCAGTAGTGTTTCTAGGTTGTATTCATTAAGGCACTAGGCAGTGGGAGATCTTTTTAAGTTCATGGTAAACACCTGAATTTTGTCTAGAAGAATTATTGCAACTTTCTGAAAGGGAGATATTTTAGACCATTTTCACTGGCCAGTATGGGTAGCCCTAACTAGTTGTCTGAAATAGCTGATGTAAGAATATTATTAACTGCATTAAATACACTTTGATTTTTTAATGTTCTTGCATTGAAGGGAACATCACAACTATAATCAAATCATTGGCTCTCTTAGCCCTTTTTGAACCCATATCCTGCCAGTTATAAATACTGTCAATTCATATCTTTTAGTAATAGTTGCATAGAAGAGGGATGTTCTTCTTGATCAGAAACTGAATTTCCCGTATATGTGGTATACCTTCCCCTGCTGACCTACTGAAATGAAAGACTAGGAGTAATGATTAAATCTAATTTTCCCTCCTGTAGTAGCAGGATGAGCTGGGTCAGCAAGGCCAGTCCCTGCAGATGGCTTTAAAATACCTCTGTGATTTGATCTTTTTGCCTTCCCATCCATTTCTCTAAGTGCCTATCACTGTCATCCTTTACTGCCCTGACAAGATTCCAAGGTGAGAACAGCATAAATGAACAAGAGCATTTGTGATGCCTCCTGAGGTGTTGCTTATTAAATGAGGTAGGCAATGAACCAAATCTGACTTGTGAGCTGGAAGGTAGATTAGCACATTTACACAAAGATCATTCCATTTATTATTTAACCTGTTTAGATTGTTGTCTCTTTGCTGTCCATGACAACTCATGTGAAATGACTGTAAGAACACAGTTAATAATGTCTGACTTTTATTTTCATATATGCTGAACATTATTTGGTTTCATTTCTTTGTTTGTATTGGAGCATGTTTTCTCAGAACAACTAGAGAATGTTTATGAAGTGCGTGTGGAAGGCAGGGAGGGAAGGAAATAAAAATGCATTGCTTTAGGGGCGTGCATCTGTTTTAGGGATTCTGCAGGATCTAAGCTTTAACCATTGTCACAACTTGTGGTGTGCCCTCAAATTGCATTCTACTTAGAGATGTTCATACTAATTCAAAATAGTAGAGTTAAACATATTTCATTGTTTTGAGTTAGTTTCTGTTTAATGACTAGCAGAATTTTATTTTCTGCTTTGTAGATAGAATACATGTGTTTTATAGCTAGCAGAAACTCACCATTTTTATTCTATTTTTAAACAGATTGGCGATATCAAGTTGCTCACATCTTCCCTCAAACAGAAGAGGAAGTGGAAGTAGACACATATGCTTTCAGCCACCGGTGGAAAAGGAACTCAGATTCTCTTAAGGCAGTCGACACAAACCGAGCAAGCATGGGTCAAGACTCCCCAGAGCCTCGAGGCTTCACAGACCTATTGGATGATGGGCAGGACAACACCACCCAGATTGAGGTAGTTAAGTCACCTGGGTAATTGAAATGGAATAATGAATGCAATTCTACTAAGGTGCCCAGCTTCAACATACACATATAAATAAGCTTTCCTTTCAGCTCACTCTAGAGCTTTGGGACATTTTTACAAAGATCAATTCATTAATAAATCATTTGTTAATATTCAGTAATTCAGTTATAAATAATAACTATACTAATAAAATAATATAATTACTTTATCTAAATAATTTAATCACTCATGAATTAATTTACTCATGAAATAGGCAAATATGGATTTGGTGTGATGATGACAGGAAGGGGACATGGAAATGAATACAATATAGCACCTGCCTGCAAAATCTATTGTTTAAGAGGGTCTAACTGCCATAGTCAAATGATCTCCTGCCACGTTGATATGTATAAAAATGTAGACATCGGTGTAAAAAATAACAACAGTAAAAAACACAACAAAGCAAAAACAGACAATTATAAATCAGAGATATCCTGCAGGGGAGATGGAGGGAGAGGGAGCAGAGGGAGGGAGGGGGGAGCACAGGGGACTGAGGTGATGGTGCACGGGTGCATTGGTGAAGGAAACTCTATGGGGACTTCACCTGAGGGGGCGGGGGGAAGCAAATATTATTTAAAAATGAACAATGATGTAAAAAAATGAAAAAACATATTTAAAAATGCAGAGAGACTATATATAGTCTGGCATGGATGAGAGAATGATCGACCTGGCTTGCGATTGGAGGTCACGCAGTTGTCACAGAGGCTTTACCCAGGAGCGGGCACTTAGGAAGGGGCATGAGAGAGTTGAGAGGAGTTCACGCTGTTGGAAACCTGTCAGTGGTAAGAGAGGAGATGACTGGAAGAGAGAACTGCATTCACAATTCCTGAGCCGAGCCACAGAAGGGCATGGTATGCTGAAGTGTCTTAGAAGATCACCAACCATCCCAGCTTTCCTGGGACCGAGGGGTTTCCTGGGGTGTGGGAACTATCAGTGCTAAAAGGTAGAAGTTCTATAACTGCAATTAATTTTTTGTTATGTTTGGAGCCAGGAAGTGGAAGGAGGTTAGTAGGAGATGTGTTTGATCAGTACGCAAGTTAGCTTCTAGCAAATTTTACATAGTTTTTTGGGTCTCCCAGAGGCCTCAAGTTGGTATTACATTGGCTAAGTTTCCATAGTCCTTAGCATTGAAATTCATGGAATATGATCTTGTTAGTACAGAATATAATAGAAACAAACTTGTAAATTATATGGAAATAAGAGAAAATCACCCAAGTGAGAACAAAGGCTATTTATTTAGTTTTGCTCTACCAAAGGAGTTATTTACCATCACTTATTTTTGGCAGAGACTCAGAAGCAGGAGGAGAGTGGAAAAGTTGTTCAGTTAAAAAGAGATGGCTTTAGGAGTGCTATGACTGGAGTTTATTGGCACGGAGATGGTGGATTTGGGCTACTTAGATGCAGAACATCTTATGTCATTGTTTTAGGGTGCATATTTGGCTTTCTGTGGTTGGTCCTGTTTATGACACAGGGACAAAAGTAGGGGAGCTATAAATTATTACTCAAGTTCTACCCATTCTAGGCTGATTGCTGTCAAGGTTGTGCTTTGACTGCCTAGTCAGGATGCTGTGGAAGTTGGGATTAATTGCCATCTATGGTCTGGCCATTTTTCTTTTTTTTTTTTTCTTTTTTTAAAGATTTATATATTTATACAAGAAGTGGGGTACAGGCCAGATGCATAGGAGGGTGAGAGTATTCACCAGAGACAGAGTGGGGAGCAGAACAGGCAGACTGAGGAAATACACTGCTGAGGGGAGCAGTGGGCGAGACAGGAGAGGTCTGCTACGTCATGTGGGAATCTCCCTAGCCAGCCAGGATGGAACCTGCGCTGCAGAGGCTGCAGACAGCCTCACAGTACAACGCTCAACTGCCTGCACCACCAGGGATGTCCTGGCCATTTCTCTTATGTATATTCTCTCTCAATCTGAAGTTTTAGTCCCTACATTTTCTCAGGTGACAGACTTATAATTTGTAAGCACCAGACAGTACAATCCCTGAAATATTCATTACCTGGGACAAAATATCAACTCCATGAAGCAGATTCTAACAGTCCTGTAAATGGTAAAGGGCATCATTTTGTTCCCTCATAGCCGAATCTTCAGAAAATCTGAAACACAGGTCATTGGAATTCTGTGTGTGTGATAAGCTTAGCAATATTCAAAATCCTTCTGTTTCCTTAGCTATTGTATTCTCCAGCCAGCCCCCTTCACAGGCAACTTGGAATGAGCCAGGAGCAGAAGTCAGAATGTCTGTAAGAGTCTATTCTGACTCCTGCAGAGTGCCTGATATTTTGGCCAAAAATTGTTGTTATAGCAACTCTTAGTATCATAATTCTTCCCTGAACCACTCTTTGCCTAGGGTGCTACACAAGGAAAAGTAAGCTGAACAGAAGCAGAGGTGTTTACTTTCTGCCCAGAACTAGTACCCTACTGATATTGCAAGGGGACAACAGATTCCTAGAATTCTGTGTTCTCTATGCAGGATTTGAAATTTTTCTAATCTCTTGAAAAATAAAAAATCCACTTGCTCAGAGATGTAAACAACACTCCTCTAAATACAATCCCAGCGGCCTCCATGGTGGTGCAAGGGGTTAAGCACTGCACTATGAAGCAATCTGAAGCATCTGTAGCACGAGTTCTATCCCAGGCCCACCAGGGAGCAACCCACATAGCGCAGCAGACCTCTCCTGACTCACCCACTGCTCCCCTCAGCAGTGTATTTCACTCAGTCTGCCTGTTCTGTTCCCCAATCTGTCTCTGGTGAATCTTCTCACCCCCCACCCTGCATCTCTGGCCTGTACCCTAGCTGTTATATGCATAAATAAATAAATCTTTAAAAAAATAATAAATACAACCCCAGTTGTCATTACAGCCATGATATTGTTTTTCAGGCATTTTTTCTCTTCTATGCCTTAACAGAGGGAGAACACATAATATCAATTGTGCTGAATCAGTAAAGAGGAGTAAGGGTGGGCTGGGAGCGATTTGCTATGTGCTGATTGGTCCTGATGTCTGCCAGGTACAGCCTGCATATCATCTTTTTTTTTTTTTAATAAATTTTATTTTTATTTTCCCCATACAATTGCAACCCCCTTATTTTGACCCCAATCCCTCCCTTCCCTGACCCTCACCATCCATAGAGTGTCTCTGGTTCATAGTTGTTTGTTGATTTTGATTTTCACATTCTTAGAGTTATTCATTTTCCTGGTCCCTTATTTAGATTTTCTAGATTCCTACTATGAGTGAGACCATCCGGTATTTTTCTTTTTCTTTCTGGCTTATTTCGCTGAGCATGATCCCTTCCAGTGCCATCCATGTTGCTACAAATTACATGTGTTTATTTTTTTTGAATGCTGAGTAATATTCCATGGTGTATATGTACCACATCTTCTTGATCCAGTCATCTATTTTTGGGCATTTGTGTTGTTTCCAAAGCTTAGCTATTGTAAATAGTGCTGCTATAAACATAGGGATGCAGGTGCTCTGTGGAATTGATGTTTCTGTGTCCTTTGGGTAAATACCTAGGAGTGGAATTGCTGGATCATATGGAAGCTCTATGTTTAGTAGGTCAAGACATCTCCACACAGCTCTCCATAGTGCAGTTTGCACTCCCACCAACAGTGCAGGAGAGTTCCTTTTTCTCCACATCCTCGCCAACATTTGTTGTTGCTAGTTTGTTTGTTTTTTTAATGTGCCATTCTCACTGGTGTAAGATGGTATCTCATGGTAGTTTTGATTTGCATTTCCCTGATTACAAGTGATGTTGAACATTTTTTCATATGCCTGTTGGCCATTTGCATTTCCTCTTCAGAGAAGTTTCTTTTTAGCTCTTCTGCCCATTTTTTGACAGGATTATTTTCTTTGTTTGTGTTGAGTCTCATCAGCTCTTTGCAGATTTTTGTCATCAGTCTTTTATCATTAGTGTTGTGTGCAAAAATGTTCTCCCAGTCAGTGGGGTTTCTCTTTGTTTTTGCTATTGTCTCCTTTGCTGTGCAGAAGCTCTTTAATTTGATGTAGTCCCAGCTGTTGATCTTTACCTTCACTATCACTGCTTTGGGTGATGTGTCTGTAAAGATGTCTTTGATGTGCATATCACATAGTGTTTCGCCTATATTTCTTCTATGTATTTTATGGTTTCGGGTCTTATGTCTAGTTCTTTAATCCATTTTGAGTTGGTTTTTGTGTATGGTGTGAGGTAGTGGTCAAGCTTCATTCTTTTGCATGTAGCGACCCAGTTTACCCAGCACCATTTATTGAACAAACTTTCTTTGCTCCAATGCATAGTCTTTTCTACTTTGTCAAAGATTAGTTGACCATAAATCTGTGGGTTTATTTCTGGATTTTCTATTCAATTCCATTGGTCTGTGTGTCTGCTGTTGTTCTAATACCATGCAGTTTTGATGATTATGGCTTTGTAGTATAGTTTGAAGTCTGGGAGTGTGATGCCTCCATTCCCTTCTTTTTTTTTTTTTTTTTTTTTCAGGAGAGCTTTGGCTATTCAGGGTTTTTGGTGATTCCATATGAATTTCATCAATAATTGTTCCATTTCTTTGAAGAATATGACATTGAAATTTTTATTGGAATAGCATTTAATCTGTATATTGCTTTTGGTAGGATGGCCATTTTAATAATGTTTATTCTTCCAATCCATGAGCAAGGGATGTCTTTCCATTTCTTTGTGTCTTCTTCTATTTCTTTTAACAGTGTTTTATAGTTTTCTTTGTATAGGTCCTTTACCTCTTTTGTTAGATTTATTCCCAAGTATTTGATTTTTTTTGTTTCGATAATAAAAGGGATTTTTTTTTAATTTCTTCTTCAGATTTATTGTTTGTGTATAGGAAGTCTACTGACTTTTGTGTGTTGATTTTGTATTCTGCCACTTTACTGAACTGATTGATGAGCTGAATTAATTTTTCTGTGGAGTTTTTGGGGTTCTCTATGTATATTATCATATCATCTGCAAATAGTGATAGTTTGACATCTTCTTTTCCTATTTGGATTCCTTGTATGTCTTTCTCTTGTCTTATTGCTCTGGCCAGGACTTCCAGTATTATATTGAAAAGCAGTGGTGAGAGTGGACATCCTTGTCTTGTCCCAGATCTTAATGGAAATGCTTTCAGCTTTTCGCCATTGACAATGATACTGGCTGTTGACTTGTCATAGATGGCCTTTATGATGTTGAGGTATGTTCCTTGTATCCCAAAAATTTCAAGGGCTTTTATCATGAATGGGTGTTGCACTATGTTGAAAGCTTTCTCAGCATCTACTGATATTATCATATGGTTTTTATATTTCTTTTTGTTGATGTGTTGGATAACGTTGATTGATTTTTGGATGTTGAACCATCCTTGTGTCCCTGGAATGAATCCTACTTTGTCGGGGTGTATTATCTTATGGATACTTTGTTGGATTATGATATCTAAAATTTTATTGAGGATTTTTGCATCAGTGTTCATTAGGGAGATTGGCCTGTAGTTTTCTTTTTTTGTGTTGTCCTTGTTCGGTTTTGGTATTAGTGTAATGTTGGCTTCATAGAACGTGTTTGCTATTATCCCTTCCTTCTCAATTTTTTGGAAGAGTTTGTGAAGGCTAGGCACTAATTCATTTCTGAATGTTTGGTAGAATTCATTTGTAAATCCATCAGGTCCTGGGCTTTTGTTTTTGGGGAGGTTTTTGATTACCATTTCAATTTCGCTGCTTGTAATTGGTCTGTTTAGGTTGTTCTATTTCTTCTTTTTCTAGCTTTGTAGGAATTCTTTTCTTTTCTTTTCTTTTTCTAGAATTGTAGGAATTTGTCCATCTCCTCTAGATTGTTGAACTTGTTTCCATATAACTGTTCATAGTAGTTACTGATTATTCTTTTGAATTCTGCTGTGTCCGTTGTGATTTCTCCTCTTTCATTGATGATCCTGTTTATTTGTGCTTTCTCCCTTTTTTCCTTTGTGAGCCTGGCTAGGGGTTTGTCTATTTTATTGATTTTTTCGAAGAACCAGCTCTTGGTTTCCTTGATCTTTTGGATTGTTTTTTTTAGTTTAAATTTCATTTATTTCTGCTTTGGTTTTTATTATTTCTTTTCTTCTACTGGTTTTGGGGTTTTTTTGTTGTTCTTTTTCTAGATCTTTGAGCTTTGAGATTAGGTTGTTTCTTTGAGTTCTTTCTTGCTTCTTGATATGAGCCTCTATTGCTATATATATTCCTCTTATTACTGCTTTTGCTGCATCCCACACATTTAGGAAATTGGTGTCCTCCTTGTCATTCATTTCAAAGATTTTTTTAAATTTCTTCTTTGATGTCCTCATTAGTCCAGTGGTCTTCGAGTAGTGTGGTTTTCAATCTCCATGAGGTAGGAGAGTTCCTTACCTTCTTTCTATGGTTTATTTCTAGTTTGATGCCTTCATGGTCAGAAAAGATGGTTGGTATGATTTCAATCTTGGTGTATCTGTTGATGTTTGTCTTGTGTCCCAGTATGTGATCGATCCTGGAGAATGATCCGTGCGCTTGAGAAAAATGTGTACTCCATTATTTTGGGGTTTGGTGTTCTATAGATGTCTGTTAAGCCCAAGCACTCTAGATCCTTATTTAGAGTTTTAGTGTCTTTACTTATTTTTTGTCTCCTTGATCTATCCATTGTTGATAGTGGTGTGTTGAAGTCTCCCACTATGTATGTGTTTTCTCTGATGTCTGTTTTCAGAGATGACAATAGTTGTATGATATATTTTGGTGCTCCTTCGTTGGGTGAATATATGCTAATGAGTGTTATTTCTTCTTGAAGTATTGTCCCCTTGAACATAATGTAGTGACGGTTGGGGTCTCTTTTTATCTTTTTGAGTTTGAAATCTGTTTTATCTGATATAAATATAGCTGTTCCTTCTTTCTTTTTTGGTCCATTTGCTTGTAGGATTGTTTTCCATCCTTTAACTTTGAATTGATTTTTATCTTTTGTAGCTAAATGTGTTTCCTGGAGACAGCAAAAGTTTGGGTTTTGTTTCTTAATCCAGCCTGCGACTCTGTGTCTTTTTTTTTGAAGAGTTTAGTCCATTTACATTTAGAGTTAATATTGATAATGTCAGCATCTGTATTTGCCATTGTGTTTGTATTTCCTTTGATTTTATTTATTCTTTTAATAACCTTTTTTTTGGCCTTCTTTCATTGTTTTTCATCCCTCTGAGGTTCTGGCTTTAGGACTCCTTGTATTTTTTTTTGGAGTGGGGGTTTAGTCGTAATGAAATTCCAGAGTTTCTGTTTGTCTGGGACGGTCCTTATTCTTTCTTCATAGAGGAAGGAGAGCTTTGTGGGATAGAGTATTCTTGATTGGCATCTGTTTTCTTTGAGTCTGTTGACTATGTCCCTCCACTCTCTCCTTGCCCGTAGTGTTTCTTCGGAGAAGTCTGATGTCAGCCTGATTGGTTTTCCTTTGAATGTTATCTGTTTCTTCCCTCTTGTCAGCTTCATTATTTTTCCCTTGTCCTGGATTCTTGGGAGCTTTACTATTATGTGTCTTGCTGTATTTTTCCTTTCGTCGTGGAAGTTTGGTGTTCTTCTTGCTTCTTGTATATCAATTTTCAGCTCCTTCTTCACGTTTGGGAAGTTGTCTTCAGTTATCTCCTTGAATATTTTCTCTGTTCCAACATCTCTCTCCTCTCCTTCTGGTATTCCTATAACTCTTATATTTCCTTTCCTCATGGAGTCAGATAGTTCCCGAAGTCTTCCTTCGGTCTTTTTCCTTCGTACTTCTCTTTCCTTTTCTGTTTTGTTTCTTTTTATTTCTGTGTCTTTAAGAGTACTTATTCGTTCTTCCATTTCATCTATTCTGCTTTCATTGCTTTTCCCAGAGTTCTTTAGTGCCTCCATTAATTCTTTGAGCTCCTGCATTTCTTTTACTTCCCTTTTTAGGGACTCAATTTCATTCTTCTGATCATTGATTATTTTCCCCTTATCATTGTTTTCCTTTATGACTTCTGTCAGTTTTTTAATCATGGCAATTTTAAAATCTCTTTCTGGAAGGCACAGTAGTTCTTCCAAGTTACTGTCGTTGCAGTCTGATAGGTGGTTTTCTTTTTATGGTGTGCTTTTTTCCTGAGGTGTTGCTAGGTTGCGTGTGGTTCTTCTACTCCCTACTGTCTGTTTTCTAATTTGCCGTATGCATTGTGACACTATGTTGTTGGGACTGGCCGGCATCTTGGGTGAACTTCTCCGCTCTCCTCTGGTTCCTCTGGGAGCCATCTCTGGCTCCTCCGGGATCCTTCTGCTGGTTTCAGGCAGTCTTTACTGAAGAAATGTCCCTGTTCTAAAATGGCGATGCGGGACGCACTCCCTGTGTGCCAGGTCTGCCCCAACGGTGGGTTCCCGCTCCCCCTATGGGCTCAGACTGCAGGCCCAAAGGGGCATGGCATGGGCAAACTTCCCAGCTCACATCTGGCTCCTCAGGGAGCCTTCTGCTGGTTTCAGGCAGTCTTTACTGAAGAAATGTCCCTGTTCTAAAATGGCGATGCGGGACGCACTCCCTGTGTGCCCGGTCTGCCCCAACGGTGGGTTCCCGCTCCCCCTATGGGCTCAGACTGCAGGCCCAAAGGGGCATGGCATGTGCAAACTTCCCAGCTCACATCTGGCTCCTTAGGGAGCCTTCTGCTGGTTTCAGGCTGTCTTTACTGGAGAAATGTCCCTGTTCTAAAATGGCGATGCAGGACGCACTCCCTGCGTGCCCAGTCTGCCCCACAGTGGGTTCCCACTTCCCCTCTGGGCTGAGACTGCAGGCCAGAAGGGGCCTGGTGTGGGCATACTTCCCAGCTCACCTCTTGTTCCTCCAGGAGATTTCTGCTGATCTCAGGCAGTCTTTACTGAAGAAATGTCCCTGTTCTGAAATGGCGATGCAGGACGCACTCCCTGCATGCCTGGTCTGCCCCGGCGGTGGGTCCCCACTTCCAGCCTGCATATCATCTTCCTTAGTCATTGTCAGCCTATTGTGGTTTGTGCTCCCAGATTCAGTAATATCAGTGGCATTTACAAAAGGACAATTTCAGGTGTAGGTTTAGTGTTTTTCCTAAGGTCTCCCATTAATGAATAAAGCTGCTGATCTTCAAACTCAGGCCTGCCCCAGTCCCAAGATTGATCCTTTCTGCTTGACTTTGTTTCCTCTAAAATAGGAAAAAACAAATGACACTTTGATTATGTAATAATCCTGGGCGGTGGAAGCACTGGAATATAGGTAATCAAAGTAATTTTGGGGTTTTAACCTGGTTGGAGGGAGACATGTTTTAAAGTAGATTTGCACAGGACTGTTCTTATTCTGAGAGCTGATTTTGATGGGGTTGTGGGATTGCTGGAGATCACTGGGGATCTGTAACCCCATAGGTCACTCCTTGGCATCCCCATTAACTTTTGGAAAGGAAAACCTACAATAACTCTCTGCAGAGTTTATCAGGTCCTTGAATTAGTATCTTTGAACACTCTCTTATCTCTTTTGGGAAAAACACATTTCACCTGATTGAGTTAAACAAGAAAAGGAAAGAAAGGTAGCAAATGTTTCTAGATTGACTACACTGTGCTGGACCTTGTGACAAAATCTTTATCTTTTAGAAAAAAGCATTTTGATTTATAATGCCTAATATACTCATTGGACGTGAAAGAGTATGTGTGCTTTTTTCTTTTAGAAGCTTTCAGAGTTGGTGTCAAGAAACAGAATTATTTGCTTGAAAGCCCTGACTGTCTTGTGGTCGTTAAAATATTTGAATTCCCAGTGAGACTAAAATCATGGGCATTTTTGTGCACGTTCTCCTCGACATCTGCTCTTGTCTAGACTTCATTGCCCTCTTTCACTAAACAAAGACAACACAAAACAGCATATTTAATCTTTGGTCACAGACTCATTCAGAAATTAACAATAGCCTTTATTGTCTTCATGTGGTGATAGTATTTTTTCTGGCTCAGCACAAGGACAGATAATGGAGGGATTGTAAATTTCAATATCCCAGTTAAAGAATTCTTGCAGTTGAAGTTCCTTGCCATTGTCATTGTTTTCTTTTTTTTTAAGATATTTATTTTTATACAAAAACTGGGGTACAGGCCAGATGTGCGGGAGGGTGAGAGGATTCACCGGAGACAGGGCAGGGAACAGAACAGGCAGACTGATGAAATACACTGCTGAGGGGAGCTGCAGACGAGGCAGGAGAGGTCTGCTTCACCATATGGGATTCTTGCCATCTGGCCAGGATTGAACCAGCACCGCAGAGGCTGCAGACAGCTTCACAGTGCGTCACTCAACCTCCTGCACCACCAGGGAGGACCGTCATTGTTTTTTTTTTTTTTTTTTTTAATATCATTTCCATGAAGATATAAAGATGTTTTGAAACCAGTTGTATTTCTTCTTGTGTACACAGGTACTCAAGTTAGTAAATGTCGCTTTTGATCTGAATGTTGATTTATATGAGTTCTTTATTGTAGTATTTCTTCTTCTCATGTGCACATGAAGCACTTAGCCCAGTGAGAAGAAAAATACCTACATCTGATAGTAGGTATAAAAAGGGAGATGTTATAAATCAGTCTCTTCATGCCACTTTTTGTACTTGTTTGGAGAATACAGAGATTTCCAGGACTTTCAGGTAAGGTTGAATTTCATTTTTGACTCAGCCTTGTTTGCACAACCTTCAGTGGCCCCAGAACACCAGCAAGAACGAGTAGCACATGTACCCTTGCCATGCTGCATGCTTCTGGTTTCTGGCATGCAGCTCTGTGACATCCCTGTGTCTAATGGAATGATGAGGACCTTAGCAGTGTTTTCTGAGAATCACTGATATTTATAAACCTCGGTTTCACACACCTATTCCTGTATAGTAATGTTGGTGGCTTTTCATTATTCATTTTAAATTCCTTATTAACACATTGAAACCAATATGTGGTTTTACCACTTATTCACTTGCAGCATTTAGAGTATCATTTTCTCTCTTGGTTTAATGAAAGTGTTTTTGAAAAAGATTGCCAAGTCTGACTCTTTTGGGGGTCTTCAATTAAAAGCACCTGGGTGACTTGTGAAAAGATTTTATAACTAGGTCTATGGATTGAGTAAGGGTAGCTTCATAATTCAAATTGACTCAGTCATTGTAAGCTAGAGTGATGCCTCTGAGGTGATGCAGATATGGGTATACCATAGGCCACACTGAGTTGCAAGTACTTAGATCACAAAGTAGATTTAGCTAATGGCTTTGAGGATACAAATTTTCAGAAAAACCTTAAATTCAATTATCTACAAACAACATGTCTCATGGATTTCTAATTCTGGTACTAAATAAGAAACTGCAGTCATATTCAGCAAATTGCCATATCAGCTATGTTCATATTAAAACTCCTATCTAAGGAAGGGACAATAGAGAATGATCGGCAAATATGTGTGATGATATAGCTAAAAACTAGGAATCAGTCATTCTGCTAAACATCTGTGTAATAACTCTCTTTGATCTGTGACATACATTACTTGTTATGTCTGTACCTTATTTTTATGAATTTCACATGTTTCTTTAAAAGTTAGTAATTGTTAATTGCACACTAGACTATGGTGTATGTTCTAATGCAGTCTATAAATTTTATTGTGGTCTATAAATAGGTAATCTATTTGAAAAGAAAGAAATCACTGGCAAATACTTCATGGAAAGGAGAGTATGCTTGCTTTGATTATTATTTTACAGGGAAAAAGGGAACTCCCATAATATCCCATGTGGGCAGAATCTCTAGTCTAAGATTTAAGTACAAAGGAGAAACCAGAATATTCTTAGATAATGAGAACCCTATGTCTTGTATGTCTGAAGTCTAAATAAGCTTTTTCAATTTCAGAGATCTGACAATAACAATAATACACATACACACACTCATATGGTGGTAAT
This sequence comes from Talpa europaea, assembly GCF_964194135.1. NCBI lineage: Eukaryota > Metazoa > Chordata > Mammalia > Eulipotyphla > Talpidae > Talpa > Talpa europaea. The sequence continues at coordinate 24,830,232 of NC_140082.1, read as the reverse complement.
AGGACATATAATCCTATTTAACAGAAATGAGTAATGAAAATTTTCAGTGTTATTGTGCTGATTCTATTCTTAGGCTGCTATTCTGCTCAGTAAATTGAAGATAAAACCTATATATGAGGGGCCTCCCCGGTGGCACAGTGGGTTGAGTGCCACACTATGAAGCTGTCTGCAGCCTCTGCAGTGCGGGTTTGATTCCCAGTCTGCCAGGGAGATTCCCACATGTTGTGGCAGACCTCTCCTATCTCTCCCACTGCTCCCCTCAGCAGTGTATTTCGTTAGTCTGCCTGTTCTGTTCCCCACTCTGTCCCTGGTGAATTCTCTCACCTTCCTGCACCTCTGGCCTGTACCCCAGCTCTTGTATAAAAATAAATAAATCTAAAAAAAAAACAACAAAAACAAAACCTATATATGAGAAAAATGTGATAATACAGATCTGTAACAATTTTCAAAAGAAAGAAAAGTCCCACCTGATACTGAATAGCTGTTACTATATTTAATATGAATGTGAATTTCTGGTGTAGGTTTTTTGTAAGCTAACATTTCCATGTTAGGGGATTTTAAATAGAAAACTATGTAAAGGGAACACTAAGATTAATCCTAAAGAAGCACATGTGTGAGTCAAGTGAACTGAAATTTCCCAATTGTATGTAGGTGTCAGATTGGCTTCCACAAAAGATGAGAAAGCCAGCACTGTACAGGTACACTGTTGAAAAGAAAGAGAAATGCCACCTAACTTAATCAGTACCCAGAGGTGTGATTTTGTAGAGACCCAGGATTAATGTCGGGACATGGTGTCATTGAACCAAATCATCAAGAGAGTATTAGAAGGTATTCCTAAACAGAGTTTTGTATGCATGACCAGGAACAAACTTTAAACTTACTATTATACTATGTGCCTTAGTCCATTCTGACTACTATACCAAAAATACCATAGATTAGGTGGTTTAAACAAAAGACATTTATTTCTCACAGTTCAGGAAACTGGGACCTTCAAGATCAAAATGCTGGCAGAGCCCACTTCTTGGTTCACAGAGGCCTGTCTGCATGTTGTGTCCTCATATGGCAAAAAGAACTAAAAAGCTCTCTGGGTTTCTTTCATAAGGGCACTCATCCCATTCATGTGGGCTCCTTCCTCATCAATAATCACCTTCCAGCCTCCTAATACCAACAATTTGGAGGTTAGGATTTAACCCTTGAATGAGGATCAAGGCGAGGAAGGACCACAAACATTCAATCCATAACACTATGCTAAAGTGTTTGGGATTTATCAGCAAGGTACTTGAAATCACTGAAAGATTTTACATAGAGAAAGATAAGTTGACATTCCTAAAATATTGCAATGGGAGCTGAGTGGAAACTGAGTCTGAAAACAGAAAATTAAGAGGGTGGAGAATGAATTGGATTTTTGTAAGAATTATTGCTAGGTGAAATGAGATAGTAGTTAAGGGAAAGGTTGTGGAGGAGCGTATGAACTTCAGAAATATTTGAACTTCTAGTCATTAACGTAACATGAATCACTCTGACCAAGTTTTGCCCAACTTTCTGGTGCTCGCTTGACTAAGGGTTATTTATAGATCCTTCTCATTGCCTTCTGAGTGGCATGCTACAACCTGACAGCACCTAGCTAACATGGGTTGAGGATTGGCCTCATTCTTTCCACTGTATTGCCTTTACCTGACAACAAACTCTTTATCAGTTTCTTCTGGTTTTGCAATTGGCAAAATCATGTAGTTTTAAATTTCTTATTCAATCCCATTCATTTTCTTTTAGAATATTAAGGAGGACTTTTACTTTTTGAAGGAGAAAATGCACTGAAAATAGTAAACCAGGCAGAACTTAACTGCAATTATTGCTCATCCTCTAAAAAGATAATGAGGATTAAAATAGAGTATCATATATCTTGCTCAATTATAGATTATTATTAGCTTAGCATGTCAGTTCTTTATTGAAACAAAAAGGAAAAAAGATCCCTAACTGTCTTTCACAGAGTTCCTTAAAGAATAACTGAATTATCTTTATGATGCTTCACTGTTAACTAACAGGGCTTACTTATAGAAATGACATAAAAATAGTCTTTGGAATGATACATACAGGTTGGAGATAATTAAGTATGTTAGTGATATAATCAGAACAAAAATTGTTTCAGAATGAATTATCTTGCATTCTCCATGCACAAAGAAATATATTTTCCTTCCCTACCCTGATTCTGAGATTAATTATAAGGATATTACACTGAGCTTTCCTACCTCAGTTTCTTAACTAATCCTGACAACCCTGTTACAGCTCTGCCTCTCTTTTTATTATCTACTGACAGTAAGAACATAAGAAATCCAGGTAAATGTTATTCAGTTGAATTTTTGTCATTGTACTATCTTATTTTCTTTGCTCAGACAAACTCACACAACAGGGCAGTTAAAATATAAATTTATGAAAATTATTATTTTCAAAATCAAAGATTATAATATAGCTTAGTGTCATAGGTCTAGATCTTCATCTAATTGATATTTTTTAAATCATTCTAAAAAGACTGGTTTATTCTTTTGGTCATCCAGAAGGTATCTGGTCTTTGTATATTTGAACTAAGTGTTTGAGGTGATGGAGTAAGCGGCTATTAAAAATGATCTGGAACTAAAGAACAGAAAAGCTTTTGGAATCCCCTTTCCTCTGCCATGTCACAGAAAGATATCCCATCTTGGGACAGTGCTCCAGGCAGGAATGTAGCATGAGAGGGTATTGTACAGGAGAAATAAATGTTAAAAAGAGCCAGTTGCTAAGCAGTCCAGGATTAATTAACAGCAGTTGAGAAAGTGCTAGAAAAATGTCACCTCCAAGCATGTGAGTTGGGGTTTTAAGATCCCAAGGAATGTTAAATTTGGGCTCAGTGGATCTCCTTCAGGGCAAATAACCCATAACTTCAATTATGTGGTTGTCAGGTGGCAAGGAGGGGTGAGGGATGGGGTCATTCATTAGACCAATGTCATTGTATGTTAATAGATTATTCCTTAAGGTCCAATTCTTTTTTTTGTTTGTTTGTTTGTTTATTTGTTTTTTTTTCAGACTCATAAAGGAAATAATAAAATGATTGTAGGTAGAGGACTAAAGAGTCAGAATTGGCACAGGCATGGGGATAGCATGACTTTTTACCAATATATATGGGATAATATTGGAGCTATTCAGTGATAAAATAGATAGGTCTCTATAAGCAGTGATGTGCTGTAATTTTATGTGGCATCAAGAGGTTTCTCTGGGCCTTTGTCAAAGGCATCACATGTGTCTTAGCTAAGTATTGTTACTTGAATGAAATGCTATTAGGTCTATAAATATAAGGGACATTTAAAATTTTCTGATTATTTAAACTTAGCAAATGAAAAAATGTATTTCTATTTTTAACAAGGATGTGTAGTATACTTTGCTAAGTGTTGGGAAATTTTACATCGCTTTATATTTCTGAAGCACTTCAAGGTAGATAAAGATCTCTATAACAAACATGCTCATATATATTCATATGCATTGTTTTAACATTTGTCTTGAGAAAATTTGCGAATGTGCCACTTTATACTCTACTAAGGAAAACATCAAATATCCAAAGGTCTATGTAAGAAGAGGTGGTATCATGGAAAATAAGAGATTGCCTTAATTTTCTTTTTGGGAATCCCTGAAAGAAACCTTTCTTTTCTTGTCTCAGCAATACATAGATGTCGAATCTGTCTAGAAAGAAGAGAAGAATTGAACTTTGCAGCACTTGGAAACAGTTGTTTTGAGCTATTTTATATATATGGTATTTCAAGCCCGAGCTATTAAATTGAATAGTAGTTTCGAATTCATGACACTGAATTGACTCAACGGACTAAATGCTGCTGAAATTATTTCTCTTTCACAAATGATCTCTAGCTCTTTTGTAAACTTCATACATTTACACAATTTGTAATTTAAAGAGCAGAGCTACAGAAAACACTAACATTTACCTTTAAACAGTATCTCAGTGTCTATCTGTGAATCATTAGTCTACCTGAATTATTTTAGATTCATAGCGCTGTGCTGATCCCACTTGTGGCCAAAGGAATTTAAAAGAAAAACTTTTGAAGTGAATTGAATTTCTGTTTATTTGAAAAATGTTCACTTCTTTACGGTACCTCTTTTAAGGAAATCTTTTAATTACTTCCAGAGCTAAAAATATATGCTACTATAATAGAATTTTCAACCTAAAAATAATGCTGCTTAACATTTTAGGGTTTCATTAATTCTAGTCTGGACAGTTTTATAATTTCAAAGATGAATTCAATCATTTGTGATTTTTAGTTTTTTTCTCTAAGAAAATTTTAGGTCATAGTATTATCTGGTTGTCCTAGGTTATAGTGTCTTTCATAGGTAAAATGTCATGTTCTGAAAGTTCTTACAAGGAACACTAGCAAACCTTCCCAGGCACATAAGAAATGATTTATCCATTAGAAATAACATTATAAAATGATCTTTATGCTCACAAACCACACATAAACAGTCATTTTTCACTTTCTTAGATACCAATTTTACAAAAGAATGACTTGTCTTCTTTGTCCATTGAATGAACAGATATTACTTTATAATTTTTACAAGTGAACAGGATTAATCTTCACCATAAGTGCTATATTCAAATGGGGAACATGCAATTCAAAGAGTGTAAGAAAAACAGTTTTATGAATAATTATAGAATTATGCCAGACCAAGATAATAAATACTCATTAAAATTTTTTCTCATATTGCCTATAGAATCCAGTAATAGCAAAATTATCTCCTGAAAGGGAAAAATCTTTTAAAACAATTTTTTGTATATTTATTATTCCTCAAAAACTGTGGAAAGTAATATTTTCCTAAAGAAACCTCAAGAAATAAAATATTCAGTATATTCAAATTCTTATTCTTCCCTTCTGTCAACCATCCACACAGTGTGATTGTTTTCAAAGAAGACTTGCGAAAGCAGCTACAATTCAGTTACATATTGTTCCACAAAAAAACTGGAAACCAAAATCACTTTTGCCTCCATGGCCAAAATGTTACTTTGCTTCATTGAATAATAGGTTTACCAAGGTGTGAGTTGACTTAGAATGTATTTGACATGCTTTGTTAAGGCTGTTTTGTTGCCGAACAATCATAACTGACACTTCAAGCATTACTTTTGTTTTGTTTCACTTTGTGAAGGTATAACATGACAAGGTAATATAATCTGTACATAATCACAGTAATTTGCATACAAGGACAAATTTAAAAAAACTGCATTGTTTTAAAGATTTATTTATTTATGCATACAAGAACTGGTGTACAGGCCAGAGGTGTGGAGGGTGAGAGGATTCACCAGAGACAGAGTGGGGAGCAGGACAGGCAGACTGACTGAAATACACTGCTGAGGGGAGCGAGGGAGAGTTAGGAGAGGTCTGCTGTGCCATGTGGGTAGCTCCCTGGCCGGGGAGCAAACTCGTGCTGCTTTAGCCTCAGAGAGCTTCATAGGTTGCATCTTAACCCGCTGCACTACCAGGGAGGCCCCCAAAAAACCTGCATTGTTATCTCCTTAAGAAAAAATACATGAACATTTTCAAAGGGAACTTTTTTTTTTTTTTTTTTTTTTTTTTAGCTGATGATCTCTTGTGAATGCAAATTGAAATAAAGGGCAACTGTCCATGAGACTGTTCTTCCTGCTTTTCTATTGACTTTTTAAATGTTGATAATAAAGTACCTAGGAAGAGGAGATGAGTTCTAGCTTGAAATCTTTGCTGAAAAACAAAGAAAGGAGTGAGTTGACAGCATGGAATCAGAATTCAGGACAAACATTAATTTTCTCACATTGTTCCTTTTTATTCTAGCAGTGCATTTTACCAATGAGCTTCCATCTGCTCCACAGCCACTGTGCCAATACACCCTTGTCTTCTTTTGAACTGCAGTTGTAAAATTGAAACCGAATAGCTTGACATTATAGGTAGTTGTTTTAATCCTTATAATGTGGACAAGTTGCTACATACTAGGGGTTTTTTCAAAACCAATAAATAGGATTTTTTATCATTTTACTTTTTTAAAGATTTATTTATATATGCATATAAGAACTGGGATACAAGCCAGAGGTTTGGGGGGTGAGAGGATTTACCAGTGAGAGTGGGAAACAAAACAGGCAGATTGACTGAAATATACTGCTGAGGGGAGCAGTGGGTGAGACAGGAGAGGTCTGCTGCACCATGTGGGTCACCTCCCTGGATGGGGATCAAACTCATGCTGCAGTGGCTGCTGATAGCTTCATAGTGAAGAAACCTAAAGAAACCTAACCCCTTGTGCAACCAGGGAGGACCAAATTTTTGTAATTTGAAGTGATTGTGTGCACATCTCTGCAAGTTTATGCATATATGTGATGTGTGTCTGTATGTGCACACCACACATATGTACAGCATTCCTTATCTGTGTAAATAAAATTATTTCTATGGGGAAAAATATAAATGATATCTTAAATAGCACATCTATCTCACACTTAGTTTACAGTTGAATGGAGTGTCTTATTTCCCTGAGTAATATAATCAGCATGTTTTTCTCATTGAGATGAAATAAAACCATAACTGCTACATGCAGGATGGGCCAAATCTTCCTTTTGCCTCAGTGACTGCTTTGATCTTTAAATATGCCCTTTGGTTGGTTGCTCTGGAAGATAAGCAGGAGACACAATGAAAAGAATCAAGGCATAATGGATTTTTTTTTTTTTTTTAGTAATAGGGATCAGTGATTATGAAAACTGGGAAGGAGATATAATGTTGGGCTCAAGATGATGGAGCAGCTCCAGTAAGTTCTCTAGTGCTCTCTCACCTCATTGCACCCCCTTCAGTGCAATGTGCACAACCCCATGGGTCTGTTTCAATCATTATGGTCTCATTTTCTCAGTGGCAAATTAGGTATCTCAGCCAAGAATTTCTCTTGACAAAAAACTCATATGCTATAACAGTTTGAATAGTCTGAAGCCATTTTGCATGTCTCATTGCTGTATACCCATGAGAGAAATACTCTTCTTGAATAAATGAAGGGCCTCTCTATTTAAAGCAGGGTTTGGCAAACTGAGCTGTAGGTATCACTCTAAACCATAGAGAAATTAAATGACCAGGCTATTTCAAAAGACAAAACCAGCCTCCCTGGTGACTCAATGGGTTAAGATGCAACCTATGAAGCTGTTTGCGGCCTCTGCAGCACGCGTTCAATCCCTGTCCAGCCGGGGAGCTACCCACATGTCTTGGCAGACCTCTCCTGACTTGCCCGCTGCTCCCCTCAGCAGTGTACTTTGGTCAATCTGCCTGTTCTGTTCCCCACTCTGTCTCTGATGAATTCTCTCACCCCCCCCCCCACCTCTGGCCTGTACCCCAGCTCTTGTATGCATAAGTAAATAAATCTTAAAAAAAAAAGACAAAACCTAGGAAAATCTAGCTAAGCTGGCAAACTCCGTGAAGAATGAAGTAATGCCACATATTTTCTGGATGTTCATAAAGCATCCATTGATTTGCAGCAATGCTACTGAATGCTAGGAAGAATAGTATTTAACCGAGGGTGAGACTTAAAACCTAGAAAGGATAGACAGATTTTACTTCCTTTTAAACCCAGAAAACCAAGACTCAGTTGTGGCTTGGACTGGATGTAAAATAAAATGTGTCAAGACCTACAACTAGATTACCCACAGAATCCTGATATTTTTCTTGGCCCTTTCTATATTAACATGAGTAGAGAAATGGCGTATCCAATTACAATTTGTCTACCGGGATTCATTGTACAGCTGCAAATATTTTTTTTCACACTCAAATAATCTGAGTTCCATTCTTTACTGCAAAAGAAGAAATGAAAACTGAAGGAAAGCAAGGTGGTGACAGAGGTGCAGTGGAAGTGTTTATCCCATGGCTGTGATAGAGAAGCCCTCTTCCCAGGTAGCAGGAACAGTGACAGGTCTTGGTGCTTAACTGAAAACCACCTTGCCATCCACTGTAGTCCCCCATCAACAGGTGCTGATTGAACCTCCTGCTACAATTTCTCCCCCACATCACATACAAGGTAGTACTGAGAGTCAACAGCATTAATATTAGCAACCTTTCTCCTTGCAACTTCCTGGAGCAAAGCAAAGTGAGCCAGCAGCAGTTCGCAAAGGCAAGGGTGTGCATGCAGGAGAAATACCCTCTTAGTGATGTCCTGCTGCTGCAGCTTCTGCTCTTACTTCAAGTCATCTTGCTTCTTCTATGGCTGTTTTACTTTCTGCTTCCTCTCAGACAACCAGAAGTACAAATGCTGCAACAATACATATGGCTGGAGAGAGCCAGAAAACAGAGAAGCCCCTTACTGATATCTGTTCATGCCTGTGATGAAAGAAAACCCAAAGCAACTGCTGTGAATCTTTAACTACCAGCCGAGTGCTGGCCAGGCTTAGCTAGCTGGCCGTAGGCATCATAGTGCTTCTGGACAGCCAGGACCATTGGACAACTAGGGAGAAAAGAGGGGCTAAGACTCATGCAGACGCTGGATCCTTCCAAGGTCACATGCCCACTTACTTCTTAGGGAATCTCCTGAGAAGCCACAGGCTTCCTTGAGTAGAGTAATCCATGTTTTAACTTCTGCAGGGAATCAAGAGAGACCTGTTTCCAGGTTTCACTCTGATGTGATCAATCTGGAATTTCTCTTTCCATTTTTTTGATGGATTATGTATCTGCCCACTTCTAACATGAAGTAACTCAATCCAATTTTTTTTGAATGGTTGTACTAACCACTATTTTGTATTGCTTGCTCTCTTTTGTTTCACATAGACTTCTTCCAAACAGAATTCCATATAGCAGAATGGGTTTCCACTTCCTAAGGTACTAACACATTCCAAATGTGTTTCCCTGAGATTTCACTAAAATTGCCTTAAGGAAGCCCTCAGGGTCATGCAGGTAATATTCCAGGTGTTTAAGTAAGAAAGAAAACCCAGCAGCATGTGTGGCATAATTTATTGCAAGGGGCTTTCTTCCTGGATAGAGGAAACCAGTGGGACCTGGGAACTGTGACAGACCAGAAAAGGAATACCTGACCTGATGAGGTAGCTGCTACCCACCTGAGGCAAACATGGGTCCAGCTGCCAGAATTTTTAATTTCTTAAGAGAGAGCCAAACACTCAAATATTGGTTATTTTAGTTTATTCTTAAGCATATATGGGTCAGAACGATGATGGCAAAATAGAATATAGGATCATCTTATTTTAGCAGCTGCTACTGCTAATATGCATCCAATAGATGACATATAGCATTCTTTTTTTGTTACATCTACTAAGGTAACATTGTTTTACAAAACTGTATCTTTTTTTTAGTGGTATAGCTTCACACCTCTACAAATAAATGTTATCAAACCTTGTTTTCTTTTTTCTTTTTTTTTTTTTTTAATAGAGGCATGTTTTATTTATTTATTTATTTATTTATTTATTTATTTATTTATTTATTTATTTGTTCGTTTGTTTTGTTTATACATGCACTGGGTACAGTCAGAAGTGCGGGAGGGTGAGAGAATTCACCAGAGCCAGAGCGGGGAACAGAGCAGGCAGAAGGACCGAAGTACACTGCTGAGGGGAGCAGCGGGCGGCAGGAGAGGTCTGCGCGCCATGTGGGACCCTCCTCCTCTGGTGGCCGGGGAGCAGCCGGGGATCGAACCGGAGCCGCAGAGGCCGACGGGCAGCTTCGCAACCCAGCGCTCAACCGCTGCGCCACCGGGGAGGACCCAAACCTTGTTTTCTTAATACACACTTTTATCAGAGGGCCATCTTATTTCCAAGTTCTGGGGGGCATCTCATGTTTACCCCCTATGCAAAATACTATACGTTGAGCTGAATTAAGTCTAATATAACACAATTTTTGAATATATATATATACCAGATTTCTATCATACATTTCGTCTATACTTTTTTAAATGCAAATATAGTCCAGGTACACTCCTGCCTATTGCTGGAAATAAAGAAGTGGAAGATGCTTTTAGAACTCTTACTTTCTCTTTTTATTTGAAGAAAGTTTCCAAGATTATTTTCTTGTTCCTTGGAAATATAACTATATGAAATTGCAATCATGAGAAATCTACTGCTTGCTTGTGATAGAGTAGGTTTTATAAGTTTGAAACGTATTTAAGCAAAATGCGAAAAGCTTTTTCAGACACTATTACATATAAATATTATAATTTAGGCAATCAATGACATTTTCTCTAAGTAATCATCTTTTTTAATTCTTGAAAATGTGAAAAATTTTAGACATCAGTGAGACAAATTTGGAAAGTCGAAATAATTAAAATATCAGCAAATTTTCAATTTCTAATAAGAAAAAAGGTGATCTGATCTATGTCTATAACCACTTGCTAGAAGAATAAAATAGGCTTAACTGTATGACCATATGATCATCATGTAGTCAATAATATTAAATATATATAAGTATATATAATATATAAAATAGCCATAGGCATTCCCAATTTGCACATTGATTTGGAGGTGAAAAAGAAACTCTACCAAACAACTGGTTGGGGTCAAGCTTGCAGTGTGAGACTGCATTTCTTCTCAGTAAATATTTCTTCAGATATAAGTGGTGGCTTACACAAATCTCTTGCTTTAGAGCTATCATGAAGTAACTGAGTTCAACTTAGATTGAACAGATGCAGGATAAAGAGCCACATCCCCTGTTTCTGGCTCCTTATGCCAGCGACCCTTTTCCATGCACCAAGTTGCAGCTTTTTCTCTTGACTCCTGGTAACTGATATATGATGCTATGGACTGAGATGTGTCTCCTTCACTCAAATTCGTATGTTGGAGTCTAAATCCCACTCTGACTTTATTTGGTAGTAAAAATTTTAGAAGGTAATTTGGTTGCAGAATGAATGTCACAAGGATGAACAAATCTTGTCATTCCCCATGCCTCTACTTTGAGTAGTCATTTCTGGCTCTCTCTGCCTGCATTCACCTGCCAGTAGCTTACAGGTAACTACAATGATATTGGGAATTCTTCAGGTCCCTGTTCCAAGCAGAAATGTGAAGCATATGCAAATAATCATTTACTGGATTCATTATTATCATCTTCAAAGGCAGGGAGAATTTTGACTTTGAAGATAGAAAACTCGCTACTTTCCCAGAGTGCTTGCGAATAAAATGCACTTTGTCAGAGTATGATAAAGTCCCTAGCCTTTAGCTCAGCAAATTTATTACTAATGTTTTTGAGTTTTTAGAGATTTACCAAAGAGGAAGGAAGATAAAGTAAAACCACTGTTAGTAGCCTCTTGAGTTTACATATCATCATAAAGCCAAAATGGGAAGAAAAATGATTCTGAAAGTTTTCATTTGAAAAATAATAAAAATAATGACATCTAAATATATACACATATGTATTCTGTATACCCTATCATTTCAGAAAAAGAAAACATTAAATATAAATATAACAGGGTATTAGAGTAAATAATTGATGAATAATTCAATGTAGCTTTAAAAAACTTCTTTTAAATATTCTTATTTATTTTCACATTTTACTCTTTACTAACCATCAAATTATGAACTGTGTGCTGTGAATCTAAAATATTTGTATATTATAAATATCTTGATGAGCATGCAAATAACAAGTTATTTTTGTTAACCCTTCCAAAGTTCCTTTCTTTAAAAGATTAACCTGGCAATGATTTTGTTAAATGAGATCGTCTGGGAGAAATAATCAGCTCTAGTTTTCAAGGCAGTCTGTTTGTTTTGCTTTCTTGGATTTAGAAACTGTGCCTATTATTCTTCTACATGCTTTGTAAACCATTGTTGGCATTATTTTCACAGTCAAAACCACTGGGCCATCATGAATTACATAAAATCTCCCCTACATCAGGGAACCAAATATGTACTGGATTTGGGAAACTATGTCCTACATATTGCACTGATTACTTATAAATCAAGTCAAAACAGTGTAGTGCAAAGACCTGGGTTGAACTTTGGATTTTATACTACTTTGTAACAAAATACTGATGTGCTGTTTGCTTATGCCTGTTCTTACTTATCTGATTCCAAGGAATATTTATTACTTCTTTGCTCTCTGAGTGAACATTTGAATATTTTTCCCTCTCATCTTCTTCCCCACTGTCTTCATCCTTACCATCTGGGGTAATATAATGTTCCTTCCTGAAGAGAATCCAAAGATAACTTTGACATAGGTTTTCTTCACTTTTTCCCCTTGGTTGTTTTTAATGTTTTCACCATTAATCAACATTCTGAACTTTATCTGCAAATTAAATGAATTCATTATATTAATTTGTGACTATTCTAAGCAATATTTTAGTTACATTGTAGATAGTGGAGAGAACTATTTAGATTTTTAAGCCCAAGCAAAGGAATTCTATGAGCAAATGAAAATTCTCTGCTCCTACAAATATTTGAATATATGTAGAATTCTAATGTAGAACATTCAATTAAGAGTGACCATCCTGGTTTCTTTGAACTTTTCATTTGAAATATGCAAGTAAATCAAGTGGTCCTAAGGTGTGTTGTTATATAATCACTAGACTGTGAACAGCATAAGTGCAGGGATATTGTCCTTTTGTTTACCGTATACTTTTTAAAATAATAGTCTTCTGAATATTTTCACTGTTCCAATATTAAAGGGGAAAATATTTAATATAGAAAAAGCAGCTGGTTGATATTTGAGCCCCAAACACCTGGAAATAGAAGGTTTCTCCTTTATGAATGTCCACCCAAAGCTATCAAATGCCAAAACAAGAGTGAGCAGGCCAATTCATTCACATGGCTCATCTTTTGAAAGGAACCAGAAAAATAAGTGTAGTGATATCAATTCAGGAAAATGATTCAATTTGTGCTTTTGTATGCATCAAATATAATGATTAACTTAAAATTAACCTAAGGTTAAACTTCCTAGAGCCAAATCTAAATTCTTTCTACTTTATTTAATCCACAGTAAGTTTTGTATTGGTATAGTCACATTCAGTTTTCCTTCTTTTATTCTTTGTACTGTGTGTTTATGCAGTCTCCTGTTTATGATTGTAGACTGACTCACATTCTTTAAAATTGTAATGTTATCTCAAAAATAATGAAATATATCCAGTGCATTTTTGAAGTTGCTGTATCATAACCCTTGTTTCAAAACTAGCACTACTGGGGAAAAATAAAACACCTAAAATTTTATGTCAAATTAATGCAGGCCGAAATCCTGATATGAGGAGTCCAAATTTACTATTTGTGACGTGTACAGATGTGACCTATGAAACATTTGGAAAACATCTCATAAAGTCTCCTAATCTGATATTCATGAAAGAAGAGAAATCTGGATGCAGCATTCTTTATTGAGATCAATTTCAACATGACTAGAACTTTAAGGGTTGCCATTTCAAAAACAGTTTATTTATTACTTTTTATTACTGTTACAGTTCCTTGAAGCATAAACCTTGTTGTATGTGACTTGGAAAACAGTAAGTTAAACATTTAAAGAAGTGCTGTTCTTAAATTTTGATCACTCTCTAAGAACTAGTAGAAATTTTTATGTATTTCTAAATTCTTGCTTTTGGCATGATCATGATGATAAAGAACACAGAGTTGAAAATTGACAATTTCCCTTACTGGGTGATTTGCTCTTGTTCAGTGACTCCCAGACTTATCTGCACATTGGGATCACATTCTGCACCCAGCCCAGGGTCTGATTTAGTTAATTTAGTGTATTTTTGGCCTTTGGCATTTGTTTAAAGATGTGCAGGTGATTCTAATGTTTGGAAACCACTATTTTTGTTCAAGGCATTCCTTAGCTCATGGCATTGTTTCACCTTGGACATTTATTCAAATTATCAGTGAGAGAAGGATAGAAATGCAGTTGTTTAAACATGGGAAACTTTCTCAGTTACATCTTATGACTCCCAAGGCCTTGTTTCTATTCCTGTTGGTATGCACTATATTTGAAAACCAATGACACTTACTTCCCGTTTGTTTTCTAGCATTTAATATGGCATGCAATATGGCCAAGTTCAGCTTTCAATTTTTTTTTATACAAGAACCGGGGTACAGGCCAGATGTGCGGGAGTGTGAGAGGATTCACCAGAGACAGAGCAGGGAACAGAACAGGCAGACTGACGAAATACACTGCTGAGGGGAATAGCGGGTGCGACAGGAGAGGTCTGCTGTGCCATGTGGGACCCTCACCAGCCGACTGGGATCGAAACGGTGCTGCAGAGGCTGCAGATAGCTTCACAACACGGTGTTCAACCACCTGCGCCACCAGGGGATGCCCTCAGCTTTCAATGTTTAAGTGGCACTGGCTACTCTCACTCTCCATGTTGTGTCAGTTCCCCTGACTAAATGTTTCAAGGACATATTTGGGTGCCATTTTCCCTTTTTTAAAAAAAATATTTTTTTAATACAAGAGCTGGGGTGCAGTCAGAGAGGCATGGGAGGTGAGAGGATTCACCAGAGACAGAGCAGGGAGCAGAACAGACAGACAAGCCAAAAGCACTGCTGAGGGGAGCAGCGGGCGAGACAGGAGAGGTCTGCTGCGCCATGTGGATATCCCCCAGGCTGGCTGGGAATCAAACCACACTGCAGAGGCTGCAGACAGCCCCATAGTGCTGTGCTCAACCCGCTGTGCCAGTGGGGAGGCCCGCCATTTTCCCTCTTAAATGCTGGCATATTTTCTGATTTCCCAGTCTTCTTTCCATTTTGTCCTGCCTCTTAGTAACCTTAATGGAGTTATTATGACTTTATTTTTGACTATTGGATTGTAATCTCTTCCTCCTTTTGTCTATCCTATTATTCTAGATTGTTCCTTTCAAGTCCACAGTTAATCCATTACTTCAAAAACTCTAACTTTATACAGAATAGAGTTCAAACTTTTAGATTGATGTTAGCGGTTTGTACAGTCTAAATTCTGTATATCTAACTGTACTCACTTCATATTACTCCTTTATAGGTGACAGTTTCTGTAATATTCCTAGTTTTTTTCTAGTCTTTTCCCAAAGCTCAGTCAGTTCCTCTGACTATTGTAAAATGTCTGTCTCAAGTTCCAAATCATTTTTCAATGACTAGATTAATTAACATGTCTCCTATCAACCCAATTTTTTTTTAAATCCCTGAAGCTGAGTGAGATTTTCTCCTTCTTAGAAGGCCTATAGATGACTTTCCCTTTAATACAGTAGTTAACTTATACTTGTTTGATATAGAGAGATTTGAGTAACCATATTACCTTATTCTGTTGTTGGTTTCTAGAGAGCAGGAACTATATCACCACACCTAACTCAAGCCTTCCTTGAGTTAGCGCATCACACATACCTTTAGCTTGACAAGTGACACCTAAAAG
Source organism: Talpa europaea (assembly GCF_964194135.1). Lineage (NCBI taxonomy): Eukaryota > Metazoa > Chordata > Mammalia > Eulipotyphla > Talpidae > Talpa > Talpa europaea. The sequence continues at coordinate 24,814,927 of NC_140082.1, read as the reverse complement.
AAAAAGTTATAAGGGAGTGGGTCATTTCATTCATAGCATCTTTCTACACTAGACTGTATTCTCTTAAATATCTGACCTGCATTTATTTCTCTTGGAGTCTTTCTATATCTAGTTCCTTGGAAAGTGAGAAGCTTAATAATACTGTCTCCCTCCCTCTCCTCCTTGTGATTTTGTTGTAAGACAGAAGCAAAAAGGGAGAACATACTTCTCAGACCGCATGGAAATAAAATCTCTTCTAGCTGTCTTGTAATTTTATCACAGGACATAAATGTCAGCTTTATAGACCTGGAAGGGAATCTTTCTGCAATGTCAGCAAACAGTATTAAGAAAATATTTGTTTGAAACTTGCATTAGTAATTTTAAAACAAAATTACTCAACAGACCATGCTTTTCTTTTTGCTTTTTTGTTCTTAATGGCTCATGAGCAACTCAATCTGTCTTCCTTTACTCTGCCCTTATTTGACCTTTACATCAGCTATCTAAAGTTAAGTGAGTTGGCAACAATATTTTTCTTCTAAGATATGATAAGGGAAGAATTTATCATTTGAAATGCTCTTTTAAATTCTTATTTAGAAAGCAGTAGGGAGTTACACTGTTAAAGGTGCCTCTATGTCAAATAGAAGCACCTTTACAGATTTTCTTTTTTAAATTAAAGCTGCTTAGGTCTATTGTTAAGATGGTGCCTCAGCAAGGTGGAAATATACAATATCTCTTGTTGGGCAGAATGATCTATATTTACATAGAAAAACAGTTCAAACTGTCAAGCATCAAAAATTTGGATGGCATGGTGGGCTAAAAATGGATGGAGACTCCTATCATTCCTCCCATAAATAATTAAAAATCCCTGTATTAGACCAGGGACTGTGACTTATTCAGATCAAATGAATGTGACAGAAGTGATGTGTAGCTTCTAAGCAATGCCTTAAGAGACCTTGTAGTTTCCATTATTCACCCTCTTGGATTTTATCTACAATGTATCTTTCTTGGTAATTAGTTGGCACATGAAGATGGAAACCCTAAACTCATGCCCAAGGCCAACCCCCAAACAGCATAGACACTGACCTCAGAAAAGCAGGGTACCCACCTTTAATAAATGTATGCAGCATAAAACTGTAGGATGTTTGAAGGGTTATTTTAATATTTTATTTTATATATATATTTACATCTTTTCATTTTTACACAGTGTATGCATTTTACACAATGTATGCATTTCATCTTGATTATATTCCCCAGACAATTCCCACCCCCACTTTTTTTACTTTAATCCCTCCTCCCCTCCCCCCCTATAGTGCGTCTCTGGTTTATAGTTGCTTGTTGATTTTCATTTTTACTTTATTATAATTAGTCTTTTTCCTGATCCTTTATTTAGGTTTTCTAAATTCCTGCTATGAGTGAGACCATCCATTATTTTTCTTTTTCTTTCTGGCTTATTTCACTGAGTATGATCCCTTCTTGAGACCTGAAACCATAAAATATATAGAAGGAAATATAGGCGAAACACTACATGACATACACCTCAGCAACATCTTTAAAGACTCATTACCCAAAGCAGTGATAGTGAAGACAAAGATAAACAGCTGGGACTACATCAAATTAAAGAGCTTCTGTACAGCAAAAGAAACAGTAACCAAAACAAAAAGACACCCCATCGACTGGGAGAAAATTTTGCACACAACACTAATGAAGGTTTTTGTTGTTGTGTTATCTGGAATATTTATGTCAACAAAATAAAAGTAAAATCTAATGGCACTTTGTAGTTTCCAACAAAAATTTTTGTGCTTATTTCAAGTAGACCTAACCTTATTGGTGTGACCTGACTTTTTATTCTAACTTCCATCTCATATTCTTAAAAATAGAAGCTCAGAAAGTTGACTTATTTGCAAAATCATATCTAGAAAGGTAAAGTAATACTAAATTATGACTTTAAGTATGACAAGTGATATTAAGCCTCAACTGGCACAATCATATCTGATCAATTGCTTATTAATAATGGCCTCCTTCCAGGGGGCTCAATTTTTCAAGACATGGAGAAGTTAGAAAAAAGAAGAAGGACTTTAAAGTTTCATTTTTTGACATTAAAGGAAAAATAATATGGAGGAAAATAATCCACTAATTAAAAGTATATTAATACCTGTCACTTAAAATCCCAGAAGGTTAGTTTGGAGATTGTAATGAAAATGTCAGCAATGTATGCTTAGAGGCCATTTAACCTTTCTATTTTGGGTAATGTGAAAAATCTCCACTGAGCTATATATTTAGAATCTTTTGAAATTATAAATATTAGTCACTTCTCATTTTTCCCCAATAAATAGGCCAAGACAGAATTGTATAGATTTTCCAAAAGCCCTCCTATATTGGAAACCTTGAATGACAATTTTGATTAGAACTAGGGAATGACATGAATTTTCAAAGATAATAAGTCTGGGGCTTTTTGACAAATCCAACCTTAATAAAGGAGCTATCTATATGTGTTTTAGACTGACTTTCTCCTCCAAAACTCATATGTTGAAGCCCTAATCACCATATGATGTTTGTGGAGATAAAACCTTTAGGTAGTAATTAAGCTTAAATAAGGTCAAAAGGATGGAACCCTGATCCAAAGATATTGGTGACCTTGCAAGAAGAGGAGGAGACACCAGAGAACACCCTCTCTCTCCACTATGTGAGGACACAGCAATAAGTTCAGCATTTAGAAGCCAGAGAGTGAACCCTCTTTAAAGAGGTCTCCAGAAACTTGATCTTAGACTCCACCCCCTCCAGTTGTTTGCTGGTTAAGCCCCAAGTGTACAGTATTATGTCAGGGTAGGCTGAACAGACTAAGACAGTATGTCTATAGTACCTGAGCTTTTGTTCTTTCATGGATGCTACATCTAAAACAGAAATCCCATCCTTTTAAATTGCAATGGTCTTTTGAATATCAGAATATTTTGAGGCCCTCCACACCATTACTGTTGATTCCTTCCAGTTGAATGGAAATTATAGGCATTCAGTGACACTAAAATTTTACCCGTCGCAATTATTTTGTGCATTTGAAAGGCAACAGTGCACACATATGCAAAACCTGAGATTTATTCAGTGTGCAGAGGAGATGCATAGTGTCTCCAAGGAAACATACACCCCCTGCAACAAGTCTAAAGTTTCCACTAATCTTGGGGGCAATTTAAACTCATCAACAATGACAATTAAGTTCTTATTGGAATGGTACATCATACTAACTATAACTAGCTACCTGTACTGACTCATCAAACAGCACACTCTTTATTTTGGTCAATATCAACTTAGCTGAAGAGTCTTAGACCCACACCTAACAATTGCTTCCTATTTGCCTTGTGTTTACAGGACATCAGTACCTTAGTGGAAAGGCTTGGGCCTCCCCAGTAGCGCAGTGGTTAAGTGCTGGGCTGCGAAGCTGCCTGCAGCCTCTGCAGCACAGGTTCAATCCCCGCCCGGTGGGCAAGGGTCCCACATGGCGCACAGACCTCTCCTGCCGCGCCCGCTGCTTCCCTCAGCAGTGTATTTTGTCAGTCTGCCTGTTCTGCTCCATGCTCTGGCTCTGGTGAATTCTCTCACCCTCCTGCGCTTCTGACTGTATCCAGTGCTTGTATAAATAAATAAATCTTAAAAAAAAAAAGAAAGGCTCGTTATAAGAAGTTTAGTTCATCTTGATGTACCAAGTAAATTCCAGAATTTAAATGTCTCTTTAGAGGCAAAAATAAGGCAATTTCCATCCAAATCTCTTTTGAGTTACATTATTTTAATGTTAATTTTGTGCATCTTAATAGAAATGTCTTACATATTTTAAAACTTTTATTTCAATCACATTTCTGCTGATTCTGAAGGTGAAGATCCCTTCTAAGTTGGTGATTGCTCACTTTAAATGTTCACTGTCTGATTAAGAATCACTTATATTTATGAAAGATAACTGAAATGTTAGTAATTCATTCAAAACTGCCCTGGATTTTCTCTGGCCTCTTCTTTCTTACCACTCTAGGCCTGGAAATAATCTGCAAGCCTCCTTCTTGTAAAGGTTCAAGGTTTCTACCAGTGGCAGGAAAATATGTACCATATCCAGGCAGAAAATATGTTCTCTTTCATTTAGTAAACAAATCATCACATCACAAGCACTTAACAACACACCTCAAAATACCTGACAGTCCAATCACTTAATTGAATTGTAGACTCTTGATTTTTTTGTTATTTTGAAAAACCACAAATGACTGTGTTGTCCTTAGTTTCCCTCTATGTGCATAGCTAAAGACTTCACCTGAGAGCACTTGTTGATAGGAACATAGAATCTTTTATAACAGAAATATTGCTGGAATCCCATATTTCATAATCTGACCTTATAGTCAATTCCTCTCTCCTCTATCTCCTCCAACTTCTCTTCCTTTTTTCTCTTCCTCTCCCCCCTCTAACATAGCTAGTCTTAGCTAAACTTTTGTGAAGAATTGATAGAGTAAATTGATAGAGTAAATTGTAGTCTATGCCTACAAGTCATAGACCAGATTTTGCTAGGGAGATAACCATGCTGCAGATAGATCAAGTAGGTAAAAACCCTTAGAGTATTGGGGGAGTTGTGTTTAAGAAACTGAAAAAATACCTAAAAGATGTGCATGATAAGAATTAGTAAAATAATCAGATATAATCAACAAGAGCTAGAGGAATTGATATTAATTCTCTGACACTATAATGGCAAATTGAATTGTAGTACTCCTGATTAATTTTCCTGAGTGTTTGGAGAGTCGTTGCTGATATCTACTGAAGGCTATTGAGAGTGATATGCACTTGTTCCTATCATGCTAAAATTGTGTGGGACTAATTCATTATTCATTTATATTCTGTCACATGCTTTCAAATGTGTTTAAATGTATTGGTCTAAAATGATTATATGGCAACCCAGTAAAAACAAACTAAATACTGTCATTTGCTTTTTATTACTAGACATGCTCATGTGACCTAATTATCTGCTCATTCTATATTCCATATAGTTCAACTTCTGATCTAGTTGGGGAAAGGGAGCTTGAGCTTGACATATCTTTCCCTGTAGTCTACTCCACAGATCATGGTACCTTGATACTCCAGTCCAAATGGAAACCACCACGCATGCTATCAGGGCAGCTTCTGCGGGTCCTGCCTTGCTCTGTATGAATTTTACCTCTGGCAAAGAGGAATGAATTTAGTGTTTAAGCAAGTTCACATTTTCAATCTATTGAAATGGACTGACACATAGTGAAGTTCACTAAAGTGCCAACTTATTAGTGACCAAGACCATGAGAGCTAGATCAGATCACCGGCCTGGAAGTTTAATGTCTTAGACAAACCACATTTATCTTCCACTCAACACTGCTTTCCTTCTTTTCTGTACCTACAATATTGTACTACTGTGTCTTTCTGAGATCTTTGAAAACACATCCTACAATAGAAATAAACCAGCAGATTATTATTAAGGTAATAACTGAATAATTGTTCAGTGATTACTTTTCATACATTCTTACAATGCATTTCTCACTAAAAATATGTTGTACTTTACATACATGAAAGAAATGCTTCCTTCTAAACAAGTAAACAAAGAAGAGATAATTCAGTGATGCGTTCATAAAGTTCTTAGAACATAAAATCATTTTATAAAGGTTCAAACTCTAATCTTTGCTCAAAATTTAGTGAAATGAATGTTTTCATATATTTGGTGAATGCTGATTTTATTTATAGTAAATACTGAAAACATTGCAATTTAAATCAATTTGGTTATTGAAGCAGATATTTAAAGGAAAGGTTTAGTGAAAATTTACATACAAGTGATTTCACACATAATTTTAAGTTACAGAACTTGAAGGTCTACCTTGAATATGAGTATCTTATTTATATTATGTTAAAGGAGTTTTCTTGAAGCATTTTTCAAAGTATTATAAAAATTCTTTATTAACTGCATATAACATTGTGGCCTTTTGTAGCTTGATATATGTTAGTGGTCCCAATATTTTAATATTTTTAATGTTTTCTGTGAACAAAAAGAGGAAAATGAAATGTAATGTGATATGTTATAAAAATTTTAAACAATGCAGATTAAATGGGGAAACCCTCCAAATACCACCAGTAACCTATCAGTGTATGCCAGTATATGGTAAATAAATTCTACATATATATGTATATATGCATGTCCATATATGTATGTATGATATTTATTTTTTAATTAATAATATATATTAAGGGGGGGAAGCTCCAAAGATAATCAAACAGGATAGATAGGAAAGTAGGTAGAGATATATTTATATATATAAATGCATGTAATTTTACAAAATTGGGGTAGTACTATGGGTACTACTTTGAGTAAAATAATGAAGTTAAATTGTATATGCAGGTCTTTGTTCACCATCTGCAGGCTACTGGTTCAGATTTTTGCCTTCAAAGGTTCTCTTAAAAGTAAAAAAGTGAGTTTATTACTTTTGAAAACTATATTTCCTCTGTATTTTTATATATTAGACATTAGTGTCAGAAATAAGTATTGCTGTTATACTTAAAACTCATTTGGTGACCTCCCTGGTGGTACAAGGGGTTAAGTCTCAGCACTATGAAGCTATCTGCAACCACTGCAGCTCAAGTTCAATCCCCAGCCAGGGAGCTAACATACATGGCACAGCAGACCTCTCCTGTCTGACCCACTGATCCCCTCAGTGGATCTGCTTGTTCTGCTCCCCATTCTGTCCCTGGTGAACCCTCCAGCATCTCTGGCCTACACACCAACTCTTTTATTTATCTTAAAAACAATACTCGGTTGGGCAAAACCCTTGTGTCATCATTCCATCTCTCAGATTATTTAGGTGTTGTTTTCACTGGATATTATAGAGAAATGTCAAACTATGGCTGAAAGTTGCTTTACCCTTAAAATGATTTGTCTTTCTAGATACCTGTAAGACTTCTTTTTTTCTTAATCAATGAGTCAATGAAAAATCTCCCCAGTAAATATCTTAGTTTTCAAAACCTGTTTGCATACTTTCATGGAACATTGTCTCAACTCTATCTATCTATCTATCTTTCTATCTATCTACCTACCTACATACCTACCTACCTACCTACCTATCTACTTACCTATGATTTTTATTTAGATATTCATTTTTCTCTTTTTTCTATTTCATCTTGTGTCCTTTTTTCAAGACTGTTTTGTGTGCTAACTAGTAATTTAGCTATGTTTATTCTGCTTCTGTTGCTACTAATGTGTTTATCCCTCTAATTTAAATACTGCTTATTCACTCTTTTTCTGTTTTTGTTATTTTATTATGTCCTTTTGATTTTTTAATAAACGACTTTTTATGATCATCAAAAACTATTAAAACTTCATTTTTGAGGTTTTTTTTTCAGTAGTCTCCCTTATTTCAGAAGATACAATTCAAGTCTACCAGTGAAACTGTGCAATACTGAACATATACTATGTTTTTTCTCTTATACCTGCATAACTTTGATAATGTTTATTTAAAAATTAAGCACAGTAAAATATTAACAATGACTTTATTATTTTAATAAATAATAAAATAGAACAACTATAACAGTATACTGTGATAAAAATTATGTCAGTGGGATCTGTCTCTATGAAAACATATTACTGTCCTGCCTCACCCTTCTTCAGATGATGTGAGAGGATGCAGTGTTTGCCCTGCAGTTTATCTGGTAACAGATTGACCACTGCATGACAAATGAACAGGTAGTGTATATAGTGTGGGTACACTGGACAGAGAAACCATTCATGTCCTGGGTGGGACAGAATGAGACTATATAAGATTTCATCACAGTTTAAATCTTTTTTTTATTTTTTTATTATTTTTTATTTATTTATACAAGCACTGGGTACAGTCAGAAGTGCAGGGGGGTGAGAGAATTCATCAGAGCCAGAGCGGGGAGCAGAGCAGGCAGAAGGACCTAAGTACACTGCTAAGGGGAGCAGCGGGTGGCAGGAGAGGTCTGCGCGCCATGTGGGACCCTGCTCCGGTAGCCCAGGAGCAGCTGGGGATCCAACCTGCGCTGCTGCAGAGGCTGCGGGCAGCTTCGCAACCCAGCGCTCAACCGCTGCGCCACTGGGGAGGCCCCACAGTTTAAATCTTATGTCTTGTTTATTTCTGCAAATTTTCCATTTAAATTTTTCAGACTGTGGTTGACCACATGTAACTGAAACTGGGGAAAGCAAAATCAGGGATAAGATGGGGCTACTGTATATACAATTAATATTTTAAAATAGCCTTACCTTCAAATGGGTTTTTGTGCAATGATTAATCTAAGAATACAAGGTGAACACCTAACCTAACACGAACAACTTACATACCAATTTTTTACTTTTGTATCATGAACCTATCTTTGAGAAGTAACCAACTGAGTCTGTTAAAAGAACTGGTTAGGCTTTATGTGTCCATATATCTCAATTGAATAACATAATGATGACCGTGTAATATATTATTGAAAATTATTTTTTTCAGTTCTCTGAAATGAATTTAGAGTTCAATTGCTATTTTTACGTTTGGTAACTTGAGGCATCCATAAAAAATTTCCATCATAAAATTAACATCCTTGATAGAAGTGAAGACATTTGAGAGGAGAAATATTATAAACTTATTTTTGTATAATGGTTAGGCTAAAGTTATGATGACTTTTACTCTTTATTTTTTTGGTATTTTTCCCTCTTTCTTTACAGTTGTACACACATTTCCAGACATGTTTGAGAAGCATGGATTTATAGGATTTATAGCTACCAACTGTGCCATCTACTTTAATTTACAGTTGATTTCCTAAATAAATTGGCAACTAGGTGTATCACAGTAGTGTTTTGTTTTATTTTCTATGGTGTTAGAAATAGTTTTCTTTTAAGCAGTATAGTAAAATCTTTGTGCCTGAAGAGGCTTTGACAACTCCTTAAGTACCATTACTCTTATAAAGGACATGATGTGGTCTGAATAATTTAGTAGTGCGAAGATGTCACATTTTTGAGATGTCTATTTTATAGCTTTTCTGAATAACTGAGCCAAACACCTCTCCCTGGAATTTAACAACTTGTATCTCTAAGTTCCTAGGTAAACAATAAATTGCCTTTCTCTTTCTTTGAATAAAAGTTACCATGACAACTTGGTAAGCTTCTGTGGGAGAACTTAAACACTAAGCCCTAGTCTTTAACTTTTCTTTTTTTTTTTCAATTTTTTTATTTTATATAATTCTTACATCTTTTTTCATCTTTGCACAATGTACGCATTTTCATTTTGGTTATATTCCCCATACAATTGCACCTCCTCCCTTATTTTGACTCTAGTCCTTCCTTTCCCCGCCCCTCCGCCCCCGCCCACCCCAGTGTGTCTCTGGTTTATAGTTGATTGTTGATTTTGATTTTTACTTTGTATTGATTAGTCTTTTTTCCTGGTCTCTTATTTAGGTTTTCTAGATTCCTGATATGAGTGAGACCATCCGGTATTTTTTTTTTTCTTTCTGGCTTATTTCGCTGAGCATGATCCCTTCTAGCTCCATCCATGTTGCTGCAAATTGCATGTGTTTATCTTTTGTGAATGCTGAGTAATATTCCATGGTGTATATGTACCACATCTTCTTGATCCAGTCATCTATTTTTGGGCATTTGGGTTGTTCCCAGAGCTTAGCTATTGTAAACAGTGCTGCTATAAACATGGGGGTGCAGGTGCCCTTTGGAATTACTGTTTCTGTGTCATTTGGGTAAATACCTAGGAGTGGAATTGCTGGATCATATGGAAGCTCTATGTTTAGTAGGTCAAGAAATCGCCACACATCTCTCCATAGTGGTTGGATCAGTTTGCACTCCCACCAGCAAACTAGCAACAACAAATGTTGGCGAGTTTGTGGAGAAAAAGGAACTCTCCTAGTCTTTAACTTTTCGATATTTTGAAAGATGTTATCTTAAATTCTTTTCAGCATTTCTGTTTTAAGTATAAATGAAGGAATATTTTCACAAAGCCATATCAGTGCAATTACAAAATATCATGTATATTTTTGCAGATAATCCATTATTTAAAACATCATGATGATCTTGTCCATTATGTTAACTTTAAGACCATTTCTTGATTAACTACAGAGATTTAGGGAGTAAAGGGAATAACAAGTAATTTTAGATATATTGATTGAAACATACTGAACTTTATATTAAAAGATTAAAGAAAATACTTGTTCATTTCATGGGAATTTGGGAGCAGAATCTGCAAGATAATTCGCTTAAATATTACATCTCTAACCTTAGTGTTGGTGAACTCTTATAGTAATACCAGTAAAAGGGAGAAAAAATGTTTTTTAATTTAACTCATAAATATTTTCTTCAAACCATCTTCTGATACCATCAGTTGAAAAATCAAATTCAGACTGGATGATTTCAGATATTTTATTTTATTTTTTTCAAGATTTATTGTATTTATTCATACAATCACTGGGTACAGTCAGAAGCACGGGAGGGTGAGAGAATTCACCAGAGCCAGAGTGGAGAGCAGAACAGGCAGACTGACGAAATACACTGCTGAGGGGAGCAGTGGGCGGCAGAAGGGTCTTCACGCCATGTGGGACCCTCGCCTGGCAGCCGGGGATCGAACTGGCGCTGCAGTGGCTGCTGGCAGCTTCGCAACCCAGCGCTCAACCACTGCACCACCAGGGAGGCCCAATTTCAGACATTTTAGATGCAAGTTTTGATTCTTGCTGTGTGATTGCCAGAACTGAATGGGAGATGTTTGTTTTCCAGATCTGTAATTCTATAGATAAGTTTGCCTAATTCAGTGTTCCTTCAGTTAAGTCTCTCCTGGTAACAAATTAGAGAAACTTGATTTCAGTTGGAATTCTTTTGGTTGACATTAACTCAACTAAAGATATGTTAACCATAAAGAGATGGAATTGTTCATCCAAGTGAGCTAGGTTACCCTTGGATATATTTGATGAGGAATCTGCCTTCTTTTTAGAGACTTATTTTTATTTATTTATGCATACAAGAACTAGGGTGTGGGCCAGAAGTACAGGGGATGAGAGGATTCACCGGAGACAGAGTGGGGAACAGAACAGGCAGACTGAATAAAATACACTGCTGATGGGAGCAGCGGGCAATACAGCTGAGGTCTGCTTTGCCATGTGGGGTTAGCTCCCTGGCCAGGGATCAAACTCATGACATGGTGGTGATAGCACTGAGCCTAACCCCTGAGCCACTGGGAAGGTCCCAAGATCTGGCTTTTTCTTTGCAGTGTTTATGGTTCTGTCGTCTGTTTTCTGTGTCTTTAGGCAGGATTAACTTCATGGTAGCAAAATAGTGGCAGTATTTTCAAACCTTATACCACATCTCTTAGCAATCAGAATAAAGGAAATTTTCTCCACTCTCCCTCATCTCCTATAAGACTAGTTGGCTCTTTTTTTTTTAAAGATTTATTTATTTATTTATTTATACAAGCTCTGGGTAAAGTCAGAAGAGTGGGAGGTGAGAGAATTCACCAGAGCCAGAGCGGATCGCAGAACAGGCAGAGTGCTGAAATACACTGCTGAGGGGAGCAGCGGGTGGCAGGAGAGGTCTGCGCGCCGTGTGGGACCCTCACCCAGTGGCTGGGGATCGAACCGGTGCTGCAGAGGCTGCGGGCAGCTTGGCAACCCAGCGCTCAACCACTGCGCCACCGGGGAGCTTCTTAAGTTATGTGTATATGATGTCCACCAACCTTGAGACCAGTGGGATGACATGCAAGAAGGCTAGTGCCCAATGTCAGGAAGGGTATTTCCCCTGAAGCTTCCAGTGGTTAAGTGCCAGACAATGGGAGAAATTGCATACATGCTGTAGTCACAACCACAATGCTTGTTACCCATCTAGAACTCAGGCAGTCTATGCCCTTTTCTGGAAGGGGGAGGGGGGGGCTTGAAAACCATTAGCATTGGAAGTTTTCTTGGGTTGCATAGAAATTTACTCTTGCTTGTTTTCTTTCTTATCTCCTCTTCTTTCTCAGCAGAACTTTTTGTCTTTAATCATGGATGTCCACATAATTTATACAAATACCTAGTGTCTAATTGTAGATTTACCTAGAATCTTTATTTAAAAAAAATCATATTTTTGACATTTAACCTCTATTCTCAAGCTTCTCTTTATATTTAGGGTAATTTTCTTGGTTTTGGTTATGAGGGAAAATCTATGTAGAATATACTTTTTATTTATGTTGTTAGGTCAATATGTATCTAGCATGAGGACTTGTGAAAATGTGCATGGGAATATAATTTTAACTGCATTTCAAGAATAATTTCATTTTAATTAAATACCACTTTAAAAATAAAGACATTAGACAGAATTCATAACCCAAACTTTATTTTTCAAACACTAGATCCTTAATTTACTACACATTCTTAAATTTGCCTGGATATTTTAAAATTTGTTCTATCTAGTAACTCCTCAAATTGATAAGCACAATTATATTTAATGGTAAAAAAATATCAGTTGCAGTCCAAATTACTCCAGAATCATGATTTTTCTGTACATTCTTCAGCATAATTTCTGTACATTCTTCAGCATAACATACAAAACTCTGTATTGACTGAAAAACTTGAAATCTAAAGGCATCACAGTGATATCAATAATTAGGATTCAAATAAAAGTAGAATTTAATAACCCTGAATTATAGAGAAAAAAATTTGCTATCTCTATTTCTAGGACCATTAACTGAAAAATAACCCTACTTTTTAAGAAGTTTGAATTGTTACTCAATGCTAATTACAATTCAGGTTTTCAGCAAATAGTTCCAAAAGTGACATCTGGGGTGGGTCAGTAATTAGATATTCCTAACATTACTGTGGTGGAAAGACTATTATACACAAAGAACACATTTGCCTCTAAGTTTTGTATAATTAACAATTTCTTCTTTAAAAAGTCTGTTGATTTTATATTTCTAATTCACTTCCCTGAATTAACTCACTTGGCTATTTTGAAGAAAAATAACATTTCTAATATCAGGATCATTTTTCTGTTTTAAAAAGAATTTTAAGGACAATTTTCTTTTGAGTACTGGTCTTTTTCAAATCTTTTAAATGAAATCGTCTACAAATGTAAAATTAAATTAGTTGAGCATGTTGTGATCTAAACCCTTTTTACCAACGTTGTATAATTGACACAAATTGTAAAAGTTTAAGATGTATGTTGACCCAATTAACTTATATATTACAAAATGATTACTGCCATAGCACCTCACTTAATTTCCATAATTTTGTGTCTATTGCTCTGTGTGTGTGTGTGCAGGAGTATGTGTGCATGCACATGTGTGTGTGTGTGTGTATGTATGTGTATTGAGATTAAGCTCTATCCTCTTGGCAACATTTAAGCATATAATACAGTACTAATACAGCTATGGTTAGCATGTTGGTATTAGATCCCCAGAATTCTTTACACTTTATAACTAAATATTTGTATAATTTTACCCACATCTGCCCATTTCTTTCACTCTCTAGCCCCTGGTAATCAATTTCTGCTCTGCTATAAGAGTTTAGCTATATTGGAGTCCACATATAAGTGATATCATGTAGTATTTGTCTTTCTCTGACTTATTTCACTTAGCATAATGTCCTGAAGTCTTTCCATGCCTGTGTTCTTGATGTACATCATTTCTCTCTTGTTACAGGAGGACACAGACCACAATTACTATATATCTCGGATATATGGTCCATCTGATTCTGCCAGTCGGGATTTGTGGGTGAACATAGATCAAATGGAAAAGGACAAAGTGAAGATTCATGGAATATTGTCCAATACTCACCGGCAAGCAGCAGTAAGTGCTTTGACATTTTGAGTTTCTTATTTTCTGCTGTTAAAAATGCCTGCTTAATTGGTATATTAAAAATTTTTTTGAACCCTGCAAATTCTAACAGTCTTATATGGAAGCCCTGTCTCTTAACCCTAAAAGAAGCAAGGGAATTTGTTTCCAGCTCACCAAACCTCAACCTCTCCCAACTGTGTAACCTGTACTGTATCCCCTTGATGTATCTATTCTACCAGAGCGTCACCTACTAAATGCAATATTTATTGCTGGGGGAAGGCAGGGTGATAAAGCTAACTTAAGTGAGCTGCTAATGGCTAGCTCAGTAGGCTTAAAAGATATCTGCTACCCAACCCCCACATGGAGTCCTTTGCTCCTAGTCTTCCAAAGATCTGTAAGCACCACTTTGCTTTCCCTCTGGAAGAACACTGAATTCTAGGTGGCTGCATTGCTGAAACCCCTAATACCACTGGCCGCTAGCTTGGCAATCTCTAAAGACACCCTCTCCCTTCCCAGTCATACTCCAGTGCTTCCCTGAATGTCTAGTGCACCACAGCCATGGAGCAGAGCAAAACATAAAGAACACAGATTGCCGGTCAGGTACTGAGCTGACACACCCGGGAATGCTGGTGGCAAGCATTCATGGTCTGAAAGGCAGCCATCCATCCCAAATTCAGGTGTCTAGACTTGCCTCAATTGCTAGACCTCTCAGCCAGATGAGCACCACCTCCCCTAAAGAACAGTATCTGCTGAACAGGCAGGGAGTTGATACACCTGGGGCTGCTGGCCACAGGCACCGCAGTCTGGAGAGGCACTCACCTCTCCCCTCCCTGACTTTCAGGGTTTCCAGCAACTCCTAACCTACTGCACTAGACAAAATGTTGCCTCCCAGAGAGATCAAGAATTACTGGGCAGTTTTTGAGCTGCTGGTGGCTAGCATGGTGATCCTGACACGCACAGGCCCTCCTCAATTTGGGCCGGGTAGGCATGTGAACAATCTGTGATGCAATCTGCAACTTCTCAGCGTCCCTACCTGCAGCCCAAGTCCACAGCCTCCTCACTGCTCCTGTGATATGGAAATCCATGAGTAACCTTGACAAGTTGTCACATCAGGATGGAGAGGGTGGAAGTCTGATTGGAGAGGGTCAAAAAAGGAAAGAGAGAAGAAATATTAGGGGTGATGACTGTGGAAATCTCCTTTAAGGTGTTTTGCTCTACTTATAACAGAAGGGTGGGAGCAGGGAATACCCTGCATGCTCCATTAGGAGTTGAGCAGTTTGGGGGGAGTTGGATATGCTGCAGAATATCCTCAGGTTCTATACTAGCAGTTTATTCCCAGCAACAGAAGGGAGGCAGAATATCTCTACAGTTCTAGCAGATGGATAGGTATAGCAATGGTAGTGTGAAAAAAAAGAAGAGCTGAGGTTACCAGAAGGGACAGAAAAGGGGGGTCAAAAGAGGAGGGGGGCTCAGTGGACAATGGTTGAGGTTTATTGGTGCTTTGGGGATGGGCTTGAAGTGATAACGTACATTTTAGAGTTGTGTGCACCTGTGTCCCTATAAGATATGCAATGTTTTAAATCAGTGTTTATAATTTATAATTATAATTATAAATTTAAAAATTTATAATTTATAATTTCAAAAAATAAATAAATTTATAATTATAATTTCAAAAAATAAATAAAATCTTAAAAAAAAAAGCAAGCAACTTGGTTGTACAGTTGAGAAATGAAAGAACAGAAGACATCTTCTTAGATAAAGGAAAGTGAAAAATTTGTCCAAGTTCCTACTGTGGAGAAAACAATGATCCAGTAACTTTATATTCAAATACTGGACCTTACTTGACCTTTTTGTCCTTTATTTAAATGTGCATATTGTCAGGTAGCAGATCTAGAAATATCTGATGATGAGCCTCAGATCCAGTCTGGACTTGTGTTTTTCACTCTGTGGTCCTTTAAATACCACAATTTGTTTTTCTATTTTCTTCTGTGTCTATAACTGTGTTATTTATTGTTGGACACAAAGCTGGACTGATCAGCCAGACAAATTAGAATCATATTGTCTTCTCAGGCCACAGTATATGAAATTCTGACTCTCAGCTTCTAGATAAGTGCCACTTTCCTAGTGGAAGGAATCTGGGGTTACAGATGTCATGAACCTTGGCTCCAACACTCATTTTCTTGGATTCTGGCCTCTCTGCTCCTTAATTTTAAAACCTGAAAGAAAGGAGGAAATGCTTGTTTTGACAACCCTCCCAGTGTAATTTTAAGAAAAAAAATGAAATGTATGAAATTACATGGAAAACATATAAAAATGAGTTTTTTAAGTCACTGCTGTTTGTAGACCCAATTCTTTACAACAAAAAATTATTACCTCCAAATAAGTTGATTCCTAAGTATTCTGTAAGAGCCTAGATAGATAGATAGATAGATAGATAGATAGATAGATAGATAGATAGATAGATATCATGGTTATATGGATGAACAGATAGATAAATGAATAGATGGCTGGCTGGAGAGAGAGAGAGAGAAAGAGAGAGGTAATCTGTACATGTATCTTTATATTATATCTCTTTATAATTACAGGAAATTGCCAGTATGCTCTTTGTCATACATGAAGACACTGACTTTAAAAAATTTACATTTATGTATTGGTAGGAAAATCAATTCTTTAAAAAACAGCAGCAAAATGAAGTGGTTTTTTTGCCATAATGCTGATAAGGTTTTTGATAAAACTTGTATGATTTTTGGTGTCTTGATTGTTTTAAATTTTAGAAATTGTACTTGGTGAGAATCTTTAGGTTACTTGAATATGTACAGAAGCTTTTACTTAAAAAATAAGATTTCTTAATTATTTAAAAGTATTATTCTTTTATGGAAAAAAAAGAATACTGCCTTTGTTCCATTACATAAAAATTATATTGGATTAGAGCAACTGAATTTTGTTCTGCATGGTAGGGATAGGAACTGGTCCACCTGCCTCAGTGCCAGTAAATACATTTCTTGTTAAAGTAGAAATTAAGATTTCTTAATTTTTTAGGAAAATAACATTTCAACTAGCTTTTCTGTTATTCTCACATTTGCATAATGTTGATGTTGGGACAGCTAGATTTGGATGCCTGGGGTGACTTTAGTTAGTTGTTTTCTCATATTGCACAATTTTATCCTTTCTGTGCATCAGAAAATCTGTTGACAAGTGCTTATTTTTCTAAATGATTAGTTCAAAAGACAATATAATTTGCTATCTCAATTAGGCTATTATCCAGATCACACATTTTTGCCTTAATTCTGTTCACAGTGACTAACAATAAGTTGTTTTTATTTTTGCCTGGCTGAATAAGCTTATTGCACTTGAGCTGCTTTGCTTCAAGTAAGACATGCACAGTTCAACTTGGCCTGACTTGATTTGCTCATATGTTTTTCCTCTACTTTAACAAAAACTGGGATGAGTGTGTCTGCATGTGCCTCTCTTGCTTATTTTAGTTTAATTAATTTTAATAGTAGTATTATTCTTAAGTCACTTGTCAATTTTGAGATTAATTCTCTCTGTCCTGAAGAAAGTAATTATTTGAAAGTATTATTCTTTTATGGAATAAAGAATACTACCTTTGTTCCATTTCATAAAATCATATTGGATTAGAGCAACTGAATTTTGTTCTGCATGCTAGGGATAGGAACTGGTCCACCTGCCTCAGTGCCAGTAAATACATTTCTTCTCCTGCTGATCATATTGAAGACATAAATTAAATACTTATTTGGCAGTTCCATGTAAAATCCTAAATTTAATAACTTCTTTTACTCAGTAAAAAATGAGGTAAATTCCTGAGGAAACCAAGGTTAAGAAGGGACGGGGTCTGCAAGGGAGAAGAAAAGAGAGCAGTGGTGGATAAATATAAAACAAAGAGACCCCACAGTCATGTCTTGGGTGGAATAAACCTATTTATTGTAGTCCTTCACCTTAGATTTTTGTTCTCTGACTTTTTTTTGGTCATCTTTTCTGAGATATTTCCAGGAGCCCAAAAAATCCTAACCTTGGTTAATTTAGGAAAACATGAGTGCAAAATATACTCTCATCCTGAGGATATTAAATAAGACTTTCATATGATACTTTTCGCAAAGAAAATGTTTTGTAACACAGCAAAATTAGAAAAATATATATGGAATGGAAGGTTGCTTTAAGAGTGAATAGAAATATAAGCAAGCTGGTTTAGTCTTGTGAAAAATCTAAAGATAAAAGACTAAAAGACATTTCAGGATTGAGATTTCCTAACACATTAGTATTTTAGTATCGTTGAAAAATATTTTCATACCAGTTTCCACTATCTTTATTTTTGCCTATTACTTCTTATCAAATTATAGCCTCACACATAGGTGGTGGATGATTACCCTGCAAAAAAAATAGGTTCTTACATGATTTATATATTAACTGGCTTTCCATCAGAAAGACTACTGTGCATGGAATTCCACCCCAGAATTCAGAAATCAGGGTGTCTCTTTCTTTCTTTACTGAAGGCGTTGTGTTAAAATGCCAATGGGACTAGAAATGAAAGGCCTTGAGATACCCTTAATTTGTGATAGACTGCAAGGAATTTCTTGTGTAGCAACTAGCTGAGGATAAATGCCAAATACTGTTCACTCCAAATAAATAGGCCAAAATTAGTTACCTGAGAATGGATCTCCTGCATGCTAACTGGAGACATGATGTAGGGAGCTCTTTTTTATGTTAATTTTTTTTGCAACTTTAGTTTGAAATTATTTCTAAATAAAGTCAAGGAAAGAAAAAAGTTAACAGAAGAAGATCTAGAATTAAAATTGAAACTTGGCTTACAACTGTTATCAAGCTTTGAATTATTTGGTTACTCTTCTGATGTCCTTCACACTGGATTTCAAATCTTAACACTTCAATTGAGGGGCAGCTTGACAGAGGTTAAACATATGGATTTAGAAACAGATTGTTGGATTTGAGACCTCATTTTGCCAACTGATAGCTGGATAAGTTGAAGCATGCTATTTGCTACCAATCACTTTCCTTACATCTAAAACAGAAGTGATAACAGTGCCTACTTGATAAGGTTCTCATAAGATTCAATAGTTTAAAAACTGGTAAATAATATTAGTCACCTTGCGAACAGTTAACTCTGAAATAGTCCTTTTCACTGATGGATAAGTAGGGAGGTCAGACTGTAATCAACTGAAAGAAGAGAAGGTGTTCCCAAACCACAAAGGATAAGCCCAGGAATCTTTTTCCTGCTCTTTCCCTTTTGAGGATCGGATCACTGATCAAGGAAGGAACAAGAGTGTCAACCTGCAAGTGTACTGGGCCTGCAAAGAGATCTTGCAAATTATTTCTTTAAACTGTTTGGCTAGCAGGTACCTCCATGCTTCAATTCCTTAAATGGGGGATTTCAGGCCATGTAAGTGCAACCGGGCAAAGTGAAATGATGACATCCAGAATCAAGTCTGTTTATCCTTCATCCCATTTCAGGCTTGCCAACGTTTCCTTAAGGCAGTGGTTTTAGAGTTTCAAAGACAATTTATGTGACAGAAAAGCTGGTTACTCAAAGAGGGGCCTCCAGGGCAAAATCAACAGAACCTGGATCTTAGAAACTCAGAATTGCAGCCCCCTTCGCTTCCAGATCCTGTGTTTCAATAGGAACCCTAAGTGATGCCTGTGCACGTCTTAGCATGAGAACCTGCTGGAATCCATGCCCTGCTTCTATAGAAAAGTGAAAAATCCAGGCCTCCCTGGTGGCACAAGGGGTTAAGACACAGCCTATGTAGCTGTCCGCAGCCTCTGCAGCATGAGTTCAATCCCCGGCCAGCCAGGGAACAACCCACATGGCGCAGCAGACCTCTCCTGTCTCGCCCGCTGCTCCCCTAAGCAGTGTATTTCAGTCACTCTGCCTGTTCTGTTCCCTGTGCTTGGTCTCTGGTGAATTCTCTCACCACCCCCCACACCTCTGGCCTATACCCCAGCTCTTGTATGCATAAATAAACAAATCTTAAAAAAAAATAAAAGTGAAAAATCCAGAAGTGACTTCTGCTGACTCTTAACCCCTCCCTCCAAGGACTTCTTTAAAAAATCCTGTGATACTTTCTCTGTGTCCTTGAGTAGCTTGGTGCTGTGCACTCTGCCTGACTGGTAAATACTCACATAACTAGTTTCAGTAATTCTCAGGATGTGCAAGTATAGGCAAGTATAGGTAAATCGAGTGTTTGCTGGGAACCACACAATGTGAGAGGTCAAAAGATTAGGGGAGAAGGTCGTTCAATCTCAAGTTCATATGAACAAGCATCAGGTAACTGCAAAATGTTTACATTTCATTTTCTAATTTATGAGTAGTCCCAAGCTGAGTGTCATTCAATATGCAGGGTTAATTAAGTTCACAGTTTTGTTATGAAAAATGTGCTGAAGAAGTTAGAATTTCTAACTAAGAAAATCAATTCAATTGATGGACTTTATTTCTAAAAGGAGTAGCCAGTTGTTTGTCCATATATTTGCATATTGATTAGTCCTTTTCCATGAACATTTCAATCTTTTAATTAGGTTTCCTGTGTTTTCAGTTACTGAATTAATGACCCATGTCCTGCCACTCCCCACAGGTTGTGAGAGTTGGTTAAAATTCCATTAAAAAATTCTGCATGGTGATAATGTTATGAATTATCCTGCCCACTATAGCAATTTTATTTCTGGAACATACTCATGTCAATGGCCTAGAAACAGGATCTTACCATAAGGTGTTCCAAAGGAGTTCACATTGCTGTCTACATGTATCTGCCTCTCTGTCATCCAGCTTTCTCTCTTTAATAGTTGCCTACTGTGAAAAATTGTGAATTTACATCTTTCTACCTATATCTACATCCATACATGTGTAATACTCATATTTATACCATTCTACTAGTTTTCAGTTTATATCACTTTTACAAGTAAATTTGTCTCAGTTAAATAGGTAGATAAACCAATGAAAGGCAATTACTCCTGGGAATTGCATAAAATAATATAAATGTTCTAGTTTAGAAACTAGAACCCCAGATCTATCCAAGGAGGGTAAGAGATAAAACATGAATTCTGAGTATGCAATAATGAATAGTTCAGACAGTGTCCATCATCTGGTAAGAAGGGACCATGGATCAGGCCTCACTCAGGAGCTTGTAGATCTCTGTGACATTCAGCAGACTGTTCTGGACCTTCCTTAAATTTTCTTTCTTTCTGTGACTTTAACCTCATGCATCTGGGAGCTTTTGGATTAAGTTTCATCATCATTACTTTGTGAAGAAAGTTGCTGTATCTACTAAAAACAAAAATATGAAAACCTGACAATATTAGTGGTTCCCAGTAGAAAACACAGTTAATTGCAGACCTGCTAAGAGGAAGGAAAGGATCACTTAATGAACAGGCAGACTGACTGAAATACATTGCTGAGGGGGGCAGCGGGCGAGACAGGAGAGGTCTGCTGCACCATGTGGGTAAGGAATCGAACTCGTGCTGCAGAGGCTGCAATAGCTTCACAGTGCTGTGCTTAACCCCTTGTGCCACCAGGAAGGCCCCAGGAATGGCAATTTGTCCTTCACTGTGCATTATGTCAGAAGCCATATGATATCAGTAGATATCATTACTGGTGATAGTAACTTTGATCTCCTGCTTAAGGTGATGTCTACCAGATTTTGTTTCTTTACTGAAAAGTTACTATTTTTTCTTTTGTAATTATCAAGTACTTTTTGTGATACTTTCAGATTATGCAAATATCATGTTTCCCATCATAATTTTGCATTCTAATTTTAGAATTCATATTTGCTAAAAAAGGGCAAAATACTTATTAGCATAAAGTCTGATATATTAAATGCTAATTTCATTTCCTAACACTAGTAAATAGAGTAATGACTAATTCAGTATAGCAAAAGTGATGGCATCAAAACAGCTCAGAAATATAATGTCTGATTGTAATATGATTCTATTAGAAAAGCAATTTGCCTCCATTGGTATTAGAAACAATGCATACCAAATAATTTTCAACTATTATGAATCATAAAAGGAGCAAGTTTTATGAACTTTTTAGGAAACTAGTTTTAATGAACTGTGGGATGCTAGATATATTACAGTATATAACAGAATATATATTATATTAATATATATTGCTGCTTACAAAGTTTAAGGCGTTATTTGCTTGAGCCTATACCCATAAAACATACAAGATGTTGCAAATCAAAGTTGCCTCAATAATAATAGTAATAATAATAATAACAAAAACAATAAGACCCACAGGTCCAGATGATACATAATCATTTCATTCCTGTAATAGGAAACATTGAAAATTTAAAAATAATGTTCAATGTAGTCCCATTAAAGGATTATAGGCAGCTCTCCTGCCCTCCTGTGACTATACAGGTGTTTCCTTTCACAAACCTGTTGCCTTCACAAAGAAATAGCATCAGCTCTTTCTGCTCACTTGGGTCTGCACCAGCATCCTTTTTTTCCTTAGATAGTAAATCTTCCCTTCTAGACATTAAAAAAAGAGCAGAGATGATAAAATGTATGTATTATGGTTAGTAAAGAGTAAGGCTGTAATTATACTAAGTTTTTCTAAGTGAATGATTTTTATGCATATTTTATTCAATTTTCAGAAAGTTATTAATATATGCCTTTAGAATAATATATCATAAATTATGAAATTATGATGATTTTATAATTATTATAGTTATGAAATTGCAATTAGTTTATAAAGGAGCCATCTTACTGGAATAAAGATAGAAATCTTATGGAAATAAGATTATTTATTCAGGTATTTCAGGTGAAAACCAGTATTACCAAAATAGTCATGCAAATTGTTTTCTTTCTTAAATTTTGCAATTCTTCATAAAGGTTATACTTGGCATAAATAAACTAACTGGATAAGTATGACTCAAGTTTTATTTGAGGTGGTTTTTGAAAAAAAGACAAATCTTACCTTAATCACAACCCACTTATATGACACTTTTAAGAGACAATATAAGCTCCTTTTGCATAATTTTATTTTACTGATTAAAACTAGAGTGTTAAAATATGTGCATTGAAAGCAATGGTTAACCCATTAATTGATTATTGAATAAATGACTACATCCTGTATTTTTAGGCCCTTTGTTATAATGAACTCATGACAATAGCAATTATTAAAAATTTAGTTATCAGTAGTTTTCTTCTCAGAGATGCAGAATTTCATCACCACTATTCCTTACAAAGATGAAATAAATACTTGGAGGAACAAGAAATGTATGATTTTATTACTATAAATAAGCTTTCTCCAAACAAAAAAATCAGTTTTTATAAATGATATTTTCAAGAATGGCTTTGAAGATTATAAATGAGCCCAATAGGCAGACTGATGAAGTACACTGCTGAAGGGAGCAGCAGGTGCAGCAGGAGCGGTCTGCGCGCCATGTGGGACCCTCACCTGTGGCCGGGGATTGAATCTGTGCTGAAAGACTGCTTGCAGCTTCGCAGCCAGCGCTCAACCACTGCACCACCAGGGAGGCCCAGATTCTTAACTCTTAAGAGGTTTCTACCTGTATTTTTACAGGCACTGAGTAATTAATTTATCTTTGTAATACCCCTGAGAAACAGGCAAACAAGTTAAACGGCAATTTTATGACTGTTATTAAAAAGTAGCGGAGGGCCTTTCCTGGTGGTGCAGGTGGTTGAGCACCACGCTGTGAAGCTGTCCACAGCCTCTGCAGCACTGGTTCAGTCCCAGCCAGCCATGGAGGGTCCCATATTGTGCTGCAGACCTCTCCTTTCATGCCCGCTGTTCTCCTCATCAGCGTATTTTAGCAGTCTTCCTGTTCTGCTCCTGCTCTGTCTCTGGTGAATCCTCTCACCCTCCCGTGCATCTGGCCTGTACCCCGGTTCTTGTATAAGTAAATAAATCTTAAAAAAAAAAGAATGTCAAAAGTTAAAAAAAAAGTAGCAGAGATCATAACATTTAGTCAAAAAATACAGCAATAGGCCTAAGAAAAATATGTAAAGGAGACAACGAGAGGTGGACATGCTCAGAAAACTTAGGAGTATGACTCTGAGTGAAACTGAAAGTCTCTTCCCAACAGTAATTTCATGTTGTGGGAAAACATGATGGGGTTTTAAAAGTCATGGTCACATATGCCTATACTTGCCATAAATTTGCATTAGCCCATGTGGATCTCTTTATATACCTTTACAAAGGGCTTCAAAGAATGAGTCATAAATTTATTTTCCCCCATATGAAGTGACATTTCCTTTGCTTCTCTCAAAATTACTGTGCCCCTCCTTCCAAATAATTAGTTTTTATACAGAGTAAGGTAGTAGTAAATTAATTCAGTTGATTTTACTTGTGCCTTTCATACTCTCTGAAATGTCACTTCTGAATTTTTATTTGTATTTTACTAAAACTCAATTAATTTATTATGTCTTCACATGACAATTTTCCTGAACCCTTTTTCCTTTTACATAAGATATTCATGGATGATATCCAAGACAGCATAATGTTCAAGGTACAGTACTTACACCACAGATTCAACATATTTCCTTTCACATACAATGCCTTTTTATGATGACTTCAGGCTTCTGTTAGTCTTCCTCTTGGTGAAAGTCCTTTGTGAAATATATCGTTGGGGTCATTTTTATTTATTTTTTCTATATAGTTGGAGGATGCATAACTTAGTACAGCACAGCCAGTCTCCTGACACCTGACCATATTAGCTCTTCTTCCTGCAGTCATCATCTCAGCTGGTAACACTGTGGTTCACCAGTCACCCTCCTGGGATTCTGTCCTCTATTCTGGATACCCTTCCTCACTCCTGACTTATGTCCCATGACTCATGAGGTCCTCCAATTATACTTTTATATATTTTGACCCAACCATTCTGCTTCCATGCCATCAGATATCATCTCACTAACTTTTGGTAGTTCCCTTTAAAGAGTCAGTCATAGTGTCAGATTCCATGGGTCAGAGGCCCTGTTCCAGGTCCTGTTGTTAATACTTTGGCTGTTCCCATACCACTTTGTGAACTCCTTGGAGGAAGGATATTTGGGGAACTTGTCCACTGTTTTATCCTCTACTACTGATTTAGTACCTGGTATATATGCGTGTGAATAAATAATAGTTGGCTGGATGAATGAATTAATGAACAAATAAAGCTTTCTTTCATCTCCCTTTAATGCCTGCTTTATTGACTATGCTGAGACAAAATGATCCAACTATCCAGGAGCAACAATATTGAATCATTTGGCTTCAAAGCACTGAATGAAATTCTAGCACTTTATTGTTTTTTTTGTTTATACTTCAGTATGTTTTTGGTGTGTGTGTATGTGTCCAATGTGAGATGATAGTAATTTTCAAATATTTGCCTTAAAAATTCTCCATGTTCATCAACAGTGACTCGTCACTATTTCCTCCACAAGCCTTGTACAGCAGTAATGTACTTTAAGTTACTACTAATTTGTCTATTCTACACATTTAAATAAATGCAATCATTTGATAAAATTACCTCTAAATAGTCTCTTATCACTTTGTTTTTAATATCTCACTAATAGAGCATTGCTTTTTTGTCAGTCAAAGTTGGATTAAAATCCTCCATTCATGGGCCTTCTCAGTGGCGCAGCAGTTGAGCTCTGGGTTGCAAAGCTGCCCGCAGCCTCTGCAGTGCCAGTTCGATCCCCGGCTGCTCCCCGGCCACCAGAGGAGGGTCCCACATGGCGCGCAGACCTCTCCTGCCGCCCGCTGCTCCCCTCAGCAGTGTACTTCAGTCCTTCTGCCTGCTCTGCTCCCCGCTCTGGCTCTGGTGAATTCTCTCACCCTCCTGCGCTTCTGACTGTACCCAGTGCTTGTATGTATAAATAAATAAATAAATCCTTAAAAATATATATAAAAAAATAAAATAAAATCCTCCGTTCCCACTTGGGCCATTCTTTGCCATCTTGATCTGTGTTAGCTTCACTTTGAAGCAGTTATGAACAGTATGCAGATGTTGTGTGTGTGCATTATAGAGAGAATTTTTGGGTGAGATATGGTAGGAAGACATAACTTGAGCTCTAGAAATCAAAGTGGAACTCTCTGAGGATGTGACAACTGTCTCTGTTGATGCTTTGCCACAGGTCCCTTCTGCTCTGAGTTTTGAAATTTGTGAGGCAGTATCTAATATACTACACTTCCCAACTCAAATGCTTTGTTTCTTGCTGCTGCCTGAATAAGGTACTAACAAGGATAATCTGGGGGAGGAGGGGAGCTAACTTCTCCCAGGAACAAAAGGGGATAGGAGGTGATAAATGTCACAGCCCCAGTAGTCTGACCCCCAATGAAGGGTTCTGCGACTTGTGTTTCTGAGTGTCTTCAAAGGGACCTGTCTATAGTGTAACACACACAATAATCTACCTGTTGCTGGTTTTCCTCTTTTTCATGTCTCACTCTTCCTACTTCCTTTACAAATACTTCTTGGCTTCATCTTCCAAACAAATTGTCTGTTCCTAAGTCTTTATATCAGGGATGGCCAAGGCTTAAAGAATATGTAAGCTATGGCCAATCGAGATTGAAGTCTACTTCATGCAGAATAGGTTAAAAGTTGTCAGGTTCATGGAAGTAAAATGTGTTCTAGTTGGCTACTGGAGCAGACTATGAAGTGAAAAGTAGGTGGGGCCAGTTAGTGGTCAGCCTTAGAACTCATTTTCACTACTTTGGCATTATTCCAGCGACAGCGGGTTCTAAACTGATTGACATGAAGTGAGAGAAAGATGGTCTAGATAGTATGGTGAATGAATTCTAAGGGAACTGTAGCTGAGACATTTTTTATGTAAAACTTATTTAGATAATAGTGATCTAACTTGAGGAAGGGTGTCATCAGTGCTTGGAGAGAGATGGATAGATTTCACTATTGAAAACATAACACCTTTTAAAATTACCATTGCTATTCTCTATCAGTGTTACATAGGTCATGGTGATAACTGAGGTAAACTCGTCAATCACTGTTTTTTCTCCAGGATGTTATGTTAGCAAATTTCTTTTGAGAACTTACTTGCTTCTCATAACACCTTTAACTTATATGCTAATGTGTCTGAATCTAATTCAAAACATATTTAAATATGTGTGGTGCCTAAGATTAAATAACTCTGGTCATATTCCTCTGGTTCTTTCTTGGTATTACTGGATAGATAGTGACATAGATTTAACCCAAACTCCTATTCTCTAAGAAAGAATGCCAAGGGTAAATTTTACCGATTTGCTCATGAGCATGGGAATTAATTACAATGGTGGAAAACAATATGCCACAGCAAGTGCCTTTGTGAAATTATTTCTGACATGTTCTTTGAGATATATGATTTTGTCATCGGAGCTTTTATTTTAGGGCTATTAGTAACCACTCATTTCAGTTGGTTCAGTGCAAATGAATTTCATTATTCCCATTAGTCAGCACAAAATGAAAACGATGAGAAACCCTTTCTGAAAACGTAGCTTTTGATAAAAAGGAAAGAAAGCCTAATTGAAAGTCACTGTAAATTTTGAATGATTAATTTCATGCCAAATAAGTCATTAGAAATCTCTGATGGATATAAAAAAGCAATCATTTGCAAAATTGGAAAGATGTAAATTCAGTCTAGATATGCTTCTCTTTTTTTATTTTGTATATTGGGAGAAATATAAAATAGAAGTTGCTGAATTTTCAACATAATAACTTTGTACTGTTAGTTTGCAGGTGCTATTGGATTCTAAGTTAGATAATTTCTCTCTGGAACCTTTATTTCAGTTGATCATGTTTATCATAGCTTGCTACTTTTATTTCTTTTCTTTTTTACAGAGTTCCTTTTCCTTTTTTAAAAATTTAATTTTATTTATTTTTGCATAGAATAGCTGGGGTGTGGAGGGCAGAGGATGCACTAGAGAGAGAATGATGAGCAGAACAGGCAAATTGACTGAATTACACTGCTGAGGGCAGCAGTGGGTGAGATAGGAGAGGTCTGCTTTGCCATGTGGGTCACCTCCCTGGCTGGGGATCGAACTCAGGCTGTGGCAGTGATAGCACTGAGACTTAACCCCTACGCCACCAGGGAGGCCCTGTTTTTCTTTCTTTCTTTCTTTCTTTCTTTTTTTTTTTTTTTTTGTGTGGGACCCTCACTGGTGGCTGCGGGCAGCCTTGCAACCCAGCACTCAACCGCTGCACCACCAGGAGAGGCCCTGTTTTTTTTTCTTGACTAACAATTATATACCTAGTTCATATATTGATCATTTCAAACAATCAAAAAGTCTAGGATTTTTTCATTTCTTTGTTTTGTTTTCCTTTATTATTTGTTTTCACTCTGTTATATATAAAATAACAAAAATCCAGGCCCCATTTTAGACCCCAAAAAAGACAAAATATATTTACTTTCTTCAGTTTTCAACTATACAAAAGTATCTCTCCAGTAACCAGTATTGTTTCTTCGTTATGTTTTTAAAAGTAGGCATAGTATCCTGAATCTGGAGTGCCCATCCCATTAAAAAAATAAAAATACCAACAGGTCTACACCTTTAGTTACAAGATCTCTTGTTCCATAAAACTGCTTTTCATTATAGGATATATAAAAGACCAATTGTATATATAATTGTGTAAAATAATATATTTTGATTGTTACTCAGTAAAACTTGACAGTGTGCTCTACTCCTTGGGGGAAAGACTAATCCAACTAAAATCAACCCTAAAATAAATTGCTCATCACGGTAACTGAATTGATTTGCAGTGGGTAACAAAGCAGCAATGGTAACAATAGAGAAAATAGCTTGATTCAGAGTTGAAACTTCCAGATTCCCTTTGTAAATAAAGCACAAACCAATAGACCATAACAGCCCAACTTTTATCTTTTCACTTACTTCAAACGTTTAATTACCAGGAAAATATATCTCATTATTATCCAAGATTCAGGTTTTAAAAGTCAACTTAATAATAGTGATACAAAAGAGAAGCATCAATTTTTTTTTTAAGTGGAGGGCTCTTCATTTTACTTTTACTATTATGCACATTATTGATTTATTTTTTCTGATTGTTGTTCTTTGCAGAGAGTGAATTTGTCCTTCGATTTTCCATTTTATGGCCATTTCCTCCGTGAAATCACTGTGGCTACTGGGGGTAAGTGGTTTTCTCCCCATTCAACCTAAATTATCTACAGTTTCACTACAGATGTTATTTTTAATTTATTCCTATATTTCAAGAGGGACATTTATTGGGTAAACCATTGTTTTCTGTCAAAGTTATGTGTATAAAATAAAACTTAAGACAGCATAGCTGTTAGAAAAACTTCTCAGCAAAAAATATCACTACAATAATTTTTAGTTTTGATTCACTTCTGCTTTCCTTCTAAGTCTTAATTCATCTTAAGGAGTTTGATAAGATTTAATTAGGAATAGAACTAGAAAGAAATGGACATTTTGAAGTATTCTTATTTTATTTTAATATATATATTTGATAGCTATGAAACTATATATACTCACACATATACAATCTAATGCATATTAGCTTTATTTGTTTTTCTTTAATGTTGATGGACAAGTTATTTGTTTTAGAAATAAACATTAAATTTGAATTCATTTAATTTTATTTTTCTCTACAAACTTTAGAGGTTAACTTAGAGACTAGTAATATTCTGGAATGACAATTATCATTCTTTATAGTATATCCCAGAGGGCAGAAATATTTAATCCATGAGTACTACTAGCAGAGATTAAACAGTATGTTACAAATACTTGTAGGCCTACTACATGGGGTAGAAGTAGTACAAGAATGAAAGGAAAACATCAAAATGGAAGAGTAGATATACAAAAGTAGAAATGGAAGAGTAAAGTTAAAAGAAATCCACAAGGGATAGAAGAGCATTCGGAGGAGCTCATGCTGAAAGCAATGTAGAGTTCTTTCACTGGGTCTTGTTATTGGTCTGCCAGATGGTATGGAAACCCAGGTTGATCACTCTTGCCATATTCTAATATAAGACTTTGAAGAAGATATACAGGATTTAGAAGAAAATTTATAATCTGAAATATTAATGAGCAAATAAATTTTTCTTGAGCACATACTCTAAGCAATGCTTAAAAAACCTACCTATACCACAGGAATGAACAGACTAGTAGACTAAGACAAGGTGAAGCAGAATGTGGGAATTCCTTAGAAAATGATGACGTATGGGTTTCTCAGATTGACAAAGCTCAACATTTGTGAGACTTCTTTAAGACTTTAGAGAAAAATTATTTTGATTAGTACATTTCTTAAGGAATGTCACAACTTCTATAGTTGTATAGGGAAGAAGAGTAGAGGAATATCTTATAGGGAGGAATATCTTGAACAAATATATAGAAGACAAAATGGGTGGAGTATTTTGGGATAGTCACTGAGTCAGAATGAAAATGGGATACTTTTACCAAAAAAATGTAGCATGTTAGATTTAGAAAAATAGGTTGGACAATGTTATATAATGTCTCAAGAGTGAAATTGCATCCTTAGTCCATAATAAAGTAATAAACTTTAAGAAGATGAGTATAGACATATTTGTGTGTGCCTTAAAGTATACAAAGTTAGGGCTGGGCGGGGTTGGGGTGGGAGCAATGTATACAAAGTTAGAAAAAGTTAGTGCATATAGTTAGAATAGCATTGAAGTACTTTATGTGAGAAATATTTAGTTCCTTGGTGATTCTGTGGCTTCAAACCAAGTAAAAGAAATTAGGTTATTAGAAAAAACTACTAAGCAGAAGAGCTGATTTTAGGAAACTTATACTTATGTAGGAAAAGGACTCTATATTAGCAAAATTCACATAGGAACTGTTCTTTTTTGAGCTCGTTGTGTATTTCTGTGCTAGTATAATGCCAGTCATTACTGTGCTGAAGGGCTGAATGAAAAGAAAAAAAGGTAAAATTCAAAGATTGCCTCTGTAAGTCATGAATTGCATCATGCACTCATGTTTTTAAACATGGTTAAGGACAAACATGTTTATCTTCCAATATGGACATTAGGCCTATTTTTTGACATTTAAGTTGTCAGTGTTCTGATGAGTTTTAAAAAATTTAGTCCTCAATCACATTTGTTCAATATGTGCACATAATGGTAAAAATATCAATAGCTTTGAATTATCAATTTCTCAAATTGTTTTATCCTAAAACTTATGTCAGTGATTCGGCCAATATGAAGTAAGATTTTTTTTTTAGTTGAGCTGGTAGGAAAAAAACCCAAGTGGATGGTCATATCATCTTTACTGCTTAAAAGTACCAATTTCCTTTGAAAAGATCCTCAAAATTAGTGAAAAATTTCATTGTCTCCAAGGATCTCAATTTTCCTTGGAGAAAGCACTAAATGTAAAGAAACTTTCCCCCACTATTTAAGATGTAGTAGCATGGAACTTGCATATACATACATACATATGTGCGTTATTTATGTATGTGCACTTATACATATGTAAGTCAGTATTTTAGACACTGATCTGCACTTCAACATGGAAAACCAGAATCTCCTGTAAAAACCAGAATCTCCTCATAAAGAGCTTGTTTTCACTTAAGTTGTTCATTTATTCTCTCAGCATTGATTAAGGCCCTATTATGTGAAAGGAGCATTAGATGCTACTTCACTGTATGCTCGTATGTAGAAAAGAATTCACTGTTGCTGTTCAGACGCTTACCCTCTAACAAGAAAGGAGGTGGGTGTCAAAACCATCAGAGAAGGTTGAATGAACTTGTTTGAACTTGTTTCTACATTGGATTTGAGAAAAGGGAAGTGAAATGTTATAGTAAATGTTGTGAACCATAATCTCCCCTATCCTTACCTCAGTAAGGAACAGAAAGCTGGAGAAACAGAAAGTTGCATGAAAGTAGACCATTCTTGTTGGGCCAGTACAGAACAGATTTGTGAGAAGGAAAAAAAAAAAAAAAAACAAAAACCCACAACTAACATCTGACAGCAGTCTTAAATGGAGATGAAATATTAAAAGGCAAGCTGGCAGGTTGAAAAGAGGCAGAGAGGGGCAGGACATTCCAGACATGCTGAGCTCAGTGTCAGGGCTGTGCCTGCAGGGAGCAGGTTTGGAGGGCTCTCAGGGAATCTGTTTATCTTGAATGGAGAGTTGGAGTGAGAGTCTAGTGAAGGGGAAATGGCAAAGGCAATGTTTGGACATTACACATTTGGATGATATCCTGCAAACCTTCTTTAAGTGGAGGATAATCTGGCAGTGGAAGACTGGATAGAGTGAGGAGTGAAGGCAAAGTGTAGTTAGCAGAAAGTTTCAATACGTGTGTGTAGGTTATGGTGCCTAAACTAGGATACATGCAGGAGAGAAGGGAAGAAACCAGTGCAACACACATTGGATTTATTTAATCACTGTGGTTGCAGAGGTTTCCAAAGAATCCATTAGCATGCAGTGAATAAAGCTCAGCATAGCTTAGAAGAGGATTTCGCACCATAGATTTTGAAGGTTCTCCTCTATGATTGACTAGGTGCTATAAGCAGGTAGATCTACTTGACATAGCTTATCACCTCACAAATCTTTAAAACTTATTCATGATGAAAGACTTGGAAGAAAAATAGAAACTGCAAGTCAGGTTAAATAAAGCTGATTTTAAATCTTTCCAAATAGATCCGGGAATGGGATTTTTAAGTAGATTCACTTAGGTTTCTACAAAACTGAAGTGAATAGAGATATTCTATTAACTGCCAATTTTCTTTGTGTTTACAACCTCCTTTTGAACTCGTTCTACATTGGATTTGAGAAAAAGGAAGTGAAATGTTAAAGTAAATGTTGTGAACCACAATCTCCTCCATCCTTACCTCAGTCTGTTCCATTTCATAGACCTCCTTAAAATCTTTCTCTCTTATTTTATTTAAGGCTGAAAAAAACTTAAAGATAATGTTTTGTATTATTACTAGGATTAAAACCATTTCAAAACAGAAAATAGTTTAAAATACAGATAAAATTTACCATGAATCATGTTTGTATAAATATGTATATTTATACAAATGTATGTTAGGAATATACTTAAGTTTTTAGTTAAAAACTAAATAGTCATTTATTTATAAACTACAAAAATGAATCTTTGCTTATTAAACATTTTAATTTCCCAAAGGCTCAATCATCCATACAAATAATGCACAAAATGAATTGGAAATACCATCTTATTTTCTGGTTCACTGATAGCGGAAACTAAAAGCATTCATTTATCTTTCTATTTAAAAAACACTTTAAAATAAAAAATGTTTTAGGCATTAAAAAACTGACCTCTGTACATTTCATAAAAAATATTTCCATTAATGTCACCACTAAGTGCATTGTTTACATATCATAGTGCCTTTTATTTTCTTTCAAAATTAATACTTTTTTAAATTTTCATTTTGCTGCTAAGGTGATTTTTTAAATGGTCAAAAATAGATTTAAGTTTAAGGGTTGTATTTTCAATCACTGCGACCACCACTGTGACATTCTTTTCACAAATCTGTCATGGATACATATAACTATGATGCGAGGCAGTGGGGGGGAGGGGCTGGAGTGCTGCTTATATAATTGGAAAGACAAGAGTTGAGACCATTTAGTTAATTCTGGCATGAAAATTTAAGCATGTAGACAGGTGCTGATTCATAATTAAAATAGTGTGTTGAATTGTATCCATTTGTATATGTGAGAACAAGATCAAGATGACATGAATTAAATGGACATTGATATACAGGTCATGCTCATTTGGACGACATAAAGGATTTACCCTCCTTTCCTCTCTCCATGAATTTCTAGTTGGAGATTTAAGAAGAAAATTGTTTAGAATTTTGTTTTATTATTTTATGATCTTTTTATTGTGCTAACATTGGTTTACAAAACTATATATGACTTGGGTATATGATCATATTCCTTGAGATGTATGTTACCATACCATACTCACCATGAAGCACCCACAGCCCCCCATGTATTCAGTTGGGCCCCTCTATACTTTGAGCTCTACCTTACCCTTTCCAAAATTACCAGTTCTACAGTCAAAATTTAGGTCTTCTTGTTGGTTTGGTTTTGTCTGACCCTTTGTTTTGAAACTTTATATTCCACATACTAGTGAAACCATCTGGTATTTGTCTTTTTCCTTCTATCTGATTTCACTTGGCATTATTCCCTCCAGTTTCAACCATGTTGTCACAAATGCAAGAAGCTTATCTATTAGATCTGTTTTATTTACTTTATTTGCAACATTGTAACTCCTAAAATATAAAATGTTAATTAATATATTTTTAATATCTGAAAAAGTACTTCATTAAAAAAAATCAAACCAGCAAAAGTAGAATGTAAACATCCCTTCTTTTCCTGCCCCCTAGTCTACTAGTTCTCCCCAACAAAAATTTACAATTGTATTTATACATACATAACTATCTTTGAACTATTTTAGAGGAAATGTGCTTCAAAGTGCATAGAAAAATGTCTGAACAGATACACAGATCTTCCTTGATTACAGCTATATGTTTAATGATGTACTCCTCAAAGTTATATAATATTATAATGTAAGGTTATTTTAATTAAAAAATAAACTAAAAGGAGAAAATTACTATAGGTTTCTGATGTTTGTGTCATTAATAGCATGGTTCACCAACATAGGGCAAAGGAAAGCAGTGAAAGATGTTGTGATACCCTAGTCACCTAAAAGACATAATACTTGATAGTGTATACTAATCCAAATAATGAGAGAGCAAGAGAGAGAGAGAGAGAGAACCAGCTCAAAATATAAAATCGAATATTTCATTAGTTAAATTTATGTGTGATATTTTGTCTTTGAATTAGGGAACAGATTTCTCTTAAGTGTACCTGTTACTTCAATGCTAACTTTTATTTTCAGGATCATTTCCAATTTTTTAATACATCACAGAAAACCTATAGATAAAATAATGTGAAAACAAAAAAATTATGTACTTCAAGTAGAATAGCATTGAAGTTGAGATGATGTTAAAAATATTTGTTAGCTTTAAATATTTGATAGCTAATTCTAGTGGGGTTACAATAGGTTTAGATCACTTTGTTGAAAAGACTAGCCTGAGGGCTGCTGAGATATTTTCATTTAATCTCCTGGATTTATTGTTCAAATGATAGTTTTCAGCTCAAGGCAAAGGTGATAGAAAAAAAGGCTTTTAATTAGTTTATTGTCAGTTTCCAGTGTTACTTTAAAAAACAAGCATCCTTCAAGTTAATGGCTTGTAGGGGAAAATCAACAGTACTTCTAGATTACTCTGGAAAAGTAGAAAATTAGGATTTCAAGCAACTAGATTTGTAGGAAAAATTGCTTATGTGATAAAGAATTAAAACTTCTTATTTTTTTAAAGTGAGGTAAAGCTTATGAAACATAGGATTTGCCATTAAGGATTTTATTGTTTATGAAGTTTTCATCATTGAGCTCAAGTCTAAATATTTTTTTCCTGGTTCTCTTCATTTCAAATTGTATTCTGTTTGGGTAATTTAATAATGTATTCCAAAATGCCTTTGAAATACACCTGATTCCCAAACTTAATACCAAGCAGTAATTTCTCTAATCACAGTTTAGTCTTTTCATTCTCACTTTTTTTACTTTTCCAGCTCCCAATCATTAAAGATTATTTTGGAGAAATTTTTGTGCTTCTTTTTAAGTGAGAGGAAGTTTAATAAAACTGATTATATAATTTGGAAATTGTTAAGTAGTCCTAACTTCTATAAAATTGTAAAAATAAGGCTTACAACTATTACAAGTCTAAAAATTAATGTTATAAAAACGTGTGATAACATGGAAAGAAAGTTTATAATAATAATTAAGAGATAAATTTGTAATCACATTATGGTGGCAATTATTTTAAAATACCAGGCAAATAGAATGAAAGAAAAACAAATGCTGCTTGTTTTGCAGTGCTGTCTTTATAAGTTATAATTTCTCCATTTCCAACTTCCCAAGTGTTATATTGAAAGTAAAATTTACCCTGAAATTCTTATGTTTATTATTGTAGAGATTAAATAGGAGTCTGACTTTAATGGAGGTGGTTACCATTTTTTTTTACTATTTATTATTTTTTAACATCTTTCATTAATGTATAATGCTACATAAATTCTAATTTCTCATATTTTCTATAGGACTTGAAGTATTTTATGTGGATGAACCTGATTACTTTCATCATAAATATGAAATGAAACTATAAAACACACTCGAAGGAAATTAGACAAACTTATTTTATAAAATTTGGACTTTTTTTTTTTTTTTTTTGGTGGGCTCAACCACTGCACCACCAGGGGAGGCCCTGAAATTTGGACATTTTTCCAAGATTAGCACAAACCCCAGATACCATAGATGAAAAATACTGATAAAATTGCATCTAATATTATCTTCTTACAGTGAAGATCTGAGACAGGACCCCTCATACACTCATACACTATAAGGAGCAAAAACCTGGCTGGCTTTCAGAACTGGCTACAGCAGTATGTTAGGATGAGAAGAGACAGTAATACTTTCATGAAGCCAAGGCATAAATTGCTCTGAGTAATTGAGCCAACCTGTGAAAAGCATGTTTTCAGGTCCTGGTACAGGCCATGAATGGCAGTCACCAGATTCCTCAGACAGCACTGTTGCATAGAATAACAGACAGCTGTTGGCTACCCAACTAGATATACCAGTAACACAAGGAAAATGCCTGGTGAAATAGCCCACAAATACTTCAATGCAATATTGGTCAAGAATGTGTAGAATGAAGGATTACAGCACCAACCACTGCAGGTGCTCGGTGGCACATGTGAGGACTCACATTAGCTGTGTCTATAAAAATATCTCTGGAGAAATTCATGTCTTTTTAATATTATCCAAGTGGCATCTTCACTTTAGTGAAGTGCAACAAATGTGACAAGTAACTTGTCTGTTCTAAATTCATGTAGAATATGTGAATTTCTTGCCTTTTCTATGCACATAGAGATGGCACACCTCTCAGGTCAAGGACAAAAATGTGTCTTTCTTTTTCCTCTAGAGGTGATAGGTTGTCTCATACAATGTGTGCCCTACAGCTATTCTCCTGCAGTTTGGCACCATAAATACCAGACTTTCTCCTATTGGGTGGGGGTGGAGAGAAGCTGCTATTCAACTCAGTTGTAAAAATCTTATTTTTGTAGCCTAAGCTGCAATGTGTTTTTCAACATTTCTTGCTTAGCAGGTGGCTGCCACAGCACTGATAAAATGTTAGAATGAATAACAGACTCTACCTTAGAATTACCTAGAGTGCTTCTTAAAAATGGGATGTATGGGCCCTGCCCCAGACCTACTTAGCTTTAGAATTTCTATGCAGAAGCAGCAAGGGGTCAGCAGCCTGCTAAGAAGAGGAAGGAGGAGTGGACCTCATGAATTGTCTTTAAGTTGCGTGTGCGTAGCATGCACACTGGTTTTGCCTAGAGTCTATTTCATTTTGATATAAATGGAAGTGTTTTCTAACACTTCACATTTCAAAATGCATTTAAGATTTGTGCTTTCATTTTTTTTAAAGATTTATTTATTTATGCATACAAGAGCTGGGGTACAGACCAGAGATGTGGGGGGTGAGAGGATTCACCAGAGACAGAGCGGGGAACAGAAAAGGCAGACTGACTTAAATACACTGCTGAGGGGAGCAGCTGGCGAGACAGGAGAGGTCTCCCTCACCATGTGAGTTGCTCCCTGGCTGGCCTGGGATTGAACTCATGCTGCAGAGGCTAACCCCTTGTGCCACCAGGGAGGCCCACTTTCAATTATTTTTATATGATTTGGGAAGATATGGGAGACCTGACCTGACAGTGGAGACTAAATCCCCCATCTCTAGCCACCTCTGGGCCCCACCACACACTGCTCATTTGGGCTTTCTGGCAGCCTAGCCCAGAAATGTGATTTTTCTACCTCTCCCTAGGTGATCCCCATATTATATTTGTTAAGGAGACAAAACACATTTTAAGAAAAAAACAGCATCTCTATGTAACATCTGGTCAGTGGAGGCTGTAGTAAAAATGAACTTATAAATGTCTTCCCACTTACACCATTGAAAAAGCAATTAGAAGTTTTAGGTGTAAATGCAGCTACAGTGCCTTAAACTATAAAAAGAAAAAAAGTCACTTCTCATCCCTAGATAGCGGATCTAATTACTTTCTGGTAATAGTTTGCTTGACAGGTCAAGATTTGGCCCGCTGAGCACAGGATTATTCTCACAAAACTCAGTGTCACCTCTGTTTTGTGTCTGACTTTGAGTTTCTTATTGTTTTCACTTTGTGCTCTGGCAGTATTTAAAGATAGTGCCTGAGGTGTTTCATTAACTCTCCCCCAAATCTAGGCTCTAAGCTACAATTGGCTTGTCCTCTACCACATACTTTTTTTATTTTTTTTCTGAGGTTTTCTTTAGGAAATAAGGAAGTTCTTGCATAGAAAAGGCAAGAAATTCACATTTCTTATCTGCATTTCCGCAATGCAAACTTTGGGTTGACAAGCTCCTCTCAGCTTGGCGCAAATGCAAAATTGTGGGTCACCTCAAATGAACATTCGAGCCCTATGCTGTGTGGATGAGACTTCAGCTAGGGCATCAGGGGGAGTTTATTTTTTTCCTTTCACGAACAGGATTCGGTAGACAGTATCTATCACAGCCACCTCATTGTAATGGTTCCATTCTTGAAACGAATAACATTTGTAGTATCTCCTTGAAAAATGGAGCCTGCAGCACTTAGAAGCGGTTAACCCCAGAGATGTAATGTAAACACCATTCGGAATAACTGTTGTGCAACTCAGACTTGGCTTATATTAAAAGTGTTCTTTTCTAAGATTAAAGTCTATGTGGGAGCCTTTTATATTCTAAATAAAAGGCAAGAGCACATAGAAAATGTTTCTTCTCAATTGTAGTTTTTCTTCTAAATATTAAATGCATAATTAAGAAAGAGCATCCATGAACCCCCAGTTTTGAAAAGGCACAATTAAAGAACAAAAACTGTCAAAAATATCATTATGGAAATCTAGATTTTTCTGACATATCAGTCTATTTGGGGATGTTAGTTTAGATGTGCCCAGTCCATCCTTTTCTGTCTGAGTCAAACGTGCTTCCTCTCAGTCCACCAGGTCAGCACAGACACCAGCATTTCATGTGGAACCCACATATTATTTTTATAGATTTTGCCCTCAACTCCTAGGCTTTGGTTGAAGAAAAGGTCTTCATGTATGCTTGAAGATATTGAGAATATATCTGGGACTCAGAAAATATTCAAGATGCCTTTTACACATTGAACAGTTAGCATAGACATATCGGCCTGCTGAATATATTTTGGGGGGCCTCCCTGGTGGCGCAAGGGGTTAAGATGCAACCTATGAAGTTGGCCATGGCCACTACAGCACGAGTTTGATCCCCGGCCAGGGAGCGACCCACATGGTGCAGCAGACCTCTCCTAACTCACCCGCTGCTCCCCTACACCCGCTGTGTATTTCAGTTGATCCGCCTGTTCTGTTCCCCACTCTGTCTCTGGTGGATCCTCCCACCCCCCACGCCTCTGGCTTATACACTAGTTCTTGTGTGCATAAATAAATAAATCTTTTAAAATATATATATAATTTTAATTTGCCCAGTTGTCCATTTATGTCGTAAAGCACACGTCATTTATGTCATAAAGCACACCTCATCATGTTCATTCCATTTGCCTTCCCCAGAGAGTGGTAGCCTAAGCCAATAAGTGTTGATGTTGTCCAGTGGGATATTTGTTTGTTGAGCTACATATGTAAAACCCTGAATGAGCTTCCAGCCACTGGGACCTTCTAACCTTAAGTGATTTTTCTTCTTCCAATAGATACAGTTTAAGTATTTAGATCTTGACATTTTAGCAGTCGGACACTCTGTTCCTCATGAAGAGCCACTTGATAGCAATGAAAATGTAATTTCTTAACCTAATGAAGGAGATAATTTAAAACCAGGGGCAATATATTTGCAGTTTGTTTTAGAAGAAAAATAAGTAGGCTGCATTCAGAGGCAGTGTTTCTGTTAGCAGATTGTGGTTTCCAGGTCCCATGTTTATTTCATTAGAATATTCTTATTAATGATTTCCCCAGTACTTCTGGCCTATCCTTGAACCTTCCCAGTGTTTTAATCAAGGGTATGTTGACTGTGGCATTTGGTCATACCACCCTCCTCATGCCTTAACTTGAATGCTAATGAAGTACATTTTAGCCTGTACAGAATGAAAGAGAGGGAATATATAAATTCTCATATTACAGGCTCTGTAAATCATTATTCCTTTTTTCATAAAATTAAAATTATCTAAATAGCAGTGGGTCAAAGAGTAAAAATTTGAATAGTTTATAGCGCTAGGGACCCAGGCAGCTTGGAGATGTTTCAAATCTGCTTCAACTTTGCTTCTGACAAGTGGTCCCTGAGTGTAGATTAAGGATTTCTCCTAATGCTGCACTATCTGTGCCAGTGCTTGGTTTACATAGCTCAAATGAAGGGGCTAAATGTCTCCAATATGTACTAAATTAATGTTTAGTGAAAATCTCCAGGCAAATGAGAATTTATAGCCTTGCATTTAGACAGGCAGCAGAATTATGAATGAATGAGATTTTTTTTTTTTGCATTGAAAATAATTATTGCGTTTTAAACATTTTAGTGAGCCTGTTGTTAGTACTAGACTCTGCTAAATACAAGAAACAATTCTGGACACCACTGATGAAACAAACCGAAAGACATGATCCCTGTCTCCAGGAGAGCTGGAGATACACACTATGCCTATAAAAGTAAACTATGGAATACCTTTGGTAGACCATTCATATTTACCATCTGCTAGACAGCAGGATGTGTTATTAAAGGCACAGACTATAAAATATATGGCCTCAGTTCAAACCATGCCTCTGCAATGAGTTCTGTGCCTTCTTTTCCTTAGTTTTTATAGCTGTAAACTGCATATTTCACTAGTATCTAGGTTGGCTACTTTTCATATTGCCAAGGGATATAGCTATTCCACCATGTAGGAATATTACTACAGCATATAATTCCACCTCCTCAAATTGTATTTGACCTTTCAAGAGAATATAGGTGCTGGAATGCTGGGGCACAGGCTTGACTCACAACTAGTTGTGAAACTCACATTAATATGTATTTTCCACAAAGGGTAATTCAATAGGTGCTTTGGCAAAACCATATATAGTACAAGTCATGGAGCTTCAGAACCATGAATAGTCAAAATAGAAAATGTTAATTCATTAAATTCAAAACTCTATTGTTAAATTCACACAACACACATCAGACATTATAGAGATAATATCAAATTCTTTGGAAGCCCAGATATAAATTAAAAAAGAATCATTTCTACTGTATGTATCATAAGTGTGTGCATGAAGTAGGTAGCATTTAACTTGAATATTGAAGTAAGAGTTTTGGTAGTCTGAGAAGTTGGAGGATTGCAGGTCAAGGAAGTGGAAGTACAAGCAAACTGCTTATAGCACATTAGAGATTGGCGAGTGGTTCAGTGAATTGTGCATGAGATACATAGAGATATTTAGTAAGAAAGAAACTCAAGGAGATATTATGTACAAGTCCTTAGTATTAGAAGAAGACTGAATTTAATTTAGTAGCAGTAAGGTGGAGTCATTGAAGGTTTTGTGAAGGCATTGACATGGTTCTTTATTTACCTTGTGAAAGATGGATGGAAAGCAGTGTTCAGGTGAACACAGCAAAAACAATGAGACCTGAATTGAACGAAGACAAAAAACTAGAGATAGGGGACTTATAAAATGCTAGTATTTTTTTTGCTTTTTTTTAATATTTTATTTTATATAATTCTTACATCATTTTTCATTTTTGCACAATGTATGCCTTTTCATTTTGGCAAACTCTGACACATAGTAGTTGAGAGTGAATGAGAGTCCATAAGAGAGTAACTGATAACTGATGTAAGAAACACAGTATAAATAGAACCTTCATGCATTTAGCTATGGTCCCAACTGTATTTTCATATCACCTCCATCTTGACTTGGTAAAAGGAAAGTGGACATTGAGTGTTGTAACCATTGTTTTTCAAGACATGTTTGCAGTTAGGTAAATAAGAGAGAGCAGCCTCCAGTTCCCTTGATTTAGACACCCTACTAGACCAGAGGCTTGTGTGGTGGCATGGCCATGGGCACAACTGAGTGTCAGGGAAGTTGGCTCACCACAAATGAAGCTGCATCTTCACCACTGGATAAAGTAGCTGACCTAAGTACTGGGTGTATGGTGCCCACAGATGTAAATGATGGTTCATACCCCAGTCCTACGTCACTTTTCTGGAAGACAGCAGAATGGAAAAAGTGTCCATGTACATTTTATGATGTTGGGTTATTTTTAAAAATCAAGTGTGATTTCTACCAAAATCAAGTCGCAGGAACTATTTTCCAGAGGAAAAAAAAAGGAATTGGAAAAACTGATGATATTTTAGGTTCACTAACAAAATCTGACATGACAATAGAGGGTTAAGAAACTATAAAATCCAAGCAAGGCTTGGCCCTGGTGATGAGCAGAATGAAAGAATTATATGGAAAGGGAACTGTGGAGGAAGGTGGGCTGTGTAGTTCTTCCATTTCCATGAATTGGAAGTATTAATGCACATACACTTAAACTTGCTTTGCCATATACCTCTGTTCTTGCTGGTTCACCATCCCCTATTTCATGTGTGGATTTGTAACATTTAAGCTGCAATTAATGCCTTAATTCCTTAACAAGGTGAAAACAAAGTTAAAGAAAAGCTCTGAAATTCTGTGGTTATAGCTTTCTCTTATGCATAATATATGTAAATATTCCACTGACATTGTATGTGGGTTGCACATTGGAAACAAAATGGCTTTAGGGTAAACTGTCAATTACTTAGCTATTTTTATCAAAGTCTCAAGAAACAATTCTCCCACAAAATATATCCTAAAAGGTAAATGTTTACCACATGTTCTTATTAGATGAAAAACCATACTTTTAAACAATGTTAAGAGTGTCATGAGTACCATATCCCATTTCTACAGTTTCAAATAATTAGGATTTTTTTCCTATAATATTTGGTCAAATGTCTAGTGAATAAAACTTCAGATATGTTATCCTGAGATAATAAGTAATAAATCACTTTGCTACCTGGGTTACACTCAGTATAAATAAAACCTTGTGAGCTGGATCATTGGCAAACCTTCCCCTGCCTGTTTAAAACATCTGCACAAATATAGCTAGCCCAGAACATTCTGAGGATTAAGACACATTTATCTGCTTTAATTTTGAACATCTTTCCGAACCCCACAGGAGCCTCAAAGGCAATACTGAATTCCCACCACCAGTGTACCCTCCTTCTGTGTTCCTCCATGAAATGAACCCCCACCAGATACTTTTTTCTAGTCCAAAAATCTTGCTTATCATTCTTGACTTCACTCTTCTCTCCAACACTTTTTCCGTCTAATGACTACCAAGTCTGGAACAACTGCACGATTTAATCTTTCTCTAATATGGCAACTTTTCTACATGCTGCCTTTGTGTCTTCACCTTTACCTTCCCTCCTGGAAATCTCTTGTAGTTTCCTGAGTTATTCTCATTCTTCTCATCTTGCCCCTCCAAGCTTTTCTCCATAGAACAAGATAATAATCTTTTTAAGTGGGGCATGTGCTTTCTGTTTCAGCAGGATTTTCATGAAGTGATAGATGTTCATTTTTCAAACTTTCTCTTTCATCCAAGCAACCCTCCTGAGCAAGCTGGAGCCATTGTTGCTGGTTTGTTTGTTTGTTTTTTCCCTTTACATTTTAAAGGGATAGGCTTGCTAGAAAAAGGAGAATGAAATAGAGAGACACTTGCATCGTCACAATTGGGCAGGGAGCTGCTGTTGCAGCCATTCTTAATACTCATCAATTACAACAACATGACCCCCGTATCTCAGCACCTATTCATGCTTTCCCGTGGATTCCTAACTTGCATGATCTCTGTTGGCCCTTCACATCTCAGTTTGCTGCACTATGTAGAAAACATCTCTGGTTCCCAAGACTGGGTCAGGTTTTCTTCCACTGAGCCCTCCAGTCCCTGACTTTGATTCTTGTAGAGCGTCTACTACTCTGTGCTGCAACCTCTGCCCCGTTCCCACCACTCACCCCAGGTGCCCTGAGAGACATGGCCACCAACCCAGCACCCAGGCCAGCAGCTGTCATAAATACTTGCTGGATAAATACATGAATGGATTTTTTAGCTCCTGCTATAAACTCGAACAGATATTTACTGAGCAAAACTCCCTTTAACGTCCTAGAGACTTTAACAAATGCTTTTCTATGAATAGGCACCTTTTTAGAATGTATGTTTTAAATATGCATAT
Source organism: Talpa europaea (assembly GCF_964194135.1). NCBI lineage: Eukaryota > Metazoa > Chordata > Mammalia > Eulipotyphla > Talpidae > Talpa > Talpa europaea. The sequence continues at coordinate 24,770,905 of NC_140082.1, read as the reverse complement.
AGAATACAATATATGTTATTAGGGGCAGTGCTTTTTCCTTTAAAAGTATAGCTCAGACTGAGCCTATGATAAAATAGTTTAAAATGTGTTTACTTTAAGCTCTGTCAAGTACATTTTTCATAAACTGTAAGGCTGGTGAGTTGGTTAATGAATTTAATTCTGTTGACTGAAAAAATGAATATTGCAATTTACTTGAATCAATATTTTTTTAAATTCTGTATTATTTACCAGTGCTTGGTACATAGTAAGTGCTCAGTAAATATTGGTTCAATGACTGTGACTAGAAAAGCGCTAGAAATTTTAAAAGATGCCAAAAATATGTCTAAATATTTAAGTTCTGAAAATCAGTTCTGGGTACAATCTCACCGAAATTGTTGACTAGGAGGAAGAGCAGGGCATATACTAGCTCCTTTGAAGAAACATTGCATGCCTGTAGTCAATTGAATGCTGATCACCCAGCCATCAGTATCCTGTTCCTCAGAACCTGCAAATGGTACCTTATAAGGAAATAATTTCCTGTACAGATGTGATAAATTAAGGGGCTTGTTGAGGATGATCAGGGTGGGTGCTAAATGTAATCACGTATCTTACAAATGGAAGGTAGAGGGGAGAGACCGGTGATGTAACCAGAGAAAGAATGGAGCTACATGGTCACAAGTCAAGAAGCTCTGGCTGCTAGAAGCCAGAGGGAGTAAAGGACACTTTTCCGCCTGGAGTCTCCAGAAGGAGCATAGCCTTGCTGGCACCTCAATTTCAGCCAGGTCTCTCTGGCATTTCTGTCAATAATTAGGCCCTTAGAATGATTACCTTAAGAAATCCTATGACTGGAAGTGATAGAGGGCTTACAACTGAGATTTTTATCTACCTGGTAGCATGGATTCCATCAGAAGCTGAGAGCCTGTCACGTAATTTATAAAGGTCAGTTTAATCTTGAGCTTTCCTATCCTTCCTTTCCCTCTTTCCTTTCAGGCTAAGAAATGGGTGTTCTTATCTATTGCCTCAGGATACTTTTTGTCTGAAGTTTTGTCCTTTTGATATTTCATTGGACATTCTAGGGAAAGAATTCCTTCGTATTAGAAAGTGTACAAATGGGATAGCATACACAATATTCCTAACAGTCTTTTTTTAATGTTTTTCAACTAATATTAACATGTGGTGCATCTTTACCTTTTAATATATTTTTTATGGGGGAATTATTTTCTAGAAATTTCAACAAAAATAGCTGCTAAGTTATGATAGTTTACACCAAAGCCATTTTGTTTTCGATGTTTCAAAATTCAATGAAATGTTGAAAATATTTTTTAAAAGCATATACAATATGTTTGTGCAATATTCAAATATATTATGCACAAGAAAAATCTATAGCCAAGATGGCTTCCTTTCGCCTTGTTTTGACCTTGCAAATAAATCACAATTACTCAATTAACATTCGCTGAGTTTCAATTAAAAGTAATGGCTACCGGCTATGATGAGCAGAGAGGATACCAGCTCTCTGGAGCAATGCTGTCCCATAAAATTATGTCATTCACAAATATATAACTTAAAATTTTCTAGTAGTCACATAAGAAATGCAATAAATAGGCAATATTAAGAACATGTTTTATTAAAATATATACAGAATATTGTCATTTCAAAAATAATGAAATTGTTAATAATGTTTCTTTTTTTTTTTTTTTGCTCACAGTTTTCAAAATCCAATGTGTGTTTTATGCATAAAGCTTCCCTCGGTTGGGACTAGGTGTGGTAGTGCTAAAAGTCACATCTTTGTACATCCTGTCCTACCAGAACATGCAGGTAGAGAGGCTAGCAATTTATTTGCTGCAATAGTTTCAGTGAGATTCATGTTTTTAGAAATATTTGCAAAGTGATAATGGAGACACAAAGTTAAGGAAAACTAACTCAAGTAACAGTAATCAAAAAATCTTTTTTGAATTTGATCTGTGAATATCCCAAAACATGCACAAAAGCATATCAGGAAAATGAAGGGGGAAGATTGGATTTAACTGTGTATCTTCCAGATTTCAAATAATTTGGTGTTTCTTAGAGTATTAGGCACACTGGGAGAGAAAGTGGAGTGTAGAGTAGGCAGTGGCAAAAGGATGTGAATGGATATTAAGTTGAAAATAGAATTTCTAAAAGATCGCTCTATGTTCTAAAGAGTGAGGACATAATTATTTTTTAAAGATTTATTTATACAAGAATGGGTACAGTCAGAAGTGTGGGAGAGTGAGAGAATTCACCAGAGACAGAGCAGGGAGCAGAACAGGCAGCTGAACCAAGGATACTGTTGGAGGGAGCAGCAGGCAAGGCAAGAGAGGTCTGATGCTCCATCTGGGTCTCTCCCTGTCTGGCCGGGAATCGAACCTGCACTGCAGAGACTGTGGACAGCTTCACAGAGCGGCACTCAACCCGCTGTGCCATTGGGGAGGCCCGAGTGTGGATATTATTTGATACAATATCCAAACTTAGGGAATTGCTTTAGGCAGAGCAGTTATGAAATTAGGTTCATGTTTTGGTTGGGTACTTCTAGAGAAAGTGTAGAGTTGACTGGTATGGGGTATGCTGATGGCAGAGAATGTTTAAGTGGTTATTACATGATCAAGGGAAGCTCATGATTAGTAGACTTATTAAGCAGGTTGCGTGGTTAAATACAAATAAACTTATTTCCTTGAATAAATTTAAATTTTTATGATGCTAAATTCATTGAAATTCATAAAGGAGCTATGATATGCAATTTTACACAAATTAATGTGGCCATTGTTTTTTTTTTTTTGGAAGGCCATCTTATAGTGCCAGTGTTCTCTGAATTATCTGGCAAACACAAAAGCCTTAGTTGTCATATACAGGGGGCAATTTGTGACATTTCAAAGATCTTTCCACAGTGCAATATCTTATCCTAATTAGAATCTTGTGAGCAGCAAATCTCTTCATATATATTTCAGTTTGCTTAAATGATTTTTGCAAACTTCCCCTACTTTTTTTGCTGTTATCAAATCTGGGGAAATCAATCTGAAATTATTACATTATAGAAATTTCATCATTATGCAAGGAATAATATTCCTAGGGGAAAATTGGGTTAGAAAAGAAAACTATGGAGAAGAGAGGTTAAAGGAGGATGAGACCAGAGGAGAGGGAAGTTTGGGGGGAAGGGAAAGGAGAGGGTGGAAGGGAGGGGAAAGGATGGGAGGCAGCTTAGGGAAGAGAAAAGGCAAAAATCAACAGGATTTCCACAGAGCGTGAGAGCAAATGACAACTAGAATCAGGGGTCTGAGAAACAAAAATAATCAGATTTTATTTTTTATTTATTTTTTAAAGATTATTTATGCATACAAGAACTGGGGTACAGGCCAGAGGTGTGTGGGGGGGTCAGAGGATTCACCAGAGACAGAGTGGGGAACAGAACTGGCAGATTGACTGAAATACACTGCTGAGGGGAGCAGCGGGCGTGCAGGAGAGGTCTGCTGCACCATGTGGGTCACCTCCCTGGCTGGGGATCAAACTAGTACTGCAGTGGATACGGGTAGCTTCATAGTGCTGATACTTAACCCCCTGCGCCACCAGGGAGGCCCAGTACCCAGATTTTAAGGGTGAAGTTAGTTTCAAGACATGGGCACCGACAACAGAGCCAGGTGGAAAAGAGAATCAAGTGGACATAATCTTCAAGCTCTGAGTTCTCCAAACTTGTATTCTAGAAGAATTTTAGTATATAAGCCTGTGTTTTCTGTGTTTGATTACTAAGACCTTTAAAAAAAATCTTGAAATTTGTGTTCTGTGCAAATATGCATGTTCTGAGAAAGAAAGTCAGGGAGAAAGTTGTTGATTGATGGATATAAAAGCATTATAAGCCCCCCACCCCACCCCCACGCTGTGGCGCAGCAGTTGAACACTGGGCTGCGAAGCTGCCCACAGCCTCTTCAGCACCTGTTTGATCCCCGGCAGGGGTCCCACATGGTGTTGAGACCTCTCCTGCCGCGCCTGCTGCTCCCCTTGGCAGTGTATTTCATCACTCTGCCTGTTCTGTTCCCCGCTCTGGTGAATCCTCTCATCCTCAGGCACCTCTTTTTTTTTTTTTTTTTTTAAGATTTTTGTTTATTTATTTATACAAGCAATGGGTAAAGTCAGAAGTGCGGGAAGGTGAGAGAATTCACCAGAGCCAGAGCGGGGAGCAGAACAGGCAGAGTGACGAAATACCCTGCTGAGGGGAGCAGCGGGCGGCAAGAGAGGTCTGCGCACCATGTGGGGATCGAATCGGTGCTGCAGAGGCTGAAGACAGCTTCGCAGTCTAGCACTCAACTGCTGCTCCACCAGGGGAGGCCCCCTCCTGCACTTCTGCCTGTACCCAGTACTTGTATAAATAAATAAATAACTCTTAAAGAAAAAAAAAAAAAACAGAAATTAAAAAAATAAAAGCATTACAAGTATTGGGTCTCTCCTAAAGGTATAATGTGACTATTTTACACATTAAAAAAAAAAAAAAATTGACTCCTTTCAAAGATTTATCTGACTGAGATTTTTAGAACAATTTTGCAGGTTTTCATTTACTGGTTTTCAGACCCTTCTAGTCATTTATTTCTCTCTAGTAATCTACAGATTGCTTTCTTGTTGTACCTTGGGAATATACTTCTGATGGGCCCACTGAGAGAGATCAGTGCTTTGAATTGATCCAAAAGCATTTGTCTCCTGTGAATAAGTAATTTAGAGTTGAGAGCATATTTCACACTGCCTAAGTTAAGAAATGTCTCATTTCACCAAGAAATAGGTCATTTGAATCCGGAGACACTGAGTGTGCTTAAGGTAATTATGTCTAGCAGGTGGTCTTCACAGCTAGTGCTGACTTTGATGAAAGAGAGATCATAGTCTGAAAATAGCCCATGTCATGTTGCATTTTGGAGGGAGAAAGGAAAACACTTAATATCTGGCTTTGAAGTGAATACCAATATTCTGTCACCCATCACTTATTTTCCATGGCAGATTAAACATACTATTACTATTTTAAACTTGTGTCTGTAGGAAATTTGAGAGCAGTGCTCTTTTCCCGTTTCTTCAATGTATTCCATAAATATTCATTCCAATTACACTTTGCGAATTTAACATGAATCTATTTGTCTTTAATTATAAATTTATTTTTTGAAACTTAGGGTTGTAATTGAAAAGGAAAAAAAAATGCTGAATCTAAAATGACCAGAGTATCAGTAATTTATCCTGTATAACCAGATCTGCTTTTGATAACACCCAGACAATTTATAATTTCTGCAGAATTCAATAGAAATTGGTTTTAGATGCCTATAGATATTATAAAATATTCAAATTTAAGATGGCATCTTGCTAAAAATATATTATTTCCTTGAAATGGAATTATATGAAGAGTTAGTTCTGCTTTACAATTTTTCATTTTTAAAATAATATATATTACTTTAAAAGAAATGTTATATTACTTAAATTATATATGTATATATATATATATATAAATATATATATACATGCTTTTGCCTATTTGGCCAAAATAAAATTTTAGTTTCCTACCACTATTTGTTTTCTTTGACTGCTGTAACAAATTATCACAATTTGGGTGACTAATAAAAAATTTTTTCTCAGTTCTGGAGACCAGGAATCAGAGGGTAGTATCACTAGACTGAAGTTAAAGGTAGCAGAGCCACGCTCCCCTATAGGTTCTAGATAATAATGTGTTTCTTGAGTCTTCCAGCTGAAATTCCTTGACTTCTGACCACATTGCTCCAATTTCCAAAGACAGCATCATCTAATCATTTCTGATAGTTTCTATTCTATGGTCACATTGTGTGTGTGTGTTTGTGAGTGTGAGTGAGAGAGATAATCTATTGGTGGCTCCTTGTTCTAAATGTAAATACATGTAATTACATTTAGGGCTCACCCAGACAATCAGGATGATCTCCACACCTCAAGATCTTTAACACCGGAGGATCTTCAAAGACTGACATTGGGATTTATAAGAATTATATACTTATATATTTGGTCATTCAGATATCCAAAATATATTTCTCATGTATATTTGGTCTTCTATTATTCCTTTCTCCCAACTCAAAAAAGCCTTGCGATTTTCTATGGCCTTGAGAATAATAAAGCTGTCTTTTGTTATGTGAATGAGGAGACCATTGGAAGCAGCTAAGGATGGGGGTTGATTGTCTGCAGAAGCAACCACGTTACTAGACTGTGGAAGCATCTAGCCCCATGACCCTGACCCCTGGGTAGAAGAGAGGGGCTAGAGATTGAGTATAATTGCTGATGGCCAGTGATTTCATCAGTCGTGTCCCAAAAGGAGGGGCTTCAAAGACTTTTTCTAGTTGGTGAACATTGGTGATTTGGGGTGTCTGGTGCACCTGGGGAGGACATGGAAGCTCCGTGCCTTTACTGCATACCTTTCTCTGTGCATCTCTTCATCTAGCTGTTGATTCATACCCTTTAGTATCCTTCCTAATTAAATGTTCACCTGGTGAGTAAAGGGGTTTCTTGAGTTCTGTGAGCCCTTCTAGCAAATTAATTGAATCTGTAGAGAGGTCTTGGGAACCTATAAACCTCTGATTTATAAATGCTCGTTCAGAAGTACAGGTAACAGCCTAGCTTGCCACTGGCCTCCAAAGCTGAGGTTAGTCCTAGAAGACTGAACCCTTAACCTGTGGAATCTATTCTCTGGGTAAATAGTGTCAGAAATAAGTTGAATTCTCCAAATTCACCCTGATGGTTTCTGAGATTTGATTACTGGTTTGAGGAAGCATCACTTTGACATTGGGTCCAGGAAACCTAAACACCCTTTTTGTATATCAGGTAATATTCAAATATTCCAGAGTTTAAAACCTGGATTTCTTTGGTGGTGGCTATTTTTCAACCTGCAACACTATTTAATACACACTCACATTTTGTTCTATGCTAAGATAATCTGGATTTTGCTCAACATGGCATTGTTCTTGTAAGAGGTAGGCAATGATTGTGATGAATCTAAAGTCTCTCTATAAGCTGTGAGGCTATGGATGGCCTGTAATGCAGTTCTGGCCAATAGATAGAAATAAAAAATCAGTTTGGGCTTTCTGTAGAAATACTTAATGAAGCAGGCGTGACTAACACTATTTTTAGCCCCATTTTCTACTTTGAAATCAAACATCTTTGTCACTGCAGCAACCATTTGTGAGTATGAGACAAAAAGTCTATAATGGGAAAAATAGTGACAAAGCTAAAGATGAGAAAAATGAAAGAAAGTCACTACTCAGCTGAAGCAGTGCCAACATCTGCTCAGTCCAGAATTATCAATAGGTAAAATTGTAAAACAATAAGATAAATCATATTTTTCCTTGCTACTGCTAGTCATCCCTAATTAGCATCCCTAATTGATAACTCAAAAATATTTGGAAAATACTGAAGTGCACAAAAAACTACTATTAATTCCAGCACCTAAAAATTATCACTGTTAACTTTTTTTTGTATATTTTTCCAGCAACTTAAAAGGAAACTTTTACAACATGCTGTATGAGAAATTGCCCTTTTTTAGTGTAATTATGCTCTGACCACTTTCTTATACTACTAAATATTAATTAATTTTGAAAACCAATATCAGCATGGTGGTCTATCATTTTGACAAACTACAATTAAATATTCTTTACTGAAATGTTATTTGAAAATTAAAAATTAAGTATTGTTATTTATAGTCTATTTCTCAGACTTTCAAAAGAATTTTTCCAGTTTTTTTGTTATTTCTTTGTTTATAATCCGTGAACAACAGGACCAGAGTAAAAAATAAAAATTATATGAATGAGTATCTCTAAGCCATTAGAAAATTTTGCTATTTTGTAATATAACATCTCTTACTGAAGGAATTTGATGGAAAGTTCTGGGGGGATAAAATCTAGTTAGGGTTGATTATGGGAGTGATTTTGTTCCTAAGAGGATTCTCTTAATTATATTATAAGGCTCTTATCAAAAAATATTGTTTTCTTTTAGTAGTACATTCTCAGGTAGAATATTTCTTTTATGTAAAATAGCTTTTATGTAAAAGGTCATACAGTATAATTGTGATATAATGAAACTTAAAATGCAAAATCAATACATGATATTGATGAAATAGAAAAATATAATATCTTCTAGTCAAAAAGTGAATTAGTGAAAAACATGGTCTAAAACCTCCTCTGTGACAAAATTTATAGGAGGAATCTGAGCCAGTAGCTTCAAGAAAACAAAGTATGTCTCTTTTTTGTCCCTGGAATTAAGTCCATAATAAGAGCAAAATGAGCAAGATAACTTATTCAAGCAAATGCTGACTCTCCATGGAAATCTCCCAATTGTGGAAAACCACAAGAAGATGTGAGGAAAAGTGTTGAAATATTTCTGATTAAACCAGTGATTCATTTATCCAAAATCTAATAACGTTTCTCACTGAGACCAAGTTACCAAATGCTTAGTCTGCATGTAGGAGTTTGTAATAAAGTTTCTAGAAATTTGTAATTCCACTTGTGTTACCATTTCTAATTCCATTTTGTATATGATGGGAGGTGTGACTGTGAAAGAAATGGTAGGTTTCCATAGCAACATAACGGACAATCCATAACATGGAAGTGATGTGGTATTAAAAATTTCTTCCTCCAAGGTAAAGGGTGGGGGTACAATAAACATGCATAGTTATCAGCCAAGTGCAGACATTTTGTGTAATTCAGAAGACACTTAATTTAATTCAGAATTGACTGTAACTCAGTTGCTCAGAACATGTCATTGCTATTACTCATTTCTCCTCCCTCTGGTATATAATTTAAGGTGACATTTTCTTGGCCTGCTGAGAAAGTGATAACAGCCACACAAGTGACAGAAAGGAAAAAGTGGAGTGTCTTTAGTCAATTAAATAGTTTGTCAATAGTTTGATGCATTGTCCATTTCAACATGTGGCTCAATCTGCTAATATCAAAAATATTCATCTCTAGAACACAATTTCTGATAGCTAGTGCTCTATATTAAGATAAAAATTGCACACAATATTAGTAGCTGAGTGTATATCCATGGGAGCTAAAAGAAAAACAACCTGTACAACAAATTGTAAATTGTGTGGCAGTTATAGGTTAGTCACCACATCTTGCATATTGTCCTTACTTGCTACTTGTTAATTCAATTTGAACTTAAGAAGATTTCAAGGCATTCATTGGGCAACTGCTGTGATTCACAAATTATTTGAAAATTTTCTCTGAAGAGTGATGAAAATGTTACAAAGAAAAGTATATAGATAATGGATAAATTACATTTGGTTTGTGGGGCACAATTACTTCTCAAAATGATCTGTGTGGATAATATAATGTGTAAAGATTTGAGAGGATAGATAATATTTGTTCATCCATAATCTACCAACTCAAGTGGGTGGCTCTCATCTCAGTTCAGTGAAGCAGAATCAGAATGTTTGTGTTAATTCTGAATTAAGAAAGGAAAAATTGAATCATAATCCTAAATTAAACTTCTGTCAACCCTCTTCAATCATATTATTATTTAGATTTAGAATTCATAGGACTCCACTCTCAGGATCAATCCTTTCTTCTCCAGGCTCTTGACATTTTCCATTTCCTGCTCCTCAGCTTTCATGTACTTCATATTTTATAAATTATGAAAAATTTTGTATTATTCAATCTCCTTCATTTACTCTGCTTCTTCTCCTTTTCTTTGATGAAAAAAAGTCCTTGATTGAAAAATCCTTAATGTTCTTACTCTGCTTTCTAGACTTATCTTTACCAACCTCTCCAAGAGATCTGTCTATCTCATTTTAGTGACAGCCCCTTCTACCATTCTGATTACATAAGCATACCCCATATGTAACTCAGAGTTTCTCATTTTTACATTTCAGAAGTTTTCTGTCTCCTCATAGTCCTGAATCACCAATCCATTGTGTTATTATACATAAACATCGTACATCTATTTTATTATTTTGATTTGGATAGCTCATTGTTTCCTAAAATACAGTGCATGTGGATTATTACCACCACTTAGAATGAATGAAGACTCATCTCCAACTTTCTTATTTCTCCCTCTGGCATACCCATAGGTTGCTTTTTTTATACTGTTATCCTTTAGCTTATCTCATAAATGCAGTATTATTTTTATTAAATGGGTTATAAATCAGTCCTGCTTTCTATCAATGGAAGTATTCTAGATATAATTTGAAGGCATGGCAGATGATATTTTTGATAAATTTGGTAAAGGATATGAAAAAAATTCAAGGAGATTTTAAGGATTTTAGCTCTAGTAGTTGAATTAGCAGTAGTGTTATTAGTTGTACAGTAGAGCATGAATGATTATCAAGATTGAGAGGATTCTGTTAAATTTAAGATTCCTATGAAACATTCAAATGATATCAAATAAGCTGTCAAAATTTCTGATTCCAAAGTGATAAAAAAGGATGAACTCCTGCCATTTGCAACAACATGGATAGAAATGGAAAGGATAATGCTAAATGAAGTAATTCAGAAGGAGAAAGACAAATACAAGATGGTCTCACATATATGTGGAATACAGAGATACATAACAAAGTGTTAGTCACGACCTAACCAATAATGAACTCTTAACATCTACTACAGAACTGAGGCAACTAGAGAGAAGAGTGGTGAGAGGGGTGGGGAAGGCGAGGGGCCTAATGGAACATGGTGGAGCGTTGTTGGAGCACTGGTGTTGGGCAGGATGTGACAGTGTACATTTGTAGAGATTTGAAACTATGACCCTGCCCCCTAAGCTGAGCAGTTACAAAGATGTAAACCTACTTTACCTCAGTAAACATAATTTGAGGGAAAAAAACTTCTAAGTCCAAATCACATAATAAAAATTGGGCTGGAGATATAGATTTAGGAGTGATCAGTTTATAAAACCATGGGACAGGTTGAGTGTACCAGGAGACTGAGTGTCTTCAGAGGATTTTTTGATTTGGCCCTGGAGCATAGCAGTAATTTTCAAGACCAGAAGGAAGGATCAGACTTTGAAACAGACTGAGAAACATCAACTATTGGCATGAGAAGAAACCCAAGCATATTGTTCATTAAAGACATTTGAAAATAACCCACTATGTGAAATGCATCTGAAAGTCTGACTAAAGTGAGGACTGAGAAGTCACCATTGGGGCAAATTACCCACTGTGTGTCCAGCATACTTGTAAGGGCCCAGGAAATCCCTTAATTTTCACTTCTTTTTAAACCAGAAATAAAAATCCCCAAAATATAATAGCAAGGAACATACAATAATGAACCCAGCTTGGTTTATATTGTCTTTATTGCAATACAGATATAAAATATAATTTTTCATATTATAAAGAAAGGTCCATGGGCATTAGATAAGCAGTGTGGATGCCTACATTAATAGGAACAGCTCTTCCAGAGTCTTGGGAACAGAAGCCTGACAGGTATGAGTTCAAGAAAGAGTTGGGAAGAAAATGGAACATGGAGACAGGCAACAGCACTTCTAACAAACTTTTAAATGAGTGTTATGTGAGAGAAGTAAGGGGTGAGAGAAGTAAGGTCATACGTGGAAGAAATGTGAAGCCAAAGGAAGTTTTTGCTTTGTGTGACATGGAGCAGAGCGGTGGAGGTGAGTGCTTATTGTATGGGGAAAATAGAAGACACACCTTTTAGAAGATATAGAGGGATCAGAGTCCTTTAGGACAGAAGGCATGGAAGTTGGTATCCAGGTAGAGTGGCTTGCCTCAGAGTGGAGGAGACAATCCTACTACTGCTTCTACTTCCCCAGTGAAAAATGTCATCAGCTGAGAGTAAGAGGTCTGGTAATGTGCGAGAGGTCTGAGGAGAGGACAAAATGTGAAATAGTCACTTTTCTTTTGAGAGAACAGATTATCTAAGAAAATGTAGTAAGAATGCTGGGGGAGATTCTAAAAAAATTGAAAATGATAACAGCAGTGATTATCTCGGATAGTAGAATCAAATTTGATTTTTGGCTTCTTTTATAATTTTTGTTTCCAAGGTTCTTACATTGAAGAACTTGGTAGATTTAAAAAGCTATTAAAAATAATAATACAAAAATCACCCAGCAGACTTCCTATCCTTTTCTACTTTCCTATCCTACTTTCTATTGCAATTTTTCAGGACAAACTCTAGCTTCTAGTAAAAATTCTCTAAAGGCTTAAACTCAAGTTTTAATGAAATCCCACCATATGTACTGTTAATATTTTTATTTAACTATATGTATGAATATATTGGCTTCCAAATGAAATTACTAACTTCACTGTCAACAACTAGCCCCCAGGTGCACCAATTTAATGTATCAGTTTGCACAAATGTCTTGCATATCAGTCTTCTTTGTTGACATCATTTTCTCTCACCTTCTCTTTTATTATGCTAGTGCCTGCTCTCCTTGAATACCATGCAATTCCCAATCTGTCCTTAATCAGACACATCTCTTCATTCTCCTTCTAAATATGTCTGTTTTCGTTGAGGCCATAAACTGCATACTTACAGAAGAGAAATTGAGGATGGTCAATGAAGAGAGGGTGAGAGAGTTCCTTGCCACTCTCATATTTTCATTCTCATTCCTCATCTCCCCCACCATACACCTTAATACGTCTAATAATAACTGAGTAGTAGGGGTGACATAGAACCTATTTTTTGGTCAAAAATCAATTCTTCTGAGCCTCCCTGGTGGTGCAGGTGGTTGAGTGCCACACTGTGAAGCTGTCCGCAGCCTCTGCAGCGCTGGCTTGGTCCCGGCCGGCCGGTGAGAATCCCACATGGCACAGCAGACCTCTCCTGTCTCTCCCGCTGCTCCCCTCAGCAGTGTATTTCAGTGTTCTGTTCCCCGCTCTGTCTCTGGTGAATCCCCCCATCCTCCAACACATCAGGCCTGTACCCCAGTTCTTATATAAATAAATAAATCTTTAAAAAAAACTTACAAAAAATCAATTCTTTGCCTAAAGACAATGGCTGTTATATTGTTCTAGAGTTTAAAGATAGAACTTAGACATATCTCCAAGAGACCAAACTATGGAAGACCTTGTATAAGAAAGTTCTTATGTATTAGGGAGAAAGGTCTTCAGAGGAAATGGATAAGAACAAAAAACATGTACTATTTCTCCTCCTTCCCCATAGACTCTGTCTGGATATGTTTGAGGAGGAGACTGAAGTAGTTTGCAGTGGGAGCAAAGACAGCAGGCAAACGTGAAATGTGGCAGCCATGCATAACATTCAATGGCTCCCAAGAAAGGTTAATTCAGCTTGAGTTATCTTATCAACATCCTCACCTGCTGGAACAAGCAAGTCTAGGAGAAAAGGGCCCTGGGCTTGCCACTGCAAGCTTGGTATGGAGAGGTGGGCTTGTGGTTGGGGCTGTGATTTTATCTCTCAAGTCAGACTCTTAGAGGGTCTGGGGCAGGGGAAGGAGGTGGTGGGTGACTCTAGTTGAAGAATCCATATGTTTATCTCATAGATTCTGATACTACCTTCACATCATGTCTGTGTAATGCCTAAGAGAGAGATCCAAGTAGCACTAACTTTTTTTTTAAAAGGCCTCAACCAGGGCCTCCCGGGTGGTGCAGCGGTTGAGCACTGGGTTGGAAGCTGCCCGCAGCCTCTGCAGCGCTGGTTCGATCCCCGGCTGCTCCCCGGCCACCGGAGGAGGGTCCCACACGGCGTGCAGACCTCTCCTGCCGCCCGCTGCTCCCCTCAGCAGTGTACTTCGGTCCTTCTGCCTGCTCTGCTCCCCGCTCTGGCTCTGGTGAATTCTCTCACCCTCCCGCGCTTCCGACTGTACCCAGTTATTGTATAAATAAATAAATAAATCTTTAAAAAAAAAAAAACCGAAAAATTAAAAAAAAAAAAAAGGCCTCAACCTTCTTTTCTTTCATCTGTTTCCTTTCTGCTGACATCATTGAGCCAGAAAAGGAGGTGAGAACAAAAGTATAGACCTCCATTCCGGGTCCTCATGCCTAGGTCCAATCTAAGCATGCCAGAGTAAGGATGAGCTTTAAACTGGAAAACAAAGCTGCATCTTATCAGGGTCAGCCCATTTATTCAGTTAATGGAGGGTGAAAGTGATAGTGATGGAGAGAGTAGCAGTAATCATCAGTGTGAGGAGTGGCGATAGGTTCTATTCAGAATGCCCACTGGCATTCTATTAGGGGTTTGAGGTGCATTATCTTTAATCCTTTCTGTAAACCAGCAACAGAGGAAGCAAAGGAAGAAACTGAGACTTTTAAATCAGGGTCACAAGGGTAACAAAACACTGGAGAAAGAAGCATAATTCAGTTGGAAGGAGAAAGGAATGCATTTTCAGCAGTTGCCTCTTACTTTCTGCAATCTTGCCAGCCTTTTCATTGCCATAAGAGCTTCTACATCCTGTTGATTCTAAGCTTTGGGTGATACCACCATCACTCCAACTGCATGACCTCTGAGAGTAAGGTGATCCTTGTGACCTGCTTCTGCACTGCATTTATTGGTAAATGGTGAAATAATATTTGTTTTCAAACCATTGCTACTTCATTCTGTTCTAGAAATGAAACAAATTTTTGTGCCACATAAATTAATATCCTGTTTTTGGGTTTGCTTGTAGACCTAACCACAATGTATAAAGTTATTTCCACAGGAAAATCTATTACCACAATGTATAAAGTTATTTCCACAGTAAAATGATTCACATTTATTCTAACTTCTTCAACCTCAAATGAATATTATGATAAACACAGTTATCCACAATGATGTCAGCAAGCAATGAAATAGGTATTAGAAATCAAATATTTGTTCTTACTCAACCTCAGAATGCATTGTACAATTCAGCGCATATTCAAATAACTTGCAGGGAGGAGTGAGAGGATCTAGAATGATGCTGAGTAGCAGAGAAAAGCCAGTCTGTGATAATTCACAAAGTGCATTATCAAGAAAAAAGACTAGACTACGATTTTCTCCTGCACATTCTATTTCTGATGCTTGTGAGCAAGTCAGGGAAACAGGAGCATGATTATGTCTAGTCACTGGTAAATTTAAAAAACCAGAACTTCATCAGCTATCATAATACTTGCGATCTCACCAATCATCATTAAAAGCCGTTTGAGGAGAGCACCAGACCCATTGAGATCACGGCATTTAGAGGCAAATTTGGCTCAGCTCTTCAATCCGCTCTTCTGCTGAAAGACCTCGGAGCATCATTTTCCTTAATCTCCACAGATTTGCTCATTTTAAAGTTAGGATATTAAATTCCACACTCAGTCAATTAAATCCCTGGAAAAATATGATTATTTTAAAAGCAGTGTTTAAAATATAATTTAAAATATTAATTCCAAATATTTCTCAAGAACTTAATTTGTACCAGACACAACTCAACAATAGGTGCACAGATTCCTGTCTTTATGGAATCATAAAGTTATGTTCAGAAATTGGACTAGAAATGACATTGTTGACTCAATTCAACAGGTAGTGGCTGCAGGAACTTCCTTAATTTTTGCAAATTCATTTTTCAATTGAAGACTCCACTTATACCCAAGCTTGACATCTGGCAACATTAATCATATGACTCATTGGGTTGAATTGGAAGAAATAGTAATAGATCCCCAAGTGGACAGAGTAATTACTGTCATGAAACTTGCTGGGTTTCTTCCAAAGAAAAGGCAGAAGTCAGAATGAGCTGTTATTAGTTGATAGTTTGTAAGGCCTGTTTTAGACACTAGACCAGGAAGGTCAGTCCAGGCCATGTTAAGATTCTGTACTCTATCATAAGAGCCACTGGATAGTTGCACTGCTGTCTGAAAGATAATTCTGGCAGACATGTCAGCACCACAAGTACCTCCCTCATATAGCCACAATGCTACAATTTGTACTGTGATATCCTTCAAGATGGTCCCTAAAGACAAATAGTTCCTCTGTGTCTCCCTTTACCATGCTTCTGGCAGATGATGTGGAAGTGAATTGTAGGGAGGGCAAGGAGTGGGTGGTAGGATGTAGGTGGAGAGACATGTTGAAGGCTTTGTTTAGAGTTACTCTTCCCTTCACATTTGGTGTATTCCAGCATTTTGCTTGCTTTTCAGTTTCTTGAAGGAACCGTATTTCTTACCAGTTTTCCAGACATTAATACACTGATAGAGATTCAATAGATCATGAGTGTGATCCTTTCTTTCTTCAGAGATTATTTTGTTTACCAAAAGAAACAAGAAATGTTTGTGTGTGTGTGCGTGTGTGTGTGTATACATCAAAAATATTATCAGTATCTTAGGAAAGTCGAAAATAAGACATGAAGTTTCAAAGGATGCAAGACATCTTGTTGGCAGGAATGGAGATTGCTCAAAAGAAGCAGCATTTCAGATACAACTGAAAAGAATATGTGATTTTTTGATGGATTCAGTTATTACAGAAGGGTGCAGGAAGGGGAAATACATGCTGAAAGGAACGGAAAAACAAGGAAGGGTAGACCAACCTTCCCTACCCCGGGGAGAAGACAAATAGATAAACTGACACTGAGTCAAAAAAGGCAGTTAGTGACAAGCCATGACACACAGAGTTGTTTTCTCATTAACTTTAATCATATATAGTTTTCTCTCCCTTAAGTTTCATCATGAGTCATAACAGGGAATGGCCTGGTTAGAATTTTTTTTTTTTTCTAAATTTACCTCAGTCATACCGTTTATTCGGTAGACCCCTACTCTTTTGAAATCAAATCCTTGGATTCCTGTGACATCATATTTCTGGGTTTATTCATTCCCTCCCTAGCTTCCTCTCTCTCCGTCCTTGCTCACCCCCAGTCTTCAGGAATGCTGGCATCAGCACACCTGACCCTGGCTTCCCAGTGCACCTGAGCACTCTGATGTCTGCAATCACATTGCTCCTTAGGGGCATTGAGAATATCAGGATATCTCCACTAAACTTTGCTCCCTATTAAAAAAAAAAAAAAACTCTAGGGCCTCCCTGGTGGTACAGGGGTTAAAGTCTCAGTGATCAAGCTATTGCCAGCCACTGTGGCACATGAGTTCAATCCCCAGCCAGGGAGCTGACCCACATGGTGCAGCAGACCACTCCTGTCTCGCCCACTGCGCCCCTCAGCAGTGTATTTCAGTAGATCTGCTTGTTCTGCTCCCCACACTCTCTGGTGAATCCTCTCCCTGCCCCAACATCTCTGGTTTACACTCCAGCTCTTGTATGCATAAGTAAATAAAAATAAATATTTAAAAAATATCTGTCTAGGCAGCAGCCTTCCTGCCTACCTGTGCCCCATTACCATGCCAATGCTTCACTTCACTGACCTCCCTCAGCAGAGGCAGTTTCTTCCCAAGGCTGCCTGCCTGTGATGATGCAGACCTCTCTTTTAGCAAACCTGCCCCTTTCTGGGGTAGCTCTTTCTGCCTGCTTGTGTCTATGCAAGTCCTTATTCCTTCTTTCCCATTTTCATAATAAACCTGCCCATTTGTGTTAAAAATAATAATTAAATAAAAAGTCTCCATTTTAAAATTGAGGTACAATTGACATAACATTGTATTAGTTTCAAGTGCACAACGTAATGATTCAATGTTTGTTTATGCTGCAAAATGATCACATCAGTCGAGTTACAATTGTTTACCATAATAATCCCAAATCTTTGGTTCTGCGATGAGCTCCTTTAACATTTACTCTGTAGGTAACTTTCAAATAAGCATAGACATTGTTAACTATAGTCACCATGCCCTACATTCATCCCCGTGGCTTATTTATTCTGTAACTGGGAGTTTGTACCTTTTCCCTCATTCTCCTGCCACTGCCCTCCTGCTCCCAGTGACCATCAATCTTCTGGTCACTTGGTCTTTACGTGGCTTTCATTGTTGTTTTTGTTTTGTTAGTTTGTGTGTGTTTTGCTTTTGAGATTTCACATATAAATGAAATCATAGGGAATTTGTCTTTCTCTGTGTGAAATATCGCTTAGTGTAATTCCTCAAGGTCCATCCAAGTTGTTGCAAATGGCAGTGTTCCATTCGCTTTTTTACAGCTGAGTAAAAAATATTGTATTTTATCTCTAATATGATATTAGTTCACTTCCATTGTGTGTATACATACCACATTTTCTTTATTTATTCATCCATTCCCAGACTTTTAAATTTTTTCCATGTCTTGGCTATTGTAAATAATGCTGCAACACACTTAGAGACATATACATCTTCTCAAATTTGTGTTTTTGCCTTTCACAGATAAATACCCAGAAGTGGAATTCCTGGATCATATGTAGTTATATTACTTTTGGGGGGAATATCCATACAGTTTTCCCTAGTGGCTACCCAAATTTATATTACAGTCAACAATGAACCAGGGTTCCTTTTCTTCCATATCGTGACCAGCATTTGTTATTTCTTTTTTTTTTTTTAAGATTTATTTATTTATTTATACAAGCACTGGGTACAGTCAGAGGCGCGGGAGGGTGAGAGAATTCACCAGAGCCAGAGCGGAAGGCAGAGCAGGCAGAAGGACCGAAGTACACTGCTGAAGGGAGCAGCGGGCGGCAGGAGAGGTCTGCGCGCCATGTGGGACCCTCCTCCAGTGGCCAGGGAGCAGCCGGGGATCGAACCGGCGCTGCAGAGGCTGCGGGCAGCTTCGCAACCCAGTGCTCAACTGCTGTGCTACTGGGGAGGCCCAGCATTTGTTATTTCTAAGAATGTTCGTAGAATTCACCAGTGAAGCCGTCTGCTCCTGGATTTTGTTTTTTTTTTTTTTTTTTTTAATTTTTTTTTTTTTTATAGAGGCATGTTTTTATTTATTTATTTATTTGTTTGTTTGTTTTGTTTGTTTATACATGCACTGGGTACAGTCAGAAGCGCGGGAGGGTGAGAGAATTCACCAGAGCCAGAGCGGGAGGCAGAGCAGGCAGAAGGACCGAAGTACACTGCTGAAGGGAGCAGCGGGCGGCAGGAGAGGTCTGCGCGCCATGTGGGACCCTCCTCTGGTGGCCGGGGAGCAGCCGGGGATCGAACCGGCGCCGCAGAGGCCGCAGGCAGCTTCGCAACCCAGCACTCAACCGCTGCGCCACTGGGGAGGCCCTCCTGGATTTTGTTTTTTGGGAGGATAAATCTTTCTATTTTTATTCCAATTTTATAGGGTCTGCATATTAAAATTACCTTTATGTTTTCCTTTTTGATCACCTTTGCTTTTTTCTCGCATAGACTCTGACCCATCTTCCCTTTCCATTCTCATTGCCAACACATAGGCCCATGTCATCTCACACCTGGATTATACCAGTCACTTTTGGCTCCTTGCTGAGCTTCCTCTACAACATCATGCCCTCTCAAGAAAGAACAATTCTACCAAACCAAATAAAAAATATATCTTTACATCTTCTACTTAGTGACACACACAAAAAAATTAGCTCGTATTAGACAAGCTGTCGTATGCTACCCAGAGCAGTAGGCAAAGGGAGTTACAATGACAAATGCATTCCCTGCTCTGGAGTAACATTCATTTTAGTGTATGTGACAGACTTGTAAACCTAAGTTACAATGGAATAAATAATAAAATGTTTTAAAATGTCCTCTATCATTTTGAAGTACTTTCACAGAAGCTTATTTTAACCTTGATGAAATAAAAGGAAACTAAACATTTTGAGACAAATGAAAATGGAAACATAATATACCAAAATTCAAAGAATGTAACAAAAATAATATTGTCTAGTCTCCTTTTGATATCTACTTTGAACCATTGGATCATCAGGAGTGTTTAATTTTCTTTTATTTGTGAATTTTCCAGTTCTCCATATGCTGTTCATTTTCAGTTTCACAGCATTGTGGTTAGAAACTTGATATGATTTCAGTCTCCTTTTATTAGTTAGGACTTGTTTTATGGTATAACATGTGATCTATGCTAGAATATGTTACATGTGCTGACGAAGAATGTATATTCTGTTGCTGCTGAGTGGGATATTCTGTGTATGTCTGTTAGGTATATGTGGTTTATCATGTTACTCAAGTTTGAAAGATTTTCTCTCTGGATGTTGTGTCCATTACTGAAAGTAGAATATTGAAATCTGCTATTGTATTCTCACCTGTTTCTCCAGTTTACCAGTGTTTGCTGTATATACATAGTTACTCTCATGTTTGGTGAGAATGTAAATGTTGAACTACTATGGAAAACAGTAGAGAGGCTCCTTAAAAAATTGAGAAATAGAACTACCTATGACTCAACAATCTCACTTTGAGTAGTTATTCGAAAATTACTTTATTGAAGGGATATTTGCACTGATAGATTCACTGCAGTATTATTTACAATAGCCAAGAAATGAAAGAACTTAAATGTCCATTGAAAGATGAACACACAAAGGACACACACACCCCCACACACATAAATGTTCACATATGCATATATATATATATATATATATAAAACAGAATATTTCTTAGCCCTATTAGAGAAGGCCATCCTGTAATACGCAACAAAATAATGAACTCTGACAAATTTATGATTGGTGAAGTAATTTACTCATTAGTGGACAAAGACTGCATGATTTCACTTACATGAGGTATATAAGGTAGTCACACTCATAGAAGCAGAGAAGAAAATGATGGTTGTCAGACACTGGGGAATAAGGAAAACGGGAGTTGCTGTTCAATGGGTATAAAGTTTTGCAAGAAGAACGAATTATCTGCTATACAACGTTGTGTCTTTAGTTAATAATGCTATATCATGTCCTTAAAAATCTGTTAAGATAGATCTCATATTCAGTGTTCTGACCACAATCTTATTAAAAAGGAATGAGTAACCCATCTTTTATTTTTGTAAACTTTGCAATCTTATGATGACCCTTTCTCAACAAATTTTCCCAGAGGACAAATATTCTGAGACATGTTTGATATTTAGAAAGTTCACAGGTCCTAACATATGTCTTCAACTATTTTCTGACACTCCTTTGCAACAGTTTGATTATCACTTGTTTTATTTGATAGTCTCTTGTTGAGTATTCCAGTTAATGAACAATAACTGTTCACTTATGAAAATAAAATGCTTCTAATTCCCTCTTAGTATTTGCTCTGCCCCTCGCCTGTCTTTGAATTTCAAATCATTCCTCCTTATTGTATAATCTTTATTACTTTCTTTGAAAAAGAAAGCCTCTCTGCACTTCAACTCCATGATTTTATCTCTATTACCCCCTACTTCTGTGGAATGATATCAGTGGGAATCTTTTGTGACCTTTCTTTTATATTTTAATTTTAGACTGTCATATTTGTTCATCTGAATTAAGTTAGGAACCCTAGAATAAGAATCCTGTCAATATATTTATATAATTATGCTTTACAGCTTTTTATGTATAATACTTTCATTGCTTTGTATTTACTTAATGTTATATCAATACTTACGTGTATTAGTTTATCCTAAAAAAGGTCTCCATGAAAATTGGAAAGAAAATCTTTATCATGGAATATATGTGCTATACTCCTTACATAGTGCTTGTAGAACACTGATGTTGTCAACAAATACATTATCATCAGGAAAACAAATAAATTTGCCCTATATATGGAGTCCACTTAAGATTTCCTTATTCTGAAAATGACAAGTCAAAATGGAGCAAGTGAGCCTTGGTATGGTATTTTTAATTTCTTGAAGAGTAGTTTATCTCTGTGTGCACTTGTACACTCTCCTTCTCTGGGTCAGAGATACCCTTCCACTTTCATTGTTATTTCACCAGGTTATCTGCCTAGTTTGTGGCCCTTGCAATGAGGCTTATATGATGATCTGATTATGCTACAACCCCAAGCTTCCCACCTTCATATACAACAAGGAAACTCCATGATGGAAAGCTATCATATGATCGTATGATACCTGAAATTGCATATGGCGACAGAAATTGCATTAGGTTGCTTGCACACTTTTATTCTGAAAATAGACTGTAGGCCTAGATTTAACTTTTTCTCCACCCGCTTCCTTGTCTCCAGTTGAGTCTTTTCTAGGTGTTCTCACCTTATGTCTGACATTGATTCTACTTCTGAAAAGCCCTCTGATTGATCTACTTCTTATATATATTTTTTACATCATTGCTCATTTTGTACAATGCATGCTTTCTCCTCTCAGGTGTAGTCCCCAAAAAATTCCCACCACAAATTCATCCGTGAACCATCACATAGTCCCATGTGCTATTACCTCCCCCTTTTGATCCTCTCCTCCTCCTCCTCCCCTGCAGAATGTTTCTGGTTTATAGTTGCCTGTTGATCTACTTCTAACCCCCATTCCCATCCTAGCTTCAGCTCATTCCAGCTTCCCATGGATATCTGAACTAGGGAGTAAGTAGACTGTGCGCCCTATATAAAGTACGACTCCTCCTTACTCAGTACCTATACTCTGCCTGAATAGATTTTAAAAACTTTTTTAAAAAAATATTTCAGTTGGTTAACAAAATATAGACAGTAGAGAAAACACTTATACACTTAAAACCCAGACTGAATGGGGGAAGAGAGGGTGGGCACAGTTGAAATTAACTATTACTTTTCTCCGTGTCTCCTCTATTCTCTAAAGATAAACATCCTGAATGAAGTGCTTCTCACCATGTATTCCATTAAAGCAATCTGATCAGTCTCTGCCTCCAACCTTCAGTGTGTTTCCATTGCCTTTTACAAAAGTTTCTTTGCCATGGCTTCCATTGCCTTTCACAGTATTACCTCTGAGTGTTGCTGTCCAGCTTCATCATACACTGTCTCTGTGAAGTCAAGAGAATACACTCCTCTCTTCTTTGACCTCAGTATTTAGTGTAATCCTTTAAACATACTAAGCTCTCAATTACTACTTGCAAATTGGATGAGTACTGTCAGATACCATGTTGAGACACAGACACGAGAAAGTTTTGGTCCCATTACTGTAGAGTCTGTAACAGGTGATCAGAAAGGAGACAGGCCAGGGATGCATGTGAAAATAAACAGTTGTAACTCAGCATGATAAAACCTATAATAGAAATTTCTGGATGAGCATAGAGATGAAATATCGAAGGGTGTAATCAGATCTTCTGGGGTGGGAGAGGATAAAAGAAGCCTTCACAGAAGAGGAGACGTTTAATTTGAAGCTTGAAAGATGAATAGGATATTTCAGAGCACTGAGGAAGAAAATGTATTTCAGACAGAAAAAGCAGCATGTAAAAATGCATCAAGCCCATGACAGCTGCGGATTGCTGTGAGCAACTGAACCCCAGGGTGCAATTGGAGAAGAGGGATATAGAGTTGAAGAGCTAGGCAGTGACCAGACTAGAGAGGGCTTTATGTGTCAAGCTGTGGCATTTGGTAGTTCAGTGATTTTCATTCTCGAAACTCCATTAATTTTATGCCAGCTTGTGTCAAAGCAAGTAGCATATTTGAGGATGAGAAAATTGACTCATCTATCTATAAAAGTATATATAAATGCACAACAGTTAAAAAATCCTTTTCTTTTCAAATATGTGTCTCTGGAATGGCTAGATTCTGATGAAATTGGGTCCATTTGAGAGCACCAAATTGATCCATATTTTTATAGCCATCAAAAATGTTAGGTGGAAGAAAATTGATGTAGTAGGTAAATTTTTAAGATGATTAGAAGCAGTTTAGAAGAATTTATGTATAACATCACAGTAGGGAAGAATATAGAGTGAGGAAGCATTTTAAGAAGGTGGTCTTCATTCCTCGAGCAGGTAGTATGGAAGCCCACAATCCACCACTCTTAAGAGGTGTTAGTTAATTAATGGTAGAAGACTTCATACAAAAATTTTCTACTGCTAAAGCTGAGTTTTCTCTCAAATTCACTATTCCTTGTCATCAGTGTAATTGTGCATTTCAGAAAAAAATAATGTATCTCTTTTAAATGTCTGTCTTGTTAAAATATAAAACCAATGACTGGCATTTACCAAACATTTTTATTACTGTTTACTAAAAAAAAAATTCCTAAAGGCAAAAAAAAAAAAAATACACAAAAGTACAAACCATAAATAAAAGCCATTTTTTTGAAAAGCTGAAAATCCTAGAAATCAGTAAGAGAAAGACAATTTTTCAGGCACTTCACGGAAAAGGAAAACTCACAGAAAAATAAACTTGTGAAAACAAAATAGTGTTATTAGTCAACTTTAAATTGAGTAGTACATTTAATCAATGTAATTGAGTCATTTTAACTGAGGGATGTAAATCAATGCCATTATGCATTATAATTTCACAACTATCAGATTGAAAATTGGAATGTGAGGCAAAACAAATATATATATATATATATATATATATATATATAAATGGTAGATTTATCAGATGCTGTAACTACTTGGGAAAACAATTCACCCTTATCTAGTGAAACTACACATGTGCATGCCCTAAGATCTAGCCAGTTTCTAGATTTTTACATTAGAAAAATCTTATCCACATGAACAAGGACATGTGTAAAAAATATATGTATTAGCACTATCTGTGATAGAAAGAAACTCGGACAATAGAAATGTCATCAAAAGTCTAATGGATACATTTATTGTGGTGTCTTCACATGGTTGACTATAATGCAGCCATGAAAAATGAATGAAATGCAGCTACACACACAACATATTTTTTTTAAGGAATGTATCACCACAAAATTTAAAACTTACAGAAGAATACTCATGAATCATTTTAAATTCTGAACATATGTGAAGCTAATCATTTGTAGTAATGCAAAATATAGGATAAAATTCATAAAGAAGGAAGGAAATGATGGACTCAGTGTGTGATAGTGCTTAGCTCTCAGGAGAGAAACTGTATCTTCAAGGCCCTATTCCTTTTTAATTTTGCATAGTGGATAAACTTATACATGGCGGTTCATTGCTTACTTATTCATATATGCATAAACACGTTCTTTGCATGTCTTAAGAATTTTATCTTCTTAAGATTTGTTTTTAAAACTATTAAAATACAGTCACATCTGTGAACAAATATAAATTGGTTGAACATCACATAATAATCTGTATTTGAATGTGTATGAATATTTGAATATGTGCTTGAGAATTTTAGAATCTAAGTTGTGCTTGTAATGAATCCTAAGGTCAAGGAAATATACTGTCAGTATTTTGAGCAAAATTTACTGAATTTTTTTCATGGTAGGATTATGGAAAATAGAATCTCTGGCATCTGAATCATGTTCTAATTTATGTGATAAATGCTAATACTAACCAAACTCTATTCTTATCAACCTCAAAGATCATATGCCAAATGAATACACATGAATTTATATAGTAACTGTGTTGGAAGACTATATATTATTGTAAACCCTCCTTTGAATTAACATTAAGAACTGACTCTCAGTAAAATCTACATACTCCAAGATTCTCAAATAGATTAAAGACAGATAGGTAGATAGGTGGATATAGATACATATACACACACATGTATTTATGTATGTGTTTATATATGAAATATATGCACACATTTGTATATATATGGGAATGTGTACATACAACGTAAACTTATATATATAAAATATAAAAAGTGACTTTTATTAAGATAAAATTCTTAATATATGCAAAGAATGTGTTTATGTACATATGAATATGTAAGCAATGAGCACCCAAGTATCAGTTTATCTACCATTGGGAATAAAAGATATATGTGGGAATTGGTTATCTAAGATACAGTTTCTCTTCTGACAGCTAACCACTATCACACACCTGTTCCATCATTTCCTTTCTTCTCTATGACTTTTACCCTATATTTTTGCATCACAACAAATGATTAGCTTTGCATATGTTCAGAATTTAAAATGATTTATCATAAATATTCTTCTGTAATACTTGATTTTTTTGTTTATTTTTTTTCATTTAGTTTAAGATAAAAAGAAGAGAGAAAAATATCAAGCATGGATGTCAGAAAGAGGTGTTAGTGTTTTCTGTCACACACTGCTCTCAGTATAGTGTTTCCTAAAACAGAGTTGATACATTTTGAGTAGGAATACATTATATCGAAAATTTCAAAATGCATTTTGAAAAGGTCAGTCTAGGTAGCTCTTACCAAAGTATTGAAGGATCTGCACATTTGGGTCAACAAAATAAGTAAAATTGTACCTGAAATGCTTTCAGAAGTAAACTAACTGTTGTGTTTCCAAATTTGTGATACTCGTTATATATTTTTGTATTGATTTACAAACTCTACTTGCTTGGTGGTGGGTGTGGTGTGGTAAACATACCTCTGAATGTGTTGTGATTGTACTCCTCTGCATCATATCCAGTGTTGTAAACCAATGTTATCTCAATCAGAAAATCTACACATTCTAAGATAGATGATAATGGATAGATAGGTAGATGTATGTAGATCCATATACACATATGTATGTATATGTGTTTGTGTATATATATGGTTGTATACACACATCTGTATATATGGATATGGGAGTGTATACATACAACATACACACACATATATATAATATAAAATGTGACATAAGTGCCTTTTCTCAAATAGAATTTTTTCCTCCAACAGCTAATGTTTTGAGTGTTCAAATTGCAGGGCATATTCACATAGTGAATTTCAGAAATGCATCTTTTTTTTTTTCTTTAACCATCTAGATTGCATGTAAAATCTAATATCTTCTCAGTGAACCATGAGGACTTCCAGCAAGATTTTGTCCAGAGGAAACTTGTTACTTGAAACCTGTCATTGTACTTTGTACAGTAGCAGCTGGCAGACAGTTACATTACTCCATAACTTTTAATTTTCAAATTAGCAATTACTGCCACACATGGTTTATTGAAATGGCTAACTGAATTACAAGCAAGTATTTGTCTGAAAAAGGGTTTTTCATAGAATCTGAGAATGTGTTATGATTGATAGCATGGAATTCATGCAAAATGTAAGTTGAATGATGATGAGACTTCATCTACTTCAAGGAAGTTTTTCACCACAAATATGGAGGGATTGCCAAACAATAATCATGCACAACCCTTGGTTTAGTTGCTCAGATCTCCATACAGAGAAATGGAACAAATCTTATATAAGTTTAATGAAGAATCTATTCTCTAAATTTCCATGGCTAAAAGGCCCTAAGAGTACAGAGATCATAGGACCTGCATCATGTAGGGGACACTGGCATTTGTATGTAATCTCCAGGCAGCATTCAGCTGTAAGTGTTCAGTGCCACACAGGCATACCCATCAGCTTCAGACTTTCCTCTGGGTCAAAATATCAAGTGAAAGATGATGAAATAGAATATTATATGTAGCCCTTTGCACATTAAAGTTTCACAGGCAATTATAAACCTCTTGGTGCTTCCTTCATTACTATGACACTTCCAATTAAATGAAACAACCATTTGCAACCAATAGAAGGTTAATGTTTTTATAAGGCACTCATTACTTCTGAATGTGAGAAAAGATAGGTTTTGTAAATTAAAACATGTTGTACCTGTTTCCTTGTAGTTAAATTCAATTTTGTACCTTGACCCAATTTGGAATAATGCAAATTTTTACTTTAAACACAGTTTTTAAGTCGTCTTCATGTACCAATGCATTCAACCATGACAGCAACCTGATGATTCTGATAACCATTACTCTCCCACTTAATGGATTAGGGAACTGAGGTACAGAGAGATCAATTAATTTAGCCAGGGCCTCCTCTGGTGACGCGGACGGTTGAGTGCCGTGCTGTGAAGCTGTCCGCAGCCTCTGCAGCACCAATTCGATCCTGGCCGGCCGGCGAGGATCCCACATGGCGTGGCAGACCTCTCCTGACTTGCCCGCTGCTCCCCTTAGCAGTGTATTTCATCAGTCTGCCTGTTCTGCTCCCCGCTCTGTCTCTGGTGAATTCTCTCACCCTCCCGCACATCTGGCCTGTACCCCGGTTCTTGTATGAATAAATACATAATTAAAAAAAATAACTTAGTCATCATGCAACTAGGAAAAAAAATAATTCTACCATTAAATAAATTCTCTAATTGTGTTATCCACCTATCTCAGTCTTATTTAGATGACAATTTAAATGTTGAATTTAAAGCAATTTACACAACTTGCCCATTAAAAGAATAGAGATTTTAGCAACACAGTAAAGCTAAGATTTGATGTGACTACAACTTGAAAGTATATGTGTCAGAATGTTCGCAAAGAGAATGGTTTTTAGGCTTGAAAGGCTTTTTCCATCTCAGTTACTAACCACAGCTGAAGTGGTTTTTTTTAAATCTAGAAATGTAAGGAGAACTAAGTAGAGCCCATCACTATAGCTAAGACTTTTACTTCTTGGTCACTGAGAACTGACCTAAGATATTGGGGGCACTGATGGTGGGCAGGATGTGAAAGTGTATATTTGTAGAGGTTAGACCCTATAACCCCAGAAGCAGATACAAAGACTTAAACCTACTTTACCTCAATTAACATAACTTGGAAAGAAAAATAAACAAATAAAATTAGCATTCCCTGGGCTGACTCCCCTTTCCCAGGCAGCTAAAGATCTTGGAGGCAAGAAGCCATTATAGGATTAAAAATTTGTCATGGATAATCCACAGAGAAAATAAACCCAGTGTGTATAATTGAAAGTGGGTAAATTTGTAACTTAGGAGCTACTGATAATTAACTCATGAGGAAGTTCTCCATAGTAAATTCCCCCTCATTATCTAACTTCTAAAATAGACTGGCATTGGCATCTTTCTAAATAGAAAGGCGTTTGTATCTTATGATAATTTTACCACCTTCTCTGCAAAAAGTATAGATATTATCTTTCTTGATAAGATGCCAGTATTGTAAAGATTTGAGCAATCTGAGAAATGCACAAATTTTTCTCTCGGTGTTAAACCTCCTTCAACTATAAAAAAAAAGTTCAGAACAAATTCCATACTTTCATGTTAAAGATATGCAAATGTGATTTCTAAAATGTCTTAAACTGGAGCTACAGTTTCAGAAAATGCAATGAAACATCATGGAAATCTATCCATTTGTAAAGAGAACTTGCATATTCGACTAGCATTTTAAAAATGAGCAATGAATAATGGCAACATGAGTGTGTGAATTACTTATAGTCATATTAACCTTTCCAGTCTAATAATCACTTCCAGATAATAACCAATTAAAATTGTACATATTATAGATTTCCCATGTACCAATCTGCAAGGTGCTACCAAATAATATGGGAATTTACTTAACACAGTCCCAACAAATGCTGATCAGACATTAAGACATTAATTTTTCCCTTTTGTTTTTTGTAGAAACTAGGACACTTTATATTCAAAATGACTGTAATTGAGTTGATATTTTAATTGAAATTTTATCTTGCTTTTTTGACATATTTCCTGTTTTTCTAATTACAGGTTTCATATACACTGGGGAAGTTGTACATCGAATGCTAACAGCCACACAGTATATAGCACCTTTAA
Source organism: Talpa europaea (assembly GCF_964194135.1). Taxonomy (NCBI): domain Eukaryota; kingdom Metazoa; phylum Chordata; class Mammalia; order Eulipotyphla; family Talpidae; genus Talpa; species Talpa europaea. Next base: position 24,741,659 of record NC_140082.1, on the reverse strand, counting down.
TGGCAAATTTTGATCCCAGTGTATCCAGAAATTCAACAGTCAGATATTTTGATAATGGTATGTATTTGCTATCCTGTCTTTTTATAACTGAATGTGTGCTATTATACATTAATAATTACATTTATTAATTTTTGTAAACCTGTGGGGTTATTTTGTTTGTTTTGGTACACTGGATTAGTAAACTTCTTGTGCAACTATCCTAAGATGACAAATGTTATACTGTAGCTGTTAATACATGAAGTAAAGTATATGTTACTCATTCTCTCCTGTTTCAACAAATGTTTGTTAACACCCATTAGGCATTTAATAAATTGCTTCTAGCAGTGCCTTTAACAAAAGAAATACATTAGAACCCTGCTCCCCTCCCCCGCCCACAAAGTCGGCACTCTCCGACCAGCAGAGAGGAGGGAAACAACAAACCAAAACGGCCAACAAGAAAAACGGACGCAGCAAGTGGGACTGTGAGTGGAAAGGAACTATTTCAGCCACCACACCCCGTGAACGGGAGCTGTGGAGAACCCTGCAGGATCCGCCTCGGAGGTGAGCTCCAGGCGCCATTAAAGAGAGCCCCGCCCCCCAGGAGGAGACCAGCACCAGCACACAGCCCCGGCCACCCGGTAAGCTTGCGCAGAAAGCTGCGCGCTGATCCGGATCGGATCTCAGCTGCCCAGGTCCCCGCGCCTGCGACCTAGGCTTGCGGGGAGACCACGCGGAGGCCCTCCCTGAGTGAGCAGGAACAAGGCGCCCAGGCAGGGAAGCGGGATTCAAAAGGCGCCATTCCCGCGCCAATGATCTGGGCTACAGCCCGCGTCCTGGAACTGAGGGCTTTGGAACTGAGACCCAGGGCACGAAATTAGGGGCGAGGGTTCCCCACGACGGTGGGGCACAAGGCAGACACAGCACCCCAAAGCCGTTGAGGTGTACCCTACCATCCCCGCTCTGCTCCCTGTCCCACGGGGTGGAAAATCAGCTCCCCAAGGGCTCTAGGAGAGATCTCTGGCGCCACCTAGCGACTTGAAGCCAGCAGAGGCTCCTGAAGGAGCTAGTTGCCAGCTGGGGAGTTTGCCCACACCGGGCCCCTTCCGAACAAGTAGTCTGAGCCCACAGGGAGAGCGAGCACCCACAGCCGGGGCAGACCAGGCGCGCAGAAGAGTGTGCCTGAGACCAGACGCGCAGGGAGTGTGTCCCACATCACCATTTTAGAACAGGGACATTTCTTCAGTAAAGACTACCTGCAGAAGGCTTCCTCAGGAGCCAGAGGTGAGCGGGGGAAGTTCGCCCACGCCAGACCCCCTCTGGCCTGCAGTCCAAGCCCAGAGGGGGAGCAGGAACACACCGCCGGGGCAGACCAGGCGCACAGGGGAGTGTGTCCCCACATCGGCATTTTAGAACAGGGACGTTTCTCCAGTAAAGACTGCTTGAAACTGACAGATGACTCCTGGAGGAACCAGAGGGGAGCAGAGAAGCCCACCCAAGATGCCGGCCAGTCCCAACAACACAGTGTCCCAACGCATACGGCAAATTAGAAAACAGACAGTAGGGAGGAGAAGAACCACACGCAACCTAGCAACTCTCCAGAGAAAAAGCACACCACAAAAAGAAAACCAGCCCCCAGATTGCAACGACAATAACTTGGAAGAATTTCTGAGCCTTCCAGAAAGAGAATTTAAAATTGCCGTGATTAAAAAACTGACAGAAGTCATAAAGGAAAACAATGATAAGGGGAAAATAATCAACGATCAGAAGAATGCAATTGAGTCCCTAGAGAGGGAAAACAATGGTCAGAAGAAAGAAATTGAGTCCCTAAAGAGGGAAGTAAAAGAAATGCAGGAGATCAAAGAATTAATGGAAGAACTAAAGAATTCTGGGAAAAGCAATGAAAGCAGAATAGATGAAATGGAAGAACGAATAAGTAATCTTGAAGACACAGAAATAAAAAGAACCAAAACAGAAAAGGAAAGAGAAGTACGAAGGAAAAAGAACGAGGAAAGACTTCGGGAACTATCTGACTCCATGAGGAAAGGAAATATAAGAGTTATAGGAATACCAGAAGGAGAGGAGAGAGATGTAGGAACAGAGAAAATATTCAAAGAGATAATTGAAGAGAACGTCCCAAATGTGAAGAAGGACCTGAAAATTGATATACAAGAAGCAAGAAGAACACCAAACTTCCACGACGAAAGGAAAAATACAGCAAGACACATAATAGTAAAGCTCCCAAGAATCCAGGACAAGGAAAAAATAATGAAGCTGGCAAGAGGGAAGAAACAGATAACATTCAAAGGAAAACCAATCAGGCTGACATCAGACTTCTCCGAAGAAACACTACGGGCAAGGAGAGAGTGGAGGGACATAGTCAACACACTCCAAGAAAACAGATGCCAACCAAGAATACTCTATCCCGCAAAGCTCTCCTTCCTCTTTGAAGAAAGAATATGGACCTTCCCAGACAAACAGAAACTCCAGAATTTCATTGCAACTAAACCCCACTCCAAAAAATACTACAAGGAGTCCTAAAGCCAGAACCTCAGAGGGACGAATAACAATGAAAGAAGGCCAAAAAAAAAAAAAGTTATTAAAAGAATAAATAAATAAAATCAAAGGAAAGACAAACACAATGGCAAATACAGATGTTAACATATCAATATTAACTCTAAATGTAAATGTACTAAACTCTTCAATAAAAAGACACAGAGTTGCAGCCTGGATTAAGAAACAAAACCCAACCTATTGCTGTCTCCAGGAAACACATTTAGCTACAAAAGATAAAAATAGGCTCAAAGTTAAAGGATGGAAAACAATCCTACAAGCAAATGGACCAAAAAAGAAAGCAGGAACAGCTATACTTATATCAGATAAAACAGATTTCAAACTCAAAAAGATAAAAAGAGACCCCAATGGTCACTACATTATGATCAAGGGGACAATACTTCAAGAAGAAATAACACTCATTAACATATACTTACCAAACGAAGGAGCACCAAAATATATCAGACAACTGTTGTCCTCTCTGAAAACAGACATCAGAGAAAACACATATGTAGTGGGAGACTTCAACACACCACTATCAACAATGGATAGATCAACAAGACAAAAAATAAGTAAAGAAACCAAAGCTCTAAATAAGGACCTAGAGCAATTGGGCTTAACAGACATCTATAGAACACTAAACCCCAAAAAAACGGAGTACACATTTTTCTCAAGTGCACACGGATCATTCTCCAGGATCGATCACATACTGGGGCACAAGACAAACATCAACAGATACACCAAGATTGAAATCATATCAACCATCTTTTCTGACCATGAAGGCATCAAACTAGAAATAAACCATAAAAAGAAGGCAAGGAACTTTCCTACCTCATGGAGATTAAAAACCACACTACTGGAAGACCATTGGACTAATGAGGAGATCAAAGAAGAAATTAAAAAATATTTTGAATTGAATGACAAGGAGGACACCAATATCCTAAATGTATGGGATGCAGCAAAAGCAGTAATAAGAGGAAAATATATAGCAATAGAAGCTCACATCAAGAAACAAGAAAGAACGCAAAGAAACAACCTAATCTCGAAGCTCAAAGATCTAGAAAAAGAACAACAAAAAAACCCCAAAACCAGTAGAAGAAAAGAAATAATAAAAACCAAAGCAGAAATAAATGAAATTGAAACTAAAAAAACAATCCAAAAGATCAATGAAACCAAGAGCTGGTTCTTTGAAAAAATCAATAAAATAGACAACCCCCTAGCCAGGCTCACAAAGGAAAAAAGGGAGAAAGCACAAATAAACAGGATCATCAATGAAAGAGGAGAAATCACAACAGACACAGCAGAAATCAAAAGAATAATCAGTAACTACTATGAACAGTTATATGGAAACAAGTTTAACAATCTAGAGGAGATGGACAAATTCCTACAACTCTACAATCACCCAAAGCTAGATAAAGAAGAAATAGAACACCTAAACAGACCAATTACAATTAGCGAAATTGAAATGGTAATCAAAAACCTCCCCAAAAACAAAAGCCCAGGACCTGATGGATTTACAAATGAATTCTACCAAATATTCAGAGACGAATTAGTGCCTATCCTTCACAAACTCTTCCAAAAAATTGAGAAGGAAGGGACAATACCAAACACGTTTTATGAAGCCAACATTACACTAATACCAAAACCGAACAAGGACAACACAAAAAAGGAAAACTACAGGCCAATCTCCTTAATGAACACTGATGCAAAAATCCTCAATAAAATTTTAGCTATCAGAATCCAACAATGTATCCATAAGATAATTCACCACGACCAAGTAGGATTCATTCCAGGGACACAAGGATGGTTTAACATCCGAAAATCAATCAACGTTATCCAACACATCAACAAAAAGAAATATAAAAACCATATGATAATATCAATAAATGCTGAGAAAGCTTTCGACAAAGTGCAACACCCATTCATGATAAAAGCCCTTGAAATTCTTGGGATACAAGGAACATACCTCAACATCATAAAGGCCATCTATGACAAGCCAACAGCCAGTATCATTCTCAATGGTGAAAAGCTGAAAGCAATTCCATTAAGATCTGGAACAAGACAAGGATGTCCACTCTCACCACTGCTTTTCAATATAATACTGGAAGTCCTAGCCAGGGCAATAAGACAAGAGAAAGACATCCAAGGAATCCAAATAGGAAAAGAAGAAGTCAAACTATCACTATTTGCAGAAGATATGATATTATACATAGAGAACCCCAAAAACTCCACAGAAAAGCTAATTCAACTCATCAATCAGTTCAGTAAAGTGGCAGGATACAAAATCAACACGCAAAAGTCAGTAGCCTTCCTATACACAAACAATAAATCTGAAGAAGAAGAAATCAAAAAAACCATCCCTTTTGTTATTGAAACAAAAAAAATCAAATATTTGGGCATAAATCTAACAAAAGAGGTAAAGGACCTATACAAAGAAAACTATAAAACACTGTTAAAAGAAATAGAAGAAGACACAAAGAAATGGAGAGACATCCCCTGCTCATGGATTGGAAGAATAAACATTATTAAAATGGCCATCCTTCCAAAAGCAATATACAGATTCAATGCTATTCCAATCAAAATTTCAATGTCATTCTTCAAAGAAATAGAACAATTATTGATGAAATTCATATGGAATCACAAAAAACGCCGAATAGCCAAAGCTCTCCTGAAAAAAAAAGAAGGGAATGGAGGCATCAGACTCCCAGACTTCAAACTATACTACAAAGCCATCATCATCAAAACTGCATGGTATTGGAACAAGAACAGACATACAGACCAATGGAATCGAATAGAAAATCCAGAAATAAACCCACAGATTTATGGTCAACTAATCTTTGACAAAGGAGCAAAGACTATGCATTGGAGCAAAGAAAGTTTGTTCAATAAATTGTGCTGGGAAAACTGGGTCGCTACATGCAAAAGAATGAAGCTTGACCACTACCTCACACCATACACAAAAATCAACTCAAAATGCATTAAAGAACTAGACATAAGACCTGAAACCATAAAATATATAGAAGGAAATATAGGCAAAACACTACGTGATTTGCACATCAAAGACATCTTTACAGTCACATCACCCAAAGCAGTGATAGTGAAGGCAAAGATAAACAGCTGGGACTACATCAAATTAAAGAGCTTTTGCACAGCAAAAGAGACAATAACAAAAACAAAGAGAAACCCCACCAACTGGGAGAACATTTTTGCACCCAACACTAATGATAAAGGACTGATCACAAAAATCTGCAAAGAGCTGATGAGACTCAACAACAACAAAGAAAATAATCCAGTCAAAAAATGGGCAGAAGAGCTAAAAAGAAACTTCTCTGAAGAGGAAATGCAAATGGCCAACAGGCATATGAAAAAATGTTCAACATCACTTGTCATCAGGGAAATGCAAATCAAAACTACCATGAGATACCATCTTACACCAGTGAGAATGGCACATATTAAAAAAACTAGCAACAACAAATGTTGGCGAGGGTGTGGAGAAAAAGGAACTCTTCTGCACTGTTGGTGGGAGTGCAAACTGGTCCAACCACTGTGGAAAGCTGTGTGGAGATTTCTGGACCTACTAAACATAGAGCTTCCATATGATCCAGCAATTCCACTCCTAGGTATTTACCCAAAGGACACAGAAACATCAATTCCAAAGAACACCTGCACCCCTATGTTTATAGCAGCACTGTTTACAATAGCTAAGCTTTGGAAACAACCCAAATGCCCAAAAATAGATGACTGGATCAAGAAGATGTGGTACATATATACCATGGAATATTACTCAGCATTCAAAAAAGATAAACACATGCAATTTGCAGCAACATGGATGGCGCTGGAAGGGATCATGCTCAGCGAAATAAGCCAAAAAGAAAAAGAAAAATACAGGATGGTCTCACTCATAGCAGGAATCTAGAAAACTTAAATAAGGGACCAGGAAAATGAACAACTATAAGAAAGTGAAAATCAAAATCAACAAAAAACTATGAACCAGAGACACTTTTAGGGGGCGGGGGCGGGAGGGGAGGGATTGGGTTCAGAATGGGGGGGCTGCAATTGTATGGGGAATATAACAATAAAATTTATAAAAAAAAAAAAAGAAAAAAAAAGCAATACATTGACTTGATGTTATTTGTGATAAGTCCTTCCTGTTTAAAAAATGAAATAAGCATGATTTCTTACATCTGATCTTTAAGTAGAGGCAAGTTGAATAATATATTGATATTAAATTTCTAAAATTTATGGCTATGCAGGATGAACACACCTTTTGATGATAGAGGAGTCATTGGTAGTAAAAATATACTTAAGAAAATTGAGTTTTGACATGTTCGAATGTGTAATACAGATTATTAAGGTTGATCAAGTATACTAACAACATTCTATACTTACTATTTCTTTGGGGGATATAGAAAATAGTAAGGTAAAACCTAGAAAGCTAACACTAATAGCTATTTAATCTAAACAAGAAATTTAAAGTCCTGAATACATAAATGGATCTTTACATTTTATGTAAGGTATTAACTTTGATAGAGAAAAAGTATAGGAAGAAGAGACTTTTGAAAACTTCAAGACAGTGTTTTCTGTGTTTTTAATAATACAAAAATAGTATTTATTTACTCAAATGACAATTTTGTCTTCAAAAATAATGGAATAATTTGACAGAGACAAAGTTATTTCTACTTTTATTTTAATGATCAAGGAAGAAATATGCTAGGAGGTAATATAGACTTAATGGTGAAATTTGCTTTGGGGAAATGTGATCATTTTGCTAAGAGCAATTTTCTGACCAGGGTAATGAAGACATTTTACATGTCAAAGATAAAAAGAAGAACATTAAACATGGATTTGTACTCTGAAAAATACTTTTCAAATAATTTGAATAACACCAAAATGTGATCTAATATTAAAAAACTCTGAATGTTAGCCATAATAATTATTCCCCCTATTATTTTTAATAACTGTTAGAAATCCTCCCACTTAAAAAATAATTAAGATCCCAGGGCCCAAAATGTACAAGTAAATAATGAGTATACTAGAGTCAGAACTTAAGTCAGAAATTTATCTCATCCTTATTAGATAACCTGCCAGAATCTACCCTAGGAAAATATGAAATGATTTGATTAAAGTTGATAATTTTCCAGGCTTTGTCACTTACTGGGTAATATTGGGGACATTTACTCAGGAACATGTTTTTGATGATAATGACCAAGTGTTTTTATTTATTTAATTTGAATATTCAAATAAATCTTCCCTATATGCTCTCTCATACATCATATTCCTACACAGCTTTAATACTTTAATTTTACTTTTATTTGAATGACTTTTTCTAAGATAATATTTCTGTGAGTTTTAAAGCCCACAAATTTAAAAATGAGATGCTTCCAAATTTTATAGCTAGCCCAGATTACTGAAATCTTAACCATGTTACAAATACTAATGCACAAAAAATAGATAAGTTATAAAAGTCCTTTTACTGGAAAAAATAATTAGTACCTCATAAATAACAAATAGTAAAGTATGATTATTGCAAATGATCAGAAGCCTGATTGTGCATAGAATTGGAAAATTTGGAGTTGATAGTGATCTCAAGTGGCACTAGATCATTCCAATTGCCTATTTTTATTTGGAGATGAAAAACACATCCATCATCATTCAGATAATTTGACTGGCAAATAAATAACATGGGATGTTCAGTTCCAATAAGTGCATTTAGTGATATAGCTCACATGATCTGCCACAGAGCCTAGTAACAACTTCATCAGTTCATCCAACTTGAGTCCCTGGTTGTCTCTCAAACTTCTGTGATTGACCAAACAATCATCTTTGTCCTCAGTGGCTTCCAGGAGTTAAGGGTGAGCCAAGACTCATCAATGTCCCAGTGTCCCAAGGGAAAGATCATAGTCAGTATCCAGATGCACACTGATTTAAATCCAAATCCTCAGGCATCCACTGGGAAAGTATGAAGTCTACTAACTTCCAGGGAGAAACTTGGAGGCAGGTGTTTTGCCTGCTCTGAGTGCAGGTATTTATACCTGCAGGTATATATATATATATGATATACCAGCTCTGTGTGCAAGTATATTGCTGCAAGTGTATACATGTACCCATTTAGAAATATCTTCTTTGCTTGCAGTTATCTTGTAGAATGTGTAAGTGCAGCCTGTTGGCTATCCAAACCAGGTGATTTGGATGCCTATCCCTCAGATGTCAGTCATGAATTGGGGTGGGGGGTGTGTGGAGTGGGGAGCAGTAGATGTATAGACAAGTTGCCTCCAGATAGACAGTGGTAACTTGGTTTTATCATTAAGTGAGACTGGAAGGAGAAGGTAGAGGAGGTGACAATCAGCTCTTATGCCCTTTGGGGAAGATAACAGTCAGCAACTAGCTGAGTACTAATTAAATGTCAGAATTTCAAACAGCTGTTTGAAAGCACTCTCATCCTTCCACATAAATACTGGGAGATGGCCATTTTTGCCTGCTCCCCTGTGCTGAGCTCTGGGGAGGTGCCCACAGCAAGTTGTCTGCCATGACCATGACTGCTTAGCATTTACTTCTTTGTCCACTATGGTCCTATGCAAGGCCCATTGTCTATCAGAGCTAAGTGATCTTGGGGTCTGTCCGCCGGGTGACAGGCATACGTATGGACTCCTTCCAGAGAGGTGCTGGGACCTAGTTTGATCATTAGGCAAACCAGATGTAGAAAGCCCAGTAAGTGCCCACCAGCTCTTGGGACGCAATCAGCACCTAGAGGTGTGCGGTTTCAATTTGGGGATTTGCTCAGTGACATGATGTGTTGGAGTCACTCAGCTGGTTCTGAATTTCATCAGAAAAAAAGTTCTCTATGTATTGCTCTCCATTAGGTATGTCTATGAGAGGAGGGAAATATAGGAACCTCCTGTATCAACATCTTGGTCAAAAGTTCTCAGGTTTATGGGCCTCCCTGGTGGCGCAGGCAGTTGAGTGCACTGCTGTGCAGCTGTCTGCAGCCTCTGCGGTGCAGGTTCAATTCCAGGCTGCTTGGCCGGTGAGATACCCACATGGCACAGCAGACCTCTCCTCTCTTGCCCGCTGCTCCCCTCAGCTGTGTATTTCAGTCAGTCTGCCTGTTCTGTTCCCTGTTCTGTTTCTGGTGAATCCTCTCGCTCTCCCACACATCTGGCCTGTACCATGGTTCTTGTATAAATAAAATAAATCTTAAAAAAAAAAAAGGTCTGGGCCTCCCCGGTGGCACAGCAGTTGAGCGCTGGGTTGCAAAGCTGCCTGCAGCCTCTGCAGCACCAGTTCGATCCCCGGCTGCTCCCCGGCCACCAGAGGAGGGTCCCACATGGCGTGCAGACCTCTCCTGCTCCCCTCAGCAGTGTACTTCGGTCCTTCTGCCTGCTCTGCTCCCCACTCTGGCTCTGTTGAATTCTCTCATTCTCCCAAGCTTCTGACTGTACCCAGTGCTTGTATAAATAATAAATAAATAAATCTTTAAAAAATAAATAAAACCTATGTCTAAAAAAAAAAAAAAAGAAAGAAAAAAAGGTCTCAGGTTTGGGCCTCCCTGGTAGGCAAGGGGTTAGTCTAAAGCATCTTCCAGTGGGGACCCACAGCAAAGGGTCACAAACAACCAGACAAGCCCAGAAGGAAAAGAGCAAAATCAACATCAAGATAAAAGCTGCCATTGTCACCTCCCCACGGGTCTCACCCACATCTGTGTCACCCAGTCCACGACCAAAAGACAAGCGCAGTTTCTTTACGTGTCTCTAGGCTCCATGCGCCTCCTCCAGGTCTCCTGGCTCCATCCTGCTTCCTTCCTCAGTCTCTTCTCCAGCTTCTCCTCTTCCTGCTCAGCTCCACCCTCCCTTGGGTGGGGCAGGGAACCTCCCCCTTTCCTGGGGACCACCCTGTTGCAATCCCCCCTTTTAATTTTTATTCCACCATATCTATGGTGGCACAATCTCATGGTGTAATCTTAGGAGACAGTCTTTTTTAGGGTTACAATGTGTGTAAGAGAAGCAACAATTAGTCAGCAGCATTGTCCATGAATGTCCAGTATGACAGTTTTCCATTACTTGAAAATAGTCCATTATCCAAGCCAAAAGAAAAAAAAATCTGGAGCATTGGCCAAAATAAGATAGCAAATATATCAAAATCACAGGGAAAAAATGTAAAATGGTTCAACTTATGCAAAAACAAATTCTCTCAACCTTGATCCCAAACTTTAAAAGCATAGCAAAAGTTTGCAAATTAAATCTACTTTTAAACCATTTTTCCTATTTTTGCATAAAATCACAGGGCAGAAATAACTAACAGCAATTTTTAGCTGGCTTTGTTGAAATACTCCACACAGGATCAGAGCGAACCGTTGGCATCCGGTCGATGTAGACTTCAGGTACAAAGTTGGTCTCATCAGACTCCACCTGGGCTTTCCTCTTCTCGAGGGTACCAGGGCATTTTCGTTGGCCGGGTTGTCCAGTCCTGCCAATGGAGGCAAGCTTCCTCACCTTCTTTGGAGGTCTCTGGAACCCTACAAACAAGGCAAACAGGTTCTCCTCTTCTTGGTTCAGCTCTTTTTCAACTTTCTGGAAGAACTCCACACAAAGCCACACAATCAAACTCACGTCCAATTTTCTTGTTAAAACAGACAAAATCCCTATGGAAGTTATGCAAAAACAGACTCTGAAATAAGTAGCAAAAATTACTACCACTATTTGTATGCTGTGTTGGTATCAAGGGGAGAGAAAATGTGACAAGTTAGCTTTGCTGGGAAAAAAATTGCAACCTTTCTGCAGATCCTGGTTACTCAAAACAAAACAAAACAAAACAAAAACTTCGTGGAAACAAAACAAAACAAAAACTTCATGGATTCATGACAGAATGCATAAAAAATTTCCAGTATTATGTCAAAGAAACCTTAGTAAATGTCAGGTGTATTTCCAGGTCTATTCAGTCCTTTGTAGGAAAGTTTTTTACTCTCAACAGTTCCATCAATAGGAATCTGTTGAGACCTTTTCTCCCTAAATTTCCAGAAACAATTTCTGCAGATGTGAAACAATTGAATTATATAATATTACAAGGTGACAATCACCCTTGACAATTTACATACATACCAGATAATACTGTTAACATTTTGTACATACCAAAGTTTTACCATTTTCCCAAGTGACAATGCTTCTCTTCCAGTTTTACTTCATTAGGTAAAAGCCAAATAGAACAAATTCATGTAATGCCTTCCCAGGAGGAAAAGGAGAAACTTTGTGGAGTGTCTCAGGAGCTCTACTGAGGTTCCACAAAATTTCCTTGCATCAGTCAAATGACAGGCTACCAAATTTGTACTTGAATTTTGATTTCTGGGAAGCTTTGCCATAAATATCAGAAAATTAACAGAAACAACAATATTCAATCTCTATGAAGGCACCGGCTTAGTTCAGTAGCACAATGTTGACAATCAAACCATAACTTTTAGTTTTTCTCATAACTGGAGACTCTTTTTTTTTTCCCCCAACGTCTATGGGCACCATGTATACCAATTTGTTGATCACTGGAGGTCAAGACAGTTAGACACAAGGACATACAGACATACAACATGTAGACAAAGACAGTTTTTTTTTTTAGTTATGTCACGTGGAATATGTTAGGTAACTGCAGTTTTACTCCATAGGCTCAGAAAAAAAATGTCAAAGTCCAAAAAAATGTGGAGTGTTGCTGGCAGAAAAATTTCCAGTTGTCATCCTACAAACCTAAGACTTTGGAAATAGGAAGGAAAAGTTTTATTAATCACAAGAGTTACATGACCTTGTTTATCACCTTAGGGTTTTCAGTGTTGAAGACTTTTTATTAGAAGTCAATCCTGGGGTATTCTGTACAGCAACTGAAAGAATAAAAGTAACAGTTAACTTTTAAGCAAAAGGAGTCATCTCTTGTTAGCCACCAAGCAGGCACTCCTTGGGTTTCCTGGAATAGAACCTGAAAAAGCAAAATCAAAATATCAGTAATTAACTTTCAATTAAAAGGAGTCATCTCCTTACTTCTGTTAGCCACTCTGGGACAGAAGCTGAAAGAGCAGATTAAACATCTAAACACAGAATACACCTCCCCCACACTAGGGAGGGACAACAACAACACAGGTATGAAAACCTGGTACAGTTACATGATGCACCCTAAAGAGTGCTTTCCACAACAGACCTTCCTCAGTAGGAAGCAGAAACTTAGAATCTTGTCTTACACCAGCAATTGAACAAATTCAGTATTCAAAATGGCAAACATGCCCAAAACAAATTGTGTAGACAAAATTCACAGTAGCAAATCCTTTCAGACTCAGACAAAATCTTGTTAATTTTTCTGATCCAGACTTTGCAAAATTTAAGTTATCTCCAAGAATCCATCAAGGATACCAGTGATTACCAGTTACTGCTTAAGGCTACTCTTTCCTTAACACCCAGGCATACATTTGCTAATTTAAACACCACTGCTCCACAATTGGCTTGCAAAATCCATCAGGCAAGAGAGCAGGAAGTAGCCAAAGACAAAGCTACATACCACTGAAGAAACATTATTGCCTTTAGAAATGCTAACGAGACAGCAGAGATTACAAAAAGAAAGAAAAAAAAGTTCCAAAGTCCTAGCAACAAGAACCTCTGAATTTTACAAGAGCACACCAAGTGGCCTCAGACGCCATCTTTGATCTGGCCACATGGTCCAACGTACTGCCTAATCTTTTGAGTAAAACTGGCACAGAACAATTTCCACAAAATCAAATGTCTTAGCAAGTCACTACAAACAAATTACATACAGACACACAGATCTTCACAAAGCCCAAGCCAGTTTTTCAACAGCAAATCAACATGAAACAAACACACCGGAGAAACCAAAAATCACATTTGCGCTTATGGTAGCCAGTGCCATAGGGAAGCCCAATTTCCCCATGGGGCTGACTAACCACGGATGGCTCTGTCCTAAATCACATTGGGCGCCAAATCTGTTATAGGACAGGGAGAGGGGCAGCCCAAACCCCGCAAACCTGCCTATTCTAAATGGGTTCTGCCATCCGCCGCATCAACACAAAACACATGAGACTAATGGGAAGGATCTTTAATAAAACTAGGAAACAATACAGGTAAGGCAAAGAGTCTAGTTTCTAAATGAAGCGCCCAAAGTTACCCGTCCCCTCGTGGGTAAAAGTCCATCCATATGGGATCGGCCCAGAACAAGGCCCCAAAGCCTGCTACAAGTCTAAAGCATCTTCCAGTGGGGACCCACAGCAAAGGGTCACAAACAACCGGACAAGCCCGGAAGGAAAAGAGCAAAATCAACATCAAGATAAAAGCTGCCATTGTCACCTCCCCATGGGTATCACCCACATCTGTGTCACCCAGTCCACGACCAAAAGACAAGCGCAGTTTCTTTACGTGTCTCTAGGCTCCATGCGCCTCCTCCAGGTCTCCTGGCTCCATCCTGCTTCCTTCCTCAGTCTCTTCTCCAGCTTCTCCTCTTCCTGCTCAGCTCCACCCTCCCTTGGGTGGGGCAGGGAACCTCCCCCTTTCCTGGGGACCACCCTGTTGCAGAAGGAGGCAAAAAGTTTCCCTGCCCTTGCTGGCCACACACCACCTCCGTGTCTTCACTAATCAGGACCCTTCCTGCCGTACAATCTTGATTTTTTTCTCTTTTAATCAGATATTCACTGACCTGGGAAATAAGTTTTGTTCTTTTATTTCTGTGAGATTCATTTTCACTATAACTTTTTTTGCAACATGAATTGTTAGTGAAAAAGAGTTACATCAAATTTTTCGCTGATATTTGTTTTCTGTTAAAAAAAATAGAGAACAAACAATATTAGTTAAAAAATTGAATTCTCATTGGTGGCTATTGAACTATGTTTCAATTTATTTTTCATGTTAATTGTTTAAGTAAATGCTGGCAGATTGACTCATCAGAATATAATACATAGCACTGAAGATACATCCCAGTGCACTTCAAGGAGCTTCAGAAATCTTAGCCTGCGGCCCTTTAAGCTACCTTGTAGCCTCCTCCAAGCAATACAACAAAGACCGAAATGCAGGCATTCTGAATCAAAGAAAAAAAAAAATCCCATTAGTGTTAAAGGAATTTCTTCAGCGTGGGAGAGTATAATTCTAAGTATGGAAGAAACATTTTCAGGTCTTTTATAAGTGATTCTAACTTTCCTGAATGTGTTTTCTTCTCTCTCAGCATTTGTCAAATGTATTTGAAGTTATTGAGTCCACTTGGGCTACATATTGAAAGTGGCTCTTGGAAGTTTAAGAAAGCAGTGCCCATTAACATTAATGGACTTCCTAAGGCAATATTCCCCCATACTGGGCTCAGTATTCACCTCAGTATGAGGTTAGATTCTACCATGTATTTATAGAATACTCAATTCTTTAAAAGTATCCCAAATGTGATTTCAATAACTGAATTCCAATTAACCATATAAAATTCAAGTTACACAACTAGTAGATTTGAAGGCTAACTCACTGTTTTTGTGATAACTCCCCACCACAATTGATTAATGTATTTTTCTCATTTTATGTCTTCCATTCCAATGGAATTTATAGGTACAGCACTAGTGGTCCAGTGGGATCATGTTCATCTCCAGGATAATTACAACCTTGGAAGCTTCACATTCCAGGCAACTCTCCTCATGGATGGACGCATCATTTTTGGATACAAAGAAGTAAGTAATGTGTTAGTGATTTCCTTCCCCTTGACCTTGACCTCTATCTATTCTTTCTTCAAAGTGTCAAGAGGAGGTCATTTTACAATTATGAATGTCAAATCCTTACCTCACCTCTTGGTCTTTTTTTTTTTTTTTAAATAGAACATTTTTAAAATCTGAGTAACCCTATTTAAATTGTCTGGGCTTTATTTAGTTTTTCATTGTGATACCGTTGGCATTGTGATACATGAATTTCATAAAATTATTGTGTATTTTCTAGTGATATTCTAGTGAAATAGTGCCAAGAAAAATATTTCTAATTTGGAAGAATTTCCCCAAATCTAAATGTGATTGTATATATTTACATTTTCCTTTATCTTTTTCCTTGTCAATATCTGTAATTGTTTTGTCTTTAATTCCAAAAATATTTGTAGACATGAAACTGCTATAGCTCAATGACCCAATACTGAAAGCATTCTGGGACAGCTGAGTCCACAGTCCCTATGACCAATGTTCATTGCAAGCGATAGGAAAAATTAACTAGACATCTAAGTGACAGAAAGAATAAGGGAATTTAAACTTATGGTTTCTTTCATTTTGCCAAACTGACAAAGTAAAGGATGGGAATGTAATAAATTATAGCATTAAATTTAAAAATGTGTAAGCTGGAATAATAACATGTTTGTTTTTAAACTCTGTTGGACAGTGTAAGTAAGGGATGTCAGACAACCAGCAACATTTGTGGTAGAAAACAAAAACTGTAGCAGAAAAATTCCAGGGTTGGCAGATGTAATGTTTTAGGCATTTGCTGGCTATGAGAGAAATTTATGACAATGGGAATTAAAACTTGGCATTTTTACCCATAGGTTAATGGGTATTTATAATAATACAGAATGGCATCTTATTTTCAATTGAGGGATTCCCCCCCCCCTCCACCCAGGAAATGAATCCTCTGCTATTAAGAAGATGTTGATAATTTAGAAAGGACTTACTTAATCAAGTCTTAGGAAATATTTCAAGTCTATAATTATGTTTCAGTGAAACAGACAAACTTTCGGAAATCTCATCATCAGAATAGATGTTTTCACTTCTTTAAACAATTCTTCCATGTAGAATTATCATTCACTTGGGGCACTAATGTAACTAGACTATACTATAAGATTGATTCTGCTTTGTGCCTCCTTATTCAGCCTGTGTTTTGATACTACATCCCACCCTTCAATATCGTACTCCCTGGAAACTAAGAGACTGTTTCTCAAAGGGACTCATTCATTTCTGTTTTTCATTGCCCTCTAGTGAGTTGCTGGGGTTACAGAGTGAAGTTATCGAATGTTAGTTTTTGATACTTTTAACCAACATAGTCAAGTTTCTGGAAAAATCCAGGGTTACTAAGTCTAGAGTATTCAGTCTCACTTACTGTTGACTTCATCAAAATAGGGGTTCATGTTCATATTGTGGTCTCTCTGTCTCTCTAGTCTTTATTTTTAAATTTGTCATTTTTATTTTCACTGTTCTCAATGTGTATCTCACATGTCAGAGTCACAGTTTATTCTTCCTATTCTCTCTTTGTAGTGGACTTGGAATTTTTAAAAAATATTTCTTTTATTTTAATCAACAAAAATGTTCCATTATGGTTTTCCTGATTTTAGTTGAGGAATATTAAACTGAGAGGCAGTTGTTAACACTTTTTTGCTATTCCCAGACTATTATCCTATTGACCATCAGTCCCTCTAAAATCAGAGTTCTAAATAAATCATTTTTACTTCATTTTTGCTTTATTGTGTCCTTTCCTTGTCCTGGTTAGAAAACAGGTTGTTTTTTTTTTCCTACCTTTATGTTTTCCTACATTATATTTTGCTTCAGCAAAATATATTTGTAACATTTAGCACAATAAGGGTCTACTTGCATTTGGGGTGACAGTTAAATGCTCCTGGAATATTAGCTATGACCCTAAAACTTAGATAATTTATATTAAATTACCACTGAATTGTGATGATTGTTTGCTTAATTATAATAGATATCTGAAATTTCTCTAAAATACTTTCATCCCAAATGCTGGAAATGTGAATCAGATTTCTCCTGTCCTTGATGCTGTCTTAGTTTGTTCATGTTTTGAAGGTGCATGTCCTCTGTCTTGTTTCACCTCGCCTCTATTATATTTTCATTATTACCTTAGAAACAAATGAGGGAAAGATGTGATTTTTCTTGTGCCAACCATAAATATGATTATTTTCCTTTCACTAGCTGTTTGGAAGATCAAGGGTAATCATCGGTCTAGGAAAATGCAATTAAAAAGGAAAAGCTTATGTGATCCTTCTACGTGGTGACAGAGGGCCTATCATAGAGAATAGATTTTCCACCTGAGAGTCAGCTGATTGATTTCTTGTTTGGATCCCGTCCTTAACCCTTCAGCAACAAACTTTAGGGGAGTTCAGTAGAGAGGAACTTATATTGTTTATTAAATAAAATCACTTTTTAATCCTTTCTGCTATTTAAGTATTTAAGTCTAATGTTCCTTAGTGTAACATTTGCAGTGTCTGTGAAAGAACGGGTAGCTAATAAATCACCATTGCCAATTGGCCGTAGGCTTAAATGTACCCTTAGTGCATCTTTTGAGTTTCTTTGAAGACTATTTCTCTTTTTCAAAATGTAATGATCCTCCTTTCATGGCAATCATTCTGAAACTATTAAAAGATGAACACTTGCTGAGCTTGTGGAATTTATGGAAAAAAATAATTGAAGGAAATAAGAGGAGGAAGGCACAAAAGAACTGAACAGTGAAATGATTCATATTTAGACATAATCTGCCTTCTGTGGCTATAGCTATAGGCTTTCAACATGTGTTATTAAAATGTATATGGACCAAAGATGACATAGAATACTGATTATAAACTTTCAAGATAATTCCAAGAAAAGTTAGATAATTTTATATTATCATATTCATCTCTGTAGTTCAAATGCATAAAACATAAAGTTAAGTCTCCATGGTTGTATTTGATCTAATTAGGTTGCATTTTTGGAAATGTTTTATTTTTTAGCTATCTCACACATAAAGCCTCCTAATCTTAATTTCTTTTTCTTTTTCCATAGGGTAAAAACATGACAATGTGTACAGTTCTCCCTTTATAATGTTCTAACAATAAATGCTGTCAATAAAAATAAATAAAATAGTATGTAGAAGGATCAATAACTGAAAGGAAATAATTTTCAAAATAGATAATATGTCCTAATGCCCACGCTGCTACTAGCTGGTTATGTTGTCCAGGGGGTGGTTTATTTGATCTTTCTGGGATTATTTTCTCCTTCCAAGTTTCATTTTCATTTCATCCCTGAGGGGCCACTGATATGTTGGCCTCACAATGTGCTCTTACCAGGATCAGGCCAGGTCCACTTGCTGTTCTGATGTTCCACAGCCGAAGAGCTTCTTTGTCCCTAAGGTGAATGACCTTGTACATTCCACAAGTGAGCACACACCCAGAACACGGAGTTTCCTTATCACCTTTCAAGTCCTGTGGTGTTCATTCCCCTGCCATGTTTAGGGAAGTTCCCTTATCTAGCTATTCCCCAGATAAAGCCCCCACCACACTTTTACTATCTTGAACAATGTTTCTTCTATATGTAGCTCCAACTCTAATTTTTCAAGTCAGTAGTGGGAAATCTTTAAATTGAAGGTCCATTGATTTGTGGGTGTGCTTAAATTGGATATGTCGCTAGAAGTTTTGCTACAACTGGCTGAAAATTTTATTCATGGTGTGTTCTCTCCAATTTCTTCTTCAACCATTTTTTCTTTTTTACTCTGGATAAACACTCTTATAGAATTTTGAAACCCCTTTTTTAATATGGAAGCTGTTTTTACTTATCAACTTCATGCTGTTGCCACCTTCCAGATTTTCTATAGGATATGGTTGAAGAGAAGCGGGCATGAGAAATAGCAAAAAGGTATCTTTAACTTACCACTCTTTGTTTTCATGGTGACAAGGACACTGCTCAGAGGCTGGCATGTAAAAAAGTCCAGTAACTATAAGGTAAAAAAGAGATTGAAATAATTGTGTGAAATATTAATGATATTCATGAAAGCAAAACCATATTTATATTGTCAAATTTTACTGAAAGCACTTGTATTTGAATGTAGTTTTCAGACAACTAAGCACAAATACTCTGGACTATACTCTGGATTTTATGTGTTGTTTTGATAATAATGGAACATGACTTTTGAAAATGAGATACCTGATTAAGTTCTGCTGAAACCAGATCAGACAATTTAAGGAAGGTAATGTTGGACGTTAAGGGCTGAATGCTGGTGAGGATGAATAAAATTGTAAGCTTTGAGTTTTTAAATATATGTATCTATTTAACTACTAGATGCCACATTATTGATTAACAATTGAACGAAATGAGTTTAGAGTAATTCCTTTCCAGTTACCGTCCAATCGGCATATGATTCATACTTTGGAACACATACTAAGCAATCAAGCCCTTGCTGCGATGCTGTACTGCCAATTTGATAGATAGCTGGGTCCATAATGGAAACAAATGAATGTTTTGGCGAGGTTTGCAGGGCCAAACAGGGCAGAAAATAAAATTCCATTACCTCTGACTAAGCAGCTTGCTGTTATCTCCCTGTTTTAGAGACAGATGTAAAAGTTTACAAGTTGGTATCGTGTTAGGCCCTTACATCCTGGAGAATGAATTTGTTATATGGAAAGGACATCTTCTTTGTCTTTGGATCATCCACAGAAGGCCCTTGTGTTCTGCTCTACCTTTGCTTACTTCTGTCATCTTCTCTGCCTTAATTCTGTCTAGTTAATGCACCTCTTTTATGCCTTTATACTTACTTTCACTATATTATTTATGGAAAACTTTACATGTAAGTAATAAACTTATTTATGCCTTGTGAGATGATATAAAAATTAAAATACCTTAAAAAGAGTTTATAAATGTCTGTATAAGCTGAAATGAAAGCATATTTTAACCAGTGTTAATGTTCCTTTTCTGTAGCTATGCTGTCAAATGAATGTAACTGTAAAACTCATTCTCAGAAATTTATGATTCAATCCAATTCATACAGAGACCCAATGAAAAGTTAGCTTTGCTTAAATTTTAAAAAGGCAGTTACTATAGGCACTTGAAAATAATGAAGCAATTTTTTTTAAATCTTCTGTGAGTTTACAGTTTGTACTGTCAGAACTTCCTGATATCCTCAGGAACTAATTTAGGAGATAATTAGTAAAAATTTGTAGAAAGGATAAAAAATAGTTCCACATAAAAGCCATATTTTTAGACTTTTTGTACTTCAATATCATAGTTGGCCATGGCTCCGTTGACTTGGCTACACCCTGTTCTTGTAAATAAAGACTATTCTGTACAATAGATGATTGTGTCACTATGACAGACCCTTTTTTGGGCTATTTTTTCTCAATATTGACTATAGTTCTAGATAGATTATACACATATATGCAATTGCTGTGGTGATACTAGTCAAAAAGAAGTTCATTTTAATTTTGACTTTTAGCAGTATTCCTAAGTTATCTTAAACAGCTCTCATTTAACACTCACATGGAAAACTGTGGAGTAGTCCACCTTGTTTACAGGGCCCTCTCAGGCCCTCATTTCTGAGTGAGTAGATGAATGATCCTTTCACAGAACACCACCACAGCCTTCAAGCAAAAATACTACAACCCAAGAAGGTAGAGTAAAAATGACATGACAACATCAGGTGGAGAGAGACAGACTTGTTTCTAAAGGAAAATGATGAAAAGTGTGGCATGTTCAACTTTTCTTCAAGAATCTTTTACATTTAGGTATTCAATTCACTGGCAGAAGCAGTCTTTTTTTTTTTTTTCCAAAACATGATATGTAATCATTTCATGAAAGACTTGGATGGCTTCTAGAAAAATGCAAGGAATCAAAACTTTCTTGTAATTTTTTCATTTCATATTTAATCAGGATAAAATACTATAGTTTTAGAAAACCTATGTTTTTATTCATGAACTCTATGAAATCTTAAAGAAAAGTATGTGGAGTTGCATTGTCATAAAGTCATCATTCTTTTCCCACCTTCCTTCCTAGTCTTCTCTATTTCTGGACATTTCACTACTAATCTTCAGACCTACACAATCTCTTCTCTGCATGTCTCGAAGACACCGTTCTTACAGCCCACTGTGTGAGTGAACTCTGAAGCTATCCAACATGGCCACCCCAAGGAAAAACATGACTCTATTTTTCCTGCTACTGAGTGGCCTTGTTGAAGCTCATCTATTTTCTCACTCTCCTTATTAAAACTATGTCATGTCTTGATAACAGTACTTTCACAATTCATCCAGAATACATCTTGCTGTCACTTCCATCACCCACATTACCACACCAGTGTAGTCCAAACCACCAACTATTATCTAGATATTGTGATACCCTCTAAACTAATATCTCTTTCTCCCTTGCCCTCTTAAGTCTTAATCACACTGCACTCTGTGTGATCTCTTTCAGATATGAGGGTATGTCCTTCCTCTGTTCAAAACCTTTTAGACATTCCCCATTTAACCAAGGGTCAAATCTAAAGTTATTGCTATGACTTGTTCCATGTACCTAATCCCTGTAACCCTTCCCCAACACACCCATATCCTTTGGCATTCTTAATTCCTAAAAGACACCAAAAATGACTCAGTTAAGGCTTTTGCATTTACTTAGAGCGTCTCCCCAAATACCCACTGGCAGTCTTGCAAGTGCCTATAGAAAAGTCATCTATCATGGAGACCTTCTTTGACTTCCCTCTTGTAGAGATGCCTTAACCCCTTTCTATGTCTTTGTCAAGTTTTGTTCCCCCCCAGCATTGACCACCACCTCCTAGCATACTGTATAATTTTGATGTTGATTTGTGTGAATGTTGGTATTCACTCTAGAATGTAAACTCTATGAGAAGTACAGACTTTATTTTTTTCTCTTCTGTAATAATACAGAGAATTTGGTCAATTAATACTTAATGAATTCTCTCTTACCAGATAGTGTGGGGGTGTATTTACATTTTGGAGAAGATAATTGATATCTAGTAGACATTACTCTCAGAAATTTATTTTCTGCCTTGTGGCCCCACATTATATTAAGGCTCCTGTTAGAGTGGGTTTATCAGACACAATCCTTAGAAATCACTGTCCAATAATAAATAAATCTAACAAACTGCACTAAGTTAAAAGGTAAGCCCTAGTAGCAGATAATAACTTCTGCCTACTTCTGTTTTTTACATATTTCATTCTAACAAATTTTGTTGCAAATCTTTGTTAACAATTTACTTGCTATAGTTTGGAAATGTCAAGATAATTCAACAGAATAACATAGTCGAATTTAAGTTTTGAAAGGATCCTTAAAAGTTGTAGGCAACCATCTTCTCTGAAGGCTGACCAATTTATAATGGAATTATTTAAGTGACAGAATACTCTATATTTTTAAGTTACTCATTTTGTTTGTGGATGCATTTTCCTTAGGCTAAAGGAATTTGGCTCTAGATTACTTATACAAATTGGTCTTGGCTTTTGGAATCCAGAGAAGAAATAATTAACAAGAGAATGAAGAAATATGAGAGAGTGAAAAAAAGAAAATGAGATTTTTTTCTACTGGAAAATACCAATCTTTCAAGTTTAATTGTACCTAGAAATAGATATTTATTTGATTTATAGAAATCTAGGAGGAAGAATACTACTTCATTATGTAGAACATATGGAAAAGTTTGTGTTTGGTTATTAAATTTTTAATGAGAAATGTACTGATTTTTAAAGAAAATGTATTGATTAGTATTACTGTGTGGCAAAATCACCCCAGAATGTAGTGCCTTCAAACAACTCAATTTCTTATTTTGCACAAGATAAGTATGAATCAGCCTGTTGGTTCTAGTGATCTGGATTGGTCTCCTCTTACCCCAGCTCCATAATACGGTTGCTGGCAGATAGGTTAGTACTAGCTAATCAAGAAGGTGCCAGCTATTAGGGGCTTGCTGGTCAAGGATGACCTCTGCTGGAAAGAAAACATTTCTCCACATGTATCTCATGTCTTCAGCTGACAGTCATGTACAATTTCCTGGTAATGGCGAGGGTGTAAGAAAAGAGGTGGAGATATACAGGCATTTTTTCAGGTACCTTTTTGCTTTAGTTTTGTCGTTATCTTCTTTTTGAGCACAGTCAGAATGGAAGAATACTGAAAAGTGAAAAGGCCAAAGGCTTGGATACAAGAAGACTATTGATTGAGGTCATTGGTGCAATCAATCTACACAGATGAAATGCACAGGAGAGAAGGTTTGTTTTAGAAACAATATAAAGAAAAGGAGTAAAAAGAATGAAAGAAAATAAAATCAAAGTAAAAAATGGTTAGGTAAGGAAAGAGACGACAAAGAGAGATCCAAAAGGTGGAGTGGATAATCTGAAAAGAAGGAAAATCTACTACACCAAAAGGTCTACAAGATGTCACGAGGCCTGAAACAAAAGCTTTTATATAAAAATAATATTCAGAATAACATTTATCAGGTTTTCCAGCTGATACCAATATAAACTCAAGTTCTAACTTTATATACAGAAAAAGAAGAAATACGACAATTATTTGCCACAGAATTATCTGGTAAAATTTTTCGAACTTGCAAGGAAAACAGCATTCATACATGTTGGAGAATTAAGACAAGTGAGAAAAGCAAGTAGCACAGTTTTCATACTTGTTCTTAGGCAGGTCCTATTAGTAATAATGTTTTAAAATTCTTCTGACTTTAAAGAAAAATAAATCTTTAAAATTCCTCTGACTTTATCTTGTTAGACTATAGAAAATAAAACCAGTTGGGACATTTTTGTATAAGTAACAGTTGGGACATTTTGTGTAAGTAACTGTCTATGTTATATAACATCATCTGTGTTATATTTAAATTATATTTATATTTAAATTATAAATTATATTTATATTATTACTTTTTTAAGATTTATTTGTGCATACAAGAGCTGAAGGTACAGGCCAGAGGTGTGTGTGGGGGTGAGATGATTCACCAGAGACAGAGTGGGGAACAGAACAGGCAGATTGACAGAAGTACACTGCTGAGGGGAGCAGCGGGCAAGTCAGGTCTGCTGTGCCATGTGGGTAGCTACCTGGCCGGGGATCGAACTCATGTTGCAGTGGCTGCGGATAGCTTCATAGGTTGTGTCTTAGCCCTTGCATCACCACAGAGGCCCTGTATTCATATTAGCACTCCTCAGCATGGAATATAAAACCAGGAAATAATATAATGCCCACTAAGAGAAGGAATTACACATACAGTTACCCAATATAACTTAGTAATCACTAGATAAATTACATCATGGTTTCATTTAGTAAATTAGTTTTTAGGAACAGGAATTATAATTTCAATTCTGTTTGTCCAATGCCAGAATTATTCTTCATGCTGGTTAAGACCTAAACATATTGATAAAAACTGGTAAGACCATAACATTAAGAGAACACTGAATTAGTACACGACGGGAATAAAATCTCATCTTTTATTTTTGAAATAATTCCACAAACTTCAGAAACATTATAGTTTCCATTTAATTGATGTTTCAACAAAAAGCCCTTTTATAATTTCATGATGTCAATTATAAAAAATGAGAGAAATAGTTCTTATATCTTCTCTCCAACTTATTTTCCTTCTTTCTCATTGCTATGCTGTTTATTGTGGTTTACACAAGAATGTCTGATCTAATAAATTCTTTGATGAATTACCCACAGATGGCCCACAATCTGCTTCTCCTACCCAAATATTTAATGGTGGTGCATTTATCCTTTACATTTTGTTTCTTTTCTATTTATTTATTTGTGATGCTTTCATTCTCATCTTTGTTTCTACAAAATGGGTAATGAAGATAGTCATCATACCTCCATTGTATTTTTCTAAATCTAGAAAAATTGGCTCCAATATTTTCTCATTTGTGAGTTGTGTTATGTTAATATATTGTTGATATGTCCTAATGTTTTAAGACTATAAATATTGGAAATCTTTCCTATTTAGATTTTGGTTCCATTGAGGTTCAAATTTAGGAAAGGTGACTTTGAATTGACCCAAAATAATTCATAAACTTTCTATGTGATTTTCAATCAAAATAGTTATGTTCAACATCATTAGCAATTACCAAATTTGATTATATACTACTTAGTGATGATATTGTTAAATATATATATTTAACAATGCATGTGTTTTTCTCTAGGGTTTATATCCATAAAGGCACATATAAATAAGAAGTTTGAAACTATGAAAATAAATATATAATAAAATTATTTAGGAAAAATACCATTATAGGGAGAATCTCTATTCCTGAAATTATAGCTAGCACTAAAAGCATACATGCCATGCCTCTATGTATAATAAATTTCCAGCATTCAGCATGAGATTCTATTATTTTCATCATTAAATGTCATCTCCGAGACCAGAAACTTTGTCAATTTAGCCCATTGTATTATACTAAACAAATGTTATTTTTAAGTATTATCTGTCTTTTTTTCTTTCTAATATTTGCTTCTGTCTCTCCAAGTCTTCAAATCTATCACCTGATTTTATCCATTAAAGAAGATGACCCTACTCTCTGCCTCCACCCTGAATGAAATTCAAATCTAACACACAGCAATCTGCCTTGTCTTTTCCAGATTCCAGTCTTGGTCACACAGATAAGTTCGACCAATCACCCAGTGAAAGTGGGGCTGTCTGACGCATTTGTCGTTGTCCACAGGATCCAACAAATTCCCAGTATGTAGAAGGGTAATCTCAAAGTCTGAGCCTGCTGTGGGGGTAAATTTAAGGACGTTGAGTTGGGGCAGATAGAAGTTTCTCAGTGATAGAATCACTAAGCAATCACTGCTCGTTTATCACATTGCTTGGTTTTTAACTCAGTGGCATTTGTTATCTCTCTGTTACTCTTGAACTGATAATTTATGGAAAGTGAAATTAAATAGCCAAGTCATAGTGTGATTTTGAATTCTGGGATTATTAGCTTGGTTTTACAGACATATTTATTTCATTTGTAAGAAGAACATAAAGTGTGACTGATTCTGTGACCAATAGGTATGACTTTTGCTTGCTTGTTTGTTCAGTTTAAGTACATTTATCAGCAAAAAGCATTTTGTGCCATTTAATATTTAACATGTTTGTATGAAACTATCTGGGAATCTCCAGGAAGATCAAGATTGAGGTTAAAAAAATTTTGGTAGAATTATACCCATAAAATAAAACATATATTTTGTTTTCTGAAGCTATTTTTCCAATCATTTTAATTTACATTTGCAGAATAAAAACATTTGTGTTACTGTTGTATTAGGAAATCAAAATATAACAGCTCTTTGTAATAATTTTCATCATGTAAATTGCCATCACTTGGAAGCATCTGCTTTTTAAACCTTCTAGTTAAGACCCTTCCCTCAGGAATACTGTGTGTGTTAGAACTGACGTTATTTGTGTTTGGATGAGACATGCTTATTTAAAGCAGAGGTGATTATAAAATGCATCTCGTGATTAGATCATTTCTTTCACTTTTGTCTAAAGTTCTTTTCCTTTTTTTTATTTTGTTATCAGGGTAGGCTTCGTTTATCACATGTATATATGCTGTTTAGTCTCAACTTAAGCTAATTCTATTTAATTATGTCATCTCTGAAATATGAAAAGGAAATGGAGTGGAAATTATTTAAACTTTTCAGAATAATGGATTGACTGGAAACACTATAGCTGTGATTCTTGCAATAACTTTTTAGATGACATTCATAGGTGGCATTTCTGCTTGGTGAAGAACCCGAATGAATCCACCACAGTAGTTGATTTCTCCTTGTTAACCAAGAATTTGTGGGTGATAATGTCAAGGGAACTGTTGGATCAAGACTCATTTTCCATAAATGAAATCACACTGTGAACAAAGCAAGGATATATAAGTATGTGTAGGCAACATAAAGACATCCTGATGGAACTCTTTAATAAGAGGCTGAGTTCCAGGAGAGTCAAAGTTGACTCCTGCTTGATAAAAGAACTGTTCTCACATTCTTTGTTTCAGATATGTCAATTATTACACAAGTAAAAGGAAACACTGCTTTTAGTTTTTCAGTTCTTTTCATCCTAAAAAGAATTTTATTTGCAACTTCCAAAAGCACCTGGGTCCACGTTAATGTTCTAATATACTCCTGTTTAGAAAAAAGACCCACCAAGGAACAAAAGAATTTTTTTTGAGAAATATATTTTAGTGGTCAAGTATTGTGTCAGCATTTAGATGTGATAAAATTGTACTGAGATTTCAGTGACTCAAATTCAATGTTGTATTCTTTTCTGTGCTGTAATAAGGCAGCCATTATGTTCAGGGAAAATGTATCTTCCCCAAATATAAACTTCACTGAATAAATGGCAAAATTTATATGAATTTTGAGAATGGATTATGTATAGACTTGGGGACTCAGCATTCATCTAAAATATGTAAGCATTAAATTCACAGAAAAGTTTATCTCAGGTGAGCTGCCTGCTGAAATGGCATTCATGAATCCTCTGGACCTCACAGTTCAATCCTGAGGAAGTTGCCAGGATAGAGTAGAAGTTCTGAGTTACTAATGCCCTCATCCCTGTCATTAGATGGAGCCATATTTTGGAAAAAAATTAGAATTGATATGTCCTATTTACAAATAATTTGGGGAACAGAAAAATTTAAATCTCTTAAAAACCTGTTCCTGCATTGATAAAATATAACTGTGTCTGTTACATGAACTTCAGTGTGAGAGGAAAGATAGGGTTGCACTGTGTTCTCAGCTTAAAAAAAAAGTTTTACACCAAAGATTAGGATAATCCAAAATGATTATAATACAAATGATGCAAATATTATCTTTTCCTGAGAAATAGGATGATTATGGAATGTTTTTGTGTTCATTTGTACAGTCAGAATTAAGATATGTGTGTCTTTTCACAATTATGTTTTCTTATTAACAACACTCACTATTAGGAGCCATCCTCATAGGGAATATAAATCATTCTCCGTTACCCTTTTTTCTTCTCCTGATGGAATTTATGCAACAACTGATCATTATTGTAATGAATGCTTTCATTTCTTCTGCCTTTTAAAGTGCGTTGCACAGGATCTTGTTCTTATAAAATCAGTTTCCTCTTCTTTTCATTGTTTTAGTTGTATGAGTTATAGAACTAGAACCTTACCTTAAACTAACCATGCCAGTGTGGGAATGTGAGTTTCAACCTTGAAAATATTTTTTTCTAGTGCGACCACAGTTCCACTCTTAGCAGATGTGGTAAAGGCTTAGTAAAGCAAAGCTTGATACAAGTTTAACTTATTGTGAGTATTTTTTGGCCCACCCATTAGTCATAATCCCAAAAATCCCTTGTTTTTCAGTTTTTAAAAACTTCCAAATTGTAAGTGATTTAGGGACTTCCAAGCAGAGTATATTAAAGTATACTATCTTTCACAAATGATTAGATGACTTAATAGTTTAAAATATCAAAGGGAATTCAGACATTGTTAATAAATTATTAAATAGTTCTACAGATAGAAGGGGCCTTCCTTTACTCCTTCAAAACAATGAAAAATATCCATGATGAAATTAACCATTATATTTCAAAAAAATGATGTAAATGAGTTTAAAGTCTAGAAATTACAGTGGATTTTTTCATATTAATACTGGCCATGAGACCTTGAGCATGTTATTTAAGTTCTAAATCTTAACATGCAAATTGAACATTGTAGTACCTAAAATACAATGTACATATAAATTGCAATACCTGGTGTAAAGTAAGCACTATATTATTTCTATTGTGTGTTCATCAGCAACAACATTATATTATCTCTGTATCACCTTCTGCTTTTCATAAATATTTTGTAGAAGTTTAAAAACAGAAAGAACCACAGAGAACTGCTATTTCAATCTCCACAGGTATAGATGTGAAAAACAGGTCTACAGCAATGATTTTGGTTATTTATTACAAAAATGTGTGTAAAAACATGTTTGTGACTTTAAGTACAGGGAATTTTAATTCAGAAGAATCTGTAGAATAACAGAAATGGACAAGAAAAAACTTAAATTGCAACAGAGTTAACAACCAATGTTTCCATGTAGTCACATCCAGTCTTTTGTTTGTCATGTACACACACAGTAAGAAAGTTAACACTATGCTATAAATATTCTTGCCACCTGTTTTTCTCGTAAGGATATATACATATTTCTACATTGCTAAATAACTGCATAGAATGTAGTCATTAATAGCTGCAGCAGAGGCCTTTGTTTCATAATATATGTGACCAGTCTCAGCTCTGGTTTGTCATGTGGGTGCTTTTCATATTATCAATGGGGTTCAACATCCTTGTTTTTAAATTTTTGCACCTATCTTATTCTTAAGAGTAAATATGCAGCCAACAAATGTTAATGGTTCTTTATGTACTTTGATAAACTGATAAATTTCTACAGGGGTTGTATCAGTTTATTCCCCTACTAGGATTCTCTTAAATATCCCCAAATGCTGTCAGACATTATTAACACTTTTTGTTGAAAATTTTGTTGAAAATTTGCTAAACAGAACATAGTATTTCATTGTTGCTCTAATTGTCTTTAGTTACCAGAGAGTTTTAACATTGTTATAAATTCATAGGTCATGTGTAATTTCCATAATCTTTTGTTAAATGGCTCTACCAAGTAATTCTTTCTCAGTTTCTGCTTATGTCCCTCCAAATTCATTTACACAGAATGCAGTCGTCTGCCAGTATCATTGTACCATTCTCACCAGCACTATTCATTCTTGTTTAGTTCTCTCTCTTCCAGTTTAGTGTTTTGCCTTTCAATCTTAATCTCTAGGGTTCTGACCTTCCCCATCATTCCTCATCTTTTCTCATCCTCAGAGCTTAATGAGCATAACATTTCCAGCAAAAAATCAGGAAAGTCCTCGCATGCTCTCATCGTTCTTTTATTTGGAAACTTAAGGTTGAGCCATTTTAGTATTGTGAAAGTTACTATAAGACATATATGAAGAATTTTATTATTAGAAACTATTTGGAAAACAGCTGACTTGAAACTGTTTTTCTACAAGTTAAGATAATGACTGTTTTTTAATCTTAGACCAGTTTTATTCTTTCCACCAGCTGTAAATTATCTGGTATTTTCTTAACATCAATCCCTTTCTTGTCAACATCTGCTGTTTTAAGTTTATTAACATTGTCTGTGCTATAATGTGTCTTTGCTTTGTTAGTGATTGTTATTCACATCTCAATAAGAAATAACATTTTCAAAAATAAAGCTGACAACTAAATTGAGAGCAAATATATATATATATATATATTTTTTTTTTTTTGTATAGAGGCATGCTTTATTTATTTGTTTGCTGGTCTGTTTGTTTGTTTTTGTTTATACATGCACTGGGTACAGTCAGAAGCGCGGGAGGGTGAGAGAATTCACCAGAGCCAGAGCAGGGAGCAGAGCAGGCAGAAGGACCAAAGTACACTGCTGAGGGGAGCAGCGGGCGGCAGGAGAGGTCTGCGCGCCATGTGGGACCCTCCTCTGGTGGCCGGGGAGCAGCCGGGGATCGAACCGGCACCGCAGAGGCCGCGGGCAGCTTCGCAACCCAGCGCTCAACCGCTGCGCCACCGGGGAGGCCCCGAGAGCAAATATATTTTTTAAATGCTTAAGATTCAGTGAACGCTTTGAGAAACAATGAACTTAGTTTGCTGTGCATGGTTTCTTTATAAATTCACATATCATGCAACAACTTTTGAAAGAAATTGACCAAAATTATATTGAAAAAGTGACAAAAAATTAATTTTAACATACAAAATAGATTTTTCTTATTGTTATCAAAATCTTAAGCCTTAATCCTCAAAAAACAAATGAATGAACTAAATAAGGAAAAGTAAAGTTTAGATTAAAAGACCAAATAGTGGTTACCAGAGGGAAGGGAGAAGAAAGGTGGGTAAATCAGGTAAGAAGAGTCAAAGTAGGGTCTAAATAAGGGGGGGGGGTGCAATTGTACGGGGAATATAACCAAAATGATAATGCATACATTATGCAAAAATGAAAAATGATGTAAGAATGATATAAAATATTAATTTTAAAAAAAGTCAAATGTACAGTGAAGGATGACATTGGACTTTTATTGGAGAACTTAACGTAGTTTGTGTGTGGTGTGTATGTTTTACAATATTATACATGTATGAATTTTCTATAATGTTATAATGCCAATTGCAATTTAAAAATAAAAATAGAGTACACCAGTACTATTTCAGGGGATTCCCAAGCTGATGAAATGTTCTAAATATGAACTGTCCAGTATGTTCCCACTAGCCATATGTGGTTACCATGCACTTCAAATGTGACTAGTGAGACTGAGGAATTGAAATTTTAATTGATTTAGTTATCTTAATTTAAAGGGCAAACATTACTGAAATTTATATGAAAACACAAAAGATCCCAAATAGCCAATGTGATCCTGCCAAAAAAGTGGAAGAACTGATAAGATAATAGATAAGCAGATTGATGGAATAGATTGAGATCCCAGAAATAAATTCATAATTATATGGGGAGTTAACTATGATAAAGACGACAAGACTATACAATGGAGAGAGGAAAATCTCTTCAACAAAGGGTACTGGGAAAACTGAACAACCATGTGGGAAGGAATGTAAAGACTTAGATGTAAAGAGACCAGAAGCCATAAAATATATAGGAGAAAACATTGACAAAACACTCCACAACATTGGCTCCAATGATGTATTTGGGGACTCTACTCAAACAGCAAGGGAGACAAAAGTAAACAAATGGAAGTACATCAAGCTTCAAAAGTATTTATTTTATGGGAGACAAAATTGCTATGCTTTGCATACACCTACATTAGGTTCTTAGATTCTAACTAAAAATGAAAAATAAATAGAAATTATGACATTCTTCCATAAAATATCCTATCACATAATTTTCCCAAGATATAAAGTACTAGTGTAAAGTGAAGTTTTGTTTTAATATATTAATAGATATATTTCTAATATTTCCAACATACATTATTGGAATAAGCCTAACGACTTTTTTTTTAATTTTCTTACATCATTGTTCATTTTTGTACAGACAACTTTTAAAAAAATAAGCAAAAAAATTAGTAATAATGTGGCTATTATAAATCATTGACTAATCCATTTTACCATAATTGAAAATTTTCTAGAATTTCTATGAGCATAAAAGAATTTCTAAAGGCACTTTTGTTAAATTATTTTCTTTAACTTCATTCACTTTCTAGCCTATACAAAAGTATAATACAGTAAATTTTACCAGTTTAAGATATCTTTCAATTTATGAACTAATGCTTGAATTATTTTATTTCTAATATAAAATCTTAAAAGTCGGAGAAGGGCTGTAACACATTATCAAAAATTGACATTTAAACTTTTACGTATTTGCAAATACATATTGGTGATCTATTATACTGAATGTTTTGGACTACAGAAGAAAAACCCAACTTAATGAACTTTTATTTTATTCAAAATAGTTAAATGCTAAGCTTTGCAGAACTACACTCTTTGATTGCCTTGTCATGGAAGACAGAGCAGAGTGGCCAAAACAGTTTTCAAAAATAATATGAATCAAATGTTTCTACCATCTTATCTACATTTTTTGTCATACATTATGATCTCAAAGATTATTAGATTTTCCACTTTTCTCCATCATATTTTCCTTCCTTTGCCTTGTTTCCCTTACTTTTTTTCCTGAGTCGTATGAGAATTTTTATTTTAGCATATACTTCCCTACTACATGAAGGATAGTTCTATTTTTAGTTAATACTGGTTGTCTACCCTTATAAAAATGCCCACATGTTAATTTTTCCAATTAAGTTTTGCTATATGAAATTTAGTAACTTGGAAATATTGGATTTTTTTCCTCAATGATTGCCAAACCTCTAAGTGATTCAACACAAAGCTTCTTTTCAAAAACTTGATTTTAAAACAAAGAAAACTTACAGTAGCTCATCCAATTTGCTACATAAATTCACAATCTCCTTTTTCTCTCAAAAATATTGTGTTACTTCAAGTGTACATTATAAAATCTCCCCAAAAATCTCAGAAGTAGAGAGACGTGTCCCCTGAGGAAACAGCCTGGGACTCAGAGGAACCATGGCAGCCATCTGGCCTGGGTCTTCCCATAGCACCAGCCAGTGTGACACAGCAGTGACCCTGTGCTGTCCAGACACTGGTTCTCATTTTCTTTCTGAAAGAAGTAAAAACATGCATCTTATTTAAGTCATCAGTAAACTAAATGTGGAAGGAGGAGAAAGTGAAGATTGCTTTAGATCAAGTCTCTGATATCCTTTATGCACACTCAGGAACATTGTAATATGGCTACCTAGGTTTCATCTGTGTTGTGGAACTTCTCAAGCAATGAGGAAATGATGAGAGGAAAACCTAACAGATTCAAAATACTGCTTCATGGTCATCAAAATTTTGTTTCCTTACCCAATGCTGAATTCCATTACTATTTAATAGAATTAGAACTACAGAGGGAATAAAAAATATTTGAGGTTAAACATCTTCTATTTGTAGATTATTTTTGCATTTTTGTGTGAGAAGCTTATCACTGCTATTATAATGTGCTTTTCCTCTGCATCTTCATACTGGGAATAAACTTGTAATTGTTCCATGCATACTGTTTGCATTAAAGAATACTCAATAAATAGTGCTGTGTGATGGACTCAATTCAAACTAAAAAAGAAAATAAGAAATAACCATTTGGGTCACCCATTAAGCATTGGCAACATATAAATGAAGAAATTTTAGCAAAGCATTTACATGACAATTCCGACAAAATATTAAAATATTTATATACAAGTCAGCCAAATTTAGGAAATTACTCATACTTTCTGTATGTGAATATTAACTTTCAAGAGAGACAAATTACATCATGGCTGATCATACCACAGGGTACTCATTAAGCTTTTAATTTCAGATATAATGGATATTGATTGAAGAAAATTCCTGGTGTTTCCAAATGATCACTCTGTCCCTCCTGCTGATATTGCTCAGAATTCTAAAGAAATGTAATTCAATAGTTACACTGTGAATTATGTCACTTTAAGAATTTGATTACTGAAATCATTTCTGTCTGTGCAAATCTCAGATGTTTTTTTCTTTTTTTTAATTTTAGTAACTCTTAATGGGTGAATATTATATTTGATCTTAAATTTATAAGTTGTAAGGAAACAGTTGAAGTTGTTATCACTACCACTAAGACTGAGTGTTTGGTTCAGTGTTATTTTGGCTGACTTTCTGCAGAAGACACATGAGCTAAATACATTTCTGGAATCAAATAAAGGCTAGTATTGGCAGAAGCTACCCGTAAATACATTCTTAATTACTTTTTTTGACAGAAGTGTCTCTGAAATAAA
Organism: Talpa europaea; assembly: GCF_964194135.1. Lineage (NCBI taxonomy): Eukaryota > Metazoa > Chordata > Mammalia > Eulipotyphla > Talpidae > Talpa > Talpa europaea. The sequence continues at coordinate 24,707,097 of NC_140082.1, read as the reverse complement.
ACAGAAGTGACCATTTGGAAGCTGTCATTAATTGGCAGTTCATTATACAAGAATCATTCTCATTAATTTTGGTTTTATTAAATTCATCTAGCAATAGTTGGTGTCTGAGCAGGTGATAGAAGCAGCAAAACAAAAAATGGTCTCTCCTTTCTTTTATTCCATATCCATGATAAATGATTAACTCCCGGAGACTTCACAGTCATTATCTCTGTATTTTGAGTTTTTCAAATATATAATATGAAATTAAAGAAACTAGTATTTTAAGATATCATGCAAACTTTAGTATGAAGACTCCAAGACTCATCCCAGTAACAGTGTGGCAAGGCATGTTATTTATTTCCAAGAACTAAATTGTTTAGCAAAATGCATGGGGAAGAAGCATAGAGGAACACATCTTATTTAGACCAAAGCAGAAGCCAAGAAATCTTTGTATATGCCTTGAAAGTTAAGTTAAAAGAGACGCTGTTCATATGCCTCAACAAATCTTATTGATACCAGGAGATCAACATTTTTTCTAATGTTTCGTGAAAATCTACACTTTGAAAAGTATATATACATCTTTCACTTATACCAAAGTGAAATTAATTGAAGCTTTTTTTTAAGTTTCATTATTTCTTTAAATAATTTTTATATATTTATTTTTATTTTTATATTCCCCATACAATTGCGACCTCCTTATTTTGACCCCAATCCCTCCCCTCCCCGCACCCCACCCCCCATAGAGTGTCTCTGGTTCATAGTTGTTTGTTGATTTTGATTTTTACTTTCTTATAGTTATTCTTTTTCCTGGTCCCTTATTTAAGTTTTCTAGATTCCTGCTGGAAGGGATCATGCTCAGCAAAATAAGCCAGAAAGAAAAAGAAAAATACCGGATGGTCTCACTCATAGCAGGAATCTAGAATCTAATTGAAGCTTTTAAACAGTGTTTTCCAATGTGATAAATTTGAAGAGCTCACTGAATGGCTCTGGAGTCATCCTTGCCCACAAAACCTTCATTTTGGGGCAAGCCCCTCCCCGTTCTACTTCTGGAGTAAAATTTCATGATGAATAATCAGAAATGGGTGAAATGACATATATGGGGAAAAGTAGAGATCTGAAAATAAATGTTTGACTTTCCAGTCTGCAAACTGTTGAGTGTGTTGGTATTGACAGTTCCTGAAAACTTACACTAACAGACAACTCACTGTTATCCTGGTTACCACACTCTTTAATTCCAAAAAAGAGGTAAATTTTGAGTCTATTGACTTTAGCCAAAATTTAACTTTCTTTAAGATGATATGGGAGAGAGACAGATTCCTAGAAACTTGATTCCAGAGTTTTAATGTGATTTCAGTGAAATTATATCTGTAGAAATTAGATTATTATTTGTAACACACAACCAGTACTAGCTATAGTTGCCTAACTAAAGTTAGACAGAAATCACATTTGACATTTACTGAGCAATTACAGTGTGAAAGCATTGTTCTAAGCAAATTTTTCATATTTTAATTCTCAAAACAATTTGTGATACAAGTGATATTATCTCTAATTTATAGATGAGGAAACTGAGGTAGAGAAGGTCTAACAAAGGAGCCCAGGGTGACAGATGCATAATAGAAAAACTGGAATGTGGAGAAAGGGCACTGTTAAAGAGCTTGAATTATTAATCCCCTTGACATGACTTTTGAAGTGTGGATATTATAATATTTTTTAAGTAGCTTCCCAAATAATTCCTGATATATATGATAGTGCTCACGAAGTGCGCTTCTGTCATTACAAGCATTCCAAGAGCTAACTAAAACACTGATAAAATTCCTTTTCTATTTATGTTTACCAAAGTCAGACAAATCCATTAAATTAAGGATCAGGTCTTTTTAGAAAGATGCTGTTTAATATATTTTATCAACAGCCTTGTTTTGCTGTAAAATTTGTTTATATTTTATCTGATTTTTAATTAGTAAAGTTTTTGTCAAAGTCTCCATCTAACTTATTTCTCAAGGATACTGCCAGATTTACTGATGAATTATTATAAATTCCTGCATGTGACATAGTTGTTAATTATTCCTTCCTTAGATATGATACAGTATATTTAATAAATAGCATCACTGATGTTTTAAAATGACTTCAGTTCTCTTGTTTTTATTAAATTTATTTTAACCCTTTAATGCACTCTGGCTATCAATTTGCAAAAGTCTAACAAAAGGGTTCACTTAAGCTTATTTTTTGGAGAAATTATCTCTTCTTACCTTCTGATTTCATATGTCAAAATTGTCCAAAATATATAACTCTATCAAGAAAATGTCTTAGAGATGTTCTGGGTGACATTGTGGGGGGGAGTCCTACTAGTTAAGAGATTTCTGGAGACACTAAACATTTTCAACTTCATTGATTAAAAAAAAAACTTCCAAGCAGATGGGCACATGGTTTTCAGGGTTTTTATAATTAGTCTCTTCACAAGGATTGATTCTTTTAAATTTTTACTTTTAAGCTGCAGGTGAAAAGCATATAATTCTGCATTCATTAGTAAAATGCTGTTGTTTTAAAAGTTAAGAAATATTGAAAACTGGATTTTTCCCATTTTTGTTTTTGCAGATGTTCGAAGAAGAACAATTTATGAATATCATCGAGTAGAGTTACAAATGTCAAAAATTACCAACATTTCAGCTGTGGAGATGACTCCATTGCCTAGTAAGTGAACGTATAAACATAGCTATATTGAAGAAAATGATTCACAAGTTTGATGATCTTTTCTGTTTGCCAATAATTATAACATGGTGCTTGGCAAGCATGGTATCTTGATTCTGTGTGTGTGTTAGGGGGTGGGTGAGTAATTTTTATTCTAATTGAACAATCATTTTATTCTAATTAATCATTTTTTATTCTATTGAACAATATTCAATATTCTAATTGAACAACAATCATTTTGGGATTTGGATTTGTGTTCATTTTTTTCTTCAAGCTGCCATTTCCCCTTAATGAAGCTATTCTCTCCTTATTTCTAGCATGTCTCCAGTTTAACAGTTGTGGCCCCTGTGTATCCTCTCAGATTGGCTTCAACTGTAGTTGGTGTAGTAAACTTCAAAGGTAAAAACTAATCATTGAAATATTTGTGGCTTCTACTCCTCCATTGAGTGTTCAGTGTGTCAGACTCTCAGTTCGGTATACATAAACAAGTGTGTGTGTTTAAAAATATACCATAACCAAAATACAAAAGAAAAATGCTTAAAAGTGAGAATTCTAATATTTCCCTATGTCTGGTTGCTCAAAAATTACCAAGAATAAGATCATTCATTGCCATTAAGATCTTATGGCATATATTTTTAATCTCTATGGGACATAACATAGATGATGGTTATAACTGATAAGTCTACAGATCAATCATTTTTGGTCTGTAGTTTAAATAAAACCTAGTATGAGATACCTTTACCTGGAATGGCTTATGCATAATCATATGTACTTTTTTTTGCACAGAAGAACCTGGGTGTAGGCCAGAGGTGTGTTGGGGAGTGAGAATTCACCAGAGACAGAGTGGGGAATAGAACAGACAGATATACTGAAATACACAGCTGAGGGGAGCAACAGACGAGACAGGAGAGGTCTGTTGTGCCATGTGGGTCATCACTGAGGCCAGGATAGAACTCAGGCCATCATGGTGATAGCACTGAGACTTAACTCCTAGGCTTCCAAGGAGGCCCCAACATACACTTTTGATCTAAATGCCTATAAATTTCTCAAAGGTACTAACCAAGATTAGAGGTGTAGTCTAAGATTGAGAAACAAAAGTAACACTAAATGATTTTTACATAAATAGAATGCATGATTTGGGCTTAAACCTCAAATGGCATCATTTACTGGTATCAAAGAGATGTCCTGATTTTCATTTATGGAAAAGAGAATTTCAATCCCTGGAGTTTTTCAGACTGAATGATCATTTATTGGAAATACAGAGGGAAATTTTTTAAATGTTTTGTTACTTAACAACTATTTTGTGCGTCACTTGTGTTCAAGCTCTGGGGAAGTCGCACTGAATAACAAATATATTGTCCCTGACCCCCATGTAGTTTATCATTTGTCTGGGAATAAGTCCTCTCTCATGTTCAGCATCTAAAAAGTCTTCCTCTGGTGGAGAACCAAGTGTTTCAGTTCTTGACTAGTTTATGTTGCAGCACTTTTTATTGTCTGAGGATCCTGTGTCTTATCATATTGCTACAGCATTTGCTGTTGTGATAGAGGCATGTTCAAGAGTACTTTTAAAGTTATTAAAGTCTAAATTTCCTAACTTTGAGGCGCCCACTATAATACTGTGGTCAGAGCAATATAATTTATTATAACCTCTGTTTTGTTTTCAATTTGATGTTCCAATAATTCCCTTTATATAATGGATTTCAGATTGTGAAAAGCAAGCAGGCAATTAAGATTCTTGAAGTAGATTTTTAACTTAGCTGTATCTCCAGAGTGGAAAGAAGCCAGGGATTGTGGTCATGTATATTCATATTTTGCTGACATCCCATGTAAATTGCCATCATATCTGGAGTTGCTCAAAATCTGTTTAGATCACCACCAAAATGAATTTAAAGAATTGCATTTTAATATGAAAATTTAAATAATACTGAACTCAAACATGAAAGATGCCCAAAAGAATTAAGTAGAAGACCCTGGTATGGGAACATACATAATTCCAGTTGCAGTTCAGCAGCTGTAAATCTTTCTAAACTATGCATCTGTGTTAACTGCCCATCTCCTGTGTTTCCCTGGCATCCTAGACAAACCTTCATCATTATGATTTTGCACAGAGCTTGTAGGTCTTGTTTATTTTATCTGTCTCCTTTTCTAAGCTCTGGTTTATTAAAGTATATTTTGTGTCTCTGGTTTATTAAGGAGCTTTTATTAAAATAATTCAGTAAGACCAGAAAAGATTTTTTTCTTCCATCCATCTTAATTTCTCCATTGAAATTATGAATTTACCTGGTACGGTATAAAATGAATGAATGAATGAATGAATGAATGAATGATGATTCCAAATGAAGAAATCATGACTAGTTTGTCTGGGAACAAAGACCTTCCCAAAATGAGGGGCTTTCAGTGCTGAACTCAAGAAACTTTAGGGATGATCAAAGCAAGTTAGTAAGCCAACCAGGGTACTATTCGTAAGTGTTATTATGGCAAATGAATGTTTGAGACACTTAGAAATCTACCTTCCACTGGGTTTCATAATGGTTTTAAAAAACACTTTGGTGGAAACAAGCAATTTTGACAATCAAAATGCATCCACAAATTGGAAATGACTGTAATATTTATACATCTATTTTATTGAGAAATTTCTCTGACAGACATTGCACCCAAGAAATTTTAAAAATATTTAACTCATATGGCACTTAGTACAATGGAGGAAACTGAGACTTCCAGGAACTAAGTTATTTGCACAGATTCTCATTTCTCTTGAGTGATAAGTTTAAAATTGAACCTCCATCTGTGTGATTCCATGGCCTGTGGTATGGATGCCTCACCTGTTCTGCCTCGCACCTGCCAGACTGCAGGTGCACTGAGGAAGTTAATCTTCATTGGTTCCTAAAATGTTCATTGCTTCAGTAGACACACTACTGAAAATATGTTCATAATTGATGTTGCAAGTAACTTACATGCCTTTGAAATTGTCATAGAAAGAATGCAGAAGAATATTAAGCAAAGCAAAAGATTTTTGTATATTATAGTGTTTTTAAATAAAAAGATTAATGGGGAAAATGTGGTGATATATATGAATGAAAAAAATAATTCATCAAAGAATACTACAAAAAAAATCTGAAAGTTTTATGCATGTTACCATTTGGTACTTTTGTTGAATACAAACACTGGTTTAAAGTCTAGGATTTATTTTTAATTCTCCAGCCACCCATTCATATACATATCAAAATCTGCTTAATTAATTGGTTTAACTATGGCTCATTGCACTTTTGTTCAATTTAATTTCCCCACTGCATTTATTTATGTCTCCTTAGACCTGTAATCTTTAAAATGTTTTGATTTTTTATGAGAATTTTCCTTGACTTAAGAGCTTTTATTAAAATAATTCAGTAAGACCAGAAAAGTCTTATCCTAAGCAACACAAAAATTGCCTCTCAGATTTTTTTCTTCCATCCATCTTAATTTCTCCATTGTGTTCATTTATCACTGAATGATAATCAGTTACTGGTCATTATTTGAGCTCTCAAATTGGGCTTACTCTAAAAAGAAAAGATAATTTAAACTTGTTTATTTCCTTTAATTTCTATTTTTGGGGAGAAAAAAACTAAAGCAGAATGTCTATAATGGCTTACCCAAGGTCTAGGAGAATAAAATCCATGATCAAAAATGTTTGCTTAGAATAGATGTCCATTTTTACTTCTAAGTAAAAATGTTTTTCTTTCTTCATTGCAAATTGAGAGGATTTGAATCAATCAATTTCAACTATACTTTATATCTTCACTTATTCAACAAAAGTTTTGAGTGTCTGTGTTCCGGTTACTAACTGAGATTGTCGGTTCAGTGATCAACAAAATAAGAAAAGATCACTTCTGAGATAGAACTTACACTTTGAGTATGAGGAGACAGATTTTAAGCAAATAGAGGTAGCAGTGAACATGAAACACAGAGGTAGTTAGAACAATAATCAAGTATTAATCAAAGCTACAGCCATCATGGTGAGGGCAGAGATGTATTTCAAAGGAAGTGGCAAGTGCATTGGTCTTATAGTGTGTTTAAGCTTGATCTGAAAAAGAATGGGAAACAACACAGTGATTTGAGAGCATTGTGGGTGAGATCAAAAGGGTTGCAAGGACAACTTTGCAAGGACAACTTTTGCAAGGACAAACCAGCAAGAGTGATGAGATTTCCATCTTTAGAGTTTAGAAAAACTTAAACAGAGGGGTAATGTGAGTTAATTTTATTTTAATAATACAACTCTGCTCCAAAAATAATTGCCTTTTTTACCTTTTTCTTTTTTGGTTTTTGAGGCAACAAGAATGAAAAGGGAGAGAGTGGTAGAAAGAATGTGCTGTTGTGTACAGGAAGCTGGTAGCAGCTTAGACAAGAATAACTAGAATCGGGAGAGATGAATGAATGTTATGTGTACTTTGGAAGGAGACAAGTTTCTCACTAAAAGATAAGAATGAAGAAAAAGGGAAAGGAAAATGAAGGATACGTTCTAGATTTCTGTTGTGCTATTTTATGGATATTTTGTTTACTGAGCTAGGTAAAATGGCACAAGAAAAATAGACTGGGGTGGGGCAAAATAAAGATTTTGGTTGGCAGCAGATTCAGTTGGAGATGCCTATCAGATTTTAAGTGGAAATCTTGAGTAGGTGGCTCTGTATAAACCAGAAATTATACAATTATACAAAGAGATTATGGCTAGAGGTTCAGATTGGAATGTCATTATCATATAGATAGTGTTTAAATTCATCAGAACAAATGATATCAGCTATGGAGAAATGTAAATTGAAAGTAGAAGTTCCAGGAAGTAGCCTGTGGCATGGGTATTGAGATATAATACAAATTTTCATTACAAAAAATATTTTAAAGTATATTTTTATATACATATGTCTATATAGACAGGGAATACCTCTGAAAAGATATAGGCAAGGGATACCTCTGAAAAGAGAGTAATAACAATATTTGTCCCTGTGGATATGAACTTGAGGAAAAAAGGAGGAATCAGCAAAGGAGATAAAAGATAACATAAACACATTAAAGGGTAGAAATACAGTCTTATTCATCTTAGTGTCTTCCACAATCCCCAGCACAGTGTCTGCCTAATATGGGACTTTAATACATGGTTGGTTTAAACTATGTAGATAACTGAGATCAGAAATTTCCACTTTCCTGAGTATTCTAATTGCCCACTTTATTAATAACCATCTACTTTGACAGTGTCATAAATGGTTATCAAAGGAACTAAATTGATGCCTGGCATAAAATGTCAACACTCATAAAAAAGCATTTTGAACACTGGGGAGTTAGTGTCTTGGGGACTTGCTTTTAAAGGATTTTCTATCATTTTGCTATGTTAAATTTCCCTTTTAAAAAAATCTATAGCAATAACTTAGAGATTTGCTGTACTTTTTCTTTTCCCTACAAGTGGTGCTGTGGTTTTATTTGTTTTATTTTATTGACCATTGCTAGCTTCAGTAGGGACTGAGGCCTGTTTTTGCAGTTGCTGAGACACGAGGGTGGGGAGGGCCTTGGAGGGATCCAGCCATTGCTGTGAACGTGCAGTGCTGGTGGTGGTGGGTGATGCCTGTTTGTGGCAAAACCACTCTCTCTCCTCTTTGGGGTTCCAGATCTGAGACTCAGCATCTGAGAACTGTCATTGTGCCTCTATGTCTGCACCAGCCCCAAATGGGGAAGGGGCAGAGGGGAAAGTGCAGTCTTAGAGCATGTTCTCAGTTCTTCTCCTTACCAGAAATTCAGCTTGTTTGAAGTACCCTAGCATTTTCCTCTTAAGCAGAAATGTTTGTCTCCTTGTTTCTGTTCTCATTCCTCAAGGCTCCTGGCTAAACTAGCACCCCTACCTCCTGTGTCCTCTTCCCTGGACAGGGAAACTGCATGAGTTGAAAATTGGCATGAAGAGAAAAATGTTAATATATCATCATATTCCCACTTGTAGAATTTGCATTTTTACCATATGCACATGTTACTGATATTGCATTAATCAGCATATGAACATTTTTAAAAGGAAGGACATGTATATAGATAATATATTACAGTGTGCTAGTAAAATATGGATACTATGGTAGATAATACTAAAGCAAAGGAGTCTTTCAGGAGCAGAAAATTATCACTGCTTAATGTATCAATTACATTTGTTTCCTCTGGAAAAATGGCATTTGGCTCAGTAGCCTTTGGGTATAAAATGCATATATTTATTTTGAGTTTCGGAAAACAATGGTGTTGATCTATCTACCTACCTATCGATCTATCTTTTAGTATCTGCTTATGTACCTATCATTTTTCTTTTTGCATTTTGATCTCTATCTCTACAATCTGCCAGTCACATAAGGATGTCTGTGAAAACAGAATAGAAACCATTTGTCCTTTTTTCCAAACTTTAAAGCAACGGGTGCTCAAACCAGGCCTCCTGATACTTCAAGGCATTCCTTTAGTCATCTTTGATTTTCCAGTAAGTGAGTACTATGTTTGCTTTCCATCTGAACACCATTTGGTAAACTGGATATAAAAGTCTGTAGAATCATTCAGCGTCACATCTGCTTATAATTGTTTTTACAAGATATTCCAAGTGATTTCAAAATTTTACTTATCTGGTTGTATTTTATGTGGTGATAATTTAGAAAACAAAAAAACTTCAACAAATGCAACCTAATATTTATAGAGCATCTAAATAGTGAACATTTTAGTGCTAAATTATATATCCTATTTTCTTTTCTTGCCTGCACTTATAAAATAATGAGTTCCCCCGGAAATAATTAAAAGTTAATTGTCCAAGAATGAAATTGAATTTGCTCAATTTGAAAACAGTAGGTGCTAAATTGTTATGGGAAAAAATATGATCATTAAAGGACAAGGGAATACAAATTTTAAAGCAAGAAAACAAGTTCACACTTGGTTTCTGTAAAAAAAATTAACATTACTATTTGTATTGATATCACCTTAGATTAACAGTTTTATTGAACTAACTGACATTGTGTTAAAAGGAACCATTTAATAAAAGTACTTTATGGTTTAGCGATTTGTCTTGCTGGCAATCTAGTATCAAAATATAGAAAATATTCAAATTTCAGTATGTTCATACTGAAGCCAGATCTTTAATACTTATGTAAGAAAGTGATAAAAATGTCATTGAGAGAGTTTCTGATATTTTGCTTTCTGCTAGAATCTATCTCCAAGTAAAATTGAAATATGACTATTTCATAGTTCTTAAAGTTCTAAGATATATACATTAAGATTTAATGAAATTTTTAAATACTACCATTTATTTTCTTTCCAGACCTGAATCAGAAATATAAGTTTCCCCAATAAAAGAGCTTTCCAGTATTTTTGAGGAAAATTATATAATAGCAGTTCTGTAACTGATGGGAAAGTGGAGGGAATTCAGTAATTCAGCAATGCATATATTAATCCTGTTACTTATTTCTAATGACAGCTAGGTAGTACTATATCTTTTTATGTAATTTTAGGGCAGTATAACCAAGCTCGTATATGTTATTATGGAAAATAAAGAAGGAAGTATTTGGAATAAAAATAAGATTGATTCAAAAAATATTAACATTCAGATATTACTTTTCTGATATATTATAGAAAGGGATTAGACTCTTTTTCCATCCTAGATGGCCACTTTTTCACCTTAGTTTTTGAATTTTCAGTTCAATGACAAGTCATAGTCAAGGGGGAACTATTCTTTCATGAAGCATGACCTTGGTTGCAAGGATTTCTAATGATAGGTTTGCCTAAAAACACATAGATTTTGTATGCCTAAAAGAATGTCTTCTCACCGCCACAGAAAACCAATGTATTGACCTGTGCTTGAATCAGAATTAATCCCTCCCTTCTCTGCACTCAGCTAGTACATACATTTATCGTTCCCCAATTGCCTGCTGTTGCTGTTGCTACTACTGGTAAATCTCAGGAGCTTGAAAGAAAGGACATGGGTGGATGATTTAAGGATAAGAATGTCTTATAAATGGAGATACTTAACATAATTATTATAGCTACCGTTTGATCTACGTGCCAAATTCATAGGAAAGTCTTTGACTAAAATATTTTAATTCTATTATCTCATTTAATCCTTGTAATCATATTAAGAGACAAGTGTTGGGATCCCTGTTTTACAGTTTAAATAAATACAAATTACAAATGTTGAAAAGCTTATCCAAGGTTGCAAAACTCGTAATTGGTGGAGGAAGGGTTTAAAATTTAAAAAAATGTGAGGATGCATGTATGCTTGTAGAGATGAAAAAAAAATATGCTCAGTTAATATTGCTCCATTAATCTTCCACATCCAATCTTATAACATGTAGCTTTGCCAAGTATGTGTGCATGCTGGACAAGCATTGGGAAGAGGAAGGCAAACTTCCCTGAGCACTAAAATGGTTTAGCCTATTTACACTAACCTCCATTTGAGCATATTTGAATAGTTTGCTGTGAAAGATACATGTGGAATGTCCTTTAACAATATTTAAACCAAAGTGCATGATCCGCACGATAAGGTCATCATGAAAATTAACCATGAATTCAAGAAACTAGTAACAATAGCACAGAGATAGAGTGCTCATGGACCAAGAAAAATAAGATTAAAATAGCATGTAGCAAAAAATGGTATATGAAAAATATATTTCATATAGGAGAATTTTCACCTATGTCTGTATTACTTTATTCCTTATCAAGTTTTCTACACATGTGTAGGGGTAGGAAGGCAACTAAGCAGGTTTTCTGATCCAGCAGATGGTAAAGTGTCTTGGAGCCCTCAGTGGCTTTCTCTGGCTTTTACTGAGCTGTTACATATAGAGCAGCAACCAGGTAGACAGCAGGCAGGGGTGCCAGGAGGCCAGCAGACCCCCAAGCCCCCAGCAAGTCTTCACTCTCCGTGACTATCTTAATAGCCCCATGGCCCACAGAAGTAAACAAGATAGTTTGCAACAATGTAACCACTGCAGGTGCCCCATCAGGTAGGGCAATCCTAATGGTGGGAGGGCAGAAAAGCCTGAAAACCATTTACCCAACCATTTATCCTACAACATGTATCAGGAAACAGAGCATAAGCAAATCTCTTCATTCCCTGCACACTCAGTCTATGCAAAGAGAATAATTCTTGCTGCTTATTTCAGAAGAATGGACATAAAATAATGCAGACACTTCAATTTTAACATGCAAGTATAAACCTAGATTGTCTAAAATGACATAGTAAACAAGAATATATACATGGTAGTAGATAAAGAAAATGTAGAGTCCAGGAAATTTGACTACAAAGACCTACTAAATCTGAACTCAGAATTTGTAAATAGAAATGACTGTGAAGTGTGAGAATCAGATTCATTCCCTAAATGCCATATACGGAGTTGTCTCAGGTGGTCTCGGTGCCCTATTTCTTGTCTCTCACAAGTGCAGTGGTTTGTCCCATGAATCATATGCTCACCCTGCCTAACAGCTCTCTGGGGGTTCCTGATACTGTTTACATTTTAACTGCTATTTTGGATTCAGCACCTGAGGTAGAGCTAGAATTCCTAGGTTGGTTTGATTGTTCTCCACCATGGAATTCTTGTGACAGATACCATACTGCTCACAAACCTGAAGTATTTACTCTCTGGCCTTTAAAGGAAAAGTTTCCCAGATAAATGGAGGGCATATAATAAATGTGTTGATTAATGGGGGGAAAGTAAAATATATATAAAATATATATAAAAATTATTTTGTGAGAAAACAATGACTATCTGGTTCTGCTGGGTTGAGTGAAGTGACCAGTGACAGCAGCATAAATGAGAAAAATACTGAGCATCCCCCAAGTCAGTAAATGAAGACCAGGTCAAACTCACATAATAGTGTTGAACAGTGATTAATAAAAATGATTTTGAGGGTATTGGACTGATGGGTCTTGTAAGCTGAAAGAGAATTACAGGTCAACATTCTATGCCACCTATTCTTATATGGTTTTTGCTATATTTTTCTGAGTCAAAGGGATGTTCTCTGAAATACTAAGTCAGTTTCATTAAAAGCAAATCTAAAGAAAAAAGTAGATATCCAAGAATATTTCTGTTAACATAAGGTGACACTAACTGTATTTTATGAAGCAGAAAATTGCTTCACACCCAAATTCTTAAAATCCTTCTTTTTTGCCCCCTTTAATAAGACATAGAACATTTGTACACATGAGCTGCATAAAACTCTAATAGAATTAGCATTTAGTAATTTGATATTTTATATGCCTGACAAATCTGATGTGGAATAAAGCTAGGAAATAAAGAGGCAGAACACTGTTTTATGACCAAAATCATTCCTTAAAGTGGAATGAATTTACTACTCCATTTTTGGTAATTCCCATTAGGACCTGGGTCTGCTGCAATGTTAGAAACAGACCTTTCCAAGTGAGCTCACAAATTTATAGTGAAGAGGGAATAACAAAAATTTAAAAAGAAAACAAAATTGTATGTTTGCTAAAAGCCACTACTGTTATTCATGTTATTTTTTAAGTATTGATAATATAATGTATACAACTTGTATTCAAGAAGCAAATTGAAGTCTGGTATATAGTTTTTTTTTTTTCAAAATTCGTAAACATGCAGCTTTTAAAGACCAAGAAAAAAGAAATCATCTGATATAATGTTTGAAATGCTGTAACAAATTCTCGTAGTCTTGGAAATATGTCCACCAAAACCAATTTACTTCATGAAATGTTCACTCTAAAGAGTTTAGAAGATGAAATTGAATTCACCATGAGCAGACTATAACAATGGAGAACTAGAATGTTCTTTGACTAATATAAATTGATGAAATGGAACAATGATTATTTTCAAGTTTAAATGCTTAATGTAAGCGAAGATGAGTTGCTATAATATACAAACATATGTACATATACCATATATATTCTAATTTAACATGGATCTTACAAAATTTGTCACACAACAACAGTATTTCTTGAAAGATATGAGTGTTTTATCAAAGATTATTAAACAAGTATCTTTTAAGAGATGGTGTTCTCCTGACCATTTCAAGAGTCACTCAGTTATTATTATTATAATCACACATATTCAGGAACATAGAAAAAAGTTGCTTCTCTTCTTGGAGTGGCATCTTAATATTATGTTTTTAATGATCTCATAGTACTTGTCCGAAAGATTTAATTACCTTGTAAAATACAGTGATAACAAGACTGGATGACTAAAGTACACAAATGATTTAGCAAAATGCTTTTCAAACTTTCTCTTCTTAAGCAGGAGAAATAGTTTTGAAAACTATTGAAACTCTAAATACAATGCAATACAAAACTATGAAACTCTAAATACAGTGCAGATAATATTTGATCTTGAGTCCAGATGTGGGCGGGGTCTTCACAGTCGAGCTCTCTCATCTCTTCTTCACCAGCTCCAGCATTTTTTAAGGATTTCTGAAAAATAAACCCTGGTCAGAGTTTAAAAATCAGCAATAATTGCTGGTTTTTGTAGTTAATAGGTACCAACCTTTCTAATTTACCTGTTTGTTTGTTTTTTTCTGCAGATCATTTCCCAAATCCTCTAACCCAGTACGATCAGAAAGATTTGTATTTTAAGTAATGACAAAGAAAGGAAATTTATTCATCTAGGACAATTTATTGTAGACACAAGGACAAATATAATGGTCTATTCCCTCATTGTCCTTTTCTAAATGTTTATGGTTCCAAACAGGAGAAAAGAAAAGTTATGACACTGTTCTTGAAGAAACTAGAAATACCAGTGTTTTTCATTTTTCTGTAAATTTCAACATTCCAAGTAAAATTCTGAAACTTTTAATAGTATAATAAAAGTTAGGATAAAGACCATTTTTTGATGAGACAATTATCTCATCCAGGGATACTTGTTCCTCACCAAGTCCAATTTTGCTATCTTGGCAAAACAGAGGTGAGTAGATTCATGCATGGATGATGTTCCTGAGGAAAACAAACATCTCTAAAAGACCCGGAGCCATTAATCTGAGAAACATGGAATAAAAATTTTTTGGTGAGAGGATAACATGTTCCAGGGACATTGCACACCCAAACCCCCAAGGCTTTATGTTCCCTCTTCTAAGCCAACAACAAAGTAAAAGTCACTGCTCTTTCCACTTTATGCATTTAAAGGTACCGTTTAAATAAATAACATTTGTTACAAAGTGAAGAAATTTTAAGAAAAGTTGCCCAAACTTAGAATCCTGAAATTTCCAATATTATTTGTGACGGAGTATTTACTTTAGTGGCTCATGACGATGAAGAGGACTCTCTTTTTTCTCTCTCCCTGAATATTCAACTCTCACTTCTGTTCGACCAATAGAGAAAAGTTGAATGCTTGGCAAGGAATATCTAGACTCTTAAGAAATTATTCATCAAAAAGATTTCTCCTCTTTGTTTCCTAATGCTAAATTTGTGACTAAAAATACTGGCTCAGGAATTGGAGGGTGTTATATGGATTTTCAGTTACATATACAGGTGACATTGTTTTTTTTCCAATAAGCACTTTAGATATTTGTTAGATGCTATGGAAGGTAAAAAAGCATAAAATAACTCACAGATGTTGTGTACTTATACATCATGTGCTGAAAGAGTGTGTCATTGTTGTTGTCTCACTCATTTTACAGTCTCCATTTTACAGTCTCCATTTTACAGAACTGAATCTCCAATAATAACTCACTATAGATCACACAATTGATGGCAGAGTCAAGACATGAATCCAATTTCAGATATGCAATTCTAAAGCTCATGCTTGCTCTTCTAAATAACATGGCCTTAAGTTTTTACTAAGTCAAATGGGAATAATAATGGGGAACATTGCCAAGTGAGGTAAGAGTTATGTAACAGGCAGTTATTGAACACATGTCAACCACTGCATGCTCAGTGTCAGTGGTCTCTACTTTAACTCTTTTTCCATTTTATCCATATTAAATGAGAATGTGCTTTTTTCTGGCAGGGCCCCAGCAGCACGTTGAAAATCATTAATCAAGATATTGATTGTGAACTCAAGGCTAGAGCGTCTATTGCTCTTAGTGCCTGAATTCAGAAGGGGAGTCATATGGCAAGGTGGATTTTTGTTTTTTTAATGTGATGCAATATGCTATGCTCAGGATGTGGTAGTAAGCTGCCCAGAAACAGAATTCTAAAATTGCACATTTAATTAGGTAAAAAATAGAGCATATTTGGAGGGAATACTCACTTTGTAAGCACATATTCTAATGCTACAAAACTGATTAATTTTACTCTTTGAAATAATTCCAAATAATATCTTCCTTTTCTAAAAATAAAAATATGTAACATTATTTATTAATAATACAATATAAATTTTGGGAGTGCAGTTTCACACATTGATAAATGATTTGCCTTACCTACCCACCACCAGATTTCTAGGTGCTATTCCCCTTATCAAATTTACTCTATCTACCTTTTCCTCCATCCCCATTCCCTCCCCCCTCTGGTAACCACCATATTTTTCTCAGAATCTAGGAATTATTTTTGTTGTGATTTGTTAGTGTATTGGCTTTGGTTATTTATATCCCACATATGAGATAAACCATCCAGTAATTGTCTTTCACTTTCTGACTTCACTCAGCACAATCACATCAGGTTATATCCATGTTGCCCCCAAAAGCATTGCTTCATCTTTTAAATATTTGAGTAGCATTCAGTTGAGTATTTAACACAACTTCTTTATCCAGTCATCCATTGATAAGCATTTAGGTTGTTTCCATGTCTTAGCTACTGTAAATAATGCTACTATGAACATTGGGGTGCATCTATCTTTTCAAATTAGTATTTTCACATTCTTAAGATAAATACCTAGGAATGGTATTGTTAGTTTATATGGTTTTTCCCTTCTTAGTTTTTTAGGGACTCGCTATATAATTTTCTATAAATCCAGCAAAAAAGTAAAATTATTCATTTTTTTTCACACCCTTACCAAAACCTGTTAGTTCCCTTCTTTTTTTTTTTAATATAAGTGCACACATTGTACAGATACGCAAGATCCTACCTCTACAAATATATGCCGTCACTATGTGTTCAACACTGCAGCACCAATAATCCTCCACCACGTTCATAAGCCTCCTCCCCGCTTAGGTTCTTCCTTCCTTTTTGTTAGTCACAGTTTGTAGTCTGATATTAAAAGTTTGTTTTGGTTTGTTATCCGTTCCTTTACTTTGCTTTGAATTTTTAAACATATCAGTGAAATCATCCAGTATTTATCTTTCTCCATTTGATATATTTTGCTCAGCATAATCCTCTCCCGTTTTCATACTTGTAGCAAATGTCAGATCTAGACTATTCTCACAGGTGTGAGGTGATATTTCATTGTGTTTTTGATTTACGTTTCCATAATAAGAGGTGAATTTGATAATTTTTTTCATGTGCCTTTTGGCCATCTGTATGTTTTCTGTGTGTATTCTGATCCTCTGCTCATATTTTGATTGAGTTGTTTATTTTGCTCTTGGTGAGTTGTGTGAATTCTTTATATATATTGGATATTAACTTTTCCTTAGATGTGTGTGATGTGCAAATATTTTCTCCCAGCCAGTAGGTTGATTTCTCTCTTTCTCTCTCTTTTTTTTTTTTTCGTGTGGTGGTTTCTCTCAATATAAGCATTTATTTTAAAAACATTAATAGTTAAAAATTAAATCCAATAGAGTTAAAATAATTAAAACATGATCAAATACTCAATGTATTCCATGAATATAAACATGTTTCATTTAAAGAATTCTATTAATCTAATTAATAGCACTGGTTTGGAAGATCATTTATTTAATCATTGCGATAGAAACATATATAAAAATCTAACATATTTTTCTTGTTAAAAATGTTAACGGATAGGGCTGGAAGGATATGTAGTAATATGATAATAAGTATGAATATAAGGAAGAAAGCAATGATGTGATCATTATTATGTAATAAAATTCTATCATTCTGGTTAATGCACAAAGAAAAGCAACTGAAAGTCATGACTATTGGAAGGAAAACAAGGTACCTGCACCTACAGACACAAATTAGAAAATACACAAAAATCAATAGCTTTCCATGTCAGAAATTATTTAGGAAATTCAGTAATTAAAGCTCTTTAACAAGAGAGAAATTAAAAAATTACTAACAGACTTGGTATAGTATAGATCCTACGTAAGGAAAACAATGAAAGTTTGATGAGATACTTTTTAGAACCAAAATACACAATTAAGTAGATGAAAATCTGAAATGTCAATTATTTTCCACATTGATCCTATCAAATTCACAATAAGATTTTTATGCAGAACATCAGGATGATATTACACAAATTACAGGGAGAATAGATGAGTGAGAAAACTTTAGAAATAAGATCAGTGATGGAAGACAAGATGTGTATTAAGTCATAGTGAAATCATTACAGGCATGGCCTAAGAAGGAAAAAAGCAATCAGTGGAAGAGTATACATATGGTAAAAAAAATTACTTCATATTTAGAAATGAATGGCTAATTAAAAACAGTGGAGATATATATAAATATATTTGACAGATTTTAGCATGTATTTATTGCTCTTAGTTCATAGAATTTTGTTTTCAAAAAATGATAGCCAATCAAATAAAAAAGAAAATAAATGAGTATATGATTCAAAAATATGGAAATAGAATTATCAAGTAATATGTTTTAATTTTTTTAAATTTTTATTTATTTATGCATACAAGAGCTGGGGTACAGGCCAGAGATGCGGGGGGTGATAGAATTCACCACAGACAGAGTGGGGAACAGAACAACCAGATCTACTGAAATGCACTGCTGAGGGGAGCAGCGATCAAGTCAAGAGAGGTCTGCTGTGCCATGTGGGATGCTCCCTGGCCAGCCGGAGATCAAACTCATGCTGCAGAGGCTGTGGATTGCTTCATAGTGCGGTGCTTAACCCCTTGCTCCACCAGGGAGCCCCCATGTTTTAAAATTTTAACCCCATGTTTAATAGAAGAAATACTAATCAAAACATGAGATATTGTTATTTTAAATCCATCAAATTACAAATAAATAGGATGATGGTGGTATATTTGTAAGGCTTAAAATCAAATATATATGTTTATACGTAGATTGAATAAACTTTTTATAAGCGATACAGTGGAATATATGCTATCATTAAAAATTAACTCTCAGGAATATTTACAGAAATTAAAAATTTTCTATACAATGATATTAACACCACAAAATCAAGTTATCAGCTATGATTTCAATTTGATTAACATATAGGTACAAGTAAATATGCATTAAATAAAGACTAACTAGGAAATTAAACTAACAATATCTTAACATTAGAATAACACCTACATTAATTCTGTTGTATATTTTTCTTTAATTTTCTAGTAAAATGATTATCTTTAAAACCAATCCATGCTATTCAAAGTATAAATATGATTAAAATTTTAAACTGCTTATTGGGATAGTATTATTCAAACTGAGGGCTACAATTCAGATGGATCATGCTGTCAATTACCCAGTGAGTTGCAACAAGCATTTATTTAAATGAAATAGAATGGAATACAAAATATCTCCATGGTTCTTTCAAAAACAATGGAAAATTATAAGCATCACAGCGATTATTTAGCTTCAGTACACAACTACACACATCTGAATACTTGATGTTAACTAGATTTTTCACTATGATTTATTTCAAAAAGTTTGCAAGACATATTGGAGTAATCTCTCTTTTTATCGAATTGAAGAGTTCTGAAATTGCATGCTTTACATTTCAAATGTGTCCACATCCACTTGAGACAGGTAAAATAGCACAAAACTGGATGTGTTTGAGAATCACATTTAACTACTTCAGTGGCTATTGGTTTAAAAAAAAAATCATATATATAAAATATCCAAGCAAAGGGCTTAAACTTGTGAAAAAAATAGAATGTGTTGCTATTTAATTATTATTTGTCAAAATACAGCCAAACTAGCTGTATATTGTTTTAAATTTCTTCAGCCAGCATGTTTCAATATGCACTCGCAGTACTTGAGTTGGGTAGGGAACAAAGGTAAAAATTGAATTTTACTGTGAGATTAATATTGCAAGCAGTCAATTCAAGCCTTTTATAGCAAATAACTTTTAACTATTTCCACATAGGTGAATATTCCATTTCTTGCCCTTTCTAAGTAGTATTTTTAAGATTTTTTTTTATGTAGGTAAAATTACTAGTGAAGTATCTAATCATCTATGTAAAGGTGGCACCACCCTAATTAAAAAATGTTGAGAGTTCACAGCTCTAGTCTGTTACTAATGCTTTGCCCTAATCAGGATTAATGGATTGTCCATTGTATAACTGATTTATTTTTACGTAATTTTATCAAGATTTAAAGGTTTTTTTTTTTCAGAACTTCAATGCATTTGTCTATGTTTACATGTATCTCATTCCCTTAAATCACTGAGAGTACACAAATGCTAATGATATTTTAACATCAGCAGTGGCTTTTAATTAGAATGATTTCTGAAAGGAGTAACTTATTTCCAGATAATTCTCAATGTTGAGGCTTCACATACTCTAAGTATCAATGCTTTCCCACCCTATACAATCCAAAAATGCAAGCAAACAAGACTTCAGATGGTTACACTCAAAGGAAGAAAGAATCCCAATATGAAAAACCAATTACAAAAGTCACTTTCCATGTTGAAAATATTTTTCAGTGAAAAGTAAAAGGACTAAAAACAAAAATAACAGAAATATCCTTTTTTACAAATAATCAGGCAAGGGGGGGGAAAGATGTGAATTTTTTCAATAAGAAAATAGAAATTGGAAGGATTGAAGTCCTTGATATTGTTAATCTTTAAAATATATGCTAGGGCTATTGTAGATTTTAGAAATCTAGAAGGATTAAGCTTTTATCTAAAACCTGCAACTCTGGAAGATGCCATATGTATAAATGACAAGTTTCTGGATATAAGATAGCTGATTTGGCTGCTGTTTACATCTGTAATTCATTCCTAAAGCAAAGTTCCTGCGTTCTGCAGATAACTATCCCCATTACTGTTGGATTATGATTCTGAGCTCTAACAAAAGTCAAAAGATTTTGTTAAAAGAAAACACATTCCATATTGTTGCATATTAGAATGATGTGAAATTTCATAATTTACCTGATAATATTGTCTCTGCAATAAGTTACTGTGTACTTAGAAATATCTGTCATTCCCAGAGTTTGATGTGATGAGTGGTGCAGGCATGAAAATTCTGAAAAGAATTTAAGTCAAGTTTCTTTGTTTTTTAGGAGAAATGTTTTTAGAAGTGAAATCATCCATCTCATTCCTGAGGCCAATTAGAAACAAGTGTGCCCTTTACTAGAAATGAGATATGAGTTTTGACTAATTTTTATTGAGAATAATGGTGATTATAATCAACATTTTAAATTTTTAAACATACCTTTCCAATTAATTTGTTTAATATTTCAAAACAAAATGATGCTCCCATATCTTATAGCTGTATACTACCTATTACCTATTTCACAAAATATTAGTTATAATCATGACTTTATCATTATGGTTGTTTCTCATCTAAAATACTTTTGCTTCTTTTTTAAGCATCTTTCCATTTTTTAAATACTGCATGACCATATTTCATACTTTTGCATATTGAGTCAAGAAAATTTACTAAATGTACAATTGGTTTTCTGTTAAGATAGCATACTCGGGCCTCCCCAGGGGCGCAGCGGTTGAGCACTGGGTTGCGAAGCTGCCCGCAGCCTCTGCAGTGCCGTTTTGATCCCCAGCTGCTCCCCGGCCACCAGAGGAGGGTCCCACATGGCGCGCAGACCTCTCCTGCCGCCCGCTGCTCCCCTCAGCAGTGCACTTTGGTCCTTCTGCCTGCTCTGCTCCCCGCTCTGGCTCTGGTGAATTCTCTCACCCTCCCGCGCTTCTGACTGTACCCAGTGCATGTATAAATAAATAAATAAATATTAAAAAAAAAAGATAGCATACTCATAAATACACCTAAGGCTGAAAGGATCATTTGCATCATCACAAACCTTGATGAAGTATTTGTTCTAAATTTTTCAGAATTTTAATGACCTTTATTTTACATCATAATCTAAAACACTGGTCAGCAAACTGTAGCAAATGGGCTAAATGTGACCCATATCCTGTTGTATAAATAAAATTTTATTGAAACACAGGCACACCCTTTTTTTTAATTTATTTGTCTGTGGCTGCTTTTGAGCTACAAAGCCAGAAGTGAGTAGGTATGGCAGAAATTATATCATGTAAAAGTCTAAAATATTTACTATCTACTCTTTACTCCTGATCTAGGAAATATATCCTTACTCCTGATCTAGACATTAATTCCCAATTGGATCTCAACGTTCTGTGATTTTTTTTAAGTCAGTTCTCATTTTGAGATGTTTCATCTCACTGCTAAAATGACATATAGAATTGTGCAGTAAGATATGCACTTCATTTTTAATCTTTATTGCTTTATGTATTGTTTATTTTAACATGCACTCTTTCCTTTACCTGAGTATATATTCTTGCAAAATAAGTTCTGAAACCCTTCCTACAAAACTGAGATAAGTTAGAGATGTAATGAGATTTACATTCTAATCTCTTGAATGAATACATGATGCAAGCTAGAAGAATATTGTTTATTTTCTAGGCTGCCCTGCTGAATAAATTCATTTAATATGATTCTAAGAGGCTTTGAAATCAACATCTCTTTGAAATTTAGTGGAGAATAGTACAATTAATTTGAAGCATAGCTCTATCAGTTTGTTTGGAATTAGGTAAGAGTGAAAAGAAGAAAATAACTTAAAAATAAAAGCATTGGAAACCTGTTGTAGTTAGAAACCTCAACTTGGTGGAAATCAATTTTTCAGAAATATTTATAAAGCCACATAATCTTTGAGTACTGAATAAAGACTTGGTCCATGTTTGACAGCAACTTAGATTTTCTCTCAAAGAAGCTGTAATACTAAGTCTCAAATATGATGAGAAATTACCTATAAAACCCTTGTCACATTAACATAGTACACAGAATTAATTCCTATACTCTTTCTAAATTCTGTCTATAAAGTGAGATATCTCACTCATATTCAACAATTGTCTACCGTGTTAAATGGATACTACAAAGACTTTAATTGCTAAAAATGGGTACTGAATGTTAACCATGTGCCAAACACTACTTTTAACACTTATATAGCCACCTTTACCCACTTAACCAATGAGGGAGTAAGCATAGATAGGAAAAATAACTAAGACCATGCACCAATCTTAGGGGAAGGGAAAATTCTAACTCAAGCACCTTGCTCCAGATGCCCCTTTATACCATGTTCTCCCCAAAGTCTGTGACTAAGATAAACTGGGAAGCAACCAATTGTAGTGCAGTAACAGATGCTTGTACTAGGTGCTGGGTAGCACTGCAAAGTTGCTGATTCTTCTGGATGAGAGGAGGAGACATATGCCTGTTGGCCATTTGCATTTCCTTTTTGGAGAAGTTTCTTTTTAGCTCTTCTGCCCATTTTTTGACTGGGTTATTTACTTTGCTTTTGTTGAGTCTCCTCAGCTCTTTGTAGATTTTTGTGATCAGTACCCTTGTCATCTTTATTGTGTGTGAAAATTTTCTCCCAATCAGCGGGGTGTCTCTTTGTTTTGGTTAATGTCTCTTTCGCTGTGCAGAAGCTCTTTAACAAGGGACCATGGTGATAGATCACAGGTGAATGTGTAGTGGGAATTTCACAGGGACTATAAACAAGGTGAAAATGCATACATTGTACAAAAATGAAAAATGATGTAAAAAATACATAAAATAATAATAAAAAAAAAGCTTGTGTTGAATTGGGTTTGCTCATAAAGCACGTTTAGAGACAGCATTTGTAAGGAAGAGAAAGGAGGAAAATGAGAACGTGTTTTAGATGATAAGTGGACCAGAGGTGTGAATAAGGGACCTCCCATAGTGATATATCATACAAGAAGTCAGTGGTTTTCAAATTGTATTTTAGTAAGAATCACCATAGTGCTTGATTACAATGAAAATTACCCCAATTGCTAGGGAATCTTGGACCTAAGAAACTTGAATGATAGCATGAATGCTAGGTGATTCCAATATAGGAGAACCTTTTTGCCAACACTGTTAAAAAATATAAGGAAATCATTATGCTTAAGCAATGGCATGGCTAATGCCTTTGTGTTTTAGGAAGAAATAAACCAGAGGGGGTCAACAAAGCACAGAAAGTGTTCTAAAAATGTTTTTTGGTTAGAATTCTGAAATAATGGAAAGATAGTCTTGCAGTGATTTCTATAACACAGGAATACATCACATGTTTGTTTGTAATTGCCTTTTTATACTATTTGGATTATGAGATTATAAAAAACACTTAAAAGACAGGATCTAGTGTGTTAATTTTTAAGAAATGTAAATTATTAAAATATGGGCTTTTCAAATCAAATCTTACCTTTTCAATCCTTCCTACTCGAGCAGTTAGTTAACTGCAGATCAGCTATTAGGGAACCAATTATAAATAAATAAATAAATTACTAAATTTGAATCATATTTTCAGTAAAACCTAAATTCATACAATATTACTGAGAGATTTTTTAATAAATGAAGCAAGCTAGAGGTTTTTTGCTACTTGTTTGTTTCATGGATCGATTTAACAAATTGAAAGACTTAACTACTCTTAATTACTTGATATTTCTTGATCCATAAATGTAAAATATTATATTGCTTTCTTATAAGGTGAAAGTTATATATCACATTGCCTTTGAATACCTCTGGAATGAAATAAGACAATCTGCATTTCAAAAATTATCCATTCCATTAATTAATGTAGCCAGGTGGGTTCCAAAACAATCTTTATGCAGAAAAGTGCTTTATCCCCAATTTGCAAAAATGAATGTCAGCATCTTTTCAATACCGAACCAACTTGAAAGAAGCATGAAGGGAACAACCATCCAGCTCATCTGCAATTAAATAAACTCCAAACATCAGAATCTCTTTGGGTAAACAGAGATGCCCTTGACCAACTGGGGATTCTCAGACTTAGGATGCCAGTTCACACACTGCTGTTTATGCCACACTTAAGCTCGTTCAACACAGATGGTAGGCATAAAATATCTAAGCTCTAATGGATCATGTCTGGGAAGAATGATAGATACGATCTTTTTCGTTGACAAAAGAGTTGTTTTCACATTCCAGTTGAATTAAATTATGTTCATTCATGCCGCGAGACATAATCTCTGGCAAGAATTCTTAGAAAAAGTTCTCATATAAACTTATTGCAAAACAAATGAAAAAGAAGTTGCTAAATGTCACTATTAGAAAATATGGGGAAAAGTTAAATTTACATTAAGCAAGGTAGGATCATGACAGTTATGAAACTATCAGTGTGGACTCCAGGTACTAATTTCTGGGTTTTGAAAAATGAGTGCACTGTAGCTGAATAGATAGAGAGGCCGGAATATATATTCTGGTCAAGGAAGAGAGGAGGAGTGAACCAAAGTCTTAGCCTAGTGTTTGCTGAATTGGGCTTTTAATTATGACCTAATCATAGTGTTAGGGATCCTCACAAACACACACCAGTTTGGTGACTCCCAAGGACACACAGAATTCAGAAAAGCTGTTATACTCAAGATCATTACTTATTACAAGAAAAAGATACAGATTAAAATCCTCAGAGATCAAAGGCATGTAGGGCAGATCCAAGAGCAACCAGGCACAAGCTTCCAGCTGTCCACTCCCAATCACGTGTCCCCCAGAGCAGTTTGTGAAAACATACACCAAGTGTTGCCATCCATGAAGCCTTAACCCACACCTTAGGGTCCAGGGTTTTGATTGAGGGTCAATCATGGAGGTATGGAATTCTCCATGACCGACCTTATCTGTAGTCTCCAGCCCCTCTGAAAGGTCAAACTGATACACATGGTCCAGGTTTTCAGGGGAATAAAAGCAGACATTCACGATAAATCATATTGTTAGTATAAACTATCTCACACAGCCCAAGACCCAAGATATACAAAGACACTCTTATCAGGCAGGATATTCCAAGGGCTTAGAGGTTATCTCTCAGGAGCCAGACAAGGGCCAGACTTTCTTTGGAATGTGAGGGTTTGAATACTCTGTACTTGCCAAGTTCACCCTCTACTGCAGAATAGCTTGTGTGATAATGGGTCTTAATTTTTAAAAATGAAAAAAAACAAGAGGTGTGAATTCCTAAAAAAAATGCTTACCTGTATGAAATTTGTCTATATCCATTTGTTTGATGATGAGGGAAAAATAAAAGAGGAAAAAGAGAAGTAGCTTCACCAAATAGTAATTGGTCTTCTGCCATAAGGATTCAGGTGGGTCTCTGTGGAGAAATGTGTTACCACGTGTTCCTAATAGTGATGATCTAAGGATTAAGTCACCATTCAGAAAAGTGTAAATGATTCACTGCTGCTCCAGTTAATTGTACTATAGCAGAACATTTGTGTTGCACTGACCTAAAAATTGGAGAATTAACTACTCACCACATTTTTCTTTAAATTTCTGCTCCCTCTCTGCACCCTTATTTTCTTTTCTGAAACGCAATGTCTTCTCTGAAGATGTTCCAGTGGATTTGATCGCCATCGGCAGGACTGGGTGGACAGTGGATGCCCTGAAGAGGTACATGTGTGCTTTATTATGACAAAATTCCTGGGAACAAGCTGTCCTGTAGAGTTGCTACAACTTCATGAAATGGTATCTAATTTAACAGAAGTATCCACTAGTTAATGAGCTTGTAATGTATGTATGTGCCAAGCCTTGGGTTAACTTCGCGTGTATTTTTCAGTGTGTCCTCATATCCATGAGCTCAGATGACCATGAGAAGAGGAAGTCATGGAATGAGGGTATCTAGAGTTAGAGATGTGATGAGAGAAGAGTAGAACCAGGATTTGAATCTCTAGAAGCAAAGAGTATTTCTCTTTAACACTTAATGCTTTTCTAAGACCTAGACAGTCATTGCTTATCTTTTTTTTGCTCAAATAACAAAACCAGTGGTTTGAAAAAAAGATTGATTGCAGCTAATCAGTTTGATATAAGAAGTTGGAAATGGTATAACATTTAAACAGTAACTCTCAGGCAAACATAGAAACAATACAATGAAGGTATTAAAGTAAGTGTGTACAATTGCAGAAGCAATTTAAACTTGTTTAAAAGTTTTCTAGTGAATTGTATTTACACTGTGATTTCCAGGTCACATAATGGTGTCCTATGCATTCCACAAAGAAAAGTATTTGTTTCTTCTCTCTTTGTTAAATCTTAGTGTATGAATTTTGAATAAAATCCTTTAACAATTATGCAAGTTTTCTAATTCAGTAAAGCAAATCATGTCAAAATACAACAATTATTTTAGTACCTATAAGGTAATCTGTGGTTAAAAGAGACTTTTTAAAATATAGGTTCTTATTTATGATGTTTCATATAGATTTGAGAAAGGCATCTTGATGAATATTTTTGAACTTTGCGTTATTGCAGTTAATGTAGCTTTAGTCTACTTTTTGACATTCATTTGGGAGATGATAGTGATATATACTAATCCACCTATTTCACAACAATTAACAGCAAAGTTCAGAAAGAAAATACATCAATGGAGTCATGGTTGTGTTTTCAGGTTGATATGTTTTCAGGTTGATACGTCACAGTTACTTCAATTAAAAATGCTGAAATTGAGGGCTTCCCCTGGTGGCGCAGCGGGTTGAGAGCCTCGCTGTGAAGCTGTCTGTGGCCTCTGCAGTGCAGGTTTGATCCCGGCCGGCCAGCAGACCTCTCCTGTCGTGCTGGCTGCTCCCCTCCAGCAGTGTATTTCTGTTGTCTGCCTGTTCTGCTCCCCGCTGTGTCTCTGGTGAATCCTCTCACCCTCCCGTGCCTCTGGCCTATACCCCAGCTCTTGTATAAAAATAAATCTTAAAAAAAAACTTCAATATATATATTTTTTTAAAAAAGGCTGAAATTGAATATTTAAAGAGACCGAGAGTACAGTTCAGGCATCTTAGTGTTCTTTTTTTTTTTTTTAATCGAGATAACATTGGTTTACAACATTGTATGTGATTTAAAGATACAGGATCACACCCTTCTATGTTATTACCACAATATTCTTGCTTTGCTGTGTACTCACTGTGGCAAGTAAAGAAGAATCTATCACAATTTAAGACCCTCTATATTTTTTTTTTTAAGATTTATTTATTTATACAAGCATTGGGTATGGTCAGAAGTACGGGAGGGTGAGAGAATTCACCAGAACCAAAGCGGGGAACAGAACAGGCAGACTGAGGAAATACACTGCTGAGGGGAGCCGCGGGCACAGCAGGAGAGGTCTACAAGTCATGTGGTACCCTCGCCGTTGGCCAGGCATCGAACCGACACTGCAGAGGCTGCGGGCAGCTTCGCAGCCCAGTGCTCAACCACTGTGCCACCAGGAGAGGCCCCCTCTATATTCTTTTTGTGGTGAATTTGCTATGTTCTGTTACTCAGCACTAAAATACAAAGATTAAAAAAAGAAAGGAGGGCCTCCCTGGTGGCACAAGGGGTTAAGCACAGCACTATGAAGCAATTTGAAGCCTCTGCAGCACAAGTTCGATCCCTGGTCGGCCAGGGAGCTACCCACATGGCACAGCAGATCTCTCCTATCTCTCCCGCTGCTCGTGTCAGCAGTGTACTTTGGTCTGTCTGCCTGTTCTGTTACCCGCTCTGTCTCTGGTGAATCCTCTCAACCCCTGCATCTCTGGCCTGTACCCCAGCTCTTGTATGCATAAATAAATAAATCCTTTAGAAAAAAGAAAGGGAGGGAGGGAGGGAAAGGAATTACCACACCTATCCCCCAGCTGTCAAGATCAGAATCCAGTACATTCTGTAATATTCAGTATTTTCATTTTATACTTTAAATTATCAACATTACTGGCATTATGGACAGCAATTTTATCCTGCATCTATATGTAAGTGCCCAGAGTCACCAACTTCATTTCTGTTCCCAAAAGTAAGGCTAGATTTTCTTTAATGAATTAATGAAACTGGACATATTTTTATGTTTTTTTTTTTATTTCTGTGTTTCTTCTCCCTTTCTTCTACATTGAGATGATTGTTCATTCCTTTCTCTCATTTTTTACTGTGAAGTCATCTTTTTATTTTTACTTTGAGGAGTAAATCTTCATGGTTTATATCTGACAGACTAGAATTTATATTAAAAAGCCATACAAAATTCTCTTACTATTTAAAACATTTATCTGAAGATACATTATGCTTCTCCACTTGGACAGTAATATCACTTATAAATAATGAGAGTTGTGTTTGCTTCTTACTTTGTATTTCTTACTCCTTTTTATTTATTTTTTGTTGCATTATTGCTCTGAATATCTCCAGTTGTTATATGCGTTCTCCCAGATTTTCATTTTCTCTGTGATTTTTATTTAGCTAACATCCATTCTCAATTTAATGTTTCAAATGAATTAATCTTTTGATGTATGGTTCATTTCATGTGTTTGTGGATCTTGATTAAAATGACTCCTTGCAAATTTCAAAAGGTGATTCTCATAAATTTTGTCTTTCATATTAAAATCTTCATTCCATTTGAAACTGGTTTCTATGTAAAAAATAGAAAGTCATTTTTATGGCAGCTTTTCCCTTTCTGGATCATTCCAAGCACCATTTATTGAATAATCTTTCCTTTCGGTAATTTCTTGCAAAGCCCACCTCTTTCTTACATGATTTTCATTTATCACAGAGTTGGTTTCCGTGATCACCTCTTCTAATGCTCAACTTGTCAATACTCTAACCAGTGTTACATGGCCTTAATTACTATAGATTTGTAAGAAATCCTGCAATCTATAGGACACATTTCCTTACTGTTTCTTCTTAGCAAGTATTTTGACTGTCTTAAGAGCTTTGTTTATATGTAAATTTTGACTCAATTTTTCCACATCTGTATTCAGTATTATTTTTAATTGGGATTGTACTGAATTGTGGATTACTTTGCATTTTCAAATTATAGACCTTTAAAAAAATTGTCTTTACATTAACTTGTAATTGATTGTCAGAGAGATGGTTCTTGAAAATTGGTTGGAACTTTTCAATGAAACAGTCTATGGGTAATTTCTACAATGAACTGTATGTGCTCAGGAAGAATGTGGGTCTTCTGATCAATTGGTGTCAAGTTTGATAAAGTCAATCAAACTTGCTCTATTCTGTTTCTTTTCACCTTCTGAGTTCTTTAGAAACAGGCTTGACCTATTCATCCTCTCCCTGGTATCCGTTAACCTCTCTTATGTTATCTGTTTTCTTATTTATCTATGCTGCATCCCGGGAATTTCTTCAGCACTATTTGCCCATTTATTAATTCTCCCTTCATCTTATTTAATCTGCTATTTAACCTATTCAGTGAAGATGTAATTTCAAAAAATACACTTTTTTATTTCTCACATTTAAATTCGATACTTTATTAAAACTGCCAGATCATTTTAGTCAATTTCATTAGTTCATTTTAAAATATACGTTCATGTCTTTAAATATTTCATGTAAATGTTTAAATATTCCATGTTGTATGATCCCAATATCTTTTTTTTTGTAGTCTAAATATGTTGTTCATTGTTTTGCTGATTTTAAGTCCTCTTGTGTATGTATGTGTGTTCTTTAGTAGAAAATGCATATTTGTTTGATCTCATTTCATTGGAATCACTAGGTCCTAAACAGGTGGTGCTGTCCACCAAAGAAGGTTTGATAATGAGAATTTAGGGCTTAGGTGATACTATTTGTCCCTGTCTTTATATGAGGAAAAGAAGAGTAGACTTATCTCCTCCATCTGCTATTAGCACAAGGCTTGATCTTCATAGAGAAATATTGATTTTAAACAACCCCCCGCAGAGCAAACTCTGCTATTTTTACTTTGTTTAATGTATACTGTTCCCACTCTCTTTATTGCTTTTGCTTTGTTTTGTTGGGAAACAATTGAATGGTATCCTTGGAGATATTCTTTACTCCCTACAAATCCTAGTAATGCTTTAAAAATTCATGTTTTATCCAGAATCTACTTGTTTTATAACAGAAGGACTATATAGTCTTTAGTCTGCTTTTATTGTCATAAGCTAAATAAGCCCAGGTATTACCTTAAATATTAGGTTCTCTGATAATACTATTCTTTGAGGATAGAAACTAAGGAAGAGAATAATATATGGCAATTTCCATTTTAGACTTATGAGTTTGAGGTGTCTGTTGTATCCAATGCATATGTTAATTCAAACATGTGAATATTTGACCTAAACTCCAAGAGAGAAATATGGACTAGAGATATTTATGAATAATCAACCAAAAGATGGTAATTGAAAGCATGCATTTGGAGCAGGTTGCTGGTGAGAATACATATATTAAAAAGATGAGTCCAGAAGGATATACAAAAACCACCATCACTTAAGGGCTAGGCAGAAATAAAAGAATGTAGAGGAATATTTTTTGGATTGGTAGCAGAAAATTGATGAAAGTGTGTGTCACTCAACACAAGATTAGAAAGTGGATAGCTGTACCAAGTGTTGATGAGCTATCAGGAGTATACCATGAAAGATTTGGTTATTAAGGAGGTGTTTAGAATTATTAGTATGAGAAATTTCAGTTAAATCAGACCAGGTAAAATCAAGATTGTCACTAACTGGGTGAAATGGAAGTTTGAGAAAATTATGCCAGATCTATCTCTTTGAAAGTAAGACTGGATAGAAGGAAGAATAAGGTAGTCAGTGTGCATTGCAGAGAAGAGGGACTGGGTTTTCAAAATAACTTCGGGCTTGCTTGAGTGTGTTTAAGGGCTGATGGTAATAAAGTAGCATAAAAATAGAAAACATTGAAGAGAAAGGACAGGATCAAATGAGAAAGTCAATTATACTGCGAAGGGGGCTCAATTGGGCCAGTAGAGATTGAGAGAATAGCTATAAGTAATTAACCCTATCCATTACAGAAGGGAAAAAAAAGCTACATCAGTGCAGATCCAATAAGAATGCAGACTTACAAATAATAAAGAACTTGGGCTGATGCCTCTTTCTATAAGGAGTTGTTCTGGGCTTACCTTTTTGAGTGGAGTGGAGACAGTTTGGAATTGATACTGAGGAAAACAAAAAAGGAGATTAGCAAGACAGGACAGCATTGTCAAACTGCATGGAATTGCTCCCTGAGGATGCAGGAGCTAAATAGGCAGAGCTCCCACTTGGAGACTATATGATTATTTTCTCAATGTGTCTGGCTTTGCTGCAGGCAGGAGACAAGAAGATATTTTACTAAGGTCAGCATTGGGCATTTTCTGCAAAGCTGGGTAAAAATTAAAAAAAAAAAAAAACAGATAAGATGTTTGAAGGTATTAAGAGATTGAAGCCATGAAAAAAAGGAAGAAAATCAGTGTGCTTGTGATTTTTACATAGAGTAAGAAATATTTGAGTGAACAGGTACATGGAGAGACTGAAAATAGGATCACTGAATTTATAATTTTAGAAGTAAAGCATTTTCAATTGCAGGAAATGTTTCGGCTGTGGTGACAAGTAAAGTGGAGTCAAGATCACAAAATAGCTGGGGATGAGAGGATGAGGAATTGAAGTTTGGAGAATTGAATGGACTACTAGGATGTTGGGACCTGAGTGGGGAATAATCCTGTATCATATTCAAATAGTGAAAAAGAAGCTGTCTCAGGGACTTCCTGAGTCCGTGTTAAAATATATTGTACTTCAGTAATGACAAGAGAAGTGTAAGAAATATGTGTGTGTAATAATAGTTTTCCAATATAGGGGGAGTAGTGACCATGGTTATCAGCTACTCAGCATCTATCATGGGGATGGAGCCCTTTAAAACATGAAGTGGGGGGCCTCCCTGGTGGCGCAGCCGTTGAGCGCTGGGCTGCAAAGCTGCCCGCAGCTCTGCAGTGCCGGTTCAATACCCAGCCGCCTGCGAGGGTCCCACATAGCACACAGACCTCTCCTGCTACACCCGCTACTCCCCTCAGCAGTGTACTTCATCATTCTGCCTTTTCTGTTCCCTGCTCTGTCTCTGGTGAATCCTCTCACCCTCCCGTGCTTCTGACTGTACCCAGTGCTTGTATAAATAAATAAATAAATCTTAAAAAAATAAAATAAAACACGAAGTGAGGAGAAATACCAACTTCTAAACTATAAAAGATTGAATGTTGGAAGTTGTGAAGACCATAGAATTTATTTTTGTGGTCTATCGTTTTTTTAAAATGCAATATGTATTTTTTCCTGTTTTCCTTACCTAGCTCTGCTAAGGTCAAGACAAGCTAAGCAATTACATAAGTACTGTTTACTATTGGATGGTTTTGATTATTTCATAAAAGAAAACAAAATTTTAAATGTCCATTCAACCTATGGTGGATTATTTTCGAAACATATAAACATACAAAGTATTATGGAGTAGTTACCAAATGTTTAGAAGTTAGCATTATCAGTTCTATATGAAAGGAATGTGTGTTTTCCTCACAGACCTAAGACTGTTTTATATCTTACCATCATACACATTTTTCTTCTTGTGTAAACTTTTTCCTTTCACATCATGTCTTTGATAAATGTATTGATATAAAATTGTTTAAAGATTTATTTATTTATGCGTACAAGAGCTAGGGTACAGGCCAGAGTTGTGGGGGTGAGACAATTCACCAGAGACAGAGCAGGGAACAGAACAGGCAGACTGACTGAAACACACTGCTGAGGAGAGCAGTGGGCAAGACAGGAGAGGTCTGCTGTGCCATGTTGGTTGCTCCCTGGCCAACCGGGGATCGAACTCATGCTGCAAAGGCAGCAGATAGCTTCATAGGTTGCGTCTTAAACCTGTCACCACCAGGGAGGCCCATGATATAAAATTTAGCAAGATAAACCTAATACAAAGATTAACAGCAGAAGATGATGTAATACAAATATAAACTTTATTAAATCCATTTTTTCTCTTGTCCATTTTATATACCTTCAAAAGTAGTAAAATCCATAAATATAGTCATGTACAAAGTAATTAATTCCTCACCTTGATTTGAGAAAACTTTGTGCTTTACAGTCCCATTCTTTGCTGTAATTTTTCTAACAATAGATGTGATCACTCTAAAACTGTTCTCCTTTTTGTTTCTCTTATTAGTCAAAAGAGAAGATGTGTGAGAATACAGAGCCAGTGGAAAGTTCTTCTCAAACCACCACTACCACCATACAAGCAACAACCACACAATTCAGGGTCTTAACCACCACCAGGAGAGCAACCACATCCCAGCTGCCCACCAGCCTGCCCACAGAAGGTGCCCTGCGATGAGTTTGCTTTCTTTCCTGACAGAAAGAAAAGTCACTAATTTTGACATGTACTGGAGTAGTTCTCTAGAGAGAAAGTCATTCCTCTACAATCTATATTTCTAAATAGGAAAAGATAAAATGATTATGAAAAAATGCACTGGGATTCTTTTAATGTACTGTGCCTTTTAATAGGACTTAGATTTTAATAGTTGTTCTGGCTATTTGTCCTCCATAGAACTCCCTAGAAAAGATGTAGAGATTTCATTTCATTTAACTTTGTAGTAATTAAATTAAATATTTCACTCATAGAATGGAGAGGCCAAATACATATAGAAAGTCTATTGATTTTTGGATTCTGAATAATAAATTCTACTTGGATGCAATTCTTATATTTGTCTAAATACAGTCAGTAAGAACTGTTGGTCCATAGCTTATAGAGAGGCATTGAGTATGTAATAGAAATTGTCCTTAAAAAACATTTCTTCTGCCAGGGAAGAGAGAAATACTAGAGAAGGTTAATGCATGAGCACAGCTCATTGTGAAAAAAGACATATTAACCAAAAATTGTTAGCCTTATATCCTGAATGTTGCCACTAGGGAAAAATGTGAGGCTAGTTAGCTAAGAATAAGCTTTGAGGGGTAAAATGCTCTTATATATTGTCAGAGATGTTGCTTTTATTTGACTAAAAAATTAAATTAAGTTCTAAACTTTTGTTTTCAATTGAAATTTAATTGAATTTGAAAGTTAACAGGAATAAAGAGATAAAGAGAGGTAGAAGACAGCTGCTAAATTCATTTCATTGCCTTTAAAGCCAATATATTTTAACCCCTATTATTTTAGATTGGTGTATCAGTAGAAGTATATATCTGTAATTCAAACCTTACCAGACTGAAGTACAACCACAGAAATAAAAAGTCCTTAATTTTGTTCATTAAGTATAGGCCTTTCATATACAATTTTGGACCTATTTGTTATCAATGAATAAGCATTTAACTCTTGAAATTAAATTAGTAAATACTGACATATCTTTACTATTCCAAATAATTTGGAATTCTTTTAATCTTGATTTTTTAAATAAATACAGCCTACAACTATGGTCAGTTACAATAAATGATTTCAGTAAATTAAAGATAGGTATAGCTTAAGTTAAAATTAAAACTATTGTCCTCACAGATCTTAGCAATTTTACTTTATTAATATTTTGATCTTAATCTCAATAAGAATTGTTAGTACCACATCAGATGCCCTATATAAGGTTGGTTTCATTGTAATAGAAAATAGCTTAGTTAGAATATCAAAATCTATTCATGTTACTGTTATTAGTAAAGAATTACTGATTATAAAATGTATACATCTTTAAATTGTTTCTGTTGTAATAACTTTGATTTCTCTTTCAGATGATACCAAGATAGCACTACATCTAAAAGATAATGGAGGTAGGAATTAACACTTCTATTTTATAAGTATTTTTAGATACTAATCCTTTTCATTCATTTAAACATGAGAAAGGGCTGTGGTTTTCTGAATATAGAGTGAATTTGTAATTCATTCCTTGCTGGTATTATTGTTAATTAATTGATTATTTTATTTATTTATGCAAGTACTGGGTACAGTCAGAAGTGCGGAAGGGTGAGAGAATTCACCAGAGCAGGGAACAGAACAGGCAGACTGATGAAATACACTGCTGAGGGGAGCAGCGGGCATGATAGGAGAGGTCTGCTGCACCATGTGGGACCCTCCCTGTGTGGGGATCAAACCTGAGCTGCTGCAGAGGCAGAGGGCAGCCCAGCCCAGCACTCAACCATTGCACCACCAGGGGAGGCCCCCCTGTTGGTATTTAACATAGGAAGAATTCAGTGGGTTGACTTGAAAAGTGAAATGGTTTCAATAGTGGAACAGCATTCTAATCTATGTATTTGCCTATAGAAAAACCAAATGAAAGATCAAAGACAAACTTTAAAACCAACCCTTGAAAGTTAACCATAGATCTGCAACTTTCAGAGCAGGGAGGGGGAGGGGAGAAGAGAGGAGAGGGGAAGCATAGTGGAGTATGGACTATGGTGGAAGACTGTGGGTGTTGCACTGGTGGGTGTGCTATGGGGACTCCACCTGTGGGGGGAAATCCTCCACTGTCAAAACACTAGCAAGGATGTAAATGATGATATTTCAATAACAAGTTAAAAAAAATGGTAATTTAGCATTTAAAAAAATCATATAAATGATGTATTATTTATTTAATAAACTAGTTATAATTTATAAATAAATAAAAGCCTGCCACAACCATTCACAAAATTAAATATATTGGGTTTCATTTAATGGAAATAAATCATTGGATCAAAAATAAGTCATTTACCTAGTACTCCTAATTAGAAATGATTTATAAATTGTCATGTATGATATTAAAATAAAACAAAAAATGTACATGGCACCATGACCAATTACAAAGTGAAAATTTATCCATACAACTCACTATTCTTTATTTTTCTACCCCTTGGTTTAAATGTATGTGCTTAGTCTTTGGTTTAAGTGTAAATGCGATCATCTACACAGGACAGATACTGGTTCATCTATATTTTTCACTGTTGAGTAGTCAACATGCTTTATAAATAAAATTAAGAAATACAGCAGTATACAAATATATTATCCTAAGCCTTACCTTTTATATGAAGCAAAGAACAAAAATTATATATGAAAGGAATATTTAGTTAATAGCATAAAATTATTCTAAGACAACTGAGAAATACTATATCTTTAATGGTACTTGAAAATTTGAGGAAGACATGTTTTACCTAAACAAAGTGTGAAAGATATTGATTAATGTTTTTTTTTTAAATAGTTCTTTTCCTGTTAAAATGTTAGCTTACATGTGCTTCTTTATAGTTTTATGCTGATGTTTGACAAGTTATTTTTTAATATTATTTGTTCAGTCATTTCAAAAGGGCATCTCTTCTTAGCTGCATCTGTGATATATATAGATATGGGTACACTAAGACATAGTTTTCTAGACACAGATTTACTTTTCCAGCCCCAGGTGATTTCATAAGTCAAATCCAACATATTCATTCTTACAGATATTTTTTTCTCTATAATTGTAGAGAATTATTATGTAATTATTCAGTCTGGATTAAATAAAATATACTTTTTTCTCAGGTTGCTGTTGATACAGATGTAGATATAGACAGATAAGATTGATAATATTTAAATTTCATATCAATCCTTTTGAAAGAAAAACTGCTTAGCCACCTCATATACATCATTATTTTATTGTCCATTGTTTTGTTTCTCTATCCTAGTGTTTTATTTCATAAGTCAAATCCAACATATTCATTCTTACAGATATTTTTTTCTCTTAATTGTAGAGAATTATTATGTAATTATTCAGTCTGGATTAAATAAAATATACTTTTTTCTCAGGTTGCTGTTGATACAGATGTAGATATAGACAGATAAGATTGATAATATTTAAATTTCATATCAATCCTTTTGAAAGAAAAACTGCTTAGCCTCCTCATATACATCATTATTTTATTGTCCATTGTTTTGTTTCTCTATCCTAGTGTTTTATTTCATTTCTTACTCATTATTGCATTAATATATTAAGTGGATAGCTTTACAAATGATCATTAGCAAAATATATACCAGCTAGAACTAAATTAAAATCTAAGCATTCAAAGGGAATTTAGCACATCCCCAGTTTAGGATTTCTGAGAGCAGATGAGAAATGCAGAACATGAGTCCTAACGTTGCGCTCACCTCATTTTTGAGGGAAGGTGTATCATATGAGTTGAATGGATGAATGAAATGGAGAAGGGGTGCCCAAGAAGCTTCCATTGTATTCATTATATTTAATTCTTAATAATGGTAGTAGTAACAAATATTTTTGTTATATATTCTCTATGCTCTATCTTCTTTTATGACTAAAATATTCTATAATGCCAAGAGAAAAAATAATACTCCTATAATTAAATAGGTGTGGCATATTCTGTGTGAAAGAAAGCTAAAGGGTTTCTTATGTTAGAGAAGTGTTCAAAGCTTTTGATGCACGTCTGTCAATTCATTCATTTCTCCAGAATGCATGTTAATTGCAAGGCACTGTAGGTTTGGGGATAAGGTAGTGAACATGCTTAGACAAAATCTTTGCTCTTAGAGAACATGTATCTAAAGAAAATTGGAGATGGTTATGAAGATTTAGTAATATCTGTCACTTCTCCACATTTGTTTATAAAAAACCTTTTTTACAAGTATCATCCCATGATCTTAATGCCTGGAGTGCAATTTGGGAAATAGTTTTCTACAATATTTTTAATTGTCCCAGGGGAAATCTTTAGATTTGCTTACTGTAGCAAGGAAACATAAAGCTGAAGGTTTTTTTAATGCTGATCATGCTGACAAATTAAGTTAAGTAAATTTCAAGACTTAAATTTAGCACTTCGTTCCTTTTCTGTTATACTAGAAAAGTTGAACACTAAATCATTGGTATGCCACAAGTATACATCAGAATTCCAAAATATCACAAATAAGACTTCAAATATATCTATATACTGGAAGTCTTTCCACATCTAGGGCGTGGAAAAATTTTTTTTCTAAAACCATTCAAGTGCAGTTAGAACAGACCAACCTAACCAGTGGCAAGTCCCATCAAAAGAATATGCAAAGGAACTCACCAATGACTAATTTCTAAGGTGCTTCATTAAGATTTCATGCTATCATTGTCTTTTATTTCATGGAAGATGGAAATACAGGAAAGATTGCCAATTTAAGTCTCACTTAATTAGTTAATTAAGTATGTTCAAAACAGAATTTCAAATTGTCCTTTCCTCCAGTTGAACGTTTTGGGAAAATTGAGGCAATAATGAAATAGGATGCCTAATCTAAATGCTCTCTCACATTTATTGAGAATTACTAGTGAAATGCAAGTTAATGCATTTTATAAACTTTTATGGCAAAGATGTTCAGCACTTTTTATTTCTTGATTTAATTTCTTTATTCAATGTGCTGTTCATAAAAACATTTCAATTTAGAGTTCTGTACTTTCTGGTGACATTTTTTAAAGTAATCAGTTTCTGGCTAGAAACCAGTGACTCTGCCTTTAGGTATACCCTCTCCTTTAGATAGGGGTTACCTTGGCTTCCAGTCTTCTCGGCACCTTCTATAGGTTAAAGTGGTTGATTTTCTTAGTTGAATTCACAGGTAACGTGATGTTTCACTCTCTAGGAAATTTTCCTTCATCTTTGATATGAAAGCATAAAGTACTTCTGAGCAGCCAGACATCAAAGGCACACAAAAGGGTTTCTCATTGACAGGATGGAAACTGAGTTATAATCTGCTAAGTCATTCTAGAATCTTCAATTGTGCATTGAGTTTCCCAGTACAGTTAAATTAGATAGGGCCTTTGGAAGTTCCAGGTCAGTTTTTTGATTGGAGAAATTTTATTTATCTTTGGTGTTGAGAACACAACCCAAGCTCACTTTTTTGCTTCTTTCAAAGTTTCTTTTTTTTAGTAATGTTGTTTCTTTTTGAAAAAAATATTTGAATATGTATTGCTAGAAGGTGAGTAAAGCATGTGCACATAGGAGATGTGAAAATGTACCTCCAAAGTTTTATAGATAAAGAATGTCTGCCAGATTAATATTAATTTTTTAAATCTGAAGTAGAATAAATATTTGAATGTAAGTTCTTAATTGCTGCTAATATTTAAAATATCAGCACTTCAGAAAGTGTTGACATGTTATGCAAAGTGGAACTGTGGTTGCCATTTCTTCTTGTTGCTAGGAATTTCACTAAGCCTGAATTCTGCAACCCCGAAATTCTTGAGTCAGAAAGTTGTTTCTCCAGCAAAAAAATGCTGAATAGCTGTATTTAGCATTTTGTAAGCATGATTAAGTTAATTCTAAGGTACAGATCTTTGAAGTGATTGATTTCAAAAAACTAACAGTTATACTTTGAATGAAACTATGAAATGACTGATCTAAATTTTAATTCTGTTGTGTTTAGTTTCCTGTTTTTTTAAATATCATAAGATGCTTAATCCAAAGATAAAATGTTAGAGCATTATTCGGATGTTTTCACTAGACTACTTCTAAGGTGATACCTCTATTATCTAGTCTGTAGTGACAGATCAAATGTCTAGTTTTCATTTGTCGTTCAGTTGAATTATTTTTTACTTTAATGCATAAATCATCAAAGTAAGACCTTTTGGCTGTTTTTCCTATTTTCCCTTGCTATTTTTTTCATATGTTTCTTTCACATAGATCACAGTCTTACAAGCAAAGGAAAACTGTTATTTCCTTTTGACAAGCTATTGAATATCATTTTCTGCTTGTAAAACTGTAAAGTGTTTTGGTATTTGGTTTATCTTTTGCTTGTTTTGGCTACTTTTCATGACAGTACTAACCACTCAAAGTATGTAAAATACTATGATAGTGAAAATTTAATTTACTTCAGAATATTATTTTGAATATGCCTTAGGAATAAGGAATTTTATTTTTATACAGAGTAGTGGTTCTCAACTTTTCCAATATAGTGGAGTTATCTGATTATTCTCATTGAATTTTATTATTCCCACTTATGAAAACTCCAGAATTCAAACTGATCTCCATACCAATTAAATCTTAACCTCTAGAGCTGGGTTCCAAGCATTAATAATTTGAATTTTTTTAAAGATTTATTTATTTATTTATTTATTTATACAAGCGCTGGGTATAGTCAGAAGCATGGGAGGG
Organism: Talpa europaea; assembly: GCF_964194135.1. Classification (NCBI taxonomy): domain Eukaryota; kingdom Metazoa; phylum Chordata; class Mammalia; order Eulipotyphla; family Talpidae; genus Talpa; species Talpa europaea. Next base: position 24,666,511 of record NC_140082.1, on the reverse strand, counting down.
TGAGAGAATTCACCAGAGCCAGAGCGGGGAACAAAACAGGCAGACTGATGAAATACACTGCTGAGGGGAGTCACGGGTGTGGCAGGAGAGGTCTGCGTGCCATGTGGGACCCTCACTGGCGGCCGGGGATTGAACCGGCGCTACAGAGGTTGTGGGCAGCTTTGCAGCCCAGCACTCAACCACTGCACCACCAGGGGAGGCCCCAATAATTTGAATTTTTTAATAACATCTTTTTATTTTGTTTTTAATATTTTAAAAATTTTATTCATTTATTTTTAATTGAGGTAATATTTGGTATTAGCATCAGGTGTAGCATCAGGTATTAGCACCCACCACCAATTCACACATATTCCACCACCTTAAAGCATTGTGCTTCTCTTTGTTCTTACCTCTTCCCCACGCACTCCCCTGCCTTGGTCCTTCAGTTCTGTGGTCAGCTATCAAGCATTAGTTTTTAAACTTGTCTTTTTCTGATTATCAGTTTAGTTACTTCATATTCTGCATATAAGTGACACCACCCAGTATTTATCTTTCTCCTTCTGACTTATTTTACATAGCATTATCCATTCATGTTCCATCCCTGTTGCCGTAAATGGCGTGCGTTTCCTTTTAAATCTCTGAGTAGTATTCCATTGTGTATATGTACCATATAGTCTTGATCCACTCTGTAACTTAGTATAATAAGTTATACTATAGTAAATCTGCTATAATAAATGGTGGATACAAAATAGCACAGTGGACGTGATCAGGAGTGCTTAGAGCATGGGGTCTAGATGTTGAGAGAATTCATAGAACTTTTCTGAGTGAAATGACAAAGGAAGCTTCCTACTTATATGTAAAGGAGCTGCCAAAGTGTATTTTCAACCCACTAAACTCAGTGATCATCCTCAAGGTGGTCACCACTTCAACACTAAACTTTTCCATGCTATTTAATCACCAACAATGCCTACTGTTCATATAAATTGCTGTTCCAGTTTATAAAAAAAAAAATAGCAAGTGGTATAGAGAAAAGATATGCTATTTTTAAAAAGACACAAAGCTTCAAAGAGAGCAGTTTAATCCATTAGATGGTAAATTTAGTGTAATCTTTTACAACAGCTAGGTTTTCAACAGCTAGGCTTACTGTTCCATTAAGGCTAATTTTTATCCTATTCTTACTCTGCTGTGCTCAAATACTACTATGCAAGATTTAAAATGTATCTTGGGTAGTAAGGACAGGAGTTAATTATTCAGCATTAATTCATAACTGTGCTGTAATCCTCAGAGACCAAATATTATTTTGGTTACAATAATGAATTAACTTGTTAGATAAAATTTCAACCATACATTATTTTAACACCTGTCAGCATTTTGCTCAGCAACTATTAAAGGAAAATTACAAAAATATGAAGGTTCATTTCTATGGAATGTTAAGAAATATTTGTTTAGCCTAAAAAAGAAAAGAGAAGAGGAAAAGTGAACCACATAATGGCTGGATAAGAAGAAAACAAACAGAAAAATAGTATCCCAAATTCTGTTGTGCAAATAAATATATTAATGTGAACAGAATAAACATGCAAATTAAATTATTGATTATAGATTAATGAATCTTGAATAGATTACTAGACTGACTTTTTTAAAAAACAAGCTTCAACTATATGTTGTAGTATGAGATGCAAATAAAGCATAGATCAATGGCATAAAATACTTAAGGTAAAGTGATAGAATAATATATATCCTTCAAATATAACCTTAGGAAAGCTAGAATGGTAATATAAATAAAAGACTAAATAGACATAAAGGTAAAGAGTATGAATAAAGGTATAGAGGAACTAACAAAAGGACAAAAAGATCAGGAAAACTTTACAATTTTAAAATGTAGAAAAAAAATTAGAGAATGTAGATTTATACCGTACTGTCAACCACCTATATCTGGTTGATATTTATAAAACACTGTTCCCACTTATAATAGGAACTAATACAGTGGTCATTCACATTGAGGCAGGGTGGGAATGGTGAGGACTGCCTAAAAGGGGGGAATGAAACTTTCTGGCTGCATAGAAATGTTCAATATCTTGGGTTATGGTTACTTTGGTATATACAGTTATCAAATTTGTTAATTTAAGTTTTGTACATTTCAAAGATGCAAATTTTGCCTCACTTTAATAAAAAGAGAGAAACTTTTATGTACTTCTCAAAAACTTGGTATAGTTTTTAAAAATCCTCATGAGTAAATTCTTCCAAATTTCTTGAAATTCTCAGTTGAGGAATGCAAAGCATCTTGTCCTTAGCAAACCAGCTTCTCTGATTAGTGGGCATAAAATTAGCATTTCTGATTATGTTACTCATGTTTCACTTTAAATTATTCTTAGACTTTTCCCATGTAGTTATAATAATAAAATGATCTAGCTATTATTGGGGTGTTACTATACCCCAGACACTCTTCTAAGGACTTTGCTTGTTTATCTCCTTTAAGCCTTACAGCATACTATGAAGAAAGAACTGTTATAATCCCATTTTATACATGAAACATCAGAAGCATAGAGATTTAGTAATTTGGGATCACATGTTTTATAAGGGAAATAGCTGGACTATACCAACCAATACTCTGGTGTCAGAGTGTGTGACATTATGTCATTATGTCATTTTATGTTATTACGTCCTGCAAGGAGGGTTGCCTGAGATATTGTACAGTTGGCTATGTAACCATTTTCCTGCTATTCTTCGTCTATCAAAGCATTCTGGCTTCTCAGCGAACACAAGCGGCACCTATTGCCAAATCTGGAGTCAAACTAAGTCTTATCATTCCACTAATCCCCCAACACTGAGGCTAAATCCCTTGCAGCTGTAAAATTCATAGGAGAGTTACCTACCCATGGAGGGGGGCCATTTTGCAAAGCTGATTTGATGAGAAAGGTTAGGCAAGACTACTGCTTGCCTTCTGAACCATATCCTATCCAAAATTCAATGTGTGCGACTCTATAATTCAAGAAACTTGATATTCCAGGACCAAAGAGGCAGACAATTGTAATAAACACCACTTTAGAGTATCTCTCCTCCCCAAATGGCTAGATTGTTCTGTCCCCATGGGAGGAATTATCTGCTTTGCAGGTATTGATGCTGGGCAGTGGAACTTAAGTACTCTGTAAGAATGGTTCTCAGTGGTCTCATTTATTTTCTTCCTAAACTTGGTCAGTAGGCACCATTTATTAGTTGTGGTAATACGACTAAAATGAAATTCTAGGATCTATTTAATTTTCCAGTTTTGGATGCTTTCTCTTTGCACATACATATGGTCTACCACTTACCTTCCTGGGGGATTGTCTCCCTCAGTCCAGAACAAATCACAAATAAATTGTATGGTGATTAAGAATGTTAAGAACTAAGGTTTTAGTTCTGAAGCAGACACACGTAGGCCAAATTGACATCTCCAACAACAAAATTAATCCATGCGTTTTTAAGTAGCCCTGAGATTTTCATTCATTCTGATTGTAAACTCAGGTGTTAAAAGAACTTCGGATTCATTTAATATTTAGCAGTTTTCAAAAGAAGTTGCTTATAAATACTGAATAGTTGATTTTATTTTGATTCCCTATACCTCATCAGCTAGGCTTTTGTTTTTCAAGTAGCAGCTACACATTCTGTCTCTCCTGCCCCACATCCTAGCTGCTGTCCAGGTCTTGAAATGGGGAGTTAAGCACAGAAGGACCAGAGTGGCATGTTTTCCTAGGATGGGTATATAGTACAGGGCATGTGAGATTGATCTTCATCTTCCAGTAGAAAAATTATTTCCTGAGATGGCCTTACTTTCATCCGGCATTGCTCTTGAGCATCACCAAGAGAATTAATTCCATTTCCATTGATAAGAAGGCCTCATATTGACCTGGTAGTACAGTCATGAGTCAGCAGAATGGAAGTGCTTGGGTTTCATATTAGCTAAGTGGTTCTGATCCACATCTTTCTCCCCATGCTGATAGTTGTGGATCAAGGGTATTCGAAATCTGTGTTCAGAAAATCTGATAGATTTGATTGGAAAGTACATCCTGATTGAGAAAATTATAGGCTTTTTATACAAATGGGCTGTTTTAACATAAGTAACTTCATTCTGGAGTGGGGGAGATAAATGGCATGAAGATTCATTCTGTTTTGTGCCGCTAGATCTTAAAGAGTATCTTGTCAACCTTATTTTGATATCGTGTAGTCGCTGGCTATGTTCATTAGGAAAACCCCAACTCTTTTCTATAATTTAAAACCACGATTTCTTAGGCATTGTAAGAGGTTGGCGTGCACTTTAAAGAGAAACAGTTTCTATGAAACCCTTTAGTTGATGTTTAGATGCAGATTCTATCTTTTTTATAGCTGAGTAGTATCACATTGTGTATATATTCCACATCTTAATCTCCTCTGTCCTTGAAAAACTTAGGCTGTTTCCATAACCTGGCTATTGTAAATAATGCTACAGTAAACATAGGAGTGCATGTAGCCCTTCAAATTTGTCTTTTTGCATTCTTTGATAAATACTTAGGAGTGGAATTGCTGGATCATATGGTGGCTCTATTTTTAATATTTTGAGGAGACTCCTGAAACATATAAACTATTGTAAGCTAATGCAACTTCAATAAAAAAAAATTAACTGAAAAAAAGTGATGGTTAAGTATACTTTTAAATGAAAAAGCAAGGCAACTGGTATAGAAAGCTGATGTTCAGAAAATTTTAAAAGTTAAATCTTAAAAAGATCTTGGATGCTGAAAATATTGGAGACCCATGGTAGATGATTATAAAAATAGCACACACACACAAGAGATGAAAAAAGAGACATGGATTTTTCAGATTAATTTGTTTTTTATGGCCACAGTAAATACCATAAATCCTATTTTATTTTTTTAAAGATTTATTTATTTATACAAGAACTGGGGTACAGGCCAGATTTGCAGGAGGGTGAGAGGATTCACCAGAGACAGAACAGGGAACAGAACAGGCAAACTGATGAAATACACTGCTGAGGGGAGCAGCGGGCGAGACAGGAGAGGCCTGCCATGCCATGTGGGACCTTCGCCAGCCAGCCGGGATCGAACCGGTGCTTGCAGAGGCTGCGGACAGCTTCACAGCGTGGCGCTCAACTGCCTGCGCCACCAGGGGAGGCCCTAGAAATCCTATTTTAGACCCTCGCACATACACATACACATACACAAAAGCTCTGACCACGTTAAGCTACCGTGCCTCGAAGCAGCCTACTGGTGACTGCTCTCAAACACTCCTCATTTTGGTGGAATCAAGTATTTCCGTGAATATAATTTCACAGAAATTTTATCTAGCTTCCTTTTATAAGATAAAAATAACAAGGCTATTGCTTAAAAAAAAAAAAGGATTATCATACCCTAAGCTCTTTTAGAATATTTTATATGTTTCCCTGAATAAAATTTCACAGCTGCCCCATTGTAGCTCAGGATGCATAAGAGATGCTGAGGCCACTGTCCCTGTCCAATATTGTTCTCACCATACATAATGCCCCTACTGTGCTTAGGGTACCCATTTAAAGGTCTTTTCACAGTACTTATCCAAAGCCCTCCTATGGGGATGCCATAATATGAATTGTGAATGTATTGTCAGTGCTGCACATCGTACATTAGCTATAGCTTGTATAATCATTTCCATATATTCTAATACCTGACCTCTAACTGATATTAACATATTGGTAATCATCAAAAAAAAATAGTAACACCATGGTTAAGAAAATGAAAACACTAAGAGAATTATTAAAAATATGAAATACCTGGAGAAACTTTGAATGAGGTCAGGGTCAAGACCATAGATGTAATAAGTTAAGAGAGCTAAAAGAAAAAATGCATGAGTCACAAAATGAGATCAGTTACGGAAAACTTTCAAAAGAAGGTAAATTTACTTTAAAATTTTATCGCTTGATTTTCCTCTGTTACATGCTTTAACTTTTATATATATATATATGGGTTTTATATATATATATATATGGGTTAGAGAATATTCCACAAAGTCATGTATCTCTGTGTGTTCTTAATCCAAAACTGGAACACTAACATTTTAAGCATTCACAGTTTAACTTCATTTTGATGCTATAAAAAAGTAATATTTTGACGTCATCTCTATAAGATTTATGAATTTTGAGCAAATTTGTTCAAGACTTTGCCCAGCCTATGAGCCTTTGGTCCCCCAAAGGATATTGAAACATTGTAGAATTTATGGACAGTAGTGTTTCATTTTAAAGCCAAGAAAAGAGTTTGTTCTAAAGTGATAAAATTTCAGACAAGGAGTATTTCTATTTTAATTGTACTTTATTCGTGGACTTTAATTATTGCAAAATTTAATAGTGAGTAAAGATCATCTCAGAGGTATATTAAAATCTTTTTAACATATTGAAAAGTTGCACTTCTAAATACAGAATATTAATCCTGCATCCATGCAAAACCTGAAAAAAAAAATCAGCATTACAGCAAAGCAGCATAGAAGTTTAAAATTAAATGCAGTACTTGGAAGAAACAGCATGTTGTTTTCTTCCTTCTTTCCTATCTTTTTTCTTCTACTTCTTTGTTTTACCTTTCTTCTTATAAATATATTATCATAAACATTTTTTGGAGTGCAGGAAATTAAACATATTTATGCATCAGGTCTTAGATATTTTCTAATACATAAATTCTGTTGTCTTTACTATGATGGTAGCTAAAAGTTACCCAAAATAGCTGATTACTTGGATAGATTTCACAATTCTCACAGTACTCTCTGGTCAACATATAGATCTGCATTTTTTAGAGTACTTAAAAAATTAGAACTTGTAGGATCAGATGAGAGTATATTAGCTTTGATATTATTGATTTTCTGTGCTTCATCTTTGTTTTAAAATAGGTCTCCAACTGAATACAAAAAAAAAAGGACTTAATTTTATAGGTTTTAAAAATATACTCCTATACTTCCTTTTTTGGCTCTGAGGCTTTGTTTTATGGTGGTTTATTGTCCTTTGTCATTAATTCCTCCTATTTGCATGGGCAATGTGAGGCTTAAAAAGCTAAAGATCTGAGCTGTCCTTGATATGTTACTATGCGAGGATAGTTATTTAGCCTCTGTTCACTTTTGTTTTTTGTTTATATTCAAAAGTATTTTTTATTTATTTATATTATTTAATTTTTTTACATCACTGTTCATTTTTAAACAATATTTGCTTCCCCCACGCCCTCAGGTGTAGTTCCCATATCATTTCCTTCACCAAGACACCCATGCACCATCACCTCAGTCTCCTGTGCTCCTCCCTCCCTCTCTCTGATCCCTCTCCCTCCAATTCCCCTGCAGTATGTCTCTGATTTATAATTGTCCCATTTTGCTTTGTGGTGTTTTGTGCTGTTATTATTTTTTTACACTGATGTCTAATTTGGTTCCCCTATATTCCTGCTATAAGTGAAACCATCCAAAATTTTTCTTTTTCCTTCTGGCTTATTTCATTGAGCATAATTCCTTCTAGTTCCATCCACACTGCCACAAATGGCATGAGTTTATCTTTTTTTGATTGCTGAATAAAAGCCATATACGACAACCCCATCGCCAACATTATTCTCAATGGCGAAAAGCTAAAGGCCTTTCTTTCCTTTAAGATCAGAAACAAGACAAGGATGTCCTCTCTCACCACTGCTCTTCAATATAATACTGGAGGTCCTGGCCAGGGCAATAAGACAAGAGAAAGACAGACAAAGAATCCATATAGGAAAAGAAGAAGTAAAACTATCACTATTTGCAGATGATATGATAAAAAATATAGAGAACCCTAAAAACTCCACAGAAAAACCACTCAAAATAATCAACCAGTTCAGTAAAGTAACAGGATATGAAATCAATACACAAAAATCAGTAGCCTTCCTATACACAAAGAATCAATATGAAGAAGAAGAATTCAAGAAAACCATCCCTTTTATAATTGAAACACAAAAAAAGCCAAATACTTGGGAATAAACCTAACAAAAGAGGTGAAAGACCTATACAAAGAAAATTATAAAACACTGTTAAAAGAAATAGAAGAAGAAACAAAGAAATGGAAAGACATTCCATGCTCATGGATCAGAAGAATTAACATTATTAAAATGTCTGTCCTACCAAAGCAATATACAGATTCAACCTATTCCAATAAAAATCTCAATGACATTCTTCAAAGAAATAGAACAAATACTGATGAAATCATATGGAAGCACAAAAAAAAACATGAATAGCCAACGCCTTACTGATGAAAACAAAGGAGAAAGGAGGTATCACACTTCCAAACTTCAAGCTATACTACAAAGCCATAATAATTAAAACAGTTTGGTATTGGAACAAAAACAGACACAAACAAACCAATGGAATCAAATAGAGAGCCCAGAAATAAAACCATACTTATATGGACAACTGATCTTTGACAAGGAGCAAAGAATATGCAATTGAACATGGACACTTTGTTCAATAAATGGTGTTGGGAAAACTGGACCACCACATGCTAAAAAAATGAAACTACCTTCACCATGCACAAAAATCAACTCAAAATGGATAAAAGAACTGGATATAAAACCTGAAAACATAAAATATATAGAAGAAAATATAGGTAAAACACTACAAGACATACATTGCAATAACATCTTTAAAGACTCATCACCCAAAGCAAAGATGGTCAAGGAAAAGATAAACACCTGGGATTACATCAAACTGAAAAGCTTCTGTACAGCAAAAGAGACATTAACCAAAACAGAGAGACACCCCACTGTTTGGAGAAAAAAATCTTTGCACCCCAATCAACTGATAAGGGACTGATCAAAAAGATATACAAAAACTCACACGACTCAACAAAAACAAAATAATCCAGTCAAGAAATGGGCAGAAGAACTTAAAAGACATTTCTCCAAAGAAGAAATGCAAATGGCCAACAGGCATATGAAAAAAAATGTTCAGCATCCCTTATAATCAGGGAAATGCAGATTAAAACCACAATGAGATACCACCTTACACCAGTAAGAATGGCACATATCAAAAAAACAGGCAACAACAAATGTTGGCAAGGATTTGGTGAAAAAGGAAATCACCTACATTGCCGGTAGGAGTGCAAACTGGTCCAGCCACTATGGAAGGCTGTCTGGAGATTCCTCAGTCTACTAAAAATGGAGCTACCATACGACCCAGTAATTCCACTGCTAGAGATCTACCCAAAGGACACAAAAACATTGATTCAAAAGAACACCTATATCCCTATGATTATTGCAGCACTATTTACAATAGGTAAAACCTGGAAATAACCCAAATGCCCAAAAATAGATGACTGGATCAAGAAGATGTGACATATATCTGTTTGCTTTGGGATGAATAAAAGAGCATAAGATATTTCTAAGAATAAAATGTGAGTTTGGATCTTCAGACTAGATTCTTTTTTTGAATATCCCCCCCAGCTCCTAATAGATTCTGATGAGCTTAAGAAGTTTTTACCCGAAACAGGTTCATTTTTTATAACCCACTCTGCCAGTCAATTTCCAAGAACAATCAGTCAAACCACGGGAATGAAAGACTATATGCAAAGTAATCATTGTTTGTCTTTTCTGAAGGAGTGAAATCAATTTATTTGAGCAGTCTGCCCTTGAGGTAAATGAACTAAGTTTCAATTATGGAAATTACCAGCACTTGCTTATACTTTTTAAATTTCAGTTTTGCATTTGAGGTTCATCATATTTTACAGTTTCTTCATGTTCTATTGGCAGGTCCCATAAGTGTGTAAACCCTATGCCACTTAATTGAGTGATGATAATAAACTGGAAACAAAGTAGAATTTAAAATGAAAGCACATTGATTGAGTGATCGATTCACCTTCAGACTCAACAACATTGAATATGCCAAAATACCTGTTAATAGAGGGAGAGATACAGAAAACTTTAAATTATAAGAAAAAAGGAAAATTTTTTCTCCAGAATTGTGTGTGTCACTTTGGCCACTCCATTCAGATGTTCATTCCAAAGCATTTGGAAATAATACTGGTTTTGGATGCAAGGATTCCTCCATAATATTTTTAAATTGAATCCATTATTATACTTCTCTCTAAAAGGTTTGCCCTAATCATAAAGTCATATACACACTCAGAGAGCCCCAGATATCTATTTTGTCTACTGGTTGATGGTATCTTGAGGATCCCTGAAGATAGTTTATTTTTAATATCATCATCCAAAATGTTATAAAATAACTATTTTACTAGTAAAATGCTAGCCCCTGTACAAATTTCATTAGATATGACTTGGTAATATCTACACCAGCACTGTGAAGGAGCTTTTAAAGACTTAATATGAATAACCATAACTAAAAATATTAATAAATAATAACTGTGAAAGCTAGCATGGTGTAAACCCCAAGGTGTAGACTCCATTGTGAGTTTATGTTATATTGCCAAGCCATGTCCAGCAAGTCAAAGACAATTTGACTGACAAGAGCTCCTGTTGAATAGAACATGTCCCTGGCTCACTTCTTCCTCAGAAGGGTTGTGTCTTGCCTGCTTCCTCCTGAATAGGCTCTGGCTCATTCCCTGGTCCCCAGGGGAAGTGGCAGCATGAGGCCAACACAGAAATGCCGTTTTTTAAAACTAGTGTTTCCATTTTCTTCAAGTTAATACCTGAAAGTGGGACTACTGGATCCAATGGTAATTCTCTCTATAATTCTTTGAGGAACTTCTGTTCTCTTTTCCAGGATGCTGCACCAATTTACATTCCCGCCATCAGTACACAAGGTTCCTTTTACTCCACAGCTTCAAAAAAATTTATTATTTCTTGATTTTCTGATAATAGCCATTTTAATCAGTAGGAGATGAAATCTCATTATGGTTTTGATTTTGATTTGCATTTTCCTAATGATAAGTGATACAGAACATCTTTTCATATGTCTCTGGCTGTGTAACTTTTTTGGTGAAATATCTATGTATATCATCCGCTTATTTTTTTTAAATTTTTTTTTAATTTTTTTTTTGTGGGACCCTCACCGACGGCCAGGGAACGAACCGGCGCTGCAGAGGCTGTGGGCAGCCTCGCAGCCCAGCGCTCAACCGATGGGCCACCAGGGGAGGACTATCCGCTTATTTTTTAACTGAGTTTTATTTTATTTTGTTTTATTTGTATAAACTGAGTTGTTTATACATTTGGGATATTAAACCCTTGCCATAGATATGGTTTGCAAATATCTTCTATTCAACTGTCTACCATTTTGTTTTGGCAATAATTTTTCTCTGTGCAGAGGCTTTGTAGATTGATGTAGTCCCATCTGCTTATATTCTCTTATTTCTCATGTTGGAGGCAAATTAATAAAGACATCATTAATACTGGAAAAAAAAAAGAAATGCCCTGCCTTTTCCCTCATCCTGTGTGTGTGCACACACCCACACCCACACCCCCAAAGCTGCATCTTAGAATCAATAGAGTGATGCTTATAAAAGACTGCTAATCCCAGAATAGAACTGGATGATTTTTGGATGGATGGGTAGGTAGAAGGAATGATGGAATTATAGAAAAGAAGAGGAGGATAGGAGAAACAGAGGGCTACATGGATGGAATTGTGCGTAGAGGCAAAAAAAAAAAAAAATGTCAAGGCTTCCCTTCTTGACTCAAATAGATATTTTTTCCATTTTTATCTAAATCAGTATTTTAAATAATCCATGAAAGTAATGTGTTATATTCCTTCAAAAATAACAAAAAAGCAAGTACACAAATGCAACAATATATGCATACTTATTAATGAAGCCAAACATTTAAAAGTAATAAAAGTTAATATTAAGTTTATAGTGTCACGAATCTAATAGTGTAATTTGTCGTAATCTGCCTCATATAAAGAATGTAATAATCATTGTATTAATAAAGTGCTTATTATATGCTATATACTTATAAGCTTAGGTTAAATTCTTGATATGTATTAAATGTTTAATTCTCACAGCAATGCCGTAGCAGAGATAAAGTAACTGAAGGCCAGACAGATTAAGTAATTTGTTATAACCTCATTTTATTTTTATTGGAGAAGTGGTTATTCCAATTTTGTAAGCTTTATTTTTCTTTCTTTTTTCCTACTCCATCTCTGACCCTCCTTCCCTTCATCCTGTCTCCATATAAGTGCATATAAAAGCATACACAGACCTAAGCCCTTATTCCAGGAAGTAACAGCACAGACACAGCCTCTGCCCTTTTGGAAGCACAATGTTAATTCTTTAACCATATTTGAATTAATATCCCTTTATTCAGAACTCACAACAGGAAAGAAGAGGAAGTATCAATACATAGAGCTCAGTGTTGAGGGGTTATTGATCACAGACTCAGAGTACAGACATCTGAGATCAGTCCCAATTCATCTTAATAGCTTTATGTCACTAACACATTTCTTAATTTCCCTGTGCCTTTGTTTCTTCCTCTTAAGTGAGAATAAAAATAATGCCAGCCTTTTTTAGTCATTGATTTGATACCGTTAATGCAAATATGACTGCACATGCAAATGAACTTTTAGACTTTTTATTGTGGCAAAATACATAAAATATAAAATTTACCATCATAATATTTTAAGCATATAATTCAGTATGTGGTATTAATCTTTTTCATAATATTGTGTCGGCATCTCTATCATAGCTCTTTACATCTTGTAAAACTAAAATTCTATACCCATTAAAAAGAAACTCCTTTATTTCTGTTCAGTCCCTAGCAACCACCATTCTGCTGTCTGCCTCTATGGTTTTTACTCTAAGCATCATATAAGTGGAATCATATAGTATTTGTCTTTCTGTGACTGGCTTATATAATAACAGTATACTCAAGTCATCCATATTGTAATATGCCAGAATTTCCTTTCTTTTTAAGGCTAAGTAATATACAATTTAAGCAAGGAGATTTTTGATTGCTGGTTATAGGTCTATTCCAACTTTCTATTTCTTCTCTAATCTTCATAGGTTTTGTGCTTCTCAGAATTTGTCCATCTCAATCTAAGTCATCCAGGTTGTTGACATACAATTATTCATAGTACTCTTTCATAAGCCTTTTTATTTCTGTAGATAGTAATTTCTGTTTCTTTTATAATTGGAATCTTCTCTGTTTCCTTTTGTCCTAGGTAAAGATTTTCAATTTTGTTTTTCTTTTTCAAAGAACCAACTTTAAATTTCTTTAATTTTTTAATTGTTTTTATATACTTTTTTTATACTTTAGTAAGACAAATTAATTATGATTTCTTCCTTCTGTTAGCTTTGGGTAGAGTTTGATCTTTTTCTAGTTCCTTGAGTTGCAAAGTTAGGTTGTGCATTTAAGAAATTTCTTGTCTTCAGTGTTTTATAGTTATAAATTTCTCCTTTGCACTGATTTCCCTGCAATCTGTAAATTTTGATATTTTGTGGTTTGGTTGTTCTTGATCTGTCATCTAATTTCTAGCTTCCTGCCTCATGACAGAGAGGTGGAAGTTGGGCAGCTCACTGTACTAAGAGCTGAAATTGACTGAAATTAACCAGAATTTATAATCCAAACCTTTCATCAGCATGCTTCATTAGAATTCAGAGTTCCAGGATATCTGTGTCAGATAGATTGTGCCAGTACAGTTATTGTCTACATAGAGAGACAAATTCCTGATATTTCCTACTCTGCCATCTTCCCAGAATCCTCTCTATAAATGAATTTTTATATAATGACTTGCTATTTGCAGTAGTAAAGTTCTTTCACTAATAAATTTCTATTATAAAGGAAAAACTTTAGGATTTTGAATGTTACTTCTTGTTTATTTACTTCTTGTACTATTCTGTTATTTCCTATTGAGCACAATTATAAGCAGCCATGTTTGTTTTTTAAACAAAAATAATTAAAATTAAAGAAATAAATCGTGTTTATTAAATTAGGTTAAAAAGACCAAAAACCACTGAGGCAAATGTTAAAAATAACCAAGATGTTAATTGGTATTAAAGGACTAGAAATTACTGTTCTAGAACTTCATTAAGTCTTAAAGAATTTTCTAGTTATTCAAAAATAGCAGCCATATTATACACTAAGATAAAGTTACCTGCTGCATATCATTTAGAAAGATCTCCTTAAATGCCTGAGTAGTCATCAAAGGCTGCAGAATTTTAGAACAAGAAAATACATTAGAGATTAGTTTTTTTGGTTGATTGACTTTGGGTTGGAGAGTTATTGCTTTAGAAATTTAATTCCTCTGTTTCCTAAGTCTCTAAAAATCAGTATTAAAGTGGAAAGCATCTTAGTAAAAGAGAAAATGATACTGGTCTGTGGCATTCTGGAATATTCTCATATATGGTCCATTCCCTGTAGGTAGTGATAAAACTTTTTGAGGGTCATTTAGCATCCATATGTTACACTTTCAATGAACATTTCAGTTTAAAACAGCTTTTGAAAATTATTCTGTGAACTCACAAACAGGCCTTCTGAAAATGCCTGTGAAATTTCCAAAAGAAAATGAGAAGTGAGCTGTCAAAAAGTAATCAATTTTTCCACTGGTAATAGTTCCAGTAGTTTAATGAGAAAAAAAATCAATCTTAAATTTATTATATAGTTAGAGTTTTAGATTTTCTAAGATACTTTTAAGATAAAGGATATTCTATCTATTGAATTATAAATTAGGAGACAATTATAAATTAATTTTAATCATTAATAGTATGGATTTTTCACTGCCCAAATAAGGAGCAATAATATCTAAGACTGGTGCCATGGAAAATAAAGCTTGAACAGGAAGTAAAAAAGAAATCTAATGGTACTTTATTAAAAAAATATAAAAATTCAGGGCCTCCCCTGGTGGCGCAGCAGTTGAGCGCTAGGCTGAGAAGCTGCCCGCAGCCTTTGCAGCGCTGGTTGGATCCCCGGCTGCCGGCAAGTGTCCCACATGGCGCACAGACCTCTCCTGCCACGCCTGCTGCTCCCCTCAGCAGTGTACTTTGTCAGTCTGCCTGATCTGTTTCCCTGTTCTGGCTCTGGTGAATTCTCTCACCCTCCTGCGCTTCTGACTGTACCCAGTGCTTGTATTAAAAAAAATAAAAAACAAAATAAATAAAAATTCTCTCTAATTAAGCAAACTTAAGATGGCCCTCATGAGTGTCCTGACAGCTGTGCTATTTTTCCAGCTTCTACAGATGACAGTGCAGCTGAGAAGAAAAGAGGGAGCCTTCATGCAGGCCTCATTGTTGGAATTCTCATCCTGGTCCTAATTATAGCAGCAGCCATTCTTGTGACAGTCTATATGTATCACCATCCGACGTCTGCAGCCAGCATCTTCTTTATTGAGGTGAGTGTCAAGTACAATACATAAAAACAAAGCTGGGTCATGAACTCTACCCGTTTGCTCACACCACCTGTATTTAATATTTAGCACATGATTTCTCTACTTTGTGGTTGTGAGCTGGCATGCATGCACACACACCTACTGACGGATTACCCTCATATGATGAGTTCAGTTACCTTATCTTAAGAGCTTTGAAAGAAATAAGCTATCTTGCCTATAGCAGATCTAATGAAAAATAGAAACTATCCTATTTTGTCCTATTATATCAAGTGTATTAACCAGCTGTCCTGCTGATCCTAGAAGACTATGTAGCATATGCTAGAGATTGAAGGACTTAGTTTAAATCAATTAATCAACAATTACTGAGTATTGACTGGGTACATGATGCTATATGGTGGTGTGCTGTCAAAACACTCACAAACCAGGAAAAAAGTATAGCTATTGCTATAAACTAATAGATATAACAATAAGATAATGGTAAGTGCCATCAACATTTTGTATAATATGTGTATATTTATACATTTATACGTAAATGTATAGTCATGCACACACACACACACACACACAGCACAGTGTTTAATAAGTGTAGTGTCTTCATGTAAAGAACATAGACTTAGGGGCCTCCCTGGTGGCTCAGAAGTTAAAGTCACAGCACTATCAAGCTATCCCCAGCCACTGCAGCATGAGTTTGATCCCCAGCCAGGGAGCTAACCCACATAGCACAGCAGACCTCTCCTGTCTTGCCCACTGCTCCCCTCAGCAGTGTATTTCAGTAGAACCACCTGTTCTGCTCCCCACCCTGTCTCTGGTGAATCCTCTCACCCTCCACACCTCTGGCCTGTACCTCAGTTCTTGTATGCATAAATAAGTAAATCTTAAAAAAAAAAAAAAAAAAAGAACATAGACTCCGTGCCACCAGGGAGGCCCTATTGTCAATCTTTGTCCTATGGCTCCTCAACCTAGAGTTGGCAGTACCTTCGAATTTCACTCTTTGCTCTTGTTCATACATGCTCTAAGTTCTCCTTGCCACCAAGACATTGCTCATTCTGTTTTCTCCATCAAGAAAGACCTCCCTTTCTATCTCACTTCTTGACTTGAGGGCCCAAAGTGCCTTTGAAGCCATGGACCCCATAAGCTTCACTGTACCATCTCTCTGTCTGGATGCCTGGACATAATCTCTCTTTCCCACTGCAATTCTATCCATACAAATATGTCCATAACTTTTAGGTATATAACTCCTTTCTTGCACTGGAGATAAATATGTATATGACTTATTCTACCCTACAGACTTATATATTCCTTAGGTTTTGGGAAAAAATAAAGTTTCTTTCAAATAAGAGATATTCTATTAATACTTTCTGAGGAAAAAAAAGATAATACATATCCTAAAATATTTGAAACTTCAATTGAAATTTCACATACAACATATTCCATGTTTAATATAATAATTCAGAGGTTATCAAGCATTGCCTTTATATGGAGCACTGTTATTAAATGGTGTCATATGCTTGATTTTCATGAATGTAGAAAACTTTCCCGAGGTCAGGATAGCATTCCTCAAAATACTGACAAGTGACAAGCTGTAAATCTTCAATGGCTAACTAGACATCTGCCTGCTGCTGCAACCCTTATATGTTTGAGCCTTTTAATCCACTATGTGGTGTAGTTTCTGACATCGTGAAAAAGAAGATTCTGTGAAATATCTCATGATGGTGGTATTAGTGGCAAATTGCATGGTGTAAAGGACCTAGTTCACATAAGGTCACTGTAATTCCTGAATACAGAGTAAGACTGTGGTATAGCCTAGGCATTTTTTTCTGTCATTGGCATTTTTATTCTGACTCATCGTTTTATAATCAGACTATATGTTCCTATGTGTGTCGGGGTGGGGGGCGGGGGAGCAGGTGGTTGTGTATATATAAACACATGCATGTATTTATAGAAAGCGTAGCTATCTTAGAGGTCATTTAGTTCTATAGCATCATAACTCAGAGGAAGAGACTGAGGCTCACACTGGTGAGATGATTTCTCCAAGGTCAAAGAGCCATAGTGCCAGGAAAAACTCTCGTCTTTGCGACAAACGTATTCTGCAAGTTCTCCGGCTTTTCTCTTTCCTTTTTCCTTTCCATTAAATCAATTGCCAGTTTCTGCTGAAATCACTCCCTTCTGACTCCCTGCTGTTGTCATGCAGTTCACAGTGGCTGGTCGGTGGATGATTTTTGAAGGGAATAATCATAACTTTACTATTTTTAAAGGCAACCCATGTTTGCAAAATCAAAACACAGACCCGTGATGACTGCACAGTTAGTGAAATGCCAGACCTTTGAATGTGAAGGTTTTAAATTACTAATTAGTGTTATTGGTGCAGAAAGAGAGTGAGTATATCAATATCATTTAAATTGTTTTTTATATTTTATATTATACTGCTGTGTACCTTTTAAATGAAATTGATATGCTTTTTTCGATTATGAAAGTGATACTATTCATTATAGAAAATGTGGACAATGCAGAACTGTAAAAGGAAGAAAAACTAAAGTCATTTAGTTTTATTTATATACAGAAACAATCCCTATTAATATTTTGATTTATTTTCTTCTGGAATTCTTATATGTATAATTTGATACTTCCCATTGAACATAATTATAATTTCACTGAACTGCAGATTGATATTCTTTTGCTTCAAATAACATCTTCTATTTTATTATGAACTCTATAGAAACAACATTTTAATGGCTGTATATGCCATTCAACATTTATTCTATAGCTTTACATTGATTGCTTTGAATGTTGCCAGGTGTTTATTCTGAGAGCAATGAGGGCCCAACATGCACCTCGAAGTCAAAATAGAACCTTATTTTCACCAGATTTAAGACTTGTTTTCTTATTGCTGTTGTAACAAATTACCACAAACCTCGTAACTTAGAACAGCACACAGTTCACTATCTAGAAATCTGGAGATCAGAAGTCCAAAATTAGTTTCACTGGGCTACATCAAGGTCTCAGCAGGGCTGATTCCTTCTAACACTTCAGGGGAGACTCTTGGCTTCTTCCTTCTATCATTCCAACCTCCGTTTCTGTCATTACATCTTCTATTGTTAACTCTGATGCCCATGCTTCTGTCTTGTAAGGGCCCCATGTTGTACTGGGCCCTCCTAAATTATGGGGGATAATGTCCTCATCTCAATGTCCTTAATTTATTAATATTTCCACCTACTACAGACTGGCTGCATCCAATGTAAAGTGCATCACATACTACCCATTAAGCTGTGCACACACCCATAAAACACTTAACAGTTTCAGTGACATGAAAAACATAACCTAATGTGTATCTTACCCATTTCACATTGAAGTCCAAATTGCAGTAAACACTTGTCACAGTTACTCCTGTACTAGACTGTGTGTACACTGTGAGGAAATTTAATGACTTTGCCCTCTAGTCGACATAGGAGATTTCCTAAAATCAATCTTGTGTTGTGGAGCATTGGGGCTCTTTTCCTTTCGTGCCTATTATGAACATATTACTGGTAGTGATGAACATTTATTAAATTCACAAGTAGAAATGATGTACACTTATTACCTTATTTACTCTCCAAAGATTTTTGAAATACTAAACTGATCTCCATGTTGTAGATGAAGATTCTGAGAAACAGAATTTAAGTAACCTGTCAACATCATGCTTTTATTCAATTTGTGCTGAGGGTTTGAGCCCAGGCTCTGCAGAGACCTACTCTTAGTCACTAGGCTGTGCTGCCTTTCTGAGGGTAAAGGAATTTCTGTATTCATTGAATGTAAAAATATTGAAGATGTGTGTCTCAGGAGAGACCTATATACTTAGCACAAATTCCCAAATGAGAGGAAAGAAACAGTTTAAAGGCACTTAATATTTAAGGCCAAAATAATTGTCCAAAGATGTATACCAACTTCTGTAGCTATTGTTATCTAATTTTTGTGATGATAATAATAATGACAGTGGCCTTTTACTATGCTTTGTTCTTGCAGAAAATATACAGCAGCTATTACGCAGTTTGTTTCTATAAGCATTCTTCCACATACAAACTGTTTATGTGGACTTTAGATTTTAAATGTCTTCTTTGTAGAAAGGCAATGAGATGATATGGGAGCTAAAATCTGGAGATACATCCTTGTATGGAGCACTAAGTGGATGTGACTAAATGAAATATCTAAATCAAGAGAGAAGTAGAGGAGGGTCAGGAATCCTAGATGGTAAAGTAAATTATAACCCCACCCCATACTTAGGTTTAATTGGCCCTTTATGCCCATGTTTTCATTTACATCATCAGAGACAAGTGTTCCATGTCAGGAGAATGGGACGCATCTGACTTAGGTTCCAGAAACAGAGGGCTCAATTGGTTTGAATTTATCTGGACTTTATCATTTCTAGAGCTGTGCAACTGGGTTGCCAGGGATGCCCAGAATTACAAAAGAGAAGAGAATTGCCAGATTATAGAATATAATGCAAAACTCATACACGTTTTTAGGATAAAAATATCAAACCCTAAGGAAATGTCATTCGCGGTAGATAACTGGGGACTTCAGATACTTTATTCTGCAAAAGTTTTGCATTATACTCTATAATCAAGACATATTTGCTCGATATAAAACAGATTCTGCCTAATTGTTCACCAAAGTAAGCATTCCAGAAGATAATTCTTTGCTCTTTTGTAATTGTGGGCATCACTGGTACCCCAGTTGCACAGTCCTAGATATGATAAATTCCAGATAAATTCAAACCAACTGAACCCTGTTTCTAGAACTTACGTAGGATGTTCCCCTTCTACGCCTTTGTCGAAGTCCAATGTAGATGAGAAACCCAGGATGGTGAAACCATTTTATGTGACAATTCCAGAGCGGAGACTTGAACTCAGGCCCCTTCATCCTGGCCTTGTGGGTAGTGCTGGGACACTGCGGGTGTAACAACAGTCTTTTGAGCAATTTGCCACTCAAGGGATTCCCCATCCCAAGAAATATTTGTGGATAACAAGGACCCATGGAGAATATGATTAAAGAGAGACAGGCAGCTGTGGCCCTCAACTTTTCCTGGCAATCACAAATGCTCCCAGGAAAGAAGCCAGGGGAATGGAGCCAGGCAGCGATTCAAAGGCTGCTGCTCGGGAGAGAAAAGTGTTTACTAAAAGTTTGGCATCCTGCTTCGCAGCTGCTAGATGAATAGCACTTGGGAGTCAGGAAGGCATGATCTGATGACTAACCTATACAGTAAATGGGGAAGTCATTTCATAGGCCCACGAATCTTATTTTGCCCTGAAGTTGCTGCTTTTTTTTTTTTTTTTTATAATTGAGTTTTGCCCTAAAGGTGTTCATTTTATTTCAGTTGTAAAAAAGACTCACAGGGTAAAATGATTCATTGAAACAAAATATTTTTTATTTTTACTTCTCAGAGGAGGCAAGTGATGGTATTCACTTTTGATGAACTGTTAGGATGAAGGAAAGATTATGCAAAATGGAAATTTTTATTAGATGGCAGCTTTCCTGAATTATAGGAAAATATAGATAAAATTGGTTTGCTTTTAAAAAGATACTGAATGTGGTGGTTTTCTTTCCTTACTTTCTGTCCTAATGCTTTAGATTTTTATTCACATACATAATTGAATATTTTTGAGATGTCAGTTAAGTTTCTGGTGATTCCCTTACATATGTAATCACCAAATGAGATTGTGTTTTATAGATGTTAGCTTTAATTTATTCTTCTGGCTAATGTATTTTAATTTAAATTCCTAGAACTAAAATAGTATTTCTAACTTAATGAAAGATTTTTCTTTCCTTCATTGAAAAGAATTATTAAAAATATTGGATAAAATTGATATATTTCACTGAGTTATCTGCTCCAATTTCTTCTTAATTATCTTTTCCTAACTTGCAGTTTGGAATAGTACATACATACAGATAGATGGATGGATAGTTAGAGTGAATCTTAACAGGAAACCTCTTAATGGGTAAAATAAATAAGTAAAAACTACAAGGTCTACAATTCACTATACATCTGTACACCTGAATGTCATTTTTAGTACATGATATATGTCTTGGATAGCCAGTATTTTCCTTCTGTTACCTCTTGAGAAGATGAGTACTCAGGGCCTCTGCAGTGGCGCAGCGGTTGAGTGCTGGGCTGCGAAGCTGCCCGCAGCCTCTGCAGTGCCGGTTAGATCCCCGGCCACCAACAAGGGTCCCACATGGCGTGCAGACCTCTCCTGCCGCCCACTGCTCCCCTCAGCAGTGTATTTCGTCAGTCTGCCTGTTCTGTTTCCCACTCTGGCTCTGGTGAATTCTCTCACCCTCCTGTACTTCTGACTGTACCCAGTGCTTGTATAAATAAATCTTAAAAAAAAAAGAAAAGAGTACTCAGTTTACAGTACCAACTGTTGAATAATTTTTTGAATAATTTCTTTTAATGATTTATATATGTTTTACATCATTGTTCATTCTTGTACAATGTTTGGTTTATAAATACGTATTTCTTTATTGGGCGGCAGATAATAGAAAATTTATCAGTAATTATTGCTACACAATAATATGAATTTATTTTATTATAAGATTATTTTTCCACCAATTACACATAGTAAATTGTTTTCTGGCTGAAATACAAAACAACTAAAATAAGTAATTTGATTATGCTTTACCTTATAAGTAGCACTAGAATAACTTGTGCTAAGAAAATTAAAATTTGAAATATGGCCTTAGGTAGCTAAAAAAATCAAAATCTAGAAATATATAATATTTATGAAATTAATCATGCTTTTTATATTGATAATTCTACTAGAATTGTTATACAAAGGTGCTTCTAATTTGCAAAAGATTATTTTGCTCTATTTCACTGATGACTATATAAAATTTTCCTTAATATAAACAAAATAACTTTCAATTCAAAATTAAAACAACTTTTCTTGTATTATACAGTAAAGCAATATAGAATCAGAATATTAGTTCTATTTCTAAATTCTCTAATTTCATATTATAATGTGCATATTTTAACTAGAAAGTTATTCATGTATTCAAATAAATTTTTTGTAAACTTGACTGTGCCAAGGGCTATCCTTGCATAGATTTTGAAGGAGAAATGATATTGAGTAAAAAATCTCAATTTTTAAAATTTATTAGTAGGTGGCTATCAGTTTAAAATGTGTCATTGGCTCATGAAGAATAAAGTGGTAGGGTTCAATTTGCACCCATACTTACAGGAGAATAATCAACCTAAAATGTGTTTAAGGAGAATGATTAAGAATAGTAAAGGGCCTCTCTGGTGGCACAAGGGGTTAAGATGCAACCTATGAAGCTATCTGCAGATGCTGAAGCATGAGTTCAATTCCCAGCCAGGGAGCTACCCACATGGCACAGCAGACCTCTCCTGACTTTCCCATTGCTCCCCTCAGCAGTGTATTTCAGTAGATCTGCCTGTTTTTGTTTTTTTTTTTAAAGATTTATTTATTTATTTATACAAGCACTGGGTACAGTCAGAAGCACGAGAGGGTGAGAGAATTCACCAGAGACAGAGCAGGGAACAGAACAGGCAGACCAATGAAACACACTGCTGAGGGGAGCAGCGAGCGCAGCAGGAGCAGTCTGCCGCCATGTGGGACCCTCACCCAGGGGCCAGGGATTGAAACCTCGCTGCAGAAGCTGCGGGCAGCTTCGCAGCCCAGCGCTCAACCGCTGCGCCACCAGGGTAGGCCCATGTTCTGCTCTCTGTTTCTGGTGGATCCTCTCACCCACCCACCCCCACCCCTACACACACACACACACACTTCTGGCCTGTAGCCCAGTTCTTGTATGCACAAATAAATAAATCTTAAAAAAAACAAACAAACAAAACAAAACAAAACAAAACAAAAGAATAGTAAAGACTTGAAACTCATACTGGGAATGGATAAAGGAAAGAGACATTATATAGAGAAAACTATAGACATATAACAATAGCTCCCAACCAGTTTTAATTGGCTCTCCTGTGTATGTAAGATTTCTGACTTGTTCTGGATAGATATGAAGAATGAATCTGAAGGTAGTTGGGGAAAAGCTATGACGATATGGACACGGGCTCATTATGCTTTATAATAATCAGAGGTGGTACTCAGGCTCAGATGCAGATGAGCTCCTTACCAGCAGAGGTATCTTAGCATGCAAGTTCCTTATCAAGAACTACATAGAGGGTAGTTAAGCATTACATAAGTGGTTGAGTCATTCTTTTCCTGTAAATCTAGCATATTCTGATTTTCCTACCCTTTCCAACATTTAATATGTTTCAGAAAATACAAAAATAGCGAAGTAAACAAAGAGGAATGCTTACAGTTATTGAAGACATCTTACTGTTTTAGAGACCCAAAGTGCAAACATAAAACACAGATAACACAAGGGAAACTATAGTTCTATCCAAAGTATATAATTATTTATGAGGTTAAGAATTGGGGTGGGGAGAGACAAAAACCATTGTTTTCATCTTTTAAGGAAGTTGGTAGTATTGAGGAATGTTTTAGATGTCATGGTCCTGTCACCAAGCCACACACAGGTTACCTTTAATCTAAAATTCCACATAAAAACAAAGGAATTTATAAGGAAAGTAACAATGGATGTAAAATGTCTTAAACAAATCTGTGCCAAGAAGTGGTTACTTGGAACACAAGAAAGTAACAGAGGCACAGAGACAAAGTGTTATTCTTTGTTTTCTCCCAACTGTCTAAGGAAAAGTAGACAGTTGAATATGTATGCAATCTTTAAATAGACAGAAGAAACAATGCACACTTGGCATTTCACACTTACAAATAAACCCTTTGTTTTTCCTATCTCCAACTTCCCCCTCTTTTCTCCTAAGGTTTACACCATCCTGAGAGATTCTGGTATAGTATGTAAGTTCATGCTACTCAAAATCACTTCTGCCTCTTTTTCCTTCTCCTACACTTTTCCAAGCAGATTTGGGGCACTTTAAATTATTCACATTCAATTTTTTTCTGAAATTTAATTTCGTATTTTTCCCATTTTTATTTTATTCAAATCTGTAATACCTAATGTCTCTCATATAATCACCACTGATGAACAAAGAACAAAGAAAATACAGTAGGCTGGTCTGAGAACAGTGGCAGAAAGTAGGAAAGGCATGGGTCAACTCCAGTAGCAAGTGAATGTAAGGCACCTGTGTAAGAATCTCTAACCCATTTTGAATTAATTTTTGTGTGTGGTATTAGATAATGCTCTAGTCTTATTTTGTTTACATATGACTATCCAGTTTTCCCAATACCATTTGGTGAATGGTGTTACAGACTTACCTTTCTCCATTGTATGCTTTTGACTCCTTTGTCATAAATCAGCTCTCCATATGGGTTTCTTTCTGGGCTCTCCATTTTATTCCACAGACCTATGCATCTATTTTTATTCCAGTATCATACTGTATTGATTATTTACAACCTTGTAGCACAGTAATAACTCTTTCTTTTTTCCTCAGGATTAATTTGACTGTTTAGGGATATTAGTGATCTCATATAAACTTGGATAATTTTGTTCCTTTTCTTTAGAGAATATCATAGAAGTTCTGATATGTATTGCATTAAATGGCTATATTACTTTAAGTAAGATGGCCATTTTAGCAACATTAATTCTTCTAATCCATGAACATCAAGTGACTATCATTCTTTTGTGTCTTCTATTTCTTTTAACAATTTTTTTGAAGTTTTTGTTGTACAAGTCTTTGACTTCTTTTCACAACTATATCTTTAAAGCTTCTAAATCTTCCCCAAATAGTCAGAGAACACATTATGTACCTGACAGGAATGACTGAAAACAAACAACACTAAAACTTATTCTACTAAAGTTACTGGGAAAAAAATCCATTATGTGTTTAAAAAATAGAACACTTATAAAGCAATATGAATAGATAATCAAATTATGACAGCAGTTTTTTATGCCAGTGGAAAATGAGTTGACTATATTAAAATAAAGAAAAATGTAAGCTAAGATTATATAAACAGCAAAACCAACCCTCCAGTATAACAAGCACAGTAAACTACTCACCATTGCAGAAATTCTGGCAATATTGTTCCTATGAGTTCTTCCTGAGAAATCTATTAAAGCACAGTAAAGAAAGGAAAGCTGTTCAAAATTTTATTTTAAAATATGCGTTAGTAAAAAGTTTATAACTGATAGTGAATTTAATTTCACTCAATTATGAGCATTTTTCTCTAATGGTTTACTTAATAATACTGCAAATGACTCCAACTTTGTACTAAAATAAGTGGGATTTGATGGGACTCTTTCCACTGCTCAGAATAGATATTCTTACCATGGTTGAGCTATATAATAATAAGACATTATTGAGCACTCCGTGCTATGCTACAGACTGTTAATACCTATGTTTTACACACTTAAAGATAGTCGCACAGACTTTTTCAAAATAAAACACACTTTTTTAAAGACCAAGCAATAATATTGGGGTATATTTTTTTTCTTGCCAATGACTTAGCATATTATATTTACAATAATTGAAAATTTACTGGGGCCTCCCCGGTGGCGCAGCGGTTGAGCGCTGGGTTGCGAAACTGCGCGCGGCCTCTGCGGCGCCGGTTCGATCCCCGGCTGCTCCCCGGCCACCAGAGGAGGGTCCCACATGGCGTGCAGACCTCTCCTGCCGCCCGCTGCTCCCCTCAGCAGTGTACTTCGGTCCTTCTGCCTGCTCTGCTCCCCGCTCTGGCTCTGGTGAATTCTCTCACCCTCCCGCGCTTCTGACTGTACCCAGTGCATGTGTAAACAAAACAAACAAACAAACCAGCAAACAAATAAATAAAGCATGCCTCTATTAAAAAAAAAAAAAAGAAAATTTACTGTATATTTCTTTTTAAAATGAATACACTATGGCATTTCAGTGGGACAAGTAACCAGAGATGATGAGATTTAGATTTCTTTCCCTGCTAACTGGTTAATAGGTGGAATGATCTTGATCAGTTCTTTCAAGGAACAGTTCTTTCTATACATTCCAGTATTCATTTATCTCCTCTCCCTACTTTCTTGTATGTATTAGAGGGATTCATTTATTTCTTTCCTCCTTGCTCTCTTTTCCTAGGCAAATGTTGTTGATGAGTTATTCAAATGAAAGAAAGGGAAAGAACAAATGAACTAAATAAT
The DNA here is from genome assembly GCF_964194135.1 of Talpa europaea. Taxonomy (NCBI): domain Eukaryota; kingdom Metazoa; phylum Chordata; class Mammalia; order Eulipotyphla; family Talpidae; genus Talpa; species Talpa europaea. Next base: position 24,640,135 of record NC_140082.1, on the reverse strand, counting down.
TCACAAATCATAATATCTGCTGAGTTCAATACCATTGATTGTGGAACAATAGCAATCTTTTTATAAGTTCTGATTGGTATACCTTGGACAGCTTGCTTTGTATTGCTTTTTTTTTTTCATTTTTAAAATGTTAGAGCTATTTCCATGACTATAACCTGGTTCACATAATATCATGATAGAGATTATCAGTACTTCATCATAGGATGAATGTTTTGGGCTTTCAACTAAGCTCTTGTGGAAATTACATGAATCTTTGTGAATGACAGTAATGAATATTGCTGAAAACCCTAAGTAAGAAATGATTAAACATTGGTATTAGTCCTTATAATATTGTATGAAAATATAATGATAAATACATCTGTAGAACTTCACAATTGCTCTTCCGTAGGACATATTTCTATCTTTTATTTTCCTGCTAAACTAATGCTATGTCGAGGTCATAATTATTTTGTAGTTCAATCTCTGAATTGACTTGACACAAGATAGTATGTATCCAGAATTACAAAATCAAAATATTAAGCTGCTCAAATTAAAAAAAAAAAGGTAGTAGCACCTTAAATATGTAAACTTTGCTGTCATACATTTTTTCTCAAACTTTTATTTCATTTAAACATATACTAATTTAACTTGTCATGAAATATCTGTGAATTATAGATCTATTTTTATCCTCATTTGATTGATTAGCATTACTCTTAATCAGCAAATAAATAGATGGCATAAATCATTCTATTGGGTTGCTTCCTAATCTTGTGATTAAATGTGGATTAAAGTACACAATCCCTTTAGGGCAGAAAATAGCTTATATTTACCATTCCTAAGGTCACTGCTAATTAGAGCTTAACTTGCCAGCTTTTCTTTGACCTCACTTAGAGACACATTGATGCCCCAGAAACAAGTTTCTTTATGAGAACAACCTCTTGCCAAACACAGCCAGCCCTATTGTGGCACAGAGTAGCACTCACTCACATTAGACTTTTATTAGAGCATTTACGACCAGACCAGCTTTATCTTGTCTTTTTTTTTTTTTTTTTGAACCAAGTCACTTTGCAACAATGAACTGGCCTGTTTTCACACCTACTGCAAATTATTTTTCCTTGGAGTAAGCTGCCTATCTAACTCTATTTAAAAACAACCTCTTGTAGCAATGTGGCTTAAAAAGTCAAGAAATACTGCCAAATGCTGTATCAACATGACGTTATGGACTAAAGTTAATATCAGAGAAGACTGGAAACTTTTCAAGATGCATTATGGAAAAACAAAGCTAGAGTTCCTACTCAGTGAATGCAACCTAATAGATGCCCCAAGACCATAGAGAGCTATAACTAGGGTAAACTGTCATCCTAGTGTCTGTCTGTTGTCTGATGTGATCATTAATAGTTCTGCTATGCACTGCTATCTCAAGTGTTCTAACTAAGGCAGTAAATCACATGTACACCTTATGTGTAGTCATACTTCCCAACTTACTATGTATATGGAGAATTAGAACAAAAACATGCAGGGCCAAATAGTCATATATGAATTCAATAAAAATAAAAGGAACATCAAAGTTATGATCAGTACTGAATAAATGTTGCAACCAATTACTATAAAATTCCTAAGAAAGAGGAGATTTCTCAGGGGAAGTTTTATTAGTGAGATAATTGTTGAGCTGATTCTTAAAAAAGGGTTAGACAACAGCCTAAACAAAGGGGAAAAGAAATGACATTTCACATGGAAGAAAGATAATTTTACAAAAGCATCAAATCAAGAAAGGGATGAAGGAGAGGATCAAATGTCACTTTTAGTGGTGAAAATGTAATATGTACACATGTTATTTCTCAATAATGCATACCTGAAACATGTTATAATTCAAGGTTACTCCAATAAAAATAATAATATAATTTAAAAGAAAGTGAAAGAAAAGGCAAGATGAATCAACTTATTCGATTCTATATTGATACCTGTGGACAAGTTCTAGGGATGACTTTAATGTAGCTAGAAATTAGATGTGACAGACTTGAAGAACTATGAAATCTGGACTTCATCCTATAGTGAAAATCAATGAAGCTTAAGTTGCAAATGGGGATGGGGAAGCTGCCTGGAGAAAACTAGAAGGTGAAAGAGCCCTAAGAGGAGAGCTAGAAACCTGGATCAGCAGTCTGTAAAGTGACAGCTGAGAGCTGAACTTGGATATTGACAGAATGAGTGGAATGTGACTGACTCAAAATCTAGAAGTAAACTTTACCTCACTTAAAGTTTTGTATCTGAAAATTCTTTCAGTCAATTGTCGTTGATTCTCACAATTCTCCACTGAGGTCAGTAAACAGTCATTATTTTATCCCTGTTTTATAGATAAGGTAGCCAAAATCCAAGAAAGTGAGCAATTTCTAAAATTCCTACAGCTAATTAATGGTAATGATGGGAGGATGCCCTGATTCTTTTCATTGAATATATGGGATAAAGAGGATGGAATCACAGATAACTCCAAAGTACAAAATCTATGAACTGGGGATTAGATTTTCTTAACAGATTTAGCACGATCAAAAGGCAAAGTTAGTTTAGGAGGGAAAATGAGGGAATGGATTTCAAGCATGTTTGGTTTAAGCTGAGAGTCAAATCACCACTGGGCCGCTCCAAAAAAAAAGCAACTGAAGGAACATAATGGAGTTAAGGAAAATCAGATAGGGGAGAAAATTTGAAAGCTACAACAGAGGAAACCAAGAGGACAAAAGAATGTTATGGGGAGGAGAGATTCAAATGCTCAAAACGAAACCTTAGACATGTCAGTATTTTGCGCATATCAACCTGGAAAGGGAACAAATAAAAGAGGATAAATGAACAACAGCAAAACCCAGACCAAGAGAATACACCATTGTTAAAGTCAGTGAAAGGGAGAGGATCAGGAATTAAGAGTAGGCACCAGTGGAAAGTTCTCAGAGTCCTAAAGGAGCATCAACACTTGCAATGATGATTTTTATTATGGCCTTTGTCTCTTTATTCGGTCTGCCTACAAAACCCTCTCTAGGGCTTTCCTGGTGGTGTAGGGGTTAGCACTATCAAGCTATCTTCAGCCACTATAGCACAAGTTCATTCCCCGCCAGGGAGCCGACCCACATGGCGCAACAGACCTCTCCTGTCTCTCCCACTGCTCCCCTCAGCAGTGTATTTCAGTCAGTCTGCCTGTTCTGCTCCCCACTCTGTCTCTGGTGAATCCTCTCACCCCCACCCTGCACCTCTGGCTTATACCCCAGTTCTTGTATGCATAAATAAATAAATCTTTTTTTAAAAAATAAAACCCTCTCTAATAGCTTGAACACAAGTGAATGTCTCTTTCCTCAAAATTTAGAGCTTGAATTATCAAATACTTGCAGTGGATACTTGATTTTATAGTGAGTAATCAAATATCCTGTTTTTTTAGAGTTCCTGTTGAAACTTTTATAAGCAAATATCTTATTTTCCCTAAATATATTATTTAGTTTGGTGCTCTTTTATATATAGGTACATAAATAGTAATTTTGTTGGCTGCTAAACACTATTATTCCCACATGAATGCACTAATAGTCACTGTCACCAGTTATTCTTAGTTGGGGCAACAAATTGAATCATAATGTGCTAAAGTTAAAAGAAAAAAAAAGAAAATCAGGATAGCTTGTCACTCAGGAAGCTGGACCTAGTGTCCTTAATGGAGCATAAACTCTACAATGAAGTACCTGCAAGTCAACACAGTACCTATTGTGAATCTCCTTGCATATAACACTTAGCTCGATCAATATGGCAAAGCTATGGGGACCCAAGGGTAGAGCATTGAGAGCAACCCGCCCTGGGTGCAGGTAATAAGGGAGTGTATTGTTTGTAGAGAATGGCAAAATTACAGTAGAACTGACTATATTAAGCTTAGCATCTTATTATCACTAGTGCCAGGAATTCTAAATTGTTACAGGCTTTTGCTATTCTACTTCTAAAGAGTTGACAATTATTTTTGGCTGTTAATAACAATGCCTGTGTAAACTTAACTGAGCACAATGTATCATTTAGTAAACATTGTCTTCTGCATGGAAGTTAACTCAGAGAACTCCCAGTAATACACTGGACCCTTAACAGCAGAACTGGTTGTGCGTTTTCATTTGGAGAATAAGGTCGTAAGAGTCTGAAATCTCCTGCACTTGTTTCAGGGTTAGTGGTGCCTCCATCTCACATGATACTACGTATATCCATGTTCAAATAACACCTTCAGATACATATATTAACAGCACTGTGGTTGTGAAGACAAAGGAACAAACTGAGTCACTTCAGTTCTGTTTCAACAAACAAATCATTCTTTGAACTTTATAGAGTTTATTCAATAAGTAATATTCCTTCCAGTGTCTGTTTTCTTTTTTCCAAAAATTAATTCATTCTGCTTTCCTTTTTCGCATGGTAATATTTATTTTATCTTTTTACCTTAATGCTTTTTGCTAGCATGTTATGTCTATGAAGTTGCTAATAGGAAGATTTTTCACTGTCTGCACTTCCTTTCTGGTCAACATTTTAATTCATTTCCTTTTATAACAACTGAAAATAATGTTGCTTAACAGAGGAGGAAGATATTACAAAAAGGGCCTACTCCACATGTCAGATATCTTCTTTATACCATTATAGCTATTTCAGCACTAAACAGGATGTGATAGTTGACCCCAAAGACATAGATGAAGAGCAGACCATGTACACATAAGCTATATGCACACGGCCACACAAACAACTACAGTGTGGCTGATAGAGAAATAATAAAGAGATTGGGAAATAATACCAGGAAATGTCTGAGACAGCATGGATGAATGAAAAGTGACTTCGAATCTATAGGTAGAAATTCAGAAATAATGGAAATAATGTAAAATATAGTATTTGAAGAGGTAAAGATGATGATGTAAGTTGCATTTCAGACTAGAGGAATACTACAGGCTCAGATACAGAATTGGACACTTGGGATCTAGATTTGGAATCAAGAGAAATAAGGTTTTCGACAGTGGATCTCAACCCTCCTTGTGCATCTGACTAACCCTAGGAAGTTTTAGTAATGAAATTCTTTATCACTTGACTAAGGTGGGCCTAGAACACAGTATTTTTATTTTTAAATATTTTTTACGGAAGTGACATTACAACATTATATAATTTTAGGTGTGTATGATTTTTAGTGAAGTCTGAGAACCACCAAACTATGATTAAAAGGTATTTCTTCTCATAGTAAAGAGTATGTAATTTAGTAGTCATTGGAAAAATCACTTAACTTGTATTTTAAGAATACTTTCACTTGCATAAAATCACATGAATAATAACATGGTTTTTAATCCCAGAATATAGCTGTTATCTACAATGCTTTTGGCACATTTTCGTCCTGGGCATGTCCAACTCTGGTTACATTAACTAATTCTCAGGATCAGCTGACAGGATAGTTCTAGAGTAAAAGCAGCTGCCAATGGCAAATAGTAGTCGAAGTTTGGAAAAGAGACAACAGTAAGATAATAAAACAACTTCCATATGCGAAAAGCAACCAAACCAGATTAGTAGAAATGTTCAAAGGGACTCCCAGGCTTTGCTACACACAAGCATAAGTGCTGGAATTCTTAAGACTCACCAGAAGATAGACAAATCAAACATTTTAAGGAAAAAAATGACCTATTATTCATGAAGCAAAGAGGCACAGCCACAAACAGAAGTAGTTTGTATTAATTAGGTTTCAAGTTTCACTGTCCGGAGCCCAAATTCTTGTGTTTCCTTATAGATAGGGTTTCCAAATAAAATACAGGACATGCAGGCAAATTTGAATTTCAAGTTAAAAAGCTAGTAGTTTTGTTTTGATTTTTTTAGTAAGAGTATGTCCCATGAGGTATAATTTTTAAAAGATCCTTATTGTTTATCTGCAATTCAAATTTGGCAGTATTTAGCAGTATGAGAAAGAATAAACCTCACTTTTCCTGGAGAGTCAAACTTCTTCAACACTAAGAAAAGTTGACTGAGATGTAGGAATACCCCATGGGTTCTCAGGGAGATCCATTGGCAACACCGGGAAGAAAAGTTCAGTATTTTTTTTTTCCCCCACCTACTTTTAGAGTATGCACCTGTTGGGGGAGACATTAGAGAGTCTCTACCCTTGTCATTCAAATTATGTTATATGGATCAGCAGTGTCAGCCTCAGCTGGGACCTTGTTGGAAATACAGACTCAGCCCCCCAGACCCACTGGCTCAGAGTTTGAATTTTAACAAGATATCTTGTGATTTGTATGCACGGTCAAGCTTGATAAACACCAATTTATTTATATAGATTACAAAAATCTGATCTGAAATGGTATAGGATCTCCAGTCTCCCTCAGGGCTTAGTGTGTAAGTGAAACCAGCCCTGTGTGATGCTGTTCAGGCTTCATGAGAGCAGAGGATCTGTGACTGAGGCTTGTTTTTGTAATTAAAAAAAAAAAGTTTAGAAAACAATACCTAGTCCATCTCCAGATGGAGAAACTAGGAACAAAGCACACAGGTGACTTCGCTAAGCCCTGTGCTGGGAAGAGACAGAACCACGATGCTGTCGGCTATCACCAGCCCATCCTCTTTTCACTGATCACCAATGAAAGCGGCACAAAACACCAGAAATTTTGGAACAACTGCTTGTCAATTGCCATCATGCACCACAGGTGTTTTCTAGCTGGGCCTTAAATATCAAAATTCGTTCCTTTTCTTTCACACTTATGCATGATAACTTCCTTTCAAGGGCTCATCTACCCCAACAAAAGCACTATCTGTTTTGCTTCCAAGCTGCAAGAGAGGTCTTCAGCTGCAATACCATGTTCACTGATAAGTGGGGATAGCCTGCAGGTTTGTTTGTGGATATTTTAGCTAATTACGTTGCCACAGACCATTGAGACAGATCTGGATGACTATTCAATTAATAGCACTGAGGAGTAATTAAAGGAATACCTGCCTGCACAGCCCACCCCAGTGCCAACATAGCCATGTGAACATTTACTTCTGAATGTGATTAATCACATAAATAATTCTCAGAAATGAAATTAGAGATCACCCACGCATTACACTCAGTAACATTTTAAAGCCTTACATCCTGAATCTCTGTAATGAATTAACATTACGGTCTGGTTTGAATTTTTCAATTTTCAGCATACATCCTGCTCTGTTAGCAAGTGACCCTATGACCCCCATCAGTTCCAGTAACAATTTGAATTAACCATTTTAAAACGAATACAGATTTGGTAATATCTGAGCCTCAAGGAAGAAAGAAATGCCAGGTTGTGAGCCATCAAACTCCGTGGCAGAGCCAGCCATGATGCCAGCTGTCTAGATCCCTTTGTTAGCTGCATAGATATTCCTATTATCTGATTATAGCAACAGCAGTCAAGACTTTCCTATGAGAACTAAACATTCTCTCATTCCTTAAGTTATGGAAACACTCCCATTGTTTTCATGTTTAAGGAAATCTCTGAGAAACTGTAGGTTGACATAGAAAAGCAATTTTAGATCTATGTATAGCTATATATATTCCTTAAATCTAGAAATTCCAAAAGGTGGTGCCAGAAGGCAGAGGGAATAATGACTTGAAGAACCAGAGAGTCTTTTTTTAAAAAATAATTATTTTCCCCCAATGTTAAAGTCATTTATTTCAGGCAAGCAAGTATAAGGAGACTATGATTTTAGACAACTCTTAGATACCACTTTATAGATGGGAAAACAAAGACGAGAAGAATCAAATGATTTATCTCAGATCATATAATTGATGTGTGATATGTGAAAGCATTCTAGAAAGAAAGCAGAATGTTGGTAAAGGTATTATTCTTTGACATTTTTAGGGCTAGTTTTGCGATATCAAGGAATTGATGTAAATCTGAGTGTGAAAATCAAACCAAACTTTTAAACTCCAGTTAAGGAAATTCTATGGGGACTCAATCTGAGGGGGTGGGGGAAGCAAATATTGTTTAAAAAAAATTGAAAAAAGAAAAATAAATAAATGACATTCATTAGATTTCATTATAAATTTGAAGATATTATTTTGGAAAATGTCCTTTTAGCCTGTCAAAAACTAAGGGACTAAGTATAATTTTACAGTTTTGCAATAACAAAATATCAGTCTTGAATAACTTTACAGATGGAACTCCATGGATTTTTAAATACTGTTGGGGGAGTTTTTTATTTTTATAATGAGGAGTAATGAATCGAGTTCTCTTTTAGAGATGTAATTAATAATTTTTTTATTGTGTTAGCAGCAACCTTCACTTTCTAACATTCTTGTAGTGTCTATTTTGAGGATTTTTCTGTGAGGAACTTACAAAGTATGTGATGACAATTATTAATAATCCTACAATCTTTCAAAGAATTATTAATCTAGTAATTATAACTTATTGACAGAATACTGAAATTGTTATGTATTTAAGACAAGTAAAAATAGACCCATGTTCATAAATTTTAGGTGTATTATGTACACAACCACTCAATTTTGAGCTAATTGCTATAATGGGGGGAATTGACTTTGGGAAGACATTTCATTTTAGATCTTGACTCTTTCATTGGCTAGCTTTATAACTTTGTGCAAATTATACATGTTGAGTTTTGCATCTTAAAAAAGCTCAGGTATATGCATCATCTAGTACAAAGCATGAAATGCATGCATAACATAATAAAATAAAATACTCACAAGCAGGGTTGTAATGTCTCACGATCTGCTCTCCTTTTTAAGGAAGAGTCACCAATAACACGAGTTGTATTATAAATCCATGCGAGTTCTTCGGATAGCCTCGCCAGTTGGGCCTCCTGGCCAGGTGGACCTTGCAAAGGTAGAGAATGGGAGCAAAGACTTAGTGGTACTATTGATGCAGAGGAGGATAAGGCAGTTTTGCTTTGAGAAACCCAGTTGTAATTAATGAAACTTGACATAGGATTAGAAATAGTGAACTTGGCAACATGTTGGCTTTTTCCCAAACCATGAATTACTGTGTCCATCTCCCTAGAAATACTGTGTATTTCTATTGATGATTTCTTTTAGTTCCAATGAAGACATACGATTTTGCCATTCAACCTTCTCTTGTTTTATCTTCTTCTTTGGGAAAGTAAGGCTAATTTAGTTTCATTTACCTCGTAAAATTTAATCAACTAATAAGTATTAAGTATTTTGTTCACACAATGTTATATAGACAATGTGTAACATTAATAGTAGGCAGAATATAATTACATTGATTGATATTTGTAGGGTAAGGTAAAAAGTATCAGGCTTTTCTGCCCTCCTGCCATCAGGATAGATGATGGAACCCTGTGGTCCTGAATGCATGCCTGATGGCGGGCACCTGGAGTAGGGTATGGACATAGGTAGATGGGATTCACCTGGGCTAAGACTGGGCTTTTAAGGGTGGCGTCATGGGGATGCCAGCAGAAGCCAAGAGAACCAGAAGCAGACAAGCAGGAGAGCAGAGAAGCAGAGAGAACATGAGAGAGCCCTGCCAGCCTCCTGGCCCCCCAGCACCCCTGCCTGCCGTATGCCTGGTAAATCCCACTAAAAGCCTGCAAAAGCCACTGAGGGCTCCAAGACTCCTCCTTTACCCCGTCTGCTGGGATCATAGAAAACCTGCTCAGTGCTATAGTATTTTTCCAGAAAGTATTGCTTGTAATCATTCCTACCTGATGAGAAAACGCTTCTTATAGTTATAAATAATGAATGGCACAAAGTAAATGTCATATCTAAAATGCTGCCTAATGCCATTTTATCGACACTTATATTTAACACTTTTTACTTTAAAATTCTTTAGCTAAATTTAGAAATAAAATGCCTTCAATATTTATTATCTTACTCCAAAATCACAGGCATGCTGATAAATGGAGTAACAGTTTCTAGTGTTATCGTTCCAGAGAAATGCATTTTAGTGATTACTGCTGCTCTAACTTAATAATTCATTTCATCACTTTTATTTGTAAATCACAAGGTTTGTTTGCCGGACAGAGTCCTGGGGAGAAATTTACTCCTTTTGTCAATATAAATAAACTGTACTTTAGGGCTAGTGTCTACATCTGCAATTATTTACTCAGACTTGAGATCATTCATGCCCTCTGATGTTGAATTCAGTTTTTGGGGCATGACATCTGTTCATTTTCAGGCACAAAAAGTCATATGGGAAATATTAGCTTAATAAATAATTTCTTAAGTGATTTTTCTTTTAGTGTATTTGCTAGCAAGTCTAGCACCAGATTTGAAACGTGTTTCTAAGAACTGCAAAACTTTATGGCCTTATGTTTTTGATTGAATCGATGAATGAAATGAAGTGGTGTTATTAACTCCTAGAGAAGAGAAAGTGTTAGTGCTTATATATTAAGAAAACTTGTTTATACAGTTTGGTTTGCTTATAGAATCTTTTAGACATAAAAACATATAACGCATAACCCTCATCTTTGATGAGCCCTCAATCCAAGGGGGCAGGGATGGCAAATAGACTCCCTGACAGGTGCTGGTAGTGCCATATGGAGATGCAGTGTGGTGTTTGAAGGTCTATAATTCTGACTATGGTGATAATAGGAGATAATGTGTCACTGAATTTAATTCAGAAGTTAATTTTACATATTTGGCAAATATATTTTTCAGATGATATGATCATCATTCTGGTATTCATTATTTTTACATTTTCTGTTTCAGAGACGCCCAAGCAGATGGCCAGCAATGAAGTTTCGAAGAGGTTCTGGCCATCCTGCCTATGCGGAAGTTGAACCAGTTGGAGAGAAAGAAGGTTTTATTGTATCAGAGCAGTGCTAAAATTTCTAGGACAGAACAGCACCAGTGCTGGCTTACAGGTGTTAAGACTAAATTTTGCCTATACCTTTAAGACAAACAAGCAAACACACACATACACGCACACACACACATGCACACACATACACTCACTCATAGGAGCCCTAAGCTGCTCTAGCCTGAAGGAGACGAGATTTCCTGAGCCCAGCCCAGGAAGGGTAAAAGAAAAACTAAAATTTATACAAGATACCATTTACCACTGAACATAGAATTCTCTAGTGGAAAGACATCTATACTCAGAACATCTCCTGGGGACTTATCAGAAGTATGACAAGATTATAATGCTATTGGCTTAGGTGCAGGGTTGCAAAGGGATCAAGAAAAAAAATACTAAAGCTTTAGTTTACGAGGGATCTCCACCTTTGTTCAAATTCTTATCTGATATCATAAAGATAACTGTGTTCCAAAACCTGAACCCTTCTACGCAAAAGAGCAATGACGAATATATCAAGATTGCTGAAAGAAATAGCTCATGCAGGAGGAAAAACACAAACTTAAGAAATTTTCTATCTTTTCACCAGATTTGTGGTGGAAGAATTTTGTTTTTCTAGTCTAAATCCACTTGTTCACAAAAGTTCATTACTTTATGGATGGCTCTTTTATCTGTACTAGAGGCTTGAACTATGCCTTGCTCTTCCCTGTTAATGAATGTTAATGAATGCCCTTTCTATGAGCTGTGACCAAATTTCTAAACTTTTAGCTAAGGATGAGGAAAGCAGGAATGGCAAATGAGGTTTTCAGTTCTCCCACCTTGGTATAAAACATCTGACTTTTTTTTAATAATTGCCTCCATTTTCCAACTGTGAAGTCCAATGAAGCCACAGTTGCTCTTGGCTGAGGAAACACAAAGAAACAATGTGAAGAGTTCCTAAATTGTTTTAAAAAGAAAAAGGAATAAGGGATTCTAAACAGGTGTTTTTGGTTTTGTTTTTTTAACTTTTGCTGTTTCAGTACTAAAGGCCCATTTCATTGTCAATTCCTGTCTAAGAAGCCATTCAAGTCAACATATCCCTGGTGATAAAAAGAATGAAAGAACCCTGCTGAATCATACAGTAATTTTCTTTAAAGCACATAGTAGTTACATAAATATATATATAAATATATTTTTGTTTATAACTAACACAAGGCAGGCTCTTGTGATTCTGAGTGCATTTTGTCATCAAGACAAAACAAATGCAGATGCATTACAGCATATTTCCATAGAGTTGTAAAATAATCCTTAATATTAGAATATTTTTATGTCACTTAGAAAAATTGGTTCATTTAGTTGCAGGACCAATCATTTTCCTGCCTATATGAGCCACTCTTTCATTTGTATCAACCCTTCCTTCCCTTGCCAAATAATCCAGATGCAAAAAGCTCCTTAGATGGGCCTGTTATTTGTCATGTAATCACAATCCAGATTTTGAAATTTCCCCATAAAAGGAGAGGCATCCCTTGAGGAGGAGTGTGGCACATATATATATACCAAGCTCCTAAAGGTTAGTTCAGGTACTGTGTGTACAATTCCATCAACATCTCGACCCATGATACTTACATCCAGTGCCAAAACAAGCTGTTGGTTCTTGTAGGGTGTAGTGTCCAACATTTGCAGATTCAGGTATCAAGAAGCTGAAATGTCTCCTAAGTGGCATTTTACTAACAGATTATGTCTATATACAGTGTCTACGTGAAAGGACATTTTCACAATTGTCCAAACTAGTGTCATTTTCCATCACTTATATTTTGCTTTATATTTTTAAGTACCTGATGAGGGTGGTAATTATTTTCTGAACCTACATATTTAATAATTGCAAACAAATTGACAAGCAAAGTAATTGAAGGGTGTGATGACAATCTCTCTGCTGCAGCTATGTTCAGTTTACATGAACTATTCCACCTTATTTCTTGTGGAGTACATTTATGCAGATACCAATAACCAAATGACTTGCCAATGTAACTGGTGCAACTGGTATTCTACAAAAGCATAAGGAACACATAGACGATTCCTTTTAGGATAAGATGATGCTACTTTCACTAGCTTTTATAGTAGCTGTGGTTTCCAATAGCAGTTGATTGACAGATGTATAAAACCTGTATATATATATCCAACTCCTTACATAATTCTTTGAAGTAGTCATGTTATCTCTAGACCCTTCAGAGCTCATCTCTTATTTTTGATTCAAAAGAATTGGCAATGCTATGAAAACAAACAAACATGAAACTCTGAATTGTCCAGGGAAGTAAAGCACTAAGTAATAGGGAATACTTTTTGGAAGGAAAAAGGCTATTGACTTGAGGAAAAAGTTCCTAATAAAACAGGAGTTCAAGGTGGTGAGACATTCTTATTCTATAGCAATCATCTAGTAGTAAGGGGAATCCTTATTTTTAATGAAATTTTCATTCTACTTTATACTTAGATTTGTTCTTGGTGCCCATATACTGCAAAGGAAGAATAGACATGCACAAAATTTCTGGAAATTCAAAATGAACTTTACATATCAAAAAAGATACATCTGTTATTTAATATACTATGACTATCATGGGTAGGGTGTAACAGTAACAACTTTAAAAATTAAAATTATGCACACTTCTGGAGAAATCAAATGGTGCTACAGAGGTACTTAGTTAATTCATCCTAATTTATAAAAATAATATTCAGTGATTAATTAAAGATATTAAAAGTCATGAAAAATATCTTGAGTCCACCAGAAAGCACAATGTTGGTTTATTTATGAATGCTTTGGAATTCAAGTTATACTAACAAATTGAAATCTAAAGCTAAATTATAATGTTTAATTTAACTCCAATTATTATTTAGTTTGAGAAACCTAGGGCATTTGCTAATCTCTCACATGTAACTTCTAGGTCTGTGTTGTCCAATATTCACTTGCCAAATGTGGCTATTTAATTAAATAAATGAAATAACAATGTATTTCTTCAGCCATACTAGCCAATTATGTCTGAGGCTAGCATATTGGACAATACAAAACATTCCCATCATCGAGAAAATTCTATCACCCAGAGCGCTAGAGGTCTTTCTTTTTAATTCCCTCTCCTTGAATAAAAAGGAGGAACAGGGGAAAAAAGATTTGGTTTTTCTTGGGTATATCTGAATTTTTTTTTAATCACAGAGAGATAGCATGGAGTAATGCAAAGAATATTAGCTGCCCCCACTTTGAGTTTCCCACTCTGTTATTGGGGAAAATAATTTCCATGAGTCTCAGTCTGCAACTTTGGAAAATAAAAGTATTTTTGTCCTGTCTCCCTTGCAAGATTATTATCATGTAGATTGACTAAATGTACCAGTGTACGTACTTTTTAAATTGATGTCAATTTAACACACATAAAGCACATGTATTGGTCTAGTACCAGCACAAAGTGTATTGAAGAAAATTCCATCGATTCTCATTTCTTGAGAAAATACCAGAGTACTTTTAAAACATAAAGCAGAATGGCTTAAATTTTCTTTTTTTCCATCTTAATATTTTCTTTACCTGACATCTGCCCCAGTTCTCTGTTCTCTCATAGCCATGTCTCTTGTGGGCAACCTTCAAACTGGCTCGGTTCTCTGTTATATAGTCATTTGGTCTCTCTTGGTTCTTCTTAGTTAATTTCTCAGCTTACTCTTTACAGCAAAGGCAGGCCCAATTGCTGAGCAGCAGGCTTTTCTTCAGAAGAAAATACTCGAATGTTTTTCACTATTTTAACCCCACAATACAGATAGGACACAAATGCCACATAACAGTATAAAAATACATGGAACTTAATTTTATATGTAAAAATTTGCAAGTACAGACTGTGTAAGAGGAATAAAATTGGAAATAATTATATTGCCATCATATACAGATAATGTGTATTCTCAGATTGGTGTGATTTATCAGTTATTGGAAGAAAAAAATCTTTATGCTATTTCCTCATTTTGAAGGAGTATAAAATTGGTAATGCCCCAAGAGTCTGTTGCTCATTTGACAAAAGTTTTGCTGAAACACATGCTTGGTTCAAGACACTTACATCCTAAGATAAGAATTAATATTTAAATTAGATTAACTTAGGATAAAAAGAACCCCATGGGTATGGTTTCTTCCTCCTATGAGTCATTTTGCTTTGTATTTCCTTAGGCAGTTTTCAGATATTTTACTAAGATATGCCTTACTAATTCCTAAAGACTGCACTTGCGTTTTCTCCTCCTGTTCACTGTACACCCATGCTTTGGCATCTGCATCCATATGCCAGACTCATGGGAAGCATCTGATACATCCTTTCCATCATACAGATTAGGAAATTATGGTCTCAGGGTCTCCCTGGTGGTCTAGGGGTTAAGTCTCAGCACTATCACTATCACCATCACCGCCTGATTTCGATCCCTGCCAGGGAGCTTACCCACATATGGCACAGCAGACCTCTCCTGTCTTGCCCGCTGCTTCCTTTAGCAGTGTATTTCAGTGAATCTGCCTGTTCTGCTCCCCACTCTGTCTTTGGTGAATCCTCTCACCCCCACACACACACCTCCTGCCTATGCCCCAGTTATTCCATGCAATAAATAAATGAGTCTTTTAAAAAGAAAAAGAAAATGATGCCCCAAAAAGATACAGTGATTTTTCCCAGAGTGAGAAACAGGTATTGAACTTAAAGTCCTACTGGTAATTTTTGTTTCGATTCTCATTGCCTACACCCCCTTGTCAGCATGTATGGGTGACCAAGCAGCTTGGAAGGCACAGACCATCTGAAGTCTAGCTATATCTGCTGCACTGACTTCTCTGTCTTCTACTGATGAACATTGGACCAATCTAACTCTTTCGTGTTGCTGTAGTAACAATGGTGTCATTTTTATACAACCAGTGAAGTCAAGCTCTAGCTACTACAAAGTCTATTTGGTTTTGTATCTCTCTTCCTCTACTCCTACATGTGATCCATCTAAGTTAGCAGTACTATATTTTGCTATTTAAAAGTACTCTGCCTTTGCTTCATTTCTTCCCAAATGCACCTGAAAACTATCTTTATACCATGTTTCCTCACGACATATATACTCACAATTTTTATTTGCTTTTTAAAACAATTTGAACATTTTGCCCAAGTCTCTCTTAGCAAATATTATACAGTCTGTAGCACTACCTATTCCATACACATATTACATTATGTATTTGTAAAGCACTTTACATTTTTAAAGCACTTTGATTCATCCCGTTAATTGTTCATTCATTCAACCACTCAATTCACTTAAATAGTTATCGAGCACCTACTAGAACCAAGTTCCTTCGCTAGATCTTGTGATAGATATATAGTGATAAATATAAATAGTGAGAAATCAGGCATGTCAGCTGATAATTGTAATGAAGTGAAATCGTCAAAACACTTTGCCAGTAGGTAGGATCAATATTACTCTATCCACTTTACAATTCCAATTTTCTGTTCAATATAGGGAACTATTAAGTATTTGCCTGAAGACTGTTTCTGAAATATTATACATCACTGCACATCTGTGCTGTTTGCTCTATTTCATATGATCTGTTAATTTCATTTATGAAAAAAATAAGTTACTCATCCTTAGTTGTCCCCAACCCAGGACAACTTTTCAGGTCACTTGAATTCTTTCTGACCACTGTTAATAGTTCACTTTCTTGCACCAATATTTCTGTTATGGTTTTTGAAACTATCAACAGCATAGTTTTAAGGTATTTCAAAACACCAGTGTATCAAAGAAGCATTTGCACTTTAGCTGTATATGGTTGCTTGTCTTTTATTAGAGTATCTCAGGTTTCCTCAACCTTGGCACTGTTGACATTTTGGGCATCATGAGTCTTTGTTGGAAGTGAAGGGTCTGGGAGTGGCCCCATGCATTGTGAAGTATGTGCAGATTTCAAGCTTGGCTGTATACCAGTAGGCCACATACTGTCACACATATCCAATTGTGACCCTGGGTGAAAATGGCAAAATGACTGGATTATATCAGCAAAAAGAGATACATTTCTGTCTGTCCCTTAATCTTCATCATAAAAGTCTTTATGAGACTCAGAATCATAAATTCTTTGAATTAAAGGGGACTGCACTGTAAAATTTGCGAGTCTGACTACATACCCAACATCATCTTTATTTCTCCATCTCTCAGTTTTACAAATTTATTGGAGAAGATTCAAAGATTATCACTGAAAATTTGTGAATTGACTTTTTGGAGTTTTAGGTAAAGCTGTTTGGCAATTGTGCTTTACTGATATAATAGCAGTTATGGGGATTGTTGCTTCAATCTGAAGACTTCGTGTCATACAACTTCAGTATCTCAGATTTTGCTTTGAGGAGTTTTCTTTTGGTCATTTCATACATCTGCAAATATTGTTCTTTTATCTTTGCCTTCAAAATATGCATAGAAGTTGAAATTTGGACATCTAATTTTAGGTACATCTGGATGAACTTTCTAATTCTGATAATGATTTTTTTTCTGATAATAATATCACTCCTTACAAAAATACTTGGCTGTCTTAAATAATTGAAAATTGGAAATTTCAGTGGTGAAATGTTTCAATTTATCAAACCAAAGTTCCTCCTTATTTGATGTACCTTATGTCAATTTTGCTCTCGGGTTAGTGAGGTCCTGTGAATAACTGAGTCCTATCAGTTTGTATTTTTATGTGTTTTGTACCAATTTGCAAAACTTGGTGAAGTTATACAAAGACATCCCCTTGTAAATATTGCTAGAAGTAACATCAAAAATCCAACTAGAATATCAGACCTCCCTTTATTCCTTGCTAAAAGATACTGAAAGCATTCATAATTATTTACTATATGTTGCTACTATGAATACACAAATGTAAGCCTTGATTATGAAGTCTCAGGCTGTAAAATATTGACAAGCACACCTGAAGTGAATGCTTTTAAGGCAATCATGGAGACTGTCAAGTGTGTATATGATTTTCTACTCTCCCACTGTCAATACATTCAATAAGTGCTACTTTACATCATAAGCTGATCTTCTAATTTCAACTTAAATTTTAACACATCTGTTTATTGCTTGACATAACTTTTAAACTATCCAGCACACAAAGATTTCAGAAAATTTTTGCAGAGGATAATTATCCTAGTAGTTTTTAATCAGTCATCATAACAGATGTAGTGACTATATCATCATTGATTTCTCCACACCTTTTTATGAAGGACCAAATTATGTCTAAAGGAATAAAATGCTCAAAACTTGTTACTAGAAGTGATTTTCCAAATTACTGCCAGCACTGAAAGATTCTGTTATTTTAAATCCAGAATAAAAAGGCTGGGGAAAAAATGCAAATCATATGTTGCTACTCATCTTTTTCTAATTTCTAAGGTTTACTAACATTTGAGAATTACAAAAAATATCCTCTCCTAATGTAATAAAGTTGAAAAAATTGATTTGGCAGGCAGTGATATATTCATCTTGATTCACTTAAAAATTTCAGTGACTTCTTTCATTCCCACTGCAGTGCCAGGTTTTAAAAACAGTCTTTTCCCTAGTATTACCACACACATACATATGTACACGTACACACACACACACACACACACATGACCAAAATATCACCTACCGATCTAGAAACTATAAAGCTTTTGTGCCTATTGAATAGATACATAACATGAAATTAATTTTAGAAGTTTGCCAAGTGGAGAGCAATATAAACATGCTTCTGGGTGGGTGGAGGTGATTCATGGAAAAAAATAAAGCCCAAATACAGTGTCAAGCAGACATTTCAACTTCCTCAGAGCTATGTGCAAATAAAAAGTCAATGAGTATCAGTCCACATTTAGGTCAGATACTGGAGCATAGATCTTAAAAGTCATGCTAAGAAACATGATGTTCTGGAGATAAAAATCAGGGATATTCCCAATTAATCTAAAATGCTGCCATCTTCTTCCTGTACTTCTTTCATGGCACTAATCTTAAAATCACTGAGGCCCCTGGTCTAGGGAATTGAGTTATTTATGGTTGGTTAATGACCAAAAAGAGACTTTCCATTTATCTCCCTCTGATTTACAAGGCATAACTATGTTCTTTGTTTCCCTTATGCCACAGCCAACCACACACAAGCACTAAATAAAATAAAAATAATTTTCCTGCTGAGAGGATAAGAAAGGGCACTTTCACCTGTAGACACAGAGCTGGATCTCTGTGAAGTCTGTCCATCTCAGGACACAGACTCAAGCACCATTGTCGAGACACTGTGTTCAACCCTAAGCTACCATTTCAAACACAGTTTGAACAAAAACATGCTCAGATTGTCATATTTGTGGCTGGAAAATAAAAAGTCAAACTAAGTGTCCTTCACCAGGCTACTCTGAAAATACCATTAAGAGAAATCAGAGCTTCCTACTTAAGAAGTGTTCAATATCATTTTAGGGAAATGAATTAAATCTCTCTAGGCACAGACATTTTGTGTACATTATAACCGAATCTCAGGGCCCTAACTGAGAAGGGGAAAGTCTTTTCATTCGTTGGTCAAAACAAATCTCTCATTTGCCTCATTTGAGGAATTTGGACAGTGCCTGGGAAGTACATTATTTTCAGTGGAAAAAAGAGACCGTCCTTTTTGCATGCCAGCTGGGATCATGGGAACCTCCAGTGCCAGGAATTTACTACTGTTTCTGGTAATTCTGCTTGTAGTCATTTGAAATGTTGAAGTGTGAAAGGAGAGCTTGGGCACCCGAGGGGCTGTCTGTGTTTTATGCCAGTTGCACCAGCATGCAGAATATTTGTAAATGCATTTCAAAATGGGTATAATTGTGCCCTTTGTCAAAATCACAAAGCTCACTGTGGTGCTGCTACGAGAACACTGGGGAAAATCTGACCCTCTAGACTCAGTCCACCCCAAACAAAAGGAAAGACTGTGTGGGTAAGTACAGCATATTGAAATTTGCTTCCCACTGTTTTCCAAAACCCTGCATGTCAAATCAAGGACATGTCTTTCAGGTGAAGGTTAATTTTGCAGAGGTCTTCCAAAACTCCATCTAATACAAGGCTTAGAAAATAGCATTTTGAATTGACTCCAGTCCTCAAGGCATCATTCCTATTTCCTTTGCCATGCCAACGAGACATACCAAGGCTGCATTCATTCCTGACAAAATAACACACGCATACTTCATGTGACCTCATGCTTGACATACCTGAACCTGCAAATGAAGAAAGGATCGTAGCTAAATTTGCACTAATGGTGTCTGATCGCAAAAGAGGTGAGACCTTCATTGAAATCCTTGGTTGAAATTTAATAATTCAGATGCTACATACTTCTGTAAGTTTCTTGATTATTTTCACAGTAAGATTAATTACGAATTTGAATGTATTTTCTTACAGTTCATTAATTTGCCATCTATCTTTTACCTGGGATCATTATGATTGCAATAATTCATTAAAGTTTACTTCACATCATTTTTAAACCAAGTTTTTCTGTAATTTTTCTGGTTCTGCTTTCAGTATGTGGGAAATCTTATTTTTTTCCTAGTAAATATTTTATAAAAAAGCCAATGTATCAGCTGTCATGGTGACAAAACTCATCTTTAAAGATCTGGAAGCTGGTGGTGACCAAATGTTACCTGTGTTCTCTCTCTTGATTACTTTTTTCAGAATTAAATCATGTTTTCTCAATTTCAGTTGGAGTCAACAATTTGGGGACTTTAGAAGGGGGGGAAGGGAGCAATTTGTGTAATACTGCTGTCTTCTTTGACTACATATTAAAAACAATAAATGACCATTTTGTTTTAATTTCTTAAATGCTTTGCCCTCGTATTTAAACATATTTTTGTTTCCTTTCCACCATTCATTTTCAAAACATTTTACAGGATAGAAATGAGGTGAGGAGGGGAACAAGGGTTCAGGGAATATAATGGATATTTTCATCTTTCTTCTTTAAAAAAGAAATAGAACAAAAAAATGAAGACCCTAAAATGCCTTAGTGTGCAACTGGGTGGCAGCTTGGTTCCCACCAAAGGCCCCAGAACCCAAATTTTTAGTTCGTGTAGATCAAACAAGTGGGATTTTCTTTTTTTTTTTTTAATACAAGAGCCAGGGTACAGGCCAGATGGGCAGGAGGATGAGAGGATTCACCAGAGACAGAGTGGGGAACAGAACAGGCAGACTGATGGAATACACTGCTGAGGGGAGCAGCAGGTGAGACAGGAGAGGTCTGCTCCCCATGTGGGTTGCTCGGAGGCCAGCAGGGATCGAACTGGCACTGCAGAGGCTGCAGACAGCTTTACAGTGCTGCACTCAACTGCCTGCGCCACCAGGGAGGCCCCAAACAAGTGGAATTTTACCTGCCAGTTTAAATCAGTATGGAGCAAGTCCCAGGGCTTCAGTTCAGCTCATGCCTCTGTCACTCAGCTTGGTGTCTGAATTCCACTGATGTTCCAAATGAATACCTATTATTCCATCTTCCTTTTCCAAAACTGAAAACAACACTACCTATTAGGGAGTTTAGGGTGTGTGCCTCAGTTAATGGCTGAATTGAGAGACTGTGAATTCCAAATATCCTTTCCCTGTGCCCTATCGACTGGTATTCGACTCTTTTTTTTTTTTTTTTTTTTGCCCTTGGACTATCGTTTTAAAAACACCAATATACATAGGACAAAACCAGGAAGCAAGTGCTGGAAGCTCTGGGGAATTCGAGTCAGTGGCTTCATTGACTGATGGTTCTGCAACTCGAGATTGATAGCGGCAGGAAGGCACAGAGCAAGTTCTCTATGACTCGAGAAGACAGGGTAAATGAGAAGTCCTGGAGCCCCCTCAGTGGCCTTTTTCAGGCTTTATTTTACATTTTACCAGGTACACGACAGGCAGGGGTGCCAGGGTGCCAGGAGGCTGGCAGTCCCCCAGCGAATCTTCACTATTTCCGGGCTCTCTGGTGTTTTCTTGTAGTCTCCTCTCTCTTCTGCTTCTCTGGTGATTCTGCTCCCATTCTGCTCCAGTAGTTCTTGGTCTTATATTCCCAGTTTCTCGGCTCAGGTGCACCCACCTATTCATGCCCACACCCTACTTCAGGTGTCCGCCATCAGGTATGCATTTAATCTAATGGTGGGAGGGCGGAAAAACCTGATACCTTTTACTTACCCTACACTCTGTATTGATCTTTTGGAGTTGTATTGATTAAACTTTGATATCATGGAGTATATTGAGAACTGCAAGTTTTAAATGGTGTGAATTGTTTTAATGATGCCCAAAGGAAAAAATTATTAATGCTAATCATGCAACTTTCCCTAACAAGAGAAAAAGTGAGGCCTGTGATTTTAGATGTCAAAAAAATGTGTGTCATTTCTTTCAATAATGCAGTGGAAATGAGCCCAGACAATGAATGTTAACAAACAAAAAAAACTGACAAACGTGTAGGGTAAGGAAAAAATGTCAGGCTTTTCTGCCCTCCCACCATCAGGATAGATGGATCCTTGCGGTCCTGAATGCATGCCTGATGGCGGGCACCTGGAATAGGGTGTGGGCATAGGTAGATGGGATTCACCTGGGTTGAGACTATGCTTTTAAGGGTGGCGTCACAGGGACGCCAGTAGAAACCAAGAACGAGCAGAAACCAAGAGAAGTCCAGAGAACCCAGATAAAGTGAAGACTTGCCTCCCAGCCCCCCAGCACCCCTGCCTGCTGTGTACCGGGTAAATCCCAATAAAAAGACCTGCAAAAAGCCACTAAGGACTCTGACTCCTCCTTCACCCAGTCTGCATGGGATCAGAAAACCTGCACTGTGTCCATTCCTGATCCTACAAACCGTATGATTAATTTTAAAATTAGCTATAAACATCTCCTATAATCTGGAGACAGGGTTTTCTCCTCAGTTTCTGTATTCTAAACCACTAATTTCATAATCAGTCTCCTGATATGCCATTGAGAATTTTTCCTCAAGTTTAAAAAAAATTATTAAATGTCTAACTTGGGCAACACAGTGTTTTTGACACAAGGCCTGCAAAAGCAAACAAAAAAGGTCCTTGCTTTCGGCTTGCAGTATAGTAGAGGAGACACCATTTAAGCAACTATGGGAGAAACTTTCACCACTCCCTTAACTGTAAGTAATAAAATTGTTTTTTTTTTCCAGAAACAGCTTTCTTTCAGAGAAATTATCTACATATCAGAGCAAACACATAGAACACCAGAATATTTCATCATGTAAGTCTCTCCTTGAAGCCCCAAGTCACTATCCCATTCCTTAGCTCCTGGTTTTTTCCCATTTAATTTAAATTTATATCCATGTAGATTTTCCATACATATGTAATGAAGTTAGTTCTTTCTACAACTCAGTCTGATGGTAATTTGATTGCTCAGTCAATCCAAGAACCCAAAGAGGTACGGCAAATTTCTTCCCCGCCTCTACAATCTTGATAGGGGGATAGGTCTTCATTAGGAGACAACATAGGACACCTGGGACACACCTGGGAAACTATCAGCAAGTAGTTTGACTGGGGCAGAGAAGTCAGGAGAAAAGGGTTGTCATGTAGCCAAAGCCAGAGTTAATGTCCTAAATGATCTCCAGAACATTGGAGAATATCTTGAAAGCAGAAGAGGCACTTGAAAGTTTGAAGCAGAAAGACCACATAATCCGGGCCTCCCCTCGTGGCGCAGGCGGTTGAATGCCACGCTGTTAAGCTGTCCGCAGCCTCTGCAGCGCCGGTTTGATCCCGGCCAGCGAGGATCCCACATGGTGTGACAGACCTCTCCTGTCTCGCCCGCTGCTCCCCTCAGCAGTGTATTTCAGTCAATCTGCCTGTTCTGTACCCCGCTCTGTCTCTGGTGAATCCTCTCACCCACCCGCGCATCTGGCCTGTACCCCAGTTCTTGTATAAATAAATAAATAAATCTTTAAAAAAAAAAAAGAAAGACCATATAATCCAATCAACCATGGAAAGATCACCCATTAGGCGAGTAATGACTGAATTACAGAGGTGAAAGCTCGGGAATTGTTCTAGAGATAACTGCACAAACCTGGGCACTATTCAGCAGCTACTCTCCTTAGTTCCCAGACCCTAACCTCCACAAGCTCACACAACCTAAGGTTATCAGCATGTGTGAAATGTCCCACCAGCCAAGCCATTCCTTGCAACAAATTACACATTTCCTTTCCTCCAGAGAAACAGCACAACCACGTGACAGATTTTTGTGTGAAATCAACTAGACCTGCCTAGGTTTACTTGTTTCTCTATATATCAAGAACTTTTTCATCTTGTAAAAATTCCAGAGCAACTCTGATAGTTCAGACTGCCTGATAAAGAGTTTTCCTTCCTCTATAATAAGAAAATAAAATGAAAAATGACACATTCATCAATTTGCTTCTGATCAATATACTTAGTTAAGCATGTGAGATGCTATCCTTGCAGTAAATGATTTTGACATTGTAATTTATAGGAAATATATGTATACAGTCATACAGATGACCAAAATATATTTCTCATACATATTGGGTCTTCATCTACAATTCCTGTCTCACTGCTTCACCAAAAACCTTGAAATTGTTTAAGCGTTGATTGTAATAAAGGTGTCTCTTGTTATGTCAATAAAGGTAACCTCTTGAGGTAACTGACCTCCAGGGAGGGGAGAAGGGACTGGAGATTGAGTTTAATTGCCAGTGGCCTTCAAGTTAATCATTCATGTCTGTATAATAAAGCCTGGATAGAAACACAAGAGGGCAGATCAGTCCCCAGAGCTTCCGGTTGATGAAGCAGACTGACTCTAAAGAGAGTGTGTGAAAATTTGACTTCATTAGCTATTGATAAAGAAGAAAGTTCACCTGGTCCCATTGTTGCCACCCCCTCTGAGTGCCCTTGACTTTGAGCAGTAGCCCATCATCTATTGTAGAGTAACCCGTGACTCGATTACCACAGTGCGATATCATTTTGTGCTATTTTGAACTTTTTTGAAATAAATAAAGAAGAAAGTTAATAAAGGTTGCAACAAATATCACTTAGAATAGCACATCTGCAGAGGGCATAGAAGCTCTGCCTTTTCCCCATACTTGGCCCTGTGCATCTCTTCCATCTGTCAATCCTTATTCTTTAGACTGCTTTGTAATAAATTGGTGATCTAATGAGAAAACAAGCTTACTTTGTGAGTCATCTAGAAAATTAATCCAACCTGAGCTGGATGTCCTGGCAACCTCTGATTTACAGCTAGGTCAGAAGGAAAGGTGATAATCTGGGCTAATGATAGACACCTAGTGTGAAGAGGAGTTGTGGAAACCTTCCTTCTGGAGCTGGTTGTTCAGAAGCCCAGGTAAGTGTATGCGACTTGCTTGACACTTGAGACGGGTGTCTGAAGTGGAGGGCATCCAAGAATCACTTGGTGTGGGAAAACCTCCACACACTCTCTTTAGAATCAGGCTGCAAGGACACTCAACAGTACAATGACCCAAACTTTTTTTTTAATGTTAATACTTAGCCCATTGAGTTGTCCTTGGAGTTAATGACTTAGTAAATGTCATCAGGGGCATCTGGTTATCATAGAGTAGCAAATTGGAGTGAAATTTGAAAAACCAAATGGCTTTGCATTCAGATAGGGACCCTAGGCATGATGAACCCCAAGCCATGAGAACAGTCAAATGTCAGTAAAGGGCAGAGCCAGATGTCAGGTCCAGGGGGAAACAAGTAATGTCAAGGTTAACTAAAGAAAATGAAGACAATGCCTCAAAAATTTGAGCAGTCCACAGTGAACGAATGTCAATGAAAACACCCCTTGGGCAATTGCAAGTATATTGAAATATTTCAGAGTTCTCCAAGGAAGCAGATAAACCACCTGATTAGTCATCAGAAACTATGCAGATGTCAGTCATATAGGAGGCCATGAACCTGGCTTTCTAAAGATCACATCCTCACAATTCTAGTACACTCTCATTATGAGAGAGTGCAGCTTGTGCCATGGAGATGTCAAGAGCAGAAAGAAGAACCGAAGTCAACAGCTTCATTATCTCATTTCTGTCTGCCATTTATAGGTAGCCAGATTTCATTCATGCACCCCACTATCCTAGGGTGTCATGTGAATGTTAGAAGGGCAGGTAAGAATACAGACATAATAAGGAGTTTTAACTGATCCTGATTTTCTTTATCCAAGCAGTGGGTATTTTAAGACATGCCATCTACATATCTGCTTTGCTGAGTCTAAATGTAGGACAAGTATAGTTTAGAAAAATTTCAAAAATGTGGCAAAAAAGAGAAAACCATTGAATTCCACAGAGTTTGCAACTCTGAGCCAAGTAAGAAACCCACCTCCATCTAATGATGGACTTATTATTCGCTGTGAATTGCTATTACTTTGAAGGCACATGGAAATATATTTGGCCTCCTAGTGTAAAACACACTTCAGAAATACCAACATCTCTTGGTAAATGTTATTTGACCTCCTTTTTAGTGTATATTACTCTTAAAGGCTGCAACAAATACTACCCAGAGCCGTTGAACTTTCTAATCATCTCCTAACATTTTTTCGTGTGTGAATAAACTTTATAAACATTTTGGGGTTGCAGAATAACATCAGACTATTTTTCTCCCCAGATTTCTTCGTACAATTGCAATTTAGATTTCCTTCTGAAAGCATCCATTGTGGTGCAAACCTAGGGAGAATATGAAGCAAATTTCTCCTGCTGCTGTCTGGCTGTGAGCCTAGAGGATAGGAAGCATACATTACTCTAAACGCCACAGAACCTTGCATCTTCTTTCTTTCTAGAATGTTTTTAAGTTTGCATCAGGATGCCCTGAAGTGAGACACTGAACAAGCGAGCAAGAGCACATTGCAAGAAAGAAAAATAATGACTTGCAAAAAAATGAAGCTTCCCTTTTGTAAAATGGTGTCCTTTGAAAGAATTTAATTGGATGTCATCTCCTTGGGAAAATATATGTCATTTCAACAAGTCCTAGTCTCAGCGGGTTAAACAGTAGTAGGACAAGTAAGAAAGGAACACTGCTGTCAACAGAGAAAAGAGAAAGGCGAGCTTGGGTTTCACAGGACACTCCCCAGTTGCTAGAGCATAATAAACTGTGACAAAACAGGGTTTGCATGGAGGGGGAAGGGAGCCCGGTGCATTTTCTATTGTTTTACTTTAAGAGCTGATAGGAAGCTTTACAGAGGCGCCGGGATGGGAGTTCATTTACTTCAGACAGATTGCTGCAGTCAATTTCATTTCCTTGATATGAAACCACAACTGATAACTGGCCTGGCAGTCAGAGGCATGACTCATTCAGAGGCATGAAAACATTCAGTTCCTGCTAAAACAGGAAGGAAGTCCAGTGGTGATTGCTTTTTGCCCTTTGTTAAATGTAAAACCAGGATTCCTGCATCACCAAGTGCCTTCCAAAAAGCATATGTCAAGTTTGCAAGTGTCAAGAGACAAGTCTTCTGCCAACAATGTGAGCTCTCAGGCCATCTGATGCCTACCCAAACGGTTATTAAGGGGACTAGCTTTGTGACTTACATAACTGTCCAGGGTCCCTCATCACTAAAATTAGAGTTACAATTGTTCCAACTTCCTAGGATTATTGCAACAAATAAATATTTAAAAGCTTTCACTTTGTGTTATGCCATCACATTCAACATGCTATAGTTATTGTCTATGAAAGAAACGTTGATGAGGGTAACCATTGGGGTAACTTAGTCATTAAGAAGATGAACATAGCAAAAGAAAGGCAGAGAGGAACTATTAACTGGAAGAACAGAGCGGGAAATGAGCACAGCACTGCTAAATTTAACAACTAAGCCAACATTCATCACCTGGCAGGCAGGGTTGGGAGGCTTAAATGGATAAAGGGAGTAAATGGGAGTGCCCTGGAGAACTTGAGACATTAAACTGATGATCCCTTAATCTGAGGATCTCTTATGCAAATTCGGACTATCAGTCAGGACCCACCTGAGACTAGCCACACTAACCAAGTCCATGAATATAAATAGAGCCTGGGGACCCTCACGCAGGGCAGCAGACCTCTTCCCATCTTGCCCTCTGCTTCTCTTAGTAGTATATTTCAATAAATTCACCTCTTCTGTTCTCCACTCTGTCTCTGGTGAATTCTTTAAGGTCTGTGCCTCTGGCCTACACCCGATTCTGTCCCACAGCAATCACATGGGAGGAAAGCTATTTCTTTTAGAGTCTACTTACTCATTCTCCCTGCAAGTCCCATTTCTCTCCACCTTTTATGTCATCATTATCCTTTCTCCATTAAAGAGATTTATCAGAGTGAAAAAGCCTTATGTTTAAGGGATGAAAATTAAAAAAAAAATAAATTCCAAAACACAACGATAAGTCTATATTAAGAATATTTGGTTATGTAATATTAAAAGATACCTGCCTTTGTTTCGTTTTATTCAATTTTTATTTATGGTCTTGTTAGGGGGAAAAGGATGTCCCAAAGCAAATTCCATATAGGCTTTGTGGACTCCACCCCCACCCCAGGTCAAAGCCAAAGACACTGGGAACTCCAAATCCCATCACCACCAAAGGGAAGGTGGCTGGCACCTGAGGGTGGGGTTAAGCAGCCAGGTGGATACAAAAGGCAGACACGTGGGTTTTGGGGCGCTCTCCATTTTTGGGCTCTCAGCCAGCTCGCAGCATCCGGTCAGCTCTGAGAGTGACTTTGGGTTTCCAGGTCGTCGGATCGGGTAGGACGCATTAAAGACTTTATTTCCCTATTTTCTCCCTGAGTTGTACATTTTCCATATTTCTTTTTCTCTTGTAAATAAACCTTTTATTAACCCTTTTGTGTGTGTCTGTAGTAGAGTATTCATAAGTCCCTTTAAAGCGCGCGGGTGAGGACCCACAGCCAGGAACCCGTTTAATATCGGGGTTGCTCTATAACAGCCTCACAGAAACATCGAGTAAGGCTTCAGAGTGTTAGCTCTTTATATAGTTCTGTATCTAATTTCTCTGTTTGCAAAATAAGGGAAATGTTTCTAACACATCTCAAAGGAATTCAAAATACAATTCATAAGATGTAAAATACTTTAGGTTTGTGCAAACACACTATACTGAAAGCTGAGGTCACACAGTCCAAGCTCTATAGTTTCCATCCACAAAACACCCTGATACCAATATGTGGGTTTTTTTCCCAAAGCCAAACAATTCCCCAACTCTCTGGCCACCAACCAGTGTGATAAAATTCAATTTATTTCTGACCTTACTACCTGGAGTAAGTAAGGACCCCACAAGTTAAGTACTCGGGGTCACAAGACTGCCTCCCATTTTAGACACAAATCACAAGTCCTGGACCACCCATACTTCTGCGCAACCGGCTAGAAGTCAGGAGTTCCTATAGTCCAGTCCTCCTTAAGAAAGACAATTCTTGGGCCTCTCTGGTGGTACAAGGGGTTAAGTCTCAGCACTACGAAGATATCAGCAACCACTGAAGCAAGCATGAGTTCCATTCCTGGCCATCACCTGAACCCCAACAAGAACAGTTTGTTACTACTTTTAGTTTGCTATGGAGGGTACAACCCAGGAACAGTCAAAGGAAGCAATGCACAGGACAGGGTGTGGAGGATGGCCATGAGTTTCCACAACCCCCTGAGTGTGCCACTCTCCCCGCATCCCAATATGTCCACCTACTTGGACACTCGCTCGACCTCACCATTTAGGGATTTTGATGGCATTTCCATTACATAATCATGATAGATTGAATTATTGGCCACTCATTCTCCAGCCCCTTTCTCCCCTGGAGATCCCAGGGGTGTGTTGAAAATTTCAACCCTCTAACCATGCTTCGGTCTTTCTGGTGACCAGCTCCCCATCCTGGTACTAACTGAGGGTCCACAAAATCCCCTCACTAGAACAAAAGACAATCTTATCATTCTTATCACTGTGGAAATTCCAAGGAGTTTAAGAGCTCTGTGTCAGAAACCAGAGCTAAAGTCCAAATATATCCATAGACATATTGCTTATTGTATGCCACAGCCCTGGTGAGCCAGGAGCCTTTACCAATCCCTCCCCCTTCCTGTGATTTGCATCTCCTGTGAGCAGCAATATGAATGCATCTGCACAAAGACCCCCACTGTTCATGAAGCAACTCAAAGCAGATGTCTCTTTGAAATGTGATAGTAGATTCACCTGAGAATAGCAAACAGAACATTCACTGGCAGAGCCCCTAACTCAAAAATGGGCTTTTCATTTACCATGTATGTTATTTTGAGGATTCATTCAATGAATGTTTGCTGACAAGCACTGTTTCATGTGCTAGAAATTTAGCAATTTATTTATTTCATATATACTTGCACACTGTTTTTCCTGTTTCAGGTACTAATTTAAGTGCTTTACGGCTATTAAATTTTGAATTCCATTCTTAACCCTCTTAGGCAGGTGCTCCTACCTATGTATTATATAGACTAAATGCTTTTGTTCCCTCAAAATTCATGCTTTGAATCTAATCCCCAATGTGATGGTATATGGAAGTGGGACCTTGGGAGGTTGAAAGGTCCATGCAGCAGGCCACAATGCAAAAGCCTACCTGGAAGCCCACCTGGGGGGCAGGAATGTGGATACCTGCCTGGAGGACTCAGACAATGAGCCTCCCCCCTCCCCCTATGGAGTCTCTTCTCAGACAAAGAACCTCTACCTGCCCTACCCCAACTACCCACCTGACCTCTCCTCACCCTATAAAAACCCTGCTTCCCCCTAACAACGTGCGCGACTCCACTGACCCCCCGCCTTGGGTCTGTGAGGTCTGCCCGGGGCGCAATAAACTTTCCCTCCCTTTGAGAAATTTAGCCTGGCTCTCCTTTTCTTTACCACCCCGAACCTTTCAGAGGTGATTAAATCATAGAGCAATATCCTCATGAATGTCATTAGTACCTACTACTACCCCAAAGAGCTCCTTTAATCCTTCCACTATGTGAGGACACAGTGAAAAGACATTGTCTATGAATCAGGAAGTTGGTCCTCACCAGACACTGAATACGCCTTGCCTTGATCTTGAACTTCCCAGTCTCTAGATTTATGAGAAATAAATTTCTGTTGTTCATAAACCACACAGTCTATGATATTTTGTCATAGCAGTCTAAATGGCCTAGGACACCATGTCATGGGAAAGGAAGTGAAGGAATTTTGCAGTTGAGCAGCTGGTCTCCAGTCATATTCCAAGTCCGAGGTAAAGACCAGATACACACCTGGAGCCCATATTCTTGGTCTCCACTGGATGCCTTTCAGACAAAACAGAGAAGATAAAGCAGAAATCCCTTGCTATCAGGTATCCATATTCTAATGGGGCAAGACAAACAATAAGACAACTATTTAAATAATGCCTATGTATAATAAATTAAATGTGTTGCGTAGAAAAATAAAATGGAGAATGGAGAGCAAGTATGTTAGAGAGGTGGTTTTCTAATTTGAAGTAGCTAATCAGGAAAGACCATTTGAGTGATGACCTAAGAGTATTTTGTAGGGAACAGTGAGCACAATGTCCACACGTGGAAATACCTTGCATATTTAAAAACTGACACAGATAACAGTGTGGCTGGAAAAAAAATAATTGTTAGAGAGAAAGTCACAGAGAGATCACAGAGAAATGAGGTCAACTGTGATTCCATGTGAGATGGAAAAACAAAGGCTAATCCTGAGCAATGAAAAGATCTGACAATCAACACAAAGGGGTTACTTTGGACTCTAGGTGGATGGGGTGGAAGCAGAGATCAGTCAAAAGGAGATGTGATCAACCAGGTAAGAGGCTGTGTGATTTGGACTGGGGTGGATGTACTCCAGAGTTGAAGGTTTTGTGATGAAGAGGCATAACCCAAGGATGTTACAGCAAAAGCAATCTCTGTTAGTTACAGCTCTGAAGGGAAGTCTATAGTCAGGGTCACATAAAGGGATGCAACCAGGGACAAGGAAACAGAAAACTGGGGCTTTGGGGACCAATGTAAATATGGCATGCAGGGTGGAATTAACTAGGCTTCCATGGAGGCACATGTAGATGGGTTAATTTGTATAGTTTTGTGGGTTCCTTGTGTTTGGGTCTGTTCCTATTTGCCTGGCACCTGACCCTGGAGCTATTAGTGTAGAGTGGTTCTCAGTATGAGAACCCAATAGGGAATCGATTGAGGAATGGACTTAACTACTTGAAAAGGGGAGCTGACCAATCTCTAGCCAGGGCCTCAACAGTGGGTCACTAGAGCATAAAAATTGTGGAAGAAGGGGTGAACTGTATTACAATGAAGCAATGAAGATTTTAGAAAGTGCTCAGATGACAGCTATATTGAAGGAAGAGCGAATAGGGTTTGCTAATGAGTTAAATATGGTATTTAAAAGAACAAGAAGTCCAGAGGCCTCCCTGGTGGTGCAAGGGGTTAAGCATCAGCACTTGTGAAGCTATCCACAAGTACTGCAGCATGAGTTCAATACCCATCCAGGGAGGTGAACTACACGGTGCAGCAGACCTCTCTGTCTTGCCTGCTGCTCCGTTCAGCAGTGTATTTTA
Organism: Talpa europaea; assembly: GCF_964194135.1. Taxonomy (NCBI): domain Eukaryota; kingdom Metazoa; phylum Chordata; class Mammalia; order Eulipotyphla; family Talpidae; genus Talpa; species Talpa europaea. The sequence goes on along the minus strand of NC_140082.1, from coordinate 24,607,977 downwards.
GTAGATCCTCCTGTTCTGCTCCCCACTCTGTCTCTGGTGAATCCTCTCATCCCCTACACCTCTGGCCTACACCCCAGATTGTGTATGCATAAATAGATTTTTAAAGAAAAGAACACAAAGTCCCTAAGAAGTCCAGGATTTAGGACCTGAGACTAGAAGAATGAAGTTGCCATTAGCAAAGAAGAGCAAGAGTTAAAAATGAGTGAGCTTGTAAGGAAGTACTAGAAGCTCAGTATGGAACATTTTGTGTTTGGAATGTCTTTTTATGTTATTTGTAAAGACAATTAAGTGAAGATGTCGACCAGAAAATGGATTTATAGATCTAGAGTTCAAAAGAAAAGGTCTGGACTGGAGATATCAATTTGGGAATATTTGACATAAATATGTTATTTGAGGTCACAAAACCAATGAGATTACTCAAAAAAGTGAATGTAAATAACAACAACAAAAAAAAATGTGGCCTAATGACTGATTCTTAGGCCAATCCAACCCACAGAAGTTGAGAAACTAAAGAGGAATGAACAGGAAAGGAGGCTAAGAAGAAATGAGCAGAGCGTAATGCGAAGCAATGGAGTGGGTTATCTGACGAGGCCAGTGAACGGTGTTTCATGGGTGTGGAGTCAAAGGCAATCAGATGTGCATATTAAAATGGCAATGAGGGGGCCTCCCTGGTGGCGCAAGGGGTTGAGTGTCAGCACTGTGAAGCTATCTGCTGCTACCGCAGCATGAGTTCAATCCCCAATCAGGAAGGTGACCCACATGGTACAGCAGACCTCTCTTGTCTTGCCCACTGCTCCCCTCAGCAGTGCATTTGAGTTAATCTTCCTGTTCTGTTTCCCCACTCTGTCTCTGGTGAATCCTCTCACCCCCGCACCTCTGGCCTGTGACCCAGTTCTTGTATGCATAAATAAACAAATCTTAAAAAAAAAATTTTAAAAATAAAATGGGAATAAGATACTATTTTGATTAAATGATTAAGAAGTGGTTTAAATACAGTCTCTTCACGGGCCCTTCAATGGCCCGGTGTACAAATTTATACCATACTTAAGAAAAGCATGGTTTAAACATGCTAAGAAGAAATTAAACATTAAATAAAGGGAAATTTCTATACAAAGTCTATATACTTACATTCAGTATTTCATCTTCTAAGAATCTACCCTAAAGAAACATGCAGAACTCTAGACAAAGTTTAATATACACAGATGTTCTCTGCAGGGTTATTTATATTAGCGAACAACTGGAGATAAATACATTTGAACAACGAAAATTATTCAAGAAATTTTGGACCCAATTCAAAGTGAATACTGTAGCCAAGGAAAATGATGATTCAAAAGTATATGTAATAATAGGCAAAAACCCTGCTGATACTGCAATGATTGAGAAAAACAAGAAAATGTCCTTCCTGGTGGTAATAAAATTAGTATTAATTTCTTGGTACTAACAAAGTACAGGACACTGTGATAATAATTTATTTACATTGTTTTTAGTTCTATCAAACTAATTTTATGAGAAAACAGAGACTTAAAATATTAATTGACTTGACCATGTTTTATTTAAAAATATTAAAACATCTGAGAACTGAAAAGGATACAGGATTCATATGAGAAACCTCTGCTACTTACTGTGAAAATGCACTGCAAACTGCAAACTTTAATTTCATGAGTTTTTCCCAAAGGAGGACAGAATGGCAACAAAGCAAAGAACTTAGCACTGGTTTCACCATTTATAGAGAAATCATTTTCTTGCAATTTCAAAATTCTTATTACTGCCCAATAAAGACAAGGATAGATTTAAAAATCATCCCTAGCACTGCTAGATACATCCTTACTTCTTTGGCTACAGAGCTGATTTATTCCTGAGTAAAAGGGTGAAGGAGTTAAACATTTTTGGAAAGTTTGTTTTGAAGAAGAACAGGGTTGATTTATTAATACAATCATTTCTCCCTTTCCTGTAAAACCCATATTTTCAAACAAATTCTTTAAGAGCGTCATTTATCTATTGAGCTCCTCTTGTGATGAAAATTGGCTCATTTATATTCCAGTGTATTCATAAATGCAATAGAGGGGGCATCTACCACTACGTGCCATGCCAAGCACTCTGCTAGTTCCTGGGATCGTTAGATAAGACACTGAAAACCAGATTAAAAACTAAGTCATAGCTCCTGTTCCAGACAAACTTACTGTCTGGAGGAGAAGGGAATAATATCATATATGTGAAATACAGCTATGATAAAGAGCATAAATAAAAGAGTATGGAACAAGTATAATAGAACAATGTTTGAAGAGGTGAGAAGCATAACTCCACCCAGAAAATGCCATTGACTGCCCTGCAGGCTAGCAGCATAGAAAGGAGAATGCATTCCAAGCAGAGAACAACACATTTTACAAAGAAGTGTAATCATGAAATCTACAGAGTGGGAAAGAAAGAACAAGTAGCTCAGTGCAGCTGGAATGGAGCTACAAAGTAAGGCTAAAACAACTGGTTGAGGGAAAAGATGACTAGACTCTCTTAATCCCAACACTCAGGGAAATTTATGTGGGGAACTATCATCAACTTCCCATTTTATTTGAATGTGGTACGAGTGCTCCCACACCCCTTCTGCAATGACAGGATACGGGTGAATGGCTTTGTCTATGAACTAGCAAATGAATTCTCACCTGACATGAGGGACAGGACTTTCCCATCTCCAGAACTATGAGAAATGTTTCTCTTGTTTATAAGCTAGCTAGATTCTAGTAGCTTCTTATAGTAGCTTCAATGGACTAAGACATACTGGGGCAGACATATAGGATGACAACCAATAAATAACAGCTATTATTATTAAGTATTTCTAGGTCTGTAGCATTTAGCAAATATTGCATAACAAACGAGGCCCAAACTTGGCCGCTTGAAATCACTGCTTATTTAGTTCATGATTCTGCAGATCAACAATTTAGGCTCAGCTGGATGGGTTTTCTTGTCTAGACCAAGTCAGTGGTTTGTTTGTTTGTTTTGTATATCTGAATTTAACCACCTAGTAAACTATTTCCCTGGATTTCTCAACTTCCAGAACACTGGCCAAAGATTGTTTTCATGAAGTTGTCAGGAGTCCCAAGAGAGTTTAAATCCACAAGGCATCTTTAGCACTGACTTAAAATTGCACACCATCACTTCTATCACAATCTACAGGACAAAGCAAATCATAAAAGCAGCCTAAGTTCAGTTGGAGGGAAAGAAGACTCAACCACTGATGGAAGAAGAGACAGAGTCACATAGCAAGAAACAAGATTGTTGGGAGAAATAAACCACAGCAGAGGTTTTAGCAATCTGTCACAGGAGCTGCAATTTCCACATAAAGACCTATACTGGGGATATTGATTAAGGAGTTGTTAGGTATAGAGCCTCCCTGATGGTGCAGGGGTTAAAGTCACAGCACTATCGAGCTATCTCCAGCCACTGCAGCATGATCTTTGGACAGATAGCTATCCACAGGGCCCAGCAGACTTCTCCTGTCTCACACACTGCTTCCCTCAGCAATGTATTTCAGTAGATCTACCTGTTCTGTTCCCCACTCTGTCTCTGGTGAATCCTCTCCCGCCCCCTCCCCACACCTCTGACTTAGACCCTAGTTCTTCTATACATAATTTTTTTTTAAAAAAGGAGATTTTAGGTATAAATAAATGGTAATGAATAAGACTATCAAGAGAGAGAAGAAAAGAGAATTCAGGGCAAAAATTTTAAAAGCATCAATTATTAAGCTTGGATAGAGGAAGAGAGTGAACAATGGGAACAAACAAAAATCATAAACAAAGTAGAAAATGAGCATGAAGAATGCAAACCACTAATGAGATGAGAAAAATGCACAGTAAGCAGTGCCCTCTGCATTTAGTAGCAATCTTAGTGGTTTTGCAAAGTACAGAAGTCAATTTTAGTAGCTGGAACAGTGAATAAGAAGGAAGTGCAATGAACAATCGTACATTTGAAAATAGTTTCATAATTTTAGGGAAGTGAAAATAGCACAACATTTGGAGGAAGATATGAGGTCCATCCATTTAATTTATTTTACAATGGGGGTTATGTAAGCATGTTTAAATGCTAGATAATATGGAGTCAGGAAAGAATAACAACTTGAGAAATAATTGAGCCTGAGAAGGCAGAAAAAAATGTAGAAGGGGTGGGAGGGGGAGCAAACATAGTTTAAAAATGAACAATTATGTAAAAAATGTATAACTAAAAAGAAAATTAAAAAAAGTAAGATTTTGATTCTACTTTATGATTAAAGAAACAGAGGAAATAAATAAAGGATAAGTGTTTTTAATTATTTTTATAGACTTGGAAATTTATTCTAAGGTGAAAAATCAGAGTCCTTACTTTCCAGTTTTTTGGGTCACCCAATTTAAAGACTGTAAAAATACTAGTAACAGGAAAAGATTTTGACACTTTACCGCACAGCCTTCCTGAAAACGTGTACCATGTACTTAGTTGACCTTTAAAATATCTCACTTTGAAATATGCAGGCACAGAGTACACACCTCATGCCTCAAAGCAGCACGGCCGCTCAGCCTGCGTCTACCTGGGCTCCAAGGGACTCAAGACCTACTTTAGGCCTCTTACCTGGTCACTTAAGTGTACCGTAAACACCGCCAGTGCCTGTAAAACACTCGTCTTGGAGAGGCACAGTCCTTAGTGATCTAATAAATGTCATCTGCATGCTTTCTACTTTCTAATGGCTTCCTAAAGCTCCTGAGTGAATTCCCAAATCCCCTAGCAACCCATCAGCACAGAACTTCACCCTCTAACTGCTGGTCAACCACCTTCCTCAGAGACCTGGCCTCCTCCACTCCACCCACAGGCCCCCGCACTCAGAGCCAGGGTCCACAGCACTGAGCCCTTTGGTTTCCTTCTCCACACTGTCCTCTGATACAGTCCCTCTCTGCCCTCAAGTCTCTACTCAAATGTCATTTCCTCTCAGCCTCTGTCCCTGGTTAGGTGATATTTAGAAGTTTTTCCCTTCCCTTTCTATTTCCCCAGTCACTGTTTTCTGTCAGTACAACATGAAATGTTCTATATAATTATCTATTGCTTATTGTTGGGTTTTTCCAAGAGAACAGAACAGCCATAAGGGGAGGGACTCATTTTTCTTTAAGCCTAGCACTTCTAAGAGAGCCCAGCAATACAGGAGGTGTTCAATAAGTATTTGTTAAATTAATTAAAATGGATAAATAAATGAATGAATGAATGTGGTATTTGACTTTCACTACACAAATGTCAGCCAGCTGCTGAGATGTCATCACTGACCATGACAGGAAGGAAATTTGTCCTGTCCCCTGGGCAGAGGCCATGGGTAAGGAAGGCTGTCAGGGAGAGTAAGAGGCAGTTCTGTGGACCACCACCTCATTGCCCTAGGACTCTGCACTGTCCCTCATGGGGGCCCTTTCCCTTGAAATACTTGGGTCTAGTTAGATTTTGCCAGGCTGCTATTGGCCCCCAGGCTGATGTGCTGGGAATGGTCACTTTATCATGAATGTAACATGCGGCCATTTACCCTGGTCTTCGTGACCCTCAAAAGCTCTGAATAGCCTATTCCCACCACCAGGGAAATCCCTTTCTAGATAGATGAAAATCTTTCCTAGTATTGCTGGTAAGATTCTTTAGTTAGCTACAAATAGGAATTCTTTCCTTTTTATTTCACCATGAATATTATCTAAATGTCCCCTAATGCTTAGGTTTCTGGCAGACAAGAGGAAATATTTTACTTCTTAAATTTTCTGTTTGCCACATCCAAGACATGAGGTTATGAGCACAGAGGAGAAACTCTAATGAGTGGAGAAAAGCAAAGAGGTAGTATAGAAAGAAAGAAAAGAATAAATTCATAAAATACACATACATAAGTAACATGGTCATATGTCCCTTCTTCCTTAATTAATAAGGTAAAGCCAGAAAAAAATAACTTGATGCACAGCCCTGAGTGTCCAAAAGAAAATGAGGAATGAACCTTCTTTTATCTTATTAAGTTGGTGAATACCAAGTTTTGTATCAAATATCAGAGACTTGTGATTCAGTATAATTTTTTTTCTTGTAAAAATGTTTTCCTGGAGTTATACAGCTTTATGGAAAATTGGCTTCTGTTCAATCCTGAAATATTAGCATTGTGAAGTATTTCTTAAAGGAAAAATTTTCCAAGGACTTCATTCTAGAACACTTTAGCTTTCTGTTTTGTATTCTTTTGAAAATTTCAGAGTTCATTGGTGTTGTTATTTTATTGGTTTTTACCATTCTCTTAGATTTACTTAAAAACTGATATGGTAGTACCAGATTTATCTGATTAAAATTGTAGTACAATCCAGTCAAATGTAAAAAACCACTGCATTGTATATAAAAACAGAACAAACAAAACTTCCTCTAAATTATTTTCAGTTTTAAAGAGACAAATGATGCATGGTAAGCCATATATTTAGCCCATATACTTAGGAATATTTGGAGATTTATTTGCTCATCATCACTAGCATCCACTTTTAATGAAGCAGAAGACACAAAACACAAATTAGTTATAAAAATAATTTATTTGTTTAGAGAAGGATAATGACTTTGTTGTCGTTTAGGTTTGCAGGAATAACAGAGACTAGTGGCATAAATCATTTTTTCCCATTTTCTGCCTCTATGTTCAGCTTAGGTTATCTTAAATCAGTCAACACAGAAGTTCAGGGATGCCTTCATATTTTATAGCTGCCAAAATGGCTAGAAAAGAAAATTTCATAAATTTAAAATGTAGTGTCTTTTTCTTTTACTTTCTGAAAATTTAATGACTATGGTCTGATTATTTCTATCTTTTGACTTCACACTAAAATTTCCAACAGATAAAAAGATCTCTTTCTAAAGTCAGAGGTGGCATCTAGAACTATCAGCATTGCTTTGTCAAGTAGTGAGAAGGTTTGGGAGGAAAAAGATGGGGTGATTGAGTAGGCAGGGCCTCCATTAGAGCTTAGAGGCAGAGGGTTGTTTCCAGGGAAGGTTGGAACCCCAGTCTATATATCAGTGCAAACACCTTCAGCTCAATGGTGGCGTTAGCAAACACTTTTAGAAATGATTAGTGATCTAATTTGAGGTTGTTGTTTATGATCCTAACACACCGTCTATTGCATTTTGACTGAGAGCATAAGTAGTTGTGGTAGACAGGACAATCCAGCAGCTAGGCCAAGCTTCACAGCTATAGCATATCATATAGGCCTCGTTAATCTAATACAAAAACAGTCCATCATTTTCAGGTTAAATATGTGCTGTATGCTTATTACCTATCACTGTTGAGAGGGGAAAAGCCAGCACTATACTTGGCATTTAACAGCTGTTCAATAAATGTAAATTTCCTTCCCTTCTGAGGTCACTAAATTTGTGAATTATGGAGAAAACAAGTCCCATAGGTGGCTTGCAAAAAAACATGAGTTCTGTGATGATGTAAGTGCTGAAAATTACAGAATCAGAGAACCAGGCTCTTTCTTGGAACTTTTAAGCGGCCTATTGTCATGTGAAAGTGTTCAGGGCTGATTACAGGGACAAGATTACACAGAAATATTAGACAATGAGTGGAATTTATCATTTTACCATTCATCTTTTCCCCTTTAAATTCGTTTTCACACAGCCAACAAATAGGGAAGATAGGAATCTTGCTAAGCTGTAAGACCTTGGGCTATGTTCTTCTCTGTTTTCTTATTGATAAAATGGAGATAATGTCTTTCACCTTGTGGGATTAGTATGCTAATATTTATAAAGTACTAACAATAGTGCCTGGCACACAAGAAGCACTGGTAAGTATTACATAACCAATCTAGAGTTGCCCAAACTTTATATGTCCCTGGAACTCCCCTGCCCCACCTAACTCTGCCCGGATCCTCACCTCCCTAACACACATACAAAGTTCATAAGGACACTATTTTTCAAACCATTTTTTGGAAAATCTGCTGTACAGAGTTCATCGAATCTACTCTCTTGACAAGGAATTAAAAAAAAAAAAAGGTTTAAACAATAATTATAAAAACCTCAGAAAACAAATTTCCAGAATATGCCAAATGAAGAGTTCCTATTTAGAAAGTGCATGTCACAATAATGCGATTTAGCATGTGCTGAGTGCTAGCGAGTACCAGACACTTGTGAAGCCTGTTCAAATGCTATTTCTAAATCTCAGGAACGATCTGGAGAAGCAAATATGATTCACCCACATTGTAGAGATACTGGTGTTTAGAAAGTCAAGTTTCTAAATTTTTTGCATGAGATCATCCAACTAGCCACCAGTGGAGACAAGAAATATATATAAAACAATTTAGAGCTCAGAAGGACTTACAACCGTGACTTTTAGGTCTCTTCAACATGCAAATTTCTTTTTTCCTCACTCAACCCCCTCAGGAAACTCAAGGACCCAAAAATTGTCTGCCATGGGGTTGGATTTTATCTCTGAGCAAACAATATACAGTAGCTATTGTCATCCCACTTATAGATAAAATTCTGAAATATTAGAGAAAAAGTGGGATTTATCATTTTACTTTTTATCCTTTCCTTTTAAAATTTTGATACTTTCACATACCTAGTAAATATAAAGGATAGAGGGCCCAAACATTCATGTTCTCTGTTCCAGGAAACAGATTTTTCTATAGCATCTTATTGCTATAGATGCTATCTTATTGCTTCCAGAACTTTATGAATTTCACAGAAATCTGAAATCTGTCTTTGTTGTTCTTTTCAAATGCTGACATTTAACAAATATCACTGGTCAGTTTGCTTTGTTTTTGTACTAACGCAGAAATGTGTTGCAGAGTTCTCAAACACTGGCAGCGTGTGCCTGTCTTGTCTCTGTGTGGCTGGCCACACAACAGCACCCACACCAGCAGGTGGCGAGATGGGGTGACCCCAGTTCCAGAGATCACTTCTCTTGCTCCACTTTTGCATAATCTGGGCACCACGACATTCAAGAACTATTCTCAAATGGGCCTTCAAAGGAATAAAGTAGATTTTAAGCTCTTATTGTTGCAAACCAATCTAGTACAATGACTTAAATTAATGAAATGCAATTCAACTCAGACCATTTTCTCTTTTGCATGGCAAATACAACAGATGGGTTGATTTTTTAAATTTATTTTTATTTTTATTTTTTAAGCAAACAGGACGTTGTTCTCAGATCCGCAGAGGAAAATGTACCTTCTAAAAGAAATCTGTAATACATACTTACATATCAAAATACACAATCAGGGCCTCCCTGGTGGCATAGAAGGTTGAGTGCCGCACTGTGGGGCAGTCCGCGACTTCCACAGCACCAGTTCAAGTCCCGGCCAGCCAGGGTGAATCCCACATGGTGAGACAGACCTCTCCTGTCTCGCCCGCTGCTCCCCTCAGCAGTACCCTCAGTCCATCTGCCTGTTCTGCTCCCCATTCTGTCTCTGGTGAATCCTCTCACCCTCCCATGACTCTGGCCTGTACCCCGGCTCTTGCATAAATAAAATTAGGGCCTCCCTGGTGGCGCAGCGGTTGAGCCATGGATTGCGAAGCTGCCTGCAGCCTCTGCAGTGATGGTTTGATCCCCGGCTGCTCCCCGGCCACCGGAGGAGGGTCCCACATGGCGCGCAGACCTCTCCTGCCACCCGCTGCTCCCCTCAGCAGTGTACTTCGGTCCTTCTGCCTGCTCTGCTCCCCAATCTGGTTCTGGTGAATTCTCTCACCCTCCCGCGCTTCTGACTGTACCCAGTGCTTGTATAATAAATGAATAAATCTTTAAAAATAAATAAATAAATACACAATCAAGTTTTTAATTTCCAACCTGATGAGAATAAACAAACCCATCTTGCCTGCATTTTCTCAATGTAAACGTCATTATGGATGATAAATCTGAGTTGAGCGGTAAAGAGGAAAAAAGATTATATACTTAAAGGGGGAAAGACACCTCAGTATGGAACCAGGCTCAACTCCAAATACAGCAGGGGCAGGTAGGAATTTATGTCTAAGGAGCAGAGTGGGGAGACAGTGCACAAAAGATATCTAAGACGAAACATGAGAAGTAAGGAGTTGCTTCTTCCAAACCAAACTGACAGGATCTTTGCTGAAGACAGCAAAGATGACAGAAATAACAGATAAGTGAATAAAGAAGATGTGATATAAATGGAATACTACTCAGTTGTTAAAAAAATGGAAACTTGCCATGCAACAACTTGGATGGAACTGGAGGGGCTTGTGTCATAAAATCAGTCAAAAGGAACAACAAATACCAGACTATTTCAATCATGTATAAAATATAAAGAAATAAAATGAAGCAACAAAGACAAAACAAAACAAATCCTGGAAATCTGACTGCAGAACTGAGGCTACCAGAAGGAGAAAATAGGGTATTGAAGCAAATGAGGGAGGGGGCACAATGGACTATGATAAGGGATTACTGGAGCTTTGGTGGGCAGCATGGTGTGATAACACAATTTACAGAGGTGTGAACTTATACCCCTAAAACATATAAAATTTTGTAAGCCAACATTACCTTAATAAACATAGTTTAAGAAAGTGTGTCTGTAGGGAGTAAATAGGTCACTCCATTAGACAGGTCAAAAGATGGACACATCAAAGCCTTAGAGTGTTGTCTGAGTAATGACTATGACAAGGGGGTAAGACCAAGATTAAATAAATATACTGAAGCCAAGTATGAAAAATAATAAAAATGTCACACAAACACAGGCACACGAAAGTATATTCCCACAGCCAATGATCCCTTTCCAATCTGCCAACCAAAGGACAGAAGAGACAAACACTGTAAAGCAAATCATAAATCTGAAAGCTTTGAGATTAAAAGTGACATTCTTTGTATGCTTTGGGAAATAATTTCAAAGCCATCTAGAAATTTTCTCCTCATCTTCTTTCCATTTCAACATGTCCCTTCACTGTCATTCCCCTCATTTCACTACTTCTTCAAGCCTCTCTGCCTGGCTCCTATCTTGAAGATACCCTGGGGGTTTATAATACTGACCCTATGAACTTCATCCTTAACCTCCTCCTCCTAGAGACCCATCCCTCCATCTCTCTGAGGGAAACAATGGTCTCTATCCACTTGTTTTTCTTTCACTGGTTCTACTTCAAGTACTCCCTTTCCACATCTCTTGCTCTCCTACAGACTATTTCTTTTGAAATCTCAACCAGTCTATTTGGCTTGAACCCCTAAAAGAAAAACAATGCTTTACTTTGTATCTGAGCTTACTCTTTTGCCCAGGCTTCAGGCCACCCCTCCACCTGCATCCTTGGAAGATGCCTTTCGTATACCCTTTCCCCAAAGCCATTTTCCTCTCTGCACATCCTGACTCCAGGCAGTGGCACCATATCCACAGCTCATGGATATTCATGTAACTTCTATGGTTCTTGCCTTTGACTCTTATTAATTTGCATTCTTTGAGATATTTTTCTCCCCTATGTTCAACCTATGACAATAATCTCCCAGTTGGCTCCATCGCTATAGCCTTTCCTATTTATTATTCATTGATCTGTGCCAATAACCTCTTTTTAAGTGCAGGAGAGTTAAAGGACACCAAGATATGACATCTGTTCTGAAGAAACATGCAGCCCAGTGCAGGGTAGGGTTATAGGTAAATTTTAAATGTTTTAAACATTTTTTAAAAGGTAGCAATGGTGAAAAAATGTATACTCTCTAGACACCTAAATCATGTTAAACAATCAGGTAGGGTCATCAAGGATGATGAATTTGGCAGGGAGTTTTAAATGACAAATATGAATATAAAAGAAAATGAGAAGAAATGATATATTGAAAACTTAGAAGCTTTGAGGCATCTTTGAGGTTCCTTGTGGCTAGAGTCAAGGGTCCACCCCATAACATGATGGAAGAAGGCACAGAGAGTAGATTTATCTGTTGGAGACCCAAAAGGACTAGTTGACATACACAGAAGACCTTAGGCAAGTGGAATCTAACAAGGAGGCTATAAAACTGTAAAAGGAATGGTGCTTTACCACTATTCAGGGCAGGGAACCATTACTCCTACTGGCCAGCAGGAACAAGGGAAAGGAATGATGATATGGAACTCAGGGTAGTTGAATCTTTATAAGAAAAGATGGAAGATGGAACGCCATCCACATCCAGGCTGGGAAGGAGCCGGAATAAGACGGTGAAAGTGAGGAGTTAATCAATCAGTCCCATCTCACCTCCTACCATCTGGTGCCTGCTAGCACTTCTTGTTAGACATAACCAACAAGAACCTGGAGAGCAAAGTGGTCTGAAATTCAAACAGGGCAGGCTTTTGGCAGACATTGTCCTAAGTAAGAAGGGAAAAGAATAGCTATGAGGTGTGCGGGGGGACAAGCATAGGGTTTCTGGGTAGGGAACACCAAGGTTTACAGCTCTGGCTTGCCTGAGCATTGTGATTTGTAATTACCTCTGCTTAAAAATCTTTATTGGAGCCATTTTTTTTCATGTTTTGACATCTCTTTCCTATTAAGATTAATTGTCAAAACAAACTATGCACACTGCAATAAATTTTACTTCAATACATTTTTTAAATTTAAGAACATGGCTCAAATTTATGAGATAACTCAAAACTAATATACATTCCTTTAGGGACATATCATTTTTGCCAGCAATAGTTTCTAATTTTCCATTCCTTTATTTGACTGAAATAAATTTTATATTTTGGCATATTACAATAAGAATCTGTTCTAAACATTTTCATTTTTTGGCATTTGCCCCATAACATCCACTTTTCTTTATGGCATGAAGCAAGTGAAAGTGGGGTACAAAGTCACACATAAGTGAGAGGAGTTGTCTCATTTGATAAATGGAATTAATGTAAGCAAAATCAATCTATTTGACAAATGGGGATAATTTAACTAGTGTTCTGTGTCTGGTGGATTTCTCTAGTTGGTGAGAACATTAGTATATGCAGGTTTTCTTGCCTCAGTATGCAGAGAAGTATCCAGAAGGTGACATCTGGCTTTTCAGCTAAAATTGCCACAAGATTTCAATGAATAATGAGATAATGCTTTTGTTGAACAAGTTGGCAGATATATTAAAATCAGCATTGTGATATTTTAGGGATTTTTAAGGATAAGAAGAGTGGAGAGAGGATCAGGAGTGGGTCACATACCAAGGGGAGAAGGAGGCCATCAAGTTTCCCAACAACTACCCTAGAAGGTAGAAAAGGATGGAAAATTACCTTGAAAATGAATGAGAAATGATTTACAACCTAGAATTCTATTTCCAGTCAAATAATAAATCAAGTTCAAGTATGAACTAGACATTTTCAGACAAACCAGTTCCCAAAACAATGTATTCCCTATAATGCTTTTTCAGATTTTTTGAAGATAAGTCCAATAGGAATGAAGAAATAAAGATAGAAGATGTGGGGAGGAAAAAAGAAGAAGAAGATGACAGAAAGAAAAAAGGATTAGAATTCCTGTGATAAGAATGAAGAAAAATTAAGCAAAAGGTTAAAGGTACCCCCAATTCAGAGGAATTAGCACTCTTGGAGATATGTCTGCAGGGCTAAAAAGTAGACATAATAAAGAGAACTGACTTATGACCTTATGTGCTAGATTGTGTGAGGGGCAGCTACTCTTACATGAAACATTTCTGAAAATTAATAGAAGAGAAATTAACCAACTCACATTATCTGGCTAGAATAATATTGATATAAAGAATACCCAAGATTAAAGGTATAATCATAGGTTAATGTCTGTGAATCTAGTTAAAAAAAAGTTGAGGGAACATATCAGTGAATAAATTCAAGAAAATATTAAAAATAGCACTACAAATTAATATTTTTCCAAAAATTGCTAGGGTAAATATATTGGGAAGTATAATTATATAATCAGTCACTGTAAGAAATTAAAAGAGAAAAATCTTATAATGCTTTCAAAAGATAAAACAAAAACATTTAATAAATTCAATACTCATTAATTATTTAAAAAACTGAAGTATTTGCAAAACAGATATCTTACAGAGGATTTATATCCAGAATATGTCAAGGACTCTTTATATAATGAAAAGACAATGCAGTTAAAAAATCATGTAAAACACAAACTAAAGTTATATACAAATGGAGACTTAGAAAATTAAAAGATGCTTATCATCATTAATTATTAGGATAGTATATATTAAAACCACAATGACCCTCACTACACTTCTTGAATGACTAGCATTAAAAAAAGGAAAGGAAATACCAAGTGTTGGCATGATGGGGAGCCACTGTTACTCCCAGGCATTGTTGCTGTTAATGTAAAACAGGTCAATCACTTTGATAGAAGTGAGACAGGTTTTATAAGTTAAACACACACAAATAACCTAACCCAGTACTCATAATCAAGAGAAATTAAAACATGCATCCACAAAAGACCTGTATTCAAATGTTTATATCAGTTTAATTCATACTGTCTATACTAATCATGATTTTATTTTCTATATTTTATATTGATATGTATATATCTTTTGTATATATCTTATGTATATATCTATGTATATATGTAAATATCTTTTCAATCACAATCATATCCTGCTTTGTCAGTCTCATTTTACCTAATAAAATCAAAACCCTGGTTACATTCAAACAATATCAATACTGGAAACACTCCAATGTCCATCAACTGATGAATAGTTAAGAAACTGTGTGCATGCATAGAACAGAAGCTTACTGAACCATAAAAAGAATGAGCTGCTGATAGCAAGGTGCTTTCAGCCAGGGTGGTTCTCAGAGACACTATGCTGGGTAAATGAAGTCAGTCATAAGATGTTACATTTCTCTGATTCTATTTATGTGGCATTCTGAAAAAGGCAAAGTTAGTATCTGAAAGCAAGTCACAAGCATCAAGGGCTGGTGGAAAGATTAACTAGAGTGGCATGAAGGAATGGCTTGGGGTGATGGAAATAGTCTACATTCTGATTGTGATGCAGGTTATGTTACTGCCTGCATTTTTTAAATGTAAAACCTGTAAAAGCAGGTAAAAAGGATAAGTATTAGCATATGCAAATTCCATTAGTGGTTTGTTTTTATTATTGCTATTGAAATACAGTACCACAAACTTAGTGGCTCAAAACAACCCACATGAATTATCTTGTAGTTCTGTAGGTTGAAAATCATATGTTGATCTTACTGGTCTATAATCAAGATGCCTTTAGGATGTGTCCCCTTCTGGAAACTCTGTGGTCACTCTTTCCTTGTCTAACTGTAGCCATGAGCATCTTTGTGTCCATTCATCCATAGTTTCATCTCTCCCTGACCACAGCCTGAAAAGCTGGTTTTATGGACTTGTGTGATTAGATTGGGCCAAGAACAATAATACAGAATAATCTCCATAAGAAGTCAAGGCCCTATTTAGTCAGATTTGCAATTTCTAGTTCAATGGAGCAGACTGGATCTAGCATTTGCATTTCTACCAGCTTCTCATGTAATATTGATGCTGATGATCCGGGGACCATATTTTAAGGACCACTAGATTCAAAGGGAATCTAAAAATGTTTAGAAATGAAAGACCTTGGCAAGGTTGCTGGAGACAAAACCTACATAAAAAATTAATAGTACCCTATCCACTAATAACTTACAATTAGAAATTTCAATAAGAAAAAGACCACATCTACAATGCATAAAGTTTTCTAGAAATAAACCTAACAAGAAATATGAAGATCTCTATTGAGGAATTTATAAACTATATTTGAAGGGCATAAAAAATTCTGAATAAATGAAAAAATTGGAGAAAATACCAGAAAGGTGCCCACTTTGTCCAAATTAAACTATAACTTTTATGCAATCCCAATCAAAAATCTCAAAAAGTTTTTAATCTAAAATTTGAAGATTTTTTAGGATTTCACTTTATGGTATTCTTGCTTTATACCAATACTCATTAAAATAACCTAGTTCTTGATATTAAAACCATCCACTAACTAACAAAAGCCAAAAATAACAGTCATTTGTTTAATTCTTTAAGGTACATTTAGAGTATATTCACATTATCACTACCTGATGAGCATTGCTTCTAGATAATCAGCATTTTGCTCTTTACCATATGACTTTGCTTTAGTTATGCTGCAATTGTATACATCAGTACTTTAGAAAGCAACTGACTATTTTTTTACTATTTTACAATTGACCACACTGCAGTTTGCTCTGAGAAGTCTGAATATCAAATTTCTTTGAACCAACCCAGTTGCTAATTCATTATTAAGCTCTCTGGGTCAGTGGCCTAGGTGTATGTATTTTAAAATAGTTCCCACAGGGCCTCCCTGGTGGCGCAGTGGTTGAGCACTAGGCTACGAAACTGCCCACAGCCTCTGCAGTGCCGGTTCCATCCCCGGCTGCCTGTGAGGGTCCCACATGGCACGCAGACCTCTCCTGCCGCGCCCACTGCTCCCCTCAGCAGTGTATTTCATCAGCCTGCCTGTTCTGCTCCCCACTCTGGCCCTGGTGAATCCTCTCATCCTCCTGCGCTTCTGACTGTACCCAGTGCTTGTATAAATAAATAAATCTTTTTAAAAAATAAAATAGATTCCAGATCTTCTAACAAGTACTGATGTTTGCAAAATGCTACTTCAGTGTTGGGTCAAGATGGTAAGCAACACATATGCTGCTGTGAGAATATGACTGTTGTTCTACTGTAGACAGTAAAGACTGATTTTCCTCTGGGAATTCTTTTATCAAACATTGGCAGTTATTCTTTGGGGGCAAGAGAAGAACACTTAGTCACATGAATACTCAATAAATCACCAATATATACATAAAGTTTCCAAATATCAGTATAGAAACTTTGCTTAAAATGTATTTAATGCAGTATCTTTCTTCAGGTAGATCGCTGCCTACTATGACTGTCAGAGTAGGTTCTGTTTTTACAGGCTTGGATGATGGTCTCATGTCACAACACCAAAAGGAAACACCTTCAGAAATATTCCAACTTGCAGAATCCTTATTCTTGCTAGACATTCTGGACCTTAGTATCTAAAGGCAGGAGGTCTAGTTTGGGAACTCTTCATTAAGGTTTTTATGTGCTTTTTACTAAGGTAATAGAGCCACTTTAAAAGGCATAGAGAGAAAGAACTGACCCATCGATATTATAACTCATTATATTTATTGGTTTATTTTTTGGTCTTAAATAATTGAGCTGGGCCCTTATTCGTTTAATGGACACTCCCTAACCCACTTCCCCCTCACCTGGGGCCCTTTATTTCCATTAATTTGTTCATCTGGGTGAGAAGGAGCCTCCCTAGTGGCACAAGGGGCTAAGTACAGCACTGTGAAGCTAACTGCAGCCTCTGCAGCATGAGTTTGATACCTGGCCGGCCAGGGAACTACCCACATGGTGAGGCAGACCTCTCCTGTCTCGCACACTGCTCCCCTCAGCAGTGTATTTCAATCCTTTTTTCTGTTCTTCTCCCCGTTCTGTCTCTGGTGAATCCTCTCACCTCTCACCTCTGTCCTGTACCCCAGTTCTTGTATGCATAAATAATCTTTAAAAAAAAAAAGAAATGGGGAGGGGAAAGAAAAGTAGATGTCAAGTTGTGACTGTCAAGGTAAAATTTTTGCTACCTTTAGACTAGATCTGTGTTAATGTTTAGAGCAGAGTTACTATAAGGAGAAAAAGACAACAGATCATAGGGAAATTCTTTTTTGCAAGGGAGCAATATTTTATCTGGCCTCACTCTAGCCTGGGAGAAACCTCCCTGATCAGCATATACCTGCCTGCACAAAAGCATTGCAGTTTCTAATTTGGCTTCCACAGCACCACCATCTTGGGAAAGCAAAGGACTTCAGTGTTGATTCTGCGTGCATGTGTAACTGTACAGCAGGAGCTGTGTCTTGGCAATGAACTGTCAGTTTAAAATTATAAAGTTCCATGTGGGTTAAAAGGACAGGGTTCAGGAGAGACACCCCAACAAATGAAATATTTGAGATGCCTTGGCAAAATTTTATGTTTGGACAAATAGAAATGAAATGTCTTTCCAGAAAAGAGGAAACACTGCAAGAAAAGGCACTAGATAATCTGTCCTTTGAGGAAGTGTAAGGTCTAGCTTGACTAAAATAGTCAGTGAAAATAGAGACTGGCTGGTGAGGATTTGAGGTTATTAACCAAGCATGTGCAAATTGTTAAGCTGACAACAGAAATCACTCAAAATTTTATGAGGAGGGAATTTAGATAAAACAGTATTGTGGAGAACCACCATTCCTGGCTATTTCAGCAGTCCAAGTGAAAAGAAATGAAGAGACACCCATAGGGAAGGTGAACACAGAAAAAAAGAAAGGCAAATGAGACAATGAGACACTATTATCAGTATTATTTAAGTCAGGAGGAAATGGATTACTTTGCCTTCACTGAGTCAGAGATCGTGTGGAGTCATAAACCAGGAACAGATTAGCAGGCATCCTGGACACTATTTGATCAGGTTTGGCTCCTCCCACTTTTGTGAAATAGGAAGGTTTCACTTATAAATCAAGCCTAAAGGATAGGATCACAATATGAATTTCTTGGGGGGCAGGCACATACAACAATATAAGCACACAATTCAATTGCCAGCAAATGTGAGGAGACTGGCAACACTGAGCGGGGGACTGGGGCCTGGGCTGGAGTCTGCGGTCCACTGCTCACCGCCGGGAACCACGGGAACCATTCTCAGACCCAGACTATTACTCAGCCTTCCTTTCTTGGCTGAGAAATATCAGCTGCTATTCTTTCCATCCTTCTGCAAAGATCCACACTTTCTTTCATATATAATGTTTTTCTTTTCCTCCTTATACTTTTGCTCCTGCTTCATAGCCATTCGAAGACTAGAAACCAGTCTCCACACATCCCAACTTCCTTCCTCTGGGTTCTGTATTCTAAGATTTTCTTTCTTATTTTTACAGGGGAGCAGACACAACAAAAGAGGCACAACGTCACTGGGGGCCCTGCACTGAGTATTCCTGCCTATATCATTTCTGAGAATCTCGCCAAGGGGACCAACAAGCTTCCACAAGCTCCCAACTATACCTCATTCTTCCTGACCTTTGACTCACAAAGTCCTCTTTCTCCTGCTTCTAACCAAGACTCAAAGCCCCTCTTCATAGCTCCAGGTGAAATCAGGGTTTCTTGACACTGCATTTCTGCCTAAGGACCTGTGTCCTGATCCAGAAGGTGCTCCTCCTGGTCCCTCCACATAAAGCAGCCTCACTGGTCACCCATCTCTGCCTGCCCACAGAGTCAAGAGGCCTCTTCCCATAAAGGACTAGATTTTATTTTATTTCATATTTTATTTCTGATTCCCTCCAAGATTTCCAGAGTGAGAACTTTTCATTGTAGAACATGGAGCTGCTACATGCCAAATATCTTTTGTGACTTTTGCCAAGAATAGCCACATCTTGTAGCCAAACTCAGTAAACAGAGCCCTAGAAAATTTATGCTTTGACTAGTGTTCTTGCCACTGAAGGAAAGAAACAAAGGGTTGTAAAGCACTCAGGTGTCATTTTCTTCCTTCTTTTAAAAAATGAAGGGCCTGTGTAGAGGACATCTCTGAAGAAAATTGCACACATTGTGTTATTTGGATTCTCCCAATAATGATCACATCATTTCCTGAACATTCCCAAGGCAGATTCTTCAGATTTCAAGAAACATGTAAATGGGGAGAAGGAAAAGTACATGGTCAGAGATTTTTTTTCTGTATTATTTTTTGCCATTGACATACTATATTGCTTTGGAATAACCTATTACACTTTGTCTTGAGATGCTAATCTTAAAAACTCTCCTTAGATATGTTCATTCATTTCTATGACATTTCATCTGTTTCCAGTACAACTCGTGGGTAAATGAGATGTACTGGTTGTCAAGACTAATCGGTTTATTTTATGCTAAAATGCATAATTTAATAGATGCCCTTATTAAGGATGACTTATACAGCAGACATTTATGCAGTGATGCCATTTCTGTGTCTTCTTGAACATTTAAAATCATCAGATGTGCTGGCCTTGCACTTAGTAGGAAAGCTTAAAAGATTTTCAGGAATTAAAGGTAACAAAAAGTGGTAGTTTTATTAACATCCTGGCATTTATAACATGAGACTGAAACACACAGCCACCTGGGTCCAAATGAATTGAGAATTGACCACAGTTTTAATCTGAGGACCTTTTGCATGTGTGATTCTGTCCTTATAATCTGATTCCTAGCCTGCAAAACTAGAAACTCTCCAGGGGTTGTTTTGAACCTCAAATGAAATAGCAAAAATGAAAAAGATTTTTTGTCAATGATCTTCTACTATGGAAAGGTAAGGTCATGCAGCTATGGAGGGATAATTACAAGTCAGTCTTCTTACGAATAAGCAGCAAGTGTGATTCTTTCCATCCCTGGTTGATAGCAATGCCACATAGACAAGTATTGATAGAGAGGCTCAACTGCTTTTGTTCTCATTCACAGAAATATAAAGAAATAGCATAGTGTGGGGGCACCACCAGATTGCAACTTCAGGACCCAGGTAATCACACCCCCAGCTATGTGAGTGTTGGCCACTGGCAGCTCACAGCTGAGTGTCTCTCCAGAAATTGCCTACATTTGCAGGAAACTGCCTTCCCTGGCACAGCCTGCTTCCAAAGATCATTCTGTGCAAGAGTACCAAGGTCCAGCCAGTGCCTTCATTTGAGATAACTTTGAAAAGCCTTACAACTTGAAAATGACATTGCAGTGCCTGCTCTCCCCATGTGATCCTGCTTACCCCAATTCCTTAGGGGGTTGTTCCCAGAGCACTATCTAAAAAATTACCTTGCCTGCAATTCTCTATTTCAGGGATTGGTGTCTTTAAAGACACCAGGTAATTCAAATATCCATCAGTGCTGAAAATGGATTTGCTCTTTTATTTTTCATTAACCTTTCCAAACCCCAGTTTGTTCATCAGGAAAACTGGAATAATAACTCCCTTAGAGAGTTTTTGTTCTAAGAGATATATAATGTTATAATATAATGTCTGCATCTTTATAGATACTCAACAAATATTACAGTTAACTTGGTAAGCAACCAGAAAGAACAAAGAGGACCATCTTGTATGATCAGACATTATGGAGATATGCTCTAATTAGAGCTTCAGAAAAACCCCAACAATTAATAATGATGTTGAATTCTAGAAAAATGTATAATTTATTGGGTATCTTGGATAGCAAACAAGATATAACAGGAAGACTATTTCATAAGCTGAAGAAGATATGTGATGTTTGTAGAGATATTTTTGTAGGAAGAGAACACATGCAAGTCAGATTTATTGTTGTACAATGCTAGAAAAAAAGTGTTGGCTAAAGTTTGTAGCAAACACAATAGCATAATATGTGTTCTAGTGCAAGTCATATAATTTAAAGGGCAAAAATAGTAAGTAGGGAGTAAAGTGGAACTTTGGGGGAAATTTATTCGTTGGCTCAGTAGGATTTGTAAATTGCTATTATTTTATTGGAAATGTTGACCAGGTCTTCTTATATCAATAAGGAGAAAGCTAAATCACTTGGATTTCAGTTGGTAGGTGGGAGTTGTATGAGGAAGCACACAGCTATTAATTTTTTTTCATGATATGGATCACACAATTTTTTAATAAAAAAGGTCATGGTGTCCTTATTTTCTATATAAAAAAAGTTGTCAAAAGAAGATATTGATTTACAAAAAAAATAATGTCTGCATCTTAGGAGGGGTTGAACAGGGTAGGGTTGTGTCAAGATTAATAAAGCATAGTTATCCACCTTATCACCCAGTAATCAGGTTAGTTTAAAAGCTTTCATTGCCTATTTTTAAGCAAATTTTCTCTAATTTTTTTAAATGATCATGTGACTTTGATCAAAAACCTGAAGTATCAGAGCAAGATTATTTGAACTGAGATTTGTCAATAATTTCATCTTATTTTATTTTTTTTTAAGATTTATGTTTATTTTATTTATTTATGCCAGTACTGGGTACAGTCAGAAGTGCGGGAGGGTGAGAGAATTCACCAGAGCCAGACTGGGGAGCAGAGCAGGCAGAAGACCAAAGTACACTGCTGAGGGGAGCAGCGGGTGGCAGGAGAGGTCTGCGCACCACGTGGGACCCTCCTCCGGTGGCTGGGGAGCAGCTGGGGATGGAACCGGTGCTGCAGAGGCTGCGGGCAGCTTCATAACCCAGCGCTCAACCGCTGCACCACCGGGGAGGCCCTATCTCATCTTATTTTAAATAATAAAATACTTGAGGTATTTTAAAGCCTTATGTATGTGGAAAAAAATCTCATTCTTCACCCTCCCTTCCTTCATGTAACTGCTCTTCTGGATTTGCATTTATCACTACAGTAAGTATTTTTATAATTTGAATGTACATGTATAGAACCATCAACAAAATATAGTAGTTTTTCAAGCAAATGATATCACATTTCCACGTTTTGTTCTGATTAAATATTAAGTTTTTAAGATTAATCTAAACACGTACAATTTTAGATTTATATATATTGTATATATATACTTTATATACAATAAATAGCTTTTTATATGAGAGACAATATATTGACCCACTTTTCTATCTTTGGTCATCTGGGTTATCTCTGAGTTTTCTCTATTACAAGTATCCACTGTGTCCTGTGTGAAGGTTTCTCTGTGCTATATACCAAAACCACAATGGCTAAGGCTTCAGCCACAATCACCATCGATTTTCCTCCACCTATTAATTTACTCTTGACAGTGGTTTCATAATGTTGACTTTCTCTCCAGCACCACATAAGAAAATGCCCAATCCACAACAATCTGATTCTTATTTGGCATCACAAAAGTTTAAAATTTGCCAACTTGATGTTACAAAATTCCCTTCCTTTCTCTTCATGATCAGTACTCAAGGTTCTTTTGTCCATGTAGGATTTTGAAAAATCCATGTAGGATTTTGAAATTTTTATATTGCTGTTATATGTCATTAAGCAGAAATAAGAGCCAAGTCCTGTTTCTGTTAGATTCTATTATTAACTCTATGATCATTGTTTTTTACTACCTCCAGTTTAATTTCTAAATAGTAAGAGATAGGCCAGATAACATTTCAAAACTTGCCTCCACTAATTATTGTCCTTGTTGCCTTTGAGTAAATCACTTATTTTCTCTTTGCCATAATTGATTTAATCACAAAAAAAAACCTTCATAACCTTTGTAGTCCCTCTTCCATAACAGTCTGTGTGTCATGATTTTCCACAGTGGGGCTGTTTAGTTTCTCATGCTTTCCCTCCACTTTTATACAACTGACATAGAATATTGTATTTGTTCAAGGTATATGACACAATGATTTGTTACACGAATATATTATGAAATGATTGCCACTGCATTAGTTAACATCCATCCCCTTACGTAGTTATACTTTTTTTTTGCTGGGATGAGAAATTTTGAGATCTATTCTTTTAGCATCTCCAAAATTAATTTGCATTGATGAGTGGCTTGGATTCCAGGCTTACAAAGCTAGGCACTCAAGTTTCAATTTATTAGCCTGAAAACTTTCCTCTCCTAAAAGAGATGGACACAGATACAGGGTCTGGGAGGAAGGAAATGGTGCCTTCAATTGAACTAACTAATATCTGGGAAATGCTCCAGAATCCTCAAAATCAGTCATAGAAGTGCCCCAGCGACATGTAACCTAAAGGAGCAGCTTACAATTCTGCCTCTCATCTTTAGACAGCTGGTGGTTATAATCTCAAGAGCCTTCCATGAAGACAGTTATTTTATGAGTGAGAGGACAGAGAACATTGTAATTACAGTTGCATAATTACCATTCAAGCGACTTGAGTTCACATTCTAGTTTTGCCATGTATGTGCTATGTTAAGAAAGTCCTTAACATTTCTTCTAGTCTGGTAGTAATATTTACTTCATAGATTTCTTAAAAGCTTTAAATAAAATAAAGTCATCACGTCACTTTTTGTGGACTCAAATGCTTCAGTATCTCTTATTGCCTCTTATTTATAGTATATTTTGCTATAATTATTGTTGACATATTTTTAAAACCCACTACACAAGTGCTCCTTAAATGCAGAATGTGTATCTTATTCTACTGCCCTTTCAGTGTCAAGTTTAAGAACCATACACAATAGCACTCAGAATTTGTTTTTGCATTAGTCATCAATGCAGTAATTTAGAAATAATAATAAAATGAAATCTTACATGATAGAACAGAATATAGAAAGACAGGTGTCAGGGAGATTGATTAAGCATCACAATATAAGGAAATTCTACAGGAATATGTAAATAGAAATGATGGGTTAAGAAAAATAGGTGTCAAACACTTCTAACTTTGGTCTCTGAGGGAGCCAGTTTCTGAAGAAAGGCATCTTAAGTTTAAATTTCCATTAAATCTTCCTCATATGAGTAAACCTAATGTGTATGTCAGCTTTGATACCCGAGGAACACTAAGTGATGTAATGCAGGGGCGCTAGAGTGAGAGTGTGTGTGTGTGTGTGTGTGTGTGTGTGTGTTCAAAATTGAAGCAAGGGGCCTCCCTGGTGGTGGTAGGGGTTAAGTCTCAGCATGATGAAACTATCAGTAGCCTCTGCAGCATGAGTTCAATCCCCAGCCAGGGAGCTAACACACATGGAGAAGCAGACCTCTCCTGTCTCGCCCACTGCTCCCCTCAGCAGTGTATTTCAGTCAGTCTGCCTGTTCTGTTCTCCACTCTGTCCCTAGTGAATCCTCTCAGCTCCTGTCCCACACCTCTCACCTGAACCCCAGCTCTTATATGCATAAATAAAATAATTCTTAAAAAAAAAATACTGAAACAAGGTGTTAAGTAGTAGACGGTTTGGGCAAAAACCATTCAAGTTCTTTTGTTTCTTCTAAAGACAATATTTATAATGATTTCTAAGTCTTTTACTTTGCATGTATTCACTTCAAGGATACTTAAAATTACTCATTAAGTACTTACTCTTGCCAACATAACAGTGTGTTAAGCACAATCGCTTAATTCATCAACCAAATAGCATACTTTCTGTTTTGCTGGCCATATTCCATTTATTTCCATGGCTATATAAAAAGACATTAATTGAATTGATACCATCCTAGAATATTTTTTTTTCAGGGTTGTGTCTTCTAAACTTTTTTTTTAACAACCCAAGCCTGTAACAAAGCTGTAACCATCCTAGAAAGTTCCAGTGATTACTGTGCTGTGGTATAACTGTCATCCTCGACAAGCCACAAGGGAATAAGATTTCCAGTGGAGAATTGGGACTTTATACACAAACATTTGATAGTTGTCATTAAAGTTACCTTTGGATTTTGTTCCCAAGTCTCCCGAGTGATGACAGGCTTGTTGTCTAGGGTGCAGTTGGTGGCCCAGGAAATAAACAAGGAAAGCAGTGTGACCTGAATACCAATTATCTGGGAAATGTTTAATGCAGCTGGGGCTGTTCTGGGTCTGTACTCCTCTGGGTCCCAAGAGGATAAAGGCTGAATGAACTTGAACTACCTGTGAAGTGCAGTCATTACTGCCCAGACTCCGCCTATTATCTTATTGTGACTCTCAGTCCTGCTTTTAATTCTTGTAAATATTTTATGTTGATACTACCTGCACAGAAAATTTAGCATGAGTTCAATCCCTAACATGGAATCATTAGTACCTAAAGAAATCCTCTCATTTCCAAAAGTATTCTTTGATGTTGCCAGGTGTAATGATTTGTATAACTTGCCACTCTGTTTCAGTCACCAACAGGGTCATACAGAACCTAACATGCTCTCTTCAATGTCTCCAGCTCTGTAGTCATATAAAAATGCATAAGATTTAGTGCCACTTTCAGTGACCTTACAGAGTCAATTCCCATGAAACAAGACAAATAAGCCCTAAACTGTGTGAAAGTGATTATAAGATATGAGAAGGAAAATACTATGTTGACCTGAAGGGGTCCCAGAGTCTTCATCACAGGAAGTTACTTAAAAATAGGTGACCAAGACAGAGGTTCACTGCAAGGGCTGTGGACAGATTCACAGTGAGGCACTCAACTGCCTGCACCACCAGGGAGGACCAATAAATAAATCTTAAAAAAAAAAATAAATCCACTTCAGTAGAGACTGCTTGAAACTGGCAAAAGGCTTCCAGAGGAGCCAGAGGTGAGCTGGGAAGTTCGCCCACGTCGGGCCCCTTCTGGCCTGTAGTCCGAGCCCAGAGGGGAGCGGCACCCACCAGCGGGCAGACCAGGCACACAGGGCAGCTCGTCCCCGCATTAGCATTTTAGAACAGGGAACTTTCTTCAGTAAAGAAGGCTTGAAAATGGCAGAAGTCTCCCAGAGGAGCCCGAGGTGAGCTGGGAAGTTTGCCCAAGATGCCGGCCAGTACCAGCAACACAGTGTCACAAGGAATAAGGCAAATTAGAAACCAGGCAGTAGGGAGCAGAAAAACCACATGCAACCCAGCAACTCCTCAGGAAAAAAGCACAACACAAAAAGAAAACCATCTATCAGACTGCAACGACAGTAACTTGGAAGAACTTCTGAGCCTTCCAGAAAGAGAATTTAAAATTGCCATGATTAAAACACTGACAGAAGTCATAAAGGAAAACAATGATAAGGGAAAAATAATTAACGATCAGAAGAATGAAATTGAGTCCCTAAAGAGGGAAGTAAAAGAAATGCAGGAGATCAAAGAATTAATGGAGATGCTAAAGAACTCTGGGAAAAGCAATGAAAGCAGAATAGATGAAATGGAAGAACAAATAAGGACTCTTGAAGACACAGAAATAAAAAGAACTAAAACAGAAAAGGAAAGAGAAGTACAAAAGAAAAAGACCAAAGAAAGACTTCGGGAACTATCTGACTCCATGAGGAAAAGAAATATAAGAGTTATAGGAATCCCAGAAGGAGGGGAGAGAGATGTAGGAACAGAGAAAGTATTCAAGGAAATAATTAAAGAGAACTTCCCAAACGTGAAGGAGGATCTGAAAATTGATATACAAGAAGCAAGAAGAACACCAAACTTCCATGACGAAAGGAAAAATACAGCAAGACACATAATAGTAAAGCTCCCAAGAATCCACGACAAGGAAAAAATAATGAAGCTGACAAGGGTGAAGAAACAGATAACATTCAAAGGAAAACCAATCAGACTGACATGAGACTTCTCCGAAGAAACACTATGGGCAAGGAGAAAGTGGAGGAACATAGTCAACAGACTCCAAGATGCCAACCAAGAATACTCTATCCCACAAAGCTCTCCTTCCTCTATGAAGAAAGAATAAGTACCTTCCCAGACAAACACAAACTCTGGAATTTCATTACAACTAAACCCCCACTCCAAAAAATACTACAAGGAGTCCTAAAGCCAGAACCTGAGATGGACAAATAACAACAAAAGAAGGCCAAAAAAAAGTTATTAAAAGAATAAATAAATAAAATCAAAGGAAAGACAAACACAATAGCAAATACAGATGCTAACATATCAATATTAACTCTAAATGTAAATGGACTAAACTCTTCAATAAAAAGACACAGAGTCACAGGCTGGATTAAGAAACAAAACCCAACCTTTTGCTGTCTCCAGGAAACACATTTAGCTACAAAAGATAAAAATCAACTCAAAGTTAAAGGATGGAAAGCAATCCTACAAGCAAATGGACTAAAAAAAGAAAGCAGGAACAGCTATATTTATATCAGATAAAACAGATTTCAAACTCTAAAAGATAAAAAGAGACCCTAACAGTTACTACATTATGATCAAGGGGACAATACTGCAAGAAAAAATAACTCTCATTAACATATATTCACCAAATGAAGGAGCACCAAAATATATCAGACAACTATTGTCATCTTTGTAAACAGACATCAGAGAAAACACATATGTAGTGGGAGACTTCAACACACAACTATCAACAATGGATAGATCAACGAGACAAAAAATAAGTAAAAACACTAAAGCTCTAAATAAGGATCTAGAGAGCTTGGGCTTAACAGACATGTATAGAACACTAAACCCAAAAAAATCTGAGTACACTTTTTTCTCAAGTGTAAACGGATCATTCTCCAGGATCGATCACATACTGGGACACAAGACAAACATCAACAGATACACCAAGACTGCAGTCATACCAACCATCTTTTCTGACCATGAAGGTATCAAACTAGAAATAAACCATAAAAAGAAGGCAAGGTACTCTCCTACCTCATGGAGATTGAAACCCACACTACTGGAAAACCACTGGACTAACAAGGAGATCAAAGAAGAAATTAAAAAATTCTTTGAATTGAATGACAAGGAGGACACCAATTTCCTAAATGTATGGGATGCAGCAAAAGCAGTAATAAGAGGAAAATATATAGCAATAGAGGCTCACATCAAGAAACAAGGAAGAACTCAAAGAAACAAGCTAATCTTGAAGCTCAAAGATCTAGAAAAAGAACAACCAAAAAAACCTAAAATCAGTAGAAGAAAAGAAATAATAAAACAAAAGCAGAAATAAATGAAATCGAAATTAAAAAAACAATCCAAAAGATCAATGAAACCAAGAACTGGTTCTTCAAAAAAAATAAAATAGACAAACCCTTAGCCAGGCTCACAAAGGAAAAAAGGGAGAAAGCACAAATAAATGGGATCATAAATGAAAGAGGAGAAATCACAATGGACACAGCAGAAATCAAAAGAATAATCAGTAACTACTATGAACAGTTATATGGAAACAAGTTCAACAATCTAGAGGAGATGGACAAATTCCTACAACTGGACAATCACCCAAAGCTAGATAAAAAAGAAATAGAACACCTAAACAGACCAATTACAAGCAGCGAAATTGAAATGGTAATCAAAACCTCCCCAAAAATAAAAGCCCAGGACCTGATGGATTTACAAATGAATTCTACCAAACATTCAGAGACAAATTAGTGCCTATCCTTCATAAACTCTTCCAAAAAATTGAGAAGGAAGGAATAATAACCAAACACGTCCTATGAAGTCAACATTACACTAATACCAAAATCGAACAAGGACAACACAAAAAGGGAAAACTACAGGCCAATCTCCCTAATGAACATGGATGCAAAAATCCTCAATAAAATTTTAACTATCAGAATCCAACAATGTATCCATAAGATAATTCACCAAGACCAAGTAGGATTCATTCCAGGGACACAAGGATGGTTCAACATCTGAAAATCAATCAACATTATCCAACACATGAACAAAAATATAAAAACCATATGATAATATCAATAGATGCTGAGAAAGCTTTCGACACAGTGCAACACCCATTCATGATAAAAGCCCTTGAAATTCTTGGGATACAAGGAACATACCTCAACATCATAAAGGCCATATATGACAAGCCAACAGCCAGTATCATTCTCAATGGCAAAAAGCTGAAAGCATTCCCATTAAGATCTGGAACAAGACAAGGATTTCCACTCTCACCACTGTTTTTCAATATAATACTGGAAGTCCTGGCCAGAGCAATAAGACAAGAGAAAGACATACAAGGAATCCAAATAGGAAAAGAAGAAGTCAAACTATCACTATTTGCAGATGATATGATAATATACATAGAGAACCCCAAAAACTCCACAGAAAAACTAATTCAACTCATCAATCAGTTCAGTAAAGTGGCAGGATACAAAATCAACATGCAATAGTCAGTAGCCTTCCTATACACAAACAATAAATCTGAAGAAGAAGAAATCATAAAAACCATCCCTTTTATTATTGAAACAAAAAAAAAATCAAATACTTGGGAATAAATCTAACAAAAGAGGTAAAGGACCTATACAAAGAAAACTATAAAACACTGTTAAAAGAAATAGAAGAAGATACAAAGAAATGGAAAGCCATCCCCTGCTCATGGATTGGAAGAATAAACATTATTAAAATGGCCATCCTTCCAAAAGCAATATACAGATTCAATGCTATTCCAATCAAAATTTCAATGTCATTCTTCAAAGAAATAGAACAATTATTGATGAAATTCATATGGAATCACCAAAAACCCCGAATAGCCAAAGCTCTCCTGAAAAAAAAAAAAAAAAGAAGGGAATGGAGGCATTACACTCCCAG
Organism: Talpa europaea; assembly: GCF_964194135.1. Classification (NCBI taxonomy): domain Eukaryota; kingdom Metazoa; phylum Chordata; class Mammalia; order Eulipotyphla; family Talpidae; genus Talpa; species Talpa europaea. Next base: position 24,578,036 of record NC_140082.1, on the reverse strand, counting down.
ACTTCAAACTATACTACAAAGCCACAATCATCAAAAATGCATGGTATTGGAACAAGAACAGACACACAGACCAATGGAATCGAATAGAAAATCCAGAAATAAATCCACAGATTTATGGTCAACTAATCTTTGACAAAGGAGCAAAGACTATGCATTGGAGCAAAGAAAGTTTGTTCAATAAATGGTGCTGGGAAAACTGGGTTGCTACATGCAAAAAAATGAAGCTTGACTACTACCTCACACCATACACAAAAATCAACTCAAAATGGATTAAAGAACTAGACATAAGACCTGAAACCATAAAATAAATAGAAGGAAATATAGGCGAAACACTACGTGATTTGCACATCAAAGACATCTTTACAGACACATCACCCAAAGCAGTGATAGTGAAGGCAAAGATAAACAGCTGGGACTACATCAAATTAAAGAGCTTCTGCACAGCAAAAGAGACAATAACAAAAACAAAGAGAAACCCCACCAACTGGGAGAACATTTTTGCACATAACACTAATGATAAAGGACTGATCACAAAAATCTGCAAAGAGCTGATGAGACTCAACAACAACAAAGAAAATAATCCTGTCAAAAAATGGGCAGAAGAGCTAAAAAGAAATTTCTCTGAAGAGGAAATGCAAATGGCCAACAGGTATATGAAAAAATGTTCAACATCATTTGTAATCAGGGAAATGCAAATCAAAACTACCATGAGATACCATCTTACACCAGTGAGAATGGCACATATTAAAAAAATTAGCAACAACATATGTTGGCGAGGGTGTGGAGAAAAAGGAACTCTTCTGCACTGCTGGTGGGAGTGCAAACTGGTCCAAACACTATGGAGAGCTGTGTGGCTAATTCTGGACCTACTAAACATAGAGCTTCCATATGATCCAGCAATTCCACTCCTAGGTATTTACCCAAAGGACACAGAAACATCAATTCCACAGAGCACCTGCACCCCTATGTTTATAGCAGCACAATTTACAAGAGCTAAGCTTTGGAAACAACCCAAATGCCCAAAAATAGATGACTGGATCAAGAAGATGTGGTACATATACACCATGGAATATTACTCATCAATCAAAAAAGATAAATACATGCAGTTTGCAGCAACATGGATGGTGCTGAAAGGGATCATGCTCAGCGAACTGCATGGTATTGGGCAAGAACAGACACACAGACCAATGGAACCAAATAGAAAATCCAGACATAAACCCACAGATTTAGTCAACTGATCTTTGACAAAAGAGCAAAGAATATGCAATGGAGAAAAGAAAGTTTGTTCAATAAATTGAGTCCTTTTATTTTTTTGTCCAGGGCACCTAGACACCAAACCAAAGAGAGGAAAAAGGGTTAGGCAATATTTCTAAAATATCTACAAACCATGGTTCTGTCATTAGAGTAAGAGTTCCTTAAGGTCAGAAATCATATCTTATCAATTTCTCCCTTTCCTTGTCGACACAAAGGGTGGCAAGGTGTGATTTGCTGTTGAAGGTGATGAAAGGTATGATTGGCAGACTGAAGAATCTGCATCCTCTCCCTTGCTACCAGCTGCCATTCCCTAGGACTTAAACAGGCAGCAGCCTCCTCCCCAACAAATGTGTTTTTTTTTTTTTTTTTAAGATTTATTTATACAAGAACCGGGGTACAGGCCCGAGGCACATGGGGTTGAGCAGATTCACCAGAGACAGAGCAGGGAACAGAACAGGTAGACTGACGAAATACACTGCTGAAGGGAGCAGCGGGTGAGACAGGAGAGGTCTGCCGCACCATGTGGGATTCTCACTGGCCTGCCGGAATCAAAGCCGTGCTATAGAGACTGCGGACAGCTTCATAGTGTGGCGCTCAACCACCTGTGCCACCAGGGAGGCCCACCAACCGTGGCTTCTATTTCAAATCAGAAAGAAAATGGTGGGTCAATATTATTTTTTTGTTTTATATACAATTTCCAATAACATAGTCTGGTTTCTGTTTAGTATCTTAAGATATTATCTTGAAACAAAGCAACACTCTTTTTCCAGAATTACTACCTTAGAACAGTTCCTAACAACTCTTGACCAATGGAATCCCACCAAGCGGTTCCTAAGTTTATCGTCATTAATTTCTTCACTCATTTTTCACTACTGAGCATCTGTCACAAGCCAGATATTGTTCTTGGACCTGGGTATACAACACACTAAAATCCAAGTCCTTTTCACTCGGGGCTTCCATTCTAAACAATAAATAGGTGAACAATGTATACATCTTATAGTAGCTAATGATGTTAATAAATAAAAATAAAGTAAAATAAAACAGGGAAGGGAGTATGAGTGCTCAGAGTGGGAGAATTGCTTTTATTTTGGTTGCTGAGTGAACATCTTACTGATAAAGCAATCATTCAGCAGAAACCTGAATAAGCTGAGAGAGGAAGCCATCCTGATAACCTGGAAAAGGAACATTCCAGAAAGAGGTAAGTGCAAAGGTACTAAGGCTGAAATATACTCAACTTGTCTGAGGAACAACAGAGACCAATGTGACCATAATGGTGTGCTTGAAGGAGAGAGCAAAGCAAACAAAATATGAAAGGATGCTGAGGGCTCTCATGGAAGGATGTTAGACTATAGAAAGAACAATAGTAGATAGGCCAGATGGGTGCTATTGCATTAAATCAGATAAAAGGTATTGGTGGTTAAACCATAGTGATACATAGGCAGTCAAAGGTCCTCAGATTCCAGGTTTATTTCAAAGATAGATGCAATTGAATTAGCTCATACATTGGAAGCAGAATGGGAGGGGAAGAAAGGCCATCAAAGAGTCTTCCAAAATTGTTAACACTTGAGCAGCTGGAATAATTTGCCATTTGCTGAGATGGGGAAGATTAAAAATACCAGATTTGAAAGGCAGAATAGGGGAAATTCAGGAATTTGATCTTGTACATTAAGTTTTTTTGATGTTTATTAGCCATTTACGATGAGGAAGCAAATAAACAGAAGAATATTCTAGTCTGGAGTTCAGGAAAGTTTCTGGGTAAAGATAAAAATTGGAGAGTTATCAGTGTCAACAACATGTATAGATGTTGAGGGGATAAGATCACCCAGAGAGGGATTACAAACAGAGAAAATACTAGAAGCAGGACAAAGCCCTGGGGGGAGAGGCTCTGATGTTTAGTGGTTGTAAAGAGAAGAAGCCAGGAAAGATGACTTATAGGTTTGCAGTCAGCAAAGTTGGGAGAGTCAAGAGAGAATGAACACAAAGATGCCAAGTAAAGCAGGTGTTTTCAGAAACAAGGAGAAGTGGAAGATAAATATAATGAAGATCAGGATTGAACGTTTGGTTTTGGCAACAGGGAGGCCATTGGAGACCTTGACAGGAATATTTCTGATAATTTTTGAAATATGAGTCTGACTGGAAGGGAGACAAGAGAAGGTGAGGAGAGAAGCAGTGGACAGAGTATAGCCAGAGTTTTACCGCAAAGGGGAGCAGAGAAATGGGGGAGTTTGGAAGAGGACCATATGGACTTGAGCAAGGTTGGTTCCCCCCCCAAAAAAATTATCTTGTTACATTTATGTTTACTAGAGTGGTCTATTAATAAACTAACTTGCAGATATCTTCATTTGATAAAAAGCAAGTTCCTCGCTTCATTAAAGTAATTTCTTGTTTCCTGACTTGAACTGACATTCAAGTTTGTTAGAAGATTTTATGATGATGAAATATTTTCAGTTATCTCAAATGCTGATAAGCTATTCCAAGTAGCTAAGATACTTATCATTAAAGAAAATCTTGCATATTTTCACAAAATCTACAGTACACACCTCTATTTTTAGAGTTGCATGACCCTTTAATGGAGTTCTAAACATGCTCTTAAAACAATGAGTTTTCCCTTTGTTTTAACACTAGACATGTAAGTTATGTGCAGGGATTTGGGCAGGTTCTGGAAAGATCAGGCTATTTTCATGAATTCTAGTGACTACAGCTCAGGAAACAGGCCAAACCTTAGATAGTTAGCCAAACAATGGAGAGCCAGGGGGTCAAAGGCCAGCTGTGAATCAGGAAAACTAATGGTGTGTTGGAGACAAGATGCCTATGGAAATTGAGCCTAGCACAGAACACAGGAGCAGGGAAGCTAGATGATGACTCAGGACTTAGACAAAGATGAAGTTTGCAGATGTGAAGTTCAGCTGCATTTATAGGCAGATTGGTCTCCTCCTGCTGGACTTGGACTAAGGTCTTTCTTTTCAAGTTCCAAGAGAAAAAGAATGCCCACACATTGCTAATGGAAGCATTACTGATAACAGACATTCTGGAAAACAATCCTCTAGTATCTAATTTATTTTCAGATTCATATATCTTTCAACTTAATTATCCTATTCTTTAGTATATAGCCCCCAAATTTCTCATAAAACATAAGTGAAAAATCTACATTAAAGAAATCAGGACAGGGGCCTCCCCGGTGGCGCAGCGGTTGAGCGCTGGGTTGCGAAGCTGCCCGCAGCCTCTGAGGCGCCGGTTCAATCCCCGGCTGCTCCCCGGCCACCCGAGGAGGGTCCCACATGGCACGCAGACCTCTCCTGCCGCCCGCTGCTCCCCTCAGCAGTGTACTTCGGTCCTTCTGCCTGCTCTGCTCCCCGCTCTGGCTCTGGTGAATTCTCTCACCCTCCCGCGCTTCTGACTGTACCCAGTGCATGTATAAACAAAACAAATGAATAAATAAATAAAAACACATGCCTCTTTATAAAAAAAAAAAAAAAGAAATCAGGACAGTCACTTGGAATGTCAAATAGCAGCATAAACTACATCACTCCTACTAAGGGAATATATCACTGAAAGTTAGTGGATGTGTCCGAGAGTACAATGGCCCAGTAAAGCAAGAAGTTAAGCTTAGAAACTAATGGAAGGTAAGATGTCAACACTCTATCCAGGTCTTGAGTAAAAGAGTTGACTGTAGCACATTTCTATGCTATTGTATGTTGATCTCTGCTACATGACAAAGCAACTCTATATTTAGAGTTTAAGACAATAGCAATCATTTGTTTTGATCCCAGATGTGCATTTTGGGTATGGAGGGTTAAAGGGGATGACTATTTTTTATGGGTCTCAACTCCACCATGGTCCCCTCACCTGGCTGTCAGAGAGAGCAAGTTGAATTTGTTGGGCAGGCACCAAATTTTATTTACAGGCTTTATGGCTTTATTATGGCTTAATATTTCTTACAAAGTATTAGTGATGTGGGATACCTTTTTCATGGAACAGGAAGTAGAAGATTCCAGTCTCTTAAAACTTGGGCTTTGAAATTTCCATAAGATTTCTTCTTCCATATTTAAATTGTCAAATTTACACAGAGGAAATGGACATTAGTCAAATAATTTGTGGATATAATTTATCCACCAATTTGATCTTCTGACTAATAAAGATTTAAAAAAATGAAAGTAACAAAGTTATCTTGTGGCTATAAATTATTTACACTTGTGAAAACATAGTCATCCCCTCTCAAGTTTCCCCAAAGTTTATGGCATTGACTCAAAGTCCAGAATCTCCCCATCACTGAAATCAGGTTCTGGCACAGGTTAGTTGGGTATGGTTCCTCTCAATCTTATGACCTGTGCCCTCCACAAAACCAGCAAACAACAGTGTTACAGGCATAGGATAATGGCAATAATCTTATTCAAAATACAGTCAATAGCAGTGACTGGCCTTAGAAAGCTTGGGATTTTTATACCAAAAAGTCCTACAATTTAATTCTAAATATCTCTAATTCTTAAGTACAAAAGTTCTACTGGGTGTACCCTTAAATTTTTCTGTAGTCTTATCAAGAAATTTTGAGGCAATGCTCTTGAAACTTTGCCCTGAAACCATATTTTCCTGGTAGAGTCCTAAATTTCCCTTAAAGCTATTTCTCCTAAAGTCATTTCTTCCTTTGGGAATCTTCCTGGATGAAAGTAGGGATGAGAAATAGTTTATTTTTATTCCAGAAATCCTGGTTCCTTTATAATTCCTCTAAATTCAGGTTGAAATTTAACAAGTTTTTTGGTCATTTATTCAAAGTTCATTCTCTCTTCTCAGATTTTGTCATGTGTAGATAAAAGAGCCTCATTGGCCCTTTCAACGTTTTATCTGGAAATTTTAACCAGACCCACAAGTTTCCTAGATACATTTTCTATTTTACACATATCTTCTCTCTAACACTTTCCTCTCTGTCTTTTAAGTTCTTAGAAATGCCTCCTTGAGGTACTTCTAGCTTCTGCCTGCTACCAGTTCCCAAAATGGAAGCTACGTGTCTTGTTATTTGATCTTGGCAGCATCCTGCTTCCAGCAACAAGTTCTGGGCCAGTTACAAGTACTCCAAGAGATAGACTATGAGAGCTGCCAGCTTTGCAGTCTGGACTCAGTCTGGACTTCAAAATACCACTCTAATCAAAGTTGCCCAGATTCAAGGGGAGGGCACACAGCTGCTCCTCACCAGGGGAGTAGTGTCAAATCCATTGACACATAGATTGACACATCTTCAATCTGCCACAGATGGAGAAGCAGGAAAGGTGAGCAGCTTTGAAGATGAATGGCCAATTCATCTGGGGTCCATGACTTTGGACCCCAGAAAAGAGATCTGAACTTGAGAAATGAATCTTGGAGGTATGAAAATGAATACTATTATCCTCAAAGAGAGTGTGGAGTAATAAGGGAAGAAGGTACAACACTAAAGCTTGAGAAAGTTCAATTCAGGTGGTGGTGCAGCTGGCAGTGTAGACAGAAGTATGTTCAGAAGGGTGGGAAGAAGACCAGGCCATGTGGAGTTAGGGAAGTCAAAGAAGAGAACAAGTCAGAACAAGTCAACTAACATCTACTCTTCCCCATCAGGCTTCCTCCTAGCACATTCTAGAACAAATAAAACACCATAGTTTCCTAGTGGGTTAAAATTACCAGCAGGCGTTTGGTCAGACTCAAAAATTTGTTTTTGTAAAAGGAAAGATTTAAATAATGTGTATTTCTTTTTTTTTTTTAAGATTTATTTATTTATGCATACAAGAGCTGGGGTGCAGGCCAGAGATCTGGGTGGTGGGTGGTGCGAGAGGAATAACCAGAGACAGAGTGGGGAGCAGAACAGGCAGATCAACTGAAATACACTGCTGAGGGGAGAAGCGGGAGAGACAGGAGGTATCTGCTGTGCCATGTGGGTCACCTCCCTAGTCGGGGATTGAACTTGTGCTGCAGTGGCTGAGAGCTTCACAGTGCTGCGTCTTAACCCTTTGCACCACCAGGGAGACCTCCAATAATGTTTATTTCTAAGAAAAAAATTATAAAACTAATAAGACTTGACAGCCACACCATTTATAGACAGCAGATTATTTTCTAAACAGCAATGATATGCAGAGAAAGGGAGCCTAAAAACATCAGCTCTCTGTCGTGTCTTTGTATACAAGTCAGATATCTTCCTATTCCATCCACTTATTTTTAAGGAGGACAGGTTTCCGGGAAAATTCATAACCAAGATATATCTTTTCATTAGCATAAACCAAGTAAGAATGTTGTAGATAAATAGAAATTTCCTTTTCAAACTATGTTCACAAATCTGAGTTTTGTAAATGAGGGCTGCCTGGGTGGTGTTCCTGGACAAGTACAAGCCGGCTTGCATTTATTGGAAGTGAACACTGCTGTTTGTTTAAAATTTGCTTCCATCCAAGTATGTGTTATTTATGCTCAGTTCAGCTCCTGTCTGCTTGGCAAGTCAGGGTTTGACTTCACTTCCTATCTGGCCTCTCAAACAAGAACACCTAGAATCTCAGTTCTTTGAGAGGCACCGGAACCCTCCCTCAGGGTGACTTCCCTGCTGCGTGAGGGATGGTAATAAGTGACAGGTGCTGCTTTGTCAGCATCCTTGGGGGTGATGGGTTTCATCTCTTGTGGGAAGATAACCATAGAACCACTTTAATGTAGGTGTTTCCAAAGTTCAGAAGCTGTGCAGCTCCTGCCATCAAAATTCTCCATATTTAATATAAAAAGTCAATCTAAAGTTTTGCTGACATACCTATCAGGGCAGGTTGTTAAGGTTGTTTCCGAAATGTCACAAACAGGATTGTAAAATCTTGCAAGCAATTAAGTATAAGAATGTGGAGAAATAGACTAAGAGGAAACTATTCAAGGAGAGGTAAAGTGCAAAAGATTCCAGAAATTTTTCCAGAAGATTGATTTGAATTTTGGAAAAGTGTAATACTGCCCAGAGTTTATGCAAATCCAACTTCTGTATGTTTTTGAGGTATGCCCTATTGATTGTAATATATAATGGAAAGAACTAATTATCTCAGAAATGTGCAGCTGCATGCAACCTTCAGATTAATATCAGAGTTCAAAGAGAGAAGCAGATGTGTAAAGAAGAAGCAATGCCAGATATGTACTTTGGAGCATTAGGAAAGATTTGGTTTGATGGAAAAGTCTTATTCAATCATAATTTCCCATCTCCCAACATGGCATTGGGATTAATATATATTATTCTGTCAAGTAGGTTGCTGTTTTTCATTGTATTTGTTATTTTTCCAGGAAATTGCCATTTTTTTTTCAGAGCTCATGTAGATTTTGTAAATTCCAAATGGAAGACACTTAGAAAAACACATACCAATAAGATGTCTCTGTCATTGTCAATAGCAATTTATTATTCTCTTTTCAGTAGAACAGAGAAAAACACTATGCAATTCAGTTTGTTGAAACTTGTCTCCTAATTTTTTAACTAAACAATTGAAGTTTGAACACAAATTTTTAAGAAAGCAAGGGTTTGTCAGTATCATGCATTGAGCAATACTTCTACATGCCTTGGAAACCAGTCCAGCTTTTCTGGGCTTGGAAAGTCCAAAGCCAAAGATGCTAAGTACCCAGGGTGACTCTGAAAGAGGACTAGCTTTGTGACCTTTTCATACGATTATTGAAATGCAAACTTCTGGGCCTCCCCTGGTGGTGCAGCGGTTAAGCGCTGGGCTGTGAAGCTGCCCACAGCCTCTGCAGTGCCAGTTTGATCCTTGGCTGCCAGCAAGGGTCCCACATGGCAAGCAGACCTCTCCTGCCCGCCCGCTGCTCCCCTCAGCAGTGTACTTCGTCAGTCTGCCTGTTCTGTTCCCCGCTCTGGCTCTGGTGAATTCTCTCACCCTCCCGCACTTCTGACTGTGCCCAGTGCTTGTATAAATAAATAAATAAATCTTAAAAAAAAAAAAAAAAGAAATGCAAACTTCTGTTATAAGAGTATAAGAACATTTCACTTGGAAATGATCTAGTTCAAGTTCAACACAGCAAAAATGATTGAAAGAAAATGTGTTAAAATGTAAATAACCATCATTTGTAGGTGGGAGCATTCTGTATCAATTTTCATTCTTCCAGTTCTCCTCCTTTTTCTCAGTTTTTTACAGTGGGAAATGGATGGTGTTTAATTAAGATGAGACTAAGTAGTTTTAAATGTTAACTAGTTAAATGTTACTGCATACCTAACCAAATCTCATCTCCATTATGAAGTAAACAAAATAGCTTAATAAGCGCTTGGAATTTATAAGTGACTTTGTAAATCCTCCAGTTCTTCTTAAAATGTTTATTTTGTGATAAAGAACAAGGATACCTACGGTACCTGATCTGCAGTATCTGCAGAGCATGAACTTTCTCTATTTTTCATATGTCAATCAATAATACTTTTTTTATAATTTGAAAATAGGGGTGAGAGCTATTGATTTGTTTTCCCTAATTGGAGAAAGTTACTAATTATGAATCAGCTCTAGCTATGTGCATTCTTGCTGCCACATGCAAAGACACCAAACTGTGGATAATGAATTATGTGGAGTTTGATCCAGGACAGTCATCAGGGAAGAGGCAAGACTGATCTTCCCAGACTCAGTCTAACCCAGATATTATCACATGGTGTGAGCCCCTAGAGATTTGACTTGGTAGAGGGGACATGGGAGAAGGGCAGCTAGTAAAAATTGTAGTCTAGATAACAGCAGCCATGATCAGTAGCAGAAGTAAGGGAGAAAGGAAATGTCTTCAGCAACTCTGCAAGTCCAAAGAGATTGGCTTTCTCCCTTATCAAAGGATAAATTTAATACCTATACCCAAGGCAACTGCATCAACAACCAAAAAAAAAATTGCTAATAAAGCCATTTGCTCTATTTTGGGCCCTTAATCTATGCCAGGCATTGTGCTAAATATTTCATACTCATTTTCTCATTTAGTCTCACAACTCCACAGAGAGCACCATTACCTATATTCTGCAGAGATCCTGAAACTTAGGGTGGTAAATCAACTTGCTCAAGATCACATATCTAGCCCATGGCAGAGTTGAAATCCAAACCCACATCTGCGAGACCTCAAAGCCAGTCCCCTTCAGTGTTACACATGATATATTGCTTCCTAACATCTGCTTCCCACAGTAACATACGTCTAGCTCTCTTCAGCTCCATGGTATCATCACATGAATTCTCACACTGGCACTATGAGATAGTCTTCTATCCATCCTAGATGGAAAAGCACAAAGGACAAGACAGAGTGACTAATCCAGGGATGCAGACCAGACCTGGGATATAGAGTAGATGGGATGTGGACCTAGGATTCCTTTCTTTTTCTCTCTCTATTATTAACTCATTGTTCACAATTTCTCATTTCATCGGTGTGATGTCTTTGTACAACAGTGACAGCTGTATATTTTCCAGCTCTAGAACAGGAAGAATAATGATCCATGCAGAACATAGTCAGTATCCTGCCAGGACATGTTAACCTTTCCTTTTAAAGGGATAAAATAGGCAAACTTTGATCCCCATAAGGAGTTAGATTTGCAACTTAGCCTAAGTCTGGATGTCATTAGTTACTTCATCTATGGATCATCTGTGAAAATCTTTAGTCTATATTTTATGGCAAAAATGCCCTGTTAGATGCCTGTGATGAATTCCTTTTTAGCTTTCAGTATGACCATCAGGATGACAGAAGCACTCTTCAGGGGTGTAACTGAAATGTATTTTCCTCCATGTTTGAACACAAGCACTTCAGACTTGCCTTGAGGGAAGAAATGGAGTAAAATGGGTTAATGTTTTGTTTTATGTTGATCAGTTATTGCCACAATAATGCAGAAAACCCACCATTTTAAAGCAAAGTGGCTTATATCAGCACACTTTTCTTTCCATGTCCATAAATGTGCAGGTTGACCATGGTTCTATTGATTTACTGTGATCTCAGCTACTTTGTCTGTGGCTTGACAGGTCTTAGTATAAGACCAGTCTTGAAGAGTTAGGTTCAGTTCTATACTGTATAGTTTACTCTAGAGCTGAGGCTCACAGGTCAATGTGTAAAATCAGAAGGTTCTCCAGAAAGCAGTTAAACCAAGATTGAGCGTTTCAAATGTTGCTAGTCTGGGTTGTAACAAAATCCCCAGAGGCTTGGATTTTCAGGGTTCATAAACCAATCAAGATAAAAACACCTGGAACAGTACCTAAACCACATCAACCTTCTGTTGGAGAGGTTTGGAGAAATGGATGTGAACACCACATCCCGTGGTCAATAGATTGCTTTTCAAGCAAAAACAGACTTTTGGACTATCAGATAGAAAGATGACATGGAGCATATCTAAATAACAGACAGAGTTGGGGGATAAGTTATGATATATATAGTTATACCAAACCCAGAGTCAAACTGAAACTGTGACAAATTTGAAAACAGTGAGAATAAAGGGCTACATTCTCCTTATTTGCCCTAAAATTTTAATTTGCATCGAAGAAGTCAGGAACATCTGAACCATGTAGACATAGCAGAGAGAAAAAAATAATGAATAAAATATTGCCAACTTGGAGCTCTACTTCCAAACTGATTAGAATGACAGAGACAAAAATGAATATTAGTGATTTTCTTCCACAGTGAAATGCTCTGCTGTGGCTATTTTATTTTGCATAGTAAAAGAAAGGCATCCACTCTAATGATAGAAGTTTACACTTGCAAGTTCTAAATATCAGCGTTCATAATTTATGACCGACTGATTCATACTACTTAATTTACGTAGACAGAAAATGTTCTTCATTAAAAATAAATTGCTAACACATGAAAGTTTTATCTTTTCTTTTTTCATATTGAGTTCATAACAGTCATTGGCTAACTATTGTCACAATGTCTAATTTTGAATTCTGATTGTTTTATGTTTACATATTAATCTGCAAATACATATCTTTGCATCTGGGAATATAATGATATAAACAAAAATATAATGATATAAACAAAAACTGAATACAAATGAAGCTATTTCCGATGTCTAACAAGAAAAAATGGAAATTAGTAGGACCACTATTCCAGTTTCTCTCTGAGGTAACATTTTATATGCAAATTCCAGCCTTGCAAACTACTCTGACCTCTAAGAAGAGGTTGAGTGACCTGGGATTAGGTCTATGTTTGCTGGGATAGAAACTTGGAGCAGTGACAGCATGATAGAGACTGGCCAAGTAGAGTCAGCTATCAGCTTTAATCACCACTTTTAATCAGAGCACTTTTGACTTGTCTGTGTTTATATGTGAGTTCCATGAACTATCTTATTGGAAAACAGGGCTCTCCCATTCCTGAATTCCTTTTGAAGATCAATACCTCACAATCAGCTCAGAAAACAGGAGACAATGACATTTTCTGATGTCCTTTCCAGTGAGTCCTGGAAGGCTCACTTTCTAGATATATCTATATATATTTACCTACAACTTGTATTTAGCCACAATGTCTATTTATCAGAGTACAAACACTCCACACACAAACATACATACACACCACCAGGGATACTCAGTGATCTGCCTTCAGTCACAGAATTTGAGTTTCTTTCAAGTAAAATCAATTACAGAAGTTTTTTTTTTTTTTTAAGAGGTAAACTGGTCATTGAGGAGACCACATAATTGCATCTTGCATTAGTATCTAATCATGGACTCTCCCCTAGTTTCTCTGGTAAATGTCAACCATTCATTTCTCTGATAAAGTCTTTTGATAAGCACCAAGGGAAAAATTGTGCCTCTCCTGGTCAGACATATCTCACTTAGCTAGAGGAAAAGAGTCTACAAATGCCTTTTCTTCTTCTTACTCATACCTTCATGAGTCTTAGTAGTATTTTTAGTAGTTATTTAATTGCACGCATTGATGTTATTTGAGGAATGCTTTATCACTGCTCTCTAATATACTCTGTAAAGACATCACACCCCACCTCTGCCCCTCCACCATTGTCATGCACTATTGTCATGTCAAAGTAATTTTTATCCTTGGAGACCTTCAATTTTCAGAGTTTTCACATTGATGAATTCATGTAATATTCACAAATGCCTTGGTATGAAAGTAACTGGAGCAAAGCAACTGAAATGACTTCACTGTGAATAGAAGTAGCTTTTAAAGCAGGTGACTCCAAGAAGCAAACTTCCTGTATTAAACCATCAATTAGTTATCTGCCTTACAGGCAAACTTAGTCTCAATTGTGAACTTCACCTGGAGCTTTCCTACCATTTGCCTGTAGACTCTGTTCTTGCCTTGGTCTTGTCTTGGGCTTCTGCTTTAACTTTCTGTGAGTTAATTCTTATTTGTCTACTTTCTCCAGATTCCAATCCCACTTCCCATTCTAGCCTGAATTGAAACTGCCCATTTCAGTGTAAATAAAATTTTTTAGCAAAATCTAAACTCCCCCCCCCCAAAAAAAAAAACCAAACCCAAAAATCCAACACATAATTTGTTTGCACAGATCCATTTTGGTGTCAGTTCCTAGTCTCCAGTACTAAGAATGTTCAATTTCTGGTATAAGGTAGGGTACATTTCTTGAGGAAAATGTTAAGACCCAAATGTTAAAACCCCAGTTGGAGAGGGAGGCAGCGACTCCTTCCTACAACAATGGTTTCTCAAGGGCCTTCAGCTCAAAATAATCCATATACCAAAGAAGCACTATTTGGGCGTGGTGGGTTCTAAACCACTTCAGTGAGAATTGGGTACCAGGAACAAGCAACAGGACCTGATGCTTCACTAGACAAAAAATAACAGAGTGGGGGGTAGGGTGTGTGTGTGTGTGTGTGTGGTGAGAGAGAGAAAGAGAGAATGAATATGTCTGGCATGTGATATGATCTTGAAGTCAGTCTGTGGAAAGTGGTGCTGAAGGGTTTAGCTCAGAGTGAAACTGCATACAGATATTTTGCCAACCTGGAGCACTTATAAAAGAGAATCTTTAGAAGAGAAAACTATTACTGCATGACTTTCCTTATAAATTTAAAAAACAGTAAGAAAATGATTTAGTTCTCTCATGGAATCCTGAAAAAATACTGCTCTTTCCTATTCAAAATTTGTATACTCCATCAATGACATCTAATCTCCATAAAAATCTGAAATATGGATATAGTCCAGTATTCTGACCATGCTAATTACTACCACTTTCAGATGTTAAAGGCGAAAATTTAATGAATAAAATTGATTAATATGTAAACCAAGGAGATTATCTAGGTATATATAATGACATAAGTTCACAAGCCTTTTATCGTCATTTACCATAAAAGAAGTGTTTCTTATAAGATGTAAACTTTTGTAGCATGAACTAACTTTTATGAGAAAAACTGGCTTTGGTTTTTAGAACTGAGTGTGCAGAAAGTGGGCCAAAATAGCTGCAAAGAGTCAGCACTGTAAAAAGAGATCTGCAGTTTTCCCCAACACTGTTGCCTTCGGATGATCTCGGATATGCCGTGCTACAGTCATTGCATAGGTTTTTACTTGATTGTGTGGCGATTCTTTAAGACATTAACAGATAGTAACTACAGAGCCAGCTACTAAGCTGCTCCAATTTTTATCACTGAAACGTTGACCCCTCTGTGCGGGTGCCAGAAGCAATGAAGAGACTGTAGGTCGAGACTAGTCTGCCAAGTCCCACCTCATTAGGCTCCCATCTGATTTAGCATATTGGCCCCAACCCTGCAGCCGCCGTTCTCCAACACAGGAAGCCCTTCTGACACTTGGCAATAGGTGTAGGGTGCCATATTGAGACAACCAAGAGTCTGACCAGATGGTAGCTCTCTCTTGGACGTCTTCAGAGATTTATTTTCTCTATGAAGCAGAGGAAATTGGGCAAGTCAGCCAAGCACATGGCCTTCTTTGTGTTTCATTTTACAAGGAAACCCAGGCTAGTCTTTTGGCAGCCAAGGATTTGGCAGCCTGGCAATCTTGGCAATGCCATGGGCTCAGGGGCTCTTCAGACTACAAAGTAATTCTTGCTGTTTGTAAAGTTCCTAGTTGAGGTGGGTTTGGGGGCAGGCAATAAGGCAGAGTAAAAATGATCCATCTCAGGCAACAAAGTTATTCTGGAAATGTGACCAGTTCTGCCAAGATAGAGAGTAAAACAGATGTATTTAGCAAGTCTTTCCAATAGAAACTTATTTGGAACATTTTTAATGAATACATGATGATTGGGCATTATCAAATGCCATCTATGTTTTCATTTCCACATATTTTTTCCCCACAATAAGTCTAGATTCCATTGTTTTCATAGTAAGGGTAGAATATTTCCTTGTCATTTTAAAATTATTATTTCCATTTTTTCTTTCAAAGAAAGTATAACAGGATACTAAAGGGTAATATGTTTCCACCCCCCATCTTTATTGATTTAAATAATCTTTAGTGGATTTAAAAAAAATTTATTGAGATATAATTCTCACGCCATACCATTCATCCAAGTAAAGTGTATGATCATAGATTTTTCTGTTATATTATTAAGTTTTTAAATTATGAGATATATGTTGAATTTATTAAATTATTAAAACATAATATGCCATCTTGACTATTTGAAAATCTACAATTGAGTGGTACTAATTACATAAACAATGTAATTACATAAACAATGTAAATTAGTGGTACTAATTACATAAACAATGTAAGCAAATACTCTCTAATCCCCCTTCTCACAAATTCCTGGAGATGTCAAGTTTACTTTCTATATCTATGGTTTATCTATTCAAAATATTTCACACACAATTATACAGTGTACAATATTTTCTCATTTATATATAGTTTATTACAGTTAGTATAATGTTTTTTCCAGATTCATCCATGTTGTAACATGTATCAGAACGTCTTTCCTTTTTACAGCTAAATAATATTCCATTTGTTTATACATTCATCTGGTGTTTATCTGTTCATGTGGATGCAGGCTTTTTTCTACATTTTGGCTTCTGTGTTCAAAATTGAATGACATGTCAAAGGGGAAAATGTGTGTCCAGATGCACGTTGCAGCCAGCAGCAATTTGACATTGTAGCCAGTAGCAATTTGACCAGTGAATAACTGGCAATTGCAAATGTGCTAAGGTCAAGCATCCTATGATTAGTCTCCTAGTGCCCAACATTAATAAATATTGGCTGGAATGAACTGCATATATAAAAAGTAAAGGGCAGAGTCAACACATACTTTCCCTAACATATTTTTAAAAAGTAAGGTGGTTACCCTAAATATAAGCTTTGCCTAACTAATTGAATAGATTTCTTTGAGGTGATATATATTTTGTATGGAAAAACAACACTGAGAAGATGGCTCATTTAAACTTTCAAAATGTCAGGCAATCGTGATTCTGCCTGGTTACCATAAGCTTTAAAATGTCTTGGAGAAAGTTTCACGCCCGGACTATTAGTTTTAATTAAATCACCATAGAATTGGAAATAGCAGCAAACTGCTTTACCATTATAGAAAATTGACATTTATTTTGCTGAATATTTATTAGTTGCCTAGTTAGGAACTACGAAAAATACAAAGTTAAGAAATACTCCCCACAAAATCTACAACCGGGCAGGAAAGGAAGCACAAAGTATAATATGTAGAGCATGAAGGGAAAATGATCAATTTCTTTAAAGAATCAGATTCAAAATCAGTTCTATTTTGCTATTTTAAAAGAAGTGGTAGAGGGTCACCACTTAGGATGCTGGGCAGGGTATGGATGATAATCCTGATCCATTCCTCTGTTTTGCTCTTATGTTTAAGCAGAGCTCTAAAGGTGAGACCCCCATGCAGTTTAATGAGAAATTGAACAGGATGTATATTCTAAAAAGGCGGGAACTGCTTTCTCCCTGGGACCTAGCACCATGCCTGACGTGAGATTTTTGGGTGACAACACAGAAAACTAGTAAACTACATTCTCCTTAATTATTAATTCCAAGAGAATGGGTGAGAAAATCTATGCATGTTAGAGAAATCTTGAGCGGAGGTGTGTGAGGAAGAACTGGAATCCATACAGATTCTAAAATTATGGGCGTGTGACATCATTACATTCTTAAAGGTGCTAGAAAAGGAAATAATTTTTCAAGAGCATCTTGTTGTTTTTAAATCAATACTATGAATGAATATTTTAACTTTTCATTACTAGGGTTTTTATTCCAATTATAATATTTATATATTTCTTTCATAATTTTATTTTCATGTGCAATGAGTTGGGTTGTTAGATTTCACTATTTCTAAGTTCTTTTCTTTTTCAAAATTAAAGCTAAGTCCAAGTTGAAGAAATGTGGTCTCAATAAAAATAGACCAGTTTGTAGTGAGCCTTGTCCTTGGCAAAAACAGCTATCAGTTCACACATAATTTGGGTCAGGATTTACTGGCTTCATGAAAGTTCCAATAATTTCACCAAAAATGAGAAATAAGCCAGGATTTTATCAGGACAATAAACAAATTAGATCAGTAAAATGAAAATTATTCTTTACTTCCTCAGAAGGCACCTCTAATCCTAAAATGTTCCAGCTGAAACTAGAGGGATAAACAGACAACTATAGTAATTTAGTGATAAAGTAATGATTGACTTAATTCCATCTGGAAAGTATTGCCCTTTATCTGCTTAGGAACAGATGGACTAGGTGTTTCCAATTGTGTAATAGGATCAGAACTCATTCTTCCCTCTGGTAAGAAAATTTAAAAGTAAAATCAATGTCTCTCTTCTGTAGGTACCACTTTCAACTACTTCTGGAAATAATGCATTTGTGAAAAATGCTAAATATGCTTCAACTGAAGTGCTATATCAGAAGGTACCACCAGAAGACCTATTATTAATAACTTAACACCTGGACCACATGCTCACAGGATATTTGACACACCAGTGTCAAGAAACTGACAATCACACCAGAAGACAGCCCACTTTCCCCATGTACATACATTAGTGGATTTATAAATACTACACCATCTGGAGAGTTCTGTAAGGGAGCTACAGACCTTGTGTAGGTTTTATCAATAGGAGGCAAAAAAATCTTGGTGAAAATTTATTATTTTAAAATCAAATCACCAGGATGGCCTCAAAATGAACCAGCTGTCTGGAATTGAGCACTTGTGAATAACTGTCAGATTCATTCCTTTCTCATTTGCAGTCCAGACATTGGGCAGACCAACACATATCTAAAATTGAACTTGCTTCTGAGAATGCTTCCTCTGTAAAATCAAGCTCTCCTATTGTTTTCTGCAAATAACTGGGCAAAGTGGTTTGATTTTACTAACAAGTTAGAGAGCTTTCACTAACATTTTTAACCACTTAATTTTCAACCTTTCCTAAAATCCACCATTTGATTTGCCTGAATTTTCATCTTTTGAATCAGAAAGTTAAGTCCATGCTTGTCAAAAAATAATGTGTATACAAATAACCTGAGGATATTGATTAAAAAGTAAATTCTGATTCATTTGGTCTTGCCTGGCCCTTGCAGGTGTGCATATCTTACAAGTCACCAGGATGCACCAAGGCTGGTGATCTGGGAAACATCCTTTGCTGAGCAGAGTTAAGAAACTATTATCTAAACTATCAATCAGAACACGTAGGTATATACTGAAGCTATTCTGAGCGTGTCATTGAAATTCTACATTTTTATGTTCTCAAAATTGCCACAGTTCTACTCTGCCTGCAATTTCTATCTTGAATTCACAAAACAGGCCACACCTGTGAAGGACCATATATAAATCAAATAAAATCACCCAAATATAGAGCAATGGCCTCAAGTAAACAAAACTCATTTTTTGTTTCACTACACTGTATATACAGAGAGAAAGTTGTTTTTTACTTTCAAGAACTTCTTATCAAAAAGAAACGACAGTCACTACATTTTTAAAAGGTCAGAGATTTGCCTGGGGTTTCTACAGCTGAAGTGTTTCATCATTATTTCTGTGGAGTTTGAGCTATTTGAGCTTTGAAATGAAATATCCACTGTTGCAAAGATTTAGCTCAAGAACTTCAGCTTTTTACAGGTATGATTCTAGCTGGGAAAAGTTGTGAAATGCTGGCCAGCTTGTTAAGGACATTTCCACATTCTATGGGAGGGTTTGGACAAACCCCTAAGAAGCAAAACTAATGGGATAGAAAATGATACATAAGAGGATCCATTAAAAAAGTAAATTGAAAATATAAATATATTTATGATTGATGTATTAAATAAGTTGCTACACTAATGTAAATTAAGGCTTTCCTAAGAATATATACATGTGAAAAATCTAATTAAAGAATAAATTATATATAAAAATTATAGGAAATATAAGATGTAGGAAACCAGTAGAAGAGATTATTGAAAAAATATAGCTGAGCATCATCAAGCAAAACATGCTAAGATTCAAGTGGGTTAAATAGCAAAACTTTCTATCTTCTTTCATATTCAAATCCTTAAAGTGTATGGAAATAATTTCTTTTATATTAAAATTTTTAAATTCTGTATGTGGTGAAAAGACTCTAGAAAGGAAAACATAGACAAAACCAAAGTAGTTTGATACCGGTTTCACAGTATACATATTTGGAAATTCAATTGGAATTATTCATAACTGAGAAAATTTACTGCTGATATTAAATGACCTTATTTGACTTAAGATACAGCACATCTATAAGTAGAAAGATAATTTATACAACTTTACAGTACAGACATTATTATTTTATAATAATGAATTGGTTTATTAATTTGGGAGGTAAGAAAATTATTTTATTGGTTCTGTTCATATTGAATAATACCAGCGAATGGATTCAATGGTGATGGTGACAATATTCATCAATAATAAATAAATATAAATAAATTATAAAATAATGAAAATATATATCAATATTTTCTATCACTACTTAAGAACTAGATTTTAAAGTTAAAATGAGATTGAGGGATACCTCTAGGGATATCCACATACTGGACAGAAAACAAATACAAATAAAATCATAAGGATTAAAAGCATATCAATTATTTTCTCTGTTCACAATGGCATCAAACTAGAAATCACCTCTAAAAGAAAACCTCTAACATGTGCAGCTGTCATTTACATGTGGAATACAGTAAAACAAAACATAGGGTCAGGAAAAAACAAACTAATAATCAACCCTTGAAAACTGACTGTAGAATTTGTTTACAAAAGGGGGAGGATAGGAGGGAGAGAAATTTTGGATGGAGGTACAGTGGACTATGGTGGTCTTTCAGTGCTTTGGTGATGGATGTGGTATGATGACATATACCTAAAAGGTATGATCTCACACCTCTAAGTTATATACAGTGTGTAAACCAATGTTACCTTAATTTTAAAACAATTATAAAGAAAAATTTATCAATATTTTCCTATTAATAAGGAGCTGGTTTGACTCCTGTCAAGTTTTATAGATTCCTTAGTTATTTGGAATAAATAGATCATTGATGGAGAATAAAAATAAGCTAGAAAGGAGTTCATGGTATGCTTGAACCTAGTAAGAATTAACTTTCAAAACTTATTTACAGACCTATGAAAAGCTCCAGTCTTTTCAAAATCTTAGAATAGCATTTGTGTGCTAATTCCTGTTACAGTGGAGCACAAAAAGTAAGAGAATAACATAGAGACTTATAGTGGCATTAGCAACAAAAGGAAGAAAATTGAATCACAAGGATTAGAAAATAAAACTTTTTTTTAAAAAAAGTCTCCAATCAAAATTCCAGCAAGTTCTATTGGGGAAAACTACAAAGTAATTCTGTAGTTTATATGCAAGACAAAGGACTGAGAGAAGGGGGCAAAGAACTTAGAATAGCCAACACAACCTTTAAGAACAAATACAAAGCTGAAGGACTAATTCTACCCAAATTCAAGATTTATATATAGCTGGAGTAACAAAGACAGATCAGTATTTATAAGAGAATAGAAAAATAGATCAATAGAATACAGAGAGAAGCCAGAAATAGACTCACAAAAAAATCAACAAATTGTCAATTCAAGCCTTGACAAAGGAG
Organism: Talpa europaea; assembly: GCF_964194135.1. Lineage (NCBI taxonomy): Eukaryota > Metazoa > Chordata > Mammalia > Eulipotyphla > Talpidae > Talpa > Talpa europaea. The sequence continues at coordinate 24,556,880 of NC_140082.1, read as the reverse complement.
CATAGATAATTCAATGGAGAAAGGATAATCTTTTCAACAAATGGTACATTTGTTTACCAAGGAATGGTAACTAGACAACCTCAGGCCAAAAAAAAAAAAAAAAAAAAGAAGAACCTAGATGCAGAACTTAGACTGTTCACAAAAAGAAAGTAAAAATGGATTGTAGATATAAATGTAAAACATAAATGTATAAAATTTCTAGGAGAAAACATATGAGGAAAACTTAGGTGACTGTAGGTTTAGTGACAACTTTTTAGATACATGACCAGAAACAAGATTCATGAAAGAAGGAATCTGCATGGTGGACTAGGGGTTAAGTCTCAGTGCTAGCAATGCTACAGCCTGAGTTTGATCACCAGCCAGGGAGCTGACCCACATGACACAGGCGACCTCTCCTTTCTCGGCCACTGCTCCCTTCAGCAGTGTATTTCAGTAGATCTGCCTGTTCCACACCTCATTCTGTCTCTGGTGTATCTTCTCTCACCCTGCACCTCTGGCCTACACCCAGTTCTTGTATGCAAAAATAAATAAATGACATCTTAAAAAAAAATGAAGGAATCCATGAAAGAAAAAAAAAAGGTAAGTAGGACCCATTAAAATTAAACATATCTGTTCTGTAACCTGTACCCTTTTATGATAATGAGAAAGTATGCCACAGAGTTGAGAAAATATTTGTGAAATATTTGTGAAAACACCTATCTGATAAAGGATTTATGTCCATTATCAATAAGAAAACAACCTAATTTAAAGTGGGTTAAAGATCTGAACTGACAACTTATCAAAGAAGATATCCTTTCATATGGCAAATAGACACATGAAAATATGCACAATATCATATATCATTAGGGAACCATAAATTAAAACATTAAGATACCATCATATACCTATTAGAAAGATAGAAATCCAAAATACTCACAGCACCAAATGCTGATGAGAATGTTGAATAGGAACTTTGATACATTATTGATGGAAATGCAAAATGGTACAGTCACTTTGGAAGACAATTTAGCAGGAGGAAGAGGATATGTAATATGTCTCTGTGATTTCTATTCCATTTTTCCTTAGACCTAAAGTTGCTTTAAAACCTAAAGTGCATAATCTTTTTTTAAGAAGGAGACAGAGTAAAGCTATGCCTGGAAAAAAGAATCACATACAGATACAAAAAGTGAAAAGAAAAATAGAAGCAAAATTTCACCTCTAGAAGATATTGTAGGACAAGAAACTAAAAGTCAAATAAAATTGTTGGTGGAATTTAAATGTTTATCAGTAAGATTATGATTTTTAAATGTACAAACACAAACAACAAACCTAATATTAGAAAGTTTGAGGGAATTCTATCCCATATTATTTTTATAGTCAAATCCCATCAGGAACTCAAAATCACATGATTATGATGTATATTCCAAAAATTCATTTGTCGATTTTGGCATATGCAATGTCTATATACAACTCTAGTTGATTTTCTAGCAATTAACAGTCCAGGAGTTGGGCCAAGCTAATTTAATTAAAATTTCTCTGGGAATCATCATTATGAATTAATATTTAATGTGTTATATGCTGCAAAAGTAAAACAGCAGAATCACAATCATACATTGTACTGATCCCTGACATTTTTTGTGAAATTTGAAGACATGTTATTTTCTCATTATATGAATATTGGGAAATAAAATGGGGAAATGATCTTGAATTATGGATAGTGATCTGAAGACTTAATAATAAACAGCTTTGGATAGACAGTGACAAATGGCAGAGCATTTAAGCAACTAAATATACCCCTAAGAGAGTGATACCACAAAGGAAAACTGAGCTGGCCTAGAATGTCAAGAACTAGTAATTTGTTTTTAGAGTCTCCTGGAATAAGGGTGAACGATGTTGAACATTTTTTCATATGCTCGTGTCATATCTTTGTCAATTTTCTTATTTGCCAGTGGGTCTTACCAGTGAATATGAGTCCTATCTACATTTGAAAATAAGTCCATTATAAGAAATGTTTACAAATATTTTTGTAAACAAATGATGATGACCTGAAAGCAAGCCTGTGAGTGACAGTCAGATGAGAGTGACTCCTGGATCCCAGCCACCTGGCTCGCACTGTGAGCACTAAGATGGGTGGTAAAACCAGAAGAAGGAAAACTTTGAGTGAACCAACCACATTTCCCTATCAAAGTAAGGGAAGATGTTGAAATGGAGAATGCTCTCTGTGGGAAGACAGAGAAACTAAGGCTATTTTCCTTTCACTTTACAAAACACAGAGTCTCTAGTCCTACCTGTGGTATCCTGGAGACTGAACTACAAGTTATTCTGCCCTTCCTTGTTCTGAGCATTGCAAAAGTTTTTGAAGTTTCAAAAGCTTGCTTATTCATCAACACTTTTTAAAACCTACTTACTGATTTTATGGACTACTTATTTCATGTGGTATGTGATTTACAGTGTGAAAAATCCCAACCAGTTTAGTTTATGACCAGGAAGATGGTCATACTGAACTATGGAATTGCTGTGGCTATTCTTTGAGTTATTATATATAGCTCAGGTGTTTCTGGAATATCACATCAGAATCCAAAATTTGAACTGAGAAAGAAGACAAGGACATTACTTTAAACAAAATATCCCAATCCTCCTTGTTGATTCTTAATCTTTCTCTAAGCAGCAATCCTTCCTAAATATCCAAATTTAGTGACTTGAAATATTATAGCTCTATTTGAACTATTCTGTCATGAGATGAAATTGAACGTAATAAAACTGTGTAGGTGGGGGTGTGTGATATAATAACATTTCTGAAGACATGTGATCCTATACCTCTGAATCAACAGTGCTGTAAATCAATGTTACAGCAAAAGAAAAAAGAGAAAGTAATAAAGCTAATAACTAAAGGGAATGAACTACCTCTACCAGGATTAATATAAATTAATGGATTAATATAGATTAATAGTTTAATCCACCTTGATTAATATAGACCAGTCTAATAATCTATTTCCATTCTTCTTATTAGCAAGGATATTTTAAATTAAAAATTCATATTGGTGTTTCTCCCAGTCTCTTATTTTGAGAAATTCTAAAAGTTATAAAGAAAGTGTAAAATAAGGTGATGAAAATCCATATGCTATAACATTTTACTATATTATATTTATTTCTCCTTTTTATTTTCTTAATCTATATAAATGGCAATTGATATTTGACACTTCACCTCAAAATATTTTAACTTTTATCAACTAAGAACAAAGATATTTTTCCTACAGAAAAGAATTCAATAATCCCAGAAAAGGAATTTAATCTTGATACAATTCTCTTCTAATATTCTGCCCATATTCAAATTTCCCCAATAATATCTTTAAATATTTTTTAACTTAAAGATTTGATAAAGGATCATACATTAATTTAGTTGTCATATCTTAAACTAGTTCACCAGTTTTGAGTTCTTATATTTTTTTAGACAAGAGTGCAAGGAATTTGCAAAGATTCTACTTAAATGCCTGTCATATCTCCAAAGAATATAGGCATTCTGTTACATAAACAGTGAAATTTTAAAAATCAGTATTTTTCCGCAATTATAAAATTGATTGCTTCTTTTTGTAGAAAATATAGAAAACCCAGAAGAGTAGAAGTTTGTGAAAAATCATTACTTTCCCCTAGTAAAAAAAAACATTGACTACTTAATTATGTTTCATTTTAGTCTTTTCAGTATATGTTGTTCGGATATTTGTTGATTTCATATCATTAGGGAAGGAATATTATAACTGAAAAATTTAACATATTTTAGCTCCTTTTAACAGTACCTCTAAAGCCAGAATGACACAAATCCAAGCACAGCTGGAACAATGACATCAAAAGATTCAAGCTAATAATTCCAGAAACTGATGTTAAGATCCCCAGGATCCCAAAATGCTATGTGGGAGTGTGGCAATAAATTGGCCCACAAAATTGTTCCATTTTATTATTTTTTCAGAATTTCAAGGCAATCTGTAACCAATAAAATTGTAACTTCAGCCAGACTAATCTGAATTGCAGAATTTCCACTGTGACATCTAATTGAAAAAAACCAAAATGGATGAAAAAAACATATTATGCATTGAGAGAATACTTTCAATTGTGTTACTGTATATTATCTTAATTCCTTTCAAGAATTGCCTACAGGACATTACCAAGATAAAAGTGTAGTTTTAAAATGAAGTCAAGGGCACCAGAAAATGACCAAAACTATATTGAGACAGTCTTGGAAAAAATTCAAAACCTTCAGCATTTCACTAGAATTTTTTCCCCCTTTATTGCCATGAATGTGCTATTTCCCAAAGGGAAAGTGTCCTCAGAAAGAAACATTCAGGACACAATTCAAAGGAAACAGGGTATAATGCTACATGTATATTAACCTGAAGATGCACCACAGAGACTGGCAGTACTACCTGATTAAATGAAGTGTCATAAGGTTTTTCTGGTATTTCTTTCAGTCAAAACTCCATGGGAAACCATCAGACAATTGAGGTTAGAATTCTGCTCAAAGTATATATATTTGTCATTAATATGTAAGAGTTTCATATACATCCTTGGAGACAATATGAGGATTTTTAAATGACTGGACTTTTCTGAAAGAAAAGAGATAAAATAAGAAAAATATTGAAGCTTCATGGTCTCTCATAACTTGAGCCAGTTCTATTAACTTGAGCCAGTTCTATTCCAAACTGAAAATACTGAGCAATGCTTTGAAATTTTCCATAATAATTTTGCAAGTGGTCTTTTTAGAGGTGTTGAAAGGAACAATTAATTATTTTATGTATATATAATAACAAGGACTAATTCAATTTTAAATCAGAGCTATTTGTCCTTTGAGTTATTTTTTCCTTTTTTGTTGATATTGCTAGGAGGAAAGGATGTCCTGAGCAAACTCCATACAGGCTTTGTGGACTCCACCCTCACAACACTGGGAACTACAAATCCCATGATCACCAAAGGGAAGGTTGCGAGGACCTGAGAGCAGAGTCTCACATGTTATGTGCTGATGCGGCAGATGTCAGAACCTACTTAGAGCAGGCAGGTTTGCAGGGTCTGGGTCTCCTCTCCTTGCCCTGTAACAATATTACAGCTGATGAAAAAAAGTATATGCTTTTCTGATATCATTAAATGTAATTGATAGTCTGCTTTTCCTGCTGTGTTTTGTTTGAGTTTTAGAAAAGGAAATAGCCACTTGTTAATTTAAGTTTAGAGTTCCAACAAGCTATTATAGTGAGGGGAGACATGAAGCTTATGAATAAATAATTATATGTTAGCATGGAAGAGAAATAAAGGTGTACAAAGAGAAGCATAGGGAAGTGCTATTACAAATAAAGTGGTAAGAGAAAGCTTCTCTAAATTGGTGGCATTAAGCAGTGTCTGGGTAAAGTGAAGGAATCAGCCGCTCAGATATCTGGAGGAGAAGCATTCCTGGTAGGGGAAGCAATAAGTGCAAAGGGCCTGAAGCAGGACTATGCTTGGTCTGTCGGAGGAAAAATGAGGATCTTGTGTTGCTGGCACTCCACACTATGTGACTAGTGACTGGGGGTAGTCTCTGGGAAAAGCTTGTCGTCAGATCAGGGGGAGTGCAGCAAAGTGAGGATTTTCAGTTTTGTTCTGAGGGATAAAATTGTGGGGATTAAAATTGGATAAAATTGGAGGGATAAAATTGTGGGATACCCAGCCCTTCTTATTCTCAGGGATATTGTCTTAGTGCCCAGAGTTCCTGCTTGTCAGCTAAGCAGAGGATTATGCAGGGGGCCTCTTACCAGGGCAAAAGTCCTGACCTGAGGAACACACTGGGAAACCAGTATCTGCTGAAGACATCATCGAGATATTAGAATAGAGAAAATCTGCTTTGACTAGCAGGAAACAATGGAGCCCTCCAGGCAATAGCCCCTGGTCACTCCACCCTAGTTTACATCTCTAATTCTATCACCCACACAGGTACACTCCTTATGTATTTGCAACAACTTTGTACTTGATGCTCATAGAGACTGCCTTTGAATGGGGGCGCCACTTTACTTCCAGAGTAGCCCATCTAGGCTTCTGAATTTGAATAATCTTTCCCTTATCCTATGCCAGTTTTAACACTGTTGCTCTGCAAGGCAACACATGTCACTTCCAAAGGATCCCTCTGGTTACCATTGTGAAAGGCAGGAGGGGCAGCAGTTGGGATGGGTGCTAGAAGTCTTTGGAGAAAGAAAAGAAAGGAAGAAGCATTGACCAAGGGAAGGGGCTGGTGAGGAGGTTGCAAGAAATGATCTGATATTTTGGACCTGGGAACTATTTCTATTTGAACTAGTAAAAGAATTTAATGGGTCATTTTGGCTACTTATTAATACAGAAACCAGATTACTCCTTAGAGGATGTTTATTTTGTGGGTGGTCTGTGTTTACAATTAGGTAAAAGGAATCTTCCCCTACCCTGCATTATTAGCACAGCCTACTCCATGTCAAATTAGAAACAAGGGTGAGCTTAAGTGTATTGAAAACCTGCTAGGTCTATTATTAAACTTGATTAATATAATTGGAATCCGACTTGATCAAGTCATGACTTTTCCATGATATCATTGTAGAGATGAGGGTGGGAAATCACCAAAATCCTCAACTTTAAAATGGTTGAGACAAAAATGGAGAACCTTAATCATAGAAAGAATGTTCCCACTATAACAAGTGATTTTACTTTTAATACGCAGAACCAGCGCCTCTTCCTTCTTGAGCAATTATCTAAATAGATATAAATGGGCTTTAAAGTTGTCTTATTTTCCAGCTACAATTAAAGCATGTTTGTATCTGTTACCTTGAAACTCGGGTTCTCTCATCTTTGAGAGTGGGGACAGTTATTCAGGAAGATTTCCTTTTGAAAAAGGAAGGCATTTTTCCTTGGTTTCCATTTCAAGAAAATTACATTGAATTGGATTTTCAGGTACCATTAATTGATGTAGCAGAGAAAACTGAAACCTGATGATTTGGCTCAAGGCCCTTTTTTAAAAAAGAAAAAGACTTCAGCAGGAAAAGCCTTCAGGCTTACAATGTCAGCCTTGCCACAGTAAAAAAAAAAAAGGAGACAAAGCAGTTGATCTTGTCCCTGGAGACTGCATCCTTTTAACTGCTGTTTCTATATTCCACATATTATAAGAAGTCCCAGAGATTATTTGTAGCAAAAATGCATTTAAGAGACAGAAATATTAAGTAATCTAGGAAAAACTTTCCACCATGTTTCACTTTTTCCTATCTAAATCTTGGTTTCTAGTATTTCTAATGATGATGTACAGAAATCTTTTTAGACAAGTTTTATTGAAGAAACATTAAGTACACCACTTTAATTCCCTTCTTTCCCAAGCATTTGACACTATTATTTACCTTTAAGATTTATGAATTAAATAAAAGCCTTCCATGTGGGTTATAATATATGAAAGTAACAGTCAGATTTTCTGCAATGAAAAGAATGTGTTGTTAACTTTATTTTGAAAACTGTGCATTTAGATCTGCACATGTATCTAGAAAAAAAATCACAATGTATAAATTTTATTTTCTGGAGCCATATTGAACACTACTCTGAAGGTCCAAAGATAAAGAAAGGAGATGACAGAAAAGCTGGATCCTAAAACATGCTCCTCAGTGGGGGCGATACTGCCTCCAAGGGGGTGAAAATTAGTTCTTAGGGGGCAAATTTTAGATAGTATAATGTTTTGTGGCTTTCTGTGGAAGACAGATTACTGTCCCCTACCGCCTTACCCCACCCCATCAAGGCCATGTCCTCAAGCTTTGAACTTGAGAACAGCACAGAAGAATTAAGATTGTAGGTAAAATGCAAGTTGGTAATGAGCTGACCTCAAAATAGGGCTATAAACCTGGATGATCTGGGTGGCCCAGTGTGATCACAGGGTCCCTGAATAGTCAAAAGGGAAGCCAGTCTATGGAAGGCACCCAGAAAGTTGTAACACTTGCTTTGAAGGCAAAGGAAGGCAACTATGAGCAAAAGAAAGTGGGTGGCCTCTGAAAGCTAGATTCAGCTGTTCCCCAGATTTCCACAAACAGGGCCTTACATTTGAGTGCAATGAGACTTGTATGAGATTTCCTTCCTACAGAACTGTATGATAAAAAAAAAAAAAAAAGTGTGTTGAAGCTACTAAACTTGTGGTAATTTTTTACAACAGTGGAAAATGAATATCCCTTCCCAAGGGCCGTAGCATATAAACAGATATAGAGTGTATCTGCAGTATTAAGAGTCATTCGTGGGCAATTAGGGAAAAAATATCTGAAAGCATTCCTTAAGGGGGCAATAATGGAAAAAAATACTGGGTTGCATTGCCTTGGTAGGTGGCAAGGCGGCTCTGCTGCTCATGTTTCATACATGGGGCCAATAGTGTGAGAATATGGAAACTTCACAGCAGTAGCATGTGTTACTTTCTCTGGCAAAGATCAGAAAATTAGCACAATTAGAATTATTATATTCCACAGGGAAGAAATATAAGGAAAAAAAACAGTGTCTATGAAAGAGCAACATAAAAATATGGCTATGAAAGATGCCTATATAATTACATGTTCTGGGGGCCTCCCTAGGGGCCTAGCGGTTAAGTCTCAGCACTATCACCTCTAAGGCCTGGGTTCAATTCCCAGCCAGGGAGCTAACCGACATATGTTGCAGCAGACCTCTCCTGTCTCGTCCACTGCTCCCCTCAGCGGTGTATTCCAGTAAATCCCATCTGTTCTGCTCCCCACTATGTCTTTGGTGAATTCTCTAACCCACACACACCCCTGGCCCAGACCCCAGTTCTTCTATAAAAAAAAAAAGATAAATAAATACAATTACATGTCCATATTTGCATGGAAAAACAAAGTTGAACATTTTTGGACAATATGTTAATTGTGGATCCTCTGGGTGGTCATTCTTTATGTTAGAGTTTTTTAAAATTATCTATTACAGTAGATTTTTACTGTATGATGATACTTGGTACCTGCATGAGGACCAAATTTTCATAGTAAATAGTCAAAAATTTAAGTAGAGTCTTTATCTTAAAAGTAGGACAATAATAATAAAATAAATTTATTTCCTCTTGTATATTGTTAGATAATACTTATGTTGTAAATGTAACAATGTTAAAACTATGTTCTTAGATGGTATATCCTATAGAAAACAAAAGTTGTGATAACTTTGGCTTTTCTTTTTCCTCAAATTTAAATGATTACTTGATAAAATCCTTCATTTAATGTTTGATTTCTATAGCATAATTATGGAGTGGCTCACATTTGCAAAAATAATTCAAGTTTTCATCAGCTTTCCCAGGACTTTTGCCTAATCCTTGCATAATCAAATTATTACTTTTGATATAACTATTCTGTATTCATCATTGTGTATTTTTCTCTTCCTCAACTTAACTGGCAAATTGTGTCAGATTCTCATTTGTTAATGATTGGCATGTAATTGAAATAATTCATCAAACTTCCTTCTCATCAAATTCATAAATTCTATATTTTAATAGTCTTTTCAATTTCATTTTAAAATCTATGTGCACTGAATAATTGGATGTTTAAGAGTTAGGTGTGGAAGAAAATTTAAGTGAGTGGTAATTTCATAATCTTTAGTTCATTAGCCAATGATATTCTGATGACTTTTGTTTCTCTACATAACATTCAAGCTGGCAAAAATTAAGAAAGTGAACACTTTATAGGACCATCTTGTTTGGGAATAAATTTTTAGTATTTTATCACACACACAAAGACATACATACTCTCTCCCTTATATTCTGTATCTTTCATTTTTACAACATATGAGCTTAGATATTTGAGAAATCTATCATAACTTTTGGGGAAGGATTTAGTACAGCATTACCAATTTTTTGGTTTTACCAAATTTACCATAGTTGTTGCAACAACACAAAACAAATAGATCATAGGATTTTTCATGAGTCTTCCTATTCAGGTAGATGATGCTAGCAGGTTTACCAAAGACAAGAAAAAACAGACAGATACACAATGCACAGTGAAGTGTGCTTATATACATCCTGCTGGATAAGAATCAAAATAGACATTGATGGCACCAAGCAAGTTATTTTGTCTCAGCAGACATTCTTTTGGCCTAGGTTCTAGGGACACCCAGCAGGTTAATGGAATAGCCCATCTCTGAAAGTTTCTTGAATTGTTTCTTGAATTTTTTTAATAACCTTGAGATTAATGTTTTCATTAACTACTTAGGGTTTAACAAGTAATGCAGTCCCCCCCTCAAGGCTCCCAAGAATGTCCTCTCTTCCCATTAGAAACATGTGTGGCCCTAGACAAGTGTGTTGCCACTGAATCTTATTTCTTTCTTCCAAATGAGGCCTCACTCAATTTTAATATTCCCAAGAACTACATTCCAAGCCTCTGTGTGGATTTCTCAAAGCAAAGAATGTTAGAATTTAAATTTACATGTTGATGTGGGGCCACATGTCATCATTTTATGGATAAACAAACCAAGTCCCAGTATATTTTGGAACTGCGGGCTTTGGCATCGCTTTCAGCAAACCTCATCAGACATAAACACTTCCACAGAAAGCTCCTCAGAGAAAGGATTCTATGAAGAGGTGAAGTTCTGAATACCTCTTAACCATCACATGGAAAATTCCCAGTGACCAGCGTACTCCCACTAACCCTACAAAGGAACAGAGCCCTGGAGATGAATTGAAAAAGAAAGGTTTCTGGATTTCAGAGAACTCGACATTTACCTAGTCTTTATCTGTAGGCCCTCAAATATATCCTGAAGTGAGTGCCAAGGTAAATAAAATATCATTGGAAAGGTGGACATTGTTTTGACTTAAGCAAACAGTAGTGATCCTGCTGGGCTAGGCCCTTCCTGCTAGGTGATGACAGAGGACCACACGATTTGGTCAGAACAAGTCCCATTGGAACATATGCTAATCAGCTGGACATTTCCCCACAGACCAGGTCTTTCTGATCTGTGGGCTCCATTCTGACTAAAACCCCACCTCCTTATATCACAACTCTTGTCACCACAATTCCTCTCATTACCTCCTGCTTCAAAAAACTGTGGTACATCCTCTCCAAAACACTAATGCCGCAGCCTCCCTCTCTCATTCACTTCTATATTCACTATTTCTCTTAGGATACATTTCAAGAGTCAGATCTTGCTGACTTATGTGATGCTCTGACTTATGTGATAATGATTTGCATTACTATTTAACTCTATTTTCTCAGCTTTTGGAGATGTCTGGATGGATGACTAGATAGATAGATAGATAGCAATACTCATGTGTTCTCCATAATTAGATTTTAATGTTCTAAAGTCAAGTAGTACATTTTCTTATTTTTAATATTCCCCTTTGATTCACCCCCTACAATATCCACCACAGACACACATACATACACACACACATGCTCTTTAAATCACCATGGCCTGCTCTGTTTCTGGATAAGCCTGTGGTTGTTATCAAGCTCCCTTCTTGCTGACAAGAGCACTAAGCCCAATACTTAAAGCCCAGACCTACCTAGATGTTGGTCTCCTATAACTCAAAATCTCTGTTTAGTTTCTGGCATCTTCTTTCCTTGATCTTGGATATCCCTACATCCTGATCTTCCCTGGTAGCTCCTCTGATGTCTGAGCTATGAGTTTACTAACTAGCTCACTGGCCTGCCCTGGCCTGCTCATACCCAGCCTGTATGGCTTGCCATGGCCTGTTTGGAGCGTCAGAGTCCCTAGTCTAACTGCCATCACAGTTGCCATTGTGATGCTGTTTCAGAAGAGTGACAGGAGTGAAATAGGAGTTTCTCCAACATTTGCCCCTATTGATGGCTGATGGTTACTTGGTCTGAATTTAAGCCATGCTCTATTTCCAGAGACTGGAAATCATGTTACTTTGTTATTTTTAAGAACTTGGATATCTACTATGCTGTTTTTCACAGTATCACTTTTGGGCTTATGTTTTCTAGAACCTAAAAAGCTCTACTCCCAAAAATGAACTCAAAATATAGATATGTTCTATCTGTTCTTAGTTATTTTTAAAAAATCTATCTGCTATCTTCTTATTTGAAATTTTTCATCTTCACACACACACACACACACACACACACATTCCACTTTCACTAACCAATCACCTTTAGCACCAAATAGTTCTTAAAACTAGAGTCTAGAAATTTCTGCCAGTTCTTTTGAGTCGCATTCATCTTCTTCCCCTGTAACTTCAAATCCCTCCACAGTAGGCTGGAAGAGAAGAGAGCAGACAACTGTGACATTTTATTGTGTGCTTAATTTGCCTGAGCCAAGTGTGTTAGCATGTAGTAATCTGCGAAGCCATTTCTATTTTGATAAAGCAGAATTTTGAGACTCGGAGAACTGGAGTGACTTGTCCAAGATCACAGTCAGGAACCCAACATCTAAAATTCTAGTATATTTGAACTCACAGTGCTGAGCTCAGCATTAATCCCCAAAGGAGTAGGATCCACTCATTTGTTTAGTGAGCTCATCTTCACTTAGAAAATGGCACAAGGAGGAAAACCTCATATTGGAGATGATGCCACATTTGACAAAGTGAACTTTGGGAACAACTGATTACTATACTCAATATAAACAATACAACACACTTGACTCTCATTAGGCTGAGTATTGTTAGTGAAAAGGATCATGCCATATTCTCATTCTGGTACTTTAAGGAAGTTCTTATCTTCCTGTGCCCATGTTTAACATGACAGCTTGTCACTTCCTGGTGGGAAGTTAAGCCAATGACAAGGATGCTGAATGCACCACCCATATTTCCAGTCATAACAGCAATGAAAAGACAATCTTGCCTGCCAATATGATTAAAACAAATGCCAAGTCTTCCTCAGTCCAGATAGCAAGGCAGAAGATACTCTGGTGCAGACTGAAAATGATGGAGGCTGAAAATGGGAGACTTAGTGACTGCCCTCAGCTCTGCAGACTGGCATAAAGCAGAGGAGAAACACTTTTCTCTATGGAAGAGATGCAGGATTATGATGCAGAAGTCCTACAGTTTACAACCAAGGCAATCTTTGTTCGCTCACGTTCCTGTATTTCAAGTGGTCTGAAAATATTAATTTACTTCAAAGTCTGGTACAAGTTACCTATAGTCAAATGCTATATAAATTCAGGTAGCCCTGATGTAAGCTATATATGTAAACTCACTTATTTAAAGATTATATAATATTTGTCATCATCATGATTCTCAATTCTCATAGTTTCCCCACTGGATAACTAATTGCATACTAGACCATAATAGCTGTAGTCTATGACTAAATGAAAAAGCAACACATTTAGAAAGAAGCTGCAGGGAAATATGTGAACAGTGGGAAAAAACTTTAACTTGTGAGAAACAGTTCAATTACTTCTTCACTTTTCTATTGGAGAGAAGTTTTGCCTATAGAAAGTACAGACAACATTTATTAATATTTTCTAAATTTTATTTGATTTCTCAATGGGAGAGAAGAAATACTGTACCTAAATCCTGGAGTTTTTTACACTGAAATTGTTTATGACTTTGCTACACCAAATTTCAGCAGTTGAAGTGTATCTCAATATATTATAAAGATGACTTTACTTAGGTGACAACTTGTGTAAGTATTGTTCTTGAATTGTATCCCCAATAGTGGAAAATATCATTATTTTTAGATGTCTTCATTTTGATTAAAGTTTTGATGGACAAAACATGACTGTAGGAAAAACCAAACTAGTTTAATCATGATGGGCTATGGGTATACACTTTCTCTTGATTTAAAAAGTGTTTGGGGATTATCTTGGTAGCATCAAATATACATATGTATATTTGGCATATATATATACAGACACGCACCCAACATTAACTTTCTATTCAATTATCAATTCCAGTGGACAAAGAACACCAGCAAACATATATACGTACATAGAAGTACATAGAGAGACATCGGTAAAGGTATGAATATTTAAAATATGCTAAAATCATGAACACAGAAATACAAATTAAAGAGATAATAAAGGGGTCTCCCTGGTGGTGCAGCACGTTGAGCACAGCACTGTGAAGCTGTCCCTAGCCTCTGCAACGCCGGTTTGATTCCTGGCCAACCAGGGAGATTCCCACATGGCGCGGCAGACCTCTCTTGTCTCACCTGATGCTCCCCTCAGCAGTGTACTTTGGTCCTTCTGCCTGTTCTGCTCCCTGCTCTGTCTCTGGTGAATTCTCTCACCCTCCCGCACCTCTGGCTTGTACCCCAGTGCTTGTATAAATAAATAAATCTTTTTAAAAAAGGTAATAAAGTATCACTTTACATCTATTAAAATGGATATAATTTAAAAGACAGACAATTTGGCAAGGATATGAGAACTGGAACCTTTATAGATTGCAAGTTGGACTGTAAATGGTATAGCTATTTTTAGTAAACAGTTTGGCAGTTTCTTCAAATGCCAACCATCAGTCTATCATATGGCCAAGCAGTTTCAAATATATTGCCAAGAGAAATGAAAAGATATATTCACAGAAAATTTGTACATAAACCTTCATAACAGTATATTCATAATAGCCCCAAAAGGAGGAAAAAAGCCTAAATTCCCATCAATTGGTGAATGGAAAAATATAACATTGTCTGTCTTCACAATGGCATGCTGTTGGCCAGTAACAAAGAATGAGATATTCAAGGATGAATCCTGAAATACTAAGCTAAGTGAAAGAAGATGGTCACCAAAAAAACACACATTGTATAAACTAATTTAAATGAAATATCCAGAATAAGCAAGTATATAGAAAATAGATTTGTGTGGCCTCCCCGGTGGCGCAGTGGTTGAGCGTTGGGTTGTGAAGCTGCCAGCAGCCTCTGCAGTGCCAGTTTGATCCCCAGCCACCGGTGAGGGTCCCACATGGCATGCAGACCTCTCCTGCCGCCCACTGCTCCCCTCAGCAGTGTACTTTGGTCCTTTCTGCCTGTTCTTCTCCCTGCTCTGGCTCTGGTGAATTCTCTCACCCTCCCATGCCTCTGACTGTACCCAATGCTTATATAAATAAATAAATAAATAAATAAATAAATAAATAAATAAATAAATAAATCTATCTTTGAAAAAAAAGGGAAGAAAATAGATTTGTGGCTTCCCAGGGAGTCAGTTTGGGTAGAAAAGGAGACCAATGGCAAATGGCTATTAACTGGTACAGGACTTCTTTTTGGAGAGATGAAAATATTCTTAAGTCATGGTGGTGGGTTGGATAAATCTATGAATTTACTAAAAATCATTGAATTATACACATAAAATGAAAGAATGTGCAAATAATGCCTGAATAAAGCTGCTAAAAATAAGGTTGCCAACATGCAAAGGATACCAGCAAGATGTCAAGACCATGATATTGAGGCAGGTGTGGATTAGGTGTGCCACCAAAGGGCCTTGTCTGTAAAATTTTATGTACAAAATTATTATTTTAACAGGACATGAGTATAGAGGAGTATGGAATCTGGAGCTGGAAAATATTTTACTGCTGAGTTTTTTTTTGAGATAATTTATGATGGTGAGAGTGATGTTGGAATGTTCACCTTGAAAGGCTGCGCTTCAGACTTATTTTTTCTTTAGAACAAGTCAAGTTGTTTCCTTCTTCTTTTTTAAAGCAATCATAAATAAATGGAAATATTTGACATGCTGTATAACACACTTTTTTAGACACTGCTGGAAATGTTTCGGATTTTTATTCCTTGTGGAATTCATAAACAAACAAGAAGCATAATGAGAAAAACCTGTTCAGTCTTACCCACTCTGTTTTACTTTCTCTGAAAGCCTGCTGAGATACACCAAATCTGATTTTCTTTGCAACTACCCAAGGATAATGGTCCTCATTAGTAAAGAGAAATCTTTCAAAGAAAGGAGGACTCAGTGAGGAAGCACAAGTTCATTGCATTAGGGTGAGCAATATTCACAAGGTAGCTAACTGGTAGTACTAAGAAACCAGTGTCAATGTTGTAACACAGAATGAATCGCTGCACTCAACTGTCACTCGCACTGATCCCTGTACTAAGAATTCTGATAATAGGGGCCTCCCTGGTGGGGGCAGGGGTTAGGTCTCAGTACTATGAAGCTATCAGCAGCCACTGCAGCACAAGTTCAATCCCTGGACAGGGAGGTGACCCACATGATGCAGCAGACCTCTCCTGTCTGGCCTGCTGCTCTCCTTAGCAGTGTGTTTTGGTGGATCCACCTGTTCTGTTCCCCACTTTGTCTCTGGTGAATTTTCTCACCCCTACCCCCATGACTCTGGTCTACACCCCAGCTCTTGTATGCATAAATAAATAAGATAAATCTTTAATTAAAAAAAGAATTCTGAATGGAAGAATGGATCAGTACTCTTGAAGATACGAAATAAAAAGAACCAAAAGAGAAAAAGAGAGAGAAGTATAAAGGAAGAAGAATGAAAATACCCTTACAAAATTACCAGACTCCATGAAGAGAGGAAATATAAGAGTTATAGGCATTCCAGAAGGTGAGGAGAGAGACAAAGGATATGAAAAATTATTCAAGGAGATAATTGAAGAAAACTTCCCAAGCATGGAAAAAGGAGATGAATATAGACATACAAGAAGTGAGAAGAACACCCAATTACCACAATGAAAATGAAAAGAAAACTACAGCAAGACACATAATAGTAAAGCTTGCAAGAGTTTAAGAAAAAATAATGAAACTGGTAAGGGGGAAGAAACAGATAACTTATAAGGGAAATCAATCAGGTTAACCTCAGACTTCTCTGAGGAAACACTACGGGCAAGAAGAGAATGGAATAACATATTCAACAAACTTCAACACAGCAAATGCCAACCAACAATACTTTACCCTGAAAAGTTCTCCTTCCTCTATGAAGAAAAAATATGGACACATTTAGACAAACAGAAACTCCAGAAATTCATTACAACTAAACCCCTACTCCAAAATATTCTGCAAGAAGTCCTAAAGCCAAAACCAACAGAAGAATGATCAAGAAGAACAGAATAATCTGGGGAATAAAATCACAAAAAAGACAAACAAAATGGCAAATACAGATGCCAACATATCAATATTAACTCTAAATGTAGATGGATTAAACTCATCAAAAAAAAAAAAAAAAGACACAGAGTAGCACACTGGATTAAAAAGAAAATCCATCCTTTGCTGTCTCCAAGAAACACATTTAACCACAAAAGATAAACACAGACTGAAAGTAAAAAGTTGGAAAACAATCCTACAAGCAAATGGACCAAAAAAGAAGGCAGGAACAGCTATACTTATATCAGATGAAATAGACTTCAAATTAAAAAAAGTAGAAAGAGACATAGATGGACACTACATCATGATCAAGGGGATAATACACCAGGAAGATATAACACTCATCAACATATACTCACCAAATGAAGGAGCACCAAAATATATTAGACAGTTATTATCAGCTCTGAAAACGGACATTAAAGAAAATACATATACAGTGGGAGACTTTAACACTCCACTCTCATCAATGGACAGATCAATGAGACAAAAAATAAATAAAGACACTAGAGCCCTAAATAAAGACATAGAACTCATGGACTTAACAGACATCTGTAGGACACTGCACCTGAAAAAATTGGAGTGCACATTTTTCTCAAGTGCACACAGATCATTCTCCAGAATTGATCACATACTGGGCCACAAGACGAACATCAACAGATACATGAAGATCAAAATTTATTCCAGTTATTCTGTGATCATAAAAGCATCAAACTAGAAATAAATCATGAAAAAAGAAAACAAGGAACCCTCCCACTTCATGGAGGTTGAAATCCACACTACTGGAAGAAGATCAAAGAAGAAATTGAAAAATACTTTGAGTTGAACGACAAGGAGGACACCACTTTCCAGAATGTAAGGGATGCAGCAAAAGCAGTAAAAATAAGAGGAAAACATGTAGCAACACAGGCTTACCTCAAGAAACAAGAAAGAACTCAAAGAAACAACCTAATCTCACATCTCAAAGAGCTAGAAAAAGAATAGCCAAAAAAAAAAAAAACCCTAAAGCCAGTAGAAGAAAGGAAATAATAAAAATCAAAGCAGAAATAAATGAAATGGAAATTAAACAATCCAAAAGATCAATGAAGCAAAAGTTGGTTCTTTGAAAAAATAAACAAAATAGACAAACCTCTAGCCAGGCTCACAAATAAAAAATGGGAGAAAACACATATAAATAGGATTATAAATGAAAGAGGAGAAATCACAACAAACTCAGTAGAAACCAAAAGAATAATCAAAGATTACTATGAACACTTACATGCAAACAAATTCAACAACCTAGAAGATATGTACAAATTCCTAGAATGATATAATCATCGAAAGCTGGACGAAGAAGAAATAGAAGAACTAAACAGACCACTTATACGCAGTGAAATTGAGGCAATAATCAGAGCACTCCCCAAAAACAAGAGCCCAGGTCCAGATGGCTTCACAAATGAATTCTACCAAACATTCAGCAGTGAATTAGTGCCTATCCTACACAAACTCTTTCAAAAAATTGAAAAAGAAGGAATACTACCAAATACATTCTACAAAGCTAACATTACACTAATACCAAAACCAAACAAAGACAGCACAAAAAAAGAAAATTATAGGCCGATCTCCTTAATGAAAACTGATGCAAAAATCCTCAACAAAATCCTTGCCAACAGAATCCAACAATACATCAAAGGGATAATATACCACGATCAAGTAGGATTCATCCCAGGGGCACAAGGATGGTTCAACATATGAAAATTGATCAGTGTAATCCAACACATCAACAAAAAGAAAAATAAAAACCATGTGATCATATCAATAGATGCTGAGAAGGCATTCGACAAAGTCCAACATCCATTTATGATAAAGGCCCTTGAAATTCTCGGGATAGAAGAAACATACCTTAACATGATAAAAGCCATATACGACAGGGCAATAAGACAAGAGAAAGACATACAAGGAATCCAGATAGGGAAAGAAGTAAAACTATCACTATTATCAAATGATATGATAATATACATAGAGAACCCCAAAAACTCCACAGAAAAACTACTCAAAATAATCAACCAGTTCAGTAAAGTAGCAGGATACAAAATCAACACACAAAAATCAGTAGCCTTCCTATACAAAATCAATCTGAAGAAAAAGAAATCAAGAAAACCATCCCCTTTATATAACAACAAAAAACAAATACTTGGGAATAAATCTAACAAAAGAGGTGAAAGACCTATAGAAGGAAAATTATAAAACACTGTTAAAACAAATAGAAGACACAAAAAAATAGAAAGACATCCCATCCTCATGAATTGGAAGAATTAACATTATTAAAATGGCCTTCCTACCAAAAGCAATATATTCAATGCTATTCCAATAAAAATCTCAATGACATTCTTCAAAGAAATGGAACAAATACTGATGAAATTCACATGGAACCATAAAAAACCACGAATAGCCAAAGCCCTACTGATGAAAACAAAGGAGAAAAGAGGTATCACACTTCCAAACTTCAAGCTATACTACAACACCATAATAATTAAAACAGTTTGGTATTGGAACAAAACATACAGTCCAATGGAACCGAATAGAGAACCCAGAAATAAAACCACACTTGTATGGACAACTGATTTTGGACAAAAGAACAAAGAATATGCAATGGAACACAGTTTGTTCAATAAATGGTGCTGGAAAAAATGGACCACCACAGCAAAAAAAAAAAAAAAAAAAAACTAGCCCACACCTCTCACCATACACAAAAATCTACTCAAAATGGATAAGAGAACTGGACATAAGTCCCAAAACCATAAAATATATAGAAGAAAATACAGGTAACACACTACAAGACATACATCACAATGATACCTTTAAAGACTTATCACCAGGGCCTCCCCGGTGGTGCAGCGGTTGAGCGCTGGTCTGAGAAGCTGCCTGCAGCCTCTGCAGCACCAGTTTGATCCCTGGCCGCTGGGCAAGGGTCCCACATGGTGTGCAGACCTCTCCTGCTGCCCGCTGCTCCCCTCAGCAGTGTACTTCTGTCTGCCTGCCCTGCTCCCCGCTCTGGCTCTGTTGAATTCTCTCACCCTCCCGCGCTTCTGACTGTACCCAGTGCTTGTATAAATAAATAAATAAATAAATAAATAAATAAATAAATAAATAAATAAATAAATAAATCTTTAAAAAATAGATAAATAAATAAATAAAGACTCATCACCAAAGCAAAGAAAGTCAAGGAAAAGATAAACACACTTGGGATTACATCACACTGAAAAGCTTCTGTACAGCAAAAGAGATATTTACCAAAACAGAGAGACACCCCACTGATTGGGAAAAAAATCTTTGCCACCAGTCAACTGATAAGGGACTGATCACAAAGATATACAAAGAACTCTCATGCTCAACAAAAACAAAATAAATAATCTAGTCAAGAAATGGGCAGATCTTAAAAGACATTTCTCCAAAGAGGAATTGCAAATGGCCAATAAGCATATGAAAAAATGTTCAACATCCCTTATCATCAGGGAAATGCAAATTAAAACCACAATGAGATACCACCTTACATTACACCAGTAAGAATGGCACATATCAAAAAAACAAGCAACAACAAATGTTGGCAAGGATGTGGTGAAAAGGGAACTCTCCTGCACTGCTGGTGGGCATGCAAACTGATCCAACCACTATGGAAAGATGTCTGGAGTTTGCTTGGTCTAATAAAAATGGAAGTAATGTATGTCCCAACAATTCCACTCCTAGGGATCTACCCAAAGGACACAAAAACATTGATTCAAAAGAACACCTGTACCCCTATGTTTATTGCAGCACTATTTACAATAGGTAAAACCTGGAAACAACCCAAATGCCCCAAAATAGATGACTGGATCAAGAAGATGTGGTACATGTACACATTGCAATGAAAAAAGGATAAACTAATGCCATTCGCAGCAACATGGATGGAAATAGAAGGATTTATGCTCAGTGAAATAAGTCAGAAGGAAAAAGAAAAATATCAGATGGTTTCACTTATAGGCGGAATATAGGGGAACCAAATAAGACATCAGGGGGGAAAATAACAGTACAAAACACAACAAAGCAAAAACAGACAATTATAAATCAGACATCCTACAGGGGAGGAGGGAGAGGGATCAGAGGGAGGGAGGGAGGAGCACAGGGGAGTGAGGTGATGGTGCACAGGTGCACTGATGAAGGACACTCTATGGGGACTACACATGACATGACGGGGGAGAGGCAAATATTGTTTAAAAATGAACAATGATTAAAAAATAATAATAATAAAAAGAATTCTGATAATGAATGATTACAAGACACCAGAAAGTGTGAACCGGAGGGAGTGAGGGTGGAGTTGAACCTTTGTTTTAATCACTGTAATGGAAGAAATAGTACTTTTGAAGTCTTCGCATCAAACTAACCATTTAAAATCCAAAATTGCAATAATTTTTCATCCAATTATTAATTCCAGTGAGGCAAGAACACCAGCATACAAAAACAGTCACTTGGACATTGGTAGCTTTATCATATATTTAACAGATTTATTGAGTTAAAATTTATTTATCAGAAAATCTTTCATTTTCAGTGTACAAATTTAAGATTTTTACTAAATTTACAGAACTGTATAATGATCATCATAATCCAGTTTTCTCTATAGAGTACATGTTTAAAATCTGAAAAGCTGAAAGAAGAAAGGGTATATAGAAAATTTTTAAAAAGTAATTTTGAAAAATGGTATAGTTTGTAAGTACTGACTTCAAAAAATGCTATTATTGTTATTTGAGGATATTACCAAGGCTATCTATAATTGCTTTGAAAATAAAACCATTTGACATATCAATTCCTTTTTGTTGTTGTTGTTTTAATTTTATTTTTATATATATATCAATTCTTAAAACACTTTAACAACTGAGATGCTTGGATTCTGCCTTAAAAAATAATTGATAAAAGAATAGCCTCTTGAGGGATTTGACCACGTTTAATAATAATGTTTTCCTTTAATGAAAAACAGATTCATAGAAGTAATTAAGCAATGTTGTTTGCCAGAATGGTAATTATTCCCACAAAATGATAATAAAGTAAGCTGTGATGAAGAAATAAACAGATTGTTTTTCTTGATCTGTATTGACCGGGTGTAGAAGGAGATGAATGTTTCTCCCAAATTCCCCCTTTATCGGCTTCATTAAAGGAAAACAGCTATTTATTTTCTAATCCTACCACCAGTCACCTCACAAAGCAAATAACAAAACACCACCAGTCACCTCACAAAGCAATAACAAAAACAAAACAAAAAACAACAATTCAAATATGACAACACTGGGTCAGAAATTCAATATTGAAATCTGCCTGAAAACAGCGTCTGCAGTCACAACCTGCGTGTGTAACTGACAGCAATGCAGGGTGGCCCAAGTTCTTTGGGCCATAAAAGCAATTGTCAAGATCATTTCATTTCAAAGTTGTACACAGTGACCAAGAGAACTAAAAATTGCTGGTAATTTTCTAGGTAACTGCAGAAAATTATTAAAGTAATGAAAGAGAGATTAGTACTAAATTATTCTGGTGCACTATCCAACACTGAATAATAGTATAATGGTGAATTGTATGTAGTCTGAGCAGATATAGCTGTATTCATTCATTCAGTGACTCAAAGAATATTTGCTAAGTTTTTTTATGAACTAGGAACTTTGCTTCATAGAGGCAAGTATGTATAGAGTGAAATCTTTTACCTGATTCAACATACAAAGACCATAGAATTTCTTTTGAACAACTAATCCTGGTAGTAATACATATTTAAAAAATTTAAATGTACAATTACTTTCAAGGAAAGAAAATTCACTGCACTTCTGCTACAGTGTATCTACATATAAAAGCCAAATAAGTCTGTTGATTAGAGTCAATCCAAATCTGACACATTTTCTCCATTATCAGTTTTCCCCAGTAGATACATTCCAGTAGATTTACAAGAGTCCTAACTTTTACAATGGCCACACATTGTTCTTTTTTCCAGGTGCTCACAGACATGAGTTTACTGAAAAATGTTAGCAAAAAAAGAGCTGTTGCTTCCCTTCTAAAATTTCTGGACTTGATAATTGAAATGAGAAGGCTCCATGCAATGATCATAAGGTGAGTAACAGAAATGAGGTGACAGATTGTTCCCAGCACTGTCTCTTGTCCACTTCATGTACCTTCATAGCAGAACTGGTATTTCCTTGTTTAAGAGGCACCTGCCCATTCACCCATAGCCCCAGTATTGCTACAAGGAGAATGTGTAAAACTCACATGACACCAAAATATGATAAATATGCCTCTAGGTGAGTGATTGAATAGTCAGAAACTCTCACAAAAGCTTCAGTGAAACACAAGGAGAAGCAGTTCTACTGGAATTTACATTAGAGAAATGAAACCAAGCACATATAAATGCAGTACCAAGCTTACGAATAAGCCAGTGTGTAGGCCAAATTAGTCTTAAACTTCTTATATTTATTCTACTAAATTCTGTCTCTAGCATGGAAAGCTACATGCTGAGTTTCTGGGGAAATGACTTCTTTTCCAGATGGTGCTCTTTGTAGTTTTATAGAGATTTTAAAATCATGTTACAGTACCTTTTGGTGGTTTTATGATATTTTTGTAGCTTATATATAACACTATGTACTTGGATGCCATTGGTGAAATAATTTTAATACTCTTAATAAGCACAGTAACAGGCTTGTTTTATTATTCTATTGTTCTTAGTCTTTACCACAATATGCTAATAAAGGACAATAATAATACTAAAATTTTTAGAATTTGTACTTTTTTGTTCAAAGAAACATGGAGATAGATATGTATGTATACATACATATGTACACATATATATATTCCCAATTAAATAAGCTTCATTAATCATTGCATGTGTTAACACTAAAGTCTAGTATATGCTACTCAAGACCCATCAAACTGCTAAAATGGATTCAAAATCACAACAGTTGATAAAATATAAGCCCCTGCTTTGATTCCTAGCAGATTGCATCCTTTTCTAAAGCCAAATGCTACACATGGAAAGCATCAGGCCTTCGTGGTATTCAGGCATTATCTAGTGAGATGTGTTCCATCTGCATGTCACGTCCAGGTTGGAAGCAAAGGATGAAGCAGCAATTTATTTTCCACTTTCCTCTCCCCTCTCCTGCCTTCTCAAGCCCCCCCCATCCCAAAGCCCACTCCATCTTCAAAGTGGAATGTTCAAAGGAAATGGCCATTTCTGGAAGCCACTGTAAATAGCTCTAATTTGGGAGTGAAAATTTCCACATATTACTCACTTTCTGTCCTCTCCCCACCCCCTTCAATAAATGTGCTACCTAATGCCTGCTGTGAGATCCTCAAGACCTAGTATTAGAGGTCACTCAGCTTCACTTGTAACCCACCAATGAGAAAGAAGTCTCCACGTTTCTCACTGAATTCCTGTTATTTCACAAAATAATAGTAAAAGAAACCCAGTGTACAAAAGGATCAAAATGCTTTTGGAAGCTCATTGTCAAGTTATGGTCTAGAGCATTCAAGTCGCCTGTAGCTAAGGTCACAGTAGTGAGACTAAGACTTGCAAGAAAAAGAATTCTGAAAAGAGGATATCAGAGATATTTTGCTTAAAAAGTATTGACCTCACACAGACAGGCTTTTTTCTTTTCTTTCTTCTTCTTCTTCTTTTTTTTTTTTTTTGTTACAAAGATGCAGCTACATTTGTCGAGGACAATCAATTGCTCTAAAAGCTTGTTGAATTAAAGTAAAATAATGGAATGCAACCAATATGTTCCCTCCAGCAGTGGACTACTATGGATGCTCGAAATAACTCAAAATTAAGCAGAAGCAAACCAGGACATAAAAGGTAACTTCTATGAATTTCAAAACTCAAAGCCAAAGCTATTCGAGTAATTCCTTTAATAGCAAACACTGCTATTTAAATAATTAAGTTTGAAAAAATTAATAAAAACAATAGATATTTATTCAAGACTGATGTGTTTGTGAACTTTACAACTCTTTGCATCGTGATGTTGTGATTAGTAGGCTTTAATCTTTTCTTTGCAGGGAGAGGAAAATAGAATCATTTTGGGATGCCAAGAGTATGTGATGATATAATTCTAAGAGATTTACATCATTATTCAATCTCACCCACTTGACTGAGATGCATTGTCATCGCAATGGAAATAAAGTGAAACCGAGAAGGAATTAAACATCTAGGAATTTCAAAATATAATGCAGACCAGTAAAGGAATAGTTCATAAATTGAGATAAATGTCAAGTCACAGCTACTCATAACCAATAACCAAACATTAAATATGATTAATTCATAGATTTTGATGACAAAATCTAATACTGAAGAACAATTGTTATTCCATTAAATTAATTTCAGTACTTTAAGATAAAAAAATTACTAAAGAAATGTAAAAATGTGAGCTTGAAAAGGAATGGGAATACTTTGAAATTTTGGAAGTCACCAAACATTTTAAAATGTGTCTTATTAATTTTTTATGCCAAAACCAAATAAGAGTAGCACAGAATTAAGGGCATTACTTTTTTAAAAAAGCAGATGGAAGTGGGGTAACACTGTAACATAGTCAGCTATATTTAGTCATCTTGATGTAGCACTGTAATATTAGAGATTAAAAGAGTATTATTCCATATTTTTTCAGAAAATTATATGACTAAGATCCAAGTTAAACCTACTTTTTACTTAAGTCCATCTTAGAGAATGTATTTTGTATTCTTTTGTATACTCTACACCTCAGTAAAATTACGACCTCACACATTTGTGCATCTTACAGAACTTGGATTTGAACTGTACAAAAGGCAGACTGTCCAGATTTGTGACTCAAATACCATACTTTTAAAAATAATAACTAAGAAAGTCAAAGAAAACAGACAATGATAATTGTTGTCTTAGAAAATTAATTTATTCTTATTTTCTTCAAAAGGAATTATACCATAGTTCATAGAAAATCTGAATGAAGCATCCAGATTGCTAGGATGGAGGGTGAATTTATAGGATAAGATAATAAGCTGATGTAAACCTCCTCAAGGTAGCTAATGTATTAACAGTTCACAAATACACAACACTGGAAATGTGAAAATAAGTCTCTGTATTATGGTTTCAAAAAAGCGATGCAGTGATGCAAATTTCTTCAGACTTCTTTTTATAAAAGTAACTAAGCAAGAGTCTTCAAAGTAAATATTAGGTAACTGAGTATAAAATTTACATAATTTTAGTTCAATCTCACCTGAATTTATCACCTTGGACAGTGAAAAATTGTAAAAACAAAATCAATACATGAATATCACTAACTTTAATCTTACCATTCTTCAAAGGCTAACACAGACTAAAGGAGACAAGTGATAAGTAAATATATGCAGATTGTTTGAGGGCTTATGGAAAGCAGCATGGAGGTGTCTTCAAACATCAAAAATGAATTTTCCATATGACCCATTAACTCCACTCCTAGGCATCTATTTGAAAATGCAAAAACACTAATTCCAAAGGAAACTTACACCCCCATGTTTACAGCAGCACTATTTACAATAGCCAAATTAGGGAAACAACCTAAATACCCAAAACCAGATGAGTGGATCAAGAAGACATGGTGTATATGGTAAAGAATATTACTCAGAGATCAAAAATGATAAACTCATGCTACTGGCAACAACATGGTTGGAGGTGGAAGGGATAATGACAAGTGAAAAAAGTCAGCAGGAGAAAGATAAATACCAGACAGTGTCACTAATATGTGGAATATAGAGAAAACAAACTAAGGATCTACTAAAGAGAAGCTTAAAATTCAACTCTTGAAAGCCAACTATAATACTGAGACATTCAGAGAGGGTTGGGGAGAAGGGGTAAGAACAGAGAGAAGGAAGCACAATGGAGTATGGTGGTAGACTGGGGGTGATTTTGTGATGGCTGCATTAAGGTGGCAATCGTGATGGGGCTATCTCAATATTACCACACTTGAAAATATTAAAGTTTGTATAATATACACAATAAAGTAAATATACATTCACACACACATACACATAAACACGTAAAACCATTCTCCCACAACTAGTCATTTGAAGTCTTATGTTAATATTTGCTAGATTTTATTACACAGAAAAATATTCTGTTCATCTTAGAATGTCCTCTAAATTCTAAATGAACAAAGTTCTTTGTTTTACTGTTTCATTCTAACATCTTACTCTGATTCTGTGATTTCTTGAAATTCTTCCTCTTGTTATGCTGTCAGGCTGTGTGGTGTGGCATCCAAAGTAAAAGATCATAGCTGAGTTTCTCACAAAGGACAGCAGGAAAACAGCCCAAAACTAAGCTGCAGGGACTGAAGTGAGAAATGTCTTGTTCAAATGAGATTTCCCAAATGACATAGCACCAGAAGAATTCCACTAGATCATCAGAAATAAGAAACGTGTTCTGTGGAATATAACTGTCACAGCATAAACAAGATGTCTCAATAAAAGTTTTATTCAATGTTAGGAGAAAAATAGTCCTCCTTGCTTGATTCTACATATGGGATATTTCTTGGAGAGTGCTGTAGTTCTAATACTGATACTCATTAACTGAAAATACACAACACGCAGATTTCATTGCTTGAGAAAAGAAAAAAGATTTTGAAGAACAGCTGACTTTCTACCTGTTTGTTACTTTAACTCTTTTTTTTCTTACAGATTTATTTATTTTTGCGTACAAAAGCTGGGGTGCAGGTCATATGTGCAGGGAGGGGCTGAGAGGATTCACCAGAGACAGATTGGGGAGCAGAACAGGCAGATTGACTGAAATACACTGCTGAGGGGAGCAACTGGTGAGACAGGAACTGTCTGGGGATCAAACTCATGCTGCAGTGGCTGTGGCTTGCTTGATAGTGCTGAGACTTAACCCCTTGAGCCACCAGGGAGGCCCTGCTTTAACTCTTGATACTCTAACCTTCTTGTATCATCCATTTTAACATTTAACCATAAATGTTCTTGTTCTGTGTTTTGCTATTACTTTTGTGATTTTTATAGTAATGGTGACTTACTGCATCATTGAACAAAAACATATTTGTATAGTTCCATGAAAAAGCAATTATCTGTCCTATCTGTCTGGAAAGTCTGATAGGACTTTCACAGAATATAAAAATTTGAAAGCATTAACAGAGTGATTAACAAGCAGTTAATCATTCTTATAAATTCAAAAATACTTTAACCATCTCCCCAAAATTTGAGACTGTAGTTTCTTTAGAATGCATATCCCACGATAACTCATTCTTGTATGATTACATCTCATACTCCTATTTTAGCCTTCACCATGCTAAATGAAGAAGACTCCTGGATGTTGATTGATTGTTGTTAACTATATAAATTCCAAATACCTGTTGGGGAAGAAACAGTTTTTTAGGGCATCCCTGGTGGCGCAGGGGTTAAAGACAGCCCTATCAAGCTATTACCAGCCACCTCAGCACAAGTTCGATCCCCAGCCAGCCAGGGAGCAACCCACATGACACAGCCGACCTCTCCTGTCTCTCCCGTGCCCTTTCAGCAGTGTATTTCAGTAGCTCTGCCTGTGCTGTTCCCCACTCTTTCTGGTGAATCCTCTCACCCCTCCCCCCACACCTCTGGCTTACACCCCAGTTCTTGTATACATAAATAAATCTTTTTTAAAAAGTTTTTTAAAGAAGACAAATATATCATATTTTTAATCAAAACTTTATAAAATATGTAGTAAGTTAAATATTTCATTTAATTTTTATAGAATTGAATTACTAGGAGATCAAAAAAGACAAAAGTATGCCATTTGAGGCCACATGGATAGAGCTGGAAGGGATTATGCTAGCCAAAATTAGTAAGAGGGAAAAGATAAATACCGTAGTATGGTCTCACTTACATGTGGAATATAGAGAAACCAAAGGAAAGGTCAAGAAAAGTCAAAACTAGCAAGCTGACCACAGAGCTGAGGCATACAGCAAAGGAGGTAGAAGGATGGGGCAAGACAGGAGAGGAATGAACACAAGGGAATATGATGATGGGTGATAGGGTGATATGGCAAATATCATGGGTGATGTGGTGGTGGGAGAACTATGGGACTACCATGATTTAAGAAAAAATAAAAATAAAAAACTTTTCACAGGATTGATATGAAATAGGTACTATGGTAATTGTAATTTTGCAAAATGAGATATTGAAATTAAAAAATGATAAAGGGTTTGCCCTAGAAATAACAGGAGACAAATAATAAAGCTGGGATTTGAAAGTAGATATAACTCCTTAACCACTACAAACCCTGCCACCACAAGAAATTTTGTCCAGTGTTGTCATGTTTTATTCTGGGTTTCATACAATTGAACTTTATCACTACTGCTCAAATTATCTTTTCAGGGTGTTATTCTGTGTAAATTTCCAAATAATAAAGAATGTCTTAAAAAATGTCTCAAATTTCTGCTTCCAGTTGATCCTTTCAATTAATAAAAGAAAATAATTTGAAGACAAATTGTGTATCAGTGATTAAGATACTGGATATCAGGCAGTGAGAGACAGTGGTCCTTGAGATTAGAGAGAAAAGATGAATCTAAGATTGCTTTCTCACTATTTGTAGATTTTTTTTTATTATTTTTTACATCACTGTTCAATTTTAAACACTATTTTCTTCCTCCCCCCACCCCCTGCCAGGTGTAGGCCCCACAGAGTTTCCTTCACCAATGCACCTGTGCACCATCACCTCAGTCCCCTGTGCTCCTCTCTCCCACCCTCTGATTCTTCTCCCTCCTCCTGCCCTGCAGGATGTCTCTGATTCATAATTGTCTGTTTTTTGTTTTGCTGTGTATTGATATTATTATTTTACACTGATATCTTATTTGGTTCCCCTATATTCCTCCTATAAGTGAAACCATCCAATATTTTTCTTTTTCCTTCTGACTTATTTCTCAGAGCATAATTCCTTCTAGCTCCATCCACATTGCTGCGAATGGCATGAGTGTATCTTTTTTAATTGCTGAATAGTATTCCATTGTGATATATACCACATCTTCTTGATCCAATCATCTATTTTGGGTCATTTGGATTGTTTCCAGGTTTACCTACTATAAATAGTGCTGCAATAACACCAGTAAGAATGCCACATACAAAAAAAAACTAGCAACAACAAATGTTGGTGAGGATGTAGTGAAAAAGGAACTCTCCTACATTGCTGATGGCAGTGCAAACTGGTCCAACTACTATGGAAAGCTGGCTATAGTTTCCTCAATCTACAAAAAGTGGAGCTACCATATGTCCCAGCAATTCCACTCCTAGGGATCTACCCAAAGGACACAAAAAAGCATTGATTCAAAAAATACCTATACTCCTATTTGTAGATTTCTAAACTATAGCTCAGGGGAGAAGATTATCTTCCTGACTTGAGCATCTAAGCGTGGAGTCTGAGATGGTAAAGAAGACTGAACTTCACAGGCAGCACACCAGAGAGGGAAGAACTGCATAGAAAATGAACTCAAAATTTGCACAGGATCTCCTCTGAGTATTTAGCAAAATCATGCACATTAGGAAACTATCTGAGTCTAGAGAAAGAACCACCCAAAAAGACTACAAGAGAAAATTCTCAGAATTTACATAGGAGTAGAAATAGTACTTATAGTTCATGGAACTGAGGAAGACTTAAGAAAAGTGTTGTGTTCTAGAACAAAAATAACCTCATGCTCATGTGCTTCCCACAGAAAAATGCTTAAAAGTCATTTCCAAAAGGATTAATTTTTTTCTAAATAACTGAAATATAGGACAAAGTTCAAGAATATTTATATGAAGACAAAAATATCTGCAACCCATCAAGGTATAATAATAAGTGGCATTCAATAAAAATTTAACAGGCATGCAAAATGAGGAAAATACGACTCATGACAAAGAAGACTAAAACAATTCTGTTTCTTTTTTATTTTAAATGAGGTAACCTTATTTACATCTTTGTTTGAGTTTTAGAAGTATAGGATCTCCCCCTTCAGCACTGTGACCATACAAACTCACCACCAAAATATCCATAATTTACCTCCGTAGTCTCCTTTGTAGAAATGGAATGTCAATGTTCCATCATCCACAGCAGAAATCACCTCTGAGAGGTTTTGCCAAAGATATGTCATGAGGATGTGCTGCCATCCCCATTCGCTCATACATGATCGTGCTCAGGGCCACACGCGTTAGTTTGATGGCTGCTTGCAGTAGATATGAAGGATAAATCATTGCTTCACACAGGGCAGAACTTCTGCTTTTGATTTCCAGAAAGATGGAAGCCAGTGTGATGCTTAACTCAGAATTGCAACAATGTAGCAGAGAAGAAAGGTGGAAGAAAACTCTTCCACATAAATTCTTTCTAGACTAAAGCAGGGGACAAAGAAATAAGTAATATTGTGGGGATAATCCTCAGTTTCTCACTTTGGTTATTTTTCGTTTAGATTTTTATATTTGCATTCTAAAAAGAGTAGAAATGTGACTTTTATAAAGTTCTGAGATGAAATATGGTTGTGGCTCAGAAGGATGTAGTCCTCATATTGACTGTACAACATTTCCAGTGCTGGGCTCACTGGACTCACTGGAAAGACTCACAGGTGGACTCACTTAAGAACAAAAGCAAAGAGTACTAGGTTAGTCCAGGAAACGGTCACTGACCCACCATACTCTGCGTGTCACACATCAGTGCACCCTCACATTATGGATGGCTACATGGTCACTCTGCAGATAAATTTGACCCAGATTTGATAAAACAGCCCAGAAGTCACTTCACAAAATCAAAACACTTGAGAATCCATCTTGGGCTATAATTGTTCCTTTAAGTAAATGCCAGAGGCACAAAGTGAAAAGAGCAAAAGTTTTCCAAGCTTTGAGCCTCTAAAATGGTCCAAGGAGGGCTCCTGGTGACATTGAGACTACCTGGAAGATCCATATCCTTTCACCATAAAAGTATTATTTTAAATAGCATTCCTTCAAAGGAACGAAGCCTGTTGTGTATTTCAGGGTCCCTTTGCTTTCATTTTTGCTTTGTGCTTTTAAAATGCCTATACTGTTTGGTATGTAAAATAAGGGTGGTAAGTTAGGCGTGTGTCAGGCATGATAAAACTCTGTCACAGCCACATTACCCACATTTACTGACATTTCAAGCACTACAGTGAAGTACAGAGTTCTAGCATTACTGTCATTAGCATTGGTCAAGTTCATAGCCACATTATTGCTTTAAACAAAGGTGACTCCACTTTTATTCATTAAATAAGGGAATATTTTTAAAATGCAGTATAACTAATGCAATCACTGCTTTCACATCAATCTTCTATCCAGCCATATACAGATCAACTCTTGGGTTATCCACCTCCATGGCCTTTTTTTTTAAGATTT
Organism: Talpa europaea; assembly: GCF_964194135.1. Lineage (NCBI taxonomy): Eukaryota > Metazoa > Chordata > Mammalia > Eulipotyphla > Talpidae > Talpa > Talpa europaea. Next base: position 24,524,582 of record NC_140082.1, on the reverse strand, counting down.
ATTTATTTATTTATACAAGAACCGGGGTACAGACCAGATGCATGGGAGGGTGAGAGGATTCACCAGAGACAGAGTGGGGAACAAAACAGGCAGACCGACGAAATACGTTGCTGAGGGGAGCAGCAGGCAAGACAGGAGAGGTCTGCTGCGCCATGTGGGACCCTCGCCAGCCGGCAGGGATCGAACCGGCGCTGCAGAGGCTGTGGACAGCTTCACAGTGTGGTGCTCAACCGTCTGAGCCACCAGGGGAGGCCCTCCATGGCCTTTCTTAAGAGTTAGCATGCTTATCCAGTACTAGAAGACCCACCCACGGGCACACAGCAGCTCATCATTTTGTCTTTTGAGATCCCTGTAATGCCTCTATGTGCCTGGTGCATGTAAAGTGTGTTGCTTTCTTTGATTTTAAAGCAAACTTCTTCACTATTATCTAACCAGTGTTCACCATACCATCATCCAGCTCAAGTGAATGGATTTACTATAAGGCAGATGTAGCACTCAATTAACTGGATAACATATATGAATGTCTGCATAGCAATAACAAGATTTAGTGAGCTGAGCTTAGGAATTCATTATTAATTATGGATATAATGACATTTGGATATAGAAACTTCAAAGATACATGCACATTGCTCTCTTGGGTTCACCATATAGCTTACAAATTCATTGTATATTTAAGCTCATGCAGCCTGAGATTCATAAGTCTGATTTCTTGGTGAAACATTTTCTGACATGCTAGTGTCATTCAAAGCCTTGGACATTTTTACCCTGAGGAATTTTATCCTGGGAGAAATGAGGCAGGGGAATATTAATGAAACATACAAAGGGGCCCTCATGAAAATGAGCTTCCTTCTGTGATATTCCAGAGAGACATCAAAGGGAAAGGTCAGGCACTTCTTGTGGACACTGTCAATTATGAACTCTTTTAGGGTGGTTGATACCAGATATTAACTTCATCACTATTAGAAGCACAAAATTTTTATCATTCCATTTAGAATCTTACAATATTATAAATAAAAAGCGGCCACTGAGAAATATTTTCCTTTGTTATTCTTGAATGAAAAATCATCTGTAATACTTTTTAAAAGGTAACTTCTAAAGTACAGAAAAATATAGAAAAATAATTGTCTATAACTTTATTATCTAAAGGAAACCACTTTAAGAATATTTTAATAGTCCTTTCACTTTTAAGAATATTTTAATCGTCCTTTCAATATGAATTTTTAAAAGGTTGTGATCATAAAGCATACACAATATTATATCTTGTTTTCTTCCATGTGATTATATAATATTTTTCCACATCAGTAAATATCCTTCAAAAACAGTTATCCTATATATAGATGCATCATAATTTATTTATCATGTCTATTGAATGTGTGATAAAAGATTTATACTATTTATAACTTTCTCAATTATTAATAATATTTAGTAAACATCTTCAGACAAAAACCTGTGATAGATTCTCTGATTATTTCTTTATAATATGTACATTTACAAAAATTTAATTACTGGATTAAAGCTATGATACTTTAGACTCTTCCTACATTTTTTAATTGATTATCAGAAAAATAATGCCAATTTAAACTCCCTTAAGTGGGTACAAGAATAAATATTTCACTTTCTATCTTCTAAACTAGGTCAGCTCATTTTTAAAAATATTTGCTAATTTGAGAAGTGAAAAGAAATCCATACAAAAAACATTGCTCCTTAGATTCAAAGCAATTCAATAAAAGTTCCAAGACAATTTTTTATGGTACATGAGAAACATATTGTTAAATGTATTTGGAAGAAAAAGGACAAAGAAAAGGCTAAATATTTTAGAAAAAGGAGAGTACCTATTTATTTGATATAAGGACTTTTTTTGAAGCTGAAGCAATTAAGAAACTGGATGTAATGCAGAGATGGACAAATTGACCAATGTAACAAAATAAAAAGGGCCATTAACTAGAGCTGTTAGATCCTTGATAGGGAAGGAGGACAGATCAATGGGAGAGGAAAATGTTTTAAATAAATGAAACTTGAAAAATAATTATACGTATTTTAAAATAAAATAGGAACCTATATTTTTCCCAAATACATGTCAATCCCAGGTGAATTAAGATTTCAGTGACAGTCTAATTTGAAGTTGGGGAAAATGATAGTTTTTGTCCTTCCCCTTTTGTCCTTCTTTCTCAAGGCTATATTTGTCATTCACGTTATATTGTAATTACAAATGAATTTCACGATATTTCATTCTATTTCTATGAAGAATGACATTAGGATTTTGATGGAGATTGCATTGTGTCTGAATATTGCTTCAGAGAATATAGTTATTTTAATGATGTTAATTCTTCCAATCCATGAGTACAGAATAACTTTCCATCTCTTCTATTTATTTCAACAATGTCTTGTTGCATTGGCATATAGGTCTTTCACTTCTTCAGTTAAATTTTTTCAAAGGTATTTAATTATTTTAGTTGTGATTGTAAATGGGACTGTTTTCCCCTAATTTCTCTTTCTGCTAGTTCATTATTTGTGCGAAGAACACAAAAGAATTTTATATATTAATTTGTAGCCTGTCACTTAACTGTGTTTATTATTTCTATTACATATTATTATAGTAATCAGAATTTTCTTTGTCTATTATCTTGCCATCTAAACACAGCACACAAACACAGCAGTAGTAATTAAAATAGCATGTGCTGGAATTAAAGTAGACAAACAAACAAGTGGAACAGAATTGAGAAGCCAGAAATAAGACCACACACATGGACAATTAATTTATGATTAGAGGCCCAAGAGCTTACAACGGACAAAGAAAGTCTCTTCAATAGCAATGTTGGAACAATAGTGATGTTGGACAGCTATATAAAAAGAATCAAACTAGACCACCATTTCATGCTATGCACAAAAATCAAATCAAAATGGGATTAAAGACTTGGATGTAAGATGTAAAACATAAAATACACAGAAGAAAATATAGGCGATAAACTCTTTGACAATAGTCTAATATATGTGTTTGGAGGTGAGGCTCCAACAACAGGGAATAAAAATGCCAAAAAATAAAATAAAACCAAACAACCAACCAACAAAAAAGACCACAAATAAGACTACTATATCAAACTAAATGCACTCTTGCGTGGCAAAATAAACTTGCATCAAAATGAAAAGACATCTCGGGCCTCCCCTGGTGGTGCAGTGGTTGAGCTCTGGGCTGCGAAGCTACTCGCAGCCTCTGCAGTACCAGTTCGATCCCCGGCCGCCCTCGAGGGTCCCACATGGTGCACAGGCCTCTCCTGCCACGCCCGCTGCTCCCCTCAGCAGTGTATTTGGTTCTGTTCCCCACTCTGGCTCTGGTGAATTCTCTCACCCTCCCGTGTTTCTGACTGTACCCAGTGCTTGTATAAATATATAAAAAAATCTTAAAAAAAAAAAAAATGAAAAGACATCTCATTGAATGGTAGAAAATATTTACATATTGTATGTTCAACAAGGGGTTAATTTCCAAAATATATGAAGAGCTCATTAGAGTCAACAATTTTAAAAAATACAGTAAAAAACTTGGAAGAATATCTGAATACACACTTCTCCAAGAGCACATGCATAAGACCAATAGACACATGAAAAGATGCTCATCATCTCTCATTAGAGAAATGCAAAGCAAAGCAATAATGAGTTATCACCTCATACCTGTGAAAATGGTTATTGTCTAAAGTCAAGGAATAACAAATATTAGAGAGGATGTGCAGAGAACAGATTCCCTATACACAGCTAATGGTAAAGTATATTACTGCAGCCATTATAGAAATCTGTTTTGAAATACCTAAAAAAGAAAAACAAAATTAAATTCCATAAGAGGGTCTCCCTGGTGGCTCAAGGGGTCAAGATGAAACCTATGAAGCTATCTGCAGCCACTGCAGCATGAGTTCAATCCCCAGCCAGGGGCAGCAGACCTCTCCTGACATGCCTGCTGCTCCCCTCAGCAGTGTATTTCAGCCAATCTGCCTGTTCTGTTCCCCACTCTGTCTCTGGTGAATCCTCTCAAACACATACCCCACACATCTGGCCTATACCCCATTCTTGTATGCATAAATAAATAAATCTTAAAAAAAAAGAAAGAAATTCCATAAGATCCAATTATCCTACTGTTAGATTTTTACTTGACATTATAAAGTAGTAAATTTTGCCTCTTGTTTTTGCATTAGTACCACATTAATTTACTCTTTTTAGCTCTAGGTGAATTAGTTACAGGTGAGTTCTTTTGACAAAATTTAACAGCAGAACTTCTTTTATCTCTTACATCATTTTCATATCTATGAATCAAAATTTGAATTTTGAGACTACCTCATTTTCAAAGGCTCTTTTCCAAAAGCCACCAAATAAAGGATCCAGAAATCACCCACCATGTATTTATAAAACCAGTTTCAAGCCACATTCACCCATTAGTTGAATAATCATAAGCAAGTTTGAGTCAGGTGTCTCTACAACAATAGGCTATTGTAAAATATATCTTTGAGAAGTATAGTCTGGACATTTTCTGCAAAAAATATATCTTATTTTGCATAAAATGAAAAACTTATATGATTGCTAGACATCAGTTTCTGAGATTTAAAATCATAGCTTAAGCGCAGAATCATGAATATATAAAACATTTACTACATGATGATCTCTTTGAGCTATGATTGCCACCAGAACCCAACAGCCTGGCACTTCCCTTGTAGCAATACATTAAACAGAGTGACAGTGTACCTAAAATAAATATGCTTGGATGTGGCACTTTCTTAGACATTTATTACAAGGTGTAGTCTGAAGAGTTTCAGAAAGTTTTTTTGAGATAAATGAGAACAGACATAAAAATTGCTCCACTGTAAAATCCGTACACTTGAGATTAAAAAAAAAGAAAAGACAATACATAGTTCAGACAAATCTTTGAATGGCCTGATTAACAAGCTCACCAGCCTAGGAAACAAAGAATTGGAGTTCATCTGCCCAGGAGTGTGTGTATGACAGGAGAGAAAAGCTTGAAGCATTTACCCAAAGTGATCAGTCTACAGCCGACAATATTCTCCCTCACCCCCCCCCCCCAGCTTATTTGGTTTAGGTATATCTTGCCTCTGGGAAGTGTCATACTCCATTATAAGCCCCAATAAAATGAGGTCCTAAAAATGTCATTTAGCTTAGATTTATGGTGAAATGTAGCCCTGGTACCAAGGACTCAAAATATCATCAGTCAGTGGTATACTGGGGGCTGGGGGAGAGTTCAGCCTCTGCCCCAGCTCCCTGAGTGACTTTAGCCAGTTTCTATGACTTCTTGACTCCATCATCCTCATGCTTAAAGGTAAGGGTCTGAACCAGTTGAAATCAGTCTTATAGGGTTATTAAATATGTAAATTGTTTAAGATATTAATTACTTAAAGGAAATAGTAGGCACTTTTATTTCCAGTACTGAAATGCATGATTCTACTGACCAGACACTCTCAGCATCTCCAGCCTCTCTCAGGAATTCATTTGGTTCTCAAAGACCTATCCATTATTTTAAGTCACAGTGATCATTATCAAACCCTTGAAATTATAGCCAGATCCCCCAATTTTGCAACTAAAGAGCCCCCTTAGACTGAAAATTAGAAATAAGTGTAATTAAACTAGTCACCCTGACTCCTTTGATGGCCATCTCGAATAAACTCCTCCACTAGAGACATCTCTTGTGGTCAAAGTTTGGCTTTTTGGACACAAGCAAAAGACACAGCTTGGTTGTTTACAAAATCAGAGTGACTGTGGACTCCTCAATATGGACATGAAGCAAAATAAATCTTTAGTGCCCACACCATGCATTAAGACACTTTCCAGAAATGTACAGTGAGGAAAATTGAGTGTTTTCTCAAGAGCACCTTCACAATCTTTGAGACCTCATGTTCAGTAATTTTCTAGGAAAATCTTTCCCAGAGTTCTTCACTCTACTTTCCATCCATATGATTTCCCCATTCTGGGATTAAAATCAAGGCAATCAAAATCTTAGAAAGTTTCTCCTTTTCCATAAATTCATTGTTTTATTTATTTATTTTTTTTTAAGAGGCATGTTTTCTTTCTTTCTTTATTTGTTTGTTTGTTTATACATGCACTGGGTACAGTCAGAAGTGCAGGAGGGTGAGAGAATTCACCAGAGCCAGACCGGGGAGCAGAGCAGGCAGAAGGACCAAAGTACACTGCTGAGGGGAGCAGCGGACGGCAGGAGAGGTCTGCGCGCCATGCGGGACCCTCCTCCGGTGGCCGGGGAGCAGCTGGGGATCGAACCGGTGCCGCAGAGGCCGCGGGCAGCTTCGCAACCCAGCGCTCAACCGCTGCGCCACCGGGGAGGCCCATAAATTCATTGTTTTAAATCTATGTATTTAATTATTTTGCAACAAATATTTTATTGCGAAGGAAAATGCAATTTGTTAGAGAAACGTCATGGAAGTTAACATGAACTAGAAGTCAAGAAGACCTCCCATCTAATTGTTCTCTAGTTTGCTTTCATATAAATTTAGTTTAGGGACATGCTTATGTTCCCCAGATCTAAGAGAAATAAGAATGTATGAGGTGGGCCTCCCCGGTGGCGCAGCGGTTGAGCGCTGGGTTGCGAAGCTGCCCGCGGCCTCTGCGGCGCCGGTTCCATCCCCGGCTGCTCCCCGGCCACCAGAGGAGGGTCCCGCATGGCGCGCAGACCTCTTCTGCCACCCGCTGCTCCCCTCAGCAGTGTACTTCGGTCCTTCTGCCTGCTCTGCTCCCCGCTCTGGCTCTGGTGAATTCTCTCACCCTCCCGCGCTTCTGACTGTACCCAGTGCATGTATGAACAAACAAACAAACAAACAAATAAATAAATAAACATGCCTCTATTAAAAAAAAAAAAAAAGAATGTATGAGGGAAGAAAAATTGGGTGACAGTTCAATAGTCAGTGTCTATCAGAATTTTTTAAGTCCAATATAATTTCAATGGCTTAGCTATTCATTCCTAAGGTTTGACAGTTTTGACAACCTGTTGACATATGTCAAATAATGACAACAGAACTGAAACTTCAAGTTCAGTTACAGTCAAAAGTTACAAGAACTTGATGAAACAGTGAGGGTGAGGGACATTTCCTGGAAGATTTAAAAAAAAAAAAGTAGAGCACCAGACGTTATCCTTAATGAGGGCATTTTAGACTAAAGGAGTAAACAGATGCATTCTTCCTTGAATTCACCATTGTTTCAACTGCTAATTAAAATATTCCATTCTGAGCTGGAGCTACAAGAAAACTCCGGAAATGAACACCTTCTCACTAAAAGGGGCTTTATAATTGCTATAGAAGCACTTAAAACTCCACAGTCTGGAAGGGAATACAATTTCCCAAATGTCTTAAAGGTTTGCCTGGGGTACTTTTTTTGCTAAATAATGTAAGGTTTCCTTGCCAGTGATCAAGTGGGGACCTAAGCAGAATCACCAGCCTGGTAACCACTGGGCAAATCGACCAACTAAATTGGAAGCACTGGATAATTTCATGAGTAAACAAAATGCTATGTAAGGGATTAATGATCTTTTTCCAGACTTGAAGCAGCTAAGCAGTTTGGCCCTGTTATAAATAAAATTGCTATTAGTGAAGGTTGAATGCAAAGAAGCTAGTCAGGTTTTAAAGCAATTGGATATTGAAAATACAGACCATTTGTTATTAATAACAATTTTGATTCCCTTATAGAAGTATGTAAATGCTTTATGAAACTTAAGCAAATGCAACTCTGGGCAAGGAATAAAAGAAAAATGTCCTAGAACTCCAAGTCTTTGATAAGCTCAGTTAACGAGTGTGCATCATTGCTGGGATGGGGAAAGTTTAAGTTGCCTAAGGAGATTATGACTAAGCAAATGGATTGTTTATTAGCAATAAAGCTGCCTTCTCGTGTTGAATAAAGAAGCCACCTTAAAAAGTGGATATTTTTATTAACATAAAGTTCTCTTACCATTGGTGGAAAAAAATTCAAGCTGATAAATATGAATATTTGACTAAAATATACTTTTGATACCAGAAAAAAAAAAAAAAGGTTTGCATTCTCAGTTGCTTATTTCTGCAATATTCTGCAAGTTATTTTTTAAAAACCTAACTTAGTCACACCAGTTTTTGGTGAATCAAACCTATCATTATGACACAAGATTAATTCCAATTTTCTAATTCCTTTTACTACCACCGAAATCACATAATATGAGAACTATCTGTGAGAACTATCTCAGCAATTATTTAATCTGACCAGTGCGGCTATACTATCTAGAAGATTAGAGACCTGTCATTCTTAAGTCATAGGATTAAACACATTGCCATTTGATGAAATAATTTTTTTCTTTTCAAAATAACTTTTTATTAAAAAATGCCATCATCCCAACTAGTAACCTGCATGGAAATGTATCAGAATAAATTTTAACCTTCCTTCTTTCTTATTTTGTTATAGAAAGTCAAAATTTCACTGAGATATTTCATTATGCTAACCTTGCAAGAGAATGCAGGAAAGATAGAAAGGGAGAGAAAATCGTATGTCATCTGAAAGGCCAGTGACAATTAGTAGCATATCCTGGTAGAGTGTCAGCTTTGTAAGGTTGCTTCAAAATGGAATTGTTAAAACTTTTTGGAAAGGCAGTGTTGACCCACCACAAGCATAGATCTGAGTGTGTGTGTGCGCTCCTGCGTACTCACACAGTCCTCACAGCTGTGTTAGTTGAGACTTCAGCATGATTCCACTGCTGTGAGCTGTTTCTACCCTCAGAACACTTCTGACACCAAATATATGTGGTATTCTACATCAACAATCAATTCTCCAAGTTTCCAGACACCAACTGGGTACCCAACCATTCAACTCAATTCTGATCCTAACAGCCTCCCAGAGTTAGCATCAGTTAAAGGGCTCAGTTCCAGAGAACTGCCCCCCACTTCAGACATCTAAGGCAAGTCTGGGCCTTCTGTACTGCTGGCTAATGGCTATAAGGTTTTCTCCCAGGACTTCCCCTCAGGAACGATAAATTGCTAGCACACTCACAGAATTCAGGAAAGCACTTTACTTGCTATTACTGGTTTATTATCAAGAACAGTCCAGCAGGAGAGCAGCACAGGTAAGGTACAGGGATGGGAGTTCGGGGTCCATGCCCTCTCTGGGAGCACCACCCTCCCAACACCCAGATGTGTTTCCAAAATGGTCATTTAGGATTTTTATGGAGGTTCCAAGATAAAAGCAAAATTGAATAAATTATTGGGTGTTGCTGATTAGCATAGTCTTTACCCCTTTCTCTGGCCAGGGGATCCAGGGCTGGCTGAAAGTTTTAACTCTAATTATATCTTGATCTTTCTGGTAACCAGTCCCCATCCTGAAGCTATCTAGCTTCCCCTCCCTTCCACCCTCCCCGGCCAAAAATTATCACTTCATTAGCATAAATCAGGTATGGTTGAAAGGGGCTTGTTTTGAACAGCAGAAAAAAGGCATTTGTCTTACTCCTATCTCTTAGAAATTCTAAGAGTTTTAGAGTTCTGCCTCAGGAACTCCAGGCCGACAAAGACCAAACATATATTTCTTATTGTCACAATGTCATAGATTCCATCAGAAAATATAAGTTTCAGGCAAAAAGCTGGGGAGAAAACTGGCAGCTTGGATTTGAGCACAGAGAGAGATAAAAATGATCCATTGGCACAACCTCACTGTGACTGTTGGGGAAGTCCTCCTGGTGACTCAGGGGCTTGGAGGGGTCACAGGTCTGGGAAGTAGATGGCAAGTCTAGTTTCCAGAATGACAGGCCAGGTCATTGTACAACAGGGTGGTCCCCAGGGAAAGGGGAGTTCCATGTTTCTTACCCCTCCCCAAGGGAGAGTGTCGCTGAGCAGGGCTGGAGAGGAGACTGGGGAAGGAAGGGAGCAGGATGGAGAGCAAGGAGACCTGGAGGAGGCCCGTGGAACAGAGAGACATTTGAAGAAGCTGCACTTGCTTTTTGGTCCCAGACTGATTGAAACAGATGTGGGTGAGGGACCCGTGGAGAGGTTGAAAAGGGAGGTGTTGATCTTAATTTTGATTGTGCTCTTTCCATTCCAGACCTGAATAGTGCGTTTTTGTATGAGATGTTGATGGCCTGGCAGTAAGTGGAACAGACTGAGATCAGAAATGGAACACAAAACATTAGAACTGGAAAGAACCTTAGAAATTCCATAGTCAGTGTTCTTTACATTAAACAGAGGGGGGTATAAGTCTCAAACATTTCCAAATCCTGAGACAATGTTTATTTGCAAGCCAGATTTCTTATTTAAGATAATCCTAAGGGTTTAAGTAATAGCATAATACTTAGGAACATAGCCAAGAATATTTTATTTTTAAAACTTCTTCAAAGTATAGGCCACATATAACTTGCAATGGATCACAAGTAATACCTGACAAAAACTTAGATTCTTGTCTCCATGTGAAGGTTGAATTAGAATCTCTGTGGAAACCAGGAATCAGATTACTAACCATCTCTCCAGATGATACTTTAGCAAAGTAAAATGTAAAAGCTAATGCTTCAGTTAAAGGAAAAAGTACTTCACTTCTGTCAATGTAAGAGTTGAAAAACACTCTTTACTTCCTGAAGTAGAAGTTAAAAAAAAAAAAAAATCCCTGAAAGCACAGAAAGAACTGGAGCTCAGAGAGACATGACCAGCAAAACTGAGTGACTTCTTGCCTTCATCTAATTCTAGCCAAGAGTTTTCACTTGTCTCCTGCAAAGTGGCTGTGAAAAGCATATAGAAACACCTGTATCATTTTTTTTCCCTATGGTCTATCGACCACTTGAAACAGATGTCTAAGAATTGTCTGAGAAATAGATTATTTGAGAATCTACTAAACAATGGCATACTTTTCCTTCCACAACAGCTATTTACTCCCCAACAAAGTATATTTGAAAATTTGTATGAGAAAGACAAATGGAGAGGAAATATAGCTATAAAACAAATATAAACAGTCATGAATCAAAAAGTCTTGGTGAATGCTCTTTCTCAGGCCTTAAAACCTGTCCTTATCTTTTAATCAGCCTTCTGTGGATGTGTAGCGTTAACTATTCATGTCCCCAAAGTTGGCTTTATGACATGGAAATGATATCAATCTCTGTAAAAAGAGATTCAGAAGCTCCAAATGAGAATGTAATCATCGAAGCAATCCTTGTCCAACCCTTCTGGGGATCCGTAAGTTGTCACAAGTTGTGGAAAGCTGATGAGTGTCTTTGAGAAGTAATAATTTACAATGCCCCTGTGGCCTGACAGAGTTAATACGGCTTTCAACAGCCTCTAATTATCTCCTGGAAGTAGTTTGGGCTCTGAGATAACTGGACTTATTGAGAACACACAAAATGGTAAGGGCACTAATTACCCCCCAAAGGGCATTTTGGTTTCTTATTGGTGTGGCTAAAAATATGCCTGATAAAACTCTTGGATCCTATCAGTGGGCCTTGCTGATCCAAAATTCTATCCCCAGATTTTATGTGATGGATCAATGAGACATTAAAAGAAATCCAAATAGAAACACGGTTGGCAATTTCAAATTCAAATGAAAATAAATTTACTCTCCTTCATTCCAGCCAGTTATATACAAATTCTGCTAGTAACTTAAAAATGACAGTTAAAAATGCTGAAACCTAAATATTTTTGCTTAAGGAGAGCACTCAAGTGAATGAAACAAAAACCCTGTAGCCATACTATTTGCTTTTAAATCTCTGCATTTGAATAGTTGGCCATATGACCATGGATGATTTACACATCTTCATTCCTTGGTTTTCCTATTATCAGTGCAAGGATAGTCAAAGTAGCTTCTTGATGGGATTGTCTTTCTGATTTAAGACAACTACAGCATGTAGGAGACTTTCTGACAGGTTGCAAATTCTATGTGTTTTAGTCCATTAATAATGTATAAATATATCTAAAATACAAACATATCATTTCACTCCATGCGTCTGTTATCTGGCTTATGTCTTATGTTCTACCTCTTTTAGACCTGTGCTGCCCCAAATGGTAGCCACCAGCCACATTGCTTAGCAAGAACCTGAAACATGGTTAGTCTGACGTGAGATAAGATATTAATGCAGGGCCTCCCTGGTGGCACAGGCGTTTGAGCGCAGTGCTGTGAAGCTGTTGCAGCCTCTGCAGCAGGGGGTTCAATCCAAGCCAACCGCAGAGATACCCTCATGGCACAGCAGACCACTCCTGTCTCTCCTGCTGCTTCCCTTAGCAGTGTATTTTGGTCAGTCTGCCTGTTCTGTTCCCCACTCTGTCGCTGGTGAATCCTGTCACCCTCCCGCACATCTGGCCTGTACCCCGGTTCTTGTATGCATGAATAAATAAATCTTAAAAAAAAAAGATATTAGTGCCAACCACAAGTGAGCTTTCAAAAACTTCGTACAAATAAATGTAAACTATTTCATCAATAATTTTGAAACTGTATCTTTTTCATTGACGCAAAACATTGGTTTACAAAACTCTACCTTTTCAGATGTGTGTTACCACACCAAGCCCACTACCAAAGTACCAATTATCCTCCATAGTCCATTGGGCTCCCTCCCATTTTGCCGCCCACCTCCTACCTCCCCTCTGGTTAGTCTCAATTCTGAAGGCATATTTCTATGTTTTGGCTTAGTTTAGTTTTGTCAGTTCCTTTCTTTTGATTCTCTGTATTCCACAGATGAATGAAATCCTATGAAATGAACGAAAAGGAGAAAGTCTTTGTCTTTCTTCCTTTCACTTATTTCATTTAGCATAATCCCCTCCAGTTCCACCCATGTTGTCATAAATAGCAAAATTTCATCTTTCTTTTTATAACTGAGTAAATACAATGAATAATATTCCATTGTGTATCCATATTCTTAATCTACTCTCTGTCTTGGGCATTTACATTGTTCCTAGTTCTTGGCTATTATAAATACTGAGCTGTTGATGATATTGATCACATATTGTGTAAATTATATAATTATTTTCCAATTTTTCCCCCCATCTTCACAATAAGAAAAAAAAACTGGACAAATTGAAATTCAACACAAATTCTTGCTCAAAGATTTGAAGTTACAGGGCAAGCCACTACTCCCCAAATTGAAGAGATTCAGATATGTATGGGGAATCACAACTTAATGAAACACAAGTCAGAGCAGAAACTGCTGCTGGAACCAGTATTAGGGGAAAGTCTCCCTGGCCCAGATTGTATTTAAGAAGTCATCTCTAGGGCCTCCCCGGTGGCGCAGCGGTTGAGCACTGGGTTGCGAAGCTGCCCGCGGCCTCTGAGGCGCCGGTTCGATCCCCGGCTGCTCCCCAGCCACCAGAGGAGGGTCCCACATGGTGCGCAGACCTCACCTGCCGCCTGCTGCTCCCCTCAGCAGTGTACTTTGGTCCTTCTGCCTGTTCTGCTTCCCGCTCTGGCTCTGGTGAATTCTCTCACCCTCCCGTGCTTCTGTCTGAACCCAGTGCTTTTATAAATAAACAAATAAAAATCTTTAAAAAAAAAAAAAAGTCATCTCCAGGGAAATCCGAAGACAAAACGTGGAAAAAAAGCAAGGTCACTAGAGGAAATTGTAGCCTCTGAAACCAATAGCTTCAGTGAACAGTAAATGGTGTCTAACTCCTACCCAGATAAATACAAAATCTCACATTAAATATATTTCAGTTCCTTTTACTTTGCATGAATGTCTGATTTTTAACAAAAAAAAAAAATGATATACTACAAGAAAAAAGCTATATGAGAAATGAGTAAGCATCAGAATCAGAACCATATATGGCAGACATGCTATTAGAATTATCAGACCAGGAATTTGAAACAACTTTGTTTAAAATGCTAAGGACTCAAATGGAAAAAAATAGGTTGAGGTGAAGCTGGGATGCTGTTGGTTCCAGACAGGGAATAATTTTGGCATTCTCCTACAGGCAACAGAGGCTCAGAAGAGAATTTTAAGCAAAGATGTGACAGGATATCTGACTCCTTTGTGGGGGGTGTCACTCTAGAAATAAGAAGATGGACTAGAGTCAAGAGAATCTAATGGCATGCACAACTGGGGGAGCAGGGAGTCTGGTGGGCATGGGCCACTGGCTTCACAGGTAATTCTACTGGAGAGAAAGGCACATGGGCTGGCTATCATTCAGGCTGAGAATTTACTTCCACATCTGTTTTAACTTTCGATCTTTTTTCTCTTAAATCTATGAACATATTCTAACATTCTAGAAAATAAATAAAACCCTTTTTGGCTTCAAGCTAGTGGGCAAATGTAAAAACTATGTTTGAAGTCATATCTACTTTACTCTGACATATCAAAGGTTGAATGAGATTATTAATATCAAGTAGATTAGTCAATATCAGTTGATGTAAACTTAAAATAAGTCAATGATTTCTGAGTCACTACCTTACATTAAGTATTCCAAACACAGACCTACGCCTTCTGATCAGTTGCTTATAGGAACATATAATCGACAAGAAACTCGTAAAATGATTGCACTACTCCCTCCCTTATTACTGGCATAAACGCCTAGCATTTACCAGCTGCATCATGAAACTCCCAATTGCATTCAAATTATTACATCCGAATGCTTAAAATTTCATGTTGTCAAAAAACAGCAACATTATCAAAGGAAAATGAATATGACATAAATATATACTCACTTGAGAAAAATGTACAGCATTTCATTTCCATAAAAATTGCAAACCTTATTGAAAATCAGTTCTCAAGATAAGGGGAGTAATTCTGTCACTTGGAAATTTTTTGCAAACCAGAACTAGAGTGGTTTCAGTTATGGACAAATACCTTATTTTCAAAAGAAACTGCTTTTTAAATTTCATTTCTCAGAAATGTTGTTCCTATTAAAAGAATTTTAATACTTTCTGGCTCTTCATTGCCAACAGATCACACTTCTTTTAGAACATTAATTGCTGATGTTTTATTTCATTATTTGTGCTTCATTTAGCTGCCTTAATAACTTAAGAACACTTATGCAAAAATCATAATTGCTTCTTAGTTGGGCTCTTTTATTTTCAAAAGTTTCCACACAATTCCAATACCAAGTAAGAAGAAAAAGTTATTAAGCTTGTCATATTTTCATTATAAATTCTACATTCAGCAAATATACTTGTGTATATGTCTAGTGAGGATTTTTCCTTAAAACTTCTTTTAACTTTTCTCTTTTAATTATAAGATCTTTTGGCTTTAATTCTTGAGAGTTTCATGTTATCTTCCCTAATCAGGTTTCATTTTAGATGCAAATTAATAATAAATGTTTCATGAGGCTTCTATAAGGTGCATAAAAAAATCCATCAGCTTTGCTTTTTGATAGTGATGTTTAAAAATGATGGTTAATTTACTACAGATGTTTCTACTTCTTTTTTTTTTTTGATTATTCAAAATATCCATGGATTGATGGATATACCAAAACTATAAAGAAGAGAAAGGAACATAAACTCCAAAGTTCCAGAAAGTGTCATTTTTAGGGGTGAGGGGGGTATGGTGGGAGTGAGGAAGAAAACATAGGATCATTTAGGTGATTTCCATTGTTCTGTCTCTTAAATGGGATAAGGGTTGTATACAGCATATACTTTCTTCTTAATCTGCAGACACTTCACTTATTTTATAAATCTGTATTTGTATGTTTTCAATGCTTAATAAAGACAATTTATGCAAAAACAACCAGCATGTGCCAGATGGGAAAATGTACTAGAAAGTACATTGTATGCTACTAAGAAGAAGCAAACATGGGCACCTTGTAAAACAACTCATTTGAGAATTGAGTAAATATAACTTTGAAGTATCTTCCTATCACTCTAGTATCCTAGAGTCACAAAAAAGTTAAATGTGGCTAGAGGTGTGAATCTACACTCCCAAGACATAAACAGCATTGTAAATTAACATTACTGCAATAAACATAATATAAAAAAACAAGCAATAAAGAAAACTTAAATGTACCCCAAAATATAAATAAAAAGCAGCAGGCTTCCACATGGAACAAAAATTACCCTTTAGGTTGGAAACTCAATCTAAAAAACCATTATTGTAGCAAAATTAAAAGAACTCACTATATGCAACTTCATAAAATATGTATATATCTCATGAAAATCTTAGGAAAGTGTGGTTAGGCTTTGTTAGGATTTTTTTTCTAACCTTTTTTTCTAATCATGTTGGTTGTTTTTGACTAGAGTCATCTTTCCCCAAATATAGTCCCTATAATATTAACATTGGAGGGTGTGAGTAAGCATTTAAATACAATGTATTCTGTGGTCAAATAATTATGGGATTTAAAAAAAATTAGACTGGTTTCTTTACGAAAGGAGATCTCAAGTTCTTAATATGCTAATATAGGTCTTAGCTCTCCAAGACTGTGGTTGAGCAAGGTGTTCGGTAGTATGTAGGATTCCAACAATCTCTTTCATAGTTTATTTTTCTGGACTAGTGTTGCACAAAACACATTTTGGGATATATTGTCCTAACTTATGAAGAGTCATCGTGAGGTGGCCAGTGGTTTTAATTTGATAGTATTGACAGTGACTAAAAGCAGGGTTTTTTTTTTTTTGGTGTGTGTTATTTTGCTTTAAGCAGGATTGGTTACCTCTCATCAGTTCTAAATAGTCAGAAGGGATCATGTGAAATGAGCAATTGCAAAAAAAAAGAGCCTCATTCTCTGATCACCTGAAGAAATAAAATTTTATCAGATGCTTCACAATGCCCTGGGTAGAAAATTAAAACACCAATTGAATTGAGATAAATCTGGAGGAGCCCTGGAACTCAGAAGACTGGTCCCCAGCTTTTGATGCCAAATGCTCCACAGTCATCACCCAAGAAACCCTTGTCATGGGGCCTTATCCTTCACAGCACATACAGTCCTGGAAAATATATCCACTCTACCTGCTCATAATTTTCCATGAATAGTTGTCTCCTTCTAAGTTCTCTCAGAAATTTGGAAAATGCATTATTCCATATTCTCTTTTTGTTTGTTCAAGTGTATTTGGCTACTTTTCTTGTACTATATTCATCTCTTTGTCTCCTTCTTATAAAAAAAGACCATAGTTATCTCAGTGATATCAGAAGTATGGATTATGTAGGATCTCAAAAGTCAACACATGTGTAAAATCAAAATATTTTTTAAGCATAAATTGAAGAAGGCACTCACTTAGCTAGTGGGTGAACTTAGGTAATTGCTCAGCAACTAAAGATCCTCGAGGTTTTGTTGTTCTTGATGCTTTGTTCCAAAGACAGCAATACTCAACATTCTTTGGAACAGTTAATGGTATAAATTGTATATTATGTTGCATTTATACATTTGGAAAATAACTACTATTGTATTACATAGTTGCTGAGAATTGCCCAACTCAATCTATAAATCTTCAAGATTTCTTAGAATTCATCACAGAGTATCCCACATTAAGCAGACTGTGCATTTTAATACCCTCTCCATGGGCAGCAGCCTAGAATTTTACTATTAAAACATTTAAAGCCCAATAGAATAGACAGACAGGAGTCCATTTTGTAACTGGAGATCATCTGTGCTTCCTTTATAAACCTAAGTTTGAATGAAAAGAAAACAGCTTCTCTCCTTTTCCATCCAGAAAACTTGTCTTCTGGACTCAAAGACATAACTAAGCAAGTCCTACAAGAGTAGTGCTAATAGCTAATGTACTCCCCTGTCTTGTTAGAGTCTGTCCTCCTTTGGGGTGACCTTTGAAGAGGTAAACAATATGTTGTTTATAAAATGGTTTCAAAAGATGAAGTAAAAAATAAAATAGACAAAATAAAATCACTATCCTTCTTAGCAGTTGACAGTCATAATGTGAGGTAATAATATCATCCCAGACAAACATTGAAATAGGGAAACAGACAGAGGGATAAGGGATGGAATTCTCCTTTTCCATTCTTTGTCTCATAACAAAACATTGGGGAAAGTGCCTTTGTACATTTGGTCCTGATCTGGGTGCTCTCCACAGACTTAGAAACGGGTCTGAAACAGTTACAACCTCACAAGGAAGTTTCTATTTTTATCTTATTAACGAGGATTCTGAATCCCAGTGGGATTAAATAAATTGCTGAGGAAGGAGCCAGGATTGAATATTTGATCTGGGCACCTAACCACTCTGTCCTGAGATCCCGTCACTGCCTTATCATTCTCCCTTGGAAAGGCCATACTCAGAGAGAGAGCCAAGACAAACCAGAAGGAGGTCTGAGATGTTGACACAGTCTGGAGAAAATGCCATCAATCCTCACAGAACAGGACCTGAGGGGCTAAGAGGGAAAAGTTTACAGAAGACAAAAAATTTACTTTTTAATTTCCCTAGTTGTCCTTGTGAGCTGTGTACCTAAAATACTGAAAATACTCGGTCAGACTCATTGCATATTTGATTCCTACAAGGATGATCTTAATCTTACACTAAGGTAAGTTAATCATGTATCACTTTTATATAAGTGAGATTATTCCATTAGCATCAACATTGTCAATTGATACAATAACCAAGATACGATGGCTGGAACTTACAGTTTGGTATTTTTCTCATAAACAGATATTTCAGAGGCAATCATCAATCTTGAGTATCTTCTGCTTCACACCTTGACTCTCTTTCTCACTCTTATCTATCCATCCCTCATCTCCCTGATTTAATCTTTGGGAGCTTATTTTGAACAGTGCCCATTCTGTTCAAATCTTTTAAAAAATTCATCATAACCTGTAGAATTAAACTCAGGTTCATCTTCGTCTAGTTGATTTATCTCTCCAGACTATAAGACATATGTCTTCCCCACAGGGAGATTGAAGTCTCAAATCTCATGCATGAAGAAAACTTGGCAGACTCACCATGCCTGGATTTCTAGCCTCTATTAGCAAGCTCTCCAAAAATATTAGAAATAAAGTTTGAGTTCTTTTGTTCATTAATACCATCATTCAAGATGTCCTGTCATGTAATCCAGATCTCTCTTCAAGATGGTATCCTAATATATACGGCCTCAGTCAGTGAACTCTATACAGGGTCCCTAGATGATATGTCAATCAATCCTTTATTCATGCTAGTTGCTGTGCTTGATATTGCAAACCTCCTTTTCTTGTAGAACTAAAACTTACCTAAAAAGGCAATTTTCATGTGTATATTTCATTGATACTATGGGCATGCTTTTTCTGATTGAAAGTAGTAGTTCATGTCATGAATTCTGCTTCCTAGAGTAGAAACTAATGGATTCTCCCAGGTTCCCTTGCAACCAGGGTGCAGGCATAGGATTACACTCTGCCCCCAAGACTTTGGTTCTGAAGGACATAGTATAAACAAGTAAGTAAGGATGGCATCCTCTCTCTTGGCAGCTTGGGGGGAGGGGCAGTGGTGGTGGGAGGAGATATGGACTGTGTGGTCTGCCATGGCTGAGCATGTGTTAACAAGGTCTCTCTGAGGAGTGCTGCTAAAGGTAAGGACTGAAGAATGAGAATGAACAAAGCATGGGAAAAGCTTGGGAATAAGAATCTCAAATTTGGGGAAGAGCAAAGGTCCAATTACGAGCTTTCAGCTGAAGAAGAAAGAGGAGAATTTGGAATCGACACAGAAAAACAATAATCATCATTAAAGGCCTGTAAATACAAGTCATGGACATAGGATGCTGACCAACTAGCCATCATCTCCTTCACAGAAAAAGAGGAAATTAGCTGATAGCAGATTTCATTTAGCATAACCTGTCCAGTGACATTTCAGTAGTAATTTAGGACCTTCTTTTCCCCCTGGAAGAGAAATCACCCATGGGAAACATCAAGCCAACTTGATCCTGCACAGTTCAGTCTGGTTCAGGGTAAACACATACATCAGTTCTAGATTTTTGCAAAAATTCCAGTTCACTACTCAGGAAACCCTGAAGACCAAACTTCTGGGAGTACAGGTTGTGTTGGCAATATCTGACGATCAGGTAAGTTACAAAATTCCAGGTCCTATATATGTATATATAAAGTCCTCTAAGGCAAAGCTTCTCAAACTGTTATTCGCAGGTGTATCACTGGGAATCTGATTCAACTGCATGTTGGGATTCAGTTACTATAGGTTAGGACTGAGATTCTGCATTTATAACAAGCTTCCATGAAAAGCATTTGAAAAAGGATTAACACAGGCAGCATGCTTCAGGAACGATAGCTCCACCCCACTCCTAACCCACCATCTGAATTAGAAAAAAAAAAAAAAAGTATTATGCTTCTGCTCTAAGACATTATTTCTTTATTTAAACTAAATACTCTTCAGTTTATTATAGCATTTAAAAAGCCCATATATAAAAGATAATCACCATATGCTCCACAACAGGGAGGTTGGATATCCCACTGCCCTGGTCTATTGAGAAATCTTCAGCTGGTTCCACAGTCCTAACACAGGTTTGGAACTTTTATTTCACCACTCTCCTCTAGATGTCACTCTTCATTCTAAGTGCTCTGTAAGTGTCATGGGTTCTTTATTTCCCACAATAAAATATTTAAGTATAAATGTGACAATTTGATATATGCACACATTGTAAAAGGATCCACCCCCCCACACACACACAAACACAATCAAGTTAATTAACACAAGCAAGTTAATTAACATGTCGACATACCCTGGGTCAGAAGGGTTCTGAGAAAAGAGTTGCATGCTTCACTCACAAATCATGAGAGGAGGAGCAACATGTAATAAGAACAAAGAGAATAAAACAAAAAAAAAAATCTGAAATTTCGCCATGTTTCCAAGCTAACAAGTTCTACTTCCCCATTTTCATAGGTGCTAACTGTAGATAGAAGATTCATAGATCAGAGGTCCTCTGACCCAGAGGGAAATGCTATCTGTCGCTTCCAAGGCTATTTGCAAAATATAAACAAACGCTATCACAAATATGTTACCACTGTGGAGGATTGCCCCCCAACACATGTAAATATAAACAGGTGACAGGAAGAGACATGTGGATAAGAGGAAGAAACGGGAATGAGATTTCATACAGAACATCTCTTTAGATTGTCATGCTATGGACTTTATTAGCATGTTACTAGCATGTTATAGACTTTATTATTCTGCTTAGTATATGAAGTCATATTAGCAATGTGTCTCCCTCTGATGTTAGTTTTAAATTTGTTATCAAAGTCCTTAGGAAGCTTTTCTTTTCGGTGGGGCGGGGGGAGGGTTGTTCAAGGAAAAGAGGGAGGTTATTGGAGATATTTTCCACTGCACTGGTTCCATTACTACGGTAGTAAATAACAACATTAAAAGTTTTAACTTATAGTCGCTCTCACTAATCAGCAGCAGAAAATTCAGTACTTATCATTTAAGAACCATTCCCTTAGCAATAAAAACCTCTTTATTGCAGCTTCTCTTAATGAAGAGTACGTACAACACCCACCTCCAGGAGAGACAATGAAGTGAGCGTGAGCAGATAAGCATCCTCCAAACACTGGCATTAAGTTTAAACTCCCAAGTAAAATCACAAGCACATGTGCTCTCCCTCTGCCCTCCACCCTCCTCCTGGACTATTTTAGTTCTCAATGATGTCTGATGATTCTCATCTTAAGGAGTACAAGATTCCCATAAATGTTTCTCACATATAAAGGAATCTGAAAATCCCGCAAACTGCATATCAAGAGCTATTATTTTGGTCTTCTTCTTGTGCAGCTGGTTCCTGGGGTGGTAACAGCATCAGATCTGGTGGAAATTAGGTTCAAAGATATAAGCAGGGACTACCGAATCAATTTCACATTATGGTGCTAGAGGCAAGAAGGTGAGGGCTTGACTCACTCAAGTGGTAAATCCTTGGGTGTTCTTAAAGCTGCCAATCACAAACTAAACCTGGTGAAAAACATCTGGAGAGCTTTGAAGAATGAAAAGCAACTGATACGATATTGCCTTGAAAACTACTTTAACAAGAAAAGGTCAAATTATAGTTGATTGAAAACACAGTTGAATAAGTACCCATAGACCTATGATTTTTCATTTCAGCCTACAGGCTTTGTATTATTTTTTCAAGTCTCTGCAACCGCCGACAGCTAGTTAACCAGTTGGTTTGAGATGCTTGTTTGTGTGTATGTTGGGGCAATAGGGAGGGAGATCCAAAAAGTTCTTTTGATCTCGTAAAGAAAAACAATTGAATTTGTGCTATTTAAAGTGAGTTTCAAATGATATAGGGATTCTCTCATTATATATCGAACATACATAGTCAACACTTACTGAAAAAAAGATAAATAATATTTACAGTCTCTCCATGGAGAAAAATTAGAAATGGAATGCAGAACCAAATAAGAATGCCTTTCTCCAATTCCACACCCTTTTAGAGGAAGGGTAACCTTTCCTTGTAGATTCTCACTTCAGAAGAGTAGAAAAAGATAAGGGAAAATGGTCAGCTTGCAAGTTTTGTCTTTTTCCTGATCCTTTCTTTGGTTTCTCTATATCCCCCATTTGAATAAAACCATCTGATATTCATCTTTTTCCTTCTGACTGACTGCACTTAGTTAAATCCTTCCAGCTCCATCCATGTTAATATTTTAGGAGAAGCTGGAACTCTGGGATTTGGTGTGAAATTTGCCAGTTTTGAAATATTTATAAGTAACTAAAATACTTTAAAATTGGAGGAGCAAAAGAAAATACACCTTTAAGTTAAATTCCCAGCCTCTACTAAGCAACTCTGGTATGTAATAAGCAACAATGGTTTGTAAATCACGGAAGTGCAGCTCCACTCTCCCTACTCAATGCTGTCTGGAGCATTCCACACATCCTGTTCTGGACTCATTTCTCTTGCATTTTTGTCTTCCTCTCTTTAGAGTTATTTGTGGTACTATTTAAACTGTTGTTTCACATTTTCTTTTATTTTTTGAGATTTATTTTTTATTTATTTATGTACATAAGAACTGGAGTGCAGGCCAGAGATGCAAGGGGTGATAGGATTCACCAGAGACAGTGTGGGGAGCAGAACAGATGGATCTACTGAAATACACTGCTGAGGGGAGCAGTGGGTGAGACAGGAGAGGTCTGCTGTGCCGTGTGGGTAGCTCCCTGGCAGCAGATAGAAGTCGTGCCGCAGTGACTGGGGACAGCTTGATAGCACTGAGACTTAACCCCTGTGCCACCAGGGAGGCCCTGTTTCATATTTTCTTTAAGTTCTTGGTGAAATAAATAAATTACTCATTAAAGCAGTGGCTATTTCTGTTGACATAATTATCATCACATGTTTACCCAAGAAATTCTTTTTTTTACTTCCCCACACTTTTTGCTATTCAGCACAAGTCTTTCAAAACTTTCTCCCTTTGCCCTAGTTCAAGGAGGGCATAAGCAACAAATAAAAAGGGAAATAGAAGCATTTAGACTCAGGATTTATTTTACCTACTCAGATTGACATATTCTTCTCAACACACCAGGACAGTGGGGAAACTCTGGAAGGTAGAATTGTTTGGGGAGTATTTTATTAGTTACTCCTTTATAAATTGCCTTCAGCACCTTATTTTCTGTACTGACACAAGTACACCAGAAAATTGTACTATCACTTATATTGATATAACTCTCCAATTATAATATCAAGAAGATCTAAACTAAATCTCTATTATTTATGTAGTATAAGAACACATTGTTTGGATTTCATGTACTACAGCTGGTTTCCATAGTGTGGGAAATTGAGAAATATATGTGTTGAAACAAAAAAACTGCTATGTCTATTTTGATTTGTGCCCTTCCTTCCTTCACCATATCCAATGCATCCTTTATGTATGTCTTTGTTGTATTGGTCTATTGTTGGCTCCAGTGGCCTTTGTCCACAGTTCAAATCACTGAGCAAGTTAGAAAACAAAATGCTTCTGCTCTTATAACAAATTTGGGCTCTCTCAGTTTGGGGGACACAGTGAGACAACATAAGCCTCTAAAAAGCACTGCTTACTTAGAGGACTCATTAACTTCCAGATCCTCTATTTTCTCACCTGTAAAATGAGGGTAAAAACACTTCTCACCTGTAAAATGAGGGCCTCTCCGGTGGCACAGTGGTTGAGTGCAGGCTGCAAGGCTGCCTGCATCCTCTGCAGCGCTGGTTCCATCCTGGGCCACCAGTGAGGGTCCCGCATGGCACACAGACCTCTCCTGACGCACCCACTGCTCCCCTCAGCAGTGTATTTTGTCAGTCTGCCTATTCCGCTTCCCGCTCTGGCTCTGGTGAATCCTCTCACCCTCCCGTTGTTCTGACTGTACCCAGTGCTTGTATAAATAAATAAATAAATCTTTTAAAAAAAAAAAAAAACTAATGGAGGCTTCATGATAATTAAGACACTTATATAAACTTAGGTAAACAAAAGTTATGAAAAAAATGGCAACTATTACTCATTTTCCCTTATCTTTTCTACTCTTCTGAAGTGAGAAATCTACAAGGTAAGGCCACCCTTCCTTTAAAAGGGTGTGGAATCTGGAGAAAGTCATTCTTACTTGGTTCTACATTCCAATTCTAATTTTTCTCCATGGAGAGAATGTAAATATTGTTAATTGTTTTTTCCATCTATTTATTCAAATACATTTTTTTATCCTTTGAGTCATTTGTAGAATGATGTAAATGGAATCTACTAAATTTACAATATTGGTTTTATTACATTTAGTGCATTGGAGCATGCTTTACTAATTATCAAAGAAGTTTATAGTTTAGCCTAGATAAGAATGAAGTCAGAGGAAGTTTGTATTCCTCTCAAAATTGGCAAAGTTTATATTCAGGATGAAAGAAGACTTGCTGGTTACAAAGTACAGCAGAAGTGAGGAAAACTTTGTGTGACCTAATTTAACCATGAGTAAACTGTGAGCCAGCTCTACAGTCATTGGAAAAGGAAGTAAAAAATTTATTAAGATGTAAATTGCAAGAGGAAATCACATAGTGTTTTACCTTGTAACATACTCATAGGGTCTTAATATTCATTCATTTGTGAATGAATTGCAGATTTTGAGCACCTTCATTGAACTAAGCACATGGAAGCATCTTCAGTTAGTAAATCTCATATTGTACCTAGCTTAAGCAATAATTTCTCAAGAGAAAATGTGGTCCAAGGAAAATGAGAAAATACAAGAATTTTATAGTTTAGCCTAGAAAAGAAGGCAAAGGAATAATTTATAAATAATTTATAAATTTGTTTGTTATAATTTATTTATAAATTATAAATTTGACATCAAAATATAAAGGATTTCAATGAGAAAGACCATGAAGATTTTTTAAAATTACCATTCTTATATGAAGATTATAAAATTGATCTAAAGACAGAGAAACTTCTGATGAACCAAGCAAAGGAAGTTTCTGGAGAGGAACTAAATAAAGCACAAGAAATCCTGAGAAAGTTCCACACAGTCAGTCCAGTAGGTCTTTGAAGAGAAAACCACCATTTACTCTCAGAGATTTTCAACATTCATTCACACTGAAAGTGTGTGACCTATAATTGTAAGGTTAAAGGGAAACTTCAAAGATTTTCCTATATTATCTTTCCCAGATGGTTCAAAAGATCATTGAAACAGCTACTCATACTGTACTTTAAAATCTTCAGAGACATAGCTTACTTCTTGCCCATTGATAATGTATCATACTATCTTTCTTCCTAGTGTTTCTTGATGTATACCTTAAATTACTAGCCAGAAGAATACAAGTGACCTAAATATGTAAATCGTTATGTAAATCGTGAAGTGTTAAACACTACCTTAGAGAATGCTTTTTCAACCTGGTTGAGTCCAGTGATTTTCCATTCCCAGTACATAAATGATAAAGATTATTTATTTCCCATTTTACTCACTCTTGCCAGAAAACTACATCTCTTCAACTAATTAGAGGCACTTCAATTTCCTCCTATTGGAAAAGAACTTGTATACATAGATTCTTATATGTGGGAGGCATGGACCAGGAGAGATGAATGATCTGTAATGAAAAGTTAGGACAAGTCTACTGTTGAGTTACAGTTACAGTTGAAACTTCTCTAGTTTTCAAGAATCATGTAATTCATCATCTCGGCTAGCACACTTGGAAATGAATAATCACAGAACAATAAGGATAAAAACTGGGACTGTCCTAGACCAACTTGTTGTATAGTCACCCTACAAATAACTAAATTTCATATACAATAAAATTATGGTAGGACTTCTTTAAGTTACACTAAAACATGAACTTCCCTACTGCATACTTTATAGATGCCTAATCTACAACAAATGACAAGTTGTTGCTCTAAAATCAGAAACAATACTGATGACAAAGGATAAATTTTTTTTACACCTATTACCAGAGAAAATGCTCATTGACTAGTACATAGCCCTTCAATTTTTCCTTATGCTGAAAGAAGCAATTTAGGGGAAAATAAATATGGCAATTACACTCGCAGTGTTCATAAATTCAAACTTCCTAAACTCAACTCCCACCTGAAGATGATTCTCCCAACACAAATAGCAACATTGCATTCCTCTATGTACAGCACAATATTTTCTGCTTTATACCAGAGAGCTCTGAATCAGTAAATTAAGCCTCATAAAATTAGATGATTTATTTCTATTGTTTATTCACAAAGCAAATTTTCTGGGTGACTGCCATAGGATCCTTAAAAACAATCCTTCTTCCAAATCAGCATAATTTGATTTACAATCTATTATTACTCTCCTGAGAGATGTACTTATTTTAAATATCAGATGCTCTTTCTACCTAATGCATAGAAAGTATGTTCCAGCGTGCCATACCGGTCATTCATTATTCCACTGGCATAAAGAATAATTCCACGGGAACTTTATTCCACTTATCACTGAATCTAACCAATTTAGATTTTTTTTTGCAAAATGTAAGACATCCAAACACTGATTTTCTAATCTGTCCATTTCATCTTTGATAATTTGCCCTTACTAACCCACCCAAATAATTCACTTTTACAAACCATAAATTATCAAAGTTTCTGTAAGCATTTGTAGTGTACCCTACTTCCATTATTCATGATTTATATCTATTACATACTTCAAAACTCAAAAAATTTCCCTTTCAATATCTTACCATAATTTGCTTTCTTGTGACTACTTATGCATTTGCTCAATTGCCTGGCTTTTAAAAATATGATGACAGTATTCTTCAACAAATATTGGGGAAAATACCTACTATTTTCAAGGCACCCAGGAAAAAGCTGTGAATGAAACAGTGAAAGTTCTTGCCCTGGTGCAACTTACATTTATTGGAGAAGACAGAAGACAAGCCATAAGTGAATGTTTTGCTGGTGAAAACAGCGTAATAATGAATAGGGAAGAAGGTGCCTGGAAGCCAAATGTTGCAGCTTCACTGAGGAGTTGCCATTTCAGCTAAGTCCTAACGGAAATGAAGGAGTGCATTACCTGGAAATCTAGACTAGTTTTCCAGGAAATATCAAGGACAAGGGTCTAGAAGTGGGAACAGATTTTGAATGACAGCCCGACTGGTATGGCTGGAGGCATAATCCCACCTCGGCCTATAAGGTCCCCTATTTCCTTGGCCTTCAGATTCTCCACTGTACTTTTTACTGACTTAGAGTTGACTACTCTGGCTTCCTTGCCAGTTTCTAAGCACAGTCTAACCTCAAGGTCTCTTTACACTGGAAATGCTCTTTAACAGATAGTCTTATGTTTGTTTTCTCTCCATTTGGGACTCTGAGCAAATACCATTTTGTCACTTTCTCTCTCCTTCCCTGGCTTTATTTTGTGCATAGATATGACATAAGACATATGGGATGGGATTGCATCTTGCCTGCCTCTTTCTGCTAGAATAAAGTTCTGTCTTCTTCATTGGTGGGTGTAGCCTCGAGACCAGGAAGTTTCCTAGCACATACATAGCTCTCAACAAATATCTATTTGACGTATAATCAATGACTGGCCATAAAAGTCAACAGACTGTCCAGTCTGGCAACTTGAACTCTTTAGTATTCAATGGTATGTGAATGTTTTAAATCTCTGAAACAATTGGAGAAGCTTAATGATTTCCATGACCACCAAATTACTCAAATTTAGAGATTGTATACTCACTAGAAGAAAGCTAGTATAGAAATTCCAGTAATTTTAAAATGGGAGCTGTAACTCTCCAGGAAAAAAAAAAAGAAGAAGAAAAGGCAGACAATTCTCAACCTGTTACTGTGGGTGACTGTGGTCAATAAGAAAATGGCAGTGATAGTGCAGGGTCAAATCTCCACAAACAAAAATAAATGCAATACTAGCAATACTAGAAACAAGTATTCAGCTTCTGCAGAGAACTTTTTACTACAACTGGAGACTTACATGAAAGCCTTGAAGTTCTTGTTAGGAATGTAACTTCTTCTTTAGAACATTAACAAAGTTTTATCAATATGTTTAAAAAAAAACAAAACAAAACTTACTCCTCAAAAGAAAGAATGTAAACATTGATTTTCAGCAGAGTAAAAGCATTAGAGGCCATAATGACTAGCTCACGAGGCAACTCAAGGAAAATCAGAAATAATCACAATCCTATTGAAATATTGGCAAGCTTTTGGTAGGACTAGGAATAGAATATAGAGGATGGAAGAGACATTGCAAATCTAAAGAAAACTATAGGCTATTTACCAAAACACACACACACACACACACACACACAAACACACACACTAATCTAAGTTCCTGGATTCCTCCAATAGGATTTGTACTCTCAGACATAATACCATCAGGGTGACGATATTTGGAGAAGGAGCTATTGATAGTAATTCAGTTTAGATGAGGTCATGAGGGCGGGGTCCCCATGATAGGATAAGTGTCCTTATCAGAAGAGACATCAAATCTCTCACCTTGTCTCTCTCTCCCTCTCTCCTCTTCCCCTAGCCATAAATACCGCCAATGCAAGGACACATACAGAAGGTGCTTTTTGTACACCAGGAGCAGAGCTGTCATGAGAACACAACCATGTCAGAACCCTGATCTCAGATTCCTGGCCTCCAGAACTGTAAAAGAACAAATTTCTGATGTTCAAGTCACTCAGTCTATGATATTTTAATATGATCCAGAAAACATGGAAAAATTTCCAACATATAGAGGGAATTATGTTATAATGTAGCTATATCTTTTTTTTTTCTTCAAATGAAGAATCTAAGTGGGGTGATGGTTACCTTCCCACATTTACAAATGAGAATTAGTTGGCAAATCCATGGAATACTTTTCTGGACTTTGGTATCTAATGGAAATTAAGCATCTATCGATCTGCCAAAAGAACTAAGGAGAATTTTTCAGTTTTAAGTTGGATAAGTCTATTCTAGTTTTTATGAATTTCAATTATTGGCAGCAGTCTTAGAAAACAAATTTACAAAGAATGCTAAATTTGCACCTTTCCTAGTATTATGGAAACATCAGGGGAAAAATGTGTGTTACTGATTCTTACTGTCTGGCTTTGTAGCCATTATTGATAGACTCTTCTAAGAAAGACAGCAGCCATTTTCCCTACCAATCTAATTGCTTAAACTAAGAAAGGTGTAGGTGATATGGTAATAGATTTTCATGACTGTTTCTGGGGTTGAATGGGTAAAAACTTTTAGAAAAAGCAAAACTTCCCCACAAGTAACCTTACCTTACTCTCCAATTATCTGCGGCAATTTAGGAAGACCTATGCTCCCCCAAGGTAAGATTATGGTGGGGGGCAGGAAACAATGAAAATAAATCAGAAAAATCACAGAGAAGATTGTGGAAATTCTGAGAAAGTCTGCAGAATGGGGAAGGAAGTCCTGGGATCGGAAAAATAGAGAAAATCATGTAAAGAAAGAGAAAATAGTCAGCAGAGAGGATCTGACAGAAGCACAGTGGTCTCTCCATGCCTGATGCTAAAGGTTCATCACACCTTAAGATCCCAAGATGCCAGAGTATTCTGTCCGTATTGATGAAGTAATCATGGGATAAACCCAAAAGATCCCAACTCAAACCACTTCCTTGGTGATTTTGTTACATACAGAGTTTGAAACCATTCTCCTAAATATCATCTCCCTATTTCTTGACCACACAATGACATCCACAAGCACCTAATTTTCAAAGAATTTTCAACCCACAACTTAGCAAAGTGGATTAGAAATTTATTTCCCAGGTTAAACTGTGAGAATTAAAAATAAACTCAAATCCTTTTGTCATCATCATCTCTACTGGATGTGGCAAACTGTCCTTGCTCCTCTTCATTTCCTATTTTCCTTTAAAATACAAAATGACAGATATTAGAGAGAGCGAGAACAGAGGAAACAGTCAGTGAGTTTTGGTAAGCAGGGTTCCAGAAGAATAATTTCCTGTGCTAGCCTTTCTTACTCTAACCTTGGCCTGAATAGTAACTGAAATGTTCATTCCTCAAAACAAAACTCTACTGTCAAAGGAAAACACAATTTTTTGCTTTTTAATGAGAAGGACTTGCATTTTCTGTCTAGGTAAACAGCTTCTGGAGTTAAATATCTCCCAGAATAATAAAGAACTACTGTTTAGGCAATTTTAAGTAATTATATATATGATAAAATAGATGGAGATGTTCAGACTTGCATAATTTGTACACAATTTTCTCCAGACAGTAGGCTGGAGTAAATTTCACTAACTGGTTGGTAACCTATTATTCAAAGAAACAAAACTTGATTATAATAATTATCATTCATTTATTATGCAAAAACCTTCAAATTGCCAAAGTGAAAAAACTTTCTCAGGCAGTTAATAGTCACTCATTTCTTACTCTATGCTTTCTGTTTTCCCACTGGATATATAAGCGTGTTGCTTGGTAGATGCTACGAGATGATAATGACCATTTGGGTTCTTTTGGGTCCTTTTAGATTTTACAGAGATATAATTTATCCTCTAAATTGACTGAACTGGGAATGAAATTAATATGATCCTGAACAGATAAAAATGGAGAACATTTTCTTTTTAAATCCCTCAGCAGTTATTTAATTTAAAATGCATCACATTTTGGTATTTAAATAAATGAACTGACAGATGTAAGAAATCAATTATATAATATTTTGGAAGGTGCTTGATACTGGTGAACAAAAGATCCTGAAGGACATGCAACAGAGAAAGAAAAAAACATTTCCTCCTAATATCTTTCGATTATTTCTTTTTCTTCCTCCTTGAAACACAGGCCCAAGGGAACTAGCCTCTGCTTTAATCCTGACTAGCTCTATAGCTAACAGACATTCGAACGAAAGGAACCTGTCATCCCCAGTGCACTTTACAGAACAAACAATGTACTTCCTTGAGACCACATTATGCACTGCCACGATCTTCTCCAATTTGGTGCATTTGAGCCTGGAAACCACAGGAATCAATGTTACTGAGCAATGGGGGGTAAATGAAGTAATTGTCCACCAGTTGTTTTATTAAAGATTGGGCAGCTGGAATAGTCTCCAAGCAAATGTATCTACTGCCCCCAGGGATTGCTACAGATGGATGTTACAAACTCTAACTCAAAAGAACACTCTTAGAGGAATACATTTCTTTTTTGACCAGAGCATCAGTAATATATTTTGCTTTCCTCTAACATGCAGGCCATCTGAGGAAAGCAAAAGCAAATAAAAATTCCCTGGAAATAATAAATTCTAAAGTGAGGTCAACATTTCTATCCTCGGCAGGTTGTTCCAATTTGAACTCTCCTCTTTTTAATCATGGATAATTTCACCAATAGCACAGCAGTCTGCTAGTTTGTGAAAGATGAATTCTGTGTTTTCATAGTTTGATGATTGCATTCTATGGTGCTGAAACGATTTTGATGCTAATTTACTTTTCTGTTATGTATTGTTGAAAGGAAAAATATTGCTTGGGTTCTTTACAATGCGTTAGATTGAACTGGAAAAATAATCAACACTTCACATTCTTTTTTCCATGAAGAAATTGACAAGCAAAAATTAATATGCATGAATACCAGCTACATTTGGTGGGTAGGTTGGGGAGTGGTGGGAGGCTTGGGCACAAGAAAGACACTCCTTCACTGCTAATGTATAAGCAGCCTCCTTAATCCCATCAAAATCCTTTCAAACAAAATAACACAGTAATCATTAAATATGTACCACACTGATGTGTCTCAATGGTTTCAGATCCTTGTAGAGAATCACAAAATTGCCTTCCTGATAGCAATGTTATTGTACTGACCCCTAAGAAATAAGCAGGAAGCACAACCACCCAGACCATGACCTCTATAACCCCCAAAGAATAAAGAGGAATCCATTTTTGGAATCTCCCTTTATTCCTCACCCCTTTAACAACAGTGGGAGTTTAGTCTGCGAGAAGCTAGACCTCATCGTCTACTGTTAGAGAATGATCATTGGCCAGACTGCTTGAGTTTATTGCCTAACTCTGCTACAAACTAGCTGTGTGACTTCTAGCAAAACTCCTAACTATTCCAAGACTCAGTTTCCTCAACTGTAAAGTAGAAATAAGGAAAACAAACAGCCTCAAGTGGTTATTGGGAAGATCAAATGAGTATTTATAAAATACTTAGGTTGGTAACAAGTCATTGAAAGTATTTTTTTTTAAAGATTTATTTATTTATACAAGAGCTGGGGTACAGGCAGGAGACATGGGAGGGTGAGAAGATTCACCAGAGACAGAGTGGGGAGCAGAACAGGCAGACTGACAGGCATGTGGGTATCTCCCTGGCCAGCCGGGAATCAAACCCACACTGCAGAGGCTCTGGACAGCTTCACAGCACTGCGCTCAACCCGTTGCGCCACGGGGGAGGCCCAAAAGTATTATTTTTAAACAAATGAACAGAAAGCAAAGGCCTCCTAGAAGAAATTGTGACATCCCTAGTTTCAGAATTTCCCTGTAATGTGTTGATACGACTCAGGAAATTTTCAAGCCAGTCTAACCTACAATTTAGACTTCCTCATACTTTTAAAGGTTATTTCTAGACTCCCAAAGTCCTCTGGTGCTTTGAGATTGTCTAACCAAAAGTTCTATATTCTGTCTTGGTAACTTCTTAACCCACCACTATTCTGATAGCCAAAATTCTAATATTTGCAAAATTTCAATAATGGGACTTAGAAGCAGGTACATGAATATGTGGATGCCTCAATCAATAGCTTCAATAGTGGAAAGGATAAGAATTCAGAGTCAAAAGCAGGCTCTGACCCATCTTACAGGAAGTAGAACCTGGACCTTAGTTTATTTACTTATGAAATAAGAGGATGAGATTAAATCTGTGAATCACAGCATGAACTCTCCTGACTCTAAAGGGTTTTTTAAAGAAGTATTCCATGAGCTATCTTGAATGTTTTAGATAGCCTAATGGAAAATCTGCACTCATGCAAGATAACACTGAGGAGGCAGATGGCAACATTAACTTTTATTGTTTGGTTGGTTTCCTTTTTCTTTTTTTTTTTCCCTTTTGGCAGGAATGTTATCACCTTGGTGTGGTGACTCTGGTTGCTTGTGCTTATGAAAGTTTTGAGTAACAATATACATATCATTTGTAGTAAAAGATGGAAAAATAGCAAAGAATACTAAAGCAAATGGATTGTTTTCAGACTAAAACCTTTAAAAATATGGAACCCAAAGGATAAAGAGTTATAATAAAAGGGATCCTTAATAGTAAGGAAGCTGGATAACTGAGCTCTGGAAGGTCCATCTGAGCTCCAGATTTCCATGATTAAAGGATTCTTTTGATTGGGATAGAAGAAATTAAATGAATTCTGATTTTGATGTTTATAAACAAAACAAATTCTAAAAAAGGAGGGCAATATGAGTAAAAACTAGATAGAAATGCACATTGGAAATTATAAAAGATAAGGAAATATCTGCTAGAGGGAAAAATTTGAGAAATAATAAAAAATCAGGACAATAAATTTCAAGGGATGGCTTATTGAAGTTGACAAAGTATTATCATGACAAAAACTACTCATGTAAACTGGGAGCTATATATTAAGAAAAATTCATAAGCAAATCAGTAAGCCTGATATACCAGAAGGATCAGTAAACATATAAGGGCCCATAATTCAAAAGATGTTCTCACCATCTGTGGGTTTGAATTCTCTGGTCTGGGTTCTAAAACAGCATTCATGGTGGATAGATAGTATAGAGATAAAAAACACGGACAAAGAAAAGAATACAACGAAATACACAAAATTCAGTTGAGAAAGTTACAAATCCATTTCTCACTTTCTGCTTTATGAGACCCTGTTGATATTTGCTCCAACTACAACAAAACATATAGAAACTATTCCCACAAAGGTAGACAATGCTCAAAACTGCAAGTTTATATCTCAAAGACCAGAACAAAATGTGAGATATCATTCAAAGATACCAATAGCAGTAATGGACTGACTTTCCCAAGTAAAATATGTTTAATAGAAATTAAAATATGTTTAATAGAAATTGTTCTAGTTAATGGATCAAATATATCAAATGGATGTTCATGATATAGTGGGAAGAATATCAATTTGGAAGTCAGATTATTGCAACATTTTTACTAGCAGGTTTTGTAATTTAGAGGGTAAAGAAGCTTTATACATTCTTTACAACAAACATTTATTGGTCCTTTGTTATGTACCAGGTACTATTAGCTATTGTCCAATTTCTTATTACTAATCTCTAAAACACTCTCCCTCATTCTTGGTGCTTTTCACTTGGGTCTCATTGTCATTCTCTCAAACATCACAAGAATATCTTCATTTTTGGAAATTTCAATGTTTCCACTATGATCCTCAATCACAAATTCTTGAGGCAAATTAGTTGGCTAAGAAGTGATCCAAAATGAACCCTAATTATGACCAGTGATTTTTTTCTCTTATATG
This sequence comes from Talpa europaea, assembly GCF_964194135.1. Lineage (NCBI taxonomy): Eukaryota > Metazoa > Chordata > Mammalia > Eulipotyphla > Talpidae > Talpa > Talpa europaea. The sequence goes on along the minus strand of NC_140082.1, from coordinate 24,489,924 downwards.
CCCTATTACCTCTTTTTCTGCTGGGAAGAAAGCTGACTCACAGAAAAAAATCAAGTATGTACAATTTTAGATGCTCAGCATCAGGCAGGTAAATCCTTAAGTTTCCAAAAGGGAGCTCAATCTGAAGGGATCAGGAGAAAAGTTTTGAGACTCAAATCCCTTGGGGGAAAAATTTAGTGGGATATGAATGAAAATCAGACTCTCATCACCCTAATTCTATGAGAAAATTGGAACTAATGTCAGAACCAACTCAAACGCAGAGCAAATGAAATGGGGTGTGTGTGTGTAAAAATCCATTCAAAAACTTCATGTTTTCTCTGGAAGGTCATTTGGAAGCAAGAGTCTACACCCCCATTGGAGATGTACAATTTATATTTTGCCTTTATTTCAGGGGAGAATTCCAAGAGACAGATCTTTATATTTCCAAAAGGGAAATGTGAGGAGTTATCAAGAGTTATTTTATGAGAATACTTGGAGAAATCAGAATTATAAGAATATTTGAAGGACCCAAGAGGGATAGGCTAATTTTCTTTCTACTTTAAAAATCAGAATAAGTTAGAATAGATTTACATTGGGATTTTACATTTTTACTTGCAGATTTGTTTAACTTTGTTTATATGAATGGAGAAAGATAAAAGTCTGAAAAGGTCCAACAAAGTCTTTAAAAAATTAAATGTAGTATGTTCCTTTCTAGACTCAAAACAGAATTTTAATATAACAATAAGCCCTAATGGAGACAGAATCCATTAGGTTAAATAAATAAACAATTAGATTTGTAGTAAAAGTGTTGGTGTAAGTAAACTTACTCTGAGGCAGATGGTAGCTGATTCTTGGACACAAGATAGAAAATGAAATTACTGCCACAGCACTAAAGCTAACAGAATTCAGGACAACTCTGGCACAACTCTATAGCTTTATTATGCCATAACATTTCATAGTCCTAATTAGCACCCTTTCCATTTCCCACAGAAGAAAAATAAAGTTCTTTCTGCTCAGCAATGGTCTCTATTTAGTATTCATTCATTTGTAAGCTAAAATAAGTGTTCTGGGTTGTTCTGGTAAATGCTTAAGTTCATCAATTTATTCTTATTTGCTTAAATGGATTTCTTATTATTTTAATTTAAAAATTGAGAGTTAATTTATAAAATGCATTTTATACTATTACTCAGAATAATATGTTCATATTTTGTTTCAAAAGTTTACCCAACAGATTTTAATTGCTTAAAGTTCATTCTAGAAAATCAAAATGTGCTGAAATTTAAGTAAAATTAACCTTTGTTAATGGGCTATTATCCAAACATATTAAGGGTTTATTTTCAAAGCTAACACTTGCTTCAAATGGGATTTCCTCATTTGCACCAGCTTCTTGAATACATCCAGCCATCCTTATGATTCATACAGATATAAAACAGATGGAAATGACTTGCCTGAAAGAAAATTGGACATACATTTAGACTCTTATTCTCAAAATAATTATATGCCATCCGTGTACTTTTAAATAGCTTATAATCAAATGGAAAAATAACAGCTGTCCAGTACAGGTTAAAAACTCTTTTAAAAAATGCTTTCTGCATAATGCGATTAAAAACTCTTTTTCAAAAATGCTTTATGGAATAATGTTCCCATCCCCAGTGATGTCTGTGTCCTAGTCCCTGATACCTGTATAAATGCTAGGTTCCATGGTAAGTGGGAATTAAAGTTGCAGATGGATTTAAGATAACAATCGGCTGACTTGGAGATGGGGATTAACCTGATGGGTCCCATGTAAATCACAAGCATCCTTATAGATGGAAGAGTTAGGCAGAAGCAGAGAGAAATTTAAAGAGCTACATTACTAGTGTCCAACTTGGAAGAAAGGGCATAAGCCACAGATGCAGAAGGTCTTTAGAAGCTAGAAAAGGTAAGGAAATATATTATTTTTCTAGAGTATCTGGAAAGATTGCAATCCTGCCAATACTTTGATTTTCATTCATTGAGATCCCAATTAGATCTTCTAACCTTCAGGATTATAATATAACTTTGAATTGTTTTCAGCCACCAAGTTTGGGGTAACTTGTTATAAAAACAACAGAGAACTGATACAGATAATACATGGTAGCATTTGAGCTGTCCTCCAGCTATCATGATTAATCAAACCCTTATCCTCTGTTTAGTAATCATATTTTGAGTACCTTCTACGAACCAGGCAAGGCCATAAAGAGGACCGGGAATATTACCCTCTGTCTTCTGAGATACTTACTGTATTTTGTGGGAATCAGACACATGAACACATAGACACAATAGACAAAATAAGTATGCTTTGAGTTACATTTAGCATCCTTTTAAAAGGCAAGTTCCTGCATAACAGCCCAGGCTTCCTAAATCTAAAACAAATCATTTAGCCTTCTGGTCCACGGTTTATCTGAACAGTAAGGACAATACATGTTATCAAATACAGCTTCTAGAATAAAGCTGGCACTCTTGAATGATTTTGCCAGTTATTGCCAATTACATCTTTAGATCTGACCAAATTTGCTGATAACAAACTGCCACAGAGGTCTCATCATAGGTCACCTCTGGGCTGAGCAAGAGTCACCAGGTCTTTTAGTCATACTTTGTGATGCACTTTCCATTGGTTAACACAGAGCCAGTGAATTTTCATCACAGGCGATTTTAACTGTAAATGATCTATAAGGAACCAAGCTTTGCCTCAAATTTTGTTTTTCAAAAACTTCTCTTGAATCTCATCTCCCAGAAATTCTCTTGATCCCTCCCCTAGTTCCTCTCCTATAGTAGAGAAAAGTTAATCTGAAAGGAATGAAAAGGGAGTATTACTGATTTGATATGTGACACCTACAAAGCATATTAACAGTGACTAATACAAGTTTCATGCCAAAGAAATTAATTGATTAGTGCAGGTAAAAATATCAAGCACTGTGATCCAGGAGGAAGGGAGGTACTAGGTACAAATTTTATGTGGTTTAATCAAACCACATAGGCAATCTTGTCAGGCAGTTCTTTTAGCCCTTCTGCCCAAAATTCCAGTTATATTATAAAAAGAAATCCTGTCACAGAACAAAAGCAATTAAGATTTATTCAATAAAACTAAATAGTGTGCATGTTTGAAAGTGAAAATAATAAGCTAATAGTCGCAATAAACAGTTTCCTGTCAGATGGTGTCACTTATATGTGGAATATAGGGAAACCAAACAAAATGTCAAGACAAATCTAAAACTAGGGCCTCCTTGGTGGAGCAAGGGGTTAAGATGCAAACTATGAAGCTAACCGCAGACTCTGCAGCACAATCCCCAGCCAGGGAGCTACCCACATGGCACAGCAGACCTCTCCTGACTTGCCCCACTACTCCCCTCAGCAGTGTACTTTGGTCAATCTGCCTGTTCTATTCCCCACTCTGTCTCTGGTGGATCCTCTCATTCCCCCACACACACCTCTGGCCTGCACCCTAGCTCTTGTATGCATAAATAAATAGATATTTAAAAAAAAAAAAATCAAAAGCTGGCAAGCTGACCAGAGAACTGAGGCATGCAACAGAGGGCATGGGAGGGGCCAAACAGGCTTTGGAAAAACACAAGGGAATATGGTGATGTTTTATGGGAGACAGGCTGATGGGAGAACTATGAGGACAACAACAATGTAAGAAAAAAATTAATTAATTAAAAAAACAAAGAATATGAAGTTGAAGGAATTGCCCTTTAAAATGTATTCTGGGGACCTCCCCTGGTGGCGCAGGCGGTTGAGTGCAGCGCTGTGAAGCTGTCCGCAGCCTCTGTAGCGCCGGTTCCAACCCAGCTGGTCGGCGAGGGTCCCACGTGGCGCAGCAGACCTCTCCTGTCTCGCCCACTGCTCCCCTCAGCAGTGTATTTCAATCAATCTGCCTGTTCTGCTCTCTGTCCCCACTTTATCTCTGGTGAGTCCTCTCACCCTCACACCTCTGGCTTGTACCCCAGTTCTTGTATGCATAAATAAATTTAAAAAAAAATAAAATGTATTCTGGCCTTCCTTTCTGGCCAAAAACTATCATACATCTCATTGGTGGTGCAAGAATCAAGTGGCAAAGGGGTAAAATATTAAGATGGTCATTATATATTATGCACCTTAGTTTCCACACCTGAGGTAAGGAAAAAGATGACTGCAGGGGGCACATACCTAGAAAAGCACAAAGCAAAGGGAAGCAGTGAAGCTCCATGTGCAGACAACAGGGCAACCAATTTTCATCCTGAGTCCAGGGATAGCCCGTTCACTTTCCAAAATTTCAGGAAGATTTTGAGATTTTTACCATTTGACATTGTCAACAACCAAAAATGAAACTGTGATCATATAATTGTTAGGAAACTATATGAGAGTATATTGCAACTTGTTGCAACCCATGGAAATAAATCAGTGACCTAGTGCAGTGGTCCCTAGGCAGGCATCATTATCGCCTGGGGGGTTGGATAAAACACAGATTCTGGGCATTAGCTCTAAGTTTCTAATCCAATGAAAATTTGCATTTCTCTCACATTTCCACGTGATTCTGCTAATCTGGTGACCACGTGCAGACAACAAATGACCTAGAAAATCAGTTTGGGAGATGATACATATAGATTATATTTTATGCAGGTATTTCTATCAACCACCTGTATAAAAAGCCTTACAAAAACTGTAATTGTAGATGATCAGTAACGTGTCATGCCATGATGTCTCTCCTTTTTAAAAATATTTAATACTCATCCCTGCTGTTCTAAATATGCATCTTTTCTTTGAGTCTACAATAAATATATCAGTACCTTCATTTCCTCATAGCTCCTTGTAGCCACACATTATAATTTCCCCTAGAAAAGAGGCAGAAAGATTTTCCTTATCCCTTGATTCTGAGTTGGGCTTGAGACTTATTTTGGCAAATAGAATGAGGTAGTAGTGATAGCATGTCAGTTAGTTACCAAACTAAGCCTTTGGAGACTTTGGATAGCTCTGCTTACTGCAGGTTCGGAAAGATAAGCCTGAGCTAGCCAATGGTCCAGGAGCAGCATGAGAGAAACATAGGGCAGAACAGCCCTAGCTGAAGTGTCCTCCAAGCCTGGCCTAAAGCATAACTCTTAGCCAGCCCAAGGACACAAAGGAGTCAGTAGAATTAGCCATGCCCGCATCAAGTCCCACTACATCATTAACTATGTAAAGTCCACTAGTAAATGGTTGCTCAAGCCATTGAATTTCATGGTAGTTTGCTCTGCAGTAATACTTTATCCAAGATTTAGCTTAGACACTAAGCCTTCTGCTTTTCACCTCTAGTCCAAATGAACTGATCAATATGATAAACTGTACTTCATTTCATTCTATCTTTGCTACTGTCAACTGTGGGGAAAAACATTTCAATAATTTAATGTCTTTCCTGTTCTGCCTCAGGTAACTATAGAGCTTGTGATTTTATAAAAACTTAGGAAATAAATGTGTGTGACTATTTTTCTAAGAGCCGAAATCTTATCTCCAAACCATAAAGTAGCTTGGATAAAAACATAAATAAATCCATTAAAACTTGAACACACCTGATAACTTTGCTAGTTAGTTTTATAACTCTTTTAAACATTAAAATATTCTTTATTTTTCATAAAATAACTATATTCTTCAGAATCCTATAATTTGTATATAAATAGCCTTATAAAATAGATAAGTGGCATTGCATTTGATGAAACAGATGATTATATTGTTAATTTTGATAATGAAAAATATAAAGAACTGCTTTTTCATGAGGTTACCACTGGTATTATTTTGCTTTTAAACATTGAATACATAGAATCTCATACTATAATCACTTTTCCTCAATAGCTAGTCGTAAATTTCTAAAAACATCAATTCTATTTCTTCAAGGAAAAAGATTTATATAGTAAACAAATTGAGGAGACCTATTTTATATCAGTGTAATTAACAGCTAAAAAGAAGCACTTAAGAAGTCCAAGAAAGAAAAATTCTCTGTATGTTGAACTATTGAGACAAATTGAAAACAACTGGTTTTTACAAGACACTAAAACTATATACAGTATCAATACACAATAAGATGTGAAGCAATCAAATGATTTTTTCAAAGTCACTTCTAAAGATTTGATTTGAACAAGTCTCCTTCATCCTTCATTTATATTTTACTTTATGTTTTTCAGTTCTCAGCATCTAGATGTTGCTCCTTAATAAAAGCCTAACTTACTGTTTGTTTATGCTTTCTTTTAAGTCCTCATTACAGATTTAATTAGGCCTCTATTGTTTGTAGTATAAACAATTCTTGTTCCCTGTCACATCCAACATAGCAAGGGCAACAGCATTACCTTGTATAATTTAAGGGACAAGAGTCTATCTACAAAGACATCTAAGAAGACTGTGTTGCTTTCATTCAACTTGCTTCATAGTTATTAAATTTATTTATCCATCCATGTGGTAAATATTTAAGGGCAATTATTTGGGATTGTGACCAAAACAAACTTCTTGCTCTTTTGGATGGACAAAAAAATATGTATACCTATAATAACACCAACCTATACCTATAGTGGTATCTATACCCATCTATATAGATATCTATATATAAATATAGTTTTCTATCTAGTCTGCATGTATCATGCATGTATAAAGAAAAGAAAAGCAAAATATTCTTCCCTCTAAAGAAATCAAAAGATATCAGGTGTTTGCTAATTCTCTTGTTGTCATTTAAAAGGGAATGCTAAAATCTTAGGATGTACAAACAGCAGTTTTGCTAAATGAGTAAATGCCAAAGAGGAAAAAAAAGATCCTAGATTGCAAAAATATGTAAAATTCCTTCCACTGACATCTAGTTTTCTAATTTCTAGTGTCATTTACTATATCAATAGGAGTTAGAAATGTCTCTAGGCATTTTGGAAAGGAAGAAAGATTAGCAGTGACAGGCACGTGAGCAGAGACAGTGGGAGTCTTTAAAAATGAGAATAGTTTCTCTGTGTTTCAATATTCTCATTGTCTCTTCATTTGATATCTTTTTTATATCGAGGTCTCTAAACAAAAAAAAAAAAGGAAAGTAAAAGAATACAATTTTTCTAGTGACTTTTTTTTAAAACAAAAGGGAGTTAAGGAGAAATCAAGGATTGTCGTGTAGGTCCTTGTTTTAAAATAAAACACTTCAAAGTGAAGAAGACTAGCATAGAGTCCTCCCAGGATGGTGCAGGCATCTCTGCCCTAATATTCATCCAAAAGCAACTCCCAAGATCATTAATTTCATGATGCCTGCTCACCTGATGGCTATGCATAATCACATCCCATAAAGCAAGCATGAAATTGCCGAAAGGTGTTGGGATACAACCTACAGGTACATTGGCTTCCCTGTTCAATAAAGGTTTCTATGTGGCCCTGCATCCGGGACCTGCATTCACTGACCAGCAGCTAGTCTAATGTAGCTCCAATTCATGTGCAAATACGCAATCTCCAAGTAATAAGATCTCAAATTCAATGAACTTGAGACAGCAATTTAATCTATTATTATGATAATAGTGGCAGTTATTTTATAGGATTAGTAAAGTATAAAAAGTCAACATTTGCAAAGTGTTTAAAATAGTACATAGTAAACACAAATGTACCTGTTAAATAATGTAAGTAAACACATTACATATGTTGGATGTGATAGTATGCTTTCTTTGGAAATTTAAATGAAACTATCATACTTTCACTAGGTTTCCTTCTGAACCCTATAGTTACCTTACAGAAGGTTTTTACATTACTCTCACTGTGTAATTACTATATCTACAACTATTTGGCTCCCATTTGGAGGTAAAGCTCTGGGCTTTCATATAGTCTGCCAATATGGAATCCATGCACCTTAAGAACTGCGGAAGGCTATCCATATACTGGGCAATCCATATACTTGATATTCTCTTTTATCTACAAAACAAGATAGAAATTATGCTTTTCTGATATTAACTATGGGAATTAACAGGGGAATCTAAGTATATACTTTAAATAAACATGTATTTATTTGGGATACTTGTACAAAAATATTTTAATCGTGAAACCTAAGAATACACATCATTTATATGATCTTCTCTGTCTCAGGTCAAATGAAAGGAAACATATCTACCTTTTTATTCAAAAAAACACAAAATATAATGCAAGGTTTCTTAAGGAAGCATTCGTGTGTCCCAGGGGACCCTTCAGGAGGTATGTTGTGTGAGCCCCTTGAAAGCACATAAAACATTTTACGTGGCTGTGCCTCTTTTCAAAAAACAGTTTGTGGAATGAATTTTCTTAACTGTGGAATGAATTGTTTCTAAAAGACTAATGCACTCCAGCGATGTGACATCAGCATCAATGGCAGCATAAGAAAACCCTCCTTTATCTCTTTATTTTGTAACAACTTCTAATTAGGCATCTAACCATAAACAAAAGCCCCTTTGAGAGTTGTGAGACCCAGCACTAAAAGCTAAGAGATCAGGGAGAAGTCTTACCTGTTTGTACATCCTATATTACTCAGACAGAACTCAAAACAGTTTATGCAACCAGCACACCTAAACCCATCCCTTTGACATTGGTCAAGGAAAACCTGGAGACTGCTAAGATTAGATACCTATGAATGAGAAGATTTGCATAAGTACACCCTTTCAAAGGGGAGATTCCAGTGTACTGTTGAAGCAAAAAAATATGAGTTTTGATGTAGTAGAAAGAGGGCAAAAGGAATTTTCCCAGTGCAAGCTCTTCCCCAAGATGACACAGTATGGAAATGAACTATCTGAAAGTGACCTTCCCCACCAGAGAAAGGGGAGTGGTGAGTGAGTGTACAACCACCTCACTTGTGTGGAATGCAACTGTAGAAACATTTTTTCTCAACAGCACTCAGTGTTTTGAAGCAGGACCTTCATGATCCAGGGGAGGGAAGAGATCTAGAAAGAGCAATAAGAATATAAAGGACATTAAAAGAACAAGGTTTATACTGGTTGAGATCAGGGCATTAACAGGAAGTTTACCCATCACCCTTTAGGGGAACATCACTCAAGTAGAGCTCCTACCAAGTCCACAAGTACCACAAAGCCCCATATGCTAAACCCATAAACCCCCTCATTCTACAGCCATTTCTTTGTGTGTACTCAAGAGTTCAGTGGTGAATGCCAGTCCAGGAAATCCAATGTACCAGAAAAAACAGAATTTATGGGCAAGAGAAAACACAAATTGAGCTGTAGTGCCACCTTCTGGAAAAAAAAAAAAAGAGTTTTCCAGCAGTCAGCCTACTAAGTTCTAAGAACCAGAGAAGACACACAAGTTTAAGAATTCTGCTGAAATTATTGAGATTACCAGGAAGGAGAAGGTTTGGAGTGGGGATCACAAAGGGGAGAGGGCCCAGTGGACAATGGTGGAGGATTATGGGTACTCAGGTGATGGATGTAGTGTGGTAATATACATTTTAAGAAGTGTGAACCTATATGCCTAAATCATATGCAGTGTTACAAGTCAATGTTACCCCAATAAAAAAGGTACAATAAATAAGCACATAAATAAAAGAAAATCTTCAAATAATTGGAAAAGAAGAATAAAGAATGGCACTGGTATAGCCACAAGATCAAAAAACAACCTCAGATGTGACAGATTCATGAACAGCAGACCCCCCCAACTGAAGCAAATATATACATTGGAGGCGGTATCTGCCACATATCATATGAAACCAGCAACAAAACTGAAACAGGAAAAATCAAAGAAACATGTAAACACCAAAAGGTAACAATAATCCCCCAATAACTGAATTCAAAGGCACGGAATTTGGTGATCTAGCTGATATTGAATTAAAAACACTGTTTTGAAGAAATTCAATGAGCTACAAGAAAACTCAGAAAAACTCTTCAATGAAATCAGGAAAAAAACAAACAAAATGAAAAATTTAATAAGAAGTTTGAAATCATTAAAAAATCAGAAATACTAGAACTGAAGAACTCAGTGAATAAAATGGAAAAAAAAAATAGAGAGCTCTACAAAAAAGTAGATCAAATGGAAGAGAGAATGAGTAAACTAGAGATTGGGGATTTTAAAATAATGCAAGTAGAAGAGAACAAAGAAAAGAATGAAATCAATAAATGTGACACAATATATTAATAGAATGAAAGGGAAAAAACACTGATCCTCTCAATAGATAAAGAAAAAAATATTTGATAAGATACAATACCTTTTCATGAGAACCTCAACAAATTGGCTAGAGAAAAAATATATGGCAACATAAGAGCCATATACGACAAATGCATTGCTACCATCACACTCAGTGGCAAAAGATTAAAAGCTTTTTCACCTAGAAGATGAACCAACCCAGTATCCACCCTTACCAACCTTTTTCAATGTAGTACTAGAAGTCCTCGCTAGAGTAATTAGGCAACACAAAGAAATAAAATGCAACTAAATCGGAAAGGAAGAAGTAAAATTGTTATTATTGCAGATGATGTGATCTTACATATGTAAACCCTAAATATGTCAACATACAGAAATCAGTTGAGTTTCTATTCAGGAACAATAAAGCATCTGAGAAATAAAAATAATTATTTCTTTCCCAATAGCATTAAAAACAAAATACTTAGACATAAATTTAATGAAGGAAGTGAAATATCTAAAAATAAGAACTATGAGATTTTGGTGAATGGTATTGAAGAAGTCAAAAATGGAAAAGTATCCCATATTCATGGAATGTGGGAATTAGTATTTATTTATTTATTTCTAGCATTTCCTTTTGATTCTTCTCAGAGTTTTCATTTCTCTGCTTACATTATCTGTTCTTGCATGTTGTACACTTTTACCATTAAAATACTTTGCATTTTAATCATTATTTTAACTGCTCTAACAATTCCAAACTATGCTAGCTCTGAGTCTGGTTCCGATGTCAGCTTTCTCTTCGAAATGCATTTTTTTCTTGTTTTTCAGTATATTTCATAATTTTGTTCTTGAGATCCAAGAACAACGTGTTTGGTAACAGGAACAAAGGAAGTAGTCTTGTACTGTGAGGTTTTATGCTAATCTGACTAACAGTTTGGCAATGTTTAACATTAGTATACAAAAGATTTACTCTTCTCTGGAGCCCCTGTTTTTACTTTAATCATCTAGTATCCCTGTTTTTGTCTCTTTTGGCATCTTTGGGTTTTCCTAAGGACCCTTTTTAAATAGTATCTGTACCAGGCAGCTCTTTCAACTGTCATATAGTCATTCTTTGACGTCCCATTGATGTGGCAGTAAGGTGTGGGGCAAAGTGTTCTATAATTTTATAATTCTTGGTTTTTTTGTGGACCTATGGGCCTGGATTGTGACCTTCACAAGTATTTCTTAACTCATTTTTTCAACTATTAGCTCAGACAGAAAGACTAAAGAATGCTGAAGTTGGGTAATTGTCCTTCTCTCAGTTTGTATAGGGCTCTGATGAATCCTTTCTACCTGAACAGTAAGCCTTTGTTATAGAGAGTACTCTGGCCATATTTCAAATAATGAAAATTCCTCATTCTGTTAGCAATAAGAGGAGATATTTTTACTGTTCACCATGAGAATCAATTAAAGATCCTGGAGGTGCAATCTATGGAAATGAGAGCACCGAAAATCATTGCCTCCAAAAGTTTACTACTCATACTAGTCCACATTCAGACTTCAAAAATTTGTCAAAATTTTGGTGTTCTTAACAACTTATGGGGTCAGTAGCTTTCACTCCAGTTAACTTGATTTCAGTTGTGAGTCTCAGTACTCACTTGCTTTGTTAATTTTAAGATTTATTTGTTTATGCATACAAGAACTGGGGTGTAAGCCAGAGGTGTGGTGGGGTAAGAGGATTCTTCACCAGAGAGAGGGGGGAGAAGAAATGCACTGCCAAGGGGAGCAGCGGGTGAGACAGGAAAGGTCTGCTGCACCATGTGGGTCAGCTCCCTGGCGGGCTAGAAATCTAACTTGGGCTGCAGTGGCTGGCAGTAGCTTGATAACACTGTCTTTAACCCCTGTGCCACCGGGGAGGCCCCTATTCACTTGCTTTTTCCAAATTTCAGGATGGTCATCTCCAATCTCAATTCTCTAATGGGTTCAAGAAATATTATTGATTTGTCAGCGTATTTCTTGTTGTAAGGCTAGTAGTGAGGACTTCTAAGCTCTTTACTTGTTAGAGTTGAAACTGGAAGTTAAACATATGCTTTGCCCTACTGGCCTGGAAACCTGCTCTGTTTAGCCCAGTAATGCTGCTTCTCTCCTGAGTCTTACCCAGTCTACAGCTTGGTCCTGAGATCATGCAACTGCAAAATGGTAAAGAGAGGCACTTAAAGATTTTGTGAATTCTGCTCACCAATTGTCACTTGCCCTAAATTACCCTGAAGAGAACTCATCTACATGAGTTTAGAAATTCCAACCTCCAGTGAATGAGCAGAGCTTGTTTTGGATACAATAATGAGGATGATAAATGTTCATTTGTGCCTCCCAATTTGATTTTCAGTTACAACACTTAAAATTCCTATTGCTTGTATCCTACTTGGACCAGCATCCTAAGTAATATTTGGGAGCTAAACTTCTATTATCATGGTTTTAAAAAACCTCTAAGATAGAACTCTCCCCATAGAAAAAATTAAAATGACATCAAAGATGTTTTAAACTGCAAAGCCACAGGCAAAGAATGTTTTAGAAAATTTAAGATTGAGATTTTTCTTAGTTATCAAGGTAACCAAATTGTGTTAGTCTCATGAGGCATTCACATAAGGAATCTTGAGTAATAGAACCTAGCTAAGAGTTAAATAACAAAAAATATTAAAATACACACAGATTGCATTAACTAAATGAATCACTAGGAGATTAAGGTTCTAAGAATTCAGAAGAAAGGATAATTATAACAAGCTTCAGTGGTTAGTAATGCTAGATTATCTTCCAGCATCTCTCCAAAAATCGGTGCTAGCTTCTAGATGAATATCCAGAATGCAAGAGAATTCCAGTGGGTAAAGGTGAGAGGCAACCCAGGCTTTATTGTTCTTAGTGTTTTCAGAGAATTTCATATAAATTGGATATGTCAGACCCATAATTGAGTCCAGCTCTATATATACTAGACGAGTCAGAAGTGTGATGGAAACATTCATTCTATTCAGTTCCAGGCAGAAATGACAGGGGCACTACATTTTGTTCTCTGACTGCTGGCCAGTCACATAACTCATTACAGAACTCAGAAGTCTTTGGGTTTTATCTACAAAGTTGTGCCTGTATTGGTGGTGCTCACAGTTCTTTTAAGCTCATTTTAATTTGCATGCTAGGTAAATTGATTCAGGGACCATTTTGCAGAATCTGTTATAGACATCTTAGGCTATTTTATCACTGAAAAATTGTCAGCATACTGAAGTCTTTGATAAGGCCCAGCGTTTTTGCTGTATTACCTATTTTTTTTAATTAAATAGCCATACATTTTTATAGCTATCATTATTAGGTTGTGTTTGGCCATTTGCAGATATGTGAATAATTCTGGCTCTGACTTTGCAGGAGGATCTCATTATCTTTATCCTTACGTTCAAGTTGATATTTAAACAGCTGATAGACCAGATGAAATTTCATTGTTTTGATGTCTCAAGGTCTGGGTTAAATGTCATTCCATCTATGAAATGCACCTTCTTTTAACTGTTGTAACATTTTTCTATTTTATCATACATACTTCACTGTAACTGGTATATAGGAATTTGTCAAACCCTGCAGTTAGACCATGGCTACATTACTATATGGTGGTCGTATCTCCAATTGCACTTCCATATGTAGCACTGTGGTTAGGTGACAGGAAGCACTCAGATAATATATAGTGAATCCTCTTGACTATGTCACTTCTGTTTATTTTGTTTAATATTATTCTGAGGTACTTAGCCCTCCCACATCTTGACTGAACCTAGAATATAGTAAGGCTGAAAATGGGCTAGTAGGGGTTTGCTAGTGGTAGAGAATACTGTGAGTCCCTTGCTAATCCACTTTTTGAAGTCACACTAGAGTCAGGAAGAGCCAAGATGGTGAGTGACAGGCAGTAGAAAAAGTGAGTGTACTGTAGACTGAGAAGTTAGAGAAAAAGCTTCTCAAAAGTCTTGAGATTAACTAGTTATGAAGATTTTATATAATTGATTTAGATCAACAGGATAAGATCAAAATTATTTTTTTAATATTTGAATAACAGGTTCAATTTCTTTGCCAGAAACCATTCTACACTGGCCTTTGAAAAAGGTAAAGAACATAAATAATACTGACTTTCTGGGAGAAGGGATGAGAGGCTGCCCTTGTTAAATCTGCAATCTGAAATATATGCACAAACAACTACCAAAAGTTCGTCATATTATATATTAATCTGGTAAATATTAAGTCACTATATACTTGTATTAATATGATTGTATGACACCATTATGTCTTTACTCTGCTGCTGAGGAACAGCAGACTTATTCTAATTTACAATATTAGTTTTGATCATTCTGAGCATGTTAAGTTTAAAGTTGTGGTTACCTATCAAGGAGTTATTGATTACTACTCAATGTATTTGCAGAAACTTTTCTTACTGTAATTTTCCCATTGCTGACCTATTCTAAACACTATTTAGTTTTTCTTCCCACTTTCTTAAGTACCCAGGAGAACAATTATGGTATAATTTAATTGTCTTCTATTTAGAATACACTTTCTCCTTGGCATTTGAGTCTGTTAGTGGCTGGAACATTTAAATAGTCCTCCAAAGGTGAAAAAAGATCTATCATCTTACAGTGAATCTCTGAGCTCCAAGTCTTTTACAGAGGATACTTTTAGGAAATTTTTTAAGCTCACTAAACAATATGTATGATACAAATTACAAGTGCAGACGCACCAAAGCTGTGCCAGTTCTAATAAACTGAAGAGGAAAATGTGATCATTTGTCCACTGAAATCAATCAATGTGGCTAAGAAAAAATTTCCAAATCTCTCTAAAATGCTTCAGTGCCCACTTCTCACCTACTCAAAGCTTGCCAGTCATTTTTGCAGCAATGCTAGTTCCATATCATGCATAGGAAGGTAAGAAGAGAATTTCTTTCCTATCAGACTTTTCCTCATGGCATCTGAGAGGGAGAGTTACAGAAAGAATCTTGGAATAGAACTATACATCTCAGAAGTTCATCTGGCACAAACTCCTACACATGACAAAAATGAACCCAGAGAAGTTGTTATGTAAATCTATACAACAACCAGGGAAAGGACCCAGATGAACCAGTGGGTTTATAGGGGAATCTATGGAAACTTTAAGCCTATGATACAAGTAAATCTCAACCTGAGTTTAAGATAATCTGACAGGAAAGTTTCTATCTGGAAGGTAATTGATGGACCAGAGGGATTCTAGTATCTTTCAACTCAAGAGTAATGAGAAAATGAAAGAAGTAAAGAGGAGAGTAGTTACGAAACATGAAAGATATCTAATTATACCCTAGAAATATTCACATTTCAAATTTACACTGGAAAGTCAAGAATTTTTAAAACAATTACTATATATTGTTAGAGGAAAATCTCACTCACACACTCACACACACACACACACACACACACACAAACACCCCCAGAC
Source organism: Talpa europaea (assembly GCF_964194135.1). Taxonomy (NCBI): domain Eukaryota; kingdom Metazoa; phylum Chordata; class Mammalia; order Eulipotyphla; family Talpidae; genus Talpa; species Talpa europaea. The sequence goes on along the minus strand of NC_140082.1, from coordinate 24,474,414 downwards.
ACCATAAGAACTAGAGAGAAGAGGTGAAGAGGTACAGGAGAAAATACTAAAGTGTATAGCTAGAGACTGGAAATTGCATTTGTTTTATTTTTAATCATGAAATATTATGTTCCCTGATAACAGCATATTCCAAAACCAGGGAAATAAATCACCCTTAGAGAGCTTGATTTGCAAAAGTAAATCATAAAAATGATAATTCCCATTGTTCTTACTACATAAGTTGTCACAAGTGTACAAATCTAATCTCCAGCAAGTTCAAGTTTCCTAAGTATTAGGGCTATGTTGATGCCACTTATAAAACCCTGTATATACTTAACACAATCTAATGACATGATAGCTGCTTTTAAAAATTAAGCTTTATTAAAATGAATAGGTTAAATTCAGTTTACTGTTATTTAAAAATAACAGCAGATTTGGAAAGATTTCATTTTAACTTAGAAAAAATTTCTACAGATATTCTCTTCCTATCACTCTTCACCCCTTCCTGGGCCCCACTCAGTGCCATGGTACTTACGTTACTACCAGAATTCATTGATTGAGAAAGTTCTATGCATAGAGCCTATATTTTGCTCTATATACAAAAGGCCCTTGCTGAGACACAGAGCCACACACTCTCCCCTCCTCTCCTGCATTCCATCTTCTGCAATGTGCACATGCTGGGAACTGCTGGAATAATTTTAGGAGCATATTTTAAGGGTAGATCAATAAGAGATAATAAAATTTCGAAGGTATCTTTGAACTATGTTTGGGAAATATTTGGAAACTTGTAAAAGCAAGTGAGCAGCATATGTGATGAGGGGATAAATTATCACAGGAACAGAAAATTATAGGTGTCCTAGAGGAAATCAGGTCAGACTTTGCCAACTGCTGACAACTCTGGAGCACAGAATCGACTCGCACACTGTGAGGTCTGCTGACATCCTTTATTGTGGTTGCCTGATTCTCCCCATGAACCCTTGCATATTTTTATCTCCTCAAAATATTTCTTCTTGCTCACAATAATAATAGCTCTTCTCTGACTATGCAAAGATTAGATATTTATTATGCAAAATTCACACTTTATGTACTGGTATTTGGTGGGGGGCGGGGGGAACTTGTCTGAATTCCCATCAGCCTAACATGGAATACAGCTGTAGTCATGTTTAGTTTTTGACCTTTTGGACTTGTCTTCTGTGAATTTTTAAATTCATAATTGACCATTTTTATTATCTCCTTCTTATAACTTTGTAAGCACAGTTTATGTACTAATGTTGTGTTTTTATCAACCGCTTTGCAAATATTGTAGTTTTACTATACCAAACTTTATTTGCTCTGCTTTTAGCATCAGGAAATACCAATTTCATACATATACATACACACATACACACACACACACACACACACACACCAGTATCTATATTTTGTTTGAAATTATCATAGAGGTGATCGTCTCAAAGTTATGTTCTTTTCCATTTATTAGATATTACTAAGACACATGCTAGGTGAAGATGAAATACACTAAGACACATGCTAGTGGAAGATGAAATACACTCCCAATAGGGCAATATCTTATCACTTCCTACTGCTTTTCATTTGGGATATGTCGATATAGAAAATGTGTGAGAAACAATTGTCCCTTTCAAAACAACGTTTCCCTAGAAGGATATAATACTTGAAATATGGGAATGGATGAAAAGTAGACTTTCAGTAGCAAACATGATGTAGTATATAAAGATATTTATCTATTGTACACTGAAGTATGTATAATATTATAAACTAAGGTTTTTATTTAATAAAAAAATATACCATGATGTAAATTTGTAATTCAATTTTTAGGTTTTTTGTATTTATAGACCCTTTAACGCATTTTGAGATAAATAATATATATATATATAATATAGGTGACATTTCTCTTCCTCCATATATGTGATATATATGTGATATATATATATGAAAACATCCATAACTCTACATATGTCATAATATGAAATTATATTATTTTTGCTTATCATCATGGTTACATCTACTAACTTTATCAATGTTATAAACAATATAACATTCTGAAATAATTGAATCTTACCAAGTATCTGTTTAGGTACAATGTTTCAGGCAGTTATTATTTCTATAGACAACATTTTTATGGACCATATTTTTTGGTTAACCTCTTAAATTTATTTTCCCCTTTGATTTCTTTATATCAAGAAAAAATATATTTTATCGATAACTAAGAAGCTACCTAACTTAAGAAAAATATACCCAGAGGCCTGCTACAATGCTATCATTAGATCTAGGAAGGAAGGAGCTAACTCAGTAGATACCTTGAAAACAACACATCACATGAGGAACTTCTAACAATGACTTGATTTCAGCAAACATATGTATGACACGATTCCAGTGATTCATGGTTAACCTGAAACTATCTTACAATAACACTTTCTGACATGCACACCCACTATTTTCATTATTTTATTCAGTAAAAAACACTTTTCTAAGTATGCTGCATGCAATATAATTATTCTCTTTCATTTATTTGAATTGTAGATGACAATATCTAAAAATCATAAAATTAAAATAGCAATTTCTTTCTTTATGCACATTTCTATCTAAATAAAATCTGCCATAGCTCTAGGCCTATGCTCAGTGTGACAGTTTCATTCAGATTCAGTCTATAGTCAATACTGGGTGTTATTTTTTTTTCCTATTTCAATTCTATTTTATATACTAAGAAATATATGTCCTAGAAGGAAAGATGAAGAACGTTAAAGATATCTTTATTTGTGCTTTTCGCTTACAGTGGATTTTCCCTCAATAAGCCTCAAAAGAGTTTGCTTCCCTATTGAAAATCTCACACTTCTATGAGTCTTCACTGTAAACAGTAATCAGTGATAGACTGCACCAAGTAACCTAGCAACCATCCAAATTCCATCCACATTACTGGCCTGTGCTCTGATTCTGCAGGAAAGAACCATTCAATCCAGGAATAGACAAGAAAGAGAGCTGAAACCTTGTGACAAAGCTGGAGTATTAGCAGCAAGCAAAGCATTATGCAACAACATGGTTTTGCTTTTTATGAGCTCCCTGGTTTACTTCTATTTTCAGTAAGATGATCAAAATTTTGGCTTGAGTTTCTAGAAGAAGAGAGTTGCCATTTACTGCAAGGAGCAAATTTAAGGTATAGAGAGAATTAAAAATTCCATTTCTGACACTTACCTTCAAAACACGTGAATGTGAAAGGTGTTTCTTCTGGCGGGAGAAATGTTTGTCAGCACAGGATTATTGGGTGAGACGAGACCTAGCAAGAGGTTAAAGACAGAGTTCTAAGGTGTGCAAACTTTTATAGGTTTCGTTGTCATGAACTAACTAAACTACTGAGAAGAGGTCAGTGACTAGGAGGAATATGCTAAAAGCCAAATATTATGTGTAAAAAGGAGAGAAGGAGCAAGTGTGCCACGTTCTGCTCAGAGGTAAACAAGATGACAATGAAATGATTCTGTACTCTGGCAAGGTGTTTGCCACTGGGGACACTGAATGGGTCACTTCAGAGCCTGGTGGGCACAAAAACCTGAAGGGTGAGCCTCAAGGGACACTTAAAAGGAGATTCCTTTCATTGTTTCTTATGAGTGGTAGAGAGATTAATTAGTATAATGGAGATTTTCAATCTCACAAGGTCATTAAATTTGTGATTTTGAGCTGAACATTTAAAACTGAAACTCTAAACTATATGATCTTTATCTTCCATTAGACAATTTTTCTCCTTTATCATCGCTCCTTTAAAATTTAAAATGCTTTTCCAAATTTGACTTTACTTTTAAAAAGAACTAAATCTCAAAGCTTCTTTCTGTTTCTACATTTCAAAACTGCCTTTTTATTGCCATATTCTATACCTTAGTTTTATTTCTAATATCCCTTGACAAGTTTAAAATTGCTATTGAACATTTAGATTATTAAAATACTGTAAAAGTGCTGGAGAGCTCCTTTTCATTACTTATCAAGGGTTTTTAAATTGTTCCCTATCTTCCCTACATTTTTTTTTAACTTTTTTTTTTTTTAAGATTTATTTATTTATTTATACAAGCACTGGGTACAGTCAGAAGCGCGGGAGGGTGAGAGAATTCACCAGAGCCAGAGCGGGGAGCAGAGCAGGCAAAGGACCGAAGTACACTGCTGAGGGGAGCAGCGGGCGGCAGGAGAGGTCTGTGCGCCATGTGGGACCCTCCTCTGGTGACCAGGGAGCAGCCGGGGATCGAACCGGCGCTGCAGAGGCTGCAGGCAGCTTCGCAACCCAGCGCTCAACCACTGTGCCACCTGGGAGGCCCTTCCCTACATTTTTACCTTTTTTCTTTTTTTAAAATTGAAGAAGTAGCATAAGTTTACAATACTGTATATGTTCCATGATTATATTTTCTCACCACCCACCACCCACCAGTTTGCTCCTCCCCCCATTTCTTTTCTCCTTCTTCTCCTCTGGTAACCATGATATTGTTGTGTCAGGATCTAAAAGCTTGTTTTCTCTATAGTCCACAAATGCATGAAATCATATAGTATTTGTCTTTCTCCTATTGAGTTCATTTTAACATGATCCCCTTATGTTCCATCTCTGTTGTCACAAATGGCAAGATTTCACCCTTTTTATGGCTGAGTGCTATTCCATCAGATATATATATATATAAATATTTATATAGATTAGATAACGATATCGTATTATCTTGATATACCACATCTTGTTTTCCATTCCTTGTCATTGAGCATCTGAGCTATTTCCATATTTTGGCTTTGTGAATAGTGCTGCAAAGAACATCTATATTTTCAAGTTAGTATTTATATATTCTTCAAGTAAATACCCAGAAGTAGGATTACGAGCTCATATTATATCTTTTAATTTTTTGAGGAACTGTTTTTTCCATAATGATTGAGCCAATTTACATTCCCACCAATAAGTAGATAAGTGCTCCCTTTTCTCCACATCCTCACCACATTTATTATTTCTTGACTTTTTGAAAAGAGACATTCTAACCAGTGTAAGTTGAAATCTCATTGTGGTTTTGATTTGTGTTTCCCTAATTGTAGATGTTATAGAGCATCTTTTCATATATCTACTGGTCATATAGCTATCTTCTTTGGTAAAATGTCTACTTAGATCCTTTGTGTTTTAATCAGGTTGCATGTATTTTTGTTGTTGATTATACAAGTTGTTTATGTATTTTAGATCTTATCCCTTGTCTGATACATGGTTTGCAAATATCTTCTGTTCAGTAGGAAAAATCCTTTTCATTTTGAGGATTTTTTTTTTCACTGTGCAGAGCCTTTTTTTAGTTTTTTGTGGTCCCATTTATATTTTTTGTTTCTCATTATTGGAGAGAACTTCAAAAAGACAACACTAGGACTGATGGCAAAGAGCCTTTAATGTATGCTATCTTCTATTATTTAAATGATTTTAGGACTTTAATCAATTTTGAGTTGATTTTTAGTATATGATCTAAAAGAGTGGTCTAGTTTCATTCTTTCACATGTGGCTAATTTTCCCAACACCATTTATTGAAAAGACTCCTTCTCCACTGTATGATTTGTTTCCTTTCTCATAAATTAATTGCCCATATAAGTGTTATTTTATTTCTGGGGTCTCAATTCTATTCCACCTGTATAGTTAGTTAGGCTGCAGGAGGTGAAATGGGATAGCTGAGGTTTTGGAGTTTGTAGATGCAGTAGAGTCTCCATGTGGTGGTGACTGGTGACTTGCAGATGTGCCTGGTACAGGAAGGCAGGCCTCCTAGTTGTACCTGGCTTTGCAAATATGTCAGGAAACACTCTACCAGTGCCCCATTTCAGGTCTTCAAGGCACAGGGGTTCCTTCAGACCTAATGCTTGGGGGTCACTACATAAATGCAGTCAATGCTGAGGTGCAGGGGACAAGGGAACCACTGCCACATCAGCTATAGTATATATAAGCAGGGGATTCTGGCTACCACCCCAGCTGCAGTCCACATGCACCCATGAGCTAAAAGATTTCTAGAGCTGCAGCAAATAGTTGGGATTCCATAGTCTTATCTGAGGTGCATACATAGGTGGGGATCTCTGGTACCAACCAGTCAATGCTGGTTAAGTCCTTGCAATGGGCAAATTTCACATGAGGTCTGGGAGGAGTCACAATCTGGCAAGCCTTGAGCTGTCAAGAGAGTGTAGTTGGTAGTCGTGTCTGATCAATGTCTTGGGAGGTCTTAAATGCTCACTGTCTGGCTGCAGATGTGGGTGCGCTTTGCCTATCAGCAGGTAATGACTAGCAGATGCTTAGCCTATTTTTGCACCACGGGTGGGCCCTCTTGTTTCTTGTCACTGGCCCTACCTGGTTTAGTTACATCCTGGGAGTAGGTGGAGCTCTTATTAAGATCTAATATTGTGCAAAGTAAGTTCAAAGATAGAGCCCATGCTGTTACATGTAAAGTTGCAAGAGTTTGCCAAGATGGCACATGCCAGTGACTCCAAGGCTGGGTTATATCCTAATACTCCTTGCAACCCAGGCCAGTGGCACCCAGGCCAGTTGTTGCAAGTAATAGTATCTGAGCATTTTGAACGATGGGTCAGACACTATTCAGATAGTGTTATTTCTTGTGTCCCAGGACAAGTGAGTCTTTTGGGAGGCTGGTTAATCGTTGGATCTTAGTCTCTATTTTTCTTCAGCTTTCTTGAGCTCATTCCCCTCGGCGTGTCTCTGATGTACTGAACTATAGAGTTTTGGCTCCAGTTGTGAGGCACAGCCCTCCTGTTCCTCGCCAGAAGTTCCACGCTGTAGAGCCAGTTGATGCCTTTTTCTCCTTTGCTGTGGAAACTGTTCTTCTGGGTTTCAAGTCTGCTTCTGGCAAATTAGTCCTTATTTAGGTGTATATTTGTTGTGATCATGGCAGGAAGTGAGTACAAGTCCTCCCGATTCTGCCATCTTGGGCCTTGCCTCAGGCACTTTTTCCTTAATTACTTTTTATATTTAAATCTGTCTGCTGTCTGTTTTATCTCTCCTCTTTTTTTTGGGGGGGGTCTCTTTTTCAGTAGCCAAGTAGAAAAGGAAAACTACCATTAGCAAGTTTATCAGGGAATATGAACCAATATAACCAAAATATTACATGAAAAATGGAAAATTTTAAGTTTTGAAATGTGAAACAAGCATACAATTTTTCTTCAGTCACTTTCTATAATAGTATAAAAGTAAATAGCCCTCCTTGCATTTAACATCATTATCTTTTGTGGGGAGGAGGTGTTTTTTAATTTTTTTATTTTTATTTTTTATTTTTTTTAAAGATTTATTTTATGTGTGCACACAAGAACTGGGGTATAGGTCACAGGTGCAAGGGGGTGAGAAGATTCACCAGAGACAGGGTAGGGAACAGAACAGGCAGATTGACTGAAATACACTGCTGAGGGGAGCAGCAGGAGAGTCAGGAGAGGTCTGCTGCGCCATGTGGGTAGCTCCCTGGCCAGGGATCAAACTTGTGCTGTAGTGGCTGCAGATAGCTTCTTAGTTTGCATCTTAACCCCTTGCACCACCAGGGAGGCCCCAGGGGGTGGTTTTTTGATAGATATAGAGACCAATAATATTTTTTAATCAAATGCCTATTTTTATAGGACAGCTTTAATGTCATGTAATGAATAATTTTATATTCATGAAGTACTTTGAGCTTCTCAGGAAATCTGTTATAAATGAATAAACAAAGAACTAGCTACTTCAATTTGTTCCAAGTTTAAGTGAAACTTTTCATTGTCATTAGGACAAAGTATTAAGCAGAGATAATCACACATGAACACCTGTCTCAATGCTAGTGTTTAGGTCCCTTGTTTACTGATAAATTCCATTGAAATCTTTTGTAGGAACTTCAAATTTTTAAAAGCCCTGACAAAATATAGATCCAGGGAGGAATATTTCTAAGGTAGGTCCCCCATGCATTCTGTGAGAAGGAGCAGGAGATTGGGAGGGAGGCTGCCTCCCAGCTTCTGTGTGATCCCTTGTTTCACAGCATCTGCCCTCAGAGCACAAACAATGACTCACAGGCTGGAATCCCCAGGCTCCGGTGAAAGGAACCCTTAGGAAAACCAAGCCAAGAACCTAATGATGGGCTGGAATTAATTTCCCCTTCCAACTCCGAGCTTTGGAACCACAGAGAATAAACATGTGGCCACTTAGGCATAGCAGTGGTGCCCTTTCAAACAATGTTCTTTGATATGTGTTCACTTTTCATTTAGGCAAGATACAGACCATCCTCTCCCCTTAATTGGCCATAGCAATTTAGCTCTGGTCACAAATGTAACACACTGTCCTGCAAAATAGAATCCCTGCAATTATGCCACCCAAAGGAAAGATGGTTATTTATTATATTGAAAGTGTCTCTATTGTGACCAAAGCAAGCATTTCCTTTTTAAAAAATGGGTATACTTTAGCTTTTAAGGTCACCAGAAAATTAAGAAGCATCAGAATTCTGCCCCAGTCTCCCACAGTTTCCCCTATGTTAACATCTTGCTTTGGTGAAGTGTATTTGTTATCATTAATGAGCCAATATTGATACATAATTATTAACTAAGATCCACAGTTTACATTGCAACACCACATTGTTGTTATTTGCAGTTCTATGGGTTCTGGCAAAAGCATAATAACATATATCCATCATCATAGTAGCGCACAGAATGGTTTCACTGTACTAAAAATGAATGTCTCTCCCTTTTTAAGTCATTTATTCAAAACTCCTTATAAAATCTATCTACCTCATCCCATCTTCAGTAATGGTTCATTACCTGGGAGGTCTTTTAATATCCCTTATAGAGGGACAACTGCCTGACTGGTCCATAGTAATCACTTTGTGATAATAATATTACAAGTTTCCATTCCAATCTTAACAAATTAGAATTTAAAAATTATTGTTACCAAGTGAAATAATGATTAAATATATCTATTCTTCATACTAAAGATTAAACACAATCAAAAATTATCAAGTACAATACCCAGTGAAGTGTTCCTGCCAAGCTAAATGCATGAAAACATTGACTAGGAAATAGGAAAAGAGGCAATGTCATCATTAAGGCAAGATTAAGTTACGTATCAAATTCTGGTTTCTTTTTTATTCATGCTTTCTTGAAAGAGAGTGGGTTTCTTCCTGAAGCAAATTTAAGTTTCCAGTCTTTGTAAGGAGGATTAAGTTCTAATCTTTTGGTGCAATGGTATTCAGGACATGAGTTTGCTTGTTACAAGATGCATGGGTCCAAAGACACAAGGAAGGCATATTCGATGTGCACAGGGTTCCCCAATATTAGGGCCTTGGGTACCTGTGTCTCACATTGTGAAAATGATGCATATGGGAAAACTTAGGAAGAAATAATGAGCTGAGGGCCTCCCTGGTGGTGCAGTGGTTGAGCGCTGGGCTGCGAAGCTGCCCGCAGCCTCTGCAGCGCCAGTTCAATCCCCAGTGGCCAGCGAGGGTCCCACATGGCGCGCAGACCTCTCCTGCCACCTGCTGCTCCCCTCAGCAGTGTACTTCGTCAGTCTGCCTGTCCTGGTCCCCGCTCTGGTGAATTTTCTCACCCTCCTGTGCTTCTGACTGTACCCAGTGCTTGTATAAAATAAATAAATTTTTTAAAAAATAAAGTAAAAAAAAATTAGTGAGCTGAGCTAAAATGTCTGGATTGGGAAAGATCAATAAAACTCAAACTTTCAAATCAATGTGAAATTAACACCATGAAATAGAAACAGTACAGTGAAGTGGGAAAAGCTCACATTTAGAATCAGAACAAAATTCAAATCAAACTCCAGTTACTTCGTAGCTGTGGAACCTTATTTAGCCTACTAAATCTTAGGATCTCCAAATTTCTTCAGATATAAAATGAAGAAAATAATTATTTTGGTACTTGTGTTAATCATCATTACAGAAGATTTGGCTCCCAGAAGGTTAGGACACAAATTTGAACTACTATTTCTTTTCTGAACCATGTAGCCTATTAAGTTTCCATTTTTTTAATTGAAGTTCTTTTCTTTCTATAAAAAAGCTTCATCACTAACTTATCTATTTGAAAATACAGTCTGCTTTGTGTTGGCTGATTTTTCATTGTGGTTTGATGAAAAATGCCATTACATTTTTTATTTGATTGAACTATTCTATTACTATGAATTGTCTACATAGAAATAATTTGTTTCCCATTAGCAGAAACGAGTTTCACATCACAAACTTAAATTATCTGTTGAACTTTTTTACAAAAATTGCCTTTAAAAATATGATGACAATAGCATGAGTAGAGTGACTTTTTCTGAGCCACCAAGATAGTGGATTTAGAATGCAGATGATTATTCTTATAGAGAGAGAAAAAAGGAAGTAGCAAACCCCCATTTTAGCCAACTTATCTTTCTATTGGAAGGCAAGCTGGGAGTATCACCACACACAGAAGGGAAATATGTCCCATTACCAAGAGGTCTCTCCAAGGCTCAGAAAATCTTGTATATAGTCTTCTTGGAACTAACTTTCCCATCTTTAGTGAGAAATAATTGACATACATAACTGTTTAAATTTAAGGCATGTGGCATGATTATTTGCTCTATATATATTATGGCATGGTTACCACAATAGAGTCATCTGACATCCATCTTCTCATAATCACATTTAAAAAAAAAAAGGAAAAAAAGGCAAAAATATCCTCTATTGATAAGAGCTTTTAATTGTTTTTATTATTAGTTTCTAAGCCCCTTTGTTCTCATAGTAATTGTTGCTCACTTTAATTTCCCACATCTAAGATAAAGTTTAGAAAAAGATTCAGAGACCCAAGAGAATCTTCAGATTAAAAAAAAACATTTTTCTTCATGTAGCAGAGAATGCTTTGCACAAAATAAGCAAACAGAAACAGTTAAGAGGAAAACATTATGTATTAGTCATTAAGTTTATTCATTTAAATAAATAAAATTCATTTTTACAATTTCTCCTACTTCAAAGGATGTTTTGCAATATTTTAAATTCTGTTTTAAATTTCACTATTGCAGTCTTGTTTTTACAAATTTGTTTTTTACAAACTCCCCATGTAGGAAAATATCAGTCTTCCTTCCATATTTCTCTTTCACTCTCACACTGCTACCATCCCCACAACACCTCTGATACCTGTTACCAGCAGGCAATTTTGTGATACCAGCTGGGTATCTTACAATTTAATTCTGACATTATCTACTTGGAGAGAGCATCAGATCCCATAGGTTAAGAGTTCAGTCCCATGAAGCTGACCCCACTTTTTTTTCTGATCAAAAGTAGCAGGACCCTGGGTTTACCTACAGCTTCTTCCAACTGGTCTGCAAATCAGAGGCCCCTCATAACCTGCTCCTGCTCTGACTGGATTATTTGCTAGAACAGCTCACAGGCCTCAAGAAAGTACTTATGTTCACTAGCTAACTGAAGGATTTCATAAAGGAATACAAATGAACAGGTGAATGGAGAGACACTTAGGGCAAGGTCTGGGAAGTTTCTACATGCAAGAACTTCTGTCCCCATGGGTGGACTTGGTAAGCATCACCCTCCCAGCATCTGCACATGTTTACCAAACTAGAGCAGTCCTAATATTGTTTTTTTTTTTTTCAGGAGTGACACCATTTTATTTTCAATATCTATTGGATTTAGTGTCTGAAAATTCAGTCATACAATTACAAATGGGTTGCTGACCCATTTTTCTCTCCCTTGCATCTCTGTGAAGGATGTTTGGGGAACTTCCCAATGTCACATTATAAATTGTAAAGCAGTTCATTATGTTGCTTTTAACTAGTGGAGACTTCCTAAGTTAGGCATGTTCAGTGGTTAACTCCATTTCCAGCCTTCCTCCCCAGTCTGGAGAATAAGAGTGGAGCTGAAGTCCCAGCTTGCTGATTATACCTTGGTCTCTCTGTTACCCAGACCTTAGTCAGAAGCCTACCCAGAGGCACCTCATTTGAACAAAAGACCCTGCCATCATCCCAAAAATTCCCAAGGGGTTGAGAGCTCCCTATCAAGAAACAGGGTCAAAGATTAAATAGTAAAACAAAAGATGCTTCTAGTGCTCTTATCACTTACATGTTTATAGGGTTTTCAGGAACTTTGTAATCATATACATATTTCTTGTTATCTTGTAACCCAAGGCAAACAATTTTCTGTACATGGACAATTATGAGCTATAAATTAGCTCATCAGCAAGGTCTGCCTATAGGTATAGCTATGTCAATTATTTAGATTTCTATCATGGTCATTACTGTTTTTCTAATTTTAATAGGTATTTAACTAAAATCTATACAAATTATAAATGTGACAAATGAAGGTATAGACCAATCACATGAAATGAAAAGCATCACAAAAAAAATCACTGGGCCAAGTGTTATTCTTCTTCAATTCAATTGTGATGTCTAATCACTTATGGTGACTGAGTAGCAAAAAAAATGGGCACTAGGTAAGAGAAAAATAGGATGGACATGAGCCAGGATCTTATTCGTGACCAAAGAAAGTACTGCTTTCTGTTTAACTTTTGTTAGTAATTCAACGGTTGATCTAATTTTGGCACTTTAAAATGGACATGGCATTATTTATTTAATAAATTATAATTAAGCACCTACTATATGTCAAGACTATTGAAGATATTGAGAATGCAGGAGCAATCAAAACAGAAAAAGCCTCTGTCCTCAAGGGGCTACATGCTAATGCAAACTGGAGAAGAAACATTCAAACAAATATAAAACATATTTCAGGGAATGGGAAGTTCCAGGAAGACAGATAAAGGAAGGAGATAAAACTGATGGAATATATCACTTTAGATAAAGGAACAGAGATGGCTCTTTGAGGACACCTTTGCGAGAAGACTGAATGAAGAAGTGAGCCATAAGCCTATTGGAGGGAAGAGCATTCCAGACACAGAGGGAACAGCAAAGACCAAGACACTGAGATGGGAATAAGCATGAGATATATCAAAACCATTGGAAAGGCCAATGCAGCGTGGCCAATGTGAGTGGTAAAACCTCAATAGTAGTCATCATGGTCCATGGTAAAGAGTTCTGATTTTACTCCAATTAAGGTGAAAGTCTTAGAGGAGTTCTAGCAGGCAGTGACTGCTCTGATTGCAGGTTTAAGAGAGGCGTTTTGCTCTTGTGTGGAGAATGGACAATGGGGGAGCGGGAAACAAGATGGAGACTTTTGCAACAGTCCAGACAATAGATGATGCTGATGGCTGGGACAGGGTGATAGCAGTGAAGGTGACTAGAAAGGTCATACTGGGACAGGGGGTTAGAAGAGTCCAAGATGACTCAAGTATTCAAACTAGAATAATTATAAAAATGTTGCTGCAGCTACTGAAATGGAGATGTGGGAAAGGAACAAGTTTGGGTGCTGTGAGGCTGTAGTTTGGAATTTGTCACACTGGATTATCTCGTTAGACAGCTGAGTGTCAAAAGGTCACTTAGATACACAAGATATTTAAGCGTCCTATTTTTTTTAATTTGCATTTTAGAGACATCAGCATGTTAACAATATTTAAAGCCCTGTGATTGTCTGTGGTCACCAGGGAAATAGGTAGCGACAGGAATAGTTTTACGTATCCTCTGCAAGGAATTGACCTTACAGAGGGAAGATAAGCTTCTTTTGTACATGTGTCTCCAATACAAAGTACTTTACAGGAACATTCCCAGAGAAATGACTACAGTCTTAGAAATCCAGTCATGATTAGGAAGATGCATGTCTGTAAATGGCAGAGACTCTTTAGAGGAGAAATGGTACTATGATCATTTAATAGCTGAACTCCATCTTCATTCAGCTGGGGTGGTCTAAATCAGTCATTTCCATTCCCAGATACTCAGTTTCTTCATTTATAAAATGTAGTGGTTTGATACCCTTTATGTTTCCTTCATGTTTCAAAAGTTCACTCTCATATTTTACTATTTAATGACTATGTTTTATAGTACTAGAATATCTTTATTGTATTTCACTCCCTTTTTCTCTGCACACACACACAAATATGTGAGTTTGATCTACCCTAATGCCTTTCAATCATATACCATCTCATAGTCTCATATTTAACTGAAAACAGTTTTATTCTCCTTTAAGTTTTTGATTTTCTGGACATCAGTGCTATCAGGGATAAATAGCAAATCAATTAGGTGTGTAATTACTGAACTGCAGTTGTGAATCCAGAATTCCAGAAATCCTGCCATCAGTTACAATGCGCTGTTTTTTCTTTAATATTCAACAAGTGCTTATATTCTACCCTTCTCTTTCCTAAGCATTATTATTATTTAAGTAAATTAAATAATAATCCTTATTATTTAAGTAACTTAAATCATAACAACAAAGCAATAAAACACAATGTATTAATTCTATTTAAACTTTTACATTTTACTAAGCATATTTAAGAAAAAATGTATATAAGACAGTTTCATTGAAGTCATTTCCTAAACCAGCTAGAATATTTATATAAAGTTATTCAAAGACACACAACAGTAAGACTTTAATAAAGGGAGTGGACTGTAGGGGCCGTGACAATGGGGTCTGTAGTGGGGGAAGATTGGATTCAGCTATAAATACATGGGCAAGTGGGATAGCAAGGGACAGGAGAGGGTGAGCGGGGGAGGGGAGGTTTACTTGGAGGACACTAAAGAGGTAAGGGGCGATCCTGATCAAACCAAGCCTACAGAATTCTTGCTGAAAGCAGGGCAGGGTGATCAAGAGCAGCTGGGAGATGGTGAAGGATGAAGAACCACATTAGACATCAAGGGAGATCAGACATGGACAATGAAAGATTCTAATTACACCCACTTAGAAGGATTCTTGTTAAAAATGGACTAGTGCAGAGAAAAATCTGGAGGTCCCAAAGCAAGGCCAAGTTGAAAATTCAGGGGAGTTCATATAGACTTTGGTCAAGGAGACAATCTTTGTTAACACATCTCAGAAAAGTCTATCAAATGTAAATGTGATGAACTCCAGAAGCCAGTTTATATTCCAAAGCTTTGTTTTATGTTCATTGATTAATTTGGACCAAGTAATTTTCACCTTCAGGATATATATCTGGTTTGAAATAATCCAAGTGGGGAGACTACTCTTCAGAAATCCCAGAAACTAAGGAGAGGATGTGTAGGTAACAATTCCTATAGTGCTTACTTCATATTAATTTATAAACTATAATATATAGATGTCAATATGATATATTCATAGATGAGTATATGTATTTTTTTTAAGATTTATTTATTTATACAAGCACTGGGTACAGTCAGAAGCGCGGGAGGGTAAGAGAATTCACCAGGGAGCAGAGCAGGCAGAAGGACCAAAGTACACTGCTGAGGGGAGCAGTGGGCGGCAGGAGAGGTCTGCGCGCCATGTGGGACCCTCCTCCAGTGGCCGGAGAGCAGCCGGGGATCGAACCGGCACTGCAGAGGCTGCAGGCAGCTTCGCAACCCAGTGCTCAACCGCTGCGCCACCGGGGAGGCCCTATGAGTATATGTATTATTGCACATGGTTGTCTATTGAAGCAGAGGTGAACCTTAAACTGCAAACTTTAATTCTAAGAGACTGAGAATTATTTCTGTGCCTGGTTATGCTCAGGGAAAAGCTATTCTATACACTAAGATGTAAACAATCCAAACACAATGAAAGGCCATTGGGGAGGAATGCCTAAAAGAGAGTCTATTTTAAGTGCTAAAAAGTGAAACAAGTATTCTGAAACCAAAATTTATAAGCCTCCAATTTTCTTTTTTTTTTTTAATTTTACAAGATTTGACAGTGAACAGCATAAATGTAATTGGTCCATGCATTTATTTAATTGTAATCTTAAAGTATCTGTTTTATCATGATGGCTTTCTTTTAATATTTTACATCCCTGGAGGGCCAGAGCTACATCTGTTTAATATGAATCATAGTATCTGAAATAATGTCATTTGACTGCAAGTATAAAGATGACAATGATAATCCCACTGCTGCTTTTCAGAAAAGGCTCAAGAAAATCCATCCCACACACTTATAACACGGATTCACTGAAAGAACATGTTATTAGCTCAAAATGACTGCAGCCAGTCATTATTTAGAAAGACCCTAAATAATTGTAAAAGTAAAGATGAAAGAAAGAGGTACTAATGTATTCACTCCAGGTGGCTTTTAAGCAACACATTAATTCTTGAACATGATTATAAATAAATAATAAAATTGAATTCACCCCAATCTATCATAGAACTTTTTTGACAACATAAAAGTCAACCAAATAAATCAGAATAATAGGATTTGACAAAACAAGACACTTATCTATTCCCAGAAAAACATATTGGTGACACAACTTATAAATTACCAATAAAGTTTCTCTATCCATCACCAAGATTCCCATCGAATGACAGGGAAATAATTACCATACCTACACCATATTATGCAATCTCTGGATGTGTCAGGCAGTGAAACAATAGGTAAATTCAGCTCTCAGTATGTGGACAATACCTGTGGGGTGAGGTGGGATGGGGTGGGTAGATTTTTTTCTTTTTTAATAATAGTATCTATATGGTCTTCCGAATAAGTATGGACTGCTTTCTGTAATGGCTCAAGAAAGATTGCAGAGAGATTTTCCCAGAAGAGAGAGAATGTTTAATGTTGAACTTTCCTATAATCTATCACCATCCTTTCCCCACTAACACATCAAAGAAAGTATACTTATTATTTTTTTAAACAATGGACTAAAATCTCCAAATTCATTCTAACTTACTGGGTCTGTTCGGTTTAAAAATAAAATTTTCTCTGACCTGAAACCTGTAGGCATCTATTAGCATTAAATCTGAATATTTGAATAAATGAATTGAGAATGTCTTCCCAAATTTTACATATTTATATATAAATTTTTAAGATAAATTTTCATGGGTATGTATTATGTTTTGTAAATATTTGTGTGTGTGTGTGTGTGTGTGTGTGTGTGTAACCTTTCTGTAGATGAATAGGTATGAGAGAAAGAGAGAAAACTTGTCCAAAACTAAAAAGTAAAAAATCAAGTCAGATTGAAAAGGAAACAAGGAAAGACTCTATTAATCAGGCAGGGCGGACAGGCGACTAAATCCAGCTGTATAATCAGCAAAAGCGCTGCTTCTCCCAATGTCAAGCAGCAGCTGTAAAATGCCATAACCCTCCTCTTGAGTAACTACTGCTGTGTTACCAACGACGCTATTGTTGTAACTCACTTATTACTGGGGATACCCAATGCTAACCTCCTTGCCTGTCGTAATCCCTAGTTAATCTCATTTAACAAATCCCATCTCAGAAAGAGCAAGGAATCCAGAAGCGACCCCCACTGGTTTCCCTTGCATGGCTTCATACCCCTTCAGTGAGAACCCAAACCTTGTAAGACACGCGCTTGTCAGGCTGCATTCCTGGGCAACTTTCCCAGGCCCTGCCTCTCTGTAAATCAATAAATCTGACTTAGTCAGACTATGGGTTTGTCCCTAGTGATCTGTAACTCGTTAGGTGTTTGCAAGTTGGATGTTTGACTGAGTGCTGGCTGATCCCAACTCAGTGTGCGCATCTGAGAGGTCAGTGAATCTCTCCCACTCTATGCTCTGGCCCAGCTGCTTGAGTTTTGCCCTGAATCAGCATCCGATGAACACTCTGATCCTTTCATGCCAGGTTTATTACTTATCTCCTAGGATTTGTGGATTAAAAACCTGACTTTGTTAAACTACAGGTTTGTTCTTGATGGTTTAAAAAAAATAGGTATATACATACATACCTATATATATACACATATGTATATACATATATACATATATATACACACATATATTCTGCAAGTCAAAGACAAACTTATTTTTGATATTGAAGTACACTGAATATACACATCAGATATTTAACTTTTCATTTATTTAAAGTAGTAACAGTGCACTGTCCCATTATAAGAACATTATGTAAATTTCAGGTATGCACCATTAAAAGTCAACATATGTGTATACATTAAGTTGACCACTAAAAGTCTAATTTTATGTTTTACCATATTTAACTTCTTACTTTAATTTAGTTATTCAATTGTTTGTGCTAACTTAATATAGTGGGTATATTTAATATTATGATTTTGCTACTATAGTGAACTCAATCACAAATAAGCTAGAAAAGAAAATACATAGAAAGTAGAAATAAAGAGGGCCTGGTTGAGCGCCGCGATGTGAAGTTGTCCGCAGCCTCAGCAGCGCCAGTCTGATCCTGGCCTGCTGGCGAGGGTCCCACATGGCATGGCAGATCTCTTCTATCATGCCCGCTGCTCCTCTCAGCAGTGTACTTCGTCAGTCTGCCTGCTCTGTTCCCCGCTCTGTCTCTGGTGAATCCTCTCACCCTCCCATGCATCTGGCCTGTACCCCAGTTCTTGTATAAATAAATAAATAAATGAATCTTTAAAAAAATAAGTAGAAATAAAGAATTCCTTTGGTGGGTATATAAACCCCTTTTGGAAAATTCTTTATTCTTGATCACTGTCATTAAAATAATTTCCTTTCTATGATTAAGTGATTGCTATACCTTGACCATTTTACTCTCCACATATCTTTCTTTTTATACATATATAATCAAACAAAATAGAAAAATTAGCCTGATGAGCAGGCTTTTTTCCTTCAAACCACAATTACCTAAGATCAGACCCCTCTGATAATTTGTGCTATTTTTGTACCTAGTTCCATTCTACAACTGACTGAAGCATGAAATGAACTAAAATAAATGATTGACTGGAACGAAACTGAAATAAAATAAAATAAAATAACGTGATTTCCAATGTGCTTTATGCCTTAAGGACAAAGCAAATGCCCCACCCTCTTCCCCTGGAGCAGATCAGATGACCACAGAGACCAAAGACACAGGCCTTTGAGTCTGTGATGCTGCCTTTCCCTACCAGTGCTCCACTGCTCTCCTCATCATACTCTCTGGTTTCTCCAGGGGTGAAAATACCCTGAATCACATTTAGAGACCTCTCTGTGCTAATTGCCAAGGCATAAAACTTCATCCAAACACATACCTTACTACGTACAGTCAGATAGGAGAAAACAAGCCAGAAAGGAAATGAACTTTCTTGTCCTGTGGACCATAGTTTTTCCAGTATTTATTTAATGCTTACTCCATGCCAGGGAACTTGCTGAGCACTTTCTGTGCATTATCAAATTTGATCTTTGCAGCAGTGCACCATTATCTACACCATTTTACAGAGGAGGAAACAGACTTGCCAAAGGCCAACCCAGGTCTTTGCAGCAAGTGTCACTCTGGCATGTGAATTATTTCAAACTAAGTCTGATCAAGGCCCTGCAGGCTCAAAAGAAACATTTTGCCATTCCCTTAACTTCCTAGAAAAAAAGAAAACTGAGGTTATTTCCCAGATTTAAGTTTATCTCCAGAAACACTTTTCTATCAGAGAAACCTATTTTCATGGCAGAGCAAACATGTCAGCATGGAGCACCCGGCCTTTGCCATGTGTCACCCACCTCTCTCCATGAGACCCAGGCCCCATCCCATTCCTTAGCTTAGGATAAATACCCTTGTGTCTAACTATTTACTTCGAAATTTACATCCACGTAGATTCCACATACATATGTGATTAAGTTTATTTCCTCCTACTAATCTATCTAATGTTAATATGACTGCTTGACCAATCTAAGAAGAACCAAGAGGGGTTAAAGGAAATGTCCTCTCTGCAGCTCCACTACTCAAACCTAATCGCTGATTTCCTGAACTCACATCATTAGGTATTACATGATGAAATATGGAGCAATGACAACTTGATTAGTGCAGAAACCAGTCACATGTTCTTAAGAAACTAAAAGGGAACTCTCAGGGAACTCAGAACACCAGCTAGTACACACTCTCTGCCTCCTCTTCTGTCTTCCCTGCTGCCTAACTCAATGCCTAAAACCTCTCCCAGCACCTGATGCCCATCCCCACCCTCACCTGCCTTCCATTGATCCTCTCAGCATGGACTTATTATAAAGGGAAACATGACTTCAGACTCTCAAAGACAAAAGTACATTAGGCAGTCTATAACAAGATTTAAGTTGAGTAATATCAAGTTACACTCGGATAGGAATAATCAGTGTTCCTTGCATAAGCATCACTCAAATATCTGAAAAAACAGGACAGGTGTTTATCAGTAACTTCCCTCCAGGGGTCTTGATAAACTTAGGCATGATGTATACAAATAAGCTAATAAGTATATTAAAGGTTTTAACCATATAAACAAATCACGCAAAGTTACATCTGAATTTTATGACATTTAAGGATTTTTTTTTTTTTCTGGCTTGGTTGCTATTAGGTGAGTACATTTCTGTTTGTGAATCATCAGATAATGAATTTATATTTAGGAATAGAAAATCATTTCATTTGATAAGTTCGCAGGTGCTGGTGTTCCAAAACACCAAACACCAGACGCAGATGCTGAACACTCCATTTCATGGCAGGATTCACCCTTCAAAGAGGCTCTGGGATCATGAAACTTTCCAAAGACTCAATTTTCAAAATAACCATTGCCATTTCACATAGCAGATCAGCAAATCATTCTTTCACCATAAATCTTTTTTGTTGGGAAACAATTTACTCACTCAAATTCTAGGGAGCATGCTCACTTTAATGTTCTTTTCCACAGAAATCCATTAAAAATAAATCCACAATCTTGGCAGATTAGCTAAAAGATTAATGTCAGACTTCTTAAAAAAGAAAATTACTTGGGCAGAAATCTGACTAAACAGCATGTGCTTTTTTTCTTTTTCTTTTTTTTTGCGGGGGGGGGCGGTGGTTCTTTTTTAGGTTCTTTTATTCTGCTTTATTTTTCAGTTTGGTTTTTGCTTTCATTGAAGTTATAAATACATATGCTTGAACCATATTACAAATTGACAAACTGATTACTGTATTACCTTATTACATGTATGTAAATGGCAGGGCATGTGTTAATCTATAACTTTTGGTTTCTCGTGCAATATCATTGTTTCACCTGAAGTTAGTAATTGCACGGTTTGGGTTGCTTTGTTTTGTACATACCTAAGGCTGATTTATTGACAAATTCTCCCTCAAGTGTTTAAACATCCTCACAGAAGTGTTAAGCACTTGAGATACCCTTATCAAAAGTTCATCTCATGGGAGACATCTTGTTTTGGCCTCTTCTGGCCTGGACAGCTTCTTCCAGGAACTTCGCCTCAGCTAGTTCTTCCTTTAACCACTGAGAGTTGGAACCTTCGTGCCCAGATCCTGAGTCTTCTTCATTGTTACTTCATTTTTTGGTAGAGCATATAGCATCTTAAAAAAGCGGCTGTGTGGGAAGTAAATTTTAGGAAGTTTGGGTCTGAAAATATCCTATTCTCCACTATAAATCATTTTCCCTCCAGATATTAAAGATAGTGTTGCTGATGTCTTGCTGCCAGTGTTTTTGGAAAAGTCCAATTCTGATTTCCGATCTTTCATTTGAACCCCTCATAGGGGATTCTTTTTTTTTTGCCCCGGTATCAAAAATTCACAATTAAGAGTTTGGTGTGGTTCTATTTTTATAGATTTTTAGTACACCAGTCCTCCATTTTCTTCTACAAATCCGTATTCCAAAATTCTGGGTGATTTCTTGAAATTTTCCTCATAATTTCTTCTCCTTTCTTTTTTCTGTTTTTCAGTTGTTAGAATTTATAAGCTAAAATTAATATATTTTCTTTCTGATTCTCCTGTAACTCCTGTTGAATTTTCATTTCTATCATATTCTTATTACCTAGTTATATTTTTACTTCATTGATTGTCCTATTGCAGAATCTGCTATTGATTGTCCTATGCAGAATCTGCTTTTATTGCATGATACAAAAATCTGCTTTTACCTTTCTGTTAAAATAAGTGGGCTTTGTTTTTTATATATAATATTTTTTTTACATCATTGTTCATTTTTGTACAATGTTTGCTTTCTCCTCTCAGATATAGACTCTGGAAAATTCCCAACACCAATTCACCCATGAACCATCACCATAGTCCCTTGTGTTCTTCCCAACCCATTTTGACCCCTCTGCCTCCTGCTCCCCTGTAGAATGTCTCTGATTTATAGTTGCCTGCTAGTTTTCTTTAATTTTTTTTCCTGACCCTTTATTTGATTCATCTATAAAATTGTTTTTTCTCCCTCCATGATCTTGGCTTCTATCAAGTTGTTTTCTGCTTGTTTTTTTCACTTTATTATTTTAAGAAATTTTTCTCAGGTAACTAGTGTCCTTGAGTAGTTTATATTTAAAAAACAAAAACTGGACAATTCATGCTTCTGGCAAGGTTCATTCACTGGGAGCTTTCTGCTGGAATTTTTTGTTTGAAAACTGTGATGTCTCTCCTTGTTTCCCCACTGATTTAGTCAGATTTCCCAGAGAAGACTGATTCCTGAGGCAAACATCCAAAGGGCTCTGGAATTAGCCATGTGTAGGGGCCAGATGGTCACAGGGCAGGTTATCGATGATCCTGCAGACAGGTAAAGGAGAGTATTGGAGCCTTCAGTGGGTTTCTCAGGCTTTTATTGAGATTTACGTGTATTACAGCAACCAGGTACATGGCAGGCAGGGGTACCGGGGGGCCAGGAGGCCGGCAGGGCAATCCTAATGGTAGAAGGGCAGAAAAGCCTGAAAAACCATTTACCCTGCACCATAGTACCAGGCACATCATGAAGTGAGGTCAAAAGACAGCCAGAAGAGGGATGACAGCAAGATGGTGGGCTTAGAGGTCCCTGGCTCACATCTATTCATGGCAACAACAGTCTGGCAGATACCCAGGGACAAAAGTACCAGAGCTGGAACTTTGGGGTCCATATAGAAGGTTCTGTAACCCTAGTGGAGCTCCAGACTAAAGAGGGTTATTTTAAGAAGCCAGGCCTTCTAAGATTTCACCATTTGATAATTCTTTCTCCTTTCCATTTCTTAAGTCCTTCTCTAAAAATAATTCTATAACTGTGGCTTATTGGGACTTGAGAAAAGAACAGAGGTTAGTAGGTATTAAGACAATCTTCCACATTTTAACCGAAATTCTTTATATTATCATTTAGGCGTTAGAACTAATTTTAAGGCTTAGATTATAATTTGCTTTCCATTCTGCCTGATGGCATAAACTCCTTAGGTACATTATCACTGAAGGCCAGTAGCGTGAAAGTATGTCTCACAACCAAAGGAAAAATCGCAAGTGAGGAGGCTTCCACGCAACAAAACAAAACCAAAATAACTAAATAAAATGATGGATTTTGAGCTATGCTATGGGAATGAATAAATATGTGATGAGCGCATCTCATCTCATCTGAGTTATGCTAAGCACAAGGAAAAAAACTACAAGGTAACTTCCTGTCACATATTTCAATTCCATGATTTGATTAAAAAACAAGGAAGACTAAGCTAAAAACAGAGTTCAGATTCCCGGGCTCAGCAGGAGGGGTCAAGATTCAGCAAAGTAAAGTTTTACTGGGAAATTTATTTGTATTCACTCACCCTCTCTTACCTCTATCAATTGACAATTTGAAAAATGTAACTCTCAGCAACATTTTTTCTGGCTTTTGAAAATATTTTTAATGTGGCAACATTATCTAGCCAATAATAATATCTAGGTTAAAAATGGAGCTAATTCAATTGATATCTTCTTTAGAACTCATCAGGGACAGCAAACTTTATGCTTTGTCTGCTAAACTGTCTTTTTTTTTAAACTAGGAAAGTTAGAGAATAACCATATTCAGGTCAGATCAATGCTTCAAAAGCTATTCATAGCCACCAGCTAGTTACTTTACAGACAACTTCACTGGGTCTTCTTAGCCCATTGTTTTGTTTTTGTTTTTGTTTGCAAGCCTTTTTGTTTGTTTGTTTGTTTGCAAGCCTTTGTATTTGCAAGCCTTTGTTTGCAAGTTTTTAATCATACTTGGAAATTTCTCATTGTCCTCAGCATAAACAGTTACTCTGCCTGGTCATATTCAGGCTAAGGAGTTGATTCTGTTGTGGTCAAATATGCACATCTGGTTTCAAATGAAGTCCCAGGAAACCACTTAGATGGGCCAGGAACGGGCCAGGCGACCAAAATGTCATGTTCCACAGTCACACTTTGACTTTGGCTTCAGCCTCCCGTTCTCTGACTTTTCCATTTTTTTTCCAGAGCAGTGGTTTTAATATCATTCAAATTCTCTACTTCTTTTTTCCAAATGTTGTTAAGGCAACACATAGTCTACAATACCAGGGCACAAAATAGTGTTTCCTTCCCAAGTCATTTTGCTCCCAATTATGGCCTTTCTTACAATATACAGAATATGAGATATATGACAATATGAAAAAAAAAATAGTTTGTTACAATAATAGTTTGTTACAACAATAGTTTGTGATATGTTTCTTAAAATCACCACTGGTATCCAAAATTGTACAAGTAACACCAAAGGGATAAGGGAAAGTGGAGTTAAGAGAACAACACTCAAAAGCATTGTTAATGACACATAGAAAAGATAGAAACCTAATAGATAAAGTCACACAATTTTATGCATTAATGGTTAAGAACTGCATAAGTACTACAATTAAATATGGTACTTTATCTTTAAATGACCAGCAGCTTACTTGAGAAAGTGGGCATAGAAAATGTGGCTGCTCATGAGCTATTCTGAAGATGAAGGATCAACTTAAACAGAGGCAAGTCAGAACAACAGGTATAAATGACTGTGATTTATAACATAGTGGTGAACTAAGGTCCCCAGTATATGTTTGAGGGGTGTGTGTTTTTTTTTTGTCATCAAACACTTATGATTCAGCTGATGTAATTTCCTGCTTTCACTTAGTATTTTTGGTGGGTGAAACTGTGCACAAGCAAACAGAGTGCTCTGTTTCAATTGTTGCATAATATCATGTACCATCCATTATGTTGAAACAAATTCATGTTTTTAGAACAAGCTTTGTGACAGAACTGACTGTAATTTCCTGTAGTCCAAGCACTGAGACTCATCTCTGTCCCCCAATTGCCCTTTACTTCTGGTTCTGCACACAAATTTAACTCTTCCAGCTACCATTCATCCCTCCTCTGTAGATCTGTTGACAGAAGGGACACAAGTCATAACTCCACAGTGTGCAAAAAGTGAAAAAAGCAAATTAAGCCCTTTCATTAAATAACAACTTTTATCTGGTCACATTTAAAAAATAAAGTGATGACACTAGCCTCTGATTTCATTAAGACTATGTCTTCTCTCTTTATCTTTGGAAAATTGCACAAGACTTGGCTCATTGTAGGAGCACAATGATGTCTAATGATTATATGGGTGTATGTTCTGGTAGAAAAATGGGAAATTGAGTAGTTTCCCAATATCCCAATTCTGCTTTGGATTTTATAAATAGCAAAATAAGTTTAAAAAGGAATAAACCGATCAAGGAGATTTGGTAACAATGTCTTAACACCAAAACACTTAACTATGTACATCATAAAACTATTGAATACAAGTCTCTATTCTGCTATTTCACAAGATGAAGGAGAGCGAAACATAAATCTAAAGACAATAGCAGGGCTGAAGAAAGTGTGTATGCAAATGATAGATTTTGAAATAGCAGACCCAGAGAGCCTTTTATTACTTTATTTCTGTGATGGGAATTTATGTCTTAAGGTTTTTACCACCAACAATTGCAAAAATTAAGTCCTTGCTTATACTAATTGGTGTTTCAAATCTTCATCCAAGTCTTAAGAACCAAAGTGATGTTTAGCTGCTTTACAAGGATTTAAAATGTATGTGCCTGCTTCTAAGCTGAAAGAGAAGACAAACTAGCTAAGCCAAGGAGATTTTTTTTTTTTTGAAAAACATGTTCTGTAACACTAGTAGTTATTGCACATTCAGATGTTTCTTTCAAGAAGCACCTATTTAGTTTGGTAACTAAGCTATCTAATTCCCTCTAGTTCAAAATATTTACTCAGTCTTCTCTATTTGTTTTTAAAGATACTGCAGCTGAGAAGGTTATAAGAGCATAAGCACATTTTTTTCACATGAAAATAAGTTAGATTTTAAAATAGTACATGACTGATTTCATGTTGTAAGGCTTACGTAAAATTGCAAGATGAACAAATGAAATTGTATACATCTGGAGAAATGTAATACATCTAGAGAAATTTAGATAGATAAAAATCTCTTTAAATTTTGCAATAAAATTTTCACTAAAATTAATAAAGTGGGAATCAAAATAGATATTTGCAATTTACGAATTGCAGGACTTACAAGGATCCTTAAATGCCTTTATTTATAAAAGGAATTGTTTGATTTTCACTAAACCATAGATTTTAATTAAGATGACAGAGATATGCAATATATCACTCCTCAAAGGGTCAACTTAACTGCAGTGATCAAAATGCTTAATGGAGAGTAAGAAGCACAAACAAGAGTTAAATATAAAACAACCGCTACTGAGAGATCATGAGGGAATGTATTGTTATTTATAAAGTATTTGTATAATCACAATCTTTGCCTTTCTTTTGGGAAGGTATATATACAATCCAATTATTTTTATAGTTAACTTGATGCCAAGCACTGCATTATTGTGTTTGCACTACAATAAATATTAACTTATTTCAATATGAGAACCAGAGCACACCCAGACTCAGTAACACAAATAATTCAATAAAAAGAAAGCTATCCTTTGTCTCTGAGTCATAAAAACCTAACAAGGGATCCGTATTTCTTTTGGCAAGATGAGTTTTCAGAAGCTTTAACATGGAAGTACAAAATTGATTTTGAATACAATATTTTAATGAAATGATTAAGTGCTAATCACTGAGAAAATAAATGATTGAGCATTCCTTCAGATTTCCCTAAGAACTTAGCTGCATGTGGCCAACAAGAAAGAGTAGTTACAGCAGACCATTCATTTGGGTTGATCCTTTTGTCCTCAGCCCCTGTATGCTCATCCACCAGTGTTCCTCACTTTAGAAAAGTCTTTCTGCCCCCCAACATAACCATTTTCTTCAAATCTTTCTTCCTTACTCCTCCTCCTAAAATAATAACCTCCACATTGCTATATCCAGTTATCAGGCATCATACTTGACTGTCCAGCAGCCATCACTCCCTCCTTCTCTAATACACTTTAGTTAACAACAAATCCATTTGGCTCTGTCCCTACCTCAGTGGTTCCTTTGATAGTTTTTCCTCTTTTATCTATTTCTAAATGTTGTTGAATTGCCCCAGGGTTCAGTCTTTGACCTCCTTCAATTTCTATTTCTATTCTGTTTCTATTCTAATACTATTTGTTCCCTAGGTAGCCTCATCCATTGTTCATGGTCCTAAACACAGTACTTTTATGTCCATCTAAGAATATATATCTCCAACTCAAAATACTATCCTGACTTAAATATCCAACTGTCAGCTAATTCCTTCACTTGGATGTCTCCTAGGCATCTCAAACCTAAACTGTTCAAATCTAAATTCCTGATCTTTCCCAGCTCACTCTCAAATCAAACCTTCATCACCTCAATGTCAACTCCATTTTTCCCTAATGGTCCTTAATCACTATTCCCTAACTTTTTGAAAATCAAAAGGACTCTACTTTTAAATGTATCCAGAGTCTGGCCATTTGTTGCCCCTTTCACTGCTCAATTGTTCAAGCCACCTTCAGTTCTCATCTGGTTACTGCAATAGCACCCAAAGAGGTCTCCTTGCTCTAAGTTTGATACCCTCTAGTCCCTCTAGTATATTCCCAAGAGGAGCAGCCAGAGTAAAACTTTGAAACATAAGACAGAACATGTCAATTCTCTGCTTAGATAACCCTCAAATGATTCCACATTTCATTTGCAATAAAAATACTTAGAGTCTTAAAAGCCCTACATAATCAGGTCTCTGGGTTAACCTCTTGCTTCATCACTCACCACTCTTCCTCCACCTCCCTGAGCTACAATCACACTGGCCTCCTTGCCTTTGTCTTCAGAGGTTGCCTATCCTGAGTATGGCCTATCCTGATTATCCCTTTAATAAAGAAGTCTGTCCTACCACCCAGCCCCCTTAACCTTCCCTATTATTTACTTTTTTCCACAATGCCTTCTAATGTACTTTAAAATATAGATGTGTTCAGTTTTACTGTCCTTTTCATCCAAGGATCTTTGACTATTTTGCTCAGTGACATAACTCCAGCACCTAATACAGTGTCTAGCACAAGTCTGCATTTAGTTAATGCTTAAGAAAAAAATAACAGACTCAACTATTTCCAGTGACTCTAACCAAGTACTTTAGAATCATCTTCAATTTCTTAAATGTTTTTAAGCCTACCAAATCTATTGGAAAATTTCTGTCATTCCTGGCTTTGAAATATCTCTAGAATTAAACCAGTTCTCATTCTACTGCAATAACTGTGACACATACCACATGCACCACCATTGCCTCGGGTCAGAATTGACACAATTCCTTTATATTTGGCTTCCCACTTCCATCCCTATTCTCCTTTACAGCTAATTTTCCACAAAACAGCCAGAGAGACTTGTAAAAACCTTCACCATTTAACGTTGCTCTTTCCAAATCTTTCAGTAATCCCCAAATCTTATATAAAATCAAATCTTAATTGCTGAGAATTTATGGTTAAAGTTGACAGAGACCCACTCCTTAACACTTAGTAAGATGGGGCCTCCCCGGTGGCACAGCAGGTTGAGCACAGCACTGAGAAGATACTCGCAGCCTCCGCAGCGTGGGTTCGTTTAGCAGCCGGCCAGGGAGATTCCCACATGGCACAGCAGACCTCTCCTGTCTCGCCCACAGCTCCCCTCAGCAGTGTATTTCAGTCAGTCTGCCTGTTCTGCTCCCCACTCTGTCTCTGGTGATCCTCTCACCCTCCCGCACCTCTGGCCTGTACCCCAGCTCTTGTATGCATAAATAAATAAATCTTTTTTAAAAAAAACACTTAGTAAGAATGTTTATCTGTAAAATGTCAATGTTATTTCCTGTAACTTTATCATCCACCTAGCTATGTCATAACCAGAAAAAAATAGTGATAAGGACAAATAAGTATCTATGCTCTAAATTTCTTTCTTTCCTCTACTTGCTCCTTTATTCCAACAACATTGATTTTCTAGATTATTCCTCAAATAAGGCAAATTTAGTCCTGCAGTAGAGCCTCTGACTTCTAGCCTCTGACTCTTCTAGATTCTAGACTTTTTTATGGCCCATTCCCTCCCTTAAGTCTCCCTTTAAATGTTAAAGTTGGGCCTCCCTGGTGGCGCAAGGGGTTAAGCACAGCACTGTGAAGCTGTCTGCAGCCTCTTCAGCACAAGTTCGATCCCCAGCCAGGGAGTTACCCACATGGCTCAGCAGACCTCTCCTGACTCACCAGCTGCTACCCTCAGCAGTGTATTTCAGTCAGTCTGCCTGTTCTGTTCTCCACTCTGTCTCTGGTGAATCCTCTCATGGCCCCACACCTCTGGCCTGTACCCCAGTTCCTGTATGCATAAGTAAATCTTAAAAAATAAATAAATAAAGTCTCCCCAGCAACCCCATGTAAGAGTCCCTCCTATTACTCACTTTCAATATCTCCCTTCTAACACCTATATTTTTCTTCATAATGTGCATTATATATAATAACATTGTCTGTATCCATTCATACACTCACCCCCACACACACACACGCACACACCCACACACAAATACACATGCGTTTTTTTTTTTTTTAATTGACTCTTTCCTCCAAAATTTAACCCTCATGAATCAAGGACTTTGTTCTGCCTACTTCTCTGTCTCTGCTGCCTGGAACAATCTGGTACATAGTAGGCATTTAATTGATAATTATTAAATGAATGAGGGAATGATTTATCCCAAGTTTTATTTCATCCTTAAACTGGATAAAATTACAAAAGGAAATATATTCCAATCCATTAGTTTTTTAATGTTAAAAGTATTAACTTCTATTCAATAGATTGAATTTTGGTCACCAGCATAAAATATATAAGATTATTCAAAATAATCCATGCAATTATTTGGTTCCAAACCATACACATCATCATAATTTATGATTTAGATATAAAATATTGCTAACTCTTTTCAAGAAGATCTGTGACTTTTTTAAAATGGGATGACTATGCTCTATAAAACTGAAAAGGTTTTTATTCTCTTGTATTCAGCTATACCTCCTGTAGAAATTCAACTATGTAAATTAATTACTGAAGCAAGAATGAATAATCCCAGAACAAGGCTTTGTTTGAGATTAGAGTCACAAATCATCATCACTTGGATATAGTCCCATCATCCAGATGCTCAGAGAAAAAAAATTCTCTTTGAGGTTTCTCCCACTACAAATGTTTGCATCAGAGGCAATGTTTTGCTGAGAATTTATGGCTAAAGTTGACAAAGACCCATCCTCCCTAAACACTTAGTAAGATGTTTATCTGTAAAACGTCAATGTGTTATTTCCTGTACTTTATCATCTATCTACCTAGGTCATAACCAGAAAAAATAGTGATAAGAAGAAATAAGTAGAAGGAAAAATAGGTACTGACATATCAGATGATTGCTACCATTGACTTTATCCTGTTCTGGATTTGGGTTTCAACTATGCCGTAATAAATGTTGGTTTCTGATAAAATTTCATCAAATGTTGACTTTCTTCTCTCAGGTTTTGTCTAAGTGCTAACCATGTGGAAATAATTACAATGTGCCATTATACATACATGAATTGTTTTATTAGTAGAGCAGAAAAACATCTTTGAGAATTGGCTAAATTCTCAACAATGTTGTATGCGGTAATCCCTGAGCTATTTGCTAAATATTTGAGCAAACAGAGCATTGTTTATTTAGTTCTTGTTAGCTCCCCATGTGCATTCTTGGAATGAGGTTGTAGGTTTTCTGTTTGATGTTAAGGGAGGCCACAACCAGAAAATCATAAGCCTGAACCGGAGAAGCTGCAGAGTCATTCTTTGTAAAACAACTTTTCTGATTCCTCACCTGTATCCAGTGACTTCCCTGGTGTCTCCTGATGATCTTTGCTTTTCCTTACTCACCCTTTGAATGTGGGCAGTGACAATTCTATTATATTTTAACTGCCAGAGGCAATGGTCTGTGCTGGCCCAGGAATTCAAACGACTTTGAAGTCATGTGTTCCAGAGTAAAATGATCTTCCTGCAGCTGGGCCTAACAGGTCCCAGGCTGGTTTCTGATAGTTCCCTCTCACATTTTTATCTGTAAACAACCATGTCCAAGTTCAAAATGTCACCGAGAGACATTTTCTTCTGTTGTTCCTGTTTTGGTTCTCCTTAACACTATTCCAAAGACGATCAGTAGCCTGAAAATTAAGTATGAGTGAACCAAAAAAAAAAAAAAGATTTTCTAACCCATCTCCCTTCTAAAGCAGATTCACACTGCTTTAGGATCATCTCAAGAGAATAACAGCTTGGTATCAAAAGA
The DNA here is from genome assembly GCF_964194135.1 of Talpa europaea. NCBI lineage: Eukaryota > Metazoa > Chordata > Mammalia > Eulipotyphla > Talpidae > Talpa > Talpa europaea. The sequence goes on along the minus strand of NC_140082.1, from coordinate 24,443,121 downwards.
GCACCATAGCAGCTAATCCTGAGCTTCCCGCTGAATTAATTGCTTTACAGGCAAGGCCTCTCTCAAGCCATCCTCCTCATTGGGGCAGGGCTGGGAAGGGGGAGGGGGGAGATGTCACAATCTTTTCATGGGGGAAAAAAATCCAAAACCTTTTTTTTGTTATAAACTATATTTAACAGCAATACTCTGATGTGTTGTCTTAGCTTTCCATAATCATTTAAAGACTACTCTGTATGAAAATTATGGTTTGTAAATCAGTCTCATGTTTTCAGTCTTTGGGGCAAAGATATTTTATTCAGGAGTGACAACTCATATATATTGCGATTCAGTGTTCTTAAGCAGTTTTTGGTGGAAGTGTGTAAATAAATGAGATATTTGGAACAGGAGAATCAGGGAGGTAACAGAATGGTTAATGCATCAAGGCCTTAGCTACTGAGCTTTCCATTTTATTTCTCAAAAAAAAAAAAAAAACCAGAATGAAGTTTGTATTAATACTTTCTAACACTAGTAGATTATTTCCAGCTACTTTATCTTTAATATTTTAATGTTTTATCATTATAGATATTGAAATACATGAATAAGTGGGGAAAATTCTTTTAAATTAGATACCAAATTACTTTTAATTTAGAGCTGTCATTGCAATGACGTTACTGTTTGGGGGAGTAAGCTAGGGGAGAAAAAGCTAATGAAATTATATGATTATAATTTAAGGATATTACCAAAAATATATTCCTTCTGGGGTTTTAGAAATCAATAAGATATTGAATTTATTTAAATTTCAATATTTTGTATTTCTCTGGATCTAATATTCAAAATTATATATTTTTTATCACTTATCTTCCCTTCTTTGTCACATGTGTATAAATAACATTTACTTAGGTTCTAAACTCTGCAGAAATTAAAAATTAAGAACAGAGTTTTGTAATCCTCATATTAACAGGGAACACCAAGCAAGCACCAGTTTTTTTTTGTCTCGGTGCCCTGTAAGTCCATTGATTTAAAATCTCATTGCTTTAACTATTTCACAAAGTTGATTCTACTGGATCCACTTTTCCTGAAAATTGACATGCCTTTTTAAAATGCAGAATTCAAGTTTAATTTAAGGAAAGTTTTCTTAAGATGCAGTTTAAAATACTTAGTTTAAAAGCTTTTTATTCACTCCGTTCTGCTATACCATGTTTTACACTTACATTATAACTCATTGGCAAACTAACATTTGAGAACACTTATTTTATAATGAAGCTTTATCCTAGCTATTTACATATATTATCATATAAACATCTATGTTGCATATTTACAACCCCATGAGACAGGTATCAGTATTTCTTTTTATAGCTGATGACCGATGTTCAGAGCTAGTAAGTATAAGAGCTGAGGTTTAAACCATGTCTTTTCCCTTTAAAAACACATATTTCCCAGTATATTATCATCATGACAAGGTATATACACAAAATTTACATAATAACTTAGAAAAGAATATATATATTCATGTTTGGAATCCCAAATATCTGAATGCAAAGCAATGTGAAAAAATTTTAAAATGGCCAACCTAAACAGGGTTTTTTTAAGGCCACCAGTTGGTTATTTCCTCAATTATGGAAACAGCTATATACAACATCTATTTAAGGTAGAAATTCCATGTCAAAGAAAAATAGTAAAAATAGTTAAACCTATTACACTATTCCATGATTAACTTTAGAACTAGGTATCTCTGACAAGTCACAAGTACAAAACAGTTCCTATAATGTGCCAACTTCTCTTAGGTGGCCTATTTGTTAATCTTTTATAATTACTTTAAAAAAGAAACATGCAACGAAACAAAATTCTAGATTTTTTGAGACCCTGTCAAATACTGCCACCTATCTAGGTCTGTGTCCTTGTTCCATAGATCAGAAAAACCAAGACCTGCAGAGTTGAAATTAGTGTCCAAAATCACAGTATAGCCAATCAGATTCAGGTCTGGAGCTTCTCTGAGGATTTGCAACAGGCTCTATTTTATGAGGAGAGAGAGAGATTAAGCAGAGTCCGATGTAATTTGGAACTATTATTACCTTATAAGATGATTTGCCTTCTTAATTTAACTTTGACCTCCAAGAATTGAATAGAAAGACCATGACAGTGTAGCACCTGCCAAACTATTTCATATTTGTTTTGAATGACATTTTAAAGCTTAAAAGGCTCCCATTTTGACTTTGTATATACAGGGAAGCAATGGATATGTGACTAAGTTACACTGCATATTTCACTAATGGGTGTCTTAGCGATTTGTTAAATCTGTTACTATATTCCATTATCACTGGGGGCTAGCTGTAATATGATACATATCCACACAGAATCAATTTTAACTTAGATATTTATAAGGATAAAAATGGAGTCCCCTAAGAAAGTCAAAAGTCACTCATCATAGAATGAGATTGTAGTTTAATAGATGTCATATTAATAAACTTAAACATTACATAGTGACTTCCCTTATAAACTTCTCATTTTTTCAAAAGGAATAGTTTCTCTTTGACCTGATATGTATCTTATTTTCTCAGCTTTTGAAGCATTTGTCTGCTAATACTCTTCCTTTTAATATATAGTCTTCAATGCAGTCTAGTATGAAATGAACTTACTGTGTTCACATTTGGAAAGTATAATATAAACCATGTATTTTAATTTATTTATACTCAAATTACAAATAATTATTACTTAAAAGGATTATTTTGGTAACTGAGTGGAGAATAAATGCAAGGGAAACAAGAGTATAAGAGGGAGTTCAGCATGTGTTATACAAGGAACTCTAGTGCATCCACTAGGGTGATGGTAAAGTAGAGAAATGGAAATTGTCATTTTCCTTTTCTTGATGAGGTTACCGTAGGACTCACCAATGCATGGGTAACATAGAAAAAATAATCAGGATAATTTCTAGATGTCTGGCTTCTGCAACTTACTAGATATTTATTTTACTGTGATAGATAGGACTAGAATGATTAGATTTGGTAAAAGAGGGAAATCAAGGATTTCGTTTGGGGCACATTGTATTTTAGAACTCTGTTAGACATCTACATGAATATATCAGGTAGTCCCTACAGAAGACATATCCCAACTGGGAGTGAACTTTAGAGTTTACAGCATATGTAATATTTAAAGCCAAGATGAATGGATACAATGAAGACAAAGAATAGAAAAAGGTCCAGAATCCAGCTCCGGTGAGCTTCACATGTGGAAGCTGGATAGAAGAATAATCAGAGATAAAGAGAAACCCTAAGAGCATCATTTCCTGGAGGATGGAAGCAACATTCTCAAAGCAAGGAAATTCTCGGCTGTGTTGTATGCGGGGTTACATGAAATTAATTAGTGACATTACTAAGAACAATGTTGGTGGAATGATGGGGCAGAATTAACATTACAAAGGGATAAGACATGACAGGGAGGTGATGCCAGTGAGCAAAATGAGTCAACACATTTGAAAAGTTTAGTCATGGCCAAAAACAGAGAAACAATGTGCAAAACAAGAAAAGATATTTCCATTATGGCCTAATATTACCTGCCACCTGCTGCAAAGGTCATTACCCTTAATAGTGTTCATATACTTTCCAAATTTCTTCCTTAGTGGCAACTAACTGGAATATTTGCCATTTATTTGCTTCACTAATATTTTACATTTACTCTTTCTGCTATGTACTTTAGGCAACAAATCTCTTACCAAATGGACTGTTCTTGATTTTTTTAAAAGGTAATGGGGGGCCTCCCCAGTGGAGCAGCGGTTGAGCGCTGGGTTGCGAAGCTGCCTGCAGCCTCTGCAGCGCTGGTTCGATCCCCGGCTGTTCCCCGGCCACCGGAGGAGGGTCCTGCATGGTGTGCAGACCTCTCCTGCCGCCCGCTGCTCCCCTCAGCAGTGTACTTTGGTCCTTCTGCCTGCTCTGCTCCCCACTCTGGCTCTGGTGAATTCTCTCACCTTCCTGCTCTTCTGACTGTACCCAGTGCTTGTATAAATAATAAATAAATAAATCTTAAAAAAAGACTAAAAATAAAAAAAAGACTTCATAAAAAATTAAAAATAAAAGGTAACGGGCTCCCTTTTTCCTCTAATGAAGAATGTATAGTTTTATACTGAATTAAGTAATAATGCAAATGTTAATTAAGTCTGATTGCAACATTGTCTTAAGGGAGTGTCACATATTTATTCAATGAATTGTTATAACACTGAAAGGTAAGAACAAATATTATTCCCATTTTATAGATGAAGAAACTGAGCCTTCAAAGAGATTGAGTAACCTGCCTAGGATTAAAAAGTTTATATATGCTTATGTCTCTTACTCTAGTACCCATACATAAAATCAGTGACTTCCTTTTTTTTTTTTTAAAGATTTATTTATTCACGCATACAAGAACTGGGTTACAGACCAGATGTGAGGGAGGGTGAGCCGACTCACCAGAGTCAGAGCTGGAAACAGAACAGGCAGGCTGACTGAAATACACTGCTGAGGGGAGCAGCAGGCGAGACAGGAGAGGTCTGCCACGCCATGTGGGACCCTCGCCAGCAGGCCAGGATTGAACTGGCGCTGCAGAGGTTGTGGACAGCTTCACAGCACTGCGCTCAACTGCCTGCGCCACCAGGGGAGGCCACCAAATCTGTGACTTTCTTATCTTTTTTAATACTGTATCACATAGCAGCCATATGCAAAAAAGAATGAAGGGACAGAGGCTGAGAAACTCAGTGACTCAGCATCTCCCTTTCCCTACTTGCTGCTTCTCTCTCTACCTCCCTCCCCCAGGCAACCCTGCCATGAGATTCCATAGAAACCTAGAGTGTCTTGACTTCACATCTGAATTCCACTTATATAGAGTCTATTCATGTAATCACAGTTAGCACTTTTATTTATATTTCAGTTGTATCCAATTTAGTATGAATTCTTTCTACTATGATGCCTTTTTGAATTTGTCATTTTCTTGGTTTATCTTCATTCGAAGTTAGACTAGTTCTCTAAATGTCTGCATTCTGATCTTTTTTACACTCATAGTACAAGTGAAATGAAACAAATTTCTCAGAATTAGTCATTTGCTTTTCTTGTAATCAGCATTCACAAGAGGTTATAGACTTCCCTTTCCAGCAAAGTGTGTCTCTTTCTCCCTTTTTTTCCCTCATTTTATAATTATTGTGTTTTGTAAACACAACATATAATGCCAATATGTATTTCAGAATTTAAAAATTCTTTTAAGGATTTTGTACAGCATATTTTGTTGTTGTTAGTTGAAAGAGTACTAAAACTATAAGAGCAAAAAAGTATATTAATTCAAACATGCTGTAATGCCAAAGAATAGTACTGCTTAAAAGCAGAAAATATGTCAAAGTATCTATGCCTTTAATTTCCTATCCTCAGTAACACTCACAAAATGGGTGGAGTCATTTATGTTACTGCTTTCTAGACAGTTGTACTGAGAACCAAGAAACTTACTAGGCATGAGGACACTCAAGCTATTGGAAGCAAGAAAAAGACTCAATTAGTCAAATAATTGCAGAAGTTGCCCAACTGCCTTAAGTATCTTGACTGATTCAAGAAAGGTTGAATTTTTTCAAAAAGAATTCTGATGATTGGAAGCTTTCATTTTATTTCACTATTACATGAAAGGTTCTAATATGATCTAATTACTTCATTGATACAAAATGAATGAGAAGGGATATATCGCTTTGATTCACAGTCACTCCTATATCTATAGGAATTTATTTAACCATGTTGTTAGATCAATGCAATGTAATGTAACTGACAAGGCACATGTCCCTCCGCCTTTCCGAAAATGAGCATCTTTTTCCTTTCATCAGACTGGACTTACTCAAATTAGTGAAACCAGTCTGGTTTGTTTTAAAGCATACCTCCTACTCATTTGTGGGAAGACAGCTGATTTCACATTTCTGGTTTGCCTGTTTTCTGAGCACCAATAACTGCTTAATATTAAACTTCCTGATATTTAACATTTTTCTTAGAAGTTAATCTACAAGGGTAGAGGGTGAAAAATGAGCATGTTTCTGTGACATCTCAGGGAAGATATTGTCTTGTAATGGGGCTAAAATTGTCTGAGGCTCATACACAAACTCTGCAGGAAACAGTATTTGATGTGTTTATTAGCTGTTCCTCAAACTCACAATTATGTTGCTGTGTTTTTCTCAACATATGGAGGTGGTGGAAGGGCATATTTGGGTGATCATAAGTTAAAGCAAACTTAGTAATACAAGTTTGAATCTATTCCTGCAATTATCTCAAAATCATTTAAAATACCTAGGACAAATTTAACCCATTCTTTAGTATTTAAGGATTAGTGCTTGTCTATTTTAGATTTATTCTACTAATTGAGGTTGCATGCTTTGTACAATAAAATTGGGCATAATTCAAAATTTTATTCATACCTCTAATAATTTTTTTTCAAAATGTTACCACCCTGCATATAAGGCTTTTGTAATTAGTAATTTCCTTTATACAAGGAAAGGAAATTTTTCAGCTATCTCAGACGTCAAAATAAGAGAAAACAGCTAGTAATCCATTATTATATGTATAACAAGCACTGTCCCAATTTCAGTGCATCACAGATACGAGTTTGGTCCAGGATAGTTGTCCTCATCAGAATTTAACTGTTTCAGCCCATTCTCCATCAAATTCTCTGTCCTCCTGCAAAGTTAGCCACTGCACAGTGAGAATATGTGCTCAGGGACACTGAAGACCATGCTGCAGTTATTAGGAGTGTACTCACTTATGGAGACTTTACTCCCCCCGTGACTTGAGGATGCCTCCTGGAAATGCCTATGAGTAACAGAAATGCCCCTTGGTCACTACAATTTTAGTGACAGGTGGGAAGAATGAAGCCTGTACCTACAGCCTTATAATTCTTAAATAAAGAATACATTTTCCATGTGTTCTTTATTAATTCAACAAATATTTGTCAAGCTTATGTGTCAGCTACTATTTGGTATACATAATAATTGGTTCTGAAAATCCCAAAGCTTAATTTATAAGTGGTTTCCAGCAAAAAATTAAAAGCTACCCATCCCCACCTTAAAAAGTATCTACTTAGGGGGCCACCCTGGTGGCACAAGGGGTTAAGTCTCAGCACTGTGAAGCTATCAGCAGCCACTGCAGCACGAGTTTGCTCCCCAGCCAAGAAGGTAACCCACATGGCACAGTAGACCTCTCCTGTCTTGCCTGCTGCTCCCCTCAGTAGTGTATTTCAGTAGATCTGCCTGTTCTGCTCCCCATGCTGTCTCCAGTGAATCATCTCACCCCCTGCACCTCTGGCCTGCACCCCAGTTCTTGTATGTATAAATTAAAAAAAGACTTTAAAAAAATCTACTTAGATGCCTGCTAAAAGAAATGTATACATTTACATATATGCATACATGCACACATAAACACATACACAAAAGTTTGTTGGGGGGGTGAGTGAGAGGATGTCATACAACATATGATAATAGTTATGTCACATGCAGCATCAAGGATATAAACAGCTATGAAAAGTTTGGCTTTTTATGAATTTTTTCTCTCACAAATGGCTTAGTCCAAAGAAGCATTTTAGATATACACAGTAAAGTGTTTTCCATTTAACTGTATCAGTGAAAAGTTATATCTCTATTACCAAGGTTCTTTAGTGTACAGTTTAGAATCGGTGCACTAAGAAGATGTATCTGGCAATGCTTCTTTCTCTTCCACTTCAAGATAAATGCCCAGAAGGATTCATTAGTGACTTCCAGCCAACATAGCAGACCCACAGCTCTCCATTGAGGCTCAAAGACAGTAGACACTGTTCTCACGTGAGGGTATATAAGAAAAAAGCGATACCTCTGCTGGTAGCACTGAGTGGAAAGTTATGGGATCCTGAGGAGTGGATAATCACACCCATAAAAGAAGTTCCCAGATATCACCATTGTGCACTGAATCCAATTAAACTTAGGCTTTGATTTTGGAACTGACTACAAATCCCTCTCAGCCTTTCTCATGTTCTAATATGTAAGCTTTTCAAAAATGAATTTTTTTTATTGAGGTAGCATTGGTTTACAACGTTCTATATGATTTGAGATACAGGATCGCCGTCCAGACACACGTCACCACACCACACCCACCACAAGGCGCTGAAAGTGCTCCACTATATTTAATGTGGTTTGATGCTTACGTATCATCTTCCCATTTTACATTCCACTTCAAGAAGTTCAATTAAACTCTCTATAGCAGAGGTCAGCAAAGGCAGGAAAGATCTTAAAAAATAAACCCCTTGTGGGCCTCCATGGTGGCGCAGCGGGTTGAGCACTGCGCTGGGAAACTGTCAGCAGCCTCTGCGGCGCACGTTCGATTCCCTGCCAGCCAGGGAGAAACCCACATGGCATGGCAGACCTCTCCTGCCTCACCCCCTGCTCCCCTCTGCAGTGTATTTCAGTCCATCTGCCTGTTCTGCTCCCCACTCTGTCTCTGGTGAATTTTCTCACCCTCCTGCACATCTGGCCTGTACCCCAGTTCTTGTATGCATGAATAAATAAATCTTAAAAAAAAATAAATACCCCCCACCCCATGGTATGAGAAAGCTGCTCTCTACCCCCTTAAGATTTCTCTGAAATCAGTTCTGTCCTTTGGCTTCTCATTTATTGCTGGTTAGGGGATTTCTGAACAAATTCCTTTAACCATGAAAATCAGCAGTTGCTTGTTAATTTTTCCATTTATATAATTCTAATATAGCCAGTGAAACTCCTCGTTCTTGCTCAAAATAACCTCGAGCCTAAAGAAATCATGATTTGAGGACACACCCCAAAGAGTCAGCTAGATCCACCCACAAGGGGATCTGCATTCCCCGCATGCCCACAGGAGTCCCTGTATCCCCCAGAGAGCAAAAATCACTCCAATGAGAAAATGTGAGTATAGAAGTTAGTACTTGAATTTTGCTATAGCCAATTATTACAAATAACCAAGAATTAGTAAAATGCACTATTTAATCTGATAAAGGTAGATTCTGCAAGCAAAATCAAAAATATCATTCTACTTTTGTAGAGGTGTTCTATAAGTTATTAAAATGATTGTTCTAACTTCTCAAACCCTCTCCAGTGTAAGGAGTTTGCAGTACAAGGATTAACGTTACAAGAATCGAGCTGCAATTCTTCCAGAAAACTGTAACTAAATGCATTATCAAGACAAAGTAAGAAGGGGAAAGAGATTCAAAGTCACCCTAAGCATCAGTGGACAAGTAGCCTCTGGCTTTGGTTCTATCCTCTTGACTCCCCAGGGGCATTGGAGAGCGTGGGCAGTGGAGTTATTAAGTATCTGGTTTTGTGGATGGGTGAACTAAAGTAAGCCGGAGTTATAAGCTCACATTTTAAAAGCTCTTGAAAAAAGTATAGTTTCCTTAAATATTAGGAGATATGAAGTGTAGGCAAATATTTCATTTTTTATCTTGAGCATCAAATTAACACAGTTTAATATTCATAATGTATTCATTATTCTAGCAATAGATATCTGTTAAAACCAAATGTTAAAACTGCCATTTGCATTCATATAATTGACAAACAGAATGACTTTTGGAATCAGAATCTGCCCCACCACTAATAAATATTTGACATTGAGCTAGTTAAAGTATACTTTGTCTCGGTGTCTTCATTTGTAAATGGACTTAATACCGCCCATCTCAGAATAATGTTTTGTGTGTCATGAGAAATAATCTGAAAAAAAATTCTTAATAGAATGTCTGCCATAAAGTAAATCCTCAAGAATATTAGCTTTATATGAGAAAAGCAAGAGTGAGCAAATAAAATGGCTTGGTGGTGGGAAGAATGAGTAAAGATATCCTGCTTTATATAGATAAACACCAAATATTTAAAATCTAGGTCACAATCAACTAAAGACATAAAATCTAGGTCAAAATCAATTAACAGACATAAATACAATTCTTAAAAGTATACCGCAAAGAAGTATAGACTAAAAATATGGTGCGCAAACATGTCAAGATGACAAATTTATGTGCTAGAAATATACAACAGGTTGGAATGCTCATATTTAGCAAACCCTGGAATGCTCTGCAACCTCTTTCATATTTATTTCCAGAAAATGTTAAGGGGAAAAAAAACTTGACCCTGTTGCAAATTCTTTTCCAGCACTATTATTGGAGATAAGAACTCACTTAATGTACAACAGCAATTTTTTTGTCCACCAGTGAGAATTAGCATGTGGCAGAAAGAGTTTCATTGCAGAAAAGTTATTATTTCAAGACAGCACTGAGCCCAGTCAACATATTCACTACATCAACAATTAAGTGTTGCAGAACAGTGAAAAAAAAAAGTGGATTTAAAAATAGGTGAACAAAAGCAAATGTGGCCCAATTGTTTGCACATGTTATTGCAAATGTGACTCAAAGAACATGAGTGTTCAGATACTGCTTCAAGATCCTGATCTCAATTCTTTTGGATATATCCCCATAAATAGGATGACTAGATCATAAGGTAGACCTATATTAAGTTTTCTGAGGAAAACTCCATACTATTTTCCAGAGAAGCTGATCATTTTACATTCTTACAACATTACAAAAGTTTTAGAATTTCTCCACATCCTTTGCCTTTCTCCTTCTGAGTTATTTAGCTTAGCATAATCCCCTCCAGTTCTATCCAAAGTGGCAACATTTCATCTTTTTATTTATTACAGCTGAATAGTATGGTGATTCCATGCTAATGTGGAATATCAAGAAACAAACCAAAGAGAAACAAAACTCAACAAAAACAAACCATAGAAACCTGTATAGTTGATTCTATGAGCAGAAAGACATGTGTAGAAGAAGCCACTCTGGCTTCTTGGCCTTGGACTGACACCATAAACTTGGGGGACATGAAAGTTGACACTTGAAAGAGATGTGGGTGAGAGACCATGACTGACAATGGCAGCCTTTATCTTGACTTGGGTTTTGATTTTGCTCTTTTCCTTCCAGATTTGTCTGACCCCATCTGACCCTTTCCTTAGACTCGTGGCAAGCTTCTGGGCCTCAGTTGCCTTACTTTGGGCCAACCCTGTCTGATTGGCATTAACTCACAGGGGTAACTTCAGGTGCTGGATTTTGAAACTATATTCTTTCTCTTTCTCTTCTCTCTGTTGTGCACTAATCATTGCACACTAATTGCATTAAAGTTCTTTTCTATTGAAGGTCTTAAGCACTAAAATATGTTCTGTTTTTTATGCAGCAGATGGCAGAATCCATTTAGAGCGTTCTGGAGTGCCTCAGTTTGCCCTGTAACATTTTTTTTTTTTTTTTTTGCCCTGTAACATTTTGATGAAAGATGGGGGTGGGCAGGTTGGGACTTTGAGACTAAGCATTTTGTATTGTTGCTACTTTCAGGCATTTAAAATTAAAGGCTGAAACAGAAAAACTGAACAGTAGTCAGGATTCAAAGTAACTCTATAAACTGGATAACATGATTTAATTGCTTAAGAATGGATTCATTTTTTAATTTTTACAAATAAATATGCCTGTAGTCTTCTCTTAGGAATGGTAGGTGCTCATTTCCAGGAAACCTGTGGTCACAGTTTGGTGCCTGGACAAGAAAGACCTTATCCCATGCTTTAGAAACAAATGTTTCCTTCTAGGTAGAGCAGTGAGTGTGAACACAGTTTAGAATTAACTCTGCAAAGCCAAACTACATAAAGGCTTTGCCCAAGACTCCAGAAAACCCATTTCTGGAAGATAATAATGTCCAAAGAACTGTTCCTAAGGAGGGCGTTGAGGGGAAAGCAATTTTCTTTTGGAGTAGGCATTTTTGTCTATTCATTCTTTTTTCTAATTATGGAGAGCATTACATTTCATCAGTACTAGGCTTAGCTCCTATGAAATGTTTCTGTTTGTCAGTGCTCCAATTCACTGTGTCTAGGATTTATCTTGCATTGGCTGACCTCTGGCAGATTTCTTCCAGTCCTGGGCCCCTGCCTTTGATGGAGTACCTTTCCGAGGGCTCGCCTAAGCACGAAGGATGTCTTTGCTCTGAGAGGTTTCTATTTACTTTTGACCTTTGAGGCATTTGTCTAAGGCTGGCCCCATTCTTCTGTGATCCCTGACCCCTTCCCCTCATTATGGCCTCATGGTTACACCTTGGTTACAAGCAGACCCTTTGTCCCAATTGCTATTTACGAAGAGGGCTTGAAGATGTATCAAATAACCTAGATAAACAGTCTCAAAGCATATATTCTGTTTGTTGTCCAAACACTAGTATTACTTGTTTCAGACCTAATATGACTACAGATTATTAATAATAAAACAGATAAATAGCAAGAAATCCTAATTAAATAAGGCAAACACAGCAGTTTTTTTCCTACAGCATTTCCATTATAGTTAACTTCCTTCTACTGTCTTTAAAATAATGTCAAAATATAAAATAAAATGAAAATTGTGAAGGTAACATTTTGTAAGTATTTGAAGATTTTAAAAAGAAAAAAATTCACAAATGTCAGATAAAGAACAACCTGTTGTTGGTAGAGAGACAAGGTAACTGGCATGTTCTGGAAGATTCAAATCACTAAAATATGCTGACTTTGACATTAACAGATAAAGGAAAGATGAATATGCATTGAAGTATGTGTTCTGTATGTAACTCTATAGCACTGCTAATAGAGATAAATGACAACCTTGGTCAGATCATTTTCAGATAATTAGCAACTTTTGGATGCCATGCCATAAAAATTACATTCATCTACTATTCAACAAATATTTATTGAGTTCTAAGTATGTGCCAGGCATTGTTCTATAGTCTAGAGCTAAAGAAAAGAGACACAAATGTGTCTCTAATTGTCTTGGAACTTACAAATGAATGTATAATATGGAAAGAGGTGATTACAGATCAGAGCAAAGGGAGGGAGCTTGGTAGAGCATTAAAGTTGGGGAGGGGAAGGTCTCAGTGAAATAACATAGTAGAGATGCAAAAAAGGGTAACGGAGTATGCCATGCTGGTATCTGAGGCAAGGCATTTCTGGGAGGAGAATAAGCATATGCAAAGGACCAGCACAACCAGTTTCCAGTAGGTGAATGGGAAAGAGGTAGGAAATGATTTGGGAAGCAAGAGGTCGTAGGGTCATAGTTCCAAGACATGCTAAGGATTTGACCTTTATTCTGATATGGAAAACCACTGGAGAAGCTCAGTTGAGTGGTATCATAATCTAAATGTAGGTAGTTTAGGACTCCACCTTGTGTACTCTGTTGGAAATACAACTGTAGGGGCACAAAGATAGAAACTGACAAAATAATTCAAAGGCTATTGGAATTATCTGGAAATGGAAAAGAATGTCACCAAGGTGGTGGCAACACAGGGGGTGAGAAACAGCTGGATTCTACATATATTTCAATAATATGGAAATCATGATCTATTAATTAATTGGATATAAAGTACAAGAAAAGAAAGGGAGACAAGGAGAAACCTGAATTTATGGCCAGAGCAACTAAAAGGAGGTACTGAAAATCTTGGGAAGAATAGTGTAAGGGGAGTATCAGGAGTGTCACTTTGAAGACCCTTGTTAGTCTTCTATGTAGAGAAAGCAAGTAGGCAGTTCATTGGAGTCTGGAGTCCAAGGGAGAAGTCCAGGGTGGAGATGTAAATTTGGGAGCTTTCAAGATGAGATCAAAGTGAGATATAGATTATAGAAGATTAGAAAGAGTAAATTGGCAATGCAGAAGAAAGGAGATAAAAGCAGAACTGATAAACAGAAGAGACAAAGGTCTGTGGGCAAAGAGAAGCAACCAGCAAAGGAGACTGAGAAGGAACAACCCATGTAGTGAAAGGAAAATCAAGAATGTATGGAGTCCTAAGCCTGGTCAGAAAACTATTCAAGATGGAAGCGGTTAGTGTATGAGTTAGTATATGTTATTAATAGACTAAGAAAAACAAGGACTAAGAATTTACCTTTGGGTTGAGACATATAGACCATTTTTGATCTAGTAATGTGGGCCAAAGGTGACTAGAGTCAGTGTAAGTGGTAGTGGGAGGAAAATATATAAATTATGGTTATGAAAAATGTATTTGTTATAGTCCTCCATAGAGATAGAACCAGTAGGATGTATATGTGTCTAGATGATAGCTAGGTGGTAGGTAGGTAGATAAAATTTTAAGGAATTGGCTCACACAATTGTGAAGTTAAGTCTAAAATCTTCAGGGCCAATCTATAGGCTGGAGATCCAGGGAAAAGCTGATTCTGCAGCTGCAATCTAAAGGTGGTCTGTTGGCAGAATTCCCTGTTCCTAACAGTCTTTTTATATTAAGGCCTTCAACTAATTGGATGAGGCCCACCCATACTTTGAGGATAATTTTCTTTTCTTAAAGTCTAGTGATTTTAATATGAATCTCATCTTTAAAATATCTTCACAGAAACACCTATATAGTATTTGACCCAGTCAAGTTGACACTTAAAATTTATCATCACAGACAAACTCCAGAATATTTTTATAAAGAGAGGAAGTAAAAAGGGCAGTAGAGAGGGCTATAGAGTTTTTTATTTATTTATTTACTTATACAAGAACTGGGGTATAGGCCAGAGGCGCAGGAGGGTGAGAGGATTCACCAAAGACAGAGCAGGGAGCAGAACAAGCAGACTGACTGAAAACACTGCTGAGGGGAGCAGTAGGTGAGACAGGAGAGGTCTGATATGCCATGTGGGTATCTCCCTGGCTGGCCCAGAATTGAACTCATGCTGCAGAGGCTGCGGACAGCTTCACAATGCTGCACTCAACCCACTGTGCCACTAGGGAGGCCAAGAGTTTTTTTTAAGATAAAAGAAATAATAACATGTTTCTCTGCTAATAGGAATGGAAGAGTAAAGAGAAAAATTGGCAATGCAAAAGAAAGGAGATAATTGCATGAATGATTACCTTGAGCAAATGAAAGGAAGAGGCCTTATGCACAAGCAGAAGACTCGGCCTTTGATAGGATCCAGGAAAGTCATTTATGTCATGAAAAAAGAGGTGAGTATAAGACCCAAATATAGGGAGGTAAATAGATGTGGTAAGAGCTTAGTGAAGTTATATTCTGAATATTTCTTTTTCTTAATGAAAGAAGAAAAGTTACCAGCTAAGGGTCAAAACAGAGAAAGTATTAATAGATTGAAGATCCAAGAAAATACTTACTTGTCAAGAAGAATATGATATTGAATTGACTAAGGAAATTGAATAGAATTTTCAGATAACCTCAGAACTCATATAAAGTTAATTGTCATGAATTTAAGGTGTGATCTGTCTGTATGATTGTGTTTTTCTGCAGCAATGATCAGCTGAGCCATTGCAGAGGCAGAACAGGCTAAGAGCTTAAATAAATCAGACCATGGGGTTTTGTCGGGCAAGTACAATTCAGGGAGAGAGGAGTAAGGGAGTGAAGAGTTCATTACCATATAATGGCAAGTCATCAAATTCAAGCTGGGTGAAAAAAGAAGTGTGACTATGAAGGTATTGAAGGACAGCAAAAAGGTAAGATCACTGGATGGCAGGTCTTGCTGGGGCTGAGGAATTACTGAAATCAGGATACTAGAGGGAAAGATGAGAAAGCTAAAAGGAGGAGGAGAGGATAAAATAAATCACAGAGATTAAAAGTAAGTTCTTGACAATGGCAACTCTAAGGTATGTGTGGCCGAGCAGGACAATATCATTGGAGGAGAGGAGATAAAAAAACTTCAAAGGTTAAGATATTGAAGAGGTCCTCTAGGTAGACAGTAAAATTAGCATAATCATGAAAAGAACATAGCTGGAGAGACTAACAGTGAGCCAGGAACTGAGTACAAGGTTTGTGGGTGGTGACTTAGGAATTGGTGGGGTGACTAATATAAGAAGGGGTAGTGGATTAGGTAGTGATCACATGCCACCCACATTGAATGGCATCCCCTGGCTCCATTTCACCAAAGATGGGGCATAGAACTGTTGAGGGATTTTAGGAAGAGACAGAGAACAAGATCTGCAAATGACAAAAGACAAGAGGAGTAATGTTCTTTCATTTGTATATCCCATGGGAGAGCAGCTGTAATAAAGAAACAGGCCACCACTGAGGGGACTAGTGGGAAGGACACCATGGACTCAGGGTTGGGCTTCAGTTACACAAGCAAGAATGTAGCTTTTAGGGAATGGTTTGAGGATGGAAAAGATGATGCAGATGACTGGGAAATGCAGGTGGTGTCAGGAGTTAGGGGTGCAGAGAGAGTAAAAGGAAAACCACCTAAGGTGAATAGCATTGGAAATTAGACTTCCGTGCTATTTGTGGGGACTGCTAAGAGTATGGATAAAAGGTATAATAAGAATAGTTTTGGTGTTTTCAGGGCAGATAGTACTGTTCATTTATGTTATGAGGAAATATTAAGAGTTAGGAGTTGAGTCTGGCCAGAAGGAAAAGTTCCAGGCCTCATTTTCACCCCTGTCTCTGGTAATATGGGGGCAGGAGGGGCTGTCTCCTGTGGCCTGAGCATCAGTGGTTGGCTCAGTCCCAGCTTCAGAAGTCCCTAGAACTTACCTTTGCCTCTGCCCATGTATCTGGTCTCTTAACCCAACTTGATTTGGACTTATTGCCAAAGACTTCTAGCTAATGGTCAATGTCCTTAACTTTGCCAGAACAAATTACTCCCTCTCAGCAGAACATTTTCTAAGGCTCACCTCCTGCTGTGTCTTTTTGTGCTGAATTAAAATGCCAGAATTAGGACAGCCTGAAGCCATAGTTCTGGCCTGACTAGGAGGAAATATGCTCCAATCCTGCCTTTGCATCTTGGCGAAACCCCACACCTCTCTCAGCTTGCTTCCTCAGCTATTGAAAGAAAGCTGTGAGACATCTATAGAACACTAAACCCCAAAAAAATGGAGTACACATTTTTCTCAAGCGCACACGGATCATTCTCCAGGATCGATCACATACTGGGGCACAAGACAAACATCAACAGATACACCAAGATTGAAATCATATCAACCATCTTTTCTGACCATGAAGGCATCAAACTAGAAATAAACCATAAAAAGAAGGCAAGGAACTTTCCTACCTCATGGAGATTAAAAACCACACTACTGGAAGACCATTGGACTAATGAGGAGATCAAAGAAGAAATTAAAAAATTTTTTGAATTGAACGACAAGGAGGACACCAATATCCTAAATGTATGGGATGCAGCAAAAGCAGTAATAAGAGGAAAATATATAGCAATAGAAGCTCACATCAAGAAACAAGAAAGAACGCAAAGAAACAACCTAATCTCGAAGCTCAAAGATCTAGAAAAAGAACAACAAAAAAACCCCAAAACCAGTAGAAGAAAAGAAATAATAAAAACCAAAGCAGAAATAAATGAAATTGAAACTAAAAAAACAATCCAAAAGATCAATGAAACCAAGAGCTGGTTCTTTGAAAAAATCAATAAAATAGACAAACCCCTAGCCAGGCTCACAAAGGAAAAAAGGGAGAAAGCACAAATAAACAGGATCATCAATGAAAGAGGAGAAATCACAACGGACACAGCAGAAATCAAAAGAATAATCAGTAACTACTATGAACAGTTATATGGAAACAAGTTCAACAATCTAGAGGAGATGGACAAATTCCTACAACTCTACAATCACCCAAAGCTAGATAAAGAAGAAATAGAACACCTAAACAGACCAATTACAATTAGCGAAATTGAAATGGTAATAAAAAACCTCCCCAAAAACAAAAGCCCAGGACCTGATGGATTTACAAATGAATTCTACCAAACATTCAGAGACGAATTAGTGCCTCTCCTTCACAAACTCTTCCAAAAAATTGAGAAGGAAGGGACAATACCAAACACGTTCTATGAAGCCAACATTACACTAATACCAAAACCGAACAAGGACAACACAAAAAAGGAAAACTACAGGCCAATCTCCCTAATGAACACTGATGCAAAAATCCTCAATAAAATTTTAGCTATCAGAATCCAACAATGTATCCATAAGATAATTCACCACGACCAAGTTGGATTCATTCCAGGGGCACAAGGATGGTTTAACATCCGAAAATCAATCAACGTTATCCAACACATCAACAAAAAGAAATATAAAAACCATATGATAATATCAATAGATGCTGAGAAAGCTTTCGACAAAGTGCAACACCCATTCATGATAAAAGCCCTTGAAATTCTTGGGATACAAGGAACATACCTCAACATCATAAAGGCCATCTATGACAAGCCAACAGCCAGTATCATTCTCAATGGTGAAAAGCTGAAAGCAATTCCATTAAGATCTGGAACAAGACAAGGATGTCCACTCTCACCATTGCTTTTCAATATAATACTGGAATTCCTAGCCAGGGCAATAAGACAAGAGAAAGACATCCAAGGAATCCAAATAGGAAAAGAAGAAGTCAAACTATCACTATTTGCAGACGATATGATATTATACATAGAGAACCCCAAAAACTCCACAGAAAAGCTAATTCAACTCATCAATCAGTTCAGTAAAGTGGCAGGATACAAAATCAACACGCAAAAGTCAGTAGCCTTCCTATACACAAACAATAAATCTGAAGAAGAAGAAATCCAAAAGACCATCCCTTTTGTTATTGAAACAAAAAAAATCAAATATTTGGGAATAAATCTAACAAAAGAGGTAAAGGACCTATACAAAGAAAACTATAAAACACTGTTAAAAGAAATAGAAGAAGACACAAAGAAATGGAGAGACATCCCCTGCTCATGGATTGGAAGAATAAACATTATTAAAATGGCCATCCTTCCAAAAGCAATATACAGATTCAATGCTATTCCAATCAAAATTTCAATGTCATTCTTCAAAGAAATAGAACAATTATTGATGAAATTCATATGGAATCACAAAAAACCCCGAATAGCCAAAGCTCTCCTGAAAAAAAAAGAAGGGAATGGAGGCATCAGACTCCCAGACTTCAAACTATACTACAAAGCCATAATCATCAAAACCGCATGGTATTGGAACAAGAACAGACATACAGACCAATGGAATCGAATAGAAAATCCAGAAATAAACCCACAGGTTTATGGTCAACTAATCTTTGACAAAGGAGCAAAGACTATGCATTGGAGCAAAGAAAGTTTGTTCAATAAATGGTGCTGGGAAAACTGGGTTGCTACATGCAAAAGAATGAAGCTTGACCACCACCTCACACCATACACAAAAATCAACTCAAAATGGATTAAAGAACTAGACATAAGACCTGAAACCATAAAATATATAGAAGGAAATATAGGCGAAACACTACGTGATTTGCACATCAAAGACATCTTTACAGACACATCACCCAAAGCAGTGATAGTGAAGGCAAAGATAAACAGCTGGGACTATATCAAATTAAAGAGCTTTTGCACAGCAAAAGAGACAATAACAAAAACAAAGAGAAACCCCACCAACTGGGAGAACATTTTTGCACCCAACACTAATGATAAAGGACTGATCACAAAAATCTGCAAAGAGCTGATGAGTCTCAACAACAACAAAGAAAATAATCCAGTCAAAAAATGGGCAGAAGAGCTTAAAAGAAACTTCTCTGAAGAGGAAATGCAAATGGCCAACAGGCATATGAAAAAATGTTCAACATCACTTGTCATCAGGGAAATGCAAATCAAAACTACCATGAGATACCATCTTACACCAGTGAGAATGGCACATATTAAAAAAACTAGCAACAACAAATGTTGGCGAGGGTGTGGAGAAAAAGGAACTCTTCTGCACTGTTGGTGGGAGTGCAAACTGGTCCAACCACTGTGGAAAGCTGTGTGGAGATTTCTGGACCTACTAAACATAGAGCTTCCATATGACCCAGCAATTCCACTCCTAGGTATTTACCCAAAGGACACAGAAACATCAATTCCAAAGAACACCTGCACCCCTATGTTTATAGCAGCACTGTTTACAATAGCTAAGCTTTGGAAACAACCCAAATGCCCAAAAATAGATGACTGGATCAAGAAGATGTGGTACATATATACCATGGAATATTACTCAGCATTCAAAAAAGATAAACACATGCAATTTGCTGCAACATGGATGGCGCTGGAAGGGATCATGCTCAGCGAAATAAGCCAAAAAGAAAAAGAAAAATACCGGATGGTCTCACTCATAGCAGGAATCTAGAAAACTTAAATAAGGGACCAGGAAAATGAATAACTATAAGAAAGTGAAAATCAAAATCAACAAAAAACTATGAACCAGAGACACTTTTAGGGGGGCGGGGGCGGGAGGGGAGGTATTGGGGTCAGAATGGGGGGCTGCAATTGTATGGGGAATATAACAATAAAATTTATATAAAAAAAAAAAAGAAAGAAAGCTGTGAGAATAGATTCACCTCACAAACTCTGTAATGACCCTGTGCTTAATGTGATGTGTGCATTGAATGACTGTTTCTTAAAAGCGCTACATAAAAATGAAGGAAACTAGACAAATGAAATAATGCTTTTCAATGCAGACACTTTGAGACTTTCTCATATAGACAAGCTAGCCCCAAACATCTTCCCACCCAGAATCGTCAGGAATAGTCTGGATATTGAGATGAGTCCTTATAGGCCTAGTCATTGTGAAACAGATCACAAATTTAAATGTCTACAGAGACCTAGAAGGAAATATAAGTAACATGAGCCAGTTGTAATACAACTGGCTATGACAAACTAGAATGGGGACTAGGTTTAAAAGTAGCCATTAATTCACTCCAACTGATTATTATCTTCCAGGAAGGTAAGTCTCATGTATTAGATTTTTCTGGTTTTAAAAGTAGCCAGCATATTGATTTTGTAAAATCTCCTTATTTTTAAAATTTACAACTAAATTGAAATATTAAAAATACTCCACAGTTGGTAAATACATACTTATGGGCAAATTTGCCTCTCTGGCTACCAATATGCAAACAACACCCTAAGGTTATATATGGTGGCAATGATTTCAAACATTTCAGGGAGAAATTCAACTTTAATCAAGGCACCTTGAAGATGCTAAAGTTCTCCAATGTCTCTGTTCACAGGGTTATGAGCTCAGAGAATCTTTGTCACACAGTGGGTTCTTATTAAATATTTCTTGAATGAGCAAGCACACACAAAGTCAAAGAAATGCAGTAACCATTTAGCCCAGATTTTTTCATTTATCTTTCAGCCTCTCTTTTTTTGGTTAGGTTTCCTGGGAAATAGACTCTCAGCTAGAGACCTGCGTGCAGCTGGTTTTCTTGGAGGCAGGGGTGGAGTGGGGGGGCACCTGTCAGGGAGTGAGATGAGTAAGCAGGACTGACCAGAGAACAAACATGAGTTGTGAGAAAATTGCAGTCCCTTAAAGACCTCTATAGCTATATTGGCCCTTTAACATCTCCTGAATTGAGGCTGGGAGTGGGACTTTTGTCATTAGATGTGGACTGCCCCTCTGAATGACACCTAAAGATGGGTCCAGATTGAGTAGTTATCAGCCAACACAACAGCCACCCCATATTCTCAACCCTTAGGTATATGCAACTACACAGAGAAGTTCAATATAAAGCAGAGGCAAGTGGAGTTACACCAGTCATCAATGGGGCACAAA
This sequence comes from Talpa europaea, assembly GCF_964194135.1. Taxonomy (NCBI): domain Eukaryota; kingdom Metazoa; phylum Chordata; class Mammalia; order Eulipotyphla; family Talpidae; genus Talpa; species Talpa europaea. The sequence goes on along the minus strand of NC_140082.1, from coordinate 24,421,629 downwards.
ATCCTCTCACCTCTGCCTTTTCTCCCCCTTTTCTCCCTCCCTCCAGCCCCCTCACCCCCATCTTCCTCCAGAACAGCTGTAAGAATAGATTCATGTCAGAGTGGGAGAACAGCCCCTGTAAGTTCCACACTTCATCCTCAAGAATCCCCTCATCTGAGACCACAGAGAGGCTCCTTTGGGGATTCCACTCCCCTGTCCTTTTCACTTGCTACCTCATCTCTCAAAACCCCAGGACTACAAGTCACCTGTTGGGAGAGGAACCACACCACCTCAGGGGAACCAGAGAAATAGCTCACATCAGCTCTTAAGGGAATATACTCTGATAGCAGTGACTTGATCTGAAAATCATGATCAAGGGCTCTTTCATTCTAAGTGATTCATCCCTGTGGAGATTGTTCAGGTTTTCTTTCTCAGAGAAATCTCCCCAGCATACTTGACTTCCTCTTTGAAGAACAATATAATTATAGAGAAGAACAGAGAACACCATGCAGATTCAAATGACAGGTTCTTAGTCCTTATAGAAACCTCGGTGCTGAATTGAACAGCATTCAGATGCCCTTTGGTTCACCTTCTGAAGTGTGCTTTTCCAGAACCAGAAACTTTTTCAAATGAGGCATGCTAACTGACTGAACTCTCTTTCTTTCACTTAACCGCTTACCTTCCTTACCTCGTGCTAAGGAGCTCATTAAATTGCCTTTTCACTTGTTTATTTTCCTCAGAAATGATCTCTTTCAGTCCCACCACTGAGTTTCTTTGATATCTTTGTTCCAGTAGAGAATAATGCATTTGAGCCACTGCTATGACATTTTAAAAAATGCTACTGGCTGCTCAGAATGGTCTCCTCATCACATCCATCATTTACAATCTCTTTCCACAAAACGAGGTCGAATTTGTATTCACAATGCTTTTCTTTTCTTCCTCCCTGACCATCCTCTCACCTTTCCTCATCCTTCTCCCTCACCTACGCAACCACATACTCTCAAATTGCTGAGAGCAATTTTCAAAGCAAAAATGTAAGCTTCCTTGTTCCAGCAATGGAACACTTTTTGCTCATTATTCCTAACAGTACATTTGGCTGAATGCCTACTTATTAACTCTGCTTACTCAGCTAAAGCATGTAGTCTGGAACTATTTCAACTATCAAATTCAAGAAAGTGATTTTAGGACAGTGTTTGCAAATGGAGACACCTTTATTGACACATGCTACATATCCAGTTTAGGTTGATTCCAAGAATCTTGTGCCAGGTTATCTCTTTCATCGGGTGCCAAAATAAGAAAGGATGACACACAACAGCACAAAAGCCCTCACACAACCAAGAAGCTGACATGCTCAGCAAGAAGCAAGTAAAAGTTGCCATCTTGCCTGTCAGATATAACCTTTTCTTTTTTATTTGTGTAGATTTCTTAAATGGAAGGAAATGATTGCTTACATTTATTAGATTTGTATATTAAAAATTCTGGAGAGTAGCACACAAAGCACTTGAATGTTTAAGTGGAACATTTTTCATCTCAGTGGTACTGGCTTCCTTACCCTTATATAATATGGCTCCCAACTACAGCCATATTTAATTGTCTGTAGGTGCCCAAAACTCCTATATATCTCCAACTGTTCACTTGAGGGGAGCCTTTGTGCCTCATTTTTAGATTATAGACCCCCACAGTCAACAGTCTCACCCTCTATATGTTTACTTCAGCTAAAACTTGCAAAATCACTATGACTAGAACCATCCAGTGAAACACCAAAGTTACAACTGCCCATCACACCAGAATGGAACACTTTCCCATGTGTACACAATAGATCCCTCTCCCACAAAGGCAACACTTCTGATTTCATCAATAAATCACTTGTAATGAAGACATTCAAGCTCAGGTAAAACTGACTGGAAGTTCAGCTCCAGGGACTGGCAGGAATAAAGTTCTCAGATATAGACTCATATGGATAAATAATAGAAAAAAAGGATCCATTACCGTGGAATTTTTTTAAGATAGAAATTTGATCCTGGTCTAAAATTAAAGTTAAAAGTTTATTAAGGATTTTCCCTTTCCTTTCTCAGCCCCATAATATACTGCTGTCTCTATCATCCTCTCAAATAGATGTTCTTAAAAATCATAGCTCTGCCTAGTCCAATTTGAGTAGTTTAACTGAATATGAAGAGATTTCTCTTCATATTCTATTAATCACATAATCAAAATTAATTTTAGGGATTCCATGTAATAGATTGATCGTTTTTATCAGTTAACAGACATATGTCACTTAGCAGCACTTGCAGAGATAATTCATGACAGTCACCAGATACAGCTAAAAGAAACAGGTGCTTTTTTCATGTTTTCAGAAGATAATAGTTGACGTTTTGGCTACACTAAAAGTAAGGAGATAAGAGGGTCTCTTTATAAAATGTATCATACATTATCATACATAAGCCCAGACTAAGTGGTGTTTATGAACTAACCCATTTTGAAAAGACAGGAACACGATACTTTTAGAACTAGAAGGGACCATCTAGCCCTACAGACTCTTCCCTTTAAGAACACCGCCACTGAGGTCTACAGAGTTAGAGAGAAAACATCTACTTCTGCTTCCCAGAATAAATTCAACAGACCCAAGCATCAACTCTCTCTGCCTCTACTTATTTCACTTGAAGTGTGTGAAGTCATTATAAGCAGACTCTTCCAATGAAAAGCCAAAGCAGCCACTAGAGAATGAAAGTTTTCCACTACTCTCCTCACTCAAAATCCAACAAGTTTCCCTATTATACTGCCCTCTTAAGAAGCAACAACATTCATTTTTCATCAAATATCATAAAACATCCTGCTTTGTAAATAAGATTATTAAATTACCAATAAGGGGTTTCTTACTTGCAAATCTAAGCTGGTCACAGAATCCTCATATCCTGTGGCCTGATAGTAATCACTTCTCTTAACAACAGGAATTGAGTATCAGTTCATCAGTTTGGAAGGAAGAGTCAGAAAGCCAGATTCAGGCTGGTTTTCTTTAAAAATGGAGACAATGCTAAAGTGCTATTTTTTAAGCACAGCAACCAAATCTATATCTTATATTTATTATATAGTTAAATAGCCACTAGGATTTTCATGTCTTTGGGGAATTTATTTTCTTTTGCTTTATATAGATCAGGTTTAACAAAAAGCCACCTAAATGAATAACTTATGATTTTTCCTGTTTACGTGTTTGCCAGATCTAGGTTATTTAGAAATGTGAGGTTTCCTAACAATGGAGAGAGATTGAAATCATCTCTTTTATCCAGTAAGCTCACTTTAGCATGAACAGAATCTTGAAATCAGTACTTTAGATGTGGAAATACTTCTTGCTGGGATGACTTCCTAGCCACAGCTATTGAAGAATGAACACACCTTATTTCCATTTAAACTACTTTTCTAGGAAATAGAATAGTCAAAAATAAGCTTCAACTTGTCTCATGCAAAAAAAAATGAAGATAAAAATACATTTAGTATCCGACGACCACTTGCACTTGAAATTTGTCAATGAAATGAAGAAAATTCCGTGAGTCCCTCCAATGGTCAAGGCCCAGTTGGAAATGTAATAGTGTAAAATCCAGAAGTGAGATTAAAGGTCAGAGTAGATTACATTACTGACAGTGTTAGAAGCGGATGGCAAGTCCTGGCCTCTAGCTCCTTTGGTTCTTACCTCATTTTTTTTTTAATTTGTAACTTTTTAAAATTTTATTTTATATATTTTTTACATTTATATTTATAATGTATATTTTATATATACATTATAATATTTATAATGTATAAATATTTATGATATTTATAATATATAATTTATATAATGTATAAACATTTTACATTATATATTTTTTACATTATTGATATATTTTTTTACATTTTTCATTTTTGAAATGATCCTAGGACTGGCTTTCAGCCTCAGGTTTTGCACATTCATCTTGGTCATAGTCCCCATACAATTCTCACTCCCCTCATTTTGACCCTAATCCCTCCCCGTCGCCCAAAGTGTGTCTCTGGTTTATACTTGCTTGTTGATTTTTATTTTTACTTTATTATAATTAGTCTTTTTCCTGGTTCTTTATTTTGGTTTTCTAAATTCCTGCTATGAGTGAGACCATCTGGTATTTTCCTTTTTCTTTCTGACTTATTTCGCTGAGCATGATCCCTTCCAGCTCCATCCATGTTGCTGCAAATTGCATGTGTTTATCTTTTTTGATTGCTGAGTAATATTCCATGGTGTATATGTACCACATCTTCTTGATCCAATCATCTATTTTTGGACATTTGGGTTGTTTCCATAGCTTAGCTATTGAAAATAGTGCTGCTATAAACATAGGGGTGCAGGTGCCCTTTGGAATTAATGTTTCTGTGTCCTTTGGGTAAATACCTAGGAGTGGAATTGCTGGATCATATGGAAGCTCAATCTTTAGCAGGTTGAGGAATCTCCACACATTTTTCTCAAGTGCATGCGGTTCAGTCTTATCTAATTTTTTTAAGGTTTTAAATAATGGGAAGTCTATTGACATAATGGTAAAGAAAAACTATAAGGAGAAATCATAAAACTAAAATTTACCACTTACAAAAGACAATTATGGAAATTTAATTTTGAATGTAAATGATTAAAAGACAAATAAAGTTATTACTTCTTCAAAACATAGCCCAGAAAGCACTAAGATTAATTGCAAGACAAAGACATTTGAAACAAATGTCATAAAATTTCCCCCTGCTTTTACTTTTTTTAATTACAGAAAAATCTTGACTTTATATATGCAATAGCTTACTAAGAAAGGGCGGCATAACTTAAACAGTGGGAGAGATTTTAAGAAACGATTACTATAAGCAGAGTCCTAGAGAAAATTGAATATTAAGAGATGACATACCTCAATACACTGAAATGTTTCAACTATTCCCTGAGTATTTTTTGTTTCTTAAAGGTAATAGAAAATGATAAATTAGAAGGACACAGCATTCTAAATTTCTTTTCCAATAAGATGATTCCTATTGTAGAAACAAAGTTCAGATTTATTATTTTTTGTCACGTTGGAAAGGGTTAACCAATATTTTTTAACTCAAGATAATCCAATGGTCTCAGTGCTTGCCTAAGTTTCATTCAGCTGCTCCTAATGACTTTTTTTTTGAAAGATTTATTTATTTATACAAGCACTGGGTACAGTCAGAAGTGCGGGAGGGTGAGAGAATTCGCCAGAGCCAGAGCCAGAGCACGGAGCAGAACAGGCAGAAGGACCAAGGTACACTGCTGAGGGGAGCAGCGGGCACGGCAGGAAAGTCTGCTCGCCATGTGGGACCCTTTCCGGCGGCCAGGGATCGAACTGGTGCTTGCAGAGGCTGCGGGCAGCTTCGCAGCCCAGCGCTCAACCGCTTTGCCACCGGAGAGGCCCTCTAATGACTTTTTAATATTGGTTCCATCGATTAAGATATTTGGGAAGTTTCCAGAAAAACAAAAGTAGTAAATGTGCAGATCCTTACTATGAAAAAAAGGAAGAGGGTACTCCAGCCAAAAGGTATCATCCTTGCACCAAATTTCTAAATTATGTGTTTCAACAATGCTACTCTCCTTCTGAAGGTTTAGCTGATTGAGACAAAACTCTACTAACTCAGATTTTATTTCCCACATGGAAACTCTCTTCGCAAGAAAAGAAAAATCTTTCTCTTCATTTTGTTAGAGTCGCTTGGCAAATTTTAAATTAAAAATTATATTTAGTGACTGGAAAGATGAATAGATTAGCAATAAATCAAAGAGGATAATTGTAGAATGTAAGCTGTAGTAAAACAAGTGTTCCTATATAGCTTTGCTCAATTTTACCATTTGAAAAATTTTGTAATTAGATACCAGAGGGAAAAATCACAGTTAAAAAAGAGCAACCTTTCTCAACTCAACCACCAGTAAAAAGAAAAAAAAAAAAGTTAGGCATTTAGAAGACCTTGCAATATCTACAGCAGAAAGAGTATAGACATGTCTCGAAAAGTTAGGGACACAGGAGCCTGGAATTTACTTCATCTCACCAGGAAACTGTCCCAAAATGTGGCTCTCCTCTGTCTTTATCCAGGATTGGTAAAGTCTTGAAGGCCTCTGTCAAGGGCCACAGCATGTGGGAACCCAGGTGGGAAGGACAAACACATCTGCAGGTAGAGTGCAGCAGTGCCTTGGGTGGGTTCAGGGACACCAACAGCCTGAAGCCTGGAGCATCCCCAGAAGCAAAACAAGCAAACAGCCAGGGCCTTCTGATCCTAGGACTGGCTTTCAGCCTCAGGTTTTGTTCTTTAGTCATCTGGAAGCGATAAGAGCCTCCACACAAAGAGAAAGGCAAGCTCCATCATTGCCAATGGTTCCAGATTACCATGGAGAAGCAATTCTCAATGTATTTGACCTCAGCTCCCTCTGATACTTTAAAAAATTTAGAGTCTCCATCGTGCTTTTGTTTTTGAGGGTCATGGTGAATATTTACAACATTAGAAATGAAAGGGAGAATTTTTTAAATGTGTATTCATTTATTTTTTAAATGGCAATAATAAATTCATTACATGCTGATGTCAATAACATATTTTTCATGTGTCCAGAGACACATTGTCTCTGTATAACTCTACTGTTCTTCCTGCTTGAAAGAGAATAAATAAAAACAAAATGAATAAAGGGAATATCTTATTATAATTATGAAAATAGTTTTGACCTATGGGTCCCCTGAGAGGCTCCTGGCATTCCCTCTGCAAGTAGTCCCTGGAACAGACTTTGAGAAAAACTATCACAAAGGCAAAGGCTAAGACTTTGAGGATTCTTAACAACATCTGTCAAAGTAAGTCTCCTCTAAATTGGTAATGGTTGTAGACACACATACAACACCCCTAAACATTGTATAATAGTAATGAGCTCCAAGGAGAGGTAAGTGAGTGACCTGCTTAACATACACTGCCACAATGGTTAAGATAACTTTGAAATAGTAGAAAAATTACTCTCTAGGTTTGAATTCTTCAAGAGATTTTGCTTCTCCCCCACTGAGTTTTTAAAAATTATTTTTAAGACTTTAAATGCTTAGAAATACAGTAACAAGTTATTTCCTCATGCCACCAACCCCATGGTATTGATAAGTTCATTAAACCCAAAACAAGTTGTTAGAGGCTGGAAAACTGATCTTTTCCATTCCAGGCATCTGGGCATGTCTGCCTCTCTGTGTAGGCCTCACAGGCCTACATGAACTCTCCATGTGTCACGAACCATGTTCATGTACCTTTGCTCATAACTTCTCTCTATGTAGCAAACTCTGGGTCATCCAAAAGGCCAACCAAAATCATATTTGGCAATCTTTTAGTATTTCTCTTCTAATAACTCAGAATTTCTAAGCTCTACTTTTAAGAAAGAACAAGCTGAGCATAAGGAGGAAGTAAATCTCCCAGGATCACACACAATTAATTGGCCTAGACAAGAATACTACAAAGGTCATCTTTGATCAACATCATCCACAACCCAATTAATAGCCTCCTGTGCCCTAGTATGCTAAGTAGCCTACATTCCTGACTCAATAAGTCAAATGTTTGTCTTTCATGTTAAAACTAAAAGGACATTTATTTATGTTACATCTCTTTCATGTAATCATAAACAATGCAAATTTCTGTAACAATGACAAGATTTTCCTTTAATTTGAACTGCAAATGGTCAAGAGCAAAGTTGAGTCTTTCATCTCTGGCATTTGATCTGCTGATTTACATAGTGCTCTCTCAAATTAGTGGCTCCTTAAAGAATTAAAGAATCACTCTGATTTTTCACCTCTTCAAACTTAATTTCAGCTCTATATTATTCATTCATTCAGCAAACAAATGTCCACTATCAATCACATGTGTTAGATGTTGGGGCTACATGATCTCTGCATGTCTTTCTTATAAGGTTATTCATACCCACAGAGAGTTTCAGAAACCTTTGTGATCCTGGTGACACAGCTGTATATTGCAAATCCAAATCTTCAAAACCTCACCACCATCATCTCCTAAAAGACAATCAGAAAGAGCCCCATGTGGTTCACCTCATAGAGATGCCTACATCCTTCCATAATCATGCTATCTCCCACAAGTTATGACCCTTCTCCATTTTCTGAAACCTTTCCCAGGTCCCTCTATAACTCACAGCAAAACAATTTAATCCTCAACTTTACCTGGAACATTCCTTTCAGTCTCTGTTCTGAGATCTAGGCCATGAGAACAATTGAACAATTACCCTAAGGCCCTCTTAAGTGAGTTTCTTTCCCTTCTACATCTATAGAATCTGTTAGACTCTAAGAGACACAGTGGGTATCCTCTTTGCTCATCATCATTGCTACTCACAGAATTTGACAAAAGTTCTATCCAATCCAAAACCCAAGGATTTTGAAGCTCATTTCCTCAGAGCTACAATAAATACTTCTTAAAGATGCCCTGTGTGTCTACACACTGTCCTGGGAATTGGTGATTTATTTGTAAACTAGAATAGTTCTGCTGTTCTGAATTTTCTAGTCTATTAAAGAGGAAACACAAAATAAGGTAAGTGAATAGAGTTATGTGGGATGAGGACAATTCCTGTGGAGAGAAATAAGGCAGGAAATTTGGAAAATATGTTAGGGCAGATGGGGAGATTAATTTTAATAGGATGGTCAAAAATGATTCTAATGAGAAAATCAAGCATGAGCTAAGACCTGAAAAAAGGTGAAGAAGGAAAATACTAGCATTCCAGACACAGGGAACAGAAAGAACAAAATTCTTAAACCTAACCATGCCTGGTATATTCAAGAAGAAATAAATATATTGGATGGTTTTCTGCTTATCTTCTTATTAGAGTCATCTGTTACCTCAGGGTCATACAGTTCTGACCTCAAAAGTTTAGCTCAAGATTTATTTTTACCTTCTTCCATGACATTATAGCTCTTTAGTCATTGCAATATGCTTGGATCTCCTTCAATACTTGGTCCCTCAACTCCTTGAACCCCTTTTCTCTTACATTTTTTTCAGCCTTACCCATGTACTCATCCCCATGGTTAAATCCTTGTCATCCCCAAGAAGACAATTATTTCTCCAAATAATCTTCTGCCCCTTCTCTTTCTTCATTTCCCTTCAACTCTAATTGTACTTATGCTTGAAATCTTCATGTTACCCCAAGTCAATGAGATTCTTTTAATATTTCTCAATGTTTGCTATTTCCTCTGCGTATTTTATGGAGGACTTTTATTGACCTGATTACACATTCATTTATATTTTCTTTTATTGTGTTCAATCTGCTGTTAAATCTATGCAGTGAATTCTGTAAATTTTTAAATTTTTATTTCAGTTCTAAGCTTTTCATTTGGTCCTTTCATGGTTCTTAAATTCCTCCTGAATTTTACTGTCTTCACTCATTATCTCTCTCTCTATATATATTTTATATAATCTTCAAATGTGTATCACTTATTCTAAATTCTTTGTCTGGTCATCTAGTTTCTGTGTTGTCTGTGGCAATTTGTATTGAATGATTTTTTTTTTTTTTTACTATGGAGACTTCCCTGCTCTTATACATGACTTTAAAAATTGTATGCTAGAATACATGTCTAAAATAAACAGTAGAGGCTAAATTTTAGGAACTGCATGTGGTATTATTCCCATTAGCATGTCTTCTGAATATAAACACCAGTAATCCAAGAGCTCTCTTCAGTTTTAGACTTTCCTCCAAATTCCTAAAGTCATCACAAAGTTCATATCTTTGTTCTTTTTACAAGTTTAATTCAGTGGGGTTTGGTTGCAGAGTTTTTTAGACTCAGAGCACTTTTCCATTCAAATGCTTTGAAGATGAGTTTAGGCTACTCTGGGTACAAGGGTCCTGGGACCCAACAATTCAGGACTTTAAGATTTCAAATGTATGTGATCTTTAATCTGCAAGACATGAGGCTGTGAAATTACAAGATTAAAAATGAAATTTTAAGACCATTTAACACCTGAGAAGATGGACCAGAAAGATAAGGAATTACATGCACAAGAGCAGATTTTGAAACAGATCTTGAAACTGAACATGTGAACTCTTGAGATTGCCTTCCTTTTTTTTTTTTAAACAGACTTTATTCTTTTTTTATTCTTTTAATTTTATATATTTTTTACATCATTTTTCATTTTTGCACAATGTATGTATTTTCATCTTGGTTATAGCCCCATACGATTCCCCCCCCCTCTTGTTTTGATCCCACTTCCTCCCCGCCCTAACCCCTCCACATAGTGTGTATCTGGTTTATAGTTGCTTGTTGATTTTGATTTTTACGTTATTATAATTAATCTTTTTCCTGGTCCCTTATTTAGGTTTTCTAAATTCCTGCTATGAGTGAGACCGTTTGGTATTTTTCTTTATTCTTTTCTTTTCTTTTATTTGTGCATACAAGAGCTGGGAAATAGGCCAGAGGTGGAGGGGGGAGGTGGTGAGAGGACTCACCAGAGACAAAGTGGGGAGCAGAACAGGTGGATCTACTGAAATAACACTGCTGAGGGGAGCAGCGGGTGAGACAGGAGAGGTCTGCTCTGCCATGTGGGTCAGCTCCCTGGCTAAGGATCAAACTCGTGCTTCCCACATACCATAGTACAAGTTTGTCGAATGTCTGATCATTTCTATCCTATTCTGATAGCTTCATAGTACTGAGACTTATCCCTTGCACTACCATGGAAGCCTAACAGATTTTATTCTTTAAGGCAACTTTAGGTTCACAGCAAAGTGGAGAGAAAGGTTCAGAGATTTTCCCTATACCTACTATCCCACCTCTCACTATCAACATCCCCCACCAGATTGATACACTATTTACAATTGATGAGTCTACATTGACATATCATTATCACCCAAAATTCCTAATTTAGGGTTCACTGTTTGTGTTGCATATACTATGCTTCAAAAATTTATAGTAACATGTAATCCACATATATAATATCATACAGAATACTATCACTGCCCTAAAATTCTGTGTTCCCCTGACTCATTCCTCTCTCCCTAGAAACCTCTGGCAATCACTGAGATTTGTAATGTCTCCATAGTTGTCTTTTTTTTTTTTTTTTGTCCTTATACTTTTCAGCTATATTCCTACTATTGCTTACTCAGGGGGGAAAAAAAAAATCTTACAAGAGAGAATCTCACTGTAGAGAATCATCTTGGATAGTTTGGGGGTCTCCAAATCCAAGATCCAAATCCAACATACCCATAGTACAAATTTGTCAAATGTCTGATCATCACTATCCTAATCTGAGTAAAGACTGTTTTTTCTGACAAGTTCTCACTTCTGCCCAACTTGGCCCAATCTCAGAAACTTGCTCCACATATGGAAGTATCCTTTGTTCCCTGTTCACCTAGGAAAATCTCATCTCTGGTGAATTTAATTTTTTTCAAGTTATTTAAACTAATCCCATGAATTTTTGGCTCACCTAAAAATTTGTTGTTGCTTCATTCAGAATGAAGGTTTTATATGGACTCCTACATTTTAACTGGAAATGGAAACCAATGCATCTTAATAGTGGATTAAAATTCACTGGATGATAAACAATTTACTCCTTGTAGCCTCATAAAATGACCAAGTGTGCTCCAGTAGCAACAGCCATTTCCCAAAGGGAAAAATATGGCATATAGTACACTTTCAAGAAAAATAAAATGGAATAAATGTTGCCTTGCATTCTTGTAATTGAAAAATAGCTTCATTGCTGCTGCTGACACTGAAAATTCCATATCATCTTTCTAAAGCAGAAGGCTGTATTGTTATATATTAAAATAGCATTTGCTATAAATGGAATTGGTTATAGGCAGTAACTGTTTGTAATCAAAATTTCATAAAGATTTTTGGTCAGTGAACTGAAAATAACCACAGACATACAATGAATGGGATAAGCTTTAAAGCTTTATGATCCATCTTGGTCCAAATTCTCTTTTCTTAGCTTGCATTAGCATCATGGATTTTAATATAAATGGAGTACTGTTATCAGTCTATCGATACATTCTACAAATAGTCCTGAGTACTTTATGGTTTTGAAATAATCTTCCAAGAGAGTGTCATCTTTAGTAATTTACCACTGCTACAGTGAAGTATTCCCTCCCCAAGCTGGTTAGAGCTACAAAGTGGTTTTCTCGGTATCAGAACACTGGATTTAGACATATAAACAATTTAAAGCAGAGAGTCTGAAAGTCTGCTTCCTTGCCCTGAAGTCTCCGGAGCCAATCCATCATGTAATCTCAGCAAGAAAAATACAGATTTTTTTTAAAAAAAATCTTTATCATAGATAAAGGCTTCTTTCCATGATATCTTTCTGTACTTTGTGAATTATTCTCATAACTCTTTTTGTGAATTCATATAGGAAAAGCTCTGTTATTGGGAAATCAGTTTTATAAATTCTGGGGATGTTGACATAGGAATTAAGGGTAGGCAGTACCACTCTTCCCAAGATATCATTTTGAATAGAAAATCTTGGTCTATGAACAAAAAAGAAAAAGCAAATTATAAAAAAAGAAAAATCTCTTATCCCTTTGTTTTAGTTGCTTATCATATGGGAGTCATTTATGTTAATTACCCAGCAGCCACTTTGCCACCCCAATGCAAGCACACACACTTTCTCATCACCCTGGCATAGGAGGTACTACTGGCCAACATGGATTCCAATCCTCTAGGGGATGAATGCCTCCATCTGGAAAGTCAGGCCATCCCCTTTACTTTCCTTGACTACATTCTTCACTCTCTAAAGTTCTTAGTAACGGAGTAGTATGAATATTGATGAATTGGTCTGGATTTTTTTCTAAGCAGAACTCAGTAGACAATTATATAAAGGTTGTTGCCCAGAAAATGTATTATCACAGGATGCTTTACTTTTGCCAGATTTTTGAAACTTCTTATTGGTGACAGCTTTTATAAAGTTCTTGAAGCCACATTCTTTCCAATATCAACAATGATGGAGCACAATGTTCCATGAGTACTAGTATATTTGATTTTTGAGAAACTACATAGCAAGAAAATATCATTTTAAAGGAAAATATCTTGATAGAATAGTTGTGGAGGGGAAGAAGATCATATAGCATAATCTGCAGCATTTCATTGTGATAAAATCTATAGCAAAATCCCACTTTACCATGAGCAAGCACTTGAATAGTTTCTACTTGATTCCATTCCATTTTCTCAAAATGCTTGTTTCAACTTACAAAATGGATCTCTCAACACACAGGTTAGTCACAACGGGATGTGAAAAGCCCTAGTCCAGGAGGAATCAATAAAGGATAGAGAAAGCTAAATTACTCTGAATTTAAAATTAATAGAAATTTGGAAGTCAAGATAGGAAAAGGGGAAGCTGGTGGTGGGGAGAGGGGGGAGAAGTAGACACAGAAATGTGGGAAGAGGTTGGAAGAGGGAGAAAGTAGCCTAAGACAAATTGCAGAACTTCTAAGATTGTGAATATTCTATTTTAAAGTATCTAGAGACAACAATGTAATACAATGCAATAACCACCCCCATTGCCACAAAACATTGAAATCATGCTGAAATTCATAGTTTTGTATTTGGTACATTTTGGAGAGACAAAGGATAGTGGTGTGTGAGAACATAGCAAGATCATTCATAGACTGAAATAGTTCAATCAAATCAAAGTCAGAGCCAGTAGCGAACAAGTAAAACTACTTCTTCCCTCCCCTGTGCAAAAAAAAAAAAAAAAATATTAGAGAGTCAAAGACATTGAGCTTTCTTGGGACCTATGGAGTGGAGACAAGCCTATTTGAGTTTCCAAGGCTAGGAAGATCATATACATGTGGTATCTAGTTTACACAACTACAATTTTATCTAAAATTAGTCAAGTGATTAACATAAGGTATCAAACTGGGTATTTGATCAAACCGGGTATTTCTGTTTGGAAGAAAACATTTCACAGAAAACATATTGCTTGTTGAACTCTGTTACAGTCAAAGCATCAAATGCAAGGACTTAGGTCAATCTCTTTGCTTTGTTTGCAGAGACCTTCTTGAATACTTCAGAAGTTGATGTCTGGTCTACCCTTGTGAAGACAAATTCCACACAGTATATTCTTTGAACTCAAAGAAACAAACCAACTTTGTTTTCACTTGTTTTAGCATATGCACTTTCTTAGGTATCTGAAGTTTGATATTTGCTTTCTTGATCAGAGTCAGAAGAATCTGTTATACTCAATATTCATTCTTGCCTCCTCTTGCCTCTATGCTAGTTTAACATAGCCAGTCATCAATTTCCTAAATCAGTCTTGACTAAAGAAGACCAGAGATCAGTAAGCTTTGCTCTACCAACTGGTGCCATCTGAAACTAATTGCACTGATAATAAATCCAGCATCCAGGAGGCTGGGGTGAGTCCAGGTCATCCGCCTGCCCATTGCATATCAGCCCTCATGTGACATTTGCTCTTTGTCCAAATCCATCTGATGAAAGCTTTGTCCTAATTCTTAGGGGACTCTATCTCAAATACAGTTAGATTGACTTTGACCTTATGCCCCTGTGTAGCCACTGAATCCATTCTCTTGTATTCCCTGAATTGCTGGCAGGAATTTCCATAATTTGTAAGACTCTCTCTGGTACACATGCAAGTGACACTGATGGACACTCTTCCCAAGACCTTTGAGCACCAGCTGCCATGTCCCATGCCAGGATCTCATCTTCCTAGAGACCAACATTGATCCCAATCAAATCTGAACAGGATTATTTCAACCCTCCCCTCCACCCATTCCTAACAGCACCTGGGCTGCCCAGGCAACCACCCTCAGTCAGTGTGACCCCTTAACCCCACCTTCCTCTTTTGACCTCACTCTCCATACAGAGCAGGGACTTCAAGCAACCTGAACTGTCCCTGAATCTTCCCAGCAGAAATAGTCAACATTAAACCATTTTAACCTACTTTTTAAAAAGAACATAACAAATGTTAGACTTTTCTATACCTCTACCAAGATATGGTAGTATTTTCACTGAAATAATTTTCAGATTCACTTTTTTTATGGAACAAGTATCTGCTCGATGAATCTTTAACATCTTGAAGACTGTCTGTTGGAGAAATCCAAATCTCGAGGCTCTGTAAAGCCTATTCAGGAGTCACCATAGTTACCTGCCCTTTGCCCATGAAATGTGCACTCCTCAGGGTTCACTGTCAGTCAGGCTTTGTTAATGCTCCTTCAAACTTGTCACAAGAGCAACTCAAAAATATTTCAAGTCTTTAGAACTTTTATACCTATTATTTGCTCTAAATAATGGTTATTTTTATATTTTTTAATGTTGATGTGAAATAACACAATAAACAAACAGTATAAAATGATCAACCCCAGGGCCTCCCTGGTGGTGCAAGGGATTAAGCACCACACTTGAAGCAGTCCGCAGCCTCTGCAGCACTAGTTTGATTCCTGCCCGGCCAGGAAGAAACCCACATGGCTAAGCAGACCTCTCCTGTCGTGCCTGCTGCTCCCCTCAGCAGCGTATTTCAGTCAGTCTGCCTGTTCTGTTCCCCACTCTGACTCTGATGAATCCTATTACCCCCCACATCTCTGGCCTGTACCCCAGCTCTTGAATTCAAATAAATAAATCTTTAAAAAAAATGATCAACCCCACAGATTAAAGTACCACCTTACTGTCTATGATATGATTTGTACTGCTCTAGAGGTAGGGGTCACTTATGCCTTTCTCTATTCATACTCAAATATTTTTAATTAAAATATGTTTAAGTTCATTTTTATCTGATTAATATCTTTAAATACTCTCAGAGAATATCAGTAATGCCTTGGAATAACATAAAATAGAACCTGACAATTGATTCTCAACCACATTATCAACCGAGGTCCATGTATTAATAGAGTAAGTGCTTCAGAATCACTGATTTTTCTGTATTTCAGAAAGAATAAGATATAATCTTATATATAATAGCTATGATATCATATGATATATATGTGCTATATATATATATGGTGGCATCCAAGTTACCCTTTTTCTTCACAGACATATTCCTTACCAATTTTTCAGTTTTTGTTTGAATGCAAGACTGAATTTTAATTTTTTTTATTCAGTAAAGAAAAGGATTAGCATTGATTTTCTTAGTTTTTTTCTCTAAAAGGAGTCAAGAAAGTTAAATAGCATAAATGATGGTAAACATATGCTGTCTCAAAAATTCCTTACAAAATTAAAGAGGCACATTACTGTCAATCTCACTTTAATTTTCTTCCAAAACAACATTATAATCTTAGAATATATTTCTGTCGGAGTCCCTGCTGTTTGAATATGCTGAGTCTACTCAGTGTGTCAGCTTCATTTGGGTGGCAGCAGAAATAAGTGCAAAGAATCATTCAAGAAGAGACAAGCAGCAAATTCTTTTTGATTCTTTGGCTGAAATTCATCAAAGTCACTTTACTTTCCTGATATGTATGCCATTACTTTCTCAGAAGAAAATTAGTCTAAGGAGTTTTAAAAATTATTTCTGAATTTTAAGATAAATAAGAGAATGTATATTAATGTAGATAGGCTTTTGGAAATTCTACAGAATTCTAAATCCATCTGGGTTGAGAACTTGTTTGTTCCCTCCACTTCCCTCTTTAAGAAAATTTTACAGCTCAGGAAAGCCTGGCCTAAAAGAAAAATAGCAGACAGTGACACAATAAGAGACTCTGCCCAGCGCCCCTACCCCTGACAGCCATCTCTCCCAATGAGAGTCTAGATTAGATTTCTTCATTGCTGCCTGGACAGAGAAAGGCAAATGGTGCAAAGGAGTGAGTGTTCCTTCCTCTATTCAAATGAAATATAGATGCAAGTTAAAATTACTATAGAGTTATTTTCAAAGCTTCAAACGTTAACGGCTGGCTGCTCAGGAAGTTCCCACAAGGTGACATTTACCTTAATGAATTTCAATATAACCCAAGGTCTAATCTCAGACTTGCAGGTTAAGAAACTAGATTTTACTGAGTGTTAGAAGTAACCCTGTCACCCCTCAGAGACAAACTAGCCTTAATCAAGTTCACAGAGACGGAATGCCTGTTTATTATTACATAACGGGAAGCAAGCACACAGGGAAGCCGAGTCATTAGAGGATTTCACCGGGAGCAGGGAAGCAGAACACAAGTGAGGTGGCCTGAAAATGAATCTTCCGGGCCTCCCCGGTGGTGCAGCGGTTGAGCGCTGGGTCTGTGGCGCCGGTTCGATCCCCAGCTGCTCCCCGGCCGCTCCCCGGCCACCGGAGGAGGGTCCCGCATGGCGCGCAGACCTCTCCTGCCGCCCGCTGCTCCCCTCAGCAGTGTACTTCGGTCCTTCTGCCTGCTCTGCTCCCTGCTCTGGCTCTGGTGAATTCTTTCACCCTCCCGCACTTCTCACTGTACCCAGTGCTTGTATCAAATAGATAAACAAATATTTAAAAAAAAAAAAGAAAATGAATCTTCCAGTGAAAGGGGTTTCAGCCCCTCTCACCAGCCACAGGAACAGCTCTGCCAAGGAAACCATATTTCAATTCATCCTGCCTGGGTGCTATTTGGATATCTCGGCATCGATTTTGGGTGGAACTTTTTTCATCTCTGTTATCATTATTGACTAACCCCTTTGACTCATACACTTATGAATCTTTTCCTGGCTTCTGCTCATTCACAGTCATAGCACATAAGCCGACCCTCTATGTCTACCCCCAAATCCTTGGGCTGTTTGTTATCTGTGCTATGTGTGTGCAGGACTTATTCACTGCAGTTCCCATGTTCTTACAATGATTATGCCAACTAGTAAATACACTGACAATTAACACCTACTATGTGCCTGGAACTCCACTAGGGGGGATAATTATAGAGGAGAGGTGGCCTCCAAATGCTTTTAATATGTAAAAGCAACAAACCCTAAACAATGCTATAAAGCCATAAGTACAATAGCGTCTTAAATATGAAGAATCACTTTTAAAAGAGTTATTTTTGATGAAAGTAGGAGTGAACTAGATTTTAAAGGGTGAGTGGAAGAAAAAAGAGGAAATGACTTTTCAACCTAGAAATGTAGCATGAACAAAAGAAATTAAATGGAAATTAGTAAAAACATCTGGAAAGTATTAGAACACAATGAACACTCAAACCAAACAAAAACAAACTTTTAGACTATAAGAAAACAAAATAGTGGTTACCAGAGGGAAGAGCGGTAGGTAAACTAAGTAAAATGAGTAAATTATACGGCAATGGATGGAATCTACAAATCTTTTGGGGAACGTAATATAGCTTATACAGATGCTGATTTATAGGGCTATGCATCTGAAACCTATATAACATCATAAACCAATATTATATAAATATGGAGCCTATACATATTATGCATATGTACCCTGTGTGTGTATAAAGTAGTTAAGGAAACATAACTGAACTATGAGAAATTAGAGTCATCGATTTATGTAGTAGTATGAGACAGTAGAGTAAGTCTTGAAAGCCAAAAGCATAATAGAGATGTGATATCTTATTGGATATTCAAAAACTACTGACATTCACTTAGAACAATTACTTCCATGTTTCTTATTTTCTTTCCCAATTAAGAGGCAAGCATTTTTATGGCATTATTTTATCTGTGGAATTTCTACTCAAAATGTACAGTGCTTGGGTCTCCCCCGGTGGCACAGCGGTTGAGCCCTGGGCTGCGAGGCTGCCTGCAGCCTCTGCAGCACCAGTTCAATCCCCGGCCTCCGGCGAGGGTCCCACATGGCACAACAGACCTCTCCTGCCATGCCCACTGCTCCCCTCAGCAGTGTATTTCATTGATTTGCCTGTTCTGTTCCCCACCGTCTCTGGTGAATTCTCTCACCCTCCCGCACTTCTGACTGTACCCAGTGCTTGTATAAATAATTAAAAAATAAAATGCAGAAAATATAGAGGATTGGTTCAGATATACAAAATGCCTTTAATCAAATAGTGAAGAATTTGCAAATAATAAAAGGCATCTTTAAAAAAATAATATACAGTGCTTAATATCAAAGTTCTAGACAAACTACATGTGAAGATGCACAAAAAACTAGTTTTATATAATAACCATTCACCCATAGCATTCTCTATTTTTTTTTTTTAAAGCTTTTTCAAACTTTATTATGAGGGCTGGGAAAGATCACTTATTCTCATTTTTTTCCTCCCTTTCTGTCTCTTTCTACATTTTTAATTCACCCCTCCATTCACCAACTATTCAGTGCTTTTCAAGCAAGCACTGATAAAGAAAGCTGATATTCTATTTACCTAGTAGAGAAAATGGGCAGGGAGAGAGAAGTAAATAAGAAATACTCAACCCAAAACTCTACAACCAATGTGAAATAAAGAAACTAGAAAAGATGGTGGGGGAGGACAGAAGGGAAAACACTCAGGCACAGCAGGCTGAAGACACTGCCTTGAAAGGCAGACATTGAAGTGGAGACCTGCATGGCACAAAGGAACTCGTGTGTGTGTATGTGTGTGTGTACATGTGCGTGTGTGTATATGCATGTACCTGTGTGTATGTGTGTGCCTGTGCTTGTCTGTGTGAATGTGTGTGTGGGGTGACTGCCTCTGTGTGTGTGTGTCTGTGTGTGTGCACATGTGCACATTTATATTGGCAGAGAGTGGTAGTGGAAACCTAGTGTTCCCGGCAGAGGAGCAGAACATGGGAAGGCTATAAGACAAAGAAGTTCTCAGCCTGTTTGTAGAAGTTCTCAGAAAAGAGAAAAATTGCCTAAAGTGTTTTGGGTTACAAAATGGGGCTGCAGAAGCAGATGAGTATGGTGTGGCACACAAGGCACACAGGCTCAGTTTGGAGTTTGGTAAAAGTGTGTGCAGGACTGTGACACACTTTTAAAGAATTTTGCTTTTAAAGATTATTCTGTCTCGCCCGCTGCTCCCCTCAGCAGTGTATTTCAGTAGATCCACCTGTTCTTCTCCCCACTCTGTCTCTGATGAATCCTCTCCCCACTGCACCTCTGGTCTACACCCCAGCTCTTGTATGCATAAATAAAATAAATCTTTAAAAATAAAAGATTACGGGCCTCCCCAGTGGCGCAGCAGTTGAGTGCTGGGTTGCGAAGCTGCCTGCAGCCTTGCAGTCTCTGCAGTGCCGGTTCGATCCCCGGCTGCTCCCCGGCCACCAGAGGAGGGTCCCACATGGCGCACAGACCTCTCCTGCCGCCCGCTGCTCCCCTCAGCAGTGTACGTCAGTCTTTCTGCCTGCTCTGCTCCCCGCTCTGGCTCTGGTGAATTCTGTCACCCTCCCATGCTTCTGACTGAACCCAGTGCTTCTATAAATAAATAAATCAATCTTTAAAAAAATAAATAAAAATAAAAACAAAAGATTACTCTAGTTTCCAGGTGAGGTGAGGACTAGGTTCAAAGGAAGCAAAGTAGAAGCATAAAAGTGTGGGACAGGTCGGCATGGTCACAACAATGGGAACCTATAGTGCCTTAATTTGGGGAGAAGTTGTTAGAGAGAAGTGGGGAGATTTCAGACATATTTGGAAGTAGGAAACACAGACTTAGTGATGGAGGTCAGAAGAGAGAAAACAAGAAGTTCTGCTCATCTCTCTCCCCTCCTCCCCATATATATTTCACAGCCTATTACCAAATGTTTTATAATACATAATCCATGTGTCATCTTCCTACTTTAGGCTAACAGGGAGTTTAACAGCAATAAACCCCAAATAAATAAGCATTCTGGTTTTAGACAGCATTATAAACAAAAAGTCAAAAGACCTGAAATACAATTCTCAAATGATACTTTTAATTGTCCAAGGAAGAAAGCAGGACATAATAGCATCCATACATTTGTCATCAAACAAGGAACACTGTCTTTTATTATGAGACCACAATTAAAATTGCAACCTCCATTCACTGTTGATTTAGCAGCATGAGAGGGATTCATCCATGAAATAGTGTAATGTCAAGAAAAGTCACCTCCACATATCTCCTGTAAAGGGGACCTTGAGCCCCTCACAATATGACATGATAACTGGTGGAGGAAACTGGAAGAAAGAGTGATTGTCACCCTGTGTCACTGTCAGAGGACAGACACCTGGGGCAGTCCAGGTACAGTCTCTGTCACACACCAGATTCTGTCCCCAAGAAGGCCTTCTTTATCTCCAAAGTGCAGGGAGCAGGACAAAGTGATAATAAGAAAGTCTCACCCTTGAACACACAGACTAGTTTATTAGTAGAAATAGAGCAGAATTTTTTTAGTATTTTTTCAAAACAGCTTAAAGAAACAAGCTTTTCTTTTTTTTCATCAGTTAAGAGAATGTCTTTATTTATAGTTGCATCATAGCCCCACGTGAACATCAAGGAGGAAGCTTCTGTCTGAATTTAGTTTTGTACAAACAAGCATCAACCCTTGCCTGTAATAGCAAACCGAAAAATAAGTTCTCTCATCGCCTGAGTCTTTGCCTGAACACAGTCAATACAAGAAAGACCCATTCAATTTCAAGTCTGATCATTAGAGGTGACTTAGAAGAAATAATTGTGCTTGGGAGAGTTGTTCTTTTCAAGCAGAACACAGAGTTCTGTAACATCCGAAGTTCTAACTCATAATTGTGGCCAAATTAGTTGCTGATTCAAGCACAAAAATTTTTTCTCATATTTTGCAGCTCTGGGTTAGAAGCGTCTGCTCTGAGGCAAATTGGTTCACAAATGTTAGCAACAAAAGTAACTCTTTTAATATTGTTTTTTGTGTTGCTCTTCTCTCACTTTAAACTACAATTGGTTACCATTAGCTCCTTCGTTGCACAACAAATATATATTAAAGGTCTATTTTTTGCTCAAGAACAGTATTTGTCTAGGAGAAGAATGCTGGAAATTCAGACAATCTGAATAGCAAATTGAGGCCACATCAATATAAAACAAACAGAGAAAAATGGTACTTTGTCCCAGCGATGGTAGAAGCTATATTTTGGTTGACTCCTATTTTAAATTGGGTCCATTTCCAGACAGAGAGCAGCAAGAGGGATTGCATTGTGTCCCTCTGAAATTCAAAGGTTGAAGTTCTAATGTCCAGTGCCTCAGATGCAGCCCTATTTGGAAATAGGGCCACTGCAGACTTAATAAGTTAAAGTAAGATCACATGAAGGTCACATTTATGCTGCCACAAGATTGGGAGCCCGGACCTCGGTGGACAGAAGTCTTGAAGTTCAGAGGAAGTACGTGGGGCTTTGTCACGGCAACCCTAACTAATAGAAGGGAGTTGCAAATATCTCACAGCACTGATTTTCTTTATGAATTGCTGTGTTCTTCATTAAAAGATCCCTTTCTTTCAATACTATACTTTTTCCCTACTCACCCAAAACTTACCCAACTCAGAGTACTTCCTTGTCTAGCCGGGAGCTTCTCCATCCTGGGTGTGTGTTAGACACCCCCAGGTGATTCCCAGATTTGGCTTAGGTAGGAATCACTGTACATCTTCCTACGTACCAGAATGCTCATCCATGTGACCATGCAGACAAGTTCAGGTGGGAGGTCACCTAGGCAGAGCTATAGACACAGAAGAACCAGCTTTCCATATTAAAAAGAAGGATGGGATTGGGGTCAAAATAAGGGGGTTGGATGAAGCTGCTGGACTAGGAATTCCAGATCAACCTAAGAAATATTCACCTTGGGATTCAGGAATAACACGAGAATTGGTGGACAGAATCTTCAGATCATTTACAAAATGAATCCAGAATTTTCCAGAGGTTAGTGGAGAGAAGGGAGAACCATCACATTGGGAAGGAGTTAAGGCATATATACTTGTAACAGAAGAGCAGCCTGGCATTGGAATGAAGAGTTGTTCTGAGCACAGTAGAAGTTCCATGTCTAATCAATTTTCCTGCTTCTCAGGACCTAGGGATTCATCATCAAAAGTATAAAACATGGGCATAAAAATTAAAGGGTCTTTGGATTTGAGAGTTCAAGACCCACAATACTGGCACCAGCAGTCAGGAATGAGAGCCCTAGCTTCAAGGAGGTAGCTCCCTGATAATGTGCATATGAGCTACACTGGAAGAATTCAGAAACTGTCTGTAGCATCCACAGTCAGAAAAGCCAAAAGGAATAAGAAGAATATCCTGTAATGAGAGGGCAAATCATTATGGCACATGCCGGAAGAACTGTGCTCAGAAGCAGATGAAATATCTTGTAGCAACTAACTTAATTTCTCTGAAAGGAATTTAAGGAAAGGCTATGGGCAGGCAGAGGGAGAATAGTCAGAAAAATGACACTTACCCATGATTTTTTTTTTGACATCCTGATTTTATTCCCAAGAAAGAGTAGCCTAAGAACACGGGCTCCAGCCTTCTTCTTCAAAATAGCTGACCTTAATGGAGAGGCTTATGTGTAAACCCAGGGTCAGTCACAATAGGCTCATATCAAATTGGGAGTATTCAAGAGAGCTCAGATTATCTGGAACACTTAAGTGAATGCACACCATTATTATTTAAAAATCAATTTCATGACTGAGTGCCTATTTGCTAACACTGTCACCTATCAGGGCAAGGAAAGATATGAATATATGATTGACATGCTTCAAGGGTGCTTAAAACTCGGTACAAATTATTGCAAAGACGACTGGCACAGAAGAGGAAGGATATAAATAGAAAGTGAAGGCAGCTCTCAGAGACAGGGGGCTGCCACCCCATGAAGGCCAACACACCTGGCAGGGAGAAAACTACTAAAAAACAAATAGCAATTTAAAAAATGTTTGAAAGTCTTTAACAAAGGAAACAATTTGCCTTTCTAATAAGAAGTACCCTCATTATGATTCGGGAAAAAAATGAGTCTCACAAGAAGTTCCTCAAGATCAAATAAGTTATTTTAAAAACTATGAAATAATGATAAAATGATAAAACTCTTGAATTCCATCTGGTCCCTTGCTCTCTTCAAAATACTAAGCTTGTGATTTTGGTACAGCCCTTGTGAATCCAAAAAAAGACCTGAAAGCAAGACAAGAGCATCAAGTAGCCCGCCTTCCTTAAGTGAAAGACTTTGCTAGCGCCAAAGACTCAGTTTCTCCTCATCTATCCCATCAAAAATTCTGTCACAATCTGTCACAGAAACCCTATATATGAGGCTCAGTGTTCAACTGTTGGCTCAAGACCTTCTAACTGAAAAGTGGATGTGTGTTTTTTACTTTGGATCCTCTGGGTTTGGACACAGGTCCCCTGTGAGGAAACACTGGGCCCATGTATGACTGGGCTTTTACAGCTGCCTCAGGGTGTGGAGCCCAGTAAGAGCCCATGGGAGTCAGGGGGAAGAGCCAGGAATGCTGCTTAAAGCCTGTTAGGAGGTTCCCAGCTGCAAGAGTGGTGTGGGTGGAAAGGGGCAAATGTTGACCAGAAAGCACAGCTATACTTGAAGTATTGCTCTTAAGAGATGGAGCAGACCCCTGAGGATTTGTTAGGATCAAGAACTACATCAACCAGTCAGATGATCAGTCCATGAGAAGGACAACAAGGACAACAGAGGAGGACTATGTGGACAAATTAAGCATTATGTTAGTAATCCTAAACAAGGCAGGAGGGAGAGAGGGGGAAAGTTCTCACTCTAGTTTCTTTTTACCAACCTAAATGTGTCACATTTGACCCTGTGGGTGGTATTATTAAAACACAGACATACAGAAAAAAACTCTCCTCTAATACCACTTCTCCAGTGCCATCATGTGTTCTCTGTTGAGATTCTCTTTGAGGCATAGAGCAGAAAACATCCCTAGGACTGTGATGTTACTCATTCAGAGGCGGTGTGAAATGAAACCAGGGACTGTCCTTGCGTAGAGTGTAATGTTGGGGAGAGGGGTTTCCTGGAATGACTTCCTGCCCCACAGAGAATCTTCCATTTGCTCTCAAAGTTCAAATTACTCTTCCCAATGAAAGAAGAAAAATTAAAAACATGCTAAGTAGGCAAGTCAAAGATGCCTTTGAGCAAGAGACCTGGATAAACAGAAAGGAGCTGCGATGCCTGTGCCTCAGGGATGACAGCACTTCTGGGGTGATAAATAACGGCAAGGGGTGTTCATGCAGAATGTTGGGTGGAGAATGAATCACTTGGAAGGCATGTGATCAAACTGTATTTATGATCAACTTCAAGTTTTTTGTAAGTATAGATTTAAAGCTGCTGAATTTTTTTCAAAAGCTTGAACAGTTATTTCTATAGTTCTACATTCACACACAAAGTCCATTTCAAGACAGAATGACAGAAGAGGAGTCTAGAGGCAGAACTCAATAAACAGCAGAACATTAACCATATAAGATGAAATAAGAGAATCCCCCAGTTCTGCTTGGCTGAGGACATCACTGATTTCTATCAAATAATTAAAAATTTGGAAGTTTATATCAGAACATTATTATGCATTATGCCTCATGCACAGCATAATTATACTTTGGTTAACTATCCAGTGAACTTTTGTTCTTATGCCATAATTTAATCATCTAAGAAATATATAAGTCTCCAACATCCTCAATTTGTTCTTTGAAACTGAGAACTTCAGCAAAATGATGTAGAACAAAACCAACTTCACCACAGACTAATTGAAACCAACAAGAGTTAAGTTCCTACACCATAGTAATGGTTACAGAAACATCACCAAAGTTCTGAATAAAGATTCAGTGTCGAATGTATTCATTCTCTCATTTTCCGGCCCACACTTTTCAGTTCCAGATCACAGGTAAGTGGAGTGTACACCAGCAGCCCAGGGCAGTAGGTGGGGCCTGGCTCTTCCATTACACATGCACCCCACACACTCATGCTGGGGGCAGGGTTGCGGGGGAGAGTTGATACACACCATTGGACCTATATGCTTATTTTGGCATTGTAGGACCAAACTGGGGTGCCTGGAGAAAACTCACGCAGATGTGGAGAGAACATGCAAACTGCACACTGTGTCCCTAGATGGAAATGTATTTCTTTTTCTCTCATTGATGTTAGAACAAACATTATTCAAGGGCCTGTTGTACTGGAAACGTATGGACCAGGAAATGTGCTAGATGAGCCCTGGAGAATGAAAAGGAGAATTTGATCATTCTCAAAATCCTTTTCTCTTTTCACAATTCTTGGTTAAATCCTCCTCCAAATATTTCCATAGCAAGCCAGGTGGAACCCAAAGGCCCCGCTGCAATTCAAGTGACCAGAAAAAGTGTGCGAAATAGGTCAGCATCCCTGCTGAAGAGCTCTGCCTTAAAGCTTTTATCCAACTGGGGCTGCTACCTGTTAAAAATGCATTTGCTTTTTTCTTGATTGGGTATTTCCATGAACTACTTTTCTGGTTGTTTTTAGAAACTATTTGGTAACCATACAGTCCACTAAAATGGAATTTTTAAAGTTCAAAGGAACTTTTGAAATCAGACACCTAAAGTACATTTTGCGTCCTCTAAAATTTTAAGGTGGATAGGTTTGAATTGTGCTCATTGATGCATAATCCTCTACTAAAAACGGAACAGCCATGGTTGAGCTAATGTTTAAGTGATCTGTCGACCTGGAAATCTAAAGATTTCTAACACCTTGCTTTCATCTCTGGGAAAACCATGAGCTTTCATTAAAATGAAAATCAAACTTAAATAGCTTGGACACTTTCAAGCTGTGAACATCAACCATATGTGCAAACCTGGGCAAATTCTGTCTCTGTGGGATTTTGTAAGTGGGAGGAGGAAACAGATGATCAGATGACTGGACAGATGTTCAAAGAGATCCTGGCATGGCAAAACAACCTGCATCCAGTTCAGCTTCCTTAGAGGCAAACAAAAGACAAACAAAAGCCTGGAGGTAATAAGGCAAAGAAATCAAACTGCAGGCTGGTTGATAAAAGCAACTTAAAGACACAAGACCTAATGAACAGCAAACACATTTTCTCAGGAACAAAAGCACTCACTGACAGACAAACTTATGGTGTTGGCATCTAAATAGTAAATGCGCAACCACCATAAAGGGTTTGAACTCAGGACAGTTTCTCAAACCTATGCATTTTCCCTGACATTAAAAAAAAAAAAAACTCATTCCCTCTACATCAATCATAAATAGCCTTTCCTTTGTCTTTAGTCTCCAAAGAAATGTCATTGGTAACATCTTCTGCTTTCAATGAATGACAAGGACCTCTGTAGAAACTGATCAATGAAGAGAAACTGAGGAAAGCTTGTGGAAATCTAAGAAGAAAGTCAAAGAGCATCTTAAAGAAACATTTTTAGATGCTACTCTGTAAAGGATCTTGTTCACTGCATTTTCATTTGAATCGTGACTTTACAAGACCAGCAGGGTCCACAATGGATCCAACTGGGTAAAATCACAGCCACTGTGGCACTGATGGTAACATTGCTAACTGACTGGAGCCAGCTGGTTGGAACCATGTCACACCTGTCTTCTTGTGGACCACACTTTGAAAATCATCAGTTTCCAACTATTCTGAGCTGCATAATGATAGTTATGGTTAGAAGGGAAAAGTGACTTAACACTTAACCTCACGACCTCATCCAGTATTAACAAGGATTCATTGAAAATTTTTTTATTTTACCAAACTATTTTGTTGCCATCTTTATGCAAGATACCTCCCTTTACGAGGCCAAAACACATCCATTTGCTTATGATTTAGGAGTCTACATCCAAAAAAACATGTTTTGCTAAAATAAATGCTTGCAAACTTAGTTGTCAACCAAGAAATAAACACTAAATGAATTAGGTTCTCCTGTTTCCTCCTCCTCCAAGGTGGGTGTTTATTTGTTCCTCATTTTCTTAGCTAAGTTGCTAGAGATTCTTCAACATGTTAAAGATTCTCTACTGCTTTCAATTAACCTGAGAATATTTCACATTAAAAATAAATAAAATACTTATGTTTATGTAAAAGCCTGCACACAAATGTTTATAGGAATTTTATTCATAATTGCCAAATGTCCTTCATCTGCTGAGTAGGTAAACAAACTGTGGGATATTACTCAACAGTGAATTTTTATCACTGCTGAACCCTATAAAAATGGATAAACCTAAACAGCACTAGGCTAAGTAAAACAAGCCAGACTCAAAAAGCTAAATATTGAATGATTCAATGTGCATATGATTCTGGAAAATGCAAAATTATAGGGACAGAAAACAAATCAGTGATTTCCAGAAGCTGGGGAAAGGTTGAATGCAAAGGAACAAAAAATATCCGAGAATCTGAGGGCTACTGGAACTGTTCTTCAAGGGTATTGATTTCACAATTGAATTAATTTGTCAAAGAGTGAGATATCACTATTTGCAAATTATATCTTAATAGAAAATTCTTTGAATTAATAACTGAACTTTTAAAATAGGAAGTACAAAACAATAGTTTGGGGTGCATGAGAGTTGAAGAGAAGTATGATTCGTTCGGAGTCTGAACTTACCTGTGGTAAGTGCATGGAAGTCTCCAGAGGCAAGGTCATGTCTAGTGAGATCAAGAGGCTATTTTTAAAAATTAAGAAAATGTTTAGAAGAATAAAATTTCTGCCTCCCTTAATGTTTGTTCCATATCAGTGCCTGCTCCAAACTTGTCATGTAAGATAAGCCTATTAGGAGTGAAGGTAAATCTGAATTTATGATTGGGTTGGATTCCAAAGGCTCCTTCTAAAAACAATTATAAATGGGAAGGTATGCTGCCATAAAAAAAAGCACACCTGTAAAAAAATGCTACAACTGGCATGTGGATTAGCCAGAGTTGCGGGGGGGTGGGGGTGGGGGTGGAAATGGCCATAAAGCAGGTAAGAGGGAACTGGTAGGACTGTGTTAACTCATCCAGTCCTAGACAAATTTTAGAAATAGAGCACCTGAGGGTCTAGTCTACTTTTCTTCCCATAACTCTTTTGCCAATCTTCTTGCCCCTTGTCCAAGGTGACGATTATCATCAAGAGATCTCAGTCCTTAACAGAAAACTGTGCTCAGATCTTCCCTTCATGACAACTCCACAACTGGGTTTTAGGAGAGGAATGACTTAATAAAATTGCTCCACATTAAAAAATAAAGAACCCAAGGAACATTTTTGGTTCTCCTGGAGTATTTATAATTAAAAAGAAATGCTTCAATGAGTCAGAAGGAAAACTGGTAATTTGTCTAGTTTAACACAGTCTCTTTTAAATAAATAAATGTCAGCCTTAGACCAAGTTTCTTGTCCAAGACAAGAATCTTTTCAGCCCCAGTAAATCAAATACTTATAACAAAAAATTTAAAAAGCCTTAAAAGAAGCAAGATTTTTATATTCTGTGTATGTAAACAAAGTTAATGTTTTGGATTGAATTAATTCCTGTTGTCTCCAGTTGTATCAGTTATAATTTTTCTATCCTTGTTCTCCATCACTACAATCTCTACATAAACAAGTAGAAAGATTTGCATATGTAAATTCTCAATACCTGCAAATGAATCCATAGACAAAAATCTAGCTTTTTAAAAATCTCAAATTAGTAGAAATTGGTAGTAATTTTGTCTCATAGTTTTCTCAAATTTCAATCTCTCTGGAACTGCATTCATAATTTTTGCTGATACCTGAGATCAGTATATTAATATATCCCTAATTTTTTTAACTGAAGTTACATGCAAATGAAACTTTATATCATGACTTCAAATTGAAAATTTTAAAATTACTAATTGAATATATCATTCTTAAAATTTAAATCTGAAAAAGTTAAATCACCTGTCGGTAGTCAAACTGATTTTCCTCATAGAATAGCAAACCACACTTTGTAAGCTTTGAAAACTATGTAAAGACACAGAATAGCCACAAAATTACCAACTATTTTCTTTTTTAAATATCAGTGATTTCTTACAATTAATATTCCCAGTTCCAGCTCTTGCCTCCCATTCTTTGAGCAAAGATCACTAACAACACATCCTTTTGCTAAGCAGTTAACAGCCACTCCAGAGCTGAGCTCAGCTCCCTCTACCACTTTGTTAGCTTCTAGGGCTCCTCTAACAATGTTTCATAATCTTGGTTGCCTAACAGATGCTTGGACTCTCACAGTTCTGGAGACTACAAGGTATCGCTAAGGTCATGTTCTTTCTTACCTCTTCTAGCACCTGATGTTTGCCCGCACTCTTTGGCATTTCTTGACTTCTTGTTGCCTCACTCCACTTATATGGCCATCTTCTCCCTGAGTGTCTTCAGATCATCTCTCCTCCGTTCATGTATTTTTCTGGGTCCCACTTTCTCCTTTTTATAAGGACACCAGTCATATTGGATTGGGATCCACCAAAATGGCCCAATTTTAACTCAATTACCTCTGTAAAGATCCTATTGCCACATAAGGTTGCATTCTGAAGTACTAGCAGTTAGGATTTCGATTATCTTTTTGTGGAGAAACAATTCAACCCTTAATAGCCCCTTCTTGGAATCCTTCAGCACAAGCCAAACTGTAGACATGACCCCTCAACTCCCTCCTTAACAGAGTGTTCCACAGTTCCTCCATGCATTCACCCTTCTGCAGCATGTTCAATGTTGTCAATTTCAGATATGTTCCTGGTGCTCTTTAATAGGTGGACTTCAAAATTTGTTTCATTTTTTATTCTCTTACAATCCTACATGCACCATGCTTTCCTGAACTCTGCTCCAACAAGCCAAGACCAAGTTCAAAACTAACTAAATACTATGCTGGGTGGTATAACATAATGGTTAAAGTGCACAATCAAACCACAAAGCGAAATAGCCAGATTCAATTGGAAGTGCCTCTATTTGTTAGCTGTAACTTACTGATTCTTTCTAAGTCCCAACCATCTTATCTATAAATTAAGGGTATAATAGAACTTGCTCCATTTTCAATGAAGATTATATGAAATAAAGGTTATATGAAATAAGACAAGTATTAATTCAGCACCTCCTGGGTACAGGTTAATTATTCAATTAATGTTTGCAATAATTATGACTGATAATAATGTCAGTTACTAGATTAAAATTACTGGAAGAACACCAGAAATCCTGATAAATGGAATTTCCCATAAAAATTTAGAATGATAGTGCTAGAGTGATCCTCAAGGATGCTGGTCCAACCTACACCTCTGCTGGCCCAGGTGTCACAGGAGACACTTTGAAGTGTCTATGGATCTTATTGTCAAAGGCACCCAAGATTGAAGACATTTGCTGAGCTTCTAATTTACAAACTTATGTAAGTCTTCTTTCCTTAAAACAAAGCACAGACTAATGAATTGTTTCCTGTCTTGTTCTGGTTCTCAATCAATTCCCAGCAAATGTCAATGTTAAGTCCTCGCTAGAAGGATTTAATCATACTGAGGGTGGAAACAGAAAATGTGGCCACAATCCTGCTTATATTAAGCATAACAAAGTTGTTTTTAGAAGTGAATTATATCGAAATATCACTTATTTTTATTCTCCCCCACCTGGCCAAGTAAATATATCAAATTAAGTTTTGTAACTAACTTTAAAAATCCTAGAACATGGAGTTTTTAAGTCTTCTAAATTTAAACACTTTCCAAAAATCCAAAAGAAGTGGTAGAAATAAAATCTTTACAAAAAAGAAATGAAAAATATAAATATCTCTTTAAATTTTATTAACTCTCCATTCTTAAAAAAATCTTTTATAAATATAATTACATAATTCTTAGTGTTTTCCCCTTTTCTCTTGGCCTCAGGAATTCAAAATTGAGCTCAGCATTAAATTCAGGGAAAAGATTTAGCAACATCATTACCTTAGATTTCTGGTATGATTTGCTTGTTTTTCCCTCTTCCCTCTGATCACTTTCTTTCTCTGACCTTGAGTTTTGTATTCTTATTCTCACATTTACTCACAACTTTAAGGAGTAGGTTTTAGCAAAGTGAAAATGAAAGGCTAAATGAAGCATGTATCCCAAACCCCTAATTCAAATATTGAACTCCTAAAGCCTCAGATTGTGACTGTATTTGGAGCCGGGGCCTCTAAAGAGATAATTTAGGTAAAATCCAGTTATGTGTATAGATCTTAATCCATTATGACTGGTGTCCTTATAAGAAGGGGAGATTAGAACTCAGATAACATAGAAGGAAGATAATGTGATAATGCAGAGAAAGATACAATCTGCAAATCAAGGAGGGAGGCCTCAGAAGAAACCAACCTACCAGCACCTTGCTCTTGGGTTCTAGTTCTTAAAATTGTGAGAATATTAATTTGTGTGTGTCTAAGCTACCTAGTTAGTGGTATCTTGTTATGGCAGCTCTGACAAACTATACAAAGGCACAATTCCTACATGAAGTGGCCCACAATTTAGAAGGCAAACAGGTAGGAAACAAAAAACTGGGAATTTCTATGACACAAAGTAAAATGGGACAGAGTCATTCTACTGATAGAAGGCTTCCTGGAGAGGGAAGAGCTAATCAGTATTCTAAAGAAAAAGCATGTATTATTAAAACAAAGAGCATCCAAACACACAGGGCATTTGAGAAAGTACATAGCTTGGTACAGGTTAAGTGTGAGTAGAAGGTGGGAGACCGTTTAGAAGTGGGTGAACAGACTGGAGAAGAAAAGGTCAGATCAGAAAAGACCAGGCTTGCCATGCTGAGGAGGTTAGCCTGGCTCAAGGGAGCAAAAGACAACCACTGTGGAATTTAAACAAGAGAAAGTGACAAACAAAAGGTCACTACAGAGAAATTACAGAGAATGAAAGAATGTGTAGTGACCCTGAAAACAAAATGACCAATTGTGGGGGGCGGGGGGGGCTTTAAACCACCATAGGGGAGGAATAATGAGGATCTGAAAAAAGTCTTTGAAACTATAAATGGAGATGCTTTGTTGACCAACTGGATGTTGTCACTGAAGAAGAAGGAGGTGCCCATGACAGTCTCCAGGTTTATGGCTTGGGGGACTGGACACTTGGCAGAGAGGGAATAGCTTGGGAGGCAAGTGATACATTCAGTTATGCCCAAGTTGGTGAGGCATAGGCAGGTCAGTGAAGCAGAGAGTTGGAGAAATAGGTCTTAAGATGGAAATGAACATTGAAAATTTTGTGGTAAGCCAGACATAAAACCCTCTGGCTTAGTCTGTTTAGGTGAGAAAAATACTATAAACTGGATGCCTTATAAACAACAATAATTTATTTCTCATGTCTCCAGTTTCTGGGAAGTACAAGATCAAGGTCCCAGAAGATGCAGTGTGTGGTTAATGCTGCTTCCTAAACTGTGGTGTTTTTGCTGTAACACAACATGGCAGAAGAGACAAATTAATTCCCGGGGGTCTCTTTTACAATGATCCTCTCTCATTCAAGAAGGTTCTCTCCTCACGACCTACTCACCTCCCAAAGGCTCTGCCTTCTGATACCATCACCTTAAGGGTTAAGATTCAATATGTGAATTTGAGGGGACACAAACATTCAGACCAAAGGAGTCATATAACATAATTTCAGTTATCATGAAATGTGCAGTACAGGCAAATATAGAGAGGAGGATAATACACTATGGTGGCCAGTGTTAAAACAGAGAGCGGTAACAGGCCCAGAATGGAGTCCTTTGTGCTAAGCCTCAAGTCACTAGACCGAGACTTAATATCTCACTTAACTGCAGTTTCAGACTCTCCCAGGAAGGCAACCTTTGCCCGGGAAATCTGGAATTTCCCACTCAGAAAATCTGCCTCATGGGCTCCTGCTGCCCCCCAAGAAATGTGGCCTTGCCAGAAAAGTGTGCTTCTCTGCTTTCCTTCTCCTGTCTATAAAAACCTTCCATTCTGGGGCCTCTCTGGTGGTGCAAAGGGCTGAGACGCAGCACCACGAAGCTATCAGCAGCCACCACAGCATGAGTTCGATCCCAGGCCAGGGAGCTACTCACATGGCTCAGCCAACCTCTCCTGACTCGCCCGCTGCTCCCCAGTCAATCTGCCTCTTCTGTTCCCTACTCTGTCTCTGGTGTGTCCTCTCACCCCCCACACCTCTGGCCTGTACCTCAGTTCTTGAATGCATAAATAAATCTTTAAAAAGAAAAAACTTTCCATTTTGCTCATCCTCAGAGCTTCTTTCTACTCACTAAATGGATGCTGCCTGATTCATGAATCGTCTTATAAAACCAGTTAGACTCGAGCTTTTCTTTTTTTTTAAATAATTTTTTTAATAAATCTTTTTTTTTTAAAAAAAATAAAAAATAAAAAAAAAAATAAAACCAGTTAGAGGAGGAAATGAGAAGTGATTGCTGTTGGGTACAGAGTTTCTTTGGGGGATAAGGAAGGTACTCTGAAATCAGATAGTGGTCATGGTTGCACAACCTTGTGAATGCACTTAAAGCCACTAAAGACACTTGAAAAGTGTTCAATTTACATTTTTGACTGTCAATAATTTATGATATACGAATTATATCTCAGGAATGTTGTATACATAAAGAAATAAGTCATACTATTCAAGAGATTGTTGAAGTCATGGGGTTGAATGGGTTTTTCCAAAGAGTATAGGAAAAGAAAAAAAAAAAAACAAATATGCTTTTATTGTAAAAAACATAAGTCCTCTTTGAAAGTTGCCAAGATACAGGTAACTAAATAAAAGGGGACTTTATCTTTTGAAGAAGATGAATTCTTTTAAAATATCTATCATCCTTTCATTAATACATTATAACAATCTTGGATAAAGTGTGAGTGACAGCAGTCTGCAAAACCAAGACTGCAACTGCCCACTTCCTGCGTGGCTGGTGAGTGTGGTCCCAATATTTACTGATATATGCTTACTCAGCTCATGGCAAATGTCCCCGTCAGTGGGGAAAAAAAGTCTGTATTCTATTTTAATATAACGATTTACTGATTCACCTATTTTTGACCAGTATTACTGTTATGAACTATTAGCATTCAAAACAGTGGTTGTTGAATGTTTGTTTTTGTTTAGAATTAGCTTTTAGTTAAATCCTGTTAAGGAAAGATGGTAGATGCTGGTTAGTTACATAGATGCTAAACTATGGAACTAGTTTTCTTACCTTCTTTAAGACAGTAATTCTATTCAGTGAATGTTTGTTAAGTGCAATACTTTAAAGCAGTGAATTTTGCCCAACTTCTACTCTAAAATGTTTGGCAAAGTTTATTGACATATATAATTGTCAAGATTTGGCAGGGGGTTGGGGTGCAGGTGATTCCTGTTTCTTCTACTGGGAGAGGCCATTGATGCTGCTAAATATCCACAAAGCACTGGACAACTCCCCACAACAAAAAATTATCCAGCTCAGAATGTCATATAAGTCTGAGATTAAAATAGTCAGCCTTACAGTAACACTATCATATGGTAGCCATAATATTAACAGAGGATCATCTATGTTTCAGGATTATATACTTGTCAATCTCGTATAACAATTTGATGTAATGATCATATTGAGGAAGAATTTAAGCAACCTTTTACCAATTTCTTCTAAATTTCTGCATTTAAAATTAATGACATTTATTTTCAATAGTTCAAATGGCATTATATAAGACATGCAGACATGCATGCTTCATTAAGTGTTTTCTCTCTTTTCCTCTTGCTCTCACATTATCTCCATCCACAATCACAGACTGAATAATAATGGGAAAGTTATAACAAACAAGAGTGTATCACCTTCATCACAGATCTATGGGGAAGCTCAAGCTAGACAGACTAATTTGCAATGAGCAAACAGAGAGAATGTTGATCTTGTTTTTCTCCATTCAGTATTAGCAAATGAAGAAGCTGGTAAAGAAAAACAAGTCAAAATATAGCACTTCTTTGAAAGTTTCACTTCATTTATGTAGATTTAATATAATGAACTCAAGTTAATTAATCTTGACCATCACAGCTACAAAAATTCTAGCCAGCAGGATTTTGTATAAACCCTGGGGCATATGCAAGGCTAACTTAACCATTTAACCACCCTCCTTGAGCCTCCCCGGTGGCGCAGCGGTTGAACACTGGGTTGCGAAGCTGACCCCAGCCTCTGCAGCGCAGGTTCTATGCCCAGCTGCTCCCCGGCCACCGGAGGAGGGTCCCACATGGCGCGCAGACCTCTCCTGCCGCCCACTGCTCCTCTCAGCAGTGTACTTCGGTCCTTCTGCCTGCTCTGCTCCCCGCTCTGGCTCTAGTGAATTCTCTCACCCTCCCGCGCTTCTGACTTTACCCAGTGCTTGTATGTATAAATAAATAAATAAATCTTTAAAAAAAAAAAAAAAACCACCCTCCTACTAACCAGAAAACACTGATTTTTCTAATCGTATCCCCTTCCTAATAAAGAAAAGGAAAACGAACATTGCAGACAATGAGAGCACACAAATGGACAGAACACAGAAATGTGTCCTGTTTTATGTTCAACAAAGATAATTTATCACCCAAACTTTCAGCTCCTTTGGAATAGAACTGTCTCCTTTCCAGCCTCACAGCCCAAGAGAATTTAAAGATATTTCTCCTCCAATTTTCTGTCAACTGAGATAAGTCAGGGTGTGAATGTCCATGGGGTGGAAACTGAAGACAAAGCTTTTTCCATGAAGGAGCCACATTTCTGATCCTCCCTTCTACTCCTAGCTGAAGTCTGCTAGCCTTCAGGACAGTGACAGATTTTTACCAAAGAAGGTTTAGCCATGGAAGTTTTAGGTCCTAATTTTTAATTTACTGCTTTAATTTTTGATTTTTCACTGCCCAGAACCAGAAATGGAAACATTGTTTATGAACATGAAACACTGTTTTATGAATGTGAAAATAAACAGTAGAACAAAGAATACATGATTGTACCACCACTGACCATCAGCACCCCAAGACAATGGAAGACAACTGTTTACAAAAAGAAAAAAAATATTTTGCTAAACAGGCTTAAAGATAAATCCAAACTTCCACATTGGTCTCTTAAAATGAAACAATGAATAAGCAACCATTAGACAAGAAAAATTCCAAAATGCTCATTATTTCATTCATTCATTAATCCAAAACAACCCTGAAAAATCTGCTCTCTTAAAAATATTTGGTAAAATATTTTCTGTAGCAAACACAAAGATGAAGTAAGTATAGGTTCTGTCCAGGAGGAAGATAGCCTAGTTTGAAAATTAATGTATAAATACATAATTATAATATAAGCTAGAGAAAGATAAGTAAAATCAAATCTTTCAAGTACTGTCATAACTTGTGGAATAAAGTCCAAACTCCATAGCTCATCACTTTTAAACCCTTTAGGACTTGGCTCCTGGATACTTTTCCATCTGCAGAGCACCCGCTCGAAGATTGCCCAGGTTCATGATGTGGGCAGAGGAGAAAACAGGGTCAGGAAGCCCCAGCAGGGGAACAAGTCTTTTTTTTTTTTTTTCATTGTTAAAAAATGTATAAAAGTGTATGATGATTTATTTATTTATTTATTTGAGCATTGTATTTTTATTTATTTTTTTTAAGTAGATGAATATTTATTTTTTTTATAAATTTTATTGTTATATTCCCCATACAATTGCAGCCCCCCCATTCTGACCCCAATCCCTCCCCTCCCGCTCCCGCCCCCGCCCCCCTAAAAGTCTTTATTGCAGCACCAGGAGAGATACAGGCAGCAGCAACATATACATCTGCAGCCCCCGGGCGGCCTCAGCGCCCCCTACCTGGCATCAACAACAACAGCGGTGGCACCAGTCAGGACAAGTATGAGGCAACAGCACCCCCTGAGCTCCAGCTGCAGTAGTGTTCCCCAGTCAGTACCAAGTCAGAGGCAGTGCTCCCCCCCAATCAGGAACCCTATTAGCTTTTATATGATTTATAGACAAAGCAGACAAAGGCTCAAATGTACGCCTAGGTTACATCAGTAGGCACATGAGAACTATACATCAAGATTACATATAATTTACTGCTTCTGGACACATGATGACATCTCAAGGCTACGTGTCATCTACTAGGCCACCTGGGCTGCATGGCCGCAGCAAAAAACTCTGAGAAAAGCCTGTTTTTTCAGGGACCCAACACCCTCTCATTCCTAAACTTCTCTGCAGGTCCTGTTTACTTCCATAAAAATTGCTACCATGGTGCTTTTGCACAGACCCTTTCCCTTTAGCTGGCATACGCTTCCCCTCTCATTGTTCATCCAACCAATAATTTGTCTGCAAATTCCAACCCAGGAGCAAGACTTGGCTTGCTCTTGAAGCACTGGGTTCACCTCCAGATATTCAAAACTAACACAAAGCCAAAAAATGACTGAGGGAAAAGAGACTTACCACCTGCAGTGGCAGGATGGGCACAGGGCAGGATCTCTGATTCCTGTGCAGACAGACAGGTGAAGAGTCTTGGAGCCCTCTGTGGCTTTTCCAGGCTTTTATTGGGTTTGCCAGGTACATAAGAGGCAGGGGTGCCGGGGTGTGGGCCGCAGCGAACAAGAGTCTAGCAGGCCTCCTTGCACCCAGCAAATCACTCTTTCTGGGCTCCCTGGCATTCTCTCGTGGCCTCTGTTTCTCTGCTGGTTCCACCACTGCTACTCTTGCTTTCTTCTCCTGCTGGTCGTTCTGTTCTTCCTCTGACGCCGCCCTTGTAAGCCCAGTATCTCAGCCCAGGTGAATCCCACTTATGCATGCCCACACCCTACTCCAGGTGCCTACCATCAGACATGCATTCAGGACCACGGGATCCATCATCAATCCTAATGACAGGAGGGCAGAAAATCCTGATAATCATTCATTTACCCTACACCACTGCATACACTAGAAGCAAAGGGCAGGTGGAAAGAGGTAAGTGAACTCTATTAGGATGATAATGGGGCAGCACAACCCACAGATCCCTCTAAATTTGCTGATTTAGTCACATGCCGATATTGGGGCTCCTGAGAGACAGCACTGCACTAGATAAGGGAGTGCATAGTTGGTCCCCAGAACGAAGGATTCACTCTTGGAGAGCATCAGAGGAGGGGGCACAGAGAAAGGAATACTGAGCCTTAGGCTCTCAATATAGAATAGCGGGAGTCTGAATTAGCAGGTCAGGGCACCTCGGTATCCTCACCGAAGAGGCAGCTACTTCAAGGCCAGGAGAGGTATCTACAACACCTGCTGAACCAAAACAAGGAAATGCTTGAACAAGCTAGAGCTTGAGCATCTACCAGTAACAGGAGTGAATACCTCAGGATAAGGCTCTGTGTTAGAAAGGAAAATAACCCCTGGCCTGTAATACCATATCAAATATCATCCAGGCCCAGCACTGTATCTATGCTTACAATAGCCTCGAGCGGTACTGGGCATGAGATTATTGAGACACTGAGACGAGGAGCTGGCCCAGAGGAAGGGATCACTGGGGAACCACACCACACAACTCTGGCACGCACAGCACTGTAGGGAGCTCGAATTCCTAAGTCTACTGGAGGTGATCCTTTGGTTTCCTACTGGGTCCTCTTCTACACCTACACTCCTTGCCAGGTCCAGTCCTCAGATGATGTCCACAGAACCCTTTTCCCAAGATTCCCTGCCAAAATGTGCCTTAGACATAAGCTAAGTTTTCAGGCCTCAGCAGCCCTGCTTCAAGTAAACCCTGATTGACTTGACATTTACCCATGAGAGGATGGGTAATTTGGGCGAGGGATTGGGGGGGTGGTTATTAGGACACTGTAGGGTAAGGAAAAATGTCAGGCTTTTCTGCCCTCCGACCATCAAGATAGATGATGGATCCTTGCGGTCCTGAATGCATGCCTGATGGCGGGCACCTGGAGTAGGGTGTGGGCATAGGTAGATGGGATTCACCTGGGCTGAGACTGGGCTTTTAAGGGCGGCCTCACAGGGACGCCAGCAGAAGCCGCGCCCAAAGAGAAGCCGAGAAAGAAGCCGAAGCAGAAGCCGAGAGAGAAACAGAGAAGGCCGGAGAGCCCAGATAGAATGAAGACTTGCTGGGGGCTGGGAGGACTGCCAGCCTCCCGGCCCCCCAGCACCCTTGCCTGCCATATGCCTGGTGAACACCAATAAAAGACCTGCAAAAAAACACTGAGGACTCTGACTCCTCCTTTACCCAGTCTGCATGGGATCAGAAAACCTGCACCATGTCCCTTCCTGCCCTTACAGACACAAATATCCTTTCTTCTCTTTCTAGACATACTAATTCTATTAAAAATTTTCACAGTAAGAGCAAGCTTTGCCTTCACATGCGCACATGGCCTGATCCCTCTAGAGTGTGCAAGCTTGGGAGTCCCAGGGTGCCCTTCATTCATGCGCTAACACAAATACAGAGAAGAGTCTGCAGTTATGGGGCCTTTACTAGAAGCAAGGAGTATACAAGTTGCTTTATTCATTTATTCCATTTAATCCTCACAGCAGCAAATAGCAAACACCGTGTCTGGGGCACAATAGTCACCCAAAGGAACAATAGGATTATAGATAGAAAAGGTTAATTAGGGCCATTCTCTGAGCAGCTGCATCTTACAGAGAACATTTCCAACCCCTAGGAAGTATTTGTAAATGTCTGGCTGTCAGAATGACAGGAAAACCTTGCAAGCTGAACATCCTGTAATGTGTAAGGCAATTTCTCGTAATGAAGGATGTCTTGTGGAAATGGCATTATGGACCTCAGAAGTCTTAGAAGTCAATATAAAGAGGTGGAACATTATTTGCTAGTGGGGGTGTTCAAATAGATCACCCCAAGATTCTCAGAACTGGCCTCCCAAGATTCTCAGATTTGGTCCCCGTAAGCCATTCTAAAAGATTATTTCAGTTGAGAATTTAGCCCTGGAGGCAAACCCCAAATAGAAGAAGCCGTCACTGTCCCCATTTACTCCCTAGAGGAATATAGTTTGGAGAATATTATCCAGGTGTAGGTGTTTCTGGAGGAATGCTCTCTGAGAAGCCCATATTTACTTTCAGAATAAACCAGAAATCACGCCTTCCTCATCATGAAGTCCCCTCCTCTCTCTTTGTGCCCCAGAACCCTATCCCAGTCCCTGGTTTAAGATTAAAACCCTGCTCTCCATGATTGAAACCAGGATCCACATAATCAATGTAGCTCCTCCTTGCACACATTTTTAATTGATCCTTCTTCCCTGCCAAGTCATCTGACGATGCTCTGGTTGCTGAAACAAACTGAGAAGAACCCAGAGGGATGGGAGAATTTTTCCTGAACCCAGGCATTCGCAATTGTGGAGTGACTATGTGTTTCATAGTAGGCACGTGGGTGTAAGGCGCCCTTTTACACCTCTGCATAAAGTTTTGGTCACATCCCAGGAGCAACCCAAGTAGGAATGGCTCTGGAAACAGAATTATTCAATTATCCTTCTCAAATATAGGTGGAGATCAAAGTGTCCTGGCCAAGAGCTCTTTTTTTGAAATTTACACCATTGTAATCACGCTGCCCCAAATGTGCTGGGTGAATATCCTGAAGCTCCCAGGGAAAGTTTCTTGAGCCTCCTCAAGCTTTTCAGAAAGACTGTTTGATTTTGAAAAGGAAAAAAATGTTTTACATTGAGTTGAGATTGAAATTGAAAGACATTTTTACTGCTTTTGGAAGAAACTTCAAATGAGCAACTTTTCAAAAAGAATGCATCATTAAACAGATGTTAAAAGTTGAACCCAGTTGCAGAGGTGTTACAGCAATGATGGTCTGAGAGCCCCGCCAAGGGATATAACCATCAGCCTTCAAGTGCAAAACACAATAACATCCCAGGTTTCTGATACAAGAAGAGCAGGGCTAAGTGGTATTTCTGCAGTCATTATACACTGCACTTTGGTAGGGGGTACAGTCCTGAGTGCCTCAGGTCTGGACATTTAACAGCGGAAACTTCAAAACTAATGGCTGTATTCCTCTAACTTATGGCTCGGCAAATGGGGCTGAACATGGGAATCAAGAGGATAATTTAGTAATTTGGCCATTTTTCTGGACAAATTTATACCTCTGAGTGGCCCTGAGGACCCATTTACAAAGACACTGTGAGGTAATATAAACCTCACACATCTGCACATAAAAATATCCCACCTGGGGGAAAACAAATGGCAGGCACTACATTCCAGAATTTTACATCACAGACTTGACTTTACATTTTACATTTACCCAACTGAGGAGATTCTTGGTTTTTTTACTTGGCTCTTTGCATCACCTGCTGCTACATATTTATTTATCTGGGTATGCAAAGATAGTCTGAAATACAAACTGTAAATGTCCTTCTATCCCCACCTGAATCCTAGTAACAACAGCTGGCCCAACCAGCTGCAAAATATCATGTGCTAATGACTTGAGTTAGGAAAGGATTGTAAATGTGAAGTGCGGTAGTTAAGTCAGACTGCCTTTTATATGCCTCTTTTTTTTTAAGGCCCTTACTTCTATTAGCATCTGTTTGTAGATGCTAATAATATTGAATTTGTGGACTTCTCAGCATGAAACTCTAAGTCCTTTCTTCATTCAGAAGTCCAGAATCAGAGTGACAAGGAGAAGAATGGTCTTGATTGGATTGCTTAAGAGTAAGGTTGTCAGAAAAATACACTTATATTTGAATTTCAACTACACAAAAAATAACATACTGTAAAGTATGTGCCTGCAATATTTGTCTAAGTATTGCATGCAACATCCTTATACTCAAAAAATATTCACTAACAAAAATTCAAAATTAATTGGGTTCCCAATATTGTCCACTAAATCTGACAACCCCAATTAAGATGAAAAATTGATGAGCAGGGACACCCACTCAGTTCCAGAATATCACTATGTTGAAAAGGAGCAGTGATAGCATTATTAAAAACCAAGGCTTAATGTTTTAAATTTATATTAAACTTTGAGGTAAAAGTTTTTATAATTATTTATTATATTTTATTACATCAAATTAAACCTTGAGGTATATCTGAACATGGGTGTGCTCCAACATTCTAAGTTCTCATCCCTAAAACACTGCCTGAGTCCAGGCAGGAACCCTGTTGTCAATGCCTCCTCTAGTCTCTGCCCCCTCCCCCATCCAATTATCCCCAGGACAAGTACAATTTCCTTCCCAAACTAATGGAAAACAGAAACCATAGCAGGAAGCCCTATACGGGTTTACAAGCCTCTCCAGAATTTACAATCGAATTAAGCTTTTAAATTTTAAATGGGAGTCTTTTCTTACTGCAGTCTACTCTCAGAGTCAAAGTAGGTAAGTTGATAATAGTTTACCGTCAACCAGAACACAGTGCACCCATTGTCAGTATAAATTTGCAAGAAAATAATAAGTGGCATATTATGGATACATTGAAATTTCAATATTTAGTGAGAATGAAGTGTTAGTGTTCGCCCCCAGTGTTAAACCAAGTAGCCCTGTGCCTCTAAAAAGTGTGGGCAAGAATTCATCACACCAAAAATCCAGCATCTCCAATCTTCTTATGTGCTAGTTGAGTCATGAAGAGAAGCACAAAACAGCATGTGTGAAAATCAGCAACACATTGTTATTAAATCTCCCCTGAAAACCCCAAAGGTGTACACTAATGTTGAGACAACACTGT
Organism: Talpa europaea; assembly: GCF_964194135.1. NCBI lineage: Eukaryota > Metazoa > Chordata > Mammalia > Eulipotyphla > Talpidae > Talpa > Talpa europaea. Next base: position 24,378,435 of record NC_140082.1, on the reverse strand, counting down.
CATTGTGAAACAAAAGTGACACAAAGGAAAACTTCTTGCAACAAATTCTGCCTCTCAAGGTGGACAAACTTTGTAAGCATGTAAAATGCAAAATGACATAAGTTGTTTAGATTCTATGGCACTGCCTGACTTGCACCAAAATACACATAATGAGTAGACTAGGCAGTGTAAACAGAGTTTACCAACCATGTCTCCTCAAGATGCTGTGGAAACTAGCTACAGCTGTGGCTTTTGAGGGCCCCATACTGCAGCCTGAAGATTTCATAGCAAAGTTATTTGATCAACAAATTGTAATTCAAAGAACTTTTGCAAAGTGAGAGAGAGTGCTGTTATCTGGGCACTATAACTATAACAGGGTGGTGCCCAGGAAAAGGGGAGTTTCCAGTTTCCCTGCCCCACCCAAAGGAGGGTGGAGCTGAGCAGGTCGGAGAAGAAGCTGGAGAAGAGACTGGAGAAAGAAGGAAGCAGGATGGAGAGCCAGAAGGAGACCTGGAGGAGGCACATGGAGCAGAGAGACACGTGAAGAAACTGCTCTTGACTTTTGGTCCTGGACTGGTTAAAACAGATGTGGGTGAGAGACCCGTGGGGAGGTTAACAATGGCAGCTTTTATCTTGATTTTGATTTTGCTCTTTTACGCCCAGACTTGTCTGTTTCTGATCCTTTTCTATGGTCCCCGCCAGAAGGTGCTTTAGACTTGTGGCAGGCTTTCAGGCCTTGCTTTGGGCCAATCCTGTTTGTGTGGACTTTTACCCATGAGGGGATGAGTAACTTTGGGTGGTGCTTGATTTGGAAACTATTCTTTGTCTTTTCTGTATTGTACACTAATTGTATTAAAGTTCCTTTCCATTAAAGGTCTTATATATTTTGTCTTGATGTGGAGGATGGCAGAAACTATTTAGAGCAGGTAGGTTTGGGGGTTCTGGGGTGCCCCTTTCCCTGTCCTGTAACAAAGCTACCCAAGGGCAGTGCTCAATAAAATACAGGTCATTGTCTTGTGAGTTCTTCACCATTGCTCACAATTGCAAGACCACTAAATTTCAGGGAACAATAAGGGGGTTTATTTAACAAACAGGGGGATCAAAGGCCACAAGTGGTTGGCTATGTGGAGAGTGTCCACAGTGTTCAGAAGTCCCAGAACCAAACGTGACTCATCCAAGATGGCACTGTCTCACGCTCGAGGCCCTGGAGTGTGTAGTGGCATTAGGTGGCTGCAGTCTGGGATCCAACTCATGGCGGCAGCCAAAGGCGCTCATAGATGGAGCCAGTGGAATGACACAGCATAACCCAATGGTCAGAAAAACAGCTCTTCATAAGCTGTTGGCTCACACCAAAAACAGCTCAGTGGGACACTAGGCCCAAGGCCTTGGGTGCTCTCTCCAGGTGGCAATAGCAACAAGCCTGGAGGCAGATACACTGCCCAGTTAACTGCACAACTTCTCAGCTTTTCTCTTCAGAGGTCAGCCACCAAGGTTTCTTTCTTCCTTTTTCCTAAAGCCAGGTACCAAGTGTGACAATGCTAGGCTGGGATTGGCTCTCAGGGGACACTGGGGATGGCCTTTGTGCTTCCTTAGAGTCCCCTTTTCAGAGTCCCTTCCCCACTGCCATGATACTTCCAGCCCAGACCACTTAATGTGCCCCAGGGAGGGAGAAAGAGCTTACATCACCAAACTTTGGCTGGGGGACGGGGAGGGAAGGGGACAGGGAATGCCACTTTTTCCCAATGGTTCCTACTCCCCAGGCAGATAGCCATAAAATGCCAGTCTTGCCCTGAAGTTTACACTGCAGGTCCTGGTAACAGTGCTAGAGAAGTCACACTTGCAAAGACCTCAAATAAATCTGAAGAGTTAAGTGATATTGGGCCTCCCAGGTGGCACAGTGGGTTGAGCACAGCGCTGTGAAGCTGTCCACAGCCTCTGCAGCGAGGGTTCAATTCCCAGCCCTGGCCAGGGAGAAACCCACATGGCGCGGCAGACCTCTCCTGCCTCATCTGCTGCTCCCCTCAGCAGTGCGTTTGGTCCATCTGCCTGTTCTGCTCCTCGCTCTGTCTCTGGTGAATTCTTTCACCCTCCTGCACCTCTGACTGTACCCCAGTTCTTGTATAAATAAATCTTTTTAAAAAAGACTTAAGTGGTATTATCTAATGAAACAAAAGATTTAGGGATAATAACACAACCCCAAAACCTTGACTGTCAAATTATTTGGCAGAGATGTGGCTGGGAAACATGATTTCAAAATCACAAAAACAAGAGTGAGGGTGAAAATGAGATTCTCATTACTCAAATATGTAACTTATTTCAATCTAATTAGCATTTAGTGAGGCCTCAGTGAGTATGTTGGTGAAGCAATTACCATAGATTTTTTTTTAAAATAAGGTTTTTGTTTTTTTAAAGATTTATTTATTTATTTATTTATACAAGCACTGGGTACACTCAGAAGTGCGGGAGGGTGAGAGACTTCACCAGAGCCAGAGCGGGGAGCAGAGCAGGCAGAAGGACCGAAGTACACTGCTGAGGGGAGCAGCGGGCGGCAGGAGAGGTCTGCGCGCCATGTGGGACCCTCGTCCGGTGGCCGGGGAGCAGCCGGGGATCGAACCAGTGCTGCAGAGGCTGCGGGCAGCTTCGCAACCCAGAGCTCAACATCTGTGCCACCAGGGAGGCCCTACCATAGATTTTTAATTGAGCAGAAAATAAGGGCTTTCTCTCTTTTTACCTCTTCCCTTTTGAAAACCAAAAACATTGCCTAGAGGAGTGTGATGGTGTAACAATTACGATAGATTCTTAACTGAGCTATAGCTAAAAGCGTAAGGGATTCATCTCTTCCTTTTTACCCCTTTCCTTTTGAAAAACAAAAATACTGCTAGTTTCTTGTTTTAAACAAAAATTTTAAATAGTTCAAAAAAGAGTCTGGGATTTAAATTTAGAAGAATTGGCTGATCTTAGCTTTGATCTGGGAAAGTAAGGATAAATCTGTCCTCAAGATGAAGCCTCAGGATTTATCAGCAGAATTTAGCTTATCTTCATTGTCCTCCTAGCATGTAAGGCAAAATAGGAAGTCTAAGTTACCTTAGAGATTTAAAACTGTGACTCCAGTTAAAAGATAGATAGATAGATAGATAGATAGATAGATAGACAGATAGACAGACATAGTTATATTTGGATTGTAATAAGACTCTGCTAAGAACAAATACCAAGTCGCCTAGCACAGAATATAAATTATTCTCCTTAGTATCAAAACAATAAGAGCACCTTGTTGAAGGTAAGACTTTTACTTGGTAGAACATTAATTAATCATATCTACTACCACCTCTGCACCTTATGGACAAATGACAAAATAAGCTTTACAGAGAGAATCACAGAACAAACAGGCTGTATGGACCTGTTGGGGCACCAAATTAATGGAGCAAACAAGAGGAGAGAGTATGTAAGAGATGGAGGGACACCAAAGGTAAGAGGAAAGGCGTTCAACAGCAGAATGGAAAGACCTTGAATAACAATGTATTCTAGACGCTTTGGAGACAGGCTTCATGCTTTCCAAAACTCAGCTCACATGTGAAAATACATCCCCACTTGTGTGTGAGCGTAAGGGAAGAAAACTGGGCAACCCCATAGGCAATGAAAATAAGTGGCAGCTGGGCCTCCCCTGGTGGCACTGGACTAAGCTGAGTTTTCAAAAGAAAATGAGGGTGCAGTTTCTGAAAGAAGAGCATGTTGGGTGGTTAAAGAATAACAAATGCTGGGCCTCCTCTGGTGGTGCAGCGGTTGAGCGCTGGGCTGCGAAGCTGCTCGCAGCCTCTGCAGAGCCAGTTTGATCCCCGGCTGCTGGCAAGGGTCCCACATGGTGTGCAGACCTCTCCTGTCTCGCCCGCTACTCCCCTCAGCAGTGTATTTCATCAGTCTGCCTGTTCTGTTCCCCGCTCTGGCTCTGGTGAGTCCTCTCACCCTCCCGCGCTTCTGACTGTACCCAGTGTTTCTATAAATATATAAATAAATCTTTAAAAAAAAAAAAAGAAAGAAAGAAGGTGGCAGCAACCAAATGAGAATGGAGTGGGAAATAAAATATAATTGTGATGGGGGTGGGGAAAGCTACAAGTCAGTATGGCTGTGTCACATGTGATATGATCCTTTGACATGTGGCAATTAAGAACTTTGCAGTTTCCAACATCAGTTTCCTTCTTCCAGGATATTGCTGCACGGGGATATATAGCGTCCCATCCTTATTTACCACGTTAATAAATATTCATGAAGCACTTTGCTTTAATCCTTTCAGGCTCCCACGCTGTGGGATAATACAATTAAACTATCCCGCAAGTCCCCTTCCATAGAAAATGCTGTCATGTACATCTGTTATACTCTGCAAGTTTTGTAGTGGAATTTCCTTATGGATAATGTTTATAGCTAGGCTCTAAAAGGAAATGTCACCTCCCACTTGAGTTCAGCACTCAGTACTGAGTGATGAAAGAAACTTAGTTACATGCAGAAAACTTGTCAATAAGCCATTGCCTCAGAGAATCTATGACTATTCGTTTTTCTGTTTCTATCTCATTGTCTGTAATGGAGAATTGTCTAATTGACTTTTCCCTAGTAGCTACAAAAATGACTTTTAATCAAATACATGTCCATGTAGTCATCTAACTTAAGCTTTCTAAACCAATGACTGATACTAGACTTGCAGCTATAGGGAGTAACATATTTGCAAGAACTTGATATCATAAGGAAATTAGTTTCCATCAACAAGATTTTCATCAGCAAGGCACATGCAACTGCCAAGTGTTCTAAATCTACTATTCAGCTGCTTGCTTATCTATTTCATTCCACTGTCTGAATCATTCTTCCCAGCACGCTTGTACTTTTTCTGACATCTAATTTTTCATTCACATTAGCATGGGTGTGTTTAGCTGATTTGTTTGGAGATGGGGAGTCCTTTCATTCTCTTTCTCTGCTCCCCACCCCTTTCTGTTCAGAATTGCTTTCAGGCACTACATTGACTCTTCCCCAAGTTTATTGATTTTGGGGTGTGCATTCACAATTGCCCATTGTATCTGGTGCCTACTTTTTTGTAGTACATAAATAGGATTTTCTCTGCAATGCAGTTTATATTGTGACTGCCTGTGCTTCAGCTAACACCATATCAGCTTCAGTACTGCAAAGAATAAAGTAGAAGTAAATGAGTTATACTCTGGACTGGGTGACTTTAAATTGGGACCTTTTCCATTTATTTTTATTCCATTTCAATGCTTCAGTTATTAAAGTTTTCCAGGAAGTTCAACAAAGAAGCCCTAGTTACCATTGTTATTTAACTTAATTCTATTTTTTTAAGAATACTTAATTTATTATTTTTTTTCATTTTTGCATAGAAGAACCAGGATGTAGGCCAGAGATATGGGGGCAGGGAGGGGGTGAGAGGATTCACCAGCAACAGAGTGACGAGCAGAACAGGTGGATTGACTAAAATACACTGCTAAGGGGAGCAGCAGGCAAGACAGGAGAGGTGTGCTGCGCCATGTGGGTTAGCTCCCTGGCTGGTGATGGAACACAGGCCAAGGTGACAGCACTGAGACTTAACCCTTAGGCCACCAGGGAGGCCCCTAACTTAATTCTCAGTGGTGAAGAGTTCCCTTTAAAAAGGCAAGCAATAAATAAATAATAAATGAATAATAAATAAAAAAAATTCTTACCTCTCAGCAAGATGAGTGAAGTCAAAAAATGGTAACTTCTTTTCCTTTTTCTTCCTTTCAGTTTTTTCTAGTACTTTTTCACTTTTCACCACATAAAAACTAATTGTTTCCCACCAACCATCCCCATTTCCATTCACCCCAAGCTCTTGTTATCCACTTGGAAAGGTTCACATGAAAGAATTCACTCTTTTGTGACATGAAGTTGTCTTCTCTCTGTCTACCTAATGCAAAGGAATGAATCTCCAATGGAAGAATTTCAAATATTCTTGACACGTTGGCAGGGAAGATATTTGAGGATAGAACAAAGTTTCCTGTGCCTTTCAAATGATGCCAGATTTAATACTTGCATGACTTGTACTCTACCTCCTTTTAAAAAATGCATTTAAGCTACTTTCTAGAAATATACAATTAACAAAAATCAACACATGATAATATTAAGGGTGGAGGTACAAATGAAGTTAAGTAGTAAGGTAAGTCAGGGACATTGTTAGCACAAAATAGACATATAATAATAATTTGAATGATTGCTAGAAATGGCCTTCAGATTTACCTTTGAGCAGTCTTGTGACAAAAGCAAAGGTAAAAACATAACCAGTTACAAATTCACAGAGTTCTTAAGACTGAAAACACTATTCAGAGTAAATTGCACTCAGTAGTAATCCACTAGCTTCCATATGGGATTAGTTTTATATAGAGTTCACAAGGATGGAAGTTTATCCAAAAAAATATTGTAGGGAGAATATCCATAACAGCTAGTCACAATAGCACCCTCCTAGAAACTAACCAAAGATTCCATTAAATGAGCCATTACAATATATATATTCAATGTATGTATTATACATACCTATGTAATTAATACATATAAATACTGGTAAACACAATAACATGGGTAAATTTTGAAATCATTCTACAGAATAAAAGAGGAAAATCACCAAAGTATGTTTCCCATGATTCCATCTATATAAAATTCTTAAAAATGAAAAGAATCTAAATGACAGAAAACAGATGACTGGTTGCCTGGGGATGGAGATGGAAGAGGAATGAACTGCAAAGGGTTATGAGGAAATCCAGAGGGTGATTGAACTGCTCAGTTTCTTGATTGTGGTTTCACATGTGTATAAATCTGTCAAAATTCATTAAATAGTAAATTTTGAATGTTTTATTAAAAAAATGTTTAGCAACTTTGTAATAGCCAAAACCTGGAAACGACCCAAATTTTCACCAGCAGGTAAAGAATGAACAATTTGTGACATAGACATACAATAGAATAAATCTACCCCACAACAAAGAATGAACTAGTGGTAAACACAACATGGATGAATATCAAAATAATTATGCTAAGTAAAATTCTGAAAAGTGAAAACTAAGGTATAGAAACAAAGAGCATGTCAATGGTTACCTGAGAATAGAGGTGGAAGGAAATTTGGTCTTTCTTCTCTTCTCCTTCTAACCTGATGTTGATTTGAGTACTCCATCAGACTGAGAAGAACCCAGAGCTGTTCAGGGAAATTTCCTTTCTGTCCCAACAGCACCAATATACTTGCTTGACACAGAGTTACCACAAACCTTCAATCTGTAAAAAAAAAAAAAAAAAAAAAAAGAAGAAGAAGAGAGAAAAAATAAAAAGAAAAGAAAAAGCAATAATGTGAGGCTAACAAAGCCTGCAGCAATTAAATGAGGTGTGTCTGTAAACATAGAATAACCTCTCAAGTACCTCTCTTCTGACATAATTCTGCCTATCTCTATTCTTGGCCATTAGTTCTAGCAAGGAATGAACTATGACCATTTAGATATGCCCTTCCCAGAGCCTAGCTGTGGACAGTCACTGAGCAGTATCTCCTGAACTCTATTGCAATGTCTGATAATAATGGCTGCCATTTATGGTCTCTACTGTCTGCCAGACACTATTCTAAATACTTCCATGGACCAACTCATCTTCCTAATAGTTCTTTAAGTTGAGTCTTCTTATTGTTTCATTTTGCAGTTGAAGTAACCTAGGCACCAGAGTCCTAGCTCTGTTTCTTAAGAATCCATTGGTGCCTTTATGTAAAATAAGTGAGAATCTTCAAGGACCCAAAGCCAATAACTTTGTGTCTATGTGGTGGGGGTGACAGAGAGTCTAGGAATTAAAACAATGAGTTCAAAAGAACAAATGAATAGGACTGGAATTAGAGTTAGAAAATTCAATATTAAGCCCCTACTTTGCCATCTCAGAGTTATTGCAAGATCAAATGAGAAAATGAATAGAATCTCAATGTCAACTGAATGGCACCATGATCTTACTCTAGGATAAATCCATCTGGATTATAAGAATTTAATTAGGCGAGAACATTCATTTGATATCTAGTTCTCATTGCAGCACATTTCTTCTCAAATACAAGGAAAAATTTAGATTTCATATGCCAAGCAGCTGGCACAGTAAGCCAAGAACCACCTCTTATCACCCTCCCTCACAGTTGTACTACTGCCTCATATAGCATATGGTTCTTTCAGGATACCCATTCTTCATTTAATTGTCATGAGAATCTTATAAAAGGTGTCTTGCTTTCATTGATTTCTTTGGTATGTACTGTTCTGTTTTATTCTTTTTTATTAAATGTTTAAGTATAAAGATATTGTATATCATATGCGCATATATTTTGTGAGCTCAGTCCTATACCTGTTCAAAGGGCTGAGATATTAGCACTGATAGGGAGCAATAAGTAGGAAGAAACCAGGGTACTGGAAGTTTGCCTCCAGTAAATATCAAGAGTCCAATCTTCTGCAGTGCTACAGGCACTTGAGTTTTGTGTTGGGGATCCATAGTGACTCACCTCCCTAAGACCAATTCTTTGGCCAAAACATCTTAAATAATTCAGACCAGATTCAATATCTACACTGTGGTTGAGCCGTAGATGTAGTGCTGGGTGGGACTACAGTTGAGACAAGGCTACAAGCTGGGAAATATTCTCTTTGCTTTTTGAGTACTGAGCCTTACTCTTACAATAGGCACTTGTACCAATTATTAAGATCCTGGTGTTTCCAACTCTGGTTAGTGGGAGCATTCAGTTGCTGTCTTGGTTTTGGCCCTGGGTAAAGGTACAGCAGGTGTCTCACACATTATGGCCAGAGACTGCTAATTATAGACTCTCCCATGAGGTAATCTGATTGGCTCTCCCTTCCAGTTTTGGTCCCATCTGTTTCAGTGTGGGAAACCACAGGTTCAAGCCTATAATCACCATTCACCACACATTCCCACAGTTCTCCAATCGTGCAGCCTCCATCTTGCACCCCCTGCTCCACTGTAATGATGAGTTTTTATCATCCTTGGTGTATCCTTAACAACACTAAAGGGGTTCAGATAGCAGTCACTCTTCCCTCTTGTAGGTTTTACTGTCCTGGCATCACTCTGAATACAGTTTAATTACAGTTTTTCCTACTCCTTTCTGCCAAGCTATTACTCTTGATGTATGCAATAGTCATCTATTTGTCTTCAGTGTTTGGTGTCATTGTTTAGTTGTAATTTGCTTGTGAATATGTGGAGGAGATGAATTCGGGGCCTTCATTCTGCTACCATCTTACCAAACTCCCATACTCCATATTACTATTGTCACAACTTACATCTGCCAATATTATTATTAAAAATATTTTTGTTATAGTTACCTTCACACTTTTTTGTCTTTTAAATTTTACATTTGAATTAAACATGATTTAACCACCATTATACTATTCTGCTTCTGTAAAGAGATTTATCTTTATCAACCAATTTCATATTTTCTTATGCTATTACATTGTTCTTGTTGTGTTTTCATTTTAACTTGAAGAGCTTCTCTTAGCTTTCCTTGTAAGGCAGATCTAGAGGTGATGACCTCCCTCAGCTTTTGTTTGTCTGTGAAAGTATTTATCTTTCCTCCATTTTTGAAGGGCAATTTTGTAGGGTATGGTTTTCTTGGGTGACAGGGTTATTTTTTCTTCAGTACTTTGACAACATCATCTCACACTCTTCTGTTCCTTTTGCTGATAATCTTAGGAGGGTTCTCTCACATGTGGCCAGTTACTTTTGTTGTTCTCAAATTCTTTGACTTTTGATAAGTTGATTATAATGTGTTATCAGTCATTTAGCATAATGTGTGAGGACACCTTACCAGAAGATGAAAGGATATAGCAAATGATTATCCAATCACCAATCTTATTTTAAATTTAACTATTAATATTAATAAGAATTTTAAAACATGTCAATTCAACAATTAATAATAAAATACTCTGCATAAAAGTACTTAGGGAAAAAATCTGAAAGGCTCCCAGGGAAACTGCTGTAATCTAAGATTTATTGTGCCAAGCAAAATCAGGATGTATGGTTACCTGGTTAGATATGATAATTAAAGAACAGTGAAATTCATTTTTCATTAAAAAAAAAAAGAAAAAGAAAAAAATGGGGCCTCCCCTGGTGGCGTAGCGGTTGAGCGCTGGGCTGCAAAGCTGCCTGCAGTCTCTGCAGTGCTGGTTCAATCCTTGGCCACCGGGCGAGGGTCCCACAAGGCGCGAAGATGTCTCCTGCCGCGCCTGCTGCTCCCCTCAGCAGTGTCTTCTGTCCATCTGCCTGCTCTGCTCCCCTCTCTGGCTCTGGTGAATTTTCTCACCCTCCCGCACTTCTGACTGTACCCAGTGCTTGTATAAATAAATAAATAAAATCTAAAAAAAAATGATCATGATGACTATATGAGGAAGAAATTACATATTCAGTGGAACTTGGAAAGGCAAAACTGTTGTTGGACACTAAAAGATGCCATTTCTGTTCTGGTTTGACCTATAACATTGTGGTTTGTTTCCTCCTACCTCTTTCTAGAAACAGCTCATATCCTGTGTCATCTCAACATGGCTGCTACTGGAGTACAAGTGTGAAAAACCTTAGTCCCAGTGTAGGATGCCTTGCTGGGATGTTGGGAGGGCCAGCAGAGAGGGGAAAAGACTCTTCAGGCCCAGGAGAGAGCACTAAACCTTCTGGAAGAATCAGGTCAGATACAGCAATATGGGGCTGAAACAGTCTGGTCTGAGTTGTGGCCTGAAGCTCAGTTTAGGGTGAACTGATAGGCAGAGATGCCTACTCTCTCAACCAAAATCGATAAACTAGATAATATTTAGAACCCCTTCTATTGTGATCTCTTTCCTACCTTTTTTAACCTAATATTCAAAACCAGATATATTTCTGTGCTTAACTATCTGAAAGCTAATTTAACATTTTCATCATTATTCCATTTTGATGAGAATAGTTCATCACATAAAATACACCAAAACATTGCATAATTCAAACACAATGTAACAATCTTCATAAGTGACTTAAGTTTGTTTTTGGTTTTTTTTTGTAAGATTTGTTTATTTATTTATACAAGCACTGGGTACAGTCAGAACTGCGGGAGGGTGAGAGAATTCACAAGAGCGGGGAACAGAACAGGTAGACTGACGAAATACACTGCTGAGGGGATCAGCGGGTGCAGCAGGAGAGATCTGTGCGCTGTGTGGGACCCTCGCTGGTGGCCAGGGATTGAACCGGTGATGCAGAGGCTGCAGGCAGCTTTGCAGCCCAGCACTCAACCGCTGCGCCACCAGGGGAGGCCCAAGTGACTTAAGCTTTATTTTCAACTATGAATTTTAAACACAATTAACATAATTCCTCTATGTGTAAAGCAATATTCACTTTTTTATTATTGCTTAATACTTGTCATTCCCAAAGCCATCTTGAATGAAAACAACTCTATTTCTGAAAAAGCACAGTAGTCACGTTTTTCACCCTTTCGCATTACTTTCAGATTACTCAGCATTTATAACTTACACTAATTAATTTGTGTGGCTTTCATTAAATGTGAACTGATTGGAGGTTAAGTGCTAAGAAGCTCTTCAAGCAACTTTGTCTACTTATACTATAATGAATCCACCAGGAGTATCACACATTTCCTGAACTGTGAACTTCTAAGATGTTAACTACCACTCTTGGACTGACCACTGAACTTGACCTTCTGGGTAGCTGCAGACCCTGTGGCCTGTCTCCTAACCCAAGGGCAGTACTTATATCCTTGGAGTAGATGTGGGAAAGATACACATGAGGAGGCTCTCAGGAGTTTCTGAGCCGAGAGCTACCACTCCAGAGCACAAGTTCAAAAGTATGGGCTGCTCCCCTGAGCATTTGTTCTGTTTCTGGGGAGCATCAGCTGGACTCAACCCCACTCTTGAAGTCACAGGCTTTCATATGGCTCTATGCTCACAAAAGACTCATTAGTTATCAGCACAGTATAAGATAATTGATCTCTCTTTTGCAAGGTTAAATGTACACTGAAAATTGGTCATGGATTTCACCTTGCAGGTCATAAAGACTTAGGGCCCATTTCTGGATTCTTGCCATGATCATGTCAACTATGGGAATAAAATAAGAATGCTGATAGCAATATCTCCCTACCTGAGCACTGTGATCACCAGTAATCCAGTGGGTCTTGATCAGTAGCTTTTTTAATGAAACAGAAGATAATTTAAAATATCAGAATAACATACCAGTATTAGGTATGAGTATTATTTCCCAAAATATTTAAGCTCTATGTATTTGCATGTGTGGGAGGTTGTAATAGAAAACATTTATTTTTTCACTCTTTGTCTTAATCAAAACCAATTGGATTGCCACTGCTTTGAGTAACTCAGGGTATTTAATGAGAAAGTAAACTTATTTGAGGCCTGGGTAGGGGAAAGAAAGAGAACTTATGCTTTTGGGAGTAATAGAACTAAGGGCAGATAATGAAAAGTTGTAAAAGAAAAAAAATCTTGGTTCGGTCAATAAAAGAACAATTCCTTTCCAGTAGTGAAACATCAGTCTTGTGACAAAATGGAGATTCCATTTAAGTAGGTGGATGGCCTTCTGCATGAGCTATGGAATCAGTGACTCCTGAATTTACAAGTAGTAAATCTGGGTGATTTTCATCGACTTCTTTGCATGCCTTTATTTTTTTACAATGATTATAAAGCCCCAAAGTTGCTGATTCCTGCTATTAAATTTGATTTTTTAACGTGGTATTTATTAGGCACTTTCATATAATATTCTTGTATTTAAAAAGCACATTTAGGGCTTGGGACTAAAAAATTTCAGAATGACAAACAATGACTTTAGTTGAAAAGTAATCCAGGTTATGTTCCATTTTATTTTCCTTTCCATTATGCTAAAAAAAATGGATTACAAAATAAGCAGGAACAAATAAAATAATACCAGTTGCAATGGGAACACTTTGAAATCAGTACTTATAAAAATAGCCTTATTTTCAACTGAAGGTTATGGCATACTTTAAAAAGAGAAATTCTATAAAAGTGGTATTAGAATGCTTGTGTTTTTCAATCAGAAAGGTATATAAATTCAGGAAAGAGTGTTAAGTTAGACAATAATGTCATAAAATATAAGGAGCATTTGAGTAGGTTTGGATTTCTAATCTCAAAATTCAACTTGTTGAATTTATATGTTTGCTCACCCTGTCCAGTTTTCCACCAACAATAAAATTTCCACAATAGGCTAAAAAAAATAAGGTGATATCATAATTAATAAATATCAGCTCTACAACACCCTTCATTTCTTTTTACTTTATTTGTAATGTGATGCCTATACTCTTATTACATAGAAGAAAGAGACAGAGTTGGCCCAGAGACCAGTGCTGCAGGCTTTAAAAGCCCTGCTAATTAACTTAGACTCTTAATACCACTTGTCGTTGGCAAACAGTTTCAAACACTTTCAAACCTTACACTTTCTCTTTCTGTTACAGTTTCTCATTATATCAATGATTTTATAAAACATACCCCCATCTGTGACCTTAGACTTTGCCAAGGTCAGACAGGCATTGTGTTAATTTAATAGGATTATCTATCTCAACCATTAATATTATTTCTTTCTAATGCCTGTCTCTATGCAGTCATCACTCCTGATAGCATTTCTCATTTGCAGCTCCTTTTTCATATTCCCTAAACTTTCTATCTTTTCATTAAAATTCCTTTTTATTTCCTTTAACAGTCAGTTAAACAGTCAGTTTTTCAGTTCTTGGGGACTTTTTGCCCCAGTTGCTGTCTAACTAATGAATCTTTTCAATCCAACCACTCCTTAATCTCTTAGAACCTCCACAGGATTTCCAGAAGTTCAAACTGAAGCAAAAGAGACTATTCAATTTTACTTTTCTGTTTAGAGGAAGAAAGTCCGCTGTGTTTAATTAAGCCGCCTCACAGGATGTTCCCAAGTTTCTTCTATACTCATGAATTTTAACTCTTCTTTCTAGTGCACCAAGCTGACTCAGTTTCTAAAAGTCACTTTCAAAAAAACTTTTACTAAATATAACATTCCTACTCTGTGCCATCTATAAAAACATGTCTATAGAACAACTTGTGAGCTTTTGGTGCATTGTTTTTTTTTTTTTCCCCTATTTCTTAAAATCTTAATCAGGTTTTTCTGATTTAATATCTCAATGTTACCATTCTTGACCTGAAGTGACAAGTTGCCATTCTATGACCTAATTAACACTAAGCAGTTCTTTTCATTTAGGACAGGATGCATTCCTGACCAGCGGGAGGGAAACAGGAGTGAAAGCCAAATCCCTTTTGGGCAATGCCTCTCACCTTCTGCAGTAGCGAGCCAGCCACCCCCAGAGGCCCTACCCTGCCTGAGGACCGGCTCCCCTTCCAGGACTTGGCAGACATCTGGTGGGTGGGTGGGTGGGTGGGTGGGTGGGTAGAGAAAAGATTTCGGAGTTAGGTGCTTGTAGATTTGCATCTCAGCTCCAACTCCACTTAACTGTGGGACATAAGGCAAAGTAATACCCCTTCAAGTCCTCACCTGACTCCTGGAACTGCAATGAAGAAGACATTATGCATATAACACAATAAATGTTAGCTATGGTTGTTTTTATTGATCGGACTTCAGCAATATGTACATTGTTTCTCATTCATTTATTTAAAGATTTTGGTATTTATAGTGGGACAGGGCTACAAAAAAATTCCTTTGCAGTCAGAGAAATGTCCTTGAGTTTTCCTACAGATCAATCTCTGTAAGACATTTATATTTCAGATATGGTGAGATGGACCATGTGAAAGAAAGGAAAACAATTCAAGACTACCAGGTAAATAATAATAATAATAATAATAATAATAAATAATCCTGTTACACACATATTATGTTTCTCCAGTGTGGATATTTTGTTTTGTTTTTCTTTTCCATCACCTCAATCAACGTTAATGTGGGAAGTGCTATGTGACACTATTTGAAAATTCAAGAGACAAGATAGGCTTGTCTCTACCTCACGGAGTTTACAGATGATTCCAGAAACCTGAGTGGTGTCACTGCAGGATGGAATATAATTACATGCCAGCAGATGATAGCTGGAAATTAGAAGAGGCTAGTTTGGTGTTCAGAACACAGCTGATACTCAACCAATGCTCCTCAGTACCAGTAGAAATTAGTAGCCAATAACATTGGAAAATGCATGCCTGGCATCCCATCCATAAAAATGTTCAGAATATAAAATTGGTTGTCCTTGTCACCAGTGTCATCAGGGTCTACAAATGTTGACTTCTTGTTTTGATTTTAATTAACAAAGAAAACAAAAGACTTAAGACACATTAAATCATAGAAGAACTTCATAAGAACTAAAGTAAGATGAATGGAGTGAGGGTCATTCCCCCTCTGGGGCCTTAGCAATTGCAGTAATTCATATGCATTTGAGATCCTGTGATACTCTGACTTTATATTCCCCTGAAACTATCTTATCAGCAAGCTGCCCTCTGAGCCTTGTTCTAGTGTTCACCTCTACAAAGGTACTTTCTTTCCCTAGATTCTTGTCATCGATCATGTCAAGTGCTGATGAGAAACCTATGGCCAAATGTAACCTGCAGCCTACCTACCTGGAGCAAAAAATAACTGGAAGGCTAAGAGAGCACCATTTTATCTTCTTAGATAAGAACCTCCCCTTTGTTACTTTATCCTCGTGTCTATGAACTCCTATGGCTTGAAAAAGAAACCCTCTTAAGAATCTCTATATGAAAAGAGGCCAAGAAAATATTACCATTCATCAACCTGAAGAAATATTCAGTTATTAGAGTAGAAAGACAGGGAAAATCTGTTGAGTAGAAATTTCATTATCCTACCGGATATTAAAATCTTGATATCAAGGTTGTCACCATTGCGATAACAAATACAGCCCTAAAAGTGATTGCTTCTTGGAATGTATCTTTAGAGATCATTTATAATTCAGTAATATCTCTACTAGCCTGGCTGCTAATATTGATTAGTGGTCAACTACATTAATCAACTGCATACAATAAAAAACAGAGAGAGAAAAACACAAAAATGAAGAGCAGTCAGGAGGAACCTTTGCAGGAGAGTTTCTACCAAGGGAAAAATTACTTTTCTTTTCTTCAACTTTTGGTTTCTCCATAATAATAATAACCAAAAGGAAGAGAATTTCAATAGAGAGTTCAAAAAGATATAAATATGCTGGAAGCTTACCATAATACTGAACTTGATATCTACCTTCTAATTTTTTAAATAAACACAGTGGAAGGTTATAAAGAGATCTCCAGTCACCTTCAATAAGAATCCTCTTATGATAAGATTCAGATTTGATGGGCAGAACTTTCTTAGAAGATTGCAGTGAGCATTTTCCGTGGTATAAGACCTGAAAGCTGATATTATTCAAACTTCTATATAGTGCTCTGAAACTTCTCCAGGTTTGGGCAATGGACCTACGTAAGCAACACCCAAACAAATAAGAGAAAGACCTAAAATGTTCTATTTATTTATGCAAAAGGATCAGATGCCTCTCCTGAAATGTCTGTTTCTAGAATGTTTTCTACCCTGGCTTGCTTTGGACACACTGATAATGGATAGTACTTTGTAAACACCAGGATAAGTATGAGTGGAAAGTTGGGGAGTTTATAATAGATAGGTCACCTAATCAGCAATAGCCCCAGCTCTGATCCCACATTGCAACCCCAGACAAAGACCCTATTAAGTCATCATACCAGTACCAACTGAATTAACTAACTCAAGGACAGTCAGAGTTTGTCCATCACTTAAATAAATGTTACTATCACCAGGGCATATTTTTATATGTCCCTTTCTATAAATAACTCCTGGGATCTCCAGATAACCATTTGTATCTACCTGAATAGATACAGCCTCTTATTCCATGCAGTGTTGGGTCTTAGGAGCCCCAGTGTTGGTGGGTACCCAAGTCAATAGCTGTAGGGATTTCTGTGCCTCAGCGCTCCTCCCTCTTGTTGGTTGCACTGCTCCATTACCACTAAAAACTAACTAAAAACTAAGTTCACTTAGTCTTTCCTACCCTTTTCACTCTGGCTGATACTCCCATTGTGTGTGTTAATGATAACTTTTTCCTTCAGGGGTTTTGGCTTTGTTTTACATCATTTTGTTGTCCATTTCTGGAGGAGGCAAACCCTGACATCTTCATTCTGCCACCATCTTGCCAGAAACCTCCATTTAAAAAATTTAATGCTCATAACCATGACTACAAAAAAAGTAAAAATCAGGTTTACAGTTAAACTCCATGATTTGTCAAAGAAACAATTTGTCATATACAAGTTACATCAGAAAACAGAGGAAGCTCTTACCAGGCATCAATCTTGACTAGTAATTTCAAAGATATTAGCAATTAAGTAGTACAGAAGAAATAGAGAAATGTCTTGAAATGCTTGCATTTCACCCCAGAACTTTCCTTCTCTGGCCCAGAGTAAAGAAGAGGCCTCTGAAAGGCACACCCGTTATCACCACACACAGCAAGGCATATTTAGCTCATGATCCAACTCCATTTATATCCCTGATAATTCTACAGTTTTCTTCCAGTCTCTGTGCCTCACAAATCCAGAGATACTAGGTGTGTTTACCATAGGTCATCTTAAACCAGAGACATCTTGCTAAGAGCATTTTGAAATACTCCCCTCCTGACAAATATCATTGTTCTATTTACCAGGATGTCCAGTTATTAGCATGTTTGAGAAGATTTTCATGGATTGCATCATCTGTCTTCTTCCCCTGGAATTAAGAATACCATAGCAGGGGCCTGCCTGGTGGTGCAAGGGGTTAAGACACAAGACAGCTATGAAGCTGTCCACAGCCACTGCAGCAAGAGTTCGATCCCCAGAGAGGGAGCTACCCACATGGCGCAGCAGACCTCTCCTGACTCGCCCACTGCTCCCCTCAGCAGTGTATTTCGTCAACCTACCTGTTCTGTTCCCCACTCTGTCTCTAGTGAATCCTTTCACCCCCACACCTCTGGCCTGTACTCCAGCTCTTGTATGCATAAATAAATCAATCTTTAAAAAAAAAAATGGCATAGCAGCAGTTTAACTCCTTCCTCCTCATTGGCCACACTGACTGATGAGGCTAACAGCTCCTTAATGCTCTAAACAAAAACCAGGCAAGAAAAGGAGAATCTGAGCTCACATTCACTTAAGGACTTAAGTACAGCAATCTGAAATAAAACACTAGTAATATTTTTTTTAAGTAGCAAAATGAATGTGGATTTATCCCAGTAATTCAAGATAATTCTGTTAATAAATCCCATTTAAAATCTAAAGGGAGGGCCTCCCTGGTGGCACAGGGGGTTAAGCACAGCACTATGAAGCTAATCCGCAGCCTCTGCAGCATGAGTTCAATACCCAGCCAGCCAGGGAGCAACCCACATGGTGCAGCAGACCTCTCCTGTCTTGCCCGCTGCTCCCCTCAGCAGTGTATTTCACTCAATCTGTCTGTTCTGCTCCCTACTCTGTCTCTGGTGAATCCTCTTATTCCCCACATCTCTGGCCTGTACCCCAGCTCTTGTATGCATAAATAAATCTTTTTAAAAAATTAAAATAAAAAAATAAAATCTAAAGGGAAAAATGATATCTCAGATCCAGAAAAGGTATTTAATAAAAGTCAAAAAATGTTAAGCATGTATCCAATAAAATGGTACTGGCAAAATGTATTTTTAGAATTTCCATGCATAGTATCTTATACATGCTGTTCTTAGTCATAAAATTATTCAAGATTCATTAAATAATTTTTAAAACTATAATTTATAATAAAAAATTGATGTATTTGTACAGGATACAAAAAGTGAATTTTCTGAAGAAATTTAAATGGCAAAAATTAAATTTAAAGCTGCTCAATCTCACTAATAACAAGGAAAACATAAATTCACATCGTAATGAAATACATACATGATAATCAAGTTAAAAAGCAACCTGATCAGCTTGATCCTATTAGTAGAATTACTAATTATATATTAATGCATTATACAAATTACACATTAATATACTTATCATTTCATATCAAATATCTATTAGTAGAATTGAAGATGTACATTCCTTAGAGCCAGCAATTCTTCCTTCTAGATGCTACTGTAAATAAATGCTCTTACCTCTTCACAAAAAGATCGGTACAAGAATACTCATTGTGGGCCTCCCCTGGTGGCACAGCAGTTGAGCGCTGGGCTGCAAAGCTGCCCGCAGCCTCTGCAGAGAAGGTTCAATCCCCGGCTGCCAGCGAGGGTCCCACATGGCGCGCAGACCTCTCCTGCCGCCCGCTGCTCCCCTCCGCAGTGTATTTCGTCAGTCTGCCTGTTCTGTTCCCCGCTCTGGCTCTGTTGAATTCTCTCACCCTCCCTCGCTTCTGACTGTACCCAGTGATGAGAGAGAGAGAGAGAGAGAATACTCATTGCATCACTGGTGGTAATATTTAAAGATTTTTAAAAGTAGAAGAAAATAAATTATCCATGGCATTTACAAAATAAACCAATATATCTACTTTAAATATATTTTAAATATCTTCTGAGTGAAAGAAATAACAGAAGGATAGTAGTAGTATACCACTTAGATAAAATGTGAAAATGTGCAAAACAACATTTTTATTGTTCGCTGATAGGTACACATTTGTTTATGGTATAAAAAGATGCATGGTTTTATGGTAAACACAAAATTCAGGAGAGTAGTTACCTCCAGGAAGGGGAAAAGAAGAAAAATAAGATCCAAGGGGAATTTTACTGTATTCCTAATACATATTTCAAAAAAAAAACAATTTAAATATGATAAAATGCTTATAGTTGAAAAAAAGTGATTTATGGTTATGCTGGTGGTTATTTTAATATTCATTTTTCTTCGTGTGGTTTTAATGAAATAGGAAAAGACTGACTGGCATGTCTGCATCTGAACACAGGGTTGCTGAGTGCAGGGATTCACTGCAGGATCACAGCACCAGGAGGCCCTGGAGCCCCAGACCTTCACACCAAAATGTGGTGGGCTTTTCTCTGGCAACTTCCTATCTCTCCTGGAGTCTAAGAGTGATGTCCAGAGGCTGAGAAGCTTCAGGTGAATTAGGAAAGAGAATCTCGAGGTCCTACTACTCCCAGCCCTGCCTCCGATCTTTCTGAACCTGCCATCTCTGGCTACTCGGGACAAATTCTCTAGTCTGTCTCCTCGCGGCGCTGGCTTGCTGCCGCAGCGACTATTTTTTTGCTCACCCAGTTACCCCTTGCTGTCTGCTCCTCCCCGAAGTCACTCTGTTCTCCAGTTTACTTTATCATTGTGGGTTTATCCCCTTCTTAGCCCTTACTCTCATTTTCATACGGTCTTCAAAGAAAAAATAATATTCATGATGAATCTGACAGGTTTAACCTGAAAAGAAAATGAATTTGTCTGATGAGAAAAGCTGAAAATAGAGGAGTTGTTAGGGGCTAAATGTTTGTGTCCCCATCCCAATCCGTATGTTAAAATACTCATCCTTCATGCTGTGGTGCAGGCTTCCCACACTATCCACAAGCAGAGTATTGTTATGAAACCTTTTCTAGGCAGAAATGGTGCCAAGCAAACAAGAAATCACAACTAATTTATATTGGAAAATTTTTAGCATTCCCAGACCCAAAAAATAACCCACCACATCAGTCCAAATAACACATAAAACCTAAAATAACACTCACAAATAGGAAGACCAGGAAAGGGATGATAAATACCCAGTGTGTAGGGCCTCCCCGGTGGCACAGCAGGTTGAGTGCAGCACTGTGAAGCTGTCCGCAGCCTCTGTAGCACAGGTTCGATTCCCAGCCAGCCAGGGAGATACCCACATGGCCTGGCAGACCTCTCCTGTCTCGCCTGCTGGTCCCCTCAGCAGTGTATTTCCGTCCATCTGCCTGTTCTGCTCCCCACTCTGTCTCTGGTGAATCCTCTCACCCTCCTGCACCTCTGACCTGTACCCCAGTTCTTGTATAAAAATAAATAAAACCTTTAAAAAAATAAATACCCAGTGTGTAGAAATAGTTCCCAGGAAAGAGCTTGGTGGCACCACTGGCCCTGAAATGTCTTTTGCAATATCACACTAGTTTTGCTTTCTAACTTTTGTCATAAAAGGGAAAATCCTCACTGGATTCTTTCATTGAGCAGAAACAGGTACAGATGTAGGTCTTCTTAAAAGTGGAGCGACAGAGCATGAAATTTCACAAAGTGGAGACACCTGTATTTGGAGGTGGCACCTGTGAGAGACGACTAGGTCAGAAGGGTGCCCTTATTAGACCCAAATGAGCTTGCTTCCTCTCTCTGCTCTCTGCCGTGTGAGCATAAAAGGAGAATACAACCATTTGCAAATGTGCCTCACCAGATGCTGAGCTGCCTGTTCCTAGATCTTAGACTCCCCAGACTCCAGAATTGTGAAAAATCAGTGTTTGTTTTGTAAGCTGCCCAGTTTATAGCATGTTTTTATAGTGCTTGTGATGATGAAGACTGGGAACAGTGAAATAATCCATTTATATATCCTGGGTGACTTGGATATGCTTTCCTATTTTAGCATGAAGAAGTAGCAGATATGATCAAATAACATAAACCAATATGGCAAAGAGGAATGAGAAATTCCTTTTGGAAATGTGTGCAACTAATTTCCTGGACAATTTTTCTTAGTCTATAAAGCGTCAGTGTTTTTGATTTTATGTTTGATAGACAACTGTCCTGTTTAGGAGCAAAGAGGCCCACATTGCAACTGCTCCTGTTAGTTAACTTTCCAACCAACAGAGTAGCACTTCATGATCACATGTTCCACAGATGGATAGCTCATGATTGGTGTATATTTCATGTCTAAATTTTGTAATGCCAAAGAAATATTTTGGCAGGGAAAATTATTCCAAACTGGGTGTAATTAACTACAAAAATCACAAAATTTTTCAAATAATTTTTTTAAATCCAGTAGGACTTTCAAAACTATACTCATTTACCTCTGAGTTTCTAATCTAACATACAAATGTACCTGCTACACAGCAATTAAAGAAGAAAATATAAAAGGATCATAGGTAGGTAGATGTTCATGGGTAGCAGCTTAGACATGATAAACAACCTCACATTTTTTTTAATTTTGTGAAATATTAATAGCTGGGAAAATAATTCCAAGGACTTTTCTTAAAATACCGGATGGTCTCACTCATAGCAGGAATCTAGAAAACTTAAATAAGGGACCAGGAAAATGAATATAAGAAAGTGAAAATCAAAATCAACAAAAAACTATGAACCAGAGACACTTTTTGGGGGGTAGGGGGCGGGAGGGGAAGGACTGGGGTCAGAATGGGGCGTTTGCAATTGTATGGGGGAATATAAAAATAAAATTTATTATTTAAAAAAAAAAAAGTGTAGAATGCTAAATTCTCTCAACCCATAGGAATTTCAGAGAGCTTCTTCACATTGTTTGAATGCTGACCCCTGGACTGGAAAACCAAGTTCATCTGGCATCCTCTGTCACATTGTTCACTGAGAAAACATTTTGGTTTTCAGTAGTTTGGGCTTCCAAAATATGAAAATGGTTGGTTTTCAAAAATGTCTTTCACCACACCCCACCCACCTCTCCCAGATATACAAATAAGTAATTATCATAGAAAGAGGCTGTGTGTGTGTGTGTGTGTGTGTGTGTGTGTGTAAGCCAAACCTTTCACAGTGATGCAAATGCTCAATCATCTGGAAAAAAAAAACAAAAGTAATTTACATTTTCAGCTTAAATAATGCAAACCCTCTCACCAGAAGATGACAAATGTTTTATGAACACTGCCTCTGACAAACACTACAAAATCACTCCCTGTTTGAGAATAAAAATATATGCTGCACACAGGTCAATTGCCTTTCCATCATTAGTGAAGAGCGAGCTGAGCTAATTTCCACACACATTTTATGTCTTTCCAATAGTAACTGGGTAGCATCCATGTGCTGATTATGTGGATTTTACTGCTCATTCTCTCCTCCTCCCCCAGATTGCAAGGTCTGACATTGCCAGAGACAGACTTGATTTCACATTATTTATGCTCAGCCTGATTCCCTTCCTTCTTTGCTTAAATCCCTTTATTTTAATCTTGAGGACATTTTATGATCTTTCAGCATAAGGCTATCCATCACTACAGCTCTCAAATAGCACAGAACTCTGCTGAAGGGTATGATTTTGAAGAATTAACATGCTTGGTCTTACAACAATTTCCAAGTTATCTTGCATCCTAATGCACATGAGCACATGCCACATCCAGACTGACATGAAGTCTACTTCCATTGTTAGTTACGTTCATATTCGGGTTCTGGTGAGACCTATCTTCCTGGCTTTCTGACAGCCACTTTCTCACTGTGTCTTCACTGGAAGGTGAGGGAAGGAGAGTGGGGAATGAGAAAGAGAGGGGGAGAATGAGAGAGAGAAAGAAAGACAGGGAGCTAAGAATTCCCTGTATTTCTTTTTATAAGGACACTCATCTGATCAGATTAGAACCTCACCCTTGGGTCTATTCCTAGGTATTTAATACTTTTTGATGCTACTGTAAATAGTATTGTTTTCTTTAATTTTTTTCTCTTCTATTTCATTATTTGCATATAGACAGAAAATGAAGTGATGATTCGCTAGCTTAGTTCAATATAAATTTATTGAGCAACTACTAAGACGACAGCAGCAGGATGGTTCCATTTCCCTGGCTATGTTCTCTTCTCCACAGAAGAGATATCTTAACAGCCAACTTTCTGATGGGAATGAAAGGTGAAAGAGAAGTCCTTTGGAATGAATAGAATGATAGAGTCACTGGGAAATCATGAGGCACATTCTCTCTGAACTCAATCCACCCAGAACAAACAACGCAGTTTTTTTAGAACAAACTGGCTCATTCAATTAAATAAACTTTTGGGCTAATGGCTCCCACTTGTTTCCTTGATCAGATGGTATTGGCTGGCTATTTGAGGGTATTACATAAACCCATTACTCTTTGTACCTATCATGCCATAAGATAAATGGCTTCCTTTTAATTTATACAGACTTCAACTAACAGGAATCAGGGAACTACCATTCTAACAACAGTCTATACCAAGAATCATGAATAAATTTTTTAAAAGCTATTTTTTGCCCCAGCCTCTCTCTCTCTCTCTCTCCATACACACACACACACACACACACACACACACACACACACACACACACACTTTGTTTTAAAACAATGTGATAGAACGCTAGCTGAGAGTCATATCATTGTCTCCAACTAGCTTTATGATCTACATGACCCTCCTTCCTCATTTTTGCAGTGAATCTACAATTCTAAGATACCTAACTATGCCACTTTGATTAAGTAAATGTGTTACTGCTTAAACTTTAACAAATACAGCAAATATCAACTTACATTTGAATTTTTTGTTCTGAGAGTCGGAATCAAAAGATTTTAATTTCTCACCCAAGTAAAAGAATGTCTGGGCTAGCCAAATGTGCTTTCAGATTTTTCAGCTGCAGGAGAAGTTGCACACACCGGTAAATCACAGGAAGCTACATTGAAAGCCAATTAAAAACTCAGAGCTGGTTTTAGCATTACTACTCTGACTATTAAAACCATAGCTTGTTAGCTGGCCTGGTTTTTCATTGCTTTGGGGTACAATTTCTTGGCCTTTATGATTTGGTTTGAAAAAATACAAAAGAAAGCAAGCTAATACTTACCAAATGGATGACATTTGTTGAGTGCCTCATCTGCTTGTGGCATCAAAGAAATTTCTTGAAAGTTTTCAAAATAATTCTGTGAAATAAATATTATTTTTCCAAGGTCATCAGTCATGAGTAGTTGAAGTGGCACCTAAATCTAGGTCTTTCTTTGGCCAGAGTTCATTTTCCACTCTGCAACGCAAAATTACAAAACATTAAAGCAAATGTTGACATTTAAATGGTTTCCCTTCAAAATATTTCAACAATAGGCTCATCCTTGGAGGCCAAAATTCCATATTATTAACATATGATTGGCCATATCAACTCATTAAGAGATATATACTGATCCTCATTAAAATAATAAACCATTTGCAGATGATATGATATTATACATAGAGAACCCCAAAAACTCCACAGAAAAGCTAATTCAACTCATCAATCAGTTCAGTAAAGTGGCAGGATACAAAATCAACACGCAAAAGTCAGTAGCCTTCCTATACACAAACAATAAATCTGAAGAAGAAGAAATCAAAAAAACCATCCCTTTTGTTATTGAAACAAAAAAAATCAAATATTTGGGAATAAATCTAACAAAAGAGGTAAAGGACCTATACAAAGAAAACTATAAAACACTGTTAAAAGAAATAGAAGAAGACACAAAGAAATGGAGAGACATCCCCTGCTCGTGGATTGGAAGAATAAACATTATTAAAATGGCCATCCTTCCAAAAGCAATATACAGATTCAATGCTATTCCAATCAAAATTTCAATGTCATTCTTCAAAGAAATAGAACAATTATTGATGAAATTCATATGGAATCACAAAAAACCCCGAATAGCCAAAGCTCTCCTGAAAAAAAAAGAAGGGAATGGAGGCATTACACTCCCAGACTTCAAACTATACTACAAAGCCATAATCATCAAAACTGCATGGTATTGGAACAAGAACAGACATACAGACCAATGGAATCGAATAGAAAATCCAGAAATAAACCCACAGATTTATGGTCAACTAATCTTTGACAAAGGAGCAAAGACTATGCATTGGAGCAAAGAAAGTTTGTTCAATAAATGGTGCTGGGAAAACTGGGTCGCTACATGCAAAAGAATGAAGCTTGACCACTACCTCACACCATACACAAAAATCAACTCAAAATGGATTAAAGAACTAGACATAAGACCTGAAACCATAAAATATATAGAAGGAAATATAGGCGAAACACTACGTGATTTGCACATCAAAGACATCTTTACAGACACATCACCCAAAGCAGTGATAGTGAAGGCAAAGATAAACAGCTGGGACTACATCAAATTAAAGAGCTTCTGCACAGCAAAAGAGACAATAACAAAAACAAAGAGAAACCCCACCAACTGGGAGAACATTTTTGCACCCAACACTAATGATAAAGGACTGATCACAAAAATCTGCAAAGAGCTGATGAGACTCAACAACAACAAAGAAAATAATCCAGTCAAAAAATGGGCAGAAGAGCTAAAAAGAAATTTCTCTGAAGAGGAAATGCAAATGGCCAACAGGCATATGAAAAAATGTTCAACATCACTTGTCATCAGGGAAATGCAAATCAAAACTACCATGAGATACCATCTTACACCAGTGAGAATGGCACATATTAAAAAAACTAGCAACAACAAATGCTGGCAAGGGTGTGGAGAAAAAGGAACTCTTCTACACTGTTGGTGGGAGTGCAAACTGGTCCAACCACTGTGGAAAGCTGTGTGGAGATTTCTGGACCTACTAAACATAGAGCTTCCATATGATCCAGCAATTCCACTCCTAGGTATTTACCCAAAGGACACAGAAACATCAATTCCAAACAACACCTGCACCCCTATGTTTATAGCAGCACTGTTTACAATAGCTAAGCTTTGGAAACAACCCAAATGCCCAAAAATAGATGACTGGATCAGGAAGATGTGGTACATATATACCATGGAATATTACTCAGCATTCAAAAAAGATAAACACATGCAATTTGCAGCAACATGGATGGCGCTGGAAGGGATCATGCTCAGCGAAATAAGCCAAAAAGAAAAAGAAAAATACCGGATGGTCTCACTCATAGCAGGAATCTAGAAAACTTAAATAAGGGACCAGGAAAATGAATAACTACAAGAAAGTGAAAATCAAAATCAACAAAAAACTATGAACCAGAGACACTTTTAGGGGGGCGGGGGCGGGAGGGGAGGGATTGGGGTCAGAATGGGGGGGCTGCAATTGTATGGGGAATATAACAATAAAATTTATTATAAAAAAAATAAAATAAATAAAATAAAATAATAAACCTATGTGAGAACATATTAAGTAGTTAATTATGCCCATTTTCCTTTCAGCTTTGTGTGCATTTTTTCAATCCTTTTCCAATGTATCTTTCAATAAATGTGCATTGAAAAATAAATGTATATTTCTAAAGGCCTGATAAGAGCTCTTCGTTAAGTAATGAAGGCACACAGAAGTTCCCACTTCAGAAGAAGTCGTGAGTTAGGAGGTGCTAATAGAAATATAAATCATTGCTCTGCTCCTATTCACCACTAATGATCTCTAAGCGGAAGAATATAGAAAGTGGTGTAGTGAGACAGAAGAAAGTCAAAGAAGGATTCAACTACTTGACAACAGAGGTCAAGGGCAGTTTGGAAAAGATGCTGTCAGGTTTCTCATCAAGAAAAGTATTAAAGAGCATAAATATCAAAAAAAGAAAATGTATTAAGACTCTCAGTGGAAAAAAAATGTCCCTCAAATTGGGTGTTTTGAGGCAAGCATAGTCAAGAGACAACAAATGATGGGTAAGTGTAGGGAGCTGCAGTCCCCTAGGATGTCATCACCCTTAGTCTCAAAGGAGAGAAAGGAAAGAGGGGTTGTTGATCACTGGTGACTGCACTGGAAGGAGAGGTGAAAAGAAACTCAGCCTCACTCTCCTCTGCTCTCATCACCTGCTGGTGCTCCTCATTGACCAGACGCCACCAGAAGTCAGGGGTCTAAGGCACCTGTTGACATAATTTGCACAATCCATTTTCCCAGGACAGAATCTGGATAGCATATAGAAAATCTTGAAACACAACAGTCAGAATATGAATTGTAAATGTCTGCCAGGGTGAGGATGTAGGACAGAGCTGTCAGTAGGAAACCTTTGCTCTGAATCCCTGCTTTGCAACTATTTTTGAACCATGTTTTGATTTAAAAGGTAGAGAGCAAGGCTGTGGCGCTGTTGATAGTATGCTTGAAGCAGATAGCCCTATCTACATAGCTGATGGAAAAAACTTCATCTTTTTGAGGAAACAATACAGGGCAAAAAGAGACCTACTTCTATTTGAAGAAAGAACATATATTTTAAAACCCTTCATCAAATGAAAACCAGAACAATTCATCAGACAGCTTTGTTACCACCGTCTGTATACACTTGTATAGAAAGGCTGCCAACCAAATTACCGGAGCTAAAAAGAATTTATGTAATCATTGCATTTTTTTGAAAGCTAAAAATATACTTTCCCTCAGAAACTAAAAATAATAATTGAGTAAAAATTTAAAACAAAAAATCAGACTTTAGAGATTGTACCAGTTTCAGATGATGTCAGATTTTCTGATTTAATTGTTTCATGGAATTAGCTAGAACCAACCAGTTTTATACACAATTTGAAGCTCTTATATAATATTTCACTTCTCAATAGACTTTCTTTGTTCATTTTTTTCTTTTACATTTTAGTATATTTGCAGAACGGTTAGTGATTTAAGAAACGTCTGGTATTCTAGCTTTACAAATTTATGAGAAATATAATTCCAAGAAGAAAAAAAAGCAGGTAGCGTTCCTTTCCACTTAGGGTCACCTCCTTTGAAAAACACACCCCCTAATCAGTAACCAATACTACTCTAGAAGCTTAATTGTCCAGGAAACTAGATTCAACATCTTTCAGAAAATAGCCATAATCCTTTTTCTTTCATAGGTGTCAGGTTAGTCACACTGCTATGAGTTTAACCCCATGTGATCTCTAAAAAGATAGATTAGAACATCTTCCGGCCCTGTCAAATGCCCTTGAATCAAGACACTCCTCGCTCCTGTAGTATGTGAGTTCGGGGGCCTCCCTGGTGGCGCAAGTGGTTAAGACACAACCTATGAAGCTGTCCGCAGCCACTGAAGCACGAGTTCGATCCCCGGCCAGCCAGGGAGCAACCCACATGGCGCAGCAGACCACTCCTGTCTCTGCCACTGCTCCCCGCAGCACTGTACTTCCGTCAGTCTGCCTGTTCTGTTCTCCACTCTGTCTCTGGTGAATCCTCTCACGCCCCACACCTCTGGCCTGTACCCCTGCTCTTGTATGCATAAATAAATAAATCTTTAAAAATATATATATGTGAGTTCGATGAACACTGTGTAAATGCTTCAAGCTTGTGCCAGCCCCCAGACGAGTTATCTGACATGTTGGACTAGCTTATGCATATGCACAAGCAGGATGCAGCCTTACTTCTCTCCTGCATTCTCTGTTCAAGCTGCTCTAGTGGCTCCCACTTCCCTACCCTGATAAGGAAGAAACCCATCATTTTATCTAGAAATTCTGGAAACCATAGTCAGGTAATAAAAATTTCCCGTCTATTACTTCTTCCCTTCCCCACACCTCAGAGCTTACCTACATTCAATAACCTGGACTAGGATTTCTTTTCCCTCCCTCTATGTTCTCCACCACTCAGGAGATGCTTGTGGCTCCTCCCGTGTGGGGATCTGTAGGGTTGAAAAAGGTGAAAGGACAAAAGGTCTTAGTGGAGTGGCACTGGGCTGGCCAGCTGTCCTCTGTGAGGAAGATGCTCGAATGGCAGCTTTTCTCCCACATGACTGGAGCCGGCTGTGGGTAGGTGACCAGCTCAGCCATTTATCACCAAGCTCTGCAGATAGAGGTAACAGTGTTATTCTCAGCTTAAAGTCCAAGACCAGAAAATTTCCATCTAACATTCTTTTTTATGATTAAAAGTGTCTGTGTGCTGGGGAAAATAATCGAAGCTGAAAAGTGACAGAATCTCATGACAGCAACCCTGCCTTTGGCATCAGAACTCCCGGCCTCCTTCCTGCAGTGGTTACTGGCTGCATTAGCCCAACCAAGTCAGTTAATTTATTGAGGCTTATTTGCTTCATCTTTATTCTGTATTTGGTTAGATAATAAGATCTCAAAGCTCTTTCCCATGTCAACTATACTTTTTTTCTATGAGACTGTAATTGCAAATATTCTATCATCCCAAAGAAGTTGAAATGTTCCAAACCACACAATAGAAGAGTTCTACAAAGATCTCTGGCATGTTGGAGCCCGAGTCCAGGCAGACACCAGCATGAACATATCAAGTCCAGGAAACTGGAATTCTTGTTGCTTCCTAAAACCTGTTTCCTACCCCACTCTGCCCTACTGTCACAAACATCTTTCATCTTCAGTATTTTTTCCCCTGCTGTGCCACATTTATAGGAGTGTCTCCCTGATTTTTTAAAAATATTTTCAAAAGGTATTCAAACCAGATTCAGAAAATAGGTTTCTCCCACAGACTCAAGCTGTCAGAAAATATAAAACTTTGCAATGATTAGACACCAGTGTTTTCTGACCTGAACCTGTCCATCAGTTCTTTTCCATCTGTCTCAATACCCAATGCTAATGTAACTCATTAATTATCAAAATAAGAGAAAATGACCATTTTTTGAAGATTATTCTTTTTACTTTCTAATTTAAGGAACTTCATAAAAGAAGCAAAGAACTCAAAGGAGATTTTTAAAGATACTTATTAATGGCATTAAGAGAATGCTATGTAAAGACAACTTGGAGTGACAAGATACCCATTATTAGGGCCTTTGATTCAATCAGACCATAGCTCACGAGGTCAGCTAGGTATGTGCTGTCTGGGAGAATACTTATTGCTAAATCTCAATACTCTTTTGTAATCAATAGATACCAGAGACATACTGGAAAAATTAACTAGCCACATAACTTCAGGCTATATTTTGTACAAACTAAAGACAAATGTACCAAACTACTGTCAAAGGAAGCATTGTGGGTAGTAGACACCACTCCAAACCACCAAATTAGAAGTCCTGGCTTATCTGTGTGACATTGAGTAATTTATTTAATTTATCTGGGCCACAGTTGCCACCTTCTTCAACTTTCTCATCCAAGTAGCAAGTGATGCCAGCACCTTTCCTCACTGAAGTGCATTGGCATCTTTGTCAAAATCAATTCACCACAGAAGTGTAAAACTATGTCTATACCCTTGTTTATTCCATCATCTATAGGATGCCATTATCATAATGTTGTCATTACCATAATTTAAAGTCACAAAATCAAATAGTCTAAGTTCTCTGACTTCGTTGTTTTGCAAGAATGCTTTAACTGTTCTAGGTCCTGTGCATTTCCATATAAATACTAGAATCAGCTTGTCAGTTTTACTCCAGATATGCTGTATTTTGAATGTGTTGCATCTATACATGAAAGTAGTGTGAATTGTTGCCTTAGCAATATTGAGTTTTCCCATCCATGGACAGCAATATATCATACTTCTCAAGAAACAACCTACACATATTTTGTTCATTTCATATCTAAAATTTTAAGAC
Source organism: Talpa europaea (assembly GCF_964194135.1). Classification (NCBI taxonomy): domain Eukaryota; kingdom Metazoa; phylum Chordata; class Mammalia; order Eulipotyphla; family Talpidae; genus Talpa; species Talpa europaea. Next base: position 24,347,217 of record NC_140082.1, on the reverse strand, counting down.
ATATGCTATTGCAGATGGTTTTTCAATTTTTTCCAATTATTTGCTACTATTTATAAAAATATATTTTTGTACTTTGACCTGGTATCTTGAGAATGTGATTCTTTCCTTACTATTTTGACATATATTAAACATGTCATATGCAAATAAAGACAGTATCATTTCTTCCTTCCTAATATTTATGCCTTTCACTTCTTTTTCTTGCTTCACTGCTCTATGACCTCAATATAATGTAGACTACAACTGGTAAGAGCAGATGTCCCATTCTAGGTCGCAGAAGAAAGTACTCAAATTTTTCTTTTAAATTTTTTAAGCATCCTTTTCCAAATTGAGAATATTTCCTCTATTTCTAGTTTGTTGAAAGTTTTTAATTATAAATAGGTTTTGAATTTTTCAATGCTCTTTTTAAAGTTATTTTGAAATAATAATGATGTTTTTTCTTTGTTCTGTTAATTCCTGGTCAGGTAGGGTACTGGTTTTGTGGGCTACTCTAACAAATTACCACAGACTGGGGAGATTAAACAACAGAAATTAATTTCCTCACCAAGTTCAGGGTGTCTAGCAGGTATGAAATCATCTGAGGGCCGTGAGGGAAGGATCTTCAGGCCGCTCTCCTTCACTTGTAAATGGTCATCTTCTATCATCCTATATCATCACAAAGCTTCCCCTCTGTGGATATCTGTGTCCAAATTTCATTTTCTATCATTCTTACTGAATTAGGGCCATCCTAATAACCTCATTGCCATTTAATTTCCTCTTTAACAACCGTATCTCCAAATACAGTCACTTCTGTGGTGCTTCAGCATATGACCAAGCTCAGCCCACAGTGCATCATCCTTTTACATCTTGCTGGACTCCACTTGCTAGCACTTGTTAAGGACTTTTTGACTTGTATTCATGAGGAATATTGGGCCATAATCTTAATTTCCTTTATCAAGAAATTAAGTAATTGGTGTCTTTTCAACTCCAACATTCAGTGGTGCTTTGATGCTGATAAGGATAGTGTTATGAAATGTTCAATTTGGTATACAACCAGGAGAGATGTAGAATAAGCAAAAACGGGGTGACCAGGTCAGCTGCACTATTGTATATGGAGCTATCACGTTTTGCTCAGTCATTAAAAACTACTGTGTTCTAGAATCTGAGCTTTAACAGCAAATAGACAAATTCTTTTTCCTGAAAGTGTGCACCATCTAGCCAAGAAAAGAACAGACTCAAGATGAGAGCCAATAAAAATAGTGAAGTACAATTGCGAACCAGTTTAGACTCCAGAAATCTGGGGATAGTGATCTAAATGCTGTTATACATGAACAAATAGATATGGAGGAGACATCCTGAAGGTCCAAAGGTAAAAGCCAAGTGAACTGGGGCAGCTACAATGATGAAACAAACACAGGAACTTTGCAGCCTTCCTTCTCATGTCCAACACCTCATGTCCATGTGTCTCCCCATCAAGAATGTCCTCTCCTCCACATTTCAACTCTTACCCATTCTCCTGACTCTGCCTCCTTTATGAAGGGCACCTGTACTTTACCCAAAAGGAAGTAACTGCTCCACTTTTCTCACCACCTACTTTGTGTTATGTGCTGAGGGTCTCACCACTACCAGAAGAAGTACATTCTTTGAGAAAAAAAGTTCTGTCCAGTTCATCTGTATGTGTCTCTCAGAATCTAGCTGCCAGAATGGAAGCATAACAAATGTATCACCTTCTTACTTGCAGTACACAGTTGACCTTTAAACCACACAGTTTTGAACTGTGTGGATCTACTTACGTGTGGACTTTTTCAATAAATACAGTCTAACACTGTAACTGTATGTCCTCGTGTTTATGATTTTCTTAATAAAATTTCCTTTTCTCTATTTATTTCATTGTAAGAATACAGCAAATAATGCTGACAAATACAAAATATGTGTTAACTGACTATGTTATTGGTAAGGTTTCCAAACAACAGCAGGCTATTAGTTTTGGGGGAGTCAAAATTTACATGTAGATATTTTACTGCATAGGAGGGTTGGTGCCCCTAGCCCACAATTGTTCAAGAATCAACTATATATATCCCATTTGTCACACTTTTCAGCATGATTTTGTCACTTAACAGTTTTTGTTTCACTGCAAGTCCCATAGGCTCAGTACAGGATAGTCTAACCTTCACAGCAAAAATATAACTGCTTTTACTGGACTCTATAAATTCCCTCTCTTCAGGTTTCTAAATCTCCTTTTGACTAGACTATAGCACCTAATTCGCAGACATTAACTAAGTGGTTAGTGGTGGCAACAACACATTTGCAAAACTATATCTGTCATGATTGTTAATGTATTCCAATGTCTCCTTGTGATATCTATCTATAGTTAAGTCCATATTTTATTATGGTTGGAAGCATCTACCCTTTGATCTCTTACTTTAATGTACTCGATGATAAAACTGGCTGAAGTTAACAGTGTTGCTAAGTATTGCACAGTCCTAAAATTCAGCAAGGGAGGAAGGTAATGCAAACCATGCTCCAGGAAATCTCCGCCTAATACGTGGCATCTGTCTGAAGAGTGTGAAATGGCAGTAATGGGCTATGGGGAATGGAAATAGATTTTCAAATCTCAATGTGCCATCCTATGAGATGGGGGTCTGGTTTATTGTGTCTTCTTTTAAATGTGATTACTTTGAGAACACAGCCGAAGAAAACGCAAAGTAATTCTATTTTGAAATGGAGGCTTAGCCAGGGAACTTGATTTGATATCAAGAGTCATTAGCCAGAGACTGGCTCTCAGGTGATGTTTCTCTGTTAACTATGTGGTTTAAGTGACTGGCTTGGTCTGCTGCACTGTCTGGCTTGCCTGCCCTAGACTCCTGTAGTCTGAAAGGGTGAGTGCATCTTTCAAAAGTCTGTCATCTATAGCCAGGAAGATTCTAGGCTAGAGTGGCCAAGCCTGTAAAAACAGCTGCAGTAAGTCACAAAACATCTGGTTCTCTTATCAGCTTCATCCCTCTCTTCACCACCAGCTCTCTCACCTTGGGACAAACTCAAAATCTCTACTAAACTGGTTTCTGTCCTAGAATTCTCACATTATAAATACCTCCTAGGGAGGTGTAAAGGTGTTTCTGCATACCACATTAGCCAGATATATTTGACCAGAGATTTTGCTCATGAAATATGTCTTGAAATGATAGCACTTCCTTGGGAGACTGGATTGAGAAATGTAGCGGCAGGAATGGACACGGAGCAGGTTTTCTGATCCAGCAGACCGGGTAAAGGAGGAGCCAGAGCCCCCAGTGGCTTTTGCAGGTCTTTTATTGGGATTTACCAGGCATATGGCAGGCAAGGGCCCTGGGGGGCCAGGAGGCTGGCAGTCCTCCCAGCCCCCAGCAAATCCTCACTCTATTTGGGCTCTCCGGCCTTCTCTCGTGTTCTCTCTGCTGCTTTCTCGGCTTCCGTTCGTTCTTGGCTTCTGCTGGCGTCCCCGTGACGCCGCCCTTATAAACGCAGTCTCTCAGCCCAGGTGTACCCACTTCAGGTGCCCGCCATCAGGCATGCATTCAGGACCACAGGGTTCCCTCATCTATCCTAATGGCAGGAGGGCAGAAAAGCCTGACACTTTTTCCTTACCCTACAAGAAACAATAACTGATACAGACTCTGAGACACTAGGCCTCACTCATCAGCTACATATATAGAAAGTCCTCAAATAACATCAGTTTGTTCAATATCATTTCATTACAATGTTGGTAAGAAAAAAAAAATCATTCCTAACGGGCCCACTGCTGTGCGCAGTTTGAATGCTCTCCCCTTACCTGGGGAGGTTTTTCTCCCAGCCCTCCAGCTCCTTCCCACATCTCAAAGACATGCAGGTGCGGTTCATTGGCATGTCTCAACCCAGACTGAGTGAGGGTGGGAGGTGGGAGGTACCTGCCATGGAGGATTGGTTCCTGCCTTGCACCCAGAGATTCTACTGGAATGGACTCGGGTCACCCACAACTGGAATTAGTAGGTTAGAAAATAAATGAATGAATTTAAATCATTGTTTAACTTTAGAAGTGTTTCATGTCTTTATTTAGAAGACCGAAATAAAATAGAGATATGCCATAGGGATTTAACTCTTGTTTGTATCAACTAGCCCATGCTAAAATTGGTTTCCTTATATGTTGTTTCTCTTAAGGTTGCAGTTTTTAAGAACCTATCAACCATGTTAAATGAGGACTTACTGTGTGAGTTATAATATGAAAACTCAGAAAGCAAGTTGGGAGCATGAAGGGTTTGGGTCTCTTAACGTTAGAGCCTGGTTATTGCTTTTTGGTTGAAAAGCAAATGGGGAATTCTGTGAATGCCAGCCCTTCCAGATGTATTAGAAACTGGGTTCTCATGACTCAAACCAAGCAGAAGAAAAAAAAATAGAAGGATCTTGGTCATTCCTATTTGAATGAAAGATAGATGGCTATCAATGTAGAAGGTGATAAAAGAGAAAAAAAGGTGTTGCTAGATAGGATTTAGACAAGCAAACTTTTTTCTCTCGTATATGGGCATGCTCCACAGAGGCTAAGACTGAGGTTGTCCTTCGTTGGAGAAGCAGAATGACACAGTGGATGACGCGGGACTTTAGGTCCAGACAGACATGCGCCAAAGACAATCCTGCCATTTGATAGCTGCGTGATTAGGGTGTGGTGTGCTTTCCTGAACGGGCAGGCCTTGAGGCAAAACTGACACCTAAAGCAGGAATTAAAGATTTGTTAAATTTACTCAAGGGGCAATTTTAGGAAAACGGAATAATACAACTGTAGGCCTGAAAACCAGAGAGTATGGTATGTTTGTGACACTGAGATTAGTTCAGTGTGGCAGCAGGGAGCTGAGAGACACAGTAGGAACAGATGAGACTGGAGAAATAGATTGTTCTAGAACCTAAGAAGATGGGGCTTCTCACAAAGGGCAGAAGGTTCTGGCAGTGGGGAAAGTTACAACTAGGATGTGGTAAAGAATTGACTGGGTTCTCTATATGGATCATTAGATACAAGGAAAATGACAAGTCAAGATGGTGTCCAGTTCTCTGGATTAGCTAATTGAGGGACTGAAAGTAAAAGGTGGAATGTAAGTGATGTGGCTTTGAGGCACGTTGTCATCAAAATTCAAGATCACTCTCAGATTCCAAACCTACATCCTTGTGGCAACGGTAGCAGAAAAAATTATATTTAAACAAACCAATCTTTTTCAGCCACATGAAAACATCAGCAGCTCATCAATAACTTTAAATAAGAAAAATGCTCACTCCAATATGAAAGGTCCATGCAGGAGGCCAGAATGCAAAAACCCACCAGGTAGCCCACCTGGGAACAGGAATGTGGAAGTCTGCCTAGAGAATTCAGACAATGAACCTTCCCCCTCCCTACAAATCTTTTCTCAGACAAAGCAACTCCCCCTCCCTACAAGTCTTTTCTCAGACAAAGAAACTCCCCCACCCTACAAACTTTTTCCCCCGCCCCATAGGAACCCAGTTTCCCACCTGACCTCACTTCACCCTATAAAACCCTGCTTCGCCCTGACAACATGGGCAGCTTCACTGACCCCCACCTTGGGTGCGTGACCCTTCCTTTGAGAAATGTAGCCTGGCTCTCCTTGTCTTTACTGCGCCCGAACCTTTCACAATATGGTATTGAGTGTCATTCAAATTAATAATTTAGATAATGGGCTCAGGTTGGAATCCTTCTAAAAGGTTCCAGGCCAGGCCAGGCAGCTAGAAAATATTTGTGGCATTATGGAATATTTTAAAAGCCAAATGTCTGTTTGTCTACTTAATGCAAGAAATTCAACAAGCCTGGAAAAGTTCAGCTTCACCAGCCGGAGTGTTGTAATACCCACAGACTCAAAGCCACTGAAAGGAAAAGAGAAATTTCAGGCACTGATTGCTGGGCTTACTTAGTAATAAATAGTTCAATGAAGGACTCTGAGACTTTCCAAACAGACCCTTGTGGTGTGGCTGGTGGTGACTATTATTCCTACAGGGTGTTGGTTTTAATGAGAAATAGAGTTCCATAAAGCCTTTGTTTATTTTTTTGTAAGTGGCTCTTCAAATAGTTTGAGCTTAGGGGCTTAAAAGGTCTTTCCCCTTTCCATGCAGAAACCCAGGCTTTCTTGTTTCAGGAGGGAGTACCACTGACAAGTCACAAGGACATAAAGCTGGCTCACTTCCCACCCCTCATTTTGCATGAGTGTTTTGTGATCAGACAGAACAGAGCTAGATAGAAGGCCTTATTCGGAATCCCTAAACAATTTCTAAAGTGTAGGATTTCTCTCCTTTCCTTTGCCCATAATTCTCCTCTATGTTTTGGCTTTTGATGTCTTTGAGGTTCAGTTGCTTTTCTCACTTCTTTCTCAGAGACCTAGGAGGCCACCAGAATTTTTTTAAACGTGGGCTCCTTTTTATCACCATCCCTTATCTTCAAGCCACATCCAGACAATGCTTATGCTGATTCTGTTCACTTTCCTCTTCTCCATGACTGCCAACCAAATTGCCTCCAGCTACAGTCACATCAAATTACACAAGCTAAATAGAATGAAGACAGTCGGTTCTGGGCCAGAACAGCGCCAGTGAAGATGTGCAGTCGTATTGAGAGGGCATTCATTAAGCTTCAAGTCACACAGAAGGAAACATTCCTTATGGATCATGTTTAGCAAATTATTGGAAAATGTACTTACTACATTGTTTTTTTGGAAAAATTTACTGTGACAGTCTAATCGAAATGCAGTACTTAATAACAATAATATTTAGAGCTTCATATAGTAACTTTTACTCAGTGATTTTAGATGTTTCCTTCTCTCACCACCCACTCCCAGATGAGAATTGTCTCCACTGCAGCTAATAATCAGACTCACAAAAAAGATTCTAACTGTAGATGAGGACATGCAGTTCTTTCTAATGCCTCAGCAGTAAACCCCAATGAAACAATCAACCCTTTAGTAATTCTTGTTCCCTGAAAAACATGAAGCTGGCAATAAATCTATAAGCAAAGGCCAGATCTACATTAGCAAAATGAAGCAGAGAATTAAAGCAATTATCTAAATAATTCATCATGAGCCTGGGGTAGGTAGCTGAATTACTTAAATGAATATTTCAGAGGGAAAACGCATTTTTGGTAAAAGGCCTTTGAAGACTCTCTTGGCTCATTGCACATAGAACAGGAAAGTCATTATCATGATAAAGTCTGTGTGTATATGCAAGGTACCCCCTGCCGGAGCTTTGCTTTGAAGATGCAATGGTTAGAAAATGTTACTGTGGTTAGGAATTTTTGGCATTTGGCTCACAAAACAAAATAAAACCAAAAAACTAAACAAAACTGAGGAGAAGCAGACAATGACTCTGTCACTGGGGATCCATCCCCAGGTACCATTGTCTCCTGGGTTCCACAATGTAAAGGCTCAAAGAAACATCTAGTTTTGCTTTCCTGCCCCTACACTTATCTCAAGGTGACCCCAAGGTCAGCACTTACCCTAATTGGGGGACACAAAGGGAATTTTGAAAGTTTCCCAAGACAGGGTGTTCGACTTCCTTATAGTGCTGCCAAGGTGTTAGCGATCTAAGTTTGTCTGTGTTCCTAGGTTCCTATGTTCCAAGGACATCTTCTTGTGCCATGCCCTCTGAACTGACAGGAAGGATGCAGGACCAGGAACCAGCCTCTCTTTCCAAGCAAGAGGCCTTCAACTTATCCCTGTGATTAATAATGTAGCTGATAGGTCAGCAGCAGCAGCAGCAGCACCTGGGAGCTAGTTAGAAATGCTGTATTTCAGGTCCCACCCAGACATGCTGACTCAGAATCTGAACCAGCTCCCTGGGAAATGCATGTGCATGAAGCTGATCTTGATCTTGATATTATGGGTTTAGGAGAATAAGCAGGGAACTTGCTGCAACCTGGGGCGGGGAGCGGGGGGGGGGGGGGCGGGAGTGAGGGGGGAAAGAGAGAGAGAAAAAAAAGAGAGACACTAATAAGGGCTGCAGAGTCCAGTTCTTAACAGTCTGAGGAAAGAAAATGCAATGAGAAAAAACTAGGCTGTTGTATGATGAGCCCATGGCCTTGACCTTGCTGCTTCATGCTCCCTGCTAAGTGTCAGTGCCTGGGGATCACAGGTGTTAATTATGGCCACAAGGTGCTCTGTCATGTCTGAAGAGAAGTGCCCGCATCCCTGTTAATGGCTTCCCATGAGACTGACTCCTTCCCCAATGCAGGCGATACACAGAGGACTTAAATCCCTTGGTTTTTATTAAGAGCTGAAGGGAGGTGGGCGGGGAGCAACTGAGGATGAATGTGAATGCCCCACTTTAAAAATGTTCTCACTAAGCTGAGCGTGATGAAAACATGTTGTTTCCGCAGTGCATGTTATGTTCGCTTTTATGGGAATACATTATTGCTGCCATTTATTTTATTTTATTTACTGATTTCACAAAACTTGCATTCTGAATTTCTTTAAGATGTATTTTTGCATACAAGAGCTGGGGCACAGGCCAGATGTGTGGGGGTGAGAGGGCAGGAGGGGGGGAAGGATTCACCAGAGTGGGGAGCAGAACAGGCAGATGTACTGAAATACACTGCTGAGGGAAGCAGTGGGTGAGACAGGAGAGGTCTGCTGCGCCATGTGGGTTGCTCCCTGGCCGGGGATAGAACTCATGCTGCAGTGACTGCCAATAGCTTCACAGTACTGAGACTTTAACCCTTTGCACCACCAGGGACGCCCCCCAAAATTTTTTTTGAGGGAGCTTATTTCAGAATAAGCTTATTTCAGAATGAACAGATTCCACATGTGGCTGAAACCCATTTCCTCTTGTTCTAGCTTCATATTAGATGGAGACAGACAGCAGCTGACTGGTTGCATCCTAGAGCAGGACTGAGTCACGCAAATGTCCTGCTTTCCAGGTGGAAGAACAACAGGCCCATCCCCTTCCTCAGCCATATCAACAATGGCCTGTGTAGGGCAGGAGTGGGCACAGAGCAGGTTTTCTGATCCAGCAGACCGGGTAAAGGAGGGGTCAGAGTCCTCAGTGGCTTTTGCAGGTCTTTTATTTAGATTTACCAGGCACATGGCAGGCAGGGGTGCTGGGGGGCCGGGAGGCTGGCAGGCCTCCCAGCCCCCAGCAAGTCCTCACTCTATCTGGGCTCTCTCTGGCGTTCTCTCTGCTTCTCTTCTTCTCTTGACTTCCGTTCGTTCTTGGCTTCCACTGGCGTCCCTGCGACGCCACCCTTGTAAACTCAGTCTCTCAGCCCGGGTGTATCCGCTTCAGGTGCCCGTCATCAGGCATGCGTTCAGGACCACAGGTTCCCTCATCTATCCTAATGGCAGGAGGGCAGAAAAGCCTGATACTTTTACCTTACCCCACAGCCTGGTATTGAGCGCCAGCTATGTGTGAAGTTCTATGCTATTGATTCTTCATTCTGTGAAGACCCAAGGCACCACTGGATTCTGGTCTCAGCTCCAAATTGTCCACCATTTAATGTCTCTTTTCCCCAGTCAACTGACCCTTGGTAAAGGTGGCAGGACACCTGCCTGGCTGCACATTTGTTTTAAGGATGAAATGAGAGCACCTATGTGTCTCAGTGCACCCACGGGAGGGCAGATCAACCCAGTGGAGCTTATTTTCAGCTGGAACTTCCTCGTGCTCGCCTCATAAATTTCCCTGCAGTGCATTCACCTGTACTGAAAGGTTGGCTTCTCCTTTAGGGACTCATTTCGCCCCTGTGTTCAGTCTACTGCAAGAAGGCAGCCCTGCTGAGCTGCTACCATCACTACTCCCCACCGCCACCCGTCTCCTTTGCTTGTTTGCACAGAACCAGCCCTCCCGCATAGTCCATGGGCCGCTGGCTTTCCCTCCCTAAATGAATTACACTCTCTTGCTCATTATTAAACTTGTCAAACTTTATATTTAATTCCAGTCCTGTCCTTCATGCTGTTAACCACCCACACCCAATTGGAGCTGTCAGCAAGTCGTCCCTAGGGCCCTACTGGGTCACATCATTCAAACACTGTTTCTTCCTTCCTTTACCCAACAACAGCCAGAGTTTAATTTATTTGAACACCAAATGACTTGGTGAGGTCTGACTGTATTTTAAAATACTAATCAATACTTCAGATGCTCTGAGATGAAATTCTAGATTCCAGATAACCAATATCTGGTGACATAGGACTTTATTAAACAGCACCTCCATCCCCATTGGGGCCTATTGTCAGGTATGTCACCTATATTATATTATTTAGTCCTTACAGTAGCCAGCTGAGATAAATATTCATATCCCAACTCTATAGTGAAGGAAACAGAGGCCCAGAAGCTAAATGACTTGTCCAGAGTCATGGAGCTGCTTGGAAAAACCGAAGTTTAATTTCAGGTCTCCTGGTTCCAAGTTGACACATCTGCCCACAGTGCCACAGGGGCCACATTTACCATCAAAAGCAATGTGCAAGAAACGTGAGCATTCTTGATGGAAATCCTCACCTTTATTATATCCAGGAACTTTGTAAAAGCGTCTTGAGATGGTTAAAGTGGAATGTCACTTGCTTGATTTAACCGAATATCTATTTTCCTGTCATTACTTACTTCATAAGACCGCAAAACACATGAGATACAGCCTGCAAGGCTTTATAGTGTTCATTTAAAATGACTAAGTATTATTTCATATTTGGCAGGGACTAGTACATTTTGTCAGTTGAAAAGAATTTTTGGCCAACAGGTTTTTTTGGATCCACAGTTGTTAACTATTAGAGGTGTCTGACAAAATAATCCAATTTCGCTGGCTGGAACAGGGAGCTGATGGTCAGAGTCAACTAAAACAGTGACACTTCAGTTCTATGAAGTCTCTTGTGTCCAAAAGCAAAGGAGAGTTTATTCAGGTCATAAACTTCTGGATGTGAATTTAAACCCTTCTAGTCTAAGAATGAACTCTGCAGGTTTAAGAGTCTCCATCTTATTGAAAGATTTCCCTTTACAAGAGAAAGCCAAATTAGTTGTATTATTTAGAAATTTTATTCAACTACTGGCAATGAAGACCAAAAATAACACTGAATTATTTTTTCACATAAAATAAATCCAGAGGCAAGCATTTTAGTATTTTTGTGACAGTTCCACCCTATGCCGTCAATAACCCTGGTTCCTTTTATCTTTCTACCAATCTTTGCTTATGAGTTCTTGCTGGCTGCTGGGGCTCCAGACAGTATTTTCACATTCCAGGGAAGCAGGAGGATGGGAAAAGGACAAAGAAGACCTAACAGCTCTCTAAGAATCCTTCTTAAGGAGTCTTCCCAGATAGTCTATGCAAAGTTCCTAGCTTCAAGAGGAGCCAAGACTGTGTCTTTTCATTCTCAGCCAGTAAAAACCAGGGGTTTGTACTGAAGAAGAAAGAGCGAATGGATATTGGAGAATCAACGAAGAGTCTCTGCCAGTTACCAAGAGATAGAAGACTCCCTCTAGAACCTGCTTTGGGTGGATTATAATCATGAATTCATAAACCTTTAGAGTTAAGAAAAAGTAACCAGATGAAAGATCAACTAGTCTAACACTTGCATTTTAAAGTTGAAAATATTTAGGGCCAGAAAATTCATTGGACTTGGCCATGGCAGCAAAGGAGTGAGCATTAGAGCTTGTCTAGAAATGGGGCTTCAGCATTTCCTAGGTAAGTGGTTTTGACCACACCAACACTTGCTTGCAATGCTGGGCTTTATAACTCCATCTGTTGGCTAAGGTGTCTGCTCAATATTCCTTTTCTCCCTTCTTATTGAAATAAAAGACAAAGAAGACAAGCAGATTTTGACCAAAAACAAGCTGCATTAGTGATAAAGGTGACTCAACAGCGTGGTTATTTTAAAGAGCAGTAACTGAAAGGGCTTGCCTGTGCATCAGCCATACCCACTGTCTTCAAGTTGGACTGCTATACAGCATACACAGACGGGGTAACTTAAGCAACAAATAATTATTTCTCATGGTTTTGGAGGATGGAAGTCTAAGATGAGCGAGCCAGCATGATCGGTTCCTGGTGTAAGCCCTCTTCCTAGGTCTGTCCTTGATGGCCTTTCCTTGGAGAATACGAGCAGAGAGAGATCTCACATTTTTCCCTCATTTTACAAAGGTTTTGATCTCTTTGTCAGGACTCTCCCCTCAGATCTAATTTACCCTAATTACTTCCGGAAGACCCACCTCCAATTTCATCACAATGGAGATTAGGATTTCAACATAGGAATGAGGGGTGTGGGGGAGCATAAACATTCAGTCTATAATACCAACTGCACCAGGCCTCTATCACAAGACAGCCTCCAAGGGATGGGGGATAAGTACCAATGGGGGGACCAGAATTCACACCCCTGCAGGAAGACTGAGTCAGAAAACGGCTGTGCAGAGCATGCTTTATTGCTCTTCCCCATGACAGAAATCTCTTCTGCACATTCTGCAGGGTTCCAGAGGAGAGCAGAAGTAGTCTTCTCATGGGCGTGTAGAACCACCTGGTCTGATGAAACAACTCTACACTAACCAGCTAGAGCCCCTCCCCCCGTTAGTGGGGAGCTCATGAGGCTTTCGCTCTTGAGGCTTTTGCCGCATTTAGATCAGTCTCTCTAGCAGTGAGCAAACATCTCTGAAGGTAAAAGATATTCATGAAAATGGCTAGTGAGCTTGAGAATTAACTTAGTCACAAAATATCTCTGATCAGCTTTGGGTGACAGGATATGACTACGATAAAAGTGTTTAAAAAAAATATCATGGGCCTCCCCTGGTGGCGCAAGCAGATGAGCGCAGTGCTGTGAAGCTGTCCGCAGCCCTCTGCAGCATGGGTTCGATCCCAGCCAGCTGGCGAGAATCCCACATGGCGCAGCAGACCTCTCCTGTCTTGCCCGCTGCTCCGCTCAGCATTGTATTTCAGTCAGTCTGGCCTGTTCTGTTCCCCACTCTGTCTCTGGTGAATCCTCTCACCCTCCTGCACATCTGGCCTGTACCCCGGTTCTTGTATGCATGAATAAATAAATCTTAAAAAAAAAATTGTGATAGCCTAGTGGAAGAAGATGGACAAAGGCTCCAGCGTGGCCAGCGCGATGATGGACCTGGGCAAGGGTGCGAACAAGGGGAGGAGAGGGGTTTTCAGAGCAGGAAGCATGGGGGTGGAAAAGCGTGGCTCCATCTGATGACTGCAAGTCACTTAGAATGGCTGGATAGCAAGCTGAGTGTGGTGGGAGAAAAGAAAGGAAAGAACTTTCCTAGGCACTCAATGTGGGTTGAGGTTGCACCTATTTATGCAAACCATGACGGACCCCTCAGGTGATGAGGCCATCAGAAATGCCCCAGGAGTACGTATCGTTTAAATAAGAATAAACCTGGAACTGGAGGGATTACACCAGGTGAAACAAATCAAATGGAGGAAGACAAATACTGGATGATTTCATGGATGTCTGGAATATAAAGCAAAACCATGTACTACACCAAACTAATTCAAAACAAACCTTAGAAATTGAACGATAGAATTGAAAGTACCAGAGGGGAAGTATGTTAGATGGGGAACAAGGTGGGGGCAGAGTTTGCAGAGGACTATGGGTGGTTTGAGGGTGGGTGTGGTGACGTAATCCTGAAGAGGTGTGCACCTATACCCTAAATCATACACAGTGCTGTAAACCAACAGTACCGTAATAAAAAAATATATATTATTTTTAAAAATACAACTGAAAAAAGGAATAAACCCAGAAGTTATTCATGAGAAAATCAGCCTTTTGAATCTCATTTCAACTCATTTCCAATTCCTGGGGTAAAGTATCACTGCCAACACCAACATAAATCTACTGATATGACTGATTCCCTGCTAGATCGTTTCCTACATGGACACAGATATGCTCTTAGGAAAGTTCTAGTGTCTCATTCCAATGGCCTCTCTATTTGAGCTTCCAACGTCTCCACTTATATTTTGTTTGTAATCCTTTCAGAATTACGCCTATGCAAGTTGAATTCAAACAGACTTAGCACAATTGAGAACAGGCTTCTGAACAGGTTGAATTGGAACCAGTATTGCTTCATTCTCAGTTTCCACATCAGGCTGAAAGTCCTTGAAACAACTTTCCACATTTAGGTTGCCAAAACATTTAAGCCACTAATACTTTCTCAAAAATTGTTCTGCCCACAACCTCACGGAAGAAGCAGCCACCTGCCTGCCATGCTTATCCCTCCTGCCCTACACCCTCCATGGCAGCCCCTGAGAAGCCTCCCTAGGTCCCCCCAACTCCTTGGGGGACACAGTGAAGACCACTGACTCCTGACATGTTCCAGAGCCTTACAGTTCTGACAAGAGCATGGGGCCTTTTTAAAAAGCTGATGTGCTTGGCTCCTCACTCTACACCCAGTCTGTGGGTGAGCAGAGGCCCAGCTGCCTCCCAAACCCTCCAGTTTCCCATGGTCAAAAACCCCAGCTGTGGTCTCCAGCAGAGCTCTGAACAATCCAGTCCCAATCCCATTGGCATAGACAGAATTGTAGGATCCCACTAGCCTCAGATTCCCAAGGTCTCACGAAAGCACACTTGTTTCAAAAACAGCAAATAAACACAACTCCTGTAACTAACTGTTCCCGGTATAACGTGATCCCGGCCTGCTCACGGCCCTGAGGACTTTCTCCCGGATATATTCCAGTTTGCCAAAGTCTAAGAAAAACAAAAATTTAATCTCCATTATTAAAAGGCAACATTATAAGGGTTTTTGTTGTTGTAGTAGTTGTTGCATGTAAGACAAAATATTAGTATTTGCTTACAATGTTCTGGGCATTTCAAACATATTACATCTTCTAACTTATATAAAACACATAGGTCAAGGCTCGTCATCAGTAAAAGAGAAAGTCTCTTTTGATTTCTTTCTTACAGAAAAACAAACAACAAAGCATAAAAACAATATGCTGGTTATCTACTTGTATTCTTTAGAGATTCAGCACCGTTCAGGTCACAATTCTACCATTCCTAGCAAGGTAGTCATTGCCCTTATGTGTGAAGTATTTCCTTCCAGGTGGCAATGCTGAAGAAAAGAAGGAAAGGAAAGGAGAAGAGAGGAGAGGAGAGGAGAGGAGAGGGGAGGGGAAGGGAAGGGAGGGGAGGGGGGGCAGAGAAATGTAGTGAGAAGGTGCCAGATCTCTCTTAAGGAAGGTGGGCTTTCAAACACTGTCACACAATCCTTCTTGTACACCCATTAGTCAGAACTTTCCCACATGGCCAAACCTAACTGCAAAGAACTTGGGAAATTTATTCCTTTGTTTGATGATCATTGGCTCAGCCAAAATGTCTCTTACTCTGGAAGAAGAGGAAAAAAGATATTTAGGGACAATCAGCAGTGTCAACCATACCTCACAATAACTTCATGAAAAAGTTATTATTAGACTCATTGAAAAAATGGGGAAATTGAGGCTCAAAATGTTTAAATAACTTGCCTGACATTATACATCTAGAATATTATAGCAGCTACCTAAATTGGAAAATTTTATACCAAAGACATTTTCCCCTCTGTATGTCTCCATAATAAGAATAGTGTGACATTTGTATAAAAGTTGTAGGATTTTCCAGAAATTATATCATATCCCTGGTTTTCTTTTTTTTTTTTTTCAACTTTTTTTTTTAAGGTTTATTTATTTATACAAGCGCTGGGTACAGTCAGAAGCACGGGAGGGTGAGAGAATTCACCAGAGCCAGAGAGGGGAACAGAACAGGCAGACTGATGAAATACACTGCTGAGGGGAGGAGCGGGCGTGGCAGGAGAAGTCTGCATGCCATGTGGGACCCTCGCCAGCGGCCAGGGATCAAACCAGCGCTGCAGAGACTGCGGGCAGCTTCGCAGCCCAGTGCTCAACCACTGCGCCACCAGGGGAGGCCTCATATCCCTGGTTTTCTGTGTACTTACAGTGAACTAAAGTGTGTCCTTTTTCTCACATTTCCCCAGCCACTGCCATCAGCCTAGTACAAGCAACTGCTGATTATGACCATTGGCTACTAATTAGATTCTATTCCTCTCCTCTTCTCTCCACTTTATTCTCCACACAACAGGAAGTATGGACTTTCAAAGATTTGAGTCTAATATAATTTTATTTCACTGTTTGAAAAACTTTAAAAACTTCTCATTGCTCTTTGGATAAATACCAGCACCATGTTCCCACGTCCTGCAAGGTAAGCCCACCTGCCTCCCCAGTTTCTTCCCTTGGGGATTCTCTTCTTGCCTCTTTGTGCTACTTTAGAGAGTAAAAGTCCAGATGGTTCCTTCTACTGCAGGGCCTTTTCCCTGCTTAACCCTCTCTCCTAGTCTTTTTTTCGTATATCTTTGTCTCCTTAACATTTTAGATCTTGATTTAAGAAAGCCCTCCTTAAAACTCCAAGTTTAACAAAACCCTTCTAGAATATACTCCAAGGCACCCTGTGTTACTCTTTCTGGACACGGAATATAGTTTGTAACTGTATATATGTAAATATGTATTTACATATGTATTTACATATATATTATATATATATTTATGTAAATATATATGTATATAAAGCTCAGGTTAAGTGTAATAGAGTTACTGAAAGAATAGTTTTCCTTTTAAGATTAGGATCTTGACAAGGGTGTCCAATCTCTTTCAACATAATGAACATTTTACAAGATGTTTCCATTGGGGAGAACCAAGTAAAGCGTACATAGACTCTCTCTGGATTGCTTCTTACAAATGAATGAGAATTTCCAGCTACCTCAAAATTAAATGCTTAATGAAAATAATTTTAAAATAAACTTTACATTCACATCAACAGCCCTTTTTTGGTGTGGGTTTTTCAATTGCAATATCCTTAGTAATCCTTCCTTATGCCAACATCATAAAATAACCAGCTATATTTTCTTCCTTTTGGTAGTTTAATTTTTTTTATTTTATTCTGAAATTTATTTTAGTATATGGCATAAAACAGCTCTAACTTGATTTTTTTCAATTAGGAAATATGTTTCAAACTATTTTATGTTAATTAATCCATCCCTCCTTCACTGGTTTATGAGGCTTCCTTCATCATATATTCACTTCCACAACACACTGGGGACTTTTTTCTTAAATGAAGAAATATTGCATTATAACTTCATGTAAGTTTCAGGTGTGCATCATCAAAATTCGACCTCCATGATATCTGACAGATTTTGCCAAATGTTTTCCTAAAACCAAGAAACACTAGATCTGTCACTGCTCTACAGCCATCCCGATCTCCTAGTAAAATGTTTTCATAAAAGGAGATGAGGTTAGTTTGACATGATTTGTCCCTAGTGGTTCCATGTCTTCTAGCAGTCAACACATTCCTTTCAAAATGATCATAAGACATCTGCTTAAAATTCATTCTAAAATTTGACCAAACTTTGACCAAATTTATTAGTCTGTAGTTTTTGGAATCCACCCTTTTCAGAACTTATGACACGTACTTGTCATCATTTTTCTGTCTTTTTTAAAAAATTACCAGTGGTGACGCCCTGATTACATATTTAAATTCCTCCAGTACCCCAGAGGAAACTTGGCTGCACCTGAAAACATGAACTCACGACATGAATTAAGGCTTCTATTTCTTGTCATTTGGGGCTGCAACTCATTTATTATATAGATTGTTCTACTATATTAGAATTCAGAGACTCTTGAGCAAGCCAGCAGCTATGAAGATGTTCTTGACCTTACCAGGAAAATGTTTTGAAGCAGCACAGAGAGCAAAGTGTTTCCTGATGTGTGATCAATGACTACATCAAGACCCTTGAATGAAGATCTGATCTGGACGCTTTCCCTGGTTGCTCAATTTCAGAGCTTTGTCACCTGCCTGTTTTCTCTCATTGAAGACCCCACCATGCTCATTTTGAATGGCCTTTCGCTGTTGCATACCTAATTCAATCTTCTGGATGATATCCTGTCACTAGCGCTTCCATTGGAACTGAAATTAAGACCTTTAGGACACACATCCCTGCACTGCTGTTCTGGATAGATGGTTAGTCACACAGCCAGTTCTTGAGACCGTAGATACCACTCCACCTTCTGGCCTGCTCTGCCCTTGCATGGATTAGCTCCACTTTACTTTCTTACCATGAAGTCACACATACCATACACCAATATCTCAGGTGTCCTTGCCCAGGCTTTATTAGTATCATTTTTTGTTTTTTATATTTTTTTAAAAAGATTTATTTGTTCAAGAACTGAGGTACAGTCAGAGGCACGGGAGGGTGACAGAATTCACCAAAGACAGAGTGGGGAGCAGAACAGGCAGACAGACTGAAAGCACTGCTGAGGGGAGCAGCGGGCAAAGCAGGAGAGGTCTGTCGCACCATGTGGGTTTCTCCCTTGCTGGCCGGGAATAGAACTTGCGCTGCAGAGGCTGCAGCTTCACAGCACGGCACTAAACCTGCTGCGCCACCGGGGAGGCCCGTATATTTGTATCATTTTGAATTCATCAAACCATACCCTGCAGTACACACTGTGACCCAGCGACCAAAGCACTGCTCTCTGGGGACTCACTTGATCCTGTGGTCAAAGGACTTGAACCATACCCCACCCAATCCCTAACATCCCATCTCCTCCCTGATCAATTTAGTTCAGAAGATCCTGTATGGTTTACTTGCACCCACCACGGGCTGGACCTTGCTTCATGTACATACATAATAAGTGTTCACTGAAATTATTTCAATGATGATGATCTCTTCTCATTCACTTTGAGAAGGCTCTGGAAATTTTATAGCCACCCGTTTTCACAAAGCAGATGTGTTCTTCTAAAACCAATGTCACTGAGCACTTAGGTTGTCTTCAAAACCTGGCTATTGTAAATAGTGAACATAAGAACTCATATATCCCTCCAAATTAAGGTTTTTGTATTCTTCAGGTAGATACCTAGGAATGAAATTGATAGATTATATAAGATCCATTTTTAATATTTTGAAGAACCTCCATAAAGTTTTCCATAGGAGCTAGTCAGTCTACATGGCCACCAACAGTGTAAAAGTGTTCCTTTTTCTCCACATCCTAATATTTGTTGTTTCTGATCTTTTTGATATGGGCCATTTTTAAAGGTGTGAGGTGGTAGTGAATTGTGGTTTTGATGTGCATTTCCCTGACCATAAGTGTTGATGAGCATTTTTTCATTAGTATGTCTTCTTCTTCAAAAAAAAAATTTTATTTATTTATGCATACAAGAACTGATGTACAGGCCAGAGATGTGGGGGACGAGAGGGTTCACCAGAGACAGAGTGGGAAACAGAACAGGCAGACTGGCTGAACTACACTGCTGAGGGGAGCAGCGGGCGAGACAGGAGAGGTCTGCTGTGCCATGTGGGCCACTTCCCTGGCTGGCCAGGCATTGGATTCATGCTGCAGTGGCTGCGGATAGCTTCAAAGTGCTGTGACTTAACCCCTTGCGCCACCAGGGAGGCCCCTGCATGTCTTCTTTAAAGATGTGCCTATTCAGTTCTTCTGCCCACTTTTTTTATTGGGTTATTTTGTTATTGTTGTTGAGTTGTGTGAGTTCTTCATAGATCTTGAATACTAAACCCTTGTCAGATGTATTGTGTGCAAATGTTTTCTCCCACTCACTAGGGTATCTTTTGGTATATATACAAAATGGAATACTACTCAGCTATGAAAAATATAAACTTGTGCCATTAGCAACAGCATGCATGCAACCGGGTGCGATTATGCTAAGTGAAATAAGTTGGAAAGAGAAAAACAGATAACAGATGGTGTCACTTAGGTGTGGAATATAGATAAACAAAACAAAGTATCATATATAGCCAAACCAAGAACAAGCCCTAGAACTCTTGACTGTATAAATGAGGTTATCAGAGAGGGTGGGGCAGGCAAGAGAACAAAGTGGGGTAGGAGCACAGTAGACTCTGAGGGGACATTATGAGTGTCTTAGTGGTGGATGTGACGTCCTAACAACACCTGAAGAGGGTGATCCTATATATCTAAATCATATAGAAAATTGTAATCCAATGTTACCTCAATTTAAAAAAAAATAATACAATAAAAAGAATTCAATTGGCACAAAAACAATGTCATCTTTGCTGAAGCACAGCAGATCCATTACTGCTCCATCCCTGTCTCTCTGTCTCTATGCTGAGACAGAGCCCTTTCTCCTACTATCCTCATACAATTGCCCAAACCCCTTAAACTGGATGCCATGCAGACAGACCTGGAACATTCTAGGCATCATCAGAGTTCTCTGGCTCAAGGTACATTATCCTTTTGCAAAGGATCTGTCTGCTATCAAGACAGGACTCACTCACAGAGTCCCCAGGCATCATACAGGATATTTACCTGCTGTAAGTTCAAACGATGACAACCAAAAACACTAAAAGTAAACCTTCTAGGATATGTATGAAGACACAGAGGTTCAGACATTCCTGTCCAGCCCCACAAGATTACTAAGCTCTGTTTGCACAGGGCATGTTCCATTCTAACAAATATGCTTTCAGAGGGGCCAAACTATGCCTCGAGTTGTGAACACCTCCATTCATTTCCCTACCCAACCCTCGGATAAGTCAAATGATCCTTACATCATCATGAAATCCCACAAATAATCAGTTAAATGGAAATTGCCTCATTATTTGACAACTTTTACCTGTCAATAAGGATTTGAGTAGTGTAATTGTCTCTAAATAAAAGCATTTTAGTGCATCTACTTAAGTTTATGAAAGACAATTTCCTATCATACTGATTATTCAATATTATAGCAAAAGGTATTCAGAAACAGTCCACAGCTGCCCTCTTGTGTCACTTTCATATAATTAAATGTGTTCATGTTTAACTGCCAGTGATTCAATTAACTATGCATTTTTAAGTCACTAAATACCTCTACTCTCCTACTTCAAAAATTAATATCATAAACAGTCATTTCCAAAGCACAATAGGTAAAAATATACATATTTCTCCACCAATTTCAGTCATGTATTGACACAGACATCTTGCTGTTTATAAGGTAGTACAGTTTGCTTTGTCCAGGTCCTCTCCTCATCCCAAACCCATAAGTTTTAACAAATTTTTGTATCATCTCTTTATAATCAATAAGTGCTCAATTAATATTTAATCTGTTCTTATCGAGTGCATGGAATTTGCGCTGATCTTTCACCACTTAATGATCCCATAGAAGATATAATTGGAGTAAATTCTCTTTTGTAACAATTGGTAGGGGTATTCTTCACAAAGTGCCACTTGTGGACACTGTTGCCATTGATTAAGCACCGACTACCAGCAAAGTACTTAGTTTTTTTACAGATAGAATATATAGACCATGCATAAAAGAGAAATCTCATCTTTATTGCACAGACTCAGGTAACGCCATCTAAGAACCTAAATGTGGTCTCCTTATTCAGATTGTAGCTATGGCAATCAAGACTTGATTACCTACCTTCATCATCCCTCTACCATAGTAAGCCATCTCCACGAGTTCATGATCAGCCAGCCATTCACCATCCTGGAAACAATATGATTAAAGTGAAAGGAAGCTTAGGCAATGAAGATAAGTTTATCCAGTGTTGACAAAATTGGATTTTCTTTATTAGGTTGTTTCTTTATTAAGTGTTATGTTTCCTTATTAAGTACTGTGTCGTTCTAGCAATATAGCATATCTCTGTATCAGGGAACTGTGGATATAAAAACTTGAAAACAAGTTACATTGTTTGGCAAATCAGCAACTATTTTTTTTGCACAGCTCAACATTGATTTTGTGACTATACCCAATAATCAGGTAAAGATGGAACAGTAATTGGCACAATAGAACCAATCAGTTGTGCTGTCTGTCTCTCACCTCTTAGCAGGTGAAGTTGCTTGAAGAACTTATTACAAAGAGAAAAATTGGGTGGAATTAATAAAATACAAGTTCAGGTAAAACATTCTATGACCAAAAATCAGGTATAATTGGAGGTTTTCCAAGGTCCTGCAGAAGCTTTGGAGGTGAGGAGGGGTAAGCCGTGTAGGAAAAGGAGGCATCTGCACCTCCATGCAATAATATATAAACCCAAATCCCCAGTACTGTATGTGGTAAGTTCCCTGCAGGGTGAAATTAACCCTCCATTTACTCCAACCGAATAGAGAAAGGATACATCTATGAATAAGATGTCTGGGAAACCATTCTTCTACAGAGAGGTAAATTCAGCAACAGTGACTCTGGGCATGTAGCAGTGGATTTCTTGGCTCAACATCACCGCCAAGTGTTAGAGTCAGAGGAGGAGAAACCCAGGGGCACACCTTGCTATGGGGTGGGGCTGCCTGAGGGAGAACAGTGTAAGGGGAAAACCATGAGAATTGAAATCCTAAGTCCTACTTCTGTGTAGGGGCAGGATGGAACAGAGCAACTTCTCTATGATTCGAGCAGACCGGCTGAAGGAGGAGTCCTAGGAGCCCTCGGTGGCTTTTTCAGGCTTTTATTCAGCTTACCACATACACGGCAGGCAGGGGTGAGGGGGGTCGTGGGTGGGCAAGAGGCAGGCAGGCCTCCTAGCCCCTGGCGAATCTTCGCTCTTTCTGGGTTCTCTGGCATTCTCTCGTGGCCTTTGCGTCTCTGCTCCTTTCACTCTCTTGCTTGTTCTCCCTCTGGTCTCTCGCTCTGCTGGCGTCCCCGTGACACCGCCCTTATAATCCCAGTCTCTCAGGCCGGGTGTACCCACCTGTAGGGTCAGGAATGGACACAGTGCAGGTTTTCTATGATCCAGCAGACCGGGTAAAGGAGGAGTCAGAGTCCTCAGTGGTTTTTGCAGGTTTTTTATTGGGGTTCACCAGGCATACGGCAGGCAGGGGTGCTGGGGGGCTGGGAGGCTGGCAGTCTTCCCAGCCCCCAGCAAATCCTCACTCTATCTGGGCTCTCCAGCCTTCTCTCTGCTTCTCTCTCAGCTTCTGTTCGTTCTCGGCTTCTTGGCTTCTGCTGGCGTCCCCGTGACGCTGCCCTTAAAAAGTCCAGTCTCAGCCCAGGTGAATCCCATCTACCTATGCCCACACCCCACTCCAGGTGCCCGCCATCAGGCATGCATTCAGGACCACAAGGATCCATCATCTATCCTGATAGCGGGAGGGCAGAAAAGCCTGACATTTTTCCTTACCCTACACCAACTATGCACGCTCACACCCTACTCCAGGTGCCCACCATCAGGCATGCATTCAGGACCAGAGGGTTCCAGCATCCATCCTAATGGAGGGAGGGCAGAAAAGCCTGATACTTTGCTTCCCCTACACTCTGTGACTCAAGTGCAGTGTGACTGTGGGTTAATCATGTCGTCTTCCTGGTTCCTAGTTTCTTCATCTTTCAAGCATCTTCCTTGGACAGTTGGTCTCTCCATTCTGCATGCTCTCTAAACTCAACCCTTCTAAGCCACAACTGATTGTATCTGGCTTCTGGCTACTCGCAAAGACCGATGATTCATAATTGTTATGGGCTGAACTTCGCCCTGCCAAAATTTGTAGGTCAAACTTACCTCAGCATCTCAGACTGCAACTCTATTTGGGTGATAGGGCCTGTGGGGTGGTAATTGAGTTAAAATAAGGTCATGAAGATGGGTCTTCATCCAACACAGCTGGTGACCTTAGGAGGAAACTCAGACACAGGTAGAGGGAAGATCACTGAGGACAGGGAAGATGGCATCTTCAAGACAAAGAGAGAAACCTCAAGAGGACTGTACCTCCTGGATCTCCAACTTCCAGTCTCCAGAATTGTCAGAAAATAAATTTCAACTGCTTAAACCACTCAGTCTCTGACACTTTGTTAAGGGAGCTGGAGCACAGTGATTCAATTCTGTGTTCTTATTTGTGCTCTTGTTCACTTCCATGCTCCGCTCCCTCCCTGCATTACCTTTCTGTTTATCCTTCCTCTCATTCAGCAATCTTGAGCACTTACAGGCACAAGTTCCACTACAACCCTCCCCTCAAAACTCACTCTTTCTCTCCTGTTAGATCTTAACACACAGCAATTGTATATGTAAAAACGATGGCATTAACATGCACCAGACGCAAAGCAGTTTCTGTAACAGAAAGGGGTACTCAGAAAAATTCAAACAAACAATGGCATTCAATGTCAGAGAGAGCCTGAAGAAACTGACACACAAACTGGCAATGGGGGATAAATTAAAAGAAACTTCTGGAGGGTAATTGGGTCACATACATCAAAAGTGAAAAAACAAAACAAAGCATATATACCCGATGCTGAATGCCCCAGGCCACAGAATGAAAGACCAAGAGTTCAGAGGGGGAATGAACTGCAAATGGCCAATAAACACGTGCAGAAAATGTTCAGCTTCACAAGCAGTCAAGACATAAAAGTGGAGCAACCTACTCATGGTGGGTCTCTAAACTGGTAACTCTTGCTTTGGGACGATAAAAATATTTATCAAAAGCGTTAAAATTACATCAAAAGTTGAAAGCCATTTGTCCCTGTAACTGCATGTTGAGGAATGAAGCCTAAGGAAGTAATAATGGAAAAGAGGACCACACACATCGGGGAGGGAGTGATTTGTCATAACACGCCTCAAATCTACCTCACAGGTCCCAGGCTCAACCCTGCTGGCCTCACAAGCAGGGCAAACATGAGGTGCCTAAAACATGCTTATTGAAATGACATTTTAAAAACAAACTGCTTGCAAGTCCTGAGGCCGCCTAACTACCCAAACTACAAGTGGTTTGAGTTTGGACCAGATGGTGGCTTCGATTGCAGTACGGAAGACTTCCAGGGAGAAGGGGCAGGACACTGAACAGGAAGACACATTCTGACTTCGTATCAGTGTGCGGAGACCCCGTTCTCCTTTTATCTTAATTTGCAGTTGCAGAGTCTTCAAGGAAATGCGATACCAGCTTCCCAATCTGTGATACGCGAGTCTGGACACCATAAAGAGCTGTGTTACCCCAACGTGTCCTTGCTATGGTTGGGGTGATCAAAGTCGAGCCACCACCTGGGATCACTTTCCTCAGAGCTCACAGCTGTGGGGCAGAGTGCTTGTTAGAACATTAAAGCAATGAGAAAGGCAACTATAGATATGTGCTCATTCTCTTCCCCTTTTGAAACAGATTGTGGGTCCATCAGGACCCACAGTGCATGACGGGAAAGGCAAGAGGAGCTGGGCTTGCAGCCACCCTCCCAGTTATGTGCCAGTCCTCGTGACAAAGTCACAGATTCCTCAGGCCCTAGCCTTCCAATCTACCAAATGAGACATTCATGCATGTCTTCCTAAAGAAGGGAAGGAGGCAGATGAATGGTCTCTGTTCCTCTGCTCTGCATGTTGCTGGTCAAAACTCGTCCACCTCACCGTGAGACTTTCCAAGTTCAACAGAGCACAGAACCTACTCAGCACTCCTCAGATTAAAGTATTTTCTCAGACTTAAAACAAATATCCAAATAAAGGCTGGGTCATCATAGACTCCTAAATTCAAAGAATAGCTCCCAATCTGCACTCACCAATTTCCAGATGTGTTCTAAATCTAATTTTCCAAATCAAAGGTTAAGCAACAAAATGGAATGCAGCATTATTTGGTGGACATCACTAAGCTGCAAAGAAAGAAGATGAACAAGGTCAACACCGGGTATTCTACTTCCCGGTAGTGAAAAAATTTTAAAAGGTCCGATTCCACTTGAGGCAAAAATGTTGAGGTTTTCAGTCACTGAGACCTTGGAAGCTTCAGGTCTTGCCCTGTCTCAACGACTTCCTTTCTTCCTTTTCCTGTCACTGATGCTGTTTGTCCACAGGCATTCACTCACCTGACAGCCAGCTATCGTATGCATTCTTAGAATTAAGTATTATGAAATACCATTTTAGGGTCTCGGTTATGATCAAGCAACTTCTATCGTGATCAGAAGCCCCATTTGAAGTTCTTAAAATACGTCCTTCAAACAGATTGAAACATTGAACTGTTTGAATTGAACATTGAAACTGTTCAAATGATACTAAGAGGCTGGCACAATGTGTTAATTGTCCTCAAGCCATAAACATTTTTATTTGTCTGCTATGAAAATAAATCCTCATGGGAACTACCCTCTCTCCCACTCCCATGCCTTTCTAGGACAGAAATCATAGAAGACGGGAAAAAAATCTCCCTATGTCTGTCCCTTGTTTTTCCAGCTGAGGGATGGCTGCAGGCAGAGCAGAGCCATGGCTGGAAGGGCCTTAGCAGGTGGGTCACACGAAACAAGCCTGTCCTACAGGATTTCCAGGCTCCTCTTTCCCCAACCCCACTAAAACTCATGTCAACTAGTAGGGATATGGCTTGCAAACAAAAGACACTATACGTTACCATACAGATGTGAAAATATTGTATCATCAGCACTTCTCTTTTGGGGGAAGGGGAAGAAGCAACACAAAAAAAAAAAAAAGATGTAAGGGTTTAGAATTTTTTTTTGTGGCAACATGTTGAAACTCAAATAATTTCTTTCTAAAAGAAAAAGGTATGTGTAGCCAGGAAGTATTTATAAATATCAAGGAGTGTTCCCACTACAAAGCATTTTATTAGGCATCGATTAGGGAAAACAAACTCATCCAAAATACTATCATTTATTAATTTAAATGGTTGTGCAAATATGCTAGCACACTTTCAAAGCAGGCAGATGCTCAAACGTCTTGCTAGAATTCTGTGAACAAAGCTGATTCACCTCAGAGCAAGGAGTTATTACAAATAATTACCAACAACTTTCTTGCTTACACTGAGAGTAATTTTTCCTTGCTGCCCAGTTAATGTAGCAAATCGAACTCATATCACATATAAGATGGGAATAAAAATTCCCAAATCTGTGAAATTTAAAACAGTGAAGAGCAGTGTTTAATCAATGGTTCTGCTGCAGACTGTAGCACGACAAACTCCAGTGAGCACACACTTTCCAAAAATATTTAGGGAAGAAGCAAGGACACAGGAAAGGCTACATAATAATCAATTATCCAAAAGAGGAAGTGAAGTATTCCACATCTGCAAAATGTTTTTTATGGAATTAAATCTTCGATACCTGCAAAGTTGGGTTTTTTTAAATGGAGTAAATCATATTCAGAATAGTAAAAGGGTAGTGCATGCATATAAATTCAGGCACTTGGTGACTTTTTTTCATAAAGAATTTAATTTTATTAAAAATGTGAAAACCTACCATTGCTGCTTAAATTAAAATTTTGGAAAGACTGAGTTTTTCTAACACTCACTGCCAGTGACTAAATTTCCCCATGTGTCTAATGCTTAGATGGACCAAGACTGTTATCAGCGCAGTTTTCAGACTTCAGTTCAAACAGCAGCTCCTCAGAGAAATCTGCTGACCCCTCTCCCCAAAGCCCATAGTCCCCCCCATTCCCAGCTGGCAGAATGCAGGATGCATTAGGCTTCCCTTTCATAACCTCTCTCAAACTGTGATTAAGTAATTGTGTAAGTGCACACGTCTATCTACAAATATACAATGCCAGTATGTAAGCTTTCTGTCCTTTGAATCACATAAGCCCTGGATGAATAAATTATGGCCACTGCTTCATCCACCTTCATCAGGAGTGATGAGTTAGTAAACCCAGAAATTTTAGGTCTTTCTAAACAATCTTCATAAAAAACTCAGTTTTTACCCCTGTAAAAACTCCTGTGTCACTCTCTAAGGTGCCCACCCCCTTTTTTGGCCAAACACTTAGAAATCATGAGAACATTTCTAAAAATTCCCAGTTTTGTCTCTCTGCATACTCACTGGTTGAAGTTAAAGCATTTCATATACATTATGGATACCCTTCACTGCCCAGGGAAATAACTTCCAACTCAAATGATTTTCAATAGGATCTATAAAGTGTAATACAACATATTGTAAAAGAAAACAAAAAATTATTTACAACCACCTTGTAAGGTTTGAACGGTAAAAATGTAGTTGGCACATAAGCCATACATGCCGCTTAGTGTTTTGTTTGGGGAGCCCCTCCAAGCCTGTCCACGCTCATGACCTGTGAGAGGGCCTCTGCGCAGGAAGGCTGGATGCTCCATCCAGCGTAGCAGGAGCCGGGGGTCCCCTGAGCAAAGGGAGTCAACAGACACCAGTTCCTTCTCTTCTCTCCATGACTCCCGCCACGACCAAGCATCTGTTGTACCTTTTACTCCACCTACTCTAAATACCTCCAGCTCCAGACTTTTTCTTGCTCATGTTTTCTGTTTCCTCAGTCCTAACTTGCTCCTTCTTTCTCTGTGTCGTTTAGCTTTCCATACTATGGCTAACCAACCAACATGCTGCATGCTGTGAACGCAGACTCTTCACCGAGGGTTGGATGATTCTGGAACCCTCACTGCTGTTGGGCAAAGTCTGCGCAGTCCTGTCCAGGGCACCCGGGCATATGGAAATGGGTCACCACCACCCAGTCAGCGCTGACCAGGGTCATGAGTTCACAGGAGACAGGACATGATTATCCCGTAAACAAACATTCATTTGGACCACACAGCCTTGAAAAGTAACACAACCCTCTAGAAAAAGGCATTAGTATGGCTATGCTGGGTCAAGAATCACTTAAAGAATCATCTTTAATGGGGTAAGGGGAATAGAAAAGTTCCTTACTTTTTCAAGTGGAATAACAGAAGTTTGGATTTGGGTCTTTCCTCTGTTTCGGTCTACTATTCTCTTTCATGTTTGCATCTTAAAGAGAAGAAGAAAAAGGTGGCAAAGATCAAAGTGTCATGGTAAACATGAAATCAGTAACTGGTCCTTTGTTCTAATATTGACTTTTTACCCTTTTAGCTGATTTTCTCATTCTATTTTCATCAGAACTCTTTTGCTCCCAAATACAAATATAATAGACAAAGATCTGAGAATTTTGCTTAGAACTGCAGAAAGTAGCCAAAGTTCACACTTGGACTATATCCAGTTTTCTGCCATCACAAAACTCTTATTCAATCTCTTGGTGTAACAGAAGCAGATTACACAAAGAAGGGAGCAAAACTTTCATCTACTTTTTATGAACTCCCAGTATTTTTGTAAAAAGTTATTTTGCAAGGATCCTGGTGATCTTGAATGTCTCAAGTACATAATGAAACAAACCTCACACATTTTTAAGTTAGGATAATAAAATTATAAGCATAGAATATTCTAAATCTAAATTATTATAGCTTAGAAAAAAGTCTTCCTAGTTATTCATTTCTCTGTGGCTTGGGTTCTGAAGAGTAAATTTATAATCAGGGACAGAAAAAAAAATCTTGGAAGGAGAAAAAGAAAGCAAATTCTTCAAATAAATTGCTTGTGATTTGAAATATCATCAATGTGATGACTAATAACACACAAATATACACTTCACTCTTTTGTAACACAAAAAAAACAGAAAATTTAAGGCTGGGAAGAAGAGGCCTATGAGCATGTGAACTAAATGTGTCATCCACAAAGTTTATCAGTTTACAATTAAGTGGGATTATGAGCTATCAAAGTGGAACTTGTATGATATACCATGAAAATTCTAGGATCCAAGTTTCAGTAGATTTATATGAGGGTAAATTTAAGACCTAACTCACTTTTTCAATTAAAAGAAAATTGGGGGAGGGAAGCAATTATGTTCAATGATAAATGAGTCATTCTTAGCTGAGAAATCAGAGTATCCTCTGTTTCATGTACTCAATTTCTGCATTTTCTATTCTTTGCTCCAAGCTGTTTCTTTGATCTTACAAACATAAGAAAATTAAAATTGTACTGTTGAGGACATGTGAGGAATCTAATCTTGGAAGCAGTAAACTACAATGATGTATTATAGTACTTTGATATAAAATCAGAAAGATACTGAGCTTCAAAATACCTAATATTGTTATCATTTAAAACTAAATTTACTTGCAGGAGATACAGTTGAAACAACTCACAGGTATAAGTGCTCTGGAGTCAGGGCTCACCTTCGGGGCGACTTGACGTGAGTTGCCACAATAAACCTAAAACCCGGGGTATTATCAATGGCCCATGCACCCAGAAACCACGGTGACAACCAAGAAGTAGAACCATTTTGTTATATCCTGCATTTATTTAAGCAAACTGAATGTGTAGAGATAAGAAATTAAAGCGTTATCATGTTTTACAAATACAGAAAGAAGACACAGAATAATAATACCCTGAAGAGAGTGCATCTGAGAATGCGGTTCTATCACAGGCAAACACTTGCAGTGACCACATTGAGCCAAGGCCGGCGCATCCATCTGTCATTCCGGTTCTGACATCGTTCAAGTAGTTTTAATAAATAAATCAGTGATTTGCTTTTCAAGGAATACTAATACTAATGATTACGGAAGCCTTGAAGGGTTTGTGAGTGACAACACTACACATACACAATGCTAGGCTCTACTGTCACTTCAATGCCACTGCACATTGTGTAGGGGAAGTAATGTCTCTTTACACACTTACTGTGACATCCACTAAATTGTGAACTAGTTTGCATAGGTTAGTCCTTTGGGCAGCAGGATGTTGCTCTAGTCCACCAAGGCTTAAAAATTCACAGTGTAGAGGAAAAAAAAACATGAATTAAAGCATTTCTACTAAAATAGATTTTAATAGCTGGTGTTAACAATTTGCATAACAAAAGCCAGATTATAGTAGTAACATTGTATCATTCTGTAAACCCCTTTATCTCAAAAACATGGTGTCTCCTTCAAAACCATAGGCTTTCAAAGTTAGCACAATCTTGCAAGTTAATCATGAACCAGAATTCTACATATTTTGAACCAAATAGAAGCCAAAGTGAACAATGATTCAATTTTGCGTTTTTATCACAGGTCAAAGACCAACAGTTCCACATCATCAAGGCCGTCACCCACTTGGCGCTGCTTCTAGATCCTTAGTCATTCATTGTATGGACACTGAAAAATGAGACTCTGATGCAGTTTTCTCTTTTCCTTTAAAGTAAGTCATTCTTAACAGCAACTGGACTACAAGGAAGTAAATACTATGCAAACTGGATACCATTTAACAAACACAAAAAGCTTATGGAGTTCCCATGAATACACTGAAGTAATATAGACAATCAGGGAGGAAATTTTCCCCGGGGGTCCTTCCAGGTGTGTGGATTCCAGTAGTCTAAGGGTCACAGGATGCATGACTGTGGAAGCATCATACAATGTTTTGAGTTTTCTGATCAAGAGTTGACAGTTACTTTCCTGGAATGTACCCTAGTGGGCATGGAATACTTCAGAAGGAGACTTTCATTTTAACATTCTTGATTTAGTTTACATAGCTTCTAACTTAACTAAAACTTTCTTACCCCTATATCAAGTTACCCAAAACAATCACTCTCAAGCCACTTTTAGATTATCAGAGGCAAATAGCTACGGTATAATGATTTATGAAGTGAATTTCATCTTACGTAATGAATTCAGCCTCATAACATAATACTTCTATCTTACAACAGGTTATTTCAAATCCCAAACCTAAAGTTAATGTTTATGCATCTCAACTATATATAAATCCACAAAAAACCTTTCAGAAATATATGGGAGAAATCAGTATTTTCTGAAGTCCTAAACCTTTAGAGGTAAAATATAATCAGCTCTCATATTTCATATCTATCAGGAGCATCTCACTTCCCCACCACAAAAATACCAATTGCGTATAATAAAATATTACTATAGAATAGGCAGAAGCTTGTTTGCTTGGTTTTCTTTCCAAGGCTATCGTGGATAAACAAGGGTAATCAAAAAGGCACCTATTTTTGTAAATATCTCTACTATCATTTTGGTATAAACTATATCCACTTTATATAGGGATGTGTTAGAAAGGAATCATACACATTTTCTTTATCTTTCATTCAGAACATTCCGTTGGAGAGGGACAAACCCGAAAAAGATGTATCTCTTGAACAACCACTATCTGTTTTAGAAAAGTCTGTTTCCCAACTCCAGGATGATTGTCCAGTCTGACACAAAGAGGAGAAGGAAAGACAGACTGGGAAAAAGGGCAAAACTCATCATCATCAAGCAATGACCTGCCTAGTGGCAGGAGAGGGGCTGGGCTGAGCTGATCCACGTTCATACAAAGTGCTCCTGGGAATTGTGCTTGCAAATTCCTACACGGTCTTTGAAGGTGGGGGAAGCCTGAGAAGATTCAGAGACTGCATGGGCATCCCATCAATATTTCAAACTGGGTTTCACTACTGATGTGTAAACAATAACAAGAAGACAAAGAATTCTTTTTGCCTCAGGTTAGAAATAGAAAGCCTTCTAGAGAACAGGAATTAGTAGAAACATTTACTACAAAAACTTACAACAAAAGCATTATATTCTGTTGCTATACTTTTCTCAAGAGAGATACAATCCACACACAGATTTGGTTTTGGAACCCTTTAAAAGTGTTATCAAACTGTTCTTTGTGCTCATATCAAGCTCCAGAACACCTCAAATTTAGAAAATAGGAGCATGCTTCCTGTGCTTGGGCATTTACACAGCCTTCTTTAATTTGATTGTAAAAAGATTTGTTTTTTTTAACTCTTCTTTAGCTGTCAACCTTGTGGATGAGATACCTGTTGCCAAATTCAAGGTAGGGAGAGCGCATGTCAGAAGGGGAAAATTGTCCGAGAATGTAGTTTTTCAAAATGATGCTATAAAAATAGCATTTTGATACTGTGTGTGTGTGTGCATATCCATGTGTGTTTACTTTCTGTTTTTCTGCTGAGATGCTTAATATCCTGATACTCCAGGAACAATGACAACACCACCAAGTCAGCCTCAGGAGCACGTGACAGCTTGTTCTCCCTCAGTCTTTATCGTAAAATAACTGTTCTCTAGTTAAATTCTGCTCTGATCTTGATTCCTAAAGGCTGGAAGCAGAAACATCTTGCTGTGCCATCATTGTGTGAAGCTTAAAATTTTAGGAGAATTATTCCCTATATTATTATTGACTTTTACGTTCAATGACTCTGATTCTTAAATTGGTGGATAAGAAAAACAATGAAACATCAAGCTTCTATTTTATAGTAACTTTCCTGATTATAATCATTTCAAGTCAATATCCCTTGAGCTTCCTATAAATGTGCTATTTATCAAAAATTGTACCTGTCCTACATTTAGTCTGCAAATTTAATCAACAACTACTCTTTTTTTTATATAATACCAAAAAATGTTCTGTCTGGGTGAAATATAAGTATTTACTTCATGATATAGTAAAATTGAGCAATACTTATTGCCCTCAGTTTTAATTGCACAGAAATTTTTGCAGGAACATTTCAAGTTCAGCTAGTCTTTTGTGGTTTGTATATAAGACATCAAAATAGATATGGGGTTTAGACAATTTAGTCATGACTGGTCATTCAAACAGAATATCAAACAGAATATTTGGTCATCTGTAAAATCCATTCAAAAAATTCTCTACTTATTTGTCTGAATTCTTCTCTTTTGACTTTATGTTCGTCTCATATAAATGCAGAATGAATGTAGTATGTAGTAAAATCTGTTTAAATTTTTTAGCCAGATAAAATTTTAGCCAGATGAAACTACATATTTTTAAAAGTATGTGCTAACTTTTTAAAGAGCTAAATGAATTAACATTTGCTTTTGGACTAATAAGTATTTCAATAAAAGTTATCTTATAGAATATTATAATTTTCTTGAATATACAAGACTTATCCATTTTATTACATTTCTGTAAACATTGTTTTTTTTTTTTTCCAATTTCATCACTACTGCAGAGTCAGACCTTACAAGAATGCTACCCTGTTGCAAGTCCCAAGAATTGGCACAATCAGAAAAATATGGAATTGCTGATGGAAGTTAGTTAATCTCTCAGGAGAGCTTGACTAAGGACTCCAGGTGAAAATGATTCATGACTGGCCAGCAAGGGCTACAGCTATGGCTGAGAATCCGGCTAATGCCTGCAAGGTCACTCATTTAAAAGTCAAATGTGATCATTTCGTTTTTTTCATGAACAATCTGAGGGACCTATACTGAGAATCTCTGTTGACATTCCTAGCTCGTTGCCTCAACATGATTTAGAAAAAAAATTTAAAAAGTGTAAAGAAAGTCTTTTCATTAACCGGTTTCAATGGGTAAATTTCCACTCCAGCATCTGAGTATCATGTTCCAAAGTAAGAAACCTGATCACCTCTCTCTTTACAGATTTGGCAATGTTTTGTTTGCTGGTCTTCTTCAGCACATTTCATATTCTGTTCTTTCTTTCCCCACTGGGTCCTCTCAAGTTTTCTTTTTTTCTTAACATTACTGGCATTAAGTTAATGAAAGCTGTTCAATAAACACCTAAATCACTTATGTACTAGAGTATACAACTATTTGCTAAGGTGTAAATCTTCCAAAACTAGAGTGCAATGCAGCAGGAGAATCTCAAGCAACTTTTCAAAATATGTTTCTCTGATGAGCTGGCACAGAGGAAAAGATTTTTAGATATCGGCCACACTTTTTGCTTTAATAACAGGAATGGGCAGTGCAGCTGCCTATGTTACAGAAGCTTGAACCTACATGACATGCAACAGGGTAAAAGCCTGGTAGGGAAATAATATAGATGACCTTAAATTTTGCCCTTTGCAGAGTAGCTGTGTAGTTATTTTGTCCTGCCATTCTGTGGACCCTCATAGACTTGGGACCACAGAATGTAAATGGAGTGTAGGATTGCCTTGGTACAAGTGAGAAATAAATAGATCCAAGTAAGTCAAAGGAGCAAAGAAATTTCTTTGTTTAGTAGAAGATTCTAGGTGTCTAAGGCCACCAGTCAATAGAATTTTAACCAAAGTGTCATTCTGCCACTGTTTACATTTATTATATTGGGCAATTTTCACTTGAATTGGAAATTGCCTAAAGACTCAAAAGCTAAATGGTTTTTAAATTATTGGCTGTGTTACTGAATTAAGAGAATTGGCTTCTGGTGATTCCAAAGTGACAGCTAAGAAGTTTCATATACTCATTACATTTAAGGGACAATCAACATCTCTATTAAAGTCTACAAAAATACATTTCCCAGAAGGGTTCAATAGCCAATCAGAGGAAACCATTAACACAATTAGCAGCACCAGGTCTCCAGACCTAATTATTTTGTTTCTAGGAATTACTGAACATGCTGCTGTTTTCAGCCCAGAAGTCATTCCTTCATCCTGGTACCTGTGTGTCTAACTGTCCAAATAAGGATAGATTATTGTAAAATAACTGCCAAGTCATCTTAAAAGTATTTTCTATCTCTTAAAAAGATTGGGTTTAGTATACATTAGAATAAAGCTCAACGGGCAAGGAGGAGGACTTAATTAACAAACTCAATGTAATTGGCGGGCAGCATGCCCGTCTTCCCTGTTCTTTGCACCGTTCCATACATCCAGCCGTCGTCGATGGGCTGCACGTTGACAATGTAGTCACCGTCCCTGAAGGACACTTCGTCTTCATCCTGGGCACTGTAATCATACATGGCTCGGTAGGTCCTCTGGAAGAGGAAAACAGAGCTTACTCGAATATGCCAAACACCAAATAGTCCCAACCACATATGCCCATCACCACAAAGCAATCAATACTGAAAGTAACTATTAGGAATGTTTCCAAGCATATTTATTTCTCTGGACCAGAGCCTGGTGTCCTAATTGTGTTCATTTCATGTGACTGGACTAGCAAAAAAAGAAAATGTATTATTTGGGCACCAGAACAGACATAAAAAGACATTAACAGGTAGCCCATCAGAAAGCAAGCTTTGAAGTAGTAAAGCCAACTCTTGTCAGCTCCAGATAACTCCAGAGATCCAGGTTACTTACACAGACTGTCCCTGAGTCTACAGACAGGTGCCACTGCCTAGACCCCTGGCAGAAGCAATGAAATTTTCTTAAATAGTGACTAAGAACTGAACTTCTGTTATCTCTCAGAAACAATAAAACAAATAAAAGAAAAACCTATAACATACTCACTTCATAGGTGTTTATCATAGTGATAGAAATTAGCTATAAGTGTCCTGAAAATTAACATACATATAACTAAACCCTTGTTCTAATGAAAAAGTTTTACATTGAGTTGTACTGTATTTTTTCACATTTAAGGTGAAGAGTTTGGTTAATATTAAGATCAGATCACCTCAAAATCAAGTGTATTCATAGACTGAGAAAACTGGCTAAGACACAAAGAGCTGCAGAGCGATTATAACTGACTTCAACGCTGCTCCAGGGCCACCTGTTTCTAAGAGCTCAAGCAAAGGCCTCGTGGCTGCATAAGAAGCTTGGAGAAGCAATTTTGTCATGAGATGCCACACATTCCTTAACAATCTCCAACACTGCTTCCAAGCTTTACCTCAGATGAATGAATCAGTACTTCAAGATTTCCAGTAGGAAGAAATATGTCAGCCAAGTTATATCGGTATTAGTGGTCATTTTGATTAATGGCAAGATTAACTAGTTAACACAACCAAATGTCGTGCTTTTTAGACCTCAATGAAGATCATAATTGGCTAATCATGAAGTAACAATTGGATTATCATAGTAGTAGAATATCTTCATATTTTTTTACATGTTTTCATATCATGCCTACCTTTCTCAATGGCCTACTCTCTAATTCTTGCTTCTTTCAGCAGAGGTATACAAATAACAATGCATCATCATTTATTCTTTAAATGAAAGTGTGCAACATAGTTGTCCCTGGGTATCCATAGGAGATTGGTTCCAGGAACTCCCTCAGATACCAAAAGCCAAGAATATTCAAGTCCCTTATTTAAAATGGTGTAGCATTTGCATATAACCTAAACACATCCTCCCCATACCCTTAAATCATCTCTAGATACTCACAATACAAAATATAACATAAATACTGTAAATAAATGCATGCTGTATTATTTAAGGAATAATAACAAGGAGAAAAGGCTGTGATGTTCAATATAGACCTAACTATGCAGTACTATTTCACTCAATATTGTGTGCATTTATATTTTGGAGCTCACATGGATGTCCAGAAAAGAAGAGCTACTTCAAGTAGACACTTACTAGGTTTGGTGAATGCTGCATTGACCTCATGGATGACAGGCTGGTCTGGTGCATATAACCATAGCCTTGGGAGTGACTTTGCTGGTAAGCTCCAGGAAGAACAGGCGCTGCACATTAAATACACACAAAGACTTCACAGTGAGTTTCAAAATACCCTCCCCAAGTCCTCATGTGACTTCATGCTCTGCCAGAATCTTCTGGAATAAAATGCTGTTTCCAGTGTCATGTGAATTTTGTTTGTGATATTATAAGCAATCTCTCTAGATTAGTATAAATTTCAGTAATTAGGGACATATTCAGGGAATCAGTTAAACATGCAATTAAAATACATAAGAAATATTTGTTTCTTTAATATTGCAGATGCTATGTTAAAAAGACACACACACAAAACAAAATCCCTTAATAAAATCATTTATATGTGGACATGTAATCCTCTGAAACATTTTCAAAAATCAGAGTAAGAAATTTAGAGACACTTCATGAGATTATCAAACCAATGACAGAGTATAAATGTTTCTACCAGATTTGTCAAGTAACAGGAGGCTCTAATATTTCAAGACTTAAAGCTGAATGTTACCTTTTCACACTCTGAAACACAGCGTATGTCAAGCAGCTCATAAGTCTACACCCTTACAAGAAACCCTTATTCAGAATGTGTTAAATCTCCATTTTATTTTGACTATGGCTTAAGAAAACATATTTCAGCTGAATATGTTACAAAAGCCTGAGAAACAAAATGTCTTAAAGAATCTCTTAAACATTACCTTCCTATGTTAAAGACAAATAGTATCTCAACAGTATTCACCCAGTTTGTGTTGTTCTCATCAGGAGGCAGGGTCTGTGGGAAATAGTCAGGTCAGGAGGACAGAGCCCTCAGAATGGGACTAGTGTCCTTCCATCTTAGGAGACATAAGGAAAAAATAGCAATCTGGAGAACTGACCCTGCTGGTACTCTGATCTGAGACTTCCAGAACTGTGAGAAATAAATTTCTGTCCTTTAGAAATCACCCAGATTATGACATTCTGAGACAGCAGTTGAAACAAGCTGAAATACCACATTGACGGTTGCCAGCATTTATGGAGACAAGTGTTTAAACCCTTAACTCAAAAAGCAACTGGGTATTATGGGCAGAAATTTGAGTCAAGAGAAAGCTCACTGAAGGAATTCAGAAGTTAACATGTTTCACTCCTGTAAGGCAAGCATCCCGAGGTGCCAAGGGGGAGCAGACTAATGGAAGTCCACCCCACATCCCTGGGTGGCAAAGCAGAACAGGACCTACTCACCCACCTGAGGAACAACATTCAGTGCAAGCAAAATTATCTTTGAAAACCTAAGACTTATCTCCAAGCCAATGCTAGGTTCCTAATGATTTTTCCATGTAGACTCCCATATCATCTTTCATTTTTCATTCTTAGATAAATTTAATTACCACAAGGTACTGCAAATCTTTTCAAGAAAACGTGAGGGCCTCCCCTGGTAGCGCAGGCGATTGAGCGCAGCGCTGTGAAGTTGTCCGCAGCCTCTGCAGTAGGACTTCTATCCCGGCTGGCCAGCGAGATTCCCAAATGGCGCAGCAGACCTCTCCTGTCTCGCCCGCTGCTCCCCTCAGCAGTGTACTTCAGTCAGTCTGCCTGTTCTGTTTCCCACTCTGTCTCTGGTGAGTCCTCTGACCCTCCTACACCTCTGGCTGTACCCTGGTTCTCGTATGCATGAATAAAAAAAATCTTTTTAAAAAGAAAAAGAAAATGGGATACAAAATAAGGTATTTAAGCACCTCAGCATGGGCTCCTATGAAAATCAATGGGGGAAGAAGTAGCAAATGGTTCTGCTTCCCAAGGAATACAAAATAACGCGTATAATTTTGAATAATATAAGTGAAAGGCTGACAACTACGGGACCAACTTAGTTTGCTCAGAACTCACTCAGTACAGAAAGACTCAAGAACCCCTTCATTTCAGGTGAGCTGGCACAGTCAGTTCTCCTACTTGTTTGTTTTTTGTTTTTGTTTTTGTTTTTCAGTTCTCCTACTTGTGAGCTAAACTAGCATGTCATATGCATTAACTGACAAATTCCCATTTTATAAATAGAAACTCTGAAGGTCAGTATGATTCGTTCACTTGGTGAAAAATTCCAGAGCTAGAGAGGAGCCAGGATTTAAAAACCAATAATCAAGGCCGAAATTCTTAACTATCCCTTGTAAAAAATGAGCATGAAGTAATCACAAAAGAGTGTTAAGATTAATCTCCCAATAACCATGCGAATTCAGAAATGTGAAAGAACACATGATCTGCAGAGCAAGGAAGCTTCTAGAAGCAATGAGGACTTGACCTGGCCTTCGAGAGAGCAGCAGTTCACCCGTCATTCCTGCTGTG
Source organism: Talpa europaea (assembly GCF_964194135.1). Classification (NCBI taxonomy): domain Eukaryota; kingdom Metazoa; phylum Chordata; class Mammalia; order Eulipotyphla; family Talpidae; genus Talpa; species Talpa europaea. Next base: position 24,308,022 of record NC_140082.1, on the reverse strand, counting down.
GGGCAGACAGGATGAGAGGGAGGGGAAAGCAAAAGAAAAGAGGGTTTAGGGGCATGTGTAAGTCAGGTATGTTAGATTCACAAAGGTTACTCTATTTGCCATTGACTTTTTTGCGGTGGACTTTGAGGTATAAACCCCACAGGAAGTTTATGTGACTATGGTTGATGAGAAGCTAGAACATGTCTGGAAGAAATTACAATGAGAATAATTCATTCACTTTTGGAAAAGTAAATACAAATCACAGACCATAGTATCCCTTCTGAAGCAAAGGCTTTCAGATTTCTTTGAAAGGTCATTTTGACATATGAGTGTATGTATGTGTGTGTTGTTTAATTTCTTCCCCCCATTGCCAATAGTATCCTACTGTATGAAGGACAAATGTTATTCAATAACTTTATCCCATATGAATAATTTCAAGACTGTGTTCAAATCACATCTTCTAATATTATTTCAACCACTTTTCCATTCAGCAGTAAAAAGCTGTCCATAATGAGGCCATCTAATGCTTTTCAAAATCATTCTGTGAACATCCCCTGAAAAATGTCCTGCCCCCAGGACAACATCAGCATAAGGACAAACTCAGCCTGAAGATTATGTAACCATTTTCTTCCTTAAATTCAAATAACAGGCTTACAATGTTGCATTAGTCAAATATAAGCTGAATATTTAAATATCCCTGATTACCTGCTAACTGCAAAAGAAAGATAATTTAGATGTACTGTTTAGATCTATGTACACACATTACATTCAACCATTCATTTACACACTTTGTTTAGTTGTCTCAAGTAAAAATTTCTAAAATATTGTTTTGAGGCTCTATAATTCCTAAATATTGGGGAAAAGGCAGAAAATTATGTATAGTTTAAATTACCTGACAGCTAAACTTAGTCTTGAAGACCCCAAAATGCAGCACATTTGAAATCAGCGCTTTCAAAGCTGTTATTTTCCTAAGAAAAAATAGGTCTGTGAATGTTCTCTGACAGAACAGAGCTAAGACATAATATGGTGTGAATGGAATTGCAGGGCTTTCAATTTAAGACTATCTGCCATTTTGCTTCAAATTATTCTAGTCAATTTACTCCTTCGTTAGATATGAATTTCAACTTGAGTATCTTTTTCTCAGAGTTGTTTCTAATTTTTAGCTATTTAAGCCAGAATAAATGCCCCAATTTGTAACTGTAACTCAAACCACAAGACTGTCACTGAGGAAAAAAGAGAATTTCTGCCCCAAATTACAGCTCTTAATAATATTCTCAAAGCACAAAATCTACAGTGTGGTAAGGCACAGAGATACACACCGTCACCCAAAACAAAACAAAAAAGAAAATAAAGAAATATACACCATGGAGATTATCTATCTACCTATCTGCAGTTTCATGACAAGTAACTACATAATTTGAGGCAGTTCTTTGATAATATGAAAGCAATCAGGGACTTAGGAATAGCAGGTAGACAGGGGTGCTGTTTCCATTTAGGTAAACCATGTCACCGAGACTAGCTTTTGGACACAAATTATGCCATGACTGAAAAGTCAGTTGACAGCAAATTCTGATTTCCTCAGTGGCTACAACTGCCAATATGGTGTAAATCAAACTTACATAGGAAGATTCATTTTGCAAGAACAATGAAAGAAATTCTCATTAAACCTTTGCAGCAGAGGGCACAGGTGGTTGAGCGCAGCTCTGTGAAGCTCTGTCCACAGCGTCTGCACCACAGGTTCAATTCCCGGCCGGCCAGGCAGATTCCTACATGGCGTGGCAGACCTCTCCTGCCCCGCCCACTGCTCCCCTCAGCAGTGTATTTCTTCATCAGTCTGCCTGTTCTGTTCCCCACTCTGTCTCTGGTGAATCCTCTCACCCTTCCACACATCCGGCCTGCACCCCAGCTCTTGTATAAATAAATCTTTAAAAATAATCACAATAAACCTTTACAGCAGAAATTCTTCAAATACTCACTGGATAGATATATGTATTTTAAGGACTTAAAACTGGCTACACATTTCTGTTTTTCCTTGCACTAATCAATTCAAATATTGACTCTTAGGAAACATCATTAATGCAGAAGGAGTTCCCAAATATAGTTTTACCTTAGACACTCCTATTGACAAGCCACACTAATTATATCTGTAGACATATCTGAGTATTGATTACATTTTGGAATGAGCTGGTATATTTCTTTCAACTGATGGCCACAGATGAAAACTGTCTCAATGTGTACCTGACATGATTTGAAGACAGAGAAATGTGAGGGATGAGTATAAAGGATAGTGTGGACTCCCAAAGCCCAAGCTCTAAGTTTAAGAGTATCTGTGGCTACAGCATTGTGAAGCTGCAGCCTCTGCAGCACTTCGATCCCCCTGCTGGCCAGGGAGCCATCCACATGGCCCAGCAGACCTCTCCTATCTCACCGCTGCTCCCCTCAGCAGTGTATTTCAGTAGATCTGCCTGTTCTGCTCTCCACTCTGTCTCTGGTGAATCCTCTCACTCCCTGCACCTCTGGCCTGTACCCCAGTTCTTGTATGCATAAATAAATAAATCTTTAAAAAAAAGAGTATATGTGGCTAGAGAAGTATGAAGAATTACAGTCAGGTAGGGAGGTGAACAATAGGTCACTGTGAAGAAAGGCACACACTTATAGGTACAATTAGACAGGATCTACAGAAGAGCTTGACAGAAAGAGCAATAAACACAAGGTCAGATATACGGTACAAGATAAAGATCTAGAACCAGAAGGTTTGAAAAATGTGGCATGAGCCGGTGCGGAATATTGGGGTGAAGGCACACGGGAAAGATTCAGCAATAAGAATCAGGGAATCTAGTCACAGATAAAAGTAGTACATGACAATGAGCCTGGGAAATAGGAGATAATGAACAAAATGCAGAAACTCAATATACATCTCCAGCTGTATCAGCCCATGGAAATTTTAAGTAATTCCTGTTAAGTCAGGATCCAACCCCCATGACCTCTAGCCCGAGGCTTGGGGAGGAAGGATGTGGGGCACCTGGATAAAATAGGAAGTTGGGGAAATAGGAAAGCAGGGAAATTTGTGACTACAAAGATAACATTATGACTTACTGTTTTATGTATGACAGTAAATATGTATGGATACCCCCTCTATTATCAACTTGGACATCAAGTTTAATTCATAGAAACCAAAAACTACTGTTTTCATTTTCATTGCTAATGTTCAACAACATGAAACCCTAGCAAACCTATTCCCTTTTACGTATGCATGCCACTTTACAATTAATAAAGTTCTTACAAAGTTTTCTTATTTGGTGCATAGGCTATAGCCATATTTATATCTTACTGACGATCAAAACTTCTCTCAGTCAACTCAACTTTACAGGAAATATATTTTTAATGTTTTATTATTTGCTACTTTAAGTGTCAGCTGTTTCTCCTTCATACACATATGGAACCCTTTGATTTAATTTTGGCAAATCAATAAAAGACACATGTGCCTTGTGGGACAAGTGCTATTCATTAGTATTTGATCCTTTTCCCTAACTTCACTCTCAGGAAACTGATGCTGCTGCCTTCATCCTAAGCCTATGATATGAGGAATATGAGTTTGTCTAAAGACTTCAAGTTCCATCAAAACCCTAAACCTTTTCTTGGGGGATAGCAAGAGAATGACTAAAAGTTCCTAACAATTTGCAATATGTGTTTTTTACAGATTAGATATACTAGTGAGATGCCTAAATATCATCATGTCACATTCTACTAATTGGATTTTTCATTATAAAGGAATCACTAATTCTCCTGAAGATTAGTTTCACAACCGAGATTTAGTATTTCAATCATAAAGTCTTCAAATCTTCCTAAATGTGAATGAAGACATTGAAACATCACTTTTAACAGATATTAGCAAACTTCTGGAATTTGGTTTGGAAATAATACTCAAATATCGTAAGGAAATAAAACAACTGAGATTCTCTTATCGAATGTGTTTACAAAAGTCAGGCTAGGAAGGATTTGGATTTTTTTTTCAGGCTGTTTTGGAAGTTGCCAATCAGTAATCAGAAAACTGAAGTAGTGTGAAAATAGAAATACTGAAATGTTTATTTTAAATGAAGGCAAAGGGTACAAAATCAGAAGTATATTTTCTAGTAGGCTGTTTTGGTTATCCAATTTTAAAACTGCAAGTGACTAAAAACCAATAATCCTGAACCTGGAGCAAATTGCTATCTATAAATTACAAAATACAACTCCTCAGTGGGAAAAGAAAGTCACCAAAAAATTAATGCAAATACCATGCAAAAGATTGTGACATTATGGATATTATTTATATTAAAGAGTTTGAAACACTACTGGTTGGATATATATCCATCATTTTCAAAATATGTTAATAATGTATTTTTATACTGTGCCTGTGTTTATTATTTCTGTCTTAATTGAATGGCAAACTCCTTAGGAATTTGGTGTATTCTTCACTGAGTTTATGAAAATGGTGTTCTTGCATATGTTTCCTTTTGTTCTACATTTATTCACTGTGTACTCTGGGTCCTGTGCTGGGTAATAGGAAGAAAGCAAACCACACGTTGTCTGCCTCCACCAAGTTCACTGATTTAATGATCCAACAATAAACTAGAATACACTGAAATAGAGACACGGAAGGTATGAATTTCAGCACCTGCTGGACACTCTACTTCATTGAGTCCTTACTAAGAACAGATGTCATTAGTAAGGTAAAACACTGAGATGAAAAGTACTTATATGAGAACAGAAGGGTTAGTGTAGAAATAATTTAACTGATTTCTTCGTAATGAAAGGTCATTAGCCGATGCAGGCTTTGGATAAACATAGGTTACAAGGTTACATTCCAGTAATATATTTACCTTACTGCTTTCAAAAATAACTTTAATAAGGATTATTATTGCACTGTTACACTCAAATTAAATTAACTCTAATTAGACTAATAAATTGAAGTCTAATGCCAGGTTTTAGTGATTTAACATGTGCAGCAAAGCTGCATCTTTGTATTTCAGTTCAAACTTTAATTTGGATATATTTATGTATTCAGTATTTTTTTGAGAGTGTACTATAATGCATGTACTGCTCTATATATGCCAGTTAGAGAAAGGAGAATAAAGCAAGCAGAAAGATTCTGTTCTAAAGAGTACATTCCAGAAGAGCTACAGACACTATACAAATAAATAATGCAAAATGAAATGTCAGGTAGTAAAAAAGAGTTATGAATATAATACCTAGAAGTGGAATTGCTGGATTATATCAAAACTTTATTTTTAATTGTTGAGGAATCTCTATACTGCTTTCCAGACCAGCAACACCATTCTATATTCTCGCCAACTGTGTGTAAGGATTTAGAGTTCTCTGCATCCTCACAAACACTTGTGTGGTTTTTTTTTTTAATAATAACCATACCAATGTAGGCAAAGTGATATCTCATTGTGATTTTGATCTTAATTTTCCTAATATTAAACAGATATCTGAGGCCCCTTGTTCTTGCATCACTGTTCAAAATAGCTATGATACAGAAACAATCCAAATAACTATGAACAAATGAATAAAGAAAATGTGATATGGTACCTCTAAAGAAAATGTGATATTATATGGAATAATATCCAAAGGACTATCATTCAGCCTTTTAAAAGAAAGATATCCTACCACTTGTGATAACAAAGATGAACCTACAGGATATTATGTTAAGAGAAAGAGCCAGTCACAGGACAAACACTGCAAGATTCTACTTACACGAAGCATCTAAAACAATCAAACTCATAAAACAGAGTAGCGTGATGGTTGCCAGGGGCTGGGAGGAAGGGAAAATAGGGAATTGTTGCTCAATGGGTATAAAGTTTCAGTTATATAAGACGGATAATTTCTAGAGACCTGCTGCCTGTTTGACAATCCCAAAGAAATAGGATGGTGAGTCTCTCAGACACAATGGAAGTAGTAAGAAGAGGCTGGACTGGGGACAGAGATAGGTTGAAAATAGAGCCAACAGGCATAGAGATGAATCTGGTGAGAAGTATGAGGAAGAGCAGTGATAAGGATGATACCATGGTTTTTGCCCAAGTATTAGGGTGAATGATCATGTCATCAGCTGAGATGGTTAATAAGATTTTGGCTCCAGACCTAAGGCTTGATACGCCCATTAAATATTCAGTGGTTGACTCTTTCGCCTGGAGTCTGCTTTGGTTTTGGTGTTTCCACTGTTCTACATAAATGACAAAATCAACAATGAGAGAAGATGTGATATTTGATGTGAAAATCCTGTGCTGTCTCTACACCATTAGTTCCCCTACAGGACAATTACGAAGTTCTTCTGATCACTGGATGCTCAAGGGGTTAATTCTCTTCATAGAACCTAAATCATCCAATGCAGACCAGATTCTTCAGACAAACTCCCACAGTGGATTTAACCACTGATTCAATTAACTATCAGTCTCAGAAACTGGTCCTCAAAATAGTGTTTAAATCTCCTATAGAGTGGAGGACACTTAAATTGCTAAAAATGGAGTTACCATATGACCCAGCAATTCCACTCCTAGGAATCCTACCCAAGGAAACAAAACTCCTATGTTTAGTGCATCTGCACTCGTATGTTTAGTGCAGCCTTATTTATAATAGCTAAGATATGGCAACAACCTAAATGCCCAGAAATAGATGACTGGATCAAGAAGTGCTATATAAACACAATGGAACACTACTGAGCAATCAAAAAAAAAAAAAACTTGATTCTTTTGCAGCACTTGTGTCATTGCAACAACACGGATGGAGCTGGAAGGGATTATACTCAGTGAAATAAATCAGAAGGAATTCTATTCAATTAAATCCTGTCTCTGAAGAAACTGTGACTCAGCTCTGCCCACACTGATTCTGGTCTTTTTCTTCAGTTTATTTCCTAGACACAGTCCCTGAGCTCAAGATGACCCAGAACACACAAAGTTTCCAATGCTCCCTGTAGGCTACTTATATGCCTAAAGTCTTCTCTCCATCTCACTAATTCTAGCCCTATGTACAGATCTTCCTTGACTTATGTTATGGGTTATATTATGGGTTATGTCCCCGTAAAGTATTATAAATTGAAAATATTGCAAGCTAAAATGTGCTTTTAATATTCCTAACTCACTGAATATCATAGCCCAGTCTAACCTACTTCAAACATGCTCAGAAAACTTAATTAGTCTACAGTTAGGCAAAAATCATCTAATGCAAGCCCTATTTTATAATTAAGTGCTGAAGAGCTCAGATAATTTATTGAATGTTATAATGAAAGTGAAAAATAAACTGCCCTCATTCAGATTAGAAGTGCAGTTTCTATTGAATGTATACCATTTTTCACATCATTATAAAGTCAAAAATTATCCAAGTAGAACCATCATAAGTTGGGGACTGTCTCAAGACCCAATCATAATATCTTCCTGAGAAAAAATGGGCTTGTGCATCTGGTTCACCCACCAAACATGAGTTCTTTGACAACAATAACTATGTCTTTTATATTTGTGTTCCCAGCATCTCACACATATGACAGAGACTAAACTTGGTGAGTAAACAGATGCAGTTATCAATGTCTGTCTATAAAACATCAGGGTAAGTAAATCCCTTCTTGGTGTGCTGTCCTCTTATTCACTATATGTACTAAGTGGTGCAAGTATACTAAAGCATGTCTTAGGACCTAACCTCTTTTAAGGACATATCACATGGGATGAAAGGCTACAAGCACAGCTCTGGTGGGGCTGTCACAGAATTCAGAAACTTGCTTTCTGTCACTTAAGAAAAGACTAGGTCTTCGCAATGTGATTCTTATACCAGAAAAAAAAAAAAAAGGGAAAAGTTCACAAGGTTGAGGCATTGCAATGTCTATGTGGAAAAGTACATCTGCTTTCCCTTCCCCATCACATTCCCATATTTAGATGCTTCAGAGGAAAGCAGAAACACATAAAATACCTGAAGCAAAACTAAGCACAAGTTCAAACTCAGGAGGGTAAATACTGGTTACAAAGACATAAAAATACTAGCAATATGAACACTGTACATTAAGGAAAACCAAGGACATACAAATGTAGCAGAGGCAAATTCATGTTGCAGACCCACGCTAACTAAAGACAAACACAAAGATCAAAGAAAACCTTGAAGTGAAATAAGCAGAAACCATCAGGATTATTTCTACTAAAGGAAATGTGTGTCAAACAAAAATAAGTTAACCTAATCTAATACCAAAAAGCAATAAAGATCATTTCAAATAATACTATTCAAGAATCAAAACAAAATTAGATGAACCTCTTTTATTCAATCAAAGTAACACAGTAGAAATGTAAAATGAAAAACCCTTTGGTAACTTAATATCCTGGAAAGTAGACTGAAAAGCAAAGAAAGCCCAAAATAATCACATAAGAAAATGAAAATATTCCGCAATCAAAGCAAGATGGGAAAATATCGTGAGACACATAACTAAAACAATGATAAAAACTTAAAGAAGGCTTGTATGTTAATGTTCATGAAAACCAAATGTGAATGATGGAAACATTTGCCTCAAGGAAATGAGCTGATTGTTTAACCCTTTGTCCTAACAATGAGAACTTCCTCTGGCTCTGAAGCAGGTCCCTAAAACTATGACTCGCATAACTGACCAGGCATTTCATTCACAAAGTAAAACAGATCTCCTTAAAACAGAACACATTCTCGTATGCAGAAGGAAGAAAGGGGAAAGAGTTTAAATGTAAGTCTCCTGGGCTAGCAAATGTAAAACATCTTAGAAAGTTCTTGTCCTACTTTCTTCCTGTCCAGGCGTAAAATCCAGACCATGAAGTAAGAGCACTCGGGTGAGGTCCAGCGTTGTGTTCCCCACAGAACACAGCTGCCACCCGCAGCACCTCAACAGCAGGGAGACACCCACTGCAAAAGGCCTCCCCTCAGGTGCAAAACACATCATCACACAAAATTGTGATTAAAACTTAAGAATCTCAACAAAATCTGAAAGGGCAAAAAAAGCCATTTTAAATACATTTTCTTTATTCTTTGTCTTGCCACTAACAAATATTGTTTTAAAATTCTTTTCAATTTCTACAATAGTATTAAAGCAAATGCATATGATTAATCCTTACTGCTAAAGACACTAAAGGTTTTCATCAAACAGCTGTCACCACCATGAAAGCTTCCTCCTTTTACAGAGTCAATCAGCACCTCCCTACCAGCGCCCAACATCAGACACATTTCAAAGAGGACCCTAAATTTCAAAGCAACCAAGAAGTCATGGATGCTACTCTTTCTTTTCCCCACCAGAAAAAAGAAAAAAAAAATGCTGGGGATGTTTCCACTTTTGGTTATTTTTCAGCTATGCTTTAATGTCACTGAAACATATCAAAACAAAAATGGAAGAATTTCCTTGAAAGCCTCCCACAATAGAATTTCACTTCTTTTTAAATGTATACTTACATACATTTATATATGTGGTTTTAGCTTTTAAAATATTAATTTGCCCATTGCATTCAGTCATCAAATATTTGCTGGGTGTTTATTCTAAGAGCTGGAGATAGAGTAGTAAACAAATCAGCCAATCTCCCTGTTCTGGTAGGGCTTCTGTTCTAGCAAAGCAGAGACAGACAAGCAAATAAACAAATATATATTTCAGGTGGAATCAACTGCTACAAGAGAAAAGAAAGGAGTGAAAGGGAAAGAACAGCACAGGCAGGGGTCTGTTTTATGTAGAAAGGGTCTCTTATAAAGTGACATCTGAGCAAAAACACAGGAATAGGCAAGCAAATACCAAGGAAAGAGTGGGTTGAAAGGGACAGTGTTCCAAGAAGGAGGGACAGTAAGTGCAAAGGCCCGGGGGCACTTTCATGCAAGGTTTGAGTAAAGCAGAGAGACCAATAAGGTGTGATTAAACCAGGGGATGGAGAGAGCCAGGACAGATCTTCACTGCCAGGTCCAATGAAAGCTTTGTCAGCAGTGGTGAGGACTTGGGTTATAGTCAGAGTGAAATGAAAGCAGAAGAGAATGACATGATACAATTAATGTATGTTTCAGTCATATATTCTAGCTGATGAGTAGAAAGCAGCCCTGGGCAGAGATCTGGTGGCATGGGGTGGCAAGAGCAGAAGCAGGAAACCAGTCAGGCCCCTGTGATGACCCAAGGGGCAGGCAGCAGCAGGTGACACAGTAGTGAGGGCAGCGTGGGCTCAAGCAGCCAGATTCTTCCTGGTAAAGCTTTGGGATTTGCTAATTGTTGGATGTGGCATGTGAGTAAAAGACAAGAAGAGCTGAGGATGACTCCAAATAATTTGACTTCAGTACCTGGAAAGTTGCAGTGACCACTTAGTACAGGGAAGCCAAAAAAAGTCACAGAATTTTAGGAAGAAGGTGAGGAGTGGACGCCGGTTTTGAACATACTAGGTTTGATATGTCACTAACCATTTAAATAAAGAAACAAAGTGCCAACTGGTAGAAATATGCTTTTTCTTCAATTAAAATAAATGAAATCAAGAGTATAATCCCATGTATCCTGAAATCTTTTCAAATTAACTCAGATATGTTATGGGTATACCATCACTTGTGTTTATGTTATAACCACTGGTACCCCTTTCAATGTCTGTTCCCAAGTAGGAAATGTCACTAAAGACAGAGCATCTTGGTCTCTTAACAGGTGACTGAGGCAGAAGTTTATAAATGCCACCATGTGTTACTTTTAGTCAAATTCTAGTACAAATGCAATATTTATGTATATCTTCTTTCAATGGAGACATTTTTCTCACTCCATTTGGCACAGTGTAGGGTCCTCTTGCTAGAAATAATTAGAAAAAAAGGACTGGTGGTTTGAGAAGAGAAAGAAGAGATAAACCAACAGCAAATGCAGCCCTGGAGTAGAGAACAGAATCTGAGACAGGTGAACCTAGACTTATCCGCTGAAACCTCTCTCTCTACAGACTCATCTGGGACCTACATCACCACAGACAATGACTTCCATGTTCATCTTCAGAGCAGGCTTCTCCTCTGAACTCTAGCTGCCTAACACCTCCATGTAAATGTCTCACTGGCATGCCATTGCAGTGTTCTATTCTCTCTAGCAGAAAGATTTTTCTCCCACACATTCTCCCAAGTCCCCTTGATCTAGTTAAGTTTCAGTTACCATTGCCATGTCAGCACAAATCTTCTTCCCCATGGGAGGTTTCCTTCATCTCAAGGTCAAATGGAATCCCCGTTTTGTATCTTCTGGCCCCCATGACCTGCCCTCGTAGAACTTACTCTTTTCATAACTGTATATTGCTTAGGCAAGTATCTGCTTAATACCAGGGTCCCCCACCAGACTCTGAGCCCCTTAGAGCAGACACATGTCTCTTATTTGCTGCCTTATGCATTTCCAGATCCCAACTCTTGGCTGGTGTACAAAGAGCATTCAATAAACATTTGGTGAATAAAGAATGGATATCAGTGTGGGCAGAAATGAAGTAAAAGGGGCACTGGTGAAGCAAAGACACTGCTTTTGGGGGAGATGTCAACTCCAGTATGCTGAGGAGAGCAAATTAAGAAAGGTTAGACAAAAATATGTTCTTGCATTTGCTTTGGGTTTTATTTCTCTTGTCAAATGTCAACATTATTCTACACTTCCAGAACCACAGAAAACACTGAGGGGACAAATCAATAATCCTAGGTTCAAAAACAAAAAAAAATTCAAGAGGTTACTGAGCCCTTTGTTAGAGACCCAGAGAAAAGATCTCTCCTGTGTATCTTATCTATTGAATATGAGCGTGCAAAACTAGTTCACAAATGTTTCATTAGAATCATAAAGGAGACGCTTCACATCTTTCCACCAAGCCCAATCAGTTTGAATGTATAATTTAAGATGTATAGCGTATAACTGATTTTTTTCCTCGGGTTTCAATTTAATGACTACAAAAAACAATGCAAAATTACAAAAGCTTTCATAATTCCATCAGATCTTCAATCACATTTCTTTTTTTTCTTGTGGCGTTTAAGTTGGTTGACATCAAAATGCCTGTATTAGGGATTTCAGCACTCTGACTTTTGTGGCTAAAAAGGAAATTCAATATTTCTTTTGTTCTTATATGCCCCATCCTCTCCCCTGCCTACTGCATTAAAACGTAGCTGCAATGAGTAAGGCCACATCTTCATCTTAATCTTTAGTTATAGCTTTATCTGCAGGATTTCTTTGACATCCAAACAACTTCAACTAAAAGTTCAAGATCTAATCCACCAACTTGGATACAGAAAATAGAAGGCAGAAGAAAAGGATGGTATGTAAAATATAGAGATTATGAACAACCAACAGTATCTTCTATTTTAAAAAAAAATCTCATATCCCAAGCATCATACCCAATTCCTTTTTTTGCTAGCTCTAACTCTGTCTGCAGTTGTATATCAATACCTACATATACACAAATTCACAGAAACCTCTTAGTGACTCACATATAACTGTAAGATTGATTGTCCTTAATGGAAATCAGATATAAACTTGGCAGAATTCAAGTTTCCACCACAGCTCTGTATATATCCATCACACACAACCCCTGTGAAACAGACTCACATAGTAGGTCCCAAGACATTTTTGTCATTAAAGATCCATTTGCAGTGAAAAGAGTGAAGACAGGGAAAACAAACATGCAAATTAGTAATTTAAAAAAAAATAAGGACTTAACTTTGTAAACATAATCAAAAATTTTCAAAAAGCTCTAGAATGTATGTGCAAAGTGAAGATTATGTTAAAGACATGCTTGTGACATATTTTTAAAAATGGATTAATTTTCTTTGAGTGGTAAATGTTTGATACCTCCTTCATCAGAGGGTCTTGTCACCTCACTGCAGCATGAAAAGCTAGGGTAAGTCTCGGATAGTTCCGACTTGTCATCGCCCAGCCCTGTACCAAAAGTACTGCTGGAATGAGATCGAGATCGGTGTCTCCTATATTGACTCGCCTTTTCTATAGTGGAGGGAAAATATTCATAAATGACTCAAGCAGTTCCTTATTATTCAATTATAATCAATAAACTCAGCGATTATAAGTTCTAATCACCTACTCCAAATTTCTGCATACATTGTATCGGCTACATAAATGATTTAAATACCATTTTTCCTTAGTTTTTATCTACTTAAAGGAAAAATGGGGAATGGGATATTGACAAAATCTAAGAAAACACTGGCAAACTAAGAATTTCCATCAAGCATAATGTCTGTAATAAATAATTGCTTTCAAGCATCACCAAGCGTACAATATATGTTGCCTTTTCTTTGCTTTTAGAAAATTAGATGACACAGTTTAGCTTATGATGTGGATCAAATTGACTATAGAAGTATTACAATTCCTACCTTGCCTTGAGCATTTAATTTTATTAATATCAACAATTAAATCCAGAGTAGAAATCAGGGGGCAGAACAAGACCTAGATGATATATCTACTAACATTGTTTTAAAAACTGTATAACTTGGGCTTTCCCGGTGGTGCAGTGGGTTGAGCACAGTGCTGTGAAGCTTTCTGCAGCCTCTGCAATGCCGGTTCAATTCCTGGCCAGCCAGGGAGATTCCCACATGGCACAGCAGACCTATTCTGTGCTCCCCTCAGCAGTGCTTTTGGTCCATCTGCCTGTTCTGCTCCCTGTTCTGTCTCTGGTGAATCCTCTCACCCTCCTGCGCCTCTGCCCTATACCCCAGCTCTTGTATAAATAAATAAATCTTTAAAAAAAAAGTTTAAAAAAATTGTATAACTCTCCAAGTTCAAATTTTGTTGAACATGGCCTGAAAGTCTGAAATGTCCAAACCAATCAGTTTTTGCCTTTAATTATAAGCAGTTTAAGTTAAAAGTCAAATAAACATCCTACATTGCATTTTATAAAAAACTCAAGGATTAAGATCTATTTTAAGATTTTATGACGCTATATAGAAAATGTGCCCTTTGTTTTAAGATATTTCTTTAAATCTACCTTTAAAATGTTATAACAGTATTTTTCATAAAACAAATCTCAAAGGTTTAGTGCACTCCAAAGAATTCTATCTGTAAGCTCAGAAAACCTTTAAATCATAGTCACTAATGAAAAGCATAAGCAAGCATGGTCTATATAACTTTTTAAATGAACCTAGAACAACCAAGGGAGAATATATTCAAAAACCCTTTTGCAAATTTTGTTTTCATAAATGATGAATGGTATATTAAAACAGCATAGCACTTTTTTGGGTTTTGAATCAACTTTAAAATTTACATTACACAGTTGGCACAATTTGCCTCTACTGTTCAGAGTAGCTTCACTTTCATGACAAAAGCATGTAAATGGAGAGAAACTCAAAATGTAAGCAGTACCAGAGAGCATATGGAGACTTCTGGACTGAATATTGTCTTCCAGGGGATCAATGTCGAAGATGGAACCAGGGTCTGTGCGCCAAACTTTGAGGTCTTTTTAACAAAAGGAAGAAATGAACAAATCAAGAATGAATTTTAAAAAATGTCAGCACCAAAGAGAGTCCAACAAGTGTCTGAAAAGGGGTGGATATAAAAAGCAAATATGTAATAAGCAAACCCACTGTGTTGCAGACCAGAGAAGGAAGGAATATTCAGGTCACAAGGATCTGTTTAGAAAACGTTGCCATCAAATGTAAGTCGCTTAGTTTATTCTTCATTGACCGTCCAAGTACAGCCTGTGAGTCAGCTCCCAACACATGCACATCACACAGCTCTAAGCAGCTGCCCCCCCACCCCCATGCCCAGAGCGCCTGTTTTGCTCCAGCTGAAATCAGTAAAATGTTTGATTAAAACTCCTGATGAAAGACATGTAAGTGATTCATTCATAGGAAGTGACTGAGAGGTGTTTTGCCTAAGAAAACATAACAAATAAACAAAGTGTCTCTCCCTGTAACAGAGACAAATGAAAATGTAGGCAAGTGGTAAGTCCCCTTTTCATTCTGAGGGGGCAAGTGCAAGCCAACCCACGTAAGATACATGGATTAGAAAAGTGCCATAAGGCACTGGCACAGAAGCAAGGGTGGGAAAATGAATGCGGAGCAGCTTCCTCGTCTCAGTAGAGCCCAGCCTCCTTTTTCCTGCTGGGTCAGTAATCAGACTGCAAGCCAACTTGTACTCCTATTTTAGTTGGAGGCAAAATAAATCTAATTAGTAACTTCCAGGTTTACCAGTCTCGACAACAAAGGGTTATCCGGTCCTAAAATAACCTGTGCTGTTTTGGACCAACTACAGGAAAATAAAAACCTACTTATGGATGTGCAGCTGAAATGGATCTTGAGGGTAAATTATTACAGCAGGTCCACAAATAATGTTATTTTATCCAATGTTATTTTATTATAATATTGATGAGAAAAAGAGAGTCCCAGCCAACACTGAACAAAACATTATTTCAGTTCTTGCTTTGGTTATGCAGAATTTTGCTTAAAGTTGCAGTTTCCATGAATCTATGGACAACAATAAATAAGGACTTACTGTAATAGTAAACTGGAACTGGACATTTGCTTTTTCATTAATATTATTTAGTGCTTACTGTATGCCAGGCACTATTTTCTGCTATAACACAACTCATTTAAGTTTCATAACATATTAAAGTAGGTAATACTATCTAGATTTTATAGATGAGGAAGCTGAGGCAGAGACTGAATTATCTTGACCAAGGTTATACAACTAATAAACAACAACAAAAATAAAAGCAGCACAATTGACTTAGCCCTAATTACTGGGAAAATCTCAACCCATATTTCTATGCCTGGCACAGAACTTTTACATTTGTTGAATATACTCCATTTTGTGGATTTATAGGCAAGTGCTTGATGGAAAGGTTCCCTTAATCAGAAAAATAAAATGACTTCTGAATTATCCAGTAAATGGATAAATTAGAGCTAAATATCTTAGGTTCTCAAAATATTCATGATTTCTATCTCAAAGGTAATGAGTACTGAATTCTTAGAGGTCAAAATTTAAAGAATCTCACAGTTTCTGGCAGGAAATTCATCTGCCTCCAGTTGGGGGACCCAGAGGTAGGCTGTACAGAAGCATTTCCACCTCATGAGATGAATTAGACCTTCTCTAAGAGAGATATAAAGTAATGAAACTTGGTAGTTCTGTGTTACTTTCAATGAAAGCATCACAACTTATCCATCCAACTTAATGTGATCCTTTTAAGCAATCAGCGTGGGAAGATCAGAGAAGCTATCAATTGCCCACAGATACATTTAGAATTCCACTTCAAAAAATACTTCCAGATACCCTTTAGTAATAATCCAAGTAATTCAGTGGCCTCACTTCAGTACAGTACTGTTAATTTAAACTAAGATATCACCTGTCAAATATATACTTTCTTCATCCAACTTACCTCTCAATGGCCTTTCACTAGTCTCCCCTGCCCCCAAACGATACCTCACCTGAGAAGAAGAAGGTAACCTGACAGGACAGAGATGCATGTCACAAGATTACCAAAATTACTACTGATTTCGCTACATAAATTGAGAAGCTCAATTTGGAAGAAGGGGTGACAGACACTGAAAAAATAGAAACTTTCCTTCCAGTCTCACCTTGGACTTCAGGATGGTCTTGAACTCTCAGCCACCTTTCAACGCTGCATTCCTAAGATTTCCCCTGACTGACAACACAGAACAGATGGCAGGAAGGGAAAATTCCTTCCTCTCATACTTCTGGGACTTTCAGGTAGCTCTCAATTATCCCAGGTCAGAAACAATATTAGAAAATACATAAGCTATTCATCGGAATCTGGTATGTCCACTTGTGGTTAGGACCTAAATGCTGCTATTTCTGGCATTTCTGACCCCCAGGAAGATGATGCCTGCAGTTCAGTACAGTGATCAGGTACACAAGCTAAAGGAAAACAAAATAATTGTTTAACCATTGCTTTCATCCCTGTCTAATGTTTGGATTACTTCTTTCTTTAACAAGCAAGGGCATTCTTAAGATAAGAACATTATGAAAGAGAAAGAATGTTCAAAAACAGAAAGGATCTACAATGATACCTAGTGAAGGTCATGAATCCATTAATCCAGTTCAACAAGGTTCACATGGTAACACCTGCCTGTGGCCCATTTTCCACACAAGAGGACAACAGTGAGTAAGGAGGCTAACTCTAAATCTAAGGCAGTTTGATTTCAGACGATGCAGACCTGCAGAGAAGCACCGAGCTTACCGACAATGATCCCAGGTCTCCTGTCCATCTCCACGATATGAGGATGGACACCTTTGTAGGCAGCGTCACTGACAACTTGGGTGTTCTTCCGCACTCGCTCTGTCACTGGGTCATCCACGACAGGAGTAAAGCCCCTTCCCTTTGTCTTTTCAAAATCTTCATGATATTTTACCTGAAACAAAGGGAAAAACAATATTAACTCAAATTGAAATGTCCTGACTTTGATAAAGTGGTGGCTTTCACTGAACCACCTGCATCGAGATTATTTGCTATGTATGTGTGCTTTCCAATTATTCTCAAAATCAACTTCCTAGCATCAGAAATAACGAGATCATTTCACAATGTTTTTCATCAGATGGTTAGCAATTCTTTTAAATTATATAGAACACTGTACATCAGTAAGATGGTTTAAAAATTGTATTTTTTAATCCTGGTTACTTCCCAAATGTACAAATTTAGCCATATATTAATTTCCTATCTCTTAAACTTTAGTATGCAATCAAATGATAAGCTATTTCCACACAATTATTTAAAAAAAGTAGTAATTAAAATTAGATTTGAAAGTTACAACTAATTATAGGTACATAACTTTTTGTATATTATTACAAAAACACATCTACTTTAAAGCATACATTTTACAACTGCTTACATTGGATTACAGTGATGGATGTTCAACTCTATCAATTATTATAGAAATCATTAAATTGTATAATTTTAATGGGCGTACTTTATAGTTTATAATGACATCTCATGAAACTGTTTTTAAAACACCTTTTTTAAATATTCTTTGCAACATGCAAACACACCAAATTCCATATAAAATTAATTGGAAAATTCCAGGCAAATGTCTTTCACAAGATGCATTTATAATAGTCGCGTTAGAAATAAAAACACACCCCAAAAATCACTGAGAAAAATTATTTTATTAGACTAAGTATTTCTATTACATTACAACTGGCCCTATCAGATGAGCAGGTCCGCATTTCCATGCTTTGTTAGTCATCCGGATTAATGGTGATCTAAGCCATGGGTACACTCAGTGGTGCCATTCCTTAGTATAGTTTAGTCATGAGGAGCTGCTTGTACCCTACCATTGAAATATGATTTTGTGCTTCTTTGACACATCTCAGACCAGGTGTATCTAAAATCATACTTGGTCTACCCTTCATCTGCTTATGGTCCTGGGTATATTTTACCTGCAAAGCAAACAGCAGACATACTTATAAGACAATTATAATAAAAAAATACTTTTTCAAGCTTCCCAAAAATATTCTGAATTACTTCCTATGTAGGTAGTTCAGTGGTTTATTTTGTTTTAGGAACATAGCCTAAAATTTTACTCTCAAAGACTATAACAAAAATGATCTAAACTTCTTTACAACTGAAAACAAATGCATGAGTAGCCAAAGCCACTAACAACTAACAACGTAGTCAGTAAAAGTGATTATCATACTTAAAGTCAGCAAAGACGATCCAAAGTTAATGAACCTAAATTTACTTAAAGTCAGCAAAGATGATCCAAAATTAATGAACCTAAATTTACTTTCCTGTTCCTAGACTGCCCTATTTTCCACCATAGAGTTGTTGAAGAGTGTACACCAAACTTCCCTCTACTTCCTTTTATTTCACTTTCACAAAGGATAGAAATAATGAAGAACAAATCTAGTTTTCCTCTAAGCAGCCACAGCTTAAAGGTAATTTATGTTGATACAGTCAGCATCTTTGGACAGAAATGCCACTAGAGAGCTATAAATTATAAACCTAAATGCTGATCCCCAGGCATAGAGCCCCTCTTGACAGCTGATCATCATAACACTGCAATTTGTGAAGCTGATTATGTATCAGTTTAGGACACCAATTATTGCAGACCCGAGGGCATATGTGCCCGATACTCAGAGAAGCACACGATCCAAATAAGACTGATAGGCACCACAGGACTTTAATGAGTAGCTGATTTCTATATTAAATGTATTTAAAGATTTTTTTCCCCTTTCTTTGGAGTAATGACTCATTCCTTATTTGGTTGTGCAAAGAGCATTTAGCAATCTGCATCCATAAAATTACAGTTACATAAATTATGCATCAAAGACTTTACCACTTTCAAAGACACTGGCTAAAATAACATGAATCTCTGTTTAAATGAATGTGATCTAGTTTAACACTAAACTTGACTGTAATTGTCACATCTGGAAATAGCAATAAAGGTTTGCAAGAAAATATAAATTTACAGTGGCAACTTTTAGAAGTCATCTGAAATAATGCATGTACTCATTGACTATATTATAAATGCTTCCTCAAAAACAGATTCTACTTTCCAAGATAAAAAAAGGGACTAATGTAAACAATAAAAGCCAAATCCTTAGAAATAGACCAAAATTAATAAAAACACTTGCCGAACTAATATTTTCTTGATTCTTCTTTACTCTCTCCATTTCAGGAGTTACACTTAAAGCTGTGGCTCTTCCCAATTGACTTTTATAACAAACCTATCATTTCAGAAAACAAAAGAGTACTGTGAGTCAATTCAACTAAATATGCATCTCACAGTATTTATTTTCAAGGACTAGCTAAAAAAAAATAAATTAATAAAAAGAGGTTGCTGTCAGAAACCTATCATAATTAAAAATTTTGCATCATAATCAATCTATTTTATTCCTCCCATACATGTGTTTATGGGTCTAAATCACTGCGAATGGCCTCAAATGCATGGACATACATCAAGAAAGCCGCAGTAAGCATTCCATCATAAAGAGGCATGATAAGCAATGTCTCCATCAATTATTTTTTTTCTTTGCTTTTTTTTTTTAAGATTTAGTTATCCATGCATACAAGAACTGGGGTACAGGCCAGACGGGCGGGAGGGTGAGAGGATTCACCAGAGACAGAGTGGGGAACAGAATAGGCAGACTGATGAAATACACTGCTGAGGGGAGCAGTGGGGAGACAGGAGAGGTCTGCCACGCCTTGTGGGTTTCTCCCCCGCCGGCCCAGCATCGAACCCTAGCTGCAGAGGCTGTGGACAGCTTCACAGCGCTGTGCTCAACCCTCTGCACCACCAGGGGAGGCCCTCCATCAATTATTTACAGGTACTCCTCTGGGTTTAGAAAGGTACTATCCTGTGGTGGTTTCTTTCAAATTAAATGCAGCAGAACTTTTGGAAGGATGTCTTTAAGTAGGTGACCATGGTCATCCATCAAAGGGCCAGCAGGCTTTCCACCCCTCCATTCCTCTTTCTCAATTACCACTTTCCTTTTTGAGAGTAATGGAGTCACATCAAGTGTGACTCTAAATATACCAGGAAGAGATGAGCACCCACATCTCCAAATGACAGTTTTAAGAAAAGTGCCAAACAATAACCTGCCTTTGCTTTATAATCTGGTTAAACGACTTTATAAAAGTTTGAAGAATAAACGATTTCTTTGAACTTAATAGATTTCCAAATTTCCTCTTCCAAAGAACCCAATCTATATGTTAATGACTTCAAAAAAGGCTTCTCTCAGTGAATGACATCCATGGATTACATAAACAGAAGAAAGCTAGAGCAGGCCAGGGGTTGTTGTCTAAGTGAAAACTGACAGCTCCTCTTCAAGTGCCTGTAACATGGGTCTGCCCTGTGTGACCTGCTCAGTTTGCAGACTTTATCATTTCTCCCTAGACATCATCCAAAAATAAAGTGACACTAGCTGGGACCTGGAGAGCAGGGTGAGGGGGACCAGAAAACAAGAACACATCCAGGTAGGAAAGATAATGGGAAAACTTATCTGTAGGGTCTAGACACCCAAAGCTACTCTCATGGCACTTGGGAGAACTACAGCAGCTGCAGCATGAAGATAAGGGACACATGATGACCTGCAGACAAAAGTCACACTGCTAGTCACCGAGAACTCTAGAGCAGGGAACGCCTGGCTGCACCCACCATACCTAAAACCCTGAAACCTTTCAAATACACTGGTAGTGAATTGAGAGCAGACTATCAACACAAGGCTGTGAAAAATCTGTAAACACAATCCCTTCCTTGACATATTGATAATACGTTTGCTATCACAAAAAGAAAGATGCTAAGATCACACATTGCTGATGTTCTTCTGATTTTCTTTAACTCTCTTTAGCTCTGGTGGATCAGAAATGGCTGTTGCCTGTTTCATCTCTCCTTTGTATTTTACCTGTGGAGGATAAATAAGGATTTTATAGTTAGCAGAATGGCTTCCACCCAAGTACCATAGAGCATGAGCCTCAAAATGAACCCTACCGTTTGACACATTTGTTTTCCATAGTACACATTAGTGAACTTTCTTGTTCACCTTTACACCTGGATTTTGTGTCATCTTACTTAGCAAGCACAAAGTGTTGGTTGTCCTTCTTAAAAATTACATTTTTATAAATGCTTTATTGTTCAATATCAAAACTGACTGGAGATTCTGTAAATAAAATAATGTAAATAAACTGCAGAAAGGTGAGAGTGAAGTCATTACAGAGAATTATAGTGAAGTCACTGTGGCTGGCTATATACTCTCTCTCTGACCCTGGGGCTTCACCTCCACAGAAGTTAGAGACCCCCTCACTTGTGCCACCTACTAAGAATATTATAAGGATAAAGCAGAATTTGGCCCAATTTTCTCTCCACCAGGGAGAACTCTTAAAGTCTTTCAAAAGACTTTATCTGTTTTACAAGAAGACTAGTGTTTATATTGGTAGAGATCAGAAAACAGAAAAAAAATAACTATTGGGAAGCATCTTTGACAGGAAGTTTTGAATTCTGGGAGGTATGGGTTCAAATCCCAACTATGCCCTTACAAACTCTGGGTATCTAACATGTCCTCTGACCTCCCCAAGTCTCAGTTTCCCACACCTAAGAACTGTGCCAACCTCATGAGGCTCACATAAAGTATTTCACACAGGGTCCATGTTAGAGATTAACAATCACAACTGTTAACTCTCATTGCTTTCTTAGCAATAGATTATTGAATGATTAAATAATGTTTTCCATTTTACTTATAAGGGCACCAGCCTCAAGATTCCTATTCCAAGAGATATTTTTTTTTTCTCAGATTAACACCAGATCCACTGTACTCCAGGCCCTCACTGGGATATATTTTCAAAGATTTGCCAACTAAAACTATGAGGTCCATGAGGATAGGAGCTGAGTCCTATCCATCTTTGTATGCCAGTGGCCAGAACAGTGCCTAGCACACTAGGGATGCTTAAAGAAGATTTCTGGAATAGACAAACATGGATAAATTATAGAAACACAGTCCCAAATTTTCCTGGACTCACATGAGAGAGCCAAAGTGCATGCCTTTCAATATGTGAATGTGCAAAGGAGCATCCACATATGGAGAGGGTTTAAAGCTTTTCAGAGAGTGTTGTGAAGAATGAAAGTAGGTAATGCTTGATAAAAATATAAGAGAAAGCAGAACAACTTGCCATGCTCAGCTGCTCCTGGTTCCGCCTCACTCTCTCTATCTCTGGTGTTGTGCTGACTGGGGTCGCCTTATACCTCTGCTCTTTATACTGGAGCTGGGAGACAAGGTGCAATACAGCAGGGTTACGGGAGGGACACATGTACCACAACACTGGGACAGATTAAAAGACATGTCACATACTACAGAGCATTCATTAGTTTTAAAATTCCTTATTGGATTTTATAGGAAAATATGCATTGCTGGTAGATGTAATCATCTTAGTGATCCCAGATTCTTAAGTTTTTGTTGCCCAAAGATTGTTTTGAATTTCACTTTTAGTGGTTATTCTTCAAGGAGTAGTATTTCTCGGTAGCCTCTCTGAGGTTATCTGATCAGTAGTAATATATGATCCCTTCCGTGAATTCATTTATTTCATAGCACTAAAGCAATATTTATCAAATTATCATTTTATATTGTAGAATAAGTCCATGGTTAAACTGGTAGACTTAATGTTATTTTACTGTTTTACTACAATTTTTAAAAAAGATTCTGCGCTCCTGCCATTAGATAAGAGAGTCCCAACAGCCTTATGCCTGCATCCTAGTGACAGACGGTCACTAAGAGGTACCTGAAACTCAAAGTCTCTTTCTGCACAAATCCCCAACACTAGAAGGCCTGCACTCTAACTGTCCTCATGGAAATTTTCCTGGCCTACTGTGCAGAGGGGCTTCTTTCTTAGCTGGGGGATCAGACCCTATCATTTGTGGACAAGTTTCCCAGCAATTCCACAACACCCCAGGACACAGATGAGCACCTAACACAGAGAAATGGGACAGCAAGATCATCAGATGAATCTGACAGATAAAAGTAAAACTACAGGTTAAAATTAATTATAAGGCATTCCTCAAGAACAGTATTACTGATTTTTTTGGAGTTTAAATTTAATGTTAAGGATTTGATTTTACAAGAATTCACAAGGCCCATGGGGCCCACAATAAAATGAACTTGAGATGCACACTCTCAACAGCCAATGTGCCAGTACAGAGAGGTCTGATCAACCTAGAAAATAAATGAGAAAGGGTGTCATCCCTTCTGCTGTGACTTCTCTCCTCTCCTTGATGTATGATTTACTACATGCCATGGTATATTGTTTGAGAGTTTAGGCAGATTCTTGTGATAGGAATAACAGTCCAAGTTAAAGGAAGGAGAGTTTCTGGGTAATGTCTATGAATGGCAAGATGCAAGAAAAGGTTATTTTGAGTAGAATTCAGAGGGGGAAAGTCTGTTGAACAACATTACCGATGTAGAGAAACTTCTGCAGTCCATCTCTAGTGCAAGTGAAGTTGGGGGCATAAATTTAACATGGAGACTTTCATGTCTTACATTTATCCACTCCCAAACATGCCAAGACCTTTACAGGCACTATCTCACTCAGCATCCTACTTCCTCCTTTATACATGAGAAAACTGAGTTTGCAGAGGCTGGCTTATGAGGGTTATACATCAAGGAAGGTCTGGAGCTGGGGTCAAACTAACAGTTCAGGGTTGATATTCTTCCCATTTAATCCAGTGTTAGTCAAATTCCACTATGGACACACCAGCTGCCATACGCCATATTATATCACCTGTGCTGTGACTTATAGTATTATTTTTTCATTAACTTCGTATTATTTTCATATAAAGATATTTTAAGGGGGTGATATGTCTCTATGATAAATTGAAAATACTGTTCTTTTCTAAAAAGATATACATTGAGACAAATTAATCATTAAGTCAAGGCCTGATCATCAATGGGCCTCTTAATATCCTCTTAAATACCATGCTAGTATGTTAACCATACTGAAGGACACTGGGGCTCCCGACTAACTTCTTATGACCTTGACCACCATCATCTCTTGTGACCTTTATTCATCACATTAAACCTGTCCCTTCTTGAACGGGCCTTGGATCCTACACATATTCAGACTGCTTAACCAGGAAAGGCACTTCCTCATGAAACCACCCCAAACCCTTTTGAAATCTTCAAGATCTAATTCACATGATATTCTTTCTCCAAGGATCTTTTCTCTCTAACACAGCCTTCCTGAATTTCTACAGCACTTTGCAAGAGGAATTTTTATTTATTATTAAATGAGATATTGAATGGAAGTTACACAAAAATCATGGTAAATGTTAGTTTTCCTTATAGCACTTAAACACTGCATAATTGTCTCGATGCCTGTTCCTTCTAGAGACCTTGAGAATATTTAGTCTCTAACCTTAGGGGATATATCACTCTTCTTTGAAGTCTCCCAGGAACAAGGACATAGTAGGTATTCAGTAACATTTTTCTTTGTGCACACACCAGCAATGGGCTAGTGTGGCATAAAGAGGTGTGAAATCTTCTCCATCTTTAAAGAACTGACCCTCCAACAGTAGAATTCACTGTAATGGAACCTGACCTGTACAATTGTTATACCCTCACTGTGGACTGACATCCATTAAAACAGAAAAAAGTACTTAAAGAAATATGATCACACATTGCTGATGTTCTTCTGGTTTTCTTTAACTCGCTTTAGCTCTGGAGGATCAGAAATGGCTGTTGCCTGTTTTATCTCTTCTTTGTATCTCACCTGTGTAATTTATTAAAACAAACTATGAATTTTTATTCAACACAAAGCTCAAAACATTCTAAATTAAACATTCTCAAGAAATTCATTTTTAATTATTGCATAATTGAAATTTTAAATTCCAACATTTTATTTTATCTGATGCTTTCAGGAATCCATTATTGAAACATGCAAATAAACCCATATTTATTCACCTATCACTGTAGATTTTTTAAATTAAAATAAGTAAATGTTGCTTATGAAAATAAGTATTATCATTAGGCAGATGCACAAAAACCTTGGAGATCAGCTTAAGTAATATAATAGTGTATTACTTTCTCTCCAAAAAGCAGTTTCTAGAATGGCACTACCAGAAACAGAGTCCAGAAGGGAGAGACAGAAGGAGTAGGGGGCTCTGTGGACTGTGGTGCAAGACTGTTGGTGCTTCGGTGGTAGCAGTGGGCAGGGTGTGATAACATACACTTGCAGAGATGTGAACCTAAATCCCTAAAACACACAGAGTCATAAATCAATGTTACCAAGATAAACATAATTTTTAAAAGCAGCTTCTATTTATTAACAGATTAACTTAAATTTACCATGTATTTTAAGGCCAAAGTCAAATTGAATCAGCAACCACTCAAAAACACTTTATCTGACTGAGGGTACTCGATACAGAATAAAGAAGAAAATAAAAAACAGGTGGTCACAACAAAAGGAGAAAAGAGAGAAGAGGGAGAAAATGTAGTAAAAACAGAGGCCACTCTGTCCTGATCACCAAAGAGGAGTCAGTGGCAGAACATCAGGGGGTAGCCTTCTACAGGCTACTGCTTCCTTCCTTCATGTTATGTAAAAATCACCTACATTTCTGACCCTCACTTGAGTGGAAAGATATTCCTGCAAACCGACTGAGAGATATATTTAGAGGCAAATGGTAATGTCAGCACAGTTATGCATAGAACAAGAAACAGCTCTTTAAACTTATGAAGCAATTAGTGATGCTATCATATTAGGTGGTATTTTAATATGTCTAAAATTCATGGAAGATTGAATTCAAGAAAAAGGAAACACATGTATCTATATGTATGGAAACACAGGCTAGGCTTAAGAGGCACAAGTTGAAATTTAGCAAAGATTTCAGTCTACACAAAACAGTCTAGAAATCAATGGGTGGTGTATGAAATGATAAAGATTGAAATTCATGCTGACAGTCCTAGAGAAACAGTACCTAAATATCTCAGATCTCATCTATGTTTAGTATCTGTTGATTTAATATGCAAAAAATAATGCCAGTATTAGTCCAGATCCTGAAGAGTTAAACTGAGAGTATACTGAGACAGGTTGCCTCTAAACAAGATTCAAAAATAGCTCTTAACAGAGAAAACTAATAGCTAAAAGGCTTGTACTCTGGAGGTGGAAATGTCGAGAGATCTTTAAATGTTAAAGAATCATATCTTGGTTTGACAGATCTAGCTAATCTTGAAAGGGCAACTTTCCATTTGAATACTAAGCAGGAGTTTATGGCCTAACCTCACAGAGACACAGAAGCATGCATTTAATGTTTGCTAGAAGAGGCAATGCAATGCTGGGGACAGAAATGATATAGTGTACTACTCTGTGTGATTTTCCTCGGGTGAAAAAGCTAAACATGATTAAAGGTGAACATTTTTGTTTTCCATACAACTCTAATCAAAATGGCACAGTCATTTCACTGTAGGCAATAGAAATGCACACTACAGAGCATTTATAACATTAAATCCCAGTACATGGATGGGTACATTTCAAATATTATCATTAGAAAGTGAGGGAAGCAAACACTTTACAAGTCTCTTCCAAACCAATTCTTCTCCCAGATCCATGTGTTGTCCGACCCAGGATCTCGCCTGGGTTAAATCAGAACAAACTACATACCCTCATCAGAAAGTCATTCTCTTTATACTTTCTTCAGAAGACAGTATCATTCATCCTAAAGAGGTTGTACTAATCTAGTATTTGGAAGGTTTTTTAATAAATTCATTTTGATGTTTTACTACATTATGACCCTTCTCCTACTCTTTCTGCTCAAATATCAGCATTCACCCATATTCTAGGATCAGAGTTACAGACTGGAGTCTAATCAAGGCCATTCCATTTGGACTACCCTTAAACAGTTCTCGAAAGCACTGCCTCCAAAGGTGAAGGTCAGGGAAGGGGATCTGAGGGGAAAACCCTTTTGACTTCCTCAACAAGAATAAATACACTAAATGTTCATACTAGAATAACTATTGTTAAGTGTAGCAATTTTCCATTGTAAATGTCAAGCACTGAATGGAGAAGATTTTACCCATATGTTAAGTAGCTCCTCTACCCTTCCACAAAGTTCAAAGGGAATTGGCGAGTAAGTTATCTTGCAAATTACAGTAAAGGTGTGTGTTTTTCCTTGCTGTAAACTGGAAAAAGTAGAAGGCAAATAAGACCTTTCAAACTTCTCTTAAGCCACCAAATAAATGTTCTCGGGCCTTTAATCATTCTAGCAGGGTAAAATTTCTTTCCTCCAAGTTTGAGGAGGTACTGAAATTTATCCTTCCCCTGAAAAATTTAATACGGCTAAAATACTGTTCAAAAAGATGAAATCTAGTCCTAGATTTCATTACTGTACTATTAAAGTGATCTATCTCTTATGCACTATGATATATCAAGATGAAACACTGCTTTAGGTTCAAGGGGAACAAGGCTACTGTTTCCTTCTGAAAGTTAAGCCTTTGATATTTGATGAAATAGCATTTCATCAAAATGAAGAATAAAAGAGAAAGGCAGCCAGTTTAATAATGAACTGAGAACATTTATCTAGCTTATGTTTGCTTTTGGAAAGGACAATTAATGCTATAGAAAACTTACTGAACTAATATTCTGCTGATTTTTCTTCACTCGATTAATCTCTGGAGTATCTTTTACTGCTGTGCCAGCTCCTATTTCTTTCTTATAAAATACCTTTATTGTAAGAGAAAGAAAAAAATAACTCTAAGCTTATTAGAATTCAAGTCTTAGATCCATTTCTTATAAAAGACAGACATTTCTCAAGTTTTAAAGTAATGTGGATACAGCTTCCATTTATGAGGACCAATGTTATATTAATCAATTAAATAATCCATTATAAGAACAAATGTTCAACTTGGTTTTCTTGTATAGTTAGAAAAGGTGGTTGCAGATTATTTACTCTAAGAATATAAGCAAACCAACTAGCATTTCCTTTTTCAAACATAAATATATCACATGTGCATTTGAGAAAATTCAAAATACATATTATGAAAGCCCATCAAACAGCTATAATTTATCAAAAAAGCATAATAGTGCTCTTCTCTAAACATCAAGATGACCTCATTCCCTTCAAAGAAAATATAAATTACATCATCAACATCAATATTAATCAGGCTATTTTCCTTATCTTCTATTTAGTTGTTCATCTTCCCCAAGGACTCTCCACTCCTATAACATCTACTACCCCTTTCAAACACAAAGCAAAGCAAAAGCACAGAAAAATATAATAATTACAAGAAAAACATAGGTTAACAGAGTTACTGTCCCTGGTAATCCAGGAAGTTCTAGTGAGGATTGGGAGGGACAGATGTTTTCCTCCAAAAGTTAGAAATAGAATCACAGGCAATGAGGTAGCAAACAGCCTTTTCTCACTCATCTTCTTTTCCAAAGGACTTCCTTCCATTGCTTAGCACAGTCTGCCTTTGAAGACCCTAAAGGTACCTGACCTGCTTATGCTAAGGGTTGGAGTTTGTCAGCTTATTAGAAAGTAGGAAATATTCCAGAAGTGCTCAGACTTAGTAGAATTTATATACTGATAAGACTTGTTTAATTACTAAGTGAGCTAATTCTATATTAAAATATTGGCTGCATATTGATTTTTGTAATTTTTATAATTTTAGAATTCAAGTTTATATGCACATTAAACATAAACCCAGCCCTTAACTAATGCTGCTGATGCAATTCCTACTCATCAAGATAAAAATATAACAGTTTAGAATTGTTTACAAACTAGCCCTAGATATATCATCAGTGCAAATAATCAGTGACCAGAAAGAAAATAACCTCATCTTCAAAGTAAATCTGTGTGAAAAAATAGGGCTTCTTGCTTGAGTGAAATGCTAAAATGTAGTTAAAAATAACTGTCACTTGTACCAAAGAAGAAAATTTGAATTTGTAATTCTAAAACAATCTTGATAAATTATAACTTGTCAGAACATTTGGTACTTTTATTCTTTTAAAGAAAGATAATACATTTGATAGAAATTCAAGCAGTGCAGCAGAAAATCAAACAATGAGAAAAAAAGGCTCTCCTTACAAAACACAATTTAAAGGTGAGAACTGAAAAGAAATCACAGCTACTCACCGCACTAATGTTTTGTTGAGTTGTTTTAATCCTCTGAATTTCGGGGGTATCTGCCACAGCAGAATAGTTAGAAAGCATCTTCTCTGCTTCATCTTTATACTTTTTCTGAAAATATAAACAATTGATAGGAATCTGAAATTGTGTATGTACAAGCACATATCAAAGTATATATATAAGACAGAGAGAAAATACTACTACTTTCAATTCTACCACATACAAGCGCTCTATATTATCTTTTTTTAATTTAAATTTTATTTTTATATTCCCCATACAATTACAACCGCATTATTTTTACCCCAAGCCCTCCTTTCTCCGCCCCCCACGCCCCATAGAGTGTCTCTTGTTCATAGTTATTTGTTGATTTTGATATTTTCTTTCTTATAGTTATTCTTTTTCCTGGTCCCTTATTTAAGTTTTCTAGATTCCTGCTATGAGTGAGACCATCCGGTATTTTTATTTTTCTTTCTGGCTTATTTCACTGAGCATGATCCCTTCCAGTGCCATCCATGTTGCTGCAAATTGCATGTGTTTATCTTTTTGAATGCTGAGTAATATTCCATGGTGTATATGTACCACATCTTCTTGATCCAGTCATCTATTTTTGGGCATTTGGGTTGTTTCCAAAGCTTAGCTATTGTAAATAGTGCTGCTATAAACATAGGGGTGCAGGTGCTCTTTGGAATTGATGTTTCTGTGTCCTTTGGGTAAATACCTAGGAGTGCAATTGCTGGATCATATGGAAGCTCTATGTTTAGTAGGTCCAGAAATCTCCACACAGCTCTCCATAGTGGTTGGACCAGTTTGCACTCCCACCAACAGTGCAGGAGAGTTCCTTTTTCTCCACACCCTCGCCAACATTTGTTGTTGCTAGTTTTTTTAATATGTGCCATTCTCACTGGTGTAAGATGGTATCTCATGGTAGTTTTGATTTGCAT
The DNA here is from genome assembly GCF_964194135.1 of Talpa europaea. Taxonomy (NCBI): domain Eukaryota; kingdom Metazoa; phylum Chordata; class Mammalia; order Eulipotyphla; family Talpidae; genus Talpa; species Talpa europaea. Next base: position 24,277,603 of record NC_140082.1, on the reverse strand, counting down.
TTCCCTGATTACAAGTGATGTTGAACATTTTTACAGTAATCCTGATGCAACCGCAGAAATAAATGGGGCATTCAAAAAAAGTAAGCAAACAGTCCAGGGAAGCAGACTCACTTCTACTCAGACAAGGGCTCCCACCCCACCCAAAGGCTCAGGAGACAGTCTTGACGGACATGCCACTTTTAATTGAACTATTCTTTCATGTTCAATGATGGAGGAGAAGGATGGAAAAACTGGAAAGGAGGCACCACAAGATCAGAAACCTGGCTCACACAATGTCAAGAGCTGGAGATGGGGGTAGAAGGGATTAACATAGCTTTTAACCCAGCTATAGGGACTAAGATCCTTAGGCGCTAATGCCTAGATCACAAAACACAAGGACCCAGGCAGGTAGCAGACTGCTGTAGGGGGTGTCAGGAGGGCAGACCTGAAGGTAAAGATACGGAGATTGAGGGCCAGAGTAGAAATCAGCCCCCCTTCAAATTCTACATAGTTTGTTCAAAATCAACAACAAACCACTCCATGAAGGAGTGAGCCCCTCCCAAAGAGAAGTCTTTATCAGTGCAATCTCTACACTGGCACGGGGCATCAGTCCTTCTGCCCACCTGTGCCTATGCAGGTGCTCCTTTTGGCCAACTCTCTGTCCCTCTGCAGGGCAGCAGCCTTTCTGCCTGCCTGTGACCTGTACCATGCCGGGGCGTCTCTTCACTGACCTCCCTCAGCAGGGGCAGCTCTCCTCAAGGCCTGCTTGCCTGCAACCACACAGGTCTCTCTCTTAGCAAACCTGTCCCTTTCGGGGCAGCCCTTTCTGTCCATTTAGTCCTTTATTCTGGTCTCCCTTTTATAATAAACCTGCCCTTCTGGATATAACTAACGTCGCTGTGTCATTGAGAAACTTGCCTGGGAACTTGCCAGTGCTGGTGAAAGGGGAGCTCTGGTGAAAGCTTTCCCAGAGTGAACCCAAGGACCCTATGCTCTGAACCCAACAACTCCAAAAATGACATCAGTTTAAAATAGTCTTTTTGCGCAATTAGCCTGTAGCTCCCTGAGGGCAAAGGTATGACTAATTTCTAATTTTATGTATAGTTTTGCAGATAGTCAGGAAGTACTGGCTGAATGAATGAACACATGAACTTGGAACTGTTGAGAGAGTAATTTTTCTCCATTGACTCAAATGGTCATTTACTCATTTTACTTATTTAACTAGGGTTTTAGTTCAGCTAATATAATTAGTGTCAACTTTATCAAGTTCATGTGTCATCGTGAAACACCCAAGGAGAAATGAAAACACACTGCAGGACCATTCTACTGCCTGGTCATCTAAGGATACTGAGAAGCATTCAACTCCTTTGACATTTTAACTCTGCCTTCTTGACACTCTCCTTTTAAACCAGGGAATGCTTAGGGTACTTGCTTATGTTTTAAATGGAATTTTAATAAATCTTCGATCTGGTCAATCTCTGTTAAAATTATTTTCAACATAAGCCCCATTAATAAAATTTAATTCTTTGATCAGTTTTCTATGAAATTAAAAAGTCATTCCCTTTATATTTTTCCATAGGTTTTCATTCTTTTCAATGAAAATGTTACAGCAAAGCAATTATTCTCTAGTGAATACTTTTGCCCAAATCAGATTTTATTAATAACTTCTTCCATTAAATATTTTCTTTTGTGGTCATCATGATGTTGTTTTGTGGAGTTGTGGGGTTCTTGGGTTCACTCTGGGAAAGGTTTCACCAGAGCTCCCATTTCAGCGGCCCGCGGTGAGTTCCCCAGGCGAGTTTCTCCATGAGACTGAGACATAAGTTATATTTAAAGATCAGGTTTATTAGGGAAAGGGAAAGGTTTTGCTAAGAGGCCTGCATGGTTGCAGGTGGGCGCCTTGAGGAGAGCTGCCTCCACTGAGGGAGGTCAGGGAAGAGAAGTCCCGGCATGGGACAGGTCACGGGCAGGCAGGAGGCTGCTGCCCTGAAGAGGGAGAGAATTGATGGAAAGAGGCACCTGCATAGTCACAGGTGGGCAGTGGGAGTGCTGCCCCCAGCCTGTGCAGAGACTGCACTGATATAGTCCTTTTCTCTTTGGGAGGGGTCACTCCTCCGTGGAGTGGCTGCTTGTAGCTGATGTTGGATAACAGGCAAAACTGAAAGGGATCAGAGATTCCAAGGTGGGCCCAATCTCTGTATCTCTACCCTTAGGCCTGTGCTCCACTCCCTTTAGCAGTCTCTGACCCTGCTAGGGTCTCATGCCTTGTGATAAGGCACTGGCGCCTAAGGGTCATGACCTCTACAGCTGGGTTAATGGTCATGTTATTCCCCTTGACCCACACCTCCTGGTGTGAGTCAGGTTTTAGTCTTGTGTGGCCTCCTTTCCAGTTTTTCTATTCTTGTCCTCCATCAATCATTTGTCCAATATCCAGTTTTTCTAGATAGGTAATAGATATACTTGGCGAATTAAATTTTACCAAGAAAACTTAGTTTTTGTCTTAATTTGTACTTAATATTCAATTTCACCTTATATCTTGTGCAGTTTTATCTGCTCTTAATATTAATTGGGCTTGCTTATTTTAATGATGTTAACTATGAAGCAGGTAAGAGACAACTTATTTTGAAATCTTTTTTCCTGTAGTGTGAGCATTACAGTCAAGTGTGCAATAGTTAAAAAAAAAAAAAGTCAAAATGTCTGGACTCAAAGGCGGGCGTGGGGGTGGGGGGTGGCTCAGGCACTCAATGTTTGTTGAATAGTATTATAGCAGTTGTCTCTTCATTAGTGAGATTAGCCAAGTTTAGCAAATGGTTCCTTTACAACACAGTGAACTGACTTTAAATACAACACACCAACATGGCCCCTGAAAATCTATGTCAGACATAGCGCACATGGTGACAGTCTATTAGAATAAATAATTCTGAGTAACTTTATTCTCTACCAACCTCACTGTAGATTTCAGACGCTCTCTTGGCTCGAAGCATATCTGGGATATCCATACTCATTTGCATTCCTTTCCCTTTGATTTCATTTTCTAGATCTTTCTTATATTCTTTCTAAAGGAACAGGAAATAATCATCAGAGTCTTGCTCAACTTTCCATAGGAATGTTTATAGTTATGTGTTTGAATCTCAAAACCACTCATGTGGAAATGCCCTTTATATTTTTTCCACATACAATTTCAAATGTTTGTTTCAAACATGGTAACCCATTACATTCTTACCTGGCTGGCCATTTCGGAGGCTCTCTTAGCTCGCTGGATCTCTAAAGTGTCTGCGCTCACCTGCATGCCTCTCCCTTTAATCTCTGTCTCCAGATCTTTTTTATAGTCTTTCTATAGAAAATAAAACATGCAATTAAGGCTCTATAATAATTTGAAACAGTGACATCAATCTAAGAAATTAACGATAAAGAAAAAAGCACAAAAAGATCCAACATTGCAAAGACCAGGGGAAGGACTTAATGGAAGAGAACAGAGCTGGACAGAGACCCTAACGCCTATGGTGGGCAGCCTGGACATAAGAAGGGTATAGAATGAGGACAGGCATGGTCTGTTCACAGAGGGGGATTCGAACACCAGAGCAAAGATTATGGATTCTACATAGACATTTAATTCTGCAAGGGTTGTTCTGGCAAGCTATTACAATGATCCAGGTCACAGAGATGGCAGCCTGGACGAGGGTGGGGAGAAGTAGATGGATTTAGGAAACCATTGTGGGTTGGAGTCAATAAAATTTGCTGACAAGAAGAATCTAAGTGACTTCTGGGATTTCATTTGAGAAAGCGGTAAAAAGGGGGAGGAAAAATAGGGGGATAGTAAGGATTTTGGTTTGAGCATGGAATGTTGAGATTTCTGTTTTTGTGCATTTTACGTACGACTTACATGTGGTAATGCTTATCAGACAAGAGGGATATGGTTGCATACTCATATTTATGTAATAGGACATGTCATTTTTCTGTAGGAACTGTATAAAGTAACATGGGAAAGGGTCTATGATATTAAGCGAGAAAAGCAAGCACAGAAAAAATGTGATGTTTAAGGTTTTTTTTAAGTCTATGGGTATAGAAGTACATGTTTACCCAAAAATACATAAAAACAGCCCTGAAAGGCTGTACAACACGTTAATGACAATGACTATCTCTCAGGAAGAGAACAAAATTAGGGGTCAATTGAAAAGAGCTTTGCAAGTGCCTGTTCAGTATGCATCTCCTCCTCCATCCCACTGCCATTTTTAATGGAATCCTTATTGGTCAAGAATCCTAAGCCACGCCAGGTTTATTTGTCTAACCCAATTATGTCATTTCCATCCCCCTGGCAGAACCTAACCCTAAGGATGTAGGGAGATTCCAGCATACCAGTGACTCTCCTGGCAGATAATCAGCTGCCTGCCACCCTCCGGCTTTCCTCAGTGGGGTCAGATCTCCACCAGCATTTCTTAACTGAAAGGGTCACATTGTAGTTCTCAGAAGCTTCACTGAAGCCTCCTCTAATCTGCCTTGGGATAAGCAAGCACCACCCCTTAACCAGCACCCCAGTAAACCCAGTGGAATGTGAGCACCTATTTTCTTATACAAAGTTTCAATCAAGGTCCAACATTGGAATATTACTGGATCAACCTGAATCCTGGGTCCACATGTGACCCCCATCATTGTGCTGGGGTCTGGAGTGCAATGTGCTGGTGCTCTGGTTTGTTTCTCACGGTCCCACATTTGTTTACTTAACACCCTATGTCATTTAACAGTGTCTGACATGTAAGTATTCTAACTTGTGTTTTTACCAAAACCTGTACATATTCAGCCTGTACATATTCTTCTTTAATAAATAAAGGGAACATTTTTAAAATATTTTAATAGAATTAAAAATATATATTGTGACAGGGGAGATAATGAAAATCAACCTGTCCAAAATGTATAAATCGAAAATTCAGAGCTAATTCCTTGAAAAAAAATCACGAAATTTTCTGCCAGAAGAGAGAGAAACGGATTTTTCTCCAAAATGATCATTTCCACATAGAAAGGAGGCAGAGAGAATCATTTTTAAAAATGCATTGATTGAAAAAAGATTACTTGAATATAGCTGCTTATTATCGTTTACACATAAAGTTTGTAGAACATATATACTCTTTGAGAAAGACTTGCTGAAGAGAAAATCAGCTGAAAATATATTCTCAGTTGTTAAATAAATATACTCACCTCACTAGCCATTTCAGATGCCCGTTTTGCTCTTTGAATATCAAGAACTTCTGAATTAAGATCCATCCCTTTCCCTTTTATTTCATTTTCCAAATCTTTTTTATATTCTTTCTATGAGACAAGAATATTACAGTTCAAAATTTACTGGGAAGCACTTACTGATATGCTGTTTTATATGTTCTATAAAAACCACAGAAAGGAGAAAATATTTCCAGAAAGAACTCTGACTATTCATGCCATTTATTTTCTACAGAGATTTCAGTTTTTCTTTTATTCATGTCAGGGTGGTTTCCAATATCTCATATTTTTCTCTTTCTTCCTTTCTTCCAATATATTTTGGTACCATAATGGTACAACATTTAAAAATGATTACTTCCCTTTCTTTAAGATTTATTTTTTATTTATACAACAGCTGGGGTACAGGCCAGAGGTGTGGGAGGGTGAGAGGATTCACCAGAGACAGAGCAGGGAAAGAACAGGCAGACAGACCAAGAGCACTGCTGAGGGGAGCAGCAGGTGAGACAGAAGAGGTCTGCCATGCCATGTGGGAATCTCCCTGGCCGGCCGGGAATCGAACCGGTGCTGCTGAGGCTGCGGACAGCTTCACAGCACTGTGCTCAACCCCCTGCACCACTGGGGAGGCCCATGATTACTTCTCTTTCAAAGGTCAGAAATATTTTAGGAATACATGCCTCTTATTATTTGAAGTATATCTTTGAAAATGATCTATAAAATATGAATCATTAAAAGAACATAGTTGAAAACAATGGAAAATTGCAAAAATCATTTATAAACTATAAAAATGGATGTAGCCAAGGTTAAAAAAAATGTTTTGCAAAGGGAAATAATTTTTGACTGATAGCATGTTTGAATTTTACCTATTTTAATATCATACTTTAGGTAAATCCAAGTGTTTTATAAGTACTTATATACAACAGAAGTTTCTTTGTGCTAATGAATTTTATTTTCACACTACTTGGATTATGAAAACAATCATTTTACTCCAACTAAGTTAGAGTTATGTCTAACTTACTAGATGAAAAATGAAACTTCCTTTAATGATAAGCAATCACAACCCAGTCAATTCTAGGGTTCGTTTGATATTATTTTCTTCTTTATCCAGTATAATTAAATTAATCGGTCCTCTGCTTAACTAATAGCCTACAAGACATTGTAATGACCTGCATGTAATTTTGAAAAGAGCCAAATGACCTGAATGAAAGTCAATTATTTCACTTATTTTTCATGTGACCTTCAGGAAGACTTTAAGTAACACAGCCTTGATTTCCACACTGGCAAAACGAAAATAAAAATACCTGTTCTACCAATGTCAAATGGCAATGGAAGAAAATCAAATGAAATGAAGCATAAAAGGGTATTTTTTAAAATTATAAAAGGCAACATAAATGTAGAAAAACATAAGAATACAAAGTCATCTTAAAGCTAAAAGCCTACATTTAGAAAGGGGAGTTACAATTTCATTATCACAAAGATTCCCTTTTAAAATTAGACATCTCTGTAACTTAATTAAAAGGTTTTTAATCATAGTCTTCTGGGCTTTTCCTATGCTGAAACATTCTGAATCAGTAAGTTAAAAAGAGAAATAAAAGAAAAAGGCAACAGTATGTATAATAAAGTCATTTATAGATCTCAAAATAGATCTTACATTGTCATTTGGGTGTTAATGATAAATTTGTTTATACCCTTCAAAAAATCTATATAAATAGTGCCTATTTTTTAATTGGAAGCAATAATAGTAGGAAATTACCATTTGATTAGCTTACAAAAAAAATTATAGGAACTACAAGTGGGAAAAGATGGGGCAGTAAGAAAACTATCTAAAGAAAACTATTAGATAAAAAGTATTATGCCTATTTCAGCCCAACATACACCAATGAGTCACAATCAATTTCTAGAAGCAGGTAAATGGTAAAAGCCAATTGGCATTTGGCGGATATACCTCTAGAGAGGTAATTATACTCTATTTATTTCACTGGTTTAAGATATTCCTTTCAGGAATACTTTCTTCAGATCAAAATTTAGAGTGAAATGGATTCCTCTAACACTTCCCCTTAAGATAAAGAAAATCTATTAAAACGGAGAGCTGAAAGAGCTGTAAGTTAGTTCTTAGCCACTTAAAAACAAAAACAGAAAACAACCTTTTAAAATGATGGACTAAGCATGGTATTTTTAATTGTTAGCTTTGAGGACCTTAATGTTCAACAATTTTTTTTATTTATATTATTTATTTATGCATACAAGAACTGGGGTGTAGGCCAGAGGTGTGGGGGGCTGCGGCAAGGGGGGTGAGAGGATTCACCAAAGACAGAGTGGGGCGCAGAACAGGTGGATCTACTAAAATACACTGCTGAGGGGAGCAGCAGGCAAGACAGGAGAGGCAAGGCAGGCAAGACATCCAACTCATACTGCAGTGGCTGGTGATAGCTTGATAGTACTGAGATTTTAAGCCCTTTGTCACTGGGGAGGCCCTGAGCATGGTATTTTTAATTGTTAGTTTTGAGGACCTTCATGTTCAACAAATTTATTAATTGTGAGCCAAAACTGACCACTAACTTGGGGATGGGAGGTGGGATTCCTGCTGAAACAACAATGGAAAATGAACATGAGCTCTTATGTTCTATATGATAAATGTATTTTTCCCTACTTAGAACACACACCACTTATAAATAATGTGTTATTGATTCAGACCTTGACACACGAGCACCTCGTTTCCAATGTCAGATGTGACAAGAACGCTGCAGGAAAGCTTGCCTCACTCATATTCAAAGGTTTTTTTCAATCTGCCATAAAGCTATAGGTATTTATGAAGTTTCTAAGCTACAACCCAAACACAAGATATTTTTCAAGTGTTTCCAGGAAATCCTGTTAATTTCTTCCTGTGTCTCTAAGTGGAAATGCTAACCCAGGTTTTCCTGTTTTCAATAAAACTGAAAAACTTCATTAGTAAAGGTCAAAGTGAGGGAAAGAGTAATGGATGAATATCTCAATCCCTGAATTAGTAATGGATTACTAAGCAAATATTCTCCGGGTTATTTCTTTAGTTTTCTTTTCTGATATTTAATAGTAAAAAGTAGCATCTTACCTCCTTTAGAAGGTTGGTGATGTATTTTACATGTAAAAATTCCGGAGTTTTGTCTAAATCCAGTGATGACCTTCCTTTAATCTCATTTTCATAATCCTCTCTGTAAACTTTCTGTTAAATAAGAACACATAAATTTTAATTTAGAAAATATTAGTGACTGATGAAAAGATATCAAAATGAGTTCCTAGAACAAAACTGATATTTTTCTTGTATTATTCTACCACTTCAGAGTGTTCTTATCACCAGGAAAATAACTCCAACTTTATCATAAATTTTAGAATTCTACCAAACAAAAGCAGGGTCCTCAAGTACCATGTGCTCTGGGGAAGAATTGTGAATAAGTATGTATAGTATCTCAATGGTACGTTATTGTTTGACGTTAGCCCTCATGGGGAAGAGAACCAATAACAATGATCTGCATCACCAATAACATCAATAACTGCATCACCTCAATAGTTCACTCAAATTATATCATTCACTTGAAGAAAACCTGATGGCATGGAAGTCCATTCAAACCAAAGATCATGTCTGTTTATATCCTCATCCCTCTCTCAGTCTTTTGTGAATTCAGGCAAGACCATTTCTAAAATGTAATGAATCTGGGAGGGAAGTCAAAGATTTTCCAACAATGATTTTGGCACTTATGAGATGAATCCAGTTACACTGAGAGTAGAATTTATCTTGAACCTATCAATGGTTCTTCAGGTAAGAGATCACAAAAACAAATGAAAGATGGGCCTCCCTGGTGGTGCAAGAGGTTAATTCTCAGCACTATGAAGCTATCTGCAGCCTCTGCAGCATGACTTTGACCCACATGGTGACCAGGGAGCTGACCCACATGGTGCAGTAGACCTCTCCTGTCTCATCCACTGCTCCACTCAGCAGTGTATTTCAGTAGATCTGCCTGTTCTGCTCTCCATTCTGTCTCTGGTGAATTCTCTCACCACCACCACCCCCACCCCACACTTCTGGCCCACACCCCAGTTCTTGTATGCATAAATAAATAAAGTAAATTTTATTTAAAAAAAAAAAAGAAATGAAAGATGGTGGCAGTAATTGTGGATGGCCTAAATCCACACCCCACTGGCCCTTTGACATTCTCTGTCACCCTCCACCTGTGAGTGTCTAAATTCTGGCATTCCAACTACATGTTTGAAGATCAATAACAGTGTGTACTTTATGACTATAAAGATAGTTGCTCTAAATAATAAAAATATGTCAAATATTTACCAGACAAACAAGGGTCCAGATTTTACCAGCTAAATATTTAATTCAAATTGTATCACAAACATATTAAAGTAAATTCTGTATGAGCTTGCTATTAATACAAAATGAAAAGCTATTTCTCTATTCATCACATACTCACCATGGAAACAAATAATTTTATAAAGAAATTCTCCAAACCATGATGGAGAATAAAAGTTGTCCCTTACCACATTTATGTTACACACAGCTTTTTAACAAATAATATAGGAATAGCCATGAGAAAAGGCCACAACAATTGTTCTGTAAGTACTAAAACCTAACAAAACTATATATTTAAGAAGTTACGCTGAGAACATTCTGAATTAAAAGAATTACAGATACACCAAAGAAGAATGACAAGAACTTGTCCTCACCTTAATGTGGAGCAGAGATAATAAAGCCTTAAGGCTGAATCTAAGGTGTTTCCTGATCAAAACAAAAAGACTTTTCAAAAAAGTAAAATATAAGTATATGTGTATTTCTTTATTTATATCAGACATTTCATTTCCAGGAGCTCTCCTCCTCTGAAAAAAATTATTTTATTGAAGGAAGTGATTAAGAAAGGTCAGTTATGACTGGAAGTGGTCAATGTATAAGGGGGAATAAAACTTGAGTGTGTTTTTTGTTAGGAGTGCGACATGTAGGAATCAGTACACAAAGAACTTTTCAAAGTCAGGTTTAGAGCTATCTTCTAGAAAACACACTGATTCAACCTATGTCTGGCATTAGAAGAAAGTGAGAGAAACATGATTATAGGCTACAAAAAAAAAATTAGATCTTTTCCTAAGATCATAAATGCTTAGTTTCACATGTAAGAGGCCCCTCAAGAAATTCATGGTCAAGCTTACCTCTTAAGAATAAAAACCATCTCGAAGACGTCTGTCTTTATAGCTACTTCATTGGTCTGGAGTTTAAAGACATCTTTCACAGCAAACTAAGTAAGATTTTTAGACATATTATCTTTCTAGCTATTATAGAATAAATTTGTCCAAATCTATTTTCTGTTGGAGGATTTCTCTCTTCTCAAGCCCTGCTGAGCAGAAACATAATTGCTGAGCTTTAAAAATCTAATAGCCAATGGCTATAATTAAAGGGAAAACATGTCTCAGCCTCTGCATAGGATAATTCCTCCCTGGTGAAAATACTAGAAATCAGAATAGCAAAAACTGAAAGCCAACATTAACAAAATATCCATAGAGCCCTAATTCTACAGCACATAAATACATCAGATGTGTAAACATTAAAGCAATTTATACTTGATATCAAAACAACCAACTAAAAGCCATTAATTAATTCATTTAACTGGTTTTCTTTTTAGGTGTCGACATTTTATTTTCCTTTTGTGTTGTGTAGTCACAGCAACAGTAAAACAAAATACTAGTTATCAGACTATCAAAGTCTGTACAAGGAAGCGTGCTTACATGGGAAGTACTGTACTTCTTCAGTACTGAGGCTATCTTTAAAGTCCCTGTCATCTGCACAGTGAAATTTGTTTTTGGGGACTTTTTTCTCTTTGGAGGGTCAAACTACATTAGAAAATAATCAACTTTGAGCTTCATGTAAAGATAATTAAGTCAATTTTGTCTACCAACTATATAAGACGTGGGTATCTATATAATTTTTGGACTTTTTTTAAATCCATCTGAGTTCTATGATTTTAGTTAGGGGAAATATTAGCTTCCTTCATTGAGTCAGTGTTTCTCAAAGTCTGGTTGCTGGACCAACTACATCAAAATGCAAACCCCAAACTCTACTGCACATCTACGGAAGGACAAGGTGCAGGGGCAGATGCGCAGCGCAAACACCCTTCCTGGAGACTTATCTACAGAAGGATTTGAGTCCTCCAACAATAGGGAAAAAGAAGAAGGGAAAGGGATTATTTGTTTGTTTATTTATTTATTTATTTCTGGAAGGGGATATTTAGAAGAGAATGCACAAAAAGGATCAAAGAAAAGGAAAACAAGAGGGAACGTATCTCTCTGTGAATAAGACAAGAGAGGCTAGCACAACCCCTAAAATAAGAAGAGCGTCAGGCTGAGAGGAGGAACACTGAGAAAGTCCAGGAGGGACACTGAGAAAGGTCCTGGTCTTCTCAATAAAGGAGGAGGTATGACTGTCCGTGACAGCTTGGGGACCAGGGGCAAGGGCTGTGCAGTGAGACCCACACTCAAAACAAACTGAGGTGGTGACCCAGTTTCCCCACTTGGCAGAAAGACAAGCTGGGAGCACATCCTAACTTCTTTCACGCTAAGAGGAGACCAGCTCCTTTTCACAGGTGTATCTGAAGCTCCAGTGAATGGCATAGCTCAGGCATGAATACAATGATTGAAAAAACACAGTCCGGGAACTGGATTGTCATCTATGTGCACTTAACAGGAGTAAGAGAGTTAAGTTGGGTGTAGATAAGAGATCACCAAGAGACACAAGGATCTAAAATTCAAAATCATAAAATACCATCACTTCCAATGTAGAAATGAGGAACTAGTGTATATGAATCACAGATGCTGAGTTCCAGGATTTGATGGCGAGATGAAAGTAAATGAACTAGTATAGAAATAAATCAGAGAACCACGAGACGGGATGACACAAGCGTACACAACATGGATGTTCCTGTTCCTGTGACTGAACACAAAGACTTAGTGCAAATTTATGTAACAACTCAGAGTCCTAAACTTCCAGAGACGCCATTAAGCAAAAGCACCAAAACATATCACAAAAGTAGAAACCTTTCTCTAGGCTAGAGGTCAGTGACAACAGCCACATTATGCCCCTAAAACTGGCTTAAAACTGATCAAACTGGCTTAAAAAATATGAGGTACAAAAATAATAAGTAGTTATTTTCTCTTCTCTTTTTTGAAAAATGTATTAAGCAATTGTGATTATTCAACAAACTATAGTAATATAGACTTCCTTTTCCCTGAGAAGATAAAATCGAACATTTCAACAAATGTCACATACATTTAAAAATCCCTATGACAGACTTTTTTGTCCAGAAGTTATCACTTCTCCCTATTTTCAGTATTTTTTTGGGGGGGGGCGGGGGAGGACAGCAAAGATCTTGCTTATTGAACATGCATGGAGCAGAGCTCTGGAGTTGTAACCAAATGATACTAAGCTAATTATTTCTGTCCCTTTGAAGTCATGACTCAGTTGTACCCACAGAATTTGGATATTGGCTGCAGGGAAAAAAAACCTCTATGTCTGATGATTAGTCCCCCAAAATAGTAGGGGAGAAAAAAACAGAAGAAATCTTACTGGATCAGAGGGAAACCAGTGTGGGGACTAACTGGATGTGACTAGCATTGTCTTAAGTAGAGAATAAAGTACATAAATGGGGGGAAAACTCTTAACTGATCTCTTTGCTTAATGTTTAAAAAATTCCATGTCACTGTTTATTGGGTGGAGTAGGGGAGAGACAATCAATTAAATAAACTAACAATAAAAAGGGAGATGTTGATGACTTTTATCCAGTCCTAAAACAACCATTTAACTTTAGGTAAGACAATTAATTTCAGTGGATGCATTATCTATCTAGGCATGATTTCTGCCTGATGTCCTTAAATAAGCTGACATATAGAAAATAATTTAGCATATTACCTATTAAAGAATAAGTGCTTAAAAAACATTAATGGAAACATTGGTGGAAAAAAAACCAATTGATTTTACAAGAAATTGCCCCTATTTAGATTGCAGCTTCCCTGAATCTTCCCAGTCAGGTGTATTCTTCTGGACCTGCTAAACCTGAACCATTTCACTGATTTCTCTTAATTGTAAAATGACAAATTTTCATGAAACGGTGGATAACAAATCAAAGGAACCCACCTCACTCTGCATCTTCTGAGCCTCCTTTGAAGTTTGATAAGATGGTGTCTCGACAAATTCAAGCATTGATTTCCCCTTATTTTTCTCATATTCTTCTTTGTATTTAACCTTTATTTTAAAAAAAGTATAAGAGGCATATAAACCTCACAGACACTTGTATGAGTAAAGTCAAATAAATATGTGTCCAAAATTAATCATCCTATTTTCTAAAAATCACATTTTTCTGACCATTTAGGTTGATCATTGGATTCCCTATGGTTAATGACATATAAAGAAAGTAAACAGGTAATAAGTACAAACTTTTAAGAATTAAAAAAAAATCAAACTGCTGAATAATATTGTTCTAGGATTTCTGTATTTAGCTGAGAGATATATGTCATATATGTTGGTTTATAAATGTATATATACATGGTATAAGCACATGTACATACAGAAACTGAGACACAGAGAGAGAGAAGTCCCTGTGACTATTTTGAATGCCCATTAGTAAATCATGAACAAGAAAGAAAACATGTCTGATTCTCTATTTTTCTGTGAAAAGGAGAACAGAATTCTCTGGAATTGCTCAATTCTCCCACAGACAGAGAGTAAAATACGCAGTTTTTATATTATTTCTTTCAGTTTTACTATGCACTATTTAATATTATATCATGAATTTTTCTTTTTGTTAAAGATTGATTTATTTATGCATACAAGAACTGGGGTACAAGCCAGAGGTGCAGGGGGATGCAAGGATTCACCAGAGACAGAGTGGGGAACAGAACAAGAAGACTGACTAAAATACACTGCTGAGGTGAACAGTGGGTGAGACAGGAGAGGTCTGCTGTGCCATATAGGTAGCTCCCTGGCCCACCGGGGATAGAACTCATGCTGCAGAGGCTGCGGATAGCTTCATGATTTATTTCATTCAGAAATATATTTTCATTGATAATTTATGAAATTGTTCCTTAAATTGTATAATAACAACAATAATTTGAATAATTAGATCCAAAGGAAAAGTTTCAATATTTAAAACTTTGTGGTGGCAGAAAATATACTACATTTTAAAATTCCTATTTGGAGGCATAGTTTTGTTTCAGAGAAGTGTGACTGAGTGATCAATGAGGGTGTTTGAAGTCTAGTAAATATACTACATTACAATAAAATTTTGTGAGAAAAATGAAATGAAAGTAACAATGCAAAGAGAAAAAATGTATAATTCCAAATCTTAAGAAGAGCTAGTTTGCATACTTTTTTAAATACATAAAAGTGGGTTTCAAGTCATTATTAAGTTTATGTTTCATTAGATACATAAAAAAAGGATGATATGACATTTTAGTTTATCAGAAACTGGAAATGACATCTTTTGCCAACTATTAAAACTCAAAATAAAAATAAGTTTCAACTTTATGCATAGGAGATACTTTTTTCAATTTCTGTCAAATAATACATTGGTTTTTCACAATTGAAAGAAACTGTTAGTCTAGTCTTGTAATTTTTCCTTTTTAATAACACATAATTGAATTGAGTAATAATAAGCCTTGTAGCTGGAAACTGACAAATCAGTTGACTATAAAAATTTAAATCATCATGATATTTGATCAGTTTAATTATCTTCTATCTTGTAAGTTTTACATTGTGTAAAGTAACTTTTATATTATAAAAATATCTTTATACTGAGGGCCTCCCTTGTGGTGCAAGGGGTTAAGACACAGCCTATGAAACTGTCTGCAGCCACTGCAGCACGAGTTCAATCCCCAGCCAAGGAGCTACCCACATGGCATAGCAGACCTCTCCTGACTTGCCCACTGCTCCCCTCAGCCGTGTATTTTAGTCAATCTACCTGTTCTGTTTCCCACTCTGTCTCTGGTGAATCCTCTCACACACACACCCCACCCCCAGCACCTCTGGCCTGTACCCCAGTTCCTACATGCATAAATACATAAATCTTTAAAAAAATATATCTTTATACTGAAATATGATTCAAGTTTTCCCCAAAGCAATAGAAAAAAAGTGTTTAAGATTTTCCAAAGCAATGCTCCTCTGCTCAGGATGCTCATTCTTTTCAGCATCTGCACAGTCTCTGTCCAGACTCAGGCAGTGAGAGGTGACAGGACCCACACAGGAGGACACATACCTGACTCTGCAGCATGGCATTGTCTTTATGGTGCAGGTGCTCGGCAGCATCCGCGTCAAAATGATACATTCCTTTGCTTTCCTCAAAATGCTTTTTGTACTCTCGCTAAAACAGAGAATATGAAAATAAATTTAGAATAAAAGAGGCTGATTGGTGCAACTAATACTCGGGGATGCAAACAGTGAAATACAAGCCAACAAAAGCTGCCGAGATGTTATCAGAACCCATTTGCAGTCACTGGTCACTTTGGAGATTTCTGACACTGAGATGAACAGAGAATGCAGGACAAACCAGCTGTGGGTGGTCAATGTGAAGAGCATACGACACACTCCAGAGCAGCAGGGACAGTGAGCTGTAAACACAACCTAAATGTTGCTCAGGACTCAAGGAGTGGCAATGGAGAAGCCAGTGGTGGGATCTGCAGGAATAGGCAAGTTGAGCAAAATAAAGGCGATTCTTACTTGTCTTCTACTTCAAAGGGAATGTGTTTTAATAGCCTCTACAAGAAGAGAAGGAAAGAAAAGAACAAACAACGAGGAGAGGAAAGCCAGAGGCACGAAGATTGCGGATCATAAGGAAAATGACAGTGAGAAATACCTCAAGTAATTGTCATAAAAGGAGAGGGTAAGAGGGGCCAGGAAGAAAAACTAAGAAAACTGGGTACAAATCAATTGAATTTTTAAGGCAAAGAAACTGGATTAAGACTATTTACTGTCTAGATATACAGACCAGAATGAATAAGGCTGACAAACTTGGCAACTGTGGGATGCTAAACACAAGAAACAGGTAAGCAAAATATAGGTGATAAAAGCTGCTTCATGACTTCTGTCATTGGGAATTGAAGACTTAGTTACTCTGCACTATTAAGAAGAGAAGTTAAGAGGTAAATAATGGATAACACAAAGACTCAAGGCTACAGAGATTTAAGCTAAAGTCAGTTGCTTTAGGCAAATGAGGGTTTCAGTAATAATGGCAATTTCCTGTAGAGTGGGGAAGTAAGTAGCACCAGAAAGGGAGCGGGAGAGAGTTGGCCATGATGACAACTTTGACATTTGGCTCTTGGGACATGCTGCCCAGTGCCGGGATGGGAAGGGTAGACAGTCCAATGACCTGCACCTGAGAACCCCTGTTTCATAAGGACCCCTGTTTCAATGGTCCCCTCAGAGGTGCTTCCTGCCTATAAGAAACTAGTTTTGTGTCCCCCAAAACTAGCCAGAAAAAAAGTGAGGCAATGAATGCCCAGGAACTTCATGAAAATGTTCACATAGTACAACTTGACAACAGAGTAGATTCTAAGTTTTAGCTTTTCTGCTAAATTAAAATATATATAAAGACAATCTCAAAGGATAACCATACTTAGAGACTTTATAATTTGGTTAGAAGTTATTTTTAATATATATTTATAAAATTATCATGAATTGACTCTAACACGCTGGAATATATCCCA
This sequence comes from Talpa europaea, assembly GCF_964194135.1. Lineage (NCBI taxonomy): Eukaryota > Metazoa > Chordata > Mammalia > Eulipotyphla > Talpidae > Talpa > Talpa europaea. Next base: position 24,260,698 of record NC_140082.1, on the reverse strand, counting down.
CTACTGAGTTAAAACCTAGAAATCATCAAGTCTAGCATATTATGTCTAAAATATCGATATACTGAGAAAAGATCAATAAGAACTGTCCCTAACAGAAATACCTATTTTAGCTACAGAGAATTTCAGAAACTCCTCTTTAAAATAAAAAACTACAAAAGAAAAAGAAAACCTATTTAAACTAAGATCTGCAAAAGAAATTTTCAATACTTGTTCTTAGACTGTTAGTCTGTCCAAGTTTCTTAGTCTCTGTTGCCTCCTAGTGGGAATTACACAGAGTAACACACATTATATAACTAACTCATGCAAAGTTATAGCAGACACTGAAAACTAGTGAAGTGCTATTTCCAGGGAGAAAAGTGCCCTCAGAAATTTAATTAATCATACATTATGGCTGTGTAAACTCACAAGGCACTCATTTTACTCTACACCTACATGTTAAAAAAAAATAAATGGATTATTCCAAAGACATTTAGAGGTCCTTTGGAAAAAAAAAGCTACTTATAACAAACTGACCAGTAATTTTGACAGAATGTCTTATTAAGCATTCTTATGTTCAATCTTAATTAAATTAAGTTGCCTTTATAAATCAACAAAATTTCAATTCTCTTTACATTAAAATTTAAAAGATAACTCTGACATACAATAAATTTGAGCCAATGAATCATCATACAAATTTAATAAGTGTATAGTTCAGAGTAACACCTTTTTTGAACCTTGAAAGTTCTCTCCTATGAATTATTCATTCAGTAACAATTTTTCTATGGAGGGGGGGGATCTATAATCTAGCAAAGGCACCACCTAAATGAAGGTTAAACTTTATAAAGAGTTTCTAAAATAAATGTAATATATAAGTTTTATATATTTTTCTGGATTTTCTCTGTTGAAGGGTTGATAGAGATAATTTATCTTAAACTATGATTTTTTACCATTATGTTAAAATAAAGGCCAATGTTCTTTAAAAGAAATATTGCCTCAGAGTAGATGCATTCTTCCAAGTATTAATTTTTTAATTAGCACTATAAATACTTTAATTGACTTATTTTCAACTAGACTCCTCATGTCCTCAAGAAGTTTAACCCAAGTATGGATGAGGCATTGTCAAGGGCAAATGCCACCCTAATGATCAAAACTGGATGCCAAAGGCTTTAGAAGCTACCTAGGATTCATGGAGGAAAACTGGCAGCAGAAACAGACTCTCCAGGAACAGAAGACTGTGTGCAGAGGAGTAGAAAGGAGCATGGAGATGGCAGGACAGCTTGAGCCTATCAGCCCTCAAACCTTCATTCTCTGCCCCACAGACTGGAAGGAAGGATAGACTGATTTTCCTTCAAGGACCAGTGAGTAAAGTTAATTCATTATAAAGGCACTGTGGGTATGAAAGACTTACATGCGTAGCACATTTCAAGAATGATGACAGTGGCAGTGGAGAGAGGATGATTATAAAATAATAAACAAAAGTTCAATCTATCAAAGCCAAGGGTAGGCATTTTTAAGCCTAAACTGAGGCTGTAGCTCATTACTTAATACTTTGAGCCTGACTACAGATTTTTTAGATTCAAGGCTATAGCCACATCTCCTAAAGACAACGGGCTTCATTTTTTCACATTTCTTGCCCAGCATATTTTTGCTTCTACACTATACCTGGACCCAAGCAGATATTGAACAGATTTGGGTAATCTTGAGAGAAGGCATACTTGTTAAAATAAGCATAGAAATGACTTAAGGTCACATTAGAGTTGCCCATGGGGCATCCTGAATGTCACAATCAGAAGGGAAGGTGGTGAGGTCAAGGTCCGGGTGCAGAGTTTGTTTGAAACAGCACCTTGTATGAGTTCCACTGGAATGCCAGGACACCAGGCAGCCTGTACACAAGTTCTCTCATGAAGACTTGGAGAAACTCCCTCCCCAGCTGCGTTGAAAGGAGTACAAACCTTCACAAGACTGAGATGAGAATATGGCGTCAATGTAAATGCCCGCAGGATTTTTTTTTCCAAGAAAATACAATTTTTCTTATACCGAAGCCTCTTAAATACCAGACACTCTATTCTGAATTGAGTATAATAAAAGATCTCTCATTTAAGAGCTGGACCTTAAGTGATTTCAATAAAGGAAGGAAGGATAGGAAGAAAGGTGTAAAGGAGCCATTCAACAAAAAGTTTGTATTCGAGACATTAAAGAGCTGGAAGGAAGCCCACTGGGAATGTGACAGGTGTGTGGGGTTGCAGCAAAGCAGATCACTACTTTCCAAAAAGTTAGTCACTGATGCGGGGGACACGCAGACGCAGGAGGAAGCAGAAGAACGCACGAACTCTGCAGGCGCAAGCACCACAGAGCCCCCAGCGCAGCCACAGCTGTCATCCAGCAACCCACTTACTCCGCTGAGCATTTTGCTGGTTTTCAAAGCATGTTCTAAAAACAAGTTAGGGAGGTCTGAAACTGGATCATGCATATATTGCATGTCTTTCTTGTACTTCACCTATGAAAATAACATGGAACAAAATACCATCTAGGAGAAGAAAATATTATCCTTTTGCATTATCGCCATTATTTTGAACACAGAAAGTACTAAGCAGTGGTAAATTGACAGACGGGTTCTACAAGTAGCCACTAGATGGTGCTCATTAACTACGGAATGTGTAAAAAAGTTATTTTCAAGGACCTGAAAATATTTTGATAATTCCTATTATCGTTTATTCAGAAAGGGTGGCCACAGAATCATGCAAATTTAACAGAAATTTTACTTTGAAGACATGATTAGAACAACCACTTTAGTTTTTTCAGAAATGACTACCGTATTTCGATTGTGTTTATGGAGATTTTAGGGCTTTGGTGTTCTTCATCCTATTGTCATACAGACTTTTTTTTTACTGTTTTGGAAATATAATAATATTAGTAGTAATATTAGCATGTTTACAATAGGAAAAATATCATGCACCTACTATGTGGCAAACACTTTTCTAAACACTTTAGCTGTGTTAAGCAGTTATCTCCACAACTGCAGTAGGAAGATACTTGAAGTATCTCCATTTTACAGATGCAGAAACTGAGGCACAGAAAAATGATGTTATGGTGTTAAGTGGAGAAGTCCATCCGGGTAATATTGTAAACCCTGAGCTTTCAACATTATGTTCTAGTTTCCTTTAAATACATCGTAACTCTGTGTTCTTTAGGATTTTATGGACAACAATAATCAAATATGAAAAGAAATTATTCTGCTATTCCCAACGATCTTGAAAGACAAAAACATTCATTTCATTCATTTTTGGTTTTGGTGGAGCAAAGTTATTGAGCACAAGTTTAACAATGTCTTCTAAACATTAAAGAAAGTAAGATGGACTAAGTCCCAAGGATATGACAGGCGTGAAAGGGTTTAAATGATCTAGCAAAGCAACAGTCAACAATAGTTCATTTCAATACTTGGAAAGGTATTCTATACATCTTTCTACTGTGGTAGAGTAATTGGTCTTTTCCTGCTTCTGTTTTATACTCTAATTTAAGGAAACTTTCCTTGTAAACTGAAACTTGATCATCTTTTAAAACACGAAATGAAAACAACTCCTATGAAATATTTTGCAGCATTGACAGAGGGACAATTTTTTTAAATTTAAATTTTAAAAGAAATGTTAAGCATCACAAGTATAATTTCTGAAATTTTCTTTATGATAAGCCACCAAATCGCAGGCAATAATTTACAAAAGCCTAATATTGTGGGCATAATGACATGCGTTAACCATTGGCATAGCCACTAATTGACAGTACAACATACTACTCGTCTGCAAAGCTATAATCTCTTTTTGATCTTGATGAGACATAATAGTTTTATTGGCAATACTATTCCTACTTATTAACAAATTAGTAATCAGTAACAATTAATAGCAAATTACAATAATACATTTTTCTCAAAAAAAAAAAAGCCCCGGGAAAATATGCCTCAGTGTTTCCAAATAAAATTACTTGGAAATTACATGATCTTGATTAATAGTCAGTAATTACAACATAGCCAATTCTGAGAAAACAAGAATCAAAAGATAATGAAAATAATTTTCTATGAATTACAAGTCACAAGACACAAAGTAACTTACATCACTCGCCAGTACGGTAGCAAGCTGACTTTGCCTAAAAGAAGCACTTTCAAGGGGATTGTAATGATGTTTCTTATCCTTCATTTCATTACCAAATTTTTCTTTGTATTTAATCTGCCATAGAAGAAAAACAGGATATACTAAATAGCACATTAATCTTTAAGCTTCTAAAATAATACATTTGATTTTCATTAGATCATATAAATGCTACCTTAAACAGTAGTTTAAATTTGTTATATTTTCTCCTGTATAAAACTTAATTAGGCATAAAAGTTTAAAAAAACAAGCTCCACTTGAACATTGATCATAAATGCAATTAGGCATGAACTCAAACCCTATTAACAAGAATTATGCACTAAAAGCTCAGGATTTCTAAATGTCAGTTTGCGTTTCTGCATTCCTATAGAATTAGAAATTAAGACCACAAATCCCTTAACGCTTATTGAATTTAGGAAATGGAAGTTGAGCCCCAGAATTGGAATATGAGTTTTCCTAAGAAATTATTTTGAATACAGGACATAGCTTGTACCATGAGTTTTCTCATCATTTTCCATTTGTTCAAAACAATCATTATTAGGAATTACATTTTCTAAAATGTCCTGGGCCTATTTAAAGTCATTTTTTTTTCCTTTGCTTTAACTCCACAGTTGCTTCCAGGAGCAAAATCATCTTCAATATTCATTCTGACATTATTTTTTTCTTTATTTTAGTCTTAGGGAATCCAAAGCAAGGATTATCGGCTTACTTCCTATTGAACTATATTTTTCTCCATGAAGAGAGAAACATGAATGTATGTTAACGAGTATAGATACAAGCTCTTTATCAAAAAACCAAACAAACAACTAGCTCCTTCCATTTCACACCGCCTTTGAGTCCTACATCCAAGAAAGGCTGCACAGACCTCAAAAGTATTAAAAGCTTTGCTATTTGATAATATTTTTATCATGTTGCAATTCTTACACTATTTTACTTTCTTACAACAGTCTCAGAATGTCCCTTTATTCATAATTCCATGCATCTTCAGACTCTGTCTGCTAAAAAACAATCTGGGGATGGCTCAAATTGTTTTGTGTCCTCAGTAATTGTTCTCCCTGGGGGACACAAGTCTAGTACCTATAGTTGAGAGCTAGTAAAAATCCTGGTGGGACTATAACACTTGGAAGAACTTTCTGATATTGACTTATAAATTACAAGCAAAACCTCATTTGTTCTAATTCATTGGTGAGGCTTCTCTAAAACAAGAAACATTCAAATTTTTAAAAATTATTTTATATCTTGAAATCAGGAGCAATATCACCAGTGGAATAAATAAATCCCCCTCACTACTTTCCACAGTAGCTGGCACCGAACCAAAGATTTTCCCTACCTGGTCCTGCCCTAAGCATATAGGTCCGCTTCCCTTGTGCCCTCTATAGCCCTCTGCTAGAGCACTTTTCACAGTATTTTCATCTGTGCTCGTCTCTCCATCGGTTTTCAGTGCTTTAAGTGACATATACAGACTTCCATCTGAAGGGCGCCAGACGCCTCCACACGTTCCACATAAGACATTCTGCCCGAGGGGTACAATGCCCTGCACACTCTCAGCTCATAGCTGTACAATCTCATCTACTGATCCTTCTATATAATGTGGGCTTGTGTCAAGTTTTCTTTCAGTTACTCATGTTCTCCCACCTCCAGCACCAGAGGGGCACAGATAGTGTTATGATCTTGAGCATGGAGCTTGTCCAGCAGTCTGTAAGCCCTGCTGCAACCAGCGCAGCCGCACCTGGAGCACAGGAACACAGGAGGGGGATGACTTGCAATTAACTTGACAGCTGCTCATGTGCTACTAAACCTGGCATTTGCTCTTTCCAAGTGAGTGTTTATTTGTGATAAACAAAAGTTAATCCATATCGTAATGGTTCTTCTTTTCTTCCTCTACTCATTCAACTTGGAAGCCGTACTGACTTCCAACCTGTGAGGCTGGGATAGCTGACATGACTGAGACCCCAGTCCATGGAACCCGGGATTAGTACTACTTTCCCAAAGCCAACCTGACTGAGTCTCAGTCACACTTGAAAATTATTTCAAAGTACATCCCAATTAGGAGATGTGCTCCAATTAGGAGAGCATATATTTAAACTATTTGTTTAAATAGACAGTGAGCACAGAAGAGATTTTTATATATTTTTGTATCCCCAGTGCCTGGCATAGTGCTTTGAAAGAATTTGCCATTTACTATATGGCTATTAAAGAAGTATATAAATTAATAATGAAAATGACAACACTTGTTTTATTCTCAGAGAATGAATCAAATCCTGAGGCATGAGTTGAAAGTATAGTAGTTCTTGAATTCCCAAGTTCCCCACACACACACATACACACCCTAAGGTCTCTGTTAAATTGATTTGAGCTATATCCTATTAGGTAGGGAAAATGGTAAAAGGAAATGAAAAACAGCAAATACAAAATATAAAATATTGCATTTGTATTGCACTTTATGGTTCCTAAGGGACTTTTATTTATTCATTCAGAAAATATTTATTTAATATATACTCTGTGTCAAAAACTGTACTGAAGAGATTTAGAAGTCAGGTGGTAACTCTCTCCAAATATATGAAAAAATAGAAAAACAGCATTTGTTCTACTCAGAAAGGTACAGTTAGTATTAATGGGTAGAAGTTGTAGCCAACAAGATTTCTGCAGATTACAATTGAAATTTTCTATCCATTGAGCTGTCTACCAAGAGAACCATAATCTGCTTTCCTGCTCAAACTACTACCCCCCACCTGCTCCCATTATTCACCTGAAATTTTATACACATCCTACAGGTATTAGCCCAAGTGTAACTTCTTTCTGAAAGCCTCTTATGATCTCCCAGACTAGAATATTTACTGCTGATCTATTTTTGAAGCACCCCAAATTCATCTTGTCAGACCTTGCACACCGGAGCTGTGGCTCGTCCCTTTATAAACAGTAAGCTTAGTTGAGGAGAGGTTCTGTTTAAACTGTAATATCTAGTTCAGTAACTTTCTGATTGGATGAATAAATGGATGGAAAATACTGAGAAGTGGTCTTTCATTCAAAGGCAGGAACAGGTAACTTCCAAGAGTCTTCAAATTTTGCAACAATTTTGTAATAGCTCTTGATAACTTGATTTTTAAAGATTTCTACCACTGCTATGCATTGCCTATACACCTTACAATTTGAGTTTTAAAATGCTGCTTAACCTTTCCATTCTATTTCTGTAGTGAAATTAATTATTTTAAGTATATCTCTCATCCACATCCTTATAATGAATGCAATAAGCAAAGTATTGTGAAATATATATTCTAACTTTCAGTATTCTGTGTGATTTGATTCAAAAGGTGCCTACGCCACAAAAATGCAAGAATTTTCCTCATGACTTAATTAAAGTAAAATAACTGCATTGTGTAAAAAAAAAAAAAACTTTACCTTTTCTGTAAAGTTTGCAGATAGGTAAACAAAGAAAACAGCCACATGGTTTCAATGGGTCCTAGTTTTCACCATTGACTCACTGACTACACATTCACATTCAACAGTCTATCCTAGTTTTAAGCCACAGTTCATACATCTGAGTGTCTACCTCTTCCTGACATCTCACCTATCCTAAGTGATCAAGGCAATGTTTTCTTTTGATTTTAACTGGCAACTGACCCAATCATGGAACAAAGTATCTCCCTTCTAATTTTAAGGCCATATGAGAAAAGGAAGAGTAGGTTTTGAGTGACTTTGCTGTGCCTTTGAGACACAATGTTACCCCTTATACTTAAATCAATTATTTTGGAAACAAATGACTAACTGTGCCTGGAAATGATTTTATTGACATTATGAATATCACATCCTATAGTACAAATGTCTACTAACTTTTTTTAATATAGGATAGGTATATAGGATTAAGCTCCTAAACATTGTATAAAGACTGTTAACAGAATTAGCAGGACTTCCAGAGGTACAAACTTGGAGAAAAGACAGGAATGGTTAAACTACAATGATATCACTTACACTAGTTCCTCATAGCTGGATTCTCACAGAGCAGTATTCTAATGGTCGGAAGCCACAATTTTAAACTAGAAGTTTGAAGCTTGTACTCTGAGGAGTACTGGGCTCTACAATGACATCATCTTTGACTCAGATTCACAAAGAAACAGAAAAGGCAGAAAAGAACATACCCTAAATGAAAGCTTTTCATCATAGTCATAGAAATGAATGTTAAGAAAGAAACAGAAAATTTGATAAGCTTACCTTAATTATCAGTGAAAATGATAACACAATGTCACATATCTAAATAACCCAGTATTGGATGAAATTAAACTAAAAACTGTCAAGGAAGACTCTAAAAGCAAATTTTTATGTAGAACTCACCATAAAATCAATGTTTAAGCCTGAATTTTTCATAAAAGAATATCTTTGCCCTTAGTTTTTAGTTTTCATAACAACATAACATATTAGGGGAGTTTGCACAAAATGTTAACGATACAGGGAAAAATGTTTCATTGGCCTATGTCTAGCTATTGAAAAGCGAATTTTTGTCTTTCTCTATTGGTGCAATAAACACAACAAAGGCCTGTCTCCACAGAGCCGGCCATGCAGTAAGGGAAGCAGCTATTTAAAGTACACGCATGAATATGCATGTGACTATTAGAAATTGTGCTAAGAACCATAAAGAAAAATAACAAAAAATAAAGGGGAGGAGAGTCATACAATTTTAACAGGCAAGTCAAAGACTTGACATTTATGGCCATGGGTGGTGTAAGGATGTTGTTGGGGAAGAGTCCTTGCCAGCAAGGAAGAGCTTGAGATGCTTCAAATCAATTAATACACCTTACAACTGAGGACAATATTTATTATTAAATTTGTACAGCAATCTAAAATGTAATTCTCAGGTTTAAAACGTACTCTTCTCAATACAACAAATATCATTTTAGAACAAATACTTATTATAACGCCAAAAGTTTTCCTTAAAATTATAAAACTAAGCAACAAATCCCAATTCAACTAGAAAAAGTCCAAGTAATAAATTAAGATGACATATATGAATATATATTCATATAATATATGAATATATTAACCACTCTTAGAGTTTTTAAGCTGATCACTTCAACAATGACTGCATTAAAAACAAAACTATTACTGCATTTATATTTGAGATACTTAAAAGTACATCAATCTCTTTCTTTTGGAAGATGAGATTTACTTTTTCATTGTTATTGCTTTTCTTTACTTGGCCATAATTTTATGTGCCTCCGAAGTTTTAAAAAGGGAAACTTTATGTGAACAAAGCTGCTGGATGTGGTGTGTGTGTTTCCATTACCTTTTCTGGGTTGAATCCCACAGAGCTCAATTTACAGGTAAAACAGGAGCGTCCTGCCCACTCGCTTCCTTGGCCTCATCTTTTCATCAGGTGTACCTTATCACTGCAGGCCATGCACACAGCCCTGTCATCACCATCTCCCTCACAGTCCTTCTGGCGCTATCTAGCTCTTTCCTTCCTGCATCCTGCCCCCAGCTTCCCTGATTATTGCATTCCGAAATCATTTCCCGTCTATGTATTTGTCTTGGAGACCTCCTGAATTCACAATCTGTCATTAGCTAAACAGCAAGAGAATATGTGATTTTCAAGTTATCAATGAAGATACGAAACTGTACTTTCTGTCTTTGTTTCTAGTTAATACACTTGATATACATATGGAACATACCAGATTCATTCCAAATGTCCTATATACTCATCTGCCCAGCTTTCCCATTTTCAGATGAGTTTATATACCATGAGATAGGCGGAATTGTTACCAAAAAACAAAGATAATATAATAATGTATCTTGCAAATTATAGTCTGCTTAAGCATCTGATCATTCAGTTGCTAAATGAATCAAGATTTTTAAAATCTGCCTAAAAACCCACATAGGGATCAAATGATAAAATTTTTGGAGACTGAATTTTAAATGTGAAAACAAAAGTTCAAATACTAAACCTTTCTCCTGAGGACTCTCAACCAAGTTTGTGAAGGAATACATTTAAGAGTGGAAACTAAAGGCCAGTGATGCTATTCCTGCCTCATTCTGTGTTTGAATTCATGTGAAAATGTAGAGTGGAAAACTATCCTGAATAGCTACAGCAAAATTACTCCTAAGGAACTATGTACTGTTCTAGGGGCCAAGAACCATATTCAGTGTTTCACTCACAGTAATCCCACTACCCTTCATTATAGCCCTAGCAAGCAAGTATCGCAGCCATCCCCATTTTACAGATGAGGAAGAGAAATTCAATTAGTCCAAGGTCACTTGAATAACAAGTGGCAAAACCAAGAATTTAACTCAGGCAGTGCTGCTCCAGACCCCATTTTCTCAACCTCTCAACTGAAATGTCCTTTTCTAGAACTACTGCTTCTCCCACAACAATTGATGGGAAATTTTGCCCTGAGAACAGGCTAAAATCCTAAGAAGTCAGGTAGCTATGCTGGAAACCTAGAGCAATTCCAGAAGAGTCACTGTGTGTGTCCTAAATATGTGCTGCCTGTTGTCCAGCATTATTTGGAAGAAGAAGCACCTGGAGTCAAATCCAAAACCAGTCCCTGAGTGCCTCACCCAGACTAGACCCTAATCGCTTGTCACATAGCAGCCTCCTCAGTCACAAAGTGGGTTTACAACTGAAAGTATCTCAAAAACTGTAAAGCAATTAATGCAGAGCACATTCTCCACCACCCCTTCTCTTTTTGGGTTCTCATGACCCTGAGGGGTTCCATGCAGGCTGCTCCCTAGGACTTTCACCTCTTGGGAAGCGAGGCATCCCTGCCCTGGGCAGCCACTTTAACCTTCCTTTGACAGCATTTTCTTTACACATAATGCTTCTCTGCTCAAAATTCTCATCTCTTACCTGACAGTCAAGGCTACTGGAGAGACTACAGTTAAAATGGGGACAAGGAGTCCAGAGGGCCCCTTCATAGAATCCAAAGTCACTTTTTCTTTTTTTACCTTTTCTTCTATAGGACATATTGTTGCTACTCCACTCTGTAAGTACAGCCATAGTCCAAACGAATACACCCTGACCCAGTTATTATTACACAGCAGCTAAACTCCTCCCAAACCCCCTGGAGTTTATACCTGCACCTCCTTGCCTCAGCCCCCTCTCGTCCTGTCTCCTCTGTCACGTATTATTCCCATCCTTTCTTTGGGGTCTTTTCCTGGTGCCTGATGCACAGCTTTCCCTTCCTTTAAATCTAGCTTAGCTCAAACCTACCTTTTACACAAAACCTTTCTATCTGCACACCCCTCATTAATGTCTTTCTCCATTGTCAGAGAATGAGCTGTGTATAAATAACATTTTGCTTTTACTTTACTGGTATTTCCCTAACTACTAATAAGTCTGAGTATTTTTGAAAATGTTTATTGACTATTTATATATACTCTTCTGTGACTATCAATTTGCATTCTCTGCTAACTTTTTTTTACTGGGTTTTTCATTTTTTTAATAGTAAAGAAATTCTGTATATATTAGATATTAGTATGTCATCGTCATAGGTATTACAAACATTTTTCCAAATATTTTCCAAATAATGAAGACCACTGCTCTTCTTTTTATATTTTTAAAAGCTATTCTCAGACGCTTCCTTCTCCATAGTAAGTCTAACTTATAACATATTCAAATATTTAATTTTTTCCAAAAAATGTTTGAACCTGTTAGATTATAATTGGAATTGCATGGAATTTTAATTTTAATTTTAGAAGAATTAACATTTTCATGACATTGAATATTGAGAAACCTGCCCCAAGAGCATAATTGGTCTTTTCATTTGTTCAGATATTATTTTGTGGTCTTAGATTTTATAGTTTTTCTTATTCATACCTCTCCATTTTGTAACATAATTCAATTAAGCATTTTTCAAATAAATGAATGTATATTTTCAAAGTTAAAAACACTATAAATGTATAAATATTATTGTTTGTTATCATTGTTGACTTTACAAATGTTTTCTTTTTGCATTGTAAGAGTTTTAAATTTTCATATATTCTAGTTTTTCTAAGCATTCTTTTACAGCTTCTGGATGTCCAGTCTTATTTAAGAACAATTCTGTTATCCCTATGTAGTATATATAGTCTCCTGGATTTTCTTTCAAGATTTTGAAATTATTCTATTGTTTACATTCACATCTTTAATCCATCTGGAATTCATTTTGTATATGGTTTAAGATTCAGGTCCAATTTTATTTTTACCCTGATGGATGACCAGTTATGTCAGCACCATTTTTAACTAATACAACTTTTTCCCACTGACCTGAACCAATACTTTTATCATAAATTAAATTCTTATACAGATTGGAATCTATTTCAGGATTCCCCAGTCTATCCTACTGATTATTTTATCTTTTTCTATACCAATCCCATATTGATTTAATTCCAGTGGTTTTGTATTATGTTATGGGAACTTATGACTTAAGTTTGCCTTCGCTGGTCTTCATTTTCATATTTTTAAAGGCTATTCTCAGGCATTTCCTTTCCATTTAAATGTGGAGATCATCTATTCATATGGGGGGGGCAACTGTATTGAATTCTAATTGAAATTGCATGACATTTATTTATTAATTTTGGGAGAACTGTTGAGACTTTCAGTCAAAAATATGGCATGTCTTTAATACGTTTTCAGATCTTTGATGTATATTCTTCAATAAGATTTCAATTGTCTTCATCTTCATCACCATTTTTATTAAATGAAATTGAGAAAATTAACATTTTTATTACTCATAAAAAATATGTATACATGTATGTAAATCAACAGAAATGTAATTATTTGGTATGACTATTTCTAGATTCTAGAAATTTTGGAAAACTTGAACATGACTAAATTCATTGAAAGAGGTTAGGATTTGAGCTGGGAGAGAAAACAGTTTCAAGCTTAAAATTGGACTTATTTTTTCTTTCACTGGAATTTATAATTATTGCAGTCCTATCTGAAATGGTTTCAGAAACATCTTTGAATAGTCTTACAACTAATGATACTATCTGAAAATGAAATATTTTCTGTGCTGCTAAGAAACAAAATCTTTGAATAAAATCATTCTGTAATATTCACAAGAGTCTTACTTGACTAGAAAGTTTTGAAGCTTCCACAGCATGTTCAAAATCTGGTCTTCCAATTACAGCAGGCTCTTTATTCATGACACCTTGTCCTTTCTTGTATTCTGCCTAAAATAAATATGTAACAGAATGTTATATATTTCTACTATCTAATATAATGACATTTACATTGACATTAGCCAAAATAAAATATAATAAACTCAGATTCCATAAAAAATATTCCTATAGCTCACCAAATAATAAATGCTGAATGTTAAAGCAGGAATTGATTTTATAGTGGGTATATTTAAATAAACTCAACTGTTTTTGCAGTAAAGTCATTACAAATTTTGAGTCTATATATCCAGTCATCATCATCACTGTGTTTATGGCTAAGTAGTAAAAAAATATATAGGGGAAACTTTTGGATAATTGAGACTTTGCATTTGACATACATATAGTTTTTCTGGTTTTGTTGAGGAAGATAAGCTATAATATGGACCAATTGACTGACAACCTTCACTTTTAGGCTGAGATATTTGAATATGACATTATAGACAGCAGCATTGATTTCTCTAAAAGAACGGTAACACTGACCATTGTCAGGTCAAGCTTGAGCAATGTCTGCATAGACCCAAGTAATTTATGTAGTCAAATGTATAATGCAAATAAGAAAAAAACAAGATGTCGTTAGTTCAGATTGATTACTTTTACTCATTAACCAGCAAAGTACCAACCCATGCTTTGTCTCCTGCAAAATAAGAAATTATGTCTGCTCAAAAAAGAGAGATTACATTGCTTATTATCTTGGAGATCTGTGTTGCCATCTTGATGTCTGGTCTGTCAAGCTCTGCATTATACACATGGGTGTCCTGCACATCTCTTCTGTAAGAAATCTGAAGAAAGAGACAGTTTTATTGAAAAAATTAGCGATTTCTTTTAGCTACTATCTTGATATCCATAACACTATTTACCTTTGCCATACCATCTTAGAGCCCCTGCTGACCATAAGTTGCTTTTTTTTTTTCAATTTTTTTATGTACAGCATTTATTTGGTTGAATATTTTATCTACCACCCTAATAAGCACATCATTGTATGTAAGTGTGTGTGCAAATTCACATACAGAACAGAAGATGTTCATCACTGTCTTTTACTTGCTCATTACACAGACCACCACTCCACCCCCCCACCCCCCGCCAGATACATACAAAAATGGAAAATCACTTTCTAGGATAAGGGTGGGAAGCTCTGCAGCTCTAGCTTTCATCCTTTCAACCAAACTTTCTCTCCCTTTTTTCTGATGACTCTTAAAACGCCAATGTCTAGGAGGCCTAAGTCATGAGCATTGATAGTTTCATTATCTAGGAAATATCATTCTAATAACTCAGCCCTCCAAAAATAAAAGCAATTATATTAAGGAATATTCATCCTCTCAATGTACAATAGATACAATCATACCATAGCGTAGTGTGTGTGTATACACATATGTGTATATATATATGGTGTGTGTCTACACACACATATACATATGTGTATATATACACATATACATGCTGTGTGTATGTATATATGTGTATATACGTATACACACATATATTTATTTTGAAATATGTTTCAGATAACCTTGTTCATTTAGATGAATTAAACTTGCAAATAGGAGAAGAGAACAGAAGTAAACTGGTATAATGTCTGATGAACAATATCTCACTAGTCTGTCACTTTTCTGTTTCTCAAGATCAATCATGAACTGAAGGGATACTTAACTATTTGCCAGATGTAGTTCTTTTGGCAATATCATCAGAGAATGGTCCACTTACCCATTACATTATATTCTATTAGAGTTATAATACAAAGGATGCAATAAAACAGTCAGTTAAAATATTTACAAGGCAGAGAAACATAGGACACAGAAATGTACAACTGGACACCTATACAAAGTGCACTATTAATTACATTTTGTACAAAACAATTATTCCTAAAAACCTTACGCAATAGCATCATCTTGGATATTTATTAAAAATTTAGATTCTTGGGATCCATCCCCCACCCTCAGTAACAAAATTTTAGTCAATGGGATCCAAGAGTCTACCTTTTAATGAATTCCCCAATTGACTGGTATGACTATACTAGATAGTATCAATATATCTTGCTACTGTCCTTCCAACCTTGCAAAGTTAAAAAATACTTGTACTTTCTTCTTTAAAAAAAAATATCAAGAGTAAGAAATGATAACACATTAATACTTCAATAGGTTGCCTAACCATATTATTTTATGTCAATGAAACATTAACATACATTTCTATTTATTCTTTTAAGCACTAGCATTTGCCTTACCAACTGAGACTATTTTCTTAAACTATGTTTTAATCATGAACCTGTCTGACAAGTGAACACAGTTTAAATACAATTAGCATAATTTCAGCAAGAACATCTGTTTTATTCAGTATTCCTATTTTCATAGGCTCTACCTTGACAAGTAATTTCAGGTAGGCTTTGTGAATACAGGTAGTTAAGAAAAAACACAAAAATAAACGGAAAACTGAATTATTTTGTTGGGTGAATTTTATATCTTTAGGGATTGAAAATAAATTAATTTCACTGGTTTCAAACAGCCACACATTCATCCACAAGCGATGGCCAATCACCCTCAGTCTACACTGAGTTAAACACAAGCTGTGTAAACAAAAACTGACTCTCAGGTGAAAACAAACTAAAATTATTACCCACCTACAAGACTAACTGTTTCTAGGTTACTACATTCATATGAAAACCATAGGGGGTAAATGTCTTTTTGTTTAGAAAAGAATAAGGGTAAAAATGGAAACCCTTACTTTTTGAAAAGAGCTGCAACCTTTCAGAAATCTGAGCTTTCCATGGGTTACCTAATTATATGCTGTTCAGCCTAATGACTGCGTGAAGAGAGGTGAACAGCACAAAGGCGGCAGAGCAGGACTCTGAATAGGGCCCCATCATCCATGTAAATTGCAAATTAGAGGCCAGCATATGTGACTCAAAACAAATATTAAGATTGACATGAGCTGCAAATTCAAACAAGCGGATACCACAGAGCCACACAGGAGAAAAGCAAAGGAGCCTGGTCAGATCTTTCAGAATATCTTGGCTGAAGGATATTCCACAGGATCAGGAGGGGCTTACACTGAGGGATATTTACAGCAGCAAACTCCTGTAAGGAGAGCTGAACATAGGTTGGATAACAAAAGGGCTGCCTAAATAAACTGGTCTTCTTTGGCTATCTAATCCATTACGTAGGTTTGAGGGAATCTCATCTGTGTCTCCAGTGTCTACAATAGCTATCAGCTCCATTCTGAAGTCTGTCTGAATGAAGGAAGAATTCAAATGTTATGCCGCAGAAGAGAGGTTGGTCAGCAGAAGGTCAAAGAACATTAATATTTTATATAATTATATATAAAAATATATATTTCAAGTTTTAATAAATTCAATCTCTAAATGTCTTTGGATAGTGAATTGGCTTGCATTCTTCAGGCTTCTCTTGATATTAAGGTGTTCTAGAGGATAAAGTTTTGAATAAGAAAAGAGAAGAAACAGGTTCTTGGAAACCATCAACCAGGAAAGGCACAAGCTTGAGAATCACTGATTGATTTTACCCCATTTTATTTACTGTTTTGTTCTCTACTGTATCCTCAGAGCATAACAGAGAATGAAGAAGAAGAAGAAGTAGGGAGAAGAGGAGAGAAGAGGAAAAAGAGAAAGGAGATGGAAGACAGGAAGATAATAATTATAACAATCGTAATAACAATAGTATTCTCCATTTTAGACCATTTATTATGTAGTACCAGGTACATAACATTCATTGATTCATTCATGTATTTCTCAAATCTATGAGCACAAGGATTTTTAGTCATAGCCTCTGGGATCAGCTGCTGTAGGATGATTTAATTTTGGAAATACAGCTGTTATCTTGAGACCACCTGGCAGAGTTTCTCTGCACGTGAAGTCATATAGAAGCCAGGTGATGGAAAGTGAGGAAGATTCTAGGTGACACTGTGAAGCTGGATCCAGTTACACCTGAAGGTAACTCAAATTCTCCAGTTATGTAAACTATAAACGGTCACCTTTTTACTAGGGTTCACTTAAGGTGGCTTTCTCCCACTCTAGTGAGAAACTCCTCACTAAATCAGCTCCCACTTAATTTTTTTCTGCAGTGTTAAGTCTGTCCTTTATCGCCTTCAATTAAAGATTTTAATTCCATCAAAATCTGCCTTTGAATTTCTTCAAAGACTTTCCTTTACCCCCCAGCTTGTATTTTCATCCCATTATATTGTCTTTCAATCTTAACTTACTCTCTCCTTATAATTTTTCTACTTCTGTTTCATTGGCCCCTATCTTTTGTAGGACTTTCTATGTACATATAGCATCCCATGGGCCAGACACTATTCTAAACTCTTTGCACACTTTGATCATTAACTCTACATCCCCTTTCCTTCTGTGCTAGAATTCTTTTTTTTTTTTTTATAGAGGCATGCTTTATTTATTTGTTTGCTGGTTTGTTTGTTTGTTTTGTTTATACATGCACTGGGTACAGTCAGAAGCGCGGGAGGGTGAGAGAATTCACCAGAGCCAGAGCGGGGAGCAGAGCAGGCAGAAGGACCGAAGTACACTGCTGAGGGGAGCAGCGGTGGGCAGGAGAGGTCTGCACGCCATGTGGGACCCTCCTCTGGTGGCCGGGGAGCAGCCGGGGATCGAACCGGCGCCGCAGAGGCCGCGCGCAGTTTTGCAACCCAGTGCTCAACCGCTGCGCCACGGGGGAGGCCCTCTGTGCTAGAATTCTGACTCATTTGACCTCCATCTATACACACTCACTCCCAAGTCTGGAAGCAGTATCCAGAATCCCTGTCCTTGTATCTTCATGGGCGAGGCTTTGTTAATAAGAACTCAGACTTTGAAAATGGAAGTGAAAGGCCTAGATTCTTTATTCTCTAGCTACAGCCAGATAGGTAGGCAATGGATTGCCAGTGACTCTGCAGCAAGCTCTTCATATTCAGACAATAGTGGTTTAAAACACAATAGATGAGTATAATTAGAGGAAAGCAAAACCTCTACTAGGACTGTCCTTACAGTGAAATTCAAGCACTGGGAGATGCCAAGGTTGAGAACCGAGGGATGGCTACCAGGATGGAAACCCCTTGGGAGTAAGGACAGAGGAAGACAGAAATCAGACCCAATTGGCCCAGTACTATTCCTTCCCTTGGCTACCCAGGTGAAGATTAAAAGGATTCTTGGGGAGAAGAAACCAGAGTGCCTATCTTTTTAAGCTTATGGATCAGAAGTGAATACTACAACCTATATTTGGTTATAATTTTGAAACACCACTTCAGTCATTCTCAAGAATTCCTTGGGCAGTCATCACAGATTCTCACGGTAGAGGAGCCCTCCAGGTATCATCAAATAGGCCTATGGCCTGGCAATTCCATTTTACTGAGACTTATTTTTGTTTGGGCACAATACATGTAAAAAACTACTAGAATATTTAATTATAAGTTAATTTTATGAGGCTACAGGCATTTGAAATATAAGTAAATGCAGGATCTGTGTACCCATATCAAAAAACAGAAAAGTTTTCAATCTTCCAAAAGATGTAGTAAAATATGTAGTAAAACTCTGTACCTAGAAAGTTTATCATTATTGTCAGTTTATGAAGTTTTTTAGAGTTGATAGAAGTTTTCTTTTTCTTAATTACCTTTTATTACCACCATGATATTGTGAAGAAGGCAGAACAGCTATAGCTAACTATTCTCAGAGAAGAACAGAATACTAATATATCCATTTTAATATTAAATACTAAGACACTGTTATTGTAAGTCATATTGGAGAACCACATAGAGTCACAAATGTTTCTCTAGTATCATTTTACTGATTTATCTTTAGACTTTTTCACTTTCTGATGGAATAGAAATTATATATGTAAGTCTTTATTAATGTTAGAAAGTATATATATCATTCTTGAAAAGAACATTAAGTTTCTTGTTTCCCTGCCGAATATGTCTTTCTAATACACATTGAATTGATTACCAATATGGCATTTTGGAAAAGTTTACCACTCCAATTTCACCACAAGTCTATACAGACCGTATTACTTAGAAAAATAAAATGACAGTTTAAAATTTGTTTGACTTACTTTAGAGCGATTGAATTTCATGTCTCTGATAAGACTGATGAGAACTAATAATGTTACTAGGGTTTTTATTCTAACCCCATCTTTAGGGAAAAGTAACAGGATAGAATATCTCCAGTTTCTCTAAGTACATTAGAGAAATTTGGCAGGGGTATATCCCTTAAGATACAAAAGGACTTAGACTGTTTCTAATCAGTTTTTGATTGTAGTATCAACAAGAAGTTAGGTAGTTGTATGGTTTCAGGATATGCCCTTCTGACCTAAATGTTTAATGTAAATTTTATATTATTTGACCCTTTCGTAAATCTAAGCTCTTCCTTCTGGGGGCCTCCACAGTGGCGCAGCGGTAGACTGCTGGCCTGCGAAGCTGCCCGCAGCCTCTGCAGCACCGGTTCAATCCCTGGCTGCCAGCAAGGGTCCCACATGGCGCGCAGACCTCCTCTGCCATGCCCACTGCTCCCCTCAGCAGTGTACTTCATCAGTCTGCCTGTTCTGCTCCCCACTCTGGCTCTGGTGAACTCTCTCACCCTCCTGCGCTTCTGACCATACCCAGTGCTTGTATAAATAAATAAATAAATCTTTTTAAAAAATAAAATAAAATAAAATAAATAAACTCTTCATTCTTTCAAATGAACTTGAAAAATCACACTTAACTCTGAAATCACCATTTTAAACAGGAGGAGGATCAAATAGGGTGAGGATTTTTGGCGTGATTCTTCTACAGAGCCCTTTACATCTATCACCTCATTTAACACGTGGGAGTTCTGTGAGGCGGGTATCATTATCCAATTTTACAGATGAGAAAATGGGGGTTTGGAGACCTGAAGTAACAGGCCCTAAGTCATCCACACAACATGTGGCAATGTGAGGAGCAGTGGGCGAGACACAAGAGGTCTGCCCCGCCATATGGGACCCTCGCTGGCCGGCTGGGATTGAACCGGCGCTGCAGAGACTGCGGACAGCTTCACAGCACTGCGCTCAATCACCTGTACCACAAGGGGAGGCCCAAGAACTGGCATGATTTTGATGGAAACATGAAAAGGTAAGCAAAGAGGCTGATTTGCATTGTTTCTAGGAAAATCAGATTCACATGTCACAACACATTTTATTTTAAAGTAAATTAAGGTAGGCATAGTGCAAAGTGACATTCCACATTAGGAAAGGGTAATTCTACAAGCCAATTCTCTGCAAATAAGTTTCACTGGACTGAAGTTTTATGAGACAGTTTTTATTTTTCATTGGAAATGCTGTAAACTCACCTGCTGAATGAAGAGATTTGCTTTTCTTGTAGTTTTCAAGATCTACATTTAAATTTCATATCGTAGGGACAACAAATGTATTATTCTAAGGGCCCTGACTCTAGAGGAATATCAACTACTTCCTAGGTAGAATACAAATATCATTCTCTCTTTAAATCTGAGTAAATAGTCTTAAACACTTTCTAAATCCTATTATATGTACAAACTTTGCATGTAAAGGTTGAGCAGAGCAGGCAGAGGAGTGTAAGTAAATACATCCTTTTCCCATAAGTACACAGTATTGAATGGAGGAGAAAAGGGCTTTATACTCTATTCCCTCAATCCCTCAATCAAAGACCTTTTAAAAGAAAAGGCAGAGTTAAAATAATAACCCCAGTACTATGATAAGGAACTTCCATATTTGAATTTCATTGAATCACAGAGTCAGAAAGAGCCTCCTGAGAATCAATGTAATGCCAGCTCCCTCCCCAAACCAACACCACTACCTTCCAACCCACAGTGTGTATAGGAAATCAGGGTTTGGGGCATTGAAGCTGCGGAAGTTCAGTGTGTCTGAGTATTTCTTTCCTGAGTGCACTGAACCCATTTATCTGAATTCTGATGATAACTTACTTTCTGCCACTGACAAACAAACAGTGACCTTTAAGGGGGAGGCAGGAGGGCGTAAAAGAAAAAGGTGATCTTGGGAGTTTGATTCTTTAGTCCCATTTTCCTCCTCTACAAAACAGGAATCAGTACAGAGATTCTGCAATAATTGGAAATGATCAAAGTCTTGGCACAGTTCCTGGTACATGACAGAGCTCACTAAGTGAGAGTTATTATGATTATTATAGTCATTCTGTAGGCAAACAGTTCTTACAAAGCATCCCTTTAAAATGACCTTGCTGGTAATTAAAAGACATGTAGCTTCTTCATTGCTTATCCATCATAAACCATCTAGGAGAAGAGCTTTGGTACTGGCACATGTTTATAGATTTGTATTAAAACATAAAATCTCACTCCGTTTTTATTTAAGCATTGACCTACTGCAATTTAATATTAGATCACCATTGACTCCTGCAAAAGAAAAAAAAACACTGCACAGTTGGGGTGCTGGGGATTCAGAGCAGCAAGGCTCCATTCAGTAAGAGAACTTAGTGGCAGGACAGACTCCTTACAAGATCACAAAGATGTGTTAGGTACTTTTCAAAGAAAGGATGTTTTTTGACCCTAGTTGGGCAGACACTATCTTAAGTAACTCTAACCCATAAAGAAGATGACAGACTGTCCCCACATTGCTCCTAGAGAACAGTACATTCATGATGGGGAGACAAATAAGCTTTCCCTCCAATTTCAGGGGAAATTGTTCCGCTAGGTCACCAGGCAAACTGAGAAAATACATACAAGTTTTGATGTACCAGAAATTCATTTCTGGCCAGCTAGCTTCCTTTTTCTTGGCTGCTGCCTTTAAAAGTTATTAGACATCTATTGCATTCATATTCCCCATGGGTTTAAATAATTTACTTTTCACAAGTATTCCTCCACAAGAAAAAATGAAACAAAACAATAGCATTTGTGAAGGATTCTTCCCTAGGTCATTGATTCCCAATACTCTTTCTCTTCATTCTTCTGCAATTTTAGACTGGAAACCCTGGCAGCTTCACCATCAGGGCAAAGAAGCTCTAGGAAATGCTAACAATCCAACAGGCCAAAATGATCTATATTTATCTTGCTCAGAGCAGAATTCCCAATGTCTGCAAGTGCCTGATATTTTAAAGGCATTCTACAAGTTTTTAATAACTGTTGACAGAATAATTCAGCTGTACTTCTGTCTGAACACTGAGGGATTAAGAGAAATGTAAAGTCCTTTTTGATTTTAAATTTCAACAACATCTCCATTAGCCCTGATGTAGGTTAACCACAATCTTCCAGAAAACAGTAAGCAGTGGCTTCCTTACATTGCTCTGGTGTTTATTGACCTCCATGGCATGCCTGACCTCGGGTGGCTCCTTCATATGGGCATAATCTGAAAATCCTTTTGCAGCATCATGTTTCTGCTTGTAGGCAACCTTAGGAAAGATAGATAATTGTTAGTTTCAGTTAGAAGTAAATTGAATTCCTACATATTAAATTTCAGTGTCTTGCTAGTATTTTGCATATTTGACACTACCACACTCAGCCAAATTTTCTGAAACCTCTATAACAAGGTAATATAAACAATGCTTAAAATTACTGCTTCAGTTTAGACTCCTAATTCTAACTCTTTGTCATTTATGTCAAATATCCTTGACCATATACTGAAACACTCACTTGTATTCATCTAGCTTAATCTTTGCTACCGTTTTGGGAAATCTCCCACATCCAAGAGTTTTTAGGGTCATTTTTGTTCAAGGTTTAAATCTTGCGTAAGTGAAGATGAGAAAGCATACATTGTAAAAAAAAAGAAGAAGAAGAACGATGTAAAATATATATAAAATAAAATATATTTAAAAATCTTGGGTAAGTAACTGTGGAGGAAAAGAGTTTATATTCAAAAATATATTGCTCTTTTTTAATTAATTGTTATAATTTTATGTAGGCACAACTGTAATATAACATAATCTAATATAATATTATATCATATAAACTTAAGGAATGTCCCAACCTTTGGGAAAATTCAACATGAAGGCTAAAATTCTCAGCCACGCCAAGACCTATTCTCTCCTGGGAAATCGAGCACCATACCAGAGCCATGCTTTACGTGGACCACACTAAGTTTGTTCCCTACTGGTTTGGAGAAAAAGTGTCAGGATGATTATTTTAAAAGTTGAAGTAACCAAACTCAACAATAAGTTGGAAATCAAAGAAGATCCAGAAGACAGCAAATAAGTTATCTCCTAACTTTCAGTCTATTCCATCATTCTATTTATTTCCTTCATAGTTCTTAATACTTTGTTTAAATTTTCTGGAATTAATTTGTTTTGCCTTACTAGTATATAACTGTCCAGTTCACTGAATGCTTAGAATTCGGAATGATACCTAGCATAAAGTAAGCATCAATAAATATTTCTCAATGAATGGATAACTAAAACATCCACTGAATGAATGAGAATAAAACCCTAATAAATTAAGTATTTTAAAATTACTTTAGATGTATACTAAAAATTTAAATGGAGTTGGAATAACCTGATACAAGAGAATAAAGTCAACAAAGAAAAACAGAACAGTGTTCACCAAAAACAAAATAAGATCTAATTTTCAGTGGGAAAAAAAATAGGTAAATTTAAAGAAAAACTTTTTTACCAAAATGAGTTCCTTGAGAGCTATGTCTGTATCTAATACATCTTTTAACATCCTGTGCGTATTACAGTGAATGACACCGAGTAAAAACGTAATAAATGTTTAGTGAACGAATGAATTTATTAAACATGCTCATGAATTTAAACTCCTCACAGGCTTTAATAAACAGAATGAGCCACCCACTTAACAAGTAATATACCCATCTAAAGGATTAAAGTGATACTTACAAAACCAATTTTTAAAAATGAAATCCTCAAATCTTATTTTTAAAGCCATGTCTTACAACTATCAATGTTTAAAACCCTTTTCTAATTCCCCGCTGAGTTTTACTTGAAAACTCCACTGAAAGAGAAGTCACCTTGGGGCACCACAGGATCTAAAACATGAAAGTTCTAATGCAAAATTTTTCCTTTAATAAAACCCAAATCTCCCACATAGCTGCATCTATTTGGCCATATAGAAAAAGTCTAATTCATATGACAGAACTTTAAATGTAGGAACACAGATGTCAACTACATTCACTCCTCCAGAATGAATGGGTGAATGCACCAAACCCCTGTAGACCCTACAGGGTCTCTCCTCAGTGCAAGCTCCAATAAATCCATCTCTTCTAAAATGTACATGGTGTTCCAGATAGGGTCTGACCTATCCTAATTGGAATTGTTCAATTTAATCCAGGTTTTCATCTCTCATGTGCTAGATGCTATTAATGTATACAGAAGTCACATTTTCCTTTTGATGACTATGTGGCCTTGGTCTCAACTAGTGCCCTGAGTCAGTTCCATCCTGCCAAGCCCTGTTTCCACATCCAATCCTGTGTATCTGGTTGATTATGAGGGCTCCCTATTAGCACCTTATGTTATTCCAGGGGTAATTCATCTCATTAGAGTCTGTCCATCAATTGAATCCATCAGGATATCTAATTCTGATGAACATATCTTTACATTTTCGCTAATTAATTATGTTAAACTGGAAACCCATTAAGAACTTCCATTTGGATTGAGAAAGTCCATTTTCTCAGTTCTATTAGATTTCATATTATATCTCTGGGGGGAGGGGGATGGAGTTTCATGGGTGGCCAAGTCTATTAAGCTAAGAACTTCTATGAGATTTGTTCTTTCTTCTTAAATAAAAAGCGCTAACTTATACCTATCTCTCTTTTGCTGGATGACTGGTTAATTTTGTATTTTAGACTATTGTACTTGTGACTATATAAATGTAACCAATGCAGCTGATAATTTGTGGATTATCATAGAAATGTGAGTCATCAAGCACAATTTTAAAAAGCACTCTTTCTTAAAAAGGCTATGTAATTTTCTACTTGCAGCATTAAAATAGTCATATCATTTATAGCTGCTACTAAGTACCATTTTAGAATTAAGATTACATCAAATTGGAGGCAGCTGAACTTCAATTTATCATATTAATTCTCATCCTTAAAGAAGCTAATGGAAAATTATGTCAAGCTAATAAATTTCTGACAAATTTGAATTCTTAGAACTTGTCATTATTGTATGGAATTTTCCTAGATTAATACTATTGTCTTCATACCTTGTGAATTAAGGTTGCCTTAACCCTGGACACCTAACTAGTGGAGGGCACTTGCAGTAGCTTCTATACTTTACATACACACACACACACACACACACACACAAAATGTGCCTATTTTAATTAACACATACATGTATTTTATATATCTGGTTGCATAGTATATTTTTATATTTCATATATTTGAGAGCTATATACATTCCCAAATTATAGTATACTTTATAACTACTATATAGGTAAATGTATTTCCAATCCCATAGCATAACACATCCAAAGCTCATGAAGCAGGACCCTGTGGCTACAATAGATAAAAAGCACAGGCTCTCATAAATTTCCTCAATCAGATGTTTAAATAGCCTTTATTACTTTGGCGATAAGGGATTATTTATTTGACCTCTGCCTGAAATAGACCTGGTAAGATCTCACCACTTCAAAATATAGTTCATTCATTTCCAGAAAATGTCTTTGTGATCTTTGCTTTTGAAATTTTTAATGGGGGCATATCTAATAAAATAACCTCCTAAAATCTCTCTCTTTTTTTTAAGGCATTTCTTCCTATAATAGTCTTTTTTTTTTAAGAGTTAATTTTTTTAAGATTTCTTTTTATTTATTTATGCATACGTGAACTGGGTATTGGGGTCTCTCTGGTGGCGCAGGGGTTAAAGTCTCAGCACTATTAAGCTATTGCTAGCCAGAGCAGCCTGGCCTGCCTTCGATCCCTGGCCAGGGAGAAACCTACATGGCACAGCAGACCTCTCCTGTCTTGCCCGCTGCTCCCCTCAGCAGTGTATTTCAGGAGCTCTTCCTGTTATGTTCCCCACTCTGTCTCTGGTGAATCCTCTCACACAACACCCCTACCCCATGCCTCTCACCTAAAAAAGGAAAAAGAACTGAGGTGTAGCCATAACTGCAAGGAGCAAACTTGCTTAGTAAGAAAAAAGAAGGGCAGAAAAAAAAGAAGGGTAAAAATCTCAGATGTTGGAGCCAGACTATCCATGAGCTAGCTCTGCCATTTATTGGCTGTGTGACCTTGGGCACACTGAACCTCTCTATGCTTCCATTTCCACCTCTCCAAAATAGGAAATATCTCATGGAGTGGTTTTCAGGATTTCATGAAATCATATAAATACATGTGAAATCAAGGAAAGGCACCTGACACGTTAGCAGGAAGAATTCCTGTTTACTATTATTATTAACCTAAAATATAGCATGAAGAATATAAGTTACGTAAAAGGAAATAGTTCCTTAGAAAGGAAATGAACATATTCAACAAAAATCACTTGACAAGTATTTATTGACCATGTCCTGTGTGTCAGGACTGTTCTAAGCACAGGGGTTGAGCAGGGAACAAAGCAGATGAGGTCCCTGCTCTCATGTTACTTAGGAAGCCAAGTCAAATTCATATAGTTTTTAAAAAATCAGATAGTGCTGTGAAGAAAATAAAACAACAAGATGATATATTCTATTTTGAAATTCTATTTTAAGAAATACAAGAAATTAAACCCATTAAGTATTCCTTATGTGTTGATGTACTATAAAGGGAAAATTACTCCTAAACTCTTCTAGATTCAAAATGAGTTCACATGATGACAGTTCTTAAGTTTATCTGCAACTCGCAATCACAAAAGTGTCACTTCCACCTGATAGAGGTTCCTTTGATAGCGGGGCATGTTCTAAATTAAAAACAGGATTCATAAAAAAGGAACTTCAGTTGCCACCTGTCTAAGTGATGGAGCACAGACCTGTGGATCCTGAATTTAACCATGAACCTTTATGTGACTTTTAATAGACTATGGGAACGCTCTCCACTTAGAGTATCACACATTAAATCAGACTCTAGATTGATATTTACTATAATATTTTAATCTACATAACCTGTCTAAATAAGATTAAAATTTGTCCTATTAACAGCTGTCAATCACACTTAGAGAAATTGTCATGTGACCAACAGAAATTTGCATCTCTTTTATTTTCTGCAACTGCACCAGTGACCTCTGGCAGCTCACCAATCAGTGCCTCCCATCTTTCATTTTGTATTTAATACCCAAGATAAACAACTACTTTTTTTTTAAGTCAAATAGTTTATATTAGGTTGCATGCTTCAAATACATAATTATATGGCAATTTAGGAAAACCACACCTCACTCTGAAGCTGTGTGACTTCTTTTGCAAAGACACTGTCAATTGTGGCTGGCATCTGCTTATAAAGAGAATTGGAGAGATTCGCCTTAGTGGTTCCTTTGTACTTTGCCTGGGAGGAGAGGGAGAAGAAAAGAGAAAAAATAAACATTCTTTTTTTTTTTTCTGTAACTATTGAAAGAGAATAATAAAAAAAACTTTCTTCAGAAACAGAATGAACTAAAAAAGCCTGAAGGCCATTTCAGTCTTAGGTACTGTACCTGATGAACACATTGGGAAGAAAAAACAATCCAATTTATTATATAGAGAAAGGAGACATGTGAAAGCAATGACTACTGTTATTTAAATCCATGTCCATTTCTAAAAGTAAACCTATTTGTGTCTGTTGACACTTTCATATGTCTGCTCAGTAAAGACAAACCTAAGAACGAGACATTTTAGTTGCTACAGAAAATACAAATTGCTAGAATTTATTGTCTAGAACCTGAATGCAAAGGACAATATTCCTTTATTCAAGTCTTCTTAACCGCCTTCCTTTTCCCATGATGAGAGTGGGGGTGCTTTTAACTTTTTTTCCCCTTTTGCTGTCTCTCTGCCTTCCCGCCTCCAATCTGCACTGTCTCTAAGAGATCATTACTCATTAAGAGAAATGCTCATTCACCATTTCCTCTCTGGAAGATTAGGTTCAGAGTAACACAATAGACTGCCCACTTCCTTTTTCTTTTCTTTTATTTTTTTGTTCTGCAGTTAATTCCTTCAGGAAAAAGAATCAATCAATAATTAAGAACACAAAGAATTTCCCTGCACAAGAGAAGTAACAGTTAACACAAATAAACAAAATCACGTTTTTTCCACACTATGTTGACAAGTCCCTGGTATTACTCCACTCAAAGCTCAATTGGAGCATTGATTCATGAAGCGTATATTCTGTGTAAGCCTTAGGTTCCCACCATTCTGAAGTTCGGTATTTAAAAAAGGAAAATTCACTGACTTTCCTCAAAATATTTCCATTTTAGCAGAAATAATCCTGAGAATATCACATTGCTCTTTTCCAACATAATTTATGAAACACTAGAGGTCAGTCATTTACAACACTATTCTAGTCATGCTTAATCTCTTCCACATGATCAATTCACAAAATACAAAAACGCTTCACCCCAGAAATCACTGTTAAGTTTGTGCTTCATGATACAACATAAACTGTGGCTCTAAATGCTCCCAGAAAGATACTATATGATTTTTCAGCCTGAAGAATAAATGTAGTACATTTTCAATCTGCGATTTCATAATAGGTATATCTGTTGAACTGATCCTACTCAAAAACAATTCAGTTGATAACTATCACTTACCAAAGACACCATTATTTTATGGAATCAGCTGGTAATTTTACTTATTTTCAGACTAACATTAAATAATTTATTTACAATTAGGCTGTTAGGAAATAAAATAAGGTAACCTCTAAAACTACCTATTTTGCCAGTACTTTCTACTTAGTGAATAAAAATACTCCTTTTCAAGAGTAATTTTGTATAAATAAGAAAGGGTTGGAATCAAAATAAAGATATAACTAATTATATTATAGTAAAATAAATCAATTTACATGAGTTAACTGACACAGAATGATATAGTATTGTAACTATCAATATTGCCAGCATCCAATTGTGTTTTCAAAAATATTTTTTCTTAACTTTAATGCTTTCATCTACAGATTTTTATCCATATAAATCAAAAAAGAAAATGCAAACGAGGCATTTTACAATTTGTGAGCCTTACCTCAGAAATAAAAGCGCCAATATTTTTCACATGGTTTAGCATAGGCGTGTCAGTCACAAAAGTACACTTGTCTTTAGACTTTTTATACTCTTCTTTATAATGGATCTATAAGAGAAAATAATTTACATTAGGAGAGAATGAAGAAAGACATTGCTCCTTTTTTTTTAATAAAATAACTTGAGAAAGACTTTTTAAAATAAATTCAGAATGATGCTCAAAACAAGCAAAATAAAATAAACAATACCCAGCACAGAGCTGTAAACATGACAAGGCATTATAAAGGACTCTTCTAGAGATAAGCAAGGGTCCAGTTACCATCAAGGACCAAGCGCACTAGACCACCATGTCTATGGGTCCTTTGTGACCAGCTTGCCCAGCGTAATTTTTAAACATTCTCTACTTTGCTCACAGAAATGTCGCTTATTGTTACTTTTAAGCCACTGACCTAAATAGTTAAGCCTCTGTTCAAACAGAAACATAACTGCCTGCTTCTAAATTTAAACATCATCAGGACAGATGTAACCAATTAAGAAGAAATTCAACAAACGGAGATTACTATTAGCATCATTACCTATATGCTGGATTAGAGGAAGAATCTTAATTTGTGGTCACACTGGGCTTCCTGCTATTAATTCCCCTCAAATCAAATTACACAATTTGTACTATCCATAGGCTTCCCCAAGCTCTCCTTCTCCCCCAACAAGAGTAAAATCTGTCCAGAAAGCTTCTCAAACGATGGAGATCATTCCAGAATGACCCTTTGCTGTAGGTAGACAGATGAATAAGAGGAAGCCAGAGATGTTTAGCTAAAAGCTTGCTCATTCCCCCATCTCTTGAAATCACTAGTAAAATGAGTCACTCCTTTTCTATTGGGAAGAAGCTGTAATTTTCACTCTGAGGAAAGACCCTGCTTGGACACATGAGCTAAAAAGAAATCAAGAACTATATAGAAGGACCTTAAGTACAATCCCATGTCATGCTAATTGCCACCCAATCTGATAACTGGGCAGATGAAACATGTACACCTAGTAGAGAGGATGTAGGTAATTTGTTAAAAGTTGTATCACCCTGTAAAAAATGGCATATTTATTAGCCCAAGACTATAAATACTTAGGCTGATTTTAAAAAGTCCCAGTTCACATGATAAATTACATGGTCTCACTAATTATAATCTAAAAGTGAGGTTTAATTGTATATCCTACCTGTTTCATAAAGGATATGACTAATATTGATGTTATACACAATGCTACATGGAGATTTTACCAAATGCAAACCTGACTGAGGGAAAATGACATGACCTGAGGTATAACCAAGTCATAGAAAGTATGAACATACTAAGTAATTTCAAAATACCACATTTCACAGTGTGATACTCAGAGCAAGATCTAGATGCCTACCACACTAAACATTTGCCTTATTCATGAATTCAACATTAGAACATATTTATCTTATCTGAACACTAAATTACTTTTTTTTCTCCTCAGAGATTAGCCATAATTTTAGGTCTTTGCAAATCACCCTCCTCAGTCACTAGTAATTAAACCGTTAATGGCAGTACGATAAATAGTAGGCTATTTTGATCATAAGAAGGGGTGGGGGGAAGCTTCTCTGTTATATAATTAAGTGTAAGGGAAAATAACCTATCATTAGGCTTAAGTTTGGCTCATTATTTTTATCTTTTGCCACCATCTTCTCCCTCTCACATTCACATTCCTCACAACAGTGGTATGTAGTGAAGCCCTGAGTCTCTTGATAAGTTTGACCTGAGCAGAATGTTCGGGACAGGCAGATGGATAAGGCTGAAGTATTCACTTCCTTTGCTCTCCAGGCAAACAGTTCAGTCTCAAGAGTGGTGGTCGTATCTTCCTTTGGTCTTTATTTAAAAGATACATAAACACACACACCACACGCACATGTATACCCTCACACACAATTTAACAATATGAATAATAGTAAGCAAATGACCTGAAATTTTTATGTAAGAATGCTTACATAATGTAAGCATTATGTAAGAAGCCTTCCCATACCAGAAAAACAGGAAAAGATACAAGAAAGGGAACTGCACTGATGATGCATTTTACCAAAATCTTAGGTAAAATAAAAATAACTGAATAGTCATTTTCTAACACAGTCCAAGTATATATTTTACCACTTTAAGTTAGCCCCATCTATTGGACAAATTACCTTTCCAAACCCTTTCTATCCAACAAGCAGAACCCAAATGTTTTTATGAGAGTACCAGGCTCGAACCCTAAGCCCAGAGGACAAGTTGCTCTAAACCAGAGATGGGTTTCTCTTCCCCTGGGTCAAGACTGGTCTGCAGAAGCCAAAGGTAGCTGTGGGTCTCAGACATTAGTGGAGTCTTCCCAGCAGAGTTATTGATATTTCTGGTATAAAAGAAGAGATTGTGCTGGCACAGCCCTTTGACACTTTGTCCTTCTCATCCTTTTCCTTCCCTAGTCACAGGGATGCAACAACAATGATATCATCATTGGGCAGTAAGCCACCACATTAATGATGACAGAGAAGAAAGAAAGAGCCTGACAGACTAATACTAAGCACTGAACCAACACTGGGCCTCCTTCCTCCAGATTTCATATGTAGGGGAAAAAAGACTCAAACATTTATTTGTTAAACTTCTGGGCTAGACCGTTTTCCTGTTATATGCAGTCATCTACACTGATACCCAATACACAATCCAAGTTATTTTTTAACAGGAAATGAAGAGCAAAGTTGAGGGCTTCATGATCAGTAAGATGTCCTAAACATTTACTCTCTGCATTGACCTCAGCCATTCATCACACCACATCTTAGCTACGATTATAATTCATTCATTCAGGGACGCTTCTTCCACCTAGCCTAGTTTCTTTCTCTTATTTTGAGATTAGCAAAATCTAAATGACTGAAAGTGGATGACAGATGTAGAAATATTTGATATTTCCTTTTACAAACATCCCTAATCAAAAGTAAACCTAATGTCTCTTCACTTGGCTCATAGCCAAGGCTGATCGCCCAGGTTTTCTACCACAGTCCAAGCTTTTTCTGGAGGGGCAACCACAGAAGCTGATGTTTTCAGCACTGGAAGGATTTACCCACAACAAACAATGTTCATTTGCCCAGAAGATATTCTTTTTTGCAGCCATGCAAATGAGCACTCTAAAAAAGGTTTGAAACAAAACACTGAGTCAGAGGTTTCAAGCAGATGTGACCAAACTTACTCTTCAGAGAAACTTCAAGCCTAATTTAGAAGAAATACAGAAAACATCCTTTTAAACCTAATTTGTTATGACCTCCTGACAAGGCTGTTAGGTCTGTGATTCTGGACAACTTCTCAATATCATCAATAGCCTTGATTTATTTAAGGAACTGATTAGATGATTGATGAACAAGAGAAGACGGGGATATTAGAAATAAACAGCACTCCATGGTTAACAGAAAAATAGGAGATAGCCTCACAGGATCAGGTATCCTTCAAGATTGGGAAATAGGTCCTCCCGGGTGGCGCAGTGGGTTGAGCACAGCGCTGTGAAGCTGTCCACAGCCTCTGCAGTGCCAGTTCGATCCCTGCTGGCCATGAAGATACCTACATGGCGCAGCAGACTGCTCCTGTCTCGCCCACTACACCCCTCAGCAGTGCATTGAATCAGTCTGCCTGTTCTGTTCCCTGCTCTGTCTCTGGTGAATCCTCTCTGCCTCCCACACATCTGGCCTGTACCCCAGTTCTTGTATAAATAAATAAAGCTTTAAAAAAATTTGGGAAATGAGTTATGCAGAGGGAAACCCTACCACATGGGCAGGAAAAGCACCAAGTAGGAACTAGGTGAGGTAAAGAAAAAAAATACAAGCCCACTTTACACTGATCCCCCCAAAGTGAAGCCATTTCTTTATATGGAAAATTCTAAACAGTCAGGGCTCCAAGGACTTATCGCTAGACCAATCTTATTTAAAATTTTAACATATTATCTGGCAGGGGTGTGACACAGCAAAGTCTATTGATGACCCAAACCTCATGGAAAGTGAAATGGCAAACTTAAAGAGATGAACTGAGAAGGTTCTCAAATGGTCGTGACAGAGGTCAGAAAACTGCAGATTAAATTCATTACCAGCAAGGTGAAAATCATTTAAACAACTATTAAAAAATGATAGGCCCTAAGCGATCATCTGTAAGTCAGAAATGAGAACTGAAAATGGCTGAGAAGGGTGTGCAAAAGAGGATGAGCTAAGAGCTTTCTACAGCCCCCAAGTGCAGAAAACTAAATATCATCACAAAGGATGCAAAAAAAAGCAAAATGAATCACCACCCCACCAACTCTTAATCCCAGTCCATCCACAGCTGGACTTCTGTGCACATTCTGGTTATTACACCCTGATAAAGACACATGGAAGATCCCAGAGGTCAAAGAAGGATAATTAGAATGATGAAGGGGAAGTTTCACTTCTGCTCCATAGAAAGAAATCCATAAAACCACACTTTTCCTCTAAAAAATGGAGCAGAAAGGGGGTGACTGCCAGTCAGGCTCTCGACTTATCTGGACCTGCACCTGAACTTTGTCCCCATTCCTGACTAAACCAGACGGTCTTGGACAAGGCACCAGGAGCACAGAACCTATGGCAATGACGTGCTGTAGCAAAGAATATGACGTATGTGTGCCTGACACACAGCAGGAAAGGAAGAATATCATGGTGACCGAGGCTTGGGAGTCAAGCAGACTTTGTTCCAGATCGCAAGTCTGTGACTCACTGTGTGATTTGATCAACTGAATGTAAAGTTGCTTCCTAAAACTTTAAGAGGTAGGACTCTAAAAGGTAGGCAAAAGATGCACCAAATTCACTTGGTGACACAGCTGTAAACTCAAGCCCAAACACAAAAGGGCTTGAGTAAACACTCAGATGCCCCTTTGGGATATGAGGGATTACCAAAAAAAAAAAAAAAAAAACCACCAAGATTCATCTTTAAATTGAGTTTGAGACCAGGGAAGTTAATTAAACATGGAGCAGAAACAGATAGCACTGTCAGAAGCATAATGTGTGCTTAACTCACTGTTTTAGCTCTGCAATTAATGTAACTTCAGATATACATTTATACAATGATCTTATCATGCACATAATATAGTAAAGAAACTTCAATTTCAACTTCATCTGCTCTATATAAAAACATGAAAGAGAATGGAAAAGCAAGTCATTACTTAATGTTACTTGACCAAATTTTTTTTGTTGTTTTTTTTTGGGGGGAGGGGGGCGGCTTGTTTTTTTTTATACAAGCACTGGGTATAGTCAGAAGCATGGGAGGGTGAGAAAATTCACCAGAGCCAGAGCAGGGAGCAGAACAGGCAGACTGACGAAATACACTGCTGAGGGGAGCAGCGGGTGCTGCGGCAGAGGTCTGTCGCGCCATGTGGGACCCTCTCAGGCAGCTGGGGATCGAACCAGCGCTACAGAGGCTGCGGGCAGCTTCACAGCCCAGCACTCAACCGCTGCGCCACCAGGGGAGGCCCTACTTGACCAAGTTTTTAAAAAACTAAATTTTGTTTATTCCAATATATAAAGTCCTTCCAATAAAGGTAAATTAAAATCGGTTTTAAAAATGATTGTACAAGCTTCTCGTCATTTTTCAGAGACAAAAAAACACTTGTTCAGATTTATTGGTAAATATAAAAATTCCAAAAATTGAACAAGTCTCTTAACAAAGATGGAATTCTATTTAAAAAAAACAAGATGTGAACATGTACCCAGGTAGAAATCTAAACACAGTCTAACTATCTGAGTACAGACATTCTGACATGTGACATAAATTAGTAAACAGAAATTATTCCCACATGTTTGATTTCACCTACATGAGAGTAAAATAGCATGGCTTTTGCTAGTATAAAATGGAAAAGGCCACCATCCCTCACCACATGGTTGGTTTAAAGTCACTGCTAAATGATCTAACTAACACAGTACAACAAAATTAATTACTAACTAAAGTAACCACTTTAGTCCATGGTTTAAATAGTTAGTTCAAGCATAATTACACTTCAATAAAGCATATCAACACTGGAAAAGGTACTATCTCAGAGTGATGGATTTTCAGTTTTTTTCTGGTAGCATTGCCATTACTAATATTAGTAAAATTAATAATAGATCTAAGATAAACTTTGCATGAAAATCTATGGTGAAAAACACTGTAGAATGGCTAAGTGACAGGACTTGTGTTTAAGCCCCACTCCCCACTGATTGCCTCTGTGACCCAGGCAAGTTATTCAACCTCTCTGAGCCTTCTTTTCCTCACCTCTAAAAAAGCAGTAGCACCTACTTGACAAGGGGCATTGCCTGGCATATAGCACTCAATGAATCTTAACTGTTATATTGTTATAACAGTTTCACTATTATTATAATTTACAGAGAACCTTCACATACAGTAGCTTATGACTATTTTTAAGTAATGCAGAAAGAAATATCTAATTTAAGATGCAATTACATCATATGGCAGGTATATGGGGAAGGGGAGCATTACCACTATTGTTCAACACTTTCTGACAAACTAGAAGGCAAAATAAAATCATACGCAAAATATGACTAGGTGACTATAAAAGTAATTTATACATACAGTCTTTGATAACAGCTAGCATCTGTTGAGTACTCACAAAGTTCCAGAAAATTTGCTAAACATTTCAGATGTGCTGCCATTACTTAATCACATTACTATAAATGTTGCCCTTGAGGAAACTGAGCCCAGCCGTTACAGGACCTTCCCCAGGTTACTGTTAGGTATACTCAGCAGGGAGACTTCAGGAACCACAACAGCACACTAGCCCACTGCCCAGGACTGATTTCCTTTGAAAACCAACATCTGTAAAATAGTCTGATTATTTTGCTCATTAACAACATAAATTGCCAGCATTTTGCTCCCCCTTCTCAATGAAGCCCCAAGCACCTATTCTTTCAAGAGAGCCTTTCCTCTTAGCAGCAATTCTCTTACAACTGTCTTAATAAGGATCATCTTAATCATCATGGTTCAGTAGGACCTAGTTACAATGTATATGTGAAATAATTTATAATTTTCTTAAAATATAATGCAAATTGATTCCAGTTACCAAAAGTCACAACAAAAAAGTTCCTTTACACTTATATTCATCATATTCTGGTTCACAGAGTTCTGAACAGGTAGTTCAGTAATTCATGAATCTGAACTTGTAGATAAATGTTATGTACACATGGGTTTGGAAATTTTCCTGGTTTGAAAATATTGTACTCATCAGATTGTTTAAAAGATCACCAAAATGTTTTTTAAAGCATTCATATTAAGATACAGACTCCCCCAAAACAAGTTAACTCATTATATACATTTTAAAAGGCTTTGGGGTTCTCAAGGTGAATATGCTCTGAAGTTCAATGATTTATGATTTTATGCCACAGTAACAGTTAAATTCATGAAGGGCAGGATTCTCGATTAAGAACTTACAGACCTGCTCCTAAAGAAATTCTCTACATGGTGACCTTGGGGAAATCAGGCAAAATTTCTGGACTTAGTTCCATAATCTAGAAAATAATTATGATTTAATATATAATTTCAGGGTTTTCTCCCCGACTCTATGATTGTAAAACATAATAGTGCAACACATTCAATGCATAATTAGACAAAAATTACTTAAGCCACTTACATCACTAATGAGTTCGGTGCATTTTCTGGCTAATTCCATACTAAGGTCTTCAATAACAGGTTTAAAGAAAACCTGATGGGAGAAAAAAAAAAAACATTTTTCTAATAATCAACTTAGAAGAATAAACACTGTTCTTCAGCAGGGGCTTTCTCACTCACCTTGTCGTCTTCATTTTCTTTGTCCCCAGCTTTTTCCTCTTCAGTTTCATCTTTTACATCCTCAATTACAGGAACCTTCATTCTTAGTCTCTTTATATGTATTTAATATATGTATATATGATGTATATTATATATATATATTAAATATACTCGTGTAGCAACTTTTATGTGCTACAGCACCCTTGAGATGGTGGAGTTTCCAGTGTTCTGGCAGAAATGACCTTGCCCAGACCTCCTCCCTATTTAGCCACACTTCACTCTCCTTATCACACTGCATGAAAGTGGATGGAGCAGAATCAGAAGGTTGCCAGAGCTCGTCTTCCAAGTGGAAATAACATTTTAATAGACAAAATTCAATTTTATGAACTCTTAAAGTCAACATCCTTTAAACTGGTTAAGAAATCCAAAAGGGATTATTTATATTTCAGAAATT
Organism: Talpa europaea; assembly: GCF_964194135.1. Classification (NCBI taxonomy): domain Eukaryota; kingdom Metazoa; phylum Chordata; class Mammalia; order Eulipotyphla; family Talpidae; genus Talpa; species Talpa europaea. The sequence continues at coordinate 24,223,199 of NC_140082.1, read as the reverse complement.
CAATTCATTCATAAAAGAGTTTAAAAGAGACATAAAAATTCTGGGAAAACCACTCAGCTTTAACACTCAAGATAGTGCAGTGCAAAGCTTGTTATCTCAAAGATTCCTCAACTCCATCTAAATAAAGCTTTCCCTGGAATGTGAGGCATATCTTGGATTTGGCATAGTGAATCTGGATCATCCAAACTCATTTCATTAACTTAAATTAAATTTTTTATGAGACATACTTGTACTTCTTGTGTTCTAAAAAAAAACACTCACTTTGTATTAGCAGATTACAGGCTAGTAATTTATTATGAAAAGACCTTTGAACCACTTCAAAGAATCTATTCTGAGTTAATTATGACTGTTAATCTTACATCGGTACTAATATTATTTTAATTGTAAATATCATTAAACATGAAAAGCTGCAGTTAGCATAGTTTGATATATCATTTAAGAATTCTAGAAACACTGCTGTTTCAAAAAATAACCACCATCTCTTTTCAATTCTGTTTATTGTGTCAATTTTTACAAATTCATTAGTATTTTCATGTTCTTCAATGTATAATTTATGCTTGAAAAATGTAGGAAAAATAAACCCAATATTTATAATGTCATATGTCATCAGTTTTATAACTAAAAATATATTTCTTAAAACAAATCCTTCAATGTCAACTTAGGCAATTCTAAGACTATATAAGTCATAATTTATTGATTTGGTTATTTAAATCCCAGGGTAAATTAATTTTTACAAAGCCATAGCATATGAGATCATTTTAAAAAATGGACAATGAAATTAAATACATAAAATACAACTTTAGTCAAGATAATACCTCATTCTAAGCAGCCAAGTGTAATGCTATTTTCTCTTGATATAGTAGATAGCTTTAAACTTATTTTAATTATCTTGGCTTTACCTAAATTGAAAATTCTGATAAGCAAAACATTTAGACAGTCAACATGTACAGAGTAATTGTTTTCCATGAGGCTGAAGTTCCACAAAATCCTCTGTAAGGGAAAAGAGGGTTTCTTAAACCTAGGGAAACACGTATACTAATCTCTACCCTGCCAATTAGCGATCCACCTAGCACAAATTCACATTTAGCACCTCTAAGAAGATCCACTACCAAGAAAACTATCTAACTCTGCCAAGCTTTTCCACAGAACATGAAATCCTATCTAACTTATCTGTCTTCCTAACTGTTTATCTACCTACACATCTACCTATTTTTTATTTTTAATGATAGCTGGTACCACAGAAAACCAACATTCTTCACTGAGATATTAGGTTGTGGAAAAGTCATGACACATTTTCTTTTCTGACAACACTATTACTTAGGAGAATATGATTCTGTTCTGAAAAAATATATATATTCTAGAAGTTTTTTTTAAAGATTTATTTATTTATACAAGAACCGGGATACAGGCCAGAGGTAAGGGAGTGTGAGAGGATTCACCAGAGACAGAGCCGGGAACAGAACAGGCAGACTGACGAAATACACTGCTGAGGGGAGCAGCGGGTGAGACAGGAGAGGTCTGCTGCGCCATGTGGGACCCTCACAACTGGCCGGGATTGAACCCCACTGCAGAGGCTGTGGACAGCTTCACAGTGTGGCACTCAACTGCCTGCGCCACCAGGGGAGGCCCTATTCTAGATTTGGTGAGATTTTGATGAAATAACTTTTGATACCTGCTAATTTAATGGCCTCTTATACCATATTCACCCCATGCTCCAACGATGCTCAATTTGGAAACCTTAAATTTAAAATAACAACCATGTCAGATCAGTATAGAAAATTCTACAAGGAGATTCTATGTACATAATATTTGTTCCACCAAGGAGCAGAATGTGTGGACTCTGTGTCCCTCAAGACTTCTATATTCTATCTAATATTTTATAGAACATCTACTACATTATCTTTATCTGGAAGTAGAGAAGAGCACTTTCTATAAACATTTCTTGTAAATCTCTAGAAATATAGGGAGAAAAACTTGACAAAGCTGCCCAAAACGTACCTCTCAGCTAGTGTTTAAGATGATAATACTTGTGTTGTTGTTCATGGTGACATATATTCCCAGGGTGGGATGTTTTCATCAGACTTCAACAGCTGTAACCTTCTCATTTCCCATCATGTCATAAGTTCTTATTGACTCTCCACTGAGCTGGGAAAAAATAATTTGTTGAGATTATGCGCAAAAGCAAAAACCAAACACCATATGCAACATGAACACAATTCTCCATTGGAGATTTTAGAGTCAAAATTTTAAAGTCACAGGGATCTTTAAGAAATCAATCCCCTTCTTTTATAGAGGACAAAATTATGATCAAGAGAAATTTATTATTTGTTTCACTAGAACCAGAACTTAACTAGAGTGCTATGTTAATTCATTCAAATAAGTGTTATGTCAGGCACTACGTTTGGTGTTAAGAAACACAATGGTGAGTAAAACATACTTAGTTTTACCTTATCTTTTTTAAGATAAGGTAAGAAATTTAAAAATCATTCATGACTTGCTGGCTGAATTGCTTAATGGATAGTTTGGCAAGAGAGTCATTATTACTTTTGATTGAATACATCCTATTTCCTTTCACCTATCTATAGGTATAATACAAAATTCATGTAAGGTTTTTTCTAAAACATTTAACCCTGCACTTTATCACAGAAAAGCTCTCTTGTCAATAGCTCCAAAATAGACTTCAGGAATAAGAAGAAAGTACTCTTAATGGATAGCTATCATGTTTCAAAATTTCTTATCCTTTTATCTTTTTTGAAACCAAGTTAAATATTGTATTTTAATACCTATTTTCAACTTGGGGCATCTAAAAGTGAATAATTGTAGAGTTGATAATCTCTGATTCTTATTGAACATTTATTTGGCTACATCTTAATTTTAGTGCTCTGCCCATGCCCTGATACAGAATGAGACCAAGATGCAGAGCACATTCCCTAAGGCTAAACTAGCTACTTCCAATTCCAGTTCTCACACATACTCTGGGGCAAATTATTTAATTCCTCTCTGTCTCTAATTCTCTATGGCAAAACAGAAAAACTAAATTGCCAAAAGTTAATAAAAGGAAAACATTCAAAATAGTAGCACCCCTTGCAAATACAAGATTATCCAACTATTCCTAAAACAGTTCCAGGAAAAGTACTTGATATGAAAAGATCTTCGGATTTGAAAGGGTAAGACTCTATACCATCAATAGTTTTTTTAAGGACAAAATGGACTCATATGGCAAAATAGCTTAAAGATCTGAAACAACTTGGATGTTGATAATAAAGAAGTCTTCTATCTTTTTATCGTTTGACGCCTATATGTAAGCAAATGCACCTGGGTAATTCATGCCTCTGGCCAAACAGTCCCTGGCCAAGAACACAAGGTCATGCAACCCTTGACTGTCTTAGTGGTCTTAAAACCATATCAGATAAGTATCTCAGTCTTGGCAAATGTTTCATATTTGCAATGAAATTCCATAATAATTGAAATAGCAATTCAGTTCTGAGCTAAGAAAAACTTTTAGTAATAAACTGATTGCAAAATTAATTCATTCCATTGTAAAATCAAACATTTCTTTCAATAAAATTTCACCCCTAAATGGTTAGGTAAGAGGGGAATTAGTTCATCTGATTTGTTTTCCTGCCTGGGCAGGCTTTTCACAAACTCATTCTTACTGGTCTGTTTTTTGTTTGTTTGTTTTTAATGACTCTCCCCCAGAAGGTTCTTGTTTCTCAGTTTCTTAGTTATTTTACTTTGCCATACATAGTTCCTCATTGTTTGGCATCTGTCCAAAAGTGAACTTTACTAACAGATGAGGGGGAGAAATCATTTATTAAAACAAGAAATGTAAGCTCTCAAGGGCAATTTGTCTTCTTTATAAAATGGAAGAGGTCTGCTTAATATTAGCCCGATCTATTTTTACAATTTACATTCATTAATCCTATCTTCTCCTTTTTAACAGCCATTTCATTACTATTTGTTAATTAGAAATCAAAAGAAGACAAAGCAATGTGAATAACTGTCACCATCACCAATTACGCTATTAAAATAAGATTTAGTAGAGTGTTCTTTATGCTCCCACATTCCTATTTTCACAGTCTAGGTTCTTACAAATGAGAGCTACAGATCTAGACTTGGTATCAGAAGAAAAGAATAAGAAACTGCAAATAATTCCAATATGACAATTTCCAGGTTGGCTTTGGTCAGGATGGCAAAATTGAAAATAAGTACTCTCCTAAAGATATCGACTGGGAGAAAAATATTCTTATCCAGAGTCTACATTAACATAAGCATCCAGTACACTGAAAATCTTTGGTTTAAGATTACTTGAGATATTAGTTCAATTTTAATAGCAACAGCCCTTTCTGCTGAGACAAGTAGAAGAAAGGTCTGGGTGACTTGTAAACAGAATCAAAGGATGAGGCAGGGTCAAACAGATTGGCTCTCCCAAAAAGTGTCCCTTTCCTAGAGTGTCCCTTATGTAGAATTTTGCATGAGCTGTGTTAGGAAAAATTGTGAAAGCCATTGAAGCTGGAAAAAAAAAATTTGCTGCCCTCTTATCTAATGTTACCTTCTGGCTAATTTGGCTTTTCCCTGTCTTTGGACTATTTTACAATTCCATAAATTGTTGAAAACTGGTAACAAAGCTAATAATTTATTGTATGATATGCTTTATCTATAAAAATGCAAATTAATTGTGTCCTTGGGGAAAAGCAATTGATTATATTGCCTTATTGAAAGACCCTTTTTGCATCTACTTGTAAATTCATCTAATTTATATATAGTTCTTCAAGTTTACCTTTGAACTAATTGTGACACCTTATGAATGAGTCTAAATCTTTTAAATGTGTTCATTTTATGTTTTATGATAGTCAGTTTTTACCATTTTAAAATATATATATCCTTTAACAAATGTAAGTGATTTAATTCTCCTCATGCTTTCCTTTAACATTCAGCAAAAATAGAAGGGGAGATGGCATTATTAGATAAAGACTATTCTCTCAATTGTGAAACACAGTTGTAAAAATTTTCGGTGTTTATTGAAATTAGCTTTTTGTTTTGTTTTGTTTTCAGGTCTGATCTCGCTTGACTATTGGCAAATGCCACATGTATGCTTGTATATATGTACATTCACACAACACACACACACACAACACACACATGCATTCAAGCAGAGTTAATTCATCACAGCTGCCAGTTTCCTCTTGAAAAGCATACAAGGCTTCAATAAATGCAAAGACTTAATTACTTCTCACATCTGGAAAAACTTGAATATGAGAGTGGATTATTGAAGAAGCTCTTTGCTTGGCTGTCAACACCACATCAAGAGCCAGAGAAAGAGAGCAGACTTGATCACTGTTGGCAATTCTTTAACCCTTCGGAGATAGGTGTTCTACCAATTAATTCATAACATGCCCCTCTTACATGATTTGTAAATTTTATGAAAACACAGTGAAATAAATTATTACCTACTAATTTATGGAGAAAAGCTGTTCTGGTCATGTTTCAGGGTGGGGAGGAAACCATAGATTAAAATGTGGAAGTAATAAAGAAATCCTCATATCCATGGAAATAAGGAAAGGTTTTAGGGGGTTGGAGGATATATTAAAAACAGTCACTAGAACAACTTACATAAACATAATGCAAAACTAGATGATTCCACCCTTTAAGCAGAAAGTGTAACGATGTATCTAAGTGAAGTGGGAAAGTTACATGAGCTCATAGCAAGAAGATTAAGCAGCAATCAAGCAATGGGCAGGTCTCCCCCTAGAGAAGATATTTAAGCCAAACTTAGAAAAAGAGATGGAGTATAGGGAAGGCATCCAAAGAGCATTTGTGAAGACCAAGAGACAAGCGCTGGAGGATCCAATAGTTCAATGTCACGGGAGCATACTATAGGGAAGGATGAGGGCAGAAGAGCAGGGAGAAGCATCCAGCCACTGTGAGCACAGGAAGAAGCTTCATGGAGCAAATGAATGGAAATCACTTACCCTGAAACAAAAGCTTAAGCTGGTTTGAACCATGAACCATTTACAAATAACACAGTTCCCCCCAATCAATTAACTATGGAAACATCCTTACATAAACTCTATTGCCTTCACATTACTTGAATTTAATTTTTACCCCTTCATTTTCTCATAACCCAGTTGAAATACTCCTTGTGTATCTGAAGCTGATGACAATTCATAGTAAAGAAATTATTCCCAGGTTTATCAGTTTAAGGAAAAATAATCAAAGCAAAAATATTTGCTTTATGTATACCCAAAAAATAAATAGAATTTATGTTAAATGTTTATAAGATAAATTTCACACTTCTCTATTTCTCTAATTACATCATTAAAACATATCTACTTCTTTCTGCTTCTAACTAAAGAAGTAATATCAGTTTTTCTACTTGAACCTTAAGCACCCAATGATTACACCTATGTTTATTAAGGAATTTTTCTATCCTAAATCACAATTCCATCATAGTTTAAGTCAGGGGAAACAACACAACAGGTACTCACAAGTTCAGAACTTTTGAAGCACTAATTCCTAAGTCTTATTCCAATTGTTTCCATGGAATTTTTTTCATGTGTAGCTCAAAATATAATAGTAAAATAAGATTACAATTAAAGTATTATTAAAAGTTAGTGATGTTTTCAAATAATTGGCTCCATTTTGCACAATAAGATGGTAAATCCTAAAGACTTTATTCATTCACTTAACAAATATTTCTGTGTGTATTCCCTGCACCAGGCATTATTTTAAGATAATCTAGGAATAAAACCAACAAAAATCCCTACCCATCTCTATTTAAATCAAGTAGGTATTCATCAAATATTTGTGGAGTATCTATTTTATGCCATACACTGTACTAAGCTTTGCATCTCTAGCATATTTCAGGTATTATATACACACGTGATAGTCAATAGTCACTAGTGTATTCAGGTAAATACGTATTTTCTTACACTTTGATGAAATTTGTGGGACTTAGAAGAGCTAAATTTTCAAGAAAGTAGCATGTTGTAAAGAATTTTTACCAATGACAATTGTGTAGGTAACTATCCTATTTTTACACTAGTTATATCTACAGATAGCTACAGAAATTTTTCTCTATCCATCTTTTTTTTTCATTTGTGTATGCAAAATTATCCTCTATAATCCCATTATCTTTGGCACAGTTTTGATTTGTTCATAAAGTGAATCCCTAAAGCAATGTCTATCTATGATGTTTTAACTATTTCAGAAGACATTCTCTAGAGTAGTTCTGTCCTGAAGATCTACTGTGTGAGCCATATATCTGTAATTTTAAATATTTTAACTGCAATGTTAAAAGATATAATTGATTTTAATATTTTATTTAGCTCAATAAATCCAGAATATTTTCATTTCAACCTATGTCAGTGTAAAAAGAACTGAGATAGTTTACTTTATTTATATTGCCTTTGAAATCCAATGTGTTTTCACTTTACACTTATAGCATATCTCCATTCAGATGAGCCATTCAGATTTGGTCAGTGGCTACCATAATGGCTGGCACAATTTCCACAAGACTAGAAATCACTGTGGTTGTCTTAAAGGAATGGAAATCATTAGTTATTTTTTGTTTTTATCATATATATCTTAAATGTAAAAAATACATTTAAAGTTTAACATCTTTTTTGTATTTTTCTTTTTTTATTTTTTACATCATTGTTCATTTTTAAACAATATTTTCTTCCTCTGATCCCCTATAGTCTCCATAGAGTTTCCTTCACCAATGCACCCGTGCACCATCACCTCAGTCCCCTGTGCTCCTCCCTCCCTCCCTCTAATCCCTCGCCCTCCTCCTCCCCTGCAGGATGTCTCTGATTTATAATTGTCCATTTTTGCTTTGTTGTGTTTTTACTGTTATTATTTTTTTACACTAATGTCTTATTTGGTTCCCTTATATTCCTGCTATAAGTGAAACCATTTGATATTTTTCCTTTTCTTCCAGGCTTATTTCACTGAGCATAATTTCTTCTAGCTCCATCCATGTTGCAAATCAAAACCACATTGAGATACCACCTTATACCAGTAAGAATGGCATATATCAAAAAAAAACTAGCAACAACAAATGTTGGCAAGGATGTGATGAAGAAGAAACTCTCCTACATTGCTGGTAGGAACTCTCCTACACTGAAAACTGGTCCATCCACTATGGAAAGATGTCTGGAGGTTCCTCGGTCTTCTAAAAATGGAGCTACCATATGACCCAGCAATTCCACTACTAGGGATCTACCCAAAGGACACAAAAACATTGAGCCAAAAGAACACCTGTACCCCTATGTTTATTGCAGCACTATTTATAATAGGTAAAGTTTAACTTCTTAAAATGAGAGTTTCAGAATGCTAATAATAAGCAAGCAATAAAGTTGCAATCTATTTCAGTTTCCAGACCTATCTAAACCAGAGTCCTTTATAGGGGAGTGCATTTTATTAAAAATTTAAATTGTTATTATAAATAATAAATTAACTTTTTAAATTATGTTTTAATTAACTTCACCAAAGATATATTTTCAAAATGCAATTTTATTGCATTAATGAGAATGACATATTTAAATTCCCAGCAGATTTTAGGATAAATATTCACTCTTTAATTACTGAGTTAATAAATAGCTATTTATATGAGTGAATAAGATATTCACTATTTCTCTATCTAAATAGCAAAAAGTCAAATTGTAAAATATTCTTCATTGCTCCTCCCATTTTTAACTCATATAACCCTTTAAAACATGCCAGCAACTGCTCATCAGTTTGGCTAGGTAAATCATTTTTAAGCCTGTTGTAAAGCAATGTCACAGTAAAAAAGAATATAAAGAACCTAAGTGTTTTACTGAAATGAGATTTTCTATTAAAACTTGAAATTTTCAAATGCTCAACAGAAAAGGTTTTGAACAATGAAATAAAAAACAGTATCTCTTATTTCCTGTTCTACAGATGATCCAGCTTCTTGATGGAGTCAGTAAAAGAGTTAATTTTGATACGCTGGGACCTGTAATAATATTGAAATATAACAAGGTGTTTTGAATAAAAAAATACTGTCCTTCATACTTCATCAATTTGTGTTAATAAAAAATCTCCATTTCAGTGTTGCTCTTTAAGAGATTCATTCTTTGGAAGGTTAGTCATCAAATACCTTTATACCTTAATAACCTATAAGAGATCCAGCCTACCTTAAAATACTTAATTTGTGCTTTTAAAATGGTTAAATTAACAAGTAGTTAGAGCACATACACTTAAAAATTACCTATATTACTAAATGAAATTTTCATTTTCAGTTCTTTTATTTAATTATAGTTTTTGTATTTGTGGGTTAATTTTCCCTAAAACTCTTGTCTAAATCTAGAGAATTTTTCAGCTTTTTTGAGTAAATTGCCCTTATCAATTTTCTGTAAATCAGGAATGCACTCTATAAATGAGTCACTACTATTACTATTTTCAATGAATACTTAACTATAACCTAAATTTTTGTGTATTGAATATCATTAATAGAAAACTCATCATATCTTTTTGATTGTCAAAGCTGACATTTTCATCAATGTATTTTATGGCTTCAGGTCAAAACCACACAACAAATGACTCTACACCTGTGTAAATGATTTATACTAAAAAAGACCAGAAACCAGTATTTATGAGGGTGTAGAGAGAAAGGCACCATCACATACTGTTAGTAGGAATGTAAACTGGCAAATAGTATGAAGGATTCTCTAATTATTAAAAACAAAAAAAGACCTATCATATAATCCAGCAATTCTGCTCCTAGGTGTCTATCCAACAAATATAAGAACACTAAATTAAAGGGATACATTTTTTTCCTTATATTCATTGCAGTACTATTTACAATAGCTAAGCTATGGGAAAACTTAATTACCCAAAGACACATAATTGGATAAATAAGATGTGTTTTTATATACACAATGGAATACTACTCAGCTATCTTTTTAAAAAATGATAAAATCTTGCCATTTTCGACAATATATATAAAACTGGAGGGGATAATGCTAAGTGAAATAAGTAAGGAGAAAGACAAATACCAGTTAATCTCACTCATGCGTGAAATATAAAGAAACATAGCAAAGAAACACACAAAACCAAACTGAAACAAACTTTTGGATTCTGACAGGAAAAATAAGATTACCAGAAAGAGTTGGGGTGAGAGCACAGGGTGGAAGTGGTCCAATGGACTGTAGTAGAGGATTATTGGTATGTAATGGTAGGCATGGATTGGTAACATACATTTGAAGAGATGTGAACCTGTACCCTAAAACATACAGTAGTGTAAACCAATGTTACCTCAGTTTAAAAAAAACTTACAGGGCCTCCCCAGTGGTGCAGCAGGTTGAGCACAGAGCTGTGAAGCTGTCCGCAGCCTCTGCAGCACAGGTTCAACTCCTGGCCGTCCAGGGAGAGATCCACATGGCGCAGCAGACCTATCCTGTCTCACCCACTGCTCACCTCAGCAGTGTGTTTTGTCAGTCTGCCTGTTCCGCTTCCCGCTCTGTCTCTGGTGAATCCTCTCACCCTCCCGTACATCTGGCCTGTACCCCAATTCTTGTATAAATAAAATCTTTTAAAAAAAGAAAAAAAACTTACAATAATGGCTTTAGATTTTCTTGAGACTACCTAATTACCAATTAAGTGTGGTTAATTCAAAATACATAAGTTCCTGTAAGGGAATAAATTCTATTTATGATAAAATCTAGTCCACTAGGATAGAGTTGCAGAAGACTTTATTATTTAAAAAAAAATACAGATGGTTTAAATAATTCTTTATCTTTTTATTATTCTTCAAGTTCAGTGTTCTCTTAATTTTTATTTTTTCCCCAAAACACAGAAATGGTGAATACCCTTGTTTAAACAAAGTGTTTTTGTTCAAAGACTGAAAGGTTAAAATATTTATGATATAAGGACTACGTACTTTCCAAAACATCTCAAAAATGCGTATTACAGAATTCTAGGAAATTTTTATTTCAGTTATAGGTACAGTACATGGGGCCATGATTTGACAAAGATTATATCTGACTCAGGAACTACCTTAAAAAGGAGCTCAAGATCTTTGTTATACTCAAAAAAATAAATGAATAAAGCATGTGCATAAGATGTTATGAGACTATATTCCACACTGAATTGATAGCAGAACCATATTTTATTCTCTGGTCTGGCAAAAACACTACAACTGACCAGACAAGAATGACTAAGAACAGATTTGAAGCCTGCTGAATCCTCATTGACAGAACTGTGGTCACAGAGCCATTCTTGGAAATGGGCCAGCACTAGAAGCCACCACATCTGGTCTGCAAGTGGAAAGAGCACCCCATGAGTGCCAGACCTGGGTTCAAAACCCCTCTACTATTGATCTGTTATGTGATAGAAGGTTGGTCTCTTGAGGTCTTTGGTCCCTTATTTTCTCATCTGTAAAAAAATTAGGCTGGTTTCTCCAGTTCCAAGATTGTGTGATTACCAAGTTTATTTACTTACCTACTAATCACCATGGTAGAAAGAGTTGAAATATGAGAACATCATCTATCAAAAAAATTCTTTTAGCATACCACTTTTTTTTTATGGTCAAAGAAGAATAGCAGTAGCCTACATTGAATAGTAAACATTGTGGCAAGTCCTTGGCATAACTTATCTCATGTCATATTCATGAACTCTCTGAAAAGTGCATACCATCCCCAAAGAGAATCCCCAAACCAAAGCTCAAAAAGTTATCATCATTTTCTCAAAAGTAACATCAACAGTTCTGGAACTTAGATCTTCTACAGATTTCTCCATCACCTTATTATATATACCCATTGTGTGAATGCAACACCATGATGTTCTACAGCTGGACCTAATTTTAAAAACCCTGTTTGTATTTTGACTACAGGTCAGAACCTAACCAAGTACAACTTAATGGTCAATAAAGTATAGGTTATTTATAAAACCCATTCTCAAATACATAAAATGTCTTTAACTATTATAAAGACACAACTCTGAAATTATGACAAAAATTTTTTCACAGTCTAAAATGATTTAGTTCAACACACATATATGAGAAAGTATAAGTAGGTTCTATATGGCCATAAAATAGCGATGTATTCTCATGGTATGGAAAATTGTCAGTGAAGTAGCTATGGCTATGTGTTCCAAAATCGATATAAACATAATCAGTGGGAAATTAAATTCTGATAGAGCCAAAAGTATGGCTTTGAAAAGCTTTTAAGCCTTTATCTCTACAAAGATCTCAAGGGGAGTTCAAGCTTGCTTTTCAAGCAGCAACACTGTCCAAAGCTCTAAAAAAAAGGGGGGGTTATTTATCATAGCATTCAATCTGCTGCAAAAATTTCTTGGCAGTTTGATTCAATATAAGAAAATAAAGTTTTCATGTCATTGCATATGTGAAAGGAAATTGTTTTCTTAAGTACTACCTTTCCTTATCCCTCAATTTAATGAACATTCTCTCTCAAGGTTATAATAATAACTTTTATTATTCTTCATACTAGTAATATTTCAGTTGTTCTGCAAATGAATATAAATGTTAAAAAAAATAGAAATCGCTTTTAAAAAATAAACTAGATGACCAATACAACTTTAGATTATATTAGTTCTGCTATATTTTTTCAGTTGTATTACCATCTCCCAAAGGAGACTAAAGCTTACAAAAAGAACAAATAAGTGACATTGATGTTTGAAATACAAATGTATATTGCTTGTATATTGCTTGCATATATTATTTTCAAATAATTCAGTATTTGATTGAAAGTATCGGCCTTTAAGCTACTATGTATAAATCACTAGGTGCTACAAGCAATATAAGACTGAATATAGTCTAACCTTTCATACTCAAAATAGCTTGTCATCTATGAGTAAAGATGATGCAATTAAAGAAAATACTAAAGTCATCAGAGACACAGAGCGCTGCTAAGGATCTAAAGATGGAGGAACTCACAAATATCAGAGTGATTCTAAAATTCAGCATTGCCTTTGAGCTGCACATTATGAAGACAAGTTTGTTTTTCATAAGTGAGATAAGGGAGGTAACTCTCCCCTCAACCCTGAGAAATAAGTACAGCATGCATAGGGAAGATAGAAGAGTAAGGAATATATGAAAGGCAGAATAGAGACAGCTTCAAATGTCAACCCAACAATTGTATAAGATTCAATCAGAAACATTACATCACAAAGTATAAATAACTACAGCAGGGCCATGAAAGTTGTTAAAAGTAAAGATGTGGGAGACAATAAAGATGAGCAACAGACAATATGCGAGAAATAAGTACAGAAGAACATTCTCAGGTATTTTAAGTTGTTTGAATAGTGAGAAAAATGGGAGCAGGGACAAGCATGGTGAGTTTAAGACTGTCAGCTATCATTTAGATATGCACAGCAGTGAAATTAGCACCTGTTAATATAATAATATATATGTGATAATGCACATTATGTTAATTACTGGAGCTACTGATTTTCATAAATTGGAGTTTTCTTTCAAAGCTACTACCTTTTTTGTGCTCTTTGCCAATACATGCACCTTTGAAATGGTGCTACTCTGAAAATAGAGTTGTAGCAGACATGTCAATAAATTTACCTGTGTGAACCACACTGAGGTCCCAGGATCTTACAAGCAGACCATGAATCAAATGATCCAACTAACTAACTACAGCTCATTATACCCAGAGCAGAAATGGCACTTAGGGAGGAAAAGCACTAGTCATTTAGGGACCCATACGAATGTGTTTTTTGAGTTTGATAGCTGTAGATAATCAAATGGTAGTGAATGCTGGAGCTATAATGCCAGGAAGTTGTTCTTCACTCAGATGCTAATAAACAGGCTAAGGAATCCCATATTCAAATAAAAGCAGAGACAGTCCATATAAACCCTAAAAGTCATAGTAAAGATTTGCCTTCTAATATCTTCACAGTTCCCAAGAAGTCCAGCCTCATGTGTTAGAATTCTTTTCTATGTGATTCTGCTATAACTTTTCTATAAATTGCTTTTCTATTTAGCCATACCTTGGAGTCAAACATACCTAAGATAATGTCTCGGGGACAGGAATCTTTTACATAGATAATTATGTCTTCATGTTTTTCTATGTTTTCTTTACTTACTGCTTTCCTCAGTTTTTCTTATTCCTCTACTGTCAATTTTGGTAGCCTACACATTTCTTTAAAAATCCATTACACTTATATTTTCAGGTTTATTAACATAATGTCCTCGCAAACGTATTCTTCATGATAATCTAATCAAATTCTGAGTTAGAGGAAGCTACACAGACAGAGTAAAAATAACGAAAATGGATATTTTAACTTATCAAGGCAACTTCAATAACAAATTTCACAAACTGATTAATCTCAAGATTTATTTATATTTTCTTAATAAGAGCTCTTTATCATAGTAGGGGCAAGAATATAATTGATGGAAATCAATGAGCCTATCATCACAGTAATGTTTCACCAACAATTACTTTTCAGAGATTAAGATATACACATCAGCAGGCTTTGAAATTTTTAAGGTTGTAAGGCTGGGGTTTCAAATCAGATCTGCAAACTAACAGGACACATTCTCTCCAGGTACTGAGTGAACATTCTATTAAAAACATGTACATTAAAATGTATTTCCAAGTGTTATCATAACCTTATTACTTTGTTACATAGCAGAGCAATACATAAAAAACTATCTTTCTATGATAAATCTTTATTAAATAAGCCATCCTTCATTTCAAAAATAGCCTTTTATATCCTAGGTGAGAAGCGAAATATATTCAACCATAAGGTGATTAACCAATCACCTACTTTGATTAGATATTTGATGAGTACAGATTATTAAATGTCAGAGTACTAGAACTGCACACAAGAACTGGAATTCCCAATTTCTTAGTCTACATCACCCTCAATGCAACAATACTGTACTACAAAAAGAAGAGGGTGGAGATAAAAGCCAAGGATCAACTTAAAACATAAAAAAATATTAATATAGCAGTGTCTAGAGACCTACTAAGAAATATTTCTTAGGTAGCTCCCAAGAAAAATAATTTACCATTCAAATACCCCCTTGTCTAAAAGTGTCTCACCTTGTTTAGTTATAGAATGTGTACCCAACTGAAGTTCCTTAAACGATAGACTGGCTTATACATACCACACCACCACCACAGTGATAAAGGTGGGACATTTGAAACCGGATATTTGCACCTCACACTGAATTGTTGTGGTGTTTTTTACTCTTAAAATTTAAAGAAGAAAACTTTACTAATTTATGGGTCTACAGTAACATCTGTATTTAATTGAAGAGTAAATATAAAATCTTCTGGGGAATAAGTTCAGACTTATTTACTGATAGGGACTGCATAGTGAAAAAGGCAAGTTTAGTGCAGTAAATGACAAACCTCTTGTTAACAGAAACTATCCATGTTTTAGCTGAATATTCCATGTGTACCTGGCACAGAGTTGATAAGAATATTAGCTTTGCGCCAAGTTAAAAATCATCTTCTCTACCATTTTGTTTTCTCTCAGCACACAGACACACACAAAGCTGCACTTTAAATGCTACGAGCAGAACACTAATACTGTCAATTCATACTGGCATGATACATTTAATTCATTTCTCTCTTCAAAATGTCCTCACCACTATTTCTTGGTGGGAACAAATCTATCACAGCAGTAAAGTTTCTATCTTTCTTCCTGAATTGTCTACTGATGTCTTAACTGAGGCACATGTGTGTTAGGCTGCAATTTGAGGTTTTTCAGGAAATATCTATTTTATTCCATTCTGATTGTGTATAAAGTTCCAAACTATTCGCACATCAGTCACACATCACTATGCATCTTGCATCTCATCTCTAACTCAGAATCTGACACAATCTGGATCTGGACAAGACTGGAAAAAATCAAGATAGTTATGCAAATTTTGACATAAACAAATGTTGCAAGAGGATGATCACTCAAGATAGTAAACTCTGAACATGCTGTAAAATGCTTGAGCAGCAACTTTGTCTATAAAATTGATGTGTTTTTCTGTCTCCCGCTGGCCTTCTCCAGCATTATTCTACTTTATTTTCAAGATACCTCTTTTTGCAGATGGCAAGATCATACGAATACTATCTGAATAAAAAAATGCGAAGGAAAAATATTTTTAACTCCTATTCTTTACATTACAAGCAATTTAATTGTGTTCAAAGGTAATGCTATAAATGAAATTTAACATGCTCATTGAAGGAACAAGGACAAACATATATGTCAAAATATTAATAAAATACTGGATCTACAATAATATACAAAGGACAAGGTGAGCAGAGTGGTTAAAACATAGATGCTGGAGTAAACACAGGAGTTAATCCAAGTTCTGCCCTTTGCCAGCTCCGCAAGTTGGGCAAATAAGAGACAGAAAAACAAACCAAGCAACACATGGCTCACCAGTAATGGTGAAATAATGAAGAGTATATCCCTAGGTGAGCTATATGGTAGTTAAATAAAATAATATACTCAGAGCACTTTAATCAGTGCACTTAAGTAAATGCTTTACAAATACTTAAAATGTCTGACATTCTCTCAAAATTGCTTCCATTTAACATGATCACAATAAAGCAAAAGATTATGCATAAAGACTGTGGAAAGGATTGGCCAAAATATTAACATATCTGTGGGATCTGTGTTGGGTTCTTTTCTAACTGTCCTAAAATGCATATACTATAATTTAAAATAAAGTAATTCATATATTATTTTAAATATTCATAATTAAGAAACTATTTTGTGGTAAAAGAAGGCATCCAAACAGGACCTAGGTCCCTACCAGCAGACTAGTCACCCATATTCTAAGAGAATTATAGCTTTATGAGAAAATCATGCAATGTATTGGTTGAACACATGGGTTCTGGCCCCTCTGGGTGGATCTCCTGTAGACCATGCATGAAATGTATAAGTAAATATAAAATATACTTGGAAATGAGATCAGACTTGGATGAGTCTGCACAATCTCTTCAAGTCCAACTTCCCTTTTTTACAAAATGAAACAATAATAGTCTATTCATTTTTAGGTACCACTAAAAATTCTTCCATTTCAAACATTATATTTTTATAGACACAGGAATCATGTCACCAAAACTTTTGCTTTAAAAAAAAAAAGACTTTTCAGCATTCATTACAAAGTCTCAATTATTACAACTGCATGCTACTGAGCATTAAAAGAGAATGAGGTAAAGGGATGTAAGATAGACTCAAGTACATGTGGTAAAGGTTATCCCAGCCAAAGGGGAAAAAGAATATTAATAAATAATATTAGATCATGCGGAAAATAGATAATTGGATCCACTCCCCATACCTCACACCAAGATAAATTCCAAATGGGATAAGATATAAAATATGAAACCACAGAAGAAAACATGGGGTTATGTTATAACCTGGAAGTGGAAACCATTCCCAACTCAAACTCCAGAAACAATGGAGGAAAGATAACCTAAAAATTAATTTGACTACATAAAAACAGACATGAATAAGTATCTACAATGTACACATAAAAATGACACACTGTAAGCAAAACAGATAGTAGGTGGAAAATGCAACAGATCCTGAAGGACTTATACCCTCATATACAAGGAAATTCTAAAAACTGAAAAGGAAAAAATCAACAACTTGATACAAATGAAAGACTAACACAAGTTCACAGAAAAGAAAATGCAAAGGATCCTCAGCATAAGAAAGGATGCTCAAACTTTGCTAAAGACGAGAAATACAAATTAAAACATGAGGTCTCATTGTTCACCTTTCAAATGAGCAAAAACTCCAAAAGCTCCTAACACTGTTGTTAGTGAGACTGGACAGAAACTGGCCCTCACATTTATTACTAATGCTAATACAAAATTGTTCAATGAAAAGGGGATGAATTTTGCAATATTTAGCTAAGTTACATATGCATTTACTCTTTGATCCATCCATTCCTCTTATAAATTTCAAGTGCCTTTAAAAGTACTGGCAAAAAAAAAAAAAAAAAAAAAGTACTGGCAAAAAAAACATGAGATGATATCTGTATAAGACTATTCATCACAAGACTAATAATAGCAAAGGACTGGAAATAACCCAAATGTCCATCAACAAGGGCCTGGTGAAATAAACCATTGTGCAGACACAGGAGCTGTCAGATCCAGAGGTGCAGATCTCCCCACATTGCCATGGAGGATCTCCAGGGTATGTCTGTAAAGGATGAAAACAGAGTATAGGAAGAGAATGTACTTCAAGTTACCATTCGAGTGAGAAAGGGGAAGATTTACACTACAAAGTCACACCTGTCCATCTATTGAAAAAAATTAAGGAGGAGTCAAAACCAATAGAAAGGAAAAAAACAAGAAAGGGACAGCACAGAAAAGAAGAAAAGAAAAGTGAAATCTCTTCTAATAAGCTTCACTTCACAGGTTTGATTTTGGAAAATTCAGTACATTTGATGTAATTAAAATATATGTGTGTGTGTGTGTATATATATATACATATATATATATACACACACACATACATATATATGTCTCAAAAAGACAAAACTAAAGCAACCACTAAAATTAAAATCAAATGAAAGTAAATGGACCTGTCTACCAATTAAGTAACAATAGAAGTGTGTTCTTTCTAGTATCTTGGCATGCTGCATTGAGTGTATATGATACTAATATGGTTATTTTGAAAATACTTTATCTTTCTTCCTTAAAAATAAAATGTGTTTACTGACTGTGTCCACTCAAAGTGTGGACCAGTGAGAGCCCAGTGAAAATGAATAATCAAAATACTTAAAAGACTATTTTTCCCTTTGTATTTTATATACTTTCATTGAAGTAACACTGATTTAAACATTGCATATGCTTTAGAGGGTTCAATCTATGTTCAGTGAACTGTCTGAAATAACCACCAAGAAAGTGAATGTGTATCTGGTTTTCTAATTAGGGAAACAAATGTTGAGATTTTACCTAACAGTTAATGGACTATGGAGTGATGCTGATCCAAGGCCAATTTTCTGGTCCATCTATTGAAAAGGTGGGGGGGGCCTCCCCAGTGGCACAGCGAGTTGAGCACAGCACTGTGAAGCTGTCCGCAGCCTCTGCAGCACTGGTTCAATTCCCGCCGGCCAGGGAGCTACCCACATGGCACGGCAGACCTCTCCTGTTGCACCCGCTGGTCCCCTCAGCTGTATATTTCAGTCAGTCTGCCTGTTCTGTTCCCCACTCTGTCTCTGGTGAATCCTCTCACCCTCCTGCACCTCTGGCCTGTACCCCAGCTATTGTATAAATAAAAAATAAATCTTTAAAAAAAAAAAGAAATTAGAAAGGGGGTGTGAAGGAGGAGAAGGATGGAGGGAGGGAGGGAGGAAGAGAGAGAATGAGAACACCCACCCATCTGGCTATTCTCTTTTTGCCTCCAACTCAGCTCCATTCTCTCCCTCATCTGCTCTGCTCTGTCCCAGGAGAACCCTGGGCAGTGAATCCTTGCAGATTCAATTCTAATGGCCAGGATATCTAAGGCTGGAGAAGGCAGAGACAGAGGTGTGTCTTCCTCACACCCGTCCACCTTTGTAGCTCAAAGGAGAGGTCACCTCACTCGCTATTTCTTGTCTGTTCTCTTATGCATTTCCACACCGAGGTAAATAGTCTCTTCACTTGCCAACAAGTGGGTTTACTATTTCCTCCTGCACCCTGACCAATACAGAAACAACACACACGAACACACATGGACACACACTACTATACCTATACATCCATGGACCGACACATACACTGCCATTTTCATATATAAACACATACAGTAATGTGTGCGTGTGCCTAAATGTAAGGTTGGCATGGTATTAAGTATTATGACAATTTTATGTGAAAAAGCACTTTTGGAGAAGGGGAAATAACAGACAATGGTCTCTAAGTAGGTTCCCAAAATATCTACTTTTTAACTCCCAATCAATGTCTGGGCACCATATGGCAGAGCAAATAGCACTAGCACAAAGAAGCAGGAGAGTGAAGAGGAAAGAACATGAACCCAGAGAGTCGACTGCCAGGAAAGGCATCTCCACTCTGCATCAGCCTGGCAGTGACTCTGGGCACTAACTGAACATCTGATCTGTGTGCTTTGCTGCTGCTTCTGTGCCCAGAGACCCAAAGAAAGGTCCCACTCAGCTCACCAAGTTGTTGTGAGGCTCCAAGTGCATCAAGTGCTTTGGAAACACTGAAAGCCTAAGAGAGATAGAATGTATTCTATTAACTAGAATGTGTACAGTGAGACATCAATAAATTCATAGAGTATCACTTTACATCCCTCCCTCCCTCCACCAAAAAGCAAAGTGATCCATTTAAGTGCACTCAAGACAGAAAAGAACCTTAACAGAAAAATCTAGCCTGTTCTTTCTAATCAGCAGGACTGCATCAAAACCATTCTGGACAGATGGGTATTTAGCTCTATTTTTATAGACCTCCAGGGAAGGAGATTCTACAAACTGTCTTGGCAGCTGATGCGCCAATGCATTGTAGGAAAGCTCATAAATACAAGAACAGTTGAAGAGGGCCTCCAGAATGCAGCCCAGCGTGCATGTGCACTCATGGAACACTGAAGTGCAGCTAAGGATTACTCTGAAAAGTCTAGCCCTCTCTTTGATTGCTCTTCCTCTTCCTTTTAATTGTAATTGGTCCTTCAGAAAGCAAGCAAATTAAGTGGGGGGAAAGGAGAAGACTTGGTGCTAATAAGAGAGTTTCTGACTAATGTTAAATGAAATAATCACACCAAATGCATGAAAATAGAATACTTCATATAGAAATAAGTGTGGAGGGTAAAGGAGAGCATTTTATCCTTCTGGCACATGGTAGGTGCTCAATAAACATTTGTGAGATGAATGCATCTAAGAGGCAGAATCTGTCTTTGATCCACATTAATAAGGAAGTGTTTTCTTGATGCACTGTTTGGAAAGGGTCACCGCCTAGCCAATTTAATGTTGAAGCCACTCAAGTCTGCCATTTTATCTTTTCACGTTTAGTCCAAGAAATTGTGATCTGCCAACTCCGGCAGTCTTCCAGATTCAGGCCATGGAAACAAAAAATCCAGCAGGATGATGGAGAGGGCCAATGGAAGCTGAAATCCAACCTAAACTTTCTTCCCTGGCCCTTTTCTACTCCATCCACCCAAAGGGACGCCTGTACTGATTCTGCGCAAAAGCACTATGTAGCATTCTGGATACAGAATAATTCTTGGACACCAATAGTGAATCCAAAATCACTCCAAATCAGTGTTTGCTATCTAGGGCAATTTTGCTGCCAGGGGACATTTGGGGAAGGACATTTTTATTGTTCCTACTGAAGGCTCCATTTGACATTTACTGCTAACCTTCCTCTAATGTGCTGGATGGTACACCAGAGCAAAGAATTATCTGGGCCAAGATGTTAATAGTGCTAATGTTGAGAAGTCCTGTGCTAGATTAAAGTGCTTCCTGCAGTGTGTCTTAGACCATGAAAATTTAATCTATGACAGTTTATAGCAACCAATCTGCTTAGACACACACTTTACTGATGCAACAAATATTTGTAGAATGTCTGTACTCTCTCCTCAGAAATATTAAAATGCTAAATTGGAAAAGAAATTGAAAAAAAAAATGTATTTGTTAGAAAAAATAAATAAAAACTAAAAACCTAGAGGAATCCAAGCACATAAATCACATAATGCTTTTGTCATATCATATGAGCTGACTGAGAATGGGCATGAATAGGGCCTGAAATAGTCTGAAGTCCTGTGTTGGTTTTTTTTTTTGTTTTTTTTTTTCCCTTTAGGAAGGTAATAGACATGAAATTGAAAGAGAATGGGTGGAGGCAATTTAGTCTACTATGCTCTCTGGAACAGTGTAGAATTTTCCCCACAGAAAGAGATTATAAATAGTAGTTCAATTCCAGGTCAGCCCAGAAAAGCTATTTAGCCATAATCCAGCTGAGGTAATAAAAATGAAGGAATCCTGAGGTACAAGAACTCTGAGCTTTGCCACTCATAAGAAAGGACAAAGAGATTATCTGCCTAGTCCCTGGCCCCTTCCCGATCCCCCATCCCCTATTACCACCCCACCAACTTTCCTAAGGGTAAGAGTAATCCTAGAAAACTTTCACCTACTCCTTTTTCTAATTTAAAAGTAATGCACATAATAATTCAAAATAGCTAAAAAAAAAAAAAAAACTACAAAAAGCTTAGCCTATCTCAGACCCAGATCTCCAGGGTCCTTTCCCAGGGGCTTACTATTTATTACATTTCTTCCATAAATACTCTGTATATATGCACATAAACTAATAAAATAAAACCTTTCAAATTCACACACAGGAATGGGAGCATGCTACACAGTTTGCTTTGCATTTTCTTTTTAACCATAAATCTACCTTGTTTTCTTAGTCACTGCAAAATATTCCATCATATAAAGATACTATTTGTATCAACAGTAAGACAGATCCTAGGAGTATTTTGGGAAAGCATAAATTTCTTTCCCCCTTTGCAATTCAGTATCCCAAACCCCAAGTTCAGTTACCCCAAACTCTTCACTTTCTCTGTAGAATGTCTGTACTCTCTCCTCAGAAATATTAAAATGCTAAATTGGAAAAGAAATTGAAAAAAAGCATTTGTTAGAAAAAATAAATAAAAACTAAAAACCTACAGGAATTGAGGGAGTCTGCTCCATCTCTCCTTTGGCCAGAGTGTCCACTGTCCAAAGCATAAGTTTCCTCTCCCCACCAAATACCTCCCTTCTCTCGGAGTGGCTGACTTCATTGACCTATTTTTGAAGAAAGCAATCTGATTCACGCTAAAAATTATATAAATTACAGATAATTCCTTCTTCTTCACGTTTATAAAGGAGATGCTTATTAACTAAGTTGAACCCAATTATTGAAAATCCAAGGAGAGGAACAAAATTAAAAAAAAAAAATTAGGCAGAACAGAAACTGTTGAGAACACACAATGTTGAGATAGAGAGCAACTGTATTAAGTATTGCCTCAGAGAACTTCCTCTAAGTGATAATACTTTTGGCATTTATTTTCCCTCTGGCTGAAAGTCCAATTATTCTTCAAAAGTTCTGAGATTTTTCACAAGACTTTTTCAGCACAGGGACCAAACAGGGTGGGGCTGTTTGTAGGTATGAGTCATTCGTCAACAGGTATCTGTAACACAGGGACCCACCATTCTCAGAGTTGCCAGGAGTGAATTGAGAAAGAGCAGAAAAGAACATTTTGTTTAACTAAACTCTCCATTATGCCTCTTATGAAATCCTATATGCCATATAAAAATACCAATATCTCTTCATCAGACACACACACAAAAAAAAATTCCCTGAGTAGCTACTGGCATTTTGTTACTACATTATAGACAGAAATAACTGTTCCATTTTCACCAAAGGCAGGATGGAAGCAGACTCATTTCTGAAATTATATCCTGTTTGGAGAGAGACTCAAAGTAACTGCTGAAGCAACATGATAATGTGGAGCTCTGGGCATGACTTATATTCATGGAATTCTTTTTGCTATCCTTAAGAAATTGACTAATTTTTCAAAGGGGATGTAAACATGTGATTTGATTATATAAAAATTTTACAGTTCCTTATCTTTATCCTTTTTTAAGTTTCTTATTGCAAACTTTGGCTCCTAAACAATGAACCAAATGCTTTGCCTACACACCTATATGGAAATTATCTACAGTTTGTCCTAAGGTTATTGAGTATCAGATATCATATTTTAGTGATTACTATATAGTTCTATTCCCCAGGGACAGATTACTATAGGACTTAGACTCCAAAAATGAAAATCTGTCCCTCATTAGCTGGAGTAGCCAGGGAGGGGTTTTCACTGCATCTACGTAAGCTAAGGCAGGACGTGGGTGGAGTACACAATCTATATTCAGCAGGGGCCCACAGCACTACTGCGGATTGTGAATCCAGTTGAATCTATGCTGAGTAAGCTTTGCTGACAGTCTGCAGGAGTGAGGGGTCAAAAAATGCATATGAAGAGAAAAACACAATTTAGGAATATTCCTCTCAGCTGAGACCTAAAAATCCCAAAGATCAAAGACCCCCTCTCCTGTGGGATCACAGATGAGTGGGGGAGATGAAAGAGCAGACAATCTGAAGTGAAAAGAAGTGAGAAGCTGGATGAGGGTCTGAATGAACCAGGCAGTGGCAGAGGGTAGAAGGAAGAGATGAGAAATTAGAAGGACTTGGAAAGTTGCTTCCAGACATTTGGTGGCTACCTGCTGGGGTTATGGAAGAGCAGGAGTTAAAAATGACAGCTTTCTGACTTTGCAATGATGTCTATGGGTGACATTAAATAAGATAAAGAATGAAGAATAAGAAGAATATGAGTTCAATAGGGGATGCGATGATCTTTGGAGGCCCCAAAACATCATAATGGATCATGAACTTAGTTTAACCCTTTAACAGTTATATTAACTTGAAATTATTCTTATAAAATTAAACAAATGTTTTTCACAAGAATCCTTAATGAAAACCTAACAAGCTAAAGACAAAAGAGCATCCATCCACAAATACAGAATAATTGTCCAAGTACATACCAGAACTTGGTGACAGCAGATTCAGTACATGGAGCAAACGGTGGTCATCATTAGTAATAAAAAAGAGACATTAAAAAATTGACAGCCCTTTAATTCAAGGACAGAAGTCTAGCTATAAACTGTGTATCCTCAATTAAATCAAAGCAAAGTTAATAACAGTACCTTACAGTCATACACTGAGAGTCATAATTTCAACTGCTTGAGTTAAAGACTAAATTCTGTCTTTTAAGTGTGCATGTAAATATCCTTTGCTAGTGTAAACACAGAATAACTGCAGTGAGAGGATGTACAAAATGATTTCCATGCACAGCCTGCAGAGATCAAGGGTTCAAATCCAGACCCTAAGCAAGAAGCATCAACCCTTGGGGACACATTCTCTCAACTATCCTAAATAGCAATTTGTAATGAGAAGTCCTGCCTCCTGGGTCAGTAGGACCAAGTACACAGCTAAAACATGAGCCTTTCTTATTCACAGTCCCTACATCAGTACACCCACTAGAAATATGATTTTAACATCTTAATTTTCATTTTTCTATTAACTACTTCTGAAAAGAATTTTTTCCCTTACATGATCACTCCTTTATTTTTATACATATATTTTACATCATTGTTCATTTTTGCACAATGTATGCATTTCCATCTTGGTTATAGTCCCCATACAATTCCCACTCCCCTTATTTTGACTGTAATCCCTCCTACCCTCCCCCCGTAGAGTGTCTCTGGTTTATAGTTGCTTGTTGATTTTAATTTTTACTTTATTATAATTAGTCTTTTTCCTGGTCCCTTAGTTAGGTTTTCTAAATTCCTGCTATGAGTGAGACCATCCGGTATTTTTCTTTTTCTTTCTGGCTTATTTCGCTGAGCATGATCCCTTCCAGCGCCATCCATGTTGCTGCAAATTGCATGAGTTTTCTTTTTTGATTGCTGAGTGATACTCCATTGTGTATACGTACCACATCTTCTTGATCCAGTCATCTATTTTTGGGCATATGGGTTGTTTCTACAGCTTAGCTATTGTAAATAGTTCTGCTATAAACATAGGATGCAGGTGCCCTTTTGAATTAATGTTTCTGTGTCCTTTGGGTAAATACCTAGGAGTGGAATTGCTGGATCATATGGAAGCTCCATCTTTAGCAGGCTGAGGAATCTCCACACAGCTTTCCATAGTGGTTGGACCAGTTTGCACTCCCACCAGCAGTGCAGATGAGTTCCTTTTTCTCCACACCCTCGCCAACATTTGTTGTTGCTAGTTTTTTTAATATGTGCCATTCTCACTGGCATAAGATGGTATCTCATTGTGGTTTTGATTTGCATTTCCCTGATTACAAGTGATGTTGAACATTTTTTCATATGCCTGTTGGCCATTTGCATTTCCTCTTTGGAGAAGTTCCTTTTTAGCTCTTCTGCCCATTTTTTAACTGGATTATTTACTTTGTTTTTGTTGATACTCTTCAACTTTTTGTAGATTTTTGTGATCAGTCCTTTATCATTAGTGTTGTGTGCAAAAAATTTCTCCCAGTTGGTGGGGTGTCTCTTTGTTTTGGTTACTGCCTCTGTTGCTATACAGAAGTTCTTTAATTTGATGTAGTCCCAGCTATTTATCTTTGCCTTTGCTGTCACTGCTTTGGGTGATGAGTCTTAAAGATGTTACTGAGGTGTATGTCATGTAGTGTTTTGCCTATATTTCCTTCTATATATTTTATAGTTTCAGGTCTTATGTCTAGTTCTTTAATCCATTTTGAGTTGTTTTTGTGCATGGTGTGAGGTAGTAGTCAAGCTTCATTCTTTTACATGTAGTGACTCAGTTTTCCCAGCACCATTTATTGAACAAAATTTCTTTGCACCATTGCATATTCTTTGCTCCTTTGTCAAAGATTAGTTGACTGTAAATCTGTGGGTTTATTTCTGGATTTTCGATTCAGTTCCATTGTGTGTCTGTGTCTGTTCTTGTTCCAATACCATGCAGTTTTGATTATTATGGCTTTGTAGTAATGTTTGAAGTCTGGGTGTGTGATGTTTCCATTCCCTTCTTTTTTTTTTTTTTTTTCAGGAGAGCTTTGGCTATTCAGGGTTTTTGGTGGCTCCATATAAATGTTATCAAAATTTGTCCTATTTCTTTGAATAATGTCATTGAAATTTTTGTTGGAATAGCATTGAATCTGTAAATTGCTTTTGGTAGGATGGCCATTTTGATAATGTTAGTTCTTCCAATCCATGAGCAGGGAACATCTTTCCATTTCATTGTGTCTTCTTCTATTTCTTTTAACAGTGTTTTATAGTTTTCTTTGTATAAGTCCTTTACCTCTTTTTTTCCATTTATTCCCAAGTATTTGATTTTTTTGTTTCAATAATAAAAGGGATGGTTTTCTTGATTTCTTTTTCTTCAGATTTATTGCTTGGTATAGGAAGGCTACTGATTTTTGTTTGTTGATTTTGTATCCTGCTACTTTACTAAACTGATTGATTAGTTTGATTAGTTTTTCTGTGAAGTTTTTGGGGTTCTCTATGTATATTATCATATCATCTGCGAATAGTGATAGTTTAACTTCATCCTTCCCTATTTGGATTCCTTGTATGTTTTTCTCTTGTCTTACTGCTCTGGCTAGGACTTCCAGTATTATATTGAAAAGCAGTGGTGAGAGTGGACATCCTTGTCTTATTCCAGATCTTAATGGAAATGCTTTCAGCTTTTCACCATTGAGAATGATATTTGCTATGGGCTTGTCATCTTGTTATATATGGCCTTTATGATGTTGAAATATGTTCCTTGTATCCTGAGAATTTCAAGGGCCTTGATCATAAATGGGTGTTGGACTTTGTCAAAAGCTTTCTCAGCATTTATTGATATTATCATACAGTTTTTATATTTCTTTTTGTTGATCTGTTGGATTACATTGATTGATTTTCGGATGTTGAACCATCCATGTGTCCCTAATTGGTCATGGTGAATTATCTTATGGATACATTGTTGGATTCTGATAGCTAAAATTTTATGAACATTTTTGCATAGTGTTCATTAGAGAGATTAGCCTGTAGTTTTCTTTTTTCATGTTATCTTTGTTTCGTTTTGGTATTAGTGTCATGTTGGCTATTTAGAAAGTGTTTGGTATTATCCCTTCCTTCTCAATTTTTTGAAAGGGTTTATGAAGGACAGGCATTAATTCGTTTCTAAATGTTTGGTAGAATTCACTTGTAAATTCATCTGGTCCTGGACTTTTATTTTTGGGAAGGGTTTTGATTACCATTTCAATTTCACTGCTTGTAATTGGTCTGTTTAGGTGTTCTATTTCTTCTTTATCTAGCATTGGGTGATTGTAGAGTTGTAGGAATTTGTCCATCTCTTCTAGATTGTTGAGCTTGTTTGCGTATAACTATTCATAGTAGTTTCTGGTAATTATTTTGATTTCTGCTGTCGTGATTTTTCCTCTTTCATTTGTGATCCTATTTATTTGTGCTTTCTCCTGTTTTTCCTTTGTGAGCCTGGCTAGGGGTTTGTCTATTTTATTTATTTTTCAAAGAACCAACTTTTGGTTTCGTTGATATTTTGGATTTTTTTTTTTTAGTTTCAATTTCATTTATTTCTGCTTTTATTTTTATTATTTCCTTTCTTTTACTGGTTTTAGGGGTTTTTTATTGTTCTTTTTCTAGTTCTTTGAGACGTGAGATTAGGTTGTTTCTTTGAGTTCTTTCTTGTTTCTTGATGTGAACCTATATTGATGTATATTTTCTTTTTATTACTGCTTTTGCTGCATCCCATACATTTAGGGAATTAGTGTCCTCCTTGTCATGCAGCTCAAAGTATTTTTTTTCACAGTGTTAATTGATTTTTTAAATTTTTTTGTTTTTATATTCCCCATACAATTGCACCCCCCTTATTTTGACCCCAATCCCTCCTTTGCCCACAACCCCCCCCCCCATAGTATGTCTCTGGTTCATAGTTGTTTTCAACTCAAAGTATTTTTTAATTTTTTCTTTGATATCCTCATTAGTCCAGTGGTCTTCTAGTAGTATGGGTTTCAATCTCCATGAGGTAGGAGGGTTCCTTGCCTTCTTTTTATGGTTTATTTCTAGTTTGATGCCTTCATGGTCAGAGAAAATGGTTGGTATGATTTCAGTCTTGGTGTATCTGTTAATGTTTGTCTTGTGTCCCAGTATGTGATTGATCCTGGAGAATGATCCGTGTGCGCCTGAAAAAAATGTGTACTCAGATTTTTGGGGGGTTAGTGTTCTATAGATGTCTATTAATCCCATGAGGTCTAGATCCTTATTTAGAGCTTTAGTGTCCTTACTTATTTATTTGTCTTGTTGATCTATCCATATTTGATAGTGGTGTGTTGAAGTCTCCTACTACATATGTGTTTCCTCTGATGTCTAATTTCAGAGATGATAATAGTTGTCTGATATATTTTGGTGCTCATTTATTTGGTGAGTATATGGTAATGAGTGTTATTTCTTCCTGAAGTATTGTTCCCTTGATCATAATGTAGTGACTATCTGGGTCTCTTTTTACCTTTTTGAGTTTGAAATTTGTTTTATCTGATATAAGTATATCTGTTCCTGCCTTCTTTTTTGGTCCATTTGCTTGTAGGATTATTTTCCATCCTTTTACTTTCAGTCTATTTTTATCTTGAAAAGAAATTTTTTTAATCAAGTGAAATAATTTTTTAAAAATGGTACAGCTTGACATATCCAAGTTGTTATCATTTCAATATATAATCTATATAAAATTATCAATGACATAGTTTACTATTCTGATATCACTAAGCCTGATATCAAGGTACAATTTACACTCACAGCCTATTTCAATTCCAATGATAAACTTTTTCAGAAGTAGTTGGTATATTGAAAAAACTAGATTCACATATCTACATTGTCCCAAATATAGTAAAAGTTTTTCAATAACTGAATCAAGTATGTTTTTGTTTAAAAAAAAGTAAAATTAAATGTGATTTTCTTTCATTGCACGTTTCAGTAGCCACGCATGGCCAGTGGGTACCTTACTGGACAGCTCAGCTCTCAGATAAAAGAAAGACCCTGAGAATCACTCTGAGCCTGACTATGCTCTTGGTTATAGACACCCACAAAAGGACTTAGACAGAATAAGTTGAGACTGGAGTTATGCAGGCTGGTTCTTAAGTACTGAGGAAAAAAAGGAGATTAGAGAAAGAGAGTAGAAAGGCAGAATAGGCAGAGCCCACAAACACAGATCTCCAGAAAGTGGAATAATCTGTTGTGATTCCCTCAACTTCCCACCACCCAACATAAATCTACCTTTAAAAACACAAACTGGAAGCTTTTCCTCCTGGTACAATGGAAGAAATATTCCTGTATCCTATCAACGTTCAACCCTTATACTTAGCCCTTAATTTTCATCCTCACCATCCTCTGCCAGCTGTCACCCCTCTCCTGCATCACCAGGTCCTCCTTCTCCACTAGGTCCCTTCCACCATGGCAATTCAAGTAGGCTTTAGATGCTCCCATATTAAAATAACAAACAAAATGATAAATTCAAAAATCCTTGACCTTAAATTTAGTTTCACCTTCAGCAACCCTTTCTTTGCTGTCCACAGCAAAACTTTTCAAACAAGTTACATCTATATACTATTTCCAATTTATCCTTCCATTCCAAGCTGACCCTCCCCACCCTTCCACTGAAAGTACTCTTGCCAAGTTTAGCAACTCCTTGGGTATGACAAATTTAATGAGCATTTCAACATCCTCCCTTTATTTGATCAGCATTTTAAATACCATGCAGATGCTGATGACTATTTCAAACTTATACCGCCTCTCCTCTTTATGCCCAGTTTTCACGTTAGCTAAAACAGCTTAGTGGTCACCACCACCTGGATGTCCATATTCAACCCAATGGAAATTCTCCCACTAGCTCCTCCCCTACTCTTTTCCATCTAAGTTAAATAACCAAGTCATTCACCCATTTCCTAGAACCAAAAATCTGTCTCTATTTTCTCTGTTCCTTTATTCTAATTTCATTCTTCAACATAATACTAAAGAAGCCCAACATCCAAAATAAAACTTGAAATTGTCCTCTTTACTCCATTTCTATTGCCATGCCTTAGTCCAAACCACTGTCCATATCTCACCTGTCCCCTATAATTATTCCCTGTGCTAATTCTCGGACCCAGGCACTCTATCTTTTTCCCATATGGATGTCAAGGTAATCTTTTTGAAAATGGAAATCAAATGGTGCCACACCTCTACTTTAAAACTTTCAATAGCTGGGCCTCCCCTGGTGGTGCAGTGGTTGAGTGCTGGGCTGCAAAGCTGTCCACAGCCTCTGCAGTACCGGTTCGATCCCCGACTGCTGGCGAGGGTCCCACATGGCACGCAGACCTCTCCTGCTGCACCCACTGCTCCCCTCAGCAGTGTACTTTGGTCCTTCTGCCTGTTCTGCAACCCGCTCTGGCTCTGGTGAATTCTCTCATGCTCCCGTGCTTCTAACTGTACCCAGTGCTTGCATAAATAAATAAATAAATAAATAAATAGATAGATAGATAAATAAATAAATCTTTTTAAAAAAAAAAAAACAACTTTCAATAGTTTCCACTGTAGTTACAGTAAAATCCCAATGCCCCGACTCTCTTATTAGCATCCAGTCTGGTCTTTCCTCCTACATCCTGTACCAGTTCCCCATTTGCTCACTCTAGCCTTCTCTCCATGCCTACAACATACCAAATTGCTTCCTACTTTAAAGTCTCTACATTAGCTATTCCTCCAACTGGAGTCTAAATGGAAGGAAGGCCTCTACTCTGAGGTGAGCCAAGTAAATACCAACAAGAGAGACAAAACCCTCCCTGAAAAGCACTCAGAGTCTCCTCCAGTTTAGGACTTGCCTGGAATGATATAAATGGGTGCAAGAAATACTCTATGCCAATCAGAGCTCTGGAACATTGCACCAGCCAGCTCTGTTACGTGGCTACTGACAGACAGCCTTGCTTCCACATATGAAACTCAGAAACAAAATCTGTATCCTCCCCTACTTAATCACAGAAAATAATTAAAACATTTGGGCTTTGAGAAAAGATAGTATAGTTCTGAGCAAGCAGTTCCTTTGCACCTAAGTTATTTACAATTTTCCCTACCTTTATTTTCCCATAAAAAAGCCATCCCCTTGCATTTCAACTTAAAATCAGCTAACCAAAATTTCATTGCAAAGAAGTTGCTTAAGAAGATTTTCACTCCATTCCAAACAGCTGGTTGATTTTAAATTCCTTAAGTGAATTTCACTTAAGAAATTCATTGGGATGCAAAAAAAAAAGAAGAAGAAGAAGAAATCTTTCACACATCTTTAAACTTCAAAACTGGTATTTCAGAATCAACTCTGTTTACTCCTGACCTCCCATGAACTGTTAACAGAGAACTGGAAGTTAAACAACAAATAAGTTTTTAAATGAAGAGAAACATTCTACCAACTGAACCTAATAACTAGAACAAACCAGAATCAGATGGATAAAGAGATCAAAGGGAGATTTTCTTCTTAACTAACAAAGAAACAGACAAGGGCTCATATAGATCAGCAAGCCTTGATGACTGTCAACACGCACTTTTTAGCCACATCCCAACAATGGCCAGGCCTCCTAGCTTAGCTTCCTTAGCTTGTCTAGGGAATCTGGACCCCAGAAGCCACAGTTTTCATCCTAGAAAGATTCCAGAAGTCAAAATCACCTGAGATGACATGGACAAGTCTATCAACAATGACCATGGAGGACTTGAAATTAGATCCCTTCTGCTCCTCCTACCCTTCCCCCCATTCTGTCATTCTTCAAATATAAATTCTATGAATTCAAATATAAATTCCTATGTATGAAAAGGAAGTTCTGTAGTGACTAGGCCCATTATTTCTAGGAGTCAAACTCAAGGTAAAATAAATAAGAAAGAAACAAAATATTTCTGATAACAATTACTAACAGCTTGTTCTTTATACTGGCAATATATTAGAAGTTGCTCTTTGTAAAAGCCACTACATATTCTAAAATACTCTCTTCTAACAACTGCATTCTGATTAAAGACTTGTCATTCACATGTATTAAGTACAGTTAATAAAACCATTTTATTTGTCAATATTAGAGCTTATGCTATTTATCTGCATGCCTTTTATAGTCAAAGAAATTTTGTTATAAGGACAAAATTGAAAACTGTAACCTCAGCAATCACTAACTTTGGGAACTTATCCCCTGGTACAAATGTTCATGCATATGCATATTTTTATCACATACTCAGACAGATGCCCTTGCATTGATTTAAATACTTGCATAAATATTAATGGGTACAAATGCTTGCATGCAGAAAATCCATTTATGAAATATCCAATTGCATAAATTAGAAACATTAGATACTAACTGCATTAACACTTCATAAAATACATGCACAAGTTTCATGACCAAAAAAAGGCACAATCTACTGGAAGAGACCAGATTCTCTCAGTGTTTGCCATTCTGTAGGCATCAAGTGGGAATATCCACAAACTACTTGAAGCATTTACATTACTCATGATTCATTATTTACATACATTTCTCCTTATTTGAAAACTAAAGTTTTTTTCTTTACAGAAAATTCACAGTGTTCTCTATGCCCCCAAAAGAAAGTGTTAATTTTTAAGTAACCGATAGCCTAAGAAACTGACTGTTTTTTTACAAGGAATATGATTCAAACATATTTTCACAAAACATCAACCTTAAAACTTACCTAATACCATTATATGTCTAATTCATTCTCACTAATGGCAGGTAACTATAAACTTTTCAAAATTACAGAATATAAAGTCTGATGGTTTTGTAAACATGGATAAAGTGCAACTGGCAGTTGGCTTCTATCCTCCACCCAGCTCCAGTTTTCAAACAGTGACATCAAGGACATGGGTCTCTAGCAAATGATTTCCTTATGACTGTCTGAGGCTTTTCAGTTCAGTATATAGCCAATATATGAGACAATCCAAACTGGCTTAAAGATAGCTTTTCAATGACGTAAATAAAATCTAATATATTCTCAATTATTTTTCACTCCTAGAACACATTGTTTTTCAAAATTTATAGATGAAAAAATTGGTTCAGAGAGATTAAAAAAATATCCCAGGTGTTTCCAAGTGAAAGAATGTAGACTCTTTCATCCTCCAAGAATTTAGACCCTTGTTCCAATCTATTAGGTTGCGTGTCTTTCTAGGCAGGATTCATTTGTTAGACATTCTTAAATACCTCTTGACGAGGCTACAGACTGAAAATAGAGTATACACGCAATAAAAAGTCATTGAATTAAACAAAGAAAAATATTTTTTCATTGACTTTGGAAAACAAAATCTAGTCTATATTTTAAAATTGAGTTTTCGGTACCCTATGTATTATACTATTTTAAGTCCGCAGGCTCACTTTGACTGGAGAACAGTGTCATCTGCAACAGGTCTACAGTCAAAGCAAGGAGAGGGGAAAAGAGTTTCTCAACCCAAAGCATTACTTTTACTGTTGACAGTACCTGCTTCTCTTTAATCTCAAATTCAGCTCTTCATTGAAGACACAGCAAGTATTTTAGGGGCTAAAGGATACACAATACATTTGGCACTCTTTCTGCTTTACCCAGAAGGACAGACATACAATAAAAGGGCATACAATAGTGACTGACATAGTCACCAATACCCACTTTTTGCCTGCTTCCTGGGCATACCGCTACTCCACATTTCAAGCCCCTGCAGAAGCAAGTGAGTGAATTCTGACCTATGAAACACAGATGGATGCAATATACCCAACTTCCAGACCTAGCCCCTAAAATTTCTCATGTTTCACTGGGTCCCTCTCTTTGCTCGACTGCATGCCCAGTGTAGCTCATCTAGTGGAGAATGAGAAGGCCCAGGGGGATAGCAAAGGAAATAGACATAAGTGGTCTAGATCACTGAATGACTACATGGAGCAGAGTTTTCAAACTACCACCTCTGCTGCCAACATGCATTGGCCTGTGATATGAGAGAGAAATCAACTTTATTGTGCCCAGATTGAGGGTTGTTTATTTCAGTAGTAACCAATTCTGACTCATATAAGATGCAATACAAATACCTAATATTTCCTTAAGAGACAAGTCTTTAAGACATTGCAACATATCTGTGCCAGTAACAAAATGGGAGAAAGGAGATCTAGGAGTGTGGCCAGACAGGTCAGGACCTCATAAGAGTATGAGGAAATGAATCTGGAAATAAACATAGATGCTATGCAACAGTAAAACGAAGTGCCACACAACTTTATTCTTCATTGAAACATTCATTGGCTATTAATACATACCAGCACTAAGTCTGGTTAAAATATGACTGGCCACATTCCCTGAGCTCAAGGAACCACAGTTCAGCTGGCTGAGGATAAAGAAAATTAAATCAGTCCTTCAATACAGCGTAAATGCTATAAAAGTCACCCTAAGGAAGCATCTACGATCTCCTTTCAAATATGGATTTTGTGTAATACACAATTTCAAAAATTTCAAAATTTTTAATCTGCCAAGCCTGTGTTAAATATGATCAATGGCAACTATAAGCCTACAAATAATGCTAAATATCAACAAACACTGTAGGTGATCATTGTCATCTCTATCAACATCTCTGGATGGAAGAGCACAGATAACAGAACTAGGGACTCTCCCAGAGAGCAAGTCTGGTAGGTGATGCACCTTTTAGTATCTATATTGCCTTGAAATCACCATGCACCCTAACAGATCTTTAGATCCAAAACTGAAACTGGAGCCCATACCTTTTTATGAAGTAGAAACAGAATGTTTGTTAGTTTCTATCCTTTTAAATTAAAATACAGAATTCCAGAATAAATTTTGCATCTTCTCCATCCTCCATCCAGCTCTTCTATTTAAAAGCTGACATTGGAAAAAGCCCTGATCGTATCACAACGCTTGTGAGGAAGCAAAACATCATTAGGGGATTGTTTAAAAAAAGTTAAGTGTCCTGACCCTAAATTGAGAAACAGTTCATTTGTGAACTGTGAACTTGTGTTATGCCAAGCTGCATTAATGGGAAATTTTTTTCACCTTGAATGTATGAGAATCATTAAGTCCATATGCACCATATGCATAGTCTCATTAAAAGGATCAGCTTATACTGTTATCAATGGAAGTTATTTTATGGACATTAGCTTCTAGAAAAACTTTACAACATTGTCTAATACAATGAGTGACGGTAATCAAAATAATGTTACTTCTAGGAAATCCAAATAAAATGAAATAAACTGCTACAAATGGTAATAAATTTGAAAACTGGGAATGCTGCAGTATTTCTACAAATACAAAATAAAGTGACTCTTTCAAGCATTTCCATGCCAAGAGCTTGTCTCAATTTTCAATTTATTCCATAATAACAACAAAAATATCAGTTGTTGAGCATTCTGCCAAGTGGCTTAATTTTATTGTAAGGGCTAAAATTTAATTCTCATAATAATCATGCATGTTATTTTTTTTATTTCCATTTCACAGATGTGGAAACTCAGATACAGTGAAGTGAATAAACCAGAAATCCTTTAGTACTCTATTTCCTGGAGTAACACAAGGAAAAAGGCTTGGGAACCCAGGTCTTATCAGCCTCTAAAATCAACTCTTATGGTCCAAAGATCTGCTGAGGAAAGAACGGAAAAAACAGCAGGTAGTAATGATGAAACTGCTATAGTCACAACCTCATGTCTACCTGTCACCAAGGCCCATGTCTTTTCTGTCCTGAGTCACATACTTAACTGTGTCTGTCCCCTGCTTCATTTTACAGTTAGATCTGGCCTAAGAGCCAGAATTAAGTGAGAGCTTATGTCTGATTGACAGTTTCTTCTCCAGTCTACAAACATTCCAAAAAACAGAAAGCCAGCTGCCTCTCCCTTGGCACATTCCCACTGAATCCAAATAAATAATGCAGTGTTTTCTGTGTTTTAATTTTCTTTAGGATTACTGTTCATTATGGCTTAATTTCTGCCTGTTCTAATTATTGCCTATTCTGTCCTTCAAATGACCTTGTAATCCAACAATATTCCATAAACTTGAACATCCTCCCTCCTTAATTAATAAGGTTAGGTTCACTCTTTCGCAAGGTCATGAACATCAGTTCATCACAAATTTATTTTGTTAAGTTTTTTTTTTTTAAGTTGAAGTTAGAACATTAGAACATAAGTTTCAGGTGTTCATTGTTGAGAATCAACATGTGTATGTACTACATTCACCTCACCACTGCAAGATCAAATCTAACACTTATAAAAGAACAAAACTACACAGAAGAAGAAAATTAATCTTTCATAAAGCATACCATTTTTTTTACCTGGTATTAATGCCCTTTCAGAAGATTACATTTCAGGATACTTGGGAATAATTACCACCACTTGGCTTTCAATATGTGAATGGTGTATCAGCCAAGTGCAGAGCAGCCCCATGATGTACACCTGGCTTTGCCCTCAGACACACTAGGGCATACATTTCCCTGTATTTCTCAATTACACTGTAATTGAAATAAAATTGTAAAAGGCCAAAAAGTAAAGCCAGTCATATCCTCATATCTCTCCTCCAGAGAGAGCTTGACTTCACATTTTTATTTAATGGAGCCTTTCCTCTGTGTTGTGCAAAGGGCTTTCCCACCATGTTTTCATCAATCCTCTCAAATAAGGATCACATATTATCATCTCGATGCAGATGCAGGAACCAGAAGCACAATGATGGGGATATAATGCCTTTTAAAAGATGATGTCACAATCTACATATTGTTGCAAGTTATTTCTGGTTTCTTAGCCCCATATCTTGCTACCATTCAAAACTAACTTTCTGTGCTTTTAACTAAGATCAAATCCATTTGTTGTTTTTTTTTTTGTACACATAAAACTAAGTCATTCAAAGCTATTCAACTAGGATGGTTTTTCTTTCTATTCTGACTAGGCATCAAGGTTAATCCCAAAAGGGCATCCTCATAAGCAGCCAAAAAAGATTATTTGCAGACAATGTCGTGAGGATACCAGGAATACTAGGTCACCTCCTGGGCTCTCTATATGCACTATGTAGTCACCTGTTTGGTGAGTGTCTATGTTTGGCTTGTTGTATGAGCAAGACACAGGTTTTGAGTCAAAGTTGGCTGCACTCTGGTTTGTCATGGAACTTTTGGAAACACTCAATAATATCAACAGAGGTTTTGGCTTAACTTTTACCCAAACATAATAAATGTACCAGAACACTCTCCACTGCAGATATTTTTGTTAACTGGGAGTTTTCTCTCCATGTTTGTATGGAAGTTATGGAGCATTTGCATGCAATGCTAAAGGCATACATATTTATACGGGTTGACACTCTCAGACCTGCCAACCTGACATTGTGTCAGAGACTAGCCATCCCAGGCTTGCATCACAGTTGGGGCGTGAACACACCACTGCCCTATTTACATACCATACAGACACCTGTGCTCAATGTTTGTCATCCAATTCTAAATTCAGGCAATAAAATTGCTAACATTCTTTTTTAATTGTCATAGCTTGAAAACAGAGATATAAAAAAATCATGATTTTCCTTTTGTTCTCCAAAAACAGATCCCTAAAAATACTAGTGCTCTAATCATTGCACACCCAACAGCCAGAAATAAGGGACTTCAATATCCCATGTGTAAATAACAGTGAAATTCAACCTATAAAAAGGCCACATTGACAATAGGACAAGATAACCCAACCCCAGTAGTAAGACTAACAATAACCCTAAAATCTACTGTCCACCTAATAAAAAATAACCTTTAGTTATATCCCAAAAGGCCTGTGGACAAAACTAGTATCTTCATTTCATCACACATACCATGCCTTCTTATTCTTCCCCTTATAGCTTGGTTCCCTTGTGTGAGAAGACTAGCCATCCACCATCCATCAACACCTTCCTCACTTACCTCTATCCTTCTTAAAAACTCATGTCATGCAAGCTTCTGTAAGCCACCTGTTACCATCACCAAACTTCAGCTATAGTCAGGTGCTTTCCTCTGTACTACCTAAACCCCCACAAACCTCCACTTTCTTATCACACTTACTAGGCTGTATTGTCCATCCTGGACTGAGAGAGAACCAAGATCACATTTTGTATGCTCAGCCCCCAACACAGTGCCAAGCACAGAGTAGGCACCTTCACAGGATGGCAGAACAAGAAAGAGAAGTATAACCCAAAAAGAAATCCCATACTTACCATACTCACCCTGTCTGGGGTAATGCAAATTCTCTCTGTGTCCCAGCACATAAAGGAACATTTGAAGGAACATTCTACTTAGAGGTGCTAAAGTTCTGTTCCCAGTGCTAAGAAATTTGAAAAGACTAAATTTGGTGCTAATTTTACTATGAGACATCCAAAATGCCATTTAAGGATATATTAACTTCTATACTAACATAAAGCAGCTAGTATCTCTGAAATTTGCTCTATGGCACCAGGATTCTAGATACAACATGTAAGCAGTGATCCCAGAATTTTGTACTTTGAAGTCAAGGGGGTGAAAATAAAACAGCTCTGTTCTTTACTGGTGATACACATTTAGGTAATTTACTTATCCTCCCTGAGCTTATTTCACATATGACATGAGGATAATGACAACTATTTCTAGGAACTGTTGAGAAAAACAAGTGAAATAACAAATGCAAATAAGAGATAATTTAAAGAATAATAATCTTACAACAAAAAGACTGCTTCCAGCTCCAAGTGAGCCCTTCCTGATATTTATTCCTGCCCCCACTCTCTATTCAGGGAGTGTGTCACCTAATTAAGATGGGGACACATGACACAATGACTGACATGCTGGTGCTTGAGTCCTGAACAGCTAAATGAAGACAAATCCTTACAGACTGTGTGTGCTTTTAATGCTATAAGATGACAACAAAATTTTCTCCAAAAGTATGTACATTGCTTCCATATATGAGAATTGGATTTTCATATCATTGTCTCAACCTTACACTATGAAAATTTGTATTTTCCACATATTGTGACCCTTGTGCTGCTGGTTCCTAGTCAGGAGGATGCAGGGTACACAGAGGCCTTCCAAAGTGTTCAAAAATCTGTTTCTTAAACTGGATAGTGGTTACATGTATGTGGGGTTTTTTTATTACTATTCTTTAAACTGTATATAAGTTTATGCAGGTGGTTTAAAATGTGGGACACATTTCTCTATCTAAAAAGAGATATAGTCAATATTGGGAGACTGGCATCAGGGATTGTAGACATGGAAATCCTAATGGAATTTTATTTTTAGAGATTTATTTATTGGGGCCTCCCTGGTGGTGCAGGCAGTTGAGCGCCACACTATGAAGCTGTCCGCAGCCTCTACAACGCGGGTTCTATCCTGGCCAGCCAGGGAGAGACCCAAATGGTGCAGCAGACCTCTCCTGTCTCACCCGCTGTTCCCCTCATATTTCGTCAGTCTGCCTGTTCTGTTCCCTGCTCTGTCTCTGGTGAATCCTCTGGTGAATCCCCGCACCTCTGGCCTGTACTCCAGTTCTTGTAAAAATAAATAAATCTTAAAAAAAAAATGATTTATGCATACAAGAACTGGGGTACAGGCCAGAGGTGCGGGGGCAAGAGGATTCACCAGAGACAGAGTGGGGAACAGAACAAGCAGACTGACCCAAACATACTGCTAAGGGGAGCAGCGGGCAAGTCAGGAGAGGTCTGCTGCGCCATGTGAGTAGCTCCCTGGCCGGGGATCATGCTGCAGAGGCTGTGGATAGCTTCATAGGTTGCGTCTTAACCCCTTGAGTCACCAGGGAGGCCCTCCCAATGGAATTTATTAAGGATAATCCATTAGCAATTCATCTACTTGAAATTACTACTATTTTTGGTGCCATTAATGCTGTTTTGGAGGATTTACAGTTTAGTATTTAGGAGTCCTTCTTCTAATGCACCTTGAAATTCTATTTCTGAATGACTACAAATTTCAACAATGCCCTCCAAGGTGATCAACGAATCAAACATCCAAAATGAAAGGTCAAGCAGACTGGAGGTCAGAAGACTTTGCTTCTAGGTCCAATTCTTTTCTTTTTTTCTGATGCGTCATTTTTTATTTTTATTTATTTATTTGTTTTCTTACATCCTTGTTAATTTTTGGATATTATTTGATTTCTCCCTGCAGGTGTCATCCTCGTAGTTCTCCCACCTCCACAGCACCTGTGATCCACCTATACCCCACTTATGCTCTTCCCCCCCTGCTGCAGGGGGCCTTGTTACCTCAGCCAGATAAGATACTAGCAAGCAGCTAAGAGAAAGGGCCTCACACCGTGGGGCTAAAGATCTAACATCCCTTTGCTTTTTTTTTTTTTTTTTTTTCATGTGAACTAGCCCATGGTATGCATTTTCACCCCATGCTACTTAGGTTTAACTATAATTAGAAATTTTTTCTTCTTTTTCACCAGCTTCCTGGGCCATCAACTAACAAATATCTGTTAACTCTTACAGTAAAAGAAGACTGCCATTTATTATGTGCAGTTGTATTAAACAATGGCATGAAAAATATTAATCATAATAATAGTGATTCAAGATCACTAAATGATTTCTTTAGAAATAGATTTTCTCCTAGTTCTTAAATGATTTCAAACAAACAGCTACTAATTTCATTTAGAGGAAGGGCTGATTTTTTTTCTTTTTTTTTTTTTTTTTACAGAAATCCAATTTTTTTTTTTGTGTGTGTGTATCATTCTTTTTTTTTTTTATAAATTTTATTGTTATATTCCCCATACAATTGCAGCCCCCCCATTCTGACCCCAATCCCTCCCCTCCCGCCCCCGCCCCCCTAAAAGTGTCTCTGGTTCATAGTTTTTTGTTGATTTTGATTTTCACTTTCTTATAGTTATTCATTTTCCTGGTCCCTTATTTAAGTTTTCTAGATTCCTGCTATGAGTGAGACCATTCGGTATTTTTCTTTTTCTTTTTGGCTTATTTTGCTGAGCATGATCCCTTCCAGCGCCATCCATGTTGCTGCAAATGGCATGTGTTTATCTTTTTTGAATGCTGAGTAATATTCCATGGTATATATATACCACATCTTCTTGATCCAGTCATCTATTTTTGGGCATTTGGGTTGTTTCCAAAGCTTAGCTATTGTAAACAGTGCTGCTATAAACATAGGGGTGCAGGTGTTC
The DNA here is from genome assembly GCF_964194135.1 of Talpa europaea. NCBI lineage: Eukaryota > Metazoa > Chordata > Mammalia > Eulipotyphla > Talpidae > Talpa > Talpa europaea. The sequence goes on along the minus strand of NC_140082.1, from coordinate 24,181,583 downwards.
TTTGGAATTGATGTTTCTGTGTCCTTTGGGTAAATACCTAGGAGTGGAATTGCTGGATCATATGGAAGCTCTACGTTTAGTAGGTCCAGAAATCTCCACACAGCTTTCCACAGTGGTTGGACCAGTTTGCACTCCCACCAACAGTGCAGAAGAGTTCCTTTTTCTCCACACCCTTGCCAACATTTGTTGTTGCTAGTTTTTTTTAATATGTGCCATTCTCACTGGTGTAAGATGGTATCTCATGGTAGTTTTGATTTGCATTTCCCTGATGACAAGTGATGTTGAACATTTTTTCATATGCCTGTTGGCCATTTGCATTTCCTCTTCAGAGAAGTTTCTTTTTAGCTCTTCTGCCCATTTTTTGACTGGATTATTTTCTTTGTTGTTGTTGAGTCTCATCAGCTCTTTGCAGATTTTTGTGATCAGTCCTTTATCATTAGTGTTGGGTGCAAAAATGTTCTCCCAGTTGGTGGGGTTTCTCTTTGTTTTTTGTTATTGTCTCTTTTGCTGTGCAAAAGCTCTTTAATTTGATGTAGTCCCAGCTGTTTATCTTTGCCTTCACTATCACTGCTTTGGGTGATGTGTCTGTAAAGATGTCTTTGATGTGCAAATCACGTAGTGTTTCGCCTATATTTCCTTCTATATATTTTATGGTTTCAGGTCTTATGTCTAGTTCTTTAATCCATTTTGAGTTGATTTTTGTGTATGGTGTGAGGTAGTGGTCAAGCTTCATTCTTTTGCATGTAGCGACCCAGTTTTCCCAGCACCATTTATTGAACAAACTTTCTTTGCTCCAATGCATATTCTTTGCTCCTTTGTCAAAGATTAGTTGACCATAAATCAGACATACAGACCAATGGAATCGAATAGAAAATCCAGAAATAAACCCTTTGCTTTTTGTTCTTGGTCATAAAAAGAGAAAAATTTATCAGAAAGTATATTAGGCAATAAATCATACGTATCAGCATATTGTAAGTGAACAGCATGGAAAATTATCTGTTTAGAAATTAGTTATTAAACAATTTGGCCCACTTGACAATGGGAGACAGTTTGTTGTGCATGCCTGACAAGCAATCCAACACAACAGTTGTAGTGGATCCTTCTTTTGCCTTCTTTTGAAGTTTCTTGGGAAAGTTTTTAATGAAGCTATTTGAGTAAGAAGTTTCTAGGTAAAAAAAAGTTCTGATAGCTGAGTAGCAGCAGATCTCCAGCTGAAGGCCATGCGAATAAGAAAAGTCTTTTCTTGCTTAGGTTTCAGCTGATAGGGATGTACTGGCAGCTTACTGTCTTAGTTATTGTTTAGCTGAAACAATGAATTCTAGTGTAAGGCTTAGTTTTTTTATTAACCTTGAAGGTTGCCTTCTTGCTGAGAGCACATAGTGGCCAAAAGCCTATGGAAAAAAGGGTGTACTGATTGTTTCTGCTTTGTTTCTATGCACATGATAATGTAATCTCACTGCTTGCTAAAAATGTATAAATAAAGAACCTGCCGAGCCTCTCAGCAGAAGATACTTGCACCTCATCGAGTGTCAGTGTCTCCTCACTACCTCATCCCCTTCCCCTCAGCCCCTTAATGTGTCACCTAGGCCATCTTATCCTTTCAGGAACCCCTGACATGACATTTTGCTGGAGGCTGGTCCCCAGCACCCCCCCCCCCACCGTTTTGACCCCTCTCCCATGGATGGAGCTGGAAGGAATTATGCTAAGGGAAATAAGTAAGAAGGAAAAAGATAAATATCAGATGGTTTCATTTATATGTGGAATATAGAGAAATCAAGCAAAGAGGAAAAAAACACCACTTGCAAGCTTACCATAGCCCCAACTCTTAATGACAGAGTGGTAGTATTGTAAACTAACTTCCAAAATAATCAGAAACACAAACTTCAGACCAGGTGGTACTTTATCTGACTCCATTATATAAGGTAACTGCAAAATACATTCTCTTTTATTAAGACAGGCTGAAGGCTACGAATCTGACACTGTTCCCCATTTCTCATGCCTTCTCTCAGCACAGTTTCACCTCCATTTGCTGTTCTTATGGTAACAATTTTTTTTAAAAATTTGTCTAAATTTTAAAGACATTATACATTTAAATATTATTTAAAATTTAAAGACAATAGCAACAATAATCTAAGATGCAATCTGTAAAAGTAAACACAGCACTGACCAGCTTCTTAGTATTACAGTCATCATATTTGCCACTTACAAATCACAGTCACAGACATTTGTACTACGAAATCACACATACCAACACACACACACACACACACTTCACTGGAGGTGTCAAGAGACAAACAGATAATAATGTAGGAAGCAGATGGGAGGACTGTCTCACAAGTAGACTAAGCACAAGCTTTGTATATAAGCAAGATAAGGGGCCCCCAAAATAGATCTAAATGAACTTATCCAGATGTCACAGTCAGAAAATCTAACAGATAATTATTTTCATGTAATCTGCGTATCCTATAGAATTTGGAAGTACTGTTGATTTTTTTCATTTGTTTTCTTTAGGAGGAAGCATCATAATCTTGACAGAATTTAGAAGTTTTAAAGATGATAACCTAACTTCAGAAGCAGAAACAGTAATGGAACAGAGGTTGGAAGCAATGCAAATAACTTAGTCATCCATCCTGCCTCTTACTAAATATTTCACAATTTTTTTTTACCACTAATGTAAGGCCTATGAGCGGAATTATTAGCAATATGCTAATCAGCTTACTCTAAATAACCCAGTGGGGTGCTTTACTTAATTATACAAGGCATATCAGTGCCCTTAAATTAATTTCATAAGTGCAAAAAATGGTTTCCCCCCTTAAATGAATAAAGTAAATAATGACATCCTTCACAGTACTTAGTAATTTTAACACATCAAATGCATTATCTGGCAAAACATAAATGTGCAATAATTATGAAAATGTTTACAATAAATGCCCAGGGGTGGACTGAAACAACTTTTGGAGAAAATGAGGGAAACAAATGGTTAACTGCCAGCACACCCTCATGCTGGAGGACACAAAAAGGTTCACAGCAGTTGTTAAATTCATTTAGAGAAACTCACTTTATTTTTCCAACAGAGCTCTCACCAGCTAATCTGTATTACAACCTGCAGGAGTCTTAATATTCTCAGCAGGATCAAGATTTGGGCCACACTGATTCAGCTATTTAATCTTGCAAGAGAACAATATTTGGCAGGAAAAGACCCCACGGCACTGAGGGGACATCCCAGAGGTTTGTTGTCAGCACAGACTGGGCCAAAAATATGCAGGTGGGAACCAAACAGCACTAACCAATGTTTATCATTTTCTTTCAGTAGCTTTCCACTCAAACACACATGTACACACCACACGTGCCTAAAAACATACACATCACTGTACATGCATTTCACATACATGCTTTTTTTAAGACAAAATGTTTCTTCAGTACTTTGGACCAAGTCATGAAAATTTTTTAACTCAAAACTATCACTGAAAGACTTTGGAGGTAGGAAAGATAAAGAAAAATGGCCATAGTTTCATTTTCAAAACCTTTCCTCTTCTTAAGCACTGAAACCCAAAATAAAGGGAACAAATGTCTGAACCTTTAAATGTATGCAAATACTTATAATGATCTTTTTAGCCATCCCAATATGCTAACCCATTCTCTCTATGAATTAAAACTTTGTACATTTTATGTATAATACTATGGTTTGACTCATTGTGAATGATATTTTCGGGGAACCCACAGGAAATAGGAAAACAGAAGAAGGGAGACAGGCAAAGCTAAAGCCAAAACTGCCAGTACCTCTGATATAAACGAACAATATGAATTACTATTCAAGAAAAACAGTAGTAAAAATTCTTCAAAAACTATTTTTAAAGTGATGGCATTTGATCCCCTCACCTTGCAGCCCAGGTTGTTAGGATGTTAACACCACCTTTCCCTCTACCAAGGGTGTATCCCAGCATGCTGCAGGGATCTGCGTGTGCTCCAAGGGCCAACGCAAGGTCTCTCCCCTCCTTGCTATAAGCCCCACCTCCCAACACAAGGCCAGGCTATCATAAACACTTGAAAATGTTTCACATGTCAAATTAGCTTTTCAGAAGTTATTTTCTTTCAGAGAAAATTCTTGTATTTGTAGATACCAAAAAAATACACATTTGAAAATCTGATTCCACTGTTTCAACAATCTTGTCACAACCTACATTTCAGTAATGCTGTCGCTCTCAAACAAGTAAATGCTGACTGTTCCTAACCTTATCAGATTCTCTCCTCTTCTCTACCTTTGCTCAGACCATCTTCTCCCTCACACAGGCCCTTCTAGTCCACTAAGGCCCTCCCCTCCACTGAAGCCTTTCCCATTCACTTCACGTGTCCTAGTGTGAGCCTGGCCGAGTATAAACAATGGTTTCTCATTTCTTCTGTAATCTCAGAGACTGGTGGGACATGACAAACATACATTGCACATGTACAGTAACTGCAAAGGCAACTTCTGTCTTATTCTTTATTGTCAAAGCACTGTATTGCAGGATACAGAAGAGGGTGGGAGCAGTTTTACTCAAGGCCTAGTAATAATTCCACATCAAAAGTAATTATTGAAATCAGTTTGTGTTGGGGGAATCAATTTTCTCTATCATAAATAACCAGTATTAAGAAGAACAGAATTATTTTAAAGGTTTCTTTTATTCTTTTTTCTAAATCTCCATTCTTTTTCATAGTTTGCTAAACTCAGGCAAATTCAAATACTTTCATAATCCAAAGAAAGCAATGATACAAAAGCTTATACACATTAAAAACTGACTTTGTTAAACAGTCACAGGAGGAAAAATAATTCATGAATGGGAGCAAACCAAAAAATGATCATAACTTCTTGTTTCATATCCTTAAAAGCAAGAAGAGTGCAGGGAGTGTCACAAAAGCAGTATTTCCTTCAAACAGAAGCTAAGAGATATCCTCTTACAGTTTTGCTTATGATTCTGTACAGAAGAGAAAAGGCTTTTTAAACAGTCCCAACAATGATGAAAGAACAAGCCATGGAAGAATGTAAGAACAAAAATACAAAGAAAAACAATTTTATGACATAATTCTTCTAGAAAAATAAAACAAATTAAAAAGCATATCTGCATATACTTTTTTTGAAAAAAGATATTCTTGCTTCTGACTTTCAAATCATCTAATTTTCTCTAATTGCATAAACTTGATTTGGGTTATAATGAATTTTAATTAAATCTCTATATGTCTCCCTTGACTCATGACTCTTAATAAGCTAAAATGACACATGACTACTATACTTAACTAAAAAACAACAGACTTTAAACTATCTCCAACAGTCCACTGGAATGATAATTATGTGTAATAATTATTAATAATAATATATATGTATAAGACTCAACAGATATATATCTGTTGTAATGTAAAACTTCTATTTTTTCTTTTTTTAAAGATTTATTTATTTATACAAGAACTGGGGTACAGGCCAGATGTGCAGGAGGGTGAGAGGATTCAGCAGAGACAGAGTGGAGAACAGAACAGGTAGACTGACCCAAACACACTGCTGAGGGGAGCAGCAGGCAAGACAACAGAGGTCTGCCACACCATGTGGGTATATCTGCAGCCAGCTAGGATCGAACTGGCGCTGCAGAGGCCACAGACGGCTTCACAGCACTGCGCTCAACCCCCTGCGCCACCAGGGAGGCCCTCTATCTTTCCTTAATATTCAGCATGTACTCACTACAGTTATGTTCCAAAGGGATAATATAATAAAATCTGAAAGAAATTTCAGATACTTTTTAAGTTTTGTCTATATAATATAGTGGTAGGTGTTACCCACGAGCACAAGACAAATGACCAAATTCAAAGCAATTTTAGACATTATGGACTCTTGAAAAGAGCGTTCAAAAAAAAAAAAGAAAATGAAAACTGAATCAAGATTTTAAATAGTATTGCCTCATTCATTTATTCAACACACATTTACTGAGCAACCTCTCTGTGTCAAACACTAGTCTGAACACAAGCAATTTTATATTGAAAAATTAGTTCCCTGCCTTCCTGTAAAACAAATCCTAGGAGAGATTCTTATTTTCCTAAACTGAAAAATGGATGGAAAGGCAGACTTTTCCCCCAAAAAATGCCATAAGAAATGGAAAAAATAACACCCTTAAAAGAATTTAGCCATTCACAGAACAAATATTTATTAAGTAACTATTTTGTGCTGGAGAATGATGGAATGGAGGAAAGATGTGGGAGTTTTAAAGAAGAAAATCTATGTGATATCTACACAGATCTTTTTGTTTTTGTTTTTGTTTTTGAAGTACCATTGATTTACATCACTTTTAGTGTTTTGGAAGTATAGGATCTCCCCTCTGAGGCATAATTAACACGGTGCATGCACCCCCGAGGCACCCATTGCCTACCACCATGGTCTACACAGATCTTAAAAGAGATGTTTGGTTAAAAAAAAGTCTAGAAAAATGAGAACTGCCTGTAATAATCTCCATTATAAGATGAAATTCACCCCAATGTTGGGGGGAGGCCAGGATTCATCCTCAAAGTATCAGAATGGGGGAGTTTCTCAGGGAAGTTACTAGCTAAGCCACCCCAGGGCTAGAAGTCTTGGGCAGAAAAAGAAGTCAGGGGAGGATTTGCTGGCACCAGAAGTTAATTCATTTATCAAATTTGGCTCCATGGTAGGACCTGAGGCTACCGAGAAAAAGACACAGCCCTCATCTTCACAGAGGTCTGAGCAGGAAGGAAAAAGCTTGTAGCGCAGCTATAGAAATCAGACTGGCAAGAACGGGGAGAGGAAGGACAAGGTCAGGGAGGAGAAGGCAGCCTCTGGGCTGAATGTGAATCAGAGATGGTGCAGACTCTTGACAGAAGTCTGAAGTAGATAGGGCTCAAAGTCCCACAAGGACATGTAGGCTAGAGATCTCAGCTGGCACTAAACCAGAGACAGATTCACATGCCATTCTAAAGGCCCTGAATTTTATTCCAAAGGCAATAAGAAACCATTAATGGATGTTAAGGAGAGAGTGACATAATCAAGAAATGCATTTTAGGATGACTGCAAGAAATTATAGGAAGAGCAGTTGAGAAAGAAGAGGCAGTGCTGTGTCAGGTGAGAAGGCTCAAGAGACTATTCCCACAAGTAATGATGGGAAAAGCCTACATTAGGACTTGACAAAAAAGTGCAAAACACCACGCTGTGCATTCTTGGAGACAGGAAAAAAGGAAATGAAAAAGAATGGATGATTTCCACCCTTGTGAAGTTAGAGATGTAAAACACATAATACAAGAAATGCCAATTAAGACTAAAATGTGATGTGTGAAATGAGTGAGTCAGATAATAGTAATATTCTACAAAGTGCTACCATGATTCAGACGAGGACGAGAAAGATTGCTGGGGCTGGGGCTGAGTGTGTGTCTACAATCAGGGGGTGGGGATGTCATTTGCAATGAGTGTGAAATTGTTTCAAACAAGGAATGATTCATGCAAAAGCCCAGAAAAGAATTAAGTATCCTGGCCTAAAAGAATGGAAGAGTAGTGTTGAAGAGCAGTGTACAATAAGGTAAAAAAGAAAAAAAAAAAAGTGAAAGGTTGTAGAGGGTTCTTAGAGTCAAAATTAAAGGACAGAGGAGATTATATTTTATCCAACTCAAAGCAGGGGTCCAAGGAAAGTATTTTAGTGGGGTAATCAGGGTCTTGATGAAAGAAAGGTTTTAGATACGTCTGGTGACAGTGTTTAGGATACAATGGACGAAGCAGATAGAGCCTGAAAGGAGATAAGATTACTTAGGAGGCCCCTGCAATAACTCAGGCAGGATACAAGCGTGGACACAGTAGAATCGAAAGGCCAAGGAGTGGAGGAAAAGGGATTTCACCAAAGAAGGATCTTCAGAAATGTGTGCTGGATACTTATTCTGCTTCCCAAAATGTCATACATGTTAATTCTTTTATTATGAGGGGCCTTCCCCACCTCCCCTTTGGACAATGGCATTTTACAACCACAACTCTTGTTCTTGCCATGCACAAGTAATTACTGGTCTGGGATGTATTTGTTTCTTTAAGTGAACTGTGGTTAAAAAGTTGAGGATAAAAGGAGAAATCAATCTTTGAAGTTCTGCCCTACGTGGAAAAATAAAGCAAAACCAAGTGTAAGGAAACCACAATTTGGAAATGAGTAAGGACCAAGAGGTAATTTTCCATACATTTTTCTTATGAAAGTATAAGTATTCCTTATAGAAATACTTTCCCTGAGGAGAGTTTGTTCAGAGATCTAATTAGAATGGGTATGTCAAAGTGTTTCAAAAGGAATAAAGCATTTATACATGTGTTGGGCTTTATAAGGAAAATATGTGTTACTGTCCCACCACTATCTTTGACTTATTTGATTTTTGCTTTAAAGATAAAGCAACTGGCTCACTGTCACTTAGGAATGCATTGGCGTTATTGGTTCAGGTAAATTGGAAATGAGGTATGAAGACAATTAAAGTAATATATAAATTCACTCAGTGAAAATACTATCCCCTTCAAGGGCTTACATCTAAACCATTGATCTCATAAGTAATATTCTGTGATAATTAATCCAGTTATATAAGTTAAAACAAAAATATCATCCCCTTCTCCTTTCAAGCTACTTAGTGTAATGGGCTTTACTACTCAAAATCAGCAGCTTTCATATAAATTTTTAATTAATTATAAAAGTTATGCTTCTTATATAAGGAACAGAATAACCTATTTCAACAATGAATGACTAATTTTTACCTTTCTTGTCTTTAAGAATAACGTTTTTTTTGTGTTTGCTGACTATGAAAAGAAAATCCTTCCATGTCAGTTGTTCAGGTTTATATAAGACCTAATTGCCTCATACACTATAATTTTGCCACCAGTTTACAATTAGCATGCATTTCTCATGCATGAGTTGACCCAATTACATAACAAATTTTGCCTTTGGGGATTTCTCCTGCCTGCCTGTCTCCTGTCCACCATACAACTCAATTTCACACCGTCAGCAGCCTGAACATGGCCACAGTCAGTCTCTGTCAAAATGATTTATTTAAATTACAAACAGAGACCAATTCCCTAGATAATCGTTCCTACCCTCATGCTCACCCTTACACTCTACCTAACTTTGAAGCAAATCTTTTAACAGTCCATAGACACTGCTATTCAATTATTAGGCAATGTTTACCTCCAATAATCTAATATTTTTGAAGCTAACCCATAAAATCACAGAGAACTAAATCAGCAATATCCATATGAGCTTATTAATGGGCATATAATTTATTTTACATTCTAAAAAGTCAATAAAAAATTATGCAGCTGTAACAAAAAATTAAGAATAATTACATTATATTATCAAATTACAGATAGACTCCTTTTTCCAGTACTGTTTTATAAAAGGCTTCAATTTTCACTTTTCTTTACAGCTAGTAAGTACTGTTATAAATGGGTAAGTTAAATTGAAAATAGGAATAAAAGAAGGGCATTTGCAAAATAAGCTAGATAACCAAAAATTACAGATATTGGCAGAATAAGAGAAAGAATATAGGGCAAGCAAAAATACTACTGTCATTGGGTCAATGATCTAAGAAAAGGGGGCTACAAAGATTCCCAATGCAGCCAACACACACACACACACACTCTCACACACACACACAATCTTTTCCTCTGTGAGCTAAGGACAGACACAAATCTTGACAAATCACATAATGGCACGCTTACTATTTCAGTCGGTCCATAAAAATATAGGATTTTGTCATCTGGGTTTTTCCCTTCCCCTTCATAGGATATTTCTTCTCTACCTGAAATAAATTACAAAATAAACATCTTGATTTTTATCTACCATACAAAGATTGCAAAAGTCTCTTGAGGTTGGACTTCACCGTTTTATTTCACAATTTATCCACAGACTGTCTCAACTAATTGAAAGGGCAGCTAATATTAGTGTATAAACAGGGAGAATGAAACACATCAATAATCTTTCCACAGCTAGGCCAAGTCCCTTAGATGTCTGGAGGAGATTCTGCTCTGCTCTTATGCTGCAGGTAATCTGAATGCACTTCTTATAAAATTGAACGTGGTAACCACCTGAATTAGAAGATCATTACAGTGACCTACACAAGCTAAAGCTAGAAGGACACCAGAAAAAAAAAAAAAAAGGTTCTTGAACATGTTCACAGGCACAGTATTCCTCAATTCATGTTTATACATCATCCATAAGGAATATTTTCCTAAAATATTACTAAGAAACATGGAGATGTACTAGGACATTTCCCTCATTTCTAAATTTATGCCTTAGAATTTATGGAGGAGGGGCAATTAGACATTATCTGGAATTGCATGGAAAAAATATTTCTCTATTTTAGAAATCAGTTCTGCTTCTTTCTACTCATTCTGTATATTCTGACATCCTGCCTCTTTTCTTATTTCTGCATCTTATTTTCTTATTCTGCAGCTATACTAAGTGGGTAATATAGCAGAAAAATTTTAAATTGCAGCACTTTATAAATCTCCATGTTCAATACATTGTCATTATAGATACTAAAAGAAAGAAGCCGGGGCTAACCCCTTTCATTACACACAATTTCAAATTTACAGTTATGTTCTATCCCACATCTCAGTAATATATGCAGGCTGAGGAGGCATTTCCAAATCATTTCAAATCCTGGGCAAATGAGTAGGAGGGTGTCTGAAAAAATTTCATAACATTGACACAGACCCAAGCAATCAAAAATGACCATTCATCCGTAACATATTGCCCAAAATACCTAGGCGTTGTCATTAAATACACTGCTTTATGTCTTTATACTTTCTTTAGTACAAAAGGGGTTAGAAAAGGGATAGTTTAGAAAGATCCATACAATACTGAAAGATAAACTAAAAACAAAGAAGAAAATGAAGCAACAAAGACTGCAAAGATACTGACTTAATTAGCCCACCTTTATCAACCTGTGTTAAACTAGGGGCTCAATCTCATGTCCCTCATAATTCTCAGGAGGAGATCACTCCATCCCACCATCTCCAGCAGGAAGATTCTGAGCTCTCCAGTCTGAATTTTCTCCTCTCAAAAGAGACACAATCCAGGCCACCATCAACAATATCTGGCTGGACTAGGTCAATATATTTATTTATGTCTGGGTTTATCTGAAAGTAATATGGAAAAATAGACTAGCCAAAGTACCCCTTTCAGGTTAACCCCAGTTTCTTTTTGAAAAAAGATCCTTGAGTAATATGGAAAAGCATGTGAGGTCATGGAAAAAGTTCATGAAGTCTCAGCCTCATAAATGAATAACAAATTTATCAGACCTCAGAATATTTAACAGTCACCTTTCCTAAAGAGTAAATCCCTACCAGTAATATTATGAAATCTATTTTTTTTACTGCTATCTAAACATGAATATGCCTCAGCATAGCTAAAAAAACTACGTACAAGAATGTTATGGTGGCTGACATTAAAACAATTGTAAAAAGAAAATTTTAAGATGTTTTCTGAATTATAAGCTTTTTAAAAATAGCATTATCTAAATTATAGGCTTAATGTAAGTGTTGTTTGTGCATACTGCTATGTGTATGATAAATATAGATTTATACGTACCTGTGTTATAAGGGGTTTTGCATAATTAAGAATGGATCTGCAAACAGCCTCTGGTATTGAATAAAATGTATATTCCTGCTAATGATAAAGGTTGATGAAATGAACATTTCTTTGCTTATTAAATATGAATATTGACTTAATTTGAATATAAATTAAAAGGCTTACCTTTAATCAATCGCAATCCTTATGTTAGCTGTCCCATGGATGTCTTAAGTAGAAATGTCTAGTTCTTTTTGAAATATATTTCTGTGATAGCTGAAGATTTATGATATAACTTTGTTTTGTGCAGCATTATTTTTATAAAAATTCACCGAAAACAATTCCCAAAAGAAACATTAATGAATGTAACTGCCAGTGAAATATATCACTAACTGCTATTTTTTAAAGGAAAAAAAAATAGGGCTTTGATTTAAAGAAAGAAGCAAGAAGAAAGATGAGAGTACTCTTCTGGTAGGTTGTTGGGATGAGCAGAAAAAATAGAGGACAAAAGTTATGAAGTTCAAACTTTTCTCTTCAAAGGGGAAAAAGTCCTCACTAAGATAAATTGTCCATTTAAAGAGCAAACAATGGATAAATCTAAGAGAATATGGCAAAACAAAGTGTTTACTCCATCTCCTCTCATTTCCTAAACATCAAGTAATTCAGATTTTGAACATTAGACAAACAACATTCTCAATTTATGTCCTATAGTTTGACCTACAAAATATCATAATGTAAGTATATATATTTCTATACATAATGATAATGATTAAGTATCAGTGCGTTTAAAACCATCTGCTAAACATACCATGAGAAATGAAGACTGCATTACTTACAACAACTATATATACAAATTTTAGTGACTGTACAAGCAACACACAAAATACAGTTCCCAAGAAAAAGGGTGTGACTATCGTATGTGCTCAGACTTTTATATCATATACACAGTTGTTGATTTTCATTCATACTTCCTCTTGGATACCTATTATAGAACATATTTTTCTGTGAAAAATTATCTTGACACATTTCACGTCATACTTTGGAATAAATTATAGTTACAAATTACAAAAATGAAGAACAATTTATCCACCTTTGTTAAATACTGAATTAACACTTTTTAGTCTTTTGAACTTCTGCTAGTCTCAATTTTTTTTCAAAAACAAAATGTTACTGTACAAGATGCAGCTTTCAAGTCCAATACAGCTATATGTAAATATTCATTTCAAAAATTAGGTGTAATAAGTCATTTCAATAAATACCTAAGTACAAAATCTTATATACAAAGATTCAGTAAATATGAGACGTAATGATATCTACCTTTATATGCATATGTTGATTCTCATGCACAGAAAAAAGTTACCTGCCGGGTTTTTTAATTTAACTATTTAAGTCCTATTTTGGAAAAATTCAAAAGCTGAGAACTATTCAAAATGAAATGACTTCTTTTAATAGCAATGATACTTCTGAATACATAATTTATTCAGTTAAATTGATTTACTTGGTAAATGTGTTTAATAAATTAATTCAATCAATTAAATGTTTATGCAGAAATGTCATAATTGGTATTAAAGTGTTAGGCTCTAGATAACTGTGATGAAATCAAAGGGAAGAAATTTAACAGATGAACAAGGCATATTTTAATGGTACATTGAGCAGTGCTTGCGTCCCACAGAAACAAGAACACTTCCAAGTGACAACATCACTTTCTCATCCAGAAACGCAAGTTAGCATGATCATGTCACTCAACAAACAGTCACCTACATTACTGATTTGCTCCTGAGTCCTCTTCAGTCTCTGCAGTTCCGGAGTGTCCGTAACAATGCTGAAGCCCCTCCCTTTGCTTTCTTCAAAATCTCTTTTGTACTTGACCTAACAGAAAAGGGGAGATGGAAAAAAAAAAAACAAAAACAGAGGAATCACAAATCCCACTCAGAATAGGCCAGGGTCAAAGAAGCTGCTATAATTGGAAACAATGCCTCCAGACACAACTCTATCAGCAAGTGGCATAAGATAAGCCATGAGGCATGGTCAGTCATCTTGGTTTGTATCCAGCAGCTGCACTTACTGTGCAACCTTAGACAAGTTACTAAACCACTCTCTGCCTGGTGGTCTCATCAATAAGTCAGTGACAACAACAATGGCACTTAAGTAATGCTTTCTAATAGATTGTAAGGACTGGTTCAACTGTCTTAATAAACACAACTGGCAAGCAAGCAAGTATTCCAAATACTCATTATCATCATTACTATTTGCACTACTGCTAAAGAAAAAAAATGTAGGAAGAAAAAGCAAAATCTTATGCTCCAATGCCTGTTCTGTGGTTGACAAGGCATCATTTTGAGGCTAGACAGCACCACAGAGGAGAGGGACAAGCAAAATATTCAACAAGCTCCATCCCTAGGAACCTTTTATTTTATTTCATAAGGCAAAGCATATGGATAAGATTATACAATGCTGTACTGTCAAATGTCAGGTATGCAAATGCTTATGGAAATATTTATAAAATAGGCCACACCTAGTGATTAAAAGACTTCAAGCACATGGGTTGGCATACTGTGTACCTAAGATTTTTTTGGTATTTAAATACACTTCGTTTCTAATTACAACCCAGTGAAGCTGAATTTTAGAATTTCCTCAGGGGACTGGAATAGCTAATGCTTAATCTTACTAGCGCCCCATCTCCTATTATTAACATAATGACAATAACTGCAACACCAGTTAAATATTCTGCTTATTAATGTCTATGAAGATTCCATCACTTTGACTGTTTTATTTCTTTAAAACCTAACTGTCAAGAAATTGAAAAATATATTTTTGATAACCCATATAATCCCCATTTTACTTTCATAATTATCAGTCTCAAATAATGCTTAAATTAAGAATTAACATTTAGGGTAGTTAATAAGAACATGATTTTGTAAGTGTAACTTTCTGCATAAATTTAAAAAGTTCACTTAGGCTCAGAATGACTGTTTGTGTAGTTAGATCTGCAATTACTCAGTTCTCTCAGGCATGATTGTCCTTTAGGCTAGTAGAAGATTTCCCATTACCAGAAAAGCTTGAAAGAAAAAAAAAAATATCCCAGATGAGAAAAAACAGAAAGATTCACATACTCTCATCACTTTTAGTTTAAGAATCTCTAATTTTTAAAGAATATCTAATTTCTCTCCCCATTTTCATTTAAATTTATAGAATTAGTAAAACCCTCTGTTTTACTATTTCCATAAATTAAAGGACATATAAACCACATTATTTTTCTTCCAAAGAAAATGTTGAATGAGATCAGCCTTCTATCCCTCAATCCCCCAACATGTGAGAAAACACACACCTCAGTACATTCTCCATGTTTTATGCCAAACTAAGCAGGGAAGCCATTTATCTTTGCTTGAAATAAGCACTCGGGAGCAGAGTATGCAAAATAATAAAAGAAAGATGGTAAAGTTATCATAGCAACAGGCATGAAGACGTAAGAAGAAAATCTATAAGCCAAGTTCTAACATCCCTAATACCCTTTCAGAGAAGGCAGTTACATCTTCCTTTTGTGATTAGCTTGTTTGTTTGTTTGTTTAATGGCAATTTCCAAGAAAGAAGTGAAAAGAAAAACCATTAAATTCCAGAATCATAGGGTTTCAGTTGATTGTTGATGAATAGTTCTTTCTACAGTCACAAGATACATAAGAATCATCTGATTGTGCTTGTCTAGTTAAATGACTATTTTGAAGCATATACAATCATCTCCGTAAGTGGGCTTTGCAGAGTTTTATAAGATGTTTATTCCTTGTTAATGGTGCAATCCACAGCCATGCCTCATATACTCTTGGTACAAACATAAGCACAAATGCACCCTGTCTATCCACACTGCATACCTGTCTCTTTTTCCTACTCCCACCCACTTACATACCATCTCTCTACTTAGGCCTAATGTTAAATGCTATATCTGATGGTTCAGTCTGATTCTGAGAGGCAAGTAGATATAAAAAGAGAGCAGAGAACAGAGGGAAATAAAAGGATTCTTCTCTCCAGTCACATGTATCTTGTTTGCCCTCATAGCACAACCATAAGCCAAAGAGAATGGGGCAGGAAGGTCACAGGAGGGGGGAGTACAGAATTAAGACATAATCCCTATCAGAACCACCCACATTGCTGCAAATGGTATGAGTTTATCTTTTTTGATCATTAAATAGTATTCCATCTTCTTGATCCGTTCATATGTTTGGGGCATTTAGGTTGTTTCCATATCTTAGCTATTGTAAATAGTGCTGCAATAAATACAAGAGTGCAGGTTTCCTTTTGAATTAGTGTTTTTGCGTCCTTTGGTTAGACTCGTAGGAGTGAAATCACTGGGTCATATGATAGATCCATTTTTAGAATTTTGAGGATCCTTCACACAGCTTCCCATAGTGGTTGGATCAGCTTGCATTACCATCAGCAGTCATAGATTGATTGACCATGTGTGGCTTTGTTTCTGGGTTTTCAATTTGATTCCATTGGTCTGTGTGTCTGTTTTGTTCCAGTACCATGCTTTTTTTTATATTATAGCTTTGTAATATAGTTTCAAGTTTGGGAGTGTGATACCTCCTTCTTCCTTTTAGTCAGGAGAGTTTTGGCTATTCTAAGTTTTTTGTGATTCCATATGAATTTCATCAATATTTGTTTTATTTCTTTGAAGAATGTCATTGAGATTTTCATTGGAATTGTATTGGATCTGGAAATTGCTTTTGGATGGCAATGTTGATAATGTTAATTCTTCCAATCCATAAGTAGTGAATGCAAAAAAAAACTAAATTTAAACCCTAATTCTATTCTGTGATCTTAATGTGTTCCATTATCTCTAATACTCCTAATCTTCAGCTATAAAATGGAAAACCAAAATAATATACTACCTAATATTTGGAGGTGTTAAATATGTGAAAGCATAAAGCAAGGACATGCCCTTGTTTATGTGAAAGCATAAAGCAAGGACATGCCCTTGTAGGTTGTTACCACATATCAGTTCCTCCTTCTTACTAACTTTTAGAAATGATTTTGTGGCTTAAGTGCCATCATTACTTCCAAAGTGTGCATGCTCAGTGAAATTTTGTGGCTGAAGTCATCAGCAAGTAGTGCTCACAATTCCCAGAGAGGAAGAGCCTAGACACTAGAGTTGTTTTATTTTTTTTTAATTTATTTATTTTTATATTCCCCATACAATTGCACCCCCCCCTTATTTTCACCCCAACCCCTCCTTTCCCCGCCCCCCCATAGTGGGGCTCTGGTTTATAGCTGTTTCTTGATTCTTAGTTTTTCTTTCTTATAGTTATTCTTCTTCCTGGTCCTTTATTTAGGTTTTCTAGATTCCTGCTATGAGTGAGACCATCCAGTATTCTTCTTTTTCTTTCTGGTTTATTTCGCTGAGCATGATCCCTTCCAGCTCCATCCATGTTGTTACAAATTGCATGTGTTTATCTTTTTGATTGCTGAGTAATATTCCATTGTGTATATGTACCACATCTTCTTGATCCAGTCATCTATTTTGGGGCATTTGGGTTGTTTCCAAAGCTTAGCTATTGTTAATAATGCTGCTATAAACATAGGGGTGCAGGTGCCCTTTGGAATTAATGTTTCTGTGTCCTTTGGGTAAATACCTAGGAGTGGAATTGCTGGATCATATGAAAACTCTGTCTTTGGTAGGTTGAGGAATCTCCACACAGCTTTCCATAGTGGTTGGACCAGTTTGCACTCCCACCAGCAGTGCAGGAGAGTTCCTTTTTCTCCACATCCTTGCCAACATTTGTTGTTGCTAGTTTTTTTAATATGTGCCATTCTCACTAGTGTAAGATGGTATCCAAAGAGGAAATGCAAATGGCCAACAGGCATATGAAAAAATGTTCAACATCACTTGTAATCAGGGAAATGCAAATCAAAACTACTAGAGTTGTTTTAGCCCAGCTTAAGAAAGAGACTCACATGGGCCTCCCCTGGTGGCAGAGGCTGAGCATCTCACTGTTAAGGTGTCCGCAGCCTCTGCAGCGCCAGTTTGATCCCAGCCTGCCAGTGAGGGTCCCACATGGCGAGCAGACCTCTCCTGTCTCGCCCACTTCTCCCCTCAGCAGTGTATTTCGTCGGTCTGTCTGTTCTGCTCTCCACTCTGTCTCTGGTGAATCCTCTCACCCTCCCACACATCTGGCCTGTACCCCGGTTCTTGTATAAATAAATAAATAAAATCTTAAAAAAAAAAAAAAGAAAAAGACTCACAGTGAGTAAAAAAGAGGACTTTTGAAAAGCAACATAATGGACAGAGTAGCAAAATGAATTATTTGCTAATTCTAAGATCTAAGTTCTCTGCTCCAAATTCTATAAGTACCATAATTATGATAATGATGATGATGATGATGATAACGATGATGACAGTGACATAAACAATGAGCAAGATGAAAACTACTAATGAGACAGACCATTCTTTTAAAGTCATTTCTAAAGAAAGAAGCCAAGTGGAAACAGACTGGTAAACTATTGAATAAGCTGAAAGGAAATGAAGTGAGTAGCAAAGATGGGCACAGCCTACATCTCACACCTCTATTCCCAAGTAAGCCCCTTTCCAAAGATACCCTCAACCATGAGCTTCTGGGACACAGACTGATATGTTCATAATAGCAGTGTTTGTCTTATCAAAAATACTGGAAATGATGTAAATAATTCTCTATTCTACAGGAGAATAAATTATTGTATATTCATGCAATGTGGTATTACCCAGGAGAGAAAATAAATGAACTACAGCTACATGGGTCCATACGGATGAGTCTCAGAAACACTTTGAAGGTGGAAAAAAGGCAACGAATATACACACCCATCTAAATAAATGAGGAGAGAAAAGATTTGATGTGCATGATAGCCAGGGGGGTAGTGAGGTCATTCATATGGATACACAGGCAGCTTTAGTGTTCTCACTGATGTTCAGGTTCTTAAATTGGAAGGTGGATTCATGCATGATCCTTTTACTAGCATACTGTAAAACTTACATGTGTGCTATATTATTCTCTTTTATTGATCAATTAATTATTTTACAAATAAAACATTTTAAAGGAAAGCAAGGAGAGAGTTTTAAACCCTGAGATGGGGAAACTGAAGTTCCCAGAGGTTAAACAATGGGCTAAGCACCCACTTTTACTACAACTATTCCTCATTAGTCCAAGCTTGGGATCCCTGTATACCACATTTCCACACTATCAATTTCTGCTTTTCCTACCTTTTGCTTCAATTCAATCTTTGCCAATATATAGTTCTTCAAGATGAAGAAACTTCAAGCAATTCTCACTTGTCAGATATAAAAAACTCAATTCTTGTCTTTATTTTTTTTTTCAATTCTTGTCTTTAAACCTGACGGAAAATATCAACTGAATTCCTGGTTCTCATGTTTTTTCTCTATTCTTCTACTTAAGATTTTTGTTTAACCTCTGGGAACTTCAATTATATAACCAGAATAACTCATGTTATTCTACTCTTTATTTCACACATTTAAGTCTTCATCTCATTCAATGACATCAATGACCAATGTTATCATCTTTCAAGACATGATGAATACCTTATATTTCTTCAAGGGGACATTGTAAGCATTACATCATTTTAAGCTACATCCAAAATTCTTAGTTTGGTCTGCAAAATTTAGCACTCAATTATGTATTAGCTTATATAGTTCAGTGGATTTTAAAGTACTGAAGAATGTGGACCAGATGCTTCTTACGAAGTCACTGTACTTTGCTTGATACTAACCAGATTTTAAAAGCTTAATAACTATTTCATGACTGATTACTATCTAGTGTTATTTTTTTTTATCTAAAAATGCATAAGGGCCTCCCTGGTGGTGCAAGGGGTTAAGCGCCACACTATGAGGCAATCCACAGCCTCTGCAATACAAGTTCAATACCTGGCCGGCCAGGGAGAAACCTACATGGCGCAGCAGACCTCTCCTTCCTCACCTGCTGCTCCCCTCAGCAGTGTATTTCAGTCAGTCTGCTGTTCTGTTACCCACCTTGTCTCTGGTGAGTCCTCTCACCCCCCTGCATCTCTGGCCTGTACCCCAGCTCTTGTATGCATAAATAAATAAATCTTAAAAAATGCATAAAATTGACTAATCTCACAATGCTAGATGGGAATTAAACAACTACAAAGGGAAATCTAATTAACAACTTTTTTTAAGGTAACATTCATTTTAACAAATGTTAAGTCAAATGAGATGAAAAGCAAATTAGCTTTTTTATAAATTAATCTCATAATTTGTAAATTTATGGTTCATTAAATAAAATTAAATGTTTAATTACCTCTTTAAATATGATTAAAAAGCATTTAAAATGATTTTCATAGATTTCTGAGCCTTAAATTGGCCTTCCACTGCACTCACAGGCGTACTTACTGATATTTACAGATTAGTCAGTTTTCTGTGTATATTCACAATCCAACTATATTAGATTTGGAATTCCTTTGCTTAAAAAACATTTGAGGTGGCCTCCCTGGTGGTGCAGGAGGTTGAGCACAGCACTGTGAAGCTGTTTGCAGCCTCTGCAGTGTCGATTCCATCCCCGCCAGCCTCGGAGCAACCCACATGGTGCGGCAGACCTCTCCTGTCTCACCCACTGCTCCCCTCAGCAGTGTATTTTGTCAGTCTGCCTGTTCTGTTCCCCACTCTGTCTCTGGTGAATCCTCTCACCCTCCCATGCATCTGGCCTATACACGGGTTCTAGTATAAATAAATAAATTTTTTTAAAAAAATTTATATTTAAATTTTATCCTAAAAAAATACTCAGAAAACATAATTTCTCAAGAGGATACTTAAGATTACCCTTAAGACACTAAAATGTAGCTTAGTAGTCAACAGGTCAGACTCAAGAATTTGGCAAATCTCTTACTAGCTGTGTGACCTCAGGCAAGTTACTCATTCTCTCTGAGCCTGTTTCCTCATGTACAAAATAAATATAACTGTAGTATGATATTGACTGCCCCTTTGGGAGAAGCCAGTGAAATGATAATGAGAAGACCTGGCGCTGTTACCTCTCCTAAGCCCCAGGGCTGCCCTGAGCCCTCAACATATCCCAAGGCAGAGGCACGATGGGAAGGGAGAGGTTGGTACCCGATTCCCTCAGCCATGCGGTGGCTTGCAGGAGCAACACATGGAGAGAACTCATTGGACCACATGGGCCAGGCACTTGGCCACCTGCACTTGGGAGCGTCTTCAGCCTTTTGAGGATCAAAATAGGGTATACACACTAAGTAAAATAAGTCAGAAAGTAAAAGACAATGACAGGGCAGTTTTGCTTTGTGGAATATTAATAACCAAAGAAAACCAAATGACGAAATAACAAAAATAACTCTTAGACTATTGAAAAAAAAAAAAAAAACACGGAGGTTATCAGAGGGAAGGAGAAGAGGGGAAGGAACAGGAGAAAGTGGGGTTCATGGAACCATGCAGGGTATGGGGGGCTTTTGTGGAGAGAATGAAACAATGCACATGTGGAGGTGTGAAGCTCTACCCCCCAAAATTAATCCTTTTTTTTTAAAAAAAAAAGGTAAGTCAGTAAAATTTGACTTAAAAAACAATGTAAATAAATTAAATGAAAGTTAAAATCTACTATTACTGATATTATTCTTCTGACTAATCCTAATAGGTATGCATTTTAATGCCCAGTTATTAATAAAGAAGGGAATATGAGGTGTTAACAGAGCTAATAGGGAGCAGAAATCTCCCTGTGCATCTCCCTAGATGCCATCTTTAAATTCATCTGACAATCAAAATAGTACAAAAATGAAAACTAAGTCCTAAAATCAGAAGAGAGAAATGTGGAACCAATTTATTATTTCTTAGTGAAGGATGCCAGATTTACATAACTTAAGTTTCATCTAATTCATTATTTGTTGGTGCCACAAAAAAGGACAAAAATTTTCATCCCAAATGATGTTTAGCACAGCCAACCTTTTCATTTTAAAATGTATTTTCAGATATTTCATTTGAAGGAAAAAAAAATGTTTTCATTCTCTACTCGTAAGGATCAGGCCAGGGGAGGAGAATGCCATTGCCAATTCTAAGTAAAACATGTTATCTACAATTAATGAAAAAAAATGGGGCCTAAACTATAAATGCATAAGGCATGTTTTTACCAAGAATTTCACAAGAGAAAAATGTAACTAATCCATCTAATTCCGCCTATGAGTTATAAGTTACTCTGTGGAGAAAATTTAGGCATTTGGTGAGAGTGATTGATTTTTTCAGGAAACTAAAGTATCATCCAATTACCTATTCAGGCACCAAAGGGGTAAAAATAATTAATATCCTAATACCTGGTAAAGTCCTGAAGAATAATTAACTTACAGAGCCTGAGTATTGCTGATTTATGTTGCCATATTACTTTTTAAACACTTAATAATTCAGACATATTATGAATTTTTATTTCTGGACATATGTTCTCTTAACTATTAATCCTTTGGAGAGATCCAGTCTCATCCCATTACATGATTAACATTTTTAAATATAAATAGCCTAATTCACACACAGAGTAGAATATTATTGAAATTATTTTGAATGAGAAGATATCATGCAAGGTTAAATTAAGGGAAGGATAAAATATTACAACAGGAAACATTCCCAAATGCATATTCTGAATTATATAAAGTATTAGGAAACAGATAATTTCTAGTTAGGAAAAAGTTAATTAGGAAATCAGGAATTAAGAAAAGAAAGCTAGGGCCTCCACAGTGGCGCAGCGGTTGAGCGCTGGGTTGCGAAGCTGCCCGCAGCCTCTGCGGCGCAGGTTCGATCCCTGGCTGCTCCCCGGCCACCAGAGGAGGGTCCCACATGGCGTGCAGACCTCTTCTGCTGCCCGCTGTTCCCCTCAGCGGTGTACTTCGGTCCTTCTGCCTGCTCTGCTTCCCGCTCTGGCTCTGGTGAATTCTCTCACCCTCCCGCGCTTCTGACTGTACCCAGTGCTTGTATAAACAAAACAAGCAAACAAATAAAATAAATAAATAAATAAAAAGAAAAGAAAGCTACATCCAAACTAAGTGAAGAAAAGAAATAAAAAGAGGTGCCTCCCTGGTGGCACAAGGGATTAAGCACGGTACTATGAAGCTAGCCACAGCCTCTGCAGCACGAGTTCTATCCCCGGCGAGGGAGCTACCCACATGGTGCAGCAGACCTCTCCTAGCTCACCCACTGCTCCCCTCAGCAATGTATTGCAGTCAGTCTGCCTGTTCTGTTCTGGTGAATCCTCTCACACAAGCCCCCCACACCTCTGGCCTATACCCCAGTTCTTGGATGCAGAAATCAATCCTTAAAAAAAAAAAGAAATAAAAATAAAATCAAGAATCAAGCAAATGTAAACAAAAAGAGCTGAACCTACACAAAACAGTTATAAAAGTGAAAATAAACTGCTCTTAATCTCAAAGAAGCATAGATGATGAAAGTGACAGATGATTCCTCCCTTTTCTTACATATGCCTGCTCCCTAACAGATTGATAGTGTCATTAAAATTGGTCCTAACAACCCTTCCACACCTGTGATGGTATTCTCCATCAGGAAACACCCACTGTTTCTCTATAAGAAAACATGCTTCTTCCACGTCTACAAAACTGCAAAAGGGAAAGTAAAAACTGTAATATGGCAAGGAAAAACAAAAAATAATGCAAAAGAAAAGTAAATCTAAATGCATTGGACTTAATATGCACACACACGGCACTAAGCAAAGCTCCCATGACAGATGACAGAAAAACTCCTGGACCTCAGCAAGTCATTTTAATTAAAAAAAATTAAAGATTAAATCCTTAATGCAAAATTTTATTTAAAACATAAATCTAGAAATTTTTACAGGTTATTAATATATTCATGTTACAACTAGAAACTATTAGAAAGATATTACAAGTATTGAAAAATAATGTGGAAAATGATGGATTCTTACACTTCTTAGTTAACAGTGAGAGTTTCACATTGATTACCGGTGTCAGTTTGAGAAATGCAGGCTTGTTGCCTCCCTGCTATATAATAGCAACTATGGCTTATTAAAAACCTACAAGGCATGGGGACACTAGGACTTAACTATCTTGCTTAATTTTCAAAACCACTCTATGAAAGAGAGATCTATTTTACCATTTTCATATATGAGAAATGTAATGGGAACTACAATTAAGTACAGAGGAAGCAAGTCTCTCCCTGTGATAACTAAACCTCTATGACATAAAAATTGCAACTATTGTCAGCCATGTTTGCCACCTCCAGAACTCAGAGGGGCAGAGATGCAGCCCATCACAAAAAGGAAGTCCTGGTTGGTGGCATTTGAGTTCTAATCCCACTGTTCCTGAAACCCAAACAGACACATTACTGCCCTTGGAATTTCGTACCCTAATATGCTCAAAATAAATTGTTTGATTCAAATTAATGAGGGTTGGGTTTTCTATCACTTGCCACCAAGAATTCTAATTAATACAGGAAGTTGCAGTGCAGTGGTGAAGACACAAAGCCATCTGGTGAGTAGTAGAATCAAGATTTAAAACCAGATCTGCTGTCTCCAAAGCCTTTGCTCTTTTTTACCATATCAAGCTATAAGATGGTAATTCAAACATTTTATAAATTTCATATGTAGATTGATACATAATTTTAATGAAAATATACTATTGTTTCTTTTAAAGGACTAGACTATTTTAAACAACGGTTTAAATCATTTTAAACTGTTCTTATACATTACACACATTAGCCTTTTTGGAATTTTAATGGGTAAGCATAATACTAATTAGATACTAGTAAGTGTTTATCAAATCAGTGGGTAAATAACTAAGGTGACTACCTCAAAATATAGCTTTAAAATAATTGCCATCTTAAATAAAGCCCCAACTTAGGAAATTTTATAGATCATTCGATATTTTTACTTTTAAATTAACTCTGATTTCCCACGGGGAAAAAAAATAGGTGCTAATCCAAGAAGAATCCCAAATTTAACTTTAACGTTATAATTAGAATAGGTCTGCACATGGATTAATATATTATCTTTGTTGCATTTCTATGAAGTTTCAGGCTTTGTGATTCAGTTTAATGTTGTAGTATTACAGGTGCAGTAATACTGTTCTCTTATTGACCTAAAAGTGCCTCTTTGGATCTAAAGACACAGACAGGGTCCAGATGAGGATCACTTTCCCAAAGAGATTCAGGGATTTTCTTTTCTCTTTAGAATTAACATTTTTTTGCAATGTAGACATAAAGAAGAACTTGATTTCATAATTACAAAGAGCAAGAAGGGAGGAAATGGGATTCTAAAAGTGAGGAAAGTAGGAGAGAGAGGCCAGCTTGCATTGACATGGATAAGTGTTTCAACTTCTCTGAATAATCCTAATTTTGGAACAGTGTTCTGCCTAAGCCCATGAATGTCTCACTTATACATTTCACAGTCTATGAGAGTACAGCTATTTGAGAAGCAGGAATAAGTTGGCATTGCCAAAGAGCCAGGTGGTTCCACTGTTTGGAAACCATCTGGTCTGAGTTTTCTCTTTGTCAGCGCCATCAATACTTCAGTAGCAAGAGCTATTCTAGGAATTGTGTGTGTTTCGTTTCTTTAAATAAACTCAAACAAAACTACCCTAAATTTAAATTCATTATTTCTTTGAATTGTGCTTGCAGAATATAAAACCCCTGTCAAGATGAGTTATCTTGAACACCAACATTCATTCCATAACTTCACAAAACTGAGTGGCAAAGTGCTAAAAGTATGCTTACAACTCCCGACGCAGCTCTTGGTCATGTTAACCTTTAAAGGCTAAAGCCTGCCCACCCTACCACTAGCAAAATGAGGAATTTTCTGCTGAGTTAGATGCCAAGGCAAAGCTATCTATTCTATGTGGACTGTACAGAGATTTAGCTATTGGGGAAAACTCAGAAGTGCTTAGGAACTTAACCTATTAATCAGACTGACTCATCATCCAACAGAAATATAATAAGTCATTGAGCAAATTGTTGCCTCGAATGCAGAACACAGAACCACAAACTTGCTGCAAAGCACCGGGCTCTGACCTTTATCTAAAAGAAAGACACATAGCTTACTAAAAATACTAGGTTCTCTGATTACACATATGTGAACTGACACTGGCATTAATAAACTGTGTCTTCTAAGCCCTTAATCTCAGCTTCAAAGATAAAGTTTCCAGATCCAGATGTTTTTATCAGAATACCCAAAGTCAAATCTCCCTAAATGCCAGCATCTACCCTCCAAAGGCAAACCTCTATTTCATTGCCCTTTAGATAGAAGCCGGAAGTCACCATGTCACATTCACTTAAGAAGGGACAAATTAAAGAGGTTAAAGTACTGACCTAAAGTTAAAAGAGAAAGAAAGTGAGGCTGGAAAGGACTTCACTCCTTTCTATCAGCAGGTCACCCCCATCCCCTCTCTCGGCACCAATGTTTGACTTGTCAAAATTGCTTTGCTGCATCTATACTTGACATCTAAATCATTTGACAGGCACATAACCTTATCAAATTTCTAGTTATAGTACAAATAGAGGTAACAAACCATAGCCACTGAAATTGATAACAGCTCACACAAAGAGCCGCAAGGCTGTGACTGTGGGAGAGGAGGGAGTCACTACAGGCACCCTGGCTTGGGAGGGCATGTGGGGGGGGGGAGGAGAAGAGGGGGCAGGAAGAAAAGGAGGAGCCTCAGCCAGATAAAGGGAATTCCACCAGGCCCAGTTGCTACTCCAATTCTTCTGCCTGAGATTAAAGCAACCAAAAGGCCCCTTTACTGGGCGTAAAAACCATTGTGAAATCAGTATTGTATGTCTTCTCCAACCAGCATTTAAATTTAAAAGGCAAACAGAACAAATGTAGTAGAATGGCACCTGTGGATGTCCTCTGCCAACTACCAGTTGCCTGAACATATTAAGTCAAGTTATGAAGAAAGATTTCTTAATCAGGAGTGCACTGCAAGGAATATAATAAACTCACCCCTGGTTTTGTCTGTAACTCAAGCCAGCTCTCCCTACTCATTTCCAGTATTGGCTCAAGAACACATAGGAGAAAGTGTTTGCCAAGAAGAGTGAAATATTTCGAGGTAAACTATCACATAAAAATGAATGCTAAAGCACAGTATGAAACAGAAATTCCTTTAAAAGTGTTTTCATTATTTTAAAGGTTTTAGGTGCCCAACACTTCTGGATCTACTGTAGAAGAAATTAAGAAAACAACTATGGAAAATATATGTAATCAGTGAGGCAATCCCCTAGTTAAATGACAGACCCCTAAATTAGGTTTAAATCCACCCAACCATAAATATCTCCGCTTCCTAAACACTCCCCTGGCTTGAGACCCTTTAATCCCAGTTCCAGGAAAGGTTCATCCAGAATTAAATAACACTTATCAGTAAATAAAATCCTTTTACTTTTCTAAATGAAGAATGTACAGTATATTGGGAAAATATTACTTACATCCCATTCATGACATTTCCAGGGAAAGTTCACAAGTTAATTTGCAGGTCTTCAGCTTCTCACTCCTTTCCCTCCACCTCATCCCATCCAACTCCTACCTTAAAAAATCCAATTTTTCTCTCCTCAGCATCTCAAATCTAATCCACTCCCCTGCCACTCCCAACTCAAGCCATCATCCTCATTCAGATGACTGTAATCCCTTCCTACTAACCCCTCAGCCTATGTTTTCTTTGCAATCTGTATTCAGTGAGCTTTCCAAACTGGAAACCCCCATTTCTTTCTCTTCATGTTTAATTTCATTTCGTGCCACAGCAGTTTCCCCAAAAACCTAACGTACCTAAATGAATGTTAGAGAATTATAATTATAAAACTGTTAAAGGATATTTCATACTGGACTTACATCTGAGTTTTGTTTGTTTTTTTTTTTTTTAAAAAAAAAGAAAGAAATTGAGGGGATGGGGGCCTCCCTGGTGGCGCAGAGGTTGAGCGCTGGGTTGTGAAGCTGCCCGCGGCCTCTGCGGCACCGGTTCGATCCCCGCTGCTCCCCGGCCACCGGAGGAGGGTCCCACATGGCGCGCAGACCTCTCCTGCCGCCCGCTGCTCCCCTCAGCAGTGTACTTCGGTCCTTCTGCCTGCTCTGCTCCCCGCTCTGGCTCTGGTGAATTCTCTCGCCCTCCCACGCTTCTGACTGTACCCAGTGTTTGTATGAACAAATAAATAAATAAATCTTTAAAAAAAAAAAAAAAAAAAGAAATTGAGGGGATGACTATGAAAATAATAAAAATGCATTTACCTAAAGAGAGAACAGCTTTGTTCAAGATCAACACAACAACAACAAAAAAAAAAAAAACCAAACTCAGTTAAGTAAGTATATCAACTTCCAGAACACTCATTCCAGGCTCATTCAAGCTATCACAAACCATAAGAAGCATAAAAAAAGAAAATCTGTAGTTTAGATATGTCGATTTCTTTCCTGATATGGAAAATAATAGTGAAGTGCCTTCAAAATGCTAAATGAAGTTTATTTCACTAGGAAGGTCACCATAATTATCTTTTACTTACAGAGGAAGAAGTTTGGAAATAGTCCCAGGCAGACTATTGATCAAGTGTGAAGGTAGAATGTTTCTAGACGTGTAAGGACTCAAAATTTGCTAAGCATGCATCTTTTCTCAAAAAAAAATAAAAAATAAAAAACCACAATTGAAAGGATGTATTCCAACAAAATGAGGAAGTAAGCCAAGAAAGAAGGCAGCAGGAAAAACAGTATCTAATTGTTGAGAAAAATAATAATAAAGGCAGGGGGAGAGGAAATGGGGAGAATGGGGAGATGGGCAGGGTTGTACATAAAATGAAGAGAAAAAGCAGTCCAGGTTAGCATAGGGAACCAAAGGTTCTGGGAGGGAAATCGCCAGGAAAAAAAAATCACAGAACTGATATGGTATCTAATGTATTTGAGTTTACTGAAAGGAGCTTAAAACTGTCAGAGTGTGAAGTTAAAACAGACACAAAGGAAATCAGCAGCTACAAGAAAAAAGAAAAAAAGATTTTCAAGAAAGTATAATCAGGAACAATATTTAAATAGTCCAAGGAACATCAATACTGAGTACTGAAAACAAAATATAATTGATAGCCCTGTATTGGGTGGCTGGGAAGGTGGATGGTTTAAAAAGGGATAAATCTTTTCCTTCCGTATTGAAAGGTCAACAGGTAACATCTAAAAATTGTCTAAGGCTAAAAAAATAGCAATATATGCATGGTATTTAGAAACAGACAAGGCCAGGAAGAAAAACAATCTAACCAGAGTCTGTTCCTGGAGAGAAGAGACTAGAGGTCTCTTCAGATAGGGACTGCTGTATTTTGTTATAATCATAAATTGTGTACTTGTAGTACTCTGATAAAAACTTACAATACATATGCCATTCAAAAACACTTTAAAGTAGAAAGACGTAATGTACTTTCCCCCACTTTTGTGCTAACTTTTCAAACTGAGGTTTGTAAATTCTTTTACTGAGAAGTAATCCATGGGAAAGATAAATCTAGATATGATGCAATTGTTCCCCTTAGTGATAAGGCCTGGCTGGCAATTAGCATATTTATCAGATATTCCTTCACTAATACTATCAATCAACAATAGTCAGGGAAACACAGTCTTCATTTCACATGGCAAATACCTGTGTGGTGATTATGAGTCATTGACTAGACCTGGTTCATTTACATGTGATTAAAAATATGACATTGATAGAAAATAGTGTAGGGGTTGGGTATAATTATTATATTCACATGTCATTTGAGAAGGGGCTAAGTGATACCTTTGTCCAGCTCTGGTGGTTCACAAAGCCCAGAAGAGAGAGAGACAGGAAAACAAAAAACTTGAGTGCTTGAGAAAGTAGAAAGAAACTGAATGACAAGTAGCTAAAGAAGCAGGAAAGGAAGCAGGCAGGTGGCCCAGCATCTTGAGCACACACACTGTGTGTGTCTAGGTTACGCGGGTATAGTGTACCTAGGATGGACATGGCAGGTGGCAGTGGTGGCCGCCGTCATTCACCAGTGCCCCTTCTGGTAAATTTGGCAAACTGTCCACAGGGGCCAGAAAAACAAGACTCTCTCATACCTCAAGAACAGGATGACAAGGAATCTGCACTGTCGATACCACCCTGAATTTTAGAAATGGCAGGGGTTAGAGGTTTAGGGATGACCATACCTGGCTCTTCATGCTGCATTCCCTAGCAAGAGTTAGCTAATTTTGATTTAAGGATTGGCAGTTTTTGCGTCTTCTTATGCATATTTAAAATTTACTATTTCTCCCTTCTAACAGCCAAGAATTTAGTATTTTCCCAAGTCTGATCAGAACTGTGCTCAAAATATTCCACTGTCACTTCAGAGTCATCCTATACTATTCACAGCTCCTCACCTCACTGAATTCATACCTCACTAAAATCCTGTGTACACTACCGCTCTCCTCCACTTTAACACACAAGTGATTTCACCTACTGTCTTATTACTTGGGTACAGAGCTCATGCACTGGGAGGAGCAAAGGTTACACTGAGAACACAGAGTTCAAAAATAGGTATATTGGTTCAGGGACGAATCCCGCCCAAGGAGCAGTGAGCCCAAAGCAGCTTGAAATGCCAGCAGAGCCACTCCCAGAAGGCATTTTAACGCCAGCGTCACGAATGCAGGAAAATGGTTTGTCTCGCTCCCTTTCTAATGGTATGAAATAAAATCTATTACATCTTACAATAAATACAAAATTACAGAAACGTTACTTTACAGGGCCTCCCTGGTGGCACAGGTGGTTGCACACAGCGCTGTAAAGCTGTCCGCAGCCTCTGCAGTGCTGGCTTATCCCCGCCGGCCGTGGAGCTACCCACATGGCATGGCAGACCACTCCTGTCTCACTCGCTGCTCCCCTAGGCAATGTATTTTGGTCAGTCTGCCTGTTCTGTTCCCCGCTCTGCCTCTGGTGAATCCTCTCACCTCCCGTACATCTGGCCTGTACCCCGTTCTTGTATAAATAAATAAATCTTTTTTTAAAAAACGATTATAAGGTGAAAAACAAAATAACAATATTATTATTAGCATTTGTTATTCTTTTTTTTAAAAGATTTATTTATTTATTTATTTATTTATACAAGCACTGGGTATAGTCAGAAGCATGGGAAGGTGAGAGAATTCACCAGAGCCAGAGCAGGGAACAGAACAGGCAGACTGACGAAATACACTGCTGAGGGGAGCAGGGGCAAGATGAGGGAGGTCTGTCGCACCATGTGGGACCCTTGCAGGCTGGCTGGGGATCGAACTGGTGCTGCAGAGCAAGCAGCTTTGCAGCTTTGCAGCCCCGCGCTCAACCGCTGCGCCACCAGGGGAGGCCCAGCATTTGTTATTCTTTAACCACCCAACATGCTCTTCTTTCAGAAACCGCACCCTCATTTTCTTTTGAAAACTCAGCATAGTCCAACTCTTCCCAAAGGTGGATAAAGCGACTAAGAAGTGGCCCCAGCCAGTACTGCGTTCCCTGCCTCAGTGAATGGATGGGTGATGGACGCAATATCCAACCAGGGCCAGAGAAACAGAATGGTGGGGGCCTCCCTTCCTGGGGGAGGGCACGCTGTAAGCTGAAGGGGTGGCAGATATCTTGTGGCTACCTAAGGTAAACCAGCCTGAAAATGGAGTTGTCACAGAAGATACAGAATTGAGAGATGGGGAGAAACTAAACCCTGAAAATATCCTCTGAGCCCCTACAGGCAGCCCTGTTTTACATTCAGCCTCACCCCTGAGTTCCTCATGCACCTGAGCCCACAATCCCAATGCCTGATGGAATTGTGTTTTCTGGCACTTACAATAAAAAGAGGTCTAATTGATATGCTCATATACATTTTGTTAGCATATAAAATATCTAAATGGATTTTAGAGCCTTCCAGATTACTTTCCTCTCAGTATCGTACCTTTCATCTGTCAGGCTAAGGCTTAACACAGCTGTTTGTGATCAAAGCTCAATTACCTACACTAACAGAAAAGTGGTTCAGATAATCCTAAACAGTGGATACTTGAAAATCATTTACATATGGTTTAGGAATTCATCATGTAGTTCAAGAAACAAAAAATTGTGAAACATTGTTTAAATATTTTTAACAACTCCTCAGCTGGGAGTTCCCTCCCCCAAATGACTGCAGATAAGCAGAGAACAGTAAAACTTGGGCAAGAATTCTGTTTTCCAGAACTTGCTGAGATGTTACAATTTGAGCTGTTGGTGATAACTACAATTACCAAAGCATAGTAAACAATAATATAACTAAAATGTTATTTAAATCAACTTTCAGAAGAGGGACTAATTCTACCAAATGACTGAAATCAAGAGAACGGTGACTTAAGTGTGTATATTCACTGTCTGTACATGCTATTAAGAGATTTTTTTCTTCGTTACGTGAAATTCCTCAAAACCTAAGAACAGGATTGGCAAGCATCCCATTTAAACTATTTCGAGTAACTTTTCATCACTTAGCACATAGTAGGTATTCAAAATTCTTATAATCTTCTTCCCCCCGAAAAAAATAACTTTCCTCACTATCTTTTGTATTTTCTAGCCATTTGATACTTTATTTTTCCATCATACTTTTGTCTAGAAATGTCCATGTAAAGAAATAACAGAAAAATCAGGGCAATCATGTCTTAAGCAGGAATGGCAGACTTTACATGAATTGAATAGATACACTATACACTTAATCTTCAAATGGATCATAAAACCGAAGAACTTTCACTATAATGTTATATGTTTAATCTAATGTCAATACGGAAAATGCTAAGGCTGGAAGTTGCTGTCTGGATGGAGAGAGACTCCAAGTCCTGGGAACAGGGTTGACAGCAGTGGATTAAGCTGCTGAAGGAATCCGGATTCTAAACTTGGAGCTACCCCTAATGAACTGTGTGACCTTAACACGTTCCCTGAAAGTAATGTGTCTTTATTTGTAAGGTGAGAAAATGAAATTAGATTAGATGATCTCTATAGGACTCATAGAATGCTAAACATTTATGATTCATTTTATAAAATTATCTAGAGAATTAACCATGAAGATGGTAAGAAAAATTATCCTGAGACAACTTGTAATAATCACCAAATAAAAACAAAATTACTGTGCTTCTTTGTGAAAGTACTTTCTATGCTTTCTAAGGTAAAAAAATGTGCACTGAAGTTCAACCATAGCATAATTTTGATATATTTTAGAATTACTGTCAAAAGTCATCGGTGAAGTAACAGGAGTTTTCTGATTAACCTTTGGCTCACCATAACACTGAACTTAGAAAAGCCTCTTTCCTTAATCATTGCAGTACTCTATAGCAATAAATCAGTTGTTCTCAAATTGCAAAGAGTTGTGCCCAAAATATCTGTTCCTAAGTATTCACAGGCATCAGTGATAACTACTGCAGTCTAATCACACAGGGCAGAGAGAAATTACAGTAATTGGCTTGTCCAGGGACAGAACCCGAAGCTTGGCCTCATTAATAGGTTGGCTAGGCTAACTGAGCAGCAAGCCACAAGCTAATGAGACATATGGACTTACCTCCACTAAGAGAGGTTCCAGAAAAATGTTATACCTGATATGCACAGCAAGGGGAAAATGCCTAAACATATCAGAGGCTAGGAAATAGTGGGTTCTTCTGGTCAACTCTAAGTTATACTTCAGTCAATCAAGGTCTATTTTAAATGACTCGGGAACTGGCATTTATAATTCTTTTACAATAATTGCTTTCTTAAAGAAAAAGTAATGTACCTATTTATCTATTTTGTAAATCTGTGTAATTTATCAAAAGGTAAAAATAATAAACAGCTCACCCAATAACTTTTAATCAAAACCTATAGAAAGGGAAAAGTAATACTAACATTGAAGTTTTTCAGGCAAACATTCGAAATTCCAACAGATAGTTTTTAAAAACAGCTCTACAAATCTCTAGAAATGTAAAGATTATATAAAAAATAAGTACACAAAGAACATAGTAAAAAAATCTAATACCAAACTTGTGCAAGCTACATTGATTTCCGCCATGATGTTATCATGATGTTATTTCAACTTAATAACAAAATTACTTGTTTCCAAGTTATCTGAACAATGTAGTTGTAAGTTTATTTGACAGGTTCCAAGGGACAAAACTAAGTAATCTAGTGGAATGGAGTGTTATTTGTTTTTAATATAGAACAAAATAAAATATTGAACTAAAATGATTACTTCTAGAAGAAAAGAAAACTGCTGAAAATTTTCAACCTGACATAAGAACATCTTTGTTTCATGAGGATTTGACAGTGAAAAGTTTTTATCCTACAAATTTTTGAATTCAACTTTTTTTAAGCTAGAAAAGAGAAAAATTGGGCATTCAACAAGCCAAGGTCATGCCTTTTATTCTAAGGTTTACTAGGATCCCTGGAAACTCTCCCCAGCCCCCTGTTTTCCACTCCCCACTCATTCATTCCTAAGCACATTCCACTGCATGTCTTCCTCACCTATGCACAAGTCAGCCCTGCTGTGATCCACTGGATCACAGCAACTCCATCCCCAGGGCCAAGGTAGGCAAGGAAACAAAGTGCCTTCACCCACAGAAAATTATGTTTAAAAAATATTGTTTTAAATCAAGCTCTGTAACATTCTAATAAGATTATCCCCACATAAAATACCAGAACATGGATCAATTTTATTACCATGAAATCTCAATATAAACTGCTAATTAAATATCAGACTAACTTCAGCAAAATTTCTCCTCAAAGTGCCTGTTACTCACTTTCAGTTAGTGAGAAAAGTCCATAGTAATGAAGAAATTCTTCTGTTTTATTTGACAAAAACAAAAAAAATAAAAATATGCAAATCAATACCACAATGAAATACTATCTCACACCTGTGAAAATGACCCATATCAAAAAGACCAGAAACAGAAGTTGACAAGAATGTGGAGATAAAGGAAACCCCTTATACTTTTGGTGGGAATGTAGACTAGTTCAGACCTTTATGGAAAACTGTATGGAGGCTTCTCAAAATAGTAAAAGCAGACATACCAATGTGCACCATTATAATCCAGCTATTTCATTCCTAGAACCCTACCCAAAAAAAACACTCATTTGAAGGGATGGATGCACTCCTATGTTCACTGCAGCACTATTTACAACAGTCGAGTTTTAGAAACTAAGTGCCCAGAGACAGGTGAGTGGATTAGGAAGATTTGGTATATATACATTATATATATGATGGACTACTACTCAGCTATATAAAAGATATATGTAGAGAGAGATATATAAAAGATAAACTCTTGCCTTTTGCATCAACATGGATGGAACTGGAGGAATCAGGCTTAGTGAAATAAGTCAGAAGGAAAAAGACAACAGATGGTGTCACTTATATCTGGAATATAGAGGAAAAACACTAAGGATCAGATAAAACCAAACCAATAGCAAATCCTAGAAATATGACTGCAGAATTGAGCTACCAGAGACTAAGATGGGGGAGAGCCGTGGGGAAGGGGCACCATGGCCTATGGTGGAGGTCTATGGGTGCCTTGGTGGTGGGTATGGTATGGCAGCAGACACCTGACAGGGGTGACCCTATACGTCTAAATCACATACAACATGGTAAATCAATGTTGCCCCCAAAAAAGACAAAGCTAAAAATTAAGTAAAATTACTCACCAAATCTTGCTTAGTTAGCCTAGTAAAACGACAATTTTCTTCCTGTCTCACCTTCTTGTAACCCACTTGCTATTCACAGACCAGAGAGAATGACTAGCCACTTACATCAGAACACAATTTCTCTGTTTCAGGTATTTCACCTTCTCTCTGATTTTCTGATCTGTCCGGCTGCTCCAGATTCTGCTCACCTTTTCCAAACAGCTCTTTCTTCTCCTTCCCCTACTTCACTCCCGGCTACATATCTTAGGGCCCTAGTGGCAAATCTCAAGCATACTGCCCATCAATTATACTTTGCTTCATGCAACAAATTAGCATCCCTAACACAAACTCTACATTTGACAGCTTTCCTCTGCAGGGACAAAGGGGCTATAATTCAACATACAAGACATATAGAGGGTATGGGATATTTCCTCCTAGGTTTATTTAACAATTTTCTCTGCAGTAAATGAAATGTTCTAGACTTCATTCCTATTACTAAGTGGGGAATTGGGTCTCTGACTTAATGAAGACTTTATATAGTAGATTTCTAAAGATAGATTTATGACTGTCAAGCCCTAAAGGAAATCAAACAATGTTACCAGTTTGATAAAAAAAAGAATGTTGAATTGTGGAGTTGTATATAAATCCCTGATTCTAAAGTCCATAAACATTGCCATAATGTAAAACTAATAAACCAATTTAGTCAAAAAATTATTATCATCAATTTTGAGAAAATGAATTCTAAATCAATGAGATTTTAATGGAAAAGAAAATATTTTTATCAAAAAAATTTATTTCCCTTTCTTTTGATATTTTGAAGAAAATGCCAGTTGAAAAATATGTCTATAAAAAAAAAAGAAAAGAAAAATATGTCTATAAGGCCAGAGGTTTCATTGGGTTTTTCATTTTATCTAATGTTCTTTTTTTAAAAAAAGGAACTGAATAAATATCCTTCATTTTTACCTTTTAAAAATTACTACACTGATTAGTAATAATTAAAGGTTGATTATTAGTTAGAAATTATGGGTTTGCATGAGCATTTTTCATACTTTATGGCTAGTACCTTTTGAACAACCTTCCTACTTTTTATCAATCTTCCACATTTTAAGTGTTGCTTCCCAATGTAAAAGTTACAAGCTTACTTTCTCAGCCTCCCTCAAACCTAGGACATAGGCAGCTCATAGGACAAATGAGATGTACCCATAAGAGCCTGTAATTCAGAAAAAAACATAAGGAAGCAGAATCTTCTTTCTGACAAGGGTGATGACAAAGTTTCCAGGGCACAGGAGCAGCAGGGACCTTCACGGCCGAGTTCTACCATCCAGTGCCCATTACAGCAGGAACAGCTGAGAACACGAATCAGCAGATTTAAGAAGGTCCTTGAACAGTCAGGGTGAATTTGACAGCACTGTCTCTGGCAGCAGAGCCTCCAGAACTATCTATCCTGCCCTCACCTTGAATTACTTTCTTGGAGCTACCTAATATTGCTACTAAACTTATTTTGCTACTAAACTCCCTAAACCACTGTGAAATTGATTATATGCAACTAAAAACTCCTCTACAGGATTTTTAAGTCATTTAAATTTTCTATTTAAAACAATCAAAAAGCCTACAATATCTTAACATATGTAAAATCCCCCAAATATATAATTAAGTATGTGTGTCTGCTTAAGTTAATATTTAAGAGGATATAATCATGCAACTTCGGGTCATAAAGCTTTGCAAACAATAAACATCACTGCACTGCAACCAAAGGATAACACTAAGTTATGAAAGACGCCGATTCCTTGATAGAGCAGGAATAAAGCTCTGAGTGCCAGAGGAATTTGTTAACCTAAATGAAATTCTTACATAGCTAGAGGATTTTGTTGTTGTTGTTATACACACCTATTAGCTATTTCCACAATAATGCTGCATTACAAACTCTCCAAAAGTGGCTTACAATTATAAGCATTTCTTTTCCTTCATTTCTGCAAGTCAGTTGTCAGTTTGACTCCAGGTTTCAGATGGGTTTAATTTTGCTCCACTTTTCCCCACATTCTCCTTAGGACCACACTCCCCTTTGCCACCCTGCATGTGTTTTTACCAAAGTGGATGGCAGAAACACCAAAAGCCACGCCAAACCATGAAAGCACATCTAAGATCTCTTTAGCCATCACAGTAAAGTCCCATTGACTGGCCTGAGTCACAAGGCCTCCCACAGCATCCGTGGGGCAATCCCACCTCCTCTAAAGGAAGGTCCTACAAAGTCTCACAGCAAAGTATGAACATGCAAGTGGAAAGGGGAAGATAAAGAATGGGGGAAAACACTGCAATGAACCACAGAAGGCACCCACTCCCTACACTGGGGCACTGCCATGCTAATTAACTCTCTAAAAAGACAAATACATTGGCTTACTTATGTGAATTCAGTCACCTATCAACCACCCTCACTTTAGCCAAAGGCACCACCCATTATGCACAAATACTGAATCAGCACTGTCAACCCATTGTCAAAATGAGTATTTTCATATTAAACAACACCCACATAAACAGCAGCAGCCATCTCACAACAGTGATCTCATAGCACACATAATAAATATTACATATCTCCAATTACTGAACCTCAGAATACGAAGTAATTCTATCCATCCAGTAATTTAAACTGTCTTTCAGTTCAACCAGCTAAATCATGTTTTCTCACATTTTGAATTGCATTGACCTAAATGGAATATACCTTGTCACTGAGTCATTTATCTGATGTCATACATAATTGCACTCTTTAGCCCTCCATGTGTAGTCAATTTATCAGACAAAATGTATTTGAACTTGAAACTGACGCAATATAAGAAAAGCTAGACGCAAAGTATAGTTAATGCATCTCCAGAGGGATCTTTCAAAGAACGTCATCCAGTGGATCCAAAAAGAGAGTAATTGCATCTACAACAGACAAGCCCCCCAAATCATTACACGAATTGATAGATACAAAGATGATTCAAATACAACTAATTCGATGTCTTTAAAACCTTTGGGTAAAAAATAATTGCTTCCACTGGCCATCATCCAAAAGCCAATAGTTATATATTATTATTATTATAGCAAGTTCTCTCCTAAAAGTAATCAGCAAGCAGCGCTGCACTTACTAACGCCTCTCCTAGTAGGCAACCACAGACACCCACCTTGGACTGGAGAAACTGGGGACCCCTCCCCTTGGAAGCTGAGCCCAAAAGTCAGGACAGGGCCAATACCAAACAAAATGTTCTCAAAAAGAAATGGTATTCCTTTCAGAAAAATGCACGGCACCTCCCAGTAAATGAGCATGGGAGTGGCAGCGTCTGCAGCACAGACATCAGGAAAAATGATGTTTACAGTCCTTGGGGTGGGGACAGCAAGCACTGCCTTCTTGGGGAGGAAATACATTAGCAATTGCATCAGATGTGATGGTGGCTCCTTGACCATCCTGCCCTGACACAAAAGGAGCAGGACAGAAGCTGTCATTTTTGTGCAAAATTAAAAGCTGCCACACAAAAGAAAAGGGGGCCTGAGCTTTAGCAAGGCCTAAAAAGTAAAGATTCTCTAGTTGAGTGCAATTATGAGGGAATTCACAGCAACACCACATGCTGAGGAATACCAATGAGCAGCGCTATGGTAACCAGGGAGACAAATATATCAGGAAGATAAATAGGAAGATGCCACAGAAACGAAATGAACTCCCAACTTTACTGTTCTATATTTTTTAAACTGTTGCTAATAACCCCTACACATCAAAACACCCTTGATTTTTTTCTTTAATTTTCAAAACCTACTTTTATGGTTTATTCTTGAGCAGTGTTCACACATTCTAAAGCTGACGCAGCTGTTTCTCAGCTATCTCTGCAAATGCTGCTCGATTTGAAAATAATTATTTCTGAGTGGATGAGGCTAGCTATGAACTAGATGCTGTGAACAGCAATTCTTACTGCTCTCTCAACCCACTTACTCTTTGCAGTACTAATTCTTTTTCCTTTACAGTGTGTTTAAAAAAAAAAAAATCCTCACTTCCATTTTAATCTTAAAGAAAGAGCACTTCCTTCCAGGGCCTGCTGCATTCAACGTTCATCCCTCAGGTTTGGAGAACAGCTCACTCTGGTTCATAACTCAGCCCAATACGAACAGGACGTTTGTGCGTCTCTCACACTCATCATGAACCTCAGGAGGTGGGAGACTTCTAGATGGCCCTTCCAGGCAGCAATGCAAAATCAGCTGATGTATCACTTTAACGTGGCACATCATCATAGCACAGAGCTTTAGCATCATTAGGAAATGCTGAGGCTATTGAAGATACTTCCTTCCCAACACACTCGGTTTTACAAAAATGTAGCGAAACCACTGCTTCTTCTTACAAAACCAAGATGTACCATTCAGGATGCTTTTTAGCAGAAATATGTGCTTTACGTGATTTGTTCATCAAAATAAAATGAATTTACACCTGAAAGGAGAAAGCATACAACTATACATTGTACAAAAATGAACGATGATGCAAAATATACATATATAAATTTTTTTAATTATAAAACAAAAAAATAAATGAATTCAAAGTTTGTTCTTGGTGTAAGCTATTGGATATACAAGGAAAAGCTCATATATCTGAACAATCATATTTAAAATGTGTTATGAGTTGTCAAAAGTTTTATGTATTTTAAAAATAAATCCACACTACTTTCAAAATTCCAAAAATTCAACAACTCACCAAAATTTAGGCAAAGGAATTCCAGACCACAAGAAGTAGCTGTGTAGTTTACCTATAATAATCTCTTCTTAGATTCCATTATTCTCTTAACTCCCATATTATCACTGC
Source organism: Talpa europaea (assembly GCF_964194135.1). NCBI lineage: Eukaryota > Metazoa > Chordata > Mammalia > Eulipotyphla > Talpidae > Talpa > Talpa europaea. The sequence goes on along the minus strand of NC_140082.1, from coordinate 24,141,638 downwards.
TTTTAGATACTGTCTATAACAATAGATTATTTAATAAGTAATTTCACTATTTTTATAAATCAGGATTCCCCTAAGTCTTAAAAATATCAATAAGGGTTTCCCTGGTTGAGCGCAGCACTGTGAAGCTGTCCGCAGCCTCTGCAGTGCCAGTTCGATCCCCGCCAGCCTCGGAGCAACCACATGGTGAGCAGACCTCTCCTGTCTCGCTCGCTGCTCCCCTCAGCAGTGTATTTCATCAGTCTGCCCGTTCTGTTCCCGCTCTGTCTCTGGTGAATCCTCTCACCCTCCCCTGCATCTGGCCTGTACCCCAGCTCTTGTATAAATAAATAAATCTTTAAAAAAATAAAATAAAATAAAAATAAAAATATCAATAAGTAATTCCCCTAAGTCTTAAAAATATCAATAAGTAATACCATTTTCCTCCCTTTTTCTTTTTAACCTCAGATGTAGTAGCACCAGGAATACCTAAATATTCCCTTGAATGGCCCCATAATCTGCTCCCTGGTCTCTGCATCATTTTAACCCACTTTTCACTCAAGTCTAGTCTCCAAGCTCTATCGGACTTCTTCCAGGTCCTCAGACACACATCATCCAATGTGACCCTCATAACGTCCATATGTATTGTTCTTATAACCACAGTGTGCACAAACTGACTCCAAAATTAAAATACTTCCCAACACCATTGAACTAGTGACAGTTGGAATCCATGCTCTGTTACTCTGCCTCACACATTTTCCCATACCAAGTTTCAGGAGAGTGCTTTCCCAGCGGAAATGAGGTCAGCTAATAAAGTTTAGAGATGTTATTTCCAGGATACTTTCTTGTTCATGATCCCCATCCTGCGTCCAAGTATAAGGTAATAGCCATCCTTTCCAAAACTGATTAATATCACTCAATGGATAGTGAAGTGAAAATATACTGTATACTGAAAAAAAAGTGACGCAGCTAACCTTAGCTGGGTGTCTGCTATGTACCAAGACCTGCACTAGGCTTCTGGCCTGATATATTACCAATAACCCAACAGAGAGCTTTGAAGAGAAAGAGAAAAAAAAATCATCATTTTAAATGAAGAAAATGAGAGTTTAAGAAACTTGTCCAAGACCATGTAGTATTAAGTGGTGGAGACAAATTGACACCCAGATTTAACTCACTTCAAAATCCCCTCTCTTTCCTTCCCATCCCACTGGCTCTCAGGGGGTTAGACTGTACAATGCCAGCTTTGTTAGACTAGCTATTAAACTGCATAATCTACTTTCTTAAAAGTGTCATACTGATCTCCTAAAAAAAAAAATTTAACAGGGATCTGTTTTTGATATCTCTCAATATCAAGACTAATGGCAAAGTGAAATAAATCTAAAGAGCAGCCCAAACCCCAATATTGATCACTTTTTGCTCAGATTTCTCTCCTTCCTTCTCTGCAAAGCCCAGAACTAACTGTGAGATGCTTGTGCAATCAATAACCACCTCAGTTATTCTGAAAAACAAATGTTCAAACAGGATAAATATTCATTACGTATAAACTGTAACATTTGTGAAATTTGTCCATGCATCATAAACATTTTATTTTTCAAAACTCGACCTTTCTATTTTGCAACTGAACATGGTTGTGGAAAGTTTTAGTCACTCATCATTGGCTTCTGAATGGAGGCAGTTCCCCTTAAATGAATGACAAACATTTCAATCAGGACAATGAGGTCCTGATCAGAGGTAATATAACTGCCCAGCTACTCAGTCCAAGAAGCTCAAAGGTGTCAATCACATCTGGCTCCATCTCTCCACCGTGGGGTCCATGGTGAGGATGAAGTAGCTGCAGTCGCCGCTCAATGACCGCACAAACCACACCAAATCAACACATTACCTCAGTGCAAACAGTATGCCTACTACGTGAACACAGTGTTCAAACACTCTGCCTAAGTGCCCCTCCCCACTTCCAACTTCTTAGCCAGTGTAAGTTCTCCAACAGAAATTCTAAAGCCACCACCACCTTTTCCTCCCACAAACAGTCATTGTTCATAATGTGCTTCCTTTTTAGTTTCTCTGCCTTCCTTTCCATTCCCTTGATTATCTGCCTGATTATCATGTACTTTCATTACCGCAAACATTCCCTACCTTGGCTCTTGACTTCAAATCTTTCCCTAACCAATTCACTTTGCTGCCTGATTAATCTTCCTGTAACATCATTTTCAGAAAATCACTCCTTCATCCAAGAACTTACAGATATCCATGCCTGACATAAAGCCCAGCCTCCTTAACATGCCCTTTGGGTTCTCTAGACCAACCTTACTTCTCTGGCTTTTCTGTAGAGTCACTAATCCAGTGACTGACAGTCAACACATCTATCACATCCCCAGCTCCACCCACAAGATCTGGGCCCTGCAATCTCTCCGACCACCTGTCAAAGCCCTGTTTCTCCATTAAGGCACTTCCTCCTCTAAAAGACCTTGCTTGCTTTCTTATTACTCTCATAAATATCTTCTAAGTGTTTTCCATTGAAAGTGGCCTTAAATCCTCATTGGCACCATCAGAGCACAGGATAAAGGTCACACATCTGTGAGGCGTGAACATACACAGAACCCCAGTGAGGCCTGCCCATCCCACAGCAATGAGCTCACCCTTCACAGAGCACATATAGTGCTCCCAGCAGACCTTACACAGCAGGCCAGCCTAAGTCAGCCTCTATGCTACAAAACTCAGTGCTGAGCAAAGTCAGAAACTACAGCTTCTGCTCTGATCAACTTCCGAGCATCCAAAAGAACCACTTTAATAGAAATTGAGTAAATCAGTGTTCTGGGTCACTGAATTGTTTTAAAAGAGAAACACATGAGATACAATGAGATGCAAAATACTTTTAGCAATAAAAACTAACTACTGAAGAATTCATGATTAGTGAACATTTCTCCAGCATACCTAAAACTACATTGTAAAGTGTTCAAACAGTTACTCAGCAAGTAAAATACATCTACTCTGAAAGTCAAATTTCTAATATAACTGGGAATATTTTAAGATCTGACTTATCTCTTCAATGGTTTTTAAAAAATTAAATTATAAATAATTATAAAGTATATAGGATCAGTAAACATTCACAAAGTCTCTTGTCATCTCCACATCTACTTCTATGGCAAATCACACATATAATTGATGTTTAGAATTTAGGACTCAAGATAATGGGTGATCTTTAATCATCAAACAACTATTAACTTGAACTCCCTGCACAGGTAGTTGTCAAAATTCAGTAGCTCACAAGCAAACATTCTTTTTGAACAACTGTCCCCTTACGGAAATTCACTGTTGGCACAACTCTAATAACCCCTTTTGTTCCTATACCATTGTGATTCTTGCTGCCTTCTCTGCTCACTATAGATTGGCCTCAACCCACCACACACCAACATACAATATCATACTTTAAAGTGTTTTTTTTCTTTATTATTATTGAAAAAGTACATGATAACATTAAAGAATGAATTGATTAATTTAATTTAAATATTTTCAAAATGTGAATAATTTACCCATCTTTCATTGGTTGTGTAAGAGGTAATAGCTTGGTAGTAGTAGTTATAAAAATTTAAAAGCTTTTAAAAATTATATGCATGAGCTATGAACCTATGTAAAATTAGAATCAAAAAGTCATTACACTCAGAAAACCTGAGAAAATGTATTCAATGCAAATTTAAATGGACAAAGCAAATAAAATAGCAGAGCTGTTAAATTAATAGCAAAGCTGGCTAAATCACTGACATGCAAACAAAAAGTTATTACATAATTGAAACAATTAAAAGTATAAAAATGACAATAATCAAACTGAGGGCCAAAATAATCCCAAAAATAAGTTTTGAAAATTAAGACATACAACAGAGATGCTAATTTTTAAAAATTCTAACATAAATAGTTCACCTCATGAAGAGGACTTGGAGAATTTTAAACCTAAAATGTCATAACACTATTAAAATATGGTATTGAAATCACCAAAATTTCATTTATAATAATGGTTTTCACTGAGATAATCTGGTCTGGTTAGGAACATCTCAAGTTTTAGAGTCAGAAAGACCTGAGGCCAAATGTTAGCAAGTGCCTTGAATAGCTGTGTGACTCCAGGTAGTTTATATAACTTGTCTGAGCCACTGTTTCCTTACCAATAAAACAAGAGCAATCATTATTACCTGAGAAAGTTATTGTGAGCACTGAATGAGACACTGTACAAAAAGCTCTTAGCATAATGACTGCTCATCGTAAACCTCCACTAAGTTTCCAATCATCCACTTTTCCACTCATTTAGAATCTATAGCAAAAATAATAATAAAGACTCCATCCTGGCAGAAGCCCTCACAACACAGGCATATTTGGAAACCACAAGTCCTGACTTTTACAAGAACTGTGCAGAGAAAAGAAGACAAGATAAATGGTAGAATAATCTAGTTCTCATACTTGACATCAGCATAAATAAATTTGTAACCTAACAGATGGCTAAGAGGAAAAACAGAAATTATAATAGCACACGCAGCAATCATACTATCTTATCTGCATGTTACATTCAAATTCCAACTATCTTTGCCTTTGACATTCTACAACATGTGTTTGATTTTGTCCCATAAAAGTCACAATCTGAATTCAAAACCAGTCCCAAATAAGTCATTTAATTTAGCTATTTCACTTTCCATTGAGTGACTCCTGTGGTCCAATACACCAGTCAGGAAGAGGGCAGCACAGGTGAGATTACAGTTAGAGACTGGATGTACTCACGATGGGGTAGACAAGCTGACAGCCAGGCCAGGTCAGCTAACTAGAATCAGGAAACACACTGTATACCCCAGCCAGCCAAGGCGCAGGGTCACAGCCAAGTAAATAAGCCCAAACAAGCAATAATGCTCTTTCTGAGGCTTATGTTTTCATTGTTTATTCCCATCTGCAGCTCCAAAATGTTCCCAGTCCTCGGGTTGACTTTCACCGTACAAAGCTATGGAGAAACCCAGGCATATGGAAGCAAGAAAAAAGCAGAAAGGACTCTGAACAGACTCCTCCTGTTTATTTCATCAACTAGTTATTGATTGCCTAATGTGTGTTAGATCCTTGAGATAGAAATAGAAACTATTGGTGAAGTTATATTCTCCTAACCTCACAAGAAATACACAACCAACTGATTATATGTCTGGAATCTATACAGCCAGGATTTGAAGAGTCAATATATTTTGTGTATATTCATTTGGAGACACGTCTAAAGCAATGAGATTCGAGGGAACATGTTCTCTTACGATCTCTCCTTTAACTGCCTCGGAGGCCATTAAGTTTTTCACATTTATTCAAACATAAACATGAATGTTTCCCCTTTAATGTCTTCTTTCTCCCATAATAATCTGTACTCTAATTCAAAGAAATGCAATTTCATCGTGGGTTCACCAGGCTGATGTTTGAGAAAAGATCATGTGATGCAGACCATAATGACTAAGGCTTATAATGAAGACTACACGGGCAAATGATTTCATGCAATACCATCATTTACTATGAAGTACTTCCTGCCCTGATGAAAGGTTTAAAAAATTAAGCTGTAACTGCAGTCAGGAATTGTTATACGTTTGGATGTCAGCCTGGGGTCCAGTTACCATCCTTGTCCTCGGTGAATCTCTAGCTCAGAACGGACTGGCCACCAGGTGGAGGAGTTGGGAAAGGTCAGGCAGAGGAGGCAAAGAGGACTGTGGCCACCGCAACAGATGTGTTAGTGTTCTGCTGTGAAGTACTAGTGGAGCATGGCCCACAGGAAGGCTACTCGCTCGAGGGGGTGGTTTAACTTTGTGCCCAGATGCTGCACTGGAGGGGTAGAGGGAGGGCGAGGGGTGTTAGTTTTACTTGCATCCCAAGGGAAAAGTGATTTTTCTTAGCCAAACAAAGTCCATCACCACCCCCACCTACACAGGGTTAAAAGAACGCTGACCTTCCACAACAGAAGTTTCTGAAGTAAGAGACATCATTCCAATGTAAACAAATAGGAGAAGACCATCATTTGCATAGGTGGGCATAAAATATCTATAGAAAAAAATCAAGTGGGTTTAGAAACTGCTTAGATCTAAACATTGAACATTTAGAGATGGAAAGGTTAAATATTGCAAAGAAGTACTGTGCATCTTTAATAAGTGCTTATTAAAGAAGAAAGGAGGAGACATTCTACGAGGGAGGTGACAGGAAAGGGATCAAAACAGGAGAGAAAAGAGCACAAGGGACTCTGGTGAAGGTTCACGGGTGAGCTGGTCGTGGGAATTTTATGGGCAATACACAATGATATATAAAAGATGTAAATAAAAAAATAAATTAGGGCCTCCCCTGGTGGCGCAGCAGTTGAGCGCTGGGTTGCGAGGCTGCCCGCAGCCTCTGCAGTGCCAGTTCGATCCCCGGCCACAAGCAAGGTCCCTCAAATAAATAAATAAATTATAAAAATAATAAAGAAGACACGTGAAACAAGAAAATCACATCCCAAAGGGGTTCCAGCTGAGCAAAGTCTCACATGGAGCAGAGGACAATAACACAGCTCCAGTCTTTCTGGATGCCCTGCTGTTTGGCAGACTGACAAAGATCTGGAAAGAAAGCTGATGTGAGGAAGAGAAATCAAATGCAAAGAAGAGGAGGAAGTCAGTGCTCAGACTGGCCACTTTGGGAGCTAAGGACAAAGGACAAGGGCAGGAAGTACAGGGAGACATGGTGAGGCAGCAAAGGAGGTTCTGCCAACAGTTCCAGGTGGGGAATTAGCTATAGGCTCAAGTTTCTACATTTCCCTTGGGAATCCAATAACTTCTAGAGACCCTACTCTTTCTCTACAGAGTAGCAGGTAAGATGTTAACAAGATGAGAGTTGTCAAGAAAAAACTAATCTAGAGTCAGAGCTGGTCACTGAAGCCCCACTGGGCTCACCAGCTGACACCATGCTGACATTGCCTGTCCACCACATCCCATGGGATGAAGGGGGACTTGAAGAGGAAGAGGCATCTAATCAGTGAATGGGTCATGCTGGGACCATGTAGCCCCTGGAACAGGAGAAGCTGCAAAGTGAAACACTGTCAAAGGATTCTTCTCAGTCCAAGACTTTTCTCAATTGTAAGGTGACATAATTTTGTGTCTACCAGAGTAAATGATTTGCAGGGTAATGTATGTCACCACCACAGATGCCGCAGGGAAATAAAAACCCAGGGATATAACATCATTATTAGTAAAGTCCAATTATCAATAATTAGGGGAGAACCAACTTAGCATTCCACAAGTAAACAAATTGTAGAATCTTTATTTTCCTTGGTAAGTCAACAGTGGTTTTCAAAACTAAGTCTTTTTTTTTTAATAGTCATGTTTTGCTTTCCAATAGAAAATAAGAACTGATTTCCTTGTTCTGTTAGGTAGCAATTTGATGTACTCATTCGCTACACCCACTACAACAAATGTAATCCAAACAGGTTCTCTATTTTTCTATAAAACTCTTTCTCACATATGATCTTAAAAACATGCAAGAAAAACAATTAAGCCAACTCCTTTTCTCCCTGGGTAGTAATCAAGGTGATTTGTGTTAGCTGGTTGGGTTTTTCTAAGTGTATTTCTTCTTTTCCTTTCTAGAGATAAAAAGTACCAGCTCGATGTAAATGCCAACTTCTAAAAAGATCTAGGTACTTTTTAGACAAGAGGAAAATATCCCTGATGCAGGAAAGGGAAGTTTCTATAAGTTGTTAAAAAACTGTCCTTTTAAAAGCTGATTTGCAGTAGACTTACAAACATGAGTCATAAAAACTTATTCACAAATAATTGTAGCAGAACTTTGTGCTCTATGTGGGGGGAAAAATGCCTTACAGAATTACAGATTACTGTGAAAGATAATCACCAGTATTTAGTCATTCAGCACTTAGTTACCACCTACTATATGAAAATCTACAGACTTCTTCTAAACTTTAAATTCTGTATCATGTCCAAGATTGGCTAGGTGATATATGTATTTTATGATATAAATGAATTTCTAAACCTAAATCTACAGAAAATTAAAGATTTAAAGTTCAACTAATCAGGTTTGTTTCCTCCATTAGCTAGTGTTTGCCCTCTAATTTAAAATGTCTGAGATTAAATCAACCATACTGAGTTTAGAAGCTTCACAAATATTTTTATGACATGGTCCTATTTTTCTAACTTAGCTCTAGTATCCAACTTTATCCAAAATTAACTCTCTTTTCAGAGCCACTACCTTGATCCAGCCTCCTAACTTCCTCAAACCAGCCTTTCTTAATTTCTCCAAGTTTTGCATTTCACAAAATCCTTATGATTCTTTGGCAACTTTTTCACTCCCCTGAGGACCTTGTCATCTCTTCTAGAGCTTCTCCCACCTCCAGAGCACAGACTTTCATGACAGGCCACCCACACCATCCAGCTGACATCTTTTGGATGGAAACAGATTAATGGATTGTGTTTATGCCGTCCTGTCTTGCTCCTGCTCAGCTGCCTCTCTGTCCCTTGCATTCCTGCTCACCACCACCTCCTCTGTCCCAAGTCACTCCTTTCATGCTGGTTTCCCAACCATTGTTGAAAGGGCCTTTTGTCATGGAGCCATGTCATAACATGCACATTTGAATGACTCTTTGAACTGGATTATTCTTCAAAGACAGAAACCACAGCTTTTCCTTCTGTGTCCCTTGTGGTATCTAATACATAGCTCTGAAACCAACTCCACTCAGTCGATGCTTATTGATTGGGAGATGACGTCATGAGCTTCTTGCATTGATTTGGTTGTATATAGCCCACTGTGGTGATAAAAGTTTCTCAGACAGGACCTTTCTCATTATAATAGTACTAAGGCTGTTGTCTACAAAGAGACAGTCATAAGAGAAATGTGCAAACACTGTAATATAGCTCAGCTTTTCATATCAACTAACCTTTGCTTCAATTATTTTGACATTTTAGATAAAAGAGATGGCATGGAAGAAATGGGTGGAAGGGGTAAATCTCAGATATCTGGGGAAAAAACACCTTCAGATCTTGTTTATGTTATGATTTACAAATAAGCCAAAAGTATCCCAAAGAATCTATAATTCAAAAAAATGTTGCATCATGTGTGCAAATTCTGGTTTTACTTTTATAGTTACAAACAACAAAATGCATTGTAACCTGAAATTTTCTTTCATGTGTGTATATAGATGTATATACTAACTCCATAATATTAAAAAATTTCCATTTCACCATTGGATCATTGATTTTTCAAGACTTTCTAGTCTTTTTTTGATGTAAATTGATTATTTACCTTCAGAATGAAATCGTACATATTTGATAGTAACAATATTGTCTGAAAAAGTTTTCCCTTTATAAAATCTCCTTTAAAATGCAGGCATCACACAACACTAATGATAAAGGACTGATCACAAAAATCTACAAAGATCTGATGAGACTCAACAAAAACAAAGAAAATAATCCAATCAAACAATAGTCAGAAGAGCTAAAAAGAAACCTCTGAAGAAGAAAAGCAAATGGCCAACAGGCATATGAAAAAATGTTCAACATCACTTGCAATCAGGGAAATGCAAATCAAAGCTACAATGAGATACCATCTCACACCAGTGAGAATGGCACATATTAAAAAAACTAGCAACAACAAATGTTGGCGAGGTTGTGGAGAAAAAGGAACTCTCCTGCACTGCTGGTGGGAGTGCAAACTGGTCCAACCACTATGGAGAGCTGTGTGGAGATTTCTTGAACTACTAAACATAGAGCTTCCATATGATCCAGCAATTCCACTCCTAGGTATTTACCCAAAGGACACAGAATAGTAATTCCAAAGGGCACCTGCACCCCTATGTTTATAGCAGCACTATTTACAATAGCTAAGCTTTGGAAACAACTCAAATGCCCAAAAATAGATGACTGGATCAAGAAGATGTGGTACATATACACCATGGAATATTACTCAGCATTCAAAAAAGATAAACACATGCAGTTTGCAGCAACATGGATGGCGCTGGAAGGGATCATGCTCAGCAAAATAAGTCAGAAAGAAAAAGAAAAATACCAGATGGTCTCACTCATAGCAGGAATCTAGAAAACCTAAATAAGAGACCAGGAAAAAGACTAATCAATACAAAGTAAAAATCAAAATCAACAAGCAACTATAAACCAGAGACACACTACAGTGTGGGGAGGGAGGGAAGGGGAAAGGAAGGACTAGAGTCAAAATAAGGGGGGGAGGTGCAATAGTATGGGGAGTATTACCAAAATGAAAATGCATACATTGTGCAAAGATGAAAAGAGATGTAAGAATTATATAAAATAAAATATTTAAATAAAAAAATAAAATAAAATAAAATGCAGGCATCACTAATGAACAAAGAAGGGCAAAATAAAAAGCCATTTAAACATTAGAAAAATTTTTATAAGAGCATCTGTTGAATCAAACACCTAAATATCTTAAACTTGAATTAATGCCTCACTTCTCTTAGCTATATTACCTTGACTTGGAACCTGAATAAAGGCATAAATTTTTAAGAAGCCATCACAGCAGCCCCGGGACTCCAAGTATCCCATCTTACAGACTTAGGTCGGTCATACAAACCCAGAAAACATGGACAAATGTCCACCTGGTAATACATCTAAGTTCTCCACAACCTTAAAGGAATTCAAGAATATGGAAAAGTCTTGATCAAACTCTGGCAGGGGTATGCCAGGAGAGCTCATTATCTGAAATAAAATTAGACCAGACTCTCAAGTATTAATATCCATAAGAATTACCTGTGTCATCTAGTAATAATACAGATTTCTGGGCATCCCTCTTATGGCTCCGGGGCCAGACACAGACAAGCATTTCCTACATGCTCACTGGGTACCGGTGATGCAGGAAATGACAACTTTGAGAAATACTGGCTGGTCTACAGGAAGTTCCTTACACTTCCTTTTCCTCTAAAACCTTTTCAATACTATCTCCTATTCAGGTCTTTGGGAATTACTGGGAAAAGGTTGGAGAATTAGGCAACAAGTCACTTAGTTAAGCAAAAGAAGAAAAATAAAGACATTCCAAACAAATTCTTAGCTTCTTACTAATATACAACTAATAAGGATGCTTTTCACTTCATACCCCCACAACCAAATGAACAGATAAATAACAGATTGAGGGGAAGAAGCTCAAATGTAGCAGATAACAGTTCCTGACTTGTGCATATGTGTGTAGATTAAACCAATAAATAATTGAAGCAGCATTATACAGAAATAATTTAAATACAAATACACACATATATATACACATATATCATACCATACATAAACCATATACAGAAACAAACATCTTAGCTCTTTGAGTACTCACCAGCACAAAGCCTAATACATAAAAGAAAAAAGACACACAATAAACATTTGTTAAAAGACCAAATAAATGTAGAACATTAAGTTACAGGAAATCCATCTAAGTCAGGAAAGAGATCCCAGATTGGTTAAATTAAACAAGTAAACCCCCTCTAAGCTGAGCTGAGAAACTAGTATTATTGTGAAAAAAGTAAATGGAATTCTAAATAAATGTTCAAATATCCTTCCAAATCATTATTTTATTTCTTTTTACATACTGACATAAAAGACATATATGTATATAACTGTATATAAATGCATTAAAGCCATCGTGTACATTCTTTCATTAATTCAACCTTTTTTCCCCTTTGTTTAGTTCACCATGAGTAAGCCCCCAGTAATACATACGCCTAGTATGTATTAACTCCTATTTTTCTCCCTATACACACAAGTAGTCCTAATCAGACCACTGCAAGTAGAGACAGATAGTCACACACATGCACACAAGGAGGGTTTTGCAATTTATACACATTTCTGCATCTGTGTTACTCACTGAACAATACCTATGGACATCCCTCCAATTCATGTATTACATTTCTATTTTATTCATTTTAATATCGATAGCTGCATAATTTTTAATGGTACAGATTATCATAACTTATTCTACTATTTCCCTTTTATGATGGGCTTTTACTCTGTTTTTATGCTACTACAAACAATTCTATCCTAGAGGTCCTTATACACATCCCTTAAATGCAGATGATTTTGTTACTATGGGAGAGATTCCCAGCAGTAGGACTGCTGGCTCAAACAAAGTATGTATTTTTAAGTTTTAACAGTTGTTGCTAGGTTGTTCTTTTTTTTTAAGGCAGTAACATTTCACATTTCCAAAACAGTTATTATACCATTAGAGATAAAATTGTGCATAAGAAGCAGGAACTCCACAGCCTTTCTATGATAATTGTGTCTCTTCTAGACTTTTAGGTCTGGTCAGTTCCTCCCTTTTTTTCCCACTGGTTAACTGGCCACGCCCCCGACAGCTTGGGACTCTGATGGTCTTAAGTGACCAAGAATTCCCTGCAATTATATTCTAAAGTTACCTTATTTTTTGCTGTTATACATTTTTCAAAAGAGACGTTCAATAGTTTCCATAAAATTTCCAAAGTTCATGACCCAAAAATGGTTAGGAGTCACTACTTTAGAGTCCAGAGATTAATAAGAGAATTGGAATATTGTTCATGACATGATTTCATTCTCCCAATGATAATTCCCCCCAATAGTGGATTTTATTGGAGAAGCTTTCTTGTGTCCATGAAGTTACAAAAACTTTTTTTCATAATTATCTACTCTAAAGCAGCACTTACAAGTGGGATTGAAATTTTAAAGTCTCTTATTGATCATACCTGTTGCTTTAGTGACATAGTGAGATGTTATTGCAATGAGACAGTTAAGTGTAGAGATTAGCCTGTAAGTTTGTTTCAGGTGAGAACTAGTATATTATTCTGCTCCTACTTTATCCAAGAAAAGACTTTCTGCTTTTCCCTCCATGCTACTGTTTTGCTTTTCTCTATCTGCTCTGGGGCAGTGGCGGGGCGAGGGATTAGGGTAAAAATAAGGGGGTGGGAATTGTATGAGGAATATAACCAAGATGAAAATGCATACATTGTGCAAAAATTAAAAATTATGTAAAAAATATATAAAATAAAAAACATTAAGAAAACAAACAGGGAAAGTGAAAAGTGATCTTTGCCAAGACCAAAATCAGCTCCAAGAAAATATTCATATAGCACATAAGACTCCAGCTGAAAAGAGCAGATGAAAACTTTTTGATCTACATGATTTTAAGAATGACAAGCTCTAAAGAAAAGTTAACACAAAGGTGTATCCCTATGTTCATGGCAGCAATATTTACAATAGCCAAGTCATGGAAACAACCTAAGTGCCCAATGACAGAGGAGTGGATGTAAAAGACGTGGTGTAGACAAAATGGAATACTACTCAGCTATAAAAAAAAATGAGCTCCTGCCATTTGCACCAACATGATTGGAACTAGAGGGGATCATGCTGAGTGAAATAAGCCAGAAAGACCGGACGCTTCATTCATATGTGTAATAAAGAGAAAAATATAAAGAGCATAATGGACTAGAGTGGAGTACCCTGGTGGTGGGTGTGGCACAGTAACAAACTTCTGAAGAGGTATGAATCTACAACTCTAAATTATTGGTTTTGTAAACCAATGTTGCCTCAATCAAAAAAAAATTAGAATTAAGAAGAGAAAGATTTTAACAAGTCAAAATCATAGTAATAATACATGTCTAAGAAGGACCTAGTTTTCTTTATAGAAGGACCTAGTTTTATTTATAATTTATGTTCTTGTGAAACAGAAGAGAACTTGGCTTAATAAAAAGACAACTTGCAAATTTCATATTGCAATTTGTAATTGAGAAATAGGATTAGACATGTGGTTTTTAAGTTGAAATCTCACTGTGTACAGTTTTGGGGAACATCTAAGAGAAGTTTAAATTCACTGTATTTTAAAAATGAACTTATTGAAGTTATGGAGCATTTAAGCAATAAAAGAAAGAATATATTCCCTAAGAGCAGAAACATAGTAAGATTTAATTTTAATGAGCTATAAACATTACAGCTAATGTAGAGATAAAGAAAAAAATCCACATAAGGACTCTAAGATTGTTTAATTAAAAAGAAGAGCATAACTTCCCTAGTTTCACTTTAGTTTAAGAAATTGAAATTTGGTATATTTAGTTTTTTGGTGTCTGAAAGTACTGCGTGCTTAGGAAGTTAAATTTGTAACTGAAGATGCTTGTTAGATTTCCCTTAGAAGATATTTGCAGATTATAGATTCCATGGAAATACAAACAATTCCACTTAAATAGAAACTCAGAGTGTCAGTCAAAGGGGGCCCAGAAGTTCCCTACTAGTTAGAATCAAATTTGTGTTACCCTAACTTCTGATGTACCATCATCTGACCCTTTACTTCTCAAAAAATCAAGAGAGACAAGAAGGGCTATAGGGAGGAGGAGATTCTAATCATTCTTTTCAAACATTTTGTAACGAAAACCACTCCATTAAGAAAGTACAGGCAATATTTCAAGAAGTCCAAGTAGAGATCTCATTTCAGAATGCAAGGCAATGATTGTTCCAAGTAGAAGCTTTTTAAAGAATGAGATCAACAGTCATCTTTCTGCACAGAACTTCTTCAACCAGGTTCCCTCTTTACATGGCCCCTATAGAACTCCAGTCCTTCTGAAGTCAATGGAAGCTATAAGCAAAAGTTCTGAGATAACAAAAATGATAATAAGGCTAGATCACTTGCAGGACAAGAAATTACAGGTATTTTATTGAAAGCTGAAACATCCAGTACATTAATGAAGCCTATAGTGTGCTACTGGGTACTCTAGGCATTCTCCCCAAAAGCCTTGTATGATTCCAATATTGTACTGTAAATCTGGCTTTATTGCCTGATTCCATCATAATGCAGTGATTTCAAAGCAGTGCTCTTCAAAACATACATTTCTAGGAAGTTAATTAAGAATAATAGAAATATTCCTTCCCCTCCTGAACTTACTAATTTAGTGAAATGGGACTGCTTTCAGTTAATTTCTCTTAGAGGAAGTGCAGAGAATTACTAGAATGAGCAATACTATGTTTCATCTCCTTGAATGACTGCTTTGGTCCACTGAATCAACTCCAGGCTATGGACTTAAGCAAAAGAAATTGCTTCTAGAGAAGAAAAAAAGAGGTAACAAATAAACATTAATACTGAGAGAAAAGAGCAGTGTTTAAAATGCAAAAACTACCACTTAATCAAAGCCTTTCAAGAAAACATTTAAAAATAAAAAAGAGGGGCCTCCTTGGTGGCCTAGGGGATAAGTCGCAGCCTAACACTGGTATGGCCTGCGTTCAATCCCCAGCTAAGGAGCTAACCCACATATGACACAGCAGACCTCTCCTGTCCCACCCACTGCTCCCCTTAGCAGTGTAAATCAGAAAGCTGCCTGTTCTGCTCCCCACTCTGACTGGTGGATCCTCTCACCCCTCCATGCCTCTGGTTTACAACCCAGTTCTTTTGCACAAAAATAAATAAAATCTTTAAATTATAAATAAAAATAAGAAAGCATAAAGGAAGCGAACTAAAATAATTAAGACATTTCCTATAAATTTGCCAATATATGGAGTTATTCTAGTCACTTCTACATAGAAAACTTT
Organism: Talpa europaea; assembly: GCF_964194135.1. NCBI lineage: Eukaryota > Metazoa > Chordata > Mammalia > Eulipotyphla > Talpidae > Talpa > Talpa europaea. The sequence continues at coordinate 24,126,135 of NC_140082.1, read as the reverse complement.
AAAAATAGGAGTTAAGATGAGAGTAGTTGCTGTCAATGAATGTATATTATGACTGTAGCTACTTCTATCCTGTTTTCAAACATGTTTAGTACAAAATTAGACATATCTTTAAATGTGAAACTGTTTTACCCAAATTTCTGACCTATGCGGTCCCCTAATTGTCACCACCACCACCCCCCCCCCAGCTAATATCTGAGACTAAACTAGAGAATGGACAAGGGAAATGGAAGTTCGGATTATCATTATTTTGGCAGGGAAAAAATGCATAGTGGTCCCTTTGATTGCTAGCTTTTTGTAATTTTATTTTAACACAAAACTTACTATATAATAATTTTAATAACAGAAGATGATGAATGTGGCATAAGTAGCAGACTCAACTGTCTTTGAGTGGTAGAGTATATGTGTTCTATTGTCTAATTTTTAAATTAAGTTAGCATGATGCTTTTCTGATATTATGAAAGATTTTATCTACTGAATCAACTCCATTTACTAAGTGACAAAAATAATACTTTTCTATTCACCATATTTAAATGTTAAATAATATTTAATTTCATATTTTTTAATTTTTTATTAATTTTTTTGTTTTGATTTTTGTTGTTTTAAATTCCCTCCATCAAGCCACCCATGCCCATAGCCCCACTGCTTCCCACCCTTACCCCACCACCGTATTGCCTTTTTCCTCTGGTAACCATTATCTTCTTTTTGCCAAATTTCAAATTTTTATTTCTTCCATTGCTTGCATGTAATTGTTTTGGAGATATTTATATTCTGCAGATGAGTGAAATCATCCAAAATCTGTCTTTACTTTTTGACTGATTTCATTCAAAATAATCACTCGACTTTATTGCTAAATTGAAATGTTAATGCAGGACATTTTTATACTAAATCAAGATCATCAAACTGGAAGGAATTTTAAGGAACATTTAGTACAACCCATCATTTCATGCCTTGGAGAGGTCAGTGGTACCCAAAATCACACTGAGTGGCAGGCACAGGACCGGAACCCAGATCTACTGGTGTCTGGTCTAGCACTATATTTTACCAATTAAAACCAAATTCCTACAACTGAGTTGATGTTCACAGGTTCCTATCACACTGAAACAAGAACTAAATTTAGTCCCATCCATTAAACTGAACCCTTTGATGATTTAAACAATTTAGGTAAATCAGATTTCTTCCTGCTTCCAAGCTCCCCTCCAAGATGGTGTCTACATGGGTGTGAGCTGGCAAGGCTTCAGTGATCTCACAGTGCGGGAAGAGGATGTTTTAGAGCCATGTTCATATGTCCTTCTTCTCTCTTCTCTCATTCCTATGGCCTAGTGGCATTTCCTTGTCCTCTCAGTCACTGAGTCCTCTGCTAGTGTCCTCTGCCAAGACTGACTGGGCTCATGGTATAGTCTCCCCTCAGCTCAGAAAGTGCCCATGGTGTTGCCAGCTGACTCTGCCCCTCCCTACTTCTCACTGAGGTCTTCCCAGGACTCCCTGCCTATGCAATCCCCACCTGGCTACAAGGACACATTATTCCTCCACTGGAAACGCGCCAGCTAGCTCCCCACCAGACACCCTCTGCCTTCCTCTATAAGGCGCACTGAAACATCCCTCACGTTCCATGCCTCCTGGGAAACCAAGATACTGGTACTGCCCACCAGGCTGTGGTGGCCCCAGGTTCACTGTTGCAGGAGGAGGGAGCTGGGGGTGTGTCTCAAGGATGATTACTCTGCTTCTCACTTCTCCTCTATCCCTCAACAGCATGCCTCGCCATCTTCACACTCTGAAACTTCAGCCAGCAGAGAGGAAGATCGTTTCAGCCAATGATTTATCTTCCTTCTTCTTACAATCTCCCATGGCCAAAAGTGGGCAATGAGCATTCCCCTTCACAGGAGACTATAGTCCCTCCTTCCCAATGTGGAGTTCACTTATTTTTCTTTGGAGCCCTAAGTGTGAGGAGAGATGATAGAACATGATTTGTGGAAGAGAAAGATGATGAGGAGAGGGGTTTGGGGTTGGATGAAATGGGTGAAAAGGCCCAAGAAGTACATATTTTCAGTCATAAAATAAGTAAGTCATGGGGATACAGCATACACAGAGCATGGGATCCACCGGCAAATTTGAAAAATTGCTATGACTAGGTGGAGATAGACTTATTGTGGTGATCATTTTGCCCTGTATACAATGTCAATTCATTATGGTACACACCTGACACTAATAAAATATATGTACATCAATTATACGTCAATAAAAAAGGAAAGAGAAAAAACACGTTGATTTAATATTTATAAAATAGTCTCCTCTTCACCATTGTTACATTCATAACCTCAGAGCCACAAAACTGATAGCCCGTGTGTTCAAATGCCTAATTCGTGGATTAGCAAATCTCATTCTGCCCACAGAATAAGCAACAAATAGCCTGTGAAGAAGATACAACTTCTACACAGTCCTATCATGAGCCCCAGGAATGATGGGAAGGAAGCTGGGATGAGCCAGGAGGGCACTGAGACCACTACTTTGGAAGCTTGAGAACAGATGGAAAGAATATCTATCATTTCAGGAGGGTGAGGAGCAGACCAGGCCGTGATGAAAGGGTCTGGCATGACACAGCAAATCAAAACATGTTGGTTATTTTGCTGTCTGTCACTACTGACATTTGTGTCTCTTGCATCATTTATCCAGAAGTAAAACAGAAAAACAGTCTGACTAAGGGGAAGTTGGTGGGGGAGGTTAGAGTTAACATCTGCACAGCATGCTACATTCCCTGAAAGAAATGTGCCACATCAAGTGAATTAATATTTCTCCTTTGAAGTCCTTATTCACATTCATCCCTTCCTATATGTGAAACATAATCTCTCATCATTTTCACTGCCTCAAAAATCTCTAAAAGAAATACGCTGAAGCTCTCCCTGTGAACTTTTACCTTCACATATGTGAGAAAGCGCTTATTGTAGAAAATAAGAAGCGTCACCATAAGATCAGAATACAGCATCAAATGGGGGAAAATCAAAAGATGGGAACTATCAGTCTGCCAAAATGAGGTTCAAAGAAAATGGAAAATTAAAAGGCAAGTATGAAAGGGTCCTTGTCTAAGATGGGTGGAATACAACAATTACCAAGAAAAACTAACCGGAAGGACAGTCTTCCTGTTTAGAAGTCTAAGGTTGTTGGATAAGATAAGGGGCAGTAAAAGGACCCAGCAAAGTGCAAAGAAGAGTCAGCTAAGACCAACCAGGAAATGGGGGAGGGGACTAGAGATGCATTTGGGAATGGGACCCCCAGCTGAGCAGGATGCATTCACTACTCTGACACCCCATCATATGTCTGTCTGCTGAAAAGTACTCAGGCCTCTGCTGCCTGAAAATGTTTGCAGACATAACTGAAAGACACACAACACCTTCAGCAGCTCTGTCACAGCTGCAATTTAACCACCTTTTGCTAATTTTTTATTACTCTCCCCACTAGACTAGAAATTCCTTTATCTGGTTTTACTCACAACAGCATCCCTGGCATCTAGTACCAGCATGATGGGTGCTCAGTGACAAATGAAATTTAGGTCGAATTTGTGGTTGGGTGAAAGGGGATTTGAAACAGGCAAAGGATGTTATCTAAATAGCTCTTGGATCATTTCAACAATTACTAAAGTTTCCTAGTTGAGCATTTGCTGCTCTGAAGGGAGTCAGTCTTCAATGGCACCCTGTTAAAATGTAACTGCCATCTGAGAGGTATCCTGCTTTGGGTAATTATTTAACACCTGACTGTATGGTTGGATGACAGATAAGTGAAAGAAAAACCCTCCAGAAATGGAATGGTCAATGAGGGGCTACAGAAAGGTGCCAGGGGCAAGCCAGAGAAAGCTGGAGCGCCAGGACACTACCTTGTAGAGCGCACAGAGGATATTAAACATGTGCCTTCATTCCTCCCACAAAGACGTTTAACTGTTATGTTCCCCATAAAAATCCATGTTACCTTCTTCCCCTTACTGCTGTCCTATATTGTAGTCTCTACGAGCTATGTTCTTTATGCCTCCACAGAAACATAGAAGATTTTTTATTGTATTTTTTATTGAGGTTAACATCGGTTTACAACACTGAATACAATTTGAGGGTCTAAGTTGATGCCTCTCCAGATGTGAACATGGAAGATTTTTTAAGAGTCAACACAGATGATACAATGAAAACTCAAAGGTTCCAGAATGATCTATATTCTATCCATAATCATTTGCAATCTTTCATCTTATCAGCAGTCATAAATTACACATGCTCCATTTAAAAACACAGTGAACCCAAAGTATCTGTTATTTTCAACATGATTGCAAACAGCTAAGTCAGCCATGTAAACAACTAAGCATGAAAGCAGCTAATGTTTTGTGTTCATATTGAGCAGCACCATTCAGAACTCAGCCCTGCAGAGGCTGAGCATTTCCTTAGACATCCATCCAAGGTCCTGGGATTAAGGTGAGGAGAAGCAGGGGAACATGGAGAGATTTGGAGTTTCCCTGTCCCCACCTTTGCTTCAGCCATAACAGTTCCACTTTACTCTTTTTGCAGTGGTAGGTCTCCCTCAAAATTACATTTGAAGAATCATTTGCATGATTTATGAAGTCTGCAGACCCCTGGTCCAGAGAACTCAAAATATCTGTAGCTTTATTTCCAATAAGAGAGTGTTATGCAATCTGAAAAGGCAAATGCTCTGTACAACATAATGTTAAAATACTAAGTTAACTTCTCTCTCAAAAGGACTTTTCATTTCACTTACATTTTTTGAGTATAGGGATTCCCCAACTGACAAAGAGTTTGTGTTCCAGAAGTTTTATTTGTAAGTCAGGGATTTGGAAATCAAGGCTCATGTTCCTACTAAAAAATGATAATATGCTTGTCTAAAGGCAAGCACAGAAGTCCCAATGCTCCTCAGGTAAAGTATAACGTTACTAATACCACTGGAAATAAAATTTTACTTCTTCTCTTTGTTGTATGGCTACTGTGGACCAGTGGGAACACTTAGCCAACCATTACATTATTTCTTTGAAGCAGTTCATCCTCTGTTATATGATGGAAAGGGGGGTGGTGATGATGGAAGAGCTTCCCACCTGCATCCCTCTCGACTACTAGAGAGCAGCCGGCCAGGTGTGGCTGACTAACAGGCTCCAAGGTCATTCTCTGCAAGCAGGGAGTTGCCTGTAAGCTGCTGCCTTTCACCAGTTCCAAAAAGCTAACTCATGGTTTCCTTGTTTATTCTATGGTATTTCATATCATTTTATTAGGACAATCTGGCACCTTATAAAGAGCCCCAAAAGTGCCTGAGAGGATCTAACACTTAGGCCAAAAAAAAAAAAAAAAATTCTGGCAGTGCTTATAACACAAAAAAAAAAAAAGAGGGGGAGGGGGTAAGGAAAAAATAACAATATTTAACTATAAATTTTCTAGGTTCGAAATTCTCCCTTGATGTTGGCTCATTTGGTAAGTTAATGAGTTGAAAGAAAAGAATTAGTTGAACCCAACAATTCTAAAAGATTTCAGAAATTCAAAACTTTGGAGTTAGGACCAGACTTGACTTATTAAGGATCATTACAAACTTTAAAATAAATGTATAAGACATTAAGTCAATTTTCCACCAAAATTGTTGGTCTACTCAGAATACTCGACACCAAAACTCTAAGGAAATTCTCCATACAGAATCAAATCATTTAATATGCTAAAACTCAGTCAATTGCTATTAATGAATTCTACTATTAGGATAGATATCATTCCATGCCTTTGCAAAAATAAAAACGCTTTTAAACAGAATTGGTTTCACCTCTCATCCAGGAAAATAATAATAATAATTATGATGACTTCTTCCTACCTTTGACTTTTGCATTTTATGCAAAATTCTACCTTTACACATACTGTGTTATCACCTTGTATTTTGATTATGATCTCTTTTTCTGGGTACTTTGTAAGGAAAATGACTAAGGTACTGATAAAGGGTATGGACAGTGGGAATGCACAGATCTAGATTCTAGTCCAAGTTGAACTCCTTAGCTGAATTTGCAAGGGCACATTAATTAAATTCTATAACCATTGAGAGCTTTATATAAACAGAGATAACAAATACCACTCTCACAAAGCTGTTTGAGATTAAATGAAACAACACATGTAAAATTATGTGTCTGGAAGATAGATTAAAGATGATGATGATGTTTTTACATCCCCAACATCATTACACAGTTCATAGTCAATTCATATTTCTTGAATTGAATTTTTCCCCTTCTTTGTCTGCCTGATAAAGTCTTACATTTTCTTTCTAGAAGTAATGGCATTTGAAAAATATTTTTTAAAATCTGATACCTTTACCCAGGTACATTTCTAGAAGAAGGCCCAACAACAAATGCTTATCCCCAGGCCTAGCTGACAGACACTATAACCACTCACTGAACCCAACAGCAGTGATGTGTCTTCCAAAGGAAGGGGACACATATTTAGGTCAGATCATTTCTCAGCGTTCAAGGCTCCACTCAAGTCTCCCCAGCACAAAGCACTAACAGGTCCAGCCCACACTTACCCCTCCCTGTCTCAAACCTTATTGTAAATTAAACGTGGATGCTCCAGGGGTGCGCGTTAGTCCAGTTTCCTCAGACACCCTGTGAGCTCTGTGAAGGGAGGATTAACTCATTATAAATTCTCTTGCACAGAACAAGGACATGTAATAGGCAGGAAACAAATATTTGATTGCTTGATTTAGTTCTGTTTTCCAATGTGCTTGAAGTACTTCTCCAGAATTATCTAATTAATCCTAACTGGATGGAGAGAAAGGCATATTGGATCTGCACGGACTGGAGCCAAGTCCTGGCACCCTCCTCAGTGTGAATGAGCAAGGGTGTTCTTGTCTGCTCTGCAACAGTGCCTCTCTTTGGCCAGCACTCAATTTCTTGAACTAATGGCTCAGCACACAAAAATTAGCATTTTTACATAAACCAAATGGCAACCAGGTCTTCGTGGCATTGTTAGCCAACAGTAAACTCTACTTTGAGTTCTATGTCCTCTAATTAAATGCACTGAGAATTGGTCCCCAGTCCAGAAAGAGAGTGGAGGGCAGCACAATCTCCCCTGATCAGATGAACCTGCACAAGAATAATCAGAACTGGTGCAACTGAGAGCCGACTACTCTCATTAAGAATAACTAGCTACGCAGTGTATTTTGTCAGTCTGCTTATTCTGTTCCCCACTCTGTCTCCGGTGAATCCTCTCACCCTCCCGCACATCTGGCCTGTGCCCCAGTTCTTGTATAAATAAATAAATCTTTAAAAAAAAAAAAAAAGAATAGCTACGGAAGGACATTTTCCAAAGAGTAGTAACTACACCCCTCTTTTGCACTTCTTTTTTTCATATCAAGGATTTTCAGGGATAATAACAACAACAATGATCTCACAGTCATATGATATTTTTTAACTTTTCAAAATGCTTTCACACCTAAGTATTTAGTTGATATTCCCCACCATACTCAAGAGAGGGAGACAAGACTGTCTCATATTACATATGCACAAAGAATCAGAATGGTTGGTGCAAGGTCACAATCATGAACAGCAGAAGGGGGTCCATTACCCATCTTCCCTGCACCCCTATTTGATACTGTTTTACTATACTCTTGACCAAAGGACTGCAAAGTAGTTGTTCAGCATCTTCCTGCAGGGTGGCAGGCAAGATAACTTCTGAAAGAGAGTGTCTCATATTTCTTAAAAAGAGACTGGGTGTCCCTGCAGAAAACACTGCCATTCAAATCAGCAGTCTTAACCAGTGTGTTTCGCCATATTGAAGGCAAGTTCCCATCCAAAATGGTTGACTAGGAGCCAACTGTGGTGTTCTAATCTTTGTTCATGCTGTCAGTGTGACATATGAAAGAAATATGAATAAAGTGACAGGATGAAAACAAAGCTAGGGGCTGGTGTGAGATACACAGACAGGGTGTTAGCCCCACACGCACCGCAACTGGGTCAAGTTAACACCTCTTTTTTCCCCTACATATGCGGTGTGGAAAAGCTATTTATAAAATGTTTTTAAATATTTAGGACCAAATAAATCAATATTGTGGGGAAACACTTACTCTGACCAGAACTCATTTACTTGCCCTAGTCCCATGTGAATAACAGAACCGAGAACATCAGGACAATCCAAGACCAGTAATAAAAAAGATGTTCTTACTTTGCCCAGCATGCCCACCCAGGCCTGTTTCCAGCATCCAGGATGGTCAGTGACCTGACAGCCACAGTACAATAACAAAAGCATAGAAAAGCAGCCTTGGGTGTAATATTTAATACAAATGTGACAAAATTAGACTGTCTAGAAATTACCTGACTCTGCAATTCACTTTGCTGCTTCAGGCGAAGATTTTCAGGTGTGTCTGCCACGGTAGTGAAGGACTGCTTTGGGTAGTGTCTGCGGAGAAGCATTTTAAAAGAACATAATTAAAAGATTATGTTACAAAATAATGCTTTCACCTCAACTGTTTTATCCTTCCCTTCCAACATAATGGAAAGAGATGGCTCCTGGATTGCCTCAGGTCATCTCTCTGCCATTAGCGGATCCCAATCCCTTCTCCATTCTCATGATCCTGCTAACTTGGTTATCCCACGTCTCCCAAAACTTCAGCCTCAGTTTCTCCATAAGCTACTTTCCATCAACATCCAAGCATGTTCATGGCTCCCATGACTTTTATATACTCCCCTCCACCCATAATATTTAGCATACAGAACTAAACTCTAATTTCTCCTGCGGGCAAACTTCCATTAAGAGGCCTAAATGTATTGCTTATCTCTTCTCCTACCCTCTCCTTAATTCTATGCAATCTGGCTTCTGGTTCCTGTTTCTAGAAGTTTCTCTGGTCAAAGTTATAATGACTTCCCATGGATACATCCAAGAGATATCTTTTGATCTTCATCTTCCTTGGTCTCCCTTCTCTGGGAATGACTTCTATCTTGGTTTCCATGTCACCACACACATCTGTGTGTTCCTCTCTCTTTTCTCATCCCTCTTCAGGGTTCTACATGGGTTTCTTCTCTTCTCAGTCTATACTATCACTGAGTGATCTCTTTCATTCTCACAGTTTGGGGTACCATTTATATGCATGTGATAACTACTAAATCTCTATGATAGCCATATTTCTCTCCTGAATTTCAGATCCAGTGGCCCTCCCACTTGTGTATATCCCACACCTATTACAAATGGACCTTTCTGAAACTCAACTATCCATCATCCTAACTCCACCCCCATGACAAGTTTCTCCTCCCATATCCACTCTGTCATTTATTAGTGCCCAGTTGGCCAAACCAAAAACCTGGGCGCAACCTTGACTCCTCCGACATCCAATCAATCAATCAATCAGCAAATCTATAAACTCTATCCCCCAAATATACCTCACTTCTATTGACATTCCTCCATCTCCACTGCATTTTTTTTTTCATTATAGGCCCCATTAACCATTTAGGTAACTACAGCTCTTGCAAGTTTTGCCCTCTAATTGCAATTACTAAAGTAAAAGTTCGAAAATGCCAATCTGATCAGCCCGTCCTCTGAGGAAAGCCTCTCAGTGGTTTCTCCTCCTGGCCCCCATAACCCCCAGAATCTGCAGCCTTCTCTCTCACACTCCCTGTCATGGCCATCAGGAATCCTTCTCTGGCTAACTCCTCTTTATCTGTTAAGTCTCACCTTGGATGTCAGTTTCTCTGGGAAGCCTTCCTGGTCTCTCAAAATTGTCCTGGAATGCATTTTACTTTCCATTAAAATTCTTATAGTCACTTCTATGTGCCTGCTGACATGTTTTGTCTCACAGTACAAGGAAAGTTCTATGGCAACAAGAGGAGACTGTTTTTTCCCTTGTCAGGGCACATTCAGCACCTACCAGTGTCTGGTTCACAGCATGACTTGGACAATATTCAGAAATATTTGTGAAAAGTTAAAAAGGAAGGGGAGCAGAAAAAGGTGAGGGGACAACAACCAGCCATGTGACCACAGCACATGATGAGGCTTTACCAGGTATGATCACATACACTCCCATGCAAGCACACCGACCACCCTGGTAGGGAAGTGAAGGCATCTACTCCTACGTGGGTGAGGACATAAGGCAGGATTGATGCTGCCTCCTTCTCACATCCAGCTGGCACTTGCTGTAAGCTGAGGCGCTCAAAGTTGTCCCCCAGAGGTCCCCCTCCCCAATTCCTTCTCCCTAGCCCATTTCCTTCATGATGTTCATTTTGTGTATCTTCTGTGCATTCTCAAAACTCCTCTATAGCTCACTGTTTCAAATGTAATTTTCCTGCCTTCTTAGAGGTTATACAAGACTAATTTAAATTTAAAACTTTTTCATGATACCATAGGGTCATCTTAGTAGATTTTATCAGATAATGACACAAAGCAGCAGTGCTCTCAAATCTAACAAAGGTTAGGATGGCCTAATTCACCTGAGATCATTGAGCATTTATAACTGCTGTACTGTACAGAGGTCATTTCTCTTGTGTAGCATTCGACCTTGTACCATCTTCTTCACTCCTGGTTTCCTTCTTCTAACCCAGACTAGGAAACTAGATAGTTGTTTGCTTAAACCACCAGTGAAACTGAGAGTTACTGTTTGAAGCAAGAGACAAGGTCTCTCCCTCACTTTGTGTCAGGCACATACTTTGGGGTGTTACTTCTGAACTATGCTCCCCCTAAACAGGTGAAGCTAGACATACAACTTCAGTTCAGAGTTAGCACAACAAAAGAGCAAAGACTGGGGGAGAAACTGCCTGACTGTGAAAATAGTGTGAAATAGTCTCCTGAGTTGGAACTATAAGACTCAGAAGAAGTAAATGTAATTACAGAGATGGTGGCACACACATTATATTAAAAAGAATCATTACAATATCTGGAAAAATCTAATTAATTTTGCCAAACTTGACAAATCTGAAAATCCTGAATTTCTCAACATCAGGTCCAGGTAGTTATATCTGTTTCAACTAATCCAAGAATAATCTGCTCTGGAGTCATAGTCTCAACGCCTAATCACCTTCCACCCCGCCCACAAAGAGAAATAAGAAAATAAAACAGACACAGAAATAAGCTGAGGAATCATGGTCCCTCATAGGGTCATATGTCCAAAGAAGCAAAGCATTCTAAAACTAATGGATGATACGTACAGTTAAATCTATATACAGTTAAATCTATATATGAATGTTCTTAGGCATTAAACTTGCATAAATACATATGCATGTGTGTGTGTATATATATATAAATAGAGAGAGAGAGAGGTGTACATAAAATAGGACAAGGGGAAATAAAACTGGCGTATCCACCAACATGGTGAGAGATTTCAACATACATCTACCCATCTCCTATTTTACTTCTAGGTCAATCAAGCAGACACAAAATGAGTACATCTCTGAAATATGGAATCTGTAACAATAACACTGGTAGTGTCTCCACATCTCCACACAGGAGTGGTGTTAAACCTATTGACAACCAGCACACCATGGGGCTCACCAGTCTAAAAGGGAGTCAGCCAGACTTACTAGGTCATACCAACACCACCAGCCTGCCTGCAAGGGCAACCACAAACAGGATGCCAATGAGAGCCACTTGTAAAGAGAGCAGAATAATAAAGTTCTCGCTGTTGTGACACTTTACACACAGGCTCCTTCCCCATCTGATAGAGTTTCCCTACGGATGCCTGTATTTGAGCCCAGACATAGTGAGAAAAGGTAATGAAAAAGTGAAAAGAAATGAAAGAGTGAAAGGCTGTAACCCAGACTGGAATCAACCATCATGTGCTCAATGTGACAAGTGCTAACACTACAAAACCTTCAGGAAGGAAAAGCACTCAGCGAGAGGGGCCCAAGGAGCCTCATGTTCTGCACAGAGAGGTGTCTCACGGCAAAGAGAGCAACATGAGCAAAAGCAGCAAGAGGACACATAAGCCAGGCTCAGCTAGGAAGACGGGACCAAACCCCACCTACTCACACCTGCCTGGGAACGGCTGAGACAGAGCCACTTCAGGCAAAAATATGAACTGGTGCGGTTACATGTAGGTTGCACTGTGTTCCCGCCGCAAAACTAAAATGTTAACAGATTTGTTTAAGGAGTATCTCCTCCAGTGCCTAGAAAATCTGAACTGAAGCCAGCTCCAAGCTGCTGTAGCAAGAATGGGAAACAGCCGTGCACTTTCCTTTGTAAATGCTCTTGCTGCCTAATAACAAATAAGGGAATTTCTGCTACCATTTTCTTTCCCAACTGGAGCCTAAGTCTCAAGCAGCCTGAAAACTTAAAAAAAGCAGTAGAGTTTCTCTACTTGGCTTTTCAAGGACAAAGAATGTTTGTACTCAGAGTCCTAATCTTCATTTATATTTCAAGAATGTCTTAAAACTTACATTCATTGTGTTGGAAAGATGTTGTTAAAGACCATAAAGGAAAACAGCACATCATCTGAGAGAACTAGAAAACTTGGCACTATTTTTCCCTGTTCTAGATAATTTCTTAATTATTATTAATTTGCAAAAATAGTCCTACTTTGGTTATCTTTTCTATATGGAAAAGTATATAAGTTAAGAAATTCTCTAATCAGGGGCCTCCCCAGTGGCGCAGCGGTTGAGCGCTGGGTTGCGGGGCTGCCCACAGCCTCTGCAGCGCAGGTTCCATCCCCAGCCCCTCGCTGCTCCCCAGCCACCGGAGGAGGGTCCCACATGGCGCACAGACCTCTCCTGCCACCCGCTGCTCCCCTCAGCAGTGTACTTCGGTCCTTCTGCCTGCTCTGCTCCCCGCTCTGGCTCTGGTGAATTCTCTCACCCTCCCGTGCTTCTGACTGTACCCAGTGCATGTATAAATAAAAATAAATAAATCTTTAAAAAAAAAAAAGTTAAAAAAAAATTCTCTAATCAAATTTTCCACGAGTCAGATAATTACATGAGCAAATCAAAAGTTCTACATTATTTCCACTGATATTCCAGTTTGAGCACTCCCTGGAAATCACCACTAATGTGTAGAGGCATGTAAGAGAGTCTCTTTTACATGTTGGGGTCAATCTGAGCATTTTCTACCTAACAGAACCCCTGAAGAAAAATTTGTCCATGCACCATTAACACTATTCATCTCAGCCAAAGACACATACTCTATGCCTAACTTTTTTCCAAGATCTTCGGGCCTAACATGTTTCTTTCACTATCTTGTTATGTCAGTGCTGTGATGTCTATTCATGAATTTCCCTCCACAGCTATCTCCATTCTTAATTCTACCACTAATCTTCCCTGTAGCACCTCCATAAACAACTCACATATAATGCCACTGCTTGCAAAACATCAATTTTATAATTAAAAAAAAAAGGACAGTGAATTAGAGCAAGTAAATGGGGAATGCTCTTCAGAAAGGAGGCTTATAAGAGCCCCTGGTAGATGACATAAAAGCGAAAAATGGATTATGATAATGTCGGTCTCTCACACATGAAATACAAGCATACACTGAAAGAAGGTAAGGAATGCAAAGCCCCGGTTCTCTCTCGAAAGGGCAGTCAATAACCTGTCTGACAATTTACCAAATTCTCTTCTGGCTGTAAGGGTCAAACAACCTGCCACCTTTTGATTTACTTCCTCAGCGGGACTCCATTGTAACTCCTATCGTGTATTTACAAAAGAGGGCATTCTCCAAGGGATTACAAGGTAGACCTTACCTACCACATGAGGAAATGCTTATCAGCCATGGAAACATGTCACCCAGATTCTGAATTACAGTGTAAGGGTGAACAATTCACACACAGGCACACACACGTGTACAACACATACACCTAGATGTTGTTTAAGAAAAATAGAACGAAAAGAGGAATATCACTCCCCTAGGCTGCTGCCAACCGGACCATGGGAAAGGAGGAGCAGGGAGTGTGTGTGTGAGCAGCTGTGAGACCAGCGCCCACGACACCGAAGGGCAGTGGAGCAGAGCAGCCAAGAGGAGCACACGCAGCCTTGGCACTCCCATACCTAAGACAGTTCTGGAGTCTGAAAAATAGTAAGGAACAAAGTTTGTGAAAAAAAAATAGAAACACAAGAGAGATCTCATTAATTCCTCTGTTAAAAATAACAAATCTATAGTAGATGTTCCGTGTCAATAAAAGTGATTACTTAAAGTCTAAAAGAGGGGCAAAGTGTAAAATAATCCTATGTTTGAGAAAGGAACTACACAAAACTAAAAATGGAATATTATATTCAGCTACACATTATCTGCAAAATAATGTTACAGTCTCACAGATCAGTGCCTGGCCAGAAAGTGAGGTTAATAAATTGTGGAAAACTAATAATGAATAATAGTTATAACCAGAACTGCCCACAGGGTGGGTCTATGAGGAGCCCATGGGCTACCTGCTGAGCTCAGTGCAGAAATCCCTGATCAGGACGAAAGTGAGCAACCAGACCCGGGGAAGGTAAAGAGGCTAAGAAGTTGTTCTCAGGTGAGCTTGAAGGTGATACCTGAGGATATGCCCCAGGTTAAGGACAGTATTCCAGTAACTGAACTTTCGGTAAGTGGACTTTTGAAAGATGTAATTTTCTCCTCAAAGGTTTTTCTTGTGTGAAAAATAATTTTGAATTATCAGAAAAAAAAATCCAGCTCAACCAAAATGAAGTGAATGGTTCCACACTGAGAAATATCCAGGGTCTATCTATTCCACTGAAATTACAAGCAGAATTGCAAGCAGCACGGCAGGACCGCATCTTCCACTTCTGAGCTCAAAACTGTCACTGGATATTTTGAAGGGTGATGAGGAGACTACTGGACTTGAAGATATTTTTAATGAGCCGGCACAAAGTGAACTAATGAGAGAACCGCACTTGAAGGTGGAATATAAACTCAGCTTACTGTAATGCACTGTCCTCTTCATGAAACTGGCAGGGCTGCTTCTTGTTTACAGTCATCTTCTTTCTCTAATGCGATGCAGACAACATGAAAGGTACTAAGATGGGAGTTTTTGCTAAATAGTGTCTCTGATCATTAGAAATTTACCTAAGCCCATATTACAATTGAAAGCACTGAAGGGAGGTTTTTAAACTCCAAATTTATATCAAAACAATTAATGTCTATGTCTTTAAAAAATCGTTGTTAATGAATATTACAAAACTATCCACGGTTCCAAGTCAACTTATTTTCCATAAATTTACCTTTCAATAAACTATCAATATGAAAAAAATATCACTAATCACGTCAATCTTTCTGGGCCCAGAAAAGGCCCAAAGTACTCCTCAACACAGTCCTCCAGGCAACTGCTGCTAAACATCCTTACCCATGGGTTAAACCTCTTCGCATGTTTGACAACTTGCAGATCAGATGTTTCCTAACTTTTCAGGCTATCAAAGCAGTTTCAACAACCCAAAATCTATTTAAACATTGGCTTCCACTATACAACTTTAGAAGTATTCTTACCAAGAGAGAAACTCTTCAACACACTTCAATTTGTTCAATTCCAAATGGTATACATTAAATTTATTTCCTGTGATTTTTCAGAATAGGCAGACTGAGGGAAAACAAAGGAAATTATGCCAAAACTGGCAACTTTCACACCAGGGTGGTGGTAAAGAAAATGAATCATGTACAACATTGCCAACTACTATGTTCCTGCCTCTCCCCCTCCACTCTTCAAAGCAATTCACTAAACGAATGACATTCCTTTCTTCAGTACCTTAGGCAGAGTCTAACCACTTTAAATGTGTGGGGTTTTTTTTCCGGCTATTGATTATATAATTAAATTAAAACCCAATAGGTCATCTTACTTCTGCTGTGTTCAGTGCCTTGAACCAGGAGAAAGATGTGCAGCTTGAAACCTTTTTTTCATCATAGGTTAATGGCATAGGAAGAAAAGAAGGACTTTGTAAAAGGCCTGAACTAAATGGTATGTTTTTTTCCCAAAGATTTACTGATTTATACAAACAAGAATTGGGGTACAGGCCAGAGCTGTGGGGGGGTGAGAGGATTCGCCAGAGACAGAGTGGGGAACAGAACAGGCAGACTGACTGAAATACACTGCTGAGGGCAGCAGTGGGCGAGGCAGGAGAGGTCTGTGTGCCACGTGGGTTGGTCCCTGGCCAGCAATCGAACTTGCACCGCAGAGGCTGCAAACAGCTTCACAGAGCTGTGCTCAACCCCCTTTGCCACCAGGGAGGCCCATAAATGGCATATTTTAAAAGAAACATAAATATTACCTTCAAAATTGTACATGTTCCCTCCAAAATGTTTGACTCACATAGCTTTAATAGAGTTGACTCAAATGGCAAACCAACTATTTCCCTCTAATGCTAACAGAAATATTTTACACACACACACAGCAGGCACATACAAATGCATCCACAGATAGAGAGGAAACACTGAAGACACCTTATTTGATATTCAATGGATAGAGTTAGATTGATAGAAAAACAGAACAGCCAAAGCTACTGGATATAAGGGGATTCTGGAAATGTCCCCAGGGTCACCAGGATATTCAAAAAACTACATTCCAAACTGCCAGGTCCTCGGGTTCCTTCCCTTCTCCATTTAATCTCCTTACTGATGATTTAATTTGCAAATACTGAGTTACCTTCTTACCCCAAATCCCAAAACCCCCACTGCAACCTTCACATTCAGTCATGTTCTCTGAAATCTGAATAATGTGCCATTTTTGTTCAAGAGCTATAGATGCTCCCTGCAGCAAAAGCTCACAAAGATACTCTAGCATCAAGACTAGAAAGACAGAATAAAGACAATGCCACCTTTGCCAAAACTGAGGGAAGAGTCAGACTATAAGGAAAATGCCACGGGAAAAAAAGGAAGGTTTGACTTCAAAGAGAAATTGTTTTGACTAAAAACAAAAAATTAAATTAAAAAGATTGTACTAACTTAGTTAATGGCCCCTCATACCAACTTCAGCACATTCTTAAATTTATTTAATTTAAAATAACTAGAAGGACACTTACACTTAGAGCCACAATGCTTGCCCCAGACTACAAAAAACCAACATGAATAATAACTTCCATTTATTGAGCACTTACTACAGTATGATGTGCTACTCAAAGACTTGTATTCAGTGTCTCATTTAACCCCTCCAACAACCTTATGAGGTAGGGACTTATACCACACAGCTAGTAAGTGTTGGATCCAGAAATCTAACACGGGTCTTCCTACCAGTGGTGTGAGCATCAGAAAAGTCAGTAAACTTTTCAGGTATTTGTAGGCAAGTTGCTAAATACATTCATTTTTAAGAAACCACATCTATATACTTAGAACTACATAAAATTATAACATAAACAGAAGTAATAAATACTCAAATCTCATCACTTCCTAATTATTTTACTACATCTATGTGCTCAGCATTATTTACATCAAGTGTATCAGTAAAGAAAAACACTATATAATGGATGCTATCACCTATCTCTTCCCAAATCTCTGCTCTAGGATGTCAGGTTAGTGGCTTGAAATTAACCATGATGGAAGCATTTTCACCATATAAAGTGGCAAGCCAGAACTTTTATTCCCCAAGAGTGGTTGAATTCTCCCTGCAGAGCATATCTCATAACACCACGGTTTTCTCTTGCACCTGATAGGCATTATACATTAATTTTGATTAACAAAAACAAATGGCTTTCACAGGGAGATTTTTCTTTTGCTTAGAAAATTAAACCACATGAAAAGTAAAAATACTTCACTCTATTGAACCATTTAATTAATTTCTGAAAGGAAGACTTGCCCTTCTGGTTCAAGAATAACATTTCCTCAAGAAATAAAAAGGCGGGCTGGGAAGACTGCTCTATAAACAAACAAGAAAGGAATTTGTTGCCCCGATATCTACCTATTACCTACTTACACAATATCTACCAAAGATTTAAATTGGAGAGTAGTTTTTCTTTCCTGGATGTAGCAGACTTTGTATTTTAAAAGGGTCTGCGATTACAGTTCAGCAAGCCCTCTTCGCTACATACTACCACCCTTCGACCCAAGCTTCATATCCAACAGATGGTAGAGCCATTTTTGATGCTTTTCTTTTCTCAATAAAATGGAGCAACACCAACCAGTTGTCAATCTACAAAAAGACAGCACTCAACATTAACTAATTTAGAAGCAGCCTTGTCAGAATTTTGAAAGCCTGCAATCATAAAAATCTAAAATCTTCAAGGGTGCTTTCTATGCACAATGAACAAGATAATTAGCTCCTTTTCTTGAATACTTAACTTTCCCATTTAAGAGGGACAACTGCTAAATGTCATTCTCCAAAATTTAATTTTTTTGATAAAATAGCAAGGATGTGACTCAGATCTTTTCCTATAGACACACATACATGATTAAAGGAATTATCTTATAAATTTATTTATAAAGTAAATTTTCTTAATGCTCAAAAAGAACTGTGGATGGAAATATTTTAGTATCATCCTCTTTCCTACTGAGAGGGCTGATGTGTTGTAATTGTTAGTCCCCAGTAGAATACCTGCCAAACCAGAAGAGTGAAGCCTCTCAAACCTTCATTCTTCCCACGTGTAATTATCAGGTATCTAAAAATAATATTGTTATATTTATTCAACATAGATGCATCATACTATGTAATCATATATATTATTATGTATGTTTTCTATTATCCCCAATCAAATATCATAAAATGAAAAGAGTGGCCAAGGCTCAGGTTGGGAAGACAGAATCGTAAAGTGACTGATACATACCCTGACTACTAGTCTATATGCACATGGGGACCATGCCCTGAGTGTCTTTCTACAGAACTAGTTCTGAAACAAGGCAGGACATGTCTTTAAACAGAAAGTCAAGACAGGATAATTGGTTGTCGAACAATGTGCCCTCAACAATGGAACACAGATTCCACAAAATGTTAAAAAAAAAAAAAAACCATTGTTCAAAAAGTGGGAGCAGCAGGGAGTGGTGCTCAGTCATCAGATATATGTGGACAATGATGGATAAGCAGAAAGAAACAGTATTTTTACTGCAGGACTTCTCAGATTTGGCCTTCTTTGGCCAGGAACATTTTACACAGCTGGTGTTCTGCAGAACATACCCTGAGAAATGTTCATTATGCAGCACTTCAGTCTAAGTATGCAGAATGAAAAGCAAACTTTAAAAGAAAAGAAAATAAATTCACATGATGTCTGCATTCTCGCCTCAGTGCTGGGATTTTTAGCCCAATACATATTTTTTTCTTTTTCTTGAATGTGCTTTGCCTGATTGCTGAAGAGACAACACCTGTTCAACCTTTCAGGCCCTGTTCGAATCCCTTCTCTACCCCGCAGGCACATACTCAAAGTGGCACTTCTGCAAGTCGGGACAAACCATTATATCAGCATTTGTGAATATTTCCCATTGTCCCTAATTGCCTATATGCTTGGGGAGGGGGAGGAGGCAGGCGGAGAAGAACTTGAAAAAAAATATTGAATGAATAGATGAGCAATTGAAAGAATGATATAGAGAATTCATAAAACAAAAAGGTATAGCAGTCTCAAAATACATTTTCAGAAGAAGGTTAATTATGCAGTTCACCCTTGAACAACGAGAGGTTAAGGGAACAAACATCCCTGCAGTTGAAAATGTGTGTATAACTTTTGTCTCCCCCAATATTTAGCTACTGCTCAACTTAAGCCTCATCAAGAACATAACAGGTTTTGTATTTACTATTCATTAAGTGGAAGTGGATCATCATAAAGGTCTTCAGTCTTGTCTTGGTCACCATCATCTTCACACTGAGTTGCCTGAGGTGGAGGAGGAGCAGAGGTTGATCTTGCTGGCTTGGGAGTGACCCAGATGGAAGAGGCAGAAGCAAATCCATGCATAATTGAACCAGTCAGTTCAAAACTGTGTTATTCAAGAGTCAGCTGTAGACTATTTTACTAAGATGGAAATTAAGCTTTTCTCTTCCAATATATCTGAAATTTCATAGTCTTCCACAAGTTCTTAAAATTAAACTGTATCTTAAAATTATTACTTTTCTTTGCACCACTTGTTTAAAATCAGTAACCTTTTTATGGTTTCTAAATTATAGCAAATACTATAGTTAATTAATAGAATGCAAAAGTTGATGCTCAGAGATTAAATCTGACCACACAAGTATTAAACAAATCATAATTTGTTGGAAAATTTCATATACACATTTAATGAAATGTTTCCCTTTTCTCCCCAGTGTCATGGTCCCAGGTCTGCAGCTAACTTACAAACTGAGAGCCCACACAGAAATGTCCTTGACCTCAATGCTCACAAACAAAACACCAAAAAAATACTGAATGTCCAATTTTTGAAAAAATAAATCCTGTTTGGTCAAGAAATGAAGGCAGGTGACTTCTTATTTGCTTCCTGCTTTTAAAAAAATGGATTATTTGATGGTGGATTATAAATACAATTTTAATTTATTTTTACCATTTGCTATTTTCTTTTAATAATTAAAGGAGGAAGTGTCCATTTTGGATGGGAAAAAAGTACACATGGAGTTTCCATTCATCTTTTGTAGTTTTATGTTTTCCAGGAAGCATGATTTACAGAACAAAAACTTTATGAATGCGTCTGCCAAAGTGACTTTCTAGATATATTATAAGGCGATCATTGATGACATCCCAACAATGAAAAAAGCCACAAATTTCAACTGTGGAAAAGCACATCATGTATTTAGTCACTTTTACTCAATGCTTTTTTTTTTTTAATGTCTTGCTGATTTACCTAGAAACAAAAATAGAAGATTGCTACAAGTTATAGACACTGATCATGAATAAAGTGTGACTGTCAAAGTATCTGCTGAGACTTGAACAAATCATAATCTTTCTTAGGAGCTCTATTCCAAGGTCACAATCCGTTCAGGCAATTAATGAGGGAAAAGGGACAGGAGGTGCTAAAAATATCTACAGAGTTCTGCAATATATTAGTTATTTCAGAAGGATTTGTCAATAATAAAACTCACATTTCTCCTAAGCTCAATTAATAACAGATCTCTTCATATTTAATACCACCCCAAATAAAGCTATAAAAAGAACTATTTTTTCAAATATACTCTACTTTGTCTGACAAATAAATTAAGGTAGAGATAAAGTCACTCTTAGGTAACTACACATTAAGGACCAAACAATGTACTGGAGTTCTGTGGAAATCTGGTAGCTAAATTAACCAACACAACTATTTTTTTCTCTTTTTATTGAAATGATATTGCATTGTAACTTACAATTTGGGTGTGCAACTATTGTATGAATCAGAAGAGATAAGTCCTAATTCTCTATAACCTTGACCTTGTCACATCATCTCGAGAGAATCCCTTTCCTTGTATTATAAAGAGGGACTGAAATACCTTTATGGAGGCCTGAATGATCTGTCAAAGGCCATCCACAGACAAGTATCATGAAAGGGTATAAAAATTTCAAGTATTAGTCACTTAGCCAAGAGGGCCACTTTCACCCCACAATGATGTTGCCATATATTTATAAGTTTCCCTTCTTTGTGGGGTACCCAAGCACCACAGAATATTTATACAACTGATAAATTCAGAATCTACTCAACAAAAGACTCTGTATGTCAGAATAGCAACACATTTCAATGCCCAGTGAGCAGCTTTCCAAGACAAAAATTTCCGCCGTGGCAGCTTCACCAAGAGGAACATCCTTGCACTGAATTCTTACTGCATCCCTTGTCATTTCATGGGCACTTTCAATCTTCTTGTTTTCCCCTCACACGCTGTTCTGAAAGAGTTGGTATTCCATCAGTCACTGTGACAGCCCCACATTATAGATCAAAGTAATTTGTTTATTGACTTCTGAATACCAAATTCCTCCAAGGACAGTCACAGATCCACAACATGCTGGGAAAACACGGCTGGAAAACATGTAAATACAGACATGCCCTGACAGCTCTGGATGACGGCTCTCAGAAAATCTCCCAGGGTGCACTTCTTCCTTCAAGGACCACTCCACTCTTAAACATGACACCTTTCTTCCAGAAAAACAAAAACAAACAAACAGACAAAAGACTGGATAGCAGAAGGCAAACAATAGATTCAGTGTCACATGAGTTAAACACACAAGAGTGGTAAAAATGTAAATGGTTGCTGTTTATCAAGGTCCTCCAGAGAAACAGAACCAACAGGGTGTGTGTTTGTGTGTACACATATATAAACACAGAGATACGTATATACATGCATGTTTGTGTACATGCACGTGTATATGCATACAGAGACATGCATATAAACAGGCTGTTGTTGTTGTTTTAAGCAATTAGCTAATGTGATAGTAGGTACTGGCAAGTCCCAATCTGCAGACCAGTCCAGCAGGCTGGAGACCCAGGGGAGAGCTGAACACTGCAGCTAGAGTCCAGAGGCAGTCTGGAGGCAGAATCCTTTCTTCTCTGCAAAATCTCAGTCATTTTTCTTTTACAACTGATAGGATGAGGCCCACACACATTACAGAGGGACATCTGCTTGACTCAAAGGCCACAGATTTAAATGATAATCTCATCAAAAAAAATAACTTCATAGCAACATCTAGACTGTGTTTGACTGAAAACTGGGTACCATGGCCTAGCCAAATTGACACATAAATATCACAGTTGCTGTCTATACTGGGGCTAAGCTTTTCAATATGATGGTAGCTGCTATCTAGCCAGCTCACCCCACCAAAGGTCTAGAGCCCTCTGCTTTGTATTTTCAGAAAAGATATTTTACCAGTTCATTGGACTTTGAGTGGGAGCCTAGTAAATTTACTATTCTAAGCAAGCTCAGAAGCTATATTACAAATAAATAAATTCAGTGATATAGTATGAGATGCCACACCCCTCCAAGGCCTAGAATGTCATCCATGCGTTCTTCAGAGCTTTTCTTTCACTGTCCCTCTTCCTCCCATCTACCTGTTGAATGGTTATTATTCTCTTCAGACTTCAGTCAAATGTCCCAATCTCCAAAACCCTTCCCAGTCCACCTAACAAAATAAGCCTGTTACTTCCTCACTTCCTCCTGCTCTGCTCTTTGCTGACTGATCCCATGTTTATGCCCCTTCTGCAGTGACACCATCTGGTTCTTTGTAGGCCCAAGCTGTGTTTCCACATCTCTATTTTCTAAAGAAAGAGAAGGCCACTTTGACGTAAAGTGAACTATGTGTTAGAGAAATATTGGTCTCCTCATATTTTTTGAAGCATTAGTTCACAATGGTATAAAACCTCAACTTGTTAGAAAAACTGTCTCTCCAAAATGCTTCATCATTCCCAAGGAACCAAAGAGAAAACCAAAGGTTATTGACGAGCAAAAGAATCAGATGACCCCGAGAGGACAAATAAATGGAAAGGAGGACTAAGATCTAGAGCTTTTCTAGCTCCAAGTTCTAGAGAATTCAACCTAATAAATTGCTCAAAACAGAGCACACTGTTCTTTTTCATCAATATTTGGGTTCACCAGATGGAATCTCTCTTCTCCCTGGACATCTGTAGACAAATACTAATAAATGCTGACTTCCCAACTTGACTTTTCCTACTTTCACATTGGGACTATCTGACTTTATTTGCATCTTTTTTTTTAACCTTTTCTCAGTTCACTAATCTTTCATAACATCATCATTACAACAACTGCATTTCAAACACATTATCATGAATCTTCATAATCAACATGCAAGAGGACAGAACTCAAAAATGTGAAATATTCTGCCCAAAGTATTAAAGCCACCTGGCTTCAAGGGCTGAGACCTCTCACCCACCAAAGTGGGTTCCAATCACCTCACTTTGCCAGGGACTGATGGATTTCCTAAGAAGCAGAAATTTCAGTGCCAAAATCAGGACAATTCTGGCAAACTAGGGTAGATGGCCACTCTACTCCTGCAGCCCTCCAAATCCAGTTACTGCACAGGTCCCTGGGCATTGCAGGTTCCATTCTTTTGCCTGCTGCCCTTGTTTCTGGACTTGAGGAGACTCCAGCTTACCATTCATGGAATACTATAAGCATCAATCCTTGGAAAACATTACACACTGTTAAAAATGAGTCAGCTCTGGAAAGAAAAAAGGATAAAGCACAATGTTGATGTCTGGGGAAAGGAAGGTACCACATGATTCTCATCTGCAATCCAATTGCAACCTCATCATTCTGCCTACACAAGCAGAGCAAGGCATGTGTCAAATTTGTTAAAATAATAAGATTGGGGACCTGAGGGTTTAAAAACTAACTATGGGTGGGCAAAATTCACACCCAAGGAACCTAAAAAAATAAGCTTGAACAAATTTGAATAAATAAGATAGGAAAACCTACAGTTCTGGGAGTGGTATGACTAAAGTCAGAGATAGTAAGTAGCCATAGTCATGGTATATTTGAAAAAAAAATACTTTAAAAGACACTATGGTATTAAGTGTCTAAAAGACACTAAGTATTGGAAGTATTTATTTATTGAAAAAAGTTTTCAAAAGGAGAATCATTTAAAGATTGATTTAAAGAATGACACTGTAACTTTTAAGGATTTGTATTCAGAGATAATATCTACTTTTAAGTATTTAATATACTGAAAACTTCACATAACAAGTGAGGGCACAAATGGCACCAACAGTGCAGTCAGGATAGTGGTGGGTTTTGGTTTTTTTCTTGGGAAGGAAACATCACACTGAAATGAGCTACCATCAGCTGAAAGAAGTGGTTCCAGACATGTGTGCTGAGGTACCACTGTCAACGAGTGTGATTCCCACAGCCAACACTGAGAGTAAAGGGCCAGTGAATATCAAAAGCTCACAAATACAATGAGATAGGTCAAGTCTACTTTCACCAAGAGAAAACCAGGCTTCCCACCTCAATTCTCCAACTACTTCCAAACTTTTCTGTATTTAGAATAATGGCAGCTGAAAATAAAGCAAGACTCAAGAGAATCTGGCAACAACATGACATCCAGATACCACTCACAATCCTCAAAGCTTACACAGTTCAAAGTATGCAGGGGAAAAAAGAACTCACCCCATCCCTACATGGGGAAACTCAGTCACCAACTGGTTGTCACCTATAGGTCATCTGCATATAGTTCTTTGTACTTAGGTCAAAGTCCTTAAAAATACCAGAAATAAGATCAAATGGCATCATCTTGAAAGAGCAGGGATAATCCAAGAAAATCGCCAACAATCAGGAATAGCAGTTTCATTCCAGGTATCTGAGATTTACAGAATGGGTCCTCTCATGTCCATGGTTGTGAAATGCCACCTCCTCCAGCCATGGAACTGTTGTCATAGTAGCAAATATGGCAACACTGGCATTAAATGCAGAGGAATGGCTTGGAACATATCCACTTTGGCCAAGTCCTCCTGATAACCCCTACTTAAGGACCTGACGTCAATATGAAGAAATTGCTGACAACATTCTTCACCCCCCAACTATCCTGACTACATACAATACAAGATTTGTAGTTTGGAGATTTCTAATGAGAAAAGAGAGAGAGAAAATGGGATATAAACTAACTTTCTGATTATAAACTGCTTGCCCATGTTTTTCAAACCAAGGTTATCCATCTTGGCGTTACCCATTTTTCCATGAGCACTCACACACATTCACAAAAGTCTGAAAGGAAATACACAAAAATATTAACAATGATGGATTTGGATAATAAGAATTTCAAGTAGTTTTCCCTTCTCTTTTTAATATTGCTTAAAAATTTACAATGAGCATTAATAATCCAGGAGAAAGATAGTGGAGCTGTTTTCATTGTTCAAATATATATATATATATATATATGTATATATATATATGCCTCACCCAATGGAGGATCATTATAATAATTCCCAGGGAGGAATGCTAATCAAACCTCTAGCATTTCACTTCTACAGTTAACCTTGAGGCATAAGCTAAACCCATATGAACGGCTGCAAGGCTGATATCCTAAACACTCAGGATATCAGAGTAAAATGAGAAAAATCAAGGAAAAATGGAAATTTGAACTGAAATATTTTTTCAAATAAGCTAACCAAATTGTGATAATATAGTTTCATGACAAATGAACTAAAACAATACAAAGATGATTCTGAATCCATTGAAATTTTCTTTTTGTATGCTGTTTTTCCCCTGCTTATTTTTATTGGTATACTGTTAATAAAAACAGAAAGTACAGGTTAAGGGAGAGCCAGGTCAGATATTTTTCAATGGAGATTTCAATTTCCCAGGATGTCCTTGGCGTGCAGGTGACTGCTCCGGTTGTCCCAAATGCTCCACGTCACCCACTGGCCTCAGGTGTCAAGCTCCACCCCTTGGCCCCAATGTGCCCCAGCACAGCTGCTCTCGGTCTCTGACGACAGTCAGTGGCCAGGGCATTGTTTTTTTCCCTGGCTCAAGAACAAGCTTTTTCTGTGTTCTTTGAAATGTGAGCGATTCAAAGACATTTTAAGTTCTTTTTAATTCACATTTTACATTTAAATTCTCTTGGACACAGATGAAGGGAAGAACCACAGCATAAATGTATTTTTTCCAAAATGTTCTCAGAATTTTGAGCAACTATAAAAGTGTCAGGCTGTGCCTGAGATCCCTATTAATGTCATTCAAATTAATTGTATTTTATTACAACTCAGGATTAAAAGAAATGTATGATTTGGCATTTACACCAAGTCACACGGTACAATTATGATATCCAAAATGCCCAAATATTTCAGTGTCATCAAACTTAAGATTTAATTGCCCAGGCACTGCAAGATAAGTGCTATATAAACAGAATGACAAATTTAGATATCTTAGTGTTAACCTTATACAAAGTTGTTTCTGGAGAGTTCTTACTTGTAGGGTTGATATTAATGACATTTAGTTTCTTTGGAGGAGGAGATGAACTTCTAGACTAAAGCAGAAAATGTATCTGGTTAATTTCAAAATCGTCATAGTTCATTCTAACCGGAAGAATCATTGGTACTGAGAGCTTTTATTAAGTTTCTGCTATGAAAAAGCTGTACAACCACACGCTTCACAAATTTTATCAGAAGTACCATAACAAGTTATAATCTTGAGCTTAGACTAGGAAATTAGAAAGGAGCCTGAGCAAATCCTTTAAAATCCATAATTTCGGGCCTCCCCGGTGGCGCAGCGGTTGAGCGCTGGGTTGCAAAGCTGCCCGCAGCCTCTGTGGCACCAGTTCGATCCCCGGCTGCTCCCCGGCCACCAGAGGAGGGTCCCGCATGGCAGACCTCTCCTGCCGCCCGCTGCTCCCCTCAGCAGTGTATTTCGGTCCTTCTGCCTGCTCTGCTCCCCACTCTGGCTCTGGTGAATTCTCTCACCCTCCCGTGCTTCTGACTGTACCCAGTGCTTGTATAAATAAATAAATAAATAAATCTTAAAAAAAAAAAAAAAACTATTCACATTAAAAAAAAAAATCCATAATTTCAGGAAAAATATTTACAATTTTAAGAACTGGCAAGAAATCTCTGAGACATCATGAGGAGGGAAATGTTCAGCCAGCAAATAAGAATTTTAATCTGTTAATTCAAGCACCAAAAGGAAGCAGTCTTGGGGTGGAGGGATCGCTGAGGTCAAAGTGACAGCTCTTTTAACTTTGGCGTCATGCTGTATTGACCCACAAAGGTTAGGACACAAAGCCACCATGTGACATAAATGAAAAAGTCACCCACCTGCTCTGCTAGTTTAAAGTAACCATTACACATCTAACCACATCCGGACTTTATCACCCACCAGCGCTGTCACATGGGCACGTTATTTGACTTTTCTGTGTCTCCGTTTCTTTATTTCTAATGTGGCAACAATAACAGTATATGCCTCGCAGAACTGTTATGAGGATAATATGAATTATTACTTGTAAAGTGCTTTGATCAGGTCGGACACACGTTGAGAGATTTGTGTTAAATAAACTGTAATTTGCATCACTGCTTCCGCCACCCTGCTCTGTGACAAGCCTATAGTCCAAATGATCGAACCAAATTAGCATCAAAAGTAGACACAATTCCTGTGAGAGAGTTCAGGGGGCTCCCGCGTGAGAATGAAAAGGAACTGTCCGAACGACTGCAAGTGGATACACCGGGGTGACGCACACATTATATCAGCCAGAGGAGCTTTGCTATAGGCTGCCCTGCGGCTACACAGAAAAATGCTTTGTTTGTCCTGAGGCTTAAGTGTCTCTGGGTGATTCGTCACAATGTAGACCAATGAACCATAGTCAAAAAGTCCTGTTACTACTGGAGCTCAGTTAGATGGGAGGCATGGAGCAACCAGTGTTTACTGAGCCCTGACACAGGCTAGACACTATGTCAGGCTTCACATCATGACGTAGGAATGATTACCTGCTCTTCACAGGAGAGAACATTTTGTCACCAGGACGCTAGGAGCCAGATCTCACACCCAGATCCCTGATACCAGTCTGGACTTCGTCCTACACAATGCTCCCTTTTGTTCAGAAGACCAACAAAATATGCCTCAGTAAGGAAAGAGAATTTTACTCAATTCTTTAATCCATATTCCCAAATATATGAAAGTTTTAGCATTAAAAAAAATTAAAAATGTAAAGAGAGCTATGCCGACTATCCTCCAGGCACCTTAAAAGCAAGGGGGATTATTAGGGTACTGTGGGTGAAACTACATTTGTAGAAGGTTAAAACCTATAACCCCTGAGCAATTATAATTTGTAAATCTACTTTATCTCAATAAACTTAACGTGATGAATAAGTGTAACAGGGAAAGGTTTTGGAGTAGCAGGAGTAAGTACATGCTGCCATTGGAGTATACCAGAGTGCACTTTGGAAAACAAAATAGCAGCACACAGACTGCTGAGCATGAGCACAGACCAGGCAATGCAACTCCTGGACTCATCCTGTAGACTTGGAATCCTTACATATTTACACCCACATCATCACATAAAAAAACTAGATATATTCTATACTGTAATACTACACAACAGTGAAAATTGCAGCAGTGATATATAGCAACCTACAGAAGCAAGGACGCATGCCAAAAGCAAATGCTGAGTGAAATAATGTAAGTTGCACATGTAAGTATTTTTAAAACAAATAGAAAAGATCAAATCTACTCTATTAATTGCTAAAAGCAAAATAGTCATAAATTGCCACAGAATAAGGCAAAATGAAAGACAGAAAGCTGCCATTGCCTGATTATGTATGTGCCAGGACCATGCTGGGGACTTGCACACATAAGGAATTTCGCAAAAAGAAGCACATTTAACAAAGGTTATATGAGGTCTCAGAGGAAAGAGAAATGACACCTGGTGGAGAGTATGATTTCTTGAAGAAGGCTGCTATTTGGCTTCTGCTGTAAGACTGTGTAATGCCTTGGACTAAACAGTAATGGGAGACTGGCCATTTCAGGTAGAGAAAACACTTGGCAAGAAGGTAGCAGAGTGACACCAGGCATGTTCAAGAAACAACAAATAGTCCAATTTGGAGCCTTATCTTAACTCTAAGTACCCAGAAATAAGTTCAAATTTAAGATCTGTTGCATCTGCATGGCCCCAAATAGCCTATGAATTTTCCAAACCTGAGTTCCCAGTAAGACTCAGGAAGAAACGCTTCTATGGTTTGTTAATTTATTCATAACCTAATATGACATGAAAGCAATATTTAAAACTAAACTCATTTTGCTTTTCCAAATGCCTTTAGTAAATCGTCTAGTCTTGAACATCAGCTAATGCCACCAGCAAAGGGGAAAGTTCAAGCTTTAAATCTATTTTTTCCTGGATTTACATCAATTAACTGAAATCAGGGCAAACTTCAAGTCATTTTTATGGTCAACTGCAATCCATTTTTTTTGTTTGTTTGTTTTCTCAGAAATATTACCAAGAACAGCTACTATCAAAATGAATAACATCCATTCTGGAGCTTGTGGGCCCTAGTCCACTAGCTCTTCCCTTCCTGGTTAAGAGCCAGGGTTAGTTCAAACAGGTTAGGCCCGTCTCTTGACATTCTGCCTGTGATCCTGACAATAACACATTCTCTCTGTCCCAACAGAACACACATATGATCTCCTCTTCCTTTTCAGACTTTTGGAAGGTACTTTAAGCTAAACCTGGCATCAAATAATTCTATTAAAGTTTCACTGCAAATGTTAAAGTAGTCAAAAATAATTTCCAACACACACTACCCAGTTCCATCAGTTGTAAAGATGAGGCTTAGCGATATAGGGGAAAGAAGATGAAAAAAGAAGGGAGAGAAGTTAACTACTATAAAATTTCATATTTGAAAAACTATAAGCCAAAACTTCTCTGGAAACAACCTCAGTGTGCATAAAAATTTCATAATGCATTTTAAAAATAATTTCTAAAAGGATCAACATGATTTTATGTCAGGCTTATCCAATGCAACTTTGAACACAAAATTATCTCCTTCATCACCACCAAGTGAAACTTTCTTAAAATCTCACAAAGCTATCATATCAGAGCTGCATTAAAAGATTTACAACTTCGAAGAATCTTGAAGATAATTCAAATATCCTTTAAATGACTGCTGAACTGTCAGTTATTCTAGAAATTGTTTACATTTCAGATCCAATGATTTCTTTAACTGTGGGGACTAAACATTCAGAGTGGGACTGAGGTACCTGGGTTTTAAGCGTGACTCCTACACTTACCTAGTGGGTAAACCGGAGCAGGTCAAAGTTCCTAAGCCTGGATCTTTCCCTCCTGGCCTGCCTATAGATAGGGTGATTGTGAAGATAGAGTAGATTGCATAAAAATAATAAATATAAAAATGTGAAATACTGTAATATAAGTTATTGTGAAGTATTCAAAAGACTATGTATTAAGAGCTCCACTATCATTTCCCCCCATTAACCATACTCACCACAGAACACCAGCCCAGCAGACAGGGCTAAGCCCCCTCATTTGGGCAGGCAAAGCAACTGTGCCCCACAATCTATCATGACTCTTACCCCAAAGGCTATGTTACAAATTCTGTTTTACTGTTCACTGGGCTGTCAGCCCCATAAAATCCTGTGCCCTTCCTGCTCTGTCACCTGTGCTGGCAGAGACACTCACCTGTGTGATGTTGAATGAATGTGCAAGGGTGGAAAAGTGAACATTTGACATTACCATGGGCAGAGGTAACAAAAGTCCAGAGTAGTAAAAGGCAAAACGTATTGGGAGAAACTAGGGAAATAACTTTGTAGTACCAAAAGAAGGTCGAAATCCTTTCTGACTCCTTCAAAGGGGAAAGAAGAATGTGTCCTCTTGATTAAAAAAAAAATTCAGAGGGTGAATATTTCATAGTTTTACCAAATAGTGTACAATATTCTTAAATTCATTTCTCCAACTAGTAAAGCACAATCCTCTGTGCTTGCCAAGCATCTGTTGACCCCAAGTTATCTTACAAAAACTGAAATCAATTGCTGCTTTAATAAAAACTTTTTCAATTCTCTCTACTTTTTTTAGTCCTCCAACATTAGAAAAATTAAAGTCAACTTTAATTGACTCAAGAAAGAAAGGATAAGGTTATATTCACACATAGTGTATATTTGGGAATAAAAGAGAGAGAGCCATCAGTAACACAATAACACCAACTTATAGCTACAATTTATAGTAAACAAAATAAAATCATGTAATGGTCAGACAATCCAAACTGGGGATATTTCTTTGTGAGAGTTTTAATGTAAAGACTAGATCATATTCTAAGTTAACTAAATATATAAAAATTGCTATAATAGCCCTTGGATTTTAGGATATTAATTTGCTTTACAGAGCTTGAGTACTGCCACATCCAAATAATTCAAGTCCCCATGACATGCTGGGGTCTGATGCAGGGTCATCTAAAAATAGCAGCTGGAGATGCAGCCAGATCTCCCAGGCAATGCTGGGAGGCACCTCTAAATGGCAGAAATTGTAGTTTAAAGAGAAAGTGCAGCTTATTAAGCCCCTCAGAGTAAAGCACAGATGGAGAGCTACCATTCCTGATGGCACAACTCCCTGTTCACATGCTGTGGTCTTATTCCATCTACACTCACACTTTGTGCATAGTAACTGAAAACAAAAGGGGGTTTCATGTTCAGTTAATGGGGTAAAATAAATCACAAGACACAGAATGTTAGAAGGTCCTAGAGATCATCTGGAACAGTAATTCTCAAACTTCAGCATGCATCAGAATCACTTACAATAGAAGGCTTATTAAACTCAGTCATCTTCGGTGTGGCTATTAGACCCCATACACTCTACTATGGAGTCCAGAAATTACCATCTTTTCCCGGTAATATTTCCCCTCTCTACTGGTTCATTCACCCTAGTATACAAGCATGCTACTTCTCCTAGTGTTTTAATTTTTTTCCTTGAATTATGGTTTCTCCACTGTCACTACCCCATTTTCCTCTTGGTCTATCTGCAAAATTCCTCAAAAGTTTATCTACACTGTTTTCTCTAAATCTTCTTGAACTCCAATCCAAGCCTCATACTTATGACTTAAGTGGAACAGCTCATCTCAAGGGCCCTGATGAACCCTGCTGCTCACTCCAATGGGCAGTCCAAAGTCCTCATCTTGTTTGTTCTCTTAATATCACCTGATGCAATTTATCCATCCTTCCTGCCTAAAGCACATTCTTCACTTGACTTCCAGAATATTCTTTATTCCCTTACCACTGTGTGGGCCACTACAGACTAAACTATGTCCCTCAAAAAAGAAATTTTATAATCCTAACCCCCAATATCTGAAAATGTGATCTTATTTAGAAATAGGATCTTTGCATATTTAACCAGATTAAGATGAAGTCACAAAGTGAACTTTAATCCAATATGACTTTTTTTTTTTAAAGATTGATTTATTTATACAAGCACTGGGTACAGTCAGAAGCGCGGGAGGATGAGAAAATTCACCAGAGCCAGAGAGGGGAACAGAATAGGCAGACTGACGAAATACACTGCTGAGGAGAGCAGCGGGCGCAGCAGGAGAGGTCTGTCGTGCCATGTGGGACCCTCGCCGGTGGCCGGGGATCAAACCGGTGCTGCAGAGGCTGCAGGCAGCTTCACAACCCAGCGCTCAACCACTGCACCACCAGGGGAGGCCCCCAATATTACTTTCAATGATGTTTTTGCACCCTAAAGATGATTGGGTCCTCTTCAGCCTCACAGTCACTAGGGGTTAGATTGCCTAAACCAAGTAATCCTTTGGCATCGGTTCTGCCCTGCAAGGGTTGTACCTACTTACAGATGCTCTAGAGATAATATTGCACATTTTTTGCACTTTTGTTAACATAAGGTACTGAAACAAATACATGGCCATATGACTCAAGTGTCTGCCTCAGGATGAAATGGCCATTCTGAAATTTATTTTCCCATTCCAACATGCAAAATCTAAGTCCAGTGACAAGAGCAAAGATGTAAAAGGAGAATATGGAAGAAGTCAGAGAGAAGACCCCAGTAATATTCTACATGTTCACAGCAGCTGCTCAGGTTGTGAAGTTAAGCTTTGTGACACTGACTTCTATTTCATTTGCCAAGTTTCCCCGTTAGGCTTCAGCAGGTGAAATGTAACAAATCAATACAGCTAAATTCTTAGCCACTGAGCTAAGAAAACTCCCTATCACAAGGTGTCAGGGTGAGAGACAGCAGGAGGTGGGGGAGGGGAAAGAAGGCAATAGAGAGAAAGAGATGAGATTTTTCAAAGGAATCTGTTATGTATGCCTAGGAGTGTTGTTAGAAATCTCGTTCCTTTGTTTCCATATCTGGGGGATTTAACTGTCTTAAGGGGCTAACCCCTAAGTCCTCCACCCACCTATTACTACTACAACACAACAGAATTAGGACTGGCAATAGGGTCTGGAAGGGAACAGTGCTGTGATAGCAATTTTTTTTTTTAATGGCTTGATCATTTGAGCAGATTGTACACATAAAGGAAAGAGGAAAAAAGGGTGGACAAATGTGATCAAGAAATGAATACAGGGCCTCCCCTGGTGGCGCAGACGGTTGAGCGCAGCACTGTGAAGCTGTCTGCAGCCTCTGCAGTGCCGGTTCAATCCCCACCGGCAACAGGGCAACCCACATGGCGCAGCAGACCTCTCCTGTCTCACTCGCTGCTCCCCTCAGCAGTGTTTTCCGTCAGTCTGCCTGTTCTGCTCCCTGCTCTGTCTCTGGTGAATCCTCTCACCCGCCCGCGCATCTGGCCTGGACCCCAGATCTTGTATGCATAAATAAATAAATCTTTTTTAAAAATTAAAAAGAATGAATGCAAAACAGTGATTTGGATGCAAAAGAGGTCTGGAGGTTAAATATGCCAAAAAAAAAAGCAATAGAGGGCCTCCCCGGTGGCGCAGCAGTTGAGCACTGGGTTGCGAAGCTGCCCACAGCCTCTGCAGCGCCGGTTCAATCCCCGGCCACTAGCGAAGGTCCCACATGGCCCGCAGACCTCTCCTGCCGCCCGCTGCTCCCCTCAGCAGTGTATTTCATCACTCTGCCTGTTTTGCTCTCCACTGTGGCTCTGGTGAATTCTCTCACCCTCCCACGATTCTGACTGTACCCAGTGCTTGTATAAATAAATAAATAAATAAATCTTTTGAAAATAAATAAACCAATCGAAATATAAAGTTATACAAGAGATGGTGACAGCTTGGATACCTGGGACATTCTATTTATGCCCACTTGCTCTAAAGACTAAAAAAGGACACAGCAAAATCCATGACATTGAAATAGAACTCTCAAGCACATGCACACAGTTGTGATCTCTCTCCCTCACACTTTTCAACCTTACTTCGACCTCTTCCGATGCCCACCCACATGCCTGTCACATTCATGGCAGTGATCACAGATTGCTCGGCATGTACCAGGGAGGACGTAGACTGTGTTTCTGTTCTGTGTGGTACCTAATGCTCTAAGTTGACAATTAATACTAGATCACTAATAGTTATTAGAAACCTAATATTGTTTCAATTTTATTTTATATATTTTTACATCATTTTTCATTTTTGCACAATGTATGCATTTTCATCTTGGTTATAGTCCCCATACAATTCCCACCCCCCTTGAGAAACCTAATATTTTAAGCTAGCATGAGAATAACATATTTAATTAAATCTAATAAGTAATACTGAGTAACATGGAACTGAAATGCCTCTTTAATGAAAGCCATGGAAATAGGATGGATATCATCAAAGTTTTCTATTCAAACATAGAAAATCAATGTTGATTATATTTTTCTTCTGATTCTCACCACAGAGCAGAAATTTTTTAAGTATCTCTGGAGTTAACACTTTTTTCCAGTTGAGGTTTTTATTTTATTTTGCTTTGCTTTCTTTTTTTAAAAGTCACAGCAATGATTGAGGTTTAAAATAGCAAGCTAGCACATATTTAAATATATAGTGAAGGTCAAAAACAATCTGAATTCAAATGAATTTTATACATGTATATACATGTATATACACAGATTTGTTCAGAACTTAAAAGCTTTTGTGCTATTTTGGAATTTTACTGCAAAGTCAAGATAAGAACTGATTTTTATCTGATGAGAGTGTTTCCTTCTCAGAAAAACAATCCAGGTCAACCTCCACAATAATAATAAACACAATGGCCAAGGATGTAGAAGATGAAAATTCATGATTTCACATTCAGTATGCAGGGTTCTAACTCAACCTCAAGAAAAAATTAACAATACACATGATTTCCTTTAGAAGTTTAGTTGTATTACCCACTCCAGGCTACTACAAGTTTTTATTAATTTTTGCTAATGAACTGTATTCTTCTTCTTTATTAAGTGTTATTGATGTTTTAAAAGTAATGGTTTTAAGAGATGCATTTCTAATTACTACTTCTAAAAGTATTGCAAGACATGTTTCTACCATTTCAAAATTAAGCAATTACCTGTAAATGCCCATAATTGGAAACGTAATATAAATTCTGTTCTAACAAACCAATCCATTGTGTCTTAAAGATAGGATAATTATCAAAGATACTATAAAACTGGGTGCCATGGTGACCGGTGCCATAGAGATGCAAAGACAAATTTTAAAAATAATAAAAGCATCCAGAAAAAGAAAATTAAGTGGTTTGCGCACATAGAAAATAAGTGTGTGTGTGTGTGTATGTGTGTGTGTCTTTGAGAATAAGAGAAGCAAAAAGAAGAAATTGAGAGGCAGAGAGAGGGGCTTTTCACCTAGTATTAGTATATATAGGTTTATCTGAACCTGTCCATAGTTATCACAACTTCACTAAACAAAAAGGTTTTTTCCTTGATGGCAATGGAAAAAGATCCTTCATAAACATGGAAGTTGATTTAAGGAACAGGGAGAAAACTCAGAATGAAGAGGAAAAATCTGATGCAAAGCATATGCTTTAGTTACAGAGGAATACAGAACTTTGGCAAGTTAGTTGAGTATTTCAAGAGGGTAAAATTGATCACAATTTTCTGTTTTACACTCTGTTAAGCACACAAATGAACAAAAATATTGTTTTCTTTTCTTCAGACTTGGCAATAATTGGGAGGTTTTAAAAGGATTTTTTTTAAAGCAAATGTTGGGGCAAACAGGTACACAGCCTCAATTTTATAAAAGCAGGGATAATACAACTGTTTTTCCACCCACAGTACCTAAAATGAATTAAGTATTTAGCAGGTTCTCAGAAAGTATTTGTTTAAGAAGAAAGGCAGGAAGGAAGAAAACTGTTTACTTCAGAATTGATGTAGAAACTGTTCTAAAACACATTAATGTCTTAACTTGAGTTTTCTTATTTCAAAAGCTACCCCATGCACAGCTAGTCTTAACTTGTGTTTTCTTATTTCAAAAGCTACCGCATGCACAACTAGTCTTCACTCAAATCTAATGGCATTTATTGAGCACCTACTATGTATGAGGACTACCCCTTTTGCATCTGTCACTTGATATTAGTCTTTAATCCTGCAGCTGCAAAGCCCCAGGGGCAGTGCACAGATGGGGCCAGTAATAGTGTACCACTCAACCGGGTAGCACTTTCACTCCATCTGGCACATTATTCCTGGAACAGTCACTGGAAAAGAAATTGCACTAGGTAAGAACATTAACAAAGGCAGGGTGATGGGTTTCCACTGAAATTGCATGTGACAAGTAGCCGTTCTGGTGTTACCATCAGCAGCTGCACACCTCTCTTCTACCCGGTTGGTTGTTAGCTCTGCTCTCTATCCTTCCACACCTTCATCTTCAATTCATACTCCTCTTAAACTAATGGCTCTGCCAACTCTGGAACTATCAATCTTTCCACATGAGCATTAAGTTGTAAAGAAAATGAAAGAGAGAGTAAAGTACAATCTTCCTAAGACTTGGGTTACTCCCCTCCATTCTCATGGGCTTGGGTTACTCATTTAAAGTCCACTCAGATTCTCCTCCCTGTCCTGTGAGTATGCAGGCGCAATTTTTTTTTTTTTGCAGATGCAATTCTTACCAAATTTCCTTCTCCATACTTTTACAGACCAGACATATTATATGAATATTGAATACTTTGGAAAATTGCTAATGGTTGGTGATTAGCAATTGATGCTAATTAAATGTTGGTGACTATATAATCATCTAAACGAATCAATAAATCTGTTACTATTTCTTATAAAGATGTCAGCAATTCGTTAACACATTTCATTCATGTGAGTGTTTATAAACTAAAAGTCAATAATTGCAATAAAATTTATTAAGAGATCTGATTTTAAATAGAAAAAACAGGGCCTCCCCTGGTGGAGCAGGCAATGGAGCGCAGCACTGTAAAGCTGTCCGCAGCCTCTGCACTGCCAGTTTGATCCCAGCCGACCAGCGAGGGTCCCACATGGCGAGCAGACCTCTCCTGTCTCGTCTGCTGCTCCCCTCAGCAGTGTATTTCATCAGTCTGCCTGTTCTGTTCCCCACTCTGTCTCTGGTGAATCCTCTCACCCTCCCGGGCATCTGGCCTGAACCCCAGGCCATAAATAAATAAATAAATAAATAATATTTATTTATTTATTGTGTAAATAAATAAATCTTAAAAAAATAGAAAAAAACAGAAAATATAATGATATATACCTTCTCTACAATAAACAATGGTGAAGATATTGAGCTAAAGATAAAATAACACTGATTCAGAAATGTAAATAACTAAAATAAACAAAATCATTAATGAAGATTTACTTTTTGCTTTAAAAAGCCAAGGTTTTAAAATTCTTTGCTTGGACTTATCGTGATAAAAACACAGCAACACAACAATGAGACATCCCTTCCTAAGGCTTCACTTACTAGGTCAAGTGTGCATTAGAATCTTAATTCTGATCTACCAAAGCCTGTCCTCTTACAATTTAACTGAATATTTATATTCATGGGCTATTAAGGACACTTCAGAATTGTTTTTATCATGCGCCATTTGCTCCACCTTATAGAATACTTAGAACACATAAAAAAGGTTTAAAGACCTATGTTTCCTAAAATCTTCTGACTTTACTTTTAAAATTGAATACATAAGTGCTTGAGAGTGGTCTTTTAAAAATTCACTTTCTGGGCCTCCCCGGTGGCGCAGCGGTTGAGCGCTGGGTTGCGAGGCTGCCTGCGGCCTCTGCAGCGCTGGTTCGATCCCCGGCTGCTCCCAGGCCACTGGAGGAGGGTCCCGCATGGCGCGCAGACCTCTCCTGCCGCCCGCTGCTCCCCTCAGCAGTGTACTTCGGTCCTTCTGCCTGCTCTGCTCCCCGCTCTGGCTCTGGTGAATTCTCTCACCCTCCCGCGCTTCTGACTGTACCCAGTGCTTGTATAAATAAATAAAAATAAATAAATAACTCCTTTTTTAAAAATAAATAAATAAATAAAAATTCACTTTCATGATAAACTACATTGAACCCCAAAGAGCAATTCACAAATGTAGAGGCAGGATGGCCACTGAGCAGGTTTTCTATGACCCGAGCAGATGGGTAAAGGAGAGTCTTGGAGCCCTCGGGGCTTTCTCAGGCTTTTATTGAGCTACACATGCATTGTAGCAACGAAGTACATGGCAGGCAAGGGTACCAGAGGGCCAGGAGGCCCGTGGGCCTCCAATCCCTCGGCAAGTCTTCACTCTGGGCTTCTTTCTCTGGCTTTCTCTTCTCCCCTTCTCTCTCCTGCCTCTTCTCCTGCTTCTGCTTCTCTTGGTGACTGTCTCTCAATACTCCTCCCATGGCCCACAGAAGTAAATAAGGCAGTTTGCAACAATGTAACAACTGCAGGTACCCTATCAGGCAGGGCAATCCCAATGGTGGGAGGGCAAAAAAGCCTGAAAACTATTCACCCTACAACAAAGAAACACAGAAACTTTTTTTTTTAAGATTTATTCATTTATACAAGAATCGGGGAGCTGGAGGGTGAGAGGATTCACCAGAGACAGAGTGGGGAACAGAACAGGCAGACCAACCAAAATACACTGCTTGAGGGAGCAGCGGGCGAGACAGGAGAGGTCTCCTGCGCCATGGGGGCATCTCTGTGGCCAGCAGGGATCAAACCAGCACTGCAGAGGCTGCGGACAGCTACACAGCACTGCGCTCAACCTCACGCCACCAGGGAGGCCCCACTGAAATTTTTTTAAATGAATGATGTTGGACAATAATCATGAAGTTGGAGAACAGAGTTCCCTCTAATAAGAGTACCTCTAAACCCTTTATATTACCAAAAGGAGCAGGAAGAGGAAAGGGGAGGAGAAGGAAACATTAAGAAATTAGTGTGTACAATAAATCTGAAGAAGAAATCAAAAAAACCATTCTTTTTATTATCAAAAAAAATCAAATACTTGAGAATAAATCTAACAAAAGAGGTAAAGGACCTATACAAAGAAAACTATAAAACACTGTTAAAAGAAATGGAAGAAGACACAAAGAAATGGAAAGACATCCCCTGCTCATGGATTGGAAGAATAAACATTATTAAAATGGCCATCCTACCAAAAGCAATATACAGATTCAATGCTATTCCAATCAAAATTTCAATGTCATTCTTCAAAGAAATAGAACAATTATTGATGAAATTCATATGGAAGCACCAAAAACCCCGAATAGCCAGAGCTCTCCTGAAAAAAAAAAAAAAGAAGGGAATGGAGGCATCACACTCCCAGACTTCAAACTATACTACAAAGCCATAATC
Source organism: Talpa europaea (assembly GCF_964194135.1). Taxonomy (NCBI): domain Eukaryota; kingdom Metazoa; phylum Chordata; class Mammalia; order Eulipotyphla; family Talpidae; genus Talpa; species Talpa europaea. The sequence continues at coordinate 24,086,217 of NC_140082.1, read as the reverse complement.
ATCAAAACTGCATAGTATTGAAACAAGAACAGACACACAGACCAACGGAATCGAATAGAAAATCCAGAAATAAGCCCACAGATTTGTGGTCAACTAATCTTTGACAAAGGAGCAAAGAATATGCATTGGAGCAAAGAAAGTTTGTTCAATAAATGGTGCTGGGAAAACTGGGTCGCTACATGCAAAAGAATGAAGCTTGACTACTACCTAACACCATGCACAAAAACCAACTCAAAATGGATTCTAGAACTAGACATAAGACCTGAAACCATAAAATACATAGAAGGAAATATAGGCAAAACACTACATGATATGCACATCAAAGACATCTTTACAGACACATCACCCAAAGCAGTGATAGTGAAGGCAAAGATAAACATCAAATTAAAGAGCTTCTGCATAGCAAAAGAGACAATAACCAAAACAAAGAGAAACCCCACTGACTGGGAGAACATTTTTGCACATAACACTAATGATAAAGGACTGATCACAAAAGTCTACAGAGCTGATGAGACTCAACAAAAACAAAGAAAATAATCCAGTCAAACAATAGTCAGAAGAGCTAAAAAGAAACTTCTCTGAAGAGGAAATGCAAATGGCCAACAGGCATATGAAAAAATGTTCAACATCACTTGTAATCAGGGAAATGCAAATCAAAACTACAATGAGATACCATCGTACACAGTGAGAATGACACATATTAAAAAAACTAGTAACAACAAATGTTGGTGAGGTTGTGGAGAAAAAGGAACTCTCCTGCACTGTTGGTGGGAGTGCAAACTGGTCCAACCACTATGGAGAGCTGTGTGGAGATTTCTGGACCTACTAAACATAGAGCTTCCATATGATCCAGCACTCCTAGGTATTTCCCAAAGGACACAGAAACATCAATTCCAAAGAGCACCTGCACCCCTATGTTTATAGCAGCACTATTTACAATAGCTAAGCTTTGGAAACAACCCAAATGCCCAAAAATAGATGACTGGATCAAGAAGATGTGGTACATATACACCATGGAATATTACTCAGCATTCAAAAAAAGATAACACATGCAATTTGCAGCAACATGGATGGAGCCGGAAGGGATCATGCTCAGCAAAATAAGCCAGAAAGAAAAATACTGGATGGTCTCACTCATAGCAGGAATCTAGAAAACTTAAATAAGGGATCAGGAAAAAGAATATATGAAAGAAAACATCAAAATCAACAAACAACTATGAACCAGAGACACTCTATGGGGGTAGGGGGGGTGGGGAAAGGAGGGATTGGGGTCAAAATAAGGGGGTTGTAATTGTATGGGTAATATAAAAAATAAAATTTAAATAAATAAAAAATAAAAGGGATCCAAATTTGGAAAGGAGGAAAGCTATTATTACTTGCAGTTGACATGATAATATACAGAGACAGCCCTCAAGATTCTATGGAAAAGTTAAAACAATCAGTTGAGCAAAGTCTCAGGGCATAAAATCAACAGACATAAATCAGTTGTCTTCCTATATTCAAGTAAAGAGACTGAAGAGGAAGAAATTGGTAATGTGATCCCATTTACAATTACAAGCCTCCCTCCCAAAAAACAAAACAGGAATGGACCTGATGAAGGAGGCAAAAGAGCTATCCAAAGAAAACTATAAGACGTTGTTGAAAGAAATTGAAGACACAAAGACATGGCAAAATATTTCCCGTTTGTTCATTGATTGGAAGAACGATCACTGTCAAAATAGCCATCTTACCCAAATCAATGTACAGATTCAATGCAATCCCAATAAAAAATATCTTGGTTAAAAAAGAAAAGAAATTGGTGTTTATAGCCAAGAGGAAAAATGGAATTTGGAAGAGCTGAGAGACTAGACTTGGAAAAATTAAATTTACTTCATAGAAGTCCATAGAACTGAGAAGGGACTATTGGTACAAATCAAGGAAGAAGGGGTGAAACTTCCCACTTAATATGAGATAGAAGAATTTTTTTCATATTAAAATGCAATCTACTGACTTATGGAAAAATAAATACAATATTCCTAAACGAATTCAAGTAGAAGATGAAGACTACTTAGCATGGGACACTGAAATGGTACATTTCTCCACGAGGTAGGAAATAGGACTTGGAAGCCAGCTCTGTGATTTACATGTTACAGGACATAGCCAAATGTGTGGAATCCTTTTACCAAGTCCAAAATGTATAGGCTTTGGGCCTCCCATTGGCTCAGGGGTTGAGCGCTGGGCTGCAAAGCTGCAGCCTCTGCAACACCAGTTCCGATCCCTGGCCACTGGCAAGGGTCCCACATGGCCCACAGACCTCTCCTGCCGTACCCACTGCTCCCCTCAGCAGTGTACTTCATCAGTCTGCCGGTTCTGCTCTCCGCTCCGGCTCTGGTGAATTCTCTCACCCTCCCACGCTTCTGACTGTACCCAGTGCTTGTATAAATAAATAAATGTAAAAAATATATATAGGCTAACATTTAAAATGAAGGCATTAAAATTTATATTTCAGTAATATGCATCTATCTCTTGGTGCTCAGCATTCATAGTCTTCCTCCTGATAGCATCAATTTGATTTCCCCTTTAGAAAGTACCCAGTCCCTTTGGTTAGAATGCAGCTGACCTAATTCCTACCCCTTCAGCTTGTATCATCCTGGCCACAGAGATGGACGTGTGACTAAAATCAGACAGAGCCAAATAATCTTAGAACTTCCATTTCATTGGGGAAGGAAAGTTCTCTCTACTGAGACGGCTAGGAAACCTGAAGCTGTTAAAAAGCCATCCTGTGAGCCATCCGTACCTCATGATGTTCTACTTCATGAAGCCCCTGCAGGTATTATCAGAGATGAGCACTCAGAAATGGCTGGGTCCACTCAAGTAAATTCTGAATCACTTGACCTTGCAGAATTTGCTTAAAAAGCACCTATGGTGGCAGGAATCTGGGTCTTCAGCTAAAAAAGTATAGTGTGGTGACCCAGCTATTAACTGGAGGAGTCACTAGTGGGTAGACAGACAGGTTATATATTCCAGAAGGTTGGAAAGTTGGCTGCAACAGCTGTGAGAGGTGGATTTCTTCCCCTTTAGCTTACAAACCCTACTGGCCATGTCAAAGTTGACTAGCAGCAAGCAGAGTTGCAAAAGCCAAGGAAAGCTGAAAATCCGTAAGAGCAACCAGATACCTACAGAGGTCAAAAGTAAAGCAGAGGAGATAGTGTCATTTATGAAGAAGAATGTTCTAGTGGCTGGCAGATTTTTCGAGGCTTTCTGTCTGGCATGGTATCCTAAGACAGAAGACTTTATTTCCATGATAGCTGTTTTAACCAAGCTACAGTCTCTCCCCTCCATCACAGAACATGAAGTCTCTGCCCCTTCTCCTCCCCTTCCATGCCTTCCTCCCTACCCCACCCTACATGAATGACTGCTACAGGTATCCTCAGTACACGTTAACAGGGCTCTTCTGTGAATTGCTGATGGCTGAACACACAATGAACGTTAGCTCTTCTCCCAGCACACTCCCCTCTTGACTGATCTGCAGATGGGTAAGAAGGTTTCTTTCCCCCCAACATAAGCTACTTCCTAGAACCTGTTGCAAGATGGCTCACTGTGGAGGATGAGTGAATCCCCAAAGCTGTCCCAACTGCTGATTTGCAAGAGGAGTAACGGCACAAAGACGCTGTGTGGAAAGGAACTGAATACATTTTCCTTTAAAAAAAAAAAAAACTATCTTGCCGCCACAAAGATAGAGGCAATACAGAAAAGAGCTGAGAGAAGGAGAAAACTTGAAACTTGATGCTAATCCCTGGTCCATCAACACGTGGACTTCTCAGCCACCAGCTCCACAAATCAGCACATCCTCTCTTCCACTTTAGCTATTTTGTGTGGCATTTCTTTCACTTGCAAACAAAATGTCCTGACTATTGTCAAAGGAGGAAGTAATCAGAAAGGGAACTTGAATATACCTACTGGCTAATCATCGAATTCATTGCAAATTTCAACCTTTAAAACCTGAAATTGGGGCCTCCCTGGTGGTACAAGGGGTTCAGACGAAACCTATGAAGTTGTCTGCAGCCACTGCAGTATGATCCTCGTCCGGCCAGGGAGCTACCCACATGGCACAGCAGACCTCTCCTGACTCACCCACTACTCCTCTCAGCAGTGTATTTCAGTTAGTCTGCCTGTTCTGCTCCCCACTGTGTCTCTGGTGAATCCTCTCACACACACCCCCACACCCCTGGCCTGTACCCCAGTTCTTGTATGCATAAATAAATAAATCTTTTTAAAAAATAAAACCTGAAATTTCTAGGGTCTCCCTAGGTACCCTTTAAACTGCTTTCTCACCATCACTATTGCCCAATTTGTATTAAACCTGCTCTTATCCTAGCCTTCCTCCTGGGTTTGACCTAATCCTTCAAGAGGTTCTCTCTTGGTTTCTTAATCCTCCAAGAAAGAAATGGCATGGGGCACTTCCAAGAGTCATGAGCAGTCCTGTTTGTGAAAAGCAGCTAGCTCTTCCTTGTGGCACTGCACTCATGCATCAACTGGAAATCTCCCCTCTGTCTAAGTGAACAGCCTATTTCAAAAGGCAGGCTCCAGAAATAGTTTGTCAAGCTGTCCAGGTTCCCTATTATGAAACCACTGCATAGGCTTCTTTGTGCTCCTTGAATCAGGGCTTTCTTCCTCAGGGAGCATTACACCCATTAACCAGGGCATCATGGGTCTCCTCTTCACCCCACATTTAAGTCTTCTGCATTTTTTAGCACTTTAAAATCCTTAACATCTTCTTAAACTAAGAAATGGTTTAGTTTACAAATTTTATTACAGCATGCATGGACCTGTGCAAAAATTGAAATCTCCCTGGCAATTGTTCTAAGAACAAAAAAAAGTACAAAAGAGATAAAAATGTGCACACTTATATTCATCTCTGGTCATTATCCAATTTTACCTAATAATAGGAATCACGACATAGTTTTTGACAAAAGATGAAAACAAGTTTTCCAAAAAAATGACTCTCTGCAATTTTACTCTGACGGTACAAGTCATCTAAATCTCCCCACCATGTACATACGACAGTTTAGTCAAAATGCAGACACTCAAAGTAGAAGCGAGGCATCGATTTGCTGCTTACGGTGCCATGTCCGCACAAAGCATCACACTTTGGATAGGAAGGGAAGAATAATACTGTATCCACTGGTAACTGCAGGGGGACTTTTCGGGAAGCAAAATGGCATTACTTGAGTTGGAATTTGGCCAGGACACTGGGGCTAAATACCCGGACTCTTATGAAAAGTGCCCTGGGATTGTAAATGCCCTCGAGTTGTCAGGACCTCAGTTTTGTGTCTTCTATGAAAAGAAAAGCTGATTAGATCATTTAAGTAAATCTCTCGGTGGGCTTCTTTAGCTTCTGATTATCTAGATATGCTTTAATCACTGGCAGATTGCTCTGGTTAAAATTAATGACAGATTAATGTGAGACACTCCAAGATATCAAAGCCCCAAAATACATACCTCAATAATATATCACATATATATTTTTTCATTTGTTCCCCAGGGGATTAATTTAGAGCCCCAGCAATTCCTACTTGGACTAAATCATGCTGTTTTAAAGAGTACATAATATCCCAATTATCCTGTTGCCCTTATCTTTATGAGTCTCCAAAGGAGGGATAACCTAAGTGGTGTGATTAGATTTAATACCACATCCCTGAAACCAAGGTCCTGTTTCAACAGACACTTTTTTTAAAAAAAACAATTACTCTGAACATTAAATCTTATATGTTATTTACTAAAACACTTACCCATAATAAGACTTCAAACATAATTATCCACCTCCTATGCCATACAAAAATCTAGACTCTCTTCAGATTTCTTAAGGGAATAAGGAAACTGAGAATCTTCATTTAGGTGATAATAAAATTCACAAATATTTTTTCACTGGCATACATGTCTAAGAAAGGAAACATTTCTTATATTGTATTACGTAAACAAGTACTCTTTTAAAAAGAGTTGGGAGCGATTACTTGAAAATATTAGCACTTACAAAACCTGAAAATGGGGTGAATGAATTAATTTCCCTTTTTTCCCTAGTATTTTAATTTACAAGCACAATCCACTGCCCGCCTTGAGAGACTTGTTTTTATCCTTCCCATGCCTTGCAGAAGGATTTTTAAATTTTTCTTTCACCCACCAGGCAGCTTTTCTGAGTCTTATTTTCCACAACTCTAAAATGGGAGAGTTGGAAGTGGTTCTGAACCCAGGTTGTGCACTAAAATCACCTAGAACACTGAAAACTAAGAATCCTTTACCCCAGCCCCGAGATTCCAATCCATGTGCTTTGGGACTGGCATTTATCATTTGTAAAAGTTCTTCAGGTGATTCAGGTGCAGGACTAGCCAGGGCTAACTACGACTGAACTGGGCACCTCCAGGGTTCTTCCATCGCTAAAGCTATGTCCATCTGTTCGTGTAGTGAACATTTAGCGCTCATGTCCAGTGTACCGGATGTTTCTGTTTCCTAGGGCTGTCATAACAAATTACCACAAACCTAGTGACTTAAAACAAAAGAAATTCATTCTCTCACAGTCCTGGGAGCTCAAAATCTGAAACCAAGGTTCCGGCAGGGCTGGTTCTTCCAGGAGGTTGTGAAGGAAAAGCAGGCCCATGCCTCTCCCCCAGGCCCTGCTAGTTACTATCCATGCTTGGTGCTATTGGGCTTACGCCTACATCACTGCAATTTCTCACTCCAACTTTCCATGGCCTTTCCCTCTGTGTCTTTTCCATTTTCGTCTCTTGTCAGGACTTGTCACTGATTGAGGGCCCAACCTAATCCAGGAAGCTCTCATCTGGAGAGTCACAGCTGCATCTGAAAAAGACCATTATTCCAAAGAGGGTCACACTCTGAGGCTCCTGAAGGACACTTCTTTTGTGCCCACTATTCAATCCACTCCTCTGGAGGTGCCTCTTTTATCAGAAACCAGTAACGAGTCCACTCCCAGGACAATTGATAGGGCACTCTGCACAGAAGCAAGACAGGAGAAAGGGCTCTGGGCTGCCCTCACAGAGAGAACAAGGGACAGGACAGGGAAGCAGTACACCAGGGACGTGCCAAGATGGCTCAGGCAGGATCCCACAGGCAGCTCAGGATCCCATAGGCAGCTCAGGACTCAGTTATCGGGTCAACTCTACTCAAGTTACATACATAACAGTGGAGAAAGAAGCAACCATTGCAATGCAGGCCCCATGGGTATCTGGTCTGAGCTGGGATAGATGCCGGGACAGAGTCTTGTGTGGCCACCATAGAGAGAGGCCACAGTTTGAAAGGCCTTGCATGACTTCTCAAGAAGTTATGCATTCCCAACCCTGGAAAGGAGTCTACATTCATTATTTTCAACCTCCTAACTACTGTCTTTCTCTCCTCTCCATCCCCTCCACCAAAGAGACACAAATCTTCATCGCTTATGGATTTTCATGGATTCGTGGCAAGAAGGAAAAGAGAAGACAATGCCCTCAGATGTCCACTACAACTATAATTTTGCTGTTATGACAATCCAGGCTATTTTCCTCTTTAAAATCTATGCTTTTTTTTTTTAAATCTATGCTTTAAAATCTATGATTTTTCCCCAACCATGTGTCTAAGGACCATCCCAGTCCATATCATTTAGCATAAGCATTTTTCATTCTAACTGTGTCTACTTGTACTTACAAATCTGTTTCCTCCACACAGCCTTACATCTCTTTAGACCTAGGCCCAGTGAAGCTGAAAGCCCATCTCAGGCAGAAACCCTGCAACAGGATTCCTCCTAGGAGCTGATAGGGCCTCTCAACTGAAAGTTGGTTATATTTATGCATCTCTAGTGAAATGCTGCTTCTCATTCACTCACTTAACTTCCTTTAGGATTATAACCCAAAAAAGAAGCAGACGAGAGGATGAAAAAAATGTTTTTCAATTATGAAATCAGAGCACCACTGCCACTGTTGAGACGTAATGGTAACATTTTGTGTAACACAAAGAAATGGAAAGACATCCCCTGCTCATGGATTGGAAGAATAAACATTATTAAAATGGCCATCCTACCAAAAGCAATATACAGATTCAATGCTATTCCAATAAAAATTTCAATGTCATTCTTCAAAGAAATAGAACAATTATTGATGAAATTCATATGGAATCACAAAAAACCCCGAAATGCCAAAGCTCTCCTGAAAAAGAAAGAAGGGAATGGAGGCATCACACTCCCAGACTTCAAACTATACTACAAAGCCATAATCATCAAAACTGCATGGTGTAGGAACAAGAACAGACATACAGACCAATGGAATCGAATAGAAAATCCAGAAATAAACCCACAGATTTATGGTCAACTAATCTTTGACAAAGGAGCAAAGAATATGCATTGGAGCAAAGAAAGTTTGTTCAATAAATGGTGCTGGGAAAACTGGGTTGCTACATGCAAAAGAATGAAGCTTGACCACTACCTCACACCATACACAAAAATCAACTCAAAATGAATTAAAGAACTAGACATAAGACCTGAAACCATAAAATATATAGAAGGAAATATAGGCGAAACACTACGTGATTTGCACATCAAAGACATCTTTACAGACACATCACCCAAAGCAGTGATAGTGAAGGCAAAGATAAACAGCTGGGACTACATCAAATTAAAGAGCTTCTGCACAGCAAAAGAGACAATAACAAAAACAAAGAGAAACCCCACCAACTGGGAGAACATTTTTGCACCCAACACTAATGATAAAGGACTGATCACAAAAATCTGCAAAGAGCTGATGAGACTCAACAAAAACAAAGAAAATAACCCAGTCAAAAAATGGGCAGAAGAGCTAAAAAGAAACTTCTCTGAAGAGGAAATGCAAATGGCCAACAGGCATATGAAAAAATGTTCAACATCACTTGTAATCAGGGAAATGCAAATCAAAACTACAATGAGATACCATCGTACACAGTGAGAATGGCACATATTAAAAAAACTAGTAACAACAAATGTTGGCGAGGTTGTGGAGAAAAAGGAACTCTCCTGCACTGTTGGTGGGAGTGCAAACTGGTCCAACCACTATGAAGAGCTGTGTGGAGATTTCTGGACCTACTAAACGTAGAGCTTCCATATGATCCAGCAATTCCACTGCTAGGTATTTACCCAAAGGACACAGAAACATCAATTCCAAAGAACACCTGCACCCCTATGTTTATAGCAGCACTGTTTACAATAGCTAAGCTTTGGAAACAACCCAAATGCCCAAAAATAGATGACTGGATCAAGAAGATGTGGTACATATATACCATGGAATATTACTCAGCATTCAAAAAAGATAAACACATGCAATTTGCAGCAACATGGATGGCACTGGAAGGGATCATGCTCAGTGAAATAAGCCAAAAAGAAAAAGAAAAATACCGGATGGTCTCACTCATAGCAGGAATCTAGAAAACTTAAATAAGGGACCAGGAAAATGAATATAAGAAAGTGAAAATCAAAATCAACAAAAAACTATGAACCAGAGACACTTTTTGGGGGGTGGGGGGCGGGAGGGGAAGGATTGGGGTCAGAATGGGGCGTTTGCAATTGTATGGGGGAATATAAAAATAAAATTTATTATTTAAAAAAAAAAAAGAAAACTTAAATAAGGGACCAGGAAAATGAATAACTATAAGAAAGTGAAAATCAAAATCAACAAAAAACTATGAACCAGAGACACTTTTTGGGGGGTGGGGGGCGGGAGGGGAGGGATTGGGGTCAGAATGGGGGGTTGCAATTATATGGGGAATATAAAAATAAAATTTATTATAAAAAAAAAACATTTTGTGTAACATATCCACAAAGGGGCCCAGTGACAAATACGTACATAAAGACTGGGGGGGGTTGGGGAGGCGCTCAAACACCTACACATTTCATTTCTTTAAAATGGTTATGTTACTGGCTGACAACAATGAGCTGTATGTGGAGAGCCTATTTCCTCCTTTAGTTCCCTGAAATAACAAGACCAAAGAACAACTCTGACATTACTTTATTATCTGGCTCTCAAGAGGTTTACATTTTCAATCCTTAATGTTATACCTAATGGCAAGGATTTCCCATAACTAACCTGTCACACTCACAGGAAGAGGTAGCCAAGTTGTTTGACTCTTGTGGAACATTGCTTCTGGGCGCATGATGTAGTTGCCAAAAACTAAGAGATTCTGCATCTGCTCTGCTGCATGGGTCCCTGTCCAAAGGAGAGCCTCCATGTTCTTCAAACCTTAGCTTCAGAGACCATTCATTAAGTCACATCACAGAACAGTAGGCTTTCTCAACCTCAGATACCACCTACTTCATCAATCCACTTAAATACAGCTATCCTTAGGAAATATTCACAAATCATCTAATAAAGGAATAATGTCCAGAACGTACAAAGAACCCCAACAACTCAATAACAAAATAACAAATAACACAACTGGAAAATGAGCAAAAGACTCGCAAAATCTACAAACAGTCAACCGCATGTCAATAGACACTCAACATCACTAACCACTAGGGAAATGCAAATGACAAGGAGATACCACTTCATACCCATTAGGCTGCTTAGTATAAGAAAATAATTATAATAGCACAAGTGTTGTGGAAGATGTAGAGACACCGGAACCCTTGTGTGTTGCTGGTAGAAATGTAAAAGGGCACAGCCACTATGGAAAACAATATGGTAGTTTCTCAAAAATTAAATAACACATTACCATATGATCTAGCAATTCCACTTCTGAGTATATATCAAAAAGAATTAAAAGCAAAAACTCCAAAAGTCATTTGTGTGCCCGCTGCAGTATTATTCATAATAGTCAAAAGGCGGAAGCAACCTAAATGTTCATCACGGTTGAATGGATACACAAAATGTGGTACATGCATAAGATGGAATATTTTTTAACATAAATAATGAAGTTCTGATACATGCCAGAACAGATAAATCTTGAAGATATAATAATGCTAAGTGAATTAAGCCAGTTTTAAAAGGACAGATACTGTGTGATTCTACATGAGGTACCTGGAATAGTCAAATTCATGGAGATAAAGATAAGTGGTGGTTGCTAGGAGGCAGGAAGAAGAAAGGGGTTAGTGTTTACAAGGGAAGATGAAAAATCTGGAGATGAACAGCCACGATGATTGAACAACAATGTGAATGTCCTTAATGCCACAGAATTCTACTTCTATTTTTGTATTTTTAAAAATGGTAAAAATGATAAGTTTTCTTATGTATATTTTATCACATTAATAATTACATATTTTTTAAAAATCAGCCAAGTCCAAAAATAATCAAAATTATCATACAAATTTTAAAATTAAGGGAATTTGTCTATCTTGCTTTTTGTTCTAAATGGCAATGAAAAATAACATTCCATCTACCATGTTTCTTTTAAACATAAAAGAAAACAAAAGCTTTCCTCTCAATCATCCTCCTCATATTTATTGCAAATATTTTAAAATATTCTGATAGTGAAAATAAAAACATGTCATTTTCATAGGTTTTAATTCAGCTGATTCTCTGTTGATTCCTACTCACCTTTTTAATCCCTTCCTCATTGCTGTGTCTCACTCCTGATTCATTCATAAATCCTTAGCACTGGCCCCTCCTGCCTACACACCCAGAAAGTAGGAAGAAATCTCTCCTCTGGGGTTAACACCTCTTAGACACAATAGAATCAATAGACCTCGTAGCAGCCCAACCTATAAAATCCCCAACACCATGAACAACCACAAGAAAGTGTTTCAGGTCTTAGAAAAGCAATACTGCAACCCGCCAAAATAGCAAGTAAAACAGAGTCGGAATCATAGAAGGGACACAGTGACTTTGGCTCTAGGACTCTGGTTCTCAACCCTGGAACTATTCTGAAAACCAGGTTGTAAAAGCAGTAGAGGGGAGGGTAGACATAGGAAGAAGGGAGATGCTTTATGTGGGAGAGAAAAAAAATTAAAGGGAAAGCAACAATCAAAGCTGGAAGTTTGTCTCACATTGTATATGAAATTAGATGTAAAAATGAACAGAGCAGCATAAATACAAAATATAGTCTTTTCATTATAGTAGAAGACTAGATAAGGCTGCAACAGGTTTCTGCGCATCTGAAAAAAATCTTCACATTCATTATGATTTACAAAGTGCTTAATAGCAGGTAAAATGGGTTGTTTTTAAGGTGACAAAATAACAAATATTTCAAATTATTCCACTGAACTCTTTTATGATCAGAAAAACAAAACTTCTAAATAAAAAATAAAAAGATCACAGACTATAATAATATAAATGTTTCTTTTTCCTAAATACAGTGATTTCTACTATCTCTACTACTTACCACTGTCTATAGTGTTTATCCTCCTGACCCTTCACACCTGATCAATGCACCATGAACTACTTCTCAAGTCCAAATAATCACATCCCCATGCTTCTGCTTTTATGAATGACCTGTAAACACCTTTGTGGAGTTATCGACTTCTATGACATGTCAGCTGGGCAGGTCTACATTAGTTTTGATGCTTAATAAAAAAAGAATTGTCTCTCTAAAGTTTGAAACATGCCAGGAGGATGGTGAATTTCCTATTTCATTCCCTCTATATCCATTTATGAAAAAAATATATTTGATCTCATTTTTAGAGAGAGAAAGAAATCAGACAGACACTTGAGCAAAGTATTGGAAGAAGTTGCAGTCCTGGCATTTCAACATGCTGACTAGCCTGGCGCCACTTGGTGGCACTGTTGACTCCAGTTTGCTCCCTGATCCAGGGGATGGGTATGTCAACTGATCCAACCATATAAGCATGTGTGACTGGCTCCATGAGGAACTTCATTAAGCCCTGACAGCCTTTATAGAAACATCACAATGTCTACACTGTGATGGCAAATTCTACAGTAAATACCCTCCTCTTTGAACTTTTCCTTGCTTTTTCTCCAAATACAAAAGTCCAACATTTATTTCCAGGTGCCTATCTCAGTCTGCCTCTGAGAAACGTTCCCTACCAACTTTCACCAAAGTCTCCCAGAGGGTAAGCAATCTGGGAACTGTCTTTAATGGAACCCTGATGGAAAACTGGGCAAGGAATGGGAAACAAAATGAGCTGGTAAAAAGGAAGTAATACCACCATCTTGAGATTAAAAAAAAAAAAAATAGAAACAGAGAAGCAATACTTTAGTAGACTTCCATTTATGTGGCTTATTTGGCAGGCGCTTTCATACAAACCCTCCAACACACCTCTATAAACATACTATTTTGGAGCCTGGGGAAAAAAGGTTCATAGGAGCATAGGGGTTAAGCAATTTGCTCAAAGGCAGGCACACAAATGGAACTTGGGGTTCCAGGGCCTCACTGTCTTCTCCAGGGCCCAACATGACAGTGTCTTGACATATGGGAACTATCACAGGGCTCCCCATGCAAATACATATAGGAACCCAACACTCTGCCTCCTAAAATTAGGAACTAAAGTGGAGCCACCCACCCCTCAGGGACGTTGATGGTTCTTTTCTTCATTTGTCCCCCAAGAGTCCCCACAAACACATAAGCACACATATTGGGCTGCATATTCCATTTGTTCAACTTTTCTTCCTTTGAGATTGCAACAGTTGTGAATTTTTGAAGGATTTCACTTGTACTATTGGAAGAAGCAAAATACACTGACACAGGTGATCACTGTGTGTTCTCTGCATTCCTCAGCATGGTTCTGCTCTATCCTATGTTGATCTTTCCTTTTTTGTATAAATAGAGGGTTTGTCAGAACCCTGAACAATTACAACATAGTTTCCTCCAGGGAAAAGCAGAATATGGCCATTTTATATCAATAAGTATTCAGTTATTGCTTTGAACAACAGGTGCTATTTTCTTTTGTGAGAATAGCATAATATGATGTCTCAGCTAGCTCAGATCATAAATCATCACCAGCAAAGATAAAACAGAGTTACAATCTTATTATCAGCATTTAGTTTATGATGTATATAAAATATGGCTAACTATAAAGTCATGATGTTGGTCATTTAACAATCACAACTCATATACACAATAAAAAATGTCATCACCTTCTAAACAGACACCTCAGAATATCATATAGATATTCTCACAATTGCTCAAAACTCTGCAAAATTCCTTTTTTGATATTGCATTAAATGCCTGACATATAATTTAGATTCTTCTCAATTGTGGTAAATATTCATACTTTGAGGGTGGATTTCATTTTAGGAAACAGCTGAATCATTTGGAACTAAATCTGGTGTATAAGCTGGAGAAAACAGTTTAAATCAAAAATAAGATTCATTCATTGAATTATTCAACAAATATTGCATTGGACATTGTAATGTTACCCTAAATATAGTTTCTAAATACCATTCCTCACTAAAAGGAATGAGGGATCCTTAGAGAAGTAACAGATTCTAAAGATGGACAAGAAAAACATCAGATGAGTCTAGAACATCTTAACGTCCCAGAAAGTAAGGAGGGGTCCGAAGAACAAAGGAATCATGTCAAAGGACATAGAAAGTTATTCATAGGGGTTCACATTATTCTGATAGGGAACAACTGAAGAATCAAAATAACGATAGCAATGGATTATAGCTCAACGAATAAAATAAAATCATAAGTCCATACTGATAAAATTAATGAACAAATGAAAACTTCAATGAAAATTACAATACATATCTAGTCTCAAAGACTCAATAAAATTTGTGCTGATTACAAAGGGAAAAAAATAATTTTACAGGGGGTGCAGCCTGATAGGCACAAGCTTAATCAAATGATCGAAGTGAACATTATCAGTAGTGGAGTGAATCAAAATGTATGTCATGTGGTAGAAGGCAGTGAAAAGAACACAGCGCCACATCCATGCAATTTCTGCCATCCATGACCAACTTGAACATAATCCTGAAGAAACATGAGCCAAACTCAAACTGAGGACCATCAGCTGACCTTCAAATGTGCCATGAAGCCCACCAAATAACTAAGAAATCGTTCTGGGTTTAAGGAAGGTAAAGAGTCATGGCAAACAAATACAGCATGTGATTGTAGGCGAGATGTTTCTACTATAAAGGCTATTACTGGGACAACCGGCAAAACTTGAATACAATCTGAGGATTAGATGACTGTGATAAATCAACATTTGTTTCCTGATGTTGATGGCTGTACTATAATTATGTAGGACAATGCCCTTGTTTGTAAGAAATCCCCATGACAATATTTGGTGGCATTAAGGCATCTTACTGGCAACTAACTCTCAAATGATTCAGAAGGGAAAATGACACTCCTTGCACTGTAATTTTAAATTTTGGTAAGTTTGGATTTTTTCCAAAATAAGAATGTATAAGAAGAGTAGAATTATTTGATTCTGCAACAGGTCATTCTTCACCTCACGCCAATGCCCAACTTGATGTTGTATCTGTGAACTAGCACAAGGAAGGAAAAAAAAAATTCACTACAAGCTTGAAAATATATGTATCTTAAAAGGAAAATTATGGGAAATGCAGGAGGAATGTGCCCTATTTTTGTTGATTGCTTCACAGACCAAGGAACATTGTAAGAAAAAACATTAATACTTAACCAGAGGCCATAAGAACCACTTTGAATATAAAAAAATAAATTAAAAAAAATTAAGTTAGGGCTTAAGATCAGAAAATTAAGAGGGCTTATCAGACAGCATAGCATGATGTCAGGACAAGCAGTTGCCTATTTAAATTGGTATCACGAATGTGCCACCAGAAGAAGTGTACAGCTATTAGCTTTGACTGTCCAGGAAGTTTCCCTGTCCCTTCTTCTGGAATGAGATCCTGTCCCTCCCACAATTTTAACACCTTACCCTCCTCCCCTTGCAGCAGTGATCTCTTTAAAGTGGTACACTGTGATCTAAAGAGGCCAATCTGAGTTCTTCTTCAAACAGTTATGTGACAGGAAAAGAAAGACGCCCTTTATGCTATGGTCAGTTAGCTCTTGCTGTGACTCCAACACATACTCCATCCAGATCCTTCCAGAGCTAGCAGCCCCTTTCACATTGAAGCTACTAGAGACGGGGTTTCTTTTGGTTGCCCCACAGAGTCACAATTAACCCAGGTGCCTCCTTGGAAAAGACAGACCCTGACGAGTATTAGTAACCTGAATTTCCGGCATCAGGTTCCACCTATTTGGGTGATATATATTCAATTCCAAGCCTTAACCATCTGTTGGATAAACTTGCCACAGAGGTCCCAGATGTAGGGAGTTCAAGAAATTACATCCTGACGTCCAGGACCTACCTTGAGTCATGCTCTAATTTCTCTACCCCTTTAATTTAACCAAAATGGCCAGTTCTGCACAGAGTATCTATTTATGGTCTGAGTGTTGAATCCACTCTACACATTGTTGCCTTATATTTGTAAAGCTCATCTCCTCGGTTACATTTTAACTACTTGAACCTAAACTCCCTTTTCTCTCCCTGTAAATCACTGAGCAGACATTTAATAAACACCATTGAATGGTTATCAACAGTATAAAAAGATCAGCTTACAGCTCAAGGCTGAGCAAAAAAAATAAGACTAAAGATAGCTGCAGAGTTTCACTACAAATTCCCAACACCTTATTGGGGATCGACGTCCAAGAAATACTGAATGAACTAACCTTGCCTTCTACCCCCTGTTAAATCGCCTACAACACCCGAGCCAAAGCACAGGGGTCACCACACCGGCACAGAGTGGGGCTGCTGGCTGCCAAGCCTTGATGTGACTTTACCACCTGGTCTGGTCATGGTTCTTGGTCAACTCATTAGGAAGCCTGGTGGGGAGTTTATGCATGGCTAGCCTTGTCGCACATCAATGCTTTTTAGAAAAGAAAGCAGTGGGTTAGTGCAGAAAAATGTGAAAGGGTTATGCCAATCTGATCTCCTCTCTCCTAAGGCGGTGTCACTGTGCTTGTCACACTCGCTGTGCCCAAACAGCTTCTTCCTAGCCACACAGCAATACCGGGAGTGCTCGGAAGACAAATGGCTACAGCTTTAGACAGAATCACCTTCTAGAAATGCTTGCTTTCATGTTAGGGCCCATTTTATTTCATATGCTACATCACATGCTCTTCTTGAAAACTATCGTCCTTCTGAGAGTGTGATGTACGTCAGAGATTTTATTAAGTCAAATCGGTTTTCTCTCGTTGTTTTGGAAACATTGAGTTTTTACAGCAGTGTATTTTGAGTGAATTCATTTCAAAACAGTAACCATAAAATTGGTCATTTAATTAATACATTCAACCATTTTCCCCATAAACATTAAAAAGTTTACATTTGTTGAAGTAAAATTCACATTCATATCTGTATTCATACTAGAATAAAATTATATATAAGATGCTATAAGTATACTATAATATAATATGCTATAAAATACATAATCTAATATAATAATATAAATAAATGAACCTCATGGGAACTAGGCAACAGGATGAAAGGAGGTAAAAATATTTCTCTCTTCACTGGCATCTTACTCTTTACCCAGACATCATGAATAAACATAAAAATATCTCCGGGGGGATGGGGAATATGGAAATCTGCACTTTCTCATTTAGGATTTTCTTAAAATGGGCGACATCTGTACTTTGCCTTATCTTCAAATCTTTCTTTGATAAGATGTATCTTGAAAAAAAATCTACTTTCACCAAGCAGAATTTAGTATTCTACTGGTACACTGATATAGAAAACAAACCAAAGAAACACAAGCAGTACTATTTGTGGTGCATCATCAAAATTTTCGCAGAAATTTAAAGGTTAATTTCTATGCTGTTTATCATTAGGGCCAATACAAAATAAGTTCTTTTGCATTAGATTTAGAAATACCTAATAGTAAACATAGGCTTATACAAAACCTCACAATTTGTATAAGGAGACATCAATGACAGAAGAGATTTCCAATTTTTCATAACTGCACTGAGACCCCATGACTCAAATGGGACAATGATATTTCCTTAAGCTATAAATGCTCCTTATCTGTTTCCTCTCAAACATGAAAAAATCTTTCCTTAAAACATTGAAATCAAGCAAAGATTTAAGAGAATTTTGTTTCTGAAGGTATGAATGAGAAATCAGACTTCTAGTGAAACTAAAAACCAAGAGCAGACAGAGTTTGCTAGAGTTCAATCATGCCTCATACATCTGCCACCATTAAGGAAAAGGACAAACCATCCTCATCACCCTCTAGAATCCACACACCCTCCCCTCACCACACTTTCATGCCTTGGCACCTTAGCACTCACTGTCAATTCTCTACTTGGAATTCCTCCCTCAGCCCCATCAGCCCCAGCCAACTTGTTTATCTGCTAAACTATCCACCCAGATTCAGCAATATCACTACCTTTCCAAGGGATCTTTCCTAATCTGTCATTTACCCTCCCTCCCCAAGATTGCTTGCCTCTCTTTTCTAAGCTTCGGTCACACCTTGTATATACTCCCAGTACATACATGACACAGAGTTACATTGATTTATTTTTAGATCTCTGGGGACTCCTGGAGGACAGGGACAATTAACACCACTGTGTCCCCAGTGGCTGGCAATGTCTACTGTTGTCAACAGTAAATGTTTGTTGACTGAATGAGTTTTCTGAGAATTAAAGTTTGCCAACATTCATCTCATTTTTACTTTTTATCATTAATCTTTGTCAGACAACCCTTCCTCGCTAGGGTATAATACATAATGAAAATTTTTTATTGATGATTTTGTTTGTTTAAAATTTTTTAAAACTTTATTCTGTCCCCTTTTTTGCATTTATGCCCTCTTCTACTCTGCTCCTTCTTATTTCATGGAGATCTAAGTTTTTGACATGTAACTAATATTTGTTAATACAAGATTGCTGAGACTACTGACATATATGGAACTGACTGCTGCAATACCAAAAGCCTCCCCAACATAGGGATTACAAATTTCTGAATCTCTTCTTAAGTTTTTCTCTCTTCTTTTTCCGGGCTTTCTTGTTGTCCTGCTTTTTGTCAAATGGCCTCTAACCATAAACACAATTCACTTCTCTTAATTGATAGCCTTTAATCTGCTAAGGACAGAGAAACCTGATAACTAAGCTTGTTAAACCTGTGCAAGTAAAACTAAATAGTCTTTGAATGGATGCCTATAAAGTAATAATGACTGGGTTCTGGTATTTGGACTGTGTGACAACTACTTTATCTGTTTGAGATCTTGGAAATGATCTCTGAGGTTGTCCACCCTAACTTGCAGTCCTGATCTCCACTAAGAGCAGCTTTGTATAATAAAGCACCTTAGATCTGATTTGCCATAATCCATCCTTAGAAGACAAAGACTCACATGGAAATTATTCAAAAATTGGAAGTTTAAAATGAATAGGTTTAATCAACTTCTGTACCAAATTTGACCACTTGCAAA
The DNA here is from genome assembly GCF_964194135.1 of Talpa europaea. Classification (NCBI taxonomy): domain Eukaryota; kingdom Metazoa; phylum Chordata; class Mammalia; order Eulipotyphla; family Talpidae; genus Talpa; species Talpa europaea. Next base: position 24,066,886 of record NC_140082.1, on the reverse strand, counting down.
ACAGAAGACAATATCTAGTATATGGAGAGATTGTCTGTCATGATAGATTTGATTATGCCCCTGCCTAATAAGACTTCAAAAGTATATTCTGGCTATAAACAAAGACAATATCTTCTAAATCACAAGCCCAAGTGCATTGTCTACTTGACTATTTCCCCTTAATTACAAGAATACATTTTTATAATGAACAAAGTCATCACAATTAATATTTTTGCTTTAGTCTTAAATCACCTCACTGACCTGTGTGACACAAGTCACCTGAGTCAAATGCCATTTTTTAGGAATTAGAAAATTAATGGCCTCCCCGACACCACCAAGTTTTACCATTTCCCACAGGGTTCACACAGCTCATGGCTGTCAATCTTTGCTGTTCAGTTTAAATACATTTCTCTATTGAACTTGGATATATATATATATATCTCTCCAAACTAGTGGACATAACCATTTTCATGTTCTATAGATACTTCAGTTAACATGACCAAAACAAAGTTCATCACCCAACCTTTTCCAAATGTATATAAACATAATATTCTCTCCCCAAAGTACCACCAACGTCCAACCAAACATTCCAACTAGAACCTAGGCACTACTTAGACTCATCCCTCTCCCTCACACTTTAAGGTCAAATCCATCTCCTAAATTTTCAAATGTGTCCATATATTTCCCTTCCAACACTCACTCCTAGTTCCAGCCCCCATCCTTTTTCCTGGCTTATTAAAATATCTCCTGACTGGAGAGATGCAAGAAAACATAATAGCATACTTAAGAAGGAAGAAGACCTTAAGTGTGCACAAGTGCAATTCTATTGCTGGGGGTTGCGGGGTCACACTTTATAAAATATCAAAGTTATAATGATTTCCTGTTGGAACAGTTGAATTCAGATCTTTATTTTCCCTCAAAAAAAAATCTTGAGTGTTTAATGTGACTGTGATACTTTAATAAATGGAAGAAAGAATAAAGGATTAATGATCCTATCTAAATTTCATGTTATTTCTAATACAAAGAAATAGTGTTTAACAAGCAGCCTACAAAATATAAGTCAATAAAAAACACACTCACCTCTTTATCCAATTATTAGTAACCAAGTTTTCCTCTTAAATTTTTACCAGATTCAATCATTACTGTCCATCTTGTCAACTGAGATTCTTAGTATATTGTGCTTAGATTGCTACTTTGGGATAATTTTTTCTCATCTTATATTTTGACACTGATGGTTTGTTTTGTTTGTTTTTTTTTAAGATTTATTTATTTATTTATACAAGCACTGGGTACAGTTAGAAGTGCGGGAGGGTGAGAGAATGCACCAGAGCCAGAGCGGGGAGCAGAACAGGCAGACTAAAGTACACTGCTGAGGGGAGCAGCGGGCATGGCAGGAGAGTTCTGCTCACCATGTGGGACTCTCGCCGGCTGGGGATGGAACCGGCGCTGCGGAGGCTGCGGGCAGCTTCACAGCCTAGCGCTCAAGCGTTGCGCCACCAGGGGAGGCCCAACACTGATGGTTTTTGTCCATAAATTAGTTTAATTCTATAACTATAAGAAAGTGAAAATCAAAATCAACAAAAAACTATGAACCAGAGACACTTTTTGGGGGGTGGGGTGTGGGAGGGGAGGGATTGGGGTCAGAATGTGGGGTTTGCAATTGTATGGGGGAATATAAAAATAAAATTTATTTTAAAAAAAATTTTAAAAAAATTAGTTTAATTCTATAGAAAGTCATTTTCCCACTTTTTTATGGTCAATTTTCATTTCATATTTTAGTGTATGAACAACTCTACAAATTTGATGTTATGTTATCAAATTCTTAGAGTTTACCTATTTTTAGATATATTAAGCAGAACTGGCCCATATGCACATGTCAATTCTTTGACTGTGGGAACAACAGTAAATGTTCTATGGATGTAAAATTCATTCATACAGTCGTTTATATACCATTACTATAGACAAGAGAAAAACCAAGTAATTAAAGATAAAGAAATAATTACTGCCCCATTGTTTACCTTTTCTTGTATATATTGAAGGCAGTAGGACTGGTATAATACCATTTAGATTATCAAAATTCCATTGACTGCTAGGTTACTCTAAAGTCATAGCAAATTATTTGACTATTCTGATAGCTCTTCATGTATTTGATGTTTGTCTTACTTGTCTATAGTTTCCATGGTCAACCAATTGTGGCTGTGTATTTTTAAGTTAATCACAATGCTTAACGTGTTTTAATTCTCAGGTACTTCTCTTAACCTCCATAACTGTAATTATAATAGTGGCTTGCAAGATGTGGTACATATATACCATGGAATATTACTCAGCATTCAAAAAAGATAAACACATGCAATTTGCAGCAACATGGATGGCGCTGAAAGGGATCATGCTCAGCGAAATAAGCCAAAAAGAAAAAGAAAAATACCAGATGGTCTCACCCATAGCAGGAATCTAGAAAACTTAAATAAGGGACCAGGAAAATGAATAACTATAAGAAAGTGAAAATCAAAATCAACAAAAAACTATGAACCAGAGACACTTTTAGGGGGGCGGGGGTGGGAGGGGAGGGATTGGGGTCAGAATGGGGGGGCTGCAATTGTATGGGGAATATAACAATAAAATTTATTAAAAAAAAAAAAAACCAAAAAAAAAAAAAATAATAGTGGCTTGCCACCACAGTGGCAACTGCACCGGTTCCTTCAGCACCCAGTGTGCCTGTCTAATACAAATAGTTGCAGTTCTTCAAAGCACTTTTTAACTCTTCTTCTATTTTGACTCTCCTTACTTTCATAAAAACTGGGAACTGTTCCAGGCCTCTTCGCATCTGATATCTCTTATGAAGAGTGAATTGAATAAGACATTAAAAGCCCCTGCCTTTTCACCAGCTTCTGTTATCAGTTTTCCAGGCCTGTCCATCAGGGACCCATGCCAAGCAACTGGTGAAATTATATTACAACAAAGTCTTTCTGAAACTCGCAGTAACTAGCCCATATGGACAGGATCCAAGATGGACTCACAGTATATTCTCTCTGATGTGGGAAAAGTTTATGACAAAAGAATGTGAAAGAATATAAATTGCTTTCTTTGATTTATTGTATTTTAATTTCTTTTTTCATTTCTTGTATACCTTCCAAAAGAAAGGAAGAATATTTTAAGAAAATTCCTATTTATTTAAAATCACATCAGTCCACTTTTCATTTTAACACAGCAAATGAAGGATCTTTAATATTTGATCTCTTTGCACCTGCTATATGTGTTTTTAACATAGAAAAGGAATACTTGGCAAAAAGATGTCCAGGATGCTCAAAGCATTTTATTTGAGGACCATTCGTGGGACAGAATTTTATATAAAGGTGGAAAGGATAGAAATTGGCAGGAAAATGTGGTTTCCAGTCTCCTCTCTTAATTTGCTTCTATACTCCACCTGCACACACACACACACACACAAACAAAACTTCCATCAGTGTTTATCCAGTCTAAGCCTACGAAAACTGAATAACATTTCCAAATTGCCACTCTTGCCAACAAGCTGAAACAGGAGAAAGAATGTGCAACTACATGTGGTCAAAATGTTTTAAGTGCTTTCTTCAAGATTAAAGAGAGTTGGTAGAATTGAGAAAAAATATGTAGAGCCTCTTCTGCTCCTATATCCACAAACCTCTCTCTTGATCAAATATATCTAAGTTCACACTCCAGAAATGGGATTTTTTCCCTGAATATTTTTTCATGAAAAACCTGCTGCTTCAATACACAAATCACTACACTTCTTATGACTATCTTTTTAATGTCCTAGACTGGTCTTCTTAGCCTCTACTGCATGTGTTATTCATACTCCATGAATCACACCAAAGTTCTCAGTGACCTTTAATATAATTTTTTCCCTGGAACCAGGAAACATTTTGTCTTATTTTTAAAGACTTTTCCATTCTAAGTTTTCCATATAAAATTCTATTCTTCTGTGGTCTGACACTTCATGCATCATTACTCAATTTAATTTGTTCTTATGATTTCTTAAGCATCTAAAGAAGGCTTGCAGTCAGCTATTGTTTAAAACCTGTCACTTCTCAAATGACACTCTTGGATGGTAGCATGTGTTTTACAGGTCCCTGCTGACCTCGGGTGACAAAGAAAGGTCACCTCTTGGTTTCCAAGCCTCAGATCATTGAAAGTGAATTTCTCTGAACCAAACTTATCGACTGGAAGTTGACAATGCTGTGTGAGAAACTAGAATTCCTCTCCAATGATTATTCTTTTTTTTTTAAAGATTTATTTATTTATGCATACAAGAACTGCGGTGCAGGCCAGAGGTGTCGGGGGTGAGAGGATTCACCAGAGACAGTGCAGGGAACAGAACAGGCAGATTGACTGAAATACACTGCTGAGGGGAGCAGTGGGTGAGTCAGGAGAAGTCTGCTGCACCATGTGGGTAGCTCCCTGGGCGGGGATTGAACTCATACTGCAGTGGCTATGGCCAGCTTCATAGATTGCATCGTAACACCTTGCACCACGGGAGGCCCTCCAATGATTATTCTTAAGAGTTAATGAAGAAGAGACTAGGACACACACACAGAGCCCGGTGCTATAGGAATCGCTCAGAAAAGCTCCCAATAATAAAAGAAATCCAAAGTGCCTCCAACCCCACCTGTGCTCACACTATTATACAAAAAAGCCAGAACTGGGGTGCAAGAAAACCTAGATTCCTGTCTCCACTAGTTGTCTAACTAGATTAGTCATTTAACTTATATATTTTTGCTTCCTCATCAGTAAATGAAGAGGTTAGATCAGATTTATCTTCTGGCTCTGCTATTCTAAGTGTAACCACATGCAACAGTGAGGCTCTACTATTTGCTTTAAATAAGGTAGAACCTATAGGTACCTCAATTTTAATTTTCCCCAAAGAGAAATGTAATATTTCAAACTGATCCTATTGTTCATTTTGTGACTTTGGGAAAATTAAAAAAAAAAAAGGTCTTGTTCAAACAAAAAGATACAAAACCTACTTTGGGTTTGAGATACCAGTGGAATCCAAAGTAGCCCTTCTTTACCTTCCCTGCACCGGCTTTAGCTCTCCTGTCCATATCCTCACTCACCATCACTCTGTTCCATTAGCTCAAATTGAGCATAACATACAAAACTTATTCCTCAAATATGCTTTGTTGGAGGTAGTATCTTATTTTAGCGGAAAAGTTTAGATGCTCTTAAAAGGTCTGCAAAGAAGAGATTATTTACAGAAGTTTTGGGGACTGCTTGATTTTAAGTATATATTTTTAACAGAGATTTAGGCCTGTTTCATCATTCCTTAACATGTTTCTACTTTTCACTTCACTCCAAGCCCACCTATTTCATCCTAGTTTCCCCCCACTAGTAACACAACCCTTCTCGGTCACAGGCCAACATTAGGTGACAAAGAAAGGTCAGGACCAGCATTGGACAAAATTTTCTATGTAATCAAAAGGAAAGAATTTACCAGGCTATCTTTTAAAACAAAAATGGCCTCCATTTACAGTTCATGTAACTACACCTGGAGCTTTCAGATACCACTCCTTTGAAAATTTTGCCCATTTATTATCAATTCTTTACTGTTTCCAAATAAAATTTACAGAAACTATTTTTTGCCTCTTAAATAAAAATAAACTCAATAATACTGTGTATTCCTTCTGTTCCCTGTAGCAGTAGGTTTGCCTCCATTACAGCATTGCCTGAGCCAGCCATTTTATGTCGTCAGGCTTCAGGCTCTGCCTGGAAGCTCCTGGTTACATCATCACCAACAAAAGATTTACAAACAGCTTTCCTGGCAAGCAACAAAAACAAATGAAAAAGTCCAAGAGACATGTAAACAGAGAAGATGAGGCTGAGTCAGTAGCTGACAAAACTGGAATGCAGCTCCCCCAAAAGCAACAACTTTAAATCCCACAACTGACTCAGTTGCCAACAAATTATTGGCATTTCCCAGAAACACAAGAACTACAGAATAAATGAAGACACTGAACTTTTTATTGATGTAAAAATCACAGCTCCATTCAAAAAGACTCTAGTGCCACAAGGGTGGCCACCTTCTGCATACAAATTCTTTCCCTGTTAATAAACTACACAAGTGTTGCCATTTTAATTCACGACTCTACATAAAAGGAACAGTTACAACAATCTCCTATGTGAATCTTTATGTTTTCTGTAACCCTACGAACTAAGTGCCAATACCAACAATGATCTAGAAAAAAAAAAAAACGGGGAGAAATCAGTAACCGTAGGTCAGCTGAAGAGAGGCAGAAGTGTGGGGTGGGTGTGGACTGACAATAGCGATAGGACTCAAGCTATAGGACCCCTCTGGTGATGATACAGCAGCCCACACACAGAATACAGATAGGAAAGAAGACCTTTTTTTTTTTAACTGAATTAACTTTGGTTTATAACACTGTAGATGATTTACGGGAATAGGGTGACACCTCCTCAGATGTATGTCATCACACCATACCCACTATCAAACCACCCACAGTCCAGAGAAAGGAGACATTTTTTACATTCACACAATAGACAAAGGGAAGACTATGACTTTATTCCTCTTTGTACCCCAAAAAGTTTTCCTGGCACAAAATAGGTAGTCAATAAATGCTTGCTGGAGGAAAATATAGTGTCAAGTTCAGAATAAGGCAACCCACAGATGTTAAATAATTATTACACAAATAAAACTATCACTTCATGAAAAGGGAATGTGGATGAATCTTTCTATTCCTCTTAGTAATGAGAAGCCATTCTGGAACCTTAATGCTAGAACTGGAATAATTTCTTGTTTCACAATTTTCTCTCTCTCAATAATTTGTCCTCCAATTAATTCATGAAGATGAATTCTGGTCATATAGAGCTTGACAAGACTGTTAAAGGGAAAGCATAAATATTCTTCAATGTGTATCACTCCTTGATGATGATTTGAATAGTCATTTAGCAATGGCCATAGCCTTGGCAACGTAGTCAAAGTAAAACAAATTAGCCTTTTTCATAAACATATCATTAAAAAAGATACATTAAAAGACATGAATTTACTGAGAAAATTATTAAACTAAAACTGAAAGATATGAAACTTATAGAGAGTAGAATGGTTGTATTAAGAGTTCGGGGTAGGAGAACAGGGAGATGTTGGTCAGAGTACGAACATTCAGTTCTAAGATGAGTAAGTTCTAAGGACCTAATATGTAGCATTGTGACTATAATTAACAATACTTGGAGGTTAAGAGCATAGACCTTATATGCTAATACCACATACAACAAAAACAGATAATTATGTGAGGGGATGGAGATATTAACTAATGTTACAATGGTAATCATTTATATATATATATATACACACACACACACACACACGTCTATGTATGTATAGATCATCACACTGCAGACTTCAAACTTCCATGTTATATGGCAATAACTGTTCATCAAAGCTGGCACCAGGGGCGATAATGAAGGGTATAGAGTCAATAATTCCAATTCCTTCCCAAGTAATCTTAAACACCCTTAGAGCCCCACCCAGCTCCATGGCAGCTTCCCTGGGCTTCCCATGGCAAGCATGAGCTCCATCTCCAGTCTCCCCTCTCCTCATCCCCTGTCTGGTGCCAGCCTGCATTCTGTCCCTTCACACCAGCTTGCCATCGCTATTCCCACCATCTGGAGTCGGTTTTCAGTATCTCTGTCTCATCAACTCTCCATCTATTTTAAAATATCATCTGAAAACATATGTTTCCCCCGCACACACCCCTTTCAATTTCCTCTCTGCTTTTATTTATTTCATCCTCTGACTTCCTTCAGCTCTGAAAAACTCATCTGATTCACTTCAGAAAACTGTTCTACAAAGGGCTGTGGCTGCATCTGATATGGAAGGTTGTGACTGCACAGGTTTGAAATATCTCCTCTGAGTGGTCAGCACATGCGCCTCCATTTTATCTCTAGGAAATGATGGAAAGAGCGAGAAAGAATCTGAACCAGGAAATGATGGTGTTTCTAACATTAAAATTACCTTGAATGCTGTGGGTCACTCCCAAGTGTCCTGTGCTGCCCTGCTCTATTGCACAAGGCCACAAAGAAGCCAACCTGAGGCCATTACTGCAATGACTGCAATGAACATCTTTCTAAACACTCAGAACTCAATAAGAAACTGTTTGAGCCAATTTTAGGATTGCCACTAAAAGAGTTGGAGGAGAAAAAAATCAAAAAGCTTCTTTTAGTCCTTTCTATTTCCTTTCAAAAACTTGCCCAATAGCCTGGTCCAAAAGAAAAAACAAGCACCCCAAAACAGAGAAAGCATGAAAGTGCTCGAAGCACTCAGTCGGTCAGAAACTTCCATTTCCGGGCTTTCCAGCCATGTCATTCTGTTGCCTCTTTACTTTTTCTCCAATTAACCCCGGCCACTGTGATTACCCCCTTTGAAACCTCTCAACCAGCATTTATTAATCATGTGCAGGGTGTGTGCATGGTACTCAAGCATTTTCCACCATCAGCCAATGCTTTTGGGCATTGCTGTTGATTGTGTTTCTTTCATCCTATTTGCTGCTTCTTTCTTTATTCCCCCTCAATGCATTGAAGAAGCTGAAAAATGAGGATTTCACCCTCAAACTCCCCTCTATTGTCAGATCCGAGAGCTGCAGCAGTGTGAGAGCTGGAAGAATCGCTGTTGCTAAGCAACACTTTTGCACCCTGTGTAAGAGATAAAGAACACCATGTATGACTCTGAGGATGAGGCAAGCCAGTTCCCAGTGAACTCTGGGGGCTGACCTCGGGACAATCAACAGAGAAATGTCAATTCCATTAAGACAGAGCTTGGGGAGGAAAGTTCTTAAATTTTCTTCCTTTTGATCATTTCTAATTTTCTCCAAAGGAAATGTGACCTAATGGGCAAAGAAATGGATGGCAAAGTCATAATTTGGATCTCCAGAATTGATGTGTGCCACCAATTCACTCCCTGAACAGAGGTGCTTCATTAAATCGCCTCCCATCACTTTGAAAAAGTGAACGTTAAAATCAGTTGCTTCACAAATTATAAAAATTGATTCTTTATTCTTTTCAATAACTAAACTACTAAGTTATTAAATGATAATAACACATTTGCTGCCTGTCTGCCTCAAATGACCCTTTTAGCAATTTTTCTTATCAGAGGTTCTATTCCCACATGCGAACCTTACATAAGAACATTTTGTGGGGTTTTTGGAAGAAATATCAAACACTAAGCATAACTTTAGAAAAGGGAGGGTGGGCCAGTGATGGACAGAAGCTCAATTCTCCCTCCAGTCACACCCTGCAGGGTCTGCTTAACTTCCTGAATCCAGACAACAAATGGAGGATTAGGTAACATCACAATATCATGACATCATGATTATCATGAGCAGTATCATAAAGCTAAAACTCCTGTAATCCTCAGATCCTTCCTTGTAGCTAAAACTGCTAGTCACTCCTGACAATATCAACTGTTTGTTCATTCAAAACAAGTCATCACTTGTAACTAGGTATGGCCATTTAACAGCTCTAGCCAAAACAATCTGTGTGGACATAATGGTGAAACTTTCTAGTCACAGCTTCCATTTCTTTTTGGAGGGATAGTGGACATGGAGTAGCCACCATGAGACACTTGGATACAGACAAGACCTTGGGATAGTAAAAAAACAAGAATGAGCCTCGGTCTCTGACAGCTGCCCAGAACAAGCCTCAGCTCAGATCTAGTTGACAAAGAAATCCACTTGTCTTTCAATAACTTAGATATTTGGCTTCTCTGTCATTTGCAGACCCTAAATAATATGTACCCCATCATTTCTGTTCCACCTCAGAAGCTTTTCCAGACCCAACAAGTGTCAAGCATGCAAACCAAACAACTTTGAACACAAAGGAAACTCAAAAAAAGTTTAAGTGGAAATTGTAATTAGATCTACAACTTACTGAGCACATCGTTCCACTATACCAAGAAAGTGAAGTAGTTCTCATCTATAATTCAGTTTAGGAAACATCATACTTTCAACTAACCAGAATATATTTGCTAAGCAGCACTGTCTACGAAACACTTTCTGAGCAGAGTGGAGGCCACAAAGATGGGCAGGACATGCCAGTGTCCATTGTCCTGGAACTAACATTCTCAGGGAAATGGCAAGAGGTGTAGCATTTTGATATGGTTTAATTAAATGATGCATGACTATTATGGACAAAACATTTTACTCCTCAATGATGATGAAGATAATCTCCAAAGTCTCATCTGTTCCAAATGTGTGGCCTTCTACTGCAACTCTCAATATGCTACCTCAATGTCTCACCAGAGGCATAAGTTGGGATTCTTTGTATAGCTCTAATGAGGTGTAACTTGTACACAAATATAATGCATGAATTTGAAGGGTACAATTTAACGGGATTTGACATATGCATGCCCCTGAAACCATCACCTCAATCAAGACAATGAATATTTCCATCATCAACAGTTTCCTTATGTCCTTTATATTACATCTCCCTCCTTTCCCACGAACTCAAACTCAGAAAACCATCAATATGCTACAGTAGATCACCGTGCATTTTCTAGAATTTTACTGAAATGGAATCATATAATGTGTACATGCTACTGCCTGATTCCTTTCACTCAGAATAATTACTTTGAGATCATCCTTGTTGTTGAGTGTATTACTATTTTGTTCCTTTTCATTGTTGTATAGTATCATCTTGTACGAATATACCAAAATTTATTCATTCACCTGCTGATGGATTTTTTTGTTTTGCTTAGAAATAATGCTTTTGGGCCATGAACATTCATATGCAAGTTTTTATATACATGTTTTATTTATCTTGGATAACTAACTTGGAATGTAATCACTGGGACTATGGTATCCAACATTTTAAGTAACTACCAAATTATTTTACAAAATGTTGATACCATTTTACACACCCACCAGCAGCACATGAGAGCCCTAGTTTCTCCACATCTTTTTCAAATTTTTAATGTTAGCCATTCTAAGTATAGTAGTATCTCACTGTGGTTTCACTTTATACCTGAGTGATTAATCATATTTTAAAAGGATGATTCTCCAACTCCTGTGTCTACTTTTTTTTTATTGGGTAACACTGGTTCACAACACTGTACAAGATATAGGGGAACAGGTTCACACCTCTTCAGATGTTTATTACCATACCACACACACCAATCCCCAAAGCACCCATAATCCTCTACCACAGACCACTTGGCCCCTGCCTCCATTTGTTCTCCACCCTTATCCTCACCCTGTAGTAGCTTCAATTCTGCAGTCATCATTTCTAGAGCTTGTTTTGGTTTTGTTTGTCTTTTCCTTTGTTTTGTTTCTTTCCACTCCACATATGAGTGAAATCATCTGCTATTTGTCTTTCTCCTTATGACTAACTTTGCTTGGCATAACCCCATCCATTTCCATTCATGTTATTACAAATGGCAAGATTTCATCTTTTTTATACCTGCATAGTATTCCACCATGTATATATACCACATCTTCTTAATCCACTCATCTGCCATTAAGCACATAACATTGTTTCCATAACTTGTCTATTATAAATAGTGTTGCAATAAACATAGCAATGCATATATTCCTTCAAATTAATGCTTTTGCATTCTTTGGATAAATACCAAGGAATAGAATCTCTGGATCATACAGATGGCAAAGAGCAGTAAAAAAAATGTTGAATGTCACTTATCATCAGGGAAATGTAAATCAAAACCACAATGAGATACCACCTTACACCAGTGAGAATGGCTTGTATTAAAAAAAAAAGTTAGCGAGGATATGGACAAAAAGGAACGCTCTTACACTGCTGGTTAGAATTCAAACTGGTCCAACCACTATGTGTGAGGTTCCTCAAATTACTAAAAATGGAGTTTTCATATGACCCAGCAATTCCACTCCTAGGAATCTACCCAAAGGACACAAAAACATTATTTCAAAAGGATACCTGCACCACTATGTTTATTGCAGCACTAGTTATAACAGGTAAGATGTGGAAACAGCCCAAATGCTCAAAAATAGATGACTGGATCAAGATGTGGTACATATAACCAATGGAATATTACTCCACAATCAAAAAAGATAAATTCATGCCATTCCCAGTAACATGGATGGAGCTGGAAGGGATATTGTTCAGTGAAATAGCCAGAAAGAAAAAGAAAAATATTGGATGGTTTCACTTATAGAAGGAATGTAAGGGAACATAATAAGGGATCAGGAAAAAATAATTATAATAAATTTAAAAACAAAATTAATAGGCAACTATAAATTAGAGACATTCTGCAGAGGAAGGGGATGGAGAGGGATTAAAATGAGGGTGGGAAGAGCACAAGGGACTATGGTGATGGTGCACAGGTGAACTGGTGGTGAGAATTATATGGGGAGTACACCCTTGTACACTGTGAATGGGAAGTAGACTGACCTAGTCCCTAGAGAAAATAGTACGGACATTCATCAAAATATGATAAATAGATATACCATATGCTCATTTTGAATTGAGTTTTTTGTCTTTCTTACTGTTGAGTTTTAGGAGCTCTTTATATATTCAGGATATAAGAACTTTGTATAATATGCATTTTGCAGATTTTTTTTCCATTCTATAGCTTCCCATTTCATGCTCTTGTTAGTATTTTTTTAAAGAAAAAGGTTTTCATTTTCATGAAATACAATTTATCTATTTTTTCTTTTATCCTTTGTGTTTTGGGTATCATATTTTTGAAGCATTTGCCTGTATTATATAGTTTTCAAATATTTGGGGATCTACCATAATCTTTCTGTTATTGGCTTCTAGTTTAATCTCACATGGTCAGAAAACATATTCTGTATTATTTAAAGCCCTTAAATAGACTGAGATTATTCTGATGGCTCAAAATATGACCTATCTTAGTAAATGTTCAAAATTCAATTGCAAAGAATATTCATTCTGTTGTTGTTGGGCATAATGTTCTATAAATGTCAACTGGGTTGTGTTAATTGATAGTTTTATCCAAGTAGTCTATATCTTTTCTAATTTTCTATTTGTCCTATCAACTATTGAGAGAAAGAAACAATAATTATTAATTTGACTATTCCTTTTCTCAGTTTAGGATTAGGATCTCCAATCATATTCAGGATTGTTATATCTTTTGATGGAATGGCTCTATCATTTTTAAATGACTCTCTTTATGTCTGATAATATTCTTTGTTCAGAAATATACTTTGTTTCATATGCATATATCCACTGCAACTTTCTTTTGATTGCTGTTGGTATGATATACCTTTTCCCATATTTTCATTTTCAACATGTCAGTGTCCCTATATTTAAAGTGTGTTTCTTCATCAATTCCAAAGAGCACATGCACCCCTATGTTTATAGCAGCACTGTTTACAATAGCTAAGCTTTGGAAACAACCCAAATGCCCAAAAATAGATGGCTGGATCAAGAAGATGTGGTACATATATACCATGGAATATTACTCAGCATTCAAAAAAGATAAACACATGCAATTTGCAGCAACATGGATGGCGCTGGAAGGGATCATGCTCAGCGAAATAAGCCAGAAAGAAAAAGAAAAATACCGGATGGTCTCACTCATAGCAGGAATCTAGAAAACTTAAATAAGGGACCAGGAAAAAGAATAACTGTAAGAAAGTAAAAATCAAAATCAACAAACAACTATGAACCAGAGACACTCTATGGGGGGTGGGGGGCAGGGAGGGGAGGGATTGGGGTCAAAATAAGGGGGTCGCAATTGTATGGGGAATATAAAAATAAAATTTATAATAAAAAAATAAAGTGGGTTTCTTGTAGTCAGTATAAATTTGTGTCCTATTTTTTTATCTGTTCTGACAAAATTCACCTTTAAATTGTAGAGTTCAAGCCATTTACATTTAATATAATTATTGATATAGTTAGATTTAACTATACCGTCATGCTGTTTTTTTCTCTTTCTTATATGTTCTTCGTGCCTTTTTTCTCTTTATCATCTTATGTTACTTTTTCATGATTTAATTTTACCTCTTTTTTTGGTCTATTAACTATAAACTTTGCTTTCTATTATTAGTGGTTTCATTAGGGTTTATAATACACATGTACACCTTATTATGGTCTACCTTCAAGTTCTATAATACCATTTTATATAATAACTTATGAGAGCATGTTTCCTTTAATCCTTCCCTGTCTTTGTGTGACTACTCTCACATAAATATTTATTTCTATTGTACCCACATTATATAGCTATATTTGCTTTAAGCAGTTAATTTAAGGACATTTTTCAAAAGAAGAAATCTTTTGTGTTCACATTCAGATTTGCCTTTTCTAGTACTCTGTTTCTTTATGTAGAGCCAGGTTTCTATCTAGCATCATTTTCCTTTTACCTGAGGACTTTATTTGACATTTTTTCTCATCTTCTGCATGTCCTAAAAGGTCTTGATTTCATCTCTTTAACTAAAAACATATTTTGCTTGGTATAGAATTCTAAATTGGAATTTTTTTTCTTTCAATGCCATAAGGATGATATTCCATTTTCCTCTGATGTATATTGTTTCCAACAAGCAGTCCGCTCATCTTACCTTTTTTCTTCTGCACATAATGTGTCTAATTTCTTGCTGTTTTTAAGATTTTTTTTTTCTGTAACACTAGTGTTACACAACTTAATGAAGGACCTTCATGTAATTTTTTTCATATTCTAATTATGTCTTGTTGAGTCTTAGGATTTGTAGGATTACAGTTTTCACCAAAATTGGACATTTATCAGTCATAATCCTTAAAAGTTTTTTTTTTTTCTGTATCCCACTCTCACTGTCACTTTCTATGACAACTACAAATATGACAGGCTATTTTCTGTGGTCTCACAGAATGCTCTATTAATTTGGGGGTTTTTTCTATTCCATTTTAGACAAGTATTATGTCTTCAAAGTTTACCCATTGCGTTATCCACAGTACCTAATCTACGGCTAATCACCCAGTGTACTTTTTGCTTCTAGGGCAGTTTTTTCATATGCATTAACTGCAGGTCTTTGAAGCTGTCTCTTTGTGTAGTATTTGCCTATCTAGTACCTTTCCTGTGAGTTCTCGGGGCCAATGCCTCTTTGAACTATGATCTCTGTCTTCTCAACAACTGGGCTCTGTTACATATCTTGATATATTAAATAGGCTCCAGGCAGAATCTTAATTGTTTCCCTTTTCTGAAAGTTTGCTGTCATGTTATTTGTTTAATACCTAAAAAAATTTGCTTCTTTTTTCTAATTATTTTTAGTTTTTCTTGTTCAAAGAGTAATTCCTGTTCTCTTTACTCCCTCGTCACCAAAAACTTATCTATATCATTAAAAAGTTTCCACATCTTCTCAATCTGTTTCCTCCAGTATCAACTTTAGAGAGTCAATTGAGTATAGCAACAGTGGTTATAAAATGGTTATAAATGGTTATAAAACTCTGAAGTCTGATAACATGGATTCAAGTGGCAAATTTGTCATTATTCTCTATGTGACCTTACAGAATCTCTTTAGCTGCTCTGAGTCCACCTTGTTCATTTATAAAATAAGAATATCTAACTCGCAGGGATGTTATGAGACCTAGCTGGAAAAATATATATAAAGTATTTTAACATCACTCTTTTTTTTCCCCTTAGGGATGCCGTCAATTTTATTTTTTTTATTTTTTTATTATAAATTTTATTTTTATGTTCCCCATACAATTGTGACCCCCTTATTTTGACCCCAATCCCTCCCCTCCCTGCCCCGCACCCCTCATAGAGTGTCTCTGGTTCATAGTTGTTTGTTGATTTTGATTTTTACTTTCTTATAGTTATTCTTTTTCCTGGTCCCTTATTTAAGTTTTCTAGATTCCTGCTATGAGTGAGACCATCCGGTATTTTTCTTTTTCTTTCTGGCTTATTTCGCTGAGCATGATCCCTTCCAGCGCCATCCATGTTGCTGCAAATTGCATGTGTTTATCTTTTTTGAATGCTGAGTAATATTCCATGGTGTATATGTACCACATCTTTTTGATCCAGTCATCTATTTTTGGGCATTTGGTGTTAACATCACTCTTAACTCATAGTAATTACTCAGTGATCATTGTCATTTAAAATAGTTTACATCATAAAATCCTCCTATGACAAAGACAAGCAACCTAGTGTCACTCTAATTTAGTAATCCCCTTGCTACTCCCAAGGAAACCTAGGCATACCCATGAGCATCTATACTAGCTGAAGGATCTTGTCACGCTCAATAACTGACAGTAATGCCCCCTCTAGCTAGTGGGTTGTTTGCTCCTCCCTAATCTTCCTTTGTCATCACTGTATGGTTTATTTCTGTATGGTTTATTCCAGTCAGGGTCAAAATATCACAATTTTATAGATATTCCAAGCTGCCTCCTTTAGAAAGGGCAAAAATGTTCATTTTCCATATTCATTTCAAGTAATGCACACATTGATTCAATTTTATATTTAGTGTAACAATAAAAGTCTAAAAGCATACTTAAAAGCCTAAATTGAAATTATCACAAGATAATAGCATAAGCAACTCTGAGCTTTTCTCTACTTAATGTTCTATTGACTTATGTTAAAGCTCGTTTGCTCTTTTTTCAACCTCTCGGGAAAATTTTTCCATAAGTACAACTGGCTAAATGAGCATAAAAAGTAAGTGAAGTTTTGTGTCATTACTGAAAAAGCTAATATTTTGTTATATGCATTTAGACACTGTTCTAGATCAACCATAAGGCAGGACTGTGTTAATCTCATCTAAATGAAAACAGCTTTATTTTTCTAAATTACATATGTTATGAAATGAGTCTTAATAAAGCCACTGTTTGACTTCCTATGAATGCATATTTTTTTAAATACTGATAAAATACAACATGGGGTGTTATAATCTAGCACAAGTTACACCCAAACACAAAGAAATTAAAGACATTATTTTCACAGCTTACAAAATATCTTTCACACACATTATATCATTAATTCTTACAACAATCCTATTGATTTAAAGACTCACAACAGGAGAAAGTTACCATTGTGGAAATGAAGAAGACACTAAGATATCCATCAGCAATCCATTCTCTACTCTAAAAATACTTAATTCCTGACCATTTGAATTAATCTCACTTAACATTTTGTGAATACTTAAAATTGACTGTAATATCTAACTTCATTCAACATTAATAAATGCCATTGTGTATGAGCATCAGTTTACTAGCTCAACATTGTTTCCTACTACTTTATCCCTAATACAAAAGAATTTTTTTCCACACATTATTTTAAAAAATTTCAAACCTCAGAAAGTTTTCAAAAACAGTGCAATGAATATGCCCTCTAAGTTCACCAATTGGCAACATTTGCCACATTTGCTCTACATTACATGCAAACATATCCATGTCTACAGCAAGTATGTACACTAATATAATGTATTATATTTGAATTATATAAAAATACTTGTTAGGTAAATCATATATAATATGATTCATATAAAAGTAGCAAGCATCATGATAATTAAGTATTAAATACTTCAATAGGAATCTTCTAAGGAAAAAGTTATCCTCTTACATATGCAAAATATATTGTACACAGGAAATTTACCATTGATAAATATGTATTACTTAATATATATTCCATTTTCAAATTCCCCCAAATAACCCAATAAATGTTTTTATCACTATTTCCACTATTTCCCTGATCTTAGGTTCAAGCTGTGATCACACACTGCATTTACATGTCATATCTCTTTATTCTCCTTAAATCAAAACAAGGCTTCCCTGGTTTTTTTGATCTACAATGACTGGCATTTCTTAGATGAACTTATTTCTTGATTTGTCTGGTTTCCTGAGATTGGCTTCAGCTAAAACATACCGGACAGGAAAGGTGCCTAAGTGAGGTGGGGATCAAATCCATGAATTCATAACATCTATTTGTTCCTCTGTTGGTGATGCTAGGTTGCTTAAATTTGACCACATGCGTAAGGTATTCTCCACTGAAAGGTGCCCTTTTCCCTCTGGAATTGGGTAAGGAGTCCACCGAGCAACACTTTAGAACATTCTGTTCCCAATAAGCTTTCACTCACTGCTTTAGCACCCACTGATCACAGAATCATTTATTAATGACTGCCGTTGTTGTAAAATAGGGGTTTTTTCTCCTCCACCATTCCTTCTGCATTTATTAATTGGCACTCTTCAAAAGTATTTCGTGATAACAAGAAACACCCAGAACCACCTATATGGGAGGGTTAGGAAGAGAACGAGGAGGAAGGACGCAGGCCCGCACAAAGTCTGAGCTAGCGCTAGACCCACACAGCTCTGCATTTGCTGCTGTGAAGATATTTTCTCTATGGTTGATCTGGTTCAAAGGAATTCTTCCATTGCGTAAGCTGTGGATGTTTACCATGTTCTTTGTTTCAAGATGATGATGGAATACTGGCAAAGGATCTAAAGGAGCTACATTTTTAAGCTTCATACAATAACTTCTAGTTTCCTCCCTGAAGTGGAGGAAGAACCCCTGAAAGCATCAGACCAAGAAAATTGAACACGGCTGAAAAACCTAGGAGATCATTTCTAAAGTATGCGTGGCTCTGAAACTTTTTTTTACAATATACACCAACCCCCAAGTTACTTTCTTTCATCCCTTGTCTTGAATTGCTTCAGATCAAAGGAGGAAAGGGTATTTCTTTCTAAACCTTTCCACCTCTGTTATGGAAAGATGAGTCTTCATAACTTTATAAAACTTTATAAACTTGATCAGGCTAACTGTCTACAGATCATCTTAACGTCATGAAAATGCTAATCCCAGTACTTCAAAGGTTCAGACCCTACCACTGAGTTCAACATTAACAAAGTCAGAAGACTATCTTAATGCATTACAGTGAATATTAGTAAATATTTAATACTTTAATCATATATGTGATTTCAACATTCACCCTGCAATCCAGAAAAACAGTTGATGATGCCACCCTTGGACACCATTTGTAAGTGTTTAACCATATACTTTCCAAGGTGCCATAGAGAAAGACAAAATCAGTACATGCCTATTGCCAGTATATTACATAATAATAGAAATAAACTATCTTATGAAACACTATAAAATGATAAAATCTCAATCTAGGGAGTGCTAATCTAATCTCCTACCCAATGCCAGGCTCAAGTCTTCGGTATCTGAAATAGTAATGCCATCTCTATTTAAATGCCACCAGTGAGAGGTAGCTCACAACACATGACAGTTCATTCCACTCATCAGCAGCTATGCACATGACAGCCTGGAGATCACAACGCTAAGAATCAATGTGCTGTGCATGCAAACCTACCAATACACCAGGAAAATATGGTAATAAAAAATGTAAATTTAATAATAGGCTCCCTTTCAATACCAAGCTTTTTAAAAAACATTTGAAGCTAAATTCTATTTATCAAAATGTGGCATACCCAGGTGGTGTATGCTTCAGGTTTCAGATCAAGGAATGTGGGATTTCCCTCATTGTATTTCTTACCCCAGCACAGTTAAGTCAAAACATAAAAACCTGTATCTCCCATCCACATCCTAAGAGCATCATTTTATTACCTTCTGGTCAACACACTTTCTCTGCATAAACGGGCTCATGTGGTTAAAAATTTCTTTCATTCTTTTGAACTACTCATAATCCTGAATACAGTGGCTATGGCAACTGGAAAATATAAGGAAATAAGGGTATACAGAAATGGTCAATGTTTTGAGCTTCGGTGATTAGAACAGAAGTGCTATAATAGAAAATGGAAAGGGACATAATCTGGTTGGATTTAGAGATTTGGAGTGTGTGATGAGGGAAACACTGTGTCCAATTCAGGCAGATACCAAAGTGAGTGATCAGCAGATACAAATATAACACAATAGATTTCCTAATGAAAAAAGAAATGAAATAAAAGAGCAGCAGTGAAGACACCCACTTATGCCCCTCAAGTATGTCCCCTTACATGTTGCTTTTTCTATTTTCCCCAATGAGCACTCTTGTCTTCCTAATGTAACATAATTTCTGTAATGTCAAAAATTACATCTCACATACCTCTAGTGTTACTGGAATTATAGAAGATTCTTGATAAAATCAGTTTGGCTAGTTCTACAAATCACCAAAATTATTTATGAAATGCCAGTATCAATGGGACTTTACTGATGCTTAAGACATTCTCTGGACAATGAAGCCCATCTTCTAAGGTTTTCTATAAGATCTCTTTGAGGGCAACACCAAAGATGTCCCCCTGTATTAAATTCATATATTCATTCAATGAAAACTATCAAAATCCATCATGTGCAAGATATGTACTAAGATTCACCTCTTGAGAAACCAAAATCTAACTAAGACAAGATCCTCGCTCACAGATCTTATTATATTTAAATCATCTTGTCAAAGATAAATCTGTACCTTGTATCATTTTGGGTCATTCCACACTATTTTGATGATATAAGTGCTTATAATTTTACAGTTTCCTTTCAACTTTGGCAAGCAGTCTAAACTATTTAACCAGCAATAATATGGTTTGAGGATAACTCTTACTTCATCTCTGTCTGGAAAATGTGCCATTTTCCATGCTTGGAGTTTGCTTCTGCACCTCACTCCCACCCTTCCAAATTATCCAAATTCTTCCTTCCCCTTCATGTGACATCACCAACTCATCAATTCTATAGCCCCCTTCCCTGAATTCTGATGAGAGAAGTGACAAGTGGGGGTGGAGGAGGGGGGAGAGAGAGCGAAAACGAGCACCAGCCTCAACCAATTTGACATTTAGGTTTAAGTTTTCTTACATTATTCAACAAACATTTCATGTAAGTTCTTTTTTTCTTCCCCTCTTTCTCCCTACTAGAATATGCAAGTAAGCCTTTTAAGGGAAATCCCCATCTGTGTCTGTATGTGTGTTCACTAGCACCATTCTATGAAACTTTTTAGAGAGAACATAGATAAGATCTATAAATGACTGAAACATTTCTTGATATTTATAGATTTCATATACTACCTTATATACTTGACCCTTTGATAAATGCTTTTAGGTCATAATATTATTTACTAGGCCAACACAGAAGTATTCTGCTCATAACCCAAGTCTTCAGGGAAGATTCGATTCTGATGAAGGATATGGGTGGAAGAGAGTATGTCTTTTAGCATATTGATATAACAATTATTATAACTGTATTACTGTCCTTTATAATTTAAGACAACATTACTAACAAAGATTAGGAGAAAGACCAATGAGTTATGAGTTATTTACAAAGGGATAAAAAGAAGTATAATACCAAAGCTATGGAAGCTAGTAATATCTTGCCCTTTATTTGCTGACCTATAATAATCAGACTAGGCCCCTTTTGGCCCAGTAGTGGTGATTAGTTTACATAAAGCAGAAGTTTCTTTCCAAGAAGTCACAAAACCCTTAAGACAATAAAAACAACCACTTAAGATAGACAGAACCACTTCTGAACCATATCAGAACTCAAAATTTCAAACAAGACTGGGATTTTAGAGTTTGGAAGAGGGTAATAAAAGTGGCCAGAAATAAGTAAGCCAAAAAAAATTAAAACAGCATAGTCTGAATCATCTGCACTGAAGTTCTAGAGGAGAAGTTGGTGGAAGGCACGGCAAAGAGGCCACAAAAGAAACTTACCCCAAAAACAAGCCAGAAGGAACAGCTTTATGTAGGTACAGGAAGACAGAGTCACTGAAAACAACATTGATGTCTCTAATTTCCATGATTCATGGATTAAAGGAATCCCAGGGTTTGCAGAGGCTTACACACACACACACACACACACACACACACACACACACACACACACACACACCATGCATATGCACTAGGTTGAAGCTCTAACTCGCTCATCACCAAGGGGTTCCATCAGATTGAAATGAAACCACAAGCTCCTCTTTTACAACATAAGATTCATATTAAAAGGGTGTTTCATGTTTTAAACAGTCTTATAAACAACTGTTTTAAATTCTGAAGATACTTATGGTGAGAAGAAAGAAGTCCAGGAAAGGAGGGATTAATGAAATGGGCTATTTGAGGCTTCACTTGAAATGATTTAGCAGAGTCCTTGCATATTTTCTGCAAAATAAAACCTCAAAGCAGGGAAGAACACACAGGTTGAAGAAATGGAAACTGTCACTGCAGAAAAACAAAGGTGGATCTGCTAAATGCAAATGAATTTAGAGGGAATGTAAGTTTTGTTTCCCAGCCATCAAAAATAGTTTGGAGGACTTGTTCCAAAATTAAAAATAAAAGCATACTCTTTTCTCCCTGCACCCTACAGAGTTGCCTTTGAAGTCACATGTGTTCCACAGGGCACAGACAAAAACAAACTCAGACCCTTTTTAAATGTTATTATATACGATTCTACATGAGACAACACCCTTCAAGTATTTATTAAAAAATATACTTTCAATTCCTTCTTAGATATGGTGAGTTTTTGTCTTGTGCCCTGGAATTTAAATCCATGCTCCCCTCTGGTTCTACCTTCTGGTCCCAGGGACAGCCTTGGGACTTGGCCCAACTGCCTGGATCTGGTTCAGACACTGCCTGGATGGACAGGCTCCAGCTCCTGGCTTGGAGGGACTCAGGCTGACTCTCTACAGCCACCTGGTAAGACTTGGCCAGCTTTGCAGCCTTCTGGACTTCTCTGAACAGCTCACTGGGGAGCCTCAGGCCCTCCTCAACTCCTCATTCTGCCTCACACCAAGACTCTGGAGTGAAATGCAGCTATCCCTTCCTCCTTACTGGTTTCCCACATAAAGGTGAGGAAACATCGCATTTGTAATAACAACAACAGGCATGCTGGAATAGATCGAGACCAATCCAACTTCAAAACCAAGGGCTTTCAGGGCCTCCCCAGTGGTACAGTGGTTGAGCGCTGGGCTGCAAAGCTGCCCGCAGCCTCTGCAGTGCCAGTTCGATCCCCGGCCACCGGCGAGGGTCCCACATGGCCACAGACCTCTCCTGTCACACCGGCTGCTCCCCTCAGCAGCATACTTCATCAGTCTGCCTGTTTTGCACCCTGCTCTGGCTCTGGTGAATTCTCTCATCCTCCCGCGCTTCTGACTGTACCCAGTGCTTGTATAAATAAATAAATAAACAAACAAATAAATAAATAAATAAATCTTTAAAAAAAGGACTTTCCTTGAAAACTCTCATTACAGTCTTTAGGTAGAGAAAGGTTAACATTTTGGTTTGTTTTGTATCTAGATACTGAGCTTAAAATACGGGACTGTCTTAAGCCAGTGTCACATAAGTAGGAGCTAAAAGATCAGAGAAAGAAATAAAAGCATTTCATATTTTCAAATACTCATTTCCCTACAGTGTTAAGTCTAAGGAGAAGAAAAGTCAGAATAGTATATTTTCAGTATGAGATTTAATTGTAGAATACTGGAGTCTCTCCACTGGAATAGAAGTTAGAACTAAAAGTAATCTTAAAGACCAGCTAATCTGATTACTTTAAGAGGTCGAAGCTGCTGACCAGAAGTGAATGACTCAGGCTAATAGGGTAATGTCAAGACCTAACAGCCACAAGCAATAAAAAGAATGACAGTAATTCATTCAAACACAACAAATCTATGTAATCCATGGGTTTATAATGAGTTGCTAGGAGGTTCCTCCTGCTCCCCCTGAAAACAGAATAGAAGAGCTCACTGTTGGACCACACTTAGAATGGGGTTTTGGGCAACAGGTTAGCTCACCTTTTTGGTGACAACTGAGGGAAAAGAGACTCCCTAAACCAAAGATCCCACCTCCCCATGAATGCTTCAAATTCCTATGCACACTTGTAACTTGGGAACAATAAGGAACAGAGCCACATATAACTGCATTACCAGATTTAATTTAGTCTTTAAACTGGGTCCTGAGAGATGGAACACAGGTAACTAGGAGCCAGTTTTCATTGATTCAGAGAGGGGTGAAATTCCTCAGGTTAGTAAAAATATAAGAGGAACAAGTATCTGGGAAAGAAAGTTCAGAATGGAAATGGGGCAACAAAACTGGGGTGTGGTAAGACAAATAAAAACACCACTGACACCTTTTTTCAAGTCTCAATTTAGCCCAGGATTTTTTTTTTAAGAAAAAAAGTATGACAAAATTGAGAACGTACACAAAGCATGGAAACATAACACTGGGGAAATTTCTAAAAAGAAACATGGTCCTCTTCATTGAAATATTGTTTACAATAGCCAAAACACTAAACAACCTAAATGTCCATGTATAAAGAAAATGTGGCAGGGGTGATGATTCAGTTTTAAAACAGAAAGAAATACTACTATTTATGACAATCTGGAAGGATAATATGGTCATTATGAAATAATGTAGACTAAATGAAACAATGTGAAATCATGTGAAGAAAAAATACTGTATGATCTCACTCACAAATGAAATTTTTAAAAAGCCAAATTCATAGAGAACAAATTGGTGGTTGGCAGAAGTCGGGTGGAGTGGGGAGAGTGGGGTGAATAGGTCAAGGTAGCCAAAGGGTACAAGATAAAAGTTATAAGACAAATAAATATGTTTATCCTATAAGATAGATAAGGACCAAGGATATAAAATACAGCAGAGCAAATACAGCTAAGAATACCGTTTTGTGCATTTGAAAGTTGCTAAGAGAATAAATCTTAAAAGCTCTCATCACCAGGGGAAAAATGTAACTATGTGAGGTGGTCCATATTAACTACTCTAATAGTGGTGATTTCACAATATATACGAATAGCAAGCCATTATATTGTACCACTTAAACTAATACAATCCCATATGTCAGTTATCTGGGGTCCACTCCCTGGACCCCATCTTTACAGAACATCATGGAGGCAGGACATGCTGTGATGAAGGCTGAGGTGGGCTAAGAGCCCAGTAGCTGCTGAGCCCCAACCATATTAACTAGAAACATTAAAGTTTTTGAAACAACAGCAGCATGTATTCTCCAGAGGCAGGTCTCAGTGGGTTCTACTTTGCTCACTATAAGGATTTTCTCTGTCAAAATAAAAAAGCTGAAGCAGCAACAGTAACAACAACAAAGCAGCCCCACCAGAGGAGCGCACAGCACAGCACAAACTAATAAAGGCAGTGTGGAGAGGGTCACGCTGGGAAGTGGTGTTCTGTAACACACACAGAACCTCTGGTGTGTTGGCAGGTCATGACATGGAACACTGACCCTGATTAAAAGAGCAGCACCATCTTTTTTTCCCCACTCCACAATGAACTAGCCATTTCTTCTTCTAACTGTAAGCTTAAGAGAGGGGGTAAGGAGAAGAAAAAGGATCTCATCTGGTGAGGAGTTGAGTTCCCTTGGCTCCCATCCTCAAAATGAAGTTGGTAGAATTTCCTGCTGTTGTGTTTTTTGAAAGGTCAATAGTAACTTTGATTCCTGCTTTTTCCAGAAGAGCACATAAAGCTTTCTTGTTTGTTTTCTTTGGTACAAATGTATGTATATTGAAATATAATTCTAATACCATCAAAGTCATCCATGTAGAATATAAAGTCAGTAGTTTTCAATATATTTTCAAAGTTCTATGAACATCAGTACTATACAGTTTGATCATTCACAAAGAAACCCTGTACTCTTGGATCTCCCTGGTGACACAAGGGGTTAAGTCTCAGCACTAGGAAGCTATCTGCAGCCGCTGCAGCAGGAGCTCCATCCCCCACCAGGGAGCTACC
Source organism: Talpa europaea (assembly GCF_964194135.1). Lineage (NCBI taxonomy): Eukaryota > Metazoa > Chordata > Mammalia > Eulipotyphla > Talpidae > Talpa > Talpa europaea. The sequence continues at coordinate 24,041,305 of NC_140082.1, read as the reverse complement.
TACATGGCGCAGCAGACCTCTCCTGTCTTGCCCGTTGCTCCCCTCAGTAGTGTATTTCAGTCAATCCGCCTATTCTGCTCCCCACTCTCTGTCTCTGGTGAATCCTCTCACCCACTGCACCTCTGGCCTGTACCCCAATTCTTGTATGCATAAATAAAAAATATTTTAAAAAAAAGGAACCCTGTATTTATTAGCAGTCATTCCTCATTCTCATTTCTCATTCTCCCCTTTCCTTGAGAGTCTATGGCAAGCACTAACCTACTTTCTATCTCTATGGATTCTCCTGTGTGGGACATTTCATAATAAAGGGGCTCACACGAATATAGTCTTTCCTATCTGGTTTCTTTCATTTAGCTTAATGTTTTCAAGGCTCATCATGTTATATATATATATATATATATATATATATATATATATATGTAAGTATCCCTACTTCGTCCCTTTTGGGGGTAAATAAGCCAAGATGAGTGATGTGGCTTCCATGACAACATCTCTGATTCTCCCAGGTGATGTTTTTATATCCCAGCCTTGGGGATCCCAAGATGGGATCACTTGATGTTGATAGTCATCTCTGCCCTGTGTACAAGTCACTCTGTTTTGTTTTCCACTAACTTACACGTTTACCTAAGACAAATTCGAAACATGAAAATAGACATAAACATAATCACATGATGCTTTACTCTCTTAGACTCAAAGTTGCTTTATACCTCTCCATAGTGTGTTCATTCCATTTCGGCAACAACGCTAGAAATACTTTCTAATGTGAAGTCAAAGAGCAGGATTAATCACCTCAGTCTCTAATTTTTTATGAATTCCTACAAGTTCTGCAGTTTAGGCAACACCATTCAATCCATGAAAACCCACATCATAAACAACTGCAAGTCTCTCTTCCAACAGCTATCTCTCGTAGTGTCAATTCTTAATTATCCAGGTTTGGACAAGCTTCCATCCCAAGGTGATTTACGATCCATTAGAAAGTTTCTGAAACATTTTCCTTGTTACTCTCACAACTATCCCATCAATCAGTGTGTGTTTAGCAACTGCAAATAACTTCTAATATTAGCATATGCAAAATATAACTAAATGGGAAACTCTCTGGAATCGAATCACGTACTGGGTATTACTGAGATCCTACATGGTTTTAACATCAGGATTTGCTCATCTAGAAGAATGCTGTTCCCTTTTCAACTAGAAGGTGTACTGCTCTGAGTCTACAATGCTACTTTGGCTTAAAACAGCTTTCAGAACTCCTCTTATGAATTCCTTTCATTTTCTGTGTATTATCTATAAGCACACACTTCAATAATTTATACCTTTTATAAAAACCAAAAATAGTGTTATAAACCAATGTCACTTCAATTAAACATTTCATTAAAAAATAAAAATCAAACATGGTGGCCTCCCTGGTGGAGCAGGCGATTGAGCTGTGAAGTTGTCCGCAGCCTCTGCAGTGCAGTTTCAATTCTCGGCCAGCCAGGAAGATACCCACATGGCGCGGCAGACTTCTCCTGTCTCGCCCACTGCTCCCCTCAGCAGTGTTTTCAGTCCATCTGCCTGTTCTGCTCCCTGCTCTGTCTCTGGTGAATCCTCTCACCCTCCCGCGCCTCTGGCCTGTACCCCAGCTCTTGTATAAATAAATAAATATTTTTTTTAAAAAAATGGGCTCACTCAGCTTGCTTGTTTGCCCAGTCCACCCTCAGCTGATGACAACACTTGTCCAGGTTCCAGAGCACTCAGTCATTTCCTCCTTGGCTATCCCTGGTACATCATTTTCATTCAAGCAGAGCTGTAGGCTCTGTTTCATCCCAGGGCCCAAGCTGAGAGCAAAGCAGTCTGAACTCTACTCCCAGGACACACCTCACTCAAGAAAACACATTTTCCCCTTAGAGCTGAATTCAAGAAGAACATAATAGGGTGTCTCTAAGCTAATAAAAGAGTAAAAGCACTGGTTAAGGTAAGGCTGCAAGACCTCTGGCAACAGAACAATGCATCGCTCTTTTGCCTTCTTCTCCAGGGCTTCCCCATCCTTTTCCTCCCAAGGAGGAGTTTTTAGTTCTAATCCCTCCAGTCCTAGATATGGCCTCGCTGGAGGGGTTGGGGTAGGGAGCCTGCAGTGATTCTTGGCATAGTAGTATTGAACAAAAATGGGACTCTGGGAAGTTACTTCTCATTCAGGTGAGGCTACCTGCAATCAGCCTCCTACAGATGCAGGAAATTAGCCTGAAGAGCCAAAAAAAATACAAAGAACTTCTCCACTAAAGAAAAGGAACAGTGCCAACTGACATATGGAACATACTCATTGAGCTGCTCGCCTGCCCGAGCCACCAGGGCACAAACCCTCTGCATGCTGAGCAGAATTACTGATGGGTCCGCACCATAAGGGCTTCTGTGCAAGGATGACAGCCAACCATTCCCATTTTCCCAGGACTGCTCTGGTTTCAGCACTGAAAGTCCTGTGTCTTCAGTGGCCACCCTCTGCAGCTGGCCTGCTCTTTCTCTCTTGTCTTACCCCAAACTGAGCCAAAATAAGAGAGGAGGCCAGAAACTAGCAAAGAAGTAAGGAAGCATAGGGAAGTCTATCTCTGAAGCAGAACTTTCTGCATCTTAAAGAGCTTTGGTTAGATTCAGTGCTGTTCTCGAAGAGAGAAAGCCCCTTATTTTTTACTCCAGCACAGTCGATTGTTCAGCCAGGATGCTCACCCCCTCATAAAAGCTGCCAGATCATATACTTGCCTATAAGCTCAATAGAAGAGACTCCAGCCTAAAGTTTCTAAAAGTTTCATCTTCAGACCATCTGCATTGGAATCACCTAGTGGAATTGATCAAATCTAGGTACCTGGGCCCCATCCCACACCTGCTAAATCAGATTCTCTATCAGTAGAGTTCAGAAATCTCCCTTCTTTATGAAAATCTCTAATATATCTGGGAAACACTGATGTCTGAGAACCACAGTGGATCCTCAAATAACATCCTTAAATTCAATGTCATTTTGTCATAAAGCCAATGGGGGAAAAAAATAATCCCTACCTATACTGAACAAAGGACATCACTCTATGTCCTTTCCCTTAAGGTTGCGGTTTTTTGTTTTTTCATTTTATAAATATACGTTCTTTTATGATTATGCCACAGTAACAGAAAAAGAATGTGGCAAATAACAGAATACAATGTCATTGCACATCACTCTTCCTAAACATAGGACATATATGAACAGTCTACATAGGAATCTGATATGCTCTTAGGAGCAAAAAAAGTTCCAAAAGTTAGATGTTAATATAGGTGACTATTTGGAACATTATGATCAAGGTTGCGGTTTTTAAGGACCTACTGAGGACAAACTATACTGTACTCTCCTGACTGCTGCTCCCCCCAGGTGCTCACTCATGCCCTCCCTTTCAGTTGCAGGCCAGGGCTTAAGGGGCATTCCAGTATCAGTAATTCTCAGCTTAAGCAAAATCAGAAGGGAAGGGAAATTGATCTGGGGTTTCCCCACTTCTCTTTTGTATCCCTGCCCCTCTCTCCTCACCCAGAAACTGATTACCTTTGGCTGCCTTAGGGATAAACCAAGCACCCCAAGACCCACCCTATTCTGAAGGATTCCAAAGTTACCTCCAGTTTCACTTCCCTCAACCATATAATTTTTTATTCAACAGTACACTGCTGCTGCTGTTAGGAAGTAATCTGGATAAACTAATTCATTTTGGGACAAAATGACTGAAAAATCATTGGAAATGAAAAGGTTCTTATTACCTCAATGAGACACAGATTGATGGAATTAATGGATGAAAAAAAATGAATTTTCTACAATTTCTCCCTAAATTAGTGCTTCCTCCTTACTTCCCCAATTGGCATAAATTCTCATAACTAGACAAGTAAAATCCCCCAAAACATCCATTACATAACTCCTTGTAACACATGCCTACAGGGACATCATTAAAGTATGGTCTTTGGTGCTAGGCAGCCATGGGCCTATGTCTGACTCGACCACTTACTGATCATGTGACTCTAGCTAAAATATATAACCTCTTATTCAAAAACTGGAGATAATTTAACCCATCTCAGAAGGTTGTTAGAATTCAATCAAGCAATTTTTTAAAGTATCAAGAATCTGGTACTTAACAAAAATAATTATTAGCACTATAAGATTCTATAGAAAATAAACATTTTCCAAACAATTTTGTCATATTCAATTATACTAAACCATCCTTCTGTGCTTAGTCTTCATGGTTAATTGCTCATATGACCTGGTATCTGGTTACATTTCTAAAATACTGGGGGAAATATTGGTCTTCACTAACCTGATTTTGCCCTATACAAACAAAGATTTGCAGAATTAGTCCAGTTTACCAAGTAATCCCACTCAATACCTAAGAATACCATAGCAACTGCTAGTAATTTCCCCCTGGGATTTTAGCCTTTAAATTCCATTCAAGATCATGGTGACTGAGGCTACTGACTCATTGGTCATGTCTTCAAGTGGAACCACCTAAACAAAAGCATCACTAGAAGTGCCAAAGAGTTGTGCATGGTGGAGATGATGAGTATCAAGCTTTTTGATGGTGAGTAATAATCTTCCTTTCCCTGGCCTCCAACTGCATAAAGGGCAAGGTTGGAAGGAGCATAAAATTTACTACTCCAAAGAGTAAAAGCTGAGGCAGTCTTACATTATTGGGACAAGGGATGGCACTGCTCCAGCTCACTCTCATCTACAAAATATCTCCATTTTTACTGGAAATTCCCAAGACAAGGAGAGATAGACACAAGTAATGGCTCTCAGAGGTAGAGAACTGAGGTTCTTGGCCCTCAGGTTCCTACCAAGTTCATTATGTGGCTGGCAGCCCAGAAGGTAAAACCGATGAGCTCACCCAAGAAACGAATAGAAGAAATCTTTAAAATAAGTGGACTATCAACTATGCCTCTCCCATGATTTACAAGGTAAAGAAATGCATAATGAATACCAGCATTGTGTGGCTTATGGAAAAAAAAAAAAAAGAGGTCAAGGTTCCACAATACCAGAGGTAAGATGAGGCAAACCAGAGGCAATGGATGATGAGAAAAACAAGGATGGCAGATTAAAGAACTAGAAAAGAGAATAATGGGACAGAAATCTGCCAAAAAAAAAAAAAACAGATAGTGAGTATTATTACCCCAGGCACTGTGAGAAAGCAAAATGAAATTAGATTACCAAAAGCAAATAGTGCACCATAGTATATTACCATGATATAGCTACTGTCCATGATTTCATGACATTCTTAGACAGGATATATTCCTACTGGATTCTATTGTTCAGTTGTGATTAAACCTTCAAATCTGTCCAAAAGCAATTCCATAACAAAATTCAAAGGAGAACAAACTTTGTAATCTCTAGTTACAATATATACAGAGAGCTCTCAGATATTAAGAGCAGTGGCTGGCCTACAAATTTTCATAATCAAGTTACATAGCACTAGTGGGACTCTTTCTGGAAATCAAAGCCAAGTTCTAAAAGCTATAATTCAAAGTAACATGGAGAAATTAAAGAAAGACCTTTTCATTAGCATGAAGTTTAAGACTGTGGCCAAAGATTTGAAAGAAAATGCAAAATCCAATCAGATGGAATGAAATAACTATAAAATGTTGCCAAGAGCTAAAGAAATGCAGAATGTAATCAGGCAATGTAGGAAATTAATTGCAACCTAGATGAGGATGCAGACGAATGCCTACCCAAAACAGAAAAAAAGAATGACATAAGGGTATCCACCCAGGACACCCAAGGTTGAAAACCCATCACCTCTGAAGGGTGTGGATGGCTATCTTGTCATAGCAACTGTGTAGTGTTTGGTCTCAGGCCATCATAATGATTAGAAAATGGAGTTACCAGCAGTTCAAAAGGAGCCCAGACGTATGACTCCTCAACCCCAAATCTCTGCCCGATAAACAACTGCATGGTAGCCCAGACACCCCAACTATTAGCATGGCAGCCTCAGTCTACCTCATAATATCCTCATCCCATAGTGGCATGTGTCATAACTCTGGAAAGATTTGGAATTAAATATAGAGACACTGATGTAAATAAAAGCAACAGTATTAATAGTTCTCTGTTAAGTTCAGAATAATTTTTGTACATAAAGTTTTAAACAATACAAAATGCTTCAGAATCTGACATCTTTGAGAATGTGCCAGATTGTAATGGATTTTAGACTTCTGATAGAGTAAAAGATGAAAATATGAGTGTTTTCAAACACTATTAGACTGTTCGGGAGGATGAGAAGACCCCCAGATTAGTAAGTTTGATTTTTAAATTTGTAACAATTATCTAAGTGCTCAACAAAGCATTTCCTAAGGTCCTTAGATTTGCCTTGATAGGCCTGTGAAGTGATCAGAAAAAGACTAGATAGAGCCAATCTTCAAATGCAACTTTAAATGTTTTTAAAATGTGGTTAAGCTATAAACTAAATGGATTAATGGGAATTTAGCCTGTCCAACTTAAATTTATTAACCATTATTTAAAGCCAACATTCAAAAGCTGTTCTTATTTTATACAGTACTTACTAGATTTATAAACACAATAATAAGATATTTGAGGTAAAATAAAGGAATAAAATAAAAATAAATCTAGCATCCAACTTAATAAATCCATATTAACTAAAAAATTAATGTTCATTTAAAACTAATATTAATTTTCATCCTGAAAAAATGCATAAACTGGATCTAATCTTAAGACATTCTACAATTTAAAAAGAAAGAAAAATAGCCTACAAATCCTCAGAAATACCACTGTCATAAAAGTAAAGAAATAACTATTCCAAATTGAGACCAAAGGCACAAGACAATTCAACCAATTGCATGATCTGGTATTTTCTTTTGCAAAAAATGAGATTATTGTTTCAATTTGTAAAATCTAAAAGAGGTCCACAGATTAGATATCACTACAGTTTCCATGCAAATTTCCCAATTTTGAAAACAGAAATCCTTTGTTTTTAGGGAACACACAGTGAGGTATTTAGAAACAAAGAGATATAACATCTGCACTACCTCAATAGTTTTTGAAAACATAATGAATAAAGAAATATATTAAAAGCCAATATTTGGAGAATCTGGGTGAAAGGTACACAGGAAACCTCTGTATACCTACTATGTCTAGTTTTATATCAAAATAAAAGGTAACAGAAAGAAAAATTTATGATAAAATAACACTTTTTTTAAAAGACATAAAAAATCACTCACTGAGAAACACAAAAAAAAATGATTAAAAGTAAATCTGAGAGTAGATTGGCTTGAATAAAATGAACAAGAGGGAAACTTCACACACTTAAGCCAAGTTAGAGAAAAGATTAAAGTACATTAAGCTTTCCTCTACTTTGAACCCAAAGTCAATTATATCACTTCAGATGAGCGCTCTGATACCAAGCATGTGGGACACCCACATCAAGTGTCTGCCCTAAGATTGAACCCAACAGGGTAGCTGAGGTTTAGGATTATTACCCCCACCCAGCCCACACCCTTTAACAGAACTGTTCTGGAAAATCTCCCACTTGATCTAATACCAGACTCTTCTAGGTAGAAGGCAGGTTCCATCTCTAGTATCCAGACATCAACCCCAGCCAGGCCAGGACTAAAAAACTGTGACCCATTCTTTATAACAGGACAAAAGACCTTATTCAGTAGGGGAACTTGTAGGAACAATATTTCTTTTAGCTTTCTCCTTGGCAATATAACCCATCATTCCTAAGCATTCCCTACTGGTGGTGTTCCCAATACAGGTAACAGATGGCAATGTGTCTCACCCTATTCTGAGACCATAACCAGATAGGCCTAGACATATTTACAGCTTCACCCTGGGTTGCATCAGCCCCATCTCTCAGGATGTCCTATGTTCAGCCCCATCTAACTTGTATTCTGTGTTCAGCAACCATGCAGACGCCAGCTTGCCTTCATCTCAGGCTGACTGCCTGAAAGCACAGTGCTGTCTGACTGCCTTACCTCAGCTCCACCCAGCCAGGGGGCATGACAGAGCACTCAGAGTAGAACAAAAGAAAACAGGAGTCAACAGTAGCCTGTGAAAGCGACTAAATTAAACCACGAAATTGTCTAATGGGATTAACTATTAAAAATTAAAATAAAACATCCCCGTCTCTAAATTCTTTAAATGACAAGATAATCGTTTTTACTCTGAATATTTCAAATATTCCCGTGCCTAAAAACAGGACACAGAATATATCACCTTGAAGTGGTTATACAAATACCATCATTTTTCATCCATCAGATTGGTAAACTATTTAAGATTTTATTGGCAAGGGTGTGGATAGATGGGTATTCCCATACACACTGATTTGAAAGATATATTGTCATTGCTATTTGTGGGGCATCTGGTAGTATTTTATAAAATAAGAAATTTTTTCATCTGGCAAAATCTCTTGTTATACTTCCCTAGAAAAATATTCTCTCACACACGCTAAATATATTTGCATAAAGCTGTTCAGTGCAGTATTATTTACTTAAATGTCCATTAATGTGGAAGGGTTAAATAAATTACAGAACCATCAATACTATGGACTATTAAGCCATCATTAAAAAGAATGAAGTACATCTATTTATTTGTTCTGACATGAATGCATTTATGAAACCACAACAATGCCTGACACATAGGGGCCACTCAGTATATTTGAATATCACAAATACTTGTAATAAATGAATACATACATACCTAGCATTTTTACATATTCTATCTCATTAAATTCCTATGTCAATCCCACTGTATGAGCTAAGCAGTATCACTGTCCCATGTGTAAGGATGAGGAAATTAAAATTCAAGGTGATTATGATTTGCCCAAGATCATAAACCTAAGGTATAGAACCAAAACAGAACCATCAGCGAAATCTGGTGGCTGACCCCTACTGTCTGCAGTGAGGCCAACCCACAAACAAGTGAGGAAATCCAAGTTTTTAGGCAGCTGGAGGTTAGCTTAGTAATTGTTGAATGGGACAAACTGATTCCTCTTTTACCAGAAAAGCTTTCCATTAGGTGAGGCGTGGCTGTACTGGGCACATGGGTTTCTAACAGGTCTGAAAGGAGGTCATTCAACAACAGGTCGTCATGGAAACCCTACCCACCCCCCTAGCCCCACCCCCCATCCCTGGAACAGAATGGAGCGGGAAGGGAAAGAGGCGCATTTGTGAAATGTCTGCTATGAGCCAGGCACGATGAATAGGAAAAAAATTCATCTGAGCCTTCCCTTACAAATCACCGAAAGAAAGACACTGTGCATTGTTAAACAAAAGTACAGAATATGCCTGCATTACTGCTAAATCTAGGTCAGTCATAGCTGCGAAGGAAGTTTCGTCCACGTGGAGCTCACGCCAGCCATCTAGTTCCAGTGCGCATGTCAGACAACTCGGCACTAGTTACTTTAAGCTGTGGCACCGCAGCTGGGCAGCGATCCCACCTCCAACAGGTACTCCTGTGCATGCCAGGAATGTGCATGTCAGAAACAGGAGAGAAAATGAACAATAAAATACAAACACTCTATCCGGGATAGCTGGGAGACTGAAACATACTCAGAAATTTCAGACACTGGGCTTTCCTAAAACAGCGTCTTGGTTCACCGTTCTTCACCCTATTCTGGCATTATCGGATAATGGGGGAAGTGGTGCTGTGCTTGGGCATTGTTACCTTGGAACTTCCTCTTAATTACAGACGCTCTTAGTAACTGTTGCTTAGCAACAAGCACATTTGAAATAGATTTGTTGACTTATTATGAGATACTCTGAAAAGACCTGAAAGTGAAATTCACTGATGAAAAAATAGGAATGTCCTGGTAAAGTAAAAATAATTTTTTCACTGAAAAAAGTACTCCCAAACTTAAGACATGAACAGATTCCAAGGGTAAAACTGAATGTCTGAAGTCCTTTCATAATACACTGTGCTACTTTATTACTGATCTGTTATTTTCCAGACCACTTCAGATACAGTTATTTGACTGAAAGGCACCAATACTCCAAGACAGGCCTTCACCTTTTAGTCACAGAAAAGCAATAGCTTTTGGATTTGCACAGGTCTAAAATAGCCTTTGTGGCATAGTTTTGGATACTGCTTTTATTCAAGATTTGAGGAAGGGAAAAAGCAAAGAAAGCTTTGCTTCCATCTTTCCAAGAATATTTCTTTAGCACTTCTTAATAATTGCTGTGATAGAAGTACAAATGGACAACCCAAATGCCCAAAAATAGATGACTGGATCAAGAAGATGTGGTACATACACACAATGGAATATTACTCAGCAATCAAAAAAGATAAAACTCATGCAATTTGCAGCAGAATGGATGGAGCTGGAAGGGATCATGCTCAGTGAAATAAGCCAGGAAGAAAAAAGAAAAATGCCAGATGGTCTCACTCATAGCAGGAATTTAGAAAACCTAAATAAGGGACCAGGAAAAAACCTAATTATAATAAAGTAAAAAATAAAATCAACAAGCACCTATAAACCAGAGACAGACTACGGGGGGAGGAGGGAGTAGGATCAATACAAGGGGGGTGGGAATTGCATGGGGACTATAACCAAGATGAAAATGTATACATTGCGCAAAAATGAAAAATGATGTAAGAAATATATAAAATAAAATTAAAAAAAAATAAAAGTACAAATGGAAATGCATTTTAGGACTACGCCACATACATCTTCTCCAAAGTAAACCCCCAGCCCCACATGTTCTGCTCACTGAGTATATGACCTCATCCTGCCTCCCCCTAAGACCTGGCCATTAGCTCACCCCTCATTGGGAGAACAAGTCCCTCCCATCCCTTGGATCTTTCTGGTATTTTCCCACCAATCTTGCATCTTTCCAGTCTTTTTTTCTTTCTTTTAGGTAAAGTTTCTCAAAAGAAGAGTCCCCATTCACTGACTTTCCTTCCTCACCTCCCACTCAATCCACACCTACTATAATCCTCATGAATTCCTCTTTCAGTCACTATCCCTACTGATTCTAGAATTAGTTAGATTACAAATATGATTTCCAGAAATCTGTCTTTCTGATATGTTTGTACTGGCAAAAAATTCTGCTGGATATTAAACCAATGGTTCTACCAGCACATTTCTCCCACAGCCCTGCTTCATTTAGCTCTGGTGTGGACTCTTTATAGTCTCATAACCTACTAAACTCCTGGTCTATTTGGAGACATCCAAAGGTGCCAAAATTTTCTTCATAAACACTTTCTAATCTTATTGTCCCTTGCCTCTGCTGAAAGAACATGTTGGCATTCCACACCTCCTAGCAGCCTCCCTGCCCAGTTCTCTCTACTGCCTACCCTGTCCTAACCCATCTTTCTGGGAGTCTTTCAAACTTATCACAGTCCAATAATTAGCCTCCACTGGAGGAGGAAAGCGAGCATCTGTTAAGTGGGCGCTTCTCCTGACATTCTGTTTGCTCTAGGTCACTTCACTGGTCTTCATTGCCTATTTCCTTTTCCTCCCTGACCCCAGAAGAATCATTTTAACTTGAGACTGAAAACTCTTTGGGCCAGCCTTCCTGTAGCACCCAAATTCAGCTGATGAATGGACTCCTTCATTGAACAAATATTATCAAGAGCAAATATTTATCTATGTGCTAGGCAATGTTTGTAGGCAGTGATGACTCAATAATAACAAAAAATAAGAAGAAAACTCTCCATCATCCCATGGGCTTCAGAGTAATAAATTATTTTAAACAAATATGAAACAAGTTCTATGAAGAACTTTATCAAGTGCTACCAGTTCACAGCAGAGAACTAGAAAATCAGTCACTGTGGAGAACTACCAGAGAAAGGACATCAAGGAGGCAAAGGTATGTGGTGTGGTGAGGGTCTGAGGCAAGCAAGAATGTGGCACTTCAGGAAGGGGAACAACCTGTGCAAAGGTCCTTGTTCCTTCACAAATTGATTACCCAGTATGTTCACCATTTAGGGAGCCTCCCATCTAAATTGTTTCTTTTGTACATGTCATTATTGCATTCCCAGCTAAACGAAGACTCCCACTGCAAAATCAAAGCAAAAGTTTCAATTGAAATGTGAAGCAACAGTGACTAGGTTTCAAAATATATACTTATAAAAATATTTTTCTAAACTTCAATACTCAAGTTTATCCCAACTTACCCTCTTTATTAAACTAAGGATTTATATCTGAGTATTATAAGCATTCTCTTCACATCAAATTTCTGACAAATTACACTGAGAACAGCTGCTACCATAAAATTTAATTTGCCACTTCCCAAAAAAGTCACTTCAATGTAAAATAATGTTGCCTTCCTGACAGTATTTTATAACTAATCACAACTGAAATAATGGACTAGGATTCCCCCACACACACCCCACCCCCTGCCCTCTGGGCCCCAGCTTAGCTCCATCGACAGACTTGTAAAGAAAGCTATAGCGTTGGGGGGAAAAGCTACCTCATGAGCGCTTGAGAACTTACAAGGTGTCTCCAAACATTTGCACTGCCAAGAAAAGGAAAAAAAAAAAAAAACTAGTGGGGATATTACAAAAATTCAAAACTGATGGGATGTACAAAAATAAAGTGTGAAAACTTTAGAACAATGATCTGTGTAAATTGACTTCCACATTTCAAAAGTTCAAAGGACAGAGTCATCATGTCCTCCTTATTAACCTGGGAAGTAACCGTTGTTTGTGCACCTTCTGTACAAAAATCACAACTGAAAAAACAGACTGCCAAGCCACCTTAGGACATTTCTTTTATTAGCCCACAAAATGAAAACTTTTTCAAATGTTTTTTTAGGTGCTTTAATTGTACAAGAAAATTAATAGGAAGTGGAACCGTGCCAACCTCTTCAGCGCTGAGCTGAAGAACAAGGTTCCACTGTCAAAGCTCATTCACACCAAGGAGGTACTCGACATTCAAAACAGGTGACGGGAATGTTTCTCCAGCCAAGCCAAGGAAAATTAATGACCACCACTAAGAAATACACAGTCTGTTAGGGCAAGGCCCTCAGCCCTGATCATCACAGGACAGGAAAGGGAGGATGGAATGAGGAAGGACAAGAAAAGGAATGAGGTCTTCTGTCAGGGCCAACAGGACTCAGCCATTCCACAGTGTTTTTTGTTTTTTATTTGTTGTTTTTTAATTTTATATATTTTTACATCATTTTTCATTTTTGCACAATGTATGCATTTTCATCTTGGCTATAGTCCCCATACAATTCCCACCCCCCCCCTTGTTTTGATCCTACTCCCTCCTCCCCCGCCCCAGTGTGTCTCTGGTTTATAGTTGCTGGTTGATTTTGATTTTTACTTTATTATAATTAGTCTTTTTCCTGGCCCCTTAGCTAAGCTATGGAAACAACCCAAATGCCCAAAACTAGATGACTATATCAAGAAGATGTGGTATAGGGCCTCCCCGGTGGCGCAGCGGTTGAGCACTGGGTTGCAAAGCTGCCTGCGGCCTCTGTGGCGCCGGTTCAATCCCCAGCTGCTCCCCGGCCACCAGAGGAGGGTCCCACATGGTGCGCAGACCTCTCCTGCTGCCCGCTGCTCCCCTCAGCAGTGTACTTCGGTCCTTCTGCCTGCTCTGCTCCCCGCTCTGGCTCTGGTGAATTCTCTCACCCTCCCGCGCTTCTGACTGTACCCATTGCATGTATAGACAAAACAAACGAACAAATAAATAAATAAAACATGCCTCTATAAATAAATAAATAAATAAATAAAATAAAGAAGATGTGGTATATATACACAATGAAATATTACTCAGCAATCAAAAAAGATAAACTCATGCAATTTGCAGCAGTATGGATGGAGCTGGAAGGGATCATGCTCAACAAAATAAGCCAGAAAGGAAAAGAAAAATACCAGATGGTCTCACTCATTCCACAGTTTTTTGTAAGCTCCCTCTAAAGCAATCTAAGCCTACCTTTGCACAAATATAAAAAAAAAAAAAAACACCCAGGGTTCGAGTCAAAATTAGTCACTGATGATTCTGGAAACACCCTGCAACACTGTCCTTTTCCCAGACCCTTGTGTCCTAGCAACTACTAGGAAATAAAACTCTTTCAAGGACTGAAGCCTCATGATAACCCTGTGTTCATTTTATGATAAAAATGCACTCTTGTTTGCACTAACAGTGATATAAAAGGCATACTATCACACAAACACACACACAGTGCTTTTTTTGGCCTGTGTTTTCATGGCAGCCAGAGCAATCCTGTTAAAAACCTGTCACATGTCATGTCACTCATCTACTCAACACTCTCCGGCAGAGTGGAGCCTAATTTTACTTCCACCCCAATCAACTTCCGAGGAGCCTGGGTGTGCAGAACAATACAATCAGGAGGGATTCTCATTCATGTGCTCCATCTGACCATGCTCTACCCCCAATGCCCAGCTTCTGTTTATGAACTAAGTTTCTGGTTAAAGCTCCAGTGTAACATTTAAAATCCAGAGTGCAAAGAATTCTTTGACATCCAGTGAATGTCTGCCCACCTCCAGGTCCCAATGCCACATGAAGCCCCCAGGCCACTCTTCATATGCCTCAGGTGAGGCATCCGCCATCAACAAATTTCCAGTATTAAGCCAAAGCAGAAAGGCCAAAATGGAAAAGAAAATCCTATCATTTGTTCCAAACATTTAACCAGCCTGGCCAAGTACAGATCAAGCAACATACTTGGTGCCAGGCACAATCTCCACTCTGAACTCATGAATCTCAGAAAAGTAATTTAACTTCCTGTTTGGAGAGAATAATGAGACACACCAGGTTCTACTCCAGGAATCTCATGACTACTAATATTTTCCTATTTATTCTGCTAAAATGAAAAATTACTCTGGGGTAAGAAATGAACTCTGTTTCTGTCTCCCTGTTTGTAGCAATATAAATACTAGAATAACTAAACGGAAAAGTAACATCACCTATTTACTAACCAACATCAAGGTCTTCTGAATCTTCAACTCCCTTTCAATCTTTGTGGATTTTCTCTGACCTAGAAGCCCAAGGCTCCACTGTGCCAGTCCAAAACTATTTATCCCACACCATGTACTTTATATCAATAGTTCATAAATGTGTGGTGGTGGTGATGATGATGATGATGATGATGATGATGATGATGATGACAGTAATATTCATGGATCAGGTACTTTACAAGCATTATTTCACGTAAATTATTTTGGTGGTAGATGCCATTATTATCCTCAATATATAGGTAATGAAACTGACTTTAAAGAGATGAAATATCTTTCCAATTGAATCAGGAGTTCAAATCAAAATAAGTCTGACTTCCAAATCTGGGTTCTTAATGACCACATATACAGCAGGTGACAGGGGCTAATGTATTATAAATTAGCATCTTGAAAAAAAGAGAGTAGACAGAAATAACATTATACTTTAAAACACAGAACTGTGTTTATGGTGATTAAATGGTACATAATATAATAAGGCCACAAAAAATATAACAAGCAAAATCTAAAATGAGCATATAGATGATATGTTTTTGAGAAATATTTACCAAAAATTGACTTAACTACTTCATGTAATCACTTATATGTGGAATCTTCAAAATCCAACCTCAAAGAAACAGACAGTAGATTGGTGGTCACCAGAAGCTGGGGGTGGGGGATATATGGGGAGATGCTGATCCCAGGGAACAAGCTTCCAGTTATGAGACTAGCAAGTGCCTAGGGTCTAATGTACAGCATAGTGAGTACAACTCATACTGCTGCATTATATATCACAATGTTGCTAAGACAGTATGTCTTAAATGCTCTCATCACAAATGAGAAATGGTAATTATGTAAAGGGAGGTAGGTGCTAGGTTAAACTACTTTCATAATCGATTTGCAATATATAAATGCATCCACTGTGCGCCACATGCTGTACACCTTAAACTTACACATTATATACAGTCAAAATCTCAATAAGTCTGTAAACTTCAAGTTTTTTCAGTTTATTAATTTTTATTGCAGTAACATTGGTTTACAATACTGTATACAATTTGGGGCTATAAATTCACCCCTCTTCACGCTACACTCACCACCAAAGCACCCAGAGTCCTCCACCATAGTCCACTGGGTCCCCTCACCCTTTAGTTTCCCTCCTCTACTCTCCCCTCTGGTAGCCTTAACTCTACAGTCAGACTCCGAAGGTTTGTTTTGGCTTAGTTTGTCTGTTCCTTTGTTTTCTTTATATTGCACATATGAGTGAAATCATCCGGTATTTGTCTTTCTCCTTCTGACTTATTTCCCACAAAGTTTAAAGCTAGGAAAACAAAAAACAAAAAAATTCCCCCCCCCAACTCTTACTCAAAATCTAAATATTCCAGAAAAATCTAAAGTAATTTTAAAATGTACCCCAATTTGAAAAATATGTGCCAGTACTTTTGAAATCTTGAGTACTGTGCCTGTAAAAATTTAACACTTCAGCTTTAAATTTCACACTCAAAACCCAGGTAATCATTATATCACTAAGGCTAAAAGAGTTGCTAGATTTTAAAGAAGATGAGAAGAGCAGAATGCCCAGTTCTAGAAAGAAGAAAACAGATCAGGCAAGGGATACCTTGGAAAGCAGTGTCAGATGGTCCTAAAGGTGCCTGGTTATAGAGGGGTGTGCCTTTATTTTCCCTTCTTTTTTCGTCTCAGAACCAGCTCCTCTGCAGAGACTAACCCCTACTGCACAATGGAACAGAGGTGGAGAGGGCCTTGGGGTACCTGCCTTTGCTGTTTCTCAAAAGTCAGATGGGTTGCTGCTCTATAATTTCAGGCAGCACCTAGAAATCCTATTTGGGAACAAAGGTTTGTAGAATGTTTAAAAGGTGGATTTTCTGGCTACTTGACTGGTGAAAACAAAAAGGACCAGTAGAAACTGTATGGGACCGGGGAATATAAAGGCATACATTGATTTGAGGGAAGAGGAAGTATACTTGTATGGGAGAGAAGTAGCTCTGTCCTTTTCAAAAGCCAAAAAAACTTTCAATTTGGCCTCTTGGCAATGGGGTTCTAAGTGCTGTGCAAAAAACAGTCACGTATAAATGTCTAAAGAGTTACCAAAAAATGAATTCAAGATAGAAACATCCAAAGTACTCAGGAGACACTGAAAGTTAAGATCTGATTATGGGGAGGGAAAAAAGGAGTGCGTTTGGGATTTGTTTTCAAAACTGGGGGCAGGGATAGAGGAAGAATGTTTTTCAAAATATACAGGAACTCTATGGGTGAGTGGGTAAGAGTTCTGTCTGGTAATCAAATCACGTTCACCCGGGAGAACAGGCTACCCAGGGGGCATGTCTTGAAAACAAACCAGGGCCAACACAAGCCTAATTACAGGACCCACCTGTGCCTGGATTTAGGCAACCAGGACTTAGATATAAAGGTCAAAGTTACAAAAGCAAGTCCAAGTAGGTCTACTTACCTAACTCTTGAAACACAGGTCAAATCCTTCATTATTTAATAATACAATAAAAGAAGTCTTAAGAAAGGAAAGCCATCAAAGAAAATTTAATGATCAAATGAACGACTAAATTCTGAAACCAAAATATAAACCCTAAATGAACATTATTTACAATTATAAATCTCCTATACCCGAAACTATTGAACTAGAATCAGAATCTAAGTCACAATCATGAGATTTTTTTTCTCCCTTTTTAAAATAAAGTGGTAAGAACTGTATCATTTTCCATTGAATTTTAAACTGTATTTCTCCTGGCCTTTTCCATTTGAAACTAAAATTCATTTCCTTATAATTATCTTAATATCATTCTATAAGCAGAAGAAATCCATCAAAGAATAATTTCATAATTACTTCTCAGGCCTCCAATGCATACAATGTCACAAAGTAAAGGTCCTGGGTGGAAGAACAGGTTATTATTTACAACTTGAAAATAGTAGGGAGATGCTGAGAAGATACACATCAAATAAAGAAACCGATACTGTGAGCAACTTGTAATTCAAATGCAGGCTGAACTCAATGCCCATGGGGAAGAGGATGGAGAACAGACTCACCATAAATTTCATTTATGAAAGTTAACAACATTGAATATGCTTTTAAAAATTCAAAGTTCACTATTACATATTTCCCTTCCATACAAAAAATGGGTGACCTAAACAACAGAAATTCATTGTCTCACAGTTCTGGGGGCTAGAAGTCCAAAATCAGTATGTCTGCAGGATTGGTTTCTTCTGGGAGCAGCCAGGGAAGGGCCTGTGGTGGGCTCTTTTCCCTGGCTTGCAGGTAGCTGCTTCTGCCTCTGTGACCTTTCTCACATCATTTCCCCTTTGTGTGTCTGTCTCCATCCAAACTTCCCCTTTTTATAAGCAATCCTATTGGAGTAGGACTCACCCCAATGAACTCATTTGAACTGGATTGCCTCTCATATCTACCTTTTTTTCAATCTCCATTTAATGTCACATTCTAAGGTACTGGGGCTTAGGACTTCAATATATCTTTTTTTTGGGGGTGGTGGGGAAACGATCAACTCCAAACTATTGATAGTTTACTAGCAAAAGTTAAGCAAAGCTAAATTATTTTTTCATTGTATGGATAGATATATTGTAAAGATATATTGAAGTCCTAAGCCCCAGAACCTTAGAATGTGACATTAAATGGAGATTGAAAAAAAGGTAGATATGAGAGGCAATCCAGTTCAAATGAGTTCATTGGGGTGAGTCCTACTCCAATAGGATTGCTTATAAAAAGGGGAAGTTTGGATGGAGACAGACACACAAAGGGGAAATGATGTGAGAAAGGTCACAGAGGCAGAAGCAGCTACCTGCAAGCCAGGGAAAAGAGCCCACCACAGGCCCTTCCCTGGCTGCTCCCAAAAGAAACCAATCCTGCAGACATACTGATTTTGGACTTCTAGCCCCCAGAACTGTGAGACAATGAATTTCTGTTGTTTAGGTCACCCATTTTTTGGTATTTAAGTACGGGTGGTCTAGAAAATTAATACAGAAGCTATGAGGACTTTTTATTTTGAAATCCTCACAAACCATCTCTGTACTTATCCCTAGCAGATTTTGCCAGGAATTAATGTCAAATTTATTAGGCTGTAATTTCCACAATCTGTCTCTTCCCCTTTCTAAAACTTGGCATATTTTCCCATCTCAAAGTTCTCATTTGCAGATAATTTCTGAAAGAGAATAGGCAATAAAGAGTATAACTAATACATATATACTATCAACTCTGTGTCAACTGTTCATACGGATCATCTGATTTATTCCTTACATCAACCAGAGCACGGGTAGTGAGTACTTTTATTACCATCAACTGTGACATAAGCCTCCTCGTATTGCAAATGGGATGACTGACACATGGCCCCTTTACAGCTGGGCAAACGGAGGCCAGCAGGGAAGTAACTAACCCAGATTGGCACAGAATCCACTCTTCTAACTCTCCCATCACATCTTCTCTACTTTGCAATGACCCTGAATCCAAGGTTTCCATTCCAAGACCACATCTACAGGGTGTTCGCAGGTCCCTACAATGCTATCCGTCCAGACCTAGATATTCACAACGTCTTATACTTCTATGAAGAATGGCTTGATGTCTTCTTCCTTTCAGCTCTCCCACACCTTTAATTTCCTAATAATGTATATAGGTCTTTTCTGGTTTCCTCTTTTTTTTTTCTTTTCTACTTTTAAACATTTTCTTCTTGGTTAAAAGAATGAAAGCAAAATAGAAATTGAATAACTCTACTTTTTCCTTTGTCATCTTTATTATATACTATCTCCCTCAAGCCAAGGTTCATTTCCTTTCTGAAATATAAATGTTATTAAAATTCATTTCTTTGTCTTTAGAATTTTTCACAAGCTATTGCCCACGTTAGCCATTGGCTTTCCTGATGCTATTCTTGCCGCTGGCTCACTTTTGAATTCTATTTCCCAACTTTTAAACCATGCACTTATCGGAGCTTAGAAAGCTCCAGGTGACGACTAATGTTGCTTTCTTTGATTTGGGGCTTTGTTGCTTAAGAAGCATTCTCCCTTTTCTCGCTCACTGAAATAATTAACACACTTTCAATCAGAACTTTGTCTTTCAAAGTCTTCTTTTATTCCTTGTTTATTCAGCAAATCCTTAACAAAAGCCAACTGTGCACCAAGAACTATACTAGTCTCAGGGATACAGGGGAATCAAGCTCTACCTGGCTCCTGCCACCTACAGTTTCTCATAACCTAAATATGACCTGATCTCACCTCTCCCACACTGTCAACAGGCCTTCCTAAAGTCTGGGGGGGGCGGGGGTGTGATCAGCCATTCCTCCTCCTTTCATGCTGATGAACTTTAAGATAACAGAAACCACTTGTTGCAAGGTCCTCACAACTACTCCATCACAAACTAGTTCTTCCTAATTTTCTAAATTAAGTAGGAAGCAGCTTGAAAAAAAGTGAAACCATAAACAAGAGCAAAGCAACAAATCAAATGATAGTCTCTTAAACTTTCAGCAGCTGTCTCATTAAAGCCTTCCTCTCCCACTGCATCTTGTCCCCGAGCCAAAGTGTAAATATGTTAAGAAAGCTTCAGTTGTATTTCCCATCTGGATAAGTGGCACATGGTCTGCCCTGCAGCATCGCCACTTCTGTTTCTCCTTCATTTCATCCTCCCCCAAATGTTCACTGTCATTTTTTCACCTTCAAGTCTTTGCACACACAAATCCACCTATAACACAAGTTTCTTTTCGGCAGAGCAAGCCCTCCTCTACAATTCAATTCTCAGCCTGTCCCCACCACACACTGGCAGTATTTCTGGTTCTTCAGTACCTTGTATAGTAACTTGTATAGTATGCATTGGTACAGATGGATGAGATCATAAATAGTGCCCTGTTGGTCTCTTCGGAGCATTACTTGAGCCTTCCTCCATTCAGGTACTTCTTTTATGTTACCACCTGTTTCCTCCCGCTGGGGAATTAATTTTTAAATACTAAGTCGCCATCTCTCTTGGTCCACCAGGGTACACCAGAGAACGAAGCCAGAGTTAGAAGGCTTGCTGTCAAATAAAGAACTGCCATACCCCACCCCCAGTAAATGTACCTTTCAAGTCAATCCGCATGTGTTTATTCAGTATCAGTTATGTACCCATCACAATGGGCATAAAGAAAACAATGTGCTTTCTTTCAACATCTGTCAAACTGTCATTATGCAGGAGACTTCCTAGGCAGCTGCCCCCATACACAAATACAGGAACTTTCACTGACCACTCAGCCCCTCAAGTACACATGACACAACAGACACACAAATAAACCAGTTTCCTGGCTCCCAGCCAATTAAATCTGGTATTATGTAACTACCATTAAAAAAAAAAAAAAAAAAAACCACAGAGGCAAACCCTCTAAAGAGGATTTTCCTTCTTTAGCAGCCTCAGAGGAAAAACTGTTCTAATATGGTGTTTCTATTCCTGACAGGAATAACCCTTAATTATTATGTCTTAACATCTAGAAATTTTTAAATAGAATTTCACTTAATGTTAAGAAAATCAGAGAACTACATCGCTGGCAACGGAAAAGACTTGAAGGGGTGGGGCAGAATCACAGATCCTCCCTTCTGAGTTGTTTTTGAAGTTCTGGAAAATCTGGGAGAATAGACAGAGCATTGAAGAAAGTCACCTAAGAAAATAAAATTCTTCCACAAGAGAATATAAGCTTTTCATTTATCAGGGGTTAAAATACTAATGCATAGCTACATTTACTTTCAGGAAATAAATTATACTTATTTTCAGGGAAAGTATCTATGGACTTGCAGGTGAATATGCACATGACCTGATGTCTAAAGACACAGGGTTCACTCCTAAGATGTGGAAAAGTGTAGATGTAACAGGTTGATTTTTATGAACTACCTTTGTAGACAATATTCTTGTCATCCTTTGCTCAGTTGCACATCAGTGGCCAAGAATCTACCCACAAATTTCACTATTTCATCTGCACACAGGAAGTGGTAGCTATTTTTCATGTGCATTATTCGTCCAAGCATGACCTGCTCCAGCTGGGATCATCACACAGAAAGTCAGGGAGAGAAGAGTCTACTCCTGCTCGTTGAGTCAGTGCTCTCTGCTAGGGATGCCTGGAACCCAGCTGACCACTCAGAAATTCAAAGACTCACCACACTGCCAACAAACTGCCTGGACTATCTGCTCTTTGAAGGGGACATCTACCCAGCAAGAGATGCTCAAAAGTTGGAATTTCCTAGCAACTGGAAATACCTTGTTATTCACGAACCCCTTGGTCTGTACCTGGCTTGTGCTCATGAGGTGCCTCAGGATAGGACTGGCCACTCCAGAAAGACCAATCGTGTGGGTGGAGGGTTGGGCTTGGGATCAGGTGGCATTAGCAGACCTCCTCCTGGGAGGGGATACCGAACAACCATGCCACCAATGAGTCATCATACCTGCATAATGAAACCCTAATAAAAATCTGGACAATGGGGAGTCCAGCGAGATGGTAAACTCAGTGGGTATTCTCAGCTGGTGAACACATCAACGTAACAGGCAGGGGCAAGGAAACTCCCTCTCCAGGATGTTCCCAGATCTTGCCTTGCGTGTCTGCCCATGTGACTGATGCTGACTTGTCTCCTTTATTAAAAAACCACTCATCAGCCTAGCACTTTTCTGAGTTCTGAGTCTTTCTAGCTAATTATTGACTCCAAGAGGGTAGCATAAATCCCCAAATTTATAGCCAGTTGGTCAGAAGCGTGGGTGGTATCTGAAGTGAGAGCGGTCTTGTTGGGGCCTCTACAACTCTACTGGTAGAGCTAATGCTAATTCCAGGTGGGGAGCCTCAAGACTGCAAGGCAGCGATACCTATGCTCATTTCCTTACATTTGTGGCAAAAATAGTTCCCTTAAGAAACAAAGCTCGTAGAGGTGACTTGAAGTCCCCCACCCAATCCACTTCCAACACCACATTGAGAACTTCCATGGTCCAATCTCAGCAGAAAACCATTTCAAGAGGGTAGACAAACAACCACAGTAGAAGGCAGGGGTTTTGATGAGTGGCATAAGGAAGGCATAAAAATTACAATAAGCATATACAAAGGAAGCCCAGGCATTGAAGTAATCAGAATGGCTTCACAAAGGTTGTCACAGCTGTGTGCCTTAAAGATGAAAGTACCTTTAAAAGAGGGGAATGCCAAGAAGTCTTAAAAACACCATAAGTTAAAGTTAAAATTACTATCAAGTTTAATAATAAGGAAAATTATATCTTTTATTAATTCCTAACTAAGAGGAACTTATTATTTGGATATTCCAAACATTTGTGAGGCGTAGTATATTATACCCATTTTATAGGTGGAAATATTAAGATTTAAGTTAAGAAACCTGGTAAAGGCTTCAGAGCTAGCACCTGGCGTGCCTAGAAAAGAGGAAGGTAAAGGGAAGTCAGGAAAGTAGATTGTAGAATGCTCACAGTGCCTGTCACAAACCCAATTTTTTTTTTTTGTAGGAAGAGCATCAGAGGGAGAGTAATATCACCAAAACCAGATTTTTTACAAGAGAGCTGTGGTGATAGAAAAAGCATCCCAAAGGAGAATGACTGGAACAGGAATACAAGTTAGGGGTCAGTTAGGGGACAATGGCAAGATCACTGGCCAACTATGATGAAAGCCTGGCACGGGCGAGGGCAGAGCGACTGAATGGGTCGGGATGGGAGACAAAGGGAAGCAGGCAGGGAGAATGCCCGAGAGACGCTTGGAGCTCCGGAGCCTGGGTGGAGAGGAGGAGGGGTAACCAGGAGTGGACAGCGCGGGCATCCAAACAGACCATCACAAACCCGTCTGTCTCTCCATGCGTCTTCTCTACCGGGATGTGTGTTTGCTGCACTGTTCTTGCGACCCCTGCGCACTGCCTGGATTTGGTGTTTAGGCTCTTGATCAATTAACAGATAATAAAGTCACATTTAAAGTCCAAATTCAATACCGCAGGCAGCCGTCTCACTCCATACCCCAGATTTCTGATCCATGACTGAGCAGAGCCATCTCATCGCCCCACTCTCTGTGTTTGACTTGCGTCTGCTTGGATGGATAATGACCATCGGGGGAGCTAATCAAGGATTTTTGTCTAAATGGCTTTTTAAACTGCTGAGCTAAAGAAGAAGTATAACAGACCACCAGACTACTTATTGATCTGATGCGATTCAAAAGCACACATCAAACTAGTTTTCTTCTGACTCCTCCTAGGATTCATTGGGAACGAGTCAACAGAAAATGTGGAAAAGTAAACAGAAGTTGAACACAAAGCAACTCCCTCAAGGACTCCACAAAGAAAAACAGGCAGCTGCTTACAGATAACACTGATACTGGTTTTTCCAGAGCTGGAAGGAACAATTCTTGATCATTCTTGAAACTTCCTATTTTCTGATTTATATCCATGCCCCAAATCTAGGGTCATGAATAGGTGGGGATGGGGGAGAAGGAAGACGAGTAGCTACAGAACTGCTGTATTCAGCAACGGAACTTTAGAATCAATCATGATCCTTTTACTGAGTCCTTAAAACGTTCTGGGTAACTCAACTCAAATATTATTCTCGATCCCCTTCTCACACGGCAAACAGATTTTCTTAGTAAAGCTACAGAGGAACACACACAGAAAGGAAAAGAAATTCAACTTCCCATTCTTCCACAGACAGAGTTTTAGGGAGGCTGAGGCTCTGGAGGTCAAGGGTGCCACGAGTGGGATGTTCTGCCGCCCTCTTATCCTGGCATTCCCAGGAATCACTCGTCCTTTCTAAAGCACTCATCTGAAAACGTTTAAAGAAGATACCGAAATGCACTCTTACACAGGCCCTTGACACATAATCAATATCTCTGTAAGCACACACATCTATATCTTGCATTAACCTTGCATTTCACCATGACTTAGGAGATATTTGCTGTACTTCATCTCCAAATCTTTTCTAATCTGACATCATCCCATAATAAATACATCATCATAAAGAGACAGAAACTACACACTAAAGACAGCTTTTGAAAATATCTCCAAATGTGACAGAGCTCAGCATGTGATTTGTAAGTACGGACTTTCAGAATTATTTCAAAACACTAAAAATCACTAGATATTATCAATGGTTCAATAAGGTAACTGAGAATCAGATTGTTTTGCATATATGCATATACACTGGAACCTTTTTTATTTGATCCAAATAAATTGTCTCCTCTCATTTTCAACCATCCAATTGTAACAGCAACAACAAAATAAATCTTTCATCCTTTCATATCTGGTCTATATCAAGGAGCAAAAGATGTAGTTTTTTTTCTAGGTAGTATGCAACCATAAAGTGAGGTAAGGCACATTAGAATTGATGCTAACTAGAACTTCTACTTTCCACAGAAGCCATGTGTCCCTTTTAATAATGTGACATTTTCTACTGTCTTTAAGGGAGAAATATGTGACAATTTTAATTTATTATAATAAATAAGGGAGAGGACTGACGTTTGGGGACCTAATGGGTGTCATTTGAAATGCTAGTTTCTACAAAGTTCCAGTTAGGTAGAAACTATTATCCCATTTTACATATTATGATTAAACCAGAAGAAAATAAGCACAAAACAACAAAGAATGCTTTAGAAAAATATCCTATTTTGAAACCAGGCCTGTAGGCAGTGAAAGGAAATTCCACTACATTCATTATGGTTTGGCAAAGGTGAAACTATCTCATCAGTGCTTTATCCCTTGGCATTCAGACTTTGTGAAATCTAGTTTCCAGGCCTCCATGCAGCCTCCTCAAAGCCTCCTGTCATGCCAGCGCCTCTAGATTGCCCAACCTCTGTCTGCTGTCCCAGAGGAAACACAGCTGGGCCTCACCTGAACTGGGGGATGAGGCAGGAATTACACTCTAATGCAGCAAAACCTTCATGCTTGCTCAAGCACCTAATCTTTCCTGAGAACTAAGTGCCAGGCTCTGGAGATGCCCTCAAAACCATCCCAGGCTAGAAAGGGGTACAGTCAGGTTCCCACACAGGGTGGTAAGGGCTCTGGAGGTTGAGTTGAGTACTGAAGAATGATTGTTTTGGGCTGGACCCAAGGAAGGGTGTGGCTCAGGGTGTGGCTGGCACAGAGTATGAAAGCAACTGGCTGAATTTATGAACTTTACTTACCAGAAACACTGAATGCTGTCATCGTGGGGCATTAAAAATATGGAACTGAACTATTCTTTCAAAATTTTTGACCATCACTTCAAACAAATATGCTTTACATCATGATCCAAGACATGCATTTAACACACTGCTAGTGAAAAATGATACTCTGCACAACTCAAATGCGCTCTAATATTTTCTCTTTTCACTCCCCCTCCAACCCCCACTCTCACTTTCCCTTCTATTTGCAACCCTTTAATGAGTGGCAACCCACACTGTGGAAAACATTAATGTAAACCTTTTCATAAATGTGTTTGTCATTTATCTGAGTTCTTCTTTTTTCCCTCCTCGACCCCTCAAAAAATTACCACTGTGGAAACAAAAGAGCGACAGTTTTACTGAAGGTCGGCAGTGAGTCAGGACCAGGACAAAACCTCAGCAGGTACCACCCCATTCACCCTCACACAGTCAGTGTGTTTAGCAGTATAATCCCATTCTGCAGACGAAGAAACAGAGGCTTCATGAGAGAGAGATTTGCTCAATAGTTCACGACGAGCCAGGGTTGAAATCCAGTTCTGTCTTCCTTCAAAACTCCAATTACACCACAGTGCCTTCCATGAAAAGTTCTTAAGTAATTAAAGCTAACTTAATAGCAAGAATTTCATAATTCCCCTTGAGATAACTCAAGTCCTTGGAGTGTTGTAGAAGCAGGTTTGGGAGGACTAAACAGAGATAAGGGAAATACATGGTAGGAAAACTCTGGGGTTTAAATTTAATTTCCTTCCATGTCCACTGAGTGGCCCTTATAGTAAAGGTACTAACAGTGACCAACAGAGAAAAGGTAAACGAGAGCTAGCAGAGCACTGGCCTAGATATTCACTTATGAAACAGGCTGGCCAGCCTCGCTGACCATTCTGGATGCCTCATAACCAGCAACACCCAGAACAGCATTCTCCAGGCTGCAGTCAGTGAATATTCACGAGATTGAAGGCTAACACAGGCAGAGCGAAAGTAAACGAAATACACAGCTGTTTTGTGTTTAAAGTCTTTCAAGATTGTTGTAAGTAAAATTTTTATTTGGTAAAAGGGAATCTTATTTGGAAAGATAACTAAACATTAACACAGATATTTGTGTTCTTCAACCCCATAATTAAAAATACATTTAACACAGATACAAAGTATTTGAAATGTGGGCAGGTCAGGACAAATTTTCCAAAAATATATCTACAAAAGTGATAATTTAGTGAAATTATTGGCAAGGGCCTGCTAAACAATCACATCATTAACTGACCCCTCCCTTGACCTAAAATAACTCGATGTTTGGTGACAGTACATTAACTGGTCAGTGTCTGGTATTGCTATTTTTGTGGCAATAGTTCTCAGAAAATTTTAAGAACTGATTCTGTACAAGCACATAATAGATGTGATTTTGAGTCTCACAGATGATCAATTAAATAATGTATTTGATGAATGGCCTTGGGGTTTATATTGTTCGTGTGACTTGTTGGGTAGCAAAACGTTTATAGTTTAACTTGGCATAGAAATTCACCTACAAATATGAGCTGTGTTTTTTCTCTAATCATGCAGTGTTATTTTCTCAGCACCTCTTAGCAATAAAAATATTGCCTAGTTCCCTTTTCTTTGCAAGTTTCATGTTGAAAAAAATTCTGAATGTGCTAAAGAATTCATGGCCTGATTATGAAACATAAAGGCTTATGAAAACATGGCACGTACTCAAGTAGACCAGTTTGTTTTTAAATATTTTAATAGTGTGCACCGCAGCATTAGGAACTAAATGTGTATCATGCCCAATCCTACATCTAACAAGTACTATACTTTGATCATTCTATCAAAAGATCGAAATTTGAATATCATGTAAATTCTATTTCATACAATTTCTCCTTTGCATGAAATCAACCAAAAACTTGTTCTTCTCTAAACACCTGAGACTATAACAAGCAACGCATTAAATTGAAGATAATACTCACTACTGCATTTCATTTAAATAATGCCCTCAGGTATCTATTAAAATAAAAAGCCTTTATGTTTTCTTAAAATAACCCTAAATGTCCATGTTTATGCTTTTAATTTGTAAGCACACTCTTAATATTTATTCCAAGGGTCCTTAAGGTAATTATGTATTTTTCACAAGAAATTCAAAAGTCCTCTCTCTGAAAACTCTGGATAGTTATCATATAAATCAATAGATAGGACAGCAAAAATTAAAGAACTGACACTGCATATCCAATAATCTAGAAAAGCTGCCATTTTCACAACAAGTAAATGTAAAATATGACCTTGATTGGATCCTGGTTTTAAAAATAGACAACTATAAAGACATTCTTAGGACAATGGGCATGAAATGTCAACATGGACAGGATATTAGGTGTTATTATGAAATGGTTGTTAATTTTCTCAGGTGTTATAATAGCTTTGTGATTCTTTAAGAAAATATTCTTAGGACAGACATGATACAGATTTTAGGGATGAGATATCTTGATACATGAAATTAACCTGATGCATGAAACTGACAAATGGCCCAACAATAATATTTATACATATGACTGGATAAAATATGAAGCAACTACAGAAAAATGTTAATAACTGGATCTCAGTGGAGGGTATACAGATGTCCATTGTATTATTCTTCCAACCATTTTGTGTATATGAAAATTGTCACAATAAAACATTGCGGGGAGAAGAGCGGTCATTTTTATTTAAGTGTGTAAGTATACCGATGCCCGACCCAAACTAGGTACAGATGAAATACTGCTTTACATGGACACAGAATGTTTCATTTTCCAGTAGCTGTATGCTTCAGAGAATCAATTTTCCAACACTGACCCAGAGAAATTATGGCAGCCCTTCTGGTCAAGGCCATAAGGAAGAGCTGATCGACTGCACCACCTGAATTAGAGCAGAGGCATCAGGACCCCCGGAGCATTAGCTTTGCTGACCAGCAAGTTTACATGGCAGCTGTGCCCTTAGGAAAACAAAGGTTAAGAACAGGGGCCTTCAGCCTGGGGCCTTCAGAGAAGTTCCAGAATTTGTAACTCTGCCAGGTTCCATTTTCTGGAGGTAGCATATGAAAGTATAACATGAGCTTAAAGTCAAATTTAGCACATTTAAAATATCAGCTCTCTTCACTCATTCACCCATTAAAGATGGATTCCTGTTGAATATTCAGCAAAGTAATCTGAGAGATAACCCAAAAATTGGACTTAGAACTAATAAGGACTGGAATTGTATACAAAATTTTAAAGAAAAAAAATTTGTAAACACTCAACTTAGAAATACCTAAAGTAAAAAAAAGTAAGACTCAACCCTATGAACTAACGGAGCAGGACATTTCCTACCTACAAATAGAGGCTTTTTGTTTGTGGGTCCAAATCTGAAAATTTCCGGACACTAGTTCACTATTAAGTCAGAGTGCAAACCAGTCACCCATGACTTACTTCAGAATCTGATATTCTTTTTTAATTGGACCAACTGAAACTAAGCAGTAAGCACTGAATTTTCAAGAGGCCCAATGCAAAGATTCCATTTCAGTTTTTTCCTAACCTTTTATTTTTATCCTTTCTTTTTCCCCTCTAATTTAATTTTTTAATCTATCTACATGCATGTATATATGTTTGTGTGTATAAATATGTATGTGCACATTTTTATATAATTATATATTTATATATTATAGACACACATATATTTATATATTTGTACACAGAAAAAAATTTTATTATATTACATATGTTATATATGTTATTATTACAATTGCTGTTTCTCTTCCTCTCCTTTCTCTCCTGTTTTTTCTCTTCCCCTCCCAGTTCCTCCAGACCTACCAGGGATATAGAAAGTCACTATCATCTCCTGCTTAAGCTCTGGGCTGTGGAGCTATAAAAACAAAATCATGATGTGGCTCATAAAGCCTGATTGAATCAGGCCACAGGCTGGAATAGTTACAGGAAGAATGAATGGTTCACTTTCCTTTAACCAAAGAACAATTATCCCATTTATGGGTTGTCAGGGCCCTTCCCCTTCTAGTTACTACTGTCTGCCTTTGATCGGTAACCAGTCATTTTCATTTATACCTCTCTGATTTTTGCTTCATGGCATCCCCAGAAGAAGTATGGCATAGAAGGGTTGCAAACATCAGTGAGTTTGGGGACTATCTGCAGACCTTATTTATCCTAGAAACTTCTGAATCCTGTCCAATGCCCCCATTTTCTGATGTCCTGAAAAGTCTTTAGTCTAACACTAAGCTAGACCCTAAAGAAAATACAAAGATTAAAAACTAGCTCTTCACCAGAGAAGTCTGAACACATGACATTGTTGACCAGATACCTACTGGCTACGCTACCTGTGATACCAGTCTCCCATGAGCATGAATTAACCATAGGCAGTCCATCTCCAAGATACCTGAATGAACCTGCTTCCTAAGCACTAGAGAGAATGAACTTCTGGCAAGATTCCAGCCAAAAGCCCAAGGGTGCCCTGCCACCTCCAGGCTGGGCAGACACCCCCCGCCATGGGAACCAGGGCCAAAAGCCCACATTGGGAAACAGTAGATGGGAGGATGCTCAAGAAGTGAAGAAACACATGCCCCTGGCAGCAAGGGAGCCCTTTGGAAGCACTGGCCAATATTTAACCACTGGGTGTGATCTGAGCCCATTCTTGAGGTTTACCTTCTTCGTGCCTCAATTTCTTTATCTGTCAAACGGGAACAATAATAATAACACCCCCAAAGTGTTAGGGTCTGTGAAGGTTAAATGAGTCAGTATGCATGAAGTGCTTAGAACAGGCCTGGCACATGGTAAACACTATATAAATGCTACCTAATTGCTATTATTGCAGGCTAGATGCATGCCTACAGAAACGCCTGCCAAAGAAAGCTTGCCTTCTTTAATCCCCACCAACAGACCTGCTACTAGCCAAATGGAAATGCCCATGCCTTTATCCTTTGGTTCCCTGTTCAAGTTTCAGCATTTCTGGAGTGGTCTCGGCTAAGGCCAAGAAAGCCTCCTTTCCCTAGCAACTAAGTTCAGATTTTTTTTTAAAAAATTGCAGTATGGCAACATCATATGATTAAAATGGAAACTGACATGTGATTAAAATGGAAATCTATGTGACATGCACTTCAGAGCCCACACATTTTCAGCATGAAGGTTCTGTAGTTTCTAACAAATGCCCCTAACTCCAACACTTGTGACTCTCAAAAATTAGCCTTCTTGTTGAAGACATCAACAAATCACCCTCCACATTAGGGCAAGACATAAATGCAATGACTTTCAACAAAGTACAGAGTATGCAACATGAAGAGGCCACTGGCCACTGCCACACCTGGGTGACACAGTGAGTCAACTCTTCCAAACAGGCAAATCCACTCACTTTTATGATCTAAGGCCGTGCCACGCCTGCACACCGTGTTGATAATACTTACGCATTACAATAGGGCTTCTTTTCATAGCCTTTGTAGTTGTTCATGTTGAGAGCCATCTTGCAGACTTCACAATGGAAACATCCTTTATGCCAATACTGAAAAAAATAAATATTTAAAATTTTATAACAAGTTCTTTTCGGCATGGGTACAGAAGGAAGACATTTTTACAGCATCACAGTCCCCCCTATTTGAAAATACAGCAAAATTATTATAGATAACAGTGGGTATGTTTGCCTACTCTCGGCTAAGTAAATAAAGAGGGCAGCTATTAAAATTGAGTGTTAAATTAACCCCACCACAATTGTGGTGCAAACTCATATGGCAGAAGTGCCAAGGTTCTGTTCATGCTGCACTTCGAAGAGCAGTCGGCGTGGCATTCTGAGCTGGGTTCATGAAGAAATGGAACCCATGAAGTGGCTTCAAAACAAAAAGGAATCCAGTTCAAAGTGCCTGAACAAGGTGTTTGTGGAATCTCGATTAAACGTATCCAACCCAAGTCGGGCCATCCCAGGCGGCGGGAGGCAGGGACCGCGGCGCCCACACCGGCCCAGCTTCCACACAACTGCGGGTAAAGCGGACCCTGTCCGGGATGCAGCTGCTCTAAACGAGCAGCTGAAATTTGTATCACTACACAAATTTCACAGGGAACGCCTCCGGGCGGTTTCAACCGTCAGTCACTCAGAATAGTGCCTGGGTCTCTCTCGCAGGCTGTTCGGTTCCATCCACGCCCGCGCAGGGCACCAGGTCTGCAGGACCAGGTTAAAGCCACTCACTCCTCTGGAATTCCCGGACCGGGAGGATGAGCCCCCGCGGGTCCGGGTAGCCGCGCGCACCCCGGGCTCTCGAGGCCGGGCTCTCCGGCGGGGATGATTCTTGGCATTGCGGCAGCGGCCGCCCCAGGCCATATTAATTACTATTTGCCTCCCCACCTCCCCGCCGCCGTGGGACGCGCTGGGCAGGGGACAGAGGAGGGGGTGGTGCGTGGTGTAAAGGGGGCTGCGGGGAGCTGGGAGGGGGGCGCGGCTCCCCGAATTGGCTCGGAAGCCTCGCTGGGGCTCTCCGGGCCCCGGGCCGCGCTCCGCGGTGCGCCCTCCGCAGCAGCTTTGCCGCTGCCAGCGCAGCCCCGCACCCCGACAAAAGCCTTTCCCGGTTCCAGCATCCGCGTCTCCGAGCGCGCTCTGTGACACTCCCGCAGGCGATTTCCTCCGCGTGTCCCCACCCTGTGCCAAGACACACACAAACACACAGACCCACTCATCTCTTTCCATCCCCAGATGCCAAAACTTCTCAGAGCAGGTGCAGCCGGCGCCCGGCAGGTCCGGGCTGGCCCGGCGCCCCTTCGCTCACCTTATCCAGGCAGTTGACTTTCTCCGTGGGATACACGACTTTTCCGCAGCGGGCGCACTGGGGGTTCATGGTCGCGGTTCCCGGGGGCGACGACTGGGTGGCGGCGGGGGGCTCCGAGGAGCCGCTGTGACATCCCCCGACGAGCCCCTCACCGCCTCCGGACAGGCGGGGGGGCTGCGGGAGGCCGGGCGCGGGGCGCTGGGGCGGCTGCGGGCGAGCGGGCCGCGCCGCGCGCGGGGAGGGCGGTGGGGGCGCGGGGGGTGCGCGGCGGGGCCTGGCGCCGGGGGGCGGCCGCACTCCCGGGCTCGGCTCCGGCTCGGGCTCCGCGCCGCGCGCTCTGCGTAGCTCGCACTCCAGGTACGGGTGACTCACGCAGACTCTCGCGCCCGCCCCTCGCGCTCGCTCGCTCCCCCGCCTCGCCGCAGCCGCCGCGCAGGCCAAACCCACCGGCGCGCCCCGACCGGAGTGGCAGGGAACGAGCACGTCGGGCACCGCGGAGGGCGGGCGGCGCGGGGGAAGGGGGAGGGCAGAGACCCGAGAGCGCCTCCGACCGCCGCGGGCTGCGCCTGTGCGGCCCGGGAGCCAGTCCTGCGCCGCGGCCGCCGCGGGGAGCGGCCAGGTGGGCGGCCGCGGGGGGAAAGGCGACCCCGGCGCAGCCGAGGAGTCGGGCGGCGGCTGGGGAGTTAGGGGAGGGCGCGAAGCCGCGCGCCCCTATGCGCTGCCTCTCCTCGCTCCGGCCCCCGCCGGGTGCGCCTCCTCTCCAGGCTGAGGTTGCTGGAACCGAGGACGCAGAGCGCACCCGCCGGCCCGCTCCAGCCCCGGGAGCGCGGGCGGCGGCGCACCTACAGCTCACGCCGCCCGCAGTCCCCGGGGGGCTTCCCCGGCGCGCGCGGGGACGTCTCGGGCCCCGGAGCCGGGAGACGCGCGGGGAAGCCGGAGACGCTCCTCCCCGCGGCGCTGTGGGCTGTGCCGCGCCCGCTCCACGGGTCTCTGCTGAAAGAAAGGGTCCGCGCCTGTGCCATGTCCTTGGACCCTGGATGGGGAAGAATCTTCTGTTCTCGCTGGCTCCCAACCCCTGCACTATTTTTTATCTGTTCTTGGAGAACAACTAGTCATTTTAGGCCCTTATCAAGCCTTTCTTGATGAATAAACGGTCAGCATTGTGTGTTTGTGTGTGTCTGTGTGTGTGTGTGTGAGAGAGAGAGAGAGATAGAGAGAGAGAGAGAGAGAGCACTGTATTATTTTGCAATTAAACACCAGAGGAGCTACGAAAAGTTAGTCATCTGCATTAAAGAAAGCAATTGCAAACTCATAGTCTGAAGCAGAAACTCAAGTTGAAGGAGGGTAGGATGAAGTCAAATGCAACAAGAAGCAGTTTTTAGTTTTAATAAAATCTCGGATTCTTGGACTCGCTTCATAAAATGCAGCAAAACGAAGCTACGCCATCTGAATTCAAAGCCCGATTGACGTTTACTGGGCATGTGACTTTTTGTAACTACTGAACCTCCCTAAACCTCGATTTTCCCATCTACAATGTGGGGATAGCAGCGTCACAGATAAATTCCGACCCTCCGATGAGGATTCAATGAGTCAGCCAGGGGCCTCCCTGGTGGCGCAAGGGGTTAAGACGCAACCTATGAAGCTGTCCACAGCTGCTAAAGTAAAAGTTGGATCCCTGGCCAGGGAGCTACCCACATGGCGCAGCAGACCTCTCCTGACTCGCCCACTGCTCGCCTCAGCCGTGTATTTCAGTCAGTCTGCCTGTCCTGTTCCCCACTCTGTTTCTGATGAATCCTCTCACCACCACCCCCACACCCCTGGCCTGTACCCCAGTTCTTGGATGCATTAATAAAAAAAATCTTTAAAAAAAATAAATGAGTCAGATTTGCACTGTTTCAATCTGCTGGCTCATGGAGAGGTACTACCTAAGAGTCAGCCGGGATTACCATAAGTGGGTTATAACAAAGTAAACACATGCTGTTGTTAGCAAACAGATTAAGACACAGTAAGCAGATAGCAACTTTCAAATATTTCTCTTTTTTTTTAATCCAAGCTGCAGCCTTTCATGATGAAAGAAAACCATTGATTCTGAGCCTCTTAGGCAGGCTACACTAGTGAATTATCATTCATTACGCCGCTGTGCTGTCTGACTTTTCATAAGAGGTAACTTCGTAAAAGGGATTCACCAATACAACAGCCTTTGAACCACACATTGCCACACTCATAAATCAACCTCAAAAGCAAATAAAACAATAACTTGCTGTCAGAGAGGATTGGCTGGTATGTAAAAATACCTCAAAGCTAATTAGAAATACCTGAGATCCTGGATGAACTGAAGGATATTATGCTAAGTGATAGCAGCCTGGTAGAGAGAGAGAAATACTACATGGTATTCCTTTTATGTGGAATCCTTTTTCCTAAAAGTCAAACTCATAGATACAGAAAAAAAAAAAAATGGTTGCCAGAGGCTGGGGGTAAGGGAAACAGGGAGATGTTAAAAGGGTTCACTCTTTGAGCTCTAAGATATGTAAGGTCTGAGGATCTAATGTAAAACATGGTGACAATAGTTGTTGACATTTTATTGAAATTTGCTGAGAGTAGAGTTTAAATGTTCTCACAAATATGTGGGGGGAGTGACTGATGTGTTAATTAACTGGGTGGGGGAATCTGTTCACAATACAGATATCAAATCACCACTTTATACACCTTAGATGTCTCACAGTTTTGTCAATTATCCCTCAGTAAAGCTGTGAGGGTGGGGAAAGACCTACATTAGATATCTGCTGAAAGGAAGGAGGAACGACAAGGAGAAAAGAAATGACTGGGGGGCACATGAAAGTATTTGATCACCTCCAAGGCAGTAATCTTTTTTTTTTTTTTAATAGAGGCATGTTTTTATTTATTTGTTTGTTTGTTTGTTTATACATGCACTGGGTATAGTCAGAAGCGCAGGAGGGTGAGAGAATTCACCAGAGCCAGAGCGGGGAGCAGAGCAGGCAGAAGAACCAAAGTACACTGCTGAGGGGAGCAGCGGGCGGCAGGAGAGGTCTGCGTGCCATGTGGGACCCTCCTCCGGTGGCCGGGGATCGAACCAGCACCACAGAGGCCGCGGGCAGCTTCGCAACCCAGCACTCAACCACTGCGCCACCGGGGAGGCCCAAGGCAGTAATCTTTTTTAGCTTCTCGATTCTCATAGTTGTAGATCATGAAACATAGCTTTAAAGTACTATTCTCTTTTTTAAATGTTAAGCTTAAATTCATGAGGAAGAGTGTTGGTGATGTGTGACATTTACAGCTGATCTGCTGAGTCTTTAAACTATGAGTTGTATTGTTTCCTCACCAACCATAGTATCACAATGCCCAACACATAGTAGATACTAATGAAATGTTTGTGAAAAGAAAGTGTGAATGAAACAGATGAGTATATTAAACTTAGAGTTAGCTAGGATGTTTTTTCTCTCAAAAATAAACAGTGGATGATCAGTTACATTTTCCTCACATGTATTTCTCTTACTATTTTCCCTTTCTGCATTAAGCCAGCTTCTAAGTTGTTTAGTGCCATTTTACTAATGTAAGAGAAATTTTAATGCCATCTGTCTTAAAAAGGACTTCTTTATTTCAAAATTCAAAGTGCCATAAACAGAGAGCTGGCAGAAACCTGTCATCTGGTTCAGGCTTCCTCCTTCAAGCAGATAAATGACTTAATTATCCACGAGGGAGAACTTTTGCCCCTTTCATGTCTTTTTCACTTGACTGGTCAAGAAATCATTCCTTATGATAACTAGACCCCAATATTTTACTTTCATTTAAATTCTTTTCAGCTGGCTTAGACATCCACAGATATTAAAAATAACTGACCGTCATGACCCTCATAAAAGTATTTATATACTTATAAAATTGAATGTTTTCTTTGGCTAAAATCCCCCTCGTCTGTTTACTTTTACCTCTGGGACATATTTATATAGAAACTATATGATCACCTTTATTATTTAAACTACATAAATTGAATGCCAAATTAGAAACTGTAAAGAGTAATTAATATTCCAGAAGAACAAAAAGTGGCATTGACAAAGATTAAGTCAGGCACAGTAGATTGTGGCAAATTGTATTATTTGTTGACCATTTTTTGTTCCCTTTCCCCTGGCAACTCTCTAGGTAGGCAGTGTATTTCCCTACCCCAGTAGCTCTGAGCTTGTTCCCTGCGATTTCCTTTAGCCAATGGAATGTGAGTGTACAGGCATATGTCCTAGAGGAGCAGAAATGTTAAGATACTTCGCGGATTGCCTCTCTTCTCAAACTGTTTTGAGTTTTGGCACCTGGTCATTAAAAAAAAAAAAAAAAGAGTACATCCCAAGAGGAGGCTGCATTTCTGACTTTTGTCCAAGAATGACAAGGCCTGAGTAGGTAGCAGAGCCCAACTGAATTCGGAAAGCCAAGCCAGACTCAGCAGAGCCACAGCAAGCCCACAGCCCTCACATAACAGGAGGAAAATAATTATTGTTATAAGTACTGAAGTTGGAGTATTATTTGTAACCACAGCAAAAGCTGACTAATACACTAATGATGATAACTCAAGAGAAATACTTTAATGTATAGTCATTTTTATTATAATTCATTGAAAAACAAATGTGCCATGAAAGAGAATAACATGAAAACTTTATGCAATTACATGTTCTCTAAAATGTCCTCCTTCTAGGGCCTCCCTGGTGGTGCAGCGGTTGAGTGCTGGGCTGCGAAGCTGCCCACAGCCTCTGCAGCACCGGTTCAATCCCCGGCCGCCAGGCGAGGGTCCCACATGGCGCGCAGACCTCTCCTGCCACCCGCTGCTCCCCTCAGCAGTGTACTTCGTCAGTCAGTCTGCCTGCTCTGCTCTCCGCTCTGGCTCTGGTGAATTCTCTCACCCTCCCGCACTTCTGACTGTACCCAGTGCTTGTATAAATAAATAAATAAATCTTTTAAAAAAATAAAATGTCCTCCTTCTAATGACCAGAACCTATGAATCAGTTGCCTTAAATGGCAAAAGAGACTGAAGATGTGATTAAGTAAGACTCTTGAGATGGAGAGATCATCATAGTGGGTCGGTATAATCACAAGGACCCTAACTAGAGAGAGGCAGGAAGGTCAGACTCAGAAAATGAGATGTTGATGGAGCAGAAGGGGGAAGGGACCAAAAGGCAAAGAATGGAGGCAGAGTCTAGAAGCTGGAAAACAGATTTCTAGAGCTTCCAGAAGGAACTCAGTCCCGTCAACACCTTGATTTTAAAACTTCTGACATTCCAAACTGTTAGATACTAAAAAAGTTTGGTTGTCTGTACAGCAGCAATAGGAAACAAATACACCTTCTCCATGTGAATTCTATTTTCTCTTTAAGGCCAGGCTGAGTTCCCAGAACTTCCAAAAGAACCAGGTGGAAATCAAGAAAGTTATGATTCTTCATCATTTTAATCTCCAATGGAGAGTCTCTAAAGCAAAGTGGTTAAGAGAACAAGCAGCCAGGAAGAGGGGTCTTACACCAGAACCCAACCATGCTGGTACACTGATGCAGCATCCACCGCAAAAATAAATTTCTGTTATTTAAGCCACCCAGTCTATGATATTTTGTTACGCCAGCCTGAGGTAATTAACATATCACCTCAACAAGGCTTACAATCAATTTAGAACTAGAGCCCTTCCCAGTAATGGTTATTCTTACCCAAAAAATGTATTTGCAATTTCTTTGTAGTAAGTTCTTACAACTTTTATACTAAAGCTCTGACTTTTTAATTAGCATCAATTTTGAACTTCAAAGGAAAGTAGATTTCCAACCTGCTTGGCAAGAATTGCAATTAGCTTCAGTGAAAATTAAGGGGCCATCCTCTTCTTAACATACACAAAAGCAAATACAAATCTAATCTTTTTTAAAATAATACTAAATTATATGATTTAGGAGCAGTCAATGAAGGGTTGCTTTGGGTATTTTTTTAAAAACTGGTTAGAGTAAGTTGTGGACTGACTGTATGAACCTAACAGAAAGACAGGAAAGGGGAGGCCTCCCTGGTGGCGCAAGGGGTTAAGCACAGCACTATGAAGCAATCCACAGCCTCTGCAGCATGAGTTCAATCCCCGGTCAGCTAGGGAGCAACCCACATGGCGCAACAGACCTCTCCTGGCTCGCCCGCTGCTCCCCCGCAGTGTATTTCAGTCAATCTGCCTGTTCTGTTTCCCGCTCTGTCTCTGGTGAATCCTCTCACCACCACCCCCATCTCTGGCCTGTACCCCAGCTCTTGTATGCATAAATGAATAAATCTTTAAAAAAAGAAAGAAAGAAAGACAGGAAGGGGAAAAGATTAGAATATACCAAAAACGCAAATCTAGTAAGGACAAAGACATTAACTCTGAAGATTATACAAAATGACGTGTTTCCTGTGACTTTGTTTATAAGAAACAGTCACTGGATTACTTTCAGTGAAAAAAGATTCATGGTAATGTGTTCCCATGTGTAAGAACTCTGGAAAAGTTGAACAACTCAGCTCAAAAAAATGAAACTTTGTAAATGAAACTGTAAAACTTTGTTAAGAGAAATAAAGCATAAAGAAATTGAAAGATATTCCCTGCTCATGAACTGGAAGAATTAACATTGCTAAAATAGTCATCCTACCCAAAGCTATATGTAAATTCAATGCAAATCCTATCAAGATTCCAATAGCTTTCTTCAAGAAAAATAGAACAAACATTACTGAAATTTATATGGAACCACGAAAGATGCCAAATATCCCAAATAATCCCAACACAAAAGAGGAAGAGTGGCAACATCACATTCCCAGATTTCAAACTATACTGCAAAGCTACAGTAATCAAAATAACATGTTACTGGCACAAAGGCAGACACAGAAACTAATGAAAGAGAATTGAGAGTCCATAAATAAATCAGCTATCTATGGACCATTAATCAACAACAAGTCAAGAGCACACACTGGAGAAAGGAGATTCTCTTCAACAAAGGGTGTTGGTGAAATCACATGCATAAAAATGAAACTAGACCATCATGTCACACCTTACACAAAAATTAACTAAAAATGAGTAACAGACATGGATGTAAGACCTGAAATCATAAAATACAATGAAGAAAACATAGGCAAAATATTCAGTGACATTGGTTTCAGTGATGTCTTTGTAGATTCATCTCCAATAGCAAAAAATAGCAAATGTAAACAAACTGAATTACATCAAACTAAAATACCTGCACAGTAAATGAAACTATCAGCTATTAAAAAGAAGACACATTACTAAATGGGAGAAAATAGTTTCACACCATACATCTGACAAGATATATAAAGAACTCATGAACTCAACAAAAAGAAATCCAATAACAAAAAAAAAAATTAGGCAGAATTGTTAAATGGACACTTCTCTAAAGAAGACATACAAATGACCAACAGGCACATGAAAAACTGCTCATCATCACTTATCCTTAGGGAAATGCAAATCAAAACTACAATGAGATACCGTCTCATACCTGTATGACTGACCCATATCAAAAAGACCAGAAACAACAAGTGTCAGGAAAGACATGGAGTGAGTGTGAACAGCACCAGAAAGTGCACAGTGATGTGTGGAAGGAACTGGTGAGCAGGAACTTCTAAACATGCCCAACAAAGGTATACAGAGGAGAAAACGCTCCCAGAGCCACAGTGCATCTGAAGTCAGCCAAGCCCAGAAATGCATTTCATAAAGATCAAGCAACTGGAAAAGTCAGCAGAGTGGCATGGGGGGTTGAGAGTGGGCAGAGGGTGCACTTTCACAGTTGACAGAAGAGAATATGTTTTGCTTTGTATCAATAAGTTATTTCATTGATTAATTTATTTCAGCTCTGGTAATGAGCTCCATATGAAGTTTCTCACATAAGGAGAAAATAATTTGGTGTCAGGTTTTTCAGGAGTGAAGAAGAGATGAGCCCCAATAAAAATTAATTAAGCGAGTAGGTTCTTCCTCATAATTATCATTTTTCAGTGGACTATGATATGGGTTCATATTCATCAGAAGATTTTTTCTGATTCAAATACCATAGCAAAAAAAAAAAAATGCCTTATGGTAAAATGATACCAGAAGCAACCAATGCTAATGCACTGGCTGGCGGCTCAGCAAAGGAACTGCTATCTCACTCAAGATCAGACACGTGGTTTCCTTTCATTTGCCAGGTCTCACAGAACCGGGAAGCCAGACACCGGGTGAGTTGCATATTGCAGACAGGGACAGTATAAAACACTTCCATCAGCAGCAGGTACCCGAGGAAGGGGTGGTCTTCAGCATGAGTAATATTAAGTTAATGAAATGACTATAACTGACTACACGGAGATGGGTAAATGAAAGAAACTTCTTTTTGGAAAAAAAGAAGAAGGAAAAAAAGAAAGAAATCTGAGTCCTGGCTGCTGCTGCTACAGCAGTTTCAGCCAATAAAAATAGGTACTAAAGCTCAAATAAAACAAAGCGCAGAAGTAATGTAATAGAGTACCTCTTAAAAATTAAAGCGAAAAGGTAAAACCTAATGTTCAAAAGCACTTAATGACATGAAAAGACGTTTCTGACGTTTTGTTAAGTAAAAAAGCAGGTTATAAAAACATGTTCCCTATGATCTCATTTTTGTTAATTTTCTGGAAGTAAACATACCCGGAAAATGTCGGGCTGGTGCCCACTAAAATGTCAACGGGGGAGTGGAGGGAATTACACTTGGTTTATATTTACCTTTCTATCTATAGCCTCCACATTTTATACAAATGTTCAACAGTAAACATTATTTGAACAAGAAAGCTCTTCTATAAAGTATTAGGGTGCATTGTTTTTGAGATTGCTAGCATTATCCCCAGCTCCAGCTGGTTCAGTAACAGCCAATAAAAGTGGCAGCTCCACTTGTCACTCAAATGGTCCCCCATTTGCTGCATTAGAGAGAAAGGTGGAACCAAAAGGAAGTAATGACCAGTTCTCAGGAGAGATTTTAGGGTGTTGGCTTTTGTTTTGTTCACATTGTAAAGAATGTGCCGGGTAACACCCAAGCTTTTCAACCCCACAGCCCTTGTGTCAGCAGCTCACAAGAGCCAAGGGCTGGAGAGGTCAGGAGTTCTCAGACCTGCTAGGCAATAGTTGATGGGAGAGAAATACAGGTGCTACCATCTCCTGGGACTCCCTGCAGTCAGGAATGGAGGTGGGTGGGACTCTTCAGAGCTCACCACAAAGCTAAGCACATAGAATTTCAGCTTCTCTTTCTGCTCCATTTCCCCTGGATCCAATGGCAAGTACATTGCCTTCATAAAAATCCAACAGTATATGCAATGGATTTTGCTATCTGGAAAATTCTCATGTCTGACCTCTGTAGCCCTTACATTTTGTATTTCTTTTAGTTTTCAACATTTCAGCCGAAAATGGAAAATTCAATTATATTCCTGCTGCTACTTGAATTCCCAGGGTAGCTCACTAAAGGCCTCAGAGATTTGGTCTACAGCCGTTCTGATTTCTGATGACAAGACTATTGTTTTGTTAATTCTATTTGCATCTCTCTAAACTCACATCATTTAATGAAACACAACAAAAAGTGACTTAAATTTTAAAAACTTCCAGGTAAAATTATTACATACTCTTAAAACTTAAAAATGCCTTTTGCATAAAAAGATGTTAGAGATATAGTGAATGTAAAACTGTAAAAGCAGATAAAAATGAACACACAAAACAATCTTCCTTTCAAAAATTGTTTATATATATATACAAATATATATTAATACATTATGTACCTATCAATTAATATAATAGTAAAAGTTATGAAAGTATGTTTATCGAGGTGTTGACAATGGTTAAATGGTGGGATTTTTTTTCTCCCTTTATCTTTCTCTCACACACACATCCTTGTATTTTCTAATTTTTTGATATGTACATATATTTTTACTTAATAAATTTAATGCAATTCAAAGTATATAGCAATTTTTACTATGCCTACCACACAATAGGCATTTAATAAACATTTCCCTTCTAGTTTTTGGAGTGCTTATTATATGCCACCCACTATACTAAAAGTTTTTGTTTTTTTTTTTTTTAGAGGCATGTTTTATTTATTTATTTATTTGTTTGTTTGTTTTGTTTATACAAGCACTGGGTACAGTCAGAAGTGCGCGAGGGTGAGAGAATTCACCAGAGCCAGAGCGGGGAGCAGAGCAGGCAGAAGGACCGAAGTACACTGCTGAGGGGAGCAGCGGGCGGCAGGAGGGGTCTGCGCGCCATGTGGGACCCTCCTCCGTGGCCGGGGAGCAGCCAGGGATCGAACCGGCGCCGCAGAAGCCGCAGGCAGCTTCGCAACCCAGCGCTCAACCACTGCACCACTGGGGAGGCCCTATACTAAAAGTTTTACCAAACTTTTAATCTATTATCTTAGTCACTCCACTATAAGCTGGTTTTGGTTATAAAATCAGGTAAGACCTTAGATATAGTAGGATTCAAATCTACCAGGTTGTAACTGTTTTCTGATTACATTTGTTCTTAATTCCTATTTTGTCTTCCACTCTTCTTGCCTTCTCTTTTGAGCAATTTATGTTACTCTGTTTTTTTCTCTTCTCTTAGCATAGCAATTACTTCTTTTTTAACTTTCTTAGTGGTTGCCCTAGAGTATGCATCATGGACTTAGAATTACCCCAAGTCCTCTTTCAAAGAGTATTATACTATGTCATGGGTAATACTGACAACTTCAAACTATGCGTTTCCACATACTTCTTTCCTGACTCTTATAATAGGCTGTTGTTCATTTTACTTATCCATAAGCTCTACTCACTAAATACATTTGGAACAAACTACTAACCTTTACATCAATTAAGAGTAAGAAAAACTAATTTATTTTACCTTCATTTACCCCTTCTCTATTGCTCTTCCTTTCTTATGTAGATATGAGTTTCTTGCATATAACATTTTCTTTCTCAGGAAAAATTTTCCATTTCTTGCAAGGCAGGTCCACTGGTAATAAATTCTCTCAATCTCTGATTGAGAAGGTCTTTATTTTTCCACCACTTCTGTGAAGGATAATTTCACAAAATTTTAAATTTGAGGGTTTTTTCTTTCAATAGTTTAAATATTTCACTCTACTCTCTTCTTGTTGTATAGTTTCTGAAGAGAAGTACAATGTAATTCTTATCTTTACTCCTTTATTGTCAAGGCATTTTTTTCTCTGACTATTCCAAGATTTTCTCTTTAAAGTCGATTTTCTACAACTTGAATATGATATGCTTTAATGCAGTTTATGGTTTGTTTGGGGTTTTTTTTTTTTTTTTTAGGGGAGGCTATCCTACTTGATATTCTCTGAGTTTCCTCGGTCTATGATTTGGAGTCTGACATTAATTTGGAGAATTTTTTAATCACTTTTGCTTCAGATTTTCCATTTGTTCCATTCTCTCTTCTCCTGCTGGCATTCCCATTGCATGTATGTTACACCTTTTACAATTGCCACAGCATTCGTGGGTGTTTTGTTTTGATTCTTTCATTTCTTTTGCTCTTTGAATTTCAGTTTTAGGAGATTCCCTTGGCATTTCTTCAAGCTCACTTGACATTTTATCAGCCATATTCAGTCTATTGATGCATTTATCAAAAACACTCTTCATTTCTCTTTATTTTTTATTTCTAAAACTTCCTTTTGATTGAATCTTCGAGTCTTCATATCTCTACTTACACTACCCATCTTCCCACATGTTGTCCACTTTTTCT
This sequence comes from Talpa europaea, assembly GCF_964194135.1. Taxonomy (NCBI): domain Eukaryota; kingdom Metazoa; phylum Chordata; class Mammalia; order Eulipotyphla; family Talpidae; genus Talpa; species Talpa europaea. The sequence continues at coordinate 23,996,820 of NC_140082.1, read as the reverse complement.
ATTAAAGCCTTTAGCATATTAATCACAGTTGTTTTAAATACCCAGATTGAGAATTCTAACATCTCTGCCATATCAGAATCTGGTTCTGAAGTTTGCTCTGCCTTCAAATTATGCATTTCATCTTTTAGTATGCCTTGTAATTTTTCACTAGAACCTAGACATGGTGTATTAGGCAAAAGGACCTGAGACAAATAGGCTCTTACTTAAAGTTTCTTTTTTTGTTGTTTGTTTTTGTTTGTTTTTGTTTGTGTGGCTAGAAAAGTGGTGTTTTCTGTTTTCTAGGTGTCAGAAGTTGAAATTTCTCCTAGTGGCTTTGTTTGTGTATCCCCCATTGTCTTTGGGCTTCCCTAGAGACTTCTTAAATAAGGCCTAAGAGGTAGAGTTCTTTTAGTAATATTTCCCTGTTATTGTATGAAAGTCCTGTTGATATAATGATTAAAAGTGGGGGAGGAGAAGACTCCTCTGGTCCTATGTTTAGGTCTCAGTCTTTTAGTGAGTCTGTGCCACTTGGATATGACCTTTGCAAGTACTTCTCATGTCTCATGTCTCCTTTGGTTGAGACAGGAAGGCTAGAGCAAGCCGGAGTTGGGTATTTCCTTCCCCTCCAGGGTAATTAGGCTTTCATTAGGTAATTCTGAAGAGCAGAATACTTTGCACTTGTTTTTAAATGGCTACTTTCCACTTACCCTACCAGAAGCAGGAAAGGATTCTTCTTCCATCTTCACCAGGTGAGAACCTAGTAGGGCTCCTGCAGATAAAATTCACTAAAGTGTGGAGGCCACCCCAAAACTAGTTCCCCCTGGAGTTTTTAACTTTCAGCATTAATCACACTGAGTCTCCAGCAATTCATCAATTACAGTTTTGGTTTTCATAATCCAGCAATGCTTTCCATGAAATTTTCTGTTTGTAGGTTTCTACTCTATTAAATTGTAACTCTGTATTTTGTCTGTCTCCCCAGTATTTTGCCCTGTAACTTCAACTTTCTGGTGAATCTAAGAAAAATTATTGATTTTAGTATTTTCAGTTTTTTTCTTGTTCTATGGATAGAAGTCATAACTTTTAAGTTCCTACATGCCCAATTGGAAACCAGAAGTTGTCATGAAAATTTTCCTATGTCTTTCTTCTCTTTCCCCATGACCAGCTAGCATATGTGTGATCTGAAACTCTAAGAAAATCCCGGTACCTCAGCATCATTATCACAGTGTGATATATAATCAGTTTTAATTTCTAACTAAGACTTAACATAGTTTAGCAATTTGTGTTCCTTATATGATTTACAAATCGGAACTATTTCTTCTCAAAGTTTCACATGTAATAATAGCAACATGTACTATTATATAATACTAATACATAATACATTCATAATGCTTGCAAAATGTTTTAGAAATTAAAAGATGCACAGTTTAAAAAAAATGACAGAACAAAACACAACAAAGCAAAAACAGACAATTATAAACCAGAGACATACTACAGGGGAGGAGGAGGGAGAGGATCAGAGAAGGAGAGGGAGGAGCACAGGGGACTGTGGTGATGGTGCATGGGTGCCTTGGGGAAGGAAATTCTATGGGGATTCAATCTGAGTGGGTGGGGGGAAGCAAATATTGTTTAAAATTTTTTTTAAATGATAAATGTTAAAATAAAAAAATTAAAAAGAAATTAAAAGATGCAATAGGTGGCTATATAATGAATTCATGATTATTCCTATTAGTAGAATGGAAAAATAACAGAGAGACTCAAAATTACTATTTTAGAGAAGATAATTAGGGACTTATATTTTAATACAGTATATGAGATTTTTCTAAAGCTTTAGACCATAACTTACAAAATATTTTCATATATTTTATATTTTACAAATATATAAAATATTAAATATTTTATAAATAAAACCATAATGGATTAAACAGTGGCCCCAAAAAAACATATGGGCCCCTAATCCCCAACAACCGTGAATGTTACCTTATTTGGAAGAAAGATATTTTCAGATATAATCGAGCATTCTGGGATGAGGAGTTGATTTTGGATTATCTGGGCAGGCCCTAAATTAAATGACAAATGTCCTAGTAAGAGACAGAAGGGAAGTTGAGCAGACAGAAGAGGAGATACTAAGAAGAGGAGGTGGCAACATCAGGGGAAAGCAGAACTTGAAGGGATGCAGCCCTCAGCCAAGGAATGCCAACAGCCACTGAAAGCTGGAACACAAAACACAAATTCTCCCCTTGAGTCTCCAAGGGAAATACAATTCTGCCACACTTTAATTTCAGACTTCTATCCTCTATGAGAGATAGAACTATGAGAGAACACATTTCTGTTAACTTAAGCCATCAGATATGTGGTGATTTCTTAAGGCCACCCTAATAAAATTCACCCAACAATGTTGAAGGATTTTCTGAATTGTCCATCTTGTCATTTTAATATCTGTTGAGAATTCTTCTCTATGTCACTGTTCTTACATGTGGTTCTTGCAAAATAATAGCTTAAATCAAGTTACCCTTTTGAAAGTTTTCAAAATTCAGACATCTCCCCAGAATTGATATGCTTGGAATTAAAAAAAAAAAAACTTATTGCTTCAGGATAAAAAAGAACATTATCTGCCCTATTAAATAATAAACTATTTGAATTGTGAGATATTGTGATTATGGATAACTCACCCTGCTACCCCAGCACAAATTTTGGCCCATTATTATTGATTATTGATTTTAAATTGACTGAAAAGACAGCAAAAGATCCTGGATCTGGTACCCTCTCTAGTCAGCTGAGTTAATAAGAATTTGGAAAGCAGTATCGTCCGAGGTTAATTTGAAATACAAATATCCCTGAATTGTCTATAAGAAGTGTATTTTATAATATAATTAATCTCTTAATGCAATTTGGGTATCATTATCTGCTACACCAAACATTATAGTGATCATTAAGAACAAAAGATCTAAGGATCTACACTGTTACTGACATTGAAATGCATTCATAGAACATAAACTATTATGATGCTTATAAAATAAAATATTAATCAGTAAGTAGATAAAGCTATATATATATATATATATATATATGTCCATTCTATTAAGCAATTATATTTAGTATCTGAGGAAAGTAATATCTGAATGCTTTCAAATTATTTCTCAAATTTCAACTTTCCCCTCTTTCTGAAGACCAAGAATAAGTATATTTCCAGTAAGAAATTGGACCCTGCTTTCTGATTATTTTTTCTTTGCAATTGGACTTCCCTTTTTTATTGATAAAACCTTTAAGTGTTTTCTGTTGATGGAGAACCTTAAAAACTACATAGAATAGAGAGATGCCATTTTAAAGATGTTGACTTTTTGGTTCAAGAGCATCCTCAGAAGCTTTTACTCAACTTGTCAATTTCCCAATTAAGTTGCACCTTAACACACTCCTAAATAAGTTAACATTTCTAGAATGTTTATGATATACCAGACAATAACTAAGCATTTCACATTTATTGGTTAATTTACTCATCATAATAACACTGGTGGTATTATGATTAAACCCATTTTACAGATGAGGAAAATGAGGCACTAGGACAATAAGTAACTTGTCCAAAACCACACAATGAATAAGTGCAAGAATTTAATCTTAGGCCATTTGACATTGGACTAAAATTTTTACCCAATGTTCAATATTGAAGTGAGCTGACACTTCATAGTAATCGAATACCAGGTTAGGAAATCAAATCCAAGATTTTTCCCATCAATGAAAGCTCTTATCCTTGGAATGTCCTGTCCTATTGCCAGTTTGCTGATTTGAACTTTCGTTGTTGTTTTGGCATACGTAGGAGAGGCCTGTTCAGCAAGAAAATTACGAACCCAGCATCTGCTACTGGCCTCTGTAACCCCATTATGCAACTATTTGATGATATGCCCAAAATCTTTGACAATAGGTACATTTTTTAAAGCATTATTATTAGTAGCTGCATGCATTCTATCAGTGAGTCACTCTTATCAAAAACAAAAAAAAAATCCCTTCAACTTCAAGATCATTTTCTCAGCCTCTCCCTTTTTGGTCCAACAAGTTTTCTCACAAAACATTTGATGATAGAAAGCTTCCCCAGCTCATAAAACTGGAAATTGCACAGGAGATTTGGGGGGCTGGGGAAACACTGGAAGAATGACAGTAAAAGGTCTGTAAAGCCAAGATTTCAGAATTTCTTTTATGGGCTTAGCAGCATTATGAAAAAGGATTATTGATTGTTCTTTTCAAAGAAGCCCTACAGTTTTGTTTTGTTTTTTTTTTCCCTTGAGTGACTTATGCAGTAGAGTGCATCCTATGAGTAACTTATCACTCCCATGTTCTCAAGAAACCCACTTCTAAATAGGTGGATTCTTCTAGGCAAAGCAATTTCTAGTTGCTTCATTCATTCATTACATCAATTTAACAAAGCTCTATTCTTTAAATAGTAGCCATTGTGATACCCAACAGGAATAACAAGGTATAAAACAAAATTTCTGACCTCAAGGTGCTCACATCTAAACAAAAAGGAAGCAGATAAAATATACTAACATCTTCAGCGCCAATTCAATGGCATGCTATAAGAACCCCCGAGAGAAATGTTACTCCAGAAGAAAATCTCCACCATTGACTCAGAATTGAAGGTTCATGAAGAAGACATTTGCTAAGCAGTCAAGAGGAGACAGAACACTCCAGGCAGAGAGAAGAGCGAGTCCCAATGCCCCGAGCCAGCACCCAGGCTCTCAGGAGGCAGCAAGCTCAATGCTAACATGAAAAGAGAAGGGTGACCTGGGAAATATGAATCAGGTCATGGGGGGAACACAGTGGGTCAATGCCTGGAGAACAAGAAATTGTAGCCACTAAGGATCCAAAGGAGTCAGAGAGCTGAGGAAACTCAGCCAACAGACAGAAGAGGACAGAAAGCTGTTGATGACTGAGAAGAATTTGGAAAGCCAGAACCAAAAGCCCGGGATGAACTTGGACCAGCATGGCACATCCAGTCATGCATAGGAAAGCTTCAGCATCCATCCCTCTATAATCCCTCTTAGCCCTCCCTCTGGCCACCCCAACATACAATCTGAACTTGAAAAAGGGATATATTTGCAATGCAAACACTGTTTTCGATCCAAGTCCTACGGAGCTCTTTCCAACCAAATTGCTTGTCCAAAGCCTTTCTCTATAGAAATTCTAGAACAACCACTGAGCACTAGAAGGACAAGCCAAGAAAAGATGTAGAGTTTATGACCTAAAGCTGGGTAATAATTGATAATAATTATAGCTAATATTGATTGGAGGCTTACTCAAGCATACTATCATATATTTTCCCTGCATTATGCCCTTAAATCATACCATTCAAAGGAACTCCACATGGGCTGTCGCACTTACACTATAGCACTGTTTACTCATTATCATAGAGTTTTTCTTCAATACAAAAATCAACTGCTGATAAAATTTAGTAGCTTTTTATATGCATATTAATTTCAAATGTTACAGATTTGAAGATAAATTGCTAAGCTGCTGTAATATTTCTGCCCATGAAGAACAGCTTCTCCAAACCAAAATGTGTTTTTGATTATTTAAATTCCACAGTTGCAAGAAATATTGTTACATCTAGCAACATTTAAAAACAAATAGAAAGCAAGTTATTGAGTCAAGTAAGTACTAATACCAAAATTAAGACATGTAAAGACAAATGACTATTCCACAACAAATTATCCAATGTACAGACTTCTGTTTTCTAATTATTAATTTGCCACTAGCTACTAATTTTTTTTATTATTTCATGTTCAATTATTTGATTTGTTTAGCTTTACCAAGTGGTTTTTTTTTTCATTGTTCTTATTATCAGGGAAATAAAATAACTTAAACATTGCTTCCATAAGAAAAAAACATCATTTTTTTCAAGTCTCACAAAATTAGTCTATGAACAGCAACAACCCAGGGAAGGGAACGATGAATAGAGGAAGATGTGAGCTTCATGCCCATCCCTTTAGGTCACCTCTAGCCTCTCCTGAGACCCTCTATAATTCATATAATTCAGTTATATGAGCCAATAAATTCTTTTTTTTTTTGTATAAGCTACTTTGGGTCAAGTGTTCAATTACTGGCCACCAAAATGGTCCTATTATAGAGTAAGATGGTCAGATCTGCAAGGTTCACTTCAGGAAATCAGACAAGATGCTAATGGCGTTGTCCACGAAAAGAACAAGGTCAGTCAACACAAGGCACCAAGTGCAGATGGATTCAACAGGTGGTGGACGGCTAGACCGGACAGATGAGACCTGGCTGGGAAAGCAGGACATGAAAAAAGAGAGAAAGGGACTAATCTACACTGACACCCATTTCCAAGCACCTTTTAGAATTTCATTATTAATTGATACAATTAGAAACTTCCTATACCTGGCTCACACTCTTTTCTCCTATCAGAATTATTGTCAAATCACTCCAAACAGTCACCCTAGAAGTGTCAGGTTGATATTGCCATTCTTATGAAAGGAAGTTCTTCAAATTTTTTGGAGAGACATCACTCAGCAGGATTAAGCCACAAGGAAGAAAAGCAGACAATAATAACTGAGGAAATACACCTGGCTCAACTTGAGTGACAGCCAGAAAACTAACCCTACTTAGGATGTTTTCTAAAAACATAAATCTCCAAGTTGTCAGGGTAATGTTCAATATAAAAATCACAACATATCTTAATATACAACATATTCTAGTAATTAAATCGACTATCTGTCACCAGGAAGGACTTTTATCCCCTCTGAATATTTTCCTTCCAAGAACCTGCCAGGCCACCTCAAACATGAGACAGGTGCTTTCAGCGACTCACTAAATGTTGGATGTCAGCCATTAAATTGCGTAACTATAATTCCAAGAAGTAAAAAACAAATTCATCTTCATTGCTTTTATACCACGTAACCACGTACCTACCTCCCACTCTCCTTAGAAGTTAAACTATACATGTTATTATTCTAGTAGCTCTGAGTAAATCAATGTTACCAAAACATGCTATAATCAAATAGGAATGTTGGTGGTATTTGAGATCTATTACAAGGATTCTGCCAAAAAAAATTATTTCACAATGTAGCTATACATAAGCAAAATCTAAGCATTCAGTTGAAGATACACCTGTACAAAACCCTCCAAAGGGTTATTTTTGTTTTGTTTTGTTGGTTTTATTTTGATACTGTCAGTGCTGGCCATAGGGTAGCTCTTTATTTTCAAATCTCTGTTCTGCTGGCCTCAAGGAAACTGATCACCTTCTGTGAATCAGGTGAATCAGGGCTCTTCTTAAGAATTTATTTGATTTGAAAAGAATTTTTAATCTACTCATTGATGTCACTTTGACCCAGTCTCATAATTGACCATTCTTTGAATAACATAATTGAGCATTCCTTAAAAAACTCGCCGTTTTGTCCTTAATTTTTTCTTGATAATCCTATCATCCCTTTAATACACCCAAGCGTTCCTCCTAAGGAAATGCACAGCAGCATTTTCCACAAAGTACAATTTTCTAGACTGTTATTTCACTTTCTCACATTTCTAGCTAGCTGTTGTGATAGGTTTCATTCTTCTAACTAAAAGCATGATGAGGGGGCCTCCCCGGTGGCGCAGCGGCTGAGCGCTGGGTTGTGAAGCTGCCCGCAGCCTCTGCAGCTCCGGTTCAATCCCCGGCTGCTCCCCGGCCACTGGAGGAGGGTCCCACATGGCGCGCAGACCTCTCCTGCCGCCTGCTGCTCCCCTCAGCAGTGTGCTTCAGTCCTTCTGGCTCTGGTGAATTCTCTCACCCTCCCGAGCTTCTGACTGTACCCAGTGCTTGCATAAATAAATAAATAAATAAATAAATAAATAAATCTTTAAAAAATAATAAAATAAAAGCATGATGAAGATACATTGGCTTAGCTTCCTCTTAAAATAATGACATTTAATTTTGATCTTCAACTTTTCAAAAATGGTTATTTCTCTTCTTGTGAATTTCATTAAATGATTTTCTACAGCTATGGCACCCAACCCTGGCCGTTCATCAGAATCCCCATGAAGTTGTTCAGACACACAGATACCCAGGGCCCTGCTGCCAGAAATTCTGAATGTGTAGCTAGCATTTGTATACTTAAAACCTCCACAGGTAATTTTGATAGGCAGCCAGCATTGACAACTGCTGTTCTACAATATGTCTAAACATTTTTCTTCCTTGGGAATGAAGTAAATTTTGAGAGGAGCAACCCAATATTGACCCAGATTTTTATATAATGACTCGGAGAAAGGACTAGAGTAAAATATGGAGAACAAAGAGTGTAACTATGTTCCTCTGTAGAATCCTACCTCCCAGTTTTATGTCTCCCCATCCCTTTCCCTGTGAACAAGCTTCTTGTTTGCCCAACTATTTGCTGCCCAGAAGTCCCAAGTTCTTCTGCCTGCTGGGGTCCCACTGTTCTCTGAGATCTTGATAAAACTGAATTAAACCCCAATCTTTAACAAGTGAAAGCCCAGAGACCTTCTTTTTCCATATTGCTGGGATTTATTGGGGGCGGGGGGGAACTGCTGTGATAGAACTTGGCATTTTCCCTAGGTTCTTGGATCTCCAAGTCCATTCAGGCTGCTATAATAAACTCACCATAGACTGAGTGCCTTAAACAACCAACCTTTATTTCCCATATTTCGAGAGGCTTAAAATCCAAGATCAAGATGCTGACAGATTTGGTGTCTGGTGAGTGTCCAATTCCTCACAGGTAGCCATATTCTCACTCTAACCTCACACGGCAGAAGCAATGTGGGTCCTCTGAGATCTGTTCTGCACACTAGTCCCATTCATGAGGAGTCTAACTCCATGACCTGATCCATTTCCAAAAGCCCCACCTTCAAATAACATCACATGGGGGGTTAGAATTCAACATGAATTTGGAGGTGGGAAGGGATGGCCATAAACATTCAGTCCTTAGCAGTCTCAACTTCCTGCTTCCTTTTGAGTCCTCTATGGTTTCCTGGCTTTCCTCTGTCCATGCTGCCCCTTCTCTGTACCACCCCACCACTCTGGGTACTGCTTTGACTCCCTCCTGACCACAGGCACCACCATCACCAAGGGAAGGGCAGCAAGGGTGGAGGGCAGGTTTGGGGCAACAGAGATGAGTTACACAGAAGCAGAGCACAGCCAAACACTCCAATCTGAAAACTAGGATTTTTCATTCTAAAAGTCCCTTATTCTTATTCCAGACTCCCCTCCATTCCTCTGTATAGAGCCCTGCCTGTTACCATGTTGCTTTCTTGGCTCCCAGCCACACCCCTCCAGCTGCCAGCCCAGCCCCCAGGCTGCTATTTGCCCATGCAGAGTAATGTAGCTCTTCCTCTGTCACTTTAGATCCCCAAAGCCTGCTCTGTGATGGACATTTCCCTGTCATTCCCAGAAAGCTCTGTTATTTATATATAATCCAGAGTGACCACCACTCACTATTAAACTAATGTTTTCTGCCCATTAAATTTGTCCCCAAACACCTAACAGCAATCAGTCTCATTTAATCATGAAATTTTTTTAAAATCTGTAAGCTTATTTGAAGTCTTGAAAGATTTAATAAATAAAAACAAAGGTAATCACAAATCTATGAAAAAATCCCAAGTCCTTACCAAATGCACTTAGAATCTTTGATTCTCACACTACCATGGTATGCTGAGACATTTTCTATAACTGGCTGGGGATGACTATAAGGCTGGTTTTCTGAGCTATCAAAATCCCCTCCCACTAAGGAGGATTTCAAGCTACAATATGGCCTTGCTGAATATTTAACTTGGGAGGCTACTGGGATCTGGAAGGAAGGAATGGCATACCCCAGGGAGATAAGCCTCCTCTAGTGACTGATACTGCAAGGACATGAAGGGCTGAGGGGTCTCTCTGAGATCTCTTCTGGGCACTAATCCCATTCATGAAGGTTCTACCTTTATGACATGATCACGTACCAAAAGCCCCACCTTCAAATACCATCACAACGCTCAGTGAAGGGCCAGCCCACACTCAAGACTCCCCAGGGAATCAGGTACAACTTCACTGTGTTCTGCATTGGTCCAATCCTGCATCCATCATTGCTCTAGGGGTGCTGCTCCCAAGAGCTCTCTCCAATTCACTGTCTGTCCAGAAACTTAGGGTCTGACCACATGTTGCCCAGGAAACATGAGCGAAGACTGGCTACATTTATTGACTGTATTAGTCAAAACCAGTTGTGTGAAGTGACAGATCCCAAATGTAATTTCATAATGGCCATGACTCCAGAGATGTTTGCAAGATGACATCTAGAATATTTAACATTGGCGGGACCCAGGCATCCACAAATCAGAACACACAACCAGCATACCTAGACCAAGGGAGGCAGGTGCAATGTCACGTGGGATTTAGTGACCTGAGACTAAGATCATAGAGATGATAGCAAAAGCAGATTTTTCAGCAGATGGCCCATTCTCTCCTGCCCCAGAATTTGTTCACTATATCAACAGGGACAAATGCTAAGGCTAGGGTGCCAAGATATGTAGCTATTACTCCTACTGTATCTGCCTACTTCATGATAAGAACATACAACTTCCACATCTTGGGAGTGGATTACGCTCCTTGACTGTGATGGGTTCTGTATTAAGTAAGTTGTAAAAAAGAAAAAAAAATCATTTTCTGTCATGGTGATCATATGAACAGAGTACGATCTTTGTACTTTTAGAGGCAGAATTTCAAAGAACTAATCTAAGAAGAATCTCCACTGGGTGTATCAGAATTTACCTTGGGGTCACAAACAGCACATTTATATTCATTGGTAAGAAGCAGGAGAAGATCCAGGTTTTGTAGAACCTGATGCTTACATAATTTTGGAGCACTTCTCCATGTAAAAGAATACAAGATTATAAATACAAAACCAGATGTCAATATGAATATTTTCCAAAGGAAAAAATTACAGCAAATTATAAATATCAAAAAGTGACAAAATCTGGAAATAAAAATAATATTCTTATTAACTGCCTGACACATCTAGAATATTTTCCCCTACAGTTTTTGCTTGAATATTCTTTCAGAGCATCAATTATATAACATTTTTATAGAGAAAATACAAAAATAGTTCAATGTTTCCTCTTCCATAGTTAATAAAAATTTGTGTTTTATTACCAATAGTTCTGAAAATCTTCCAGCTTCATAAATCATTACTGGTAGTGTGATGTAAGTTTTTTAAACTGTTGTCAACATAGGGAAAATTAATCCTTTTACATATAGATTTGAGAAACTCTTCTACGGTTGCTTGTGACCCCATGCTTTCCAAACTTCATTTTCCTCTCTGTACAGTCTTCTAGTCCCTCACAAAGTGCTCCAGATACCTCTCTTGAGTCAACAGCTATGTTTATTCATGACATCAGGTAATCAGCAGTGACATCAGGAAATATTGGCAATCAAAATAAGTATGTAACTAATACCTGCCTGCACTATTCTAAAATTTATTTTTATGTAAGGTTTAAATATAAATAGATGTGAATAACACTTTATAAATGGTAGTTAATTTTATTGTGTTTATAAAAATATATAAATTAGCTATTTTTATTATTATTTTGTGAGATAAAAAGGATATCCTGGGAATTCCTATTGCATCTTCTGTGATCTCTTCTCAATTCACCCACATTCTAGAAATGTGTATGACAAAACCACGAAAAGAATTTGCATAAGCTTGGACAGAGTAGAGTTGATTCACTTTTTTGTCAAGTATTAAAATATAGAAAACAGTTTCTTTAATAATTAATGGGGGCCTCCCCAGTGGCGCAGCAGTTGAGCGCTGGGCTGCGAAGCTGCCGGCAGCCTCTGCAGCACCGGTTCCATCCCTGGCCGCCGGGCAAGGGTCCCACATGGCGCACAGACCTCTCCTGCCGCCCGCTGCTCCCTTCAGCAGTGTACTTCATCAGTCTGCCTGTTCTGCTCTCCGCTCTGGCTCTGGTGAATTCTCTCAACCTCCTGCGCTTCTGACTGTACCCCGGTGCTTGTATAAATAAATAAATAAATCTTATTAAAAAATAATAATTAACAGTATCTTTGCTGCATATATACTTAGGGCAATTTGCCTAGCTTCCTAAGAATTTCTGCTCAGACCCCATAAATCTCCCTTAGGACAAGAAATGGTATATTAGTTAGTAGACTTGGAAGAACATTTATTGGAATCATATTTGCATATTCATTTTAAAAATTAACACTGAAAGATTGGGAATAAGGTTCTTGGGAATAAAATTCCTATACTTTTGGAGAGTCCTGAGTCGACTCATTACTGCAGCACTTTTAAAAATCTATATTGATTGATATGCTGCTTGTTCTCTTGCAACAAGGATTTTTGGTGAGGAAGAAGACTGCCACGGTGCTCTTCCCTCATTACAAATCATCTGTCTCTCACAGAATGTTCTATGCACAGTCATTAGCCAGACCCAGGTGGCCAACTGCTTCTACATCAGAACTTCTGAAATCCTGAGCTAAGGATTTCCCTAGAGGATCCACAAGCATCTATATAAGTTAGTGTAAAAAGGATTGAGAAATTGCTTTTATAAAAAAGTTTTCCAACTTGTGAAATAAAACCCCATGGGTGTTTATCTGGGTGGAAGAATTTCTCACTTCATTTCTCTTTTAGCCTAAGAGTGGTCAGTAGGTAATTTCTTTATTTGTGGAACTGCAGCAAATGCCTTTAACTCCTTCTGTAATTGAAATAGAAGAGTAGGGCAGAATAATAAAGAATGAGAAAATAGCATCATGTATTTTACATGCTAACAATGGCCCTTATAACAGGTCTGAATACAACCTGTTTCCTAACTGAAAATTAGAGTAACCTAGCATAAACACATAGATGACCCCTTTTTAAAAAAAAATTATTGTTCTTTTTGACTGGCCAGTATTTGAACCTCCTTCCTGGGTTTGACAGCCTGAAAATTCTGTTGACTGTGCCAAATATTTGCTGTTCCAGACTGACTTTACAGCCAGCCACTGTACTGAGAGGTAACACACACACACGCACACACACCCCAGATGGAGGCAGGAAAAATGCAGAATGCTCTTTACCCAATGACAATAGCAGCATTTTTTTTTTTTTTTTGAGGAATAACTCCATTGGCTCAAACTATCTATAAGCTGGGTTATCCAGAAGCATATCCTAAGATGAAAATTTGAAGACAAGTATTTATTTAGGACATGATGTCCAAAAGTGCTTGTCAAGAAGTTGGAGACCAGAAGAAAAACAAACAGGGTGCCACAGTAAACAGGTTACCCAAGTAAGCACCAGAGATTCTACACCTGGCAGATGGTGTGAAATAAGTCTTAGAGTTATTCCTATTGACTGGTGAGAAACCAGTGTACCCATCCTCCCTAATGGACTGAATATATGTTCCCCTGCAAAATTCTTTTGTTGAAGCCCTAACCCCCAGTCTGACTGTATTTGAAGAAAGGAAGAAATTATGATTCAGTGAGATCATACGGCTAGAGTCCTGATCTAATATTCAATCCTACAAGAAGGCAAAGTAGTAGATGATGCGGAAGGGAAATTTTTTGCAAAATAAAGTTATACTATCTGTGTACCAAGTAAGTATTAAAAGCCTGAACATTATGTTTCCCAACACTTTTGGCCAAGGAGTTCTAATTCTACTGAATTTTCCTAAGGAAATAATAGGGTAAGAGTTCAAAAATGAACATACAATTTTTTCAAGGCATTGCATATATAGCAAAAAATTAAAAATAAATCAAAAAACAAGGGAGTACTTTAAATTACAATGCATCTGAAGGGAAATATTTCATAGCTTTTTAAGACTAATATTATATAAGTACATATTTTAATACAAAAAGTCATGATGTGAGTAAAAAAAACAAGATAACAGTATAGTATATTCAGTGGGATTCCAATTTTGTGAGAAAAATAGATAAATCTTGGAAAATTCTGAAAGAATATATACCAATATATTAATCAAAGTTATACCTGGTTGGTGAAATAAAGACAATTTTCATTTTTACCTCATATTTAGGTATATTTATGAGTATACTATAATAAGCATTAATTATTTGTCAAATTCTATACAATAATAATGCACGATCTCCCTAATGCATGGTACATTATAGCGTAGGAAAGTGTGATTATCACTAAAAATTTCATAAACATGCAGTAAAAGAAAGCTCCATAGGAGAAGATAGATGAGAATCTTCAAAACAATTTAACATATAATTTAACAATGCCCTGCTAGGGCTGATATGATTAATATCAGCAGGCATAAAAATAATGCTAAGATTATGCATGAACAATTAACCATCAAGTGTGAATCAATATGGGAATTCATTCAGTACTAAAAGTACAAACCCAAGATTGTCTTCAGCATCAGTTGCAACAAGATGTCCTGGAATAAAACCAATTACAAGAGATCGAAAAGTCCTGGCCAATAAAACAGGCATTGGGTTATATAAAAATATTAATAAAGCAGTGGATAGTACTGGTATCATAATTGCTCTTAGCAGGAACACTTTCAAATCCTAAAGAGACAGAATTAAACAAAGAACTCTGCAAGAAGAATCAAAGTAAATGTGTAAATCGAAGTCTACTAAATTAAATTCTGTTATCCCAGCAACTCTAATGCTTTGATAAATAAGCTGTTCAATTGTATTTCATACCCAGAAAAAATAATAATAATAATAGCAAGTTATTCAACATCTTACAGAACTTGAAATTTATCATGTGTTAGTGAAAATTCAGAAGTCATTCCTTCGATGTATTTGTCATATGGCCCAAAGATTTCTCACAAATAAGTTATAATCATGTATTTCATTCTCAGGGCCTGAAATGTAACCAATTAAGTGGAAACTATGGATTATTCCCCCACTAAGTGCCCCTGTATCACCCTAATAAAACCCAGCTTTGATTTGAGGATGGACAGCTCACACCTCTGGCCTATGCTGGGTGTCCCCTCCAGATCTGGTCTCCTCCCCTCCCTGCCATACTTTGTCTTGGGAGCCTGACCTGCAAGGGTGCTCATGACTATGGGTTTCTAGTTGGGTTGACCAGTGGGGAGCCCCTGCAGGAAATCAGAAAGCAGAAGGGTAAGGCCAGGGTAGTTGCACCTTCTGGCTCTTCCATGTAGGCTGGCTACTTTCCTAAGCCTAAATTCATAGGATTAGAAAAGCAGCCCTCTCCCCACAGCTTATCTGTACCAATGGCACATCTAACTCTGGGTTCTGGAAGCCATCCATCAACCTACCCTGCAGACCCAGGAGTGCTAAGGCCACAGGGTCCTATACTCTTAGGGATTCCCTATACCCTTCCCATCTTTGTAGATAGTCACTTCATTAAGATCCTCAAATTATCATTTCCTGCTGGGCCCCTGACTGACCATGTACCACAGAGAGCTGTGGTATGAAGCCCTAACCCCAGTTCCAGTTCCAGAAATGTACCATAGCTTGTTTAAGCCAATCAGCACATTCCATTCCACTGATTAAGAGGCGGGCAGAATATGCGTGACCTCAGGATTCTTGCTTGAAATTCCAGGCCTGACACAATCCGTCTTATGACAGGTTGTTGACTTGGTTGACCCCACCAGCTCAGGGGCATGGTAAATCAAGAAAAGTGTATCACTTGCTCCTATTCCAGTGCAACAAGGGACAGCACAAGGGAGGGGCCTACCCCACAAAATAATCACAGATGCACATTGATTTTATCCTGTAGCTCCAGTAGTCTCTAGGGTCCCTCGTTCTGCAGCCACTGTGGGGAGGGCAGGAGCAGGGAGTCAAGTCTGGAAGCTACATAGCACCTCACTTACACTCCATTGGCCACAACTCAGTTATATGGCCCTACCTAACTGCAGAGAGACTGGCAAATATGGACTAAGTTGCGTGGCAAGAAAGAAAACACAAAGCTGGTCTCTACTTCAATCCTTCTAGCAAGTGTAGCTCCATCAGTTAGAATCACATTTGGCAGCAACCAGGCATATGAAAAAATGTTCAACGTCACTTTCAATCAGGGAAATGCAAATCAAAACTACCATGAGATACCATCTCACACCAGTGAGAATGGCACATATTAAAAAAAACTAGCAACAACAAATATTGGTGAGGATGTGGAGAAAAAGGAACTCTCCTGCACTGCTGGTGGGAGTGCAAACTGGTCCAACCACTATGGAAAGCTGTGTGGAGATTCCTCAACCTACTAAAGATAGAGCTCCCATATGATCCAGCAATTCCACTCCTAGGTATTTACCCAAAGGACACAGAAGCATCAATTCCAAAGAACACCTGCACCCCTATGTTTATAGCAGCACTGTTTACAATAGCTAAGCTTTGGAAACAACCCAAATGCCCAAAAATAGATGACTGGATCAAGAAGATGTGGTACATATACACCATGGAATATTACTCAGCATTTAAAAAAAATAAACACATGCAATTTGCAGCAACATGGATGGCGCTGGAAGGGATCATGCTCAGCGAAATAAGTCAGAAAAAAAAAAGAAAAATAGCGGATGGTCTTACTCAGAGCAGGAATCTAGAAAACCTAAATATGGACCAGGAAAAATAATAACTATAAGAAAGAAAAAAATCAAAATCAACAAACAACTATGAACCAGAGACACTCTTTGGGGGCGGGGAAGAGGGACTGGGGTCAAAATCGGGGTTGCAATTGTATGGGGAATATAAAAATAAAAAATAAATAAATAAAAATAAATTTTAAAAAAAGAATCACATTTGGCAGCATGTAACTGATACCAAACTACAATGACTTAGCCAAACATGGGTTTTATTTGTTTGTTTTTATATAACAAGGACTCTGGGGGTGAGCAATTCAGAGCTATTCAAGGTTTCTCCTCTTTATTTCATTGTGTAGAGGAGTAAAAATCTCCCACCCCAAAATATCTTTTTCTGGCAAGAGATTTATTTTGTAGGAGGAGCTCTGAAGGCTGGGTGAAGACATTTACATGTGCAGAGGAAATCTGTCTATATATGGGCATCTCCCTCAGTATTTTGGGAAGACCTCATCTCCTTATTTCTTTTCAATGATGAAGACAGAAATTAAATCTGCATGTATTCATCTACCTTCCTTGGTAAGCTCCTAAGTGAACTTCTGCTTTTTTCCCGTAGCCTCCCTTGTGTTAGCTAAGGTATTTAAGATGGTATCTGAAGCCACACAGAGTTACTCAAGCTGAGTATGTCCCAGGTATACAGGAGGTATATATATTATTAAATTACTTTTTTTCTCTTCTCATTATGTTTGATGTTTCTTTGATTATTTGCCAGACTAGAAGAATCCACAGGAATATGGGATGATTTCCACTGTGCCCCAGCATCTAACAAGTTTGGTCCCTTAAAAAAGAAAGTGGGCCTCCCTGGTAGCACAAGGGGTTAAGATACAACCTATGAAGCTAGCCACAGCCACTGCAGCATGAATTCGAACCCCATCTGGCCAGGGAGCAACCCGCATGGCGCAGCAGACCTCTCCTGACTCGCCCGCTGCTCACCTCAGCAGTGTATTTCAGTCAATCGGCCTGTTCTGTTCCCTACTCTGTCTCTGGTGAATCCTCTCACCCCCCACACCTCTGTCCTGTACCCCAGTTCTTATATGCATAAATAAATAAAGCTTTTAAATAAATAATTCTTTTAATTTTTTAAAAAAAGATTTCGGGAAGTCCCATCTAGCAGTCTGTCTCTTTCATAGCCACACAACCTTCAAGGAAATCCGGGTAAGTTTGCCAGATACAATACAAGACATTCCATTAAACCTGGATTTCAGATAAATAATTTTTTTGTATAAGTATGAATATCCCATGCTAGTCATCCTGTTTTTATTTGTTTATTTGTTTGTTTAGTTTTACTTGCTTTGACTAAATCAGGAAACTCTAGGGCAGGGAGATATACCTTTTTTTTTTTTAAGATTTATTTATTTATTTACACAAGCACTGAGTACAGTCAGAAGAGCGGGAGGGTGAGAGAATTCACCAGAGCCAGAGCGGGGAGCAGAGCAGGCAGAAGGACGGAAGTCCACTGCTGAGGGGAGCAGCGGGCGACAGGAGAGGTCTGCGAGCCATGTGGGACCCTCACTGGTGGCCGATAATCGAATTGGTGCTGCAGAAGCTGCAGGCAGCCTCGCAGCCCAGCATTCAACCGCTGCGCCACTGGGGAGGCCCCGAGATATACACTTTTTTAATGACCATGTTGTCTCTCTGAAAAAAAAAAGTCAAAGTTCTACTGCTAAGTAAGAAAAATGGGGCCTCCCTGGTGGCACAAAGAGTTAAGCACAGCACTGTGAAGCTATCTGCAGACTCTGCAGCATGAGTTTGATTCCTGGGTGGCCAGGGAGTTACCCACATGGCACAGCAGACCTCTCCTGTCTCGCCCGCTGCTCCCCTCAGCAGTGTGTTTCAGTCAACCCACCTGTTTTGCTCCCCACTGTCTCTGGTGAATCCTCTCACCCCCACACCTCTGGCCTGTACCCCAGATCTTGTATGTATAAATAAATAAACCTTTAAAAAAAAGGAAAAATGGGTGCTGGGTAGAAAAATAGAAGCATATTCCTGCATAATCACATGACCTAATACTTGCCAGTAGAATGTAAACACAGGTTTGTTGGGTGTGGCTTCCAGGAATGTTTTCTCTTTCTCCTAATACACATGGGCCGACTTGACTTTTTCTTGGATCATAGATGTTAAGTCGTAGATGTCCATGTCGGGACCCGGGTCTATTACAGGGCAACCCCGATATAAAACGGGTTGCCTGACTGTGGGTCCTCACCGGCACGCTTAAAGGGGACTTAAACTGCAGGCACAAGCAAAAAGGTTAACAAAAGATTTATTTACAAGGGAAGGGGAAATGAGGAAATGTACAACTCAGGGAGAAAAGAGGGAAATAAATTCTTAAATGCATCCTACCCGTTGCGCCAACCTGGAATCCCAAATGACCCACCAAGACCAAACCGGCTGGCCAAGAACACCAGCCAAGAGAGCAAGACCCCACTAACATGGCCAGTTAAATACCCAAACAGACAAAATGGCTGCTTATCTCCACCCTTAGGTCCTTGCAACCTCCCTTTAGGGATCATGAGATTTGTAGTTCCCAGTGTCTTGATGGAGTGGGGGTGGCATCCACAAGCCTATATGGAGTTTGCGCAGGACATCCTTTCCCCCTAACAAGTCTATCCAAGTAATATTGACAGTGAGAGCTTCGCTGCTGTGCCAGCTGGATGTATTATCCCAGCCCAGATTTCCTAAGGTACTCTAAAAACTGCCAGCTGGACCTCTGGAAGCACTATGGCTTCCAGAACAAGTTCCTTGTTCTTTGTTTCTTTCTCTCTCTCTCCTTCTTCCTCTTCCCCCTGCTTTTTCCAACATAACACATTCTCAATAGGTACCTGTGTCTTTTCTTGCTTGCCATGATTATCAGTTTAGAGCCAAGAATAATGTCTTTGTCAGGCCAAGGGAAAGCACTCTGAGAATGAGATCAAAACCTGAAAGAGGGACAGAAGATGGAATTTCAAAAAAACAAACAAACAAACACCAGCCCCACACCTGGCTATGCTGACCTGTATGCAACCGTCTGGTTGGATGAGCCAAAAAATATCTTTATTGTTTATATGAAACAATATGAAAAACATTTTTCTTTTCCTTATATGAGTTAACTGACTGAATGTTTTGAAGTATTGACACAGCAGCTAAAAGAGTGAGAAATGTAGCCATTTCTTTTCTTTTCCTTATATGAAAAACATTCTAACTGATAAAACCAGATTCTTCAGCACAATACTTCTAAGGGATTTGACAACAGTATCCTAATACACGGAAATAAAATTAACATTAGGTGATATAACATGGCAGGCATTTTTAAATAGAAATACTAACATCTTAAAAAAACAAAATTTCAAAGTGAAAATTATACAGTTAAATGTCTGTTAAGAATGTTTTCTTCCTATTACTCTATGTGTTTTGTGAGAGCTGTAAATAGATTAAAAATCTTAGTATTAATTATTCCCACTGGTTCCATAGTCATGTACTGAAATGCTGCATTTTTAAGTTGCAATAATTGGACTCCGGAGACTTACAGGGAGGAAGAACATACGTTAAGATGTCATATTCTATTCTCAACATGTGACTGTCATTATCTTCCAACTCAATAATGCTTATAAATGTACAAGCTATGTATGAGCTACTGTAAGTCTTTAAAATCCTGTAGCTTGACATTTATAGCTATCCTAGCCAGCAGGAGCTCATTTTAGCGAGGTTGCACTTATTGTTTCAAGTTTGCCCTCTAGGTTCTTTGAAAACACCATAAAATATTGTGGCAAAAAGACCCCACAACAAACCATGATCCATTTCTTCAGTCAGGTTTTCTGTGACATGAGTTGTGTGTCACTGATTAAGTGGGAATAAAGGTCACAAAGGGAAGTAGGTGATAGACTAAATCTCTGTCTATGTCCATACAAAGTGATTTGATCATTCATATCAATGCCACGTAGGGAGGGAAAGTCCTGGAATGAAAAAACAGCCCAAATAGTGATTTTACTGAGATGATTGATGTGTTCAGTCAAAACCCTTGATCCAGTCTGACCTGAACCGGCCCCTCTCAAAGACTTGCTTCCCTGATGAGGAAAGCCAGCTCCTCTCATATCACGATGCCAAACCCAGTTACAGCTACTTCAAAAATCTGTCCAAGTCCTTTTATTCAGGTAAAATGTTGTGTCAGATCTTGATTGTGTCCACTAAGCTGACCATTTCCAAGGGAGATAGTATAGCTAGAAATGGATCTCCAGACTATCAGTCATTGTGTTGAAAACTGACCTGCATTCTTAGTGTCGTTCATTTCCTGATGTAGTTGGGAAAGCACAGAACTTCCCACTGCTCAGAAGTGACCTGCCAAGTTACATGAAGTGTAGTTGCTCTTATGTAAGGTTATCCATGCTAGCAAGTACATTTCAGAGTTAAAATCCACTAAACTCTCTCCCCACCCGACATTTTTTGTGTGTTATACACATATTATTATTTATTAGATATAGCATGCATATAGTATTATCTCTCTACCTCTGAGAAATAACACTGAATGTGAACCTATGACATATACAGTCTATATTCAGCTGTAGAGAAAATATGTACACCTACTATTTATTTTTTTTAACAATTACAACATCCTGAATCATGCCTCAGCTCTAAATTTTAAGATTTATTTATTTGTTTGTTTATTTATTTATTTATACAAGCACTGGGTACTGTCAGAAGCGCGGGAGGGTGAGAGAATTCACCAGAGCCAGAGGGGAGAGAAGAGCAGGCAGACTGACAAAGTACACTGCTGAGGGGAGCAGCGGGTGGCAGGAGAGGTCTGCGCGCCATGTGGGACCCTCGCCAGTGGCCGGGGATCGAACCGGCGCTGCAGAGGCTGCAGGCAGCTTCACAACCCAGCGCTCAACCGCTGCGCCACCGGGGAGGCCCTTTATGCCTACTATTTATATAACATTATACATATCACATGCATATTATAGATAATACTGAATATATTGATTGTCTGTTCATATGTAATTATGTTCCTCTGACAACCTGTAGATTTACATATATCTATAAAACAAAACTTTGTAAAACAAAATTTTTTGTAATTTGTTTAAAAAGTCATTGAATCAACTTGAGAACAAATGTTTTACAATTAGTGCCATCCTCGCCCCAATTTTCCTGGCAAAGATTTTCAACATCTAGCATATTTTGGGACACCTGTCTCTGGATAACCTCCTATCCATCCTCAAAGTCCTCAGAGGAAGAAACAAAGCCAGACAATGGTGCCTTCCTCATGACACAAGGGTTAAAGACAGTGCTATCAAGCTATCACCAGCCGCTGCAGCCAGGGAGAAACCCACATGGCACAGCAGACCTCTCCTCACTTGCCTGCTGCTCCCCTCAGCAACATAGTTTCAGTAGATCTACCTGTTCTGC
The DNA here is from genome assembly GCF_964194135.1 of Talpa europaea. Classification (NCBI taxonomy): domain Eukaryota; kingdom Metazoa; phylum Chordata; class Mammalia; order Eulipotyphla; family Talpidae; genus Talpa; species Talpa europaea. Next base: position 23,974,938 of record NC_140082.1, on the reverse strand, counting down.
TCCACACTCTCTCTGGTGAATCCTCTCACTCCCTGCACCTCTGGCCTACACCTCAGTTCTTGTATGCATAAATAAATAAATCTTGGGGCCTCCCCGGTGGCGCAGCGGTTGAGCGCTGGGTTGCGAAGCTGCCCGCAGCCTCTGCAGCGCCAGTTCGATCCCCGGCCACCGGGCGAGGGTCCCACGTGGCGCGCAGACCTCTCCTGCCGCCCGCTGCTCCCCTCAGCAGTGTACTTCGGTCCTTCTGCCTGCTCTGCTCCCCGCTCTGGCTCTGGTGAATTCTCTCACCCTCCCGCGCTTCTGATTGTACCCAGTGCTTGTATAAATAAATAAATAAATAAATAAATAAATAAATAAATAAATAAATAAATCTTTAAATAAAAAAATTTAAATAAATAAATAAATAAATCTTAAAAAAAAAAAGGCAGACAATGGCTGAAAGGAGAGAATGAGCAGACCATCACCCATCATATCTCAGGGAGTTGTGAAACTTCTCATTTTCTACTTCTGCTCCTTGGATATAAATTAAGGAAGCTCTGGCAAAAGAGTTGGGATTGCATGGTCCTTCAGCTTTGCTTTGCTTATTAGGTGATCCAGGGGCATCTTCAGATTCATTTCTGCGTCTGCTTCTGAGGACAGGTCCTTTGGCAAGTACTTTCCCATGGCCCTGTGGCTACTTGAAACTTCCACTCCCTTCTCACATTTCTATTCTAGTTTTATTTTTGAAATAGTTGCCATTTTCATCATACCAAATAGCTGGCTTGACTACATTTCTCACTCTTTTAGCTGCTGTGTCAATACTTCAAAACATTCAGTCAGTTAACTCAATTCAGTCAAAAATTGTCACAATATTTAACATTGTGTTGACACAGCCCATGGCATGGGAGGAAATACAGCTCATTAAGTTCTTCATGATTCTTTATGGAGCAGAGCTAGACACTGTAAACAGAGCTACAAATGTAACTGGACCATTCTGACAAAAGGAAGGAAGTGAATTACTCCTGCAGTGTCAACTATGTACCAGCTCTAAGTTAGAATTTATCCACATTTTAGCCCATTTAATGGCACAATAATCCAAACCCTTCATGCTGAACATTTCCCAAAGTTGCACTGAAAATAACAGTTTATTTGAAGTTCCTGTTTATATACTAATACTCAAAGAACGAAAGAAAAATAGGCTGCAAAGTCAAGTTTCACATAATGACTTCATTTCCTTTAATTGGTATTTGGTTTTGTTGCAAACTGATATGGCTCCTTTAAGAAATCAGGTTGCACAATGCCCAGTCTCAAAATATCCAGCTGCCCAGAGGAAATGGACTTTAGGGGGAGGTTAGACACAGCTGGAGGGTGGAGCTGGGTGAGGGAAGGGAGTGGGTAGGGAGAGTCTAGGGGAAATGGTAAGAGCCTGTAGACTACAAGAAAATATCTGTGGACTGCTTATTCAAAATATCATCTGAATGCCTACTGTGTGCTCTAACAGAGCTGACTAAGAGCATCTAGAGAAATCAGAAGAGACAGTAACTTGCTAATGAGTAGCCAGAGAGTGTTAATGAGCCATTTGGTAGAGGCTCCAAGGACCTTGCATTAAGAATGTCCTGAGGCACAGAGCCAGGGCAGAAGACGGCCTGGGGCAGCCTGAAGAGCCTAGGAGCAGAAGTAAATAAAGAAAACCCTAGAAATAGTTTTATAGACACTGTTCTCTATAATATACATGGAATTTATATTTGAGCGAATTGTTCTATTTTTACTAAGCATCTCTGTCTTTAAAAGAACTAGTGATCTGTCTGAACACTGTATGCCTGCTTCACATTGATGTTGTGAGCCCAGAGGAAGTTCGACCCTGGGTTGGCACTGGCCTGAGATGCCCAAATCATTTATTAGCAAAAGAGCAAGTTCTTTTTTTTTTTTTTTTTTTTTATTGAGCATTTTTTATTTATTTATTTATTTATTTATTTTTTTATTTTTTTTATAAATTTTATTGTTATATTCCCCATACAATTGAGGCTCCCATTCTGACCCCAATCCCTCCCCTCCCGCCCCCGCCCCCCTAAAAGTGTCTCTGGTTCATAGTTTTTTGTTGATTCTGATTTTCACTTTCTTATAGTTATTCATTTTCCTGGTCCCTTATTTAAGTTTTCTAGATTCCTGCTATGAGTGAGACCATCCGGTATTTTTCTTTTTCAAAAGAGCAAGTTCTTAAAAGCTATCAAACCACCTCTCCTGAACTTCCATAAAAATATCAACCTGGTAAGGGAATTATCACAGGTAGAATAAATTTTAGATTTTTCTCCACAATTATAAAACTCTGCAGTTTCGTGTCTTGAATGACAATAGTATAGACAGATAATTAGATCCTAATTTCCGCTTCAGTGTTCTTCAGTTCTCAACAACTAATTGGTAATTTACTCATGAATTTCCCCGTTTGCATGTATATTGCACACTCATACACAAAAAGTAAAACTCAAAGAAAATTGCTTCCTAACTTATAATTTTTTTCAAATTAAAAAGTTAAATCTTGCACAGATTTAAAAGGTATGAAATAAAGCATACAGTATTTGAAGTTCTCAAAGCATTATTAAAATGTTAGTGAACCTTTATGCATTTATTCTAAATTAAGGAGAGAGAAAGAAAGAAAAAAAAAGGACTGAAAAATTATCTCTCTCAAACACACACACTTGATTGTAAGTGCAGTGGAAGAAAGTTTCTTCAAATATTTTTCTTTTTTAATGTTAATACATTCCATTTACAGAAATGTCAAATCATATATAGCATTTTACATACACATATGTAAAAGAAAAAAATGAAAATCTCTTCTAAATCAACCTCCCAGAATTAGCCCGTTGTTGATAATTTTAGGTTGACCTTTAACATTAGATTCTTTGATGAGAGCATTCTGTGTTCTTAAAAAAAGAAATTAAAGGGACTCTGCTGCCCCCGGTCCATCTCCTTAGACTTACCAGCCCACACGTCCACACTCACACACCCGACCACCTCCCAACCCTGTCCTGACACCACCTACACCACAAGCAACCATCACCTGCCAGTTGGCCAAGTCCTGATCCCCATAACTCGAAGATCAGATCTTCATCATTTAAGTGAAGTCTTAGTTTCTTTGTTCTTATCTTACCTAAAAACTTGGTTACATTGGCACAAATTAAGAAGGTATGTTGGCACTGAACACCGTTCCTTGTGTTCATGAAATTTCCTTTGGTAGACTCTGGAGCAACAGTATCTGGAAAAGAGTTTCCACAAATGCAAGGGACAGGGGCCTGGAACTTATGCAATCTGGGGAGAGTTTTCTTTTACAAAAAGAAACAATTCATAAATGCAAAATGTAGCCCAAAAATAATTATTTTATTTTTTTTATATAAATTTTATTGTTATATTCCCCATACAATTGCAGCCCCCCATTCTGACCCCAATCCCTCCCCTCCCGCCCCCGCCCCCCTAAAAGTGTCTCTGGTTCATAGTTTTTTGTTGATTTTGATTTTCACTTTCTTATAGTTATTCATTTTCCTGGTCCCTTATTTAAATTTTCTAGATTCCTGCTATGAGTGAGACCATCCGGTATTTTTCTTTTTCTTTTTGGCTTATTTCGCTGAGCATGATCCCTTCCAGCGCCATCCATGTTGCAGCAAATTGCATGTGTTTATCTTTTTTGAATGCTGAGTAATATTCCATGGTATATATGTACCACATCTTCTTGATCCAGTCATCTATTTTTGGGCATTTGGGTTGTTTCCAAAGCTTAGCTATTGTAAACAGTGCTGCTATAAACATAGGGGTGCAGGTGTTCTTTGGAATTGATGTTTCTGTGTCCTTTGGGTAAATACCTAGGAGTGGAATTGCTGGATCATATGGAAGCTCTATGTTTAGTAGGTCCAGAAATCTCCACACAGCTTTCCACAGTGGTTGGACCAGTTTGCACTCCCACCAACAGTGCAGAAGAGTTCCTTTTTCTCCACACCCTCGCCAACATTTGTTGTTGCTAGTTTTTTTAATATGTGCCATTCTCACTGGTGTAAGATGGTATCTCATGGTAGTTTTGATTTGCATTTCCCTGATGACAAGTGATGTTGAACATTTTTTCATATGCCTGTTGGCCATTTGCATTTCCTCTTCAGAGAAGTTTCTTTTAAGCTCTTCTGCCCATTTTTTGACTGGATTCTTTTCTTTGTTGTTGTTGAGTCTCATCAGCTCTTTGCAGATTTTTGTGATCAGTCCTTTATCATTAGTGTTGGGTGCAAAAATGTTCTCCCAGTTGGTGGGGTTTCTCTTTGTTTTTGTTATTGTCTCTTTTGCTGTGCAAAAGCTCTTTAATTTGATGTAGTCCCAGCTGTTTATCTTTGCCTTCACTATCACTGCTTTGGGTGATGTGTCTGTAAAGATGTCTTTGATGTGCAAATCACGTAGTGTTTCGCCTATATTTCCTTCTATATATTTTATGGTTTCAGGTCTTATGTCTAGTTCTTTAATCCATTTTGAGTTGATTTTTGTGTATGGTGTGAGGTGGTGGTCAAGCTTCATTCTTTTGCATGTAGCGACCCAGTTTTCCCAGCACCATTTATTGAACAAACTTTCTTTGCTCCAATGCATATTCTTTGCTCCTTTGTCAAAGATTAGTTGACCATAAATCTGTGGGTTTATTTCTGGATTTTCTATTCGATTCCATTGGTCTGTATGTCTGTTCTTGTTCCAATACCATGCAGTTTTGATGATTATGGCTTTGTAGTATAGTTTGAAGTCTGGGAGTCTGATGCCTCCATTCCCTTCTTTTTTTTTCAGGAGAGCTTTGGATATTCGGGGTTTTTTGTGATTCCATATGAATTTCATCAATAATTGTTCTATTTCTTTGAAGAATGACATTGAAATTTTGATTGGAATAGCATTGAATCTGTATATTGCTTTTGGAAGGATGGCCATTTTAATAATGTTTATTCTTCCAATCCATGAGCAGGGGCTGTCTCTCCATTTCTTTGTGTCTTCTTCTATTTCTTTTAACAGTGTTTTATAGTTTTCTTTGTATAGGTCCTTTACCTCTTTTGTTAGATTTATTCCCAAATATTTGATTTTTTTTGTTTCAATAACAAAAGGGATGGTCTTTTTGATTTCTTCTTCTTCAGATTTATTGTTTGTGTATAGGAAGGCTACTGACTTTTGCGTGTTGATTTTGTATCCTGCCACTTTACTGAACTGATTGATGAGTTGAATTAGCTTTTCTGTGGAGTTTTTGGGGTTCTCTATGTATAATATCATATCGTCTGCAAATAGTGATAGTTTGACTTCTTCTTTTCCTATTTGGATTCCTTGGATGTCTTTCTCTTGTCTTATTGCCCTGGCTAGGACTTCCAGTATTATATTGAAAAGCAATGGTGAGAGTGGATATCCTTGTCTTGTTCCAGATCTTAATGGAATTGCTTTCAGCTTTTCACCATTGAGAATGATACTGGCTGTTGGCTTGTCATAGATGGCCTTTATGATGTTGAGGTATGTTCCTTGTATCCCAAGAATTTCAAGGGCTTTTATCATGAATGGGTGTTGCACTTTGTCGAAAGCTTTCTCAGCATCTATTGATATTATCATATGGTTTTTATATTTCTTTTTGTTGATGTGTTGGATAACGTTGATTGATTTTCGGATGTTAAACCATCCTTGTGCCCCTGGAATGAATCCAACTTGGTCGTGGTGAATTATCTTATGGATACATTGTTGGATTCTGATAGCTAAAATTTTATTGAGGATTTTTGCATCAGTGTTCATTAGGGAGATTGGCCTGTAGTTTTCCTTTTTTGTGTTGTCCTTGTTCGGTTTTGGTATTAGTGTAATGTTGGCTTCATAAAACGTGTTTGGTATTGTCCCTTCCTTCTCAATTTTTTGGAAGAGTTTGTGAAGGATAGGCACTAATTCGTCTCTGAATGTTTGGTAGAATTCATTTGTAAATCCATCAGGTCCTGGGCTTTTGTTTTTGGGGAGGTTTTTGATTACCATTTCAATTTCGCTAATTGTAATTGGTCTGTTTAGGTGTTCTATTTCTTCTTTATCTAGCTTTGGGTGATTGTAGAGTTGTAGGAATTTGTCCATCTCCTCTAGATTGTTAAACTTGTTTCCATATAACTGTTCATAGTAGTTACTGATTATTCTTTTGATTTCTGCTGTGTCCGTTGTGATTTCTCCTCTTTCATTGATGATCCTGTTTATTTGTGCTTTCTCCCTTTTTTCCTTTGTGAGCCTGGCTAGGGGTTTGTCTATTTTATTGATTTTTTCAAAGAACCAGCTCTTGGTTTCATTGATCTTTTGGATTGTTTTTTTAGTTTCAATTTCATTTATTTCTGCTTTGGTTTTTATTATTTCTTTTCTTCTACTGGTTTTGGGGTTTTTTTTGTTGTTCTTTTTCTAGATCTTTGAGCTTCGAGATTAGGTTGTTTCTTTGCATTCTTTCTTGTTTCTTGATGTGAGCTTCTATTGCTATATATTTTCCTCTTATTACTGCTTTTGCTGCATCCCATACATTTAGGATATTGGTGTCCTCCTTGTCGTTCAATTCAAAAAATTTTTTAATTTCTTCTTTGATCTCCTCATTAGTCCAATGGTCTTCCAGTAGTGTGGTTTTTAATCTCCATGAGGTAGGAAAGTTCCTTGCCTTCTTTTTATGGTTTATTTCTAGTTTGATGCCTTCATGGTCAGAAAAGATGGTTGATATAATTTCAATCTTGGTGTATCTGTTGATGTTTGTCTTGTGCCCCAGTATGTGATCGATCCTGGAGAATGATCCGTGTGCGCTTGAGAAAAATGTGTACTCCGTTTTTTTGGGGTTTAGTGTTCTATAGATGTCTGTTAAGCCCAATTGCTCTAGGTCTTTATTTAGAGCTTTGGTTTCTTTACTTATTTTTTGTCTTGTTGATCTATCCATTGTTGATAGTGGTGTGTTGAAGTCTCCCACTACGTATGTGTTTTCTCTGATGTCTGTTTTCAGAGAGGACAACAGTTGTCTGATATATTTTGGTGCTCCTTCGTTTGGTGAGTATATGTTAATGAGTGTTATTTCTTCTTGAAGTATTGTCCCCTTGATCATAATGTAGTGACCATTGGGGTCTCTTTTTATCTTTTTGAGTTTGAAATCTGTTTTATCTGATATAAGTATAGCTGTTCCTGCTTTCTTTTTTGGTCCATTTGCTTGTAGGATTGTTTTCCATCCTTTAACTTTGAGCCTATTTTTATCTTTTGTAGCTAAATGTGTTTCCTGGAGACAGCAAAAGGTTGGGTTTTGTTTCTTAATCCAGGCTGCAACTCTGTGTCTTTTTATTGAAGAGTTTAGTCCATTTACATTTAGAGTTAATATTGATATGTTAACATCTGTATTTGCCATTGTGTTTGTCTTTCCTTTGATTTTATTTATTTATTCTTTTAATAACTTTTTTTTTTTTTGGCCTTCTTTCATTGTTATTCGTCCCTCTGAGGTTCTGGCTTTAGGACTCCTTGTAGTATTTTTTGGAGTGGGGGTTTAGTTGCAATGAAATTCCGGAGTTTCTGTTTGTCTGGGAAGGTCCATATTCTTTCTTCAAAGAGGAAGGAGAGCTTTGCGGGATAGAGTATTCTTGGTTGGCATCTGTTTTCTTGGAGTCTGTTGACTATGTCCCTCCACTCTCTCCTTGCCCGTAGTGTTTCTTCGGAGAAGTCTGATGTCAGCCTGATTGGTTTTCCTTTGAATGTTATCTGTTTCTTCCCTCTTGCCAGCTTCATTATTTTTTCCTTGTCCTGGATTCTTGGGAGCTTTACTATTATGTGTCTTGCTGTATTTTTCCTTTCGTCGTGGAAGTTTGGTGTTCTTCTTGCTTCTTGTATATCAATTTTCAGCTCCTTCTTCACATTTGGGAAGTTCTCTTCAATTATCTCTTTGAATATTTTCTCTGTTCCTACATCTCTCTCCTCTCCTTCTGGCATTCCTATAACTCTTATATTTCCTTTCCTCATGGAGTCAGATAGTTCCCGAAGTCTTTCTTCGTTCTTTTTCCTTCGTACTTCTCTTTCCTTTTCTGTTTTGGTTCTTTTTATTTCTGTGTCTTCAAGATTACTTATTCGTTCTTCCATTTCATCTATTCTGCTTTCATTGCTTTTCCCAGAATTCTTTAGTTCTTCCATTAATTCTTTGATCTCCTGCATTTCTTTTACTTCCCTCTTTAGGGACTCAATTTCTTTCTTCTGACCATTGTTTTCCCTCTCTAGGGACTCAATTGCATTCTTCTGATCGTTGATTATTTTTCCCTTATCATTGTTTTCCTTTATGACTTCTGTCAGTTTTTTAATCACGGCAATTTTAAATTCTCTTTCTGGAAGGCTCAGAAATTCTTCCAAGTTATTGTCGTTGCAATCTGGGGGCTGGCTTTCTTTTTGTGGTGTGCTTTTTCTCTGGAGAGTTGCTAGGTTGCGTGTGGTTCTTCTCCTCCCTACTGTCTGTTTTCTAATTTGCCGTATGTGTTGGGACACTGTGTTGTTGGGACTGGCCGGCATCTTGGGTGGGCTTCTCTGTTCCCCTCTGGTTCTTCCAGGAGTCATCTGTCAGTTTCAAGCAGCCTTTACTGGAGAAAGGTCCCTGTTCTAAAATGCCGATGTGGGGACACACTCCCCTGTGCGCCTGGTCTGCCCCGGCGGTGGGTTCCTGCTCCCCTCTGGGCTTGGACTGCAGGCCAGAGGGGGTCTGGCGTGGGCGAACTTCCCCCGCTCACCTCTGGCTCCTGAGGAAGCCTTCTGCAGGTAGTCTTTACTGAAGAAATGTCCCTGTTCTAAAATGGTGATGTGGGACACACTTCCTGCGCTTCTGGTCTCAGGCACACTCTTCTGCGCGCCTGGTCTGCCCCGGCTGTGGGTGCTCGCTCTCCCTGTGGGCTCAGACTACTTGTTCGGAAGGGGCCCGGTGTGGGCTAACTCCCCAGCTGGCCACTAGCTCCTTCAGTAGCCTGTGCTGGGGTCAAGTCGCTAGGTGGCGCCAGAGATCTCTCCTAGAGCCCTTGGGGAGCTGATTTTCCACCCCGTGGGACAGGGAGCAGAGCGGGGATGGTAGGATACACCTCAACGGCTTTGGGGTGCTGTGTCTGCCTTGTGCCCCACCGTCGTGGGGAACCCACGCCCCTAATTTCATGCCCCGGGTCTCAGTTCCAAAACCCTCAGTTCTAGGACGCGGGCTGTAGCCCAGATCAGTGGCGCGGGAATGGCGCCTTTTGAATCCCGCTCCCCTGCCTGGGCGCCTTGTTCCTGCTCACTCAGGGAGGGCCTCCGCCCGGGTCTCAGTTCCAAAGCCCTCAGTTCCAGGACGCGGGCTGTAGCCCAGATCAGTGGCGCGGGAATGGCGCCTTTTGAATCCCGCTCCCCTGCCTGGGCGCCTTGTTCCTGCTCACTCAGGGAGGGCCTCCGCCGTCTCCCCGCAAGCCTAGGTCGCAGGCGCGGGGACCTGGGCAGCTGCAATCCGAGCGCCGCTTTCGCGCAAGCTTACCGGGCGGCCGGGGCTGTGTGCTGGTGCTGGTCTCCTCCTGGGGGGTTGGGCTCTCTTTAATGGCGCCTGGAGCTCACCTCCGCGGCGGATCCTGCAGGGTTCGCCTCAGCTCCCGTTCACGGGGTGTGGTGGCTGAAATAGTTCCTTTCCACTCACAGTCCCACTTGCTGCGTCCGTTTTTCTTGTTGGGCGTTTTGGTTTGTTGTTTTCCTCCTCTCTGCCGGTCGGAGAGTGCCGCCTCTGTGGGCGGGGGAGGGGAGCAGGGTTCTGCGCTTCCCTCCCTTCTCGTCCTCTTTTATCCAAAAATAATTATTTTAAATGAAAAAAAATCACAACTAATACCATCCTTAAAAGCTGACAAATACACAAGTATTTGCAAATCCAGAAAAAAAGATCTCTGCTTATGAACTGGCTGACACATCACTATCACATTTTCCATAAACCAGTTTCAGGTTCCACTCACTCTTCCGCCACACCCTGCATTCTTGCGACACGGGTATATTGGAGGGGTTCCTGTCACAAGCCAGCCTCTGGACCTCCACAATACCCTTGGACAGGAATGTGTTCATTAAAACTCTTCCTGCACTGGGTAGCCAGCAGCTTATTTATAAAGTGACTTGACCCACATGAATATGTCTCCCTAAACCTCCCTTAAATGTATCTCCAATTCAACTTCCCCTTAGCAAGATTCCAATGATAACTCTGACCACTCCAGGGTCACCCAAATTGAGGGAAGTATGTCAAAGAGAAGTCAGAAGAGAAATATATGACAGTCCTAACCAACTAACTACAATAGAAATATCTTACTTTGGTTAATTTTACTAAAACCAGCACCACATGAACACAATACTCCTGGGAGGGATCCTGAAACCATGGGCCTCAATTAAGCTTCCTTAATCCCATTCTGGTGTACCCACAGTTATTGGGGAGTGCTTTGTGCAGTACCTACAGAAACTGGCACCACCCCCCAAAAAGTTAAAACCACTAGCAGGGTGGTCACTAAATGGGGTAAAATATGCAAAAATTTTTGAGAGGTTTTGGAGAGGAGTATCTAGAAGCACCTCCCACATTAAGAAGTGAGAGGCCACCAGGATAGGAAAAACAAACCAGACAGGAGTCCCCATTGAAAAGTCACAAAGGACAACTCCTTATTACTGGCATAGATTTGCAAAGGAGCTGCTTTTCACAAGGTAACTCTATATGGTTTACACTGGAGGGAGGAGCAGCGACTATTTATTTATTCAAGGGTGATGAACAACTCTTATAGGCATTGCGAGGAAAGTCAATGAGTTTTACATGCAAACCATCTTCCAAAAATCTGAAATCCCTTGATTTGGGGGGGGGGGGTGGAGGGGTGGGGAGCCATTTTAGAAAAATGCAGCTCGAGGGCATCATGCAACTGAGGGTTCAAATCCAGGCTCTGCTAGTTACTGGCCATATGGCCCCAGGTAAAGTACTTAGCTGCTCAGAAACTTGTTTCTTCAATAGTAAAATGGAATTATTGAGGGTATGTGATATTTGTGACAACTCTGCCACAAACAAAATTTTCAAGAAATAAACATAATTATAAAGCTTTCTTTCCCAATTACTTTGCCACGGCAAAGAAGGCACTTAAATGTTGGGTGGCCTTGTCTGTTAGCTAAATAAATGCCCACTTGTTAGAAATTAAAACTCCATGGTCAGGCTAGACATTGTTATTTTTGATTCAGCCTTCATTTTGTTATAAATGAAAACTTTCTAAAAATGTGAGTTGGGGGTGTGTTTGGTGAGAATGGAAGTGGAGTGAAAGGAGAAGGTTTTTGTTACAAGTTGTAAATTTTAAAGAATTGTAACTAAGGATTATATAAATGACAGAAGTATTCAGGACTGATTTGAAGAAAGGCTAGAACTTCTGTTCCCAAAATGCATGTGTTGGGAGTTAAAAACTTCCGAGATTCTGGAACATTAAAGCATGTTGTTATCTGCACTCCTAGACTCTGCTATCATTTACTTTCCCTCAAATATATTCTTTTTGGCATTTAAGGAAGTAACTGATATAAACGTGCTTGCCCTTCTGAGAATTAAGCTCCCTGCAGCCACAGCTTCCCAAACCATTGTAGCATGAGCTATGCCTAATTCAGCCCTCAATTTCTCTCTAACTTTGCAGTGATTTCTTTCAAGTCCTATCTATTTTACAATTTCATTTTACATTTTTTTAAAACTTTTTATCAGGGAATCAAGTGTCTTCAAAACGATATGAATTTCCTGGGTTCTGCTCTCTCTTACTGAAACATTAAGACCTAGGAAGCCATCACGGCTGCATCCCCTTTGCTAGCGAAGGGTGAGGCCCTGTAGAGGTGGAGCAAGGGCAGTAAGTCATTTCTCTGTGGTGTCCCTGAGAACTGTCAAAGTGCTGTCTAGGACTCTGGTGAATCGTGCCTTGCGCATTTCAATAGGTTTAAACAGCAGTAAACCCCCATATCTGCCATTTTGCCTTCTATGGTTTCAGTTACCCACTGTCAACCCACTGTCAATAGCATCAGTCTGATACAATTAATACAGTAAGACTTTTTTTAAAAAAGATTTATTTATTCATACAAGAATTGGGATATAGGCCAGAGGTAGGGGGCAGGGGGGAGGGGTTGGTGAGAGGATTCACCAGAGACAGAGTGGGGAGCAGAACAGGCAGATCGACTGAATATACTGCTGAGGGGAGCTGTGGGAGAGGCAGATGAGATGTCTGCGCCAAGTAGGTTAGCTCCTTGGCTGGAGATTGAACTCATGGTGGCTGACACAGCTTGATAATGCTGAGACTTAACCCCTGCGCCACCAGGGAGGCCCCCTACAATTAGATATTTTGAGAGACCACATGTACATAGTTTTTATTATAATGTAGTTACAATTATTCTGTTTTATTACTTATTATTGGTTAATCTCTTACTATGCCAATTTTATAATTAAATTTGATCAATAGGTATGTGTCTATGTGTAGGAGAAAACACAGCAGATGTACAATTTGCTATAATCTGGTGTTTCAGGCAACCACTGGGGTTCTTGGAACTTATGCCCTAGTGATAAGGGAAAACTACTGTATGATCTTATTTTGAAGTTTATATTTCCACATTATATTTGCACACTGTGGCATATCTGACATTCAGAGATGCTTTTTAAAAATGTAATGATTTGAAATCAAGTTTGTGCTTCACTGCCACCCTTTTTAAATCCTAGAGAATAATTCATTCCAACTACAAAGTTTATGTTGTTTTCTTTTTTGTCTTCACTCTTCAAATCTCATTTTTCTCCTATGAGATCTACAGTTTGTTTTTCATTTCTGTTATTACTGGTTAATAGCATCATGTATTTTTTGCCACTAATACCTTATTGCTGCCAAACCTAGCTCTGGCAAATTACTATTATTTTCTAAAGGATTACATTTTTCTCTCAGGATTTTGCCCAATTTATTTCTTAACATAATTCCTGACAAAATAGCTGAAATGTCAAATTAGTAACAATTTTTGTTAGTTGCTGAATGGCCAGATTTAAATGTAATGTTTTTTCAGTTAGAAATTTTCTGATCTGTGAACTTAAAATCCCACTTATAGGACAGCTCTTTGCTTTCACTGAAACCATTTTCAGCCCTCACCCTATACCTGCTTTCAGCTATGTGTTATCTATTTCAAGAACTCCCAAACCTTTAGGAATTTTGACATTAGACCACCTCTTATTTACATATTTTTCCCTTTTAGAAAATGCCAAATGGCACATTTCTAATTTAAAAATGAACATTAATTGTATGTCAAAAATTATGATTTTTTTTTTCTTGTATCATAGGTCATGGTCTCCAGGCATAGAAAACATTTCTCTTGGAGGTGTTTGATTTTATACCCTCTCTTGACTATAAACCATCTCTCCTGAGTCAGAGAAAAAACTACGGTTTTCCAAAGTGTATTTTACTTTGTTAAGACACATTACGATGTACTCAGATATCACAAAGGGTCACTCAAAAGTATTTCTTTGTTAGGACACCATTAGAGAGTACTGTGGTCAAAACACAAATGTGCACGTCACAGTCATGGGATAAACACTGATTTTTAAAATAGATTATTAAATTTGCTTAAGATAGTTCTGCAATGTTCAAATTTTGAAAACCAGAAAGAAAAGCGCAAAGAATTGAAAGCATTCTCATCTGGAGAGGTTGTTTTGTTTTACTCTGCTTACTTGAAATTAGAGTTAATAAAACATTTTTTTTTAAATAGAGGCATGTTTTATTTATTTATTTATTTATTTATTTATTTATTTATTTATTTGATGGTTTGTTTATACATGCACTGGGTACAGTCAGAAGCACGGGAGGGTGAGAGAATTCACCAGAGCCAGAGCGGGGAGCAGAGCAGGCAGAAGGACCGAAGTACACTGCTGAGGGGAGCAGCAGGCGGCAGGAGAGGTCTGCGGCGCCATGTGGGACCCTCCTCCGGTGGCCGGGAAGCAGCCGGGGCGATATCGAACTGGCGCCGCAGAGGCCGCGGGCAGCTTCGCAACCCAGCGCTCAACTGCTGCGCCACCGGGGAGGCCCTAATAAAACATTTTTAATGGCTATTCCTTTGAGCTGATTAAAGACAGTCCCGTTGTTGTGCTGATTTATGGGCCCATCTTCCACATGGATTACTCTATAGATAGACAAGCATAGAACTGGTACATGATCTAAAACTAAAATTGAATGAAGAACAAAATGATTTCTAAAGATCACTTTTAAATTATCAATGAAGATGAAATTCATATGGAATCACAAAAAACCCCGAATAGCCAAAGCTCTCCTGAAAAAAAAAGAAGGGAATGGAGGCATCACACTCCCAGACTTCAAACTATACTACAAAGCCATAATCATCAAAACTGCATGGTATTGGAACAAGAACAGACATACAGACCAATGGAATCGAATAGAAAATCCAGAAATAAACCCACAGATTTATGGTCAACTAATCTTTGACAAAGGAGCAAAGACTATGCATTGGAGCAAAGAAAGTTTGTTCAATAAATGGTGCTGGGAAAACTGGGTCGCTACATGCAAAAGAATGAAGCTTGACCACTACCTCACACCATACACAAAAATCAACTCAAAATGGATTAAAGAACTAAACATAAGACCTGAAACCATAAAATATATAGAAGGAAATATAGGCGAAACACTACGTGATTTGCACATCAAAGACATCTTTACAAACACATCACCCAAAGCAGTGATAGTGAAGGCAAAGATAAACAGCTGGGACTACATCAAATTAAAGAGCTTCTGCACAGCAAAAGAGACAATAACAAAAACAAAGAGAAACCCCACCAACTGGGAGAACATTTTTGCACCCAACACTAATGATAAAGGACTGATCACAAAAATCTGCAAAGAGCTGATGAGACTCAACAACAACAAAGAAAATAATCCAGTCAAAAAATGGGCAGAAGAGCTAAAAAGAAACTTCTCTGAAGAGGAAATGCAAATGGCCAACAGGCATATGAAAAAATGTTCAACATCACTTGTCATCAGGGAAATGCAAATCAAAACTACCATGAGATACCATCTCACACCAGTGAGAATGGCACATATTAAAAAAACTAGCAACAACAAATGTTGGCGAGGGTGTGGAGAAAAAGGAACTCTTCTGCACTGCTGGTGGGAGTGCAAACTGGTCCAACCACTGTGGAAAGCTGTGTGGAGATTTCTGGACCTACTAAACATAGAGCTTCCATATGATCCAGCAATTCCACTCCTAGGTATTTACCCAAAGGACACAGAAACATCAATTCCAAAGAACACCTGCACCCCTATGTTTATAGCAGCACTGTTTACAATAGCTAAGCTTTGGAAACAACCCAAATGCCCAAAAATAGATGACTGGATCAAGAAGATGTGGTACATATATACCATGGAATATTACTCAGCATTCAAAAAAGATAAACACATGCAATTTGCAGCAACATGGATGGCGCTGGAAGGGATCATGCTCAGTGAAATAAGCCAAAAAGAAAAAGAAAAATACCGATGGTCTCACTCATAGCAGGAATCTAGAAAACTTAAATAAGGGACCAGGAAAATGAATAACTATAAGAAAGTGAAAATCAAAATCAACAAAAAACTATGAACCAGAGACACTTTTAGGGGGGCGGGGGCGGGAGGGGAGGGATTGGGGTCAGAATGGGGGGGGCTGCAATTGTATGGGGAATATAACAATAAAATTTATTATCTAAAAAAAAAAATGATGTAAAAAATAAAAAAATATTAAAATAAAAAAAACAAAATAAATAAATAAATTATCAATGAAAAAAATTTTAATTAAATATAGCCATTACACATTTAATCAGAATTTTATCTTATTTTCCGTAAGTGAAATTACTTAAAATACAGCCTAACTAGATAGCCTTACATTCAAGATGCATAGTATTTTCCCCTTGAGGCACCTTCACCCTAACTCCAGGCCTGTGGTATTCATTCATTTGCTCATGGAGTGTTTCTAGTTCTCTTTGCTTCCGATTGCCCTGTGTTCGGGTGGAACCCAACAGTTAGTAGTGACCCATGGACTGGAGGTGGAAGCGAAGAGTGACTCTCCAGAGCTTTCTTCCTTCTGTCACAACCCGCATCCCAGAATGAGAACTATGGCACATGAAGTGGGCCTCCCACCAGTCTGTGATGGAGATACAGTGTAAGGAGAAAGAATCTTTTTGCTTTAGGCCGCTAAGATTTAGGATTCTGTTAATCAGAGACTAATCTATCCTCAGGCCTCCCCTGGTGGCGCAGGTGGTTGAACGCCACACTGAAGCTGTCTGCAGCCTCTGCAGCGCCAGTTCGATCCCAGCCGGCCGACGAGGGTCCCACATGGCACGGCAGACCTCTCCTGTCTCCTTCGCTGCTCCCCTCAGCAGTGTCTTTCAGTCAATCTGCCTATCCTGTTCCCTGCTCTGTCTCTGGTGAATCCTCTCACCCTCCCGCGCATCTGGCCTGTCCTCCTGTTCTTGTATAAATAAATAATCTTTAAAAAAAAAAAAAAAGAATAATCTATCCTCATGACTACAAGCTCCATATAATAAGAGAATAAAATACATTTCACCAGTTTGAAATAATGTGGAAAAAAAACAGAATTAATACATTTTAAGGAACCTTAAAAAAAAGGTCTTTTCTGACAATCGTCTGCTATAGTATTAACCCCACTTTTCTTCTCCATCTCCTGGAACTCTCTCAGCTCTCTATCCCTGTGAGAAACGATAAATGTTTTAAATGGTTTTAGCCCCAGTTGTGTCATTTCTATTCTGTGTTCCAAGTGGACAGGGGCAGATGTACCTGGCTTTCAGCAGCATATCAATAACATACCCACAAGTAGCCCTGAGAGCACCATGTACCTTCGTGTATAAAAGGGGGCAGTGCACACCAGCACGGAGCTGGCGGGTGGTAAACATAGCTGGCACATAGCAAACCTCTCATGGTAGCCTGGTGTTATCAGAAATTGCTCAGAGCAGGAGCCTTGCCTTTTCCTTTTAGCCTACTTTGCACAGCACAGTGTCCTGCCTGGGGTGGCAGCTGTGTAAATGCAGTTAGTAGACAATGTTTTTTCACAAAATGAATCAACACTTCTTCCTTCCCCCATTCATGGCTCATCAGCTAATTCCATCTCTTGGGTTAGAGATCCCTGCTGTGGCATTTTTAGATGCAAAAATTCAATTTCATTTTTAAATTGAAGTTTTGATAACCCATAAAAATAATTCAAATATGCCTATGAGAGTCTCACTCTAGTTTTCCCCATGGGAGGTAGTGTAAGCAGATGAAAGAACAAGGGCTTGGGAGTGAGTCAGGTGAGGGGTGGAATCCAGTTCTGGCTTTCAATATGACCCATGGTAAGTACATAATTCTCTAATTCTCAATTTCCTTATCTCCAAAAAGGATAATAACACCCAATGTAAAACATAGCCATGAAAATGAGCTAAGCATGCATGTTAAAGCACATTACCTGGGATTTAGTAGCTACACACTTTAAAAAATTTTTAGTTCCTTCCCACATTGTGCTTCTGATTTTTTGATAGCTTTTAGTAAAATTCAAATTACTGTAAAGAGAGTGATGATTTCCAAACTGAGTATGTCCACAATCTCACTTTCTTAGAGTCTCATCTATTCCCTTTTGTATTCAAAGATGTTAGCTCAACTCCATTTGGATTTTAACCTTAAGATCAGCTGTAAGCCAGAAACCAATAGTCACTAGTGTTAGAAGAAACTAAAGCAATCTCCATGCAATTTGATTTTTTCTTAATGATTCAATTAAACTGAAACTATGAAAATTCTGTCTTATGGGAAAAGGGAAGATGGTGTCAGAGGCGGTTCCCCACTTCATTCCCAGGAAGATGATCTGAAGTCTAGAGGGCACTATACTCAGAGGATCCTGTGATTTGGGGCAAAACTGGAGCATCTTTTGGCCTTTGGAGAACAACTGTACACTACAGAAGAGATGATGAGGAAATGTTTCCCTATACAAAAAAGGTGGGAGGCAAGAGGCATTTGGAGACAGTGGCCAAGGTATAAACTGTGATTCAAACCCATACTCCCATGATAGGAAAGTCCTGGTGAAGAAAGAGCTGCTGGGGATCAACCTGAGGGGAAATATTGTGAAAGTGGAGAGATGTGCCGTTTGAACATCTGTGAAGAGAACAACAGGCAGATGGGCACTGCCCTTCTCCCATTCCTTTGGGACTCAAGCTGATATGGTGGGGTGTGCTGAAAGCTCAGGGAAGTAGCACAAAGGTCCCATCCCACAGACAGCAGAGACGCAGGTCTGGAAGTAGCACAAAGGTCCCATCCCACAGACAGCAGAGACGCAGGTCTGGAAACCCAGAGAGGAGGGCTACCAACAGTACCACAGGTAGGAATGGTCCTCACACACCAGTGTCACTGGCAATTGGACCCCTCAGACCCCTTCACAACCCAAAAAAAGAGCTACAGATTAGTTCTCTCTGTCTTCCAACACCATCTATTGGAAAAGTGGAAGTTCTTCACCCATAAGACACCACCAGAGTAAACTGGGTGAAGAGTACACAAGAGTACACAAAACTCTATGTACTATTTTTACCACTTCCTTAAATGTATAATTGCTTCAAAGTAATAGTTTTTAAAAGTCACCTAATAAGGGCCTCCCTAGTGGCACAAGAGGTTGAGATGCAACCTATGAAGCTGTCCACACCACTGCTGTGTGAGTTTGATCCCCGGCCAGGGAGCTACCCACATGGTACAGCAGACCTCTCTTGACTTGCCCGCTGCTCACCTCAGCAGTGTATTTCAGTCAATCTGCCTGTTCTGTTCCCCACTCTATCTCTGATGAATCTTCTCACCCTCCACACCTCTGGCCTGTACCCCAGTTCTTATGTGCATAAATAAATATATCTTAATTTTAAAAAGTCACCTAATAAGAGTGTAAATGAAAGAACTTCCATCCAGATGTTTCTGTGACCCAGTTAACTGAAACTCCCCTCATAGCTGCTGGTTCTCAGAGTCCAGCAACGAAGACACCCTTTCTTCCTCCAACTCACCTTGTCCAGCTCCATGGGAACCTCATTTGACCTGGATCACAAATCAAGCTTCCTAGATGGTGACCAGTTCCACATTAATGGACCCACAGAAGCCAACTGAATCCACGGGACTCCGTCCCATGACCTGCAGCTCAACAATGACACTCCTGAAAGTATCAGAATACTTGAAACCCAAGGATTTCTCCAGAGGGAAATGATATGGAACAGCTGACTTCCTCCAGAACAGGCCACAACAAGGCTTAGCCATGAGATATAATCAGTACACAGGGTTCTTGAATAGAAAGAAAAAAGTAGACTTACAGAGATAAAGAACAAGGAGCATAAGGTCTCAAAGATACATTCAGAGATCAGAGAAAACAGCAGGCCAAATGTTTTTAGAATGCAACAATTGTTCTCCAAAAAGTGTATGTGAAGTGGCATTAGTCATTCACTGCAGTAGATTAACTAGTATCTTTGAACTGAGGATGGCAAATAAAAACATTTGGGGTCACTAACATTCTTAGCAGATTGCTAGCTGTTCAAGAAAATATTTACCTTGTTCTCACCTATAATTAGGGATCAAGGCTGTGTCAAGGCAGAAAAAGTGTTTCACTACATCATGTATTGATTTATGACACACCTATCTCATCTGAGTGTGGAGATCATTCATGCTTCCTGAAATATAGGTCATCAGTCATATCTCCCAAAACATATTGCAAAATGGAAAAGAAATGACGTTTCTTTTAATGATATATTGCATGGTCTGGTACCCTTTTATGGTAGAGATGGGTTCAAGGCCACCAGCTTTGACATTCATAGCCCCCATAGCTTTTATTTATATGATAAAATAGAAGTTGTTCCTCCACAAATCGATTTTCTCTTCACCTGTACAAGATTAGCATTCAGTAATTCTTTCTACAGGTGTTTCACATCAAATCAATTCATACCACCTCAGTCTCAGTCGCCAAAAGGAAAAGTTATTGTGGTTAGCAGTTTCAGGCTATGGTTGAAAATATAACAAAAACAGACAACACCAACATTTTATGACTGAATCTAGCCATGCTGTTGTTTTCTGATTTCTGTTGTTATCATGCCATTACCTACTTTAAAGAAATTTTTTTTGATGTCATGTCCTATCCGATATAAATTTAAATCTGATATATTTTAGAGCTCAAAATGAACCCCAAACCCTTTCCAGTCTCATAAGCATTGCACCTCCTACTAAACTCCATTAACAGCAACAAGAAAAATAATAGCTAACACTTTCAAACACTTCCGACAAATCAGGTACTACTATCCTCCCCGATCCCCAATTTATAGACAGAAGACTGAGGCCCAGAGAAATGAGTGATTTGTCCAAAGTCACACAGCAGATTGCAGTAGAGCTAAGATTTCAACCCTGGTAACTGAGCCTGAACATGTCACCATTTGAATCCTTAAACTTGCCTGCTTTATGGGTCTTTCTCTATAATGCATCTTAAATACCCTTCAAGAAAAAAATCTTTGTTGAAATTCTGTCAAGGTCCATTTCAAATACCACATCTTTTAGTCTTCTTGGATACGCCCATCTAAGCAGAGTCTGGAGATCTTGGAGATCATGGAGCATTTCACCCTGTCTTCGTATTTCCCAGATGATTCTATTACCTTTATTTGTTGCATTTTTATGTTTCAGACTATCCAGCAGTCTGTAAACCCTTGAGCACAGGGACCAAATCATCTCCATCCCGGCATCCCAAGCCACAAAGCTTGGGATGTGTTCAGTTAATGAACTTTCTTCCTTGTTTTGGTCTGAAATTTTCTGGGGTTTGAAACAAAAAATAGAATCTGGACTTTCAGGTATGGTACCATGTGACCTAGCCTGGCATTATGCTGATACCAGCAACAGCTGGGAGAAAGCCAAATAAGTATTTCCCAATTGCTGTAAAGTTTTTCAGAGGAGAGGGTAATTATGTGGATTTTCACTTGCCATGTAACCTCTGCAAATATCTGAAATAATTGTACCTTTTCCTAAGAGTTTTACAACATAATCCAGTTTTGCAGCTTTATGAAAGTAGCTATGGAGTTTTTTTCTCTAAAATTAAAAGTTAGTGGGCAGGGGGCCTCCCTGGTGGTGCAAGGTATTAAGATGCAACCTATGAAGCTGTCCACAGCCTCTGCAGCACAAGTTCAATCCCCGGCCAGGGAGCTACCTACATGGCACAGCAGACCTCTCCTGACTCACCCACTGCTCCCCTCAGCAGTATATTTCAGTCAGTCTGCCTGTTCTGCTACCCACTCTGTCTCTGGTGAATCCTCTCACCCTCCTGTGCATCTGGCCTTTACTCCAGCTCTTGCATGCATAAATAAATAAATATTTATAAAAAAAAAAGTTAGTGGGCAGGCAAGAAGAGGAGAAAATGGACTTTTTAGGTTACTCAGCCTACAAAAGCTGTATGTCAGTGGCCAGCAGCTGACTAGCTAAAGCATGAGGTATCTCTGATGTTGGTTTGGCAGGTTCAAGTTACCCCCCACCCCAAAAAAAAGAAAAAAAGAAAAACCTTAGGTCAGTTACCTTGACAACACAGATAACCCAGGACAACCGCTCATTTGACTCTAAATTCCCTTTGAAAGCCTTGGTTTATTTAGTACCATTTTATCAGAACTACATGCCTGAAACTCCTGTTTCAATGATAGATTAAAACTGCACCAGAAATGGTTTTCAGGTAAATATCTTCTGTTTCGTGGATAAAGTTACATGACTTTAATAACTCTGATAAGCCAAATCTCCTATCTTGAATTGCCTGGGTTGGTTATCTCTATTGCCTAACATCCCAGAATAATAGTCTCAGTTCTTTCCAATTTGCCCTGGTGAGATGCATTATATATTTTTAAAAAAAAATTACAATTTGCTTTGACCTAATATTCAAATGGTGAATATTTTACACTTCACTAAAAATAAAAATTCCCAGAAATAGTAATTTGATGAGATCAAATTAGTTCCTAGAGGAACTATACTGTTCACAGGAAACACCCCTGAACCCTGCTCCCACCATGGAGGCCCCAATCCTAGCTACTCTGTTACTCCCATCAGTCCAACCCTTTACAGATTTCTGTCTATTTGCAAGACCTCCAAACTGTAATCTCTGGAATGCTACTCACCTAAAAACTCCAGGAGTTCACTCTGTGCTCCTTACTCCACCTGCATCTGCCAGAATCCTTAGGGCCTTGACCCTTCTCCCTTGTACTGCTTAGAGGAACCATGACCTTGGCCAGCCTAGTCAAAACTCAAAACACACTTTGCAGTTAAAAACGTTGTAAGTAGTAGTTAATATCTGTATACCTATTGATATAGTAAAAGAGAAGCTAAATAGAATTTTACACAGTGACCTAGCAATCCCTCCAAGCCTGATATCACTCTTTTTTATAAAGATCATTTTCAAAGAACATAAAGGACCAATGAAAACTAAAAGAAGGTGTTAAAAGAAATAGAAGACACAGAGAAATGGAAAGATATTCCCTATTCATGGATTAAAAGAACCAACATTGTCAAAATGGCCATCCTACACAAAGCAACATTCAGATTCAATGCAATCCCCATCAAAAGTTCAATGGCATTCTTCAAAGAAATACAGCAAGCATTACTGAAATTCATATGGAACCACTAAAGACTCTGAATAGCCAAAGCAATCCTGACAAAAAAGAGGAAAAATGAAATCACACGGTCAGACTTCAAACAACATTATAAAGCAATAATAATTAAAACAGCATGGTACTGGAGCAAAAATAAGACATATAGACCAATGGAATAGAATTGAGATCCCAGAAATAAACCCAGATCAAAATGGACAGTTAATCTTCAACAAAGGAGCCAACAGTATACTCTAGAGCAGGGAAAGCCTTTTCAATAAATGGTGTTGGGAAAACTGGACAGTCACAGACAAAAGAATGAACCTAGACTGCTTTCTCACACTATACACAAAAATCAACTCCAAATGGATAAAAGACTGGATTTAAGACCTGAAGCCATAAAATACATAAAGAAAACATAGGCAAAATACTTCATGACATAAGTTTCAGTGCTATCTTTGCAAATGTGTCTCCAACAGCAAGGAAAACAAAGGAAAATATAAACAAGCTGAAAATCAGAGAAAAAAACCATAAGTAAAAAGAAAAAACACCCTACTGAATGGGAGAAAATATTTGCATACCATATATCTGACAAGGGGCTGATATCAAAGATCTACAAAGAGCTCATACAACTCAACAAAAAGAAAACAAATAACTATCAATCAAAAACTTGGGCAGAAGAGCTAAACAGGCACTTCTCCAAAAGAGACATATAGATGGCCAACAGGCACATGAAGAAAGTGTTCATTATCACTTATCCTTAGGGAAATGCAAATCAAAACCATAATAAGATACCATCTCTCACCTGTGAAAAAGGACCATATCAAAAAGACCAGAAACAGTAAGTGCTGGTAAGAATGTAAAAAAAAAGAAACCCTCATGCACTGTTGGTAGGAATGTAAAGTGATCCGATCCCTGTGTTAAATAGTATGGAGATTTCTCAGAAAGATTAAAAATGGACCTGCTATACAACCCAGCAATTCCACTCCTAGGTGTCTATCTAATACAAAATACAAATACAAAAACACTAACTCAGAGGGAAACTTGTACTCCCATGTTCATTGCAGCCCTTTTTACAATAGCCAAACTATGGAAACAACCTAAGTAACCAATAACAAAGGAGTGGATCAAGAAGATGTGGGATGTATACACAATGGAATACTACTCAGCAATCAAAAAAGACAAACTCATGCCATTTGTGGCAACATGAATAGAACTGGAAAGGAGTGTGCTATGCAAAGTAAGTTAGAAGTAGAAAGACAGATGATATCACTTCTATGTAGATTTTAGAGGAACCAAACAAAGGGTCAGATAGAGACAAACATAAAAAAGTAACCCTTGAAAGCTGGCTATAGAATTGAGTATTCCAGAGGGTGATGGGGAGAGTTAAGAATGAAGTGGGGGAGGGAGCAAAATGGACTATGTTGGTAGACTATAGGTGCTTTGGTAGTGGGTGCACTATGGTAATAACTCCTAAAGGGGGGGAAATCCTGTCTCCCCAAAAACAAATGATGATGTAAACCAAAATTACCTCAATTGAAAATAATATGATTTATCCAACCACTATGGAGAGCTGTGTGGAGATTTCTGGACCTACTAAACATAGAGCTTCCATATGATCCAGCAATTCCACTCCTAGGTATTTACCCAAAGGACACAGAAACATCAATTCCAAAGAGCACCTGCACCCCTATGTTTATAGCAGCACTCTTTACAATAGCTAAGCTTTGGAAACAACCCAAATGCCCAAAAATAGATGACTGGATCAAGAAGATGTGGTACATGTATACCATGGAATATTACTCAGCATTCAAAAAAGATAAACACATGCAATTTGTAGCAACATGGATGGCACTGGACGGGATCATGCTCAGCGAAATAAGCCAGAAAGAAAAAGAAAAATACCGGATGGTCTCACTCATAGCAGGAATCTAGAAAACTTAATAAGGGACCAGGAAAATGAATAACTATAAAAAAGTGAAAATCAAAATCAACAAAAAACTATGAACCAGAGACACTCTATGGGGGGTGGGGGGCGGGAGGTGAGGGATTGGGGTCAAAATAAGGGGGTTGCAATTGTATGGGGAATATAAAAATAAAATTTATTATAAAAATAGAAAAAAAATTTAAAAAATTTAAAAAAACAAAAAAACAATTACATATGTCAATATGTAAGTTATATGATTGCATATACTAATGTTTTGTACTAGATTTGGGCACATATTAATAATTAGCTTTTTAGTCATAAATACTATTATTTATTCAAAAACTACTGAAAATTAAAAAAAATATATGATTTTCTAAGTTCAAACCAACTAAGTTATAAACTCTTAAAATCTAATATTAAGTTGGAGTCTACCCGTATTTATAGCTTTTCAATGCACTTTACATATTTGGAAATCCTTTTATTAGCTTAAGGTCATACAGATTCATTGCAAATAATACAGCCGAAGTAAATAAATCACTGATTTTGCTAGAAAAATATATTATGTTTGATATATTAAATATACAGTAACATTTAACATCATTTCAAGTTATTATTGAATTTATTTTTTCGTGTTTTTAATTTCTAATACATGGACTTACAAGCTCAGAATTTAAAATACTACCTCTGAGTTTTGACTAGCTTATGATAAGCAAGAAAAATCTTAAGGTTAAAAGAAAAATATCTGTAACAAAATTATATTTCCTGGGGCCTCCCCGGTGGCGCAGCGGTTGAGCGCTGGGTTGCGAAACCGCGCGGCCTCTGCGGCGCCGGTTCGATCCCCGGCTGCTCCCCGGCCACCGGAGGAGGGTCCCACATGGCGTGCAGACCTCTCCTGCCGCCCGCTGCTCCCCTCAGCAGTGTCCTTCGGTCCTTCTGCCTGCTCTGCTCCCCGCTCTGGCTCTGGTGAATTCTCTCACCCTCCCGCACTTCTGACTGTACCCAGTGCATGTATAAACAAAACAAACAAACAAAAACCAGCAAACATAAATAAAGCATGCCTCTATTAAAAAAAAAAAAAAAAAATTATATTTCCTGGATTTAGTGTCTTCTGTGATGCCTCTGCCAAAGGAAATTATAGAGAGCACCTTCATTTTCTGAAAGAGGACAGGGCCAAAAAACCAGAGTCAGAACATCTTCCCACTGTCTACAACTTCTGGCACATGGAGTTGTTCTATTGAGCCCCATTTTCTGAGTTTTCACTCTCCTATTTCCTGTTTCTTCTGCTGCTCTATTTTTATCAACCTCACAGATGTGGGAAAAAAGGATTTCTTTCCAGAGTGAAACATGTTTCTCTATCCTTTCACGTGTTTATTCCTGGGCATCTGTTCAAGTTCATGTCCTAGTTTTATACGAGTATCTCTCAAACATGAAATGAGCTCTTCCTCACAGGGTTCAGAAGCTAGAAAACTCTGTCACCAGCGAGAACAAGAGCAGGAGTCTGCACTGCTGAGTCAGGCCATCACACTGCCTGTGGAACACCCTGGTTCATCTCCCAGATTGTGTTCTCAGGCAGCACATCTGAGGTTGTTCTGCTTCCTGTGGCATTTGGAAAAATCTCCCCTACATCAAACCCCACAAGTGATGGATGTTTTGCAAAGCAGTCAACACAGCACTAACACAATTGCAGCTGACTGCCTCTGTGCTGGAAAAATGTTCTTAGTGTATACTCTTGCAAAATGTTCTGTGCATTGGTGCTTAATTGTCATATATGCAAGAAGCCATTTGCTAGAGGTTGGAGAGAATGGCATGTAAGATTTTTCTCCATACCTGGGAAGCAATATCCTGGATAAGGAAGCTCCTAAGCACAATAGGGAAATCAGGCCACAAGGGCATTTGAATTCAGTATGACCAGCAAGGTGGTAGCTGCCCTAACCAATATTAAAAAGGAAATAAAAGAGAATAAAACTTCTTCCCAAAGAAAACATACAGCATCACTCATCATCAGGGAAACACAAACCAAAACCACAATTAAAGATCACTTCACACCTGGTAGGATGGCAATTAACAAAAAGATGAGATAGCAAGTGTTTGTGGTGATGTGGACAAAGGGAACTTGTGCACTGTTGGTAGGAATGGAAATTAGTATAACCTGTATGGAAGTTCCTCAAAAATTAAAAACAGTAACACTTTTGGGTATTAACCCAAAGAAAAAACAAAAACACATACTTGGAAAGATAGCTTGCACCTCCATGTTCACTGCAGCATTATTTACAATAGGGAAAGAGGAAAGTGTCTTAGGGATATATAAAAATATATATAACCCCATACACAAGCACAATGGAATATTATTCAGTCCTAAGCAAAAGGAAATCTTGCCATTTGCAGCGACATTGATAAGCCTTTGTATGATGCTAAGTCAATCAGAAAAAAGACAAATACCATATGCTTTCATTTACATGTGAAATCTAAATTTTTTAAAAAAACTGACAGACACAGGGAACAGATTGGTGCTTGCTAAAAGCAAGGTATGGGGAAAAGGCAAAATGGGTAAAGTTGGTCAAAAGGTACAAACATCCAGTTACAAATTAAATAGCCCTGGCGATATAATACACAGCATGATGACTATAGTTAATAATACTGTATTGTGTATTTGAAAGTTGCTAAGAGAGCAGATCTTTAATAAAAAATTAATAAATAAATAAGACTAAGCCTGTGCACATTTTATAAAATCAGCCAGTTCATTAGAAGCCAGAAACCTGGGACCTGCACATCTGTCTTAGTGTATCTTGGTTCTTGAACAGACCCACATTTCTAAGAAATATTCTGTTGTACTGGCCTAGATGTATACAATCATGTGGGTAAACAGAAGAAAGGAGGCATCTTACTAACAATCCTGTAAGTAGCTTGTACTTACAAAGTATTTAGAGCTTTTCAACATATTATATAGCTAAAAGAATTGACTGTTGTTTTTTGAACCAGGAGTAGGGAAAGAGCTGGCTGATCCAATTTGGATTTCATCTAAAGGCGTATAAGCCAACTTACAGGCAGAGTGACATATGGAATGTTAACAAGGGCTTTGGGAAGGAGGGGAGGGGCAGGGAAGCAACCGTGAACCCTGAGCATATCACTGCCTTAGTGACTTAGGTTTCTTCTCATGGCAGGGTTTGGGGTAGACAGCATTTTTTAATTTTGTTGACCTTTGCTTTACTTTCTCAGCTATCACACTTGAAGGAACGAACAGGGAACCTACTAAGCTAATTGTCCTACTCTCCTGAAGTTGTCGGTTAGAATCTGTTGCAGCTGCCCCCTATTTCAGGAGTATGAAGTGTCTGATGAGTGAGATCAAAATCACTATGGATGTTCATTCAAGACTGCCAGACTTCTGATGAAAAAGAAATAACAAATCTGGGCCTTCTTGGTGGCGCAGGGGTTAAAGACACAGCACTATCAAGCTGTGGCCAGCCACTACAGCACATCCCCGGCCGGTCAGGGAGTTAACCCACATGGCGCAGCAGACCTCTCCTGTCGTGCCCACTGTACCCCTCAGCAGTGTATTTCGGTAGATCTGCCTGTTCTGTTCCCCGCTCTGTCTCTGGTGAATCCTCTACCCCCCAAGCTGTGGCCTACACCCCAGTTCTTGTATGCATAAATAAATAAATCTTTTAAAAAAATAAGAAAGAACAAATCTGTCCACCCACAGGAACAAACATAATCTAACCTTTGTGTGGTAGACTCTCCCAGGTAATTTCTCATTATATGAACACTATTATTAACAACATGTTTTGGATCTTCATAATGTGCCAAAACTATACCGGCACCTTACATGCAATATTTTCTTAAATATTCATGGCAACTCTATGAGGCAGGTGCCACTGCTCTGTCCCCGTGTGGTCAAATGTGTGCAACGATCACCCTGTGCCCCTTCCCCATCTTGCCCCGCATCTACCAACATTGAGCATATTCTGCACTCACTCCCCTGTGTAGGCAGAATAAAGAGTTAATCTCAGTTTACACATTTACTTGTGGAACTCAAAGAAAATGATTCAAAAGAAAAGGGTGTTTTATGGAGATGTGATTTATTTTTTAAATTTTTAACTGTAAGAATCATAACAAAACTTAGCATCCCACCCATTCCCATTTTTCCCTAACTTCAATCTTGAGTCATAACTTTCAATTCCCTTAGCATATTCTTATGTTTATTTTCTCCTTCCCAAATTAAGTACTTATGCTGCTACATACTGACTTCTCAATATTAAACATTTTCCATTGACTTCCTTTTATGGTACATGAACGTGTAGCTCCCTGCACCATGGCTTCCACTTTTGGGGTTTTTTTTTTTGGGGGGGGGGGTTAAAGATTTATTTATTTATTTGTGCAAGCACTGGGTACAGTCAGAAGCGCGGGAGGGTGAGAGAATTCACCAGAGCCAGAGTGGGGAACAGAACAAGCAGACCGATGAAATATACTGCTAAGGGGAGCAGCAGGCGCAGCAGGAGAGGTCTGCATGCCATGTGGGACCCTCACCGGCGGCTGAAAGATGGAACCAGCGCTGCAGAGGCTGCGGGCAGCTTCGCAGCCCAGCGCTCAACCGCTGCACCACCAGGGGAGGCCTGGCTTCCACTTTTGAAACTCCCATTCTCCCAAAATAATTATATCATAATTTTTAGTTGAACCAATATTTTATATTTATACTGTTTTCATTATGGAAATGCTGTCTCACTGCTTGGCCAAGTAGTATACTACAATTATATTTCCTTTCTTGAATAATTAATGATTTGCCTTTATTGACTAAAATTATGGGGTTTTTTTCCCACACAGTAGAATGGGGACTAAAAAAAGCAATAAAGATCAGTGATGAAAAAAAAGGTTATTTTGGGCACACCTAAGCTTGTGGTCTGAAATATCATATACACTCTACCTACTTTAAAGATAAAAAAAAAATTGTTTTAGTCTTAGAACAAATATCTTGCCTCAATTCACACAGCTATTAAGTGATAGATCTGGGATTAAAATTTAAGACTGTTTCCTTCAGTATCTATGTTCTCAAACACAATTTTCCCATAAAGTTAATGACAATACTGAGGTTATAGTTTTCCAAAGGTAATTCCACAAAATACAGGTAACTTTAGGCCAATGGTTCTCAACTTTTATATGCAAAAGAATCACCTGGAGGGCTTGTTAAAATACACTTACCTGGAATCTACTTCCAGTTGACCCAATTCAGTAGACTGGGATAGAGCCAGAGAGTCTGCATTTCCTATCAGCTGACAGGTCAGGTGCCACTGTGCCACTGAGGCTGCTGATCCTGGAATTGTCTCTGAGAACCACTGGTCTAATAATAGGAACTCCTAAGGCCAGTTAGGGCATCTCTCCTGATGGGAGAAGAATACATAGAACAGCGACCAGCTCAGCTCCTTACCTTGGACCATTCTCCAAAGATCTCCTCACTGAGCCCTGAAAACACCTCAAGAGAAAAACAACAGGGCCTCCCTGGTGGCACAGGGGTTAAAGTCTCAGTGCTATCAATCTATCATAAGCCACTGTGGCATGAGTTCAATCCCCAGCCAGGGAGGCAACACAAATGGCCCAGCAGACCTCTCCAGTCTCACCTGCTGCTCCCCTCAGCAGGGTATTTCAGTAGACCCACCTGTTCTGCTCCCTACCTCTGGCCTACAGCCCAGTTTTTGTATGCATAAATAAACCTTTTTTTAAAAAAAAGGAAAAAGCAATGTCTCCACTTTATTTTGAGTTTAATTTTTGGATTTGAAGAGGCTCACAAAAACCTATTTCCAATACTATACCTCAACCTAAAAACTCCATAAATGCTATAAAGAGGTACCAATTTCTTAAAAACAACTTTCAATATAAATGTAGTGATGAGGTACAAGCCAGAAAGAAGGACATAAAACAAAGAAGCTGCTCTCTGGCTGGGGACCATCCATTCATATTCAGACACTGATGGCCACTGTAAAGCCATCAGCTCCTGAAGAGCAAATGAGCTAAAAGCTGCCTCGTCATGCTCCAGACACAGAAGAATCATGGGGTTTAACACTAGTGGTGAAAGGAGACGGCTTGTCTGCCACTTTCCAAGAAGGAAGTCCTTGGGCCTCCCTGGTGGCACAGGCAGTTGAGCGCCGCACTGTGAAGCTGTCTGCAGCCTCTGCAGTGCCGGTTCGATCCCAGCTGGCCAGGGAGATTCCCACATGGCACGGCAGACCTCTCCTGTCTCGCCAGCTGCTCCCCTCAGCAGTGTATTTCAGTTAGTCTGCCTGTTCTGTACCCCACTCTGTCTCTGGTGAATCCTCTCACCCTTCTGCACATCTGGCCTGTACCCTGGTTCTTATATAAAAATAAATATTAAAAGGTTTACCCCATGAAAGCAAGTATTTGGAAAGAAAGAAATAGTGCTTGACACTAGAGAGCAGAAAGCTTAAACACCGAGTGGAGACAGTGATTTAGCCTCAACTTCTGAGAAACGTCAGAGAATTTGTTAATTTAGACCAGGCATGTGAACTAGTGTTGTACATTTTATGTTATTTTGAACAGATAATACAAACTTAATATCTATCAATTTAACCGATCCCCGGCTGAACCTGGCTGGCCAGCGAGGGTCCCACATGGCATGACAGACCTCTCCTGCTGCGCCCACTTCTCCCCTCAGCAATGTACTTTGTCAGTGTGCCTGTTCTGCTCCCCGCTCTGGCTCTGGTGAATCCTCTCACCCTCCCGCACATCTGGCCTGTACCCTGGTTCTTGTATAAATAAATAAATAAATCTTTAAAAAATAAATAAAATAAAATTGCTGAATATTGTTTGTGCCCTCTACAAAATCATCCCAAATCAACAGAACAATATATTGTATTATTAATCATAGAACCAAGTTATTCACAGCAAAGTGTGTTGATTGACACCCAGCTTCTTCCTGTTTTCCTAGAAAGCATTTTACATTTTTCCTTCCATATATCCACACACAACTACACTTGCTTCATTAGAACAACTTAATATGTTATACCACCTGGGTGCTGCTGTTGCTGTAGGCTTTTAATAAACGGGACCATAAACTCCTCAAGATATTATGTCTTACCAACTTTTTTTCTCTAATGCCTTCCACCATGCCAACTGCTAAAAAAAAAAATTTGTGCTCTACCAAGTGTTGGCAAGGATGTGAGGCAATTGAAACTCCACTGGTGGGAAAGCAAAGTGGCATAATCCTTCTGGGAAATGACTTGCTATGTTGTTAGTATTTTTTTTAATTGAGGTAACACTGGTTTTGCAGTGTTGTATATGATCTAGGGGTATAGGTTCACACCTCTTCAAATATATGTTACTGTGTCACTCTCACCATCTAAGAACCAATAACCTTCCACCACACCTCACTAGGCCTTTCCACCCTTTACTTTCACTCCCCTTCACCCTCTCTGGAAACTTCAGTTCTATTGTCAGAATTCAAGGATTTGTTTTGGGTTTTTTTTTTTTTTATGTTCTTTAGCTTTTTTTTCTTTATATTCCACACATGAGTGAAATCACCTGATATTTGTCTTTCTCCTGCTGATTTATTTTTCTTAGCATAATCCCTCCAGTTCTGTTCATGTTGTCACAAATGACAAGATTTCATCTTTTTTTTTATAGCTGAGCAATATTCCATTGTGCATATGTACTATATCTTTCCAATGATCAGTTCTTGGGCACTTAACTAATTTCCATATCATGGCCATTATAAAGTATGCTGCAATAACGTAGGAATGTGCATATCTCTACAAATTACTGCATTTATATTCCTTGGAGCAATACCTAGGAGTGTAAAGGCTGAATCATATTGTAGATATATTGTTAATATTTTGAGACATCTCTGTGCTATTTTCCATAGAGTCTGGTCAAGTTTACATTCCCACCAACAGTCTACAAAGGTTCTTTTTCCTCAATACTTGTTGTTCCTGATCTTCTTGTATGAACCATTCTCACAGATGTGAGATGATATCTTGTGGTATTGATTTGCATTTCCCTAATAATAAGTGATTATAAGTATATTTTCATGTGCCTGTTGGCAATCTGTATGTTTTCTTTGGAGAGGTATCTATTCAATTCTTCTGCCCATTTTTTGATTTGGTTTTTTTAGATTTTGCTGCGTTGTGTGAGTTCTTTATAAATTGTGGATATTAACCCTTAGTCTGATGTGTGTATACAAATACTTTCTCCCATTCGGTGGGATGGCTATTGGTTTTAATAGTAGTTTGTTTTGCTGTGTAGAAGTTGATGTAGTCTCATTTGTATATTTTTGCTTTTGTTTCCCTTGCCATTAGAGTTGAGTCCCTCAACGCATTGTAACCAATGTCATGGAGTACATTGCTGATTTCTTCTGTGTTTTGGTTTGTTTTGTTTACATTTTAAAAGGACAGGTTTAGGTCCTCCCATGGTGGCGCAGGCCATTGAGCACCACACTGTGAAGCTGTCTACAGCCTCTGCAACACCGGTTCAATTCCCGGCCACTGGCAAGGGTCCCACATGGCACAACAGACCTCTCCTGCCGCGCCCTCTACTCCCCTCAGCAGTGTATTTCTTTATCAGTCTGCCTGTTCTGTTCCCCACTCTGGCTCTGGTGAATTCTCTCACCCTCCCGCGCTTCTGACTGTACCCAGTGCTTGTATAAATAAATAAATAAATCTTTAAAAAATTAAATAAAATAAAATAAATAAATCTTTAAAAAAATAAAAAATAATAAATGGCCAGGTTTATTAGGAAAAAGAGAAAGAAAAAGAGAGCATAGTCAGGGCCTCTTCTATTTATTTTATCATTTCAGGTCTTAATCCAAGTCTTGAATTAATTTTTGTTTATGATGTGAGATAGTGGTCTAGTTTCATTCTTTTGCATGTGACTCTCCAGTTTTTCTAACACCATTTGTTGAAAAGATTTTCTCCAATGAATATTCTTGAATGCTTTGTCCTAAATTAAAACACCATATAACTGTGGTTTTATTTCTGAGCTCTTATTCTATTCCATTGATCTGTGTGTCCATTATTATTCCAATGCCAAATTGTTTTGATTACTATAGTTTGTGGTATAGTTTAGGAGTATAGTTAGGAGGTATAATAGCTCCCCTCCATTCTTTTATCTCAGGATACTTAGGTTATTTGGGAGCTTTTGGTTCTATACAAACTTTAGTGGTATTTGCTCTATTTCCTTGCAGAATTACTGAATTTTGATAAAGACTGCTATAAATCTGTATATTGCTTGGATAAGATGGAACTGAGTCAAATGGTAAATCTATGCTTATTTTTTTGTTTTGGAAACTGCCATCTCTTTTTCACAGCAGCTGCACCATTTTAAATTCCCACCAACAAAGGTTCTAATTTCTCCACATCATCACCAGCAACTATTTTCTGTTTCTTTTATAACAGTGAACCTAATGAATGTAAAGTGGTATCTCATTTTGGTTTTGATTTGTATTACCTAATAACTACAAATGTTGTGCTCGCTTCGGCAGCACATATACTAATAACTACAAATGTTGAGCATCTTTTATGTGTTTATTGGTCATTTGTAGGTCTCTGGAGAAATCTCCATTCAAGTATTTTCCCCATTTTTCAATTGGGCTGTTGGATTTTTTGATGTTGTATTTTAGGAGTTCTCTATAGATTCTGGATATTTATCATTTATCAAATATTGATTTGCAAGTATTTTTGCAACTCTGTGAGTTAAATTTTTGTTGTATTGACACAGACCTTTAATATACAAAAATTTTTCATTTTGATAAAGTCTGACTTGCATATTCTTTTGTTGCCTGTGCTTTTGATATTCTATCAAAGAAGTCACTGCCAAATCCAATATCATGAAGCTTTTGCCCCTCTGCTTTCTTCTAAGAATATTATAGTCTAGCGCCTCACCGGTGGCGCAGTTGAGCACTGGGTTGCGAAGCTGCCCACGGCCTCTGCAGCGCCGGTTTGATCCCTGGCTGCTCCCCGGCCACCAGAGGAGGGTCCCACATGACGCACAGACCTCTCCTGCCGCCTGCTGCTCCCCTCAGCAGTGTACTTCGGTCCTTCTGCCTGCTCTGCAACCTGCTCTGACTGGTGAATTCTCTCACCCTCCCGCGCTTCTGACTGTACCCAGTGCTTGTATAAATAAATAAATAAATAAATAAATAAATAAATAAATCTTTAAAAAAAAAAGAATA
Organism: Talpa europaea; assembly: GCF_964194135.1. Lineage (NCBI taxonomy): Eukaryota > Metazoa > Chordata > Mammalia > Eulipotyphla > Talpidae > Talpa > Talpa europaea. The sequence continues at coordinate 23,940,231 of NC_140082.1, read as the reverse complement.
TTATAGTCTAAGGTCTTACATTTAGATCTTTAATTCTTTTTTTGAGTAAATTTTTGTGTATGTGTTAGGTAGATAGGGAAGATTTTAACATTTTATTTAATTTTTATCAAATATCTTATTTATTATTATGAGTAAAATAATTATACAAGTATTAAGTTTATCTTTTAAAAGCCCTTAAAAATATTTCCTGGGTTGATATAAAATTTTATATCTTAAGGCACTTCTCACAAAACAAGCTCAATTCTGAGTTGCTTATAAAACAACATCTACCCAAAAGGTGCATCCATACAGTCCTCTAGGATCTTTCCAAGAGAAGTTTCTGTAATGATGGAAATTTCAGTCTATTTAAGTAGCAACTACCCACACGTGGCCGCTGAATATTTTAAATGTGGCTAGTGTAGCAGAGGAATTGAACTTTAAATTTAATTTAATTATAATTAATTCAAATTTAAATTTAAATGACCCTGTATAGCTAGTGGCTCTGATATTGCGCAATGCTATGTTCAGATTCTCTAAGTTTTTCCCAGAAAGTTACATAATCACACTGCATTAGCTTAGCTTTTCACACAAAAACTTCAGAACCTCCAACTGATATTCTAGAGTTAGGTATATTAAGTTTAGATATAAGAAATGCCACAAGAAAAATGTCCTTAAATTTCCTGTAGAAGTTCAACTACAGAAACCACATTTCATGATGGTCTCTGTTCTCGCTATTATAAATGCCCTTTATAGCATATTTATAGAGTCCTTTCATAGCCAGCATTTTTAAAATGCTTTTTAATCTTTTAGCAATAAGGCTGTGTTCCCCACTAAAATTCATACACTTGGAACCTATGAATGTGATCTTATTTCTTCTTCTTCAAGAGACCTCAAAATGGAAAAGGAATAAGCCTCCTCAATCTTTAGCTTTCCTTTCTTCCCATCTAAAATTAGCCCCACATCCTGGGACACTGATCCAGGGAGGAAAGTCAAGACTTGTGTGTCTGACATTGACATCCTCTTCCTCTGCTGCTTCTTTCTACAGCCTCACGACTGAAGGCACCAGCTTCACCTACTTCCCACATTTACCATAGCCTTGGCTTAAAGAAAAGCCTAACACTCAAGTCTCTCAGCTTTTTGCTGCATTAAAGGAAGATTAGGAAACTCATAAAACACTTCCTCTATTTTAAAGTCTGCTTTTCAATAGTCTTGCTGTGGACACAAACATCCTACTTTGGATATCAAACACTTAACATATTGATTCCCTCTTTCTTTTTTGCATTTCTGTGTAATAATACTAATCCTCCCCAAGGCAAGTAACTGCCCCTGGCAAAATAGGTAGAACTTCACACAAGCACCAAAGGCAGATAAGAAAAGCAGAAATGCGTTTTAAAACAGATAGATAATTCAATGATAGAGATTTTATAGTAACCTTCTGATAGGAAGATAGAAAATTGATTCCACTTCTTAATTTTAAGTGAATTAGTTTTGAATCGTATGAACTTCGGAAGTTTTTAAGAAACTGAATTATTCATGAGCAGTAAGTCCCCAGATACTATACTTAAAGAACATACAACCTCTCTGGGAGGAAAAGCTATGAATGTACAGAACAAGAGCACCAAGCATTAAAGCACTTACATGTCCTGCCCATCAAAGCAAGGCAGAAACCAGAGATTGCTGGCTGTGGGGTGTCCAAAAGTACGGAGGGCATGAGTAATAAACAGAGGCAGATTTAGAGAGGCAGAGCAGAAGGGGGAGACAATCTGGGCACTGCTGCCCAGCCTTTTTCAAGTGCTGGCACATAAAGAAAGAAAATACTGGCTTAGCATAACTCAAAGAGATGGAGGGAGGGGGCCATTTTTATAATATCTAGTGGGGAATATACCGCTTTTTAACTTTATATATAACTTTATATATTATGCTAAGAAAAATGCCATTTCTTAGGGGACATATTAAATATGAATTTACACACATTCCAAATAAATCTTTTTGATCTTTTAAATGAGAAATGTGAGATTACCTGTAAAAATATAACTTTTATATCAATTTAAGCCATGATGATAAAAATGTCAACTTTTTAAAGATGATATCTGCAAATTCTTTTTCTTTGAACATTCTTAAACTTTTTATCTGGGTTAATTTTATATTTGGAGAAGTACTGTGAAATAGGGGAAGTCTTATACACCCATCTCGTTAATGATCTGCATCCCATGAACATGTTAGACAGAGGTCTAAGTCATCACCAAGGCCAATTTATCAAAATTAAGAAATTACCTTTGTGTTGGAGACTCCTAAGGCACGTTATGTTGAGACAAGGAGAACATCAAGGTCATGGCTAAAAAACTGATCAGCTCAAGTTGGAGGACTGGCCCGTGTACAGATGGGGATTTCTTTTGTGTGTGTCTGTGAAGTTATGTCTAAGGGACAAAATAGATTTAAAAAACAAAAGCAAACAACAAAAAAAAAAACCCAGAATAACCTAATGGTACAGAAACTTGGCGGTGAATGTGTGTCCAGACAAGGCCAAATGTTAAAAAAATACTTCATTGTCTAGAAACTAACCTGAGATGGGGCAGGGGGGTGGGCTGCTTTTATCAATAAAAATGAGTTGCACCGAGCACTTGGAACGCATAAGCAAAAATGAGAGACCTTGTGTCCCCTGGGTCCTGCTTCTCTATTTTGTGTCGGTCATTTCTTTGCTTGCACGGTTCAGTCGGATTCCTCTCTCAACGCTATTCGCTCAGGCCTCTGTTCAGACACTACTTGCCAGAGTCCAGCTCCGGTGAATAGGGTTGCTTTGCTGTGAGACTTTTTTTTTTTTTTTTATAAATTTTATTGTTATATTCCCCATACAATTGCAGCCCCCCCATTCTGACCCCAATCCCTCCCCTCCTGCCCCCGCCCCCCTAAAAGTGTCTCTGGTTCATAGTTTTTTGTTGATTTTGATTTTCACTTTCTTATAGTTATTCATTTTCCTGGTCCCTTATTTAAGTTTTCTAGATTCCTGCTATGAGTGAGACCATCCGGTATTTTTCTTTTTCTTTTTGGCTTATTTCGATGAGCATGATCCCTTCCAGCGCCATCCATGTTGCTGCAAATTGCATGTGTTTATCTTTTTTGAATGCTGAGTAATATTCCATGGTATATATGTACCACATCTTCTTGATCCAGTCATCTATTTTTGGGCATTTGGGTTGTTTCCAAAGCTTAGCTATTGTAAACAGTGCTGCTATAAACATAGGGGTGCAGGTGTTCTTTGGAATTGATGTTTCTGTGTCCTTTGGGTAAATACCTAGGAGTAGAATTGCTGGATCATATGGAAGCTCTATGTTTAGTAGGTCCAGAAATCTCCACACAGCTCTCCACAGTGATTGGACCAGTTTGCACTCCCACCAACAGTGCAGAAGAGTTCCTTTTTCTCCACACCCTCGCCTTTGCTGTGAGACTTTTAAGTTCTTTTTTTTTTTTTAACCTTTGGTTTTGTGGGGGATTTTTTAAAGATTTTATTTATTTATGCACGAGCTGGAGTACAGGCCAGAGGCACAGGAGGGTGAGCGGATTCACCAGAGACAGAGTGGGGAGCAGAGCAGGCAGACAGTCCAAAATACACTGTTGAGGGGGCAGTGGGAAAGAGAGGTGAGGTCTGCCACACCATATGGGTTGCTCCCTGGCCAGCCTGGAATCGAACCAGTGCTGCAGAGGCTGTGGACAGTTTCACAGCTCTGTGCTCAACCCACTGCGCCACTGGGGAGGCCCAAGACTTTTAAGTTCTTTGAAGTCAGAATTCTTTCCCATCCTTGCTATCTTCAGTGTCTTTTTTTTTTTTCCCTAAAGATTTATTTATTTATGCATACAAGAACTGGGGTGTAGGCCAGAGGTGTGGGGAGAGGGTGAGAGGACTCACCAGAGACTCACCAGAGTAGGCAGCAGAACAGGCAAATCTACTGAAATACACTGCTGAAGGGAGCAGTGGGCAAGACAAGAGAGGTCTGCTGTTCCATGTGGGTCACCTCCCTAGCCAGGGATCCAACTCAGGCTGCAGTGGCTGTGGATTGCTTCAGAGTGCTGCAGTCACTGTGTAGAATCATGACAGTACAAAATTCCTGGCTGGTTCTTGAGCAGACAGAAGGACTTGAAAGACAGAAATATAGCCAGGTCTTGGCCAATGCCCTGGAAAACAAGCTCCATGAGGACCTGGAGCAATTGAAGAAGACCCAGGCCCACAGAGGGCTACGCCACTTCTGGAAGTTCGGCAGCCAGCACACCAAGACCACAGAACACCATGGCCGCACTGTGGGCATGCCCAAGAAAAACCAAATCTGTAGGCCTTGTCTGTTAATTGTTTATATACCTCTAAAAACAAAGTTGAAGAAAACAATTGCTCACAGGCACACTTGTAGCCCACGAAAGGCACAGATGGAAATTACAGCAAGAACTTCAAGTCCAAAGGCTTGAGGATCAGTTGAACACATGTGTAGGGGTGAGGAAAAAGCCTGGATGGCACTGAGTGGAGGAAGTTGAGAGTAAGAGGAGGGAAAAGTGATAGACTGACATGACCAAATCCAGGGAACGTAAGCCAAGGAGCTGGCATGAGATTTCATGATAAAGATCCGCTAAAAATTATTTTCCAAAGTACAAGTTGTGCTGTTCAATATAATAGCCACTAACCACATGCTGTAATCTAAATTTAATTCCTTCAAATGAAATAAAAATTTACATTCGGTTCCTTAGTCATATTTCAAGTGTTCAAGAGTCAACATGCGGCTCGTGGCTCCTTTATTGGATAGTATCCAACTGGATAACTAATAACAAGCTTGCTCCTTGGGGCAGTGCTGCATCAGGGAACATTCCCTCCTAACTACTGATATTGACTTTCAGCTTTTAAAAATGATCCACCTCCTGCCTTCTGAGAAAAGTTTGGATGATAAATTCATTGGTAAAATTTCTTTTTATTTCCCTTCCAAGCCACCCAGCTGACCTCTGAGAGCTCAATGTTAGCTTTTCAGGGATTTGGCAAGTTGCCAACATAACCTTTATTAAAAATTAAATTATATAAACTTACAATAAATTATATTTAAAAAGATAATAAATATTCAAACTTATTACTTCCTAATTATTTTTCTGTATTGTACTATGATCAATGCTATTGCGGGTATTTATGTCTATCCTGTCTGTAAGGGAGAGCACTGTACACTATGCACTGGGGGGCTGCGGTGCATCTCTTCCCAGCCCCACACCCATAGCTTGACTTTGGCCATGATTGGCCTCATTTCAGTTTTCATTTGATTCTTCAGGTTTTAATTTCCTGAACCTGCAAGCTATGCTTACTGGCACAGAGAGCAGGGGATACAAGGCATGTCCTACAGGGGTGATGTTTCAAACTTTAGTTGGCACTTGCATAGAACTTGCCTCTGAGACTGAAGGGTGAGCAGGCCTGACAGGAGTGGCGCCAGGTAATACTAAGTACCAGATAATTTCAGAAAAGGCAGGGAACCATGTTGGGCTGGGGAGGCTCAGCCTGGTAGCTGAGCTTGATCCGGGTCTTGCAAGAGGGTGGAACTTGAATGGAAAGAGGACATCAGGGAACATTCTGAGTAAATAAATAGTCTGATCAAAGGCTGCAAGTGAGCACAAGCATGACAAAGGATAGAGAGAAGCAGAGAGGGTGGTGTGGGACACAAGATGAGACCCGGAAGGTGAGGCCTGGTGCCAGACTGCCCTCAGGACAGGCCCATTGGTATAGAGAAACCAAAAATCACCTGATTTATGCCAGAGAGCACTGGTAGTGCCAGCCTTAAGTCCAACCACACTGGCCAATTTCAGGGTGTCCTAAGTCACTGACTGTCATTTATCTGCAAATTCACTCATTCGGCACTGACATACTAAGCAGGCGCTGTACTAGGACTTAGTATGCAAAGAAAATAAGTCAGACAGCTCCCTTGATCAAATGCTAGAGATGACAAGGAAACTTCTTTTATGGAATAATAATAGCTAATATTTATAGAGGACCCACTTTGGGCCAGGCACTACATAAGTGCTTTAAGTGATTTAACTCCATCAATCCTCACAACAAACCTAGGTGAGAAGTGCTATTATATCTCCATTTCACAGAAAAGGAAACTGAAGCCCACAGATCTTAAGTAACTTGCCCCAGGAGGAACAGCTGGTAGGTGGGGGTGGGGGCAGCACACACATTCTTAATCACTAGTCTTCTAGTTGCTCCTGGGGGAAGGTGAGAAAGAAAACACATGAATGGGGCCAGAAATTACAATTCAGCTATGAAACTAATACAAACAGGCTCCTAGTCCAATCCTACACTCGTTCTTAGGGTTCACGGTGTAACCCCACTCTGTTATTTGCCTACCCCTACCCCTCCCAAAATAGCAGGAGCCAAGAGAAAACATACACAGCCATTACTTCACAGCACCCAAACCTCTCCCCTTGATCCCTTGCTGAGAGCACCCAGGTTTTCCTTTGAGGGAACTCCAGACTTCCTGGTGGCAAAGCCCTGTGTTTGGGGTGGGACGGGCCCCTAAGCCCATCTCCAGGGAAGGCCCTGTTGGCCCAAACCTGGCAAGAGAATTCCCTTACCCAGTAATGGCTGCAGAAATGGGTGGTAAGCAAAATCAAAATCAACCAGCCCCTGCCTTTCTTTGGCCAAAGTGATTGCACAAGTATCCCAGGCCCCAGTGAGGGCTAAGGTAGAATGGGAAGAGGCAAAGCGGGTTTGAAGGAGAAGCATACTCTCACTAACTCTCTCTGAGGAAACACATAGCCCTGTAGGCAGTTGGCAACCACTTTGCAACCAGGCGTGAAGCCAGTCTTGGAATAAATTGGATGCCACTGGAGGCCAAGCAGTAAGAGAGAAAGAACCCATGTTTGGAGGTATTGTTGAACCCCTGGACCCAGCCAGCCTAGCCCCATCTTATGTCTGAGCTTTCCTGGTAGGCAAATCAATGTTTCCTATTGCTTGAGTGAGCTTGAAGTGGGTTATGTTGAAACAGGAGGATTTCCTAGTGACTATGGTTCCCAGGAAGTCCTAGAACTAAATACCCCTCTGAGAATTTCGTCCCAACTTCTGCAGCCTCTGGCCCTTGGAGGACAACTCCAGACAGGACTGGGTCATCCAACCCAATCTGCTTAAGAGCCACTTTCCCAAAGGCCCAGAAGATTTTGGAGAATTCCCAGGGCCCATCGTGTGCCAATGCTGCCGACTAGGCCTGCTGGCTCCAGACACAGTCTGATGATGGGCTTCTTTATTCTATCATTACGTTTTCCATTTTCTTGTTTGCAATTAGAAACATTTCCTTTTAATTTAGATAATTCCCCTCTTTTTTTCTTTTGCTTGCCTTTAAAATAGATCTGTTCTGTGATACTGCTTTAAAACTGCCCTTGATTTTTGCGTTCATTTGTTAAGTATTCGGTACACTTTGCAGCCAAGACGCCTTAGGCTCTGGATCATTTTGTTCCTCTGTTTTCCCCTTTCAAGCACTCAGTTAAAACCCATGATGAAACCAGACAGGCAGGGCTTTCAGGCATTCTCCTGAAGGTCAAGCCCTTCTCTTCTGCACCCCAGTCAGCTCTTACTTGTACCTAGTGACTCCTAACAGAGAAGAATGCAGCCCTTGAGTGTGCCCTTGCCAAAGTTCTAGCCACATATAAAACAGCAAATCCGTGCAGATCAGAGGACTTTTCTTTAGAGATTCTTCCAAAATCTCAACAGCAACAAACAATAAAAATTTGTGATGCAATTTGCAAAATACAGAGAAACCATCTTGCGGAGGTGTGCCGGAGCGCTGCCGTGGACAGGAGGCAGGGAAGTGCTTTCATTTAAGTCACTAAGCAGGGGTAGCTAATGACAGCAAGTGCTTTGATCTCCTGATCCTCTTATCGGATTTCTCTCTTTCCTTGTTCTTGTGGGGATCGGCATTTGCTTGATTCACTAATACTTTTTGCGGGTCTTGGCTTACACCTATTTGACTAAACACACCCTGGGGAGAAGCATCAGGGCGGTGGGAGCTCACAAACCCACACAACTCACAAACCCACACGACTCTGCTCAGTGTCACATGGGGTCACAGAGGATTCTCTGAAAAGAAAAATTATTTTGCTTCCAACCTTTAAGGGACACCGAGCCACATGATAAACTGTTTTCATCCTGATTACCCTACTTTTAAAATACAGAGGCAGGAGTGTCAGTCCCCACTCAGACAACACGCAAATAACAAGAAGCCCCGTGGCCTGTTCCGTTGCCATGGCCACTCGAGGCTGTCCAGAGATTGGTTCAGTCCAAAAGGGCACCTGGGATATTTAGCAGAGGCATAAGAATTTTCAAATCCAAAAGGCCCTCTCTTTTGTGAGCTGCCCCCCACTGAAGGCAGACAAAAAAAAAGGAAGGAGAAAATAAAGCTGACTATGTCTTATTAACCTGGCACACACGCCTGGTGACTGTGGCTTAGCTGGCAAATTGCAAGGACCTTGATGGGAGATTCAAAACTCAACAAGTGGTTGTCACTATGGAAACAGCTCAAATGAACCCCAAGAATGAAGGACCTCAGCTTGGGGAAGATGTTAGAAAGGGATGGATGTTGCCCGGAATCTGCCATCAGCTAAGGGCTGCACTAGGGAGGAGGTTAAACCGATTGAACAAATGACTTCGGGCCCTGAAATCAACACAAGAACTTTGCCCCTGGGTCACAGGATTTCGAAATGACTGTGTTCTGTCTCCCCTCATGAGGGCCCCACACTGCAGGAATGGCAGCTGCCTCCTGGCCACTGCTGGCTCCAGGCCTGTTGCCCAAGGGGCTGCTGAAGGGTGTTGTTGGCCTTGCAAGGCCGATGATGCCAGGCTGGAAACCAGGGGTGGAATAAGGAGAGGCAAAATTCATAGGAATAAGGAAACCTATTCCTATAAGAAACCTAGCTGTGGCTTTAATTCAAAACAGTGGCCAGTTAAGTATAGGGCTGGGTATTCTCTTAGGAAGTCATCAGATTCGAGTCATATTTTTTAAAAGAAATTTCCCCAGAAAAGCCTCATTAGCAAGATAAGACTTGTATCTGAGCCCATTGGTTGAGCTGGGGGGTACGGGGCCTGAACTTAATGACATCTGTCATTCCTTCCAGCCTGTGATTCAGTGATAATTGCTGGCGAGTGTAGTGATTGCCAGCATAGCATGATTACAAGACGTTCTTTAAATGTACAGTGTAGACATTCTAAATAGCACATTGGGAGACAATTACCCAGACAGGAGATTACACAAAGGCAATAACTAACACAAGAGTGGGGTCCTTTTCAAGCTTCAGGGGCAGAAAAGGTCATCTGAAGAGTTCCCACAGTCTTTCTAGTAGTTTTTTTTTTTAAAGATTTATTTATTTATGCATACAAGAACTGGGGTGTAGACCAGAGGTGTGGGGGGTGAGAAGATTCACCAGAGAGAGTGGGGAGCAGAACAGGCGGATCAACCGAAATACATTGATGAGGGTAGCAGCAAGCAAGACAGGAGAGGTCTGCTGCGCCATGTGTGTAGCTCCCTGGCTGGCCGGGGATGGAACTCATGCTGCAGTGGCCACAGACAGCTTCATAGGTTGCGTCTTAACCCCTGTGCCACCAGGAAGTCCCCTCCAGTGGGTTTTTTTAAGGAGGTAGCAATGGGTTATCTGCTTGGGATCCTTAATGGATCCACATCTTTAGTTCCGTGTTTGGTGCTCTTGCAATAATAATCAGAGGAGGAAGAGGGAAGGTGAGAGAAAGACAACAGCAACAATTGAATACTTAGACATTAAATACTCTTACATACATTGACCCATTTACTCTTCCTATTACTCTTGTTTTTTTCCAGATTCTACTGTTGAAGAAACTGCCCTGAGTCTTATGCTAAGTTTATACACTGGTTGGGGTTGAGACACATTCACTTCACCCTTTTTCTCAGCTGGGGTACCCCACAGGCACAGAAACGTCGAAGGCAGCAGGATGACTGCCTTCTGCAAGCATCGTCCTCAACTCCCCTTCCTGTTCACTCACAGCATTAACTCTCTGAGCTCCCGGAAGACCCTAATGTTTCCTGGTGCATCCTTTTGGATGATTGTGTTTTGGGGGTTTTTTTAATATTTTTATTTTATCTAATTCTTACATCTTTTTTCATCTTTGCACAATGTATGCATTTTCGTTTTGGTTATATTCCCCACACAATTGCACCCCCCCCTTATTTTGACTCTAGTCCTTCCTTTCCCCGCCCCTCCCACCCTCTCCCCTCCATAGTGTGTCTCTGGTTTATAGTTGCTTGTTGATTTTGATTTGTACTTTGTATTGATTAGTCTTTTTCCTGGTCTCTTATTTAGGTTTTCTAGATTCCTGCTATGAGTGAGACCATCCGGTATTTTTCTTTTTCTTTCCGACTTATTTTGCTGAGCATGATCCCTTCCAGCGCCATCCATGTTGCTGCAAATTGCATGTGTTTATCTTTTTTGAATGCTGAGTAATATTCCATGGTATATATGTACCACATCTTCTTGATCCAGTCATCTATTTTTGGGCATTTGAGTTGCTTCCATACCTTAGCTATTGTAAATAGTGCAGCTATAAACAATGGATGCTCGTGTTTCTTCTCAAGCAGTCCAGAACCTCTAGGGAAAGCACGATGTTTAACAGCTCTCAAACTCTCATCACTACTTTGAATTAAAGCCCTAGCTTAGTTTCCTATCCCACCAAAGAGCACATCTTGGGCTCAGTGTTCAACCCATGAGGCTCAAAGTATCTTTGAACACCCAAAAGAAAACATCTGGGTCCTCGTCTAAGTGACCAACCCTCTGCACACGGGTCTAGGACCAGTGCCATCTGCCAAAGAGGGGAAAGGCAGAAGTGGAAAGTCCTGGTCAGTTGCCTTCCTCTCCCACCCCGAAGCCCCACATGTACCCTACAAGCACATGCAGCCCAACCAGGGACTGCACTTTCCAGGATCACCAAATCGGGTCACTTAGGTTTGCTGCCACATCTTCTGGTTCTATCCCACCATGTCCACGCGGCCAGGTGTGGCCCTGCACTGTACAAGGACATCAGTAAAATCCTCCTGGATTTGGTAAGTTGCTTTCAGCTACACATAATGGAGAATCCTAATTCAACGGTTTAACCAATAAGCATATTTGTTTTCACTTTATAGGACAAGCAGTCCAAAATGAGGTCAACCTTAAGGCCTGCCTAGTAGGGCGCTGGTTCAAATTCTCTGCATATTACTTCATCTTCAGATGAGTAGCACAAACACCATTGCAATTCCAGATCTTTATCTAGATTATGGCAACAGGTAGTGGGAAAGAAGGGACAGAGATTGTTTCCTCTGGTGTGGCTTATTTGTATTGGTAAAAGAAAGTAGTCCCAGGCCTTCCTGGTGGTGCAAGGGTTTAATCTCAGCACTATGAAGCTCTCTGCAGCCACTGCAGCATGAGTTCAATTCCCAGCCAGGGAGGTGACCCACATAGCACAGTAGACCTCTCCCATCTCCCCACTCTGTCTCTGGTGAATCCTCTCACCACCCCCAATCTACACCCCAGCTCTTGTATGCATAAATAAATAAAATAGGGCCTCCCCGGTGGCGCAGCGGGTTGAGCGCTGTGCTGTGAAGCTGCCCGCAGCTCTGCAGTGCAGGTTCTATTCCCGGCCGGCCAAGGAGAAACCCACATGGCATGGCAGACCTCTCCTGCCTAGCCCGCTGCTCCCCTCAGCAGTGTCTTCGGTCCATCTGCCTGTTCTGCTCCCCTTGCTCTCTGGTGAATTCTCTCACCCTCCCACGCCTCTGACCTGTACCCCAGTTCTTGTATAAATAAGTAAATCTTTTAAATTAATTAATTAAAACTTTTTTTGAAAAAGAATAGAAAGTAGTCCCCAGCAGTGCTCTCCTCCCACCTCACTGTCTAGACAAGGATCATATCCAGGGCTGCCATGGTCTATACCTCCATGGTCTATACCTCCATGGTCTATACCTCCATGGTCTATACCTGCCATGGTCTATACCTCTATCACCTTTATGCAAATGATGGGGAGGTACTTCCTCAAACAAGATGTGCCTGGCGGGCACAACACCCGGCTGCGTGTTGTTGACAGGGACAGTGCACAAGCCTACTCCCCTAGGTGTGTTGTCAGGGAATGGTGCCCACAGGGATTAATGCTCCAGAACTACATTGCCCAACATGGCAGCCATTAGCAACACAGGGCTCTTTAAATTCAATTTTAAATTAATTTAAGATAAATAAAGTTAAAAATTTGATTCCTCCATCCACTGGCCATATTTCAAGCACTCAGTATATAAGGCAAGTGACTACTGTCAGGAAAGTGCACAAAATGGTCATCATCATATCTGGACACTTCTGCTCTGCTAATCAGCCAGAAAGCCCCATATCTTCATACTTAGGCACTTGCATTAGTTAATATATGTCTAGAATGGTGCCCCTTTAGATGTAGTAAATTATGTAGAGCTCAGGCCAACAGACAACAGCACTGACCTCACACTCATTCCTAAACCAGACACTAGCAACCAGGCAAGACCACTAGGACTGACTGGGCTTTTGACCATCCATGACTCAGCCCCAGTGTTCAAAATCCACCTTCCCATCCTGCCTGGTCACTCAGAATAGAGTAGGAATTAGAAAATCAAGACTGTGCCCGCTAGGGGAGGGGTTTTGAGGTCTACAAACAACTCACAGGTCATTGTAAGAGTTTAATAAAATAATGTATTCACAGCAGTGTGTTGCTCTTCTCACAAGAATGTGGAAATATAGCACGGATTCCCTAGGCCCTGCTGGGAACAACAGAGAGGACACTTGGCAGCACTCCTCCCCAGCTGGCTTTCCATGAGGGTATTTCCAACAGTGTCTTAGTCCACTGGTACCCACCTAGACCATCTGAGGGTGATAACAACAGGATGATACAAAATCCCAACCTGATGGGCTGGGTGCAAGCAAAGAAAGAATGAAGAGGAACACTCTTGTCACAGCCACCTCCAGAAAGAAGAAGTGGTTCAAGGAGGTGAGATCTCCCAGGAACACGTTGCAAGAGCTTTAGGTTTCTGGGGAAATACCCTCAGTGCAAACAGATGTAGTTGCTTTCATCTTTTTCACCTTCTAAAGACTGGGCTTAAAAGGAGGGTTTGTCATGATTAATATTCCAAAGCAGGCCAATGGTTAAAAATACCCAGCAATACCAGAACATTTTGACTTCAAAGGCTCTGTTCTCTTTCATTATCAACTATGACTAAGTATCAACACATTAGGATGGAACCCACAGTTCATTAATGCTATGATTGCAAAAGACTGTCCATACTGGCTTTTCCACTGGGCTGAATCTGTTGTTTATCAAGATTGGCCGCAGGAAATAAAGTTGCATAGAGTGAGAGCAAATGCCTAATAGAGTAAAAAAAAAAGTTCCTCCAAGATGGTAGTCCTCGCTCCCAGCCTAGGTATCCAGGAATGACTCTGCTGCCTTCCATTTATCCCACGGTTATTGGCCTCCCACAGAGCAAACACTAAAAGTTGCTGAGACCTCAGCTAAGACAAAAAGTCAACGTACAGTAGCTCGTTGTTTGTAATCAGCCTCTATTGTTAATGTGCATGAACTCCATGTAAAATTACAGTGAGAAGATCATCAATGTCTGAAACAAATTAAAATATCTTTCTAGTCGTTATCTCAAACATACCGCACTGTACATATATACCCAAACAAAACTCTCTAGAATTCCACTGAATAGTGGCATCATCTGGTGGACATAAGTGATACTGCAACTCCCCTACAAGTTTTTGTCACCCTTCTGTGAAAAATATTAATTTCTTAATTGTACTAAATTGCTCAGGAATTATTAGAAGCTACTGAAATTTCATCTGTGAAGTATCTTCAACTTGTACACCTCCAAATTTGTAAAGCAGTGCTAATCTGTTACATCAGTTTATAATCCAACAGCATCTGAGCTTGCTTTCCAAGATTTTCTAGTGGTTTGGTGTATAGATCTTCTTAAGCATAGAAGGCAAGTCTTGAGGACAAGTCTTTCAACTCCTATATACCTTATGCTTAGGACTGAATAATCTACATACCTTATGCTTAGGACTGAATAATCTACACACAGGGATCTATATTATGGAGAGGAGAGCTGTGCAGTGGAAAGTGCACAGAATTTGGAGGCAAAATGTCAGGGTTCTTGTTGCAGATCTTCCATTTGTAGCCACATTGCATTGAGCAAGCTCTAAAAGTTGGCATCTGAATCTGTACACTGGGTATATTATTAATAGTTTCCTCACAGCATTATTTTGAAGGATAAATGAGACCATCAGAATGCAAGGGCAGTATAAACTGTTGAGTCACTGTTAACTGCTCTTTGTACCCTTTTATTCATCCTCCCCTGACGGTTCCATAAACACTTTTGCTTTCAGTTATTGTTATTATTGCTCTTATGGTCTTCCTAACATAAAGTTGCACGACAAACCCTCCTTTTAAGCCCAAGATTACATTGGTTCTCTCTCTCTTTGGGGATCCAGCGTAGACCAAATTTCCTTCTTGTTCCTTCCCTATAACAAAATAAACAAAAAACTCCAGGTACTAGAAAGAGGAGATTTGACTCAGCAGCTGCTCACTGAAAACAAATTGAGTTGTTTATTGATTGGAGGTCAAATGATGGAATTTGACAACCAACCAAAGAGAGTAGGGAGTTCACCAGCTTTTGGACCAAGTTAATAGAAGGGCAGATTGTGGGGGAGGTGGGAGTTCCTCCAAAATCTGCTGTGAACGGACCACATCCAAGACATGGTGTGCAGCACTGAGAACTAATCTTTAAAACTGAACTAGGACAAAGATCTAAAACAAGTAAATTTCTCCCTTTGTTGGACAGTCCTATGCAAGAGAGAATTGACTTTCTCTGAAGGAAAATTCAGAGATATAAATTTAATTTCTGTTACAGAGTAGAGATTTTTCTAATAGTTCTGCAAGGAGCAGAACAGAGAATTCTCAGCCTGGGGTACTTTGCTCCACTGAGTTAGGCAGAGGGTTTAAGCCTCACCAGACTGGTAAAACTTGCAAGCCTTTATGTTGCAATCCAATTGAGGTACTGACCCTTAGAAGAGGACAATCCTCCCTGTGCCCTGCAGCCTCTACTAAGATTGCTCTGTGGTCCAGCAGTGACAGTTTTGCAAGGAAACACAAGACCACCAGGCAGAGAGCAGAGCATCCCTCAGGATGCAAACTCTAACTAGGCCCAGGGTGCTACTAAGGGATTCACTGCACAGCCAAAAAATGAGCTGTCTGCTTCTGGGATCAAAGGTTCCTTGAGGTGCTCAGTCTGTCTCCCCACGTAGCTGAATTCCTCCTTACCTTTTCTCACCATCACCCCTTCCCCTTTGCCAGAATTTGCTTACCTCCCAGCTGCTGGCAGTCCCTGCTTACATTCCCTCTACCTGCTCAGACTCTAAGAACCCAACTGTCTAAGGAAGTCAGCTCTAATCAGCTCCTACTCATCTAAAGAACACCACCTAAAGAACATGGCCTTGGTAATCCTCTCCCATTGAGTAACTTGTTTCTAACCAAAAGAAAAAGGCAATGTCAAAGAAATATGATTTCCATGACTAGGCTACAAAACATTCTCCTTTTCTCATTTTGTTAAAAGATTCTCTTACTAGCTTTCAAAGCAAGTTGGATGTTGGAAAGGCCCACCTGGCAAGAAACTAGTCAGAATTCTGCCAACAGTCAACAAGGGGGCAAGGATGTCAGTCCAACAGCCCTGGAAGACACAAATCCTGCCCACAACTATGTGAGTTCAGAAGTGCTTCCTTCCCCAGTTGAGCCTTCAGATGAGACCCTTTCCCTGGTCAACACCTTTACTACAGCCTGTAGGAGTCTCCAAACTAAGTCATGCCCAGATTCCTAACCCACAGACACTCTGAGACAATAAATGTGCACTTTTTAACCCATTTTAAACTTTTTTTTTAATATTTATTTATTTATTTATTTATACAGGCACTGAGTACAGTCAGAAGCACGGGAGGGTGAGAGGATTCACCAGAGCCAGAGCAGGGAGCAGAGCAGGCAGAAGGACTGAAGTACACTGCTGAGGGGAGCAGGGGATGCAGCAGGAGAGGTCTGCACACCATGTGGGACCCTCACTGGTGGCCGGGGAACGAACCAGCGCTGCAGAGGCTGTGGGCAGCTTCACAGCCCAGCATTCAACCACTGCGCCACCAGGGAGGCCCCCATTTTAAACTTTTAATGAATACATTCACTGCATCTCTGACAGAGAACATTCTCCTGCCTCAAAAGCATACCCGGTCTCAGCAGGTAACACTGTAAGAGCAACCACTGGTGTTGGATACATTTCCCCACCTTCCTGATGTTAAATAGATTGACTCCCAGATACACAGTCTCTTGGGGTGATCCTAGAAGTTTAAGTCCCAGTTGCCTCAAGAGATAATCATACATGAACACACCCTTTACTAGCCTCACCCCCTTCCTTCTCAATTCCCTACTACTCCATTGTTTCCTGAGGTCACCTCTGACGAACGTACTTGCACATATATGCTTGTCTGTTCTACATTAGGACCTAATCTAGCATAGATCCTTCACTTCACCTTTCTGGACTTCTAAATAACCATACTCTTTTCCCTGAGTATGTGAGTCCTACTATTGTGATCCACACTATTGGGGGTGGAGGGAGGTTCATCTCACCTCTATGCTCTACCCCTGACTGGGTCTGGGCAGCTTTTCAAGTCCTTGCCATAAGACCCACACCACATTTTTTCTCTTTTTAAAAGATTTATTTATTTATACATACAAGAACTGGGGTGCAGGCCAGAGTAACGGGAGGTGAGAGGATTCACCAGAGAGAGTGGGAAACAGAACAGGCAGACTGAATGAAACACACTGCTGAGGGGAGCAGCGAGCAAGACAGAAGAGGTCTGCTGTGCCATGTGGGTTGCTCCCTAGCCAGGGATCGAACTCATGCTCCAGTGACTGGCAATAGCTTGATAGCGCTGTCTTTAACCCCTGCGCCACCAGGGAGGCCCCCCCCCAACACCACTTTTATAAATCTTCTTTAGGGAAGACTCTTCTCACCAAAACTCAGCTGGGAGAACTTGGTAGTGTGCTGACCAAGCCTTACAACCCATGGCCTGGGGCCAAGATGCCTAGTATTTCACACAAATTTTTTCAAAATGGTTGTGCCCACATGAAGCAGAATAAACCACTGTTATTTCACTGTGTTCTTAGTTCTGTTCTTCATTCATTCATTAATTAATGTAAGCACGTGTTCCACAGCATCATGGAGGAGCTCAAGTCTAGTCACCGTCTCTGAGTGGGTTCAGCTTTATAGCTCACAAGCTGCCTAAGGTATCTCAAAGTCTGGAGGAGGGCAGATGCAGGGGGTGGAAGCCACTGCCATCAACTAGCATATTCTTAAAAACCATTAAACTGTCAAGCCCTGTCAGTTTCCTCCCCCTTGCTTATTTCTACAGCAGTGTGTCTGCATGGACAGATCAGCTTCCCATACTTAATTCAAAGCGCAAACCATTCCTTCTGGGCTTCTGGGGACACAGGATTCCCATCCACTCTCATTCTCTCCCTACTTGGTCCTGCCGTTGTGGTCATCATTCCCCGCTGGTGAGTGGGAAGGCATTCTGGTCATTACCAAATATCTCATTCTCAGCAGTTTCAAGGACTAAAGAGCCACATGGAGTTAGTAGCTACAGTATTAGACATTTTCATCACCACAGAAAGTTCTATAGAAATTTCAAAGATTCCATGCCCCAGAGTAGATATATATGATTTGCTCAGAATGGGGATCCTGCCAGGGTTTTTTTGCTTGTTTAATTTGGTTTATATGTTCCCTAGATGGTGCCAATGTGCAGCAAAAATTTAGAACCACTGCCTGAGCAAACTCACCACAACCAAACTCTCTAATTGCCAATATTCCATCCTCACACTCCAATCTTTGAGCCCCACTCGAGGACTGCCCTGAAGGTGTGCCTCTCTGTGTACTCAATGGTATTTTCTTATTGCCTCTGACCCTCTATGGCACCTAAGCTCCTCCGCCCTCTGATGGTTCCTTCGCTGGCACATGGTTTTCCTGCTCAGTTGTGAGCACTTGTGGAACAAGAACCAGATAGTGCCATACTGAATCTCTAATCCTGAGTGTATCCCACTCACAACTGTGGCGAAAGATACAGGGTCTCCTATCTTCTATTACAGGGTCAGATTCTCAAGGGCAAGATCTACCTCTGTCTTTACAGATCTCATGGACCTTAGGATGAACCCCTGTAAGAAAAGGAACATGAGTGTTGCCCGGTCACCCTGGGACAGGCTGCTTTATTTGCTGGGAAGCTGGAGAAAAATGTAAATGCTTCTTATAACATTAGCTACCAATTGATCAACTGGGTTTTAGAGAGCAACTGCAGGATGCAAAACCCCAGGATAGGTGCAAAAAAAAGAGGAAAGCAAGTTTGTGCCAGGTTGGGTGCCAGAGGAGTTTTCACAGTGCCATCCCATTTAATCCTCACAGCAACTTGTAAAGTAAGAATTATTCCTGCTTTACAGATAAAAGAGCTGAGGCTTGGTGAGTTTAGATAATGTGCTTAAGAACCCAGCTAGCTAACAGTAGATTCAGAATTTAAACACTGATCTTTCACATTTAAAAACCCGTGCTTTTTCTACTGACCTATGGAACCAATATCTGTCCTGCCACCGTGGGGCCAGCAGTGTAGATAAAAAGGTAAGACACACACAGAGAACAATCAATGAACATGAGAGTATTATTGATAGAAGTTCAATAAAACAAGATGCTATCTTGACCATTAGGGCAAGTGCAAAGAGTGAGACCCCCTGCAGAAAGCAGCCTTGAACTGGATCTTTAAAAAATGACTTCCATTAAATCAGTGGACAAGACATTAAAGACCATCCAGGCAGACTATGTTAACACGAAAGGCCCATAGATTCATGTTCAGAGGAACACTTCACTGAGACTAAAAGAAAAGGCAAGAAGCAGTGAATGACAATAGGTGATATTAATAGAAGGTAATGGCTATTGAGCGCTGAGTAAAGCCAGCCCAGGCTTTACCCCACGCACCCACACACAATATTATTGATCCTGCGTTATTTCCTTCCGACTGGTGAGGAAACTGAAGCTCAGAAAGGGTAAGTCTGCACCAGAAGTCACACAAGTGAGTTATAAATAAATCCTCATACCTGTTGATTAAAAAGTAGCCCGAGGCATGAAATCCTCACTCTCCCTCTAATGTCAGGCAGTGTCTGCTCCCCTGAGGGTGGCAAGACTCTCCCTAGGAAGGTCGCCTCAAGTGTAAAATGGGAGTAATTATTCCACTACCTCATTGGAGGGTTGTCTTTATTAAACGACAAAAGGCACATGCTGAGGGTAAGTAGTGAGCACCCAGTCAATGTGCACGTATTATTAAGAGCATCTGGGTGATGACTGATTCCCCGAGAGGAAGAGTTAGCGCCAGAGAAAATTCTGGTTGATCTGGCCAAAATATGTGGGCTCAGAGTGTGTGGGACTGTTCAGTGGGTCTGAAAAGAACCAGTGCAATCTAACATTGGGCCCGGCCACTCTCAGTGAGGAAGGTCTAAGCCCACAGAAGCTGTAACTGCAGAGCTGGAAGGGGCTCCTGGAAGACGTCTGTGAAGCCCTCCACTGTGGGGCTCTCAGAGACCCTTTCTAGAAGAGACGGTCAGCTTGTAGAAGCTTAAGGTGCAGGAGTGGGCCTCCCTGGTGGCATAGGGTTATGTCTCAGTGCTGTCATTGCCATGACCTGAGTTCGATCCTGTCTTACCCACTGCTCCCCTCAGCAGTGTATTTCAGTAGATCTGCCTGCTCTACTCCCCACTCTGTCTCTGCTGAATCTTCTGACATCCCCCCCACTCTGGCTTGCACCCCAGTTCTTCTACAACTAAATAAATGTTTTTTTATTTAAAGATTTATTTCAGTTATGCTTCTGAGGTGTAGGCCAGAGATGTGGTGGGGTGAGAGGATTCACCAGAGACAGAGTGGGGAGCAGAACAGGCAGATCGACTGGAAAACACCGCGGAGGGGAACAGTGGCCAAGAATGGACAGGTCTGCTGCGCAATGTGGGTAGTTCCCTGACCAGGGATAGAACTCATGTGCAGTGACTGCCAATAGCTTCATAGTGCTGAGATTTAACCCCTTGTGTCACCATGGAAGCCCCTAAATAAATCTTTAAAAAAATAAATAGGGCCTCCCTGGTGGTGCAGCGGTTGAGGGCTGGGTTGCGAAGCTGCCCGCAGCCTCTGCAGCGCTGGTTCGATCCCCGGCTGCTCCCTGGCCACCGAAGGAGGGTCCCACATGGCGCGCAGACCTCTCCTGCCGCCCGCTGCTCCCCTCAGCAGTGGACTTTGGTCCTTCTGCCTGCTCTGCTCCCCGCTCTGGCTCTGGTGAATTCTCTCACCCTCCCGCGCCTCTGACTGTACCCAGTGCTTGTATAAATAAATAAATAAATCCTTTTTTAAATAAATAAATAAAGTGTAAGGGGTCCATGTGAAAATTCATTTGAGTAAAGAATTTTGCCAAGAAAGTGGCAAAGAAGAGAGAAAAAGGAAGTTTGAGGAAGCGTGAAAGGATAATCCCCTTCTTTTACACACATGATGATCTGAGGACCAGAACAGCTAGGTGATGTGCCCCGAGTGCCACAGCCAGGCAGGGATGAGAATCGGCCTGCTCACTCAGGGCTGTGGCCTTCCCCCGACAGCAGCCGTTTTGACCCAGGGTCTCCTCCAGGGGGCGCTATTCCCATTGTGTTTTATGTGATGCCACTGGGTCAGTCTGCAACTCCAGGGCCCTGGTCCCTGGAAAACTGAAAGCCAGGTTCCAGCTATAACGATCACAGTGATGAGGAGTATGCCTTCTGTGTGTCTGTCCTGCCTTAGTGTTCATATCGGAGATCTGCAGATTATTTCTGTCAAGGTCTGATAGTTCATCTTTTTACTTATGGGCCATTTCAGTCAGAGGGTTCAGTGGTATCTTCTCTGTACTGCCTTGGCACCACAAAGCAGCTACAGACAACAAGCAAAGTTGAGTTGGCATGGCTGTGTCCAGTAAGTCTTTTATGATGGACACTGAACTCTGAATTTCATATAATCACATGGCACAAAATATTTTTTTCCAACACTTCGCAAAAAAGGTCAAAATCTTCCTTAGCTTGCAGGCTGCACAATAACAAGCACAGGCTAAACTTGTTGTGAAGGCCATGTTTTACTGACCTCTGATTTGTCGGATTCCTTCTTATTCCTGTTTCTCCTGAACTTTGTAAGAGTCCTGAAAAGTTAGGAGAGCAAGTATAGATCCCACTTCCTACACACACAAATGGACCGAGACTCAGAGAGGAGCCTTTCATACCATACTCCACAACCTCCAAAACACCTGTCTTGATGAGAAAATATATTATTGAGCAAATGAATATAATAAAGATTGCAGCAGAACTTCCAGCCCAGGTGCAATGAACACTCCAGTGCAGGCATAATCAACAAGTTTGCTTACTTACAGCTCCTTCCCTTAAAGATTCATGGGCAGGGCCTCAGCACTCCTATCTAAACACAGTTGATTTTCAGAAGGGTGGGGTAGCCAGTAAAGCTGGTCTGTCTCTCCGAGGCCATCTCTGGGTGTCTGCCTCATACCTCCTTTGCCTGTGCTCCCCTCCTGGTCTGTGGACTTTGCAGCGAACAATGCTATCAATGTAACAAATATGAAGACAGTTATGTATAAAAGGAATCCTTTGTCTTTAAAGTGGTGCTCAGACCTTATGGGGCTACCCAGGTCTGGGACCTCATGCATGAGCAATAAAGCTTTTCCTGACCTCACCATTCCTGAAGTACCGCTTGTTCTTCCTCTGCCTGGGTAAAAGGCCAGAATTTCTACAACAGTCTGTCTGGAGAAGCCACAAAGTCCCTGTAAGACTCTAGAAGGAGCCAATTTTGAAATAACCTGCTTGAGACGGCCTGCACGCGAGCCATCCTCTTGCGGGTTTGTTCGAGACCAAGGATCAACCCCTGTGACACCCCTTCAGTAAACTGTCATCAGCCTGGGCCCTGAAACATGGGCAGAAGTCACATAACTGTCTCTTCTAGGTGTGCAGTTCTCATTTCTACATGCGAAATTGATCCCTCGCACACTGCCCTAAACACCAAACCAAAAGATTAGCGTTCAATGTTAAGTCTACAGCATGGCCCCAGGCACTAGAAGGAAAAATAACTCTAAGTTCACACAGGTGTTGTATTTGGAGTGGAGAGCAATTGGGGTGGGAGGGGGAAGCCATGTAAGATTTCCCATCTGAAGAAGCTTGAGGCAGACAGGAGAGCATGTATGTGTGTGTGTGTGTGTGTGTGTGTGTGTGCGCGTGCATCTGTGGCGGGGGAGGGGGTCAGTAACTGGAACAAGTGAGAAGGCAGTTGGCAAGAAGGTGTAGGTGGAGAACTGCTGTCCCCCCAAACTTGAGAAGGGGATGGGAGTTGACGTAAGAAAAAGAGTGGGTGGGCCTCCCTGGTGGCGCAAGGGGTTAAGCACCACACTATGAAGCAATCTGCAGCCTCTGCAGCACCAGTTCGATCCCCAGCTGGCCAGGGAGCAGCCCACATGGCGCAGCAGACCTCTCCCGCCTCGCCTGCTGCTCCCCTCAGCAGTGTCTTTCGTCAGTCTGCCTGTTCTGTTCCCCACTCTGTCTCTAGTGAATCCGCTCAGCCCCACACCTCTGGCCTGTACCCCAGTTCTTGTAGGCATAAATAAATAAATCTTTTAAAAAAAAAAGAAAAACAGTGGGTCTGGGGGAGGAAGTAATATGAAGAAATCAGGGAAATGCACTTTGATCAGGCAATACTGTAAATGATGATATGGAAAGAGGCAGAAATGCCCACATATTCAGGAAATTATTAGAGCCTTCCAGGGGTGAGCTGAATCAGGGGTCCTGGCCCACAGAGGTGCTCAAAGCCACTGCAGAAGACCAGGAGCAAATGTTCTTCCAAAGGAAGGGTGGCGAGGACTGACCTGGAGGACTGCAGAATTAATGGGGACTCCAGCAGGTGAGTAGACAGCGATGAGGTGCTGGGAGCAGCAGACTGTTCTTCCTTTTGTTATAGAGCAACCCCGATATTAAACGGGTTCCTGGCTGTGGGTCCTCACCCGCGCGCTTTAAAGGGACTTATGAATACTCTACTACAGACATACACAAAAGGGTTAATAAAAGGTTTATTTACAAGAGAAAAGGAAAAAAGGAAAATGTACAACTCAGGGAGAAAATAGGGAAATAAAGTCTTTAATGCGTCCTACCCGATCCACGACCTGGAAACCCAAAGTCACTCTCAGAGCTGACCGGACGCTGCGAGCTGGCTGAGAGCCCAAAAATGGAGAGGGCCCCAAAACCCACGTGTCTGCCTTTTGTATCCACCTGGCTGCTTAACCCCACCCTCAGGTCCCAGCCACCTTCCCTTTGGTGGTGATGGGATTTGGAGTTCCCAGTCTTTGGCTTTGACCTGGGGTGGGGGTGGAGTCCACAAAGCCTATATGGAATTTGCTTTGGGACATCCTTTTCCCCCTAACACTTTCACAAATAATCAATTTGTCGTGACTAATGATAATTAGTGTAAAGCATAGCTCCAAAACGAAATCCCAAACACTCAAGTCAGTATAGCCCCTTTTCCTTTTTTTTATTAATAAACTTTATTTTTTAGAACAATTTTAAGTTCACAGCAAAATTGAGTGGGAAATAGACTTCAAGTATACCCCCTCAAACCCCTCAGTGTCCCCAACTAAGGGGCACCGATGATATAATCAATGAACCCACAGTGACATCATTAGCATCCAAAGCCTCCGAAGTCCACGGTTTATATGAGGGTTCACTCTTGGTGTTGAACACTGGGGTGTTTTTTTAAGATTTATTTATTTATGCATACAAGAACTGGGGTGTAGGCCAGAGGTGGGGGGGTGAGAAGATTCACCAGAGACAGAGTGGGAAGCAGAATAGGCAAATCCACTGAAATAAACTGCCAAGGGGAGCAGTGGGCAAGACTGGAGAGGTCTGCTGCGCCATGTGGGCAGCTCCCTGGCCGGGGATCACACTTGAGCTGCAGTGGCTGCGGATAGCTTCATAGTGCTGTCTTAACCCCTTAGGCCACCAGGGAGGCCTTTGGTGTTGAACATTGTATAGGCTTAGACAAAATTACTTTTCTGCTATACATATCCCTATTTGTAACATCACACAGCATAATTTCACTGCCCTAAAAGTCCTCAGTGCTTGCCTCATCATCTCTCCTTCCCAAGCGCCAACTTACTACTGTCTTTTTATTGTCTTCATAATTCTGCCTTTTCCAGATCGCTGTAACATCCTTTTCTTTTTGAAAAATAAACTATTTTATTTTAAAGTAATCTCAGCAATGGTACAACAATCAAAAGATCGGGGTTTTTTTAATAACAAAAATAGAATTTTGCTCCTTTTTTCCCCCTAGCTACCAATTTCTACAGATTTATCAATTCACAGATATGCAAGCATGTGTGTGACTTTTGAGGGGAAATGTCGAAAATGAGGTGCTAGCAAGACAATTAGGTAAGATTATTGGAAGCGTCTGAAACAATGGAGAAGGACAAGGACATCCAGGCCTGCATATGTGCAGAGGCAGCCTCTGCCTGGCAGCAGCTGGGCCTGAATCCGCTCTCCTGGGGAGAGCAGGCAGTGGGAGGATTAGAGAGGCCAGCCTTGGGGACTTCTTCATTACAAATATTCCTTAAAACCTACTGGAGTGAGGCTCGGTGGGGAGCATGGGCCTCAGGAAAGACGCAGATAAACAAAGCAGGTTTGGTCAACAGGTTGCAGGAAAGTAAATACTGTGGAGACACAAAATGAAGTTAAGGGAAAAGCTGGCACAGAAGGGAGGTTGTTCTAGAAGTGGGGAATTTGGCAAAAGGGAACAATGGGGTGAACAATTTTGGGTGGAGCCTGGGGTGAAAAGCCAGGTATTGAATTATTAGAGAATACACAATAAAGAAATGCAAGAAAAATATATATATAATATATAACCCTGTATCCAACACCTTTGGAGTCTGATGTGTTTCAAAATTCAGAGCTTTGGGGATTTTAAAATGGTAGTACAGTGCACATAATCTATTAGATTAGATGTAACGTACTCAGCAGAGTCTGGGAGAAGACTCTGTAATCAAACATATTAATAATTCTGCAGTGAATCACACAAATATTCACAGCAATTGGGATAAAGACAAAAATCATAAAGTTCCAGCTCCATCTTAAGGAAATATTTTTGATTTCCAGAGCTTTTATAGTATCAGAGCAGGTAAGAGACAAATAAGGAGACTGCATTTAATTTCTTTCCAGCTTTTAGGTAGAGTAGCATGGGTATATTTTTATACCTGGAATAAAGTCTTATATTGCCACTAATAATGAAGGTCCCCCCACCCAAAGGGGTTTCATATGTGCTTCATTCCTTTAAAATGGACAAGTTACTTGAAGATAAAATCAGGTCTGATTATCTTTGGGTTCAGCATAGGGCACAGTGCTGGCACATGGCCCATGCCCGGTGATTTCAGCTGCACTGATTTTTTACTACTTCTAATCATTCCTGCTGGATCACCATCCCAACTTTCTGTAGCCCAACCTCCAGCCCTCATCTGCCCAAGCTCCAGAATTATTCCTCTATTGATATGCAGCGGACACAGCCTATTTCTCTTCTTAAATCCAAACTCAATAGCCATCTGTTTGTTCTGGTATTCTAGCACTAATTGCCATTCCTGATTTTGTTTGATATGTTTGACCTGGTATTTTAGAACTAACTCTTAATTGTGTTTTTATTTAATATGGATAGCACATATAAAGCAAGACCATAAGGAGTGCTATATAAATGCAAATTTTATTGTATTTCACTCCAGACCTCAGAGACTTGCCAAACTTGGTTCTGCTCTGAAGAAGTTTTCCCCTCAAGGGTTTATTTAGGGAGGTTTCCTCAAAGCTGGACAAGTAAAGAGAACAGGTCCTCCCCTGGTGGCGCAGCGGTTGAGCGCTGAGCTGCGAAGCATCCCGCAGCCTCTGCAGCGCCGGTTCGTTCCCCCGCCACCGGCAAGGGTCCCACAAAAAAAAAAAAAGAGAGAGAGAGAGAGAGAGACCAGATACCCATCACATACAAGCCAACATCTCACCAACTGGTCCACCAACAAAAAGGATTTCATCATTCTACTGAATTTTGCATAAAATTAACAAATCCCACAGTAAATTATGACATTTTTATCCCACTTTTGTGAACTGATTTAGCATTTTGCACTTAAAAATCACCATCCTCACTGGGTCGCTATGACATTTTTTAAAGTTTAAGTTTGCAATGTGGAAAGAACTGTTTTAATTTTTTGCTTTTTGAAGAATAGATTCATCCCTACAAAAATGTGCCATCAGCCAAAAGATAATTGGGACAACTTCGAAGTGGCCACTGAAATTTTTCAAGATAATCTATCCCACTTCCAGAAGTGTCTAAAGTTATTAACATAATAAGACTTCAGATCCTGTAGTAAGAGTTGAGCGAGGAAAGCATCAATCAACCTAGCAAAGGAATAACTCTGGTAACTTGTGAACCATCTCATTCAGCGGCCACTGAGTCACCACATTGGTCCCGATGCTCTAAGCAGCCAAGCTGGTCCCCCCATCACGTAAGAGTTTCCACTGCCCAAGTGGGCTTGCTCTGCCCAAGGTCTTAACTGTGAACTTCTCACCCTGACCCATTCCTCAGGCCACATTCCATGCAGCTTTTGTGACTTCTGGCTTTTTCCATCACTGCTCACCCTTCCATTTCTGGTTTCCCTGCTCTTTCAACTTGGACCTCAGATGATCTTCCTAGCGATGACGTTGGCTCTCTCTCAGCCTATCTATGACTGGATGAATGAATGGATTTTATTTTCTATTCTTTCTTGGTCAATGATTCCATCCCAACGTGTTCTTGAAACAGTTCAATAAGTTATACATGTCTGCAATGTGAATAGCATATTCGGTTTTCATCAGGGGAACAGAAATACTTGCCATTTCAGAAATCTTTATATCTTCAGTGGTTTTCTTAATAACATGCTTTTCAGCCCAGAGCTGGTCATGGAAAATTACTAACATTCTCCATCTGTGGGTCATGGTCAGGCCAATGAAATGCTACCAATATCATTGTGAAGTCTTCATTCATATTATATGTGAAGAGAATTGCCGTCTTAAGAAAGATTTTCTGTTATTCCCTGTTATCTTGCATGTGTCACCATGAGGTTGAATATTCCTTTACCATTAGTGGTAGCAGATCAGTTATGTAGCTGATCATTCCTTTTGCAGATCAGCTGTAGACCACAGCTATAAACATTACAGAAATTATATGGAGCTGAAGGGGAATTCTGACACCTGCCTGAAGCTTTCAAAGGAGAGAACAACTCAGCTTTCAAAGGAGATTGTCTAGAGGACAAGCATTCATCTTAGTCCTTCAGTGAAACAAATAGTCTCCATTTTACATCAGTTTAGGCCCAAACCACCAGCGATCAACTGAAGTGCCTTACCCACTTCAAGTTAGTTGTTCTGCACTGTGTTAGATTCTTGTACTTGTCCGGCCTATAAGGATGCTTCGCAGCTGCTCTATAAAACCAGCTGTTAGAAAAAGGATGTTGGGAACTTTGTCCCTGGTACCACATAAAGCCTCTTTCTGAGATCCTTTTGGAGATTATCAAAGTCATAGTGCCAGAACTTCTCCAAAGCAACTGGTGTGTGTTCACCTAATGGAAAATGTGATTTTCAAACACAAGTCCCATTTTCCTCTTTACTTTGACCTTTAGAGAATTCATAACCAAATTTGGAAGCCTTTGAACAATTTTACAGACCCTTTGGTTATATAGTTCACTTTAATATATTTTTGTTTATTCACTTTTTCACTAATTTTATCTTAGAATTTTTCAAACATACAGAATTGTTACAAGAATGGCATATCCATATACCTAATATGCCTATATATACTCTTTGCCTTATCAGTTTTTAACACTGCTATCCATAGTGGCCGCATCCACTTATATTCCCACCAGTTGTTAACTAATTTTAATATTCTGAATCTAGACCAGAGATTAGAAAAACGTCAGCCTGTGGGCAAATGCAGCCTGCTACCTATTTATTATTCCAATGAAAATACCAGTCCATTTGACCTTTCTGTGACTTTTTATAACATTACAACAAAAAACTGATAATTGTGACAGAAGCTATATGTTCCAAAAAGCCAAAGATCCTTCCTCCTTACAATGTTTGCCAATCCTATTCTAGATTTATTTTATCCCAGCCTAGTTCTTTTGGTCTTGACCCTCATATGTATTTTGTAAGCTGCCTCAGATCCATTTTGGAAGAAAGCAGATTATAAACAATCTAACATTAAAGAGGCCAAGGGGTTCATCCACTTCACTGTCGTTCCCAACTGTAACCACCACACGCACACAGGCACGCTCACACACACGTTACAGAGACACCGGCAGGACACTGGAACCCTCCCCAGCGTGTGCATAGTGGTTCCTCTACCCTAATGCATGGAGTTACAGTCATAAATTTTGCATTGACATTGGGGAGTGCGGGGGATTCCCTGCAAAAAGACTCATCACATCCCCTCAGATTGGATTTTAGTCCTTGATATTGCAGATTCCTTTCTCCTAGATCTCATTAAAGCTGTTCTTCCCTTAAAAGATTTATTAAATTCTTCCAGATAATCAGTTTTCTGCAGATTCCTCTAGAAGCTAGAAGAAAAAATACCGGACAAAGGGAAGAAAGGGTGCTGTGGGAGGCTGCAGAGGCTGGTTGAGCAGGGAGCCTTGCCTGCTCAGCACCAGGCTTGACAGGGAAATTGGATCATGATGATGACAATTATGAAAGATTAAAAAAAAACTGATTTTTTTCATAATTAAACCCACATGCAGCTGATAATTGCTATTACGAGTTTAATGCCCAGACTTGTTTCTGTTCCAAAAAAGTGAAAAATCACCCTGGCTATAATAACTTAGTAATGCTCTTAAATAGACTTAACAAGGAGCAAAACATCTAATTTTCCAGGGTATTTGGTGTTTGGTTCTCTCTAGCTGAAAGCGGTTTATTTTTGTCTCCAAACAGGATATTTGTAGGGAGCCTTTCATCAAAAACAACCAATTTAAGGGTGTATGTTTGTTTTGTGTAAGCTTTACATGTTTTCCAAGATCTCGCATCTTAATTAACAAGGCATCGTATGGTCTTACCTAGCAAAATCCTGAAAAACACCAAGTTGGCCATTCAAGCATAAACCAGCATGTCATTGAAACTGCATGATGATCATCACCTTAGTCCCCTGCACTCCCCAATGTCAATGCCAAAGATTGCATTAGGAAGAAACTTTACAGCTTGGGTTAAATTAGACATCATTGGGTTAAGTGAGAATTTACTGAGAAACTTACGGGACTTTTCTTCTTCAAATTGTTCACACCTTAAGCAACTGCAATTGTACTTTTTATCATAGTGAATAAGGTCTCTATAACCGTGAAAAAAATCCTGTGCCTATCCTTTTAAAAAGGATGCCCCCCCCTTCCATTTACATAAAAGAGAAATAAATCAGTGCTGTACATTGGTGAAATCCTAAGGAAAACGATGAGGCACCCATCCTGTGAAAGAAAGGCATTATCTGCATCAAAGGTAAAATTGTACATTGGCAGAACCGTAATGTCATATTGCTAGATCGCTTTGTTGTGTTTCTTCAGAACATAAGAATTTGAATCACTGACATTCTTGGCTGTTTACCCACCCACACAGGGAAACCAGGAGGAATGCAGGAATCAAAGGCACTGCATTCCTCTTGGCCACCAAGTGCTCACCCTCAGCAAATGGCACATTTTTAAATGATAGCCAAGCCCTGAGAAACTCAGGTCGAGCGCAGATAACAATCCCCATGGTCCATTCTAGCACTAACTTTGTCAGTGGCATCGACAACAGAGCATGTTGCAGGAATAATTCCAAATTGCTGCGTCCGGAGGGGAGGTGTTCATTACTCAGCAATTCCGGCTTTGACACCATAAGTAGGACACGGTCTTTTGCTTGGGCGAGACTTTGATGTCCCTTTAAATGGTTTCTGCGTCTAGTCCAATAGAATGAGTGTGGAATATATTTATTGCAACCACAAGGATGTACAAATTCATTTATAGTATAAACAGGCCTTTCCACAAGTCCTAGCTGTCAACAACTCCTTATTTTCCTGGAGTGCTTTAGACGCCAAGAATGTTTTGTTTCTTAAGCTTGGTACCTGGAGAGCTAAAATAACAATCTTGTTAATGAGAAGACAATGGGGCTAACTGCTGTTTTGCAGTGTTTCCACGGGCCATACCTTTTAATTGCTGAGTGCTGGCAACTTAACAGACTGTAATGAGTACATTGTTCCTCTTTTTTGCACACAGCCCCTTAAGCGTGTTAGAAACGGAGTTTGTTTTGTGTATAGAGCAGAGAAGTCTCTTATTAAAAGCTGACGGAAGCATTTGGAATGAGGAGTTTATTTTGACTGGTGAGGTATGTCTTGATAGTTTGCATTCAGAGGCAAGAGGAAAAAGAGATAAAGTGGATTAGCCTCAATCATCTGGGAGATGACATTTCTCGCCATGTTTGAAGTATTTTATGAATTAGAGAATGGGACTGATTTTGAAGCCTAAATTAATTTAATCTGTTTGCTTTTGTTTGATGCAGCAGCTGCAACGACACACCCTACTTCTTTGAAAATCTTCTGCTTCAAGGGTCTGGGCTTGGAAGAGTGAGTGAGTGCAGCGAAGTGGCAGTGCCTTCCTTGGGTGGGGAGAGGAGTCAGTTTTCAATTTCCCCTGGTGAACGTCTGGCATGCTTGGATACGGTTCAGTCTCAAACTTCAAGCTGGACGCTCTCACACTTGCCCATCATGCTTTTTATTAAAGGAGAACTTGCTGGCCGAAGCTAAAGAGGGAAAGAAAGGAAAAAAAAAAACTTCAGTGTGAAGATGAAAGAGGCAGAAAGGTTCCCATTGGTCATGGCCCATTAACAGTGACTGACACCCAGTTTGCCACACAGTGGTGCTGAGATGTGCCAGTCCCTTCAAGATTGCAATTTTTGCAATCATGCATTTATGTCTCATAATCTTCCAGCTCCCCCTTGTAAGGTAAGAACTGTGCATTTCCAAGCAGGACAGAGAAAGTGTCTTTGCAATAGCACTGCATGTTCAAAGGTCACTTTCCCAAAGACTCATTAGGTTATGTAAGAAGAGACTAGGCTAACTTGGTTCAACTCAATATGAATCAATCATTAAATCAGGTTTGCTTTTCACATACGGACACACTGATGAGCATTGTTGCACTATTCCAAAGTTGAGGGTAGGAAAAGTGAAATTTGCCTATCACAGTGATTTAGCCAAAAAAAACATAATTCACCCCCAGACTTGATCTAAGGGGGGAAAAAAAAAAAAGGCTGACAGATTTTTAGATAGAGAAGTACTTGCAGAAATCAAGAAGGAGCCAACAACAGTCACAGCACACTGGGCAGTTTCTGGGGGCAGAACAGTACAAAAAGTCCAAGGGGCATTCATGGTTTCACATCTGAGGACCTTCAAAATTGTGAGATGGAGGAAAAAAACTTAACTCATGTATCAGAATGTTTCATCACATGCCAACTAATGCTGGCCTGGTTTCTAGGGTCTGCTACCCACGGTGGACACAGGGGCAGGCCCTCTTCCCCCTCCCAGGAGCAGCTGTTACAATCATAGCTCTGTCCCTTCCAACTAGGCCCCGGGGAAGCCCAGGAATTTAAGTGAGGTTAAAGGTGATCCCTTTTCTCCAGAGCAATTCAGCTCCTCCTGAGAAGCAAATAAGAAACACACCCCATGAGCAGCCTCCCCCTTAAAATTTTCCCTCATTGTCTAATGTTACTTGAAAAAAAAATCACTGTGCTTGTATCTTTGCAAAGAAATGATCATTTACAAAAATTAGGAAAAACTTATTTTCACAAGTCCATCCTTTCCAAGATACACCTTTATTTTCTTCTGCTCAGACCACATGGAATGGAACTTAGAAGCAAAAATTTATGAATGAGGGCCTCCCTGGTGGCGCAAGGGGTTAAGTAGCAACCTATGAAGCTGTCCGCAGCCTCTGCAGCATGAGTTCCATACCCCCAGCCGGTCAGGGAGCAACCCACATGGCACAGCAAACCTCTCCTGACTCACCCACTGCACCCCTCACCAGTGTATTTCGGTCTATCCGCCTGCTCTGTTCCCCACTCTGTCTCTGATGAATCCTCTCACTCCCCATACCTCTGGCCTGTACCCCAACTCTTGTATGCATAAATAAATAAATCTTTAAAAAAAAATTTAGGAATGAGCTTTTCTCTATTACATGACTTTTGGGGACAGATCCATCAGTATAAACCCCTCCACCAATCTAGTGTTCATGGTGAAGGATAGTAAAATATTTTATCCCAAAACATGATAGGCATTCAGGACATACCACCCCAAATTATGCCACCTCTGAATTCCCCTTCTCTTCTTAAAGCTAGATCCTGCAAAAGTAACTCAGTTATTATAGATCCTTTCCCTGGAGTCTCATCAACCAGGGAAGATTGACTTATTAGAAGAGAGGACGCTAAACAAAGCTTGTCATGAATTAACATCCCCCCATTTCTCTAGGACCCACTGATCTTTCCGAGCATTCACTCTCCCTTAAGAGGTCTACATCCCTCCTCCCCTTTCCTTATTAACAAGACATTTAAATCTGACTTCTGTGTCACCTCAGATTGTCACTCATCTTTCTGTGGGTCTCACATGTAAACTTGAGTATGCATGTTAATAAAATTCTGTTTTTTTCTTATTAATCTTTTATTACAGGGGTATCAGCCAAGAACTCAGAAGGGAAGAGGTAAAATCACTTTTCCTCCCCTACCATGGGCAATTTTATAACACTTTATTTCCAAGAATAAATTTTTTAAGGGATTTTTTTTTTAAAGATTCATTTATTTATACAAGCACTGGGGTACAGGCCAGAGGTGTGGGAGGGTGAAAGAATCCACTAGAGACAGAGCAGGGAGCAGAACAGGCAGAAGGACCAAAATACACTGCTGAGGGGAGCAGCGGGCAAGACAGGAGAGGTCTGCCGCACCATGTGGGAATCTCCCTGGCCGGCCGGGAATCGAACCAGCACCGCAGAGGCTGCAGACAGCTTCACAGCGTTGTGTTCAACCCGCTGTGCCACCGGGGAGGCCCAAGAATAAATATTTTTAATCAGTGAATAGGGAAAGAATAAAAACAAGAGTGGCTGAAAGAAAGAAAATGGCTTAGTATACCCTGGATATCAGACACTGAAAATAACCAGGAAGCTGATGCAGGGGGTGCTCCTGCTAGGCCCTGCAGTCCTGGCTTCTCCTCTTCCTTCCATCTTGCTTCTCCTCCTCTTCCAAGGGATTATTAGAATAGATTTTCCCTTCAAATGGAAGCTGTAGCAAGTAACCAGAGAGAATGCCCACAGGGGGCACAATCCTCACGTGGCGCCAACGCGGGCAGCCACCCAAGATGCCACCTGGGCCTGTTGCTAGCCAGCAACCTGCTTGCCCTGTTAGCATAACTTCAGAACTACCCAGTGCATTCAAGAGCAGTAGGTTTTAAAGGCGAGATCCCTAGAGCTTGCAGTCTGCTTGTCCACCATCAGGTCTGGATTCACCTTCTTCAAGATATCCAGGGCCGGGTGTGCCTGCCCTGTCTTCTTCCCCTTCCAGCAGAAGGGTGCATGGCTCCCTGCAAATGTCTCTTACTGGCTAAGCAATCTCTTTACTGACCAAGAACTAGATACTCTGCCTCCAAGAGACAATCCCTGGCATGAATAGCTCCACCCTATATGCAAAAGTGTTTGGGATTTGGGCTTACAAAGCTGTTCTTGTCATATGGAGCTGGACAGACTCAGGATCCCCCATCTTTTTGAAAGGTACCTTGAGCCTAGAAAGTTTGGAAACAATCACCAATCTCCTTGACCTGGGCAGTCTCTCTATGAGTTGGCAAAACAATCCTAATGCTGCAGAAAACAATCCGGAGAGGTTAACAGTCTTAGGCCAGCAACTGGAGCAACTCACAAGGGAGTCCAGAAGGCATTCCGGCTATTCTGTAACTCTTCTTTCAATTTCTATAAACCTCTATTTCCTCTTCCATTTTATGGAAGGAAAGTTTTGTCAAGTAAAGCTGTACACTCCCCTGGTCATGGTCCTACACTATTGATTTACTGGCACACTTCAAAGATATTGTGGGTTCCAGTCCAGACCAGCTCAAAAAATATCATCACAATAAAGTGAATCACATGAATTTTTGCTTTCCCAGTACATATCAAAGTTATGCTTACACCATACTGTATTCTATTAAGTATACAATAGCAGTATGTCTTTAAAAACAACATACATATCTTCATTAACTATGACACAGAGACATGAAGTGAGCACATGCTATTAGAAAAATGGTGCTAAAAATATATTCCTTAGTTAATTTTTAAAAAGAACATAAAAATGGCACTGATAGACTTGCTCAACACAGGGTTGCCACAAACCTTCAATTTGTATAAAAGAAAAAACAAAAACATAATGTCTTCGACACACAATAAAGCAAAGTAAAATAAAACAAGGTGTGACTGTATCTGCAGGACCCTTTGATGTTATAATTATATCTGACTTGCCCAGATTTAAAGTTCAGTGGTCAGAATCCAGGGTCAGGTCTCCCTATTATTTTCCAAAGAACCTGGAGAGCAACACAAATACCAGGAAAACAAAGTGTCCCAGAGAAAGTCTTTCCTGAGCAACTCAAGAATGGATGATTCCCAGGGTAACATAGGGACCAAGAAATAGGATCTTGCTCCACCAGCAGTCCACCTCTACTCCTTTGCCATAAGTCCTATTTCTTATTGCTTTAATTAAGTTTCTGACATCATCCCAGGTGAAGGCTTTGTATTCATGCAGCCTTGCAGAAAATAGCCCAGGAACCCCACAATGGCAGCAGTGAACCTGAGAGCTCAGCCACTCACCCAAGCCCCCAGCCCTCTCCCCTGCCATTAAAATGTCAATGTTATTAAACACAAAATCAAAGAATCAAACCCTTTCATGGTTGAGTCTTTCTTCCTTGTCTTCCTTCCCTCCAGTTCTCCCTCCAACCCACTCAAGGATTTATCTCTCACTTCTCTGAAGTTGATACAGATGCTCTGTTTCCCTGTTTCCCCAGTGGCCCAGCCTCAGGGACTGTCACCATGTAAGCAGAGTGCGAAACCCCACAAATGCCTGCAGAAGAAGTTCACACCACATCCTGGCCCCTGGCAGAGCAGACGCGGGGCTACTCCTGGAAAAACACAGTTGGCAGGAGCAAACTGCCTTTCATAGCACAACAGTTAGTTAATACAGGGAAATCATGACTTTTTTCATATTTCTAATATCAATCATTTGTTCTAATTCTGGCTTCCATTTACCAAAAAAAATAACATTGGCCCAAAGATCTCACTTAAAACAGTACAACTCTATTAATCCATGAGAATGTCTTCAAGTCAGCCAGAGTGATTCAGCTCTTGAATCTGACCCATTAGCATATCTTGCACTTCTAAAGAATATTCTAGCCTATCAGTGCTTCACAGCAGGTGAGGCAGCTAGAGCTTTCTGCAGGGGTGCATTACGCGTGACCCCGCAGCATGCTGCTGTAATGGGTGAGTGTTTCATAAGCACTGATAATTAGCCAGGTTTCATCTCAACAAAATTACACAAAACTCATAGCTTCTTTGAAGAATTTGCATACTTCATTCAACAAATTTTTACTACACCCTACTAAATGTCAGTCTCTAGCTAGGGGCTGAGAATCCCATCTAGAAAAACCGCAAGTCTTGTTCTTCTTAAATTCTGATGGACACGATATATACACGTTAACCTCTATCTCACAAAGCTGATGAAAGTTGAAACTTCTAAGGATATATGATACTGACTTAGTCAAGAAGAAGTTTTCTGAGAAAGCACTCCCCACCCCCAGCTGAGATATGGAGTCTTGGAAGAAAGCAGAGAAGGGAACCACATTGCAAGGAGAAGGGCCAGTCTGTCAGGGCACTGTGCTGGGCAGAGCGTGGAGGTGAAGCACCTCAGGAAGGCCAGGGTAGAGAAGCACTGGAGAACAGGAACAGGAGAGAACAGAAGAGGGAAGAGGAGAGGCTGGTCAGGGACTTGTGGGATGGGTAATGATCCTAGTCCTTACCCTCAAGGAAACAGGAAACCACTGGGGAAAACCACAATCTCATGAGATGGCTATTTTACAATATCATGCTGTGCAAGTGTGAGAAGGAAACGATCAGAGTGGGGAAAGGTAAACAAGGTTAGAGGCTTTTGAAGCATTTCCAGTGAGAAAAAACCATAGCAAAGACTAGAGCAGTAAGGCAAAGAGAGAGAGAACTGGAAGGATCCCAGAAAGCAGAGGTAAAACCAGTACAGACTGATGATGGATTAGGTATGGGGATATGACAAAGAGGGAGATGTCAAAGTGTCATTTTTAAAGGAATATTTTCTACCTTAATGACATTCACTTAAGTTAGTTAAATATATGTATAAAGCAGGTGTCTGGTTTCATGACTAATAACCCCTAAAACAAATTGTATCGGGCTCTTTCTGTGAGCCTCAGGGAAGTTCTCAGATGTGGAATCTGTGAAGGGCTCCAACCGGTTTTGACAGCTTATCAGCGTCTGTTCCCCCACCCCAAAGTCTTCCTTATTTTGAGCCATAATCATTCAGACCTGATTGGTGCTTCAGTGCTCTAAGTGTTTAAGTAATTGGCCCAGAGTGATGACAGAACCAGGATTTACTACTAAAGGCAGAAATAAGTAGGAACTGCAACAGCATGGCTTAGAGAGGGAATTACTATTTCCAGAATCTAAGAGTTAATATCATCTCACTCTACAGAGATGTAAAACAGCATTCAAACAAAAATTCATTCGAATTCCAGTAAGTCACCATTGAAAGAGAAAGATGAGGTGCATTAGCCCCTTCTACTGGAAATATTTTTACCTTTTAAAGTATGGAACTTTAAAGCTTGAAAGCAGAAATCAACCCAATTGCATGAAGAGAAACCCACACCATGAAGCTAATGCCTTTTATTTCATTCAACAAATATTTATTAAGTTAATGCCTTGGGAAAGTAACATTTAGGGTCTCAGTTTTCACATTTGTTTAAAAAGGATACTAATAGAACCTGTTTTATGGGATTGTTGTAAGAAGCAAGTAAGTTCACAAAACACTGTCTCTAGCTGGTGTTGTCAGGGAAGGAATAGTAGAAAAAGTTGTAGGGGTCAAAGCTGACACACACCTTCCCACCCACACACACACACACACACACACACAGTTGTTAAGTATGTTTGTGTGTGCCTATGTACGTATTTCATATGTGTACAAGTCAACAGGGCAGTTCTAACAGGGGTAGAGGCAGTGTCTATATGAAATCAATATTCTAATAGGAGCTTTAGACCCTTGTCCATGAAGTAAACACTCTATTTCCCTCTGTATTAATCTGACCTCTATAAAAATACTACATCTGATTGTGGGGCTTTTTAATGCAATTGTTTAATTTTTTTTCCTTCATATAATCTTTTTTAAAAGATTTGTTCATCTATGCATACAAGAGCTGGGGTACAGGCCAGAGATGTGGGGGGTAAGAGGATTCAGCAGAGACAGAGTGGGGAACAGAATAGGCAGACTGACTGAAATACACTGCTGAGGGGATCCGTGGGCAAGACAGGAGAGGTTTGCTACACCATGTGGGTTGCTGCCTGGGCGGCCGGGGATCAAACTCGTGCTGCAGAGGCTGCAGATTGCCTCATAGTGGGTGCTTAACCCCTTGCACCACCAGGGAGGCCCCACAATTGTTTAATTTTAAAGGAGCAAAAATCTGCCACCCAAAATGTCTTTTTGACAAAGGTTTATTTCACGGGTGATGCTCTAAAGGCTGAATGGAGGTTGTTTTTCTGAATACATTTACACATAAACAACTCCTTGTAGGGGTTTCTCCCTTACTGTACTTGGAGGACTTAATCTCTTAATCTTTTTTTTTTTTTTAATAGAGAAGGCAGCTCCATTTACTATTTACTGTTTACTGTGTCTTCCTTGGTAAAATTCCCTAACTGAGCTTAATTTTCCTCACCCCAATCTCCCTTAAGTTATTTAAGGTGGCATCCGAAGCCATGTGGTGAGTTGTTCAGTTTTGGTGGGTCTCTCCCGTATATAAGGGGGCTATACATGTTTTTATTATTTTTGCTTATCAATCTGTGTGTGATGCTTGTTCAATTATTTGCCAGCCTACAAGGACCCAGAGGGGTAAGGAATGGTCTCCTTTGTGTGGTGATAGAATGTATTAGGAAGATGACAAAAACATATACCATAAATTATAACACGCTTTGACTAAAAGCATTAAAAATGAATCCTGTTAAGAAAGTTTTAAGGACTGGATGAAGGACAAGATCAACAGATGACAAGTTACAAGGAGATGCCATTTTAGGGGATGCTTGTCTGTGGAAGGCAAAAGGAGACAGCTTCCTTGTGCAACAAGACAAACCATTTTTAAAATATAGTACACTGAGCACTGGACCTAGTCTCTAAAGCATTTAGATTGGGGGCCTCCCTCATTGGTGGTGCAAGGGGTTAAGACGCAACCTATGAAGCTATCTGCAGTCACTGCAGCACAAGTTCAATCACCAGCTGGGGAGGCGACCGGGGCACAGCAGACCTCTCCTCACTCACCTGCAGCTCCCTTCAGCCGTGTATTTCAGTCAATCTGCCTGTTCTGTTCCCCGCTCTGTCTCTGTGAATGCTCTCACCCCCACACACACACACCTCTGGCCTGTACCCCAGCTCTTGTATGCATAAATAAATAAATCTTAAAAAAAAAAAAAAAGCATCTGGATTGTCTTCCCTAGAATTTAGAGCCTGTCAGCCTTCAGTTAGAGTCTTGGTCCTACCAACAACTAGTTGTGTGTCTTTAGGCAAGTAATTAATCTATCTAACTCTGTTTTCTTTTCCTATTTTCAAATAGGAATAATATTCCTATTTTCAAATAGGAATAGTATTATCTTTGGATAAAATAAATAATATTAATAATTTTTATAATTATTAATAAGTGAAAATATAAGATTATCTTTGGGTAAAAGAGATGATAATCTGTTCCTGGCTATCTTACTCTCCTCAAAGTTGGTCAATCAGTATTAAGAAACTGTGATCAGGGGCCTCCCCGTTGGCTCGGTGGTTGAGTGCTGGGTTGCGAAGCTGCCTGCAGCCTCTGCAGCGCCGGTTCCATCCCTGGCTGCTCCCCGGCCACCAGAGGAGGGTCCCACATGGCGCGCAGACCTCTCCTGCCGCCCGCTGCTCCCCTCAGCAGTGTACTTCGGTCCTTCTGCCTGCTCTGCTCCCTGCTCTGGCTCTGATGAATTCTCTCACCCTCCCGCACTTCTGACTGTACCCAGTGTTTGTATAAATAAATAAATAAATAAATAAATAAATCTTAAAAAAAAAAAAAAAGGCTTAAAAGTAGAAAGATACCCGTGATAGAGAAGTTGTCATCTACAGGGTCAAAAAATGTTTAAGCAGACAGCAATTGGGCTAATTCACGTGGGTAATTGACTGGGAGAAGAAAGGTAGGAGAATTAAACTTAGATAAAGAAACAAACTCTTCCTTAGAGAAAACTTGACCATAAAGATTACACCACACATTTTTTGAGTGATAGAATTAGGAAAGATGTATGCAATTCTTGTTCTTATCTTTTAAGGAAAGCTGAACAAATGGCACATTCTTTTTTTTTTTTTTTTTTTTAAATAGAGGCATGTTTTATTTATTTATTTGTTTGTTTGTTTGTTTGTTTTGTTTATACATGCACTGGGTACAGTCAGAAGCGCGGGAGGGTGAGAGAATTCACCAGAGCCAGAGCGGGGAGCAGAGCAGGCAGAAGGACTGAAGTACACTGCTGAGGGGAGCAGCGGGCGGCAGGAGAGGTCTGCGCGCCATGTGGGACCCTCCTCTGGTGGCCGGGGAGCAGCAGGGGATTGAACCGGCGCTGCAGAGGCTGCGGGCAGCTTCGCAACCCAGCGCTCAACCACTGCGCCACCGGGGAGGCCCAAATGGCACATTCTTAAGGAATAAAGTAAGTGGTGATGAAACTTGTGTTCTCCTTTATGATCTAGAAAATAGGTGTCAACGTCGGCAGTGGAGCTTCCAGACCCTGGGTGGGGCCATAAAGCTGATGTATCAAAATCACAACTGATGATAGAGTTGATTTGTTTCCGTGACGTCAGTGGCATTATTCATGCAGAATTCATTCCTTGGCGTTAGACAGGCCACAGAACTTGCGTTGCTATCCCAACACATTTGATAAATTCTCAGCATTGCACAAACAGAATTTAAGCTCAAATTTCCAATTCAAACTATGTCTCCATCAACTACATTCCAGTAAGTAAAGAAAGAAAATAACAAGACCCCTTCCTTGACCAAACTTCATTCACTCAGGTTCATCTGAAACTTCTACTCAGCCAAGATACCTCATGTTCATCTTGGCGTGTCCCAATTGCAGGAAGAAATCCTAAGTGGGTTTAGTAAAAGTTCCTACCCTCGATAGCTGATCAAATTCCTCATCCTTTGGTGCCTGCTCACCCTGGTCTGCCGTCAACAAGAATCCTGTTCAGTGGGTATAGCCAGAATCACCTTCCCTGCTGTTTCTTTTTCATTATTTTCCATCCAGGGAACCCCGTCCTGCTCCTTAGCTATGAACCCCTACTTGTCCCTGAATATTCAAATTGAGTCCAGTTCTATATTGAGGTTTGTCTTCCCCCTATAGCAGCAGTTCCTGCTTAAAAATCTATTTTTAATGCTCTAACTTCTGTCTGGTTCTGTTTTGTTTTTGTTTTTTTCTTAACACTTCCCAGTCTGATCTCTAACCTATTTGTCAATTTTAGCTCCAATTACTTCTAACTGTTCCTCAAATCAAATATACCCTACTGATAATCATTGTTATTTTCAGTTCTGTCTATGCAGTAGGCTTAAAATACAATACCAAAAGAAACCTTGTGGAAATCTTCACATTGTTTGAACAAATGATCCCAGGTGACAGTTTTAAATGGAATGATAATTGTATGATTATTTATTTTGATTGTTTAAAGATTATACTACTTCATAGTCACAGTTCTTGTACTCATTAAGTAAATCACAGAGAAATTATACCCAATGATTGAGTTGACTGGGCTGAGGGTTGTTTTTGTTTTTTTTTTTTTTTAAAGATTTATTTATTTATGCATACAAGAGCTGGGAAATAGGTCAGAGGTGTAGGGGGGTGAGAGGATTCACCAGAGACAGAGTGGGGAGCAGAACAGGCAGATCTACTGAAATACACTGCTGAGGGGAGCAGCGGGTGAGACAGGAGAAGTCTGCTGTGCCATGTGGGTATTTCCCTGGCCGGGGATCGAACTTGTGCTGCAGTGGTTGTGGACAGCTTCATAGGTTGCGTCTTAACCCCTTGCACCACCAGGGAGGCACCTGGGCTGAGGGTTTTTAACCTAGGCTATCTCCAGTTTGACTTCTGTTTACTTTTGCAGACCATGCAGCCACTAAATAAAGTTGTTATTTTTTAAAGCTCTTTGGTCTCTGACAAAGTGAAATTCTTTCAGCATGAGTTCTGCAGTTCTCTTCATTTTCAGATCAACCATATTCTAAGCAGTTCACAAATATTCTTATTGGCATATCCTGAGATCTCAGGCCTCAGTCATTTCTCTCTCTCGCTCTCTCTCTCTCTCTCTCCCCCCCCCAACCCTTTTCCTCCCTCCACTTTTGTTTCCCTGCAGCTACCTATTCCCCACTAACAGGAACCTCTTTCTAAGCCCTTCCCTCCTGCTTTTCCCACCAGTTTGTCCCAAAGTCTGATGAGATTCCTTAGCTTGTTTGAACATCTGTCCCGATAACTATCCAACAGGGCTTCTCATATATCCATCCCCAGTAGCGCACCTGGGACCTCAATCTCAATCCTAGGACCCAGAACTCCCCTAACTCTACTCTCAGGTCGCTTCTAACTCCATCCCTCCCTTCAACTAACAAGGGCCCCCTGAGGCACGGTTATTTTAAACATAATCATTGGAATTATTTTTTACTTAATTTTTCTTTCCTTTCTTAAAAAAGGGATTTTCCACCATAAACAATCAGGGTTTAGATTGCCTATTGTGTTCAAGAGGAGTCCAGATGAGACAGTGAGACAGGGGCAAGTCTTACAAATGCCAGGCACTGTTTTCTGTCCAAGTGAGTGTGCGCTGAGCTGAGGCCTCACGCTCTTGGCCTGTAGTTGGGCCCATAAGCCCACTGGTCTCTGGACAGGCTGCTCAGCCCTTAGGCGGAGCGAGGCCCCAAGAGCCAGGGCCCAGCAGCCACCCAGTCAATGGAAGCATCAAGGTCTGTGGTAAGGTGAGAGGTCTGTCAGGACGGATACATCTAAGACCCTTCTGTTGTTTTCCTTCAAATAACTTCCAAAGGGGACTGTCTTAGAAAACTCTGAGAGCATTCAAAGAACAAAGATGTGAAAGGGACTGGAAAATAGGACCCATGAGGAATGGGGAAAAGAAGCTATGATTCTTAGCTTGAGGAAGAGAAAGCCTAGAGGCCATTTAACAATGACCTGCAAGGTTTCAAAGGATATTCCTCAGAGGATGGAGACCAGCTGTTCACTGTCTCCAGTGAGGACAGAACAAAAGGAAATGAGCTTCAGCTTCCACATGAGTGATTTAAGCTGGAAAGTAATCTCTGCAATGAGAATATCAGACTTGGAATAAGTTATCAAGGGAGATGAGGG
This sequence comes from Talpa europaea, assembly GCF_964194135.1. Taxonomy (NCBI): domain Eukaryota; kingdom Metazoa; phylum Chordata; class Mammalia; order Eulipotyphla; family Talpidae; genus Talpa; species Talpa europaea. Next base: position 23,897,391 of record NC_140082.1, on the reverse strand, counting down.
TTCTCCTCCTCTGGAGTTCTTCAAAAACCTAAGGGACCTATTTTCCTGGGCAGGTCAGGTGCTATACCATGAGCAGGCAGAGGGGAAGAGAGAGCCAAACGCCCCCACCACACCTGTTATAAGAGTCCGTGACTTCCCTTTAGCACAAGCTGGCATTTTCGGCCCCGTGGTATATCCAGCAGCCTAATAGCACTGTGGACACTGACTGCAGCAGAGCTCAGTCAGCATCAATGTAAAAGAGGTAAAAGAAAAAGCATGCAGGGCCTTCCTGGTAGCACAAGGGGTTAAACACAGCACTATGAAGCTATCAGTAGCCTCTGCAGCTCCAGTTCGATCCATGGCCAGGGAGCTACCCACATGGCACAGCAGACCTCTCCTGACTTGCCCACTGCTCCCCTCAGCAGTGTATTTCAGTCTGCCTGTTCTGTTCCCTGCTCTGTCTCTGGTGAATCCTCTCTCTGCACCCCCCCCCCCGACCTGTACCCCAGCTCTTATGTGCATAAATAAATAAATCTTAAAAAAAAAAAAAAAGGCATGCAAGGAAGGAGGAAAAGGGAGAGAAATGGATTCATTTTCCATGGGACAGGGAGGGAGAAATTGCAAATAACTAAATCCAGGCCCTCAGTGACTGCTCCTATCTAAAGCAAAAATCTCTCACTTTTTCATATGGAAATTAGCCTCCATATAAACATACTAATTGGCCATTCTTTCCTTTTCTTTCCAGGTTTCCGGGCATTCCTTTGTGTCCTTTGTACTCCCTCCTCACACCTTCAATATTCTGCTGTGGCCGTTTCCTGCACAATAGAGCAAAAGACAGGTTTTTACTATTGAAACCAACACTCTGCAGATCCCAGGCTCAAATCTTTGGTATGATGTTCCCTGTGTATTAGACTCAAACCCAGCAACTAGTTCCTAGTTATTTTTCTTATTTTCAGTCCCTGAAGAACTGGGGGCATCTCTCTAGTCCTCTGCCTTCCTCACTGAGTCCAACACAAAAGGTTGACTTGTGTATCCCCAGAGACTGCATCTGAATCACATGCACAACCACACCCACTGAGCCAAAATACCCAGTGTGGGATCATCTTCCCGAAAGGATCCAATAGGTTTTTCTCAATCTATCCAGAATAAGCCTTTTCAGTGTGTCACCCTGGTATGTGGAGCTGAGGTCAATCAAGGCCCTATGGGCCTCAGGAAGTCTGTTACCATGAATTAAAGATTATTTTGAGTTAAGAGCAGCTAAGGGGGGGGGGTACCTCCCTGGTGGCGCAAGGGGTTAAGACGCACCTATGAAGCTGTCCACAGCCTCTGCAGCACGAGTTTGATCACCGGGCAGTGAGCTACCCACATGGCGCAGCAGACCTCTCCTGTCTCGCCCGCTGTTCCCCTCAGCAGTGTACTTCGGCCAATCTACCTGTTCTGTTCCCCTCCCTGTCTCTGGTGAATCCTCTCACCCACCTGCACGTCTGGCCTGTACCCCAGTTCTTGTATGCATAAATAAATAAATCTTTAAAAAAAAAAAAAGCAGCTAAGGCCTGAGAAGGAGCTCGTCCATGCCTCAGTCCTTTGCCCTGCCCTAACTAAAAAAGAGAGCATCACTCCCTAAGCTTTTTCTCTTTTCCCCATGAATAAAGCAATCACTGTCCCCCTTCTTACGACCAAGAAGAATGTAGTTAGGGGAATATCATGCAGGTGTTGGTATATCAGTGAAATGTCCTCCTTATCTAAGAATCTCATGTTTTTACTCTCAAAGTAAAAGATGAAGTGAACCCCTCCTTATCATGTGAAGTCTTCCCACCTCTTGACTCCCTAAGTTCCTTAATATATCCTCTACACCCTTAGTTGCCCCCATTTTACTTTAGAATCTACAGTCATGTAAATATTCCATGTATGTTTTTATATTTATTTACCCATCTGATGCTATTTTGATTATTCTTCTAAACCAAGAAAAACCCAGAGAGCTGGAGGGTTTCTCCTGAGCCACAACACCCCAAATATTCCTCTGTCTGTGAGCGCATCCACCGTGCAGTGGTCGCCATTAGAGCTGCCACCCTTCGGGACCACTCCCTCTGGCAGCTACAACAGCAGGCTCCAGACTGTGAAGCCCACTAGGTCTGGGTCTTCTGGTCTTGTTCACTCTCATATCCCTAGTGTATAGCCCTTGTGCCTAAAACAGTTCCTGGCACATGGTAGGAGGATCTATATTAATATTCATGATTGAACGAGCCAATGCCCAAGCAGGAATGGATGGCGATCATCCATTCCAACTCCTCATGCCAGACAGTAGCAGTTCAGCAAGAGGCATTGCCCAAATGCATCACAATGCTTAAAGACCTATTTGTATTGTCTCAATTCCTCTCTACTGGAAATAAATACCTTTCCACCTTTTAGATGATTTAGTCCATGCTAAAATGTGAATGGGTGTTGAGTTAATTGCATGTGTGTATTTGTATTCTCTCTCTGTCTCTGTCTCTGTCTGTGTATCTCTCTCTCTCTCTCCCTCTCTCTCTTTCTCTCTCTCTCTCTCACACACAAACACACACACACACACGCACACACACATGCGCACACACACACACACACACAGACACTCTAAGCCTAAGAGTGACCTTCCCCCAGACTCTCTGTATCAACCCCACGCTTGCTGGGCAATGCACATTCATCCCCAGATACAGAAAAGAAAGGAACCTTCACCCCTCACCTGAATTCTTGAGTTGATGCCAAGAAACAGTAAAAAGGAACAGAATCAGCTGAGATGAGCATTTCATGCATCTGTCAAGGACAGATTCTGCTGGCTGCCCCAGCACATAGCTTGCCCTAGCAGAATGAACCAGAGAAAGCCCTCTAGTGAGCCCAACCAAGGGGTGCCTGGCTGTGCAGCCCAAGTCAGTGCTGGGGTGAGAAATAGGGTAAAATCGGTGGACTGCTGGTGTGTGCCCAGAAGTGTCTGGGAACTTTGTAAAAGCAGACCCACCATGCCCTGGCCCAGAGCGCCCAATGGTATCAGTCACAGAGGGTTGGTCTGAGAACCTGTTTTTTAAACACTGTGATTCTGATGTCAAACCCAGCTTGGGAATAACTCCTATAGTTTGATACTCCTACATTCTCTGCCCTTTTTTTATAGCTCTTCCCCTGATGGGAAGGAATCGGGTTCATCAAGTTACACCAATTGACTGTCAATATCACTAAGTGTTTCCTGTCATTTCTGGGATGAGTCTGTGCTCCTGTGGGTCACATGTGAGCCGAAGTCCTAAAGCAGAATCTCTGCTGAGTAACTGACATGAATTTGACTTTTCTTCTGTTATGAGTTAGGAGATGAAAGGCAAGTGCAGATATTTATTTATTCAATTCAAGAAATCTTAGCACCCTCTCTATCTTAAGAGGGGTAGCAAAGATAAATAAGCCACTATCCTTAATCTCAGGAGCTGAGCTTTGTGGTGGGAAGCTGGATGTGTAAAACATCTGGGCAGGAAGATGATGTGATGGGAGCTGCAAGTCCTGCCTAGCAGCAGTCTTTGCCAGGACCATGCCTGGGAGGATGATTGGGAGGATGATGCTCAGTCAGAACCTGGAAAGCAAGGCTCTACACCTATAGGCTCTAGCCCCAAGCATGTTCCAGGTGAGAGGAGCTTTAAAGATTTCTCAGGTCCCACTGCTCCGCTCCCACCTCCAATGCCTAGTCAACCTGAGCTGGGCTCTTCGCTGATACCATGGAATGGAACCTTGTGCTTAAGCATCAGTCTGAAGGTCGGAGGCTTCTCTTTTTGTGACAAAGGCATTGTTTTTGAAACATGTGCCTGATTCTAGTTTCTTCCTTGGCTTCTCTCGCCTTGACTCCTGCCCGAGTCTCGTTTCTGTGCCTCATGGTGTTGAACCCACTGCTCAACTTAATCTATGGCCTGCTGTCAACTCCCTCTGCCACGATTCTCCCACCTGTTGCCTCTTGCTGACTCTCCATGATCCTGGTCACCTTCCTGTAGAAATCTCATGAAATTTCACCCTCCTGCCACTCCCATCTCCTCTGCCATACTCTGCCTGCCTCATTTCCTATTGCTCCTTCATCTGTCCTTCCCCCTCCCCCAGCCTCTGCTCCTTTTACTCTAATGATAATGGGAGCATCTGATTATATAAATCATAAGTTGAAAGGGCACACTGAGAGGATTTTATGTTTAAATGACTTCTTCTTTATTTACTATTACTACCATGCAATTAATTGCCTTTTAACCAGTTTCTTCTAAAACAATGCCCTTTTAAAAAAAAAAATACCCTTTCAATGTTTTTATCTCCATAAGATTTCTGTTCCTTAATAATAATGGTAGTCGCTGCTTCTTTTATAGACCTAAAGAGTTTAGAGAATGTTCATTTATTGAAATTCACAGCCCTCACTCTGCCTCATAATTACTGGAGCTCCTTTTATAAAACACAATGCCTCACGTCCACCTTCAGGTATTTCAGTTCAATTGGTCTGAAGTTGGGATTTGCATCAATATTTTAAACATACTTTCCAGGAGATGTTAATGTGCAATCGGTCTTGAGATTTGCTGATTTATAGGAAAGTCATTCATGTTCAATGTATATTCAAATAGTCAGTCCTGGAAGTCTTGATTTAAAGCAGTAGCTCCTGATCATATTCTTTTGAGGCTAGGTAAAAGATCTTAAAGCCCACTCTGCCCCACCCATCCCCAATTACCAACAGTAAAGAACTCTGTGATAAAGAATTGAAAGGCGACATGTGATTTAATATTTTAAAAATAACCCAGAAAATTTATAATTTGCTAGTGTTTCATAAGTGATTTAAAGGACACAAATTCATGACAAGCCTATCATCAATAATCTGTGCCCAAACAAGTAAATAGTAGGGAGATTATAGAATCATCAGCCTCAGCAGTAGGCATATGAATGGATAGCACTAAAACAATAGCACATCCATATGTTACTGGAACATAATAGGTGAAAAGCACTGTTCATGAAAATATGCTCCAAGAACGCATCACCATCAGCAAATATCACTCATGCTAACAGGAATTCATTATTTAAAAGCATGACTAGTCGCCATTTGAAATCACAATCACATCCACACAAATGATATAAGGCCTCCTTCCCTACCACCTATGCAACAGTCGCTTCATAATGTTACCAAGCCCTGAAAGCCAGCCAGTCTCTTAAAATATTGCTCTAGTATCATCAGTACATGCTAGCAATGAAATAGATTTAATAGTAAACATAAATCCTCTTAATTACTCAGTAGATTAGTTAGGCAGTAGCTCTATAAATTAAACATAAAAATGAAAACTTAAGAAATTTTACCTCAATAGCCCAAAAGAATCCACACTCTGGCCCCCTCCACACCCCCCACAAAGCACGTATATTTTTTAATTTGTATTAGCTCCTAAGGAGAACATTCCTAGTCAAGGGCCATGCTATGAGATCCCTGGTTTTCCAGAGATGTAATGTACTGCCTTTTGAGATGGGAGGAGTGTTCTATTATTCTTTTTTAAATGCATATTCAAGTGCAAATCTGACTTACCTGGTTACAAACACCTTCAGAAGACAGCATTTGCTTATTCTAAAGAGTATATTCATTGATGCACCTGATCATTGAGACAAAAAGAAGAGTCTTTAATAACTGAAATATATAAACCAAATGAGGGGAAAAAATAATAAGAATAGGAAGTTTTTCAAGTGCAAATTTGGCAGAGCCTGAATGACTTATCCAAGACTTTGATAGAAAACAATCTTCTTCCCAAAACAAAATGGCAATTTTTAAGAATTAATAGAAAAAATCAACCTAAAAATGTAGACTTGTATAAACTCAAAATCCAGATCAAACAGGACTGGTAAGATTTAAAAATAAGAAAATCCAGAAAACCTTAGAAAAATCATGTTCTGAGGCCCTTCCCAAAGGTACTATGAGTTTGAGGCTTAGCTGAAATGGAAAAATAAAAGAGGCTTGATTTTTGTACATTCTAATTCTCTAAATTTCCAAAAACAAAATAACTGCAAGTTATTTTGCAGTTCTGGGAAGTTTAGGAGCTTGTAATTGTGCATAATTACTTTAATAAGTATAAAATATATCCTAGAAATATAACATATTTTAATCCTGCAAGTTTCAAACTAAGAAAGTTTTTGAAGTCTTTTAGCTGCTTTTTAGTTTCTGGAGAGCGGGAATTTCATGTGGATTTTATCTCAGGCCTTCCAGTACCTGGCAGAATACTTTTATAGTTATTACCAAAAATATTATTTTTTTTAAAGATTTATTTATTTATGCATACAAAAACTGGGGTATAGACCAAAGCTCTGTGCAGGGGATAAGAGGATTCACCAGAGAGAGTAGGGAGCAGAACAGGTGGATCTACTGAAATACACTGCTGAGGAGAGCAGCAGGAGAGACAGGAGAGGTCTGCTGTGCCATGTGGGTAGCTCCCGGGCCTGCCAGGGATTGAACTTGTGCTGCAGTGGCTGCCGTTAGCTTCACAGTGCTGTGCTCAAACCCTGTGCCAAGAGGGAGGCTCTCTTTTTGATAATTTTTAAGCATACAGCTCTGTGACCTTGACTCCATTCCCACTGTTGTGCATCCATCACCACCATCCACTTGCAGAACTATTTTATCTTCCCCAACTAAAGCTTGCAACCATTAACACTAACTCCCATCCCCAGTTCCTGGCAACCATCAAATTCATTCTCTCACTATGAAGTTGACTGCTCTAGGTACCTCATAAAATGCAATCAAATACTTGTCCTTTTGTGATTGACTTATTTCATTTAGTCTTCAGGATTCAATCATGTTATGGTATATGTTGTAATTTTTTCTCTTTAAGGCTAAATAATATTCCATTGTATGCATATACCATATTTTGTTTATCCATCCATCTATTGATGGACACTTGGGTTGCTTCCACCTTTGGGCTATTGTGAATAACACCATGAACATGGTGTACAAATATTTGCTTTCAATCCTTTTGAGTATATACCCAGAAGTGGAATTCCTGGACCATATGGTAATTATATGCTTAATTTTTTGAGGCATCACCACATTGTTTTCCACAGCAGCTGCATTATTTTGCATTCCCTCCAGCAATGCACAAGGATTCAGATTTCTCCACATCCTCATCAATGTTTGTTATTTTCTGGGTTTTTTGTTGTTGTTTTTTTTTTTAAATAATAGCCATCCTAATGGGCATGAAGTGGTATCTCATTGTGGTTTTGATTTGCATTTCTCTAATTATTAGTGAGGAGTACTACTTTTAGGGAACAAGAAAAGGAAAAATGCAGTTCCAAATATTTAAATTGAAAGATGGTTCTGGGAAATAAAGGCAACATGCAGAATCACACCAGAAAAAGAAAATGACTTGGGGATGCAGCTCTATAAATGCTAATCTCCAAAATATTCTTTTGTCTTAAAACAAAATCAGGACAGCATCACTGCCCCCAAGGAATAGTAAGAAACTAAATTGCCATGAATAAACGTACAACGCACATAAAATACTGTGGAAAATCAAGAAATAACTACAGCAACATTTCCTCAGAATAAAAAAAAGGATCCATTTATTCATTTACCACTTAAAAATTTCAGAGGAAATTCAATCTACCGTGAGATTGCTTTCTTAGTGATGAATCAAATTGATAAAAATCTCTTAGTCTGCTAGAGGACAGAAACAAAAATTCCTTATGTCACTTTTAAAAAATCTCAACCTCATGTTTTGTCAGTCAACATTCTTTGCCCAGAAGACCTACAGATTTGGGGTTAGGCAAGACCCTAAGAGAGGGGTCAGGATAAAGGATTAGCAATAGGAAATTTGGTGTCAGGTGACAGGGTGTTCTGGAAAAGTATCAGTATCTAATTTCCTTCCCGAGGACACAGAAGAGTATACACCTATCAGATGGCCATAGGCTTTAAGAATATGGACTAATTTTTTTCTATGCATTCAAGAACTAGGGTGTAGGCCAGAGGTGCAGGGGGTGAGAGGATTCACCCGAGACAAGGACAGAGCAGAACAGGCAGGATCAAACTCATGCTACAGTGGCTGGCAATAGCTTGATAGTGCTGAGACTTTTAACCCCTGTGCCACCAGGGAGGCCCAAAATATGGACTAATTTAACCTAACAGATAAGTAAACACACTTAGAACTGGCATTTGGAAACTCACTCTAAAGAGAACTAATTTTGCAGATTTTGCACAAAATACAATAAACAATACTCCATTAACTGTGATATACACAAAATCAACATTATTTTTGCTGCTTCTTTTATTTCTAAAATGTAGTCATCTTGCAATATATCGTATTATTTGGCCAAAAATGTAATTCTTGTGCTTTCCCTCCCTTCTTAAATCACACTATTTATTTTTTATTTTTTCACATTTTGAAAGGACAGGCTTATTAGGAAATGGAAGGAAGAACACAACACTTGCACAGACCCAAGCAGGAAGAGTTGCCTCAAGTCACACTATTGTTTTTAGAGGTCAAAAAGAAAGGCTTCAAGGGCCTTCCGGGTGGCGCAGGGGCTTAAGCACAGCACTGTGAAGCTAACTGCAGTCTCTGCAGCATGAGTTTGATCCCCAGCCAGCCAGGGAGCTACCAACATGGCACAGTAGACCTCTCCTGTCTCGCCCGCTGCTCCCTCAGTAGTGAATTTCAGTCAGTCTGCCTGTTCTGTTCCCCACTCTGTCTCTGGTGAATCCTCTCAGCCCCCACACCTCTGGCCTAGTCCCCAGTTTTTGAATGCATAAATAAATAAATCTTTAAAAAAATAAATAAAGGGGCCTCCCCAGTGGCACAGCGGTTGAGTGCTGGGTTGCGATGCCCCCGCGGCCTCTGCGGCGCCGGTTCGATCCCCGGCTGCTCCCCAGCCACCAGAGGAGGGACCCACATGGCACGCCGACCTCTCCTGCCGCCCGCTGCTCCCCTCAGCAGTGTACTTTGGTCCTTCTGCCTACTCTGCTCCCCGCTCTGGCTCTGGTGAATTCTCTCACCCTCCCGTGCTTCTGACTGTACCCAGTGCTTGTATAAACAAAACAAACAAACAAATAAATAAATAAAAACATGCCTCTATAAAAAAAAATAAAATAAAATAAATAAAGCCTTCAAAATGTTCTGAGGTTTGCATTTCCTGACAGTTGACTGGCAGAAGTTCCAGACAGGGCCTCCCCGGTAGCGCAGAGGTTGAGCACTGGGTTGCGAAGCTGCCCACAGTCTCTGCAGTGCCGGTTCGATCCCTGGCCACCGGGTGAGGGTCCCACATGGCGCGCAGACCTCTCCTGCTGCCTGCTGCTCCCCTCAGCAGTGTACTTCGTCAGTCTGCCTGCTCTGCTCTCCTCTCTGACTCTAGTGAATTCTCTCACCCTCCCACGCTTCTGACTGTACCCAGTGCTTGTATAAATAAATAAATCTTTTAACAAAAAAAAAAAAGCAGTTCCAGACAAATCATAATTCATGAGCTCAGCAATTGCTTCACTCTGATGTTAATTCAAAGTTCTCTGGTTCCAAAAGGCTTTCTGCCAGGGTGCAGGATCACACACCTGTGATTAACCTGACTGAGCTGGAGGTGCATTGTTTCCTCACATGGCTGCAACTCAAACAGCAGTCATGTCAGTAAAATAAGTGTAACCCCTCAACTGGCTGAATGGGTGGATCCTTACCAGGAGAAGTGAAAATGGAAGGTTAGGATCCATCCACCCCCAAAACCAAACCTCATGGTCAGTGTGAAGAGCTGGGTGAATGTGAAAAATCAGGGAAGACCAAGAACCTCCGTACTGAAGGAAAATAAAATATTTCTCCTTTCTATACAAGCATTAGAATTCCTTTGCCTTCATCACAGCTGGCATAACAGTTTCTGAGCACAGGGTCTCTTATATGTACACTCCTCTACAACCAAGATTTCTGTGGGATAAACCTCATAACCCTAATGATGAGTGGTGTTGCCAGAGCTCTTTAACTGCACTTTGCATGCCTCAGTGTTTCTAATATTGAGCAAAGGGAAAGCAAAATAAGTCCTGTTTGTAGTGCTATTTGAAATGCTAATGATTTAGACCCTATGCCTTTATTATTAAACTTAGTTAATAAACAATATTGGCAAAGTGGGTAACCGATAAAATGCAGGCTCATTAAGATGATTCAAGAGGAGGAAATACACCTAATTTTGCCTTTTCTATGTACACAGTCAACATTATATTCATTACATAGGAACACCCTGTTTGAGATCTGTTACTTAACCTAAGACATAATAAAGATAGCAAAAGGGCCCCTAGTACTAAGGCTTCCCATAAACACTCAAATATAAGATAACCACCCTAAAATCAATTCATAATATAAAAGATAGGTACAGTCACCCCCAAAAGAAAAACATCAAACTTTTTGTTCATTAGACTCAAGTGATGTGTTAGTTTAAAATTCAGACTCCCAGGCACTGTCCCTAGAAATCATCTTCTCGAGTGAAATCCAGGAATCTGTATTTTCAACCAGCAATCCAACTCACCCATGCACAAACAATTCTGATAAAAGTATTCAGAGGCTTACACCGTAAGAAATACTACCCTAAAAAGATGGGATGATTCCCATACATTCAAATTTGACCTTCATCTAACTCAAGAAGCGTCTGTGTTTGTAAGGCTGTGGTGAGCTATGGGATATTAAAAAAAAAAAAAAAAAAAAGGAGAATGTCACAGCTAAATGCTGGCAGTGGCCCCTCAGTCAGAGCAAAGGGGCACAGTCCTTATCGAACCTAACAGTCTTCCTTACCTGGGGAAGGTGGCAGGTATCTCACTGTGGAAGTGGACACATCAAACCATCTTAGCCTGGCATCACTAAATGTCTAAATTGTAGGGTTAATTGCCCCGTCCCAGTTTCTGTGGCCATTAACTTTTAACTTACTCTGATAGACTTTGTCCATGTAGCCTACCTTTACTATTGGCCACAGGCTGCCGGTACTCAACCCCCACTGGCACATTTAGTAATAGTAGGTTGGCTGTCACTTTGGTTTCACCTTCATTTTCTGAGTTTGGTTCATGTAAGTCCACCACTGAGAAACATTCCACTCTCTATAATTCATGGCTTGATAAATTAGGTTTCTATACTTCTGGAGCTTCCAATCACTCTCTTAACTGTGGAATATTTTCCAGTGAAATGAAAAATCCTCAGATCTCCTGAGAACATGCTTGGCAATACCCAACCTCATCAGTGACCATCCCCTGCCTACTGAAACCTCCTCACCAAGAAGCTGTTGATAGTGATCAAACCAACTTTGGGTAGATGGTCTCTGCCATTTAGAGTAAACCATAATCAAGGGTCAGCTTTACTTAAGTTCCAGTATTAGTCTCTTGTTACCTTTCACCAGAACCTGATTAAAGGGCAGGTCACTCAGGGCCTCCCCGGTGGCGCAGCGGTTGAGCGCTGGCTTGCGAAGCTGCCTGTGGCCTCTGTGGCGCCGGTTCGATCCCCAGCTGCTCCCCAGCCAACATAGGAGGGTCCCACATGGCGCGCAGACTTCTCCTGCCGCCCGCTGCTCCCCTCAGCAGTGTACTTCGGTCCTTCTGCCTACTCTGCTCCCCGCTCTGGCTCTGGTGAATTCTCTCACCCTCCCGTGCTTCTGACTATACCCAGTGCATGTATAAACAAAACAAACAAACAAATAAATAAAACATGCCTCTATAAAAAAAAAAAAAAAAGGGCAGGTCACTCAGATAGGCAGGTGAGAGGGTAAAGGTCAAATTCTCACATAAGCTCTGCTCCTCATTCATTAACAGAAGGGATTCACTGGGCCAGCATAGTCAAGAGAAAAGGGCTGTCCAGCCATCTCAGGCATCTTACTCTCTGCTGCTCAGTTTGGATACAGCTGCACGCCTCCATCTGGCTGCCCTTTGCTGGCTTCAATACTTGCCAATGGGATCAGCATTCAGCCACATACTGAGGGAAAGGGGCTGGGGAAGCAAACCTCTTTCGTGGTAAAACATTACTTCCTGTCTTCCTAGGACTATAACAACTTCTGGCTAGGACCATTACATGTTCCCCACCGACCCCCCTCATCCCCCAGTCCAACAGTGTGGGATAGGTGGAACGTGTAAGCCTATGTGAAGAAAGTAAAGCATATTATCATTTCCTGAAAGCAGTGATGACTCAGTGGCAAGTGTTGAAGTCATCTCTCTTATATAACACTCCCCATTCCAACGAGATGGCCAAAGGGTAACTCACCAGTTGGCACAATGAATTTGCACCTTCTTGCTTTCTCTTCACCTCCAAACCTGGAGATGGGAGGAAGAAGGTATGGAAGAGAGAGGAGAGTCTGGGAGATTTGTTCCTTAATTTCTGCCTATTTTCGTCCCCCACTCTGCCGTCTGTCTCCATGCAGGCTTAAAGGCCCGCTCAGAGTTTGACTCTTCCCTCAGACCTCACTTTTGCTGCCACCCCCATCCTACTTGCCTTCCTGTTCTCAAATCTATACATACTTTTGATAATCGTCACAAAGGCCAACATGCTTACCACAAGTCTGCCACTCTTTTAAGTGCTTTGCAAGTATTAACTCATTGAATCCTTTGAGAATACTATCATTTTCTCCAAATTAAAGCTAAAACAATAAGCACATTTGTATTACGGCTCTTGCCCGGGGCCACACAGCCACCTCTTCTCAACAAGACCACAGAAGAACTTCCTTGTTCAAATAAACAACTAAAATGTGATCATAAAAGGGAAAGACCTACCTAATAATTTGTAATGGCTGGAATCTGCTACTCTGGGGTTGGGCCCCTGTTTGAATAGTCATACGTATGTATGGACTTTGAAGATGAAATAACTGTAAAATAAAATGACGTATGGCAGTCAGCTTTGTCCTTTTATAGTATAACACATTGTGCCTCTATCTCTCAAATTATACTAATCAGATACTCTAGTTTTTAGGTCACTTATACTCCCAATTTATCTACCCCCTGCTATATTTCCAGAGGGAGGAAACAAGTTTACTCTGAGATGTACTATTGAATGAAAATTGCAAAAAGAAAGATTAAAAAAATAGATAAGAACCATGCAATTTATTTGTATTTTTAAATAACATACTGTATATGCATGTCCATGCATTCAAAATTTTTAGAATGATAAACAGGACACTGTTATCAGGATTTTCCTCTGGGTATCAGTGGGGATAAAGGAAAAAAAACATACCTTTTCTGTTCTTTTTTTTAACCATGTCCTGTATTAATTAAATAATGAAAAAGAAGCAAAATAAAATTATATGTAAAATAATATATAAATGTTAAGATCACTAATCTGAAAATACAGCTCAAAAGAGGAAATTTAAGAATGTCCAAGTTTAATCCAACTGGCTAGTATAGGCAGCATGACCCGATGGGACTGACAGGTGTATGATAACCAACCTTTCGGTAACTTAAGAACACCCATGTTCACATAAGGCAGGAGATGCTGACAGCAAGGCCCTAAGAGGAATAAAAAAAAAGAAACCTGCCTTGACCCATGCTTAGGAATTCTGGTTTAGAAAGAGGATGGTGATGGGCCAGTGGGTGGCCAGAAGGGCAGCCGGCAACAGCAATTGATTGAATGGCAAGCCCTGACTTAAGATTTCAGGGTCTGTCAAAGTAAACTGAGAAGTCACCTGTTAGCTAGTCAGACATCACAGCATCACCCTATGCAATGGGGGTTTCCACACCAGAATGTTCTTTCCACCCTATTTTGTTGTTATCACACCATCAAGAGTAAAGAAACAGCTAGATCCCTACCTGGTACTCACTGTTATTGGAAGTAGTAATAAAGAAGACAAAATAGAATAAGCTTAATGTGATGTGACACTTCTAATTGAATTGTATTGCTTTTTTTGCACCCTTTAGGTCTAGACACCTTGATATATATGCAGAGAGGAAAAGAGCAATATCGATCTCTATAGCCAATGAATTCATGCCTTCTCCCATGTCACAAAAGCTTCTCTATTTCTAAATTCACAGTATTCCCACCAGCCTAAGGAAAGTCACAACCATTCTTGGATAGTGTATTCTTCCTAAGAACCTTTATACTTACGTCATAAAGCGCCTCGTTTCATTGTCATGGCATCCGAAAGACAGAACAAATGATCTCCCTAGTTTTCAGATTGAAAAATTTCCCCCAAATGGGAGAAAGTAACATATGGAGAATACATGTGACTTGTCCAAAGTAATAGGGTCAGTAACAGAACCAGAATTCACAACTTATTCTCTAGGCCAAACTAAAATGTCTACTAAGAGATCTGACACAGAAAAATATTAAATGATACAACAAGGAAGCCTAATAAATCTAGGGATCTTCATTAGATAGAACAAAAGACCTGGTTTTATTAACAGATCAATGAAAATACAGATGGAAGAGGAACACTGATAAAGAAAATAAACACTAGAGAGACATAAAAAATCTATTGCGGGGCCTCCCCGGTGGCGCAGCGGTTGAGCGCTGGGTTGCGAAGCTGCCCGCAGCCTCTGCAGCGCCGGTTCGATCCCCGGCTGCTCCCCGGCCACTGGAGGAGGATCCCACATGGTGCGCAGACCTCTCCTGCCGCCCGCTGCTCCCCTCAGCAGTGTACTTCGGTCCTTCTGCCTGCTCTGCTCCCCACTCTGGCTCTGGTGAATTCTCTCACCCTCCTGCGCTTCTGACTGTACCCAGTGCATGTATAAACAAAACAAACAAACAAATATAATAAATAAATAAAAACATGCCTCTATAAAAAAAAAAAACAAAAAAAAAGAATTCATTAAAAAAATATAAAAAAAAAATCTATTGCAATGTCCACACTTTAAATATTTATTTTTTAAAAATCACATTTTTGAAAATATGACATTTTAGGAATGATCAGGAAAATGTGGATAAGAACAGACTACTAGAGGGCCTCCCTGGTGGCACAAGGGGTTAAGACACAACCATGAAGCTAACTACAGCCTCTGCAGCAGGAGTTCAATCCCCGACCAGGGAGCTACCCACGTGGCGCAGCAGACCTCTCCTGACTCACCCGCTGCTCCCCTCAGCAATATATTTCAGTCAATCTGCCTGTTGAATCCTCTGACTCTGGTGAATGCTCTCACCCCCGCACCTCTGGCCCGTACCCCAGTTCTTGTATGCATAAATAAATAAATATTTTTTTAAAATACCTATACACCATGTGAGATAATCATCATTTTTCTTCACTTCTCATCAAATAAAGAAAGTCAAGAGTGATGGAACAGTTGCCAAAGAAACAAAAGGCATCTCAACTATTCTGTGCTGGATTGGCTTGTGGCTTACCATTGCTAAGAGCAAATAAGATATATCCAAAGTGCTGAGCTATTATTGCTTGGTTGGAAGGAAAGTCTAGGGCACATATAAGAGTCAAGGTGACCTTCAAGAACAACACAGTGTCAGCATCCTTCCAGATCAGACAGAAGGGAATAAAATGTATAACGACAGTTAAAATCTTTCTTCCCCACATCATTTGTTCTGTTATAGGACAGGGAGAGGGGCAGCCCAAAACCCCGCAACCCTGCCTATTCTAAATGGGTTCTGCCATCCGCCGCATCAACACAAAACATATGAGACTTTAATGGGAAGGAACTTTAATAAAACTAGGAAACAATACAGGTAAGGCAAAGAGTCTAGTTTCTAAGTGAAGCACCCAAAGTTACCCGTCCCCTCGTGGGTAAAAGTCCATCCAAATGGGATTGGCCCAGAGCAAGGCCCCAAAGCCTGCCATGAGTCTAAAGCACCTTTCAGTGGGGACCCACAGCAAAGGGTCAGAAACAATCAGACAAGCCCAGAAGGAAAAGAGCAAAATCAACATCCAGATAAAAGCTGCCATTGTCACCTCCCCACTGGTCTCACCCACATCTGTCACCCAGTCCACGACCAAAAGACAAGTGCAGTTTCTTCACGTGTCTCTAGGCTCCATGCGCCTCCTCCAGGTCTCCTGGCTCCATCCTGCTTCCTTCCTCAGTCTCTTCTTCAGTTTCTCCTCTTCCTGCTCAGCTCCACCCTCCCTTGGGTGGGGCAGGGAACCTCCCCCTTTCCTGGGGACCACCCTGTTACAGTTCCACCACTCATAAACAGAAACAATACACAGGAAATATCTGGTCCTTTTACCACTGGTTATTGCCAGTTCCTTCTTAGTTAATTGCCTGAGTTTCTGAAATACAGGGAATATTTCAGAGACCTCATTATGAGAAAAGATCTTTGCAATTTACAGGTCAATGAAGCAAGCATTGTGCGTGCCCAGATGTGAGCAGGCCTCTGTTACACATACTCTGGCTAGTTAAACAGGCTGTGTCTTATCCGTGGGAGCAGCTAAGACTGCCCGGAGCTCACCCCAGCGCTGGGAGGCTCCAGAAGCCATTCTGGGGAAAATGTTTGAGAACAGATGTGGAAGATACTCCCTAACCCATAATGCTATCATCTCAGCTGTTAATGAGCTAAACCTAAACTCTCTGTGAACTTACATCATAGATATTGAATTGAATTCCCTGACATACGGTGCTAGGTGCCCAGGATACAAAGATGAACAGGACACAGTTCAGGGAGGGAGGCAGTTATACAGATGGATGATGACAGTACCCAGGGAATAGTCCAGGTCAGATTCCAGAGGGAGGCGAGACATCTGCCCCAAGATCAGGAAAATCTCCCAGGCACCTGGGGAACAAATGAATTCCTCTAGTTTACGTTGACACAGGAAAATAATGAACAATTTGCATGTGACTTAGGGATAATCTCCTTTGCAGCCTCACTGGAAAAGTTTAATAATTATAATGGCTGCCATTTATTGAGCTAGTGCTATTCAAGCCATAGAATAGATAGATAGATAGATAGATAGATAGATAGATAGATAGATAGATAGATAGATAGATAGATAAACAGACAGACAGACTCATACATACACACACACATAATGTATGTGTTAGAACAGCCATAACAAAATATCAGAGGCTTAAAACAACAGAATTCCTTGCCTCACAGTTTTGGAGGCCAGAAATCTGAGATCAAGGTGTCAGCAGAGTTGGGTTCTTCTGAGGCCACCCTCCTTGCTGTGCACCACATGACTGTCCCCTTGCTGCCTGGTCACATGGTCATCTCTCCCTGCAAACATGCTCCTGGGGTGATGTTGATTAGTCTCACCCTAACAGATACCTGGAGGTCAAAGCTAGTGCCTAATGTCCATTCTCTTGTACACTTTGCCTAGTGGTGTGATGCAACGTTTATGAATGAGGTGAATAGAAAAGAAGGAAAGAAGGTGGAGGCAGGGAAAGGAGATAAGTCAGAAACTGAGGTGAGAGACTTAGAAGAGTGCTTTAGGCAAAAAGAGCAATTGTTTTTTTTGTTTGTTTGTTTGTTTAAGTTTTATTTATTTATTTATTTATTTATACAAGCACTGGGTACAGTCAGAAGCGTGGGAGGGTGAGAGGATTCACCAGAGCCAGAACGGGGAGCAGAACAGGCAGAATGACCAAAGAACACTGCTGAGGGGAGCAGAAGGCGAGATAGGAGAGGTCTGTGGCTGTGTGCCATGTGGGACCCTCGCCCGGTGGCCGGGAATCGAACCAGCACTGCAGAGGCTGCGGGCAGCTTCGCAGCCTAGCACTCAACCCCTGCGCCACCAGGGAGGCCCATAAAGAGCAATTGGATGGTAATTGAAGCCATGGGTATATGAGACCTTCCAAAGAGAGTGTGCAGAAGACAGGAGAGTGCTAGGGATGGGGATGAAATCCCGGGGCAAGTCAATATTGAAAGTATAGAGAGCAGAGAGGAAAAATCAGGTCAAAGGGATTGAGAAATCTCAGAAGAGAGGCAGAAGGTAGTGCAGAGAATGAGACCTCAGGGCTCAGTGAGGCGAGGACTCCAGACGGTGGAAGAGAGTGAGCTCAGCTTTTAGAAGATCCCTAAGACAAAAAGGGGTACAGTGTGGATCTGTCCAGCCAGGCATGTGAAGCTCATCCCAACCTTGCCTCTGTAACATTTCTCACAAAACAATAAAAGAGAAAGGGATTTTCTCTGCTCTCAAATTGCCTTCTTCGAATCTCCTCGTAGACTCCATTAACTGCTTGAACAAAAGTCATTTGTCAATGAACCCTCTAGAGCCTTTGACCCCCAACGACCACCTCTGTTTCAAGGAACTCTCCTCTCCTCTGGCTTCTGTTATTTAGCCCTTTTGTGTTCCTTCCAGCCTCCCTCTCTCCTCCCCTCCCCCCACCTTCTTCCCTTTCGTGTGTCTCTCTCACCCCCTCACTGCAGACATCTCTCAAGACCCGTGTTCTGCCTTTCTTGTTCTACACTCCTGGAATAATTCTGCCAGACTGATTTAATTTCCTTCTTCAGTTATATTTTTTTGGCTGATATTTCCTAGAAATCACAAAGTGTTGCTATGTAGTTGTTCAATACATCATTGCCGAGAAAGAACTGCTAGATGTATATGTCCTCCATTCCGAACCACAGAAACAAAGTACTGCACACACCTCATCCATTATTCCCCTATTCTTTTTTTCTATTATTATTTTCAAGTAGCTCTAGGCAGCTTGGTGCTTCCAAGCTTCTGGGACAATTGGCAGGAATAGTAATGACTTATCCAACTGCAGTCACAAATCCAACCACACAACCCCTATTCCTGGAAGTGAGTTGAAAATTATGAATGGCCCTGCCTGCTAGACCTCACCCCTGAGAACGCAGTAGACCCGCCAAGAAGTCCCACTGTCTGTGCTGCCCATGCAGCAGACTTGGGCAGACATACACAGCATTAGCCTCTTATTCTTATAAGAAGCAGTTCTACAATTTATTTCATCAATTCTAAGGCTTACATACTTTTCACATTATAACTTCTCAGAAATTGAGCTGCATCTTACCGTTAGTAGCACTTTTCTTTGTTATCAGAACCAGAAATAATGATGTGTCTCACACTCTACAGTGTTCCAGATTTGACGGAATTTGGGTGTTTGAAGAATTAGATGCAAAAGTAAATTCATTTCACCCAAGGAGACAATAAACATCGTGATCAAAAGGTGGGCTTTGAAATCTCAGGGTGGGTTTAAATTTCAGCTCTGACTCTTACTAGGTCTAATCACTTGGAAATGTTGCTCCATCTCCAAGTCTCCACATTCTAATGTGAAAAATTGGAAAGGGACTAAAAATCTCCCCATAGGGTTTTGTGTAATTTAAACATTATTGTGTGATGTGCTTACCCAGTGTCTGGTACCTGGTAAATGCTACGTGCATCCTCTCCATTCCACTCCTGCATTTTCAAAAGGAAAAGCTACACAAAGCCTAGGAACAATATTGGATTCTTACTTTAACTGAAGCAGGCAAACAACTCTCTCTTCTCTATCATCAAAGAGAGGAAACATAAATAGCCTGCAATTCAAAGTTGAGTAGTCATAAAATAAGCTGAGCACATTCTCATGCTCGTGCATTATGAGCAAACTTTCTACAGATGGAAGGCGGGTCAGTGCTGCTGCAGCTTCCCTACGACACTCCAGCGGGAGCAGAGTATGTGCTGCATATAGACAGACTCAGAGAGACCCATTAGGAGCTCCACCTTCCCTCTGTGAGAGCCTGGTCTGCAGTTACTAGTCCTTTGACATTAGCCACTATCAAGATATTTGCTTTTCTTTTAAGAGAGAAATTACAAAACTGCATACAATGTAATCTGATTTTAGTAAATATACATATATTCGTAGAGAAAGAATGGAAATTATATAGACACCAAGGTGCTAACTGGATGGTACAATTATAATAGTACTTGTTTCCTTTTTTCCAATATATTTTTAAGTTTTTCAATAACAGAAATGAATTATTTTTGTAAAAAGAATTAAATCTTTATTATAACAGAAAAAAATTGACTTGTTTTCAACAGAATTTAGAAGTAGCTCTCTCAGTCAATGTCCTAGAGATTATTATGAATTTAAACACACTTAGGAGATATTTATTTCAGTATTGCTTAGGAAAGCCACCAAGGAGACCCTACACACTACTGCAGGAAGGACACACAGTATTTCCTCCAGTCTCAGTGAGCCCAGTGTAGAAGAGACAAAATGATTAGCTTACATGGATAAAGTTTGGAATGACAATTTTCCTTTGGAGTATGTAGCAGAAGAGTGTTTTTGGGTTTTTTAAAGACTTAACTGGCAATGTAAAGCAATATTAATAATATCCAACATGTCTTATCTGCTGTCCCACACGGCAATGGTAGTTGAAACCAAGAAACGAACTTCTTTCCTAATCTCATCTGTGTATTAGTTCATGTTTAAGCTAAGCTACTGTAACAAAGGGCCTTCAAAATGATGATCCAAATAATATAGTTTCTTCTCCTCTCTCATGGAGGGAAGTGGCTGGAACAGGAGGGTGAGGCAGCTTGCTCCAGGAGGCCCTGTGGCCCTAACTTCCCTGCCAGATGGGGAGGAGCTGTGAGTACCCTTATCTTTGTAATCAGACTGACTATCACATCTGCACCCCTTTCCAAAGGAAGGGGAAGGAGAAAAAATATGAGGCAAGCAATTTCTCTTTAAGAAAATGATGTGGCAACTGATGAATAGATAAAAATGTGGGGCCTCCTTGGTGGCTCAGGGGTTGAACGCTGGGTTGCAAAGCTGCCTGTAGCCTCTGCAGCGCCGGTTCGATGCCAGGCCGGGCGAGGGGCCCACATGGCGCACAGACCTCTCCTGCCGCCCGCTGCTCCCCTCAGCAGGGTACTTTGTCAGTCTGCCTTTTCTGCTCTCCACTCTGGCTCTGGTGAATTCTCTAACCCTCCCATGCTTCTGACTATACCCAGTGCTTGTGTAAGTAAATAAATAAATCTTTTTTAAAAAATAGATAAAAATGTGGTAAATATACACAATGGAATACCACTCAGCTATATTTAAAAAAATAAAAAATCTTGCCATTTGCAACAACATGGATGGAACTTGAGGGGATTAAGATAAGTGAAATAAGTCAGAGAGACACAATTATCATATGATTCCAGTCATTTGTGGAAGATTTTTTAAAAAACAAACAAAACAAAGACAACTCAGCTTATGAGAACAAAATAGTAGTTAAACAAGGAAAAGGGAGATGGGGGTCAAAGGGGATCAACTGGTGGCAACAGAAACTAGACTTTTGGTGGTTGCTGCACCTCCCCCTGCAGTGACCTTTAGGGCTAATGGCTTTCGCCAAGGTCCCTATGTCCGGCTGGGCAAGGAACCAGCGCTTTCTTTCACCGAATCCCTGACCACCCTGCGCAGTCTCTCAACCCTGAGTCGGCCTCATCGTTCACTGCTGTGCTGGTCCGCGGCAGGTGGTGATCATAACAGAATAGATACAGATGTAGAAATAAAATAATGTACTGTTGAAACCTATTTAATGTTATAAACCAAAGTTACTTCAGTAATTTTTTTTAAAGATTTATTTATTTATGCATACAAGAGCTGGGGTACAGGCCAGAGGTGCAGGAGGTGAGAGATTCACCAGAGACAGAGTGGGGAACAGAACAGGCAGACTGACTGAAATACACTGCTGAGGGGAGCAGTGGGCAAGACAGAAGTCTGCTGCACCTTATGTGGGTCATCTCCCTGGCTGGCTAGGGAATCACTCATGCTGCAGTGACTGGCTGATAGTTCTGTCTTTAACCCCTGCACCACCAGGGAGGCCACTTCAGTAATTTTTTTAAAAGAAAGAAGGTGATGAAGAAGTTGCCCACATCACTTCAACTCACAACCCAGCAGTGCGAACTCAGTCAGACAGCCCCACCTACGACAGATCAGGCTGAGCGCCCCCATTTCTCCTGAACTCTACCTGGTCCACCTGGGCACTGTAGCCCACCTGTTAAACCTCTGGCAGAGGGGTATATACAGCTAATGGAAAAGGGGGTGCTAGTTGCTAGCAGATAGTTGCCGTTCTTGTTCCAAAGAGTGACTTTTAACAGCATATTTCCGTTATGAAATTTGACCTTCTTTTCTGTCCACCACTTTCAAAATGTGATTGACAAACATTTCAGGTGCAGCAGGCCAGCAGTGCTGGCAGCCCTCAGCACCTCTTCCCTGCTGGGGGAAAAAGGAACGATTCTCCCCCAGAGCCTGTGGAGGAAACGAAGTTCTGCCAACACCTTGGTCTCAGCCCAGTGATCCTGATTTTGGACTTCTATCCTTCAGAACTGTGAGAGAGTAAACTTCTGTTATTTTAAGCCACCCAAATGTGGTTTTACAGCATTCACAGGAAATTAATACAGTACCGTTGTCTTTAGCTTTAGTCTTGAAAGTTTACTCACAGCTGTAGCCCTTGGCCAAAATGTTCCACCCTGATTCTAATATTACCTATAAAATGGAGTTAGCAATTTGAATTTATCTGAGCATTTACCTAAGAAAAATAAACCCCTACATCTCTCTAGGCAAAAGGATTGGGCTGTAACCAATAGAATTTCATAAAAACTAGTATAAACCAGAGTTTCCTATTGGGGGAATTTGGAGTTGAAAAGAGGGAAGAAAATTCCCAAAGTTCATTTTCACTCATTAATTCATTCAGTGAATATTCATTGGACACTTGCCATGGGCTTGGCACTGTATTCAGAAATGATGTGTAAGATAAAGTTCCCCAAGGAGTGTGCGGTCCAGTTCAGCTTTTGGTGAAAGAGAGAAAAGTATAAGTCTACAATGGAGTAATTACATTTGAGAAACCCACTTTATAAGAAGATGCAGAGAAACATGTGAAATACTTCATAACATTTCTCTAAGTATTTTTATACTAGCCAGTAATAAAACAAATCTTATATGACAAAAAGGATGCCTTCCTGAATGTGGAAATCAGACCAGGAGGAGTCATGTCACCTGACACCAAAGAAGTCCCTGGGGCAGACACAGAAATGAAACATCCTAAACACAAGACATAAAGAAAGAAAACAAAAGCAGAGCAGATGCATTTGCTTTTTAGCATCTTGTTTTGCAACGGATCCCAAAATCATATAAAAGACAAAACACGTAGAGAGATTCACAATTCCTAAAGCTGTACTCTTTAGTAGTTAAGTCAGATGAATGAAAACTAAATGACTGCATTCATCTCCATCTACATAAAACAATTTTCCTATACTTAAAGGCTACTGTAATCCAAAAGCTACTATAGGTTTAAAAAGACTGAAGCTAACACAATTATCTTCATATACAGAGGGGAAGGGAGTCGTAATAATCTAGGGGGCAAATCTGAATTGCCCTGGGGAACTGACTACATAATCAAATTATCCAGTTCAAAGGGCAAGTTATATCATTCAAGACCATAAAGGAAAAGAAAGCCCTCCTGTATTGCTCAATAAGTTTCTGTGGCTTAATATCTTCATGTGAAACTGCCTTTATTCTTCATTTTATTTTGCATTTTTAGACACAATCAGTGGGAATTTCTTCATTGGCAAGTGGTAAAGTGACAAGCATTCTTGCTAAAGAAATCTAATATCACACATCCTGACAAATCTCTTTGGACTTTCCTCACTTCATTCAAAGATCCAGAAGTGTCTGACAGACTAGTGGGGCAGGCCAGCGGGAACCTCATTTGCCTGAGGGCCTGAATAGCTTCCTGGGAAATTCTACCACCCAAGGGAAGCTCTGAAAGGTCAGACATAAGCTGGCCCAGTCACAGTGCCTCCCTGGTCCCAGAGGAAGGGGGGTTCTGAGTGCAGCCTGGTCTATGAATTAGATTTGCCCACCAGCCCAGCCCCCATGGACTCGGGCCAGAATCCTAGAGTGGGGCATAAAAAACTACAATAGCATTTTTTTACTAAAATTTGCTGATCAACTGTAACAGCACTAAAAGGGAACAGTCAGACATTATGTGTCTCTTGATGAGAGGCATTAGGAAGTACTCTACCCCAACTGTGAAGTATTCTTGCCCCCAAAAGATCATAACAGCAATAACTGAAGCAGAATCTATTCGAGCCTCTAGACCTCATTATTACCAATTCCCAGGAGGCACAGGGAACAGAGGAACATTTTGAACTACACTGGGATGATATAATCAGCCAAATCCAGAGTGGAAAATTCCACAGGACAAATGACCAGCTTCTTTTAAGAAATGCATAGTTTTTAAAAGAGGTTGTGGGAATTATTATAGGTAATAAGAGACTTAAGAGACAGAACCAAATACATGTGTGGATCTTCTTTAAGTCCCGATGCAAGCAAACCATGTGTACAAAAACATTTTTTGAGATAATTGGAGAAGACTGAACATGGCCTGGAAATTAGATAATATATTAAGAAATTAATATTCTTTTTTTTTGAAGTTTGATAATGCTATTGTGTTTATATTGGAGAAGAAGTCTCACTTTTAAAGATAGTAATGAAAAAATACTTAAGGGTAAGATCACAAGATATCTGGGAATTGCTTTAAAATATTCCATGGCGGGGGCATCTCTGGTGGCACAGGGGTTAAAGGCGCAGGGGTTAAAGTCTCAGCACTATCAAGCTATCGCCAGCCACTGCAGCATGAGCCACTGCAGCACTGCAGTTTGATTCTTCTGATGGCCAGGGAGCAACCCACATGGCATAGCAGACCTCTCCTGACTCTCCTGCTGCTCCCCTCAGCAGTGTGTTTCAGTAGATCTGACTGTTCTGGTCCCCACTATGTCTAGTGAATCCTCTCAACCACCATGTCTCTGGCCTAGATCCCAGTTCTTATATGCATGAAATAAATAAATCTTTAAAAAAAAAATAAAAGTAGGGGCCTCCATGGTGGCACAAGGGTTTAAGATGCAACCTATGAAGCTGTCACAGCCTCTGCAGCACAGGTTCAATCCTCAGCCAGGGAGGTGACCCACATGGCGCAGCAGACCTCTCCTGTCTTGCCCACTGCTCCCCTCAGCAGTGTATTTCAGTGGATCTGCCTGTTCTGCTCCCCACTCTATTCTGATGAATCCTCCCACCCCCCCCCCCCACCACATCTCTGGCCTGCACACCAGCTCTTCTATGCATGGGTCAATGAATCTTAAAAAAACAAAGAAAAAAGAAAAGTGGGCCTCCCTGGTGGCGCAGTGGTTGAGCACTGGGCTGCGAAACTGCCCTCAGCCTCTGCAGCACCAGTTCGATCCCCGGCCTCCGGGCAAGTGTCCCACGTGGTGCACAGACCTCCCCTGCCGCGCCCGTTGCTCCCCTCAGCAGTGCATTTCGTCAGTCTGTCTGTTCTGCTCCCCACTCTGGCTCTGGTGAATTCTCTCACCCTCCCACAGTTCTGACTGTACCCAGTGCTTGTATAAATAAATAAAATCTTTGGAAAAAAAAAAAGTAAAAGAATATTATAAACAATTTATCCAGTGAATGTGACAACATAGATAAAATGAAAAGATCTTTCTGAAAGTAAAATTGCCAATACAAATATAAAGAATTTCGGTTCAGATTCAAGCACATGTCCAGAGTTAGTGGGCAATATATTCTGTAGCTAAAAAGCCATGCAGGCAGTAACAATTCCAGAACATGCTTTTA
This sequence comes from Talpa europaea, assembly GCF_964194135.1. NCBI lineage: Eukaryota > Metazoa > Chordata > Mammalia > Eulipotyphla > Talpidae > Talpa > Talpa europaea. Next base: position 23,871,989 of record NC_140082.1, on the reverse strand, counting down.
CTAAAAGCGAGACGAGGGAATGAAGTTAATAATCTCAGAAGACCAACCAATGAGTTAATAACTGTAAGAACCCCTACTTGTTTGGATCCAGAGCCCTCTTTTCTATCTTAATCACATCAACATGCTTCTCCAAACACTGAAAAACTTTCGGTTTGGTGTCTGTAATTATACTCTGACTTCCTGTTGAGACGGAAGATCTTTTCAGACCTGAGGGTGGGGATCCATTCCCTCACCCTCTCCCGCACCCTCCCTTCCTTCACCTTTGTGACTATTACTGCCTCTTCAAGTATGAAATTATCCTGTGGTTTTCCTATACCCTGCCCACACCTTTGTAAATAATTCCTTTAATAAACTCTCTGCATAGTCCCTATTTGGACTATGCCACCTGCCTCTCATCAAGACCTTGTCTTAGTTTCCTATTCACACTCTGCTCCCCACTGTAGGACGAGTGGAAGAGGCTTTTAGGCTCATGAGAAATAGCTACAAAACTTAGAAATGTCTCCTGCAAATATCTACCTTCTTTCCCCAAGAAAAAATAAACTATCAAGGCTGTGACCCTCTCTTTCACTATTTATTCTTGGGTTCCAGGGCAATGCCTAGCACATAGCAAGCTCAGTAAATATTAGGTATGAATGAATACCGAACCTTCCATTAAGTCCTACTGAGTCCTTTGGATTTTTGGCCCAAAGTCTTACATAAAGTAGTCTCACAACAAATGGGTGTCTGATGATTGATTGAATGATCCAGATCTTATTTATAAGGCTTTAAACAATTCCTTATGAAGTTTTAAAAGATTTTTTTTTAGAGCAAACTGTGTAACACATACCTTATTTAGCTATGGTGCTCCTATAATTTCAAATCCCCTTGTACCTTTGTAAGTTTTAATGTTTCCTATCACTGCAACATGTTCACCAGATTTTCAATACCCTTTTGTAAAGCTTTGAAGTAGGGTGTGATTGAAGAACTGCAGATTGAACTTGAACACCGTTTGTAGTAAAGAGATAGCAGATAATTTCCTTTAAATGTGATCTTAGGAGATGGGAATTCATAAAGCACATCAAAATAAGAAATTTACCAATAAAATAACATGAGATTCAACTTTTCAATCTAAAGCAAATACTACCACATTTCCTTATATCTAAGTGCCATGGATCTTTAGATATTCTCTTGTGCACCACTAAAAAAACATGGTACCAGTTAAATTCTGACACGATGCTTTCTTATCACTTAGAAATATATTTTATTTATGAAAGAGGTCTTTTACACTTATTTAGTCATCAATTTTATTTGAATATTACATTTTAAATATGGAATTCAGTTCAATATTACAAGTATTTATAAGTCACTACTTATAATTAAATATTTATAAATAAAAATTATAATTACATAAATGTCAAGTTTAATTATATTGAATGATAATTAGAATCAACTATATTAGAGTTAAAAATATAAAATTATGTTATATGTTTAAATACAAATAAACTAGGGCCTCCCCGGTGGCGCCGCAGTTGAATGGTGGGTTGCAAAGCTGCCCGCAGCCTCTGCAGCGCTGGTTCGATCCCCAGCCACCGGGTGAGGGTCCCACATGGCACTCAGACCTCTCCTGCCCGCCCGCTGCTCCCCTGTGTTTCATCAGTCTGCCTGCTCTGCTCTCCACTCTGACTGGTGAATTCTCTTACCCACCACGCTTCTGACTGTACCCAGTGCTTGTATAAATAAATCTTTAAAAATTTAATAAATAAATATAAATAAACTAAATATAATTAAACAAATAATTATTAAATACATAAATATCTGGAGTTAAATATTATGAGTAAACATTGGATATTTTCTCTATATCCTTAGAACTTTGTGTATTTGAGTTGACAAAGCTTCTCATTATAAAAAATGGAAATAGCATTACATTCAAAGTTGCCTTATCTTTGAACACATATTGAACACAAACTATCCCAAATTAGATGGATAATTTTCCAAATCCTTTATTTTACTTGCTCTTGTTAAATGCTCCCTCCCCCTTCAAAAATTATAACAAAGACTATAAAGATAATGAGCATGAAATGATTAAACAGAAAAACACAAGTGATTTCAGTTAAAACTGTTAATTATCACAGTATCCAGAAATCTGCCTAGTACAAATCTTTTCAAGTCCAAATCAGCCTGGAATTTTCACTTCCCTCCAAAATAAGCAATACATAGCCTTCTCCCTCATGCCCCAGTGTGCAAGAGTCATTTATTCAACAACCATTAATCGAATGCCCTCTGTCAGCAAGATGCCAGCCTCCACGCTGCAAACACAAGAATGAACCGGGAGACTGGTCCCTGCCCTCCTGGCACTTTAACTGGGAGACAATAAATTGACCACTGGACACACAATGAATTCTTTCTTTACAGTAGAGGCTGAGCTCAGAGGGTATTTTGCAGGGTGGGTCATGAGCACATGAACCATCAGAAACTAGGACCAGAAGACAGGAGACAGCATCTGCCTAGAACTTAGGGCTTTCGGACCATTTATAAAGAGAAAAAAGAGGACCTCCCTGGTGGTACAAGGAGTTAAGACACAATCTATGAAGCTATCCACAGCCTCTGCAGCACGAGTTCGATCCCCGGCCAAGGAGCTATCCACATGGCACAGCAGACCTCTCCTTCCTCATCCACTGCTCCCCTCAGCAGTGTATTTCAGTCAATCTGCCTGCTCTGCTCCCCACTCTGTCTCTGGTGAATCCTCTCACCCACCACACCTCTGGCCCCTACCCCAGTTCTTGTATGCATAAATAAATAAATCTTTAAAAAAAAAAAAACAAAGGGAAGATCGAGTGTAAATATTAACGTGCAGAAACCTTATTTAAATTAGGTCAGGAGGCTAGAAGAGAGTGCCTAAAAGTGCACGATCAGCAAACTACAGGACCCAACAGCACACCTCGCATCTCCTAAGGAAGTAAAGGTGCAAGCCAGCTGCAGCCAGCCAGCCAGGGGATCCTCTACCCAGCCTCAGTAGCAGCAGCGAAGGCTGCGTAAGTTTGTGGCTTGCTTTCTGAGAGTGCACGTATGTCCTGTCACGAGACTGCACTTTCCTAACAGCCTTTTTGTGGTTGTTTCCGAATAAACCCATGTTGTTTGGTGGAAGAGCTGTTTTTTGTTTAAGGCCAACAACAAAAAGCTTTTCCTGGCATAAAGTAGACAGCAGGCACTCAGCCACACACATTGGAGCATACCTAACAGCCTATGGCCAGTTAATAGGGGCTCTGTGATGCGAGCTCTAAAGGGAGCATTTTTGAGATACACGTTCAATTAGTAGGAGAAAAAGAAAAAGCCCCGGTAGAAATAACTGACCATTCCGGAGCAAACTGGTGCAGGATAAGAGTGGCCTGGGACATTCTGAAAAGGTCAGCAGACAAAACACAGAACCTGGCTGACAAAGAAGGAGAATAGGCACACAGCAGAGACCCTTCCCTTAGGCACACACAGCTAAAGGTTTCTCCAAGTCCCCAGCAGTGAAAGATTATAAATTAATAGCAGAACCACACTGCAAGGTATTTGTAGTTGTTATATATAAAATGGTGTTTAAATTCAGTGCAGAGTAAATTGGATCTAGATCTCCTTCCACGTGTGGCTTTTGGCAATCTTAATTAATGTCTTTATTAGCTCCATAAGATTCCAAGCTAATGAACCCCTCCAGGTATTGTTACAGTCACATTCAGAGAAAACCCCCAACTATGCTGGTCCAGACTCTGGTGCCTCAAAGGGGTGGACCAGGTAAGCAATGTCCCTTTATGTTGTATCTTAACGTATGCAATGCCCCCCTCTTATTAAGCTATCTCTGAGTGTGCAGTGTGTTACAATTACTTAGAAACACTTTTCAACTAATATTCTAGAAGAAAAAGATGGATTAAATCAAAGGTTTTCAGAGCTGCCAACTGTTAAGGAGGAATTGGTCATTTTCTAGAACTGGGGAAAAAGGGGATATAGTAGCCTTACAATTATTTTAGTCTTCCCTTTGTGCTCCCTCTGCTTCTGCTTAACATAACACTTCTCACACACCCCAGTGGCCTTTAGAGTTCATACAAATTTCCCTGACATTACTCAGCTCTCCAGTCCCCTATTATCATGCAAATTCACCTTATAAGTCCTCTTCTTTCTCATTCCATTCCTATTTTGAAGCATAAAAAGAACACCCCCGCCCCATCCCATAAGCCTGTGGTTACACCAGAAGTAGAGGCTAGATGACCTTTTGTACCTTTTCCATCACTAATTCCAGATCTAGTCCCAACTTGTTCCCACTAATGCTGTTGCCTGAAAACTCAGTTTGAGCTTTTCAACTGTCCTATCCAATGCCCTCAGCAATTCACTTTCAGAAAAAATGGGATTAAATATTTTTAAGTGTTAACCTGTCCTCCTAAATTCCATTTCTGGCTCTAATAATGATTTCTTTCCAAGGGTAGATTTCTTACCTCAATAAGGATAGTGCTACCTCTCTGTCAGGAATAGAAGCCAGGCCAGATCTCTCCAACTACAAAATAAATTAACTGGTGAGTTTAATATACAACAAGTTTATAAGTTTAAAAATTATGTGCATCAAAACATAGTATCAGCAGAATAAAAAGCCAACTCACAAAATGGGAGAAAATATTTGCAATTCATATATCTGATAAAGGATTAATATCCAAAATATATAAAGAAGACCTAAATCTCAACAAAAACAACCCAATTCAAAAATGGGCAGAGAACTTGAACAGATATTTCTCAAAAAAAAAGTATACAAAAAGACAAAAAGCAGACACGATTACTAATCACTGGAGAAATATAAATCAAAACTATAATGAAACACCACCTCACATTCACTACAATGTTTATTTTTTTAAAAAAAGCAGAAAAGAACAACCATTGGTAAAATTGTGGAGAAACTGGAATCAAGGTACACTGTTGGTGAGAATATAAAAGGGACAGCTACTTTATGGCAGTTCCTCAAAAAAATTAAAACTAGAATTACTATGTGATCTAGCAAGCCCCAAAAATAAGGAAAACGGTCTCAAGAGATATTTGTACCCCCACGTCCATTGCAAGATTACTCATATTAGCTACAAAATGCAAACAACCCAAATGTCTATTGGTAAATGAATGGATCAGCTAAATGTGGTATACCCATGCAGTGGAATTTTATTCTTTTTTTAAAAAAAAAAAAAAAAAGATTTATTTATTTATTTATGCATAGAAGAGCGAACTGGGGTACAGGCCAGAGGTGCGGGAGGCGGAGGGTGAGAGGATTCAAGAGAGACAGGGTGGGGAACAGAACAGGCAGACCGATGAAACACACTGCTGAGGGGAGCAGCAGGTGAGACAGGAGAGGGCTGCTGCATCCTACATCCTACATAGGTCACCTCCCTGGCTGGGGATCAAACTCATGCTGCAGAGGCTACAGATAGCTTCATAGTGCTGCAACTTAACCCTTTGCGCCACCAGGGAGGCCCCTGATCTCAGGCTTTTGTGACCAAGACATGGGCATCATTGATGAAAATAACCAGACAGTCTCCTAACATGTATCTGTTCAGTAGGCCTCCCTAGCTTTAAAATTATATTGGGTGTAGCTAGAAAAAGTGATCTCTTCACCTATTTTCACCCTCCCCTCATTTATAAAGAATCCTCCTTAGTTGCATAAACATATGTTTTTAATGACTCATTCAGGGCCTCCCTTGTGGTGCAAGGGGTTAAGATGCAACCTATAAAGCTAGCTGCACCCTCTGCAGCATGAGATCGATCCCCTACCAGACAGGGAGCTACCCACATGGCATAGCAGATCTCTCCCGACTCACCTGCTGCTCCCTTCAGCCTACTCTGCTCCCACTCTCTCTCTGGTGAATCCTCTCACCCACACACACATACACCCCTCTGGCCTGTACCCCAGTTCTTGTATGCATAAATAAATAAATCTTTAAAAAAAAAATAATGACTCATTCAGATGACTTGTCAAGAAGTAGGAATCACAGTGGTTCAAAATGTCCCTTTTAGGGACAGGAGGGTTAAGGAAGGTGGGGTTGGTGGTTTTGATAGCATGAGAATATTCCTGGCTAAGTAAAAGAGCAGAAATAACTACTGTCGTAATTCACACCAACTTTTCCCAGGTTGTTTAAGGCAGGATGGAAAGTTCAGGCAGTCAAAGTACCGGGCCCCCTTTCTATTCCACACCTCATAAATGAGCCCAAGGCACCCTGGCAAAGAAACAGCTTAGACCATACAATGCCAGGGTCACTGGAAAGAGAAAACGTGAAAAGCCAACTATAGATTTTTAAAAATGCAAATCCAGCTAATGTTTGGGCTCAACTATTTCAAAATATGACCTCCCAACCCACTAGCCACACTGTTTGGAAGGGAACAATTTATCTCTAAGGAGTGGCAGCATTCGTTAGACTCAGTCTCCTCATGCAACCTGATGGTTTTAAAAATTGCCTCTGGGAACTTGCCTGAAATAACTTTAGATTCTGTACTTCAATAAAGGGTCCTTTGCTGAAACTTGGATCAGATGTTGATTTTCTACCCTCACCTCTTAATCAATTAAAAAATATATCATAAAAGCACATTCCTTATTAGAAGAAAAACATAGGAGTTATTCTCCTTGCTGTGCTCACAGCACAATTTTTCTGAAATGAAAAGAAACTACACATGTGCACTGGGTGTAGAAAATGTGCCTGCATCGTGGGGTAGCTCTATGAAATATTATTACATTATCAGAATCGGACAGAAACTGATGGGCAGGAGGTAATAAGTTCCCTTTGCAAGTGTCAGCTCCGAATGGGGGTGGGGATGGAGTGTTTCAGAGATTGGGAAAAGAGGACTAGAGAATCATGTTTTCATTCAATTTTTTAAACTGAACACTCCATAAGTAAAAGGGATCTTGCTTTATCTGTCTTAAAACTGAGATGATTATGAAAGTGCATATGGAGATTTCTAAATTCCCTCTTCTTGGAAAGCTAATTATTTTCAAGAATGAAAGTTCCTCACCAACCTTCCATTCTTCTTGGCACATGGCAATTGTGGATCAGCCAGCTCCTAAATGTCACAGTCCAGGATGCACATTCCTCTCCCTGCTCACCACACACATACAATCGTAAAGAATGGAAACAGCTCTTAAAATCATGTCCTTAAGCATGTTTTATTAGGTAACATGACCACATCCCCAGAGACAAAAGAAAAGGAAAACTTAGACTGCAGAGAGAAAAGGGCTATCACCGCAGAGGGGTTTATTCTCCCTAATCAGAATGCTCTGCTCTCCAAAATCAATGAGTGAGCCACTGAACAAAAGAAAACAAAAAAAACTCGACTATAGCTTTAGACCATGTTAAAAGAACACTTTTTTTTTTTTAATAGAGGCATGTTATTTATTTATTTATTTGTTTGTTTATACATGCACTGGGTAGAGTGAGAAGCGCGGGAGGGTGAGAGAATTCACCAGCCAGAGCGGGCAGCAGAGCAGGCAGAAGGACCGAAGTACACTGCTGAGGGGAGCAGCGGGCGGCAGGAGAGGTCTGCGCGCCATGTGGGACCCTCCTCCGGTGGCCGGGGAGCAGCCGGGGATTGAACCAGCGCTGCAGAGGCTGCGGGCAGCTTCACAACCCAGCGCTCAACTGCTGCACCACCAGGGAGGCCCAAAAGAACACTTTTGAAATATTAAATCTCTGGTCCATGTAAAACAACAAGATTTTGCTTTGGGTTTTAATTGTTATTATTATAAAAGGCACTTTACTTAGGGCCTCCCTGGTGGCGCAGGCGGTTGAGCACCACACTGTGAAGCTGTCCACAGCCTCTGCAGTGCAGGTTCGATCCTGGCTGGCTGGCCAGTGAGAATCCCACATGGTGAAGGAGACCTCTCCTGTCTCTCCCGCTGCTTCCCTCAGCAGTGTATTTCTTCAGTCTGCCTGTTCTGTTCCCTGCTCTGTCTCAGGTGAATCCTCTCACCCTCCAGCGCATCTGACCTGTACCCCAGTTCTTGTATAAAAATAAAAAATAAATCTTTTTTTAAAAAAAAGCACTTTACTTAGCATTAAATAAAGTGTAAGTAATGTATTAAATGAATATTAATTACTTTTTTAATCTTTTTTTTATTTTTGCATAGACGATTTGGGGTGCAGGTCAAAGGTGTGGGGGGTGAGAGGATCGCCAGAGACTGAGTGGTGAGCAGAACCGGAGGATCATCTGAAATACATTGCTGAGGGGAGCAGCAGGCGAGACAGGAGAGGTACCTTAAGCCTTATGTGTCTTAGCTCCCTGGCCAAGAATTGAATTCATGCCACTGTGGCGATGCTGAGATTTAACCCCTAGGCCACCAGGGAGGCCTATATTAATCAATTTTATATGGATATAGAAGTATACTAAGTTGCTTCAAAATTATTGGTTATCCCATTGTTTCAGTTTTCCCAAAGTTAGGTGTCTTTATTTTTTTTTTTTTGAATTCAGGTAGCATTCGTTTACAGACCACTTATGTTTCAGGAGTACGGGTTCACACCTTTTCAAGTGAATGTTGCCTTATTACACCAACCACCAAAATACCAATAACCCTCCACCACAGGGCCATTGGGCCGTCTCTACCCCTTTGCTACCCACCCTCCTCTAGTTACCTTAGTCAGATTCCAAGCAGTTGTTGTAGTTTGATTTTGTCTTAAAACAACACATTTTGACATGTTAGGCTTAGCATGACTTGTCTCTCAACTGGACACATCGATGAGCACATAATTTGAGTGATCGCATACTGGAAGTGCCTCTTACTACAACTGGGGTTTGTGGGCTGAATATCAGGGAAGTTAATGTTTCCGCTATTGTTAGGGGGAAAGGGTTGCCCTGTAACACTATGGGAAGCCTGTATTCTAGTTTAGAAGGAATTGAGTAAGGCGAAGTAATTAAACTATGCCAGCTAATATATAATAGAGTGGGACAGTATATCCAACATAGATGTTGGGAATTCTGTTGGAGTGTGTTACAGATTGGGTTCCTCAGGGAATGAACTCTAAGGTGGAGATTAGGGCACTGGATGTTCTTAGGGGGTGTTTTCAGGCTTCACATCTGTGGGGTAAAGGAAGAGCTCAGACCTGGGCCCATGGAAAAGTTGGATTGTAGCCCAGGCCTTTTGTGGGAAGCTCTGAAGCAGAAACATCCCTTGGAAATTGTTCCACACTGGGCCCTGAGGCAGCCCCACACATTCCCACTATTCAGTGGATTTCAGGTATCCAGCAGGGAGTTCCAAGGTGCTTACTGGAACAGAGGCAATTCCCAGGGTATTCTGACAGTTGGTTGTTCCTATGGGGCCTGTAGCAGCCCAGCTGCTAGGGAATAAGTTCTACACCTTTCAAGGGGTGATTTAATAGTACAGCATCCACAGGCTGGTGTGTCAGGTCACGACAATTTCCATGCTCACTCATTAGGGAAGTCTGTAGGGGCAGAGAGGAATGTTCCTCCTGCTCTTCTGGATTCTTCTCTGACTGGTTGAGCAATGAAATTTATATCAGATAGATTAGTAGGGGGAAAAAAACACATTTCATTATATATGAATAGGGAATTTGTATGGATATAGGTTCTAAAGCAAATGGGCTAAAACAAGAGTATATAGGGGCCTCTCTGGAGGCACAAGGGGTTAAGACACAACCTATGAAGCTGTCCACAGACTCTGCAGCATGAGTTTGAACCAGGTCGGCCAGGGAGCTACCCACATGGCACAGCAGACCTCTCCTGACTCACCCACTGCTCCCCTCAGCAGTGTATTTCAGTCAATCTGCCTATTCTTTACCCCACTCTGTCTCTGGTGAATCCTCTCACCCCCCGCATCTCTGGCCTGTACCTCAGTTCTCGTATGCATAAATAAATAAATCTTTACAAATAAAAAACAAGAAGAGTATATATCCTGAGCTAAGACAGGGGCCTGGGGCTTCAAGGAGAGAGATAAGGGACTTACATGGTGACAAGAGTGACACATAAGGCAAAAACCAGAGGCTCTGTGATTACATGTTTGTCCTATCATATAGACTGGTTTCTCTGAGGAAAGATTATTTTTGGAGGTAACTCTAAAATTCTTCATTTTTCTAGGTAGTTACAAGTTTCTCTGAAGCCTGCAGGACCTAGATTGATTTTAGCTCAAAATAGTCCACATGCCACAGTGACACATGATGGGAAAACCTGTTCTCTTGGGGTGAACCACCCTTCAGCACCCAGTGGTCCCTGATCCTCACCAGCCTGGCTGAATGATCTAGTGTTAATCGGGCTCAAGGTTAAACACCCCAGTTTTCTTCAGGCACTTGAAAATTGGCATAGAAGTAGAAAGTAACAGTTATTGAAGCTGAGCTGTGGCTTACAGAAAAAGTCTAAACATATCTGCTGCTGGGACCCCTGGAGCGTCTACTTTCCTGCCACCTGAGAGCCAAGTTTTCCACTCTTCCTTCAATTCAGTGGGGCTCTTCATGTATTTTCATCCATATTTCAAAACTGGTTTTGTTAATTGCCAAAAAAAAGTTATCCTAACTAATAAACTAGAGTTTTAAAGAAGGCTGAAAGAATCTAATATTATGTGGGTTTTGTGTGTAATGCCTAAACTGTCAGCCCCATGAAGGTAGGGAACAAGTCTGCCTATTTCTCGTGGGATTCCCAGTAACCATGGCAAATGGCATGACATAAACATCTAACCGATATTTATTTTTTCAGTGAATGAATCAATCAATCAATAAAGGAATGAAAATGGAGGACTTCAGGACCTCCCTGGTGGCACAAGGGGTTAAGTCTCAGCACTCTGAAGCTATCAGCAGAAACTGCAGCAGGAGTTCAATCCCTTGCCAGGGAAATGACCCACATGGCACAGCAGACCTCTCCTGTCTTGCCTGCTGCTCCCCTCAACAGTGTATTTCAGTCAATCCACATGTTCTGCTCCCCACTGTTTCTGATGAATCCTCTCTCTCTCTCTCTCTCTCTCACTCACACACACACACACACACACACACACACACACACACACACCTGCACCTCTGGCCTGCACCCCAGCTCTTGTATGCATAAATAACATAAGCCTTTAAAAAATAAAAAGGGAAAGAAAATGGAGGACTTCAATGTAGGCTGAAATCATCAAAAGCATTGTGTAGGAAATAATACTTGATCTCAGCATTACATGGAGGGCTTACCTGAACAGAAGTTAGGAGCAGAGGGGAAATTTTCCTCTATCCTGCTGGGTTCTTCTCTGGGCAATCAGTTAAACAAAACAGCAGCAGATTATCAGGAGGAGAAAAAAACAATTTAACTACACCCACATGAAGACTCTACACAGAAAGTGAGGATTCCGATTTCAGTGAAGGAAATGAGGATAAATATCTGAGCTGAGGAATGGTATAGGGGCCTGGGGCTTCAAGCAGAGACAAAGGGGACTTATACAATGAGAAGAGGGAGACTCATATGGTAAAGACCAGATGCCCTGTAATTAGATGTCTGCCCTGCCATATAGATGGTTTTCTCCAATAGAAAGGTTATTTCTGGAGTTAACCCTAATTCTGTATAATACCCCCAATTTCCATTCTACCAGGTAGTTAAGGAAGTGGTAAAAGTTCCTCATAAGCCTACAGGGCCTCAGTTGACCTTGGCTCTAAATAATCCTCATGCTAATTTGTTATATCTTGAGGAGTCTGTTCTGAGCACCATTAAGAGAAATGGTTCCTGCCAGGTAGAAAGGAGATATTAATATACAGGTGAAGGAGACCAGCTGCTTGGGGTGGAGGGTGCAGATTACAGGGTTAGACAAAATTGTGCAGTCTATTGAAAACCACAGGGAGGAGGGCAGACTTCCCGCAATGGACAACAGAAGATGTTGCTAGGTCCAATGCAAACAATAGCTGGATTCCTCCTCAGCTCCCTTCCTCTCCAGTGAAAATGCAGACTGAGAGACCATCTAAAGCCAAATCCTCTAAGAAATTTCCACCCACCATTATTACTGATAGAATCAGGTTGAGAAAAATCTAACCAGCATCAGACTGAAAAAAATCAATCAAATCCTCTATACCTCCCTTGGAGTCTACTTCATGTCTCAAAACTGGGTTTGGTGACTACTAAAAAAAAAAAAAAAAATGAATAATGAGCCTTGAGGCAGTCAGGGTAAGATCTACATGCATATTTTGTCTCTCTGCCAGAAAACTCAAGGGAAGAAAGAGCAATTGCTAGAAGTGGCACACTGGCTCCTGGGAGACATAACCCCACAAGTAAAAATCTGTAGGTTGTGTCAGAGAGCAGAACATTCCAGTTGGCAGTTCTTTGTGGGGGTGCACTCTACCCTAGTGGGTGTGGTCTGCCCTGGGGATTGCAGTTGTGGAGGCTGGGACCTAAGTCCTTCAAGAGTCCCCCTGGATGAATCTCTTTGGGGACATGGTGCCAGCTACATAGTTAAGAAAGGGCAGTACAGAGTAAATAGAGCCAAGCAAATTTAATATTTCTGTGCTAGCCATCATCACGAGTAAAAATATCTCCTCATACTTGAAATACAGAAAAGGGAGGGGGGAAAATTAAGACCTGTGATGTTAAACATAGACAAAGGAAAAAGAATGCCCAGAAAAGCATACAGAATAAAAAACCTCCAACTGAAAATGAGCCTATGCTAATCCAGGAAAAAATTACGAAGTGGTTTAGTATCCTTAATACAATCAAGGCAAAAGAATTTATTATATTAGGGCCTTCCTGAGGCGCAAAGGGTTAAGACGCAATCTATGAAGCTATTCACAGCCACTGCAGCACAAGTTCTGTCCCCAGCCAGGGAGCTACCCACATGGCACAGCAGACCTCTCCTGACTTGCCTGCTGCTCCCCTCAGCAGTGCATTTCAGTCAGACTGTCTGTTCTACTCCCCACTCTGTCTTTGGTGAATCCTCTCAACCCACCCACACACACACATCTCTGATCTGTACCCCAGTTCTTGTACACATAAATAATCTTTTTTAAAAAGAATTCATTGGGCCTCCCCTGGTGGCACAAGCAGTTGAGCACCACACTGTGGAGCTGTTCGCAGCCTCTGCAGCACCGGTCCCATCCCGGCTGGCAGGCGAGGGTCCCACATGGCGCAGCAGACCTCTCCTGTCTCGCCCGCTGCTCCCCTCAGCAGTGTGTTTCGTCAGTCTGCCTGTTCTGTTCCCCACTCTGTCTCTGGTGAGTCCTCTCACCCTCCCACGCATCTGGTCTGTACCCTGGTTCTTTCATAAATAAATAAATCTTTGGGAAGAATTCATTATATTAATTTATACTCTATGTTTTTACCCAAAAAAATAGATAAAATAAAAGGAAAAGAAGAAAAAGGATTTATTGCAAGAATATGGGGCAATTTACAGGTCCCAGGGGGTAGGAATGGAGCAGGGAACTCAGAAAAGGCTGGGACAGGATGGTTGTGAAGAGGGAGGCATGTTTTCTGAGTTCTCTGTCCCTCTCTCACCAACAATGGGTATGATTAATATCCATCATTTCTGTCACAGTGATAGGAGAAACAATACTATCTCATTTCAATATGCATTTCTTTATTAGGGAAGTTGAACATGTTTTCATGTTTATCTATATTTCATTCAGCCTGAACAGGGCTGCTATGAGGAATGAGATGAGAGAACAGAAAAAATTTTTTGAAAACAAATGGAGTCTGCTGTACTACTCTACTTTTGTAAAAAATGAACAGCGGTTTATATTGAATACATATTTCAAATAAATTCTGAAGTTCATCAGGTTTCTATTAAAGAAGAGCAATGTATGTGTACACAAAGGCCATTTTAGGTGATGAAACTGTAGCCAAGAAAATAAGCACTTGATGGTTAGATATGATAAAGATCTGTCATTTAACCCTAAAACAAACCAAAAGGGGAGGGGGGGTGGGGAAAAGAAAAAATGGAAAACTAGAGGAAATTTCACATAAAAAGTCATCTTTTCTAGACTGTCTTTCTTTGATTTTTATGGGACTTGGGTTTCTGCAAAAAAAAGAGCATATGCAGGCACTCAGCTCTGATTACAAGGTATTTTCCTCAAGTTTTAAACCAACAAAATCAATACAACTAGTAAGAATGAGTTGAACCTGTTTTCCTGTTAGTTTTCTCAGTTAGAGGGTTGGTAAACACAAAAAAAAAAGGAATAGAAACTTTCTTCAGAGTTAGCTTCTTGATGGCATGAGAAAGATGAAAACTGACTTAATATACTACTGCTGTTGCTCATATATAAAGATAATATGGCTCTACATTTATCTTCAAAAAAGATATTCTTCCATTTGGGCACTGCTTTTAGTGTATTCTTTTACATGTTTGTTTGTTTTAAGATTTATTTTTATTTACACATACAAGAACTGGGGTATAGGGGGCCTCCCTGATGGCACAGGGGTTAAAGACATCGCTATCAAGCTGTTGCCAGCCACTGTGGCACCAGTTCGATCCCCGGCCGGCCAGGGAGCAACCCACATGGTGCAGCAGACCTCTCCTATCTCACCCACTGCTCCCCTCAGCAGTGTATTTCAGTAGATCTGCCTGTTCTGCTCCCCACTCTGGTGAATCCTCTTACCCTCTGCATCTCTGACTTATACCCCAGTCCTTGTATGCATAAATAAATAAATCTTTTTTAAAAAAAAATAAAAGAACTGGGATAGAGGCCAGAGGTGCCAGGGATGAAAGGATTCACCAGAGACAGAGTTGGGGGGCAGGACACGCAGATCTACTGAAACACAATGCTGAGGGGAGCAGCAGGCGAGGCAAGAGAGGTCTGCTGTGCCATGTGGGTTAGCTCCCTGGTTGGGGATCAAACTCATGCTACAGTGGCCGGCCATAGCCCATCTTTTACAATTGTCTTCACTGTACCAATACAGCATGTTTCTGACTCTGAAGGGGAGAGAGATAAAGAATCAGAGAACCTTCCCCAATAAGGACCTCCTGGCTACAGTACAGTGCCATGACCCCCAGCAGTGGCGAGGAGGGGATAATTCCAACTAAACAAAACAATCTATCTTGATGGAGTAAATCAAGGGCTATTAGCTTTTCCAAATACTCTGCCAAATGATTCATTATAATCAGAAAAAATGGTCTTTACTACTTAACAGGATCAAGCATCCTGCCTCCCACTGAGGGGTCTGTACATGTGCAAAAGAGCCCCCAACCAGACATTTATAAACTCTAAAATCTGCTTTTATTTTTTTAATCTTGCTTCAATTTTCTAACTCTTCACTCCAGAGGTGTAACAAAGCCAATGGCAGTATGGGTTACTTCTACCTAATTCCTCAGATGACTTATTTGGTCCACATAAGATACTCTAAAATATCCAAAGCAAATCTTATCTGAAAAAGATTAAAATTTTACATATAATAATAAAAAGATAGTATTTTCCTTTCCAGAAGTAGCAGAAACAGGATACCTTATTCTAGTTCTAATTATTTCTTTTTTATTAAAAAAAAAAACTTTTATATGCCACCAATAGAATTCCTACACTTCTTCCTCTCTCTCAACCTGGGGAGTTATGGGTTTTCCATGTTAATGATCAGTTTCTGATTTCCAAGGCCCTAGACATAAGCACATGAGTCAAGTATCCAAAGAGAAGACTCAACATCAAACACTTCTAGAACTACGAAGTGCATGCTCCAATTCACTCACTGTGGGGATACTTTAGTCATCTGTATACTATTTAGGGGGAAAAAAAACACTCTTTAAAAGAGAAGAAGTAAGAATGAACAAACCATTTTTCACATCTGAAAATCTTCCTGTTTTAAAAACTTAAAACAGTCAAATATCCAACTGGCCAGAAAGATCTGAATTTATACTCACTTCAAAGCAACTTAACAAACCCTGACAGTGTTTCCTGAGGGGTGGCTCATGCTCCTTCTGTAGTTTCTCTGTGGGAATAAAAACTTCTCAGGGTTCCAGGGACTAGTCTTTCAAACTGTTCTTAGAAAAGGAAGATGGTGCTCATACTTCTAAGCCTGGTTATTTGCCTCCTGCACTGCACACCCCTATTCACACCAACCACATGTTACAATGCGATTTTGTGTGTGTGCCTCTTGACTCCTCCAGGGAAGGGACAGTGTCCTGGGCTCCTTTTCCCTTCGCTAGCACCCTTGTGATAGACTCTCTCCTTGACCCAACAGGCTCCTCTAATTCATATTCAACTGGGCCTCAACTTGGGGCATCAGTATCCATCTTTGTTGGGACTGCATCACCCAGGTTTAGCAAGAACCCAGGTCCAAGAGAATCCCCAGCCCTCGATACCTAATGGCTCTCCATCTCTGATCAAATTCCTCAGCCACCCCAGTCCCCAGGTATCTGATCACCCCCAGCAAGAACCCTGTTCAGTGTGCCTAATCAGAACCTCCTCTTACCTTTAACATTTCCTCTCAGTAATTTTCTATCCAGTGACCACCTCCCTCACCCTATTCCCTGGCTACATTGTCTCTCCTTTCTTCGTTTTATTCAAAATTGAGGTCAGTTCTATGCTAAGGTCTCCTTTTCCCTATTGCAATCATTCCTGAATAAAATCTGTTTATACAGCTTTGATGACAGCTGGTTCCCCTCAATAATAGCATAGCACCTAGAATATAGTCTTCACTCAACAACTGTGTTAGAGGGGGGAGGGGGTGGAGATGGTAGACAGACAGGGTTCCTTGAGTCATTTCCCTCTTCAGAGATTCCAAAGATAATTATCCAGAGGAAGCACCCACATCTGATACGAAGCACTGGGGATACGAAGACCAGTGTGTGAGCAAGGAGGAGAGCCAGGAACCAGTGGGAAGGGCAGGGAAGACTGAGAAACAGTAAGTCAGGAGTGGGGCCAGTTCAATGGGAGAGACATTTGACTGGCACTTCCCTCACCAGTCCCCATGCTCCCCGACAGCTCCAGCCTAGAGGACAGTACACAGTTCTCAGGGAGAGCATAGCCTATTGCACAGTGCAACAAAGGACGGCCAGGTGGGAGAAAGTATTTGCACATCATACATCTGACAAAGGGCTGATATCCAAAATATATAAAAACTCAATGAAAAGAAAACCATTAACCCAACCAAAAAAAATGGGCAGAAAAGCTAAATAGACATTTCTCCAAAGAAGACATACAGAAGGCCAAAAGACACATGAAAAAAATGTTCATCATCACTTACAATCAGGGAAATGCAAATCAAAACCACGAGGAGATACCATCTCATACACACGAGAATGACTCATATCAAAAAGATCAGAATCAACAAGTGCTGATGAGGATGTGGAGAAAAAGGAATCCTGCACTGTTGGTGGGGCCATAGACTGGTCAGCTTCTATGGAAAACAGGAGGGAGTTTCCTCAAAAATAATTAAAATAGGGGCCTCCCTGGTGGTGCAAGGGGCTAAGCACCGCACTATGAAGCAATTTGCAGCCTCTGCAGCACAAGTTCAATCCCTGGCCAGCCAGGGAGCAAGCCACATAGCTCGCCTGCTCTCCCCTCAGCTGTGTACTTTGGTTGATCTGCCTGTTCTGTTCCCCACTCTGTCTCTGGTGAATCCTCTCACCCCCCGTATCTCTGGCCTGTATCCCAACTCTTGTATGCATAAATAAATAAATCTTTTTTTAAAATAATTAAAATATATCTACCATGTGACCTACAAATTCCACTCCTAGGTATCTATATAAAGAATGCAAAAACAGGGCCTTCCCAGGTGGCGCGGGCGGTTGAACACAGCGCTGTGAGGCTGTCTGCAGCCTCTGTAGTGTGGGTTCAATCCTGGCCAGCAGGCGAGGATCCTACATGGCATGGCAGACCTCTCCTGTCTCGCCTGCTGCTCCCCTCAGCAGTGTATTTCAGTCAGTCTGCCTATTCTGTTCCCCACTCTGTCTCTGGTGAATCCTCTCACCCTCCCGCGCATCTGATCTGTTTCCCGGTTCTTTTTTTTTTTTTTAGAGGCATGTTTCTTTTAATTTATTTGTTTGTTTGTTTGCTTGTTTTGTTTATACATGCACTGGGTACAGTCAGAAGCGCGGGAGGGTGAGAGAATTCACCAGAGCCAGAGCAAGGAGCAGAGCAGGCAGAAGGACCGAAGCACACTGCTGAGGGGAGCAGCGGGGGGCAGGAGAGGTCTGCGCGCCATGTGGGACCCTCGTCCGGTGGCCGCGGAGCAGCTGGGGATCGAACCGGCGCTGCAGAGGCCGCGGGCAGCTTCGCAACCCAGCGCTCAACCGCTGCGCCACCGGGGAGGCCCTGTTTCCCGGTTCTTGTATGTATGAATAAATAAATTCTTAAAAACAAAAATGATAACCACTGCTATATTAAAAAAAATGCAAAAACACTAATTTGAAGTTTTTGCATAAGTCCATTGTATTCCTATTTACAGAGGAATGGATCATAAAAAATGTGATATTATATATATACGCACACATACTAAAATTCTAGTAGTTATTAAAAAAAATATGAACTCTCGCCATTTGCAAAACATTGATGGAACTGGAGGGGATAATGCTAAGCAAAATAAGTCAGAAAGACAACACTGGATGATTTCACTTATATGTGGAATATAGAGAAATAAAACAAAGGGTCAAAGTCAAACCGGAAGTAAACACTTGACACTGGACTGTAAAACTGAGGCTACAGGAAAGGGAGGGAGTTAGGTTGGGAATGGGAGAGAAAGGGGGCCCAATGGAGCTTGGTAGAGGATTATTGGGGTAGAGGATTATCCGTGGTGGCCATGGTATGAAAATATACATTTGTAGCGTTTTGGATCTACAAACGCTAAAACAAACTCAATGATGTAAACAGACCTTAACTCAATAAACATAATTGGAGAAAAATAAACAAATAAAATCTCAACTTGAAAGTAAAAAACACAAAATAAAAGTAAAAAACTGTTAATTAAACAATGGATTAAACAGATAAGGGGCCCCCCTGATGGCCTAGGTGTTAAGTCTCAGTGCTATCACGATATTGGCAGCCTCTGCAGCACTGAGTTCAATCCCCAGCCAGGGGCTGACCCACCTGGAGCAGCAGACCTCTTCTGTCTTACCCATTGCTCCCCTCAGCAGTGTATTTCAGTGGATCTGCCTGTTCTGCTCCCTGCTCTGTCTCTGGTGAACTCTCTTACACCCCACACCTCTGGCATGTACCCCAGTTCTTCTATGTATAAATAAATGAATAAATCTTCAAAAAAAAAAAAAAACAGATAAGTGTATGGATGAATGAGTGAGTGAATGAATGAATGAAAACACAAGTGAGTCTTCAGCGTACCCCGCCATCAAGGGCAGGATAAGCAGCACAGAGAAAACAACAGCCCTCATAGGTCTTTTTGCTCTGCCTGGTGCAGATGGTCCTCGCCTACACAAAGCCAGCAGGGAGGATTTCTAGGATTTATAGAACTTCCTTGTAAGGAAAGGAAAAAAATCTCTTCTACCCATCTTAGGTTCTCCAGCTGGGGCCTTGTAAATTAGACTGACAAAAGATAGATTAACGAGAAAAAAAAACATAAAATTTCCTTAATATAAGTTTTATGTGACATGGGAGCCTTCAGAAGGAAATAAAAGACCAGAAGTGATTAAAACTAAACATTTTATACTAGGGTTGATGAAGAGTAGAAAGTCATGAAAAAATGTGATATTAGGAAAAAAGGGTATGAGCTCAGGGTAGTAAATCGGGGGGAACTTAGCAAGGCCTGTTCTTTGGCATCCTCTCAGCATGACTATTTGGAGACAAGGATGTTCCTTCCCTCCGCATCTAAGGAAGACAACTCTCATGTAAGGGAGACTCCCACCACCTGCTTTGGGAACTGGGGAAGTTCAGAGTGTCCTTCCATCTCCCAAATTCCTCAACCCCAAATATTCAATATGTCAAGGTACCATATTTTGGGGTAGCATGCCAAAACCCCATCAGCCTTCACCCCCAATTTCAAGGAGATGGTAACCATGGTATGATGCACCTGAGCAAGAAGGCTTAAGTGGTGAGAAGAAAAAAGGGAGGCAGAAAGGGGCACAGGGTAGCCACCTGTCAGTGATGAATGAAGAACATTAGAAAGGTTTAAGTCCTGGTACCTGGGAGAGGGTTGAAGTAGCCATTGCTCCTGTCTGGTTATGGATGCACAGGTGGGATTTGAGAACTCCAGAGGAGGACAAAGTTTGCACCTGAGGCACTAGCAAAGCAGTGGCACCAAAAGAGAGAATCTCATAATTGGGGTTCATTGTGAAACTTATTCTGATTTTATTGTTTTGCATATATATCTATATCTATATCCATATCTATCTATAGATATAAATATAGATATATAGATATAGATGAGTTGTCCCTGTAAGCTCAAGTTCTTTAAAGTCTTAATTCACTCTGCAGTGAACAAATACCCACAGAGACAGTATTTGCACCACTAGAAATCGAAGTAAAAGAGCATCCAGAGGAGCAGGGAGATGTCATTATGAAGGACTGGACCATTGTGAGCAGCTTATGGAAGCTGTCTCATTATTTCCTGGTGGCACTTTGGATATTTGTAAGAACACGTGTGATTAAAGGCTTGAGCTGAGTCCTCATGTAATTAGCTCTGTATGGCCGGGTGTCCATGTAAATGTCTGTAGAAGCATGTGTACGCAAGACGTGGGTAAGTAAAGGATCCCAAATGGTATCCTAATCTCAAAAATGTTGGCTCAGAAGTGAGACAGATTGAAACAATCTATAAAAAGAATAAGAAACAGAAAGGAAATTTGAGTCAGAAGAGGAAAAACGCCAACATCTTATTGAAGAGGCACAAATGCCATAAATTGAAAATAGATGTTTACCACTGGTTATAACTGTTTGCCATGCTACTGTGATGTTTAAAATTTACCAACTCCATACCATGGTTTAAAACACTGTTTACCAACCTCAAATGTGAATGAAGTTTGTATCAATTTAAGAAAAAACTCTCTGAAGAACATAGTTTCTAGTTTATGGATGTAATTTGTGATATTTTCAAAATTACCTTAACCTAAGCTATTATAAAATAGTGCATTACATTAAAGAAAGGAAAATTATTTCCTATTTATTATTTCCTGTTAATAGGAAGAAGTTAATTCTACTTCCTGCAGAAAAGTCCAGAAGACCTCACATTTTGATTGACTTTGCCAATGTAAAAATGAAGAAATACAATGTGATGTTTTAAATCTCATCTGCAGGTTTAGTATAAAACATTACAGTAAATTAGAAGAGGAATGTCGAGCTCAGCTGATTTCCCCCTGGAACCTCTTTTCTTGAAGGTTTAGGTATTTCACAAATCTCCTGCATTTGTGTAATGGTTTACCCTTTTTCAAAGAGTTTTTTCCATTTCTGATCCTTGTTGATCCCCATAACAACTTTGCATGGTTTTGAGTATTAAGTATGAGGAAAGTGAGCTACAGAGAGGTTTTGTGGTTTATTCCAGGTGTCATAGTGGGTAACAGCCCCTCCCACTGCAAGTAATTCCTATTCTCCTTCCACTAGTCATTAATGCCTCCCTAAAAATAATACACCAGGCATCTGCAACATCCACTCAAAGAACTATAGAGATGTCCATTGTATCAAGTGAGAGTGAAATTCACACAGAGTGTTTCCTGTTGGGAAGGGAGACACCAATGTGTCAGTCTTGATGTGTGCATTCATTCTGACAGTTGGTGCTTGGGCTATGCTCACTGGGATATCATCTCTGATGACATTTATAGAGGAAAAGACTCAGGAAAGTAGACTTCTGGTCACTGGTTGGTTTTGTTTTTTTTTTTAAAGAACACTGTGACCATCATCACTAATACCTACTGTGTGCTTACTATGAGTATCTTGCTAAGTGTACCACATGCAGAAACTCCCCTAATGCTAACAGCTACCCTTGATGATAGATAATCATAGCTTCTATTTTACCAATAAGAAAATTTAGACCCAGAGAAATGAAATAAGTTGCCCAAGCATATAGCCAATAGGGTGGAAAGCCAACACGTGAAGATGGCAGTCAAACACCAGAACTTGTACTTCTGATCACTGTGTAACCTGCCATTCACTGGTTAACTGATTTAGGCAATCACTTAGTTTCTCTGGGTTCAATTTCCTTTATTAGTTAGTAAAAAGATTTTTTTTTTTGAATTTTCACTTATTTTTGTGTAAAAGAACTTGTGTGTAGGCCAGAGGTGCTGGCGTGAGAGGATTCACCAAGGACAGAGTGGGGAGCAGAACAGGTAGATTTACTGAAATACACTGCTGAGGGGAGCAGCAGGTGAGACAGGAGAGGTCTGCAATGCCATATGTGGGTTAGCTCCCTAGCTGGAGATCCAACTCATGCTGTAGCAGTGATAGCACTGAGACTTAACCCCTAGGCCACCAGGGTGGCCTGTAAAAAGAATTTTACCAGGTCTAAGAAGAGACATATATATCCAAATACATATATACATTATCTTATTACATATGTGTATTAGGTATATATATGAATTAGAAAAGAAATATAGCTGAAGTCCTATATTAACCAGTATGTAAAAGTTGTTCTGAACCCAACAGATGAAATTGAGAGACTTTATAATTCAACCTGTTTCCTCCATTTCAAAGTTTGTGTATCATTTTAGTTTATATTACCTTACACTTTAGATATGTTTTCAGTATGTTACAGACAGAATTTTAAAATCAAAATACTGTTTAAAATTTAAAAGATAATCTAAAAATTCTACTGAGAATCTGTATGGGTGTTGTTCTTAAATTTTATTATTTGATTTAGTATAATTGACATACAAAAAGCTATACATATTTAATGTGCACAACTTGTTGAATTTGGAAATAAGTATGTATCATCAAAATCTATATTTAAATCTATCCATCGCCGGGCCTCCCTGGTGGCACAAGCGGTTGAGCACAGCACTGTGAAGCTGTCCGCAACCTCTGCAGCACAGGTTCAATCCTGGCCAGCCGGGGAGAAACCCACATGGCTCAGCTAACCTCTCCTGGCTCGCCCGCTGCTCCCCTCAGCAGTGTATTTCATCAGTCTGCCTGTTCTGTTCCCAGCTCTGTCTCTGGTGAATCCTCTCACCCTCCCGCACATTTGGCCTATATGCTTGTTCTTGTATAAATAAATAAATCTTTAAAAATTATAACAATAAACAAATAATAATAAATCTATCCATCACCTCTGAGTTTCCTCCTGCCCTCTTATGTGCTATCATGACTATTACTGGTATTAACACTATTATTACTCATGATGAGAACACGACATAAGATCTACCCTCTCAGCAAAGTTTTAAGAACATAATACAGTGTTGTTAACTATATTCTGAAACGTTTGTGAAATAAAGACTTATTCCTCTAAAAATGCTTTTGTAAAACTCAGATTTGTATCACGAAGTGCTTACTTAAAAGTGCCCCTGTAGGACCTCCCTGGTGGCACAAGGGGTTAAACACAGCACTGTAAAGCTGTCCACAGCCTCTGCAGCACCGGTTCAATCCCCAGCCAGCCAGGGAGCAGCAGACCTCTCCGGCCTCGCCCGCTGCTCCCCTCAGCAGTGTATTTCAGTCAGCCTGCCTGTTCTGTTCCCCACTCTGTCTCTGATGAGTCCTCTCACTCCCCACACCTCTGGCCTGTACCCCAGCTCCTGTATGCATAAATAAATAAATAAATAAATCTTAAAAAAAAAAAAAAGAAGCGCCCCTGTAATTCAACAGGTCATTTACAAAGCTTTGTGCTTTTGTTCCACAATCATAAAACTGCTCCAAAGAGGTAGTTCAATCTGTTATTACATCAACCCCTTCTTTCTTCTCAGATTCTTCATTTGCCTAATTCTACAGAGGGTAGGCTTCTGGTGTGTCTGATGGTTCTCATTAACACATCAACAATTATTTTATTTCAGTGACATATTTTGTGGTGATAGTTCATCAGCAGATCAAGAAAACATTGCAATCTAACACATTCCACTAAATAATCAGGACAAGATTAATAGTTACATTTCATGAAAACCATCTGTTTGTTAAACCAGCTTGCCTGCTTTCTTCATTTCTTTTCAGATTCCAATAAATTGTGAGTGCCTTGAGTGAACATCATTCTTTGGGGGTCACTGTCACCATTTAGAAACGCGAACCAATATCCGCATGGTCTGGAGTTGGAAAGGGAAAGCACAGCCAACTGACATGCTATTTTGTTGACTTGATGGCTACCAACAGGTCTGTCTTTTTATGTCCCTCTAGTTTAAATGAATTGACCAGTGTTTTCTTGGTGTGGGAGCATCACAGAATGATGGCACCCAGACAGCTAAATTTGTTGGTCTTACGGATCATATTTTACCCTCATCCCCAAAGCATGACTAGTCAACTACCATAAAAATCACCTAATTGTCTAAAGTGTCTTGTGTCTGCCTTAGAGAACTTTTAACCTAATAATTAGAGTAAAATATAAGTTGGAAGGTGGAGCATGGGGGGAGGGGTAGAAACTTCTATCTGTCTTTTGAGGATACCTCTCGCAAGTAAATGAATGTATGCATTCAAAAAGTCTGGGGTTGGGGGGCCCTCCCTGGTGGCCCAGGGATTAAGCCTCAGCACTGACACCTCTACAGTCTGAGTTTGATCCCAGCCAGGGTGCAGCTGACCTCTCCTATCCCACCCGCTGCTCCCCTCAGCAGTGTATTTCAGTAAATCCACCTGTTCTGCTCCCCAATCTGTCTCTGGTAAATCATCTCACCCCCCAACCTCTGGCCTACACCCCCATTCTTCCATGCAAAAAAAAAGTCTAGTAGGGGTGTGGGGGAAAAAGTCTAGAAGGACATTTAAAGACATTAACAATGGCTATGACTGAAGTCAGATTAGTGAGATTAGTGATTTTTATTTGTTTTAAATTGTTTATTTGTATTTTCAAAATGGCCTTTGCAATCTTTTATTACCAACTAAATAATAAAGGAAAAAGTTCTTTTCCCTTTATTATTAGCTACAATGAAGTCATTCCCTGGTAAATATTTTAGTGGCAGGTATGGTAGTAATTAAGGGATTAATTACAGGTATGGTAGTAATTAAGGTATGGTAGTAATTAAAAAATTAAAATTTATATAAATGTTATTTAAATGTTTATACCTTTATGCCCACTCTAAAACCAGGGCAGATAAGGTTTACCTGAGAAAGCCACTGTCCATAGTTATGCTGGTAATGAAATCTCATTCACCTAAACTCTCCATCGTGGAGGATAAAGAACACCTGAAAATCTAGTTTTAATATAAACCTTTCTTATCTTGGAAACAATGTATCTGGAGGTCATCATTTATCAAGCAAACTTGGCTAAGCAGAATACAGCCTAGTACCACGAAAAACCAAAAGACCTCTGAACAGTTAAAGGAATAGAAGGCAAAATATCTCAACTCAAAAGAAAGTCACTCAGGACTTACCCTTTTTTCTTGCTTTAAGTAGGTGGGTGGAGACCAGCATGCAGAGAGGAACCTGATCCATTTGGCCAATTCACCCATGTCTGTGAAGATATTTTGAGGTGGTACTGATTCTCCATGTTCCTAAGGGCGAGGTGAGATTCTCAGCAGCCATCAAAGTAAGACCCCTCAGCCATAGATCTCCAGTTATTGTTCAGGTGGGGAAAGGCAGGCAAGGGCTCTAATGAGATGTGGTTGGATGGCAGCGTGGGACACTCCTGATAAAAAAAAAAGAGCCAGCATCCTGGGGACAACAGGGTAGAGCAAAAGAACCATTAAAACAAAACTTTTATCACTGTTTTGCAACAATCTCAGGCCTGGTAGGCTCACTGTTTGGTTCTAGGGATTGGAAGGAGAACTTCAGAGATCTTGGCATCATTTTCACAGGTTTTAAATGGTTAGCAGGGGAAATAAGCCAGCAGGGAAACAGCAACTTGACCCTTCTGCAAATCTCTATACGCGCTTTTCTCTGGGCTTTCTCTGTTATTCTCTCATGGTCTCTTCCTCTCATAGCTTCTCCACTACAGCCATCTCTGAGTAACGCCACTAATATCCCTGACCTCTAGGCTCAGGTGTGCATACACCCATGCTCAGGTGTCCATAGTCAGGCATGCCTGCCCCACATCAACACACTGGAGGGTAAGGTAAAAGAATCAGGCTTTTCTGCCCTCCCGCCATTAGGATAGATGACAGAACCCTGTGGTCCTGAATGCATGCCTGATGGCGGCACCTGGAGTAGGGTGTGGGCATATGTAGATGGGATTCCCCAGGGCTAAGACTGGGCTTTTAAGGGCGGCGTCACGGGGACACCAGCAGAAGCAGAACGAAAGAAGAACCATGAGTAGAAGCAGAGAGCAGAGAAGCAGAGACCACCAGAGAACACTGGAGAGCCCAGAAAGAGTGAAGACTTGCTGGGGGCTAGGAGGCCGGCAGGCCAGTACCCCTGCCTGCTATGTACCTGGTAAATCCCAATAAAAGCCTGCAAAAGCCACCAAGGACTCTCCAGGACTCTCCTTTACCTGGTCTGCTGGATCAGAAAACCTGCTCAATGGCTTGTTTCTGCCCTTACACACACCTTCTACATTAACAAGAGCAAGGTCGAAGGTGATAACCACAGAGGCCAGTAATGTAAAGTCTGATCAACCTCATTTACCCTACAATCATTTTGTAGTGATTTTGTTGGGGAAAGGATGTCCTGAGCAAACTCCATGCAGGCTTTGTGGACGCCACCCCCACGCCATCCAGACACTGGGAACTACAAATCCCATGATCCCCAAAGGGAGGTTGTGAGGACCTAAGGGCAGAGTTAAGCAGCCATTTTCTTTGTTTGTAAATAAAACCAGCCACAAGACAGAGCTGTATGCAAGGGGAAAAAAAAGCAAACTGTTCAAGACCTGAGACAAAGACTTTCACCAGTGTCCTGCAGACCTAGTGCACTTACGGTGACCAATGCAAGGAAGGTTACTTTGGGCTGGTCAACCACAGGTGTAACTTGGAAACCATGCTGGGCACCAAGCTGTTACAGGGCAACCCCGCTCTAAAATGGGTTGTGTGACTGTGGGTCCTCACCCGCACACTTAAAGGGGACTTAAACTGCAGGCACACACAAAATGTTAACAAAAGGATTATTTACAAAGGAAAGGGAAATGAGGAAATGTACAACTCAGGGAGAAAAGAGGGAGATAAAACTCTTAAATGCATCATACCCGTTCCACCAACCTGGAATCCCAAATGACCCGCCAAGACCCAACCTGCCTGGCTGAGAGCATGAGCCAAGAGAGTGAGACCTCACTAACATGGCTGGTTTTATTTACAAACAAAGAAAATGGCTGCTTAATTCCGCCCTTAGGTCCTCACAACCTCCCTCATGGGATTTGTAGTTCCCAGTATCTTGATGGAAGGGGGGTGGCATCCACAAAGCCTGCATGGAATTTGCTCAGGACATCCTTTCCCCCTAAAATTTCACACAGTGTACTGTGTGAAACAAAGATAACTCCCGGTAGTGTTCTGGGACAGAACACAAACACTGGGGGTTGGCAGAATTTTCCTATTTCCTTCTTTCAGTTATCATTTGCCCCATAGCAAAGCATTCCCAAAACATCATGAAATCAGATGACAAACCATGTACTTGTTCACAATTCTGCACTTGGAACTGGTATACACTGGGCCATTTTTCTCCTGGTCTCAGCAGCAATCAGTTGATAGTTAGTCTATGGTCAGTTGTATATATCATTTTCTCACATTTCAAAAGATTAAGCAGCCCTGTGCCTCCCTGGTAGTCCAAGGGGTTAAGACGCAACTTATGAAGCTGTCCACAGCCACTGTAGCATGAGTTCGATCCCTGGCCAGGGAGAAGACCACATGGCACAGCAGACCTCCCCTGTCTCTCCCGATGCTCCCCTCAGCAGTGTATTTCAGCAGATCTGCCTGTTCTGCTCGCCACTCTGTCTCTGTTGAATCATCTCACCTCCCCATGCTTCTGGCCTGTACCCCAGTTCTTATATGCACAAATAAATAAATCTTTAGGGCCTCCCCGGTGGCGCTGGGTTGAGCACTGGGTTGCAAAGCTGCCCACAGCCTCTGCAGCGCCGGTTCAATCCCCGGCTGCTCCCCGGCCACCGGAGGAGGGTCCCGCATGGAGCGCAGACCTCTCCTGCCGCCTGCTGCTCCCCTCAGCAGTGTACTTCAGTCCTTCTGCCTGCTCTGCTCCCCGCTCTGGCTCTGGTGAATTCTCTCACCCTCCCACGCTTCTGACTGTACCCAGTGCTTGTATGTATAAATAAATAAATGAATCTTTAAAAAAAATAAAATAAAAAGTTTTTTAAAAATTAATTAAAATTAAATAAATAAATAAATCTTTAAAAAAAAAAAAAAAAAGATTAACCAGCCCAGAAAATTTACTGTTATGAATGCCTCAATGGTGCCAAACATATGAAGTGTTATTTTACTATGTTCTGCTTAATTGGGATTCATATCAAAAGAACTGAAATCTGCTTTTTTTCTATTGTACCATACATTATTACAAAATGCTTCAAAGATATTTTATTTGATCAATGTAACAATCTTATCTTAAAGGTACAAATGTGCTTATCTCCCTTTTAGAAATGAAAATATAAATATTCAAGAAAGGCGGTACCTAGGCCATGAACTGAACTCACATATTGTGACACTACTTGAGTTATCACCCTGGTAGGGCGATATTTCGAGGGGACACCTGTTCTGCTCCCCACTCTGTCTCCAGTGAATCCTCTAACCCATCAAACCTCTGGCCCACACCCCAGTTCTTGTTTGCATACATAAAACTCAATGTTATTTTTTTAAACCTTAATTCTAGATGATTTTTTTTAAAGATTTATTTATTTATTTATACAAACACTGGGTACAGTCAGAAGCGTGGGAGGGTGAGTGAATTCATGAGAACCAGAGCTGGGAGCAGAACGGGCAGACTGATGAAATACACTGCTGAGGGGAGCAGCGGGCGGCAGGAGAGATCTACCCGCGCCATGTGGGACCCGTGCCCTGCGGCTGGGGATCGAACCGGCACTGCAGAGGCTGCGTGCAGGCAGCTTCACAACCCAGCGCTCAACCGCTGCGCCACCAGGGAAGGCCCCATAAAACTCAATTTAAAAAAAAAAAAAGAGCCTGGGCTTCAAAATTAGACCAAGATTTCTACACCTACCAGTTGTGTGACCTTGGATAAGTTACTTAACCCCACGAACCTCAGCTTCTTTTTCTTTTTCTTTTAAGATTTATTTATTTATTTGTTTATACAAGAGCTGGGGCACAGGCCAGACGTGCAGGGGATGAGAGGATTCACCAGAGACAGAGTGGGGAGCAGAACAGGCAGATCTACTGAAATACGCTGCTGAGGGGAGCAGCGGCAAGTCAGGAGAGGTTTGCTGCGCTATGTGGGTAGTTCCCTGGACAGCGGGGGGATTGAACTCATGCTGCAGAGGCTGAGGATAGCTTCATAGGTTGCGTCTTAACCCCTTGCACCACCAGGGAGGCCCAGCTTCTTTTGCTTTTGAATGTTGATAGCAATCCCATAGTGGACCGCTATCATTTTGATCTAAGAAATATCCATTCCTCTGGGGATTCACAACTTCTCCAAATGTTGTGTCA
This sequence comes from Talpa europaea, assembly GCF_964194135.1. Classification (NCBI taxonomy): domain Eukaryota; kingdom Metazoa; phylum Chordata; class Mammalia; order Eulipotyphla; family Talpidae; genus Talpa; species Talpa europaea. The sequence continues at coordinate 23,842,537 of NC_140082.1, read as the reverse complement.
GCTACTAGTAATCTCTCAGTAAATGATCCTTTTTACTGATTATGATTACCCTAGTAGAGAAACAGGATGTACCTATGTCTCTGCAAACAAAAGAAAACTACAACCAGATAGTAAATATTGTCACTGACACACATTCTTCTAAAATGTTCTATTCCACACCATGTAGATATTAACCTGGCGGGGGTGAGGGGTGGAGGGGGCTGTGAAGGGAAACGCCCCTTTCCTTGTCCAGAAATCCTGCAGCAAACCAGTTCTCATGTTTCTTTCTGTGCACCAAGGTGTTCCTTTTGTCCTTTGTTTTTCATCAGGCATTTCAGTACCATCTTGGAGCTCTCTCTGACTAGTAGCTCCTGTTGTGAGAGTGATCATATCACACTTAATGGCATGTCTGGCTTGGGAGATTATGGGGATAATGTGGGTGGTGGTCACAGTTTAGCCAAAGTCTATATAAATTTCAATTACTACCTGCAGCTATACTCCGCACCGACCCTTGTCCTGAGCTAGACTCCACTGCTTTCCTTTGTCATAAACTGGGTAGGCATAGGCATAACCTATAATCTTCCTCCATCTTCTTCATTCCTTGTTTTTATTTGCATTCTTCTCTTTCAACGACTGCAATATTCACAATTCAAATGCCAGCCAGTGAGGCTATGACATTAACCATGTGTGAGGACATCGTTTATCTTGTATCAACAAAATTGGTTCTTCCTCTATCTGCTCATGCAAAAGTCACCGAGTTGAAAATACAGACATGAAGTGTGTGTATATATATGTGTCATTTTTCAGCCATTTACACTTATGATTCAGGTATTTCTTAAAATCCCCAATATTTCTATAATTTTTTCTACAAAAAAAAGCATTTGCCACTTTTTTTTAATGTGAGGAGAATTTTGTTAACTTAGATCCACACAAAAGCAATAGACCAAAAAACTTCAGGTTAAAGAAAAAAGGTTGCTCCTACTTTCCCAAATAGATCTCACTTTCCAATGATCTCATCCACCGTTGTCTTACTCTATGGCAGCTATTTTCATAACAGTTTGGTTGCCATGGATTTAAAAAAAAAAAAAAAAGGCATCATAATGTTTGTAGCAGAGACCCTATGTTTAGGGGGGCCAGCTGGTGTCAAATGCTCCAGTTCTAGCCAAACTCTCCCCCTTTCAGGAGTTCCTTTCAGGCTGCCTGGATACACTGTGTCTACAGGTACACCCTGCAGGTATACTCCTTCAGGCTGCACAAGTACACTGTGTCTGCCCCGCACTGACAACTGAGTGAGAAAGAACATATCCCTAACTCCATATCCTCTCACCTTCAACATTGCTTTTCCTCCGTTACTCCCAAACACAAGAAAAAATCCTGCAAAGCCACCCTTACATAGTTCTCTTGTATTTCACTCAATGCTTCACAAATAACAAACTTGAAATAAATACTTGTTAAAGAAACAAATGAATGCTAGAGAAAAGGGGGATGTAGCAGTGGGGGGATTTGAGGGGTGGGGTGCAGAAGGCTTCACGGAGGTGGTGAGACTCAGCTGGCATTGCAGGATGGCTAAAATCAGGTGGCTCAAAAGGGGAGAGCAACCAGGCAAGCCAGGAAGAGCCAAGAGCCTGGCAAAGAGGTGGGCACAGTCACAAAGACCCGGGAGACAACTGTAAACTCACCTGGTTAGAGTGCAAATTGAGAATGGGAAATGGAAAAGAATAATTTTAGGGAGGTTGCGGCTAGATGAAGTGTGGATTTTAAGAATGTGTAGTCTACGGTTCTCAAACTTGGTGGAGGACTTACAACACAGCTGACTGGGGCCCACACCCAGAGTTTCTGTGTCTGTAGATCTGGGATGTGATCTGAGATTTTATAAACCTAACTTATTCCCAGATAATGCTAGATGCACAATAAAACCACCTAAAAAGCTTTTTTTTTTTTAACTCAAAGCCAGGGAGCTCCCTGGTGGTGCAAGGGATTAAGATGCAGCACTAAGAAGCTATCTGCAGCCACTGCAACACAAGTTTGATCTCCAGCCAGGGAGCTGACCCGCATGGCTCCCCTTAGCAGTGTATTTCAGTCAGTGTGCCTGTTCTGTTCCCCACTCTGTCTCTGGTGAATCCTCTCACCACCACCCCCATACCTCTGGTCTATACCCCAGTTCTTGCATGCGTAAATAAATAAATCTTAAATAAATAAAGAGAAACTCAAAGCCAGGACCCTATCCCTTAGTGATTCTAATTTAATTGGCCTGAAATAGGACCTGAGCACCAATATGTTTATTTTCTTAATAACCCGGGTATTAAAATATACAAACAGGGTTTTTAATCTTTCTAATTACTGGGATAAGCAATAAGGAAACTTTCATGGTCTTAAAGGAGGAAATGTAACTTATTGCTTATTAATTATACAAATAAGTAATGATCAGTGTCAAAAACTGAGAAGTTATTGGGCCTCCCCAGTGGCGCAACAGCTGAGCGCTGGGCTGCAAAGCTCTGCAGCGCCGGTTCAATCCCTGGCTGCAGGGCGAGGGTCCCACATGGCATGCAGACCTCTCCTGACTCCCACTGCTCCCCTCAGCAGTGTACTTCGTCAGTCTGCCTGCTCTGCTCCCTGCTCTGGCTTTGGTGAATTCTCTTACCCTCCCCCACTTCTGACTGTACCCAGTGCTTGTATAAATAAATAAATAAATTTAAATTAAAAAAATTGAGAAGTTACCAAGAAAAATATGTAAATAATCTAAAATTCCACTACTCAGTAACTAATATTAATGTTTTAGAATAAAGTGTTCAGGTCCTGCCCATACCAACGTATACATTTATTTACAAATATAGGACCATGCTTACTAATTGCTTTGTTTAATACTGTGAGCAACGTCCACAACAATAAATGTAAATATAAATCATAATTTACAATGGCTGCATAGTTTATTTAACCAATCAGTAAAGGATATTTTAAGATTGTTGAGTGTGGGCAAGCCATATGGGGTCTGAGACAAAGCAGAAGACTTGAGTTCTATCCTCAGCTTTATCACTTGCTCAGCGAACTTAGACAAATAAAAATCTATGCATGAAGTTTAAAAGTGCTCAACGAGGTTTTCTCAGTAAAAACCAATCTGAATGAAGAAACCATAAGATTTGTGGCCTGGTAAAATATGGGAGTTACAGAAAAATCTGTTTAATATGTAAATTGATAGTATGCAAAGAACAACTCCCTTTTTTTTTTTTTTTAAGGAAAAGTCCAAGAGGAATTAGCATACATTCCAAAGCAGAAAGAATCAAGATAAGATGTATACTCTTTTCTTCTCCATCACAACACTTTTTTGAAGTTCTACCTTTTATCTAATCTATGAATCCTGTCATGATTTTTACCCTTGCAAATTCCTGTTAAACTTATAGTCTAACACGTGGTTTAGTCCTTAATAAAAGAGTATGTTATCCTTCCTCATTTGGGTCTTGACTCCCCAACAAGACTGTAAACTCCTTGACATGCCTTCTCCATCACCACTTTTTTTTTTAAGACTGATTTATTTATGGATACAAGAGCTGGGGTGCAGGCCAGAGATGCAGGGGATGAGAGGATTCACCAGCGACAGAGTTTGGAGCAGAACAGGCGGATCTACTGAAACACACTGCTAAGGGGAACAGCGGGCTAGACAGGAGATGTCTGCTGCTCCATGTGGGTTGCTCCCCGGCCAAAGATCAAACTTGTGCCACAGTGGCTGGAGATAGCTTCATAGCACTGAGACTTTAACCCCTGTGCCACCAGGGAGGACCCTGAAGTTGTTTTTTGTTTTTTTTTTTTTTAATTCTAAAATTCCTTATCCAGGCATCTAGCCCAAATTCTCCTTCTGCTCTAATTCTCTGATTAGAGAATTCTCTGATACTGCTTCTAATGAAGCAGTATCAACAAGAGTTCATTTGTTTCTATCAACTTTATACTTCTTTTCAAGTAAAATACTAAAATTATACTAGACGTGACATTTTGAAAGGGAAACCAATAAAAAAAAAGTAGTTAGAGGTATGCATTTATTTATATCTAAATACACAAAACAAAAATCTAAGTGTTCCAGGGTAGGTACAAAGTGGGAAATATTCTCCCATCCCTCCATGGTCTTCTAATCCTGGTCAAGAAAAGAAATCAACATCAGACAGATCAATAAAAGAAAAGTATCAAATTTAATTTTATATGTTTGGAGAATTTAAATGACTGTGAATTTTACAGTAAATGGGACAAACAGGGATTTATCTTAAGTTCAGCAATGGGAATGGAATAGAGGCCTGGAGCATCAAGGGGGTTGAGGCCTCACCTGATAAAGAAGGGATGATTTCATATGACAAAACCAGATGCTACATATGTTTGCCTTGACTTCAGACGGGTTTCTCCAAGAGGTTATTTCTAGAGATCACACTAAATCTGTGTAATCTTTTTTTTAATTTATTTAATTTATTTATTTATGCATACAAGAGCTGTGGTGCAGGTCAGAGGTGCACCAGGGTGCATGGGGGGGGGTTAGGGGGCGGCGGGAGGGGATATGAGGATTCACCAGAGATAGAGTGGGGAGCAGAACAGGCAGACTGACTGAAATACACTGCTGAGGAGAGCAGCGGGTGAAACAGGAGAGGTCTGCTGTGCCATGTGGGTAGCTCCCTGGCCAGGGATTGAACTCATGCTGCAGTGGCTGCGGATAGCTTCACAGTGCTGTGCTGAACCTCTTGCACCACCTGGGAGGCCCCTAAATCTGACATTCATTCCTTAAGGTAAGGGGAACAATTTCTCCTGAGGCTCAAAAAGCCTCAATTGAGGGCCTCTCTGGTAGCACAGGGGTTAAAACGCAACACTATGAAGCTATCTGCAGCCTCTGTGGCACTGAGTTCGATCCCTGGCCAGGGAACTGATCCACATGGCACAGCAGACCTCTCCTGTCTCGCCTGCTGCTCCCCTCAACAGTGTATTTCAGTCAATCCGCCTGTTCTGTTCCCCACTCTGTCTCTAGTGAATCCTCTCACACCCCACACCTCTGGCCTGTACCCCAGTTCTTATATGCAATAAATAAATAAATCTTGGGGCCTCCCCGGTGGCGCAGCGGTTGAGCGCTGGGTTGCGAAGCTGCCTGCGGCCTCTGTGGTGTCGGTTCGATCCCCGGCTGCTCCCCGGCCACCGGAGGAGGGTCCCACATGGCGCGCAGACCTCTCCTGCCGCCCGCTGCTCCCCTCAGCAGTGTACTTCGGTCCTTCTGCCTGCTCTGCTCCCCGCTCTGGCTCTGGTGAATTCTCTCACCCTCCCGCACTTCTGACTGTACCCAGTGCATGTATAAACAAAACAAAAACAAACAAATAAATAAACATGCCTCTATAAAAAAAAATAAAGTGGTTCTGCCACATTTAAGAAATAAATAAATAAATAAATAAATAAATCTTAAATCAATCAATAAATAAAATTGGCTTTTACATCAGGATGAGGTTAAAATCAATAAATGATTTTTACTTATTATAATGAGTCTTTTTCCTGGTCCCTTATTTAGGTTTTCTAAATTCCTGCTATGAGTGAGACCATCCTGTATTTTTCTTTTTCTTTCTGGCTTATTTCACTGAGCATGATCCCTTCCAGCTCCATCCATGTTGCTGCAAATTGCATGAGTTTATCTTTTTTGATTGCTGAGTAATATTCCATTGTGTATATGTACCAAATAAAGTACAAATAAAAATCAACAAACTATAAACCTGAGACACACTATGGGAGTGGGGGAGGTGGGAGTAGGGTCAAAACAAGGGGGGTGGGAATTGTATGGGGAATATAACCAAGATGAAAATGCATACATTGTGCAAAAATGAAAAATGACGTAAAAAATACATAAAATAAAATTTTTTAAAAATCAAGAAATGAAAAGTCGTAGGAGTGCAGAACTTAGAATGGTAATTGGGAACTGAAGCCAAGGGGCTCATGGAGGAATCAGAGTTCAATAGGCCTTAACAGTAGAGATTGCGACATTAACACCTATGCAAGGAACGGAGTGTAGGACTCTGTGTCAAGCCAGGACTCACAAAGGGCTAGCCCTTGTGAAATGGAGCCTAGAAAAACTTGGCCCACCCCTCGAGGAAGCAGCAAGGAAACTTGCTACCACAATGGGAAAAACAGTCACTGGAGAGAAATCTGAAACCTATGCCTTATCCAGGTGCAGAAGGCAGGCTGGAATTCATACTGCAAGAAACTGGCTTGAGTAATTAACATATAAGCTGGCCTAAGACTGTAGAGCTCAGAAGGAAAAGTAAAACCATTCTGTAGGAAAGCTTCAACAATTTAACATACAAAAAAATTTCATAGGTAACAAAACAGTCCGGCTGAAAATAACTTTACAGTAAAAAATGAGAAACCACACAGGAAAATAAACCACAACAAAGAAAAGTTAGCAGACAGGACAAACATGACCATTTATATCCAAGAACTACTCTTAGTAAATCAATTTAAAACACACTTTATTTTTTTTTAAAGATTTATTTATTTATGCATACAAGAAGTGGAGTACAGGCTAGAGGTGCAGGGACAGGTGGGGGGGGGGGGGGAGGAGAGGATTCACCAGAGACAGAATAGGGAGCAGAACAGGCAGACTGACTGAAATACCCTGCTGAGGGGAGCAGCAGGTGAGACAAGAACAGTCTGCTGTGCCACGTGGGTTGCTCCCTGAGGCTGCGGATCACTTGATAGTGCTGTGCTTAACCCCTTTTGCCACCAGGGAGGTCCTAAAACACACTTTAAAATAAGTATGTTATACAGACCAATGGAATCGAATAGAAAATCCAGAAATAAACCCACAGATGTATGGTCAACTAATCTTTGACAAAGGAGCAAAGACTATGCATTGGAGCAAAGAAAGTTTGTTCAATAAATGGTGCTGGGAAAACTGGGTCGCTACATGCAAAAGAATGAAGCTTGACCACTACCTCACACCATACACAAAAATCAACTCAAAATGGATTAAAGAACTAGACATAAGACCTGAAACCATAAAATATATAGAAGGAAATATAGGCGAAACACTACGTGATTTGCACATCAAAGACATCTTTACAAACACATCACCCAAAGCAGTGATAGTGAAGGCAAAGATAAACAGCTGGGACTACATCAAATTAAAGAGCTTCTGCACAGCAAAAGAGACAATAACAAAAACAAAGAGAAACCCCACCAACTGGGAGAACATTTTTGCACCCAACACTAATGATAAAGGACTGATCACAAAAATCTGCAAAGAGCTGATGAGACTCAACAACAACAAAGAAAATAATCCAGTCAAAAAATGGGCACAAGAGCTAAAAAGAAACTTCTCTGAAGAGGAAATGCAAATGGCCAACAGGCATATGAAAAAATGTTCAACATCACTTGCCATCAGGGAAATGCAAATCAAAACTACCATGAGATACCATCTTACACCAGTGAGAATGGCACATATTAAAAAAACTAGCAACAACAAATGCTGGCGAGGGTGTGGAGAAAAAGGAACTCTTCTACACTGTTGGTGGGAGTGCAAACTGGTCCAACCACTGTGGAAAGCTGTGTGGAGATTTCTGGACCTACTAAACATAGAGCTTCCATATGATCCAGCAATTCCACTCCTAGGTATTTACCCAAAGGACACAGAAACATCAATTCCAAAGAACACCTGCACCCCTATGTTTATAGCAGCACTGTTTACAATAGCTAAGCTTTGGAAACAACCCAAATGCCCAAAAATAGATGACTGGATCAAGAAGATGTGGTCCATATATACCATGGAATATTACTCAGCATTCAAAAAAGATAAACACATGCAATTTGCAGCAACATGGATGGCGCTGGAAGGGATCATGCTCAGCGAAATAAGCCAAAAAGAAAAAGAAAAATACCGGATGGTCTCACTCATAGCAGGAATCTAGAAAACTTAAATAAGGGACCAGGAAAACGAATAACTATAAGAAAGTGAAAATCAAAATCAACAAAAAACTATGAACCAGAGACACTTTTAGGGGGGCGGGGGCGGGAGGGGAGGGATTGGGGTCAGAATGGGGGGGCTGCAATTGTATGGGGAATATAACAATAAAATTTATTATTAAAAAAAATAAAATAAAATAAAATAAGTATGTTAAAAAATGTTTGAAGAGATAGTGTAGGGTGGGGAGAAGGATTGCTTTCTCTACCCACTCCCTTTCTCTGCAGACAGGGTCCTATAAATTGGACTGTAAAAAGACAGATTAGCAAGAGAAAAGCATGCAAATTTATTGAACATAAGTGCTACATGACATGGGAGTTTTCATAAGGAAATAATAATCCAAAGACATGGTTAAGCAGGAGCAATTCTATATTAAGTTTGATAAAGAATAAGAAATTGTAGAAAAACATAGACAAATGATATGAGGTAAGAGTCATAGACTAGGGGACACTTAACAAGGTGTATTTGAATTCCTCTCAGGGTTCCTCTACTTTCAGAGATAAGGATGTTCTTTTCCTCCAGCGACAGAAAGGACACCTGTCACTCCAGGATCTCATGACCCACTTCAGGCGAGAGAGAGGAGGTCATAGAATTCTTCCTGCACTGCTGCTTCCCAAATTCCTTCAGCTTAAAATACTCAGTATTCCACGGTGCTGAAGTCAGCCTCCCCCAAAATGTCCTCATTGGATTTTCCAAGATGTCCAGAGCAGGCTTTTTCCCATATGTGTCACTTTGGTATGAGGATCTAAGATCAATTGAGGCGTTTTGGACCTCAGTAAAACTGTTCCCATTAGGGGCCTCCCCGGTGGTGCAAGGCTTAAGATGCAACCTATGAAGCAACGTATAAAGCTGTCTGCAGCCTCTGCAGCACAAGTTTGATTCCTGGCCAGCCAGGGAGCTACCCACTTGGTGCAGCAGACCTCTCCTGACTCGCCCACTGCTCCCCTCAGCAGTGTACTTTGGTCAATCTGCCTGTTCTGTTCCCCACTCTGTCCCTGGTGAATCCTCTCACCGACCCCCACACCTCTGGCCTGTGCCCCAGTTCTTGTATGCATAAATAAATAAATCTTAAAAAAAAAAAAAACTATCCCCATTACCTTAAAGAATGAAGATTACCCAGATTTAGTGTCATCTCCAGAAATTATCCTTTTTATTGGGGAAAACTGTCTTAAAGCAGAGCAAAAAAATTTAGAGGCAGAGTTTCGTCATATGAAGTCATCCCTCCTTGTCATGTGAGACCCCCTCCTCTCTTCTCAATGTGCCAGGCCCCCTAGTCCATTTCCATTCTTTAACTCAGGATGAAAACCCTCTGTTTGTCCCATATTCTGTACAATTTACATTTTTGTAAACTCCCCATACATATGCAATTAAATTTGTTTTTTCTCCTACTAATCTGTCCAAAAAGAACTCAGAGGGGTGGAGAATTTACCACATACCCATACAAATCTTCAAGGTTCATGAAAAGTAAAAAGAAAATCTGATGCACTACTTGGTTATTTTTTAAGCAATTTTAAGAAGTGTAAAAATAATTATACATGGTAGTTTAGTCATTTTATTCCCACTTACAGCTATTACAGAAATTGAAGATTTCAAGACTAGATATATATTTAGAGATGAATAATACTGCCATTTAGTGACTTCTTACTGCTATTAATCCAAGTCAATTGAATTGTTACTTAAAAGTCTGACTTAAGTCAAATCTGACATTGTATAAAAGCATTAACAAAACTAAAAGGCAAATTTCATTAGTAGGTAAAATAAAATCAAACAAGCAATTTTCAAGGCTCAGAAATGAGTTACTGACCAAGCATACTGACCCAGCATTTGTTCAAGGAGCAAATGACATAGGGAATTAATGGTTGAACTAAAACTAGCATTATCAAGCCCTGACATACTAACTCCTAAGGATGACGAAAACAAGAAAAATTAAGAATTGTGCTAAAAACCACTCTCCCATAATCACCTTGTAGGAAAAATAAAATGCCTATTTAGTGAATGAAAATATCCAGGAACACCTGTCACTTCAATGACAAGAAAAATAATTATAATAATAATTAAATTGCTTGCATGTGAATTTCAGAGAAAGCCTATGTAAAAAGAAATGCTGTTAATCAGCTTTAATCATGTTCTAAAGTTGCCCCCTACAGTAGGTTTAAACACTAAGCTCATCAAGATACTCATCAACTGCTCAGGGCCACAGGATGACTCAAGTGCATTGGACTATAATGAAAAATGGTACCCTTATCACCTGGAAGGGTTAATAGGACTCTCTCCCTTCCTACACCCTCCCCCAATTTATTACTAGGGAGATCTCTGTGATATTATTTGACCCTGGAAAGAAAAATGCCCATTTGTTCCCAAGGTATTTTACTCATAAAGGCCACAAAGCCCCCTCCTTTCTATCACCAACCCCCGCTCCTATATACCCTTAAAACCATATTTTGTAAACCAAATCTTCAAATTATATGGCTGGTTTTCCTCATGAGGCAAAGAAAAATACCTCTGTGATTAATGCTTTAGCTAAAAGCATAGAATGTAAAATGGAAGATTATTTATGGTTCTTCTATTTAGGAGCTAATCGAGTCAGACGTTAGCCTAAAAGGTTGGAAATCCTACAGTGGGAATTTTTTTTCAACAGATAAAAGTGGCTTCTGGAAAGCAGCATAAATACTGTCTACAGTAAGCCATAAGCACTAATAATTTTGCCATAAGTGCTCAGTCAAAGGGAGATGAACATGTTAAATGTTATTAAAAAACGGACAACATATTATCTTGAAAGCCACAGTGAAATACTAACCTAAGTGACAAGTATTGCTTTCAGTGCCACGTTTAAAGATGGACTGTGGTTGGAGGGATTTACCAGGCCACTCTTCCATACAGTCAAATCATATTCAGTAGCTCAAAATATGATATGGGTTGAATTTTCAATTCCTAGTTATATTTTCCCCTAGGCAGTTCATTCCTTTTTTCCTAAACTGTTCATTCTTCTTCAGTTAATTCTGCTTGAAAGACCTGCTTTGCTAATTATCCAAGATAGGCAAGTGAGCATGAAACTTGATTCCACTACCCTTGACATTATTAAATTTTATTTAATTCACAGAGAAGTGTTATGTTTTTTAATAGGATATTTCCACTGACAATTGTTTTGGATTTTTGTTCCCTTTCTAGAAACCAGGAACACCAAAATTTCCTCTTCATTTGTGATGTTCTTTTTTAAGAAATAGGTTTAAGGAATTACAGGTAATAATCAGGAAATAGCAATTTGGAAATAAAAAAGCCTGAGAGAAACATATTGCCCCTTTATAATAAAAAAGATTTCTACAAACAGATGTATTGATTGTCAGTAAACCAACAACTGTTTATTGGTCTAATTTGGGGGGGGTGATTAATATACTCATGTGCATGCTGATAGAGCACACTTACCAATGATTCCATGGAAGATTTTGTTGCAGTGACCAGTGAATCACAGCATTCTGGAAGAAGAGGGAGCTCCAAGGAATCCTACCTCCATGTCAATAGAAATAGTCTAACTGTGGGGCTTCCCTGGTGGCTCAAGGGGTTAAGCACAGCACTATGAAGCTATCCGCAGCCTCTGCAGCACGAGTTCAATCCCCCAAGTGGGCCAGGGAGCTACCCACATGGCGCAGCAGACGTCTCCTGACTCGCCCACTGCTCTTTTCAACAGTGTATTTCAGTCAGTCGGCCTGTTCTGTTTCCCACTCTGTCTCTGGTGAATCTTCTCACCCCCCCCCAACCCCGCACCACTGGCCTATACCCCAGTTCTTGTATGCAAAAATAAATAAATCTTTAAAAAAAAAAATAGTCTAACTGTGGGCTGGTGTTAGAGGAAAACTCCAGGCCAGACTTCCTAAGTGTGCTAAGGGCTGTGAAAACATATTTATTGACATGAAAGCCTCATGAATCTGCAGCGCTCAATTTCTTAACAAGAAATCTTAACAAAAAAAAAAAAGAAAAAGAAAAAGAAATCTTAACAGACTTCCCTGGTGGCACAGGGGTTAAAGTCTCAACCCTATCAAGCTACTGGCAGCCACTGCAGCATGAGTTCCATCCGCAGCCAGGGAGCTAACCCACATGGCACAACAGACCTCCTTGTCTCACCCGCTGCTCTCCTCAGCAGTGTATTTCAGTAGATCCACCTGTTCTGCTCCCACTCTGTCTCTGGTGAATCCTCTTACCCCCTTGCACCTCTGGCCTACACCCCAGCTCTTGTATGCATAAATAAATAAAATAAATCCTTTTTAAAAAAAGGAAATCTTAACAGAAAAAAAATCTGATGCAAATAAGTCAGATAGACTCATAGACTATAGGTCTAGCTAGGTCTGGTTCCAAGAGGAAACAGATGTCACACTCAAACTGGATAAATTAAATATTGTTAAATGAAGGGACTGTGTATAAAGGTGCTGTGTGCAGTTGCTAGAGCTGCCATTACACAGTACCACAAACTCAGTGTTTTAAGCAGCAGAAGTTTTGGGCCTCCCTGGTGGCATAGCCGTTGACCATTGGGCTGCGAAGCTGCCCGCAGTCTCTGCAGTGCCAGTTCAATCCCCGGCTGCTGGCGATGGTCCCACATGGCGCCAGACCTCTCTTGCCGCGCCCGCTGCTCCCCTCAGCAGTGTATTTCATTGGTCTGCCTGTTCTGTTACCGGCTCTGGCTCTGGTGAATTCTCTCACCCTCCCGCGCTTCTAACTGTACCCAGTGCTTGTATAAATAAATCAATCTTTTAAAAAAATTAAAAATAAAAAAATAAACAGCAGAATTTTTATGTCATACAACTCTGGAGGCTAGAAGTCCAAGGTCAAGATGTTGGTAGGGTTTATTTCTTCCAGGGGGTTACAAGGAATGGATCTGCTTGGGTCTGATGGCTGTCTTCTCCCTGTGTCTTCACATCCTCTTCCCTCTACGAGTGTCTGTCACTACATCGAAATGTCCCCTTTTCGGGACACCAATCACATTGGATTTGGTTCCACCCTAATATCCTCCCTTTAACTTGAGTCTCTCTATAAAGACTATCTCAAGGTACAGTCACATTTTAAGGTACTGGGGATTTGGGTTTCCACATACGGATTTGAGGAGTCATAAATGAACCCATAACAGTTGTAGACAACATTTAAGGAAAACCACAAGGGAATGTAACAGGGCTAGTCACTGTACTTGGCTGTTTCTACCCTAAACTTGAAGAGGTCATCAAAACACAGAGAAATTGTAGCTTGTGTGACAATAGCTGTAACCTAGGAGCCAGGGTGTTCAGTAAAAGGATTCAGCCAGATAGATGCCCAGAGGGTGGAACTGGAGATAGAGGAATAAAAACCCTGACATCAACCACCTCCTACCCTCGATCTCCTCCTGCTGGATCCCCCCAGGGGCAAACCCACTGGATGCCAGAGACTTAAACAGTGGACCAGTTAGTAATAATCAGCCTCATGGGGCACTATGCAGCATGTAGAGGAGAAAAGAATCAATCTAAAGTGATAAACATAAGATATCTAGTACCGTGTCTATTAAGATTCAAAAACCAGGGCCTCCCCGGTGGCGCAGCGGTTGAGCACTGGGTTACGAAGCTGCCCGCAGCCTCTGCAGCTCCTGTTCCATTCCCGGCCACTGGATGAGGGTCCCACATGGTGCGCACCGACTTCTCCTGCCACCCACTGCTCCCCTCAGCAGTGTACTTCGTCAGTCTGCCTGTTCTACTCATCACTCCATCTCTGGTGAATTCTCTCACCCTCCCACGCTTCTGACTGTACCCAGTGCTTGTATAAACAAATAAATATATCTTTAAAAAAAAAATTCAAAATCCAGGGGCCTCCCTGTTTGTGCAAGGGGTTAAGTCTCAGCACTATGAAGCTCTCCACAGTCACTGCAGCACAAGTTCGATCCCTAGCCAGGGAGCTACCCACATGGCACAGCAGACCTCTCCTGACTCACCCGCTGACTCACTCTCCTGACTCACTCACTCACTCACAGTCAGTCTGCCTGTTCTGTTCCCTGCTCTGTCTCTGGTGAATCCTCTCACCCCCCCCCCACACCTCTGGCCTGTACCCCAGTTCTTGTATGCATAAATAAATAAATCGTTCAAAAAAAATTCAAAACCAGCTAGTGGATATGCAAGAGTGCTGTATGCTTTTTCTCTGTATTTATCTATATATTTGAAATAATATACAGTAAAATTTTTTAATTTACATTATATTGTTATATGGTGAAAAAACACATGCAATATAATCACTACACATGTTCTGAAGGATATACTCCAAAAATAGCAATGTATATCTCCTGGTTAGGGATTAGGGGGAATTTTTATTTTTTTTTTTTTAAAGATTTATTTATTTTTATACAAGAATTGGGGTACAGGCCAGAGATGGGGGGAGGGTGAGAGGATTCACCAGAGACAGAGCAGGGAACAGAACAGGCAGACAGACCGAAGTACACTGCTGAGGGGAGCAGCGGGCGGGACAGGAGAGTTCTGTCCCGCCATGTGGGTTTCTCCCTGGCTGGCCAGGAATCGAACTTGTGCTGCAGTGGCTGTGGATTGCTTCATAGGTTGCGTCTTAACCCCTGCACCACCAGGGAGGCCCAGGGGGAATTTTTATTTTTATTTACTTTATTATTTTGGTATTAAGTTTTTTACAGGGATGGAGACTACCAGGAAAATAACAGTACTGGCAAACCGAAGGGATATAAGGAAGAGTTAGCAGCAGCTCTTTGAGCTGGTGGAGGAAGACTTCCGGAGAGAGGCTTAGGGTTCAGGGGGATTTGCTCATGATGGAAGAGATTGCAGGGAGAGGGTACAGCAGTTGGGAGATGAATGGGGGAAAGGGAACATAAAACCATATGGAACTTAAACCTGAAGAAAAGATGATACAAAAAGTTTGCATTTGGGGGTGGCAGCCAAATATTCAGAGGGTTATATATGAGGTATTGAGGAACTAACTACCTTCAGTATTCTAAATGGAACTCTAAAGAAACTTATTTTTAAACCCCAGGTGTCAGAAGCCTAACCACACTAGCAATCAACAGTCTTTACTTAGGACTCTATCCAGAATATATGTGAAAATCTCCTAAGGAGCCTCAAAAAAAAAAACCCTTTCCCATGGAGTGCCAGACACTCAGGCCTCCTTTGAGGGAACAGGAACATAACTGAAATCAATTCTTCAGAGTCACCATGGCAAGATTTTCTGTATGACTTCTGCAATGTCGTCGTAGAATCTCTTTTTTCATATTGCTGAACAGATGTAAAGTTTTAACTTCAATATAAAGGCAAATTCCATATGCTTTTGTAAGTTCTGTGACATGGTAAATAAAGTAAAAAACCAGCAACTACACATATGCTATAAAAGTCTCATATCAATTTTCATCAGCAGACTAAGAGTAACGTACCAAGCATGTGCAAACATGTAATATAGAGCTTTCCAACTCAAAAAAATGCTAAGCTTTTTCTCAAACTAACAACGATTGTATTCCTCAGAGAGCCATGAATATGTAAAGCTTGAAGGTTTTATGTCCAACTGTTCTTAAAGTTATTTGAGGGCAGAAAAAGGTCACCAGGATTTTTTTAAATCATTTTATACAAAAACAGCTGAACTGGTTTACTCTAACATCCCCGAGCTATGAAATGGGAAGAAACTTTCCTCTCTTAAACCTGAACAGCCTGTCAGTCCATCAGAACAAAAGCAAGAACATTTTTACATTGGAAAGCATTCTCAGATGTGATCATTGAGTGTTATTTATTAAAGCTGTTTTCACTCTGAAGAATGTGACTTTTGTGACAAAACTGACTGAGAAAACATTTTTTCTCAAATTTGGGTTATACCAGGTAAGAGAAAAACAGAAATGCAAACACTCTGTCATAATTATTACATTTACTTTCCCAACCAGTTTATATGCACATAGAAAAATCCGGAATAATTTTTTTTAGATTTATTTTATGCATGCATGCATGCAAGAACTGGGGTGCAGGCCAGAGATGTGGGGTGTGAGAGGATTCATCAGAGATAGAGTGGGGAGCAGAACAGGCAGATCTACTGAAATACACTGCTGAGGGGAGCAGCAGGCAAGACATGGGAGGTCTGCTGCACCACGTGGGTTAGCTCCCTGGCCACTCATGCTGCAGTGGCTGCTAATAGCTTCATAACACTGAGACTTAACCCCCTGCACTACCAAGGAGGCCCAACCTGGGATAAAATTTAAAGAAAGATGCTGAAAGACTATTTCTAAAACCCAGTTAAACTAGTCTCACTTTTTAAATTAATATGTCATTTCTCACCAAAATATTTATCTTGGCTTTAAGTAGTAACCTCTATCTATCTAAAGTGCTTAAGCCTTTATGAAGGTCCATTGTTGCACTATCATTGCATTCTCATAAGCAAAATGGACGGGAATTTCATATACTTGTTCGTTCTAGGTGATGAACCTCTTAGCTAATAAGTCAATGTCCACTGACTATAAGGGAAATTTATATAGTGATATAGATATTCAATATATGATTGAATATTTAGTGGAGAAAATTAGAATGTCATTGAATTATTTGCCAATAAAATGTAAGGGGAGATTTACAATGATTAAAATAGTCAATTTTATATTATGCATGTTTTACTACAATAAAATTTCAAAAAAAAATCACACTGTACAGGGGCCTCCCTGGTGGCTCGGGGGGTTAAGTACTGCACTATGAAGCAATCCGAAGCCTCTGCAGAACAAGTTCGATCCCCGGCCGGCCAGGGAGCAACCCACATGGCACAGCAGACCTCTCCTGCCTCGCCCACTGCTCCCCTCAGCAGTGTGTTTCAGTCAGTCTGCCTGTTCTGTTCCCCATTCGTCTCCGGTGAATCCGCTCACCGCCCCCACACCTCTGGCCTGTACCTCAGTTCTTGTATGCATCAATAAATAAATCTTTTAAAAAGAATAAAGGATTTGTCCCAAATTACACCCTAGGCTGGATTTCAATCACTGACACAATAAATTTGTATTTAGTGCCTAATATGTGCCAAGCACTGTGAGTTGTTAAGATGACAAGGACACTTACTCTGCCTTCAGGGGAGTGCATGCCAAGCAGTATAACAGACCTAGCCAGGTGAGTCTAATGTATAGGAGGAGCGCAATAATCAAGCATGTACTCCTTTCCCTGGCAGTATAGATAGAGGCTTCTTTTTTTTTTTTTTTTACATCATTGTTCATTTTTGTACAATGTTTGCTTTTTTTTTTTTAAGATTTATTTTTATTTATTTATATAAGCACTGGGTACAGTCAGAGGGGCGGGAGGGTGAGAGAATTCACCAGAGCCAGAGCGGGGAGCAGAGCAGGCAGAAGGACCGAAGCACACTGCTGAGGGGAGCAGCGGGCGGCAGGAGAGGTCTGTGTGCCATGTGGGACCCTCCTCCAGTGGCCGGGGAGCAGCCGGGGATTGAACCGGTGCTGCAGAGGCTGCAGGCAGATTTGCAAGCCAGCACTCAACCGCTGCACCACCGGGGAGGCCCACAGAGGCTTCTTTATGAGAAGAAAGTAGAGGGAAAATATCATAAAAGAGGCCACTCTTTAACCAGATCTCCATTCAGTAAGTAAACCCGGAAGGAAAAGGCGGTATCATACAGTACGAAGTTCAGTGCTGCTACCCACTCAAGGAGGAGGCCAGCTGGGAGGGGGTGGGAGGAGAGAATGGAAAAAACAGGCCACTCACAGGGAAGGCAGGATGTCTAATGACCTTGTGCTAAATCACTCAGATTTTATTCTGGAAGCCACAGAGGCAAGTCATTCAAGATAGGGATGGGGCTAGTATTTTAGAAAGGTAACACTCACAGTGATCTGGAGGATGGATTATAAAGGAAGTTTATCACACAGCTATGGCAGTGGTGAAGGCACCACTTTTATTTTGCTTTTCTGATATTTTACACTTTAATACAAGCCAATATACAAAATGTGACAACTACTATCGCTATTCAATCCCGACTGACCATTGGCTCCTCTTGAAGCTTGTATCATCACTCCATCTTCATGGAGGACAGAACAGTCCTTTCCCTTTCTCAAATACATGAAAATGTACTTATGTCTCCATCCTGGATTTTCCAAGAGTTTATCACTAGTCCACCACAGGAATAAAAGGGATATAGGTTTGTTTCTGAAGATAGAGATCTGGAAAGCATCTATGACACATGACACCAGAGGAAGCATCAGGGCCTCCTTGGTGGCACAGCAGTTAAAGTCTCAGTGCTATCAAGCTATCGCCAGACACTGCAGCATGAGTTCAATCCCCCGCCGGCCAGGGAGCTCATCCACATGGCCCAGCAGACCTCTCCTGTCTCAGCAGTGTATTTCAGTCAATCCACCTGTTCTGCTCCCCACTCCTTCTCTGGTGTATCCTCTCATTCACCCCCCACTCCCACACCTCTGGCCTATACACCAGTTCTTGTATGCATAAATAAATAAATCTTTTTTAAAATGCCTGAAATATCTCTTGAAGGATACTCAAGAAATTGATAACAGGGGACTTGAATAACTAGGAAACAGAAGGAAGGAGGCTTATTTTTCACTCTTTTATATTGTGCCTTTTTAAAAAAGATTTATTGTTTATGCACACAAGAACTGGAGTGTAAGCCAGAGGTATGGGGGTGAGAGGATTCACCAGAGACAGGGTGGGGGGCAGAACAGGCAGATTGGCTGAAATACACTGCCGAGGGGAGCAGCGGGTGAGACAGGAGAGGTCTGCTGCGTCGCGTGGGTCATCTACCTGGCCGGGGATGGAACTCCTGCTTCAGTGGCTGAGGATAGCTTCAGAGTGCTGCATCTTAATCCCCCACACCACCAGGAAGGCCCTGCAGGGGCACTTTGAAGTAATCACCAGGGAGGCCCCTAAAAAGTTTTTCTTAATTGTAATTGCTTCTTTATGCCATTTGACTTAGGAAAGGTTTTACAGAACCCTTCTAGCAAAACCTGGATGTCAAGGGAAACCTTGTGGAGTGGTTCCACCAGGGGAACAGTAACTGAACAGGAGCTGTCAACCAAAGCTATTGTTTGGAGTCCACTTGTTGGTCTGGTGAGATGGTATCTCACTGTGGTCTTCACTTTCGTTTCTCTAATAATAAGTGGCTGTGAATATTTTTTCATGTGCTTGTTGGCCATTTGAATGTCTTCTTTGGAACAGTGTCTATTTAGGCTTTTTGCCCAATTTTTTTTTTTTAATATCCCAAAGAATAGTTTTATTGTAAAAAGGGTAAGAAGAGTAAAGGATGCTTGCACAAGTGGGCAGAAAGAGTTGCTGCCCATTTTCTTAATTGAGTTATTTGTTTTATTTTTGTACAGTTTTATGAGTTCTTTGTACATCTTTCATATCAGCTCTTTGTCAGTGATACGGCGTGCAAATACTTTCTCCCATTCAGTTGGGTGCCTTTGCGTTTCCATGTGGTTTTTCTCACTGTACAGAAGCTTCTTAATTTGCTGCAGTCCCAGATGTTTATGTTCTCTTGTGTTTTCCTTGCTGTTGGGGACAATAACAACCTTCTTTGATTAGCCCCACATAATAAATAAGAAAACTGAGACTCGAGAAGTAACTTGGCTCTCTCATGCCCCATAGCTGATAAGAAAGAGTACCAGCATTTGAATCTATGTATACAAAATGTTATCTTCCATGTTGTCATAATCCCCTACCAGAAAGCAAGCTACATATAAGTACAGATTTTGTGAAATCTGCCACTGCATCTCCAATGCCTAGAACAGTGCTAGGCATATTTAAAAAAAAAAAAAAAACCCTGAGCAGATTATTTTTGAATGAATGAAATTAATGAATGGCCTTCTATTAGATCCAGATGCCAAGATCCTACGCAAGCTGGTTTCTCTCAGCTTCTATTACAGTTGATCTCAGCTCCCTTTTCTCTCTTGACTCTGATTAATGTAACCCAATCTGAGACCTCTGACATGACAAAAGGAACTTCAGAAATCCTCCAATATAATCCCTTCCTTTTCCCAGTAAGAAAAATGAGGCTCATTGACATCTCAGACAGACCCTTTTTTTTTTTTAAAGATTTATTTATTTAAGCATACAAGAGCTGGGGTACAGGCCAGAGATGCGGGGGCTGAGAGGATTCACCAGAGACAGAGCAGGGAACAGAACAGGCAGACTGACTGAAATACACTGCTGAGGGGAGCAGCGGGTGAGGCCGAAGAGGTCTGCTGCACCATGTGGGTAGCTCCCTGGCTGGCTGGGGATTGAACTCATGCTGCAGAGGCTGTGGATTGCTTCACAATGCGGTGCTTAACCCCGTGCGCCACCAGGGACGCCCCAGATGTACCCTTTCTTTTTTTTTTTTAAAGATTGATTGATTGATTGATTGATTGATTTATACAAGAACCGGGGCACAGGCCAGATGTGTGAGACGGTGAGAGGATTCACCAGAAACAGAGTGGGGAACAGAACAGGCAGGCGGACAAAATACACTGCTGAGGGGAGCAGCGGGCGTGACAGGAGAGGTGTGCCGCACCAGGTGGGACCCTCGCTCACTGGCCAGCCGGGATCGAACCAGCGCCGCAGAGGCTGCGGGCAGCTTCACAACGCGGCGCTCAACCGCCTGCGCCACCAGGGGAGGCCCCATACCCTTTCTTAAGCCAAAGGCTTGTCTCAATACTTTCTTTTACTTTCCTGAACCTATTTATCCACCTTTAAAATATGAATTAAATAAATAAGATGTGAATAATGACTACCCTCCCTACTTTACCAATTTGCTCTGTGACATCCTTAAATGTCCCCAACCTCAGTGCTGAAAACCAAATGTCACCATGACAGTCATAGATAGTATGGTCTGTATATGGTCTTCCCATATACAAAAGAGCTCTTTAAAAATGGAGAGCTGGGGGTCCTCTCTGGTGACTCAGGGTTTAAAGTCTCAGTGCTATCAAGCTATCTTCAACCACTTTGACATGAGTTGATATGAGTTCGATCCCCAGCCAGGGAGCTGACCCACATGGCGCAGCAGACCTCTCCTGTCTCGCCCGCTGCTCCCCTCAGCAGTGTATTTCAGTAGATCCACCTGCTCTGCTCCCCACTCTATCTCTGGTGAATCATCTCACCCCCCCACACCTCTGGACTACACCCAGTTCTTGTATGCATACATAAATAAATCTTTTTTTAAAATGGAGCTCCTTAATTTGATCACAAATTAGATACTTGTTATATCTACAAATTTTCTCTCAACTTTAGATGATGGCAATAGTTGCAGTTAACAAGATAAGGGTGATCATTGCTGTGTAACAGACTACCTCTAAGTTTAGAAGTTTTAAAAATAATAATGACTGGGCCTCCCTGGTGGCATTAGGGGTAAAGTCTCAGTGCTATCACCTCTAAGGCCTGAGTTCCATCCTCAGTCAGGAAGCTAACCCACATATGGCACAGCAGATCTCTCCTGTCCCCACCACTGTGGATCTGTCTGTTCTGCTCCCCACTCTGTCTCTGGTGAATCCTCTCACATCTCTGTCCTGCACCCCAGTTTTCTATGCATAAATAAATCTTTTTTTTTTTTTTTTAGAGGCATGTTTTATTTATTTATTTATTTGTTTGTTTGTTTATACATGCACTGGGTACAGTCAGAAGCGCGGGAGGCTGAGAGAACTCACCAGAGCCAGAGCAGGGAGCAGAGCAGGCAGAAGGACCAAAGTTACACTGCTGAGGGGAGCAGTGGGCGGCAGGAGAGGTTTGTGCGCCATGTGGGACCCTCCTCTGGTGGCCGGGGAGCAGCCGGGGATCAAACCGGCGCCGCAGAGGCCGCGGGCAGCTTCGCAAGCCAGCGCTCAACCGCTGCGCCACCGGGGAGGCCCTAAATAAATAATTCTTTAAAAATAAATAAATAAATAAAATAGGGGCCTCCCTGGTGGTGCAAGGGATTAAGACGCAGCACTATGAACCTACCTGCAGCCACTGCAGCACGAGTTTGATCCCTGGCCAGGGAGCTACCCACATGGCACAGCAGACCTGTCCTGTCTCGCCCGCTGCTCCCCTCAGCAGTGTGTTTCAGAAGATCTGCCTGTTCTGCTCCCCACTGTCTCTGATGAATCCTCTCACCCACCCACCCACCCTCTGGCCAGCACCTGAGTTCCGAGTTTCTTGTGTGCATTAAAAAAAAAAAAAGAGAGAGAGAGAGAGAGGACAAAAGTGCTAAAGTGGAAGCTGCAAAGTTTCTTGTGGCCTAAATTCCAAAATTTGTTCCACATCATCACTTCCACCATATCCAAGTTGTTCAAACAAATAGCAAGTCCAGCCCACGTTCCAGGGGTGCAGAATAGCTTCCATTTCTATTATAGATAAGAGCAACAAGGTCATAATGCCAAGGGCTGCAAATAGTTCTGACAAATATAAGTACTGTTAATTCTATAACTCTGATTTCTAAAGCGACGTCCAAATAGCCAAAGTTCTTCTTAAATAGCTTTGTTCAAACACTGTTATATAAATCTACAGATTTAGGGGCCTCCCCTGGTGGCGCAGCAGTTGAGCGATGGGCTGCGAGGCTGCCCGCAGACTCTGCAGCACCGCTTCGTTGCCCGGCCGCCGGCAAGGGTCCCACAAAAAAATAAAAATAAAAATAAAAAATAAAATAAAATAAATCTAAGGATTTATACTTTCCCCTACACATACACACCACTGACCATGCAAATTCTGATTTGTTTTCATGTAGACACTCTTCTTCCAATTTCTATTTAGCTATGTCAGTACTTTCATCAGCACTGAGGCTTGGCAGTTTCCTAAATTTCCTACTTATTTTGGCCAAATGCCACCTAAAATATTAAGTCCCTGGAGACAAGATGTCAAAGGCAACCCTTATGGAATTGCCTATTGCATTTTTTCCACACTTGTTGGGAAGAGCAAGGCTCCCATTGGGCAAAGTAATCTTCTCCGCATCTAGTAGGGGAAAGAAACAGGAAGGTCTGGACTCTTAAATTCAACTTCTGATAAAGTTCATAGAGCTACTTTTAACATTTAGTGTGCATTAACTGCTAATGAGGTTATTTTTTTAATTAAAGATTTATTTATTTATGCATACAAGAACTGGGGTGTAGGCCAGAGGTGTGGGGGGTGAGAATGGTTCACCAGAGACAGAGTGGGGAGCAGAACAGGTGGATCTACTGAAATACACTGCTGAGGGGAGCAGCGGGCGAGACAGGAGAGGTCTGCTGCGCCATGCGGGTATCTCCCTGGCTGGCCAGGGATCAAGGGATCAAACTCATGCTGCGGAGGCTGCGGACAGCTTCATAATGCTGTGCTTAACCCCCTGCACCACCAGGGAGGCCCTTATGAGTTATTTTTATGCTCGATTTTTAGAGCCAACAGATATTTCATAAGGATTGAAAAATACTTAAATTCATTCAGAGGAATATTCCTTGATTTTTTTCCTTTATCGGCAAAAAAATGCAAACTACTCCCTTTACCTACTTTCGATCATTTGTTAAAAGAAGAACGTGGACAGGCTTAGTTCAAGTCTCAAATTATAAAGTGTGTTGAAGATAGCATTTGTTTTTACACATCTTGGAAACACTGGTATCTTCCATTGTAGACAAAAGAAGTTAAAAATCTGGTAGCAACAGGCTGAGTCCAGAAAAAAAAAAAAAAAAACCCCGCAATTAACCAAAGTTACTAAGCTTGCTGAGTTATCATCCATCAATACTTCTAAACTTGAATTTACTATTTCCATCAAAACATTACCTCTGACATTTTATAATTATTTTATTTGGTACTATTAACTTAGCTAATGACATTTGTTCACAAGTAAATAAAAGAAAATCCATGGAGAAAGTGATGCCAGAATAAGAAGTTGACAGATTTTCTGTTCAAAGGAAAATTAATAGCAAACAGATTTCTATACGAAATTAAGGAAAATTGAAATTTATTTTAATTTTTCTATTGAACCAGTATCTACTTCTCAATCCTAATTTTTCGGTTCTTTCGTGTATAATTAATTATTTAATTAAAGCTATCAAATATGTTCATATAGTGAATATGGCAGGGGTTCCAATCAATTTAACTTATGAAAGATTATTATGTTTATGTATATAAATCCACATGTGCATCAGGAATTGAATTTATTTAAAATCCTCCCATAATTAATGAATTATAGACTAAAATTCTTTCTTGTGGCTGTTGTTTAGATTATTATTTGTATGCTCAGACACTAACTTTTAAGCTTTTGGATAGTATATGTCTGATATATCACTTCTTCCCAGGGTCGCCCCCAGAGCACTATAAATCTGCAATGAGAAGGAAGTATGGGCAAGTGAGTAAGAAAAACGTCCAGAAATGAATCAATGTCCAGGAAGGAATCCTTGCTAAAGATTGCACACAATTGATTATTTCGCATTTTAAGTTATTCTTATTATGTTATCTCCAACAGATCAGCCTCTAGGCTTTCGCTCACCCTGATAACCTTAATTAGACTTGTTCCAGATTTATGAGGACTGTAAAATTAGGAAACTTTCATTTAAAAAAACGAAACTCCCCTGGATGGTCTCCCTAAGCACATCTAGCATTACCTAAGACTTTATTATTTCAGCTAGCTGGATATATCATATCTACAGATTTAGCCAGGTCTGTAAGAGTTCTGTGACTGATGCCTAATGGAACCAATTTTCACTTTGGCAGAACAAATTCAAGTTCTCATACTAACTTGAATTCCAGTTTCCTTTGGATGCCAGGAATCAGATCCTTTTAAAGGAAAATGTATCCTCAGAGCATCTGCCTATTAGGCGATATTCCATTTATTTCCTCTAAATAGCTAGCAGGAACAACTGGCTAAAATTAAATTGAGACTAGAAAGCAAATAGTTTTGTGGGGTTTTTTTTAAAGATTTATTTATTTATGCATACAAGAACTGGGGTACAGGCCAGAGTTGTTGGGGGGGTGGGGGGGTCGGTGACAGGATTCACCAGAGTCAGAGAGGGGAACAGAACAGGCAGATTGACTGAAACACACTGCTGAGGGGAGCAGAGGGCCAGCCAGGTGGGGAGCAACCTGGCAGGGGATGGAACTCATGCTGCAGTAGCTGCTGATAGCTTCACAGGGTGCATCTTAACCCCTTGCGCCACCAGGGAGGCCCCCAAAAGCAAATAGTTTTTTAATTACAAAATTTGCTTTTTTTCTTTCTTTAGCCTTCCTTCTGCTTCTCCTTCATGGCCTCAGTCTTCTACAAACTTTCCATATCTTGTCTGAGGACCACAGACCTTCTTTAAACAGGAACAAGGTTTCAGTGTACACCCACCTCCATGAACAATCATGTGACAGTCACAGTCCATTAACTGTCACTCACATCTTTATTACCCTGCATCTGATGAACACTGATGCACTTATGTATCTTCCCTTGCAATGGAAGGAAAAACAATAATTTAGATAGAATTCTAAAAGTCAGTGTGTTTTGTCAATAGCTTTATTGTTCCTTGTATCCATTCATCACATCTTGCCGGCTACTGAAATCTTTCCTTACTTTCCAACATTGTTAACATCAGTCATTATTAAAGTCATCTCAAAGAGATTCCTCTCAACTTCTAAGATATCGTCAGCTGAGAATCATATTTTCAGGACTTCAAATTCTATTGTATTTTCAAGCTTCTGAAACAAATATAATATTCTTGCATATTTCTAAGATGGAATTTCATGTAGCAGAATGATGCTTATCTACTATTTTGGCATTGCCCCCAGATAACTGTGCTCCTCTGAGAAAACTAGCAACTGATTTCTTATTATAAAAACAAATTAAAGGTCATATTTCAGGGGCCCTCCATGTCTTACATTTGAGAGAGAGAAAAAAAAAAATCAGTGGACAAACAACGGTAGTTATATTTGTATTCATCTAGTTTCATTAAAAATATCTCTTGGGCACACATTTCATGTATGCAGAACAATCACAAATTGTTCTACAAGATCACTTAAGGGATTATGGTACTGTTTTAGTTTTATTTTTCACAAAAATCAGACTTAATTAAAACTTCATGAAAAGACCAAAAACACAAGTTAGTCCACAGTTCCTAATTTGCCAACCCTCTCTTTAATAGGAATTACTTAAGTCATTTGAACCAGCTAGTGTACATTACTGTAGGGAAAGTTCAGTGACTAAGCCTCTCTACATGCATTGTTTCAGTCCTTTTCAATTAATATGAAATAATTTCACCAAAACATGACTGCAACTGGGAGACCATCATGCTGAACATTTGGGACAACAATTTTTTTTTTTCATTTGTGATATTTTCATACAAAAACACTGTTTAAACCGTTCTTTCGTGTTATTTTTCCATTTAATCACAAAGAAGTAAATGCAGAGCAAAGATAATCTCTTGTCGGTCAGAGATCCCTGAGGACGTGCACTCACAGGGAAGAACTAAAGTAAGTCCCCAACAATGTTCCCAAAGGCAATGAAAACTTATCCGCGGGCATATACATTACAGGTTGATTAAGAAAAAGTCTGTGCGGGCCTCTCCGGGTGGCGCAGCGGGTTGAACGCCACTCTGTGAAGCTGCCCGCAGCCTCTGCAGCGAGGGTTCGATTCCCAGCCGGCCAGGGAGGAACCCCGCCGGCTGCTCCCCTCAGCAGTGTCTTAGGTCCGTCTGCCTGTTCTGCTCCCCGCTCTGTCTCTGATGAAATCTCTCACCCTCCTGCGCCTTTTGCCTGTACCTCAGTTCTTGTGCAAATAAATAAATCCTTAGAAAGAAAGAAAAAGTCTTTGCATGGTGTATATTCTGTGTGTGTCCGTGTGCGGGAATGAAAGCTAACTAAATATTGGGGTTGGAGGGCAAGGCATCTCTTGAGTTGAGAGAGAGAGAGAGAGAGAGGGAGATCTTAGATGTAGTGGAGAGAAAGTTAACTCAGGACTCTTCTCCCCCTCTCTAGTGATAACATCGTACTAGAAAAAAAATCAGCCGTCATATATACTTGATTATCGAATCTCTTGTCTTGGAATAGAATGAATACAAACTAGGGCCTCCCCGGGGGCGCAGAGGTTGAGCGCTGGGCTGCGAAGCTGCCCGCAGCCTCTGCAACGCCGGTTCGTTCCCCGACCACCGGCGAGGGTCCCACCACAAAAAAAAAAAAAAAAAAAAAAAATGCATACAAACTATTGCCTGTGCATATATGTACAGATCTATGCACGCATTTTCTCTTCTGAAATTTTTATCCAAAATATGCTTCAAATCACAATGAGGAGGGACCTCCTTAGTGGCGCAAGGGGGTAAGTCTCAGAGCTATGAAGCTATCCTCAGCCACTGCAGCACCAGTTTGATTCCCCGGAGCTACCCACATGGCGCAGCAGACCTCTCCTGACTCGCCCGCTGCTCCCCTCGGCAGTGTGTTTCAGTCAATCTACCTGTTCTGTTCCCCACTCTGTCTCTGGCGAATGAATCCTCTTAACCACCCCACCCCCACCCCCATCTCTGGCCTGGACCCCAGCTCTTGTACCCATAAATAAATAAATCTTAAAAAAAAAAAAAAAAAAAGAGGGCCTCCCCTGGTGGCACAGCGGTTGAGCCCTGGGCTGCGAGGCTGCCCGCAGCCTCTGCAGCGCGGGTTCGTTCCCCGGCCGCTGGCGAGGGTCCCACCAAAAAAATAAAAGAAAGAAAGAAGGAAAGACTTCATCCTTCCCTTCCTCGGTCCCGCTCCACAATCTGACTACTCCGTTTTGCCTAGTTTTTCTTAACTAAATGTCTATCTTTTGCCTTCCATCCCCTCTACCCCCAAGACCACAAGTGGAAACTGACACTGATTTTCCACGTGGAACCCCTAACGCGTCAAGTCTCTCGACGACATCTAGTCTCCTTGGAGTCGGCCCACCTGACCCAGGCGATCTCCCCGCCGCCAGGGTACCGCGCGCCCCGCCGGCAGCTCCTCACCCTGCAGCGCGCGCGCGTGCGAGCCGGCTCCCGCGCCGCGCCCCGCGGCTACCAACTTCGGCTTGTCCTCAGGGGGAAGCGCGAGACTGGAAGTGTGCCTGCCGGTGCGTTTTCTGGTCGGCTTAGAGGTCTCGGAGCCGCTGGACCGGCCATCCGAGCTCTTACTATCCCCGCCCCAGGCTTCGGAGGCACCTGAGTCCGGTGCCAATGCCGCGGAGTCGGAGCGCCCGACACCCAAGCACCCACACCTGCCCTTCCGTTCCCAACGAGTGCGCGCCGAATGCGGCTTGCGCAGAGCCTGTGGCCTCGGCGTGGCTCGTGGAGAGGAAGGACACAGCTGGAGACCCACGCTCGAAAAAGCTGGAGGAGAAGGCACCCGGGTGCGCCCCAGGCGCGGGGGGCGCCTCCTGCGTGCCCCAGACCAGACCCGGAAAGCAGCTCCTGCGGGCGCGGATCGGTTTCCATCTTCACTAGAGAGAGGGCTTTTGTTGGGAAAAAAATAACAGACGGGAAGAAAGTCAGCTCGCGCGTTTGTTTGGGTTTTTCGTCTGTTTGCCTCCCAATTAAAAAGTGGCCGCCTAGGCGACAGCTCTGCGGTTTTCACTATGTAAAACGGATTAGCGGGAATGCTCCAGCTCCTCTCTACTTTCGCTTGCGGTTTGCAACCCCCACGGCGGGTCTGACCCTGCGGCACCTGCCCAGCCCAGCTGCCCCAGCCCAGGCCCCGTCGCTGGGGCAGCTGGGCTTCACTGGGGTGGCGCGCCCGGAGCTGCGAGGTGCGTGCGGGGTACCGGCCCGGCAGGGCGGAGCCGAGGTCGCGCGCCTGGCAGGAGAGGGGTTCCCAGCGCAGGTGAACTTCGCTCCCTGGTCCCCTGCCGACTTTCCCTACCTCGCGCCCGGGTGCGCGTTCTTCGCGGAACGTGCTCCTGGTGCAGCCCCCGGGGGTCCTCCACCTCCTAGACGCGGAGGAGGTGAGAGCGAAGGAGGAGAAATGACTGCAGATGGCACTGGAATCAGAGTTGACTTGTTCGCATCCTGCTCGGTGCGCGTAGGTTCTTCCCAAGAATCTCGAGGTCTCCGAGGAAGACACTCAGCACCCAAGCAACGAGGAATGCACGCGCACATTTAGTTTAAAAAGAAAAAAAAATAATTGCTCATCGATCCTCTTCACGTTCTCTGTTCTCACCAAATAAACAAAGCATCTGGGCGAGAGTAGGCTGCAGACAGGGAGCAGGAGATGCGCGAGGAGGGACTCCCTGTGAGCTCACCGCCTTTCTCTTGCCTCTCCCGCACCCGCACCTGCCCGCGAGTTTTCCGCAGGTGGGTGCTGAATGTGATTCCCAGACAGGTAAGTCTGAGTCGGTCCCTCCTGCATCCGGACGAGGACGGGTCAGATTTCGGCGACTGTTTCCTGCGGGTTTGGGACTTTCAATAAACGAAAACAAGTCTGCTTTCAGATTAAGGGACTGTCATGTTGAGCTTTCCGCCCTGACAGGCGACTTACTCTTTCTTTTATCACAGCAAAGAAGTCTCAGGTGTGATTGTGGACATGGAGACCTAGGTATCCGCGCAGGAAAACTCTGCAGGTAGTGGAGTCAAAGGATTTTTTAAAAAATAAATAAATAACAGCATGGGCCAGTGGGCCCCGACCGTTCTGGACTGTCAAGCACACTGCGTGAGGGGGGACTTGGCAGTCCCTAGAACCAAGATTGTGGGAAACCGCAAACTCCAAGGTGTGGGGTTGGGGGGGGGGGTGCAGGAGAACCAGGCTGGTTCCACCTTAAGAGGCGGCGCGGCGCTGCGGCTGCAGACCGGGCGCCGGGCACCTGCAGGGGGCGCTGCTGCCCCGCTGTTCCGCCTGCGCAGCGCCGCGGCGCCCGGCCGGCCTCGCCCCCGCCCCCACCCCGTCCCCGTCCCCGTCCCCGCGAGCGTCCCCGGAGGGGGTGGGGACGCCGGGGGAGGAAGGGAGAGAGTGGAGCCGTTAGGTAAGGAACCCGAGCCCTCCTGGATTTTGCAGCGGCCTCGGGGAGGCGTTGGCTGGAGGGCGCCCTCCGTCATTCCGCCCGGAGAGGAAATGCGGAGGGCGCCCTCCCTACCCCCACCGCCCGCCTTCCTGCCTCCCTCCACCTCCGCTCCCGGACCCCGACCGCGCTTCCCAGACCCTTTGTTCTCCAGGTTGGGAGCTGCTGGGTGGGGTTCCCGGGAAAGAGGTTCCCCCGCGCCGCCCGCACGAGCAGGGACGCTCGCCGCACCCCCCGCCCCCCGGCGCGCCCCAGCCGAGCCCCCCCCCCCGAGCCCCGCGGTCCCGGCCCGCGCGCCCTCGCGCCTCCCTGCTGACCCGGACCCCCCCACACTCGCGAACTCCGGCCCCCGGGCCAGCGCCGTCCATTTACCCGCCTTCTCCCCGCTTCTCCACCCGCCCCTCCCCAGGTCCCTGGGACGAGGGTGGGGGAGGCGCACGCGAGGAGGTTCAGGAGCCACGTCGCCCCGGCTGTGCGGGGAGCCCCTGGAGACCCTTTTAGGCCCCGACCCCCGGGGCCCGCCGCGGAGAAAGTGATTTCCCCGCGTGGCCGCAGATCGGGGGGCCGGACCCCGCGGGGCAGCCGCCCCCAGCCCGCACCCCCGCCGCGTGGCTGTGGCGCCCGCCGGCTCCCCGCCCGGCCCGCGGGGACGGCGAGGCGAGGGGCCCGCGCGCAGCGGCCTCGGGGTCGGCACCCCACCGCACCCCACCGCACCCCCCACCCGCGGCTGGAAGGGGACGCGGGGGTTCCCGCCTTGGGGAGGTCAGTTGCCAAGGAGCACCCTCCCTCCCCGACCACCACCCTCTCGGGCGCCACCCGCATCGCTTCCTCCCGCGCGCGACCCCGAGGGCTGCGGCGATTGTATCTCCCCGAGTACAGCCACAATTGCGCGCAGCTTAATTTCTCACTCGGGCGAAGGCGCAGCGGAGTGGAGCGAGGGCACCGGGCTGCGGGGGGAGGGGTGGCTGGGGCGGGAAAGTGAGCCCGGAGCGGGCCGGAGGGGGCCGGGCGGCCGAGGCGCGCGGGCCCGCCCGGAGCCCGAGTTCGCGGGGCGGGACGGGACGGCGGGGTCTGGCCGGCGCCCGCGCCCCGGCGGCCGAGCCCATCCCAGGCCTCCGCGCCGCGGATGCTGCTTCGCAGAGTGCGGCCCGCGCACCCCAGATGCGGGTGCGCCGCGGCGGAGGGGGGCTCCGCACCAGCCGGGTCGCGGAGGAGGAGGTGCGCCCCTCCTCCCTCCGAGGGGGACGCGGCCCGGGGCGGTCAGCTCGAAGCCTCCGGGCGTCCCCTCGGGCCCGTCGGTGTGACCCCGGACCTCACTGGCTAGTGGAGAGCCGCGCCAGCAGCTCTCTCGGCAGCGGGTTCCCCAGGACACACCCCGTCCCCACCCCTGAGAGCTGGCGGCCAGCTCGGGATGCCAGGCGGCCGCGCGGGCGCCCTGCCAAATTCCGCGTTCCTCTCCAGGAGACCAGGGAGTTGCGTCCAAGGCTCGGGAAAGCCCGCAGTTCGGGCTGGGGACTCGCTGGCAAAACCCCCCAAGGCGCCAGGGACGCCTCTGCAGGTTGAATTCCTGCTCCGTATCACTTCAGTTTTAATTAATCTTTTAAAACACCGCTGTCACGTCGCTTGCAGAAATTAATCAAACCTGAATCCTTGTTGCATAGCAAGAATTTCGATCCGAGTCTTTTAAAAAGGACTTGACTTTGCAAAGTCACGTCTTTTACAGTTCCCTCATCCCCCCCTTTAGCAAAGGAAATACTGCGAAAGTCAAGACGTGTTTGTTTGCTTCTTTCTGTCTTCTAAATGAAACTTTGCTTTTTTCTCCCTGATCTTTATTTTCTGTCTTTCAACAAAAAAATGCCAGATAAATTGCTGCCCCTGTTAATTCAAAATATAATTACTTTGGATGATCTTTGTGTCAGAGCCAGATAAACTAAGATAATCTTAATTTTTAATGTGACACGACCCCCCCCCTATTTTTCCTTGTGAATAATGAGAATAAAGCAATCATTAATTAATACCAAGATATCTCCATAAGAGATGATATCTGGTCGCACTGAGACGCTGAAACATCAGTTGTATTAGTAATTGATACTGTATAATTGAACATGGAGATAGTTGTCTATTTTTAACCTCAAAGCTCAGAGTTTATTTGGTGATTACCGAGCTCCTAATAATTAATTTTTGTACCTTCTTGCTGCATAAATAACTCTTATGATTCCCAGCTCCCATGTACACAGAGGCTTCTCATTAAAAATCTACCTTTCAAAATAGAAGATTGTGAAGCTATGTTGTACAGCGACCCTTTTTCCCCTTCCATCATTTATAACATCTCTTTGCTCGAGTTTTACACCTTCCACGTATTTCCCCCTCCCCCCCTTATTGCAATTTCTCAATTTAAGAGACCAAGCATAACTATAATATCTTCTACCCTGTCTTTCTTTAGCTTTGGCTTTCTGTGTTCTGTTTATTCAATTTAATGTGCAATACTTGAGAATTCCAATTTTTTTCAAGTTTTTGAGAGTTGATAATATTTCAATGAACAATCAGAAAATTTTCCCTCATGAAGTTACCAGAGACTATACCCCCACCTAATACACAGTTCATGTCAGATGACTTTTCTGTTTTAAAAATAGGCGTTGCTCAAATACATTGCTTTTTCCGACAAGAATTGAAAATCAGCTCTCAACGTTTCCTGGATTCAATTTACATGTTAACACAACTTTTGACTTTAGGAAACGCTTCCTCCCAAGCAGTAAGTCTTTCAAATAATAATGGAAATTCTGACTTCACCTTTTAAGTATCTAATTATCTGTTAACACAAATTTGCTGATGAGTCTCACTTTTATCCAGTGAAGGGGATTATATTTTTCTCCTACAGGAAATAAAGCTCCTGTATAGGTCTCCCGTAAGGTGTCTCTCTAGATAAGTGCAAAATATTTTACACTGCATGGATATTCTTAGCACCCACCCTTCCCAACTCTTGCATTTTACTTGTCGGTTCCACTGCCGAAGGGATGAAAAGTCTATCCGTTTTCCATTTTTATTTCCCCCTTTAGTACAATTAA
The DNA here is from genome assembly GCF_964194135.1 of Talpa europaea. Lineage (NCBI taxonomy): Eukaryota > Metazoa > Chordata > Mammalia > Eulipotyphla > Talpidae > Talpa > Talpa europaea. The sequence goes on along the minus strand of NC_140082.1, from coordinate 23,809,648 downwards.
AATTTTAGATCAATATAGGATGAGGTAATTCTCTCCTCTTGGATTTTATATTTTCCCACTATAATTTAGGCTGAAATGGGATTAAAACAGGATCTAGAGTTCTAATCTTGGTTGATGTTTTGGTGTATTCACCGTAATGAGTCCTATTCCCTGGGGTCATGAAGCTCCCAAATGTCAATCAAGCAAACTGATTCAGAAATGCCATTGTTCGACTCCCACGTCACTCGCCTTCCTCTCATTTTATTTAACAATACCGGAGTTCTCTGATCAGTCATTCGGAATATGAGGCATTATCTGGGGAAAATTCACAAAGTGTCTTGATCTTTCTTTGGGAGATAACTGGTGAGGGGGTTCCGCAGAGCAAAAAAGTCCTTGTTTATATTTCTGTCTTTGCACAGCAGTGTGGACCGAAAGAACCGATGGATACTTTAACAAAAAAAAAAAAACTCATACCGTAAACCCGTCGAAAATTCGTGTAGTTGTAAGTGCACGTTTCTGTTTTCCTGGGGGAAGTACCCTGATGTGTCACCTAGGCAGTATGACCAGGTCTGGGTCCAGATGACATGCCCTCACTTTCAACCCGCCTGTTTTACCCCACTTAATAATACTAATGTGTTTAGTCTACACTAGTTAACCAAGAATTTATTTGGGGGTGAGGAAGAGCCAACCTTTGCCCTGGGAGCTCTACACAGACACGTCCGGGAGCCTCCGCATTTCGGATTGCCCGGTGGCTGCACTGGGTCACCCATGCCTCCGTCCCAACCACGGGAGACCCTTCTTCCCAAAGCCAAAGGCGTTTGAGTGGGTTCCTCTCTCCCAGCAACCCAAATTAATAATCAACTTAACTCGTGGAAGCTTTGAGACTGCACTCTTAAGTTCACTGAAAGCTCCCAAGGCGGAACCCGGGTCCTGCGAGGACTTGCAGTTAAAAAAAAAAAAATTAATAATAATAATAATAAATTAAAAAATAAAGCTGTCGCTCGTATCTTTCACCTCGAGGGTTGTGGGGCGAGGAGCCCCGAAACAACCCTCTCTTTTTGGGTTCTCCCATCAGGATTCATCCAAAATCGCTGCAGCCGCCGTGGCTGTCTGCTTGAGGCGCATTCACACACAAATGCTCGGTTTGCACACTCAGCTCCACCAACCCTCGCGCCCCGCACGTTCCCCGCGCACACTTGAGAGTCGAGGTGGCTCGGGAAGGCGAGGGAGGTGGGGACAGGGGGTGGAGCTGTTTTCTGGTGGGACGCAATCAATCACTTTAAAGGAAAGGGTTCAAAAGTTCCAACCTCCCCTTCGGGGGAGCTTCCCGGGGCCTGCTGCTCCCTGCAGCCCGCGGGAGCCCGGCAGCAGCGCCACGACCGCTCCGCTCGCCGGCGGATCCCCGGAGCCGCTCGCTCGGAGCACCTTCCTCCGCCCGCACAGCCCACCGGGCTGATGGAGCTGGCTGGGGGAAGGTTGGCTCCCTCGGAGGCCGGCTCGCTCTCGGCACGACGTTCCCTCTGGCTGCACTACCCGGGGAGCGCGCTTTTCCCCTTCTCAGCAAGCGGGAAAGGCCTGTGAGCCGAGGCTGCTGGAGCGCTGGCGGCCGGGCGGCGCAGGCCTGGGCGGAAACCCGAGCTCCCTAAGACCTGGCCCGGCGAGAAGGGGGCGGCGGGGCAGAGGAGGAGCGCAGCAAGCTGTCCCAGAGACAGCCCATGAGAATTCCAAAAAAAAAAAAAAAAAAAATAGAAAAGAAAAGAAAAAGGGCGGGGTGGGGGACCAATATCTGCCCGCCTGTGTCTATGCAGGTACCTTCTTTCCTCTCTTGCCTAATAAACCTGCCCTTCTGAATGCAAGAAAACACCAAAACCTTCCAAAAGACCTGGCTGTGCCCTTCCCCCCTCCTGTGGCCTTCCATCCTGTCAGTCCCCTCTGCACCACCAGACCCAGCTTACACCTGCGACCTTGCCCAGGGCCTAGCCTAGCCGCCTCTCCTCCCCATCCTGGCCTTTAAGTTCCATCTCTCCTTCCTGACCTTCCTGAGGCCTACAGTAGGGTAGCCAGGGTGCTGCAAAGGAAATGAAATTGTTCTGGAGATTACAGTGGGGCTTTTGGCCAGAAGACCGTTCCCCTCAACACACACACATCCCTTTTTTTTTTTTTTTTTCCTCATGTTCCCAGGTGAAGTGCAAACTTGTATTTCCCTTCACAAGGATAGACAAAATTTCTCGCTTATTTGCAGTTTGCACCTACACACAGATCAGTGAAGCTTAAGTGCTCCTTTTCAGACCCACATGGTGGGTGTTTGTCAAGATTCCTGGGCAGTGACCATAATGACAGGTAAACCCAGCAGCCCCAGGGGAAGCCAGACCTAAACTCCAAGACTTACAGTGAGGCAGGGACCTAAAGTTTCCCCCAAGCAGCCTCAAGCAACAGGTACCATACACCAGTGCAGGCTTTCAGGATCCCAGAGCTGAGGCCCTGATCCTCAATGCCTGGCACAAAGACTTAACACACACACACACACACACACACACACACGCACAGAAGATTCCTTCTCCCCAAATTACCCCTCAGTCACACTTAGTGCAGGAATCTCTGCACTCAGAACCACCTGCCCAGACACAACCAGGCCCCATTTCAGTCTCGAGAGCCTACCTAGCCTATGCTCATCATGCTCTGAACCTGCTTCTTTTTCCTGAGAGGATTTAGAAAGAGGGGGAGACTGAGAAAATCAGGGAGAGTAGAGATAAAATAAAGCCAAAGGGGTGGGCACAGCAAAACAGAGCAATTCCTTTCTTATCCAAACCGCCCCTAACTCAGTCTTCCCCACAGTCTGGAAAAGAGATAGCTGGTTTTCAATAACTCTAGTTCCTCAAAGTCACTTTTTTGAGTGATATTTTTTTGCTCCCGAGCCTGAATGACCCCACACACACACACACAATCTACCTGTCCTCCCAACTTTAGGAGGGGCAGGAGCCATATAGCCTTAGGGTGATAAACACCTTTATAGGGCAGCATGGGCTCCAGAGAGCCAGTTGTCACTCCAGAGTACTCCACAGCGAGCCTGGGAGTTTCAGGCAGCAGACATCTAAATGCTCTGTTGTACCACCAACCTCACCCTTAACCCAGCCATGGTCAGCCCCAATTAGATCCAAAGAAATTAGGAGGCTTGGGGGGTTTCTTCATTTGCTCCACTATTCGCTGGTAAGATCTTCACACAGAAATATGACTGGTCCCTAGGACCATGCTCCCAGCGGAAGCTCATCATCATCATAAGTGATAACTAGCTGGAAGAAGACGGGATGACTGGTGGCAGAGAAAGAAGGGGGATCTCTTGTGTTATGTATTTACTTTTGTCTGACTCTGAGACTCCAGCCTACTCACACCTTCCCCACTCCATCCTCACTTAGCCACCTGGGTAAAATAGAAATCAGCCTCAGAGTTATCAGGGGGAGGAAGAGAGGGAGGGGGAAAGGGAAAGGAGGGAGGGAGGGGGGGGTTGGTGTGTGTGTGTGTGCCCTTTACAACCCCAGGCTAGTGTATAAGGAAAGATATAATGGGTAGGGAAAGATCTGGCAGAGGGGAAAGAGAGGTTGGAGCAGTAGCCACAGCCTCCAGTCACTCTGAAGAACTCATCCTCATTAAAGAAATCCTTTGTATGATGCTGCATTTCTTTCCCAGATTTGTGGCGGCCACACTGAAGGAGGAGGCAGCTGCTGTGGCTGCTGTTGCTGCATGCAGGCATCCAGCAGTGTGTCCCTAGCAGCAGACCTGGTGTCCCCAGTGTGAAGAGCCCAGGCCTTGCCCATTAGGCTGTGACTGAAAACAATCCCCCTGCTCCAAGCAGCCTCCACAGTGACTACCCCAAATCCCTAAACAGATTCCAGGACTGAGAGAGACACAGTTCATAGCATGAATGTCTAACAGCTGGATTTGGTAGAAAAAAAAGAACAGAAAATCCCACCCAATTTTGAAATCACTAATGAAATCATGGGGGGTAGTAGGTATCTGTGCCTGTGAATATGACAATTTTATACTTTTGGCCCCAGAATGACATTTCAGAAACACTTCTCCTCTGCATAGCACCAAAGACTGGTTTTATGTCCTGCTATTGTGAACCAACCTTCTGTAAACCATATTGTGCATTTTCCCCTGGATTTTAATGAAAGAAGAACTGTGCAAAAGCAACTGCTTTGTCCCAGGGCTGAAACAAAGACTAATACACAGGAAAGGGGCAGCCTCTCCCAAATGTACTCTCCTCTGATTTGGGAGGAAAGCTCCTAGAGTGTCCGGCCCATAATTGTAGTTGATATTTAATCCTCCTTAGTACAAAGGCCCATCTTTTCACTATGCAGAAGCACTATTGAGATATGACTAGCCCTTAGAGTTGTATCTCAGACTGGGAGTCCAGGGCTTAGACTTGGATTGTCCAGGCCTCTTCTAACCTGAACAAAAAGGATCTGAAGAAAATCACATTTTTTTTTTTTCCCCTTGCAACAAAGCACTCCTAATCACTTCAGCTCGTTGGTGAATTTTTATTCCCGTGTCCACTTGGGGTATTGAAATCGATCGCTGCAATATTTAATATATTACACTCCCAGGGTGATTGCTCTCCTAAGAACAAATTCTCTCTCCCTCATACCCTCACTCAGCCTCCTACCTTCCACTCCCATCTGCCCAGGCCCTCTGTTTTTCTGTCCACATAAGGCCTTTAGTTCTCAGCCCAGCCTGGCAACTTCATGTTTATTTTGTTTCCCCCCCCCCTATGGAAAATACTGGAAGCTCTAGGCAGCACAGCACTTAAAAGAGAAAATGAGGAGCTCAGTAGATTGGAGAAAATTAACCTGCCACAAACAACCTCATTAAGGAACAGCCTACCAAGAGTTAAGAATTAATAGCAAAATGGATGGGAAAAAACCCTTGAGTGAAGAGACCTTAAACCGCTTTCCCTGAAAGGTGCATAAATTTACAAGCCCAACCCAGCATTGGGGGGGGGGGGTGGCGGTTTATATCCCTTTCCTAGTGACCTGTCCCATAACCTTGTAATCCACTGTGGGGGCATTTTCTCTTTGGTCCTTTTCTTCTTTTTTTTACACAGCCACAGGTTTGTAATGTCCAAGGACATTCTGGTATTTTGGGGTTCAAAAATGCACTTAAATTGTTTGGGGCCTTTTAATTTAGAAAGACACTTTAAGAGACTCCTGGCATACCCTTTGGGAATCATTAGATGGCTTGAAGAGTGCCCTCAAAAGAATTGTGTTTGGATAGGAGAGAGTGTGGGGGAATCATGCAGAAAGAGGCACGGAAAAACCAGAGTGAGGACACTTTGTAGATTTAGTGTTCTGGTGGGGCGATGGTTTATTTCGCACACACGAAGTTCAAATTTAAGTAAAGGCCATGTCTATGGGCTGTAAGTTGCTTTTCTAATGTTTTATTGAGCATTGTATTCTATATTGGCATTTTATATGCATAATCTCATTTCAATGCAGAGCTGCATACTAAATCCTGAGGCAAGCAGATGAGAATGCAGTATGGATATTACCCTCAATTTCATTGCCTTCAATGAGACTTTGCACATCACGATTTCCATTGTAATGGCTTATCTTTGGCTAGAATTTTACACATTGACATGCTATTCTTTTGGCAAGAATCCTCAATGAAGAAACCATGTCAATGGAACAGTCATAATGATTCCATTCACATGATGGCAGGTAACTGGGATCAATGGTCCTAGCAGTATTTATAAAAGATTTCCTGCATTTCTTAATAATCGTTTTTGCACCTTTTTTTCTTGAAGGTGATCACACTTGAAAAAAAATCTACCTTCAAGTACACACGAAAGTAGTCTTTCAAAACAGGAATAAATAGGAAATTCACAATCAGGAGGCTTCCAATTCATGAAGAAATCCTTCCATTGTGTCAGGATGTTATATGTCGCCTACATGGTATGCAGGACAGGATCCTATTCGGATAACTGGCCAAAGGTTGTACAAAGGGCAAGATTTTAGAAGCCCTTACAGCCTCCCTAAGATCACAGAGTAAGTGATATTTCCCTCCTATTTAACAATAATGTTGAAATTTAAACAATAGACCGAAAAAAAAGTTGAAGGTCATATGAAATGTCGGTATTTCGAGAAAAGTAATGCCTCGGAGGTGATTTTCCTAAAGAAAAGGACAAGAGCGTATAACTAATTTCCTAACGCACTTTTAAAAACGTACAGTTCATTTTAAACGAGAGGGATGACCATTCTAAGACACAAAGATTAAAATATTTCTACTATTTTTTAAAAATTATCTGAAGAGCAAAACAATTAAAGAAGGCAAAGTTAGCCAAACTCTCCTACGGACATTTTTTTCCCCCTTATTTAAGGGGGAGAAAGAGCATCACCTCTCTTTTTTTAAATTCAGGCAAGAAACACCCTCGTAGTACACCCTTTTAATTCTCAATCATATATGTTTAAGGTTGTTTGATGAAAAGTCTTTATTATTAACAGAAAAAATCCAAATGGACTTTCTGAAGACCAATTTGCCACAAGATGTATATAACCCTGGGAACAAAATTAAAAGCATCTCTTTTCATTTGCATCTGGCAATGTAGTCCACGTCAGAGCCATAGCCATGTGTTTATGGAGTTGAGCTCTCTTGGTCTTGAGAAACACACTGGCTTTTATAGCCTAGCCAGAATAACTTGAGACTATGCAAAACCCAACAGGCTGGGAAGTCCTGGCCCCTCACCCCACCAAGGAAGTTTAGGGTCACTGCAGGCTCCCACACTGCCTCTGTCAACATTGGTGTAAGCCCAGATCTTACTCCCTTTCCACTGTTGGAGAAAGTAATGCTAGCTATTGGTATTTCTCCAGGATGCCTCCCTGTGCAAAGGGTAGGTAGGAGGACAAAAAGAAAAGTCAAAGCCTGAAGGTGGGAGAAGAGATAAAAAGAGAAGCTAAAGAAAAGGGGGGTGGGGGATGAGGTGGGGACAGTAAGTAAATAAACCTGGTCATGGCAATTCCTCTTATATCATGCAGGTTTACATCCCCGCGAAGGGATATAGTAACTAGGTATCTGAAAGCCTAAGCATCCACTGATCTGCGTATTTGGATCCAAAGTAGAGGAAGAAAACTGATCTTCCATGTTTGCCCCACTGACTGACAATCAGGGTATTCATTTGAAAGGGGGCGACAGAGAGAGGGACTTAGAAAATGAATTGTAAAAGTGCTTTTATTCCTTGGAGAGCCAAGAACCTAGGCCCTTTCCAGTCATTTCAGAGACTGAAACCCTTGTCTACTGACCAAGTCATAACCTTCAGATCTCTTGGATATTTGTGTCACATCTTTCCCGAAAGAGAGAGAGAGAGAGAGAGAGAGAGAGAGAGAGAGAGCTGCTTGATGCTTAAGCTCAGGGCAGTCAGTCTCTCTTCTATACTATTTTTCCTCTCTGCTGCTCATCACTTATCACAAATACTGTGTTCCTGGAGCAAACTTAAACTGATCTTAAAGACAAACTTTAATAATGGAAAGTATATTCCAACCGGGAGAATTGAGTTTGTTTGTTTGCTTATTTTGTTTGTTTGTTTGTTTGTTTGTTTGTTTGTTTGTTTGTTTGTTTTCATGGCTGGGGGAAGAGGGCAAGCAGCCATTCAGATTCCCTTCTGTTTCCCTCTTGTCCCAGCATCTGGGATGGGGAGGGCTTTTGCAAACCTGCAAAAAAAGCCTCTGCAAACTGGTGATATTTTAGGGTCTAAATCTAAATTGACTGCTTAGCTTCTTCCATCCAAAAAGGGTCAAACACAAACATATTGATGGCACTGAATAACTGGATCTTGCCAGAGAGCCTTTAGGCTGCCTGCCACTCTCTCTCAACTGAAAGGAAGATCTAGGCAGCCTGAGCGCTTCCTAGGTACTTGATTGTTTCACACACACACACACACACGCGCACACACACACACATCTGTGGGCTACAGGCTCTTCTACTTCTTTTTGAAATTTCTTCTCCCCCTCCACCGCTCAGGCCTGAACACTGCTTACAAGGGGGACAAGCACTGCCCTTCCCCCAGTTAGGCACCAGTCTGCCTGCAGCCATGGCCACAGCCACAAAAGAATAGAGAGTTCTCTGTCCTACAACCCAAACAGCTGGAATCTGGGCAGCAAAGTCATGGGAGACAAATAGTGACCCAAGAGAAAGCTGCTCCCTAACCAGCAAAACGTTGATTCCATTGGGCAAACGCCGTCCAAGCACTCACTCACGGTGGTGGCACTTCTAGGTGCTGCTCTTAGGTCCTAGGAAGAGAAAGAAAAGGGAATGGCAGTAGTCAGCAATGCAAGTGCGGGAGGAGGAGCCCCACCATGCAAGCCATCCACAGGGGTTTAACGCCACACGTTTTGGGGTTGTGTTTTTCCAAACAAACTGGAGTTGATCTTTAGGGAAAACCAAATACACATGATGAAAACATCTTGTTTGGAGAAGCCGGAACAGTGGAAGCTCAATTACCGCTGGCCAGTGCTGTTAATGAGTCAGGAAAGGGGCATGCAAGCCCAAGGCTTGAATTTGGTGAATTCATGCAATTGGAGCGTTTCGACTTAGTATTGATCCCTAAACTCAATTTTGAAAACAGCCTCCATTGCAGAAGCAGGAGTTGTGTTATCCCCGTATTTGCACGCATCGATTGGACTAAAATAAAACGCATCATACTCCTCGCAAAAAAAAAAAAAAAGGAAGAGGCAGGGACAGTCACAAGAGGAATAGCAGAAAGCGCATGGTTAATATGGGTTGTACGCGAATCTGCGAAACAAGTGCTAGAAACCCAGGGGGATTTCACGTAATAGCTAATTTGGTGAGAGCGCGCAGAGGGCCCTCTCCGAAGGGAAAGAAGAGAGCTGAATATAGGTTTTTCTGACTGGAATGAACATTTCCTTATGATTTTGCATGTGCTAATGTCCAAACTCTTACGTACCGTCCCTCTAACGCGGGATTTTTCTCCCGCAACGCAGGCTCACAAAGAAATTTTCTTTCCTCTGGCTGCACGGCCACAGCTTTGAGGTTGCTGCTCCAGCGCCCGCCCCCTCCACCTCCGACCCACCGGGTCAGGTCCGGGAAAGACCCCGGGGCCGGCCGAGCCGAGGGAGGAGCTCCCCACCCCCCACCCCACCCCCGCCCCACGCCTGCCCTGGGCCCACAGGACCGGGGAGGGGGGGGGGTCCTTGCCTCAAAGTTAATCAAAGGAACCCAGCGCCCCGTTCGGTTTTGGCCAAAGTGAAGCAGACAGGAAGAGGACTAGGAATACCTTATCTTAGACTAAAGAATATTCTGTCCTCTGAGTCCATTTCAGCTTTCTAATGGAGGTGGGGGGAGGGAGCAGGGGGACAGGCGATGGGGGAGGGAAGGAAGAAGAGAAAGGTGGGGCGCGGGGCTGGGAGGGAGGTGGGGGGCGCTCTAGCTTTAAACAAAAGACGAGGAGGCGCAGGTAGGGCCCTGGACCCTCCTCCGGAGCCTGCTCTTCCTCGAGTCCCTCCAGCGCCCGGCCCGGGACTTTGGGGCGTGACGCAGACTGGGCCCCACTGGCCTGCGCCCCTGCTCCACGCGGCTGGAGGGGCCGGAGACAAAGCCCAAGACCCAGTTCTACCCCGGCGCGGTTCCAGAGCCGGCGCTCAGGGCAGTGGAGCCAGGGGTCGAGGCCGTGACCACAGAGGGGCGCCGGGGCCCCCTCCGCCTTCCCGCGGCCCTGGCCGCCCGGTCGCCCCCGGGCCGGCCCGGTTCCCCCGGTAGCACTCAGCAAGCTGCTCCTGGGAACTCGCGAGTTCAAAACACGCCTTCTCATTAATTAAGGCCTGGAAACCCTCGCCACTTTCTTCCTAGGCCAACGCAGCGTCTCCAGAGATCGCCGAGAGCGGCGTTGGCTTCCGCGCTGGGCCTCGCAGGCGGAGCGGCCATTTACTGCCCTCTGATTGCGCCGAGGACCAGGTTAGCTCATAAAGCCTTTCACACTCAACAATGGGGATTTTCTCAACAATTAACAAGAAACAACATAATAAAGCCATTTACAAAGACCTTGCTATTTACTATAAATTAGGCACTCTTTAAGAGACCAGTGCGTAATTTCACACACTTTACAACTGGGGCTGCATTTTAAGCACCCGGGAAAACAAGCTTGTTGCACTTTCCTGTGACCTATCTGCGATGCTGCACCTCTGTTTCCCCCCTCTCCCTCAAGGCGCAGCTATTGTTTGCATTGCTGCACTCCAACCTCCTCAACCCAGGGTGGTTTTCCAGGTCACTGTCTCACGTTTCCCGTTTCCAGGTCATCATTCCACTTTCAGAGGCGGAGAGAGGTTCTCAGGGGCAGATACCTAGGCGCTAATGAAAGTAGGCCTTGCCCCATCGCATTTCCCCTCCTTTAGGAATACTGCCTGGCCCTTGCCTGTCTGTGCTCCTGCGCCTTCCGACACTCCCAGCCTCTGGCCTTGGGCCACTTCCCAGGAGGCATTTGCAGCCAGGCTGGCTGGCCTAGTCAGTAGCCCCATGTCTTTGCTACTTGTGTTCTACACAGGCTTTGGAGGCCTTGGCCTAATGCAAAAAAAAAAAAAAAAAAAAAAAGAAAGAAAGAAAGAAAAGAAAAAGAAAAAGAAAAGAAAAGAAAAAAAAAGGGCGGCGGGGGGGGGGTTTGCCTTGGGGAAAGATGAGGCCTGAGCTAGGTGAGAGGTGACTAGGTGGTGTATGCAGGAGCATGAGGGGCGGTAAGGGGGTGGGAGGGGAGAAGATACCCTCCTGAAAGCACAAAAGGAGCACAACGTGAGAGAAGCAGTCCAGTGCCTGAAGACCAGCCTCAGGGGAGGCACCGAGGCCAGCCTTGGGCCTTGTTGCTCCCTGCCCTGGGTAGGCCTGGCCACAACATCTCTGGACTTCAAGCTGTGCTCAAGAGATGCGCTGGGGCTCTGCAGTAGAGGGTGCAGGCTCCTGCGCCCCAGAGTGAGTTCTTCACAAATTCAGAGGGTAGCAAGATCTGGGCGGGAGGGGGGAAAAAAAGTCACAAAGAAATTTGTTTGCAGCCATGTAAAATGGCGGTATTTAAACTTCTTTCTGCGGTGGTAGCCCTGGCCAGAGAGCTGAGGGCTGCCCTGGGGGAGCACAAGTACCCAGAGTTCTGCGCCCAGGTGGAAAACGAGGGAGAAAGGAACCCTGGAAGCCACTCCACCCCGGGGTCCGCCATTCGCCTGCTCCGCAGTCCCCTGCCTTGCCTTCCAGCCCACCAGGCCCAAACCCCGCGCCTGCAGCCCCTGGACACTGACCCCTGTTTACAAACACAGCCTGGGGGCGGGGTGGGGCGGCCGGAATGCAAGCTGGCTGGGTGGGGGAAGGCAGCTTGCTCCAGAGGACGCCACCAGCAGAGAGGAACTAGGAGTTGGTGCGAGAGAGCTGGCCTGGCAGCTGGAAAGGACTGAACGCCTTGTTTTTGAAACTGTCAATTCCCTCAACCCCTATTGTGAGGGCTTCATGCAAAACATCTCAGGCCTTTTAAAGTAGGAGCTTGTGAGGCCGCCACAGTTTGAAAAGGAGCGAGAGAAGAGCTGGGGCCTAGGGCATGGGCAAAGAATGATAGCAGCCCCCCCCCCTTTTTTTTTTTTTTTTTTTTTTTTTGCTTCTTTAGCAAAAGAGGGCCTGCCAAACAGGTAAAATGCAGCCCTCCCCCATCTCCTAGATCTGCCTGACGTCCTCACCCCCCAGGCTAGTTTGCAAAATGCCCTTTGGCCTAGGGAGCAAACCAAAACCAAAGCTAGCATTAAAAATAGTTCTTCCTTACAGGAAAAGGGGAAAATCCTGGGGAAGATGGGGTGACCCGGTGGACTCCCTAAGGTGGATGCCCTGTTCCTCTAGCCAATTTCCTGAGGTTAGTTGATGGGGAGCCTTTAACCTCATTCCCCCAAAGTCCTCCTCCTCGCACCCCCCCCCCGCCCCTCCCCTCCAACCTCCCTGGCTCTAGGAGCTCACTTTTTCACATCCTTTTCAGCAGGAAGTTATTTTCAAGGTGAAGTAAAACTCACCACATTTTCTGTCTTTTATAGATGCTAATGCTTTATTTAAAAAAAAATGTTTTCTCATCCTGGAGGATTTTTGTTTTCTTTGAAAGGAGGAAAAAAAAAAAACTTTTGAGGAATTAGTCTACATCTCTTCCTGCATGCAAACTAAACTATCATTCTCTTATCAGCAGAAATTTCCAATTCTTGTGACTGGAACTTTGAGGAATTTCTAGACCATTGAAAGTTCACCCAGACATGGATAAGATAAAAATCCACACACCAGCCCAAGGAGTTTGTGTTATTGCTGTTTAGTGGTGGCTCCTTGTTGTTGATTTTAAAATAAACAACCATTATTGAGATTACTCCACTGTAATCAAGTAAGTCAGTAGAAAAGAACACCCACTTTTAAAAAAGTAAATAGTGGAAAAAGAGGAAGCTGCCTTTTCTAAAAAGGCAGATAACCTGACTGGAAGACAGCTTATACATATCTCTTTAAAAATAATAATTAAATCTTCATTTCAAAGTCTTATCAGGAAACTGCTTTTACAGGAGACCAAAAATAAGCTCGTTTTCCTAAAAAGTCAGAGAAAGAACCCTTTCCAGCATTTTCCTCAGGTCTATGAAATGTTGAGTTTCAAGACCAGGAATCTGTACCTTGGGACCATAGAGTGCCTTAAAAAAAAAAAAAGTCTATCACCTGAAAACATTTAAATGTAAAAAAACGCAATCAATGGAGGTAACTTTTATCTCTTAATAAGGCTAAACTTTTTGAACAAATGGGACATTTTACATTTTTAACCTACCTAGATGTTGTCATCAGTCATAAAACAACCAAGAATCAGTTGGACTGACTGAGAATTAAGTTCTGTAACAGAACTGGAGAACAGCTGAGGGATGACCAGAAATTGAAAGAATAGCTTATATTTGCAAATGACTGAAGACTGTTTGGTACACTTTTCCTAACGGGAGCCCCTCATCAGGTTTTGCTGTGGTTGGCTGGTTTGTAGTAGTACTGTGGGGTGAAATTTGTGTTGACTATTTAATTTCTTTCCTTTTGATGGTATCACTCTGGAATGCCTCGGCCTCCATGCTGCTCATTCTCCAGCTCCTATAAACTGAAACTATTGATTCTCTGAGGGTTGGAGACCAAGTGTCAAAAGCTGGAGGCCGATATTTTATGTCAGAAACTCCATAGGGCATATTTGTTTTAAATTGTGCTTATTCTATCTCCTAGCCCTCCCACACCCAAGATCTGGAGGCTTCCAATGTAGTCTCAATTTATAATTTAGGAACAATGATTCCATAGCCAAGAAGAATTAGTTTTAAATATAATGGCCACCACACTCTGAGCTTTCATGACTTAGCAGGAATTAAAGAGTAGAAAATTACAGACCTCCAATGTGTGTATGTCACATTTTTTTTTACAGATTTTGCAGGACAACTCACTGCACCCAATTTCTATATTGCCTTCCAGAGAGGAAAGAACTCAGACTGAGAGTCCAATTGTTCAGCTTTAACTGTAACATGCGCTTGGTCTTTGGAATTATACACAAACAGGAATTCAAAGATAAGTCCTCCGATTTTTTTTTTCTCTTTTTTGCTTTGACCATATCTATCTTTTCAATAAAGAAGGATTCAGTGAAACTACATCTGGCCACATTCAATAAGGAAAGGAAGAGAGGCAGTTCAAAGCATCTGTTTACTCCATCCGAATGTATTTGGATGCAGGTATTCTCAGCCTCTTGTCCTTTACAATAAGAGTAAAACCACAGACCATATACAGCAATTAGAGCTGAGACCATCCAGATCTATCTGAACCATTTATAGACAAAAGAAAAATTTCAAAGGGAGTACGAATTAAAGGGTGGGGGGTGGGGAGGGGAGGGAGGAAGACTGAATTTCTATGAGAAATGTGACTTAAATTCACACCGTAAACATTTCATTGATTTTTGTTTTCATTTTGTGATTTGTGAGCTATAGATGCAACTTCTTAGATTTAAGATGGCAAAGATCTGAGATAGATACTTTGTCAGACTAAGAGAGGTAGACCAAAATTATTGGATTTACTTTCATTAAAAGAGCAATTGATCTTGCTTCGCTTTCTTAAACCTGAAACTTTTTGCACGTAATTTGTAATAAGTTTGTAAAGTTTTGTTGTAATTTAGGAAGAAATTCATCAGTGGGTTTTTTTTTTTTTTTTTTTTTTGCACAGAACCTGGCTGGCATCATCACATGGTATTATAACAAAAACAATACACCCAATAAATGCATTTCTTTGAGGCAAAAACATTACATGTGACAATGTCAACAAAACCATTCATTCCTGTTAACCGTTCTTCAATCTCGAATAAGTAGAAATGTATAGAACCAGGACTTTTGAACAGTGTTTTTAATGGAAAATAAAGCTAAAGCATGCTTTCCAACAGTGCAAATTTCCATCATCTTGATTCACTGCTTCCATCATCACAACATAGTACACCAGCATGGCCCTTACCAAGGGCTAGACCCTAGCCCTTTGCATGTTGAACTACTTTGATTTTTAAGTGCAAATATATAGATAGTCACCTCTGATTGTCACTTGCAGTAGAAACTCTCTTGCTCTCTACACAGGATGGTCTGAAAGCAGAAGTTTGAGGAGATGCAGGCAAAAAATAAAAAATAATAATAATAATAAAATAAAAGGTAATAAAATCTAAGTGCCTGAGTTCTGGTACCAAAAAGCCCTGAAATAACTTGTTTTTCACTTGGGATATTTTTTTTTTTTTACAACTCTGACCTATTTTATTTTTCCTGGTTCTAGTGACTGCATTGACACTATGAAGAGTCAGGCCATAAACTATCCTGCTATTAAACAACTATTTTAATTGTTCTGCAAGTTTGAGGAGTCATGTTCAGACCACAAGGTAAACAGGACAATAGTAAGAGTCACCTTATTTAAAAACCTTTGGGTGAGAACACAAAAAGGACTTTTCGACAATTGCGAGGAGGAGGAGGAGGAGTGGCTGTAAAAGTAAAATCACACCCTTTACCGAAAAATACACAATCTCATATTTATTTTTCTCAGTATATATATGAGGCAGCCTTTGTCAGCATTCAATCTGGACTCCCCAGTTTTCCACTCAAAAAAAAAAAAATTAAGTGCAACTACGCTTGGAGAGGGAATGAGGGGAGTAAAAAAAAAGAAAAAGATACCCCACAAACAAGAGCTCCAGAAAACATTTTGGGCTCCCAGAACTTCTTGCTACCTCACTGTGTAACCAAGTAACCTAACAAACTTTCACTGAATTAACAGTTACAGTTTCAGGTTTGAAATCTAGTGCATAAACTTAATGGCTCATTGTAATATTTATTATTCAACCTTTTGACATTTATTTGTAGCAGTTGAATTGAGGTACCGGGTGTATTATTAGCATTGAAACAGTAAAGTGTTCCAGCACTACCGTAATAACTGAGTTTTACTTGAGTCTTTAGCCTGAAGTAGTCTGTGGAATGTAAACCAACCCTTCTCCCACCCCTCCCCCCCTACTCCAAAAAAAAAAAAAAAAAAAAAAACACCAAACCAACCCGCAACTGAAAGAAAAAAAAAAAAAGTAATCCGATTTCTGTCTTCAAAATGCGATAAACCAGGACTCCAAAAGGGGTGTAACGTATTAATGGACTTGTACGAACCATCCTGTGCAGTTCACAACAAAAGGAAGGTAATACGGTTCAAGAAAATATCTTCCAAAACACTTTTATGAATTAAATTTCCTGAATTTGTGACTAGGTGGAAGAGGTATTGCAGAACCGCCCAGCTGCCATTTCCATATAGGATGGGCCTTGTGAGGAGGTTGGGAATCCTTAGTGGTGTTTAAGGAATATGCTGGCCACAAATCCCCATCCTTGCCGATAATGAGTGATGGAGGACAAGGAAAATTTGCCATGAAATTAAATGGCCTTTTCACTGCTGATGCTACATTGCTGGCTACCTTTTTGCGTCTGCTTATAACTGTAAAATCATCCAGTGATCCTTCATGTGTCTCGGTTTTACCTGTAGGACGAGGACTTCTAGCTGATTTCAAATTTGGTTTGACTGGAGGTGTCTGAAGTCCAGGTCGCTTTCCCAGCACTAGTGTCCGGTAATTTTTCCTCACCCTGGCGCCAAATTTATATTCCCCATCCTCAGGTTTTGGAGAACCTAAAGTGCATGAAAGGCCCTGATTCTGAGCCAGTGGATTTAAGGAAGGAGCTTCTTTTTCAGGGCATGCAAAGCCTTCCTTGGCTGTGGTTAGCAAGGTGTCCTCCTCTTTACTTTCAGTCACACTGTAAAACTCCCCCTTCGTATCATTGCACTCGCACTTTAGCTTATTTGTAATAAGGTCAGGTTCATAGTCTTCGTTAGCACTACTGTCTTCCACTTTGATTTTAATGTTGTGCAGAAATGGCAATGTCTTGTCCCTGGTGTCAGCGCAGGGAGTCTCCGCTTTAGTTGTTGTTGTTGCTGCTGCTGCTGCTGCTGCTACTGCTGCTGCTGCTACTGCTGCGGCAGCAGCAGCAGCATCCACCTCTGGGTCAGTTTGCGAAGAGGGCAAATCCGTAGCAAATTCAGCACAATGAAGGATTTTGAAATCATTTTCTGAATTTGCTGCCGCTCCCGAAGCATCGTTATTTAAGAACCTAGCAGCTATTGTGTTACTATTATCTGCACAGTGTGTAGCAGGAGTTGCTGGTAGGCATTTCCTAGCCTCTCCGAGTATTCTTTGTTGTGGAAATGCATTGTTTGTCTTAGGGCTAGGTGAAGAGGCCCCCTCCGCCAGGCAGTTAATTGTCAGGTCAGTTCTCTTTACAGGGCTGGCGATTTCAGGGCGCGGGTACGTCACCTCAGATACCCTCTCGTTTCTTATCTCCGCGAAGCAACTCCCCAGGCTGGCCGGGCAGTACACCGGGGACGTTTTGGGGGCCCAGCTCTGCGGGCTCCACTCCTCGGGCGCCTCGGCTTTGACACTGCCCCTGAGGTCGGGGAGCCGCCCGGCATCCTCGAAAGCAGCGGGTTTGGTTGCAGCGGCGGCGGAGGCCAGATGGTACAGAAAGTTGGCCTGCGCCTGCACGCTGGGCGGCTTGCAGAAACTGGTGCGCCTGAAACGGATGCTCTGCACGGACACTTGGCTGGAGCCGGAGCTGGAGTCGGACTCGGTGGAGGAGTCCTCCTCCTCGGAGCTGGCGTCGCTGGAGTCCGAGGCTCCGCTGCCCCCCTCCTCCTCGTCCTCTCCCTCCTCCTCGTCCTCTCCCTCCTCCTCGTCCTCCTCCTCCTCGGAGGACACCGAGTTGCTGGAGCTGGACAAGCTGGAGCCAAAATCCGAGTCGTTGGCCGCATGGTCCGAGTAGGAGCTGGACTCCGAGTCGCTGCTGCAGCTCTCGGGAAAGCTGCCCAGAGGGGGCTGCGGCCGGGGGGGGCGCGGGGGGGCGCGGCCGTGCGGCGGCGGCGGGGCCCGGCGGCGCCGGCGCCGGCGGTGCGGGTGGTGCTGGTGGTGCTGGTGGTGCTGGTGCTGGTGCTGGTGCTGGTGGGGCGGCGGCGAGCAGAAGCTGTTGACCAGGTGGAACCGCTGCAGGCAGGCGGCCCCCGCCGCAGCCGCGGCCGCGGCCGCCGCCGCCTTGGCTTTGTAGGACCTGGGCAGCAGCAGCAGGCGCCGCGCGCCGGCGTGGGGCGCGAGCAGGCCGTCCTTGGCGCCCGCGCGCCTGCGCCTGCAGCGGTACGCGAGGCTCCCCGCGCCCCCGGCGCCCGCCGCGACCTTGGGCGGCGGCCCGGCCGCCTGGTAGTAGGCGGCGGCCGCCGCTGCTGCGGCTGCGGCTGCTGCAGCGGCGGCTGCTGCGGCCGCGGCCGCGGCGGCCGCGGCGGCCGGGTGCTTGCTGCACAGCAGGCTGCGCAGATACGCGGGGTCCGAGGGGAAGGCGACGTAGCTCCCCTGCAGCGGGGCGGGCTCGTAGTTGACGGCGGGCTTGCACGGCGAGCGCAGCAGCTCCGGGTAGGGCGCGCCCGGGTATTTGCTGAAGAGCTGAGGTAGCTGGGCTGCGGGGCGCGCGGCGGCGGGGCGCGGGGCCTGCGCGCTGATTGGCAGGGGCCGCGCGGCGCCGCTCGGGCCGCGCCAAAGTTGGGGCTCGTCCTTCCAGAAGCCCGCGCGGGGGCCCGCGGCGGCCGCGGCCGCTGCTGCTGCAGCGCGCTCGGGCGGCGGCGCCTCCGGGGCGGCCAGGGCCCGGCCCGCCCGCCGGCGCTTGGTCTTGAGCACGCGCTCGGTCTTGCAGGAGGTGTAGAGCGCCTCCACGTCTTCCCGGGAGATGAGCGTGCACTTGGCGGCGTGGAAGGCGATGCTGTTGATTGCCTTGAGTTTCCGCAACTCCTCCAGGTCGCAGTGGTGCTTTTTCACTTTGAGGTGGTCCATGCGCTTGTGCACGGTCGTCCTCGGGATGTTCTTCAGCAGGTCCGTGAAGACTTGGGACAGGGCAAACATTTGCTTGCCTTTAATGATGAGGTAGCCGAGCCTCACGCCGTCCACCTCTTCAAAACCTGACTTCAGGTCTCCCATCTCGGGCACTAAATTATCCCCACCATTTGCAGTAAATATATACGTGACGCGTCCATACACATGTATGGATGTTAATCCTCCACCAGATGCTGCGTGTGTCTCAAGGCATCCTGCTAATAAAATAACAAAGACTGTTATTCCCGGCGAAAGGAGTGCCCAACTCGAGGCGAAATGATTGGGGGGGAGAAAAAAAAAACAAACGTGAAATTACACTGACTTGATCCTGGCTTTTTTTTTTTTGGTTTTCGTTTTTTTAAAAAAGAGGGAAAAAACCATCCGGTGTCTGGGCTGCCAGTGTGGTGATCTAAGTCCCCAGTGCGATCAGTACCTGGGCCCCTCTATTGCTTCCTTCTCCATTGGAGCACTATGATAATGGAATGTGAAAGGAGAAAGAGAAAAGAAATGCAGCTGCTATTCCCGCCGCTGCTTTAGCTACAAATAAAATGACAGAGTGAAGTGAGCTCGTCCGGAGACACCTTCATCAATTAATTCCCCTAAAGCCAGCGCTGATTGGACACTCCTGACAGGTGATGCAATAAAAATTGATATTCCACCCCTTCCCCCCAAAATCTCCCACTAATTAGCATACCCTTATACTGCCACCTCCCCTCCCAAAGTAAATAATACAGTCGGTATATAAATCTTTCCATTAAACTATCGGAGCTCAGAAACAGCCTGACTCAGAGACTTCATCAGAAGCAGTGTGTGTACGCTTAAAAAAAAAAAAAAAAAAAAAAAAAAAAAAAAAACCCTGTATATTCTCTTTTAAAGGAATATTGCCTATTTTTTGCTTTATTTGCATTTTACCGCTACAGCTATTATCATTTCAAAGAAAAGCATTTTAAAAACATTATCAAGCCTAAATAGATACACCCCACCCCCTTTTCCTTTAGAAAATGGAGCTTAAGTGAAAATGTGCAGAATAGCCTGGTATTTCCCTTTTGGGAGTGGGAAAAGAGAGCGGCTGGGAGCTCCAAAGTTAAACCCGCGCTGTGAACCACCCCAGTACAGACTTACGTTTTGAATTTCTCTCGATTTTCCTTTTTTTTTTCCTTCCTGAAATGCCGTTTTACAACCAAAAACAAAGTTATTTGATCAAGAAAGCAGTTCAAGGCTCCAGCTCCGAAACACTGTAACAATTCAACTGGATTTTGGTTCTCTGCTGGGGGGGTGGGGTGGGGAGGAGGTAGTTTCACGTCAGACCCATAACAAAGCATAGATAAGCCAGAAATGTGTACACTTTTCACAATTAACCAGACTGGATTGGAGGCGGGATCGTTTTAGAGTACCCAGTACAGTCTTTCTGTTCACCACAGGTCAGAATTCCAGGGAGCAGATTGCTTCTGCAGCAAAGAAAAGAAAATGTAAAACGCCCAAGGTGCTTCCAGAGGTTTTACGTAATAACGATGAAAAGAAAGTGCTGATGTACTATGAAGACTATTTCAGTGGTCTGTGATGCTTTTGCTTGGTAGTTTTAATGAGTCTTCCACAACTCCCATTTTCCCCATCAAAGTCTCAAACATTTGCTTAAAAAATCACTTTGGATGAATATCAATATTGTTTAACCTCTTCTTAGTCAAATCAAAGCGTATTTTGTATCATTTTCAAGGATATCCAAAATACTGCCAAATGAGAGCAAGGATCTTTCCAGTTGCATTACCACGATCCCAAGGCGATTTTTTGGCTGCTCTGCAAAATTCGGCAAAATCAGTGTTTGCAGATACAGCATAAATGCAATCAGGCATTTATGTTTCCTTGTTCCTCCAAAAATAGACACATCCGTGTAAAAAGAATGAACGGATATTTCTGAGCAAGAAAAAAAAATGTATAATAATTTTTTCCTTCACATTCAAAAGTTCCACTTTCCCCTGCTCTGGTCTGGCTAGCACAGTAGATAGGGCTGAGAGAGAGAGAGAGAGAGAGAGAGAGAGAGAGAGAGAGAGAGAGAGAGGAAAAAAGAGAAATCAGGCATACAAAAAGGTAGTTTGCATGGAATCTCCACCATAGTTCCCCACCCCCACCCTCATCTCCCTTGTAATTTCCCTGGAATTTTGAAGAGAATTGAGAATTTCAAGAAGTACATCCGGAAATTAAGGAAGTCTATTTAAGAGAGTCTGCAACTCAGAGGTTGGGATTTGAAAAGTCAGCCCTGGACTACTGTTGCACTCAGCACAGATGTAATCGCAGCTCTTCAACTTAATCAATGTGTGTACAAACCGCGATGTCTAGTTCTTGCCTTTGAAATCTAAGGCTAGCATTTCCATCCAAGAAATCAGAGCTACAGCAAATTACATTTTTGTCCTTTGAATGAGAGAAGGATCATTGAATGGATCTCGTGATATTTCAAGCTTTAAACGTAACCGAGAGGCAGCAATGAACAATGCCTCGTCACAGCTAATACCATCCACCGAGTTGGCTTTCTTTTGCATCTGGATCTATCACATCGCGTTTTTCTCTTTCACTTTCACAAGAGGCAAAATGCAAAAGATATAAGCAGAAAGCAAAGTTTCCACGAAAAGCAGATGCTGGTGTTTGTTTTTTTGAAGTAGAATGCCCAGACGCTCTCTACTGCTAGCAACAATAATGTTTAAAAATTCTTCCTGATGCACTTATATAGTGCCAGCCCTTTTCCTCCCAACCCACCTCCGTTCAGTTCCCCTCCCCCAGCTTTAAGATTTCGACCTACGAGTCAAACAGCCAAGAAATAGTAAACTCAGAAAATGTCTTTGAGAAAACATTGCAAATGGTTGGCTAGAGCTTCCTTTTTCCCTTTCTTTTCCAGGTAGTTCTAGTTGTTCTATTTAGATTAACACACACACACACACACACACACACACACACACAGAGACACACACACACTCATACTCCTATTCCTCCTGCACATGGCAACATGATTTAGTAACCCTCTCAAAATTACCTTCTTTTCCTCTCCCTCTCTTTCCACCTTTAAAATACAGGCAATATGTGTGGCTTTTAAAACTAGTAGAATATTAAGTGTATTTTTTTTTTTTTAAACTAAAGGTACAATCTGTTGGGTCAAATAGAGAAAAACAAAGGCCAGGGGATTTGGGAAATGTGTCTACATATACAATCTTGTGCACTCAGACACCTTTATACTTATACATTTTTAATACTCCCATTACACATCTTTCTTCTTGTCTAATACATTCTTTTGTTCCTTTAACTTCCCATCATTGTGTACGTGTTAAGGTGTGAGTGTGGGTACTCCCACACATGCACACACATACATACACACATATAGACAGAATGTGACAGACAGCTTTCTTGTGGCCATCAGCACACGTTGCATATCCGGGGTCTTCTCCGGGCACATTGGGGGTCGATCCCGATAAAAAGATCTAGCAGAGGCCCCTGAGCGCTCACACATGAAAGGCAGGGGACTTTAAGATGGATTTGCATGCACACAGGGGATTTCGATCAATAGCTACCAACATTTATGGCTTAGATTATTAATGTGAAAGCTGGCCAAAAGAATAGGGATGAAAAATTAAAGGTGTCTGTTATCAATTATGCTTAAAGTTATGCAATAATTTACTTACTTTGCCTGGATGTGCAGATCCAGATGTATAAAGTACTATTCTTCAAAAGCAAGGGGGTTTCTTTGATAAATTTGTTGACCATGTCAGTCGCTTCTACAATCAAAGATGAACCCAATTCAGAGGATGGACTGTATTCAAATTCCTTTTTTTTTTAAAGAAAGATATATCCCTTGTATGCTTCTCAAGCACAAATACATGTGTGGGTAGATGTGTCCAAATTAACATTTTATATGTATACCTATCTCGGAAGGTGCAGAGAATTATTGCGAATTTAGGCAAATGTATGATAGGCATTGAATTTGTTAATAAGTGATTATTTACTGACATATGCGTAAACCCATATACTAGCATTAAAAAGTATTTCAGCTTTAAAAACAAAGCTGCTTGCTAAAGGAAAAGCCTCTGTGACAAATACAGATAGAAACATAGTCTTAATGTCCACTTACTTCTGCATTTATTGTAAAAAATCAGCACTTTGAGTTTTTAAAATGATGGCTTATAAAGATATGATCATATTTGTCTTTACCTATCTTGTATGAATGTGCTAAATTTACCTTCTGATGTTCTGTTTTGATATATTTTCACTTTATTTTATGTTTAAATACTATTGCAATTCAGTCTGACCTCTTTCCTCTGCAGCGAAGTAATGCACATGGCATTTACAGTGTTTTAAATGGTTAGCTGGGAAATGCAATAGCAATTTGCAGGAGTAGTTTACTAATGGGGAAAGTTCTTTTGAAAACCTGAAGGAAAACCTAAAAGTACGTTTGCATTTGTAGGAAACAACTGTCATATAATTAAAGTGTTGAAGAGCATTAAAATAGTCCTTTTCCTTTCCAACCTTTTGCCCATACATACATAATTTAAATGAGGATAAACCACCCCCCCCCATCATCATCATCATCACCACCACCTAGCTCTTCACCATATACATTTGTTTTAGTGATTGCTAAACACATTTTGTTCAAAGTGAATTCAGACAGAAAAGATTAGAGGAACATCACAAAGGCCTCAACAATGTAAGCATAGTGGGCAGAAGAATAAAAAAATAAACTCCTTGTAAACCAAAAGTGACTGAAATATGACAAAAGTCTAATCATTTAAAGTGTCATATGACTGACTTAATAGAGAATATAGGACAATAAAATTTTGTGTGATAGCCAACAATTCCTTACCTAAAATTATCTAGTATCTTATGCCCTCTGCTTTCCGGCAGGGGAAAATGAAGGGAGAAGGAAATGACTAAATTAAGGGGCAACTTAAATTATAACTTGGTATATTTTCCTTAATTTTTTCTTTTTGTTTCAGCCACACAAAACAGGGTAAGTCTCCAAAAGGGCCCATCCTTCTGTTCTTAGGCATTTAGAAATCCTGTTTTTAACAGAAGTTTGGGGCACAGAATATATGCCATGTTGTCTACTGACCCATAATAAAAATGCAGTGACCTTCTACCCTTTTTTTGCCCCCTGACCCATCTTGAATTCAATGCAGCCTTTATAAATTTGCAAATCCTTGGAGGTAAAGGAGTTTTTGTGAGGCTTTGTTCTGGAAAAGCCCTGAGAGTGTGCTTTCTAAATTAGACAAAGGTAAAGCAACAAACCCTAGTGGACAAGATTTTATACAGGTGAGTAATAGACAACTCTTCAGATAACACATATTGTAAACTAAAAAGCAGTTATAAACACAGGAGACAAGGTTATAGCTTGCATCAAATTAGAGTGTGCAAATCACTTTCATGATGTAAGAAATGGTTAGGCCACAATCTTCTTGCTCTCCTCATCTCAAGGGCTGTGGGGGACCCTAGTGACCAAGGAAGGAATGGTGGTGGTGGTGGTGGTGGGGGCTTGATAGAGACAGAGAGGGAGGGAGGAGGGGAAAGAAAGAGGGGAGACCTGATCTGAATCTACAGGCACATTCCCTTATCTTTCCTGCTATCAGCTAGTTTAAAGGACACCATAATTATGATGGTGGTAAAACAATGCCTGCTTATGTGTGCTGAATAAATAAAGAATGTTTACAGCTCAAGAATCTTTTAATTCCAATTAAACGCTATCAAAGAAAAGCCATTTTTCCTACTGCAACAGCCTTTCCCCCAATTATCTTGTTTTGTTGCAATATTTTCCTATGAGACACTAGGGCCGCTCACAATTGATCCTAAATATAGAAAAAAAAAAAATCTGAGAAAGTAGAACCCAGCGTCGATACATTAAATAATACACAAATATCAAAACTCACAATTTATTTGAGTTGCCCCAATTTTTGTTTATTTTCTACAAGGGTCAAATGTGTTAAAGCTGATGTGATGACATTAAGTGTTGAGACCTACCTATGGGCTGCTGATGCCATACTGAAATTCTGAGCACCCCTGAGGGGAGAAAGGAGAGATAAGACATGTGGGGCCTGATGGTCTCTGGAAAGGGAATCCTCTGGTTCTGTTCTCCTGGCTTCAGCCCAAATCCTTCTAGGAGCACTGGAGCCAATCACTGCCTTCCACTGCTGCAGCTACTGGGCACACACAAAAAAGCGGGAGATCAAAAAAAAAAAAAAAAATCCCAAGTTTGAATTTATGGATACATAGCAATCATTTTATATTCATGACTTCAACAAATCACATCGTAATCAGATTTAAACAAGGTTTGGATAGTAATGCCCACCAGGCTAGGTATTGAACGCTGACAAGTATCACACACTAACCTGAAAAGTCACTTCTAAAATTTGGAATCAGTGAAAATTAAGCCTTCTCAACTTTGAAATGCATACCTTTCCGTTTAAGGCCTATTTTTCCATTAACAAATTTCAAATAGATGCCTCTCTTTACGTCACTCCATAGCATTATAATTCAAACTTCTGTTTCCTCCCTTTTTCTGTTCTAGTGGTGTTTTGTTTTTTAAAAAACACATGGAATAGCAAGCATGAAAAACACACTCGTTCCGTTAAATGTCCATACAAGCCACCCTTTTTACGCCATCTGTTTGAAATAGCGCATTGCTAAGCATAAACTTAAAACTTTCCTTGAAGAAATATCTAATATTTCTTGGCAGATTCTATTTGATGATGTGGCACAAAAATACAGTGGTAAAGAAAATCAGGGTATTTGTAAGTTTTCTGAATAGTTGCAGGCCCCTTTCCTTTTGAAAGTTTAGAACTCCAATACCCTCAATTCTACTGGCAGAATTAGGATGGACTTAGAGGGTCCCAAACGTGACCGATTCACTAAGGCGGGGGGCTACAGCTTGCAGCAACGTGCTCGGCAACTTAATCCTACGCTAAAAGAGGGCACGGAGCGAAAAAGAATGGAATACAAACTCTCCCGACATTCCTAGTTACTTTCAAGGTGGATTGTGTATTTTAAGGCTGATGGGAACGACCTGCTTTTGGAGCAAAAAGAAGAGAAGGTAAGTGTTTACCCTTGTATCCACCAGTTCGTAGAGAAACAATGAAAGAACAAAGGAAACTCCTTCTCCATCTGAACATTTTCTGTATCTCCCTCCTTTCAAGCCCGAAAGCTTGCGAGGGGATCCGCTTTACACTACCTTAAGTAGTTGTTGCTAAGCTTGTTGAACTAAGAATGAGAAAAAAGTTGAGCGGCAGTGTAAATATAGACTAAATAATAATAATGACGGCTTGCCTTGGCGAATCTCCACGGCGCCAGTCACAGCAACTTACAGCAGAAGTTGCTAAAGGCATGAAAGCAAAGCCCAAGAAATAATCTTAACATGCCAGATTTCGAACTCAGTCATTTAACTAATACTCTTCCCTGCTGTTTGAAAGGATTTCTGCGCACAAAAATGTGCAGATACTGTTTGTGGGACGAGAGCGCTATACTGGTTATCTAGAAAAATGTTATCTATTGCTATCAAGCAAAGGTTTTTTTTTTTTTTTTTTAAGGAAAGGGGATTCAAGTATTGACGCTGCTGCTATAGAAGAAATGGCAGCGGCGGCTGGGAAAGGAGAGATTCGCGTTTAAGTTATTTGCTTTTAAACACGGTGGTTATCGGCAAGCCTTTGTGGGTTTGTGTGGCTGAATGAGCCAGTGACCGAGTGCCGTCGGCATTATATACATGGATCGGTGTGTGTGTGGGGAGCCTCCAAAGCCGTCGAGCACGTGAAACCCATTTTTTACTGCCCCCCAAGCGGCGACCAAGCCCCCCTCCACCTCACCCCAATCCGTATATTACCTGCCCAGTTACAGTGACACATGTTTATGTTTATAGTCCTGGTTTGTAGTAGTGTCAAGAGCCGCAACAAGAGGAGGGGGAGGAGAAAGGAGAGGGAGGAGTAAATGCAACCACCCCCACTTGTTGTTAAAGCAAATTTACTGCGTTATTGCAAGCCCGGGACGGGTGGCTGGGACGAGAGTTGAGAGGAAGGGTAGAGTTGGGCTGTGTGTTCGCGGTGGAAGGGGGGGGTGGGGTTAGGGGATCCGGGATGGAGTCGCTCTCCAGCGGCCGGGGAAAAGCAGCTCGGTCAATAGGGGAGCATGCTGGCGCGGTCGAAAACAAAAAGGTTTCTCCCGCTCGCTGCGTTCACGTGGGGGGCTCTGCACGCGGGGCTCCAGGGCCCTGACCCCTGACCCCGGCTCCTCTCCGCGCTCTCCCGGTGCCGCGCGGCCACTTTTTACCCAGGGTTCCTTGCGCGGGCCGTGCTCGTGCCGAGCTCGAGTCCTCCTTAATCCTCCATTCCCCGATTTCCATCCCCTCCCCCCCGCCGCCAGCCCCGGGGGAGGATTCTCCGGCGGGGAACCCCCGCCCCACCTCCACCCGAGAGCCCCGGCCGAGGCGGGAGCGGTGAAGCCGGGTGGGGCGGCGAGCGCAGAGCTGGGCCTCCCTGCCGGGCCGGCCGGGGGGGAGGGGAGTGTCGGGGTAGGCGGGGAGAGGGGGCCGGGGGGAGGAGACCCGGAGGGGGGCGGCGGTCCGGCCCCGCCGCCCCGCCGAGGCCCGAACCTGTTGACTATTGGTCCGCCCGGCCCCGCGCCCTCTCCCTGCCCGCGGAGCCTCGGTCCAGCGCGGAAGCGAGGGGAGGAAATGCGGTGGCTGTTCTCTCCCCCTCCCTTCAACTTCATTTTTTTCTTGGGGGCTGAGGAAGCAAAGTAATCTCGCCCGCCGCCCCGTCCTCTCAGAGAGGCCCCGCGCCCTCCCGGCCCCGCTGCCTCGAGCCTCCTCTCGGCCGCAGCCCGGCTCCCGCGCGCGGAGCCCGGGCCCGCGACGCCCCGGCCGCGCCCCTCTGCCCCCCGCCCCACCCCGGCCCGGCCCGGTCCGGCCCGACTTCGCCCCAGCGAGCTGCCTGTCTTCCCTAGAAGCTCCCGCGCCCACTTTGCACTTTCTCGTCCGGGAGGCTGAGGAGAGCTGGTTTGCCGCGCGCCGCCGGACACGGTCTCGGCCCGCTCGTCAAAGTGCTTTGATGGAGCTTAAAATCGCAGTTTTTACACGGGGAAATGAAAAGGGTTTTTTTTTTTTTTGGGGGGGTCCATTTGGACGCCGTACATGCGTCAAAATAAAAACCAAAAAGCCCCGAGGTGTAGAGGTAAAGGGTCTGTCGGGTTTGCAGCCTCCTTCCCGGACGCGGGCTCTCCCGAGGACTCTCCCGGAGGGAAGGAGCAAATTGAAATTAAGATGAGAGTGAGACCTTCGGCCGCGTCTGGAAATAAGGGAGAAAAGGCTTCAATACAGTCTCAAAATAGCGGGAAGGCGGCCGCGGCGAAAGCCCGAGTCGCCGAGGGGCGCGCCGCGGAGTGGGGGGCTGCGGAAGGGGCGGCGGGGCGCGGGCCGGGGCGCCCGGGCGGCCGGCGGCGGCGGCGGGCCGGGAGGACGCGGGGGGCGGGGGCCGGGCGGGAGGCCCAGGCCGAGGAGGAAGCTGGAGCTGGACTCCGCTCCCGCGGCCGCCCATTGTTCAGCCCTGGCGGAGCCGCGAGCCGAGCCCGTCCTTCCCGAGGGAGGGTCCCGCGGCCCGACTCGAACCGCCCCCCACCCCCCCGCCTCCGAACTCCCGCGCCCGGGCCGGGTCGGGTCGGCGCGGCAAGTTTTGTGGTCAAACTCGGCCCGAGAGGGGTTCCCAACTCCAGACGGGGGAGAAGGAGGCTTCACAACGTGCCTCTGAATTGGAGGAAGCTGGGCAAGCCTGCAAAGGCACATTAAAAGATGAGGGAAAACAGCATGGAAATGTTTATGAAGTGATAACTAGATAAACACAAATGTGGGCCCTCCCCTGCCCGTGTCCGGAAAGTTAGATTAGATTATATTTTAAATATCTTTAACTGTATGGATTCGAAAATAAATGTCGGGGTTCAAAGGAGCTCGGAAAAGCACGTTTCGCTGTCTCTATTTGCCATTACTCAGCTCTTTGTTGTATACAAAAAGTCTAATTTTAAAAGGAAGGGCTGAGCTATCCCTAACAAAACGAAGCTTGATTTGTTAACGTGAAATGCATTTTCAAAACAGTGACGTTCAAAGGGGAAAAACGTGACATTTGCTTTTAAACCACGTTTTGGAAATAAATAATTGCACCGCACCTAAGAAACTATTTTATGAGGCATGTGGAAAGAACATTTCTGGCAAACGTCAGTTTTAAAAAATGAAAATTTCCAACAAGTGCTTGCGAGTCTTGAAGACAAAAATCAAAGTCGTCGTGCGTTAAAACTCGTGAAGAAATAATTTCAATCCTTTGGCCCAAACCTTACTTGGGCATAAGAGTAATTTCGACTTAGATTTATAAATAGACTTTACAGAAATTCCTTCTAAAATACCTATTACTGGTTTGTGTATTATGCAGTACTGTTTCCCAAGGTGGCTTTTTAAAAACCAATTGGAATTTATCTCTAATGGAATATTACATTTACGCATGAAAACATTTGACAAGAGTTTTGAATTATAAGAAAGTTAACAGATGATGTTCATAAATGGCATCTATTTGAAAAGACCCCTTAGGAGTCAGTTAAAGTTAGTGAGGGCTGTGATTTTACATTTGAACTGCTATAGAAGTAGTTTGCATTTTAACACTTTCATTTTGCGAATCTTCATCCTAAACTTGCATTTCCTCCTGAAAACGTTCAGTTATTTCGAGGTACAGGGAGAAATTCTTCCATAGGAAACCATTTGAGGTGTAACCACGGACAGCTTTGAAGAGAAAAAAATTGGTGTTGAAAATTAGGTAGTCTCAATCTGTTCATTCCTTCCACACTCATCCTCCTATAGTCCCTCCTCCCCGACTACTTGGATTCAATTTACATTTTTAATTCATAAGTCTTTGAATATTTAGAATAGCTTTACAAATTTATCTGCTATGTAGTTAATAGTGGAAGGTGAATTTTTTTTTAACCTCTTTTTCTGTTTGAGGCTCTTTTTTGGGGGGGTTCATTTAAAGTTAAAAAAATGTTACAAGTCAAGATATACTTTGTGAGAAAAACAACAAATGGGTAGAAAAAAGAGGCATGAATGGGGGTGGGGATGGAGAGGGACAAGTAACATTCCTGGTCAGTCTTTGTAATAGCTTTTTAAAATTTTATGTCATTATATTTTCCACTTGTGCTTGCACTAAACATCATTGCTTTTTTAATTGGGCCAAAGTGCCATCATATAAAAATTACCTACATTCTGGCTCTTAAGCACCATAGTAAAGACTGACAAAAAGTGATCTGAAGCTTGTGTGTTTAATTCGCCAGGAATGTTAAGCTTCATAAGATTCACCCTATGGGGCCATGTTGGTCCTTGGCACTGTTACTGTACAATTTCAAGAGGTAAATATACACATTATAGGTTTAAAAAATTTAAGATGTGCTAGACAAATAGTTTATTAATTGAAGGGATAAAAAAATGAATTTGTCAACCTCATTCTTTCTGGGACACAATGCAGTTAATTAACATATTCTTGGGCTTGTTTCTGGATTTGCTAAGCAGTGGTTCCTTTCAGAGAGGAAAACGTTTAAATCTTAAAAGGTGAACTCTTAGGTCCAAATAGTATTTAGCAATTTAGTTTAATTTCTTCTTCTTTTTTCATCCAGTGTGTGTTTCATTTCTTTCAAGGTTCGCTTCCATTTCAAAAACTGATTTTCCTCTTTTCCATGTCCAGGATCTTTTCACTTACATAACCTTATTGTATCACCTAAATATGTCACCTTAGTCACATTTTAATTATAACAGAAATGCATATCTTCAGTGTCAGTGCAAAAAGAAGAACATTTCTACTCTTACATTGCTATAGCCTGAAAAGTCAATGTGTAATACCTTTAAATATTGTTGCATGATGGAAAAAAAAAGTCCTAAAATGTTATGGAGGTTTAGGTAATGCCCAGAAAATCTAAAAACCTCTTTTAGTTAATTATTTTTCTACTGGTAATTATATAGTGTTTTGGCAAAAAATGTAAATCTAGACAATATATCTATTTTATAGCAAAAGGGATAGTATTGAAGCCAAACATAAGAATCACCAACCCCTTAGTAAATAGTAGTCTTTGATTCTTAAAAAGATTTTAAAATTTAGATTACATACAATTTAAATTTTGGAATTACCTAACTAAAGTTTCCAACAATTAGGTGTATTTAAAAATAATATTAATTATGATTGATTGTAAGTCAGTCTGTTTTATAAGAAAATGATGACTTTTCTGTGAAAGGGGGGGTTAACATTGGAGGGCTATTTAAATGTAGACAATTCAAAATTACCTAGCAAATAAAAACTCTTCACCTATATTAATTGACAATCTCTAAGGAAACCAATTTATTCAAAAATATATGATAATTGTTACTTAGCAATTTTAGTTCAGTTGTACGTACATAAGAAAGTCTTGCTTTTACTCTGAAGACGAGCTCAGACTGCAATTAGCTTTTAAACACTAATATTGTACATTGAAAATATTTATTGTAGGCCTACTACGTGCAAGACACTTGCTAGGTGGTATGGTAAGTACCAAAAAAATCACCTAGTAAGATTAACACGCTTCATTAAGTGGAATTTCCCACAAGCCATTAACAGAATATCAATTGAAAACACTGAATAACTTTCAATGAAATTTCTAATAGTACTCCATGACACAGGTGCCATTTGTGGGTTTGTATCTATAAAGACACTATACTCCTTCACTGTGAGATAAATAAAACTAGTTTCAGAAATTCCGCAGTAGTTTATCCATACCAGAATATATGGCTCATGATACACTTTTCACATAAAAGGTAAGACACTTTGGGTACCAAACATGCAAAACAAAATTTTATTCAGAGATTCTGTAGTGTAAAAGGAGATATGCCTGAAATCTACACAGACCATTAGAATTTGAATTTTCCAATTATTTCCAAGTGAGATTAATTCCTAATGAAGTTTAGGAGATGAGTGAATTCTAATAATTGATTTGTATTTAAAAATCTTAGTATCAGAGACAATACAGAACTCAATACTTTGTGGAAGTCAAGAACCTGAGGTAAGGAAAGTGCATCTAATCTTAACATTATAGAAACAGACTTCTATTTGTATACTTTATTATATACCTTAACAATGGATGTAAGGGACTAAATATAATATGCACATATAGAAGGCAAATAAAACTTTAATTTGTAAAGGGGATAAATATAGTCTACACTAAACTATGAACCATAGTACTTACGTAAACGATTATGGAAAAGCAGATAAGAAAATTTGGTGCCTAGGTTAAGGAATAAAGAAAATTATAAGAAGATATATTACCCACAGGGAAAAAAATACAATTTCCCGTTATAGTAGGGTTAGAGGTTACGTCATAAAATACTTCACTCGAGTTTTTTGTGGTTTGCCTCAGATGATTAGTTCAGGGAAATAGATGAGCCAGTACTGAGTTAGCTGCTGTTATGTGAGGAAGCCTGTTGGAGACTACAGGCTTTTTTTTTTATTCTACAAGTACTAGATAGACTTTTTTTCTAAGGATATTTTTTAGTATGTAGAGCCAGTTTTAAAGGGTAACAGTTTAAGGCGGAAATTGTGTTTTTTTATGAAGTTAACCTATAAGTCTAAGTCCCATGGATTTTTTTTTTTTTTTACATTACCTAGCATGTATTTTGGAAACTTACTTGAATGTTAACAATTCTGTCAATTTATTATAAGTTTTGTTTATTCTGACAACTGGTGTTCTAGGCCAATTGTCATGTATATGTTTGTGTGTGTGTACATATATATATAGAGAGAAAGATCTCTATATAGATTTACATACATAAATGCATGTGTATATGTATATAAACATGTATAAACCTACATGTATCTATATGTACAAATGACAATATCTACAAACACTTACATGCATATATTTATATCACACAAAGGACAAATATAACTTGCTTGCTGCTATATTTCCTGTATCCAAAATAGTCCCTGGTTCATAGTAAATGTTCAATGAATTTTTACTGAATATTAACTGTGTATTTGAGCTATTTTATAATGTGTTATTCTTCCAATTATTAAATATTATATTCTTGATATATGACATAAGACAAAATTCTAAAAATTTGTTTCAGATGCTGTTAGTTACATATAAACCTGTTTTATGAAATTATTGTATCTATTTTTTTTAATTTCAAGTCTCTTACAAGTGATGAATTTTTTTCTTATTTTTTTAGAAATAGCAAGTGTTTACCTATAGCTCTTTTATTAAATGGTACCAAATAGGGTAAGGTAGTCATCCTTCTTACATATAAATTAAGTCCAAGACTTAACCTCCAGTGACTAAATAGGATAAATGTATTTTTAAATAATCCAGTACATTAAGGGTTGATTGCAGTATTTGGGAAGGGAAGTTTAACATTGATTTGAACTCAAAATTACTCTTCATTAGGAATCTGAACCTGAACAGAAATTGGTATGTTAAACTGGTATCCTTTGCAAAAGGGCAAAGATAAAATATACAGTTATGATACATAAGACAATATGGTTTTGCTTGAAGCCTGCTTTAGTTTTATGACACTTTATGAACAACTATTACATGTTCAGAAATATTTTGTTGCCATACCCCAAAAATAATTTGCATTTTATATGTAATCTTCTAGTCATCTTTTCTAAGTGGATTAAATAATAGAATTCTCATTTTTTTTGTCTCTGTAGTGTACTTCCCCCCCCCTTACATTGTAGTGGATTTATTGCTGTGGACATCTCACTTGGCTTTTTAAATGTTGGAATATATTTACTAATATATATTTGCATTGTATTATAACTATGATAATTCTTAGACGTCTAGGAGTTAATTTGAGATAGGAAAAAAATAGCCATGCTACCTTTTTGTTTCTTTATAAAATATGGAAAGTTTTTTAAGGTGTTACCATTACTTTTTCATGACTGACTAGGAGAACTGGAGTTCTTCATCATTTAGCATTGTATAACTGCATT
Organism: Talpa europaea; assembly: GCF_964194135.1. Taxonomy (NCBI): domain Eukaryota; kingdom Metazoa; phylum Chordata; class Mammalia; order Eulipotyphla; family Talpidae; genus Talpa; species Talpa europaea. The sequence continues at coordinate 23,776,198 of NC_140082.1, read as the reverse complement.
TTCCTTTACAATATATTGGTGCTCTCTGATAGACAACCATTTTGTACCTGCAAGGTATTAACTAAAGCCATGAATTGGCCTTGTAAGTATACTTCTTTAAATAATCTATAATCCTATTTCATGCTAACTTTTAGAATGAGACTCTTTTTGCCTAAAATAACTTAGTTTTGCAAGGATACATAGGGGATAGGGCAATAGTGGAAGATTTTACAGCCAAAACTGCTAAGTATCCAGCTAATTAATCTATTCAGATAGGCCTACTTCATTTTCCATTTGTGAGGAATGTGCTTCCATCTTTCTGATACTTAAAGGTTAAATTTTCAAGAGTAAATCTGGAGTGCAGAGCCAGATTAGAAAATTCCTCAATCACAACTGGACTTCACTGTCTTAAGGTATTATCATTTGGTGACTAAGAGAACTTGAATTCCTTCATCCTTTAATTTAATGGCATTTTCCAGATCATCACATTATGTTGCTAATTCTTGATTAACAACCATCTTACCCCTACATAGCAAGTTTAGGGAAGCTTTGGTGTAACCCTAACCCGGGTTTTTGACCTTTAGTTCAGTGCTGCACTTTCACTTGACACTGGGGACAATGTGGTGCGCAAGGGGGCGGCGGATTTGGTGGCACTTCCATTGGGTGAACTTTGGGTAGAGTCCAGCATGTGAATTTAATGGATAAAGAGGCTGAGGCAGTACAGTGAGTGCACCGTGACCAACAGCAGCAAGCCATGCTTCACTGCACCCTTCACGGAAGCTGGCACCCTTGCGCACCCCGAGTCACCCACAGGCCAGTTACTAAGTAAAAACCCCGCAGGTAGGTTCTCCGAGCAGGGAGAAGTCCACGGGGGTCCCCCTCAGGTACTCAGACCAGCGCCCCTCCCTGCCTCGCTTTCTCAGCGGCCTCTCGGTGACGTGCACACGCAGCCCGCGCGCCCCGCGCCGCAGTAGGCGGCCCCAACGTCTCCGGCCCCGCGTGCGCGCCCCCGCGCCCTCTCGTTGGCTCGTCGGCTCGTCGGCTCGTTGGCCCAGCGCGCCGTCGGCTCCACTCGTCCCCACCCCCTCGCACACCTCGGCCGCGACGAGAGGCGCGGGGGCGGGGATGGGGCCCGGGAGTTAGGCTGGGGCTGCCGGCCGGCCGCGGGGGCGCGCACGCAAGCCTCGCCTCTCCCGGGCCTGCTCCCCCACGCCGGCCGCGGGCGGGCGCGCACGTCGGGTGACGCTCGGAGGAGGAAGCGCAGCCCCCGTCCCCTCCCTCGCTGCCCCGGGCCCAGCGGGAGCCCCCCCAGTGCGCCTGTGCGGAGGCCTACTTGATTATGTGTGCCCTCTCCGGGCGCCAGCGCTAGCGGCCGGGTGGAGGTGGGGAGGGAAGAAGACGAGGAGGCGGAGGAGGGGAGGTGGGGGGAGTCAGCAAGGACATGGCTCCTGACTCCTGTGCGGAACGTGAGTGACTGAGCGGCAAAGCCCGAGTGAGCGAGCGGCCGAGCGGCGGGCGGGGGCCGGGGGCGCCGGGAAGGGAGCGGGGGCGCGGGGGGCTGAGCGGGGGGCACGCTAACCGGCTTGCATGTGTTTTTTAATGGTCCCCCCAACTCCCTCTTAGATGGTCTCTAGCGACCGGCCCGTGTCACTGGAGGACGAGGTCTCCCATAGTATGAAGGAGATGATTGGAGGCTGTTGCGTTTGCTCAGACGAGAGAGGCTGGGCCGAGAACCCGCTGGTTTATTGCGACGGGCACGGCTGCAGCGTCGCGGTGCATCAAGGTAAACACCCAACCGCCCGCCGGGCCGAACCCAGCCTGCTCCCAACCGTCACCGCTTCCCCCACCTTGGCACCAACTGCCAGTTCCTTCCCGCCCCTCCCCCCGCCCCGCCCTCCCCCCACCCCCCCCGCGCGGCGCGGCGCGGCGCGGCGCGGCGGCGGGGCCTGGCCTGCGAGGGTCGGCCGCGGGCTGAGGGGAGTGGGCCGCGCATGTGGGAGAAAGTGCGTGTGGCCGGCCTGTCATGTGATCCCGGGCTCGCTCTCTCATGTGTCATTCGGCCGCCGCCTGCGTCCAGCGCCGGCTTCGGAGACGGGCCGGGGCCTTGGCTGGAGGCGAAGGGGGGCCGGGGGCCCGCGGCCTGCGCCCCGGTGGGGGGGCGTGTGTGTGAGGTGGGGGTGCCGGCCGCGCGTCCCTCCGAGGTGTCGCTGCGGCTGTGGGGTTGGGGACGTGGAGACCCCTCCCCCTTCGCTGCCGGCCGGGTTTGCCGCAGTGTGCCTGGAGACTTCCTCTAGCATGGAGTCTGGCCCGGGGGCTCCCCTCGCTGCGCCGGCGCTGGCCGGGGAGGTAGGGGGAATGCCCTGCAGCTTGAGCTTAGCGCGGCCGCACGCAGCCGCACCCCCAGCTTCGTGGCGGAGTCCCTGCCGCCGCAGACCGGAGCTGCCTGCGGGAGCCTGCGGGAGCCCGCGGAGGGCGGCCGGCGCGCGCGTGCTGCTGCCGGAGGGGCCCGGCGGAGCTGTGCTGGGCGGTGGTGAGGCTGCCCAGTGGCTGCCGCAGGCCCCTCACTCAGTTTAAGTGAGTGAAGAGACGAGGAGGTGGCGGTGCCGCCAGTTTCTTGGGGGGGCATCTTACTTTGTTTCTGGGTGTTCCTACTATTGGGCTGGCTCTTTTGATATTTAGAAAAGTCCAGGGCAGTATTAGTGCTCAGGCTGTTGAAGTTCGTATTTCTATATGGTGAGGAATCGAGGCTGAAATAACCGAGGTGGGTTCTTTTTGATGGCTCCTTTTTCTGTTACTCGTGAAAACCTTTTCCCATTCCTGAATCTGGCATGAGGTAGATGTTGTTTAGTAGTGTTTTGGAAAGGAAATTACCAAATGAGAGAGGAAAGTCTGAACAGAAGGGACTAAAGAGGTTTTTTTTTTTTTTTTTTAAAGATTCATTATATTTATTTATGCATACAAGAGCTGGGGTGTAGGTCAGAGGTGGTGGGGTGGGTGAGAGGATTCACCAGAGACAGGACAGAGTGGGGAGCAGAACAGGCTGATCTACTGAAATACACTGCTGAGGGCAGCAGCAGGTGAGAGACAGGAGAGGTCTGCTGGGTCAGCAGCTGGCCAGGGATCCAACTCCTGTTGCTGTGGCTGTGGATAGCTTCATAGTGCTGACTCTTAACCCCATGTGCCACCAGGGAGGCCCTAGGGAGTATTTCTAATAGTCTGGAATCTCAGAACTGGAGAGATGTGGGAACATACAGTTCATTTAACCCAAGAATACAGTTACTCCCAGATTTCTTTTTTTTGAGAAAGCACATTTGCACATCTTCCTAGCATGTCAAAACTAAATACTGATTTTAGAGTCTTTAGAACTGGTGTGTAATATTTCCATAACAGTATTCATTAGCACTTGTGGAGGATGATAAATGGTCACATTTTGATAAGTAATTTCATTTCCTGATAGAGAAAATTTAAGTCTTAAATTTTCCTTTATAGTAGTATTTCCAATTAAAGTGTTTTTGGACACTGAAACTGTGTTTCCTGCATAATAGAACACTTTTATCCTGACACATTTACTAATTTTAAACGGGGTTAGTAGTTTTTGTTAATGTTTATGGATTTTTATTTCAAATTAATTATATTAACTTTTCATTTTTTTTAAAAGGATTTATTTATCTATGCATACAAAAGCTTGGGTACAGGCCAGAGATGCTGGGGTAGGAGGATTCACCAGAGACAGAGTGGGGAACAGAACAGGCAGACTGACTGAAATACACTGCTGAGGGTAGAAGGGGGGGAGACAGGAGAGGTCTGTTTAGCCATGTGGGTTTCTCTCTCTGGCTGGCAATCGAACTCTTGCTGCAGAGGATGCGGATTGCTTCCTAGTGCAGTGCTTAACCCCTTGCGCCACCAGGGAGGCCCAATATTGTTAACTTTTTTTTTTTTTTTTTTTTTTTTTTTTTTTTTTTGGTGGGACCCTCACAGGTGGCCAGTGAACAAAACGAACCATCGCTGCTGAGGCTGGGGGCAGCCTCGCAGCCCAGCGCTCAACCGCTGAGCCACCAGGGGAGGCCCCAATATTGTTAACTTCTTAAAAGTGATTTAAGTATGTTGTGATTTAAGTGTGTGAGAGATATATATCCAGGTCACTTGTTTGAACATTCACATTAGAGTGTTATTTTTTTATAATAACTTTGTTGAGATCTAATTCATATACCATAAAACTCACCCATTTAGGGCCGGTTGAGCGCTGGGTTGCCAAGTTGCCCGCAGCCTCCGCAGCGCCGATTGGATCCCTGGCCGCTCCCCGGCCACCAGAGGAGGGTCCCACATGGCGCGCAGACCTCTCCTGCCGCCCGCTGCTCCCCTCAGCAGTGTATTTCAGTCAATCTGCCTGCTCTACTTCCCGCTCTGGCTCTGGTGAATTCTCTCACCCTCCTGCGCTTCTGACTGTACACAGTGCTTGTATAAATTAATAATTAAAAAAATAAATCTTTAAAAAAAAAAACTCACCCATTTAAAGTGTAAATTTCGTGTTTTTTTAAAATAGATTCACTGAATTATGTATTTATTACCACACTTTTGGAACATATTTATCACCCTACCTAGAAACCTTGGCCCCATTAGTGGTTACTCTTCTTTTTCTCTCCAACTCCCACAGCCCTAGGCAACCACTAATAATTTTTTTTTTTTGGTCTGTGTAGATTTTCTTCTGGATATTTTGTGTTAAGTGGAAGCATTTCACTTTACATTACATTTCATTTTTTCCCCCTGTAGTATTTGTTGCTCATTTTGAAAGGTGATTTAGAAATATTTTCAAGAGGGCCTCCCCGGTGGCGTAGCGGTTGAGGGCTGGGTTGCGAAGCTGCCCGTGGTCTCTGCGGCGCCGGTTCGATCCCTGGCTGCTGAGGAGGGTCCCACATGGTGCGCAGACCTCTCCTGCCACCCGCTGCTCCCCTCAGCAGTGTACTTCGGTCCTTCTGCCTGCTCTGCTCCCTGCTCTGGCTCTGGTGAATTCTCTCACCTTCCCACGCTTCTGACTGTACCCAGTGCGTGTATAAACAAACAAAACATGCCTCTATTAAAAAAAAGAAAAAAGAAATATTTTCATGAGACTTAACTACAATGCCTGCAATTTAAACTGTAAGGTATAAGAGTGAATTAATGAACTTCTAAGTTATTTTATGTAAGAAAAAAATCTCTAATTACTTGTTAAATTTTACCTAATAGCTGTATCATAAAAGAATAATTAACATTTGTATATATTTTATTTTATTTTATTTTTTTCTAGAGGCATGTCTTATTTATTTATCTATTTGTTTGTTTGTTTGGTTTATACAAGCACTGGGTACAGTCAGAAGCGCGGGAGGGTGAGAGAATTCACCAGAGCCAGAGCGGGGAGCAGAGCAGGCAGAAGGACCGAAGTACACTGCTGAGGGGAGTGTACACCGCAGCGGGCGGCAGGAGAGGTCTGCAAGCCATGTGGGACCCTCCTCCGGTGGCCGGGGAGCAGCCGGGGATCGAACCGGCGTCGCAGAGGCCGCGGGCAGCTTCGCAACCCAGCGCTCAACTGCTGCGCCACCTGGGAGGCCCAACATTTGTATATATTTTAAAATGAAAGATTGCATTTCAAAAATTTTTATCAGTGTCACACTTTTTAACTGAATAGGTAGTGTGTATGTGATATAAAATGTGGTTTTTTTTTTTTTTTTATTTGATGGGACCCTCACCGGTGGCTGGGGAATGAACCGGCGTTGCAGAGGCTGTGGGCAGCCTCGCAGCCCAGCTCTCAACTGCTGCTCCACCAGGGGAGGCCTTAAAATGTTTTAATTCTCCATCCACAAAGCAGGTGGTTTTTATGAATGGTTGGAGAGTTATTAATTAAATAGGACTTTGAAAGAGTATTTGATTTTCTATAATTTAAATCTTAACATATATTAAAACACCTTGTTATTTCTCAACAGCTTGCTATGGCATTGTTCAAGTACCCACTGGACCATGGTTTTGTAGGAAATGTGAATCTCAGGAGAGAGCAGCCAGAGTGGTAAGAATTGTTTGTAAAAAACTTTAAAATACTTCAGTGAGTAGTTTACGTACTATGCACTCATCTTTCAGTTTGAAGGGTTGTCAGTCTTTTGTGCAGATACTGAATTTGGGCCATTATTGACTCAGTTTTAAACACACTTTTTAAAACCTGAAAAATAGATTGAACCAAATAAGTATATGTTCATGGATACTATGAACAGATATTTGGGCTTTATTATAAGTTGTTTTGGGTTTGAGTGTTAAATTGGCTAATCAGAATTATTGGACATAAGGAAGGAAGTTGTATTGATAATTCTGCTAAGTTTTTTTTTTTTTATTAAGGTTCCTTTTAATGAAATAAAAAACACAAGAATTTAATGACTCATTCTTTTTACTACACTGCACATGTATAGTTTAGTAGCTTCGAGTGGTCTGTGTTTTCAGACATTTGGTCCTTTTCACAAAGCAACATAAAAAGATCTATTTTTACTTGGCTGACTTACCTTCTTTCTGAACATTTTGAAACCTCTGTAACAGTGAGAGAGAGATATTTACTGTTTGTGGCCAAAACCATTTTTCCAGTGGAATATCAGAGAGAAGGAGATGTAATCTCAGCTAATTTTTTTTTAAAGATTTATTTATTTATGCATACAAGAGCTGGGGTACAGGCCAGAAAGGTGGGGGGTGAGAGAATGCACCAGAGACATAATGGGGAACAGAACAGCCAGACTGACTGAAATACACTGCTGAATCTCAGCTAATTATACAAAAGTGTTACTATTTGTACTGTGAAGTAAGTTCCTTTTGGCATTGACTAAGGAATTTGGCAGAAAGTAAAATACATTTCAACTTACCTATTTATAGCTATAGCGAAAGCCAGAAACTTTTATCTCTGTTTGGGCAATTTTTGATCAGCAGAAATAACGACTGAGTAGCCTGTCTAGGATTGTGAAACTCAGGGCAGTATTCTGTTGGTGTGTGGGAATGATGCACAATAGCAGAATTATGGCTATTGCGCTCATGTTAGAATAATGGGAAATAGACATTGGATGATAAAATTAATAAAAACTGTGGGACTTGATGTATAATGTAGTAGGTCTACTCTGTTTTTTCCCTCTTTTTAGCATATTATGTTTTGGGGTGGATGGGTCACCAATAAAAGGAAGTTATGCTTTAGTTTACTAGCAAATACTGGCATTGCAGAGAGGCTGTTTTAGGGAGTATCAAACCGGGGAACTATTAGAAAATAGGTGTGTATCAAGAGAGGAAGGATAGGGCCTCCCTGGTGGCCCAGCAGTTGAGCGCTGGGTTGCGAAGCTGCCCGCAGCCTCTGCAGCGCTGGTTCGATCCCCGGCTGCTCCCCGGCCACCAGAGGAGGGTCCCACATGGCGCACAGACCTCTCCTGCCGCCCGCTGCTCCCCTTAGCAGTGTACTTCTGCCATAGCTGTGTGATGAACTTCCTTTATAATCCATCCTCCAGATCACTGTTAGTGTTACCTTTCTAAAATACTAGCCCCATCCCTATTTTGAATGACTTGCCTCTGGCTTCCAGAATAAAATCTAAGTGATTTAGCACAAGGTCATTAGACATCCTGCCTTCCCTGTGAGTGGCCTGTTTTTTCCATTCTCTCCTCCCACCCCCTCCCAGCTGGCCTCCTCCTTGAGTGGGTAGCAGCAGTGAACTTCGTACTGTATGATACCGCCTTTTCCTTCCGGGTTTACTTACTGAATGGAGATCTGGTTAAAGAGTGGCCTCTTTTATGATTTTTTCCCTCTACTTTCTTCTCATAAAGAAGCCTCTATGGGCCTCCCCGGTGGCGCAGCGGTTGAGTGCTGGCTTGCAAAGCTGCCTGCAGCCTCTGCAGCGCCGGTTCAATCCCCGGCTGCTCCCCGGCCACCGGAGGAGGGTCCACATGGTGCGCAGACCTCTCCTGCCGCCCGCTGCTCCCCTCAGCAGTGTTCTTTGGTCCTTCTGCCTGCTCTGCTCCCTGCTCTGGCTCTGGTGAATTCTCTCAACCTCCCGCCCCTCTGACTGTACCCAGTGCTTGTATAAATCAATCAATCAATCAATCTTGTATAAATAAATCTTTAAAAAAAAAAAAAGAGTAAGGATAAAGAGATTGTGCATATAGAATGCCAGCAATATCTGCCTGCTGGTTTTTTCCTTTGTCCTCTGAGGCTGTGGTCAGGTTACCAAGGTGAATAGGGTACCTATTTTAATAGTTACATGGAAGGACACATTTTATTTCAGCTTTACTGGGTGGGTTATAGGGACCATTAAAGGTTTTTTTTTAAGGTTTATTTATTTATTTATTTATTCATTCATTCATTTATACAAGCACTGGGTACAGTCAGAAGTGCGGGAAAGTGAGAGAATTCACCAGAGCCAGAGCAGGGAGCAGAACAGACAGACTGATGAAATACACTGCTGAGGGGAGCAGTGGGCACAGCAGGAGAGGTCTGCGCGCCATGTGGGACCCTCACCCAGTGGCCGGGGATCAAACCGGTGCTGCAGAGGCTGCGGGCAGCTTTGCAATCCAGTGCTCAACCACTGTGCCACCAGGGAGGCCTTACCATTAAAGGTTTTAAAGAAGAGGCACAATCTCTTAGAATTCCTGTAGTATATAGTTTTATTTATTTATTTTTAAGATTTATTTATTTGTGCATACAAGAAGTAGGGTATAAGCCAGAGGTGCGAGGGAGAGGGGATGAGAGAATTCAGCAGAGACAGGGTGGGGAACAGAATAGGCAGATTGACTGAAATACACTGCTGAGGGGAGCAGCAGGCGATGCAGGAGAGGTCTGCTGCGCCATGTGGGTTGCTCCCTGGCCGGCCAGGGATTGAACTTGTGCTGCAGTGGCTGGCAATAGCTTGATAGCTCTGTCTTTAACCCCTGTGCTACCATGGAGGCCCCAGTATACTTTTTTAAAAAATATTTATTTATTTATACAAGCACTAGGTACAGTCAGAAGTGCGGGAGGGCCAGAGAATTCACCAGAGTCAGAGCGGGGAACAGAACAGGCAGATGGACGAAATACACTGCTGAGGGGAGCAGCAGGCGCGGCAGGAGAGGTCTGTGTGCCATGTGGGACCCTTGCTGGTGGCTGGGGATTGAACCAGCGCTGGGGAGACTGCGGGCAGCTTCGCAGCCCAGCGCTCAACCGCTGTGCCACCAGGGGAGGCCCCCCAGTATACAGTTTTAAGAGGGGTGCGTTCTTTGTAAGAAATAAAAAGCTTATTCCAAATTTAAAACAAAGAAAAAGGATTTTATTTTAAGGATATAGGAACCAAGAATCCTAACATGGAAATGTACCTACATTCCCACATTAGAGTATTGGCCTTAATCTTATTTTTGCCTTTCTTTCTTTCTCTCTTTCTCTCTTTCTCTCTTTCTCTCTTTCTCTCTCTTTCTCTCTCTCTCTCCCCCTCCCTCTCTCCCTCTTCCTCCCTCTTCCTCCCTCCCTCCCTCCCTCCTTCCCTCCCTCCCTCCCTCCCTCCCTCCCTCCCTCCCTCCCTCCCTTTTACTTATTTATGCATACAAGAACTGGGGTGTAGGACAGAGGTGCACTGGGTTTGAGAGGAGTCCCCCAAGACAGAGTGGGGAGCAATACAGGCCCATCTACTGAAATACACTGTTGAGAGTAGCAGCAGGCGAGGCTGGAGAAGACTGCTACTCCATATGGGTCACCTCCCTGGTCAGGGAGCCAACTCATGCTGCAGTGGCTGTGGATAGCTTCATAGTCCTGAGACTTAACCCTTTGTGCCACAAGGGAGATGTGGGGGGTGAGAGAATGACTGAGGCCCCTATAAATGGCATTTTTTGTCAGAGAAAAAAAAAGACAGAACTGTGGTGAATATCCACATTTGGAAGAGTTGGGAGAACAAGTTACTAAAGATAGATAATGAACTGTCAGGAAAGGAGACTATGCAAGGTACAGTAGCAGCACAGGCAATTGGTTTTTCAAGAAAAAAAGTTCATAGTGATATTGCTACCAAGTATGCTAAGAACCAAGGAAAGTTCTTAAGGCAGCAGTTGTAGTTCCCTAGTTTGTGAAGAACTTTTTTTTTTTTTTTTAACATTTTTTTTTTTTTTTTAAGATTTATTTATTTATACAAGCACTGGGCACAGTCAGAAGCGCTGGAGGGTGAGAGAATTCACCAGAGCCAGAGCAGGGAGCAGAAGAGGCAGAAGGACCGAAGTACACTGCTGAGGGGAGCAGTGGGCGGCAGGAGAGGTCTGCGCGCCATGTGGGACCCTCCTCCAGTGGCCGGGGAGCAGCCGGGGATTGAACCGGCGCTGCAGAGGCTGTGGGCAGCTTCGCAACCCAGCGCTCAACCGCTGCGCCACCGGGGAAGCCCAAGAACTTTTTTTTTTAAGATTGATTTATTTATGCATACAAGAGCTGGGGTACAGGCCAGAGGTAGGGGGCGGTGGGTGAAAGCATTCCCCAGAGACAGAGTGGGGAACAGAATAGGTAGATGGACCAAAGTACACTGCTGAGGGGAGTAGCGGGTGAGTCCAGAGAGGTCTGCAGCGATGTGGGTTGCTCCCTGCCTGGCTGGGAATCGAACTTGTGCTGCAGTGGCTGCGGATTGCTTCACAGGTTGCGTCTTAACCCTTGCGCCACCGGGGAGGCCCTCTGTGAAGAATTTCTTTTTTTTTAAAGATTTATTTTTATTATTTATTTATACAAGCACTGGGTACAGTCAGAAGCGCGGGAGGGTGAGAGAATTCACCAGAGCCAGAGCGGGGAGCAGAGCAGGCAGACTGAAGTACACTGCTGAGGGGAGCAGCGGGCGGCAGGGCGGCAGGAGAGGTCTGCGCGCCATGTGGGACCCTCCTCCGGTGGCCGGGGAGCAGCCGGGGATTGAACCGGTGCCGCAGAGGCTGTGGGCATCTTCACAACTCAGTGCTCAACCGCTGCGCCACCGGGGAGGCCCTGAAGAATTTCTTTATAAAACAAGATTATAGATTGCAGGATTAGATTGAATGTTAAAAAATGTACAAGGGAAGAGGAAAATAAAAAGTAAGGATTGAAGGACAGAATGGTTGATTTTTGTCAAAGAGAATCTTTGTAGATAGGAATTCATTGTTGAGAAAAAGCACTTGAACTGCTTCATTCACCTCAAGTTACTATGGATTTTTGCTGTAAAATTTTGAGTAGACTTACACTGTGTACTAACTGCTATCATAGTGGTTGAAAATTAAAATGCTGATGGATATTTTTGTATTTAACATGTGTGTGTTCTTAATTGCCACAGACCAAAGAGGTTTGAATTTTTATCTAATTTTAGTGAGTGACAGATGCTATTTCAGATTTTATCTGTCCCTTTGTTGAGGTAATATTTGCTTACAACATTTTATGTGATTTAAGTGAGCAGATTCTCTTTTTTTTTTTTAAAGATTTATTTATATATTTATTTGTTTATTTATTTATACAAGCACTGGGTACAGTCAGAAGCGCGGGAGGATGAGAGAATTCACCAGAGACAGAGTGGGGAGCAGAGCAGGCAGAAGGACCGAAGCACACTGCTGAGGGGAGCAGTGGGCGGCAGGAGAGGTCCGCGCGCCATGTGGGACCCTCCTCCTGTGGCCGGGGAGCAGCCGGGGATCGAACCGGTGCTGCAGAGGCTGCGGGCAGCTTCGCAAACCAGCGCTCAACCACTGCGCCACCGGGGAGGCCCATGAGCAGATTCTCTTAATTTTATTTTTATTTATTTTTTTAAAGAAGTCTTTTTTTTTAAAGATTTGTTTATTTATTTATTTCTATAAGCACTGGGTTCAGTCAGAAATGTGGGAGGGTGAGAGAATTCACCAGAGCCAGAGCGGGGAAACAAAACAGGCAGACTGACTAAATACACTGCTGAGAGGAGCAGTGGGTGGGTCAGGAGAGGTCTGTCATGCCATGTGGGACCCTCGCCGGTGGCCGGGGATCGAACAAGTGCTGCCAGAGGCTGCGGGCAGCTTAGCAGCCCAGTGCTCAACCGCTGAGCCACCAGGGGAGGCCCTCTCTTAATTTTAAATAGCCTACATAGAAAACATGTTGAGAATAGATTGTGTAAAAGGTAAAATAGGCAGAAGTTCATTAAGAATTTGCATTATTAAAGAATTGATATGGGGCCTCCCTTGTGGTTCAGGGATTTAATTCCTGCTCTGTCAAGCTGTCCCCAGCTACTGCAGCACAAGTTCAATTCCCGGCCAGCCAGGGAGGTGACCCACATGGCGCAGCCGATCTCTCCTTTCTTGCCCACTGCTCCCCTCAGTAGTGTATTTCAGTAGATCTGCCTGTTCTGCTCCCTGCTTTCTCTGGTGAATCATCTCATCCTCACACCTCTGGCTTCCACCCCAGTTCTTGTATGCCTAAATAAATGAAGCTTTAAAAAAAAAAAAGTATTGCTATGCTAGTTCTACATGAAAGATTATACCTTTACCAAGGAAGTGAGCTGTAAAGCTGTAACTCTTGCTGTTGCTTTTTTTTTTTTTTTTTAAAGCTTCATTTATTTATACAAGCACTGGGTACAGTCAGAAGCACGGGAGGGTGAGAGAATTCAGCAGAGCCAGAGTGGGGAACAGAACAGGCAGACTGATGAAGTACACTGCTGAAGGGAGCAGCAGGCGGCAGGAGAGGTCTGCGCGCCATGTGGGACCCTCGCCTGGCAGCCGGGGATCAAACCAGCACTGCAGAGGCTGTGGGCAGCCTCGCAACCCAGCACTGAACCTCTGCGCCACTGGGGCGGCCCCAGAACTGTCTTATTTTATACCTGGAAGTTTGTACCTTTTGATCATCTTTACCCATTTCACTCACCCTTTTCCCCCCTTGCCTCTGCAACCACCCATATATTCTCTGTTTCTGTGAGTTTAGTGTTTTCAGATTTGACATGTGAGGTCATACTATATATCTTTTTTTTTTTAAAGCTTTATTTATTTTATTATTTATTTATTTATTTATTTATTTATTTATTTATTTATTTATTTATTTATTTATACAAGCGCTGGGTACAGTCAGAAGCACGGGAGGTTGAGAGAATTCACCAGAGCCAGAGTGGGGAGCAGATTTATTTATTTATTTAATTTTAATTAATTTTTAAAAAACTTTTTATTTTATTTTTTTTAAAGATTCATTTATTTATTTATACATACAAGCACTGGGTACAGTCAGAAGCGTGGGAGGGTGAGAGAATTCACCAGAGCCAGAGCGGGGAGCAGAGCAGGCAGAAGGACCGAAGTACACTGCTGCGGGGAGCAGTGGGCGGCAGAAGAGTTCTGCGCTCCATATGGGACCCTTGACTGTGGCCGGGGATCGAACCGGCACTTTAGAGGCTACGGGAAGCTTCGCAGCCCAGCGCTCAACTGCTGCGCCGCCAGGGGAGGCCATACAATATATCTTTTTCTAATTTGTTTCTCTTAGCACAAATGCCCCTGAAATTCTGTCTGTTGTGACAAATGACAAGAGTTCCTTCTGTTTTCATGGCTGAATAATATTTCTGAGTGTATGTTTGTATAAATATGTGTCTTAATGCTTACACTACATGTGTATAAACACCATCTATTATATCATTTTAGAGGAATGATACTATATGTGTTCTTTTTTTTTAAATTTTTTTTTTATAGAGGCATGTTTTATTTATTTATTTGTTTGTTTGTTTGTTTATACATGCACTGGGTACAGTCAGAAGCGCGGGAGGGTGAGAGAATTCACCAGAGCCAGAGCGGGCAGAAGGACCGAAGTACACTGCTGAGGGGAGTGTACACCGCAGCGGGCGGCAGGAGAGGTCTGCGCGCCATGTGGGACCCTCCTCTGGTGGCCGGGGAGCAGCCGGGGATCGAACCGGCGCCGCAGAGGCTGCGGGCAGCTTCGCAACCCTGCGCTCAACCGCTGCGCCACCGGGGAGGCCCGATACTATATGTGTTCTGTAACTCGTGATGTAGATATATCAACCATATTGTTCTAATTTATTCTTTCTTTGTGATTTTTAGTATCCTGTCACAGAATGTACCATGTTATATTTAATTCCCTTTTTTAAAAAAAGATTTATTTTTATTTATGCATACAAGAACTAGGGTACAGGCCAGAGGTGTGTGGAGGGTGAGAGGATTTACCAGAGACAGAGTGGGGAACAGAACAGGCGGATTGACTGAAATACACTGCTGAGGGGAGCAGCAGGTGAGTCAGGGGATGTCTGCTGCGCCATGTGGGTCATTTCCCTGGCTGAGGATCAAACTTGTGCTGCAATGGCTGTGGATAGCTTCATTGCTACGTCTTTTATTTATTTATTTATTTTTAAAAAGATTTATTTGTTTATTTATATAAGCACTGGGTACAGTCAGAAACACAGGAGGGTGAGAGAATTCACCAGAGCCAGAGCGCAGAACAGAACAGGCAGACTGACAAAATACACTGATGAGGGGAGCAGTGGTCGTGGCAGGAGTGGTCTCTTGGGCCATGTGGGACCCTTGCTGGTAGCAGGGGATCAAACTGATGCTGCAGAGGCCGCGGGTAGCTTCGCAGCCCAGGGCTCAACCACTGTGCCACCAGGGGAGGCCCCAATGCTATGTCTTAACCCCTTGCACCACCAGGTAGGCCCCATATTTAATTTCCTCTTGATTGTCATTTAAATTTCTAATTGTAGTGCTACAATGAACATATTTGTAAATATAGTAAAGTTTGTTTTAAAAATAGTCTTAGCATCTGTGTTAATAAGGCAGTTTAATTTGTTGTCATTTATAGTAATGAGTGATACCCATTTGGGCTTATTCCTAAAATTTTATTTTGTATTATATATTTACCTTGTTTTTCTCCCCTTTAGTTGGAGTGGTTGAGTGGGCTTTTATTTTGTTAAAAAAAAATCTGGTCTGGAGGTTATGTGTTCTATTTTTAAATTTTTTTTTAGTGATTGCCCTTATAAATTTTTTTTTTAAGGATTTATTTATCTATGTATACAAGAACTTGGGGCACAGGCAGAGGTGGGGGTGTGAGGGTGTGTGAGAGGATTCACCAGAGAGTGGGGAACAGAAAGGTGGATCTCCTGAAATACACCACTGAGGGGAGCAGTGGGTGAGAGGAGACGTCTGCTGTGCTTAGCTTCCTGGGTAGCTTCCTGGCCGGCCAGGGATCAAACTTGTGCTGCAGAGCCTGAGGATAGCTTCATATTGCTGTACTTAACTCCTTGGGCCACCAAGGAGGCCCTGCCCTTAAAATTTTATATTTATTTATTTATTTATTTATTTATACATACATACATACATACATACATACAAGCACTGGGTACAGTCAGAAGCGCAGGAGGGTGAGAGAATTCACCAGAGCCAGAGCGGGGAGCAGAGCAGGCAGAAGGACCGAAATACACTGCTGAGGGGAGCAGCGGGCTGCAGGAGAGGTCTACGAGCCATGTGGGACCCTCCTCCTGTGGCCGGGGAACAGCCGGGGATCTAATCGGCACCTCAGAGGCTGCGAGCAGCTTCGCAACCCAGCGCTCAACTGCTGCGCCACCGGGGAGGCCCATGCCCTTAAAATTTTAATGTACATACGTGCGTACTTTGCATTTTTTTCTGTACTTTTTTTTTTTTTTAAGTTATTTATTTATGCTTAGGAGAGCTGGGGTATAGGCCAGAGGTGTGGGGGGAGGGGTGGTGAGCGGATTCACCAGAGACAGAGTGGGGAGCAGAACAGGCAGATTGACTGAAATACACTGCTGAGGCGAGTAGTGGGTGAGACAGGAGAGGTCTGCTGTGCCATGTGGTTGAGCGGGCTTTTATTCTGTTAAAAAAAAATCTGCTGGTTTGGAGTTTATGTGTTCTATTTTTAAATTTTTTTTTAGTGATTACCCTTAAAACATTTTTTTTTAAAAGGATTTATTTATCTATGCATATAAGAACTGGGGCACAGGCCCAGAACCAGTGGTTCTTCTCCAGCTCCCTGGCTGGCCAGGGATCGAACTCGTGCTGCAGAGGCTGCGGACAGCTTCATAGTGCGGTGCTTAACCCCTTGTGCCACCAGGGAGGCCCTCTGTACTCCTTTTGAACAGCTAAGGACCTTAGGATGTCTTGTATTCCCTCCCAACTCTTCCTTTGCAAAATCGTGTTACTGTTTGTATTTTAATTTCACCTTATTTTTAATTTCCCAAATTAGTAGTTGTATGTGTTTTTTCTTTCTTTTTTGATAGTCATATATAATTTAGAGGTGACATTATTGACGTTTTTGCTCAATCCAGTAACCCAGTTTTCCATTTCCCTTGCTGCTTTATGGGTTCATTTTCATTTTGAAGGTTTTGGTGTTTTTTGTTTTTCTCTCTCTTTTTTTTTTTATCTTTCAGGGTCTGGCTAGTAAATTGTAACTAAGTAAGCTATATTTGTCCTTTTATATCTAACTGTATCATCATTTTATTCTCTAATATGCTAGTTTGAATTCTAGAATAATAGTTCTTATAACTGAACATTTAACTCTAGTGTGTCTTTCTGGTACCTATTTGTACTCTGTTCACAGTCTGTTTCACTTGCTTGAGAGTTGATATGCTTTTTCATTTTGAGGACTTAATGTTTTGCTTGCATTTTGGAAGATTTACTGCTCTCTTTGTTCAAATATTATCATCATTCCATTATATTTTCTTTTCCTGGAACTGTTACTTAGGTGTATTCTTGGGATTCTCATTCTTTCCCTCATATCCTCTAATTTCACTTTCATTATTTTCTATCTTACCTCTTTATTCTGTCTTCAAATTTATGCTTACTTTGTTAAGCCAATGAATGCATTTCTTTTTTTTTAATTAGTTTTTTTATTTTTTAAATCATTTTTCATTTTTTTAAAGATTTATTTTTATACAAGAATTGGGGTACAGGCCAAAGATGTGGGGAGTGAGAGGATTCACCAGAGACAGGGCGGGAAACAGAACAGGCAGACGGACTGAAGTATACTGCTGAGGGTAGCAGCGGGCAAGATAGGAGAGGGCTGCTGTACCATGCGGGTTTCTCCCTGGCGGGCCGGGGATCGAACTCTTGCTGCAGTGGCTGTGGATCACTTCACATGTTGCGTCCTAACCCCTCCGCCACCAGGGAGGCCCAAATCATTCTTCATTTTTATTTTTTTTTATTTTTTATTTATTTATTTTTTTTTAAAATAGTGTATTTTGAATTTTTTTTTTTTTAAAGATTTATTTATTTATTTATTCATACAAGCACTGGGTACAGTCAGAAGCGCGGGAGGGTGAGAGAATTCACCAGAGCCAGAGCAGGGAGCAGAGCAGGCAGAAGGACCGAAGTACACTGCTGAGGGGAGCAGCGGGTGGCAGGAGAGGTCTGCGCGCCATGTGGGACCCTCCTCCGGTGGCCGGGCAACAGCCGGGGATCGAACCGGCGCTGCAGAGGCTGCGGGCAGCTTCGCAACCCAGCGCTCAACCGCTGCGCCACCGGGGAGGCCCTCATTCTTCATTTTTAAACAATATTTGCTTCCCCCCCAACCTCTCAGGTGTAGTCCCCATAGAGTTTTCGTCACCTGAGCACTTATGCACCA
Organism: Talpa europaea; assembly: GCF_964194135.1. Lineage (NCBI taxonomy): Eukaryota > Metazoa > Chordata > Mammalia > Eulipotyphla > Talpidae > Talpa > Talpa europaea. The sequence goes on along the minus strand of NC_140082.1, from coordinate 23,758,692 downwards.
TCACCTCAGTCCCCTGTGCTCCTCCCTCCCTCCAATCCCTCTCCCTCATCATCCCTGCAGGATGTCTCTGATTTATAATTGTCCATTTTTGCTTTTTTTTTTTTTTTTTTTGTTTTGTTTTATATAAGCACTGGGTACAGTCAGAAGCATGGGAGGGTGAGAGAATTCACCAGAGCCAGAGCAGGGAGCAGAGCAGGCAGAAGGACCGAAATACACTGCTGAGGGGAGCAGTGGGCGGCAGGAGAGGTCTGCGCGCCATGTGGGACCCTCCTCTGGTGGCCGGGGAGCAGCCGGGGATCGAACCGGCACTGCAGAGGCCGCGGGCAGCATCGCAACCCAGCGCCCAACTGCTGCGCCACCGGGGAGGCCCCCATTTTTGCTTTGTTGTGTTTTGTACTGTTACTATTTTTTTACACTGATGTCTTATTTGGTTCCCCTCTATTCCTGCTGTAAGTGAAAACATCTGATATTTTTCTTTTTCTTTCTGGCTTATTTCACTGAGCATAATTCCTTTTAGTTCCATCCACGTTGCTGCGAATGGCATCAGTTTATCTTTTTTGATTGCTGAATAATATTGCATTGTGTATATATGCCACATCATCTTAATCTAGTCATCTATTTTTTGGGCATTTGGATTGTTTCCAGGTTTTACCTATTGTAAATAGAGCTGCAGTAAACATAGGTGTACAGGTGTTCTTTTGAATCAGTGTTTTTGTGTCCTTTGGGTAGATCCCTAGGAGTGGAATTGCCGGGTCATATGGTAGCTCCGTTTTTAGTAGACTGAGAAACCTCCAGACAGCTTTCCATAATGGTTGGACTAGTTTGCACTCCCACCAGCAGTGTAGGAGAGTTCCTTTTTCACCACATCCTTGCCACAATGAATGAATTTCTTTTCTGAGCAAATCATATCTACAATTTCTGTTTTTGTTTTTCAATTTACCTCTTCTTTTTTTTTTTTAGTATCTTGCCATCACCTTTATTTGAACATTTAAAATATACTTATTTTAAAACTCCATAGAGATTTTGGAATACTTTCATTTGTTTTGCTTATTGACAGTGGTAGTTCATGATATCATATATTTTGTAATTTTGACTGTGAGCTTAATCCTCAGGAGTTGTTTTTTTTCCTTTCGATTCTGCCCCATTAATCTCAGCTGTGAAGATGTCACTGTGGGAAGTTTTTGTATTTGCTCTATATCTGTTGAGTATTAATGTTTTGCTGCTAGCAACAAGGATCAAATTATAATGGTTTCTGCAAGTTAGGAATTTAAAAACTTTTAGTTAAAAATGAGTTTAGAAAGACATTTAAAAACTTTTATGATAGGTCTGTGAAGTCAATACAGATATGTCTTTATCCTTTATCATCTTTAGCACATGGTTGACATTTTTAGGGATGTCCTACAGCATGCATGGCAATGGGAACTGCAGTCATTGTGAATGTATAAAGAAGTTTAAGACTGGACCTCCCTGGTGGTGCAGGCATTAAAGTCACAGCACTGTCAGGTTATTCCTAGCCACTCTGGCATGATATATGAGGTTGATCCTCGGCTAGGGAACTAACCCACATGGCACAGCAGACCTCTCTGTCTTACCCACTGCTCCCCTCAGCAGTGTATTTCAGTCACTCTGCCTGTTCTGTTCCCCACTCTGTCTCTGGTGAATCCTTTCACCCCCTCATACCTCTGGCCTCCACCTCAGTTCTTGTATGCATAAATAAATAAAAAAATATATATATATTTTAAAGTTTAAGAATGGGGAGGGGTGAGGTGGTTCTTCTCCAGCTGAGTTGTTCTGTTAAGTTTTACTGGAAGCTCTGATAAACCATTTGTGCTTGACTTCACTGGCTCTTGTGAGACTGCAAAATGTTGGTGCATTGCTGAACTGAATAAAATTGGAGTGTGTTAGATGGGAAGAGGGAGAAAATGGGTTTAAGGTTGGTAACCAGCAGACTTCACAGTTTGCCTACTGGGTTCTTTATTCCAGACCAGTTTTTAGGTTTGTATCTTGGCTTGGATTCCTGCACCCTTTAGGTAATGGATTGTAGGCCCCACGCACTGATAACATTGGCTTGAGTTTCCTGTTTTTCTAGGTTAACTCCTCTGCTCATGTTCTGAACATACTTCATTGCAACTTATCTAGTTTCTCTAGTTATACTAGTTTTTCTAGATAAAATTCTCCTTTGATGGTAGGGGATACTTAACAGCTCCTGTCCCTTTATTTTTCAGTGAGAGCTGTTATTTCTCTAAGAACTCAGAGTGCTCTCTGTATGGAGCAAACAGAAAATCATGGAAATCTGGATTCGGATGTCACATGCTTAGATTTTTTTTCTTTTTGTCCCACCTCAGCAACTCTGGTGGTTTTGGGCCTTCCCTCAGTAATGAGCAGAAGTGGTGTTTACAACTTCAGGATCATGCCCTTGAAGTAATGGGGCATAATCTCCATTCCCCATGCTGTCTCACTGCAACACAGATGTGATTGTCTGGGCTGGGACATCCATCTTAGGATATGATAGCTCCTCCCTGAAAGAGGTGATTTTTAAAAAGTTAACAGATTTGGACCTCCCTGGTGGTGCAAGGGGTTGGGTCTCAGTACTGTGAAGCTCTCTGCAGCCACTGTAACATGAGTTCGATCCCTGTCAGGGAGCAGACCCACATGGCAGAGAAGACTTCTGGTGAATTCTCTCAGTGCCCTGCACCTCTGGTCTACACCCCAGCTCTTGTATGTATAAATAAATAAATCTTTTTTTAATAAAGTTAATGGAGCCTCCCTGATGGCACAAGGAGCTAATTACAGCACTGTGAAGCTATCCGCAGCCTCTGCAGCACAAGTTCAATTCCCTGCCAGCCAAGGAGCTACCCACATGGTGCAGCAGATCTCTCCTATTTTGCCCGCTGTGCCCTCAGCAGTGTATTTCAGTGGATCTGCCTGGTCTCCCTTGTCTGTCTCTGGTGAATCTTCTCACCCCCCCCACATCTGGCCTGTACCCCAGTTTTTGGTAAATAAATCTTAAAAAATTATTTACCAAGAACTGGGGTATAGGCCAGAGACATGGGAGGGTAAGAGAATTCACCAGAGGCAGAGTGGGGAGCAGAATAGGCAGATGACTGAAAACACTGCTGAGGGAAGCAGCAGGGGAGACAGGAGAGGTCTGCCACGCCATGTGGGTATCTCCCTGACTGGCTAGGAATCGAACCCGTGCTGCAGAGGTTGTGGACAGCTTCACAACGCTGCGGTCAACCCTCTGCACCACTGGGGAGGCCCAATAAATCTTTAAAAAAAAAAAAAAAAAGTTAACAGATTTAATGCTTAACCATCAGAGACAAAATAGCAAATAGCTTCTTTGTTATCTCTCTTTTTGAATTTCTGTCTCTTCTCAATGTGAGAAAGCCTAGCTTGAGGCTTGAAATGAAGTAGGTACTTGTTTTGTATCCTTTTCTACCCATTTCTGCATAATTAGTGAGAAATGAAAACCGAGGTGCACTGATACGTTAGATTTAATTTTTATGTTTACCAAAGTAATAGATGTACATAACTAGTATTAAAAACTTAACCTCACACACACCTGGTCTGTGACTCACAGGCCCTCCTCTCATTTCCCACAGGCAACCCCTTTTAACTGTCCCTTTTGATATTTACCTCTATAGTTCTAAAAGGAGTAAGGCACTGTTCTTGACTTACGCGGGTTTTTTTTTTTTTTAAGATTTATAGATGTATACAAGAACTGGGGTATAGGTCAGAGGTATCAGGGTCAGAGGATTCACCAGAGACAGTGGGAGCAGAACAGGTGGATCTACTGAAATACATTGCTGAGGGGAACAGTGGGTAAGACAGGAGAGATCTGCAGTGCCATGTGCCCATGTGGGTTAGCTCCCTGGCAGGGGATCAAATTCAAGCAGCAGTGGCTGGTAATAACTTGATAGGGCTGAGACTTCAACCCCTGTGCCACCAGGTGAGGCCTCGACATAACAGTTTTTGATGTTGCCTTTCAGTATATCAACAATTTTGGTTTAATCAGTTGTGTAAACACATTATTATTATTTTTTAAAGATTTGTTTATGCATACAAGAACTGGGGTACAGGCCAGAGATGTGGGGGGCAAGAGGACTGACCAGAGACAGAGTGGGGAACAGAACAGGCAAGCTGACTGAAATACACTGCTGAGGAGAGCAGTGGGTGAGACAGGAGAGGTCTGCTGCACTATGTGAGTAGCTCACTGGCTGGCTGGGGATTGAACTTGTGCTCAGAGGCTGCGGACAGCTTCACAGGGCTTTGCTGAATCCCTTACGCTCTAGGGAGGCCCCTGTTTTGCTCATTTCTGGACAAAAAGTATACTGTGATTGTTTCTAACTTTCTTGGGATTAATAATTGTCTTGTATTTTCATTTTATGCTCTCTAATGCTAATCTTTGTATATCTGTAGCTGCTTTTTCATATAATTTTCCATTTGGTTACAAACCAGGTTTGTAAATTCAGTTTTGTGTTTTTGTTTTGTTTTTAAATTTATTTATGCATACAAGAGCTGGGGTACAGGCCAGAGATGAGGGGGGTGAGAGGATTCACCAGAGACAGAGCAGGGAACAGAACAGGCAGACTGACTGAAATACACTGCTGAGGGGAGCAGCGGGCATGACAGGAGAGCTCTGCTGCGCCATGTGGGTTGCTCCCTGGCTAGCTGGGGATCGAACTTATGCTGCAGAGGCTGCAGATTGCTTTATAGTGCGGTGCTTAACCCCTTGTGCCACCATGGAGGCCCCTTGCCTTGGAAATTCAGTTTTCGCCTTTATTTTTTTAAAATATCTTCTTTTCCTCTCCCTACCGTCACTCCCTCCCTCCCTTTCTCTCTGTTTTGTGCTGTCCTTCCCCTCCTTTCCCTGTCTGTTCACTCCCACCTCTCCCCCCTCTCCTCTTCCATCTCTCTCTCCTTCTCCTTCTGAAATTGCTCTGCCTACTTCTGAGTATCATCTTCCTGCCTTTTTTTGGACTGGTTGCTCTTTCCGTTCACCATTATCTTGGGAGTTTTTTCTTGCTTATTTTGGATTCCCTGTTTTCTACTTCGTTCTTCATCTTTAATTTCTTATTTCAGTGAGCACATCTTATAGCAGCACTTCATAGGAAAATTCGCAGAACTTTTTTTTTTTTAAAGATTTATTTATTTATGCATGTAAGAACTGGGGTGTAGACCAGAGGTGTGGTTGTGTATGTGTGTGTGTGTGTTCACCAGAGAACACAGGGAACAGAACAGGCAGATCGACTGAAATACACTGCTGACGGGAGCTGCAGGCGAGACAGGAGAGGTCTGCTGTGCCATGTGGGTCACCTCCCTGGCTGGCCGGGGATGAACTCGTGCTGCAGTGGCTGGCTATAGCTTGATAGTGCTGTGTCTTTAATCCCTGTGCCACCAGGGAGGCCCTGCAGAAGTTTTTTAAAGTTTTTTATGTTTGATAAAATTGTTTCTTATTTGATGAATATAGAATTGTTGGTTGAAAGTAAATTTCCTTCAGATGTGTGAATAATTTTCTCTATTGCCTTTTAAAGCTTTCTGTGTTTCTGTTAAGAAGTCTGGTGCAGTTCTGATCTCAAGTCTCTGTATGTGTTTAGTCTCTGTGGATTTAGTATATCTTACCAAGATTGTTTCTGATACTTTTCATGGTAGTGTGCTTCCCTTAATTTATTTTATTGGGAACAGTTAGCATTTTTGATGTGGCATATCATGTGCGGGAACTTGAGGTAAGGGATAATTTTTTTGAAATATCTTTGATAATTTTCTCAGTTCTGTTGTCATTTACTTTTTCTCTGTTTTTCATGTGGTTGTTAGACCTTTTGCACTTCTAAAAAATATTTTGTATTTATATCTCTTTTTCTACTTTCTGAGGCAATACCGAACATTTTTCAACCCTTCCCTTAGAATTTAAAATTGTCATACTTTGGGCCTCCCCGGTGGCGCAGCGGTTGAGCATTGGGTTGTGAAGCTGCCCGCGGCCTCTGCAGCGCCGGTTCGATCCCCGGCTGCTCCCCTGCCACCGGAGGAGGGTCCCGCATGGCGTGCAGACCTCTCCTGCCGCCCGCTGCTCCCCTCAGCAGTGTACTTCGGTCCTTCCGCCTGCTCTGCTCCCCGCTCTGGCTCTGGTGAATTCTCTCACCCTCCCGCGCTTCTGACTATACCCAGTGCTTGTATAAATAAATAAAAATAAATCTTTAAAAAAAAAAAAAAAAAATTGTCATACTTTTTTTTTTTTTTTTAAAGATTTATTTATTTATGCATACAAGAGCTGGGGTGTAAGCTAGAGGTGCCCGGGAGGGGATGGTGGTGGTAAGAGGATTCACCAGAGACAGAGTGGGGAGCAGAGCAGGCAGATCTACTGAAATAGGCTGCTGAGAGGAGCAGTGGGCCAGAAGGGAGAGGTCTGCTGTGCCATGTGTATTGCTCCCTAGCTGAGGGATTGGGGGCTGGGAGGGGGTGTATTGAACTGGTGCTGCAACGGCTGGCTTGATAGTGCTGTGTCTTTAACCCCTGTGCCACCTGGGAGTAATTTTTAAGTGTCATTAACTTCTTGTGCTTGTGATGTGGGTTTTTAACCCAGGGTCTTTTTTTGTCTTTGGTTTGATGTTTTTACTTGATTTTTTTCCCCCCACTCAGCTCAGAAACATTTTGAGTCTTCCCATGGATTCTAGTTTCCCTTTATGTTTTTCCCTCCCTTCCTCCCTCCTTCCTTCCCTCCCTCCTTCCCTCCTTCCTTCCTTCTAGTTCGTTCTTTCTTTTTTTCTCTCTTTATTTCTCTCTCTCTCTCTCTTTCTTTCTTTCTGCATACAGGAACTGGGGTGTAGGCCAGAGGTGTGGGGGAGTAAGAGGATTCACCAGAGAGAATGGGGAGGCAGATCTACTGAAATACACTGCTGAGGGGAGCAGCGGGCGAGACAGGAGAGGTCTGCTGTGCCATGTGGGTAGCTCCCTGGCTGGGGAGTGAACTGGTGCTGCTGTGGCTGGTGTTAGCTTGATAGCTGTGTCTTTAACTCCTGAGCCACCAGGGAGGCCCCTGGTTTTCACCCTTTCATCTCTTCCCTTGCACTAGTAACCCACCTGGAAGAATAAAGCCTTATTGATGTTTCAGGTGCCTACTATAGCAAGCCACTTATTCTTAATGATTGCTTTATAATCTAGTTGCTATTTAAGCAATAGCATATGAAATCTGCATTTGCTGTAATCTTATCATCATGGACACTGTCCATTTTGTCTTCCAGTGACCCCTATATATTCATGTACAAGAAATTCTATTAATAATTTAGCATTAGGAAATTTTTCTCCCTTGAGGATATGGTATATTACCGTCTTTTTGTTTACGCTGTGATATATATTCTGTTTTTCTTTTTGTTCTAGCCACCAGGCAGGCTACAACCAAATCTGGTCTTTAGTTACATCAGTTATATTAATCCGATGATTAGTTTATTTGTTTCCTTCTCCTCCTCTTGTGAGGTTTAGAACTTTTCCTCTTATCTCTTTCTCTGCGTGTTGATTTCATTCTCTCATACTGCAGACTCTCTACTTCATGAGACTGGAACCATGACTGCTGGCAGCTCTTGGCTTTCATCTTCCCAGTCCCTTCTACCAGAAGAAGGGACTCTCTTGAAGAATCCTGGGAAAGACTGTGATTGACCTGTCTTGGATCATGTACCCACCGTCCCTGTGGCTGGAGTGGGGAGGGTACTATGAATGGCAACCTTCACTAGAACTACATAGTGGAGTCAGGGGTAAGAGCAGTTTCCCTAATGTAGGGAGATGTCCATCATACTGGCTTTCATTGTTCACTTTACTATTTTCTTTTTGTTATAATGCAGGTCCTTTATGTAGGCAGCCTCAAATTTTTTTTCTGAAAAATATTTAGGTGTAAATAAGTACACAGAATATCCATAAACCTCTTATTTATTCATCCTTCAGATCACTACATTTGCCTCTTAAAGTCCACTACTCTTGATTTTGTTGTTAACTTCAAATGTCCAAATCTAAAATTTTAAGTTTTCATTCTGCTTAACTCAATAGCATTTAAAACGGAGGTTACTCCATCTTTCTTGTAACTCTTTGTTCTTATGACTTCTGGGAAGCTGCTTTCTTCCCTTACCTCTTTAAATTTTGCCTTCTTTGTTCCTGTTTGGCATTACTTCCTTATTTCTTTAAAATTTATGTGATTGATTTTCTGGTCTGTTTATTTGATTACCTCATCCTAGGTAAACTTATGCATGTTTATGGATGCTTTTTTGCATCAGTACCACCTGAACATTTTCACTAGGTCTTCCGATCCATATTTCCAATTGCCTTTTAGATATCTCTATTTAGGCATTCTGGATATCTTATTTTTAATTTCTGTACTCCTGTAGTCACTGACATAATCTAAACTCATTTTTTGGTCTTGATTATTGAAATTATTGATTATTTTATTACAATTAAATGAATTAATTTTAATATGGTGATATACTGACATGGTTTAAAAAATGTAAAAACTGAAAATTCTTCTTCCAGAATCTGTCTCTCACCTCCTTTTTGCTTCCCATGTTCCCATTGATGTTTTTTATTTGTTTCTTTGTGAAAGTACATGCTTATACATATATAGACTCTTTAAAAAAAAAAAATGGTAGCATATTACACATACTTACCATGAACTTCTCTCTTACTATTTTTCTCCTCTTCACTGTAGTCCCTCTCTGTTTCAAGATTATCACCTGCAAAGCAAATACAATATTTTTACTTAACTTTTGGTTCACAAGGCCAAAGTTATTTTTCAGGTTCACAGTATTTTCACAAAGTATTTTTCGGATTTATACATTTAATATCTGCACAGAGTAGGGCAGGGTAGAAACCCTCCCCCCTCAAACAAATTAGTTCTTCAGTTGTGCGAAAAGTAGGGTGAGAAATCTATTGTGGTGCTCAGCTCTATGGCTTTATGGCTGAGTAGAAATTACAACGACCCTAACACAGTCTAAGCTTTCCCCATCTGTCTTGTCTCTCCTTCTTCTGTTCTTACTTTCCTAATTCCACACTCTACATAGCAATGAGTAGACAACAATCAAAAGATTGCTTTCTCCTTGCTCTTCTGAAATGCCATCAGTCCATTTCCTGTTCTCTAAAACCCAAAACTCAAAATATTTGTTGTCCCTTGTCTTAAAATTTTCTTCTGAGTTCATCACAGTGCAGACTTGTTCACTTCTGGACAACTGGGGTAAGATAAGCAAAAAGCAAAAAAATTCATAATCTCACCCAGAGACATCTTGATAGTATAGCAGTAATTTTGAGATCATTAACTTTGTTGATACAACTGAGTAAGATTTATCTTGTACATCTCAATTTCCTCTCTGTAAAGTAGCACGGAGCTCTCTTTTTGCGCCAAGTACTGTTCAGTGCTTTACATTGAAAAATGTATTATTTTACCCTCTCAACGGGATTGTGAAATATAGGTGCCATGTTTACATTGTTTTTAAAGTTGAAGCAGCTTGAGGCATAGAAAATTTTAGTAATTTATTCTGGCTCACAAGAAAGCCTGGGCATTATAGAGCTGACACTCTTAACTGTTGTATTTTACTTCAAGTTATAGTTACAGCAAGTAATCAGGAGTAGTAGTTAGCCCATGCATATGTATTAATATCTTCAATTTTGTGGTTTTTTTTTTAAAGATTTATTTATTTATGCATACAAGAGCTGGGGTACAGGCCAGCTGTGCAGGGGACAAGAGGGTTCACCAGAGACAGAATGGGGAGCACAACAGGCAGATTGACTGAAATACACTGCTGAGAGGAGCAGGGGGCAAGTCAGGAGAGGTATGCTGCACCATTTGGGTCACCTCCCTGGCGGGGGGTCAAACTTATGCTGCAGTGTCTGCCAACAGCGTCATAGTGCTGTGTCTTAACCCCTTGCGCCACCAGGGAGGCCCCAACATTGGTTAATTTTCATTGTATCTTCTAGTTCACTGATTTATTTCCTCTTTTCCTTCATTCTGCTGCTGTCATCCATTGAGCTCTTGATTTTACTTATTGTATTTTTCAGTTCTGAAATGTCCATTTGATTCTTCATTCTTTTTTTTTTTTGCTCATGTTTTCTGATTTTTCATTTCTGTACTCATAATTGCTTATTGGCTCATTTATTTTGGCTGCCTTAAAATCTTCATCAGCTAGGGCCTCCTCGGTGGCGCAGCGGTTGAGCGCTGGGTTGCGAAGCTGCCCAGGGCCTCTGCAGTGCCGGTTCTATCCCTGGCTGCTCCCCGGCCACCTGAGGAGGGTCCCACATGGCGCGCAGACCTCTCCTGCCGCCCGCTGCTCCCCTCAGCAGTGTACTTCGGTCCTTCTGCCTGCTCTGCTCCCTGCTCTGGCTCTGGTGAATTCTCTCACCCTCCCGCGCTTCTGACTGTACCCAGTGCATGTATAAACAAAACAAACAAACAAACAAACAAACAAATAAATAAATAAAGCATGCCTCTATTTAAAAAAAAAAAAATCTTCATCAGCTAAATTTAACAACTGTCAGATGTTAAATTACAAATACCTCAGTGTTGACATCTGTTGACTACCTTTTTTCCATTCAATTTCAGATCTTCCTGGTTTTTGGCATGATAAATGATTTTTGATTGAAACATGATCATTTTCATATTATATTATGGGACTTTGCATACACTTAAACTTTTTAGCTGGCTTTCTTTTTGTCTTGACAAAGAAAGAATTTGCGTGCTATTTCCTTATGCCAGATTGGGGATGAAGTTACCTACTAGGCCTCTGTTGACATGGGAGGGAAACTCTATGTTATGACAGAGTGGAGTTGGGTGTTTTTTGGCTTCCTATCTAATCTTCACAGTGGATGTGGCCTCATTTACTACTGTGTGTTGGTGGAAGTCCTGACTGTTAACTAGACCTTTGGGGACAAAATGGGCTGCCTCATTACTGCCAGTTAGAGGTGGCTGTCCATCCTTTACATGTTGTCTCCAATGACACAATAAGCTCATTACCAGCCAGCTGGGATGAAAGCTGTGATTCCTTCCTTGACCTGCTCTAATGCTACCCCAATGGAAGTCTTAGAATTGCTCATCATAGTCTCATGAGGGTGAATATCTACATTTCCCCCTTGGCTATTGTTGGATTTACAGTTAGGGCCAATTTTTTTCTGTGAAATTTTGCTGGAATAGAGCAGTTAAAAATTTTCCTTCTGTCTAAAATGTTTCTTTCTGGCTAATGTGCCCCATTCTTGTTCCTTTGTCTAGAGGGAGAAGTCTTTTTCCCCTTTTTCCTGGGTCAGTGCTTGTAGGCAATTCTGTTTGCTTCACTTCTTTTGTTTTCAAGCACTGGATATATAGTAGGTGTAACAAAAAAAAAAAAAAATCCATGGAGCTCACTGCTGTGTTGTTCCTTTGTTCCTGGGGTCACTAGCTAATTTATCTTCTCATCGCCTTTCAAAATATGTTTGTTTTATTTACAGTGTCCACAGTTTTTGTTTGTACTTAGTGGGAGAAATAGGAAAAAAGTACATTTACCCCCATCCTCCCAGAAACAGTAGGAAGTATAATTTCATTGAGCTTGTTCCGTCATTTTTCTGTTTTCTGTTTCATTGATTTCTGCTCTGATCTTTATATTTTTGTTTCTTTTGGTCTTCTAGTTTCTTAAATTTCCAGGTAAAGCCATTGATTTAAGTTACTTTTTTTAAAAGTTTTTTTTTTTTTTTAAGATTTATTTATTTATGTATACAAGAGCTGGCGTACAGGCTAGAGGTGTGGGGGGTGAGAGGATTCACCAGAGACAGAGAAGGGAACAGAACAGGCAGATTGACCAAAGTACACTGCTGAGGGGAGCAGTGGGCGAGTCAGGAGAAGTCTGCTGTGCCATGTGGGTTGCTGCCTGGCCGGCTGAGGGATGGAACTCGTGCTGCAGAGGCTGCAGACAGCTTCATAGGTTGCATCTTAACCCCTTGCATCACCAGGGAGGCACATTTAAAAAAAAAAGAAAAGATTTATTTATGCATACAAGAACTGGGGTGCAGTCCTGAGGTGCCAGAGTGTGGGGCATGAGAGGATTCACCAAAGACAGAGTGGGGAGCAGAACAAGCAGGTCCGCTGAAATACATTGTTCCTCAGCAGTGGGCGAGACAGGAGAGGTCTGCTGCTCCATGTAGGCTTAGTCCCTGTCCGTGGGTCAAAGTCATGCTGCAGTGATTGTGCTGAGACTTTATTTAACCGCTGTGCCACCAGGGAGACCCTGAGTTACTTCTTCTCTAATATCGGTATTTAGTGCTCTGAATTTTCTTAGTTACTGTTTTAATTGTCATTTACAAGTTTTGCTTTCATTTTCATTAATTTAAAAATATTTCTGGTCTCTCTCAGACTTACTGATTATTATATTTAGATTCCAAATATTTGGGAATTTTTTCCATTTGTTTTCTCTCATAATTTCTAAAGTTTTTTTTTTTTTTAAATATTTATTTTTATTTATACAATAGCTGGGGTACAGGCTAGAGGCACGGGAGGGTGAGAGAATTCACCAGAGAAAGAGCAGGGAGCAGAACAGGCAGGTGGACCAAAAGCACAGCTGAGGGGAGCAGCCTGCGAGACAGGAGAGGTCTGCCGAGCCATGTGGGAATCTCCCTGGCGGGCCAGGAATCAAACCAGTGCTGCAGAGGCTGCGGACAGCTTCACAGCGCTATGCTCAACCTGCTGCTCCACCGGGGAGTCCCCTTATTTCTAAGTTTTTTTTAATGGTCAGAGGAAATTCTTTGTATGACTTGAAATCTTTTAATTTTCCCAAAGGTTTTTTTATGTCCTGAGTATGACCTTTCTCGGTGAATATTCCATATGCCCTTGAATAGTGCGTGTGCTTGCTAATTTGTGTCTCCTAATATTAATTTGGTTGATGCTGTTATTCTGTATGATAGTACTGGTTAAGGTTTCTATATCTTTACTGCCTTTCTGTCTACTGCTTCTGCCTATTATTGAGAAACATTTGCTAAAAATCTCTAAATATTTTGTAGATTTTTTTTTTTTTTTGTATTTTCAAGTTCTGTTATTAGGTGAATAGATGCTTAAGGTTTTTGCATCTTAATGGGTTTAATCCTTTCTCTTTGTGAAATGATCCTCTTTTTTCTTGATTATTTTGTTAAGCCCTACTCTGTAGGATATTCATACAACAATTTCAATTTTTTAATCCTGTGATATGTACTATGACCTTTTTCTTTTGGTAAAGACTTCTTTATCTCCAGTTTTAGGCAATTTAATCATCTTTTGGTTTAAGTTTCTTTGTGTTTCTGTTGTTTGGTGTTTATTGGAAGAGTGCATTGTTTTGTGTGTTTATAATTTTCATCAAATATGGCAAATTGTTGGTATTATTTTTTTAGATACTTTTTCTGTATTATCTCCTCCTTTGTGGCTCCACCTACAAGTATATTTGGCCTCTTGAATTTATCAAAGCTAACGAAGGCCCTTTTTGTTTTTTAAAGTTGTTTTTCTGTTTCATAATGGTTAGTAACAACTTGGTTTCATGTACTATAAATCTCTTACAGTGTGTTTTTCATCTTACACCTTGTAGTTTTCATCTCTAGGAGTTGAAATTTTTTAAATCTTTGATGTTTTTACTTAACATGTTAAATGTTTCCTCTAGCTTCTTGAACATATGGAATGTATTCATAATAATTGCGTTAAAGGACACACATACTAATCCTATTATCTTTGTCATTTCAGGATTGGTTTGATTGACTGGTTATTTTCTTCTTTCGTTATGGTGTGTAATTTCCTGCTTCTGTATATATGCCTTGTAAGTTTTTAATTGACTGTTAGTCAGTCTGTATTTTATCTTGTTAGGTTCTCTATATAAGTATGCCTCATATATTTGTAGATTTTGTTTGTTCTCTGACATAGCTCAGTTACTGAAAAAGTTTGTTCCTTTTGACTCTTGCTTTTTTGTTTTGTTTGGATAAACTAGAGCTATATTTAGGGTTAATTTTTTCCTCCTGAAATACTAACTTTCTAGTATTCTGACTTGATATGATTAAGGCTTTCAGCTCTGGCTTTTGGGAACAGCATTATTTACATCCTTGTGTGATTTCTGGGTGGTGTTGCTTCTAAATCTTTTGCTAGTTTTCCCCCTGGCTTTGGGTAGATTGCTCAGATACAGTGATTATTAGTTACTCAATCAAATATTCTAGGGGAAGCCTGTAGATCTCTTCAATTTTCTCTCTCTCTCCAGCTCTCTACTCAGTGCTGGTCTCCTTTGTGAACTCTAGCCACCTTGACTTCCTTGGACTCCCAGCTCCATTTCCTCAACTTGGGGAGACTACAGGCTCAGCCTGGGCTCCTCCTTGCTGTTCCACGGCCTGGAAACTCTCAAGGCAGTAAGCTGGGCATATATGGCTCATGTCATTTGTTTGTCTCCCAGGAATCACTGTCTTTCATTACCTGTTCAAAACCTTCAGTCTTGTTGTTTCATACATTATGTTAGGTTTATTTTTTGTTTAATTATTTTATGCAGAAGGCTAAATCTGGTCCCTTTTACTCCATTTTGATTGGAAGTGGTATCATTGTGGTTTTAATATGCATTTTCATAATGACTAGTGATACTGAGCATGCTTTACTTACTTATTAACCATACATGTGTTTTCTCTTGTTAAGAGTTCAAATCTATAGCACTTTTCCTTCTTTCTCTCATTTTGAAAATTTATTCTTTGCTTGTCTTTATTTTGAGTTGCAGAATATTCTTATATGTCCTGGATACCAGTCATTTGTTAGATAAATGTTCTGTAAGTATTATCTCCAAGCCTGTGGTTTTCTATTTACTTTTATAACTGTCTTTTGATGAGCAGAAATATTTAAATCTGACAAAGTTTAATATATCAGTTTTTTCTTTTATAGTTATTGCTTACTGTGAACTAAGACTTTTGCCTAACCCTGAAGTCATGAAGGTAATTTTTCCTTTGTTTCCACTATAACTTTTTGATTTTGCTAGTTTATTTTTAGGTCTGTGATACATCTCAACTTAAACTTTGTAGGTTTTGATTTTTGCCTTAATAGACAGCTGATTGTTTCTGCGCTATTTGTTGGGAAGTGTCTCCTTTTCTTCCTGGATTGTTTTGGTGAGACAACATATGACTGCCTAAGTGGGTTCTATTTCAGGAACCTTCTGTTCTGTTAATTTGTTTGTCTATATTGCAGTTTCTTATTTTAATTTTATAGGAAGTCTTGAAGTCAGATTTGCAAGGCTTTACTGTTTCAAGATTGTTTTGTGTATTCTAAGTTAAACCTTCATGTAAATTTTATTTTAGTCTTTAAGCTCTTCCATTTCTTCAAAAATGCCAATGGGTTTATGATTGCAATTGCTTTTATTTTTATTTTTATTTTTTGCAATTGCTTTTAATCTGTAGATCAATTTGAGAACAATTGACATGTCAGCAATGTTGAGTGAGTCTTCCCATTCATTAGAATGGTATATCTATTTATTTAGGTCACTGTTGTTTTTTTTCTGAGTAGTATTTTGTACTTTTCAGTCATTGGTCTTGGATGTTTTAAAATGTACTTTTAAATTATCTTTCATGTTTTTGATGGTTTTGTAAGTGGTATGCTGAAGAATTCAATTTCTAATTATCTTAGTATGTGAAAATGGAAGTTGACATATATATTGACCCGTGTCTTACATAACCTTATACATTCTATGAGTATTTTTTGTAGATAGCATTGATGTTATAAAAGGGATGATCTGATCTTAAAACTTTTCCTCTTTCCAATTTGTGTTATTCTTTTAAGTTTCTTCCCTTATTGGGTGTACTTAAACCTTGTTCTCATTTTTTGGAGAAAACATTCAGTTTTATACAATCACTTACATTAAGTGTAAGTTTTTTTTTTTTAAGATTTATTTATTTATGCATACAAGAGCTGGGGTACAGGCCAGAGATTGGGGGTGTGTGAGAGGATCTACCAGGGACAGAGTGGGGAACAGAACAGGCAGATTGATATACACTGCTGAGGGGTGAATCAGGAGAGGTCTGCTTTGCCATGTGGGTTTCTCTCTGGCCGGCGGGGGACTGAACTCATGCTGCAAAGGCTCTGGATTGCTTCATAGTGCGGTGTTTAACCCCTTGCGCCACCAGGGAGGCCCAACTATAAGTTTTTTTCTAATACGACCTTTATCAGGTTGTTTTAAAGTACAAGTTTTATTATTTAAGTGTGACAGGCAGGTCCCACAGATCAGAGAAAATTGTCTTTGAAAAGATAGTTTGGGGGCCTCCCCGGGTGGCACAGTGGTTGAGTGCTGGGCTGTGAAGCTGCCCGCAGCCTCTGCAGCGCCGGCCGGTTCGATCCCCGGCCACCGGTGAGGGTCCCACATGGTCCGTAGACTTCTCCTGCCGTGCCCGCTGCTCCCCTCAGCTGTGTACTTCGTCAGTCTGCCTGTTCTGCTCCCCGTTCTCGCTCTGGTGAATTCTCTCACCCTCCCGCACTTCTGACTATACCCAGTGCTTGTACAAATAAATTAATTAATTAAAAAAAATTACCACTGGCAAAAAAAAGTGAAACTTTAAAAAAAAAAAAAGATAGTTTGGGGGCCTCCCTAGTGGCGCAGGGGGTTAATAAGCACAGCACTGTGAAGCTAACTGCAGCCTCTGCAGCATGAGTTTGATCCCCAGCCAGCCAGGGAGCTACCCACATGGTGCAGCAGACCTCTCCTGTCTTGCCTGCTCCTCCCCTCAGCAGTGTATTTCAGCTAGTCTGCCTGTTCTGTTAGCCACTCTGTCTCTGGTAAATCCTCTCACCCCCTGCACCTCTGGCCTGCACCCCAGCTCTTGTATGCATAAATAAAGAAATCTTTTTTTTTTTTTTTTAAAGACAGTTTGTTATATTTACAGATGTCAAGAGACATAATCCCTCAGGACATTCAAGGCCAGATGAGGAAGCCCCGGGTTCTTTTATGAGGCAGAGGGAACTGAAAGAGAAAATCCTGGCAAAATCCTTTATTTGGTTTTCCTGGGAAGGAAATTGGCAAGGAAGGGTAGTTAGGTTTGGGATTATCTCTTGAACAATTTCAAAGACACTGGGCCATAAGGCTGTCACTAAATTTCTGGGACCTTAGGTTGGGTGATTAGGGCAGGGAATATAGTGACCCAGAGTGTAAAATAGAGATTGTTGGGGGCTTGGGCTCTGGATTATTTGGTTTGCATATGAAAAGGCAAGCTAGCTGGCAAATTGTTTCCTGGCTCCAGGAATTAGCTAGCCCTGGGCATCTCCTCTGGGGCTAGCAAGACACCCGCCCAGGAATCAAAAGTATTGAATGGTGAAAAAACATGATTAATGTATGGGTCCAGTAAGTCTCTTCTGTTTAGTTTTCTGATAGTTTGTAAAATGAATGGAATTTGTCAACTGCTTTTTCTGCATCTTTTGAGATAATTGTGTGATTATTAAAAAAAATAATGTGGTGATTTTCATTGGTTTATTTTCACATTAAGTTTCACTTGGTCATTGTGTATTATCTTTTCAATATATTGTTGGATTTAAATTGCTAATATTTTAATTTTTTTTGCATTTATATACAGGAGGGATGTTAGTCTGTAGTTCTTTTTTTGTAGTTTCTTTTCATTGGCTTTATTCATGCTGAACTTAGAAATGATTCATTCTCATTACCCTTGTCATTGCTGATTTTTGGGGATGGGGCGAGGAAGAGTTTAGCTTTGCCAATTACCAAAACAGAGATATTAAAATGTCACACTATATTGACTTGCATATTTATCCTTTTACTTTTTACATTTTTTACTTCATGTGTTTTGAAGCATTGTTAATAGGTATACATTTTGATTATTGTGTCAATTATTTGACACATCATTATGAAGTGTTCCTTCCCCATCCCCACCTTTACCAATTTTCTTGGTCTTGAAATCGCCTTCATCTATGCTATTAAATAATAGCCACTCACAATCTTATGCTTCTGAGATATATATATATATATATATATATATATATGTATGTATATATACAGATATATACTTTTTTAAATACATTTACTTCTCTTTGTGTCTTTAAAGCATGTCTCTTATAGATGTTCTTTAATTGGATTTTACTTTTATATCCCTGTGGACACCATCTATTAATTAGTTTCTTAACATTTAATGTGTTTATGTGATTAAATTTAAGTCTACCATTATGTTTTTTCTGTTTGTCTCATCCCAAACTCATCATCCTCTGGCAGCCATAAATTTACTTTCTGTCTCTATTTTGGATATTTAATCATAAAAGTAGAATCATATAGTATGTGTTATTTTGCGAGTGGCTTTTTTTCTGCTAACATAATTGTTAAGGTTCATTTATGTTGTAGGATATATTAGAACTTCATTCCATTTTATTGTTGAATATTAGTCCATGATATGTGTATATACTACATTTAAATTCACTGAGTCTTTAGTTGATGGACATTTAGGTTGTATCTGCACTTCGGCTTATGAACATTGTATACAAATTTTTCTGTAGGTGTATGCTTCCTTTAGGGTGGACTTTTTTGAGCCATGTGGTAACTCTTATGTTTAAAAATTTGGGGAGCTGCCAAAATCACTATACCATTTTACATTTCCATAGTGATATGAAGGTTCTAATTTCACCATATCCTTGCTAACAGGATAATAATTTTGTTGTTTATCTTTTTGATTTTAGCCATCCCAGTGGGTCCAAATATTATTTCATATGGTTTTGATTTCTATTTCCTTAATGACTAGTGATGTTAGACATCATTTCAAGTGTTTATGTTGGCCCTTTATGTGTTTTTTTTTTTTTTTTAGATATTTATTTATTTATTTATACAAGCACTGGGTACAGTCAGAAGCGTGGGAGGGTGAGAGGACTCACCAGAACCACGGGAGGCGGGGGAGGGGACAGAACAGGCAGACTGACAAAATACACTGCTGAGGGGAGCAGTGGGCTCATCAAGAGAGGTCTGTGCGCCATGTGGGACCCTTGCTGCTGGCTGGGGATCGAACTAGTGCTGCAGAGGTTGCAGGCAGCCTCACAGCCCAGCGCTTAACCCCTGTGCCACCAGGGGAGGCCCTATGTTTTTTTTTTTAAAGATTTATTTATGCATAAAAGAACTGGGGTACAGGCCAGAGGTGTGGGGGGTGAGAGGATTCACCAGAGACACAGTGGGGTATAGAATAGGCAGAGTGACTGAAATACACTGCTGAGGGGAGCAATGGGCAAAGCAGGAGAGGTCTGCTGTGCCATGTGGGCATCTCCCTGGCCGGGGATCGAACTCTTGCTGCAGTGGCTGCAGATAGCTTCATAGGCTACGTCTTAACCCCTTGCGCCATCAGGGAGGCCCCATTTATGTTGTTTTTTTTTTTTTTTTTTTAGAGAATTGTTTATTCAGATCTTTGTCTAATTACAAATTGGATTATATGTCTTTTTTTTTATTGATGTAGAGCTCTTTCTATATTTTGGATATAAGTTCTCTCTCAGCTATGTGACTTCCAAATATTTCCTCCATTCTGTGGGTTTTCTTTTACTTGATAGTGTCATTTACAGCAGAAAAGTTTTTAAGTTTGATAACTTCCAATTTATCTGTTCTTTTGTTGTCTTTGATTTTGGTTTTGTATTTAAGAAACTGTTCTGCAAGCTAGATCATAGATATTTACTCAGTTTCCTTCTAAGAATTTTTAAGTGTGTATTCTTATATTGAAGGCAATGATCCATTTTGAATTATTTTCTACATGTGATCAGAATAAAAGGGGTCCACCTTATTCTATATAGTGTACCCACTTACAGTTAATTTTTTTTTTTTTAAGATTTATTTACACGTATAAGTACTGGGGTGTAGGCCAGAGGTGCGGTGGTGGGGGTGAGAGGCCCTGCCAGAGACAGAATGGGGAGCAGAACAGGCAGATCTACTGAAATACACTGCTGAGGGGAGCAGTTGGCTAGACTGGAGAGGTCTGCTGTGGCCATGTGGATTAGCTCCCCTCTGGTTGGCAGTGATCCAACCCATTCAGTGACTAACAATAGCTTGATAGCACTGAGACTTTAACCCCTGAGCCACCAGGGAGTCTCCAAAGAAGTCAGCCATTTATCCAGTCATTATTCTCCTGTATTTGATGTGTATTTTCTCTTGGCAACTTTAAGATTATTCTTTTTTTTAAAAAAATATTTATTTATACATACATACATACATACATACATACATACATACATACATACATACATTGGCAACTTTAAGATTATTCTTTTTTTTAAAAAATATTTATTTATACATACATACACTGGGTACAGTGTATGTATTTATACATACAATCACTGGGTACAGTCAGAAGCGCAGGAGGATGAGAGAATTCACCAGAGCCAGAGCAGGGAGCAGAGCAGGCAGAAGGATCGAAGTACACTGCTGAGGGGAGCAGCGGGCGGCAGGAGAGGTCTGCATGCCATGCAGGACCCTCCTCCGGTGACTGGGGAGCAGCTGGGGATTGAACCGGCGCTGCAGAGGCTGTGGGCAGCTTCGCAACCCAGCGCTCAACCGCTGCACCATCAGGGAGGCCCTTTAAGATTATTCTTTTCATTTGCTTCTTAACAAGCAGTTTTGGTGCTTTGGGTTCACTGAGCTTCCCCTTCTTCAAATTGAGTAAATTTTCATCTATTATTTCTTCACATTTTTCCCTGACGTATTCTCTTACTCATGCAAGCATTCATTTTCTCTCTGTATTTCTCATTTTCCAAACATTCAGTTATACATGTTAGACTTCTTAATACTGTTAATAAATCCTTGAAGCCTTGTTCATTTTTTCCCAGTTTTTCCCCCAGTTTAGATCCTATCTACTGATGTAGTTTCAAGCTCACTGACTTGAAGAGTCTGTCCAAGTAAATTATTTAACATATTGTCTTTTTAAGTTTTAGAATTTTTATTTAGTTCTTATTTATAGTTTTTTTCCCTCTGTTGATTTCTTTTTTTCCTTAAGATTTATTTATTTATGCATACAAGAACTGGGGTACAGGCCAGAGATGTGGGGAGTGAGAGGATTCACCAGAGCAGAGTGGGGAGCAGAACAGGCAGATCTACTGAAATACACTGCTGAGAGGAGAGCAGTGGGTGAGACAGGAGAGGTCCTCTGACCATGTGGTTAGCTCCCTGGCTGGGGATCAAACTGCTGCAGTGGCTGCAGATAGCGTCATAGTGCTGAGACTTCACCCCTTGAGTCACCAGGGAGGCCCTAGAATAGCTATTTTAAAGCCTAATTCCAATATTTATGTCATCTTTGGGTTGACTTTCATTGTCTTTTATCTTGAGCATGTTTAGTATTTTCCTGTGTTTTCACAGTTTAGGTAACATGGGCTGTCTTGTAGACATTGTGAATGTTACCTGTGGAAAACCTGGATTCCATTATATTTCTTTAAAGAAACTGACTTTTTTTGAAAAATTTTTTTGTTTGGTGATTCCCTGCTGCAGTACTACCAATAAACATTTTTTTAAAAAAAGATTTATTTATTTGTTTGTTTTATTTATACAAGCACTGGGTACAGTCAGAAGCACGGGAGGTTGAGAGAATTCACCAGAGCCAGAGTGGGGAGCAGAGCAGGCAGAAGGACTGAAGTACACTGCTGAGGGGAGCAGCGGGCGGCAGGAGAGGTCTGCGCGCCATGTGGGACCCTCCTCAGGTGGCCGGGGAGCAGCCGGGGATCGAACCAGCGCTGCAGAGGCTGCGGGCAGCTTCACAACCCAGCGCTCAACTGCTGTGCCACTGGGGAGGCCCGAAACTAACTTTTTTTTAATCAGTTGATTTCATAGTAGACTTAAAATGCCTATTATATTTTAAACAATTGCCTAAACTTCATTTCATTTTTCTTTTTCTTTAACTGGCCTCCAACCTGCTATTTATGTAGATGATTCAAAGTCGCTGAGATATTTGGGCAGATTCTGTGCATAAACATATGGGAGTTTGCCCCTGGTTGTTTTCTTTTGGATTCAGATCTCACCTTTTTGCTGGTTCTTCATATAGTATTAAGATTGTAGGGGAGACACTAATTGTTGATTGTGGCTTGTATTTGGATTTAAGGTTGTAAAAATGAGAAACTTTCTTTTGCTGGTCTTTTCCAAGGTTTGGTTTTTGGTAGGAAACCACAGTCTGGCTGCTTATCTGTATAAGAGTTTGTCTTTTAAAAGTTTACTTAGTTGTTTTAGAATTGGATTTCATTTAATCATTGATTTAAAAAAATTTGGTGTGTATCAGTCCATTGTAGTTATTATCTTTATTGAATAAGTAATTTAATTATTGGTCTCCAAGGTCCTTTTTAGGTTGGCCTATAAGCTCTTGTAATATGAATGAAGTTGTCTTTTCGCTATGCTGCTATGCTATTGTCAGTGTGTCAGAGCTACATGTATTCATGTAGCTATGCTGCTATCTGATAGAAAAAGGCATTCCAAACTTAGTTGACTAGATCTAGAATCATCTGCTTCTCCCAGGAGTCCTTTGGGAAATGCTACTTGGAGAACATAACCTAGGTAGTAGGGTTGCTAATTTCTACTGTTGTAGTAATAAACCTTTCTTTCTGAAAGAAAGAAAGACAAGAAGATAATTCAGATTTTTTATCATTTGCTTAAAAAAAAAGAGACATCATGATGGTAACTTTTATCATCTAGATACTTTTGTTATGCCACAATTACATGTTACATGTAGTATAAGTTCGAGCTAACTTAAAACTTAAATTTATCCTTCTTATTAGCCTATAATATTTTCTTTTTTTTTTTTAAGATTTTGTTTTTGAGGCATGTATTTTATTCATTTATTTATTTGTTTGTTTATACAAGCACTGGGTACAGTCAGAAGCGCGTGAGGGTCAGAGAATTCACCAGAGCCAGAGCAGGGAGCAGAGCAGGCAGAAGGACCGAAGTACACTGCTGAGGGGAGCAGCGGGCGGGAGGAGAGGTCTGCGCGCCATGTGGGACCCTCCTCCGGTGTCCGGGGAGCAGCTGGGGATTGAACCGGCGCTGCAGAGGCTGTGGGCAGCTTCTCAACCCAGCGCTCAATCTCTGCGCCACCGGGGAGGCCCTATAATATTAATTTTCAATTACTATCTTGTTGCTTTTTGTACTACATTGGTGATCCCAGTCTGGGTAAATGAGTATAGCAGAATAGTTGCTACTTATCTACAGCCTCCCTAGAGACTTGAACTTGTTTACTGAATTTTAGTGAGTTTTATCCTTTGGTAAAAATATCTAATATAAAAGTCAAAGAGTATTTGGAAATTGATGCATACATTATAAAGAAAAATAGTTGCATATTTTTTTACTATACTACATGATTTAAAAAAAAAAAAGACCAGGGCCTCCCTGGTGGTGCAGGGGTTAAAGTCTCAGTGCTACTAAGCTGTAGCCAGCCACTAGAGCATGAGTTTAATCCCTAGCCAGGGAGCTAATCCACTTGGTGCAGCAGACCTCTCCTGTCTCACCTGCTGCTTCCCTCAGTAGTGTATTTCAGTAGATTTGCCTGCTCCCCACTCTATCTCTGGTGAATCCTCTCACCACCTGCACCTTTGGCCTACACCCCAGCTTTTTTTTCTTTTTTAAGGTTTATTTATTTATGCATACAAGAACTGGGGTACAGGCCAGAGATGGAGGGGTGTGGGGTGAGAGGATTCACCAGAGACAGAGTGGCAAACAGAACAGGCAGACTGGTGAAATAGACTGCTGAGGGGAGCAGCGGCGAGACTGGAGAGGTCTGCTGCGCCATGTGGATTGCTCCCTGGCCAGTGGGGGCATAGGACTCGTGCTGCAGAGGCTGCGGAGTGCTTCATGGTACGGTGCTTAACCTTGTGCTGCCAGGAAGGCCCCCCACTCCTGCTCTTGTATGCATAAATAAATAAAAATAAATCTTAAAAAAAGAAAAAACAGAAACAACCAAACAGGATCACCTTGTTTAACTTCTACTTGTTTGGGCCGATATGAGGTAATATCTTTAATGTATACCTATTTTTGGTCTCCTTTTAATCTTTGTAACCCTTTCACAACATTTACTTGTGCCTTTTAACACTACCTCTCACTTAGTAAAGTGAGATTGGCTCAGTGGAATTCTACTGGTAATGTGTAACTGCAGCCTGCACTATGGAACTTTTCAGTTTGAATTGATTTTTATTGTAGGATCTGGACCTGTGTTGTCTAGAGTTCTTCATGTGTGATACTTGCTTCCTGACATTAGGATACAGTCTTTGAACTATACCTTAACTTTTCCCTTTTCCAGAAATAATTTTTTTCTTCTCAAACCTCCGGTATATCTCTCTATATCTATTTTTATTTTTATTTTTAGTGGGAGGACACAGTCATTGTATTTTAGGTAGCATAGAATAATGTATTTTTATACAATTTAAATGACAAAAGAAATGAAATATTTTGGAATAAAGAAATGTGCTTTCTGGTGTGGATACTGCTGAAGTAAACAGCTCCTCTTCCATTGCTATCATGTCTAAGTCAGTCTCCCAAAGATCCAGACAGGTGGAAGCTCTTCACTGGAGGTTTAAACTTTGAAACAACCATGAAGAGTCTTAAGCCATTTTGAGCAATGGGGGAATGCTCACAGACTGTGTGGTAATGAGAGATTCAGTAATTCAGAGGTATCCCACCATGGAGGGATGTGGATGCAGCCAAACAAGGTGAATGAAAGAGTTGTAGAACCAAACAGGGCTGTGTCAAGAGAAGATTCTCGAAGATCTGGTATCTACTTCTGTGAAAAAGAATTTTATTGGTGGCACTAAAGAAGACATTGAAAAACATTTCCTAAGAGATTACTTTCAGCAGTATGGGAAAATTGAAGCGATTGAAAGAAATCATGACCCATTGAGGCAGTGGGAAGATGACAGGCTTTGCTTTTATAACCACAATTCAATAGACAGGATTGTTATTCAGAAATACAATCCTG
Organism: Talpa europaea; assembly: GCF_964194135.1. Taxonomy (NCBI): domain Eukaryota; kingdom Metazoa; phylum Chordata; class Mammalia; order Eulipotyphla; family Talpidae; genus Talpa; species Talpa europaea. The sequence continues at coordinate 23,733,816 of NC_140082.1, read as the reverse complement.
TGAATTAAGGAAATCTGTAAAGTAAGGAAATCTGTGTTTAAGCAAGAGATGGCCAGTGGAAGTGGTTGTAGAGGTGGTTTTGATGGGAAAGATAACTTCTGTCGTGGAAGAAACTTTAGTGGTTGAGGTGACTTTGGTGGCAGCTGGATGGCCACAGTGGAATTGGCAATGATCATAGTTACAGAGGAGGTAGCCCTGGCTACTCTGGAGAAGTGGAGGATATAGAAGTGGTGGACAGAGTTTTATAGAAACCAGGATAAGTGGCTCTGGCAGCTATGATAACTGTAACAAAAAGGAGGTGGATGTGGCTTTGGAAGTGGTAGTGGAAGCAGATTTGGAGGTGGTGGAAGCTACAATGATTTTGGCAATTATAACAAGCAGTTTTCAAATTTTGGACCCCTCCCAAAAGAGGCCATTTTGGAGGCAGAAGTGCTGGCCCCTGTGGAGGAGGCAATACTTTTCCAAACCACAAAACAGGATGGCTGTAGTCATTCCAGCAGCAATAGTAGCTGTGGCAGTGGCCATAACTATAAAACCTGCCTCAATCAGGTTTTTTTTTAAAAAAGATTTATGTATTTATACAAGAACTGGGGTACAGGCCAGATGCACAGGAGGGTAAGAGGATTCACCAGAGACAGAGCGGGGAACAGAACAGGTAGACTGACGAAATATACTGCTGAGGGGAGCAGCGGGCGAGGCAGGAGAGGTCTGCCGCACCATGTGGGATTCTTGCTGGCCGGTTGGGATTGAACCAGAGCTGCAGAGGATGCGGACAGCTTCACAGCCCTGCGCTCAACTGCCTGCGCCACCAGGAGAGGCCCCTATTTTTGTTTTTAGTTCTTATTTTGAAATTGTTTTTCAGACATTGCATTTTATATTAATGATTGGTAAGTTTTATTGGTCTAATCAGAAAATTTCTCCTTTCCACTTGGTAAACAATTATCTTACACCTAGTTTTCCCAAAGAGTATCTGTCTCTGGTTTGTAGTCTTTCTATTAGATGTAGTATACAGTTGACCCTTGAGTAACATGTATTTGTAAAGTTACACATGGTTAACTTTACAAAATACAGAAAAATTACTACAAATAAAAATTTACACGAATCTTATGACTGCTCAAAATCTTAACTACTAATAGCCTGCTGTTGACAGGAAATCTTGCCAACAACATAAACATCCAGTTAACATATATTTTGTATTTACTCTTCATTAAGTGAAAGTGGATCATCATAAAGGTCTTTATCTTGATAGTCTTCATGTTGAGAAGATGGGAGGAAGTAGAGGGTTGGAAGGAAGGGGGGGAGCATTCAGTTGGTGTCTCAAGGTGACAGAATTGGAAGGGGAGGCAAAGTTACACATTGTTAACTTCACAAAAAGGCAAAGTTAACACTGTTACTGTTACAAAAAAGTAAAGTTAACTTTACTGAGTGTGCAACTTTGCCTCCCAACTCTACCACCTTGAAGACTTTCTCCCATTCACCTACTTCCTCCCACCTTCTCAACATGAAGACTATCAAGATGAAGACCTTTATGATGATCCACTTCCACTTAATGAAGAGTAAATACAAAATATATGTTATTTGGATGTTTATGTTGGCAAGATGTCCTGTGAACAGCAGGCTATTAGTAGTTAAGATTTTGAGTAGTCATAAGATTCGTGTAAATTTTTCACTGTGTGTGGGGAATGGCCCCTATGCTGTTAAATGGTCAACCATACTTTTATAAACAAGTGTTTCTCAGTAGGTAAATCATAACTAATAGTGTTCCTGTCTGTGAGAGATGTTGCTGTATAGTTTAGAACCAAACTAAACTTCTTGTCTGACTTTTAGCAAGTGTGCTTGTGTTTTTGCTTCTTCCATTCATCCATCGTATGTTTTTTTTAGTTCCTGTATCTGGAGACTGTGGTAGATGCTAAGGCTACAATAATGAAATGGATTATAAGTCTCTCATAATCTGTCAGAGGAGAATAAACATAATGCATGTATAATTGTGATTGAAATATATGCTAAGGAAGAAAATATATGTAATTCATAATATGTTACATAACCTAATGTAGGGATTAAGAGAAGCTGTTTCTGAAGAATTGACTTTAATCTAAGACCTGAGGCATAAATCATTCAGTTGTGAAACAAGATCAGGTGCAGAACAGTATTCAAGGTAGAGTAAAAACCACACATTTAAAGACTACAAAGTGGAATGGATTTTGGAGTATGTACAGAACTGAAAGAAGAAAAGACAATATTATCCAGGGAAATGTTGAAAAGAAAAAGGTTGTGAAGATAGGTAGGGAGTAGTTCATGTAGGGAAATCATTGAATGGTTGTAAGTGAGATAGTGACCTGGATTTTAATTTTGAAGTTCACTTTAGCTTGGTGGAGTCAGTTGAAGTGAATATGGAGAGATTATTTAGGAGGTTGTGAAGTGATTCTGATGAAAGATGATGTTGGTTTGTAGGAGGATTATAAGTAGTGTAGGAAGAGAGAGGTCATTAATTCTGGTAATACATAGATACTGGTAATCTCACAGTATTTAGGAGGAGGAATGGGCAGAATATGATTGATTAAATATTGAAGTTAAGGAGTAGGGTGAAGCAATGGAAAGGATTATATCTGGGTTGACTGTACAGGCAGTATATGATTATCGCTACAAAGATAGGGAAAACTATAGGAAGAGCAAGTGGTGTCATAAATTTTGGATAAAGCTTAAAGTGCATATGTATCATAGGAAGTTTTATGCATGGATCCCAGAGCATATTTGAATAGGAGATAACATTTGGCATATTCTGATAATATTTTTGGTAATAGATGTATAAAAAAATGGATGAGATTGCTTACTGTTTAACATGAGATGAGAAGGCATCTTAAATCTTAAACTAAGACTGAGCAACTACCATATTTAAAATTTCATCAGGTGATCAGAAAACCACTGCTAAAGTGATACTAGGAAAATCAGGAGAGTGAGATGCTTATCCTTAAGAAATACAGGATCTCATGGCTTATGATGTAATAACTCACTTTCACATTAATTTCCTACTCTTATTTTCTCTTCCTTTTTAATATAGTGTTATGTTATATGTTATAAAGTTTCTTTGTGGAGTAAGGTGTAAGATTAAAAAAAAAAAAAAACTCATGTGACCTCCAGGAACATATTCTTCATAGTAAGACAATGCCTTCGAAACACTATTATTTTTATAGCATATCTGCCTTCTTTTCAGTAGTGAAAAGAAATGGTAGTACAGGTTCTGTGTTCATTTCTCGTTTTACATTGTGGGGGTGGTAGAAGAGGGATCTACAATAATTTTTGAGTACTAGTATGTGTAAGAGTAACTGAATCATAAACAGTTCCTTCCTTCCAGAAGGCAGGCCAACACTTGTGAGATCTTGTCTTCCCATTTAAATCAAAATTCTGAATTCTCGAGCTTAGCTCTATTTTAAGAGAAACTAGACCTAACCGACTATCTAGCTGATACTAGACAAAAAGTAAGGGGATTTAGGGAAATGTTAAAAAATGCCCCAGTCCTATGTTGTGAGAACCTTTTTGTTTCTATTGATGTAACATTAAAAATGTAATAATGGTGACAATTTAAAAGTTGAGTAAAATTTTACTTTTTAAAATTTGTTATCTGGTGCTCTGAGGAAGATCACAACTGAAGAAGGATGATTATTTTGTGAGGACTGTTCTAAAATATGTTAGGTGGCAACTAGTACAAAATGATGCTGCCAAGTTTTTAATGGGTTTGAAGTTAAAGGGAAGGTGTTATACTTCAGTAATCAGAAAAATCTTTGTTTCTTTTTTTTTTTTTTTATTTTAATAGAGATGTGAACTGTGTCCTCATAAGGATGGAGCTTTAAAAAGAACAGATAATGGGGGTAAGTGCAGAGATTTCTAAAAAATAATTTTATTGAAAACTGGAGTAGGTATGTGTTTTGAAATATCTGGCAGTTAATATTATCAAATTAAATGGTGTTTACCACTCACACACTTTTAACAGTAGTGAATGTAATTTATGAATCTTTTTAAAATACTTTTTCTGTTTTGTGGAAAAACTCAAGGAGTGGTATTTTCAATGTAGAATGACTTACATTTTAATTAAAAATCTGGATATGATTTCTGATTTTAGAAATCATTTTTGGAAAAATAAGTTACTTTTTTTTTTTTTTAAACTCAGACTTTATTTTTCTTTGTGTGTTGCTAGACAGGATATTTCTGGTGAATGCTAATTTTCATAAAGTAAGGGTCTTTGTTGTTTGCATATAAAGAAATAATGACTTCTGTCTCTAAATTTTGATGTGCATTTTTGATGACCCATATGTATTTCTCATTTTAATGTCCAATATTACTACCTTCCTCAGAGAAAACTGTATTTCTTTACATCTCAGTATCATTCTTAAATATATAGGCTTGCATTTTTAAAATCTTGGCATACTACGCAAAATTAACAGATGAAAAATCTCATAAAAGTGGAGGTATAACAACTACTAGTATATTTTTCCATTTTGGGTAACGAACTCTAAAGCCTTTTTAGCATAGACTAAAATAGAATAGAATAATTTACATTAGTAGATGAAAGGGAAAAATAGAATATCTTTGACTAACATACATACACACATACATACATAAAATTTAATGTTTAGATTATCTTATACAGTCACATTGTCCAAATTTAAAAATAAATATTAAAAATTCTACCTCTTACCTACAATCCACCATTTCTTAACAACTTTCCTGCTGCCAAATATAATTGCTATTATTACTTTCTTCCATCTCCTCTCTAGATTTCTTTTGAATGGACAAATATTTTCTTTTAGTTTTTATACAGTGGGTCAAGATTATATACCTTAATATTTTTCTTTCGTTGTCTCTATTATCAGCATAAAACATTCTTTTTTACTATGTATTAGGTAATCAATTGCTGGTTGATGAACTTTTCTAATTTACTTTTACTAATGCTTGTACATATGTTATTTTGCTAATATGCAAGACTATCTCTGTAATATTGTTAATTCTCAGAAGTGGACTGTTGTGTCAGAGCAATTTGCAATTAATTTTGGTGTGTATTCCCAAATTACTCTCCCTAGTGGTTGTACCAGTTTATATTCCCAGCAACAATGAATAAAAAAACTATTTTTTATATCCTTGGTAATCCAGTAGGTGAAAATAGTATCACAGAGCAGTTACTTTGTATTTCTCTGGTAAGTGAAATTGATTATCTTTTCATATATATATATATATATATTTTTTTTTTAAAGATTTATTTATTTATTTATTTACACACACAAGAACCAGGGTACAAGCCAGATTCGCAGGAGGGTGAGAGGATTCACCAGAGACAGAGCAGGGAACAAAACAGGCAGACTGACTGGAATACACTGCTGAGGGGAGTGGCAGGCGAGACAGGAGAGGTCTGCCACGCCATGTGGGACCCTCGCCAGCTGGCCGGGATCGAACTGGGGCTGCAGAGGCTGCGGACAGCTTCACAGCCCTGCGCTCAACCGCCTGCGCCACCAGGGGAGGCCCTATCTTTTAATATTTTAAGAAGAAATATTTTCTGGGCTCTGTTCATAGGCTTATTCTGGTTGTTTTTAGGTCTTTTTCATTTTGGTTTGTTCATGTTTTCATAGGCACTCCTCATACATTAAACTTCTGTGATAATAATTGAAGTATTTCCTGCCCAGCTTGATAGTAATTTCGTATGGGACTTTTTACCATGTAGAAGTTTGGGGTTTTTATTTAGTTGAATTTAATAATTTTGCCTTTTTTGTGTGTAGTTGGAATCATTAGTTAGTAAGGCTTTCTCTAATTCAGAGTCATAAAAAACTTCTTTCACATTTTCCTTTAGTATTTTTATTTTTTTATTACAGTTTAATCTTTGATATATATTTATGTATATATATTTTGGAATGTATTCATGTAATACAACGTGAAGTATGGATTTAACTTTATTTTTTTCCTAGATGCTAAAATACTACCATTTGTTCCATCACCATTTATTGAACAGTATATCTTTCCCTCATTGAGTGGAATTACCATCTCAGTCATAGTCTAAATTTGATTGTATTTAAAAAATTCTGACTAAATGGTATTCCAAATGGATTTGTGTGTTTATATTTTGGAGCCTGTAATGCATTTTCTTAGTGATGCTAATTTTATTTCTAGATAAGTAACAAAACGGCACAGTGTACCTTAGGTATCTTATGGTATTGTTTAATATTTAATATTCATCATGCTGGGAAATATGTTCCAAGTTTTAGTATAAGTATTCTTTTCCTGGTACACAGGGGTAGAGGAGTTTTTCAGTTCAGCTTTTTATTTCTTTCAATCTCACCTACTCTGTAGGTCTTAGTTATTAAAAGGTAAATGTTTCAATATAATTGGGAGTGTTAAAAACGGGGTGTTATAGACAAAGGGAGAGCAAGTGATAAAAGGTTCAGGTGTATATTAGGAAATTGAGAATGATTAGAAGTTAGACTGGTAAAGTCTTGAGTGGTATGCTTGCTGATGGGTGCAGCTGATGATATAGGCAAGGTTTTCTTTCCCTTCTCTCCGCTGCCCAACCTATTCCTTTGCTTCCACGTTTCTCCCTTCCTTCCTTACTTTTTTCGCAAATGGTGGACTTAATTCAGTTGATTGTAAGGAGCCACTGAAGCTGAGAAATAGCATGTTTCCACGTAGATCTGACAACTTTGTGGTGAATGGATTAGAATGGTGTGAGACCAGAACAACTATAAAAAGAAAAATTGAGGGCCTCTCTGGTGATGCAAGGGGTTAAGAAGGCACTGTGAGGCTATCCGCAGCCACTGCAGTACACGTTCAGTCCCTGGCCAGGGAGCTACCCACATGGTGCAGCAGACCTCTCCTGTCTTGTGTCAGCTCCTTCCCTCAGCAGTGTATTTCATTCTGCGTCTTCTGCTCCCCACTCTGTCTCTGGTGAATCCTCTCACCCTCTACACCTCTGGCCTGTATATCCCAGTTCTTGTGTATATAAATATTTATTTATTTATTTTAAAGAGGCGCATATTATTTATTTACTTGTTTGTTTGTTTGTTTATACATGCACTGGGTACAGTCAGAAGCGTGGGAGGGTGAGAGAATTCACCACAGCCAGAGCAGGGAGCAGAGCAGGCAGAAGGACTGAAGCACACTGCTGAGGGGAGCAGCGGGCGGCAGGAGAGGTCTGCACGCCATGTGGGACCCTCCTTCGGTGGCCGGGGAGCAGCCTGGGATCAAACCGGCACCGCAGAGGCCACAGGCAGCTTCGCAACCCAGCGCTCAACCGCTGCGCCACCAGGGAGGCCCTCTTGTGTATATAAATAAATAAATCTTTTTTTTTTAAATAAAAAGAAAAGTTGAGCTGGATTATAAGTGCATCTAACACATTTGAAATCATCTCTATAACCTGGGTGTAGGTGGAGGGGAAATAGAAAAAGAAATTAATCAAACTGTAGAGGCAAATCAGTTTGCTATTAACTGAGTGTATGTTCTAGGCAAACCTTTATAGAAATCCCTTGGAAATGAATGCAAGGTTTTTACAACCATCAGTGTCAAAGACATAATGAGAGGGCTGGGAGGTAGTGATGGCTTGCTTAAATTTTTTTTTTTTTGAAGATTTATTTATCCATGCATACAAGATCTGGGGTACAGGCCAGAGGTATGAGGTGTGAGAGGATGCACCAGAGACAGAGTGGGGAGCAGAACAGGCAGACTGACCAAAATACTGCTGAGGGGAGCAGCGGGCGAGCCAGAAGAGGTCTGCTGCGCCATGTGGGCAGCTCCCTGGCTCAGGATCGAACTCATGCTGCAGTGGCGGCGAGCAGCTGCATAGGTTGTGTCTCAACCCCTTGCGCCACTGAGGCCCTTACTTAAATTGTTGAAGAGGAAATTTTTAAAATGAATTGAGGGCCATTGAAAGATACTATATAACAGAAAAGTTTGAAGAACTTATAAAATCCAATATAGTTGTATATTCATAGCCATGTGCAGTACAATGTATTTTTCTCTATTGGAATTGAAGATATTTTTGATTATTCTTTGTTATATTGTAATGTTAGAATGTAACCCCACAAAGATAAGATTCAGCTTTATTGCAGTTAAGTCCAGGGGTGTTACAGAAGCAGGAGGATAGAAGCAGGAGGAATACAATGATGGAATTGATATCATATATTAAGGTGGTAAAATTTAGTAAGTGTATTTAAAAAAAATACTTTTATTAAAGAAGTTGTAAGCATGTATAAAAGTGGTGCTTAGCTTAAACAGTGAAGTTATGACCAGTCTTGTTCATCTGTACCTTCCCTACCCCATTTTCTGATTATTTTGAATTTTTTAAACACCACTAACATAATATGGGTATTTTAAAAATACGCAGTATAACACTTAAAAATACTGAAAAGGATTTCTAAAACAAAGTATGATTGTTCAAATTTTCCTGATTGGAGCCTCCCCGGTGGCGCAGCAGTTGAGCGCTGGGTTGCAAGGCTGCCCGCGGCCTCTGCGGCGCCGGTTCGATCCCCGGCTGCTCCCCGGCCACCGGAGGAGGGTCCCACGTGGTGCGCAGACCTCTCCTGCCGGCCCGCTGCTCCCCTCAGCAGTGTACTTCGGTCCTTCTGCCTGCTCTGCTCACCGCTCTGGCTCTGGTGAATTCTCTCACCCTCCCGCGCTTCTGACTGTACCCAGTGCATGTATAAACGAAACAAACAAACAAAACAAAATAAATAAATAAAATAAAAAAAAAAAGAGATTGAATATGTCAAAAAAAAACAAAAAACACAAATTTTCCTGATTGTCTTCTAAATGTTTTTAAAAAAGTTGTTAGAACCAGAATCCAAATAAGGTCCATATGTTAGATCCAACTAAGTTATATACATTGCAGTTACTTGATTTTAATTGATTACTCTTTGTAATCTTGTTCCCTTTTTCTTTTGCTTTGTTGGTTTACTTGTTGAAAAACCTGAGTCATTTGTCTTATAGCAGATTTTATTGATTGCATCTTTTAAAAAATTAGATAAATTTTTATTGGGATATTATTTTGATTACATTTTAGGATTATGTGTGTGTGGTTGACATGTAGGTTTGTTCCAGGTATTCTCTATACACTCGTAGTTGTATTCTACAGGCATGATTATATTTAGTTTTTTGTGTGGGTAGGCAGGTATATGATGTTTGATAATTTTTTTGTGATGTTGGCGGCTATTGATTAGTATCTAGATGTATACTGTTTTATTTAATACAGGTGGAATAAGTTGTGATATTCTGTCATTATTTCACATATTAGCAGAACTACTTCTATAAAGAAAATCTTTTCCTTATCAACTCTTTTGTTGTCCTGAAGTGGTTTGTGAAGATGGACAGAATAACACATTATTTTGTTTTCCTGAAAACACAGGTAAAGCACATAGTATAAAATTAACCATCTTAATGTGTACAGTAAATCCTCAATGTCATCATTAAATTAAGTCTTTGGGTACTGACTTTAAATGAAATGACGTAAAAAGAAAACACTCTCTCAAATAATGTCCTTTTATTAATGTTGGTTGGGATTTTTTCCCTCAATTTAATAACATAGTGATGTTGAACAAAATGACATTAATTGAGGACCTGCTGTACAGTTCAGTGGATTTACTACTTTTATAATGTATAACTTCCACCTTTGTCAATTTCCAAAACATTTTTGTCACCCTAAAAGAAAGTCACTCTGCATTACAACTCTCCCTACCCCAAACCCCTGGCAACCACCCTTCTGTTTTTTGTCTCTATGGGTTTTCTTATTTTGGATATCCTACATAAATAAAATCACGTAATGTTTGACCTTCTGAATCAGGCTTTTTTTTTTTAATGATTTATTTATGCATACAAGAACTGGGGTACAGGCCAGAGGTGCGGGAGGATGAGAGGATTCACCAGAGATAGAGTGGGGAACAGAACAGGTGGATTGACTGAAATACACTGCTGAGGGGAGCAGTGGACGAGACAGGAGAGGTCTGCTGTGCCATGTGGGTCAGCTCCCTGGCCAGAGCTCTCATGTTGCAGTGGTTGTGGGTAGCTTCATAGTGCTGTGTCCTAACCCCTTGCACCACCCTGGAGGCCCCCAAATCTGGCTTCTTTTACTTAGCACAATGTTTTTCTTTTTCTTTCCATCTATCTATCTATCTATCTATCTATCTATCTATCTATCTATCTATCTATCTATCTATCTATCTATCTATCTATCTATACATACATACATACATACATACATACATACAAGCACTGGGTACAATCAGAAGCGCGGGAGGGTGAGAGAATTCACCAGAGCCAGAGCCGGGAGCAGAGCAGGCAGAAGGACTGAAGCACACTGCTGAGGGGAGCAGCGGGCGGCAGGAGAGGTCTGCGTGCCATGTGGGACCCTCCTCCAGTGGCCGGGGAGCAGCCGGGGATCGAACTGGCGCTGCAGAGGCTGTGGGCAGCTTCACAACCCTTCACTCAACCGCTGCGCCACTGGGGAGGCCCCCGCCTTTTTTTAAGATTTATTTATTTATGCATACAGGAGCTGGGGTATAGGCCAGAGTTCTGGGGGTTGAGAGCATTCACCAGAGACAGAGTGAAGAGCAGAACAGGCAGATTGACCAAAGTACACTGCTGAGGGGAGCAGCAGGTGAGTCAGGAGAGGTCTGCTGTGTTATGTGGGTAGCTCGCTGGCCAGGGATTGAACTCATGCTGCAGTGGCTGAGGATAGCTTCACAGGTTGTGTCTTAATCCCTTGTGCCACCAGGGAGGCCCAGCACAATGTTTCTCTTACAGGGCATCCCTAAGGGAAATTCAGGGATTGTTCTGAGTATGAATCCATGCCCATGTGATAAGACCCAAAAGCGGATAACACAGAGAAATTTAAACAAAACAGGTTTATTTACAGGCAGAGTAGTTCCTCTGCTCAGGAAGTCTGCTTCATGCCTTGTAGTCCCAGGCCCTTGAGATCTTGTTGGCATGGATCTCGGGGTGGAGTTGGTTTGTTCCTCATTGTTCCCACTGACATTATTAAGACTCATCCATGTTGTAGCTTATACTGGAGTACTTCGTTTTTCTTTATGAATGAATAATATTCTGCTGTGTGCGTGTGCATGTATGTGTGTGTGCGTGTGTGTATATATATATATATTACATTTTATTTATCTTTTCATTTGTTGTAGGACATTTGGATTTTCCAGTTTGTTGGCTGTAGTTAATGTGTTGCTCTGAACATTGGTGTTAAAAGTACAAAAGTAATTGTTTGAGCCTCTTCAATTTCTTTGAGTGTCATTGAAGGTTTTATATGGTGATTCTATGTCTAATTAAGCGAGGGATGAAGGGCTGCACTTGTACATTCCTACCAGGAGTATGAGGGATTCAATTTCTTTTCACCAACCCTTACAATTTTCTGAATGTTTTATGATACAGTCATTCTAGTGTGTATGATGTGGTATCTCTGTGTGTGCATGTGTGTGTTTGTTTGTGTGTGTTTTAAGATTCATTTTTATTTATTTTGTGTAGAAGACCTGGGTGTCATATAGGTTATCTAATTTCATGGTGTATAGTTTATTTTTGTAAGGTCAGTGGTAGTGTATGCATTTTCTTTTTTTTTTTTTCTTTTTTTTAATAGAGGCATGCTTTATTTATTTATTTGTTTGTTTGTTTGTTTTTATACATGCACTGGGTACAGTCAGAAGCACGGGAGGGTGAGAGAATTCACCAGAGCCAGAGCGGGGAGCAGAGCAGGCAGAAGGACCGAAGTACACTGCTGAGGGGAGCAGCGGGCGGCAGGAGAGGTCTGCGCGCCGTGTGGGACCCTCCTCAGGTGGCGGGGGAGCAGCCGGGGATCGAACCGGCTCCTTGGGCACGGGCAGCTTCGCAACCCAGCGCTCAACCGCTGCGCCACCAGGGAGGCCCGTGTATGCATTTTCATTTGACTTTAGTAATTTGAGTCTTCTGATTTTGGGGGTCAAAAAGTCTCAATTTTGTTGATCTTTTCAAAGACCTTTTGGTTTTATTGATTGTCTCTTATTTTTAAATTTTATTTTCTCTAATCTTTATTATTTAATTGAAAGTTTTTCCCACTCTAATCTTTCCTTCTACTGGTGTTGGGTTAATCTGCTATTTTCCCTCTAGCTCCTTAAGGTATTTATTTATTTGAGAGCTTCTTTGTTTAAAAATAAATTTATTGGTGGGCTTCCTTGGTGGCGCAGGCGGTTGAGCACCACAGTGTGAAGCTGTCCACAGCTTCTGCAGCATGGGTTCAATCCCAGCCAGCCGGCGAGAATCCCACATGGTGTGGCAGACCTCTCCTGTCTCTCCCGCTGCTCCCCTCAGCAGTGTATTTCGTCAGTCTGCCTGTTTTGTTCCCCGCTCTGTCTCTGGTGAATCCTTTCACCCTCCCGCGCATCTGGCCTGTACGCCGGTTCTTGTATAAATAAAAAATCTTTAAAATAAACAAACAAATAGATTGGAATATAGCTTATATAACCCCAGCACCTATCTTTCATAGCAAAGGTGTTTATAGGTGTAAATTCCCTTTTTTTCTTTTAATATATCTAAAAAAAATTTTTGTGTGTGTGTGAACTGGAGTGTAGGCCAGAGGTGTGGGATGTGGGGGTGAGAGGATTCGCCAGAGACAGAGTGAAGAGCATAAGTTTCCTTTATGTGAAATAATCATTCATATTCTTTTTAAAAAAAGATTTATTTATTTGGGCCTCCCTGGTGGCGCAAGGGGTTAAGATGCAACCTATGAAGCTAACCGCAGACTCTGCTACACAATCCCCGGCCAGGGAACAACCCACATGGCACAGCAGACCTCTCTTGACTCGCCCACTGCTCCCCTCAGCAGTGTACTTCGGTCAATCTGTTCTGTTCCCCACTCTGTCTCTGGTGAATCCTCTCACCCCCTTATCTCTGGCCTATACCCCAGCTCTTGTATGCATAAAGAACTAAATTCAAAAAAAGATTTATTTATTTATCCATACAGGAATGGGGGTACAGGTCAGAGGCATGGAAGGGTGAGGGAATTCACCAGAGACAGAGCAGGGAGCAGAACAGGCAGACCGACCAAAAGCACTGATGAGGGGAGTAGCTGGAGAGACAGGAGAGGTCTGCCATGCCATGTGGTTATCTCCCTGGCTGGCAGGGAATTGAACCCATGCTGCAGAGGCTGCAGACAGCTCCCCAGCGCTGTGCTCAATCTGCTGCGCCACTGGGTAGGCCCAATAAAGTTTTATGATTTCTGTTCAGAGCTCTTTTTTATCTTTTGTTGTGCTTATTCCTAGCTACTTGATCTTTTTTTTGGGTATTTTTAAAGTTATTGTTCCTCTTATTTAGAAATGTAAATTTTTGTATTTTTATCTTCCAGTTACCTTGGCATATACTTCTTTTCTAAAAATTTGTCATTATATTATCTTGGGTTTTCTATGTAGAAATTTATGATATCTGTATATGACATTTCATTTCTTATATATTAATTTCTTTAACTCTTAAAGATTTATTATTTATGTATATAAGAACTGGGGTGCAGGCCAGAGGTGTGGGGAGTGAGAGGATTCACCAGAGACAGAGTGGGGAGCAGAACAGGCAGATGGACTGAAATACACTGCTGAGGGGCGGAGCAGTGGGTCAGACAGGAGAGCTCTGCTGTGCCATGTAGGTAGCTCCCTGCCCAGGGATCGAACTCATGCTGCAGTGGCTGTGCGTAGCTTCATAGATTGCATCTTAACCCCTTGTGCCACCAGGGAGGCCCTCATTTCTTTCACTCTTAAATTTGCTTCACACTTTTCCCCACCATGCAATCACTGACCTCCACATGACTGATTCAGTTCTCAGTCTTCATCTTACTTGATACTAGCCGTAGCTGATAAAGTTGATCTCTCTCCCTCTTTACCCCTCTTCCCCTTTTCCTTCCTCCCTTTTGTTACTTTTCCTTACCTTTAGCTGGAGCTGAGAGATACTTAGGTAGTAATGCAGTATTAGGAAAGGATAAACAATTATCTTCTCATAAAAACACCTGCTTCTTTCATGCCCTGTACTGCTGCTGCTGCATTCCTTCCCAGTCTGAAAATTCCCACTTCCTTCTTTATTTCTATTTTCCCCACTGCAGTGACTTGGGTTTCCATATCGCTTTCCAACCCCCCCTTCCTTTCAACCTTAGAGCCCCCAGAATGTTATTGATGTCCACAAGTTGTTGAAAATATTTTATGTTGTTGAATTGTCTATGTGAATGTTTATCATTTGCTTTTATCATTCTGACGTACTTTGCTGCACACAATTCTCTCAAATTCCCTCCATTTTGTTGAAAATAACTGTATTTCATTCCCTTTTTATGGCAGTATAATACTCCATGATGTGTTTGTACCACATCTTATTGATCCATTTGTCCACTGAAGGAGATTGAGGCTGCTTTCGTGTCCTAGCTTTTGGAAATAATGCTGCTGTAATATTGTGAAATATAGGGGTTTTTCGTCGTTGGTGTTGGCTTCGTATTCTGTGCATATATGTCCAAGAGTGAAATTGCTAAATTATATGGTATTTCCATTTTTAATTTGTAAAGATAAATCCATATTGTTTTCCATAATGGTTTATCAGTTTATATTTTCCTTTTTTTTTTTTTTAAAGATTTATTTATTTATTTATACAAACACTGGGTACAGTCAGAAGCGCGGGAGGGTGAGAGAATTCACCAGAGCCAGAGCAGAGAACAGAACAGGCAGACTGACAAAGTACACTGCTGAGGGGAGCAGCAGGTGGCAGGAGCGGTCTGTGTGCCATGTGGGACCCTCTCTCGGAGGCCGGGTATCGAGCTGGAGCTACAGAGGCTGCGGGTAGCATTGCAGCCCAGCGCTCAACTGCTGTGCCACCAGGGAGGCCCAGTTTACGTTTTCACCAACAGTCTAATTGAGTTGCTCTTTTCCACATTCTCCATTCTCTTCAGCACTTGGTAGGGGTTTATTTAATGTGTCATTCTCATGGATGTGAGGTGGTACCTCATTGTAGGTTTTATTTTTTTTATTTTTTAAAAGATTTTATTTATTTATACAAGAACTGGGATACAGGTCTGAGACATGGGAGGGTGATAGAATTCTCCAGAGACAGAGCGGGGAGCAGAACAGGCAGATGGACCAAAGACACTGCTGAGGGGAGCAGCGGGTGAGATAGGAGAGGTCTGCCGCACCATGTGGGTTTCTCCCTGGCCGTCCGGTAATCAAACCCGTGCTGCAGAGGCTGCAGACAGCTTCACAGCGTGGCACTCAACCCACTGCACCACCAGGGAGGCCCCTCATTGTAGTTTTAATGTGCATCTCATTAAAAGTGATGATGAATATTTTTTCGTATGTCTTTGGGTGTTCTGGATATCCTCTTAGGTGAATAGTCTGTTTATGTGCTGCCCATTCATTAATTGGGTTATTTGGTTTTTTTGGTTAGATATTATTCCTTTATCATTTATATGTGCTATGCATATTTTCTCCCATTCAGTAGGGGTCATTTTAATCATCTTTCATTTTCTTTTGCAGTGAAGTAGAAGCTTTTTAACTTGAGGTTATCCCATTTTTTATTTTAGTTTTTTATTCCCTTGCCTTAGGGTCGAGTCACCAAAAATATCTTTATTGTTGTTAGCAGGGAATGTGTTGCTAATGTTTTCTTCTATGTATTTGATTGTTTCAGGTCTTATATCTAAATCTTAATTTTATCCACTTGGAATTTATTTTTTGTGTATGGTGTTAGCAAGTAATCCAACTTCATTCTTTCATGTATATTTTTCTAATTTTCCCAGCACCATTCATTAAAGAAACTGTTTTTCCCGTATATCATTGTTATGGATGGTTAATCATAGATTATGTGCTGGTATATGCATGGATTTTTTCCTCCCTGGGACTTAGTTTCTCTTCCATTGGTCTACATAACTACTTTATTACTAATACCATTTGTTAATACTGTTACTTTATAACAAAGTTAATAGATAAAATGATAACTCCATTTCTGTCCTTATTTCTTAGGGTCGCTTTTGCGATTTGTGGAATTTTGTTGGTGCCATATGAATTTCAGTATTTTGTGTTCTGTTTCTTTGAAAAATATTGCTGGGATTTTGATGATGAGTGTATTGAAATCCATCTCTTTAATATCTCTATAAAAGTCCTTTAATAACATCTTGTAGCTCCTGGGCCTCCCCCGATGGTGCAGGCGGTTGAGTGCAGTGCTGTGAAGCTGTCTGCAGCCTCTACAGTGCTGGTTCGATCCCAGCCGGCCGGTGAGGGTCGCAGATGGCACGGCAGACCTCTTCTGTTGTGCCCGCTGTTCCCCTCAGCAGTGTATTTCAGTCAGTCTGCCTGTTCTGTTCCCTGCTCTGTCTCTGGTGAATCCTTTCACCCTCCGCGAATCTGGCCTGTACCCCGGCTTTAGTGGAAATAAATAAATAAATAATTAAAAAAAAATCTTGTAGCTCTTGTATAGTTCTCTTGCCGTTATTAGGTTGATTCTGATGTATTTATTTGTTCTTTTGGAGCAATTATAGTTATTTTCTTAATTTACTTTGCCTTTGATTCACGGTATATTAAAAACTGTGGATTTTTGTATGTTGATTTTGTAGCCTCCCATTTTGCTGTATTCATTTATTGTTTCTAATAACTTTTTTTTAAAGATTTATTTATGCATACAAGAACTGGTGTACAGACCAGAGGTGTGGGGGCTGAGAGGATTCACCAGAGACACAGAGGGGAACAGAACAGGCAGATTGACTGAAATACACTGCTGAGGGGAGCAGCGGGTGAG
Source organism: Talpa europaea (assembly GCF_964194135.1). Lineage (NCBI taxonomy): Eukaryota > Metazoa > Chordata > Mammalia > Eulipotyphla > Talpidae > Talpa > Talpa europaea. The sequence continues at coordinate 23,717,064 of NC_140082.1, read as the reverse complement.
TCAGGAGAGGTCTGCTGCACAGTGTGGGTAGCTCCCTGGCTAGGGATCGAACGCGTGCTGCAGTGGCTGTGGATAGCTTCATAGGTTGCATCTTAACCCCTTGCGCCACCAGGGAGGCCCTGTTTCTAGTAACTTTTTGATGGAGTCTTTAGGATCTTTTTTTTTTTTTTATGTATTTATTTAATTTTTTAAAATTAAAGAAGAACCCAGGGTACAGGCCAGATTCGTGGGAGGGTGAGAGGATTTACCAGAGACAGAACAGGGAACAGAACAGACAGACTGACGAAATTCACTGCTGAGGGGAGCAGGGGGTGCGACAGGAGAGGTCTGCTACACCATGTGGGACTCTCGCCTGCGGGCTGGGGTCGAAACCACATTGCAGAGGCTGTGGACAGCTTCACAGTGTGGCACTCAACCCGCTGTGCCACCGGGGAAGTCCTTTGGGATCTTTTATATATAACATACCATCTGTGAATAATCATAGTTTCACTTCCTTTTTACTTGAATCCCCTTTATTTCATATGTTTGTCTGATAGGTCTGGCCCAAACCTCTAGTGACAGTGAGCAGCTCGTTTTGTGCTTGATCTTTTGGGGAAAAACTTTCAGTTTTTTACTGTTGAGTATCATATTGATTTTTGGCTTGTGATACATGACCTTTATTATATTGAGATAAGTTCTTTCTTGTTCCGTCTTTTTTTTTTTAAAGATTTATTTATTTATTTATTTTAAGCAAAGTACTGGGTACAGTCAGAAGCACGGGAAGGTAAGAGAATTCACCAGAGCCAGAGTGGGGAGCAGAACAGGTAGACTGACGAAGTACACTGCTGAGGAGAGCAGCCGATGCGGCAAGAGAGGTCTGCATGCCATGTGGGACCCTTGCCGGTGGCCGGGATTGAACCGGTGCTGCAGAGGCTGCGGGCAGCTTCACAGCCCAACGCTCAACCGCTGTGCCACCGGGGAGGCCCCTCTAGTTCCATCTTAGATTTTTTTAAAAATCATAAATGGGTACTGAATCTTATCAAGTACGTTCTGTGTATCTGTTGATGCATCATGATTTTTATGTTTACATTTGTTGGTAAAATATATTACATTGATTTGTGTGTAATAAGCCATTCTTTCATACCTAGGATAAATCCCACTTATCATGGTGTATAATTTTTGTGATACACTTTTGAATTTGATTTGCTAATATTTTGTTGAAAATTTTTTCTGTTGTTCATCAGGGAAATTGGTGTATAATTTTCTTGGCTGTCTTTGTCTAGTTTTGGTATTTAGGTAATGCTGGCATTATAAAATATGTGAGGGAGCATTGTTTTTCTTGGGTTTTAAAACCATTTAAGCAAGTGGCATTAGTTCTTTATTTTTTTTTGTTAAAAGATTTTTTTTTAAAGATTTATTTATTTTTATTTATTTATACAAGCACTGGGTACAGTCAGAAGTGCGGGAGGGAGAGAGAATTCACCAGAGCCAGAGTGGGGAGCAGAGCAGGCAGAAGGACTGAAGTATACTACTGAGGGGAGCAGCAGGTGGCAGGAGAGGTCTGCGTGCCATGTGGGACCCTCCTCTGGTGGCCGGGGAGCAGCCTGGGATCGAACCAGCGCTGCAGAGGCTGCGGGCAGCTTCGCAACCCAACGCTCAACTGCTGCGCCACTGGGGGGGGGGGGGGGCTGAAGTTCTTTAAAAGTTTGATAGAATTCTTTTGTAAAGCTATTACATGTGTTCTAGGCTTTTGTTTTTCAGAAGACTTTTTTAAATTACTGTTTCATTTTTCATGTTTGTGATCAGTTCATTTTCAGCTATATCTTCCTGGATTAGTCTTGGTGGATTATGCTGGCCTTGAAATGGATCCATTCAAGGCTATCAAATTTATTGGCATATAGTTATTCATAGTACTCTCTTGATTTTTGGTATTTCTGACTATCTGTAGTGATTTCTCCTCTTTCATTTGTGATTTTGTATATTAATATTTATTCTCTCCTTTTTTTGGTTAGCCTAGTTAGAGGTCTATCTATTTTGTTTATTTTTTAAAAAGATTTAGTTATGTATGCATACAAGACAGAGGGGCACAGGATAGAGGTATGTGGGGTGAGAGGACCCATCAGAGACAGTGTGGGGAGAAGAACAGGCAGATCTACTGAAATACACTGCTAAGGGGAGCAGCGGGCAAGGCAGGAGAGGTCTGCCATGTGGGTAAGCTCCCTGGCTGGGGATCGAACTCCTGCTGCAGTGGCTGAGGACAGCTTGATAGGGCTGTCCTTTTAATCCCTGTGCCACCAGGGAGGCCCCTATTTTGATTATCTTCTTGAAGAACCAACTTTTAGTTTCATTGGCTATTTTTGTGTGGTGCCGAGACTAATCTTTTGGATCTCTATTTCATTTATTTTCACTCTTATTTTATTATTTCCTTATTTCTGCTAACTTTTGATCTTATTTTTTCCTTCTTTTTCAAGTTCCTTTAGAGGTGAAATTAGGTTGTTTAGAATTTTTCTTTTTTTTTTTTTTTTAAATATGGGCTTGTATTGCAATTATTTCCCCCCTTAACTCTGCTTTTGTGCATCCCATAGATTCTGGTCATTTGTATCACCATTTTCATTAGTCAAACTTTTAATTTTTTTTTAAATGGTTTGTTTATGTATTCAAGAACTGGTGTACAGGCCCAGAGGTGTGAGGGGTGAGAGCATTTACCAGAGACAGAGCGGGGAGCAGAACAGGTGGACTGACTGAAATAACTGCTGAGGGGAGCAGTGGGCAAGGCAGGAAAGGTTTGCTGCACCGTGTGGGTCACCTCCCTGGCTGGGGACCAAACTTGTGCTACAGTGGAGGACAGCTTCACAGCGCTGCATCTTAACCTCTTGCGCCACCAGGGAGGCCCTATTAGTCAAACTTCTTAAATTTCTGCTTTGACTTTCTTTTTTATTCAATTTCTATACAGCATGTTGTTTAATCTCTATGTATTCAGTTTTTCCCTATTTCTAGTTTTATGTCATTGTGGTCAGAGAAGGTACTAGACACAATTTCAGTCTTTATGTTTTTTATTACTAATTTGATTTGTGTACTAAGGTATGGTCGCTTCATGAAAGTGTTCCATGTGCACTTGAAATAATGTGTATACAGCAGTTTTTAGGTGAATGTTCCGTAGTTATCTGTTAGACCTATTTGTTCTAGCTTCTCATTTAAAGCTGTTAGTTCCTTATTTATCCTTTGTCTTGTTGATATGTCTATTATTGTAATTGGGGTATTTAGGTCCCCTAGTATTATTGTGTTATCAAAATCTTCTTTTGGTTCTGTTATTGTCTTATGTATCTCTGTGCTCCACCATTTGGTGCATATATATTTATGAATGTTACTGCTTTTTGTTATATAAGATGCTTAGTCATAATATGGTATATTTATTTCTTATTATATTTCTTTACCGTTCTTTCAAGCTCATTAATTTTCTCCATTATTTCTGTCTGTATGCTATTGATAACCTCAATTTTATTTTTAAATTCAGCTAAATTTTTTTTTTTTAAGATTTATTTATTTATGAACACAAGAGCTGGGGTACAGGCCACAGGTATGGGGGGGTGAGAGGATTCACCAGAGACAGAGTAGAGATCAGAACAGGCAGATCGAATGAAATACACTGTTGAGGGGAGCAGCAGGTGAGTCAGGAGAGGTCTGCTGTGCCATGTGGGTTGCTCCCTGGCCAGGTTTCGAACTCGTGCTGCAGAGGCTGTGGATTGCTTCATAGTGCGGTGCTTAACCCCTTGCACCACCAGAGAGGCCCGATTTTGTATGTTTTTAGTAGATAATTTTCCAGCTGTTGTTTTTATACCTGTTGGAGTAGTCAAGAGCTGGTACTGACAAAAGATGACCAGGGCAATAGGGATCAAAAGATTACCCCCAGTTGACTCATAAATTTGAATTTTGTGCTGTGAAGTGTTTCATTGTGGGGATTGGCAAATGTTTTGGATATATCAGTAGTAGCCTCTTCTATAAGGAAGTACAGGTGCGCTAACCTGATTCAGGCTACAGCTATTCTGTGTTATGAGCTCCATGTTCAAGCTGGTAGTCCTTGTCCTGTGCCCCCAACCTCAGCAGCTATCCATCAGTGCAGCCTACATCCTGAGTGTCTGCTCCTGCATTTCCTTATCCAGTGCAGTGCCTGGTCTTTAGAGCTCCACTCTTGGTGTGTGCCTGAGTCAGTAGCCGTAGGGGGCTCTGTACCACTGCATCTACTTTTCTGTCTTGTGAGTTGTACTGCCCAATTATCACTAAACAGAGTTCACTTAAAGTTTTTCCTGCCTCTTTTGTCAGATCAGTGTTCCTATTGTGTACAATGACAGTTATTTTTTTTCCTGAAGTTTTTTTGCGGGGGCTTTGCATTACATCAGTTTTTGTTGTGTGTGTTTGGAGGAGGTCAGTCCAGTGTCTTCACTCTGCCACTGTCTTGCTGGACTCCCATTCTTTCTTTCTTTGAGCACTTATTTTATTCTGTTAATAGGACACTACTCTTCTTTTCTTCCAACCTTATTGACCATCCTTATTTTCTTGATTTTCCTCTTGTAGACGTTAATCTGTAAGTAATAGAGTGTTTCAGGATGTAGACCTTGTACATTTACAAAGTGAAGCTTATTATCAAAGCTTTAAAAAACATTTATGGTATATACTGAAACCCTCCAAATATTTAGCCCTAACCATTCTTTCTTTCTAGACCTCTGGAGAATACATGTCAAGTTACCTTACCTTATTTCCTTAAATAGTAGGTAACCTTAAACTAACATGGGCATCTGAACTCTAATTTCTCATTTCACTTTCTTACCCTGCCTGCTTTAGTAAATGGAAGATCAGTCTTTTCAGCTGTCTACAGAACTATGTGAATCTCCGCCCTGCCAATCTTTCTATAATTGTCCCTATAAAATCTTCCTGTTTTTCCTCCTTATGCCTTCTTCTTGAATATGACATAAAGATCTCAAGTCAACATTCTGTCTTTGATACCTCAATAAGCTAGAAAAAGAACAAACTAAATTGAAAGTGAGCAGAAAAAAGGAAATAACAAAGATTAGAGCTGAGAACACTGAAAATGAATAGGGGAAGAAGTCAATAAAATTAAGAGTGTTTTTTTTTTAAGTAGTATTTTTGAAAAGATCAACAAAGTGGATAAACTTAGCCACATTGTGAAAAAAGAAGACTCAAATGATTAGAATTAGAGAAGAGGGGTGATACTGTATTATTATAAAAGGCTGGGATCTTTTTTTTAATAGAGGCATGTTTTATTTATTTATTTGTTTGTTTGTTTGTTTATACATGCACTGGGTACAGTCAGAAGCGCGGGAGGGTGAGAGAATTCACCAGAGCCAGAGCGGGGAGCAGAGCAGGCAGAAGGACTGAAGCACACTGCTGAGGGGAGCAGCGGGCAGCAGGAGAGGTCTGCATGCCATGTGGGACTCTCCTCCGGTGGCCGGGGAGCAGCCGGGGATCGAACCGGCGCCGCAGAGGCCGCGGGCAGCTTCGCAACCCAGTGCTCAACCACTGCGCCACCAGGGAGGCCCGATACTGTATTATTATAGACTAGTATTCCTGATAAATATTGATGTAAAAATTCTCAACAAAATGTTAGCTAACCAGATCCAGTAGCGCATGAAAAAGATCATATGTATCGACTAAGTGGAATTTATTCCCAGAGTGTAAGAATAGCTTATCATAAGAAAATTAATGCAGTTTGCTATATTAATAGAATGTAGCACAAAGCCCACACAGTCTTCTCCACTGGTGCAAAAAAAGCATTTGAAGGAAATCTAGCACCCTTTCATGATAAATAATCTTAACAAGCCAGGAATAAAAGGAAACTTCCTCAGCATGTATGTAAAAGCTGTATATGAAAAGTCCATAGCTAGCATCATACTCAGTAGTGAAAGATTTTTCTCTAAGAGTGGGAAAAAGGCAAGGATGCCTTGTAACCATTCCTCCTTCCTCACACCACCTCCACTTTATGCAGCCATTTAATCTACTCTTTACACTACCGTGTTCTGGATATTTTATATAAATGGAACCATACTGGGCCTCCCTGGTGGCGCAGTAATTAAAGCCAGTGCTATTGAGCTATCCCCAGCCACTGCAGCAGAGTTCTATACCCCGCTGGTCAGGGAGAAACCCACATGGTGCAGCAGACCTCTCCTATTTTACACGCTGCTCCTCTCAATAGTATATTTCAGTCGATCTGCCTGTTCTGCTCCCCACTCTGTCTCTGGTGACTCCTCTCACCCCCTGCACCTCTGGCCTACACCCCAGTTCTTGTATGCATAAATAAATCTTCTGAATAACACAAACAAACAAACAAACAAACAAATAAATAAATGGAATCATGCACTCTGTCTTGTTGCTTTAACATGGCATATGATTTTAGTACATTTCTTTGAATTGTTAAATGATGTCCTAATTTTAATCATATTTATTCATTCAACACTATATATTTGGATTGTTTCTTCTTTTTGGCTATATTAATAATAGTGCTTTAAACATTTACTTACAAGTATTTTTGTTGCAAATATGTTTTATTTTCTCAAAAGTAGAATTCTTAGGTCGTGTGTTCTGGGTTTTTTTTTTTTTTTAGAATCTGCCAATCTCTTTCTAAATGTAACATTTCATATTTACAGTACTAGTATATTAGTTGTATTTTTCTACCTTTTAATGTTTGTCTTTTTGATTTTCTTTGTTAAAGATTTATTTTATTTGTACAAGAACTGGGGTACAGGCCAGATGTGTGGGAGGGTGAGAAGATTCACCAGAGACAGAGTGGGGAGCAGAACAGGCAGATTGACGAAATACACTGTTGAGGGGAGCAGCGGGCGAGACAAGAGAGGTCTGCTGTGCCATGAGGGTAGCTCCCTGGATGGCTGGGACTTGAACCCACACTGCAGAGGCTGTGGACAGCTTCACAGCGCTCTGCTCAACTACCTGCACCACCAGGGAGGCCCTGTCTTTTTGATTTTAGGCATCTTGGAGGATATAAAGTGGTATTTCACTTTGGTTTTGATTTGTATTTTTCTAATGACTAATGATGTTAAACATATACTGTTTTGTGTTTATTGACCACTTATTTTTTCCTCATTCTTAAAATCTGTGCCTTATAGTTGGAGTGTTTACTTTATTTACATTTAGTGTGATTAATGATATGGTGAGATTTAAATCTGCCATCCCAATACTTGTTTTTTATTTGTGCCATCTGTTTTTCAGTTTATGGCCTTTTTGGTGAGATTTCTTATGATTCTATTTTATCTTTGTTGTGTTACTAGATTTATGTTTTGTTGTGTTAGTTATTGTCTTAGCATTTAAAGTATACTTCTTTTTTTTAATTCAGCCTACCATCAAATGATATTCATAGATCCTTTACATAATATAATGGGTATGTAGTATAGGTATACGTATACACCCATTTCTCTTTTTATGGTCTTTCTGCAGTCATTGTCATGCATTTATCTTTGTTATAAACCACAATGAATTGTAATTATTTTTGTTTAAGCACTTGTTTACTGCTTAATATGGATCTTTTTTATATCATCTGTGTCTTTACTTTTTGCACATATGGGATGAAATCATTACAACTGTCTTACTTTTTCAGTTAATTATATCATTTGGAATGGTAATGATGCAAATACAAATTCTTTTTTTTAAGTGTAAATTCTTAATTGATTAATTGTTCTCATAGATTTTTTTGTTTCTTTGCATATATGGTAATCTTTTATTAAATTCGAGACATGAATTAATTATACTTTGGGTGCTGGATGTATGAATAAGTGCATGTATGTGTGTATCTAATTATATATACATATATAATTAAAATGGAGGTGATGTGATATTCACATAACATAAAATTAAATATTTTAAATTGAACAACACAGTGGTATTCAGAACATTTACAATCATGTGAAAACACCATCTCTTTAATTTCTAAACTTTTCATCACTTCAAAAGGAAGTCTTGGGCCTCCCCCGGTAGCGCAGTGGTTGAGCGCTGGGCTGTGAAGCTGCCTGCAGCCCCTGCAGCACCGGTTCGATCCCCGGCCACCAGCGAGGGTCCCTCATGGCATGACAGACCTCTCTTGCTGTCCCCCTCAGCAGTGTATTTCGTCAGTCTGCCTGCTCTGCTCCCCGCTCTAGCTCTGGTGAATTCTCTCACCCTCCCGCACTTCTGACTGTACCCAGTGCTTGTATAAATAAATAAATAAATAAATCTTTAAAAAAAAAAAAAAAGGAAGTCTACCCTTTGACCATCTACCCTTTGACCATCTATTATCCTCATTTCTTCTGTGACTCATTGGTTAAGACTATTGTTTAATTTTGCATATTTGTGAATTCTCCATTTTCCTCTTTTTAATAGTTTCTAACTTCATTTCAGTCATGCTGGGGAAAAATCTTGTATGATTTAATTTTTAAAACTTTATTAAAATTTGTTTTCTAATGCAGCCTATCTTTTTTTTTAAGGTTTATTTTTATTTATTTATGCATACAAGAACTTGAGTGTAGGCCACAGATGCGGGAGGTGGGAAGATTCATCAGAGACAGAGTGGGGAGCGAAACAAGCGGATCTACTGAAATATACTGCCGAGGGGAGCAACAGACCTGACAGGAGGGACTGCTGTGCCATGTGGGTTAGCTCCCTGCTTGGGGATTGAACTGGTCCAGCAGTGGCTGGCAGTAACTTGATAGGGCTGAGACTTTAACCCCTGTGCCACCAGGGAGGCCCATAACACTGGGTTTCATTGAATTTTCCATCGACGATTTGCTCTCTTTTGTTTTGGAGTGCTTTTAGGTGTTATTTCAAATACTGCTTTCATGCCTTTTTCTCTCATTTTTTTCCTGGAACTGTATTACATGTGTTTCGACTTGCTTATTCTAGTCATACCTCCTATCTTTTTGTATTTCTAATACTTTTATATTTTTTAGTAAGAGTCTGGTTATTTTGTTCTGACCTATTTTGTTGTTGCTCTCTAATTCTGTTTTTATCTGTGTTTAAATCTCCATTGATTTTTTTTTTAAAGATTTATTTATTTATGCACACAAGAACTGGGGTATAGGCCAGAGGTGTGGGGGTGGTTAGAGGATTCGCCAGAGACAGTGGGGAACAGAACAGGTAGATTAACCGAAGTACACTACTGAGGGGAGCAATGGGTGAGACAGGAGAGGTCTGCTGCGCCATGTGGGTTGTTCCCTGGCTAGCCGGGGATCAAATTCGTGCCGCAGAGGCTGCGGGTAGGTTCATAGGTGGCGTGTTAACCCCTTGTGCCATCAGGGAGGCCCCTCCTCTCCATTGATTTAAACAAATTCTGTATTCTAGAATTTTTATTATTGCTTTCACTTTTTTTTTTTTTTAAAGATTTATTTTTATTTATTTATATAAGCACTGGGTACAGTCAGAAGCGCGGGAGGGTGAGAGAATTCACCAGAGCCAGAGCGGGGTGCAGAGCAGGCAGAAGGACCGAAGTACACTGCTGAGGGGAGCAGCGGGCGGCAGGAGAGGTCTGCGAGCCATGCGGGACCCTCCTCCGGTGGCCGGGGAGCAGCCGGGGATGGAACCGGCGCTGCAGAGGCTGCGGGCAGCTTCGCAACCCAGCGCTCAACCGCTGCGCCACCGGGGAGGCCCTTTCACTTTTTTTTTTTAAAGATTGATTTATTTATGCATACAAGAGATGGAGTGCAGTTCAGAGATGCGGGGGGTGAGAAGATTCCCCAGAGACAGAGCAGGGAACAGACCAGGCAGATGTACTGAAATACACTGCTGAGTGGAGCAGTGGGGGAGAGACAAGAAAGGTCTGCTGTGCCATGTGTTCAGCTCCCTGGCCAGGGATCGAACTCATGCTGCCGTGACTGTGGATAGCTTCATAGTGCTGTGCTTAACCCCTTGCGCCACTAGAGAGGCCCCTGCTTTCACTTCTTTGAAGAAATTTTTTATTTTGTGTTTTATGTATTTGAAACTAATAAGCATACTTATTTTAATGTCAGTATCTAAATCTCCAAAATGCAGACTGTTTTGATATTTTTTTTGTTTCTGCTTACTTTCATTCATGTTGTCATCTTACACATGTTTGGAACTTTTTATTGTGCTGAAAATGAACTAACACAAGACATTGCTGGTAGCCACATTGACATTGTTTTCCTTCAGAGAGGAAATTTGATGTATATTTGGTTCTCTCTGGTTCTTGGGGCATTTGTAATTTAGGATTACATGAATCAAATTTCAGAGTTTGAGTTGATCAAATCCTAGCCTCAGTGTCTTTTATTTTATTGTTGTTCCTGGCTTGCAGCCCTTCATTGTCCATCTGAAGGGGAGTGAGGGACTGAATAGTTCCCCCTTGGTATTAGTTCCCCTATGGAGTCACATCCCTCGTCTTTCAGTCTTCTGAATTTGTCAAAAATACCTTTCACCTGAAATAGACAAATGTCCTCTGGGCAGCAAGAGCTGTGTTCCCTGGACTCATCCTTTTCAGATTTTGAGCCCATAATTCTTCATGATCATATCAGTTCTTTGATACCCTCAGAGATATTTTAAAAATTAAAAAAAATTAACACTTAATATTTGTTGTTAAGATATGTTAAGTGAAAATAGTAAACTAATGAATATTAGTAATACTTGTTTAAAAAATGAGCATTATAAAAGTAAATTTATTGTGCTTCTTAGTAGTAGTTTTGATTTGAATTATAAATCTGCTCTTATAAGAACTGTCAGTGGGGGCCTTCCTGGTGGCGCAGGGGGTTAAGCACCGCACTATGAAGCAGTTCACAGCCTCTGCAGCACGAGTTTGATCCCCAGCCCACCAGGGAGAAAACCACATGGCGAGGCAGACCTCTCCTGCCTCGCCTGCTGCTCCCCTCAGCAGAGTACTTCAGTCTATCTGCCTGCTCTGCACCCCACTCTGTCTCTGGTGACTCCTGCACCCCAAGCCTGTACCCCAGCTCTTGTGTGCATAAATAAATTAATCTTTTTTTAAAAAAAGAAGTGTCAGTGGTAGAATCTCAATTAAAATTTTTTTCTCTTTGTATATGTTACATGCATAATAACTGGAGAAATGATTGAGGAAGGTTTAACAGGAGTGGTTTGACTGTTCTCATGTACTCTAAGTAATTGTTAATAATTGTTAGTATTTCATTGTGTACTTGCTTAAGTAGGCATTTAAGGGATCACTTTAGAATGTTATGATTTTATTTTTGAAAAAGTTTTATTAAAACTGGAAAATGACAATTTATTTTATTTTTAGGTTGGGCTCATGTGGTTTGTGCCCTGTATATTCCAGAGGTACAGTTTGCCAATGTTTCTACAATGGAACCAATTGTTTTACAGTCTGTTCCACATGATCGTTATAATAAGGTAAAATGGATATTTTATTACTGTTTGCATGTAAGTCTTTTGCTTTAAAAATGGGAAGTATAAAGGAATTTTTAGTTTTGTTTTATTGTAGACCTTCATTATAAACTTTAAATTACAAGATCCATATCAGATTTCAGAGGATTTGAAAATATGATAATTATTGTGTTAAACTAGATTTATTTATTAAAATATGTTATTAAGGTTGCAGGAGTACAAAACAAGCAAACAAAACTTTCTACTTTTTATACCAACTTTGGTATTAATTATTCAAACATTTGCAGCATGTATTAATCCTTTTAGATTTGTCTTTTAAGAATTACTGACCTCAATCAGAATCAACAAACAACTATGAACCAGAGACACACTTGGGGCCGGGGGGGGGGGGGGGTAGGTATTGGGGTCAAAATCAGGGGTTTGCAATTGTATGGGGAATATAAAAATAAAAAAAATGAAAAAATTACTGACCTTTTTTATTATTTCAAATACCAAAGTGACACTTAATTTGAATTAATGTTTGTTTTAACATTGATTATGATATCACACATCCTTTCTTTAAAAATAATCCTGTTACAGGGCCTCCCCTGGTGGCGAGGCGGTTGAGCGCTGGGCTTCAAGGCTGCCTGCAGCCTCTGCAGCGCCAGTTCATTCCCCGGCCACCAGCGAGGGTCCCACCAAAAAAAAAAAAAAATTCTGTTACAGTGTGTTATTTGCTCTACTCTCCCAATTTACTTTCTACCTCTGAGATAGGATTTTTGTTTTTGACATTGTTAAGAAAAAAAAGTAATGTTTACTCTCCTCCTTTTTCCTGTGATTTAGCACACATATGTATTATTATTATTTTTATTTACTTTTACATGTTAGATAATTCATCCATTACTGTTTAAATACAGTGTATCTTTAAATAGTGTTATCATTTAATTGACGGTACCTGTTCAATCTGTGAGTGAAAAATGTCATATTGCAGCCAATTCTAAGGTTTCAACTATTTCTGTATATAGCAGTTTATTATGTAAATTAATATTTATTTAAAGATTGGGAAATACCAAATAAATATAGAAAACTGCCAGCAACTATCATAAATCTTTCCATTCAGATCCTTCTAGATGCTTTTTATGCATTTTTAAGGATAGTATAAAATATTGGTTTATATCGCTTATATTGTTTGGTCTGTTTTTAAAACTTACCTTGCATACTTTTTTGGGTCAGCAAATTATATTTTTGAAATTGTTTTGAGTGAGTATGTAGCATGAATACAGAATACCATTAGTCCCGATAATTTTTAATCCAAGGATTCCTTTATTGTTGAAGAACCTCCTTGAGGTTCAGGCCATGTACATATTAATAGAATCTTTTTGTAAGTCAGTATGAACATTTTGGAAGCTTCAAAAATACATTTTATGAAATTGCCCTTCCAGGATGTGTTTTCTGATTTATGCTATGATAATGATACATGAGATTGCTTATAGTCTTCTATCCTATTAAGTGCTCTGTGTAGTACCGTTAAAACAATCTTTGCTATTCTTCTTAGTGAAAAATAATTATAGTGTTAGAATTTTTCTTTTTTTAGGTATTGGTAAAGTCAACTATGTAAAAAAATTTTAAGGTTATTTATGTTTATTAATTGACATTAAAGAGCTCTTCATTTTATTTAATTTTTTAATAAGATTTGTTTATTTGTGCATACAAGAGCTGGGGGTAGAGGCCAGAGATGCGGGGGAGGGGGGGTGAGAGGATTCACCAGAGACAGAGTGGGGAACAGAACAGGCAGACTGACTGAAACACACTGCTGAAGGGAGCAGCAGGTGAGACAAGAGAGGTCTGCTGTGCCATGTGGGTTTCTCCCTGGCTGGGTGGAGATCGAACGTGTGCTGCAGAGGCTGTGGATTGCTTCATAGTGTGGTGCTTAGCCTCTTGTGCTACCAGGGAGGCTCAAGAACTCTTCATTTTAGTACTATAATATTTTTATGTCTTCTTGTAAAGTGTTTTTATATTACAGACATGCCTTTGCCCATATTTATAATTTTTAAATATTTATTTTACTTATTTTTAAAAGACATTTATTCATCGTCACGGACTATATACATTTAGTAATCATCAGCATGAGTGAAAAAAAAATCTATGTTAAAATTCCTTTGCTGGAATGTTTTGTACTTTCTACAGAACAGAAACTAAAATAGCCTGTTATACAATTAGTCACAAATACAGTCCTTGAGTATTTTGTCTATACACATGAGTATTGTCTAGAACATGTCTTCTTTGTAGCAGATAGGCCCTGAGTTCACAAATCTCTTGTAACTTGTAGCTTCCCTGTCACTTCTCTGGCTCTCCTCTGCTGCTCAGATTTATTTCCAGGCAGTTAATTAAAACCTTCTGCCACTGCCATGCCTACTGCTGCTGTTGGAATCACTATAGCCACCTTGGTTTCGTGGTTTGGTGAAGTATTAGGCTCTACTACCACAGGGGCTTGAGCTTCTGCTCCAAAGTTTCCTCCTTTCATGGATCCAAAATCAGAAAATTTGTTGTTGTAATTGCCAAAATCATTGTAGCCTCTACCACTTCCAAAATTGTTTCCATTACCACTGGCAAAGCTGCCTCCATTGTTATAGCTATGATAGCTTTCACTCCACCATGGCTACTGTCCTAATTTCTATAACCTTGTCCACCACTTCCATAGCCTCTCCTCCCTCCAGAGTAACCAGGGCTGCCACCTCCATAACCACCTCATTACATTTTCCACTATAGCCATTCCCATTGCCACCATTGACACTACCACTATGGCTGCCATCAAAGCCACCTCAACCACTTAAGTTTCCTCCATGACCGGAGTTGTCATTCCTGCCAAAATCACCTTCATGATTACTACCAAAGTTTCCAGAAACACTTTGACCTCTTTGGCTGGATACAGCACTGGCTATCTCTTGCTCAGATAGGACTTTCCTTACCTCACAGTTGCAGCCATTCAAAGTACAGTATTTGTGAACAAGTCTTATCTACAGAATCATGGCTATCAAAAGTTAACAAAAGCAAAGTCTGTCTTGCTACTGCTTCCATCAGTTATGATTTCAATCACTTTAGTTTTTCCATCCTGCTCAAAATAATCTCTTTAGGTGATGATCTTCAGTGATGTTACCAGCAAAAATCTTTTTCACAGTTAAGTGGGTAACAGGGGTTTGAGAATCTTCTCTTGACACAGCCCTATTTGGTTCCACAACGCTTCCATCCACCCTGTGTGGCCTTGCATTCATGGCTGCATACACCTTCTTTACTGTGGCACAAGTGACAAACCCAAAGCCTCTGGATCACTTGATGTTTTGATCTCTCATTACTGCACAGTCTATGAGCATTCCCCATTACTCAGAATGACTTCTCAGACACTCGTGGTTGTTTCAAAGCTTAAACCCCTGATGAATAGCTTCTGCAGCTATTCGGGCTCCTTGGGAGACTCTGACTTAGACATGGTGGCCATTGGAAGGAAGAAAGACTTTTATGCTGCTTACTTGGCAAAGAAAACCACCATTTGTTTTTTAACTTTAATTTTGTCTTCATTGTTTTTATTGTTGCTATTCTAGCTTGTTAGTTTTTTTCTAGTACAGAAGTACTAGAAATTTTTTATGTAATTTAGATATTATGCTTACTGTTTTTGCCTTTGATGCCCATGCAAAATATATCTTTCACTACCCCAGAGTACTTTCAAAATTTATTTTTAAAAATAATTGTTTTTCCTTTCAAGTTTGAAATAATTTCAAACTTAGGTAAATACTTTCAAACTTAGGTAAAGGCTGCTTTTATTTATTTTTTTTTTTAGTTTTTAGTTTTTGTTTTTTTATTTTTCTTTTTATTTCTTTTTATTTTTTTAAAGATTTTTTAAAAATAAATTTTATTTTTATATTCCCCATACAATTGCAACCCCCTTATTTTGACCCCAATCCCTCCCCTCCCCACCCTCCACCCCCCATAGAGTGTCTGTGGTTCATAGTTTTTTGTTGATATTGATTTTCATTTTCTTATAGTTATTCATTTTCCTGGTCCCTTATTTAAGTTTTCTAGATTCCTGCTATGAGTGAGACCATCCGGTATTTTTCTTTTTCTTTCTGGCTTATTTCGCTGAGCATGATCCCTTCCAGCGCCATCCATGTTGCTGCAAATTGCATGTGTTTATCTTTTTTGAATGCTGAGTAATATTCCGTGGTGTATATGTACCACATCTTCTTGATGCAGTCATCTGTTTTTGGGCATTTGGGCTGTTTCCAAAGCTTAGCTATTGTAAATAGTGCTGCTATAAACATAGGGGTGCAGGTGCTCTTTGGAATTGATGTTTCTGTGTCCTTTGGGTAAATACCTAGGAGTGGAGGGCCTCCCCGTTGGTGCAGCGGTTGAGCGCTGGGTTGAGAAGCTGCCTGTGGCCTCGGCGGCTCCGGTTCAATCCCCGGCTGCTCCCTGGCCACCGGAGGAGGGTCCCACATGGCGCGCAGACCTCTCCTGCCGCCCGCTGCTCCCCTCAGCAATGTCCTTCGGTCCTTCTGCCTGCTCTGTTCCCCGCTCTGGCTCTGGTGAATTCTCTCACCCTCCCGCACTTCTGACTGTACCGAGTGCTTGTATAAACAAAAACCAACCAACAAACAAATAAATAAAACATGCCTCAAAAAAAAAAAAAAAGAGAAAAAAAATACCTAGGAGTGGAATTGTTGGATCATATGGAAGCTCTATGTTTAGTAGGTCCAGAAATCTCCACACAGCTCTCCACAGTGGTTGGACCAGTTTGCACTCCCACCAACAGTGCAGGAGACTTCCTTTTCTCCACAACCTCGCCAACATTTGTTGTTGCTAGTTTTTTAATATGTGCCATTCTCACTGGTGTGAGATGGTATCTCATGGTAGTTTTGATTTGCATTTCCCTGATGACAAGTGATGTTGAACATTTTTTCATATGCCTGTTGGCCATTTGCATTTCCTCTTCAGAGAAGTTTCTTTTTAGCTCTTCTGCCCATTTTTTGACTGGATTATTTTCTTTGTTGTTGAGTCTCATCAGCTCTTTGCAGATTTTTGTGATCAGTCCTTTATCATTAGTGTTGTGTGCAAAAATGTTCTCCCAGTCGGTGGGGTTTCTCTTTGTTTTTGTTATTGTCTTTTTTGCTATGCAGAAGCTTAAAGGCTGCTTTTAATAGTACAAAGAGCTCTTCCTCTCCTCCATTGTATTAGGATAATACTGACACTTCAGAGTGTATTTCTATATACTTACTGTAAAGCATTACTTTTTCTTGTATGACCAGATTATAACTAACACAATCAGAACATACACTTTTATGCATTATTACTGTCCAATACACAAACCTCATTCATTATTTCTTTCATTTTTGTTCCTGTTTCTCCAATTTTCCTCATAATGTTGTCTATAAAAAGATCACATTGCAGAGACTCTTCAGTCTCTTTTACCTCAAGTATTACTGGTATCCTTGACTTTTGTAGCTTTGATGCTTCTGAAGATTACAGGCTAGTTATTTTGAAGGATGGCCACATATTTGGATTTTTTTTTTTATATTTCTTCATGATTAAGATTATGGTTTTGGTGAGGAATGTCACAGAAGTGATGCTGTGCTGTTCTCCTTGCATCCTATCTGGTGTTATGTGATTTTAGTTTTCCCATTACTGGTGGTACCTTGATCACTTGGTTAAGGTGGTGTCTGCAAGGTTTTTTCACTGTAAGTTAATCTTTTTTCCTGTTTATAATCAATAAGCATTTTGTGGGGATGTACTTTATTTGTAAATATTTGTTCCTTGTGCTTTTTCACTCACTACTTTAGCATCCATTGATGTTTCTTGGTTTTATTAATTACTATAATGTGGCAATTGGTGGTTTTCTGATTCTTTTCCTTTATTTTAAATTTGGCATTCTGCTGTAAGGAAAAACTAACTCAACTCCTCAATTAACTACATTAGCATGGCTATGTGTTTTGCTATTTAATTAATTTTTAAAGATTTTTATTTAAGCACACAAAAACTGGGGTGTAGGCCAGAGGTGCAGAGGGGAGTGAGAGGATCCATCAGAGACAGAGTGGGGAGCAGAACAGATGAATCTACTGAAATACACTGCTCAGGGGAGCAGAAGGCGAGACAAGAATTCTGTTGCCACCATGTGGGTTAGCTCCCTGGCTGGGTATTGAAGTCATGTGGGGATTGAATTCATCCTGCAGTGGCTGGCTATAGCACTGAGACTTTAACCCCTGCGACACCAGAGAGACCATGCTATTTCATTTTGAATAAAATGGGTCACTCATTCTTCATTACTATCATTAATTTTGATACTCTGTATTGTCTCATATTTGGCTAGTGGACAGCTTCAAACTGCTTCTGTGTCTTTTAAAATGTTTCTATTATTCTGGGAGATTTCTTTACTTCTAGGTTTATTGTACCCCTGGAGTCACCACCGTTCTCCAAAGAGTCTTTTCTTTTTTTTTGGAATTCAGTTCTTTATATAAAGTCCCTTGTAAAAACAAAACAGAATAAAAACAAACCAAAGAGGGGCAAGGCAAAGATTTTTAAAAAAGGAGGGAAAGAAAGAAGGGAAGGAAAACAAGGGAGACGACTTATTGCTTGTCCTCAGCTTTCTCCTTGGTGTCTGCCTCGCCCAGCTCCTCGCTCCTTTCCTTCACAGAGAGAGTCTCCAGCTTTTCCACCACTTCCTCAGCATTTTTGTTTCTGCCCAATCCTTTCTTTTCTCTCTCTTCGATCTCTTTCCTGCATTCTTCAAATTTTGTTTTGAATTTCTGTGCATTTTCAGCATTGAGGAAGCGGATGGCCAGCAGCTCTGGCTTGGGGCACTCATCAGCAAAGTCAGCATGAGTGTTCCAGACCCAGGCTCTGTCACTGCCCGCATTCGGCTTCTGCTCCATCATTGGTGTGATGTAATGGTTGGCGCATATCTTCAGAGTCTTGTCTCTCCTCATGAGGAGGCGGATGGTCCCTTTCTCCTTATGCTTTAGGAGCTTGACGTCACCAGTACCTCCCTCCTTCCACTCTTCTCCAAAGAGTCTTGATTCCTTTTACGTGAGATTGATATTTAGAAACCAAGGTGAACAGTGTGTGCTTAATTTTAATGGGCTATTGCTACACCCTGTTCTGTCAGTGTGGATAGCTAGGAAATACATGCATTCGTATAGATACAAAGATATGCAAACATTCACACCATTTTTTCCGATACTTATCTTTATATATTGAAGATTGAAGTTATAATGATATTTCTGATTGTGTGTGTGTATGTATATGTATGTATGTGTATATCTATATGTAGTTCTGTGTATATACAATATATGTGTGTGTGTATATCTATATGTAGTTCTGTGTATATACACAGAAATATATATCTATATGTATTCTTTATTTATCTGTCTATATAAAGAAAACCATACTCATTAATTTCCCCAAATCTAATCTAGCAATAGCGGATACATTTTGATTCATTTCTTTTCATATTTATGACTCATGCCAAACATATTTATGACAAAGGAAGAAACCTGACTTCTATTATCCTCTATGTATTTACTTACTTGATCAATTGCTCTTGTATTAACAAGCCTTCTTTTGTTGTTATCCTAATCTCTTTCAGACCTCATACCTTGTTCTGGGTTGCTGCTTCTTCCTTACCTGACTGCCCTGTGTGTCATTTTTGGGATTTGATACTCAGCCTCATTCCAGTACCACTTTCTCTCCCTCTCCCCAAGGTTTATATCCTCACATTGCTCAATTTCTGATATTTTACTGTGACACCACTTCTCCCCACCTGCCCCCTCAACACCTTTATGGTGCTAACCAATCTTACTTGGGGCTATGATAATTACGTTGGGATGGGGTGGGGGGAGGTTCCTTCCTCTGCAGCATGCTTGGCTTTGCCTCATGGCTTTAGGAGTATTCAAGGAAGAGTAAGGAAGGTAGAAAGAAGAATGAATTATTTAGAAATAGATCTTTTTATCTATTTAGAGTTGACTGTAGAATATAATGAGGTGTGTTAACTTTCCCCTTCCTACATGGTGAATCAACTTTTTCAGTTTATTTTTGAATAATCTATTTTTTTTGTACAGTTATTTCAAATACCATGAGTCATTATTATTATTATTTTTTTTAATAGAGGCATGCTTTATTTATTTGTTTGTTTGTTTTTGTTTATACATGCACTGGGTACAGTCAGAAGCGTGGGAGGGTGAGAGAATTCACCAGAGCCAGAGCGGGGGGGCAGAGCAGGCAGAAGGACCGAAGTACACTTCTAAGGGGAGCAGCAGGCGGCAGGAGAGGTCTGCATGCCATGTGGGACCGTCCTCCAGTGGCCGGGGAGCAGCCGGGGATCGAACCGGCGCCGTGGAGGCCACGGGCAGCTTCGCAACCCAGCGCTCAACCGCTGCGCCACCGGGGAGGCCCCCATGAGTCATTATTAAAGTCTTGGGTATTCTTGATTTTTTTTCTGTCCTGTGCCATTTTAAATTATTATGGATTTTGTACATTTTATTAGTACATGGTAGAACATACTGTGTCTTTTATTTCTTTCTGGGTGAATATTAGGACTAACAAAACAGGTTTTGATATATAGTGGCATTGCAATGAAATATTTTGTGGAGGAAGAATTGATTTAGTTTTAAATATCAATTTCAGTTTCAACATGGTATATTTTTTCATCAAGTTTAATTTTTCCCTCCTTTTGTCAGTTCATTCCCTCTGTAGTTTTCCATAGATGTGGTTATTATATGTGTCTCAAGGATTTTTAAGTTGTTGATTTGTTTTTTAAAGCTAACCTTAAACTTAAGGTTCTGTTTATGAATATTCACTATGTCTGTTTGGGGGCATGTATTGAATAATTCTGAAAGGAGAGAAGCAATTGAATAATGGATTGTTGGGTTTTAGAAAACAGAAATTTTGATTGAATGGTAGTAAAGGATAATTTGGAGAGCAGATATTAAGGTTTTGAGTTCTAACTATGGACCTATTTAGTATCAAGCACTGTGCTAGACATTAGAAATTCAAAGATGCATAAACTATGGGGTTTTCTTCCATGTGACACTCTCAGAAGGTTTGTCAAGTAAATGATTATAGTGTTCTATGTAAAGAAAAATAATATATGAAGAAGTGTCATGGAACATAATAAAGAAATGATGTAAGGAATTGAATAAAGCATGTAAGGAGATGATTAGGACTTTGTAAAATAATAGGAATTTGATCTATGGCTAAAAGGATCAAATAATAATTCCAGGCTGAGAAAGTAACATAAACTATGTTAGTAGGTGGGAAAGGGGAGATTATAGGCAGTTCATAGAATAACAAATAATACCGTGAGTGATGGGAAGGGAAATTTCCTAGGTTAACTGTATAGCATGTCTAAATAGCAGACAATTCACTGTTTTCCTTTTCCCTCCCCAACACTCCCCCTTCCCACCACTATTTCTCATATCCCTTTGGCCCTTTCCTCTCTGCCTCCATCTCAGAAACCTCACTTCTTTTATTAGTGTCTGCTGATTTTTTTTTTTTTTTAAGATTGTATTTATTTTTGTGTAGAAGAAATAGGGTGCTGGGCAGAGGTATGGGAGGGTGGAAGGGGGCTGTGAGAGGATTCACCAGAGACAGAGTGGGAGCAGAATGGGCAGATGTACTGAAATACACTGCTGAGGGGAGACAGGAGAGGTCTGCTGTGCCATATGGGTTAGCTACCTGATCTGGGATCGAATTCAAGCTGTTAGTGTGCCTTCAGGGTGCCTTTGAGTTGTGAGACTTAACCCCTAGGCTATCAGGGAGACCTGTGTCTCCTGATTTTTATAGATATTTTTCTTTGTTGTATTGTCTGCTTTGTAAATGTAAAATATTGTCTTTGTCATTTTACTAACATATGTAATTTTTCCAGCTATATCCATTATATTATAAATTGGCAGTATTTTGTTTTTCCTTATGCCTCAATAGTATTCCACTGTTTGGCACTCAGGTTGTTTTCATGTCTTACCTATTGTAAACAATGCCACAGTAAACATTATTGAGCATATACTTTTTTGAGTTGGTGGTTTCATGTTTGCTGGATAGATGCCCCAGAGTAGGACTGCTCATCGTGTGGTATTTCTATTTCTGGTTTGTAAAGGAAAATCCAGATTGTTTTCCAAATTGATTCTAGCAGTTTAAATTTTCACCAAGAGTGTAATTGGGTTCTTCTTTCTCCACATCCTCTCTAGCACTACTTCTTGGAGGTCTTTTTTAATAGGTGCCATTCTCATGGGTGTGAGATGATAACTTATGTGTTTTGACCTGCATCTCCTTTACTAAAAGTGATGGTGGACATTTTTCAAAGTATCTGTTGGTTCTCAGGATATCTTCTTTGGTCCGTTGTCTGTTCAGCTGCTGCCCATTTATTAATTGTCTTTGGATTTTTATTGTTGACTAGGTTTTTTTTTTATACTTGGATATTATTGCCTCGTAGTAGTATTTTTTTTTTTTTAAGATTTATTTTTATTTATTTATGCAAGCACTGGGTACAGTCAGAAGCGCGGGAGGGTGAGAGAATTCACCAGAGCCAGAGCGGGGAGCAGAGCAGGCAGACTGAAGTGCACTGCTGAGGGGAGCAGCGGGTGGCAGGAGAGGTCTGTGTGCCATGTGGGACCCTCCTCCGGTGTCCGGGGAGCAGCCGGGGATTGAACTGGCGGTGCAGAGGCTGCAGGCAGCTTCGCAACCCAGGGCTCAGCCGCTGCGCCACCGGGGAGGCCCAACCCATTTAGACTTTATCTTGTATTTGCAGTGAGAGAGTAATCCAACTTCAGTCTTTTACATGTGGCCATCCAGTTTTCCCACCACCATTGGTTAAAGAGACTCTCCTTTCTCCATTGCATGGTTGTGTCTCCTTTATTGTGAATTAAGTATTGGTATATATATGGATATATTTTGAGGCTTTCAATTTCCGTTCCATTGATCCATGTGTCTATTTTTATGCAACTATAATATTTTTTTTTAAATTTTATTTTTATATTCCCCATACAATTGCAACCCCCTTATTTTGGCCCCAATCCCTCCTTTCCCCGCCCCCCACCCCCCATAGAGTGTCTCTGGTTCATAGTTGTTTGTTGATACTGATTTTTACTTTCTTATAGTTATTCTTTTTCCTGGTCTCTTATTTAAGTTTTCTAGATTCCTGCCATGAGTGAGACCATCCGGTATTTTTCTTTTTCTTTCTGGCTTATTTCGCTGAGCATGATCCCTTCCAGCGCCATCCATGTTGCTGCAAATTGCACGTGTTTATCTTTTTTGAATGCTGAGTAATATTCCGTGGTGTGTATGTACCACATCTTCTTGATGCAGTCATCTATTTTTGGGCATTTGGGTTGTTTCCAAAGCTTAGCTATTGTAAACAGTGCTGCTATAAACATAGGGGTGCAGGTGCTCTTTGGAATTGATGTTTCTGTGTCCTTTGGGTAAATCCCTAGGAGTGGAATTGCTGGATCATATGGAAGCTCTATGTTTAGTAGGTCGAGAAATCTCCACACAGCTCTCCATAGTGGTTGGACCAGTTTGCGCTCCCACCAACAGTGCAGAAGAGTTCCTTTTTCTCCACAACCTTGCCAACATTTGTTGTTGCTAATTTTTTTAATATGTGCCATTCTCACTGGTGTAAGATGGTATCTCATGGTAGTTTTGATTTGCATTTCCCTGATGACAAGTGATGTTGAACATTTTTTCATATGCCTGTTGGCCATTTGCATTTCCTCTTCAGAGAAGTTTCTTTTTAGCTCTTCTGCCCATTTTTTGACTGGATTATTTTCTTTGTTGTTGAGTCTCATCAGCTCTTTGCAGATTTTTGTGATCAGTCCTTTATCATTAGTATTGTGTGCAAAAATGTTCTCCCAGTCGGTGGGGTTTCTCTCTGTTTTTGTTATTGTCTCTTTTGCTGTGCAGAAGCTCTTTAATTTGATGTAGTCTCAGCTGTTTATCTTTGCCTTCACTATCACCGTTTTGGATGATGTGTCTGTAAAGATGTCTTTGATGTGCATATCACGTAGTGTTTCTGTTATAGAGCAATCCCGATATTAAATGGGTTCCTGGCTGTGGGTCCTCACCCGCGCGCTTTAAAGGGACTTATGAATACTCTACTACAGACACACACAAAAGGGTTAATAAAAGGTTTATTTACAAGAGAAAAGGAAATAAGGAAAATGTACAACTCAGGGAGAAAATAGGGAAATAAAGTCTTTAATGCATTCTACCTGATCCGACGACCTGGAAACCCAAAGTCACTCTCAGAGCTGGCTGGATGCTGCGAGCTGGCCGAGAGCCAAAAATGGGGATCCCCCAAAGCCCACGTGTCTGCCTTTTGTATCCATCTGGCTGCTTAACCCCACCCTCAGGTCCCAGCCACCTTCCCTTTGGTGGTGATGGGATTTGGAGTTCCCAGTGTCTTTGGCTTTGACCTGGGGTGGGGGTGGAGTCCACAAAGCCTGTATGGAATTAGCTTTGGGATATCCTTTTCCCCCTAACATTTCGCCTATGTTTCCTTCTATGTATTTTATGGTTTCAGGTCTTATGTCTAGTTCTTTAATCCATTTTGAGTTGGTTTTTTTTTTAATAATTTTTTTTTATAGAGGCATGTTTTATTTATTTGTTTGTTTGTTTGTTTTGTTTATACATGCACTGGGTACAGTCAGAAGCGCGGGAGGGTGAGAGAATTCACCAGAGCCAGAGCGGGGAGCAGAGCAGGCAGAAGGACCGAAGCACACTGCTGAGGGGAGCAGCGGGCGGCAGGAAAGGCCTGCGCGCCATTTGGGACCCTCCTCCGGTGGCCGGAGAGCAGCCAGGGATCGAACCTGCGCTGCGGAGGCCGCGGGCAGCTTTGCAACCCAGCACTCAACCACTGCGCCACTGGGGAGGCCCATGAGTTGGTTTTTGTGTATGGTGTGAGGTAGTAGTCAAGCTTCATTCTTTTGTATGTAGTGACCCAGTTTTCCCAGCACCATTTATTGAACAAACTTTCTTTGCTCCAATGCATATTCTTTGCTCCTTTGTCAAAGATTAGTTGACCATAAATCTGTGGGTTTATTTCTGGATTTTCTGTTCGATTCCATTGGTCTGTGTGTCTGTTCTTGTTCCAATACCATGCAGTTTTGATGATTATGGCTTTGTAGTACAGTTTGAAGTCTGGGAGTGTGATGCCTCCATTCCCTTCTTTTTTTTTCAGGAGAGCTTTGGCTATTTGGGGTTTTTGGTGATTCCATATAAATTTCATCAAGAATTGTTCTATTTCTTGAAGAATGTCATTGAAATTTTTTTTGAAATAGCATTGAATCTGTATATTGCTTTTGGTAGGATGACCATTTTAATAATGTTTATTCTTCCAATCCATGAGCAGGGGATGTCTTTCCATTTCTTTGTGTCTTCTTCTATTTCTTTTAACAGTGTTTTATAGTTTTCTTTGTATAGGTCCTTTACCTCTTTTGTTAGATTTATTCCCAAGCATTTGATTTTTTTTTGCTTCGATAATAAAAGGGATGTTTTTTTTTATTTCTTCTTCAAATTTATTGTTTGTGTATAGGAAGGCTACTGATTTTTGCGTGTTGATTTTGTATCCTGCCACTTTACTGAACTGATTGATGAGTTGAATTAGTTTTTCTGTGGAGTTTTCGGGGTTCTCTATGTATATTATCATATCATCTGCAAATAGTGATAGTTTGACTTCTTCTTTTCCTATTTGGATTCCTTGTATGTCTTTCTCTTGTCTTATTGCTCTGGCTAGGACTTCCAGTATTACATTGAAAAGTAGTGGTGAGCGTGGACATCCTTGTCTTGTGCCAGATCTTAATGGGAATGCTTTCAGCTTTTTGCCATTGAGAATGATACTGGCTGTTGGCTTGTCATAGATGGCCTTTATGATGTTGAGGTATGTTCCTTGTATCCCAAGAATTTCAAGGGCTTTTATCATGAATGGGTGTTGCACTTTGTCGAAAGCTTTCTCAGCATCTATTGATATTATCATATGGTTTTTATATTTCTTTTTGTTGATGTGTTGGATAACGTTGATTGATTTTCGGATGTTGAACCATCCTTGTGTCCTTGGAATGAATCCTACTTGGTTGTGGTGAATTATCTTATGGATACATTGTTGGATTCTGATAGCTAAAATTTTATTGAGGATTTTTGCATCAGTGTTCATTAGGGAGATTGGCCTGTGGTTTTCCATTTTTGTGTTGTCCTTGTTCGGTTTTGGTATTAGTGTAATGTTGGCTTCATAGAACGTGTTTGATATTATCCCTTCCTTCTCAATTTTTTGGAAGAGTTTGTGAAGGATAGTCACTAATTCGTCTCTGAATGTTTGGTAGAATTCATTTGTAAATCCGTCAGGTCCTGGGCTTTTGTTTTTGGGGAGATTTTTGATTACCATTTCAATTTCGCTGCTTGTGATTGGTCTATTTAGGTGTTCTATTTCTTCGATATCTAGCTTTGGGTGATTGTAGAGTTGTAGGAATTTGTCCATCTCCTCTAGATTGTTGAACTTGTTTCCATATAACTGTTCATAGTAGTTTCTGATTATTCTTTTGATTTCAGCTGTGTCCGTTGTGATTTCTCCTCTTTCATTTATGATCCTGTTTATTTGTGCTTTCTCCGTTTTTTCCTTTGTGAGCCTGGCTAGTGGTTTGTCTATTTTATTTATTTTTTCGAAGAACCAGCT
Organism: Talpa europaea; assembly: GCF_964194135.1. NCBI lineage: Eukaryota > Metazoa > Chordata > Mammalia > Eulipotyphla > Talpidae > Talpa > Talpa europaea. The sequence goes on along the minus strand of NC_140082.1, from coordinate 23,691,044 downwards.
CTTGGTTTCAATGTTATATTGTTTTAATTTCTGTTGCTTAATGGTTTAAAGTGAGGTAATATTTTTTCCTTTTTTCTGAGAATTTCTTTGGCTACTAAAGTCCTTCATGATTTATATAAATTTCAATTTTTTCCAGTTTCTTTGATGAATATTGTTGGTGTACTGATGAGGATTATGTTAAATTTATATATCTTTTTTGATATAAAAGTCATGTGGATTATACCAATTCTGCCCATCCATAAATATGGACTATTTTCTCCATCTCCTATGCCAAAACCCTTTAATAGCATCTTCTGGGTTACATTGAGAAAGTCCCTCTCTTTGGTTACCTCCTAGATATTTGATTCTTCTTAAAGCAATTATGAATGGAATTATTGTCATGATTTCTTTTTTGCTTGTTCATTAGTTTTTTTTTTTTAAAGATTAATTTATTTATTTATACAAGCACTGGGTATAGTCAGAAGCGCGGGAGGGTGAGAGAATTCACCAGAGCCAGAACGGGGCACAGAGCAGGCAGAAGGACTGAAGTACACTGCTGAGGGGAGCAGCAGGCGGCAGGAGAGGTCTGCGCTCCATGTCGGACCCTTCTCCAGTGGCCGGGGAGCAGCCGGGGATTGAACCCGTGCTGCAGAGGCTGCGGGCAGCTTCGAAACCCGGCGCTCAACCACTGTGCCACCGGATAGGCCCTGCAGTTTGATTTGCTAGTACTTTGTTGACAGTTTTTGCACCAAATATTCATCAGTGATATAAGTTTATAATTTTCTTTTGCTTTCCTATATGGTTTTGGTGTTTGGATAATGTTAGCATCATAAATGTTTGCCTTCTTTTTGGATTTTTAGAGATAATTTGAACAAAATGGATATACTTTATTTTTTTTTAAAGTTGATAGAGGGCTTCCTTTGTGGGTGGCGCAAGGGTTGACGCAACCTATGAAACTATTTGCAGCCACTGTAGCACAAGTACAATCCCCAGGGAGCTACCCACATGTGGCAGCAGACCTTGCCTGACTTGCCTGCTATTCCCCTCAGCAGTGTATTTCAGTCAGTCTGCCTGTTCTGTTCCCCACTCTGTCTCTGTTGAATCCCCTCACCCCCCACTACTCTGGTCTATTCTCCAGTTCTTGTATGCATAAATAACTAAATCTTTAAAAAAAAGTTTGATAGAATTTGCTTATGAAGTTGTCTGACTTCTGTGTTAGTGGGAGATTTTTCATTACTGTTTCAATTTCCATGCTTGTGATTTTTTTTTTTTTAAATATTTTTTAAAGGGCCTCCCCTGGTGGCGCAGCGATTGAGTGCTGGGTTGTGAAGCTGCCCGGAGCCTCTGCAGCGCCGGTTCCATCCCTGGCTGCCGGTGAGGGTCCCACTTGGTGCGACAGACCTCTCCTGCTGCGCCCGCTGCTCCCCTCAGCAGTGTAATTCGTCAGTCTGCCTGTTCTGTTCTCTGCTCTGGCACTGGTGGATTCTCTCACCTTCCCATGCTTCTGACTGTACCCGGTGCTTGTATAAATAAATAAATAAATCTTCAAAAAAAGTATTTTTAAAAAAATTTATTTATTTATACAATAGGTATGGTACAGGCCAGAGGCACGGGAGGGTGAGAGGATTCACCAGAGGCAGTGAGGAACAGAACAGGCAGACGGACCGAAAACACTGCTGAGGGGAGCAGCGGGCGAGACAGCAGAGGTCTGCCGAGCCATGTGGGGATCTCCCTAGCTGGCTGGGAATTGAACCCACGCTACAGAGACTGAGGACAGCTGCACAGTGCTGCGCTCAACCCGCTGCACCACCAGGGAGGCCTTACTCATTCATTCATTCATTCATTCATTCATTCATTCATTTTTAAAAGAGACATGCATTATTTATTTGTTTGTTTGTTTGTTTTTTTGTCTGTTTATAATGCACTGGGTACAGTCAGAAGCGTGGGAGGGTGAGAGAATTCACCAGAGCCAGAGCGGGGAGCAGAGCAGGCAGAAGGACCAAAGTACACTGCTAAGGGGAGCAGCGGGCGGCAGGAGAGGTCTGCGCGCCATGTGGGACCCTCCTCCGGTGGCCGGGGAGCAGCCAGGTATCAAACCGGCGCCGCAGAGGCCGCGGGCTGCCTCGCAACCCAGTGCTCAGCCGCTGCGCCATGGGGAGGCCCTATTTATTTATTTCTTTATGATTTATTTTTCATTTATACAAGAGCTGGGGTACAGGTCAGCGGCGCGGGAGGGTGAGAGAATTCACCAGAGACATAATGGGGAGCAGAACAGGCAGAGTCAATGAAATGAACTGTTGAGGGGAGCAGTGGGTGCGACAGGAGAGGTCTGCTGTGCCATGTTGGTCACCTCCCTGCCCGGGGATTGAACTCGTCCTGCAGTGGCTGGGGATATTTCATAGTAGTGCGCTTAACCCCTTGCACCACCAGGGAGGCCCCGATAACACATTCTGTTAATCAAAAACTAAATGTAATGAGTAACATCAGTTACCTTTAAGTTAGCTTTCAATATTTTTTTTTTGTTAACGTTAAAATTGGGGCAACAGGGCCTCCCCAGTGGCGCAGCTGCAGAGCGGGTTCGATTCCTAGCTGGCCAGGGAGAAATCCACATGGCGAGGCAGACCTCTCCTGTCTCGCCTGCTGCTCCCCTCAGCAGTGTATTTCAGTCGGTCTGCGTTTTCTGCTTCCCACTCTGTCTCTAGTGAATTCTCTCACCTTCCCGTACCTCTGACCTGTACCCCAGTTCTTGTATAAATAAATGTGTAAAAAAAATGGGGGCATCTTAGAGATTTGTGAAATATTTTGGGGGTGGAGGCTTCTGCTTTTCAGTTTAGAAAGTAATAGTTTCCAGGGCCTCTCTGGTGGCACAAGCAGTTAAGCACAGCACTCTGAAGCTAGCTGCAGCCTCTGTAGCACGAGTTCGATCCCTGGCCAGCCAAGGAGCTACCTAGGTGGTGCAGCAGAACTCTCCTGTCTCACCCACTCCGATCAGCAGTATTTTTAGTCAGTCTGCCTGTTCTGCTCCCCACTCTGTCTCTGGCGAATCCTCTCACCCTCCTGCACCTCTGGCCTGTACCCCAGTTCTTAATATGCATAAATAGATAAATCTTAAAAAAAAAAAAGGAACAATTTCCAGAGTGTAGTTCACAGATGACATGTATGTCTTGTATATATCCTTTTGAACAGTCTTTAGTTACTGGATGACCATGAAGGAATTGGTGTTTTTAAGTATAGGAAGGATCATAATAGACCAAGGAAAGAAATAAACCAAAAATATAAAAAAGTCGTGTCATTGAATTGTAAATATTTAGACGGAAAGCTTGACATTTCTAATTCAGTTATCCTGCAGTTTTTCCCCAAAAGGAGTAGTGTTGGATAGTTTTAAGAAAAGTTTTTAGGGCCTCCCTCATGGCGCAAGGGGTTAAGCACTGCACTATGAAGCAATTCTGCAGCTTCTGTAGCAGGCGTTCGATCCCTGGCCAGCCAGGGAGCAACCCACATGGTGCAGCAGACCTTTCCTGTCTTGCCCGCTGTGCCTATCAGCAGTGTATTTCAGTCAGTCTGCCTGTTCTGCTCCCCACTCTGGCTCTGGTGAAGTCTCTCTCACACACACCCCCACATCGATGGCCTGTACCCCAGTTCTTGTATGCATAAATAAATCTTTAAAAACAAAGTTTTTATCAGCATATTTTGGTGAGGTGAAAGAAATGTCAAAAGTACTAAATATTCTGTGATTTTTTTTCCCCCAAAAGATTTATTTATGCATACAAGAATTAGGGCACAGGCCAGAGATGGGGGGGATGATGAGGGGATTCACCAGAGACAGAGTGGGGAACAGAACATGCAGATTGACTGAAATACGCTGCTGAGCAGGCGAGTCAGGAGAAGTCTGCTATGCCATGTGGGTCACTTCCTGCCTGGGGATTTTGCGCTGCAGTGGCTGTGGATAGCTTCATAGTGCTGCATCTTAACCCCTTGTGCCACCAGAGAGGCCCTATTCTGTGATTTTTACTGCTCCTGTTAGTGCTGTTAAAAACAACAACAACAACAACTAGGTTTCAGGTAGTAGAACTGAAACCATCCACTCATCTAGTTATCATTTGTGACATGTCCTGTTGTTAGAGTCAGCATAACATTGCTGGGAGCATATTACCAGAAATTGATGGAAACATGAGGAATACATAGAGCTCCTATGTGTTGTGATAGACATGTATAAATCAGTGATTATTAAAAGGATGTAGAATGAGCAAGGATTCACAAATACTAATGTTGTTCACCTAACTTAGTCTAACAAGGCCAGAGAGAGGAAAGGATCCTAAAATAGGATGCTTTAGGTTCCAACTTCACTAAATTTTAAATGGAGTAAGAGGTTTCCCAGTGCTCTCTATGAGGGGAGGAGAAAGGTAGGAGCCATATGAGTGACTATTAATTTTATAGATGGAAGGAGCAAAAACTTTGAAGTAGGAATAAGCCAGGAGGATGATAGGGGAGGGAAGAGTGGATGGTATAGAGAACAAATGGCAGTGTTGGTAGAATTTTGAATGAGCTATGCGGAATGCCATAGAGGTTGTTTGCCACCAGGTTTTCAGGGGTCTCATATATAGTATTGAAGAACTTGAACTTTTTATTGAAGAGTTTTTATTACTTGGGAGGAATATGCTCAGATCTACCCAATTTAATGGATAAGTGAAAGGGGAGAATTGGAGTAAGGTGGGTAGATGGGATGAATAGTTACATAGAAATACTTAGGCTTTCACATTGTTCCAGGGAGGGAAGGGTCTGAAGTAGGAGAGTGGAGGAGTGAATAAGAATGGATAGAGACATTTAGGTAATAAGAGATTTGATTGACCGACTTGGTGATTAGTTTATTGTGTCACAGAAGACAGGAAGGAAGAAAAATCAGAATTGCTTCTCAGTTTCAAGAAATTAACTACCACACACATTATCACCACCAGACATAGAGTTTATATAGTAGAATTAATTGACTTGATTCTTAGAACAAAGATGCTAAATTTAAAATTCTTGGCATATGTTGGTGGAATTTAATACCTTGTTTGTAAATCAAGTCTTGTGTTGACAAGTTGTTTGCTAGCATATATTAACAATATGTTAATAAGGTCGCAAGGTATAATTCACATTTCTGCCAAAACATTGAATATTTGCTTTTGTATGTATCTAATATATGTTTGTTTTGCTTGACACTTTATCCTAATTACTCACATGAACATTTAAATTATTTCTATCTTTTCTGGACAGTTTGAATCTTTTGGAAAAGTAAAACAGATCTGTAGAAGATATTTTGCCCTTTTTGGTATCTCAAATGATTCTCAATTTGAATTCCTTTATTTGGCTTCTCTCAATTTCTCCTTTTTCTTTCCCTCCCTTCTCCATATCCATACACATACTCATTCTGTTATATTTCTCTTTTCTCAGGGAATTTTTAAAATTATGTTTATTCTTTGTTTTTTGCTTTTGGGTTCGGCTTCACTTTTAACTCCAAGAGCCAGAGACTGTTAAATAGGGTTTATTAAACATTGTGAAAGAATGGGAATATAATTTCCCGAAGTATTATTTGTTTGCTTCTCTTACTTTCAAAGGCAGAATTCCAGTCTCAACTTCTGGAAATGCAAAACACAGTGATTAACTTAAAATACCTTATGGGATTAAACTCTTTAATCTCACCAACATACAAATTGCCTATGTCAGTTCGCTTCATGTTCATGTGTTGTCTTGGCTACTTCTAGATGATAGGTATTTATATAATATAACCTGCTAAATATAAGATTTTATAAAAACTCATACTTAAAGGGGAGATTGCATTGTTAGGCAATATGATATTGAAACAAGGCAGGTTTGACAGATTGTGGTTTTGTGGGTTTTTTGTTTTGGTGGGGGATAGAACCAATATTATAATGGGGTTTAAATTTAAGATCAAAGACTATTTTAATTAAAAATTAAATGTACTAAAACACAAATGTAGTTGAATAAAAGGCTATGTAATGTTACAGCATAGATGGAGCGTTGGACCAGGACCTAGAAAGTCAGATCTTGAATGCTGTCCTTTTCATCTCTCTTTTTTTTTTTAAAGGATTTATTTATTTATGCATACAAGAACTGGGGTAGAGGCCAGAGGTGCAGAGGTGTGAGAGGATTCTCCAAAGAGAGGGTAGGGAGCAGAACAGGCAGACTGACTGAAATACATTGCTGAGGGGAGCAGAGGGTGAGGCAGAAGAGGTCTCCTGGTGCCATGTGGGT